>NC_090932.1:1021405479-1026405479 GCF_040938575.1 Ambystoma mexicanum | reverse complement strand
CCTCTGTTCATTGTGTATGTTGGAAAGGAACCCCCACGACAGCTAAGAAACAAAGAAAACAACTGGGTGGGCTTTTTACTCTTGGGCCGTGCCTTGACATCAGGGTAACTCTGCTTGCTTGATGTTTCTCTATTCATATAACAATTTGTCTCCTCCAATGGGGATTTAAACGAAACATTTTTAGAGGTACTTCCTTCATGAGATGAATTTACCACATCAGAATGGCCACTCCTCATTGCCTTCAAGGACGATTTAACAATTTTTTGTTCTGAAGTCAGAGCAACTAGACAGTCTTTAATTGTGCATAAGATGTTATTTTGCAGATTATCTTGAGCATCCGAAGTTGCTTTGGTTATTAGTAAGTCATTCTTAGAGGACTTTGCTTCATGACTAGGGAGGGCCCTCCCAGCATTAGTATTCTCATCGCACTCTAACTCTGGTTTTTCCACTGATGGAATAGAAATCCGAGACAGGGGATGAGTCAAAAGCGGCTTAGGATGGTATTGACTCATATACTCATCCACAGCCTTTCTAAGATCCTCCGTATTAACTATTGCATTAGGCACTGGGTCAACTTTCACTTGATTATTCTTTAATACAGTTGGCACTTGAGTCTGGGCCGATACCTTTCTGGCTCCACCCTCTAGCTCCTGCGCAATATGCACCAACTCGTCTAGGGGAGCATAAGGGGGAGTTACAGGGTGGGGGTCCGTACCCTTATTCATCCTTCTTTGTCTTTCTTGAGATAAGTTCTGATATTTTTTTGTAATCGCATTAGAAGCTAACATTGAGCATCTATCTGGTTTGGATAAAGATTTAAAGAATTGTTTCGCAGTCCCACTCGAAGCCATTATTTTGGACTTTTGATTTTTTGACTTCTTTGCATTTGTCTTCGCTTGATTAGAGAGGCCCTTAGACTTTTTCGCAAAAATCGTATAAGCCCCTTTTGACTGCTGTATTTCTCTTGTTTTTGAATCATCAGCTATTGGAACCCCTGCTTCCTCTTCACTCGACCCAAACTGGTCGGATGAGGGAACCGTTACTGTCATCTTCACAAGATTTCCTCCCCTCACACCGTGAACAGATTTAGCTATTCTTATCCCTGGACCTGACTGTAACACCAGAGATGCATTCATGGTCTCCTCAGCTGTTACTTCTCTTATGATGCCCTCAACAAAAGGCACCGCAGTATTAACACTCTGTGTGTTTTCCCCAACTGTAACTGAGCTCAATTTGCCGTTTAGTTGGTCATCTGTTTTTTTACATGTTAATAACAACATACCCAATTGTTTTGAGAAAAGAGCTGCCTGTTCGGAGTCAGATTCTTGTTTCCGGGCCAAGGACAGACCGAATGCCTTCTGTGATCTTTTGAAATTATTAACATTATCTTGTATCACATTAATTTTTTAATCTAAAGTTTCAAATAATCTGGCCAGGGACATCAATGCCATGTTCATAATTTCCAATGTTACGGGAGCTTCTTTTTTTGTCACACGGTCCTGACTTTTAACCGAGCTGTTTCTGATTAGTCTCCTAGGGGTCGGCGGAATGAATGAAATCGAACTTTCAGATTCGGAAATATCTCCAGTATTAAATAGCGCTGGAGATTTAGAAAGATCAGATTCGTCTTCCTTGGCCACAAAGCAAGAGTCCGATGACTCTAGCTCTATAATTGCAACATCTTTAACAACATCAGCATCCTGGCTTTCTTTAGGGAGGGGAGCTAAACTAGCAACCCCTGATCGAGCATTCTGCAGCATCATCGAATCAGACAGTGAGATATTACATAACTGTTCCTCCACCTCATTACCACCATTTGTAACCTGTACCAGCTGTGGATTCACGGCAGATTGCTGGGCAGGGCCCACCTCCAATTCAATACAGAGGGGCTGCGCCTCTATATTTGATACACTTAGATTATTAAGTTCAGGCATTCTAGCCACAGGGCGTGGAGTCCGAGAGATGTTAAACCCAAAGTTTCTCAAATCACCCATGTCGTGGTCTTCTCTTCTTTATTCGCTTGTCCCACGGAGCACTTTTAACAGAGGGTCGTACCGTTTTTGAAGAAGACGCTGGACTGTCTCTTGAAGTGGACTCCAGTAGGGCACGCACTCGTTCCGTACATGGCATGCCAGTGCGAAGTGTGTACATGTTTACACAGTAGTGCCTCTATTTCGACACCACAAGGTTTTTATAGCACTTTGTTACAATGCGCCTTCTTATTGTCTAGCTGTCTAACCGCAAGACAAAATAACAACTTAAATGAGCGGCACTAGCCGCGTTGCCGCGGCGAAGCGGCAAAGCGGGACTTAACGGGGCTTTACACGGGTGCGTGCGCGCGGTGCGCGCGCCCCTGAGCTTATATAGCTCCTCCCAGCCCTTAGTGCAGTGAAGCCTAAATAAAAGAGAAGTGTATTATAGTCTGTTTTGCAGTCTGTTTTGCAGTTAGTATTTCTTCACACAGTTCACTCTTTCACCTGCTGGGTCTTGTAGTAGATGCAGCAAACAAATCCACAATCCTCGGGAAAGCGCTGGAGAGAAGTCCGCGGCAAAGCGGGACTTAACGGGGCTTTACACGGGTACGCGCGCGCGGTGCGCGCGCCCCTGAGCTTATATATAGCTCCTCCCAGCCCTTAGTGCAGTGAAGCCTGCTGGGTCTTGTAGTAGATGCAGCAAACAAATCCACAATCCTCGGGAAAGCGCTGGAGAGAAGTCCGCGGCAAAGCGGGACTTAACAGGGCTTTACACGGGTGCGTGTTTTCTTTTATGTCTTTGCAGGGGATGACGCACTTGATACTGCTGGGGTTGTGGAGATGGTGCAGAACCAGGAGGGGTCTGAGGGCCGACCGACCACCAGTGAGGGACGTGGTGTGGTGGTGGGTGAGAACCCACAACTGCTGCAGGTCGTGCTCTCAAGGGGTGTCTCTGGCTGCACCTCCCCCGAGCTGTATTCAGGTGTCGATTCAGATGATGAGACCTATGTGCCGTCGCAGGTGAGTGTTCCTGGGAGGGATTCTTGTCATGATGCCCGCTCCCGGGGAGCCGGTTCAAGCCCTGCGTCCCCGAAAGCGGACATCCAGTCCCCAAGGAAGGACCCAGCAACCCCATATAGGGGCCCTTTGGACAGTGTCCTGGCGCCTATGGCGCCAGGCTCATAAAAGACATCAGTCCTGGCGCCATAGGCGCCAGGCTCATTATGGATGTGCTTGGGTGCACTTACCTGATGCAGACCATGCTGCAGGATCCCGGCCTCCTTGAGGCCTGAAAGGAACTACTTTACCTGTGGGACTAATTTACCATCCGGGCGTGGTCGGGGAAGGATACATACCTGATTGGAAGAAGGATACATACCTGGAACTTCTTCCAAGGCTATTTAAACCCCACCCGAACAGCCACACGTGCTTCGCGTTGTTCTGCATCTAGCAGCTGGACGCTCACCGTGTCTGCTCCTGCATCCTGACTTCTGCCACGCCTGCCAGCATCCTGGATCACCTGCAAAGGAAGAGAAGAAGAGAACAGAAGAAGGAAAAGTCCTTACCTGCTAAATCCGCATCCTGGAGACATCTCGCCGACAATCCTGAAAAGGAAGACTTTTATTTAAAAGCTCATCGCGTCGATCGCTGCAGCGCCGCATTCCACTCACCTTTACTGGGCGCCTCCATGTTCAGCAGCGATCATCCGGATTTGCAGTCACGCCCCAGCGCCTAGGGAGAAAAAGACCAGAACAAAAGGTGAGAGAGAGAAGGGAATAAGGAAAGCTAAATCTCCATGTTAAGACTTACCTGTTGATTCATTCCCTCTTCATTTCGGGTCCGCGCCGCATCCTGGCATTTCCGGACCTCGGCCCCTAAGGGGAAAAAGAGACATCAGCGTTAATGAGCGAATGAAAAGACATTACCAAAAAACGCTCATTAAAGACTTTCTACAAGGATTTCACCTCTCATCTCGGGTCGGTGCCTGTTCCCCGGCATTCCGTATCCCGGCCCCTATGGGGAAAAAGACACTAGCATTAGTACATTAATGCATGGACACAAGGGGAACCTCTTATCAAAAAACTTACCTGGAAGCCAAGCAAGTTTGGTTCTCACCAATCCGAAAATCCAGTGAAGTAACTGGATACCAACGCGCCCCTGCATCAGAAGCAGGATGGAGAGCTCGTCCTTCCAGACCCTAAGGTGAGACGCTACGAGGAATCACAGAAGGGTTTCGAGGAGGGTGAGAGGGGAAAGTGGGAGGCTGATTGCATTACCCCGCAGACAGTTAATCCCCTATTTTCGCCTACAGAAGGATACTTCTGCGAGCCAGACAAGCCAGATTTGGGGGCCCGGTCCAGTCTGTCTTCCGAACCCTGCGCATCACCTTAGAAGAGGTCACAGCAGCGCGAACCAGGCCAGCGCCTCCGTGGGAGTCAGGTGAGCGTTACAATTCTGTTCTGTCCGACCCACCTGCACCAGGGTTAGAACCCTCAATGGGGATGTCAGTGTTGGCAGGTACCCCTTTGGTGGTTACGGATGCAGGGTCACACTCCGCGACATCTGATCCTGTTCCTGGGCCAGCAGATCAGAGGGGGAATGCAGTCCTGCAGCCTCAGGCAGTGCCGGCACAGCAAGGCGCAGTTTGCCTTGCCCCAGACAGGTGTGGTGCCCGCAGACGTGGTGGCCGTCCGCCACCTGGCAATACCGCATGGGAGCAATCCATTTACGGTATGGCAACCCAACAGGCAGCATCATCAGAGATGATGGCTCAGGCCATGGATAGGGTGGCCACCTCCATTGTCCCCCCCGAAAGGCTGATGGAGCGACTACAGCAGGCAACCGACTCCATCTGCCAGTCACACAGGGAGGACATGTTGGCGTCCGACAGGGGCAGGCGGGCGGCACTGGCGACTCTGCAGGAAGCCATCTCCATAGAGCCCCAGGGCCACAGGGAAGCCCTGAGGCTGGAACTCCTTCACCTCAGGACGACTCTTGTTGAGCTTGAGGCTTAAACAAACCGAAGGACAGAACAGCAGCTGGAGCGTCTCACCCGTACGCTCTCAGCTGAGATGCAGGCAACTAGGGCGGAGGTCCGGGCATCCCGTGAGCTATTGCATGGGGACCTCCGCACACTTATCCTCCAGAACGAGACCTACCACACCCGCATGCTTGCAGCCATGGAGGAACAGACTAGGGCTTTGCGTGGGCTGCCTCCCATAGTGCCACCACCTCCTGATGCAGCTGCAGAGGGTGAGGATAGCGACAGCAGTGATACTCCCACAATAGGGTAGCCGTGTAGGCCATGAGCCCATGGAGGTGTTTTTTTTTCGCAAGATCCACACAGGTGGGTTTTGGTGTGCACCCTGTCCTCGGACCTCCTGGGTGGCCTCCCCCACCCCCCCGGGCCCATTAATGGCCATTTTTGATTTTTATTTTTTATATATTTTTTTTTTGGGACCGTGTGTTGCCTTGTGTGGCTCCCGTGGGCATACGCTGCATTGTGGCTGGGCACATGCAGGCTTGTCATGGATTTGGTTCAGATGCTTGGGTTTTTGTCACACACACCCCTCCTGCTTCCCGTTTCCATGGGCTTGCAAAGGGTGTGCCCAAGTGACATTGACGTACATGGTGACATTGGACTCCCATGAGCTGTGTGGGCAGTCTGTAGTCAATACTGTGTATACATTCATAGTGCATATTGTTGTTGTATTGTACACTGCATGGTGTATTGATATGTGCCTCTGCATCCATCTCATCCTCCAAATTTGCAGGTCCATTCCTCATGTCTTCACAATGCGGTCCACCTTGGAACTGGAGTCCATGTTGTAAGCAGTGCACCTACACTCTTGCGTGGCGCTAAGACTGTATACTTGGAAGTGTTCAGAGGGCTGTCATAATCAGGTGGTGAGGCTAGCTAATTTTTAAGTCTGTAATGTCATGTTTAAGGTAGGTTGGAGGTTGTGTAGGTGATTGGTATTCTTGGTAAGTATTTGGTAATGTGGGTTGTAGGTCCTGCATTACTGTGAGCATTTCATGTGTGGACATGTTTCCATTAGGGACACTGTAGCTGGTGACACTTGGGGCATGTTGTGGGGATGAATTTCTTTCCTCTCACATTGCATGACATGCCATGGTGTGTTGTGTGGCCGTGCCGGGAAGGGGGTGGGTGACATGGCACTGTTTTCATGTAGTATTTTGCGAGTGGGTATTCATTTCTGGAGCATGGAAGTGTCTTTTCATGACACTGCATTGGTGGTGTTTGTGTAGGTAGGGATGCACACATTGTGACACTTCCACATGAACAATCTCAGGCTGCTATGGTTCTGACAGTTGACTGTCCCTTTGTTCGTCTTTATTGTCAGGTCGAGTCATCATTGCTTATCAGATGGTATGTGCCAGGCCTGTGTGCACGCCACTGGGGTTGTGATTTCTATGTGAAATAATTAGCCACCAGCTGCGTACGGGCTGTCTCACCCCGTGCCCTCTCCCCTCCCATGCACAGCGGGCGTGCATGTGGTTGGGGATGTGGGGGCACCACCATGTCCACAGCCAGGCCACGGCGTGTTGCAACATTGTGCAGGACACATGCTGCCACTATGATCCTGCACACTACTGGGGGCGCATATAACAGCTGCCCGCCAGAACGGTCAAGGGAGCGAAAGCATGACTTGAGCACTCCGAATGTGCGCTCCACTATGCCCCGGGTTGCAATATGGGCTGTGTTGTATCTTACCTCTGGAAGCGTGATGGGGTTCCGAATTGGCGTCATCATGTGGGTGCTCAGAGGGTAGGCACTGTCCCCTGGTGAGGAGGTGATGGGTATCATTAGTGGGGTAGTGACATAACTCTGCATCTGACATGCATGCATGTGCAGTGGCATTCATACTCACCAAGCAGCCATGTATCGCCATGCCGCCCAGCTTCTAGGTCCCGGCTTAGGGTAGACATTCGGTAAATGAAGCTGTCGTGGGTGGACCCTGGATAGTTGGCATATACGGAGGTGATGATTCCCTTAGCATTACATACTACCTGCACGTTGATGGAATGCCAGTGCTTGCGGTTCCTATAGATGTGCTCAGATGCCCTGGGGGGACGTAGTGCCACATGGGTGCAGTCAATGGCACCTAGCACTTTTGGGAATTGTGCCACACCGTAGAAATCGAGGGTGGCAGCCTGCCTTTCTGTAGGTGTCCTAGGCAGGTATATGTGCCTACGGACTGATGGGCATGCAGTGATGATGTTCAAGACCTGGTGTAGGCAGCGTGACTGCGTGGCCTGTGACACCCCACCCACTATGGCACTTGTCCGCTGAAATGATCCTGTGGCCAAGAAGTGCAGTACATTGAGGACCTTCTCCAGGGGGCTGAGTGCTTGGGAGCACAGGGTGGGTGATGTGAGGTCATCCTCCCACTCACTGACCAGGTCCAGTATTATGTGTGGTGGAAACCTGTACCTCCCATACACCTGGTCATCAGGCATCCCAAAAAGGCTGGTTCTGGGAGTGAAAATTCGGGCCCTCACTATCCTCCTCCTCCTCCTTTGGTAACCCACGGCCACTGCTGCTAGGAATGGTATATTCATCCTGGCGTATGAGCTTGTTTGTTGTTTGCACGCACTTTTATGCTGCGCGGGTCGACGTACGCCTGCTTCATGCTGGCGTACGTGTTTCAGGATTGGACCATTTATTTTTCAGCACGTCGTAGGCGAACGTGTGAATCTTCCTGCCCACCCCAGGAATACACATAGCACGCTCTCCCAGGCCCAGTCGCGGGTAAATATTCCCGCCCACCCCTGGAATTCATGTACCCCACTCTCACAGGCCCAGTCGCGTGTGGAAGTTCACGCGCACCCCGAAGTACACGTACCCAGGCCAATTGTGTGTGGAACTTCCAGCGTACCCCGAAGTACACGTACCCAGGCCAATCGGGTGTGGAACCTCCCGCGCACCCCGTAGTACACGTACCCAGGCCAATCGCGTGTGGAAGTTCACGCGCACCCCGAAGTACACGTACCCAGGCCAATCGCGTGTGGAACTTCCCGCGCATCCCGTAGTACACGTACCCAGGCCAATCATGTTTGGAACTTCCCGCGCACCCCGAAGTACACGTACCCAGGCCAATCACGTGTGGAACTTCCCGCGCACCCCATAGTACACGTACCCAGCCCAATCGCGTGTGGAAGTTCCCGCGCACCCCGAAGTACACGTACCCAGGCCAATCGCATGTGGAACTTCCCGCGCACCCCGAAGTACACGTACCCAGGCAAATCGCACGGCTGGGGGGTGGGGGTGATGGGAGACATGAGTTGGACATGAGTGGGGGCCTGGTGGAGGCTGCCCCTGCACTGCTGGGGGGTGGGGGTGATGGGAGACATGAGTGGGGTCCTGGTGGAGGCTGCCCCTGGTGGCTGGGGGTGCAGGGAGACATGAGTTGGACATGAGTGGGGGCCTGGTGGAGGCTGCCCCTGCACTGCTGGGGGGTGGGGGTGATGGGAGACATGAGTGGGGGCCTGGTGGAGGCTGCCCCTGCACTGCTGGGTGGTGGGGGTGGTGGTAGACATGAGTGGGGGCCTGGTGGAGGCTGCCCCTGCACTGCTGGGGGGTGGGGGTGGTGGTAGACATGAGTGGGGGCCTGGGAGAGGCTGCCCCTGGTGGCTGGGGGGTGGGGGTGCAGGGGGACATGAGTGGGGGCCTGGTGGAGGCTGCCCCTGGTGGCTGGGGAGTGGGGGTGCAGGGGGACATGTGTGGGAGCCTGGTGGAGGCTGCCCCTGCACTGCTGGGGGGTGGGGGGTGATGGGAGACATGAGTGGGGGCCTGGTGGAGGCTGCCCCTGGTGTCTGGGGGGTGGGGGTGATGGGAGACATGGGTGGGGGCCTGGTGGAGGCTGCCCCTTTTGGCTGGGGGGGTGGGGGTGGTGATAGACATGGGTGGGTGGGGGCCTGGTAGAGGCTGCCCCTGGTGGCTGGGGGTGGGGGTGCAGGGGAAAATGTGTGGGAGCCTGGTGGAGGCTGCCCCTGGTGGCTGGGGGGTGGGGTGCAGGGAGACATGAGTTGGACATGAGTGGGGGCCTGGTGGAGGCTTCCCCTGCACTGCTGGGGGGTGGGGGTGATGGGAGACATGAGTGGGGGCCTGGTGGAGGCTGCCCCTGCACTGCTGGGGGGTGGGGGTGGTGGTAGACATGGGTGGGGGCCTGGTGGAGGCTGCCCCTGGTGGCTGGGGGGTGGGGGTGCAGGGAGACATGAGTTGGACATGAGTGGGGGCCTGGTGGAGGCTGCCCCTGGTGGCTGGGGGGTGGGGGTGGTGGTAGACATGAGTGGGGGCCTGGTGTAGGCTGCCCCTGGTGGCTGGGGGTGGGGGTGATGGGAGACATGAGTGGGGGCCTGGTGGAGGCTGCCCCTGCACTGCTGGGGGGTGGGGGTGGTGGTATACATGAGTGGGGGCCTGGTGGAGGCTGCCCCTGCACTGCTGGGGGGTGGGGGTGATGGGAGACATGGGTGGGGGCCTGGTGGAGGCTGCCCCTGCACTGCTGGGGGGTGGGGGTGATGGGAGACATGAGTGGGGGCCTGGTGGAGGCTGCCCCTGCACTGCTGGGGGGTGGGGGTGGTGGTGGTAGACATGAGTGGGGGCCTGGTGGAGGCTGCCCCTGCACTGCTGGGGGGTGGGGGTGGTGGTAGACATGAGTGGGGGCCTGGTGGAGGCTGCCCCTGGTGGCTGGGGTGTGGGGGTGCAGGGGGATATGTTTGGGAGCCTGGTGGAGGCTGCCCCTGCACTGCTGGGGGGTGGGGGTGATGGGAGACATGAGTGGGGGCCTGGTGGAGGCTGCCCCTGGTGGCTGGGGGTGATTGGAGACATGGGTGGGGGCCTGGTGGAGGCTGCCCCTGGTGGCTGGGGGGTGGTGGTAGACATGGGTGGGGGCCTGGTGGAGGCTGCCCCTGGTGGCTGGGGGTGGGGGTGCAGGGGGAAATGTTTGGGAGCCTGGTGGAGGCTGCCCCTGGTGGCTGGGGGTGCAGGGAGACATGAGTTGGACATGAGAGGGGGCCTGGTGGAGGCTGCCCCTGCACTGCTCGGGGGTGGGGGTGATGGGAGACATGAATGGGGGCCTGGCGGAGGCTGCCCCTGCACTGCTGGGGGGTGGGGGTGGTGGTAGACATGGGTGGGGGCCTGGTGGAGGCTGCCCCTGGTGGCTGGGGGGTGGGGGTGCAGGGAGACATGAGTTGGACATGAGTGGGGGGCTGGTGGAGGCTGCCCCTGGTGGCTGGGGGGTGGGGGTGCAGGGAGACATGAGTTGGACATGAGTGGGGGCCTGGTGGAGGCTGCCCCTAGTGGCTGGGGGGTGGGGGTGGTGGTAGACATGAGTGGGGGGCTGGTGGAGGCTGCCTCTGGTGGCTGGGGGTGGGGGTGATGGGAGACATGAGTGGGGGCCTGGTGGAGGCTGCCCCTGCACTGCTGGGGGGTGGGGGGTTGGTAGACATGTGTGGGGGCCTGGTGGAGGCTGCCCCTGCACTGCTGGGGGGTGGGGGTGATGGGAGACATGGGTGGGGGCCTGGTGGAGGCTGCACCTGCACTGCTGGGGGGTGGGGGTCATAGGGGACATGAGTGGGGGCCTGGTGGAGGCTGCCCTGGTGGCTGGGGGGTGGGGGTGCAGGGAGACATGAGTTGGACATGAGTGGGGGCCTGTTGGAGGCTGCCCCTGCACTGCTGGGGGGTGGGGGTGATGGGAGACATGAGTGGGGGCCTGGTGGAGGCTGCCCCTGCAGTGCTGGGGGTGGGGGTGGTGGTAGACATGAGTGGGGGCCTGGTGGAGGCTGCCCCTGGTGGCTGGGGAGTGGGGGTGCAGGGGGACATGAGTGGGGGCCTGGTGGAGGCTGCCCCTGGTGGCTGGGGGTGCAGGGGGACATGTGTGGGAGCCTGGTGGAGGCTGCCCCTGCACTGCTGGGGGGTGGGGGTGATGGGAGACATGAGTGGAGGCCTGGTGGAGGCTGCCCCTGGTGGCTGGGGGGTGGGGTGATGGGAGACATGGGTGGGGGCCTGGCGGAGGCTGCCCCTGGTGGCTGGGGGGGTGGGGTGGTGGTAGACATGGGTGGTGGCCTGGTGGAGGCTGCCCCTGGTGGCTGGGGGGTGGGGGTGCAGGGGGAAATGTGTGGGAGCCTGGTGGAGGCTGCCCCTGGTGGCTGCGGGGTGGGGGTGCAGGGAGACATGAGTTGGACATGAGTGGGGGCCTGGTGGAGGCTTCCCCTGCACTGCTGGGGAGTGGGGGTGATGGGAGACATGAGTGGGGGCCTGGTGGAGGCTGCCCCTGCACTGCTGGGGGGTGGGGGTGGTGGTAGACATGGGTGGGGGCCTGGTGGAGGCTGCCCCTGGTGGCTGGGGGGTGGGGGTGCAGGGAGACATGAGTTGGACATGAGTGGGGGGCCTGGTGGAGGCTGCCCCTGGTGGCTGGGGGGTGGGAGTGATGGGAGACATGGGTGGGGGCCTGGTGGAGGCTGCCCCTGGTGGCTGGGGGGTGGGGGTGCAGGGAGACATGAGTTGGACATGAGTGGGGGCCTGGTGGAGGCTGCCCCTGCTGGCTGGGGGGTGGGGGTGATGGGAGACATGGGTGGGGGCCTGGCGGAGGCTGCCCCTGGTGGCTGGGGGTGCAGGGAGACATGAGTGGGGGCCTGGTGGAGGCTGCCCCTGGTGGCTGGGGGGTGGGGGTGCAGGGAGACATGAGTTGGACATGAGTGGGGGCCTGGTGGAGGCTGCCCCTGCATTGCTGGGAAGTGGGGGTGATGGGAGACATGAGTGGGGGCCTGGTGGAGGCTGCCCCTGCACTGCTGGGGGGTGGGGGTGGTGGTAGACATGAGTGGGGGCCTGGTGGTGGCTGCCCCTGCACTGCTGGGGGGTGGGGGTGGTGGTAGACATGAGTGGGGGCCTGGTGGAGGCTACCCCTGGTGGCTGGGGGTGCAGGGGGACATGAGTGGGGGCCTGATGGAGGCTGCCCCTGGTGGCTGGGGGGTGGGGGTGCAGGGGGACATGTGTGGGAGCCTGGTGGAGGCTGCCCCTGCACTGCTGGGGGGTGGGGGTGATGGGAGACATGAGTGGGGGCCTGGTGGAGGCTGCCCCTGGTGGCTGGGGGGTGGGGGTGATGGGAGACATGGGTGGGGGCCTGGTGGAGGCTGCCCCTGGTGGCTGGGGGGTGGGGGTGGTGGTAGACATGGGTGGGGGCCTGGTGGAGGCTGCCCCTGGTGGCTGGGGGGTGGGGGTGCAGGGGGAAATGTGTGGGAGCCTGGTGGAGGCTGCCCCTGGTGGCTGGGGGGTGGGGGTGCAGGGAGACATGAGTTGGACATGAGTGGGGGCCTGGTGGAGGCTGCCCCTGCACTGCTGGGGGGTGGGGGTGATGGGAGACATAAGTGGGGGCCTGGTGGAGGCTGCCCCTGCACTGCTGGGGGGTGGGGGTGGTGGTAGACATGGGTGGGGGCCTGGTGGAGGCTGCCCCTGGTGGCTGGGGGTGCGGGTGCAGGGAGGCATGAGTTGGACATGAGTGGGGGCCTGGTGGAGGCTGCCCCTGGTGGCTGGGGGTGGGGGTGGTGGTAGACATGAGTGGGGGCCTGGTGGAGGCTGCCCCTGGTGGCTGGGGGGTGGGGGTGATGGGAGACATGAGTGGGGGCCTGGTGGAGGCTGCCCCTGCACTGCTGGGGGGTGGGGGTGATGGTAGACATGAGTGGGGGCCTGGTGGAGGCTGCCCCTGCACTGCTGGGGGGTGGGGGTGATGGGAGACATGGGCGGGGGCCTGGTGGAGGCTGCCCTTGCACTGCTGGGGGGTGGGGGTGGTGGTAGACATGGGTGGGGGCCTGGTGGAGGCTGCCCCTGGTGGCTGGGAGGTGGGGGTGCAGGGAGACATGAGTTGGACATGAGTGGGGGCCTGGTGGAGGCTGCCCCTGGTGGCTGGGGGTGGTGGTAGACATGAGTGGAGGCCTGGTGGAGGCTGCCCCTGGTGGCTGGGGGGTGGGGGTGATGGGAGACATGAGTGGGGGCCTGGTGGAGGCTGCCCCTGCACTGCTGGGGGGTGGGGGTGATGGTAGACATGAGTGGGGGCCTGGTGGAGGCTGCCCCTGCACTGCTGGGGGGTGGGGGTGATGGGAGACATGGGCGGGGGCCTGGTGGAGGCTACCCCTGCACTGCTGGGGGGTGGGGGTGATGGGAGACATGAGTGGGGGCCTGGTGGAGGCTGCCCCTGCACTGCTGGGGGGTGGGGGTGGTGGTGGTAGACATGAGTGGGGGCCTGGTGGAGGCTGCCCCTGCACTGCTGGGGGGTGGGGGTGGTGGTAGACATGAGTGGGGGCCTGGTGGAGGCTGCCCCTGGTGGCTGGGGGGTGGGGGTGCAGGGGGACATGAGTGGGGGCCTGGTGGAGGCTGCCCCTGATGGCTGGGCGGCGGGGGTGCAGGGGGATATGTGTGGGAGCCTGGTGGAGGCTGCCCCTGCACTGCTAGGGGGTGGGGGTGATGGGAGACATGAGTGGGGGCCTGGTGGAGGCTGCCCCTGGTGGCTGGGGGGTGGGGGTGATTGGAGACATGGGTGGGGGCCTGGTGGAGGCTGCCCCTGGTGGCTGGGGGGTGGGGGTGGTGGTAGACATGAGTTGGACATGAGTGGGGGCCTGGTGGAGGCTGCCCCTGCACTGCTGGGGGGTGGGGGTGCAGGGAGACATGAGTTGGACATGAGTGGGGGCCTGGTGGAGGCTGCCCCTGGTGGCTGGGGGTGGGGGTGGTGGTAGACATGAGTGGAGGCCTGGTGGAGGCTGCCCCTGGTGGCTGGGGGGTGGGGGTGATGGGAGACATGAGTGGGGGCCTGGTGGAGGCTGCCCCTGCACTGCTGGGGGGTGGGGGTGATGGTAGACATGAGTGGGGGCCTGGTGGAGGCTGCCCCTGCACTGCTGGGGGGTGGGGGTGATGGGAGACATGGGCGGGGGCCTGGTGGAGGCTGCCCCTGCACTGCTGGGGGGTGGGGGTGATGGGAGACATGAGTGGGGGCCTGGTGGAGGCTGCCCCTGCACTGCTGGGGGGTGGGGGTGGTGGTGGTAGACATGAGTGGGGGCCTGGTGGAGGCTGCCCCTGCACTGCTGGGGGGTGGGGGTGGTGGTAGACATGAGTGGGGGCCTGGTGGAGGCTGCCCCTGGTGGCTGGGGGGTGGGGGTGCAGGGGGACATGAGTGGGGGCCTGGTGGAGGCTGCCCCTGATGGCTGGGCGGTGGGGGTGCAGGGGGATATGTGTGGGAGCCTGGTGGAGGCTGCCCCTGCACTGCTAGGGGGTGGGGGTGATGGGAGACATGAGTGGGGGCCTGGTGGAGGCTGCCCCTGGTGGCTGGGGGTGGGGGTGATTGGAGACATGGGTGGGGGCCTGGTGGAGGCTGCCCCTGGTGGCTGGGGGGTGGGGGTGGTGGTAGACATGAGTTGGACATGAGTGGGGGCCTGGTGGAGGCTGCCCCTGCACTGCTGGGGGGTGGGGGTGATGGGAGACATGAGTGGGGGCCTGGTGGAGGCTGCCCCTGCACTGCTGGGGGTGGGGGTGGTGGTAGACATGAGTGGGGGCCTGGTGGAGGCTGCCCCTGGTGGCTGGGGGGTGGGGGTGCAGGGAGACATGAGTTGGAAATGAGTGGGGGCCTGGTGGAGGCTGCCCCTGGTGGCTGGGGGGTGGGGGTGGTGGTAGACATGAGTGGGGGCCTGGTGGAGGCTGCCTCTGGTGGCTGGGGAGTGGGGGTGATGGGAGACATGAGTGGGGGCCTGGTGGAGGCTTCCCCTGCACTGCTGGGGGGTGGGGGTGATGGGAGACATGAGTGGGGGCCTGGTGGAGGCTGCCCCTGCACTGCTGGGGGGTGGGGGTGGTGGTAGACATGAGTGGGGGCCTGGTGGAGGCTGCCCCTGGTGGCTGGGGGTGGGGGTGCAGGGGGACATGAGTGGGGGCCTGGTGGAGGCTGCCCCTGGTGGCTGGGGGGGGTGGGGGTGCAGGGGGACATGTGTGGGAGCCTGGTGGAGGCTGCCCCTGCACTGCTGGGGGGTGGGGGTGATGGGAGACATGAGTGGAGGCCTGGTGGAGGCTGCCCCTGGTGGCTGGGGGGTGGGGGTGATGTGAGACATGGGTTTGGGCCTGGTGGAGGCTGCCCCTGGTGGCTGGGGGGGTGGGGTGGTGGTAGACATGGGTGGTGGCCTGGTGGAGGCTGCCCCTGGTGGCTGGGGGGTGGGGGTGCAGGGGGAAATGTGTGGGAGCCTGGTGGAGGCTGCCCCTGGTGGCTGGGGGGTGGGGGTGATGGGAGACATGAGTGGGGGCCTGGTGGAGGCTGCCCCTGCACTGCTGGGGGGTGGGGGTGATGGTAGACATGAGTGGGGGCCTGGTGGAGGCTGCCCCTGCACTGCTGGGGGGTGGGGGTGATGGGAGACATGGGCGGGGGCCTGGTGGAGGCTGCCCCTGCACTGCTGGGGGGTGGGGGTGGTGGTAGACATGGGTGGGGGCCTGGTGGAGGCTGCCCCTGGTGGCTGGGGGGTGGGGGTGCAGGGAGACATGAGTTGGACATGAGTGGGGGCCTGGTGGAGGCTGCCCCTGGTGGCTGGGGGTGGGGGTGGTGGTAGACATGAGTGGGGGCCTGGTGGAGGCTGCCCCTGGTGGCTGGGGGGTGGGGGTGATGGGAGACATGAGTGGGGGCCTGGTGGAGGCTACCCCTGCACTGCTGGGGGGTGGGGGTGATGGTAGACATGAGTGGGGGCCTGGTGGGAGACATGGGCGGGGGCCTGGTGGAGGCTGCCCCTGCACTGCTGGGGGTTGGGGGTGATGGGAGACATGAGTGGGGGCCTGGTGGAGGCTGCCCCTGCACTGCTGGGGGGTGGGGGTGGTGGTGGTAGACATGAGTGGGGGCCTGGTGGAGGCTGCCCCTGCACTGCTGGGGGGTGGGGGTGGTGGTAGACATGAGTGGGGGCCTAGTGGAGGCTGCCCCTGGTGGCTGGGGGGTGGGGGTGCAGGGCGACATGAGTGGGGGCCTGGTGGAGGCTGCCCTGATGGCTGGGCGGTGGGGGTGCAGGGGGATATGTGTGGGAGCCTGGTGGAGGCTGCCCCTGCACTGCTAGGGGGTGGGGGTGATGGGAGACATGAGTGGGGGCTTGGTGGAGGCTGCCCCTGGTGGCTGGGGGGTGGGGGTGATTGGAGACATGGGTGGGGGCCTGGTGGAGGCTACCCCTGGTGGCTGGGGGGTGGGGGTGGTGGTAGACATGGGTGGGGGCCTGGTGGAGGCTGCCCCTGGTGGCTTGGGGGTGGGGGTGCAGGGGGAAATGTGTGAGAGCCTGGTGGAGGCTGCCCCTGGTGGCTGGGGGGTGGGGGTGCAGGGAGACATGAGTTGGACATGAGTGGGGGCCTGGTGGAGGCTGCCCCTGCACTGCTGGGGGGTGGGGGTGATGGGGACATGAGTGGGGGCCTGGTGGAGGCTGCCCCTGCACTGCCGGGGGGTGGGGGTGGTGGTAGACATGGGTGGGAGCCTGGTGGAGGCTGCCCCTGGTGGCTGGGGGGTGGGCGTGGGGGTGCAAGGAGACATGAGTTGGACATGAGTGGGGGCCTGGTGGAGGCTGCCCCTGGGGGCTGGGGGGTGGGGGTGCAGGGAGACATGAGTGGGGGCCTGGTGGAGGCTGCCCCTGGTGGCTGGGGGGTGGGGGTGGTGGTAGACATGAGTGGGGGCCTGGTGGAGGCTGCCTCTGGTGGCTGGGGAGTGGGGGTGATGGGAGACATGAGTGGGGGCCTGGTGGAGGCTGCCCCTGCACTGCTGGGGGTTGGGGGTGGTGGTAGACATGAGTGGGGGCCTGGTGGAGGCTGCCCCTGCACTGCTGGGGGGTGGGGGTGATGGGAGACATGAGTGGGGGCCTGGTGGAGGCTGCCCCTGCACTGCTGGGGGGTGGGGGTCATAGGGGACATGAGTGGGGGCCTGGTGGAGGCTGCCCCTGGTGGCTGGGGGGTGGGGGTGCAGGGAGACATGAGTTGGACATGAGTGGGGGCCTGGTGGAGGCTTCCCCTGCACTGCTGGGGGGTGGGGGTGATGGGAGACATGAGTGGGGGCCTGGTGGAGGCTGCCCCTGCACTGCTGGGGGGTGGGGGTGGTGGTAGACATGAGTGGGGGCCTGGTGGAGGCTGCCCCTGGTGGCTGGGGGTGCCGGTGCAGGGGGACATGAGTGGGGGACTGGTGGAGGCTGCCCCTGGTGGCTGGGGGGTGGGGGTGCAGGGGGACATGTGTGGGAGCCTGGTGGAGGCTGCCCCTGCACTGCTGGGGGGTGGGGGTGGTGGTAGACATGAGTGGGGGCCTGGTGGAGGCTGCCCCTGGTGGCTGGGGGTGGGGGTGCAGGGGGACATGAGTGGGGGCCTGGTGGAGGCTGCCCCTGGTGGCTGGGGGGGTGGGGGTGCAGGGGGACATGTGTGGGAGCCTGGTGGAGGCTGCCCCTGCACTGCTGGGGGGTGGGGGTGATGGGAGACATGAGTGGGGGCCTGGTGGAGGCTGCCCCTGCACTGCTGGGGGGTGGGGGTGGTGGTAGACATGAGTGGGGGCCTGGTGGAGGCTGCCCCTGGTGGCTGGGGGTGGGGGTGCAGGGGGACATGAGTGGGGGCCTGGTGGAGGCTGCCCCTGGTGGCTGGGGGGTGGGGGTGCAGGGGGACATGTGTGGGAGCCTGGTGGAGGCTGCCCCTGCACTGCTGGGGGGTGGGGGTGATGGGAGACATGAGTGGGGGCCTGGTGGAGGCTGCCCCTGCACTGCTGGGGGGTGGGGGTGGTGGTAGACATGAGTGGGGGCCTGGTGGAGGCTGCCCCTGGTGGCTGGGGGTGGGGGTGCAGGGGGACATGAGTAAGGGCCTGGTGGAGGCTGCCCCTGGTGGCTGGGGGTGCAGGGGGACATGTGTGGGAGCCTGGTGGAGGCTGCCCCTGCACTGCTGGTGGGTGGGGGTGATGGGAGACATGAGTGGGGGCCTGGTGGAGGCTGCCCCTGCACTGCTGGAGGGTGGGAGTGATGGTAGACATGAGTGGGGGCCTGGTGGAGGCTGCCCCTGCACTGCTGGGGGGTGGGGGTGATGGGAGACATGGGCGGGGGCCTGGTGGAGGCTGCCCCTGCACTGCTGGGGGGTGGGGGTGGTGGTAGACATGGGTGGGAGCCTGGTGGAGGCTGCCCCTGGTGTCTGGGAGGTGGGGGTGCAGGGAGACATGAGTTGGACATGAGTGGGGGCCTGGTGGAGGCTGCCCCTGGTGGCTGGGGGTGGGGGTGGTGGTAGACATGAGTGGGGGCCTGGTGGAGGCTGCCCCTGGTGGCTGGGGGTGGGGGTGATGGGAGACATGAGTGGGGGCCTGGTGGAGGCTGCCCCTGCAATGCTGGGGGGTGGGGGTGATGGTAGACATGAGTGGGGGCCTGGTGGAGGCTGCCCCTGCACTGCTGGGGGGTGGGGGTGATGGGAGACATGGGCGGGGGCCTGGTGGAGGCTGCCCCTGCACTGCTGGGGGGTGGGGGTGATGGGAGACATGAGTGGGGGCCTGGTGGAGGCTGCCCCTGCACTGCTGGGGGGTGGGGGTGGTGGTGGTAGACATGAGTGGGGGCCTGGTGGAGGCTGCCCCTGCACTGCTGGGGGGTGGGGGGGTGGTAGACATGAGTGGGGGCCTGGTGGAGGCTGCCCCTGGTGGCTGGGGGGTGGGGGTGCAGGGGGACATGAGTGGGGGCCTGGTGGAGGCTGCCCCTGATGGCTGGGCGGTGGGGGTGCAGGGGGATATGTGTGGGAGCCTGGTGGAGGCTGCCCCTGCACTGCTAGGGGGTGGGGGTGATGGGAGACATGAGTGGGGGCCTGGTGGAGGCTGCCCCTGGTGGCTGGGGGGTGGGGGTGATTGGAGACATGGGTGGGGGCCTGGTGGAGGCTGCCCCTGGTGGCTGGGGGGTGGGGGTGGTGGTAGACATTAGTTGGACATGAGTGGGGGCCTGGTGGAGGCTGCCCCTGCACTGCTGGGGGGTGGGGGTGATGGGAGACATGAGTGGGGGCCTGGTGGAGGCTGCCCCTGCACTGCTGGGGGGTGGGGGTGGTGGTAGACATGGGTGGGGGCCTGGTGGAGGCTGCCCCTGGTGGCTGGGGGGTGGGGGTGCAAGGAGACATGAGTTGGACATGACGGGGGCCTGGTGGAGGCTGCCCCTGGTGGCTGGGGGGTGGGGGTGCAGGGAGACATGAGTTGGAAATGAGTGGGGGCCTGGTGGAGGCTGCCCCTGGTGGCTGGGGGGTGGGGGTGGTGGTAGACATGAGTGGGGGCCTGGTGGAGGCTGCCTCTGGTGGCTGGGGAGTGGGGGTGATGGGAGACATGAGTGGGGGCCTGGTGGAGGCTGCCCCTGCACTGCTGGGGGGTGGGGGTGATGGGAGACATGGGTGGGGGCCTGGTGGAGGCTGCCCCTGCACTGCTGGGGGGTGGGGGTCATAGGGGACATGAGTGGGGGCCTGGTGGAGGCTGCCCCTGGTGGCTGGGGGGTGGGGGTGCAGGGAGACATGAGTTGGACATGAGTGGGGGCCTGGTGGAGGCTTCCCCTGCACTGCTGGGGGGTGGGGGTGATGGGAGACATGAGTGGGGGCCTGGTGGAGGCTGCCCCTGCACTGCTGGGGGGTGGGGGTGGTGGTAGACATGAGTGGGGGCCTGGTGGAGGCGGCCCCTGGTGGCTGGGGGTGGGGGTGCAGGGGGACATGAGTGGGGGCCTGGTGGAGGCTGCCCCTGGTGGCTGGGGGGGTGTGGTGGTGGTAGACCTGGGTGGTGGCCTGGTGGAGGCTGCCCCTGGTGGCTGGGGGGTGGGGGTGCAGGGGGAAATGTGTGGGAGCCTGGTGGAGGCTGCCCCTGGTGGCTGGGGGGGTGGGGGTGATGGGAGACATGAGTGGGGGCCTGGTGGAGGCTGCCCCTGCACTGCTGGGGCGTGGGGGTGATGGTAGACATGAGTGGGGGCCTGGTGGAGGCTGCCCCTGCACTGCTGGGGGGTGGGGGTGATGGGAGACATGGGCGGGGGCCTGGTGGAGGCTGCCCCTGGTGGCTGGGAGGTGGGGGTGCAGGGAGACATGAGCTGGACATGAGTGGGGGCCTGGTGGAGGCTGCCCCTGGTGGCTGGGGGTGGTGGTAGACATGAGTGGGGGCCTGGTGGAGGCTGCCCCTGGTGGCTGGGGGGTGGGGGTGATGGGAGACATGAGTGGGGGCCTGGTGGAGGCTGCCCCTGGGGGGTGGGGGTGGGGGTGGTGGTAGACATGAGTGGGGGCCTGGTGGAGGCTGCCCCTGGTGGCAGGGGGGTGGGGGTGATGGGAGACATGAGTGGGGGCCTGGTGGAGGCTGCCCCTGCACTGCTGGGGGGTGGGGGTGATGGTAGACATGAGTGGGGGGCTGGTGGAGGCTGCCCCTGCACTGCTGGGGGGTGGGGGTGATGGGAGACATGGGCGGGGGCCTGGTGGAGGCTGCCCCTGCACTGCTGGGGGGTGGGGGTGATGGGAGACATGAGTGGGGGCCTGGTGGAGGCTGCCCCTGCACTGCTGGGGGGTGGGGGTGCAGGGGGATATGTGTGGGAGCCTGGTGGAGGCTGCCCCTGCACTGCTAGGGGGTGGGGGTGATGGGAGACATGAGTGGGGGCCTGGTGGAGGCTGCCCCTGATGGCTGGGCGGTGGGGGTGCAGGGGGATATGTGTGGGAGCCTGGTGGAGGCTCCCCTGCACTGCTAGGGGGTGGGGGTGATGGGAGACATGAGTGGGGGCTTGGTGGAGGCTGCCCCTGGTGGCTGGGGGGTGGGGGTGATTGGAGACATGGGTGGGGGCCTGGTGGAGGCTGCCCCTGGTGGCTGGGGGGTGGGGGTGGTGGTAAACATGGGTGGGGGCCTGGTGGAGGCTGCCCCTGGTGGCTTGGGGGTGGGGGTGCAGGGGGAAATGTGTGAGAGCCTGGTGGAGGGTGCCCCTGGTGGCTGGGGGGTGGGGGTGCAGGGAGACATGAGTTGGACATGAGTGGGGCCTGGTGGAGGCTGCCCCTGGGGGCTGGGGGTGGGGGTGCAGGGAGACATGAGTTGGAAATGAGTGGGGGCCTGGTGGAGGCTGCCCCTGCACTGCTGGGGGGTGGGGGTGATGGGAGACATGAGTGGGGGCCTGGTGGAGGCTGCCCCTGCACTGCCGGGGGGTGGGGGTGGTGGTAGACATGGGTGGGGGCCTGGTGGAGGCTGCCGCTGGTGGCTGGGGGTGGGGGTGCAAGGAGACATGAGTTGGACATGAGTGGGGGCCTGGTGGAGGCTGCCCCTGGGGGCTGGGGGTGGGGGTGCAGGGAGACATGAGTTGGAAATGAGTGGGGGCCTGGTGGAGGCTGCCCCTGGTGGCTGGGGGGTGGGGGTGGTGGTAGACATGAGTGGGGGCCTGGTGGAGGCTGCCTCTGGTGGCTGGGGAGTGGGGGTGATGGGAGACATGAGTGGGGGCCTGGTGGAGGCTGCCCCTGCACTGCTGGGGGTTGGGGGTGGTGGTAGACATGAGTGGGGGCCTGGTGGAGGCTGCCCCTGCACTGCTGGGGGGTGGGGGTGATGGGAGACATGGGTGGGGGCCTGGTGGAGGCTGCCCCTGCACTGCTGGGGGGTGGGGGTCATAGGGGACATGAGTGGGGGCCTGGTGGAGGCTGCCCCTGGTGGCTGGGGGGTGGGGGTGCAGGGAGACATGAGTTGGACATGAGTGGGGGCCTGGTGGAGGCTTCCCCTGCACTGCTGGGGGGTGGGGGTGATGGGAGACATGAGTGGGGGCCTGGTGGAGGCTGCCCCTGGTGGCTGGGGGTGCGGGTGCAGGGGGACATGAGTGGGGGCCTGGTGGAGGCTGCCCCTGGTGGCTGGGGGGTGGGGGTGCAGGGGGACATGTGTGGGAGCCTGGTGGAGGCTGCCCCTGCACTGCTGGGGGGTGGGGGTGATGGGAGACATGAGTGGAGGCCTGGTGGAGGCTGCCCCTGGTGGCTGGGGGGTGGGGGTGATGGGAGACATGGTTGGGGGCCTGGTGGAGGCTGCCCCTGGTGGCTGGGGGGGTGGGGTGGTGGTAGACATGGGTGGTGGCCTGGTGGAGGCTGCCCCTGGTGGCTGGGGGTTGGGGGTGCAGGGGGAAATGTGTGGGAGCCTGGTGGAGGCTGCCCCTGGTGGCTGGGGGGTGGGGGTGCAGGGAGACATGAGTTGGACATGAGTGGGGGCCTGGTGGAGGCTGACCCTGCACTGCTGGGGGGTGGGGGTGATGGGAGACATGGGTGGGGGCCTGGTGGAGGCTGCCCCTGCACTGCTGGGGATGGGGGTGGTGGTAGACAAGGGTGGGGGCCTGGTGGAGGCTGCCCCTGGTGGCTGGGGGGTGGGGTGCAGGGAGACATGAGTTGGACATGAGTGGGGGCCTGGTGGAGGCTGCCCCTGGTGGCTGGGGGTGGGAGTGATGGGAGACATGGGTGGGGGCCTGGTGGAGGCTGCCCCTGGTTGCTGGGGGGTGGGGGTGCAGGGAGACATGAGTTGGACATGAGTGGGGGCCTGGTGGAGGCTGCCCCTGGTGGCTGGGGGGTGGGGGTGATGGGAGACATGGGTGGGGGCCTGGTGGAGGCTGCCCCTAGTGGCTGGGGGGTGGGGGTGGTGGTAGACATGAGTGGGGGCCTGGTGGAGGCTGCCCCTGGTGGCTGGGGGTGCAGGGAGACATGAGTTGGACATGAGTGGGGGCCTGGTGGAGGCTGCCCCTGCACTGCTGGGGGGTGGGGGTGATGGGAGACATGAGTGGGGGCCTGGTGGAGGCTGCCCCTGCACTGCTGGGGGGTGGGGGTGGTGCTAGACATGAGTGGGGGCCTGGTGGAGACTGCCCCTGGTGGCTGGGGTGTGGGGGTGCAGGGGGACATGAGTGGGGGCCTGGTGGAGGCTGCCCCTGGTGGCTGGGGGTTGGGGGTGCAGGGGTCATGAGTTGGACATGAGTGGGGGCCTGGTGGAGGCTGCCCCTGCACTGCTGGGGGGTGGGGTGATGGGAGACATGAGTGGGGGCCTGGTGGAGGCTGCCCCTGCACTGCTGGGGGGTGGGGGTGGTGGTAGACATGAGTGGGGGCCTGATGGAGGCTGCCCCTGGTGGCTGGGGGGTGGGGGTGCAGGGGGAAATGTGTGGGAGCCTGGTGGAGGCTGCCCCTGGTGGCTGGGGGTGGGGGTGCAGGGAGACATGAGTTGGACATGAGTGGGGGCCTGGTGGAGGCTGACCCTGCACTGCTGGGGGGTGGGGGCGATGGGAGACACGAGTGGGGGCCTGGTGGAGGCTGCCCCTGCACTGCTGGGGGGTGGGGGTGGTGGTAGACATGGGTGGGGGCCTGGTGGAGGCTGCCCCTGGTGGCTGGGGCGTGGGGGTGGGGGTGCAAGGAGACATGAGTTGGACATGAGTGGGGGCCTGGTGGAGGCTGCCCCTGGTGGCTGGGGGGTGGGGGTGCAGGGAGACATGAGTTGGACATGAGTGGGGGCCTGATGGAGGCTGCCCATGGTGGCTGGGGGGTGGGGGTGGTGGTAGACATGAGTGGGGGCCTGGTGGAGGCTGCCTCTGGTGGCTGGGGAGTGGGGGTGATGGGAGGCATGAGTGGGGGTCTGGTGGAGGCTGCCCCTGCACTGCCGGGGGGTGGGAGTGGTGGTAGACATGAGTGGGGGCCTGGTGGAGGCTGCCTCTGCACTGCTGGGGGGTGGGGGTGATGGGAGACATGGGTGGGGGCCTGGTGGAGGCTGCCCCTGCACTGCTGGGGAGTGGAGGCCATAGGGGACATGAGTGGGGGCCTGGTGGAGGCTGCCCCTGGCGGAGGCTGCCCCTGGTGGCTGGGGGGTGGGGGTGCAGGGGGACATGTGTGGGAGCCTGGTGGAGGCTGCCCCTGCACTGCTGGGGGGTGGGGGTGATGGGAGACATGAGTGGAGGCCTGGTGGAGGCTGCCCCTGGTGGCTGGGGGGGTGGGAGTGATGGGAGACATGGGTGGGGGCCTGGTGGAGGCTGCCCCTGGTGGCTGGGGGTGTGGGGTGGTGGTAGACATGGGTGGTGGCCTGGTGGAGGCTGCCCCTGTTGGCTGGGGTGGGGGTGCAGGGGGAAATGTGTGGGAGCCTGGTGGAGGCTGCCCCTGGTGGCTGGGGGTGGGGGTGCAGGGAGATATCAGTTGGACATGAGTGGGGACCTGGTGGAAGCTGCCCCTGCACTGCTGGGGGCTGGGGGTGATGGGAGACATGAGTGGGGGCCTGGTGGAGGCTGCCCCTGCACTGCTGGGGGGTGGGGGTGGTGGTAGACATGGGTGGGGGGCTGGTGGATGCTGCCCCTGGTGGCTGGGGGCTGGGGGTGCAGGGAGACATGAGTTGGACATGAGTGGGGGCCTGGTGGAGGCTGCCCCTGGTGGCTGGGGGGTGGGAGTGATGGGAGACATGGGTAGGGGCCTGGTGGAGGCTGCCCCTGGTGGCTGGGGTGTGGGGGTGCAGGGAGACATGAGTTGGACATGAGTGGGGGCCTGGTGGAGGCTGCCCCTGTTGGCTGGGGGGTGGGGGTGATGGGAGACATGGGTGGGGGCCTGGTGGAGGCTGCCCCTGGTGGCTGGGTGGTGGGGGTGGTGGTAGACATGAGTGGGGGCCTGGTGGAGGCTGCCACTGGTGGCTGGGGGGTGGGGGTGGTGGTAGACATGGGTGGGGGCCTGGTGGAGGCTGCCCCTGGTGGCTGGGGGTGCAGGGAGATATGAGTTGGACATGAGTGGGGGCCTGGTGGAGGCTGCCCCTGCACTGCTGGGGGGTGGGGTGGTGGTAGACACGAGTGGGGGCCTGGTGGAGGCCTCCCCTGCACTGCTGGGGGGTGGGGGTGGTGCTAGACATGAGTGGGGGCCTGGTGGAGACTGCCCCTGGTGGCTGGGGTGTGGGGGTGCAGGGGGACATGAGTGGGGGCCTGGTGGAGGCTGCCCCTGGTGGCTGGGGGTTGGGGGTGCAGGGGTCATGAGTTGGACATGAGTGGGGGCCTGGTGGAGGCTGCCCCTGCACTGCTGGGGGGTGGGGTGATGGGAGACATGAGTGGGGGCCTGGTGGAGGCTGCCCCTGCACTGCTGGGGGGTGGGGGTGGTGGTAGACATGAGTGGGGGCCTGATGGAGGCTGCCCCTGGTGGCTGGGGGGTGGGGGTGCAGGGGGAAATGTGTGGGAGCCTGGTGGAGGCTGCCCCTGGTGGCTGGGGGGTGGGGGTGCAGGGAGACATGAGTTGGACATGAGTGGGGGCCTGGTGGAGGCTGACCCTGCACTGCTGGGGGGTGGGGGCGATGGGAGACACGAGTGGGGGCCTGGTGGAGGCTGCCCCTGCACTGCTGGGGGGTGGGGGTGGTGGTAGACATGGGTGGGGGCCTGGTGGAGGCTGCCCCTGGTGGCTGGGGCGTGGGGGTGGGGGTGCAAGGAGACATGAGTTGGACATGAGTGGGGGCCTGGTGGAGGCTGCCCCTGGTGGCTGGGGGGTGGGGGTGCAGGGAGACATGAGTTGGACATGAGTGGGGGCCTGATGGAGGCTGCCCATGGTGGCTGGGGGGTGGGGGTGGTGGTAGACATGAGTGGGGGCCTGGTGGAGGCTGCCTCTGGTGGCTGGGGAGTGGGGGTGATGGGAGGCATGAGTGGGGGTCTGGTGGAGGCTGCCCCTGCACTGCCGGGGGGTGGGAGTGGTGGTAGACATGAGTGGGGGCCTGGTGGAGGCTGCCTCTGCACTGCTGGGGGGTGGGGGTGATGGGAGACATGGGTGGGGGCCTGGTGGAGGCTGCCCCTGCACTGCTGGGGAGTGGAGGCCATAGGGGACATGAGTGGGGGCCTGGTGGAGGCTGCCCCTGGCGGAGGCTGCCCCTGGTGGCTGGGGGGTGGGGGTGCAGGGGGACATGTGTGGGAGCCTGGTGGAGGCTGCCCCTGCACTGCTGGGGGGTGGGGGTGATGGGAGACATGAGTGGAGGCCTGGTGGAGGCTGCCCCTGGTGGCTGGGGGGGTGGGAGTGATGGGAGACATGGGTGGGGGCCTGGTGGAGGCTGCCCCTGGTGGCTGGGGGTGTGGGGTGGTGGTAGACATGGGTGGTGGCCTGGTGGAGGCTGCCCCTGTTGGCTGGGGTGGGGGTGCAGGGGGAAATGTGTGGGAGCCTGGTGGAGGCTGCCCCTGGTGGCTGGGGGTGGGGGTGCAGGGAGATATCAGTTGGACATGAGTGGGGACCTGGTGGAAGCTGCCCCTGCACTGCTGGGGGCTGGGGGTGATGGGAGACATGAGTGGGGGCCTGGTGGAGGCTGCCCCTGCACTGCTGGGGGGTGGGGGTGGTGGTAGACATGGGTGGGGGGCTGGTGGATGCTGCCCCTGGTGGCTGGGGGCTGGGGGTGCAGGGAGACATGAGTTGGACATGAGTGGGGGCCTGGTGGAGGCTGCCCCTGGTGGCTGGGGGGTGGGAGTGATGGGAGACATGGGTAGGGGCCTGGTGGAGGCTGCCCCTGGTGGCTGGGGTGTGGGGGTGCAGGGAGACATGAGTTGGACATGAGTGGGGGCCTGGTGGAGGCTGCCCCTGTTGGCTGGGGGGTGGGGGTGATGGGAGACATGGGTGGGGGCCTGGTGGAGGCTGCCCCTGGTGGCTGGGTGGTGGGGGTGGTGGTAGACATGAGTGGGGGCCTGGTGGAGGCTGCCACTGGTGGCTGGGGGGTGGGGGTGGTGGTAGACATGGGTGGGGGCCTGGTGGAGGCTGCCCCTGGTGGCTGGGGGTGCAGGGAGATATGAGTTGGACATGAGTGGGGGCCTGGTGGAGGCTGCCCCTGCACTGCTGGGGGGTGGGGTGGTGGTAGACACGAGTGGGGGCCTGGTGGAGGCCTCCCCTGGACTGCTGGGGGGTGGGGGTGATGGGAGACATGGGTGGGGGCCTGGTGGAGGCTGCCCCTGCACTGCTGGGGGGTGGGGGTCATAGGGGACATGAGTGGGGGCTTGGTGGAGGCTGCCCCTGGTGGCTGGGGGGTGGGGGTGCAGGGAGACATGAGTTGGACATGAGTGGGGGCCTGATGGAGGCTGCCCCTGCACTGCTGGGGGGTGGGGGTGATGGGAGACATGAGTGGGGGCCTGGTGGAGGCTGCCCCTGCACTGCTGGGGGTGGGGGTGGTGGTAGACATGAGTGGGGGCCTGGTGGAGGCTGTCCCTGGTGGCTGGGGGGTGGGGGTGCAGGGGGACATGAGTGGGGGCCTGGTGGAGGCTGCCCCTGGTGGCTGGGGGGTGGGGGTGCAGGGGGACATGTGTGGGAGCCTGGTGGAGGCTGCCCCTGGTGGCTGGGGGGTGATGGGAGACATGGGTGGGGGCCTAGTGGAGGCTGCCCCTGGTGGCTGGGGGGGGTGGTGGTAGACATGGGTGGGGGCCTGGTGGAGGCTGCCCCTGGTGGCTGGGGGGGTGGGGGTGGTGGTAGACATGGGTGGGGGCCTGGTGGAGGCTGCCCCTGGTGGCTGTGGGTGATGGGAGACATGGGTGGGGGCCTCGTGGAGGCTGCCCCTGGTGGCTGGGGGGGTGGGGGTGGTGGTAGACATGGGTGGGGACCTGGTGGAGGCTGCCCCTGGTGGCTGGGGGTGCAGGGGGAAATGTGTGGGAGCCTGGTGGAGGCTGCCCCTGGTGGCTGGGGGGTGGGGGTGCAGGGAGACATGATTTGGACATGAGTGGGGGCCTGGTGGAGGCTGCTCCTGGTGGCTGGGGGGTGGGGTGATGGGAGACATGGGTGGGGGCCTGGTGGAGTCTGCCCCTGGTGGCTGGGGGGTGGGGGTGCAGGGAGACATGAGTGGGGGCCTGGTGGAGGCTGCCCCTGGGGGTGGGGGTGATGGGAGACATGGGTGGGGGCCTGGTGGAGGCTGCCCCTGGTGGCTGGGGGGTGGGGGTGGTGGTAGACTTGAGTGGGGGCCTGGTGGAGGCTGCCACTGGTGGCTGGGGGGTGGGGGTGCAGGGAGACATGAGTTGGACATGAGTGGGGGCCTGGTGGAGGCTGCCCCTGCACTGCTGGGGGGTGGGGGTGGTGGTAGACATGGGTGGGGGCCTGGTGGAGGCTGCCCCTGGTGGCTGGGGCGTGGGGGTGGGGGTGCAAGGAGACATGAGTTGGACATGAGTGGGGGCCTGGTGGAGGCTGCCCCTGGTGGCTGGGGGGTGGGGGTGCAGGGAGACATGAGTTGGACATGAGTGGGGGCCTGATTGAGGCTGCCCATGGTGGCTGGGGGGTGGGGGTGGTGGTAGACATGAGTGGGGGCCTGGTGGAGGCTGCCTCTGGTGGCTGGGGAGTGGGGGTGATGGGAGGCATGAGTGGGGGCCTGGTGGAGGCTGCCTTTGCACTGCTGGGGGGTGGGGGTGATGGGAGACATGGGTGGGGGCCTGGTGGAGGCTGCCCCTGCACTGCTGTGGAGTGGAGGCCATAGGGGACATGAGTGGGGGCCTGGTGGAGGCTGCCCCTGGTGGCTGGGGGGTGGGGGTGCAGGGGGACATGAGTGGGGGCCTGGTGGAGGCTGCCCCTGGTGGCTGGGGGGTGGGGGTGCAGGGGGACATGTGTGGGAGCCTGGTGGAGGCTGCCCCTGCACTGCTGGGGGGTGGGGGTGATGGGAGACATGAGTGGAGGCCTGGTGGAGGCTGCCCCTGGTGGCTGGGGGGGTGGGGGTGATGGGAGACATGGGTGGGGGCCTGGTGGAGGCTGCCCCTGGTGGCTGGGGGTGTGGGGTGGTGGTAGACATGGGTGGTGGCCTGGTGGAGGCTGCCCCTGGTGGCTGGGGGGTGGGGGTGCAGGGGGAAATGTGTGGGGGCCTAGTGGAGGCTGCCCCTGGTGGCTGGGGGGGGGGTGGGGTGGTGGTAGACATGAGTGGGGGCCTGGTGGAGGCTGCCCCTGCACTGCTGGGGGGTGGGGGTGATGGGAGACATGAGTGGGGGCCTGGTGGAGGCTGCCCCTGCACTGCTGGGGGGTGGGGGTGGTGGTAGACATGGGTGGGGGGCTGGTGGAGGCTGCCCCTGGTGGCTGGGGGCTGGGGGTGCAGGGAGACATGAGTTGGACATGAGTGGGGGCCTGGTGGAGGCTGCCCCTGGTGGCTGGGGGGTGGGAGTGATGGGAGACATGGGTAGGGGCCTGGTGGAGGCTGCCCCTGGTGGCTGGGGTGTGGGGGTGCAGGGAGACATGAGTTGGACATGAGTGGGGGCCTGGTGGAGGCTGCCCCTGTTGGCTGGGGGGTGGGGGTGATGGGAGACATGGGTGGGGGCCTGGTGGAGGCTGCCCCTGGTGGCTGGGTGGTGGGGGTGGTGGTAGACATGAGTGGGGGCCTGGTGGAGGCTGCCACTGGTGGCTGGGGGGTGGGGGTGGTGGTAGACATGGGTGGGGGCCTGGTGGAGGCTGCCCCTGGTGGCTGGGGGTGCAGGGAGATATGAGTTGGACATGAGTGGGGGCCTGGTGGAGGCTGCCCCTGCACTGCTGGGGGGTGGGGTGGTGGTAGACACGAGTGGGGGCCTGGTGGAGGCTGCCCCTGCACTGCTGGGGGGTGGGGGTGATGGGAGACATGGGTGGGGGCCTGGTGGAGGCTGCCCCGGCACTGCTGGGGGGTGGGGGTCATAGGGGACATGAGTGGGGGCTTGGTGGAGGCTGCCCCTGGTGGCTGGGGGGTGGGGGTGCAGGGAGACATGAGTTGGACATGAGTGGGGGCCTGATGGAGGCTGCCCCTGCACTGCTGGGGGGTGGGGGTGATGGGAGACATGAGTGGGGGCCTGGTGGAGGCTGCCCCTGCACTGCTGGGGGTGGGGGTGGTGGTAGACATGAGTGGGGGCCTGGTGGAGGCTGCCCCTGGTGGCTGGGGGGTGGGGGTGCAGGGGGACATGAGTGGGGGCCTGGTGGAGGCTGCCCCTGGTGGCTGGGGGGTGCAGGGGGACATGTGTGGGAGCCTGGTGGAGGCTGCCCCTGGTGGCTGGGGGTGATGGGAGACATGGGTGGGGGCCTAGTGGAGGCTGCCCCTGGTGGCTGGGGGGTGGGGGTGGTGGTAGACATGGGTGGGGGCCTGGTGGAGGCTGCCCCTGGTGGCTGGGGGGGTGGGGGTGGTGGTAGACATGGGTGGGGGCCTGGTGGAGGCTGCCCCTGGTGGCTGGGGGTGATGGGAGACATGGGTGGGGCCTGGTGGAGGCTGCCCCTGGTGGCTGGGGGGGTGGGGGTGGTGGTAGACATGGGTGGGGGCCTGGTGGAGGCTGCCCCTGGTGGCTGGGGGTGCAGGGGGAAATGTGTGGGAGCCTGGTGGAGGCTGCCCCTGGTGGCTGGGGGGTGGGGGTGCAGGGAGACATGATTTGGACATGAGTGGGGGCCTAGTGGAGGCTGCCCCTGGTGGCTGGGGGGTGGGGTGATGGGAGACATGGGTGGGGGCCTGGTGGAGTCTGCCCCTGGTGGCTGGGGGGTGGGGGTGCAGGGAGACATGAGTTGGACATCAGTGGGGGCCTGGTGGAGGCTGCCCCTGGGGGGTGGGGGTGATGGGAGACATGGGTGGGGGCCTGGTGGAGGCTGCCCCTGGTGGCTGGGGGGTGGGGGTGGTGGTAGACTTGAGTGGGGGCCTGGTGGAGGCTGCCACTGGTGGCTGGGGGGTGGGGGTGGTGGTAGACATGGGTAGGGGCCTGGTGGAGGCTGCCCCTGGGGGGTGGGGGTGCAGGGAGACATGAGTTGGACATGAGTGGGGGCCTGGTGGAGGCTGCCCCTGGGGGGTGGGGGTGCAGGGAGACATGAGTTGGAAATGAGTGGGGGCCTGGTGGAGGCTGCCCCTGGTGGCTGGGGGGTGGGGGTGGTGGTAGACATGAGTGGGGGCCTGGTGGAGGCTGCCTCTGGTGGCTGGGGAGTGGGGGTGATGGGAGACATGAGTGGGGGCCTGGTGGAGGCTGCCCCTGCACTGCTGGGGGGTGGGGGTGATGGGAGACATGGGTGGGGGCCTGGTGGAGGCTGCCCCTGCACTGCTGGGGGGGTGGGGGTCATAGGGGACATGAGTGGGGGCCTGGTGGAGGCTGCCCCTGGTGGCTGGGGGGTGGGGGTGCAGGGCGACATGAGTTGGACATGAGTGGGGGCCTGGTGGAGGCTTCCCCTGCACTGCTGGGGGGTGGGGGTGATGGGAGACATGAGTGGGGGCCTGGTGGAGGCTGCCCCTGCACTGCTGGGGGGTGGGGGTGGTGGTAGACATGAGTGGGGGCCTGGTGGAGGCTGCCCCTGGTGGCTGGGGGTGCGGGTGCAGGGGGACATGAGTGGGGGCCTGGTGGAGGCTGCCCCTGGTGGCTGGGGGGTGGGGGTGCAGGGGGACATGTGTGGGATCCTGGTGGAGGCTGCCCCTGCACTGCTGGGGGTGGGGGTGATGGGAGACATGAGTGGAGGCCTGGTGGAGGCTGCCCCTGGTGGCTGGGGGGTGGGGGTGATGGGAGACATGGTTGGGGGCCTGGTGGAGGCTGCCACTGGTGGCTGGGTGGTGGGGGTGGTGGTAGACATGGGTAGGGGCCTGGTGGAGGCTGCCCCTGGTGGCTGGGGGGTGGGGGTGGTGGTAGACTTGAGTGGGGGCCTGGTGGAGGCTGCCACTGGTGACTGGGGGGTGGGGGTGGTGGTAGACATGGGTAGGGGCCTGGTGGAGGCTGCCCCTGGGGGATGGGGGGTGGGGGTGCAGGGAGACATGAGTTGGACATGAGTGGGGGCCTGGTGGAGGCTGCCCCTGGGGGCTGGGGGTGGGGGTGCAGGGAGACATGAGTTGGAAATGAGTGGGGGCCTGGTGGAGGCTGCCCCTGGTGGCTGGGGGGTGGGGGTGGTGGTAGACATGAGTGGGGGCCTGGTGGAGGCTGCCTCTGGTGGCTGGGGAGTGGGGGTGGTGGGAGACATGAGTGGGGGCCTGGTGGAGGCTGCCCCTGCACTGCTGGGGGGTGGGGGTGATGGGAGACATGGGTGGGGGCCTGGTGGACGCTGCCCCTGCACTGCTGGGGGGTGGGGGTCATAGGGGACATGAGTGGGGGCCTGGTGGAGGCTGCCCCTGGTGGCTGGGGGGTGGGGGTGCAGGGAGACATGAGTTGGACATGAGTGGGGGCCTGGTGGAGGCTTCCCCTGCACTGCTGGGGGGTGGGGGTGATGGGAGACATGAGTGGGGGCCTGGTGGAGGCTGCCCCTGCACTGCTGGGGGGTGGGGGTGGTGGTAGACATGAGTGGGGGCCTGGTGGAGGCTGCCCCTGGTGGCTGGGGGTGCGGGTGCAGGGGGACATGAGTGGGGGCCTGGTGGAGGCTGCCCCTGGTGGCTGGGGGGTGGGGGTGCAGGGGGACATGTGTGGGATCCTGGTGGAGGCTGCCCCTGCACTGCTGGGGGGTGGGGGTGATGGGAGACATGAGTGGAGGCCTGGTGGAGGCTGCCCCTGGTGGGTGGGGGGTGGGGGTGATGGGAGACATGGTTGGGGGCCTGGTGGAGGCTGCCCCTGGTGGCTGGGGGGGTGGGGTGGTGGTAGACATGGGTGGTGGCCTGGTGGAGGCTGCCCCTGGTGGCTGGGGGGTGGGGGTGCAGGGGGAAATGTGTGGGAGCCTGGTGGAGGCTGCCCCTGGTGGCTGGGGGGTGGGGGTGCAGGGAGACATGAGTTGGACATGAGTGGGGGCCTGGTGGAGGCTGACCCTGCACTGCTGGGGGGTGGGGGTGATGGGAGACATGGGTGGGTCCTGGTGGAGGCTGCCCCTGCACTGCTGGGGATGGGGGTGGTGGTAGACATGGGTGGGGGCCTGGTGGAGGCTGCCCCTGGTGGCTGGAGGGTGGGGTGCAGGGAGACATGAGTTGGACATGAGTGGGGGCCTGGTGGAGGCTGCCCCTGGTGGCTGGGGGGTGGGAGTGATGGGAGACATGGGTGGGGGCCTGGTGGAGGCTGCCCCTGGTTGCTGGGGGGTGGGGGTGCAGGGAGACATGAGTTGGATATGAGTGGGGGCCTGGTGGAGGCTGCCCCTGGTGGCTGGGGGGTGGGGGTGATGGGAGACATGGGTGGGGGCCTGGTGGAGGCTGCCACTGGTGGCTGGGGGGTGGTGGTAGACATGGGTGGGGGCCTGGTGGAGGCTGCCCCTGGTGGCTGGGGGTGCAGGGAGACATGAGTTGGACATGAGTGGGGGCCTGGTGGAGGCTGCCCCTGCACTGCTGGGGGGTGGGGGTGATGGGAGACATGGGTGGGGGCCTGGTGGAGGCTGCCCCTGCACTGCTGGGGGGTGGGGGTCATAGGGGACATGAGTGGGGGCCTGGTGGAGGCTGCCCCTGGTGGCTGGGGGGTGGTAGTGCAGGGAGACATGAGTTGGACATGAGTGGGGGCCTGGTGGAGGCTGCCCCTGCACTGCTGGGGGGTGGGGGTGATGGGAGACATGAGTGGGGGCCTGGTGGAGGCTGCCCCTGCACTGCTGGGGGGTGGGGGTGGTGCTAGACATGAGTGGGGGCCTGGTGGAGGCTGCCCCTGGTGGCTGGGGTGTGGGGGTGCAGGGGGACATGAGTGGGGGCCTGGTGGAGGCTGCCCCTGCACTGCTGGGGGTTGGGGGTGGTGGTAGACATGAGTGGGGGCCTGGTGGAGGCTGCCCCTGGTGGCTGGGGGGTGGGGGTGCAGGGGGAAATGTGTGGGAGCCTGGTGGAGGCTGCCCCTGGTGGCTGGGGGGTGGGGGTGCAGGGAGACATGAGTTGGACATGAGTGGGGGCCTGGTGGAGGCTGCCCCTGCACTGCTGGGGGGTGGGGGCGATGGGAGACATGAGTGGGGGCCTGGTGGAGGCTGCCCCTGCACTGCTGGGGGGTGGGGGTGGTGGTAGACATGGGTGGGGGCCTGGTGGAGGCTGCCCCTGGTGGCTGGGGCGTGGGGGTGGGGGTGCAAGGAGACATGAGTTGGACATGAGTGGGGGCCTGGTGGAGGCTGCCCCTGGTGGCTGGGGGGTGGGGGTGCAAGGAGACATGAGTTGGACATGAGTGGGGGCCTGATGGAGGCTGCCCATGGTGGCTGGGGGGTGGGGGTGGTGGTAGACATGAGTGGGGGCCTGGTGGAGGCTGCCTCTGGTGGCTGGGGAGTGGGGGTGATGGGAGGCATGAGTGGGGGCCTGGTGGAGGCTGCCCCTGCACTGCTGGGGGGTGGGGGTGGTGGTAGACATGAGTGGGGGCCTGGTGGAGGCTGCCTCTGCACTGCTGGGGGGTGGGGGTGATGGGAGACATGGGTGGGGGCCTGGTGGAGGCTGCCACTGCACTGCTGGGGAGTGGAGGCCGTAGGGGACATGAGTGGGGGCCTGGTGGAGGCTGCCCCTGGTGGCTGGGGGGTGGGGGTGCAGGGGGACATGAGTGGGGGCCTGGTGGTGGCTGCTCCTGGTGGCTGGGGGGTGGGGGTGCAGGGGGACATGTGTGGGAGCCTGGTGGAGGCTGCCCCTGCACTGCTGGGGGTGGGGGTGATGGGAGACATGAGTGGAGGCCTGGTGGAGGCTGCCCCTGGTGGCTGGGGGGGTGGGGGTGATGGGAGACATGGGTGGGGGCCTGGTGGAGGCTGCCCCTGGTGGCTGGGGGGGTGGGGGTGGTGGTAGACATGGGTGGGGGCCTGGTGGAGGCTGCCCCTGGTGGCTGGGGGTGATGGGAGACATGGGTGGGGGCCTGGTGGAGGCTGCCCCTGGTGGCTGGGGGGGTGGGGGTGGTGGTAGACATGGGTGGGGGCCTGGTGGAGGCTGCCCCTGGTGGCTGGGGGTGCAGGGGGAAATGTGTGGGAGCCTGGTGGAGGCTGCCCCTGGTGGCTGGGGGGTGGGGGTGCAGGGAGACATGATTTGGACATGAGTGGGGGCCTAGTGGAGGCTGCCCCTGGTGGCTGGGGGGTGGGGTGATAGGAGACATGGGTGGGGGCCTGGTGGAGTCTGCCCCTGGTGGCTGGGGGGTGGGGGTGCAGGGAGACATGAGTTGGACATCAGTGGGGGCCTGGTGGAGGCTGCCCCTGGGGGGTGGGGGTGATGGGAGACATGGGTGGGGGCCTGGTGGAGGCTGCCCCTGGTGGCTGGGGGGTGGGGGTGATGGGAGACATGGGTAGGGGCCTGGTGGAGGCTGCCACTGGTGGCTGGGGGGTGGGGGTGGTGGTAGACATGGGTAGGGGCCTGGTGGAGGCTGCCCCTGGGGGGTGGGGGTGCAGGGAGACATGAGTTGGACATGAGTGGGGGCCTGGTGGAGGCTGCCCATGGGGGCTGGGGGTGGGGGTGCAGGGAGACATGAGTTGGAAATGAGTGGGGGCCTGGTGGAGGCTGCCCCTGGTGGCTGGGGGGTGGGGGTGGTGGTAGACATGAGTGGGGGCCTGGTGGAGGCTGCCTCTGGTGGCTGGGGAGTGGGGGTGGTGGGAGACATGAGTGGGGGCCTGGTGGAGGCTGCCCCTGCACTGCTGGGGGTTGGGGGTGGTGGTAGACATGAGTGGGGGCCTGGTGGAGGCTGCCCCTGCACTGCTGGGGGGTGGGGTGATGGGAGACATGGGTGGGGGCCTGGTGGAGGCTGCCCCTGCACTGCTGGGGGGTGGGGGTCATAGGGGACATGAGTGGGGGCCTGGTGGAGGCTGCCCCTGGTGGCTGGGGGGTGGGGGTGCAGGGAGACATGAGTTGGACATGAGTGGGGGCCTGGTGGAGGCTTCCCCTGCACTGCTGGGGGGTGGGGGTGATGGGAGACATGAGTGGGGGCCTGGTGGAGGCTGCCCCTGCACTGCTGGGGGGTGGGGGTGGTGGTAGACATGAGTGGGGGCCTGGTGGAGGCTGCCCCTGGTGGCTGGGGGTGCGGGTGCAGGGGGACATGAGTGGGGGCCTGGTGGAGGCTGCCCCTGGTGGCTGGGGGGTGGGGGTGCAGGGGGACATGTGTGGGATCCTGGTGGAGGCTGCCCCTGCACTGCTGGGGGGTGGGGGTGATGGGAGACATGAGTGGAGGCCTGGTGGAGGCTGCCCCTGGTGGCTGGGGGGTGGGGGTGATGGGAGACATGGTTGGGGGCCTGGTGGAGGCTGCCCCTGGTGGCTGGGGGGGTGGGGTGGTGGTAGACATGGGTGGTGGCCTGGTGGAGGCTGCCCCTGGTGGCTGGGGGGTGGGGGTGCAGGGGGAAATGTGTGGGAGCCTGGTGGAGGCTGCCCCTGGTGGCTGGGGGGTGGGGGTGCAGGGAGACATGAGTTGGACATGAGTGGGGGCCTGGTGGAGGCTGCCCCTGGTGGCTGGAGGATGGGGTGCAGGGAGACATGAGTTGGACATGAGTGGGGGCCTGGTGGAGGCTGCCCCTGGTGGCTGGGGGGTGGGAGTGATGGGAGACATGGGTGGGGGCCTGGTGGAGGCTGCCCCTGGTTGCTGGGGGGTGGGGGTGCAGGGAGACATGAGTTGGACATGAGTGGGGGCCTGGTGGAGGCTGCCCCTGGTGGCTGGGGGGTGGGGGTGATGGGAGACATGGGTGGGGGCCTGGTGGAGGCTGCCCCTGGTGGCTGGGGGGTGGGGGTGGTGGTAGACATGAGTGGGGGCCTGGTGGAGGCTGCCACTGGTGGCTGGGGGGTGGTGGTAGACATGGGTGGGGGCCTGGTGGAGGCTGCCCCTGGTGGCTGGGGGTGCAGGGAGACACGAGTTGGACATGAGTGGGGGCCTGGTGGAGGCTGCCCCTGCACTGCTGGGGGGTGGGGGTGATGGGAGACATGGGTGGGGGCCTGGTGGAGGCTGCCCCTGCACTGCTGGGGGGTGGGGGTCATAGGGGACATGAGTGGGGGCCTGGTGGAGGCTGCCCCTGGTGGCTGGGGGGTGGTAGTGCAGGGAGACATGAGTTGGACATGAGTGGGGGCCTGGTGGAGGCTGCCCCTGCACTGCTGGGGGGTGGGGGTGGTGCTAGACATGAGTGGGGGCCTGGTGGAGGCTGCCCCTGGTGGCTGGGGTGTGGGGGTGCAGGGGGACATTAGTGGGGGCCTGGTGGAGGCTGCCCCTGGTGGCTGGGGGTTGGGGGTGCAGGGGGACATGAGTTGGACATGAGTGGGGGCCTGGTGGAGGCTGCCCCTGCACTGCTGGGGGGTGGGGGTGGTGGTAGACATGAGTGGGGGCCTGGTGGAGGCTGCCCCTGGTGGCTGGGGGGTGGGGGTGCAGGGGGAAATGTGTGGGAGCCTGGTGGAGGCTGCCCCTTGTGGCTGGGGGGTGGGGGTGCAGGGAGACATGAGTTGGACATGAGTGGGGGCCTGGTGGAGGCTGCCCCTGCACTGCTGGGGGGTGGGGGCGATGGGAGACATGAGTGGGGGCCTGGTGGAGGCTGCCCCTGCACTGCTGGGGGGTGGGGGTGGTGGTAGACATGGGTGGGGGCCTGGTGGAGGCTGCCCCTGGTGGCTGGGGCGTGGGGGTGGGGGTGCAAGGAGACATGAGTTGGACATGAGTGGGGGCCTGGTGGAGGCTGCCCCTGGTGGCTGGGGGGTGGGGGTGCAGGGAGACATGAGTTGGACATGAGTGGGGGCCTGATGGAGGCTGCCCATGGTGGCTGGGGGGTGGGGGTGGTGGTAGACATGAGTGGGGGCCTGGTGGAGGCTGCCTCTGGTGGCTGGGGAGTGGGGGTGATGGGAGGCATGAGTGGGGGCCTGGTGGAGGCTGCCCCTGCACTGCTGGGGGGTGGGGGTGGTGGTAGACATGAGTGGGGGCCTGGTGGAGGCTGCCTCTGCACTGCTGGGGGGTGGGGGTGATGGGAGACATGGGTGGGGGCCTGGTGGAGGCTGCCACTGCACTGCTGGGGAGTGGAGGCCGTAGGGGACATGAGTGGGGGCCTGGTGGAGGCTGCCCCTGGTGGCTGGGGGGTGGGGGTGCAGGGGGACATGAGTGGGGGCCTGGTGGAGACTGCCCCTGGTGGCTGGGGGGTGGGGGTGCAGGGGGACATGTGTGGGAGCCTGGTGGAGGCTGCCCCTGCACTGCTGGGGGTGGGGGTGATGGGAGACATGAGTGGAGGCCTGGTGGAGGCTGCCCCTGGTGGCTGGGGGGGTGGGGGTGATGGGAGACATGGTGGGGGCCTGGTGGAGGCTGCCCCTGGTGGCTGGGGGTGTGGGGTGGTGGTAGACATGGGTGGTGGCCTGGTGGAGGCTGCCCCTGGTGGCTGGGGGGTGGGGGTGCAGGGGGAAATGTGTGGGAGCCTGGTGGAGGCTGCCCCTGGTGGCTGGGGGTGGGGGTGCAGGGAGATATGAGTTGGACATGAGTGGGGGCCTGGTGGAGGCTGCCCCTGCACTGCTGGGGGGTGGGGGTGAAGGGAGACATGAGTGGGGGCCTGGTGGAGGCTGCCCCTGCACTGCTGGGGGGTGGGGGTGGTGGTAGACATGGGTGGGGGGCTGGTGGAGGCTGCCCCTGGTGGCTGGGGGCTGGGGGTGCAGGGAGACATGAGTTGGACATGAGTGGGGGCCTGGTGGAGGCTGCCCCTGGTGGCTGGGTGGTGGGGGTGGTGGGAGACATGGGTAGGGGCCTGGTGGAGGCTGCCCCTGGTGGCTGGGGGGTGATGGTAGACATGGGTGGGGGCCTGGTGGAGGCTGCCCCTGGTGGCTGGGGGTGCAGGGAGATATGAGTTGGACATGAGTGGGGGCCTGGTGGAGGCTGCCCCTGCACTGCTGGGGGGTGGGGTGGTGGTAGACACGAGTGGGGGCCTGGTGGAGGCTGCCCCTGCACTGCTGGGGGGTGGGGGTGATGGGAGACGTGGGGGTGATGGGAGACATGGGTGGGGGCCTGGTGGAGGCTGCCCCTGCACTGCTGGGGGGTGGGGGTCATAGGGGACATGAGTGGGGGCTTGGTGGAGGCTGCCCCTGGTGGCTGGGGGGTGGGGGTGCAGGGAGACATGAGTTGGACATGAGTGGGGGCCTGATGGAGGCTGCCCCTGCACTGCTGGGGGGTGGGGGTGATGGGAGACATGAGTGGGGGCCTGGTGGAGGCTGCCCCTGCACTGCTGGGGGTGGGGGTGGTGGTAGACATGAGTGGGGGCCTGGTGGAGGCTGCCCCTGGTGGCTGGGGGGTGGGGGTGCAGGGGGACATGAGTGGGGGCCTGGTGGAGGCTGCCCCTGGTGGCTGGGGGGTGGGGGTGCAGGGGGACATGTGTGGGAGCCTGGTGGAGGCTGCCTCTGGTGGCTGGGGGTGATGGGAGACATGGGTGGGGGCTTAGTGGAGGCTGCCCCTGGTGGCTGGGGGGGTGGGGGTGGTGGTAGACATGGGTGGGGGCCTGGTGGAGGCTGACCCTGGTGGCTGGGGGGTGGGGGTGGTGGTAGACATGGGTGGGGACCTGGTGGAGGCTGCCCCTGGTGGCTGGGGGTGATGGGAGACATGGGTGGGGCCTGGTGGAGGCTGCCCCTGGTGGCTGGGGGGGTGGGGGTGGTGGTAGACATGGGTGGGGGCCTGGTGGAGGCTGCCCCTGGTGGCTGGGGGTGCAGGGGGAAATGTGTGGGAGCCTGGTGGAGGCTGCCCCTGGTGGCTAGGGGGTGGGGGTGCAGGGAGACATGATTTGGACATGAGTGGGGGCCTGGTGGAGGCTGCCCCTGGTGGCTGGGGGGTGGGGTGATGGGAGACATGGGTGGGGGCCTGGTGGAGTCTGCCCCTGGTGGCTGGGGGGTGGGGGTGCAGGGAGACATGATTTGGACATGAGTGGGGGCCTGGTGGAGGCTGCCCCTGGTGGCTGGGGGGTGGTGGTGATGGGAGACATGGGTGGGGGCCTGGTGGAGGCTGCCCCTGGTGGCTGGGGGGTGGGGGTGGTGGTAGACTTGAGTGGGGGCCTGGTGGAGGCTGCCACTGGTGGCTGGGGGTGGTGGTAGACATGGGTAGGGGCCTGGTGGAGGCTGCCCCTGGGGGGTGGGGGGTGGGGGTGCAGGGAGACATGAGTTGGACATGAGTGGGGGCCTGGTGGAGGCTGCCCCTGGTGGCTAGAGGGTTGGGGTGGTGGTAGACATGAGTGGGGGCCTGGTGGAGGCTGCCCCTGGTGGCTGTGGGGTGGGGGGTGATGGGAGACATGAGTGGGGGCCTGGTGGAGGCTGCCCCTGCACTGCTGGGGGTGGTGGTAGACATGAGTTGGGGCCTGGTGGAGGCTGCCCCTGCACTACTGGGGGGTGGGGGTGGTGATGGGAGACATGGGTGGGGGCCTGGTGGAGGCTGCCCCTGCACTGCTGGGGGTGGGGGTCATAGGGGACATGAGTGGGGGCCTGGTGGAGGCTGCCCCTGCACTGCTGGGGGGTGGGGGTGATGGGAGACATGAGTGGGGGCCTGGTGGAGGCTGCCCCTGCACTGCTGGGGGGTGGGGGTGGTGGTAGACATGAGTGGGGGCCTGGTGGAGGCTGCCCCTGGTGGCTGGGGGGTGGGGGTGCAGGGGGACATGAGTGGGGGCCTGGTGGAGGCTGCCCCTGGTGGCTGGGGGGTGGGGGTGCAGGGGGACATGTGTGGGAGCCTGGTGGAGGCTGCCCCTGCACTGCTGGGGAGTGGGGGTGATGGGAGACATGAGTGGGGGCCTGGTGGAGGCTGCCCCTGGTGGCTGGGGGTGGGGGTGATGGGAGATATGGGTGGGGGCCTGGTGGAGGCTGCCCCTGGTGGCTGGGGGGGTGGGGGTGGTGGTAGACATGGGTGGGGGCCTGGTGTAGGCTGCCCCTGGTGGCTGGGGGGTGGGGGTGCAGGGGGACATGTGTGGGAGCCTGGTGGAGGCTGCCCCTGGTGGCTGGGGGGTGGGGGTGATGGGAGACATGTGTTGGTGATCAGTAGTGCAAGGTGACATGTGGGTTGGCTGGTGGGCATGGCCATGGTGGATGGGTTGCCTGTGGGACATGAGCAGGGGTGCAGGGTAGTACCCTGTGTTGTGGGCTGCCTGCAGGGGCCGTGGAAGGTGTAGAGGGAACATCTGGGAGGACCCACATGGCCAAATCACGTGTAGCATTCCCCGGCACCACCGAAATACACGTACCCTGCTGAAATCACGTGTGAATCTTCCCGCGCACCTCGGAATACACGTACTCAGGCCAATCGCGTGTGGAACTTCCCGTGCACCCCGAAGTACACGTACCCAGGCCAATCGCGTGTGGAACTTCCCGCGCACCCCCACCTACCCAGGCCAATCGCGTGTGGAACTTCCCGCGCACCACGAAGTACACGTACCCAGGCCAATCGCGTGTGGAACTTCCCGCGCACCCCCACCTACCCAGGCCAATCGCGTGTGGAACTTCCCGCGCACGCCGTAGTACACGTACCCAGGCTAATCGCGTGTGGAACTTCCCGCGCACCCATAAGTACATGTACCCAGGCCAATCGCGTGTGGAACTTCCCGCGCACCCCGAAGTACACGTACCCAGGCCAATCGCGTGTGGAACTTCCCGCGCACCCCTCCTACCCAGGCCAATCGCGTGTGGAACTTCCCGCGCACCCCGTAGTACACGTACCCAGGCCAATCGCGTGTGGAACGTCCCGCGAATCCCCACCTACCCAGGCCAATCGCGTGTGGAACTTCCCGCGCACCCCGTAGTAACGTACCCAGGCTAATCGCGTGTGGAACTTCCCGCGCACCCCGAAGTACACGTACCCAGGCCAATCGCGTGTGGAACTTCCCGCACACCCCGAAGTACACGTACCCAGGCCAATCGCGTGTGGAACTTCCTGCGCACCCCCACCTACCCAGGCCAATTGCGTGTGGAACTTCCCACGCACCCCGTAGTACACGTACCCAGGCTAATCGTGTATGGAATTCCCGCGCACCCCGAAGTACACATACCCAGGCCAATCGCGTGTGGAACTTCCCGCGCACCCAGGAACACGCGCACACGCTATTTTTCACACAGCGGGTGTCCGTGTTTGTCGGTGCCCCTTTGCACCTCATTTGTCCTAGAGGGCCACTGTATGGCCCATTCATCATGGCTGTATATGGGTGCTTTTTGTTAGCGCACATTTTGGCGCACATTTTTTTCAGTCGCAGGGGCGCTACCGCCTGCGTTCTTGTGGCGTACTTGTTTGGCCCTGTGCGCGTCTTTGACCGTGCGCTGGTTTGCCCTATTCGATTCCATGAATACGGGTTGTAGGCGAGCGTGTGGGCGTTCCGCGCACTTGCCTCCTGTACTTCCCCCGTGACGCCCATATTTTCACATGTTGTTCCCCATTCCGAGTGTTACGCCCGTGTTCCGCCTACTTTTGTGATGTGCGCCGCGCTATGTGCGATTTCGCAGTGGCCATGGCGCACGCTGTTGGGTGACCTGTGCGCCGGCGTGCGCGGCGCACATTTTTAGCGCACATCCAATGTTTTTATCGCGCACGGACTTCCATGAATTGCTGTGCGCTGGTTTCCCTGCGATTTTCGCACTTGCACTGCGATTTTCGCACTTTTCCTGCGATTCGCACGTTTTGGCACCACTGCGCGGGAATTTTCGGCGCACATTATTTCCATGAATCGACCCCTAAGAATGTGTAAATCAGGAAAACCAATGTGGTGAGAAACGGCAAGCATCCATTTTTTGAAAGAGCACAGGCAGACCTTTTCAAGGGTAGGTGACTTGTGCAGGTTACAAAAGTGTATGGTGCCTAACGCAGCGACTAAATGTAGGTCACATTTGGGAAATGAAAGGGTTGTGTGACAAAGTGAACCAGCAAATGGGTCAAAACGTTATGAAAACCACACAAACACAACAAATGTTATACCTTCGTGCGTTCCCATAGGTGTCCTGAGGAAAACGGTACCTCACATGTGTGGGTGCACCTACCTGGGTGGCAAGGGTGAAGCCTAAAACACAGGTAATCCCAAGTCTGTTTCCACACCGGAATTTGACACTTTCTCCAGTCAAGCGCAACATACAGATATGGTCCTCGGATGTCTAAGCCACCAAGAAAAACAGAGAACCCCGTGCATTTCCGAGAAGAGGACACCCGTGGGAATCGGCAGAGGTATGATTTGGGCAAATCGGCCCAGAATTTATTACCCAGAATACCCCGCAAAGTCTGAAATGTGGGGGAAAAAAACGCATTTTCCGCACATTTCGCTCAGCTCACCCATCGAAACACGCCGCTAACAACACATGCCCTACCGTCCCGCGTTCCCACAGATGTCCCGATGAAAACGGTACCTCACATGTGTGGGTGCACCTACCTGGGCACCAAGGGGAAAGCCTAAAACACAAGTAACCCCAAGTCTGTTTTCACACCTGAATTGCACACACTCACATCATATAGATATGGGCCTCGGGTGTCCAAGCCACCAAGGAAAACAGGGAACCCCACGCATTTCCAAAAAGAGGACACCCGTGGGAATCGGCAGAGGTATGATTTGCGCACATCGGCCCAGAATGTATTACCCAGACACCCCCGCAAAGTCTGAAATATGGGGAAAAAAAAACACATTTTCCGCACATTTCACTCGGCACACCCATCGAAACATGCTGCTAACAACACATGGCCTACCGTCCCGCGTTCCCACAGGTGTCCGATGAAAATAGTACCTCGTGTGTGTGTGCACCTACCTGGGCGCCAAGGGGAAAGTCTAAAACACAAGTAACCCCAAGTCTGTTTTCAGACCAGAATTTCAGACTCTCTGCCGACCGGCACACCATACAGATATGGGCCTCGGGTGTCCAAGCCACCAAGGAAAACAGGGAACCCCCATGCATTTCCGAAAAGAGGACACCCGAGCAAATCCGCCAAGAATTTATTACCCAGACACCCCCGCAAAGTGCGAAATGTGAGAAAAAAAATGCATTTTCCCCACATTTCACTCTGATCACCCATCGAAACATGCCGCCAACCACACATGCCCTACTGTCCTGCATTCCCACAGGTGTCCCGATGAAAACGGTACCTCATATGTGTGGGTGCACCTACCTGGGCGCCAAGGGGGAAGCCTAAAACACAAGTAACCCCAAGTCTGTTTTTAGACCAGAATTTCAGACTCTCTGCTGACCGGCCCACCATACAGATATGGGCCTCGGGTGTCCAAGCCACCTAGGAAAACAGGGAACCCCATGCATTTCCGAAAAGAGGACACCCGTGGGAATCCGCAGAGGTATGATTTGCGCAAATCAGCCCAGAATTTATTACTCTGACACCCCCGCAAAGTCCAGAATATGGGAAAAAAAACACATTTTCCCCACATTTCGCTCGGCTCACCCATCGAAACACGCCCCCAACACCGCATGGCATACCGTCCCGTGTTCACACAGGTGTCCCAATGAAAACGGTACCTGACATGTGTGGGTGCACCTACCTGGGCGCCAAGGGGAAAGCTTAAAACACAAGTAACCCCAAGTCGGTTTTCAGACCAGAATTTCAGACTCTCTGCCGACCGGCACACCATACAGATATGGGCCTCGGGTGTCCAAGCCACCAAGGAAAACAGGGAACCTCATGCATTTCCGAAAAGAATACACCTGTGGGAATCCGCAGAGGTATGATTTGGGCAAATCGGCCCAGAATTTATTACCCAGACACCCCGCAAAGTCCGAAATGTGGGGAAAAAACGCATTTTCCACACATTTCACTCGGCGCTTCCATCGAAACACGCCGCCAACAACACATGGCCTACCGTCCCGCATTCCCACAGGTGTCCCGATGAAAACGGTACCTCACATGTGTAGGTGCACCTACCTGGGCGCCAAGGGGAAAGCCTAAAGGACAAGTAACGCCAAGTCTGTTTTCACACCTGAATTGCACACTCTCACATCATACAGATATGGGCATCGGGTGTCCAAGCCACCAAGGAAAACAGGGAACCTCATGCATTTCCGAAAAGAATACACCCGTGGGAATCCGCAGAGGTATGATTTGGGCAAATCGGCCCAGAATGTATTACCCAGACATCCCCGCAAAGTCCAAAATGTGGGGAAAAAACGCATTTTCCGCCCATTTCACTCGGCGCACCCATTGAAACACACGGCCAACAACACATGGCCTACAGTCCCGCGTTCCCACAGGTGTCCCGATCAAAACGGTACCTCACATGTGTGAGTGCACCTACCTGGGCGCCAAGGGGAAAGCCTAAAACACAAGTAACCCCAAGTCTGTTTTCAGACCAGAATTTCAGACTCTCACATCAAACAGATATGGGCCTCGGGTGTCCAAGCCACCAAGGAAAACAGGGAACCCCCCATGCATTTCCGAAAAGAGGACACCCGTGGGAATACACAGAGGTATGATGTGCGCATATCGGCCCAGACTTTATTACCCAGACACCCCCCGCAAAGTCCGAAATGTGGGGAAAAAAACGCATTTTCCGCCCATTTCACTCGGCGCACCCATTGAAACACACGGCCAACAACACATGGCCTACTGTCCCGCGTTCCCACAGGTGTCCCGATCAAAACGGTACCTCACATGTGTGGGTGCACCTACCTGGGCGCCAAGGGGAACGCCTAAAACACAAGCAACCCCAAGTCTGTTTTCACACTTGAATTGCACACTCTCACATCATACAGATATGGGCCTCGGGTGTCTAAGCCACCAAGGAAAACAGAGAACCCCGTGCGTTTCCGAAAAGAGGACACCAGTGGGAATCGGCAGAGGTATGATGTGCGCATATCGGCCCAGAATTTATTACCCAGACACCACGCAAAGTCCGAAATGTGGGGAAGAAAATGCATTTTCCACACATTTCCCTCAGCTCACCCATCGAAACACGCCCCCAACAACACATGGCCTACCGTCCCACGTTCCCACAGGTGTCCCAATGAAAATAGTACCTCGTGTGTGTGTGCACCTACCTGGGCGACAAGGGGAAACCCTAAAACACAAGTAACCCCAAGTCTGTTTTCACACCTGAACTGCACACTCTCACATCATACAGATATGGGCATCGGGTGTCCAAGCCACCAAGGAAAACAGGGAACCCCCCCATGCATTTCCAAAAAGAGGACACCCGTGGGAATCCACAGAGGTATGATGTGCGCATATCGGCCCAGAATTTATTACCCAGACACCACGCAAAGTCCGAAATGTGGGGAAAAAAATGCATTTTGCGCACATTTCACTTGGCTCACCCATTGAAACACGCCACCAACAACACATGCCCTACCTTCTCGCATTTCCACAGGTGTCCCGATGAAAACGATACCTCACATGTGTGGGTGCACCTACCTGGGCGCCAAGGGGAAAGCCTAAAACACAAGTAACCCCAAGTCTGTTTTCAGACCAGAATTTCAGACTCTCTGCCAACCGACACACCATACAGATATGGGTCTCGGGTGTCCAAGCCACCAAGGAAAACAGAGAAAGCCATGCATTTCCGAAAAGAGGACACCCGTGGGAATCCACAGAGGTATGATTTGCGCAAATCGGCAAATTAATTTATTACCCAGACACCCCCGCAAAGTCCGAAATGTGAGAAAAAAAACGCATTTTCCACACATTTCACTCTGCTCACCCATCGAAACACGCTGCCACCCACACATGCCCTACCGTCCCGCATTCCCACAGGTGTCCCGATGAAAATGGTACATCACATGTGTGGGTGCACCTACCTGGGCGCCAAGGGGAATGCTTAAAACACAAGTAACCCCAAGTCGGTTTTCAGACCAGAATTTCAGACTCTCTGCTGACCGGCACACCATACAGATATGGGCCTCGGGTGTCCAAGCCACCAAGGAAAACAGGGAACCCCATGCATTTCCAAAAAGAGGACACCCGTGGGAATCTGCAGAGGTATGATTTGGGCAAATCGGCCCAGAATTTATTACCCAGACACCCCCGCAAAGTCCAAAATGTGGGGAAAAAACGCATTTTCCGCCCATTTCACTCGGCGCACCCATTGAAACACACGGCCAACAACACATTCCCTAACGTCCCGCGTTCCCACAGGTGTCCCGATGAAAACGGTACCTCACATGTGTGGGTGCACCTACCTGGGCGCCAAGGGGAAACCCTATAACACAAGTAACCCTAAGTCTGTTTTCACACCTGAACTGCACACTCTCACATCATACAGATATGGGCCTCGGGTGTCCAAGCCACCAAGGAAAACAGGGAACCCCCCCATGCATTTCCGAAAAGAGTACACCCGTGGGAATACACAGAGGTATGATGTGCGCATATCGGCCCAGACTTTATTACCCAGACACCCCCCGCAAAGTCCGAAATGTGGGGAAAAAAACGCATTTTCCGCCCATTTCACTCGGCGCACCCATTGAAACACATGGCCAACAACACATGGCCTACTGTCCCGAGTTCCCACAGGTGTCCCGATCAAAACGGTACCTCACATGTGTGGGTGCACCTACCTGGGTGCCAAGGGGAAAGCCTAAAACACAAGCAACCCCATGTCTGCTTTCACACTTGAATTGCACACTCTCACATCATACAGATATGGGCCTCGGGTGTCTAAGCCACCAAGGAAAACAGAGAACCCCGTGCATTTCCGAAAAGAGGACACCAGTGGGAATCGGCAGAGGTATGATTTGGGCAAATCAGCCCAGAATTTATTACCCAGACACGCCCGCAAAGTCCGAAATGTGGGGAAAAAAATGCATTTTCCGCACATTTCTCTCAGCTCACCCATCGAAACACGCCCCCAACAACACATGGCCTACCGTCCCACGTTCCCACAGGTGTCCCGATGAAAATAGTACCTCGTGTGTGTGTGTGCACCTACCTGGGTGCCAAGGGGAAAGCCTAAAACACAAGTAACCCCAAGTCTGTTTTCAGACCAGAATTTCAGACTCTCTGCCGACCGGCACACCATACAGATATGGGCCTCGGGTGTCCAAGCCACCAAGGAAAACAGGGAACCCAATGCATTTCCGAAAAGAGGACACCCGTGCAAATCGGCCAAGAATTTATTACCCAGACACCCCCGCAAAGTGCGAAATGTGAGAAAAAAAATGCATTTTCCGCACATTTCACTCTGATCACCCATCGAAACATGCCGCCAACCACACATGCCCTACTGTCCTGTATTCCCACAGGTGTCCTGATGGAAACGGTACATCACATGTGTGGGTGCACCTACCTGGGCGCCAAGGGGAAAGCCTCAAACACAAGTAACCCCAAGTCTATTTTCACACCTGACTTCCACACTCTCACATCATACAGATATGGGCCTCGGGTGTCCAAGCCACCAAGGAAAACAGGGAACCCCATGCATTTCCGAAAAGAGGACACCTGTGGGAATCTGCAGAGGTATGATGTGCGCAAATCGGCCCAGAATTTATTACCCAGACACCACGCAAAGTCCAAAATGTGGGGAAAAAACGCATTTTCCGCCCATTTCACTCAGCGCACCCATTGAAAAACACACGGTCAACAACACATGCCCTACCTTCTCGCATTCCCACAGGTGTCCCGATGAAAACGATAGCTCACATGTGTGGGTGCACCTACCTGGGCACCAAGGCGAAACCTTAAAACACAAGTAAGCCCAAGTCTGTTTTCACACCTGAACTGCACACTCTCACATCATACAGATATGGGCCTCGGGTGTCCAAGCCACCAAGGAAAACAGGGAACCCCCATGCATTTCCGAAAAGAGGACACCCGTGGGAATCCGCAGAGGTATGATGTGCGCATATCGGCCCAGAATTTATTACCCAGACACCCCCGCAAATTCCAAAATGTGGGGAAAAAACGCATTTTTCCACCCATTTCACTCAGCGCACCCATTGAAAAACACACGGTCAACAACACATGGCCTACAGTCCCGCATTCCCACAGGTGTCCCAATCAAAACGGTACCTCTCATGTGTGGGTGTACCTACCTGGGCGCCAAGGGGAAAGCCTAAAACATAAGTAACCCCCAAGTCTGTTTTCAGACCAGAATTTCAGACTCTCTGCCGACCGGCACACCATACAGATATGGGCCTCGAGTGTCCAAGCCACCAAGAAAAACAGTGAACCCCATGCATTTCTGAAAAGAGGACACCTGTGGGAATCCACAAAGGTATGATGTGCACAAATCGGCCCAGAATTTATTACCCAGACACCCCCGCAAAGTCGAAAATATGGGGAAAAAAACACACATTTTCCGCACATTTCACTCGGCGCACCCATCGAAACACGCCCCCAACAACACATGGCCTACCGTCCCGTGTTCCCACAGGTATTCCAATGAAAATGGTACCTAACTTGTGTAGGTGCACCTACCTGGGCGCCAAGGGGAAAGCCTAAAACACAGGTAACTCCAAGTCTGTTTTCACACTTGAATTGCACACTCTCACATCATACAGATATGGGCCTCGGTTGTCTAAGCCACCAAGGAAAACAGAGAACCTCGTGCATTTCCGAAAAGAGGACACCAGTGGGAATCGGCAGAAGTATGATTTGGGTAAATCAGCCCAGAATTTATTACCCAGACACCCCCGCAAATTCCGAAATGTGGGGAAAAAACACATTTTCCGCACATTTCGCTCGGCTCACCCATCGAAACACGCCCCCAACAACACATGGCCTACCGTCTCGCATTTCCACAGGTGTCCCGATGAAAACAATACCTCACATGTGTGGGTCCACCTACCTGGGCGCCAAGGGGAAAGCCTAAAACACAAGTAACACCAAGTCTGTTCACACCTGAATTGCACACTCTCACATCATACAGATATGGGCCTCGGGTGTCCAAGCCACCAAGGAAAATAGGGAACCCCATGCATTTCCGAAAAGAGGACACCCGTGGGAATCCGCAGAGGTATGATTTGCGCAAATCAGCCCAGAATTTATTACCCAGACACCCCCGCAAAATCCAGAATATGGGAAAAAAAAACACATTTTCCCCACATTTCACTCGGCGCACACATCGAAACACACCGCTAACCTATGGCCTACCGTCCCGCGTTCCCACAGGTGTCCGATGAAAATGGTACCTCACATGTGTGGGTGCACCTACCTGGGCGCAAAGGGGAAAGCCTAAAACACAAGTAACCCCAAGTCTGTTTTCAGACCAGAATTTCAGACTCTCTGCCGACCGGCACACCATACAGATATGGGCCTCGGGTGTCCAAGCCACCAAGGAAAACAGGGAACCCCATGCATTTCCAAAAAGAGGACACCCGTGGGAATCCGCAGAGGTATGATTTGCGCACATCGGCCCAGAATTTATTACCCAGACACCCCCGCAAAGTCCGAAATGTGGGAAAAAAACGCATTTTCTGCACATTTCACTCTGCTCACCCATCGAAACACGCCGCCAACCACACATGCCCTACCGTCCCGCATTCCCACAGGTGTTCCGATGAAAACGGTACCTCACATGTGTGGGTGCACCTACCTGGGCGCCAAGGGGAAAGCCTAAAACATAAGTAATCCCCAAGTCTGTTTTCAGACCAGAATTTCAGACTCTCTGCCGACCGGCTGTTAGGCAGAACCCTGTGCAGTTCCCTTTGGGAACACTGCAAAAGATTTAGGACTACAGGTGTTAGCAGTAAACCCACTTGGTAGCAGTCTGTACCACCCAGATTTACCTGGTAGCTGTGGCTGAGCAGTTAGACTTCCCTCAAGAAGAGTTAGGCAGTATGCAAAGTATACACAATAGGCCCTCAGATATAATAGCACAAGCAAACACTGACCAGAGCTTTGGTATCAAAGTATATAATTATTTATTTAAACATACACTGTTTGAAACACTCCAGCACTCCTTTGGTAAATCACTCCAAACACAGTTACTATTATGATATATACAACCCTTATTCCTTATCAGACAAGTCTTAGTTAACACCACTTATTTCCAGACAGAGGCGAGCGCTTAACTATAGATGGCACTCCAATAGGTTCATGAAAAAGGGAGGGGAAAAGGCAGAATATGTGAAGATACACCACTCTAAGATTTAGGAACACTTTTAGCCAGACAGAAGAGCAAAAGTCACTTGTGAGCCAAAGTCCATAGGCTGGGCCCACTCTTAGAGAAAGCAAAGCACAAATGCGCCTAAGATCACACAGTTACACTAGGATTTGAAAGTCTTGCAGACAGTTCAAAAAGAGTTTAGAGAGGCTCAGAAAAGTTTAGCCAGTGTGTCCCAGGATAACCCAGGTTCGAAAGCCGGGGGCTAAATCTACCCCGTACAGTCGGTGGCAAGGGAAGCCAGGCGGAACACGGTACCTTAAGTGGGAAGGATCCTTCAGCGGTGGCAGTTGTTCCTGGCAGCGGGTGCAAGTCTCGGCGTCGTCCAGAGGAAGAAAAGATCTTGACTTGGAGGAAAGATGAAGGTCGTTGCACTGCCAGGAAGAAACCAGCCGCTGAGTTTTCCGGTTAAAGGTATTACCCTTTATTTTGCGGTCGTGGTAAAACGTGGTATTCCGGTTGCCGGGGTGCTTGGCACAGGCAAGGCGGCCACGAGATGCGTCGGGAAGGCGAAAAGACGGTGAAACTGGTTATCCCCACCAGTCAAAGGAAGAAGACTCTCCGGCGGGAGATCTCCTCTGTCGTTGGGAAAAGTGGTGAGACGGTCCAGCAGGGCTCCACCGGTGGTGTCGTCGTGGCAGGTCGGCTCAGCTTCTCCCTCATCGGATTCTTAAGTCCTGTGGCGACTTCTGAAGTTGCAGTCCCCAAAGCCCTGCTTTTATGCAGAAAACCCCCATTCACTCAGCCTAGCTGTCACTCCAACATGCTAAGTGGTGAGCCAGCCGGCTCACCACTTGGGCCAATCAGGACAGAGTGCGACTTGAGTTGCCTAGGCAACTCAGTCCAGGGTGCCTAAATCCCCTTCCACCCCTCCTAAGTACCCCAGACAGAGTGGCACCACTTTGGAGGGCTTCTGTGGAGAAGCCCGCCAAAAAGTAGAACAAAGGGCTCGACTTGGGTTGGAGTCACAGAAGAGAACACAAACGCCATTTTAGAACCAAGTTTTGGCAAAAAATACCAACCGGAGAATTAATAATAAATAAATAAACCGGCGGTATGTTTGAGGCTATCGTAATTAAATAAATAAAGATAGTAGCCTCGAACAATGGGAAAATCCCATAGAGAAATATTCGCGGTTGAATATAAAAAGTAGTATCCACTGCCACCAGCCAAAACTCGATCAGGGGGGACGGAGACGTGCCCCCTCGACTAACAGACCCCGGGGCAATCAAATTGCCCCGGCCAGTACGTCCACAATATGATGGTTTGTACTGGTTCTGTTCAGAATTCAAAACTAGTAAAGTCAATGGTGACTTTACATGCCCTGGGAGACAGTAGTCAGTCCCAGGGTATGGAGTCTATGTTTGGGGGTCACTATGACACCCCTGGGTTACTGCACTGAGGGTGCTGTGTAACCCATATCACAAAAACACATGAAGCCCTATGGAGTAAAAGACCCCATAGCCCATTAAACACATCTAGAGTCAAAGGAACACACTCAAATCATGTCCAAGAGCGAGGGTAAGAGAGTCTCAATCTTGGCAGGAGAAAAAAATAAACCCCAAAAAAATCCAGCAAAGCTGCTGGGGGACTCGCTAGGTTAGGAAATTCAGCCTAAACAGAGAATTCTCCCTAACACCGGCACATCATACAGATATGGGCCTCGGGTGTCCAAGCCACCAAATAAAACAGGGAACCCCCATGCATTTCCGAAAAGAGGACACCCGTGGAAATCGGCAGAGGTATGATTTGGGCAAATCGGCCCAGAATGCATTACTCAGACACCCCCGCAAAGTCCGAAATGTGGGGAAAAAAACGCATTTTCCACATATTTCACTCGGCTCACACATCGAAACATGCCGCTAACAACACATGGCCTACCGTCCCGCATTCCCACAGGTGTCCCGATGAAAATGGTACCTCACATGTATGGGTGCACCTACCTGGGCGCCAAGAGGAAAGCCTAAAACACAAGTAACCCCAAGTCTGTTTTCAGACCAGAATTTCAGACTCTCTGCCCACCGGCACACCATACAGATATGGGCCTCGGGTGTCCAAGCCACCAAGGAAAACAGGGAACCCCATGCATTTCCGAAAAGAGGACGCCAATGAGAATCCGCAGAGGTATGATTTGGGCAAATCGGACCAGAGTTTATTACCCAGACACCCCGCAAAGTCTGAAATGTGGGAAAAAAATGCATTTTCCGCACATTTCACTTGGCTCACCCATCGAAACACGCGTCCAACAACACATGGCCTACCGTCCCGCGTTCCCACAGATGTCCCGATGAAAACAGTACCTCACATGTGTGGGTGCACCTACCTGGGCGCCAAGAGGAAAGCCTAAAACACAAGTAACCCCAAGTCTGTTTTCAGATCAGAATTTCAGACTCTCTGCCGACCGGCACACCATACAGATATGGGCCTCGGGTGTCCAAGCCACAAAGGAAAACAGGGAACCCCATGCATTTCCGAAAAGAGGACACCCGTGGGAATCCGCAGAGGTATGATTTGCGCAAATCAACCCAGAATTTATTACCCAGACACCACTGCAAATTCCGAAATGTGGGGAAAAAACGCATTTTCTGCACATTTCGCTCGGCTCACCCATCAAAACACAACCCCAACAACACATGGCCTACCGTCCCGCGTTCCCACAGGTGTCCCGATGAAAAGGGTACCTCACATGTGTGGGTGCACCTACCTGGGCGCCAAGGGGAAAGCCTAAAACACAAGTAACCCCAAGTCTGTTTTCAGACCAGAATTTCAGACGCTCTGCCGACCGGCACACCATACAGATATGGGCCTCGGGTGTCCAAGCCACCACGGAAAACAGGGAACCCCGTGCATTTCCGAAAAGAGGACACCGGTGGGAATCGGCAGAGGTATGATTTGGGCAAATCGGCTCAGAATTTATTACCCAGACATCCCCATGCACAGTCCGAAAAGTGGGGAAAAACCGCATTTTCCGCACATTTCACTCGGCGCACCCATTGAAACACACCGCCAATAACACATGGCCTACCGTCCCGCATTCCCACAAGTGTCCCGATCAAAACAGTACCTCACATATGGGGGTGCACCTACCTGGGCGCCAAAGGGGAAGCCTAAAACACAGGTAACCCCAAGTCTGTTTCCACACCTGAATTTGCCACTTTCTCCAGACAAGCGCAACATACAGATATGGGCCTCGGGTGTCCAAGCCACCAAGGAAAACAGGAAACCCCATGCATTTCCAAAAAGAGGACACCCGTGGGAATCCGCAGAGGTATGATTTGCGCACATCGGCCCAGAATTTATTACCCAGACACCCCCGCAAAGTCCGAAAAGTGGGAAAAAGAATGCATTTTCTGCACATTTCACTCAGCTCACCCATCGAAACACATGGCCAACAACACATGCCCTACCATCCCACGTTCCCACAGGTGTCCGGATGAAAATGGTACCTCACATGTGTGGGTGCACCTACCTGGCGCCAGGGGGAAAGCCTAAAACACAAGTAACCCCAAGTCCGTTTTCACACCTGAATTGCACACTCTCACATCATACAGATATGGGCCTCGGGTGTCCAAGCCACCAAGGAAAACAGGGAACCCCATGCATTTCTGAAAGGAGGACACCCGTGGGAATCCGCTAGGTATGATATGCGCATATCGGCCCAGAATTTATTACCCAGAAACCCCCGCAAATTCCGAAATAAGGGAAAAAAACCCACATTTTCCGCACATTTCACTCGTGGTACCCATCGAAGCACGCCGCTAACAACACATGGCCTACCGTCCCACGTTCCCACAGGTGTCCCAATGAAAACGGTACATCACATGTAAGGGTGCACCTACCTGGGCTCCAAGGGGAAATCCTAAAACACAAGTAACCCCAAGTCTGTTTTCACACCTGAATTGCACACTCTCACATCATACAGATATGGGCCTCGGGTGTCCAAGCCACCAAGGAAAACAGGGAACCCCATGCATTTCTGAAAAGAGGACACCCGTGGGAATCGGCAGAGGTATGATTTGGGCAAATCTGCACAGAATTTATTACCCAGACACCCCTGCAAAGTCTGAAATGAGGGGAAAAAACGCATTTTCCGCACATTTCACTCGGCGCACCCATCGAAACACGCCGCCAACAACACATGGCCTACCGTCCCGCGTTTCCACCGGTGTCCCGATGAAAACGGTACATCACATGTGTGGGTGCACCTACCGGGGCGCCAAGGGGAAAGCCTCAAACACAAGTAACCCCAAGTCTGTTTTCACACCTGAATTGCACACTCTCACATCATACAGATATGGGCCTCGGGTGTCCAAGCCACCAAGGAAAACAGGGAACCCATGCATTTCCGATAAGAGGACACCTGTGGGAATCCGCAGAGGTATGATTTGGGCAAATCGGCCCAGAATATATTACCCAGACACGCCCGCAAAGTCTGAAATGTGGGGAAAAAACGCATTTTCTGCACATTTCGCTCGGCTCACCCATCAAAACACAACCCCAACAACACATGGCCTACCGTCCCGCGTTCCCACAGGTGTCCCGATGAAAAGGGTACCTCACATGTGTGGGTGCACCTACCTGGGCGCCAAGGGGAAAGCCTAAAACACAAGTAACCCCAAGTCTGTTTTCAGACCAGAATTTCAGACGCTCTGCCGACCGGCACACCATACAGATATGGGCCTCGGGTGTCCAAGCCACCACGAAAAACAGGGAACCCCGTGCATTTCCGAAAAGAGGACACCGGTGGGAATCGGCAGAGGTATGATTTGGGCAAATCGGCTCAGAATTTATTACCCAGACATCCCCCTGCACAGTCCGAAAAGTGGGGAAAAACCGCATTTTCCGCACATTTCACTCGGCGCACCCATTGAAACACACCGCCAATAACACATGGCCTACCGTCCCGCATTCCCACAAGTGTCCCGATCAAAACAGTACCTCACATATGGGGGTGCACCTACCTGGGCTCCAAAGGGGAAGCCTAAAACACAGGTAACCCCAAGTCTGTTTCCACACCTGAATTTGCCACTTTCTCCAGACAAGCGCAACATACAGATATGGGCCTCGGGTGTCCAAGCCACCAAGGAAAACAGGAAACCCCATGCATTTCCGAAAAGGGGTCACCCGTGGGAATCCTCAGAGGTATGAGTTGCGCACATCGGCCCAGAATTTATTACCCAGACACCCCCGCAAAGTCAGAAAAGTGGGAAAAAGAACGCATTTTCTGCACATTTCACTCAGCTCACCCATCGAAACACATGGCCAACAACACATGCCCTACAATCCCACGTTCCCACAGGTGTCCGGATGAAAATGGTACCTCACATGTGTGGGTGCACCTACCTGGCGCCAGGGGGAAAGCCTAAAACACAAGTAACCCCAAGTCCGTTTTCACACCTGAATTGCACACTCTCACATCATACAGATATGGGCCTCGGGTGTCCAAGCCACCAAGGAAAACAGGGAACCCCATGCATTTCTGAAAAGAGGACACCCGTGGGAATCCGCTAGGTATGATATGCGCATATCGGCCCAGAATTTATTACCCAGAAACCCCCGCAAATTCCGAAATAAGGGAAAAAAACCCACATTTTCCGCACATTTCACTCGTGGTACCCATCGAAGCACACCGCTAACAACACATGGCCTACCGTCCCACGTTCCCACAGGTGTCCCAATGAAAACGGTACATCACATGTAAGGGTGCACCGACCTGGGCTCCAAGGGGAAATCCTAAAACACAAGTAACCCCAAGTCTGTTTTCACACCTGAATTGCACACTCTCACATCATACAGATATGGGCCTCGGGTGTCCAAGCCACCAAGGAAAACAGGGAACCCCATGCATTTCTGAAAAGAGGACACCCGTGGGAATCGGCAGAGGTATGATTTGGGCAAATCGGCACAGAATTTATTACCCAGACACCCCTGCAAAGTCTGAAATGAGGGGAAAAAACGCATTTTCCGCACATTTCACTCGGCGCACCCATCGAAACACGCCGCCAACAACACATGGCCTACCGTCCCGCGTTTCCACCGGTGTCCCGATGAAAACGGTACATCACATGTGTGGGTGCACCTACCGGGGCGCCAAGGGGAAAGCCTAAAACACAAGTAACCCCAAGTCTGTTTTCAGACCAGAATTTCAGATTCTCTGCCGACCGGCCCACCATACAGATATGGTCCTCGGGTGTCCAAGCCACCAAGGAAAACAGGGAACCCCATGCATTTCTGAAAAGAGGACACCCGTAGGAATCCGCAGAGGTATGATTTGCGTAAATCGGCACAGAATTTATTACCCAGACACCCCTGCAAAGTCTGAAATGTGGGGAAAAAAACGCATTTTCCGCACATTTTGCTCGGCTCACCCATCGAAACACGCGTCCAACAACACATGGCCTACCGTCCCGCGTTCCCACAGATGTCCCGATCAAAACGGTACCTCACAGGTGTGGGTCCACCTACCTGGGTACCAAGGGGAAAGCCTAAAACTCACGTAACCCCAAGTCTGTTTTCAGACCAGAATTTCAGACTCTCTGCCGACCGGCACACCATACAGATATGGGCCTCGGGTGTCCAAGCCACCAAGGAACACAGGGAACCCCATGCATTTCCGAAAAGAGGACAACATTGGGAATCCGCAGAGGTATGATTTGCGCAAATCGGCCCAGAATTTATTACCCAGACACCCCCGCAAATTCCGAAATGTGGGGAAATAAACGCATTTTCCACACATTCCGCTCGGCTCATCCATCGAAACACGCCCCCAACAACCCATGGCCTACCGTCCCGCGTTACCACAGGTGTCACGATGAAAATAGTACCTCATGTGTGTATGCACCTACCTGGGCGCCAAGGGGAAAGCCTAAAACACAAGTAACCCCAAGTCTGTTTTCAGACCAGAATTTCAGACTATCTGCCGACCGGCACACCATACAGGTATGGGCCTCGGGTGTCCAAGCCACCAAGGAAAACAGGGAACCCCATGCATTTCCAAAAAGAGGACACCCATGGGAATCCGCAGAGGTATGATTTGGGCAAATCGGCCCAGAATTTATTACCCAGACACGCCTGCAAAGTCTGAAATGTGGGGAAAAAAACGCATTTTCCGCACATTTCACTCGGCGCACCCATCGAAACATGCTGCCAACAACACATGGCCTACCGTCCCGCGTTTCCACAGGTGTCCCGATGAAAACGGTACATCATATGTGTGGGTGCACCTACCTGGGCGCCAAGGGGAAAGCCTAAAACGCAAGTAACCCCAAGTCTGTTTTCAAACCAGAATTTCAGACTCTCTGCCGACCGGCACATCATACAGATATGGGCCTCGGGTGTCCAAGCCACCAAGGAAAACAGGGAACCCCATGCATTTCCAAAAAGAGGACACCCGTGGGAATCCGCAGAGGTATGATTTGCGCAAATCGGCCCAGAATGTATTACCCAGACACCCCCGCAAAGTCTGAAATGTGGGGAAAAAACACATTTTCTGCACATTTCGCTCGGCTCACCCATCAAAACATAACCCCAACAACACATGGCCTACCGTCCCGCGTTCCCACAGGTGTCCCGATGAAAATATTACCTCATATGTGTGTGCACCTACCTGGGCGCCAAGGGGAAAGCCTAAAACGCAAGTAACCCCAAGTCTGTTTTCAGACCAGAATTTCAGACTCTCTGCCGACCGGCACACCATACAGATATGGGCCTCGGGTGTCCAAGCCACCAAGGAACACAGGGAACCCCATGCATTTCCGAAAAGAGGACGCCAATGGGAATCCGCAGAGGTATGATTTGGGCAAATCGGCCCAGAATTTATTACCCAGACACGCCTGCAAAGTCTGAAATGTGGGGAAAAAAACGCATTTTCCGCACATTTCACTCGGCGCACCCATCGAAACATGCTGCCAACAACACATGGCCTACCGTCCCGCGTTTCCACAGGTGTCCCGATGAAAACGGTACATCATATGTGTGGGTGCACCTACCTGGGCGCCAAGGGGAAAGCCTAAAACGCAAGTAACCCCAAGTCTGTTTTCAGACCAGAATTTCAGACTCTCTGCCAACCGACACACCATACAGATATGGGTCTCGGGTGTCCAAGCCACCAAGGAAAACAGGGAACCCCGTGCATTTCCGAAAAGAGGACACCGGTGGGAATCGGCAGAGGTATGATTTGGGCAAATCGGCTCAGAATTTATTACCCAGACATCCCCATGCACAGTCCGAAAAGTGGGGAAAAACCGCATTTTCCGCACATTTCACTCGGCGCACCCATTGAAACACACCGCCAATAACACATGGCCTACCGTCCCGCATTCCCACAAGTGTCCCGATCAAAACAGTACCTCACATATGGGGGTGCACCTACCTGGGCGCCAAAGGGGAAGCCTAAAACACAGGTAACCCCAAGTCTGTTTCCACACCTGAATTTGCCACTTTCTCCAGACAAGCGCAACATACAGATATGGGCCTCGGGTGTCCAAGCCACCAAGGAAAACAGGAAACCCCATGCATTTCCAAAAAGAGGACACCCGTGGGAATCCGCAGAGGTATGATTTGCGCACATCGGCCCAGAATTTATTACCCAGACACCCCCGCAAAGTCCGAAAAGTGGGAAAAAGAATGCATTTTCTGCACATTTCACTCAGCTCACCCATCGAAACACATGGCCAACAACACATGCCCTACCATCCCACGTTCCCACAGGTGTCCGGATGAAAATGGTACCTCACATGTGTGGGTGCACCTACCTGGCGCCAGGGGGAAAGCCTAAAACACAAGTAACCCCAAGTCCGTTTTCACACCTGAATTGCACACTCTCACATCATACAGATATGGGTCTCGGGTGTCCAAGCCACCAAGGAAAACAGGGAACCCCATGCATTTCTGAAAAGAGGACACCCGTGGGAATCCGCTAGGTATGATATGCGCATATCGGCCCAGAATTTATTACCCAGAAACCCCCGCAAATTCCGAAATAAGGGAAAAAAACCCACATTTTCCGCACATTTCACTCGTGGTACCCATCGAAGCACGCCGCTAACAACACATGGCCTACCGTCCCACGTTCCCACAGGTGTCCCAATGAAAACGGTACATCACATGTAAGGGTGCACCTACCTGGGCTCCAAGAGGAAATCCTAAAACACAAGTAACCCCAAGTCTGTTTTCACACCTGAATTGCACACTCTCACATCATACAGATATGGGCCTCGGGTGTCCAAGCCACCAAGGAAAACAGGGAACCCCATGCATTTCTGAAAAGAGGACACCCGTGGGAATCGGCAGAGGTATGATTTGGGCAAATCTGCACAGAATTTATTACCCAGACACCCCTGCAAAGTCTGAAATGAGGGGAAAAAACGCATTTTCCGCACATTTCACTCGGCGCACCCATCGAAACACGCCGCCAACAACACATGGCCTACCGTCCCGCGTTTCCACCGGTGTCCCGATGAAAACGGTACATCACATGTGTGGGTGCACCTACCGGGGCGCCAAGGGGAAAGCCTCAAACACAAGTAACCCCAAGTCTGTTTTCACACCTGAATTGCACACTCTCACATCATACAGATATGGGCCTCGGGTGTCCAAGCCACCAAGGAAAACAGGGAACCCATGCATTTCCGATAAGAGGACACCTGTGGGAATCCGCAGAGGTATGATTTGGGCAAATCGGCCCAGAATATATTACCCAGACACGCCCGCAAAGTCTGAAATGTGGGGAAAAAACGCATTTTCTGCACATTTCGCTCGGCTCACCCATCAAAACACAACCCCAACAACACATGGCCTACCGTCCCGCGTTCCCACAGGTGTCCCGATGAAAAGGGTACCTCACATGTGTGGGTGCACCTACCTGGGCGCCAAGGGGAAAGCCTAAAACACAAGTAACCCCAAGTCTGTTTTCAGACCAGAATTTCAGACGCTCTGCCGACCGGCACACCATACAGATATGGGCCTCGGGTGTCCAAGCCACCACGAAAAACAGGGAACCCCGTGCATTTCCGAAAAGAGGACACCGGTGGGAATCGGCAGAGGTATGATTTGGGCAAATCGGCTCAGAATTTATTACCCAGACATCCCCCTGCACAGTCCGAAAAGTGGGGAAAAACCGCATTTTCCGCACATTTCACTCGGCGCACCCATTGAAACACACCGCCAATAACACATGGCCTACCGTCCCGCATTCCCACAAGTGTCCCGATCAAAACAGTACCTCACATATGGGGGTGCACCTACCTGGGCTCCAAAGGGGAAGCCTAAAACACAGGTAACCCCAAGTCTGTTTCCACACCTGAATTTGCCACTTTCTCCAGACAAGCGCAACATACAGATATGGGCCTCGGGTGTCCAAGCCACCAAGGAAAACAGGAAACCCCATGCATTTCCGAAAAGGGGTCACCCGTGGGAATCCTCAGAGGTATGAGTTGCGCACATCGGCCCAGAATTTATTACCCAGACACCCCCGCAAAGTCAGAAAAGTGGGAAAAAGAACGCATTTTCTGCACATTTCACTCAGCTCACCCATCGAAACACATGGCCAACAACACATGCCCTACAATCCCACGTTCCCACAGGTGTCCGGATGAAAATGGTACCTCACATGTGTGGGTGCACCTACCTGGCGCCAGGGGGAAAGCCTAAAACACAAGTAACCCCAAGTCCGTTTTCACACCTGAATTGCACACTCTCACATCATACAGATATGGGCCTCGGGTGTCCAAGCCACCAAGGAAAACAGGGAACCCCATGCATTTCTGAAAAGAGGACACCCGTGGGAATCCGCTAGGTATGATATGCGCATATCGGCCCAGAATTTATTACCCAGAAACCCCCGCAAATTCCGAAATAAGGGAAAAAAACCCACATTTTCCGCACATTTCACTCGTGGTACCCATCGAAGCACACCGCTAACAACACATGGCCTACCGTCCCACGTTCCCAAAGGTGTCCCAATGAAAACGGTACATCACATGTAAGGGTGCACCGACCTGGGCTCCAAGGGGAAATCCTAAAACACAAGTAACCCCAAGTCTGTTTTCACACCTGAATTGCACACTCTCACATCATACAGATATGGGCCTCGGGTGTCCAAGCCACCAAGGAAAACAGGGAACCCCATGCATTTCTGAAAAGAGGACACCCGTGGGAATCGGCAGAGGTATGATTTGGGCAAATCGGCACAGAATTTATTACCCAGACACCCCTGCAAAGTCTGAAATGAGGGGAAAAAACGCATTTTCCGCACATTTCACTCGGCGCACCCATCGAAACACGCCGCCAACAACACATGGCCTACCGTCCCGCGTTTCCACCGGTGTCCCGATGAAAACGGTACATCACATGTGTGGGTGCACCTACCGGGGCGCCAAGGGGAAAGCCTAAAACACAAGTAACCCCAAGTCTGTTTTCAGACCAGAATTTCAGATTCTCTGCCGACCGGCCCACCATACAGATATGGTCCTCGGGTGTCCAAGCCACCAAGGAAAACAGGGAACCCCATGCATTTCTGAAAAGAGGACACCCGTAGGAATCCGCAGAGGTATGATTTGCGTAAATCGGCACAGAATTTATTACCCAGACACCCCTGCAAAGTCTGAAATGTGGGGAAAAAAACGCATTTTCCGCACATTTTGCTCGGCTCACCCATCGAAACACGCGTCCAACAACACATGGCCTACCGTCCCGCGTTCCCACAGATGTCCCGATCAAAACGGTACCTCACAGGTGTGGGTCCACCTACCTGGGTACCAAGGGGAAAGCCTAAAACTCACGTAACCCCAAGTCTGTTTTCAGACCAGAATTTCAGACTCTCTGCCGACCGGCACACCATACAGATATGGGCCTCGGGTGTCCAAGCCACCAAGGAACACAGGGAACCCCATGCATTTCCGAAAAGAGGACAACATTGGGAATCCGCAGAGGTATGATTTGCGCAAATCGGCCCAGAATTTATTACCCAGACACCCCTGCAAATTCCGAAATGTGGGGAAATAAACGCATTTTCCACACATTCCGCTCGGCTCATCCATCGAAACACGCCCCCAACAACCCATGGCCTACCGTCCCGCGTTACCACAGGTGTCACGATGAAAATAGTACCTCATGTGTGTATGCACCTACCTGGGCGCCAAGGGGAAAGCCTAAAACACAAGTAACCCCAAGTCTGTTTTCAGACCAGAATTTCAGACTATCTGCCGACCGGCACACCATACAGGTATGGGCCTCGGGTGTCCAAGCCACCAAGGAAAACAGGGAACCCCATGCATTTCCAAAAAGAGGACACCCATGGGAATCCGCAGAGGTATGATTTGGGCAAATCGGCCCAGAATTTATTACCCAGACACGCCTGCAAAGTCTGAAATGTGGGGAAAAAAACGCATTTTCCGCACATTTCACTCGGCGCACCCATCGAAACATGCTGCCAACAACACATGGCCTACCGTCCCGCGTTTCCACAGGTGTCCCGATGAAAACGGTACATCATATGTGTGGGTGCACCTACCTGGGCGCCAAGGGGAAAGCCTAAAACGCAAGTAACCCCAAGTCTGTTTTCAAACCAGAATTTCAGACTCTCTGCCGACCGGCACATCATACAGATATGGGCCTCGGGTGTCCAAGCCACCAAGGAAAACAGGGAACCCCATGCATTTCCAAAAAGAGGACACCCGTGGGAATCCGCAGAGGTATGATTTGCGCAAATCGGCCCAGAATGTATTACCCAGACACCCCCGCAAAGTCTGAAATGTGGGGAAAAAACACATTTTCTGCACATTTCGCTCGGCTCACCCATCAAAACATAACCCCAACAACACATGGCCTACCGTCCCGCGTTCCCACAGGTGTCCCGATGAAAATATTACCTCATATGTGTGTGCACCTACCTGGGCGCCAAGGGGAAAGCCTAAAACGCAAGTAACCCCAAGTCTGTTTTCAGACCAGAATTTCAGACTCTCTGCCGACCGGCACACCATACAGATATGGGCCTCGGGTGTCCAAGCCACCAAGGAACACAGGGAACCCCATGCATTTCCGAAAAGAGGACGCCAATGGGAATCCGCAGAGGTATGATTTGGGCAAATCGGCCCAGAATTTATTACCCAGACACGCCTGCAAAGTCTGAAATGTGGGGAAAAAAACGCATTTTCCGCACATTTCACTCGGCGCACCCATCGAAACATGCTGCCAACAACACATGGCCTACCGTCCCGCGTTTCCACAGGTGTCCCGATGAAAACGGTACATCATATGTGTGGGTGCACCTACCTGGGCGCCAAGGGGAAAGCCTAAAACGCAAGTAACCCCAAGTCTGTTTTCAGACCAGAATTTCAGACTCTCTGCCAACCGACACACCATACAGATATGGGTCTCGGGTGTCCAAGCCACCAAGGAACACAGGGAACCCCATGCATTTTTCTAAAAGAGGACAACATTGGGAATCCGCAGAGGTATGATTTGCGCAAATCGGCCCAGAATTTATTACCCAGACACCCCTGCAAAGTCCGAAATGTGGGGGAAAAAACACATTTTCCACACATTTCGCTCGGCTCATCCACCGAAACACGCCTCCAACACCACATGGCCTACCGTCCCACATTCCCACAGGTGTCCCGATGAAAATAGTACCTCACGTGTGTATACACCTACCTGGGCGCCAAGGGGAAAGCCTAAAACACAAGTAACCCCAAGTCTGTTTTCAGACCAGAATTTCAGACTATCTGCCGACCGGCACACCATACAGATATGGGCCTCGGGTGTCCAAGCAACCAAGGAAAACAGGGAACCCCATGCATTTCCAAAAAGAGGACACCCGTGGGAATCCGCAGAGGTATGATTTGCGCACATCAGCCCAGAATTTATTATCCAGACACCCCTGCTAAGTCCGAAATGTGAGAAAAAAATGCATTTTCTGCACATTTCACTCTGCTCACCCATCGAAACATGCCGCCAACCACACATTCCCTACCGTCCCGCATTTCCACAGGTGTCCTGATGAAAGCGGTACCTCACATGTGTGGGTGCACCTACCTGGGCGCCAAGGAGAAAGCCTAAAACACAAGTAACCCCAAGTCTGTTTTCACACCTGAATTGCACACTCTCAAATCATACAGATATGGGCCTCGGGTGTCCAAGCCACCAAGGAAAACAGGGAACCCCCAGGCATTTCCGAAAAAAGAGGACACCCGTGGGAATCCGCAGAGGTATGATGTGCGCATATCGGCCCAGAATTTATTACCGAGACACCCCCGCAAATTCCGAAATATGGGAAAAAAAACCACATTTTCCGCACATTTCACTCAGCGCACCCATCGAAAAACACCGCTAACACATGGCCTACCGTCCCGCGTTCCCACAGGTGTCCCAATGAAAACGGTACCTCACATGTGTGGGTGCACTGTTAGGGAGAATTCTCTGTTAAGGCTAATTTCCCAAACCTAGTGAGTCCCCCAGCAGCTTTGCTGGATTTTTGGGGTTTATTTTTCTCTCCTGCTAAGAGTGAGACTCTTTTTCTTCCACTCTTAGACATGATTTGAGGTGTTCCTTTGACTTGTATGTGTTTTTTGGGCTATGGGGTCCTTTACCCCATAGGGCTTCATATGTTTTTGGTATGTGGGTTGCACAGCGCCCTCCGTGCAGTAACCCAGGGGTGTCGTAGCGACTCCCAAACATAGACTCCATACCCTGGGACTGACTCCCAGGGCATGTAAAGTCACCATTGGCTTTACTAGTCTTAAATTGTGAACAGAACCAGTACAAACCATCATATTGTGGACCTACTGGTCGGGGCAATTCGATTGCCCCGGGGTCTGTTGTTCGAGGGGGCACTGTCCAGTTCCCCCCGACCGAGTTTTGGCTGGTGGCAGTGGATACTACTTTTTATATTCGACCACGAATATATTCCTTTGGGATTTTCCCATTGTTCGAGGCTACCACTTTTCAATATAGCCTCGAACATACCGCTGGTTTATTAAATTAATATAAATTCACTGGTTGGTATTTTTTGCCGAAACTCAGTTCCAAAATGGCGTTTGTGTTCGCTTCTGTGACTCCAACTCAAGTCGAGCACTTTGTTCCACTTTTTTGGCAGGCTTCTCCACAGAAGCCTCCAAAAGTGGTGCCACTCTGTCTGGGTACCACAGGGGGTGTGGGAGGGGGTTTAGGCACCCTGGACTGAGTTGCCTCGGCAACTCAAGTCCCACTCTTGTGTGATTGGCCCAGTGGTGAGCCGCACGGCTAACCACTTAGCATTTTTGAGTGTCAGCTAGGACTGATGAATGGGGGTTTTCTGCATAAAAGCAGGGCTTTGGGGACTGGGACTTCAGACGTCGCCATGGGACCAAAGAATCCGAAGAGGGAGAAGCTGAGCCGACCTGCAACAACGACACCACCGTTGGAGCCCTGCTGAACCGTCTCACCACTTTTCCCGACGACAGAGGAGATCTTCATCCCGAAGAGTCTTCTTCCTTTGACTGATGGGGATAACCAGTTTGCCCACCTTTTCGCCTTCCCGGATCATCTCGTGGCCGCCTTGCCTGTGCCAAGCACTCCGGCAACCGGGATACCACGTTTTCTCCACTACAGCGAATAAAAGGGCAGTACCTTTTAACAGGAGGACTCCGCGGCTGGTTTCTTCCCTGGCAGTGCAACGACCTTCAGCCTTCCTCCACGTCGAGATCATCTCTTCCTCTGGACGACGCCGCGACTTGCACCCGCTGCCAGTAATAACTGCCCCCGCTGGAAGATCCTCTCCACTTTAAAGGTACTGTGTCCGCCTGGCCTCCCTCGCAACGGTCTGTGTGGGGTGACTCTTAAAGCCTCAATTTACCACTTGGGTTGGCCCTATGCTGGCTAACTGAACTTTTCTAAACTGAACGGATTCCTTTCTGAACTCTCTGCAAGACTCTCCAAGCCTTTTAAATTGTGTGATCTTGGGCGCATTGGGGTTCTACTCTCTCCAAGAGGGAGCCTGGCCTCTGAACTTTTTGCTCACAAGTAGACTTTGACTTTCCTGCCTTGCTGAGTGCTTCTAAAGGATTGTGTTGTGTGCTGTTCCTAATATCTGCCTTTTCCCTCCCTTTTTCTTAAACTTATTGGAGTGCCATCTTTAGTTAAGCGCTCACCTCTGTCTGGAAATAAGTGGTGTTAACTAAGACTTGCCTAATAAGGAATAAGGGATGTATATATATTAATAGTGACTGTGTTTTTGAACTTGCTTATAATAATAGTGCTGGAGTGTTCCTGAGTGTGTCTTTAAAAAAATAATTATATACTTGTTACCAAAGCTCTGGTCAGTGTTTGCTTGTGCTACTGTATTTTGGTACCTATCTTGTATACTCTATATACTGTCTAACTCTTCTTGAGAGAAGTCTGGCTGCTCAGCCACAGCTACCAGGTTAATCTGGGTGGTACAGACTGCTACCAATTGGGTTTACTGCCAACACCTGTAGTCTTAAGCCTTTTGCAGTGGTCCCTAAGGGAACTGCACAGGTTTCTGCCTAACATGCACCTACCTGGGCTCCAAGGGGAAAGCCTAAAACACAAGTAACCCCAAGTCTGTTTTCACACCTGAATTGCACACTCTCACATCATACAGATATGGGCCTTGGGTGTCCAAGCCACCAAGGAAAACAGGGAACCCCATGCATTTCCGGAAAGAGGACACCTGTAGGAATCCGTAGAGGTATGATGTGCTCATATCGACCCAGAATTTATTACCCAGACACCCCTGCAAAGTCCGAAATATGGGGAAAAAAAACACATTTCACTCGGCGCACCCATCGAAACACGCCGCTTGTTAGGGAGAATTCTCTGTAAAGGCTAATTTCCCAAACCTAGCGAGTCCCCCAGCCGCTTTGCTGGATTTTTGGGGTTTAATTTTTTTCTCCTGCTAAGAGTGAGACTCTTTTCCTCCCACTCTCAGACATGATTTGAGGTGTTCCTTTGACTTTGTAGGTGTTTTATGGGCTATGGGTGTTAGGGAGAATTCTCTGTTTAGGCTGAATTTCCTAACCTAGTGAGTCCCCCAGCAGCTTTGCTGGATTTTTGGGGTTTATTTTTTTCTCCTGCCAAGAGTGAGACTCTTTTACCCTCACTCTTGGACATGATTTGAGTGTGTCTCTTTGATTCGAGATGTGTTTAATGGGCTATGGAGTCTTTTACTCCATAGGGCTTCATGTGTTTTTGTGATGTGTGTTACACAGCACCCTCAGTGCAGTAACACGGGGGTGTCCTAGTGACCCCCCAGTATAGACTCCATACCCTGGGACTGACTACTGTCTCCCAGGGCACGTAAAGTCACCATTGACTTTACTAGTCTCAAATTCTGAACAGAACCAGTACAAACCATCATATTGTGGACGTACTGGCCGGGGCAATTCGATTACCCCGGGGTCTGTTAGTCGAGGGGGCACGTCTCCGTCCCCCTGATCGAGTTTTGGCTGGTGGCAGTGGATACTACTTTTTATATTCGACCGCAGATATATTCCTATGGGATTTTCCCATTGTTCGAGGCTACCAACTTTAATTATTTAATTCCTGTAGCCTCGAACATACCGCTGGTTTATTTATTTAATATTAATTCTCCGGTTGGTATTTTTTGCCAGAACTCGGTTCTAAAATGGCGTTTGTGTTCGCTTCTGTGACTCCAACCCAAGTTGAGCCCTTTGTTCCACTTTTTGGCGGGCTTCTCCACAGAAGCCCTCCAAAGTGGTGCCACTCTGTCTGGGGTACTTAGGAGGGGTGGAGGGGGATTTAGGCACCCTGGACTGAGTTACCTAGGCAACTCAAGTCGCACTCCGTCCTGATTGGCCCAAGTGGTGAGCCGGCCGGCTCACCACTTAGCATGTTTGAGTGACAGCTAGGCTGAGTGAATGGGGGTTTTCTGCATAAAAGCAGGGCTTTGGGGACTGGAACTTGAGAAGTCGCCACAGGGCCTAAGAATCCGATGAGGGAGAAGCTGAGCTGACCTGCTACGACGACACCACCGGTGGAGCCCTGCTGAAGCGTCTCACCACTTTTCACAATGACCGAGGAGATCTCCAGCCCGGAGAGTCTTCTTCCTTCGACTGGTGGGGATAACCAGTCTGCTTCCTTTTTTGCTTCCTGGGACAACTCGTGGCCGCCTTGCCTGTGCCAAGCACCCCGGCAACCGGGATACCACGTTTTACCACTACCGCAAATCAAAGGGTAGTACCTTTAACCGGAAAACTCCGCGGCTGGTTTCTTCCCTGGCAGTGCAACGACCTTCATCTTTCCTCCACGTCGAGATCTTCTCTTCCTCTGGACGACGCCGTGACTTGCACCCACTGCCAGGAACAACTGCCCTCGCTGGAGGAGCCTTTCCACCTAAGGTACCGTGTTCCGCCTGGCTTCCCTTGCAACCGACTGTACGGGGTAGATTTAGCCCCCGGCTTTCGAACCTGGGTTAGCCTGGGACACCCTGGCTAAAATTTTCTCAGCCTAACTAAAACCTCTCTGAACTCCCTGCAAGACTTTTTAAGCCTGTTGTCATTGTGTGATCTTGGGTGCATTTGTGCCCTGCTCTCTCCAAGAGTGGGCCCGGCCTATGGACTTTGGCTCACAAGTAACTTTTGACTTTCCTGCCTTGCTTAAGAGTTCCTAAGTATTAGTGTGGTGTATTTTCCCTCCCTTTTTCGTTAACTTATTGGAGTGCCATCTATAGTTAAGCGCTCACCTCTGTCTGGAAATAAGTGGTGTTAACTAAGACTTGTCTGATAAGGAATAAGGGGTGTATATATATAATAGTAACTGTGTATAGAGTGATTTACAATATTAGTGCTGGAGTGTTTCAATAACTGTTTTTAAATAAATAATTATATACATTGATACCAAAGCTCTGGTCAGTGTTTGCTTGTGCTATTGTGTCCGAGTGCCTATTGTGTATACTTTACATACAGCCTAACTCTTCTTGAGGGAAGTCTGACTGCTCAGCCACAGCTGCCAGGTAAATCTGGGTGGTACAGACTGCTACCAAGTGGGTTTACTGCCAATACCTGTAGTCCTAAATCTTTTGCAGTGGTCCCCAAGGGAACTGCACAGGTTTCTGCCTCACAATGGGGTCCTTTACCCCACAGGGCTTCATGTGTTTTTGGTATGTGGGTTACACAGCACCCTCCGTGCCGTAACCCAGGGGTGTCGTAGCGACCCCCAAACATAGACTCCATACCCTGGGACTGACTACTGTCTCCCAGGGCATGTAAAGTCATCATTGGCTTTACTAGTCTCAAAATGTGAACAGAACCAGTATAAACCAGCATATTGTGGACATACTGGTCGGGGCAATTCGATTGCCCCGGGGTCTGTTGTTCGAGGGGGCACTGTCCAGTCCCCCCCAACCGGGTTTTGGCTGGTGGCAGTGGATACAACTTTTTATATTCGACCGCGAATATATCCCTATGGGATTTTCCCATTGTTCGAGGCTACCACTTTTTAAAATAGCCTCGAACATACCGCCGGTTTATTAAATTAATATAAATTCACCGGTTGGTATTTTCCGCCGAAACTTGGTTCCAAAATGGCGTTTGTGTTCGCTTCTGTGACTCCAACCCAAGTCGAGCCCTTTGTTCCACTTTTTGGCGGGCTTCTCCACAGAAGCCTCCAAAAGTGGTGCCACTCTCTCTGGGTACCACAGGGGGTGTGGGAGTGGGTTTAGGCACCCTGGTCTGAGTTGCCTTGGCAACTCAAGTCGCACTCTTGTGTGATTGGCCCAAGTGGTGAGCCGCCCGGCTCACCACGTAGCATGTTTGAGTGACAGCTAGGCTGAATGAATGGGGGTTTTCTGCATAGAAGCAGGGCTTTGGGGACTGGAACTTCAGAAGTCGCCACAGGACCTAAAGAATCCGAGGAGGGAGAAGCCGAGCCGACCTGCAACAACGACACCACCGGTGGAGCCCTGCTGAACCGTCTCACCACTTTTCCCGACGACAGAGGAGATCTCCAGCCCGGAGAGTCTTCTTCCTTTGACTGGTGGGGATAACCAGTTTGCCCGTCTTTTCACCTTCCTGGACCATCTCATGGCCGCCTTGCCCGTGCCGAGCACCCCGGCAACCGGAATACCACGGTTTACCACTACCGCGAAGAAAAGGGTGGTACCTTGTAACTGGGAAACTGCGCGGCTGGTTTCTTCCCTGGCAGCGCAACGACCTCCAGCTTTCCTCCACATCGAGACCTCCTCTTCCTCTGGACGAAACACTGACTTGCAACCGCTGCCAGGAACAACTGCCCCCGCTGGAGCGTTCTTCCCATTTTCAGGTACTGTGTTCCACCTGGCTTCCCTTGCGACAGATCGTTCGGGGTGACAGTAAATCTTCGACTTTCTAACCTGGGTTAGCCTGGGACCTGTTAACTAACTTTTCCTGACTCAATCTTTTGTGAACTATCTACCAAGACTCTTTGGGCATAACCCCACTGTGTGATCCTGGACACATTTCGCTTGGTCTCTCTAAGAGTGGGCCTCACACTTGAACTTCCTTGCTCTCCAGTTGACTTTGCCTAACCTGCCTCCCTGTGGTTCTTTGAAAAGTATTGAAATTTGTGTGCTTTCATAACTCTGCCTTTTTCCCTCCCATTTTAAATAACTTATTAGAGTGCCATCTTATGTTAAGCACTCACCTGTGTCTGAAAATAAGTGGTGTTTCTCACTAAGACTTGTCTAATAAGTAATTAGGGTTGTATATATAGAATAGTGACTGTGGGCCTCATTATGACCTTGGCGAAGACCATGGTGCTATTAGCACCATGGTCCATGCCGGCAAGTTAACGACTCCGTCATGGAGAAAGGGGGAATTACCACCCCATTACAAGGTTGGCGGGGCGGTAATTCCCCCTTCCTCCATGGCCCTTCCCCAATCCCATTTTTGCCCCATAGGGCTCAATGGGAATGGGGAAGGCGCTAAGTACGGTGCCGCAAATTGCGGCACCGTAATTAGCACCAAGGCCCCTTTGCGGATCCCTACTTTAATGGCTGGTCTACACCAGCCGCTAAGGTCGGGTCCCGCAAAGGGACCTCGTAATTAGGCGCTAATAGGTTAACGCCGCCGCAGCCTTTTACGGCGCCGTTAACCCATTAGCGCCTGGGTCGTAACGAGGCTCTGTGTGTTGAAATTACTTACCTCTTTTGTGTTAGTGTAATATACAAGTGTGTCTTTAAATAAATAATTATATACTTTTACACCAAGGCTCTGGTCAGTGTTTGCGTGTGCTACTGTGTCTCTGTACCTATTGTGTATACTCTATATACTGCCTAACTCATCTTGAGAGAAGTCTGACTGCTCAGCCACAGCTACCAGGTAAATCTGGGTGGTACAGACTGCTACCAATTGGGTTTACTGCCAACCACCTGTAGTCCTAAATCTTTTGCAGTGGTCCCTAAGGGAACTGCACAGGTTTCTGCCTAACACCGCTAACACCACATGGCCTACCGTCCCGCGTTCCCACAGGTGTCCGATGAAAACGGTACCTCACATGTGTGGGTGCACCTACCTGGGCGCCAAGGGGAAAGCCTAAAACACAAGTAACACCAAGTCTGTTTTCACACCTGAATTGCACACTCTCATATCATACAGATATGGGCCTCGGCTGTCCAAGCCACCAAGGAAAACAGGGAACACCATGCATTTCCGAAATGAGGACACCCGTGGGAATCGGCAGAGGTATGATTTGGGCAAATCGGCCCAGAATTTATTACTCAGATACCCCCGCAAAACCCGAAATTTGGGGGGAAAAAAGCATTTACCGCACATTTCACTGGGCGCACCCATCGAAACACATTGCCAACAACACATGGCCTACCATCCCGCGTTCCCACAGGTGTCCCGATGAAAACGGTACCTCACATGTGTGGGTGCACCTACCTGGGCGCCAAGAGGAAAGCCTCAAACACAAGTAACCCCAAGTCTGTTTTCACACCTGAATTGCACACTCTCACATCATACAGATATGGGCCTCGGCTGTCCAAGCCACCAAGGAAAACAGGGAACACCATGCATTTCCGAAATGAGGACACCCGTGGGAATCCACAGAGGTATGATGTGCGCAAATCGGCCAAGAATTTACTACCCAGACACCCCCCCAAAGTCCGAAATGTGGGGAAAAAAACGCATTTTCCGCATACTTCACTCGGCTCACCCATCGAAACACGCCACCAACAACACATGGCCTACCGTCCCGCATTCCCACAGGTGTCCCGATGAACACAGTACCTCACATGTGTCGGTGCACCTACCTGGGCGCCAAGGGGAAAGTCTAAAACACAAGTAACCCCAAGTATGTTTTCAGACCAGAATTTCAGACTCTCTGCCGACCGGCCCTCCATAATGATATGGGCCTCGGCTGTCCAAGCCACCAAGGAAAACAGGGAACATCATGCATTTCCGAAATGAGGACACCCGTGGGAATCCACAGAGGTATGATGTGCGCAAATCGGCCAAGAATTTACTACCCAGACACCCCCCCAAAGTCCGAAATGTGGGGAAAAAAACGCATTTTCCGCATACTTCACTCGGCTCACCCATCGAAACACGCCGCCAACAACACATGCCCTGCCGTCCCACGTTTCCACAGGTGTCCCGATGAAAACGGTACCTCACATGTGTGGGTCCACCTACCTGGGCACCAAGGGGAAAGCCTAAAACACAAGTAACGCCAAGTCTGTTTTCAGACCAGAATTTCAGACTCTCTGCCGACCGGCACACCATACAGATATGGGCCTCGGTGTCCAAGCCACGAAGGAAAACAGGGAACCCCATGCATTTCCGAAAAGAGGACACCCATGGGAATCCACAGAGGTATGATGTGTGCAAATCGGCCCAGAATTTATTACCCAGACACCCCCGCAAAGTCCGAAATGTGGGGGATAAAAACGCATTTTCCGTACATTTCGCTCGGCTCACCCATCGAAACACACCCCCAACAACACATGGCCTACCGTCCCGCATTCCCACAGGTGTCCCGATGAAAACGGTACCTCACATGTGTGGGTGCACCTACCTGGACGCGAAGGAATAAGGCTAAACCACTGCTATCCCCCCAAAGGGTTTTGGAGCCAACCTACAGATTTAGGCCTGGGATGTTGCAGCCACCAAGAAAAACAGGGAACCCCATGCATTTCCGAAAAGAGGACACCGTGGGAATCCACAGAGGTCTTCCTTGCGCAAATTGCCCCAGTTTCTATTAGCCACAATCCCCGACAAACTGTGATATTTGGTGGGAAAAAAACACAATGTTCACTTTGTCTGGGGTTCTGGGTAATAAATTCAGGGCCGCTTCGCGCAAGTCAGACCTCTGCGCATTCCCACAGGTGTCCCCTTTTGGGAAATGCACGGGGTTCCCTGTTTTCCTTGCTGGCTTCGACACCCTAGTCCCAAGTCTGTAGGTTGCCCACATGAACAAATTGTGCTGTGGCGAAAGGCTTGGGGTTACCAGCGGTTTACCCTTTTCCTTTTGCGCCCCAGGTAGGTGCACCCACACATGTGAGGTACCGTTTTCATTGGGACACCTGTGGGAACGCGGGACGGTAGGCCATGTGTTGTTGGGGGCGTGTTTCGTTGGGTGAGCCGAGCGAAATATGCGGTAAAAGCGTTTTGTTCCCCCACATTTCGGATTTTGCGGGGGTGTCTGGGTAATACATTTTGGGCCGATTTGCGCAAATCATACCTCTGCGGCTTCCCACAGGTGTCCTCTTTTCGGAAATGCATGGGGTTCCCGGTTTTCCTTGGTGGCTTGGACACCCGAGGCCCATATCTGTAGGTTGCCCACATGAACAAAATGGGTAGTGGCAAAAGGCTTGGGGATACCTGTGGGTTACCCTTTTCCTTTTGCGCCCCCGGTAGGTGCACCCACACATGTAAGGTATCATTTTCATCGGGACGCCTGTGGGAACGCAAGAAGGTATGACATCTGTTAGCGATGTGTTTCTGTGAGTGGACACAGGAAAATGTCTCTGAATTGGCTGGAAATGTAGACCTCTCATGCGCGGGTGTCGTTCCTCAGTGACAATGGGAACATCATTTGTACAGTAAATTCTCTATAGTGCGTTCAGGAAACAGTAAAGTACTGTCAGTAAGCCATTTCAAATGCACCTTTCCTCACACTTCTCATATATACCAGTCACAATGCTATTGCACATGCAAGGTGAGATTTAGCACAAGGACGAACCTCCTTGTGTAGCACAAGGCAGATCATCGTTGTGAGCAGTGATGCCACGACAAGGCACCCACCGGATAACTGGCCATTCCTACCCCTTTCGTGTCTGCAGTCAGTAGGCAGCCATTTCAGCAGTTGCACTTCTACAAAATCACTTGCGCCAGAGCAAGCATATCTACACTTGACCATATCTACACACTTATAGCACGTGCACATCTACACACAATGCAACTGTATCTCTAGCAATAACTTGTACATCATGTGTCAGCAATTGCATAGCAACTGTGTCTGCATTCAATCTCTATGTGCCTGCAATGGTATGTGGACACTGATAGCAATTGCATATTGGCTCACTTGGCTACCTGCCCTACAGGCGCTGTCTTCCACACCAACTTCAAGTATGCCCTTAGCCACTCTGTTCAAACATTCATATGTTCAACCGTACCCACACAAAACACACACCCTGAAACATGGCAATCATTTCTGCAGTGCTGGGAAAGTGCATTGACAGAAATGACATCTGCATGTTCTACTTAGCTTTACCTCATTCACACACCAATCATATCCAATTCATTCCTACAGAAGACATGTCACTTACACCACACATAACATTACTTATAGTATAATAAACAAGGCAGGATGTTACAAGGTATGCAAGATACCGCCGCCATACAGTTTGTGTCCAAGTACCACTTTCATGACACTTAGACCTCAAGGGAGGGAGCCAAAGTGGCGTGTAGTATTTTCAAAACACACCCCTTGAGTGGAGGGAACCTGAATGGTGTTACGGTCTTCCCCAACGCACCCCTCGAGTGGAAGGAGCGGGACTGTCATTTCTTTGCATGCCAAACCTTAGGTGGAAGGAGTCGGAATCGGGTTCCTTTCGAATGTACGCCAGAAGCAAAGGGGGCTTCCTTGACATTTTTTTTCTACGGTAATCCCGAAGTGCAGCAAGCTGCACTAGCGTGCCTTGCCAAGACACCCCAAAGGGAAGTGACCCAGAGTTCTGTTGCCTTCTTCTCCAAGGCCCGCCTCAAGTGGAGGGAGCAGGAATAGCGTTGCTTGCCAAAGCACGCCAAAGGGTACTGAACCAGAGCAGTGTTCCCTTCTTCTCCAGGGCACGCCTCAAGTGGAGGGAGCTGGAGTGCCATTCCTTTCCAAGAAGCGCTTGAAGTGGAAGCAGCCTGATTGGTGTTACTTTGCAAGTCACACCTCGCGCAGAGGGAGCTAGACTGATGTTTCCTTCTGAGGCAGACCTGGAGTGAAAGGTACCGGGATGGAATGCCTTTCCAAGGCAGGCCTCAAGTGGAGGGAGCAGGACTAGCATTGCTTGCCAAAGCATACCAAAGGGGACTGACCCACAATGGAGTTCCTTTCTTGTTCATGGCACGCCTCAAGTGGAGGGATCCGTAATGAATGTTCTTTGAGAGGCAGGCTTGTAATGGACGGAGCCTGATTTGCGTTCCTTTGCAAGTCACGCCTTGAGCTGAGGGAGCTGGACTGACGTTTATTTCGTAGGCACAGCTCAAGGGAAAGCTACGGCAGTGGTGTGCCTTTCCAAGGCAGGCCTCAAGTAGAGGGAGCAGGACTAGCAATGCTCGTGAAAGCACGCTAAATCTAGTGAAGCGAGTTGAAATCCTGTTGCATTTTTATTGAAGGTACACCTCCAGTCCAGGGAGCAGGAGTGCCATTCCTTTATAAGACATGCACGATTTCAGAGCCTAAGGGTCCCCTTCAAGGAATGATGGGCATTTTCGGAAATCAGTCGATCTCCCTTTGTATGATACAAAAGGAAACAAGGCTGAAAGCAGAGGGCTGGGTGGGAAGGGCATTGGGGACAGTACACCCGAGTATCCTTCCTCTTTCCTTGTTTTGTACACACCTTAAATTTTCTGTAAGGCTGTGACTTTGTGGCTGTGGGAGGAACATAATCACCAAAGTGTCGCTCTTGCAATCTGGCCACATCTTCTACCTCTTGAAAGGAGGGAATTTGTACATGGCCCATAGTCAGAGAATTAATAACTTCTGTTTCAAAGTTCAGAAAAGAAAGTTTGTTTTGTGGAGTAGCTGGCCAGTACACCACATACGCATTGTACGTTGCAATATGCACAATGGGTGTGGCCAACTTTTTGTACCAGAAGCGCGACTTACACTCAGCAGGGTACGACTCAAGCACTTGGTCAGTTTTATCTACTCCACCCATGTACTTGTTGTTGTCCAGAATGCAGTTGGGCTTCCACACTTGCCGGGTCTGCCCGTGTGGAGTGACTGCTGAAGTACTTTCATCATGAATAGTACTTAGCATGTACACATCCCTTTTGTCACAGAATTTCACTGCTAACAGTTCATCCCACCGCAATGCCATACATTCTCCCTTGGCCAACTTCTTACACACAAGTTGTCTGGGGAAGCCTTTCCGGTTACTGTGGATTGTACCGCATGCTAGTGTGCCCACATTCAACAATTCCTTGAACAGTGGAATTCCAGTGTAGAAATTATCTATATACAAATGGTGACCCTTGTTGAGCAATGGTGTGAGAAGATCCCAAACTATCTTCTCACATGTCCCTAAATGGGCTGGGCAGCCCAGAGGGTTTAGGGTGGAGTCTTTGCCAGTGTAGACTCTCATGCTGCTGACATACCCAGTGGTACTTTCACACAACATGTACATTTTGATCCCGTATCGTGCTCTTTTGCTAGGAAGGTATTGCCTGAACACTAGGCGACCTTTGAACAACACCAATGATTCATCAATGGATATGTTCTGGCTAGGAACATACACCTCCGCAAATCGCTGACTGAAGTGCTCCAGAAATGGCTGGAGTTTCAAGAGCCTATCAAAGTTTGGGTCAGTTCTGGGTAATGCTGCCGAGCTGTCATTGAAATTCAACATACAGTGCAGTGCTTAAAACCGATTTCTACTCATAGCTGGAAAGAAGGGGCTAGAATGTGCCGCTATAGTAGACCAGCACATTGAGACAGTCGGCTTCTGCGATATTCCCATGAGCAGAATGAGAGCCAAACATTTTCACAACCCAACATCAGTTGTGGGAATCCATGCATGTGCTCTGGACTGGGGTTTCAGAGTGGGGCCCCTTGACCTCAAGAACTGTGCAGCGTATATTGGTTTACTCAACCACATCTGCAATAAACCCATCATCAACAAAAAGGTTGAAATAATCAATAGGCTGAAACCCATCTGTATTCACTGTGCACCCAGATATACCAGTAAAAGGGGGCACATTAAACTGAGCCATTGCTGGAGGCACCCACTGCGACTCTTCAGCCATGTCAGGAACTGGCACATTGCGTGGACGTCCTGCACGTCCCCTCCACCTTCTAGATCCCCTGTGTGTGGGAAGTGTGCGCAAAGGTACATATACTCTGTCATCCTCTTCGTCATCAGATGATGAGGAGGAGGAGGAGGAGGAGGAGGAGGCGGCGCCAGAACCTTCATCCATTGAAAACTCACTTCCCCAATCACTTTCCTACTGACCCACAGAAGCACTATCTGTTTCAGATTGCATATCCACCTCTGTGCCCGAGGCAGACTCCATCACTGCAGCTAAAGCCTCTTCACCAGACATTGATCGACGAGAAGCCATGAGTGCTGTCGCTATGGACAGCTTCACTGCCCAAAGACCAGATGAAGACTGAAACAATAAGTATGTGTGCTTCTCAAAGTATGGAATGTAGTACAGTTAGTGGTATTCAGTGCCACAAACCTACACCACACACGCATGCCAAAGGGTCCAGACTTTGCTCAGAAACTGTAGCAGCCCTTTGGAATATGAGGTACTCTCAACACGCTACAAGAAATGGAGTACTATTTTGCAAACACTCATGTGAAATGCTAAGGACCAGCTGACTGCTTTCCTACAAGTGGTTAGACAGCTACAACACACCTGCACCTAAAACAAAGACAACAAAAAAGCTACGGACGATGTACTCTTGCGCTATACATTACACAAATACAAGTGTAGGGACGAAGATTGCACCCACACTACCAATGCACAAACAGCCAACGTGCGTTGCACCATGCCCTCCTCCATGGGATGCTGGTGGATGGGAAATGGAGGTGAGAAGCAAACCATGCAACATATAAGTGATTGGGTGAGTTGAAAAGCCAGAGGCAATCAAGACACAGACAGGGAAGATAAGAAAATTACATGGCAGGCCCTTCCAGACAATTGCTAGCACACTTTTGACAAAAACACCTGCACATTCACATAGGGTTCTGTGTTGGAAAGGGGAAGGTCACAAGGACGAAATTAATGCAAGGGCAAGCAAGTGGAATTAGGTTGATGAAAGTGATGATGGGTAGCAAAGAAATAAGCAGCATCGACATATACAAAATACATTGACATGCCATGCACAGAAATCAATTGCAAGGAAGTCGGAGTATCTCAGTCACCATACTTACTGACATTTTTAGTCCATCAGTTACTAGCTTCCCCCACGCAAAATAGCATCTGGGCAAAGGTCAAAATGTCTTCAATGAAAAGGGCCATGCCTCTTTTTGAAAGGTGGACCCCATCTCTGTGAAACATCACTTCCCCTTTTATGAAGACATGGTGTATAGTTCGAATTCTGTCATTCTCCTTGGTCAGTCTGGCAAGCTCCCCATTGAGTTTCCTCACCAAGGAGTTGATAGCCCTTGCATTCCCTGGAGTTCTTCAATCGCTCCTGGGAATCATCTGGGACCAGGCCACCACAGTGTTTGCAAACCTCTGTGCGATCCATTCAAGTTCCACCATGAGCTGCTCTCGTACCCCCTTTCGTCCTACAGACGCCAGATCATTTCCTCCCAGGTGCACAACTATAAGGTCAGAGGGGGGGGGGGGGACATCTCCTTTGGCCTCGACATCGTTGATGTGCACCGCGAGGGCATCCCTTCCAGACCCAGATGTGGTTGGCCCTTGGACAAGTCATGTGGCCCTTTTGATGAAAGAGTGGCCGAAAATCCAAACAACCCTCATCCTCACTAGGAAATGGAAACAGGAAAACTCCCATGAATATGGCCAGACATACAGTTTATCAATTAGGACAACAATTGCATCAATATATGGCTCTTGTAACAATCCCAGACACACACTTCACCCAATCGGACGTGCACCTCTCATGTGAGATAACAGTAGGTCGATAAGTAATTGACACATTATTTTCAGGGGAAAGAGGTGAAGAAGACAGTATGTCACCTTGTGCCAATAACACAGTTGTGCTGGCGCAATTGTAATCAGTGAAAGTTTCTACTGCTGTGGGCCACCAACTGCACTGAACGGTGGTAAGGTGACTTGCACATGCTACACCACTATACTTTGGCAGGGTGACTATTCTGCCAGAGGAAGTCCACAGCAAGTGTGCTTTGTACGCTCTCTGAATAGAGGTACCCAGACAGAATATGCCCCATTTACCACAAATGGATGCAACTTTAGACACTTTGATTGGGAGTGCTTCGGCCACAGCTTCAGGAACCACCACCACCCTACATATCTCTGCCTGGCGAGCACTACAGCTTTCCCCTCCAGGAAGGGATGGGGACCCTTCACCCACTGCTGAATTTGTGGGACAAAATATCAACCTGGGAGACGGACGCCCAAGGCCAATGACATCACCCCCCCACCCAACGTCCTGCCCCTCTAGCTACCCTGCGTTACAGCTTTTCCCCCGGAAAAAGGATGGGGCCCATGGTGGGGCTCACTGGCACCACTGCTCGAATTGGACCACAGAAATGGTGACCATTGCAGTAAAAGGAATGCGCTCTGTACCAAGTGTGCATAGCATGCTAAGAATAAATTACCATCTGCATAACTACCGGAAACATCTTTGAAAGTTTGCTGCTACTTAAGTCAGCCAAACTTTTCCTTCTGCAAATCAGTCACCTTCCTCAATGCAAGGCACACCCATCACTGGCCCTCAAACCACCCCACTACCCTTTCCCACCCATACCACTGACACTGCAGCCACAGTTCCTCCCACCACAGTAGCCCTCCACCCCCACATTACCAAGTAATATATGTAGTACTTACGTAAGTCAACAATAGCTTTTCAGTAGCAGCAACTGCAAAGGAAACATAAAAAAATTACATTTAGTGTTTTGCCTACCAATAACACATCCAAACTGTCTGGCAGCTATCTGTACATTTTTCAGTTCCTTCCACCAGATACATGACACTTTTCAGTCATCTACCACCACGGAAGGCTGGACTGCACACTGATTGGAAATGGAAATAAGACCAGTGGGTGTATGGCATCCACCAGCACAAAAAAAACCTCCTGGAAATCATCTGGGACCAAGCCACCAGTATTTGGAAACCTCTGTGCAATCCATTCCAGTTCCTCCATGAGCAGCTCCTGTATCCCTTCCCCTCCCACAGACGCCAAATTATTTCCTCCCAGGTGCACCACTGTAAGGTCAGGGGGGGTGCATCCCCTTTTGGCTGGACATCGCTGATGGCTCCTCTGAGCTGGTGAAAGCGCTTCCCCCTGACCCCAAACTAATGCATCGGGAGGTCATCCCTTTGAGACCAAGATGTGTTTGGCCCTCTGAAAAATCGTGCAGCCCTTTGAATGAAAGAGTATCCAATTATCTACACAGCCCTCATCCTCACTAAGAAAAGGAAACAAGTAAACCCCCATGAATATGGCCAGACCTACAGTTTACCAAATAGCACAACTATTGCGTCAACAAATGGCCCTTGTAACATTCCCAGACACACACTTCCCCCATTCTGACATGCACCTCTCATGTGAGATAACAGTAGGTCGATACATAAATGGCACATTCTTCTTAGGGGGAACGGGGTACAGAACACCGTACGCCACCTTGTGCCAATGACACAGTAGTACTGGCGCAATTGTCATCACAGAAGGTTTGTGCTCCTGTGGGCCACCGATTGCACTGCACGTTGGTATGGTGACTTGCACATGCAGCACCGTTACACTTCGGCAGGGTAAGTATTCTGACAGAGGAAAAGAACTCCACAGCAAGTGTGCTTTGTATGCTCTCTGAATATAGGCACCCTGACAGAATGTGCGCCATTCACCACAAATGGATGCAATTTTCGACAGTTTCATTGTGAGACCTTCGGCCACAGCTCCAGGACCACTGGTGACCTTGGGGGCACTCAACTAAAAAGGCAGAGAGGCACCCAAGGGCACACATATCAACCACAATCCTCCTATCTCTCTGCCTGGCCAGCGACACAGCTTTCCCCTCCAGGAAGGGATGGGGACCCTGCCGGGGCACCCTGCACCTACAGCTGAACTTGGGGGAGCAAACACCCACATGGGAGACGGGCGGCCAAGGCCAGTGACATCACCCCCCCCCCGGACTGTCCTGCCCCTCTAGCTACCCTGCGTTACTGCTTTGCCCCCTGCAAAAGAATGGGAACCCTGGCGGGGCTCACTGGGACCACTTTTGCAATTGGACCACAGAAACGGTGACCGTTGCTAAAAAAGGAATGAGCTCTGTATCAAGTGTGCATTGCATGCTCAGAAGAAATGACCGTCTGCATTACTACAAGACAAAGGTTTTGCAAATTTTTAGCTACTTATGTTTAGCAAACTCTTTTTTCTGCAAAGCAGCCACCTTCCTCAATGCAAGGCACACCCATCACTGCCCCCAGGACCTCCCCACTACCCTTTCTCACCCACACCACTGACACTGCAGCCACAGATGCTCCCACCACAGTAACCATCCACCCCCATATTACCATAGCTATCCACAAAAGTAACATATGCAGTACTTACATAAGCCAGCAAAAACTTTCCAGTAGCCACAACTGCAAAGGAAACAAAAAAGAATTACATTCAGTACTTAGCCTACCAATAACACATTCACACTGTCTGCCCGCTATCTGTAAACTTTTCGATTCCTTCCACCAGATACATAGTATATCTGAGTCATCTAGCACCACGGAAGGCTAGACTGCACACTGATAGGAAATGGGAATAAGACCAATGAGCGTATGGCAATCCCCAGCACAAATAAAAGCTAGTACAGATGGCTTAGTGGCAAACAGCCCTCCAAGGGGAACAGCACTGTTCAGCTGGTCTGGGGGGCAATTAGTGCACTACCCCAGCAAGTGTGTCCCTGGCCACCCCAATACCTACCCAGAGCACCCACTCCCGTTCACTCCACCAACACTACAGGCCCAGTTCCCACCCACCCAGTAGCAATCTGCCCTCTGCATACTATACAATGTTGAAATAACCAAAAGTCCATACGTACGTAACAAGGGAGAAGCTTGAACTGCACAAAACCTGTAAAGGGAAGAAAAAAAAGAAGAAAAAAAAACATAAATTATCTGTGTCAGCCCAGCCAAATACCAAACCACCCAAACAGGCCCTCCATTGAATTGGGCAATAGGTTGTAGGCACTCTGGGGCCAGATTGATATATGGCATTTATAACGCGCCTATACAAGTGTTTCAAGGCGTACCGAGCCAAGGGAGGGGGAACAAACAGAGAACAGACAACAATCCTAGTAGGCCAGGTATCATTCAGATGACCCACTAATGTGCCCATCTGCGTCAAGCGAAGTTTAGTAAACAAAGAAAACAATTGAAAATGGTAGCCTGCACTTTGGGGGGGCTGAGGGGCACCCTACACCGGCAGGTAATTTTGTAATGTAAAGGGGGGGCCCCTCTCCACCCCCACCCCAATTGGTGGGGTGGTGCATCTCATGTAGCCCTCCCCGAGGGCAGAAAAGGGGGGGCTGTCCTGCACTCCTCCCTGGGCTCAGGCGTCCCTTCCTAGGAGCAGATATCTGGTCCCAGGGAGGGCTGCATGACACTGCACCCACTCCATTGCAGGTGCGGGGGAGGGTGTCAACACCCCATCGCATTAGAAAATTCCCCAACCCTTTGGGGTGCCCCACAGCCCCCCCTAAAAAGCGTTCCACCATTTTCACTTTTTTCCTTTGGTAACCCAACTCCCCTTGACGCAGAGGGGCACATTGGTGTGCCAATCTGGCGCCAGGGTGCCCAAACCTTACTTCCCCACCCACTGGGGGGCCTGTCCCACCATTTTTGGGGACCCTCTCCCCCCTCACCCCACATGGGTGGCGGGGGCACCTCATGCAGGCCTCCCTGGGCCTCCTACAAACGGCTGCATGAAGTACACCCCCCCCTCCATTTGGGGTGGGGGGGAGAGGGCCCCCAAGAATGGTGGGACAGGCCCCCCAGAGGGTGGGGCAGTAAGCTTTGGGCACCCCGGCGCCAGATTGGCACACCAATGTGCCCCTCTGCACCAAGGCAAGTTTCGTAAACAAAGAAAAAAATGAAAAATGGTACACTACACTTTAGGGCGTGTTGAGGGGCACCCTAAACTGCCAGGTAATTTTCTAATGTAATGTGGGGTGACCCTCTACCCCCCCACACCAAATACAGGGGGGGCATCTCATTCAACCCTCCCTGGGGGCAGATAAGAGGGGGCCATCTCATGCAGCCCTCCCTGGGGTCAGATGCCCACTCCCACCCAAAATTCCCTTTTTGTTTTTGTGCTTTTCATTTTTTATTTTACCCCCATCCCTGGGGGCAGATGATCAGCCATCTGCCCCCAGGGTTGTATACATATGTGCCCCCATGCTTTGGGGGCAGGGGGGCAAGGCCTCCCCCCCATTCAAAGATATCCCTGTGTCTAGTGTGCATAGCTGCCCGCACATCGATCGCCCTGCGACCGAACCGCGGGCAGCAATGCTGTCACACAGGGTGTCCTTGGAAAGGGGAGAATCTCCCCTTTCCAAGGACACCATTTCCGAAACAATCCCTGGTGGCTAGGGCCCCCAAACCCCCACCCCCCTCCCATCAAGTTTTTTTTCTGTTTTTTATTATAATTTTTCTTGCCCCCTTCCCTGGGGGCAGATGATCAGCCATCTGCCCCCAGTTTTGTACACCTATGTGCCCCCATGCTTTAGGGGCCGGGGGGCGAGGGCTGCTTACTGTAAGCAGCCCCCACCCCCCCCATTCAAAGACATCCCTGTGTCTATTGTGCATTGCTGCCCGCACATCGAGCACCCTGCGCCCGATCCGCGGGCAGCAATGCTGTCACACAGGGTGACCTTGGAAAGGGGAGAATCTCCCCTTTCCAAGGACACCATTTCCGAAAAAATCCCTGGTGGCTAGGGCCCCCAAACCCCCTCCCCCCTTCCCATCACGTTTTTTTTTTCCTTCATTTTTTCTTATAATTTTTTTGCCCCCTTCCCTGGTGGCAAATGATTAGCCATCTCCCCCAGGGTTGTACACATATGTGCTCCCATGCTTTGGGGGGCAGGGGGGGCGAGGGCTGCTTACTGTAAGCAGCCCCCACCTCCCCCCCATTCAAAGACATCCCTGTGTCTAGTGTGCATTGCTGCCCGCGTATCGAGCGCCCTGCCCCCTATCCGCGGGCAGCAATGCTGTCACACAGGGTGTCCTTGGAAAGGGGAGAATCTCCCCTTTCCAAGGACACCATTTCCAGAAAAAATCCCTGGTGGCTAGGGCCCCCAAACCCCCTCCCCCTTCCCATCACGTTTTTATTTTTTAATTATTTTTTTTTGTCTCCTTCCCTGGGGGCAGATGATCAGCCATCTGCCCCCAGGGTTTATTAGATATGTGCCCCCATGCTTTGGGGGCTGGGGGGAGGGCTGCTTACTGTAAGCAGTCCCCCCACCCCCCCACCTCACAAACGTATCCCTGGTGGTCCAGTGGGCATTTCTGGTCACGGATCGAGCGCTCTGCGCTGATCTGTGACCAGCAATGCTTCAGAAATGGTCTCTTTGGAAAGGGGAGAATCTCCCCTTTCTAACACCATTTTTTCTAAAATCTGTGGTGGTCTAGTGGGCCCCAGGGCCCCAAACCCCTCCCACCTCCCTTTCGAAAATATATTTTTTTTAATTTCTTTTTTATTTTCACCCCTGGGGGCAGATGATCTCTGCCCCCAGGGGTCTCCACAACCGTGGTGCCATGCTTTGGGGGCTTGGGGTAGAGGGGGCAGCTTACCTAGTAAGCAGCCCCCTGCCCCGCTCCCAAAACAGATACTTGGTGGTCTAGTGCGCATTGCTGCCCGCGGATCGAGCTCTGCGCCCGATCCGCGGGCAGCAATGCTGTCACACAAGGTATCGCTGGAAAGGGGAGGATCTCCCCTTTCCAACGATACCTGCCTCGATCTCCGGCTTGAAATACAGCCGGAGATCGAGGCAGAGGGAGAGGGGCTCTTACCTTCTCTCTTCACCGCGGCAGCCGAAAATGGCTGCCGCAGTGAAATTGAAGGAAATCCAACCCCCAGGCCTTGAAGAGGAACCTCCCCCTCACATAGCCCAGGGGTTGGATTACAGTTTTGTGCGATCCCTGCTTTGCAGGGATCGCACAAAACCTGAAAGAACAAGCTATCTCGTCCTTGGCAACAGGGAGGTAATCCTAAAGACGAGATAGCTCATCCTTGGCACTAAAGAGATTAAGCGATATGAAGAAGGCTGAGTAAACACGTTCGCTTTGAACTAGCGAATGCTATCTCATCAGCCTCAGCTTTAGTGGCTCCATTGAAACATTCTAATTTATATGACTACCATTTCAAACGTATGGCCTCTAGTTCCACCCTGAGAAAACAATTGAGTATCGGACACCATGGCGCCGGGCCACATTTCACCCCATATTTATTGCAGGCCAAAACAAATGGCCAGTTCCCTCTGCAAGACTTCAATGCCCTCAGGGATATTACATCTGTTCCCCGTGGAACTACAAAGCCATAAACCTGTGTCCTGTTCGATGGCTGACCCTCTGCGGAATTACTCATCATTTCTTTGTCAACCCCCAAGCCGTCAAAACCAGAATTTCCCAGTCAACTGAAATTCCTCGAGCAAACTGCTATCTGCAAAGTCTGAAGGAATTCATTAAATTCCCACTACATGCAGATTTATATAAAACTCCCTTTGTATGTTCCTCAGTGTGCATGTGTAATAAATATTATTTCTCCTTTACCGGTCATCCTCAGTACAGGCCCCTTCTTCACATGCACATTAAAAACCTCCCTGTCTCTCAGTTTCTATGTATTTCTTAGAGCCCCCATGTGTGAATCATGTTCATATTTCATTTGGCAGTTTCAGTATTTCATCTTTCGGCGCACTTACAAATCTAATATGTATCAACTTTAAACAAAGGATAACACTAAAGTAATCATATCCAATCCATAACTAACTACACTGGATACATATGAAATTGCAACATCGTGCTAAATTCACTGCACCCTCAGTCACACATATGACGCTTTCAAGATAAACCCCTCTTGATCGTGAGGACCTTTCCTGACCACCCCAACATTCCCCCCTTTAGTTCATATTTTAATTAACATCATAATCATCTTCTTGGGGAACAACCCTACGATCACCTTCCATACCAGTCCCAATATGGGCATACTCATCCACTGAACAAACCCAACATTTCCTCCCACCGATTCTACCCGCTGCTCCACACAATCATCATAACTTGGTAGAAAGGACACAAAATAGCTTCAGTCTGAGTACCCATGTGAGATGAAATGGTTCTAGCTGTGAACAGGGTCACAGTCATCATAGCAGCTACTTTCAGTACCTGGGCACAACAACATCGTAAGAGCATTTGGCAAGAGCAAAAAACAATATGAAAAAAAGACAAAAATAGCTAAGAGTATCTTTACAGCGAGGCTCATCCAAGATGGTACCCAGGAGAAAAGGCAGTCTAATCACGAATCATCTGTAATTCCTGTCTCATTTTCCATGATCACTCTGAGTTTATGCAAAGCAGCAATAGTTTGTGACAGGGTGACGTTCCCTGAGTCATTGGGAGGCACGCCCTGCATAGCTGTCACAAGGTCGAGTATGTATTCAAAGTCATAAGTCTCAGGGCCTGGACCGCTTCCTTAATGGCACTTAACTCTGATTCTGATGAGTTAATACACAAGAGAAGTTCATGGGGGGGCGCTGTTGCGCAGCTAGGAAATGGCTGCCTGACGGTGAGGCTCCGTCTTGGGCCACATCCTGAACAAATAAATATCTTTAATGGTGCTTCCTTTCGACACGAAAATAAGAAAAATCAACGGCGGAAGACTTGGTACAGGGATTGTCTCGCTCTGAGCTTCCCTCGATCTGTGGCGACCGAGGATTTCTTGCTGGCAGACGGGCGGCAGAAAAAGAGATCACAGCCCACATAGGACATCTGTAAAGCGAGGTGCCCTAGTGAGGGAAAGAGCGCGGCTCCATAGGCCGATGTATGGGAGGAGCTAACTGTGGCATATTACGGTGAAGTCTGAATTCACCTTCCTTGCTACTGTACCGCCAAGGCTGCTGGCACCAACGAGGCTTGGAGGGGTCAGAGAAGACCGGGTCCCCCTCCGACAAAGGTACACACATCATTTCTCCTCACAGTGGGACTTGTCACCGACTGTGGTGCGGGTGGCCCCTGCTCCCCCCACTGAAGACCGCAACATACACGGCAGGCAGCGTGGCCCCTGCGATGTGTTCTGGGTGGCGGAGACCGTTGCTGTTTCGTAGCTCCCACCGGATCCTGGTACAGGTATCCAGTATCTTTGGAAGCCCGTTCGGGCGTGGTGCTGACAAATTCGGATATGACTGCAGACACAGGAGGTATGTGTTAAGCCCATAGGCCCTCCGCTATGATAATGAAGGGGCTGGCTGACCTGCCCTGCATAATCGTGCAAGTGCAGGCAAATCCTTATCACTGACTGGCCACATGACCCTTGTGTGCTAGTACTCCCCCCGATTTTAGAGGTGTCTCTGTGGCGGACCCCACTGCGTGTCATTAACCACTGAGCAACCGACTAACTGATCCGTGTGGAGCATAGCCTGAGCCATCTAGCTGGTCACGCTGAAAACAATACTGAGTGGGGCAGGGGAGGTGGATGATCTGCGTGTGGCTCCTAGTCCACGGAGCAGAGTTCTAAATATGTGGGAGGCTATAGTCCATCCTACTTCTTATGGGGTGAAACAAATGGGACACGTCCGAATGGAAGCAGAGCTGGACCTCTGCATGGGCTGAAAGTGTAGTAGTGCTCCAATACATATTTAACATATACATATCCGACCATCAGAACTCACTCCCATTAAAAAGCAGTCACAGGAACTGCATAGCCGTATACACCCGCTGGGAGCTGTGGACTGTCCATCGCTGGCCCCCACAATCCTAATATTGCGGTAAACACAAAAGGGTCACGCTGCACGGAATAATACAGTCACGTGGTGTGGGCCTTCAGTTCAAGGGCTGCTACAATCCATCTGTAGTTTCACAGTGTTCACCGAAAAGGGCCTGCACAACGAGTACTGATCTGGCGGGCAAGTTACCATCATACAGACAATGGGCCTCATTACGAGGTTGGAGGTAGTCATGGCAATATTAGTGCCATGACTACCTCCAATACCGGTACAGTGTCCGGTCCCGTTCAATGGGGACTTACCGGTCTATTCCGACCTTTGCGGGACCGGTAAGTCCCCATTGAAAAAGCCATTCCCCCATCCCATTTCAGCCCCCATAGGGCTCAATGGGACGGGGTAAGGTGCTAATAACTGTACCGCAAATTGCGGTACCGTTATTAGCTCTGAAGTCCCTTAACGGTTCCCTTCCATAAAGCCTGGTAAAACTAGGCGTTAAGGAAGGGATCCACTAAGGGACCTCGTAGTAGGGCGTTAAGGGATTACCGGCACCGGTGCCGGTAATCCCTTACCACCCACCTCGTAATGAGGCCCAATGTCCTTTAGCCCTGAGGCCTTGTTCAACAGCTGGCGAGGCATTGCCCTAAGTTAAGGGTGGAAAAGCCAGATACTTATCCGGCTGCAGGATTTTGAATCACAGACAAGATAAGAATATAAGCTACGGCTGGAACACTATCACCAACGAGTCAGGAAGGGGTGCTGCCCAGTATTAATACTCAAGAAGAAGGGGCCGAGCCGGCCAGCTGCAAATCTCTACGCAGACTATATCCTCTAGGGAATTGTTGAGAGGATCTGACTGATCATAGGGGGGTCATCCTCTGTATAACCCATTGACAATGACAACGGGTGCCGGCGGCAAGAAGAAAGTCCTTATGGATTTTTTCACCAACTCCCAGACCCCGGTGGCGAACTTGGTGGCGCCCCCGGCTTGCAATGCCCCAACATCATCAACCAGAAATACTAGAGGGGACCACTTACTAACAACTGTACAGTCAGGCTCTTTATCCGTGAACGTCAAACTTGATGACATGGTAGCAACAATTGGGTCACCCAAGGCAAAACTGGAGGAGAGCACTTGGATAACAGAAACAGAAGCCAGAATAAGTGTGACTGAGGACAAGGTAGATCAACATGACCAAGCCATAACACACTTAAAGGGGGAGTTGTCCAAGATAAGGGGCAAATGTGAAGATTTGGAGTCGAGGTCCAGGAGGAACAATGTACGAATTGTCAGAGTCCCAGAATCCGCATGCAAAAGCCAAATGGACATTTTTGTGGAGGCACTTCTGAAGTCTCCGTTTGCCACAGCTTCTTTTTCTGAACAATTCCTAGTGGAGCGGGCACATCGCACCCTGGCGCCGACACCCAAACCAGCCCCCCTCCCCTGCACCATTATAACAAGGCTGCTGAATTACAGAGACAGAGACTTAATCCTTAGAATGTCCAGAGAACTGGGGATATTGAGGTATGAGGAAAGCAACATTCATATATATACATATTTTGTTGCAGGGGTACAATCCCAGAGGAGGTCAGACGATCCGGTGAATAGACAATTTAGACTGAGCCGGAATCTGTATGCTTTGTTCTTCCCGACGAAGTTGCGGAATCAGCATGTGGCAGGGCACATGTTTCAAAAACCCTACTGAAGCTATGAACTATGTTGAATCTTCTATCCCGATTCCACCCCAGAACCGAGATATAGACCAGAACAGAAGCCCAAGGCCGGACGATGAAAGGAGAGATCCTGAAGCCTGAACTATGCAAACTGTTATATCCTTTATGCTTTGCACTATAAGACGGAGTAATTGTGTAGCACCAATATGGGTAGCACCAATATTTTTGAGTTAGAATTGCCCAGGCGGTGGCATGAGGTTGTGGCTGGCAAGGTTGCTGCAATATAGGCACCTCGGGAAAATTCTAAGAGTTACAGGGGGTACATCATCTAGTCAGGGTTGATGGTGCGGGTGGTGGGATGGGTCCAGACTTTACCCAGTCTAAACTTAAACCCAAATCAGAGGCTGATTGGTCTGGATTGTTAATCAGGGGTTGTGGCATGAACAGATTCCCCAGAAAGGTTGCTGATAAGTTTCAGGGGTGGGAAAGGAGGGGGGAAAAGACAGGGTTGTTTGAAAACGTTAAGCATTTTTGAAAATAATGGTCATGTTGCAAAGAAATATATGAACAGTAAGTGTGCACACATTCCATTGTTTGAGAGAGTTTATCGTAAATGGCAACTAAAGGTCCCATAGGCAAAGGGCTGCAAATAAAGCGGATGACCTGGAATGTCCAGGGCCGTAACAACCCGGGTAAGGCAAGGAAAGTCAGTGCGTATGTGTCAAGACATGGCCCACACATCCTGATGTTGCAGGAGACATATGCTCTGCAGAAAGTGAATACCTCCTTTGCCCAAAATTGGGGCCCTTTGAGATATTACACACAATACTCTACATAGGCTAGGGGTGTCCTTCTTATTCATCCCTCAGTGGGTTTCCGGTTTACCAGAAGCAAGGTTGACCCTCTGGGACAATATACTCTTGTGTGGGGTGAGATTGCTGGGCACCTAACTGTATTGGTCAATACTTACGGACCTAATCTGGATGACCCGTAATTTTACCAGATGTTAGGCAGAAACCTGTGCAGTTCCCTTAGGGACCACTGCAAAAGGCTTAAGACTACAGGTGTTGGCAGTAAACCCAATTGGTAGCAGTCTGTACTACCCAGATTTACCTGGTAGCTGTGGCTGAGCAGCCAGACTTCTCTGAAGATGAGTTAGACAGTATATAGAGTATACAAGATAGGTACCAAAATACACTAGCACAAGCACACACTGACCAGAGCTTTGGTATCAAAGTATATAATTATTTATTTAAAGACACACTTATAGAAACACTCCAGCACTATTATTGAAAGCAAGTTCAAAACACAGTCACTATTCATATATATACATCCCTTATTCCTTATTAACAAGTCTTAGTTACCACTTATTTTCAGACAAAGGTGAGCGCTTAACTAAAGATGGCACTCCAATAAGTTGTCAAAATAAGGGAGGGAAAAGGCAGAAATTAGCAAAGCACTCAACACTAATACCTTAGAAGCACCCAGCAAAACCCAAAACTTTAGTTTTAGGTTTTCCCCCTTCATTTGCATCAACCATCTCAAGGGTTGGTGGTCAGTCTGAATGACAAAAGTAGAACCATACAAGTATGGCCTAAACCTCTTCAGTGCCCACACAATAGCAAAACATTATCTTTCAATTGTTGCCCACCTTGTCTCAGGATCCTTCAGCTTTCTGCTGATGAAGCAAATGGGGTGCTCCCTACCTTTCTCATCCAGTTGGCTAAGGACTGCACCTATGCCTACATTAGAAGCATCTGTCTGTACAATGAATGTTTGGTGATAGCCAGGAGCTCTCAATACTGGTGCTTGGCACAGAGCTTTCTTCACGTTTTCAAAGGCCTGATTGCACTCCTCATTCCATTTAACCTTCTTAGGGAATTTTGGAGAGGAGATTACATTCAGTGGATAAGCTATGGTCCCATAGTTCTCTATGCAATTCCTGTAATACCCAGTGAGGCCTGGGTTTGAGTAGTAGGTGTTGTCCAATTTTGCACAGCTTCAATCTTACTGAGCAAAGGCCTTATTTCTCCACCTCCTACCTCATGCCCAAGGTAGACCACCTTACTCTGACCAATCTGGCATTTACTTGCCTTTATGGTCAGATTGGCCTGTCCAAGAGCCTGCAAAACATGTCCTAGGTGGTTAACCTGTTCTTCCCAGGATTGGCTGAATACTGCCATGTCATCCAAGTATGCCATGCAGAATGTAACGCTCACCTGGTTCCCACGGGGGCGCTGGTCGAGTCTGGATTGCTGTGGCCTCTTCTAGCGTGATGCGCAGGACCCGGAACACCGATTGGACAGGACCTCCAAATCGTGCTTGCCTGGCCCGTAGGAATATCCTTCTGCAGATGAGAAAGGGGATTAACAGTCTGCAGAATAGTGTGCTAGCTCCCCCCTTTCCCCCTTCGTTCCTCTCTAACTTCCTCCAAACCCCGGTTTAAGCTCACCTTATGGTTTGGAAGGATGAACTCTCCATCCTGCTTCTGGTGCAGGGGCGCGCGTTCGTCCAGTTACTTCACTGGTTTTCAGAATGGCGCTGGCAAAATCCACTTGACTTTCCTGAGCGATGCGCCGTAAGTATGAAAGTTCAAAGTTCAAGTGAGGCCCCCTTTATGTTGTCTTTCTAACCTGTGATCTGTCCTTTATTTCAGGTGCAGAATGAAGGCGATGCGTCGAGGGGTTAAACTGCCGAGGTGAGTAGTGATGAGGGCGATCCCTCTAAATGTCCTTATCATTCCCCAGAAATGTCTCTTGTCCTTTCCCCATAGGGGCCGGGGTACGGTACCTGCCAACGGGGCGGCGCCGACCCGAAATGTGGAAGAAAAGCCGGTAAGTATTATGGCTGTTAATCAGGCTTTCCTTCTGTGTTCCTTCTGCTCACCTTTTGTTTCTTCCTCTCTCCCCTAGGTGCAGAGATGTGGCGTCCGATGCTGACAGCCGCGATGGAGCCGGGAGATGTCTCGAGGACAGGTGAGTGAAGCGTGGCGCTGCAGCGAGCAACGGGATGCTTTTAAATGGAAGTCTTTCTTCAGGGATGCTGGCGAGAAGATTCCGGATGCAGGTAAGAAGTTTGAAATAGTCCTTGGTTTTCCCCTTTCTCTTCTCTTCCTTCCTTGCAGGTCTTCCAGGTTCGAGGCAGACGTGGCTGGAGTCCAGGAGCAGGAGCAGACACGGTGAGCGTTAAGCTGCAGGAAGCAGAACAACGCGAAGCATGAGCTTCTGTCTGGGCTTGGCTTAAATAGCCTCCAAAGAAGTCCCAGGTATGTATCCTTCCCCAACTAGGTATGTATCCTTCCCTGGCCACGCCCGAGTGAAAAAATAGTCCCTATGAAAAAATAGTCCCTTTCAGGTCTCAGGGAGGCCTGAAGCGTGCAGCATGGTCTGCATCAGGTAAGTGCACAAAACACCTCCCTTTATGAGCCTGGCGCCTACGGCGCCAGGACTGATGTCCAACATGAGCCTGGCGCCAAAGGTGCCAGGACTGAGACCAAAGAGCCCCTATAAGGGGCCGCTGGGCTTTTACCCGAGGGCATGATGCCTGCTTCCCGGGGTGCTGGGCCTGGCCTGGTGCTCCGGGGGTAGGCATCATGACAGCACTCCCCCCCAAGGCCCCTTCCAAGGTCGTTCCTTCTGGAGGTTTTGGTTTGTTTGGGAAATTCCGATGGAACCTTTTTACCAGCCGAGGTGCATGTACGTGATCACTGGGTTCCCAAGACCTTTCCTGAGGCCCGTACCCTTTCCAATCAATTAGATAGAAAAGTTTTGATTTTGAGATCTTAGAATCCAAAATGTTCTTCACCTCGAATTCAGGCTCCCCACCTATCTGAATCGGTTCTGGTGGCTTTGTTAATCTGGTTCTTGGGTGCACTGGTTTCAAAAGTGACACATGAAAAACGGGGTGAATCCGCATGTTAGCTGGTAGATCGAGCTTGACTGCCACTGGGTTGATTATAGCTTTGATCGAGTAAGGGCCTAAATACCTTGGATTAAAAGTTCGAGGCCCCTTGAGTGATAGATGTTTGGTAGCCAACCATACTTTATCCCCTATTTGGTATGGAGGCGCCTCTCTTCGATGCAGATCCGCATTCTTTTTGTATTTCCCTTTCGCATGTTGCAAATGTGCAGTTGCATCCTTGAAGGCTTGAGTAATCGTAGAATGCAAATGGTCCACTGCGGGCATTTCAAGGCTCAGAGGTGAGTCCAAGTCCGAAGTACGAGGGTGATGTCCATATAGGGTATAAAAGGGGCTCTGACCAGTTCCAGAGTGTATCAAGTTATTGTATGCATATTCAGCCACCCATAAAATGTCCTTCAAATTACCCTCCGATTGGTGCAACATACATCGTAGATATTGTTCAAGGGTCTGGTTCGTTCTCTCCGTCTGACCATCGGTCTGTGGGTGGTGGCTGGTCGAGAGTCTTACGTCGATTTGTGCCAGTTGACAACACTTTTTCCAAAAATGAGAAATAAACTGGCTTCCCCGATCGGAGACTAGTATGGACGGGAATCCATGCAAACGGATGATATTTTCGAGGAATTCCTTGGCAAGAACAAAGGCTGAAGGTAATCCTTTCAACGGAATAAAGTGGGCCATTTTGGAAAATAAATCCACCACGACCAGAATAGTATTGTAACCATTACAAGAGGGCAGGTCCGTGATAAAATCTAGTGACAGGGTGTGCCAAGGTGCTGGTGGAATGTCTAAGGGCTGAAGAAGACCGGCAGGTCTTGTCTTTTGACCTTTGTTTTGGGCACAAACTCCACAGGACATCACGAAAGATTTAATATCCTTTCGCCAGGAAGGCCACCAGAATTGTCGTTTAACCTTTTCCTCTGTTTTGGCAATGCCAGGATGTCCTTCCATCAGGGTATCATGATGACGGGAAATAACCAGTTCTTGCAATTCCTTTTCTGGCAAAAATAAGTGTCATCCTTGACTGAAAAGTTAGACCCCCTTTTGATCCAATCCTGCAAGGCTGAAGAGTCCAGGAATTGTTTCACTCGTGCCTGAATGTCTTCAAGGGTTTGTAAAGTGGTTATCCCCAAAATTCTTTGTTCGGGAATTATCGGCACAGGTTCTGAGTTTGTGTCTATTTCTTCCATTCCAATTCGGGATAGAGCGTCCGCCTTACCATTCTTATAGCCGGGGCGGTAGGTGATTACGAAATCGAACTCAGCAAAGAACAAAGCCCATCGGAGCGGTCGAGACGATTGAGCCTTGGCAGTTTTTAAATATTGTAAATTTCGGTGATCAGTGATCACGGTGATGGTATGCCGGGCGCCGAGGAGATAATGCCGCCAAGCCTTAAAGGCGGACTTAATGGCTAATAGTTCCTTATCGGTGATCGCATAATTCATCTCCGGCGGCGAGAACTTTCTGGACCAAAATGCTACGGGGTGCAGTTGGTTGGTTTCAGGGTCTCTCTGAGACAGGACAGCTCCCATGGCTAAGCTGGACGCGTCGGTTTCGACTATATATGGGAGATCGGGACGCGGGTGCTTCAAAATAGGTGCGGACGTGAACTTAGCTTTCAACTCCTGAAAGGCCTGTTCGGCTTCCTCGGTCCATTCAAAACGTTTATTTTTTCGCAAGAGTGCAGTGATGGGTTGCACCACACCTGAAAACTCCGGGATAAACCTGCGATAAAAGTTGGCAAAACCAAGCATGCTTTGGACACCTTTCACCGAACTAGGTGATGGCCATTTGAGGATGGCATCCACTTTCCGTGAATCCATTCGGACCCCTTTAGGTGTCAGGATGAATCCGAGAAACTCAACCTCGGTGGTATGGAAAACACATTTTTCCTGCTTGGCAAACAGTTTGTGCTGGCGCAGTTTCTCTAGGACGGCCCTGACATGCTTTCTGTGATCAGATTCCGAAGAGGAATACACAAGAATGTCATTGATATACACGACAACACAGACATTGATGAGTTCCCGAAGGACATCGTTCATGAAGAATTGGAAGGCTGCAGGCGCGTTGCACAACCCGAAAGGCATCACCTGGTATTCGAATAGTCCATATTTTGTACGGAAGGCCGTTTTCCATTCGTCGCCTTCTTTTACTCGTACCAGATGATAAGCCCCCCGGAGATCTAACTTGGTGTATACGCAAGCGTCCTTCACCTGGTCAAGGAGTTCAGGGATCAGAGGCAGAGGGTAACAATTTTTAACAGTTATCTGGTTCAATGCGCGGTAATCGATACAAGTTCTAAGGTCACCTTCTTTTTTTAGGCACGAAGAACAAAGCTGAGGATGCCGGGGACTTTGACGGGCGAATGAAACCATTGGCGAGGTATTGATCTAAATATTGTCTCAAATGCAGATTCTCTGGTTCAGTAAGGGCGTAAATCCTGCTACAAGGGGGTTGTGCACCGGGCACCAGATCGATTTGGCAATCGTACGATCTGTGGGGAGGTAACGTGTTGGCCTGTTCCTTTTGGAAGACGTCCTGAAAGTCTTGGTACTCTGGAGGTAGTTGCACGGGGACAGAGGTTACTGATGCTAGATTAATCTTTGGATTTTCTGGGTAGCAGGTTTGTGCACAATCCGGGAAGGTTATTCTCTTCGCTCGCCAATCAATTCGAGGATTATGTGTCTCTAACCAAGGGATTCCGAGAATAAGCTGAAACTGTGGAGCCTTGATTACATCAAACACAACTGCCTCCCGATGGCCATCCGGACCTACAAGTGTCACCTCAGATGTGGAATGTGTTACCGGTCCAGAGGCAATTTCGGTTCCATCTACTGTGGTGATGACATCTTTGTTGGTTTTAGGATGCAGAGGGAGGTTTATCCTAGAGACCAATTCTCGATCCACATAGTTTCCTATAGCCCCGCTATCGATGTATGCCTTTATAGCATGCAACCGTTTAGGCTGTTCCGGATCTATGAGGACCATTGGCACAATGAAATGCGAGGTCTGAGAGTTAGTTTTCAAGCTCGGCAAGCGGACCCCTACGCTTGCCGGGCGTGGTCGTTTCCCGATACAGAGTTTCCATGGATTTTATCAGCGGCTCCTACCACCTTCTTGGGCGGCTTAACCGGGCAATCTCGTAGAAAGTGTCCAGAGGACCCACAATAAAGGCATAATTGCATCTGTCGTCTTCTTTCCCGTTCTTTTTGAGTTAGGGATTCTTTAACCCCTCCGATTTGCATAGGCTCCGAGCCATCAGCCCCCTTGCGGTTAGCGTGGGTCTTGGCCAACACCCGGGTTTCAAACTTGGACCGATCTGCTTTTCTGTTTTGCAGCCTGTGATCCAATTGGACCACTAAGTCTATATATTCAGTGCATTCTTGGGGCGGATTTACAACTTGTGCCAGGACATCATTAAGTTCTCCGCGTAGACCTCGATAGAATAACGTGATTCTTTATCCTCTGGCCAACCAGTTTCCACAATTAGTCTATTGAAGGTTGCAATGTAGGATATAAGGTCTTGATTGCCCTGTCGCAGAGATAGAAGTTCGTCATCCAGAGCCTGTCCCTGGGAGTGTCGAGCAAATAACCTTTCCATGCTTGTTTGAAATCCTTGAAAATCACGAAGAATCGGGTCATCTTGAGTTACCAGTGGGACTGACCAATCGGCAGCACAGCCGCTGAGATATGACAACACAAAGGCTACCTTGGTCTGATCATTAGGGAAGGCCCCAGGTCTGCATAGGAAGTGCAAACGACACCGATTCATGAATACGGCGAATCGTTTGGGGTCCCCAGCAAAGCGTTCAGGTGGGGCCAGCGGCATGTTTCCAGGTAGATTAATCTGCACCGGGTTACTGGCGACCACAGGAGCGGGGTTCCCCCCGGAACCGGGTAAAGGAGTTTGTCCAGCTTGACCTTGCAAAAGCTGTCTAGCCAGGTCATCAGCTCTATCCTTTATTACAATCACTTCCCTCCTGAGGGCACTAGTCTCTTGACGAGCGGCGTGTACTTCGGCCCGTAATTCCCCCAGTAATTGGGCCAACTGGTCAGTTTCGGAAGTTTCCATAGCGCCTGGGTGGAAATTTGTAGGAAGGCTTCGCGTTCTGTAACGCTCACCTGGTTCCCACGGGGGCGCTGGTCTAGTCTGGATTGCTGTGGCCTCTTCTAGCGTGATGCGCAGGACCCGGAACACCGATTGGACAGGACCTCCAAATCGTGCTTGCCTGGCCCGTAGGAATATCCTTCTGCAGATGAGAAAGGGGATTAACAGTCTGCAGAATAGTGTGCTAGCTCCCTCCTTTCCCCCTTCGTTCCTCTCTAACTTCCTCCAAACCCCGGTTTAAGCTCACCTTATGGTTTGGAAGGATGAACTCTCCATCCTGCTTCTGGTGCAGGGGCGCGCGTTCGTCGAGTTACTTCACTGGTTTTCAGAATGGCGCTGGCAAAATCCAATTGACTTTCCTGAGCGATGCGCCGTAAGTATGAAAGTTCAAAGTTCAAGTGAGGCCCCCTTTATGTTGTCTTTCTAACCTGTGATCTGTCCTTTATTTCAGGTGCAGAATGAAGGCGATGCGTCGAGGGGTTAAACTGCCGAGGTGAGTAGTGATGAGGGCGATCCCTCTAAATGTCCTTATCATTCCCCAGAAATGTCTCTTGTCCTTTCCCCATAGGGGCCGGGGTACGGTACCTGCCAACGGGGCGGCGCCGAACCGAAATGTGGAAGAAAAGCTGGTAAGTATTATGGCTGTTAATCAGGCTTTCCTTCTGTGTTCCTTCTGCTCACCTTTTGTTTCTTCCTCTCTCCCCTAGGCGCAGAGATGTGGCGTCCGATGCTGACAGCCGCGATGGAGCCGGGAGATGTCTCGAGGACAGGTGAGTGAAGCGTGGCGCTGCAGCGAGCAACGGGATGCTTTTAAATGGAAGTCTTTCTTCAGGGATGCTGGCGAGAAGATTCCGGATGCAGGTAAGAAGTTTGAAATAGTCCTTGGTTTTCACCTTTCTCTTCTCTTCCTTCCTTGCAGGTCTTCCAGGTTCAAGGCGGGCGTGGCTGGAGTCCAGGAGCAGGAGCAGACACGGTGAGCGTTAAGCTGCAGGAAGCAGAACAACGCGAAGCATGAGCTGCTGTCTGGGCGTGGCTTAAATAGCCTCCAAAGAAGTCCCAGGTATGTATCCTTCCCCAACTAGGTAAGTATCCTTCCCTGGCCACGCCCGAGTGAAAAAATAGTCCCTATGAAAAAATAGTCCCTTTCAGGTCTCAGGGAGGCCTGAAGCGTGCAGCATGGTCTGCATCAGGTAAGTGCACAAAACACCTCCCTTTATGAGCCTGGCGCCTATGGCGCCAGGACTGATGTCCAACATGAGCCTGGCGCCAAAGGCGCCAGGACTGAGTCCAAAGAGCCCCTATAAGGGGCCGCTGGGCTTTTACCCGAGGGCATGATGCCTGCTTCCGGGGGTGCTGGGCCTGGCCTGGTGCTCCGGGGGTAGGCATCATGACACAGAAGTCCTCCATCCCAGCCAGAACCTGATTTACCATCTTTTGGAATGTTGTAGGTGCATTTTGCAGTCCAAAAGGCAGAACCTTAAATTGATATAAGCCAAATGGGGTAGAAAATGCAGTTTTCTCCTTGGCATGGTCTGTCAGGGCTATTTGCCAATAGCCTGACGTAAGGTCAAATGTGCTGAGGAACTTGGCTGAACCAAGTCTATCCACCAACTCATCTGTCCTTGGCAAAGGGTGGGCATCAGTCTTGGTGACTGCATTAAGAGCTCTATAATCCACACAGAATCTCAATTCTTTAGATCCTGCCTTTGGTACTAACACAACTGGGCTAGACCATGGACTAGTAGAGGGCTCTATTACCCCGAGATCAAGCATCTTCTTGACCTCCCCTTTGATGTGGGTCCTTACATTTTCTGACATTCTATATCCTCTGCTTTTGACTGGCAGACAGTCACCAGTGAGTATATCATGCTGGCCCTAAGGGGTCAAGCCTGGTGAAAGTGAGAACAAGGAGGCAAACTGATTTAACATAGATTTGCACTCTTCTTGTTGCTCAGGTGTCAGATTTGAAGAGAGATTTACTCCTTCAATCTTTTCATCCAAGGGTAAGCCTCTGAGGAGATCAGGGAGAGCTTCACTCTCTTCTTCCTCTTCTGTTGAAGCTAGAAGCAAGATCCTACTTCAGGCCTGGAGACATATGCCTTTAGTCGGTTGGTGTGGAAGACTCTGGGAGCCTCCTTGGGATTGCCCAAGTCCACCAGATGGTTCACCTCTCCAGGTTTACCCACAACCTTGAAGGGTCCCATACATTTATCTTGCAAGGCCCTCTGCCTTGTGGGGATCATAACTAGAACTAGCTGGTCTTGAGTGAACTCAACCATGTTAGCCTTTTGATCATGCCAATGCTTGACCAAAGCTTGCCCAGCTTTCAGGTTATCACTAGCTTCTGCCATCATGCGTGACATTCTCCTCCGGAGACCTATCACATAGTCAGTCACTCTGACTGGCTTGGGGGAAGGAGCACTCTCCAACCCCTCCTTAATCAGGGCCAATGGACCTCTGACGGGGTGGCCATAAAGAAGTTCAAAGGGAGAAAACCTACTCCCTCCTGAGGGACTTCTCTATAAGCAAAGAGAAGGCATAGCAATAGAAGGTCCCAATTTCTAAAAGCACCTATCATGCTCTTCATGGTTCTGTTGAACCTTTCTACCAACCCGTTTGTCTGAGGGTGGTAGGCGGTAGAGAACTTGTAAGTAACTCCACAGGTTTTCCACATGGCTTTCATGTAGTGGGACACACAATGTAACCCCCTATCAGAGATTACTTCCTTAGGAAACCCACCCTGGTAAAAATACCAAGGAGGGCCTTACCCACAGCCTGAGCTGTAACAGTCCTCATAGGAATTGCCTCAGGGTACCTAGTAGCATGGTCTACTACAACAAGGATAAACCTGTTGCCTGAGGAGGTTGGGGGATCAAGGGGACCAACAATGTCAATCCCTACCCTCTCAAATGGGACTCCCACAACTGGGAGAGTTTCAGGGATGGCACTCTATAAGAGTGGCACAGGACACCCAGGAAGGGTTTGGGTGGTTGTGCCAAAGTAAAGTGGACAGATAAGTACACACACAGCGGAAAGAAAGGAGAATGAAGAGTAGGCAAGTGTAGCAAGGAAAAAGGTACAGAAAGGATTCCCTCTTGGGGTGTATGCAGATATAGGAAAAGAGTATTCCACGAACCTTAGGAAAACTCTAACCTTCTGCACAGTTTGCTCATGGCTTGGAACAACAGCTATGGGTGTCTGTAACGTAGAAACTAGACAAGGGAAGGGGCAGAGGTTGCCTGACGGAAACCAACAGACAAGCTCTGTACAAGGGGTCTACAAACAGTACAAGAGAAGACACTAACAGATAAATCCAGGGAAAAGGAAGTCGAATAGCAAACTAGCAGAAGGAAATGAAGGGAAAGCCGTATAACAGGATTGGATAGGAAGAAAGTACTGAGGGTTGAAAACAAGGAAGAAAGCAAGGGAGCAGCAGTCAGGAAACACAGGAACTGTAATAACTGAAAGTAAATAATGAAAGTAAACTGATGTGGATAGCAGGGAACGGTAGGGTACAAGGTAGAAACTCAGAAAAGCAGGGAAAACAATGGGCAAGCCCAAAAGGAGCAGGGCTGTAAGGAAGGAAGCCCTGAGGGATAGGGTTTAGGGCAGCGGAGTGAAACGGGCTGCACAGCAAGGAGGCCAGAAGGGCCGGGCAGCAAGGAGTGAGCCCAAAAGGAGCAGGGCTGTAAGGAAGGAAGCCCAGAGGGAATGGCGGAAGGTAGCAGCGGAGCGTGATCGGCTGCTTGGCTGGAGCCTGGAAGGCAATGGCAGAAGGTAGCAGTGGAACGTGATTGGCTGCTTGGCTGGAGCCTGGAAGGCAATGGCGGAAGGTAGCCGCGGAGCGTGATCGGCTGCTTGGCTGGAGCCTGGAAGGCAATGGCAGAAGGTAGCAGCGGAGCGTGATTGGCTGCAAGGCTGGATCCTGGAAGGCAAGGACTGAAGGTAGCAGCGGAGCATGATCGGCTGCTTGGCTGGAGCCTGGAAGGCAATGGCAGAAGGTAGCAGCGGAGCGTGATCGCCTGCTTGGCTGGAGCCTGGAAGGCAATGGCGGAAGGTAGCAGCGGAGCGTGATCGGCTGCTTGGCTGGAGCCTGAAAGGCAATGGCGGAAGGTAGCAGCGGTGCGTGATCGGCTGCAAGGCTGGATCCTGGAAGGCAAGGACTGAAGGTAGCAGCGGAGCGTGATCGGCTGCTATGCAGAGGAACCGCATACAAAGATACATCGCTCGAAGCAAAAAGGTGCTGGAAGGACTCTTAATGCAAGAGACTGAGCACCTGCAGGCAGCAGCTTTTATACTGCCCAGCCCAGCACAGAGGCAGGCTAATTGGTCGCACCTGGCTAAGTACACCTGCAGACAATCGGCCACCTCCCTCTCTGTTCCTGAGCGGGTGGAAGCAGAGCAAATCCCTAGAGCTTCTGGGGATTGTAGTTTCGATGATGATCAATAGGAATAGCCAGGAATAGATGGTTATAGCCCAGTACATTGTGGTTATTGAAGTTTGTTGGAAGAAATAGAAAAGTACCAAAGTCTCGAATATTAGAAATAAGGTCCATAATGATCGCCAATGTATGCGCCCATGGCGCAGGCATGACAGAGAGGCACTAAAGGTGCCACATTCTTGGAACCAACCTTACCAGAAGTTTGGCAGGTGTGGCAGCTCTTTCAAAACGTATCTACCTCAGCCCCCATTTTTGGCCAATAAAAGTAGAGTGAGAGCCTTTCCTTGGTCTTCTTGAAACTCAAGTGACCAGCCAAAGGAATCTCATGGGCCAGTTGCAAGAACTGTTGTCTGTTTTCTTGAGATACCACTGTAGAAGAGGCCATCTTCCCAGTGTAACCTATACTTCCCAGGCTCTTGCCCATCAGCCTGAGAAGCTGCCTGTTGGCAAAGACCTTCCAGAGTTGGACATTCTCTCTGTCCCTTACTGAAGTCTGCCCTGTTGGGTCCACCTTCTGCCAGTAAAGACTGCAGTTCAGGATGGTGAACGGGATCCAGATCTCCAATGAGTTCTTGGCCTTCCACTAGCTCCTCTTCAGAGTCTAGTTCAACCACACAGGGTTGTACCTCCCTCTCAGCCTCAGCGTGGAGGTGGAGTTACAGGTGTAACTTTGGACAACCTAGGGGAAGTCCTAGTTGGAAGCACTGGAGTGCTTGCTGCTGGCTGTTTCCTAGAAGTCTTGGGTTTCCCCTTTGCTTCTTGTTGTTCCGAGATAGCAAGTTGTAACTCCAGTGGTGTAGGAGTGATATCCTTCTTCATCATCTCCTTGGGAGTACCTCTCATGGTTCTCTCCCTCGCAGGTCTGGTGAGCTCCTGTAACCTTTTACTAGGAGGTCTGGGGGTATGTGACACTACTCCAAGAGTCTTCAGGTCATTACCCAACAGAACCCTTCCTGGCACCTCACTTTGTATGCTGCCAGGTATCTTCACAGTCATGTCATTACACTGGATGAGAACTGGTAACTGGGGAAGCTTCTGCACAGGCCCTCCAGCTAACTTGGTGAGGCGTTTGGGTGCCTTAGCAACATCCTCTGCCTGAAAAAATGATTTATCCACCACAGTTATGCTGGCCCCAGTGTCCCTAATGGCAGGAGTCTCCTGACCATTCACCTGGACACTGTCCTTATAATACTCTTTAGTATTATCTAGGATAGAATTATATACATCTAAATTCTGTTGTTTCTACAACCACAGAGACACTAAAGAAACACTAGCTGAGACTCCAATGGGTTCATCAGCTAGTAACAGAAAGTTTCCACTGGCCATCTGTACTTCCTCCTCTGGAGCGAAGGCTGAGGAGACAGTGTGGATCCCTGAAGGTTTACCCTTGCATCTGGGATCCCCTTTCACATGGTCAGGCGAGCCACAAACATAGCATTTACCAAATGCTTTCTGGAATGGTGGCTTGCTCTGACCTCCTTCTGGTTTGGCACCAGAAGGTACACTAGCCTGATTCGGTTTCCCTTGTGGCTTACCCTTATTGTTTTGTTTGGGGCCCTCTTTGGGATTGGAATTATTAGAATTCTCTTTGGAGTCATTTTTTGGCTGTTTCCCCTCATCCTTTTTCTGAGTTACCCCAGAGTCCTTGTGAGTAGCCCTGTTGGCAACCCACAAGTCAGCAGCCGTAGCTAGTTTTCTGGAATCTAATTCCTTTGAATCAGCCAAGTGCTGTCTGAGCTCAGGAGAGCAGGCATCATAAATTGACTCCAACATCACAAGATTCTTCATTCCCGCATAGGTGTTTACCTTGTAACCCTTAATCCATCCCTCTAAGTTCTTCAAATTTTCACTCACCCAGGTAGCCCAAGGGGTACCATCATGCTTTTTGAGGGTCCTAAACCTCTTAAGGTACTGGGAAGGGGTCTTCCCAAATCTAGCTATCAAAGCTAGCTTCACACATTCATAATCCTCCTCCCCAACTCCATTACCACATCAGTTGTAACAGGGGGGAGCCTAAAGAACAACCAGGAAAGTAACTAATTTCCTGGAATGTTCTGGAGCCCATGATTATACTCAAACAAACTCAACCAATTCAACAGATCCAACTTAGGCTCATACATACCCACAAGCTCTTTAGGCATCCAGGGTCTTTTGGGACTGGAACTCCTAGAGGATCCGGAGAGAGAAGCATTTTCAACAGACAATTTCTTCATCTCTAGCTCATGCTTGAGCTCCATTTCTCTGAGCCTTAGTTCTTGTTGCCTTTGTTCAGTTTGAGCATTAAGTCTCTTAAACTCCAATTCAAGTTTCATTTTCTCTAGTTCAAGACATTGAGGACTAATTGTGGGACCTGGCAAAGGTCCAGTAGGTACAGCTGGCAGAGCAGGTAGAGGCCTAGGGGGGACAACTACATCATCCTCACCCTCCTCTTCTGCTTCTGACTCAAGATTATCAACACTAGGATCAATATCGTTACTGTTATCTACATTTGCTGGAGTGGTAGGTTCCTCTGAACCAGCATCCAGACTTTGGTTTGCTAACAACCTTTCTATTAGCTCTATTTTCTTGCCTTTCGTCAGGAGATTCTTATGCTTACAGAGAACTCTTAAACAATCAGCAGTTTTGTAGCAAGGGACTCTTGACTATAACTTTCCATAGTTGACAGGTTAGAAAATAAACTTTTTAGTGCTAAGCTTTGTGGTTAGTTGCACTAAGGTATCTATAAACACACTAAAATGTATACTCAATACAAATCCCACCGCTGTACACCAGTGTTAGGCAGAAACCTGTGCAGTTCCCTTAGGGACCACTGCAAAAGGCTTAAGACTATAGGTGTTGGCAGTAAACCCAATTGGTAGCAGTCTGTACCACCCTGATTTACCTGGTAGCTGAGCAACCAGACTTCTCTCAAGAAGAGTTAGACAGTATATAGAGTATACAAGATAGGTACCAAAATACAGTAGCACAAGCAAACACTGACCAGAGCTTTGGTATCAAAGTATATAATTATTTATTTAAAGACACACTTATAGAAACACTCCAGCACTATTATTGTAAGCAAGTTCAAAACACAGTCACTATTAATATATATACATCCCTTATTCCTTATTAGACAAGTCTTAGTTAACACCACTTATTTTCAGACAGAGGTGAGCGCTTAACTAAAGATGGCACTCCAATAAGTTATCAAAAAAAGGGAGAGAAAAGGCAGAAATTAGCAAAGCACACAACACTAATACTTTAGAAGCACCCAGCAAGGCAGGAAAGTCAAAGTCTACTAGTGAGCAAAAAGTTCAGAGGCCAGGCTCCCTCTTGGAGAGAACAGAACACCAATGCGCCCAAGATCACACAGTTTAAGAGGCTTTGAAAAAGTCTTGCAGAGAGTTCAAAAAGGAATTAGTTCAGCTCAGAAAAGTTCAGTTAGCCAGCCTAGGGTCAGCCCATGTGGTAAATCGAGGATTTAATAGACACCCCGTACAGACCGTTGCAAGGGAGGCTAGGCGGACACAGTACCTTTAAAATGGAGAGGATCCTCCAGCGGGGGCAGTTGTTCTTGGCAGCAGGTGCAAGTCGTGGCGTCGTCCAGAGGAAGAGAAGGTCTCGACGTGGAGGAAAGCTGAAGGTCGTTGCACTGCCAGGGAAGAAACAAGCCGCAGAGTTCTCCGGTTAAAAGGTACTACCCTTTTATTCGCGGTAGTGGTAAATCGTGGTATCCCGGTTGCCGGGGTGCTTGGCACAGGCAAGGCAGCCACGAGATGATCCGGGAAGGCGAAAAGAAGGCCAAACTGGTTATCCCCACAAGTCAAAGGAAGAAGACTCCTCGGATGAAGATCTTCTCTGTCGTCAGGAAAAGTGGTGAGACGGTTCAGCAGGGCTCCACCGGTGGTGTCGTCGTTGCAGGCCGGCTCAGCTTCTCCCTCCTTGGATTCTTTAGGTCCTGTGGCGACGTCTCAAGTTCCAGTCCCCAAAGCCCTGCTTTTATGCAGAAAACCCCCATTCATCAGCCTAGCTGTCAATCAAACATGCTAAGGGGTGAGCCGGGCGGCTCACCACTGGGCCAATCACACAAGAGTGCGTCTTGAGTTGCCGAGGCAACTCAGTCCAGGGTGCCTAAACCCCCCCTCCCACACATCCTGTAGACCCAGACAGAGTGGCACCACTTTTGGAGGCTTCTGTGTAGAAGCCCGCCAAAAAGTGGAACAAAGGGCTCGACTTGGGTTGGAGTTACAGAGGCGAACACAAACGCCATTTTAAAACTGAGTCCTGGCAAAAAGACCCAACCGGGGAATAAATATTAAATAAATAACCCGGCAGTATCTTTAACATTGCACCAAAAAGTGGTGCATTTAAAATGAATGGGAAAATCCCATAGAAAATATTCCGGTGGAATATTTCGCGTGGTAACCACTGCCACCAGCCAGAAACTCGACAAGGGGGGGACTGCACAGTGCCCCCTCGAAAAACAGACCCTGGGGTAATCTAATTACCCCTACCAGTTCTTACACAAAATGATGGTTTGTACTGGTTCTGTTCCCAATTTCAGACTAGTAAAGTCAATGGTGACTTTACATGCCCTGGGAGACAGTAGTCAGTCCCAGGGTATGGAGTCTATGTTTGGGGGTCACTATGACACCCCTGTGTCACTGCACTGAGGGTGCTGTGTAACACTTACCAAAAACCACATGAAAACCTATGGAGTAAAAGACCCCATAGCCCATTAAACACATTACAAAGTCAAAGGATATCTCAAATCATGTCTAAGAGTGGGAGAAAAAGAGTCTCACTCTTAGTAGGAGAAAAAAATAAACCCCAAAAATCCAGCAAAGCTGCTGGGGGACTCACTAGGTTTGGGAAATTAGCCTTAACAGATAATTCTCCCTAACACCAGACAATCATGGGCATGGTTATCCCACTGGATGAGACCCAGGTAATTTGGGGAGGAGACTTTAATACCATTCTTAACATAAAACTGGATCAGTCCTCTGATGCCCCACGTGTAGTTACAAAAGCAGCTAACACATTACATCAAATTCTATTGCAGCTACCCCTCACGGATGTGTGGAGAACGCTTCAACCATGTAGTAAGGAATTCACATACTATTCCACGGTTTATGATTCAGAGTCCCGAATAGATTGTTGGTTATTAACCACCTTGATTGCCAATATGGTGCAGCGTTGCAATATCCTTCCACGTACACTGTACGACCACTCCCCGGTCTCTCTGACTCTTGAACTGTGTGACGCCCATCCACAAGCACCACGATGGAGGATACCTTCTGCAATCCTTAGAGACCCCTGTGTGACCGAGGCCTTACATTCAGAAATTGCAGAATGTTTTGCCATTATTGTTGGATCTGTTCGCACCGATACGATGCTTCAGGAGACTTTCAAAGTTTGGATCAGGGTTATTATTATGGCCAAAACCTCTGGATCACTCAAAAGTATTAGAAAGGAATTAGGCGAAATCGAATCCCAGCTCAGGGAACACGAGAACAAATATGGTCCAACACATAAGGAGGAGACTCTAGCACAGATTCAGGCGCTATAAGGTGAATTCCACAAGTTAGCAGACCGAGAGATATTGTATATGGCCACCCAGTAAGGGCACGCAGATATGGAGAAGGGGATAAAGCTGGTAGATCACTTGCTAACCTGTTAAAAGCAGAGAATTATCCTAAACCCATTGCGGGGATTCAAACTGTAGACAGTTCCAGCATGACCCATGACAAAGACATTAATGACGCATTCACACACTTCTCTTCCACGCTATATTCCAATCGAGATGAAGTCACAAAAGACAAACTCTCTAGATACTTAATGGCATTTGGAACTCCCCACGATCTCGCCCGAAGCCAAACTCACTCTGGATTAACCCATAACACAAGACGAGATTGTTAGTGCCATTCAGTCGCTGGCATCTGGGAGGGTGCCGAGGTCAGATGGCCTAGGGATCGAATTATATAAGGAATTCCACCAGGGGCTGGCACCTATCCTACTGGAGGTGTGGGAGGAATCTGTGGAACAGGGCTCACTCCCGCAGTCGATGCGTGAAGCTATTATTACTCTGTTACTTAAGCCTCACGACTCCCATACAATATGGCCTCATATAGGCCTCTGTCATTGATCAATACGGATGCTAAAATATTCATGAAAATCCTGGCTTCTAGGTTCCTCCCAAGTATGCCCCATTTAGTGCATCCAGATCAATCAGGCCTTATTCCCACGAGGTCGACCGCATTGAATCTCTGTCGCTTGTTTGGGGTGATGGCACAGGTGAGTCCTGGTGCGACAGCCATAGTGGCCACCCTAGACGCCAAAAAGCCATTTGACTCTGTATCGTGGAGATATTTGTTCATGGTACTGCGCTGTTTTGGGACCGGCCCTTAGTTCCTGCATACCAAACCGGGGCTGAAGTCCTAACAAACCGAACACTGTCAGAATTATTTTCCGTCGGGAGGGGAACCAGACAGGGATGCCCCTTCTCCCCTGTACTCGTGGCTGCTTTTGTTAGGCATGTACATGGACATAGGGGGATTAGAATAAGCAGCTCTCCACAGATAATATAGTTATACGCCAATGATACCCTCCTTTATGTTCGAGTCCCTGAACACAACCTCGAACCCATAATGAATGATATCCATACATCTTCTCGATATTCCGGCTGTAGGATAAATGATTCCAAATCCGAATTGTTTCCTATCACACCCATCACCACGTAGCCACCTAGAATAGGTGGGTTTAAATGGGCACCAATTTGGTTCCGGTACTTGGGTATTATGGTGTTGTGCGATTGACAATCATTGTATGCAGACAATTATGAAACCTACTTGCAACAACTATCTACAAAGCTACTGTTATGGGCACAACTCCCAATTTCACATTATGGGTGGGTGGCGCTTTTGAAAATGGTGGTCCTCACGAAATTGTTATATTTATTTTGTAATATCCCCTTATGGCCAGAAAGGGCCTTCTTCACCACTAGCTTAAATCACCAGCTACTACATTTGTCTGGAGGCCTGGTGTGGCAAGGATAACCTGGCATAAACTAGCTGAACCTTACACAAGAGGGGGACTAGCAGCACCTGATTTTCAACTCTACTACTTGACGCCACAAGCCCAATTTGCAAGATATTGGTGTAACCCTGTAGACACAGCTACACATATATCATTGGAGAGATATGCTGCATCCCCCACTGACCTTAGTTCAGTTATATTTAGTGTAAGACATAGGGACTCCTGCGCATTCGACCCTGTTAGTACCACTGTCAGTGCATGGTTAAAACTTTTTATGAAAATTGACGTGGAGATGCCCTATGACCGCTCCACTATGGTTCTTTCCGGGAATCTCCCCCACCTTCGATGAGACGCTACAAAGGTCTTGGGATCCCGCCAAGCAATTGAAAATATGTGATATGTACCCTGAGGGGGGAGTATGTTACTCAAAGAGATTTTGTGAATACTTTTGGGGGCGGGCAGTTGAAATTGTTGCAATACCACCGAATGAGAGCTGCATTCCGTAAGAGGTGGCCAGTGTTAGGGAGAATTCTCTGTTTAGGCTGAATTTCCTAACCTAGTGAGTCCCCCAGCAGCTTTGCTGGATTTTTGGGGTTTATTTTTTTCTCCTGCCAAGAGTGAGACTCTTTCACCCTCACTCTTGGACATGATTTAAGTGTGTTTCTTTGACTCTAGATGTGTTTAATGGGCTATGGGGTCTTTTACTCCATAGGGCTTCATGTGTTTTTGTGATGTGTGTTACTGCACTGAGGGTGCTGTGTAACACAGGGGTGTCATAGTGACTCCCCAGTATAGACTCCATACCCTGGGACTGACTACTGTCTCCCAGGGCATGTAAAGTCACCGTTGACTTTACTAGTCTTGAATTCTGAACAGAACCAGTACAAACCATCATATTGTGGACGTAGTGGCTGGGGCAATTCGATTGCCCCGGGGTCTGTTAGTCGAGGGGGCACGTCTCCGTCCCCCTTGACCGAGTTTTGGCTGGTGGCAGTGGATACTACTTTTTATATTCAACCGCAAATATTTCTCTATGGGATTTTCCCATTGTTAGAGGCTACTATCTTTATTTATTTAATTACGATAGCCTCGAACATACCGCCGGTTTATTTAATTAATATTAATTCTCCGGTTGGTATTTTTTTGCCAAAACTCGGTTCTAAAATGGCATTTGTGTTCTCTTCTGTGACTCCAACCCAAGTCGAGCCCTTTGTTCCACTTTTTGGCGGGCTTCTCCACAGAAGCCCTCCAAAGTGGTGCCACTCTGTCTGGGGTACTTAGGAGGGGTGGAGGGGGATTTAGGCACCCTGGATTGAGTTGCCTAGGCAACTCAAGTCACACTCCGCCCCGATTGGCCCAAGTGGTGAGCCGGCCAGCTCACCACTTAGCATGTTTGAGTGACAGCTAGGCTGAGTGAATGGGGGTTTTCTGCATAAAAGCAGGGCTTTGGGGACTGGAACTTCAGAAGTCGTCACAGGACCTAAGAATCCGATGAGGGAGAAGCTGAGCCGACCTGCCACGATGACACCACCGGTGGAGCCCTGCTGGACCGTCTCACCACTTTTCCCAACGACAGAGGAGATCTCCCGCCGGAGAGTCTTCTTCCTTTGACTGGTGGGGATGACCAGTTTCACCGTCTTTTCGCCTTCCTGACGTATCTCGTGGCCGCCTTGCCTGTGCCAAGCACCCCGGCAACCGGGATACCACGTTTTACCACGGCCGCGAATTAAAGGGTAATAGCTTTAACCGGAAAACTCTGCGGCTGGTTTCTTCCCTGGCAGTGCAACGACCTTCATCGTTCCTCCAAGTTGAGATCTTCTCTTCCCCTGGACGACGATGAGACTTGCACCCGCTGCCAGGAACAACTGCCCCCGCTGGAGGATCATTCCCACTTAAGGTACCGTGTCCCGCCCGGCTTCCCTTGCCACCGACTGTACGGGGTAGATTTAGCCCCCGGCTTTCGAACCTGGGTTAGCCTGGCACACCCTGGCTAAACTTTTCTGAGCCTCTCTAAAATCTTTTTCGAACTCTCTGCAAGACTTTCAAAGCCTAGTGTAACTGTGTGATCTTGGGCGCATTTGTGCTCTGCTCTCTCTAAGAGTGGGCCCAGCCTATGGACTTTGGCTCACAAGTGACTTTTGCTCTTCTGCCTTGCTAAAAGTGTTCCTAAATCTTATAGTGGTGTACCTTTCCATAATCTGTCTTTTTCCCTCCGTTCTTCATAAACTTATTGGAGTGCCATCTATAGTTAAGCGCTCACCTCTGTATGAAAATAAGTGGTGTTAACTAAGACTTATCTGATAAGGAATAAGGGTTGTATATATTATAATAGTAACTGTGTTTAGAGTGTTTTACAATAAGAGTGCTGGAGTGTTTCAAACAGTGGCCCTCATTACGACCCTGGCGGATTTTTTCCGCCATCGACGGACTTTCCGGCCATGGCGTAAAGTCCGTTTACGCCATGGCGGATGGTGGACTTACCGCCCCATTCCGAGGTCGGCGGGGCGGTAAGTCCCCATTGACCCATTTACCCTTCCCCATTCCCATTTCGGCCCCATAGGGTATAATGGGAGTGGGGAAGGAGTTAATTACGCCACCGTAAATTACGGTGGCGTAATTAACACCAAGGTCCCATAGCGCCATGGATTTCTCCGCCCGCAAAAAGCGGGCGGAAAAATGACCATGGCGCTTTGGGAACTCGTAGTTGGCGGTAAGGGGTCGGCGCAGCTAACGCTGGCGTAGACCCCTTACCGCCAGGGTCCTAATGAGGCCCAGTGTGTTTTTAAATAAATAATTATATACTTTGATACCAAAGCTCTGGTCAGTGTTTGCTTGTATTATTGTATCTGAGTGCCTATTGTGTATACTTTGCATACTGCCTAACTCTTCTTGAGGGAAGTCTGACTGCTCAGCCACAGCTACCAGGTAAATCTGGTTGGTACAGACTGCTACCAAGTGGGTTTACTGCTAACACCTGTAGTCCTAAATCTTTTGCAGTGTTCCCAAAGGGAACTGCACAGGTTTCTGCCTAACAGCCATCATTCCGAAGGAACCAGATTCACAGGAATGCATAAGAGCCATCATGTCTAATGACGGTACAAAAAACGGAGTGTCCAGATTATATGGTTTAATACAATCTCATATTCCTCCTCAACACTACATTAAAGCAGCATGGGAGGTGAGTGTGGGAACCATGATTGGGGATGATAAATGGCACAACTAACTAAATCGATATCTTTGAATGCTGGGTTGCGTCTGATTCAGTTTAAGATCCTGAACCAATTACACTATACCCCCGATAGAATGGCTAAATTCATGATAGACTGTACTGGTGAATGTTTAAAATGTGGTAGCCCGCTGTCAGATATCCTCGGCAAATGCTTGACCATGTAGTGTAGCCGAAGAGATCTTCCCAACAATGTCACTGACTGGCCGCCAAATATCGGACAGACTGAGACATTCTTTGAAAGATGGAAATCCACAAAAATCCAGAGGAAAACCAGAAGACGCCCCGAGGGTTAAACAGCAAGGGATGTCAGCCAAGTCCGGTAACCTATAGAAAAAAAACCTGATTAATTATCAGCACAATGCAAGGCAACAGTCGTAGAGTACTAAGTATTAGAACCAACCTTGTAAGGTAGGAACACAGGAGCCGGTAAGAAGTACAAGTAAATCTATCCTCCAAAATTCTGTGACAAAGTAAGCAAAGACAAATATGATAAGAGGAGGAAATCCTAAACCTTCGAGACAACAATGGGCCTCATTACGTCCCAGGCGGTAAGTTACCGCCTGGGTCGTACCTTTACCACCATGGCGTAAACTACGTTTACGCCATGGTGGTTGGCGGACTTACCGCCCCATTCCGAGGTTGGCGGGGCGGTAAGTCCCCAATCCCCATTTACCCTTCCCCATTCCCATTTTTGCCCCATAGGGCATAATGGGAGTGGGGAAGGCGTTAATTACGCCACCGTAAATTACGGAGGCGTAATTAACATCAAGGTCCCTTAGCGCCATGGATTTTAACACCTGCTAAAAGCAGGTGTTAAAAGCTCCATGGCGCTAAGGGACCTCGGAATCAGGCGGTAAGGGTCGGCGCTGTTTACGCCGCCGTAAACCCCTTACCGCCTGAGTCGTAATGAGGCCCAATGTGTATAGTGTATGATGTACCTTACCATGGACCCCAGGAAGTCAGCAAGAGCGGTTAATCAAGAGATGCCATACCCAGGTAGCAACAGCCCAACTGTGCCCGACGACACAAGGACGCCTTCGTAGAGTCACTAGTTCCAGATTGGGAACCCGACGAAATGAGGACGCACAGAAAATACACCCAAAGAAGTCTCTAGTCCAAGGTGTATGTCTGGGGGAAAACGGTAAAGGGCTGAAGTAACGCTGGGATACAGGCACCTTGCTTGAAAGGTCGTAGTGAAGAGAATGTCAAACAGGTCCGGTACACTTGATCCGTAGGAAACACAGAAAACACTGCACAGTACGAGCAGCACACGAAGCAGACAAGGAAGTAGCGAGGCAGTCCAGGAAAACATTCCGAGGTCGAGGAGCCAGAGATCCAAAATAATTCAGGCAAACAAGGCGGACAAGGCAGGGACAAATCCAAAAAACGAAATCCAAGGTCAAGGCAGCAGAAATCCAATCGGTTTACGAAGCAGGAAACAAGGCGCACTTCCGCGTTAATCAGAAGCGCTGAATCCAAGGCAAACGGGGACTAAATAAGACCAAGTCACATGACAGGAATTCGAACGTGATGACGAAAACATCACGGGCGCCACAGTTTCCAGGCCAACCGCCAGGAACGCCCGTAACGTCCCATATGATGAGCCTTCTGGGAAATGTAGTGTACGTTAGCACTATGTGTAAAACGGCGCAGGTTCTTATGCAGAACGAGGCGTTTGGCAGTTACGTGAGATCTTGGTGCGAAGAGAGTATGTTTTCTGCTATTTTGCGAGGTATCTTGTAGCTTAGCAGAGCCCCTTAAACCCCGTGTGCGTGAACGGAGCCTAGTGGTAGGTGGATTCCCAACACCCGCAGGCTAATGCTTTCCATATGTATTGGTCATGCCCCCTGATTGTGTCATTCTAGGGCAGAGTTGCTTAGGCCATAGAAGACATCTTCTCTGGCTCCTCTTAAGTACCTGTTTGGCGATATTGGCAAATCCTCCGAGTCTACAAGAAGGCTGTTCAATGTTGCATGAGCTGGGGGTAAGAAATGCATATTAAAGTGTTGAAAGTCTAAAAATGCACCCAACCTGGATGACTGGCTGCGCAAGCTAATTTATGTTAATGAATGTGAAGAGCAATTTGTTCTCGCTGTACCTATGACATCCCGCCCTAAGGACACCTGGGCCCCGTTCAGAATGTATCTGTGTGATAAGGTCTCTGACAGTGATAGCTTGTCAACCCAATCTGATATACATATTGAAATCTTTTATGTGTTGATAACTGACGAAATGTTGCACACTGTCTGTATATAACTCTGTATTATGTTGCTTGTAATGTGATCATTGAATAAACAAAGTAAACAAAAAAAAATAGAAGCATGAGAAGTTCATATCTGGAGCCACTTGGCATTTGTCGTGGTTTGAATGCCAGGTGCCAGAAGAAACATGAAGACATTCTCAGTGTGACTAAACAGCCGGTACTGTTCAGGAATGTCCATTATGGCTTTTGAAAGGTAATTTGAGAGTCTGTTTTTTTTATTTTTTTATTTGTTATAGCTGGTAAACCAACTTTTCAAATATTCCGTTCATTTTCATAAAACATAATCAGACATCTATACTTACAAATGGCTTAAACCTAATTGTACAAAATTGAGACAACAAATATGCATACATAGTCTCTCTCAACTTACATGTCACATGTTGGTTACTCTTCACAGTTATCAAGTTTTAGTTTCAGGAAATATATTTAAAAATTGTACAATTGCAATCTGTATAGTTATTCTCGGGTTAGAGAATATAAGATTCCATATTTGTGTATGATCTGTATTGCTCTGAACAGACAACTTTTTCCCAAAACATTTAACTCTCATATCATGTAATGCGGTGCACTCAATTACAAGATGTTGTAACGTTTCTCTTTGGTCCTTAATTTGACAATATCGACAGAAGTTCTGTTCCTTTGATATTACTTTCCTTCTAAACAAGATAATTTGTTGTAATAGTTCCTGCTTCCCGCCGTCGAACAAAGTTATTGGTTTGTCCATATGTGGTGGTGAAAGGGATGCAAAGGGCCATGAGACAAAGGGGGCACAGATGTAGCTTTGGGCATTGAACAGGCCAGTACCTCAGGGATGATGCGGACCAGCGTGTGAACTGTAGAGAGAGTGCACACACATCTCGCCAGGCTGGAGGCAACTGCCTGTAGGCAAGAGATCCACACATCCAAAAGAATTCAATTAGGGCCGCCGTACTTGCAGCCAAATCAGTGATGCCAAGCGTGCAGCTGCAGTTCCCATTTTTGCCAACGGGCATGGTGCCAAAGCCCTTAAAACAGAGAAAAATGAGTAATCATCTTTACCTTAACAGGTTTTTCTGGCTCGTTCAGCCATATCAGATGCTGCAAAGAACGTTGGCACACATTCCCACATTCTTGATTTATTCATGCCACCACTTCTTCTGAGAATCACCTAATTCCTCCAGCTCTGCAACACTTCACACCTTGCTGCCATCGATTCTTAGAGAAAATAGCCCCTTCTAAACTCAAGTGAGCTCTTTGTGTGCACTGAACATTTTTCTGCTCTTTGCGATCCGCAACTGAACACTTCATCGATCAGCAAAACAGATGCTGTAAGTGATTGCCCTTAAAACTGCCCTCTGGCCCTGCACAATGCTAGGTGCACTAGACAGTGTGTCTGCTACCTCGATTTCATTTGGGATAAACACCCTAGGAACACCAGAAGCGTGGGGGATGAGAGAGCAGATGTAGCAATATTCTACCGAGCTCTCTCTCCCAACCTTCCTCATGTGACTGTACCATATGTTATCTACTGCGAAACCATGTGCATCTATTATGAGATCTATTTCATCATCCTCTTTATCCAAAAAATAAACATCAATACTTCTTTTTACTTTTGACAATGCATCCTCATATTCTATAAACCCAGATAAGTGTAATACTTCTACATTTACATTTGTTGCCATCTTCGAACATGACAAGTGAACTACAATAACCATATAATCACTCATTTTATCATGCATTATAAATTTGAATATTTCTTCTTTTTCTAAAAAGAGAAATTCAAGTCCCAGATCTTCATTCGCACCACCCTTTTTCACTGGAATGAATGGCAGATCTTTAGGGCATACTTAACTTTGTGCCTACTGCTGCTTCCGTGCCGGCAGAGGGGTGCCGATATCCCTAGGGGTATTACTAAGGTGGATCCAATTCTTGTTGCCCTCCACCGTACAGCAGACAGAGTTGTGTAAACAACGTGGTGCAGCCCATGAAAACGCTGCTCATTCCAATGGCGCACAAAGGTCCAAACGAAGATTTAATCTCCCGAGAGTATCTGTTGTGAACCACTAGAGTGATGAGCCTGCTCTAATCACTTCCTAGTAGTTGGTTCAGTCGTAGACCGTGGACCAATGACAAAAAAACCTTCCCCTCTGGAGCACAGCCTGCAGGGTAGGAAATACACCTGACAGGCCAGGGGCTTGGGTGAAAAGTCAGGAGCAGCAAAAGAGCTAGGAGGGAAAAAAGGTAAGGTCACAAGGTCAAAAATCAGAGCACTTGATAATGTAATGTAACCTCCAGCCCCCACACAACCCAACTCTTACCTGCAGTGTAAAGTGAAACTGCGGATAACCTACTTGACTGTGATGACAGTGAAACACCAGGGAATTGTTTGTGAAAGCAGTGAAGACTGATGGAAGGTCCCCAAGTATTGTTCTCAGTGGGGAAGTCCCAAACAACCTATCCCGAATGGCACGAGGGCACAACTAACCAGTGTCCATAACAATCCACCAGGAGCAGCAAAGCGTCCATTCAGGCAATCCAACAGTGATGGAGGGAAAGGTGACAACAGGGGAATAATCAGCAGAGCGTCTAGTTGTCCTTAGTAGAAAGGAATATGGTGCACGAAGTAATCCAGCTGCATAGCGTCCAAAGAGTAGATGGAGTAAGAAACCTTAAGGGACAGTCAAGACCAGTGAGGAAACAGTGGGCAAAAGGGAGCAGGAGGTAGTTCAGCAACACAAGTCAATGGTGGGACTCGGAGGGACGGAGGTGAAAAAGAACGCTCACAAAAGTGAAGGTGCGAGTATTCCTCCGGGATAAGGCACACCTGATACAGTGTCAAAACACGGAACAGACCAAGGCAAAAGACGAGGCAATGGTTTCGAGGGTAATCGCAGAGGCGATGTCAGGGACGGAGCAAAGTTTGGTTACTAGCAAGTTCAACAAGCGGAGGGGCCTGCCGTCGGGAAACAGAGGAGGCACAAACAAGGCAATCCGTAAAGCAGTCCAATATCGAGGTACCAGGAAATCGTAGGAAACACAGAAAACATAGCGCGACTTAACGAGGAGAACCACAGTTAAGGAGCGCCTGAACAGTGTTAACAGCTCATTCATATAACTTTCTGAACGTGACGGGAGGCACGTTACGCATGAATCATGTGACTGTGTCTGAATCTGGGATGCTGGGAAATGTAGTGGCTCCTGTGTCGGTATTGCAATAGACGCCAAGGCAACCTCCAGGTACTGCTGGCAGGACGATGGAACACTGGATTTGTACTCCGGGTCATGACAGTAGCTGTGGCTTGCATTGATCGTCAGTTTCCATGCCATTTTCTCGTTTCTCATTTAGTCTGTTGGTGAGAAGACACAAACTGAAGATATAATCTTGACACGCTTGGTAAAAGCCCTAAGGTACTCCCTAAACTGTGGTCTTGTGTGCATCTGATGCAGCACGTGCAGGTGAAAGGGGTGTGTGTGTAGCCTACGGCCCATCATGATCTTGTGGGGGCTTGAATGATTGTATTTTCGTGGCTGATTTCTAAAAAAGAACTGTGCTAGGGGCAGACAGTGGTACCAGGACTTCTTCAACTCATTGCAGACTTTTTCTAACGGGGCCCTAAGGATCCTATTTAGTCTCTCCATAATCCTGTTTACATGGTGGTGGTATACCGAGCACAACCTGTGCTTGATTCCCAGAAGTGAAGTAATTTCTGCAAGCAAGGCATTAAAAAAAGTGGGTTCCATTGTTGGATTTTAAGACCTCACAAATTCCTCACTGTGGAAATACCTCCCTCACCAGAAACCTTGCTGCAGATTTAGCATCAGGATGTACACAGGGACTGACCTCAAGCCACCGGGAGAATGGACAACCAACCACAATGAGGTACCGATAATTGTTGCACCTCGTGATCATATCTACAAAAACTACATGGAGCTCCCTGAAGGGCTCAGAGGGCTTAGCCATGACTGCCCTTCCTGACCTCATGACGTTTCCAGGATTGAATTCTTTGCAAACTACAGAGTACCCTACAAATCTATTTACCTGTTCCTGGAGGTTCGGTATAAACCATTCCTACTGGAGCACTGCTGCAATTTGTCACCGAGAAGTGTGTGATGGTTGATGTTGTTGCTCTACAGCCAAAGGAAGCAGCTCTAGGGGCATTACTACCTTCAATGTCAACTCCTGTCTCCACAGCAAATCCATGGGTGAGAGAATACATCATCTCTTTTTGTAGAGCTCCTGTTCTTCTCTAAGGGCTTTTCCCTGTAACTCTATAATCTGAAGACCCGGGACTGTGGCGTATGGGGCTGGCAACTGTACCTGATGGGACACGGTTTCCATTTTCTGGGTATATGTAAAAAGGAAGTATAGCGCTTCCTTCACCACCTTGTCAGGCACATTGTTTCCAAGGGTTATTGGATTAGTACAGTTAGTATGCAAAGCACATTTAACTAAAGCTACCTCTGTGGACAAAGGTAATGCTTCAGTTAGTCAGATGTGTATACTCTTAAGAATGCGCCAGACAGATTATGTGTCTACTCCTTATGTTTCGGCTTTTTAGCCTTTCTCAAAACCGGGCTAGTTCATCTCAAGATTCAAGATTCAAATTATTTGTAAACAGCACAAAACATTATTGCAAACCAACATTAGCATTGAGTGTGCAGATTTGATAAACATTGCAAGACAGATAATAAGAGTTAATAGTGAGGAGGATTGGCTAGGAAGGGGAAAGCGCATTTAACTAAACCTACCTCTGTGGACAAAGTTAATGCTTCAATTAGTCTGGATAGCAGTGCAGCATTCTGGAGAGGGGTCCTGTCAGATCTCCTAGACCCTCTTCTCTGCCATCTTGATAACCCTGAATGCACAGTGGAGGTGACATACGCAGAGTCAGAATAAATAGTGACTGGCTTCGCCTTACTTATTTCGAGTGCCTCTATAAGTGCCACTAGTTCCACTGCTTTTGATAGAGTAATGCAAAGACAACCGTTTCTTCAATCTGACCCAGTATCCCCCATCCACAAAGTCCATAATGGCTGTACCCGTATGCCTCCCACCAGTGTCCTGATTAATGGTTGAAGACCCATGAACAAAAGTACCTCACCTCCCTCCAAGGCATCGTCTTTGACATTCATCCTCTCTTTCTCTTCCCCCTCATAAGTGGTACAATCAAGAACAATATCATCAGGCTGCACTGGCTCCGCTACAAATGTTGCAGGATTGACAAGGTGACACCGCACAGGATGTATTGATGCATTCGATAGAATTACCTTCTACCCCAAAACTCTTTGGGTCGTCAACGTCAACTTGGATTTTTCTCAGATCGCTAAAACAGCATGCTCTACGTACAATGTCACAAGGTTAGCCATAGTAATGGTTGAAGACTTGAATCGCAAAAGCCGCTTCCGCTATAGCTTGCTCACAAGGGAACTGTCCTTGCATTACTGGTTCCAGGAGTCCGCTATAGTATGTCAAAGGTTTGTGGCTGAGCGATGTCTGCTGAGTCAGGACCGCTGTCAGCACCTGACCATTCGAAGGAGAAAACAAATAGAATGGTTTCTTGTAATTCGGGGTCACCAAGACTGGAGCATTACTGATCGCCGCCTTGAGTTCCTGAAAACAAGTTGCCATTTCTTCAGATCACTCTATCGGACCTTTCACCTTCTGCACTTCCTTAAGCCCCTGTAGTAAGGGCCTTGCTGTAACTAGAGTAATCGAAGATCCACGACCTACAATAGTTACAGAGCCCCAAAAACATCTGAATTTGTTTCACTGTGACTGGCTGAGGCATAGTTTGAACTGCAGTGGCTCTCTCTAGCATTACCTTCCTTCATGCAGGCGATATTACATGCCCCAAATATACTACCTATGTTTGGTAGTACTGCAATTTTTCTTTGTCCATTTTGTACCCCTTCTCTGCAAGCAGGATGAGGAGCGTGATTGAATCTCCTTGACGCTGCCCCTCTGAAGTGCTACAAACTAATGCACTGAATTATGGTACTGGACAAAAGTACATTCTCCAAATCCATTTGAACCACCCTGTTAAAGACACTCAGAGATTCAGAGTACCCCTGGGGCAACCTTGTGGGCTCGAATCTCTGACCACGATATACGTAAATGCTGTGAGGTGCTGAGAATCGGAGTGTTTGGGGACCAAGAACAATTCTTTTTAAATCAATCACTGTGAAGTGGGTCGACCCAGAAGGGATATTACAGAGAATTGTAGGAGATTTGGTACCACTGGAAATTCTGCCTTAACAATATTATTGAGGGGGCACAAATCCTGGACCATCCTCCAACTGGACTCCTTTGCTTTCTTCACAAGGTAGATGGCCGTGTTGCATGGGGACACAGAAGGTTACACTTTGCCTTGCTTCAATAACGCCATAATGGTCCCATAAATCCCTTTGTCCGCCTCTCTTAACCCATGGTAATATCGCACCAGGTTTCAATTTTATTTGCACGGCTCCAACACTCTTTAGCAGCCTCACATCATGATGATTGCTGGTCCATAAATGGTCTGACACCTTTTTAAAATTCTCCTTCCATATGGCGATGTATTTTTACAGATGAGCATGGTATGTGGTACTTCCCTTTGCTCTACCGCTATCTGGCAAGGCACCCCAATCTCAAACACCATCTCTCCTGTGTCTTCAAACAATTGTTTGTCAGACACGTCCTTTAGCAATAAGGTTGGATCGATGCACAGAACTGTGTGTCATTCTTCGCCTTCCTCATCTGTGCCTGAGAGAACCACCCTGTTCTTCTTGATCACTAATGCCTCTAGGAGAACTGTGATAATAGTGCCTGGTGTTACTTCCTGTGGCACAGCAGGCCGAAACAAGAACTCAATTGTTAACCGCCATGTCTGATTTCTGATCCTAGGAAACAAACTCAACAAAACCATTACCCCCTAAAGAAACAAAGTTGAATGTAGAGGTACCCCCTTTATTGCACTGTCGCTACAATATGCATGTAAACGCACTGCTTCTCTTACCAGATACAAACCTGGTGAACATACTATACCTTCCCCCGTGAAAGCAATCAACATCTGCAGCTTGCTCAGGAGGTCTCTTCCCAAAAGATTCACCGGGGTGTCTGTACAATACAACAAAGGGGCAGATACATTTTGAGTGCCTACCTTAATACAGAGATCTTCAGTATAAGGAACCGACAGGATAGCCCCAGAGAATCCCTGTGTGTCCATCTTTTTGCCTGATAAGGTGAACTCACCTTCCTTGATAAAAGATTTTGAAGCCCCTGTGTTGACCATGAATGCAAACGTTTGGCCACCTACCTGCACACCTATCCGGGGATCCTCTTCTGGATCAGTGGTAACAGACAGAACTGGATACATCAGAGACCCCTGTGGGCTGTCCTACTCCTGGCACATATTAGCACCGGGGAACGAAAAAAGGGCTCCCTCCAAAAACACTAGCTGCAGTGTAATTAGTAACCGTACCTTGGGGTTGACTATTTTTCTCCCATGTCTGTACCAGTGCCTGTGCTGGCATGGTCAATGGGATCCCATATGTCTGTGCAACCCCAGTTGCTGGGTTCTGTTCAACCCATGCCTGCTGCAATTACACAGAGCCTGGGGCATATGGCAGGGTTGGGGATTGCATCTGCGGAGCTTCCACGTTAAAATACTGCGACCTGTTTCGACAGCCCCGTGACACGTCCCACCCTCCTGCAAGATCAACACTGAATCCCATAAAAATCCTACATAGTTTTTGCCCATTGGCCCATTGAACTGGGGGGCCCCATTCCTCCGAACCTGCCAAATGACCCAGTTCCTCATGGAAATCCCCCCATACCTCTCGGAAACCCTCTCTGTCTTGAACCAGGAGCATACCCATCCATCCACCCTTGTGGAATACCCGATTCACCCTGTCCCTGTTGTCCCAATTGTCCCTGCTGTCCCTCCATAGACTTTGTAATTACTGCCCCTACCAAACAAATATTCACCAATTTTTTCAGAACAACAAGCTTAGCCTCTGCTTTTTTTACCCTCCTTTTCTTTTTCTTGTCTTCGTTTATGCAAATGCACAATATGTGCTTGAATTTCTGTCCAGCTCTTGGCCTCAATCCCTATCACTTTATCTAGATCATGTTTAACTTCCTTGGGACATGCCTTTGGCATGTGGTAAAAAATTGCAACATTCTTGTCCCACACATCTCCCGTCTCTGCTCTCCACATCTCCTGAATTAACTGGATGTGTGCGTCAGGATCATAATACAAGTTCATCATTTTGGCTAGAATTGAATTTATATCCGGTTTATCAGGAAACATAATATGCAAGGACCCCCATATCTGCACCTTGTAATTATTAAAAGCTGCTCCATCTTTGGCATTTGTATCCAACTGAACTCCCGGATACCCTGATCTCCTCCAAAGCTTGTCTGACCGCCCCCCATTAGGGCTTGAATAAGCACTTCATGTCCCCTATTGCCAACATGACACCGGCAGTATGTTTCTCTAATGCATAAATCCACTTCCACTCCCCTGCAGTGAGCGAAGAGAGTGTCTTCATCAAGTTATTCTGGTCCATGTGTGGCCACGGGACATAATATGTCTTGTCCAGCCCCTTCTGGAGCAATGGAGACTGAGTACACCCACTTTCACTGTGGCTTCCCCCATGTCTCCCTTGCTATGGCCATGCAAGTACCCTGGTGTGTCCTATGACCCCATGGTGTGCTCTCTGTCACTGCTACTGGAGCGGGAGGTAGGGTGGCTACACCCTGCTCTCCCTACTCGACATCTGATTCCCATTCCTCTTAATCTTCTACTCTTGTTGTCACCTCCCCTGACACTTCTGCAGGCACAGAAACATACTCAACACTACCATAAGGTTCTGTCTCATCCTCCCTGCTCAAACCCTGTACCTGTGGCAGTATACCTGTTCTCCATATTCACATTGACCGCTTTGATAACCGATTTACCCAACCTAACAAGAACCTACCCATGCTGCCATCTTCCTTCTTCTACATCCCTTACCTGTCTTCTCCCTTCTTCCTGTTCTTCATCTTTTTGCCCCTGTATCAGCACTACCTCTTCCCCTACGCTCCTCAGCATGTCTTTCATTTTTTCCCACTCTTGTGTCTCTACCACCTTTTGCAGACCATCCTCTATCCTAGCAGGAAAAGGCCTAACCTCCTTACTCTCCCTCATTCTCAATCCTTCATTCGCTCTTCTGACCTCACTCTTTCTCTTTTCTCCACTCTTAATCTATCTATCCAGGGGAGTTATTCCCTTTCCGATCTCGAATCTCAGTCTTTCTGTAGCCCTAACCATTGAAGGAGTTACCCTTCCACTTTCCTCGCTATCCCACTTCATATCCATCACAGCTGATGGAGGATTCACCTGTGTCCATCTCGCAACCACTGGAGTGGCCGCTGGGGAAAATGGAGGTTCGAACTCAGGGTCTGTGTACTGTGAGAAACCTGAGGGCATCCTCACATCTACTCCCCTTCGATCCTCTACGCAGGTGGCGAGGGAAGGGCCATCGCTTTTGGATACCAACCCTGGGGTGGATGAGCGAGGGAGGATCACCTGGGTCGGGGGTCCTTGGGGATTGGAAGTGGGATGCACTTAGGTCAGACGTGGTAGTCCACATTCTCCTTTCAGGAAAAAAAAAAACATATCCCAGCAGTGGTTATGAGATATTGTTTCCCATGTCCCTTTATCCCTGAGAAGAACAGGAGATATTATCAACCCTGTATGAGAAACCTGAGGCGTTTCTCCCAGATTATTCCTGAGAATCCTTTGTTCAAGTGGCCAGGGGAGGGCCATTGCTCTTGGATCCCAACCCTGGGTGCGGACGAGCGAGGATCACCTGGGCAGGGGGTCGTTGGAGACTGCGAGAGGAGCACCATTTGGTGAGATGCAGTATCCCATTTTTTCCGATGCACCCCTACCCAATATCCCATCAGTCTTTATGGGATGTTGTCACCAAAATACCATCCCCCAACACTTTCCCTTACGGAAAAGACAGAGAAAACAACAGAGGAACTCCAAATTACATCTAAAACCCAAAAAAAATGTTACCTGTCCACAACACTACAACTCCAATAATCCCATTTACCCACTGAAATCCACAAAGGCTGGGACGAGGAAGGCACAGATGGGATTCCTATGGGCAGTCTCCATGTTGTCTCGATAACGAGGTCAGGCAGGGAGGTACAACTATTCACACCTGACTCCAATTAACTCTAGCTGGGAGTATAAAAGCAGCAGCCAGGAGCAGCATTGTGAGTGAGATGGGGATGCTGGAAGGTACCGGAGAGCAGGAGAGAGCCCATATGAGCTGGAGAGACCCTGGGAGGCCTGGAGGAGGAGAAGAAAACTGCCCACACACTGATCCTGCTACCAGAGAGGAGACTGTAGTGTGGAGGAGGAAACTGCCCCTCCAGAATGCAAGATCAGGGGCAGCTGGGGTTGCCTGGTGGTACCGACAGTTAAACTCCTCCCCTGGGCCAGGAAGGTGAACCCAGGTCTCTGAGGGGCAGATGGAGAGATCCTGAACTCCTAAAGATATCGCCTTTTGGCTCCTGCAGCTCACAAAGACAGAAAGTGCCATTTCGGGGAGCAACAAAGTGGGAGCAAAATCGACCCAAATGCATTCTGGGACGAGAAGTCCCAAAACCTTGTTTGTGTTAAAAATTGTGACTTTTTGAAAAGGGGTGTGGGCCCGGCAGAGGGTGAACCTTGAAGAACTACAAGAAGATTCCGAGCCTGACAGAGGGCGGCCCAGTGGTGAAATTACAAGATGCAAGAAAAACCTTCAAGACCAGCTGCAGAATGCTCCGGTGCCATGTGGGTGCTCGTCTGAAATACCTTGCCTGATTCCCCCTTTGTTTTGCGTAGAAACTACAAGGACCAGAAAGCTGTGCGAGAGCTAAAGGAGAGACCAGCTGCAGAGGGATCCGGCACCATGTGGGTGCTTACTCGAGAGACTCTGGTCAAACCCGTGTTTGTTGAAAACTGCTAACACCAGAAGGCCTTGGGGAAGGCCGCAAAGGTACAGTCAAAGTGGTCATACAGGGGGCTTGCAAAATCCTCTGTACCATTGAAAGTCTTTGACCGACAGGTGATTGAAAAAGGCACAATTGATGAAGTTGGAAACAGTGAACTCGATGGAGAGATGCTAACAGGAAGGGGCAGACTCTAAAACCCCATAGTGAACTGTTTCAGAAAGGTTGAAAGGACAGAACCCAGCACAATGACGGAAACCGGCGAAGCCTGAAGGCCCTATGAACAGTATGTAGGAAGAAGGGAAACCCTTCGGAGGGGTGTCCGCAGTGAAGTGTTTTGAAAAGGTGGCCAGCGTGAACCCAGCAGAGGGAGGCCGACACACAGGGCTGAAGCCTGTGATACTTTTTAAAAGGATATTAAGATTCATGAAACAAGAAGGACTGCAAGACAAGGGGAAGGGAAGTCCCCCTTGTCAATAAGGATCTGTGCCCGGCCGAGGGACATTCAGGGGTGAAAAGTCATCCCCTGAAGTTCATTGGAAAGGAACATTGTACTTGTTTTGCTGAATTCGATTCGTAAGGGGTTTACGCCCGGAAGAGGGGGACCCAAGGGTGAAGCCATCACCAACATATATGTGGAACAGAACTGTTTGTTTGTTTCTGGAATACACCAGGTCCTCGAAGGTCCTGGTACTGATAGAAACTTGTTGCGGGTTTGCATCTTGAAGAGGAGGATCCAGGGGTGACGGTATGACCCACCAAAAATTTGAGAGGAACTTTTGTTTTGTTATTTTATTAAACCCATGCCGTGGAAGCCTGAGCGTGTGCTTTGCACAGGACTATCACCTTAACCCGTGCTCAAACCGTGGGGAAGGGAGAACCCTGGCTGAAGCCCATCTTGACATATTATTTGAGAACACTTCTTTCTTTAATGAAAATCCTATCCCTCACTCTTTCTGTATTTAGTTGTAAGGAATTGGCAATAGGTTTTTCCTAGTATAGGCCTTTTATTTTGACAAGATGCCACAAGGAATGCCTTATTTTTCATTTGATGGTCAACACTTGCTCCCATCTTTGATTTAGGTTTAGCTTAGGCATTTTTACAACCTGCATATTGTTTTAATAAACACACTTGAACTGTGATCACTTGTGTCTGTTGTCTTACTGTTGCCACCATGAGTTCCTTACACCGGCGTACTAGAAATAGGATGAGAAGGATTGGGAATGGGGTACCTTTCGACGAGACACAATATCCCCCTTATCCTAGTGACAACCAGCTTAATGCTCCCCGACCTTTATGGGTTACTGTAGATCAGTTCCCCCTTTGTCCCCTTTTGGGGTACCTGACAGTACTGAGATGAGGAAGAAACAACTCGGAGTAATGAACACTCTACACTCTCCCCACTCTTTTACTGAGACGAGGAAGAAGCAACTCAGAGTAATGAACACCACTTACTCTCACCACTTTGGTACTGGGATGGAGAAGATGACTAAAGAGGCACACCAGTACACTGAACAGACATGACCCACTAATAGGTTCAGGCAATTGAAACTAAGTATGCCCACCTGCAACCTATCAGAGTCTCAGGAGAGTATAAAAGGAGCATTAACAAGAGGTAAGGCGAGTGAGTTGGGAGAGCAACTGAGATACTAGAGTTGCCCAGGACTAGCCAGTGGAGAACGAGACGCCAAGAGTCTGCAGTGTGAGGCAGCGATAGGTGGCGTGGCAAGGGAGCCGTGTCTCCAGGGAGCCGGAAAAGTCCAGAGAAGGGAGTCGGAAGACATGCCGATCCCTTATGAAGTAATTAGGAAGAAATTCTTGTTCCCCTGGGCTAAGAAGGGAGCTCAGGACAGGAGTGTTTGAGGGGCCGCTGGCGAGGTCCTGACTTTGGGGGAAAAAGACATTTCAGCAGAATCCAGCTAAAAGCCAAGAACACAACCGGTAAGTTTCAGATAATGGGAAACCCAGTATGAGAAAGGCGCAAGTCAATACAATTTAGCAGAATAATTGCGCACAAGGAAATGCACGTTTACAATCCCCAAACAATGCTAAAGCATGAATAATGATGAAATGGGAAGTTAAGGAATACTAAGTAACAGAGTGGCTGGGTATCAAGAGTCGTTCTCGAAAGACTGTATGAAGAAATAAAACCTTTTAAAAAAGGGGAACTATGCAAATCTGAGAATTGTGAGCAAAATAGCGTGCTGTAGCTGCTTGAAGCATCTCATCTAGATGGAATTACCAATAACGATCTCGGACCCACATAACTGGACAGACTCAATGAATATGGCAAAAAAACTAAAGTTTTTAAAAAAAAGTCTTACCCCTGCTCCCTGCTGCTCTTAGAGCAAAAATTGTTGCAGCCTCAATTATGAGCTCTCTTGATTATTGTAATGCTATTTACCTTGGGCAACCAGAGAGGCTATTGCAACGCCTCCAAATTCTCCAGAACGCTGCTGCGTGTCTTACCCTTGCTGCCCCCAGACTTGCTCACTCTCATGAACTTTTACTTCCATTACATTGGCTTCCCATCAGAAGATGAATTAAGTTTAAAGTTCTCTGTATGGTCCATCAGGCTATTCACAATGTAGGGGCTGAATTCCTGCGTTCGCAGATTCTTCCCTACAGTCCCAACCAACCACTTTGCTTTCAAAACAAACATTTGCTAGGCGTTCCCATATTCTCTCGTGCCAGAGCTGGAGGGAGATCATTTTCAGTTCTTGCCCCTACACTCTGGAACACCTTGCCTCTAGATCTTCGCACAACTCATACGTTTCTTCCTTTCCGTTTAAAAACGCATCTGTTTTAGTCTTTTCTCTTCAGCCTTCTCTCACCTCTAGCGCCTCGATACCTCACGGTCTTTGTGTGCTTTATAAATATCCAATTCATACATACATACACTGTTCATTAAAATAATTTTAAGTCCTCATTGTTAATCAGCATCTATCACTGCTCCCAGTACTTGGATGCCCTTCAATGCTAATCCAGATCTAGGGGTAATCAGTCCCATGTGTTCTGGTGGAATCTATACTCTAATCCCAGTTTCAATTACTATGATACCTCTATCCCTCCCAATATAACATGGTCTTTTCAGTTGAATTAGGCTGCATCTGTAATGCAAGTGTCAACATTCGCATCAAGGGTGTTTCATTCTCAGTCAATGGTCTATTATTCAAAATGTGCACAGCATCAAACACACAATCACGCCAGCCTACCAGACTGCCATTACCTGATTTGTGCAATTGTTCTTGTACAGACACATTCAATTCTACTTGTCCTGACTTCAAAGGCCACAAATCGAGCACACGCTGCAGTGTCTTTTGCCAAATCAAATGCTCTCTGATGCTCCTCACCCCACTCAAACTCATACTTCTTTCGCATCACTTTGTAAAGTGGGGGAAATATTTGCCTTAAATGTGGTATATGCTGTCTCCAAAATCCAAACAGTCCTATAAACTGTTGAGCTTGTTTCTAGAGTGGTAAATTCAAGTATCTTTTGTCAGGCTTTCGGGACCATCTCCTGATGCCCGTTATGCCACTGAATTCCTTAAAATACTACAGTCTCGGCTGACCCTTGAATTTTGTTAGGGTTAATCTCCCAGCCTTCCTTCTTCAACCCGTCAATGATTACTTCCAACTGATTTTGCACACTTTGCTCTTGTTTGCCCTGAATCAGAATATCACCAATGTAATGTGAGATCTGTCTATTAGGTTTAAATGGTATCTTATCTAAATGTTCTGCCACCAGCCAGTGACAGAGGGTTGGGCTATGCAAGTACCCCATAGGCAATCTCGTGAAGGTATACTGATGCCTACCCCAGGAAAATGAAAACTGTTCTTGGCACTCTTCGGCAATTGGCATAGAGAAAAGGGCATTCACCAAATCTAATACAGCAAACCAGGTTCCCTCAAACAATTGTTTGTTCCCAATAAAGGTGACAGTATCTGGGACTGCAGGAACTAAAGGGGTAGTGTATTTGTTCAATTCTCTATAATGCACTGTCATTCTCCAACTCCCATCCCCCTTTTTCACAGGCCAGACCAGATTATTCCAAGCAGTAGTGACTGGGCATAATACTCCTGCCGCTACATATTCCTTAATGGTGTCTGAAATGTCCTTATGACCCCCGGGAATGCAGTATTACTTCATAGACGCACGCATTGTGGCCAAAAGCACATGCACCAGAGGGATTTTCAATTTGCCTACAATAACTGGTGTACAAGTTAATGCATTCACTCCAAAAGTCCTAAAGTCAACCCTTCCAAAATGTCAAAACAATTACAGCAGCAACTTTCCTCTTGTTTACATTGTTTCTACGTTTTTTAAAATATGTTTATAGAGCAACCCTGACAGTTGCCCTTTCAGCAACTTCTTGGTCTTTATTCACTTTATCATGCCAGATTTTCAGCTGTAGTTATCAGTGAAATATGTTTCTCAGCAGCTACCTCTTTCTCCAAACACAAAATATCTTTACTTAATTCAACATTTCTCTGATTCATTTTTCTATAAGCATGCAATAAAATCCACCCCTGTCTTCCTAACTGTGAAGAATTCATGGTACCAACAGTAAGATACATGTTTTCAAAAACCTTTATTGTAACTTGATGGGAGTTAGAAAAACTCCTGTCTGGCCCTATAACTAAGATGGGAATGATCTCGACCATCAAATCATAAAAAAAACAGTCTTAGTCAGTCTTTTTTTTTTTATTTTTTTTTTAAACTTTTATTTTTGCTGGCAGTGGTAGATGACATACACACACATTAGGCTGATTATGATATAACAGTGCAAGACATATGTAATACATGGGGATGTACATAGGCAGCGAGGGATGACCCCCAAGATGAGGAAAGCAAGACAGTGTTGCAGAGAATTCCGTACATAACAGTGGAGACTTAGGGAGAACCAACACCAGAGGAGGGGACATCAAGACCGTTAAGATAACTGTTGAAGGCAGTCCAGATGTTTTTTGGCCGGGAACGGAATGGGAGAGTAGCAATATAATCTTCCTCACAGTTTCGGGACCAGGTCAGTAGATTCAGCCATTTCTGAAAGGTGGGAGGAGCAGCACATTTCCAATTTTGCAGGATACATTTTTTGGCTATTATACAACATATATTCAAGAGTTTGGCCTCCCCTCTGACCCCTTCATCACCCCACACTCCGAACAACACCCCCATCGGGTCAGGCTCAATCGTCACATCGCAAATTTCGGACAGTGTTTTAAAGATCTCATCCCAGAATGGGGCAAGTTGGGGGCAGTCCCAAAACATGTGGAGATGGCCAGCGTCTTCCGCTCCGCAGCGGGGGCAGAGCCGCATCTCAGAGCGGGCAAACTTGGAGAGTCTACGCGGGGTATAGTATAGCCTATTCAGCAATTTGTATTGTATTGTTCGGTACCGGAAATTCAGGGATACCTTGCCGGTATGGGAACACAATTTACCCCACAGATGGTCTGTAATGTCAACCCCCAGTTCAGAGGCCCAGTCGTCCCGGGCCCGTAAGGGCGGTGGCGTGGCAGCTGGAGTTTATATAGCGATGAAACTACCCCTCGGGCCCCGCCAGAGTTGGCGATATAGGCAACAGCGGGATGGTCAGGGGGTTCGTTAGGGAACACAGGCCAAGCGGTCCGGAACGCTGCTCGGAGTCTGTAGTATTGCAGCAGTTCCAGCGGTGTACCAGCGTGGGATGGCTTCCAAGTCTGTGGTGTTATAAACACCCCATCCGGATAGAAGTCAGTTAGGGCCAGGTATCCTAGGGACCGCCAGTGACGCGCCAGAGCTATGTCATTCGTGGGTTCCAGCCCGGGGAGCTGCCAGGCGGGGAGCCACTTATAGTATGGGAGTTCCGCGAAGCCTGCAGCAAACAACCGCCCCCAGGCTGATAGTGTGGTCTGGACTGGATCTATAGGTGAGTCAGGTACGTACCGACGATGTAAAATTAGAGTCATGATATTGGCGCCGGAGGCAGCAAGGTTTTCAAGCTTGACGTGCGGGCGAGGGGAGGGTCCGGGGTACCAGTAAGTGGCAAATTGTGCCTGCGCTGCTATCCAGTATCGCATCAGGTCAGGGGCCGTGAACCCGCCTCTGTCGTAGGGCAGAGTCATATCCCCCCACTTTTTCCGCACAGCACCGGAGTGCCACAGGAACTGCGCACATAGCCTGTGCAGATCAGTGAAGTATTTCCTGCCAGGCCATATGGGAACATTTGTGAATGTGTACAATAATTTGGGAAGCAGTATCATCTTAACCAGTGATAGCCGCCCAGCAAGTGACAACGGGAGAGGGCGCCAGCGCGCAATCTTGGTTTCGGCTAATTCTGCCACTGCTAGGTAATTGCTAGTCAAGAGAGTCTCCTTGGTCAAAGACACCTGAACTCCCAGATATTTAATCCCGTTGGGGGACCAGCAGAGTGGGTATTCAGTGGCCGGCTGGGGCGTGGAGTGTGTGAGGGGGAAAATTTCGGATTTGGTGTAGTTGATAGTAAAGCCTGAGTATGTTCCGATACGAGTGATGTCCCGAAGGAGAGGGTCAAGGTGGAGATCTGGGCTCCTGACGAAAAGCAGGATGTCGTCATCGTAGAGCGAGATAATTTCGGGTGTACCCTGGAGGCGTATCCCTTTGCATGAGTGACGCTCCCTGACATAGTCCGCCATGGGCTCGATGGCAAGGGCAAACAGGATCGGGGAAAACGGGCAGCCCTGTCGGGTGCCACGAGAGAGAGGAAACAAGGCAGATGTTTGGGAGTTGACGCGAACCCTGGCGACTGGGGATGTGTATAATAGTTTGATGTATGCGATCATCCCGGGTCCGACGCCCATGTTTTCCAGGACCAACCACATGTACTTCCAGGACACCATATCGAAGGCCTTCTGGGCGTCCAAGGTGACCGCCACCGCACACACGTTTTGACTGATGCGAGCCATGACGTTAAGGAGCCGTCTAATATTGTGCGATGTGGATCTACCAGGGACAAAGCCGGATTGGTCCTCATGTACCATGTATGACATAATAGGAATGAATCGATTGGCGAGCACCTTGGCGAAGATTTTCGTATCCAGGTTCATGAGTGATAGGGGCCGATACGAACCACAGTCATCTGCTGGTTTGCCAGGCTTGAGGAGGACCGTAATAACGGCTTCACGTAGAGACGAGGGAAGGCATCCCAGCTGGAGGGCCTCATTCCATACCTCTAGCAATTCGGGTCCCAAAATGGCCACATGCTCCTGAAAGAATTCAGCCGTAAGCCCGTCGGGGCCCGGCGCTTTCCCCTTCGGGAGACTAGATATGGCTTCCACTATCTCATCTAGTGTAATGGGGGAGTCCAACTGTTCTCTCGTTGCCGGGGAGATGATAGTGGTGGGTATCTGGTCTAAAAGCTCGCGCATATGGGATTCGCTATGTTCAGGGGGTTGAGAGTATAGTTTGGAATAGAAGCTTGTGAAGACCTCCAGTATGTCCTGGTCGGACCACTGAGTCGTTCCATGATTATCCTTAACACTGGTAATGTGGGCTTGGCCCCATTCCCCCCTGGCCAGGGCAGCGAGTGTCTTGCCGGGTCTATCTCCCTCACCGTATTTCCGTGCAGCCTGTGGACGACTGAAGTACTGCACTTCCCTGATTGCCTGTTCATTGAAGATCTTGAGTTCTTCACTGATCTGGGAGAGTATACCAGGGTCAACGGAGGCCGGGTGGGCCCGTTCCAGGTCACGTAGCTTAGTTTCAGTGCGTGATAGGGTGGTTCTTATGGATTTGAGTACCCCCGACTCCCTAGAGATGGCCGCCCCCCTAATGAAGACTTTGAAGGCGTCCCAGCGGATCCCCCGGGTGGTGTCCTGTGGTGAGTTGTTGTCAAAGTAGGACTGGATATCTGCAAGTATGTCTGCTCTAAAAACTATGTCCTGTAGGGCAGCAGATTTAAAGCGCCATGTGTTAATAGTGGGGGCTGGCATGCCCATGTCAACAGACAACAGGATCGGTGAGTGATCAGATAGTGTGCGAGCGAGTATACATGTCTTGGAAACCCTACCTAGCATAGGACCAGATAGTAGGAATAGATCGATCCTGGACGAACTGTCGTGGACCGATGAGTAGAAGGTGTATTCCCGTGTTGACGGATGTAGAGCTCTCCATGCGTCATGAATGTCAAGTGTCTTGCAATGGGACAGGAGTCTGCGCGCTGCGCCCGACGGGGGCCTGGGTGCTATGCCAGTCCTGTCTAGGGAGGTGTCCAGGATAAAGTTCATATCCCCGCCCCAGACGATTTGCACATCCGTGTATCCCAGCAGTATGGAGACCACCTGGTCAATAAATTCGGGGGAGTCGACGTTGGGGCCATAAGTATTTACGAGCAGGTAATCTCTATTGGCAATGGCGCAGTACAGCACAATGTATCTTCCACAAGGATCTATATAGCTCCTATGGAGGACAAACTTAAGAGACTTGTGGATCAATGTTAGGACTCCTCTGGCGCGTGTGGAATAAGAAGTAAAATATCTGTGGGGTCCCCAGGTAGGCGCAATGCTTCTGGCCAGTGGACCAGTGGAGTGTGTCTCTTGCAGGAGCAGTACCTTGCAGCCGTGTCTATTGGCATAAGCCATGATCCTGCGGCCCTTGGTGTAATTACTTAGGCCTCGGACATTCCATGACATTATCGTCACTGACATCTTAGCGCATCAGACAAGAATCTCACTAAACACAATACCCATGGAGGACAATCTCCCACTAGGTGATACTCGCAACAGTGTCCCCCTCCGTGTGCCGCAAACTCTGTCCCCAGAACCCCCGATCCCAGGGTGATTGTGATTGAGACAATTACATGCATCTCTACGGTTTTAATGTACATCCCACGAAATTTGTTGAATTTCAAATGAAAGAGTGAGCATGCACAAATATAGGTGAGCCGGTGTGTATCGCCCTGCCATTCCGCCACTGCCTTTTTCTAAAACATTTCCCGTGTAACAACCCATACCTCCCCCCGCCCTCACTGCCCACCCCCAACTTGCAGTGTAAATCCCTTGCCCCCAAAAAAATGTGTCACCAACAGGTCCGATTCTCCCCGAGGGGTGGAGTTCGGAGGGCGAAATCCAACAGGGATAAGGCCCATTCTGTGCCCAACAGGGGCACCGAAGCAGTGACAACCAATAAACCAAAACCGTTGCCATTGCAGCGAGGTGTGCTGTAGCCGTGTGGGCGGTTCTTAGACAAAGATGTAGGACAGACAAGGCTGTCGTGAGTAGGTTCTGCGATGAGCGGATCTAAAGACAGGAGCCCATGTCCAGCAGAGCTTTGCGGGAGAGACCAGAATGAAGGAAGTTCTAGGGTTTGTAGACAATACGATGTTCCGAGCCGCAGGGGGAGCATTGTCCGCCGTGGTTGGGTCTAGTCTCAGCCCGGTCAGGCGCTGGGGGAGCCTGATGCGATGGATCTGTAGTGTGCTGTTTCCATATGCACGTTCAAGGTGACGGATGTTCCTGATGGAGAAATAGTGACCGGCCTGAGTTACCACTCATCACCCCTCATCAACCGGGGCCCCCGCTGGGTTGGGGAGCGGTAGGTGCATCTCAATGAATTTCACAGCCTCCTCTGGAACAGTGAAGAAATAAAGTTTCCCATTATGTGTGATTTTGAGGCGAGCCGGGAACAGGATGGCATACGGAACGTTACGTTCTCTGAGCAGCTTTTTAACTCCGATGAACTGACGCCTCTCCTGCTGGACCGCTATTGAGAAGTCCGGGAAGATCCTTATAGTATGAGATTCGAGGCGCAGGTCTCCTTTCTCTCGTGACAGCCGGAGGATGAGGTCTCTGTCCCGATAGTTGAGGATCCTGGCTATAATGGGTCTTGGGATGTCGCCCGGTTTGGGCCTCGGTGACAGAGCCCGATGAGCGCGCTCAACGGTAAAGTATGGGGACAGGACTGGGTTGCCCAGGAGGTCCTTAAGCAGGGATTCCACAGCGTCTTCCATGCGGCCCCTGAGGGCATTCTCAGGGACACCGACGATCCGCAGATTATTTCTGCGAGAGCGCGATTCAAGGTCGTCGCACTTCGCTTTCACACTGCGCATGTCACGTGACAGGGACGCCACTGTGTCCTGTAGTGCATGTATTTCGTCCTCATTGGTAGATATACGATTTTCAGCGTCGCTGATTCTGGTCCCCGCCTGATCCATCCGCGTTTTTAGGGAGGCGACATTGGCATTGATGTCGTCTAATTTCTCATGAAAAGACGCAAAGTTTTTGGCCATCGATTCCATAAGCGTGGTCAGGTCTGGGGGTGCGGGAGTGGGGTGATGGTCAACTTCCAGATCATCCTGGATGGGCGAGTCCTGCTCCGCCTCTCCCCTCGGGACAGCTTTAGCGAATCTGTCCATGGCACCCCCTTTATGGTTCCCCTTGACCTTGCCAGGCATTGTTGTTATAGGTCCACGGACAACGCAGACAGAGGGCCCAGCCACAGGGGGGAGGAGTATGGTCCCAGGTCAGGGGTGCAGACTGTAGATGTTGGGATTATTCCAGCCGAGATGTGAGCAGGGCCCAGGAGGGGCACGAGTAGGCAGGGGTCAACTGGTACGGCGGTGTAAGGTGGTTCCAGGGACTGTCAATGAGAAGGTGCTAAGACCACAGGGACAGCCACATCAGTAGAAGGATCCGGGGGGTGGCGTCGCGGCACAGATGAGGGAGCGGGATATGACTTACCCCGCCTGCCACCCCGCTGAAACACCAGAGTCACACAGGGGTTTGGAGCCAGTGTCTACCAGGCTGCTGGGGCAAGAGGTGCGCGCCCTGGGCAGAACCTACGTCGAGGGGCGCAGGGCCAGGTGTGAGTTCTCCAGGGAGGGGTCCCTGTACCGCCCCCAGCAGGACGCGAGCAGGTGGCCGCTCCACGCCACCGGGGAGCGGAGCCAGTCGGGAGATGTTGGGTGCCGGGGCTCGCCCGGACGAGGCCGCCGCAGCGCGCCACACAATATAGGGTCAGGTCGGGCCGCAGTCCGCCCGCCCCCCCAGGAAGGATGAACAGGGGAGCAGCGGGGGGAGGAAGGGGGGCAAATCGATCCCTCCCCTGGAGGGGACCAAGTTGGCACGGGCAGCCACTCCTCACCTCGGGGGGAGCCGCTCCACGCTCCCCAGGAGCCGCGACACCCTGCGGGGGACGGCGACGAAGGTCCACAGCCGGATGGGCGGGCGGGCGAGGCCGGGGCGCGCTCCGCGACGGCCCCAGCCGCAGACCACCGGTTCACCGCGGAGTCCCAAGGAGCGCGATCGGGCCGCAGTCCGCCCAACAGAGCGCCAGGAGGGCCAGGCGGGCCGAGAGGCGGGGGCGGGAACCGAGTCAGCGCCGCGGCCTCCGCGATGAAGAGGGCCGCACCAGCAGAAGGCCCAGTCCGGGGCTCCCCAGGGACGAAGAACAGCCGGAGCTCTCCTGGCGGCAGCACAGTGATGTAGGGCAGCGGCACTGCAAAAAACAGGAACGAAACGCACGCTGTGGCCGCAGATGTAAGCGGATTTCCACCGATCCCACACGGAGCTCAGTGGCTAGGCAGCCATCTTGGGCTGCTCCACAGCGCCACCTAGTCTTAGTCAGTCTTTGTCCAAAAGTATAACAGTTAAGCTAATACACCTAATGCCTGCCCTTACTCTAATACAAAATGTGAAAGGAAAAGAGTATGTTTTCAGCAAGAAATGAAACAGTGCTCTCAAAAGAAATGTCAGGATGTTTTAAGAGTGGCAATGGTATGGTAATTCCCTTACCCACAGTCAGTACATGGGGGTTTTATGGAACGCCTTGACTTGTCGATGCTCCCTGGTCTGCTAATACTTTTCACAGTTCAAACTGGTTTTCAGGCATTCTGAGTGGTGGTCTCACAGTCAAGGATTTCTTGTTTCTCGTACAGTTCCCTCCTCCGGGAACAAACCAAGCTCTTTACTGTATTTTCCTATGGTTCAATAATTCATGGCAGTTTCAAAAACAAACAGTTCTTTCTTAGGCTTCACTGCAATAGACTTCCTTCGCCTATATCTTTCAACTACAATATGTTGTTAGGCTTCCCTCTATCTGCCTCCAACTTTCTCAATGTCCATTTGATTTTAGCTATTCAATTGGAATTGAAAACAATGGGCCTCATTATGAATCCGGCGGAAACCGTGCTGGAAAAACCGGCCTGTAGCCGCCGAACCCGTAATGATTTACCGGCGCCTGACTTGCCGGAATAACCGGGGCTTTACATTAAGTCAGGCACCGGTAAAATGTTGAACCCCATTCCCATGGGGTCCCATAGGGTCAGACCTGGCAGGCGAAATGGCACCTGCCAGCAGACTCGTAGTTTGCCGGTCCGGAAACAACAGTGCCGGGAAGCTTACCGGCACTGTTTTTTCCGGACCGGCAAACTTGTAATGAGGCCCAATATTTCACCAATGTGTTTCCCTCAGCCGGGATCAAATGATATTCACAATTTGGTTTCCCTTCCCCTTTCTTGATGACACCCCCCAGTTACGCTCAGGGCTTTTTTTCTGCTCATCGAAGTTTCTCGAATGTGCAGGGTTTTTATCCTTACCACGCATTACCACTTAGACCTTTCTTGAAATCAACACTGTTCACCAAGTGTCTCCTGGTACTTGTAGTTTCATGCACCACTTTCCTTGGCTTTACTAAAAAAAAAGGTTTCCTTGCAAAATACCAATCACCTTGTTTTACTTGCAACACTGTTGTCAGGATCTTCAATCTTCTTCTGGCGCAAAGGCAGCACAAACACCTGCCTCCCCGTTGGGTTTTGGTACCTGAGCTTGTGTTACTACAGGCCACCGCAGCCCTTCGGGGAAAGAGGGTTAGGGTTCGTAGAGTGGATAGGTAGGGGGGTTTCAGGAACACCGGAAAGAGGGTTAGGTAAGCTTGATGGACAGGTAGGGGGAGGTTAGGGAAACATGCTCTTCGGCCCCTGAAGATCTCCGCCTTCACACTCCTGCACACTGCACTCCTTGTGAGAGTGGGCCTTTGTACTGGAGCCCTCTAACCAGAACACTGCCTCAAGAGGCACTAACACATATACTGTCTTTAACTGTGCCCCTACATTACTTCATGTAAGGCTTTAACACTTCTCCCCATATTACATCATGTAGGCTTCAGGTTTTGCAGTTTCACCAAGCAAATGGACAAAGCCCCCACATTACATCATGCACAGAATGCCCCAAGTCATAAAAAACACATAAACACTTAGCTTCGTGTTTGCTCCGAGTTTCGGGATCTCCTGGCCTCCTTTTTGTGCAGGTTGGGCTAAGCGCCGTCCCTCAGCTTTGTTTGCCACTGAAATGGATATAAATTAGAGTCAGATGGGTGCGCGTACTCTCGCTCGCTCCCTCATATGGTTAGCCCCTTCTCAAGCGTTCGGTCGGTTCATGCCTTGACCACGCTTCACTTAGTCAAAACATATCACCAAGTTCCCAACATATAATGCCCTTTCATGCATGCGCTGCCCATGCCGGGTTCATTAGGAAGCCTGCATGCGTATCAGTATGCAGTTTGAAGTTCTGAACATGCTCCGTTTATGCGCTGCTGTTAGTAAGGCTGGACGGGATCCTCTCGCCAACCGCTGTGCATGTAAAGCAGAGAGTGGTACTTATCTCGCTTGTCACGCGGGCCTGGGGTTCTCTGCAGGCGGGGCCGATGCCCCGCGTAGGCGTGCCACTTGGAGCTTCGGAAAAACACGTCCTTCCTAGTTGCCGGTCGGAATTGCGAGCAGCGCTTGTAGGGCATGGCTCACGCATGTGCGGTTGTGCAGGCGTGGCCAGGGGCGTGGCTATCTTCTCCCCAGCAGGCTCGTGCTGCACACAGCCTGCTGGGTAATGTAGTCTTCGGGCTGTTCTCCACCCTTGGGCTTCAGATCTACAAAAAGGGTGGAGAACACGCCTGGAGAATAATGTTGAATGCCGCAGGGCCTCCCTCCTCCCCTCAACACCTACCACAGGAATTACCAAGCCCACTCCTGACTGAGACCTGACAACTGTTGACTGTTCACAAAGAGGTTTAAGTTGTCCTTGAAAAATACGAATCACCATGTTTTACTTGCAAAGCTCTTTATTGTTCACGAAGATTTTCGATTGGGTATTCGCTCATGCTGTACCACTCCGCTACTAAGTATTCTTCCCTTTGTGGTTGCAGCAATGTCTCTTTCTTTACTCACGGTTTACTGGCACACGTGTATCTTTCATTCAAGGATTCTGTTTCATTCAAAGTTTACACAAACCAGGCCTTCATTTCTTTTAGCACTCAGCAGTTGCGGGGGATATTTTCTTATTCTCTTCACCTTTGTTATTGGAGCTAAGGCCGGTACCACAGCCCGGTTTTGTCCCTTCCAACCCTGTTGTTTACCCAAAAGGATGACTGGATACCCTTCAGCACTTCAAAGAAACTTGCTTTGCCTTTCTTGTATTCTGCTTTCCTTCCTCAGTTCTGGTCATCTGCTCTCTGCAGCCAGTGTCATCCCAGCCATTGGCAAACTGCTTCTGTCCCTGTGCCGCCTTGCTCCCCGAGTGCTTGGGTTTTAGGAAATGATCCTCTGCTGAACTCAGAATTGCAGCCTCCCTCCTCTGTTCCCAAGAGCAACTGCCTTCCTTTCTCCTGCAGGCTCCTTTTAAGCACCTGTTGGGTGTTAATGTGCTGCAGGTGTGTGGTTAGGGTTGGGCCTGCCTGACTCTGTCTGCCCTCATTAACAGGACAGCCTTCTGGTCGAAGGGGAGAGCCTGTCTTCTGTACCTTAGTATGTTTCTTGTTTGCACTCTTCATCCCTCTCGGTTGCCTATTCTTCTTCTTGGTATTGTTAGAAAAACGGGATGCAGGGTTGACATGGAATGGCACTGTACATAATTTCTAAGAACAGAGTGGGCATGTTGGTGAATGGGAATCTGACCCAGTCTAGTCTTCTCAATGGGATGGGGCCATTGCATATCATCAGAGAGGCTCCTCCCCTTTTTGGTGCTTACTTCTGCATGATGGAAGTAGGGAATGTGGGAGTTGTAGTTTTTGTCAGGATGAAGAGGGTAAAGGTATTGTTGTGGGTGAATGGGGTTTGAGTGATTACCTATAACGACTGAGGGAATGTTCGGTAGAGATGTACTGGAAGTGGGAAAATACTGTGTCTCGCCTGCAGCTGTTCCTCCCACAGTCTCCCAGGGTCCCCTTCCCAGGTGATCCTCCCTTGCTTGTCCACCCCCATGGTTGGGATCCAAGAGCGATGGCCCTCCCCTGGCCACCTGGGTCAGGGAGCTCCAGGAATAGCATGGGAGAAACACCTCAGGTTTCTCACACTAAAACACCAAATTATTTTCCTTTTTCCACACAGACCTGATGGAAACAGAACACTACCTCTGCGGGCCCTGTAATGCCTAAACTGTCATCCCACGGCTCGCTCAGCCCAGCCCTGCATGCCCATTCTTGAGCTAATTTATCATATGGGCTTTTCGCCGTGCCTGGAATCATAACACTAACGAAATGTCTGCCCGTGGATGACCCCTTATCTTAAACAAGATATTAATATTTACAATAATTCTCGATGATCTATTCACAGTAACTTATTCACAGCAACCTGAATGCAGTCATGCAAAGCACACACAAACCGTTTATCAAAATAGCCTGGCTCACGCTGCAAAAGGAGAAAAAAAACTCACTTTCAACATAAATCTTGCCCACCAGGTTTAAGCACAGATCCCTAAATGCCTGCATTGCATGTCACAAGACAGCCCAATGCTCACAGTGCAAAATGTTTTGCTTCAAAAGTGCACAGAAAATATTTCAAAGCCCCAGCACACAAAATTAAGAAACCTTAAACACTGAAGGGCAATTATGTATACAAACACTCAGCTACACTCTAAAATGGCTCTTTACGGCCCTTTATTCACAAAAAGAATACATGAATGAATAAATGCAATAGAAATAATACATGAATGTTTAATTACTACACATAAGGAATGTAAAAAGTTTAGAAATACTTCACTGTTGAAACAACCGCAAAAGAAATCCTCATCACGCCGAGAATGCAATGAAAAGTCCCAAATCAGGCAGGCAGAGAGATCCTCACATCAACGGTTTTGGAAGCAGTGCGCCCACTCTTCCAGAGAAACTTTCTGCCTGACTGCTCCGGTGCCCCTCATTATAAACCACTGCAAATCTGTGATGGCATTCTCCATAACTTTCTGGCTTTAAAGGCCTCCACCTGTTGACAGTTCTCATGCGCCCCCTGGCCGCAGTGACCCATCACAACCCCAAGAGGCAAAACACATCCCTTTCTCATAAAAGCGTGAAAACATCTACATAACCTTTCTTCAACTTTATCAAATACCAACTGGTATTCAAAACAGTCCTTGAAGCAATGCAGAAGTAAGGAAACATGTTTGCCAGTGGAATAATACGAACCACGTTACTAGTTCACATCAAATGCAGCTTTCACTGAGGCATGTAGATAATGTTCAGATTTCACTGAGGCCTGAAGAAAATGTTCATTATGGGTCTGGAGCCACCTGAATAAATCTCCACGACCCCCGTACACAGCCGTGTTACATGGGGACTCAGATGACACCTATATGCCTTCCTTCATTAACGCGGAAATGGTCTCGAATATACCTTCATCTGCTTCTCGGGACATGGGATATTGCTTTGCTCGTGGCAAAATTGCTCCTGTTTTAAGCTTGATTTTAACTGATCCTACTCCTTTCAGTAGACCCACATCATATGAACTGGTAGTCCATAAAATATTTGCCACTTTCTTCAAATCTTCCTGGAAAAATGAAGGTTTCTTTTTTACCATCGCCATTTTCTGTGATATTTCTCTTTTTCCACTTTAATCCAATAAGTGAGACTTATGAAAAATACTAATTCATCATCAGAATGAACATCCCAAAAAAGCTCTTTGTCCGGTGTGTCAAGTCTGTCAACCTATATCCTTCACCGAGGGCTACCACTGCTCTTCACCCTCTCCCCCATCATCTGTTCCATGGACAACCACTCTTTCCTCTCTGACCACTGCTGCTTCAAGCTCTAAAGGGATAATCTGTCCTTCTTCATCATCCATAGGTATTTCTGGTCTAAACAAAAACTTCAGGTATTCTCAATATTTTACCTATCAACTTGGATAAGCATGATAATAAAACAGCCACTCCATACAAAATATACTCCTGGATTTAAAGAGACTCCTCATAATGCTTTCTGAACTGTAAAATCTAACATGAATTCTTTCACATTCATGTAATGTATCCCTGGAGCGGAGCACACTATTCCCTCATCAGTAAAAGAGATCGTCATGTTAAGTTTTGTCATCAAATCACGCCCTGATATGTTAACTGGTGTCTGCCGAGAATATAATAATGACATTGACATGTCGTGTTCTCCTATAGAGATTGATATTTCGTGTGAAAATGGAAATAAACTCATTGCCCCAGAGAATACCTGCAAATTCATGGCAACACGTGACATTGGGTAGTTTCCCTTATGGACACAGGAACGAGTTGCTCTAGTGTCTACAAAGAACGAAAAAATGTCTTGCCTCCTATCGTTATCTTGACCCTTGGTTCTTCTTGGGGGTCTGGTGTCACTGATAGTACTGGACACATCATGTCACTCTGTCAGCTGTCCTATTGTGGATATACATTCATCCCTGTACCTGTGAAAGGATTTCCTCCTACCACAGTCACACTCCCTAATTTAGGTGTGGGTGTTTGCGGAAGTCCTACATTCGTGTTCCATTGTGGTACCATGGCCTGTTGTGTCTGTGCTTGCTGGGTCTGTATCTTTTGTGTTGGCATAGGCACTTGCTGTGATTGTCCTTGTGGCAATTGCATTTATAATGGAGCTTGCTGTGGTTGCAGAGTATGTGTCTAATTCTGCGTGTGATCTCGGGCATAATACTCCTGTGGTTCTGTATTATATTGTGGAACATAGCCCATCCCCCCTCTTGGAGCCTGCCAATTTGCTGCATGTTCCCTCTCCTTCTACATGTTCTGGCTATATGTCCCATCCTCCCACAGTTCCAACTTTGTTGCAGCTGTCCACCATTACATTCTCCTCCCTGAGGGTTCTGAAATCCACATCGTCCTTTTCACCTGGGTCCATTACCTCTTCCTCTTGGCCACAAATTATACCCACTCTGATCCCTAGGGTGTATTACATTGCTTTGCTGCGCTGGTCACATCTCTTGTGCCGCCACACCTTCATTACTCGTCAATACTGCTCCGTCTATGGCCAGTTTTTAATGTTTTTTCTGAACTAACTTGGCTTCCTCCTGCTTTCTACTCTCAGCTTTCTTTTTATTCTTCTTTTGTAACAATCAGCAATGGTGCACAATAGTCAATTGTATTTCTGGCCATGGCTTTGCTTCCCTCCCTACCTGTTTCTTCTTTTGCCTTTGCACTGGCTCAGGCAGTCCCTGACATAAAATCTTGTAAGATACTTCCACTGTTTTATCCCACGTTCTCTCATCTCAAGATGCCATCTCTCTTGAATATCTTGAATAAAGGCAACAGGATCTTCATTCTCACCCATCCTCCTAGTCATAATTGCACCCATATCTGATGTATCAGGATATTGTATTCTGAGTGCCCGCCATACATCTGCTCTGCAATTATTAAATGGCGCTCTATCATGTCTCGCGTTTTTGTGCAGTCAGACATGCATACCCTGCTTGCTTCCAAATGTCATCAGCCCCCTCCCTTAGAATGGCTGCTAGCAGGCCTTTTATGTCCCCTATGGCTAAGGTCATTCCTGATGTCATTCTCTCTAACTCATAAATCCGTTTTCCTGCACCTGAAGACAAACTAGGTAATTTACATTTCAAATGATCTTTGTCCATTTGGGGCCCTGGAACATAGTGTGGTCGTCCTCTCCCTTTCTCTAACAATGGGAATTGGGATAACTCTGATCCATAATCATACCCACCTACAGATGGGGCTAGTCTCGTTCATTTGTCTCCTTAATCTGTTTACTCTGCTTAATCTGTTTGCATACGGCGCGGATACATCCTATGCACTGTAGAACCATGCTTGTGGTCGTTCAGTGTATGTTGTCGGGTCTGGTGTTTTTTCTTTGGGGTCCTCTAAGTCTGACCAGTTTGCCCCTTTTTCTACACTCAAATCTTTAAAAGAAATGCAGGCGCCCTCTCTTAGCACGTGCAAATTTTCTTCCCTTTGTTTGACGGACATCATTATGTCCCAACTTGTATGACTTTCATCCCTTTCCTCATCATAAAGATCTAGTTTACTTAAAGACAGCGCTCTATGTTCATCTGTTAATGCGTCAACTGACCGTCCTCCTGTTTCCCTCGATTGTCATGAAATTCCCCCCGTTTCACCTGAGTCCGCTTCTTGCAGGATTCTGCGGGGAAATTCTTCTTGCGCACGGATCAGGTTTTGTACAAGCCCGCACGAGTCTCTTCTGACTCCAGCGTGCGTTCAGCGTTCCAGGATACTCAGAGGTTCAGGACGTCCAGAAAAAGAGGAAGTGTGCACAAAGGGGTACGTGGAATCCAGGAACTGGGTGGAAAGGAGAAGGTGGAAGGAATGGGAATAAGGATCCAAGAACTTAGGATAGAGGAATAGTTTGCCAAGCTACGAAGCACACATCTAGTCACTACCTGTGATAGCATTAAGACGCGCAGGGCCGCGGGGCGTGGCCTATTTGTAGGACGTACTACGTCCGCCGTGAAGGCTGGCGCGAAGCGTGTCACGCGAGACGGCCATTTTGGAAGTATCAATGAATGCAAGCCCTGCTGCGATAAGGACCAGGAAGTCCAGAAGGGGCACATTCTGTGATTCATGACATCGATAAAAATCCTTCAACATTCTCACAGGTTTTATTCCCATCATTATCTCTCATTTGTCTATGTAAATCCCCAATCCTCTTCCCTATGTTTTCTGCTTCATGCTCGCCAGCCCATGTCTGTATTCTCGGTATCCCTTGCAGCTACCTGCAGGGCTGTTGTGACCCTCTCCTTCAAATCGTGCTCGCGCTTAGATCAGCACTATACTTGTATTAAGTAGATGATCTATCTCATCATCCTTTAGTCCTTTACTTCTTAGCATCTCATCTTTCCTTCTTATCTCTCTTTTCTCATCTTCCTCTTGCTTTCTTTGGAACCTGCGTACTTGCATTCTCTTTATTTCTATCTCCTCTCGCTTCTTCTCTTCTAGTCTCTTTCTTTCCTTGCCTCGTACCTTCTTTTTCTTCCTTTTGCTTCCTCTCTTTTTCCTTCCCCTCCTTATATGCTCCCTTGTGCTCTCTTTCTTTCTTTCCCCGCTCTTCTCTTTCTGTTACTCCATCTTTGCCTTTGTCATCCAATTTGAGTAATATCTGTCCTCCCATCCATTCATTCTGCACTATCGTTACTCCCTTTGCCTTATCTTTCACTTCTTTTTGCCTCCTTGTTTCTTCGTCTATCTCCATCCGTCTGTCCTTTCTGTCATCACGCTGTTTACCTTCATTGCGTGTCAATATATATTTGCGTTCTCTACTTTTGCTCTCTTCTGCATTATCCTCACTGTTATAAGCTGGGGCTCATGTGTCAGATTAACATTCCCTGCCGCTGCTTTCAATTCCTTTAAAGGAACAAATCCCCGTTTCTCAGTATCTGCACTTTTGTTTTCATAGGGGGAAAGAGGAGTTTTTTCAGGAGTGGAAAGAGGAGCAAAAGCGTTATATCCTCCTCTTTATGCTGATTAAGCATCTGCTCCTTCTCATGTGGATCTTCTTTCCCGCTCTGATACATTTTCCACAACTCTAAAATGGCCAATCTTTTCTGTAACTTCTTCCCCTTCTGTATAGCACGTGTAATATGTAATACGTTGTCATATGTTGCAATACTGTTTTTGGCAACAAACCCTCTTGAAGCCATGGCATGAGTGTTTTATTATTCATGCCTCTGAACCACTCCGTGTGATACTGTCTTATCTTGGGTTTATATCTCAGCTGTGTCCTGCATGGGTGTAAAAGAAGAGTGTCCCCCATGATGCCAAGTCAATCTCGACTATCAATACTTAGCAGATTTCTTATTCTTTTACTTACTTTATCAAGTATACCACACTGATTAATTTGAGCAGGCACCATCCATCGCCGCTTTAACCACTTTAAAAATCTATGCAGTGATGTTCTTTTTGTTCATTCATTTACTCTTTCTATCAATTTTCGCTATCTTGTTGTTTTATTATTGAAGTTTAAGAATCTCTTCTTGACTTATTTATTATTCTCCTTTGCTTTTTACCCTCGAGATTGACGTCAATCTCTTGATTTAAAAATCTGATGATCACCTTAATTCTTTACTATCGTTTTATATCTCCTAATCTAGACACAATAACATTTTTCCAATTACATATTTATAACACCATACACATGTGCACTTTTACATTTTCTGCAGATGCCTTCCTTTACTATCTATTTTTACCCCATTTTGGAGTTTGATATACACTCTTCTTTTTGACCTTTCCTCATGAATCCTTAATACCCCTACTTGGAGTTTTTTAGTGAGTTCCCTTCCACCCCTCTTGGAACTAGGAATCGAGGTATCTATGTCTTTTCTTCCTAATCCCCAAAAATCCTGTTACTTCTATTCATATATTTACAATACAGTCCCTCCCCTATTTTTGCCACCTTCCACGTTCTACTTACATGCGTGGCTCAGTTCACCAGCATACCAGTTCACCTTCAGTCCAAGGGGCACCTTCGGGGACTGGACAGGAATTGCCGACTGATTCTTCTCACACGTATGTTTTTGTACGCCGATCTCCACAGGAAGCTCCACGGTCTTCTGGCTAATGGCAGAAGCAATTAAGAGTCTGATAGCCTAGATCTGGGCCTAGGTCGATTGGACAATAACCATCCGCACTGCTACCAAAATGTGCTCTAGCACCTTGAAGCATCTCATGTGCTAGATGGAAATACCAATCACGATCTCGGACCCAAAAAACCAGACAGATTCAAAGAATATGGCAAGGTTCTACTTTACTATTAACACCAAGTAAAGTAGGGCAATCTGGCGAACAACAAGCAGTAGTGCAGGCACTCACAACCAAATTTCATGGAATAGGACGAAATGTCTGAAAAGAAATTACCGACCCCACCAAAAGACCTAAAACACACACCACGAAAAGTTCTAACTACAAAAAGTTAGACATTTCTGTGGTATGTGTTTAGGTGTTTTGGTGGGGTCGGTATTAAAAGTTTTTTTTTAAAAGGCTGCAGGGGTCTGGGGGGGGGGGGGTCCCCCGCAATACCCCACTCACCACAGTGAGTGGGGTATTGCGCCTAGCTCCCTGCCAGAACAAAAAAAATAAGCCAGTGGCTGCAGGGGTGTCCCCCGCAACACCCCGCTCATTATAGTAAACAGTATAGTGAGCGGGGTGTTGCGGGGAACACCCCCGCAGCTCACCCGAGCAAAAGTTAAAAAAGAAAAGAAAAGGGCCCTGTGGCGCCGGTTCCCGATCACAGAAGTGAAAGGGAACCGGCACCGCATGGACACAGCGTGTCTGAAGTAAAGGTAAGTAGGAGGGTGGGGGTGTGTTGGGGGTCTGTTGGGGGTGTGAGTGAGGGTGTGTGTGAGGGTGTGTGTTTGAATCTGTGTGATTTGTAATGGAAATGTTTGCATGGGAAATGTACGAACATTTTGTATTGCGTACATTTCCCATGCAAACATTTCCGACGCAGGTAATTTACCCGCGGACAAATCACGTGGATCCAATTTTATTATACAAAGGTTTTATACCTTAATATGCGTCATCTATGACATCATCCTACAAGGCAAACTGTAAAACCGACTGAAGGGAGAGATTGGTTAAGGGAATATATATATACACATAGATTATGTAAGTACTAACAATATTACTGAATGCCCCTTATCTGGTGGGCACACCTTAAACCACCTCTAAATACGTATAATACTGGTTTTAGCAGAAAAAATGCAGTGTGTTGGCCTTGGCAACATTGTATAGCATGTTGCTACATTGACGCTCTGATTGGTTGGCATGCTTTGCCAACCTTGGATTTTTGACTCATTAGCAGCATGTAAGCAAAATGAAACTCAGGTGCTGACAGTAACATCAGACTATTACCCACTTTCCCAATTAGTCCATCATCTCTCATCGGTCATGCCCCAAGTCAAGGCTTCTCCTTTGTAGTTGACCTCAAAGCCTGTTCTCTTTTCTGGGACATTCAAGGGAGTGTAGGCACACCATTATCTTTGTTTGGGTTTAATGAATAGCCCTTGTTTTCGACTTCTGAATCACGTGTGAGGAGACCACAAATTTGTCAATGTCGACCTATTTACTGCTATTTGATTCAATTGAGCTGGGTGTCCTTACTCTCGTTGGCCTCTGGAGACTTGCTCTCTCCATCTTGCATTCGTTTTCTGCGTCTTGATATTGTCTAATACTTGCCTCTTGCAGATGCTTTCTTCTTTGCTTAATCTAAGAGAAATATGTCTTACGTACATGGCTTATCCTTTTGACTCCCCTTCCTTATGCCTTGTAATTTTATTACTTGCAGTAGCATCCTTGATCCCCTGCCAATAAACTCCTCTTTATTCCTCACACAAACCTGTTTTTCCATCGTCTCCTAACTCTGCAGTCCTGGTCTGTCGCTGAGATAGCTTGATTGGTTTCAATACGATTCCGGCGTCCATCTTTCCATCATAGCCACTCTAGCCACTTTATGTTTTCCTCTGCAGCAAGCTTCTATATGTCTGGTCTACATTGCATTTCTGCATGTAAATATACTTATTGGTCAACGGGTTACTTTATCTTCTTTACATATATAATTTCTTCGTATCTTGAGTACATGTTTCTCTCGTTACTTAAGTTACATCTTTATTCTTTGAGTATTTTCATATTGTTTCAGTGCGTCTCAGTAGCTTTCCTCCATGACGTCAATCTGTCCTTTTCTTCTCTCACTTATATCTCTATGAAGTCTAATGGTGTATGCAGACATCCTTCCACCCTCTCATTGCGAGGGTACATTCGATGCGGTTGCCTGAGCGCTTATCGTCTCTCATACACTCAATGCAGTTTTGGGATGATACCTGGTGTCCCACATATGGCTCTTATCCTGCTGTTCCAATATGATGAAAAGTGAGGAGGTGGGACATAGGGATGATGTGTCCAACTGCTCCTCTACAATAGCATTTAAAAAAAGGTGAGCCACGCGAGAGATGAAGTATGTAGAAACGGCTAACATTGAATACCAAACTGAATGAAAATAAGCAATCTGCTAATATTGCATACCGAACTCAATGAAAATAAGCAAACTGCTAATATTGAACACTGAACTAAATGAAAATAAGCAAATTGCTAATGTTGAATATTGAACTCAATGAAACAGCAAGACTGCTAACCTTGAATACTGAAGGGTTTATTGGAAATTGAACTACACTAAGAGAACTATGTGTTGAATAATGAACTGCTGGAAGAAAATTCAAGGTTCCTAGTTGTGTGACCTCTAATGGGTGGACCGTGCGGTCTAACAACTATACCAAGACCAGAGAACCCCTATATGCTAACAGGGAAACCTGCTATTGTGTCAAAAGGAAAACTACCCTTGGTGCATATGAGATTGGGGAAGGGAACCCTTAGCTGGTAATACTTGTTGAAACTCAGTTTCCAGATAAAGATTCAAGATACTTCTTTTTGAAACATCTTTTGATATTGAACTTGGGTAAGGGAATCCTGAGACTTGCTGCCCTGGAATTATATTGAACTTGGGGAAGGGCTACCTGACATTTACAAAGATGTGGATCTTTATGACTTTAAATCAAAAAGAAGGTAACTTGAACATTGTGCTGAACTTGTAGACATTTGGGGAAAAGAAGCTGAAAAGTAAGCCATAGATGAAAATAGCTCATAACTTTACTTTTGGAAAACTATTTAGTTTATGGTTGACATCCATACACATTTGGGCCTCCTTACGTCATTGCCGGTCTGGAAACAAGCGTGCTGGTAAGCTTACTGGCACCCTTGTTTCTGGACCGGCAAATTACAAGTTTGCCTGCTGGGGCCGCCGCGCCCAACAGGTCTGACCCTGCCAGGCGCAGTGGCTACGGTAGGCAGACTCTTCACGGAAGCGCAGGCACCGCTAGCAACGGTGCCAGCGCTTCCATCTCCCCACTCCCATAGAGTTCTGTGGGACTCTATGGGAATGGGGAGTAATGAAATCCGGTGCCTGACTGCCCGCGCCGCCGCGAATTGGAATGTCCCGGTGGCACCGAGAAGTCAGGTGCCAGTAAAATGTTGCGAGTCTGACGGCAACCCGCCGAAAGCACCAGCAGGGTTACCTCCAGACTCGTAATGTAATGAGGCCCTTTGTTTTGTCTTAGTTGTGAGGGCAAGCATAGGTTTTGGACATAGACACACTTTTCAGTTGAACTTACTGACACCGACTATCCTTAGTTTCATTGGTAGGGAAGTCCCACCTTAGCATAGGGCAAGTTAGGCGTTACACCATCCTGACCTTTTCATTAATAAAAGCCTATTTTTACATATTGAATCTATTGTCTGTGTTTCCTTCCATGATGCCAACTTCACAGTACCCCTCTGCGGGCGAAGGATAGCACTCATATGGTGGCGGTGCAGAGGCAAGTCCTGCACCCTCCTTTTTTGGTCCCTCCTCAGAGAATTTGACACTATGGGCCTTCAAGCCTTTTTCATACATCCACCAGCGCTCTAAGATATTTAACTGCTTCTCTAATTTCGAACTCTTGTGCCTCGTAGTTAAAAAAAGTATGCAGGTTCTCCAGAATCCCCATATCATAGGTACCCTCGACATGCCAAGAACTGTGCATCTTACCCTTACTTTCCCGCAAACATTCCCTATGGTACTTTGGAATCTTCGCCTTATAGCCAGGAAGTACCTGACACAAATGATTCAAATGAGTTTCCATACTCCAACCCAAGTTATTCAAAAAGTGATTTCACAAACAATAACACCAGCCCAACCAGGAGCGCAAAATCTCCACCCAAAAACCCCCCCTTTTTTCCCCTTCCCGATTTCTTACTCTTCCCCCCCAATTACTGACAGTACTCGCTTTCACGGCAATCACTTCGCTCGGCTACTTGTTTTAATTCTACTTCTCACTCTTACACAAAAGAAAGCATCTTATAAAAATAAATACTTGCCGTCCAATATTTCTCAGATCTCTCCTTCACTCGAGCATAGGAGCACAATGATTTTCACTACAGTAAGGCTGCTCTCGCTCTCTTTCTCACTAGTGCAGCCTTCTCTGCTACAAAATCATCTTTTTCTGACTACAGGAAGTTTCTCCTTCACCACTTCGACTAATAAAGAAAATCGAGGCGAGGGCTACGCTCGCAGTCAATACAGTATGAAAAAATGCCAAGGGTATACTTCAGGAAGGTTTCTACGGGTGGACTAACCATACAATGCCACCTCGCCTCTAGGCGAGGGCTCCCGCCAACCAGACAAGCAAACTGAAGGACAAATCTCACAATGGCCGTACTGGGTGGAATACCACCTCACACCTCCAAAATAACAAACTAGGTAAAAATATACACAAGGGACTTACAATGTAAAACAGTTCACTCCTTTGAAACACTCCCACTTTCAATCCCTGTAACCTCGACTAATTTCACACATACTCCAAGTCTACCCTTACCAAAACCCCTTAAATCAAAGAAACCACCCTCTTTTACCCCCATTTCCCCTCTTGATTTACCCAAAAGGGCACTCACGTGAACCCGAAGCACTCCGATGAGGTGCTCCGTCAAGTCGCCCTACACAGCTGGGCCATGGTACCACGCTGTCATGCACTTACCACCGCCGCCGGCCCGGAGTCAGACTCCTCCTCGCTCCTGCCTACACACCGATTACGGGGCTGTCTTGTCCCTTCTCTGCTTTGCCCACAGGGGTTGCTGGGATGCTGTGGGATTCCTGCTCTGCTTCCCCGGCACAGTGGTCTTTCCTGATCCATTTCTGGGGCTGTGCCTGCAACGTGACTGGCGTTTGCCATGGCGCCTCCTGGACGCTCAACAAGGACGCCATCCTCCCGCTCACGTAACCCGCTCCAAGTCACGTGATAACACAACCAGGAAGTAGCCCATATAAGGTCCAACCAACCTTTCCTCAGTGCTTCTCAGCTTTCCTGTGAGTGGCGTTTGGGTACTTTTCCGTGATTCCTGTTTTTGTGGCTTTTTTTTACCTTGACTCTGTTTTCTGGATGTTTGACCCTGGTTTTTTCCCTTGGATTGCTTCTGGATTTCCCTTGTACTCTGGTGATCTGGACTTGCTTCTGGATACAGAAGGTACTTTGAACTCTGTTCTTTTCTTCTGGATTGCTTCCCTGGAACTTTCTATTGGAACCGTGACTGTGAACATTTACTTCATCTGTGCACTCACCTCCCGAGGGAAGGGGTTTCCAGCTCCTGGGTTTCTTCGCTTCCCTCCTTCGATCTGCAGCTGGTGCCCCATTAGGTAGGTTACAATACCTGTTTCAATACATTGGTGTTCTGCAGATTGTTGTGTCCTAACATTGCCCTTTTCTTTCTAGCTACCTGGGGATCCGGTGCTGCAGTTTCAGTCCACGTGTGGCCCCAATAACTGGTTAGGGAGTTGTTATATCTTCTCTGACTGGTGCTTTGGGATGGAGGTGTTAGTCCACTCGGGAGATCACGTCTTGAAAGACTGGGAAGCCTTAATCTTCCCGTGTGGACTATGGACGCCGCTGCTGGAGACCCAGTAGTTGCTTTAGTACAGGCCATCACGGTGCTGCGGGCTGACATGTCAGCCGCCATTCATCAAAGTTTAGACGCTATACAATGTGAGCATCATCCCCTCCCCGCAGATGAGGAATTCAGGGATCTGGCAGGTCAGCAGCCACTACCTTATAGCCTTCCCCCGCAGAACCCCGTTTACGTGCCTACCCCGTTTCCGTGGGCTCTGCCAGAGAAATTCCACTGTGATCAACGAAAGTTCCTTACCTTCTTAAACCAATGCAAGCTGCATTTCTTATGTAGGCCTGAAGCTTTCCCTGATTCCACCACAAAAGCTGTGTTTACCCTCTCCCACTTTAGCTGGATGGCTGCACCTGGGCAAACCCGCTTCTAGAAGGTAATAGTCCTATCCTCTACGACTTTGAACTACTGGTTGCAGAAATGACCAGAGTGTTTGATACACATTTCAAGGTCCAGTTTCGTGATCTCTCATGGCTGAGAACAAGAAGGCTGTGGTGTTTTACAGGGGTCTTAATGACACCATGAAAAATGCTCTTGCTGAAGTTTTGCCCGTTCAGAACGCTGATTTAGTAGATTTGGAACTATAGGTGGAGGCCAGAAGGGCAGAACAAAAATCAGAAACCCTTAAGACTCCTAGCTTTTTATTTTCCGGGGGTACACCATTTTCTTAAGCCCCTGGGGAACCCATGAACATAGGGGAGTTTGTGATCCATTGACTCCCAACGAGCACGAATGGTGCTGCTTGACTAATGCCTCCTTCTACTGCGGTCAATCGGGGCATTTCATGAAAGAATGTCCCAAACGACCCAAGAGAACCTCAAGTTTTCAGAAGGCTCCTTCTTAGAGAAAGGGGCCCAGATGATCCCAGATTCAATGCCTGCTTTGCCCAAGCAGTTATCCGGGCCTGCTGCCCCCTTGGTGATCAATGCTGTCCTTTTGATGGCCGATCTCGTCAAACACGCTCTCCACCTGGTGATGGATTCTGGGGCCACTGGCAATTACAATGACATCACCCTGGCTACGTCCCTCAATCTGCCCCTGCAGAACAAATCAAAACATGAGCTTTGGCAGGCGGTGCACGGCTCCCTCTTGATTTCTGGTCCCATAAAACAACAGACTCTACCTCTCATCCTTACAATCCAAGACATGCCTTCAGAAACGTTGTCTTTCGACCTTAAAATGACCCCCCAGTTTGGGATCATACTGGGGATTCCTTGGTTGAAGGAACACAATCCGTCGTCAATTGAACCCAGGGCTCCATAGAATTTTTATCTCCCTATTGTCGGGAACATTGCCTACATTGCCTCGGCTGCTTTATCATTCCGTTCCCCTTGCCAAGCTCTGGTTGCAGTTGCTCACTTGGTGGGTGCTGTTATGTCCAGCATTCCACAGGAATATCAAGATTTTTCCGACTTTTTTGACAAGGGCATTGCAGAGGTCTTGCCCCCACACCGTCCTTATGATTGCCCGATAGATCTGGTTGCAGACGCTGAGATACAATGTGGGCGTATATATTCCCTATCTCCCACTGAAAATCAGGCTTTGAAAGGGAACATAGCCACCACGCTTCGTCTCGGGCATATCAGACCCTTGCAGTCTCCTGCTGCCAGTTTGATCTTTTTCGTACCCAAGAGGGAAGGGGAACCCCTGCCTGTGTCTCGACTACAAACAAATCAAATAACAATAACAAACAGATGCCCCATTCCCTTTATCTCAGTGTTACTAGAACAAGTAAGCAAGGCGACTATTTTCACCAAACTGGACCTCAGAGGGGTCTACAATCTGGTCTGCATAAAGCTAGGCAACAAATGGAAAACCGCCTTAAGCACTCAGCATAGTCTCTATGAATATACAGTAATGCCTTTCGGCCTGTTCAATGCACCCGCCACATTCCAGAGGTTTATAAATGACGTCTTCCACGATGTCATAGACTCTTAAGTTATCATTTACCTAGATGACATACTGATTTTCTCACTATCTTATCAGCCGCATGTACAACGTGTGAAGGAAGTTCTCTCACGCCTCAAGAACAATTCTCTCTATGCCAAGGCAGAAAAATGCATGTTTCATGTGACCGAAATTGACTTCCTTGGATTCCACATTACGGCCAAGGGGTTGTCTATGAATGCTGCCAAGATCCAGACCATAATAGACTGGCCGATTCCCACTATGGTTAAAGCCTTACAAGCCTTCCTGGGTTTCTCCCATTTCTACCAGCGTTTTATCTCCGGTTTCTCTACTATTGTTTCTCCCTTGACTAAACTTACAAGTCCTAAAGTGCCTTTTGTCTGGACCACGCTTCAACAAGAAGCAATCGACACACTTAAGACAGCATTTACTACCGCCCCAATACTACAGCACCCCAACGTAGAAATTCCGTTCGTTGTGGAGGCGACGCCTCTTCTTTTGCCCTAGGTGCTGTCCTGCCCCATGCATGCCCGAACTCCGGCCTACTACATCCGGTGACTTACCACTCTTGCAAGTTTTCTCCATCTGAATTACATTATACGGTCACTGAGAAGGAGCTACTGGCAGTCAAAGATGCTTTTCTAGTATGGAGACACCATTTACTCTGAGCCAAATAGCCTGTAACGGTTCTGAGCCAAATAGCCTGTGGCGGTGTACTCTGACCACCGCAACATCCAGGATCTCACTTCAATGAAGTGTATCAAGAGCCAACAGGGTCTCTGGCCTTTGTTTTTTGCTGCCTTTGACTTTCGCATTAAGTACCATCCAGGCTTGGTCCATGGCAAGGCGGATGCTTTGTCCTGTCTAGGGGGCGGGGGGTGCCCTACCTATTTACCCCGATACCATTTTATAGAAAACACATTTTGTTTGTTTATGTACACCAACTCCTAGTCTGATTACCGAGGTATGTGATTGGGTCTCCCAGCACCTGGCTAGCCTGCAGGAGTGGGATGCAACTTATCATGAGGCCTACCCTTGGTCCAAGAACGACTGTTCTTGCCACCATAATGTAGCACATGAAAGGAGAGCTGAAATAAACATCATGCAGCACATGAAATGGAAGCTTAAAAAACATAATGCAGCACATTGAGATGGAGGCTTAAACAAACATAATGCAGCACATGAAATGACAGTATGATAGATGAAGTATCCACTGACAAGTAGCATGAGGAGAGGCAAGCAGAACACCACAGACCTGTTAGCTGAGCATGTTCTCAATACGGCAGAAGTCTGCCCTAGCGTCACTTCGCCTGTTCCCAACTCGAGTGGTAGAGTGACTAGCACCTACCACCCCTTATGTGCCCAGAAAACAGCACGTACCAATGTACAGCGTGCCTCCCAGTTCCACAAATGTTACACTGATGCACAGTGCCCCTGTTCCTTCACAGGGTAACGCCACTAGTGGGATTCACTTCACATAGCCATAAAGTCTTCAAATAACACTTCACATAAACACCACAATCTGGATTCAACACACTGATACTTATCTCAGATTCGGGGGCACCCCTGGACACCCCAAGCAGATGAAATGCAGGAGGAAAGGATTCAGGGTCCCTGCGTCCGTCGTGGCTCTCAGTCGTCTAACCTCCTGTCTCCAGATACTCCTGCAGGGATCTCAAGCCCCGCCTGAGTGCCGCGCTGACCGTGCATGTAGCATGCTGCCTAGAACTCACTGCTGCAGCCCAGATAGTAATGCCTTGCAGATCACACCGCTCGCCCGTGCCTCATCAGTAAATATTATCAGCACCTGGCTCAGGCAAGCAGCGGCCTTAAGAGGTCCAGGTGCACATGCACGTTCGGGCGCATGCTGCGTGCCCAAGGCCTCATGGGGCTTGAAGTTTACCTAGAGAAAACGGTCCGGCCCCAGCGCAATGCACCTACGGGATTATTAGCCCATGCTTTGTGGCTCTGTCCCCAATAGGCCTGAAAAAGGTAGGAAATGGCCCCCAGGCTGCCCTTATTCCCAACATTACCCCCCTTTCCCAGTGAACCTCATAATGTATGTATTTATTTATGCATTTATTACAGCGCACAAAACCCTCCGGTATCTAGGCGCTAGTTACATTTAGGTAAAAAGAGAAGGAGGTGGGGAGATTCAGTGGGGGGAGTGAAGAGTCTAAGAAGGAGCAAAGCTTAACAGCCAAGTCTTTAAGTTTCTACGGAAGGTCCAGTAGGCCTGTTCTTTTCTGAGTGCTGGTGGTAGATTGCTCCAGAGTTTGGCAGCCACGACTGGGAAGCTCTTCCCCCTTACTGAGAGGTGATTTAAGTTGGGGATCTTTAGGAAGTGAGAGTTCATCGATCTGAGAGGTTGGGTTGGGGAGTATTTCTCCACACAGCGTGAGAGGTAGGTCGGGGCAGTGTTGGAGGGACATCGGTGGACATGGGATAATGTTTTGAACGTAATTCTTTCCCCGGATGGGCAACCAGTGTGCGTCTCTCCTTGCTTTGGAAATGTAATCAAATTTGGAGAGACCGATTGCCGCTCTGAGAGCATTGTTCTGAATCGTCTGGAGTTTGTTCAGGTTGCGTTCAGAAGTACCGGTGAATAGGGCGTTACAGTAGTCGAGCTTGGCTCCTGTAATAGCTCTTGCAATTGTTAGGCGGTTGGGAGTGGAGAGAAAAGGCCTGCTAGCATGAAGCAGTTTGGATGTGTAAGCCGCCGCTGAGGCGATCGAGTTCACTTGATGTGATAGGTCGACGTTGGCAACCAGATAGACGCCAAGAGTTTTGGCAGAGGTGGTGATACAGTTACCATCGATGATAAACTCCTTGTATGCTGGGTCAATTTTGCGAAGTGTGGAATTTGAGCTGACAATGAGGATTTCAGTTTTGCCGTCGTTGAAGCAGAGTAGGTGAGAAGCCATCTAAATGTGTATGACTTTGAATACAGAGTTTATGGTGGCTGAGTCCTGGGCGTATGAGCCGGGAAGGGGGATAAGGAACTGCGTGTCGTCAGCATTGTTCGTGTAAGATATGCCTAGTAGGTCAAGGTGGCCGAAGAGGGGTTTTGTATAAATGTTGTAGAGGGTGAGGGAGAGGCAGGATCCTTGGGGGACTCCACAGGTGACAGGAGTAGGTTCAGCGGAAAAGTCATAGATGAAGACTTTTGAGGAACTGTCAGCTAAGAAAGACCTAATCCAATTGGTGGCTGATGGAGAGAAGTTTGCTGCCGAGGCAAGTTGAGAGCAGAGAATTTGGTGATCTACCAGATCGAATGCTGCTGAGAGGTCTAGCATCATCAGGAGGGCAGGTTTTTCCAGTGTCTTTGATGGCATCGATTTGGATTTTCAAGTCAAGTAGGGCAGTCTCAGAAATGTCGAGGGAGGGTTTCTTGAGAAGAGGTAGGACCCATGCTTCCTCCAAGTATGTTGGCACCGAGTTGGTGGAGAAGGAGGCATTGATGATGGCTGTGAAGAGGGGAATCAGTGACTCAGCACAGTCTTTGATGATTGGAGCTGGGCAAGTGTCACCTTTGCAGCATGACGGTTTGAGGCTCTTGATGATCTTGGTGACGTCCATGTCTGAGACAGGGTGGAAGTGGAACAGTGTGCAGATGTGGGTCGATAATCGGCTGGGTAATGTGGGTCGATGGTGGTTTGGTTAGCATAGCAAGTTGCTTTGAGAGAATTTTTCCTTTAAGGGAATTGACCTTTCCAGTGAGGGTGCCTTGGATTTTTTCACACCAGGTACTGTCTACTGTCAGGTCTGGCTGCAGGTCAGGGGGTCTCTAGATCACAGAGAATTGTGAAAAGTTCCCGGGAGCTAGACGAGGCATTATTGATTCTGGAGTTGTAGCTGTTGGCTTTGGCAGCGTGGATTTCCCTTCTATAGCTTTTGGCTAGGGAGGAGAAGAGGGCTTTGGAAGCAGGGGAGTTTTTTCCCCCAAGCCAGCTCGGAGGCGTGCTCATTGGCACGGGCTTCAAGGAGTTCAGGAGTAAACCAAGGTGTTTTAGTGAGGGTTTGGCTTTCCTGAGTTTGAGCGGGGTAAGCGTGTCGACTGCATGTGCAATAGTTTGCTTGTAGAGTTGGACCAGAGATGCTGGTTCTCTGACTGAGGATGGGGAGTGTGCAAGGGTTGGACGTAGCAGTGCGAGGTTGGTGGGGTTGAGGTTTTTTGTGCACCGGGCCATACAGTTTGGTTTGGCAGGGTGAGCTGATCTGGGGCGTTCTGAATGGGGGATTTTGAAGGCAGTGGTGTGATGGTCCGACCATGTGCAGAGGGAGGTGACAGGGGTGGGAATGCTACAATTGAGGTTGCTTAACCAGTCTAGGGTGCGGCCTTGTTCATGGGTGGGCTCGACGTAGTGTTGCATAAAGACAGCATGGTTAAGTGGTGTGGCTACACAGGTGGCCAGTGAGTCTGCTGGGTTGTTGAGGGCTAGGTTGAGGTCCCCAAGGATTACAACTTTCGAGTTGGGCTTGATGGACGAGAAGATGCTTTGCATTAGGTTATCTTCGAAGATAAGGCTGGGCCTAGGTGGGCGGTAGATAAGGAGGACGGTGATGGAATCAGTTAAAGATATGGAGATCTTGCCGAGCAGGGATTTGCAGTTGGGGATGATTTTGGTTTGCGTGACTCTGATAGTGAGGGTGTTTTTAAAGATGAGGGAAACGCCACCTCCTGTTTTAGAGGATCTGTCACATCTTAGGATGGCATAGCCTGGGGGGGGGGTGGCAATGAAGAGGGCTGGGCTGTAGCGGGATGGAGCCAGGTTTCAATGATGACAAACAGGTCAAGGTCGTTGGAGGTTATAAGATCAAGGATTTTAGCTACGTGTGCCGGGACTGATCTTGCGTTGATTAGCGTGCACTTGATGGCCTTGCAGATGGGTCTGATGAGAGTGCATGTTTGCGGACGTCGCAGTGGCTGGGGACCATAGAGAGGGAGGCGAGGGATGAACTGAGTGCGGAGTCTGAGGAACCTATTGCTCGTGAGAATCGGAGGGGGCGAAGTGGTGGCCAAATCAGGGATTTCAACTTGCGTGAGGCCTGTTGTGCGAGTCTGTGGTGAGCTGAGTGATTCAGGAGCGTGGTATGGGACGCATGCGGTGAGTCAAGTGTGTAGCCTGAGGAAGCTGTTCCTTGTAGGGATTGGTGGGGGCGTATTGATGACAGAGTCTGGGATTTCGGTTGTGTGGTGCCTGGTGTGCTAAACTGCGGTGGGCGGAGTGATTGAGGAGCGTGGTGTGGGACACATGCGGTGAGCCGGGTGCATAGTCTGAGGAAGCTGTTCCTCGTATGAATTTGTGGGGGCGCAGCAATGGCAGATATGACGCTTTCGGGTTGCATGGGGCCTGGTCTGCTAAACTGCAGTGGGCGGAATGATTGAGGAGCATGGTGTGCGACGCACATGGTGAGCCAAGTGCATAGCCTGAGGAATCTATTCCTCAAGAGGATCAACATAGCAATGGCAGAGTCAGTGATATAAGGTTGTGTGGGGCCAGATCTGCGGGGCTGCTGGTCTGCGTGGATGGAGTAGTTGAGGAGCGTGGTATGGGATGCATACAATAAGCCGAGTGCATAGCCTGAGGAGGCTATTCCTCTTAAGGCTTAAACGGGACATGGCGATGGCGGAGCCAAGAGTGTCGAGCTGATAGGGGAGTAGGCGGGGTGGCCTGGGAATATGTTAGAGGAGCAGTGAGGTGCGGAAGGGTGAGGCACCAGGGCGCTTACCTGCAGTCCATGTGGTGCGGGAGTCCTTAGGGCTGATTGAGCTTGCATGGAGAGTGCTGTAGTGGTTCTTGTGATGCAGGCTGAGGCCTTGGATCTGATTGGAGTAGTTACATGTCCAAGGTACTGGGGCTCAGCCAAGAATGTGAGGTGAAGTGCGTAGCAGATGAGTACAGCTGTGCCATTGCGCAGCACCTACCACCTGCATCGCTTAACACCGCGCCCTTGGCCTGCGCTGCCTTTGCCGCATAGGGTTCGACATGCAGGTTTTAAAAACGTGGAGTTGGACATCGATGCGTAGCACGTAGTGGATGTGGCTCGAGCAGTGTGCTCTATGGACCTGGGGCACTCAACACTGCGCCCTTGGGCTGTGCAGGCTTTGCCGCAGAGGGTATGGCACACGGGTTTTAGCACAGCAGAGTCGGGCATCGATGTGTACGTGGATCGATCAGCGTGCCCTGTGGACCTGCAGCACTCAACACTGCACCCTTGTACTGCGCACTGACAAGTAGCATGAGGAGATGCAAACGTAACACCATAGACCTGTTAGCTGTGCATGTTCTCAATAAGGCAGAAGTCTGCCCTAGCGTCACTTCTTCTGTTCCCAAATCGAGTGGTAGAATGACTAGCACCGATCACCCTTTATGTGCCCAGAAAACAGCATGTGCCAACGAACAGCGTGTCTCCCAGTTCCACGAATGTTACGCTACTGCACAGCACCCCTGTTCTTTCACAGGGTAACGCCACTATTGGGATTCACTTCGCATAGCCAGAAAGTCTTGAAATAACACTTCACATAAGCGTCACAACGTGGATTCAACACACTGGGCCACATTCTAAGTCTGGTGGTCCAGAAAATAAGGGTCCTGGTAGGAATGTACCGGCACCCTTTCCGGACTGCCAGACCACGAGAATGTCTGCAGGTGCCGGTACTCCCGGCAGGCCACCTGACATCCCAGGCTGCCGCAACTTGTAATGCCCCACCGGAGTGCCGTGCTGACCGTGCGTGTAGAACGCTGCCCATAACTCACCGCTGCAGCCCGGATAGTAACGCCTCGCAGATCACACTGCCTGCCCATGCCCCATCAGTAAAGATTATCAGCACCTGGCTCGGGCAAGCAGCGGCCTTAAGAAGTCTAGGCACACGTGTGCGTGCGCCCGCACGCTGCCTGCTCCAAGGGCTCATGGGGCTTGTAGTTTATCTAGAGAAAACAGTCTGGGGCCCCAGCGCAATGCACCTCCGGGGCTTACTAGCCCGCGCTTGGTGGCAGGCCTGAAAAACAGAACTATGAACATTCTCTGTGTGGGAGTAAACAGTTTAATCACACTTAAACATTTTTTTTTTAAAGAGACCATCTCCCCATAAGTATTCGAGGACATGTATGGTGACCATAGATGTCCTAGTGTGTTCCCCATGCTGATATACAGACCCTTCCTTGTTCTGCTCTTCCGGTATGAAATCAAAAATGTGGCAGCCCTAGACATGAGGGCGTGGAAGGAACCAATCTCATCAGGGGGAAAATCTCTGAGTGGAGGTCACCAGGTTCACCATCTCCTGGTATCATGGCATCAAATGAATTAGAAGTATTTGTGTGAGGAGAAACACTACCCTCTAAGGCAGGTTTGGCAGTCTGAGCAAAATGTGGGCAGACCGGGCCCCCGCAAAAAAAGCCAAATGGACAGTAAGTTCAAATAGCTATGAACTATCACGTGCCATTGGCCCACCCTGCTCCCAGTATTGTCCGTGGGCTCACGCACCTGCCCCATCACAGTCTCTGGACTCCCTTATCCCACTCCTAGCCCAGTCCCTGGGCTCTCCCCACCCAAGGCCCTGGGCTCTCCCCACCCTGCTCCCGCCACTATCCCATGACCCCCCATGATTCCTCCACAGTCCCTGGGCTCCCTGCTCCCTGCTCCTAGCAGAGTCCCAGTGCCAGTGGCGGATGGTGAATTTTTTAAGTGTAGGGGCATAAAAATTTCTCCCAGATATGCCATAGCGACTGAGCGTAGTGTGGGAGCCCGAACCAATCAAGGAGGGTTCTGGGAAGTTTTGGGGGGGGTTTCTCTCCCTGGGAAATATTTTAAAATAATGTGTTAAAATGTTGCATTTTAGAGCACATTTTTTAAAGTCAAACAGTTTGCAGTTAGCGCCAGGGGCCCCAACGGAGCAGGCATGGTATTTTTTTACTGGACATCGGTAAAAGCTGCTGTATTTCTCTAAGATCCATTTATGTTCTAAAAACTGAGAATGACACTTACATGCAGTATGCTAGGAAACAATTCCTAAGATTACTAGAACTTAAAGAGGTTGAATGGAATGTTTCAGTATGTCACAAGTTTGCAGGGTATGATGACCCTTTTACCCAAAGAGAACAGTATTAAATACACCCTTTAAACAAGCACAGCTATTTAGTAGGGTTTGGAGGTTTTCTACGATCGGACCAAAAAAAAAAGGTCTGACCGTAAAGAAAACGACCGAAAAATGCTATGTGGCATAGTGAGCAAGTTGTTGCGGGGGACACCCCCGCAGCACACCTGCAAGTAAATAAACAAATAAATAAACGGGGGCTGCAGGGGTATACTTGCCCTGTATACTTTACAGTATAGTGAGCGGGGGTTGCGGGGGACACCCCTGCAGCCCCCGTAGTATGTAAGTGTGTTTGCATGAGAAAGGTGCAAACCTTTGGTAGTTCGCACGTTTCTCATGCGAACATTCCGGCTTCAGCAAAATCAGCCGCGGCCGGATCACTTAGAATCGGGTTTGGAATATCAGAAATCCAATGTGGGTTGCTGAATCCAAACACTGCAGGTTGCTTGAGTGCTGGCCGTAATACTGCAGGAGTCTGAGTCTCAGCTGGATTTTATTGAGAATTAAATCGCAATTATATCTCTGTTTGTACTTTGCAGTTTGTGTAGAGCTTACACACTGGGTATCCAACCGCTTCAATCTTCTGTAAGTGGCGGGGATTGTGGCTGACCACCAGGTATCTTTGGTGTAGTTTCCATTATGTGGCTGTGGCTCACCTGAATCCAGATTTCTCCTTCTTTTTCCGGGTGCTATTGTTGCGCCACTGCCTGTCCCCCATGCTACGGGTCTATTTGGTACCTTCTGCGGGGGATATAGGATGTATAATGATACACTTTCCATACCATGATGCGTGGTAGGGACTCCTTATGATCCCTCACAAAAGCACTGCCCAGAATAAGACCAGTTTACAACTTGTCAGATGTGCTTCCACTTCCACTGCATCACTACAACACTGAGCTGGGTTTAGAGCGCTAATGGTGAAATGAGTGAAACCAATTTTGCTTGTGACACCCACCTCCATGTGAATGCAGTCCCCTCACCAGCCCGTTCATAATGGCCTTATAATGAAATTGTGGATAAGGCCCAGAAAAATGTTACTCCAAAACTATAACATGCGCCCCAGAGGTAGGGACGTCATTTCACCAAAATGTCAGGGGTGGCGGAAGTGATATCACACGACCCTTGACCGCTGATGACATCACATGAAGTGATGTAATTTGACCCCACCTCGAAGTCACATTATGGGAAGCGACCTTTCACCCCTTGACAAAACAGGAAGTGGCATCACATAGCATTGTTTCTAAGTACACTACAAAAAATATGGTTACGATATGACTGTAAAGTGATATAGATTTCATCCAAGAATGGATCACCATATGCAGGGCTCAGTACCCCCCCAGCTAAAATGAGAAACATTGATTGAATGTCCTCTTTGCATTTATGCATTAAATCCAACCAATGGGATCAAAGTCATCAGGTTTGTATGCTGGACAAATCACCCCTGCACTATATAACCTGATGAAAAATAACAAACAACTAAAGGTAACATTTCTCATTTCGGTACTGCAAGTCCCAGGGAAAACATTTGTATTGGTTCTTGGAGTTTAAAACATGCACATCTTTTAACGTTTCAAAAACACGATTTGAAGAAAAAATCCTCTCTCTGGGTTTTGTGTGTGTGTTGAGGCAAATGCCATTCATCCCGAGCAATTTGAGTGGTTATGCAAAGCCAATTTAATTAAATGTGCATATTGCAGCTTGATATGCTAATTTCTGGCGACGTCACATCCCATTGCATTTGATGATGAGTCCCCCCACTTTAACTTTTAGGACTTGACCCCTGGGATATGGTATTTTTATATGCTGACAATCTTTTGATATATTTGAGTGATCCAACCCGAACTTGTCCGGTAGTCACACGAAGGCTAGCACGCTTAGGCGAATTCAGTGGGTTAAGAATCAACTGGCGGAAATCGATCTTTTTCCCGGTGAAAGGTGGAGCACATGCAATTCCTCAAGACTGCCCTTATGAAGTAGAACAGGAAAGCCTTCACTACTTAGGGATCTGGATCTCCGGGAATCTGTCGAACTACGCGATCCATAACCTACATCCGATCATGGACCGCCTTGCAAATGATGTCCGGCATTGGAAACTCCTCCCCCTAACGCTGATGGGCAGAGCTGCACTTTTCAAAATGATGGCGTTACCACGGTTCCTGTATGTCTTACAGAACACCCCACTCAGGATCCCCGATCCTGAATTCGACCGGGTTGAGAGCCTCCTTAGGGAACTTATATATCGGGAGGAGAACAAACCTGCATCGCACTGACCACACTGCACAGGTCGGTCTGGGAGGGAGGTATTGACGCTTGAACGCCTTCAAACCTACAACTGGGCGAGCCAAATGGCGGTGATAAATGACCTAGTTCACGGAGACCGGGAGTTGTCACACATTAGGGCAGAACTGGCCAATGTCCACAATAATGAACCGCTTCATTTGTTCTACCAACCCCTTACTAAACCATTTCCACAAACAACAGCAGCACATATTACTGTGATTTGGAAACAAGCACATATATTGATCGGGTAGGGAAACTGGGTGACTACACTACAACCCCTATGGCACAATAATAACCTGCCCGAGCTTAGGAAACTTAAGTCGTGGCCCAGGTGGACAGAGGCAGGAATCACAAATGTGGGTGATATTCTCGCCGAGGGTAGTATAGCCTTGTTTGAAACCTTACAAGGAAGATTCCAAATACGGAGCACTACCACTACGCACAACTGACTCATGCTCTGAGGAAACATATCACAACAGACACTGCGGTGTCTGAATGCACACCCTTAGAGCGTAACCTACTCACTGCATGCATCCCCACCAGACTCACATCTATTCTATACAACGCTATGACATCCTTTGCCACTCCAGAACTGGCTAATCTTAAAACGAAATGGGAAGCAGACGTAGGAATTATAGAACCAGAAGACTAGATACTGATGCTAATGCACCCGCGTGAGAGAGCAATCTCCTCCAGACTCTGCCTGATTCAACTTAAAATAAAATGAGTCTACTATCCCAGAACTGTCCTGTATAGCTGGAAACGTGCCCCAAACCCAAATTGCTTAAGATGCCAGGTTGGTGAAGGCACCTTCATGCACATTCTGTGGGAATGCCCCCGAATCAAAACCTTTGGGAGCAAATGCTGCAACAAACTATCTAAAGTTCTTACCCGTACTATAGCGCTAGACCGCAAAACACTGTTGTTTGGTATACCAAATGAAAACACTGCTAATAAATGGGAAGACTATTCTTATCCACAGCAGCGGGTCGGATGAAACGCAACATTGCTCAAAAATGGGGCACCCCGGAATGCACTACCTTGACTCAATGGGCCGCCGATATGGACATATGTGCTGCCACTGAGCACAGAATATACACGGCAAGAGGCTTCCCTGCAAAGGCTAACAAGATATGGGGAAAATGGGAGGAGGGATCAAACTAAAGACCCCCTGTGCACTGTAAAAGCAGGAGTATGTGATGACACACTGCTAGGCAGAATCCTGTGCAGTGCCCTTAGGGACCACTACACACAATTAAGACTATAGGTGGCAATACAAGTTTTACCTTTGCTACAAGCCTGTACTACTATGTCAGAGTGGTAGCAGTAGCGGAGCAGCCAGGCTTATCTCAAGAGTATATGAGCAGTAGCAGAGATTACACAAAGGGACCACAATTACTGTGACTCAAGCAAACACTGATTCAAGGTTTCAGGTATGACTCAAGCAAACACTGACTCAAGGTTTCAGGTAAAAACTTTAAGTACATTTATTTTTAAACCATTCGTTATAAACACAACACTTCTATTAAACTCAAATAAAAACCACACGTTAAATATACTACAACTGAGATTCTAGAACTGTCAGCCCAGGGAATGGCAGCTTGATTGCTGTGCTCCTGTCCTAGGCCTCAACTGACAACCCTACTTGAAAATGTCTGTGCCAGGTACTCCTGAACCTGCCCAGCCAGCTAAAAGGCAGAAAGGGAGCTTCACAAGAGAACAAAGAGAACCAAGGAGATGGCAGAGAGGATAAGCTTTTGGATTTGCTTAATGACTTGAAGCGGGACATGGCTGATATAAAAATAGCCCTTGTTAAATCAGAGGAGAGATTTGAATCTGTCACCAGGAGAGTGGATTCAGCTGAAGAACATCTTACAATTGTAGATGAGAGGACTTTGAAACTGATGGATCAAATCAGAGATCTGAAAATGGCTAATGAAAAAATAATCTCTAAACTATCAGAGCAAGAAAACCTCTCCCGAAGAAACAATCTCCGTCTGGTTGGTTTTCCTGAAAATGCTGAAAGGGGTAACATGATGGATTTTCTGCTCAATAATCTGCCAAAAATACTGAAGCTGGATGCTTCTGTGAACTTGGAAATTGAAAGGGCACATCGGGCACTTGGTCCCAGACCTTTGTTGGGTGAAAGGCCAAGACATATCATTGTGAAGTTCTTGAGGTTTCCAGTTAAGGAACTTATATTGAAGAAAGCACATGAACTCAAGGATCTTGCTTGGGGTGGAAACAAGATTTTGATTTTTGTGGATTTCAGTAAAGATGTTCTGGAGAAAAGGAGGTGTTTGATAAGGCTAAGGTTAAAGCTTGTGCAAAAGGATTGAAGTACTACATGGTCTTTCCTGCCATCTTGAAGGTGGTGATTGATGGTCAGGTACATGCTTTTAGTGATTGTAAGGCTACAGAGGCTTTTTTAACTGATTTGGATCTTGATCCAAAGGAAGGTACTTCTTATGATACTAAAACTGCTAATCTCATGAGAAAAAAGAAGGGGAGACCTGTCTACACTGATTGAAGACTGGCTTTTTTTTTTTAAGTAGTTGGCATTTTATTATTATTCATTGGAAATTGCTTAATGTACTCTGCTGTTTTAAGATGGCCGCCAGCTTTTTTTGCTATTTACAACATTTTAGAACCTCTGACTTCCTTTGAAAATATACAGCAAATTCTTGCCTAAACTCTCTGTAAGAATTCCTCCCTCTCATTGTGTTTTGGAGTTAAGCACCTTGTATGACGTGATGGCTACATGGATTGTCAGGAAGTACGTTTCTCGATGGCAATTCGAGTGAGCATGTGCTCTACGTACTGCAACGGGCTCTGTGAGGACATCTGTCACCCGCGGCTCCTCTTTGCGCGCACGTTAAGAGTGGTTAGCCCCAATCCTTGGGGGGACGGAGCATCACTCGGCGAGTTTCATGCTGAGTGAATGGCCCCCACCTATGGGGACAGCGCAGCGACTCCCGGAACAGCGGCCTGCCACTCCTCATGCATAATTGGATCTAGGAGCCCCCACCCTCGGAGAGGTGTGGCTTACAGTGGAAACCCCCAAAAAAATAAGAAAATGATAACGTGTTTTGCCTCGTTTCCCGCGGAGCACGGGAGGATTGAGTTGATGTTATTGTCTTCCCGGATCTACAGGGCAATGATCCGGAGCCCCTTGCGGCTTGTGAGGTAATTCTCACTGTGCACAGTACCTGTGATACTAACGGCTCATCCAGTCACGTTTCATATTATGTGGAGGTGTTTCAACTGTTGCTTGCAGCGTGGCTGCTGTGGGGCAAGGGGACTGAATTGGGGATTAAAGAGCGGCGTGTGCTATGTGCGCAGATTGACAAGCTGTTGTAACATTTTCACATGGAATGCTTGCTTACCTCCTCTCTGCTTCTATAACGGTTTACTGGCTTATTACTTAATCTACGTGTAGTGTCAGAATTCCCTGTTCTCCCATCTTCATGCCGGCACGGCTTATCCACTTTTTGGATGTAGCATAGTATCCTGATGTCTGCACAGTTTGTAAGACCCTGCAGTGGTTCTACCACGTCATGCAGTTGGATGTAAATGGAAGAGTGGGAGGACTGTTTAGATCTGTTAGCCTCCTGTTTGGACTGCCAGTGAGCCAGCATTGGACACTCACTCTATGACAACCAGCATGCACCCAGCATGGTTCTCTGGTGTCCATCTGGGGTTTATTATTACAGTGCATGATTCCAGATGACCTGGGGCAAGTTGGTTCGTGATATGTATCTACAGTTAATTGATCTGAGAGGTTTTGGAGGTCGGGCTACATTGTCAACTCTCTCCATTGGTGGCCAACTGACTATGTAGGCTGCAGTTGGTACTTGAATACATTTCTGATTTATGTCATTGTGTACCCTTACTACTATGTGGCCTGCACTCTTCGTGGAAATACAATGGAACTGGATTGCAAGTGAAAGGTTCCAGTGAATAGCTGTGATATGGCCCATCTTCGATATAGCAGTGTCCAAGATTAATACAGAGTGCTCAACATGCTGCCTGCGCTTTAGATGAAGGAACATTACATCATATGAACCTACAAGTCTTAATATGCTCCATGTTGTTGGTTTGGATTTCTGAACTGGTTTACATGACCACGTATGCATGGAGTAATTGACAGTCAGGTGGTTTGGTGGGTTATACATATATATTGGCTCACCTACTAGGTCCAAAGATCGACTGGGTGTCAGGCTTCATTAATAGTATAGGCAGCTTGACTACAGCACTGACAGTCAAATGGTGATTAGTGTTCCTTCATTTCATTCGGGAATACCCTGTGATAAGATGTTTCGCTTCACTGGCTGATTTATTGAATCAGAGGTCATTCATCGTGGCTCCTTCTATTTCCCTCACTGTTACGGATGTGACGTTCAATATCTGATATTTAAGTCTCATTAAATGGGGGTTCGGGGAGTATATAGGTAACATGCCACTCATTCTAATGTGTAGGAAGCTCCTGTATACCTTATGTCCAGACTACCTGTGATAACACGGGTCACAATGTATGGGTCTTCATTTTATGCCAATTGGGACAGCAAGAAAACCAGGCAGATATTGCGCTTGATTTGACTATTCTTGGAACTGTGGGTCTGGGGTTAATTACCTGGAACGGTACTGAATTAAGAATAGGGCCATACAGGCCTATTGTTTCCTCATGGGATTGCTTGATTGTTGTTGTGGACTGGTCTGAGGCTGACCCTTCTCAGATAGACTGGAAATGGCTTGGTTGTGGGAGTCATTGTAGGGTACAACATGCTTTTGATAGACATCCTAATTTAAATGTTCATTTGATCTTTGGGTTCATTATATGCATTCTCTGATCAGTGATGCATTGTTTAGTTTGGCCATCATTAATTATTAGCGGTTTTTGCCTTCCTTTTTTTGTTTTTTTTTGTTTGGTTTGACATGTGGGGGTCATCTCTAGACTGGTCCACTTTTGTCATGATGTATTTATGTTTATTAGCAGAACAATGCACTGTATGTTTTCTCCAATTGCTTTCCTTGCATTGGTTGTTGAATTCTTGATAAATTGTCAAATACATGATAGATGGTTGAGTGTGGGGGAGGGTTCACTTTGTTTCTGTGAGGGATTGCAACAAATGATTTGGATATGGGATATTACTTTGGTTGTCTACTATTTGTAGATTGTTTGAGGGCCTTTCACGATTGGTCTTGTGCGGTATATTAGTTGTAATTAATTTTCATGTTTGATATCCTTTTGCAGATTACCTAAGTTTGAAATGGTTCAGTGGTTGGGGTTGATAATGTATTTGTGCTTTTCAGCAGTTTCTGTTTCTCAGGAACATAATATAATGTTTGTGTTGGGCTTCATAATGGTGTGATGGATTGGCTGGAGCCATCATATGTGATATTCAAGGTGGCTTGTTGGGAGTTTTTGTGGGATGCTTGCTTTTGTAACATGCCTTGGCCTGGTTGTCTTGGTGTTAATGAATGCTATGTGTCATGGTGATATGATTTTGTGATTGTTCTAGGAATTATATGGAACAACCGATGTCTAATTGACGTGTCTGGAGATGGGTGTGCTTTCGTGTGGTGGATTTGCATTATTATAGAAGGTGAATTTCTTGGATTAGAATTGGTTGGTGGGAGGTGGCTGGGAAGGTATGGGTTGGATATGATTTTGATTTTGTGTACTTGGGTGCAGTTGGATGCTTAGTCTGTGAGTGTGTTTTATGTAGGATAAGTGTGGTAGTGATGGATAATATGTCACAATGCAGGGGTTTCTGATTTTAAGTTTATTGATATGACTTATGGGGAAGGTAAGGGGGGGGTTTCCTGTTGTATTTTTGAGGTTGAAGAATTGTGGAATTTGTGGATCAATGGTTAAGAAGTTGTTAGTTGATTGGTCTTACACTTTATGGTGATAGGTTCTGCGGCTTTGATTTAATTATTTTGGAGTACACTTAGTTTGTTACGGCTTAAAGTAGGGTAGGATATTTAGTCATAGGTTGTAGAATTTGGCCTAGGATGCCTGGTAGGTATAGTTCTGAATAAATAGGTATTGGTGTGTATATATTTTTACTTATTATAAGCCTGATGGTGGTTGGGCTTCTGGTACTGGTAGATATGTGTGTTTTGTGTGTCTTTTATGTGTTTTGGGGTGGGGCTTTCTTTCTTTATCACAAATTTTCTTTTTGACTTTTTCTGTTATTAGGTTGGAGGATTTAATTTCTTTTCCGCGGATAGGTTTTGTGACACAAGTTTGTGTCAATAGATGGGATGGTAATTATGTGAAATGCAGATGATTCTAGTGGTGAGTTATTGATCCTTTAATCTTTGTTTCATGGAATGTTAGGGGTATTGGATGTGTGTTTAAAAGGAGGACGTTTTTGGCACGATATGGAGTAAAGGTGATATTGTGTTTCTTCAGGAGACTCATTTGAATGAGAAGATTGGGGATTATTTGACTACTCAAAATTACCCACAGGCGGTACCGAACTATTATGATACTAAGTCTAGGGGGGTTAGTATTTTATTTAGGAGGGGATTGTCTTTCAAGATTGAGAAAACAGTAAAAGATCAAGAAGGTCGTATTGTTCTGATTGATATTTTACATAATGGGAAGAAACTTACTGTGGGGACAGTATATGCTCCATGTACCCCGGATATAGGTTTTTTCAGGAAGTTGGATGATCTTTTGGGGGAGATGGAGGGAGGGCGATTATTTTAGGTGGAGATTTTAACTTAGTGATAGATAGTGATGTGGACAGAAAGTCTAATTGTAGATATAATAGTGGGAAATTAAGTGCAGAATTGAAACAGTTTGCTTTTAGGTATAATCTGGTTGATATTTGGAGGGTTCATCATTTAAGAGATTGGGAATATTCATTTTATTCGCCAGTCCATAATTCATACTCTCGGATTGATTTTTTTTGGATTAGTGATAGAATAGTTGGTTAGACGTTTAGTTCAAGTATTGGGTAGAGGTGTATTTCTGATCATGCACTCATAGATTTGAAAATCAATTTGCATGGTTTTCATAAAAAGAATATTAGATGGAGAATTAAAGCTAATTCACTTAATGACCCTCTAATTAATGTGGGATTGGATGAATTTATTCAAAAATACTTTGAGGAAAATAATGGATCTGCTGACATTAAGATTGTGTGGGATTGCTTTAAAGCGGTTTTACAAGGTGAATTGATTTGTAAAATTTACCATGTTAAAAAGAAAAATAAAGTAAGGATGAAAAGTTAGAGAAGGAGATTGTGGATTTGCAAAGGGATTGTGCACAAGTGAAGGTTTGCATGAAACAAATTGAATAAATTGGAAGAGGAGTTAAAGATGCTTTTGCATTCACAAGCAGGGAAGAGTTTATTTTATACGAAGCAGCGCTTTTGGGAATTTGGGGACAAAAATGGTAGTCTTCTGGCAAATAAACTTAATGGTCTGATGGTGGACAAGTGTATTCCATCTATTGAAAATGATAGGGGTGAGGTATTTCATAGGACTGAAGATATTTGTGAAGAGTTTAGATTGTTTTATGAAGAGTTGTATAAGGAACAATTACATCCTACTGAAACGGACTTGCAGTCTTTTTTTGATAAAGGTCACCTTTTACGACTTAGAGATGACAAAAAATGGATTCTGGAGTCTGCGATTGATGTGGCTGAGGTTTCTGCTGCAATTGAAAGACGGAAAATCACCAGGGCCGGATGGGATTATTTCGGAATTTTATTAAAAAGTTGTTGAGCAAATATCGCCTATTTTATGTGTACTTTTTAATGAATTTTTGAAGTCAGGAAGGGTATGCGATTCAATGACAGATGCAATGATTACTGTCATTCCTAAACCTGATCGAGATCACAGGAAGTGCAGTAATTATAGACCTATTTCGCTGTTGAATGTGGATTTCAAGATATTTGCAAAAATTTGGGCAAATAGGCTTATGGTTAATATGGGTGATCTAGTGGATGAGTCTCAAGTGGGTTTTATCCCAGGCAGATATGGATATGATAATATCAGGATTGTTTTAGATGTCATTGGAATACATCATAATAAAAAATCGAGAGGGATAATTGGGTTTTTTGATGCGGAGAAAGCGTTTGATCTAGTTAATTGGAGGTTTTTGGAATGCACTTTATTAAAAATGGGTTTTGGACCAACCTTTATGACAATGATTAAGTGTATCCATTATGAGGTTAAAGCAAGGGTGACTATAAATGGTTTAATATCGGAGTCTTTCTCTTTGTCCAAGGGCACGAGGCAAGGGTGCCTTTTATCGCCTTTTTTTTTTTGATTTAGCACTTGAGCCTTTGGCCGCTCATGTTAGGAAATGTGGAGAAATTAAAGGTTTGTGTGTTGGAGGTGTGGAAGTTAAGGTATTGTCTCATGCAGATGATATGCTGGTCCTGTTGTCTAATCCTGAACAATGTGGATTGGTTCTGAAACAGATGTTTGAAGAAGTGGGTGAGATTTCGGGCCATAAAATAAACTGGGATAAGACTGAGATATTCCTGTTGTCTAATGAGTGTAGTAGGGATATTTTGAAGGTATGGAAATGCAAATGGTCCCCTGAGTATGTTAAATATCTTGGTGTGTATATTATTGGTGATTTGAGGAAAATAATGCAATATATTATATTGATAAATTAGTGGATAAAATTATATATCCAATAAGACGATGGGAAAGACTTCATTTATCATTATGGGCAAATATAAATGCGATAAAGATGATTTTATTACCAAACGTGTTATATATAATCCAGTCAATTCCGTTATTGATTTCCAAAAAACAGATTATGCAAATTGAAAAGGTCTTTCAATGTTTCTTGTTGGGGTTGGGTAAGAAGCCGCAGATCCCTAGATTTATGCTGATGCAAAGTGTGGATGAAGGAGGTTTTGGATGTCCTGACTTATAGAAGTACTGTAAGGCGTTCCTGCTCAGGAATTGTACTTATTATTATACAAATGATGACTTTGCAGGTGCTATATGGCTACGCATGGAGAGAGGGGTTTGCAATCCGTATTGCTTAAATAGCCTTTATACCATGGGCAATATGTCGATTAATAAATTAAAGTTGAAGTCTATATTGAAAACAAAGAAGACCCGAGCTCCCTGATTCGTCTTAGGAAAAGGATGATTAGCAATTCATTGGGAATCAAACCCGCACTGTGTCAATTGCTTACAGGACAGGAATATTTTGTGCGTACATATATGACCTTTATGCAATTGGAAGATAAACATGTTGCAGCGTGGGATAAATTGAGAATGGTGTGGTTGGATGATCTAAATATGTATTTTACGGACAGAGAATGAAGGATATTCTTAGGGTGAATGCCAATATGGGTACGGATTTGAACTTGCGTCTGATTAGACAGAATGTGGTGGGTAAGGTGTACTGGACACCAGTTAACATGTATAAAATGGGGTTACAAACTGATAATCTATGTTGGGGATGTGGAAATGATGTTGGTACCTTTATGCATCTTCTATGGGATTACTCTAGAGTTCGGACTTTCTGGACTGATGTGATTGATAGAATTGATTAAATTTTGGATGTAGCTTTACAGAGATCGGGTGGGAACATTATCTTATATCTACTTGGAGGTAAGTGTAGGCGTTCTTTGAAATATAGTGGTTGGATAAATAAGGTTTTATTGGTGGCCATAAAACTGATCCTTCGAGTTTGAAAAACTAGGAAGAAGCCTACAGTTGAAAATTGGTTAGTTGATCTGCGCACCTTATCAAATTTTGAAAAGTTCTCATTTAGAGTGAAAGACAAGGAGGAGGTGTACAAACTGTTTTGGGGTCCATTCAATGCCTTGTATGATTGACTATATAGGCTGCGGATTACTATGAGGAGTGGGTAGAAATGGTGTAGTGGGAAAAGGAAGAGGAAAGGAAAAGAGATGGGGAAGAAGAAAAGAGGGGAAAGATATATATTTTTTTCTCACTATCATACTTTTTGGGGGATTTGGTTTGGTGTCTGTGTGTTGTTGGTGTTTGTGTGTATGTTCTATGTTACATGTTTTTATTGACTTGTATTTTGCTCTTTTATTGTTTACAAAAATTAATATTTTCTTAGTATGTCAGAGGGATCATTTGATTATGCTGTTTGTTTATTAATATGTTCTTTAATTGAATAATTTTGATTTGTGTTCTCTGGTTCACTATTCCTCTCTGTATTTTATTCTTCTGTGATTTAATGTAATGACATACTAATAAAGAGATTTAAAAAATAAAAATAAAAAAATAAAAAAAATATACTACAACTAACCAATTCACTTTGTATAGTAAGTCTCAAGGTAAGTACCCTGTGTTGAATGAACCAGTGTTACGAACAAAACACGTTACCGGGAATATGATTGCGATCACTTTTTAAAAAAAAAATTATTTTAAACTTTTATTTATTGGCAGAAAGCTAGGACAGGTACAGCGCATTATACACAGAGCAAACACAAAACCACAATATTGCACTTAGGCATTGCATCATGCATCAACGCAAGCAGCTCAGAGTGGGGAAAGGGGGGGAGTGGTAACACGAGGGATCATAAAGTGTTCAGTACTTATGGGGGGTCGGGCTTGTCTGGCGTGGGTGTGGAGTTCACCTCACTCCCGTCTCTGCTGTTTAGATAACTGCAGATTTCAGTCCACACATTTTTGGGGCGCAATGGCATGGGTAGTGATGCAATATACTCTTCCTCACACATTTGTACCCAAGTAAGGGCTTGCAGCCACATCTCCAGAGTGGGGGGGGGGAGCGGCGCTTCCAGTATTGCAATATATATCTTTTAGCCACAATAGTACTAGTGGCGCTTCCAGTATTGCAATATACATCTTTTAGCCACAATAGTACTCACATTTAAAAATCTTGAATTTTTTTTAAAACTCTCTCCAGCCCAGATTCCGAACAACAAGGCCAGCTGGTCAAGGTCCACCAGGGACCCAACTATCTCTGAGAGTGCTTCTGTCACTTCTCTCTAGAACCCACCCAGCGCAACACAGGACCAAAACATATGTAAATGATCTGCTTCCTCAGATTTGCATATCAGGCATGTGTGGGTCGGGGTATGTGTGAATTTTGCAACTCTGAGCGGTGTGTAATAGAGTCTGTTGAGGAATTTGTATTGAATGTAACGGAATCTAGCGCTAAGGGAGACTTTGCGCGTGTGCGCACCCATTTTGTGCCATAACTCATTGGTGATTTCCATGTCTAGCTCCCTGGCCCAAGCTTCCCGTGACTTGGGAGATGTATCCCCTACTTTGTCCAGCTGCATTTTGTACAGAGAGGATATTATGCCCCTGCCTCCTGCAAAGTTAGATATGTATTGGAGTTCTGGTGAGTCTGGGGGTTCGTCTAGGTAGGAGGGCCACATTTCGCAGACCGCCGCTCTCAGCCTGAAGTATTGTAGTAGCTCGAGCAGTGAGTTGGAGTCTTCAGGCTGCCATGTTTGAGGGGTAATAAATTTGCCATCAGATTACAGATCAGTTAGTGCTTGATAGCCCAGGTTTTCCCAGTGCCGCAGGAAGTGCTGGTCATGTGTGGGGGAGAGGCCAGGGAATTGCCATATAGGGAGCCATTTATAGTATGGGCGATGTTCATGGTTCGAATCCAGAATGCTATTCCACGCTCTAATCGTAGCAGCCACAGGGTCCGCAGGGACATCTGTCTGGAACGTACGGTGTAGCAGCAAATTCATAATGTTGTTCCCAACACCAGCCAGTTTCTCCAATTTGACGTGAGGAGGCGGGCTCAAGTGTGCGTACCAGTGTGATTGCGATCACTTTTTGACAGTTCGGTCTACTAAATAAACGCGTATCCGTGACATGAAATGCTACCGGGGCAAAAACACACTTAGCACCCGAGATGCCCAGAGGGAGTTGGAGGCAAAAATCACAGGCAATATTTTGGTTAGGCAGGCAGAATCAAGAAACACTCATGGACAGGAGTTCAAAAGTCAAAGGGCCGGAGCCAGGGTCGAAAGACACCGGGGTCTGTTGCCGAAGATCACACAGTCAGACAGTTCACGATTCAACGTAGCCAAAAGTACTTCGATATTGTCAATGTTCGGAAGCAAAAGTTATAAGAAGGAGGGAAGACAAGGGCAAGCCTTGGAAATGAAGAAAAGGGATTCACCCAGTTTCCTCAAGTAGAACACAGTACCTTGTTCCAATGGTGCAGCTGGTGCCCTGGGAGTTGTTCCTGTTGGTTTCCCACAGACCCACGATTCCTGGAGCTTTGTTGTGAAGGAGGACGTCTGAAGGGGGTCTGCACCACACAGGGATGAAGCCGGCAGCAGCGACGAGGAATAAAAGGTGCGCTCCTTAAAAACAGGAGAGGCTCTTCAGGTGGCTATCCGGACCACTACAGCAACGTGCAGCGATTTCGACCAAGGAAGAGGATCCTCTAGCTGCGGAAGATGAGCTGGTTATCCCCACCAAGCCCATTGACTTCTAGCCCAAGAGACCTGCCTTTTATGCGGAAAACCCCCATTCACACAGCCTAGCTGTCAATCACCCAGCAGGGGGGTTGCCCAGCCCAGACAACTACCCTGGTGAATCATGACAAAGTGCGACTTGGGCTTCCTAGGATACCCTGTGCAGTGGGTGACTACACCCCTCCCTCACATTCAGCCCACCTAGACACCCAGGTGCCTTGAGGAGGGCTTCTGAGCAGAAGCCTGCCAAAAGACAGTGAACAAAGAAGGCAAACCTAGTTTGCCGCGCAAAGTAAAACACAAGAAGGACTTTAACAAAAAGAAATGGTGAATAAACCCAACCGGAGCCAAAAGAAAGACGATATGGTCAAGCAGGTTTATGTTCGAGGCTAATATAATAGCCAAGAACAGTACCACGTTTATCTAATATAATCGCGGTAGAAAAGTTAGGGTAGATACTACTGCCACCAGCCAAGTCTAAATGTTAAAAGAGCTAAACAATGCTCTAGGAGGTACAGATAAAAAGGGATACAAGTTAACCCTTTCCAGTACTCCATGGAAGATGGGGTGTACTGGATCTGTGGTAGATTGACTAAGTAAAGTTAATGGTAACTTTACCCTTTTCTGGGGGACGGTAGTCGCCTCAGAAATGGAGTCAAGGGAAGTGTCAAAGACAACCCTGTGTCACGGCACTGAAGGTGCTGTGTGACACACAAAAAGAAGAGGGCTACTGAAGTGGTGTACTTCAGAGTCCACAATCACAAAAACAGATGGAAACACATAGCACAACACAGGTAAGAGGGGGGGAGCTCTCACTCTTACCAAGTGGAAAAAAAATAAACTCCAGAAGTCCAGCAAAGTTGCTGGGGGACTCACTAGGTGAGGGAAATTAGCCATAGATGAGAATTCTCCCTAACACACACGATGCTCATGTGATTTATAAATGTATTTACGTATATGACCACTGTCAATATGATCATGAACGGGACACATGTTGGTAGATGGGTAAATGTAAGTTTCTTTTTCTTTTACTTTTCTGGTTTGTCTTCAAAATCAATAAAAATGTTTTACCAAAAATCTGGTACTGACATTTCTGATGGCAGCTCCCTTTAAGCCTATGCACTCTTGTCCCTTACCGCTTCTCTCTTGGAAAACAGCCTTTTTGGTGGCTATTCCATCTGCTGGGCGGGTGAGTGAACTACAGACCTTATGCTGTAAGCCACCTTTCCTGCGTTTTTTCCGGGAGAAAGTCTCACTCAGGGTAAGGCCTGGGTTCCTCCCTTGGTTGTCTCAGAATTTCACCTGTCTCAATCCATCGATCTTCCAGTCTTCTACCCTTCTGCGCACCCTTCTAAGCAGGAGGAACGGTTACATCGCCTAGACCCCAAAAGGGCGTTGATTTATTATATTGGACAGCTGATTTCAGGAGAGCTGACCAGCTCTTCGTGGCCTTTTCCTCGGCCCGTAAGGGCTTACCCATAACTAAGCAGAATTTATCCCACTGGATAATGTTCTGTATAGAGGAAGGCTACAAGTCTGCTGGAAAAGAATAACCAGCAGGCATCACGGCCTATTCGACAAGGGGAGTCTCAGCATCAACAGCATTGCAGAGGGAAATCCCTGTCGCAGAGATTTGTCGTGCTGCGACATGGTCATCCCTTTATACTTTTGCTAAGCACTATAGTCTGGATGTGGCTCGTATAGCTGATGCGTGGTTTGGCAGGGCAATGCTGCAAAATGTCTTAGTATAACTTTCTGACCGCCTCCTTCATCTACAGCTTTGGGAGTCTATCAGATGAGGAATCTGCAGGATAAAGGCAATTAATTGATGGAGAAATTACTTATCGTAATGTTCTTTCTATGGATTCTTCTGCCGCAGATTCCTCATCTCCTTTCCCATCCAGCCCGCTCAGAAAGTTGGTGGTTGGCGCGCATCTTCTCTTTCACGTTGACTTTGTGATGGTCCTCTGTGTCTGTTTTCTGTCTTCCTGCCACTGAAAAAGATTTTCTAACACCACTTGTAGTGTTGTTGCAATTTTTCCTCCTTCGGAGGCCTATACTTATTTCATTTTTAAGGGCTCATTAGCCCATTTGCTCTCTCTGTTTCCCTATTTAGCGTGGTGTGCTGGGGGAAAAAGGGGGAAACTGAGGTGTGGGGCGTAGTGACGAGGTATATACTTATATTACCCCTAACATCTCGTCCGGAGCCAACGACCAGATGCCAAGCAAGACGGATCGACGGTCGACAGCCGGGTCGAGGTCCACTACGTCCCCTGTCGAAAATGTTTCAAAGCAGCATAGCAGGAGGGAATATCAGATGAGGAATCTGCGGGAGAAGAATCCATAGAAAGAACATTACGGTAAGTAATTTCTCTGTTGAGCCTGTACAAGTAAAAGCAACAAATATTGAATATCGAACTTGATAAAAGGGGCTGCTGAGACCGCAGAAATAAGCCTTGTGAATATTGAATAACAAATTTGATGAAAGGAGCTACTGAGACCGCATAAGTAAGCCATATGAATATTGAATACTGAACTTATGAAAGGAGCTGCTGAGCACATATACGTAAAATGTGCATCTATTCAATACTGCATTGTTTGAAAGACTTAATTCGAGCCCAGACAACGTAAAGTTATATATCTTGAATAATGAATAACAGGAAAGCATGGTGAGAGTGAAACCACGTGAATGCTGTAATGCTGGATACATTTGACAAGAAAGTTGGTACTTGAACAAAACTACAAAGTGTTAATAACGATAAGAGCAGTTTGGGGAAATCAAGTGTCCCATGATTAGAAAACACTTTGAAAGGCCTATGTAAATTCTATAAGGAAATTAAAGCATTGTCTTGTGAACTATTAAGCATCAGCTTTGGGAAACCTATGGTTGCGTGACCTGTGACAGGTGGACCGTGCGGTCTGACAACTGCGCCTAGACCAAAAACCACAAAAGGTTGAAAAGCAGCGAAGATGTGAATCATTCGTGAAGTTAATCAAAGGAAGGGTCAGGTAGATCCATGATCGTTTGCGAACTGGTAAGAGGAAGAAACAAGTAAGCTATTGAAGGTAAATCTTGGGGAAGGGAACCCTGAACACAATACTTGGAGAATATTCATCTTGGGGAAGGGAATCCCAAGATCACATTGTTGTGTGAACTTTGTTACATTTGAAACTTGGGGAAGGGAAACCCAAGACTGGAAAGTGATGTGAATTGTAATATTTGTGAACCTACAGAAGGTAACGTCAGAACTTGATCAGTCCTTAGTTCCACAAGACTACACTGGAACTATATTGATCTTGAGACAGAGATCTTTAGAAGAACTTAAAATTGCCAATCATTGAACATTTACTTTGGAACACTTATATTTGAGTGAGGGCATTTCACCACTAGTTTTGTTGTAGATGTGAGAACAAGCATAGGTTTTTGAGACAGATAGACTTTTTGATTTTTTACTTATAGACACTGACTTTCCTTAGATGTCTTTAGGCAGGGAAATCCCACCATAACATAGGGTTAGTTAGGCATTACACCATCCTGAATATTAATAAAGCTTTGTTTGAATATATCTCTGTCCTCTGTGTCATCTCTCTTGATACCATGCCTGTCTCACAACACCAACTTTATATGTTATATGTTGTGTTCTAGGGGTAATTCTCTTACTAGCAAGGCCCTGCATTCTGGAATCAGCAGGGGAGAGCCACCACTTGTATGTCCTGTATGGTCATTAGACCTCTGGCCAGATATACCTCCTCGCCCCAAATCTACATTGTCAACCAAAGACGCTATTATTATTGCAGTAGCCATTGGGGAGGCTGTTAGAATAGCTCTTGAGCGACATCCTACACCATCTTTCACGCCATCAAATGAAACATACACTTGTCTACAACCATTTTCAGGAGAGCGCCCTGTTCCAAAAGGTGAAGAGGCCTATGAGCTATGGGCTGATCTCAGCCAACTTATGCTGCAAGACTGGAAGGTGTCAATCATGAGAAGAGACAGCGAGTAGTGGAAGCATTGAGGGACTTGGCTTTGTAAACGGTACAGTCCATCTGCGTGTTGCGCCCTCATCCTACCTCGCAGTAAGTGATGGCAGCTTTGAAAGGTGCTTTTGGAACCACCAAACCTTGTGATGGCTTGATGATGAAGTTCCATGCCACCACTCGACGTTCAGGAGAGAAACCGGCTGATTATGTGGTGAGGATTGAACAAACTCTGCGCTGGCTCCCCAGAAAGGAGGAGTGGAGACATCCAAATTAAATTGCTGTCGTTTGAAGCAAGTACTAAGAGGGACTAAGGAAGCAGCGATTCTGCTATTACAATTGAGACTGCATGAGAAGTTGGATAACCCCTTTTCTTTGAAGAAATGCTGAGGTCCATTAGTGCAGTAAACAAGGTTTTCCAGTACAAGGCCGGACCACAGCCACCGCTCAGCAAAGGCAGATAAAAGAGCTACAGCAGTTGGTCAATATGCTCCAATTAGAACTGTCTTCCAGGGAAAATTCATTACCCAATTTGGACCGAGGGAGAGGTGCCTTTATGCCATGTGTGAGCGAGAGCATCAAGCTTACCGACGAGCACAAGAATCTCTAGAATTTCCCACCCGAACTTCTGCACCATTACCACCGTGGAGATTTTGACACCGATGTGGAGCTGATGATCATTCAACTCGTCTGTGCGAAAGAGATCCAAATTATGCACATGTAGCTGCCCGTATTGATGCTCTCAAATCTACTCCTGCGATGGCTATGTCAGCAAACGCTCAGGAAATTCTAGAGGAGCAGCAGCTAGAACCCCAACAGCCAGAATAAGCTCCACCGAGACCAGTACATACAACTCAACGGTGACCCAGCACCATCAATTCTATTGGAAAAACAGTCTAAGGGTCTCATTACAAGGATGGTGGTGGACCAAGGTGCTATTAGCACCTTGGTCCATGCCGGTAAAATACCGGCACCGCCTTGGTGGAAAGGGGAATTACCACCCTATTCCAAGGTTGGTGGGGCGGTAATTCCCCCTTCCCCCATTGCCCTTTCCCATTCCCATTTTTGCCCCATAGGGCATAATGGGAATGGGGAAGGTGCTAATTACGGCATCGCAAATTGCGGTGCCGTAATTAGCTTCCTGGTCCCTTTGCGGGTTGGTTTTTAACGCCTGCAAAAAGCAGGCGTCAAATTCTCCAACCCGCAAAGGGACCTCGTAGTAAGGCGGTAAGGGTTTACCGGTACCGGTAAAATACCGGTAAACCCTTACCACCTACCGTGTAATGAGGCCCTAAGGCTCAGGCAAATTCAACATTTGATCATTTCTGCAGGTCCATGAGCTCTGTAACAACAAGGCCAAGCTGCTGGTGAACTGTTGTAGGCTGAAAACCCAAAAGCATACAAACCATGGCCTCTTATGACTGTCCTAGTCGGCCTAGAGGGCCGTAGAAGTACAGCCCTATTGGATAGTACCTCCCAGGTCACCATAGTGTACTAACCTTACTATGCAAGAAAATGAAACATCAACCCCTGGAACCCTTAGAAGGGCTACATTTGATGGGAGTAAGAGATGCCGCCTGCAGATACGTTGTGTATCTCAGTGTGAATATCTGACAAAAGAAGTGGCTGGAGTGAACACCACATGGAAAACAATGGCATTGGTGTGCACCACGAGAAACCAAAATCCCAAAGTACCGCTGGTCATGGGCACTGTGAAAAATTATAAGTTACTCACCGTAGTGACTAATGTACTCCTAGTCCATAGTCCGGACGGGGGACGGAACCTTTTTCACCAGAAAAATTATCTTTCCCTTTAAATTTAGATGCGCGTGGGGGCGTGGCCCTGGGAGCATGCGCTCCCCTGACTCTGCCCTCTGACGCCACTCCTCAGTCCCCTTTGATGCGTTGACAATATTAACATTGCCTAATAACGGGGGCGTGGCTAAGCAGCTATGAAGTAAGGAGGCTTCTCAGTGAGCTCCTGCGTGATCCAGCATAATACATCAATAATTACTGCACTGCCAGGCTGATTACACTTTACGTGTAATAGAGATCTGCCTAAAAACTTGAGGGACGTGCTCACCAGCTGCGGTGAACTTATACTCTGCGAGACGACAGAACGAAGCCTTGCGGGTGTCGCTTGTATCCTGACGGAAGAGGAGCGAAAATGGTGCCCGCGGCCCGGCCCCACTGAGAGAGACGCTTACAGTAAAAAGGGAGAGCCAACAACGGGGAGTTATCCACAGTGGCTGCAGCCCAGCAGGAACAGACCACACCACACGACAGAGGACATACAAGTAAGCCGGCAAGACCCACATGAGGTAAGAGCGAGTGAAACAGCCAGCGCAAGGTCGCGCTGACAGGCACCTATGAGGAGCTCCACAGAGCTCAAAGGGGAGTTCCCTAGCCCTGGCCCTGGCACCAGGGCACTGAGACGCGTCAGCCTTCTCAGACTGCCACTATACAGTGGCCTGCAAATTGCACGGCAACGAAAGTGGATTCCGCAAACCTGCATCCAGCACTGCCCGCACAGAATCCCAGCACGACCACTAATTGCTGTCTTGGTTAAACATTTACATGCAAGTGGCATGTTTAAAAGAATATTGTGAAGTGCTACTGCCACAATATCCTCAACAAATCTTTGTTCAAATTACAGAGCTTTTGGAAATTTGTGTGCTGGAACTGGGTTGTTTGGAGTTTACGTATGGGGTCCTTGCTGCCTGTGCACTGTATCACTTTTCCTCAGATGTATCCCTTCCCGGCATGCCAGTAGCCTACAGCACCAATCACAGATTGGGCACCCTAAACTAAAGAGCAGCACATCGGCTCCAGAGATCATACAAGATATCAGCGTGCATGCAGCCCAAAGCACTATTTCTGTGATCTTATAGCCCGGAGGCTAGACAAAATAAAATGAAGAAACTAATATACGAAATAAAGAGGGAAACTGAAGGACAAATCGAAATAAACGCAGACTGCAGATGACCCTGCGCTTGATGAGACTTTCCTCTCTCTGCCACGCCACCAGCCAGTGCTATCCGAGGGGCACGACACGCAGGTACGAGAGGACACTCACCTATCCCCAATCAACACCCACCTCAGCCGGAGGTCCATATCCTGCAGTAGAAAGTTAGGCTGCTCGAAGACAGGGCTGGAGATGCTGAGGGTAGAGCCCGACGTAATGATGTTCGCATTATCGGCCTGCCAGAGGGAGTAGAGGGTCCTGATCCCACATCATATGTGGAAAACATGTTTCTGCAAGAGGTCGGCCTGGGGAATCTCTCGCAAGGCTTTACAATAGAAAGAACGCATCAGGCCCTGACCCGTGAACCTCCAGCAGGTGCCCCTCCACAACCAATCATAGCTAAGATCCTTAATTACAAGGATAGGGAGAAGATCTTATATCACTTGAGGCACGGTGGCACCATAAGGAGAGCTTAGACAAACCTAGCGGTATACCCAGACTATACCCTCCAGGTCCAGAAAAGTAGGGCCCATTTCTCATCCGTCACAGACAGGCTCCATAGAGCGGGACTAAAGTACATGTTGTTGTACCCGGCAAGATTACAAGTTCTTTAAGAAAACCAAGCCTTGTTTTTCGACCTCCCTCAAGAAGCACACGCGTGGTTGGACAAAGAAAAAATCAGCCCTCTCATGGATGGCGGTGACGCATCGACTTGAAGCAGCCACTCTTGAATGAAAGCAACACATAAGAACTTAGGTGGATGATGCTGTCACCCACTCTTGATCAAGTTGGTTCTCCTCTGACTTAGCCCAAGATGAGCGCCCTAGTATATTCGAGTGGTAGTCTGTAACAGAATATTTTCCAGGATAGCAGGCAGCAATTCACGTACGGCATATGGCAGGACCCACCTTCAGTATGCAACCATGACTCTTGCATGCAAGGGCCCGATCCCGGGCTACTACCTACCCGCTCTCAAAGCTTTTTTCCTTGGGACGCTTGTTTCTGCGCCAATCCGCTACGCGCAAGCCTCCGGGAAGCATACCAGAGATGGATGTGAAACGCGGACGCGCCTGAGCATAGGCAACACTAATGGGCAATTGTTATCAGTTAAAGTTGGGGGAGTTGTTAGGAATCTGGTTTTACCTGCACCATTGAATACACTAATAAGCTGTCCAGTACATCTCGCCCACCATTTTAAAATTACTATAAGACAAAGGAATGTTGGCCCTAGACACAGAACCTGGGGGATAACCTTAAAATGTCAACCATACATAGCCGTCACAACGAGGTGGCAAAATGAAGGCGCAAGGTCCAACACCCAGGACCCTGCCAAATCAAAATACCTGGTATGGCCAATGATGTGAATCTGCTCACTTGGAACGTCCGTGGCCTGAATGGCTTTGTGAAAAGGAACCGAGTCTATACATACCTACGCAGACATAAAATAGACGTGGTCTTCCTACAAGAGACCCACCTCACTGTAGAAAAACAGGCCTTAATCGACAGAAAGTGGAGCGGGCATACCGTGGGCTCCCCATACTCAGCGTAGGCCCGCGGTGAGCTAATCTTGATATCTCCTGCATTACCTTTTAAAATGACCCAATATAAAATGGATGACGAAGGCAGGATGGTGGTTGTACAGGGATTTCTGGAAAACGTGGACACCTGTTTAATTAAAACATATGCCCCCAACCATTACACAGCTGCCTTTTTTCAAACACTGTATCCACGCCTCGGGCCATACCGAGTGGGCAAGATCATATGAGGAGGGAACTTTAACTGCGTTATAAACCCGTTGTTGGATCAGTCCAATACCAAATTCTATAGACCTGCCCCGCCAGCCAGGTCTCTGATAACACTTTTGTCATCCTTTCATCTCCTAGACATATGGCGAACGCTCCACCCGGACTCTAGACATTATTTGCACTTTTCAGCACTGCATGCCATTCACACCACACTAGACTATTTCTTTGTTGGATGAGACCTGGCCCCTGAAATTATAGACGCGGAATATAAGAGTTTGTCTTATCGGACCATGCCCCCCTCTTACTGAAATGCCAATACGCACCTCCTAGACCCCCAATCCCGACTTTGAGACTCAGAACTGAGGCACTTCAAGACCCCCTCTTTCGCGACCATATTCAAGACAGTTTCACAGAATACTTCACACATAATTCTGGCAGTGTCACTGGAGCTGGCACCCTTTGGGAGGCGATAAAAGTGGTAATCAGAGGCACTGCTATTGCCAAATACGTAGGCATTCAAGCCACACTATGCAAAGAATTTACCTCCATAGAAGAAGCACTACAAAAGCTTGCACAGTTGGGACAGGGTCAACAGGACACTGGCCCAGCGAAGCAACATTGAGATAAAAATGCACAGAGTGCTCGATGAGGCTGGGTATGTACAATTACAACAAATATATATGTTATGTTATGTTACTTGGCATTTATATAGCGCCTTATGTATCATTGGTATGATCTTAAAGCGCTTGTAGGTTGAACGCCCTCGGGAACCGTAGTTCAAGTCAGTAGAGAGAGAAGAGTCATAAGGTGCGTGGGTGCACCGGATATGTGTGCAGCTGGTGTGGCAATTGCATGATAGCTGCTTCTTGGCGGTAGGTGTGGTGGTGGGGCGGTCAGTTGTATGTGTTCAATTCTGGAGGATGGACACCCAGACTGATTTCTGGCTGCGTTAGGCCTGTGGAGACGCTTTGGCTAGCGGTGTGTGTGCTCAGCCAGCTGTGTTTAATTAGGATGATGAGGAGTATGTGGCGGGTGTTAGTATGATAACAGCTATACCGAATGTGTCATAGTATCGCAGTGTTCTAGTTGAGTGGTGGTATATAGGAGAGAGTAAGCGTGGTAGTGTGATATGGGGGTTATCAGTAATGCGCTTGAGATTGAGTACTCCAACTGTACCATGTATACTATCCGTTTTATTTACTCCCTATGTTCGTTCCACTTCGTCTGTCCATTCCATCCGTTCCCGTTCCATACGTTTTAATTACACTGGCCGTTTAGTTTTCTATTTGTTAGATCAGGACTTTATGCAGGATTGCTATTTATGCGGGATTGCCCATGAATGATGGCCAGGGTAGAGGGTGTGGAAGTAGTTTGGCGTTGCCACATACCATGATTTCGGTTTTGTTGGGGTTTAAAAGGAGGTGGTTTGTGGTCAACCAGTGATCAATGTCAATGAGGCAGGCAGCGAGGTCGGGCTGGCGGCTGGGCTTTGAGTTAAGGAGTTTTAGGATTAGTTGGGTGTCGTCAGGGTAGTTAAAGCACAGGATATTGTGTGAGCGGATTATTTGTGGGAGGGTGGACATATAGAGGTTGAACAGGAGGGCTGATAGGCATGCTCCTTGTGGATCTCCGGTATTGACTGGTCGGGCGGTGGAAACAAAGGAGGAGAGGTGGGTTATTTGGTTCCTATTTTTGAGGAAGGATGCTATCCACTTGAGAGCGTTTCCACAGATTCCTAGGAAGTGGAGGCGGTCGAGGAGGATGGAGTGGTAGATGGTGGATAGGTCCAGAAGGATTAGTGCAGCACATCCCGCAGAGTCTGCAGTGTTTTTAAGGTCATCCCAGATTGAGGTCAGGGTGGTTTCGGTTCCGTGTCGGGGTCAGAAACCTGATTGGACCTAAGACTCGGAGATTGTTGGCTTCGACAAAGGCATTTAGTTGGGAGTAACCGGTTTGATCAATGAGTTTAGCAGGGAACCTGGTGTTTGAGATCGGGCAGTAGTTTTTGGGGTCAAGAGGGATGAGGGAAGATTTTTTTAGAAAAGGCTTGACATGAGCAGTTTGAATGCGTCGGGAAAAATTCCAGAGGAGAAGGAGTCATTTATGATGGTTCTTGTGTGTCCTCCTGCGCAGGTAGATGAGAATATTTCTTTCCGGGTTGAGGCTGGGCAGGGGTCTAGCGGGGAGCCGGATGGTTTCCGAGCTGAGAGAAGTTTGAGAAATTCGTCAGTTGATATTGGTGTGAACTAGTCGAAAGTTGGGTGGGTTGCAGCTGCAGGCGGTGGATTGGCAGGTAGGGTGGGTGGATTAAGTGGTGGGTGCAGGAGGGCCAGTTTATTGTTTAGAGAATTTGTTCTTTCGAGAGCAGTGGTGTAGAAGTGGAGAGAGAGTGAGTCGCAGAGTGACTGAGATGGGGTTGATTGGGTGGTGGTATATGATGGTTTGGTGAATTCAGAAACGATTTTGTGGAGTTCCTTGCTGGGGTTTTCACAGTTGAGGTTTAGAGAGTAGTAATGCTTTCCGGATTTCGGCTTTGTAGTGGCGATGGTGCCGGGCCAAGGTGGATCTGCTCAGGGTTGTTTTATCTTTCCGCCATTTGCGTTCAAGGGATTTATATAGTTGTTTTGCAGTATTCAGTTCTGGTGTAAACCATCTTGGAAAAGGTCCATGGCATGCAGATGATTGGAAATTGGGGGTAAGCGGGTGAGGTATTGAGCCATGAGTCAAAGGCATTGTGGTTAAGTGCACATTGCCTGGGGAGGTAGGGGGAGGAGACCGAAAGAGCGCATCGGCTAGGTCGGGAATGATTTTTAGTTTCTTCCAGCATTTGCGTCGGTTAGGAGGTTCTGGTTCAGGTAGGGGGAGAGGGGCGGGTGAGCGAATGTTGAAAGGGACAATTAAGTGATCGGACCAGATGATAGGGGCGCGGGGGGGTTAGATTTATCTGGTCGTGGGAGATGAAGATAGCATCAAGGGTGTGTCCTTTATAGTGAGTTGGGCCGTTGATGTGGAGGTGGAGGTTAATCAAATCTAGGGAGTCGACCAGAGAGTGGGTCATAGGGTTGGTGGGGATGTCAAGCCAGATATTGAAGTCTCCTAAAAGAGTGAGGTTAGGATGGTTTAATTGGATGGTGGCTATTGAATCGCAGAGGTTACTTGAGAATTTTCTGTCGTAGCCTGCCGGTCTGTAGATGATTATGAAGCTGTGGGTGAATGTTGGGGGAAGGGATATTTTGAAGAGAAGCGATTTGCAGGAAGGGATGGTTGGCTGGCCGTCGATGATTGAGGCAGAGAAGTGTGACTTGAAGGCGATCGCTACTCCTCCTCCTCTAGAGGGTCGGTTGAGTGGGATGAGGGAGTAGTCAGGGGGGAAAGGCTTCATTGAAAGACAGCACATTGAGGGGGACAAACCAGGCCGGCTTCTAGCATGGTTATACAAGAAAGAGGAAAGGCGAGTTCCCATTTACTCGATACACACACCACAAGGCCCCACTTGTTCCAAACAAGAAGGTATTAGCGCGGTCTTCCATTAATACTATCGCAACTTAAACAGCAATGTACTTACGTCCTGGCATGCATATGCACAGGAAGTGCTAGAAGAGATAATGAAGAGATAACTGCCCCAACTAGAGGGCGAGGCTGCGATTGCCATCAGGGAAAACCCTGTGGGCTTAGGCGGCCTGTCCGGCGAGTTCTATAAAGAATTTGCTGCGATTCTTGCACCCCATCTACTGAATGCGTTAAGGGAGGCATTTGAAGTTGGCATTCTTCTGCAAAGCCTAAAGGAATCAATAATCATACCCCTCCTCAAGCCGCATTAATCACCATTAGAGTATAGCTGATATAAACCCTTGTCCATATAAAACCAGGACAGTAAAATTCTGACAGCCTTACTGGCTAACAGGTTGAAAAAGATCATACACTCTCTGGTGCACCCCGATCAGACAGGGTACGTGCCAGGTAGATACATGTCCTCAAACCTAAGGCGCTTACACCACGTAATAGACTGCACCGCGACAATGGATGCTCCCTGTGCGATAGCCTCGTTAGAAGCCATAAAAGCATTTAACTACATTACATGGGACTGGTTGTATGCCACTGTTAGGGAGAATTCTCATTTCATGGCTAATTTCCCTTACCTAGTGAGTCCCTCAGCAGCTTTGCTGGATCTCTGGAGTTATTTCTTTCCACTTGGTAAGAATGTGGGCTTTTCCCCCACTCTTACCAATGTTTTGCTATGTGTCTTTTACCTTTTTTTATGAATGTGGGCTCTGGAGAACACCACTTCAGTGGTCCCCTTCTTTTGTGTGTTACACAGCACCTTCAGTGCAGTGACACAGAGTTGTCATGCAGAATTTCCCCCCGACTCCATTTCTGAGGCTGACTACTGTCCCCCAGAAAAGGGTAAAGTTGCCATTAACTTTACTTAGTCAATTTAACCACAGATCCAGTACACCCCATCTTACATGGAGTACTAGAAGGGTTAACTCTTAGCCCTTTTGATCTGTACCTCCTGGAGCATTGTTTCGCTCTTTCAACATTTAGACTTGGCTGGTGGCAGTGGTATCTACCCTAAACTTTCCTACCGCGGTTGTCTTATATAACCGTGGTAACATTGTAGGCTATTGTATCAGCCTCGAACTTAAACCCGCTTGACCAAATACTTTTTCTTTTGGCTCCGGTGTGGTTTATTCGCAATTTCTTTTTGTTAAACTCCTTCTTGTGTTTTACTTTACGCAGCAAACCAGGTTTGCCTTCTTTTTTCACTGTCTTTTGGCGGGCTTCTGCCAAGAAGCCCTCCTCTAGGCGCCTGGGTGTCTAGGTGGGATGAATGTGAGGGAGGGGTGTAGTCACCCCCTGCACAGGGTATCCTAGGAAACCCAAGTCGCACTTTTTCATGATTGGCTGAGGCCGTTGTCCGGGCTGGACAACCCCACTGCTGAGTGATTGACAGCCCGGCTGTGTGAATGGGGGATTTTCGCATAAAAGGCAGGTCTCTTGGGCTGGAAGTCAGAGAGTCGCCACTGGAACTACAAGGAACCGAAGAGAAGCGGAGGAAAGGTCGACTGCTGCAACTATCTCGTACCGGTGAAGCCCTGCTGCAGTCCTGAGCTATCTACCCTTCAATGACTAAGAGAAGATCCATTCCGGAGTGTTCTTCCCTTGAGCCTGGTGGGGATAACCAGCTCATCTTCTTCAGCCAGACGAATCCCTTCGTGGTCGAAATCGCTGCACAGTGCTGTAGTGGTCCTGATATCCACCTGAAGAGCCTCTCCTGTTTTTAAGGAGCACACCTTTTATTCATCGTTGCTGCTGCCAGCCTCATCCCTGTGTGGTGCAGACCCCCTCATCGTCCTCCTTCTTGCCGAAGCTCCAGGAATTGTGGGTCTGCAGGAAACTACCAGGAACAACTGCCGTGGCACCAGCTTCATCCTTTGAGAAAGGTACTGTGTCCTGCTTGAGGAATTTGGGTGAAACCCTATGTATCTTCCTTAAGACTTGTCCTTACTTTTCCCTCCTTCTTATAACTTTTGCTTCCGAAGATTGACAATATCAAAGTACTCTTGCCTACGTTGAATCATGAACTGTCCGACTGTGTGATCCTCGACAACATGCACCAGGTGTTACTTGACCCTGGCTTCGGCCCTTTGACTCTTGAATTCCTGTCTATGAGTGTTCTTCGATTCTGTCTGCCTAACTATAATATTGCCTATGATTTTTGCCTCCAACTCCCTCTGGGTATCTCAGGTGCTAAGTGTGTTTTTGCCCCGGTAGCATTTCTTGTCGCGATACGCGTTTATTTAGTAGACTGAACTGCCAAAAAGTGATCGTAATCATATTCACGGTAACGTGTCTTGTTTCATAACACCGGTCCGTTCAAACACAGGGTACTTACCTTGATCTATACCGTACAAAGTGAATTGGTTAGTTGTAATGTTTTTACGTGTGGTTTTGAATTTAATAGAAGTGTTGTATTTATAACAAATGGTTTAAAAATAAATGTACTTATATTGTTCTACCTGAAACCTTGAGTCAGTGTTTGCTTGAGTCACAGTAATTGTGGTCCCTTTGTGTAATCTCTACTACTGCTCATATACTCTTGAGATAAGCCTGGCTACTCTGCTACTGCTACCACTTTAACATAGTAGTACAGGCTTGTACCAAAGGTAAAACTTGTATTGCCACCTGTAGTCTTAATTGTGTGTAGTGGTCCCTAAGGGCACTGCACAGGATTCTGCCTAACAGCCACGTTGCACCGGTTTGGGTAAGGGCAGACGTTTATTAGATGGGTGACGCTGGTGTACACCCAGCCAACGGCTAGAGTTAAGACAGGCAAACACTTCTCGGGACCAAGGGAACTAGAGAGGGATATTAGACAAGGCTGCCCATTATCCCCGTTGCTCTATATCATGGCAATGGATCCGATAGCAATATACCTAAGGGCGGAGTACTCAGGCACACATATACTTATCGACGGAACACGCCATCTCATATCATTGTACGGTGATGATACGTTCACAATCCCGTAGACAGCCTAAAACTCATCATGGAGGCTCTGTCTGGAGCACTTTGTGTGCTACTCAGGAATTACAATTAGTAAAGACAAGTCATCCCTTTTCCCGCTTTCAAGCTTAACCAAAACATGTTGTGATCACCTACCTGTTCTGGCTTTGCAATGGAGTACCGACACATTCAGATACCTAGGAATTAACATATATCATGACCCAGCGTTAGAGCATGCCAACAACACCCTGAAAGTCCTAGACAACATAAAAGATTTGATGAAGTTCTGGATCAAAACACCCCTCTCAGTAATGGGCAGATTCGTCCTGTTGAAAATGGTAGTACTCTCTAGGCTACTACATCATTTTGCGCATGTCCCATACAATATTCCAAAAGCCTTTTTTGAAAACCTTAGATTCCCTATGTAGAGAGTTCCTATGGCGCAGCGGTAGATGCAGAATAGCATTATCCTCTTTACAAAGGCCCCATGAGGAAGTCGGCATCAAGGCCCCACACTTTGAGTCATACTACATGGCAAGACAACTGCAGTTTGTAGTGGGTTGGTTGGCAGATGAGCCTACCGCAGATGTCAAGCTCCTTCAGCCCCCTACACCTACTTACTTTCTCAAAGAGCTATTATGGTACAAAAAACCCCAGTCCACTGGGCATCCACACCTTGTATCGTTAGGCATCATAATGTGGGACAGGCCGCTAAAATTGATAGGCCTGTTGGATGCATTCTCACTGCAAATTCCCATAGCCTCACTTGTTTCTACCGCATCGCAGGCCCGGTAGGGCATACGCTTGCATTGGGAACCTGATGGGGTCTCTACTATGGGCAACCTGATGAACGGCACTTCCTTTATACCCTTTAATGAACTAGCAAACACTGGCTTGCACCACGGTCAGTATCTGTTGCACCGCACCCTCCAGAACATAATAAGGCGTAGATGGCCAACACATAGCGAAACAATGGAAACACACTCAGTAATTAACACATTGTATGACATAGCAGAAAGTGGGCATGCAATATCCAGGATATATGACTCCAACTGACTAGCGGGCCCTCTGGGGATTTGGCAATCAGGAGCAAGTGGGAAGAGGACCTAGGCGCCCTGCTCAGTGACACAGACTGGGCAAAGATATTGACGTACCACAAGAAAGTATCCCGCAATGCCAGACTGCAACTGATCCAGCTGGTCATTACTCACTGCGCATATTTACGCCTCTTAGAATATCGAGCTTCCCGGGGGCTTCCATACAACACTACCCTAGATGCGACGCCTCAGATGCTGGGCTGCTACACATGTTCAGGTCATGTCCAACTGCAGGGAGATATTGGGGAGAAGTGTCGTCCAGACTGAGAAGAGTAGGACTTAACCCAAACCCACTAACGCCATCTGCCTTTTTACTAGGATGCTTCACACACCCTAAAACTACAAGGTATGCGTCTAAAATTAAAGACTTAGCATAGCACATATACTAGCCAAACATAGGATAGCTATGTCATGTAAATCTCCACATGGCCCTAATATAGCAGACTGGTGGCGGGACCTTAAAAAATGGTCAGCAGAGGAAACTGTAGCTTGGAAGCGAGCAATACATTTGAGCTCCTCGGACACCAGTGGAGACATTACACTATGGACGTCTCTAATACATTCACTATTTGCACCAGAAGCAGACGACACTGAATTGTTAGAAACTCTGCTATCGTCAAACGCACACTGCCCAACCTCAGTAAATGGCATATACACTGGACAGAGGTCAACACTGCAGGCAAACCGGGAGGGTAGGGTACACTGGTTGAGGTGGGTTGGGAGTTGGGGAATGTTTCAATGTATAACTGTGGTCCTTGTGTTGTTATGCAGACACGTGCGTCAAAAAGTAAAAAGTAAGACGGTACATAATCCATTGTTATAATTGGGAGGAAGCAACGTAATGCTCAAAACTTCAATAACATTTTTTTTCAAATAGTATTTATTGAACATTTTAAACAAGTTTGAAAACATACATGTTGACTTCACAGTATGGATCAGTGAAAAAGTAAGAGTTGTGCTTCCGTGTGAAAGTAGAGAAAACATTAAGTTGAACTTGTTACATGTGTCCCCCTCCCTACCTTTCCTCCCCCTCCCCCCTTCCCCACTCAACATAATAGTCCTTACGGTCAATGAACATATGACTGAATTTAGTAGTGCTCTGCTCTTTGTTTAAAGTGTATAGCACCCAAAGTTCTCAACATGTTTACCAATTTAAGAGAGTAATCCCACGAACGGAGAGGAAGCCATTAAAGTTTATACATACTGTATAGCAGGTCTTACGGAGTACCAGTATGCTCTTTAAAATTCAAGAAAAGTCAGCAATAGCATGTCTATGTTTTTGCGGGATTCATGGATAGCTGCCGTTAAACTCTTCATTTCGTAAATGGCATGCGCCTTAATCAGCCATTCCCTTTTTGTAGGGAGGGAAGCTGACTTCCATTTCAGTGAGACACACTCTCGCAGCTAGGAGTAAGTTCCGGGGCAAGTGAGTCAGGGATTCATAAGAGTCATCATCGTCAGCTTTGAACCCAAACAGGACCAACACTGGTGTGAGTACTATGGTGATACCATCTATGGCTTGGATCCACCCCAGAACCTCTTTCCAATATGTTTGAGCATCCCGACATTGCCACCATTGGTGCCAGTAGTCACTCATCACCCCGCACCCTCTCCAGCATTTGGGGGACACTCCCGGGAACATTTTCGCTAATCTGAAGGGGGTATAGTGCGACCTAACCAGTAGGCGTGCATTATGCATCTTGTATTGCACAGAGATTGACCGCCCTGTATATCGCCTTCCAAACCTCTGGATTATTTTCTAGCCCAAGCTCCATTTCCCACTTGAGTTCAGACGGTGGGCACTGAAGGTGACCTCTGGTAAGTAAGGACATGTACATCCGTGAAATAAGACCCTTCGTTGTCTGGGGCGCACTCAATATTTGCTCAAATGGGGTTAGCGGGCGTTTCAGTGAATCGCACCAACGTGCATCATTTAGAACACTTCTCAATTTGAGAAATTGTAGGGGGGAAACTTCCAAGCCCCGCATAGCTTCCTTGAATTCAGGAAAGGAAATGAAAGATCCCTTCCTCCACATGTATCCCGCCCTCGCGAGTCCCGCCTCATACCAAGATTGGTAGGTGTGAACATTGTGTATGAGGCCCTGAATGGGAGGGGACGAGATGCAACTGAGATGGGAGGACCATGTTGTGACACCCCACATGGATCTTGATGGGTGCCACAGCGACCATAATACCATTAGGAATGGGTGCTCTTTAATTCGCTTCGTCATAGCTGATGGGGGGGGCCCATAACCATTCCCCTAGTGTAACCAGTGAGAAGATGTCATTCTCTATCGCTACCCATTGCTTTTCAGAATTTTCCCACAAATGGTCTGACAACACACAATATTCTTCTAAATCAGGGTATCCCATACCTCTCTGGTCCTTGGGCCGGATAAGAGTAGTATATGGCGTCCTTGGCTTTTTCCCGGCCCATAAATACTTTAGCAAGGTGTGTTTTATTTCTGTCAGGAATTGCCTGGGAATGACGATTGGGAGAGACTGAAACAGGAACAGGAAGCGGGGCAGATTATTCATTTTGATGGAGGTGAAGCGAGCTGCCCAGGACAAGGGGAGCTCAGTCCATCTGGACATGTCCTCTTGAATGGTAGCCCATAAGGGGATGTAATTCGCTTCGAAAAGGTCAGACAGGGCGACTGTAATGTTAACTCCTAAATATTTCACTGAATGGTGTTATATCTGGAAACCCCAATCTGCTTGTAGCTGCCTCAGAGGTTCTAAGTTTAGTTTCAGCGGGACTGCAATGGTCTTTTGGAGATTTGCCCGGAAGTCTGCAAGGGCACCGTAGCGGGTCATTTCCTGGAATAGGACTGGGATGGATTCTAGTGGTTGCGTGAGGTAGAGCAAAATGTCATCAGCGAACATGGCTAATTTGTACTCCTTACCTTCTCTGGGAATGCCGTGTATCCGGGGGTTAGACCGAATCACTTGTGCGAAAGGTTCAATGACCAGGGCATATATTAGGGGGGAAAGCGGGCAGCCTTGTCTAGTGCCTCGTGTTAGTGCGAAGGGTTCTGATGACATACCGTTGATGGAAACCTCGGCCCGGCCCCCTGATACAATGCTGTTGCTCCCTGAGTCCATATTATTCCCAGCCCTGACCATTTTAATACTGCTCGTAAAGAGGCCACTCCACACGGTCGAACGCCTTTTCAGCGTCTATTGATAAGTGGGTAGGGCTATCTCCGGCTTCCCGTAGGGTAGCCATAAGGTCTAAGGTTTTTCTTATGTTATCGGCCCCTTGCCTTTCCTTCACGTACCCGACTTGGTCAGCGTGGACCTGTTGTGGGAGGACTATGGAGAGGCGAGATGCGAGGATGCTGGAGAAAATATTTGCATCCACATTGATGAGGGAGATTGGGCGGTATGATGCGCATTTCAGAGGGTTTTTGCCTTCTTTTGGGATCACAATGATAATGGATTCAGTAAATGAGCTTGGGGCCTGCCTGGACTCCAGGATAGAGTTAAAGAGTTTGGTTAAGAAGGGGGAGAGGGAGTCACAATTTGATTTGTAGAAGGCTGGGGTGTTGCCGTCCTCCCCTGGTGCGGAGCCTGCTTTAAGATTGGATATAGCGCTCTTTACCTCTAGGGTGGTGACGGGAGCATTTAGCATGTCTAGGTGCTCATGGCTAATGGGTGGCCGCGTTAGTGCGGGTAGGTATTTCTCAAACTCAGGAGCAGCTTTCACCATGCGCCGAATATAGTTCTGAATAGTATCTTGAAAAGCGGCTTACAATATCTTGTGGAGAGGTAATGGGGGTGTTATGTTCATCCTCTAGTTTGTATACCGCTCTGTCTGCTCTTTGGTTGCGCAGGCGGTTTGCTAGCATTGTATGAGCCTTATCCCCTTTCTCAAAAAATTTCTGCTTGAGGTACTTCAATTGCATTAAGGCCTTACCATTCCACATATCTTTTAACTCTGCTCTTAACCCCTTAATTTGACTCATTGTTTCCTCCTCATGGTCAGGGTAGTCCCCAAGGTTGCGTTCAAGGCGGGAGATGTCTGCCCTTAGCTCCCTTTCCCTGTGCTGCCTGAGTCTTTTTCTGGCTGCTTCCTCGGCTATCACGATACCTCTTATGGTGGCCTTACCAGCCTCCCACACTGTGCTCAAGGGCATCCCTCCTGTGTCATTTATTTTGAAATAGTTTGCGATGGCCTCAGAGAGCATGTCTCTGAACACCGGGTTTCGGCAAAGGAAATCATTGCACACCCATCTTCGATTCGTCTTAGGTAAAGGCCCCAAATCTAATTCCAATATACAGAGGTCGTGGTCTGTCCAGGCCACCACTTCTATCCCAGAGCCGCATACATCACACTCGCTTTCAGCCCCCAGTAGAAGATAATCTACCCGTGAGAAGGTTGGGTGGGGGGGCCAAAAAAAAAGTGAAGGCTTTCCCTTCCGAATGTGTTGTGCGCTATGTATCTATTAAGTGATGTTCTCTTAATTGGCTTAGGAATCTGTTCCCCTGCAGGGTGTTTGGGGAGCTGGTGTCCTGCCTTACCGAATGCCAGTCCAGGTCTCGGTCAGCTACTACATTGAAATCGCCCCCGCAGATTAATGTATCCTCTTTCCAGTCCTCCAGAAGGTCAAACAGTGGTTCAAATAAAGAGGACTGGAATTGATAGGGAGCATAAGCAGAGCATAGTATGATGGTGCGTGTCCTCAACTGCCCTTTTAGCAGTACATATCTACCTTGGGCATCCCTGTGTGTTTGAGCGATCTGGAGCCCCAGAGACTTTCTGAGCTGTATCCCCACACCTCCCTTCTTTTGGGAACCAGAGGCCCAGACTGTGTTGCCTATCCCCTTGCCAAAGATTTTGCGTTCTCCTCCCTGATTGTATTTTGTCTCTTGCACGAACAATATGTCTAATTTGGATTGAGAAAATTGTTGCGCTAGCATGGATCTCTTTTATGGAAAGTTGAGGTCCTTTACGTTCAGGGACCCGAAGTCTATACTATCTGACTTAGCCATATCTGCTGTAGTTTTCCACAAGTAAGCTCCTTCCTCCCTTGAAGGATCGACCCGGGCCTACCCTCTCCATATTTAGTATCAATTTAATGTGTTGGATTAGGGCCGTGTATACATGTAGCTTTGAGCAGTGAGCAGGTTCCATCGTATTATAAGATTGAGTGTCCCATACCTCCCTCCGTCACCCCCCCACCGCAGAGATGTGCTTGAGCACAATCTCATCCGGGTGAATTGAGACACCCTTGACATAGTAGGGCCACACTGGTGGAGCCGCTCTCAAGGCGCCAATCGAATCTGATAGTACTCGTGCAGGAACAGAATTGCTTGCACCAGTAAAAGTGAATTGTAGCTGCTTTTAACTCAGTGTGGTGTCTAACTTAACTTAACTTGCTATCGCTGCCGCGTAGCCCCCTGGTACAGAGAGTAGGAGCTTAAGAGTGCACCTCTGGGATATTTCGGAGCATGACCCCGTGAAGCCCATTGCCTCACGGTGTGTTTAGGCACTTATACTTCCATTTGGTCTGCGCCCTTCCTCGTCTTGGAGGCTTTGGATCTTGGTGGCGACCTGGTCATGAGGATGCCCTGCGTGCATCTGAGCCCGAGCCTGCATCGGGGCCCCGGAGGTGCTGTAGGGCCCGCTCTGCCTTCTCCACCGAGGGGATGCGAAACTCGTCTCCATCGTGTTCGAATGACAGGGAAAAAGGATGACCCCAGCGGTACCGGACACCCCTCTCCCGCAGCCAGGCTGTTAAGGGGCGACATCCCGTTCTTTTGGCGAGGGTCAATGTGGACAGGTCCTGGTACAATTTTACTCTTGTTCCCTGAATTCTATAGTGTCTTTTTCTCTCGCCCTTTGTAGAATGTCCTGCCTTTGTGCGTAGTAGTGACATTTTATCATAACTTACCAGGCCCCCCTGGGTGGACGTCCTGCTCTGTGGATCCTGTCAAATTCCAGCTTGCGGGGTGGTCAGATTTATCATAGAGGGACAGAATCAGGTCATTGACCTTACTTTCGAGTCCAACCACAGTTTCTCTTTGCTCTTCCTTCAAGCCAATGATACAGATGTTGGATCGCTGCTCACGGTTTTCTAAGTCGTAGAGCTTAGCTTCAATGTCCCGCTCTTTTTGCTCCAAGTCCGTGAGCCGGGCCTCATATTGCATCGTTGTTACTTTCAACTGCTTCAAGGCGATCTTCGACTTTGGCCATCTTTGTTTGCAGGTCAGAGACAGTTTCTGTGAGACTGGATTTAATTGATCTGAGCTCACCGAGCAGGAGCCTAATGTCTGATTTCGTGGCGCTGTCAAGATAATTTCCTGGTATGTCGGAGGAGCTCTAGACTTCATCTGGGTCCATGGCGACCCTTGCCCGGGAGAACCTGCGCAGTGTTGCAAGTGTGCATGGATCCAGGCTTCCTCCCTTGGTGGGCTAGGGGTACGTTGTTACTGCAGCGAGAGACAAGGGTGCCCAGCATGGGGGGTCCCAAAGGAAACAGCTGGAGGGATTTCCCCATGGGTAGAGAGTGTTGGGACTGGTCTGCCTCTCACAGGCATATTTTCGATAGAGTCAGGCTTCGTTCTGTATCCTGTAGTCCGCCACTAACTGGCTACTCTCCTTTCTGTCTAATAGATCTAGCAGAGTCTGTGCTCATGATGCCAAGGCTCCTGCAATTAAGATACATTTTGGCGTGCCACAAGTATCCATCTTATCACCTTGCATATATAATATTTTTATGACCCCTTTTTTCGCCCACCTTGCCCAGGAAGGCATTCTATTCTCTAATTACGCAGACGACACGCAATGTGTCATCCCCCTCACTGGTCAACACAATCAGGATGAAAGAGAACTAAATCGCATATTCACAATCATCGCACATTGGATGATGCTGAACAATCTCGCCTTAAACCGGGGAAAGACGGAACTCATGGTTGTGGGTTCTGACAGTATTTTGTCTAAACTAGACCCAGCGTATAAACATTTTCAGCTGGGAGATGCTCTCATTCCCTCTCTTCCTAAAGCAAGGATCCTAGAGGTGGTGATGGACCAATCGCTTACCATGAATTCCTATGTGGCTAGTACTGTGTCATCGGCCACCTACTATATCAAACAGCTATCCCACATGCGACCACTTATCTCTCAACCTAATGCAGAGTCCATTGCTCATGCCATCATAGGATCTAAACTGGACTATTGCTGCAGCCTCCTAGCAGGTGCAAGCAAAAAGACCATTAGTCGCCTGCAGGTGGTGCAGAATGGAGCAGTCAGAGTTATCTCGGGTCTGGCCTACAGAGCACATGTGTCTGAGGCACGTCGCGCGTGGCACTGGTTGCCCGTGGATGCGCGTATTACCTTTAGACTCATGGTCATTACCTTTAAATGTCTCAAGGGTATTATGCCCATTTACCTTCAAAGATACATAAGAATAAAATCCAATGGCAGAAATCTTCGCTCCAACAATCAGAACTTGCTTCACCAGCCTAAAGTCAAAACCAAAAAAGCACAATCGGGTGCCTTCGCCTTTGCGGCACCAGCTATCTGGAACACCCTACCAGGTCGGTTGAGATATTCTGTCGATCTGACCAACTTCAAGAAAGACCTAAAAACCTTCCTTTTCAAGTAGCAGCACTTGATCCTTAGTCTTCCCTCCTGCTTCCGGATCTACCTATATGATTGACCTTTTTGTCCTGTCTGCGCCCTCACACCTATGGGTTTATGGTTGCGCAATATAAATGAAATAAAGTAAAAGTAAAGTAATGAGACTTTCCACTTGATCCTTTTGGTGGCGTGATTGCGGGAACCAATACCCCCACACCCTCTGCAGTTTATTGCCCATAGGGAAGCACCCCGTGGGTCTCGATGGAGTGAGGTCTCTCTTTGCAGAGGGTTACACGAGTGTCACTGTGGTCAGACCAGCGCTGACCCTTCTCACCCACACGCCGGGGGCTCTTAGGGGCTTCAGGAATGGTGCTGTGGTAGTTGCTGTGGTGTACCACAGTGCAGTGCTCATTTCAGCATGCACCAACTCAATAGGGTGCTTTGGGAGCGCTTCAGAAGCTGAGAGAGAGGGAGCAGTTGGGGTTCATGTGTGTTTTTACGTTTGTCAGCAGGCTATTAGTGCCCCTGGCCGGTGCCAGTGCTGTGGGCCAGGCTTCACCTTTAAAGGGGGCCACTCGGGTGTTGGGCTTCCGACTTTACGGTGAAGATACGGGCTGGATTGAGTGGCCCTTGCTTTTACTCTGCTTCCTGTGCTCCTGCACCTCGCTTACCACCCAGAGTGTCTTCAGTGCTCTCAGATGCGTGCCAGTATGTGGGCTCCAATGAGGCGTAGGCTTGAATGGGCTGCAGCAGATGAATTCCCGGGGATGACTCCTGTGCCTCAGGGGCCCTTGGGGGGGGCCGCGGAGCCGAGCTACGGCTGCGGTGGCACCACCAAGTCCACGTTTGCGTGCCGGTCTCTCACGACCGGCGCCTCCGGGCGGGGTAAGGCACCTCCTCCCTCGGGGCCTCACAGCCAATGGAGCCTGGTCTGGTGAGCGTTATGCTGGGGACCCCGGAGGGCTAAGGAATTGCTGGGTTCCGCCCGCCCCCTTACCTCCGTTCCCCGATGATGGCCTTTGGACTCGCCTTCTGCTGACGGCGGTGGGCGGGGAGGAGGGGCACCGGGCTGCCTCCTACTGCGGTTCTCGGCGAAGCTTTCCGATGCAGAAAAACCAGCAGGGTATGGTGAGGTGAGGGCCGCCCTGATCGCCAGCCTCACGGGGTCTTCGCTGCTGGTCCGGTGCCTGTGGAGCTTGCTACCCTCACTCATTCTGTGCTATGCTCCGGCTTCACACGCAGCCGCCATTTTCTGCATCCAGGCGGCCGGCCGGGGGGAGGTTTCCTTCGGCTTCGCTCTGTGACTGTAAGCGATAATAACGTTCCATGGAGCGGCGAAGGTTACCAAAGCTCCGTGATTCCAGCTGCATAATATTGGGCCTGTTACGCGCCCGCAGAGGGAGACGACGGACTATGCTGCCATCTCGTCTGTGCCCCCTGGTGGTCTCCCTTAAAAATTGTTTTTAAAAAAACATTGCCTAATGACACCAGTTCTATTAGGAGGGAGGACGTGGGACGTATGGAGGAAAGGGGACTATGGACTAGGAGTACGTTAGTCACTACAGTGAGTAACTTATAATTACTCCTACATCCTGTCCCCTTTCCTCCATACTGCATGGGCGATTACAACTGAATGTAGCCTCAGGGTGGCGAGTTGCCCCTCTTAAGAAAACAAGTTCCTCTATACTGCCTGGCCGAATGCCATGTCCGACCTGGCCCTGGCATCCAAGCAGTAGTGCTTGAGAAGGCCGCGGGAGTAGCCCACGTAGCCCCTTTGCTGATAACCTGCAACAGGACGTATCTTTGGAAAGCTACCGCTGTGGCCATGGCTCTGATGGCGTGGGTATGCATCTTTGCTGGCAATGGCTTGTGCTGCCCCTCATACGCCTCCTTGATGGCTGTAACCATCCACCTTGCTATGGAAGCCTTTGAGGCCTGACAGCCTGGTTTTGATCCCCCAAAGCTGAGGAGGAGGGCGCCCAATTTATGGCAGGTCTTGGTTCTGTCCAGGTAAAATCTTAGCGCACGTCTAACATCCAGACAGTGCAATACCCTCTGAGCCTCAACCTTAGGATCTGCAAAGAATATCGGTAATACTATCTCCTCATTCAGGTGACAAGAGGAGATGACCTTAGGTAGAAATGCGGGGTGTGTTCTGAGCACCACCTTGTCCTTGTGCAATGTAGTATATGGCTCTGATGCGACCAGGACCTGGATTTCGCTGATTCGGCATGCTGAGGTAAGGCCCACCAGTACGGCTTTCTTGATGGTAACTAGCCTGATGTCCGCCGACGCCATGGGTTCGAATGGTTCATCCGCCAGGGCACCCAGCACCACATTAAGGTTCCAAACCTGGTGTGGTTTCTTGATAAGTGGCTACAGTCTAGTGCCAAGTGCCTCTTAACCACAGGATTCGAGGATGAAAAGACCTCCTAGCCCATGCGGCATGTGTCCACCTGCACACCTGAGTGGGTGAGGTGTGCTCAGAAGGATAGAACGTCGTCCAATTAGCAAGTCAATGGGTCAATTTCCTTTGATTCTGCCCTGTGACAAAACCTGGTCCACTTGCTTTTGTACTGGCTCCTGGTAGCGTCGCTCCTAGCCCCTTGTATAATAGCCAGGTTAGCCTGTGACAGGTGCAGATGCTTCAGGGTAACCTGTTCACGAACCACGCTGCGAGGGCTAACTTCTGCTTGGTGGGGTGAATCACTGTGCCCCCTTGCTGGGAGAGTAGGTGGGCTGGGCCCACCAGGAGATATAAAGGTGGCTGATCCGACAGGCGAGAAGTTCCGGGAACCAGGGTCTTGCGGGCCACCATGGCGCTATCAGGATGAGCCAAAGGCTCCGCGACTCCCTGACCCTGCAGATGACCCTGCGGACTTGTGGAGTGGGGGGAAAAGTGTTCATGTTGTTCCACGGGATCTGTATCGCGTCACCTAATGAACAAATAACGAGAAGATACTGTGGTTTTTGAATTAGCGCCTTTATTTGAAAGAAAATTAGTGGAAACGTTTGAAACACATTGGTAATCTGTATTTTCTAATTGTTTTAAAGGTTGGCTTTGGTCTGAGCTTTTCCTCTGTATAGTTTATGCTCTTTTGCAGAAACAGTCACTGATTAAAAGTGGGCTTGGTTTCTCATTCACAAATCAGTCATTGTATTTCCATTTTCATGCAGTTGTTTTGCAAGTTGACTGTTGCATCCGTTTCATTTGGATTTGAAATGAGCCATTTCTCTCAGTACGGACATTTATTTGCCTTTAGTATAGTTGGATCGTATAAATCTTTTCATACGCCTGTCTTCGTGATTTTGTTTATGAGGTATCTTAATGTGGCTCGTGTTTTTTTGTTTGTATAGCGCTCTCTATATCATGGAGAGTACTTGGGTATCATCCGTTTTCTAGGAAAGAAACCAAACACACGTTTTAGTCAAACTCCTAGTGGTTCAAATTGGTATAATCTCAGTATAGTGTGTCACACGTTAACACGACATACACGTTAACAATATGTGGATGTTTACAACGTAAGAACTTAATTTCGACATTGGCATTATTTTGCATCCGAAATGATTTTGTTAAATAATTTAGCATTGTTACATCTTATAAGTTGATGTGAGATACCTTAGGTCTTGATGTGTCTGTGTTGAGATATTTCTCTTTGGTGAGAGAGCGAACATATGCCATTGGTGCAGTTGCCTAAATGGAATAATATTGTGATAACTGATTACTATGGCATAGTTTTACATTCTGATAGGATTTAAAGTACTTTGATTAGCATTGCAGTAGGGTGCTGTTGTAATGAAGATCAGACGTAGATTATTTATATTAATGGTAGTTTAATGGGGGGGAAGTCCCCAACAGCCAACCTTCTTCATACAGGTATCTTCTTGTATGGTTCTGAAAGCAGAAACATACAAGAATAACACTTGTACACAGCACTCTACATTATAACATCTCCTCCTCCACATTATTTATGAAGGATGCAATTGTAAAGAACTATATACAGAATATATTAATATGCAACGTATATAACCTGGATTTGGGGAAAGAACTATATACAGAAAATACTACTATGTAACACAACATGGCCCTCATTACGACCCTTGCGGAAATTGACTGACCGGACCGCAACAGCGTAAATAGCGTTTCCGCCATTGCACGAAGGAGCAAAGTGCGGCTAATTACGACCCATCGGGCACGAGCATTACGCCATGGCGGAATCCGAAAGGCTGCGATGGCGGAAATGACCCCAAAACGGCCCTTACCGCCGCCGTACGCTGCACCAGGTGCAATACCGCCACCCATCTTAGCGGTCACCGTAATGAGCGGGCACCGTAATGAGCGGGCACCGCAAATTACGGGCACCGTAAATATACGGAAACGGAAGTAAAAGCATGTGGCCGGAACGGGAAACAGCACGCCGCACAACTATAAAATCCGAATCCCAACACAACCATTAAAAATCCGACCCTGACACACATCCCAACCCGTTAGCAACCCCAGTTAAAAAAATAAATATGGGAAAGGTAGCCAAGAAAGCGTGTGATCGCAAGCGGCAGGTCCACTTCTCCCGAGAGGAACTGACCGTGCTGACCGAGACCCTGCAGGAAAATGCCGCCGTCGTCTTCTCCAGTCAAATGACCAGGACGGCCCTTGCCAACAAGAAGGCCATATGGGCCCTTGTGGCACAGCGCGTAAGTGCGGTGGGGACAACACCCCGCACGCCACAGCAATGTCGCAAGCGGTGGGACGACCTGCGGATCCGCGTACGCAGCATACTTTCTGCGAACAGGAACATCGCCACAGCTACCGGGGGGGGATCAGAGTCGCCCATCAAGTTGACCCCCTGGGAGGAGATCTGCGCCTCCACCATAGGAATGGAGAGCATAGAGGGAGTCGGAGGGATGGAGAAAGGAGTGCCGACATCCGGAGAATCAGGTAGGTTTGCCAAGAGAAACAATGCGAAATCCACAAACCACGAACATGTGCAGTACCATGTGACCCCATAGTGCAATACATACTTTGCCCTGACAGCGCCCTCTAAAAGTCAGAATGAATAAACAAATTAATCAAGATGCCATAAACAACCCCTACATGTGCAGCATGCACCCCCTAACTGCAGGCAGCCAAATGAATGCATCCTCAATCCACACGAAAATGAGACCACCTCCAAGGCCCAGTCCCATATCAGCCTCATGTACCACCCCAATGCATTTGATACGTTGCCATTCCAAATCCGACAGACCCATAACTAACGCTCGCCCCTCTTTACTCCACCACAGGGTCCGATACCAACGACGAGCTGCAGGACACCCCTACCAGCACGCCTGCAAAGAGGGCCAGGACCAACGTCCCAAGAGCCTCCACCTCAGGTGCAAGGATCAAGACACGGCAGCAGCAGGAATCAAGTGCCAGCACACTGGAGGGGACTGCAACAGGCACCCCAGCAGCCAGCAAGTCCACAACCCCAGCACCACAGGTCCCCCCAAAGAACGTATCTGATGGCACTGCCTCTGGTGGTAGCAGCACCATAGGTGACACAGCTGTCATGCCAGCATGCTCCGACACGGAAAACAGTGCTGGCGACGTAGGTACCATCCATGACCTTTCCCAATCCCCCTGCATGTTCCATCCCCTACACCATGACGAAACCACGCAGGGGCACCCTGAAGACGACGACTGGCCAACCCCCACAAGTCCTGTGCCAAGGCAACATGTGTTGAGCAGCCCCCCTGTCACACCACCGCAAATGTCCATGGCCCAGCAGAGGCAACAGTCCCTCGACCTGCTGATCGAGCAACAGCAGGAAGCGTCCACGCTACTCAAGGACCATGCAAATGAATGCGGGGGTTCCAGGGCAGCCATGGAAACATCCACCGAGACACTCAGGGCACAAATAGAGAAAAGTAGTGAGAGCCTCAGGGGAGAAATGGAGAGAAGCACCGAGAGCCTGAGAGCACAAATGGAGAGAAGCACCGAGAGCCTGAGAGCACAAATGGAGAAAAGCACCGAGAGCCTGAGGGGGGAACTGCATGCGACGTCCAAAGACGTTTGTGCTGAACTTGCTGCTGTGCGCCGTGTGCTCTCGGAGCTCTCACAAACCCTCAGAGACATGCATGGACGCGAGCAGGCAGAGACGTCATCCGTGGCAAGTTCCGTCCAGGGCAGCCCCCAACGCAGATCTGGCAGGAACCTGCGCTCCACGGGCAGGGGTGCCCCTGATACCCGTAGAGGGGGCTTGCAATAGCGTCTACCCACGGGCAGCATGCATATCTGGACACTGGTGTTGGGGGGGGAGGAAGTAGGGTGGAGGGGGTGTGTTGGGCTTCACTGGGTGGCGGGTCCATAGGGTGTATGAATCAAATCACATTAACAATACAGCACTTCATTATCATCCAATGACATGTGTGGACATTGATATTTGCGTACGAGGCCTTCATAGGCGTACAGTCCACTATGTGCCTGTACTACACACACACAGTGCCACAGGTCCCCTTTCCGTGTAATAGGCACCATGCGTGGTTGCTAGAAGCATGCATCTATGATGCTCTGTCGGATTGCACGTGCATCCTGTGCCTCATGGACTCCCTGGGGTGCCTCCACATCCCCACCCTCATCATCATCATCTTCAGGTGCATGCAGTACAGCGTCAGGGGGCATGGGCACATTCCTACGTATGCACATGTTGTGCAGCATGACACATGCCATGACCATCTTAGAAACCCTCTCATGGCTGTACATGAGTGCCCCGCCAGACCTGCTGAGGCTGCGGAAACGAGCCTTCAGTAGGCCGAATGCCTGTTCAATGACCACACGGCTACGTGAGTGGGCATGGTTGTAGTCCTCCTCATGCTGGTTCTGTGGGTTCCGGATTGGTGTAAGGAGCCATCTCTTCAGTGGATACCCGGCATCACCTGTATGGGACGAATAAAGGGTGTCAGTGGAATGATAGTGCTAAGTAGCCCCCCCCCCTCCTGCAAGGTCATTGACGCATCAAATGGGCCACGATGTCATGCATGGAATGAGACTCACCGAGTAGCCAGGATCTGTGCCCTGCGTGTCGCTCCATGTAGCGTGGTATTCTTGTGTTCCTCAGGACCATAGAATCATGGGTAGATCCTGGAAATCTGGCACAACAATGCGTAAAGATCTTGTTGGAGTCACACACCATTTGCACATTGATTGAATGAAATTGTTTCCGGTTGCGGTACTGGACCTCCATGGCATGTGGGACAACCAATTCAACATGGGTGCAGTCGATGGCACCAATGCAACCCGGGATGCCGCCAAGTGCATGGAATCCCACCTTTGCGTTGGTAATCTCCTGGTACGTGCGTGGTAGTGTGATGTGGTCGTCGGCGTGCTTCAGGAGGGCATCGTGCACTTGGGAGAGTGTCCGTGAGAACAGTGGCTGTGAAATGCCATGCAACTGTCCCACTGTGTGCTGGTAGGTGCCTGTGGCCAGGAAGTGGAGTACAGACACCACCTTCAGTAGGGGTGGGATGGCGGTTGGGCTATCTATCATGCTCACGAGGTCAGCATGTGTCATGTCCACAATGGCGATTATGGTGTCCCGGTCCAAACGGTAGAGGGTGTGGATCTGCTCAGCAGTGAGGTTGAACGGATCAGCTCGGAGGCGTGGGATTGCGGGCCGCCTGCGTGGTGGTAGTGGCAGTGCTTGTGGGCCTTGCTGACCCTGCCTTGCCCTCCTCCTCCTCCTTCTCCTCCGTCTCCCCTGTGCGCCCGGTTGTTGTACCTGTTGTTGTTCGTCGTCTTCTTGTAGTTGTAGCACTTGCAGTGCTATCTGGTGCCCCAGGCCCAACATCGCTAGTCCTGCCGGTAGCATTTTGGAGTGGGAGTGGTTGTGGGAGGGGTTTGGGTCTGCTATATATGTGCTGTCGGCCTGTATGGCCTCCACCTGTGCTGATTGAATGAATCTGTGGCAGATGCAATCCCTTCTGGCCGAGCACGTCCCGCACGTAAGGCTGCATTTGGCCGCATGGCATCTTGGGATTGGAATCATGTATCAAATCCCGATGGCAGTGTGATGTACTTTGACTGATTTTCATGCTATGCTCCCATTGTTACACATGCTATGATTGCAGCCGCTTACATACCTGTGAAGAGTCAGTGGTATGTAGGGCTCGATCGATGGCCGACCCTCATGCAGCACAGTATCGTACTTCACCGACGGGCGTGGCGTCCCATTTGTGATTGCAGCCAGTTAGCATTATGACACACAGCCGCACTACATTGATGTAATTGTGAATGCAAGCGTTCACAGAAGCCTTTTCGACGTAATGTTGCAAGTGAGGAATTCGAAGGCCAGGATTTTTGGTTGCGAAGTAGCGGTGAGGAGACGCCCACAGGTCTGCCTGGAAATGTAACGTTCTATTGTTGAATGTCCTTGGGACAGGGCCCATAACGAGCAAGCAATGAATGACATGAATTGAATGGGATGCGCAATAGCGTAGTGGACGATAAGGCAGGACGTTCCCAAGTCCATCTAGCTTCACGACACTACAGATCCGGCCAGGAGCACAGTGGTTTTTGCAGACTGCATTACGCACAGACGCGATGGAAGTTTCACATATTATGTGAGTGAATGTTCATGCGTTTTCATTGCGGGATGAGGGAATGATGAATGGATGCATGGACAGATGATTCCATTTAGGGTCTGCCATGTACATGTGTTTTTTGATTCAATCCCCTTCCCCTGCGCTATGTGATGCAAGGCTGCCATAGTGGGACTTACGTCTATCTGCCCTTGTCGGATCCTCCCTGTCTCGACGCGCCTTCATACACTTGTGTCTAGGCACGTTACTAATCCCATGTCATGGGTTCTATCTTGACGGACGCATGCACAGTAACCGACGTTGCCAATGGTGTATTAACCTCGATTGGTTTCGTTATGTATCGATACTGATTTAGGGGTGTGTATATTCCTTTGGAGTGGGCTAGCATGCATATGGGTGTGGATTTGGTGTGTTGAATGAAGATAGTGATGCATCATGTGTCATGTAGTGCAATCGGTTAATTTGTGTTTCATTTTGGTGACAGGTATCTCCTGCCCTATTGCAGATGCCATCTGTACGCCACTCCTCCAGATGGTTTTTACTCTCGACACCTGCAGCTTCGGGTGAATCAGTGGAGCAGCATTACGATCTTATGGGACGATCGCCAATGGGCCACATGCCCTTACGCTGTTCTGGTGGCTAGGTGCAACATTTCGGCCTTTCAGCTGGACTAGTGCCTGCCTCATGGGACGGACCTGCGGTTCTTGCCGCTTCCATGTTGCCTTTTGGAACGTTGATGTTGGCCCTGTGTGCCATGATGGTACAGGGCGTCACACAAGTGGAAGCTGGTCAATTATTGCAGATGCAGCCCTCGGTGATGATGGATGTTTTGGTGTTATTTTACAAATTGCTGTGAGGCCTTTGTCATTTGGATGTGCATTTAAATTGTATTCCGATATTTGGCGTGTTGCGTTATTCTTTGCAGGTGATGTGGCGATTTTCGATTTGTGGCGGTATGTATTGCGAGATGATCTGCATTGTGTTCCGCCTTCTGAGTTGAGTTGTGTGGTACAGTACTGGCCGCTTTTGCCTACGTAGCACAGTGTGGTCACGGATAGGGGCTGCCATTGTGACTGTTTACATGATGTGCTGTTCAGGGGCGGGGGATTGGCTTTTGGCCGACTGGTGCCTGTCAGCCAGGTCGATTGATGGTATGATGGGATGTTCAGAATGTGGCTGGTCACAGGTGCCTGTGTTTGCGTGCGTTTGTTGGAGGGGGACTGGGGTCATGTCCATTGGAATAGCTTCTGTATTCATGCCATCTGTGCCCTGCAGCTCCCATCGGCCCCTCTTGGGATGTGCCTGGCTGCTCAGTCACTCTGCCAACTTGTGTGGTACATGCTTCTGCTGATGGTTGGTTTGTTTACTGGCAAGAGTACAGGTCTGGTGCAATCCCCCTCAGGATGCTGTTTTGGATGTTGCCTTGCGCTGGTGGCAAGCGATGGGGGACTACTGTTGTTTTGTGTCATGTGTTCTTGATTTCCATTTTGATGTCTTGTACCTTCACATGCCTGTGCTGCATCAGTACGGCTATGGTGAAATGCCGTACATGGATGCCCACTCACGGGGCGCTTCGAACACCTGCATGCATTTCTACGTTGGCATGCATGGGTGAATTGTAGATTTCACTGGTTGCATGGTGTGAGTACATTGCGCCTGCCAGGAGTTGTGCAATGTGGCCAGGGAGTGGAGTACAGGCACTCAGTGGGCCATTTACGGTTGGTTCACGATGCCGTATTTCTCGCCATGGCGGAATGGTCCATTCCGCCATGCCTGATGGCGTTAGGTACATGTCCGCTAGGGTCGGAATTGGCGTACCGTTGCACCATGGTGGTGTTTGCGGTTTGGCATGGTGCGCGCGCGCGTGCTTAGTGCAGTTAGCGTTGGCGTTCACTACGGTGTCGCTAATGGCTTCGTACTTTGCGGTGACGGGTCATAGTCGCACCGAGCGCTTTTCGATGGCGGTATTGCATTTCCGCCATCGTTTTCCCCTTTCCGCCAGGGTCGTAATGAGGGCCCATGACTTTAAGCTTTCCTTCTACTATACATTAATTCTTAATGAAAGGATACATACTGTGGCTCCATAGCAAGGTCCCAGGGTGGTACAGTCCAGAGTTTGTGACTATTTATGAAAGCGCTAGTAGTTTTAGTAATAAATAAAATCTTTCTTGAAATTGTGCACCACTCTCCCAGCTCTCGAAGAAAAGTTATTATTTTCACATGGATTTCCAAATATCTTCCGATTAACAGACTTCTCCACACTACCATTATCACTTGCAAATGTGATGTTTTTCACTGATATCACTTGCCGGTCTGGATATGTCCTTATATATTCCTTGTGTGGAAGACTGACCAGTACAGTTCCTCATCTGACCTTCTTTCCTTGCCAATATAATATCTTTGCATGACCACTTGTTGCCATCCTCTAATATTACTGACTTCTTGGAACACTTAACCACTCTCTGAGGAGATCGGAATTTAGATTCTCCTTTTACGACTCTCTTGGGTTCTCTTACTCTAATCCACTCTCCATTTCCGACCTTACTTTCCTTTACATGCTTCTGCCCATCATAGTATTTCTTGTATAGATCTTGCCTCCTCTTTCCTTTCCTTACTATTTCATCCATAAACATTTTTACTCTTCTTTATTGTCATGCAAGCAGGTCTAAGTCTGCAATTCTCCCTCTCATCAAGGTGAAAGGTTCCACTTCCGTCACTGAGTGTGGAGTGACATTGTATGTGATCAGCGCTTCTTTGAGTGTTTCTTTCCACGGCAAACTATTAGCAACGGCCAATTGGATCACACCTTTTATAAAACGATTCATTCTTTCCACCAAGCCGTTTCCCAATGGATGGTATAACTCTGTTGTGCTGTGTTTGATGGCTCGTTCGATCAGAAAGCACTGAACGTCTTGCGACATAAATTGAGCTCCATTGTCGGATATCAACTCCTGCAATTCACCCTCTCCACTGAAAATTTCTTCTAGAAATGTTGTAACCTTCATGGCAGAAACAGATTCCTCAATAATTCCACACTCCACCCATTTGGAAGTATAGTCAACCAACACGATAAAATATATTTTTGACGGTTCTAGTATCTCATATGGATCAGCTATATCAATAGCTAACTTTGTCCAAACTGAGTCTGGTACAGTTATTGGTTGTAACGGTGTGATCTTGGTCAACTTTCCTTTATCACTCACTGCGCATGCGGAACATTCTTTTACCAATGTTTCTAATTCAGTCCACATGTTGGGCCACCAATAAGTTTCTCTGGCCCTTCTTTTTGTCAAACATCTCTCTACATGCCCCTCGTGGGCAATTTCCATGATCCTCTCTCTCAATGCCACGGGAGGAACAATCCTATCTCCTCTATAAACACATGCATCATCACATGACATTTCATCCTTTATCTTCTCCCAGGTTCCAATGTCCTCATTGACGTCTTTCCAGCCACTTTCCACTGCTCTCCTTAAACATCTTTGTTCTGGATCCAGTTTCGTAGCCTCCATCCATTCTTCTTTCCCAAAGCTGGGAGGTACTTGCAAAATAATGCAATCCATGTCCTGATCTTCTATCCCTTCATCACTATCACAATGGTCTTTTCCCTCATTGTCGCATGGCATGCGAGAAAAACAATCAGTCACTATATTTGTTCTTGCCGGAGTGTACTTTATAATCACATTATATTGCATAATAATTAGAGTCCACCTCCTAATGCGTGGGGATGTCAAATGAGGGTTCTTTGAGTTTAAAACATGTATAAGTGGCTTGTGATCTGTCCTAAATTCAATGGGAATTCCCCAAATAAGCCCTTTGAAATGCTCTAAAATCCATTTGACTCCCAAAGCCTCCTTTTCGATAGTCGAATCATTTCTTTCTGCCCCTCTTAGGGTCCTGGAAGCGAAAGCAATTGGAACTACAAATCCATTTTGCACTTGTTTCAAAACACCTCCCAAACCCATGTTGCTGGCATCCACTGATACCATAGTCTTTGCACTGCAATCAAACATTTTAAGAGCAGGTGCTTTGTTAATCAACACTTTGATTGTATCTAATTCTTTCTTGCATTCTTCAGACCACTCAAATGTTGTGCCTTTAGTCATCAAGCTTCTCATCTGACTTGTTCTATCTGCATAATGGTCCACAATTTTAGAATAATATTCTGTGAGACCCAGCAAGCTCCTAAACTGGTCTTTGTTAACAGGGTGAAGAAGTTTGAGAACAGTATTTACAAGTGCCTCCTTAGGTTTTATCCCTTCTGCATTGATGCAATGACCAAGATATGTCACTTCCTTCTTTTTTATCTTATATTTTTCAATTTTAAGGGTAAGACCTTTCTGCTGTATAACTTGTAACACCCCCAATAGTTTAGCGTCATGATCTTCTTCTGACATGGCAGATACCAAAATATCATCCTGGAAATAGTGTACCCCTTTTAGGCCATTAAGAAGATGTTGCATCAGTCTCTGAAAGATGGCAGCTGCTGACGCCAAGCCGAATGGCATTCTCTTGTATCTAAATGCTCCCAAGGGTGTTATAAATGATGTAAGGTGTCTGGACTCTTCTAATACAACTTGATGGTACACAGAGGATAAGTCCAACGTGGTGAAAAACTTCGCCGGTTCCATGGTGGTGAGCATTTCCCAAATATTGGGTAGGGCATGGCGGTCTACGCAAATATTGTTGTTAAAATCTCTCAGGTCAAAACACACATTCTAATTGATACTTCCGGTGTCCTTACTATAACAATAGGAGAAAGCCATTCAGAGCTCTCTATTGGTTCAATGATGTCTTGCAAGCATAATTTTTCTAATTCTCTCTGCAATGCTTCTCGAGTGCCAATTGGAATGTTCCTTACTTTATGTACCACAGGTTGTGCACCCCTCTTAAGTATTATGCAATGCTGCAATGCTGGAAGCCTTTAAGGACACCAATACTATTATTGAAAACTTTGGAAAAACTTTTTGCTAAATTCTCAGCAGAATCACAACTATTGTTCATTATACTCAAAATTGGTATATTCTCGCCAGGATGTATTCTAATCTTCAATGATGCCTGTTCCCGCCAGCCAACTATTGAAAAACCATCTTCAGCCACATATAGCTTGCAATACGTTTTCCTTCCCTCAAAGTCCAAGTGCACCCAGGTATAGCCTATGATATTGATTGGTGTCTTACCATAGCCGGGTGCTCTGACTTTAGTCATGTGCAATTCTTCCATCTTCTTCTTTAATACATTCAGATATGTCTCCATGTCCACCATTGTATATGGAGAACCCGTATCGACCATTACCTGTAATGTTATGCCATTGATAGCCATGGCCACCCATGGACCAACCGTGCTTTTATTTGGTGTGAGGGCCAATATCTGTACTTCCTCTTTGAAACCACTTGTGATAGCCACCAAGTCGATTGACCCACCAACTTCTTCCAAGGCTCTTATGCTCGTCATGGCTCCTCTTCCAAAATAGCTGTTGCTCCTTGTCGCATTATAGCGTGAATTAAATCTGCCCCTACCCCTGGTGTTGGGACAGACCTTACCAAAATGGCCCACTTGTCCGCATTTGTAACACTCACCTGATTGGGCGGGACAATCTTTCTCTGCATTTGCATGTCTATACCATCCACATTTAAAACATTTGTTTTAAGACCTTTGGAACGTTTCTCTATTCTGTCTGGAGTTGATACCAAAATCAGATTTCCCTATTCTCTTTACAATGGCAACTAAGGCTTCCTCATCCTTATTGAATCCTCCATCACTTATGTCTTGGACAGACTTTATGTCAACACATTCTGGTTTGGTTTGAACTTCCTTCATGCACTTCTCTCCCAGTTCAAATGACCTGGCTATTTCAACTGCCTGTTCCAATGTTGGGTTTTTCGCTTGCCACAGACGCTGTTGAATCCGGGCATCTGCCACATGTGGAACCAGTTGATCCCTGAAATACTCATCCTCCACACCTGTGAATTCACAAGTTGATAAAAGGCCTCTTAAAGCAGCAACATAAGCATCTACGGACTCGCATTTGTTTTGTTTCCTAGGGAAGAATCTGTACCATTCTAGAACAAGTTTGTTTTGTTCCCAAAGTGTTTGCTCAGTTTTGAAAATGCAGTCTCATATTTCCTGACACTGCTTCCAGAATCTCCAGACCCTTCTTCTGTGTCATTGGAATCTGGTAAAGTTCTAAATATTCTGAGCGCCTCTGCACCCACACAATTGAGTAGGGTGGCTTCCTTCAAATCGTCATTGTACTTTTCCCCTTCAATTGCTCTTAAGTAAACTTGGAACTTGTCTATCCATTGTTCTCACTGGCAAACAGGGTTTCCAGTCTGTGCCAAGAATTTCATTTGAGCCACAATGTTCTGCATAGTGGAGGTGACTATAGGTTGATGGCACAGCTGTGTAATCACAGTTTCACAATAAAAGAAATATATGTCTATTACTTTTATATATTTTTCCTTTTAGACGCAGGCAATTATAATCCACACAAAGGAACACTTTTCAACTGTTCATAGAGTTCTTGCTAGACTGCTGTTGAACTGAGGCATGTGCTGCTGTTATATTATTTAACAGTTTTGCCAAATTGTTTAAGTTTGATTTCTGGTTGAAATTAACACAGCCTAACATCCACAGTGAAACATCATGCTGTGTCTTTTACGTGCTCACGGGAGTCACGTGTCTTAATTCTGAAATGTGTCGTACACTGTTTCTTCCCACTCTCTTTCTTTTCCTTTACATTCGTTAGGCGCGGTGCAAACGTCTCAACACCGTGGCCAAATACACACGACACTATATTGGTTACAAGTCGTTCATGTAAGCAGTCTATTCGTATTCTGTCAGTGTGCATACATTCTGTGTATTGCAGTATTCGTAACGCTGCTATCAATTTGTAACCATGCCAAACATAGACCACCAAGATGGTGGCACGTAATGCACGCACATAGGTCCTTTACTTGAATCTAGTCCTTTAGCACTTCCTACGTTATGACAATGCAACATGCTTACATATGGGTGCTTTACTCGAATGTGCCTTTTGGCTGGCTCTCCAGGATCGCGCACCGTTCATATGATGCAGGTCACTTCCGTGCCGATTGAGGTGAATAATATATATAATATCCTCCAATAAAAGTCACTGCTACCTCATTCAATTAATTTGCTTACTTTGTTCACGTTCACGGGTTCAAGCTGTCCTTATTTCCCTTCTTGATGACCATATCCATCAAGAGTTTGTGCCGGCGCGCATCTGGGGACTTCCCTTAGGGACAGCTCCTCGTCACCAATTGTTGTAATGAAGATCAGACGTAGATTATTTATTTTAATTGTAGTTTAATGGGGGGGGGGGAGTCCCCAACAGGCAACCTTCTTCACATACAGGCATCTTCTTGTATGGTTCTGAAAGCAGGTTCCAGAACCATACAAGAATAACACTCCCGAATGGAAGTTTGTACACAGCACTCTACATTATAACAGGCGCAAACTTTGGTTTGTAAACTGCCTTTGATTTACCGTTTTTTCGAAATAACCTTTTTGGAAGAAATGTTTCTTGAGTTGTCTTGGTCCTCTCGCTGTACGCCAGTCCTTAGTGTTTTTCGCATTGTGATGCGCGATCATGTGATTGGAAAGTTATATTGCATAATGACGTGTTACGCTGTATAGCGTTATGCCGTGTTGCTTTTTGTTAACTTTATCGTTCCGGCCGAGGTTTTCATCCCGCCATCTTTAAATGGAATTGGTTTCTTTCCTTTTCTTGTGTTACTTTATTTTGGAAAATAGATTTAGGGCTATTTTCTATTATTTTTGTTTGTTAAGAAGTGGAAATTGTAGGTTATATTGACAATGGAATACTGTTGATTTTTTATATTTCCATTTGTGAAGGATATTTCTTTTGCCAGACAATATTGATATTCTGTTGCTCCTAAATGTAGATATAGCCCAGCGGTTTGATATTGATGTTCTGTATGTTGCAATGGTGGCTTGAAGCCCTGCCTTGCCCCAGCCATGCGGCTAACTGAGGGCATGTCCTGTTGGTACTGGCAGCGAAGAGGTCCACCTGCGGATGGCCCCACCTGGTGAAGATCCCCAGAAGGACCTCCTCGTTCAACTGCCATTCGTAGTTGTCCAAGCCCTGCCTGCTGAGCCTGTCCGCCTCTAGGTTAGACTCCCGAGGGAGGTGCATTGCCGACAAGTGCATGTTGTTCACGAGAGCTCACTCCCAAATGTTGATTGACAGTCTGCAGAGGGGAGGAGACCTGGTGCCACCCTGCTTGTTGATGCAATACATGCAGGTGGAACTGTCTGTCTGAATGAGAATAGACTTGCCGGTGATCATGGGGAGGAAGGCTTTGAGGGCAAGACAGATAACCATCATCTTGAGCCAGTTGACGTGTTCTAGCTACTCCTGACGTGACCATACTCCATGGACACTGTGGCTGTCCAGGGTAGCCCCCATCCCTCTAGAGACAAGTCTGTGGTAATGGTGACCTGAGGTGCCGGCTGCTGGAAAGGCCTGCCTATCAGCAGGTTGATGTCTGTAACCCACCAGAGTAGATCCTGGTGGAGATGTTGTGGTATGCTGATCTGCTCCTCCTGAGATTCCTTCTCCTGGTTCCAAGAGGCTGAAAAGTGTAGCTGCAGCCTCCTCATTTTGAGTCTTGAATGTGGCACTGCGAGGAGGCATGAGGCCATGGCTCCCAACAGGTGTTGGTACCACCACGCCAAGGTCATCGCTCTGTTGAAAAAATGCCCAGTGGCCCTCTTGATAGCTGTGATCTTATCCGATGAGGGGAAGATCCTCTTGGACCTCGTGTCCCATATAAGGCCCAAGAAGATCAGACTCTGCATGGGCAATAACTATGACTTTTTGAGATTGATAGAAAATCCCAGGTCATATAGTGTGTCCATGAGGACAGAGGCCGTGTGCTGGACCGCCTCTGGAGATCTTGCCCTGACTGGCCAGTCTTCTAGATATGGATAAATGTGATGGCCCTGTGATCTGAGTAGGGCTGCCACTGCGTTCATTAGCCGTGTAAAGCCCCTGGGGGCCAAACTAAGTCGAAAGGGTAGAACCCTATATTGAAAGTGAAAACCCATGATCCTGAACCTCAGGAAGGACTGATGGGGTTCCCAGATCGGGACGTGTAGGTAGGCATATTTCAGATCCACGGAGCACATCCAGTCTCCCACACACCATGTATCTGCTATGAGGTTTGGGGTAACCATCTTGAACTTTCCGAGGGGGAGGGAAAGGTTCAAGGAGGAAAGGTCCAACACAACTCTCAGGCCAGCCTGGTTCTTTTTGTGTATGGTGGAAATTTGTGAACAGAAGCGCAGGCCGTGTTACGAGGGTGGGACTTCCTCCACTGCCTGGCTAGCTGTGAGCAAGTACATTTTCGCCAGCAGAGTTGCTGTACCAATCTGCGGGAGCAGAGGGGAGGAAGGAGGATACCACAGAGGGGATCCATGGGTCTGTGAACTTTGTCTGCCAGCAGTGTACATGAAGGGCAAGCCTGCCCCCCACCGGAGACTCGTGGATCCAGATGAACCTGTCAGAACTTCTTCCCCTGTGAGGCTGGAACTGAGGAGGGGGGCTGGAAAAAACCCTTGTGTTAGGGAGAATCCTCATTCAATGGCTAATTTCCCTTACCTAGTGAGTCCCTCAGCAGCTTTGCTGGATTTCTGGATTTAATTTTTTCCACTTGGTAACAGTGTGAGCTTTCCCCCCACTCTTACCCATGTTTTGCCATGTGTATTTCATCTGTTTTTGTGATTGTGGGCTCTGGAGTACACCACTTCAGTAGCCCCCTTCTTCTGTGTGTTACACAGCACCTTCAGTGCAGTGACACAGGGTTGCCTTTTAGACTTCCCACCGACTCCATTTCTGGGGCTGACTACTGTCCCCCAGAAAAGGGTAAAGTTGCCATTAACTTTACTTAGTCATTTAACCGCAGGTCCAGTACACCCCATCTTACATGGAGTACTGGAAAGGGTTAATCCTTAGCCCTTTTTTTTGCTCTTTTAACATTTAGACTTGGCTGGTGGCAGTGGTATCTACCCTAACTTTTCTACCGCAATTATACTATATAAACGTGGTATTGTTGTAGGCTATTATATTAGCCTCGAACTTAAACCCGCTTGACCAAATACTTTTTCTTTTGGCTCTGGTCAGGTTTCTTCGCCATTTCTTTTTGTTAAAGTCCTTCTTGTGTTTTACTTTGCGCGGCAAACCAGGTTTGCCTTCTTTGTTCACTGTCTTTTGGCAGGCTTCTGCCAAGGAGCCCTCCTCTAGGCGCCTGGGTGTCTAGGTGGGCTGAATCTGAGGGAGGGGTGTAATCACTCCCTACACAGGGTATCCTAGGAAACCCAAGCCGCACTTTGCCATGATTGGCTGAGGTGGTTGTCTGGGCTGGACAACCTCCCTGCTGCGTGATTGACAGCCAGGCTGTGTGAATGGGGGATTTTCGCATAAAAGGCAGGACTCTTGGGCTAGAAGTCAGAGTCACCACTGGAACTACTTGGAACCGAAGAGAAGCGGAGAAGAAGTCGGCTGCTGCAACTATCCCATCCCAGTGAAGCCCTGCTGCAGTCCTAAGCTATCTACCCTTCGACGACCAGAGAAGATCCAGTCCGGAGTCTTCTTCCCTTGAGCCTGGTAGGGATAACCAGCTCATCTTCTACAGCCAGAGGATCCTCTTTGTAGTCAAAATCGCTGCACACTGCTGTAGTGGTCCGTCCGGATAGCCATCTGAAGAGCCTCTCCTGTTTTTAAGGTGATGCAGACCCCTCCAGATGTCCTTCTTCTTCTTGCCAAAGTTCCAGGAACCGTGGGTCTGCAGGAAACTACCAGGAACAACTGCTGTGGCACCAGCTTCTTCATTGAATAAGGTACTGTGTTCTACTTGAGGAAATCGGGTGAATCCCTTTTTCTCCTCCTACAAGGCTTGCCCTTATCTTCCCTCCTTCTTATAACTTTTGCTTCCTCCATTGACGATATCTAAGTACTCCTGGCTACGTTGAATCGTGAACTGTCCGACTGTGTGATCTTCGACAACACGAACCCGGTTCCACTTGACACTGGCTCCGGCCTATTGACTCTTGAATTTCTGTCCATGAGTGTTCTCTGATTCTGTCTGCCTTGACAAAAGTATTGCCTATGATTTTTGCCCCCAACTCTCTCTGGGTATCTCAAGTGCTAAGTGTGTTTTTGCCCCGGTAACATTTCATGCCGCGGATACGTCTTTCTTTAGTAAGACCGAACTGTCATTACTGTCAAAAAGTGATCGCATATGTATTCCCGGTAACGTCTTTTGTTCCACAACACCGGTCTGTTAAAACATAGGGTACTTACCTTGAAGTTATACCGTACAAAGCGAATTGGTTGGTTGTAGTATATTTTATGTTTGGTTTTGAATTAATAGAAGTGTTGTGTTTATAACAAACGGTTTAAAAATAAATGTACTTATATTTTTCACCTGAAACCTTGAATCAGTGTTTGCTTGAGTCACAGTAATTGTGGTCCATGTGTGTAATCTCTGCTACTGCTCATTCTTGAGATAAGCCTGGCTCCTCCCCTACTGCTACCACTTTAACATAGTAGTAAAGGCTTGTACCAAAGGTAAAACTTGTATTACCACTTGCAGTCTTAATTGTGTGTAGTGGTCCCTAAGGGCACTGCACAGGATTCTGCCTAACACCATGTTAGCCGTCTTGTGCTGTTTGCGTCTGTGCTGGCTAGGGGATCTGTTCGATTGTCTGGACCGTCTCTCCTGGAAGCCCCTAATTCCTCTGAAGGACCGACCTTTATCCGAGTGCTGGTGTGTTTGGCTGTAGGTCTTGGGTGTGGACTTAGGAAGAATGGATAAAGATTTTGCTGCCTAAAAGCTATTAATTTTCTTATCAAGTTCCTCATTTGTTGTCGAATGGAACAAGTGGCCTCCCTCGAAAGGCAGGTCTAGTATGCGCTCCTGTACGTCAGGGTTGAATTTTGTCGCCTTGAACCAGGCCATCCTTCTCATGTCCATGGCAATACAAATGGCTCGGCCAGATGTGTCAATGTGGGCCACCGTGGACTCCATTATATCTTGGCCCACGATTTTGGCCTCTGCCAGCCTAGCCTTGAAATGTGTCTGGCTGTGGAAGGAAGTCTGCAATTTCCCACCACAGTTTCTGGTTGACAGCAACCAACATGGGTCAGTGTTGGCCTGGTGCAGGTGGAGAGTAGTCTTTGAGTACATTTTCTTTCCAAACGCTTCCAAGAGCTTTTCCTCCTTGCCCAGGAGTGCAGACGCCGAAGCCGCTGAGGAGGACTGTGGCTTGGAGTATAGTGATGCTGCCGCTATCACTGAGGAGTGTGGTTGGGAGTGCGCCGACAATAGGAGGGGCCCCCTTGCATTTGCCTGTACTTAGCGTCGAGACGCCTGTTGGTAGGCTGGGTAGAGTGTGTCCTGAGCCAGCCTTTTTTGGCTAAGGCTTCGACATCCTTTTGAAGTGGAATTCCAGTTCTAGTAGGAAGACGTAACATAAGTACTTCAGCCAGTACCCCTGCCTCTGGTTGTTCCCGCTGTGGCTGCGGGATGCCTAGGTACTCAGCCAGGCCCGCCAGACTCTCATGAAATACTTTGGTTGATGATGGGGTGTCTGGGTCTTCCTCCTCGTCTGTGTCCACTGTTGTATCCTGCGGATCCGGGGGAGCCGGAGGACTGCTGGACGCTGGCAGCTGTGGCGTGCTGATTATCAGTGCCGGAGGCTGCTGAGGGGGCTTAGACGGAGCTGCCGTGATTGGTACAGGCATGAGAGTCAGGGGCTGGGCTGGACCCTGGGGCGGTACCGCCATGGGTGGTTGTGGCTGTCCAGGGGGAAGCATTTCTCTGATGACATCCCTGAGGATGGTACCCATCTGTGGTGATCTCATGAGAGCGAGGAACTTCTTGAAGAACCTGTCTTCACAAGCTGGAGGTGTGCCTGATGGGATAGGCATAGGGTTCTCGGGCCCTGAGGCTGCTTGTCCTGGGTGTGCCCTGTCTCGCTAAATTGGGTGATGTGTACCTGCCCAGTGAAGTGAAGGGATAGGCAATGGACCAGGTGACAGGAGTTGTCCAATCCCACCTGGAAGTGAGCTCCCCTGCCTGATCTGCGAAGGAAAAGGGCGCTGGGTGAGCCGCCATTTTGTCTGGCCCAGCAGTCATTTTGTTTTGCTCCGCGCCACGTGCCTGAGTTGTGAGCTGGGTCCGGCCTCCACTGGTATGCTGAGAGGTGGTGGTTGTGACCTTCCCTGCACCTCAGGTCGAGGCCTGGTGGGTGGAGTTCCCTCGGTTATGGTGCCGGTAATGCTGCGTGCAGGTGCCCCCTCAGACATGGGTCTGGAACTCAGGCGTAGCCCCTTGGGTTGGTACCCGGTAATAGAAACTTTCAGCCCCTCAGCGGTAGCAGAGGTAGGATCTTGCGACCCCTCTGCTCGTTGGACGGTAGCTGGAGCAGCCTCGATATTCCTGCTGGTTTTAGGACCTGAGAGGTCCCTCCTGCTTGGGTGCCTCCCGGGGAAGGAGTCACCCTTGCAGGGTGCAGAGAAGAACAGGGCACCCACCTTGGGCCTGGTCTTCTGGTTCACAAATGCCTTGAGGTCCTCTGGAGGTGATCTTCCATAGAGCTCCCGCCACCTGGCTAGTCAAATCTTGAGCGTGCAGGGAGTCAAGGCATCGCACGTGGTACAGCTGTCCCAGCCGTGGTCTGGTCCAAGGCACCTGAGGCAGAGGGCATGGGGGTCGGACATTGGGAAGGGACCCTTGCAGGCTGGATACCTGCTGAAGCCCTCGTTGTCGACATGCACCGTGGAGGAGCTGGTGCAAGAGGACAGAGCAGTACCTAACAATTGGAAAAGAAAAAGAATGCAAGAATACTTCTCGGGGGAAGAGCGTGTGGAATTACAAGGCCAGAGGCCTAACCCAGGAGCACTGGGGAAAGCGGTCAGTCCAGTCGACATGGAAAAGAGGACTGGGGAGTGGCGCTGGTGGGCAGAGCCAGGGCTGTGCCCCCGTACGTATCTAAAATTAGAGTGGAAGATGATTTTTCTGGTGAAAAAGGTTCTGTCTCCCGTCCCTAGCAAGGGACGCCCATATAGTATGGAGGAAAGGAGACGGGACGTCACGTAGGAGTAAGCAGAAGGTGTCTTACCCACTAGTAATTCACTCTCTTGCGTCCCTCGAGGTCTAGAGATGCATGTCGCGGGGCGTGAGGCCGAGTTGGCTAACAGACTATTTGCTTTGCAATAAACCCTAGCTTTGGGAATACAACCTTGTGTCTGGCGTATCTATCATGTGTGGTGACTTGCCTTGTTTCCATAACGCAAGGGACCCCTAGGGGCCCCTTTCAAGATGGCGCCCGAATAGGGACCCTCCCCCACTTGTTTCATCGTGTACGTTGTAATTGAGTAAAGGCAGAGAACGACGAGGACGGGACGATCGAGCCGGGATCACGAGGTGTTCGGGGCGTCCTGTAGAAGCGATGAGAGATTCCTTTGCCGATCTGCACCCATCTGATCCCTGATCGACGTATCTGGCCAGAGAACAAGGAGGCGAGGGTCCCGAAAGGAGGCAGAAGCCAAGAAATGCAGACACAACGTCATTGGTTGCGTCAGTATACAGACGAATTGTGTCCTGGAGGACAAATTGATTTATCAGGTGAGTCATACCCCGATTCAAAATAATCCTGATATTGGTTGAGAGTTGACTTTGCAAAATCAAACGGCCTAAGTAGGTTGATTAACCAAGGGGAGGTTGAAACATGCCTGGGGTATTGTCCACCCTAGCGGGGTCTTTCTGCTGTGGTAGACAATCTTTGGAAGATGGCCAAATTGTACCACCTGGGGGAACGCCGGCGTTTGAGATGTATGTGAAGTATGGTGTGGGAGCGATAACATTCTGTGAGACTTGGCATAGGCAAACCAGAAAGCAACAAGACCATCAGTGGCCGATAAATGGTAGTTTTGAGATAGCAAGAATAGATAATTTGGAAAGGGTGTTGATAAGAAAGAAAGCGCGTCCCGCAGCATTTGATATCGTTAAGGACTGGAGAAGGGAAGCAATGCTCCGATTTAGAAGTAGAGTGAAGAAGCATGCGCACAGGCATAAATCGAAAGGTGAAGTAGCGGAAGAAAAGGAGGAGGAGGAGTGGACTGAGAGTCTAAGGAGGTCAGTTAGACGTGACCAGTTGAATATAGAAAAAATATACCCACAACGAGAATTGAACATAGCAGATGAAGTGATGGAAAACATATTGATCCATACAAAACAAGGCCCAAGATCGGAAGCGAGGCCAAACACGTCAGTATCTATTGCTCAAGCTCCTCCCGTAGCTCAAACTCTCCCTCCCATAGCTCAAGCCCTCCCACAGCCACAGACCGCACACGTAACACTTCCTATTAGCCAACCAGGCCCACAGCAGACACTCCCTGTTCCTATTGTCCCATCCGCAACTCCCACCTTGGATACAGACTCGGTACCGTCCGTCTGTCCAGGGGTTGAAGTTGAAACCACGGGGGCAAGAGGCGGGACAGAACAAAGTGCATGCACAAGGGTAACTCGCAGTGCGATCAGCAAAGAAAGGAAGGAATTGCAGCAACAGGCAGAAATGTATATAGACGAGAATGATGGGACGGCAGCATTTGCTTTGATGTATGACTTCCAAAGTAGCAACGAAAGACAGGTAGTGTTGGAATGCATGGGTGAATATTTGGTGGAGAGATGGAAACAGTTAATTGGGAAATTACCACCGCAGCGATTGTTAGACTTGAATGCATTAGCACGCTGTAGGCAAAGAGGTGAAGAAGTGAGGGAACATGTGTATGGACTTTTTGAGCTTAAAAATGAATTGGATAATGATTATGCTGAAATGTTTACTGCACCTGGGTACAGGGGTAAGGATACCGGGAGAGATAGGAAGAAAGCGGTAGAGCCATATATACAGCGACGACATTTAATGTCGTCAGTACAGAGGGGCGACAAATTGAAAGTATGTATACGAGAGGCGTTCAGATGGAAGTCGGATCCCAGTATCCCCACAATGGAGATACATGAGATATTTGATGAATATTCCATGGCCATGAAAAGAAAAGCACTGCAGTCGATGGCTGAACATTTTATAGACAAAGATATAAAAAACAGCAAGGCCAGCCCACCCGAAATAAGGCAGTATATAAGAGAGCACTAGAGTGAGGGACAGGAGAAACAGCCCTATCGCTTGATCTGGAAATATTATGGAAATATTATTACACATGAGAGAAGGGGGAGGGACAGTAAGTGGGGCATTCCCTATGAGGGAGGTCTCACCTACCTTTGTGCCAAAAACAGAGGTCCCGCAACGGGCACCGTAGCGGCGCAGGTAACGCCAGCCCATTATACCGCCCAGTATGTACATGTCCCCTTTTCCAGACAGGAGGTGAACAACATAAAGCAGACGATTCCCGATATAAGAAATAATCCTGCAGGATTTTACAAAGAAGTAGAATCCTGCCTGCAATCATCCGTGCTTAGCATGGGTGACATAGACCTAATATTCCCAGTGATCCTGCCAACAGACATATGGAAGCAAATAAGAAAGATGGATGACATAATGGCCTATGGCGCCACATGGGCGGACTTGGTAATAGAAGACAGGAATAAAGCGGTTGGAGGGACACCAGGAGCGAACATGGTAGCATTACCAGCACGCATAATACAGAAATTAAAAGAAATTGTCCCAGAGAAAAGAATTCAATGGGACAAGTTGACTGCATGTGTGCAAGGCAAGCAAGAGTTAGCAACAGATTATTTCAATACATTCGAAGAAGTATTCGCAGACTTCAGTGGGCAGGATGTGAGCTCGGAAGCGGGGAAGAGGCTATTTGTTGATAAATATGTGAGGGGGTTGAGACTTCCAATTCAGAAAGTGCATGGCAAGCAAAAACTCTGAGTGAAGTATTGCACATGGCCCAATATTATGAGACGAGAGTGAATGCGGGAAAGGACCAGGAGGAGAAAGATAGAGTAAATCTGAAAACAAGGGTGTTACTGCAGCAAGTAGCAGGACATAATAGAGGAAGAGGGAACGCACAAGGGAGGAGTAATTTGAATATACATGGGGGCCTTTGGGACCAAGTCAGTGTGCATACTGTAAGGAGGAAGGACACTGGTGAGCGCAATGTCCACATTTACAGAATAGAAATGGACCTGGTCAGAGAAGACAGCACAGAGGGCACCAAGGAGCGAATGGGCCAAATAGGAATAGTATGCGGCAGCACCACAATAATGAAGGTAATCAAAACCAAGCCCAAAACCAAAGTGCTCCTAGCCAGAGTCAGGGTCAGCAAAACTAACAGTATGGGAATCAGAGTGGGGGAAATAGAGGAAAGAATGCGAACATTTTCAATACGCAGCCAAATACGTATTACAGTAATAGTAGTGACTACATATTGGATGATGTGTTATTTCCCCGATAGGACAGCCCAGGGCAGGGGTCGGAACCAGTGTCTATTCCTGTGAATCAGAGAGGACCCTATGTAAAAATGGGAGTCGGGGATGAGGAGCAACGCTTCCTTGTAAATACAGGAGCGCAAAAGTGTTCAATAGGCCATCACTTGGTTCCGGATATACCACTGTCAGGCCAAAAGAATGTTTCTGTAGGGTTCGCAGGTACACCAGTCATAAACCCAGTGTCCCAACCAGTCCCATTTACTATAGGACCATTCACTGAACATTGTCCCTTTCTCCTAACAGAAAATTGTGGGGAGAACTTGTTGGGATTGAACTTGTTGAAAAAGCTAGGTGCGATTATACATTGTACGTCAGACGGGGATGTTTCTGACGATTTGGCCACAAGATGCCCCTGTGTCAGAATTCATGTCTGAAACCTTGCCAGGAGAGTTAAGAAAAGTGCCAACCTGTATATGGGTGATGCATGACAACGATGTAGGATGCTCGAAGATAGAACCAGTAAGGATCATTTTGAAAGAAGGAGTTACACTGCCAAGAATTCCCCAGTATAAAATTTCGGCAAACGGAGAGAAAGGATTGAAAAGTATTGTTTCAGATTTGGTGAAATTAGGGGTAATTGAAGAAATTACAGGCAGTACATGTAACAGCCCGATTCTCCCAGTGTTTAAGAAAGGAGGCAATGAAGTACCATATCGTTTCATAATTGATTTGCGCGCGCTAAACAAAGTAGTAGATCCACAATTTACTTTGGTCCCAGACGTCACTACAATATTGACAATGATACCTGCCTCAGGAGAATACTTTAGCGTGATTGATCTAAAAAACGCTTTCTTTAGCATTCCGGTGTACAAGGACAGTTGATATTTGTTCGCGTTCACATTAGGGGGACGATCATTTACATTTACGCGCATTCCACAAGGATATACGGAAAGTCAGAGTATTTACAGTAGAGCGTTAAAAGAGCAGCTAGTCATGTTAGAATTACCAGTGGGGTGTGTACTATTGCAATACATAGATGATCTGTTGATCGCTGCTGATACAGAAGAGATTTGTAAAAAGAGCACCGTATTACTTCTGTCACACCTAGCGGCACATGGCCATAAAGCTAGTTTGAAGAAGTTTCAATATAATCGAAAGGAAGTAGCTTATTTGGGCTACCTACTTTCGAAAGAAGGGAGAAGGCTAACGCCAGAACGCATAGAAAGTATTTCTTGTATGCCTATTCCAAAGACACAGAAAGGAGTCAAAGCCATAATAGGCATGGCTTCTTGCTGCCGGCAGTGGATCGGTAATTTTGCGTTAATTGTCAAGCCAATGACTTAACAGCTATTAACTAAGAAGAATGCAGTGATGCCTTTGCAGTGGAATGAAGAATGTCAGAGAGCGTTTGATCAACTGAAAACTGCATTATGTTCTGCTCCAGTTTTGGGCACGCCGAATTATGAAAAGGTTTTTAGATTGTTTGTATGCGAGAATGAAGGATGTGCATTAGCTGTTTTGACACAGGAACAGGGGGAAGAAATAGGCTGTGCCGCTATTTTTCTTCTGCGCTGGACCATGTAGCTTGCGCACTACAACGATGTTTGCGATCTGTCGCGGCGGCTGCTGTGTCGGTGAAACAAACGGAACGGATGGTATTGGGGCATACTTTAATTCTGATGGTGCCACATGCCATAGATGTCCTATTAAATAGGACACAGACGCAGCACCTCACCTCTGCTAGACTGACAAGATATGAGATTATCTTATTCGCGCCCCATATCCAAATTATGAGGTGTCGCGCCTTGAATCCTGCAGAATTAATGCCACTGCCCATAAAAGAAATTGGTGACAACGAATCACCACCCCATGATTGCTTAATGGTCACTGAGGAAGAAACGAAGGGGAGAGTTGATTTAAGTGACATCCCACAAAAGGAGCCAGATGGAGAGTTATTTTGTGACGACTCTTGTTTTAAACTACCTGATGGCACGTCAACTGCCGCTTACGCTATCACTACCCTAGAGAGCTTTGTAGAAAGCAAAAGAATTCCCTACAGCTCGGCATAAGCCGCAGAAATAATAGCATTGACCAGAGCCTGTGAGATTTCTGAAAATTTGAATGTGAATATCTATACTGATAGTCAGTATGCTTTTGGGGTGGTTCATAACTTTGGTCGACTCTGGGCTGAGAGGGGTTTCTTGACATCGCATGGGGCCAGAATTCAACATGGACCTTTGATTGTACGATTGCTTTCTGCACTCACGTTTCCAAAGCACCTAGCAATAGTGAAATGCGAGGCACATAAAAAGGTAACATGCAAAGTGGGAGAGGGAAACGCATTTGCAGACAGAATTGCGAAACAAACTGCCACTGATTTTAATAATAAAATGATGACAGTCCAGACTGAGGAAGTACCCTGTATGATAGAAGATGGAATTGCCACTGTCAAAGATATGCAGGCCGAAGCCACGGCCGATGAGATACAAGGGTGGGCAGAGGGCTCTGCTGAGTTAGATTTAGAGGGTTGTTGGGTGGACAAGGGAACTAAAAACTGGATGTTGCCAAATTCTTATGTAACTGCAATGGTCACAATGGCTCACATCCCTACCCACATCTGTGCAAAAAAAATAATACAGCACCTATCTACAATATGGCAGAATGTAAACAAAGAAGAATGCAGAGAGGTTGGTGCAGAACTGCATTACATAGAGATGGAGAGGTGCCAAAACTTGAAATATGTCTTAGTGGTGATCTGTGCATTCAGCAAGTGGGTGGAGGCATATCCCTTGAAAGACTGCACAGCAATCAGTACGGCCAAAGTAATGCTTAAAGAATAGTTTTCCCGTTTTGGCTTGCCCCGTTTTATATGGTCAGATAACGGTCCACATATTGTGGGTGCAGTGGTATTACAGAAATGTGCAGGTCTTCAGATTGATAAGAGATTTCATAGTTCGAGGCATCCGAGTTCGGCCGGTCTTGTTGAGAGGCACAACGGAATCCTCAAGTCAAAAATTAGCAAGATATGTGTAGGAAGCAAGTTGAGTTGGGTGGATGCATTACCGATAGCGCTATTGTGCATGCGTACATCTGTACAGGCTAGAACTGGGCTCTCCCCGTATGAGATTGTGATGGGGAGGCTGGCGAATGTTTGGTGCGCACCTCAGCCAAAACGACTGAGTGAAGTGGAACATCCTGTACTTAGCATTTATTGTGGTCTTTTAATGCAGAAATTGCGTTTGATTCATCGGCAGGTGCAGGTGGCTCTATCCGTAAGATATACTGGTCCGGGGCACGCGCTGGAGCCAGGAGACTGGGTGCTGCTTAAGAACTTTGAGAGAAAATTGTTGTTAGCACTCAGGTGGCGCGGCCCCTATCAAGTGCTTCTGGCAACGCAGACGGCAATACGGGTGGATGGGAGGAAGTCGTGGATGCATGCCACCCATGCCAAAAAGATCCCATCTTCACTGAAAGACTTGCCCAATCCGGACGACCGGAAAGAGACAGCGGTCCCAGAAACGAAAGAAACTGCTGCCAGTCCACCGCCGCTGCGCCACAGGCTGACTCTGAGCCTGGGTATGGAAGTGCACTGGCACGGATCACACAATACCAGGAGTGAGGCGATATGATTTGCGGCCTCGAAAGACAGAGTGATCCACAGTTCTTTGGTGTTTATGCTAACTGGTTCCGCTCATGGACGGAGAAGGAACTAGAGGTGTAGAGGAGAGAAGCGTGAGAATTGTGCAAGTCGGACAATTCAAGACTCGCGGCTCCTCAGTGCGATCATAAAAAGTACGTGTGTCCTGAACCAGAGCGGACAAGCTGGGCGCACATGGTACAAAGGCAATAGAGAACTGTTCAGAAGTCCTCTGAGCAGTATGAGAGAGGATAAGTGATCTTGCCTAGAATGAATAAGCAAACCAGACTGCAAAGGGCTGGCAGACTAAACTGTTGACAATTCCTTTGAACTTATTGACATCCGGACAAGTGCGATGAAGAGAGATATTGTCATGATGCCTACCTCCAAGGAGCCAGGTCCGACCCAGCAACCCCAGAGGCAGGCATCATTCCCCCCAGGGAAGTGCCAGCGGGCCCAAGCTGGGGCCCTTTGGACACAGTCCTGGCGCCTTAGGCGCCAGGCTCATGTTGGACCCCTGTCCTGGCGCCTTAGGCGCCAGGCTCATAAAGCTAGACATGTGTTCAAGTGTTTTAATGTGCACTTACCTGATGCAGACCATGCTGCTACATCCAGGCCCTCTTGAGGCATGAATGGAACTACTTTACCTGTGGGACTACTTTCCACCTGGGTGTGGTCGGGGAAGGATACATACCTGATCGGTGGAAGGATACATACCTGGAACTTCTTCCAAAGCTATTTAAACCACGCCCGATCAGCAACTCACGCTTCGCGTTGTTCTGCTCCTCGCAGCTGGACGCTCACCGTGTCAGCTCCTGCATCTGGACTTCAGCCACGCCTGTCAGCATCCTGGGTCACCTGAAAAGGGAGATAAGAGAGAATTGGAGAGAAAGAAGACCTTACCTGCTAAAGCTGTATCACGGAGGCATAACACCGACGATCCTGAAAGGGAAGACATCATTTTTAAAAGCATTTCGCTTCGATCGCTGCAGCGCTGCATTTCACTCACCTTTCCTGGGCACCTCCAACTTCAGCAGCGATCATCCGGATCCGCAGCCACTTCCCAGAGCCTAGAGAGAAAAAGACAAGAACACAAGGTGAGAGAAGGAAGGGAATAGGAAAAGCTCAGTTTCCTTCTAAGACTTACCTGTTGGGTCATTCCCATTTCATTTCGGGTCCTGCCGCTTCCTGGCATTCCGGACCCCGGCCCCTATGGGGAAAAAAGACAAAGACATTGAATGAGCGAATGCAAAGACATTACCCGAACGCTCATCCAGAACTTACCTGTCATTTATTGGAACTGCACGTTTCACTTCGGGTCGGCGCCATATCTCCGGCATTCCGAACCCCGGCCTCTAAGGGGAAAAAGACATAAGCGTTAGCGCTTGCTGCAATAAGACTATGAACATTATTATTAAGCTTGAACCTTTGAACTTGCAACAGAACTCTTACAGCGCCTTACCTGAATAGTCAAGCTTATTTGAACTTCCATCAAACCTCAATCCAGTGAAGTAACTGGGTTTCAACGCGCCCCTGCATCAGAAGCAGGATGGAGAACTCATCCTTCCAGACCCTAAGGTGGGACTTCACGGGGAATCGTGGAAGGGTATCGTGGAGGGTTGGAAGGGAGTGGGAGGCTTGAGCATTATTCCGTCAGTAGGTAATACTCCCTTTTCACGCACAGGGGAATATTCCTGCGAGCCAGAGAAGCCAGAGTAGAGGGGCCCTACCTGTCCATCTTCAGAGTCCTGCGCTTCACCTTTGAAGAAGCATCAGCACTCGAAGCCAGACCTGCGCCTCCATGGGAATCAGGTGAGCGTGACAGATATCCACGACAAACTTTGTCAGGGAGAAAAAGGACGGTGAGAAAAATATCGGGACCGGTTTCAGCCTCCTCCTGCACCACTGCTGAGAATGAGTTAGTTATAAAGACTGTAAATTAGGGAAAATGCATGGTAAAAAAAATGGTATGCTGGCTTTGACAATAATCTTCATGTGTGTGGTAGCACCAATAACGACAGCCTTTGTGTTATGGTATGTGGAGTCTATACACCCATTGGGAATGTTTTTACCAATAGTTAATATATCCACTACTGAAAGCCTGGTTCAGATGATTACTTATACCTTGTCCCCAATGGAAGAGAGACGAGAAGGGTATGGGAACAATACACTATTACTCATCATGAACATGATGCATGCAAATCTAAAGAAAAATAATTGTTGCCCATTTACCGCAGCATGCGGGGAAAGGAATAGGCTGGTATGTACAACCATTACCATTAAGTTCTGCATGCAGTGCATCTTTAAGTGTAATGTTTTATGGGAAGTGGAATAAGAGTAGTACGGGTCAATTAGAACAAACATGAATGAGTTTGAGGAAATAATTATGAGGCCTGTGGGTTGTTCCATATTCCATAAAGCGCAAGTGATGACCCCAGAACCTACGTTTAGAAGTGCGCGAAAAATAACACGACAAAATAGACAAGATAGATTGTCCCCGCCTGTTAAAACATCTCTGATGACGTTTTGTGTAAGAACAGACGGGAACAAAGATGCAATTCCCCCTTCTTACACAGTGAATTACAACCCGAGAACTGTCCCTTTCTGTCTAAAAAAGAAAAAAGGCTCCTATTCAGTAGGAACATTTACTGGATGCATGAATACAGCGGTACTAAAATGGGAAATAGAACCAGTATATGTGGGAGATACTGTCTATTTTATATGTGGAGAAAAAGCATATCCTTGGTTGCCCAGAAACTGGGGAGGTACATGTTACCAAGGTCTACTGTTCCCGGGAGTGTTCCTCTTAGAAACAGCAGACATGGCCAGGCTATCCAGATCTAGAACCCAAAGGAGTAGCAAAGGTGTTTTGATAGCGAAGGACGTAACAAAATCATTCATACCATTCTTGTCCCAGATAGTGAACTCCTATAACATAAGGTAGCTGTCCAGAATACTAAAAGATACCATTAACACAACGACAGATATACTATTTCACATGACGTTGAAAGAAAAAGGAATTAGGTTAATGACGCTGCAAAATAGAATGGCTCTCGATGTAATCCTGGTTGATCGTGGGGGAATTTGCAAGATTGTGGGATCAGCGTGCTGCGTATTCGTAGATGACTACTCCCCTACGATTTTTGAAGCAATAAAAAAATGTATGTCCTAAGCTCCAAACTCCCTACTGAAGAAGGTGGCTGGGGAATAGGGTCCTGGTTTTGTTGAATACTGCGTTCTTGGGGATGGAAGTTGATTGCGATATTCGTAGTAGTGTTTGGAATATTCATAACGTGCTGTTGTTGCATACACTGCCGACCGATAGTTTGCACTGAGATAACTGACGGATTTACTAAGGGATGTATGCATATGATAACAAAAAGAAAACAAACTTATGGCTGGGATGATAGAGACACAAATGAAATGAAAACAGTGAAAGAATTAATGGCTAGAGATATTAATGACGATGATGATGCTTATAATAGCATGCAAAATTCAGACATAAGTACTTCAGACTTATCGTCATCAGAGGAGGATACAATGAATGAATGAGACGTTTGGCATATGGCCAAAAGGAGGGTTTGTCGGTCTAGGAAAAATTGACACCTCTCACGATGGACGGCAAACGCATTTTGGTGGCCGAAGGCCAACCGTTTTATGTACGTAACGATAGAAATACAGGTTTCCGAGTTTGACCAATGAACGGCCATTTTGATGTAACAAGGATCGCCATTTTGTTTTCTAACGATTGCTCATTGCTTTCTGTTCAAATCGCTTCGCAGCACATTTCTGCTTACACTGCTCGACTGTTAACATTGTTGTCTGAATGTGAAAGGACAAGGCCACAAAGCCGCCAGGCTAATAAGAGTTCGTTGAAACACAACGTAGGCAGATCCGGAGAGGAATGCCCGGCTCCCTCCCGAATGTAGCCTTGAAGCAGAGCCGCAGGGCATTTAATCATTTCACAGCTGCCAGCCAGTCTCGTTATATGGTAGAATATTTTAGAATAAAGCAGCTAAAGGCTTGAATTATGCTCTTCTTACCGGCCCCCCTTTTCCGAGCCCTGTAGAGCATGTCGGCTCCCAGGACACAAATAGCACCTCATAGATAGCAAGGTCTGGAATGTGACTCTTCCCCCGTATGCAGCTCACTTACAAGAACAGAAACGCTGTGTTCTGTTCAACAACGAAAAGATGTCTCCACACTTGCAAGGTTGCATACTGTTGCTAGAATAGATATTTGAAGGTGTCATATTCGTCGAAATTGTCCATCATCAAACCGAGTTCAAAGAAACCCAATAAAGGGGGGTGTTAAACATGTCACAGCTGATTGTATGATATGCATTTTGTATATATGTAACTGATGTACGTAATTCACTCTCTTGCGTCCCTCGAGGTCTAGAAATACACGTCACGGGGCGTGAGACCGAGTTGGCCAACTGAGACTATTTGCTTTGCAATAAACGCTAGCTTTGGGAATACAACCTTGTGTCTGGCATATCTATCGTGTGTGGTGACTTGCCTTGTTTCCATAATGCAAGAAACCCCTAGGGGCCCCTTTCATGCGCCTTTACAACACAAACACTTTCTCACGGACAGCCCACTATGAGAGAAAACAGGCTAACACCTGATGTGTCCCAATACAATGGTCAAGTGAGGTCAGGCAATTACTGACCATCACACACACTTGATTTCCATTACAATTCCCCACACGGATATAAGGCAGAGCAAGAGAGCACACTCTGAACGAGGTAAAGCACATGAGGACACAGCAGTTCCAAGATGGCAGCTTAACGAGAGAAGAAAGACACCAAGACAGCGAAGTCAACACAGCCGGTGAGTTGGGGAGACAGAGGTTGCAAGCGGCAACATTGTATGGCGAACGCTGGAACGAACATTATTTGAAGCGCGTGTGATAAATGACGTGAGTACAGTTGAGCTGTAAATGATTGTGATTGAACTTTGAAACCAAGATACGATACCTATGACAGAGTGGTCCGGCACCGCGTGTGTGCTCATTTGAAGGTTTCTGTAAGGTATCCAGCTGAGAGGTGGCAAAAGTGAAAGAGGCAAAGAATTGTGAATCGAAGTGTTCCTGCGACGGGTCAAGCAAAATCCTGTACGCAATCGAAAGTCTTCGATGTTGATACAGTCAAGAAAGTTTATGGCAAAGTAGATAAATTGTTCCGAGCCCAGCGGAGGGAGACTGATTGAAGATTTTGTGTCACGGTGGATCTGAGCACGGCAGAGGGTGATTTGGTGAATAGTAAATCACCTAAGAAAATTGTGTAGATGTGAAATAAAAAAAGGAAAGGAACTTTATTGCTTGTTTGTCGCATCAGGCCCTCTGAAAGAAGAGACTTTGAATGGCAAAGAGACTTTGGCACAGAAGGCCATAATGTTGAAGTTTTGAACTGCACCATCGTGCTAGAGAAGCCAGAGACTGTGCTAAGCTCCAGTGTGCCTCCTTGTCCCATGCTGAAAACGTGAGGAAGGGAAGCCAACAGCTTGAATATCCTGACATATAATTTCTTGAACACTTTTCCTTTCAATAACATTGTTTCCCACACTATTTGTATTTAGAGGTAAGGATTGGCAATAGGTTTATTAGTATAGACCCTTTTATTTTGACGAGATACCACTAGGACTGCGTTATTATTATTTGATGGTCGTAGCTTGCTCCCATATTTAGATTTATGATTAGATAGGTGTTTTTCAAACCCAATTGAAGTTCAATAAACACCCTTGAGCTGTGGTTACTTGTGTCTGTTTATACCATGCCTTCCTTATAGCACCAACTCTGCAATGTTCGGAACATTGGCGAAGATGGCTGGACCGCAGTTTGCTCGAATGCTGAAGATGCTTCTAGCTTGCCAACATGCCTACCTCAAGAGAGGCATGGAGAAGTTTAGTCAACCAGAAGGACCTTTGGGAGATGTGGCCACCACTAATCATGGTCAAGCAAATATATCACCTGGCAAGACTGTGATGGTGCCTGAATACATATGCCTCTGAGAACATGACAGTTACAGAAGGTTGGTGATGGAGGCTCCTTAGGGTGAAGATGGGTGGTAACATGAGGGAGGATCACATGGGAGGAGATGGCTGTCAGGGGGAAGTGGTGACTCCTTTGGTAGAGGTGATGTGTTCAACTACTTTTGAGGATGGGACTTCAATAATCCCCAAATACTTAATGGAATGCTAGGAGTGTACAAGTCCCACCTATATAACTACTCCAAACACATGCTATGAAAAGTCTGCTAAACAGAAAAAGGTTGGCATCTTAGGGGTTCAGGAAGTAGATATGACCACCTCTAATTGTTATGATTTTGTCTTGAATAGTGGTCGCAACCCCAAGAGTAAATCACAAACCCTTTTCACAACGGCCCCTAACTCTGACAACTCTCAGTTTACAAAGCAGTTAAATCTAACTGAATATAAAAAGACAAAAGCCACTATGGACTTGAGGATCCATAAAGCCTGTGGTACTGGCACAAGGGCTAGGGATGCAGAGTCAATGAGGATCAAAGGAGCCATTAAACACAATGAGCAGTCTAGTTGTTGCAGTGTGAGGCACCTGAGTGGGACATTTAAACTCAGGAATGAGTTGCAGTTGAAGAAAGGGCACACTGAAGGAGTATTAGAGGTAGAAAAGGGTCGGCATGCAGGGTTTGGCGTGAAATTAGAAGGAGCGCCAGCTGAAGCTGATGCGGGAGAAGGAACGTGGTGGTGCAGAGAGAGTGCAGCAGGAAGCGGCATTGTGCGCTCCGGTGAAAAAGTGGCATCAGATACCCCACAGAGCTTTCAGAGCTCCACCGAAGAACTGTGCACACTGCAACATTTATATGGGAGCTGGCAAAAGAGCAGACACACCACAGAAGATCTGCTGCCGCGCCAGCGAGTGAAAAGGAGATGCCAAAGAAGACCAGTGAGTTGGCCTGAGATGACAGGTGACCCAGGGGCACCCCGAACAAGACTGTTAGCAGAAACTGATACTTTTGAATACAAAACAAGTAAAGCAAGACAAAGGCAGCAAGGGTGGCCCGGCTGCCGTCGGAGTCATGAAATCACTGGCACCCAGCAATGGGCAATTACCGGGGCATTCCAGCCCCAGCGGACCCAGTAATTGACCATTGCCGGGTGGCAGTAATTATTAGTCCCCATTCCCATTGAGCCCAGTAGGGCTCAATGGGAATGGGGAGGACGGATTAACCTGTACCGTTAATAACGGTGCCAGTGCATCTGTCGAGGTCTGCTCACAGGTGTCGGTCCGCCAGCAAGTCAACCCTGGCGGGCTGAAAGGCACCCACAAGCAGCACTGGTAGTTTGCCGGTCTGGTAACAACGGTATCGGCAAGCTTACTGGTACCGTTGTTACCGGACCAGCAAAATTGTAATGAGGCCCTTTGTGTTACATTGAACAAAACTTTGTTGAATCAGAACTTTGCTCAGGGTATTCCTGAATTGATCCAGGGAAGGGCATCTAACCCTGGTCACAAGGAGTACTTTGTAAAACCTTTAAGTTTGAATTGGTGTATTGTTTTGTTGAAATGAAGACAGCCAAACATGCTTGAATAATTTTTTTGTGTGTACTGGTGTGAGGGGCAAAAACCTTTTGGACAGTATGTCATTTTTCTTTAGTTTTAGTTTGCTAGGATAGAGAAAGATAGGCATTTATCTCATCCCCTTTTTTATTTAATAAAATGGCAAACTTTGAGAAAACTATAACTTTGTGTCCGTCTCGCATTTCTGACCCCTCACCCTACACAGTATCCAACCTCCATTTTTTCTTTTTAAAATTATTATTTGGTTAAAACAATAACCTTTAGTGTGGCGTGGCTAGCCAAGGACGCCTGTGGATGCCTCTTTGGTAAGATCTGGGATCCCTTCCCGTCCCGAAGCCCCAAAACCCCCTAAACTGAATCAAGCACCCGGGGAATGAGCTCCGTGGGTGTCGGAAGACTTGGGGAGTAAGTTGTGACAAGTTGAAAGGCAGCGGAGCTCTCATAACGGAGTAAAGAAGGGAAGAGCCCAGCAGATCCAGGCAAGATGACGGACGGGACGCCAGTCGGCACCAGAGGAGAAGCCACCCACCTCCGGAGATGCAGTGAGCAGAACGGCAGACAGCCGCAAAGCCAGGCGGGGTCCCGAGCGCACAGACGGTGCCCAGACTTGGGCTGCAGGTGACTACACGCTGTATGCCCCGGCTCGATGCCCGGAGCCGGAGCGCCCTGGCGAGAAGCCCTCCCCCGCCACCTTCGCAGGCAGGAAGATCCAGGAAGGGCGCTGCGGTACGGAAAGAAGCCCAGAGGCAAGCGGGAGCCCAGGAAGGAGCGGGTAAGGAGGCGTGGGAGGTGCTGGATCGGAAATGGAAGTAGCAGGGACAACTACCTGAAGCGGACAGTCACACGAGCCTCTGGCATCCCAGCAAGGGCCCCTGAACGCGGCGTGTGATATCTACCGGGTGGCCAGTGTGTCGCATTAGCCATTCGCATTCCCAGGCAAGGATTCGTGCTGCGTGGTACTCAGCGGGTGCCATGGGGCACAAACAGATGCACGGCCCGAGGCTATCGTAGCACACGCACTCCCAGCACACACAGTGTGGGAAACCCGTGGGGAGGATCTACGCCGGTGGGAGTCCAGAGATCCCCAGAGTCTTCCCAGCACATGGGGTCGCCTTAGTGCTCCCAGCAGGATAGTACGAGAGGAGCTGCGGATCGGTCAGTGGACGGCGAGGCTCTGAATCCTCCGGGAGCAGCTCAATGAACAACCCGCATATGAATGACCACTAAAAGCATTCCAAGCACACAAATAGCTAAGGAAGAGCACACGGTGAAGCACCCTGAGCACAGGTACAGTCAATGAAGTACGTAAGGGGTCAATAGAGAAAGAGGTGCCCCTGAAGAGAGTGAACAATATACCCCTACAACAAGCACAAAGCCCAAAGAAGGAAGGGAGACCACCCTGTGACAAATACCAGCATGATTTCAGAATCGCTGTGAGAATCCGAGCACTTGGGGAGGGGAGAAGAAAGTGTGGTGGGCTCCTGAACGATGCCAAGAGGGCAACACAAGTAAGGGCAACCCCCCGACGAGCCATGGAATTAGCAAGACAGGCGTAGTTAAAATCAGAGGCCTAGGGGGGGAACTACAGCAGTTGAACACTGCCCGGTGAGACAGCGCTACCAGTGGTCCTTCATGGAGTGACAGGCAGAGCCCAGGTGGAGTCCGGCAGTCTCTGACTCACGCATGCTGTTCCACAGGTGCACAGAAGGCATAAAAGGGGCATACTAAGACGGATCACAGGGGAGTATTCCTACTAGTGCACGCTGGCAGGAGACCTAAAGCAGCGAAAGCGCCACCCGCCTTGTACAGATAACAAAGGGACATCAGCAGGGGAACCTGACACCAGATCAACAAGTGGAAGCATCCTTCTCCCAGGCACAGGCATAATGGCCAAACAAACAGCAAAATCGAACGGCTTGGCGTCGGGAGACATTAAAGCTCTGATGCAATCAGCTGAACACCAGAAACGCAGCCAACTACAGGCGACGGCCCAAATACACTCCCCTCCGCCAGAGAGAGTCTGATGACCCGCCAATCCGAAAATCAGATCTGCTGGCAATGCTGCAAGAGCTGAAAAGGGACATCAAGGACAGCGCGGCGGACTTAGCCAAGTCCATTGCAGATCTCAACAAAGGGGTCATGGCAGTAGAGAGGAGGGTTGATGAGGTGGAAACCACAGTGGCCGAACAAGGACAAGAGGAGATGAATTGGCCAGACGGGTACAAGAACTTGAACAGCAAATGGAGCAGGTCCAGAATAAACAGGAAGATGCCGAGAACAGGCCTAGGCGAAACAAAATACGGATCCGGGGAATCCCGAAGTTTGTGGTAGACTCCGACCTGCAACAATATGTGACAGATCTGTTCCAGCAAATCCTGGGCATGGAGAACGACCGAGACATCATACTAGACAGGGTCTTTTCTACCTTTCGACTCAAGAGAAAACTGATCCCGGATGTGCTGAGCCGGATAGACCTATTCGAACTGAAAGAAGACTTCATGCGGGCTGCTCGGAAAAAGTAACCTATTACCTTCCGATCCACACCCATTCAACTATATCAAGATCTAGCCCAGGCCACCCTCAATAAGAGGAAACGTCTGAGGATCGTTAAAGTTTGGCTGCAAACCAGGAATGTGCGCTACCGCTGGGCGTTCCCGACTGGGCTCCGCTCCGAGTGGAAAGGACAGCGGCACACAATCACAAAGGAAGAAGATATGGAGGATCTTATGAGGGAGGATGAAGGCAGCGAAAGCAACAACCGAGAAAGAACACCGTCCGGAAGGTGGTAGAAAGGAGGCAGACCCAAAAGAGAACAATGGAAACCAGTGCGCTCCCAACAGAGGGATCGCAACAAAGAGCCTAAAGCTGCGGACCCCACATGAATAATAGTCTTGAAAGTAAACACGGCATTAGTGTGGGGAATGGAAAGCTAGGAGCCAAAGCGGTCACTCAGCCTTTTGAATTCAAACCGATCTGGCGGAGGGCAATTATGTAATGATCTTAATGGCACAGGAGGGAGTTGTGGGGGGGGGTAACCAGATCCCAAATTTCCTGGGGCAAAACAAACCTGGTGATTCACTGTGGTATTATAAGCATGGTGAGAGTTTTTGTTGAAGTTCAAGGGGGTGTTGTAAATTGGGAAGTTGGGGAGGGATAAGAGGGAACATGATATTTGGGTGGAAGCTACACACAACATACACAGAGCACTCAAGGGGGCGGACAAGCTGTATAACACGAAGACAGGCCCGCGTTTACTCACCAATAAAAAGGAAAGAAATTATGAGCAGGCTCTTGGGCTTGCAGGCCTCTGTGGCGTGGGTACAAGAGACTCACTTGCTCCCGGAAGATGAACATAGACTAAGGCATAGGGCCTTCCCCACACAATACTTTGCCTCAAGCGGGACACAAAAACGGGGGGTGGGCATCTTGCTGGCCAAGGGGATCAATTTTGAGAAGCAATTTGTGAAAAGGGACCCAGAAGGCCGTTATTTGGTGCTAGGAGGGGTACTGATGGGCCAACAGGTCACCCCGGTGGCAATCTATGCCCCCAGTGAAAGACAGGACCGTTTCCTGTTGGGGCTGTTACCCAAAATTGGCAAATGGGGAGTGGGACAGATTTTGATAGGGGGCGACTTCAACAGCGTAATAGATGCCGCCATGGATAAAACCCTTCAAGCCACTCCTAGAGACAACATATACAGGCAGGCCCTAGCCCAATTCATCAGGGAGCTTCATCTGATAGAAACCTGGCGATTTCTCCACCCACAAGAGAGAGCATACACCCATTACTCAGCTGTACACAGCGGTTATTCACGGATCAATATGGTGCTCATCTCAGACACCTTGGTCCCACAAATTACTGGGTTAGAGATTGGGGTGCAGTGTTTATCTGATCACGCTCCGGTCTCCCTGAGGGTGGAACCAATCACCCTGTGGCAACAGATTAGGAAGCAATGGCGCCTAAATGAAATAATCCTGAAGGATCAAGCCCTCAGGACAGACATAGAACTGGTCCTGAGGAACTACTTCCATGAAAATCTCATGCAGGGGGTGGATTGGGCCACCATTTGGGATGCCAGCTAGGCGGTAGTACAGGGCGAGTTTATCGCACATACTGCAAACTACGTAAAAAGAAAAAGAAAAGGTGAGGCAGGAATTGGAGCAAAAGTAACAAAAGCTGAGGCAGAGTATAGAGATAAAGGCTCACAAAAAACATTGTGGGAACTTAAAAAAGCTAGAGCGGCTTTGGAGACACATTTGGCAGACAGAGCTGCACAACTCCTTCTACAAACTAAACAATCCTATTATATAAACGGGGATAAGGCCAACCGATTTCTGGCGGCCAAACTAAGAAAACAGAAAGCCCGGAACCATATTACTCAACTTAAAAACCAGGGAGGGGACCTAGCGAGAGGGGGAAAAGAGGTGGCTGATATCACGTACTCATATTACATCAATAACCTGAAATGGGAGAAGACGGAGAGAGAACCGCAGGTAGAATTTATGGAGCAAATGACCCTGTCACAGATCACCGAATTGGACAGACAAATACTAGAAGCGCCCATATCCGAGGAAGAAGTGGGGGAGGTCATAAAGGGGTTGAAGGGACACAAATCCCCAGGCCCAGACGGACCTTGTAATGCATATTATAAACCATTTAAAACAATCCTGGTAGGCCCCTTAACAAAATTATTTAACCACATACGAGAAACGGGGCGAACCTCTGGGGACATTGTCTCAGCCACTACAGTACTACTGCTAAAACCGGATAGAGACCCATTGGAATGCGTGAGCTATCGCCCTCTATCGTTACTGAATGGGGACGCAAAAATGTACTCCACAATCCTGGCCCAGAGACTGGCAAATGTCCTCCCAAAGATAATTCACCTGGACCAGGCGGGTTTTGTAAAAGAGTGGCACACCTACGATAACATTCGTCGAGCTATAGATACCATTGAGTGGGGGCGTAGGTCAAGACAGCGGTTTCCGGTGCTGGCATTGGACGCCTCTAGAGCCTTTGATCGCTTAAACTGGAACTTCCTACAAGTGACCCTTGAAAAATATGGGTGCGGGCCAACCTTCACCCGCATGGTCCTGGCTAATTAATTATGGTAATCTGACGACGCGGCTGATGATTAATGGACAGCTCACTGAAAGTATCCCTATTCGAAAAGGCACGAGGCAAGGGTGTCCACTGTCGCCATTGATTTTCGCCATGGCCATGGAGCCTCTGGCGCAAAGAGCTTGCAATGAAAGGGGAATCTGCGGGGCGCAGGTGGGCGCTGGGGAGTCCCAGAAAATAGCCCTCTATGCGGACGACGTCCTCATGTTCCTAAAGGATACAACAAACTCACTTCCAAAAGCGATAGAGCTGCTGGACGAGTTCACAAGGGTCTCTGGGTTCCACATTAACTACCACAAATCCAAGGCACTTAATATTACTGAGGACCCAGAACATGTGTTAGACTGGGAAGGTCGCCACCCACTGAAATGAGAACGGAAATCTATAAAATATCTAGGTATACACCTAACACCCATGTACGAGAGACTATACGGGGCTAATATCCCAGACCTGCTGAAAATGCTGATAGGAGATCTGAAACGTTGGGACATGCAGGAGCTATCTTGGCTCACATGCAAAACAGCAGTCAAAATGACCCTCCTCCCCAGGTATCAATATGCGACGGGAGCTCTCCCAATACGTATTCCAAACCCAGCAATTAAAAACGTACAAAAGGAAGTAATGTCCTTTATCTGGAAAAATAAAAAACCCAGGGTCCCCAGAAAAGTCTTATATCGGCCGCAAGCACTAGGGGGGTTAGGGGAACCAGAGTTCCGCAGGTATCTTTGAGCAGCTCAAGTAGCGCCAATGCTGCAGTGGGCTCCCAGAGAACATCAAAACCGGTGGGCGTCCCTCGAAAGAGAAGTAACCAGGATACCCCTGGAGAGCTTGGGATTTCTTACAGCAAGGCACAGAGGTAAAGGGGTACACTGCTGGAAACAACTAAAGCCGCCCTATGGTACTGGGACAAAGTGCTATGGGGTAAAGGGACGAAGGTGGGGGGAGGCCCTCTAACACCAGTGGTCCAAAACCCAGATTTCACCCCAGGAATCCACCCTGATTTTTTTGACACTTTGGGGTGGAGGGGGGCAGCGTCGGACACTGGGGAACTTTATGCAGAGGGGTTACCTTTAACGTTTGAGGGTTGTAAAGAAAGATTTCACATCCCAGAGGGAGAACCTTTTCACTATATCCAAATCAGACATTGGATCAAGAACACAAAGGTCCGGGAGGGAGCAACTCGGGAACTGATAGGGCTGGAGCTCACTGTAAAAGAAGGGAATCCGGAGATAGGGGTGTCCAGACTATACCGGCTGATGAGCGGGGTGGACCCGGAAGAAACCCTGTCATATATGCAGAAATGGGAGTTAGATGTGGGGAAATCAATATCGGAGGAAACATTGAGTCGTATATGGCATCGTGCCGCCAGGGGCTCCAAATGTGTCTCAATCAAAGAGGCGGCATACAAACTCTGCCTGAGGTGGTATATGACACCACAACGAATGCACTATCAGTCCAGACTACTCCCTTTATGCTGGAGGAGCTGTGGGCACCCCGGGGACCTAATACACATGTGTTGGACTTGCCCAGTGGCGGAGACATACTGGAAGGAGATCCTGAGCCATATGAAGGAGGTGGTGGGGACACAGTTGACTCTTGACCCAGTGGTAGTTTTACTAGGTGAAGCAGTGGAAGGTAGCTACGCGAGCACAGGGAAAAGGGCCAGCCTAATCACCTACATGCTGAGTGCGGCCAGAATAAATCTGGCACAGGCATGGAAGAACAAACGGAGGCCGGTGGCGGCCATGTGGTGGGTGAGATTGTGGGGAGTGATGGCGATGGAAAAAGTGACTGCTTTAGCACATGGCTCCTACTTGAAATACTTGAACACTTGGATGCCGTTCCACGAATTTATGGACGACGGGGAACAAATGTACTTTAAACCCAGGCTACTCGGCAGGGTGCCTATCCGGTAAAAAGGCAAGCCTCTGGAGGGGGAATGGGGGGCCGCAACATGCCCACAGATGTTGAATAGAGATGTTGTGTTTCACCCAATTGTTTGAAAAATTGTTCTGGCAGGGGGGCTTGAGGGGGTTATAACAGTTAAACTCATGAGCTGGCGGAATACAAAGATGGGAATTAATAGGGGGGAGGGAAAGTGTGGATAAAACTACCATTTGCTGCTCCCATATATATGTCTGTAACTTCTGCTCATGAGAAATAAATGAAGTTTGTAAAACAAAAAAAACAATAACCTTTAACACAAATTGTACACCAAATATTTAGCAAAGATTTTTTGCACACGATTTCCTACACAAGATACATTAAATTCATCCACATAGGTAAACATGTAAACTTGTTACAACAATTTAAAACAATTCAATCACTTTAGTTCATTTACAACATGTGTTCCATACCATTGTAAAAAAAGGACCATCCATAGAAAATATCAAGGTAAATTTCATCACTATTAAAGAAAGCAACTCAAAACGGGAAAGTTTAACTAGTTCCCACCAATGCTCAAGTAAATACAGATGGCATAACAGTCACCCTATCAAAAAGCCAAAGCTAAAGTGCAACGTGACTAACGTGCAGCATGATGCGGCTGAGTCTCTTCCAATTTGAAGGAGTCCAAGAAACCAGTCACTGCCAGTACTGTTGTAGTAGGTATTTCTGAGCGGCAATTTTGCCATATAATTTCTCCATCACCAACAGAGGCAAATCAGCAAATTTTCGAAAACAATTCCACCTTTTCCGCTGAATTACAACACATGCGGTTAAAAGGTGTCTTAATGTCTCCTTATGCTGTTCTCCCATGCAAAAACGACAGTGACCTTGATCTAGGAGCAATAGCCCCTATCGAATCATGACTTCTTTGGTTGAAATTAGGTTCCAGCGGAAGAACACAAAACCTCTTCTTACTTCCTATCTGTCGAGATACGGAGCTAGAGTTCCCACTTTTTGTGGTCCCATGTCAGATGACTCAACGGAATTGAGAGATAGGAAAAAGAAGATGCAAATTTCCTAATGTAAAGTCGACATATGTTTCGGCCTTATAACTCATACGGTGCACTCTCTTGGTGCCGTTGGTTTTGTTGGTAATGGCTGTCTTCAGGACAGGATAACAAATTTGTTCAAAAAGGTAATGAATACTTTCCCAGGTGCTCCTATTGCGATCTATGAATTGTTTTTAAAAAAAAGAGTTTTAAAAAGATGCTTTGCTCTGTTTTTGCCTCAGATTGCTTCGGGAGGTTAGTCCATGCTATGGCAGAACCATGACAGTCCATTACCACAATTTTTAGCTAAGCTTCTTTAAGGAGTGTCTTTTTAAAGTTCTTTTAAAAAAAAATCATGCGCTTCAAGCTCAACCAACTTCCTACCAAGGAACGGACCATCGAGTGGGTAGGACATTTTTTTTTTAAATCATTTTATTTATCATTTTGAGAATAAAACACACAAGAGAAAAGTTCCATGTACATATCCATTACACCAGTGATATGCATTCAATTGGTATAACAATTGACTAAACCTAACCAAACTTAAATCCAAAATTTTAAAACCCAAACACACTACCACAAATCCCTATCTTATAGTAGGAAACCAAACAAACGAAAGACAATACAACACCAACAAATACAACACACATCGAGTACGGAAATAATAACCTCCATCTATCCCAGTCAAAAAATGATTGCATGGGTAGGACATTTTGATTCTTCTGTAACGGCAGATTGTCGTTTCTGCCTTGGTTCAGATTCAATTGAAACCCTGAAACATTGCGTAATTGATTGCCCGCCTCTTGCATCCAAGAGAGACAGAAACTTTAATGGAAGCAAGCATGGAATCACTAGTCTCAAAAGAAGTATTCTGGTCCAGGCTTATGTGGGGGGGAAAATGTTTCTCTGATACTCTCACTATGTCAGTTCTTATCTGATGTTCTAGATCATTTAGGTATGATATGATATGGCATTTATAACGCACCTATACACAAGTGTTTCAAGGCGTGACGTGGCAAGGGAGGGAAACAGGGGAAGACAGATAACGATCCTACTAGGCCAGGTGTCATTCAGATCGGGCAAGTGCATGGGAAGGGGGAAAAGGGAAAAGTCGAGGGTGCAGGGGGAGGGGAAAGTGCAGTACATGGGATAGAAGGATAAGAATAAATAAACGGCCAGCTAGTGGCAAGTGCAAGGTAAGTGCAGGCATAAGTGCAGGTAGGGGGACTGTAGGGATACAGAAACAGTCTCCAAGTGTGGGGTAGCCAGTGTTGTAAGTGGAAAAAGGACAGAAGGGAAGGTTGGAGAGGCAATAGCTCCTGTGTCTGTCATTCAGTGTGCGTGTGGATGGCCCACCTCAGCAGTATAACAACTGGCGACGAGACAGATGCGACCCCACGCTCTGCAGCATTAATGGAGGGCCTGTGTGCCCAGCAGAAAAGAGGGGCCTGTGCGCCCAGCAGTAACGGAGGGCCTGAGTGCCTGCAGTGATGAGGGCCTGTGTGCCCTGTAGGCGGGCCTGTGTGCCTGGCAGTAGCGGGGGGCCTGTGCGCCCTGAAGAGGGCCCGTGTGCCCTGTAGGTGGGCCTGTGTGCCCGGCAGTAGCGGTGGGCCCGTGCGCCCTGAAGAGGGCCAGTGTGCCCTGTAGGTGGGCCCGTGTGCCCGGCAGTTCGTGTGGGCCTGCGTGCCCTGAGCAGGGGCCCGTGTGCCCTGTTGGCGGGCCCGTGCGCCCAGCAGTTTAAGTGGACCTCCGTGTCTGTGTGAAAGCAGAGGCCCGTATGCCCTGCTGAAGGACCCGTGCGCCCAGCAGTTCGAGAGGGCCGGTGCGCCCTGCAACTAAGCAGAGGCCTGTGTGCCCTACTGGAGGGCTATGCGCCCAGCATTCCAGAAGGGCCCGTATGCCCTACGCAGGAGCCGAGGACCGAAGTGGAGCCGTGCGGGAGGAGACCCAGCAACGGCGGAGCCGCCAGAGAGGGAGAGGAGAAGACCGCGTCTGCGACGCCCACGACCGCGCTGCAGACCCGGCTGCCCAGCTGATCCATCCCGCCCACCCGCAGAGGAGAAAGGAATCACCCGACCGCCGCGGTCGCAACACCTCAAGTAAGGAGCTAGGACGGGGGCTGGGAGTGAAAGGAACCCCGTGTCTCCCACAACGTGACATTGCAAAGCGACGAAACACTAGCCTACCAAGATTAACCCCGTGTCTCCCACAACATGGCATTGAAAAAAAATAATAAACCCAAACAGTGAAAATAAAAGCCAAAACTCAGGGCCCAGCAGCATTAACCCCGCGTCTCCCTGTAAGTGACACCACGGAAAAAAAATAATAACCCGCAAGTGGCCATACCCTGACCGACGAGCAAGAAAATATTGGTCACAAGGGACACGTGCACCCGGTACATGCAATAAGTGCCCCCACAGCGCCACACGCACACATGAGGTACGGTGCCTCTGATCAGAGAAACGGAACACACCGCCCTACCCACTTTAGAGTGAACGGCCCGCAACGGCCCGCAAGCCCGCTGCACAGCGCCCCAGCTGCCCCAACCATAGTGAAGACGGTGAAATGTGGGCGGGAAACCCACCAATGCAATAAACGGCCCAGAGGTCGTCAGCACAGCACCCGTGGCTGCCCCTACCTAATGCGCACAGCCACAACACTAGCAAGTTTGGGCGGGAAGCCCATGACCCAGATACACGGCCCGTAGGCCGTCAACAAAGCACCCCAACCAACGCACGTTTCCACAACGGTGCCCCAAATGAGGGGTAAGGAGAACGACAGAAAGACTGCTACAGAGAGGGGAGTACCACCCCAGGAGCAAAACAACCAGACACCTGTAAACAGAGAGCACTAACGGGGACACCCACACCACGCCAAAACACCCAGAGCCACCCACCCAGTGGATCTATGTTATTGGAACCCCATGCAGCGCTACAACAGCAAAGGGACACATTAGTGTCCCCCACCATGCAGGCCACCGGTGCAGAAAATTGACAGGCCCACAGAAGGACGAAACCAACACAACTGTGTAGCACCACTACCAGAGCCAGCACAAGAGTGCACCTACCCTGCCAACACCCAGCCACCCCGACCAACGGAATACGAGACGGGGGAAGCAACGGGAGGGACACGAGAAAGCAGTGGCACCCACGACCAGCCGCGCCAACACCACCACAAGGACACGCACAGGAAAGAAAGAGAAGACCCGTACTAGACAGGACCGGCAAAAGTAAAAGCAACGCCACCCATACAAATCAGAGGATCAAACATAACGATCTGCCGCCAAAGATCACACGCAAGCGCACCGTGACTCCATACCCAAACTAAACACCAGCCACCATGACTGAACCAGCGCAAGCAGATGCCGACGCAAGTGCGCAAGCCCTAGCAGACTTGGGCCCCACTTCATATGCCACCATCATGAGAAGGCCCAACCCATTCGCTTTGATCCCGCACCACGACCAAGGAACAAGATGGGAGGAATGGGTCGAAGAATTTGAGGATTTTTTAGGTGCAATTGGGAACAAAGACCCGCCAAACAAACTCAGCATACTTAGGAACTTGGTAGGAAAGAGGTAAAGGACATCATCAAGACAATCCCAGCTACAGACAAAACCACGTACCAACGTCTCCTCGATACACTAAACGACAAACTCGTAACAGGATCCAACAAAGACTACGAACGCCTTGCATTCAACCAACACAGGCAGCGTCCACACGAATCGATTGGGGAGTTCGTCATACGTCTCCAGCAGAAGATAGGAGACTGCGACTTCGCTAACTTCAATGATGAAGAAGCTATAAGACTAAGGATCATAGAAGGGTGCACCTCGTCAACGTTCAGGAAACACCTTCTCATAAAGCCCCTACCCCTAGGGAAAATACTGAATATGGCAAAAACATACGAGAGAGTTGAGGCACAGGCAGACACCATTGAAAGGAAAATGGAATGCGACGCCATCGCAGCCCTCACGGAAGAGCGACCACAATACTCTGTGCCCACTCGACCCTGGAGAAGGAGGAAACCGAGAAGACACTGGCCAGAAAGCCCGGACACAGAACAATGCCACGGGCGAGGGTGGAAACACACCCACAGACAACCATACCCAGCCTTTGGACGAACATGCTGGCGCTGTGGCCAGGAAGGTCACCTTCAGAGAATATGCAGGACAAGACCACCCACAAGCTCAACATGCCAACCCACACCCCAGGCAAGAGTCCTGAGTACACCTAGAGCACGGTTAGACATCAGAAAAGTCATCACGGTTGTGAACACCAGCCCACCCAGAAGTCTCAGGAATGCAAAACCTCTCGACCCTTATGGACCAGCACTTGGCACACGAACACCACCCGTTCTGCGAGAGGACTATGAGCTTCGCAACTGCCCAGTGCCCTTGGAAATATCGTACGGGGGGGGGGAAATAGAAGTCACAGAAAACTGCAGTACAAAGAAACCATACCAGACAAGGGTGGAAGAATACCCCCTAGACAAACCCCAAGACCATGCCGCCCAATGGAGGACAGCACAGACAAAACAGCCCAAAGGACAGTCACGACGTGACCCGAACCAAGGAGACCGCAGAGTGCCGGACACCATCCGCATGATACCGAGTCCCGCCAGAGGACACAGCCCTCTCAGTCACCGGACAGCACTACAGCACGCACTCATCAGCATCCACTACAGGTCATTCAAAGTAACCCACAAGAAGGACTACGTGCCCGGAGAGCAGGTGACAACTATGACAGAGAACCACGGCAAAATGACGACAAAGGACTCCCTCCTCCACGAGCTATACTTTGAAGAGCAGGAACCAATGAAGGGAGAAGAGATTGAGAGAAAGGAAGAGGAGAGAGCAAAGACCTATGAAACACTGCAACAAGAGAGCGTGGAAGAGACCCACGAGCAACCAAGCAGGCCCCACCGGGCCACAAAGAGACCCCAACGTCTCATCGAACAAATGTGACCCGGGAAGTCTCATGTTAAGCAAGGGGGAGGTGTTGTAAGTGGAAAAAGGACAGAGCCCCTTTAAGAGGGAAGCCCAGGACTAATGGGAAGGAGCGGGAGGCAGGAGGAAGGGGAGGAGCAAGGGAAGGGAAACGGCAGTAAGAGGATGGAGGAATAAAGGGAAGGTTGGAGAGGCAATGGCTCCTGTGTCTGTCATTCAGTGTGCGTGTGGATGGCCCACCTCAGCAGTATAACAGCCAGGGAGGCAGTGCAGTTGCGCAACTGGCAGGGCCGGGCCTGTGAGCAGAGAGGGAGGCCATGTAACCAGTGCAGTTTCAGCCAGGAATCAGCAGGGGAGAGGAAGAGAGAAAGCAGACGCAAAGAGGAAGGTTTTGAGGTGCTTCCGGAACCGGAGATGGTTCTCCTCAAGTTTCAGGGAGGCACGAAGGCTGTTCCAGAGGGAGGCCCCTGCCGAAGAGAAAGATCTACCACCAACTTGTTGCTTGGAGAAGCGACTGACCTTGAGGGAGTGGGAGGTGGATGAGCGAAGAGCTCGGGAAGGAAGATATTTAGGAAGAGAGAGTTGAAGGTATTTCGTCCCCAGCCCCCAGAAGGCCTTGTGGACAATGCAGAGGGCTTTGAATTTAATCCTCGCAGCCACTGGGTGCCAATGCAGAGATTTCAGTCCTGGAGAGATACGATCCCTGGGCTTGAGTTCAAGGACAAGTCTCGCAGTCCTGTTCGGGATAAGTTGCAGAGGGCGGAGAGTAGAGGCAGGCAGATTTAGATAGAGGCTGTTACAATAGTCCAGCATAGAGAGAACCAGGGCTCTGGAGACAGTGAGCTTCTGGGGGAAGGTGAGGAAAGGAAGAATACCTCTGAGGAGGTGCAGATGGTAGTGGGACTTCTTAGAGACATCAGAGATGTGAGGACAGAAGGAGAGTGTGGAGTGGAAGATGACCCCAAGGTTTTTTGCCTTGCAGGTGGGAGCAGGAGAGGGCCAAGAGAGGCAGGCCAGAGAGCTGCAGGGAAGGAGGGAGTGGGTGTGCCGATGAGTAGAATCTCAGTCTTACTGGCATTAAGGCAGAGGTCATTGGCGGCACACCACTCCTGGATAGCAGACAGTCAGAGACGAGAGAGGGAGAGGAGGAGGCCGGGAGTAGCCTGAAAATGAGCTGGGTATCATCCACATAGCACTGAAAATTGAGACAGAGAGCGGCAATCCGGTGGTCAAGGAGTGTCAGGTATTGGTTGAACAGCCAGGGAGAGAGGTTAGATCCCTGGGGGACACCACAGGTAGAGAAAAAGATATTGGAGAGGAAGGACCCAAGTTGGAACTGGGAGGGTTGATCAGAGAGGAAGGAAGTCAGCCATGCCAGAGCCTGACCAGTGATACCCAGGTTATCACGGAGGCGGTTGAGCAGGATGGCATGGTTGACAGTGTCAAAGGCAAAAGATAGATCAAGCAAGATGAGGACGCAAAGGGTATTGGAGTCAAGGTTGGAGAGCAGGTCTTCACGGATGTTCAGGAGAGCAGTGTCCGTGCTTCTGGCGGCTCTGAAGCCAGACTGATGGTCATGGAGGCAACCAACAGATTCAGTGTGGAGATTAAGCTGGGAGATGGCCAGTTTCTCCAGGAGCTTGCCCAGGAAGGGAGTGATGGAGATTGGGCGGTAGTTAGCCGGGCAAGAGGGGTCGGCAGAGGGCTTCTTAAGAAGAGGGTGCACAAGGGAGTGCTTCAGAGGGGATGGGAAGATTCCCGTGGCGAAGGAGTGATTGCAGAAATCAGCCAGGGCAGGAGCCAGGGCGTGGATGTGGTCCTTGATGGTTTTGGACGAACAGGGGTGAACCTGTTTTGACGAGACTTTCATAGATCGGACTTGTCTAGAAACATCGTCTGTGGAAAAAAAGGGGAAAGGCAGAGAAAGAGGGAGGGTGGGTGGCTGCGGAAGGGCCAGAGGAGGAGCAGGTGATAGAGGAAGTGAGTCGATAGGAGGAGAGTGAGGACAGGATGTCTTGGGTTTTAGAAATGAAGTGAGAAGCCAGAGCCGTGCAGGGGGCCTGGGAGGGGACAGAAGAGGTAGAGACTGCAGCGGGGCTTCATTTTTTTCTAATTCAACTCTACATTTATTTTAAATTTTTAAGTGATTACTTTTGTATCTTGTATGAATCATCTGTGAATTGAATGTATTTTCTTATCTATGTTTATATGGAACATTGTATTCTTTTAATTTTCTATATTTGTGTAAGGTTTAATGTAAACAAAAAAATAAAAAAAGACAGATCGACACCCTGTATAGGCTGGACAGGGAGACCATTACACACATTGTTGATTTGATCCATGATGACATCAGCAGCCTAATTAACATCAGGACTGCAATACTCCCCAGCTCCCCCTTTCTCAAGGTAGTGTCAGTGCTGCATTTCTTGGCCACTGGCACCTTTTAGCACACCATGGGAGAGCTGCACAGGTTATTCCAACCCTGTTTCTGCAGGGTGCTATTTGAGGCCGTGGATGCACTTCTGTGGCATGTGTCAGTCCACATAGCCCTCCCCAGAACACCTGCCCAGGTGAATGCCACCAAAATGGGTTTCCACGTCCTGGCAGGCATGCCCAACGTCATTGGTGCGCTGGACTGCACACATGTTGAGCTGGTGGTCAGACATGCAAATGAGGCAGTCTACCGCAACTGCAAACTGTACCACTTCCTGAATGTGCAGGTCGTGTGCAATGCAGACCTCCTCATCACCCACTGCTGTGCACGTTACCTTGGATCCACACACGATTCGATGGTGCTGCAGAACTCCACGCTCCCAGGGTACATGGCACGAAACAGAGGAGAGCGGACCTGGCTGTTGGATGAGTCACAGTACCATAGCATGTGTACTGTGGAAAGGGGGGGGGGTAGGTTGTCCACTGTTAACAGTGCATGTGCGTAATGCAATGTCATGTACACGGATAGCATGCATGAGCAGGAGGGCATGTCTGGCATGTGGTGCACGGGCAAATGGAGCACACCCCATCACAATTTGTGCACAGATAGACCGGCACAGCACATGCACTACAGGTACCAGAATGCATTTCACCCATGCGTCCCACCGCAGCATCTACACACTGTGCACATCTCACCACCTGCGCCACAGCCATGTCAGACTAATGTAACCCCCCAAGCACTTTACCCAACAGCATGCAGCCAGATCACATGCCTGTCACAAGCGCACATACCCATATGCATGTGACATGAGGCATAACAATTTTGGAACACAGATGAACGAATGGGTGAGATGACCATTGTACGACATGCAAATGGAACCAGAAGTGGCAAACGCAATGGGCATGGTAGAAGCTGGTGTAGACATAGGTTCTATGGGCAAGGCAGTTTTGAAATGTTGAGGGAAATGTGAACAGAAATCACCCCACCACCTTGTATCATGATTAAGGCTTCCGGTTCATGGCATATATCACCTGGCATTTCCGTCTGTATTCATATCTACATTTATTTCTGGGTCTTTCATTCTGTATTCATCCACATTTATTTCTGGGCCTTTCATTCTCTATTCATCCACATTTCTCTGGTGTCATATAAAAAGATAATTCACAACCAGTATTAATCTGCTTCCATTACAATTAAATAATCAATTTATTAAAGCATGCATGCAGACATATAGGAAAGAAATGCTATCTTAATTATTTTCATAACAACAAATGATTGCTCCTGTGATTCCTGTTGCCTTAAAATATTTGCTGTCAGCAATTTTAGACCTTCACTGAAACTTCCATACAACTATTGCACAATCCATGTTACCAATCTACAATGAGATTGGCCTGCGATTTATGAGTGACATCATAGAGAAAAAGACAGACCGGTTTTACCCTTATTTTTCATTAACATAAATAAATACAGACTGTAAGCAGGTTAATTTCCGTCTGCCTGAATGAGTAAATGTCAGTAAAAACAGGAAACTGGAAGCCTTAAACATAATGCACCGAATACTAGGGTCATCAGTGCCATTGCCTATGTCTTGTGCCAATCCCATGCGACACAGACCAACATACAGACTTGGCTTCCATGACTCTACCACCACAATGACTTTGTCGCCCTTGTGTTCCTCCCCTGCAGGTAATGCAGAATATTCCTTGATGCCATGGCTGATGACCCCTGTCAGACAACTGCAAGACCAGCACGAGCATGCCTACAACTGTACTCACATCCAAACACGGTGCACCATAGAACAAACGTTTGGGTTGCTGAAGGCACATTTCTGCTGCCTGAGTAGGTCTGTGGGTGCACTCATGTACAGCCCTGTGAAGGTGGGCAAGATAGTCCTGGCCTGTGCCATGTTACATAACATGTGCATCAGGCGCAACATTCCCCTTCCCCCAGACATGGACATGCACCCAGCTTAAGACGAAACTGACAGCGAGGATGAAATACCATTCCCCCATCGCAGGGATGCCATGGATGGGCGTAATACATGCTATGAACTGATCATCCACTACTTTTGAGCACATCACACATGCACATGGCCTAGGCCATCAACCACAATCTACACTGTAGACCGAATAAATCATACTCAGATGAAAAATGAATGTCCAGTCATGATTTCAATGCAACACCCAGTGTATTGATATGTATGATTAGAAATAACAGGTGAACCAACACCCCCACCCCAACTATCCCTCCCCAAACCCCCTCCCTAATCATCCCTCCCCACACCCCCTCCACGACATTTGTCACGTTGTCCATGATGTCTCAGCCTAAGACACACCCATGGCACATGTTAGTCCTTGGCCTATTTACCGGCCGGCTTGCCGCCTGGGATACCCTTGCGTTGTGTGCTTGACAAGCACATCAACCTCTGCCTTGGGCGGCCACAGAGAGAACTGGAGGGCGTGGAGCTTGTGGATGGGGTGTGTGAAGGGTCACTGGCCATTCAATCCAGGGCCGCCTGCAGGGACATTGCCATCAACTCTGCCATGGACATGATGCCATTGCCCTCGTGGACCCTCCTGGCCATGAGGATAATAGCAGACGTAGCACGTCCAAGGGTGCATGCAGTGTGCCGCACAGAGGCCTGCACGCTTTCCCGCATCAGCTGGGCCTCAGTGCATAGCAGGGCTGCCTCCCCACAGATCAGGCGGGACTCCGCAAGGTGCTGCTGAACCAAGGCAGTTAATCCCTCCTACCGTTCCTCGATGTGGCACAGACAGCAGTCCATGTCCCTGACACTGGGGAACGGCAGGCGTGGGGAGCTCGAGAGGTTCATTGGGCTGAAATCAGGCCGCTCATAGGTGGTATGGTCGGTGGTATCCCTTGTTGTGTCTCCTGCATCGTCAGCAGCCTCCTCTGCACTGGAGTCATGGACATGTGTATGTGGCTGCTGTGGTGGGGGTAGTGTCCATCCTCCTGCTGTTGCCCTTGCAGGCAATTGCACCACCACAGGTGCTGCCAGGGTGGAGGGGGCAGGATGTGTAGCCACAGATGGTGCTGCCAGGTTGGAACGGGAAGCATGTGTAGCCACAGCTGGTGCTGTCAGGGTGGAGGGGGGCAGCAGGTGTAGCCACCACAGGTGCTGGCAGGGTGGAGGTGGCAGCAGGTGTAGTCACCACAGGTGCTGCCAGGGTGGAGGGGGCAGCAGGTGTAGTCACTGCAGGTGTGGCCTGGGTTGGAGGGGCAGTTGTGACAGTCGCAGTGGTTGCTGCAGTGTCCTGGATGGTGGTCCGTGCAGTTGCCCGCTGTCAGCGTCTGGTGCCCCTTAAGGCGCTTGGTCGCACACGTCGCTGTCAGATTATGTGCCTGAGGGTGGAATAAAGGCATGATGTTAGGCACCAGTGCAGTTTCAAGATGCACTGATACATGCAATGTGTTGTTTGTGAGGCGTGATGTAGAGTGGACATGCCGTTGAACATGGCATGGTGCACACATGCTTCGGTTGTGCGGACTCAGCTGCAGGTTGTGGGATGTTGGTACATGATACACTGCTCTACTGGCATGATGTCCTGGCATTTGCTGGGGATGGTGGTATGGGGGTTCTGTCTGTGTGTGGGGTGTTGGGATGTGGAAGATGGAATTTCGTGGGGTCCAGTTTGGATGGGGCAAGGCTGGGCCCAATCGCTGACCCAGTTGCAGGGCCAGTATGTGTATTGCAGGTCTTTGGTAGTTGTGGCAGGTACGTGGGGGACACGTGTCATTGCCATTGTATGGGAGGGTGGCTTTGTGTGGTTGGAGCTGAGGGATGACATTGTTGTGTCATGTTGGCACCCCAGGTACGCATGCAGTATGCTGAGGCAGGCGCTGGGACTGTGTGGGGGAAGATGTCTCTACACTTGGTAGTACAGGGTGCCTGTCCAGTGCTCAACATGTATTACAGGCATGGTTCATTGTGAGGGGGCCAGGGTGTATGGCCACAACAGCTTCCTAGGTGTTGGTTCACGTGTGAGGGTGTGTGTTTGCAGGGTGTATTCTGGGGAATGGGAACGGTGCAAATCCCACCTCATTGATGTGGTACGGTGGGGGGCACGGTGGGCAGGGTTTGTTCAGTATTTTGGAGCTACGTGCACTCACCGGCCTCGTCTGGTGTCCCAGCTCAAGCCTTTGCAGCGCTAACCCCTTCTATGGACTCCATGTGCAGCACACTGCTGCACTTCTTCTCCCAGGGCACGAGTTGGATTGGCAAGGAGGGTCCACCACCTGTGGCCTGCTTTGTCTGCTTTGTGCTGACAGGAGGTTCCTCAGGCGGAGGTCATCCCACCACTTGTGGCAATCCCTGACTGTGCATGGGGTTGTCCCCAGCGCCACTTCTTCCCATATGGACTTTTTCTGCGGCGGTGCTTCGTGGTGCTGATCTGTTGAGAACATCTCCCCTGCATGCAGGACAATGGTCTCTGCAAGCATGTGCAGCTCCGCCTCAGAAAAGCAAGTTTTGCGGTGCCGGGTCTCACAGATGCAAGTTGACATGGTCCACTATGGATTTCTGCAGTTAGGAGGAGTGGATGGCAACTGGATGCTGCAGATTGCAATGGATAGCGTTTTTATGATGGCTGACGGATTGTTTCCTGTTCCGGCAATCACTTTATTTCCGGTCACGGTAATTCCGGTGCTGCTGTTTACAGGGCTGCTGTTTCCGGGTTGCCGGAAATGATGAAACCGGCATCACGGAAACTGTGATTTTCTTACTGCCACATGTTGTATCCTAGTATTCTAGTATATGTATGGTTTATATCTGGTATGAGAGCTGTGGGTCTGTGAGTGGAGCTTGGACTGTTGTGTGAGGTATGGAAGGTGGAGAGTGAGAGGATTCTAGGTTGGACGGTTAGGGACGAGAAGGGAGAGAGCCTGGGTTGAAGGCAGCATACTATTGATCTCCTATTCTCACCTCCCTACTGAAGCTGTAACTAAATAAAGAAGACCTACCTTTTGTAGCCCTGGCTCCCTGGTGGTTACTGTGTGTTCTGCTTGAAGTTTATACCACCAGCAGATACATCATTTGGCGACGAGGATGGGATCATTACTGAAGGCAGCACAATGTTTAGACATTGCTGGCAGTTGTAGGGGTTAATGTGCAACTGAGATACACGTTTTTATAATACTGACATATTGGAATTTATTTGAATATGGAACTGCAACTTGATGGCAAGTGGCAGCCGTAAAAGAAGTCTAGCAACGTTGGAAATGAAATGTTTTAATGTTGTACACGTTTGATTTCCAGGAGGATTTGAGCAATCGCGTGTTGTTTTTAAGAAGTATATCATAGAGTGATGCAATTTGTCGTGTTTTATGAAGTCAGTGATAACCTGCAGGTGTGAATGCAAATGAATGTACATGTGAGCTAGTAAGTATGTGTTGCGATAGTGTAGCGTGTCTTTGGAGGTTGTTGCTCAATGTCTTATTGTGTTAAGTTTATAGAAACAATATGGAGCTATTTGGAGATTATGCTATAGGATGCATACTAGACTAGTGCAGTGTGCGATGTAGAAATAAGTAATGATGCATTTTCTTTAAACTGCTTTTATTGGAGACAGCACATGATTATTTTGAAATAATGATGAGATATGTTCTGCTAGGAGCATTATGATGCATTTGAGTTTAGTCATTTAAATGTCCACAAAAATGTTCTATTTAAAATGCATTTTCTTACAGGGATGTTTACATGTGGGGAGGATTTTCAATTATGAGTTTTATGGAAATGACTCAGGATGTTTTGGTGTTTTCACGTACGCCCTGGCATGGTGACTGATCACCAACATGGCTGGTGGCGCTGCACATTCCTAACTCAGGAGATGGAGATTTTTAATGCGCATCAATGTATAGTGTATGTATTTTGTGGACAGTGAGTTTCGAGTGCATGTGTGAGAGTATGGAATTGCAGTATGGGTTATTTGTTTGCATGTGTGTGTGCAAATGGAGTTTTGGGTGTATGACCTAATAGTGCGCACAGTAAGCAGCGGGTTCTGTAACTGTAGTGCAATGTAGTGAGAAGTGGATGTGGTAGTGTGTACACGTGAGTAGTGGGACACATTTGTAGTTGTGGTGTACGTGTTTTGTGTGATGCGTCTGTAGTGGAGTTGCATGCATAGGAAAGGGTTTTGACTTCTGCACTGTGGTCAAGTGTGGTTGCTGTTTGAAAAACCTTCAGGGGTTGGACACTTTACTGTTGAGTGCTCCAAGGAGTTAAACCTTTGGTTTTGGGTAGTGGAGTAGTTGCCAGGGCAAGGGGCCCATGAAGTAGTTGGAGGTCTTTACCTAAGTTGTTATGTTAGAGTTTTTGGGCACAGGGCCCATTTTGTAAATTTTGGTGCGTTGCAGGTTATCGCACAATTGTTTCCTCACTGTGGAGGTTACTGTTTTGAGGGTGAGTTTTACACTCTTAATGGGTTTTCTGTGGTGCCAGGCGATGCCTCAAAAGGAGTAGTGGCTCGCCAGTTGATTTTTGCTATCATAATTTTGTTTTGGGTTGGCACACAGTTTTGGAGTTTTTGTTAGTGTGGTGTTTTTGGGAGTTTGCCGTTTTAAACTGAGTTGAACCACACTGACACCTGTTTTTAATATTTATTCTAAAAGTTTTGGGAGAGTTTAGATTTTCACATTGTACTTCTCATCTCTCATGTGCATCTAAACTATTTTTTTGTGCAAAATTATGTTTTGCAATGCACCAGATTTTTCATCTTTGGTGTATATTTGGAGTTTTCGGGAATATTCTGCAAGTGTTTTATTTTCATCTTTTCAACATTTTTGTAAGAATTTCCTGTGTTTGCACGGTTGTGTCTGTGCACATTACCTTTAGCGCACCACGTCTTTTGTGGTTGCGTCGTGTTTTTTGTGATCTCTGTATTGTTAGTGGCTGTCCTAATTTTTTCTTGCTTATTTTATGTGGAGAGAGGTGGTGATGCTGTTTGGTTGTGTGTTTAGAATTATTTACTAGGTTAGAATTTGTCAGACCTTTTAGTTGTTTTCCAGATGTTGTATTGATTTTAGAAGTACGTAGGTTTTGCCCACTGTGCAGTTGACGGTAGTGTCCTGCAATAGGGGTGAGGCTTGTGCCTGGACGTGGCAGGTTCAGGGATTGGGAGTGGCAGGCCCTTACGGAAGGAGGTAGGTTTTGTTTTGAGGGTTTTAGTTTGTTAGTGGGGTTTGCTCAGAGACATCAGATTGTGCTTGGGGGTGGCAGTCCCAAGATCCTGGGGGGGGGGGCAGACCAGGACAAAAGGTGGTCAGTTTCTTGAGGGTTGTTTCTTTGCACTTTGGAAAGTGTCTTTTGGTTTGTAAGGAGGGGGATGGTGTTGTATCCTAGTATATGTATGGTTTATATCTGGTATGAGAGCTGTGGGTCTGTGAGTGGAGCTTGGAATGTTGTGTGAGGTATGGAAGGTGGAGAGTGAGAGGGTTCTAGGTTGGACGGTTAGGGACTAGCAGGGAGAGAGCCAGGGTTGAAGGCAGCATACTATTGATCTCCTATTCTCACCTTCCTACTGAAGCTGTAACTAAATAAAGAAGACTTACCTTTTGTAGCCCTGGCTCCCTGGTGGTTACTGTGTGTCCTGCTTGAAGTTTATACCACCAACAGATACATCACCACACTTGTAATGAGGCCCTATATGTCACAAATTGAGGTTTCAGAAGTGACAATGTTCCCTTATTATTTAACCAATTTAACTCAGTAAGAGAAATAGATTGCCGATTATCTGCCACAATAGAAGTTTGAAAAGCCAGATTCTTACTGTGTGAGGGTTGCTCTGGGAGGGGAACAAAAGCATTAGTACACTGGGTAGGAGCAGCAGTCCTCACCTTAGTAAACCCTACTTTACTTGCGAAAGGGTTAGGATGACATGATGCCCGAGCGGCAGAAGTAACAGAAATCTGCAGATCTCCAACCATCTCAGAATCTAGTGATCACGCCCCACTACATGTGGCAACCTGATCCCTGTTCTGAGGTTGGAGGGAAAGAGGCACCCCCACAAACTCTGGTGCAGAGTTGCTAATACAGCTTGGAAGTATAATGCTGTCATTCTCACTTTCATTCAAAGTCTCTCTAATTCGAGCGTTCTTTATCACCTCCCCTGTTACAATTACACCCTCATTGGGCTGTCTATTAAAAGTGGACTGTTTTACAAAAACAATTCAGACATTTCTTACTGGCTTGCTTGTTCAGGCTATTTTTTTTACTTTCTTTATTCAATTTTTAACTACAGGCAGAGTAGAGATTACAGACAATTCCTGCAATAATACCCCTCTCGACCCTGCCAACTAACGTGCCAAAACTCTACAAATCAACAGAGCAAGTCTTACATATACAGTGGTTGTGTATCATACAGTGTCGATTCTTTATACCATTGGGTGTGCCTCTGGCATGATTAGGGATCGGTTGGGTTAATCATGGTAAGCCTGATCACTTGGGGGACATTCGTGGCGTGTCTCCCCAGTCTTGGTTCAAATACCTCCTAAATGGAGCCCAATAGTCTAGAGGCCTGCAGCACTCTGGGAGAGTGATAGCATATTGAGTTTCCCGTTTTTCACACATGCTCATGTTGTTTATCCTTTCCTGCAGACAGGGAGCTTTGCGTTTCCACCATGGCTCGGGGGAAAACCAGCCCTCTTGTCCAGTTACGTGGCGTAGCCTGTCCCACACTTTGCGGGTGATAGCTACAGGTTGTACCTCAAGTTTTTCCTCCTAGTTGTTGTTAGGCAGAATTATATGCAGTAACCTTTGGGAACACCACACACAATTAAGACTACAAGTGACAGTACAATTTCACCTTTGGTACAAGCCTGTACTACACAGTTAAAGTGGTAGCAATAGCAGAGCAGCCAGACTTATCTCAAGAGTAAGTGAGCAGTATCAAATAGTTACACAAAGGACAGCAACTACTATGATTCAGGCAAACACTGACTCAAGGTTTTCAAGTAAAAGAATATATATTTATTTCACTCTTCAGTTGTATAACATTACACTATTATAAGCAGTCTAAAAATCACACTCTTAATACACCACACCACTTCCCTTAAATTCCAGACAGGTTAAGCTCACAAGGAGCAAAATGGCACTCCAGCAATTTAAAAGGGAGGGAAAGACAAAAGTTAACAGAAATTGATCCACACCAACAGGTAAGTACTCAGGGCAAGCAAACAAGAGAGACTACAATGATAAAATCAGATAGAAAAGGCTTAGGGCCAATGTCAATGGTTCAAAAGTCTTTTGCTCAAGATAATACAGTTCAGTGTACTTCGCAGTAAAGTTCGTGGCACGGTTTATGGATGAGGTTAGTCGGTAGAAAAGTTAGTTCAAAGAGAAGAGAAGGACAAGCCCTCGGATTGGAGAAATATTTCAAACACTTTCACCGCGGCTGAACGAAACGCACAACCGGATTTGCAGAGTACCTTAAAACGGAGAGGGAGCTGTAGCTGAGGCAGAGGTTCCTGGTAGTTCCTGCAGGCTCACGGTTCCTGAAGCGACTGTCGGACTGATCAGAAGTAGGAAGACTGGAGGGTCCTGGACTACCCAGGGAAGAAACCAGCAGCAGAGCAAAGCAACAAATAAAAGGTGCGCTCCTTAAAACCCAAGCAGGGTCCGACCTTCCTGGCTATCCGGCCCACTGTAGCTCTGTACAGCGAATTCGACTAGAGGAGGGGTCCTGGCTTGCAGTTTGGGTGAACTGGTTGGTCCCACCAGCTCAAGGGAACAGGTTTCCTGGAGGAACTTTTCTGTCGTCGGATTCTGGCGATTCGGACCTGCAGCAGGGCTTCACCAGGCGGTTCAGTCGTTGTAGGGGGCCTCTTCTTCCAGTTCCTCGTTGGTTCTTTCGTTCCAGTGGTGACTCTGCCCTTACAGTCCCAGAGACCTGCTTTTTATGCCGTTTTCCCCCATTCATACAGCCTGGCTGTCAATCACACAGCAGGGTGGCTGGCCTGGCAAGGCCAGTCCCCTTAGCCAATCAGACAAGAGTGCGACTTGGGTTACCCAGGGAACCCATGGCAGGGGTCCTAAAACCCCTCCCTCACATCCTGCCTACCCAGACTCTCAGGTGCCTAAAGGAGGGCTTCTGTGTGGAAGCCCGCGAAAATACGATGAACAAAGGGACCAAACCTGGTTTGGCGTGCAGAATAAAACATGAGAAAGATTTTAACAAAAAGAAATGGTGAATAAACCCGACCGGAGCCAAATAAAAATGTATTTGGTCAAGCAGGTTTATGTTTGAGGCTAATATAATAGCCTAAAACATTATCACGTTTATATAAGATAATTGCGGTAGAAAGGTTAGGGTAGATACCACTGCCACCAGCCAAGTCTTCATGTAAAGGGAGCGAAACAATGCCCCAAGAGGCACAGAAAAAAAGGGATAAGAATGAACCCTTTCCAATACTCCATGGAAGATTGGGTGTACTGGGTCTGTGGTTTAAAGTGACTAAGGTAAAGTTAATGGCAACTTTACCCTTTTCTGGGGGACTGTAGTCTGCCCCAGAAAATGGAGTCGGTGGGAAGTCTAAAAGACCTCCCTGTGTCACTGCACTGAAGGTGCTGTGCAACACACATGAAAAATATGGTGCCCTGGAGTAGGTGAGGCTCCAGTGCCCAAGATCACACAAAAAGTAGAAACACACATAGCAAAACACATGTAAGAGTGGGAAAAAGGCCCACACTCTACCAGGTGAAAAAATAAATCCTAGAAATCCAGCAAAGCTGCTGAGGGACTCAGTAGGTAAGGGAAATCAACCATTTAGGAGAACAGTTGTAGAGCCCCAGAGCAGGCCCTTCATGTTGATTGGGTGAGTGGTTACCTTTTCAAGTAGGATATGCGGGAGTTCGGACGTTGGGGGCCACCACCATACCGAGTATTGAATCTGAGCCGCCAGGAGGTAGGACCACAGGTCAGGGTACGCCAGGCCGCGCTGTTCATATGGCAAGGTCAGGGAGTAGTAAGAGACCCTAGCCTGCCCTCCCACCAAGACAAGGCGAATCATAAGACTTTTATGACGGGACTAAAATCCCAATGGGGGCCAAGCTGGGACGTTATTAAAGATGTAGTGGAGTTTCGAAAGAATTACCATCTTTGCCAGCGACATTCAAGACGCCTGGGAGATGGGCAAGAGAGCCCATGCATCCTCCCTGTGTTCTAATTTTTCTTGGGTTTCCACGTAGTTAGTCTTATACAGTTCTATCAGAGAGGTTGTCACCAGTATACCCAAAAACCGGATGCAGTTGGGACACCAGCGAAAGGCTTCCCCAACACCAGAGCAGACTACGCTCAGCGACAAGGGGAGTACCTCTGATTTGGATGAGTTAATCTTCAAACACGAGAGGTCTCCTAACCGGGCTATTTCCTCTGCTAAGGGTAATAGATTATGCTTGGGGTGCTTCACATACAGCATCAGATCATCTGCGTAGAGGGACATTATAGTGAGATGGAAATACATTTTGACCCCTCTAGGAGAGTGATATTCCCGTATGACGCAGGCCAGGTGTTCAATCGCCAATGCAAAAAGGATGGGGGACAGGGAGCAGCCCTGACGAGTGCCCTGAGTCGGGAGGATATAATCGGATAACATGCAGTTAGTATATATTTTTGCTTTCGGTGCCGTGTACAATAATAGTATGCATTGGAGAAAGGCGGTTCCTATATCTAAACCCTGAAGGACCTTGGGATTTCAGGGATCACATTATATATAAGAGAGAATAAACGGTGCAAATTATCTGGATGTAGCAGTCTGGGATGAAGCTGGCTTGGTCGGGAAGGACTAGCGCCGCCATATGGGGTAGAAGCCTGTTGGCCAGGATCTTCAGTAAGATCTTATTGTCTGTGTTGACTAGCGATAATGGTCTTTATGAGGTACATTTACAAGGAGCTACAAGGATCTTTGGCAGGTTTCAGTACTACAGTGACAGGTGCGGTCCTAGTGGATTCTGGAAGCACCCCAGTGATCTGGCGGCTTCATACATATCGCATAGATGGGGGAGTAAAAGATTAGCGTGTGCTTTATATAATTCTGCTGTAATCCCATCTAAACCTGGGGCTTTACCATTAGGGAGAGAGAGAGCATCACTTTATGGAACTCAGGGTCGTTCAGGGCCATCCCTAGAGCGGGATCTAGCCAGCCCAGAGCCACCCAGTCCAAGTATTGCACAATAGAATCATGTCCAGACTGTTTCTGAGAAGTATACAGTCTCTCATAGCAGTCACAGCACCGATTAGTTATTCCCGTGCAATCTTTAGTCGAGTTTCCCTATGAATCTTCAATTCCCATAATAGATTCCAACTGGCGCTCGTGTTTGAGTCCGGCGGTCTCCCTCAGCAAATGAGGCGGCTGCAACGGGGTCACCTAAGTATCGCTCCTCTCTAGCTGTCTGGAGAGTAATTTCTGCTCTGGCTGTTTGGAATAGGGAGCGCACTTCCTGAGAGTCTTTAGGCCCTGTTGCATTACGTATGGATTAGTGTTACGTATGGATTTCAAGACACTGCCCTCCTTCGCCAGTCAACATCCTCTAATTTATACCTTAAAGGCTTCCCATACAACCCTAGGGTCTGATACTGAGCCCACATTTACTTCACAGAATGTTTGAATATCCCGCCGAGTTTCGTCTCAAAAAACAGTGTCTTCCAGGGCGTGGGCTCTAAAACACCATCGCTTATGTCTAGGGGGGGCGAGTCGGGCCCAGAAAATCTACTTATACTGGGGAGTGGTCGGTGAAGGTTCGGGGGAGTATCCGGGCACTCATATCGTCTCGGGCCAAGTCAGATTCACCATAACAATTGATCCTTGAGGAGCTGCCATGTACCCCTGAGTATTATTAGTATTCCCTGGTTGTGGGGTGTAGTAGTCGCCAGGAGACGTGGAGGTCATGATAGTCGGCTATGGCTGCACATTTCTGAGCTGCTTTCAGGAGGGAATGCTGGGCTGATGAGGATCTGTCTAAATCCAGGGAAATGAAGTCTCCCACCCACATGACCTTGTAGGTTGGGAATGTAGATAAATGGGCAGCACAGCGCTGAAAAAAATCTCGATTGTCGTTATTTGGGGCATATATGTTCATGATGAGAACCTGCCAGCCTGCTATTTCGCCTGCAATTGATATTGATATTTTATTTGTATCGCGCTCATACACAAGTGTTTCAGAGCGCGACAAGGCAAGGGAGGGGAACAAGGCAGAACAAAACAACAATCTTACTAGGCCCAGTGACAATGAGAAAGCGCAAGTGCATGGGAGAGGGAAAGGGGAAAGTGCATGGGAGGAGGGAGAAGTGGAAAGTGCTGAGCAAAGGAATACAAATAAATAATACATCAATAAATAATAAAAAGCAACAGTTGTAGTGCAGCCTGAAAGTGGCAAGTGCTAGGTTTAAGGCAACAGGCAGGGAGTGTCTGATAAGTGCAGAAAAAAGAAGGGGGGACTGCAGGGTTACAGAAACAGGCCCCAGTGCAAGGGATTGCCAGGAGTCAGTGTGGCAGGGTGAGCAGGTACCTGGGCCGAAAGTCAGAGGTTAACCAGGTGCACAAAGCCAAGACAGAGCAGATCAGCAGGGGAGAGGAGGAGCGATGGCAGATGCAAAGAGGAAGGTCTTGAGGTGCTTCCGGAACCGGAGATGGTTCTCCTCAAGTTTCAGAGTGGCAGGGAGGCTCTTCCAGAGGGAGGCCCGAGCCAAAGACAGAGATCTACCCCAAGCTCGTTTCTTTGAAAAACAACTAGCCCTGAGGGAGTTAGAGGTGGAGGAGCGAAGAGCAAAGGTATTTACGTAGGGACAGCTGAAGGTATTTTGGACCCAGGCCCCAGAAAGCCTTGTGGACAATTGAATTTAATCCTTGCAGCCACTGGTAGCCAGCGGAAAGATTTAAGGGCTGGAGAGATACGATGCCAGGGCTTGAGGCCAAGGACAAGTCTCGCAGTCCTGTTCTGGATAAGTTGCAAAGGGCGGAGAGTAGAAGCAGGTAGATTTAGAAAGACACTGTTGCAATAATCCAAACTAGAGAGAACCAGGGCTTGAGAGACAGTGAGCTACTGGGAGAAGGAGAGGAAAGGCAGAATACGTCTGAGGAGGTGCAGTAGGAAGTTTGACTTTTTAGAGACATCAGAGATGTGTGCAGAGAAGGAAAGCGTGGAGTTAAAGATGACCCCGAGATTCTTAGCCTTGCAGGTGCGGGTAGGAGGAGGGCCAAGGGAGGCCGGCCAGAGAGTGACGGGAAAGGAGGGTGAAGGTGTGCCGATGAGGATTTCCGTCTTGCTGGCATTCAGGTAGAGATCGTTGGCGGCACACCAATCATGAATGGCAGATAGGCAATCAGAGATGAGACAAGGAGAAGAGGTGGCGGAGGGAATAAGTAACGTCCCTCCTCATCCCCAATTTGAGTATGCAGTTTAAATTCTAGTAGGATGAGCCATATCTATGGACACCACACCCTGCTAGGTTGGGAAGTTTGTTATCTCGTGCCAGGTGAGTTTCCTGCAAGCATAGGATTTTTGCCCTATGGTTTTTTGCCTAGTTCAAGATCAGCCATACTTTTTCCCTGTTAGTAAAACCCTGTATATTCCAAGTTAACAATGTCAAGTTCATATTGTGTCCTCGAGGTGCATCAGGGGTTCCCATGATGTGAGTTGATCATGTTCTCCTGTAAGTATTTGTGTAATGCCCGTGAACCTAGTAGGGATGTATTTAACCGGGGCACGAACTTCTGCTTTGTCAGAGTGCTAACTGTATTCACATGCTTCGTCAATCGGCACTTCTTATTCCCCCTACTCAGAACAAAAACCGTGTTCAACTTGCAAACAAAACTTTGGTTTGCTCCCTCCCTCCACCCACGGCAGAAACAGCAATTTACCGGCCCCATAGTCTCCACCCCCGCCCAATACATAAAAAGAAACTGAGTAAAGTTTACCGTCAGGCACGGGAAGCTAGCCGCGGCTGGGATCGCTCCATGTGACAGAGGCCGGGTACTACATTTCTTGCTTTGCTGTCACCTTTTTGAGGGTTCCATGTACCTTACTTCTAATATTTAAGATTGAGTTTACATCCTTGGATTGGGTGCCTTGGAAAAAGAACGATAGTGGAAATATCCAGTGAGGTAGGTTGCTACGGAGATCTGCGGGCCAAGCCTCTTGTGTCTGGGTAGCGTACCTCGTTTTTTCTTAGGATATTTTTACTGCTTGGAATTTTTACCTTTGATCCTGTTCTTGCGGGCTAAAGTCGGGGAAAAGACGAATGGTGGCCGATCCCGAGCATAACTCCTTCTTTTCTCTGGCAGCCCGGAGTAGGATATCTGTCTCAGTAGCTAAAATTCGAGCTATGATTGCTCTTTCCGATGCCCCGGGGGGAGGGCTTTAGCTGGCAGAGATCTGTGTGCTCACTCCACCATAAACATGTTTGTGGCTGACGGATTATCGAGGACCTCCATAAGTAGTTTCTCTGTGACTGACTCCATATTGTCTATGGGGGTAGATTCAGATATTCGGATATTATTCTCCTGGATCTCCCTTCGGGGTCATCATTCTTGGCCAACACTTTTAAAAAAAATAATTTTATTATTTTATAAACAACACTCCAAACATTACAAACAATGAGAATGTTCTTATTTAAGCTTCAAGCATTACATTGCAAAATGCGCTCTTTGGTCCTCCCCCCTCCCATCCCTTTAACTTGAGCCACTGTGTCCATGTAATCCACCTGTGCATCTTCAGGCGTATCTGTTGCCAACGTATCTTCCATGCCATCATCTTTGTGGTCGGCATGGGAGGGGCCCACCATTGAGGCCACCAATTGCCTCCATGCTATTAGGGAACCCACCCCTTCTTCCCCTCCCCTAGTGACTGCGTCATACCAGGCAGCCGTTTCTGCCTCTGCCCATTTCAAAAAGTCTGCCCACCACATCTCAATTCTAGGCCGATGGGCCGCTTTCCAGCACATTGCAATTCTCCGCTTGGCCAAGATGTAAGCCAAGTCCTTCATCTTACGGATGTGTCTCAGGTTACGTGGTCTGGTAAAGCCCCCAAGCATGCATGCGCAAGCCGACTCCACATCTAGCATAACCCCTCTGTCTGCCAATCGTGTTTTCAGTTCTGTCCAAAACCTACTCACCTCCGGGCAAGCCCAGAACATGTGCAGCAACCCAGTTTCCTCCCCCCCACACCTGGGGAATTTCTGTATCGCCGGGCCGCGAAACCTGGCTATTTTACCGGGGGTCAAATATGCTCTATGAGTGACATATCATTCTTGGCCAACACTTTCTTAATATTTTGTTGTAGGGTTGCAACTTCTCGTTGAAGGGTCACTACTTTATCCTACCCATCACCAATTCTTTGCTCCGCATCTGACATTCGGCTGCATAATTTATCAATGTGGACTGCAGAGATATCTACCTTGCAGGGTCAGTGCATCTATTTTTGCCCCTAGGTTGTCAGTACTGTTTTTCAGGGCTAGCAATGTTTGGTTTCATGTGGAGATGTCCATTTGGGATGGTCCTGGCATCTCGTGGGGGGCGGGGGAGGGCAGGGGAGCATCTTATCCGATCTGTCAATTTTTGACTGCCTCTTAGGTTTGCCCATAGTAGGGCATTAGGTTGCTGATCTATTTGTGTAATCCCCAAATGTATCTGATGACAGTATGCATTGTCCTTTCAGTGGGACTTTGAGGTATGCTTTAATCGTGCCGCTCCAGGGGGCTTGGGTGTTCTGTCACACTAGGCAGATGAACAGAAAGTGGGGAGTAGGGGACATGCACAGTAATGAGTGCCCAGAGTTATAGGGCTAATCCCCTTTGTACTGTTTGGTGGGCCGAGAAGGCTTCTCACTCTTCCTGCTCAGGCAGAGACCTTGGTTGGAGGATGACTTATGTTCAGATGGTATACGCTAAGGTACAGGATTCCGCTGAGTTTTAGGAGCAGAAGCAGAAAACTCCAGGAATGCCAAGAGTAAGTGAGGATGGCGCAGGCTTCGTTGTTGGGGCGAAGGGGAGCTCCGCACAGAGCATGAGAGCGGGCCCCCCTTCCCACCTGTTTTAGCTAGTCACAAAAGGTGAGGAGAGGAGGGGGGTTTATAGAGCACCGGAGGTTGTCAGGTATAATGAATATGACCCCCTTCCCCCCACGTACTCACAGGAAGTCTGGCAGGGTTTCTTAGTCTTCCCAGTACACTGGATCACCTAGATGGGGGATCACATGTCTGCTCGAGGGACTGGTTCAAGGTGACGGCAGCCGCTCCGTGCCCGGGATCCTCCGGTCGAGGCTGGAAGAGTTGGTAATGTTAGGCGCCAGGGTTGTTGGGCCGCCTGAGCCAGCCGGCGCTCGAAGGGGCTCAGAGCAAAGCGGCACAGCGGGGGATGGGCTCCCGCTCGTGGCTGCTGGGTGCCGCAATCAACACTTGCAGCTGTAGGAGATGTATCAGGGCACATGGACCATTTGGTCGGTGGAGTAGATCAGGGTTTCGGAAATCAGGATCAGATCTGCTCGGCAGGCTCTCTCTCTTGCTGAGGGCTCTCGTGCAGTGTGGTCTGCCCGGGAGGCACAGCCACTGTGTGAGGGCGGGCAGAGAAGGGTTGGCGTGCTGGGACGATTTGAAGGCATTGGGTTCCCGCTTCCAAGCCGGAGAGCGTAACGGTCGCACTCCTAGGAGGGACAAGGCCTGCACACGGAACAGCATGGTCAGAGGAGACAGGGAACCTCAACACTGCAGCACCACATCCTCTGGTGCACAGCACTCAGTACTATATTATCAGGTACAGTCGCAATGCATGATAATAATCAGAATCGGAGCACTCACAGGCAGCGGCCATTTTCCCAGCCGCGCAACAGCGTCCCCCTTATTAAGCCTATTGAGTGGCATGTTTTTAGTTTTCCTATCCGGTTTGCCACCCAACTTAGAGAAAACCCTTTCGGAGCCATTGATTGGGGGGATGACTCTCCAGAGCAGGTTCCGTTTCCAACCCCCCCGGCAAACCTGAGATTACTCTCACAGGAGCAAGGTCCTGTAAAGTAGGTTGCTCGGAAGAAACATTTCTGGCCATCATTCTATCATTCCCTACAGGTGACGACCCCCTAGGGTTAGCCCACTCTGCTGCCTCATGGCAGAGTTCCAAGGGGCATTTAGATGCTGTGATAGTGTGACCAGTCATGTACCCAGCAACATTCATCAAAAATACTGAGTTTTTTGCTTCACCCACCACCCTGCTTGTAGCATAAATACACTCCCGTAATGGGGCTATAGGTTTTTCAGACATGTCCTTAGCAATAACAGGCGGATTTAGCAAATAATACCTTAGATTAAGTAAAGTAGTTTACAAATTCAGAGTCAAAAAACAGGAATAGGCATAGAGTCCAAAGGTGTGCGCTTTGCACATTTTAAAATATATGTTGCAGTGGGGGAACCCTACAGGCAAACAATCAGGGAGATGACTCTCCCAAATTTAGTAGTTAATTTGTCCAGTAAACTACTTACGTCCACAGAGGTTTCTCTTTTGAACAAAGGGCTTTCCTTTGCCCCTACATCAAAGACAGATTTTGTACAATTTCAGATTGACATTTTTAAATTTGTACGTAGACTTAAACTCAAAAAATATTTCGCTACTCAAGTTAAAATATTTACTCAGACTCCAACCCAGAATCCTCTCAGTGCACATTCCATGCAACATATAGAGGATACACAGATTCTCTTATTGAATTCTGAGACGGTACTGGATAATGCCCAAGTCTGTAAGGATCTAGGGGTCCAAGAAAGAATGTTAAGAATATGTGAACTCAAACCCAGGTCCAGATTTACCCTTAATTTTACCACACACAATTCCATAGAGACTTTTCACGCAGCAATAACTAAGGCCATCCATACATACATGGACAAAAGGCGAACACGCACAAGGAAAACATTTTCTAATCTGACCACAAGCGAAAGAATATCGCTTAAGAGACTTTCTAAGGATCCTGACATTATCATCAAAGAGGCAGATAAAGGGGGAAACATAGTTATACTTAACACAGTTGATTACTTACAAATGGCTGAACATCACCTCAACACCCCCAATTGCTATCGCAAACTCAGTACTAATCCTACCAAAAGCATTGTCAAGAATATGTTAAACATGATCAACCAATAGTATGGACTGGGGTATCTTACTGATGACGAAAAAAAGTTTTTGAGTATTACGGAGCCAACTATGCCAACCATGTACTTCCTGCCCAAGATACACAAGCCCTTTGATTACCTTCCAGAGGTTAGACCCATCATGAGTGGGAAAGGTGGGCCACTGAGGGACTTTCCAAATATTTAGACAATGCACTCAAACATTTTGTGACAGAGATGCCCTCATACATTAGGGACACAACACATGTCCTGCAAATTCCTTCGCAAATTCAATGGCAACCGCACTATTTACTAGTGACTTTGGATGTGTCTGCTCTATACACCAGTATAGATCACAATTTAGCTGTCACATGTTTGGACTATACTTATCGTAATGAATCAGCCTCATACAAAACTCATGTTAACATGTTGAAAGCTTTTCTGCAATTCACGCTTGAAAATAATGTGTTTCTGTTTAACGAACATTATTATGCTCAAACAAAAGGGGTAGCAATGGGGGCTAAATATGCACCTACCTTGGCCAACTTATTCATGGCCCATATGGAAGAAAGCCATATTTTAAATCTCACTCCATATCAATCGAACGTTGTGATATGGAGAAGATTTATAGATGATGTTCTCATGATCTGGTCTGGATCTATATCAGAACTATCACAATTCTGTTTAACAATTAACACTAACTCATATGGCATAAAATTTACAACACACTTTAGCAATGAAACTATTGACTTTCTGGACCTTACAATTTTTATAGATCAAGGCATTATCAACACAAAAATATTTCGTAAACCATCTGAGGCAAATTCGACTTTGCACTCCACAAGTTGCCATCGTCTATCCACCATACAGAACATCACCAGGGGGGAATTTTATTGTGCAGAAAGAAATTGCAATCGTGAATTAGATTTCAAACGAGAATGTGAACTCCTGTCGGATAGATTTGAGCAAAGAGGCTATTCTAAGACTAAGATTAAGAATAGTCTAAGTAGATACATCACGAAGGACAGAAATGTAACTCTACAGACTGATAAACATAAGAATACAACACATAAGTCTGTAGATGTTATTACCAAGTTCACAAAAGATTCCAGATGTCTATAAAAAATATTACTTAGGCACTGGGGTACATTACTCTTAGATTAGGATATCAGACCATATCTTGCTGACAAACCTAAGCTTATTTTTACAAGATCAGAAACTATCCGTGATTTAGCAAGCCCATCATTCTTTCAACCCACTAAAAAACTAATGAAAGAAAGTGGATCGTGGCTACTCTCGACTGCTGGTTTTTACAAATGTGGCACATGTTCAATGTGCAAATTTGCGGACAATGATTCAAAGCAGCACACTATAATCAATGGATACAAATTACGAATACAAGACCACATTAATTGTAAGACCACGCACGTAGTATATGCTCTTAAATGTGTGTGTACTAAGGTTTATATTGGCTCCACCATTGGACAACTGAGATATCGGATTCAAGAGCATTTAGCTAGCTTGGGTAGCCAGGATCCGAAACTGGCTCTATCAATACACTGGCAAACTAAGCACCAATTTGAAAATAAGGAACAAATACGTTTCCTGGGATTGAGCAAGGCAAAATTAGGTAAAAGAGGAGGAGACGTTGTTACAAAATTGAGACAAATGGAAGCCAGATTGACCTGTCTCTTGCGATGTACACATATTGGGCTAAACACGGATCATGAGATGCATGTGTTTTTATGAATTTCTGTTGTAAAATTGAATAATTTCAGTACACATTATGTAGTCACAATAGATTAACATGGTGGAATATTGGTGGCATATTAAGACAATTCTTGTATAACTGAAATAAGTAATTTACATGTCCAAATCTTGTTATTTAGTCAAATTCTTTTTAATATCATGGATGCATAAGGGAAAATAATTTTGCGGAGGATGTGGAGCGCGTGGTGCCAGTTGCGGTGGGTGGGCAGTGCGCACGGAGTTGAGGACGCCACTATACACATACACATTTTATCAATATTCCTTAATCTTTGGATGGATTTACAATACTTCATTCACATATATATTTCAATCTAGATGTCATGGACTTCGTTCTGTATACCTATTATCTTACAACGGCATGAATATCAGACATATCATTGTATACAGCCAAATACGCATGCTTCGTGGATGGATCACTATCAGAGCAGTGAGGCTCTCGGAAGTAACAGTATTCCTTTCTTGCACATGCGCATAGCCACACTATCACCGTCCATTCAGGAACGAATAGCATTCTTTCTTGCACATGCGCACAACCACTTTTCTATCGTCCAGCTACATTTCGTCTCAATAGTATTTAAACGAACGGCAGATAGCGGGTTTGTCCTTGTATTACTATACACGAGGTACAGTGCAGATTGCCGTTAATACAAGTAGCAATAGTTGGATTCTTTCCTTGTAGGACGTAGCACTATGCAAACTTGAAATAGAATCAACAAAAGCAGCTCTATCTATGGAAACCTTGTATGCTCAAGCAACTAGTTATATTAATGTGACTTCATCTACTAAGAAGGTGAGCTTAATTGTCCTATTTTATTCTATTAGACAAATGAGTAAACACATTGATGGATTGGTTATGATTGTTGAGCAATACTTTTTAATATGTTTATATATCAGCAGGGAACAGGCATTATGCCGATCTGACCATCCGTTACTGTATTCGTGAATTATAAGTAGCAGTGTGAGAATACAGACCTAATTTTTATCTAACATTACCATCTAACTTGGCTTCGGATACACCGGGATTTCATATTGTTTTTTACTAACACCATCACATAATATCACATGGTAAACCTCAACATTGTCAGATGGGTCTCTATCAAATCACACACTCTATATTGCATAAATTATTAGGACGTACTTGATGGTGGTTCTTGGCTTTGGGCGCACCGCGCATGCATGCGTGACTCGTGCCGCACTCTTCATCTAAAGCTTAACAGGCTAAAATAATAATGTGCAAAACAAGGAGTGATAGGTCGCCTTCCCCTACCTAGAGACCCTGAGTCGCAAAAAGGTTATATCCAAGGTAGCCTCATATAGTTTTTCAGCTACACATTCCACATCTAATTCACATAAATCTGTTGCTTTTCACTTGTCAATTTATTATTCAAAGAATGAGCATAAAAAAGACACCTAAACAGTATTAAAACAAACTGTGCTAGTCACTTACAATCTAACAATCTAACTGGTGAGGGTTCACCAGGCCTTTCAGAATGCCTACGACCATAGTGAAAGGTAACGGGAAAGGACAGTGTGTATTACTGTGAGTGTGTGAACATATGTTTGTATGAGGGAGTCAAAGTGTATTGTGAGCGCCCAACTTCTAATGTGTGCCTCAAAGGTGTTAGGCCAGAGTGAATGATCCACTATTGTATCTTTGGTTTGTTAATCACTCTGTTTCACATAACTTACATTGATACAAGGTAGCTAAGGGTTATTTAGTACACGAAAGCTATCTTTTGATATGAGAGATAGGAATCAGCAAATACATAATGGATACTTTCCCATTATTGAGACATCTGAGAGTTTCTCAATTTCTTTGGGTCGTGTATGATAATTATCAGCAGTTTCAATGGGTTCCAACAGGAATACCATACATTTCATTTCATGCACCGTATCTTTCGTGGTTCGATCTTGACGAACTGGTGAACTCAAGAGATTTTGCTTGGCACAGTTCGCAGTAGTGCTAAATTTAAAGAGGAGACACTTCCATTTGTTGATGTTGATGCGCTGTGGCTAAAGCAAGAGCCTTAGTCCATGCGTGCCGCGCCGAGGTATTGCTGATACGCCCTGTAACAGGGCGACCCAAAGAAATTGAGAAACTCTCAGATGTCTCAATAATGGGAAAGTATCCATTACGGAAAAATACAAATTTGCTCCTGTCCTGAAGACGGCCATTATCCACATCCAGACCAACGGCACCAGAGAGAGTCCCGTATGAGTCATAAAGGCCGAAACATATGTCGACGTATTAATGGGAACCTATGTATTTGCTGATTCCTATCTCTCATATCAAAAGATAGCTTTCGTGTACTAAATAACCCTTAGCTACCTTGTATCAATGTAAGTTATGTGAAACAGAGTGATTAACAAACCAAAGATACAATAGTGGATCATTCACTCTGGCCTAACACCTTTGAGGCACACATTAGAAGTTGGGCGCTCACAATACACTTTGACTCCCTCATACAAACATATGTTCACACACTCACAGTAATACACACTGTCCTTTCCCGTTACCTTTCACTATGGTCGTAGGCATTCTGAAAGGCCTGGTGAACCCTCACCAGTTAGATTGTTAGATTGTAAGTGACTAGCACAGTTTGTTTTAATACTGTTTAGGTGTCTTTTTTATGCTCATTCTTTGAATAATAAATTGACAAGTGAAAAGCAACAGATTTATGTGAATTAGATGTGGAATGTGTAGCTGAAAAACTATATGAGGCTACCTTGGATATAACCTTTTTGCGACTCAGGGTCTCTAGGTAGGGGAAGGCGACCTATCACTCCTTGTTTTGCACGTTTCAGTCTCCCTTTGATAGTGCCGCCCCCCCGAAAACAAAAAACTGGGAGTACCCAATCTTATAATACTAAAATAATAATGTTACAGTAAAATACTCAAATAACGGTATGCTCCACTGTCTTTCCTTTCTCCCTTTTCTTCCAACGAACCTATGTACTTCTTAATGGGTATGTAAACATTTGACATTTCATAAATTGGATATCTAATACTTTGTGACAATATCATGTGATACTAATTGTTTGGTACTGTGTGAATTCACAATCAAATATATGGTGAATGTTCACATCATTTTGTGTTGACACACCAGCCTTGAGAACGACTTTATTGTCGAAACACGTGTCGGCTGAAGGAATTTCTCAATAAATCAAGCCCAAGACTGTATTTGTGATTAATGCATATGTCATACTGTATTTATTAATGGTGTTCACTAGCAAATTTAAGGGCTGCGCGTTGTGCGGGTTACCATATATTACCAAGTTTACAAATTCGCTTGAACATTCAAATTTAGATAAAATGGATTCCAACAAAATAGAATGCGATTGAGTTTCCATATTTAGACCTTCATATAGGGATATTAATATTTCTGTCAATAACTCTGAATGGGAACTGTCCATTTTATTATTCAGGGCCGTGTGTAGAGATGACATTCTACACGACTGCGCTTGTTCAGATTTGGATGAAAAGGAGGACACATAATTCGAAGTTTGTTTAAAAGGAAGGTTTGGAAGAGAATCCTACATTAAAACTGTTCTCGTTATGTGTGTAAACCTCCACTGGTGCAGGATAGGTTCAGGAATAACCAGAGCATCCTGAACAGCCGCATTAGGTGAAACAACCACTTCGGAAACTGGAGCTGCAACTGATGGTGCAGCATTCAAAGATACAAAAAGATAATCTGTGATTTTTCCAGGGTTAATGTTTGTTTTTGTAACTTTGGCTGCAACACTCTATCACACACAGAGTCTGTTCCAGAAGTAACGCCCAGTTGAGAAAATTCCTCACCCTGAACCAGGGGCAGGGAAGATGTTGTTAGTGGTGAGGCGGCTTGAGAACAGTTTTCAATCAGAGAGGGAGGCAGCGTTCAGCTAAACGCCTGGAGAATGTCATGATCAGAAATTTGAGCACAATTGGTTAAAGTGGGCTGAGGCATTCCTTTCCCACTACGAAGAAAGTACACAGGGGGTAAAAAGCGGTAAAGACAAATCAAGTTATTTAAATGCCTTCTGACTTAAATACACGCTCCAGCAGTTAAAGCATATTCTAGAGTAACAGATGGCAAGTCAAATGTAGTTATGCACAGAGACAGAGACCACCTTACCGCCTAACTTCCCAGCTTTACCGACAACTCAGCCGCACTTGAGATTGTGCGCTCTATTGCGCTGTGGGCAGGCTCTTGCAGTATTCCAAAAGAAAGACTAAGGTAGCCGAGCAGAATGCTCTCAGGCACACCTAATCAAACGTAGGTAAGTTCAGCAAATGCTCTGTGCAATACTGAATCCGAGGATATCTTGTATGTGACTCCCAATCCACCATGTTGAGGCACAAAAACAAGAGTCCTGGCCAGCTGTACCAACACTCAGCCGCACTCGAGATTGCACCACTAGTGACTGGGATCTGAGTGAAGCGTATGGAGTGGAGCGCCACATAAGGCTGAATTACAGCATTCTATTCCAAGAGAGGTCGAGGAGATTGGCTCTGGCCGACGCGGAAGATGTCAGATGCCATCTAGAGGAGCTGCTGAATGCTGGAATCATCCAGGAACCCAGAAGCCTGTATGCTTCATCGATAATGGTAGCCCAAAAGAAGAACAATGATGTCCGGCTATGCATAGACTATAGGTGGCTAAATAGTCTATGCTAAATAGTACAACGGTCCCTGATCAATAAACTATGCCATGATGAGGTTTCAATCCAGGTGCACTACCACGGACTACCACGCATCTGACGACATGATTTCCTTCGGATGCGATTGCCTGTTTTACTGACATTATACAGTACTCTGTCACTCCATAACAACTGGCAACAGGCACACCTGTCCTTTTTGGGTTCAGCATAGGATTTATCACAGGTATCCCCACAATTCATCTGACTCAACTTCTCCAGTAGGGTGATCCACCTTGTTCCTTTCTCCCTATTGTGGCTAAGCTTAAATACAGCTTTTACACCATTGCTTCTATACTTACAGACACTTTTAATACGGCCCGACGCAATCGACTGCAAGGCTGTTGGGATACTGGTGGGGTCCCAGCTCTCCACATAGGCACCACATGTACTCCTTGGATGCATGTACTTACGACTACATGCCATAGTTCTCTACTTTCTCCACCATTACTTTTGGTAAGTAATTTTCACTTTTACATTCCTGGCACGTCCTTTTTGCAATCCACTCAGGCCCTCGCTGGGTTTTGTTGCGCTCCTGCCCTTCCTGCTCACCCTTACCCCACGGGGTGGCTGAGTCCGTTTGGGTTGCTGGAGGCCCTAGCGTTTTGTTTTTAGAAGGGGTCTTCAGGCCAGAACATTTTGTTCTCCACGGGGTGGGGGGTCCCACTGGCAGGTTACCAGGAGATCCCATCAGGATAGGTAGGATAGGAGACTTAGTCATGGCCATGATGTGACTTGCAAACATGACCATGTTCATGCATTTGCAGCTTTTTGACTATAGTTACTCATCTACTTAATCATGTTCTATACAGATCATTCATATCTATTCTATGTTTCCTTTTCCTCTAATTCCACTTTTTCTTCTCTTTACTAAAACAATTTTTCCTCCTTCCTTCTGTTGTTCTTTACAGGGTCTTGCTATTATTGCCCTGATGAAGGCAGAGCGGTCTCTTCAGCTGTGAAGAGCATCCTTTTCACCTAATTGGTACCGCCGAAAAACGCATCACTGTCTAGAGGGGATTGGAGGTCCCTCACAAAGTATCTGATTGAAATTGGACCTCTCACTTATACTTATACATGAATTGTTGTTTCTTCAGTGAGTCAGGATGTACATAAACTGGTGTCTAGAAACTCAGCCAATTTCCTGATATCACTGTCTATTCATTTATTTGCTCTCTCATCATTATTGTTTTTTTCTTCCCCCTCATGCGTTGGCAGACCCGACCCCATTGTACAACAATATTTACACTGGGGTTTCATAGGTACTCAATATGACCATACAATATTGAAAAAAGTATTTGTTACCTTTTTTCTTATTTTGACTAGTTCGACGTCACCACATTGTGGGAAATACTACGTTTATTTCTTATCATGTTTTAATGATTTTTCTGTTCTCCCTTTCTAACTTTGAAAACAATTCTTTTTTTGTCTTGCTTCATTGTACTATGATTTTTCAATATATGTTTAGAAGGAAAATTAATTAATTTTTTTTTTAAGTATGTACAAAATGTTTTATTGACTGTATATGCCGTCATGGTTTTGGGCGCTGATTTCACTTGATGCACGAATTTTCAATATAAAATATTGTTTCAAATTCATACAAACTTGAATGATTCTCTTTGATGTTCTGGATTGTGATGTATATAAACTATATGCAATTACCCTAATGGGTTATATAGGTTTGGACCAGAGGTAGGACTTTAATTCATTTACACCTCCCTATAGGCCAATCTACACACGTACTAGTACCTTGTGTTAAATGATGAGGTGCTAGACTGCTTAGCAGAGAGCCGGTGGTTCTAAGTTCTTGATTTAAGAAGTGGATATTATTAGATTCCCATGATGCCTGAAGACCAAGATAAGACTGTGTTCATTTGTCCTCTGGATGCCAAAGGGAATCACTAGCTCCAGCCACTTTCCAACATTTGACGGAACGCACTGCGAGTAATATGTATCTGCTGGAAGTACTTGTTTACCTGGACAATGACATTGTGTTTGGTAAGACGCTTTGGGAGCACCATCAGAGGCTATTTAAGGTCCTGGATTGTCTTCACGAGCAAGGTTTGAAGGTATCACTAGAAATGTTTTCATTCTGCAGAACCAGTGTGAAATATACTGGCAATGTTTTTTATTTTTTTATTTGAAATGCATATGGTTTATATCTTTAAACCTTACATTTATACATTTCTCAAATTCATGAAATCGCAGATAAAATCTATACATTAATTGTTTGTAAAAACAGAAATCAAGACTTATCAGTTTGTTACTTGTGGCTGAAATGCCATCCAAAAGCGGATAACCGCTGTTATCATCGATTTGTTATTGCCAGTTAGTATGAGCGACCAGCGCTCCTCATGGTCCAGTATTTTGGTGGTTTTCAAGTATATTTGGCCAATTGCAATGTGCTTTTCTGCAAGGGCTGTACATTGCATCAAGATATGATGGAGGCTCTCAACGGTTTCAGTCTTCTTACAGAATCTGCAGGTCTGATCGCAGTTAGTAGGTTGGTTTTGGTTAGTTAGTTGGTTTCGTATCCCAAGGATTTCCTGGGTCGGAAGGACATTGAATCTGAGTCGCATGAAGATATCACGGATCACGCGGTCTGGAAAAAAGTTAAGGTAGGGAGGCATTTCGTTCAAGGCTCTGACTTCACTGTTACAGTTCAGTGTTAGTTTGTACTGATTTTTCGCCTTCTATGTAATTATCCAATCCAATTTTGCAAGTTGGAGTTTTGCTCTTTGTGGTCTATTGATCAGGGTTTCCATGGAAATGTCACATTCTATTCGCTGGAAGTTAATACATTCTTACCATTTATTCAGTGCCATGACATTGATGTTCTCTGGGTTTGGCCGTAAAATAGTCAGGGCCGGGATCTGGTAGTTATTGATCAATTTCCTAAAAAGGTCAAATTGTTTCCATTTTATGTTGGATTGGAGGGATTGTAGACCAAGTTCAAATCTGATACGTGAAGATGGAATGGAATTCGGGAGTGTTAAGGCCTTTGTCCAAAAGATTCTCTCTAATTTGTCCCATATGTTCGCCTGTAAATTAATCATGGTCTCACCGCCATATGTCAAGATGGGTGTCACTTTTTGTTTATAAAACAAAACGATAGGTTTCAGAGAATATTTCCCAGATTTTTTTATGTAATATCAGGCCTTGTCGTGCTAAAGTACGTGTTTTGGTTTTCAGGTAGTCGAACCAAGGTTGCTCAACTTGGGATTTATCAATCCAGACTCCCAGGTACTTGATTGTCTGCCCTTGGTCGATTTTTTCTTTATACAAAAAAAAGACAGTGTTTTCTCCTGTGGGCCCAAGGGACGAGATAAGGTCATGATTCTGGTCTTCTTTACATTTATTTCCAGTTCATTTGTCTCCATGTATTCCTGGATGTTATTCAGGGCTGTTTGTAGACCTCTTGGTGTTTTGGCAAAAATTACAATATCATCAGCACAGAGGATACATGTAACTGGTGTAGAATTTAGTTTTGGTGGGTGTATGAAGGGGTAGCCACTGTTTCTTCAAAATCCGAGGTGAATAAGTTAAACAAGGCTGCGGCCAGAGGGCATCCTTGTTTCAACCCGTGCCATGCTTTTATTGGTTGCGTTACCAGGCCGTTCTTGCTCAACCGTATCTGTACTTCTGTGTTTGAATAGAGAAGTTTTATTGGTTCGATGATATTTCTTGGGCAACCCCATTTCGTCAACTTGGCCCATAAGATAGAGAAAGAAAGGGTTTGCTCTCAAACTGCGCACACACATAGAATAATAAGCAAATGCAAATTAAATGAGTGGTTTTAATCAGAACTGGTGCAGCCTGACACGTGTTTCGAGCTTCCCGCTCTTCTACTGAGGCTGCTTGTGCAAAATTATAAAACATTGATGTACAACGAAAACATTTGTTAAGCATGATTCAATAGCAAAACAAACCAGTCCCCAGACCCAGGGCAAGGAGGCAGTTAGGGTTTGCCAAACCAACACATTGAGTATATGGTTTAAAGTAACAGACAGTTGCACCGAATGCACATATCAAATCAACCCAATTCAAAGAAAGGAAATTAAAAACACAAAAAGTGCGTAATTCGGTGGAAAAAATATATCACATTATAAAACAATGAGAAGAGGGGGGAGAGAGAAAAAAGACAAAAGAACAACAAAATTATTCAGTGAGAGAAGATGCTCATGGTAATCAGCCAGAAATACATGTGTAAGGCCACTGACTGTTAAAATTGTACCTTAATCTTGGCTAGTGTGTATTTTGAATACTAGAGAAAAATGCAAAATTAAAAAATGTTTTATCAAGTGGCAACTTAATGAATCGAATATGATAAAAAGAGGGGTTGCAAATATGTTGCGTCATAGAAAATTGTTTTAATATTATATATATAGTTTTATCCCACTTACCAAAGGTAGAAGTTGAGTAATCTGACAAAGTTAGGCGTGGGCTCCCTATAGAGCAAAAGACGGGATGGTTATTTATATAGGAATCTGACTGACTAGATTTCCACCTAGCAGTCATTTGAAAATAAAGAAATGACATACCATTATTTTGCAGTTGCACGAATGAATTTTCAGTAAATTATTATCTTGCTGCAGCACGGGCAGGAAACGAAGAATGCAGGTGCGGCAAGAGCCAAAGAAAACAAAGCAACAAGAGGTCAATTAGCTAATTGAGTAGTTTATCTCTGTGGACATCTGAAGCAGCAAGAATTCTCGCTGGAAGGGTCCGTGTACAAATTGTCAACGTTGACTCACCAGTACGTTCACTGCTATGTGGGGAACTGGAGCCAAACGGAGACCCTCTGTGTGCCGAGTGTAACTCGGAGATGTGAGGGAAGCAACAGTGAAAACGCCCGTGCACAGGCGAGTCACCACAGAATTAATGGGAAAACAAGAGCGCCATGATGGACTAGTGTAGATATCATATATCATGTAAAGAAAATCATTAAAGCTACTCAATATAGACAAGGATATGTTTGAGGTGTACGTATGCCGGAAATAAATTGCGCATGGTAAATGCACAAATAGAATTGGAATTACAAAAAAAAAAAAAAAAAAATTTTTGCGAGACAGAAGGACATAGATCCGGAAGACATTAGTTAATTAATTGGAGTATGAAGTCACTTGAGCTGTCCACGGATGGCAGTAGTGTATTGTAAAACACCTGTGCCTGCATCTATAATAAAGAGTGTTGCATGTGCTGAAAAAAATGCTAAATAAAGGAAGTGCGCCTCGACCTGACTAGATATGCAAGGGTTGTATTAAAACGGTTGCGCCCATGCTAGCAAGTGTATTCATTAAAAAAAAAAAAAAAAAAAAAAAAAAAGGGGGGGTGGCGCTGCACCCGGGTAGATAGCATAATAGTTGAGTAATGACATGTAGATAGCGGCTGGTTACCATTGACATCCATACAAATAATCGGTACCTATTGGCATGACATGTGCGAAGACCTTAAAAAACACACGTGTACCATAACTTTTAAACAACATGTAATCACAAAAAGACAGATAGTTCATGGTCTGTGTTCAGGCCAAACTCTACAGTACGGTATTGACAAATCAATCGGGCTTCCAATTGTCTAAGTTTGAGTATCTGGTTGCCTCCACGTTATGGAAGTGACACCTTCATCATCCCAGCAAATTTGATCATTGTCTTGTTATCCATTTGATGGGATCTTTGCCAATGCAAAGCTAGGGGATATTTGGAGTCAGATTGAGTAATTGAGTACAGATGTTCCCTGATACGAATTTTCAGCGGGCGTATAGTACTGCCAATATAGAATAGGCCGCAGACACATTTAATACAGTAAATGCAGAATTTCGAATTACAATTAATAAAAGACAAAATCTTATGTGTACCTAAGTGTCCGAAGTCGATGGAGGTAGTCTCCAGTGCATGTGAACACATGGAGCAGCCCCCACACTTGTAAAAACCAGGGCGTGGGGGCTGGTGTAACCAAGTATGTTGCTTGGGTGGGATTGACATGAATGAAGGAGAAAGTATGTTCTTGAGGTTGTTTGCCTTAGTATAGATAAAACTTGGTGAGTTGTCCACCCAAGGAGTAATATCAGGATCAAGTTGTAGGATGTGCCAATGCCGTTTGATTATATTGTAAAGCAGCGAACTATCCGAATTAAATCTGGTAATAAATTTGAGTTTCTGAGAATGAACAGTCTCGTTCCTTACTTTCGGAGTGAGTAGATCGCATCTCTTCATGGCCCGTACATCATGTTCTGCTTTTGCTACTGAGCGTACGTCATAGCCTCTAGCTATAAACCTTTGGCGTATCAATGAACATTCCTGGTCAAAGTCTTTCGTAAGCAGACAATTCCGTCTTGCCCGAATGAATTCGCCTTTGGGTATATTGGAAACTACAGTTTTCCTATGACAGCTAGTAGCATGCAGAACTGCATTCACGGATGTAGATTTTCTAAAAGTTTTAGTTACAAACTGATTATCTGAGATACTGATAGTAAGGTCTAAGAAATTAACACATATGGGGCTATACGTGTGTGTAAATTGAATGCCCCAATTGTTAGAATTGAGATAAGCAACAAATTCATTTAAAAGCTCAATAGAACCAATCCAAACCAAAAGCACATCATCGATATAACGTTTCCACATGTGAATATGTGGCGTGAAAAGCTGGTTAGAGAAAACGAGTTGTTGTTCATAGTTATGCATGAAAATGTTAGCTAACGCTGGGGCATAACTTGCCCCCATTGCAACCCCGATCAACTGTCTGTAATAAGTGTTATTGAAAAGAAATACATTGTTGGTAAGGGCAACAGATAGTAAATCTTTGATCATTTCGATATGTTCGAAAAACGAGGCTGAATGAGCACGAAAGATAAAGTCTATACTGCTGATTGCTTGCTGATGATTAATGGATGTATAAAGCGCTTTTACATCAAGTGTAACCAGGACAAGATTAGGTAACATAGGCAGTTGGTTGGCCCATAAGATGTTTCTGTTGATTTTGTCAAACGCAAGGTGCGAGTCGATGAATGCGGCGTATGTATAGGTTCTTGATCTGATTGTTTCGTGTTTAAGCAGATTTAGAATGAATAGGTTGATGTTGGTCCCGACTCGTTTAACAAATCCTGTTTGCCATGGGGCTTGTCTCTTCTCTGTCAATGCCCAGTTGTTCAATTTGGAGAGCAAGATATTCGCAAATATTTTCCCTAGGGGCTCTAAGAGGGCAATTGGCTGGTAATTTAGCGAGTTTCTCTGTCGGCCCTTGCTTGTAAATTGGGATTAAATTGGGATTAAAAATAGCTTTTTGCCATGAGGATGGTATTTGATTTGTTCGATTTATCAATTCCAATACTTGTATGCAGAAGGCTGCCCATATGTAACTGTTCTTTTTTATGATGGTGTTTGATAGCCCATCCGGCCCAGGCGCCTGTGACACATTTAGTTTGTGTATGGCATCGTTTATATCTGATGGGGCCCAGTTGATTGTCCATTTTCCTTGATCGATTGTGGTCTCATCCATTCTAAACGACGGTCGTTTTTGATAAAGTTGTTGGAAATGGGTTGTCCGACTAGTCTCAGGGAGCTCAGAGATCCTATTATCAATTGTAGCCGGTTGTTGGTTTAGCAATTTCCATAGGTCTCTGGAGTTCCTTGCACCCATCACTGTCAACATGGTCTCAGCATCATTCTGTTCCAGAGTCATTTTTGCAGTTTTGAGTCAGTTCTTATATTTTTGTTTGGCTTGTTTGATCTTCATTTGTTTTCCCGGAAAATGTTCTTTTTTCATTTGTTTTAGCTGATCTCTTAGAGCTTTCTTCCTTGAAGCTATCATTTGGCTATATGCATGCCAATGTTCGTTCTTCCAGGTTTTCCTGGGTGCTGACACTTGTTGAAAGTTGTGTAGGATCCATTCTTAATTTAATTTGCCTACATCTGCCATCTTTGTATTCATGAAGACAGCAGGAAGTTGCATTGTTTTATATTGTGTCAATTTCAACCTCGTTGTAGCCATGTTCGTTTCTAGATCCGGTATTTTTGCTCGAGGTGGAGTCTGTCTGGTGGTGGACCATGCTCGGGTCAAAATAAAGTGGTTGCTGTCCTTCGTATAGATTTTGCCGATCCGTTGTAGGGAATCTTTTATATACTCTGATCGGTATATGTAATCAATTCAATGAGCACTGTGCCCTTCCCGCATGACCAGGTTGGAATCAGGATCTTGTTGACGTCGTTGAAAGCGTCAAGCCGTTTCATATTTCTATAATGCATCTCTTTAGACCATCTTTGAGCATGCTGTTCTAGCCTGTGTTCATCAAGCTCTTGTCCGTCTCTAGAGTAAAAATGAATATTCAGGTCGCCCCATAGAATAAAGGCTATGCCAGGATATTTGATGGCCGCTTCGTCCATGGCTGTTAAGAACGAGTTGATGTAAGTTTCATCTTTTATTTTTTCCGTTTTCCAGTATGTATTAAGGATTCCCAGGTATTGGTTATGGCGGCTTATAGGACCCTGGCAGATAGCATTGCATTGCTCTTCTGACTTTGTATTACTTTCATTTGAGCACCCATCTTGATTAGGATAAGTAATCCTTCAGAGGGCCGTCATTTCTGTCCGCAGATAGCTGGATTCATATACGTAGTGTAACCGTCACACACCGGTTTTTGGTGTAACTATGCCTCTTGTAGACATATAATTTCGGAGTTTGTTCATTCCCTCCTGCTATTTCAGTATAAGTGAGCATTTCCACGAGTATTCCATGAGCAGATAGTCAATGTTTTATTAACATGGCAAGGTCGCTGCTAATAAACTTCATGGAAGCTAGAATTAGTTGTTGTTCGTGTGTTGCTCATCTCTATCCAAAAAGGTTGTTTATCTCTCTGTGATTGTTGTTTGTCTTGCCGGTAATGTCGAGTAGGTGATCTCAGTAACTTTCTTTCAGAATCGAACTTTCGACAGGTACTTATTGATGAGTATATTGTTATATTTCTCATATCCTCTGTGTCAATGTTGATTTCCTCATCTTCAGAATTGGTATTCGATTCTACGACATTGATATTGAATACCAGAGCTCGGAAATCATCTGTATGAGCTTCAATCAAACGTAATATCTTAATCTTAATGGTAGCACAAACAATCCAGATGCAATCTAGTCTATTTAGATCTATAAATTCAATCAGTTGTATGTCTTTTGCTGTAACTGTCCTTAAATCGGGCATCCCATGTATCAGTCGTAAGGTGTTTGTTCTATTAAGGATCAGAATGTCATTGGTTCTGCAAAATCTTTCTAGCTTTATCCTATTCCGGGAATTTTGTTTCCTTGGGTCTATGAATTTTGGCAATTTCAGTAGTGTAGGAGCTAGTTCAGGGGAAATTGTGTTGTCTAGCAGAGTCTCAGATAAATCGGTTCCATCCAAATCCATACCGATCATTTTGTCTAGTACTGTCTCTGTCAGAGATGTCGTCACCATTGTATTCGGCTGCAGACTGTTGATCTGAGGGAGTTGGTTCGTAGTAATCTATTATTATTGCGAGGACTGGTTTAGTTGTGTTTTCTCTTGTTCATTCGTTCTATCGTCATCCTTTGAATAGGTGGATAGATTCATTAAGAGTTCTATCGTAGCCGCATCTATTTCATCAGCTTGTTCTTCCAGTGTGTTCTTTGTTTTTTTACTTGAATTTGATTTGTTCTGCTCTTGCGTGGGTCTTTCTGTAATTTTGCTTTCCTTGTTGTCCCGGTTTGCTGACTTCTGTAGGTTCCTACGCAGGATTTTTATCTGTTGATTTAACGGTATGGTTAAATTACGGAGGAAAGCCCTGGAGCCCTTTTGTTGTTTTTTGATTTGCTTTGTTGATTTCGAGAGCGCCGGATTTGCTTGAGAGCGCAGACGTGTTTGGTCGAAGATGCTATATGAGTCTTTATTTTTGATCGCGGTTTCAGGGCTGGACAGGGGTTTATTATGGTTCTGGCCACCTTGTGGCATGTTGGGGTCGGTGGTTAGGTCAATCAATAGTTCTTCCACAATGCAGGGAGCGATCCTATTTGATGGGTTGACGTTGCTAATCTTATTCGGATAGGATTCAGGATGTTCCATTTGTGACGCCACATTTTTAGGGGGATGGTGTAGTACCCGATGGTCGTCTTGCTTTGGTATTGTGTTAGTCATATTTACATGCATGAGTTCGAGTAGGGCGTCAGTGATGTGTACTTTTTCTGCCCTGTTCTTTCCTTTCGTGCTATATCAGCTAGTCTTTGCTGCCAAGATGCACTGATTTTCGGCCTCTGCTTGTAGCCGGCCTTCAATTTTGATCATTAGGACTTCATGTATTTTCTGCTTGGAGTATATTGAGGCCAGTATGGTTGCTTGGTCTCGAGCAGCTCTGACCTGCGCTTCTTGAAGTTTCATGTAGGGAATTAGGGCCTTTGTAGATACTGCAATTAACATGTTCTGTAAGTCTACCATTGTTGAGGGGAGACTTTCTTAATGGCCACGGAGGTCTGTGCCTGTGGTGCTCTAGGCTTGCCCGCTACGGATGGCGTGTTCATTATGGGATATGCCTTTGAGTTTGTAGGAAAACAGGGTGTGTCATCATGAGACTTTTGGTTGAGGGCATTTCTTGTTGCCTTCCATTTGTTCTCTTGTAACTCCATTAGAGCTTCAATCTCAGTTAAGTCTAAGGAGAGTCTTTGTAGTCATTGATTTGTGGCGATCTGCTGCGGAAGTTCGTGTATTTCAGATTTTGTTCTTCGTTCATGCAGGGATTTCCATCTTGATTTAGCTAGCCTTGCTCTGTCTTTTTGTGTGTCTTCTGTTGGTAAGCCTTCTGATACTGGTTGTGTGTTATTTGATTTAGTAGGTAACGGATCCATTTTCAATTGAAGGGGGAAATCGTCATCTCCTTTAATCACACAGGGGAAAGGGTTTTTTTGGGGGCAAGGATAGTGTTTTCCCCTTGTATGTTACCTTCTTGGTCTGGATGGAGATCACTGATTTTTCGCTGTTGTTGTATCGAGTTATCAGCCTTGTAGGTTAGTGTCTCGCTATCAGGCGTGGTGGCGTTCAGTCATGCTCCTGATGTTCATTTGTTTTTATGCTGGTGTTAAGAGATTGTTCAATTTTCAGATCTAAAAAATTACTGGCCAGGGGAGACTTATCTTTATTGTTGAAGTGTAATTTGTTGCCTTCTTGAATTTCGGTAACCACAATTCCCTCCTGGGGTACTATAACCGAGTTATTCGTCATATGTGGGAGCGCCTTTCTTGCAATTGCTCCTTTGGGAGTGAGAACCTGATTCATGCTCAGTTCAGGGCCGGCTGTTAGTTTTTGAGTGTCTAAGTTTGCCTGAGCATTCACTGAGAATTTGCCAGATTGTAACCGGGATTGCGTCCGGTGTTTTGTTTGCGGTCCGTTGGATGTAAAAGTATGGCGCTTTCCTTGCATGTCAGCCATTTCAATAGGCTGAGTTTCCTGCGAGGGTGGTTGAGTAGGCAAAGGTCAGGCAATGACAGGGCACTGCCGTGCGTCTCTGGTGATTAGCGGATGCTCTTTTGGCGAACAAGTGGGCACAAACTTCAACACCAATCGTGGCCCTGCGCCAAGATCAAGCGGTGTCCTAAGCAACATGGAGGTGACGTTGCATAATGAAGGTTGTGGCTGACTGGTCGTTAATAGAACAAGGCAGGGTGCTGAATCACAGTCTAGAGGTTTGTGATTTCATCTTTGTTCGGGGAAAATCAGTTATTTTGCACAATGCAGTTCGAGGGGGTGGCTACGGAGTCCACCCGGCGTGAAGTGAAGCGCTCTGATGACTCGTGTTACCGAGTTTAGGCTGGTAATGGGGTTCCGCCTGGCTGTGCGGGTCAAAAGAATGTTTCCCGCAGTCCCCACATGGCCGTTCACAGTGCTGACGTGAAAGTCAGTGTATAGTTGGGGGTCTCGCAGAATGCAGGCAAGCTCCCCGGACCTCAACGCAGTACAACTGCACGTAACTTTCAGTGCTACATTGGCAAAATAGCAGGTCGCTCTGGTTTCTGTTATATCGCCACCGTGTGGGTCAAAGCAGGGTCCCACAGTCCCCATCCGGCGGCGATTTCCCTTCGTTATAGTAGATGGATGTAGCAGTCGTGTGGAGTTTACCTGCGTAAGGCTTGTGTGCGAAGTCCCCGTCTGCTTGCTCCTAAGGGCTGTTTTACAGATAATGCAAAATCTTTAGCAGCCCTGGGGCTTCCGTGACTTCCGGGGACTCCAGTGACACTGCACTGACTCTGCTCCGTGGATCGAGGTGCTTAAGAGCCCTGGAACCTCCTTCTTGCAGTAAAAATGAAAAAAATAGTCACGTCTCGCTGACGCAGTTCAAAGGGGTAAGCAATGTCCACACTCCACACCACTCCAGTGACTCTGCACCGACTCTGCTCCGCAATGTAGTCTCAGCAGGCAGAGGGAGTTAGTTTGGATCCTGCCAAAATGGAAGCACTCTGTACATGGCCAAAGCCTCAGAATTTGAGAGAGATCTGAAGTTTCCTGGGTTTCTGTAATTACCGGGGGTTTGTGCCCGGGTTCACCAACATAACCTGCCCTTTGACTGACCTTACAAAAGGTTATCCTGCATCACAGAAGAAAGACCTGACTATAAAAGACAACTGTGGAGCACAAGGTGATGTTTGGACAGCGGTGGACCACTCAGTGTGACCATGCGTTTACACAGTTGAAGACGCTCACGGAAACGCCAGTCTTGGCATATGCAGGCACATAGCTGCCCTATATCCTACACATAGATGCCAGCCTTGATGGACTATGAGCTGTGCTGTACAAGAAAATCAGGGTGTTACCAGACATGTGGCATTTGCTAGCCATCGACTTAGTCCCACTGAAGTGAGTTATCCAACGCACAAGCTGGAGTTCCTGGCCCTCAAGTGGGCAGGGACTGAAAACTCCATGACGATCTCTACGGAGCTCAGTTCACAGTGCGGACAGACAATCTGCGTACCTATGTTCTCAAATCTGCTATAAACTAGATGACACGGGTTGTCGCTGGTTGGCTGCATTATCAGCTTACAATTTCCAGTTGGAGTATCATCCAGGGATCAACAACACTGATGCTGATGCACTGTCAAGGAGGCTACCCTTGAGGGAAAGGAAGTAAAAAGTCTAGAATTTATTTCTGTGGCTGCAGTCAGGGTTCTCGTTGGCAATGGGACCTACAGGAATACAGACCATGCTCGACTGATAGACTGCCTTGGTGGAATGGCTGACAGAGTTCCAGAAACCTACTGTGGCCAGTATGACCACACCTGAACTTCCCAACCTAGACAAGCCCAGGTAAACAACTAACATACAGGAAGCCCTCAAGGCGAAAGAGAATGGGGCTGAAGGACTACTGAGACTAAGCGACATGGCTGCTGGCCGGAGTTACACCAAGATATGGAAGACTCTAATGGTCAACGGTGGAGTTTTGTTCAAGGAAAGCCAGTTTCAAGGCCACCTTATTCATTGCATAGTGCTCTCTAGACAACTCTGTCAAGTAACCCTGCAAGCTCTCCATGACCAACATGGGCATCGAACAAACTCTTGACCTAATAACACATCGATTCTAATGGACCCGGCTGGGCTCAGATGTGGACTATTGCTAGGAAGTTGCCCATTCGTTCGGCTGCAGCATTTCAACAGCTGCAGAGCTCTTGACCGATGGATTTAGTCAGTGTTGACTTCCTGAGCCTAGAACTAGACAGTAGTGGGATTCAAAATATATTGGTGGTTACAGATAATTTCACCAGGTACACTCAAGCATACTAAAGAGGAGAAAGCAATGTCCATAGCCAAGGTACTATGGGAGAAATTCTTCGTCCACTATGGCTGGCCTACTAGGCTCCATTCGGAACAGGGGCCTGATTACAAATCAAAATTAATTCAGGAATTAAAGCATCTGATTGGGGTGCACAAGACAATAACCTCACTCTACCATCCTCAAGGTGACGCCCAAGCAGAGCTATTTTAGGCACCCTCCTAAGCATGTTCGTCACCCTTACCATAAGAGAAAAATCCCGATGGAACCAGCATGTATCCACCTTAGTACATGCATGTAATTGCACAAATAATGACAGCACTTGTTTCACTCCATATCAACTCATGTTTGGGAGAGATGCCAAATTACCCATAGACCTGTGTTTTGGGGCCTCATCTGATGGGACAGATGCTGAGAATTATGGTAAATATGTAAAGGATTTTACAGGGGCAGTTAAACCAAGCTTTCAATAGCTGATGCAGATCACAATGCTGGTGAAAACAGAGATATGATGCCAAAGTCAGGTTCCAAAATCTACAATCTGGAGAATGAGCTCTCATAAGGAGTTAAGGAAGAAGAGGCCAAAATAAATTGGGGGAAATCGCTGGGAATCTCGACCATACATCATTGATCGTCAACTACCTGAACTGCCAGTATTCAGGATAAGAGAAGAGGGTAACCCGCGATTGGTGAAAATTCTCCAGCGGAATCACCTCCTGCCCATAGTAGATGATGTAGAAATGGATATGGATGTTACCGAAGTATTGCTTTCGGCCCAGAAAGAGGAGTACTAGAAGTAGCCCAGCAGAGTCTTATTCTGAAAACAAGTCGAAAGCCACACAGCCGAGTACTGCACTGCACTGTAAAGTCTGCCCCGAGAACTAGAACAGGGCGAAACTCAGAAACAAGAAATATTCAACAGCACATCAGGGATGCAGCCAAGTGTTTCCTGATCAGGTTACCCTCTGTGCCAATTCAGCCACCAGCACGGCAGAAACCACTATGCAGCCATGTTGGGAATGTCCGCTGGTGTGGAGTAAGACTTCATATGTGTTGCCATTGCTAGCATACTCGGGCTTTAAACCCTTAGAGACAAGGGTTTTGAATGACAGATGGGTGGAAATCCCTGACTGTAGCTCTGCCTCTGTCCTCATTATCCTTGACCTATCCTCTGCTTTTGACACAGTGAACCACAACACCCTGATCACTTGTCTCATTGATACCCTGGGCATCACGGATCAGGCTCTGGTGTGGCTGTCCTCTTTCCTCTTGGACTGACCTTACCAGGTTCAACTTGGGTCCTTCCCCTCCACCACCTAATTCTTCAGATGTGGTGTTCCCCAGGGCTCTATCCTCTCCCCCTGCCTTTTCAATGTCTACCTGGCCCCTTTGTCCCTCCTGATCTCTACCTTTTTCTCTAAATTTCAGTGTTATGCGGACGACACGCAGGTCTCTTTCAGGTTACCCTCGGCTTCCTCCTCATCCTCCTCGCTCATCCCTGACTGTATCTGCTATTCAGGCACGGTGCGCCTCTAATGATCTCTGCGTTAATGCCAGTAATACTGAGATCCTGCTCATTGGGACCCCTGCTCCTGCTTTTCCCATCTCACTCTGGCCGGCCCCCCTGGGCCCTCTGCCCTTACCTTGTGAAGCAAAAAACCTTGGGGTCATCTTTGACTCCAATCTCTCCATCTCTCCACACATGGACCTTGCCAGAAAGGCCCATTTCCAGCTGCACCTCCTTGAAGGTATTCTCCCTTTTCTCACCTACCCCCAGAAGCTCACTGTATCCGCAGCCCTGGCTCTCTCTAGGCTGGACTACTGCAACAGCTCCTTTCTCAATCTGCCTGACTACTCTTCGCCCTCTACAACTCACCCAGAACAGGGCCACGAGACTGGTTCCCGGTGGCTGCAAGGATCAAGTTCAAGACCCTCTGCATCGTCCACAAGGCTTTCTGGGGGCCATCTCCAACTCTCTCTTCCCAAGTACCTTCCTACTAGAGCCCTCCGTTTGTCTACTTCTAATTCTCTGAGGGTGAGTTGCTTCTCCAAGCAGAGATTGGGGGGTAGATCTCTCTCCTCTGCAGGTGCCTCACTCTGGAATGAACTCCCTGCCTCTCTCCGCATTGAGCCGTATGTCCTTAAGTTCCAGAAGCTCAAGACTTTCCTTTTCTCCTCTTCTTTCTCACTTCCTCTCCCCTGCTAACCTTCCCTTCCTCCTGCACTGTTCTGCTGACTGGCTGCTTGGTGCACCCGAGTCTTACAGGACACCAGCCCCCACTCCCCTGTCCAGTCCCCCTCCACTTGCCTGCTGGGCTTCCTGCACTGCAGCCTTCCCTGCCTGTACTACCAGGGTGTGATGCCCCTTGAAGTCCCAGCCTTCCTTGCACTTAACACATGACCCTGCTGCTCTGGGTGCACTTCTCCCCTACCCTCTCCCCTGCACTTCTTGTCTGCGCACTTGCAAGATCTAAATGATACTAGGCCTAGTAAAATCGTTTGTCTTGTCCTTCCTTGTTCCCCCTCCCTTGCCTGGCTGCGCCTTGAAACACTTGTGTATAGGCACATTATAAATAGCATATCAATGAATCAATCAATGTAACCCTCCAATACATTTCAGGTCTCTGTTGGAACTTAATTAATGCCACTTATCCACAATAAGTGCAACATGTTACACTGAAGGTCATATTCACCATGTCTGGACCGGGTATGTGAGTGTTTGTTTTTTGTGGTAATTGTGTAATTAGATTCACTGTGTGTTAGTCTATGTATATGTTTCTTGCACTGATGTTTAAGAAATGTGTTTTATTAAACAATGGGACCATGCAGTCCCTTTTGATTTTTCCAGATTCCTATTTCAGAGGGGTGAAATGGAGGGTGTTGGTTTTCGCCCCATGCAGGGGGTATCAGTGTTTTCCTGTGGTAAATTTAATTTGTATGCACATAAGTTTCCCTGTGGTCCATTTGAGTTGGTAGGTTCGAGGGGAGAGAGAGAGTGAGAGAGAGCACAGGTTTTGGCGCCAGGGAGAGAGCGTGGTCTTCGCCAGGCCCCTGTCAACGGCTTTGGTGGGCCTGTCCGGTCGGCGGCTGATTAGTTTCCCGCTCTGCGAAAGCTCGTAAGGAGTCATGGAGAAGCCCTCAGGGAGAAAGCTGTGACTGGTGGCTGGGATTACCCGTCCCGTGCCCTGCTCTGTTGCGTCAGAGTGTATAAGCTCATGAGCGCAGTTCCCGTCACAGCGGCCTGTTGAGAGTCCGAGAGGTAGGAGGGGGAAGTCTCATTTGGTAAAATGGACTGTTGGAATTGAGCAGTCCAGTTCCACTGGTGCCCTGAGGCCTTGTTGCCTTAATATTATGTGCGAGTCAGGTTAATAGCATATACCAAACAGAGAAAAAAAACCTGAAAAGAGTAAAAGTAAAGAAAATCTAATTCTACATTTATCAGCTGTCCTGACTTAGCCGCTAGGCGTGCTGTGGAAAGAAACACAGTTATTGTGGTTCCTCAGGAGAGTCTTTGACTTGTGTTGACATAGTTGTCATTTATCTGTGAGATACGTTGAATAAGAGGTGCATTTTGCCTCTAGTATCACTTCCCCCTAACGCTCGCTGATCTGCAAGTGCACCTTTGGCACTCAGCTATGCTTTTGTATTAACGGATTAACAGGAACATTTCTGTTTGGGACAGAGTTTTTTTCTTTACCTTGCTATGCTTTCGACCCTCATGTCCTGTAGTATATTGGAGTGGTAGATTATCTTCCTAAATATCATCTTGGGGTCATCTACACCATCAAAGTCACAGAAAGTTCTTGGTGCAATTTATTTGGTCACAGTCAACCACAGCTGGGCTCCTGTGTGCAGAGGAGTTTTGTTATTCATATGTAATTGGTAAGGGAGGAGAAGAAAAAAAGGTTTGCTTGGGACCTTAATTAAGGGAGCACCCTGTCACACAGATTGGGTATGTAGTTTCCAGTATAAGCTTAAGGCATAAGAAGAAACTACAGAGGTGGTGATTCTATCGCTGGCCCAGGTTGTTTTTTTGCTCATCCTCTCTGTTGGTTGTCCTGGTGATGGTTTGGGTGAGCACATGAGGATACTTCCTGGCAAGGTTGTGGATGCGTGCCAGACCTATTGGCTGGATGCCAGATTTCTGTGGTCCTGTTTCTTATGTGTCAAGTGGTGTTCTGCAGCTACCAGGGGTGGGAGTTTATACTGAGGCACAGTTCTGTTCATGGTTCAACAAACTCTGAGGAGTGAACCGTGGGTGCATGTAGATCTTACAGAGAAGCATCACTCTATTGGTACCAGTCACTTCAGCCAAGGATCATCCATATAGGTTTGGTATAGTATTGCAAAGCAGAGTGAGGATCTATCCTAATGCCCACGCACTTAAGTTGGGGAGTAGTATAATACATACCAGAAATTAATACTCACTGTAGTGACTAACGTAGTCCCAGTCCCTAGTCCCCTTTCCTCCATAGAACATGGGCGTCCCTCGTTAGGCAGGGGAGGTAGAACCTTTTTCACCAGAAAAAATCTTCCCCTTTAAATTTACAGGCAGGCAGGGGCGCAGCCCTGGGAGCATGAGCTCCTCTGACTCCACCCAGCGGCGCCACTCCTTAGTCCCCATTGCTGCGTCAACAATATTACCATTGCCTAATGACACCAGTTTTATTAGGGGGGAGGATGGTGGGATGTATGGAGGAAAGGGGACAATGGACTAGGAGTATGTTTGTCACTACGGTGAGTAACTATTAATTACACCTACGTCCCGTCCCCTTTCCTCCATACTGCGTGGGCGATTACAACTGAATGTAGTCCCAGGGCAGAGAGGAGACCCTCCTTAAGCAAACAAGCTCCTTAGAACCGCCTGTCTGAAAGCCGTGTCTGATTTAGAGCCGGCGTCCAAACAGCAGTGCTAACAGAAGGCCAAAGGGGTGGTCCAGGTGGCCGCCCTGCTGACGACTGGTAGGGAGAATTCTCTGTTTAGGCTGAATTTCCTAACCTAGTGAGTCCCCCAGCAGCTTTGCTGGATTTTTGGGGTTTATTTTTTTCTCCTGCCAAGAGCGAGACTCTTTTACCCTCCCTCTTGGGCATGATTTGAGTGTGTTTCTTTGACTCTAGATGTGTTTAATGGGCTATGGGGTCTTTTACTCCATAGGGCTTCATGTGTTTTTGTGATGTGTGTTACACAGCACCCTCAGTGCAGTAACACAGGGGTGTCATAGTGACCCCCCAGTATAGACTCCATACCCTGGGACTGACTACTGTCTCCCAGGGCATGTAAAGTCACCATTGACTTTACTAGTCTTCAATTCTGAACAGAACCAGTACAAAACATCATATTGTGGACGTACTGGCTGGGGCAATTTGATTGCCCCGGGGTCTGTTAGTCGAGGGGGCACATCTCCGTCCCCCCTAATCGTGTTTTGGCTGGTGGCAGTGGATGCTACTTTTTATATTCAACCGCGAATATTTTTCTATGGGATTTTCCCATTTTTCGAGGCTACTATCTTTATTTATTTAATTACGATAGCTTCGAACATACCTCCGGTTTATTTAATTATTATTAATTCTCCGGTTGGTATTTTTTGCCAAAACCCGGTTCTAAAATGGGTTTGTGTTCTCTTCTGTGACTCCAACCCAAGTCGAGCCCTTTGTTCCACTTTTTGGCGGGCTTCTCCACAGAAGCTCTCCAAAGTGGTGCCACTCTGTCTGGGGTACTTAGGAGGAGTGGAGGGGGATTTAGGCACCCTGGACTGAGTTGCCTAGGCAACTCAAGTCACACTCCGTCCTGACTGGCCCAAGTGGTGAGCCGGCCGGCTCACCACTTAGCATGTTTGAGTGACAGCTAGGCTGAGTGAATGGGGGTTTTCTGCATAAAATCAGGGCTTTGGGGACTGGAACTTCAGAAGTCGCCACAGGACCTAAGAATCCGAAGAGGGAGAAGCTGAGCCGACCTGCCACGACGACACCACCGGTGGAGCCCTGCTGGACCGTCTCACCACTTTTCCCAACGACAGAGGAGATCTCCCGCCGGAGAGTCTTCTTCCTTTGACTGGTGGGGATAACCAGTTTCACCGTCTTTTCGCCTTCCCGACGCATCTCGTGGCCGCCTTGCCTGTGCCAAGCACCCCGGCAACCGGAATACCACGTTTTACCACGACCGCGAAATAAAGGGTAATACCTTTAACCGGAAAACTCCGCGGCTGGTTTCTTCCCTGGCAGTGCAACGACCTTCATCTTTCCTCCAAGTCGAGATCTTCTCTTCCCCTGGACGACGACGAGACTTGCACCCGCTGCCAGGAACAACTGCCACTGCTGGAGGATCCTTCCCACTTAAGGTACCGTGTCCCGCCTGGCTTCCCTTGCCACCGACTGTACGGGGTAGATTTAGCCCCCGGCTTTCGAACCTGGGTTAGCCTGGGACACCTTGGCTAAACATTTCTGAGCCTCTCTAAACTCTTTTCGAACTCTCTGCAAGACTTTCTAAGCCTAGTGTAACTGTGATCTTGGGCGCATTTGTGCTCTGCTCTCTCTAAGAGTGGGCCCAGCCTATGGACTTTGGCTCACAAGTGTCTTTTGCTCTTCTGCCTTGTCAATAGTGTTCCTAAATCTTAGAGTGGTGTATCTTTCCATATTCTGTCTTTTTCCCTCCCGTCTTCATGAACTTATTGGAGTGCCATCTATAGTTAAGCGCTCACCTCTGTATGGAAATAAGTGGTGTTAACTAAGACTTATCTGATAAGGAATAAGGGTTGTATATATTATAATAGTAACTGTGTTTAGAGTGTTTTACAATAAGAGTGCTGGAGTGTTTCAAACAGTGTGTTTTTAAATAAATAATTATATACTTTGATACCAAAGCTCTGGTCAGTGTTTGCTTGTGTTATTGTATCTGAGTGCCTATTGTGTATACTTTACATACTGCCTAACTCTTCTTGAGGGAAGTCTGACTGCTCAGCCACAGCTACCAGGTAAATCTGGGTGGTGCAGACTGCTACCAAGTGGGTTTACTGCTAACACCTGTAGTCCTAAATCTTTTGCAGTGTTCCCAAAGGGAACTGCACAGGTTTCTGCCTAACAACAACCTGCCACGGAACCTGCCGCTTGAAGGCGACAGCTGTTAGCTGGATGTGGTTTGTGCTGCCCTTCATAGGCCTCCTTGTTGGCCGAAACCATCCATCTTGCTATAGAATCCTTGGATGCCCGATAACCTGGCCTTGACCCCCCCGAAGGTGACAGAGTGTCTGACTTGAAGAAGCTCTTGGTCCTGTCCAGAAAGAATTTCAGAGCGCGTCTGATATCCAGACAGTGCAATAACCTCTGAGCCTTGTCCTTAGGATTGACAAAAAACGTAGGTAAGACGTAGGTAAGACAATCTCCTCGTTTAGATGGAAAGCGGAGACTACCATAGGGAGGAACGTGGGGTGCGTTCTCAGGACCACCTTATCCTTGTGAAAAGTAGCAAGGAGTTCTGATGCCATCAGAGCCTGGATCTCGCTGACTCGAGAAGAGGTGAGACCCACCAACAAGGCTGTTTTCATTGTGACCAATCTGATGTCTGCGGACGCCATTGGTTTAAAAGGTTTGTGCGCCAAGGCGCCCAACACTATATTGAGGTACCACACGGGGTATGGCTTCTTGATGGGTGGGTAGAGCATGGTGAGGCCTGCCAAATGCCTTTTTAACCACCGGGTTGGAGGAGGAAAAGACCTCCTCCTTGGAATTCCTGTAGGCCCCTATGGTTGCCAAGTAGGTGCGGCAGGTGTCGATTTGCACATCTGAATGAGCGAGGTGTGCCAAGAATGAAAGCACATCGTCCAATGTGCAGGTAAGGGGGTCGATCTCCTTACAGTCTGCCCAATGACAGAATCTGGTCCATATACTCTTGTATTGGCTCCTAGTAGCCTTGGTCCTGGCGCCCTGAATGATGTTCAGGTTGGCCTGCGACAGGCTAAGATGCTTCAGTGTGACCACGCTGCAAGCGCTAATTTCTGTGGAGCGGGGTGGATGACCCTGCCCCCCTGCTGCGAGAGGAGGGGAGCTTGGCCCAGTGCAGGTGAATGGGAGGTCTGTCCGCGGGGCTGAGGAGCTCCGAGAACCACAGTCTCGCTGGTCACCACGGAGCTATCAAAATGATGCGGAGGACACCTGATTCTCTTATCTTGCAGATCACCCTGTGGATCAGGGGTGTGGGAGGGAATCCATATGCTGTCATGCCATTCCACTGTATCTGGAGGGCATCGCCCAGGGACCCGGGGTCCTGCCCTTTGCCAGGACGCCAACTGCTGGCACTTCCTGTTCGACCAGGAGGCAAAGAGGTTGACCTCCGGATGCCCCCACCTGCTGAAGACCTCGAGCAGGACCTGATCGTTCAATTGCCATTCATAATTGTCTGCTCCCAGTCTGCTGAGCCTGTCTGCTTCCAGGTTGGACTCCCCCGGGAGGTGGATTGCAGTCAGGTAGAGGTTGTTCTCCAGGGCCCATTTCCACATGTGGACCACTAGGCTGCACAGCGGATGGCACCTGGTGCCACCCTTCTTGCTGACAAAGTACATGGATGCTGGTGGAGTTGTCCGTCTGGATGAGGACGACCTTGCCCCCAATGAGGGGAAGGAAAGCCTTGAGCACTAGCCTTCAGCTCCAGCCAGTTGATATGGGATTCCTGCTCCTGCAGGGACCAGACTCCATGGCCACTGTGTTTGTCCAGCGCAGCCCCCCAGCCTTCCAGCGAGGAATCTGTGGTGATGGTGACCTGAGGGGGGTGCCTGTCGGAAGGGCCTGCCAGTCCACAGGTTGCAGTCCCTGGACCACCAGGTGAGGTCCGGGTGGAGAGAAGGAGGAATGCTGACAAGCTCCGCTTGAGAGCTGCTCTCCTGATTCCATTAGGCTGCGAAGTGCAGCTGTAATCTCCTCATCTTGAGTCTTGTGTGGGGGATGGCCAGCAGGACCGCTGCCATGATCCCCAGTAAATGCTGGTGCCACCTGGCCGAGGTCACCTCCCGACTGAGGAAGTGACTTCCGGCCCTCTTGATGGCCATGATTTTGTCCTCTGAAGGGAAAACTCTCTCGGAGCGTGTGTGCCATATGAGGCCCAGAAAGGTCAGGCTCTGAATAGGCTGCAGCTGAGACTTCTTGAGGTGGACAGAGAATCCCAGCTCGCGAAGAGTGGTCATAATAGCGGCAGAAGTGATATGCACTGCCTCCGGAGGTCTTGCCCTGATGAGTCAGTCATCCAGGTATGGGTAGACGTGGTGGGCCTGAGCCCTGAGGAGGGCCGCCACTGCTGCCAAATAGGGATGTGTAGATAAGCGTCCTTTAGATCCAGGGAGCACATCCAGTCTCCCCTGCACAGTGTCTCCGCTATGAGTGCTCGCGTAACCATCTTGAATTTTTGAAGAGGGAAGGCGAGGTTGAGGAAAGGGTTAACTTGTATCCCTTTTTATCTGTACCTCCTAGAGCATTGTTTCGCTCTTAACATTTAGCCTTGGCTGGTGGCAGTGGTATCTACCCTAACTTTTCTACCGCGATTATATTAGATAAACGTGGTACTCTTCTTGGCTATTATATTAGCCTCGAACATAAACCCGCTTGACCAAATCGTCTTTCTTTTGGCTCCGGTTGGGTTTATTCGCCATTTATTTTTGTTAAAGTCCTTCTTGTGTTTTACTTTTCGCGGCAAACTAGGTTTGCCTTCTTTGTTCACTGTCATTTGGCGGCCTTCTGCTCAGAAGCCCTCCTCACGGCGCATGGGTGTCTAGGTGGGCTGAATGTGAGGGAGGGGTGTAGTCACCCCATTTGTATTTGTATTTATTTATTTATATAGCACACCAGGCCCAGGGGCAACCGGGCGCATAACTTGGATACAACATGATAAATGCATAACATGGCAGTATAACAATGTTTTTACAGTAGAATTACAAGATTTTGCAATCAGGAGAGTAGCAGTAAGAAGCTAAGCAGAATGCAAAAACAAAGGTAGGTCAGAGTACAAATAGGGCAGTGAGCAGTGTTAGATGTCTTGGGAGGACAGACAGGCTTTGGTAAGGTGTTTGAATTTCAGGAAGGAAGGTTCTGCTCTCAGCTCATTAGGGAGTGAGTTCCAAAGTTTGGCTGCCAAGATAGGGAATGCCCATGCACAGGGTATCCTAGGAAACCCAAGTCGCACTTTGTCATGATTGGTCAGGGTAGTTGTCCGGGCTGGACAACCCCCCTGCTGGATGATTGACAGCCAGGCTGTGTGAATGGGGGTTTTCCGCATAAAAGGCAGGTCTCTTGGGCTAGAAGTCAGAGAGTCACCATTGGAACTACAAGGAACCGAAGAGAAGCAGAGAGAATGACGGCTGCTGCAAATACCCCGTCCCGGTGAAGCCCTGATGCAGTCCTGAGCTATCTTCCCTTCAATGACTCGGAGAAGATCCAGTCCGGAGTCTTCTTCCCTTGAGCTTGTTGGGGATAACCAGCTCATCTTCCACAGCCAGAGGATCCTCTTCCTTGGTCGAAATCGCTGCACGTTGTTATGTTGGTCCGGATAGCCACCTGAAGAGCCTCTCCTGTTTTTAAGGAGCACACATTTGATTCCTCGTCGCTGCTGCCGGCTTCATCCTTGTGTGGTGCAGACTCCCTTCAGACGTCGTCCTTCACAACGAAGCTCCAGGAATCGTGGGTCTGCGGGAAACCAACAGGAACAACTGCCAGGGGACCAGCTGCACCATTGGAACAAGGTACTGTGTTCTACTTGAGGAAACTGGGTGAATCCCTTTTCTTCATTTCCAAGGCTTGCCCTTGTCTTCCCTCCTTCTTATAACTTTTGCTTCCGAACATTGACAATATCGAAGTACTTTTGGCTACGTTGAATCGTGGACTGTCTGACTGTGATCTTCGGCAACAGGCCCCAGTCTCTTTCGACCATGGCTCCGGCCCTTTGACTTTTGAACTCCTGTCTCTGAGTGTTTCTTGATTCTGCCTGCCTAACCAAAATATTGCCTGTGATTTTTGCCTCAAACTCCCTCTGGGTATCTCAGGTGCTAAGTGTGCTTTTGCCCCGGTAGCATTTGTCACGGATATGCGTTCATTTAGTAGACCGAACTGTCAAAAAGTGATCGCAATCGTATTCGCGGTAACGTATTTTGTTCCTAACACCGGTACATTCAACACAGGGTACTTAACTTGAGACTTACTATACAAAGTGAATTGGTTAGTTGTAGTATATTTAACATGTGGTTTTTATTTGAGTTTAATAGAAGTGTTGTGTTTATAACAAATGGTTTCAAAATAAATGTTTTTACCTGAAACCTTGAGTCAGTGTTTGCTTGAGTCACAGTAATTGTGGTCCCTTTGTGTAATCTCTGCTACTGCTCATATGCTCTTGAGATAAGCCTGGCTGCTCCACCACACTGCTACCACTCTGACTTAGTAGTACAGGCTTGTACCAAAGGTAAAACCTGTATTGCCATCTGAAGTCTTAATTGTGTGTAGTGGTCCCTAAGGGCACTGCACGGGATTCTGCCTAACAGTCCCACCTTGTAATTCGTTCTCCCACCTGCTCCATTCCAAGGGGTGGTATCGGACGAGCGGCCATCTTGTCTAGTGCGTGCTACGTGCCAAAGTCGTGGTGCTTGGCTCACTGGGCCCGGCCTCCTCCAGGACTCTTGGCGGTGGAGCACGAGACCTACCCTGCACCTGAGGATGGGGCCTGGTAGGCGTGTTGCCCTCAGCAGTATCGCTGGTAGTGCTGCGTGCAGGAGGCCGCTTCGACATCTGGCCAGTACTAGGGCATAGCCCCTCGAGTGTACACCCGGTAAAAGAACTTTGTGGTCCCTCAGCACTGTCTCCGGAAGGATCTAATGACCCCTGGTATAGCCTCGGTACCAGTGCTGGTGCGAGAATCTGAAAGCTTCCTCCTGCTCGGGCCCTTTCTTGTGAAGGACTCACCCTTGTGGGGTGCAATGGAAAAGAGTGGCCCTCCTTTGGGCCTCGACTTATATCTGACGAAGTCCTTCAAGTCCTCTGGAGGCAACTTCTCAAAGAGCTCCCTCCACTGAGCTAATCTGTTATTCAGAGCACAGCGTGTAAGCGCGCTGCACGCGGTACAACCCTCCCAGCTGTGGTTGGGGCCAAGGCAGCGGAGGCATAGAGCGTGGGGATCAGACGTAGGGAAGAGCCCCTCGCAGGCTGGACACCTGCTGAAGCCTGCAGATGTCGACATGCATCGGGGAGGAGCGTAGCGCCAGAGGACCGAGCACCTGATCGATAAAAAAAAAGAAGACAAAAAGACAGAAGAAAGTATCTGGAGAAGCGCATGGTATTACAAGGCCAAAGCCAAACCCAGGAGCGCTGGTGAAATCGGCCCGTTCCCATCAATGCTGAAAAGGGGACTGAGGAGTGGCGCTGGTGGGCGGAGTCAGGGGAGCACATGCTCCCAGGGCCACACCCCTCTAAATTGAAAGGGGAAAAAAGGTTCTGTCTCCTGTCCCTATCGAGGGACCCCCATGCAGTATGGAGGAAAGGAGATGGGAAATAGGAGTAAAAGCGAAATGTAAAGATAATGAGTTACGTCTTTACTGATGCACGCTGTCTTTAGGGACAGTAAATGGGTGGTATGTTATTTATGGGATTATCTACAGAGCACTATAAATAATCTATTTATCCAACAGGCATCTGTTGCCAGGGTCTATTGCTAATGTATATGACACACTATTTATAATCTATTTATCCCACCAGCATCTGTTACCAGGGCCTATTGCTAATGTATATGGAGCAATATTAATAATCTATCCAACGGGCATATGTTCCAGGACCTTTCGGCTAACCTACACAGTCTATCTATGGAGAATTCATTTTCATTCAGGATACTGGGTCAGTCGCTGTGTATATCTGTTCATATTTATTATACAAAGCTACTTTTGCTTAACACTACAATAAATCTATTGATATAAATGGAAAATAACATTTGTGATCAACGGCGTATTGAAATCTCGATCTAGTAGCAGGGACACTGTATATTGTCTTTTCCCCTTCTCTGCTGGAAAAGGGTGCTTAGGAGAAGAGCATCATTTATCTCACTTCGGAGGCATACATTACCCACTAGGACTCAGGCTGGGGTGCTATCTGGGGAATTCCCAGGATTGACAAGTCCCACTATTTGGGCTGTAAGGTGCATATCCATTCTCTTGTTTACCAACAGGTTGATATATTTCCAGGGATGTGTGCATTTCTGTCATTGAATTCAAAATAGAGTGAAACAGTCACCTTACAATGAGGTTGCTCAGAACATTGGATCTCATTACAAGTTTGGCGGTGCAGGACAAAAGTGGCTGTGATTCCATTGCTGACTATTTCTTTGGTGGTAACGGAATTACCATTGTTTATCCTGCACTGCCAAATTATAATATTGGTGGAATTACTGTGCCTAAATCTGCCATTTTTGGGGGGAAAAATGGCAGTCAACCTCCTGCCCCGCTTGTTGCTCGAGGTAAACCACCAAAAATCAGCAGGTTTACCACACAGTAACTCTGCCGGCGGTTAATCTGCCAAAAATCCCCTTGGTGTCCTATGAACTCTAAAAATGGGGAGTTACTGCCTCTTGTAATACCATGGCAACCCCACGGGACCAAGTGGCAGTAATGGTAATCGAGTTTGGCGAAACTCGTAATGAGGCCCATTGTCTGGTAATGCCTCCTGTAATGTTAAAAATAGGAGTCCCACTTCCACTTTTAGAAAACACTTTTGTAACATATGTTCCCAGGGAACTCATTTCTTTATTTCCTCAACGAAGACAAAAACAACAAAATGCAATTGAGGCTGAGGTTTTTAGTTATTAAAACTTTAGTTGTTACAGGTACTCGACCGCACAATAAACACACCCTATTTTCAGCCTTACACCCATTCTTTCAAGCACAAAAGCGTAGCCACACAACTGCTTCTCAAGCAATTCCAAAAAAGAGCCAAACACAAATGAATCATGTACATCTTTTAAATTGTATAGGTTTATATATATCAAAATCAGATGTCCAGTACAGTAATCTGTACAAATGATAGAAAAAAATAGGCACTGAAATTCTCACCTCAGTGCTCATTTTAATATAAAACAAACAAGCTCACACCCTGACTGTAAATATCAAGTTATATACAGATTCCTGTATAGCTAAATGTAGACAGCATGGCTGCACAGGCGCCCGTTACAGGGGAGATTTAAGGTCGGGGAGGGAACAAAGCAATTTTTTTTTTACAGCGTGTTTGATTAACAAAACACATCCTCAATTATCAGTTTAGTAAATATGAATATGGTATACAATAATAAAACAAAATATCTTCAGAAACAGTTAAAAAAAATGCCATAGTCTTGAAATGTCTGTGCTAAAATAAACGTAAGGGGTGGAGGAGGCAAATAGTTCACTTTATCATGACAGGGATAGTGGGATGCCTGCCACAGGCAGGGTATGGGAAACACCCCACTCAGTGGGGGCTCATAGCAAAGCTGTCTTCATTTTCAGCCCTTAGTGGTCATCTTGTTCTCCACCGCCGCGAACATAGCATAGAAGCGCGTGTTCTCATTAGACAGCAGCACAGAAGGAGTGTCAAATTCCATCACCTAATGTAATAAAGAAGAGGATACTATCACATGGTGCTTTGTAAAAACATGTTTCAATTAGTTTTGTTTTAAGCTATATATTCAAATAATTCTAGTAGAAAACATATCTTTTTAGTTGTGCAATTGAATGTGGTTATTAAACGAGTATGGTTATTAACAAAGTATTGTTTATGGGTAATTTAAGTGAACATGCCCCTTGTTGAAACAGAGGGTATTATCCAGACTCTTCCACCCACAGTACCCTGACTTACAAAATAATTATACTGATGCTCAACTGCACTGCCGAGAAATGAAGGCATGGGCGAGAGTGCATTTATCACAGAAAACACAAGGATGTAATTTATCCTACAAATGCAAATCTCCCAGAAAGCATTCCTCCACAGCACAATTTGGCACAGATGTCATTCTGCTATTGTAACACAGTATTTATTTCAGCTACATTTTTTTTAAACTGCTGTCATTTACAGTTTTGCATAGCAAACACCACCCCAGCCCTTGCACACAACACAAAGTAGTAGTAATAAACGCGTAACAACTGCCAACAGGACGTCATCTTTAAGCAGAGGCATGGACAGGGTAGGACTTGAGCAGGCAAGACCCACCCAACATCTGTAAATGCCCACTCAGCAGTGCTGTGTCAGCATTTACAGATGTTAACGTCACTGTGCTAGGCCCAATAGCCCAGTTAACACATAGAACACAACACACACAATAATAGTTCAACCATTTTATCAGTTTTCTGCAGGAAGGGGTTAGAGGAATGCATAATGGAGTTGTCAAATAACACAAATGGAGGATTCTTAAAAAACAGTATTAAGATAAAGGAGTAACTCAAAGTTCACTCAAAAGGGAACAAAGCTAAAGGACTGAGGAACGTCAATTCACTCACGGTATCATGATGGTTGCAACAGCCCCCACACATTTGTTTACTTGGCCGAAGATCCCCAATGGTGCACAATCTGCAGTGTCTTTGAACCTGGTGATGTACTGCTAAATAGGAAAGACCTTGTAGCCTTCCACCTCTTGCCCTAAGGTTGTCTGGTAATTCTTTACTGAGTCAAGCCAGTGCACATTTCCCTTATTGCCCTAGAGGCCTTCTGGATAGGAATCCTCCTCCGTCCTTGTCTGGGTCATTTGGTTGCAGTAGATGTAGCTCCCACAGTCAAGGACATTTTCTGTGTCAAAGCTGCTGTTTCTGCCTCGTAGCTTTGCAGCAACCACTGGAATCCGAACATACCCTCACTTTCAGGTAAAATGTGCGTTGGCTGGATGATGCTATTGTGGATGCTGTTGCGGCAGAGACAGTGCTGTAATTCTGTAAAACATTAAATGGATGGTGGAATAAAATGTGGGGAGCCTTCTGACAATGTGAGTCTTTTCCGTTTTATACGTGAATATGGGTACTTTTCTCTTAAGTATCATCTTTTGGCTTCTGCCAGCTTCTGGGTCTTGGTCTCCAGGCTCCTTGCTTTAATCTCCCATGTGATTTTGCAATCTCTCACAGTACAGCCTATTTCGGCTTTGCCACCTCTCGTTTCTCAGCTCTCAAAATCTGGCTTATTTAGCTTGGCCATCACATGCTTCATTCGTCTAATCTCTCAGTTATAACACATAATCTCTTGCAGACTGTCATTACGCCCTAGAGGTCTGGGGGCTTCTTCCTCTTTAAAGTTAAGCTTGCTCAATAATCGTTTCAATAAGGGTATGATGTGGTGGGTTTGTTTTACCATTAAGTTAGCGTTATGGGATTTGTGCATGCCTAATGGTTCTGGGCCTCATCACGAGTTGGGTTGTAGCCCTTAAATGCAGTGGTATTGGTATAACCGCTGCATTTAAGGGCTGTCCCTATCACGAGTTGGGCGCTCCAGCTTTTTTAGCTGTCTGACATGGCGGGCAGAACGGCACCCGCGAGCTGACCTACCCGGTAGCGCCGGAATCGTTTTTAACAGTGCCGGGGCTATCGGCATCCCCATTTCCATTTAGCCCTATGGGGATCAAATGGGAATGGGTAGTAATGAATACCGGCACCCGGCAGTGGGCAATTACTGGAATGCCCCGGTAATTAGCCATTGCCGGCTGCCAGTAAAATGCACAAGTTCGGTGGCAGCCTGCCGGTTTTAAGGATATCCTCCATCTTGGAATAAGGAACCAGAGTGTGGCAACCAGGTATGATATGGCATTTATAACGCACCTATACACAAGTGTTTCAAGGCGTGACGAGGCAAAGGAGGGGAACTGAGGGAAGACAGAGACAACGATCTTACTAGGCCACGTGAAATTGAGATCGCGCAAGGGCAGGGGAGGTGGGGAAAGGGAAAAGAGAGAGGGGGAAGAGGGAGGGGAAGTGCAGTACAAAGGATAAACAGTAAATAAACAGAAACAATAAATAGGAACAATAAATAAGAAGTGCGGCCCGCTGGCGGTAGGTGCAAGGGGAAATGCAGGCATCAGGTGTCAAGTGCTGGTAGGGGGCTGTAGGGATACAGAACCTGCCCCAGAGTGCAGGGATTGCCAGGGGGGCAGTGCAGGTTGTGCAACTGGCGGTGAGAGGACCTGGGCCAGAGAACAGAGGGTAGCCAGGTGACCAGTGCAGTTTCAGATTCAGCCAGAAGTTCAGCAGGGGAGGAGAGAAAGCAGAGGCAAAGAGGAAGGTCTTGAGGTACTTCCCGGAACCAGAGATGGTCCTCCTCAATTTTCAGAGAGGCAGGGAGGCTGTTCCAGGTGGAGGCTCCAGCCGAAGAAAGAGATCTACCACCATCCCGTTGCTTGGAGAAGCGACTGACCCTGAGGGAGTTGGAGGCGGATGAGTGTAGAGCTCAAGAAGGAAGATATTTAGGAAGAGAGAGTTGAAGGCATTAAGGCCGCAGAAGACCTTGTGGACAATGCAGAGGGTTTTTAACTTAATCCTAGCAGCCGCTGGGAGCCTGTGCAGAGATTTCAGTCCTGGAGAGATATGATCCCTGGGCTTGAGGCCAAGGAAAAGTCTCACAGTCCTGTTCTGGATGAGTTGCAGAGGGCAGAGAGTTGAGGCAGGCAGATTTAGAAAGAGGCTGTTGCAGTAGTCCAGCCTAGAGAGAACCAGAGCTCTGGAGACAGTGAGCTACGGGAGGAAGGAGAGGAAAGGAAGAATACCTCTGAGGAGTTGCAGCTGGTAGTGTGACTTCTTAGAGACGTCAAAGATGTGAGGAGAGAAGGAGAGTGTGTAGTCGAAGATGACCCCGAGGTTTTTAGCCTCACATGTGGGAGCAGGAAGAGGGTCAAGAGAGGCCGGCCAGAGAGAGACAGGAAAGGAGGGAGCGGGTATGCCGATGAGGAGAATCTCAGTCTTACTGGCATTAATTCAGAGATCATTGGCGGCACACCACTCCTGGATAGCAGACAGACAGTCTGAAATGAGAGAAGGAGAAGAGGTGGCTGAAGGGAGCCGGAAGCTGAGTGTCATCCGCATAGCACTGAAAGTTGGGGCAGAGAGCGGCAATGCGGTGGGCAAGAAGTGCCAGGTATTGGTTGAACAGCCAGGGAGAGAGGTTAGACCCCTGGGGAACACAACAGGTAGAGATAGAGGAGAGGAAGGACCCAAGTTGGGTCTGGGAGGGTCGATCAGAGAGGAAATAAGTCAGCCAAGCCAGGGCCTGATAAGTGATACCCAGTTTATTCACAGAGACGGTTCAGCAGGATGGCATGGTTGACCGTGTCAAAGGCAGAAGCAAGATCAAGTAAGATGAGGACAAAGGGGGTGTTGCAGTCGAGGTTGGATAGCAGGTCTTCATGGATGTTCAGGAGAGCAGTTTCCATGCTTCTGGCAGCTCTGAAGCCAGATTGATGGTCATGGAAACAACCAACAGATTCAGTGTGAAGATTAAGCTGGGAGATGGCCAGCTTTTCCAGGAGTTTGGCAAGTAAAGGAGTGATGGAGATTGGGCGATAGTTAGCCGGGCAGAACGGGTCGACAGTGGGTTTCTTAAGAAGAGGATGCACAAGGGAGTGCTTCGGGGGAAGGGATGACTCCAGTGGCGAAGAAGTGGTTGCAGAAGTCATCCAGAGCAGGAGCCAGGGTCTCAATGTGGTCCTTGATGGTTTTGGAGGAACAGGGGTGAACCTGTTTTGACAAGACTTTCATAGATAAGACTTCTCTAGAAACCTTGTCTGGGGAGAACAGGGGAAGGGCAGAGGTGGCCGAAGAAAGGCCAGAGGAAAAGCAGGGAGTAGAGGGAGGAGGGCGAGAGGAAGAGAGAGAGAGGGAAGGATGTCCTGAGTTTTGGAGATGAAATGAGAAGCCAGAGCTGTGCAGAGAGCCTGGGAGGGGACAGGAGAGGTAGAGACTGCAGCAGGATTGGCCAGTTCCTTGTAGATTCTAAAGAGTGTGTCCGAGTTGTTAGATGCCGCAGAGACGCGGGCTTGGATGGGAGCTCTCTTCTTGGTGCGGACAGCAAGCCGGTATTGCCTTTGGAGCAGGCGGCAGGCCAGCTTGTCAGAGGATGTACCGGAATCACGCCATTTCCTCTCAGCCACCCTGCACTTGCGTTTGACAAGGGCAAAAACATCAAGAGTATTAGATATAGCAGAGTGGAGCATAGAAAGGGCTATGTCAGGGTGTGAGTCAGCCAAAGGGGGAGGGGGAAAAGAAAGTGGCGGCATAAGCGACAGTGATCGCTTGTTCATGCTTAAGAAGTTGCAAGTAAGTTTGATCACATGTTACGGGTGTCCGCACACTGGGCATGCCTCCTTTATTGATCTACCGTTCTTGAATAGCGTGCGTTTCTCAGTACGCTCCATTCTGTGATCCACTTCACGGCTTGCACACCTCAGAAGCGCTTACCAGAGCCCTGCTCCGCAAATGGATTTGTGAATGGGACCCTCTGCTGGAAATCTTCCTCATGATTTGCAACAATGGGAAAAAACCTTTCTGGCTAATTGCTTCAGGATCCCCCTCAACCGCCACACACACAAAAACGCAACATTGTTCCCCTTAGATGATGAAGGGACATTTTTCCTCTTATGAAATATTTCCTACTAGATACATATGTAATATACATGACATTACTTACTTAGTTATAGGGCCTCATTACAAGGTTGGCAGTTGGCAGTAACTTGCCAGTGCGACCAGCGGGTTGCCGCCAACCCTGCAACACTAAATCTGGCTCTTGACTTCCCGGTTCCACCGGGACATTACAAGTCCCGGATGCGCGGGAAGTCAGGCGCTGGATTTCATAAGTCCCCATAGCAGTTGGACTCTGGGAGTGGGAAGATGGAAGCATCGGCACCGTTTCTAACGGTGCTTCCATGACGATTCAGCCTACCGGGGCCGATGCGCCCCGCAGTATCAAACCTGTCGGGTGCAGCGGCCCCAGCAGGAAGACTCGCAGTGTGGCAGTCCTGAAACAAGGGTGCTGGTAAGCTTACCGGCCCTGTTGTTTCCGCACTGTCACACTTGTAATGAGGGTCATGGTCTTCTTTTTGGTGCTTTTGCCAGTTTAACTCACATGCTTTGCATATGCTGCCATCTAGTGGTTAGTTCAGATTATGCCAAATTGCTTACTTCCAAAGAAAAAGTAGGCCTTGACAGGGGTATTCTTGTCAGTTTATTCCTTGGTTAAGTGTGTAGGCTCTCACAATGCCCTCAGAATTTCTGCAAATTAGTTGGACTAAGAGCAGATTGTTTTAGTGTTCAATAAAGTGTTTTTAAAGTATACCCGCACATAGAGGAATTTGTCTCTAAATAGATACAAGCAGCAGAAGAATATATTACTTACCCCTGGTAATGTTCTTTCGACTGGATGTTCCTTCCACGTATTCTTCATCGTTGATATATTCCCATCCAGCTTCAGCTGCTTTGACAATTTTTTTTACAGCAGACGCTGGCGTTCATCATCGATCTCATGTCCCTCCGTCCACTCTTGAGTATGACAGCGATATTGGTTATGTATAGCACGCAACACGCCCGTTGACTCAGTTCTTAGTTTTTCCCTCTCGTATGCTCAGACGTCTCTAAGGCCACAGGATGACCAGACATTGGAAGAGACGAAGGTGTAAACACAGAAATAGAGGGGCAGTTTGGGAGGGCGATGAGGAATACGTGGGAGGAACATCCAGTCGTAAGAGCATTACTGGGGTAATTTGTTCTTCGAATGGATTGTGTCCTCTGACGTATTACTCATCCTTTATAGACTCCCATAGCCATATGTTGCAGGAGGAGGGAACAGAGAATTTACTTTTCATTAATGCTGTTTAAAACAGCTTTCCCAAACTTCGCCTCCTGACCCGATGCAGAATCCAGACAACTGACCTGATGTAAAATCCAGGCAGTAATGCCGTGTGAAGGTATGAAGAGAAGACCAAGTTGCAGCACTACAGATGCCCTGCACTGGTATCCCTCATCGCAAAGCCAAAGAAGTAGCCACACCTCTGGTAGAATGAGCTCGTATACTGGCAGGGACATCCTTGCCTGCCAAGTTATAGCATTCAGAAATGCTTAAAATAATCCAGCGGGATCCAGTTTGCTTGGTTACCGCTTGGCCTAGCTTGTGACCAGCATATCCCACAAAAAGCTGATTGTCTTGTCGGAGTTTTACCATCCTATTGATGTAGAAACTCAACACACTTTTTGGATCTAGGTGATGAAGCCCCTCCTCCTCTTTGCAAGGATGCAGAGGCAGATAAAAAGTAGGAAGGGCAATCTTCTGTGCCAAATGAAATTCAGAGACCACCTTCGGTAGCAAGGAAGGGCGGACACTCAACATAACCTTTTCCTTGTAAAAGGTGCTAAACCGAGGAGTCCAAGATAAGGCTTACAACTCGTTAACTCTATGAGATGTGGTAATAGCAGTTAAAAAGACAGTTTTAGGGCTCAGTATCCTTAAAGGACATGAAGAGGCTCAAATGGAGGTCCCATATGAAACATTAGCACCAGACTTAAATCCCCGACTGGTACAATGAATGGGACAGAGGGGAAAATGTTAGTTAACCCCTTTAAAAACATGATCACGATAGGGACCTTAAAATACGCTCCCTGTTCTGGTGAGTGCTTAAAAATAGACAACGCTACCAAGTATCAGTTTGCAGTTGCAACTTGCAACCCCTGATGGGTTCAATGAAGCAAGAATGACAGCACCGCCGGTGTGTCACAGGAGAAAGGGTCCATATTCTTAGCTCTGTACCAGCTGCAAAACATATTCCAACAGCAGCAGTAGAGAGTCTTTGGTGCTGGTCGGTTACCAGACATTTGGTCGAATGCATTTGATCGAATTACAATATGGTCGAATCAATTTGGTCGAAAAAAAGGTCGATTTTTTTTTTTTCGGCCCCCCCCCCCCCAACCCCTGTTTTTGGTGTTAAAACACATTTTTTAACCTTTTTTTACCTATACTAGAGCAAAAAAAAAATACTTTAAAAAAAAATTGGACCTCTTTTTTCCGACCAAATTGATTCGACCAATTTGTCATTCGATCAAATATATTCGACCATTTGACTGGACAGCGTGCTGGTCTTCTGGCCGAAAGCAAAACCTGCATTAAGTCTTCTGGGAGGTCCCAATCCTTGTATCCTAACCTCACAGAAACTAGGCTTGAAGGTTCAGAGCCTGATTTTTGGGTGAAGAATGCGACCTCCGTCTTGCGAGAGCAGATCCTCCTCTTTAGGGAAGACAAATTGGAGGGCAGATGGACATGACTAGAAGGTCAGAGTGCCACGTTCTCCTCGTCCAAACCGGGGCAATGAGGATCATGAACTTGCCGAACTTCATCAACCTTCTGATGACAAGAGGAATGACAGGGACTGGAGGAAACACGTACAGGAGTGGAAATTCCCAGTTCGCTACGAACGCTCTCCCAGAGCTCCTCTGTGAGGAAATTCCATGGAGCAGAACAGATCGCAATTCCTCTTGACACTGGACCCGAACAAATCCACTTGAAGGGTTCCCCAGTTCCCCAAAGGGCGAAGATCTTTTGACGGACTTGCTGAGCCAGCTCCCACTGGAGGTAGACTGTGCTCTGCCTGCACAGAGCATCCATCACCATGTTCTCCTCCCCGGCAAAGGGAAAAAGGCCCGAAAGAGATTCCTTCTCGCAGTGCCCAAAACCAGAGCTGCACTGTCTCTTTGCACAGTGGTAGTGACCCTACACCACCACCTCTCTTGTTGAGGCAATGGATAGCAACTGTGTTGACTGTCATAATCAGGAAATTCTTTCTCCGTACAGAGGGCAGAAAGGCCATCAGCGCTAGTCTGATTGCCCTCAGCTCCAGAAGACTGATGTGTAGTTTGGACTCTGATAGAGACCAGTGACCACTGATTGCCAGATCGTTGGCATGTGCCCCCCAACCTGTGAGAGGTGTACATAACTACGGCCATGGTTTCTAAAAGGGTTCCTCCTTCAAACCGTTCTCCTTGCAGGCCCACCAGAGGACTTGAAGTGGATCCGTCATTCTGCCAGAGAATTGTGACCGCTGGGATCTAGGGGCCCATTGAAGAGACTGCATTCTCAGACGGGTGTCTGGCATCAGAAAAATGCAGTATGGCATGAGACTGAGCAACCATAGAAAGTCAAAGGCCGGTAGACGTTGGGCATTTTGAAACTTCATGACCATCTACTGAATATGTTGAGCCCTGACCTCAGGTGGCAAGACTTTCCCTGAAGAACCATCCAGGACAGCTCCAATGAATTGAAGCTTCTGAGAAGTTATCATGTTGGACTTCTTGAAATTGAGGGAGAAGCCCAGTTTGTGGAGAGAGTGGCAGTTGATGTCGATATGTTCCAGGACCTGTTTGGAAGAACGGGCCCTGATCAGATAATCATCTAGGTAGGGATAGAAGTGAATTCCTCCCCTCCTCAGATTGGCTGCCACTACTGCCATCCACTTGGTGACAACCCCAGACAGAGGTGAGGGCGAAAGGCAGAACTCGAAAATTGAAAATGAGAACTGCCAATGGTGAACCTCAGGAACTTCCTGAGCTCGTGATGAATAGGCACATGAAAGTAAGTGTCCTGAAAGTCCAATGACCAATGTCCGCTGGAGGATCTGAGAAAGAGTGACCATCTTGAACTTGTCCTTCCTGAGGAACTTGTTCAAGCGCCTCAAGTCCAAGATGGGTCGGAGTCCTCCGTCCTTCTTGGGCATTAAGTAGTAAGGGGACTAACATCCCTGGTTCCTCTCTGCTACAGGCACTGGCTCTATCGCTCACTTCTCCAGCAGAATGTAAATCTCCTGCAAAAGGGGCGGATCTGGATCTTTGAAGGACTGACTCCCTGGTGGACAATCGGGAGGCCTTCTCAAGAAAATGAGGCAATAACTTTGGGCTGCAGTTTGCAGGGCCCAAGCCCCACCATTTTTCCAGATTCTGAGACAACCTGTCCCCCACTATCGACCAAGGCTTCAGATAGGTTCTGGTGCAGAGGTGGAAGCTGCTGATGGCAAGAAGTTTGCAGTTGCTTCGGTGGATTTACCACCTTGTCGACCATGAAGAAATCTCTTTGTGCCCCTTTGTGTGCTCTAACCCCTCGTCCTTCCAACTGATGAAAAATAGCACAAGGACCGGCCCCTCCAACTTTGAGAAGCTGTGTGGGTCTGTTGCAGTTATTGAATTGCTGAGTTCAGCGATTTTGCTGCTGCTTTTGAGGACTGAAGCTTTTCAAAGCTTTCCGCAGCCTTGGAACCAAACATCGAAAGGCATGTTTAATAGTCTTGCTTGGACATCTGGCGCAAAACCAGACTTAAGCAACCAGGCAAATCTACCAGAGGCAGTACTGGCTGCCATCGCTCGGCTGACACTGTCAGCTGAATCCAAACCAGACTGGAGCGACTGGCACATTGCGTCCTTGCCATCCTTTACAATACTCAAAAATGATTTCCTTTCTTCTACATCTGGGATGTGTTCAGCAGCCATAGCCACCACTTCCCACAAGGTGCATGTAAATTTGGCCAACGCACTCATGGTATTGATGGATTTTAATGCAATACATCGGGCTGAGAAAACTCTTTTTGCCAGAGTATCAAACATTTCATCGTCCATATCATGGCATCAAAGTACTGGGACCACTGATCCCTCAACAGCCACTGCAGAGATCGCATCTGCAGTCTCGCCTCTGGTACCAGAAAAATGCAGGACGCCATGAGAGCTAAGAGGCGAAGGAAGGAAGCCGCTGGTAGACTGTCGTGGCAATGGAAAAGCTCGACCAATTGCCCGATACTGGTGACTTTCTTCAGGGCAGATGGTGGTGTAGCATTCCCCACCATGCCCGTGTGTCCAGGAGAGCTCAGATGAATTGGAGCTTCTGCGTTGGTGTGGCATGGCACTTCTGGAAGTTCAGGGAGTAGCCCAACCCGTGAAGCAGAGAACAGGTTTCCTCAAGCTGCGTCGATACCTGCTCCAGAGACCTTCCTCGGATCAACCAGTCATCCAGGTACAGGAATACATGGACACCGGATCTCCAGAAGTGCGCCGCCACCACTGCCATCAGCTTGGTGAAAAACCTGGGTGCGGAGGTAAAGCCAAAGGGGAGCACCTTGAACTGTGTAAGGGTGCAGAAGTACGAGTCTTGACACAGTTGTGGTAAAGTGGTTGGCATAGATGTTTATCTGTAAACTAAGGGGAAAGAAAAGCCTGTCTTGCCATATTTACTATGAGGGGTTGCCCTACCTCAAATAAAATTCTAAGGACCCAGTCAGGATGTCCGTAAAGTAAATGTCCACATCTAGCATATAAACCTTTTTCTGTCCCTTACACTTTCAACTAATAACGAAAGCTGGATGTCCTATTCCCCCAGAAGTAGGCCCCATTAACTCTGGATGCAGACTCCAAAGCACAGTGCAAAGAATATGGTTAAATATGTATTTGTTCAAACCAGCAAAAAAATACTGTTTCTCAAATTTCTTGACAGGAACCGCTTCCTTGAATCTTGCTCCCATGTGTGAATGTAATACAGTTCCTCAAATATTCTGGAGGAATCCTTTTTCTCCGTCCATTTAAACAAAACACGGTTCTCCTCCTGTCTGGAGGGAACCTCTCTCTCCGCTTGAGTTTCTAAACCTTAAAACAAAAGACAGTTCTTCCTTCTTCTGGAGGGAATCTTTCTCGTAAGCAATACACCGTGACCCAATCTTCTGGAGGGAGGTGAAAACTTTTCCCATCAATAAAAACAGTTCTCTAATCCACTGGAGAGAACCTCTTTTCCTGTCTTTTAAACAAAATGAACCTTTCCAGTCTTTCATCAGGTCTGGTTCACTAACCTGCCATACCTGACCGTATACTTCCTCAATGGTATGTCAAGTCTTATTCACTAACTTGCCAGACTTGAATTCACAACTTTCAAACCCCAAAAGATGTTTGCTTTGTCACTGGTTTCCTGTTTTATTTCTCCTTTTCTAGTCAGGGTCTCCCCGACTGCTTGTGGGCACCAGCCCACAAGTTGTATCTATCTCTGTTCTGTTGAGGGCTTTCAACGCATAGATATGTTACTGGTGGGCCTTGTACTATTCCATTTGGGTCCCAGACTCTGCGGCACACGTGTGGAGCTTACCCGCTTCCATATGGGTCCCAGACCCTGATGTACTGCTTCTGCGGGATTTCCTTCCCTCCTTTACTCAGTGTCCACCAGGACAGGCCTGGTATACTCTCCTGCCAGGCCCTATCCCACCTAGGAGTCTGTCTAATGTTGGTATCAGTTTGAGTACTCTCTCTGTTATCCCTCTGATCTTTGGGATGGGTTTATCTGCTATACAAAGTTCTTGTCACTCTGTGAAATTCTGCTTTCATCCCGTGTCCACCCGGGATGTATTTAAGTTGTTTACAAAGTTTTATAACATATAATACCTCTTGTACCCCCTTGTGCTCTTTGGGATCTGTTTGCATAGCTCACAAAGTTCATATCGAATATAATGCCGCTTATATCTCCTTGTGCTCTTCGGGTTGTGTTTGCGTGGTTCACAAAGTTTGTATCAAATATAATGCCAATTGTATTCCCTTCGGGATATGTTTGTGTGGGTTTTCAGCTTCTCCAGCTCTCTCAATAACCTAGCCAACGGTCTGACGCTTTCCCTACCCATGGGAATCCTCTGGGCGGTCTCCGGTCTCTTCGGGTGGCAGAGCGGAGCTTATCTGCTGTGGCTACGCTCAGAGTTTTCCTTCTCCTTGCGGTTCCGCAGCTCTGGATTCTCCCTCGCATCTCTTGGTGTCTGCACCTTCCTTCTTGCTCTGCTTCTATCGATCTGGCTGTTTTCCTTCCTGCCGCCAGCCAAGTCCACATTGCCTGGACCTCTCTCGTTACCACAACTCTGTCTCCCAGCTCTCAGCCTTAGAGTCCCCTGCCACAGGGCAAGCTTCTTGCTTCGTGTTCTTCCAGGGACCGTTAGAAAGACCATTGCGTCCTTCTTCCCGGTTTACCATCAGGGCTGTCTCTTGACAGCTGTACCGTGTGTGTTGGTTCTGCGGTGGGCCTGAGCCTCCTTGTTCAATCTTCTTCATCTCAGTATTCTTTTGTATCCAGCTTGGGTAAGTCTCCCTCTTCCTCGTCCCAGTCTTATGAAGGGTACCCTCTGCTTTACTATAACATATGGTGGTACGGGGAACTTGAGGGACCTGAATGGGTGAGGAGGTGAGTGGGCACATAAGGGGTAAATGGATACCCCGTTCTCCCAGAACCATCATCACCGGTCCCATGAAAAATGTCCCTCCCCATGAGATCCACCCGCTGAGTATCACTCCGGGGGGAATATCGGGTAGCAGCCTCACCTCCCTGGCCTCATGGAAAGTGGCCACCAAATGGAAACTGACAATTCCCTGGGATTCATCACAACTGATAGTGAGTGTCCCTAATGACAAATCTCAGAAACCACCCGTGCTTGATGGATCGGCACATGAAAATAAGTGTCCTATGAGTCAACACCAACCAGTCCTGGAGTTGTAGAGCCTGGAGAATTTCTTTCAATGTCAACATCCTGAACTTGTCCTTCCTCAAGAACCTGTTCAAGGCCCTGAGGTCCAGGATGGGATGTAGGAGTCCTCCTTTCTTGGGTACCAGAAAGTAACAAGAGTACTAGTCTGATCCAATCTGCTCAGGTGGCACCTCTTCCACAACACCCTTCAATAACAGGGTCCTCAGTTCCTCCTTCTGCTCCTGTTCCGGTTGTTGTAGAGGGGGTGGTCTGTCTGGTGGTCTTCTTAGACATTTTAGACAGCACCCCACCTGACTAGCTGCATGGCCCAAGCATTTCGGAGGTTATCTTCTTCCACCAGTGCTCAGAGACCCCTCCCTCCAACCAGAGAAATGTGGGGAGAACTCAAAGTGGTTTACAGGCACTGGTGCCCTACTGTCGCAGTACACTGGCCCTTCGAGGCCCCTGTACCCCGTCCATGACAAGAGAAACGCCTCTGCCCTTGCCCAGCCTTTCGTCGAAAAAGTACATACTGTCTAAAGACCCATTCCCCTAAAGGAGAAGCCGAAGGAGTGATTGGTGGGCAGTTGCAAAGCTAGTCCCAGCGACTTTGCACCTATCTTGGAGTCTTTACATTTTTTCAAACACTCACCGGCTTTAGACCCATCACCATTACATGACATTCCAGAAGTTTGGCCTGGACATGGAGGTAAGTAGACCTCTGCAGCATTGTGGATGTCCCCATGGCATGGCCAATACAATCTGTAGTGTCCAGGCCAACTTGCACCGTTTGACATGCCACCCCCTTCTCAATTTTAATCTATTCTAGAAAGCCGTCCCTTACCTCTCCAGCCGGTAGGTGATCAGGCCATTCCGCTAAGATCCTCCACAACCCAGGGGAGTATTTAGCAAAGGCGCACAACACATGAATAGCCTTCAGGGCCATTCCACCTGATGCAAAAATGTTCTTGGCCAGAGCATCTGTCTTCTGGGACTCCCTGACTGTGGGAAGGTTAGAGGTAGGAGGTGGATGTAGCCAATCTCAAGCTCACTGTGGCGGCTTGAACCATCAAACGCTCATGCATAGGGTGAGATGACAAGAAGGATAAGTCTCTCCTGGCCGGTTTGTATTTTTTAGTGAGTTCTGGATCCACAGTTGGTGCGGAACACAGCTTTTGCGACAAAGTACTGATGGGGTCTGATGTGGCCACATTAAAGGGTAATGTGTTTTCAGTTTGAGGACCTTTGTCCAAGATGTCCAAAGTCATATTCAGTAGGGGGTTTGGCCGGGCAAACCCAGACCCAAGGCCAGGATGACCATCTCAACTGTCCTCTTGTACTGGGCATTGGGGTGTCCACAGGGGGATGCCTGCTGCAAGTCAAGCTCAGGGGAAGTGTTCAGTCCACTTGCATCATGCATGCCTTCAGCCACGGCCAGTAAGTCTGACTGATCCGTGAAGAAATCAGTACCCCTGAATCCCCTGCTCATTGGCTCCATGCCAAAAGGGACTGGATCCCCTTCCTCATCATAAATCGACACCTTGGAGTTGAAGAACTTGGATTGCGACTCGAGGGAAAAGGAACACTTGACCACTGGTGCCAACACGATTGTTTCCACAAGATCTCTCGGCGCTGATGCCTGGAAGGCCACCGGCACTGATGTTGACTTCGCGAACGTCAATGTTGAGGGCGTAGGAACGGACACAGTCACCTTGGCACTAGAACCACAGAGGGCAACTGATCCCTGACCTGCCTGCAGCATCGAGACCAAAGTCATACCTGCCGGAGCCTTTTGGAAAAGCTAGAGCATTTTCTCCTTAAATGACTCCCACTCTTCCCCTTGGGGCACCTCAAGTCAGACATGGCTTACCCAGCACCTCTGATGAATCAAGAATCATGTCTGCACCAATGGCGTCTCTTCTTTTTATGGGAGGATAAGGAGGATCAATGGGGCGACCCGCTTTGGGAGTCTGAGCGCTTCTTTGCCCTTTTTGCGATGCCTGCCCTCCTTTTCACGCGTGGAGCCTTCAGTGTCATGACCCGAAGACCTAATGGTCAAATGCGCCAGGGACTCTGACAGAGGCCGCCCAAGCGCTAACTTCACTGATCATTCCCTAATAGACTTTCGGTTCATTTGCTGCCAGGAACCACACTGCTCAACATCCGTGTTCCTTCCTCAGACAACACATGGAGATACCATACAGCGCCGTGATGGATATATGAGCCGTAGTCCTGACAGTGCTTGAATCCTAATGCTTTAGGGCCCATCTTCTCGACGAAGATCGAACAACAAATTTCTCACTGAAGAGAACCGTTCAGAACAACAACATAAGGAAATAAGGAACTGAGGAACAGGGGTGCAGTGACATAATATACATATGGCTGACGTCACGTCCGGAGTCAAGTGGCGTGGTCGAGTCAAGAGGAGTCGACGGTTGATGTCGAGTCGTACTGCGCCCCCTGTCAAAAATGTTTCTGAGCAGTTGACGCTGGAAGGATATCCATCCGATGAGGAATCTGCCGGAGAATGCAATCCATTGAAGGAAACCTCAAGGGCATTGAAGAACATTGTTTTAAAAAGTTTAATTTTAGGACCTGGTGTGCCATTTCCTAACCTTGGTGGCGTTTCAGAGGCTACTGATGTATGCCTACTGGTGCCAGACCTTTGAGTGCCCTGTGTTGGTGGCCAAGGTGTTAAGGAGAATTCTCAGAAATGTGCTAATACCCTCGACCTTAAAGACCCCCAGCAACTTTGCTGGATTTTGACAACTTAATTTTTTTAACCTGGAGAGAGTGAGACTTTTTTTCCCCACTCTGTCATGTATTTTAATGTGATTTCTGAGCTTTGTGTTTCTTTTTGTTGTGAAGTCTGACAGACTCCATAGGCATCATCTTTTACATTGTGTCACACAGCACCTTCAGTGCAGTGGCACAGGGAAGTCTTCCAGATTTCCCCAAGTTTTAAATACCTTCTCTGGGATAAACTACTGTTTCCCAGAGCAATAAGGTGACATTGGGCCTCATTACACGGTAGGCCGTAAGGGAAAAACAATGCCGGTAAAGGATTACCGGCATCGCTAACTGCGCCTGCCAATTACGACCCGCCTACCCGCTATTAGCGGCACCGCTAAGAACGGTGCCTCTAATTGCGGCAAGCTCGCGGGCGCGCGACCCCTCATGGCGGCAATATCGGCATGGCGGAAATAGGAGTACATCACAAGACATGTGGACATGGAAATAGCAGCATGGAGCAGGCCCAAAAAGCCCATACCGGCATGGCGGAAATACCGGCATCGCAAACCACCCATTAAGGGCCATGTGTAGTGTTCCCAACTGCCACAGGTGCTCACATTCAGCACAGGTGGAGGCAATGGAGACTGGGCCAGCACAAAAGGAGCACACCACACCCCTTCCCACACCCATTCACACACCAAAATGATTCCAATACTAGTAGAATTACATGGGCTGGAGGACATGATTGCATTGCAACAGCAACAACAACAGGCAGCACAGAGGAGACGCAGGAGGAAGAGGAGGGCGAGACAGGCCCAGCAAGCCCCACCAGTGCAGCCAGTTGTACCACAGAGGCAGCCACCGATCCCCAGGATCAGAGCCAGTCCATTCAACCTAAACCCTGAGCAGATACACACCCTGTACCGTCTGGACCGGGATACCATCACCACCATTGTGGACATGATACACAATGACATTGTCAGCTTCATAGACATCCGTACTGCCATCCCCCCTCTACTGAAGGTGGTTACTGTGCTCCACTTCCTAGCCACAGGCACCTACCAGCATACGGTAGGGCAGATGCATGGCATATCACAACCAGTATTCTCACGCACGCTGAACCAGGTGCTCGATGCCCCCCTGAAGCACACAAGTGAACACATATCCCTGCCATGGACTGCCCAGGAGATCTCCAACACCAAAGTTGGCTTCCATTCACTGGCAGGCATCACAAGTTGCATCGGGGCCATCGACTGTACCCATGAGGAATTGGTGGTCCTACATGCCAATGAGGCAGTCTACCGAAACAGAAAGCAATACCACTCCATCAACGTCCAAATGGTATGTGACTCTAACAAGATAATCACATATTGTTGTGCCGATATCCCGGATCAACCCATGATTCAATGGTACTACGGAACTCAACGACACCCTGCTACATGGAGCGACATGCTGGACAATGATCGTGGCTACTTGGTGAGTAGCAGGGCAAGCACATGGCAGTGTGATGTGGGGGGTGAGATGCATACTCCAACTGGGTGTGATTGGGGGGAGAGATGCATACTCCAACTGGGTGTGATTGGGGGGGGGGTTGCTTACTCCAACTGGGTGTGATTGGGGGGAGAGATGCATACTCCAACTGGGTGTGATTGGGGAGGAGAGATGCATACTCCAACTGGGTGTGATTGGGGGGGGGGGTTGCTTACTCCAACTGGGTGTGATTGGGGGGAGAGATGCATACTCCAACTGGGTGTGATGGGGGGATATGCATACTCCAACTGGGTGTGATTGGGGGGGGGAGATGCATACTCCAACTGGGTGTGATTGGCGGGGGGAGACATGCATACTCCAACTGGGTGTGATTGGGGGGGGGGGAAAGAGATGCATTCTCCAACTGGGTGTGATTGGGAGGTGGGGGGAGAGATGCATACTCCAACTGGGTGTGATTAGTTGTCAGGATAAACAATGCCCATACAGAATTACACCACTGTCCATCGAGTCAGCCCACACAGGACCTGACACATGAAAACCACATGCAAGTAGTAAGCTGCACAACAATGAAATGAAGCCATTACCCAAACCATGCCATATCCATCCACATGCACATTGCACATCAGACCATACCCTCTATAACACAATGCAGCTACATGCAGCCAATATGGACAATGGAAATGTACGCTGAACAGCATCACAACGGAAATGCAACCTTGAGTGCATACAAAGGGATCACCTGTAGCCATTATACTGATCCACACCCGTACACCACTACAGAAGTGCCGCATGACAGCATGGGGACATCAACTTCGGAATGGCAGTACACTAGCAGTGAGGTTCAAACAGTGCCAGGACCAAAAGACACAAATGACTTGACCTCACCCAGTACATGGCAATAACTGCCGTAGGCATGCACAGTGCATGTACACTTGCAAGGACTACATCACCTTCCCACATTGCAGTTACTTTGATTACCTCCATGCATGTAGGGATTTGTGGATGACATTCACAAAGCTAAGTTGAATTGTGTGATATGTACTGGTTCCACTTGATGTAATCACTTACACATACCCATTGTTGCACCCATGCAGGTGATGCTGGCTATCCCCTGAAGAGGTGGCTCCTTACCCCTGTACGGAACCCACAGAACAGGCACGAAGAGGAATACAATTGTGCACATACCCGTACCCGTGTGGTAATTGAGCAGACATTTGGCCTTTTGAAGATACGGTTTCGGTGCCTCAGCAGGTCGGGTGGGGCACTCCTGTACGGGCATGAGAAGGTGGCCAAGATCACCATGGCATGTGTCATGCTGCATAATATGTGCATCAGACAAAATGTGCCACTGCCCCTGACATTGAACTGCAACCACCTGGTGAGGATGAGGATGAGGAGGGAGAAGATGGGGCTGCACGTCATGCAGGTGGCGATGCACAGGAGGGACGTGCTGTGCGCCAGCATCTGATAGACCAATATTTTTAAATCACATGGATGAAGAGTGTGAAATGGATGTGGGTATTGGGGCACTGGGCTTTGTGGGGAAATGTACACTGTGCTCTGTCCACCAGTAAAGCACACATTCACAAAGAAAATTGTCCACTCCTGTGATTCGTCATGTCACCAGTGTGTATTAAGTATCGTAAGTATAAGAAGTGCATGGACCCAACTACACAAACACCCTTTCCCTCCTCCCCCCACAACACTCCCAAAAACACTTTCCCCCCGACCCCCACAACACTCCCAAAAACACCCCCCCCACAACACTCCCAAACATGGCTTGCACATCAGTGCAGCATTGCAGTACACGTGCCAGCAACATCAGGCTGGCCCTAGTTCCCACCCCTTCTGGCACCATTGGGGGGCTGTGAGGTTGTGCGCCGCATAGCCCGCATGGACCTGCACAGGGGGCTTGTCTGCCTTGAGCTGGCAGAGGAGGAGGTGCTCGGTTAGGCCGTTGCCAGTGGGGTGTTCTGCCTATCCATTGCGTCTGCGAAGCGTGTGAGGACCTGCCTCACAGCTGACATTTCCTCGCATATGCGGTTGGTGGAGGCTTCTATGGCTTGTCTGATGCCACTGGCATGTTCCCTGCACTCCTCCCTCGCCAGGGCAGCATCGCCCACATGCTGGCCGACCAGCAGGGGATGTCTTCCTGGCGCTGTCGGATGATGGCCATGTCATGGCCTCTGTGTCTGGGTTGTACGGTACCTGCCGCACCTTGTGGCATATGTCCACCATCAGGTGATGTCACCGTTGGACTCCAGCACGCTGCCACAAATTCATCCCTAGACTGCTCATGGCTGTTGCCATGTGATGTGGGGCGTGGGCTCGGTTGGTTTGACTGCTGCGGGCTGGGTGTATGGTGTTCAATGGCCATGATACAGGTGTCCTCCACATCGGACATGAGTGCCTGTGGCAGCTGGCTCGCCGATGGAGCTATTAGCGGTCGACAGTGTCCCTTCCGCAGGTGGATCGTTCGTGGGGGGAATTGCTGGAGTGGGTGCTGCAATTACGTCTGGCGGACTTTCATGTCTTGGTGACGTGGGTGGCTTTATGGGTTTGGCCCTCTGCGCGAGTGCAGTCTTTCCAGTGCCCCTCGACGTGCTGGCCATGGTACCTGCTTCCATTCCCCTGGGCTGTTTCTTGGGAGGTGGGGCCTGCGTCGCAGTGTCCTGCTCATCACTGTCAGATTGTGAGCCTGTGGCGGACAAAGAAAGGGATAGCATCGGTGATGGGTCAACGTGCTTCATGCAGATGTTGTTGTTCCTGCTGTTCTATGCATTTGGACTTCATGTTTGACCATACAGGTCGTTAGACAGATGGGTCATTCATGCATGAGTCTGGGTGACACGTGTCTGGGGTGCTGCATGCATGTGTTTGTGTGGGGATGTGTGCACAGAATATGGGCAGGGTTGTGTGCATGTATGTTTGATGGCCCCATCCATGAGATGATTTCAGGGTCACATATGGGGGATTACCGCATGTTTCACAGTGCAGTGTTTTGTGTGGACACTCACCTCCATCCGACGATGATGGCACACTGTGCTCCATTTTGCCTACTCCATCAATTGATTCGACCCCAATGGTGCTTGCACAGGTCTCCTCCGACTCCTGCCATTTTATTGGGGATCCTCCACTGCCTCCTGTGCCCATGGCCAGGCTCCGGTTGGCAGCTAGGATACTGCGTACACGTAGGCGTAGAGCGTCCCACCGCTTGCGTACATCCTTCACAGTGCGGGGGGTGGAGCCCACCGCACTGACTTTACGGGCCACCTCTGCCCAGAACTCCTTCTTGTTGATTAGTGTGGGACGCCGCATGTCATTTGCAAACACAACCTCTGCGTTGGCAGCAAGTGTGTCTGATAGCATTATCAGTTCTTCATTTGAGAAGCGCTCCTTGCGCTGCCGCGCTGCTCCTTTTTTTATGGCCTTGGGCATTCTCAGTGGTTGTATGGACAATTTTGGCAAGCTGTGGTGTGGCTGCAGGTCCTGGGGGCAGAGGATGGCAATGGATTGTGTTTTTAAAGATGGCTGCCGTGCTCTTTCCCGTTCCTGTGCGATGACGCTACTTCCGGTTCTGCTTATTTACGGTCACCGCCATTAGCGGTTACCGCTATTAACGGTCAGCGCTTTTAGCGGCCACCACTAATGCCTTATTATAGGACGGCGGAAGTGCAATCATCGCTTTCCTAGGTGCCGCTAAGGGACTTTTCGGGGGCTTGAACCGCATGGCGCTATGGTTCTTATCGGCATGGCACTAAACTCGTGCCTGCGTACTCGTGATGCCACGCAATTAGCGGGCTGCTTCCTACACAGACACATTATTAGCGCCATGCCGGTAAAGACCGTTACTTACCACCTACCGTGGAATGAGGCCCACTGACCTACTTACATTTGTTACCTTCTAGACCCAGCACACACTTACTTACAATAGGGTGCTGGAGGGGTTATTGTCTAGCTTCTCATGTAACAATGTTATGTTACCCTTTCCTCACTGAATGGCTGGTGGCAGTAGTTTAGTTTTAACTACCATAGTGTGCATTTACCGCGGGCTGCATTCGCAGCTGCAGTAAAGCAACCAAGGGTGCCATTTTGTCAAAATCACCCGGTCTTCTTTTTTCGCCATTTCTTTGTGGAAAGGTCCTTCTTGAGATGTACTCTGCGTGCCAAAACCAGGTTTGGTCCCATTGTTCCCTTTGCCTTTGGCGGGATTCACAAGTGAAGCCCGCCTCTGGCTCCAGGGTGTCTGGAGTAGGCAGGAAGTGAGGGAGGTGCCCAAAACTCCATGTGCTTAGTCTCCTAGGAGACCCAAATGCACTCTGTAGTGATTGGCCGACTGACTGTCCAGCAAGGACAGCCCCCCTGCTGGGTGACTGACAGCTAGGCTGGAATGAATGGGAGAGAACTGATTAAGGAACAAGTTACTTACCTTTAACTGTTGTTCTCCAGCATGGGTCTGGCATGGATTAACATGCTCATGAATAGTCCCCGTCGTCACGCTGGGAATCCTCGGTAAAGAAAAAAATCAGTTTCAGTTTCGTTTATGAACTGTCTTTCTACTAATAACCAAACACAGGTTTCTGGGTCATACTGCCCCCAGCCAATGACTGCCCTCTACCTAAGCCCCTCTTGCAGCCACCTTCAGATTTGGTAGCACTTAAAGTGGCAGTAGGACCAAGAGAAGAGCCGTAGAGGGGTTGGAGGGAGGGTTTGCATGTGAATCCATGCCAGACCCATGCTGGGTTCGTGCATCGATTCACATGCTCATGAATACAAGAATACATAGCAGTACACACATGCACAACCACGGGACGTGGCAAGACTCAACATCAAGCATTTCAACAACTCAACATTAAGCATCTCTTACCTCCTCACCAGGCTCACCTTCAAGCAAACAAGTTGCGCAGCACTGCTTGGCCAACTCTGGACCCCTCCCTGGAATCCCGGTAGACGAGTAGAATTTTGTGAAGGTGTGCGTCGACCTCCACGTAGCTGCCCTGCAGATGTCCAGCAGGGGCACACCAGACAGGAACGCTGTAGTAGCAGCAGTCGCTCTGGTCGAATTAGCTCTCGGACAGCCTGGCAAAGGTCGGTTTGCCAACCGGTGACAGTGCATGATGCAGCCGGAGAGCCATCTGGAAAAGGAAGCCTTGGAGAGGGCCTTCCCTTGGTTCACAGGGCAAAAGTTCACAAACAGCTGTGATGTCTTCCGAAAACTCTGTGCGGTCCACGTAGGACTTCAGCGCTCTAGCCACATCCAGTGCAGAGTCTTCTCAGCCGGTGACGAAGGTGACGGGAAGAAAACAGGCAACACCAAGGGCTTGTTGAGATGAAAGTCAGACGGCACCTTGGGCATGAAGGAGGGGTGCTTCCTCAGCAATACCCTCGTCTGGTGGAGTGTCAGGTACAGAGGCTGCAGGAGAGGGCCAGGATCTCTCCCACTCGTCGTGCGGAGGTGATGGCCAGAAGAAATGCTGGTTTCCACGATAGGGATTTCAGCGGCGCCGAATGCAAAGGATCGAATGGCGGGCCCACAAGCCTGATCAGCACCAGATTCAGCTCCCACGCCAGGGCCGGAGCCTTCACCGGTGGGAACGATCGGAACAGTCCGTTCATGAACTCCTTCACCAGGCGGTGAGACCCCAGTGACGACTGCCCCGGAGTTCTGGTGTAGCGGGAGATAGCAGCCAGATGAATTTTGATGGAGGCATGCGCCAGCCCCGCCTTAGCCAGCAACAGCAAGTAAGGCAGTACTTGGGGGGCCGTAATCGGTAGAGAGTTGATTTTCTGTGCACGGCACCAGACAGAGAACCTCTTCCATTTATGTCCATAGCACTTAAGAGTCTAGGAAGCCCTGCCCTTGGCAAGTACCTCCTTGCAGTCCGCCGGGATGTTGCAGCCTCCGAACTCTAGTGTTGCAGTAGCCATACCTGTAGGTTCAGAGATCCTGGGTTGTGATGCAACCACGAGAAGATCCACGTCCGTCGGTAGCTTGACTGGAGGGGACGCTGACTTGTCCAGAAGGTCCGGGAACCATATCTGCCTCGGCCACACCGGTTCGACGAGATCATCCAGCACCAGGACTGTCTGAGTTGACTGATGAGTCGCAGGAGCAATGGCAACGGTTGGAACGCATAGAGGAACAAGCCGCCCCAAGGGAAGAAGAATGCAGCCCCCATGATCCCCGGGTGAGGAAACGTGAACAGATCATTCTGGGGATTGCCCCGTCATCGGAATAGGAGATCTACTTGATCTTGCCGAAGCTCCCATTCATGGCAGGAGCGCAGCTCCCTGCTGAGTGAGTCGGCGACGGTGTTCTTTACTTCTGCCAGGTGAAAGGGTACCAGGAACATTCCCTGGGCGACGGCCCAGTGCCACATATCCTGCGCTTCCTTGGAGAGAGTTGGGGATCTGGTGGCCCCCTGCTTCCGGATGTAGAACATCGTGGTGGTGTTGTCGGTGAAGACCCTTACCACTTTGTCCTTGAGGGACGGATGAAAGGACCTCAGGGCCCAGAACACGGCCCAAAGGTCCAGGACGTTGATATGCAGTGGCCTCTCCTTCGGGAGCCAAAGGCCTCTTGCATGGAGATCTCCGGTGTGCGCACCCCATCCCTCCAGGCGTCAGTCGTCACAGTCTCCTGATGCGCTGGGGTCTGGAAGTCCATGCCCACAGCGAGATGCGCGCAGGTGCCCCACCACTGGATCCCTTGACGGAAAGTCCCATTGAGGATGATGTTGTCTTCGATGCTTCATGCCACTTGTATCCATCAGGTGTCGAGGAACTCCTGCAGCGACCGCATCCGCAACCTGCACAGTCGCACGAGGTAGATGCATGACAAGATCATGCTGAGCAGAGACTTGATGGACCTCACCCTGGCTACTTCCATGGTCAACAGCCATTGTACCTTGCCCAGGATGGCCTTTATCCTCTCCTCCGACGGTGAAGCCAGCTGCACCACCGTGATGAGCCTGGCTCCCAGGAACAGGGCGTCCTGCGATGGCACCAAGTAGGACTTCGCAAAGTGTATCGAGAACCCCAGTTCCGTGAGCAGGCGGACGGTCCTCGCTGTGTGGTCGACGGCGAGTTCCCTTGACTTCGCTCGGATGAGCCAATCGTCCAGATAGGGGTAGACGTGGATCCCCTGCAGGCACAGCCGCGCCGCCACCTGTGCCAGGCACTTGGTGAAGACCCTTGGTGCCGACTTCAAACTGAAGGGCAGTGCCTTGAACTGATAGTGCCGCCGTGCCACCGTGTTGAGCCTGGCTCCCAGGAACAGGGCGTCCTGCGATGGCACCAAGGAGGACTTTGCAAAGTTTATCGAGGACCCCAGTTCCGTGAGCAGGCGGACGGTCCTCGCTGTGTGGTCGACGGCGAGTTCCCTTGACTTCGCTCGGATGAGCCAATCGTCCAGATGGGGTAGACGTGGATCCCCTGCAGGTGCAGCCGCGCCGCCACCTGTGCCAGGCACTTGGTGAAGACCCTTGGTGCCGACTTCAAACTGAAGGGCAGTGCCTTGAACTGATAGTGCCGCCCCAGGACCACGAAGAATAGAAACTTTCGATGTCCTTTGTGTATGGGGATGTGGAAGTATGCATCCTCCAGGTCCAGCGACGAGAGGAAGTCCCCTTCTTCCAGCTGTCCCAGCAGGTGCTGAAGGGTGACCATCTTTAATTTTTGGGATCTTATGTATTTGTTGAGGTGGCGGAGGTCCAGGATAGGCCGCCAGCTGCCGGTCTTCTTTCGAACGATGAAGTACTGCGAGTACACTCCGTAGCCCCGGAGTCTCTTCGGGACGATGTCATGATGCCTACCTCCAAGGAGCCAGGTCCGGCCCAACAACCCCAGAGGCAGGCATCATATCCCCCAGGGAAGTGCCAGCGGGCCCAAGCTGGGGCCCTTTGGACACAGTCCTGGCGCCAGGCTCATGTTGGACCCCTGTCCTGGCGCCTTAGGCGCCAGGCTCATAAAGCTAGACATGTGTTCAAGTGTTTTAAGGTGCACTTACCTGATGCAGACCATGCTGCTACATCCAGGCCCTCTTGAGGCCTGAATGGAACTACTTTACCTGTGGAACTACTTTCCTCTGGGTGTGGTCGGGGAAGGATACATACCTGATCGGTGGAAGGAGACATACCTGGAACTTCTTTCAAAGCTATTTAAACCACGCCCGATCAGCAACTCACGCTTCGCGTTGTTCTGCTCCTCGCAGCTGGACGCTCACCGTGTCAGCTCCTGCATCTGGACTTCAGCCACGCCTGTCAGCATCCTGGGTCACCTGCTAAGAGAGAATTGGAGAGAAAGAAGGCCTTACCTGCTAAAGCTGCATCACAGAGACTTCACACCGACGATCCTGAAAGGGAAGACATCATTTTAAAAGCATTTCGCTTCGATCGCTGCAGCGCTGCATTTCGCTCACCTTTCCTGGGCACCTCCATCTTCAGCAGCGATCATCTGGATCCGCAGCCACTTCCCAGAGCCTAGAGAGAAAAAGACAAGAACACAAGGTGAGAGAAGGAAGGGAATAGGAAAAGATCAGTTTCCTTCTAAGACTTACCTGTTGGGTCATTCCCATTTCATTTCGGGTCCTGCCGCTTCCTGGCATTCCGGACCCCGGCCCCTATGGGGAAAAAAGACAAAGACATTGGATGAGCGAATGCAAAGACATTACCCGAACGCTCATCCAGAACTTACCTGTCATTTACTGGAACTGCACGTTTCACTTAGGGTCGGCGCCATATCTCCGGCATTCCGAACCCCGGCCCCTAAGGGGAAAAAGACATAAGCGTTAGCGCTTGCTGCAATAAGACAATGAACATTATTATTAAGCTTGAACTTTTGAACTTGCTACAGAACTTTTACAGCGCCTTACCTGAATAGTCAAGCTTATTTGAACTCCCATCAAACCTCAACCCAGTGAAGTAACTGGGTTTCAACGCGCCCCTGCATCAGAAGCAGGATGGAGAACTCATCCTTCCAGACCCTAAGGTGAGACTTCACGGGGAATCGAGGAAGGGTATCGTGGAGGGTTGGAAGGGAGTGGGCTTGAGCATTATTCCGTCAGTAGGTAATACTCCCTTTTCACGCACAGGGTAATATTCTTGCGAGCCAGTGAATCCATCTTCAGAGTCCCGCGCTTCACCATAGAAGAAGCATCAGCACTCGAAGCCAGACCTGCGCCTCCGTGGGAATCAGGTGAGTGTGACAGACGAGCTCTATCGTGCCCTTTTTTTTTAGCATCGCTCGTAGCTCCAGAAGTAGCTGTGGGATGTGATTTTCTTTCCCGACCACCGGTGGAATGTGTGGGCACTTCCTTTGGAACTCCAGAGTGTGCCCGTGGACCAGGGCATCCAGCACCCAAGGTCGGTGGAGATTGATTTCCACACGCTGACGAAGTTCGCCAGCCGGCCAGTTCAATCCTGCTTCGCCGAGGCCTTGCCACCTTGGGCCCCTTTGGCGACGACGACGATGTCCACCGGCCTTGCTGCGGCCTCTGTAAGCTTCCTGCGATGAAGAGCGGGCCGCTTTATGGGACGATGAAGAGCTGCCGCTGAATCCTTTGGAGGCACCCTGCTTGCCTTCGGAGGTTCCAAAGGACGGCTGTCGCTGATGAAGCGTGCCCAAGGCACGGGCCGTCTCAGTGTCTACCTTGATGGCCTGCAGTGACTCGTCCACCACAGGTTGTTCCCGTCGAAGGGCATGTCCAGTACCCTGGTCTGTACGTCCTGACGGAAGTCGGTGGCCCTGAGCCAACTGCGCCGGCGAAGGCAAACGCTGTTGCCCATCTGGCGAAACCCGGTGTTAGCGATGTCTGCGGCTACCGTGATGGCATAGTCCGAAGCCACCTCGCACTCTTGTAAGATTTCAAGGGCTTGCGCCCCCTTGTCATCCGGAAGAAAGTCCAGGAGGGGGGCCATTTTAAACCACAGCTCCCTATCGTAGCGGGCCAGGATAGCGAGAGCGTTGGCTGCCTTGATTGTCGTTGCTGCCGACGAGATGACCCGACGTCCCATGGCATCTAGCTTCTTCCCTTCAAGGTCCGGCGGGGAAGTGGATGTCGATGCCGTCGCCCCTGCTGCTTTCTTCTTAGCCGCCGCAGAGATCAATGAGTCCGGGGATGGCTGCGCCCTGAGGCTCATAGGAGCGGAGTCTGGGACCCGGTACTTCTTCTCGTACCGGTCTCTTTTCGCAGGGGTCACGGACCAGTTCTTCAGAAGGGACAGTCCTTCGCCCAAAATGTCATCCAATAGAGGGACTGAGAGTACGGTCTTCCTCTTGGCCTCCCGTCATTGATAAAGGAATCCCTCCTTCTTCTGATCCTCGGGGCATAGCTGGAAAAGCTCAGAGGCCCTGGCGATCATGGCGTGAAACGAGCCAATTTCTTCGGGAGTGGAAGCCCGGGGAGGGGGCAATGGGATATCTGTTCCATCGTCGTTGCCGTCTCAGTCTCTGTCTCATCCCTCGGCGGAGGGGATGGAGGTGAAGGAAGGAAAGGTGGGGGTGGATGGACTCGTCTCCGCTTGGCTGGAGGGCTCCCCGACGGTCCAGGCGCCGCTGGATCGTTCCGCCGGCGTTAAGGGCAACCTTGTCCTTATCTCTGTGCACAGGGTGTGCAGTGCCAGCAAGATGTCTTCCGACCTGTCTGGCGGTTGTGGCAACGTTTGCGACGGGAGCCTCGGCAGAGCCTCCTCCGGTTCCTCCTCAACCTGCCGTTCTTCGTCAGCTCCACCCTCGCTCTCCACATCCACCCCGTTGGGATCCTTCTCGCAGGCCCTGGCCTCGTCGAACCTCTTGTCTAGGGCTGCCTTGATGACAGACAGCTCGTCCTCGGAGGAGGTATCTGAGTCCGCTAGGACTATCGTGCCCCCCCTTCTTGTCCCGGGGCTTCACAGGGATCTTTTTGATAGGTTGGAAAGACGATTCCCTCTGGGATGGCAGGGAAACTCTAGGCCTGGAGGGCATCTCCACTGGGGTCGCCTCTGCGGGCTTCACCAGGGACGCCACGATTCCCTCAATCGAGGCCTTATCCGGGTGAATCTGGGCCTTCACGACCTTAGGAGCGTCGGAGGCCTTCACCGTGGGGGGAGCCGCTGGATAGATGTCGTCTGGACGGAGAGGTTTCCGGTATCCGAAATATCCGCAGGTGGAGAGCCGTCTGAATGAAGACAGAAGAGTGTGGTGAGTATGAGAAGGGTAAGTAGAAGGCAGAGTATAAACAGAGAAAAGCCAGGAAGTACCTGAATGAAAGGGGGTAATGACCTATCAAGCTAGATTGGAGGTCGTCCGATGAGACTCTAATGGGGTCAGTCTCGAGGACGTATCAGGAAGAAAACTGTTATCGAACCCCAATAATGCGGATTGGACCCTGAGTCTCACAGCTTCTAAAGTTGGTGAAAAATAGAAAGTGTCAATTCTGATTCTCTCACTATCCCCCAGGAGTATTAAGGACTGTCTGACTATTAAGTCTCACGTACCGAACGTTAGGGAGGGAATCTCACTAGCGGACTGTTCAGTGAGGTTCGGCTCGAAACGAGAGTGGGTTAGAGCGGTAGCTCGAGTCAAGCAGGAGTTGGGAGAGTAAGTCGAGCCTGTAATAGAGAAATGGAAGGGCAGGGTTAAACAGAAGGAATATAGAAAACGGACAGGTAGGCAGTAAGATCCTAGAATCGAACTCACGAAGCGTTGTTGTAGAAGAGTAGCAACGCATCTGCGCGTTGTTGGCAGGAACAGAGGAACCGGCTCCCGAGCAGGAGGGCGGTCCCTCCACAGCGCGGGGTTGTTGAACGTCTAGACCCACACCTTCCGTAGTGACGGCCATCTTGGTAGTAAAGATGGCCGAAATCCGTCTAAGGGACCATCGATGCCACAGCGACCACAGTCTCCGTAGGGGCGTGACAGTCTCTGGCTTCCTTAGCACGATGACACAGTTTGGTCATTAGCATCAGGACCTTCTGTACGCAAGTCTCTTTGCATCTCAAAGTCTCTTAATTTAGAAGGCCTGATGCAAATAAAATAAACAAGTTCTTTTCCTCTTTGGATTTTCACAAGTATTCACTTTTAGGTCATTCACTATTCAACCGGATTCCCCTCAGTCGGGCTCAAATCTCTTTAGTACAATGTTCATTCCCTTTGGATCCCCCTCAGTCGGGCTCAGATCCCTTTTTCACAATGTTCGCAGGATATACTTATCGGGTGACTCAAGGTCCACCCTGGATCCCACTCAGCCGGGCTCAGTCAGATCCCTTTTTAACACAATTAGTCTCCCTAAACTGGGCTCGGACCAATTTCAATCAAGTATCGAAGCCTTTCGAATGTGCACAGGGGTTTGGCTTGACCTGTCGCAGGACCACTTCGATTTTACTATCTAATCTCAAAAGTTCTATTTGCAGTATACCTTCCTGGCAGAGATCTTTCGACTGGGCACCCATGTGATGCCAGACCACTCAGCTATCATGTGGAAAAGGGGGTCATTCTTCCTGACTTCCCCAATGTTCTACTTTTATCTGGATGACCTCAATCGTAGTTTCACCAATCTTTCATCAGTGACACTTTGTTTAGCACTCTCAACTCACAGGCTGCCTGGAGATATGTCTCCCTCGCCATGCCACAGCCTCTCTCTCACTCTGAAGCGGCATCTCTCGCTCTGAATTGGCATCTTGGCTTCACGTTCTTCTCCGGTCTATCAAGGCTTCTTTTTATGCACTCTGGCTTTCCTGGTCCTCTCTGTATTCCTGACTTCTCCCCAAAAGTTCGTAGGGTTCTCCCTCTGTCGGTTTCAGGCCCCTCCTTAATGTTTTACACAAGGGTCTCCCTCAGCCGGGCTCGGACCCATCTTAGCTTTCACACAGAACCAGTTTTGGACGTCCAGTCCGAGAATGCATTGTGGTATATTTGGCTACCACTTCACAGCTCCCCAAAATGGCATTCCATGGCTTTGGGAGCTGCAGGAGTTTTAATGGGGATGTGTATTGAGGTCAGGTTCTCACCACCTGCCCCTCAGAGACCTGGGCTCTCCTGCTTGGCCCAGTTAAGAGCTCTGGTGTGGCACCACCAGGAGACCCCAGCTGCCCCTGGTTTTGCCTCCTGGAGGTATAGTTCCCACTCCACACTGCAACCTCCCATGTATTCAAAGGTCCAGTGTCTGGGTGGTTTCCTCTTCCTCCATGTCTCCCAGGGTCTCTGCAGCTCACGTGGTCTTCCTCTGGCTTCTCGGCACCTTCCAGCATCCCAAGCTCACTCAGTGTCTCGTTGGTTCCTGCACCAGTACATTGCTTCCTCACCTTTCAAAAAAGCGGGGGGTGGCTATTTTGATTGCCAGATCCTTAAACTTTGAACAGGGGGTGGTGATAAAAGATGGCCATGGCAGATATATTGGGCTGGATTTACATATAACGGGAAAAGATTTCACGGTAGTGTCTATATATGGGCCTAATCAACAGCAGGACCAGTTTTACACCCGGCTATTCCCTCACCTAGCGCAGCTCAAACGGGTTGAGTTATTGGTTGGATGGAGTTTTCAATGTAGTATTAGATGACGGGTGGGATAGATCTGGCCCGAGCGCTGTATCTGATGCTGCTAAGGCAGTCTTGCTTAAACAGGCCATGGCTGACATGCATCTGGTAGATGTGTGGTGGCATTTCCATCCTCGTCAACGAGATTACTCCCATTTCTCACACATCACCGTACATACTCCAAAATTTATAATGTTTTGCTTTCGCATCCTACGCTCAGGGGAATCCCGTTTACCACCACAGAAGTAGCATTGGTTTTGGCTCATTCTCCTATCACTCTGCAACTAGGTGGCTATGGTCGGGGGGGGGAAGAGTCCACAGGGTGGAGACAGACCGATTCCTTGTTGGCCGACCAAGTGGTCTGGACCACTATTTCGGATAGGATTATGCAATACTTTCAGGAGAATCTCACAGGGGAGATCCCGGTATCCGGGATATGCGAGGCCTTTAAACCTACACTGAGGGGGGAGCTCATTAGCATAGCCTAGGCACGAAATACACTCCTTTCAATCCAACGGGTTCGAGCCGAGGAGTGAGTTCAGAAATGGGAAACTCAATATAAACGGGATCGGACCAGGAGGACATATGGGCAGCTTTAGGTAGCAAGGGCGCAGCTAAAGGCGTTATGGGCTGACAATATTTCACTTAAGCTATTAAGAACAGAACATTTTTACTATAGCACATCTAATAAAGTGTCCGAATTCTAGCCTATAATATCCAGGCCCAAAAGAACAGCACTGCTATTGTGAGTTTGCTGGATAGTACGGGTACAGTATATGATGCAGAATCGGAAAAAATATGAATATTGTCACAGTTTTATTCTGAATTGTTTGCGGCAGATTCCCTTGATAGGCAGCAACAGGAGTCATTCATCCAGGAGGCTCAGCTTCCCATCATATTGGCGGATCAGAGACACACCTTGAATGCACCCATAACAGCAGAGGAGTTTGCAGAGGTCATTCGCTCTCTCCCCGGTAAAAAAGCCCTGAGTCCACAGCCCTTTTTTACACATTTTTTTTGTTGGAGTTCTCGCCCCACGTTTGGCCGAATTGTTTAATTATTTTGCCGACGCAGGGTCCATTACGCCGACAATGGGTGAATCCACACTTACATTACTTCCTAAACAGGATAAGAATCCCACACTATGTTCCTCTTTCAGGCCGATTGCAGTAATTAACTATGACTCTCGCATATATTCGAAAATCTTAGCCGCAAGGTTAGCTGTAATATTTGCGTGGGTTGGTAGCGACGGACCAGACTGGGTTTGTGCCAGGACGTCAGACATCTGATAATATAAGACGTACAATAGACATCTTGGCCTGGGCACGGAAACATAAGCGTGCAATGACTTTACTCTCTGTCGACGCTGAGAAAGTGTTCAACCGCGTGGATTGAACGTATTTGTCCAAGGTAATGAGGGGTTTGGTTATGGTCTGTGGTTTCTTAGGCTGGTGCTTCTTCCGTCTATGAGGATAAAGGTGAACAGGGTCCTCTCAGACGCGATAGGTTTGCATAGGGGAACCCGTCAGGGATGCCCGCTGTCCCGCTTTTGTTCACCCTGTCTATGGAGCCCTTGGTCTGTTCAGTGCTCTTATCAGTGGATGTCCGGAGGATTGATATAGTGGGCTACCAGCATAAATTAGCATTATATGCGGATGACCTCTTGTTGTACATGCGGGATTCCAATACCACACTGCCCCATGTTGTTTCGCTGCTAGAAAGATTCCCACAAGATCTCCGGTTTTAAAATGAATTATACAAAATAAACAATACTTTATATATCGGAATCGCCCGAAGCAGTGATGCGCTTGAAGACGTATCCTTTTTCATGGGCCTCCAAATCCCTGAAATATCTGGGGATGAATCTCACAGCGCATTACACTGATCTCTAGGAGCCAATATTTTACCACTCTTTGCCAGACCCAAACAAGACTTGGCATGGTGGGGGACTCAGAGATTTCTTCGTTGGGGAGAATAGCAGCGGTCAAGATGACCCTGTTGCCCCGTCTGCTTTATGTATTCCAGGCCTTGCCAGTCTGGATTCCGAGAGCAGTGATGAAAGATTTGCAGTTGCATGTGTTCTGCTTTGTATGGTCTAGAAAGTTCCCAAGAGTAGCTAGACACACACTTATGGCTGCCAATGGCACTGGGGGATTAGCAGTACCGGATATTGAAAGTTACCTATATGCAGCTCAACTTGCCCCGGTACTAGAAAGTCAGGCAAGTGAGCAGAATCCTAAGCGCTGGGTGGATATCGAGCAGAAGCTCCTCTACGTAGCAGGTGTTGGCAGTCCCTGGTTTCTCGGTGTTAGGGAGAATTCTCTGTTAAGGCTAATTTCCCAAACCTAGTGAGTCCCCCAGCAGCTTTGCTGGATTTTTGGGGTTTATTTTTTCTCCTGCTGAGATTGAGACTCTTTTTCTCACACTCTTAGGCATGATTTGAGAATGTCCTTTGACTGTGAATGTGTTTAATGGGCTATGGGGTCTTTTACTCCCTAGGGCTTCATGTGTTTTTGGTATATGTGTCACACAGCACCCTCAGTGCAGTAACACAGGGGTGTCATAGTGACCCCCAAACATAGACTCCATACCCTGGGACTGACTACTGTCTCCCAGGGCATGTAAAGTCACCATTGGCTTTACTAGTCTCAAATTGTGAACAGAACCAGTACAAACCATCATATTGTGGAAGTACTGGTAGGGGTAATTCGATTGCCCCGGGGTCTGTTTTCCAAGGGGGCACTGTCCAGTCCCCCCTTGTCGAGTTTCTGGCTGGTGGCAGTGGATACCACGAAAAATATTCCACCGGAATATTTCCTATGGGATTTTCCCATTGATTTTAAACGCACCACTTTTTGGTGCAATGTTAAAGATACCGCTGGGTTATTTATTTAATATTTATTCCCCGGTTGGGCCTTTTTGCCAGGACTCTGTTTTAAAATGGCGTTTGTGTTCGCCTCTTTAACTCTAACCCAAGTCGAGCCCTTTGTTACACTTTTTGGCGGGCTTCTCCACAGAAGCCCTCCAAATGGTGCCACTCTGTCTGGGGTCTACAGGATGTGTGGGAGGGGGAGTAGGCACCCTGGACTGAGTTGCCTTGGCAACTCAAGTCGCACTCTTGTGTGATTGGCCCAGTGGTGAGCTGCCCGGCACACCACTTAGCATGTTTGAGTGGCAGCTAGGCTGTTGAATGGGGTTTTTTCTGCATAAAAGCAGGGCTTTGGGGACTGGAACTTCAGAAGCTGGTGGGACCAACCAGTTTGCCTTTTTCGCCTTCCTGGACGTCTCGTGGTCAAATCGCCCGTGCCAAGCACCCCGGCGGCCGGATAGCCACGCTTCACCACTACCGCGAATAAAAGGGTTGTACCTTTTAATCGGGAACTCTGTGGCTGGTTTCTTCCCTGGCAGTGCAACGACCTCCAGCTTTCTTCCTCGTCGAGATCATCTCTTCCTCTGGTCGAAGCCACGACTTGCACCGGCTGCCAGGAACCACTGCCACTGCTGGAGCTTTCTCACCATTTCAGGTACTGTGTCCCGCCTGGTCTCCCGTGCAACAGATTGTCCAAGGTGTCCCGTAAATCCTTGACTTTCTAACTTGGTTGACCTCAGACCTGCTAACTTTGCCTTTCTGAACTGTACCAACCTCTTTTTTTTACTTTTCTGCAAAGACTTTGAATGCATTTCCACTGTGTGATCTTGGGCACATTCCGCCTTGCTCTCTCCAAGAGTGGGCCTGGCCTATGAACTTTTGGCTCTACAGTAGACCCTGCCTTTCTTGGCTTGCTGTGGTTTCTTAAATGTGTTATTTCCATACCCTGTCTTTTCTCTCCCTTTTTAAACAAATGATTGGAGTGCCATCTACAGTTACGCGCTCACCTCTGTTTTGCTAAATAAGTGGTGTCTTAACCTAGATTTGTCGAATAATTAACTAGGGAGGTGTAAATACTTATAGTGACTGTGTTTGAACTTGCTTGATATATTAGTGCCAGTGTATTTTCATAAGTGTGTTTTTAAATAAATAATTATATACTTTTATACCAAAGCTCTGGTCAGTGTTTGCTTGTTCTACTGTATTTTTAGCCCTATTGTGTATACTCTATATACTGCCTAACTCTTCTTGAGAGAAGTCTGACTGCTCAGCTACAGCTACCAGGTAAATCTGGGTGGTGCAGACTGCTACCAATTGGGTTTACTGCTTACTCCTGTAGTCTTAAACTTTTTGCAGTGGTCCCTAAGGGAACTGCACAGGTTTCTGCCTAACACTACGTTTGGGTACTGGGACAGGGCGGCACGTAGGTATGCCATAACTACGTTCCCCTCACCTATGACGGGCCTTTGGGATAATATTGAATTTCCCTCGGGGATGGACTAGGTACGATTCGTCCGCTAGCAAGAGTGAGGTTTGTGCAGACTGGGCAAATTGTACAGGGACAATCGACCTCTCACGTTTGAGGAATGTAAGCAACTTTATATGGTTGAGGAGTGGGATGGGTTTGGGTACTTGCAGCTCCGGCATTGGGTGTATCAAACGAAATTGGCATCTCAGGGGAGACTGGATGCGATCCGCTTTGAGGATTTATTTATAGGGGACCCTCCAGCAACCAGACTGACATCACTTTACAAAGTGCTGAATGAGACCAGGTTTAAAGCACCACACAGTTACATGGCTAGGTGGGTGGAGGACATAGGAGCACTGATAGGCGATCTGGCCTGGTACAATATTTGGACACGGGCAAACAGGACGTTGCAAGCTGTGCAACTGAGGAAAAATAGCTTCAAGCTGTTATGCCGTTGGTATCTCACCCCAGTGCGGCTGCACAAGATATCCCACGTGCTCGCCCGTAACGCTGGATATGTGGAGCACCATTTGACTCATATTTACACATGTGGTGAGAGTTTCCGTAAATTCAGGGATTCTGGCGGGAGGTGGTCGATCAGATTAGTGGAATTTGCAGTGTTGAATTGGAAATGGATCCCCTGGTTTTGCTCTTGGGTAACAAAGACTGCCAAGGTTATTACAAGCTGAATGCCCGACGCTCTAGATTGATTACTCATTTTTTGGTGGTTGTTCGTCTTGTGATTGCAAAACACTGGAAATCCCAGGTTGCGCCTGATCTGAAAGAGTGGTGGGTGTGGTATGTGGCCGCCATGTCCAAAATTGATGGGGCACTGAGAGGGGAAATGACTCAATTTTTATCAGATTGGAGCCTGTTGATAACCTTTGTGAATAACCATGATAATCCCGGCATTCACCATAAGCCACAAGAAATGTCATCCTTTTCTTTGTGACTGGAGGGTGAAGTTTCGACTCAGTACCTTTGTACCACTGCTCGTTGTGTTTGGCACCTTTTTCTGCCCAGTATGGCTGGCTTTGGATATGTACATTTTTTATTTATTTTGGTTTCCTTTTAATAATGTTAAAATTGACTGACAGTTACTCACTGAAAGAATTGAATTGTACAAGTGGCACATTTATGATTCTTTCTGCATTCTTTGGGATAATCTGGCCCAAAGACCCTTTTTATGTCTAGTTGGTTGTTTATGGTCATCGCTATTGGTACAACGTCAAATATCTCTTAATAAAGTTTAAATGACAAAAAGAAAACACAGAGCAACAGAAGTTTGAATCCCAGTCATGCGCTTAGAGACAGGTCACTGGTATTAATCGCATTACAAAAGATTAATTCATTACTGGGCCGCACATGCACAAAGGCACTGCCCCGCAAAAGCTGCACCTTTTTCTGCCGTGTTTCGTTTACTTCTCGTGTGTACTTTTGCATTTTACCAGGTAATTAAGCAATAAGCCCCTAACAGCGAGGGGCATTACCACTTCAAGTGTTAATGCCCCCCCTGAGAGGGGCTTATTGCTATTAGTACACCCCCCCGTAAGACTGGGATACTAAAAGCATTTTGTTTCTGTTGCGAAACGCTCCAGCGTTTCACAACAGGAAAATACAATGTTAAAAATGGCAGCCGAAATATGTTTTCCCTTTCCATGGCGGCCATCGAAAACAACAAAAAGTAAACAAACAAAATGGCCGCCACGGAAAGGGTGAAGAAAGGGGATGGGACGTATGAGTAATTAAAGTTACCCACTGTGGTGACTGTACTCATAGTCCATAGTCCCCTTTCCTCCATACGTCCCACCATCCTCCCCCCTAATCAGGCAAGGTTAATGCATTGTCGACGCGTCTATGGGGACTGAGGTGTGGCGCCGGAGGGCGGAGTCAGGGCAGCGCATGCTCTCAGGATTGCACCCCTGCGCGCCTCTAAATTTAATGGGGAAGAAGGTTTTTTTCTGGTGAAAAAGGGTTCCGTCTCCCGTTCCTAGGAAGGGACGCCCATGCAGTATGGAGGAAAGGGGACTAAGGACTAAGAGTACGTTACTACCGTGAGTAACTTATACTTTTTGGCAGACGATGAAACAGCAGAAAAAATAGCAGAATACTGTCCCTCTCAATCATGCCATCTGATGCTCCGGTTTGGATACAGTGCTGCATTGTGATAGGGGAGGCATCTTCGAAAGGGGGACAGTGGTAGAATCCGGTTTTAAGAACCAGGAGGGAGCAGGCAATTTCCGATAACAGAAAAAACAATTGGGTCTTCAGCAGCAAAAATATTCCCACTCCTGGAACAGTGAAACAGGGACAGGGAGGTTCAGGGGACCACACAACAGCACTGGCATACTGTTTTTTGTGTTAGGGCCACAATGCATTGACACAGATTCCTTCAATGGAGAGCACATCGTTTTGCGGTTTGCAGTGTAATAATAGGTTTCCCTGGCTTGATTCACCTAAGGTATATAATTGATGCCTGCCTCGTAATCATGCAGAAAACTCCTATCCAGCATGAAGGAAGTTTAAAGCAAAAACTTTAAAAAGTATGCACCTACAGCACAGGGGGCGACATATGATATGAAGGACAGGCAGCTTGAGGAGGTTATCAAAGTGGAATCAGTGGCGTGAGTGGACAGTTTGACTCTGAGATCTAAAAGAATGACTAAGATTCAAATTCAGCTGGCCCCTACCTCCATAGTGCTCACTGGAAAATGTGCAGTGATTGAAGCAAAAGGCATTCAGCTAGCGCTCAATTCAAGTGCTAAAGGCAAAAAGACCCTTCCATCTTTGCCAACTAAGGGTGATGGCAAGATCAGCACCAATGCACAGTCACAAGGCACTAAATAATCAGATGTACAAAACCAAAACACACTATACCTAAACATGTCACCGAAGGGTAAACTTACTAGGTCACTGAAAAAAATGGCCCAGGAAAACAAACTTCCAAGCATGACTCTGAAGTGCATGGTATAGAAAGGGTGACTTCCAACCCACGCTCTAGAAAGGACAGCACAGAAATAGTTCCAAACAGGCCACCAAAGAGACGTCTTATAAACCTTGTGTTAGGCTACATTTGTATGCAGTGCCCTCTGGCAACACTACAAATAACTCTGACTACAAGTATAGGAAACTCAACCTTTGATATAAGCTTGTACTACACAGTTTTGGTAGCGTGTTGAGCAGCCAGGCTTATCTGAAGAGGGGTCAATGTGAGCTGTAGGGGAGTACACAGAGATTCACAGTGACAAGTATTCAAATAAACACTTACACGCAAGGTTTCTTGAATAAACAATTATTCATTTATTCATCAGCCAGCTAGAATAAGCCTTCTTCAGAAGGGAGCATTATAAAAATAACACACAAATGCACTTCAATTCTGTACACTCTTAGTTTCTAACTCAGTAAAGACCCTTTTGGGATGGCCCACAGACACAACCTACACCCCCAGGTGACTTCAATAGCTAGGGTGATGGGGACATTAATATCTTACTGTTTGCATTTAGAATACTGTTATAAGTTTGGTAAAAGGAAAAGATTAGTAGAACAAGAAGAGACCACAAATATTCTTAAGCAGGCAAATACTTTCAGATCCCCTAAGCAGAGTCATTCAGTATAATAGGCTAGGCCAAAGTCAATGAGCAATATTCTTATATAGGATGAAGCACTTCTGGTAGGTAAGTAGAATAGTCTTTGCACAATGTTTTAGAAGTCTTTGAAGAAAAGAAGAATCAAATGTAGGGCCACAAGCCGTTAGACTTGTGAGTGGTAGAAGATGCAAGCAACTCTACAGCAAGAGGTAAGTTCTCTTAGACTTTGTACAGTACCTTTGAATTGAAGAAAAGTGCAGCAGATGACTTCTGTTCCTGTGCAACTCTGCAGATCTCACTGTTCCTGGGCCTCAGTCGTGGGGACAAGAGGGAGGACTTACGGGGACTCCTGCACTGCAATGGGATGTTCACCGTTCGCAACCGGCCATCTTCAAATCAGTGGCTGTTCAGTGCTTCAGCTCCTCGCGTCTACCACAAATAGCAACACTGCGGTTCCTGCCTGTCGAGATGGACTTTCCTTGCTTCTGTGGTCGTGCACTTGGTTGAGGGGGCTCAGGCTTGGTCAGTCCTGCTTCCTGGGAGTCCTGAGGATCTTCCTGGAGCTCTAGGCCAGCTTAAAGGCAACGCACACAATCTGGCGTTCCTCTCCCTGGCTATAGGGTTTCCAGCAGCAACTCTGTGGAAATTCGACCAGCTCCGAGAAGGATGTCCAGGTGGCTTAATTTGGAGTTGATTAGTCCCACCAACTCAAGGGAAGAAGTCGTCCTTGCAGGAGCTTCACTGTCGATACAAATTTGGAGTTTCAGCACAGCAGCAGGGCTTCACCAGGCAAACCAACGGTCCAGGAGTTGCAGCAGGTGTCCTCTTAAAGTTCTTCTTCGGTTCCTTCGTCCAGTGGTCGACTCTGCCTTCCAAGCCAAAAGCCTCGCCTTTTCTCCAGCATGGGGTCAGGCATGGATTCACATGCTCATGAAAATTCCCTGTCTTCAGGCTGGGAATCCTCGGTAAAGAAAAAATCAGTTTCAGTTTTGTTTCTGAACTGTCTTTCTATTAATAACCAATCACTGGTCTCTAGGTCATACTGCCCCTAGCCAATGACTGCCCACTACCTAAGCCCTGCCTCTGGCAGCTATCTTCAGATTTTTACCACACGTTCAAGTGATGGGAGTCCTCGTGCTTAGCTTTCGAGCTTTAACTGCGTGTTTCGTTTTTTCAAAGAGTTTACTCCAATTTTTTGGTCAATTCGAGCATCAAGCTCCACCGATTCATCTTCCGATTAACGGGGATCCGTTTCAGAAATTTCTACGCCCCTCAAGGGCAATTATTGTCGTCGAATTTCACTTCTTGGAGGATTCCGGAAGATCTTTGAGGCCTGCCCCACGTGTCCTGGCTCAAGACAAAGGAGACTCGACGCCCGTTGGATCAAAGCTGTTTAGGGTCTGCCCAGGACGTGGACTACAGAACATCTTCAAGGAAGATGAGCACTCCCGGTGTCTCTACTGCCTGCACTCCGACAAGTCGCATGTGGAGGAGGACTGTATATTCTGCAAGAATATGTCCACCCGACCATGAAGGACCGTCATAAACGACTCGCTGACTGGCTGGAGGCAAAGAGCCCGGCAGCAGGTGAGAAGAAGTCTGAGCGGTCTTCTAAGACCTTTGAGGGCGCTTTGGCGACGGGGGTCCAACAGAAGGCAAACCACAGCAAGTCCGCAGGCACCGGGAGCGCCGCCGATTCGAGCTCCGTGGTTGCCAGGCCGGGCACAATGTCACCGACACCATTAACCACGAGCCAACGCTCTGGCTCGGTGAAAAGGAAGTCGGAGAACCCGGGTAAGCTTTGGGGGAAGCCCCGGCCGATCCCGACAGAGAAAGCCAAGGGGTAGCAAGGCGGTGACACAGGGTTTTCTTCCCCAGAGGGTTTCCCTGAGGTCCTTCCCCTCCTCTATCCTTTACTTGAAGGCGGAGGAAGGGTCTCGGGGAGGCACTCATTTTCACCCCCTGTCGGACCCTTTTCTGCAATAGGAAGTTATAAGGAGGAAGAGCGATTGGCGTTTCTCTAAGGTAACCTTTCAGTTGAATTCAGATTACTCACGGAAAGTATAAATATTACAGCTAGCAACGCCCGAAAAGGAAACTGGGCTTACCCAGGCGCTGAACGGTTACCTTAAGACCACAATAGCTCTTAAGAGGTACCATGGATCCAGCCCAACAGCAACAATTAGTTTCTGCAGTCCAATCCTTGACTGCGGAAGTGCAGGCATTAAAGCAGAAAAATGCCTTTTTGAGGCAACAGGTCGGACGAGTTCCTAGCTGTTCAGAATTACCTCCAGGTCCTATTCCCGGAGGTTTATATGATGGGAATCCCCACGAACTTAAGGCCTTTATCGAGGCATGCACAGTTCAGTTTTCCTTCAAAACTGCCTTCTGTCAGAACGATCGAGACAAGGTAGGACATATGATAGCTAACATAACTGGACCGGCATTGGCCTGGGCTACACCACTGGTCGTCACAAACAACACTCTACTAGATTCTTATCCCCCCTTTTTGAACAGTCTTCGGTCCATGTTTAGTAGACAGGAGATCACAGTTTCTTCCCAAGAACAATTGTTAGACTTTAAACAAGGATCACAGGATCTACTGTCTTACATCACCACCTTTAAACAGCTAGCAGCTGGAACCTCTTGGGCGGATGATGCGCTGATAACACTATTCCGTAGGGGTTTAAATGAGGAACTGAAAGACGAGGTGTCCAGGGTATCCCGACCTCCAAACCTAGCGGAAATGATTACATTAGTAATGCAGATGGATTACCGTCTACAGGAAAGACTCAGAGAACGACATCGGAATGGTTCTATGAGGCCTTTGACTACGCATCCTCCGCGCCTATGAAAACTCCGACAGACGAACCTATGCAGATAGGAATTACCAGAGGTAGACTCACTTTGGAAGAACGCAATCGACATAGAGCTAAAGGCTTGTGTATGTATTGCGGGTCCAAGGACCACACAGTACAAGATTGCCCAATCAACCCTACCAAAAGACAGGGAAACTCTTCCTCCCAACCGCACGGGGAACGGCAGCTAGGGAGTCAATAACAGGTTCCTCAACCATGTCTTTACCTTCTCAAGTCACAGACATACCCGATCTTCCTATGATTGTCATACAGGTATTGCTGGAATGGGGGGCCTCAGATTCCATTTTAGTCCCCGCATTGATTGATTGCGGAGCAGCGGGAAATTTTGTAGAGACCCACTAGAAGAACGCCAAGAACATACCATGCTCCCTCAAAACCATTGCGATCCCAGTAGAATCTGTGGACGGAAGTCCACTGGTTTCCGGCCCCATCAAAGAGCAAACAAGACCTATTCAGATGAAGATTGCTTCCCATCAAGAGACTATTGTATTCAATGTCATCCGTACAGCACATTACCCTTTGATATTGGGATTACCCTGGCTTAGAGCCCATAATCCATGCATCAATTGGAAGGCCGGCATGATTTTTCTAGGATCGGAACATTGTTTGACTCAATGCCTTTCTGATGGTGCGCTTGAATTCCGTTCCACAAACTCAGTACAAGAAAAGAAATGCACTACCTCGGTGTTACATAACATCCAGGAAATTCCCCCTGATTACCAAGAATTCCAAGTAGTGTTTTTTGATTCAGAATTCACAGAATTGCCTCCTCATCGAAGAGATGATTGCGCTCTGGAACTTGATCATGATGTTCCAATCCCTTTTGGGCGCATGTATATATTATCAGCGCGTGAACGAGAAGTCCTAAAGGAGTATCTGCAAAAGAACTTACGCAATGGTCTTATTCAGGAATCCACTTCTCCAGCCGGCGCCTCGCTGTTCTTCATCCCTAAGAAGAATTCAGCAGAACTTCGACCATGTATTGACTATCGGGGGTTGAATAAGATCACGACCCCTGATCGTTACCCGATGCCCTTAAAGGCATGGTCTAGTAAAAATGTTTATTTAAAAAATGATAGGCAACATAAAAAAAAATACTAGCATTCTCTTTTTTAAAACTTCCTATGTAAAATTTTGAGCTATTCAAGCATTTTGTGAAATGGATGCCCTCCTGTGCTGGCTTTTGCGGCACTAATGAAGGAAAAGCCAGCCAGCTGTACTAAACAAAAGCTACCGCTGGGTGGCTTTCCCTTCATTAGTGCTGTACGCGGAGGACAGGGACCGGAGACCAGAGCAGGAAAACTGCAGCTGAATCTCGGTAAGTGCTATTTATTTAAAAAAAAAAAATAAGCACTATTAGGCTCCCCGTGGGGAGCCCGAGAGCCCCAAATGGGAAAGCAGATTCAGGCAGAAACAACACAGTTGTTTTCCGCAATGCTGCATTGTTTCTGCCTGAATCTGCTTTCCCATTTGGGGCTCTCGGGCTCCCTGGGGAGCCTGAGAGCCCCAAATGGGAAAGCAGATTCAGGCAGAAACAACGCGGTTGTGTTGGAAAACGCTGCGGTTTTTCTTTCCGAGTTTCTCAGGCTCCTCCGAGCCGCAGGAGCCTGAGAAACTTGGAAAGAAAAACCGCAGCGTTTTCCAGCACAATAACGTTGTATTTATGTTTACAGTCGCTTCAAAAGCGACCGCAAACATAAATACGTTTTTAAAACTGCGGTTTTATTTCTAAGTTTTCCGGGCTCCTCCAGCCCGGAAAACTTAGAAAAAACCCCCAGCTAGTGCTTATTTTTTAAAAAAAAATAAATAGCACTTACTGAGATTCAGCTGCAGCTTTCCTGCTCTGGTCTCCGGTCCCCGTCCTCCACATACAGCACTAATGAAGGGAAAGCCACTCAGCGGTAGCTTTTGTTTACTACAGCTGGCTGGCTTTTCCTTCATTAGTGCCGCAAAAGCAAAAGCCAGCACAGGCGGGCATCCATTTCACAAAATGGATGCGCCCATGTGCTTGCTTTTGCGAATTTTGAGCTTGAATAGCTCAAAATTTTACATAGGAAGTTTTAAAAAAGAGAATGCTGGTATTTCTTTTTTATGTTGCCTATCTATTTTTTAAATAACATTTTTTACTAGACCATGCCTTTAATACCGGATATTCTTGAGGCAGTAAAGGGGGCTAAAATCTTTACGAAGTTGGACCTACGCAGAGCTTACCATCTTATCCGAATCCGCGCAGGGGTTGAATGGAAAAAAGCCTTTCGTACCCCCCCTGGGCCATTACGAATACAAGGTGATGCCATTCGGACTTTCCAATGCCCCGGCTGTTTTCCAGCGTTTTATGGACCATATATTTTCATATATTCTTCTACATACTGTCATTGTCTATTTAGACGACATATTGGTCTTCTCAGTCTCCATATCTGGTCATATACAACATGTAAAGGAAGTCCTGCAGAGACTGGAGGAAAACCATCTCTTTTGCAAGTTGGAGAAATGTGAATTCCATAAGGATAAGGTGGCTTATTTGGGATACATCCTATCAGCCGAGGGAGTCGCCGTGGATCCCAAGAAGATCTCTGCTATCATGGAATGGCCAGTTCCGTTGTGTGTTAAAGATCAGCAGAGATTCTTGGGATTCGCCAACTTTTATAGGCGCTTCATCCCCCACTATTCTGAGAAGATCCTCCCTATGACGGCACTCCTTAAGAAGAATGCAAGATTGCTTTGGTCTGACGAGACTCAACAAGCCTTTGAGAGTCTCAAGGAAAACTTCACCACGGAACCTATACTCCTTACCCCTGACCAAACCAAAAGATTCATTGTAGAATCGGACGCCTCGCACCATGCGGTAGGAGCCGTTCTACTTCAAGAAAATGAACAAGGAGAAGAGTGCCCTGTAGCCTATCTCTCCAAGACACTCTCACCTTCGGAGATCAATTATTCGGTTCTCGAAAAATAATTATTAGCTATCAAGAGGGCTTTTGAGGAGTGGCGACATCTACTACTAGGGGCCAAACATGCCATCGAAGTACAAACCGATCACTGCAATCTTCGAGCCTTACAATACTCACAAACTTACAAATAGCCGCCAAGCCCCATAGGCCCATTTCTTGTAACCCTATGAGATCATTTTCTACTTCATACCAGGAAGAGTCAACCGTAAGGCAGATGCATTATCCAGAAAAGATTATAACTCTACCACTCCTTTCCGCTCCGAACCCTTGTTTCCCAGAGCGAGAATGTTGCAGGAAATCACCAACTTTCTTGAGCTGGTGGCTATTGCTACCTCTCAATTTCTACAGATCAATCCCCGGTTTGTTACTATCTGGAAGCTGGACTCCTCTGAAGGATGCTTCTATAGAAACAAACAATTGTTTATTCCCTCCGAAGGATTAAGAAGAACGGTACTCCAACTCTGTCATGATTCTCAGATGGCTGGTCATCAGGGAATGGCTAATACCAAGGAGTTGATCCAACGCCATTTCTGGTGGCCAAAGATGGGCCGAGATATTCGAGACTATGTTTCAGCATGAGCCATATGTTTACAAACCAAATCCCCTCGGTCGGCCCCAGTGGGTCTCCTATCTGTGATGCTGGTTCCTGATTGCCCCTGGCAAATGATTTCGACAGATTTCATAGTAGAACTCCCTATCTCTGACGGTTGTACGGTAATCATGGTTACAATAGACTACTTCACGAAGATGGCACACTTTATTCCTCTACCTCGTATTCCTACAGCAGCACAGATGGCTAAAATCTTCCTTTCACGGATATTTACGCTCCATGGGCTCCCGGAAACAATCACCTCCGACCTGGGTTCCCAATATACTTCACATTATTGGCAACAGATATGTAAGAGCCTTAATATCTCCAGAGCATTGAGTTCTGGATTTCATCCACAAACTAACTGCCAGACAGAACGGCTGAACCAGACATTGGAGGACTATCTGCGCTGTTACATCTCGGCTTCACAGGATAACTGGGTTTCCCTATTACCATTGGCAGAATTTGCCGACAACAACTCTCATCACTCCGCTCTGGGTTCCAGTCCTTTTTTTTGCTCATATGGATTTCACCCTTCCTGTTTTCCTACTGGCCGTCCTTCTTCATCCCGATTCCCAGATGTGGACAATCTGCTTCAAGTTATTCAGACAGGACATCTGGCGGCCAAAACTTCCCTCCTAGAGGCTCAACGTAGAGTCAAACGGTTTGCGGACAAACGCCGTTCTCTGGCGCTGTCCTTGATGCCTGGAGATTTGGTGTGGCTGGTCTCTCGATTTTTACCCCAGCACTTGGTCCCATCCAAGCTGTCTCCTAAATATTTCGGTCCCTTTCCCATTCTGCGGAAGCTGGGTTCCTCGGCTTTTCAACTCAGACTCCCCCCTTCATGGTCCAGGATTAATCCCGTGTTTCATGTGTCCCAACTAAAGAAGGATCGGTTTTCTAGGTTGCGAAATATTCACCCTCCTCCTGTTTCTACTCTGTCAGGACCTGAATATGAAGTGGCAGACATTTGTGACTCTCGTATTTTTCGAGGTCACCTTCAGTTTTTGATTGATTGGCAAGGTTATTCTCCGGCTGATCGTTCCTGGGAACCTGCCTCTGCCGTGCATGCCCCGGCTCTTATTCGCCGGTTCTTCCAGAATCATCCGGGTAAGCCGGGGGCATACTGTCACGCCCCTATGGAGACCGTGGTCGCTGTGGCATCGATGGTCCCTTAGACGGATTTCGGCCATCTTTACTACCAAGATGGCCGCCGCTACGGAAGTTGTGGGTCTAGACGTTGAACAACCCTGCGCTGTGGAGGGACCGCCCTCCTGCTCGGGAGCCGGTTCCTCTGTTCCTGCCAACAACGCGCAGATGCGTTGCTACTCTTCTACAACAACGCTTCGTGAGTTCGATTCTAGGATCTTACTACCTACCTGTTCGTTTTCTATATATTCCTTCTGTTTAACCCTGTCCTTCCATTTCTCTATTACAGACTCGACTTACTCTCCCAACTCCTACTTGACTCGAGCTACCGCTCTAACCCACGCTCGTTTCAAGCCGAACCTCACTGAACAGTCCGCTAGTGAGATTCCCTCCCTAACGTTCGGTACGTGAGACTTAATAGTCAGACAGTCCTTAATACTCCCAGGGGATAGTGAGAGAATGAGTATTGACACTTTCTATTTTTCACCAACTTTAGAAGCTGTGAGACTCAGGGTCCAATCCGCATTATTGGGGTTCGATAACAGTTTTCTTCCTGATACGTCCTCGAGACTGATCCCATCAGAGTCTCATCAGAGGACCTCCAATCTAGCTTGATAGGTCGTTACCCCCTTTCATTCAGGTACTTCCTGGCTTTTCTCTGTTTATACTCTGCCTTCTACTTACCCTTCTCATACTCACCACACCCTTCTGTCTTCATTCAGACGGCTCCCCACCTGCGGATATTTCGGATACCGGAAACCTCTCTGTCCAGACGGCATCTATCCAGCGGCCGTCGACACAGGGTTTTCTTCCCCAGAGGGTTTCCCTGAGGTCCTTCCCCTCCTCTATCCTTTACTTGAAGGCAGAGGAAGGGTCTCGGGGAGGCACTCATTTTCACCCCCTGTCGAACCCTTTTCTGGAATAGGAAGTTATGAGGAAGAGCGATTGGCGTTTCTCTAAGGTAACCTTTCAGTTGAATTCAGATTACTCACGGAAAGTATAAATATTACAGAGACTTTGCTACGCTCAAGTGAATCGACTTGTCCCGTGCTGAAAACGTGGAGAAGGCAGGACAATGGCCTGAACATCCTGACATATCATTTTTGAACACCTCTTTCTATTTTTACATAAACACTAACCCCCCCACTATTTGTATTTAGAAATAAGGATTGGCAATGTTTTTTTTTAGTATAGGCCCTTTTATTTTGACAAGACAAAATTATTATTTGATGGTCGTAGCTTGCTCCCATCTGTAGATTTAGGATTAGATAGGCGTTCTTCAAACCCTGTTGAAGTTCAATAAACACCCTTTAACTGTGCTCAATTGTGTCGGTTTTACTGTTGATACCATGCCTCCCTTAGACTTTTCAGAGAGCCAGTCGGTTAGTGGCTGCATCAGCCTGCACTTTTGAATCGTACCGTGTGAAAGGTTCTGAAACAACTCAAGAGCAGATCCCCTGAATTCCAAACTCTGCAATTCTGTGGCACTCTGAAAGAAAAGACCCTTGGCATTAGAAAAGTGTACACTGGTCAGGACATATGGGAGGAGATTCTGTCTCATTTGGAAGTTGGAAAAAACCCTGTGGGTGCAGTACAATGTGAGGTCGACCTCTGCTTATCCTAATATTTTCTGAAACAGCTCACGGACATACGCTTCCAAGTCCTGGTCCTTGATCTCCCTTGGGAACCCCGCTGACCTGAACATGGTTTTGGCGGGACCGATTTTCAGCTTCTTCCAGTTTCTCTTTTGCCACATGCCAATAGGCTTCTAGCGCTGCCACTCTCTGCTCTAACTGGTCATGAGAGTGTGCCTGATCACAGAAGGCGGATTCCAGTTCAATGAGCCAAGTGTTGTTCTGTTGCACATTGTGAGATAGGTCCTGGAAGGTTTGTTTTAATTCCTTCGGCGCTGTTGCCATCTCTATCTGTATCGACTGGAATAGGTGTGAGATGTTGTCATGATCTCTGCTTCCAAAAGGTCAGGGTTTTCCCAACTCCCTTGGAAGCAGATCCATAACCCAGGTTCCGAGGGCCAACCAGTCCCAATTGGGACCTTTTGGAGCCAGTCCTGGCGCCAGTGGCACCAGGCTCATAAATGTGCCCAGTCCCAGCGCTGGAAGCGCCGGGCTCATAATGCTTGGGTGGACTTACCTGCAGCAGACCATGCTGCTTACTTGCCTGCCAGCTGAGTCTCTGATCCTCTTCTGTTTGGAACTACTTTTCCTGTTGGGTGGGGCAGGAGCCACTCCCTAGATTCAGAACACTGGAACTCTTCTGGAAAGCAGGAACTCTTTTCTTACCTAGGTGTGGCTGTGGAAGGAGACACCTAAGCACTACAGGAGGCTATTTAAACCACACCCGGTGGATGAATCTTGCTTTGCGTTATTCTGCATCCTCTGCAGCAGAACGCTCATCGTGTTTTCTGCATCGGATCCTGGGCCTAAGGAAAAAGGCTTACCATCCTGAATCCAGTCTTCAGCAACACCTATAAAGACAAGAAAGAACAGGTTAGCATTCCGGCATCTGAAAGACAAAGGCTTACCTACTCTTCGTGCGCTCCGGAGGTCTTCACACTGCATTCCGGCATCTGAAAGACAAAAGCTTACCGACTCTTTGCACGCTCCGGAGGCCTTCGGCGCTGCATCCTGCATCTGAAAGACAAAACAAGGTGCGTTTAAAGACATTGGGGAACTTTAATACTCACGTGCCATTACTCCTTTCCACATCAACCCCAGTGGGTATTCCGGCACCCTGCAGCAGCTCCGAACTCGTACCTGCAAAATAAAAGACAGTTAGAGCGCATCGTGAAGCAGGCAACAAGCGCTTACTTACGGGCTTCCAGGCGCTTCTATTCATCATACGGACTCCATCTTCAACTCACTTCAGCCCGTCATCCGCCATCGCCGGAACCTGCAAAACAAGAGACATCATTGCTAAAGACTTTAAAGACAATAGAATTACTCGAAACTTACCGTTCGTGCAGTAAACGACGGACAGCAGTCCTCTGAAGTCAAGAGGCCTGCGCTACCGATCCAGTGAAGAAACTGGTTACAGCACCCTGCCCCGAGGCAGATGGAGAGCTCGGCATTCACTTACCTAAGACATCTTACTCTTGAAGTCAGGCATACAGTGCACAGAGGTCCAGCCCAAAGAGCCAACCGGGTGCTACACATCACCTTTGAAGATACGGTAGTCGCCCAGTCAAGACCGGCGCCTCTGCGAGAATCAGGTGAGCGTTACAGAACGCAAAGCCTACCGCAAAACTCTCGCCCAGGCGCTATGGAAACCTCGGATACTGACCACCTAGCCCGGTTACTTGGGGAACTAAGGGCAGAAGTGCATGCAGCTCGTCAGGAAACGAATGCTCTAAGAAGGGAACTAATTATTTCCAAGGAGAGAACAGACGGTCTTGCTAGACAATTGCTACAGTCACAAGCCGGACAAACCCCGTTACCCGCATCAGGGGCAAATCTTCCTTCAACCTCCTCTATGAATCCAGTGCAGATCAACCTACCTGGGAATGTACCTCTGGCTCCGCCCGAACGATTTTCTGGTGACCCAAAGAGGTTTGCAGTATTTATCAATCAGTGCCGGTTGCACTTCTTATGCCGGCCAGCAGCCTTTCCAACTGATCAAGCTAAAGTAGCTTTTGTACTTTCGTACCTTAGTGGCAATGCGGCAGACTGGTCGATCCCTCTAGTTAATCAAGATGATCCGGTTCTCCATGATTTTCAAGCCTTTCAGCTTAGTATGGAAAAACTGTTCGCAAGACATTCACAGGGGCAGGCCTTGGACAATGAGCTTCTTTCGTTGCGACAGGGTAATCAAGACCTTTTGGCTTATATTGCATCTTTCAATAGACTAATAGTGGAAACTCAATGGCCTAAGGACAAAAGGATTACGCTGTTTTACAGAGGTCTACGTGGAGAGCTCAAAGACGTTTTAGCCCAAGTAGTGAATCCCCCACAAGACTGTTCGGATTATATAGACTTGGTCGTTCAAATAGATCATAGACTGCAGAACAGGAAGGCCGACTGTTCCAAGTTTGATGCTCGAGTATTTTCCAAACCGCTAACTCCTTCCAAGGGAGTAGACTCCGGGGAACCCATGCAAATTGGGGGTCTGAAAGGTCCTCTAACACAAAAGGAGCGGGAAAGGAGAAAACAGTTGCAATTATGCCTATATTGCGGAAACTCAGGGCACTTTCTTCGAGACTGTCCGGTGAAACCTGCCAAGAAGGCAGTAGGAGCTGCAGTTACCAAAGTTACAAACTCTGAGCAGGGAAACGACCTCGCCCGACAAGAATAGAGGTCCTCTTGCCGAGCGTGAAAACCAGTTCCGTGACCTCGCATTTCGTGATACCTATGGTCCTCATTAGCCCTGATAATCCGGATCGATTACATGCAATTGAAGCTTACGTCGACAGCGGTGCCATCGGCAATTATGTGGATCATGAAATGGTTTTGAGGATGAATCTAACTCTTTGTCCCAAGGCTGTAAAGGACGTCATTACTACAGTGGATGGTACGGAGATAGCCTCCGGGCCAGTAACGCATACCACTCAAGAGGTGACGCTAGTAAGTCAAGATGGACACCATGAGAAGATCGTGTTCGATGTGATCAAGGCCCCTCAGTTTCAGATTATTCTAGGAATACCTTGGTTAGAGAAACACAATCCTCTGATCGATTGGCGAGCAAGAACGGTCCAGTTTCCAGAATGTGTCTCTACTTGTCACCTTCCACCTGGTGTTGCACTGGCAGCAATTTCTTCAGAGACTCCCCAGTTACCTCCCGAATACCTTGAATACCAAGATGTTTTCCGGAAGGATCAGGCTAACACTCTACCTCCTCATAGGTCTTATGACTCCCAGATAGACCTGATACCTGGATCTACTCCTCCTTGTAGTAGAATTTATGCTCTCACCGAGCCTGAGAACCTTCACCTTCGACAATACCTGGATCAATACCTGGCGAATGGGTTTATTCGTCCTTCCAAGTCCCCTGCTTCTTCAGCTTTGTTCTTCGTTCCAAAAAAGGAAGGAGACCTTAGAACTTGTATCGATTATCGCTCCCTGAACCAGATCACCGTTAAGAATAGATATCCGCTACCTTTGATCCCTGAACTCCTGGACCAAGTCAGAAAAGCATGCATATATACAAAGCTGGATCTTAGACGAGCTTACCACTTGGTACGAGTAAAAGAGGGCGATGAATGGAAGACTGCCTTCCGCACCAAGTATGGGCTATTTGAATATCAGGTCATGCCCTTCGGACTTTGAAATGCCCCGGCCGCCTTTCAATATTTTATGAACGATGTCCTCAGAGAGCTCATAGATGTGTGTGTTGTTGTTTACATTGACGACATCCTCGTTTATTCTTCATCGGAATCTGAACATCGGAAACACGTGAAAATGGTCCTCGAAAGATTGCGTCAACACAAGCTTTTCGCTAAGTTGGAAAAATGTGTTTTCAACGTGACTGAAGTTGAATTCTTGGGATTCATATTATCACCTGGCGGAGTACGTATGGATTCAAAGAAGGTCGATGCAGTTCTCAAATGGCCATCACCATCCTCCGTAAAAGGTGTGCAAAGCATGTTAGGCTTCGCTAACTTTTACCGCAGGTTTATCCCCGAATTCTCTCAAATAGTGCAGCACATCACTGCCTTGTTAAAGAAAAACAAACGTTTTGAATGGTCTACCGAGGCGGAACAAGCTTTCCAGGATTTGAAGACTAAATTTATCTCTGCACCAATCTTAAAACACCCTCGCCCCGAACTCCCCTACATCGTGGAAACTGATGCTTCAAGCCTTGCCATGGGGGCAGTTCTATCACAAAAGGACCCGGTAACCAATCAGTTGCATCCCGTGGCATTTTGGTCCCGCAAATTCTCGCCTCCGGAAATCAATTACACGATTACTGACAAGGAACTTCTGGCTATCAAGTCTGCCTTTAAGGCTTGGCGGCATTATCTGCTGGGGGCCCGACACACCGTTACTGTGATTACGGATCACCGAAACCTGCAATATTTGAAAACCGCAAAAGCCCAATCCTCTAGACAACTCCGTTGGGCATTATTCTTTGCCGAATATGACTTCATAATTACCTATCGACCTGGTACAAAGAACGGTAAAGCTGATGCCCTTTCTCGGATGGGAGTGGAAGAACACTTGATCAACCCTAAACCTGTACCAATCATTCCCGAACAAAGAATTCTGGGTGTAATCGCCACAGAATCCATAGAGGAAGTTAAGGATAAAGCCAGGCAACTTGTAACTCCAGCAGACATACAGAATTGGCATCTGCAGGGAAAGGACTTTGCAGTAAAGGACAACTTATTGTATTTCCAAGAACGATTATACCTACCCAGCACAGATTTACAGACAAAAGTAATCTCCTGTTATCACGATTCTTTAATGGAAGGTCATCCCGGTATGGCCAAGACCTCAGAAAAGATCAAGCGCTACTTCTGGTGGCCGTCTTGGAAAAAAGATATCAGAGACTTTATAATGTCTTGTGGAGTATGCGCCCAAAACAAGAGTCAAAAGGAAAGACCAGCAGGCCTCTTACGCCCTATTGACATCCCACCTCGCCCTTGGCATACTCTTTCTATGGACTTCATCACCGATCTACCTCCATGCTCCGGATACAATACGATTCTAGTAATCGTGGACTTATTCTCCAAGATGGCGCATTTCATTCCGCTCAAAGGCTTGCCCACAGCAGCAACTCTGGCCCGAGAATTCCTCGAAAACATCGTCCGACTACACGGTTTTCCTTCGGTTCTAATTTCGGATCGAGGTAGTCAATTTATTTCTCATTTTTGGCGAAGTTGCTGTCGGTCGGCTCAAATTGATGTGAGACTATCGACCAGTCACCACCCTCAGACCGACGGACAAACCGAGAGGACCAATCAAACTCTGGAACAGTATTTACGCTGCATGCTGCAACAAACTGAAAAAACTTGGAAAGACATCCTTTGGATAGCCGAATATGCCTACAATAACTCTGTCCATTCGGGAACTGGGAAAACACCGTTTTTTCTTTTGTACGGCAGTCACCCTCGAACCTCGGAGTTGGATCCCCTCCAAGATCTTGAAACACCAGCAGTAGACTACCTGCATTCTACAATCACCCAAGCCTTTAAGGAAGCTGTTTCTCACCTTCAAAGGGCTAAAGAACAATACAAGAAAGGAGCAGATCAACATCGGAAGGAAGCCCCTCAATATCAAGTAGGGGACCAAGTCTGGTTATCCACCAAATATCTACCTCTAAAAGGGCCACGCACATTCAACCCAAGATACCTTGGTCCCTATTCCATCACTACCATAGTAAACCCAGTAGCGGTCAAGTTGGGCTTGCCCCCTCACATGAAGATACATCCGGTCTTCCACGTCTCTCTATTAAAACCCGTGCAACCTCAAACCCGACTAACTAAATCTCCAAAACCCATCCTAGTTGATGGAGAACTCGAGTTTGAAGTCAAAAGCATTCTGGACTCCAAGATCTCCAAATCTAAACTATTTTACCTAATTGACTGGAAAGGCTACGGCCCCCAAGAGAGATCCTGGGAACCTGCTGAATATGTCCACGCTCCTCGCCTAATCAAAAGATTTCACCGAACATTTCCTGACAAGCCAAAACCCCCGGAGAAGCCCGGTTTGGGAGGGGCCTTGAGGGGGGTACTGTCATGATCTCTGCTTCCAAAAGGTCAGGGTTTTCCCAACTCCCTTGGAAGCAGATCCATAACCCAGGTTCCGAGGGCCAACCAGTCCCAATTGGGACCTTTTGGACTCAGTCCTGGCGCCAGTGGCACCAGGCTCATAAATGTGCCCATTCCCAGGGCTGGAAGCGCCGGGCTCATAATGCTTGGGTGGACTTACCTGCAGCAGACCATGCTGCTTACTTGCCTGCCAGCTGAGCCTCTGATCCTCTTCTGTTTGGAACTACTTTTCCTGTTGGGTGGGGCAGGAGCCACTCCCTAGATTCAGAACACTGGAACTCTTCTGGAAAGCAGGAACTCTTTTCTTACCTAGGCGTGGCTGTGGAAGGAGACGCCTAAGCACTACAGGAGGCTATTTAAACCACACCCGGTGGATGAATCTTGCTTTGCGTTATTCTGCATCCTCTGCAGCAGAACGCTCATCGTGCTTTCTGCATCGGATCCTGGGCCTAAGGAAAAAGGCTTACCATCCTGAATCCAGTCTTCAGCAACACCTATAAAGACAAGAAAGAACAGGTTAGCATTCCGGCATCTGAAAGACAAAGGCTTACCTACTCTTCGTGCACTCCGGAGGTCTTCACACTGCATTCCGGCATCTGAAAGACAAAAGCTTACCGACTCTTTGCACGCTCCGGAGGCCTTCGGCGCTGCATCCTGCATCTGAAAGACAAAACAAGGTGCGTTTAAAGACATTGGGGAACTTTAATACTCACGTGCCATTACTCCTTTCCACATCAACCCCAGTGGGTATTCCGGCACCCTGCAGCCGCTCCGAACTCGTACCTGCAAAATAAAAGACAGTTAGAGCGCATCGTGAAGCAGGCAACAAGCGCTTACTTACGGGCTTCCAGGCGCTTCTATTCATCATACGGACTCCATCTTCAACTCACTTCAGCCCGTCATCCGCCATCGCCGGAACCTGCAAAACAAGAGACATCATTGCTAAAGACTTTAAAGACAATAGAATTACTCGAAACTTACCGTTCGTGCAGTAAACGACGGACAGCAGTCCTCTGAAGTCAAGAGGCCTGCGCTACCGATCCAGTGAAGAAACTGGTTACAGCACCCTGCCCCGAGGCAGATGGAGAGCTCGGCATTCACTTACCTAAGACATCTTACTCTTGAAGTCAGGCATACAGTGCACAGAGGCCCAGCCCAAAGAGCCAACCGGGTGCTACACATCACCTTTGAAGATACGGTAGTCGCCCAGTCAAGACCGGCGCCTCTGCGAGAATCAGGTGAGCGTTACAGATGTCTCCCTTTGTGGCCAGCAGAGCATCCTCCTCAGTTGCAGGCTTCGGTACCTGCCTTGGCTGCTGAAGCATGTCCCCGATAGTGGTCGCTGCCTTTTCCTTAGCCTTTGCAGACTTTATTTTACGCATAGAGATGGGGCACTCTGCTACCCACGCTGAAAGGTCCGACAGCCAATCGATCCCAACAAGGGTATACCCTCTAAGTCAATAACAGCTACATGGGTTCTGCCAAATGCAGGTGATCCTTACAGCATTCGGTCGCTTTTGAGGACCAAATCCAAACTCAGGGCCGTCGCCCAACAAGCCAAAGACGTGCAGTTCCCTTGTTAGGTGCCACCAGATGGATCAGGAAGATGATAAACCAAGGCCCCTAATTATGATAGATATTTTATTTGTATCGCGCTCATACACAAGTGTTTCAGAGCGCGACAAAGCAAGGGAGGGGAACCAGGGAGAACAAAACAACAATCTTACTAGGCCCAGTGACATTGAGATCGCGCAAGTGCAGGGGAAGGGAGAAGTGGAAAGTGCCAAGCAAAGGATGAAAAACAACAAGTGGTAGTGCAGCCATCAAGTTGCAAGTGCTTGGTTTAAGGCACAGATAGGGGGTGGCTGATAAGTGCAGAAGAGGGGGGACTGTAGGGTTACAGATACAGAACCAAGTGCAAGGGTTGCCAGGAGGCAGTGCGGGTGTATGGCAGGGTGGGCAAGTACCTGGGCCCGAGATCAGAGAGTAACCAGGTGCACTGTGCCAAAGCAGAACAGATCAGCAGGGGAGAGGAAGAGAGAAGGCAGAAGCAAAGAGGAAGGTCTTGAGGTGATGTGGAACTGGAGATGGCTCTCCTCACGTTTCAGAGTGACAGGGATGCTGTTCCAGAGGGTGGCCGCAGCCGAAGACAGAGATCTACCCCCAGCTCGTTTCTTTGAGAAACAAATGACCCTGAGGGAGTTGGAGGAGCGAAGAGCTCAAGTGGGAAGGTATTTAAGGAGGGAGGGTTGAAGGTATTTTGGACCCAGGCCCCAGAAAGCCTTGTGGACAATGTAAAGGGTCTTGAATTTAATCCTTGCAGCCACTGGGAGCTAATGAAGAGATTTCAGTGCTGGAGAGATACGACCCCAGGGCTTGAGGCCAAGGACAAGTCTTGCAGTCCTGTTCTGGATGAGTTGCAGAGGGTGGAGAGTAGAAGCAGGTAGATTTAAAAAGAGGCTGTTGCAGTAATCTGATTTAAAAACAGGCTGTTGCAGTAATCCAACCTAGAGAGAACCAGGGCTCGAGAGACAGTGAGCTTCTGGGGGAAGGAGAGGAAAGGCAAAGTACCTCTGAGGAGGTGCAGTTGGAAGTTTGACTTTTTAGAGACATCAGAGATGTGGGCAGAAAAGGAAAGCGTGGAGTTGAAGATGACCCTGACGTTCTTAGCCTCACAGGTGGGGGCAGGAAGAGGGCCAAGGGAGGCTGGCCAGAGAGTGACAGGAAAGGAGGGTGAAGGTGTGCCGATGAGGAGAATCTTGGTCTTGCTGGCAATAAGGCAGAGATCGTTGGCGGCATACCACTAATGAATAGAAGACAGTCAGTCTGAGATGAGAGAAGGAGAAGAGGTAGCCGAGGGAAGCCTTAAAATGAGCTGAGTGTCATCCGCATAGCACTGAAAGTTGAAGCAGAGAGCGGCAATGCGATGGGCAAGAGTTGCCAGGTATTGGTTGAAAAGCCATGGTGAGAGGTTAGACCCCTGGGGAACACTGCAGGAAGAGAGAGAGAGATAGAGGAAAAGAAGGGCCAAGTTGGATCTGGGAGGGTCAATCAGAGAGAAACGAAGTGGGCCAAGCCAGAGCCTGATCAGTGATACCCAGGTTGTCATGGAGATGGTTCAGCAGGATGGTATGGTTGACCATGTCGAAGGCAGAAGAGAGATCGAGTAGGATGAGGACAGAAGGGATGTTAGAGTCAAGGTTGGATAGCAAGTCTTCACAGATGTTCAGGAGAGCAGTTTCCATGCTTCTGGCAGCTCTAAAGCCAGACTGATGGTCATGGAGACAACCAACAGATTCAGTGTGAAGATTAAGCTGCGAGATGGCCAGTTTTTCAAGGAGTTTGCCCAGGAAAGGAGTGATGGAGATCGGGCCATAGTTAGCCGGGCAAGAAGGTCAGCTGTGGGTTTCTTGAGAAGAAGGTGAACAAGGGAGTGCTTCAGAGGGGAGGGAAAGGCTCCTGAGGTGAAGGAGAGGCTGCAGAAATTGGCCAGTGCAAGAGCAAGGGTGTCAATGTGGTCCTTGATAGATTTGGAAGAACAGGGAAGAACCTATTTTGACGAGACTTTCATAGATTGGACTCGTCTAGAAAACTTGTCAGGGGAGAAAGGAGGAAAGGAAGAGAAAGAGGGTGGGGGGACGGCTGCAGGAGGGCCAGTGTTAGCAGAAGGAGAAGGGGGTGCTGGGGGGCGAGAGGATGGACAAGATGTCCTGGGTTTTTGAGATGAAGTGAGAGGCAAGGGCCGTGCAAAGGGCCTGGAAGGTGACAGGAGAGGTAGAGACTGCAGCAGGGATGGCCAGCTCCTTGCAGATTATGAAGAGTTGGGCCGAGTTGTTAGATGCCGCAGAGGCACAGGCTTGGATGTGGCCTCTCTTATTAGTATGGACAAGGAGCTGGTATTGCCTTTAGAGCAGGCAGCAGGCCAGTTTGTCAGAGGACGAACAAGAAGCCATCCATTTCCTCTCAGCCACCCTGCACTTCCGTTTAAGGTTAGCTAGGTCAGAGTCGTACCAAGAATTGCACTTGGCTTTAGGCTCCAAGAGGATCCTAATGACAGGGCAAGAGCATCAAGAGTATTGGAGATAGAAGAGTAGAGCATGGAAAGGGCTATGTCAGGATGTGAGCCAGCCAGAGGCTGAGCGGGGAGGAGAGAAGGTGGCGGCAAAAGCCTCAACTGACACACGCTTCATGGGCCGGATGTCCGAGAAGGTAGGTGGCAGTGTTGGGGTCGTCTTGGCCTGGGGGTAGAGAGGGAGAGATGGGAGGAAAAGAGGGAGTGATCGCTCCAGGAGAGAGGAGTGGTCAGAGGGATGGAGAGGGGGAGGTCAGAGGAGATCATGATATATGATATGATATGATATGGCATTTATAACGTGCCTATACACAAGTGTTTTAAGGCGCAACGGGGCAAGGGAGGGGAAAACAGTGGAGGACAGACAACGATCCTACTAGGCCAAGTGTCATTTAGATCGCGGAAGTGCCGGGGTAGGGAGAAAGGGAAGAGTGCCAGGGGAAGGGAAAGGGGAAAGTGCAGTACATGGGAAAGAAGAATAAATACGATAAATAAAACGGCCTGATGGTGGCAGGTGCAAGATAAAAGCAGACACAAGTGCTGGTAAGGGGACTGAAGGGATACAGAACCAGTCCCCAAGTGCAGGGGGTTGCCAGGGAGGTAGGCCAGGTGAGCAAAAGGCTGGATCTGGCCCCAAGATCAGAAAGGGTGGCCAGGTAACCAGTGCCGAATTGGCCGGCAATTTCAGCAGGGGAGAGAGGCAGAGAAAGCAGAAGCAAAGAGGAAGGTTTTGAGGTGTTTCCGGAACCGGAGATGGTCCTCCTCAAGTTTCAGGGAGGCAGGAACATAATATCAAGTGTGTACCCTGCAGAGCGAGTCGGGCCAGAGGGGAGAATAGAAAGGGAGAGAGAATCACAGAGGTCACGAAAGAGTACAGACGAGGAACAGGGAGCATCTAGATGGATATTGAGGTCACCAAGAGCGAGGAGTTGAGTGGTTGACGACAGGAGGAAGAAGGAGAGGTCCACCCACTCAGAGAGGAAAGAGGTGATCTGACCAGGAGGCCGATAGATAGTAGCCACGGAAAGAGAGTGGCCAGGAGAAAGAGAAAGCCTGCAGACGAGGCATTCAAAAGAGGAGTAGGACTGCGTGGGAATGATAGAGGCAGGAATCCACTCTGGGAAGATCAGGGCTACACCACCTCCGGACCGGGTGGATCTGGGTGCAGAGAGGATCTTGTAGCCGTCAGGGAGTAGAGTGCCAAAGCTTGTGACAGAGCTGGCCATGAACCATGTCTCAGTGAGACCGAGGACATCAAGGTCGAGTTCTTCCAGGAGGCGGCAGATGTCAGAGGAGTGTTTGACGGCAGAGCGAGAGTTGAGAGTGGCAAAATGAAGAAGGTTGCCAGCCTTAAAGGACTTCCGGGGAGGGATACAAATCAGAGGTACGCCCTGCGGAGGTGAGGAAGGAGCCGAGGGGGGGCAGAGGAGGAAGGAAGAGAGGGCAAGGTAGCCAAGCGGGAGCAGACTGGGGAGGCAGGGAAGCAGGAGAGGGGACAGCAGGAAATGAAAGGAAATTGATGAGGCATGGGAAGCGTCTATCAAAGAGAAGGAGATTGGCCTGAGGGCCTTGAACCATGACAGTGCCATTTAGGTAGAAATTAATGATGACCTTAGAGGAGTCGAAGGGGGCCCTGAGGGCTTCCCACCGGGTGCACCCATTAATGGGAGAGGAGGAGAAAGGACAGAGCAGAGAGATCATATGAAGGGTTAATAGATCTGGCAAAGTAACGAAAAAGAGGATGTTGGTGAGGGTCTGTCTGGAGGAAGCGCTGGTGTAAGTGTCAGCGATAGGAAGACCAGGGTTAGAGGCCAAGATATCCTTTTTGAACTTCTGCCTACCAGTCTTAGTGAGAAGGGAAGGATAGTCAATGGAGCAACAGTTAGAGAAGATACAGAAACAGAAAGCGCCATGGGTGAGGCAGAGAGAGGGGGAGAAGAAGGGGGGGCGGGAAAGGGTAGGGATAGCGGGGCAGAGTAGAACAAGTTGAACGGTGCAATCACTGGGCCAGCAGGTTACAAGAAAAGCATGCAGTAAAGCAAAGGGCACAGTAAATTTGCAAAAACACAGCTAGATTTGATTTTAAGCTAAATGCAAAAACACAGCAAGATTAGAAATACAGCTGGATTCAGATTGCTAGCAGTGGGTGAACAATGCAGTGCAATTAAGACAGCAAGCGTTGGAGACAAGTTGAGAAGGAAGTGAAGCCAAGAGTGGGTGGGAGTGTGTCCAGTAGGAGGGAACTAACCGATAGTTAAGCAGGTGTGAATGTCATGGTAGTCCAGATTCCGTTGAGGTGTGAGGTAGTAGCATCATGAGTGCTCATGTGCAAGGGTGCAGTAAATTCCAAAGAGCGTACCGGCAGCAGACAGAGAGCAGATAGGAGCCTTAGAATGGGCCTTGGAAGAAGGGGCCAGCTAAAGCCTGCCAGTCCCCAGTTGGCCAATTTGTTGGGCCTGCAGGCCAATCCGCAGCAGAAGCAGGTAGAGTGGCAGCCTCTACAATTTAGAAATGACAGCGGCCATATTTGAAGAACCCGCGAGATCGGCAACAAAACAAAACAGAGCACAAAGGTGTACATCAGCCTACACACGTTGCTCAAACAAGGCACTTCTTTTAAAACTGATTGTGTAATCAGCGTGGTTGAATCACACCGTGAAAGAGAACAAATGCCAAGCAAAAACTTCTTACTTTTCCCTTCAAAAAGCAATTTGGCGGGAGACATCAATCCCCGTTGCCCCACATACATTAAGGAAGGAAGAAAGGTCCAGTAGTCAATCACTGTGTGCCGCCAAGCTCCGATGGAAGGGAGCAACAGCTGTTAGCACCGTGGAGGAGGGAGAAGAGGGACAACTGCAGGGACGGAGTGTGTGAATCCAACACCGGGCAATAGCAGTGTTATTTAGAAGCAGCAGCACTGTGCTGATGGTCCTTGACCCCCTGCTGAAAGCACCCAGTCCCTCCTCAGCCAGCTGTTACTGGGTCATAACCATTCCCAGTATGTAGTTTCTCATGTGCTCCATATATGTTCAGGGACCTGCACGCTCCCGATCCAGTTAGGCCACCCTTCATCCCCTTGCACCCTACTGATAGGGATAGTTGCCATGCAGGGATAGGACCTTCTCATGGGGCAGGGCAGCTCTGCTCTATTAGGGCCCTCACCACGCTACTTAGCGCTTCCCACATCTTGTTATTAAGGGTGGGGGGGCTATGCTGTGAGGTCTATCCCTCACTTGAACAGCTGATGACTCTGCGTTGCTGATAGCTGTGCCTTATCTGCTGCTGGATCACTAGGATTCGCTTTGGAGTCCAGGGGAGGCCCTCACTCCTTTCGGCGTCAATGCGCTATAGCTTCCACGCACCAAGGCGGGCTGTGTGCAGGAGCCAATGTGCCCGATCGGCGCGGTAGTGGTCGCCTGTGCACTGTGCTCAGTGACCGCACTGCTCTCTTCCAACGTCCCGACCTCCGGGTCTATCCTGATCGGGTAGGCTGTCCCTCATCTGATTTACCAACAGCAACCGGCTCTGCTCAGCACCAGTATATGCAATCAGGCTCCGGCTCACTGGGAGATGCCGGGTGGCGCACGGCTCCAAGCTTCATTACCATAGGTGTCCGCCATCTTCCCCCTCTGCCACAAGCCGGACCCCGGTCTTCTCCTCGGATGAAATATGCCGCAATTACAAGGGATCCGGCTCTGGCGACGCCCCTCCTAAATGGCGCCCACCTTCAGGGTCCCTAAGCACATCTGAGCTGTGTTGGGGCTAGCCTCAGAAGGCTGCTGATGCAGTTAACGCTTGTCAGGGCTTCAGAGCTACTGAAATTACACCGCCATTAGCTCGCAGCCAGGCCACCCTCCTGCTCTGTGTTTTCTTGCTTCTAAAACAAAGGTGTTGCCCTTGAACTATCCTTCCGGATCCACATCCTTGGTGCTAGAAAGTCGGTTACTGGGCGACTGTGAAACCAGTAGTTGTCCCGGATTGGACAACTACTAGCTGTTTGGATGGTGCAGATCCTTACCATTGGTGGGTTTGGACTTGCTTTCAGCTCTAATCTTGGATAAAAAGGAGGACTCCTGGAGCCATTTCTTCAGATCTGCATTGGAGCCAAGAATCAGTTGAATAAGAGCGGCATGCTGAAGAACTAAAGATGACTTCTGGAGAGGCCCAGCTCCTCTGCCTGCTTCAGGCCAAGGACCAGTGAAACCAACAAGTCTCGACACCGCCTCGAGGATCCGGCCCTTCAGAGTCTTCAGAAGTGTCCCTGGACTACCTGGTGCACTGACTAGCTCTTTTGTGGGCTACCACGCATAGTATCATCGCCATTCCGAGTTGAAGCCAGGAACTTTGGTGGTTGACAGCTTGTGCCACAAGTTGCCCTATCCTGAATTTCAGATTCCCAAGTTCACGGGAACTTATCTTAGAGCAGTGGCTGTGACGGCAACTGAAAGAATGCCTGTTGTGTCCTGCAAACGGTGGCCGCCACTGGAACTCATCTACCTCTCGTGACGTGCCCCAAGGAGGCCTGCATCAGTGGATTCTGCATTTCTCCTCTGAAAAGGGTTGAATCTTGCAATTCCGGCCAACTGGAAGAATACTCAAACCTGCAACTCCTGGGCACCTCTCACTGGAACAAACAGCAGAAGATCGAGCACCCAGTGACCCCCAGACAATCAACAAAGACATATGGGAACATTGGAGTCATGGATGTAAGCAAGCATCAGTGTGCCTGGCTCCCCCTGTCCTCCATAGGATAACATTAGGGACCAGTCTGGTTGTCTCCTATCTCTATTTCACTCACCTTTGGTTGCCGAAGCTGGGTCGGGTATCCTGTCCATGGGTTAGCTTAGGGTCTGGAAGAAAGGGGAACACTTATCTTTCTTTTGGTAAATTGTAGAACTTTGAAATAGTTTTAAACTATCACCACCACATGCCCATTGCATCCTTTATAAAGAGAACTCGTACTGATGAGAGACTATGTTAAACTCTGTGACTTTTGGGCATAAGGCCCCATTCATCTTAGGGTTTGGAACTACTCAAGATAAGATATTGCTCTTGTGATTGATTCCCATCATTTACTGCATCTAACTTACTTACCTGCCCTTTCTTGATTAAGTTATCTGATGTATTTGTGAACCTCTGGTGATTGTATATATTTGTATTATAGAGTTAGTGTGATAATTCTACATGTTGGATTTATTTTCCAGTGTGTTCATAAGGCTTAGAATAAAATTTTATTTTTTTGTGCCATATTGTGTAACCCCACTGATACTCTCTGCACACTAAACCTTGATCACTCTCCAATCTACCTTGATTGGGTTTTAGCTAACCTCTCATTGCTCCCTGTTCATCATAGCTAGGATGGCCTCCTAAAAGCTGTCCACCAGGCCAAATTCTAGAAATCCATCTTAACACTTGGCTCCAAGGACAATCTGGTTAATGATTTCAAATGTCCCCCTTTTATCCAGGATTCAAGCTGGAGTCATCCCCACGCCAATTAATGGTAAATTGATTGATGTTATGGCTAATGGCATGAAAATTAATCCTTCCAAAACCCAATTTATGGCGGTGGACCGCAACTGTTGTAAAAATTCTGGTATTGCTTGCCCGCTGGGTGTTATAGGGAAGGTTAATAGCTATAAGTATTTGGGCCAGGAGAACTGTGGGGAAAGGAAAAAAAATAATCCTATGGTCTAGCAAAGTAAAAGATCGAAAGTAATGGCCACCCTAACGGTAGTAATGTCCTTTTCAAAGAAAACGGTGGGCTATACCGTGCTGGGAATAATCAATATTTATAAACAGAAGCTGGCCGCAATTTTTCTCTATGCCCTGGAAACATTATTCTCAGACTGGTCAGATTGGGCGGATGTGACCGAAGGCATTATATGGAGAAGATTATTAGGCCTTACTAAGTATATCCAGGTCAGGCGGTCCCCATGGAATTGGGGCTGATCTCCCTGTCTACTTGCATAGAGCATAATAGAGCTAAGCTCTATGTTAAAATAAAATTTGCTCGCCCCAAAACTCTGCTGTCCGTATGGAGGGTGGCAAAATGGATGCTCTGATCAAATTCCAGGAGAAAAATCTTCAACTCGGATAGAATTGGATGGTCTCCCAAATGGGGAGAACAAGAGAGGAATCCAGTGAGGATAGCTACGTCCCCTGCACACTTTCTGAAAGGCCAGTGATGGCCTAATGGAGATTAAGAATCGAGTTTTAAGCAATTTTAATCACTTGGAATTACATATGAGTACAATTTCAATAAAGAGTTCGATAGAGAGTTCGTGTTTATAAAAAACTATTTTTGCTTTTTATTTGCATCTTGATATGCCCAACGCGTTTCGAGTTGTGTACACTCTTCATCAGGGGCAGCATATTCAACAATTAAAGTCTACAAAAAGAAAGATTGTATACAACAATATATTAGTATTTGTTTAGTACAATTTGTGTTAATCGAACATAACATCAATTCAAAAAATCACGATTGTTATTTTTAAAGAATTAGTATCTTTTTTGTAACAAAACATCCTGTCATTTGTTTAGTGACCCCATTGTGACTCATCACTAGAAGAGCAAATATTAGTGTGGAGCGGTGTTAAATTGTACGTGAGTATTAAAAAAGATATTTGATACGTGCTAGAAGTGGCCTGGTCCGTTAACTCTTGCACTCAATGCGGGGAAGAAAGGGATTATGTATATATAGAGAGAAAAGATATAAGAGGAAAACAAGGATGATGTGCAATCTAAACAGGCATAAAGAGTGAAATGGAAAATCATTATCTTACCGAAATAAATTTCCCAAAAAAAGAAAAGCAAAAGTTGCTGGATAAGTCAGTTGGAATTAGCTGGATGTGCTCCAGACGTTCAACCAGGTAAATGTTGTAGGTGTCTTAACTGTAAGTAACCTAGTATCTACAAAAGGAGGAATGTATGACAAGGGATTTAGTATACTCCAAGTATCTAGGCGTAAGCCTAATTGTATTTGCTGTAAAGAGTACTTACTATATCATCACCGGCGAGTAGGGAAGTGTCCGAATGCGGTCAGGAGCCGCGAACGAGTGAGCTAGTTGATGCACGGCCGTGCATTTATATAAATGGCGGCTATGATGTCATACGCGCATGCGCCAGCGATGTCAGACGGTGTCGTGACGTCACTCACGCATGCGCGAACGAAAGTAAACAATGCCAAGAAAGATGTAAGTGTCGAATTATTTAAATGGATGGAGGAACGGATGATGCCGTTATTGATAAACATAATGCCCTCTTTGAGAAACATAAGGGTAGAAAGAGAAGTAAGTGCCGAAATAATATCATGAATTAAAATGATGCAAAGGATCGTGAATGCCTTTGGTTAAGAGCCTAAGGGTGATCGAAGGGGGTATACCAGAGAGTACCAGGTGATAGTGTGGAGTAAATGATCCTATGTCTAAATAACTGTATTGGGAGTAATATGCTCGGAAAAAAAACGAGAGGGCCGGTGATAAATAGATCCACGAAAAGTGGACGTAGCTGGTGTATATCAAAGTGCCTAGTGCATTATGTAACAGTAAAATAAGAAATAAGAAATCCTAAAATCTCAGTTTGTACATATTTCGCAGCAATACAAGCAGATGTTTTTGAAGTGTACAAAGAATTGTATGTAGTCACTGACCCAACATTTTGTGGGTGTACATTCTAATGCCAACTAGTGGCCAACATGAACACAGAATGCAAACATTAGGAAACGAGAAGGTATGGAGGGTGGCAAAATGGATGCCCTGAACAAATTCCAGGAGAAATATCTTCAACTCTTTGATAGAATTGGATGGTCTCCCAAATGGGAACATGGGGAAGAGGCTGTGTTAAAATCCCTCAAGGCCTTGCTAGAGAAGTGGGACTGGTTTGCCAGCCACGATAAGGTGGCTACTATGAGCTCTTTGTGTACGTTTGCCAAGATGCCTTTCTCGTATAAAAAGCCCTAAAACTACCTGATAATGATGCCCTCTCAGGCCACTTGCAGAATATTCCTGAATATTAGACTTGATCGACTAAATGTCTTAGGGGTACAGGGTACCTGGACTGGTATCCCAGCTGAAAGGAGGACTTGCAAATTGTGTCTAGTTAATACAGAGGTTGAAACTGCTAGACATGTACTCACCTGATGCACTATGATGAGATCAACATATGATAAATATTTTGCCAAATTTGAATATGATCAGGAATATATAGTAAGAAAAATCTTTTGGCTGAGGATGCTCTCTGGGTTTAGTAATGTCTCTATATCTCACTCAGCTGGGAGCGCTGATTTGATCTGATCTGATTATGATGTCTTCACCAACTGGTACCACGCCCTTTGTTACTACATTGTAGGGGAGGATTGGTCCAAAAAGACCCCCCTTGCCAACATCCCCTCCCCCGGTGAGGGCCATGGCTCATCGGGCGTCCCCTCCTTACCACCAGGGCCCAGGTGGTGGATGGCTCACCTGCTGAAGACATTGCCCAAACATATTGAATTTAGCTAGGCCTCAGGAACCATTTTGTCTAATAAAGATTGTGTGAGCTCGGAGCACTGCAGCGCGGCCTCCACCTTTGGAGAGTTTCAATTATCCCTGTGGCCACAGCTCCCTGGCAGATCCGCTGTGAGCCCGTTCCCACGAACAAGACGGACATGAGCTAGTGTAAGATACCAACACTGTAACATTTCACCTTCCGCAGTGTATCACTGCTCCCAACATGACCCGGCCAGCAGAGCCTGGGTGGAAAAAGAACTGTAAAATGGCCCTCGGATAAAATCAAAAGTTCCCAAATACTAATGCCAAAACTACCTGCGATGGGCGCATTTTCTCCACAAACCTCTTTGATTAAAAAACCTGTAAAACGTATAGATATGACAGAATGCATGTTCACATGGCATTAGCAATGAAGCACCCACACCACTGCAGTTATGTACAAATAGTAGAAGCGTCCCGGGGGGTTATTTGTTATGCGTATCATTGAAAAGTTTACACCCCACGGTCCCGCGACATAACCAAACTAATGCTGCTAGAGCGCAAAGAAAGACAAATGCAACCATACTGAGGGCTCATGTGAAGGACGTGCGAGAATGCACCCTTCATGTGTGTATGTCCAAGCCCCTTATGTGCCGCTACCGTCACGTACGGTGGCGAGTTGTTTTCTATGTGCTCCACCAACCTCACTACTACCTCACTTACTGCAAATGTATAAGCATATACCAAAATATTGTAGTTGTTAAAAAATAGTGTACAAATAATGTGCTCGGACTGGCTATATTTGAGAGGCATCTAGCAAAGTTAAAATGTAAGCTTTGGAATGATTCAATGAGTATTGTATAGTATTCGAATGTTTATGATGCTTTCAGCTAAAATCGGCAACACACGAGGAAGATACCTTTGTGAATATGTGCAAGGCCATTCCCCCTCCCTCCCTGAGAAGCCTGCCAGACGAGAGAGCAGAGGCCCGCGCCGCGCATCTCCACCTCCCCCAACTAGGCTGGAGCCGCTTCAAAGATTTGTAGTTCCCTCTGCAGCACCCAAGGCCACGACCCGCCACCTGCATTATTTACAGCCCAGCAGTAAACCTCCGCCTGAATACACAACTCCAGAGGCGCCCTCTCTTACACCCCACAACCCACCGGATCACCTTAGGTTAATGGCCGCTGTAAAATTAGGACACCCAATATTATGGCAACATTACAGCAACACATTCATAACGACTTCTAACAAGACAGGAGGACATGTACCGTCTGTCCCATGCCCTGAGACCCAGCCCCACGACCTATGGTACCCGGTCAACAGAACACTGGTAACCATGTACTGATGAATCGCCATCAAACCCCTCTCAAGGTGCATTCCTCCTGTGTTGCATTAACCTGTAGCATAACCTATTGGGAGATTTACTAAAGAGAATAATATTGCAAATGACAATGACTGCGGTGTGCATGGCCTAGGGCAAAGAAGTCAGGAAAAGACATTCATCTCTGACACTGGCCACAGTGGCACAACAACGGTGGGGAGTCATAATGTCGAAAAATAAATGTCGACAGACAAAAATGTCGACTTTCGTTTTTTTTAATTATATATTTATTTTAGGGGTTCGGGAGTAAAAAAAAAGGGAAAAATAAAAAAAAAATAAAAAAAGGGGGGCTGGGGGGGGAACCCCCCCATTTCGAAAAAAAAATGCATTGAAAAAAAAAGTCGACATTTTTTTTTTTGACATTTTTTTTTCGACTTTTTGACTGTCGACATTTTTGTTGTCGACATTATGACTATAAACCCACAACAACACCGCCCGGATGGACCCAGCTGACCCGCCAGGCCCAGCCCAACCCACGAGGCTGACCAGTGACGTCCTCCAGCCAAGACCAACCACATCACAGCAGCACCTATAGCTAGTCGTCGCCACCCAATCCCATTGAACTTGTGCCCCCTATAGTGTGTAGGTTTTGATGACGTTTTTTGTAAATATATACGCCTGTCTTTGTGTTGTGAGGCAGAGCGCTCTCGGAGTTTGCAGAGTTCTTTGCATGCCCTATTCTGATTGATAAACTCCCATTTACGCTCACCCGCACTTTGTTTTGGCCTTATTCCCACTCTGGGAGAGTCCACCACTGTCTCTCATTGCGGGGAGGATCGTGCTGGTTGGGGACGCTTGCCTTCAACATATACCACAGATATACATACCGGCAATTTTTCTTTGGTTATTCACTATCTAGCTATGTGACATGTAAGATTGCTGTGTTTGCTGCATAGTATTCTCCCTGTTTTAATAATTTTTGCTTAGTTTTAATTTTAAATAATGAATGGTAAAGATCTGTTCCATTCAAATTGGCAGCAGCTGTCTACACATGGTCAGCCTCCAGCCACCAAATCTGCCCATCAACAGACACTTGCCATGTATATGGATTGAGGACAGATCTTCCAAGCCCCCACATCCAGCCACAAACACAAACTGCTGCTTCGCTTGGGAAAGCTGGAATTTTCACAGAGAAAAAGGCTGATCATATGGGGAAAACCTAGCTCTGAGAGGGCATGAAGAAGGCTACAATGCACGATGGCCAAAGGACAGGTGAAAATAAATCTCATTGCACAACCATGTTAGATTATGTGGTACACCAAAAGGCATTGGGCCTCTTCATGAGTTGGGCCTTAGCCCTTAAATACAGCGGTAACGCTCTTACGCCGCATTTAAGGGTTTTTGCTGGACCCAATGGGGAATGGGAACTTACTGTGATACTGCTAATCGTGATCCAGCGCCAATAGCATTGGTGGTATCCCGGTGGGACTTTGACAATAATCCAGGAAAAGGGAAGCATTCTCCTGGGACCAAAACACTACTGCTGTAGTCTTTAGTTTATAGTTTAAGGGACAGAAGTAAGGTTTACTTGACACAGGACGGTGGAAGCTTTTACTTCAACAGACATCCTGACAGTCACCTTAGATCTTTAGTTGAGGCATGGAAACCCCTCTTAGTAATAGGGAAAGATAGGTTTTCTCTTGCTTTATTATGTAATAAAAGTCTTTAGCCCCAAACATGCAACCTTTGTGTCAGAGGCCACCTTCTGCACCCTTACAGAAGCCACCAGTCCCCTAAAAGAACTGCAGAACTTAGTCCAAAGGATAACCAGGGACTATTTACATATGGTCTATCGAGTAGAACAATATAACCAAGAAAACCCCTGTGAAGAAACACAGCACACAGGAGAAGGGGGTCATTCTCCCAGCCTTAGTTATACTAGTCGTGTGGTCAGCTAGCTTAGATTTGGACAGTGGGTGGACTTGTTTTAGATATTCACTCTGACTGACAAACAACTTAGTAAAATAGGTAGGGAACACTCCATAGACAAGGGAAAGGTAGGTCTTATTTTACTTTAAATAAATGATATGGTCAAAATGTCTTCACAGCGTCTGCGGCCTCCTTCTGATCGGTATCAGGTAATAATATCCCTATATATATGGGCGCCGTATATAATGTCGCCGGGAAAAGGTTGTGGTGACATTATATATGTGACCATATATATAGGGACAGGGGCAGCAGGGGTTGCAGGGGTGTTCCCCACTCCCCATGAAAAATAGAAAAGGGTTTGGGGGCTGCGGGGGTCCCCCTGCATGTTCCATGTAATAATGTCCCCACAAAAAACGGCAATTTTTCTGCCATTTTTTTACATGCCGATATTTTTGAGGGGACATTATTACATGGAACCTTCTGATCTTCCACACTTCCCAGTAACTCTAGTGGCAAGTGCTTCTCTCAGCTGCTCAGTATCTTATATCAAGTGGATCCCTCAGCTTCACAGCCCCTTCTACAACAACAGCTTGTTTTTGTGGTTCTTCGTTTTTAATTGCTAGGCTGCAGCTCCCAAATTCAAACCATGTCTCTCACTTTTATATGCCTTCAGTCCCCCCCTTAATCTGCTTCTTATATTTTCATAGATCACTGTCCCCTGTTCAACACGATTGGTCAGGTATTTGGCAACGCCCCCCTTGTTTCTTTCTGTGTACCAACAATTGCTATATCCACCATTTTGTTCTCTTGTTTGAAGGACTCCATTTGTAGAACCACTGTGGCTCTAGCTCCTTTTAAAGCCTGCAAATTCAGGGCACTCTCAACCTCAAGTACATGGGCCACAATGTTCTGCACCCACCTCCTGATGGATGCCTGCACCTTGGCACAGGGTCACGGGATTAGTCAATTATTACATTATGGGTCTGCAAGTGCGACCTGACAGTCATTTATTTTCCAATCTTAAGCTTACTGTATTTAAATACACATACAAATGCACTAACAACATTTTCCTTATAATCTTTAGGGGATTCAAACTACAACTACGATACCACTGAAGACTGGTAAGCGCTGCCTCATTCCAGGTGAGAATCCCCTGCTGAAAGAGATCCAATACTTCAATCTGTATCATAGAGGAGGTTAACCCACATGGATCATTTGATTAGCCAAGCAATGAAGGTGCACCTCGCAGGAGCTCACCTGTCCTTGTGTCAGAACCATAATGCGATCGGATCCAAGTACAGTATTGAGACGGTGAGCAATTGTTAGCATAGTGCAGTCTCCAAATGCCTCCCTGATTGTCTCCTGGATCAGGATGTCCGTCTCTGCATCCATAGAAGCAGTGGCTTCATCTAGTATCAAAATCTGAGAAAAAAAGGTAAGGTGTTTGATAGAGGCAGGACATTTATTCTTCAGAAATACGTCATATTACGCAATATACAAAAAGCTGTAGAACGCAAACAAGCTATGCTCTGTTCCACATCAAAATAAAATGCAATTGTTAAACAGTTCTCAGATAGGTATCATGGCCAGGGAAATCAACAGAAAACTAGAGAGCAAGTAAATGTCCACTAGGTGGTTTATTTTGTTCACTGCAAGCTAGGTTGTGGTTACCAAAGAACAAGTTACTTATCCCTGGTAACGTTTGTTCGACTGGATGCTCCTCCCACGTATTCCTCATCTTTGATATCTCCAATATCCAGCCAGCTTCAGCTGCTTCGGAATTTATTTTTCGGCACAGGTCGCTGTGCGTCAATTTGACCATACTAGGGTCTGAAGGCGCTAAAGCTGCAATAACATGGGAAATTCTACTGAGGGGTAGGTTGGGAGGGTGATGAGGAATACCTGGGAGGAACATCCAGTCGAAAGAACGTTACCAGTTTGGTAAGTAACTTGTTCTTCAAATGGATTGTGCCCTCCCACGTATTCCTCATCTTTGATAGACTCATAAAGCAGTGTTTGTTTTGGTGGAGGGAGTAAGAATTTTGCCATTAATGGTTTCATGAACAGAATGGAGGACAGCTTTTCCAAAGCTTCAATCCTGACTTAAGGTAGAATCAAGGGAGTATTGCCTAGTAAAAGTGTGTATTGTAGATCAAGTAGCTTGCCTCACAAATGTTTTTAATAGGAACAACTCTTTGCAGAGCAGAGGTAACCGCCATGCCCCTAGTGGAATGGTCTCTCAAGCCTTCTGGGGGATCTTTGGCCGCCAGCCTAAAGCATTCGGAAAGCTAGAATAATCCAACTGGATATGGTCTGCTTTGTTACAGTCTGACCCAGTCTATGACCCATATAACCTATGAATAGTTGGTCATTCAGACTAAGGTTTGACAACCTTGAAATGTAGAAGCTCAGAGCCCTTCATGGATCGAGCCTGTGCAACCTCTCCTCCTCCTTGCCAGTATGAGGTGGAGAGTACAGCAGAAAGGATAACACCTCTGGTGTTTTGCAAAGCAAAGGGTCCACATTCTTGTCCCTGCACCAGCTGCAGAATTTGTTCCAACGGCAGAAGTACAAAGACTTTGTTACTGGCCTTCTGGCCGAAAGCAAAATCTCCATTACGTCATCCGGGAGGTCCCAATCCTTGTACCTCAGCCTCTCAGAAACCATGCGTGAAGGCTGAGTGTCTTGACCTCTGGATGGAAGACAGACCCTCCTCTCGCGAGAGAAGGTCCTTTCTTTGTGTAAGACGTACTGGAGGGCAGATGGACATGTCCATGAGGCCTGGATACCACGTCCTCCTGCCCCAATCCAGGGCAATCAGGATCATGGATTTCGCAAACCTTCTCAATTTCCTGATCACATGATGAATGACGGGGACTGGAGGAAACGAGTACAGGAGTGGAAACTCCCAGTCCAGCACGAATGCGTCTCCTAGAGCTCCTCTTGGGGGAAATTCCCTGGAGCAGTACAATTCGCCCTTTCTGTTGACACTGGTCACAAATAGATCCGAAGGGTGAAGATCTCTTGAAGGACTTCCTGATCTAGTTCCCACACATGGGAGACTGTGCGCTGCCTGCTCAGAGCGTCTGCTGCTCTGTTCTTTTCTCCGGCTAGGTGAACTACCAACAGAAAGATTCCTTCTTGAATTGCTCAGAACCGGAGATGCATTTCCTCTCTGCACAGTGTTAGTGGCCCTACACCTCCTCTCTTGTTGAGGTAGCACATGGCACTGTGTTGTCCATCATTATCAGGACATTCTTTCCCCGAACAGAGGGCAGAAAAGTCTTCAGTGCAAGTCTGATTGCTGCCAGCTCTAAAGATTGATGTGTAGTTTGGACTCAGATGGAGACCAACGACTGCTGATTATCAGACCGTTGGCGTAGGCTCCCCACCCCGTGAGTGAGGCGTCTGTCACTACTGTTATCTCTGCCCATTGTTGCCAAAAAGGTTCTCCCTTCAGAATGTTGTCCTCGCAGGCCCAACACAGGAGATCCTGTGTGACCCTACTTGGAATCTGAAGTAGGTCTGACATGTTGCCTGAGAACAGAGACCATTGTGTCCTGAGAGCCCATTAAAGGGGTCTCATTCCCAGTGAGCCTCTGGCACCAGACAAATGCAGGATGCCATGAGGCCGAGCAACCTCAAAAAGTTGAAGGCCGGGAAACGCTGGGCACTCTGAAACTTGGTGACCATCTGCAGAATGTCTTGAGCCCTCACCTCGGGTTGCAAGCTTTTTCCCAATGATGTATCCAGTACAGCCCTGAAGAACTGGAGCTTTTGAGATGGTGTCATGTAGGATTTCTTGTAATTGTGGGAGAAGCCCACTCTGTGGAGAGAGTGACAGGTGACATTGAGATGATCCAGGACTTGTTCGGGAGAACGCTCCCTGATCAGCCAATCGTCCAGGTAGGGGTAGACGTGAAACGGCAGAACTTGAAACTGATAATGAGAGCCGCCAACGGCAAACCTCAGGTACTTTCTGTGCTTGAGATGGATTGGCACAATAAATATCCTGAAAGTCCAATGACACGATCCAATCCTGGAGTTGGAGGGCCTGAATGATCTGAGAAAGTGTGATCATCTTGAACTTGTCCTTCCTGAGGAACTTGTCCAAGTATCTCAAGTCCAAGATGGGTCTCAGTCCTCTGTCCTTCTTGGGGATTAGGAAATATGGAGAATACCGTCCTTTGTTTCTCTGTGCTACAAGAACTACTCTATAGCACCTTTCTCTTGCAGGGTCAACATTTCCTGCACAAGGAACGGATCTGGAACCCTCAAAGAATGGTTCCCTGGTGGATGGTTCTGAGGTCTTTGAATGAAGGGGAGGCAGTAACCTTGGGCTGTCGTTTGTAGTGCCCAAGTATCCAAAGTAACATCTCACCATTCTTTCAGATGCTGAGACAGTCTGCCTCCCACTGGCGTGTCGTGACTCAAGACCTCAGAGAGGTTTTGAGGCTGCTGAAGGAGTGGCTGTTGGTAAAGATGCCGCTGCTTGAGCGGGCTTTGCACCGCTCCCTCGTCCACCACGAGGGAATCTTCTTTGGCATCTTTGACCAGCCATTTCTCTCTCTCGTCCAATTGAGTAGTAGTAGGGAAAGGATCTACGCCTCCAAGATGTTCCACTGTGGTGAAAAGGATGAGGCTGCCTAATAGCAGCACCCAAGGACGTGTCTGCCGCTTCTCAAGGCTTTCGTCACCCTTGCTTCCAAAAAGATGAGACCCATCAAAAGGCATGTTAAGGAGTCTAGACTGCACGTCAAGTGCAAATCCAGATTTCCTTAACCATGCAAATCTGCGAATTACGGTGCTTGCCGCCATGGCTCTGCTGATGCCGTCAGCAGAATCCAAAAGAAGACTGAAGAGACTGGCACATGGCCTCCTTGCCATCCTTCACAATGGCCAAGAAACCGTCTCTGTCCTCCCCTTCGGGAATATGCTCAGCCGCCACAGAAATGCAGTCCCATAGAGTGTATGTGAACTTTGCCAAGGAACATGTGGAGTTGGCTGATTTAAGAGCCATGCTCCCAGCAGAAAATACTTTTCTTGACCAAGCATCCACCGTTTTATCATCCCGATCCGGTGGGATGGTCGGATAAGCTGCCTGTTTAGAGGTAGCGGTTGCTGCCTGCACCACCAGACTTTCTGGGGTAGGGTGTTTTGACAAGTAGCTGGGGTCACTACTTTAAGGACGGCATTTCCTTGCCCGGTTCTTATTTACTGCCGGACTTGCCTCCGGTGCTTCCCAATTGGCACTTACTCTTTTCTGAAGAGCAATATGAAAGGGTAAAATAGGATCCCTTTGAGGACCTTTATCCAGGATATCTATAGGGTCATCCTGTTCGAAAGGGAAGGCAGTTCTGCTCCATGAAGAGAATAGAAGGGTGGGAGGCAAACCCTAGCGTCAGTGCACCAACATGCATATGTAATGTTCGTGAATAGACCTATTTGCCTCAAAAGCGAGAGGAAGGGTGGGGGCAATGCTTACATGTCGTGCTGTGGAATACTGTTTTTAGGCTTGGTATGTATTCTACAGATAACAAAATTTGCCTGGGCCTGTCGTCAAGCAGCTAAAGAGTAGGTCATAATAATGGACCGAGAAAGTTCTAACTGTCCCTACCTCTATGGGGTCCAATCCCAAGTCAGTACTGGTGGGCCCCCTCTCTAATAGTGGATAGAATAAGAAGAGAGTAATTTGCTCAAACTTTTACACTTGTTTTTTCTTTCGTTCAACAAAGGTTTGATAGAATCACTGCCCAGACATTGTTGTATTGAGAACTATACATGGTGTGGGAAAGACAGGTAGCGCTGGTCAATCGAACCCTTACTTTAGTTGAATGTTAAAAATTAGGGGCTACAAACAGTTACCGGGAAAAATAGTCATTTTATTGGCCATTACTGAAGGTAAATGAACCTTGGTTAGAAGCCTTTGTCACTGAGTACAGGACTAAAAATAGATGATCAAATTGTGAAGACTTTGCCAGGGGAGTTGGTGCTAGAGGTTCTTAGTCCCCCACTGGTTTGGACGTGGCTTGCGGCAGCACTCTTACTGCCGTCTCCACATTTGGGTCAACCGGTTTTGGTGGGCTCGGTTACTGATGCCACCTTCTTCAGGACTGTCTTCAGATGAAATTTAGCAAGGAAATTGTTTGCTCATATACTGTATGCAGCAGCCTTACATGACAATGGAATAGTCTCACCTCAAAGTTGTGCACGGTTGAGTCGATTTATGATGCCTCTTCTTCGACGAGGAGAAGTGGTGGGAGCCACTTCTTGACCTTGACCTTTTTGCCTTCTTTCATCGAGGAGAATCGCCTCCCCCTTCGTCACAAAAAGGCTTTTTCGACAGGGTAGTCAACAGGGATTTCTTAGGCAATCTACTTACCGCCAATTTCCATTTAGGCTCCTTCAGAGCTTATCCAGTCATCGATTGACACTTTGAACAGGCTGAGGTCTTGTGCTCCACACCGAGACACCACAAGCATACTCAATGCGGCTCCGTCAGCAACAACTTGGCATCGCATCCTTGACACTTTTTAAACCGGTTTTCGAGGTAGTCGGTGTCGAAGACGAAGGCATTTTCATATATTTCTCAAATAAATTTCTCAAGCGCACCGGGGTTCTCGAAGTGTAAGCTTACTCGGAAAAACGGAACTGAAGCCAATGGCCGCTGTGCGTGCTATATATGCCTTCGATGACATCATCCTCAAGAAGGAGGCCCTTGTGGGCACATTTTTTCAGAAAAAGCTGAAGCTGGATATTGGAGATATCAAAGATAAGGAATACGTGGGAGGACACAATCCATTCTAATGTAGTACTCTTAGTCCTTACTCCCCACTCCTACATCCTCTATGGACGCTGTGAGAAAACTGAAGGTATTCTCACCCATAGACTCCTTGGATCCTCTGCGCAGGTGGCCAGGGAAGGCCATCGCTATTGGATCCCAACCCTGGGGGCAGAGAAGCGAGGGAGGATCACCTCAGTGGAGTGTCAGTGGGGTCTGGAAGTGGGGTGCCCTTGGACGAGACATGGTATCCCCTTTTCCCATTGACAACCAACCCAACCCTTCCCCAACCTTCCTGGCCTGTTATAAGCCAGTTCCTCTTGTTGTCATTCCATCACTTTTTTTTCTGTTTGTTTATTTTTCGCTGGATTTTCTGCATGCGACTTTTTGACACAAAACCTCATACATTTTTTATATTATCGGGAGGTATTACCCCCCAAATCCCCTTCCCAGCTATTTATAACCTAATCCCCACACCTCCTACCCCTTATATCCCTTGACCCACCTCCTCATATATTTCGATGAGATTTTGTGGCAAAAAACTGCAGCTAAAAACTCAACTAAAAAAAAACGCCTGTTGAATGAACATCATACCGTTTTCCCACACATGACAGTTGACAATGCTGAGACAAAGAAGATTCAACTAAGAGCAATGAAGACTAAACTCTTTCACCACTCTAGTACTGGGACAAGGAAGATGCCTGCTAAGAGCAGTGAAGGTCCGGCATGTCCCTCTAATTGTGGTCAGACAGGGCAGATTGGACACTCACACTTGCAGCCTGTTAAGGGGCTGCAGGTGTATAAAAAGAGACCAGCCCACCAGCGACAACAGCAACAGGAGAAGTAGCAGGAAGACCGGTGGAAGCAGCAGGGAACTTTAATTGGAGGCCACGCCAAAACGCTGAAGTTTGCAGAGAGAGGCGATCTACAGAAGCGTAGCACTGGGGCTTCGTGTAACAGATTGAACTTTGTGAAGGGAGCCTTGTGGAGAGGCTGCCTCTTTTCCCTGTGGTCGAGACTACGCTTGTTCAGGAGGTTGCTACAGGAGTGCCTGAAGGGCAGGAGTTGGACCCCTGCCTGACATGGAGAGCAGAAGACTGTTTGATCCATGCTGCTGGGAGGCCTGTGTGTTACGCTCACCTGGTATCCACGGGGACGCCACCCAGCCGGTTGGTCGTTGGTACCCTTCCCAATGATTCCCTGGTGTGGTCTCGGTGTCGATGGGATTCCGCCTGGAAATGAAGACTATATTAGGACTGGGCGACCAAGGTAAGTTTTCCCCCACCTCCCTTGTGTTTCCAGCCCCGCCGGGTTCTCTTCTCACCTGGTTGTTGGAATCGGTGGGCTCTCCGTCCTGCTCTCTGGGAAGGGCGCGTTATTTTTTGTGGGCGCGGGCGGTCCAGTTACTTCACTGACTGCTGCCCTTGTAGTGTCTTTCAGGTAGGTCTTATTGTGATTGATGGCGTCGTAATTCTTGCATGACTTTTCTCTGTTCTAAATGTCTCTTTTTTTTATCTCTAGGAGCGCGCAGTGTCCGCTTGGAGAACTGGATATGCTGGTTCTCACTGGGAGATGATGGCGCGCTATAGCGCAATGATGCAGTAAGGAGGCGCTTTGTGTATCGCAGCAATGTCTTGTCCTCACTGACCTGTGCTTTTCTCTTTTCGTAGGTCGCAGTGAGTTCCCAGCGCTGATGGAGTTCCGGAGCTATGCCGGCCAAAAAGCAACCAACCAGGTAAGTCTTTAAGCGCTTTGTGGTTGTAATGTCTCCACTACCTCCTTTAATGAGTTCTTCCTCCATTTCTCAGGTCCTTCGATCCGGGCGGGACCTCCACCAACAGAGCTGCTCAGGAGCTGCGAGCAGTGAAGGATAATCGATGCAGGTAAGATTCTGCTGCTAACAATGTTCTTGGTTTTTCTGCAGGTCCGGAATTCACCAGGCTCGTGAGAAAGCTGGATACGGTGAGCGTCAAGTTGCTAGAAGCAAAGTAACGCGAAGGATGTTGTCTTGTTCGGGTGTGGTTTAAATAGCCACTGTAAAGTAGCCCAGATAAAGTAGTCCCTAGGCCACCACACCTAAAACACTAGACCGCATAGCTTGGTTCTAGAAATCAAGCTATGTGGATGCATCCATGTTGGCTGAAAGCCTAAATAAAGTAGTTCCTCAAGCAGATGTCTTTCCTTACTGATGAGCCTGGCACCATAGGCGCCAGGACTGGCCCCAAGAGGGTCTGAGAAGTGGATGCCAGGCCTTATTAGTGATCCAAGCCCTGATTCCACCTGGCCAATGGGCTTGCCAGTGGGGATCAGGGCTGAGGGTTGTGACACTGTGAATACGACCATTGAGTTTCTAGCATTGAGAAAACTGGTGTGCAAGCGTTTATACTTGTCCGTTCGGGGAATACATTGTATCTGAGTGGTCGCATGGTTGAGGAAACACGTTTTCGAATGTCTCCGATCCAATCCGTTGTCAGACAGTGAAATACTAAGATTACTTTTTTAAAAAAATGATTTACTGTTATTATGTTTAATTAAACCTTTTAAACACATTACAATACAATAAATAACAATGTACACATTTCCTAATATTACAAGTGTCTGCAACCATTAATTTATATTCTACACAAAAAATACAATGAAACAAATGTGATAAAAAATTGAACAGTTGCATCTTAAAACACACACAGTGCCTGTTACAATCTCAAAAAATGGATGTCTAAAAATATCTCAAACATTAAAATCATCACATAATGAATACATATGCTAAAACCTAGGATATATCAGGTGTTCGGTATCCTTTTTTCAATCTCCAGCCACATATTATATAATGCGAAATTCACAATCGTACATTCCCCAGAGTACAAGAAGATCCATATTTGATCAGAGTAAATGTTGCCGATTTTATATTTTAAATTCTGGTATCCTTTAGCATAGTTATCTGTCAATCTATCACAATTAGTAAAACGGTATCTAGGTGTCTCCATCTCGTGGTCACATAATCTGCACAGGCGCATATCATAAGCAATTTTCATCCAAGCACCGATTTTGGAGAATGTAGGAAGTAGGTCCAATCTAAGTGATCACATGAATCTTCTAACCCTATTTTTAAAGTGGTTTGTGAGATATTTACACAGATCGCCCTTAAGATTTTGTTTAACGTATAGTAGGGTAGCGAGCACCAGCACATTTTTTCATCTTTGTCTCCATTTCAACAGAAGTCATATTTTCCTCAAAATCAAAGCCTATGGCGTCAAAGAAAGAAGTTACATCTTTTAATCATTCCGTCAGAGCATTACCTGATGGACAATTCTCTAAAATAGGTTTAAAATTGCTAAACATTGAGTCAGGAGAGTTACAGTTATTCAGCATTCGTATGTAGAATATACCCATCAAAATCTTTCAATGGGTGCGCATTGAAGTAATACCTAGTACGCAAATTGATCCCCTCAACTGGAGCACATGGCGGGAGACCCAACATACTTTCCCAGAGTTTGCCCTCAAGCTTCTTAACCCAGCCTGTTTCTTTCATTGTAAGTATCTCAAGACCATAACACAAACTAGGAATTTAGCAAGTTTTGTACAATTTTTAAAACCCTTCGATTGAAAAAACCCCTTTATGTCTAATAAAATTCATCATAGTCGTAAATCATCTTTTCATTTTAAGCGATACATATCCCTCTATTTGTGCCACATTCATAGTATCAGATATGCACATATCCAGGTAGACATAAGATCGAACAATCTCGATTCTTTCATTCTCCATTTTCCAGACCCATTTACAATGACAAATTTCCATAATTAAATTTTTTTGATGGTTAATAATCAGACTGTTTATTCAAGAATATTCACAAAGGTCATATATACTTCTTTGTAGCCCTATCTGTGTCTTGTCCAATAATAGAGTGTCATCAGCGTATGCAAGCCAAACCATTTTTTGATTTCCAATTTTTGGGGGGAAATTGTGGCAGTTATCAACAATAGAACCCATATCCAATACATATAAATTATATAAAGTGGGAGCAAGTGGACAACCTTGCTCTAAACCAAAGTTAGTTTCACAAGTATCACGCAAGGAGCCCTCCTGGTCCAATCTAAACTGAGCTTTTGTACTGGAATAAAGCTCTCTAATAAAACAAAGTAGCATAGGGTTCATATTCCACTTCTTTAATTTTGATCAAAAAAGATTGCGTTCAACTATATTGAACGTCCCCTTATAATCAATGAAGCATATATATAAAGCACCTTCTATCTTTTTCAAGCTATCATTTATTAGATATGATAGTGCCCAAAGGTTAGACGCACCCATGACCTGTCTAAAGCCTGACCGTTGATTGGAGAATAGATTGTTTCTTTTTATCCAGTCATTTATCTCATGTAGTAATCATTTTGAGAAAATCTTAGAACACACATCAGTCATGGCTAAAAGCCTGGAGTTTGGACCACCACGTGAGGTCCGCGTGGAGAGAGGGCAGTTTGCTGACCAGCTATGCTTGGGAGCACCTCTCCTGATTCCATGAGGCTTTGAAGTGCAGCTGTAATCTCCTCATCCAGAGTCTCGTGTGTGGCGCGGCCAAAAGGTCCGCTACCATGATGCCCAGTGAGTGTTGGCTCCACCAAGCTGACGTCACTGCCCTGGTAAGGTAGTGCGTTGCGGCCCTCTTGATGGCCGCAATCTTGTCCTCTGTGGGGAAACACCTTCTCGGAGCACGTGTCCCAGATGAGGCCCAGGAAGGTGAGGCTCCGCGTGGGCTGCAGTTGAGACTTCTTGAGGTTGATAGTAAACCCAGGGTCGTGGAGTGTGTTCATAAGTGTGGGTAATTCCCTCCGGTGATCTTGCCCTGACAAGCTAGTCATCCAGGTACGGGTAGACATGGTGGCCCTGGCCTTGAGGAGGGCTGCCACTGCATTCATGAGTCTGGTGAATACCCTGGGGGCTAAATTGAGGCCAAAGGGTAGCACCTTGTACTGGAAATGACAGCCCATAATCCTGAAGCATAGGAAGGAGCGATGTGGCTGCCAAATCGGGACGTGTAAATAGGCGTCCTTCAGATCCAGGGAGCACATCCAATCTCTCCCGTCTAGTGTCTCTGCAATGAGTGCTGGCGTAACCATCTTGAATTTCTAAAGAGGGAGGGAGAGGTTGAGGGTGAATAGGTCCAACACAACTCTCAGGCCAGCCTGGTTCTTCTTTTGTATGGTGAAAATCCTGGAATAGAAGCCCAATCCTCTCTGGGAGGCTGGGACTTCTTCCACTTCCTTGCTCTCGACGAGAGACTGGATCTCCGCCAACAGAGTTGCCGTCCCAATCTGTGGGAGTGGAGGGAAGGAGGGAGGAGAGGGAGGCATCGGTAGGCGGTACCCCGTGCATAATACGGATAGGATCCAGGGGTCCGCAAAGTTTTGGCACCAGAAATGCATGTGAGAGGCAAGCCTGCCACCCACTGGAGACACGTGGACCTGAAGGGACATGTCATGCCTTTTTTCCTTCTGAGGCCTGCGCTAAGGAGGGGTACTGGAAGAAGCCCTTGCCTCCCCCCCTTTTTGTTGTTTGCGCCGGTGCTGACTCAGCGAGCGTTCAGGTTGTCTAGACCTCCTTTCCTGGAATCCCCGGAACCTGCCAAACGCCTGCCCCTTGTGGAAGCGTTGATGCGTCAGGTTGTACGCCTTGGGCGTGGCCTTCGTCAGGATAGAGAAAGATTTCGCAGTCAGTGAGCTGTTCTTTTTATCAAATTCCTCGTCAGTAAAGAAGTCACTCCCCTCGAACGGAAGGGGCAATATGTGATCCTGGGTATCAGGGTTAAACTTAGTAGCCCGAAGCCAGGCCGTCCTTCTCATGTCTGTGGCGATGCAGATGGCCCGGCCAGATATATCGATGTGGGCCACAGTGGACTCCATGATATCCTGCACTACCAGCCTGGCTTTTCCTAGACCCGCCTTGAAGCGTGCCTGGCTCTGCACTGGAAGTTCCCAGGAGGACGTTCGCTATTTCCTGCATAAGCTTTAGGTTAGCGGCTGCTAGCATGGCATCCACGTAGGCCTGACGCAGGTGCAGGGAGGCCTTGGAGTACATCTTCTTCCCGTACGCCTCCAAGATCTTCTCCTCCTTGCCGAGCAGGGCCGAGGACGATGTGGCCAAGGACGACTGAGGCCTAGAGAAGAGTGACGCTGCAGTGATCCCCGAAGAGTGTGGTTGAGGGTGTGCCGACAACAAGAGTGTATACCCCTCCATCTGTCTATACTTGGCATCAAGGTGCCGATTGACAGGTTGGGCCGAGAGTGGCTTGAGCCACCCCTTCTTGGTCAGTGTCACGACGTCCTTCTGCATCAAGATACCCGTCTTGGTAGGGGGTCTTATGGTGAGGACTTCTGCCAAGACCCCCTCCTAGGGCTGCTCTACCTTGGGTTGAGAAGGCCCAAATATTCTGCCAAACCTGTAAGCCTGTCGTGGAAGGCCTTTGCTGACGACGGCATGTCAGGGTCCTCCTCCTTGTCCGTTTACACCACCGTGTCCGGCTGGTCTGGAGCAGGTTGAGGGGTGCTGGGTGCCATGGGCTGACGTGTGGAGACCGGAGCCGGAGGCTGGTGCGGGACAGCCTGTGCTGTGAGAGGCAGGGGAACCGGAATCGAAGGAGCCAGCAGGTGCAGCAGGGGCTGCGCTGAGGCCTGAGACGCTGGAGCCATGGGAGGAATGACTATGGGCACTGTTGGAGTGACAGGAGGGAGCAAGTCCCTGACAGCATCTCGTAGGATGGCCCCCATTTCTGGTGTTGGCATCAGCGCCAAGAACCTTTCGAAGAACCTTTTGAAGAACCTGTCTTTGGAGGCAGAAGAGGAGACAGGAGATATTGACGGAGTGGCTGGGGGCTGCTGGGGCCGGAGCGCAGTCTGTTCAGGTTGCCGGTGGAACCTGCCCTGCGCTGCTGATGGACACACTGCAGGCCACATACCTGGTTGACACCAGTATCACCTTGAAACTCGTTCACCCGCCTGCTCGGTTCCTGGGAGTGGCATCAGACGAGCGCCTATGTTGTCTGGCAGGCAGCCATTTTGTCGAGCTGCTTGCCACGTGCCAAAGTTGTGGTGCATAGCTGCCTAGGCCCAGCCTCTTCCAAGACTCTTGGTGGTGGAGCATGAGGCCTACCCAGCACCTCAGGTCTATGCCTGGAAGGTGTATTGCCCTCGGCATTGTCGCCGATAGTGCTGCGTGCAGGTGCCCCCTCAGCCATAGAGCCGGTACTAGGGCGTTGCCCCTCGGGTGTACACCCGGAAAAAGAACCTTGCGGACCCTCAGCATTGATTCCGGAAGGATCTGATGACCCCTCGGCCATGAGGCCGCTAGCTGGACTAGCCTTGGTGCGTGTGCTGGTACAAGAACCTGAGATGTTCCTCCCGCTTCAGTGTTTCCTCAGGAAGTAGTCGCCCTTACGGGGTGTGACAGAAAATAGCAGCCCTCTTTTGGGCCACGAGCTCTGTTTAACAAACTTCTTCAAGTCCTCTGGAGGCGACCCTTCAAAGAGCTCCCTCCACCTAGCTAGCCTGTTCTTCAGTGCGCGTGGTGTCAGTGCATAGCACGCAGTACAACCTTCCCAACCGTGGTCAGGGCCAGGGCAGTGGAGGCAATGAGCGTGGCAATCAGACGTAGGAAAGAGCCCGTTGCAGGCTGGACATCTGCAGAAGCCCGCTGCAGTCGACATGTGCCGGGTGGAGTGTGACGCCAGATGAACAAGTACCTGGATGACAAATAAAGACAAAAAGATACAAGAAGAATCTGGGGAAGAGCACATGGAAATCAGCCCGTTCCCTTCGATGTGGAAAAGGGGACTGAAGAGTGGCGCCCGTGGGCAGAGTCAGGGTAGCGCATGCTCCCAGGGCCACACCCCTGCATGTCTCTAAATTTAAAGAGGAAGAAGGTTTTTCTGGTGAAAAAGGTTCCATCTCCCTTCCCTAGGAAGGGACGCCCATGAAGTATGGAGGAAAGAGGACGGGACGTAAGAGTACACCCAGTACATGAAAGATGATATCAGAAATGTCATTATAGACATCAATGATAACATCTTAGATGCAGTTGTACGGTTGCAGAAGAAGATAGGCAATACGATCCGTTCCGGCAATGTAGACTCAGATAAAACCTTAGGGATGAATCTTGAGTGAGGTCGAAGAATGACTTAATCCTTCTGAAAGATGGCAAATGGTGGTTTGACGGAAAGTGCTTGTAGTTCCCCAATGCGCCTGGCTAACGTGAGGGCCACCAAAAAGGTTGTCTTCCAAGACAGACATTTTAGGTCCTACCTATGAATAGGCTCGTAGGGCGCTCTCACCAGTGATGCCAGAAAAGTGTTAAGACACAAGGAAGGGATGGGTTTCTGTTCCCAAGGGAAGGTACGCATCAAACCCTTCAAGAAGGCTTCAATTTTACTGGTCGGAGACCAGAGAACCCTGGTGAGATTTTGTGGTGTAAGCGGAAATGGCTGAAATGTGTACCTTGATGGAAGAAAGCGCTAATCCACTCTTTGCCAATTGAAGGTAAGATCTGCTCAATAGATGCCGAAAATTGATCTCTGCTCGATGCTGCACACTACCCTTTGAAGCACTTCCACTTCTTGGAGTACGTCCGTCGCGTGAACGGAGCTCTGGTTGCTCTGAGTATGCCCCAGCATTCTGAGTCTAGTGCGACCTCTGCACTAGATATGCCTTACGCTCTGCATTTGGAACTGGAGCCCTGAAAAGAGTGAAAAGGACGGCACTCGGGGGGGGGGGGGGGGGGCTGGCTTGGCAGCCATGGAATAGGCTGCTCTTTGTCAGAGCTCCCAGGTCCGACAATTGATCCGTGGATTCGCACAACTTTAAGCTGCCAATTTTAAAGAGAAAATGGACGAGTATCAATAGGAAAAGAAGCAGCGCTGAAAGTATCATCTTTCGCGAAGATCGTATGTCAGGATCGGAAGTTATACTACATTGTAGCCCCTGCCGGGGAAGAAAGGCTGACGGCAAAATGGCGGCAGAGGAGGAACAAAGGAATCTCTGGGGGCCTGCACCGCGTCGATAGTATTGAGCGTTGCAACGGAGGTGATACGCGGCTGTCCCGGATGGAAGGATGGCCGGCGTATACGCGAGGAGAACGAAGCGTGGAATTGTCTGGGCTGCCTACAACGGAGAGGAAGACCTCGCAGGCGCCGGTGGACCCGATCTCAATAAAAGCGAGTGCGCGCACAGCGCTATGAGGACTGCGGCTCCCTGCCATGTTAACGCTGAGCGCCCGGAAGGCTTACTATTGTAACTGACAAGGACACTGCAACGCTGGAATAAAGTATAAACATGACGCGGCAGAACAAATAAGTGCGATAAATGGGATACGGATGTACGCATGGTCAGCCGAACTAGGGAAGAGGCACCGGGTATGCTAGTGAGCTGGTCACGGCACCCGGAAACCCCGCTGCTCATGGAAGTACATGCCCCAAAGCTATATGTGGAATAGGACCGTCTGGCCCTGTGTGGCCGAAATGCCCTCTGCAGTGCACAACAGCACGAACTTTGGGTGAGCATACATTGGGAACACATGAGAATGAGGCCCAAAGTGCCTCTATCAAGGCTACTGATAAGAAGCACCCTGTGGTGGACAGCGTGCCCATTCTGGGCACAAGAGAAAGCACGAGCTGTGCCACGTGACCCGATGCCCCCCCTGGACACGAGTACCAGGGGCTTGGAGGAGAGGCAGAAGCGAGCTGCATAGTTGCTGAAGCACGGAAAGCAGCTTTAAAGCAACGGGACAGCGGTGCAGCACCCCGGGGCATACATATAATAGAATGGACTGGTGACTGTGTCGCAGGGAAAGTGCATTCCGCAAGAGGAGCGGACACAGAACTGTGGGTTGGCTGGGGCGAGTGAAGGCCATCCCACGAGCCACAGCACACCAACGCCACAGAGCCTGAATGCGTAATACAGACGTAAATCATCCTAAATTAACCCTCTGCAGCTTGACCCAACCACTGTGACGGAAGGCCGGACACCAACATTAAAATACAGTGAGTGACCCGCATGCTGGTGGCAATGATACAGGGACCTGGGGCTACTAATGAGGAGAAAGAGGTGCAGGCAAGCAAGCTCCTGGCGTAGCGAGGAGAGGACTCCTGGAGGACAATGGGGAAATAGTGTTGAGATACACTGTGTAAGACCCAAAGACAGGTGAAAATGAGCGAAGGAATATAGACTGGAACGCGACATGTGCACCAGACCCAAAAGAAGTAACAGGACAGAAAGGTTGGCGAGAGGGGGCAAGGCGAAAGGCAAACAGCCTACAATGGATATTTTTGCTAAATCACAGCAGTCCCCCACCGCCCCAACGCAAAGCGGGACCATTGCATCCACTGGAGTGGCAATGTCAAGTGACAATCACATGATTCTGGAAGCTATAACGGAACTGAAAGCCTTGTGGGGGACGGCGATGGCAGAATTAAGGACTGCACTGGAAACGAAAATAGATGCGGTTGGCGTGGAGGTCAACCTACTAAGGCAAGATGTAAGAACACTGGTGGAAAGGACCAGTGGCCTGGAGAGTGCTGTGAAAATCAACACAGATACTAGCAAGGACAACTCCAAGGCGGTCCGCATACTGAAGCAGCAGGTAGCCAACCTGGAGAACCGAGCAGAGGAGGCAGAAGGAAGAGCGAGACACAACAATATATGCGTAGTTGGCCTACCGGAAGGAGAAGAAGGCCAAGACCCCACAAATTATGTGGAAAACATGATCCTGCAGTAGATAGATGCAAATAAGCTTTCCCAGGGATTTGCGGTAGAATGTGCGCACAGGGACTTGATGAGAAAACCGCAACCTGGAACCCCTCGGAGAGCAATTATAGCGAAGATCTTGAATTATAGAGAAGGGAAAAGATCTTCGAGTTCTTCAGGAAAGGGGGGACGATAAAGAGAGCATCTGCGACCATCACTGCATATCCTGATTACACTATGCTAGTCCAGAGACAACGCTACAGTTATGTAGTAATTAAGCGGAGACTGCGCACGGCTGGATTGAAATATATGCTGCTGTACCCCGCTAAACTCAAAATTCTTTACAAAGACAAAGCACACTTTTTTGAAACCCCAGAAGACGCAGCAACGTGGTTGGATGCACATGGCTGTCCGAAGCAGAATGAGGAGCTGGGTCCCGAAAGTAACAGTAAGTGATCTAATAGCCATGCATATTGAGAATAAGACGTGGGGTGGGGGGTTGTTACATCATGAGACACTTGAACATGTTGGACTGGAATATAGAATGCGTAACGAAAGAAGGAGAGTGGAAGGTGCGATGAACCTGATTTTTGAATAGGGAGCAAGAGACGGAGACAACCTACCCCTAAGGGTTAGATTAGGAGGACCGCCACTAGGGCGATACCTCGCTGCTGAGCTACAAGTAAGGCAACTGCCAGAAAGGGCTAGATGCGGGGGTGCCTGAGATCCAGGGATGGAGCTGGGCAACAGTTGGGGGGACGGGGTAAATTGGGGCGAGGGAGGAAGAGTGGAAGTTGGGGAAATGTTGGGGAGTGGGATGGGGTGGGGAAGGGAGGGGGTGGAAGAGGGAGGGGGGTAAAGTTAGTAGTTAGGAGACTTTGTATTGGGGAACAAGCCTACACCGGAAAAGTGAAGAATTGAGATTTGATGGATTTGATGGAACTGGTGGGTACTTGGGGAGGGAGGGGGATGACCCGAATATGGTATGGGATACCTTAAAGTAGTCACCTGGAATGTGATAGGGCTCAATAGCTATTTAAAAAGAAAGAAGGAAGGTCATGATGTATTTGCGTAGGCAAAAAATAGACATAGCCTTGTTGCAGGAGACTCATCTGACAAAAGAGAAATGAGGTGGTGCAGAAGAAGAGGAGAGGGACTGTTGTGGAAGCAACATATTCAGCGTATGCCAGAGGGGTAATTACCGGGGTGGCACCGCATGTACCGTTTCAGCTGCTGCACTCTATAGTGGAAGCAGATGGGAGCATAGTAATATTAAAGGGGTTGGTGGAAAACAGGGAGATATGTGTGATAAACACCTACGCCCCGAATCAAGATACGGCGTCATATTTCAGAACCATATATAGTAAACTTAGCGCGAGCCTGGGAGAGGCGGTGATCTGGGGAGGAGATTTTAATTGTGTAATAGACCCCAAGATAGATAGATCTGACTCCAAGATAGATGGATAGACCGACTCCAGCAGCCAGGAGACTATTATCCCTGATAACAGACTTTGGGTTGGAAGACGCATGGAGAATACGGTACCTGCAAGATCGATAATACTCGCATTATTCGGACCCCCAGAATCTACACACTAGATTGGACTATGTGTTTGTTACGCATGAGCTAAGGACAGAAATAGTACAGATAGATTATAAGGCAAGGGTCCTATCGGACCATTCGCCGCTGATACTGACATGGCAATATCGACCTCCGAGAGCGATCATACCGACATGGCGTATCCGAGCAGAGGCGCCGAAGGACAACATTTTCAGGGAAGACATGAGAGAGGAAATAATAAGCTATTTTGAGACCAACACAGGCAGTGTGGAGTAGCAAGAGTTCTCTGGGAAGCCTTTAAAGTAGTGGTGAGGGGGATAGCAATAGCCAAGTCCAAAGGGCTACAAGGAGGGATTTTAGCAGACCTACAAGATGTGGAAAAGGATTTAGAAAAGGCACTGAAAGGGGGAGGCAGCACCAAAGAGGGAAATTAAACAATCCTTAGGTTGCAGCATAAAAGCGTGGGATACCTGGAAAGGCCGTGCAATCTAAACTATAAAAAATACATAGAAAGACCTCATGCGGGGGGAGATAAGCCAGGGAGAGTTCTAGCATGGCTATACAAAAGCGAGACTCCCAGAACAGTAATCAGAATGATAGTGAAAGAAAATGGAAGTATAGCAGACACCCAGGAGGAAGTGAACCAAGAATTTGCAAACTATTACCATACTCTGTATGGGGATGTGGAGGGAAGTGATAATAAGGAAATAAGTGAAATTCTAGAGGATATAGGATTGCCGCAGATTAGTGCTGAAGAGCGAGAAGAGCTAGATGCACCAATTACTCTAGAGGAACTGGAAGAAGTGGTGAGGTCTGATGGACTCCCCAGCAAATTTTATAAGATGTATAAAAATTAGGTACTCCCACCACTCTTGGAAATGCTCAACGAAGCATATGAAGTCAGGAAGCTACCAGAATCGCTGAGAGAAGCGATAATCATACCACTTCCTAAACCCAATAAGCCTGTTGGTGAGTGCGGCTCCTATAGACCCTTATCGATGTTGAACCAAGATAGCAAAATACTGACGGCGGTCCTGGCAAATAGAATGAAGAGAGTCATTACTAAATTAATACATCCTGATCAAACTGGTTGTGTCCCCAACAGGAACATATCCAACAATCTCAGGCGACTCCATCGAGTCATTGAATATGCGGATGAAGAGACAAGTTAAATGGCAATTGTGTCCCTGGACGCAATAAAGGCTTTCGACTCGGTCAAATGGCCGTGGTTGATAGCTACCTTGACAAATTATGGAGTAGGACCAGGATACCTAAGATGGGCCAAATTGCTGTATAGCGAACCACTGGCTAGAGTGAAGACAGGAGCAGTTATATCAAAGAGGTGGCAGCTTAGTAGAGGCACCAGACAGGGATGCCCATGGCCCCCCCATGTTGTATATCCTGGCCTTAGAGCCTTTGGCGATATATCTGAGATAGCAATACGACACAATAGGCATTGTCATTAAAGGAGAATCGCATTTAATTTCCTTGTATGCTGATGACATGTTGTTGTATCTGCGCTACCCGGAAGAAAACTTACAGTATGTCCTGGAAGTGCTGAACCGATTTGCAGGGCTCTCAGGCATAGCAGTGAACCCCAAAAAGTCCTGTGTGTTCCCATTGGGGAGGTATAAAGGGATCCCGCTGGAGCAATTACCAGATACCCTGGGCGGTCAGCACGTTCAATATCTCGGAATAGACATACCACACGGTAGAAGCAGAGCACCAACACAATACTGAGAAAGCTGTACGGAATATAGAAAATAACATGAGATTTTGGGTGAAACTTCCCTTGGCGATGATGGGCAGAGGGGCAATGCTTAAAATGGTGGTCCTGCCAAGACTGTTGCATTACTTTGGGAATATCCCATACTTGATATCTAAGAGATTCTTTGCTAAGTTGAGCAGTATATGTAGGGATATCCTTTGGCATGGGACAAGGAACAGGATGGCCCTTTGGAAGCTGCAAAACTCACACGAGAAGGGAGGCATTAAACTGCCGAATGATGAGATCTATTATATAGCAAGCCAACTCCAGTATGTAACCAAATGGCTTTCTGAGGAGCCGACCTCAGAAGCCAGGTTGTTCCAACGGGACTGTGCCCCATTCTTCCTAAAGGAGATGGTGTGGTTGCCTAAAACAAATATGGAAGGGCGCCCGAGAATGATGGTGCTTGGGTGGGAAATATGGCGGAGAGCGTGCAAGATGGTGGACGTCTCTTACCCATGTTCCCCGCAGGTGCCGCTGATAGCTCTGGCGGAAGAGAAACAACTCAGATTAATGATTAGGAAGCATTGGGAGACTGTGGGGATACCGACTTTGGGGGATATATGGCAAGAAGGGCATATAAGGGATTTTGAGGGGCTGGTGGAAGAAACATGGGTACATGCAGGACAATATATTACATATCATAGGGTGGTGCAGCGGATCAAAGAGACATGGCCTGAAGAAATACTATCAAGTGAATCTGATACTACCATAGACATAATGTACGACATAGCAGAGGGGGGGTCATGAAATATCAAGAATATATGAGCTGGTGATGACCAAGGTGGGAAAGCAAGTGGTACAACTTAGACAAGATTGGGAAGTAGAAGTGGGGCCCCAATGAGTGATGGGATGTGGGAGCGTGCTCAGTCATATCACAAAAGAGTGTCGAGAAACGCCAGGCTACAGCTGATACAACTGTATATCACCCACAGGGCATATATGACACCACAAAGGATAGCTACATTTAAAAATGCAGGGTGACAATCATGCCTCAAATGTAATGAAGAAAATGCTGGAATGGTGCACATGTTTTGGTCATGCCCAGAAATAGAATGTTTTTGGGGAGAAGTAGCACGCAGGATGGAAGATAAAGGGATCAAATTGGAGGTAGATACAGTATGGGCTTGCCTATTGGGAGGGTTCCCTAGATCACATAAGCTAAAGCACGTGAGTAAACTGAAAGATCTGGTGTATGTACTAACAAAGAGGAAAATTGCAATGGGATGGAAAGCAAGTCACAGACCAAGAATAGAAACGTGGTGGAAGGACCTACAAAAATGGACAGAGGTGGAAACAGCAGTATGGCAAGAGGCGAGTAATGTTGGGGGTGGAGGAAGAAGCAGAAACCTTTATGGCCTGGAAACAACTAATTGCGGAATTATTTGGGCCCACACAGGACGGGGCTAGTGACCAGGACCCACCGGTAGTAACCGATGTAGAAACATTATCACATGATGAAGAAACGGAACAGGATGGGAAGTAGGCTTGAGGGGAGGGTGGGAAGGGGGGAACACAGTGGACAGGATAAAATGACGTGTATCAATCTTCTCAAGGGCACTGTAAGTTTGGTTTGTGTTGGTTGTTGTAATAAAATCAATAAAAATTGTTAAAAAAAAAAAAAGGACGGCACTCCTTATCTTTGTCTCTGAGGGAGCTGATTGCCCTTGTTTTAGTGTCTTACTTGATGCCTTTTAAGTGGTCGTCAATCTTCTTCCCCAAGAGTTCCTGGCTATAAAAAGGCACGTCTAAAATGTGCGCCTGTATCTCTGGTCTAAAGCTAGTGGCCTTTATCCAGGCCTGTCATTGCTGTTGCAAGACTGTACCATTTGCCTAAATCTGCAATAGGCGACATCCACCAAGGTATCTATCATATGGCCTGAGGCACTCTCAACATCCATGACTATGGATCTAGCCTCCTCCTGAAACTTGGCTGGTAGGTGTTTAGCCAGTCATGACATTCAGAGCCATAGCTCCCTATCCAAGCTGGCCATTATAGCCATAGTGTTACTGGCCCTTACAGCCAATGAGGCTGCTGCTGAAACCTTTCGACCCATTGCCTCTAGTTGCACCGGGGACTTTGTATTTTTTCTCTGTTCATGCCACCAACGCCGGTGTGGAAACTGGGGTGGCCAAAATATTGTTACTCACTTCCCAAAGTGTATCCAGGATCGGGATTGTGGTTATTGTCTGGCATGTTTTGTCCCTATGTTCATAGAGGACTGATGTCTTCTCTTCTGAAGCCACTTGGATTGTGAAAATTTTAGCAGATTTGGCAATAGTGGAGTGAAACAATACTATATCATCCGGCGGGGCAGCACCTCCTAGATTCATGCTTCTTCTGCTTTTCAATGAAAACAGAGTCCCAATCACCCGGTTCTGTATAGGGAATATCCCTTGGCAATTCACCCTCTTCCAGCTCGTTCCCATGTGTGTCAGTGCCAGGAAACTCCCTGAAGGGGTCGTCTGGTTCCATTGGATCGTCCATGGAGTCTTCATTCCACTCAGAAACTGACGGTAGATGGCACTCAGGGCTCTCAGGTCCTTTGTGGTGAGGACCGTGGTGGGGAGGAAGAATGCCTCCGTCGCTGCGGTCTAGGCGATTCACTATAATGCGATTGCTGCCTTTGGTGACTGCTGACAGACGGTATCGCTGCCTCTGGTGACTGCTGACAGACGGTGAAGGGTGTGGAATGATGGCCGTGGGGGACCTGCTTCTAGTGCGGGCCACAACGGACTGTTTTATTTGGCATTTTCATTGTGCAGCCATTTTTTGAGCTTTTTAATACCTGGAGCTGCGGTGCCATTTTGAAAGCACTTGTTTTTTCCTCCTATTGCTGCTTATTTGACTGTTTTTGGCCCTTCCAAGGTGGCCGCTGTGGTTTTCTTTGTTGTGTAGACAGGCTGTGCTGAATCACCTCTCCCTGTGCTGCACTCCCATTGGTTGCTGAGTGTTTTCTTCCATCCAATCAGGGACCGGCAGGCTTCAGCCGGCCCTCTCAGCAAAGGCCCACTTCCAAGGCCCCTGTCCGCTTCCAGAACGCTAATTGGGGTCCTCCCTGCACCTTAACCACAATGATGCAGCCACCTCTCTCCTCTAAGAAATCCGGACTGCCTTGACTTTGCCACCTCCAGAACTATCGGTTAGTTCCCTCCTTATGGACTCACTTCTACTGCCTTTGACTATCACTGTTCTTTCTGCTTGTTGCTCCCATGTTGTCATCTTGCTGCGCAGTGCTTCCTAAACCCTTTGCCAACATCTGATTCCAAGATTGAAAAAGTCAAATCTTGCTGTTTTTGCTTTGCTCTTAAAAGTCAAATCTTGCTGCCCAGTGCGAAATTCTCTGTATTTTGCTTGTATACTGTTTCTTCTCTGTAACTTGCCAACCCAGTGACCTCACCACTCTCTTTTGTCTCACACCTACCTGCCTTAGCCCCCCCAGTATCTCCCATCCTCTCCTTACTTCTACTCCAATGGAGCTTTCTGTTTCTCCTATCTTCTCCAACTGCTTCGCCATTGACTATCCTTCCCTTCTCACTAAGTCTGGTAGGAAGAAGTTCAAAAAGGATATCTTGGCCTCTAATCCTGGTCTTCCTATCGCCGACACCTACTCCAATGCTTCCTCCAGACAGACGCTTACCGACATCCTCTTTGTCGTTCCTTCGCCAGATCTATGGACTCCTAATATGGTCTCTGTGCTCTGCCCTATCTCCTCCTCTCCCATTAATGGTGGCACTCGCTGGGAAGTTCTCATGGCTTCCTTCGACTCCTCTAAAGTCATTATTAATGTCTACCTAAATGGCACTGTCATGGTCCAAGGCCCTCAGGCCAATCTCCTCCTCTTTGATAGGCGCTTCCCTCGCCTCATCAATTTCCTCTCATCCCCTGCTGTGCCCTCCTCTCCCCCCTTGGCTATCTTGCCCTCTCTCTCCTCCTCCTCCTCTGCCCCTCCTAGGGCTCTTTCTCCTCCGCAGGGCGAACCTCTGATCTTTACCCCTCCCCGGAAGGTCTTTAAGGCTGGCAACCTTCTTCATATTGCCACTCTCAACTCTCGCTCTGCCGTCAAACACTCCTCTAACATCTGCCACCTCCATGAAGAACTAGACCTTGATGTCCTTGGTCTTACTGAGACATGGTTCACGGCCAGCTCTGTTACGAGCTTTGACACTCTCCTCCCTGATGGCTACAAGATCCTCTCAGCACCCAGATCCCCTCGGTCTGCTGGGGGGGGTAGCCCTGATCTTTTCTGAGTGTATTCCTGCCTCTATCATTCCCACTCAGACCTACTTCTCTTTTGAACGCCTTGCCTGTAGGTGTCATGACCACAGGTTAGTTTTCCCATTATAGTCCTAAGAGATGCAGGTTCATGAGGAATCCAGTTGCCCTAGCTGTTTATTGATCCTAAATTCCTCATGTTAATGGTTGGTTGGAGTTTCGTTAATGGCCGCTAGTTGGTGCCTTTGGTCAGTTAGCTAGCGGGTCTAGTTATTTTCAGGTGCCGGCTATTTAAGCCCTGCCCATCAGGAGGCTCGCGCTTTGCGTCGTTCGTCTGAGTTTCAGATGGAACGCTCACCGCGTACCTCCGTTTCCTGTCACAGCTCAATATTCCTTGCCCACAGATAATTACCGTTCATTCCATGAGTAAAATTTACTAGATATCAGTTCCCTTCCTGTATTTTCCAGTTGCAGTCGTTCCGGCTCAGTCGCAGTCCATAGTCCGGAGTCCTATCATAGCGGTCTCCTTACCTCACAGTCCGTGGCAGTTTTCTCTCACGCAAGTACTCCCAGTGATGTGCGAATGCATTTGCTTTGTTTTTGCTGCTTTATTAGATACATTGAATTGTGTATAAATGTTATTAGAATCCCTCACGCATTTCAGGGTATTACGTTGTTATTAGCAGGTTTGTGCCCTTCCTGTTGAGTTTGCCTTGGAAGTTGTTTCTAGTCAGATATTTTTGGTCACACTCATGTTCATATTACGCAAAGTCATAGGTGCTTCCATGTTGCCGACTGAGTAGTTCTTTGACCCTTCTACTTGTTTCAGGGGTTTTCTATTCCGTCACGCATTGTAGTGAGGAAGTTGGCTAGACGTAGTTCTTCACAGCTCTTTTTCTGTAATTTTTACACACGCATCTCACCACAGCAGAGTTCAGGTGAGCGTTACAGAACGCAAAGCCCGCTTTGAAATATACTCTGCCTGGACATTACGGAAACTCCAGAAGTAGACCAGTTGGCCCAGTTATTGGGAGAACTAAGGGCTGAGGTCCATGCAGCCCGCTCAGAAACCAGTGCTCTCCGGAGAGAATTAATTGTTAACCGGGATCGCACTGATGATTTAGCTCGCCAGATGTTGCAAGCCAAAGCGGGTCAAACTCCCTTGCCTTCTGCCAGTGCTTCTGCCCCCGTTTCAGTCACCCCTTCTTCACCAGTTCAAGTAATTGTTCCCGGCAATATCCCATTAGTTCCTCCAGAACATTTTCTAGGAGATCCTAAGAAGTTTGCGTTTTTTCTCAACCAATGCCAGCTTCATTTCCTCTGTCGCCCTGGGGTATTTCCTTCTAATCAGGCCAAGGTAGCGTTTATATTATCCTATTTGGGTGGGTATGCAGCTGATTGGTCAATCCCGTTAGTAAATAGGTATGATCCGATTTTGAGAAATCTTGCAGATTTTCAGAAGGAGATGGAGAAATTGTTTGCACGTCATGCTCAGGGTCAGGCTCTGGATAATGAGTTGCTTTCACTTCACCAAGGTAACCAGGAACTGTTGGCATATGTAGCAACTTTGAACAGATTGGTGGCAGAAATTAATTGGCCTATAGAGAAAAGAACCACCTTATTTCAGAGAGGACTACGTAATGAATTGAAAGACGTCCTGGCTCAGGTGGTGAATCCTCCAGAAGGAATTGCAGAATTTATTGATTTAACGGTACAACTTGATCAGAGATTGCAAGACAGAAGGATGGATCGCTCTCGCTCAGAAAACAGAACTTATTTTGTGCGCCCTAAGGAAAATCAGCTGAGAGCCAGTTCAGAGAGTTCAGTTGAACCCATGCAGTTGGGAGCCCTCAGAGGACCGATATCACAAGCTGAAAGAGACAAGAGACGCCAACAACAGTTGTGTCTTTACTGTGGTAAGGCTGGTCATTTTCTCAAGGAGTGTCCTATTAAACCTTCCAGGAAACATATTGGAGGTGTTAACTACGGACAAGAAGGACTTGAATTCGGAAAGCTCCAGTGCCAACAAATGTAGAGGTCAACTTGTCGAGCATGGAAAAAGGTTCAGTGACCTCACATTTTGTTTTTCCCATTACCTTATCCAGTACGGAACAGCCCACCAGAATGCAGACTTTGCAAGCCTACATCGATTGTGGAGCAGTTGGAAATTATATGGATATCGATTTGGCAACTAGGATGGGTTTTCCTTGTGTGAACAAGCACGAAGCTGAAAATGTATCAGCAGTCGATGGTACGCCTTTGGCGTCAGGTCCTGTTACTCAACACACGGAGAACCTTATTATGTGTTGTCAGGGGAAACATGGAGAGAATCACGTTCGACCTTATTAGCGCTCCCCAACTCCAAATTATACTTGGCTTGCCCTGGTTGGAGAAACATAACCCAAGGATTGATTGGCGAACTCGGTCTCTGACCTTTGCTGATGAGTGTAGAGAATCTTGCTGTAAAACAAACACCCAGGATGATTCCCGTTTAATGAAGAAGGTCTCTGTATCAACGTTAGGAATAATCGGCTTACTACCTCCCGAGAATGCAGAATTCCGAGATGTCTTTGAAGAGAAATTGGCCGAGGAGCTTCCTCCACATCGACCCTATGATAGTTAGATTGATCTTCTTCCTGGAAGTGAAATTCCGTTTAGTCGGATTTATTCGTTAACGGAGAAAGAAGATTCTCACCTACAGAAATACTTAGACCAATACTTAGCCAATGGTTTCATCCGACCCTCTAAGTCTCCTGCTGCTTCGCCTCTTTTTTTTGTTGCCAAGAAGGAAGGCGATCTCAGAACTTGTATCGATTACCGAGCACTCAACCAGATTACTGTCAAGAATCGATATCCTATTCCTCTCATTTCAAATTTGTTGGACCAGATTAAAGGAGCTCAGATATTCACCAAACTGGATCTTAGAGGGGCGTATCACCTGATCCGAGTTAAGGAAGGTGACGAGTGGAAGACTGCCTTTCGTACAAAGTATGGCCTCTTCGAATACCAAGTCATGCCATTCGGGTTATGCAACGCGCCAGCAGCATTTCAGTGCTTTATGAATGACGTTTTAAAAGACTTGCTCGATGTCTGCGCAGTAGTCTACATTGACGATATCTTGATTTTTTCAGCAACCCCCTCGGAGCATGTGAATCATGTTTCAGCAGTTTTGAAAAAATTGCGAGAGAACTCCCTTTTTGTGATAATGGAAACATTTTCATTTCATGTTCCTGAAGTAGAGTTTCTAGGGTTTGTGTTGTCCTCTCAAGGAGTGAAGATGGATGTTCGTAAGGTGGAGGCAATTCTATCATGGCCAGTTCCAACTTCGGTGAAAGGAGTCCAAAGTTTTTTAGGCTTTGCAAATTTCTATAGAAGATTTGTGGAAAATTTCTCGCAGTTGGTTCATCCCATCACGTCTTTGCTTAAAAAGAACCAGAAGTTTGCCTGGACCCCGGAGGCTACAGTTGCCTTTCAGACTCTCAAGTCCAAGTTTACAGAGGCTCCTATATTGAGACATCCTCGTCCTGACTTACCTTTCATTGTAGAGACAGATGCCTCGAGTGCTGCCATGGGGGCTGTTTTGTCTCAACGAGATCCACAGACTCAAGTTTTGCATCCAGTGGCGTTTTGGTCGAAAAAAATTTCTGCTGCAGAACGAAATTATACAATTACAGACAGGGAACTGTTGGCAATCAAGTGCACCTTAAAGGAATGGAGACATTATTTGCTAGGTGCTCAACACACAGTCACCATCCTTACTGACCACCGAAACTTGCAGTATCTCCGCTCAGTCAAGGCCCAATCGGCTAGACAACTGCGATGGGCTTTATTCTTCGCGGAGTACGACTTTGTCATCACTTTTCGGCCAGGAGTTCGAAATGGGAAAGCTGATGCCTTGTCCCGGATTGGCAATGAAGACGAGACCTTTGTTCCCCAAGTTCCAAACAACATCATTGCTGGAGAAAGGGTTTTAGGATTGTTAAACACTTCAGACCCTTTTTATGAAGAACTACTGAAGGAAGTCAAGAAGAATGTGGTTCCTGAAGAGCTGCTTGCCTGGACTAATCGAGGCGATCAATTCACCCTGCAGGAGGATATACCGCATTATCAAAATCGCTTGTACCTACCTACTGAAGAACTGAGAAGACAAGTAATTGCTAACTACCATAGCTCCTTGATTGAGGGTCATCCAGGGGTCACAAAGTCTTTGGAAAAAATCAAGAGACACTACTGGTGGCCTACGTGGCGCAAGGATGTCATTCAATTTATTCAAACCTGTGGAACCTGTGCACAAAATAAGAATCCTAAGAAAAGACCGGCCGGTCTTCTTCAACCTTTGGATGTACCACTGAGTCCTTGGCATACCGTGTCAATGGATTTTATTACCGATCTTCCTCCATGTAGGGGTTTTGACACCATTCTAGAGTGGTTGACTTGTTCTCCAAGATGGCACATTTTATCAAAGTCCAAGGACTTCCGACTGCGTCTGGATTGGCCAAGATATTTCTGGAAAACATTGTTAATGCGCATGGTTTTCCCTCCATTGTAATCTCAGACCGAGGTAGTCAATTTGTTTCAAAATTTTGGAGGCAATGTTGTGCTCTGGCCAAGATTGATGTTCGACTATCCACCAGCCATCATCCCCAAACCGATGGTCAGACGGAGCGCACCAACCAGACTTTAGAACAGTATTTATGATGCATGCTTCACCAAACAGAAGACTCTTGGTTGGATATCTTGTGGGTGGCAGAATATGCTTACAACAATTCAACTCATTCGTCCATTACTCCATTCTATACATTACATGGTAGACATCCTCGAACTTCTGCCTTTGACCCTCCAGAACCTTTAGAGATGCCTGCTGTGAAAACTCTCCATGAATTCATCTCAACAGCCCACACTAAAGCTCAAGCTAGCTTATCTGCAGCCAAGGAAAGTCAGAAGAAGTTTGCTGACCGCCATCGAAGTGTAGCTCCTAAGTTTCAAGTCGGAGACTCTGTGTGGCTATCCTCCAGAAATCTGATGTTGAAAGGTTCAAAGAAATTTCTTCCCCGATTTTTGGGTCCGTTCTCCATAGAAGCCATCATCAACCCAGTGGCAGTGAAATTGACCTTTCCTAGGAAGATGCAAATTCATCCAGTTTTTCATGTATCGTTATTGAAACCAGTAACGCCAGATACTCGTTTAGAACCAGCTCCTGCCCCCGTTGAGCTTGATGACAGTCAATCTGAATATGAAGTGAAGGATATTTTAGACTCCAAATTTGTCAGGCACAAGGTTTTTTATCTGGTTGACTGGAAAGGTTACGGTCCCTTAGATAGATCTTGGGAACCTAAAGAAAACATACATGCCACTAGATTGTTAAAGAGGTTTCATCAGAATCACCCCAGTAAACCGGGAGGAGAGTCCTTGAGGAGGGGTACTGTCATGACCACAGGTTAGTTTTCCCATACTAGTCCTAAGAGATGCAGGTTCATGAGGAATCCATTTGCCCTAGCTGGTTATTGATCCTAAATTCCTCATGTTAATGGTTGGTTGGAGTTTCGTTAATGGCCGCTAGGTGGTGCCTTTGGTCAGTTAGCTAGCGGGTCTAGTTGTTTTCAGGTGCCGGCTATTTAAGACCTGCCCATCAGGAGGCTCGCGCTTTGCGTCGTTCGTCTGAGTTCAGATGGAACGCTCGCCGCGTACCTCCGTTTCCTGTCACAGCTCAATATTCCTTGCCCACAGATAATTACCGTTCATTCCATGAGTAAAATTTACTAGATATCAGTTCCGTTCCTGTATTTTCCAGTTGCAGTCGTTCCGGCTCAGTCACAGTCCATAGTCCGGAGTCCTGTCATAGCGGTCTCCTTACCTCACAGTCCGTGGCAGTTTTCTCTCACGCAAGTACTCCCAGTGATGTGCAAATGCATTTGCTTCGTTTTTGCTGCTTTATCAGATACATTGAATTGTGTATAAATGTTATTAGAATCCCTCACGCATTTCAGGGTATTACGTTGTTATTAGCGGGTTCGTGCCCTTCCTGTGGAGTTTGCCTTGGAAGTTGTTTCTAGTTGGTCAGACTCATGTTCATATTACGCAGTCATAGGTGCTTCCATGTTGCCGACTGAGTAGTTCTTTGACCCTTCTACTTGTTTCAGGGGTTTTCTATTCCGTCACGCATTGCAGTGAGGAAGTTGGCTAGACGTAGTTCTTCACAGCTCTTTTTCTGTAATTTTTACACACGCATCTCACCACAGCATATTGCCCCTTTTAGGGTCTAATTACGACAGGGTTTCTGTCATCCCCTTTTTCCAGTGATAATTGCTCTCCATAAGTGCCCCTTTAACCCCTTATAGAAGAAACCATTCTCCTGTGTCCCATCTTTAGGACTAGCGCCCCTGTATAGAACAGGATGGAGAGCTCAACAAATTAAATACCAAGGTGAGCGATTGCTGGTCCCTTAGTTACCAGTCTGTTTTTCCCTATTTAACAAAAGAAAACTAAGGAAGGGAAAATTGTTATTTTCTTCACAGAAATCCTGTGTCTAGTTCCCAGGATGGTAGAAGTCAGTTGGAGTTCCAGAAGGTTCCCGCAGAGTTCAGATGAGCGTTACAGAAGGCTTTCTCTCTCGCCTACCCTTTCTCTTACTGTGGTTACCATCTACCGGCCTCCTGGTCAAATCACCTCATTTCTCTCTGAGTGGGCAGATCTCTCCTCCTCCCTCCTGGCCTCTACCACTCAACTCCTCCTCCTCGGTGACCTAAATATACATTTAGACTCTCCTTGCTCCTCCTATGTACTCTTCCGTGACCTCTGCGACTCCCTCTCCCTGTCCATCCTCCCCTCTGGCCCGACTCACTCTGCAGGGCACACACTCGATGTCTTGATCTCCTCTGACCTCCCCCTCTCCATCCCTCTGACCACTCCTCTCTCCTGGAGCGATCACTCCCTCCTCTCATCTCATCTCTCCCTCTCTTCCCCCCAAGCCAAGCCTACCCCAACACTGCCACCTACCTTCTCGGACATCCGGCCCATGAAGCGTGTGTCAGTTGAGGCTTTTGCCGCCACTTTCTTTCCCCCCCCCTCCACCTTTGGCTGTCTCTCATCCTGATACAGTCCTGTCTCTGCTCTACTCTTCAATTACTGATACGCTTGATGTTCTTGCCCATGTCATGAGGATCCGTTTGAAGTCCAAAGCCAAGTGCAATTTCTGGTACGACTCTGACCTAGCTACACTTAAACGTAAGTGTAGGGAAGCTGAGAGGAAATGGAGGACTTCCTGTTCGTCCTCTGACAAACTGGCCTGTCGCCTGCTACAAAGGCAATACCGACTCTCTGTCCTCACCAAGAAGAGAGTCCACATTCAAGCTCGTGTCTCTGAGGCATCTAACAACTCGGTCAAACTCTTTAAAATCTGCAAGGAGCTGGCCAACCCTGCTGCAGTCTCTACCCCTCCTGTTGCCTCCCAGGCTCTTTGCAATAACCTTGCCTCTCACTTAATTTAAAAAACCCAGGACATCCTGTCCACCCACACTCCTTCTCTTCCCTCTCCATCTGTGCTTGCTGACCCTTGTTTAGCCACCCTCCCACCATCCTTCTCATCCTTTCCTCTTTTCACCCCTGACGAGGTTGCTAGACAAGACCGATCTATGAAAGCCCAATTTCCATTACTCCCTTTCTTGGCAAACTCCTGGAAAAGTTGGCCATCTCTCTGGTTAACCTTCATTCCAATTCTGTTGGCTGTCTCCATGACCACCAGTCTGGCTTCAGAGCTGCCAGAAGCACGGAAACTGCTCTCCTAAACATCTATGAAGATCTGCTCACCAACCTTGACTCTAACATTCCCTCTGTCCTCATCCTCCTCGATCTCTCTTCTGCCTTCGTCACGGTCAACCATACCATCCCGCTCAACCGTCTCTGTGAAAACTTGGGTATCACTGATCAGGCTCTGGCTTGGCTGACCTCTTTCCTCTCAGATCGACCCTCCCAGGTCCAACTTGGGTCCTTCCTTTCATCTATCTTCCTCTCTACCTGTGGTGTTCCCCAGACGTCTAACCTCTCGCCCTGGCTTTTCAACCAATACCTGGCAACTCTCGCCCACTGCATTGCCATTTTCTGCTAAAATTTCCAGTGCTACGCTGATGACACTCAACTCATTTTCAGGCTGCCCTCTGCCACCTCCTCTCCCTCTCTCATCTCTGATTGCCTAACTGCCATTCAAGATTGGTGTGCCACCAATGATCTTTGTCTGAATGCCAGCAAGACGGAGATCCTCCTCATCGGCACACCTTCACCGTCCTTTCCCCTTACTCTCTGGCCGGCCTCCCTTGGCCCTCCTCATGCCCCCACCTGCGAGCCTTAGAACCTCGGGGTCATCTTTGACTCCACCCTTTCCTTCTCCGCCCACATCTCTGAGGTCTCTAAAAAGTCAAATTTCTGACTGCACCTCCTCAGAGGTACTCTGCCTTTCCTCTCCTTCCCCCAGAAGCTCATGGTATCCCAAGCTCTGGTTCTCTCTAGCTTGGAATATTGTAACAGTCTCTTTTCTTTTTTTTTTTTTAATAACATATTTTATTTATTTTATAAACGTAAACATATACATACAAGTTAATAACAAGTCATCGCTCGGGCATACAGGCAATCACTAAGCATAGCTCTTCATGCACATTGCAAGTTTCAGAGTTTTAGGTCCTTCATGAAATGGGTTACTAGGCGTCCAAATTATACATTGTGCAGATGAGTCTTCGCAGGACTCCAATCGTTTATCAAGTCTATTCATGGGTTCGCAGATCCCTACGTGTCTTCCCATTTTTGCCAGATCTTGCGTGCTTTCCCTGTCAAGTCTATTCATGAGTTCGCAGAGCCCTACGTGTCTTCCCATTTTTGCCAGATCTTGCGTGCTTTCCCTGGGCACCCTCTGGTAGTGTATATTCTCATTTCCATTTGCACACAGATATCCACGTCTGTTATCCATTGGTCACATTGAGGGGATAAGGGTGAGCCCCACAATTGGGCCAGATTCCTCTTTATGAGTCCCGTGGTTGTTGCCAGCATGAGTTTCTCATATCGGAGGATGTCTAGGTCGTCATCCATCCCTAGTAATAGCAATTTGGGGTCCATGGGTATTCGTCGGCCGATGACTGCCGATAACCTGTCACAACATTTCTGCCAGAAAATTTGGATTCGTGGGCATTCCCACAAGATGTGAAAAAAGGTCCCCCTCGCCTGTTGGCACCTTAGACAGTTGGGATCAGTTGCTCTCCCCCATTGATGTAAAGCTTCTCTCGGATAGTATACCCTGTGTAGAATTTTGAGTTGGATCAATCTGATTCTAGCCGAGATGGCAATTTCCCTCGGATACATGAGTGCTTTGATCCATTCTTCCGGTTGTATTGGTCCCACATCTCTTTCCCATTTTGCTTTCAGATCTGTAAGTTCCGTTGTGGCGAAAGAGGCTATTGCATTGTACATTGTGGAGGTTATTTTATTATCGATACGGTCTACCACGATGTTTCTTTCAATTGGTGTGCAATCTGGAATGTTCGGTGGGTCGATCTCACATGTGATAAGTGCGTGATGTATTTGTCTGTAATGGAAGTGTTCTGTGGGGGGTAGGTTGAATTTGTCCTGCAGGGTCTGGAATGGTATTATTGCTCCATCTTGTATTATGTCTGCTAGCCTTGTTATCCCAGCTGATTCCCAGGTCGCCCATTTTGGGATTTTACTTAGCTCCGGCAGACGTTTGTTACGCCATAGGGGCTGTGCCAGCGTGAGTTTCCCATCCCATCCCAGGTGCTTGTGTGCATCTAGCCATATTTGCGTTCTATGTGCTCTAATCGTGTTGGGGATCATGCGTACCCTACTATTGTAGAGGGTCTCTAATGGGGTGAGCCCGGCACTCATCTGGCTATCCGCTTTAATATGTGGTAGTTCAGGGTTGTTATGCAGGATATCATTTATCACCGGCATCTGGGCTGCCCAATAATATGTTTGTAGGTGGGGCAGTCCTATACCTCCTTCCCATGCGGAACGTTGTAGGGTTTTGAGTGCGATCCGTGGATGCCCTCCACCCCAGAGGAGCTTTCTGAGAGTCTCATCTATTTTTAGGAATTCTATCTTGGGTACATACAGTGGGGCGTTTTGGAGGATGTACACGAATCGTGGCAGAGTGAGCATTTTAAACATTGCCGCCCTTCCTAGCAGGGTGAGGGGTAGGGTCATCCAGTGTTTCACATCATTCGCGAATCTATCTCTGATTGGATGGAGATTTTGGGGAACATATTGCGTGAGGTCCGTCGCAACCTGTACCCCAAGATATCTGAAATGCTCGGTTTCTACTCTATATGGGCAATTGTGTAGAGCTGTCGTATCAGTTCCTTGGATCGGAAAAAGGATGGATTTGTTATAGTTTACCCGTAGACCACTAAATGCTCCGTATCTATTTAGTATTTGGGTGACGATGGGGTATGATACTAGTGGATCACTCATGTAGATCAGTAAATCGTCGGCATAGAGGGAAACCCTATCCTCCCAATCTCGGGCCCACCGGAACCCCTTCCACAACTGTGATTCTCTCAGCATTATTGCCAGGGGCTCGATTGCCAGTGCAAATAGCATTGCCGAAAGGGGACAGCCCTGCCTGGTCCCTTTACCCAGGTTAATACTACGTGATGTCCACCCGTTTACCCTTATCTCAGCTGTCGGTGTGTTGTAGAGCAGCTTGACCCAGCCTATGAATTGCTCACCCAACCCCATTTTACCCATAATGCTCCACAAGGCCTCCCAGTGGACTGAATCGAAGGCTTTTTCGAAATCAATCGCGAGGAGTGCTAGTGCATCCCGCAGCGATGGAGACTTCTCAATGGCGGCATGTAGCCTGTGGATATTCATCCGTGTGGATCTCCGTGGCATAAAGCCACATTGGTCTGGATGGATAAGGGTGTGTATGACTGTCTGGAGCCTGTTAGCCAGTGTCTTGGCCAGTATCTTAGCTTCTATGTTTATAAGTGAGATCGGCCTGTAGGAGCTGCATATGTTTGCTGGTTTGCCTTCCTTATGTATCACCACTATAGTGGCCTTTCTCAGATCCGGGGGCAGAATTCCTTTACCTTTGGCATATAGGAACATTTTATGCATCTGTGGTACTATGTGCTCATTGCCGATCTTTTTCCAAGCTTCCACTGGGAAGCCGTTAGGCCCTGGGGTTTTCCCATTTTGGAGTTGGGATAGGGCTGTCGACAGTTCTTCCTCTGTAATCTCTGTTTCCAAACTCGCTCTTTGCGTATCGCTTAGGTGTGGAATGGTGAGTGTGTCCAGGATGCTGGGATCCAGTGCAGTCGTCGGGGGAGCGTACAATGCCTCATAGTACTCTGCAAAGGTTTCAGCAATGCTTGAGTCGGTATAGGTCTGTTCTGCATTCCTGGTAGTGATACATCTTATCTGGTGTTGACCCTCCTCTCTTTTTTCCAGCCACGCCAGCATTTTGCCGGCCTTGTCTCCAGTCTCGTATAGCCTGGTACGCATTGTCCTGTGTGCCTGTTTCGCACAGGTAAGTGTGACATCATGCAGCTTCTTTTGTGTCGCTTGTAGGGCTCTGTTGTCATCTGATGCGCCTGTGTTTATATATCGCACTTCAGCGTTTCTGACCTCTGTTTCAGCGTCTTCAACCTCCTTCCTGTGCGCTTTTTTGTGTGCAGCAGTCCAGCTCAGTACTACCCCTCTCAGGGTTGCTTTGTACGCCTCCCATATGGTTCCTAGGTCCTCTATCGAGTCCTGGTTTGTTTCGAAATATGAGACAGTGGCTTCCTGCATCTTTTCTACTAACTCTTTGAACCCTAAATAATACGAGTTCAGGCGCCAAGTCAGTGGAGGCCTGGGTCGTTCTGTTTCGAGTAGGATCTTCAGCGGTGAGTGGTCCGAGATCCCCCTGGGCTGGAGTGTTGCCTCCGTTACTTTATGTATGTCTACACCAGGGAGGAAGAAGTAGTCTAGTCTAGACAACGATGCATGCGCGCCTGAATGGAAAGAGTATTGTTTCTCCATCTGGTGCAGATCCCTCCATGCATCCTTCAGTCCCAATGCTGTGGCAAAGATGGCTAATTTCGTCGGTATCATCGGATTTCTCCCCCTGATATGTGTACGATCTAGATTAATGTCCATTACATCATTGAAGTCTCCACCTACAACTAGTATATCCGCGGTGTTGTTGGCTATGATCGGTGTGATGTCGTCGAGTAAGGTATTTGTGAGCGCCGGGGGAGCATAGACCGCCAGTATGGCAATGGTTTGATTCCATAGCGTTCCATTTATGTGGACAAATCTCCCTCCGGTGTCCTGGGTTATGTTGGATATCTCTATAGGGATTCTTTTGTGTATTAATATAAGCACACCTCTCGAGCCCATCGAGAAACCTGCATGTATTGCTGTACGGTATTTGGTTCTTTTGAAAAATTGGCATCTTGTGCCGGCCAAATGTGTCTCAGTAAGCAGTATTAGGTCCGGGTTATTTCGATTCAGGTATTGTGTTACTAGTCTTCTCTTGATACTGCTTCCCAGGCCATTGACATTCCATGTCATGATGTTAAGTTTTTTGGTGTCTGTCCCCTTCGCACTCATTTCTTATCTTGTTCGTATGTCTGTGCCATTGGTAGCAGTTTAGACGAGAGGAGTCCTGCTCTATCGGTGTTTGGACTGCCCTGTTGTCTTCCCATTTCAGCGTGCTTGTCTAAGCCGTGCTTTCCTTGTTGCCAGCATAGAACGTGAACAAATCCCAACTTACCCCCCTCCCTATACTCCTTCCCCAACTGAAGCATCTGTCGCCCACACAACCAAACTTAATCAAACCGTTGAACTTGGGGTATCTCTTGTCACTGTGGCGGTGGAGGTGCCGTAGTGAAGAGTCCGTAACTTGCTTAGGCCGCCGTGGGTTGGTGGTACCACGGCGGGTGATTGCAGGGTCTGTTCTATACCGATTGCAATCGGGGGGGTGGCTTGCGTGATGTGTCTTAACGCAGCCGCCAGCCGTTCTGAGTAGTGTTCTTTCCTGCTCGTGCCTCCGTATGTTTGTCGGTTGTGTTTAGGCGTCGGCATTCTGTGCTATTTCTTCCATCGGTTGCTGTGGCGGCTCATTTGGTGGCCTGTTTGGTCGGGGTCTATTTCTACGGTTTTCCTGTCTTCTCCATGGGCCCCATTCACCTTCTAGGTTGCGTTCTGCCCAGCTCCATGCCTCTCTTGGATCAGTGAAATGCACAGTAGTGCCCTTATGAAAGATTTTTAGCTGGGCTGGGAATAGCAGACCATATTTCACATTCAGCCCTTGTAATCTCTTTTTGAGAGTGTCAAAGGATTGCCTTGCTCTTTGTACCTCTTTGGTGAAGTCGGGGAAGAAGGCTATCCTGGAGCCGTTATAGGTCATGGCTCCATTCGTCCTTGCCATGTGGAGTATCGCGTCGCGATCTCTGTAATTTAGGATCTTGGCTATTATCGCTCGTGGCGGTGCTCCGGGAGTTGGTCTGCCAGTTGGTATCCGGTGTGCCCGTTCAATTGAGAAGAAGTTTGAGAGAGATTTAGGAGCGAATAAATCGGCGAGCCATTGTTCGAGGAACAGCTCCATGCTGGGTCCTTCTTCTTTCTCTGGCAGGCCGAGGATGCGGATATTATTTCTTCTCGATCGGCCCTCTCCCTCTTCCACCCTCTCCTCCAGTAGTTTAATGCGACCTAGTGCTGCATTCATTTGCTGGCCCATGCCTCTCACATTGTCTTCTGCCACTGATATGCGCGCCTCCGCCTCCCCTGTACGAGATGATAATTTCTGCAGGTCATGGCGCAGCAGAGAGACCTCCGTACAGATGCTATCCATTTTGACTTCCATGGCAGATCGAGAATTGGAGATAGCATTCATCACGTCCCTAAGGGATATGTCGGCCTCAGGGTCTGGTGATTCATCGGTTCTATTCTGGGCCGTGGAAGATGTCGGGGCAGGCGTTGTGTATTGTTCCATTGTGTTCTGGGTTCCAGTTCTTCTAAGCCTATCTTTGCCCATGTCCGGTGTGTGGGGGGGTGCTGCTCTTGTGTTTCCCCCCGTTATTCTTGGCAGAGGTCGGGGAAGCGTAGGCGGGCTGGCGGACGGTAAGCCCGGGGTGCCGTTTGCTAAGTTTCGGTGTCTCAGGATCGCGTCTCCCCTCCTCCCCTTCCTCCTTACCGGCTCCGCCGTATACCGCTCACCAGGCTTCGTTCGGCACCGCAGCGGCCGTTGCTGCTGTCGAAGGATCGGAGCGCCCGCTCTGCTTGGTCTGTCGTGCTGGTCCCGCAAAGTCCGTTGTTGTTGCAGGCCCCGGCGAAGCCGGGGGTCATTCCGATAGATGGGCGTCCCAGCAAGGACCGCGGGGAGTGGGGGGGGTCAGCACTGATAGCTTGGGCGGCTGAGTCCCCCAGCGATGGTTGGCGTCGAATCTGCTGGATGGGCCCCTCCCAATTTCAGACGAGTTTCTTTCGATTTCCACGAGAGGCAGCGCCTGTGGGTCTAGATTGTGTCTCTGTCGGCCATTTTGATTTCCGTTTGGCGCCGATTGCTTCTCCTTCTAAATGCCGATATCTCGGGATTGGCGCTTCGGAATCAGCTCCAGTTGCAGATATCGTTCCTACTAGGGTTCCGCCACCCTGTAGGAACCTTTTTTGGGGCTGGATTAGCCCAAATTCGCAGGATATTGCAGGATGTAGCTGGCGGCTTCGGGAGCTCTACGGGCTCACGTCTTCATCGGTCGCCAGTTGGCCACGCCCCCCCAACAGTCTCTTTTCTAAATCTACCTGCCTCTACTCTCCACCCTCTGCAACTAATCCAGAACAGCACTGCAAGACTTGTCCTTGGCCTCAAGCCCTGGGATCGTATCTCTCCAGCTCTGAAATCTCTCCACTGGCTCCCAGTGGATGCAAGGATTACATTCAAAACCCTCTGCATTGTCCACAAGGCTTTCTGGGGCCTGGGTCCAAAATACCTTCAGCTATCCCTACGCAAATACCTCCCCTCTCGAGCTCTTCGCTCATCTACCTCCAATTCACTCAGGGTCAGTCGTTTTTCTAAGAAACAAGCTGGGGGTAGATCTCTGTCTTCGGCTGGGGCCTCCCTCTGGAACAGCCTCCCTGCCACTCTAAAACTTGAGGAGAACCATCTCCGGTTCCGGAAGCACCTCGAGACCTTCCTCTTTCTTCTGCCTTCGCTCCCCCTCTCCCCTGCTGATCTGTTCTCTCTTGGCACTGTGCACCTGGCCACCCTGTCTTTTGGGCCCAGGTACCTGCTCATCCTGTCACTCTCCCGCACTGCCTCCGGGCCACCCCCTGCACTGGGGTCTGTATCTGTACCCATACAGCCCCCCCTTTTTCTTCCTGCACTTATCGGACCTACCCTGTCTGCTGCCTTAAACCTAGCACTTGCAAATTGCTGGCTGCATTACCACTGTTTGTTGCCTTTATTATTTATTTATTATTTATCTGTTTCTCCTCTGCTTCGCACTTTCCACCTCTCCCCCCCTTCCATGCACTTTTCCCCTCCCCCCTCTCCCATGCACTTGCGCGTTCTCAATGTCACTGGGCCTAGGAAGATCGCTGTTTTGTTCACCCCGGTTCCCCTCCCTTGCCTTGTCGCGCTCTGAAACACTTGTGTACGAGCGCGATAGAAATAAAATATCAATCAATCAACCTGCTTTGTGAGGGGCCCAACTCCTCCTTGAGTTGGCAGAGCAGTGAGTAGCCTAGCTCGTTGTCTCCTCAGAAATTCCTCCATTATTCTGTGCATGGATTGCATTAGGGCCGGGTCGAAGGCATCCATGTCTTCCATGGCTGGTTGACAGTGTGGGCTATGTTCTTTAGGCTGCACTGGTTGTAGCTCCTCACCCTCTGAAGAGACCTCCTGCAGAATGAGGTCTGGCAATTCTGCCATTTCTTTTATTGGGGACAACTGTGCTTCTCCATCTAAGCTCCCTAGCTGTGGAGTTTGTGATTCCAGGGCAACTAGCTCCTTCTCCGGGTGAATTGACTGTATCAGAGGCAAGTCGATGAGGTCTTCTGCAGTGGACGATGGAGCGCCAGTCGACTGGCCCTTTTTCTGCTGTTTGGCATGGTCTATCGATGGAGTCTGTGTCGCCGACAAGTGTTTCTTCGTGGACGAATGCTTTGTCGATGACTCCTTCGACGATGAGGCCTTCGTCAACGAGGTGATGGTTTTCTTGGTTTACGATGATTTGTCTGTCGACAGGCCAGGTGTCTTGGACGGAGTGAGGCTGCTCGTGGACAACGGCAGAGGTTTTGGTGTGGACGCACCCCCGTGGACGATCGTTCCCCTGTTCAGTAAAACCACAGTGAAAAATCTGAAGATGGCTGCCTGGGGTGGAGCTAAAGCCCTGCCACCTCACTGGTTAGGGTATAAAAAGACCAAAGGAGGAGGCGGGACTGCACAAGTGAGTGGCTACCGAGGCACTATGGGGCTTGCTGTGTAGCATTTTTCTATAGGGAAAAGTTTAATTAAGTATAAGATTATTTAAATTACTGAGGTATTCCCAGTCTGACGATGGGGAATATTCAAGCATGTGAATCTATGAAAGATCCAATGCTGGCGAAGATTACTTGAGTCTTACTATCACAAGGAGAAGACAAAGAACCTTTGTTTAACGACTGGATTATTGGAACCTTTTATTGTCACAAAGAACTGTTAAAACTCTTCTTACAAACCAGGATTTAATTAATTATTTTGGATCTGTGGAGCAGAATCCTGCTTGAATCTGGGCAATGGGAATTCACCCAAATCACAAGGAGAGACTACTGTCATGTTATGAACTTAACTGTTATATTTTGTTGCTTTTGAACTGTCATGCATTACCCTGTTGAGTTACCGTATGTACAAGTGTGAGGGACAGATATCCTTTGTTTGCATTAGTCTATTTTAGGCAGAGAAATCCTTGCCAGGTTAGGCATAATGAGGTTACTATTCAACCTTTTTAGTTAATAAAATAGCATCTTTTGAAAAACCTTCACAAAGTTGCCCGCCTGGCATTTCTGACCCTCACAACAGGTACCACATTTTTTTTTAAAACACACACATCCAAAAGCAATGCAAGTTTCCTTCACAAATAACAGGTAAAGTTACAGGTGGAGCAGATCAGTCTTCATAGAACATACACGCCATGGGCCTCAGCAATCCAGGCATCTCACACATGTAGAACTCGTCCAGCATCAATGGAAGCCTTTACATTTATTTTCTCACACATAAAAGTTCAGCTTGCCCGGTAGTGCTCTTCTTGGATAGCTAATGTGATTATCCTAAATCCTGCCCGACAAGCGTGTGACTGGGTGGTGGAGGCTTTGGAAATGGACTTTTAAAGGGGTGGGGGACCTGACTGTCCCATTCTAACTTTAAGCAAGTTTGAACATTCGCTCAAGGTATGTTGCAATGGCCGCAGTGGGTTTGGTAAGGCATCATGGCACGTTTCTCTCTCTGAGCCAGAACAGGCACCTTATGGGCAGCAATACTGCACATTTCAATGACAGAACTAGTCACATCATGTGCAACAGCAGTGTAAGCAGAACCACAGCATTTCAGTTTTTCCCAAACACGGAGAATGTGTCAACATGAACTTTCCCCGCAGAGTATGCCAGGATGGTTCTATGTTCATTCATCAGCCATTTTATTTTCGTAGTACTTTTTGCTGAAGGGTTTTTGCCGGAAAAGATTTTTATTTTGTATTTGGGGGGGATCCCACCCAATCTCTCCCTCCCCATTATGTATTCTCTATACCCAATCTCTCCCTCCCCATTATGTATTCTCTATACACCACCCCACACCACATATGCCCTCTCCCCCTAACATACATTTTTTCCGATGTTTTTGTTCAGCAAAACATTTTCAGCAATAAGCACTGTGAAAAATAAACAGGCGATGAATTAATGTTGTACTGCCAGAATAGGCCTCAAAAGAAGGGCATTTCCTCAAACAGATTGGTTACAGAATGGGTCACACCAGTGAATGTTATTTCAAAGATTCAAACAGAGTATGAGAACATGAGTTGCAGAAGTGAATGTTTCCCTCACGAAAAAGTAACCATGGAATGTAGTAGTGCAAGCTTATCTTGTATAGAAAATATCAACATCAGCCTCATGTGAGGAACCATGATTGAGACATGGACACAGAGGAGTCATAGTGGTTGCTACAAACATTCATTTAAATAATAAAGGGTTTGGAAAATGCCTCGCTGCCCCTACCAGAGGAGGTATTTCCCTACCTCAACCAAAACTAAGTGTCTGTCCTGTGTCAAGAGGTACAAAGCTAAATGTCCTGTGTCTGAAATCCTATCTTAGCCCTCGCATTCTAAAACAAACTCTAAGGTGTTAAGGATATTGTGCTTGGCCTTCAGAGTGCACAAAAGTTCAAGTTCAAAAGAAAGGTATGATTCCAACAAAAGTTGCAAATAGATAATATTTACAGTTCCAGGCAATGGCTCCTTTCCCCAGGTTTCTCTCCACCAAAACAAAAGGTCAAAAGAATAGCCCAGTTATGTACGGTCCAAGAGGATAACTCCCTCCTCCAAGTGTTGTACTCCAGTCCAGGGAAAACGACTCCTTTCCCTAGGTCGTTTCCCACCGTCAATGCAATTTGAAATCCTAAGGGCACACGTCTTCCTCGGGATGTCTCTTTTCAAAATACCACAACTTGAACACCTAGTATACTCCACTGCCATGATTCTCTCACATTCATTGAATGTAAAATCCTAAGGGCATGAATTTTCCTTGGGATTTCGAAATGTCACAGCTTTGTTGCAGGTCCCAGACTCGCAGAACACCTGGTATACTCCCCTGCCAGGTTCTCTTAGATATATTCAATGCAACATCTCAAGGGCATGGTGTCTTCCTTGGGATGTCTCTTTCACAGTTTCTTATGGGTGCAAATGCCAGATCCGCAGTTCGCCTGGTAAACTCTCCTGCCAGGACTTTCACATACATCTTCTTCAATTAGGGGGCGAGTGCCAGACTTACACAGTTTATCAGGCCTAAGTCTTTTCCATATTCCCCCCATGTATTGGGTCCACAACCCTCTGCTTGTCCATTCATGGCTTTCTTTCTCCTTCTTAAAGCCTCCAAATCAACTCCTTTATTGCTTCCCAGGCTGCACGACATTCGCAATGAAGTACCCGGTATCTAACTTCTTCGCGCTGGGCTCACCGGTCTGCTGTGGTGTGCTTTGTGCTGGTGGGCTTCTACAGCGGTTCGCCGACCGATTGATGGAGCATCCCTCTCCCTTTTCGCCGTTCGTCTGCTTCCCGGTGTCCTTTGATAGCCTCATGCTGTCTCTCGCCTCACGCTGCCTGTCCTCTGGTTTTCCGACATACGGGGAACAAAGGTTCCTGCTGTCTTCCTCGTTCAGGCATAACTACCCTAGCTTCCCGCTCTTCACCTGCTCTCAACTGTAGCAGAGCTCTTCCCAGGCCTTCTCCACCCATCGGGAGCAACCTGTTCCTGTCAGCTTCTCTCTCATATCCTTCAGCTATCAGGTTTTTAAATACCCCGGCAGCTAAAGCTTCTTTCCAATGATTAGAGCGCTGCGTTGGTTTCCGAGCTCTGGTGATCCTCCTAACTCCATTTCTCTTCCTCGTCCCAGTATTTTCAAAGGATTCATATACATGGCAGTGATAGTCCTTGCTATTTTATTTGTTACAGGATTTTGAAGGATACCATCAGCATGCTCTGCAGGTTGTTGAAGGGGATTGCATTTTAAAATTAAGTACAGATATAATGTGACTCTTTCTTTAGGGAGAGACCTGCAATTCGGACAAAGCCACACAGGAAACATAACACATATGGGGTTTAAAATCTATAATTTCATAGTATTTTTAATATTTCATCTCTTGCAAGAAAAGAATAGTAAAATGTCAAGTTGCTTGCTACCTGCCAGGCATACAAAAGCCACTCACTCCATCTATCAGCATGCACACAACATACTATTTCGTACTCACCAAGAGTCAATTATCACTGTCCAATAATCATTTGCCATCAGTTTCCTCGCTTGAGAAAGTCTCTGTTATTGGGTCTCCTTTAACTAGTTATGTATGACCCACTCAAACATTATAGTAATTTGAACAGATATTACTAAGCAGACATTCCTTACCTTACACCGGCGCAGTAGAACTCTTGCAATACATAGCAGCTGTCGTTCACCCACTGAGAAGTTTTCCCCACTGTCCATCACTTCAGATTCCAGCTTCTGAGGTAGTTGAGTGATCTGCATGGTGTTAAAAGATGATAGAATCTTAAACCATAGAGAAGGATGTGCGTTTGAGCTGAACGGAAATTAGGCAATATGCAGTATACTAACACATTTTCTGAAAGTTATTCCTTTGTACAGAGAAAACATGGGTTGTAAGTAAAAGATGTCCTGGATTACAGTCTCCACATGATGTCCTACTACTACTAAACTGAAATGTGACCAAGTGGTGGTAAATTGGCAGAATTCCCACTGGCGGAATAACAGAGTGGTAATTCTGCAGATTTTTTTAGGCAAAGTGGAGGATTTACCTCCAAAATCATAGGAATTACCACGCAGGAATTACCACGCAATTCTGCCAGTGTTAATTCCACCAAAAAGCTCAGTGGACTCCTATGGACACCAGAAAATGGGGATTTATACCGGCAACCACCACTTGCAATCCTGTGATAAACCCACAGACCCAAGTGGCAGTAACGGTAATTCCGTTTGTTGGTATTGCCGTGGATTTACAGCCGAAATACTGCCAAACTTGTAATGAGGCCCTATGTGTGCTTAACAGCTGATCTTTTTATTGAGACCACATAAGCAAGCAACAATTAATAGGCAGTTAGCACCCACTATCCTGCAATAGAACATAGATGGCAAGAAACCATTTAATATAAATGTGGTGCACATAGAGATTTGTGGTGATGCCAAAGGTTAATGTCAGTTCCTGTAGAAAGAAAGAGGGATTCTTGTGTCTGAAAAACACTTGATGAAGTGAAGAGTGTTTGTGTATGCTTGTCCATGGGGATGAGAGTTTATATCACTTATTCTTCAACCGGTTGTTCTTTCACATATTCATATACGCCTCATTGTTCCAGAATCCAGAACAGGAAATCCATTTGTTTATTCTCTGTAGTCTACCAATGTTCTCAATAGGAGTGTATTGTAAACATCTTTGTAGTGGCAACACAACTGGGGACACACTATCCCACAGATTGAATGGCAAAATCAAATCCTTTGTCGAACCACTGTGCCTTAAAAACTGCTCCTCTTATGAACACATCAGGTTTCTTTTTAGAGAGGATGCAAAGCTTGCACATGAATGTCCAGAAAATACCAAGCTAAAGTTGTAGTGCTCCAGCAAATAGTTTGCTCATCTGGAGCACATATCTCTCATAGATCTGTAGGCCTGAAATCAGTAGTAAATAATAAGGAGGTAAAGTTGGGAGGGAGGCAAAGGAAGATTAAATAGATTGTGATGAATCCTTGGATGTCGTCACTTCTCCCAGAGGGGGAGCCTCTTCTCATGAGGCCAGGGAGGTGAGGCCACTACCGGATAGTCCCCCTGGAGGTGGCACTCAGCGGGAGGATCTCATGGGGAGAGACACCCCCTCTGGGAACAGGGACCATAAGCCAAGGGAGACACAGTATTCCCATACTCAATCACACCCTTCCTTATTCTATCATACACAGGCCACTTCAGCACCCCACATGTATGTGTGTAAAATAGGAAATCCAACCTCCTTTGTGCGAAGTACTGAGACGAGGAAGAATAGGGACTACCCATTTGACATTGACTCAAGGACTGGAACGAAGAAGAGTCCATGTCACCCAGTGTAGAAACACAATGGTAATACCGAGAGAGAAGCACCGAGTCCTGAAGATCAAAGTGGGAAACGACTACAGGGAGCAGTCTAGTCACTCAGAGAAAGGGAGAGATGGAGAAGCGCCGAGAGCTGTCTGGTTCAGTTCCCATTCGTATGAGGTGGTTCCCAGCCTGGCAAGCCTGTCTGCTTCTGTGTGCTCTTCACCTGGCAAATTAACAGCTTTGAGATGAATGCCCTGAGTTATAGCCCAATTACATGTCTCCACTGCATAGAGCTGGAGAACTTGCTCCCAGCTGCTTGTTGACATAGTACATTGCAGTGGAACTGTCTGTTCTGATGAGGACAGTCTTGTATTTTATAAGATGGAACAATTTCAATGCTACAACAATAGCCAGATAGTGCATGTGGAAATACTTTTCTGATGTACTCCATTTGCAGTGAATGGTCAGCTCGTTCAAGGTGGCACCCCAACCTTCCTTGAAAGAATCAGTGGTAATTATAACTGTATTGAGTCTGGCTAGCAGCACTGTAAGAACGCAAGAAGCTAGACGACCTAGTATGTGCTGGTACCACCACGTTGCCATTGAGTCTCTCATGAGAAAGTGATTGACCACTGAGACAATATCCTCGAATCTCTCCTGGGTAGTGTGAGAAACCTAGGGGTATTCTCCCATCCAAGTCCTCTATTCAAGGGGCCAGCCAAGGGCCATTGTTCTTAGATCCAAACCCTGGGGGTGGATGGGCGAGGAAGGATCACCTGGGTAGGGGAGACTGGGGTTGTCCTCGTGGGAATACCCTGGGTGAGACTCGGTATTCAGATGGGACAGTCGAGAAGGAGGAGGAAGTCCCGAACGCCTTCAAAGGATATTGGGCCTCATTACGACCCTGGCGCTAAGGGATTACCGGTACCGGTAAGGGTACCCGTATCGGTAATCCCTTAGTGCCTGATTACGAGGTCCCTTTGCGGGTTGGAGACTTTAACGCCTGCTTTTTGCAGGTGTTAAAAACCACCCCGCAAAGGGACCTTGGTGCCAAGTACGGTGCCGCAATTTGCGGCACCGTACTTAGCGCCTTCCCCATTCCCATTGAGCCCTATGGGGCAAAAATGGGAACGGAAGGGCCATGGTGGCATGGGGAATTACCGCCCGCCAACCTCGGAATAGGGCGGTAATTCCCCATTCCGCCATGGCGGAATCGGTAAGTTACCGGCATGGACCATGGTGCTATTAGCGCCATGGTCCAACGCCAGGGTCGTAATGAGGCCCATTGTCATCCAGACACCGTTTTACCCCATGACTTTCTCTCAGAAGGAAGGAAAAGAAAGAAACCTCAATCTAAAAGGTAAACTAAACCTTTTTCCAAACCATGTCGTTAACCTTTTCTCTCGTTCCTCAAAACCTAGACAATATTTTGTAACCCCACTTCCTCCTTCTTGGTTACCTTCCTCCAATACAACTCTAGGACTAGGGAAACATGAACAAACACCCATTCATTATACTTACCCCAATACTCCCAATCAGAAGAAAGGTCAAACAGGGTATTAATATCCATCCATCTCTTACCCATCTAAAATACAGGGAATACTATCAAGACCCATGCTTGTATGATAACACATCAGAGAGATGGAATACTCTGCCACAAGGGGAAGCCATTTCATTTAATTATAACAACAAGGTCCAAAGAATCCCTAATGTCCCGTTCAATTCACAAACACCTTATGACTCCCCTATTCTTTAACAATCTCCTTCCCTAATGTCCCGTTCAATTCACAAACACCTTATGACTCCCCTATTCTTTAACAATCTCCTTGCAACAACCTACCCCACCAATGTCAAGTCCCATCTCAGCCCATCTCCTCCTCCCCATATACAACAAATACTGAGAAGAGGAAGAGGCAACTAGGATATATAAAGATTACCCATGGGTATAACACAGGGAAAGTAAGGGCAACCTACCATAGAAAAAACTCAAGTTGTCCCACTAATAGAGTCAGACAGGGTCAGGCATTCAGTAGTAACCATTCACACCTGACTCCACTTGACTGGTCTTTTTGCTATAAAAGGCGTGGTCTGACACAAATGTATGAGCGAGTAGGAGAGCAAGCAGGAGAACGAGTTGGGAGGAAAGCCGAGAAGCTAGAGCCGGCCAGGACCAGAGGTCAGAGACTCGGATGGCGAGGGCAGAAGCGTGGCGAGGGAGCTGTGTCTCCAGGGAGCCAAGAAGGGTCCATGTACGAGAGCCGAGAGGCATGCTGGTGCCCCGCAGAGCCTGTGTATGTGAATTCTCATCCCCTGGGCCGGTGAGACAGCCCAGGAATGTCCGAGCGGCTGGTGGTGAGACTGTGACCTCGGAACAAAGAGCCGGAGTGAAGCAGCAGTATGAAAGTCAGCTGGGAGAGTCTGAAAGCTTTGTAAAGCCGGGTTGTGAAGAGCACGATACAAGGGAACGCCAGAAACACATAAGAAAGAGGATGGCGTTTGAATGGGCGTTCGTTCAACAAAAGATACAAAGATACAAGTAACAGTGTAAGCTCAAGACACGCGTGTGTGTTGGACAATGAAACGCTATGAATGAAAGAGAGCCAGAAGCCTGTGAGAAACGGTGCGAGAGGCACGAGGGAAAGGACAGTATAAAAAGGGTGTGAGTGACCCGAAAAGAAAGAAGCAAGTGCAAGGGTGTGCAAAAGCATGAAAGAAGCTTGCAAGACGCACAATCAAGATAAGGAATAAAGGTCAGTGCAAGTGTACACAGAAAAAGCGAAGGAACATAGGAAAATGGTGCAGCAAGAACCTGAAGATAAGAAGTGCAAAAGGAAGTGAAAGTAAAGAACCAAGAGAGGGGCAAAGGATCAGAGTGGTCACCCTGAGGGAAAATAAAGAGCCTAGCATTTTCAAAAGCCGTGATTCTACCCCATAAGAGGATTATATGCAGGAAAGATTGTACATGAAAAAAGGCACATCCTGACCACAGCTGATTCCGAGTTTTGCTTTTTGAAAGCCTGAGCTTGGGGAAAGGAATCCCTGAGGGGCCTATTGAAGAAACTGACTTTGGGTTTTGAGTTTAGAAAGCTAGAAGATGCCTGAGCTTGGGGAAGGGAACCATGAAGGGCCTATTGAAGAAATAGAGTTTGTATTTTGCATGGAAAGCTGAAAGTGAACAAGTTAAAGCTTGGGGAAGGGAACGCCGAGGAACTCACAGACATTGGAGTTGTTTGAATTCACTGTAAGGGCCCTGTGGAGAAGGTCATACGAACAGCCATGGTGAGTCAACCCATCTTTGTGACATTGATTCCGGGCCGGAAACACCGGTGCCGGTAGGCTTACCGGCACCAGTGTTTCTAGACCAACACAGTCGTAATGAGGCCCACAGACTCAAAAATACTTGTTTTGAAACCTTTATTTACTAAGGTTCCTGGGGTATTGGAATGCCTGACAGGCCCCAACTCTAAAAGGATGGTTCTCTTAACTGATGTTTCTAATGGCCGTCGTCGTCTAATAGTCCAAAATAAAAGTCTGTCTTTGTCTAAACCTTTGCTTGCCCTCACGCTGTACAAAAATGTGATAGTCTTTTGAAAAGGAAAAATAGCAAAACCAAAGTAGGTTTCAGGTGGTCTTCCCACCAGGTTCAATTTGGTCAATGTCAATGGGAATGGGGACCACGGATGCACCAGCACCGTTAAAAAAGGTGCCGGTGCTTCCGTGAAACTCTGCGGACGGGTGCCGTACCGCCCGCCAGGGACAGACCTGGCAGGCGGAACAGCACCTGCCCGCAGAGATGTACTGTGCCGGGCCGGAAACACTGGTGCCGGTAGGCTTACCTGGTATTACCCAAATTGTTCGTTTACAATTGTTCGAATGAACAACTGACCGAATTTAAAGGGTCACAATTGACCTTTTCACAATTGACCGTATATATTGTGACCCTTTAAATTCAGTCAATTGTTCATTCGAACAATTGTAAACAAACAATTTGGGTAATACCAGGTAAGCCTACCGGCACCAGTGTAAACCCATGTTGAATAGTATTTGTATTAGTCTATGAGAGGAGACCATGGTATTCTCTGGAGAACTGGCTCGAATTGGCCAGTTGTCCAAGTACGGATATATGTGACAGCTGTGAGGGCTCAGAAATGAGAAGCAGACACAAAGTGGTAGAGTTTTCAACATCAGACATCTTTATTAAAATAAAAGGCTTGGATAAAGGTCTCTCTGTCCCTATCATATAGAGAGTTTCCCTACCTAGGAAACTAAAACTAAAGATCAGTCTGTGTCTCATCATCAAAATTATATACACTGCCCTTGTGTTCAAAACATACTAATCTGAACCTCACACTAGAAATGAACAACTAAGGGTGTAAGGAAATGTCTCTGACTTAACTTTGGTAAAACGTGTTCAGAATTAAAGCAAGTAAATAAATCCAATAAAATAATCCTTGGATGCAAAGGGTGGTTCCCTTCCCCTGTAAATTTCAGGTAGGATGGCCAAAAGTGCCTTTTTCAAACAATGGTTCCTTAAGGCTGGTAAAAGTCTCTCTCTTAAACAGCAACTCCATAATGATGGCAAAATTGTCTCTTTTACCCAACAATGTCTTAAGGATGACCCCCTGGTATAATCCCCTGCCAGGAATCCTCCAATAGGTTCTTTAGATCCACTGGTATAATCTCCTGCCAGGTATCTTTTCACAACATCTTATTATTTTGTATATTTCAAATTGATTTCCTGGTGTACTAACCTGCCAGGAATCCCCTTCTGGGGTGTTATAGATCCTCTGGTATGCTTCTCCGCCAGGTATTTTTCCCCCAAAGGCTCACTGCCTGGTGTGCTTCTTTCACCAGGCCTTCTTTCTATGTTCTCACTGTCTTTCAGTGTAGCACAGTTGTATTCCTTCACTGTCTATACTTAATTGGCTTGAGGTATTAGTTGTTCCAACTTTCTCCACATTGATATCTCATATATGGAGACTTGTTCAAGTTTTGCCTTAACTTCTTCATCAACATTCATTTGCTTATGATAACACTTGCTCAAAATGTCTCCGTATTGACATATCATACATGAGGATTTGTGCACATTCTGTCTTTGTATTTCACTTGGTCGCTATTCAAAATAGTTTCTGAATTGCCCACATGCCTGTCGCTACGCCCAGGGTCCCCAATGGCTCTGGGCAGACTCACTGGTATCTGGTAGCGTTCTCGACCCGTGGCAAGTTGCTGCAGTGAAGTTTTTACTCTTTTACTCTGGAACAGCGTTTCCTGCTCTGCAGATCTTCTCTCAGCTCTCCTAACAACTCTGCTTTCACTCGTCGGTAAGACCACTGCTATTTGGCACGACTGCTTCTCCGGTAACTTTGCTGCTGGCTTCGCAGCGGTTCTCCTATGGTACCTGCTGTGTCTCCTGTGGCCTCATGCCATGCCGCTAGTGTGAAGGTATCATGAAGCAAGACACAGACAACAAATTCAAGGTTCACACAAAACACTTATTTTCTTAAATGTCAGGATGGTTTAAGGCCTAACTTGCCCTATGCGAAGGTGGGATTTCCCTTCCTAAAGAAACTAGGGATAGTCTGAGTGGCTAAGTTCAACTTAAAAGTCTGTCTGTGTCCAAAACCTATGCTTGCCATCACAACTAAAGCTAAACAATGTGTAGGGATGTCGGAAGAAAAGAAATAGTGTTCCAAATAAAGTTCTGAGCTTCTTCTGGCTCTTTGCTTACTTTCTAGCTCTCCCTCACCAAGTTCAAAGCAGTTCCAAAAAGACTTGGGGTTCCCTTCCCCAAGCCAACAACACAGTTCACAAAGTCTTGGGTTTCCCTTTCCCAAGACGTCAGCACTTCCAGCTTGCAAATTCACAATCAGTTCAAGTCTCTTAATTCTCAAAACCAGTTCCAGGTCAACTTTATAATCCTTCAGGCTCTTCAAAGGTTAATACAGATTGCGAGCGTTCGCATTCACCTCAGCAATCTAATTCACAAGGGGAAATTCTTTATCTTTACTTTCCTTGGCTTTTCCAGACAGGGAATCCTCGGTCTAGGCACAGTTGTCGGACCACACAGTCCACCTATTACAGGTCACGCAACAGATAACCCTAGGTTTTCTTGCACACACAGGTTTCTCTTTCACTGCACCTGTGCTTTGGTTTACATTCACTTTGGATTCTCCTTGACAGTCTTTTGGCTTTGCCACGGTGTGTTCTTCCACACAACTCAACTTCATGAGCGCTCATCACTGGCTTTACCTTACTCAAAGATTTATCCTTTGTCTTTAAATGTCCGTTATTGGTGTATCACACTTGCTTTCATTTAATTTGTAAGCTTCTCAAAGCTTTCCTTTAGTTCAATATTCAATAATGCTTGCTTTATATTTAAGTTCCTTTACTTATAGTTCAGTGCGACTTGACAGCTACAGGCTCTTTCCTTGAGGTCCTTTCCTGTAACAGCAGTGAACGCTGTGAATGCCACTACCAGAGACCGAACACCGGCCCCAACCATCAGAGCACGAACGCGCGGCTGCCATAGGGGGCCGTGGGGACGAGGGGCAGTGCTGTGCTGCGTGTGCGGAATTTGGGTCCGTTTCGGCCGAGAACGGAATCAGTGAGTGAGTGGGAAGTGGCCTGGGGTTTGGGTCCTTCGCGGTCCCTCATGACTGCCCCTCTAGACCCTGCAAGCGTGTAAGAGACACCTGCTATTGTGCAGTTGTATATAGGAAGCAGAAGGGCCAGTCAGAATTATATTTCCTATGCGGACCCATTTTACATCTTTCTACACCTTTGTTGATATGTGTCCTGTGCGACTGTGGGGTGGGGGTTTCTCTTTACATTCTACCCTTAACCTTTGTGCCCCATAAGGGTATATGCTGTTCGGTAGTAAGAAAGCTGTTTGATGCCCAGCAGCGCACATGCAAATGCAACCGCCTTAACAACCCATTTAGTGGGGTGAAGTGGAGTTAGTGTGGTTCCTATTGATGTGGAGTTGCGCTGCTGGCTGTTGCTTGAAGATATTTGGCGGACTTTTGGAACCCCTCCTTCTTGCCTTCCTGCCTCGGCTACCCCAGGACATAAAAACTATTTCCTCTGCAAAGCAGAGTCAAGTGGAGTTAGCCGGTGGTCGCAGGTAAGCATAATAAATATAGATATCGAACTATTGAAGCTGACGTCAACGAGCCCTCCCGCGATTCGAACACATCTCCAGGTAAGACGTGGTGTCACCGTTGTGAATACAATTGATGCTGAGGATGTGGTTCTGGAGCGAGAGATGACTCAGGGGAAAGGCACCCCCCCGGCCCCAAATACAAACTCCCCGAGCAAAATGCTTGGTAAGTAGGGAGAGGTGGGGCGGGGGTTGTGGGTGTGAGACCGTTTATTGAGCAGGCGGGCTCGAAGCTTACAGGAGGGGCAGCATCGGAGGATACAAGGTGCACTGACACCGACAACGGAATGCCAGCGAACAACGGGCCCGATAGGGAACCAGCTAAGAAAAGCTTATAAGTAGAACGATCGTTGAACTCTGCTAAGAGATTACATTCTTGCTCGAGTCTCATTGAAACCATCAACTCGAGCTAGGGGAAGTTGGCAGAAAAAGGCCAGAGGAAGGAAAGACCAGAAGTAAATAAAAAAAAAAAGAACATGGCTAAAAGGTCGACAAGAGAGCGGGCAGAAGTATTATGGTGTCCAGCAAGTGGTGAGAACTAAGACCTAGCAGCCCACTTGGCTAAAGGGCTCACAGATCTAACCATTAAGACCACCCACCAGAAAAGGCTCAGCTTATCAAGAGTTAAGTAACGACTGCTGGTCTTGGAAAAATCATTAAAACAAGCAAGACATTGCTGTGGAACTACAAGCCTCTGAAGGGGGTGGTCATAATCGCTTGTCCAAGTAGAGTGGTGAGCTTGGCGCAGTCAAGATCTGTTCCACAGCAAACAGAGGAGTGGGCCAAGGTGTTGACGGAGGAGATGGACGGAGCTCACAAGCTGAAAGGAGTGGATGGACCGGGAATGGTTTGGGAAGGAGGACAACGAAATGAACAACCAACAAGTTGGGCCTCGGCTGCTGAAAGCATGGACGATCAAGTGTTCGTGGATGGGCAAAATGCCTCTTCCACCATCTCATCTGTTTCCTCTCATCAACGTTCTGATCAACGTTCTGGGTGTCCTGGTGAGAGCAGAGGGAGTAGGGAAGTGAAGATCGGGCCTAACTCCAACAAATCATAATGGCCTCCCTATCAACATCTTTATTGCCCTTTATAAAGCTCTACAAGACTTTATGTAGTAGCTTGCAGGATCAGTCCTCCCTTATTGCGGCAATGTCTAAAAAGTTGGTAGGGCAGGAATCCTTGGCAAGCACGTTGGATTCCCGGTTAGACAAGGAGGCGGAAGCATCTGCTAAGTGGCAAAATCGCCTATGCGATCTTGCTAAGAGGGAAACTTTGGATAAATATCTGATGATGGAGGCTTTATCATCCGATTGCAAATGGATGAGGGCACAATGTAAGAATTCACAATTGGTGGAAAGATCAGCCCCCGCCCCCAGGATGCAGGGGTATTAAAAGAGAAAAGTGTGCCTGCAGGTCAGGTTTGACTTTGCCTGACAAGCCGGAGCCCAAGAAATCGACTGCAGATGAAAACTTTTTTCAATGTTCAAGTCATGTAAGCCCCCTGAAGGCATTCAAGTTCCAGCAAAGGACTCAAAGAAAAACATGCAACATATGGAAACATCTAAAAATATGTCGGGGACAACCAAGAGAAAGTCTAATGGCTCTAGAGCCTTCTTAAGAAATCTACGCTCATCCCCACCGTCTGACAATAGACCCACAGCTAAGCGAGCAATGAAAGAATGAATCCTCTCAGCAGTGGAGTCGACTAAAGAAGTATTGAATTAATTGGAGACGGTGCGAGAGGAGGAAATAGTAGCTCTTTCAGAGATTGGGCTGAGTGATCTTATTGAACAAATTGAGAAAGACCAAGAGTATGACATCTGGAAGGATGTGAGTAGGAGTAGCTCGGAATGGGCTAAGATTGAGAGCCAAATGGATACGACTACGAAACACAAAAATAATGTAGGGCAAAGACCTAGCTTAAAACAAATGCAATCACCAATGCAAAAGGATATGAGGAGGTTTAGAACATTGGAAGAAAAAAGAAAGGGAAGCATCCAACAAGAATAACTTTAAATCCCGCCGCGTGAGGAGGTGAAAATTAACAGTTACTCACTGTAGTGACTAACTTACTCTTAGTCTATAGTCCTCTTTCCTCCATACTGTAAGGGGTGTCCCTCGCGAGGGACGGGAGACGGAACCTTTTTCACCAGAAAAAATCTTCCCCTTTAAATTTAGAGGCGCGCGGCCCTGGGAGCATTCACTCACCTGACTCCGCCCACAGGTGCCACTCCTCAGTCCCCATTGACACGTCGACAATGATAGGCATTGCCTAATGACACCAGTATTATTAGGGGGAGGATGGTGGGATGTATGGAGGAAAGGGGACTATGGACTAAGAGTATGTTAGTCACTATGGTGAGTAACTGTTAATTACTCTTAAATCCCGTCCCCTTTCCTCCATACTGTATAGGCGATTACAACTGAATGTAGCCCCAGGGTGGAGAGGAGCCCCTCCTTAAGAAAACAGGTTTCTTAGAACCACCTGCCTAAATGCCGTGTCTGACCTAGAGGGGGTGTCCAAACAGTAGTGTTTACAGAAAGCCGAAGGGGTGGCCCAGGAAGCCGCCCTGCTGATGACCTGCCACGGCACATGCCGTAGGAACGTGATGGCCGTGGCCCAGACCACATCTTTTTGTATTTTTGTTTGTATTTGTTTGTTATTTGTATCGCGCACCAAACCCTGGGGTAACTGGGCGCTTGAGAAACTTGGTGGTTACATACAGAGAAGTGCAATACATTCATGTTACAGTCAAATATAAAATACAGAGAGGGACCCTGGTTACAGGTGGGTCTGGTATGAGATCAAAGGCATAGAGTTTGGTTTGACAGACAAATGATTAACAGATCATACGTCATGACAGACAAAAGAGTGGCAAATCATAAATAAGCAGTGGTGAGTTTACGTGGTGAGGTCTCTTAGTGGCGAGACTACTTGCTCAGCCATTTTTTTATTTTAGCTTTAAAGGTGAGGAAGGAAGGTTCCTGTCTGAGAGGGATGGGAATGGAATTCCAGCATTTGGCGGCAAGTACTGGGAAGCTAGTTCCTCCGGCTGTTTTGAGAGTGAATCTCGGTACCGTCAGGTTGTGGGAATGAGATGATCTGGTAGTGCGTGTAGGTTGGTGTTTGCAGAATTTGTACGCCAGGTGTTAGGGAGAATTCTCTCTTTAGGCTGAATTTCCTAACCTAGTGAGTCCCCCAGCAGCTTTGCTGGATTTCTGGAGTTTGTTTTTTTCCTCCTGCCAAGAGTGAGACTCTTTTCCAACTCTTGGACATGATTTATGGTGTTCCTTTGACTGCTTATGTGTTTTATGGGCTATGGGTCCTTTACTCCATAGGGTCTCATGTGTTTTTACTATGTGTGTTACACAGCACCCTCCGTGCAGTAACACAGGGGTGTCATAGTGACACCCCACCATAGACTCCATACCCTGGGACTGAGTACTGTCTCCCAGGGCATGTAAAGTCACCATTGGCTTTACTAGTCCCAAATTATTAACAGAAACCAGTACAAACCATCATATTGTGGACGTACTGGTCGGGGCAATTCGATTGCCCTGGGGTCTGTTAGTCGGGGGGGCACGTCTCCGTCCCCCCTGATCGAGTTTTGGCTGGTGGCAGTGGAAACTACTTTTTATATTCAACCGCAAATATTTTTCTATGGGATTTTCCCATTGTTCGAGGCTACCAACTTTAATTATTTAATTCTCATAGCCTCGAACATACCGCTGGTTTATTTAATTAATATTAATTCTCTGGTTGGTATTTTTTGCCAAGCCTCGATTCTAAAATGGCGTTTGTGTTCTCTTCTGTGACTCCAACCCAAGTCGAGCCCTTTGTTCCACTTTTTGGCGTGCTTCTCCACAGAAGCCTCCAAAAGTGGTGTCACTCTGTCTGGGTACCACAGAGGGTGTGGGAGGGGGTTTAGGCACCCTGGACTGAGTTACCTTGGTAACTCAAGTCGCACTCTTGTGTGATTGGCCCAAGTGGTGAGCCGGCCGGCTCACCACTTAGCATGTTTGATTGACAGCTAGGCTGAGTGAATAAGGGTATGCTGCATAAAAGCAGGGATTTGGGGACTGGAACTTCAGAAGTCGCCACAGGACCTGAGAATCTGACGAACGAGAAGCTGAGCCAACCTACCACGACGACACCACCGGAGGAGCCCTGCAGAACCGACTCACCACTTCCCGACGACAGAGAAGATCTCCCGGTTGGAGAGGCTTCTTCCCCTGACTGGTGGGCACAACCAGTTTACCTTCTTTTCTTCGCACCCCAGACCGGTTTGTGGTCGAACTGCCCGTGCCAAGCACCCCGGCGGCCGGATAGCCACTCACCACTGAACCGCGAATCAACGGACCGCTCCTTGTACCTGAGCAACTCAGCGGCTGGTTTCTTCCCTGGCAATGCAACGGACTCCTGTCTTCCTCCACGACGAGATCCTCTCTTCCCCCGGATGAAGCACCGCCTTGCATCCGCTGCCAGGAACAACTGCCCCCGCTGGAGTGTTCTCACCACTTTAAGGTACCGTGTCCGCCAGGTCTCCCTTTCTAAAGATTGCTACAAGGTAATAATAACTCCTTAACCTTCTGGACTGGGCTGGCCGCCTTGACCCTCTAACTGGTCCCTTTCTTTGGTCCAACTCCTTTTTGAACCATTACAAGACTTTTTGTGCACTGCAACCGTGTGACCTTGGACACATTTTGTTTCGATCCTCTTAAAGCGGATCCAGCCTACTGACTCTGAATTCACGGTTGTACTTTGCCTTCCTCTCTTGTAATGTTCTTGTAAAAGTGTTGGGATCTGTTCAATTTGTTCTCTGCTTTTCTCTCCCTTTTTAAAACGAACTATTAGAGTGCCATCTACTTTAAGCGCTCACCGCTGTCTGAAAATAAGTGGGGCTTTACTTAAGACTTGTCTAATATTCTTTTAAGGGAGTGTATATATTTTAGTGCCCGTGTTTTTGAATTGCTTACTATTAGTGCCTGCGTGTTTTTCTAGATGTGGTTTTTAAATAAATAATTATATCTCTTTTACACCAAGCCCTGGTCAGTGTTTACTTGTTCTATTGTGGTCTCTTGACCTATTGTGAATACTCTGTATACTGCCTAACTCTTCTTGAGGGAAGTCTGACTGCTCAGCCACAGCTACCAAGTGAATCTGTGTGGTACAGACTGCTACCAAGTGGGTTTATTGCCAAACACCTGTAGTCTTAAATCTTTTGCAGTGGTCCCAGAGGGAACTGCACAGGTTTCTGCATAACACCAGGTATTTCAGAGCTGAGTTTGTGAGGCATGTGTGTGTGATGGCCAAGGTGCATAGTGTGATTCTGTCACGGATGGATAGCCAATTGGCGTTCTGTCTGTGAGAGATGATGTGGCAGGATCTGGGAAGATTGAGCGCTGCTCTCGGAGAGTTATTCTGAAGTATATGGAGTTTATTCAGGTTATGTTCAGAAGAGCCCAGGAAGAGAGTGTTGCAGTAGTCGAGTTTAGATAGAGCAAGTGCTCTAGCCAGAGTTAAGCAGCTGCTTGTGGAGAGGTAAGCTTTGCAGCTATAGATCAATTTGTTGATATAGGCCGTGGAGGAGGCCACACTGTTTACCTGTTTTTTGTGCGAGAGAGTTGAGTCGAGGTAGACCCCCAATGTTTTTATTTCTTTGGACACATTGATAATTTGCAGTCGATGACGAAAGATGAGTATTTGATGTTGAGTTTATTCAGGCGTGCTTGAGTCCCCACGATCATCAACTCTGTTTTGTCGTCATTGAGGCAAAGACTGTTAGTAGCCATCCAGGCCTGGATTTCGAGGTAGATGGTGTTTAGTAGTTTGGAATCATGGTTGTAGCAGCCAGTGAGCGGGATGAGAACTTGAGTGTCATCTGCATAGTTAGTGTAGATGACACCCAAGTTGTCTAGTCGGTCGAAAAGTAGCTTTGTAAATATATTGTAGAGTGTGGGTGACACACAGGATCTCTGTGGGATGCCGCAGAGTATCGATGTGGGGTTGGCTGAAGCTGACGGGGAGAAGACACTAGTCGTCCTGTTTGATAGGAATGATTTAACCCAATCGGATGCATTGGAGGAGAAGGCTGCCGCAGTGTTAAGGTGTTTGGTGAGGATTTGGTGGTCGATGAGGTTGAAGGCCGCGGATAAGTCTAGGAGTAGGAGGATTGCTAGTTTATCACTGTCCTTTGCCTCGTCCATTTGAATCTTAAGATCTAGGAGGGCTGTCTCAGTTCCATGTCTGGGTCTGAAACCCGACTGTCTCAGTCCCAGGAGTTCATTTTCCTCTAGGTGTTTCTGTATTTGCAGATAGGCCACCCGATCCAATATTTTTAGAAAGAATGAGACGGTGGTGATGGGCCTGTAGTTAGTGGGGACATTTGGATCGAGGTTGTTTTTTTTAGTAGGGGCATAACCCAGGCTTCCTTAAAGTTGTTGGGTACTTGGTTGGTGGCGAATGAGGAGTTAATTAGGGCGGTGATGAAGGGAGCTGGGTCTTTGGCATCTTCTTTAATCACGGTGGCAGGGCAAATATCTCCTTGGCAATGAGAAGGTTTCAGACTTTTTATAATGACCTCAACTTCCTTTGGGGTGACTTGAGAGAAGCTGAAGGGAGTGCACGGGTGCGGTGTTTTCTCTGGGTCAGAGGCGTGTTGGGCTCCCATGGAAAGGCTTGCTTTTTTAGCGCTGATCTTATTTTGGAGCATGGTGATTTTATCTGCGACTGCTTGTTGGATTTTAGTACACCACTCTGCATCCTTGATGCAGTCTTGTGTGGGTGGTGCAGGGGATTCGAGCTCTTTTAGTACACCGAATAGTTCCTTGTAGCTGGAATTTGCATTCTGGATTCTGGAATTATATGTTTCTTTTTTGGATGCGAGGATAGCTGCTTTGTAGGTAGCAGACGCTGACAAGTGCAGTTTTGTTTATGATGGAGGGCGATTTGCGCCAGGTGGATTCGGCTGATCTTTTTATATTTCTGAGACTTTTTAGTTTGGGGGCAAGCTAGAGGTTTGGCTTTTCTGAGTTTAAGTGGGGCTGCAAGATCCAGTGCAGATTTGAGAGTGTTTTTGTATAAATCTACCAAATTAGGTGGATCAAGGTTGCGGAAATTGGTCTCATTAAGGATGTCACTGATAAGTGGCTGGAGGCTATCTATGGTTATGTTGCGACAGTTTCTGGATAGCGTCGGAGGTGCTAAAGTGGTTTTGGTTGGAGAAGGTCCAGGGATGGAGAATAGGATGAAATGATGGTCTTACCAGGCTACGGGTTAATTAGGGTAATGGATATAGAGCAGTCCAGGTCGGCGACCCAGTCCAGCGTTCTACCTTTGGAGTGGGTGTGTGTTTTGACTCTGTGTATGAAGCCCAAGTTAGAGATCGAGTTGTTCAGAGCTAGGGCGTGATGATCATTAGGATATAGGAGGCCAAGGTTCATACCTCCTAAAAGGATACTTTGGGATCCAAGTTTGGTATGAGTAGAAAGGAGGTTTAGGATGTCCTCCTCAAAGGATGGGGAAGGGCCGGGGGGCAGTAGATAAGATGCAGGAGAATTGTTTGGGAGGGTGCGAGGGTTAGTTTCACCGACAGGAGTTGCAAAGGGGAAGCTGGCACAGGGAATGGCTCTGAGGGCTAGTTGGGTTTTGGCAATGAAGGTCACTCCTCCGCCTTTGCCCAAAGTTCTGTCTGCCCTGATGATGGTGTAGCCTTCAGGTAGGGCAAGGGAGAGGGCAGGTCCTGCTGCTTGGTGTAGCCAGGTTTCTGTGACAGCCAGGAAGTCAAGGCTGTTTGTAACGATAAGATCCGCAATCTCAGAGACATGGGCCACAAGGGAGCGAGCGTTAAGGGCTCCTTTGATATTAGATGGCTGTGAAGTAGTGTTGAGTGAAATCAGGTTCACATTAAAATTAATGGGGTGTTGTATTGGGCAATGAGGTGGTACAGTTTTGGGAGTTAGGTTGAGGATTTTTGGGCCGGGTGATGGTTTTGTGGTTGAGGAAACAAGAGCCTAGTCTTTGGTTCCTGGAGTGGATTTGAGAGTGGGATGAGAGGAGTAGGTGGAGTGGCGAAGCGATGTATCCATTCGAGAGGGCTGAAAGGTTCAAAAGTGGCAGTGTTTAAGGGTATTGTACTAGTTGGTTTGAGGTTGAGTGTGGGTGGGAGAGGTGGCAGAGAGCAAAATGAGTGGGTGGTCTGGTGAACTAGGGGGAGGAATGAGGCAGGGCCAGGGTGGCTCTGTGGAAAGAGGACATGATGATTTGTCAGTAGGCTGGTAAGGTAAGTCTATGAGTTAACTAAGGGCAGAAAAACTGAGGGGTGTCTAAAGTGGCAGAGTGGGCGTGCTGGTAGCAATAGTGTATTAGTTACCACAAGTGGGACATCTTGCATGCAGTTTCTTGGTTCACAAATTGGTCTGATTGGTAATTTACATGCAGTAAACTGGATCAGAATGGCACAAAGGGTAAAAATGCATGCAGTAGGCTGGTTCACAATTTAGCACAATGGGCAGATTATGGACAATAGGCTGTTTCAGAATTATCTAGATATAATCAGTAGGCCAGTTCAAAAACAACACACTGGGTACATGGCATGCGGTAGGCTAGTACACAAAATAGCACAATGGGCAGGCTATGGACAATAGGCTGTTTCAGAATTATTTGGATATAAACAATAGGCTAGTTCAAGAACCACACAACGGGTGAATTGTATGCAGCAGTACAACTCGGATTTAGCGCAAGGGTAAAGTACAAGTGGTAGGCTGCATCAACATTGGGGCAGTGGGCAGTTTATAGGCAGTAGGGTAATTTCAGAGATGGCGTAATATGTATGGTACGCACAATAAGCTGGGTTGAAAATAGTGTGATTTGCCAAATCAGTACTGTTGTGCTACTACAATAGAGTGTAGCCCTGTTAGATAGAACCCAGGAAATCAGTAGTAGTATTACTACAGTAATAGTGATAGGTACATAGTGCTGGCCGGTTTCTACAAACTGCTATTTAGAGTTTTGAGCCGTGATAGAAGAGAGTGTTGACATTTGTAAGCGACCAATACAGGCAAGTCAATAACGTGGGTTGGATTAGGATGGAACACGGAAGGAGTGAGTTCAAAGACAATTAGTACCATTGGTGGAAGTCAGGGTCACCTTATAATATGGATCAGGCGGTAAGCGGCGCTCACCGGTCGAACAAGTGGAAAACAAGGCCTTTTTCATTCTGGCCTTCTTCCTGAGGCCGGCTTCCTTCCGCCTGCCGGCAAAGCTTTCCAATAAAACAAACACACAGAGGTTGCTTAGCAACCAAAGCGAGCCTCGCTTTCGGGCCGCGTTGTGCCGGCCATTTTAGGGCCAGGCGCTTTTTTTTAAATAGAAAAGTAGCTGATTTATAGATCGCGGCATCAGCTACAGGGGAGGCACACAAGCTGGGCAGCAGGGCGCTCTCCTTGGGGGCCAGATGCTGGATTGATGGTGAGGGAACCAGGCCCAAATGTGGGCATTGATGTGTCTCGTAGCATGTGGCTCGTGGTCTGGCTGCGATGTGCTGCGGTTGCAGCAGGATATGGGCTCCTGCCCTCTCTACTCCAGGTGGATGGAAGGGGAATGGGGGCACAAGCGTCAAACAAGGCCTTTTTCCTTCTGGCCTTCTTCCTGAGGCCGGCTTCCTTCCGCCTGCCAGAGGAAGCTTTCCAATAAAACAAACAAACACAGAGGTTGCTTAGCAACCAAAGCAAGCCTAACTTTCGGGCCGCGTTGCGCTTGCCATTTTAGGGCCATGCTTGGCTTTTTTTAATAGGAAAGCAGCCGATTTATAGATCGTGGCGTCAGCTGCAGGGGAGGCACACAAGCTGGGCAGCAGGGGGCTCACCTTGGGGGCCAGATGCTGGATAGATGGTGGGGGATGCCAGGCCCAACGTGGGCATCGATGTGTCTCGTAGCACGTGGCTCGTGGTATGGCTGCGATGTGCTGCGGTTGCAGCAGGAGATGGGCTCCTGTCCTCTCTACTCCAGGTGGATGGAAGGGGAATGGGTACATGGTCATGTAAGTTAGCTGGAACGGGTTTGTGCTGCCACTCATAGGCCTCCGTGATGGCCGCAATCATCCGCTTGCTATGGAGGCGTTGGAGGCCTGATAACCGGGCCTTGACCCACCGAAAGTGACAAACAAGGTGTCCGACTTGCGGAAGTTCTTGGTTCTGTCCAGGTAGTATTTCAGCGCACGCCTGACCTCCAGACGGTGCAAGACCCTCTGATGCTCGTCCTTGGGGTCGGCGAAGAAAGTGGGTGAGACTATTTCCTTGTTGACTCTGCGAGCTGAGAGGAGGCCCACGAGCAGAGCTGTCTTTATGGTGACCAGCCTGATGTCCGCGGACGCCCTAGGCTCAGAAGGTTTGTGTGCTAAGGCGCCCAACACATCATTAAGGTCCCACACCGGGTGTGACTTCTTTATAGGCGTGTAAAGTCTGTGGAGGCCCGCCAGATGTCGCTTGACCATCTACTCTTATATTGGCTCCTACTAGCCTTGCTTCTAGTGCCTTGCCTTGGTTAGCCTGAGATAGGCTTAAGTGTTTCAGCGTGACCTGCTCAGGAGCCATGTGCGAGGACTAGCTTGTGAGGAGCAGGGATGATTACCCTACCCCCCAGCTGGGCCAGGAGAGGAGCTAGGCCCAGCGGTAGGTGAATGGACGGTCTGTCCGATAGGCTGAGGAGCTCGGAGAACCACAGTCTGGCTGGCCACCAGGGAGCTATCAAGATGATGCTGAGGTGCCGGGATTCCTTTATCCTGCAGATCACCCTGTGGACTAGGGGTGTGGGTAGGAAGGCATATGCCGTCATGCCATTCCATTGGATCTCAAATGTGTCACCACGGGAGCCGGAGCCCTACCCTTGCCACGAGGCGAACTTTTGGCATTTCCTGTTCCGGGAGGCAAAAAGATCCACCTGGGGAGGCCCCACCTGAGGAAGATCTCCTTCAGTACCAGGTCGTTCAATTGCCACTTGTAATTGTCTGCCCCCAGTCTGCTGAGCCTGTCCGCATCCAGGCTGGATACCCCGGGAGGTGGACAGCCATGAGGTAAATGTTGTTCTCAAGAGCCCATTCCCACATGCCGACTGCTAGGTTGTACAGCTGAGGGGATCTGGTCCCCCCCTGCTTGTAGACATAATACATGCTGGTGGAGTTGTCTGTCTGGATATGAACTGTCATGCCCTTGATAAGAGGGAGAAAGGCCTTGAGAGCCAACCATATGGCCTTAACTGTAGTAACTGTGATCTGAGGGTCCGGCTGCCGGAAGGGCTGGCCCTGCCTCAGGTTGAAGTCTGCGGACCACCCGTGGATGTCTGAGTGGAGAAAGGGCGGAATGTTGACTGGCTTCTCTCCTCTTGGGAGCCCTTCTCCTGATTCCATGAGGCTGGAAAGTGCAGCTGTAAACTCTGCATCCTGAGTCTTGTGTGGGTCACGGCCCAAAGGACTGCTGCTACAAGGCCCAGTAGGTCTTGGTACCACCAGGCCGAGGCCACACTGGTAAATACCCTGGGAGCCGCGTTGAGGCCGAAGGGTAGCACCTTGAATTGGAAATGGAAGCCCATGATCCTGAAACGCAGTAGGGAACGATGCGGCTACCAAATCGGGACGTGTAGGTAAGCATCCTTCAGATTCCTGGAGAACATCCAGTCTTCCCCTGTCCAGTGTTTCCCCAATAAGAGCTGGCGTAACCATCTTTAATTTTTGCAGAGGGAGGGAGAGATTGAGGGTGGAAAGGTCCAACACAACTTTGAAGCCAGCCTGGTTCTTTTTCCATATGGCGAAAATCCTGGAATAAAAGCCCAAGCCTCGCTGGGAGGTTGGGACTTCTTCCACAGCCTGGCTCTCGACGAGCGACCGGATCTACGCCAGCAGAGTTGCTGTCCCAATCTGTGGGAGAGGGAGGAGACAAAGGTACCGGTAGGCGGTACCCCGTGGAGACTAAGAGAGGATCCAGGGATCCGAAAAATTCTGGCGCCAAAATTGCTCGTGAAAAGACAAGCCTGCCCCCCACCGGAGACATGTGGACCCGAAGGGGCGTGTCATGCCTTTTTTCCCCTCTGAGGCTGTTGCGGAGGAGGGCGATTGGAAAACCCCTTGCCCCCCCCCCCCTTTTGCCGTTTACTCTGATGCTGACTCGGAGAATGGTCCGGTTGTCTGGACCTCCGTCCTTGGAAGCCTCGGAACCCGCCAAACGCACACCCCTTGTCGGAGTGTTGCTGCGACTGGGTGTAGGCCCTGGGCGTGGCCTGTGTAAGAATAAATAAAGACTTTGCGGTTTGCAAGCTGCTCTTTTTATCTAATTCCTCATCCGTGGTGGAGTGGAAGAGGTCACTGCACTCGAAGGGAAGGTTCCATATGCGTTCCTGGACATTGGGATTAAACTTAGTAGCCCGGAGCCAGGCCGTCCTTCTCATGTCCGTGGCAATGCAGATGGCCCGGGCAGAGGTATTGGTGCGGGCCACGGTGGACTCCATAATGTCCTACGCTACCAGCCTGGATTCTCCTAGTCCCGCCTTGAAGCGCGCTTGGCTCTGTGACGGAAGTTCTGGGAGGAAGTCTGCAATGTCCCGCCAGAGCCCTTGGATAGCGGCTGCCAACATGGCATCTGCGCTGGCCTGCCCCAGGTGCAAGGAGGTGTTGGAGTACAGCTTCTTCCTGTACGCCTCCAAGATCTTCTCCTCCATGCCTAGCAGCGTTGAGGACGAGGTGGCCGAGGACGACTGAGGCTTTGAATAGAGTGACGCTGCAGCTCTCACAGAAGAGTGCGGTTGAGGATGCGCTGAAAGCAAGAGTGTGTCCTCCTCCATCTGCCTGTACTTGGCATCGAGGCGCCGATTGACAGGCTAGGCTGAGTGCGGCTTAAGCCACCCCTTCTTGGCCAGGGCAACTACATCTTTCTGCATCGGTATCCCCGTTTTGGTAGAGGTTCTTAGGGTGAGGACTTCTGCTAAGACCCCCTCCTCGGGCTGCTCTACCTCGGGCTGGGGATGACCCAAATACTCTGCCAAACTTGCAAAGCGTTCGTGGAAGGCCCTGGCTGAAGATGGCATGTCAGAGTCCTCCTCCTCCTCGTCTATATCCGCCAGGCTCGGGGAGTCCAGAGCTGGTGGAGGAGTGCCAGGCGCTGTGGGCTGCGGAGTGGAGACCGGAGTCGGTGGCTGCTACTGAGGTTGGTGTGGAACCGCCTGTACTGTGCTGAGTGAAAGTATGTACAGAGCTCCATGTAGCTGCCTTGCAACTACTGTCTAAGGGGACATTTGCAATGAAAGCCAGAGTGGCTCCTGTACCTCTCGTGGAGTGAGCCGTGGGCGTAAAAGGCAGTGTTTTATCAGATAGGGAATAGCATAGTTGGATACATCTGACTATCCACCTAGAGATGGCATTCTTAGAAATGCGGTCACCTTCTCTGCCTGGCAGGGTGGAGTCTCTATACTCCTTCCATAAATGCTTTGATGACCGGTACTTTCCACCATGAGACCTTATTATGAGAGGTCCTGTAGGCTGACAAAGCTGCCAGGTGGACTTTTAGGGAGTTAAATACTAATACCGCATCTAGCAAATAGAGCATATAAGTTAGAATGTGGGATGGAGTACATTCTACGGGGTTGATTTGTTTAGCCTGGCACCAAATTACAAATTTTTTCCATTTGTCAAAGTAACAGTGCCTAGTGTTTGGTTTTCTTGATTCTTTCAAGATTTCAATGCATCTCTGTGGCAGGTTGAGATGTCCGAACTCTATAACCTCAGGAGCCATGCTGCCAAGTTCATTGAGTGCGGCTACGGGTGTACTGTAAGTCCCTCGTGCTGGGTGAGTAGGTTGTACTGGCACAGGTGTTAGATGGGATCACACATCGCCAGTTTGCGCAGATGTGGATACCATGGTTGTCTTGCCCACATAGGAGCAACTAGTATAAGCGTCATTGGTTCCTTCTGTATCTTGTTCACCATCTTCCTCATGAGGGGTGTTGGGGGAAAAGCGTAAGCAAATCTCCCTGACCACTTCATCCATAGGGCGTTCCCCTTGGAGCCTGGCTGGGGGAACCTGGACGCGAAGTCTGGGCATTGACTGTTTTCGCTTGTGGCGAATAAGTCTATAGTTGGGAAACCCCATTGAGAGAAGAGGTGTTCTACGACTTCTTTGTGTAGACGCCACTCGTGTTCCTCTGGTAGGGGATCTCTGCTCAATGAGCCTGCTAGAGAGTTGAGTTCCCTTGGAACATGTTGCGAGAACAGGAACATTTTCCGTTTGAGTGCCCATTTCCAAATTTGCTGTGCAAGTCTGGACAGATCTGGAGAACGTGTACCCCCGTTTGTTGATATAAAACATTGCTGTAGTGCTGTCTGTTAGGGTCTGCACAGATAGGTTTGTTAAATCGGGTTTGAATGCCTGAAGGGCTTTGAATACTGCCAGAAGTTCCAGCAGATTGATGTGGTTCAGAGCTATAGTGCGAGAAAACAGACCCTGAGCTATGTGGTGAAGGTAGTGAGCCCCCAACCCTGCCAGTGAGGCGTCCATCGTGACAACCGCCTGTACCTCTGGATTGTAGAAAGGTTTCCCTTTCATTAGATTTTCTCTTGTCCACCAGCAAAGATTTTGTACAAGTGTTGGCGAAACGACCACTAGATCGTCCCACTGACCACTTGCCTGAGACCACTGTTTCTCCAACCACTCCTGCATGGGTCGCATGCGCAGGTGCACGTGAGGGACCAGGTAAATGCAAGATGTCATTATGCCTATTAAACTCATAGCTTTGCACACCTTTATGTGCCGGCTGGCCTGATAATGTGGTATTTGCAGTAACACATGTTTTACTCTTTCCTCTGATGAACAGACCAACCCCTCTTCTATGTTTAAGACAGCTGCTAGGAACAGTTTTGAAGAGCTTGGCACTAGGCTTGACTTTTTCTCGTTGATGGAGAAGCCCAATTGAAAGAGGAGGTTGATTGTTCTTTGAATGTATTGTCTGCAAATCAGGGGTGTTTCCCCAGTAGTGAGGCAGTCGTCCAGGTAAGGGTACACTGGGATTGCCTCCCTGCGCAGGTGCACTGCCACCACCGTCAGTACCTCTGTGAATACCCTTGGGGCCGAGGCTATTCCGAAGGGCAGCACCTTGAATTGGTAGAGCTGGTTCGCTATCTTGAAACGCAAGAATCTTCTGTGCGCTGGGAACATTGAAATATGAAAATAGGCATCTTTCATATCCAGTGTTGCCATGTAATCTCCCCTTTTTAGTAGAGGGATTAGCTCTTGTAGCGTAGTCATGTAGAACTTTTGTGGCTTGACATACTTCTTTGCAGGGCGCAAATCTAACACTGGGCGCATTGTTAGATCTTTCTTTGGCACAAGGAAATAAATTGAATAAATACCCCTGTTTACCTGGTTGGCCGGGACGACTTTGATGGCGTCCTTTAATAGAAGTATGGCTATCTCTTCGAGAAGGATACGTTGCTGTTCTTCTAAGTGGATCTTCTGTCGTGGGGGGTGGTTGTGGGGACGTTGGAGTAGTTCTATACAGTATCCGTCTGCTACTGTGGACAGCACCCATCTGTCTGAGGTGATTCCCTCCTGCGTGGGTGAAGCTGGAAATGGGTCCTCCTACTGGAGAAGCATGGGAGGGCACCTGAAGCGGAATGTCACTTGCTCTGAGGTGGTGTGCCACCTCGAGCAGGGTGTCTGCCCCGACCACGACCTCTGTTTTGTCCTCTAGGATAGCCCTGGGAGGATTGGCCTTGATTATTTCCCCAGGAGGAACCCTGACTTTGACTGTAGCAGGATCCTCGTTGAGTTTTGTCCTCGAAAATGGCGAAAATTGCCATTACCCCTTTGTCCGGGAGGCTTGTTGGTGAGTTGACCTAAAGATTTAAGCGTGTCATACTTGTCCTTTGCGGTTTTAAGGGCGTCTTCTACGGCCTTACCGAAGAGCATGTTAGGTTCAACTGGCATTTATTAGAGTGGCCTGCGTTTCTGGTCTAAAACCTGACTGGCGCAGCCATGCATGCCTTTTAATAACGGTCCTCTGCGCAATGACTCTTGCAGCATTTTCCGCTGCGTCAAAATTGGTTTTAAGAAGATAGCTAGACACTGCCCTCCCATCTGCAGCCATCTGTGCTAGCTGGGATTTGAGTGGCTCTGGGGCAGACGAAAGTAAAGCAGATATTTCTTCCCACTTGTGGCAGTTGTAACTAGCCAAGAGTGTTGCATTGTTCGCTATTCTGGTTTGATAGGCCGCAGAGGAGGTGACCTTTCTGCCCATGGCGTACATCTTTTTGCTCTCCTTATCGGGTGGAGCCTCAGAGGAAGCAAGGGGTGTTCATGCTCTTTTTCTAGTTGTAGTCATAACTAAGGAGTCTGGTTTCAGTTGCCCTCTAATATATAATGGGTCTGAAGGTGCAGGTCTAAATAATTTCTCGACACTTGGGTTTACAGCCCGTGTGAGATTAGGGGCTTCTAAAGATGGCTGTATTCTGCGCTGCACTGATTTCAGTAGCGCGATAAACTGGGCCACTGCCCTTTTGTCCCCAAGGATTTGTTCTGCAAAGTCTTTATCTTCCAGTACCTCCTGGGTGTCAATCTGAAAGTGCTCAGCCGCTTTGGCTAGTACTTCATTGAAGAGGGGTTAATTATCAATAGGAGAATCGACAACTGGAGTGTCTTGGTTAAGAGGGGAATCTATAGAGTACATATTGGCTTTTTGGTCAGCCTCTTGGTCCTCGTCATCCCCATAATAAGGGTCCGCTGTATCCTCATCATCAAATTGAGGGTCAGTTGCCGCTACAAAGGAGAGATCTTCTTCGTGGTCTGATTCTGGGTCATAGAGATCTATGACTGTACCTTGTAAAGGAACATTAGTACAAGACCTCTAAGAAGGGGGTTGAGTATGTAGAGCAGAGGCTTGGAGTGGAAACTCTGAAGGTAATAAGGGTTGTTCTCGAAAAAATTGGCCATAAAGGTCATTCTTCTCATCACTCTGTCTATGTCTTGAGAAGACCATTGTTTGGAACTTGGGATAACCACAGGTTGAGGGGAAAGTCCTAAGTCCTCATCTGTGGGAGGTAGCACCTTAGGTGTTCCCTTTTGAGATATAGGCCTAGATTCTCTAGGTTTCTCTATGGGCCTGGATTCCCTAGGTTTTTCCTTCTGATGGGTTTTATCCCCAGGAGGGCTCTTGTCCTTATGGGGAGTTTTAGAGGATTTTTTGTGATGTCTCCCCCCCACCCCCTGGGGCCGAGAGGTGTGTTTAACTGCCTTTTGAGGCCTACTACTAAATCTGAGGCTGAGCGTCGATTTTTGGATGTAGGAAGGGTCGAGGCTTCGTCCTCGGAAGATCGACCTTCGGAGGGAGTTTTACAAGCGACATCCTTGCCGTCTTTCGACGGTTGGGCCCTGTCTCGTGTGGCGATCTCGAGCGGGATTGCCCAGAGGACCGGGACTCAGCTGACCTTTCTCTGGATGTCGAAAGCTGTTGATCACTCTATCCGGGCTTATGTGCTTAGTAGTGTGTGTCTTTGTAGCGCTACCCCCGCTGGGTGTAGTCCCCACAAAATGGCCGCTGGCCTGTCCTACAGGGTCGGGGGCCTGCGCTTGGGTAGCTGTAGCTACCCTGTCGCCCTCGCTGTCTGAAAGTGCGGCGTCGCTGCCATCGCTAAAGGCGCCTTCTACCTCCATGGCCTCGAGCTGCCTGGCGTAGTGGGCCCAGCGTTTCGTAGAGCAGTCCTTTAATGTCTTTGGCTTGAAGAGCCTGCACGCTCGACAAGACGTTTCGACGTGGTCTCTTGGGAGACACAAGTTACAAACTAAGTTTGTCTACGCACAGGAATTTGCGATTACACTTGGGGCAGAATTTAAAAGGTTTATTTGCCATAATTACAGGATATGGCAGCTGGGCGAAGAAAGTGTAGGAAGGGGGGTATAGACATCCTAAAATGGCCTCCGCCCTCTCTCCCTACTGTCTGGGCCGAGGCATGGGGCGGCCTTCCAAAACCGAACGGTCCGTCGCGGTAGTCTCCGACAGGCAGTCTCTTGGTCTTCACCAGTGTGATGTTTCGGAGGTCGGTGAAAGGATAGAAATAAATAATATCGCTAATTGTAAATAGTCAAAGGCTTTACGCCGAAAAGAACTCTCATAGCGAACTGGGATCTTCTTAGGCAGGAAGAATTGGTCAGATGTCGTTTCAGGGATGTTTTTGAAAGATTCTTTGATCAGGTGGAACTTTCACAGCTCCGGGTGTCAAGCAGCATTATGCCAGGGTACCCCCTCTTCTGGGCGGTAGACAGCAATCTGGCTTCCAGCAGTCATGAACACTCCTCCGGCACCCTGGGCGACACAACTGGACTTCTTCGATTCAAGATATCCAAGCACTGATGAGAAGTAGCAGGTGCACAAGCTTGGGAAGAGGTCACCTAACCATGTCTCAGTCCTTGGAAGAACACATCAGCTTTTGGATTACGTGAAGAAAATGTAGCAGAAGACTTCTTCCTCCTGCTTGGCTCCAGGGGAACAGCTTCTTTGTGCTTCAGCTTCGACTTCTGAAATTAACGTCTGCACTTATAAACAAATTGGTGAGTGACAGGTACCTAGTTATATTGTCTAAGGTGGTGAGTAGGCACTGCTAGTTAGGTAAAATGTTCAAGTTAAGTGATTAGTGTTACAATTTGTTGTTGTGGGGTGCAGTCCACTGTTCAGTACCACTGTGCTGGGTACTTATAGTAAAATGCAGAGAGAAGACCAAGGCTTATGAGTCATCGGTGTGGACCGCACACCCTTTAGCCCAAGAAGGGTCAAACTGTTTATCAATTGGTTATTCATTCCAAAATTCTGAGACTAAAGTCAAATAAAGAAATTCTTCCACATTCTTTGTTGTGTGAGTCTGCGTTCTTTTTAATCAAATTGATCACACCAAATCCTTGGTGTGTGTATCAGAGGCAAAGGTCATGTATTTGGCCTATGCATTTTGGAATACTCGTCCTTTGTCAGGGCCACGTCTTGGCTCTCTTAACAATAACATTCCTTGTATGCTGTTAGACCATCAAATTATTTTTTATACAACATATTATTAAATCATTTTGACATGAGTGTCATCACATTCACATTTTGCATATTCAAATTAATAACATGAGCCCACAGTAGACAAAAAAACAGGTAGCAACATACAGATAGAAAAAACACATTGGATACCATAAGTTCAATCGGTTCTCAACACAGATAACTGTTTCTGATTGTGCTGTGCTCATCTCAGACCCTCATGCCTCCAAAAATCCTATTATCTTGGCTGGTGTCCATAGAAAGCTTGCTTATTCAAACATCTGTGTGTTAGTTATCTTAACCCCCAGTGTCAACAGCAGCTTTTTAGGTGAGCATATAGTTAACTGTGATGTTTACCTGTTTCTCTCATAGGAGAAAGCAATGTGTATTTATGGGTTGAGCTCGCTGTTCATTACACTCAGCAAAACATGCATATCTCATGTTAGTATACACCTCAGCTGTTTCCCTTTTAAGAGAACGGACTGTGTTTAAAAAAAAATCAAAACTCTCTGTGCATTACACTTAACAGTATATGCATATCTCACTTTAGTCAGTGGTGTCCAACAAACCGTGTGTTTCCCAGCCGTGCTATATATTAATATGGCTCACTGACCTGTAACTGGCAGAAGCGAGCATGTCTCGCATTTAAAAATGTCCCGCGATCTGCAGAGGATCGATTAAATGAACGTATGTAAACATGTGCACTTGAAGTGCTAAGTAATATTTAAATGCTAAAGAAGCTAGGGCGGACCCTTACCTAATAAATAGAGTGTGTCTGCGCAGTGTACAGCATATGTGGCAAAGGCTCGGGCTGTATCCGTGCTACCTAATTAACATCTGTTGTCATGGAGATGACAATGCTGTTTGCGCTTGACAGGTCTATACATGGGCAGATAGATACCAAACACAACCAACGCGGCCCTCTAACCCATCCACAGACAATAGTAGCTCAGATCAAGATTCAGCCAGAGAAGACAGTACAGCTACAAGACAAGATACAGGAGCAAGCACGTCGGGGACAACAACACCACAGAATTTTGAAAAGATTAACGACATTCCAACAAAAGATTGGACCCAGACAAAAAAGGAGAAGAACGAGGAGGGGGAGGGGGAAGGAAAAGGACAAGGAGTGACCACCCGATTCCAACCAAATTCGGACTTAGTCGTCAACTTATCACACCGTACCCTCATCAAGCAAGAAAACCAGACACTACAGAAAGGCTTAAAATTCATACCTACTTAAAACACCAAGCTATTCAACACTAAATTAAAATTGAAGATTTTCTTTACAGAACTCCCAGCACAAGAAACAAGGGAAAACACAGATGACACATGCAAAGAATTCAAACCAAAAAGTTATTTTGTTACACCGATTATTGTGCCTGCAATAGACATCTTTGAGAAAATGGTCCTAAAAGATCTGAATAAAGTCAACTTTGGAAAAACAAAATATAACAGCGTAAGTCAGGGAGTACTATCAATCATCAAGACACAATATACAGATACGAACATCAACATCAGACCACCCGACAAGGGTGGAGCCCTTGTCTTCATGAACACTGATGACTACAAAAAGGAGTGCATAAGACAACTGAATGATCACACAATATATGCTAAAATAGATCACGACCCTACTAGCGAGATAGCGCACAATCTGGAAAGCTACCAATGAAAGCAGAAGATACGTGATTTATCATGGAAAAAACAAGGGCATACCTGCTCAATAAACAACCCAAGGTTCCAAATGTTCACCTCTTGCCAACGATTCATAAGAGCCTCACTTGCCCACCAGGAAGACCAATAGTAGCAGCGACGGATGGAATATAACAGCCACTGGGGACGTATATTGACCATTTCTTGCAACCAGAAATTCAGAAAACACCTGCATACGTCAAAGATAGCACCCACTTCCTAAACATCTTAGAAGGTATTGAACTTACTCAAGAGAACATTTTAGTTACCATTGATGTCACAAGTCTTTATACGAGCATACCGCATGACCTAGGCCAGGAGGCGGTAGAATGGCTGTTACTAAAAGGAGAAATTGGAACGGCGAAGAAATTCCTAATTTCATTACTAGCATTTATTTCAGTCAACTCACACTTTAAGTATGAAGAAGACTTTTATTTACAAGTTTCTGGAACTGCTATGAGGGCCACAAAGGCACCATCATACGTTAATAGCTTATTGCACCATTTTGAAACCCAACATATCTTGGAAAAAAACTGTAGTAAAGACAAGATCAAGGTCTGGATAAGATTCATAGATGACATATTTGGGATATGGCGTGTGTGAGAGAACGGGCCTCTACGACCGGTGGGGGGTGTCTGTACTTCCGCTCCCTATATGGTGGAGGGGAGGCACAGGTGACCCCAGCCAAGATTCTCTATTCGGTAGCAATGGTCGAGCAATCCAGGCCTAGCTTCTCAGGAGGTGATGCAGGCTGGTTCTTAAGTACAGTGTATCCCCAAAGCCCCCACAAAGGAATATCCACACTCTGTATTGGTTAGAACACAGTCTTTATATAATCAATAGTTACGGTTATGTACATTCATCATGATAACTCACTTTGTACTCCGGCAAAATCTACAATGACAAATATTTACAATCCTAAAGTGGTACCACCCTAGATCTCATTGAAGTGCATGAACAATACTGTACAATGTCACACAGACCAATAGAGTGAAACCAGCAATAGAGAGAGGAGAGAAAATAAGATGGTTGAGCAATAGGCAGAATACTGGCCCCTACCACTGGGCACAGTTCTGTGTGGAGATCCCCCCACCTGGGCACCCTGTAAAGAAAGATATAGCACCAGCCCAGTCCATATATTGCTCTGCAAGTCTTATTCACTCCTATAATGTTCTTACCCCCCCAATGTACCTGGTGGAGTCGAGTTCCTCGAAGAGGCGTCGACAAACGTCGAGGGACTCGCTGTTCGGCGACGGGGAATCGACGGCCCTTCTTGAATGCCTTCCCTTTCAAGCGGGAGGCACGGGGGGTCGAACGTCCGTCGACAAACGAGGTAGAACAATGTCGAAGAGGCGGCAGCTTCGTCCGAGCGGTGCTCGTCGGCGTCGGGACGTCGGCGTCCTGCAAGGCGGAGGTGTGCGGGGCACCTCGATGACAATAGTTCTGGACCGCAAAGATTGTAGAGCCGGGAACCCAGCAAGGGCGTCGAGTCGTCCAAGTCTTTGAGGTCGTCGGGTGGCGGGAAACCCACCGGCAGGTTTCTCCTCGGCGCGTTGGTCGGCCTCGACTTTCTCCGGCAGGATAAGCGGTCGACGATGCGGTCGAGAGAGTCCTTCGATTGAATGTTCTTAGGCAAAGGAGCAGACGGCTCCGGTCGTCGGCGGCACAGCGTCAAGTGGTTCCCACGGCTGGGCAACACAACTTCGACGGGCCTCCAGCGGTTTCACAAACCTGCGAACCCTGGTCGACGGCAATGGACTTCGACGGCGTCGATGTCCGGGTGCTTCACTTCGATCTCCTCGGCGGTCCCGTCTCGGGTCGACAGCCTTTCGAGGGTCTGTGTTCCAGGGCGCTTCGGCGAAGATGGAGCGGTGCTCGATGGTCCCTCGGAGCACGGGAAGAGGGCGCCTTACCAGGTCCTCTCTCGGGTCAGCCCTCGACGATCTCGTCAGCCTTCAGATCGGTCGAAGCAAATGCCACAGCAAGTCTTCTTCTTCCAGCTGGACGTCGAGGATCAGCAGTTCCAGTTACTCGTAGAGTGGAGACTCAGCTCCCTGGCTGCTTCAGGAGCACAATGGTCGCTTCTCAACCAAAGGTCCCTTCTGAACACTTTGGTCGCTTTTGAGCCAATGGTTCCTTCTGACCACCTTTCCAGTGGTGAGAGGTCCCCAGATATACTATCCTCACTCTCATCCACGCTGCTGGCACACACTCAGCAGCCAATCATACTGCAGGGCATTCATGCAGTCAGTCAGCCAATCAGGCACACAGTGCATTCAGGCCACACTCCTCCCTTCCAGACACTCACAACAAGAAATGTGGATTGGGACAAGTACCCAGCCATTCAACACTACACACTGCATTCAGGCCAGTTTCGGGCAGGGCTGTCTCAGTCTTTGTCTCTCATGCCAGAAACCAGACAACCACAACAAGAAGTGTATATTGGTCACACATTCCATTCACCCAGGTCCCACCCACAGGAGGTACCCACAACATACAGTCACTGGGAAGGCTCCAGACAGTCTAGCTGGGCCTTCACAACAATACCATACATGGAACTTCCACCCAACAGCCAGTCAGGGGGAAGGGACAGAGACAGGGCTTCCCAGGACTTTGGGAAAACAAGATAACAGGCAATAGAAAGCAAGAGGCCACAGGGGCCATCTTGTTTCCTATCAGGAATCAACAGATCCCAATGGCAGGGCCGGGGTATCCCAAAATGGAGGACACCCGGAGCACCTGTCATATTCAGCGCGGAGCTGCCACCAGCCCATACCCTGCTCTGGGGTCACCCACAGGTTACCCAAAAACATACACTAGGGGCACAGGGTTGTACCCCTACCCATGGGTGCCATAAGGGTATCCCATGGGTCTGTTCACCAAACCAAAAGAGAGAGCTGCACTGCCAGGAGTCCCACATGGACTCCGGGGCAGAAAACATAACAGAACACACGGTAAAAACAGAAAAAGGACAAGGATTCAGAGGCCCTGTCCCTCAGATGCATTTCCAGCATCACAGTCGCCCCCCCCCAGACTGAGGTGGAGGGTGTCTAATCTCCCACGGGATAGACACCCTCATCCAGGCGGTCAACATACCTTCTGGAAAGGCCATCTGCATTATCGTGACTCTTCCCTGGTCTGTGCTCTATGGTGAAGTCTAGCCCTTGTAGGCTAATGGACCACCTGAGCAATTTCGGGTTCTCACCCTTCATCTGCATAAGCCACTTCAGGGGCTTATGATCTGTTTGGACCTTGAAGGTAGACCCCGTAAGGTAGGGCCTAAAACGCCTAAGGCTCCAAACTATACTAAAACACTCCTTTTCAACAGTAGCCCACCTAAGTTCTCTACCCTTGAGTTGTCTACTGATGAATATGATAGGGTGTTCTCTCCCTTTGTCATCTAACTGGGACAAGACAGCTCCAATTCCGGTGTCGCAGGCATCCGTCTGGACGATAAAGGGTCGGCTGTAGTCAGGCGCACTCAACACAGGTGCCCTACACAGACTTTCTTTCAAGCCATCAAAGGCCCTCTGACAGTCTTCGGTCCAAGTAACCTTCCTAGGCTGCTTGGGTGACGTTAGAGCTGTCAGAGGTGCAGCTATGGTCCCATAGTCTGCCATGAAATTGCGATAGTACCCAGTGAGACCCAAAAAGGCCCTCACCTGAGTTTGAGTAGTGGGAGTCTCCCAGTTCTGTACATCCTGTACTTTACTGGAGAGAGGTTGGATTTGACCCCCTCCTACCTCATGACCAAGATAGGTAACTTTCCCCTGAGCTATCTGGCACTTGGTGGCCTTGATAGTGAGGTTAGCCCTTTTCAAGGCCTGCAACACCTTATCCAGATGTGTCAAATGCTCTTCCCAGGTGGAACTGTAGACGGCAATGTCGTCTAAGTAAGCCACACAAAAGGCTTCCAGCCCACTGAGCGCATGGTTGACCAATCTCTGGAAGGTGGCAGGGGCATTCTTCAACCCAAAAGGCATGACCCTAAACTGGTAGAGTCCCTCAGGTGTTGAGAAGGCTGTCTTTTCCTTGGCATGGTCCGTCAGAGCTATTTGCCAATAGCCTGAAGTGAGGTCAAAGGTGCTCACAAACTTGGCAGCACCGATGGTGTCCACGAGCTCATCAGCCCTGGGCAATGGGTGCGCGTCAGTCTTGGTGACGGCATTGACTCCTCGGTAGTCCACACAGAACCTCCAATCCTTGGTACCCGCCTGGGAACTTGCCTTGGGGACAAGGACAACTGGACTGGACCAGGGACTGGTTGAGGGTTCAATAACACCCAGATCCAACATCTTGGCGACCTCAGCCTGGATGTGGTTCTTGACGGTATCTGACATACGGTAGCACCTGCTTTCGACAGGCACACTGTCACCAGTGTCAATTTCGTGCTTACACCACGGTGTAAGGCCTGGCTTCAGTGAAAACAGAGAGGCATACTGTTGGAGCAAAGCCCTACAGGCCCTCTGTTGCTCTGTTGTCAAATCTGGAGAGAGATGTACTCCCTCCACTGAGCCATCCTGAGGGTTGCTATGCAGCAAATCAGGAAGGGGCTCACTCTCATCCTCTTTTTGCCCGGAAGCTAGCAAGAGACATGAGGGAGGGTCAAGGGGACCGACGATGTCGATGCCCACCCTCTCAGATGGTGTGCCAACCACTGGCAACAGCTGTAGTGGGGCAATGACACTGCCTCCAGTCTTGCCAGACAACTGACAAGTTGGGCAGGTCCTGCAGTGGGACTCCACCTCTACTCCCATCAGTGGCCAGTAGAAATGGGCCGAGAGCCTCTGCTTAGTCTTCTTGGTCCCAAGATGACCAGCCAAGGGCACCTCATGCGCCAACTGCAGTAGGAAGGGCCTGTAAACCTGGGGTACCACCAACCTCTTGCGGGCACCAGGTTCAGGCTTAGTGGGCTCACTAACAAGGAGTTCACCCTCCCAATAAATCCGGAAATTCCTAGGCACCTCTCCTTGTGCCTGGGCCAGGGCCTGTTTCCTCAGTCCCTCGAGAGAGTGGCACTCTCTCTGTCCCTTACAGAAGTCCGCCCGGGAGGGTCCCCCTTCAGCTAACAAGCATTGAAGGTCGGGATGATCCTCTGGGTTAAGAACCTCTCCCACAGGAGAGTCTTCTGCCTCTTCTCCCAAAGGAGTTGAGTTTGGGTTTTCCACTGGACCCAGCCCGTCCGGAGCATGGATCCCAATGGGTGCTGTCGGAACAGCAGGAAGAGAAGGTGTTCCCTCCACAGAGGTGGCCTTCTTGGTCTTCCTTCTTCTTGCCTTAGGCCTCGCCTTTGGCTCGGGTAACTGACCCACAGCCAGACCCGGTGTCACCTGTGATCTAGTGACGGCAGCAGCAGTCATGGGAAGACCATCCGAGATCAACCCCAACTCTACTAGATCATTCCCTAACAAAATGTTAGCAGGGACATTGTCCTGAACCAGGACAGGAAGCTTCGCTGTCTTGTCGCCAATCATGAGCGTGACTAAGGCTACAGGGGATAATTTGGGAGGCCCACCAGCTAACCTGGTGGTTTGCAGAGGAGCACCTTCAAAGTCCTCTGGCCTGAGCAGGGTCCTGTCCACCACTGTCATGCTTGCCCCAGTGTCTCTCAAACCAGTAGAAGGCTGGCCATTCAAGAGGACACTTCTCAAAAATCTACGGGTGTTCTGTGGGATAGTCGCCAGTACTTCCGCGTACTGGTCCCAGGCCCCAAGGGACACTAAGGAAATCTCCACCGGAGCACCAAATGTGATCCCGGCAGAGGAGGGGAGGACAGTGGCCTCCACCTCAGACACGGGGTAAGGGTAGGTCAGGCTGACAGCCTGTACTCCAAGTGCCTTACCTTTACACTTGGGGTCACCCCTTTTGTGATCCAGAGCCCCACAGTCCCAACAAGCGCCAGGAGTGCGGGGTACGGTACTGGAACCACTGGGAGCCTGCTTTGCAGCAGGTGGACCACTACTCTTATTCCCACCCCCAGATGACTTATCCCCACTAGATTTTTGGTTTTGGGTTTTAGGAGAGGAAGGTTTTGGTTTACCCGACTGTGACTGCTTGGGGGACTCCACAGCTTTCTGAGAAGCCCCCTTCTCTTTGTCCTTGTCCTTCCCACTGGAGTCCTTAGGGGACACCCGGTGGGAGACCCACTTGTCAGCCAACCTAGCCAGCTTAAAGGGGTCCAAAATGTTCTGGTCAGCCACATACTGACGCAGCTCTGGTGAACAGGCTTCAGAGAAATGCTCAAAAAACAAGAGGTGGGACAATTCAACAAAAGTCTTAACCTTGTATCCATCGATCCACCCCATCATGTTCATGTGCGCAGCACTCACCCAGTCAACCCAAGACATAGTCTCCTTTTTCTTAAAATCCCTGAACCTTCTAAGGTATTGGGTAGGTGTCTTGCCGAACTTGGCAATCAAAGCAGACTTCATACACTCGTACTGACCCCTTTCTTCCACACTCAGCTTCAGAATACAGTCATACCCGGTTTGAGGCACTCTGCTTAACAAACACTTCGCCCAATCTCTTTTATCCACATCATGAATCTCACAAGCCATTTCAAACGCTTCAATCCATTGGAGGATATCCGAACCCTCCACAAATACACCAACCAAATCTTTCATAAATTTGGTGGCTGGGGACCTGACACTCTCACTGGTTCTAGCTGAAGTCTCCACTCTAGCTTTCTCTAGCTGGATCCTCTGACATTCAGTGTCCTGGCTCTTGAGTTCAAGGTCCTTATTTTTGAGTTCAAGATCCCTATTCTTGAGCTCCACTTGTTGAGCCAACTCCTCTTTCTTAAGCTCAGCATCTATTTCCAACTTGCGGTATTCAAAGGCCAATTTCATCCTTAATAACTCAAGCTCTAAGGAATTGCTGGAGTTTGGAACAGAGGCAGCAGGAATGGCGGCATTCCCAGAAACAGATTCAGCAGAAACCCCAGGGGCAGAGTCCTCATTGGTTGCATTCCCCCCCTCATCAAGAGTTTCACTATCAGTCTGGTAGTCCACCAGGGCAGCTATCAGCTCCGCCCTAGACTTATCCACAAAGTCTAACCCCCTGGCTTCACAAGCACTCTGGAGAGCCTCCAAGCTCATCCGAGTTAATTTGCCATTCGCAATAGACTCCATTGTTTGTAATGCAGTTACCTTGTACACAACTAAACCTTAATTCAATAAAGGGCAAATATCCTTTGTAAGTGGCACGGTTATACACTGATTCTTAAAACCATAAGCATCCCACCGCTGCCACCAGTGTGAGAGAACGGGCCTCTACGACCGGTGGGGGGTGTCTGTACTTCCGCTCCCTATATGGTGGAGGGGAGGCACAGGAGACCCCAGCCAAGATTGTCTATTCGGTAGCAATGGTCGAGCAATCAAGGCCTAGCTTCTCAGGAGGTGATGCAGGCTGGTTCTTAAGTACAGTGTATCCCCAAAGCCCCCACAAAGGAATATCCACACTCTGTATTGGTTAGAACACAGTCTTTATATAATCAATAGTTACGGTTATGTACATTCATCATGATAACTCACTTTGTACTCCGGCAAAATCTACAATGACAAATATTTACAATCCTAAAGTGGTACCACCCTAGATCTCATTGAAGTGCAGGAACAATACTGTACAATGTCACACAGACCAATAGAGTGAAAGCAGCAATAGAGAGAGGAGAGAAAATAAGATGGTTGAGCAATAGGCAGAATACTGGCCCCTACCACTGGGCACAGTTCTGTGTGGAGATCCCCCCACCTGGGCACCCTGTAAAGAAAGATATAGCACCAGCCCAGTCCATATATTGCTCTGCAAGTCTTATTCTCTCCTATAATGTTCTTACCCCCCCAATGTACCTGGTGGAGTCGAGTTCCTCGAAGAGGCGTCGACAAACGTCGAGGGACTCGCTGTTCGGCGACGGGGAATCGACGGCCCTTCTTGAATGCCTTCCCTTTCAAGCGGGAGGCACGGGGCGTCGAACGTCCGTCGACAAACGAGGTAGAACAATGTCGAAGAGGCGGCAGCTTCGTCCGAGCGGTGCTCGTCGGGGCGTCGGCGTCCTGCAAGGCGGAGGTGTGCGGGGCACCTCGATGACAATAGTTCTGGACCGCAAAGATTGTAGAGACGGGAACCCAGCAAGGGCGTCGAGTCGTCCAAGTCTTTGAGGTCGTCGGGTGGCGGGAAACCCACCGGCAGGTTTCTCCTCGGCGCGTTGGTCGGCCTCGACTTTCTCCGGCAGGATAAGCGGTCGACGATGCGGTCGAGAGAGTCCTTCGATTGAATGTTCTTAGGCAAAGGAGCGGACGGCTCCGGTCGTCGGCGGCACAGCGTCAAGTGGTTCCCACGGCTGGGCAACACAACTTCGACGGGCCTCCAGCGGTTTCACAAACCTGCGAACCCTGGTCGACGGCAATGGACTTCGACGGCGTCGATGTCCGGGTGCTTCACTTCGATCTCCTCGGCGGTCCCGTCTCGGGTCGACAGCCTTTCGAGGGTCTGTCTTCCAGGGCGCTTCGGCGAAGATGGAGCGGTGCTCGATGGTCCCTCGGAGCACGGGAAGAGGGGGCCTTACCAGGTCCTCTCTCGGGTCAGCCCTCGACGATCTCGTCAGCCTTCAGATCGGTCGAAGCAAATGCCACAGCAAGTCTTCTTCTTCCAGCTGGACGTCGAGGATCAGCAGTTCCAGTTACTCGTAGAGTGGAGACTCAGCTCCCTGGCTGCTTCAGGAGCACAATGGTCGCTTCTCAACCAAAGGTCCCTTCTGAACACTTTGGTCGCTTTTGAGCCAATGGTTCCTTCTGACCACCTTTCCAGTGGTGAGAGGTCCCCAGATATACTATCCTCACTCTCATCCACGCTGCTGGCACACACTCAGCAGCCAATCATACTGCAGGGCATTCATGCAGTCAGTCAGCCAATCAGGCACACAGTGCATTCAGGCCACACTCCTCCCTTCCAGACACTCACAACAAGAAATGTGGATTGGGACAAGTACCCAGCCATTCAACACTACACACTGCATTCAGGCCAGTTTCGGGCAGGGCTGTCTCAGTCTTTGTCTCTCATGCCAGAAACCAGACAACCACAACAAGAAGTGTATATTGGTCACACATTCCATTCACCCAGGTCCCACCCACAGGAGGTACCCACAACATACAGTCACTGGGAAGGCTCCAGCCAGTCTAGCTGGGCCTTCACAACAATACCATACATGGAACTTCCACCCAACAGCCAGTCAGGGGGAAGGGACAGAGACAGGGCTTCCCAGGACTTTGGGAAAACAAGATAACAGGCAATAGAAAGCAAGAGGCCACAGGGGCCATCTTGTTTCCTATCAGGAATCAACAGATCCCAATGGCAGGGCCGGGGTATCCCAAAATGGAGGACACCCGGAGCACCTGTCATATTCAGCGCGGAGCTGCCACCAGCCCATACCCTGCTCTGGGGTCACCCACAGGTTACCCAAAAACATACACTAGGGGCACAGGGTTGTACCCCTACCCATGGGTGCCATAAGGGTATCCCATGGGTCTGTTCACCAAACCAAAAGAGAGAGCTGCACTGCCAGGAGTCCCACATGGACTCCGGGGCAGAAAACATAACAGAACACACGGTAAAAACAGAAAAAGGACAAGGATTCAGAGGCCCTGTCCCTCAGATGCATTTCCAGCATCACAGTGTGGCAGCAAAAATTCACTTTCTCAATTTTTATTAGACATCAACCAGATTGAACAGAGAATTCAATTGACGGCTGAAAAAGGTGAGCCCATCATACATTACCTAGACGTCAAAGTCCATGTCTCGAATCTACAAATAAGTACTTCATTGTACACCAAGGCAACCGACAGAAATAACCTTTTACACCGTATGAGCTTCCACCCAGCGAACACCTTACGGAACTTGCCATACGGGCAAATAAGTTTTTTTTTTAAAACTGTTTTTATTGAATTTAAGTTGCAGACCAAACAATACAACAAAATCCCCGTTAGACAGGACGTAACATATCCCCCCTACCCACACATCTCCCCATCCAAGCCCCACATATAAACCATAATAACGCATCAGCATATCCATGTCACAGCAGAAGTTCCAACAAAAAGAGAACCTATAGTGCACTGTTATTATGAAGGCGATAGCTCCTAGGCCAATCCACACCAGAACAAGGGGAGCAACTCAGTTCAATGGCCAGGCTCCTTCAAAGCATTACCAGATTATTTTCCGGAGTGCCTTGGGATGATGAGACCCACCCGCCGCACTGCTCATTAGATATGTAGATATGTAGGACATAAAGGCTACCCAATAGTCCCTGGGTCTGCCAGTGGGCGTGAGTAACTGGTTGTACTGTGTCTCTCTACGTTCACACAACAACATGGAGTTCACCCAATGGTGTAGGGTAGGGGCCACAGCCGCCCCCCAGGCACGGGCCACCAATGACCTAGCGACCACGGAGGCCATGCTCACCAGGCGTCTATCACTGTTAGGTCGCAGTTCTACCAATACCAGCAACCAAGTTTCAGGAGTGAATGGGATCGGATCTTCTATTATCTTTTCCATAACATCTGCGATGGCCCTCCAGAAGGGTTGAATAAGAGGACAGAGCCAAGCCACGTGATAGAAGTATGCCAAAGACTGTTGACATCTTTTCCAGTTTGAAAACCTAAGTGGGAATATTTTGTGCAAAGACAAAGGAGAGTAATACAGCTGATATAGAAACTTACAATGAATCAGGCAAAATCTGCTATTAATGGAGATTAATTTGGACTGACCCACTATAATTGGACTGACACCCAATTGTGTCTCCGTCAGAGATCTTGTTAAATAGCCTTCCCATTTAGTCCTATATTGGGATGAAGAGGGGGACACCAACAATCTAGCCATACCGTACAAAGATGAGACCGCCCTTCTAGAGCATGCCGGGCTTGTGGCATACTCCAAGATTGGGGAAACAACCAGCACTAAGGGAAAATCCGGCCATCTCGACCTTAGCACCTCACGAAGACGGAAGTACAGCAGCATAGTGAGTGGAGACCAGTCACCCCTGGATTTAAGTTCCTCCCATGTTATGAATTACCATGCAGAGGCAACATCCCCCAACATGAAAATACGCAAGGTCTGGAAGTGCTGAATAAATATGTGTTTGAATGTGAGGGGGACCCCCACGAACCCTATATATGGCCAGCAGTGGAGAATATCACGGACCCAAACCCGCCCATTTTGCCAGTTGATCCCAGGCCCTCAGCGTGATCTCCAGTGGTTGGACCTCCGCCTTTACATGACGCTCCCGGACAGCCCAAAGAAAGCCCTGTAAGTCGTTGGTCTGTGCGATGGCCCTCTCGAGATGGGAATGGGGACAGCCATCTGAGGGGGACTACCACCAAGTCGAGTATTGGATCTGAGCGATAAGGTAGTAAAGAAAGAGATTAGGGATCTCTAGCCCTCCCTGAGCGTACGTACAGCAGAACGTGGATAAAGATATGCAAGGACGTTTCCCTGCCCACATCAGTTTGGACATCAGAGCGCTTACGCGTTTCCAGAAAGATGAAGGGGGCCATATTGGTACGTTATTGAAGACATATAGTAATTTCGGCAAGATAACCATTTTAGACAACGAGATGCGGGCTGCCTGAGACAGGGGAAGTCTTATCCAAACATCTACCTTATGTTCCAAGTGTTGCAGGACCATGATGTAGTTGTCCTCAAATAGGCTAGCAGGAGAAGTGGACACCCTTATGCCTAAGTAGCGGATTTCCCACGGACACCAAGCAAAAGAAACGTCGACATCCTGTGCAGAGACCCCAGGAGTGATTGGAAGAATTTCGGATTTAGACCAGTTTATTTGTAGGTCAGAGATGGCCCCAAATGTGGATATCTCCTCCATCACCGGTGGTAAATTAGACTGAGGGTATTTTAAGTATAACAGCATGTCATCCGCATAGAGGGAGACAATAGATGCATGAGAACGGATTGTCACTCCACGGTGAGAGTGGAACTCCCTCAGGGCACAGGCCACCGGCTCGATAGCCAGGGCAAACAAGAGGGGGGTGAAGGGACAGCCCTGTCTAGTTCCCTGAGTAGGGTAAATGGGAGAGGACTGAATTCCGTTTGTGGATACCAGGGTGCGTGGGGCTGAGTACAGAAGCTTGGTCCAATGGAGAAACGTGTTACCCACGCCCGTACGCCGGAGGACTTCAAACAGAAAAGGTCACACCACCGAATCAAACGCCTTCTCCACGTCACCACCCAAGCCACCGCAGCGATAGGGATGTCCGGGGTCACATTGTGAATTAATGTAAATAGCCTATGTGGATTATTTTGTGTCGATCGGCCTGGAATAAACCCCGCCTGGTCCGGGAGAATCAGAGCGGGCATATGAGGAAGGAGCCGGTCCGCAAGCAGCTTTGTTAAGATTTTATTGTCCGTGTTTATCAAAGACAAGGGGCGATAAGAAGAGCATTTCCTAGAGGCCTTGTTGGGCTGAAGCAGTACAGTGATCAAGGCAGTCCTAGTGGATTCTGGCAGCACCCCTGAGGAGGCTGCCTCCTCGAACATGTTGCATAAATGTGGGATGAGTAAATCAGGGAAAACCTTGTACGACTCAGCTGTGATCCCGTCCGTACCGGGGGCTGTGCCATTCGGGAGCGACCGTATTACTCCACGAAGTTCCTCCACTGTGGGGGGAACATTAAGAAGCCCCCCGATCTCAGAGTCAAGCCAGCCCAGGGCCACCCTATCAAGATATTGGGCAATGACGTTGTGACCGGCCCCGCCACGAGCGGTATAGAGCTCTTCATAGAACGGATGACATACCCAGTTTATCCCCACCACGTCGCTGACAGCTTCCCCTGTGGGGGATTCCACTTCCAGTATAGGTTCCAGACGAATCTCCTGCCTTATGGCCCAGGCAAGGGTCCTATTCGGGCGATCACCCTCCCCATATCCCGCTGCCAACACCGGGTCACCCAGGAACCTCTCCTCGCTGTCCATTAGTGAGCAAATTTCACGTTTCTTCGCTGACAAGTCAGCCTGAAGCGTGGGGGAGTCAGACTCCCCCAGGAGAAGCTCCATATTTTTAATATCCTCCTCTACACGGCCGATCGCCCGGCGAATGCTTTTCAGGACCCCCCCCCTTCCTTAGATATACACCAACCCCGCAAGTAGACCTTAAAGCTCTCCCATAAGACCCCGGGATCACAGACTGAGCCCTCATTCAACTGAAAAAATTCTGTAATAGACCGGTGCAGATCTTCCCGAAAGGCCCCATCTTCCAGAGCACAAGCTCTGAACCTCCAACAGAGTAGTTTGGGGGGGAAAGAGGGACCCCTAAGCCTCACCAGTACCGGGGAGTGGTCCGACAAAGTGCGAGGGAGAATCACCGTACTTTCTGCCACCCGTGATAGCTCAGAGGACAGAAATATATAGTCAATTCTACAGGAAATCCCGTGTACACCTGAATAGAATGTGTATTCACAGGCGTATGGATGATGCCAGCGCCAAATATTGACTAGATAGTAGTCTGAAGCTATGGAATGCCACGTTTGAGCTGCTCGAGTAAGTGGTCTAGGGGCTGATGTTGATCTGTCCAGTGTGGCCGAAAGGGCTAGGTTAAAATCTCCCACCCAAACCACTTCGTACCCCTGAAATGTCCGGAGGTGTTCCGAGCATGGCAGGAAAAACTCGGGAAAATCATGATTAGGACCATACATACTTACAAATATAACAGGCCAGGCCGCAATCTCACCAGCCACCAGAATAAATCAACCCTCACCATCCGAAACCTGTTTGTGCAGTTTGAATTCCAAGGTATGGTGAATGTATATTGCCACCCCCCGGGAATGAGACGAATAGGAGGAGCCATATCTATGCAGACCCCGTCCAGACAGGGCAGGGGGATTGTGATCCTTGCCTATGTGAGTTTCCTGTATACAGAAGACATTGATATGATGATTCCGAACAAAGTTAGAGATGAGACGTGTCTTTTTAGCATTGGTGAAACCCTGAATATTCCATGTGAGTAGAACTATCTCAGAATTAACCGGGGTGTGAAGACCCAATGAAGTGGTCAGTGTAGCTGCAAATCAAAAGCAATTGGAAAAACCTGTGACAAGACGAAAACCCCCAATAAAGGACTGCAGACATTTTGACAAAACTTGACGCTAGAAAAGGCATATATGGCTCAGAAGGGAAAGCCCACCCACAATCCCCCTTGAACTGGGAGCAATCGAACACAGCCCCCCAACAATTTGAAAACCTAAGAAAAACCCTCTCCACCCCCCACGCCAGAAACCCCAACCTACCGGCCTCCAAGCCCCACCCTCCTACAAACAAACATACAACCTCACAAAAAGTAGGTGCCGCTGAGCATGGGGGGTGCCGCTGGGCATGGGGGGTGCCAGCGGCCACTGTACCTCCTAATAGCAGAGGCTCATTTACCATATTAAATAACCATGTTGGAAATAACTCTGTGTGTAACTGGGACCAAGAACTGCACAGTTAGGCCCCAGGGTTCGCCAAGGGGCCTGCGAGCAGGGCAAAAGTACTTAGGGGACGTCTCCAGCGGGCAGTAGACTAGGATGACTGTCAGGGAGAGGACCCTGCATCCGGGAGTTCTGAGGCGAATCCCTCCGCCGATTCCGGGGTTGTAAAGAATAATGTCTTCCCCTGATAGACGACCCTTAGTTTTGCAGGATACATCATAGAATAACGGATATCTTTCTTGCGTAAAGTACTTTTCACTGCCAAGAACGGCTTCCTCAAATCCTGCACTTGCTGGCTAAAATCCGGAAAAGGTCTGATTGTAGCAGACCTCCACCTGAGTGACTTTTTCTCCCTGGCAGCACTAAGCAAGATATCCCGATAATTAAATATGCGGGCTATGAAGGCTCTCTCCGGTGCCCCCGTGGGAGGTTTCGCCACCAGGGAGCAGTGGGCCCGCTCCACCATGAACATGCTTGTGACAGGAGGGTTGTCAAGGACCTCACGGAGCAGTTTCTTGTAACGCTCACCTGATTCCCACGGAGGCGCAGGTCTGGCTTCGAGTGCTGATGCTTCTTCAATGGTGAAGCGCAGGACTCTGAAGATGGACAGGAAGGGCCCCTCTACTCTGGCTTCTCCGGCTCGCAGGAATATTCCCCTGTGCGTGAAAAGGGAGTATTACCTACTGACTGAGTTATGCTCAAGCCTCCCACTCTCTTCCAACCCTCCACGATACCCTTCCACGATTCCCCGTGAAGTCTCACCTTAAGGTCAGGAAGGATGAGCTGTCCATCCTGCTTCTGATGCAGGGCGCGTTGAAACCCAGTTACTTCACTGGATTGAGGATTGATGGGAGTTCAGGTAAGCTTGACTATTCAGGTAAGGCTCTGTAAAAGTTCTGTTGCAAGTTCAAAAGTCCAAGCTTAATAATAATGTTCATTGTCTTTTTCCCCTTAGGGGCTGGGGTTCGGAATGCCGGAGATATGGCGCCGACCCGAAGTGAAACGTGCAGTTCCAGTAAATGACAGGTAAGTTCTGGATGAGCGCTCGGGTAATGTCTTTGCATTCACTCATTCAATGTCTTTGTCTTTTTTCCCCATAGGGACCGGGGTCCGGAAAATGCCTGGAAGCGGCAGGACCCGAAATGAAATGGGAATGACCCAACAGGTAAGTCTTAGAAGGAAACTGAGCTTTTCCTATTCCCTTCCTTCTCTCACCTTGTTCTTGTCTTTTTCTCTCTAGGCTCTGGGAAGTGGATGTGGATCCGGATGATCGCTGCTGAAGATGGTGGCGTCCAGGATAGGTGAGTGAAATGCAGCGCTGCAGCGATCGTAGCAAAATGCTTTTAAAATGATGTCTTCCTTTTCAGGATCGTCGGTGTGATGTCTCCGTGGTGCTGATTTAGCAGGTAAGGTCTTTTGTCTCCCTTTGCAGGTGACCCAGGATACAGAGAGGCGTGGCTGAGGTCCAGATGCAGGAGCTGACACCGTGAGCGTCCAGCTGCGAGGAGCAGAACAACGCTAAGCGAGAGTTGCTGATCGGGTGTGGTTTAAATAGCTTTGGAAGAAGTTCCAAGTGTGTATCCTTCCACCGATCAGGTATGTATCCTTCCCCGACCACACCCGGGTGGAAAGTAGTCCCACAGGTAAAGTAGATCCATTCAGGCCTCAAGAGGGCCTGGATGTGGCAGCATAGTCTGCATCAGGTAAGTGCACATTAAAACACTTGAACACACGTCTAGCTTTATGAGCCTGGCGCCTAAGGCGCCAGGACAGAGGTCCAACATGAGCCTGGCGCCTAAGGCGCCAGGACTGCGTCCAAAGGGCCCCAGCTTGGGCCCGCTGGCACTCCCTTGGGGGAACTGATGCCTGCCTCTGGGGTTGCTGGGTCGGACCTGGCTCCTTGGAGGTAGGCATCATGACATTTCTCCATAAATTCCTCCATGTTATCGATGGGGGTGGACTCAGCAACCCCTGTAATCCTAATATTGTTCCTTCTGGACCGACCCTCCAAATCATCGTTCTTAGCCACCACTCTTTTCACCGTTTGCTGGAGAGACGCCACCTCACGTTGAATCACTGTAATCTTATCCTCCCCCTCGCCGATCCAGCACTCCACCTCAGACATCCTCCCACACAGCTTTTCAATCTGCACAGCGGAAACGTCCACCTTGAAAGTTATCGCATCAATTTTTGCGCCTAGACTGTCTGTGCTGCCTTGGAGCGCTAACAAAGTTTGGTTAACAGCCATAAGGTCGAATTGAGAAGAGCCCACCTCGGGTTCCTGTTGAGAAGAATCCGACATGGCATACTGGTCCATCCTTGCCTGCTTCTTCTGGTTGCCCATTCCAGGCTCCAAGGGTAGACCCAAGCCAGGCGCAGGCTGGCCCTAAGGATAAAAGGTGCCCCACACAGCGTCTAGGTGGAGGGCAATGATGTGCAACCAATCGGGACGATCCAACACATCCCCCGGGAAGACCCCCACCAAGCAGGGCGAGAAGAGCAGATGGGTAGACTGCCGCCAATCAAATAGACCGCTATAAGGCCACCAAAGGGACTGCACCAGCTCTAGCAGATTACTGAATGATGATTAGTTGGAGACAGGTGGGCCACCCTCGCTCAGGAAGGAAGAAAGGCAGGGTGCTGGCCCCCAAAAAACTTAATAAAATGGCCCACACTTTGCAATCTGGTGATCAAATGCACAAACCATTACCTGCCAATGGGAGGAAAGGAGAGGAGGGAGGGGCGGAGTGGGGCCGTAGGTGACAAAAGCGGGCCGCTCAGTGCTTCAGTCCACAAGTCAAAACCATAAAGTCTCTAGGGCAAAGAAATACTCCGCCAGTCCACCACTACGGGGCTCGAGGTGCACCGCGGTGCGCGGGCCTCCAACTGATCAGGCGCAGGGCCCCACGCACAATGTCCCTCCAGCTCAATGCCACCAGTCAACAACCATAGAGGGAAGAAGGGGGGTGGGGGAGACAGACCCACAGATACCTCAGTAGGATTACCCAGGCATGGCAATCCCGGTCCGTCCACCCACACCTCAAAACAGAAGTGCTCCCCAAGCCTCCACCCGACTCATCGCACAGCAGGATGCAAAAACGACGGGGGTCGGGTGGGGAAGGGAGGGCACGCAGGATCTCAGCCGCGCCGGGCACAGCGGCCGAACGAGACATGGACGTGGCTCCACCAGGGTAGATGAAGGGCTCTGGTGAAGGCGGGCCCGCCTGCGCCGCTCCGCAGATGAGGTGGCCACTCCTCCAGGCACCGAGGGAAAAGCGGCCAGTGCGCGGCCAAGACTCGCGGACCCCAACGCCACCAGTGGGGCCCGAGCCCCAATCCTCCCAGCAGGAGTCAGTCCGGGAACCAAGGAGGCGGTGAGAGGCAGGCCGTGAAACAAACCGCCGCCTTGGAAGAGGGCCGGAAAGCCAGGCAAACTCCGGCAGGGGAGGGGAAGCCCGCCAAGCAAACACCCACCAAGGAAACACCCGCGGTGCCTGCGAAGTCAACAATCCGCCACGCAGCGTCCACAGGTATGCGATGGCAGGCGATGATAGATCCCCACTCCGAAAGCGTTCCGATGCCCTGCAACGTCTGTCCTTCACCCCAGCAAACGTCAGGACCGCAGGATGTCCACCATATTTGCGAGCCTATGCAGGACTACTCTCAGGCTGCGGCCATCTTGTAGCGCACGCAACAGCGCCCCCCCGGGGCAAATGATAAAGTTAAAGTGAATTATTAGTGATCCTACAGAATGCATGCTAGAATTGGGAAAATTAAGGAACAAGTTGAAAGACAGAGGGTGCCCAGAGACTGGCTACAGGCAGCCACTGAAAAGATAAGCACACAAACACGGGATGATCTCTTGCAGACTACACCAAAAAAAGCAGCACCAACAATAGTCTATGTTAGGCAGAAACCTGTGCAGTTCCCTTAGGGACCACTGCAAAAGATTTAGGACTACAGGTGGTTGGCAGTAAACCCAATTGGTAGCAGTCTGTACCACCCAGATTTACCTGGTAGCTGTAGCTGAGCAGTCAGACTTCTCTCAAGATGAGTTAGGCAGTATATAGAGTATACACAATAGGTACAGACATACAGTAGCACAAGCATACAATGACCAGAGCTTTGGTGTAAAAGTATATAATTATTTATTTAAAGACACACTAGTAAATTACATTGGCACAAAAAGAGGTAAGTAAATTCAACACACAGTCACTATTATATATATACAACCCTGATTACTTATTAGACAAGTCTTGATGAGAAACACCACTTATTTTAGACAGAGGTGAGCGCTTAACGTAAGATGGCACTCTAATAAGTTATTTAAAAAGGGAGGGAAAAAGGCAGTTATGAAAGCACACAAATCTCAATACTTTTCAAAGAACCACAGTGAGGCAGGTTAGGCAAAGTCTACTGGAGAGCAATGAAGTTCAAATGCCAGACCCACTCTTAGAGAGTGCAAGCAAAATGTGTCCAGGATCACACAGTGGGGTTATGCCCAAAGAGTCTTTGTAAATAGTTCACAAAAGCTTGAGATCAAAACAGGAAAAGTTAGTTAACAGGCCCCAGGCTAAGCCAAGTTAGAAAGTCGAGGATTTACTGTCACCCCGAACGATCTGTCGCAAGGGACGCCAGTCGGGACACAGTACCTGAAAGTGGGAAGAATGCTCCAGCGGGGGCAGTTGTTCCTGGCAGCGGGTGCAAGTCGGTGTTTCGTCCAGAGGAAGAGGAGGTCTCGACGTGGAGGAAAGCTGAAGGTCGTTGCACTGCCAGGGAAGAAACCAGCCGCGGAGTTTCCCGGTTACAAGGTACCACCCTTTTCTTTGCGGTAGTGGTAAACCGTGGTATTCCGGTTGCCGGGGTGCTTGGCACGGGCAAGGCGGCACAAGATGGTCCAGGAAGGCGAAAAGACGGGCAAACTGGTTATCCCCACCAGTCAAAGGAAGAAGACTCTCCGGGCTGGAGATCTCCTCTGTCGTCTGGAAAAGTGGTGAGATGGTTCAGCAGGGCTCCACCGGTGGTGTCGTCGTTGCAGGTCGGCTCGGCTTCTCCCTCCTCTGATTCTTTAGGTCCTGTGGCGACTTCTGAAGTTCCAGTCCCTAAAGCCTTGCTTTTATGCAGAAAACCCCCATTCATTCAGCCTAGCTGTCACTAAAACATGCTAAGTGGTGAGCCGGGCGGCTCACCACTTGGGCCAATCACACAAGAGTGCGACTTGAGTTGCCGAGGCAACTCAGTCCAGGGTGCCTAAACCCCCTCCCACACCCCCTGTGGTACACAGACAGAGTGGCACCACTTTTGGAGGCTTCTGTGGAGAAGCCCGCCAAAAAGTGGAACAAAGGGATCGACTTGGGTTGGAGTCACAGAAGCGAACACAAACGCCATTTTGGAACCAAGTTTTGGGAAAAAATACCAACCAGTGAATTTATATTAATTTAATAAACCAGCGGTATGTTCAAGGCTATTTTAAAAAGTGGTAGCCTCGAACAATGGGAAAATCCCATAGGAATATATTTGCGGTCGAATATAAAAAGTAGTATCCACTGCCACCAGCCAAAACTCGGTCGGGGGGGACTGGACAGTGCCCCCTCGAACAACAGACCCCGGGGCAATCGAATTGCCCCGACCAGTACGTCCACAATATGATGGTTTGTACTGGTTCTGTTCACAATTTGAGACTAGTAAAGCCAATGGTGACTTTACATGCCCTGGGAGACAGTAGTCAGTCCCAGGGTATGGAGTCTATGTTTGGGGGTCGCTATGACACCCCTGGGCTACTGCACGGAGGGTGATGTGTAACCCACATATCAAAAACACATGAAACTCTATGGGGAAAAGGACCCCATAGCCCATAGAACACATACAAAGTCAAAGGAACACCTCAAATCATGTCTAAGAGTGGGAGGAAAAGAGTCTCACTCTTAGCAGGAGAAAAAAATAAACCCCAAAAATCCAGCAAAGCTGCTGGGGGACTCACTAGGTTTGGGAAATTAGCCTTTACAGAGAATTCTCCCTAACAGTCTACGTCGCACGTTACTCAACCCAGAGCGCACAAATCAAGAAACACATTAACAAACATTGGAACATTTTAACTAGTGACAACCGTACGAAGGATTTGTTTGCGAAAACTCCAACGTTCGCTTATCAGTGAAGTAGTAACTTGAGAGATCTGCTAGTGAACACGAGAGGGACCAACAATAAAAAACCAATCAAGTCCAACAGACAAGGAACATTTCCATGTCTCAATTGCAGCAACTGCAATAATATAATCAAAGGCAATACAGTTTCACACCCACTCAGAGGAGAAAAAATCTAATTGAGACATTTTGCCACGTGCTATTCACAAAACCCAATATATTGTATAAGGTGCCCATGTGGACTGTGTTACGTAGGTGAAACAGGACGGAAAGTAAGGATTTGTATGAACAAACACAAATCTTGCATACGTAACAACAACCTTACGTCATCAGTCGCCAGACACTTCAACACAGAACATCACAATGTTGCACAAGTTGAATTTCAAGTCTTGGAAGTCATTGATGATACAGGGCAATGTCGAGACATAAGGAAATTAAGACAAAAAAGAGAAGCCTTTTGGATAGACCAACTAGGTACTATGATGCCGAATGGTTTAAATTAAGAATGGGATCTGAACTGCTTTTTGTAAACATGGATAAAAACCTTTAATTTCATAGAACATCTAGATTAGAGATGCCTTCAAAGATGAATATATAGCGCATCAGAGAGTACACCACGAGTATGAATAACCTGCTTAGGATATGTTCATTTAACTGATTGCATTATTGTCATGATGCCTACCCCCGGGCATCCGGATCAAGTCCATCAGCCCCAGGAGCAGGCATCCAGATACTTGTTGAAACCCCAGCAGCCCCGGCTGGGGGCTGTTTGGGTTCAGTCCTGGTGCCTTAGGCGCCAGGCTCAACTTAGAAACCAGTCCTGGCGCCATAGGCACCAGGCTCATAGACATTATTTACCTCATGCAGACCATGCTGCAAATAAATCAAAGCCAACGTGAGGCCTGGATGGGACTATTTTATTACAGGGACCATTTTTACTCGGGTGTGGTTCTGGGGAACTTCTTACCTGGAACTACTTTGGAGGCTATTTAAACTACGCCCGAACAGCAGCACATGCTTCGCGTTATTCTGCATCCTGCAGCGTAACGCTCACCGTGCCTGTAAGTCAGCATCCAGTCTTCTGCCACGCCCGCCTCGAATCCGGAGCTCCTAGAAAAAGGGGAAAGAAGGAGAAAAGGTTCGATCACGGACATTATTTTAATTCCTTACCTGATTCCGGATCCAGCACGTCTCCGAGCCTGGAAAGGACATTATTCCAGCACGCGTCGCATCGCCAGCAGCAGCGCCGCGTCATACTCACCAGTCCACAGCATCTTTCGACTCGGCGCTGCCTCCATCATTTTATTCGTCGAACTCCAGCACCTGGGGGAAAAACAAAAGAAATATCAAGGTGAGCCAAGAGAGCCGACAAATACAATCCCTTACCACCATAGGCTTACCTGATTTACCACCGGAGGCATTACCCTTTAATACTCCTCATCTTTATATGCCGCACCTATAAAGGGAGAGAAAACAACAACAACTCATGCAACTTTACCAGACAGTGTTGGGTAATACAGACTCTTACCTGAACGCCATCAGCTGCCTCCAGGCAATATTCTTTTGGACCAGCTGCAATTCAACAAGGGAATGGAACAAGAGTGAACATCGGACATATTGAACTCTTTGAACTTTATAAACCCCGGAGTCAATATTCCTCCGGAACTCCTCCAGTACCTTCAAACCAGTAAAGTAACTGGTATCTATGCGCCCCTGCATGCCACGCAGGATGGAGAGCTCATCATTTAAAAACATAAGGTGAGGTTACTAAAAGGGGATATCGGAGGTGACAAGTGGGGAGAACGAGAACAGTGGGAGGAGGCCATCACTAAAATCCACGGGTGGCTAAATCCCTTTCTCCACTTGCAGGAGAATACTTCTACGGGTCAAGCAGACGAGATTAGGTGGGCCAGTCCAGACAGTCATCTCGGCACTACGCATCACGTTGGTGGAGACCGCAGCTGTCCGGGTCCAATCGACGCCCCTGTGGGAACCAGGTGAGCATAACAGAACGCGAAGCCTATCTACAAATCCCCACCCGGGCGTAATGGAAACCTCAGAAACCGACCAACTAGCCCTATTGTTAGGGGAACTTAGGGCAGAAGTGCACTGCGCGCGCCAAGAAACTAATGCCCTCAGGAGAGAACTGATTGTGTCAAAGGAGCGCACTGATCTTGCTAGACAACTGCTGCAAAACCAAGCTGGGCAAACACCACTACCTGGACTCGGGGGGAATCCAACTCCCGTTTCATCAAGCAATCCTGTACAAGTGGTTCTACCAGGGAGCATTCCTTTAGCTCCACCCGAACGTTTTGCTGGGGACCCGAAAAAGTTTGCCGTGTTCATGAACCAATACCGCTTGCACTTTTTATGCAGACCTGGAGCTTTTCCAAACGACCAAGCCAAAGTAGCCTTTGTACCATCATACCTTAGTGGCAGCGCAGCGGATTGGTCAATTACACTAGTCAACCAGGATGACCCTCTTCTTCGGGATTTTCAGGGTTTTCAATTGAGCATGGAAAGACTATTCGCCAGACATTCACAGGGACAGGCCCTGGATAACAAACTTTTATCCTTACGACAAGGCAACCAGGATCTACTTACCTATATTGCAACCTTCAATAGGTTGGTGGTGGAAACTGGATGGCCAGAGGTAAAACGAATTACATTATTTCATCGTGGACTTCGGGGTGAACTCAAAGATGTTTTGGCCCAAGTTGTGAACCCACCTCAGGATTGCACAGAATATATAGACTTAGTGGTCCAGTTAGACCACTGACTTCAGAATAGAAAGGCTGATCGAGCTACGTTCGAGAATCGGGTATTGGTTAAACCCAATGTTACCCCCAAAGGAACAGATGCATCAGAACCTATGCAGATCGGGGGGGTTAAGGGACCCTTAACCCAAAAGGAAAGAGAAAGGAGACTACAGATGCAATTGTGTCTGTACTGTGGGGCCTCAGGACATTTTCTACGGGATTGCCCTATAAAACCATCCAAGAAAGTAGTCAGAGTTGCTGATAGAAATCAAACAGAGCCTGATTCGGGAAACGACTAGGCCCGACAAGCGTAGAGGTCCGCTTGCCGAGCTTGAAGAAGGACACTCAGACCTTGCACCTAATCATACCAATGGTCCTTATTGATCCACGGCAGCCATCACGTATGCACGCAGTAAGGGCATAAATTGATAGCGGGGCCGTAGGAAACTATATGGACCACGAATTGGCTTCTCGGATGAATCTGCCTCTCTGCAAAAAGACCACTTCGGATGTCATCACCACAGTCGATGGAACTGAAATTGCCTCTGGCCCTGTAACTCATTCCACCACAGAGATGACACTGTTGGGTTAAGATAGGCATCGAGAGACTATTGTGTTTGATTTAATCAAAGCCCTGCAGTTCCAAATAATACTGGGGATACCTTGGTTGGAAACACATAATACTTGTATTGATTGGCGAGAGAAGAGAATAACCTTCCCGGATTGTGCACACACCTGTTACCCGGAAAAAACCTTGAACAAAGGCCTGGCCACAGTCGCTAATCCAGTCGTGCAGTTACCTCAGGAATATCAAGAATTCCAGGATGTTTTTCAAAAGGAACAGGCAAACACCTTACCACCTCACAGATCATACGATTGTCAAATCGACCTCATATCGGTGCACAACCTCCATGTAATAGGATCTACTCCCTTACGGAACCCGAAAACCTTCACCTACGACAATACTTGGATCAATACCTTGCTAATGGCTTCATTCGTCCATCCAAGTCCCTTGCATCCTCAGCTTTGTTCTTTGTGCCTAAAAAGGAAGGTGACCTCAGAATGTGCATAGACTACCGCGCTTTAAATCAGATCACGGTGAACAACCGATACCCATTGCCTCTGATCCCCGAATTACTAGACCAAGTAAAGGATGCTTGCATCTACACTAAATTAGATCTCCGAGGGGCATATCATCTGGTACGTGTAAAGAAACGCGACGAATGGAAGACTGCCTTTCGCACCAAGTACGGATTATTCGAATATCAGGTGATGCCCTTCGGGTTGTGCAATGCACCAGCAGCCTTCCAGTATTTTATGAACGATGTCCTTTGTGAACTCATTGACGTCTGTGTTGTCGTATACATAGACAATATTCTAGTGTACTCCTCCTCAGAATTGGACCATGTTAAGCACGTTCGTGCAGTCCTTGAGAAACTACGCCAGCACAAGTTATATGCAAAATTGGAAAAATTTATTTTCCATGCTACAGAAGTTGAATTCCTTGGATTTATCCTGACTCCGAAAGGTGGACGCAATTCTCAAGTGGCCATCACCCAGTTCAGTTAAAGGGGTACAAAGCATGCTTGGATTTGCTAATTTCTACCGCAGATTTATTCCTGACTTCTCACATGTTGTACACTCCATCACATCACTTTTGCGAAAAAACAAACGCTTCTTGTGGACCGAAGAGGCTGAAAAGGCCTTCCTAGAGCTGAAATTGAAATTCACGTCAGCACCTGTCTTAAAGCATCCACGCCCTGAGCTCCCATACATAGTTGAAACCGATGCATCCAGTCTAGCCATGGGGGCTGTCCTGTCCCAAAAGGATACTGAAACCGGTCAACTTCATCTAGTAGCCTTTTGGTCCAGAAAGTTCTCGGCCCCTGAGTTAAACTATGCGGTTACCGATAAAGAGTTGTTAGCCATCAAATCTGCCTTCAAGGATTGGCGGCATTATCTTCTCGGTGCCAGGCATGCCATTATTGTAATCACCGATCACAGGAACTTGCAGTATTTAAAAACAGCCAAGGCCCAATCATCGCGTCAACTTCGATGGGCATTATTCCTTGCCAAATTCTATTTCGTGATCACTTATCGACCAGGTTGTAAGAATGGTAAGGCAGATGCCTTATCCCGAATAGGGATGGGAGAAGCATATTCGAACCCAGAACCGGTGCTTATAATTCCAGAACAAAGAATTCTCGGCATAACTACTCTACAGAATTTAGAAGAAATTAATTTAAAAATCCAACAACTTTTCAATTCAGCAGCCCTGCAGGACTGGGTGAAAAAGGGCCAAGATTATTCAGTCATCGATGACTTACCTTACTATCAAGGGCGTCTATTTCTACCACACAAGGAACTACAATAACTAGTCATCTCCAATTACCAGGATGCTCTGATGGAAGGGCACCCAGGTATTGCAAAGACTGAAGCTAAAATTAAAAGACAATTCTGGTGGCCCACCTGGCGAAAAGATGTGAAGTCATTTGTACTGTCTTGTGGCATCTGCGCCCAAAAAAAAAGTCAAAAGAAAAAAACAGCTGGTCTTTTACAACCTTTAGATATTCCACCCACACCATGGCGCGCTTTGTCTTTAGACCTTATTACAGATCTACCGCCATGTAATGGATTCATCACCATTCTAGTTATTGTGGATCTTTTTTCCAAGATGGGCCACTTTATTGCTTTGAAAGGATTACCTTCTGCTGCAATTTTGGCCTAGGAATTTCTCGAAAACATTGTTCGAATACATGGATTTCCTTCCGTATTGATTTCTGATCGAGGTAGTCAGTTCATTTCGCAATTTTGGAAGAAATGTTGTCAATTGGCGCAAATCGACGTAAGGTTATCAACCAGTCACCATCCCCAAACCGATGGTCAGACGGAGAGGACCAACCAGACTCTTGAACAATACCTACGTTGTATGCTTCACCAAACCGAAGGTAACTGGAAGGATATTTTATGGATTTCTGAATACGCATACAATAACTCTGTATATTCAGGAACCAGACAAAGCCCCTTTTATACCATATATGGACATCATCCTCGAACCTCAGAACTCGATTCACCCCAGCACTTAGAAATGCAGGCACTGACCCATCTGCACTCTACTATTACACAAGCCTTTAAGGAGGCAACAGAACATTTGAAACAAGCAAAAGAAAAATACAAGAAAAATGCTGATCAACATAGAAGTGAGACTCTGCCATATCAGATTGGAGATCAAGTTTGGCTGGCTACAAGACACATACCTCTGAAAGGAACTCAGACTTTTAATCCTAGATATTTGGGACCTTACACCATTAAGGCCATTATCAACCCGGTGGCCGTCAAATTAGAATGACCCTCTAATATGCGAATTCATCCTGTCTTTCATGTTTCACTTCTAAAACCAGTTCAACCCAGGACAAGATTAACCAAACCACCTGACCCCATCCTGATAGAGAACCTGAATTCGAGGTAAAAAACATCCTGGACTCTAAAATGGTTAAATCAAGACTTTATTTAATCGACTGGAAGGGTTACGGACCACAAGAAAGGTCATGGGAAGTAGTGACCACGTTCATGCTCCTCGGTTGGTTGAATAATTCCATCAGAACTTCCCAGACAAGCCAGGACCAAGATGAAGAACAACTTTAGGAGGGGCCTTGGGGGGGAGTGCTGTCATGATGCCTACCCCCGGGCATCCGGATCAAGTCCATCAGCCCCGGGAGCAGGCATCCAGATACTTGTTAAAACCCCAGCAGCCCCGGCTGGGGGCTGTTTGGGTTCAGTCCTGGCGCCTTAGGCACCAGGCTCATCTTAGAAACCAGTCCTGGCGCCATAGGCGCCAGGCTCATAGACATTACTTACCTCATGCAGACCATGCTGCAAATGAATCCAAGCCAACGTGAGGCCTGGATGGGACTATTTTATTACAGGGACTATTTTTTACTCGGGTGTGGTTCTGTGGAACTTCTTACCTGGAACTACTTTCGAGGCTATTTAAACCACGCCCGAACAGCAGCACACGCTTCGCGTTATTCTGCATCCTGCAGCGTTACGCTCACCGTGCCAGCAAGTCAGCATCCAGTCTTCTGCCACGCCCGCCTCGAATCCGGAGCTCCTAGAAAAAGGGGAAAGAAGGAGAAAAGGTTAGATCACGGACATTATTTTAATTCCTTACCTGATTCCGGATCCAGCACGTCTCCGAGCCTGGAAAGGACATTATCCCAGCACGCGTCGCATCGCCAGCAGCAGCGCTGTGTCATACTCACCAGTCCACAGCATCTTTCGACTCGGCGCTGCCTCCATCATTTTCTTCGTCGAACACCAGCACCTGGGGGAAAAACAAAAGAAATAACAAGGGGAGCCAAGAGAGCCGACAAATACAATCTCTTACCACCATAGGCTTACCTAATTTACCACCGGAGGCATTACCCTTTAATACGCCTCATCTTCATATGCCGCACCTATAAAGGGAGAGAAAACAACAAGTTAAACTCATGCAATTTACCGGACAGTGTTGGGTAATACAGACAATATTCTTTTTGACCAGCTGCAATTCAACAAGGGGATGGAACAAGAGTGAATGAACATCGGACATATTGAACTCTTTAACTTTATAAACCCCGGAGTCAATATTCCTCTGGAACGCCTCCAGTACCTTCAAACCAGTGAATTAACTGGTATCTACGCGCCCCTGCATGCCACACAGGATGGAGAGCTCATCATTTAAAAACATAAGATGAGGTTACTAAAGGGGGATATCGGAGGTGACAAGTGGGGAGAACGAGAACAGTGGGAGGGGGCCATCACTAAAATCCACGGGTGGCTAAATCCCTTTCTCCACTTACAGGAGAATACTTCTACGGGTCAAGCAGACGAGATTAGGCGGGCCAGTCCAGACAGTCATCTCGGCACTACGCAGCACGTTGGTGGAGACTGCAGCTGTCCGCGTCCGATCGACGCCCCTCTGGGAACCAGGTGAGCATAACAATTACACTGCACTGTTCAATCGCTCAATCAGCCTCTAACTGATCTTAGTTGTAGCGCATTGAGCATGAAGACAGTGTCAAGAGAGTAACAAGTTACTGGGACTAAGGTTATGAAGACAGGACACGTCTTCCAATATGATTGTGCACAATTGTATAGAAGAAAAAATATCTTATCTTACACTGTGATAAATGATGCTCCTACTTTGAGAACATGAAGATAGTGACAGGGCAGTAACAAACTACTAGGACCCTGATTGAGAAGATATGGTATGTCTACTGATTGGAATGTTCATAATTGTAGATAAGCATTATGTAATCCTGCATTTTGATTACTGAAGCCCTCACTCTGAAAGAATATAATCATAACGTCCCGTTGAAAGGCACACACAAACAGCAGCAGTTTTTGTGCTACATTATCACTAACAGGGAATGCACTATGACCCCACAGCACATCACAAGCTTTAATGGGAATCGCAGCTCCTCAACAGCTATCATGCTGGATTACTATTGAAATATAAATTGTACAATGTAGCATTCTGCAGTACTAATTAGATATATTGACATGGTTGGATTATGTAGCACATACTTTTATATTAAAACATTCATTATTTGATCAACGTCGTGAGACGAGTTGTACACATGATAGCATTTCATATTTATTTTTACAAGATCGGGCAGAGTCCCGTGTTGTAGCATAATATGCCAAATACGTAATTCGTAAGCTGGTAACAGCAAAATACAATTTTTGTATTAGCCATCAGATTATTACAAGATGGCTGCCGCGTTTGCAAAGCACAGCCATCCTGTCAAGCGCAAACAGCATTGTTATCTCCATGACAACTGATGATACTTAGCATAAATACAGCCTGAGCCTTTGCCACATATGCTGTACACTGTGCACACACACTATTTATTTGGTAAGAGTCAGACCTAGCTTCTTTAGCATTTAAATATTACTTAGCATTTCAGGTGCACATGTTTGCATACGTTCATTCAATCGATCCTCTACAGATCGCGGGACATTTTTAAACGTGAGACATGCTTTCTTCTGCCAGTTACAGGTCAGTGAGCCATATTAATATATAGCACGCTGCAAAACACACGGTTTGTTGGACACCGCTGAATAACATGAGATATGCATATTCTGTTAAGTGTAATGCAAAGAGAGTTTTGATTTTTAAATAAGCACAGTCCGCTCTCCTAAGAGGAAAACAGCTGAAGTGTATACTGACTAACATGAGATACGCATGTTTTGCTAAGTGTAATGCACGGCGAGCTCAACTCATAAATACACATTCCTTTCTCCTATGAGGGAAACAGCTAAACCTCACAGTTAACTGTATGCTAACCTAAAAAGCTGCCGTCAACACTGGGGGTTAAGATAACTAACACCCAGATGTTTGAATAAGCACTCTTTCTATGGACACTGGCCAAGATAATATGATTTATGGAGGCATGAGGGTCTGAGATGAACACAGCACAATCAGAAACAGTTATCTGTGTTGGAAACCGATTGAACTTATGGTATCTAATGTGTTTTTTCTATCTGTATGTTGATACCTGTTTTGTCTACTGTGGGCGCCATGTTATTAATTTAAATATGCAAAATGTGAATGTGATGACACTCATGTCAAAATGATTTAATAATATGTTGTATAAAAAAAAGAATTTGGTGGTCTAACAGCATACAAGGAATGTTATTGTTAAGAGAGCCAAGACATGTGGCCCTGATGAAGGACGAGTAGTTCGAAATGCACAGGCCAAATACATTACCGTTGCCTCTGATACACACACTAAGGATTTGGTGTGATCAATTTTATGAAAAAGAACACAGACTCACACAACAAAGAACGTGCAAGAACTTCTTTATTTGACTTTACTCTCAGAATTTTGCAATTAATAACCAATTGATTAACAGATTGACCCTTCTTAGGCTAAAGGGTGTGCAGTCCAGACTGATGGCTCATAAGCCTGGTTTTCTCTCCGCAGGTACCTGGTTATACCCATTTGTTCCCCACTCACTCAGGCTGAGCCAGGCTCAGGCAGCCAAGCATTCCCAAGTGCATTCATGCAGGCAGGCAGCCAATCAGGCTCGCTGGCATTCAGGCCATTCACTCCACCCAGACACCCATAACACAGAATGTGGATTGGAGTAAGCATCCAGCCTTTCAGAAACACTACACTGTATTCCCCTCCAGTTTCAGTCAGGGATGGGCCAGGCATTGTGTGTCACGCACCAAAACCTGACACCCACAACAACAAATGTGAGTTGACTTTAGACTCCATTCATATAGGTACCACCCCTAGTGTGTACCCACAACACACATCCCCTGGGAAGGCTCCAGTCAGTCTGACAGGAGGCAGCCCCAAGCCATATATGTTATTTCCACCCAACAGCCAGTCAGGAAGAAAGGGACAGAGTCAGGCCTTCCAAGGACTTTCTGAAACAAGGTGCAAAGGCAATAGAAACCAAGAGGCTACATTCGCCATCTTGCCTTTCTTCAGAAATCCATTGTTCCTATGGCAGGTGAGGGTGTCCCAAAAATGGAGGACACTCGGAGCCACTGCCATGTCAGCATGTAGCTGCCAACAGCCCATACCCTGCTCTGTGGGCCACATACACATGCCCAAAACATACACATTAGGGGTACAAGGGTGCACCCTCACCCAGGGTGCCATAAGGGTATCCCACGGGTGTGCACTAAAAGGAGAAATGAAGAGCTGCACTGCCAGAGGTCCAGGCTGGGCCTCAGTGGCAGACAACATACAAAACACACACACAGAAGTGGTAGGACAAGGACTAGGAGGCCCTGTCCCTCAAAAAGGCATTTCCAGCATCACATTATGACTATCCACCTGCAATTGCGGGTCAGGGAAGAAAGCAGGCAAAACTATCTCTTGGTTCATATGAAATTCAGAGACAATTTTGGATAGAAATGAAGGGTGAGTGCATAGCACAAACTTATCCTTGTAAAACATGGTAAATGATTCATTTGTGGCCAACACCTCTATTTCGCCCACTCGCCTGGCTGACGTAACTGCCACTAACAGAACCATCTTAAGAGCCACCATTTGCCATGGTCATGGGATCAAATGGCTTAAGCGCTAGAGCTGCTAGCACGACATTGAGATCCCAGGAAAGCCACAGTCTTCTGATGAGGGGAAACAATGTTGAGAGCCCCTCCCAGTGCCTCTTGGCCACTGGGTTCGCTAATGAGAAGACTAGTTGAGCTGAATTTCTATAGGCCACAATGGCTGCTAGGTATGACCTGCATGAGTCTAGCTGAACTCCAGACCGAGCCATATAGGCCGAGAATGGAAGTGCATCGTCCAGACAGCAGTTCAATTGATCCACATCCCTCTGCTTTGCCCATTGACACAATATTGTCCGCTTGCTCTTGTGCTGTGCACTTGTAGAGGCTTTCCTAGCCTTCTGAATAATCTCTAAATTGTCTGCTGAAATATTAAGTTGGGCCAAACTTAGGTTTTCAGGATCCTGGCTCCTACGTTTAATGCTTGTGGATTCGGGTGGAGGACCGCTCTTTACTGTTGTGACAACGTCCGTTCCGACATCCTCACAGTTTTAGGGTTGTGACAGGCCAGTCACTGGAGATCGCAAAACCACACTCGGGCTGGCCACAGAGGAGCTAAAAGGATTAGCTTTCAATTCTTGAACTCCGGTGAGCTTGTTGACAACCTTCTATAACAGAGGCATCAGAAGAAATGCATAGCACATCTTGTACGACCAGTCTATCTGGAATGCATCTCCCTCTGAGCTCTTTCCCTGGTCTTCCCAAATCTGTCACATTTGGCGTTGGTGCTCGTGGTGAACAGATCTCCCATTCGTAAGAGACCGAGCCGAGCCGGCTTAGTCTGTCTGCTTGTGAATTGTCCTGGCCCGGCCGGTGGTCTGCTCTTATCCAGGAGCCCTGTTCCACTGCCCACTCCCACAATTGTATCGGTAAGATGCACAAGAGGGGGGACCTGCCCCTCTTGCTTGTTCACGTAAAACATCAATGTTGTACTGTCTGTGAAAATTAGCACCACAGAGCCTTCAGTGCCAGAAAGAACACCTTCAGTTTGAGCTAATTTATGTGTCTCTCCTTGTCCTTGCCGGACTACAACCTGTGAGCTGAAAGTGAGCACAGCGTCACTCCCCACCTCTCCAGTGAGGAGTCTGTGGTTATCTCTAACGAATGAGGCAGTGGGTGGAAAAGGAGCTCCCAAAATTAAATTGGGCTCCTCTCTCCACCACAGCAGATCCTCCCGAAGGGTTGGAGGAATGTCTATGCAAAACAGTCTCTTGATCCCACGAGGCTGCCAGGTGCATCCGAATCCTCTGCATCCTGAGCCTCGCCAGTGGGACCGATAAAATGCATGTAGCCAGAAGCCCCAGAAGGTGCTGATAGCATCACACTGTTATGCAGTTGTTCATTAAAAGGTGCTTCACCGCCACCAAGATGGCTGTTCTCTCCGGGATAGGGAAAATCCTGGCCTGCACTGTGTCTCACTGAAACCCAATGGTAGTCACTCTCTGAGAAGGTGAAAACTCGGACTTTTTCACATTGATCGAGAATCCCAACTGGAATAGAATGTCGATCAACGACTGCATAGTTCTTGACGCTTCCTGTGGTGATTTGGCAGGGGCAGTCATGCTGCCCCCTGTCCCTCAGCATACTGGTGACTGCATACATGATTGTTGTGAGTACTCTGGGCGCAGCATTCAGGCCAAACGAGAGAACCCTGTACTGAAAATGCCTGCCCAAGATCGAGAAATTAAAGTTACTCAATTGAGCTTCCCCTTTAACTTTAATCCAGCACGCAGGGGTGCGGCCCTGGGCTTGGGAACGTCCCCTGAGGCCCCACCCTCCAGCGCCTCACCTCAGTCCCTTTTTAACACATCGGACGCTTTAATACTGAATACTTTAGCCCCTGGCATACAAGCGGGGGAAGGTGGTTGGGACATATGGACGAAAGGGAATAAGCACTATGAGTACTCTAGTCACTACAGTGAGTAACTTTAATTACTCATATGTCCCGTCCTCTTTCTTCCATCTTTGTGAGTGATTCCACCGAACAAAACCATCGGGTGGAGCCATGACAACCTGCCTCATATCTAGGATGACACAAAAAGATTCTTCAGAACCGCCTGACCGAACTCTGTATCTCGACTGGAGCTGGTATCCAGGGAATAGTGCTTAAGGAACACCAACGTAGTGGCCCAAGTAGTTGCCCTGCTGACGACATCCCAGGAAGCATGTCTCTGAAACACGACAGCCGTGGCCTTAGCTCTGACCGCATGGGCATGAATCCCCTCAGGGACTGGTTTTCCCATGGCTGTGTACGCCTCAGAGATGGCCTGGACCATCCACGGGTGATAAAAGCTTTGGAAGCCTATGAGCCGGCTGACGGGCCCCCAAATGTGATTAACAATGCCTCAGACTTCCTGAAAGATTTTGTCAGAGAGAGGTAGAACTTGAGGACTCTCTTGAGGTCCAAGGAATGGAACACCCTTTCAGCATTCGGCTGAGGGCTCAGGAAGAACACTGGCAGTCAGATATCCTGATTTAAATGGATTGGTTTGACCACCTTGGGCAGAAAATATGGATGGGTGTGCAAGATGACCTTGAAGGGCTCACACGATGACAAAGCCTGCAGCTTGCTGACCCTGCGCGCCGAGGTGAGCGCCACCAGCAATACAGTCTTCAGCGTAACCAGCCTGATGTCCACAGAGGCCATCGGCTCAAAAGGCTTGCACTGCAAGGCCACAAGAAGCACATTAAGGTCCCAGACAGGATGAGGCCTGTGTACCGGAGGAAAGAGCCTGGACAACCCCTTAAGGTGGGACTAACCACGGGGTTGGCCACAGATAAAACGTACTCCAGGAATTCTTGTAGGCCCCAATGGCAGCGAGATAGGTGCAGGAGGTATCGACCTCGATGCCGGACCGAGCCAGATGTGTGGAAAAAGCCAGCACTTCATCTAGGGAGCAGGAGAGAGGATCAAGCCCCTTGTTGTGAGCACAGTGCAAAACCTTGTCCACTTAATCTTGTACTGAGCCCTTGTAGAAGGCCTCCTGAATGATGTCCCAGTTATCCCCAGAGAACTGAGCATGGTGAAGTCTCAGCTGGTCAGGAACCAGGCTCTAGGGCTAGCCTTGTAGGATCTGGGTGCTCCACCAGCCCGCTCTGCTGCATCAGGAAGCCCCTGCTGGGGATCGGAAGATGGACTGGTCCCTGGGAACACAACTGCAGCAGATCCGAGAACCATGCCCTTGACAGCCAGTGCGGGCGATCAGGATGAGGCTGCCGCCCACCGAAGCCCGGAGCATGCGGAGGGAGGGTCCGCTGGAGCAACGGTGGAGGAGGTAACGCATAACACTTGCGGCTGTGCCAGCAGAACTGGAACACGTCCCCCAGAGACCCTGACCCTGGCCCACGCAAGAGCCAAACCGGGGGCACTAGGAATTCAGAGGAGATGCAAAAACGTCCACATCCGGAAACCCCCATCTCTGGAACAGGAGCAGCAAGGAGTTGATCTGTCACTCCCAATCATAGGTGTTGAACCCCAAGTGGCTGAGTTGGTCTGCTTCTGCATTGTTGTCCCCTGTATGATGAACCAAGGGAATCCAGATTCCTTCTGTAAGGGCCTATTCCCTGATCACACCACCTCCATGTACAGGAGGTGGGAATGGGTGCCACGCTGCTTGTTCAGGTAAAATATCATCATGGAGTTGTCGATCCTGGCCAGAACCACTGTGCCGCTGATGGGAGGCAGGAAAGCCTTGAGCCCCAGGCCCACCGTCCTGAGTTCGAGTAGATTGATATGCAGAAGGGCCTCTGCCCTGGACCATGCGCCATGAATGGAGTAGCCCTCCAGACTCTCCCCCCAGCTCGAAGCGAGGAATCCGTCGTCACCACCAGAGTGGGTTCCGGCCCGCTAAAGGGGGCTTCCACTGCCACATTGCCATCAATCAGCCACGAGCAAAGATCCGAGAGGAAGAGTGGAAGAGGGGATTAGGATCCTGTCCGACTGAGACCCCGTCTTCTGGTCCCAATTGGCTGCCAGGTGAAGCTAGATGCGCCTCATCTTGAGGTGGGCGTGCTAAACCGTGAACATGCACAAAGTCATCTGTCCCAGAAGGTGCTGGAACCACTGTGCCAAGGTGGTCGAATCGGCCAGAAAGTGGCCTATCGCTTTAGAGGAGCCTCTCAGGCGTGGAGAACACTCGCTGCACCGCCGTGTCACAGCGCAGTCCAAGGAATACCAGATCCTGGGCGGGAGTCCGCTGCGACTTTCGCCGGTTGAGGGAAAAGCCCAACTCATGAAGAACATCTGCCAGCCGTTGGCAGGAGTGCATCGCTCCCTCAGGAGAGCTGGCAGTGATGGCCTTACAGGCGGAGGAGACCAGCCACTGCATTCATCAGCTTTGTGAATACACAAGGGGCTGAGTTGAGGCCAAAAGACAGCACCTTGTACTGCAAGTGGTACAACATAATCATGAACCACAGAAATGTGCAATGCGCTGGTAGAAGGGAACACGCAAGTATGCATCCTTGATGTCGAGGGAACACATCCAGTCCCCTGCAAACAGAGACTCTGCTATGTGCGCGGGAGGCATTTGAGCGGTAAAGACAGGTTGAGAAATGACAGGTCCAGGACTACCCTCAGGGCAGCATAGTTGTTCTTGGGTACTGCAAGTAGAAGCCGAAGCCCCTGTCTGACTGAGGAACCGTCTCCACTGCCTGCATCTACAAAAGAGAAAGGTCTCTCTTAAAAGGACCGGGGACCCCATCTGAAGTAGAGGAGAGGAAGGTGGAGGAAAAGGAAGAGGAAGACTTAAGCCCATGGAGACTATAGAAAGGATGCAATGACTTTTGAAACAACGCTTCTAGCTGTCCTGGAAGAGAGCCAGCCAGCACCCCAAGTGTTCCCGGACCGGTATGCCACTGTTTTTTGGTATCTTAGGAGGGAGCGGAGAAGGGGGGGGGAGAGAAAAAAATGATGCTAGGTCCACTGCTGCTTCCTCCTGTGGCCACTAGGTGACCTGTCAGGCCTCTGTGCATCATGATCCCGAAACCCCTTGAAGCCGGTGAAAGCGCAGGATTTGAAGTCGGTCCTGCTCTGAGACTGAGGGAAGTACTACTGCCCTGGCTTAGCCAAGATGGATAGGGACTTCGCGGTCTGTGTAGAGGTCTTATTTGTAGTCAACTTGTCATCATTGGATGAATGAAAAAGACCTGAGTCCTCAAAAGGAAGGTCCAGTATTCTCTCTTGCACATCAGAAGAGAATTTAGTGGCATGCATCCACGCAGCCCGTGTCATCTCGACCCCCAGGCACAGCCCTCGGCTGGCTGTGTCAATGTGGGAGACCAATGACTCCATGAGGTCCTGGCAAACTACCCAGGCATCCGCCAGGCCAGCCTTAAATGAGCCCTGCCTCTCCAGAGGGAGATCAGGCAGGAACTCCCGAAGCTCTTAAAACAGCTTCTGGTTTACCGTGGCTAGGAGGGCGCAGGCGTTAGCCTGCCGCAAATGTAGCCCTGCAATGACATAGCGTTTACCGAAAGAGTCAAGGGCTTTGTCCTCTTTGGACTGACAACTGGAGGCAGCTCCTGCAGAGCAAGACGATGAAGACAATGGTTTAGAATACAAAGAGGCCGGTGCCACCACTGATGAGTGTGGCCCGAGGGTGGGAGGCCAGGAGGACTGGCTCCACATCCAGTAGCCTGAACTGGCTGTCCAACTTCTTCTTAATCTGTGGGTTGGCCCTGGGCCTCTCCCAGACCTTTCTCGACACCTGCAGGACATCCTTCTGCAGCAGGATGCTTGAGCGGCTCATGGTGCGCCTGGCCAAAACCTCTGCTAGCACTCCAGACTCCTGGGGTGCTTCCTTGGGGTGAGGGACCCCCAAGAACTCTGCAAGGCTCTGAAGGAGGTCATGAAATGCCTTTACAGATGCCAAGAGTTCATCGACCTGAACGTCGTTGTCATCAACATCGCCGTTATCATCTCCCCCACCCTCTTTTCCAGACAGAGGGGAGTCCAGATCCTGAGACAACATAGCCAGTGGGGTCCCCCCTTATCCAAACCCGGAGATAACTGTGGATCCATTGGCTGCCGAGGGGAAGTCATTGCTGTTACAGGAGGAGGCGAGCAGTCTGAAGTACAGCTAGGGCCTGGACTGGAGGAGCAATAGGCAACGGCACCGGGAGCACCGCAAGAACCGGGGAAGGGCCCAGAAGGCATGACTTGAGGGATCACTTCCTTGACTATACCCTTGAGGAGCCCCGTCATTTGTGGAGAGAGCATTAGGACGAGGAAGCACTCGAAGAAGCGATCCTCGCAAGCCGGTGGATCATGAGGGGCAAGACCCTCAGCAGCGCTGGCCTCCTTTCCTGATCAAAATACCTATGTGCCTGAGGCATGGAGCCGTAAGGCTGCAAGGGGTAGCTGTAGCCCTGCCGCAACCAACTGCCTGTGCCGCTTCTGGAGGGAAGGGGACTGGAACCGTCTTGTACTCCTTGGCCACTGGCCTAAAAGGCTCAGCCACTTGCTTGTCTGAAATCCTGGGACCTTGCGACATGCCCTGGACGATGCAAAGGCCTGTGCCGGCTCAGACATGGAAGGACACTCCTTGGCCCTCGAACCTGAATTCGAAGCGTCAACCTCGGAGCCCTTGGCCAGCCGGCGGGTAGTCGAAACGCCCTGTACCACTACCTTGGAGGGGACTCCAGTAGGCTGAGCGCCCTCAGCTACAGAGCTGGTAGTTGTGTTGGATTGTGCTACGGACTGACTCTTGGAGGTAGAACACAACGATCCCTTGCCCACTGGGGCCAAACAGGAGAACTAACTTGATTGCCCCTCCATGGACCACCGGGTAGAGCTCCTGAGCCCCTTGGTTTGGAGCCGGTAGCGTTGCTAGCCTCGGGTCTGTCTACGGAGAGCCCAGAAGAGCCGCTCGGCCCGGGAGACGGTAGCCTTAACGGCCTCGGGTCTGCCAGAACCAGAATCCAAGGTACCCTTTCTCATGGAAATCCCGGGAAGGCGTCTCCGCACTGAGGAGTTGTACTAAACAAAGGGCCTACCTTCTCTTGACGTAAGGTCCTTGAGACAAACCCTTTAAGAAGACCTGGGGAAAAGCATGGAAGATCTCACTCCAGCGTGAAAGACGATTCTTCAATGCACTGTGACAGAGCGTTGCAGGCCATGCACGCTTCCCAGCAGTGGTCAGGCCACAGGCACTCAAGACAGAGCGCATGGGGCACCGAGGCCGGGACCGAGCGATCGCAGGATGCGCATTTCGTGAAGCCTCCTGCAGCCGACATGCGCCAGGGGAGACGAGGCACCGAAGGGAGGTGAAAAAGATTCAGGAAGACAAGAACAAGGAGCAAACGGAAAGTTAAAAAGTTAAAAATTATCAGCGCCTAGCTGCCAGGTCGGACATTGTCCATGTGGAAAAAGAGACTCAGGCAAAGCGCGGGACGGCAGGGCCTCAGGTGCGATCCCGCGCCCGTGGCCACACCCTTGCGGCTGGACTAAATTTGAAGGGGAAGCTCAATTATTCACTGCCAAAGGTTCCAGTACCGTATGAGTATCGTAGTAACTTCCAATGAAGGTGGCAAATCGGTACGTGATGGTATGCGTCCTTTAGGTCCAGGACACATAGCCAGTTTACTGGACAGAGACACTCCGCAATCTGCGCTGGTGTAACCCTTTTGAACATTTGAAGGGGTAGATAGAGATTGGGGAAAGATAGGTCCAACATCACTCATAGGCCCGCCTGGTTTTTCTTTTGCATGGCAAAGATCCTGGAGTAAAATTCCATGCCTGCTTTCATTACAGGCAGCTCCGACACTGTTTGGGGTTGAATCAAGGACTCCACCTCCCTGAGCAGTGATAGCATAGGGGGAGTGGGGGAAAGAGGGAGGAGGATGAGGAACAGGGAGAAGAGAGCCTCCTGAAACCACAGAAAGTAGCCATCAGTCTGAGAACAGCTAACAGCATTGCTCTTTGTACAGTGCGACTGCCACCCACAGGACACCATGGACCCAGTCGCACACGTCACTGCTTCTTTGGGTCTGAGGCTGACGCTAAGGAGGGGGCGAATAGAAGCCAATGTTACCCGTCCTTTACTGCTTGCGCCTGTGAGCATTAGGCGACCTGTTGGGCTGCCTGGATCTCCATTCCTGGAATCCCCTCAATCCCCCAAACGACCGTGACTTGTTCTCCTGTCTTCTCTGGGCATGAGCAAAACCTTTCGCTGTCAGCTTAGTAAGCACCGCCAATGACCTAGCAGTCTGTGTGCTGGTCTTGTTCTCGGCGAGCTCCTCATCCTTGGAGGAATGAAAAAGCTTGTTTTTCTTGAAGGGAAGGCCCAGGATCCTATCCTGAACATCAGTGATGAACCTGGTGGCATGCATCCAGGCGGAGCTCCTTAAATCAACTCCTATGCATATGCCCCTGCTGGATGAATCAATGTGCGCCAGAGGTGATTTGCAGGTCCTGAGCAATGATTTTGGCCTTATGCAGGCCTGACTTAACACTGCCTGCCTTTCCAGCAGAAGATCCTGCACAAAATCAGCAATCACCCGCCAGAGCTGCCGATTAGCAGCTGCCAACAATGCATCTGCGCTGGCCAGACGGAATTGAAAGGCTGCACTGTGATACACTTTCTTACCGAAAGTTTCCAATGTTTTGCCCTCCCTGCTAAGCACCGCAGCTGACAATACCGCCAGATCAGAGGAAGCTGCTAATGCTGGTTTTGAGTAGAGAGACGCTGTGGCAACAACTGTAGAGTGGGGATGCGGGGGGGAAGCAACCAGCGGCCCCTCGCTGCCCAATTGTCTGTATTGTGAGGAAGGCATGGTATCAAACAATGCACACTGACACAATATTCACAAATTTGGAAACATTTATTTACTTTGAAGGGGGCTGAAAAAAATCCTATCTTAACATTAAGATGGGAGCGTGCTCGACCATCAAAATAAAAGATAAACAGTCCTGGTCAGTCTGGTCCACATCATAATATTTAAACTACAATACCTAATGCTTGCCTTATGATATGATATGATATGGCATTTGTAACGCACCTATACACAAGTGTTTCACTCCATTATAATTAATGTGTACAGGGAAATGTATTCTTAAAGGAAAAAATCTGTCTCAAATAAAAATGTCTAAATGGCAGAAAAAGGTCTCACTATAGTTCCTCTTCCCCGCGTTGTATGGCACGCAGATTTTAGGAGGAACACTTTGCGCTCGGACACACTCTGGCTTGCGGATACTTTGCCAGTCTGCTCTGTCTCTAAGATCCTTCTCAAGTTCTCAAATTGCCTCTCCCAACAATTGGAGGGTTCAACCGCTCAGGTTTCCCAACTCCCCAAGTTCAGGTTACCTCTCTTTTTCTCTGCACAGCTCAACAAGTGTCTCTCAATCTGGTTATAGTCCCATTTGAGCTCCCCTCAAATCGGACTCAAGCTTTTCTTATTTGATTTTCCGCGGCTCCCTTCCCCATGCTTTCATCATATCTTTCTTAACACTTCCCCCCGTTGGGCTGAAGTCTTTTCCTGCCTGTCGAAGACTTTTGTAATTATGAGGACTTTGGCTTTACTGCAACATTTTACCGTAGGATTCTCGCAATCATTCCTTTCCCCTTGCAATGCATCTTGGTACTTGTATTTCTTAATTTCACCAAAGTTTACTTTAGATTCCCAGTTTCCCTCTGCTGTAATCAAACTGGCTGGTTTACGCCTTTCAAATGTATCTGCCTTTATGCGTTCGCTTGTTTCACTTCTTTCCATTTTTGTCGCTTCACAACCTTCACAGAGATTTTCGAATGAGCACAGTCAGTGCCGGACCACTCTGCTACTTAGTATTTGTGAGTCAATAGTCTGAACCAAAGGCTCACTTTCTCTAGCGGCATATCTTCTCATGCGTAGCCTTCATTTTCCCTTAGCAACAGTTGCAGGCACTCCGAATCACAGACCGGACAATTGACTCACTGGTTGCGGAGAGGCTTGCCTGCTTGTCGGGTCTTTTAAGGTGAAGCCAAGGCCGTTACTCTCGCTGTTCTGGTGTCTACCCAACTTTGCCGTTCAACCAGGGGGACAGCTGTTAACCTTATTGCACTGGATACGATTGCTCTTTCTTCCCGGCTGGGCTGGCTGGCGTAGCCCTTGCAGCTTTCAGGATTCCACGACTGCTGGCAAAAGGGGTTTCTGGCCTTTAACTGCTTTCCCCAAGTCCTCTTGTCTGTTGCTCTCATTTGCCTGGCTCGCCACCTCTGTGGAAGAGCTGCTCCTTCCTATGTATCGCCTTGCTCAGAGTGCGCTCTTGTGTGCCTCCTTTTAACCATGTGGAGAGAGGTAATAGGGGTCAGGTGTGTACGATTACAATTTAGTTCCTAACCCTACCTGATCTCATTAGCGGGACAACATGAGGGTAGTTGGTGGTAGTCGTTCCTCTGTGTCATAAGGTGTTTTATACGGGTAATCTTTACTACTCCCAGTTGTCTCGTATTACCAGTATTATGTGAAAATGGGGAGGGGAAGAGAAGGGCAATACCGTGTCTTGCCATCAGGTGTCTCTGCCCCACTCCCAGAGGACATCTTACTGAGGTGATTCTCCTGCACTTGTCCACCCCCAGGGTCTGGATCCAAAGGCAATGGCTGTGCCCTGGCCACCTGAGCAAAGGATACCCGGGGTCTGGTCAGTGAAACACCTTCTGGTTTTTCACATTATTGAGCGTCACGTTTTTGGTAACCGCTTGGCACGAATGCGGTTTGGTCCACAGCGTTCAGGTGGCTTCCAGGATGTCCCTTTGAAGTGGAACACTAGACCTGGATGAGCTTTGGAGAGCCAGCACCTCTGCCAACACTCCTGCATATGGTTGTTCCTGGGGAGGCAGTGGCACCCCTAAAAACTCTACCAACCCCTGTAACCTCTCGTGAAAGGCTCTGGCTGACGAATGTACATTGGATTCCACATCATCTTCATCCGTGTCCTGTCCCTTGCGGAACAAACTCGGCTGATCCTGCGTGTCTTGACCAGGTGCAGGGTCCCTGGGCCTGCTGTTCAGCAGCGTTGGTGGTGGCGGGGAGGCAGAGGTGGATGAGGCATGGACCCCGTGGGCATGGTGGGAGCCTGAGTTTCTGAAGGCACCTCATGCTGCTGCTGAAGCTCTTGTGGAAGAACTTCCCTGATGAGACCCTTAAGGATCCAATACATTTGAGGACATTTCATTAATTGTAGAAATAAATCAAATAATCTGTCCTCACTGGCTGATGAGGCCAGTACTGAGACCCGTGACTTATCCACCATGGGCCTCCAGGTAGATGTGACAGAAGAGCGGGGGCTCTGCCTGGGCTGCAATGCTGGTTAGGAATACCTCATCGAACTAGACAGCTTGGGGTGGGAGGTGCACCAGGGGACTTTGCCATGACCAATAGCTTGCTTTTCATCCCTGAAAGAGCCGTCTCCTTTGAAGGCCTGGCAGACAATGCCGCCCTATCTGATGGAGAAGTCTCCACAGACGATGGCGGCGCAGACCCTCGACTCATCACCATTTTGTGACTGTGGTTTAGCTGCGCTTGAACCAGAGTGCGCAGGGAAATGGAGCCCAAAGCCCATAAGGGTCCTCAGTACTTGGACCGGTTCTCTTACAGACCTCTGGGGTACTTTAGAAAAACAAGATTCACCTACCTTTTGGTGGTCTGGAAGAGACCTGGAAAAAGATCTCTCTCCACCATCGCCAACCTGAACGCAGCAGTGAAAAGGAAGTGTGCAGCTAAAAAAAGTCACTGCTGCGGTAAACGCATCTGTTCCAATCGTGCGTGTGGCGTGGTTAGCGTGCGTGGTCACGCCTATCCTCACACCTACGTGTGCATAAATTAAATAAGTGTAAAGTGGAAGTGCTATTTTTGCGGTGCAAAAGGCTCCGGTCCCACACCGGTACAGTATGGAGGAGAGGACGGGATGTAGGAGTATGACATGGTATGCTTTGCAGACTTTCCTGCTATTAAAACCAGAGAAACATTTGCTAGAGTTCCCTACACCAAAGGTTTTTACCCTCACTCATGGTTACTGGGGCTATAAATGGAATCCTCGGAGACAAAAGATGTTGAAGATGGTCAATCCTTTGAGCTGGAAAGTGCACGTCATCTTAGAGCTTGATCTTCTTAGGATAAGATTGAATCGAATAATGTTTTCCCTTTAGATCGGTCTTTTATCTATATTAATTTAATGTTTACATTTATCATATTCTGGATTTTGCATCCTGAATGATTTTAACATGAGTGTGGAAAGTTTAATGTTAAACTAAATCACACTTCAAAAAATAAAATAATAATAATAATAATACGTTTGACAGTAGTAGCAGATGCCTTTCAGAAAAGAAAGTTGAGAAACGTAGGTTTCTTCCCAGCCCATGGTCAGGGACTAGTGTTAGACATAAATGGAGGCAGTACAAACCTAAGATAACAGCTAGTAAACCAGTAATGGGGATATTGCCAATAGATGGCAACACTCTTACTAGTCCATAATGTATTGCTCTAGAAGCCAATGTAGCCCTGCTTCTCCAAGACGCCCTCTTTCCATAGGAATGGCCACAGATGCATTAACTTTCTAACAGTGCATCTTCCTTAGGCTCAAAACTAACAAATGCAAATTCACAGCATTATTCCGTGGGAAAAAAATGGCAGTTTGCATATGATTTACATTGTGACTAGAAGGTCAAGATCCACCCATGTGCGTGTGATAGTAAAAATAAATACTTGTGTGACTAATATGTGGTGGAATAGACAGAAGGAACGTACTTTCTTGAAAACATTTCAATCACAATAATGACATCTTTTGAAGGAGTATTTTCTTTACTTGCAGCCATCATGCTAGATATGGCAATCACATTGGTTGCAATTAAGTTTTAGGTTTATGATTAAATCACTAAGCCACAAGTAATAAACAGTTTTTCTTCCATATCCACACAAAGACTGCAGCGACTGAGGCAAAGGATTCGGCATGACTGATAAAACAAGTAGATTGCTCAGCTCTAGATTCAAATATTACATGCGTGTGCATTCTTCTGCACAACTAGAGCACCAACTCACTTATGTTTTGTAATGACCTCTCCCTTTTCATTCTCCTAGACATTCAAATTAAAGTGAACCCCGATAAAGAAAAGACATGTGCAGACTACATAATGCCAATTAGCAACATAGGTGCATTAACTTATGCTCAAGTTATACAGTCCTGGATAGAGAATCCCAGCTATATTGCACCTTTCTCTCCAGGGTTGTCATCGGGCCAGCCATTCTCACTAAGGCTCTGTATTTAAGTTAATTGATGTGATAAAAGTTGAGGCAATTTGCTATTCAGGTTGAAGGAGCACAGTGCATCACATCACATGCAGGAAGTAATATTGTAGGGTTAGCACCCGCATCTAAAGATTTTTCTTAGAAATTGAATAAGTAGCTCAAGTATATTGTAGTATTTCTCCTTGAAACGAAATTAAGCTTTCAGCCAGTTGTTCTTAGATTGAGCATGTCAGAGAGCAGCATCTCTGAATTGAAGTCATGTTTTACCTAGCCCCACTCCAAAATGACTGGTTCCTCCTCTACTTAAACAGTCATGCTTTCCTGCACCTGATCTGTGAACTACATTACACTAGAGGCTGCACTGAACATATGACTTTGTTCTCCCTTATTAGTATCTCTTCAATGTGGTGACAACATGCATTTGGAATTTACCTCTCTATAAAGAGCGAACAGATGATGGGATTGGGTAATTTAAATAGCTTCCCTTTTCACTACATCATTACAATCAACACTCCTTACACAATCTACTATGCCAGACCCAGATCACTTATACTTGCTCTCCTGTACGCAAATCAACGCGCAGACTAAAGGCACTTACATATTCTATCAGCCAAGTTCTCGGCTAGAACCAGATGAAGGATACTAACTAGATACCCGTACACATTAACTTGTTGTCAATCCCAGGTTAGAGACACTTACACATTCTTTCATATGTGTTCGTTCCAGGGCATCCCAGATCTGCTCTTCTCCGTACTGGTTAAACGGGTCCAAGTTTGACCTAAGTGCACATACAAAAATACATTTATATATATGCAGCAGGAATGCAACAAAAAGTGCAATGTGAACACCAAAACAGTGTGCGCAGAGAATTAATTGTAAAACAATGTGCGCCGAGAACACAAAAAAGGAAACCGACCTGCATGCAGAAAGGGTTCTGCAGAAATCTTCTAATCATGGACATGCCTGTTTAAATAACTCTTCCCGTAGAAGATGACGTTCTAGGAATACCATTATTTTGTAAGTGGAACATGTAGTAGCATATTTAGCTTTATTAACGGCTAAACTATGATATCTCAGAGTAGCAAACGATCAATGTCTTTAAGAAACGTTTTATTTCAAAATGTTTGGCTTTGAAGTTGAACATATCCTATCCATATTTTTTCTCATATGTTGTCACTTGCAGTTTGTGCGACTCCTGCACCAAATATAATACGATAGATGCTTAGTTTTTTGATTCATAGATGATTTTATTCTTCATGTATTAGTTTCATACATTCCAATCATCTAAGTTTACATGCAAGCACTTGTTCTCCCAACACGTGTTTCTCCACAGCTTTTAGCCGTGGTTCCTCAGGAGAGATTCATATTGTGGTGTTCACTTTTTAAAAGATAATTTGTGGTTTTTTATGATTTCAGAACTTGAAAGTGGGTTTCCTTTATACCAAATTTGTTAAATCTTAATCTGCTTTATATTCGCCAGGTCCGATTGCCTAGAACATGCTCGCCAGGATCGAGAGGATCATAAAAAACCACAAATTATCTTTCAAAAAGTGAACACCACAATATGAATCTCTCCTGAGGAACCACGGCTAAAAGCTGTGGAGAAACACGTGTTGGGAGAAAAAGTGCTTGCATGTAAACTTAGATGATTGGAATGTATGAAAATAATACATGAAGAATAAAATCACCTATGAATCAAAAAACTAAGAATCTATCGTATTTTATTTGGTGCAGGAGTCGCACAAACTGCAAGTGACAACATATGAGAAAAAATATTTAGACATTATTGTTTCAGCCACAATAAAGTCATTTGGAGTGCAGATCCGCGCACAAAGAATATCATTGGCACAGTAGAATCGCCCTTGAAAGGATTTCAAGCCAACAAAGGTTGAAATATCTAAACAAAATATCCTATCCATATTTTAATGGTGTTCAGTTGCAGAGATACTGGTCCCTTCCATACACTCCCAGGTAGTCCCCCTCCCCTTTCCACCTTCTCCCAACTACTCTTGCCCTGCTACAAACGTTGCCACGTGAACTCCTGCTCTGGCAGTCCATTACCATGCAAAGGATTCTCACGAAACAGTGTGTTTTCATTTTGCGGTAAGACAAAAAGGCCTTTGAAATACAATTTCTGGTTAAACCGGCCTGGAACACTACATATGCATCTTCCCTACGTTTTCGGGTCTACCAACATAACCCCTGAAGTCAATCTGTCCCCAGCCCCTCTACTAACAATTTGTCCTTGTTTCTTCACTGTGGTAATCTCGTTCTTTAGCCTGGTAAAACAAATACGATCTGAGTGATAAAGGCCTTAAGTCTTCCCCAAAGTGTAAAACTCACCATTTGGTACTCTTTCACCCTACCCACTTAAACTCCGATTCAAAACCCCTCAATTCCCTCCTCCAAATACAATTTTGAGCTCTTTCACGTTTCTGTTCCTGCAAGGTTATTGCAGGAAAGGCTCTCATTGACCCAAAGGCAAAAACAAACATAGTAACTTTTAATTTCTGACAAGCCTCAGTGCTGCAGTGAACCGTGGGAGATATATAAAAGATTTTTGGATCAAGGGGAGCCCCCTTCTCCATCACATTTTTAAGAAATGTAAGTGCATCGACAGACTGGCAGTGTACTTCTGTGATTTCGAGTAGAAGTAGCGTGACAGGAGCTTTTTTCCTAAGTGATTACTTTGGGCTAGAGGCCTGCTGGAGGATCGAGGATCTACTGTCCATCTGCTGCTAGTCAAATTTGAGTTGCTGAGAGTAGCGCGTCCATGTGAAGTGCACCGACAGTCTGTGGCACGGAGGCGGTATAAACGGTAAAGCACTAAAAGCACAAATGCCAGATGTAAGGAACCAGGAGTAAAATTCGGATACGAGGGCACTGTTGTGGGTGGCAAAGACTTTTATTAAAGTAAAAAGAGGGTTCGGCGAAAGTCCTATTTCGCCCCAACTCTAAGAGGGGGTTTCCCTGCCTCAACAAAACTAAAGGATGTCTGTGTCAGAATGTCCAAAGTAAAGTTCTCTGTCCTTTGTCCAAATCCTAATCTGACCCTTTCACGCTAAACTCAAGATAAAGTGAAACAGTAAATAGTCTTTCAACTGGTCACCTGCAGCTCTTCGCCAAAGTTCCAACATAAAGTTCCAAAAGGTGCACACAAAAAATAAAGAAACTAAGATCCACAAGTCTCAGGAGATGATTCCTTTTCCCTGATTTTGACAGACTCTTTACAGTTCACACTTACAAAGGGGTAAAGTTCTTCCCTTGATCTCTTTCTCACTTTCACAATGCCAAGTAGTTATTCCTCTTTTCTTGGCTCCTCAGAGTTGTCCAACAATACCATAAGTATGACTTCCTTACCCTGGTTGCAATGTTCACAGTACCAAGAGGTTGCCTTTCCTCTCTTGGCAAAACACAATTTCTTATTTCTAGGGGAATGCATCCCTTGCCCTAGTCAGAATATCCACAGTATCAAGAGTTTGTCTTTCTTCTGGCCCTGTTTTGCATCATCAACCGTCCAGCCTGGTGACGGTAAAAGGAAGTAGGTGTGAAATTAGGGAGTTCATCGAGTCATGGTAGAGAAGTTACTGATCTTGTTGAGAGGACAGAAAACATAGTTGGGGAGACCAAAGAGGATGCTGGCACAGTAGTCCAGTTTAGAGAAGACAGGAGTGGTTAAGAGATGCTTGGCGGTGTTGAACAGAAGGTTGAGGTGAACTGCTGTTCCAATTTGAGATTAAAGTAGAGAAGGTCTGAGAAGGGCCATAGAGGGGCCCACGGTTTTTAGCTCAAGAATAGTAGGGGAGCGTGTCAGGTGGGAACTGGATAGGTAGAGGATGAGATGAGAGAGACCTTTTGGCAGGGAAGAAGAGCATCTCTGTTTTGGCAGAGATTAACATCGGAGAGTGTGAATCCACCCAATATTTAATGGCAGGGAGACAGTTGGAAATGTTGTTAGAGAGATCAGAGGAGAGTTCAGGAAAAGAGAAGATGATTTGGGTGTTGTCTGCAAAGAGTGGAGATTAGTGCCCCAAGAGCAGAGGTGTAGAGTTTAAAGATGATAGGACCCAAGACAGAGCTTTGTGGAACACCCACAGCTAGTGGAGTGTGTTGAAAGGTGTTGTTGCTCTAGGAGACAAAGAATTGGCGTGTAAGGTAGGATTCAATCCAGGCAGGGGCTTGATCGCGAACCCCAAGAAGAATGTATTAAGGGGATCAGAGTGATCGACAGTGTCAAAGGCATCAGAAAGGTCAAGGAGAATTAGGATAGAGGATAGGTTGGAGTGCTTAGCAGAGGCGATGAAGTAGGACAAATTCATGAGCGCAGTTTCCATAAAGTGACAGAAGCGGAAACCTGCTTGTAGGGTGTCTCGAAGGTTGTCAATGTCTAAGAAATTGGTAGGGCAGTTGAAAACAACCCTTTGAGCACTTCAGAGTAGTGTGGAAGGAGGGACACAGGGTGAAAGCTAGCTGGAAGGTTGGGTCAGCCCCTTGCTTTTTTAGGAGAGGGATAATCGTATGACCGTGGCTGTTTTGAAAACAAAGGGAAAGCAAGCAGAGTAAAGAACAGGTTGATGAGTTCAGCGAGATGAGAGGCCACTAATGGGCCAATAGGCTTGACTAGCTGAGGAGCAAGAGGATCTGATGGCGTAAAAGAGAGGTTAGCCTTCATCAACAGAGATAATACTTAGTTTTTTTTATTTTTTATTTTATGTGTCCGTGGTTCAATACAAAAGTAGAACCTTTACAAAAAAGATTTATTTACAATATATATCATTTTAAAACATGAGCTACATTTAACACATTTCATAAAACAGAAGCCTACAAACAATTAATGAGTATAATTAAAAAAAAGCAAAAACATCTTTTGGCAAATTTCCTAAAATAAATATGTGTCATACAGAGAGTTCCAGAAACAGAGAGAAAAAGTCCATGCAGTGGTGTTTCCATTTCCATATATCTGCAAATAGGAAACTAGAGTAATGGATTCAATTTAAAACATACACTACCTTTAGCAATTTCCGAAAAAACAGATACATACAGTACAGTAATGAATTCAGTTAAAACGAAGATTTCATTTAGCAAGTTTCATAAAATAAAACATATTTCACATTGAGAATTCTAAAGGCAGAAACAAGAAGTCAGTTAGTGTCATGTAGTAGAAGTTCTTTTTCTATATATTTACAAAAGGAAACTAGGGCATATATTAGCGGCTTGTGGTTTCCCTGCATCATTCTTGCCCACAAAGACTGTTAGGGTGAATTCTCTGTAAAGGCTAATTTCCCAATCCTAGTGAGAACCCCAGCAGCTTTGCTGGATTTTTGGGGTTTAATTTTTTATCCTGCTAAGAGTGAGACTCTTTTTCTCCCACTCTTAGGCATGATTTGAGAATGTCCTTTGACTTTGTAATGTGTTTTATGGGCTATGGGGTCTTTTACTCCATAGGGCTTCATGTGTTTTTGGTAAGTGTGTTACACAGCAGCCTCAGTGCAGTAACACAGGGGTGTCATAGTGACCCCCAAATATAGACTCCATACCCTGGGACTGACTACTATCTCCCAGGGCATGTAAAGTCACCATTGACTTTACTAGTCTTAAATTGTGAACAGAACCAGTACAAACCATCATATTGTTGAAGTACTGGTAGGGGTAATTCGATTGCCCCTGGGTCTGTTTTTCAAGGGGGCACTGTCCAGTCCCCCCTTGTCGAGTTTCTGGCTGGTGGCAGTGGTTACCATGCAAAATATTCCACTGGAATATTTCCTATGGGATTTTCCCATTCATTTTAAACACGCCACTTTTTTGGTGCAATGTTAAAGATACCGCCGGGTTATTTATTTAATATTTATTCCCCGTTGGGTCTTTTTGCCAGGACTCGGTTTTAAAATGGCGTTTGTGTTCGCCTCTGTAACGCCAACCCAAGTTGAGCCCTTTGTTCCACTTTTGGCGGGCTTCTGCACAGAAGCCTCCAAAAGTGGTGGCACTCTGTCGGGGGTCTACAGGATGTGTGGTAGGGGGGAATAGGCACCCTGGACTGAGCTGCCTTGGCAACTCAAGTTGCACTCTTGTGTGATTGGCCCAGTGGTGAGCCGCCCGGCGCAACACTTAGCATGTTTGATTGACAGCTAGGCTGATGAATGGGGGTTTTGCTGCATAAAAGCAGGGCTTTGGGGACTGGAACTTCAGAAGTCGCAACAGGACCTAAAGAATCCGAAGAGGGGAGAAGCTGAGCCATCTACAACGACAACACCACCGGTGGAGCCCTGCTGTAAGAAACTCACCACTTTCCTGACGACAGAGAAGATCTTCTTCCAGGAAAGTCTTCTTCCCTTTGAGCTGGTGGGACCAACCAGTTTGCCTTTTTCGCCTTCCTGGATCGTCTCTAGTCGAATCGCCCGTGCCAAGCACCCCGGTGGTCGGATAGCCACGCTTCACCACTACCGCGAATAAAAGGGTAGTAACTTTTAACCGGGTAACTCTGCGGCTGGTTTCTTCCCTGGCAGTGCAACGACCACCAGCTTACCTCCACGTCGATACCTTCTCTTCGCCTGGACGAAGCAGCAACTTGCACTCGCTGCCAGGAACAACTGCCCCCGCTGGAGCTTTTTCACCATTTCAGGTACTGTGTCCCGCCTGGTCTCCCTTGCAATAGACTGTTCAAGGTGTGCCGTAAATCCTTGACTCTCTATCCTGGGGTGACCTCGGATCCGTTAACATTACCTTTTTAACTTGATCCAACCTCTTTTTGACTTTCCTGCAAAGACTTTTAGTGCATTTCCACTGTATGATCTTGGGCACATTCCGCCTTGCTCTCTCCAAGAGTGGGCCTGGCCTATGAACTTTTTGCTCTACAGTAGACCCTGCCTTTCCTGACTTGCTGTGGTTCTTTAAAAGTGTTGGTATTGTGTGTGTTTCCTATTTCTGCCTTTTCTCTCCCTTTTTAAATAATTATTGGAGTGCCATCCATGGTTACGCGCTCACCTCTGTTTTGCTAAATAAGTGGTGTACTAACCTAGACTTGTCAAATAATTAATTAGGGAGGTGTATATATTTCTAGTGACTGTGTTTGAACGTGCTTGACATATTAGTGCCAGTGTATTTTTACAAGTGTGTTTTTAAATAATGATATACTTTTATACCAAAGCTCTGGTCAGTGTTTGCTTGTGCTACTGTATTTTTAGCCCTATTGTGTATACTCCATATACTGCCGAACTCTTCTTGAGAGAAGTCTGACTGCTCATCCACAGCTACCAGGTAAATCTGGGTGGTACAGACTGCTACCAATTGGATTTACTGCTAACACATGTAGTCTTAAACTTTTTGCAGTGGCCCCTAAGGGAACTGCACAGGGTCTGCCTAACAAAGACTCAAGACAGTCCTCATAATCTGTATGTACAAATTTCATCAGTAAAATTGTTCTCTTAGTTTTAAAATAAGGGCAGAATAGAATCAAGTGTTTCAGGGTCTCCTTTGGTTCAGTGCAAAATGGAAAGCGACATTTTTCACAAATTGTTGTTTCTTTTGTTTCATTCCAATATTTGGTCCTTTCCCGTGTGTAATATAGATTAAATTTGAACCACAGGAAGGCCTTTCTGAAAGGATTACAAGGGAAAGAATCAATATAATGATATCTAGGGACACGTTTTTTAGTTTGAGCCGAGTATTCCTTTTGCATTTTGTATTTCGCTATTTGTTCAAGAGTTATGCACCAGTCTTTCTCAAAAACCTTCTTCTTGGCATACCCTGGACGGAAATGAACATCGCCAACTGTAAGATTCACATCGATCAGTATTGCATGCATATTAGACTGATATTGAGTAATTGAAGAAGTGTGAGTCACATCAAGACTAGTTTTCATGACAGTGTACAGGCAATTAGTAGGCGGGAAGCATATTCTTGCATAGTTTGTTAGTTGCCTCCATTTCCTAGGTGCGAATAGAGCCACAAGCCCCAATTCATGTCTTAATATAGAGTTTGGCACAGACATGGGAAAATGCATAGCAGATTTTAACAGGGTTCCTTGCGGGCGATCTAGGATTATACTCATATCGCAGATATCAAGTGAGTATAATAATACACTTTCAATCTTGAGCGTCAGAAATTCAATCATGGGGACTAATGAAAATGTACAATATTTGGCGTATATCATTTTCAATTGAGAAAGTAAGGGTCTGCTCTTTCGCTGTAAAAGGCCGGTCCAAGCATTGATTGAGTTTTCTTCTGAAAGATAATAGCCGAGAAAGATCATGTTTGAGATCAAGGGGATCAAGATCTTCATAAGATGCCATTGATACCCTCCATGCTTTTGACCCAAATTTCATAATGGCCGTTTTGGCAGGATTCGGGGATCAATTATGCGCTCTGGCAAATTCCTCAAACAGCTGTAGTTTTATTTTAAGTCCTACTGGGGTAGGATCAAAAATGATATCATCGGCAAATGCAATCCATTGCAGATGTTGGGTGCCAACTTTTACTGAGAATAAGTTTTTAGCACCCCAGCTGTTATCTAAGTCAGACATATACAGATTGAAAAATGTGGCTGATAGATTGCAACCCTGCTTTAGACCTATATAGGTATTTATGGGCACAGTAGTTCTCCCCTCTGCTGATATTTTTACTTATACAAGGTGTTTGTGTGCAATTTAATAAATCAGTATAGTAAAACAGGCGGAATTCCCATATTTAGCATTTTTCTCCAAAGGAGGTTGCGAACTGCATTATCAAATACTGATGTCATATCAATTAGTGCAATGTAAGCCGGATAAGATTTTTTCAGTTTCGCACCAGCTATTACATGTGCCATAATTGTGGCATTTAGTGAGGTACTCGTACCTTTGCGAAAGCCAGTTTGATATTTCGAATATAGGCCTTCAGTTTCAATATATTTGTCAAGATCATACAAAAGCAGAATTGCAAACAGTTTCGCTTCCGTGTCAATCAGCAAAACGGGCCGATAGTTCACTGGTAAGGAGGGATCCCCTTTTTTAAAGATTGGAACAATGTTTGAAGTTAACCAAAAACAAGGAATAATTCCCGATCTAATAATGGACTGAAATTTTGTTTTAAAATTAACACCCACAGGTCTGGGTCGGTTTTATACAGACATGGGGGAAGTCCATCAGGCCCTGCTGATTTTGAGTAGGTTAATTTGGATATAGCCCATTTGATATCATCTAGTGACCAATCTAAGCGGCGCATCTCGCTGTAACATAAAGACACTTCAGGTTCGTTCCTGAATTTGATAGGAAGCTGAAATTTGAGTGCAATGTAGTCACGCCATATATGTTCTGAAATACAATTCGCAATTGACAATGATAGCTGGTTGTCATCACTTTTTATGGTATGCCAGATGGTTCTCGTATCGTGTGTAGATATTGCTCTGATTAGAGTGCAATTAATATTATAATCATAATGCGAGCATGTTTTAAAAATTCTGTTTATATGTAAGAAATATTCGCTTACATAGAATTTGATAGAGGACTGCGTTTTCAGTTTTGCTTCTCAGTTGCCTAAGCGCATTCTTTTTTTCCCCATTTCAAGGCCTTACAAGTAGGATCAAAAAAATGAGGATGTGTTTTATTCTGATATTTAGCGCTAAAATATTCTAAGCCCCTTTTTATTATTTCTGAGCATTGGACTGCTATTTCCGTGATTGATTTAGTTTTCTCACATTTCATCATATCTGTAATTCTTGAGACATAGTCAACAAATTGTTTACAAAGTCCGTTGCTCCAACTAAGCGATAGTTGATGGTGATCTACTTCGGGAAAACCTAAAGAGGGATCGAGCTGTAGTAAGGAACATTCAAATTGCAGTGAAGTGGATAGTTGAGCATGGTCTCCATACAATATCGGGCTGATCAATAATGGGGTGGTATGAACTGAGATGTTGTGTGTTACAAATACAAATCTATCATCGAGCTATTAGAGCCACGATTCCATGTAATTTTGAGGCTCGTGTCACTAGTCTCTACCATGTCCATATCCCAGTCCTGAAGGTACGCTTTCCACTGGGCTACTCTAATGCAGGAGGATTTATTGCATTTTATTTCCTCTAGTTCAGCTCTATTTCTGCAGTCAGAATTGAAGTCCCCATCGATTATTATTTCGAGAACTTGATATTCATTTGATAGGGTTTCAAGGCAGTTGTCAATTTCATCAAATATAGCGGCCATTGACGTATTTGCGGGGTTCCAATATAGAGTCATTATAAGAATGGTGCAGTATTTATTCCTATTTATGGTCAACAATATGCCCAAAAGGTTCGTAGATTCCCACACCAGCTTAGTTTGCACTTTCAAGGAGTTGTTAACTGCAATGGCAAGTCCTCCTGAAGGGCGTCCCTGAGTGAGTCTTGTGGCGGGAGAACAATACATAGTATATCCAGGTAAAAGAAGGGCATTGAGTTTCATAGTTTCCTGCAAGAGTATTATAGAGGGGAGGTTAGCAGGAGAGAGCGTCGTAAACCATTTAATTAAATTGTGAAACCCGCATGAATTCCAGGAAAGAATCTTAATTTCGGAAACTTGCAGTGGCTATGTCATGCATGGTGGTGCTCTAAAAGGGAGTATTGAATTGAGGATTGGTTCGAGCCAAGGTAAGCCTTTAGTATTGGCTACTATATTCAACAATTAATGAACCGCACAATTTCCATCTCATGCAGCATTGTGGACTAAAACATTGGTCCCAAAGTTGGCCACAGCAAGTGGACAGGAATATGAGAGAAATTCCTTCGCAGAGGGCTCGTCTGCAAAAGTCGTAAGGTTGAATCCTTGATCTTTTAATTCAGCACGACTAAATCAAAGGAATTTCATAATCGCTCTGAAGTGACATAACATATGGCCCTGTGATTGATTGTTCTTGCAAGTGATACTCTCAGAATGTCATCTGATTTAAGAATCCTCAATTGAGGTATTTGTGAGAGCAGTGCAAGAAGAAATGCACGATTAATGCACAAATTGCCAAGAGAAGCCATATTTCCTTCAAGGCCTATTCTGTAGGGTGTGTTATTTGTAGGCTGCTTGTCACACGATAAAACAGGGACTGTAGATACCCCTTTGTCAGATAGATTTTAAATCAGGGAGGTATTGTCCACACAAGGGAGAGAATATCTTCTGGAAGAGCCCTACTTGTCCCCGGACCATGTACAGATATATGTTGATTATCTGAATTAGAATATGTAAGACCAGTGACGAACCCCAACTGTAGCCTTATATTGCCAATTGTTTGGGGGGTGGCGTCATTATGTAGAGCTTGGATTTTGCTCCTTCCGTTTACTACAATTGGTCTTTTTTCATCCAAAGGGGCGAGAGGCTTCACAATTGTCGGAGCTGGTTCAGAATCATCCAAGGATGCTTCACTGTAGGATTTCCCTGCAGGTTTGGACATGCTTATTCCTATAGAAGAACGGATGGTACTGATGCCCAATTGTGAAGGATCAGTGGTGGTCTGACTCCTTCCACAGACAGGAAAATAACTGTATTTCTGTGTATTTATAGACAGATCAACACCTGGGGCTTTAAGATCAGCGCTTTTTGAAGCCCCATTTGAGGTGAAGAGTGGAGGGTTAGAGGTTTTGCAAACAGGGGTGTTTTTCAAAGTTGGAATATGAGAATTCCCTGATACTGTGATTAATGAAGTTTTTTTACTTTTGGTGATTGTAAGTACGGCAGAATTGGTCTTTGGAGTAGGGATTAAGGCTTCTTGACTTTCTTTTGTAAGTTGGTGTAGATCTATATGATCTTCGTCAGTGATTTCTGGTGAGAGTACTGTGTTAGGTACGCTTAATGCCTCACTCACAGTGGCGTGGGACTTACCAAGATCCATATTTATCTTTTTGTCATTTAGGAGTGCATCTTTGCGTCTTTTCGTATAGTGTGTCACAGCTCGCAAGTGCGCCCTTTTAGTACGACGAGAAAAGAAACCAGGATTGTCATCAGACTGGGGACATTTATTCTCGTCCTGTTTCATCTGATCTAAAGCCTTTAAAAGAACCGAAGGGCTATCCGGAGGATCAGTTTGTTGAGGTAGTTTCGAAAAATTTTGAGTAATTATTACATTGATCTCGTCAACTGATGCTTTCAGTTCTTTCAGATACCTGTTACAGTTACAGGTCCTCAGAGTGGATGGGGAAGTAGAGGGATGTGGGACAGGTGCAAGTGAAAGTAGGAATGCTTGAGTCAGATAAGTGGAAGGGGTCTGAACTGAATTGCGCACTTTTATCATTTGGGCGAGGTGGAGGTTTTATAGGCCAGATTTTAGTAGATTCATCGTTAATAGTCCTTAAAGTATCAGCGGCTATTATAAATCATTCCATCTTGTCCATTTTAGAGCACATATGTTGCATCATAGATTTTATTTCCCTCAATTCCAGATGAGTCAAGTCATGTCCTTTGTCAAGGAGATCAAGAATTTTAATTAACACTGGAAATGTTTGAGGGGACCTGCCTTCGTTGTTCTCTAATGCTTAGGAACCCCCGAAAGATTCAGACTGTGAAGGTTTCAAATGTGCATCGGCAAGGCCAGGGGAGTATAACAAATGGGCAGGCAGGGATTCTTTATCTATATTAACATCTATGGCTTTGTTGACTTCATAAGGCTGCGTTTGGTTATTCGGAGATCTGGGTGTTAATGACATTTTCATTTTGACTGGACCAGAGACCAGGGGCCTTAGCATGCCAATTGAGCGGCGCACCTGATCGTCAAGCGCTGCTATGTTGCGCATTGAAGTGTCAAACTGTTCCTTGGCGCGTGAACAGGCAGCCGGGGACTCAGTGCAGCTACTAAACACTTCATCAAACTCCTGTCTTCTGGACTCAACACATTTTTGTATGTAAAAGATTCTGAGAGTAAGAAGACAGAGGTACCCGTAGGCTCAGTGGAGTGCATCTGAACGGCATGGGTTGAGAGGCTAGCATGATTTATACTAGTTTTAGGAAGGCTAGAAGCTGGTGCCTCCAATATAGACGGCTCAAATTATGAAGTTCTACCAGGACATATAAGCGAATCAATGCTTGTAGAAGTCAGAGCTGCCGGCGTTAGTTCATTGCAGCGCCTGCTGCGAAGCCCACTCGCCATGTTTTTAACAAAGCGGGCAGCAATATGTGTAGGAATAATAAGTATCAGATATCAGATGGTGTCAAGATTTTAAAAAGGGTAAGTGCAGATAACAAAAACTCACTGAGTGCCAGATGGAATAAATATCAGTTCTTCGTACGTGACTATCTTCAAGAAATGGTCAATGAGCAGCAGCTTGCCGTTTAACAATACCGGCAGATCACCAGCAGATCACGATAAATTCCAGCAAACCAACCCGCTGCAAATTGGAGTTTTAAAGAGGTCCAGGATTAATTAGTAGCAAAACATTGCTGAGAGCAGGCGAGCCAGCGAACAGCGCTACTTAGAGAGGTGCTTGAGCTACTTAGAGCGGTGCTTGATGAGCGCGCGCAGGTGCGCGCGCTACGCTGTATTTGAGGGCATGAGTCGGCGGGGCCACCTAAACAGGTAAACAAAATACCAAATATAAATAAGATATTTCAATAGGTAAGTGTTATTCTCAGTTAGTATGAGTATATAAGCATCCAGTATACCAGAGAAGTCCAATAGAAATCCAATAGCAGTGGAGGAGTTCACACGGCGTATTCAAAGGGTGCAGGACAGCGCCGGGTGCCAGCAAACAGCACTATTTAGAGCAGTATCAGTATTAGTATCAGTATTAGTGTGACTAAAGTGGGAGATAAAGGTAGAGGATGATGGTAGAGTAGGAAGAGTGTAAAATGTAGGAGGGGGATTGTGGGGAAGGTCAGGAGAGAGTCTCTAATTTTTGACATTTTTGCAGAAAAGTATTCAGCTAGGTCATTCGCTGCGACAGTGGAATTGATAGTCATAGACTTAGGAGAATTGAGGAGTGAGTTTAGGGTGGCCTGGAGCCAGCAAGGATGTTTGGAGTGAGAGTCAATGAGGATTAGGTAGAATTACCCTTTTTGCTCTATCAAGAGTGGACTTGAGAAAGTTCTGGGCAGAGACGTAGAGTTGCAGGTCTTCATGTGAGTGGGTACGCCTCCATTTCCACAGCAGCCAACGCATGTCTGTGCGGAAAGATCGTATGTATGGGGTGACCCATGGTTGAGGATGCTGATACTTTGCGGGGAAAGTAAGCAGTGGGAAGTCAGAGGAAAATTAGTCATATAGTAGGGATTGGAAGCTAGAGAAGGCAGTGTTGGTGGTAGAGGCATCCGGTGTGAAGGAGGAGAGTGAGACCTGTAGGTCAGAGAAAAATGGGTATGGTGGAAGGTTTATATTTCATTTTAGTAATAGGTGAAGCAAGTGGTGAGTAATGGTCAAAGGGTGGAAAGGAGATGGTGATGTAAACAATTGAGTGATCCGATAAGGATGGTGTGACAGTGGTAGTGGTACCTTGTACGAGTTGGCGCGTTATAAAAAATAAAAATAAATAAATAAGAGATCCAAAGAGTTACCCCGTGTGGGTAGGTAGGTTATGGACAGAGTGGGGAGCGTGATCACTAAGAAAAGCCTGAAGTACAGGTTTCTGAAAAGTGGTTGGAGAGGGGAGGTTAAAGTCACCTATGAGAATAAGGTGATGTTTAGTGGAAAAAGAATCAAGGATGTGCCCAAGATCATCAAAGAATGATCCAGTGTGACCAGGACGACGATTAGAGATGATGTGAATCTGGTAAGGCAGAGCAATAGTAGAGATGGTGAATTCTAAAGAGGTAGGAGAGGACGTGGCATTAGAGGCAGAAAGAGAGTAGATGTCCGATGCACCCACCTCTGCCAGTCAGTCGCAGGGAGTAAATGAAGGATAGTTTGGAGTTGTGTAGGTCTGCCAGAGTGGCAATGTCAGATGGAGAAATCAAGTAATAGTAATACTTATGCCCCTGTCTCCCTCTCCCGTAGATAACCGGATGAGCCAGGCCAGAGGGGCTCTGGACAATCCACTGTATACAAACTCCAAGTATCTTCACAAAGCAGATAGACACCCGTGTCCCCCAAAGTCAGGTTAAGTCACCTAGTCTGGCCACCCAATGTGACTTTATCGCAGGTCATATTTCTAGGGTCCAGATATATCGAACCTACTTGGTTTATGCAGCATTTACTCGACAAATCCTGACTCTACAAGTATTAGCATGGTTGAGCAGTCAAGGCAAGGTCTTTGGAAGGGAAAGGATGATTCAGAATGTACAGTAAACACTTTCAAGATGCAAAATAAGGAAAGGTATGCACTGTAAGTTCTTCATAGAAAGGTTGTGCCATCAAAAGAACTATAAATATGCAGGAAAATAACATTAAAAATTGAATACTTTCAGAAACAATTACCCAACTGGATCATAGAATTGTCCAATAGCCCATCAAAATCTAACAGGAACTTTGATGAAACAACTCTTTTTTTAATAAAGCCCCTCAACCAAAATACAAAGTTTATTCACTTTAAAAGATGGCCAACAAACCAAAATTAAGCTAATTCCCAATGTTAGTCAACGACATAATGTTTTCCTATGAAGATACGGTCTGTTCAGAGCCTCCCACCCGCCAGGCTGAAGGGAGCTGAAAATAGACCCCGAGGAGGATGTGAGGACTGCAATGAAGAAGTATATTTGCCTCAGAAATGTCCCTGCCACACTGACTCAAAGAATGCAGAGTAGAGCTCTGAAAGCAGAAACCAGAGGAGTTGTAGTTAAGATTGTGATCGGTAGAGCCAACAATAAAATACTGCAGCCCCGGACCAAAGACCCATGGTGGGGTCCAGGGACCAGAAGAATGAAGAAAAAGTTAAGAAAGCACATTGGAGCCTAATCACTGAAGAGCCTAGAGAGGGCAAAGTCAGACCACCATCTACGTCACCTGCCCCAGAGAGTTTTCTACATCCCAGGGTCGAAGGCATTACATGGCCCCAGAGAGAAATCCTTGAGGTCCCGTCCCTCAGCGTTGTATCTGGAGGATGCACCAGAAACCCCTGATCCCCATCGATCAATGGGTTTGTGCCCCGACATAAGTGATGCCATGTTTATACCGGTGAAACCCGTTTTAACTTTCACAATCTGGGCATCGTGCTTCAGCTTAATGCAGGGTTAAACAGAAAGGCAGTCCAAATGCAGAACTTTTGGCTTGTTTCCCATAATACGTGCAAGCCTTTTGTGAAGAGGTTGTTTCCTGGGCCAAAGGGGCATGGAAAGCCAGAGATTTAGAGACTTCCTGAGACTTGCAACTCTTGAGTGAGAGGGGAGAGGGCGATAACCAAAACAGCTCTCAAAAGATCCTCGTAAGCTGCTAGGCCAACACCTTGCAGCTGCCAAAGCAGAGGAAGTAGCACTGACAGCAAAGAGCAGTGCAGCACAGACTCTTAACCCCAGGAACAAATTACTTAACCCTCAGCAATGTCCTAACGGATGGATGTTCCTCCAACGGACTCCTCATCTATGATATCTATCTCCTAGTGCATGCTGCTCTCTGCAAACATTTCCTGCCACAAGGGGGTGCAGCGTAGCTGCATGCCGGCTCTCCTTAATGCCTCGCTGCACCCTGTGCTGTATATTACTTTTGGGCCTGTATATATTGAGATGGCACATCCCATCACCTTAGCTCTATTCTTTTACCTAGCACTCTGATGCTGAGGGACAGCAAAACAAAGGAGTGCTAGCTATCCCCCAAGAACGGCAGGATGGGAGGGCGATGAGGAATCCGTGAAAGAAATATTTATCAGAAAGAACATTACTGAGTTAAGTAATTTGCTTTTCTAATGGATTCCACGCTCCCAACCACTGATTGCTAATTTATGACAGACTCCCGCAGCAGTATGCAGCTCTTGAGGAGAAAGGATAGCAAGGAAACGGCCTATAGCAAAAGCCTCCAACGGACAACTGTATTAAAGTGAGCACCCTGCCCTAACTGGGAATGTTTGGTGAATGTGTGTGGTGAGGCCCATGTAGCTGTCTTGCAAATGTCGAGGACAGGGACACCTTTCTGCCCAGTGAGCTCTGAGACTTCAGGCACATTCTTACCAGCCAGATCATAGCATTTGGAAATGGAGAGGATGGTGCACATTGACAGGATCTGTTTGGTCACAGCCCTGATAGCACTGGCGCCAGCATAGCCACAAAAAGCTGGTCATCTTTCCTGCCAACCCTCATCAGAGATGTAGTAGCTGGTATACAGTCTTTACAATGAAAAATAATGAATGGAATTTATAAGGAAAAATAAATAAGTAAAAAATTACTAAAATGTATGTGGGGGAGGGGTAAAGCGTAAAATCTTGTGAGGAAGCAGTTGGGGTGGGTTTTTACCCAGGGGAAACAGAGGTTTGGGGGGTGACAGTCCCCCCCAAAAGAAAAAACAATGTAGTTATTTTGGTTTTGTTATATTTTCATTTGGTATTGATTTGTTAATAAGACATGTAACCATAGTAGCTGAGAGTCCGCACGGGTCAAGACAATGGAATCACTCCTCTGCCTTGGAAGGATGAGGCAGATAAAATGAAGTGGGATCTTTTGGTAGGAAGGACGACCTTACTGTTAACATCACCTTTTTGGAGAAAATCAAATAGGGAGATGTAACAGAAAATGCCTGCAGCTCACTTACCTGTCTAGCGTAAGTGATAGCCACCAGGAAGAGCACATTAATGGTGAGCAGTCTAATAGAACAAGAATGTACAGGCCCAAACGGAGCATGCATAACAAACATTAACACTACATTTAAGTCCTATGATGGACCCACAATGGGGAAACCGATTGCACAATCCCCGTAAAAACTGCATAACTATGGGGATTGTGAAAAACAAGCCCTGCTCAGGGGATGGCTTAAAAAACGAGATATCAGCTGGGTACTCTTTCCCAGTGCCAATCTGTAAGCCTGACTTGGCCAAAGGGAAATTCCAGGATAGCGGACATGATCTACGATCTAGATCTCTCTCCCAGAGCAAAGCAGAGGATTTACACCATCTAAAAGCATAAACTGACTTTGAAGTGGGCCTTAAAGCTCAGAGGAGTATTTGGATTCCTTTGAAGAAATAGATATAGGAAATTTAATTGTGTTTTTAAATATATTTTAAAAAATTTGATTTTCTGTGACTGTCACTAATCACATGGTGTGGTGATGGTGGAGTTCTGATATCACTTATTGGTCACTACAGAATGTTTTCTAATGCTGCACGGATGTTTACATATATAAAAATATTTCCAAAGAACCTTTGTAGAAAGTACATAGAGCGGAATGCACTCCTGAGAGCAGCTGAGAGATACAGTGCCCGCTCAGCAATAAAGAGTCATAACTGCAGGTCCAGGCAACACGAAATGTCTTTATTAATAGATGTGCCTTGGAGAAAAAGAAACCTGGTAAGAATAGCAACACGTTTCGCGGTGGTCTGACCGTTAGATCACGTAAGTACAGGGAACACAGATGATGGACAACGTTTTATGCCGTGACAACTCTATGGTAGTAAATAGAGTGTCCACATAAATAAAACAGCTCTACACTATATGACATGCATTACTTACCGTAAAAGCATTTCTGATGGTTGTATCTGCTTTGATTCACATGCTGTGCATAATCCGACATCCAGTGGTCACTGCGGGGTATTGCATCTTGTTTTTCGAAAGTCGAAAAGGGGATGTCGACATAGGCGTGTCTGTAATACTATCCCTATAGTGACGTGTAGTGTACCCAAAATCCCTCACGCGTCGAGGTCCCTCTGTTTGTATTTTTTCTGCCATGAGGGAGCCTTATGACTAACGTGAGTGAGTACAGAAAAAAAGAGAGAAGTAATAAGACGTCTATGTTTCTTCCATCCGAGCGGGGGGGAAGGGCGGGCGCATGTGAATCTAAGCAGATACAACCATCAGAAATGCTTTTACTGTAAGTAATGCATGTCTTCTGATGTTTGTTAATCTGCTTAGCATCACATGCTGTGCATAGACTAGCGAGCAGTACCCGTAGTTGGAGGTGGGTTGTGAGACGGAACAGTAGAGAAAAGATGTCTTAGTACTGCTTGTCCCACCTGGGAATCAGACCTAGAATGAGTGTCTAGGCAATAGTGTTTTGTAAAGGTGCGTACAGAACTCCAGGTTGCCGCTTTGCAAATGGACTCTAGGGGAACATTTGCAATGAATGCTATAGATGCCCCAGTGCCTCAAGTAGGTTGTGCTCTAGGCTTGAAGGACAGTTCTCTCTTAGCAAGAGTGTAACAGAGAGTGATGCACTGCACAATCCATCTAGATATAGTGGATTTGGAAACTGCATCTCCTTCTCTTCCTGCCGCCACTGAGACAAAGAACTGATTAGTCTTTCTCAGTGGTCTAGTTCTTTCCATATAAAACATGACTGCTCTGCGCACATCAAGTGTGTGCAGGTTATTTTCTCCCAAATTTGATGGGTTTTGAAAGAACGGTGGTAGTTCTATAGACTGGTTGACATGAAATGTTGAAATGAACTTTGGTGCAAACCTAGGGTGTGTGCGTAGAACCACCTTATCTGTTACAAAGGGATCTAATATAGAGAGCGCTTGTAGTTCACTCACTCTCCTAATGGAGGTGTTAGCTATCAAGAAAGCAGTCTTAAGAGTGAGATCCTTAAGGGTTGCTTTATGCATGGGCTCGAAGGGGGAGCCCATTAGCCTGGTCAGTACAACGTTCAGGCCCCATCCGTGAGCTGGGTTAGATATCAGAGGGTGAATTCTTTTTACTCCCTCCATGAAGGCTTTAATAACTGGAACTTTCCACCATGACACCTTATGTTGAGACGTAGTGTAGGCGGAGAGTGCAGATACATGAACCTTAATAGAATTAAAGACTAAACCTGAGTCCAACAAGTGAGTCAGGAATAGAACAATCTGTGTGGGAGAGCAGTCAACGGGGTTTATGCTCTTTGACTTACACCAAATGACGAACCGTTTCCACTTGCTAGAGTAGCAGTAACGAGTGTTTGGTTTCCTTGCCTCCCTGAGAATGTCCGTGCATCTCTGTGGGAGCTGCAAATGTCCAAATTCTATGACCTCAGGAGCCAGGCTGCCAAGTTCAGGGTCTGTGGGCATGGGTGCAGCGTTAGGCCCCGGTCCTGTGACAACATGTTGTACGGGCAGGGTAGTTTCACTGGAGGAGACAGTGACATCTCCATCAGATGAGCGAACCAGGGTTGGCGGGCCCACATGGGGGCCAACAAAATCATGGTAACTGGTTCCTGGTGCATCTTGTGCACTATCTTGTTGAGAAGGGGAGTCGGGGGAAAAGCGTAGACAAATTTCCTGACCATGTTTATCCAGAGACTGTTCCCCTTGGAGCGGTTCTGGGGTTACCTGGAGGCGTAATCTCGGCATTGGGTGTTCTCCAGAGTTGCGAACAGGTCGATCTCTGGGAAGCCCCATTCTGCGAAAACATTGGAGATGATGTCTTCGTGTAGTCGCCATTCGTACTCTGCGGGCAGAAGGAAGTCTCTGCCGAGTCTGTCTGACAGAAGATTGAGTTCCCCTGGTACATGTTGAGATAACAGGAACATGTGTTTGAGAGCCCGCTTCCAGATGTTCTGGGACAGCTTGGACAGTCCTGGAGAGTGAGTGCCCCCTTGCTTGTTCAGGTAGTACATGGCCGTGGTGCCGTCTGTGAGGATCAGCACGGTTTTCCCTTGTAGGTGTGTCTGGAAAGCCTTCAGTGCTTTGAAGACCGCCAGCAGTTCCAGCAAGTTTATTTTTTTGGACGCCACACTCGGAGTCCAAACTCTGTGTGCAGTCTGATGGGATAGGTGAGCCCCCCATCCTGTGAGGGATGAGTCTGTGGTTAGAGTGGCTTCCATTGTGGGGGTGGCGAATGGTTTCCCCAACACAAGGTTTTCCTTTGACCACCATCGCAGCGAGAGAACCAAGGCTTGCGAGACCACCACTAGATAGTCCCGTTGTCCGCTGGCCTGACACCACTGGCTGTTGAGCCACTCTTGCATTGGGCGCATGAGCAGGCGCGCGTGAGGTACCAAATAAATACATGACGCCATCATTCCTAGCAATCGCATGGCTTTGCGTGCCGTCACCTCTCGACCGGCTACATATTGAGGGATCTGAAACAGCATGTTTTGGAACCTCTCGTTGGAGGGGAAGACAAGGCTGTCCTTTGTTCGAATTAGAGGCCCTAGGAATTGCTTGACTTGGCTGGGGTCTAGACTGGACGTCTTCTCGTTGATGGAGAAGCCCAGGTGGAACAAAAGGTCTACAGTCTTTTGGGTATTTGAGAAGCATGTTTCGTAAGAGTCCCTTGTTATGAACCAGTCGTCGAGATAAGGGTAGACCGGAATGGACAACCTGCCCAGGTGTGCCGTTGCCACTGCCAGTACCTTCGTGAATACCCTTGGCGCTGAGGCTATGCCGAAGGGTAGCACTTTGAACTGATAGTGTTTGCCTTCTATCATGAACCTGAGGTATTTCCTGTGCGCTGGCAACATTGAAATATGAAAGTATGCATCTTTCATGTCCAGTGTTGCCATGTAATCCCCCTGTGAGAGCAGGGGGATTACCTCCTGCAAAGTCACCATATGAAATTTCTGAGGTTTTACGAATTTGTTCGCTGGGCGCAGATCTAATACAGGGCGCATGGTTAAATCCTTTTTGGGTAAAAGGAAGTACACTCAATAAATACCCTGCTTTAACTGTGATAGAGGCACAACCTCTATGGCTCCTTTTTCCAGCAGAAGTTCGACTTCCTGAAGAAGGATGGAGAGGTGTTCCGGTGATAGGCGTCTTCCCCTTGGGGGTCTGAATGTTGGGGATCGACTGAATTCGATGCAGTAACCGTGGGCTATTGTTGACAGTACCCAACAGTCTGTGTTAATTCCCTCCCATGCTTGCAGGAATGATGTTAACCGGCCCCCGACCGGAGATGCATGGGAGGGGACCCGAACTTTCGGTCATTTGGAGGTGGTAGCCATGGAGCCTCTGGGAGTGGGGCCCCAACCTCTTCCCTTGCCACTACGTTGTTCTCTTTGAGCATACTGTCCACTGGTTCCCTGAGGGGAGGTCCAGTTGCTGGCTGAGGTGTATTGTTGTCGATTTTGTCATTGGCCACGAAAAAAGCGCCTGTTGCCATAACCTCGCTTATTAGGAGGTCTTGTGATTTGGTCCAGGGTTTTAAGTGTTTCGTGTTCCTTCTTAGCTGTTTCCAGTGCGTCATTAACAGCCTTGTTAAACAAGTTTGAGTCTTCAAGGGGTTTGTTGATGAGGGACGCCTGTGTCTCTGGCTTGAAACCTGAGTTTCTGAGCCAAGCATGCGCTTACGAAGTGCACCCTGGACTAGTGACTGGCCAGCCGTCTCCGTAGCATCTAAGGTGTTCTTGATGAAGCTTTGGTTTACCCAAGTATCTTCTGTCGCAGTGGCTAATAAGAGGGTTCGCAAGGGCTCAGGGGCTTCTTGTAGGCCTTCACGCAACAGTCCCCATTGGGCATTAGCGTAGCTAGCCAACAAAGTTGTATTGTTGGCAATATGTGTGGCAAAAGCTGCCGAGGATGTAATCCTCTTCCCTAAGGCATAAAGCTTCTTCCCCTCCTTGTCCGGGGGTGCTTCGCTAGTAGATAACGGAACCCCTGCCCTTTTTCTCGTGGTGGTTACTACCAGGGAATCGGGTATGGAATGACCCCTAATATATAAGGGATCAGAAGATGAGGGGTTAAAAAGCTTTTCAATTCTTGGATTGAGCCCTCTCACCAATGCAGGTGTAGATAAAGAGGGAACGAGGCGTCTCTTGATTGAGGCACGAAGGGGTATGGCTTGGCTAGCAGGCGGCTTTTCATTAATTATTTTCCCAACAAAATCTACTTCTGGGGTAGTTTCCCCTGTCTCAATTTGAAAATGTGCTGTAGCATTGCATTGAAAGTGGGTTGATCATCCACAGGCGAAGGGTCTCTGACCGGTGTGGTCTGAGGAGAGGGCAGATCTAAAACATCAGGGTCTGTTGACGCCCCTGGTGACTGCCAGGGCTGTGGTTCACATATGTCAGGGTCTTCCTCAAAGTCCCCTACAGGGTCTTGTAGATCCTCAGTATTTAGGAATTCTTCATCTTCATGAAAATGTGGATCCTCTCAAGTGAGGTCATATGTATCAATTTCTTCATCAAGTGGGTCAAAAAGTCTTGGGAATTTGGCCCTGGGGTCTTCAGGGAGCACCTCCCTTGGCCTTTTGGGTGTAGTGTGTTCAGAGGTGGACACAAACCTATCTAGCCTGTCCATACGCGATTCATATCTTTCCCTAGTCCACTGGGATAACTCTGAACGGTCTAGTGGCGGAAAGGGTTGCTCCTCCGCCTCTAGGCATCGAGATCTCTCCCATAGCGTGTAGGATATACCCCCGTCACCCTCTGAGAACCCTTCTCGTGGGCTCGACACTGGGGAAGTATCTCTGGGTTTTCCCTTCGATATGGGGGAGGTTCTGGCATACCCTCTGTAGATTTCGGCATCTCTCTGACCTTCTGAGCGGGCATAGGTGACTCCTTCACCAGCCGTTTCTGTGTGTCTTTGGAGACTATTCTAGCTATGCTCTCCACGACTAGTTTGTCCGTCGAGGACTGGTCGTGCATAGTTTTGGGCAGAGCCAGAACCTTACCGTCGAAGGACGCTCTCTTACAAGGCGTTTCGACGGACGTTTTGGTGGTAGCGTCCTTAGTTGAAGACGGCCCAGTCGCTCGGCGCATATGCGGCTGCGGGGAGGGCTGGCGACCCTTACAGTCAGCGGAGGCTGCCAGTTGATTCGGCGTTTCCGTTGGCGCTGGGGCCTTCTTCGATTTACTCGATGAATGGCCGTGGGTTGTGTGTTTAGTGAGTTTTCCGTGTGCGTCAGCGTCGCCGGGGTGTACATCCCCATAAGCAGGGCCGGAGCCGAGCTTTTCGGGGCCGGGGACAGACATGATAGAGTGGGAGCGCTCCATAGAGAGGTCAACAACCTCCATTACGGAGTTTGTGTTACCACTATCCCCCTCGTCACACTCGGCGGTGGCCACCGCGGGTGAGGAATCAGCCTTCGACATGGCGTAGGCTGCCCACCTCTTGACCTTGCGTTCCTTCAAAGTTTTAGGACGAAGGAGTTTACAGGTCGCACACCCGGCCTCGTTGTGGTCGCGGGGTAAGCAGCGGTTAGACCGCTTATGCTTATCCTTCCACGTAAATTTGCCGTTACAACGTGGGCAAAATCTAAAAGGAGTCCTCTCCATAGCTGAGGATGTAATTAGTGAGAACGACCCGGAAGGAAAGGGGGGGAAAAGGAAAGGCATTCTAGATTAGAAAAATTGAAAACCACTGCTGTCGAAGATCTTCACTCGGCGGGGAAGTAGAATGACCGTCGAAAGAGGGCTGGAGGTGGTTAATTAAACAATAACTAACAAATTCTGGGTGGAAAAAAACAATCTGAGGGACCTCGACACGTGAGGGATTTTGGGTACACTACACGTCACTATAGGGATAGTATTACAGGCACACCTATGTCGACGTCCCCTTTTCGACTTTCAAAAAACAAGATGCAATACTCCGCAGTGACGACTGGATGTCGGACTATGCACAGCATGTGATTCTAAGCAGATTAACAAACATCAGAAATATTTTTCTACACAGTTTTTACAAAAAGAATAAACCGAGTGAAATAAAGTTTGATATTCATTTGTATAGATCTCCAAACCTGTAATTGTGAGTCACATAGAGAGGGGATTCTTGTGTGTTTAAAGTCTATAATGTACCCGGTATAATCCGCCTTACGGGTTCTATCCTTGAGTTATAAACTGAGAGGAGTACATCCAGGACATTGTTCGACAAGTCCCATTCCTTGTACCTCAGCCTTTCAGTAGCCAAGCATGAAGGTCCAGGCTGCTGAGGTTTAGGGGGAGGAACCACCCCTCCGACTGGGAGAGCAGATCCACCCCCCTCAGAAGGCGCTAGGGAGGGCAGATGGATGTATGCAACAACTACAGGTACCACGTTCTCTGTGCATGGCCCAGAGCAATCAAGATCAACATGGTCCAGAACAGGCACAGTCTCCTGAAAACCAGCGGAATGACAGATAGGCAGGAATATATAGAAGAGGATGAAAGTCCAGTCAACAGCCAATGCATCCCCCAGAACTTCCTGACGAGGCAATTGCCTGGAGCAGAACAACTCACACTTCCTGTTCACAACAGAAGCAAACAGATCCAATTGAGAAGGCTCCCAGTGTGATAAAATCTGTTTGAGAACTTCCTTTCAGAGCTGGCACTCGTGGGAAGCCGAAGTCTGCTGCTCAAGGCATCCGCTATGGCATTCTCTCTTCCAGCAAGTTGAGCAGCCATCAGAGAGACTCAATTCTCCAAAACCCAGAACCACAGTCGCATTCTTCTCTGCAAAGAGGCAAGGATCCTACATCATCCCTGCTTATTGGGGTAGTGCTTGGCCACTGTGTTGTCCGTAAGGATCACAGCAGGGAGGATGGCTACCAGGGCCAGCCTGATTGCCCTCAACTTCGGCAAATTGATGTGCTCCCGAGACTCTGAGGGAGACAACTGTTCGCTCACAGTCAAGTCCTGATAGGCGAGCACCCCAACCTGTCAGAGATGCATCAGTGACTAAAGTCACCTCAGGCCAAGGTTGACGGAACAGCACGCCTTTCAGCAGGTTGTCCCTCGAAGACCACCATGAAAGGTCTCGAGCAACTCTGACTTATGGCCCTCAAACTGCATCCACTGGCAACTTAGCAGCCACTGAAGTGACCTTATGTGTACCCGGGCCTCCAGAACCACTGAAATGCAGGCTGCCAAGAGACTTATCAGACGCAGAAAGGCTGAGGCAGAAGGCTGCGGCAGGTACTTGTCCTGGGATTGGAGGACATGTATCATCTGAAAGATATTCACCACTCGCGTCCTTGGGTGGCAAGGCTCTGCTCAGGCAAGTGTTCAAGACCGCCCTGATAAACCGGAGGGACTAGGATGACAAAACATGGAACTTTTTGAAGTTCGGGATAAAGCTCAAGCTGTGCCAAAGGCAGAATGTGCGGAACAAACGTATCAATGCCTGGTTTGGGGAGGGAGCTCCGACAAGCCAGTCATCCAGGTAGGGAAAGATGTGACTGCTCTCCCTCCTGTGGCAAGCCCTACCACTGTCAGCAGCTTGGTAAAAATCGTGGGTGCTGAAAAAATACAGAATAGCAGGACTCTGAACTGGAAGTTAGCCCATGGTATGTCCTGTGCTTCAGATGAACGGGCACATGGAAGTCGGCATCCTGAAGGTCCTGCGACACAAACCAGTCCTGCAGATCAAGGGCTTGGAGGATCTAGCCTTGAATTACCATTTTCAATCTTTCGCAGGTACGAACTGGTGAAGTGGTGGTGTGAGTAAAGTGGTCCGGAGGACGCTAAATGAAAAGGGAGGCAGTAACCCTGCTGAATGACCGGTAAGGCCCAAGCATCAGAGACGGTTTGAGACCATTTCTTGCTTATCAAGGAAATTCTCCTTCTCACAGGGGACTCGTGGCAGAATGTCTCACAGAGGTTTTGTACCCTGGGTGGCTGAGAGGACAGTGGCGGCTGCCGTTCCGCTCTTAGGGGGACCTCTGCCTCTTGGGAAGCGTCTGCCTTGTAGTCTCCCATGGTCAACCTGACCTCTTCCCCGGGGGCAGGGGGTGTAGGAGGCAGAAGGGCGAAAAACATTGACTGCTTTGCATTGGACGACACCTAGTGGTAGGTACAGAGTATTGCATGACTTGTTTTCAAAGTTCGAAATGGGACACCAACTGGGTGCGTTTGTAATACTATCCCCTAGTGCGACGTGTACTCTACCCATGGTCCTACACGCGTCGAGGTCCCTCAGAATATTTTGTTTCTGACATGAGCGAACATGAAGTGTACGCGCAAGTACAGAAAGGTAAGGACATATGTAAGCTGTCTATGTACCTTCAACTCCAAGAGGGGAGCAAGGGTGGGCACATGTGAATCTAAGCAGATACAAGCATCAGAAATATTGTAAGTAATGTATGCCTTCTGAGGTTTGTGGATCTGCTTAGAATCACAGGCTTTACATAGACTAGCGAGCAGTACCTGCAGAAGGTGGTGGGTTGCTGGAAAGTACAATGGTAAAAAGATGCCTTAACACTGCCTGTCCCACCTGTGAATCACGCATTGAATGTGCATCTAAGCAGTCATGCTGTGTGAAGGTGTGAATTGAACTCCAAGTAGCTTCTTTGCAAATAGCATCTAAGGGCACATATGCAATGACAGCTAGAGTAGCCCCGGTACCTCGAGTTGAGTGTGCTCTGGGCGTGAATGGTAATGTTCTTTTGGACACTGAATAACAGATTTGGATGCAACTGACAATCCATTTTGAAATAGCCGACTTAGAGAAAGGGTCGCCTTCTCTTCCCGCGGCAAAGGAAAAAGAATTGATCTGTTTTAATCAATGGTTTGGTTTGGTCTAGGTAATACATTAGTGCCCTCCTGACATCTAGTGTACGTAGGCCTTTTCCTGCTGAAATTTGAAAGAAAGTAGGAAGTTCGATGGATTGAATGACATGGAACTTTGAAATAAATTTGGGAGAGAAATGTGGATGTGTACGTAAAACAACCTTATCTTTGTGAATAATAATAAACGGATCTTGAACTGAGAGACCATGCAGTTCACTGACCCTCCTAATTGAAGGGATAGCAACGAGAAAAGCAGTCTTATAAGTGAGATGTTTAAGACTGGCTTCATGCATTGGCACAAAGGAGTACCCCAGGAGTTTTGCAAGGACAACATTAAGATCCCAACCTAGAGTAGGATAGAAAATTGGAGGGCATAGTCTCTTAGCCCCCTCCATAAATGCTTTCACCACTGGAACTTTTGACCATGAAATTTCCCTCTGAGATGTGATATTTGCTGAAAGCGCTGCGTTATGAACTCTAAACGAATGAAAAACTAACTAAACCCTGAGTAGAGTAGATAAAGCAGATATTGAAGAGGTGAGCAGTCAATGGGGTTGATGCTGCGTGTTCTGCACCACAAAACAAAAGGTTTTCATTTGTTGAAATAGCAGTGGGCAGGTTCAAGTGTCCACATTCTATAACCTCAGGAGCTATGCTGGCATGTTCAGTGTTTATGGACACAGCGTAGTGTTGTCCCCTGATGTTGGGATAACATGTCGTAAGGCACAGTAGTTTGACTGGTGGGCAAAGAGGCATTGTCAATAGGTGTGAGAACCAAGTTTGGCATGCCCACATTGGTGCTATTAGGATCATGATTACATGTTCCCGTTGCATTTTGTGGATTATCTTGTTTAGAAATGGTATTGGGGGAAAAGCGTTCGCAAATATCTCTGCCCAGTTCATCTACAGTTCATTCCCCTTGCACCCTGTCTGGGTGTTGCGTGTTCTCTTGCATTGCAAAGAGATCTATGTTTGGATGGGCCCAGTCTTAGAAGACACTGTGACGAATTTCTGCATCTAACTGCCATTCGTGCTCTGAAGGAAGTTGTATGTTTCTCCTTAGCACGTCTGCAAGACTGTTGTGTTCCCTTGGTACTCGTAGTGACAGGAGGAACAATTCCAGATGTTCTGAGCTAGTTTGGATAGACTAGGAGAATGCGTCCACCCGTTAGTTTATATAGTACATGGCTGTAGTGCTGTCTGTCAGGCCTAGGACTGTCTTCCCTGTCAGCTGGTGTTGAAAAGCTTGTAAAGACTTCAACACGGCTAGTAATTCCAGAAGGCTGATATGCGTGTTTGTTAATTCTTGTGTCAACACGCCATGTGCGGTGTGATGGAGAAAGTGAGCTCCCCACCCTGAAAGTGATGTGTCTGTTGTTAAGAGTGGCCTAGACTGCAGGGGTGGTGAATGAGTTGCCATTCAAAAGGTTTTCTTTAATCCGACACCAACACTGCAGTGATTGAATGAGGGGATGCAAAACCACCACTAGATCATCCCACTGTCTGCTTGCCTGTGACCATTGTTTCGATAGACACTCTTGCATTGGATGCATGAGCAATTAAGCGAGTTGCACTAGGTAAATGCAGGGAGCCATAATTCCCAGAAAGCGCATTGCCTTTCGCTCGGTTATCTGACGACTGGCTATATATTGTGGAACTTGAAAAAGCATGTTTTGGACCATCTCATTGGCGGGAAAGACTAGGGCGTCTTCTCTTCTGCTCAAATTAGCGCTCCAAGAAACTGTTTTGGAACAAGGTCTGATTTGTTTTCTCGTTAATCGAGAACCCAAACTGAAACAGAAGATTGGTGGTTTCTTGAGTGTTCTGTTGGCGCGCTGTGGCATGTCTCCTGTTATTAGCCAGTCATCTAGATAAGGGTACACTGGAATGGAATGGACTGCGCAGATGGGCTGCCACTACTGCAAACACCTTTGTAAATACCCTTGGCTCCAAGGATATGCTGAAGGGAAGTAGTTTGAATTGGTAGTGGGTTATCTCCTCTTGAACCTTTGGTATTTTCTGTGCGTTGGCAACATTGAAATATGAAAGTATGCATCTTTAATGTCCAACATTGCCATCTAATCCCCTTGGTTCAGAAGTGGAATTACTTCCTGCAGCATTGTCATCCTGAATTTTTGCGGTTTGACATACGTGTTTTCAGGACTCTGGTCTAAGCCAGGGTGCATGTTTAATTCCTTTTTGGGGACAATGAAGTATATTGAGTAAATACCTTCGTTTACCTCTAGAAGTAGAACAAGCTCTATAGCTCCCTTCTATAGTGGTGTTAGCTTGTAGAATCAAATGATGCTCTTGCGTCATTCTTTTTGATCTCGGCGGATGGTAGCAAGGTTTTTCCAGAAATTCAGTAGAATATTCTTTGGCCACTGTTGATAACACCCACTGGCCTGAAGTTATGCCCTCCCATGCGTGGGTGAAATTAGTAATGCGACCCTCCTCTGGGGAAGCATGGGAGGGGACTTGTACTGTTATGTCATTTGCTGGAGGTAGTAGTGGAGCCTCTAGTTGATGCACTTCTGCACCTACCCTTGCCTCGCGTAAAACCTCTTTATTGTGCGGTTTGAAAAGAGGAAGTTCAGCCATGGGAAGTGTACCACAGGGAGGAGGCTGATCCAAACCCTGACTGCGCGGATCCTGTAAACCCTTGGCTTTGAAAGGAACACCTGGTATTAAACACCCTTCATTGAACGTAAGGTTTATTATTAATCAGACCTAAAGTCTTCAAAGTCTTGTGTTCTTTTTCAGCTGTTTCTAGCATGTCATCTATCACTTGGCCCAACAGGACAGAGTCTTCTATAGGCATGTTGATGAGGGTGGCCGGTATCTCAGGCTTGAAACCTGAATTGTGAAGGCAGGGATAGCGTTTCAGCAAGGTACCTTCTACTATAATTCTACCTGCAGTTTCAGCAGCATCTAGTGTGTTTTTAAGGATGTTCTGGGCAACCTGTTTCCCCGCTTTAACAATATGAAGTCATTGTAACTTAATTGGTTCAGGTACTGAGTGAGCAATGCAGTGCTGTTTGCTATGCGAGTAGAGAAAGCTGCAGATGTGGCTACTTTCTTCCCAAGAGGCGTAAAGCCTCTTAGACCATTTGTGAGGTGTTGTTTCAGTATTAGACAACGGGACGCCTGCCTGTTTTCTGGTGGTAGCAACGATAAGAGAATCTGGTTTGTCATGGCCTCTAGTATAAAGAGGATCTGTTGGCGTTTTCTACCCTAGGATTAAGTGCACGTGTAAGGGACGGTGTAGTTAGTGACAGTTTAATTCTCTTCTTAATGGACTGAAGCAATAGTATAGACTGACTGCTTTTCTCTCGTTTAGAATATCGTCCACAAAGTCTGTGTCTTCAACAGACGCTTGGGTTTGTATTTTAAAATGATTAGTGGCGCCTCCAGATAATGACTGAACTCCATTCTGCCCAAACCCCGACCCGAGGATCTACGGAAGCTCAGGACGAACCCCCACCGCACCAAAAACAGAAATTTGCCACGCTGAATGTCAGAGGTCTGAAATCCCCCTCCCAAAAGAAAATCCACGCTACATTGCTTAAAGTACGAGGAATCCTCTGTGGTTTTCCTGCAAGAGACTCATCTAATTCCAGGGGACTTCACCCGTCTTCGCAGCAGATCCTTTCCATTGCAATTCCTGGCCTCCAATGGCACTAAGAAAGGGGGCACTGCCATACTCTTTGCATAAGGCCTCAGACCACAAATTCTGGCCACCCTGCGCTGCCCTGAGGGCCGCTTTATAGCGGTCAAATGCCTGATCTATGGTCAACTTTACTCCCTCATCGCGGTCTACGCTCCAAATGACAAACAAGAAGGGTTCTATAGTGACTTGGAAGAATCTCTCCTTCCGTTCATCGAGGGTCAGGCTATCATTGGAGGAGACTTCAATGGGGTCCCTGACCCGCTTAAGGAAAAATCGCATCCCCCCGCCCACAGAGACTCCAGACTGGCAGCAGGCCTTCTCCATCTGTTCAGGACCCTAGATGTGATGGACACATGGAGAGTGCTCTATCCCAATGAAAGAGACTACTCTTTCTATTCATATGGCCACAGAACCTACTCTTGAATCGACTTCCTGCTGGCCTCCCCCCAAGTTTTGGCCTTTGCTGATGACTTCACCATTGGTCCCAGGGTGCTTTCCGACCATGCCCCAGTCGCCCTGACGCTAAGGGCCCATGATCCTGATCCTCCTCCCCGACGCTGATGGAACTTATATGACCCCGTCCTCAACGATATGTCACTAAGGGACTCCAAAGCGAAGACAATCAAGAACGTCTTCAGGGAAAACCGGAACGAGGACACACCCCCAGCTAATACCTGGGATGCTATGAAAGCAGTGGTGCGGGGTGTACTAATTGCACAGGCAGCAGTCTTTCACAAATGCTGGCGGCAAACTCGCATAGTCCATCTGCAAACGCAAAAACTGGACCCCGAGATCCCATCGGGCCCTACAGCCCTATGGGGCACTGCTCAGCTGCTGGCTAAAACCAAACAAGGATACTATGCCAAAAGCAATAAGGTGAACAAACTTTTGGTTGACAATCTCGCCAAGGCAAAGAAGTGGTACACTATCCTGGGCCTGCGTGACCCCCAAGGCAGAGTCCAATTTGCAGATCAGGACAAGCTACAACTTGCGGTCGTCCACCTCTCGGACATTATGTCAGCATCCCCAAGGAATCTCTTAGAACAGGACTACCTACAAGGTTCTGTTCTTCCTCGCCTTAAGGATACGGCAAGAGAGAGCTTTGAGGTTCCTATCACAGGTGAGGAGATAGACGTGACCATTAAGAGTCTCAAACCCAGAGCCCCAGGCCCAGACTGATTCACAACACGGTTTTACAAAGAATGTCGCCCAAATTTATAGCTCCTTTGACAACCCTATTCAATTCCTTTGCCACCTTGGGAACTATCACCGCCTCTATGCAGGAATCAATCACAGTCCTCATCCTTAAGCCAGGGAAAGACCCCAGGGATAATTCGTATAGACCCATCTCACTACTAAACCTCGACGCCAACATATATTCAAAAGTCCTGGCAAATCGCTTGCCAGGCGTCCTTCCCGATATTATAGACCCAGATCAGACGGGATTCATAATGCACAGATCAACTGGGGACAATATTCGCAGAGTCCCGAATCTTATAGATGTTGCGAACCAGGATTCGCAGAGGCTTGCCTTACTGGCCCTAGACGCAACCAAGGCATTTGAAAAAGTGGATTCGGCATTCCTGCAAATCTCCCTCGAGTCCTTCCACTTTGGACTCGCCTTGCAAAAGCTCTTATTAGCTAACTACTAATCCCCAAAAAACCTCCTTAGAGTCAATGGCCTCTTATCTGACCCGATCCCTTTGACCTGTGGAACCAGAAAGGTGTGCCCCCTTTCTCCACTGCTTTTTGCCCTGGCCATGGAACCCCTTGCCCAACGAATCTGTCTAAATACTCAGATCAAAGGCCTCCAAGTGGGCCCCTCCCAACACAAGATTGCACTATACGCTGATGATGTGTTGCTATCTATAACAGATATCTCTGCCTCACTGAAGCCAGCCCTCGCTGAGATTCATAAGTATTGGAGGGTATCAGGCTTTACCATTTACTTCGGAAAATCAGCGGCGCTGGGGAGCAGGAATCCCTTAGATCCCTATGCCCGATTCGATTGAGTGACAAGGCTATTCCCTATTTGGGGGTCCAGATTCCCACCCGCCTGTGAGACGTTTATCTGGCGAACTTCCCTTCACTCTTCAAAGAGCTGGAGAGGGACCTCAATCGATGGCTCCCCCAGGAGATCTCGCTCCTTGGCCGTATCACCGCCTGCAAAATGAATCTCCTTCCACGGTTCCTCTATGCTTGCACGTCCCTCCCCATTACAATCCCTCAGCCCCTGCTTCAACGCCTACAAATAAAAATATCTCGATTCATTTGGATGGGTAAGAAATCGCAAATCACCCAGAAGACCATGTGGCCTGGGGGTCCCGACCTCCGGAAGTATCAGGTAGCGGCACAGTTAGCCCACACTCATGCTTGGGCCATCGCCTCAGGGCACCCGGAATGGGTAGAGATAGAGCAGTCTCGCCTGCCCCTACGCTTCCTTCCACATATCCCCCCTTGCGCCGTTCCTGGCCAGGAACTCTGTCCTCCACTAAACATACCTTGAAAGCGTGGGATTGGGCTCTGAAACATCAAGGCATCCCGAGGGGCCTGGGCCCCTCCTCCCCAGTTTTTCTCAACCCAGCCTTCTCACCAGGATCCTGCCCCTCAAACTTTAGGATCTGGGTTGCGGGTGGCCTCGAATCAAAGGGTCAACTTTTTGAGGAGACCCAGCCGCGCTCCTTTGAGCAATGCAAGACAGCCTTCCAACTGGCAGAAATTGATAGGTTCACCTATTTGCAGCTTCGACACTGGTGCTCCCATCTGCTGACTCGCTCCGCAGCACTACGCGCCCCTAGCCCTCTTGAACTCACCATCAAAGACCTGCCATCTCGAGGGAAAATCTCTACGCTTTGCAAGTTATTGCAAGTGGACTTCCTCGTTGCTAAGGCCACCTATATGTCACACTGGGAAGCAGACCTGGACCACCCTATAGAGGACCAGACCTGGGTAGACATCTGGTCAAGGACGCACTCTTCCTCCTCACAAGTTACGCCTACGATGGTACTACCCCCGCTCCCCCTACACCACTTCCACCGGGCCATGGACTTCCTATGCTGGCGCCGTTGTGGCCTTTCGGGATCCTACCTTCATATATGGTGGACATGCCCCGTGGTAAAAGAGTTTTGGTCCCAATCCATTGCTACAGTTAAAGACATCACTCAGGCTGTGATCCCACTGGAGCCGGAACCTATCCCTCCTTGGAGTCCCAATTACGAGCACCTACCCGAGAACTGGCAGGAGAGCTGCCCTCTTAATAACTTTTGCTCACCGCAAAGATCACGGTGGCGCGCACTTGGTAGTCCGTTGAGGGCCCCCTGATGACTCTATGGTGGCTAAAACTTTGGGACATTGTGATAGCAGAGAAAATCACTGCGGCCAACGACGCCCTTCATCACCGCTTCTCGAACATCTGGGTGGCTGTTTTGGACTATGACCAGAACTTCCCGGCATTAACTTATTCACCGCGCCTGGTCGCAAGGGCCCTTCAGCCGGATTGCAAGGGGCTGGCGCCAACCCATGCCCCGCCGGACCCCAACGACAGTTGAGGGGGGGAGGAGGGAGAAGCTGTGTGCATGCGCATATATTGAACTGGAGGCAATTTGTTGTTTGATGTCTGCCAATTTAACTGTTGTCTGTGTGCTGGTTTAAAATAAACAAGTTTCAAATGATTAGTGGCTTTTTCAAGCAGATCATTGAATAAAAGTGTGCCTATTTGGAGATGTGGATACCATTTCTGCAGTGATTTTGGGAGGCTGTAAAATACTAACATCTGGGTCATAGTAGGTAGGATCACTAGAATCATCATACAATGTCCCTGGGTCATCATCACCTTGATCTTGGTCATCACGATCATCACGATTACCTTGGAATACGTCATGTCGTGGTTGATCAGTTATATCAATGACGGTATGAGTGGGTGATGTGTGTAATGTGAGAAAACTAGGAGACTTTGCTGGTGGTTTTCTTTCTGCTAGTAAAGACTTCTGTCTTACAGGATAGTGTTCCATAAAGGTTAAAATGGAGGAAGCTTTGTCTATTGTCTCCTCAAAACTCTTCCTGGAACATGAACCTGATCTGGGAGTTTCCGACAGAGGAAAAACAACAGCTTCTGTATCAAGACTTTGCTTTTTTTGTGAGTAGAGATTGAGATAAAGGAGAGGAAGCTTGAATATACCCAAGCGTTTTTTTGTAGAGGTTGTTATTGAAGCAATTGTAACAGGTATATAAGCGAGGGTGTCTCTGTAGGGTTCCTGAGAGGTTCCTGTGTGTTTCCTTGTACTAATAGCAGGTTTTTGTTTTTTTGACGGATGCAAAACATGCCCAGTCGAGGGGTTTTGCACAGCAATCAGCGGCTGTTTTTCTTTACTGCCATGCACTGGACGCGAAAGCAGAGCAGGCTTATGACGTGTGGAGTCAGAAGGCATCAATGGGCCTTCTGTTTCCATGAGGCCTTTTTTCGACTGATCTTTCGAAAGAACAGCTGGTGGATGTGTGTTTATAATGTTTGTGCCCCCGTGAAGAGTGTCCTTATGTGAGTCTTTTGTCGCCAGGTGTTGTCCCCATAACAGTGTGCTGGGCCTGCTTACCAGGGCTGGGGACTGACACGCAAGAGTCTGTTGACTCCTCTTGGATGGCTTCAGCATCCAAAACAGAGCTTTGCTGCCTTGATCTTCCTCATCAGATGTGAAGGCGCCGGTGGTGGAGCCTGACTCAGCCTGCATGGCGTAGTCTGCCCACTGTTTAGTAAGTCTCTCTTTGAGCGTCTTGGGCCAAAAGAGCTTACACAATGCACAATTCCTCTCTGCCTGGTCACAGGGAAGACAGTGGTTACACACGCTATGTGTGTCTTTCCACAGGAATTTTCTATTGCACGACGGACAGAACTTAAAAGGAGTTATTTCCATAATTTTCTGTAAAAGTAAAGGCAGCCAGGCAAATGCAGTAGAAAGAGGTAGTGAGAACATGCAATCGCTAAGAGAAAAGAATGCTGTTCAGTCCCCCCACTCTCCCTACTGTAAAGCCGAAGTCTGGTGTAGGCCAAAGGCAATGGACGAGACATGCAAAGGACTCGTCAAAGTCTGCAGTTGATGGCATTCAACATCGCTTGTTGAAACGTGTGTCAAGGATGCATCAGTCAAAAGACGCGAGAAAGTTGACAATTAACTTTCCAAAATAGCAACAGCTATGGACTCTGCATAAGAGTGACCGACCATAATGGCGGAAAAAAACAATCTGAGGGACCTTGACGCATGAAGGACCATGGGTACAGTACACGTCACTCTAGCGATAGTATTAAAAAAACACGCCCAGTCGATGTCCCTTTTTGAATTTCGAAAACAAGTCATGCAATACTTTGCAGCTACCACTAGATGTTGGCCTATGCAAAGCATGCGATTCTAAGCAGATTCACAAGCCTCAGAAATATAGATATATTCACCAGTAGGTTCAATGAAAATGCATCAACATACCTGAACAGGTGAGTAGTTAAATGCAGGAAAAATAGAAATAATCAGTCTAACCCCAGTTCCCTCTATCTTCAGATGTCAAGCCCCAAGATATATGGGGCCTAGTGCCCAAAGGTCCGAGGTCCCACTTCAAGTTTCTCCAGGGAATGTATTTCGGAAAGGGTGCAGTGGACTGTGGTGGTGATTCGAAGTGAAATAAGTATATTCCCCAAAATAAGGTAAGTCCTCTTCTCTATCCTAGTGCCAAGGTTAGCCCCAGGGTAGGATGAACACCAAAGGTCAGGCCACAGAGAGTTAGGGGGCAAGGGGATTTGCATCCAATGTTACCATATGCATATGGAGCGGGGGGGACAAAAACAGATATGTTTACTTACCCCCTGATTCCGAATCAGAACCCTATACCACTTTCCACAGAGATAAGGTGGTCCTGCAGACTCACCCGGCGTTCCTACCTAAGGTACCCTCTGTGTTCCATCTAAACAGGGAAAAAGTCCTACCTACATTCTTCGCTGACACCAAGGACGAGGCTCAGAGATTCTTGCACTATCTGGATGTCAGACGCGCTCTGAAATTCTATCTGTATCGGACCAAGGGTTTCCACAAGTCAGGTGCACTTTTTGTCACATTTGGGGGGTCCAGACACGGTTATCAGGCATCCAAGGCCTCCATCGATAGGTGGATGGTTGCGGCCATCAAAGAGGCCTAGTAGGGGCAGCACAAGCCGCTGTCGGGTCAATATGCACGCCCATGCCGTCAGGGCCAAGACCACGGCCATCGCCTTCCAACGGCAGGTTTCGTGGCAGGTCATAAGCAGGGCAGCTATCTGGTCCACCCCTTCAGCTTTCTGTAAACATTACTGTTTGTATGCTGGCTCTAAGTCATATGCAGCCTTCGGACAGGCGGTTCTAAGGAACTTGTTTGCTTAAGGAGTGTCTCCTCTCCATCCTGGGGCTACATTCAGTTGTTAGCGCCAATACAGTATGGAGGAAAGGGGACGGGACGTAAGAGTAATTACAAGTTACTCACCGTAGTAACTAACGTACTCTTAGTCCTAAGTCCCCTTTCCTCCATATGTCCCACCATCGTCCCCCCTAATACTGGTGTCAATAGGCAATAATAATTATTGTTCACGTGTCAATGGGGACTGAGGAGTGGTGCCGGTGGGCGGAGTCAGGGTAGTGCATGCTCCCAGGGCCACACCCCTGCGCGGCTCTAAATTTAAAGGGAAAGAAGGTTTTTCTGGTGAAAATGGTTCTGTCTCCCGTCCCTAGGAAGGGACGCCCCTATACAGTATTTCCTTTTGTCTAGGACCATGAGGTAGGCATAAAATGACAGTTCTGACCATGTGGACTCTTTGCAAGCCCATCTTGGCAGCCTTCATATGGGGCCTAACTACCAACCAGTAATCTGTCTCTCAGCCCCCAGCCTCTTTAGTGATTGGCTGGCTGGCCTTGGGTTAGCCTCTTTGTGCAAGGGTATTTAGGCTTTGCCGTGTCCCTGTTGCACTGTTTTGGTTTCCTGTTTTGCAATGATGAGGATGCAGGGCTACTGCTTCTTACGCTGTTTTATTTAAAGGGCTACAAACCCTTTGTGTATGTGAGCCAGGGAAGGAGGCTGGGGCAGTCCGGTTGCAGTCCACATCCCCTGCTGCCAGAAAGTCTATTGCTGGGTGGATGTAGAGACCAGTGGTTGCCCATAATTGGGCATCCCCTGGCTGTTGTAATGTGGCAGATCCTCGCCATTGGTGGGCTTGAACCTGCTTCCAGCTCTAAATCTGAATATGAGGGGGACTCCTACAGCCATTCCTTAGATCTACGTTGGAGGCAAGATTCCCAAGAAGGAGCAGATCACTGGCGACTGGAGGGTGACTCATGCAGCTGACCAGCATCAACTCCAGTGATTGGCCTGGTGAAGTTCTGCTCCTCTGCCTGATCGCAGAAGACCCTCATTCGTGCTTTGACCCCTGGATTAGTGGCACCTACTAGTCTTGACCCCTGTTTGAGGACCTGTGCCTGCAGAGACTTTGGAAGTGTGCTTGGTCTGTGGCCTGACCAGCTTCCTTATGGGCTACCTCACTGAAGCCTTAGAACTTGGTGGGTCCTCAGCTTGTGCCATAAGTCGCCCGCTGCTGAATTTTCATCTTCCTATTTTCAAGGGAGGCCGTGCTGGAGCTGCTTTTGTGTTTGTTGCTGAAGGTTCGCCTGCCGCCGCTTAATCATGGTCACCATTGCTGGAAGCGGTCTTCATCAAACCTGCAAGGTGTCTTTTAAAAAAAATTTATTGAGCATTTGTTAGCCGCTTACAGTGTTTCAAAGCGCCACAAGGCTAAATGGGAAGGGAACTGGTAATATGTGATTATAACAAATTATATTACAGAGAATGCTTTAATAATGAAACCTTTATAACGAAAAATATTGAATATTTTATTTATTTTTATTTTGGGGGGTCCCCCCAAGCCTCCTGCTTCCCTATGCTTTTAAACCCACCCCAAACCGGGGTTGAACTTTGTAGCCCGGAGCCAGGCCGTCCTTCTCATGTCTGCGGCGATGCAAATGGCCCGGCAAGAGGTGTCCATGTGGGCCACTGTGGACTCGATGATGTCTTGCGCTACCAGCTTGGCTTCTCCTAGACCCACCTTAAAGCGCGCCTGGCTCTGCGCCAGGAGTTCCGGAAGGAAGTCAGATATTTCCCGCCACAACCTCTGGTTAGCGGCTGCAAGCACGGCATCCGCGTTGGCTTGACGCAGGTGCAGGGAGGCGTTGGAGTACAGCTTTCTCCCGTACGCCTCCAAGATCTTCTCCTCCTTGCCTAGCAGCGCTGAGGACGAGGTGGCCGAGGACGACAGACTTAGAATAGAGTGAAGCTGCAGCAATCACCGACAAGTGAGGCTGGGGGTGCATTGATAGCAAGAGCGTATCCCCTTCCATCTGTCTATACTTGGCATTGAGGCGCTGTTAGGCAGAAACCTGTGCAGTTCCCTTGGGGAACACTGCAAAAGATTTAAGACTACAGGTATAGCAGTAAACCCACTTGGTAGCAGTCTGCACCACCCAGATTTACCTGGTAGCTGTGGCTGAGCAGTCAGACTTCCCTCAAGAAGAGTTAGGCAGTATGCAAAGTATACACAATATGTACTCAGGCACAATAGCACAAGCAAACACTGACCAGAGATTGGTTTCAAAAGTATATAGTTATTTATTTTTAAGAACACACAAATTGAAAACACTCTAGCAAAATATAATAAAACACTCCAAACACAGTTATATGGAAAGCAGTCCCAATCCTTATTCCTATCTAGACAACTCTAGGTTAACACCACATAATTAAAACAGAGGTGAGCGCTTAACGTTAGATGACACTCTAGTAGGTTAAAGAAGGGAGGGAAAAAGAGCAGAATTAGGATAACCACACCACTCTAAGGTCAAGAACGCTTTTGGTAAGCTCAACGAAGCACAAAGTCACAGGTGAGCAAAAGTCACTAAGCAGGGCCCACTCTTAGAGCAGACAGAGCGAAAACGTGCCCAAGATCACACAGTTGGTAGGGATTCAGAGTCTTGCAAAAGAGTTCGGAAAAGAGTTAGAGAGGCTCAGAAAGTTTAGCCAAAGTGTCCCAGGCAATCCCAGGATCGAAAGCCGAGGGCTAAAACTACCTCGTACAGTTGGTGGCAAGGGAAGCCAGGCGGAACACGGTACCTTAACGGGAAGGATCCTCCAGCGGGGGCAGTTGTTCCAGGCAGTGGCAGCAAGGCTCGACGTCGGTCAGGGGAGAAGAAGATCTCGCTGAAGAGCAGAAGAAGAAGGTCGTTGCACTGCCCGGGAAGAAACCAGCCGCGGAGTCCTCCGGTTAAAGGGTTGTACCGACTTTCGCGGTTGGGGTAAAAGTGGTGGGGTTCTGGTTGCCGGGGTGCTTGGCACTGGCAAGGCGGCCACGGGATACCTCGAAGAACGGAAAGAAGGTGAAAACTGGTTGTCCCCACCAGTCAAGGGAAGGAGCCACTCCGTTAAGAGTTCTCCTCGGTCGTCGGGAAAAGTGGTGAGATGGTTCAGCAGGGCTCCACCGGCGGTGTCGTCGTAGCAGATCAGCTCAGCTCGTCCCTCGTTGGATTCTTAGGTCCTGTGGCGACTTCTGAAGTTCCAGTCCCCAAAGCCCTGCTTTTATGCAGCAAACCCCCATTCACCCAGCCTAGCTGTCACTCAACCATGCTAAGTGGTGAGCCGGCCGGCTCACCACTTGGGCCAATCAGGACAGAGTGCGACTTGAGTTACCTAGGTAACTCAGTCCAGGGTGCCTAAATCCCCCTCCACCCCTCCTAAGTACCCCAGACAGAGTGGCACCACTTTGGAGGGCTTCTGTGGAGAAGCCCGCCAAAAGTGGGACAAAGGGCTCCACTTTGGGTCAGAGTTACAGAGGCGAACGCCAACGCCATTTTAGTATCAAGTTTTGGCAAAAAATCCCAACCGGAGTTATAATAATAAATATATAAACCGGCGGTATGTTTAAGGCTACCGTAAATAAATAATTAAATGTGTTAGCCTAAAACAATGGGAAATCCCATAGGAAAATATTCGCGGTCGAATATAAAAAGTAGTTTCCACTGCCACCAGCCAAAACTCGATCAGGGGGGACGGAGACGTGCCCCCGCGACTAACAGACCCTGGGGCAATCGAATTGCCCCAGCCAGTACGTCCACAATATGATGGTTTGTACTGGTTCTGTTCAGGATTTAAGACTAGTAAAGTCTTTGGTGACTTTACATGCCCTGGGAGACAGTAGTCAGTCCCAGGGTATGGAGTCTATGTTGGGGAGTCCCTAGGACACCCCTGGGTTACGGCACAGAGGGTGCTGTGTAACCCATATCCAAAAAATACATGAGGCCCTATGGAGTAAAAGACCCCATAGCCCATTCAACACAAGGTTTAACCAAGAAAACACACTTCAACATGCCCAAGAGTGAGGGTAAAAGAGTCTCACTCTTGGCAGGAGAAAAAAATAAACCCCAGAAATCCAGCAAAGCTGCTGGGGGACTCACTAGGTAGGGAAATTCAGCCTAAACAGAGAATTCTCCCTAACACTCGCCCCCCCCAGACTAAGGGACAGGAGGATTTAATCCACTCCTGGATGAACCTCATACCTCTAGTCGATGATATACATCCTAGAGAGTCCATCAGCATTTTGATGGTGACACCTTAACCTATGCTCAATGGAGAACTCAAAGGTTTTCTTTTGCAAGCTAACGGACCTACAGACCCTTTGAGGAACATCAGTCTTTTTGTTATAGGGGATCTGGTTGACCAGTCCCTCAGAAGTTGGTACAACTTCTGAACCTATGTTAGGCTTTTTCAAGGGGTCCTTATAAAGGATTCCCTTAGATCTAGAGGGGCCTCCAAGGTTCCTCACCACCTCTCTTGTGGGAGCAGGTTGGGTCTTAGGCCTCTTGGTTGGAGGGGTTGGGGTTAGGCAATGTACCTGCTTCCCCTTCCTCTTAGATCTACCCTTACCTATTTTAGGAGTTTCCCCCCTAATATTAGGATTTGAGTTGGGGTCTTCAGTAGAAGGTCCAACAGTCTGAAGGTTTTTGGCCTTAGACTTTTCTTTTCTGGTTTTCCACCAGCACTGAGAATTACCAGTTCTCTCAGGTCCAGATAGGGGCCTAGTTGGTCTATCCACCTCTTCCTCAGAAGTAGGGGGAGTCAGAGACTCTGAGACTAGGGGAACAAGGATGGAGCTTGGTTGGGGCTCCCATGTTCCTAGCATACTATCCTGAAAGGTGCCTGGGTCAGAGGTCAACTTACTAAACCCAAGGCTTGTAGTGGGGTTCTCAGTAGAGGGTCCCACAGGCTTAGAAGGGTCCTTCAAGGTAGCCTTTCTAGCCAATTTGGTTAAGTTCTGCTTCTCCATACTGGGAGGCCTGGGGGTATGTGACACTACTCCTAGAGTTCTTAGGTCATTCCCCAACAGGACCTTCCCAGGTACCTCAGTCTGAACACTGACAGGGATCCTCACTGTCATGTTGTTACACTGAATGAGGGCTGGTAGAATAGGAACCATTTGGACAGGGCCTCCAGACATCTTAGTGGGACCTTTGGGTGCTTTGGCCACATCCTCAGGTTGAAAGAAGCTTTCATCCACTACTGTTCTGCTGGCCCCAGTGTCTCTCCTGGCAGGAGTATCCTGGCCATTGACAAGAACACTGTCCACATAATACACCTTAGAGTTAACAGGTAGGGAGTTATACACAACCCTATTCTGGGGACTAACCAGACCCATAGGCTCTAAGTTTACAGTTGCTTGAAGACCCAAGGGTTCTTCAGCAAAGAGTTCAAAGTGGGCACTAGCCATCTGTACTTCATCCTCAGGAGTGAAGGCTAAGGAGACTGTGCTGATCCCTGCAGGTTTACCCTTGCACTTGGGATCTCCTTTGATATGGTCAGTACCCTGACAGACATAGCATTGTCCAAATGCTCTCTGGAAGGGTGGCTTGTTCTGACCTCCTTCTGGCTTGTGGCCAGAAGGTACAGTAGCCTGACTAGGTTTCCCATGTGGCTTACCCTGGTTATTTTGTGGTTTGGGGCCCTCTTTGGGATAGGAATTATTAGAATTCGCTTTGGAGTCTGTTTTTGGCTGTTTCTCCCCATCCTTCTTCTGAGTTACCCCAGGATCCTTGTGAGTGGCCCTGTTGGCAACCCACAAGTCAGCAGCCCTAGCCAGTTTCCGGGAATCTAATTCCTTGGAATCAGCCAAGTGTTGTCTGAGCTCAGGAGAGCAGGCATCATAAATAGTCTCCAACATAAACAAATTCTTCATACCTTCATAAGTGTTCACCTTGTAACCCTTAATCCATCCCTCTAAGTTTTTCAACCCTTCACTCACCCAGGTAGCCCAAGGGGTACCATCATGCTTTTTGAGGCTCCTAAACCTCTTAAGATACTGGGAAGGGGTCTTCCCAAATCTAGCTATCAAAGCTAGCTTCACACACTCATACTCTTTCCTATCCTCTTCCCCCATCTCCATTACCACATCAGTTGCAACAGAGGGAAGCCTAGAGAACAACCAGGTGAGTAAGTCATTTCCTGTGATGTTCTGGAGCCCATGATTATATTCAAACAGAGACAACCAATCCAACACATCCAACTTAGGCTCATACATACCAACCAATTCTTTAGGCATCCGGGGTCTTTTAGGACTGGAACTTCTAGATGAGCCAGAGAGAGAAGCATTTTCAACAGATAATTTCTTCATTTCTAAGTCATACTTGAGCTCCATTTCCCTTAGCCTGAGTTCTTTGTCAGTTTGAGCATTAAGTTTCTTATACTCCAATTCTAGTTTCATTTTCTCCAGTTCAAAGTACTGAGGACTAAATGTGGGACCTGGTAAAGGTCCAGTAGGTACAGCAGGTAGAGCAGGCAGAGGCCTAGGGGGGACAGTCACAACAGCCTCACCCTCCTCTTCTGACTCTTCCTCAGAATCATCAACATTTTGCTCCATGTTAATTTCAATACTGTCATCTACAGTTGCTGGAGTGGTAGGTTCCTCTGAACCATCACCCAGACTTTGGTTAGCTAACAATCTTTCAATCAGCTCCATTTTCTTGCCCTTAGTCAGGAGATCCTTATGTTTACAGAGCACTCTTAAACAATCAGCAGTTTTGGCTGCAAGGGACTCTTGACTATAGCTTTCTATAACTGACATGTTAGAGGATTACTTTTACAGTGCTAAGCTTTGTGGTTAGTTGCATTAAGGTATCTAGAGCACAATAAAATGTATACTCAATACAAATCCCACCGCTGTACACCAGTGTTAGGCAGAAACCTGTGCAGTTCCCTTGGGGAACACTGCAAAAGATTTAAGACTACAGGTATAGCAGTAAACCCACTTGGTAGCAGTCTGCACCACCCAGATTTACCTGGTAGCTGTGGCTGAGCAGTCAGACTTCCCTCAAGAAGAGTTAGGCAGTATGCAAAGTATACACAATATGTACTCAGGCACAATAGCACAAGCAAACACTGACCAGAGATTGGTTTCAAAAGTATATAGTTATTTATTTTTAAGAACACACAAATTGAAAACACTCTAGCAAAATATAATAAAAGACTCCAAACACAGTTATATGGAAAGCAGTCCCAATCCTTATTCCTATCTAGACAACTCTAGGTTAACACCACATAATTAAAACAGAGGTGAGCGCTTAACGTTAGATGACACTCTAGTAGGTTAAAGAAGGGAGGGAAAAAGAGCAGAATTAGGATAACCACACCACTCTAAGGTCAAGAACGCTTTTGGTAAGCTCAACGAAGCACAAAGTCACAGGTGAGCAAAAGTCACTAAGCAGGGCCCACTCTTAGAGCAGACAGAGTGAAAACGTGCCCAAGATCACACAGTTGGTAATGAATTAAGAGTCTTGCAAAAGAGTTCGGAAAAGAGTTAGAGAGGCTCAGAAAGTTTAGCCAAAGTGTCCCAGGCAATCCCAGGATCGAAAGCCGAGGGCTAAAACTACCTCGTACAGTCGGTGGCAAGGGAAGCCAGGCGGAACACGGTACCTTAACGGGAAGGATCCTCCAGCGGGGGCAGTTGTTCCAGGCAGTGGCAGCAAGGCTCGACGTCGGTCAGGGGAGAAGAAGATCTCGCTGAAGAGCAGAAGAAGAAGGTCGTTGCACTGCCCGGGAAGAAACCAGCCGCGGAGTCCTCCGGTTAAAGGGTTGTACCGACTTTCGCGGTTGGGGTAAAAGTGGTGGGGTTCCGGTTGCCGGGGTGCTTGGCACTGGCAAGGCGGCCACGGGATACCTCGAAGAACGGAAAGAAGGTGAAAACTGGTTGTCCCCACCAGTCAAGGGAAGGAGCCACTCCGTTAAGAGTTCTCCTCGGTCGTCGGGAAAAGTGGTGAGATGGTTCAGCAGGGCTCCACCGGCGGTGTCGTCGTAGCAGATCAGCTCAGCTCGTCCCTCGTTGGATTCTTAGGTCCTGTGGCGACTTCTGAAGTTCCAGTCCCCAAAGCCCTGCTTTTATGCAGCAAACCCCCATTCACCCAGCCTAGCTGTCACTCAACCATGCTAAGTGGTGAGCAGGCCGGCTCACCACTTGGGCCAATCAGGACGGAGTGCGACTTGAGTTACCTAGGTAACTCAGTCCAGGGTGCCTAAATCCCCCTCCACCCCTCCTAAGTACCCCAGACAGAGTGGCACCACTTTGGAGGGCTTCTGTGGAGAAGCCCGCCAAAAGTGGGACAAAGGGCTCCACTTTGGGTCAGAGTTACAGAGGCGAACGCCAACGCCATTTTAGTATCAGGTTTTGGCAAAAAATCCCAACCGGAGTTATAATAATAAATATATAAACCGGCGGTATGTTTAAGGCTACCGTAAATAAATAATTAAATGTGTTAGCCTAAAACAATGGGAAATCCCATAGGAAAATATTTGCGGTCGAATATAAAAAGTAGTTTCCACTGCCACCAGCCAAAACTCGATCAGGGGGGACGGAGACGTGCCCCCGCGACTAACAGACCCTGGGGCAATCGAATTGCCCCAGCCAGTACGTCCACAATATGATGGTTTGTACTGGTTCTGTTCAGGATTTAAGACTAGTAAAGTCTTTGGTGACTTTACATGCCCTGGGAGACAGTAGTCAGTCCCAGGGTATCGAGTCTATGTTGGGGAGTCCCTAGGACACCCCTGGGTTACGGCACAGAGGGTGCTGTGTAACCCATATCCAAAAAATACATGAGGCCCTATGGAGTAAAAGACCCCATAGCCCATTCAACACGAGGTTTAACCAAGAAAACACACTTCAACATGCCCAAGAGTGAGGGTAAAAGAGTCTCACTCTTGGCAGGAGAAAAAAATAAACCCCAGAAATCCAGCAAAGCTGCTGGGGGACTCACTAGGTAGGGAAATTCAGCCTAAACAGAGAATTCTCCCTAACAGGCGCCAACTGACAGGCTGGGCCAAGTGTGGCTTGAGCCAACCCTTCTTGGCCAGATCAACGACATCCTTCTGCATCGTGACACCCGTCTTGGTAGGGGGTCTTTCGGAGAGGCCCCTGCCAAGACCCCCTTCTCGGGCTGCTCTACCTCAGGATGAGGAAGACCCAGATATTCTGCCAAACCTGCAAGCCTGTTGTGAAAGGCTTTCGCTGAAGACCATGTATCAGGGTCGTCCCCTTGTCTGTATTCGCCTGGGTGACCGGCTGGTCCGCCACGGGAGGAGGGGTGTTGGGCGCCGTGGGCGGCGGTGTGGAGACCGGAGCCGGAGGCTGCTGTGGAGGTTGGCTCGGAACTGGCTGCACAGGGGGCGGATTCGAAGGAGCCGGCAGCGGGGGCTCTGCCAGGGCCTGTGATGCCAGAGCCATTGGAGGAATCGCTGTAGCCATCGGTGGAGTGACCGGAGGGAGCAAGTCCCTGACTGCATCCCTTAGGATGGCCCCCATCTGGGGGGTTCGCATCAGCTCCAAAAACCTTTTGAAGAACCTATCCTCGGAGGCTAAAGAAGAGGCAGGGGATACTGCCCGGGAGGATAGCTCAGCGACAGCGTGCGCTTCTTGGAAGCAAGACGACACCAAGCAACAACAGGTTCGATCCCCGGGTCCGCGCTTAGAAACCTCTGGGTGTTTAAACGCGTTATAAATAAGTAACTAAGACAAAAAAAAACCACAATTACGCAACTAAGAAAAACAAACAATTCCTGTAGCAGCCCCTCGATGCCTACGGGCTGTGTGAGCGCTTTATAAATGTTAAATAAATAAAAACTGACAGAGTGGCTGGGGGCTGCTGGGGCCGGAGCACACTCAGTCTGGGTTGCAGGGCGAACCTGCCCTGCGCTACTGATGGATACACTGTAGGCCACATACCTGGTTGACACCAGTCCCACCTTGAAACTAGTTTACCCGCCTGCTCTGTTCCTAGGAGTGGCATCGGACGAGCAGCCATGGTGCCTGGCGCGGCAGCCATTTTGTCGGGCTCCGTGCCCCGTGCCCGAGTCATGGTGCATGGCCCTCCGGACACGGCCTCGCCCAAGACTCTTGGTGTTGGAACATGAGGCCTATCCCACACCTCAGGTCTAGGCCTGAAAGGCGTATCGCCCTTGGCATTGCCGCTGGTAGTGCTGGGTGCAGGCGCCCCTCGTACATGGAGCCGGTACTGGGGCATAGCCCCTCGTGTGTAGACCCGGTAGAAGAACCTTGCGATCCCTCAGCACTGATACCGGTAGGGTCCGAAGACCCCTCGGCAGTAAGGCCGGTAGCTGGGTTAGCCTTGGTGTGTGTGCTGGTAACAGAACCCAAAGGTTCCTCCCGCTTGGGCGTTTCCTCGGGAAGAATTCGCCGTTACAGGGTGCGATGGAAAATAACGGCCCTCCCTTGGGCCTCGATCTCTGCTGGACAAACTTCTTCAAGTCCTCTTGAGGAGACGTTTCGAAGATTTCTCTCCACCTAGCTAGGCTGTTCTTCAGTGCGCGTGGAGTCAGAGTCGCACGCGTTTCATCCTTCCCAGCAGTGGTCAGGGCCAAGGCAGCGGAGGCAAAGAGCGTGGGGGGCAGATGTGGGAAAGAGTCCCTTGCAGGCTGGACACCTGCTGAAACCTGCTGAAGTTGACAGGCACCCGGGAGGAGCGTGACGCCGGAGGACCAAATAGGAGGACCAAATACCTAGATGACAAATAAAGACAAAAAGATAAAAGAAGAATCCGGGGAAGAGCGCGTGGAATTACATGGCAAGGCCAAACCCAGGAGCGCTGGTGAAATCGGCCAGTTCCCGTCGACGCAGGAAATTGGACTGAGGAGTGGCGCCGGTGGGCAGAGTCAGAGTAGCGCATGCTCCCAGGGCCATACCCCCGCGCGCCTCTAAGTTTAAAGGGAAAGAAGGTTTTTCTGGTGAAAGGTTCAGTCTCCCGTTCCTAGGAAGGGATGCCCCTATAAAATATGGAGGAAAGGGGACGGGATGTAAGAGTATGAGACTGGAGAGACCTCAAACATGGAATATTGCCCTAACATAACTCTTCAGCGTTATTCCAATTCTACCCAATAACCTAATGTAGGCCCTCATTTTCAGGTATGAGGTGGCAAGCCCTGCCTGACGTCAGCTGCCTGCTGAGTCCTGACACAGATTAACAGCCAAATCTTCACAATGTTCTTTATTTGTATAGCACCTATACACAAAGTGTTTCAAAGCGCTTCAGGCAGGGGAGGGAGCTAGGGAAAAATACAAAATATTCTAACAAGGGCTTGAGACATTTAAGAATGGGAAATAAACTATCGTACTAGGCCTGCCGACATTTCAGATAGTGCAAGAGCTATGACACTGATTGAAGGAAGGGAGGGAAGGAGGGGTTGGAGGGGAGAAAGGAAGGAGAGTGACAGACAGCGACTATGTACTAGGCCTGACAACATTTCTAATAGTGCAGGGGCAAGACGGTAGGTAAGGGAAAGGGAGGGGAGGGAGAGGAACAGACAAGCGACTATTGTACTAGGCCTGACAACATTTCTAGTAGTGCAGGGGCTTACGGTAGGTAAGGGAAAGGGAAGGGAGGGGAGGAGGAGAGGAACAGACAAGCGACTATTGTACTAGGCCTGACGACATTTCTAATAGTGCAGGGGAAAGACAGTAGGTAAGGGAAAAAGGGAAGGAAGGAGAGAAACAGACATGCAACTATTGTGCTAGGCCTGACGACATTTCTAATATTGCAGAGGAAAGACAGTAGGTAAGCAAAAAAGGGAATGGGGGAGGAACAGACAAGCGACTATTGAACTAGGCCTGACAAGATTTCTAATAGTGCAGGGGAAAAACGGTAGGTAAGGAAAAGGGAAGGGAGGGAGGACGGACGGACAGAGAAGAACACACAAGCGACTTTTGTACTAGGCCTGACGACATGTCTAATAGTGCAGGGGAAAGACAAGACGGTAGGTAAGGGAAAGGAAAGGGAGGGAGGGGGTCAGAGTAACAGAACAATCATGATACTAGGTTTGACGACAATTCTGATAGAGCAAGTGCATAACGTATGGGGGAAAGGGAGGTGGGAGAGAAGATAAGATACAGATGAGGAAGAGAAAATGAGGAACAATGAATAAGGTGAAAAAAAGCAAAGCAGGTGTAATACAGTGTTGTAGAGAGACAAACAGATGGAGTGAGAACTGCCAAGAAGCAGAGGTCAAAAGTGAACACTATATGTTGCACATGATATGATATGGCATTTATAACGCACCTATAAACCAGTGTTTCATACAGGCACATGCAAACATACACAGGAGGGGGCAGCAAAGTACATGAGTCAGGCATACAGGCACATACATACACAGGGGGGACAGCAAAGTACAAGAGTCAGGCATACTGGTACAAACATAAATACATACATACACAGGGGGGACAGCAAAGTAAAAGAGTCAGGCATACAGGCACATAAATACACAGGGGGGACAGCAATGTACAAGAATCAGGCATACAGGCACATACAAACACAGGGGGGACAGCAAAGTACAAGAGTCAGGCATACTGGTACAAACAAATACATACATACACAGGGGGGACAGCAAAGTAAAAGAGTCAGGCATACAGGCACATAAATACACAGGGGGGACAGCAAAGTACAAGAGTCAGGCATACAGGCACATTCATACACGGGAGGGGGCAGGTAGATGAGGTGAAGTGAGAGTTAGGGTGGAGGTTGCAGGGGCTGGCCGCCCAAGGCAGGACACAGGTTTAGTGGAAGGTGGTCAGACATCATGGAGGACTCGGCTAATAGTGAGACACCAGTTTAATGCCGACAACAGATGGAGACCCAGAAGTGGGCTGTGCGCAGAGTGCAGTAATGCAGGCATCAAAGTTCGAAAGTCAGCCCGGCATCCATTTAGAAGATAATACAGAATCAAATGTTTGTCACATACCCAAATGTAAGAGTGCTCCAAACATTCTTCAGCCTTATCTAGTACAATTACAAGCAACATGTAGATCACGGTGCGGGAAAAGCTAGGGGGCATGATGTTGAGAGTGGGAGGGAGCAAGGAAGTGAGCCACAGGATAGAAGATGGCGGCCAAGACACAGAGGATGCAGAGGGCCCCAGGCCATCCAGGCCCAGACAGGGCCAGACAGGGAGATCTCTGGCCCTTTGATGAGGCCTTTCGAGGAGCCAGTGATCATCTGTCGGCTCCGACGCTGGCGGGCATTATGTTAACACGGCCAGCCAATCACGGCAGGCCGCCTCCTCCTCCTTGACGACAACAGAAGAACAGCTGATCTTCCGGAGCCGTGCACAGTGGCCATAATGGAAGATCTTCACACAGGGCATTGGCTATGGGATGGTGGGTGTCCAGAGGGTTGGGGGGGAGTTAAGAGAGCAGGTGGGGACAAAGGGGAATAAACCTCCAAACACTGCCAAAATTAGCTGCCTAGGGGTTTGGAACTGAGTTGTAGAAAGCAAACAAATATCACTGGATGTGTCATATTGACCTAGCCATATCTGTGTTCTTAAATGAGCAGAAGCCTATTTAGGAGTGTTTTGTTTAAACAAAAAAAGGGGCTGAGTTTTCCTTGGTAAGTTGTACTTTCATTTTATTTACATTGGGTTCTAATCCTGAGAGTGTGAATTTTCAAAAAGGTATGTGAATTCATAAAATATCCAATAATGAAAACTAATTTATTTAATTTATTTATTGTGTTCTAGCTTTTTTCTCTCGAAAAACGTTTTCACAGCATTAACACTAAGAAACAATTTAAAAGACAATTATTACACATTACTTATTTTAACATGTACAACAATCTAAAATCCATTATGTGTATATAAGTGCATAATTCAAAATTCAAATTCCATAAGCATTACAATTCTTTTAATTCATACTCGCATTTTCACAATACTGAAACCATATTAATATGATTCATTTTCATAGTGTCATCCTACTCCAGAAATGATTGTAACTAATTCAAAATTTGCTGATCAATGCAATTCACAACTTCATATACCTATTTTCACAGTCCTAAGCAGCATCAATACATTCATTCATAGTTACATCCTAATCCAGAATTCATGTACTTACTTCATTCGTAAATTGTTCAGAGAATTAAGCTTTAACTTTAGGACTTACAACACACATTTACATTTAACACATTAAGACATTAAGGGCCTCATTATGAGATTCCGGCTAAAAACGCAGCCATTACCGGCATGGAGGTATTAGCGCGTCCGTGCACCCTTGACGCCGCCAACAGCGGCCGATTATGAGTGCGCGAGCACACCCGAACCCCCATGCCGGTAATGGCTACACCGCCATGCCACTATAGGCCCTCCAACCCCCCGATAGCGCCATCACGGGACCCGCTGATACGCCTCCGCCAAGGAGCAACCCCTTAATAACGACCCGGTAATAAAAACATGCAAATACCGGGCTCGTAATACCGGACCCGGAAGTAACGTCATTGCTTCGGAACGGGAAATGCGCCAGCGACCATCTTTAAAAGCACAATCCATGAGGGGGGTGCTGTTGCGCACAACGGAGATGGCCGCCTGAGGGGAGAGCTCCGGCCTGTAACATATCCTATTATAAAATTAAGGAGAGGAACAGACAAGCGACTATTGTACTAGGCCTGACAACATTTCTAGTAGTGCAGGGGCTTACGGTAGGTAAGGAAAAAGGGAAGGGAGGGGAGGGGAGGAGGGGAGGAACAGACATGCGACTATTGTACTAGGCCTGACGACATTTCTAATAGTGCAGGGGAAAGACAGTAGGTAAGGCAAAAAGGGAAGGAAGGAGAGGAACAGACATGCAACTATTGTGCTAGGCCTGACGACATTTCTAATAGTGCAGAGGAAAGACAGTAGGTAAGCAAAAAAGGGAATGGGGGAGGAACAGACAAGCGACTATTGAACTAGGCCTGACAAGATTTCTAATAGTGCAGGGGAAAGACGGTAGGTAAGGAAAAGGGAAGGGAGGGAGGACGGACGGACAGAGGAACAGACAAGCGACTTTTGTACTAGGCCTGACGACATGTCTAATAGTGCAGGGGAAAGACAAGACGGTAGGTAAGGGAAAGGAAAGGGAGGGAGCGGGTCAGAGTAACAGAACAACCATGATACTAGGTTTGACGACAATTCTGATAGAGCAAGTGCATAACGTATGGGGGAAAGGGAGGTGGGAGAGAAGATAAGATACAGACGAGGAAGAGGAAATGAGGAACAATGAAAAGGTGAAAAAAAAGCAAAGCAGGTGTAATACAGTGCTGTAGAGAGACAAACAGATGGAGTGAGAACTGCCAAGAAGCAGTTATACATTATGTGTATATAAGTGCATAATTCAAAATTCAAATTCCATAAGCATTACAATTCTTTTAATTCATACTCGCATTTTCACAATACTGAAACCATATTAATATGATTCATTTTCATAGTGTCATCCTACTCCAGAACTGATTGTAACTAATTCAGAATTCGCTGATCAATGCAATTCACAACTTCATATACCTATTTTCACAGTCCTAAGCAGCATCAATACATTCATTCATAGTTACATCCTAATCCAGAATTCATGTACTTACTTCATTCGTAAATTGTTCAGAGAATTAAGCTTTAACTTTAGGACTTACAACACACATTTACATTTAACACATTAAGACACTAAGGGCCTCATTATGAGATTCCGGCTAAAAACGCAGCCATTACCGGCATGGAGGTATTAGCGCGTCCGTGCACCCTTGACGCCACCAACAGCGGCCGATTACGAGTGCGCGAGCACACCCGAACCCCCATGCCGGTAATGGCTACACCGCCATGCCACTATAGGCCCTCCAACCCCCCCGATAGCGCCATCACGGGACCCGCTGATACCGCCTCCGCCAAGGAGCAACCCCTTAATAACGACCCGGTAATAAAAACATGCAAATACTGGGCTCGTAATACCGGACCCGAAAGTAACGTCATTGCTTCGGAATGGGAAATGCGCCAGCGGCCATCTTTAAAAACACAATCCATGAGGGGGGTGCTGTTGCGCACAACGGAGATGGCCGCCTGAGGGGAGAGCTCCGGCCTGTAACATATCCTATTATAAAATTAATCCTGTTCGGGGCCGCCTACACGCCAATGAACATCTGCAATCGGCGGTGGGGAGCTTGTAGCATCACTCCACCGATTTCCATGTAGAAACGCCGGTTCAAACCTGAGATATCGGACTGCAAACTTACACCGTGAACGCGGCGGCGGCGTATCCGGACCACGGCTCCAAGAGAAATCACGCGACGGCCGGTGGTGTTGGCTCGTGTGTAGTCCGGAATGTGGAGGGACTGCGCTGCGCGCCTTTCTGAGTTGCCGGTGAATATATCCTGCTGGCCCTCGGTCCTCCTCCTGGGTATACACCGTACGCCTGGCCCAGACGAACATTGCTCTTCTCAGCGGGGTACCGACCTGCTCCCTGTGCCGTTGCTGCCCCACGGATTGATCCTTGACTGACCACCGGGTCGGACCTTATCAACAGCGGCGGGCCAGCTGTGTTCGCTCGCTGGGGCCTGCTGATAACATCATAAGGTGGGTGCCCTGTTGTGGTTCCTCCCGGGTCGCCCTGGTGCTTCTCTCCTATATACCCATAAGCGGTGTACGCCACACTCCTAAGTGCCAACGATTGCTAACCACTACCTACTACTGGGCGCCGGAACGTGGGTAGGCTCAACCCAACAGATTAAATACATGGGCCGCAGCGAGAAAAAAGTATGGGCCCCAAGAAAACTGGTCCGATGGACTCCTTTGCCAGCTCCCAGCCGCATGGGCCTGCCGAGACACCCGCTGAGCCCTCGGGCAGCCAGCCGGAGTCTCCAATGGATGTGAGACAAACTACTATCGATGGTCCAAAGTGGATTCCTGGCGGTTAACAGCAAACTGGACGACATAGGGGCCATGATCAGCTCTCTGAAGGAAAGGGTTGATAAGAAAAGTGCACGCACTATGGAGGCGGAGAACAGGATTGGAGTTAATGAGGACTCGATAGCACAACATAGCCGCAATATCGCCCAGTTGAAGGGAGACCTGCAGAAAACCCTGAACAAGTGCGAGGACTTGGAATCTCGCTCCAGGAGAAACAATATCCGCCTGGTCGGAGTAGCTGAAACCTTGGGTAAGGGCTCCATGAGCACCAGGTGGAAAACCTCCTGGCATCCCTCATGTGCCCCGATGCTTTCTCCGATCATTTCCTCGTGGAGTGGTCCCATCGCACCCTGGGCCCCCCTCCTAAGCCTGGAGCAACGCACCGCACGATCATTTCCCGTCTCCTGAATTATAGAGATAGAGACGCTATCCTGAGGCTTTCCAGAGAAAAAGGATCCCTGCATTATGAAGAAAACAGGATACACATATATCCAGATTTTTCGACCAATGTGCAAACACTGAGGAGATCCTACGAACCGGTCAAGAGACAGCTGAGACTACACCAGATCCCATATGCGCTCGTCTTCCCGGCTAAAATGCGCATCCAACACGGTGGCCGCGCACACTTTTTTGATAATCCTACCGAGGCCATGATGTATGTCGAGGCCTCAATCCCCCTTCCTCCGGGGAGCCGGGAAACTAACCGTAACCTGCCGCCCCAGCAGGTGCCGGAACCAGAGGACCATGCTGGCTGATGAGACTTGCTCTACACTGCCTTACCATAAGTTCAATAACCCGTTGACGGCGAGGTGGCCCTGTCCACCATATGTTGTTGCAGGGCCGTGAGCCCCCCCCATGGTGTTCGGTCACGTGAGAACAGCTCACACCCCCAGGAGACTTCCCAAGTTATGGTTGATGGGATACATCATCAGGTTGGGGTTGATGATGCGGGTGGGGGTTGGAAGGGGAAGCGGGTAAGAGTTTGTCCTGGTGTTCTGCCAGGCATGGTTGGGAATGTTATAAAGTTAAAATCAGAGGACTATTTTCCAGCAAGACTCTTCCGATACTTGAGACAGTGGCGCCATACTTGGCAAATGCCCCCTTCGAAAGGCAACTATGGCACAGGCTAAGGGTGGGTTGAACATTCGACTACTTTCTTGGAACATTCGGGGTCTCACAAACCAAGTCAAGGCAAGGAAAATTGCTGCATACATTACACGCCATGATCCCCACATCCTTCTTGTTAGGGAAAATTCTCTGTTTAGGCTGAATTTCCTAACCTAGTGAGTCCCCCAGCAGCTTTGCTGGATTTTTGGGGTTTATTTTTTTCTCCTGCCAAGAGTGAGACTCTTTTACCCTCACTCTTGGGCATGATTTGAGTGTGTTTCTTTGACTCTAGATGTGTTTAATGGGCTATGGGGTCTTTTACTCCATAGGGCTTCATGTGGTTTTGTGATGTGTGTTACACCGCACCCTCAGTGCAGTAACACAGGGGTGTCATAGTGACCCCCCAGTATAGACTCCATACCCTGGGACTGACTACTGTCTCCCAGGGCATGTAAAGTCACCATTGACTTTACTAGTCTTGAATTCTGAACAGAACCAGTACAAACCATCATATTGTGGACGTACTGGCTGGGGCAATTCGATTGCCCCGGGGTCTGTTAGTCGAGGGGGCACGTCTCCGTCCCCCCTGATCGAGTTTTGGCTGGTGGCAGTGGATACTACTTTTTATATTCAACCGAGAATATTTTCCTATGGGATTTTCCCATTGTTCGGGGCTACTATCTTTATTTATTTAATTACAATAGCCTCGAACATACCGCCGGTTTGTTTAATTAATATTAATTCTCCGGTTGGTATTTTTTGCCAAAACTCGGTTCTAAAATGGCGTTTGTGTTCTCTTCTGTGACTCCAACCCAAGTCGAGCCCTTTGTTCCACTTTTCGGCGGGTTTCTCCACAGAAGCCCTCCAAAGTGGTGCCACCCTGTCTGGGGTACTTAGGAGGGGTGGAGGGGGATTTAGGCACCCTGGACTGAGTTGCCTAGGCAACTCAAGTCGCACTCCGTCCTGATTGGCCCAAGTGGTGAGCCGGCCGGCTCACCACTTAGCATGTTTGAGTGACAGCTAGCCTGAATGAATGGGGGTTTTCTGCATAAAAGCAGGGCTTTGGGGACTGGAACTTCAGAAGTCGCCACAGGACCTAAGAATCCGACGAGGGAGAAGCTGAGCCGACCTGCCACGACGACACCACCGGTGGAGCCCTGCTAGACCGTCTCACCACTTTTCCCAACGACAGAGGAGATCTCCGGCTGGAGAATCTTCTTCCTTTGACTGGTGGGGATAACCAGTTTCACCGTCTTTTCGCCTTCCCGACGTATCTCGTGGCCGCCTTGCCTGTGCCAAGCACCCCGGCAACCGGGATACCACCTTTTACCACGACTGCGAATTAAAGGGTAATACCTTTAACCGGAAAACTCCACGGCTGGTTTCTTCCCTGGCAGTGCAACGACCTTCATCTTTCCTCCAAGTCGACATCTTCTCTTCCCCTGGACGACGACGAGACTTGCACCCACTACAGGAACAACTGCCACCGCTAGAGGATCCTTCCCACTTAAGGTACTGTGTCCCGCCCGGCTTCCCTTGCCACCGACTGTACGGGGTAGATTTAGCCCCCGGCTTTCGAACCTGGGTTAGCCTGGGACACCCTGGCTAAACTTTTCTGAGCCTCTCTAAACCCTTTTCGAACTCTCTGCAAGACTTTCTAAGCCTAGTGTAACTGTGTGATCTTGGCCGCATTTGTGCTCTGCTCTCTCTAAGAGTGGGCCCAGCCTATGGACTTTGGCTCACAAGTGACTTTTGCTCTTCTGCCTTGCTTATAGTGTTCCTAAATCTTAGAGTGGTGTATCTCTCCATATTCTGTCTTTTTCCCTCCCTTCTTCATGTACTTATTGGAGTGCCATCTATAGTTAAGCGCTCACCTCTGTATGGAAATAAGTGGTGTTAACTAAGACTTATCTAATAAGGAATAAGGGTTGTATATATTATAATAGTAATTGTGTTTAGAGTGTTTTACCATAAGAGTGCTGGAGTGTTTCAAACAGTGTGTTTTTAAATAAATAATTATATACTTTGATACCAAAGCTCTGGTCAGTGTTTGCTTGTATTATTGTGTCTGAGTGCCTATTGTGTACACTTTGCATACTGCCTAACTCATCTTGAGGGAAGTCTGACTGCTCAGCCACAGCTACCAGGTAAATCTGGGTGGTACAGACTGCTACCAAGTGGGTTTACTGCTAACACCTGTAGTCCTAAATCGTTTGCAGTGTTCCCAAAGGGAACTGCACAGGTTTCTGCCTAACACTTCTGATACAGGAAACGCATGCGATGGGGAGTATCAACAACACATTCCTTCCACGATGGGGCCCTCATAGGTACTTCACAGAGTGTTCAACACAATCCAGGGGAGTCCTGACGCTTATACACCCCAAGCTGTGCTTCAGGTATCTTTCTAGTAAGATAGACCCTCTGGGTAGATACGTGTTAGTATGGAGGGAGGTGGCGGGACGGAAAATCCTATTGATTAATACATATGGTCCTAATATTGATGACCCGCTGTTTTATCGCGCAATCCTTGATATGATGTCCACATCGGTAGAGGCGCAAATAATATGGGGCGGGATTTCAATATGATTCTTGATCACTCCCTGGATCGCTCATCTACCTCCCCCAGGGCCCCATCCAAAGCGGCTCTTACTGTTAGACAGATGATGGAACAGACCAACATAATTGACGCATGGCGCACGTTGTATCCACTGGAGAAGAAATTCACTTTTTACTCATCTGTTCATGACTCCCACTCCCGTATAGATTACTGGCTTATTAGCTCGTCCCTCTCTGCCGCGATCAATGACTGTGCTATACACCCCCGCACGCTCTCAGACCACTCGCCAATAAAACACTGGACATCAGCCTGGTTGACTCCCCACCTCGGCTAAAAGGTGGAGAATGCCCTCTGCGATCCTTAGAGCCCCCAATATTTGTGAGGCATTACATACTGAAATCGAAGAGTTTCTGGAGTTGAACGAGGGTTCTGTGAGCACCTATGCTACCCTATAGGAGGCATTCAAGGTTTGGGTCTGGGGTACTATACTGGGTAAATCCACAGGTATGCTGAAAGCGGTGAGGAGGGAACTGGGTGTGGCTGAAGCCACAATAGACACATTACAGACGGAATATAGCGCCACATTGAACAAGGAAACCCTATCTAAGATACACGCTTCCCTTAAGGAATTTAATGAACTAGCCAATAGGGAAGTCTTGTACATGGCTGCCCGGGCTAAGGCCCGCAGATACAGGGAGAGCAATAAGGCAGGTAGATTTCTGGCCAAGATGCTTAAAACAGAAAGGCACCTTAACCCAATCGCTAGCATCCAGAATCCGGCTGGGGTCACGGTCAATAAAGAATGCGACATCAACACTACTTTTGCTGATTTTTACTTTGCTTTATACTCTGATCACGATGTTAAAACCAGGGAAGACACGTTCAGGTACCTGGACTCCCTTGATCTCCCAACACTCACTGAAACGACGCGAAACATTTTAGATCAACCCGTGACTATTGAAGAACTCAACAAGGCCATTCAATCTTTATCTGGTGGCCGCGCCCCTGGCTCGGATGGCCTGACTGCCGGACTGTACAAAGAATTTCAAGGTGTATTGGCCACACTATTACTGAAAGTATGGGAAGAGGCCATGAATTGTGGTATCCTTCCAGACTCGATGCGTGAAGCAGTTATTACGGTCCTTCTGAAGCCACGTAGACCAGCACAGGATATGGCCTCCTACAGGCCCCTCTCCCTAATCAATACTGATGCGAAAATCTTCGCTAAAGTACTGGCCACCAGAATCCTTCCGTACATGCCAATCATGGTCCACCCTGATCAAGCTGGCTTCATACCAACTAGATCCACGGCTTTAAACCTGCGACGACTGTTTAATGAGCTGGCGCAAATAGACCCGGAGGCAAAAGCGGCCGTAGTAGCCCTTGATGCCGAAAAGGCCTTTGATTCCGTCTCCTGGACATACCTTTTACTGGTACTCGAGAGGTTTGGACTTGGACCATATTTTATTAAATGCGTTCGGCTGCTATATACCCAACCATCCGCCAAGGTCCTAACCAATAACACCCTGTCCCCCTCTTTCCATCTGCACAGGGGGACCAGACAGGGCTGCCCCTTCTCGCCCATTCTGTTTGCCCTCACTATTAAACCAATGGCGGAATATATTCGTCAACACCACTCGCACAGAGGACTCAGGATGACTGGCCCTCCCCAAATTATATCTCTGTATGCGGACGATACACTGTTGTATGTCCGGGACCCACATGAGAATGTGCAACACATTATGGCTGACATACACAAGTTCTCGGAATATTCAGGATATAACATCAATGTCCCCAAATCTGAAATCTTTCCATTGACCCCTAACACCCCTAATACAGGTGACCTATCTTGCATCACAGGGTTTAAGCCTGCCCCCACGCAGATAAGATACCTGGGAATAATGGTGGCTAGAGATAGACAGCTGCTGTACTCACATAATCACAGCGAATTACTTCTCACCCTTTCAACCAAGCTCCACCTATGGGCTAATCTCCCTCTGTCCCTATACGGCCGAGTGGCCCTACTTAAAATGGTAGTACTACCCACACTCTTGTACCTCTTCAATAACATCCCAATCTGGCCCAGTAAACCCTTTTTTGCGAAACTTAGGTCATTGGCATCTTCCTTTATTTGGAACGGAAAAACTGCTAGGCTGGGGTGGGATAAAATGGTGGAGCCATACTCACAGGGCGGTATTGCGGCCCCTGATTTTGAATTGTATTGCATAGCAGCACAGGCACAATTTGTAAAGCATTGGTTTGACCCCGAAGACACAGCCCCACACATTCTCCTTGAAAAGCACGCAGTCCGCCCTAATGATATACGATCGGTCCTTTTGAACCCCACCTATAGTAACGACTGGCCTTTCAACCCGGTATACGCCCTTCCGCGAACCTGGGACCCGAATAAACTCTTCAGGTTAAGAGATATGTTCCCTGATGGCACGTTTTGTGAACTTGCGGATTTCACAGAGGCAGTGGGGGCGGGGGCTCAGCTTAAGCGACTTCAATATTATCGTATGAGAACTGCTTTTGCTGCCAAATGGCCTTCCTTCCCGGTAGAACCACAGGCACATGAATGTATCAGAGCTATGGTGACGACGGACGGTCATGGTAAGGGAATCTCGTCGCTATACACCTTGGTGCAATCACACTCCCCCTCACGAAACACGATCAGAGAAACCTGGGAGCGGGATGTGGGTACCCAGATCGATGACGTGAGATGGGCCCGATATTGCCAACTCCCCAAATCGGTCTTCATGAACTCTGGACTCCGTCTGATCCAATTTAAAATCCTGAACCAGCTACATTACTCCCTGGACAGACTAGCTAAGTTTGTGGAGGGTTGCACAGGGACATGTTCGAAATGTGGCACTCCTGATGCTGGAGCGTATCATATGTACTGGTCGTGCCCTGTTATCGCGAACCTTTGGCAAGAAGTGGCTGCGCTCCTTGAGGAGATAACGGCGATCCCAGCCGCTCTGTCCCCCCTAAAATACCTGCTTGGTGACATTGGAAAGGTGAAGGAAACCACAAGAAGATTATTTAATATCTAATGTATTATTGCCAAACGCTGCATCCTTAAATGTTGGAAGTCCACTGCTGGGCCTACCCGATCCAATTTCCTGAAAGACTTGTGTATGATGAACGATGATGAGGAACTCTTTGTCATATCAGTCCCGACACCCTGTCGTCCTAAAGATATATGGTTGCTGCTACGTTTGTATTGTGATTTAATGTCTGATGCTGTTGTAACACCTACCCTGTCAACTTAGGTGACGATACATGCCTTATTGCTACAGATGTATGCCATTGTCGATATTATATACATGCTATACTGCACTGTTTATGAGAACTGTCTTGCTGTGAACCGTTCCCTTAATAAACAAAGTTTTAAAAAAAAAATACACAATCCATTGCAATCTTCCCAATCCACCAGTGCTACAGAGGAGAGACCAGGGCCATTGTATACATCATGTCCAAGGCTACCCGTAAAACCACACACCGCGTGCGCAAGAAGCGCTTCTCGGATGAGGAGTTAAATATGCTTGGAGATACCCTTGCTGCCAATGCCGATGAGGTTTTCACAAATAACCTCAAAAGGGAGGTGCAGCTGAGGAAGAAGGAAATCTGGGAGGAGGTAGCATGCAAGGTGTCAGCGGTTGGCACCACCGCCCGCAGTCAAAGACTGCAAAAAAAGATGGGACGACCTCCATCTCAGGGGCCGGAACATCCTTTCCAGCAATCGTAGGGAGGCCATGGCCACAGGCGGGGGTGCCCATTCACGGTGAAACTCACGAGCTGGGAGGAAACCTGCAGCACAGCCATCCAGATGGAGTGGATAGAGGGCTTCGGGGAAATGGAGACGGGTGCTGCGACATCTGGAGATGGAGTTGAGTGACCCTGCAAACTCCAGTAGGCCAAACCATGACGTATCGCAACTGATGTGAAAGTGAGCCAAGGCAATGCATGGCCCATCATACAGACCTTTACAGATCCATGCCCAGATGGAGGCCCAAACCCTGCCACACTGAAATGCATGCTGTGTGCCAATCCCATTACCAACAGACACCCAACACACAGGGACCATTTGCATGTCATACATCACACAAAGCCCAATACAATGGCATACCACCTGGTACGCATCAGTGCAGAATGGAGACGCCACAGCTAATGCCAATATGCCCCCCCCCCTTGAAACTACCTTGTGTGACACACCTATAATTTTGCAATGCATGAGAAATGAAATACTGTACAGCACCATCTCATGCATCTTGCATGTAACACCATCACTGATGCCCTGCATCTCTTCTTTCCCCACAGGCACTGATGGAGAAGGTGGGATTCAGGACCCTGCCACAAGGCCATCTATGTCCAGGGCCAGACTGCCGGGCACTGGCCAATCCACCTCCGGGGCAGCACCGCGGCCCACAGGCCAACCCAGGGTAAGTGCACAGGCTATGCAGGCACAGGAGGACACCACAGCAGCGGACGAGACCCCGACCACAGAGCTGCCAACAACAGCTGAAGGGGAGGCTGATGGCACCCAGTCCGCTGCCACAAGTTCAGTGGGTGAGGCAGCAGCCACATCCCCACTCAGTGACGTGGATGTAGGAGCGGAGGAGTACGTGGACCTAGATGGAACAATCCATGTGGAATGTCCACACATCCCAAGCCCCCCGTCGACCCCCCAACACGCCACTCAGGGCACACTCTCCAGCCCCATGCTGGATTCTGCGGTACTACTGCACAGTTCAGAACTCACAACCACCCCTGAGGCCAGCCCTGCAATGGCCCACACAGCCGCAGCACCCTTAACCCCTGCAGCACCCACTGACATTGAGGCACGGCTGTCAAGGGTGGAGGCATGGCAGGACTTCATGATCGACCTTGTGCGCCAATATGTGGCTGACGGCGAGGAGACACGGCGAGAGATCCGTCAGGCCAATGCTGGGACCATTGCCGCCATTAATACCAGTGCAGTCATGATCCGTGACAGTTTGGGGGCCGTCACGCAGGTCCTAACCAGCATGCTACAACACATGCAGTGCCAACAACCTGCACCTGCAGTGCCAATCCCAACTGCATCCACCCCATCGTCCACACCTGCATCCTCCACACCCTCCAGCGCTGTGCGGATGATGAGGCGGAGTGCAAGGCAGACCGAAATGCTTCCCCCGGACACGAGAAAAGCCCGCAAATAGTGTAGGATGACAATGGGTGAGGGGGGAGGTGGTGTTGGTGGTGTAGAGGGGATTAAGGGGATGTTAATTGGGGGCTCTGGGGTGTTTATTGGGGGGTATGGGGTGTTTATTGGGGGTATGGGGTGTTTATTGGGGGGGTGGGGGTTTGGGTGTTTTGGGGGGGAGGATGTGTGATTGGTGGAGGGAGGAAGCATTTTTTTGTAATTTTCATTAATACAACCGTTGTGTGCAAAATCATTTAATGCCTGGACATTGTTCATTTCGTGTGTGTCCATTCAATTCATGACAGCGCACAGTGACCAACTCCCCACACACTCTATGTCCATGTCCACACGGTCCTAGTGCTCAGTGTAGCACTGACACATAACCATCAACATCCCTGTGGTTCAGAAGTAATCGTCAATCAGTGACGTATAGCGTACAGCACGGCCATCTTGTGCATCACGTACTGGCAGAGGTGCTGCTTCTCCACCATCATCATCATCATCATCATCATCCTCACCCGGTGCATGCATGTCAATGTCAGGTGGCAGTGGTACAATTCTCCGGATGCACATGTTGTGCAGCATGACACAGACGATGGTGATCTTTGCCACCTTCTCAGGGCCATAAAGGAGTGCTCCACCAGACCTGCTTAAGCAGCGGAACCAGGCCTTCAACAGGCCAAAGGTCTGCTCAATCACGACACGGGTATGAACCTGATTGTACACCTCTTCGTGCTTGTTACGCGAGTTCCGCACTGGGGTAAGTAGCCACGGCTTAAAGGGATAGCCTCCATCACCTGCATGGGAGCACAAAGAGGTATGTGTGAGTCAATCTGAGCTTACAACTTTAGGATTCACGGCCATGGCCACAGCTATTTGGTGTTGACATGCACATGTCCTTCACACAGATTAATTTGATGCATTGTGTACTGCAATATGGTCTGCTAGTGTGGATTGTGTTGTACAGATGATGCAGGGTGTTCACTTGCATGCTGATGCGGATGTACTGTAGATGCGGAACGATGCCTTGCCACGCATAATTGCAGTGTATGCTACTCTGTACCTAATCACACTAGCGACATTGCCACAGTTGTAATCATGTTTAGTCATGCATCGCTTGACATACCCATGGTGGCCTGCTTGTGCGTCTTGCATGTTGTCATTGATGTACGACATTAGACTTATGTATGGCATTGATGTGTCATGTTCGGGTTGGGATGTTCAGGTCAGAAGTGTTTAGCTCTGAGTGCATTGTCCACTCACCGCCCATTCCCACCCAGGTGGAGTATGCATCCCCCCCATTCCCACCCAGGTGGAGTATGCATCCCGCCCTCCCATTCCACCCAGGTGGAGTATGCATCCCCCCCATTCCCACCCAGGTGGAGTATGCATCCCCCCACCTCACAACCCTGATGCACTGCCATGGGCCAGTCAGGCAACTCACCAAGCAGCCAGGCACGTCTTCCAGCATGTCGTTCCATGTGGCGGGGTAGTGTGGAGTTACGCAGCACCATGGCATCATGTGTAGATCCGGGATATCGGGTGCAATAATGTGTGATGATCTTGCTGGAGTCAAATACCATCTGCACATTGATGGAGTGGTATTGTTTGCGATTGCGGTACACCACCTCAATGGCATGAGGGGCCACCAATTCTACATGGGTGCAGTCGAGGGCACCGACGCAATTGGGCATGCCTGCCAGTGCATGGAAGCCTACTTTGGTGTCGGCGAGCTCCTGGCCAGTCAGTGGTAGGGAAATGTGGATGCTTGCATGCTTCAGTAGGGCATCAAGCACTTGGGTCAGCATGCGCGACAAGAGTGGTTGTGATATGCCATGCAGCTGGCCCACTGTGTGCTGGTAGGTGCCTGTGGCCAGGAAGTGGAGCACAGACACCACCTTTAGTAGAGGGGGGATGGCAGTGCGTATTTCTATCAGGCTGACAATGTCGTCGTGTATCATGTCCACTATGGTGGTGATGGTGTCCCGGTCCAACCGGTACAGGGTGTGGATCTGCTCTGGGGTTAGATTGAATGGACTGGGTCTGATGCGAGGGATTGGTGGCTGCCTACGTGGTACCACTGGCTGCACTGGTGGAACTTGTTGAGCCTGTCTCACCCTCCTTCTCCTCCTGCGTCTCCTCTGTGCTGCCTGTTGTAGCTGTAGTTGTTGTTGCTGTTGTTGTAGCAGTACAGGCATGTCCTCCACCCCCATGATTGCAAGAGCTAGTGGGATCATTTTGGTGTAGGAAGAGTGTGGTGTGTGGGTGTACTCCTTTTGTACTGGGGAAGGCTCCATTGACTCCACCTGTGGTGATTGTGTGCACCTGTGGAAGTTGCCTGCACTGCAGGTTGCTATTTGCGGGTGGTCCGCGATGCCTGTATTGGGGCCATCGCGCAGGCCCTAATTACCGCCATCGGGATGCCGGTAAGTGCATGCCCATGTAACTTGTGATGTCCTCCTGTTAGCGGCATCCCGGTATTGGCGCTGTGAAGGGGCACGTGTATGCACGCATGCCGGTAAGAAGGGGCACGGTATGGGCAGTGGCGGTATTGGCGGGTTGTCGGCTTGTAATGCCCGTACCCGTTAACAATGCCGGTAAAGCCATTCCACCTTCCTTTTTTTCCTTACCTCCATACTCGTAATGAGGCCCTAAATGGCATTGTTCCCAAACAACATTTTTTAAAAAAGAACATTAAAATACATTAGAATACAATACAAAGACTATTCCAAAATAGTCACTATATAAAGTGCATTGATTCAGTCAACATTATAAGATTTATACAAACATTTAAAATGTATACAATATTTAAGAGAGAAAAAAACAATCTTAAAAAGATCAAATTAAAAAACCTCTCGGCTGCTAAAAAGAGTGTATCCCCTGGATTAATCAACCGACAGTGTCACAACCTTTCCCATTCAATCGGGATTTCTGACCTCCAGCCCTTGAAAATTAAAGAGCAACATTCCATCAAAGCAGAGCACGAGATCAATAAATGTTTTTGCGTCTCTATATCAGTAGCACAATATCGACACAGTCTGTCATTGCATGGAATTTTAGTTCTGGCCTCCAATATATCTAAAGTAGGGGACAAGTTCAGCTTTATTTTCAGCATAAGCCTCCAGCGCTCCCTTGAGGGATGTTTTTCAAGGTATAGCTGTAATGTATTATGTGCCTTAATATCAATTTGAAAGGTATCAAACATGTTATAGCCAACCAACGTTTCTCTGTTTACTATCCAATCTTGTTCCTTGGGATTTTTTTAAAACTCTTAATGGGTGATGCATTAACTCATCTTCACAAGAATCTAACTTGGCCAATTTGAGCTAAGTAGTGGCAATCCATGAATTCAAGATTTTACATGCATGGGTTGTCCATAACTCATGAAGAACCTCCAAAAAAGTATTCTCAGCAAGTAACAGGATAGATTTTAACATTAGTAATCGTCTCCATTCAATACATGAATTAAGAGACACTAATCCAAGCTCATGGCGAATAGCAGCATAAGGGGTCCCAACAGGTACACCCAGCATCTTCTTCCAAATGCGTGCCTCTAGCTTAAACCAATCCTAGCCATCCTCCAGGATCTCGGCCCTGTGTATTATTCTCAGCACCATTTTTTGGTTATACATTATTAATGCTGGTTTCAGTGAAAATCTACCGAATCTCTTGTCTAGAGCTCTCATCTGAGACGCTGTACTTCCTGTTAGGGGAAATCCCTAATCAACAATAATTGAAATCAACAATGCCGTTTGAGGGGCCTGGGAGGTCTTATCATGCAGCTGAATCCCCAAGTATTTAAAACTTTTTAGCATACCAAGGGGTTGACTGTCAACATTCCAATTATACCGTGGCCTTGCTGTCCCTTTCCCCAAATTTAGCAACATAACTTTGGATTTGGAGATGTTGAACTCCAAATCTTTAAAGTACCTACTGACCACCTCCAATGAGCGTTGAAGCCCAATTGGAGTATGGTCAATAAGCACCAGGTCATCGGCATACAGAAAGTAATGGACCTTATGCGTACCCAGTCTTGGGGGATTTGCTCTGACCTCCCTCAAGTATTCACCAATATCTGCAATATACATATTAAACAAAAACAGGGCCATAACACACCCCTGGCGTAATACTCGGCTTGTTTGAACCCAATTCGAGAGTGTTCCAGCTTGGTCCAATTTTATTCTGTCCTTGGTGCACTAATACAATGCCACCAACATGGAGAGCAACGTAGGGGGCAATCCCATTTCACACATTTTGCTCCATAGTTTATGCCTATTGATGTAATCAAAAGCTTTACTTATGTCTAAGAAAGCAAAATACAGTTTTCTCTTAGAAGCAGCCCTCTGGTCAACTAGAAGCCTTAGCACCAGACAGTTCAGTGATGTATTAGTACCGCATCTGATCCCTGATTGGTACAGATGTAAACAGTGTACTTCCTTTCCCCAAGAATTAAGTGCCCTCAGCAAAAATTAGGACTTTTTTTTTTAATACGAGGTGTCCAGCAACGAGTTTGGCCGATAATTATTCGAATTCAGTCAATCTCCTTCTTTATGTGTAACTACTACAATTGCATAATGAAAACCAAAGTCCCTTGGGGGCTAGCATGTTCACCATACTGGAACAGTCTCATTTGTAGCATTGAATAATTATATTTTAGGTTAAAATTTGGTAAGGTTGGATAGTGTTTTTGGCAGCAAAAAAATGCCTGATCATTGCTCTTTCGGCAGCATCCTTTTCGTCAACCAGAGATTTTGCTCCTTATGCTCAATCTGTGCCCACAGCGCACAGCGTGAGCTCCTAGGTGATTAAAAGTCACAATCTGTACCTGTGGCATAGGGCACCTGTGTTTTCCATTTCTTCTTCACTGATTTACTAACAACTTTCCCTATCAAGTCATCATCTAAGGACTCACCAGGGGACACTAAATTGTTTGCTCCCGATAGTCTATTTGCACAGATAGCTGTTCTGACTTATCCAATTGGTGGCAGCTCTTGATAATTACAGTGGGGTACAGTCTACTGCACCCCAATGGTGTCTCTACAAGAAAACCCTGTGTCAATCCACTGCAGAGTCCAACAGCTAGGTAAGAGTGAGCAGTATTCAGATGTTCCCACCTATAGTCATAGCACTGCATTCCTCAAGGTGAGAGGGATATGGTTCTCCGAATCAGTTAAAACCAGTTATGACTGGTTTGTGAATGGTGTCTGGAACCAGCCTTGGACTCACACCTACAGGGAAGAGGCATGTGAAAGTTGAAGTGGCAGGAGCCAAGTGATTTCAGTGGCCACCAAAAGCTTCAATTAATGCAAACCTGTAATTTGGGTTGAAGATTTCAGAGCCCACAAAATTCCTTTTTAAAAACAGATGTCCGAGGGGGCGCTGTTGAGCCGGCGGCAAGGTGGCTGCCTAGCTTTCCAGCTCCGTGACCTGACGGCAAACTATCCGTCGGAATCAGCGGATTTCTTCATCATCCAGCGCTGGGGACGAGCGCATTGTGCTGCATACTGCCTGCCCCGTGCATTGACCCATTGCTGGCGGAAATCGGAGCTCTGGGACTGAGGGAGACCCCTTCTCCTTTGAACGACGTGCCCGGCAACTGCGGCCTGCTGAGCTTGGGGCGACTGCTGCGGACCCTGCCCCCTGAGGCCTGCCGGCCCGACGGGCTGCTATCTCTTGCTGCGCTGCAGCGGATTACTCCCGCCCTGCGCGGTGAACGCTGGCATCCAGGCGCCGGGCCCGAGCTCCTCTCTGCCCGCCCTACAGCGCGCCCGCTCCTCGGCGCGTTTTTGGGCAGGCGCCTCCTTCGCGCCCCCGAGCCCCTCGCGGCCTGGTGCGCCACACACTACTGCGGGCTCGTGCGGCCCGTCCTCTCCGCCCACCCCTGGAGGAGTCCTGGCGTGGGGACCGCGCCACTTACCGCGACTGCCGGATCCCTGGACTCTACGCCGCGGGGGCGGCTGGTGCGCGCCCCCCGCACTGCTGTCTTCTCCCAGACCCGTCAGGAGATTTCTACATTGGATCATTGGCTCCCGTGGGGGCCGCTCTGGGGTCCTACCTCCCCGGGGGTGCATCTGTGCCCATCCCCCCCGCCTGGCCCCTCGGGCTGAAACTGCAACACCTGCCTGCACATCACCGTAACTGAGACCTGCTTGTGGTCTCCATGCTCCGGTCCCTGGCGGCCAGGTCGACCGGGACCCTATGGGGGCGGAGACCTGACATCCTGCCTGCAGGTGAGAGGTTTGGGGCCTGGGACTGCCTTATACTGTGCCCCTGGGGGGACCACTCGCCTACACTCTCTGCACACACCAGGTCCACGTGCATAGTAAACTTTCCACGGAGTGAGCGGCCGCGGGCCATCAGGCCCTTCATCATTCATGCTGACTTGTTTGGACGGCCCCCCTGTGCTTCATGATCCCGCTGCTCCTCTCGCATGGGCAGCCACTCATTTTTGCTTGGCTTGGTTCACTACCTGGGCACCTCTGCGAGACCCTTGGATTGCGCACCGAATCACTGGAGCCCTTCAACTGTGTCCCTGGATTGCGTCGCCTCACGCCAGCTTCACTCTGCCCGCTTGTCCTACGCTGGTGTGACCCTGGGCGCTTCACCACCCTTTCTTCTCACACTGTGCAAATACTAGTCGCACCTAGAGGTCACCAGGTGCCCTGACTGAGCTGCCCTTCATTGCTGGTTCTCGCTACCTGGCCCTGATCTACCTTGGTGGCGGGCGCCGCTTGTCACTCGTCTTCCCAGGACGTGGCCACTCGAAGCACTTTGCCTGCCCCCCCCCCCCCCGGGTGGGCCTGCAGCCCTTGAATCTATCTGGTCGGAGTACTCTTCGCCCCAGACACCACGCATTAAACGTCCCAGAGCTGACCAGGACCCGAAGACCCTCCCTATGTCCCACTGGTAACATACTGCACTACCTGCCCTGCTGTTCTGGGTGTGCCTCCAAATATGTCCGGCAAGGCTCGCGGGGCTAACAAGGCCGGAGCGATGGACAAGTTTGCTAAATCACTTGCTAAACAGGATCAGGGAGGGGCGGCCCTCCCACAGGACGAACCAGATGTACCCTCATGTTCTCCTCAACCCGACCTCACGACGCTCATGGAATCTATGGCCAAAAACTTTGCAGCATTTCACGAAAAATGAGATGACATAAATGCAAATGTCGCCTCACTACGAACTAAGCTGGACCAACATGGCACTAGGCTGGTCGAGGCCGAGACCAGGATTGGAACCACTGAGGATGAGGTGCACCTGCTCCAGGGCACGGTCTCCGACTTGGTGCGGGACATGAAACAGGTCAAGGCGAAGTGCGATGACCTAGAGTCCAGATCCCACAGGAACAACATCCGCATTGTGGGGGTTCCGGAGTCGGCCTTCAAGGGCAAGATGGAAATCGCAGTCGAGACCCTTCTGAGAGACCTTCTGGGGAATCCACAACTCTCACCGTTCTTCACCATCAAGTGGGCCCACCGCTCGCTGGCCCCGCGCCCCAAGCCGGGTGACTTCCCCAGACCAATTATAGCCAAGGTGCTCAGCTTCAGGGATAGAGACCACATCCTACGTCTAGCCCGCGAAAAGGGGGAACTGAGATTTGGGTCCCAGACTGTTCGTATCTTTCCCGACTTCTCGGTCAATGTCCAAATGGAACGCAGGCAATTTAATGGCGTGAAAAAATTGCTTAGGGAAAGGAAAGTGGAATATGCCATGTTGTTCCCTGCAAGGCTGAAGCTCACCCACCGTAATAAACTGTACTTTTTACGGTCCCGGAGGAGGCGGTCAAATTTATTGAGTCCCATATTCCTGTCCCTGATCCGGCAGACGATCCTGCTGACGAGGGTTGACTTGAACTGCCCTGCACTCATTACTTGAATCATTTATGGTGTCATCGCCACGTTTACCGCTTGCAATTTCCTTGTCATTTCATGTATCCTTTTCTTGTGCATCCACTGTCTGTCGTAACTTGATTTGAAAGCCTCATGAAACGCCTACTGGTTACTAATTTGTGATATACTTGATACGGCACCTTGTCTAGGCTCTCCCATTTCAATACCCCCTGCTTAGTGTATTATATACTGGTGTTCCCTCTACTACTTAACATGGTTACCGCTGCACGGTATTTCGTGTAGTCCATCGTTCAACCGCCCAATCGGGCTCACAGCAACAGCTACCCCCGCTGCAGTTGCAACGCTGAGTTTGGCTTGTTATGTTTTACTGGTTGCACCCCTGTTGGGTGCGAGGGCCGGCCTTGCCCCATTGGGTTTGGCACAGGTGCCCTGGAACTCTGGGTGGACTCTTGGGCACTGCTCCGGTTGGGGGGGCAGTGTGGGAGGGGGTGGGGACACTGTTGGGGTATTATGGAAAAAATGGCAAGACAGTGGTAGCTTCTGGTACGATGCAACGGGCCACTGAACTGATGGTCGGCACTTGTGTAACATACTTTCTCATACACTACTCGGATCCCCCCTAAAGGGCTACTAAATGGCTATTAGGCTAATGTCTTGGAATATCAGAGGGCTCAGCAACTTCACGAAGGAACGCAAGATCACTGCTTATGTCCAGAGGCACGGGGTCAAAATACTCCTCTTGCAAGAAACCCATGCACTCGCTCAACTCTCGTCCTCCTTTGCCCCCTCATGGGGCTCCAACAAATACTACACGGTGTTCTCTTCACAGTCCAGGGGTGTCCTCACCCTGATTCACAAGTCCTTGGAATTCTCCCTTCACACCAGCCACATTGATGGCCAGGGTAGATACGTCATCCTCCACTGTTTCCTTGCAAATACTGAATGCCTTCTGGTCAACACATATGCCCCATGCATCGATGCGCCTGATTTTTTTTACCACATCCTTGACATCCTCCTTAGATATGTTGGGGTTCCTGTTATCTGGGGGGGCATGAATCTTATCCTGGACACTGACTTGGACAGATCCGGTGTTGCACCTAGAACTCTGTCCAGAGCCGCTCGCCGCCTCCATACACACATGATCACTAATGGATTGGTAGATGCCTGTAGAGTACTCCACCCTTTGTCGAAAGAGTTCACGTTTTACTCTTCTGTTCACGACAGCCACTCCAGGATTGATCTTTTCCTTCTCTCCGCCGGGCTCATGGGCAAAACGCTCACCACACAGATTCTCCCACGCACACTGTCCGATCACTCCCCGCTCACACTGGACATCGCCCTACAACCGGCCCTCCCCCATCACTCTAACTGGCGGTTTAAGTCAGATGCACTGCGTGACATTATTTTCAAGGCTGACATCCTCGCAGACATCTCCTCGTACTTTGATAACAATAAGCGCCATGATACTACGGATGGGGTGAGATGGGAGGCCTTTAAGATTTTCATCAGGGGCATGTGTATCTCCAGGGAGGCTGGGGCCCTGAAGGACATTAGAAATTCTCTACACCGTTCTGAGTCCAGACTCAAGGAGCTTGAGCGCGAATATGCAGCCACTCCCTCTCCACCCAAGCTCGCGCAAATACGAACTGAGCTGGATGCGTTTCAGTCCTTTGCTCTCAGCGAGATACAATATCTTGCCCGACCAGTTGCGGCTCGGAAATATGGTGAAGGTGAGAGGCCGGGCCGTACCCTAGCCCGCCTCGCCCGAGCCGAGGGAGGTAGAGGTCGGATTGACAGTATCGTCTACAATGGCGGAGTGCGACATTGGTCCGACCGGCCCATTCTTGAGACCTTCGCAGATTTTTATGCGACCCTTTACGCCCAACAACCAGAGCACAGCCCACAGGACCTGGACGATCTCCTGGACCGCATCCCAATGTCCCTTATATCTCTAGCCACTAAAGAACAATTAGATGCACCCTTCACCCTTGACGAGATCACCGCTGTCATTTCCGCCCTCCCTAAGGGTAAAGCCCCCGGCCCTGACGGCCTAACCGTCGAGTTCTATCAGGAACATGTTGCCCTCCTTGCTCCACGTCTTCACGAGGTCTGGGAGGAGTCGCTGAGTCTATCAACCCTCCCCCGATCCCTCCGCGAGGCTGTCATCACTGTGCTCCCCAAACCGGGTAAGCCCTTGGATGAATGTGGCTCCTATAGACCTCTGTCCCTCATCAACACTGATACCAAAATCTTCGCCAAAGTCATAGCAGATAGGTTCCTCCCTATCATGAAATTCCTGATTCACCCACACCCGAGTGGTTTCGTCCCTGCCCGCTCCACGGCATTACACATTCGGCAACTGTTTAACGTTCTCTCTAGAATAGACCCTAAAGCCAATGCTGTGGCTGTGACGCTGGATGCCCAAAAGGCGTTCGACATGGTCTCGTGGCAATACCTTTGGGCGGTGCTGGAGAGGATGGGGGATCGGCCCATACATGATGTCCTGCATTAAGTTATTGTACACTGACCCCGGGGCCAGGGTCCTGGTTAACTCCCACCTGTCAGCTCCCTTTTCTCTCCACAGGGGGACACGGCAAGGATGCCCGTTTTCTCCCTTGTTATTCGCGATGGCCATCGAGCCCATGGCGGATAGCGTCCGAAACAACCACGTGCGCAAGGGGATTCGCCTGCGGGATACCCCCGAAATGATATCATTGTATGCCGATGATGTGCTTTTATACATCAGAGACCCCTCAGTCCACTTTGACCCGATCATGCGCGAAATTATAAAAATTGGTACTTTCTCGGGCTTTACCATAAATTACACTAAGTCGGAAATCTTTCCCCTCACACCCGCAACTCCCCAACCTACATGCGGATTTCCTCTCAAGTGGGCACCCGAGGGCATCAAATACCTTGGGGTCCAGGTGTCCCTCTCAAAATCCTCGTTACTGTCTGATAACTACGGGGCTGCTGAGCAATACGCCGACGCCAGGATGGAAAGGTGGTGGAACCTCCCCCTCTCACTATCAGGGAGACTGTCCCTTATAAAAATGATTATAGTCCCGAAGCTTTTATACATATACGCTAACGTCGCACTTTGGCCCGGGAAACAGTATTTTGCGGACCTGCATGCGGGGTGTGCCCGTTTTCTATGGCACTCTGGTGCCGTGCGCAGAAAGTGGCAACACATGACCCTACCTTATGAGAGGGGTTGGCTTTAGCGCACCTGATCTCGCTCAGTATTGGATAGTCGCTCAAGCTCAACATGCTACATATTGGTACCAGGAACCCCCCCCCCATGTTAAGCTTGAAACCCTGGCGACCGCGGAGGTGAACGTCATGTCATTGATCCTCTTTCACTCGTACCGCTCGGAGGCCCCACTGACCCAGTGGCCTCCACTATTAGGGCGTGGCGGCAGATTCTGAAGCCTGGCTCTGGTTCCCCCCCGTATTACTAATGGCTCCCACTCTGGTCGTTCCCTGGCCTCACCCCCACACAAGATAAGCTCCTCATGCGACACTGGTCAGACCTGGGATACAGATCATTCTCCGACCTGTTCCCTGATGGGAAATTCATCACCCCAGAAACGTGGAAGCCAGGGCACTCCAAGTCCTCACTGGAACTGCTACAATACTTTCGTCTCAGAGCGGCGGTCCAAGACATGTGGCCTTCATATCCTGTCAAACCCCCTGAGTCTCGCAATGGCGCGTGCTGTAGAAACCCCCCACACTGCTCGAGATGCCTGGAGCCGTGATCTGGGATTAGACATCACTGACGAAATGTGGAATAAAATGTGCATGCATACACGCAAAGTTTCTCTTAATTCCAGAGTTAGATGTGTTCAATACAAGGTACTCAATCGCTTGTACTACACTCCCTATGCGATTGGGAGGTTCGCCCGCGACCTGTCCCACCCCTGACAAGGATGCAGATCCACTGATGCGGACCACGCCCACATGTTCTGGTCCTGCGGGACACTGGCCCCGTTCTGAGATGTGGTGCTTGGGACCCTCTCCGAGATAGTGGGCTTTCCTGTTTGCCCTGACCCCCTGTCTCTTCTCTTCGGTCTGTGGGAGGGGGCTGAGGCGAAACGGGAGGCTAAGTTTTTGAATGTGGCGGCGAGCGTGGCCAAGAAATGCATCCTGCAATGTTGGAAGCGCAGATCCCCCCCTTCCCTGGAAATGTGGCTGAAAGCCCTCACCTGGATGCAATCTTGTGAAGAAGACTATATTAACATGTTGCCCAGTAATGCTCGGCCTAAGAACATATGGACAGAGTTTTGTAGCTACCTGAATGGTAAGGTGGACCTGGAACTTCTATCTTCTCCCCCATCTCCGGATCCGGGGACGGTGCATACCACACCATAAACGCCTGTAGTGTTATTAACCTCTCTCTGAACTGTGTGTGGACTTCTGTTTAACATGCCCTTTACTATCTACGATTTAAGTATGTAATGTGTGTTGTTGCTGTAACCTGTAATGTGCCAGTTACTACTGCTTGCCAATAAAGACAAGTTTAAAAAAAAATAAAAACAGATGTCCGGCATGCTTACCTCATCCGAACCTGGGGACAGGTTTCAAAGCACAGAAGGTAGACTTTGAGAAGAATTGGTCAGGGAAGCTCAGTTGGTCCCTTCACACTTCTATGCCATGATCTAACATTCAAGCCATGCCCAGTATTTGTAGACAGCAGATTTTTACTGAATACAGGTGTCCAACCACAATTTCTATTCTAGACACTTTTTGGGGGCCATCAACTTTTTGCTTTTTCGCCCCTTGTCTTTTTTGGATTATTGACTTCTTTTGAGTAGCCAGAAAAACTTCTCCTGAAGTCCCCATGCCATGAGGTCCCTTTATACTTTTTTTTTAAGGTATTGGGTCTCCCATAAGACACCCAGTCTCCATGTTTGCCCAAGGGTGATTATATCACAGGTTTTAGTGACTAGGTTGATGGCAGCTATATTTTAGCTTTGGCGTCACCAGGCATGCAAGCCATTTTACTGCATTGGTAACCCAATGTTCCTTTTTGATAGCCACTGGGGTCCCAATGTGTTTTTTGAAATCCTGCTCTGTGCAATTTTGTGTTACAGGACTACTTTTGCCCACAATGGCATCCTCCATATTTATCATAACTGATTTAGGCCAGTGTAAGTCCCTGGACTCTACCTCTCACTTCCTAGGGTTTTGGCTAAGTGGCAGATCCATTAACAACTGGAATGGTATGGTCATTTCACTCTTAAACCCTCAGACCCATTTAGTAATCGGCCTGCTTCTTTATCCCAGTTTCAGGTTTCAGCCTCAGGAAGTCCAGTCCAGGCTTTGTGAATGCTCTTGCCGACTTCCCCCACATATTCTGGGTCGAGCCCTCCACTCTAGAACCATTTTCTGGGCTGTTAACCATCCCATCCTACCGTTTCCTACAGGATAACTCTATTATAGTGAACAGGGAAGACACGGTTTGTGGTCTTTTCATTGAAAATAATGCATCGAAAAGACAATCCATCGAATAAAATCCAACGGAAATAAATGCATCGAAAGTCTATCTTTTACATTAAAAGTACATATCCATGGAGACTTGTCCATCGAATATAGGAATGGGCAAGTTTCGACGGATATGTTTAAATGTAAAAGATACCATTTTGACGCATTTATTTTTCATGTTAAAACGTTACATGGAGCTGTCCAGTGCTGAATTTATTGTATATGGGGGGGTTCCCCACGCAAACCCCCCTCTTAACCCTAACCCAACCCTCACTCCAACCTTAACTCTAACCCTAACTCTAACCCTAATTCTAACCCTAACCCTAACTCTTACCCCACCCCTACATCTAACCCTAACCCTAATTATCAATCGAAATTATCCATCGAAATTCATTCAATGAATATGCTTTTCGATGGAAAAGCAATTCGATGAATACATTTCGATGGATAAGCATTCGATGGAAATACCAGATACCGGAAGACACTGGTGTCTATCCGGACGGTGCTCTAGGGCTACAATGATTGTTTTGTGCAGCACAATCCATTCCCCTGCACAAGGAGCCTCACGTAATGGCCCCCGCTCATCACTTTGTACTGGTTGCCTAGCAACCTTCTGTGACAAAGCATGCCGCTGATAGGCTCATGCGCTCTATTTCCTGGGCCTACGATTACCGGAAGGCATGAGCCGGCACTCCACCAACGGCACCTACTTAAGGCACGGATCTGTCTGTGCCTGTCCGTGCCGAACCGGCATGTTACCCTGGCCGTGCAACTGCTACTCCCTGTGTATCCCCTGGAACTATTGAACAGCCTACACCTTATCAACATGGTAAGAGTACCATCCTAACATTTACCATTGACACTCCCGTTATAACGCTGATTTGTATCCACCCTCCACTCGCTCCTGACAGTACTTAAAGGAGCCGGGTCAACATATTTTCACCAACGCAACCCATAAATCGCATATGTTCACTTTGGCCGCAATGTCCATACTCTGTTAAATCGCAGCCTTATTACCCTAGTCAACAGTACCATACTGCACGTTGCGTCACAGGCTCTGTAATATACATGCTTGGTTACGTGGTTATAAAAAGAGCTTTATCCATATACCTGCAACATGCTTTAAGCCCCCTCTAGGCCTACTCGCGTACCGCACCATTGTTTGAGTATTTACGGTGTCACCTCACACAAGATCACGACCTGACTTGCCTTGCCAATGTTTTTGTTCTTGAACCTTGCTCTTGAACCTTATTTTGTATCATTTCTACCGCTATTGCTTATACCTCTGCACTTGTTTCTGCTTTTGCCTAATGCCCAATGCCAGTGTCTGATTTGCATTTACATTAGTAGAACCTTTTTTAATACTAAAGAAAAATTTGCCTCCAAATACTGTGCCCCTGCTCTCAAACGCCAATTACCATCTGCACAATTTAATCTGTACTATCTTCTCTCACATTGTTCTGCTCTGCTCATGACCGCCTATCACTTTGTGCCCGACCTACATTTTTATTGCTCATAGGTGGATTGCCCTGCCTGCTCCTGTTGCCTTTCTACCTTGTTGCCCATGTAAACATATACTGCATATGCCCAAATTGTAACACTCCTTACCACCAGCACCTGCCAGACCATACCCCAACCGCCTACCCCAATACTAGTGCCCTGCACAAACTGCCTCACCTGCTGCGACCAGCTCCTGCACAGCATTACATCCCTTGACATAGTCATACTCACCCCCCAGCAAACAGTATCCAAACGATGCCCAACACACCGCAGACATTTACACTCACCATTCCAGCCATCCTACTACCATCATCCACCATAACTCCTACTATATTCCTCCCTGCCCTTCAAGCCATCCCACCCCTTGAGTCTCAACACCCAGCTACTGCCAATTCCACACATCCTCTCTCCCCTGCGGAATGGATCACCCGCTATGTCCCCACCCCACTCCACTCCACTCATACCATGCCCTCTCAGTCTAAGAAATGCAAGACTAGGCTCTCGCTTTCTCAGCAACATGATGTCACAAACAGCCTCTGCCCCACAGAAGGCCAATAGAACTAAGTCTCCACCACCCCAGCCTCCCCACTCCAAAAAAAGCAAAATAAGGTTAGTTGAAGCATCCACCAATCTACAATGCGCCCTGATCAATGCAAGACCGCTACGAGCACATGCCACGGAAATCCATTACTTAATCACTAACCTCGACCTTGACATCCTAGCGGTCACTGAGACCTGGCTCCATGAAGCTGCAGGTCCTGCCCTCTCACTAGCCCTCCCAGAAGAACACGCTATCTACAGGCAAGATATACACACAGCCAAAGGTGGGGGAGTAGACCTCACAGTCAAAGACTGCCTAGTGGTAAGGCAAACCACCCCCAACCTCCGGAGAACATTGATTCCCTCTCAGTTAAGATCTCCACCTCGCCCAACACCACCATTACCATCCACCTAGTCTACCGACCTCCAGGTCCTATACCTGACTTCCATGATAACCTCATCCATCTTCTAGGTGATAACATTAAAAACTCTACCAAAACAGTTCTCCTAGGTGATTTCAATCTGGGACTTAACGACCGGAAAGACAGATCATCCAAAGCCCCGGCCCAAGCTCTGCAGGAGCCGGCCCAAGCTCTGCAGGAGCTGGGTTTCATACAAAAAATCCTCACACCTACTCACTGCAAAGTGCGCACCCTTGACTGGGTAGTAGACCATAATTGCAATATAGACGTCAGCTCCAACACCCCTACCCCTTGGTCTGACCATTACCTCATACACTTCTTACCAATGGGGGCCAACGCACCCAGAAATCCCACCCCCATCCCATCAGCACCAGCCAAAAGTGCTCGGAACCTTACCAAAGAAAGAATCCTCCCCCACCTAGACTCCCTAACTCTCAACATCCCAAACTCATCCGACCCAGCATTACTTGCGGACATCTATAACACAACCATGACCTCGGCGGTCAATACCATAGCGCCCCTACAAAACAAAAAAGCCAAAAAAAGAAAACATTCCAACACCTGGTTTTCTGCAGAACTTAAAGAACTCTGCACCCAAAAACATAAAGCTCTAAGCAAATGGCTAGGATCCCCACAGGAATCCACACTATCATCCTACAAAGCTCTGCCCACTCAATACAAGAAGGCCATAACTAATGCTAAATCTGCATCTTATAATGAAAGAATCACAAACGCCACGTACGAATCCGAAGAACTCTTTGCCATCTTCAAATAACTATCCACCCCAGCCTCTAAACCCCAAGAGATCATCAAAGACGAAGTCAGGTGTAATAGTGTACAAACTGCCTTACTAAACAAAATCAGCTATTACAAAAGAAAATCCAAGAACATCATAAAAACCTCTCTCAATTTAGCTGCCCCCTCGGAAAATAAATGCACCTCAGACAATATAAAAGCTTTCTCCTTCAGGGAAGTCACAGAGTCTGAAGTCCTAGATATGGTCAAAGAAATCAGGCCATCAAACTGTAAAGCTGATGGAGGCCCAGCTAAACTAGTCAAAGACTGCGCTGAAACCCTCACCCTCTTTTCTAGAAACATTCATCAATGCCTCCTTCAAAACCAACACAGTTCCCAACAAGTTAAAAGAAGCGTGGGTTCGCCCACTTTAAAAAAAACCTTCACTGGGCCCTGAAATTGCCAACAATTACAGGCCCATCACCACCGTCCCATTCTTGCTCAAAATCCTGGACAAAGTGGCCTATACGCAAATCCAGCTATTCTTGGAAGAAAATAAGATCTTAGGGAAAAGACAATCCGGTTTCCTCCCAGGCCATGGGACAGAATCTGCCCTACTTGATCTCAAAATACAACTGGGTGACATTATGGACAAAGGCAAACCGGCACTTCTCCTTCTGCTAGACTTGTCGGCTGCCTTTGTTCTCGTTAACCACGATATTCTGGGCAAGCAACTAATAAAAGCAGCCCACTTCTCCCCTCAACCCACAGCATGGATCGAGTCCTTTCTCAAAGGTAGACTCATGAGAGTTTTCGCTGACTCTGCTTGTGCTTCTCCCACCACAATACATTGTGGAGTCCCACAGGGCTCATGTACCGCTCCTACCCTGTACAACATCTTTCCCCTCCCCCTCTTCAACGACCTGGATCTCCGTGATATAGCCTACACAAACTATGCCGACGACACACAAGTTCTACTCCCCCTAACTGGCATCTACGAACAAGTCACTGCAGCTCTAACCAAAATCTACACAGCCATCCAAACCTGGATGGTTGCCAATGGCCTCTGTCTCAATGGAGACAAAACAGAGATCCTTGTGGTAGGCACCAAAGAAACCCTCAATAAGCTCTTCCCCCAATATAGCACCTTCAACATTGACAATACCACTATTACTGCATCCTTAGCAGTAAAAAACTCATGGAGTGTATCTTGACTCTTCCCTGTCCATGACACGTCAAGTCAGTGCCATCGACTCTTCCGCTGCCCTCTCCACTAAGATCATCAACGCTGTTAAGCCATTCCTCTCGATCAAAAACTGCCTGTCAATTGCTAGAGCCACAGTAGGCTCCAAGCTTGACTACAGCAATGCTCTCTTCCTAGGCACTTCTGCCAAAAACATCAACAAGCTCCAAGTTACCCAAAATAATGCCCTCAGAGCAGCTCTGACTATTCCTAAAAGGGAACATATCTCACAGGCAAGGAAAGATGCACACTGCCTGCCTATGAAAGAACGCATTCTCTTTAAAGCCATGGCAATTACACACAAATGCCTGTCCCTCAATGCTCCTCCCTACCTTTCTGACAGAATAACCACTAACACCTCCGCCAGACCCATCAGAGCACATCTCTCCAATCTAATCTATGTTCCCACATTCAAAAGAACAAAAGCAGGAGGCTCTAGCTTTCAACACCTAGCCCCCAAAAACTGGAATGCCCTGTCTTCCGCAAAATGCTCAAAACCAAACTGTTCAATTAAGTGTGTCCTCTTGCCACCTGCATCTCGCTCCGGCTTGATATGCTGTTCCTATGTAACCACAGAAATTATAAGTTACTCACCGTAGTGACTAACGTACTCCTAGTCCATAGTACCCTTTCTCTATACTGCATGGGGCGTCCCTCACGAGGGACGGGAGACAACCTTTTTCACCGGAAAAATCTTCTTCTCCTCTAAATTTAGAGGCGTGCAGAGGCACGGGCCCTGGGAGCATGCGCTGCCCTGACTCCGCCCTCTGGCGCCACACCTCAGTCCCCAAAGACACATCGACAATAGATTTACCATTGCCTAATGACACCAGAATTATTAGGAGGGAGGATGGTGGGACATATGGAGGAAACGGGACTATGGACTAAGAGTACATTAGTTACTACGGCGAGTAACTTATAATTACTCTTACGTCCCGTCCCCTTTCCTCCATACTGCATGGGTGATTACAACTGAATGTAGCCCCAGGGTGGTGAGGAGACCCTCCTTAAGCAAACAGGTTCCGGAGAACCGTCTGTCCGAAGCCGCATCCGACCTGGAGCCGGCATCCAAACAGTAATGCTTGCAGAAAGCCGATTGAGTGGCCCATGTGGCCGCCCTCCTAATGACCTGCCAGGGGACATGGCGCTGAAAGGCGATGGCCGTTGCCTTGGCCCTGACCGCGTGGGCATGCATGTTCACTGGAAGGGGTCTATGCTGGCCCTCGTATGCTTCCTTGATGGCTGAGAGCATCCAGCGGGAAATGGAGGCTTTGGAGGCCTGATAGCCTGGCCTGGAGCACCCAAAAATGATGAATAGGGCATCTGACTTGCGTAAGCCCTTGGTCCTGTCCAGGTAGAATTTCAGGGCATGCCTGACATCTAGGCAGTACAGAACTCTCCGAGGTTCGTCCTTCGTGTCAGCAAAGAATGTGGGAAGGACGATCTGAAAGGTAGTGTACGCTCTGAGGCGACTAGGGCCTGGATCTCGCTGACCCTGCGCGCCGATGTGAGGCCGACTAGCAGGGCCATCTTGATGGTGACCAGCCTGATGTCGGTGGATGCCATAGGCTGAAATGGCTTGTGCGCGAGGGCGCCCAAGACTAGGTTCAAATCCCACACAGGGTGTGGCTTCCTGATGGGCGGGTAGACTCTAGCGAGCCTGGCCAAATGTCTCCTGACGATCGGGCCCCTTCCTCCGAATTCCTGTAGGCCCCAATGGCTGAGAGGTATGTGCGGCAGGTGTCCACCTGCACGCCAGAGTTGGCGAGGTGCGCCGAGAATGACAGCACGTCGTCCAATGAACAAGCCAGCAGGTTGATATCCTTGGAGTGAGCCCAGTGGCAGAACCTGGTCCATTTACTTTTATACTGGGCTCTGGTAGCCTTGCTCCTAGCCCGCTGTATGATTTCCAGTTTGGCGTGGGCTAGGTTGTGGTGGCCGAGCATCACCTGCTCAGGAACCACGCTGTGAGGGCCAGCTTCTGAGGGGCAGGGTGGACGACCTTGTCCCCCTGCTGCATCAGAAGATGTTCCTGCCCGTCGGGAGGTGGATTAGAGGGACCTCCGAGAGGCTGAGCAGCTTCGAGAACCATGGCCTGACTGGCCACCATGGAGCTATCAGAATGACGTTGAGCTGGTAAGACTCCTTGAACTTGCAAAGCACTCTGTGAATCAGTGGAGTGGGCGGGAAGGCGTATGCTGACATGCTGTTCCAGTGGATCCATAAGGCGTCGCCCAGGGAGCCTAGGCCCTGCCCCTGCCAGGAGGCGAACTGGGAGCAGTTCTTGTTGTGCCTGGTGGCAAAGAGATCCACCTGGGGGAGGCCCCATTTGTGGAAGATCTCCTGTGCGACAAGGTCGTTTAGCTGCCACTTGTAGTTGTCCACTCCCAACCTACTGAGCCCGTCCGCTTCCAGGTTGGATTACCCCGGAAGGTGGACTGCCGTGAGGAAAATCTCATTCTCCAAGGCCCATTCCCACATGTTGATCGCCAGTCTGCACAGGGAAGGGGACCTGGTCCCCCCTTGCTTGTTGATGTAGTACATACTGGTTGAGTTGTCCGTCTGGATGAGGACAACCTGTCCCTTGAGAAGTGGGAGGAAGTCTCTGAGCGCCAACCAGATGGCGTTCAGTTCCAGCCAACTGATGTGGTATTCTTGTTCCTGACGGGTCCACGTGCCGTGAACCGAGAGATCCTCCAGAGTGGCTTCCCAGCCCTCGAGGGAGGAGTCTGTGATAATCGTCACATGTGAAACGGGGGGCCTGTAGGGCTTGCCTGTCCGCAGGTTGCAGTCCCTGGACCACCATGTGAGGTCCGGGTGGAGAGAAATGGGGACCTTGATCATTTCGGCCTCAGAGCCCCTCTCCTGGTTCCACGACACTGCGAAGTGAAGCTGAATCTGCGTCATCATGAGTCTTGTGTGGGGGACAGCCAACAGTACTGCTGCAAAAAGACCCAGGAGATGCTGGTACCACCAAGCCGAAGTAGCGCCTCGGCTGAGAAAGTGGGACGTGGCCCTGCTGATGGCCGAGATCTTGTCCTCCGAGGGGAAGACCCTCTCGGAGCGCTTGTCCCAGATGAGGCCCAGGAAGGTCAAAGACTGCGTGGGTTGCAGCTTTGACTTCTTGAGATTGAGCGAAAAGCCCGGATCGTGCAGCGTTTTCATCAGTGCATGGGAGGAGTGGGGAACTGCTTCTTGAGATGTAGCCCTGACGAGCCAGTCGTCTAGGTAGGGTATATATGGAGGCCCTGAGTCCAGAGGAGGGCTGCCACAGCATTCATGAGCCTGGTAAAGACCCTGGGTGCCGAGTTGAGGCCAAAAGGGAGGACCTTGTACTGAAAATGGCAGCCCATGATTCTGAACCGTAGGAAACAACGATGGGGTTGCCAAATCGGGACGTGTAGATAAGCGTCCTTCAGATCCAGGGAGCACATCCAGTCTCCCTTACACAATGTCTCCGCAATAAAGGCAGGCGTAACCATCTTGAATCTCTGAAGAGGTGAGGAGAGGTTGAGGGTGGAAAGGTCCAGTACAACTCTCAGGACAGCCTGGTTCTTTTTCTGAATGGCGAAGATCCTGGAGTAAAAGCCCGAGCCTAGCTGGGAGGCTGGGACTTCCTCCACAGCCTGGTTCAGGACGAGCGACCGAATCTCTACCAGAAGAGTTGCTGTCCCAACTTGAGGGAGAGGAGGAGATGCAGGAATAGGTAGACGGTACCCCGAGGAGACTACTGACGGGGTCCAAAGGTCCGCAAAGTTCTGTCGCCAAAAGTGTGTGTGAAGAGCAAGCCTGCCCCCCACTGGAGACACGTGGACCTGGAGGGGTGTGTCAAGACTTCTTACCCTTTGAGGCAGAGGCGGAGGAGGGGGATTGGAAAAAGTCCTTGCCCACCCCCCCCCCTTTGATGCTTGCGCCAACTAGGGGCCGGCGAGCGTTCTGGCTGCCTAGACCTCCGTTCCTGGAAGCCCCCAGAACCTCCAGAAGAGCGACTCTTATCCAAGCGTTGACTGCGAGTACACTTTGGGTGTGGTCTTTGTCAGTATGGATAAAGACTTAGCCCTTTGAGAGCTGTTCTTTTTGTCCAGCTCCTCATCCATGCTGGAGTGAAAGAGGTCACTGCCCTCGAAGGGCAGATCTAGAATGTGTTCCTGGACATCTGGGTTGAACTTGGTTGCCCTGAGCCAGGCCATCCTTCTCATGTCCGTGGCAATACAGATGGCACGTCCAGAGGTATCAATGTGCGACAGGGTGGACTCCATGATATCATGAGCCAAGAGCTTGGCTTCGGCTAGCCCTGCCTTAAAACGCGATTGGCTGTGGGCGGGGAGTTCCGGGAGGAAGTCGGCAATTTCCCGCCTTGGTTGGCGGCTGCCAGCATTGCGTCTGCGTTAGACTTTTGCAGATGCAAGGACGCATTGGAATACAGCTTCTTACCGTATGCCGCCAAGGGTTTCTCCTCCTTGCCTAACAGTGCCGTAGATGACGAAGACGAGGACAACTGAGGCTTGGAGTACAGTGATGCCGCAGGAGTGTGGCTGAGGGTGGGAGGAAAGCAAGAGTGTATCCCCCTCCATCTGCCTGTACTTGGCGTCCAGGCGGCGGTTGACTGGCTGGACAGAGTGGGGTTTGAGCCAACCCTTCTTGGCGAGGGACACCACGTCGGTCTGTAGTGGAATCCCTGTTCTGGCAGAAGGGCGCATCGTGAGGACTTTAGCGAGGACGCCCTCTGCTGGCTGTTCTACCTGGGGCTGGGGGAGGCCCAGGTATTCCGTCAGGCCAGAGAGACGCTCGTTGAAGGCCCTGGCTGATGAAGGTGTGTCAGGATCCTCTTCCTCATCAGTATCCGGATGGTCTGGGGGATCCTGTGGAGGAGGAGGAGGAGGGGTATCCGGAGCCAGAGGCTGGAGAACTGGGGCCACGGCCGGAGGCTGAGGAAGAGGAGGAGGCTGGTATGGCACCGCCTGCGGATTAGGCTGGGGAGCCGGAGGAGGCGGCTGCGCGGGGGCCTGAGGCGCCAGCAGAGGCGTCTGTGGTGCCGCTAGCATAGCAGGAAGGACTTCCCTGACAGCGTCCTTGATGAAAGCCCCCATCTGGGTAGACTTTATGAGGCTGAGGAACCTCTACAAGATCCGGTCCTCGCTGGCCGAAGAGGAGGAGGAGGAGGAGGAGGGCACGGACGGGGTAGCTAGAGGCAGCTGAGGCCGCTGCCGACCCTGTGCATACGGACGCAAACGAAAACAGCCTTGCGCATAAGAAGGGTAGGCCATAGGCCACGTACCTGGTTGATGCCAGTCCCACCTTGATACACATTATTTGCTGAAGTCATGCAGAGGCGTCGAACGGGTGTCCTTTTCTGGCACGCCGGCCATTTTGTTGAGCTGCCTACCACGTGGCTGCGACGAGTTGCTCGGCTCGCTGGGGCCGGCCTCTGCCAAGTCTCTTATGTGTGAGGGGAGCAATTTGCCACGCTCCTCGGGCACATGCCCACTAGGTATACCAACCTCGACCCGGGGGTCGTTAGAGCTGCATTCAGACGCCCCCTCGGACGTACTGCCGGTAACAGGGCATAGCCCCTCGGCCACGATGCCGGTACAAGGGCGGAGCCCCTCAGGCGCAAGCCCGGTAATACAGCCTAGCAACCCCTTGACACTGGCACCGGGAGGATCCGAGGACCCCTCAGCCCGGAGGCCAGTAGCTGTGACAGCCTCGGTCCGTGCGTCGGTATAAGGACCTGACCGGTCCCTCCCGTGCAGCAGAGTCCCAAGGAAGGAGTCTCTCTTGCGGGGTTCGGATGAAAATGTAGGCCCTACCTCGGGCCTGGATCGATGTTTCACGAAGTTCTTGATATCCTCCGGAGGAGACAGCTGAAAGAGATCCCTCCACCTGGCTAGTCTGTTCTTCAGCACTTTCGAGGACAGCGAACCGCACGCCGAACAGGTTTGCCAACCATGGTCTGGGCCAAGGCAATGTAGGCAGAGGGCGTGGGGGTCTGAAGTCGGGAAGAGCCCGTTGCAGGATGGGCACCTGCTGAACCCTGTCGAGGTACTCATGTGCCAAGGAGGAGCTGTGGCATCTGAGGACCCAGTATCTAAATGATAAAAAGACAAAAGAAGATATAGAGGAAGAATCCGCATGTGGAATTACATGGCCGAAGCCAAACCCAGGAGCGCCGGTGAATTCGGCCCATTCCCGTCGACCTGCAAAAGGGGACTGAGGTATGGCGCCAGAGGGCGGAGGCAGGGCAGCGCATGCTCCCACGGCCACGCCTCTAAATTTAGGGGGGTAGAAGATCTTTCTAGTGAAAAAGTTTCCGTCTCCCATCCCTCGCAAGGGATGCCCCATCCAGTATGGAGGAAAGGGGACGGGGCGTAAGAGTACATGCATATCTCTCTCTCTTTCTATTTTTTGTATGCAATATTGCAGTAACTATGTAAACATGTACAAGTAAGCTTTTCTGTAACAGCGCCACAATGCCCCAGGGCTGATGTGCGCTATATAAATTTAAATAAATAAAAAATAAAATAAAAAATGACACACGCAGAGCACTTCAATAAATATTAGACAGAAGATGTATAATGTGCAATTATTTATTAGGCCTTTAAACACACTAAGCAATGGAAATCTCGGGTAAGTATTGTCACAAAATTACTACTTAGGCAGTTGTGGGCTGTTCCCACTGTTGTGTTTCTTTTCCCTGGGAACTGAGCATAGTGGTGAACCGTATTGGGCAAGGACAGGAGAGGCGTCCCTGCCGATGCCGACCATGCAAAAAACGTCTGGTCGAGCAGAGTGGCGCAGCTGTTCCTGCTGTTCTGTTTCTTTTCCCTGGGAGCAGAGCAGAGTGATGTATCTTATTGAGCAAGGAAAGGAGGGGGGGGCTTGCAGAAACCGACAACACATACAGCCAAAACTGCTGCCGATGTAACGCTCACCTTAGCTATGCAGGGGCACCTGGAAGACCTTGTCTGCTGGCAATCTCTTCTTGGATGCACTGGAGGAGCTGGGCTTCTGGGTGTCAAAGAATGTGTAAGCAGATGGTGTTGAGTAGAAAGCACCACCCACCCAGTACCTCCCAACCTCCGGGGTCTTTTCTCACCTGTTTTAGTGAAAAAGGAAGCTGTACATCCTGTTATATCCTTAACAGGGGTGCGTTTTGGTTAAAGCCAGTTACGTCACTGGCTGTAGAGCATTCCGCCCAGACGCGCTGTGGCGTGAATAATGTTCTTATGAGTGCCTTGTTGGGTAAGTATGCACACGTGACAATACCTTCTTGCGCGTGTGCTTTAGTTCGATTATTCCTGACACTTTACCACTTTAATTGCTGATGGTAATGTTCCCTAGAGCGCCACAGAAGTGGTGCCTGATTTGGCGCTTTTGATTGTCTTAATGGTAATGTTCTTTATTGTCCTTAGTGTCCTTAATGTCCTTATTCTTAATGTGCTTTGTTGTTCTTAATATAGATTGCGCCGTATGGTGCCTTAGAACGGCGCCGTTATGCCAGACAGGCTGCTTGTGTCACTAATCTTCTTTCTTTTTCTTTCAGGGGTCGACGGCAAGAAACTGACTGGTTGCCGTCCGTTGTAGCGGAGGAGCAGGGCGTGAGAATTCCTGAAGTCAGCTGTTGTCCGTTAAGAAGAGAAGTGCAACGCTGGTGGGTCTTGAAGTGACTGCTCGTCGAAGCGGAGGAATGCGGCGTGGAATCCGCTGTCTGCCGAAGCGATGAAGCGTGGAGTTGGAGGTTCCTGGAAGCTGCAGCAGAGAGGAACTGGATGCTGTACTTGACGACCAGGTGAGTGCTGCTGGGGATTGCAGGGTCCGTGGTTTGTGTAGCGTCTCACCAGCTGTTCTGTTCTTCTTTTCAGGAGCGATGCCGGGAGCGTCACGCTGCAAAAGCAGAACGACGTGAAGCGAGGATCTGGGCTTGGGTGGGGCTTTAAATAGTCAGCCACACCCAGCCACGCCCAAAAGACTGGCCTGCAACAAGGAAGGCTGCTCAATCCAATGCCTCCATGTTGGAGGGACCGAAAATGGTAGCAGGAAATGGCTGCCATTGAATGTACATAGAAGTATTCCAATTAATCCATGAGCGCCTGCTCCCCATTAACCCATGAATGTTATATGGCGCCAATCACGCCATGCTTGAACCCACCTTGCCCCTGCTTGTAACCTGGCCCAGGGCCCCCAGTGGTATTTTCAAACCCTCAGATTGTGTGTCTCCCTTGGTACTGGTGCGCTAGAGCTGGGGCAGGAAACCAAGCCCATGGTACTAGGACCCATGGTCGTGACAGCACTCCCCCCCTAAGACCTCTCTCAAGGATGATCCTGGTATTCCGGGGCCGGGCTTGGTCGGGTAGTTGAAATGAAACCTAATCGGGGTACATGAACATGATCGCTGGGTTCCCATGATCTATCTTGCGGGCCGTACCCTTTCCATTCGATAAGGTAATACAACTTGGACGGCATTATCTTTGAAACAAATATCTCCTTCACTTCGTACTCAGGTTCTCCATCTATGAATACTGGAAATGGGGGGGGTTGTTAAACGAGTCTCTGGTCGAACAGGTTTCAGGAGAGAGATGTGGAATACAGGGTGAATGTACATGTTAGGAGGTAGGTCTAGTTTCATGGCGACCAGATTTATTATTGCTTTAATGGTATATGGGCCTAGGTATCTGGGGCGGAATGCCTTTGCTCCTCTCGTGGGCACATGTTTGGAGGCAAGCCATACGGCATCCCCAACCTTGTATGTAGGGGCTTCTTGGTGATGTTGGTCCTCAAATTATTTCTGTCTCTCCTTTGCAAGCGTAAGGTGCTCGGAGGCTTCTTTGAGAGCCTTACTGATCCTGGTATGCAAGCACTTTACGGCGGGCATTTCCAATTCCTCTGAAACATCGAAGTCAGAGGTTTGTGGGGGTTGACCATACAACATGTAAAACGGGGTTTGTCCAGTTGCTGCGTGAGGAACAAGTTACTTACCTGTAACTGTTGTTCTCCAGCATGGGTCTGGCATGGATTCACATGCTCATGAATATTCCCCGTCGTCAGGCTGGGAATCCTCGGTAAAGAAAAAACCAGTATCAGTTTCGTTTCTGATCTGTCTTTCGTAGTAATAACCAATCACTGGTCTCTGCGTCATACTGACCACAGCCAATGACTGCCCTCTACCTAAGCACCGCCTCTGGCAGCCATTTTCAGATTTGGAAGCACGTGAAGTGGCAGTATGACCAAGTGAAGAGCCGCAGAGGGGTAGGCGGGAGGGTTCGCATGTGAATCCATGCCAGACCCATGCTGGAGAACAACAGTTACAGGTAAGTAACTTGTTCCTTCTCCAGCATGGGGTCTGGCATGGATTCACATGCTCATGAATAAAGAATACATAGCAGTACACACATGCACAACCACGGGAGGTGGCAAAGGCTCAACATTAAGCATCACATCAACTCAACATTAAGCATCTTACCTCCTCACCAGGCTCACCTCAGGCGAACAGGTTGCGCAGCACTGCTTGGCCGACCCTGGACTCCTCCCTGGAATCCCGGTCGACGCAGTAGAATTTCGTGAAGGTGTGCGTCGACCTCCACGTAGCAGCCCTGCATATGTCCAGCAGGGGCACACCAGATAGGAACGCCGTGGTAGCTGCGATCGCTCTGGTGGAATGGGCTCTCGGACGGCCAGGCAGCGGTCGGTTTGCCAACCGGTGACAGTACATGATACAGCCGGAGAGCCATCTGGAGATGGAAGCCTTCGAGAGAGCCTTCCCCTGATTGACAGGTCCAAAGTTCACAAAGAGTTGTGACGTCTTCCGAAAACCTTTCGTGCGGTCCACGTAGAACTTCAGCGCTCTAGCTACATCCAGCGAGTGCAAAGTCCTCTCGGCCGGCGACGAAGGCGACGGGAAGAACACAGGTAACACCAAGGGTTCGTTGAGATGAAAGTCCGACGGTACCTTGGGCATGAAGGAGGGGTGCGTCCTGAGCACTACCCTTGTGTCGTGGAAAGTCAAGTACGGGGCCTTGCAGGAAAGGGCCTGGATCTCTCCCACTCGTCGTGCGGAGGTGATGGCCACGAGAAAAGCTGTTTTCCACGATAGAAACTTCAACGGGGCCGAGTGCAGAGGCTCGAACGGAGGTCCCATGAGTTTGGTCAGCACCACGTTGAGCTCCCACGCCGGGGCCGGAGCCTTCACCGGCGGGAACGATCTGAACAGTCCCTTCATGAACTCTTTCACCAGTCGATGAGACCACAAGGACGTCCGGGCCGTGGTTCTGGTGTATCGGGAGATCGCAGCAAGATGAATCTTGATGGACGCGTGTGCCAGACCAGCTTTGGCCAGCGTCAGCAGGTACGGCAGCACTTGGGGAGCCGTAATCCGTAGAGGGTTAACCTTCTGTGCGTGGCACCAGACAGAGAACCTCTTCCATTTGTGTCCGTAGCATTTAAGAGTCGAGGACGCCCTGGCCTTTGCAAGAACCTCTCTGCAATCGGCCGGTATGTCGTATCCTCCAAACTCTAGCGCTGCAGGAGCCAGGCCTGCAAGTTCAGCGACTTCGGGTCGTGGTGGAGGATGGCGCCTCCTTCCCTGGAGAGTAGATCCGCGTCCGCCGGCAGCTTGATTGGCGGGGACGCCGACAAGTCCAGAAGGTCCGGGAACCATATCTGCCTCGGCCACGCAGGTGCGACGAGGATCATCCTGCACCGTGACCTCTTGAGCTGGTTGACGAGCCGGATTAGCAGAGGCAAGGGAGGGAACGCGTAGAGGAACAGGCCCTCCCAGGGGAACGAGAAAGCATCGCCCATGCTCCTCGTCTGGGGAAACCTGCTGGCGAACCTCCGGCACTTGGTGTTCGTCGCCGTCGCAAACAGGTCGATCTGGGGTGTGCCCCACCGTCGGAAGAGGCGATCCACCAGATCCTGCCGTAGTTCCCACTCGTGGCACGAGCGCAGCTCCCTGCTGAGTGAGTCGGCGATGGTGTTTTTTATCCCTGCCAGATGAAACGGCACCAGAAGAATCCCTTGGGCGACGGCCCAATGCCACAGGTCCTGCGCCTCCTTGGACAGCGCTGGGGACCTGGTTCCGCCCTGTTTCCTGATGTAAAACATGGTGGTGGTGTTGTCGGTGAAGATCCTCACCACCTTGCCCTTGAGGGACGGAAGGAAGGACCTGAGGGCCCAAAACACTGCACGGAGCTCCAGGACGTTGATATGCAGGGACTTCTCCGTCGGGAGCCAGAGTCCCCTTGCGTGCAGATTTTCGGTGTGCGCTCCCCACCCTTCTAGGGAGGCATCCGTGGTCACAGTCACCTGGTGGGCTGGGGTCTGGAAGTCCATGCCCGCCGTCAGATGAGCGCGGGTGCCCCACCACCGTATCGCTCGTCGGAAACTCTCGTCGAGCTTGATCCTTTCCTCGAAGCTGCCCGTCGTCTGGATCCAGCGCGCATCCAGGAACTCTTGCAACGGGCGCATCCGGAGCCTGCACATGGGAATGAGGTAGATGCAGGAAGACATCATCCCGAGGAGGGACTTGATGGACCTCACCTTGGCCGCGTCGGCCACCAACATCCGTTGCACCTTGCCCAAGATGGTCCTGGTCCTCTCCTCCGACGGGGAGGCCAGAAGGGACACTGTGTCGAGCCTCGCTCCCAGAAACAGTGCGACTTGCGCGGGCACCAGGTGGGATTTGGCGTAGTTCACGGAGAATCCCAGGTCCGTGAGGAGTTGGACGGTCCTTGCCGTGTGGACCACGGCGAGCTCCCTCGTCTTGGCGCGGATGAGCCAGTCGTCCAGGTAGGGGTAGACGTGAATCCCCTCGCGGCGCAGCTGCGCCGCCACCGGTGCGAGGCACTTGGTGAAAACCCTGGGTGCCGACCGCAGTCCGAAGGGAAGGGCTTTGAACTGGTAATGACGCCCTTGGACCACGAATCTGAGGAATTTTCGGTGCCCCTTTAGGATGGGAATGTGGAAGTAGGCATCCTCCAAATCCAACGACGATAGGAAGTCTCCTTCCTCCAGCTGACCCAGGACGTGCTGGAGGGTGACCATCCGGAACTTCTGCGCCTTGATGAACTTGTTCAGGCGTCGCAGGTCCAGGATGGGGCGCCATCCTCCCGTCTTCTTCTTCACGAGGAAGTAACGCGAGTAGACTCCGGAGCCCCGAAGCCTCTTTGGGACGAGTTCGATGGCGCCCTTTCTGAGCATCGCCTTTACCTCCAGGAGAAGTTGAGGGACGTGAAGTTCTTTCCTGGCCACGGGGGGGACGCGCGGGCACCTTCTTTGAAACTCGAGCGCGTGGCCCCGGGCCAGGGCGTCCAGCACCCAACGGTCGGTGGAGATGGACTCCCACACGCTGACGAAGCCCGCCAGCCGGCCTCCCACCGGGGTGCTTCGGTGGGGGCCCGACCCCACGGCCGGTTCAATCCTGCTTGGACGCGGCCTTGCCGCCTTGGCCTCCTTGGCGACGACGGCGGGGGCCGCCAGACTTGCCTCGTCCTCTGTAGGCCTCTTGCGACGACGAGCGGGCCGCTTGACGGTAGGAAGCGAAACCGCCGCCGGAACCTTTGGAGGCGCCCTTGCCTCCGCCGCTCCGAAAGGGCGTCCGCCGTTGCTGCAGCACTCCAAGGGCCCGGGCCGTCTCAGTATCCGCCTTGATGGCCTGAAGGGAATCGTCCACTGTCTTCCCAAACAGGTTGTTCCCGTCGAAGGGCATGTCCAGGACCCTGTTCTGGACGTCCTGCCGAAAGTCCGTAGCCTTGAGCCATCCGCGACGTCGAAGGCAAACGCCGTTGCCCATCTGGCGGAACCCAGTGTCGGCGATGTCCGTCGCCACGGTGATGGCGTGGTCCGAGGCCACCTCACCTTCCTGCAGGATCTCAAGGGCCTCCGCCCTCTTGTCGTCCGGCAGAAAATCCAGCAGGGGAGCTATCTTGTACCAGAGTTCCCTGTCGTAGCGGGCCACGATAGCCAAGGCGTTGGCCGCTTTAATCGTCGTCGCCGCCGACGAGATGACTCTGCGTCCCATGGCATCCAATTTCTTTCCCTCGCCGTCCGGCGGGGAAGTCGACGTGGAGGCCGCACCCCCCCCCGCTTTCTTCCTGGCTGCCGCGGAGACGACGGAGTCCGGGGTAGGCTGCGCCCGGAGGCATAGGGGGGCCGAGTCCGGGACCCGGTACTTTTTCTCGTACCGGTCTCTTTTCGCTGGCGTCGTGGAAGGGTTCTTGAGGAGGGAAAGGCCCTCATCCCAAATGTCGTCCAACAGAGGCACTGCGAGGACCGTCTTCCTCTTGGTCTCGCGCCGTTGGTAAAGGAAGCCTTCCTTTTTCTTCTCCTCAGGGCAGAGTTGGAAAAGCTCGGATGCCCTGGCGATCATTGAGTGGAACGATCCAATCTCGTCGGGCGGAGAAGCCCTGGGGGGAGGCGACGACGGAAAATCCTCGTCGTATGCCTCGTCGTCCGTACCCGTCGCTGCCGTGTCAGTCCCCGTATCATCCCCTCGGGTGGACGGGGAGGAGGGCTGGACGGGGCGCGACGGTTGAAAAGGAGGCGGTGGATGGATCCTTCTTTTCTTGGTAGGGGGAACACCAGAAGGTCCCGGTTCTGGATCCCCCGACGGGAGAGGTTCCTCCGTCGGTAACGGTAGTCTCGTCCTTATCTCGGAGCATAAGGACTGTATAGCCAACAAAATGGCCGCTGAGTTGTCTTGCGGCGCTGGCAGAGGGGAATCCGACGGGGGAGCAGGGGCCCCGTCGGTATCCTCGACGATGTCGTCGTCGTCACCTGCGTCGGGGCCCATTCCGACGGGCTGGTCTTGTTCCACGCCTAGGCCGTGGCTTAAGACCTCGATCAGTTCCTCTTCTGAGGTTGAGGCCGAATCTACGACGACGCCCTGCCCCCCCTTCTTCCCCACGGAGGGTTTCACGGGGGTCCTATCGATGGGCACGAAAGAAGACTCCCTCCGGGGAGGCAGGGAGATTCTGGGCCCCGAGGCCGCCACCACTGGTGCAGCCCCCACAGGCTGGGCCAGGGCCGCCGCGACCGTTTCGATAGAGGGCTTGGTCGAATGGATCAAGGCCTTCACCACCTTAGGTGCGCTCACCGCCTTATCCTTGAGGGAGGGGGCACTGCCACGCTCCTCCTCTGCCTTAGAGCTCGACCGGGGTCTCTCCAGGAGCTTCGCCGGGTGCTCGGCCTTCCTCTTACCCGACCCAGAGCGTTGGCTCGTGGTTGATGGTGCCGGGGAGGGTGCGCCCTGCCTGGCGCCCGTAGAGCCCGACCGTTCGGCGCTCCCGGTGCCAGCGGACTCGCGGTGCTTGGCCTTATGTTGGGCCCCCGTCGCCGGGGCGCCCTCAAAGGTCTTAGAAGACCGCTCAGATTTCTTCTTCTTCTCGCCAGACGGGCTCTTACCCTCCAGCCAGCTGGCGAGACGTTGATGGCGGTCCTTCATGGTCCGTTCCGACATGTTGCCGCAAAACGCACAGTCCTTCTCCACGTGCGTCTTGTCCCCATGAAGGCAGTAAAGGCAGAAAGAGTGTTCGTCCTCCTTGAAGACGTTCTGCAGCTGGCATCCAGGGCAGGCCCTGAACAGCTTTCCGGGCGTCGAGCTTCCCTTCTCCTGGGCCATCTCCGAGACCGGGCCTGAGAAGCTTCTGGAGTCCTCCGAAGTGTAGCTCGACGAAATCTTCACCCTTGAGGGGCACAGATGAATCCGACACGGGTCCCCGTTGATCGGATGTAGGATCGGTGGAGCTTGAGGCTCTTTTGACCGAAAATCGAAGTTTTTTGTGAAAAAGCGCGAAAAAATAGCACTAACGCTCGAGAGCAATAGCACGAGGATCCCAACACATGAACGTGCGGTAAAAATCTGAAGATGGCTGCCAGAGGCGGTGCTTAGGTAGAGGGCAGTCATTGGCTGTGGTCAGTATGACGCAGAGACCAGTGATTGGTTATTACTACGAAAGACAGATCAGAAACGAAACTGATACTGGTTTTTTCTTTACCGAGGATTCCCAGCCTGACGACGGGGAATATTCATGAGCATGTGAATCCATGCCAGACCCCATGCTGGAGAATGTGAGTTGTTGTATGCGTACTCCGCAATCCACAACATCTCCTTCCATGTACCTTCGGATTGGTGAAGCAGGCATGTCAAGTATTGTTCAAGCGTCTGGTTGGTCCTCTCGGTCTGGCCGTCTGTTTGGGGATGGTAACTGGTGGATAATCGTATATCTATCTGCAACAGGGCAAAACACTTCTTCCAGAACTTGGAAATAAACGGACTTCCACGATCGGATACCAGAACCGATGGTAATCCATGTAGCAAACGATTTGTTCCAGGAAAATCTTTGCCAGAGTGGACGCCGTAGGTAGACCTTTTAGGGAGATGAAGTGCGCCATCTTTGAGAATGCATCCACCACCACTAGAATGGTGTTGTGACCATTGCAGGGAGGTACATCGGTAATAAAGTCTAATCTCAGCGTATGCCAAGGACCAGGGGGTACCGTTTGTTAGGCAGAAACCTGTGCAGTTCCCTTGGGGAACACTGCAAAAGATTTAAGACTACAGGTAGAGCAGTAAACCCCTTTGGTAGCAGTCTGTACCACCCAGATTTACCTGGTAGCTGTGGCTGAGCAGTCAGACTTCTCTCAAGAAGAGTTAGGCAGTATGTAAAGTATACACAATATGTACCAAAACACAATAGCACAAGCAAACACTGACCAGAGCTTGGTTTCAAAAGTATATAGTTATTTATTTAAAATACACATAAGTTAAAAACACTCTAGCAAAAATATAGTAAAAGCACTTCAACACAGTTATAATGAAAGTAGATTCAATCCTTTCTCCTATCTAGACAACTCTAAGTAAACACCACTTAATTAAAACAGAGGTGAGTGCTTAACGTTAGATGACACTCTAGTAGTTTCCAAGAAAGGGAGAGAAAAAGCAGAAATGGGTTAGACACACCACTCTAAGGTCCAGAGCACTTGCAATAGGCTTAAAGAAGAATAAAGTCACAGGTGAGCAAAAGTCACTAGGCAGGGCCCACTCTTAGAGTAGCCGGAGCGAAAATGTGCCCAAGATCACACTGTTAGTTAGAGATTCAAAGTCTTGCAAAGAGTCAAAAAGAGGTTAGAGTGGCTCAGAAAGTTTAGCCAAAGTGTCCCAGGCACTCCCAGGTTCGAAAGCCGGGGACTAAATCTACCCCGTACAGTCGGTAGCAAGGGAAGCCAGGCAGAACACAGTACCTTAAGCGGAAAGGATCCTCCAGCGGTGGCAGTTGTTCCAGGCAGTGGCAGCAGGGCTCGACGTCGGTCAGGGGAGAAGAAGTTCTCGCTGAAGAGCAGAAGAAGAGGGTCGTTGCACTGCCCGGGAAGAAACCAGCCGCGGAGTCCTCCGGTTAAAGGGTTGGTACCGACTTTCGCGGTATGGGGGTAAAGTGTGGTATTCCGGTTGCCGGGGTGCTTGGCACAGGCAAGGCGGCCACGAGATACCTCAAAGAACGGAAAGAAGGCGAAAACTGGTTGTCCCCACCAGTCAAGGGAAGGAGCCACTCCGTTAAGAGTTCTCCTCGGTCGTCGGGAAAAAGTGGTGAGACGGTTCAGCAGGGCTCCACCGGGTGGTGTCGTCGAAGCAGGTCGGCTCAGCTCTTCCCTCGTCGGATTCTTGGTCCTGTGGCGACTTCTGAAGTCCCAGTCCCCAAAGCCCTGCTTTTATGCAGCAAACCCCCATTCACCCAGCCTAGCTGTCACTCAAACATGCTAAGTGGTGAGCCGGGCGGCTCACCACTTGGGCCAATCAGGACGGAGTGCGACTTGAGTTACCAAGGTAACTCAGTCCAGGGTGCCTAAATCCCCCTCCACCCCTCCTAAGTACCCCAGACAGAGTGGCACCACTTTGGAGGGCTTCTGTGGAGAAGCCCGCCAAAAGTGGAACAAAGGGCTCCACTTTGGGTCAGAGTTACAGAGGCGAACACCAACGCCATTTTAGAATCAAGTTTTGGCAAAAAGTCCCAACCGGAGTTATAAAAATAAATATATAAACCGGCGGTATGTTTAAGGCTACCGTAAATAATTAATTAAATGTGTTAGCCTAAAACAATGGGAAATCCCATAGGGAAATATTCGCGGTTGAATATAAAAAGTAGTTTCCACTGCCACCAGCCAAAACTCGATCAGGGGGGACGGAGACGTGCCCCCTCGACTAACAGACCCTGGGGCAATCGAATTGCCCCAGCCAGTACGTCCACAATATGATGGTTTGTACTGGTTCTGTTCAGGATTCAAGACTAGCAAAGTCTTTGGTGACTTTACATGCCCTGGGAGACAGTAGTCAGTCCCAGGGTATGGAGTCTATGTTGGGGAGTCCCTAGGACACCCCTGGGTCACGGCACAGAGGGTGCTGTGTGACCCACATCACAAAAATACATGAGGCCCTATGGAGTAAGAGACCCCATAGCCCATTCAACACAAGGTTTAACCAAGAAAACACACTTCAACATGTCCAAGAGTGAGGGTAAAAGAGTCTCACTCTTGGCAGGAGAAAAAAATTAAACCCCAGAAATCCAGCAAAGCTGCTGGGGGACTCACTAGGTAGGGAAATTCAGCCTAAACAGAGAATTCTCCCTAACACTCGCCCCCCCCAGACTAAGGGACAGGAGGATTTAATCCACTCCTGGATGAACCTCATACCTCTAGTCGATGATATACATCCTAGAGAGTCCATCAGCATTTTGATGGTGACACCCTGACCTGTGCTCAATGGTGAACTCAAAGGTTTTCTTTTGTAAGCTAACGGACCTACAGACCCTTTGAGGAACATCAGTCTTTTTGTTATAGGGGATCTGGTTGACCAGTCCCTCAGAAGTTGGTACAACTTCTGAACCTATGTTAGGCTTTTTCAAGGGGTCCTTATAAAGGATTCCCTTAGATCTAGAGGGGCCTCCAAGGTTCCTCACCACCTCTCTTGTGGGAGCAGGTTGGGTCTTAGGCCTCTTGGTTGGAGGGGTTGGGGTTAGGCAATGTACCTGCTTCCCCTTCCTCTTAGATCTACCCTTACCTATTTTAGGAGTTCCCCCCCTAATATTAGGATTTGAGTTGGGGTCTTCAGTAGAAGGTCCAACAGTCTGAAGGTTTTTGGCCTTAGACTTTTCTTTTCTGGTTTTCCACCAGCACTGAGAATTACCAGTTCTCTCGGGTCCAGATAGGGGCCTAGTTGGTCTATCCACCTCTTCCTCAGAAGCAGGGGGAGTCAGAGACTCTGAGACTAGGGGAACAATGATGGAGCTTGGTTGGGGCTCCCATGTTCCTAGCATACTATCCGGAAAGGTGCCTGGGTCAGAGGTCAACTTACTAAACCCAGGGCTTGTAGTGGGGTTCTCAGTAGAGGGTCCCACAGGCTTAGAAGGGTCCTTCAAGGTAGCCTTTCTAGCCAATTTGGTTAAGTTCTGCTTCTCCATACTGGGAGGCCTGGGGGTATGTGACACTACTCCTAGAGTTCTTAGGTCATTCCCTAACAGGACCTTCCCAGGTACCTCAGCCTGAACACTGACAGGGATCCTTACTGTCATGTTGTTACATTGAATGAGGGCTGGTAGAATAGGAACCATTTGGACAGGGCCTCCAGACATCCTAGTGGGACCTTTGGGTGCTTTGGCCACATCTTCAGGTTGAAAGAAGCTTTCATCCACTACTGTTCTGCTGGCCCCAGTGTCTCTCCTGGCAGGAGTATCCTGGCCATTGACAAGAACACTGTCCACATAATACACCTTAGAGTTAACAGGTAGGGAGTTATACACAACCCTATTCTGGGGACTAACCAGACCCATAGGCTCTAAGTTTACAGTTGCTTGAAGACCCAAGGGTTCTTCAGCAAAGAGTTCAAAGTGGGCACTAGCCATCTGTACTTCATCCTCAGGAGTGAAGGCTAAGGAGACTGTGCTGATCCCTGCAGGTTTACCCTTGCACTTGGGATCTCCTTTGATATGGTCAGTACCCTGACAGACATAGCATTGTCCAAATGCTCTATGGAAGGGTGGCTTGTTCTGACCTCCTTCTGGCTTGTGGCCAGAAGGTACAGTAGCCTGACTAGGTTTCCCATGTGGCTTACCCTGGTTATTTTGTGGTTTGGGGCCCTCTTTGGGATAGGAATTATTAGAATTCTCTTTGGAGTCTTTTTTAGGCTGTTTCTCCCCATCCTTCTTCTGAGTTACCCCAGAATCCTTGTGAGTGGCCCTGTTGGCAACCCACAAGTCAGCAGCCCTAGCTAGTTTCCGGGAATCTAATTCCTTGGAATCAGCCAAGTGTTGTCTGAGCTCAGGAGAGCAGGCATCATAAATAGTCTCCAACATAAACAAATTCTTCATACCTTCATAAGTGTTCACCTTGTAACCCTTAATCCATCCCTCTAAGTTTTTCAAACATTCACTCACCCAGGTAGCCCAAGGGGTACCATCATGCTTTTTGAGGCTCCTAAACCTCTTAAGATACTGGGAAGGGGTCTTCCCAAACCTAGCTATCAAAGCTAGTTTCACACATTCATAGTCCTTCCTATCCTCCTCCCCCATCTCCATTACCACATCAGTGGCAACAGGGGGAAGCCTAGAGAACAACCAGGTGAGTAAGTCATTTCCTGTGATGTTCTGGAGCCCATGATTATATTCAAACAGAGACAACCAATCCAACACATCCAACTTAGGCTCATACATACCAACCAATTCTTTAGGCATCCGGGGTCTTTTAGGACTGGAACTTCTAGAGGAGCCAGAGAGAGAAACATTCTCAACAGATAATTTCTTCATTTCTAAGTCATACTTGAGCTCCATTTCCCTTAGCCTTAGTTCTTTGTCAGTTTGAGCATTAAGTTTCTTATACTCCAATTCTAGCTTCATTTTCTCCAGTTCAAAGTACTGAGGACTAAATGTGGGACCTGGTAAAGGTCCAGTAGGTACAGCAGGTAGAGCAGGCAGAGGCCTAGGGGGGACAGTTACAACAGCCTCACCCTCCTCTTCTGACTCTTCCTCAGAAACATCAACATTTTGCTCCATGTTAACTTCAACACTGTCATCTACAGTTGCTGGAGTGGTAGGTTCCTCTGAACCATCACCCAGACTTTGGTTAGCTAACAATCTTTCAATCAGCTCCATTTTCTTGCCCTTAGTCAGGAGATCCTTATGTTTACAGAGCACTCTTAAACAATCAGCAGTTTTGGCTGCAAGGGACTCTTGACTATAGCTTTCTATAACTGACATGTTAGAGGTTTTACTTTTTCAGTGCTAAGCTTTGTGGTTAGTTGCACTAAGGTATCTAAAGCACAATAAAATGTATACTCAATACAAATCCCACCGCTGTACACCAGTGTTAGGCAGAAACCTGTGCAGTTCCCTTGGGGAACACTGCAAAAGATTTAAGACTACAGGTAGAGCAGTAAACCCCTTTGGTAGCAGTCTGTACCACCCAGATTTACCTGGTAGCTGTGGCTGAGCAGTCAGACTTCTCTCAAGAAGAGTTAGGCAGTATGTAAAGTATACACAATATGTACCAAAACACAATAGCACAAGCAAACACTGACCAGAGCTTGGTTTCAAAAGTATATAGTTATTTATTTAAAATACACATAAGTTAAAAACACTCTAGCAAAAATATAGTAAAAGCACTTCAACACAGTTATAATGAAAGTAGATTCAATCCTTTCTCCTATCTAGACAACTCTAAGTAAACACCACTTAATTAAAACAGAGGTGAGTGCTTAACGTTAGATGACACTCTAGTAGTTTCCAAGAAAGGGAGAGAAAAAGCAGAAATGGGTTAGACACACCACTCTAAGGTCCAGAGCACTTGCAATAGGCTTAAAGAAGAATAAAGTCACAGGTGAGCAAAAGTCACTAGGCAGGGCCCACTCTTAGAGTAGCCGGAGCGAAAATGTGCCCAAGATCACACTGTTAGTTAGAGATTCAAAGTCTTGCAAAGAGTCAAAAAGAGGTTAGAGTGGCTCAGAAAGTTTAGCCAAAGTGTCCCAGGCACTCCCAGGTTCGAAAGCCGGGGACTAAATCTACCCCGTACAGTCGGTAGCAAGGGAAGCCAGGCAGAACACAGTACCTTAAGCGGAAAGGATCCTCCAGCGGTGGCAGTTGTTCCAGGCAGTGGCAGCAGGGCTCGACGTCGGTCAGGGGAGAAGAAGTTCTCGCTGAAGAGCAGAAGAAGAGGGTCGTTGCACTGCCCGGGAAGAAACCAGCCGCGGAGTCCTCCGGTTAAAGGGTTGGTACCGACTTTCGCGGTATGGGGGTAAAGTGTGGTATTCCGGTTGCCGGGGTGCTTGGCACAGGCAAGGCGGCCACGAGATACCTCAAAGAACGGAAAGAAGGCGAAAACTGGTTGTCCCCACCAGTCAAGGGAAGGAGCCACTCCGTTAAGAGTTCTCCTCGGTCGTCGGGAAAAAGTGGTGAGACGGTTCAGCAGGGCTCCACCGGGTGGTGTCGTCGAAGCAGGTCGGCTCAGCTCTTCCCTCGTCGGATTCTTGGTCCTGTGGCGACTTCTGAAGTCCCAGTCCCCAAAGCCCTGCTTTTATGCAGCAAACCCCCATTCACCCAGCCTAGCTGTCACTCAAACATGCTAAGTGGTGAGCCGGGCGGCTCACCACTTGGGCCAATCAGGACGGAGTGCGACTTGAGTTACCAAGGTAACTCAGTCCAGGGTGCCTAAATCCCCCTCCACCCCTCCTAAGTACCCCAGACAGAGTGGCACCACTTTGGAGGGCTTCTGTGGAGAAGCCCGCCAAAAGTGGAACAAAGGGCTCCACTTTGGGTCAGAGTTACAGAGGCGAACACCAACGCCATTTTAGAATCAAGTTTTGGCAAAAAGTCCCAACCGGAGTTATAAAAATAAATATATAAACCGGCGGTATGTTTAAGGCTACCGTAAATAATTAATTAAATGTGTTAGCCTAAAACAATGGGAAATCCCATAGGGAAATATTCGCGGTTGAATATAAAAAGTAGTTTCCACTGCCACCAGCCAAAACTCGATCAGGGGGGACGGAGACGTGCCCCCTCGACTAACAGACCCTGGGGCAATCGAATTGCCCCAGCCAGTACGTCCACAATATGATGGTTTGTACTGGTTCTGTTCAGGATTCAAGACTAGCAAAGTCTTTGGTGACTTTACATGCCCTGGGAGACAGTAGTCAGTCCCAGGGTATGGAGTCTATGTTGGGGAGTCCCTAGGACACCCCTGGGTCACGGCACAGAGGGTGCTGTGTGACCCACATCACAAAAATACATGAGGCCCTATGGAGTAAGAGACCCCATAGCCCATTCAACACAAGGTTTAACCAAGAAAACACACTTCAACATGTCCAAGAGTGAGGGTAAAAGAGTCTCACTCTTGGCAGGAGAAAAAAATTAAACCCCAGAAATCCAGCAAAGCTGCTGGGGGACTCACTAGGTAGGGAAATTCAGCCTAAACAGAGAATTCTCCCTAACACCGTTAGTGGACGAAAAAGCCCTGCAGGTTTCCGTTTAGTGGCTTTGTTTTGTGCGCAGATTCCACATGCTGATACATATTGAGTAATGTCCTTTCACCAAGTTGGCCACCAATAGTTTAACCTTAGTCATTGCCTTGGTTAACCCTGGATGCCCCTCCAATAATGAGTCATGGTAATTAGCAACAATTTGCTCCTTTTGGGATTTCATCGGCAGGTAGAGGCGACCCATGTAGAATGGCAGCCCATCCGCGACTGTATGATTGATGCTAGCCGGGATCGAACTCTGTAAATCCTTAGCACTTAACTGACTTCGTATATCATTCTTTAACTCATCCGATGGAGATGTGGTTGTAGCACCCAAAACCTTGTTGTTGGGTATAATGGCGATTGGTTCCGGCGCTATGTATGCGTCATCTCCCTCTCCCAGACGAGACAGTGCGTCCGCTTTACCATTGCGCACATCTGGTCTAAAGGTGATAACATAGTCTTACTCTGCGAAGAACAAAGCCCATCGTAACTGACGCGATGATTGAGCTTTAGCAGATCGTAGGTATTGTAGGTTACGATGGTCTGTGATTACCGTGACCGTGTGTCTGGCCCCTAAGAGATAATGCCTCCACTCCTTGAAGGTTGCCTTAATTGCTAGGAGTTCTTTGTCTGTGATGGCGTAGTTTCTCTCAGCGGGGGAATTTTTTTTCCACCAGAATGCAACGGGATGCAAGTGCCAGGTTTCAGGATTTCTCTGTGAGAGAACAGCTCCCATGGCAATATTGGAAGCATCGGTTTCAACTATATATGGGAGATCAGGTTTCGGGTGCTGTAAGATTGGTGCTGAAGTAAACCGATGCTTTAGGTCCTGAAAGGCTTTTTCGGCTTCACTGGACCAAACAAAACGTTGTTTCTTCCGCAGCAAGGTTGTGATGGGATGTACTATCTGTGAAAAACCAGGGATAAAACGACAGTAAAAATTTGCGAAGACTAAGAAACTTCGGACCCCTTTGACTGATGTTGGTGAGGGGCAGTTGAGTATTGTATCAACCTTGTGATTGTCCATCCGAATGTCACGAGGGGTGAGAATAAACCCCAGAAATTCAACTTCATTGACGTGGAAGGAGTATTTTTCCAGCTTGGCGTATAACCAATGTTACCGTAATCTTTCTAGGACCGCCTGAACATATTCCATGGGCCTCATTACTACCCTGGCGTTAAGGGTTTAATGGCGCCTTTAAACCCTTAACGTCTCATTACGAGTTCCCTTTGCGGGACTCGACCTTAACGCCAGCTTTTAATAGGCGTTAAAGTAGGGTGCCGCAAAGGGACCTTGGTGCTAAAACGGTGCCGCAATTTGCGGCACCGTACTTAGCGCCTTCCCCATTCCCATTGAGCCCTATGGGGCAAAAATGGGAATGGGGAAGGGCCCATGGTGAATGGGGAATTACCGCCCCCCCAACCTCGGAATGGGGCAGTAATTCCGCCATTCACCATGGCGGACCCCGGCATGGACCATGATGCTAAAAGCACCATGGTATAGCGCCGGGGTCGTAATGAGGCCCCATGTGTTCTTGTTCTGTGGTGGAATAGACCAAAATATCATCGATGTATAAAATAGCGCAAATGTCCAATAGGTCTCTCAAAACATTGTTCATGAAGCTTTGGAATGCAGCTGGAGCATTGCAGAGCCCGAAGGGCATCACCTGATATTCGTAGAAGCCGTACTTCGTTCTGAATGCAGTTTTCCATTCATCCCCACTTTTTACTTGTACCAGGTTATAGGCTCCCCCGAGGTCCAGCTTGGTGTAAATTTGGGCGTTTTTACTTGGTCCAGCAGTTCTGGTATCAGAGGCAAGGGGTACCTATGTTTTACTGTTATCTGGTTCAAGGACCTGTAATCAATGCAGGCCCTAAGGTCCCCCTCCTTCTTAGGGACGAAGAAGAGGGGCGAGGCAGCTGGAGATTTAGATGGCCGGATGAATCCGTTTGCCAAATACTGGTCGAGGTACTTCTTCAGGTGCTGGTTTTCCTGTTCAGTTAATGCATAAATACGGCTACAAGAGACTTGGGCATCCGGAATGAGGTCGATTTGACAATCTCATGCTCCGGGTGGAGGTAGTGTTTCTGCCATTTCCTTCTGAAAAATGTCTTGATAGGCTAAATAAGCAGAGGGTAATACACCCATTAATCCCAACGTTGATCCGCTCTTCTGGACCACTTGAACTGGTTCTACTGGAGAGTGTGGTTCCCCCGAGTAGCAAGATTGGATACATTCTTTGGAGAAGGACAGTTCTCTGGAGCTCCAGTCAATGCGTAGATTGTGAGCCTCCAACCAAGGAATCCCCAGAATCAACCGAAAATGTGGCGCACTTATTAAGTCGAAGGTGATGTCTTCCTTATGGCCATTCTGGGAAAGGAGTCTCACAACGTTGGTGGTGTGAGTTACCGGTCCGGAAGACAGTTGAGTACCATCGACGGTTGTGATATTCTCCGTTGCAGCTTTTGGACAAATGGGAAGGCCAATCCGCACTGCCAGATTTTGATCTATGTAATTACCCACTGCTCCACTGTCTATTAAGGCCTTTAAAGCCTGCATCTTAGACAGCTGCTGTTGGTTAATTAGTACTACTGGCATGGCGAAGTGTGAAGTCTGTGATTCCTTCTCCTCGCTCGACAAACGGACCCCTATGCTTGCCGGGCATTGGAGTTTTCCGATTCAAGACTGGGATCTTCTCTTTCCGAAGCACCCACAATTTTCCGAGGAGGTTTCACTTGACAAACCCGCAAGAATGGTCTGCCTTCCTGCAATACAAACAGAGTTGTTGCTGTCTCCTTTTTTCTCTCTCTGTTCTGGTAAGAGGACCCTGAATCCCTCCGAGCTGCATGAGCTCCGAATAGTTCTCAGGTTAACGGGGTTGATTTTCCCTGGGGCGTAGGTAAGTCGTTCTTCCTTCTGCCCGTGCCCGATCGGCTCTTCGATCCTGTAGCCTATGATCTAATTATACTGCAAGGTCTATGTACTCAGCACAGGCGTCGGGCGGGTTCACCACTTGGGCTAATACTTCTTTCAGTTCTCCCCGCAAACCCTAGTAAAACAGAGTTGTCCTCTTTTCCTCTGGCCAGTTGGCATCAGCGACCAGTCTGTTGAAGGAAGCTATATAAGTAAGCAGGTCCTGGCTACCGGAGTGACAATAGCTCGTTGTCCAACGCTTGTCCTCTGGTGTGGCGAGCAAACAATTTCTCTAGTTCTCTCTGAAACCCTTTCGAAATCTCGCAGCAAGGGGTTGTCCCGATTCACTAATGGAATGGACCAGTCGGCGGCACTCCCCCCCCAAATATGATAAGACAAAGGCAACCTTGGACTGATCATTAGGGAACATCCCAGGCCTACATAGGAAGTGCAGTCGACATTGGTTTACGAAGATAGCAAATATCTTTGGATCCCCTAGGAATCATTCAGGCGGGGCTAAGGGAACAGCACCAGGCAGTACGACCTGTACAGGGGGCTTAGGATGACTCCCCGGCAATGGGGCCTGACTTGCTTTGCTCAGGAGAAGTTGTCTAACCAGCTCATCAGTGCGGTATTTGTTTGCCCCCAATTCCATCCGTAGGCCACTGGTTTCCTGCCGGGCAGCGTCTACCTCCACTCGAAGTTCCCCTAGCAATTGTGCTAATTGGTCTGTGTCCGAGGTTTCCATGATGCCCGGGAAGAGGTTCAGTAAATGGCTTTGCGTCCTGTAACGCTCACCTTAGCTCTGCAGGGGCACCTGGAAGACCTCGTCTGCTGGCAATCTCTTCTTGGATGCACTGGAGGAGCTGGGCTTCTGGGTGTAATTCTAAGGAGAATGCACAAGGATGTGTAAGCAGATGGTGTTGAGAAGAAACCACCACCCACCCAGTACCTCCCAACTTCCCAACCTCCGGGGTCTTTTCTCACCTGTTTTAGTGAAAAAGGAATCCATCCTGTTATATCCTTAACAGGGGTGCGTTTTGGCTGAATCCAGTTACTTCACTGGCTGTAGAGAGCTCCGCCCAGACCCACTGGGTCTGGCACTCAAGGCACTCATAAGAACATGAATAATGTTCTTATGAGTGCCTTGTTGGGTAAGTATGCACACATGACAATACCTTCTTGCGCGTGTGCTTTAGTTCGATTATTCCTGGCACTTTACCACTTTAATTGCTGATGGTAATTCTCCCTAGAGCGCCACAGAAGTAGTGCCTGATTTGGCGCTTTTGATTGTCTTAATGGTAATGTTCTTTATTGTCCTTAGTGTCCTTAATGTCCTTATTCTTAATGTGCTTTATAGTTCTTAAAAACCTTATTCTTAATGTACTTTATTGTTCTTAATGTCCTTATTCTTAATGCGCTTTGTTGTTCTTAATATAGATTGCGCCTTGTGGTGCCTTAGAACGGTGCCGTTATGCCAGACAGTGCTGCTTGTGTCACTAACCTTTCTTGTTCTTTCAGGTGGCGACGGCAAGAAACTGACGGGTTGCCATCCGTTGTAGCGGAGGAGCAGGGCGTGAGAATTCCTGAAGTCTGCTGTTGTCCGTGAAGAAGAGAAGCGCAGCGCTGGTGGGTCTTGAAGTGACTGCTCGTCGAAGCGGAGGAATGTGGCGTGGAGATGCCTGGAGTCAGCTGTCTGCCGGAGCGATGACGCGTGGAGTTGGGGATTCCTGGAAGCTGCAGCAGAAAAGAATTGGATGCTGTACGAGACGATCAGGTGAGTGCTGCTGGGGATCGCAGGGTCCGTGGTTCGTGTAGCGTCTCATCAGCTGTTCTGTACTTCTTTTCAGAAGCGATGCCGGGAGCGTCATGCTGCAAAAGCAGAACGACACGAAGCGAGGATCTGGGTTTGGGTGGGGCTTTAAATAGTCAGCCACACCCAGCCATGCCCAAAAGACTGGCCTGCAACAAGGAAGGCTGCTCAATCCAATGCCTCCATGTTGGAGGGACCGAAAATGGTAGCAGGAAATGGCTGCCATTGAATGTACATAGAAGTATTCCAATTAACCCATGAGCGCCTGCTCCCCATTAACCCATGGATGTTACATGGCGCCAATCACGCCATGCTTGAACCCACCTTGCCCCTGCTTGTAACCTGGCCCAGGGCCCCCAGTGGTATTTTGAAACCCTCAGATTGTGTGTGTCCCTTGGTACTGGTGCACTAGAGCTGGTGCAGGAAACAAGGCCCATGGTACTAGGACCCGTGGTCGTGACAGCCGAGTGGAGCTTGCAGTGGTGCAGTGTCAAGCAGCGCCTCTCGCTGTAAGTGTGTACCTGTGGTCCTTCTGGCAAGGTGAGGTGTTCTGTGGCGGGCATTACTCTCTATGGTATAGTTGCATACAGAGGGCAAACCACAGACAAGCCCCGGCAATGGAACGCTGAGGATTGGCCACTTTCTCATGGCTTTGGCAATGGGATTTATAATTAACTTTCTTTAATATCACTCCTTCTTGACTTCGGCAAGGATAGTTCTAGTTGACTTGTACAAGTCTTGTCCTTTTTATAATTGTACTTTACTTGCTCCTTGCAACAATAACCATAATCTTGCCTTGTGTTCACAATGTTTCTGCTTTGCCCATCTGGCTCCTCAATATCAGTTCGATATTCAAAATTATGATTTAAGGCTAGCGTTCGTATATGGAGCGCTCCAGGGTTTCCATTCTTAGGCAAACTCGGCTGTCCCTTTCTTGCCTCTGTGTGAAACGCTGCCGCTGCCATTTCTCCTGCTTCAAGGGCACCTGCCCACTTCGGTTGCTCTCCAGCAGCCCGCATTACTTGGAAAAGGAACTTGCTCTGTTCCTTTGACACTACAGCGCTCGCCAGCCACTCGGAGCGAACAAGCATTTCAGGGAGTCTCTCTCTCTGACGAAACAGTCTGCCAGGATACCGGTTTCTGCTCCACGGCCTCTGCAGTTCAGAGCACCTGCTCCGATGACCCTCTCAGGGCCAGGCTCCGCATTCACACCGATCATGGTCCAGGTGTCTCCTGCATTCAACAACGGCCACCCACAGCTTTCACTACTACTCCGTTTCCAACTGCTTCTACCGGCCACACCTGAGGGGTTTTTGAAATACCCCCCAGCACCTCTCATGTGTGGGTCATTAACATCAATTAACTGCACACAGCAGTTTTGTGCCCCTGTTTCCCTCTTCTTAGTCACAGTACTTTGAGGATTGTGGGACTTGAAGTCCACAATGTTGTTTGGCTGACCTCTAACGCACACACTTAGATAAAATACAACCTGTTAGGCAAGGACACCCAGGACACCTCTTGCAAGGAGAACAAGATTTAATCACACCCAAGAAAAATACACAGAGCACACTGAATAATTCACAGCAGACATCAGGGTTTTGAACGTACATGTCATCACAGATGACGTGCATCACATAAGTTACAATTTCCAGTAGCTGGTTGGTGCGACCCTATACATATATTGTCTGCTCCATAAGAGATACCAGGCCAAGGGTCCCAGCCTTTCCTGGTCAGCTTCTTTCACGTGGGCACGTGGGGTTCTTCTTCGTACGTCATCAGGAGCGAAAGCTCCTAATTGGCAATTACCAACAAACATCATCGAATTCCCAATCTGTGACCTTATGTGCACCTGGTACTGCAGACATGGGCACAGAGGATACTCGAGGTCACAATAACTTACAAAACCTAGCTCGATGCCAGACACGTCTGCGCCTTCCCAAATCTTCCCACCTTGGTTTTAGGTTTTTTACTTTTCCCCGCTGGCACCGCGCAGCACAAATCAAATGGACCCAAGATTTATGAATCTCTGCGGGTTTGGTCTTTCTCACTGCTGCCTATGCTGCAACCCGACCCTGAATGCACACACATATTTCTATGTTCTGGCCCCGGGTCTACTGCGCTGGCTACATCGCGGTGCTAGTCCTCGATTTCAAAATGTCTGCTGTTTCCTAAAATGGCGTTTCACTCCCAGCACAATCTACATCAAAGCATATAATAAGCTGGCCATGGTGCAGGTTCTATCGACACTCCCTCCCCCTATAACCTCCCCAAGCACCTAATACAGACTCTTATGCCTCTGTCTCATCCGGAACCTCTTGTTATTATGAAACTTAATTTTGGTAATTTAATTGCAGGATTTTTCTATTGTTGATTTGAAACCTTTTCACAAAGGTAAAATTAAGGACACATTTCCTATTATTATACTGACATTTTAAATATGTCCAAAAGGAAAGCAGCTACACATACCTCTGCCTAAAAGATACAGAAATTAGCCAACTGAAGGGCCCCAATTAATGATGCTACTATTTTAATAACAACATTGAGATATTATGTGACTAGAGAGAGAGAGAAGCACTTCCAAGTCACTTACTAATAACAAACAATGACACCCTAAAAGAAGCACGTTGATAACCCCACTGCTCCCCCAGCTAGCTCCTCCAACAGTCGACTTGCTAACCAAACTATATCACAGGACCCTCCTTGCCTGACAATAGCTTAGTATAGAGTACCTTACCGTACAAGACACTGAAGGGTGGAAAAAAAACTCCTGTACTTGGCGATTTCCTTACCAAAGTACCGAAATCCAATGCACTACAGACCAGGAAGGAGGGAAGCTTTATACAACAAGGCTGCTTTACATTCCTCAAGTTGTCCGACTACAACTGGTTCGGCACAGCCCAATTTGAGTGCGCATGGGACAGCAGATACTTGTGCACCTGAACCTTCTAGGTTTACCATTAACCCTCTTGTTCTATGTACTAACTGATCTGACCCTTTGAGACCTGATCCGGACAAGGTTGATAGCAAATTAACTATTGAGGGCATTACAAAACATTCCTGTGGCAGCTCACTTGCACCACAATAAGAAGAAAAGGCCTCCCCTACTTTAAATGTCCCCCTTTTATCCACAAACAGTTTCCATGTCCATTCTGTGTGTCGTTCTCATCTGAATTAGACCGAAGTTAAATCAAAACGTATCCAAAGGGGAAATGTTGCATCACATAGTACTATAAGTCCAGCGTCCACTGTCAATTCCAGATATGGAAACTAACAAACAGACGATTGACACTAGCCTCATAGCACAAACTCTGACTGCAGCCCCCTTGAAGGCTGGAACTTGTGCAATATCCCACATGGGACAGAATAATATAACACTTTAGCCCTTGTTGTCTGTAATTTCTAGTCATACTATTAATGCTATACAACCTCAAATGGAAAAACCATTTCACTTACCACGAGCATCTAGAGTAGGTAAATACCCCTCAGAGCACTTGCGCCCGGTAAACCAAATTAATAGGGGCGTGAGAGGGGTCAGAAATGTGAGATGGACACAGAGGTATCGTTTTCTCACAAGCCACCATTTTATTAAATGATAAGGGGTGAGAAAAACACCTATCTTTCCCTAGCCTAACAAGGATTTCCCTACCAGTTTTTGTCCCTCACACATATAAAGCAAAAACAAAGGGGTGAATCTTAACCACTGGCATTGCTCTGGGCAACCCTCCAGACCATCGTTCTTTGCCTGCCAAGCCATTACAGATGGGGAAAGACCATATGCAAATCAGGCTTGGTCCCACCCCAAAAGGGGCAGTCCAGGCCGAACTGCTAGGTCACATCCCTTCTGCACGAGACCACAAGCATCCCCAAACATGTTTTCGGCCTTGTTGTGCCTCATCAGTGAGGAGTAGCTTGGGTCTCTAGGCCCAGCAGGCACGGGATCCACGTGTGGGCATACCCGTCCCACTCGGGGTGACAAAGCAAAAACAAAGGGGTGATGGCTGGAAGGTTTAGAATGAATCTTAACCAGTGGCATTGCTCTGGGAAACCCTCCAGACCACCCCAGACCACTCCAACCCTCCAGACCACTCTTTGTCCAACGGGGCATGGTGCACAGATTGCGGTCTGCGACATTTCTGGCCACAGGAATTTCGGACCACTCCTTAGATTAAAAGTGGGTAGACAAAGCCTATAGCGAAATGGCGCCTTCATACATACTACATTACTACATGGGCATCCCCAAGGTATTACGGGGTTTATCGAATAAGACGACGAAATACTTTCCGTTAAACGAGGGGTCAGTTGACAATCCGGTCACGCTATGGGAGGGCTATAAGGCATTGCTTCGGGGGGAGGCTCGCTCTCTCTCATGGCGGCTAGATGCGGTAGGACACCCGGGAAATAGAGGCTAAGTCACTTGCAGTGAGGACAGAGGAGGAATTCCTGGCATTGGGGTCCGTGGCTTTGCAGGAAGCTCTAGTTACAGCACAGAAAGGCCTACAGAATGTGGCCCTGGACAATGCGAGAACGGCTCACTGGACGGTGCGCAGTCAAATTCAGGGACAAAGCAGGGAAAATCTTGGCAAGTAGCAGGGGGTATGTATGGACCATACAAGACGCGGGGGGGGGGTGCTAACAGAGGATTGGACATCGTTGGGGCATTTGCGTAATTTTATCAGGAGTTGTAGTGCCCCCCGTAGGTGGGGCCCCCAGTAAACAGGCCAAATATCCTTGACTCAATGGTGATCCCCATCTCACGGAACTGCAGGCACTGGGACTCGATTCAGATCACAGAGGAGGATGTTGCGGCGGCGCTTACCCAGCTTAAATCGGGCAAGACCCTGGGACCTAATGGATTCCCGGTGGAAACATTGAAGTGGCTGGGCGACTTGGTGATTGGCCCCATGCATTGCATGTTCATACAATGCAAACAGGATGGATATCTCCCCCCGGACCTCAGGAAGGCATGCATCGTGGTGCTCACTGAAGCTGGGGAAGCGGCCGGAACTCTGTGCCTCCCACAGGACAATATCACGGATTAATGGAGAGACCAAGGTCCTGGCGCAGGTCCTAGCTAATTGGCTATTGGTGGTGATAGATTCCCTAATACACCCAGATCAATGGGGATTTATGCTCTGTAGATCCATGCGCATGAACCTGCGCAGGGTTCAGTTTGCCATCAGCCAGGCCTCAGCAATAGCAGACCCACTGGCATTCCTAGACGTGGATTTCGAGAAAGCCTTTGACTCGTTAGGGTGGGACCTCTTATGGGACATTATGGGCCAAATGGCATTTCTGTGGGTTTACGGGGCATCTTCCAGAGCCTTTACCTTGGAGCTGGCCATAGAGCCCCTAGCCATAAAACTCAAAACCGCACCGGAATGGATGGGATTCACATGGGCATGGGGGTTGCAGATTTCACTCTACGTTGACGATCTCCTCATCTACATAAGTAACCCTATTGCCTCCTGCCCCGCCATGACAAACATACTAACAGACTAACAGGGGTTTAGCGGATTTAGGGTTAATAAGCAAAAATCGGTTCTCTTTCCTCTACAGGGTGCGGGCGAGGTGATCCCTAGGCAGTGCCAATGTCGATCTCAGGCTTCGATTATCTGGGCATTCCTGTGAGCCTGAGCTTCGCGGACTTCCTTCGTCTCAACCTGTACCCGGTGATAGACAGATTGTCAGTAGACACAGTTCACTGGCAGTTCCTTCCACTAACACTGCTGGGCAAGGCGGCCCTTTTTAAGATGCTGACACTCCAGAGGTTTCTTTATGTCCTTCAGAACGCCCAACTTCTGGTCCCTAAGGCAGTTTTTACATCCATCAATGGCATACTCCGGGGGCTGCTTTGGGGCGTCTAGGGGACAGCCACGTATTGTCCTCAAAACCCTCCAGCACCCTGGTATGGTAGGGGGAAATTGGTCTGCCTTGCCTCCACAGGTATTACTGAGTGGCACAACTGGGGGTAGCAAATTATTAGATTCATGGCAACCCAAGGCTTCCCCATATAGGGTGGGGGAAAGGAGAATTGGACTGAAATCACTCATTCAAGTACTGTGTGGGGGTGGGAAGGGGACCGCGGATTTGCCTGGGATGATGCGGCACATCCGACAAATCTGGGCAGACGTTCATCATCACATTGGTTGGGGATGGAAACCAACGCTGGACCAACTCCTCTGGAACAACAGGTACATCACATAAATCCTTAAAATGTGCCATTTTGTGAGTTGGGAAGAAAGGGGGGTGCAGGCCTTGCAGATCTAGTGTGGGAAGGGCAACTCATTCCATTTGGTACACTGCAGGACACCTTCGAGCTACGAAACAAGGAATATTATAGATATTTGCAATTAACGCACGCCATTGGCTCTCAGTTTCCTGTCTTAGAGGGGGTTCCAAAGTGCTGCCCCTCAGAGGCTAATCTTTCCCAGAACGAATAGCAACTAAAGTCACCTCCACACTGTACCAGGTACTTATGGCTTTCGGAGCCCTGGAGCTGTGCCGACTAAAAGAGAGATGGACGAGGGATGTTGGTCCACTGGAGTATGAGGAGTGGGTAGAAGCACTCATGTTTCCACAGGACATTGAAATTGCCACCAGGCTCCTAGTCCATAGTCCCCTTTCCTCCACACTGCATGGGCGTCCCTCGCTAGGGACAGGAGACAGAACCTTTTCCACCAGAAGAAACCTTCTTCCCCTTTAAATTTAGAGGCGTGCGGGCGTATGAGCTCCCCTGACTCCGCCCACTAGTGCCACTCCTCAGTACCCATTGATGCGTCAACAATATTACCACTGCCTAATGATACCAGTTTTATTAGGGGGGAGGATGGTGGGACGTATGGGGGAAGAGGACTATGGACTAGGAGTATGTTAGTCACTACAGTGAGTAACTTATAATTACTCCTACGTCCCATCCCCTTTCCTCCATACTGCATGGGCAATTACAACTGAATGTAGCCCCAGGGTGGAGGTGGCCCTGCTTAAGAAAACAAGTTCCTTAATAGTGCCTGTCCGAAATCCATGTCTGACCTAGAGCTGGCATCCATACAGTAGTGCTTGCAGAAGGCCGGAGTGGCCCACGTGACTGCACTGCTGATGACCTGCCAAGGGACGTGTCTCTGGAATGCGACCGCCGTGGCCTTGGCTCTGACAGCGTGGGCATGAATGTTAGCTGGCAAGCGTTTTGTGCTGCCCCTCATAGGCCTCCTTGATGGCCGAAACCATCCACCTTGCTATAGACGCCTTGGAAGCCTGATAACCCGGCCTTGACCCCCGAAGGTGACAAAGAGAGCATCCGACTTACGGAAGCTCTTGGTCCTGTCCAGATGTCAGAGTGCACCTGGCATCCAGACAATGCAGGACCCTCTGAGCATCATCCTTACGATCTGCAAATAACGTAGGTAAGACTATCTCCTCATTTAGATGAAAAGAAGAGACTACTTTAGGCAAGAACGCTGGATGCATTCTCAGGACCGCCTTATCTCTGTGAACGGTAGTGTACAGTTCTGAAGCCACCAGTGCCTGGATTTCGCTAAATCTACATGCGGACGTAAGACCCACAAAGAGAGCTGTTTTAATGGTGACCAGCCTGATTTGCGGGGACGCCATAGGTTCAAAAGGTTTGTGCGCCAGGGCGCCCAACACTACATTCAGGTCTGACACAGGGTGTGGTTTCTTGATGGGCGGGTAGAGCCCGGTGAGGCCCACCAGATGTCGCTTAACCACCGGATTGGAGGAAGAGAAGACTTCCTCCTCCAAGTTCCGGTAGGCTCCTATGGTCGCCAGGTAGGTGCGGCATGTGTCTACTTGCACTCCTGAGCGTGCGAGGAGTGCAAAGAAGGATAGCATGTCGTCCAATGTTCAAGTAAGCGGGTCAATCTCCTTAAAGTCAGCCCAGTGGCAAAACCTAGTCCATTTACTTTTGTACTGGCTCCTAGTAGCGTCTCTACTAGCATCCTGAATGATGTCTAGGTGAGCCTGTGACAGCCCCAGATACTTTAGTGTGACCTGCTCAGGAACTACGATGCATGGACTAACTTATGCAGGGCGGGCTGGATGACTCTGCACCCCTGCTGCAATAGAAGATGAGCCGGGCCCAATAGAAGGTGAATGGGTGGCCTGTCAGAGATGCTGAGCAGCTCTGAGAACCATGGTCTCGCAGGCCGCCACATAGCTATCAGGATGATGCTGAGGTGACACGATTCTCTTATCTTGCAAATCACCCCGTGGACCAGGGGAATGGGAGGAAATGCATATGATGCCATGCTGTTTCACGGTATCTAGAAAGCGTTGCCCAGCGAGCCAGGGCCCTGCCCCTGCCAAGATGCTAACTGCAGGCACTTCCTGTTGAACCAGGTGTCAAAGAGTCCACTTGAGGATGCCCACACCTGCTGAAGATCCCCAACAGGACCTGATCATTCAATTGCCATTCCTAATTGTTCGCTCCCAGTCTGCTGAGCCGGTCCGCCTCCAGATTAGACTCCCCCGGGAGGTGGATTGCACTTAAGTAGATGTTGTTCTCGAGGGCCCACTCCCACATGCTGACCCCTAGACTGCACAGAGGGGGGGACCTGGTGCCACCCTGCTTGTTGATGTAATACATGCTGGTGGAGTTGTCCTTTTGAATGAGGACCACCTTGCCACAGATAAATGGCATGGAAGCCTTGAGAGAGAGACAGATAGTTTTCAGCTCCAGCCAGTCAACATGGACTTCCTGTTCCTGGAGGGACCAGACTCCATGGACTCTGTGGTTGTCCAGGGTAGCGTCCCAGCCTTCCAGGGAGGAATCTGCAGTGATGGTGACTTGCGATGCTGCTTGCCGGAGGGCTTACCCGTCAGCAGGTTGCAGTCTTTGGACCACAAGACAAGGTCCTGGTGGAGAAAGCGAGGAATGCTGACATTCCGCTTGGGAACCCTGCTCATGATTCCATGAGGCTGCGAAGTGCAGCTGTAATCTCCTCATCTTGAGTCATGTGTGAGGTACAGCCAGTAGGCACGCTGCCATGATACCCAGTAGATGCTGGTACCACCAGGCTGAGGTCATCTCTCTGCTGAGAAAATAACCTGTGGCCCTCCTGATGGCTGTGATCTTGTCCTCTGAGGGGAAACTCTCTCGGAGCTTGTGTCCCAGATGAGGCCCAGAAAAGTCAGGCTCTGTGTAGGCTGCAGCGGAGACTTCTTGAGGTTGATAGAAAATCCCAGTTTGTGAAGTGTGACCATAAGGGCGGAGGAAGTGTGGTTAATCGCCTCTGGGGAACTCACCCTGACAAGCCAGTCATCCAGGTACGGGTAGACATGGTGACCTAGGACCCTGAGAAGGGCTGCCACTGCATTCATAAGTCTGGTAAAGACCCTGGGGGCTGAGTTGAGGCCGAAGTGTAGAACCTTGTATTGGAGTAGGAAGCCCATGATCCTGAACCGTAGAAAGGACCGATGAGGTTGCCAAATTGGGACGTTTAGATACACGTCCTTCAGATCCAGGGAGCACATCCAGTCTCCCCTGCACAGTGTCTCAGCAATAAGCGCTGGCGTAACCATCTTGAATTTTTGAAGAGGGAGGGAGAGGTTGAGGGTGGAAACGTCTAACTCAACTCTCAGGCCAGCCTGGTTCTTATTTTGTGTGACGAAAAATGCTGGAGTAGAAGCCCAAGCCTCGTTGGAGGCTGGGACTTCTTCCACTGCCTGGCTCTCTACGAGCGAACACATTTCCACCAACAGAGTTGTCGTCCCAATTTGTGGGAGTGGAGGAGAGAGGAGAGGGAGGAATCAGTAGACGGTAGCCCTTGGACACTACGGATAGGATCCAGGGGTCCGCGAACCTCTGACCCCAAGACTGTGCGTGAAGGGCAAGCCTGCCCCCCGCCCCCACCTGAGACACGTGGATCCGAAGGGGCGCACCATGCCTTATTTCCCTCTGAGGCTGGGGTGGAGGAGTGTGACTGAAAGAAGCCCTTGCTCCCACCTCCTGCTGTTTGCGCCGGTGCTGACTCGGAGAACGGTCAGGCTGTCTTGACCTTTGTTCCTGAAAGCCCTGGAACCTGCCAAAGGCCCGCCCCTTGTCAGAGCGTAGATGCGACTGGGTATATGCCTTGGGTATGGCCTTCGTGAGGATAAAGACTTCACAGTTTGGGAATTGTTTTTCTTCTCATCTAGCTCCTCATCGGTGGTGCCATGAAATAGGTCGCCACCCTTGAATGGAATGTCCAATATGCATTCCTGGATGTCCGGCTTGAACTTGGTAGCTCGTAGCCAGGCAGTCCTTCTCATGTCCGTGGTGATGCAGATGGCACGGCCTGAGGTGTCAATGTGCGCCACGGTGGACTCCATGATGTCTGAGCCACCATTTTAGCTTAAATCAGCCCCGCCTTGAAACGTGCCTGGCTCTGCACCGTAAGTTCTCGAAGGAAGTCAGCTATTTCCTGCCAAAGTCTTTGATTAACGACTGCCTGCATGGCGTTTGCGTTGGATTGACTTATGTGCAGTGAGGCGTTGGAATAAACCTTCTTTCCATAAGCCACCAAGATCTTCTCTTCCTTGCCTAGAAGTGCCGAAGGTGGCTGAAGACGATTGAGGCTTGGAGTAAAGTGATGCCGCAGCGATCGTTGAAGAGTGCGGTTGAGGGTGTGCCGACAGCAAGAGTGGATCCCCCTCCAATTGCCTACACTTGGCGTTGAGGCGCCGATTGACAGGCTGGGCCGAATGGGGTTTAAGCCATCCCTTTTTGGCCAAGGTGACAACGTCCTTCTGCATCGGGATCCCCGTTCTAGCTGCAGGGCGTAGAGTGAGGACCTCAGACAGGACCCCTGCCTCCGGTTGTTCGACCTCAGGTTGAGGAAGCCCCAAGTATTCAGCCAAACCTGAGAGCCGTTCATGAAAGGCCTTGGCTGAGGATGGCGTGTCAGGGTCCTCCTCCTCGTTGGTGTCCACCAGGGTGTCCGGCTGGTTCGGTGCGGGTGGAGGAGTGCTGGGTGCCTAAGGCTGCGGTGTAGGAACCAGAGCCAGTGGCTGGTGTGGAGGCTGGTGTGGAACCGCCTGAACTGTGGGAGGCAGGGAAGCCGGAATCGAAGGAGTCAGCGTGGGCTGGGCAGCAGGGGCTGTGCGGAGGCCTGAGATGCTGGAGTCATGGCAGGAATGACAATAGGCGCCGGCGGTTGGACCGGCGGGAGCATCTCCTTGACCACATCCCAAAGGATGGACCCCATCTGAGGAGACCGCCTGAACATTAGGAACTTTTCAAAAAGCCCATCCTCAGAGGCTGGTGGGGTGGCAGGTGGTATTGACAGAGTAGCGGGTGGCTGCTGGGGCCTGTGCGCACTCTGCCTTGCTGGTTGCAGGGCAAATCTGCCCTGTGACGCTGATGGATAAGAGCAGTAGGCCACGTACCTGATTGAGACCAGTCTCACCTTGAAAGTCGCTCTCCCACCTGCTATGCAACAGGGGCGGTATCAGATGAGCGGCCATCTTGTCTGGCACAGCGGGCATTTTGTTAGACTTCATGTCACGTGCCAAAGTCGTGGTGCTTACCTCGCTGGGCCCGGCCTCCACCAGGACTCTTGGCGGTGGAGCATGAGACCTACCCTGCACCTCAGGACGGGGCCTGGTAGGCGTATTGTCTTCAGCTGAGTCGCCGGTAGTGCTGCATACAGGTGCCCCCCTAAGGCATCTGCCCAGTACTAGGGCATAGCCCCTTGGGTGGACAACCAGTAAAAGAACCTTGCGGTCCCTCAGCACTGTCCCCGGAAGGATCTAACAACCTGGCGGCCGGTAGCTGAAGTAGCCTTGGTACCTGCGCAGGTGCGAGAACCTGATTGGTTCCTCCTGCTCAGACGTTTCCTCGTGAAGGAGTCGCCCTTGCGGGGTGCACTGGATAAAAGCGGCCTTGACTTGTGTCTGATGAAGTCCTTCAAGTCCCGTGGAGGCGACTTCTCGAAGAGCTCCCTCCACTGAGATAACCTGTTCTTCAGAGCGCGCGGTGTAAGCGCGTCACATGCGGTACAGCCCTCCCAGCCGTGATCGGGGCCAAGTCAGTGGAGGCAAAGAGCGTGGGGGTCAGACCTATGGAAGAGCCCTTTGCAGGGTGGACACCTGCTGAAGCCCGCTGACGTCGGCATGCGCCGGGGAGGAGCGTGGCACCAGAGGACCGCATACCTGATTAAGACTAACAAACAGAAGACAAAAGACAGAAGAAAGTATCCGGGGAAGATCGTGTGGAATTACAAGGCCAAAGCCAAAACCAGGAGCGCTGGTGAAAGCGGTCCGTTCCCGCGTTGCAGAAAATGGGACTGGGGAGTGGAGCCGGTGAGCGGAGTCAGGGGAGTGCATTCTCCCAGGGCTGCTCCCCTAAATTTGAAGGGGAAGATGTTTTTTTTGGTGAAAAAGGTTCCGTCTCCCGTCTCTAGCGAGGGACGCCCATGCAGTGTGGAGGAAAGGGGACGAGACATATGAGTAAAAATAGTACACCAGGCTTATTACTCCCAGGCACCAATGGCATGGTGGGGAGTGGTCGATAGTGGTAAGTGCCTGAGGTGCAGGAGGGTACCTTTTTCCACATGTTGTGGAGTTGTGATTCAATCCAGGACTTCTGGAGGAAGTGCATTCGTAGGATATCGCGGGTGCTGGGGTCTCAAGTTCCACTGTACCCGAAAGTGGTGCTATTGGGAATCTGGGGGGAAGTGGAGTTTACCAGACACGAAAAGATGTTCCTCTCTGTAACGCTGGGCATGGGGAAGTGGCTTATAGCTGCAATGTGGGGCTCTGCAGAAAGACCAAGACTCAGCCGTTGGGCCGCAGAAGTCGACAGATGTGCATCCCTAGACATATGAATTTACCATGCGAGAGGCTGTCCACAGAATTTGCGCAGGGTGGGAGACGAGTGAGGGATAAACAATGAACCGCCCTTGATTGCTGCTTTCGTCCCATTATGCATAAAATGGAACTGCTACCTGACATTGTCCTCTCCCCGATTAACCATGACCTTTATGTATGCAATGTCACATTCTTGACAATTAACCAAGTTTTGGCAATCTTTTGTTTGTTTTGTTACATGTTTTATTGGAAAACAAACAGATACAAAAAATATTTAAAAAACAACTAAGGATACAGATTAGTACAAGTAACTTTTTATTGAGTGTTTAAATGAAGGGAGGGCCACTGATTAAAATACACAGCCTTTACCCAGCATTAATGCTCAGTACACCACCAAATATAATCAAAAGCAGGGGAACATCCTTCAAAATGGTGGGTAGAAGATACTTTTGCACATGGTGGCACTACTTAGCATGTCATGGTGGCTGGGCTATCTACATGCCATGTATCCCAGAAAGCTGTACTGTTCATATGAAGTTCATACCTGTCATATGAAGCCATATCAGTCATAAGACGACAGTACCTGGGCCAGTAATATTGCATTTGGGGACTATAATTAGCTTATGGGGATTACCTGGTAAGAGATGGCATTGCTTGGGCATGTGAGGCTGCACTTGCCATATGATGGTGTTAGGAGGATTTTGCAAAGTCACTACCTGGGGTAGAACTTAGAAACACCAGCCTAGGGTTAGCAAGACTTTCACAACCCCAGGGGCGCTAAACCACTCACTCAAGTAGCACAGACCAAGCAGAAAGGCTTAACTAGGGAGGGAGAGGGTACTGTTGTGTAGTACAGTCAACACATAAAAGAAATTGCACATAAAAAGACCCACACAGGTACACTTTACATAGTATGCTGAGTCGGAAGAAGGACATTCACACTTGAATGACATTTTGAGTGTGGTTTATTAAAATAATAAGAATAAGGCCTGTCTTTCCTTATTGCTACAGAGGTTTCCATGCCTATAAAAATAACTAAAAGGTGCTTTTCAGTCACCGAAGTCCGAAATGAATATGTCACCCATCTAAAACTAGTACTAACTTACCCTACCACTATATGACTAACTTAAATTAGACTAGGAAATTGTCTCTTCTTTCTGGTTGTCCTCTTATGGCAATGTGTGTACGTATTTCATAGTTCTTGTCAGATATTTTCAGATAGTCGCTTATCCCCTTCTGGACAAGGTCCTGAAGCTCTTTTATAATGTACTTAAGTTTGCTCTCCCCTCTTGGGATAGTTATTCCACAAGGCTTTGCATTTCTCTTTCTTATACTTCCCCCCCTCCGCCCCAGGCCTATATGCCTTTCTGATCTCTGTAGCTCTTAAATTTTCGGTTGGCTATACTTTGTAGCAACGTGAGACTTTTGCTTTCCTGGCGTGGCTCAGTTTGATCACTTCTTCTCGGCTCTACTTCACTTGACTTCAGTTCCCATTTAGATTACGAAGGCGTCAAGATTAAGACTCGGAACAGTGGCATGTTAAGCTTTGGTCGGGGAAAATCCTTTCTTTAACTCTATTAGGGGTTTCCCTGCCTCAACAAAACGAAGGAATGTCTGTGTCAGGATGCTAAACAAACCAAGCGTCTTCAGTCCTGTGTCCAAAATCCTAAACTGACCCTTACACTCTAAATTAATTACAAGCTGAAAATGGGGATTTCTCTGAGCTACGGACTCATAGCTTTCTCTTGAAGTTTCAAACAATTTCCTAAGGTGCAGAAAAGAAAAGAAATGAGGTTCCACTAGTAAAGGAGGCTTCGCTTCCCCTAGATTTTGTCCAGTTGTTTTGATAATATTTTATCACAGTTCCAAGTTGTTCAAGGGGGAAAACTCTTCCTTTGAGCCTCTGCAAAGTATACAATTCTCTTGAATCACAACATAGTTCTCTAGAATCCTTAAAAGAGTATGAGTCTTCCCTTTTCTGTTACACACTTTCTCAATCATCCTTCCTTTCCCTGGTACACTCTCCTGCCAGGGTATCATTCCTTGTTCCTGAAAAAAGGGCTATGAACCTTCCCTTTTATCCTTTATCTTCTCCGATACTGGGTTAGCAACCCTTTCTCATTAACTCCATTGCCTTTATTTAGGAAATAAAACACTGCCTGGGTCATCACGAGTTGGGTGGTAGCCCTTAAATGTGGCAGTAACGTTATTACAGCTGGATTTAAGGGCCGCCCAATCACGAGTATGGCAGCATTTAACTTCAAGCTGGGGGTAAATGCGCTGGAAAAATGCACGCTTTCAGGCACAATTAGCGCATGCTAATTGCACCAAAAATGCCCCATTGGGTCTGATGGACCCAATGGGGAATACCCATTCCGGGCCAACCCTTGATCCGGGTGGCGGTAACGCTATTAGAGCGGGTCGGTATCCACTGCGGTAATACCACCGGGATATCGCCCTACTCATGATGAGGCCCTGTGTGTCAGGATCTTTGTGCTTGTACCTAAGTATTACTTGCTAATGTTTATTGGTTTATTATCATCAAAGAGAAACACCATTGGTGTTAGGGAGAATTCTCTGTTAAAGCTAATTTCCCAAACCTAGTGAGTTCCCCAGCAGCTTTGCTGGATTTTTGGGGTTTATTTTTTTCTCCTGCTAAGAGTGAGACTCTTTTTCTCCCACTCCTAGACATGATTTGAGATATCCTTTGACTTAGTAATGTGTTTTATGGACTATGGGGTCTTTTACTCCATAGGTTTTCATGTATTTTTGGTAAGTGTGTTACACAGCACCCTCAGTGCAGTAACACAGGGGTGTCATAGTGACCCCCAAACATAGACTCCATACCCTGGGACGGACTACTGTCTCCCAGGGCATGTAAAGTCACCATTGACTTTACTAGTCATAATTTGTGAACAGAACCAGTACAAACCATCATATTGTGGAAGTACTGGTAGGGGTAATTAGATTGCCCCCGAGTCTGTTTTTCGAGGGGGCTCTGTGCAGTCCCCCCTCGTCGAGTTTCTGGCTGGTGGCAGTGGTTACCAAGCAAAATATTCCACCGGAATATTTCCTATGGGATTTTCCCATTCATTTTAAACGCACCACTTTTTTGGTGCAATGTTAAAGATACCGCCGGGTTATTTATTTAATATTTATTCCCCGGTTGGGTCTTTTTGCCAGGACTCGGTTTTAAAATGGCGTTTGTGTTCGCCTCTGTAACTCAAACCCAAGTCGAGCCCTTTGTTCCACTTTTTGGAGGGCTTCTGCACAGAACCCTCCAAAAGTGGTGCCACTCTGTCTGGGTCTACAGGATGTGTGGGAGTGGGGTTTAGGCACCCTGGACTGAGTTGCCTCGGCAACTCAAGTCGCACTCTTGTGTGATTGGCCCAGTGGTGAGCCGCCCGGCTCACCACTTAGCATGTTTGAGTGACAGCTACGACTGGTGAATGGGGGTTTTCTGCATAAAAGCAGGGCTTTGGGGACTGGAACTTCAGAAGTCGCCACAGGACCAAAGAATCCGAAGAGGGAGAAGCTGAGCCGACCTGCAACGACGACACCACCGGTGGAGCCTTGCTGAACCGCCTCACCACTTCCCGACGACAGAGAAGATCTTCATCCCGGAGAGTCTTCTTCCTCTGAACTGGTGGGGATAACCAGTTCGCCCTCTTTTCGCCTTTCCTCCAAGTCGAGATCTTCTCTTCCCCTGGACGAAGCACTGAATTGCACCCGCTGCCAGGAACAACTGCCCCCGCTGGAGCTTTCTCACCATTTCAGGTACTGTGTCCCGCCTGGTCTCCCTTGCAACAGGCTGTTCAAGGTGTCCCGTAAATCCTTGACTCTCTATCCTGGTGTGACTTGGGACCTGCTAACTAACTTTTCCTGAACTGATCCAACCCTTTTTGAACTATCTGCAAAGACTTTTTAAAGTATTATTCAACAGTGTGATCTTGGACACATTCCGCCTTGCTCTCTCCAAGAGTGGGCCTGGCCTATGAACTTTCTTGCTCTAACAGTAGACTCAGCCTTATTCTGACTTGCAGTGGTTCTTTTAAAAAGTGCTGGTATTGTGCTGTCCTAATTCTACCTTTTCCCTCCCTTTTTAACTAACTTATTGGAGTGCCATCTTAGGTTAAGCGCTCACCTCTGTCTGCAAATAAGTGGTGTTTTAACTAAGACTTGTTCAATAAGTAATCAGGGATGTATATATATTGATAGTGACTGTGTTGGAACTTGCTTGCCATATTAGTGTTAGTGTATTTTACAAGTGTGTTTTAAAATAAATAATTATATACTTTTATACCCAAGCTCTGGTCAGTGTTTGCTTGTGCTACCGTATCTCTGTACCTATTTTGTATACTCTATATACTGTCTAACTCTTCTTGAGAGAAGTCTGGCTGCTCAGCCACAGCTACCAGGTAAATCTGGGTTGTACAGACTGCTACCAATTGGGTTTACTGCCAACACCTGTAGTCCTAAGCCTTTTGCAGTGGTCCCTAAGGGAACTGCAGAGGTTTCTGCCTAACAATTGGTTGTTAATTAGTTTTAGTTGGTGCATTTATTATTACAACTGTCTCAAACAGATCACAATTGGCGTTTGTACAGATCACAAATAATGGTTGCTACACTATGTCAGTTTGCCAACAAGTGTTTCGACCAGCATTGTCTTTTCCAAGGCAGAATTCATGAATTAGCAACCGTAGTCTTGAGATAAATCAAATCTTGTTAAGGTATTAGACTCCCACTTTTTCAGTCCGTCAGCTTGGGCCCCTACGTTTGGTTCTGCTCACACTAGTTAACCTCCAAATTAAATTCTCCAATTTAGGTAATAGAGTCTCGCTCAGAAATAAATGATTAGCAGGCTATTCCTCAATCCATCAATTCAGTGCCCCTGCAAGCAAATCCGCTCACTCTGTTGTAACCTCCAAATACGATTCCTAATGTGTAATGGTATCCCCACAGTCCTGTAGGGTTCCTTCTAATAAAGGACCCGGCCTCTGTCTGGCATCCACGTGCTGTTTACCTGGTTCATACCCTGTGACACTTGTTTGCCTTTATTTAGGCTTGCGTTCTCAACAAGGTTCGTGTCTACAATAGTTCCACTGCCTTTCCTTAGCCTCTTTTTCTCAACAATTTTCGTATTGGTAAGAATTTTACTGCCTTTACATAGGCTCTTTCTATCAAAAATGTTTGCATAAGCAATAATTGTACTGCCTTGGCTTAGTCTTTTTCTCTCAACAGTCTTCGTATCAGTAATGATTTCACTGTCTTTACTTGGGTTCTCGCGCATATTACGCAGTGCACGGCATTCGCCCAGATGCACCCTGGTATCCCACTCATTCTCCCTGGGCTTACAGGCTCTGCGCGGCATCTTCAGCGTTCCTTGTGTTTCAACGGCATCTGCGCTCCCGGTCCAGTGCGCCTTGTGAATTGTTTGCTTCCCGGTTTGTCTTCCTCGGCTTGGCAGCTCCAGCTATCAGAAACAGAAAAACAGTGAACTTCTCCTGACCTTGCTCCTCTGCACACCATGCCCGTTGTGCTCTGCACGCTGCTCACCTTTGGCGTCCTCCAAAGTGTCAGAATCCATCAGGTGCCTCTCCAGTCTCTGGCTCTCTCGTTCTCTCCAATTTGGTTCACCTGTGTCCCGGTCTTTCTCTGCAGTTTCCAATGACTAGAACATGGCGTCGGCTTACCGTGTCCAGTCATCCTCATTACTGCATCCCTCTCCCTCGTCTCAGTACAAAAGGGGGTGGGGGATAAATTAAGCTCTGGGCTAGAAAGACCTGGGAAGTAAGTCTCTATATTACAAAAAGCCAAGTAGGAATGTTGCAATGGCACATGGTTGTCACTAAAGGTTATGACTGAATGTTGTCTTGACAGTCTTTTCCTGTCTCCCTGGAGCTTGTCCTCTCCCAGGTGGTCTTCCCGCAAATAGCCACCCCCAGGGTCGGGATCAGGTAGCTTCTGCCTTTCTCTGGCCGCAAGAGGAGAGACTTTCTCCCAGGAAAGGAGTGATGACATCGCCAGATTCATCAAAATTCCCACCCTTCTTCCCAGGGTGTTTGTCTCCATCCCAGGGTGTTTGTCTCCAGTTCTTAACACCTTCTTTTCTGGTTTATTCACTATTCTTTGGATCACCTTAATACAGTTCAACTTTACTGGCTTTATATGTAGGGACTAGCCAATTTCACTGGGACGAGTTTCTCTTTGTAACCATTCCTTGATACCTTCTCTCTCTCGCTTATTCTTTATTCTCGTGGTTACATTCATACAGTTCCAGTTTGCTGGCGTTATTTTCAGTATCTCGTCAATTTCCCTAGGACGATTGTCTCCTCTTACATAGGGATACCCCAGCGGCCTCCCGGTACGCCCATTCTCCCGGGTTATCTTTTTTTAATTATAATGCTTTAAATTTTTGTTTTTGTTAATATATTTTTATTGGCATTTCTTATTCCAATCACATGCATTGCATAATAGAAAGCGTAAGAGGTTGGGTCCATATTCTGGCAGACATGCAAAGATCAGGTGAGTATGGACCGCCGTAAGTGTCCGAGTCTGCTTTTATCCATCTTGCATCTTATTATTGCTTTCGTCTCCCGCTTACCCCTCGGAATGCCTCTAACCCTTTAAAACTAGGTTGTATATAAACTTTAAATCTTCCCAAACTCCCCTCCTCCCCCCTTAACTGACTGCTGCTCTGGTTTAGAGAGTCCGATGATCTGGTAGCTATGTGTCCCGGTGTGGGTCTAAAGGCCATTTTGTCGCTTGCTTGTATGTAGGTCTTGTTGTTAGGATGTTACATAATTATTAGCTGAGGTTTCTGCATCTTAAGGGTCTCCCCCTTACCCTCCCCTAAGTGTAAGGGACGGTTAGCGTTCTAAATCAGAGTGCTCTTGACGTTCTTGATGGGTTTTGGGGCTGCTGCCTCGCCAAGGCGGCGCATTCCATTCTGCATGTTTTCGCCAGGAGTGCGCTCCGCTCAGCAGTGGTGGGGGGAATTCTAGCCTTCCAGTGAGTAATGAGCAGTTTCCTGGCCGTAAACAGGAGCGTGCCTACGAGTTTGCGTGAGAGCCTCTCTTCGTGCCATGTGTCCGTGTCCCTTCCTAGTAGCATTACCTCGGGTGTGAAGGTGACTGTGGCTCCTCTGATTTCACTTATTTGCTTATGTACCTCCCTCCAGTATTGGGAGATCAGTGGGCAGTGCCAGAGAATGTTAACTATCATTCCTAGGGCGCCGCAATTTCTCCAGCATGTATCTATTTGGGCTATCCCCATCCTGTGTAGGACGGAAGGGGAGTAGTACATCCGCTGCACTATTTTAAATTGGATTTCTCTATTCCTGAGATTGGTGGAGATTGTGGGTATAGCGGCGAGGTATTCAAGGATGTCTGAAGTCTCGACTGTGACCCCTAGGTCTTCGGCCCAGTTGCATGCGAGTATGCGATTCTGATCTAGTTTGTTCGGGATAGCCATTTGGTAAAATGTGCGTAGATGCGGAAAGGCGTCAAGGTGTCGGTTTTCGCAGGGAGCAGGGGATGTCGGGCAGGGGGGGTTGTGCGGTGTGGAGTCGGATCGTGTTGCAGATTGTGTGATATGAAAGCCATTCGCCTTGCTCTAGGCCAAGCTTGGCTCGAGCCTCTTGAAAAGTCTGCATAGTTGCTCCCTCATGTATGTCCATTATCCTGACGTTGGCCCAGTCATTATCTTGTTTAGGGTGTGTTCTACCTATATGTCCGTAGTGTAGTACTGCCTGGATTGGGGACCATGGTGGTGCGTGTAAGGTTTGGATACCTTGGGTTGCCCTGAGTCTGTGCTATTGGTTGAGCGTGGGCAATGATGATCCCGGTCAGCCCAACAACCACTTCCTTAAAAGAACTAGACAAGGCAATCTAGAAATTCATATGGAAAGGGAAGAAGGCGAAAATACGCCTCCCAGCCCTACAAGCATCTAAACCCAACGGGGGACTAGCAGCCCCATCCCTTAAAGCATTTTACCAGGCAGCGCATGTTTGCTGGGTGAAGCGGCGGCTGGACACATCTGGCTACTCGAGCTGGAGGACAATGGAGATCGAGATGACGAAACCCCTGAACCCTATCGAAATAATGGCAATACCCCCATTGAAACTCCCAACCAACATAATGCTTTAATTATTTTTTTTTTTTTAAACAAGCACACATTTAGAGAGTGGAAATAAAGAAAAAGATGAAAACAAAGAAATCCAAGAACGAATAACAGAGAACGAGGAGCAAGCTACAAACTGATAGTCCTGCCTACCCATATGTAGGCCTTTAAAATCGCCCAAAGATGAACCAAGAGAGAAGAAAAAAATATGGAAAAGTAAATTTAACCAAAGTTAAATACTTCCAAGCCCCCTTCCTCACAGTCATGTTACACCGGGATGTCCTCAATAAATGACACTGCCGCCAATACCAATGAGATATTTTCCCCTGCCGGGACCAAGGTCCACCAGTCCTACAGAGACGAGGACTTCAAGTCAGAAATCAGGTGAACAAAGTGCTTTGTTCTGACTATAGTCAACCTTTGACATGATGTATAGAGATGTTTTAAATTCTCCACAACTTCCTCCTTTCCACAAAAATGACCTAAGTTATCCTTGGGAACCGTAGCTGCTGATCTTGCAGCCACAATTTCTTTTGTCAAAAAGAGTTGGCTGCTGAGTTGCAGTCTGTGGCCGTCTACTCTCTTCACCACAGTCTTTCTACAGTTTCCTGCTTTCGTGGGTTGACCATAAAAACCCTTTCTAACCGCGGAGCGGCCGCGGAGTTGGCTGCTGAGTTGCAGTCTGTGGCAGTCTTCACCACAGTCTTTCTACAGTTTCCTGCTTTCGTGGGTTGACCATAAAAACCCTTTCTAACCGCGGAGTTGGCTGCTGAGTTGCAGTCTGTGGCAGTCTACTCTCTTCACCACAGTCTTTCTACAGTTTCCTGCTTTCGTGGGTTGACCATAAAAACCCTTTCTAACCGCGGAGCGGCCGCGGAGTTGGCTGCTGAGTTGCAGTCTGTGGCAATCTACACCACAGTCTTTCTATAGTTTCCTGCTTTCGTGGGTTGACCATAAAAACCCTTTCTAACCGCGGAGTTGGCTGCTGAGTTGCAGTCTGTGGCAGTCTACTCTCTTCACCACAATCTTTCTACAGTTTCCTGCTTTCGTGGGTTGACCATAAAAACCCTTTCTAACTGCGGAGCGGCCGCGGAGTTGGCTGCTGAGTTGCAGTCTGTGGCAGTCCGTGTGCAGGCGGGGCAGGTGCCCCCTAACCAATGTGGAAGACAGGTAGGGTGAAATGTCTGCTTCACCGCCGTCAGGAGGCGAAGACGAGGAGGCTCGGTGGATGAGAAGTTCAAGCTCAAGGCTTGTTACCCACAGATTTGACCTCCCTCGCTCGCCTTCAGTGTGCCCCTCATCAAGATCAAAGCTCCCACAAAAACTGGTATTTCCAAATGTCAGCCCTCTAAAACATTTGGATCATGTGCTCCACAAAGAAGATCTGCGCCAGGGAAAGGGCGAAGTCCAAGTGCCCTGCCTAGGAAAGGACGCTCTTAGTGAAGGAGCACTGCAACCTCGATTCACTGCCGTAAAGGAGGTCTGTGAGGCCAGAGAGCGAAAAACGGCAAGGGAGCTGGAGGAACCGTATGCATCTAAGTTCCCAGTGCAGCCGACCGAAGGGTGGGCGGCGAGGGAACTGCACACGGTCCCCCGACTTGGATCGCCTGCTACAGCCCGGGAGGGCCCACACAAAACCAACTCGATCAGCGTCCCACAACTTACCGTAAACTTGGAGCCTGCTACTCCGGGCAGCGCATGAAACAGCATGCCGAGTCCCAATCGGGGGTTCCCTGGTCGCGGAGACGGAGCACCGCCGACGCCAGTTTCTCCAGCAGCGAGCTTGCAGGAAAACGAGCCGGAAGCCTGCTTGACGGCAAACACGTCATCCGAGAAAAAGGAGGTTCGCGCAGAAATTCACACGGACGAGAGCGAGGCTCCACTTCCTCATGGAGGTGGAGCCAAGGACCAACAGACAGAAGGTGACAGGCCAAAAGAAGACTTTCAATTTGATACCCCAAAATCTCACTCAAGTAAAGCCAGGGCAGCCTCTTCCTCTGACCATCTGACAACATTTAATTTTTCAAAAAAACCCACAAAAAATACATCTTTTCTAAAAAAAAAAAATCAAAAAAAAAATCACAAAAATCAGAGGAAAAAGAAAGGAACATTGGACAATCTACCAGATCAAAAAAATAAGAATTCTTCGGACAAGCTTCTGGCCAATTCAGCAATCTGCAACTCGTTAAAAGCATATTTTGCCAGCCAAGGTAAACGGAAATATGACGTTCTCCTTGAACTGACAGATGCAGAAATGCTGGACGCAGGTGGTCCAAAAGCATGCAAGTTTCCCTATATACCAAAAGAGGTTATTCCACATCTTGATGGCAAAGAAAGTACACATGCAGACTTTTCTTCTCTTGAAACCCCCAAAGAAGATCCCGCCGCACCATCGGATAGCCCAAGATGTGTTCCTTTCAATCTTTCTCCAACGAGTCAGCCCATCCCCCCTTTAGGGAGCTCATTGACGTGCAGCCCCAAGGGGATCTTGCGCCCCTGTTTGCACCTCAAACCATCGAGATCCAGCCAATAGAAAATACAACAAAAGAGGGAGTTAAAGGCACTCCTGTTGAGAAGCCACTCCCGCTCTCTGCTCAGACCCCAGTCAAAGTTCAGTCATTACAGGGTCCACCAGCCGCCTCACCAGAAAAAAAGTCTTCTATCCAACCTTGTAGCCCCCATACTCCACCCCGAAGGAAGAGCACAGGTGCGGGTCAAACGGAGGAAGTGACAAAGGAGACTCCACCGAAAAAGCGAGACCTGACAACATTGATGTCAGCATTGACAATTTCGCTTGCTCCATTCGGAAAACTATACGAAGCTATAAACAATACGTTAAAGGATCAAACTACACTGATCGCAATGATCCATATCAAAATGACATATTTTGAAGGCTACATAACCGACAAAGAAAACGTTGACAGTGTAATATATGACAAAACTATAGGTGATTCAATACGAGCCAATCCTGCAATATCAACTCCTTTACCCTACCCAATTCTAATAAAAGACTCGAGAGACTGTGCATCACAAACAGATTCAATTATTGAAAAAGGAATAGAAATAAGGAAGCAGACACAGTCAGTTGATAAGCGGACTTCAAACAAAATTCGTTTTGATTTTGGGAAAAAGTCTACAACAAACCCGAAAATAAAAGAAAATACTGAACCCCTTTGTCACTTTCCATTCGAAGGAGAAAAAAAAGGAATGGCCAAATCATGTCTGAAAGAGACAGCTTCGAAACAAACTCACCTGCTACTCCAGATGTGTACACCGAAAGCTTCAACAAAAGGAACACCAGTTCAGCCAAGTAAACCGAATGGAGCAATTAAAAACCCCACCCTTCAAGTTTCAGAGCCTAGACCAATGCCTTCAGCTGGGCAGGCTCTGGAAAACAGCCAGACCCCTCAAGTGGAAAATAGAAAGCTGGTTCCTAAACCAAGCGTGTCCTGCGGTTCCCCAAAATTCCCAATCCAGGTTTGCCACTTTGTCAGAAGCCCCTCAGAGGCTACACAGGCACATTCTCCAATTACAGCTGAAGATTTCCTAAGAGATGAAGCGTCGATGAACATCATCGTCCACTCATCCCCTGAGAGTGGTAGTCAAAGCTACACTGACAAATGTGACCGGGAAAGACCGTTTACAAACAACAATCATGTAACATCCCCAACATCAAAAAAACGTTGGACGCACAGTGAACACAAGAAGGAAGGGTTTAGTTCTAATAAGAGACATCCTAGGGGTCCGGATCCCATAAGAACGAAACCTGTGTCATTAAAAAGAAATTACGCAGAACTAAAATCACCTAAGAGCACCGTTAATGATCGGAAAGATGGTTTCAATTGGCACAAAAGATCAAAGGAACTACTGAACAAAAAGGAAATAACCATTCCAGTGATGGAAGTTGGAATAAAAAAACAGCGAAACAGCAAAGGCTCGCTTTTGCAAAAGTTCTCAAGCTGGAACCGATCCCAGAAAACTTTGAGAAGATAACCCTAAATAGGGGTACGGTACTGAAAATCTTGAAACACACTAGAAATCTCGAAGATCTGAAGACCGATGATCTGATATTAGTTGAGCCCTACCATAAAGACCAAAAAGCGAAGGCGTACTTACATGTATGCGCAGAAACCAAAGGCAGATGGTCTAAAGAAGGCGAGGAAGACCTCCTGAGAAAAGGTTATTTTATTACAGAGATAAAAAGAGGATCGAACGAAGGGAAATCTGAATCCAAGAAGCACATCGTCCCACCTGGGAAAATTCACTACAGGTCAAGAATAGAGCTCAACACACAAAACGTGAGCCAGACTCCAAGGAGAGATTCGGCCCAACGGTTGGACAATACAGGCAAGACAAAGAACCGACTCTCCCCGAGCAGGAGACCCACAGAAAGCAACTTATACAGAACAAGTGAAAGACAAGATGGTAGATCGCTTACCAAGAGAAGAACTTTGTCTTACTCAGAAAATAAGACCGAATATAAATTGTCTGACAGAAACCATAAACTCTTAAGACTCCCAGAATCTCCGGCAGCCAAAACCAACCTGTCAACATTTGCACCGATTAAACAGCTTTTGGCATGGCTCCCGAAAACCTCCTCAAGTCAATTAAAGAAATAGCAACAAATACCATCTAGTGATCGGGCGAAATCAATCAAAGACGGAGAAAGCCTAAAAGATCAAAGGCCGAAACCGGATCTTCGAACTCGAACGCTCAAAATGATGTCCTGGAGCACCAGGGTCTTTCGCTCACCTTACAAAACCTGGAGGAGTAAACCTTGGAGAATGTGATATTATTACCCCAATAAACATGGCTCCTCACCCCACCAACAATTGACGGCTTTGCAGTTGCAGTTTCCCCGGCTAACAAAGGTCCTCTGGGCCGTCCATCAGCTGGTCTTCTCGTGGCAGTCCGATCTGGTTCGGGTCTCTCAATTCAGAAGAAGCTTGCTGCCACTCAAACCCATCTAGCAGTATTAATAAAGTGGGAACGATTGGACGGGAAAAGCAACTCTATGACCTCTTCTTTGATTACCATGATTACAACTTATTGGAATCCTCAAGTCATCTCATATAGACTCTTCCTTGCAACCATCGAAACTGAGATTGACGGTATTATGACCACCCAAAACAACCCACTAATAATCCTAAGTGGCGATTTAAACGCCAAATGCCCGATCGGACCCTCAAGAAGCATTTTATCGCGTCCAATAAGCCAGGTGGAATCCCGTGGCAAACAATGGAAATTACTTATGGACTCTAGAAATCTCCACAATATTGACCACTCGCTTCCTCAGGCGGTCTACGTCCCAACCTGGGAAAGAGGTGCACAGGAAGGGACCATAGACTACATATTTGTATCAGCGGCAATGCTGAGTTGAATTCCATCTTTTGAAGTCATAAGGGTCGACGCAAGCGACCACAACATTCTGAAAATTACATGGCCGACTGAAGGCGAGGATAAAATGCAAATACCAGAAAAAATTGAACCAAATGACCAAGGCAATCGTCTAAGGCTCACAGCAAAACGAATCGAAGAACTTTCCAAAAACCATAAAACGCTCTGCCTATGGGAAAACAGGGATTTATCAAACTCCACCGATTACCAGCCCTTATTGATTCCTTATAAGATACCCAGAAAGCTAAACCAAAAGTTCATGCAGCAACCATTACACATTTACGACAAAGAATTGGTAATGAAACGCTGTATCCTGAGGAAGCTGAAGAAATTGGCAGCAACTTCTGAATCAGAAGGACCAAGAGAACTTTATTTGAATGAACAAAAGCAGTATAAATCTTGGCTATGATTCTGACGAATTTTCCTCTATCAACAGGACTCAGAAGAAATGCTGAGAAAACTGGCAGATAAGAATTCAGGTGCTTTCTGGCAATTAATAAGGAACACAGAAGAAGGGGCAACTGCAAAAGGGTTGAATAATGTCCCAGAAGAAGCCTTGAAATGACATTTCACCAAGATTTTCCAGCTCCCCAGGCAATTTACAGTCGTTACAGGGCCTGAGTCAAGATCAATTAACTGGGAAGATTTCTCAAATGAAGAAAACGTCGTACTGGCCATCAAGCAACTTAAATCTTCCAGAGCTCCAGGCCAGGACGGAATCACTAATACAGACCTGAAAAACCATCCGGAGGAGTGGGCGAGCTTCATTGGGCAGGTATTCAAAAAATGCTGCATCACAAGATCGATTCCGAACTCCTGGCGCTCTGCAGTGATCGCCCCTATATACAAAAAAGGAGATAGAACGGATCCAAGAAATTACCGTCCTATTGCCCTCTTGGACACAATTGGCAAGCTCTACGGATCCTTCCTCCTAAAATGTTTCCAAACTTGGGCTAAAACAGCCCCGTGCCGAGACCCATTCCAATCAGGGTTTATGAAAAACTTGGGGACAACAGCTAACATCATGATGTTGAGTGTCATAAAGGCCAAACTCACGCCAGGACCGGGGAAAGTATACCTGGCTTTTATAGATCTCAGCCAAGCCTTTGACCAAATAGATAGAACTCTGCTATGGTCAAAACTAGATAAATGGAAGTGCCCGAACAACATTCTCGACCCAATAAAGGCCTTTCACGACAAGAGGTCAATTAGGGTCAAGCTGGACCATGCAGGCAAGCTCTCTGAAAAATTCAGACTCTCAGAGGGGTGAAACAGGGCTGCCCACTGCCCCCGGTCCTATTTATCTCCTTCCTTGGCGACCTCAAAGAAAATTCGGGAACGAAATGATCTTTTCCTCCGAAAATTGGAGACATACCTGTGACTCGTTTATTATACGCCGATGATATCATTCTTCTTGACCAACTGAAATTGGACTTCAAAAGCAGCTCGACAACTTGGCCAAATACATCACAAACAATAACTTAGAGATAAACAAGGAGAAAACAAAAATTCTGATCCTTGGACAGTTGCCAAGTAAGAACTCAAAAAACTTCAGATGGCACATTGAAAACTCGTCCATAGAAGTGGTGAAACTCTTCAAATACCTGGCGGTGATGATGGACAATTCAAAATTTGAGACCTCGATGCAACTCCATTTATGGGATAAGACTCGTAAACTCACCACACAGGCAAGAATAATCGACATAAAATATGGACGTTTCTCGCTTCTACCGGCCATAACATTTTATAAAGGCAAAGTTATACCAAGTTTGGCCTATGGTTGTGAGGCAATGCCAGCGATCCCCCCCCCGCAATTTGGCCAAAGCTGGAAGCTTATTTTTGGCGAAAAGCCCTCCAGCTTCCTAGTTCTATCTCTATTTCGATCATCAGAAGAAAACTGGGAATTCTCTCCTTGAAAGCAGCTATAGAGGCTGGGGAAATGGCGCTTTTCAGGAAAATAATAATGCATGACTCACCTCCTTTATACAATATAATCAAATCAGAAATCGCTGGTGGAAGGAGCAAGCCTCTTACCATCTGGGCAGCAAAGCAGCGAGCACGCCGGGTCAACAGTGGATGCTGTGAAGACGAATTGATTCGAAACCCCACAAAAATAAAACGGAAAATGGACCAATTGGACTGGATAGAGACTCTTACACTATCAGGAAATAATAAACTCCTCACCCACTTGAACTTCCAGCCCAAAAAAGTACACTCACCTAATGAAGTCCTAAAAAGATTCCCGGACAAGGCTCTAAGATCCATTTTTCTGCGATCTCGTCTTAATCTACTTCCGACCAATGAAATAAGGGCCATCAGGGGACAATCACAAACAAACCTCTGCCGCTTATGTGAAACAGAACATGAGCCTGAATCAATAAAGCACCTCGTTCCAAAACGAAAAAATGGAGAAGAGCGTATTTGAGATCGCTGATTAACTCTAACTCCCTGTACGAAGAAGAAGTTTGGTGGAATCGACTAATGAGCGGATCTAGGACAACATGGTCAATAGCGACCGCCAAAATTTTAAAGATAGCCCTAGAGGCATGCTCCCTTAAAACAAAAGAAGAAGAGTGACTAGGCTCCGACTACTAAAAGGTCTAAACCTAAACTGGAACCTGAACCTAAAAACTCTGACATTCAGAAGGGAACTTTTAAGTTACAACAAGGTCAGAAAAAAAAAGGAAGGAAAAAGAAATATTGAAGTCGTCTTCTTCTTTTTGCAAAATCATTGATAAATGCAAATAATAAAAAATAAAAACATTTTTAAAAAATTCAGTCGTACTCTCAGAACTTTATCCTGGTGACATCTACTCAAGAATTTTGCCAGGTAACCTGTCCGTTCGCCCAGTGCTTTAACTCCTTGGTTTAGTTGTTGAAACAATTATAGTTGTTTGCCTTGATGTCAGTAGTTATCCAATCTAGCTCTTTTAATTTGGTTTTCACATGACCTGGGTCCAATTTTAGGTCCTACTCTGTACAGCATATCTCTATCAGTTTGTTTTGGTTTGATGCTACCCAGACCTTAAGTGCCCAAGTTGACCCTTTCATGATTTTGTTGCAGATCATTTCAGTTATTTTTACTCCCAATCCCAAGAGATGTTTTCTGTATAGTGCCAAACGCTTCCAGTCGACCGTTGCCTTTAATTATAGGAGGCACAGTTCTCTTCGGAGCACTTGTATTGGGATCGAAGATGGAACCTTCAGAACAGCCTTCCAGAGGGTACCTTCACCTGTGTATAAGCGCTATATAAATAAACAATCAATCAATTAATGGCCACAGTTTATCAGAAATCAAAAGTATAGCCTCTGAGCCATATGTAAAAATCGGGACTACTTTCATTTTATAGATGAGTGATAAGCGGCCAAATTTGATGTTCAAGATTGAAGCTTGAGATGCCAGTGTTCTGGCCTTTTGACGTAGAGATGCCACCATTGGGGCTTCTGAACCATTGCTGTTTATCTCTATTCCCAGGTATCGAAACAAATCAACTTGTTCGATTTGGGATGACCCCAGAATCCACTTGAAGTTTGCTTTTTTTGTCTTTGATTTTTCCAGGACCAGAATCTTCATCTTGTCAGTGTTTATTTGCAAATCGTTCGATTCCACATACTCCTTCAGTCTGTCCAGCTGCCTTTAGAGGCCCACTAGCGTTTGGTCTATTAGGACCAAGTTGTCATCATAGAGTAGGCGACTCAACAACACCCCGCCAATACGGGGCAGGAAACTCTGGCCAGCTTTTAGTGTTTCATCCAGGTCAGCTATGAAGAAGTTTATATGGATGGTGCCAGAGGGCATCCTTGCTTCAGACCTCTGGAACAGGTTATCTCTTGTGACAGCAAACCAGCTTTATTCAGGCGTACTCAGATGCTGGTGTCAGAGTGGAGCGCGATTAGTGGGTCCAAGATTGATCTCGGACAGTTACATTTCAATAGTTTGTTCCAGAGGCGAACACGTTCCACCTGGTCCAACGCCTGAACAAAGTCCACAAAGGTCAGATATATCCTGGGTTTTTTATCCCAGTCTTTCCCTTTTAGGATGTTTAAGAGCAACAGATTCACACCATTCCCAATCCCTTTGACAAACCCAGTTTGAAACAGATCATTAAGGCCCTGACGATATAGCCACTCGTTCAACTTTACAAGCAAGAGTGAGCCAAAGACCTTCCCGATGATGTCCAGAAGGGCTATCGGATGGTAGTTTTTGGGCTCCCTCCTGTTGCCTTTCTCCGGGATGCTGGTAGAGTGTGGGTACGAGCGATCCAGTCAAATAAGAGATGGAGAAAATGTGCCCATTGCAGCTGATCTTTTTTCAGCATGGCGTTGGTCAGGCCGCCCGGCCCTGTGGCTCGTGAGCCATTCAGGTTTTTCAATTTCCCCAAGATGTCCTCTACTCCATGTGGGAAGTCCCATGGCGCAGGTTGCCCCGCAGGTCAATCGGGCCGTAATCCCTCTTTCCCTCGTAGAGAGACCAGAATTGTTTCAGCCAGGCTTCCTCTGGAACACTGTTCTGTATTGTTGATGTGTTCCCAATATGGTTATTTATTAAAGACCAACATTCACATGATTTCCGCCCACAGATCATTTTCATAATTGACTCTGAGTCCGTCTGGCAAACATTTAATCGGCGTGCTCATAATCAATTCTTATAAAGGTTGTATGCGATTTTGGCTTGCAAAAGGTCATCCGTTTTATTTTACTTGTTGGCTCGCCGAAGCATAACTCGGATCACTCTTCTCCTCGCAACCAAGATCTCATCATAGGTGTGCAATACTTTCCTTTCAGACCAGCTCTGGGTCTTGACACTTTTGCGGAAGCATTTGAGCAGGGGTGTATAATCGGTCAGCACTTCCTCAATCCCCGACCTTGAGTGACGGCCGCTTTTAAATCGTCCAGTTAGTTGGTCAATGGCCTCTCTCGACATTAGTCTTACCCCATCATTGGATATAGTGACTGGTCCAGGAATTCTCAGTTGACTTTTTTCCCCGTTCGAGTTCCATCTCATTTCAACAAGGTCTTGATCTCTGTGAGTCATCCCAATGATTTTAAGGGAGGTGACAAATTGTAAAAAGTACAGCGTCACAAAGATGTCATCTATTGATTGTCACTGGTTAGCCCCTGACCAGGTCGCTTTGGGTCGAATATCTCCTGGCATGTGCCCATTCATCATATGCATGTCTCTAGAGGCCATTAGGGATACCCAGTCTTCTCCTCGCCTTCTAGAATTGTTTGTTTGGAGATTGTTTTTTATTTTTACGTCCTTGGTCAGGCCTGTCACGTTAAGATCCCTGCAGATGATGATGTGTTCTGTGCCTTGATTTATATAGGCATTGTCTATCATTTTGATCACCATGTCTAGAAAACCCTTGTCCTGTATGGCCAAGCGAGTAGCACCCGCTGGACTCTGCCCGCCCACTGGAGGGGCTCAGCCCACAATGATCTCCTGGCCGTACTGGTTGTTGCTTACCACTTTAATTAAGCCAAGACCACTACCTGATTTGATTGCTGTTAACAGGCCTGACTTTGGTTGCCACAAAACTCATCAGAGATACAGGGGAAATATTTAAACGGCTTTGAGATTCATCCCCCAAACACAGACCTGTGAAACACTTCTCAATTTAAGAATCTCATTGCCTCCAAATTGTTACCTCTTCAAATGGATGAGATCGCCTATACCCAGTTCACAAACAAATACGGAACCGTGTCTGTACAATCTCTCAAACTAGAAATCTAAACAATTTTAATAATCAATATCAGATGTAAAATCACATAAAATCTTAAACACATTATTTCTTACATAGTAACACGTGAAAGTGCATATTATAAAGTGCATAGTTATTTAGAAATTAAAACTTTCTAACATTTACTGACACTAATGGAGTCTAATTGTGCAACACTTAACCTACGTTGGGTATTAAATGGAGAACTCCAACTAATATAGATTGCTCTCCCTATTCTTATATTTAAATTTATTGGCCGAATCCTTTTAGCATTCACTAAAAAAGGTTCTAATAATGTTAGTAATTTGTTAACATACATTGTTCTTGACTTCTTGACTACAACGTTACATGCACCCAACATGTTTCGTTCCGTCTCTATTTGTGTAAATACTAAAAGAACTTCTTCAGGGGGGACCCAACGTATAGGTCCTAAAACAGTAGCACACTCTTCATTTCCAAAACTCAGACACGTAGGCGATCTTCTCAATCTCTAAGGGAAACAATATGGAAAACAGCTATCAGTAATACTGTTTTAACTTAACATAAAACCTTACACTAAGGAGTAAAAATCTCCTGCTGTCGGCTTACCATATAATGTATTTTTCTTAGACACTCATCGGGTTGGTAGGGAAGTCTTCATAGTAGACTAAAAGTAGTCTTTGTACGATCACGACGCCCTTAAACTCTCTATAGCAGGCATCATTATATTTGTACTGGTAGTAAGCAGTTCATAGAGGCTCGGATTACAGAAATGACTGTCTCGCCTCACGGGAGTTCACAAGTTAAATGTCGTACCTTTCGTTTAGGCTTTCTCTGTCTTCACGTAGCGTGTCACTGGCAGGCGGCTCATACTATGCTGTACACTGTCCGTGACTCCCTCCTCTTTAGAAGTTCGTCAATTTTTTTCCGGTACGGTCGCTCTGCAAAAAAATCGCTGCAAACCAGAGGTAAGGTATGTCGAATAAGAACAGGTTGCACCTTCAGGCCTTTTTCAGCTGGGCCTAAAGTCACGCAATACCCGTCCAGGAGCAGTGTTTGGCATAACCATGTCTCCTGTAAGCATATTAGGTCAACACCTTCCAGGTTCACATCACTTTCCGTTGTCAAATACCCAAACCCTCTGGTGTTCCATGGGGCCATCCTAATTTGGCCTGGGCAAGGGAGGGCATTAAGCTAGGATCTTTTAGTGTCAGCCAAGTTTCCCGATAGCCATGATCAGGATATCTCTTCTAGGGTCCCCGATTTGTGCTCTGGGGCCCATTTGACCTCGCTACTAAGGCAATTCCTGTTATTAGCCTTCACTGTAATACTGAAGTTTTGTGTTCCTGTGTTTGTGTATGATTGGTTCTGAGCTCTTGAATTTGAAGGGGAGGCTTTTGCAGTTGCACTACTCCGAACTCTGTCAGGGTTTTTTGCCTTTGGATATCCTGTGTGTTCAGTCAGCGGATACTTTTTGCCTCTTAGAGCCTGCCCTTCTGCGTCCCGAATATTAGTGGCTTCTGTTCCTGTCACGGCAGTGAGGTCAAAACCCAGAATTAGTAGGCTTTTGGCTGCTCCAAGCAACATCCCCTTCATGACCAGGGAGGTTGTGTGCAGGAATACGCTGTCAGTGCGTGTTTCATCCACAAATTCTATGATTTTAGAGTAATTCAACGTAATCGGACGCATATTCAGGATACACTGTAGAAGGTCATTACCTCTTCCTATTCAGGATTAGGTCATCTGTGTCCACCAGCCTTTCCAGCTTCACTGAACGGGCGCACACATTTTCTTGGGCTCTACTCCTACCTGGGGCACCCGATGGATAACGCGGTCCCTGCGATATTAGTTGTTCCCCCTGGCCTGCCCCGTTAGTTTGGGGATCTAGTGAACCTTTCGATGAAACTGGGTTCTCGATTTTCCCTTCTCTGCTTAGGCCTTGACAGTAATTTTCAGGCCCCGTCTGGGTGCTGGGTTCTTCAAATGGGGGCTAATTTCAAGATCTCCCTCTGTTGCGGGTGTGAGCGGGTTTGCTTTGTTGCTTGGTAGAGGATCCCACCCCTCCGTGGTTGCCACAGCGTGTTGTCTGTTTATCCTTCGTCTCCTATCCTCTACAGTAAGGAATTTATTCGCAGTGTGTTCCAGTGCCTAGGTCGATTCAGTAACTACTACTACTATAGGACGAGCATTCAACAGAAAAACCTGAGGCATTGTTAAACAGAGGCAATGGCTCCATGGCCTCACTTTCACCTTCACATCTGTTGTCTAATAGTCTTTTTTCTTTTAGTGTTAGGAAATTTAGAGAAACTACATCCACCTATTTTTTCTTTTGATTTAACTTTCAACTGGAGCCAGCAGTCGGCCTCCGCTCGGTTGGAGGGGCGATATGGAGGGGATCAAACTGGGATTAAGACTCTTATATTGAGTATACTGAGAGGTTCATCAGTTCCTCAGTGGTCTTTAAGTCCAATTCTTCTGTCCCTTCTCTTAAATCTCGATCTCTCTCATCCGCCATCAGCAGTGGTTGTAATCTACCACTAGCCCCGGTGGGATGCTTCAAGTTATCCTTAACCTTTAGCTCACTTGTGATTGTAGGCACATTTTTTGTGCTTTTCTGGAGGGACTTATGTTTGAGGTTGCGCCAGAGTTTTTGTGTAATTGGGGGGGGGGTTGGGGGGAAGCTTTGCCGTTTTTTTTGCTTGGCTATAGCTTCTGTTTAGAACAAAAAATTGGATATTCGATGTTTGCCAGGTCTGCTTTTTTTAATGGGGCTGAGGCCTCCAGAGTAGCTATGCCGTCCCCATTGGACTCAGCCCTAAGCACTGTAGCAGTCTCGGTGACCTCCTTCCTTGCGCTGGCATTTCTGTCCGGACTGACGGGGTCTGTAACCTCATCTTCTGGCAGTTTTGTGGGGCTGGAAAGTATCCTGTCCGGGCTTGTCTGCACTCGCTGGTCTCGGGTGGGCACCTTCATGTTTTTACTTAGAGTGTCCTTCTGTTCCACTGTAGTTCTGATCACTGTTGTACCTACCTGGCTTAGTTCCAATGCTGTTATATGAAGCCCTCTAGGAACAACAGTTTAGAGTGGACCATAGCCATCATTGTCGTGCGGTCCTTTAACCCCTTAAGTGCCAAGTACGAGGTATCTCGTCCTTGGAATTGCATACACAGTGCCAAGGACGAGATAGCTCGTCCTTTTCGGCACCTTGTTTTGTGTGATCCCTGCAAATCTGACACCTGGGGGCAGATGGCAGATCATCAAAAGTTTTAAGAAGGAGGGAAAAGTAAGGAAAAGCCTTAGGGCCTCATCACGACTTTGGCGGTAACCCTTAAATCTGGCGGTCGTGCTATTACCGCCGGATTTAAGGGTCCGCCAAATCAGGACTTCGGCAGATTTCGCCCCAGCTCTTGGCTGGAAATCCGCCGGCGGTAAGAGCGCAAATTTTCCCCATTGAGCCCCATGGGGAATAGGGCATTACATTACCGCCGAACTCGTGATCCGGCGCTATTAGCGCCGGGGAGTTCGGCAGTAGGGCTAATACCACCAGCGTTACCGCCAAAGTCGTGATCAGGCCCTTAGAGTAGAGAAATGGGGATTTCACGCAAAATTCCTCAAACAGGACACAGTACCTTTCTCAAAGAACGAAGCTGGTGCCACTGCAGTTGTTCCTGTTGGTTTCCCGCAGACCCACGCTTTCCTGCAGCTTCAGCACAAAGGAGGATGATGAGGGAGTCCGCACCACACAGGGATGAGACCGGCAGCACCGACAATGAATAAAAGGTGCGCTCCTTAAAAAAACAGGAGAGGCTCTTCAGGTGGCTATCCGGACCACTACAGCTGTGTGCAGCGATTTCGACCACAAAGGCGGCCTCTGGCTGAAGAAGATGAGCTGGTTATCCCCACCAGGCTCAAGGGATGAAGACTCCGGACTCGATCTCCACTTAGTCGTTGAGGGGTAGATAGCTCAGGACTGCAGCAGGGCTTCACCAGTACGGGGTAGTTGCAGCAGTCGACCTCTCCTCCACTTCTTGTCGGTTCCTTGTAGTTCCAGTGGTGACTCTCTGACTTCCAGCCCAAGAGACCTGCCTTTTATGCGCAAATCCCCCATTCACACAGCCTGGCTGTCAATCACCCAGCAGGGGGGTTGTCAGCCCAGACAACCACCTCGGCCAATCATGACAAAGTGCGACTTGGGTTTCCTAGGATACCCTGCGCAGGGGGTGACTCCACCCCTCCCTCACATTCAGCCCAACTAGACACCCAGGTGCCGTGAGGAGGGCTTCTAGGTAGAAGCCCGCCAAAAGACAGTGAACAAAGAAGGCAAACCTAGTTTCCCGTGCAAAGTAAAACACAAGAAGGAGTTTAAAAAAAAGAAATGGCAAATAAATTGCACTTGAGCCAAACAAAAAAGGATTTGGTCAAGCGGGTTTAAGTTTGAGGCTAACATAATAGCCTACAATATTACCCCGGTTATATAAGATAACCGCGGTAGAAAAGTTTAGGGTAGATACCACTGCCACCAGCCAATTCCAAATGTTAAAAGAGCGAAACAATGCGCTAGGAGGTACAGATAAAAAGGGCTAAGAGTAACCCTTCCAGTACTCCATGTAAGATGGGGTGGACTGGATTGTTAATTTGACTAAGTAAAGTTAATGGCAACTTTACCCTTTTCTGGGGGACAGTAGTAATCCTCAGAAATGGAGTCGGTGGGAAGTCTGAACGACATCCCTGTGTCACTGCACTGAAGGTGCTGTGTAACACACAAAAGAAGGGGGCCACTGAAGTGGTGTACTCCAGAACCCACAATCATAAAAACAGGTAAAACACACATAGCAAAACATGGGTAAAACGGGGGGAAAAGCTCACACTCTTACCAAGTGGAAAGAAATAACTCCAGAGATCCAGCAAAGCTGCTGAGGGACTCACTAGGTAAGGGAAATTAACCATGAAATGAGAATTCTCCCTAACAGTGCACCCACACATGTGAGGTACCGTTTTCGTCGGGACACCTGTGGGAATGCGCAAAGGTATGACATCTGTGGTTGGTGACGTGTTCCGGTGAGTGGACACAGTAAAATGTCTCTGAAATTGGCTGGAAATGTAGAAAATTCTCAGACATTTTGCTCTGATCACCCACCGAAACACACCGCCAACAACACATGGCCTACCTTCCCGCGTCCCCACACGTGTCCCGATGAAAACGGTACCTCACATGTGTGGGTGCACCTACCGGGGGCGCAAAAGGAAAAGGGTAACCCACTGGTAACCCGAAGCCTTTCGGAACAGCCCATTTTGTTCATGTGGGCAACCTACAGATTTGGGCCTAGGGTGTCGAAGCCAGCAAGGAAAACAGGGAACCCCATGCATTTCCCAAAAGAGGACACCCGTGGGAATCCGCAGAGGTCTGACTTGCGCAAATCGGCCCAGAATCTACTACCCAGAACCCCCGGCAAAGTCCAAATTTGGGGGTAAAAAACACAATTTCCAGACATTTCACTCTGCTCAACCACCGAAACACGCCGCCAACAACAGATGTCATACCTTCCTGCGTTCCCACAGGTGTCCCAACGAAAACGGTACCTCACATGTGTGGGTTCACCAATCTAGCCGCAAAGGGAAAAGGCTAACCCACTGGTAACCACAAAAGGGTTTGGGGAGATAACCTACAGATTTGGGCATAGGGTGTCCAAGCCACCAAGGAAAACTGGTAATCCCATACATTTCTGAAAAGAGGGCACCAGCAGGAATCCACAGAGGTCCAACTTGTGTGAAGCGGACCAGAATGTTTTACCCAGAACCCCTGACAAAGTGAAAAATGTGGGTTTTTTTGCCACATTTCAGAATTTGCAGGGGTGTCTGGGTAATACATTCTGGGCCGATTTGTGCAAATCATACCGCTGCGGATTGCCACGGGTGTCCTCTTTTCGGAAATGCATGGGGTTCCCTGTTTTCCTTGGTGGCTTGGACACCCGAGGCCCATATCTGTATGGTGTGCCCGTCTGCAGAGAGTGTGAAATTCAGGTGTGAAAACAGACTTGGGGTTCCTTGTGTTTTAGGCTTTCCCCTTGGTGCCCAGGTAGGTGCACCCACAAATGTGAGGTACCGTTTTCATCAGGACACCTGTGGGAATGCGGGAAGGTATAACATTTGTTGTGTTTGTGTGGTTTTCATAACGTTTTGGCCCTTTAATTTCCCAAATGTGACCTACACTTAGTCGCTGCTTTAAGCACCATACACTTTTGTAACCTCCACAAGTCACCTACCCTTGAAAAGGACTGCCTGTGCTCTTTCAAAAAAATGTATGCTTGCCGTTCCTAATCACATTGGTTTTCCCGATTTACACATGCTAAGTGCGTCTGTTCAGGCCGTGAGCATAAAACCTGTGTACCATGGCTCAGTGTTTGGCTTGTGGTACTGCTTGTTTGTAAAACACTACCTAAAAATGTGTGGTTTCCTAACTGCAAGAGTCAGGGAAATGTAGTGGAGCATTGCTTTTCTCAAAATTCATAGAAGCCATTGCCGTACCAAGCCAACCATGTCCAACACATACCTTTTATTTCAGTCGTTTTCCCGCTTTTCCCCCAATCTATGGCATTTTCCCTTACCTAGTTGTTGCCGGACCTATACAAATAACCCCTTTCCAAACTTGGAATTGTGTCTACTTTTCAGAAATATATGCCTTTCTGTCCTCCAACTCGTCTTTCCTACCCTTTTCTTCCATTCCGTCCATGCATGTCCAATTGGCAAAAATGGCCAAAATTGCCTACCTCTCACAAAACGGTTGATAACCACATCAAAATAATGTTTTGTAGTTTCCACTCAACCTGTACTTGAAAGCCAGGAGATTGGGGAATTCAGCACAGCAAACCATTTGTTCCTAGCTCTAACAAGGAAAAAACCACAGGCTTCTTTGTACATCATTTTATTCACATGATGTTCGCCCTTTTTGGTTATTTTCTCTCACCGCCCTACAGCAACCTAGGATTCCTGGGTTGGCTTACGACCGCCTACATGTGGGAGAAAAAGGAGCCAAATTTGGCCGAGATATCTCATGTAACAGAAAAGTTACAAGGCATTGAATGGGCACATACCGAAATCACCAGAAAAGGCCCTGGCACTGGGGGGGAAATACCCATGGCACTTAAAGGGTTAAGTTATCATTGAGTGCTTCATACACTCATGAACGGAGCCAGGGCTATTGTAATTGATGACATAATCATTAACAGGTCAGGCTTGTTGACGTGACTGCCTGACACGAGTGTGGTCTATCACAAGGCCGCCTTGTGTGGAACGTTGAAGGGCCTGTGGAGGTTTCTAAGCTGGATGAGTGGTTGACAGTCTCCCGGTAAAGTTGTAACGAGGAGTTGTTTCCCAAAAGGTGCGGATCCTCAACGGGTTAGTCAGTAATCACTGTAGAAGATCTTGATTGAGATGGCGGATTATCTTCTGGGTCGGACCTTTCTACCTCTCTCATCGAGTTCACACTCTCCCTCAATAGTGCAGCACCAACGACGAGGTTGGGCCCTTATTCTCAGAGGACAACCCTGAAGAGAGGTTCCTGTGGATTGTAAGTCGCTTTGTTTTTTCAAGTGTCTCCCTTGATTTCAGCTTTAGGGTTATCGCTGAAGGCCTTCTTGCTCTGGGGTCAGCATGTTCGATGTTTGACTCCCTCAAGTTTGTTGTATGATGGCACTTGTTTGTGTATTCATCTAATTTACAGGGAACTTGATGGGGTACTCGGGCGGGGCAGGCTTCTAAAAGGGCTTGCAGATCCCAGGCGTTGGCCTCGGGCTGTGTGATTTCTCCTCACCCGCACCTTCCAGGATTTCTGCGTCTGACATTTCTCTGACATCTGGAGAATTGTTCCATTTCCTAGAGTTTGCAGAAAAATAATAAACATTTGTTAAATTCCTATTTAGAGTGTTCTGCTTCCCTCCTTTAGTTGTAGTTTGGGAGAAAGGAGCGATCCATCGGCTGTCTGACAAAGTTAAGGGCCCTTCATGGGTCGAGGTCCCATCCTCCCCCTGTTGAGAGGAACAGCAGTCTTCCTCCGACCAGTCAGCTCCCAAATTCTGCTCTAAGTTGGGGCTCTCCCTTGTAGGCCCAGCCCAGGTTTCGTCCGACTTCGAGCTTAAAAGGGTGTTGGGCCCCAGACAGTTAGGAGAGGCACTCTGAACCCCCTTAGCTTCACTTGCAGGAGACACTGGTTCTGGTAGCCGGCCGCAAGAGGTTAGGGGGGAGGAAGGGGTAGATGTAAAGGTTTCAAGAATCACTGCAATCTCCAAATTATGCATTTGGGCAATTACCTGTACACGAGGGAGGGAGGGTTGGTCAAAAAAGGATAGCAAGTTAGTAGAGTCCTGAGACTGTAGGCAGATGTCCAGCACTGGGCCGCTCTTCTTTGCGGAGTCAGTGAGACTGCCATCCATATTTGCGGCATTGGAATCAACCAGTTTCACCTCCCCCTCCTGTGGCCTTAACGTGCACAGCCTCGGCTGACCTTTAGGGGCAGCCTCGGCATCAATCATTGATTTGAGGCAGCAGATGCCACGCACGGCAGCAGGGAAAAAAACTGTCCGCCGAAGTTGGGATAAGAGGGCTCTCTGGTGAGAATGTACTCAGGTTAATTCGGGGCTAAGAGGAAAACAGCATGCCAGAATCAAGCGGGAAGATTGGGGGTGTCCTGGGCAAGTTGTCTGGAGCCATGGCCAGGACGTCCGTGCGGTCGGTCAAGGGGGGTGGCACACCGGTCTCGACGGTGTTCGTAATCAAACATAAAACAAAGGGGGGCCAGGTTGCGAGTTGCGCTTACTCGCTTGGTGCAGTCTCAAGCCGGAATGGAGCATGGAAAGGCACCTTATTTTGCTCCACAAGGTCCTGCCTTCCTCCATGTTCTTCAGCCTTACCCGGACTCCCCCTCCCGTCCACTGGCAAACAATGTTCTTGGTACTCGGGCCGGGTAGAGTTTCACAGCTGTGGACTGCAGAACCATAGGAAACGCAGTAAACACTGCTGTTGCAATCCACAGTCGTTCCGCTATGGAGCTGAGTCTAAGAGAGGCACACTCCTCCCTCTGCAGCAGGCAGCATAGAAAGACTCTATAGGATAGCGTGGACCCACAGTAAACGCTCCTGCCGCACTCCACCAACGTCAGTTTTCAAATGCTGCGCTTTGAGGATACGGTTTAAACAAGGGGCGGATTAACAACTAATACGTCCACTGACAGGATCACCACTGGGGCCAAACTAGGTTGGTGGTTCCCTGGGTATTATGCCAAAATGCGGAGAGATGTAGGGCGCGGATTCACTCGCTTCACCCTTACCAAAGACGCAAAGCACACACTGCTCTCTGTTTGACCCCAAACAACAGAGATCCCAAGGTACCGTAGCACAGAGATCCCAAAGCACTGGAGCCACTCACTATTCTCGGCTCACTGCTCACTAAGCGGATATGCCATGGTCTCGAACTCTGGTTTGCTCACTGGTGCCTCGCTGTCGACAGCTCCAGCTCTTGAAGCAACCAGCGAACCCTGGTGACACCAGCGACGCCAAAGAGATCATTGAGAGTCCCGAAATACAGGCAGGTATTGGCTGCAACGGGCAGCAACTCTAGCAACACTAGCTCGCTTCCCGGCCGAGTTCCTACGAGAGAGTAAGAGGAACGGCCCCACCAACGTACTGCGCATTTCAAGTCGCGCTGATAGGAAACACTCTCTATGTATTTGCAGGGAAAGCTTTTGGGCTCACCGCCCATTCAGGTTTTCTTCCTCTACTCGGTTTTATGTGTTCCTCTTTAGGGTTGGTATCTCTCACTCACTACTTGGGACTACCGGTTGCACGGTCTTTGGTGGCCTCTTGCTGGGTGGTTTCGGCACTGTTCGATAGGCGGAACTGCGCACCACAAAGTCGTCGTGGTCACGCCACCACAGGGATAATGTTTTGCTTCTTCTTCATTTCTCTCTCCTTGGAAACGCAGAGCTTCCAGCGTTTACATCTGCTGGCCAGGACTCCTAAGAAAGCGTCTCTTCTTGGCTATGCCTCCTACCCGCGAAAGCGCCTCTTCTTGGCTCCGCCTCCTTCCGGCGTCACATCATCTGGGGACTTCCTCCTGCTTATGCTCTTCTTTCACTGGTTGTGCTGCACCTCTACTCTTTGTACTCTGCTCCACTAGCCTCCTCGTCTCAGGTAAATGTACGTCTCCCTGTAAAAAAGCAGATCCTCCCTTTTCTGCATAGTGGGCCATTTTAGTTTTGCCTTCAGCAAAGATCCTGGAGTTTACCTTTTGAGGTCGATAAATTGAGTACCACTCTGTGGACTAATAATGTCTTCTGTTATTTCAGCGCTCTGAAACCTATGGGTGTGTAGCGTTATATAAGAAGTGATTGCCAATAATTGCCTGACCTCGCCTGACCATAGTATTGGGACATGTCAGGTACATGTCTCGGTGTGAGTCTGTCTACTCCCAGAGCAGGATGTCCCTGCAAAAGTGTTCATGCAGAAAAAAAGGGTGGGGGCTGAGTTTCTAAAAATCCTATCGGTAGGACGAGGTAAAGGTGTTACAGGGAAGAGAGGGATATCGCGTTGCACCATCCGGTGTCCCACTCCCCGAAGAACCCTCACACAGGTGATCCTCCTACACTGGTGCACTTCCAGGGTCTGGATCCAAAGGCAATGGCCATGCTCTGGCCACCTGAGAGAGAGAGATCCGCCGGGACTAGCGGGTGAGACACCTTCTGGTTTCTCTCAAAGGGCAGAATTTAAGAAGAACCTATGACCTCCCCCCACTCTCCCTACTGTGAAGGGGCGAGACCCGATGGGGCCTAGGTAAGCTGTAGTCAAGATTTGTCGAGATGGTTGAATCAGTTGTTGTTGACAAGGAATCTATCCTTAAAAGCCTTAGCCGAAGATCTTGCTGTGTACAGGCATCAAAAAGGAAAGAAATAATGTCGAACTTTAAACTTTTTATAAGTAATGGCGTTAGCCAGAAGAAGCAGCTTTGCAACTTGTGCCCAACTATGATGGTCGAAAAAAACACTCTGAGGGAATCTGACACGTGAAGGACCATGGGTACAGGGGACGTCACACTAGGGATAGTATTACTTGCACGCCCTGTCGAGGCTCCTTTTCGAGTTTCGAAAACAAATAATGTATTACTCCGTGGCTACCACTAGATGTCGGCCTATGCATAGCATGTGATCTAAGCAGATCCAAAAGCCTCAAACTGTATTACTAATGTATGCTTTCTATATATATCAAAAGTAACATAACAAATCAAATGTGAATTCACAGTGAGGTTTCACATACAGGAGGAGTAAAGGACATGTGCATTTCAAGACTTTACATCAAACACTCTTATACTACCTATAAGCCGCACACTACATACTCTTACGACACCCACACAAACACACTTATGATGCACTTTACACATGCACTTATGGCACACACTTTTCATATGTATATGAAACATATAGTAAAAGGTAAATGTGTACATGCACGAATTGTAATGCTTATATACAAAAGACTCTTGCAAACCAAACACTCATACAGCTTAGACCATCCACTCTTAAGACAAACGCTCATATGATACAAACACGACACACACTTAGGCCACCCAGACACCTACTTATAGAATGCTAGAAAACCCGCACTGAATTAATGGAGGTGTTTTACACAAACCTTACACGTACTTGTATGAAGTGTACATTACTTACATGTATGACATGCATTACTCACCGTAATAGCATTTCTGATGGTTGTATCTGCTTAGATTCACATGCTGTGCATATGGTCCGACATCCAGTGGTAACCGCAGAGTATTGCATCTTGTCTTTCAGGGACCTAAAGGGGACGTCGGCATAGGCGTGTCTAACACTATCCCTATCGTGACATGTAGTGTACCCAAAATCCCTCATGCGCCGAGGTCCCTCTGCTTGTATTTTTTCTGCCATGAGGGAGTCCAAGGCTATTGTCAGTTAGTACATACAGAGAGAAAGTAGTAATACATCTATGTTCCTTCCACCCGAGCGGGAAGGCAGGGTGGGCGCTTGTGAATCTAAGCAGATACAACTATCAGAAATGCTATTACGGTGAGTAATGCGGCCTTCTGATGCTTGTTAATCTGCTTAGAATCACCTGCTGTGCATAGACTAGCGAGCAGTATCCGGAGTTGGAGGTGGGTTATGAGAAGGAACAGTAGTTAAAAGATGTCTTACTACTGCTTATCCCACCTGAGAATCAGATCTAGAATCAGTGTCTAGGCAAGAGTGTTTTGTAAAGGTGTGTAAAGAACTCCAGGTTGCCGCTTTGCAAATGGACTCAAGGGGAACATTTGCAATGAATGCTATGGAAGCCCCAGTGCCCCGAGTAGAGTGTGCTCTAGGCTTGAAGAGCAGCTCTCTCTTAGCAAGAGTATAACATAGTGTGATGCATTTGACAATTCACCTTGAGATAGCTGATTTAGAGACAGGATCCCCTTCTCTACCAGCTGCCACTTAAACGAAAAACTGATTTGTCTTCCTCAGTGGTTTAGTTCTTTCCAGGTAAAACATGACTGCCGTGCGCACATCTAGTGTGTGTAGGCTTCTTTCGGCCATGCTTGTGGGATTCTGGAAGAAAGTGGGTAGTTCAATTGATTGGTTCACATGGAACTTCGAGATGAATTTAGGCGCAAACCTGGGATGAGTGCGCAGAACCACCTTATCCCTGTGGACTGTAACAAAAGGGTCTAGAGCTGAAAGGGCCTGTAGTTCACTAACCCTTCTAATAGAAGTGATAGCCATTAGGAAGGCTGACTTATAAGTAAAGTCTTTTAGACTTGCTTTATGCATTGGTTCAAACGGAGATCCCATGAGTCTGGTAAAAACCACATTTAGATCCCACCCGGAAGTTGGGTTAGAAATGGGGGGAAGGGGGTAAATTCTCTTAACTCCTTCCATAAAAGCCTTAATAACAGGTATTTTCCACCACAACACTTTCTGTTGTGATGTAGTGTAGGCTGATAGAGCATCTAGATGAACCTTTAGGGAATTAAAAACCAAACCTGAGTCTAACAAATGAGTTAGGTACAACACAATGTGGGCAGGCGAGCAGTCAATGGGGTTGACGCCCTTGGTTTTACACCAGATGACAAAGCGTTTCCACTTACTGGAATAGCAATAACGAGTATTAGGTTTTCTAGCCTCGCTGAGTATGTCCATGCATCTCGGAGGGAGTTGAAGGTGTTCCAACTCAATGACCTCAGGAGACAGGGCGCTAAATTCAGAGTTTGCGGGCATGGGTGTAGTGTCTCCCCTCTGTCCTAAGACAACATGTTGTACGGGCAGGGTAGTCTCACAGGGGGGGCGAGGGACATTTCCATTATATGAGCGAACCAGGGTTGGCGGGCCCACATGGGGGCCACCAAAATCATTGTAACTGGTTCCTGGTGTATCTTACGCACTATCTTGTTGAGTAGGGGAGTTTGGGGAAAAGCATAGACAAATTTCCCTGACCATGTTATCCAGAGTCCGTTCCCCTTGGAGCGGTTCTGGGGGTACCTGGAGGCATAGTCTTGGCATTGGGGGTTCTCCTGAGTAGCAAACAGGTCGTTCTCTGGGAAGCCCCATTCTGCGAAGACTTTGGAGAGGATGTCTTCGTGCAGACGCCATTCGTATTCTACGGGCAGTGGGAAATCTCTGCTGAGCATGTCCGCTAGAAGATTTAGTTCTCCTGGAACGTGTTGTGACAGTAGGAACATCTTGTGTCTGAGAGCCCACATCAAAAGGTTCTGGGACAGCTTGGATAGGCCTGGAGAGTGTGTGCCTCCTTGTTTGTTTAGGTAATACATGGCTGTGGTGCTGTCTGTCAGGATCAGGACTGTTTTCCCCTGAAGCTGTGTCTGAAAGGCCTTCAGTGCTTTGAATACCGCTAGCAGCTCTAACAGATTTATATGGTTGGACGCTACTTGTGGGGACCACACTCCATGCGCTGTCTGCTGAAGCAGGTGAGCCCCCACCCCGTAAGAGATGCTTCTGTCGTGAGAGTGGCATCTACTGCAGGAGTGGTGAAGGTCTTTCCCTTCAAGAGGTTTTCCCGCAACCACCACTGCAGAGAGAGAACGAGAGCTGACGAGACAACTACCAGATCGTCCCATTGTCCGCTGGCCTGACACCACTGGCTGTTGAGCCACTCTTGCATGGAACGCATGCGCAGCCGCGCGTGGGGAACTAAATATATGCATGAAGCCATCATACCTAGCAAGCGCATGGCCTTGCATACCGTCACTTACCCTCTGGCTACATATTGAGGGATCCGAGAAAGCATCTTCTGAACCCTCTCGTTGGAGGGGAAGACAAGACTGCCCTTTGTCCGAATCAGAGCCCCTCGAAATTGCTTGACTTGACTGGGGTCTAAGCTGGATTTCTTCTCGTTGATAGAGAATCCCAGACTGTACAGGAGGTCTATTATTCACTAGGCACGTTTCGTAAGAGTCCCCTGTTATGAGCCAATCGTCGAGGTAAGGGTAAACAGGGACGGGTAGTCTGTGCAGGTGTGCTGCTGCTACTACTACCAGGAGCTTTGTAAACACCCTTGGCGCTGAGGCAATGCCGAAGGGGAGTACTTTGAATTGATAGTGCCTGTCCTCCATCATGAACCTTAGACATTTTCTGTGCGCTGGCAACATTGAACTATGAAAGTATGCATCTTTCATGTCCAATGTTGCCATGTAATTCCCCTGTTTTAACAGGGGGATTACTAAACAGTGCAATTACTTCCTGCAGGGTTACAATACAAAACTTTTGAGGTTTGACGAATTTGTTCGCTGGGCGCAAGTCTAACAGGGCGCATGGTAAGGTACTTTTGGGTACAAGGAAGTACACTGAATAAATACCCTCATTTAGATGAAGAATAGGGATGGCTTCTATGGCGTCCTTTCCCAGAAGTGCTTCTAGTTCTTGTATTAGGATTCACAGATGGTCTGTCGTCAGGCGTCGTGCTCTGGGAGGTCTGAATTGTGGGTGTCGGGCGAATTCCACACAGTACCCATGGGCGACTGTTTTTCGAACCCACTGGTCTGATGTAATCCCCTCCCAGGCCGAAAGGAAAGATTTTAAGCACCCCCCGACTGGGGTCAGATGGGGAGGGGACCTGGATACGTGGGCCATTTCTGACCAGAGGCTGTGGCTCCCCTGGAATGGGCGCCTCTGCCTTTCCCGCACCGCTAACCCCTAGGTGGATAGTTGGTGGGGGTGATGGATGCTTGTCCTGAGTTCCAGGTGTTTCCCGGTATTGAACATGTTTTGTGCGGAACGGGATTGGCCTTGAAAGGACCAGCGGGAACCGCCTCCCCTCGGGGGGGAGGGTTTGTTTGTGATTTGCTAAAGCGACTTAAGAGTCTCATGCTCTTATTTGGCAGTCTCTAGAGCATTGTTGACTGCTTTACCAAAGAGATTCAACTCCTCGATAGGATTATTAATAAGGGCTGCTTGGGTCTCCGGCTTGAAGCCTGAGTTTCGGAGCCAAGTGTGCCGTTTGAGCAGGGTGCCCTGAGCTAGGGATCTTCCTGCTGTTTCTGCAGTATCCAGAGTGTTTTTTAGTACATTTTGGTTGACCTGCCAGACATCGGCCACGACAGCAAGTAATCTGGTTCTTGCGGGTTCAGGCACCTCCTGGAGACTTTCTTGTATAAGGTTCCACTGTGCATCGGCATAACTGCCAAGCAATGTAGTGTTGTTTGCTATGCGTGTGGTAAAAGCAGCTGCCGTGGTAATTTGCTTACACAAGGCATACAATCTTTTTGACTCTTTATCGGGTGGTGCCTCTCCCGTAGCAAGGGGTACTCCTGGCCATTTCCGGGTGGTGGTAACCACTAGGGAGTCGGGGGTGGCGTGGCCTTTAATATATGTAGGGTCAGTAGGGGATGTCTGAAATAATTTCTCCACTCTAGGATTTACTGTCCTAGTCTGGGCTGGTGTGACCAGGGAAGGTCCAATCTCCTTTTAATGGAATTCAGGAGAGGTATTGCTTGGCTGGAGGGGGTCGGGGGGTTTCTTTAAGAATATCCTCCATGAAATCTTTTTCAGGTAGGGCTTCCAGGGTGGCAATTTTAAAATAATCTGCTGCCTTTCTTATCGTCCACTGGGGAAGCTTGGCAGGCCGGAGTGGAGGAAGGGGAATCCAAACATATGACATACTTGTCCTGGTCGTGAGTATGGAGTGCCCATGGTTCCATCTCAACCTGGTGAGTGTCCCGCCAGCCTTCTGTGGGATCCGCCTAGTCATCCACAGTGTAGTCTTGTAGGAAGGTAGTCTCCTCTTCCTAATCATAAATGTCCTGACAAGTGTCCATCTGGATCTCATCTTCTGTGTGGATAGAAGTGAACTGTTCTTGAGAAGGTCCAACATTTGTAGGAAATTTAGAAACAGGCACAAAGGGAGGGTCCGCCCGAGATCTCTTGGGGGTAGGCTGCTCTGAAAGTGAGACAAACGTATCCAAACAGTCCATGCACCCTTAAAAAAAATGTTGGTCCATTTAGACGAACCAGAAGGGTAGAACATTTTCTTCCCTATGGCGCCGAATTTTGTTTCCCATAGAGCTAGCCAAAGGCTCCTGACTCTCCTTGTAATGTTCTTGAGCTTCGGGGTGTTGCGGCGCGTCTTTCGACGTGTCTGCGGCCCTCTCCTTGTGCTTTGTTGCGTCTTTAGGCTTCAGCCCCACTGCCAAAGTAATCGTAGCAATGCTTTCGGCGATGTTCGGTGAAGTGGGGCGTGCCGTATGACTAGGAGGCCTAGCGGTAGATTTTTCTACTACCGGGCAGCCAGGAGGCTTAGCAGTAGATTTTTCCCCTACCGGGGCCTTAGAGGGCGTCGGAGCGTCAGACGAGCGCGCTTCGACGGCCGAATGTGGTTTTGAGGGAGCGCCCTTATTTGTTGAAGGCCCAGTCGCAAGACGCTGCTGCGGATGCTGGGAAGGCTGTTGATCTTGAAGGTCAGAGGATTCCATCAACATTTTCAGCAGTCCTGTCGGCGCCTTTGCCCCTTTAAACAGTACCGTTGAAACAGGGGCGGGCAGGGGTTGTGTGTTTAATGTGTTTCTTATCTTGTACGCCCCTGTCGCGGATGTTTTCCCCATAGCGTGACTCGCATCAGGCCTAGCGGGGTCAGAGACGGACGTGGCGGACCTAGAGGTCTCTGTCGTGAGGTCGATGGCATCCGATACGGATGCCTGGTCATCACTAGTGCCCCCGTCACTTTCAGCGGGTGCGGGAACAAGATCCAGCCCGCGACATGCCGGCGCTCCTTAAGCGTTTTAGGTCGAAGGAGTCTACAGGCTGTGCACCAGGCTTCGTCGTGGTCAAGGGGTAGACAATTAATGCACTTATCATGCTCGCCCTTCAAAGGGTATCTGGCCATACAAGAGGGGCAAAACCTAAAAGATGTCCTTTCCATAGCGAAAGGTAATAAAGGTGATGGCCAGACCTAGAGGGAAAAGTGGGGGAAAGAGGAGAGACATAGCTGAAAGGATATGACCACCCCGACCCCACTCTGCCTTACTGTGTAGGCTGGCCAGAGGGCCCGGCCACGTAGACGGCTCAGCCGCTGGAGTTTAGGCGTCGAAGTCAACCGCAGTCTTAGGCGTAGCACAGGAAGCACCATCGAAGTTACTATCAGGGGATAATCGACAAAGTTGATCAACAAGGCATAACAATGTCTCTTATGAAAGAGCTCAGCAATAGGGCGACCTGTTATCTGGTTGGAAAAAAACAAACTGAGGGACCTCGGCGCGTGAGGGATTTTGGATACACTACACGTCACGATAGGGATAGTGTTACAGACACGCCTATGCCGAAGTCCCCTTTCGGTCCCCGAAAGACAAGATCCAATACTCCACGGTTACCACTGGATGTCAGACCGTACGCACAGCATGTGATTCTAAGCAGATTAACAAGCATCAGAAACTACGATATGTATAAAAACCTACATAAAAGTGAGTATTATCTTTGATGTTAATTTTCATATGCATAAAAGACCTATACATGTTGGAAATTGCACAACTGTATGAAATGTAAAACGTATGGCTTATTCGCCCTATGCTCCTACCCCGATACATTCATATGGCAAACTCTCATACCACATACATTCATGCACTATATGCTAATCTCCTCACAAAAAAACAACAACATTAATAACTGTGATAAATCTGGAATAAATGAATAACTGGAATAATCTGGCATAAACTTCCCCCCCGCACCCTCCAATGCTTCAGAAAAAAACTGAAAAGCCACTTTTTCACCTAACCTTATTGCTACCATCAACACTGTTCACCTGTTTTTCTTTTTTTCTCTTCTCTTGTCTGAAACTAGCGACTAGATGCCCCAAGGCTTGGTGTGCTGTGATAAATGCATAAATAAATAAATAAAATATAAAAACAACTAAGTAAGGTTAATCTCACAAAAATTAAAATCTACAAAGAGTGGGAATAACAAAGTTAAAGTACAAACATACACTGTGTACCACTACACATTCAACCACAAAACTCAGAGTTAAACACACTTGCTCCATATCACTACAAATCCAACCTAAACACTCACTTCAAGGATGTTATTGATGTAACCTGTCTAATACTTGGAGTGAGTGTTCAGGTTGGATTTGTAGGGGGCATGGAATGAGTGTTTATACTTCTCAGTTTTATAGATGATTTTAAAGTAGTATACAATGAGTGCGTTTACCTTAATTATGTTATTCCTACTCATTGTAGACTTTAATTTTTTGTCACATGAAAGCATCCCCACAACTCTACGTAAAATGGCCTGTGGTCCAAGAATAAAACCACACATCATTAAAAGGAGATGACTATGCCTGCACTAGTAGACATATGGGCTGCCCAGTGCTTCCAAAACAACATTGCAAAAGGGGCCACATATGGTGGGGTGGGTGCAGGGGGTGCTGCAATAGAAAGACATGGATTCCAGAACAAAGGTAAGAGATGTCCCTACACTGGAAACTCAAAAAGGGGGTCCAAAAGTGAATGCAGAATATCAGTGAAAAAGTCTAGTGTGTCCAACAGTAGTGCTGGGAGGCTCAAAGAAGAAAGGGAAAGATATACAAATTAAATCTCTATAACAGATGGAAACAGCTGGACATGTGATGCTGCAACCTGCTTATTAGACTATCTAGATGAAGGCTTTATCTCAAATAGGATAATCTGGGTCAATAACCATAGGTTAAGCGCTCACCTCTGAAATGAGGAAAGCCTGCACTCAGCAAGTATCATTCCCTGCAGGGCCACCTCAGCCCTTTATCTTCCAGAGATCAATATGTGTGATGTTGTTACATTGGGTAACAATAACAGCTATTAGAGCCTTCGAAACAGGAAAAACCAGGCATTAAGTACCATATGAAAAACTGATGCTATCATTTGGACATTTCTGCACTTGGTATCTAGTGGCAGTACCGGGGCATACCCGGCTTTACTTTGATGGTGAGGCTGTAAGTGGCATAAAATAACAGAACTAGGGCATAAGAAGCTGAACTTCGCATATTCTGGCACAAGCAGTGTCTGTGAGGCTGTACCTTGCATATGATGATTTCATCAGGTGTAATGTGTCGGCATTTGAACCTGCACGTGTCATATGATCACAGCACTTGACCATGCGAATCTGCATCTTGCCTATGACTATACCTGTAATTACCTGGCATGTTAAACTACTACTTCTGGCACATGATGGCAGTAAGTGGATATATGAGGCTGTAGTTATATGAAGGCAGTGCCTCTGTCCTAAGATGACTGCTGTGGGATAAAATAGATGTGGTGTAGTGGCTGTTAGAGGTTGTTAGAGCCCCGGCGTTCGACAGCCAGACGAGAGCGGAGGCCACCCGAGACACCCGGAATGGAATGATGCACCATTCCAGCCGCACAGACATCAGGCTGACAGCATCTGACCAACAGAGCTGCAACAAGGTAAATGGGATGAAGACTCCCCTGATCCCCATTCCCTGATCTCACCGAGACAGGCACAAATCACGGTCCTGAAGAAGATGAGTCACTATCATCAAAACTGGTCGACCTCTTTTTATATTCCAAGAAACCAACTAGGGATACCCTTTTGAACGAGAACATACAACACTCTGTTATGGAAGAAGCTCTTCCCCTAAAAACCGTTGTGTTTTGGACTCCCCTACCATAATCGAATTGGAGTTGTAATACATAAAGTATAATATACCACAAACACAATACTGGATAAATAATTCGGAAGAAGCCAGATCCAAACAAAAAAGATCACCAGAAGGGAGAAAATAACAACTGAAGGGTTCCTATTAAATCCTTTTTTAACAATCACCAAGTGATCCATGTCTTGGGGACCACACACTTCTCACGAAAGTCAATAAAAGAAAAAGGTCCCATGACCTATGAAAATAGTTCCTATCTGAAATGTGGCCCCAAGCCCTTCTGAGACACTAACTTCCAGCCCTACTAACGGGCAGAAGATCCACACACCCCACTCCTAAGAACAGGAGCCCACATATGCTATGAGGACCCCATTGTAAGACATGTTCTCTGAGGTCACACATTAAATGGTACCTGAACAAATAAACAGTCCCCACGCTGAAAAAGTGGATTCCTCGAAGTGTTCATGTGTGTTAAAACATTTCCAGAATAACACTTCAGATCAAACTATGAAGTAAAAACGAATTTCCCCCCTGAGTGTTTTTCGGTAGTGGCTGGCACACTAGCGCTTTAGTTAATAGACAGTTGGTTACTAAAATACCTTTTGTCTGCTTCAGTTATATTTTGTTATGGTATCCAGCTAACGCAAACTGTAGTTTTTATTTACATCAGTGAAGCCACTTCCTTGGATACACTGTGAAATCAATTCCAATATCATCATCAGGATGGAAAGGTCATGCAATGTCTCTTCCCATGATATCACAGGTTGTATTATGTCACTTCTGCAAAACTAGGGATTTTTGTGAATTGATGCACCTAAACCACAAGATCTCAGGATAAGGCAAAGCATGTAAATCCATAACTGGTTCATGCTGCAAACATGTTATACCAAAATTATGACTCAATAGACGAAAAACTAGTGGCTAAGAAACACCTGACAACCATAAAAAACATGATAACATGGATGCAGACTCAAATAGAAGAATGAGATTTTGGTTCAAGTGAGAATTACAGGGACATATTGGCACATTTCAGGTAAGTGCTCCATTGGCTCTCATTTACAGAGTAATGGGATCCATGGGTACTGTAACTAGTACTAACCGAATGGTGCCAGTTAACAGCACTGGTTCCTGGGGGATGATGGACAGCTTGCTGCGCAGGTCTCCCAAACCGATCTCATTGATTTTTATCCCATCAATCTTAATGCATCCCCCAGATAGTTCCACCAGCCGAAATAGCGCCATACCAAGGGAAGACTTTCCTGCAAGTTAGAGGGTAATGAAGTTGGTGAGTTACCCAAGTTATTTAGCATACACAATACACTCAATTATAAATAACTTCTTAACAGATGTATGTAATATACATGCACAATAAGGTAACAAGCAAATATTGCATACAATAACAATTCCAAACTACCCCGAATTTCACCATTAGGACATGCACAACGGAACATTATAACAATTCACAAACATTGCTACCTTGCCCATGTTTCACTACCTCCAGTATAGTTCAGGAAGATACATTTCCCTACAAACAGGGAGCTATGAAAGGTACAGCATTGAATGAGCAGGAGACAAGCAGCAGCCCTCAGTGGCAGGAGAGCTTTTCCTCCATTGAGCCCAGTCTCACCTCCACTACACAGCAATGGGGCAATTTGGTTTCCTACAGCCATGAACTGGAGTTGGTGCAGCTTCAGTAATTTGATGCCCTAAAATACAACACCTTGTGGAGTAGGCTAATGTTTCAGCTTCATTGGGGGTCATCAGGGAGGTGTATATTGGGTCTCTAGGCCCATCAGGCTTGTAACCCACATCTGGGTATACTGGCCCCACTCGGTGCGAAAGACACAACAAAATAGGTGATGGCTGGAATGAGCATGAAACATCTCTGGGGTTGCTTGTGGTCTCGTGGAGAAGAGATGTGATTACGCAGTCTGGGCTGGTCTGCCTCCTTTTGGGGCAGGATCAAGCCTCATCTGCCTATGGTCTTTCCCCTTTCTGTAATGGTTTGGAAGGCTGAAGAACGATGGTCTAGAGGGTTGCCCAGAGCAACTGCCAGAGGTTAAGGTTAAGATTAAAAGCCTCATTACAGGTTTGGTGGCATCTCAGCTGTAAATCTGCGGAAACACCAGCAAACTGAATTACTGTTAATGCAACGTGGTCTGGCAGAATTACCACCGGATTACAAGTGGTGGTAGGCAGGGTAGGTCCCCATTAATTAGTGTCCATAGTACTCTATGGTGATTTCGGCAGAATTATCGTTTGTGGTAATTCTGCCGATTTCGCTGTTTTTCTGGCAGAAAGGTGGCAAATTTACCTCCAGCTCTTAGCTGTAGGTGAATCCTACTCCTCTCTGCCAAACTCGTATTTGTGTGGTGCAGTAAAGTGGGATTAATGGAATTACCTCCACATTTTTACCACACCGCCCAACTTGTAATGAGGCTGCAAGTCTTAACTTTCCAGCTATCACCTCTTTTGTATTACACTGATCTCTCTCCCCTCCTGATTGCTGCTCCTCTTTCTTTTATTCCTTCTCCACTCCTCTTTTTTAATCTTCACCCTTTTCTTCTCCTCTCTTTCTTTCTAGTGTTTGCTTTGCCGTCTCACTATTCCTTTCCATCTCCAATGCATATCCCTTCCTGTAGACTGCTCCTTTTCGCCATGCTCACTGCTGCTTCACCTCCACTCTGATCTTTCACCTTCCTCAATTCTGCTGCCCTCCTCCTAAAAATCCCTGTTCTTCTCCTTCTCCAAGCTTCCCTCCTCTGCCTCCAGAGAGAAGCTTGATGATTGCCTCACTTTGCATGGACTACAAACGTGCCAGCTTCAATGAATCGATTGGCAGATTGGTGGGCAGCTTGACTGCCATTTTTTATTTTCTCTTGCCTCTGCCATTGAAACGCAGCAGCTCTTGGCAATTTCCTGTCGGATTTGCTGAAAAGGCGTGTGATTTCTTCCTCCGGATGGGCCCCTCATGAATGCCGGTATTCCAAGTTTCAGTCAGTGCAAATTGTTCATGCTTGCTGCTGAGAGTCTGCATTGAAATCTGTCTTATATTACCACTGTAGGCTCTGGAACACTCCAGGGAGCACTTGCATTGTCCCACATGCCTAGGACTATGAATTTCATCATCATCCTCTTAATTTCTGTTCTTTGCCACGTTTACCATTTGCCTAATGCTTAACTTCTAGTTTAGGGAGAATGGCACACCCTTCAGGTTCTCAAAAGTGAGCTATCAACCGAACAAGCAGGCTGTATCTCCCGGTCAACTGTGGAGGCTTCCTCTGAGGGAATATGCACCTGCACCTTGCACTCACTCTTCCCTTAACAGAAAGGGAGTTTAACACTTGGAGTTACTTTTTGACGTGATCATACCACTCCCTACTTGTCCTGTAGCTTTTTTGGGCATGTTTGTTTTCAGGACTTTACCTTCCCACATAGGCTACCAGGGTACTGAAAAACAACTATGGAGCTAAAACTGGTGATGGACAATGGAACTTGAGGGATCAGTTTGTGAATTTATTCTGGGCCTGCATCACAAAGCGGGTGGTGTCCTATGGCCCCCAAGGCCACCCCAGTGCGAACACCAAGTCACTGGCATGGGACTTTGACACAGTTCCCACAGGGATGATAGGAACATTGCCTTAGTGTCTCCTACAGGTGAGAGATGGAATTGGTGCTTCTCAAAGACGATTGGTTATAAAGCACTTTAATATGTTCATATCAGGTATAGAATAGCTGATGTAGAGTAGTGCATATTCTCTTTGTTTTCTTTGCTGCATTTCCCCAGTAGGATATGCAGTAGAGACAGTATTACTTGCTTGCAATCTTGGTTATAATCATAAATATTGAACTATCTTGGCGCATGAGAAGTGTTGGGGAGATTTTGCACAACCCTCTGATGATGGGTGTGTAATCATCAACCTAATAGTGGAACAACGTGTCTTCCAAAATTAAAGACCAGGCTCTCCAACAGTAAGCGTAGCAGAGCAGTCCGGCTTAACTTTAATAGGGAGGAAGGTTAGCAAGGAGGCTCAATTAGTCCGAACAAACACCACACAAGAATACCCCACAATGTATACTGTAAAAATATACACATTATAAGGTCACACACACTATTTATGATTGGGAAAAATAAGTACTAAAGTTACACAGAAGAAATAGAGCAGTGTGGATAAAACTATTTTTATTAATTTTATTTCAACCAACAACAAACAACCACACTTGCAATACATGTTACAGTGTTCCAATTTATATAACTTAAACAATGTCTACTGCTTCACCCATTCCCCCCCACCTCCTGAGCCTACCCTACTTCGTGATCTGCTTCTTCTACTTGCGGAGGGGTATCTTCACCTATATTCCCTGCTGAGTCCTGGTCGCTAGACCAATCCAGGGCGGGCCCAAACAGAGTAGCTATTAGGTGCTTCCAGGCTACCAGGGTTTCTGCTTCTTCATCCTCTCCCGTATTGCTAGCTTCCTGCCATACTGCAGTTTCGGCTTCCGCCCACTTCTGGAGGTCCCTCAACCATGTTTTTATACTGGGTCTATGGTATGCCTTCCATCCCATGGCAATTCTTCGCTTCGCAAGTATATATGCCAAATTCTTTAGTTTACTCATCTGTTTAAGTTTATGTGGCCTAGGAAACCCCCCTAACAGACATGCCCACGCTATTTCAGCATTTAGTTTAACCCCTTTGTCTTCCAATCTGTGGGCAACCTCTCTCCAAAACTTCTCAATTTCTGGGCACGGCCAGAACATATGCGTCATTCCAGCGTTTTCCTCGCCGCACTTGGGGCAAGTTTGTCACTGTGCAGTTTTAAACTTAGCTTTCCTCTAGGTTGTCATATAGGCCCTGTGGGTTATGTACAGTTGTATTTGCTGTAATCTTACATTCCTTGACACTTTTTTATGGTACCCTTGGGCTCGCTCCCACATCCCATCATCCATTGGGGCCCCCATTTCTTCCTCCCAGTTTTGTCTCAGTTGTACCACTTCCTTCCCAACTTTGGACATCACCAACTCATATATCCTGGATATTTCGTGCCCTCCCTCTGCTATATCATACATAATTTCTATGGCGGCGTCCGGCTGTTCCTCTAGTACTGCTTCAGACCATGTAATTTTGATGTGCCGCACTATTCTATGGTATGTAATATATTGCTCAGTGTGCAACCCCATTTCCTCCACCAGCATCCCAAATTCTTTTATGCTCTCCTGCCATATGTCGCCTACTGTTGCTATCCATAACGGTTCCCAGTGCTTCCTAATCATCTTCATTAATTGGCTGTCTTTTCCAGTCAATGCTACCAGTGGCACTTGTGGGGAACACAGAACTGGGTTCTCCATTATCTGGCAGGATCTGTGCCATATTTTCCATCCCAGTCTCATCATCTCTGAGCACCCTTTCATATCTGATGTAGGCAGCTATCATTTCTTTCAGGAAGAAAGGGGCACATTCTGGCCTAAACAACCTGGATTCTGAGGTCGGGTCCTCTGATAACCAATTTACCACATATTGCAGTTGGCTAGCTAGATAGTACACTTCATAGTTTGGCAATTTTATGCCCCCTTTATCGTAAGAATTTTGTAACTTCCAGAGGGCAATTCTGTTCCCCGTCCTGTGCCAAAGAAATTCTCTACATATGCTATGTATCCTACCAAAGAATCATTTCAGTATCAAATATGGTATGTTCCCGAAACAATGCAACGGTCTCGGCAGAACTACCATCTTCAGCATTGCCCCTCTCCCCATCATCGCCAAAGGAAGCTTTGCCCAGAACGTCATGCTGATTTCGATGTTTCTGACCGATTTCTCCGTGTTATGTTGGTGCTCTGCCTCCACCGTGTGATAGATGTTTATCCCCAAATATCTAAAAGTGCTCACTTCCCATGGTATTTGTAGAATCGGTAATTGGTCTTGCGGGATCCCTACATTCCTTCCAAGCGGAAATATACATGATTTTTTGGGGTTCACCGCTATGCAAGATAATGTCGCAAAACGCTCCATCACCTCTAGAACATATTGGAGGTTTTCTTCGGGGTATCGTAAATACAGCAGCATGTCGTCTGCGTACAAGAAAATTAGGTGCGGCTCCCCTTTTATGTCAATTCCTATTATATCATACTGCTGTCTCAAATATATCGCATGGGGCTTTAGTGCTAAGATATACAACATAGGGGACCACAGGCATCCCTGTCTAGTACCCCTGCTAAGTTTCCACCTCTCCGATATTATTGCTCCCGTTTTAACCCTAGCCAGCGGGGCGTTGTATAATAAGTGTAGCCGTTTAAGGTACCCAGGACCTACCCCATAACTAGCTAGGGTTGCCATCAGCCAAAGCCATTTGACTGAATCTAAGGCTTTTATCACATCAAACGATACAATTGCAATTTCTCCCACATCCCCCTTGTGCTCTATCACTCGGTGGAGTCGCCTGAGGTTATTGGATATATCCCTGTGTGGCACATATCCCGTCTGATCAGGGTGTATTAATTTGGTAATGATCCATCTCATTCTGTTTGCCAGAACCGCCGTAAGCATTGCGCTGTCTTGATTAAGCATTGACAGTGGTCTGAATGATCCGCAATCTTTGCCAGGTTTATTGGTTTTAGGAAGCGATATGATAAATATACCGTCATTTCATCGCCGCACTTTTCATTGCGGGGTTTTTTGCCGCGATTCTTTTTTCGTAAAAAAAAAACATCGAATTTTTTGGGGGGGTAAATTTTTAAAAAAATGGGTTTGGATGTTCGGGATGTAAAAAAAAAAAATAAAACCGGTGGTTTTTTCGGTAAAAAAAATCGCGGCAAAAATCCCTGTGATGAAAAGTGCGGCGATGAAATCACGTAGAACCTATGATAATCGCTTCTCTCAGGGACACTGGCAACTTACCCATTTCGTATGCCTCAGTTAGCATTGCTAGAAGCGGGGGAAGCGCCTCCTTTCTATACATTTTATAGAATTCGCTTAGGAGTCCATCAGCTCCTGGAGTCTTGCTAGTGGGCAGCTGTACTATCATCAGGGCATCTAGCTCCTCTCGCTCTTCAGCGCTAACCCTTGGCATGCCTATGTCTTCCAGGGTTTCTTCTATCTCCCTTCCATCCCCTCCTCCTTCATCCCCATACAGTTGTTGATAGTACCTGAGAAATTCTTGATTCACGCCGTCTTGGATGTTTACTATGCGCCCATCCTCTTTCGTTATTGTTCTAATTGGTGGTCTGGGGGTCTCGCTTTTATATAGCCATGCCAGCATCCTCCCTGGTTTATCTCCTCCAGCGTGCTGTCTCTCTACATACTTTTTATAGTTTAGATTACACAGTCATTTCCAGTGTTCTGCACATTTCTGTTGCAGCCTGAGTGTTATTTCAGCATCTTCATCGGTGTTACCCTCTCTGCTCAGTGCCTTTTCCAGCGCTTTTTCCGCCTCCTGTAATTCTATTAATAACCCTCTTTGTAGTCCCTTAGACTTAGCTATGGCTATTCCTCTTACCACCACTTTGAAGGCTTCCCACAGTGTGCCAGCTGATTCAACACTCCCAGTATTAATCTTGAAGTAACTCGTTATTTCTTGTCTTAAATCCTCCCTAAACAGTGTATCCTTTAGTGCCTCTGCTCTGAGGCACCATGTCGGTATCCTCGCTCTCGGAGGTTGGCATTGCCATGTAAGGACCAATGGCGAGTGGTCTGATAAGACCCTCGCTTTGTATTCTATCTGTACTGTTTCTGCCAACAAGTCCTGCGTGACAAACATATAATCTAGCCTTGTATGCACATTTTGTGGGGTTGAATAATGTGAATACTGGCTGTCCTGCGGGTGGCGCACCCTCCATGCATCCTCAAACTTAAAGTCTGTGACCAAAGACTGCAACACCCTGGCAGCCAGGGAGGGTCTGTCCATTTTATTATCCGATCTATCTATTTTCGGGTTTAGCGTGCAGTTAAAGTCCCCTCCCCAGATCACCACCCCTCCTGCGTACATGCTCATTTTGGTGTACAGAGTCCTGAAATATGCCGCTGTATCTTGGTTGGGGGCATATGTGTTTATAATGTTTATTTCTTTATTTTCAAACAGCCCTCTTATTGCAACCATCCTCCCATCTACGTCCGCTGTGGATTATAGTAACTGGAATGGGACATGCGGTGCTATCGAGGTAATCACCCCTCTCGCATAAGACGAATAAGTTGCACCAACCACCGTCCCTTCCATTTTTTCTGAATCACTTCTAATCTTTCTTTTGTGAGGTGAGTCTCTTGTATCAAGGCTATGTCTATTTTCTGTCTGCGCAGGTACATCATTACCTTATTCCTTTTTAGGTAGCTATTGAGCCCCCTCACATTCCAGGTAATTACTTTAAGGTCCCCCGTGATTCATTAGCTTCCCGTTCCCCCACCCCTCTACCTTCGTTTGGCATATGGTATATAGATATAGGCTCGGTCCCCAACTAATATTATCACACCCAACTCCCCAACTCCCTTCCCAACTCCCTTCCCGCCCTCCTTCTGATCTCCCTTCCCAACGTGCCCCAACTGAATATCTAACCCACTACTTCTCCTCCCCCCTCCCAACTGTTGCCCAGCTCCATCCCTGGATCTCAGGCACCCCCGCATCTAGCCCTTTACACGGCAATTGCCCGTACTCAGGACTCAGCGGGGAGAAATCGCCCTAGTGGCTCCTCTCCTCACTCTGTCTACTGGGGGTAGGTCATCTCCTTCCTGTGTCTCCTGCATTAGCAATCGCGTTAGGCGCACTTTTTGCTAACTTTTAATTTGTGCAGTCTATATTCCAGTCCAACATATCCATATTTTGCACATTATGATCAATTAGTACAGTCATGTGTGTCTGCACCCTTTATTATTTCTATCGAGTGTCTCACCCTCAGTCCCCTCATACCCAACTACCTGTGGCATGGCTTTGTTTCACTTATCGTGTTCATCTCGTTTCTGTTCTTCTTCACTCTCCGGGCAGCCTTGGGCATCCAGCCAGTTCATCGCGTCTTCCGGGGTATCAAAAAAGTGTGCTTTGCCTCTATGTAAGATCTTGAGCTTTGCGGGATGCAAGAGCATATATTTAAATCCAGCTGTGTGCAGTCTCCTTTTTATCGCTGCGTATCCATAGCGCTGTCTTTGCACCTGCATGGTGTAGTCAGGGTATGCAGTGATGGCTGCCGACGCTCTTGTTATCGTTCCTCCTTTCCTAAAAAACTCCAGGATCTTTTCCTGATCCCTGTAATTCAGGATCTTCGCTATGATCACCCGGGGAGGGGCCCCAGGATGCGGCCTTCTCGTCAGGGCTCTGTGTGCGTGTTCAATCGCGAACCCCTGGGAGAGCCTGCTGGGATAAAACGATAGTTATTGGCAAGTAAAGGCCTAACTCAATTCTTGACCCAACAAGTAGGCTGCATTCCTGGTAGTAGGTACTATACATAAGCTTTCAGATGTAAGTTAATATAAAGATCTGTAGACAAAATTGCACACAATAATGATGATCATGTTCATGATCCAAAGGTACCAGACAGAACTTAGTACAGGCTTCATATTACCTTCTATAAGAAGTATTATACTTAACACATATGCATATAACATAGTATAGCACTTAGATGTTGAACATAGTGGAATACAGTGTCCAACGTAACCCGCAGGGCTACTAAAATCCAGGATGTCTTTTCGAAAGACAGTCCCTAGGCAGAGAAGCGCATATTACATTCCAAGGAGGGAAACAGTAACACACAGTGAACAATCTATATCCTTTGCAGGAGGCTTATGTACAAATTTAAATGTCCCTAGTTAATCAGAAGTCTCTAAAGGTCCAGGGCTCAGAGCGGAATTCGAAGGACCTTCCGGACCCTAGGACATATCACAGTCCAGGTGAGTACCTTGCAGTGTCACTTGTAAGATTTCAGTGTTGAGAACAGTGCTCCATAGGAAACAATAGGAGAAGCCAGGTAAGTCTGTTTCTTTCCACAGGTACCAAGAAGAAAGCAATCGACTCAAGAGGACACCACTAGGGACCAAACAAAGAGATCCAGTGGAGGACTCAAGACCTAGCAGCCCCAGGAGGAGAAAAGAACAGCAAAATTCAGCCCCCAATGTTATCCACTGGAGAAATGTAGTAAAAGGGGACCTGAATAACCCAAACAGCACAGACCACAGGGACCCCAATGCTATTGCTTCCTCTGTACCTCTCCCGGTACCTACAGTTATTGCTTTGTCCTAGTCCGCACTTAGTCTTACCATCTCCTCCTGACTACAACTCTCTCTTTCTGAGATGATCACTTCCTCCAACACCCTTGGTCTTACTGCCTCCTCCTTCAACTTCTCCACTCACACTATATCCTCCCACTCTCAACTCATGCCACCTGTCCAACTTCTTCCATCTCTCCAGCTTCCACTTTCTCCAAAACTCTCCAATATCTGGCCACCACCAAACTTGAGCTTTCTGCTCCTCCAACCCACAATGGCTGACTAGCGTCCCTGCTTTTTATAGTACTCTCACTCCTCACCCTGGGTTGGGCTTCTGATAAGGATCTGCACCTGTGTTTATAAGAGAGTCAAGGTTCAGGCTGATTGCTGCTCCTGGGTGTACCGACAACCTTTTGGGCTGAGGAGGTGTTAAGGAGAATTCTCATAAATGACTAATTTCCCTTACCTAATGAGTCCCTCAGCAGCTTTGCTGGATTTCTACGGTTTATTTTCTTCACCTGTAAAGAGTGTGAGCCTTTTTCCCACTCTTACATGTGTTTTGCTGTGTGTGTTTCTACTTTGTGTGTGATCTTGGGCAATGGAGACTCGCCTACTAAATAGCACCATTTCTTCATGTGTGTTACACAGCACCTTCAGTGCAGTGACACAGGGTTGTCTTTAAGACTTCCCACCGACTCCATTTTCTGGGGCTGACTACTGTCCCCCAGAAAAGATAAAGTTGTCATTAACTTTATGATAGTCACTTTAAACCACAGACCCAGTACAACCCATCTTACATGGAGTATTGGAAAGGGTTCATTCGTATCCCTTTTTGTCTGTATCTCTAGGAGCATTGTTTTGCTCCCTTTACACTAAGACTTGGCTGGTGGCAGTGGTATCTACCCTATTTTCTATACCGCGGTTATCTTAAATAACCATGGTATGGTTTTAGGCTATTATATTAGCCTCAAATATAAACCTGCTTCACCATATATATTTTATTACGGTTCCAGCTGGGTTTATTCACCATTTCTTTTTGTAAATGTCTTTCTCGTGTTTTACTCTGCGCGCCAAACCAGGTTTGGTCCCTTTGTTCACCGTCTTTTCGCGGGCTTCTGCACAGAAGCCTCCTTAAGACGCCTGAAAGTCTGGGTTGGCAGGATGTGAGGGAGGGGGTTTTAGGACCCCTGCCATGGGTTCCCTTGGTAATCGAAATCGCACTCCTGTTTGATTGGCCGGGTGACTGTCCTTGCCAGGACAGCCACCCTGCTGTGTGACTGACAGCCAGGCTGCATGAATGGGGGAAAACTGCATAAAAAGCAGGTCTCTGGGACTGGAAAGGCAGAGTCGCCACTGGAACGAAAGAACCAACGAGGAGCTGATGGAAGAAGACCCCTACAATGACTGAACCCTCAGTGAAGCCCTGCTGCAGGTCGGAATCTTCAGAATCCGACGACAGGGAAGATCCTCCAGGAAACGTCTTCCCTTGAGCTGGTGGGACCAACTAGTTTGCCCAAACTGCAAGCCAGGCCCCCTTCTCTGGTCGAATTCGCTGTACAAAGCTACAGTGGGCCGGATAGCCAGGAAGGTGAGACCCTGCTTGGGTATTAAGGAGCGCACCTTTTATTTGTTGCTTTGCTCTGCTGCTGGTTTCTTCCCTGGGTAGTGCAGGACCCTCCAGTCTTCCTACTTCTTGTCAGTCAGACAGTTGATTCAGGAACCGTGAGCCTGCAGGAACTACCAGGAATATCCGCCTCAGCTACAGCTTCCTCTCCGTTTTAATGTACTGTGCAAATCCGGTTGCTAGTTTCGTTCAACCGCAGTGAAAGTGTTTGAAATCTTTCTCCAAACCGAGGGCTTATCCTTCTCTTCTCTTTGAACTAACTGTTCTACCAGCCAACCTCGTCCAGAATCCATGGCACGAACTTTACCACAAACTACCCTGAACTGTGTGATCTTGAGCAAAAGACTTTTGACCCATTGACTTTGGCCCTAAGCCTTTTCTACTTGATTCTATCATTGTAGTCTCTCTTGTTCAACTGGCCTGAGTACTTACCTGTTGGTATGATTCAATTTCTGTTAACTTTATCTTTCTCTCCCTTTTAAATTGCTGGAGTGACATTTTGCTCCCACTTCATTTTGTGAGCTTAACTTGTCTGGAACTTATTGGGAGTTGTGTGGTGTATTAAGAGTATGATTTTTAAACTGCTTATAATCGTGAAATGTTATACAACTGAAGAGTGAAATAATGTATATTCTTTTACTTGAAAACCTTGAGTCAGTGTTTCTGTCCTTTGTGTAACTATTTGATACTGCTCACTTACTCTTGAGATAAGTTTGGCTGCTCAGCCATTGCTACCACTTTATCTGTGTAGTACAGGCTTGTATCAAAGGTGAATGTGTAATGTCACTTGTAGTCTTAATTGTGTGTGGTGTTCCCAAAGGGTACTGCATATAATTCTGCCTAACAGGAGGGCACACCAAGCCTTCACTTGGCCTGAATGAAGGGTGTGCAGAAGAAACACATGGTAAGTTTTAAAAACCTTCTGAATGTTTGGAGGATGTTACTTCATGGTGAATTTGCAATACTATCCCCGACGAGGGAATGCATTGCTGAAGAACAATGAATTGTTAACTATGTAGCATTTGGAGAGAGACCCACAGTCGGAGAAATGTGCACTTGCAACAATATCAGGTGCAGGCCTCAAGCTCAGGGAGAGTATCAGGCAAACTTTGAAATTACTTTCCTGATACAAGTTTAGGTTGGTATCATTGCATCAGTGCACACTACTTAAGCTGCATGAATGAAATTCACTCACGATACAGCAAAGGGTGTGATTTTACTTGCATGGAATTTGGGTCTTTTCAGAAAGCTTTAGGCTCCCACACTTGTGAACGTGGTCCATTATAATTGTCCCACAACACTCCATAGGGTACTGTGAGAAACCAGAAGGTGTCTCACCCGCTAGTCCCCGGGGATCTGCCATTCAGGTGGCCAGGACACAGCCATCACTTTTGGATCCAGTTCCTGGGGGTGGACCAGTGTGGGAGGTTCACCTGGGTCAGGGTTCTTCAGGGAGTGGGACACCGGATGGTGAGACGCTGTATCACTCTCTTCCTTGTAACACCCTTATCCCATCCTACCCTATGGGATATTTAGAACCCCCCATTTCCTGCATGGACAGCCCGCTCTGAGAGAAAACAGACTCACACCCGAGCCGTGTACCTGACATGTCCCAATAGTATGGTCAGGAGAAGTCAGCAAAAAACAAGGGAGGTCCTAGGAGTCTCTCTGCCAGACATTAGTCCTGGTTGCGAGAGCCTTACCCAGATTCTTTACTCACTATCTTTCACAGAGGAGAAATATCCCAACCATATCAGTCTGTGTCCTGCCCAGGGGCAGTCCCGCACCGAAATGCTAGGGAATTCTCCTCTGAACAAGAGTACCAACAGCAACTCCAGACATGTGTTTAGGTCTCGTTGGACCTCATCAGTAGGGTGGAGATGTGCCTCTCTAAGAATAGTGATGAAGGGGTCCACGTCTGGATTCCCCTAGTAACTTAGGGTGAGACCGAAAGTTACTTAAATATGCAAAAAACAAGGGGGGTGCTGGGAGTCTCTTTGCCAGATATTAGTCCTGGTTGCGAGAGCTTTACCCAGATTCTTTAGCTCACTATCTTTCACAGAGGAAAAATATCCCAAACATATCAGTCTTTGTCCTGCCCAGGAGTCAGGCAATTATCGACAATCACCCACACCTGACTTCCATTACACTTCCCCACACGGATAAAAGGCGGAGAACGAGGGCACACTCTGAGCGAGGCAAAGCACACGAAGGTACAGCAGTTTTGGATCAGCAGCTGAACAAGGGAAGAAAGACGGCCAGGCACGAGGGGTTAGTGAGAACAGCAACACCCATGACCTTTTTGGCAAGAAGCCATTCCTTTCAAGAATCCTTCAAGGCAGAGAGTGTAAGATCAGCAACCCAGCCTGAAGAATCCTGCATTGTGTGTTGGAGATACAGAGGGCCCTCCTGCGTAACTAACCAAGGCGGGGAGGAGTAGCAGACACTGTGGTATCGTCCTAGGCTCCAAGAACAAAGAAGCAACAGAGAACACCACAGCCAGGGAGTTGGGGAGACCGATGCCAGACCTGTCTGTGTTGAAGTCAAGGTTGCAAACGGCAACATTCTAAAACGAACACTGGAACAAACATTGTTAAACGTGTGTGATGAAAGACGAGTAAAGCTGAATTGCTGGTGAATGTTTGAACATAAGAAGGAAAGATATGATACCATTGACAGAGTGGTCCAGCACTGTGAATGTGCTCAATCGTAGGTCTCTATACGGCATCCTAACAAAGTATGTGAAGTGTATTTGTGTGAAGAGAATCCAAGTGGTTCTGCGATGGTTTAAGCAAAACCCACAGCACATTCAAAAGTCTTCAATTCTTGTATCAAAAGGGATCTGAGCCCGGACAAGGGGGATCCATGGTCCAAGCACGAACAAGGGAGACCAAGTTGTGAACATTGTGGAAAAGAGATCTGAGCCTGAAGGAGGGGAATGCGTGGTCCGAGCCCGAAGTAGGGAGACCAAATTGTGAACATTGAAGAAAAGAGGTCATAGCCCGAAGGAGCGAGACCAGTTTTGAACTTGTGAATGTGAAAACCCTGACAAAGGAAAGGAACGTTTGTGTTTTGTTTGTTACATCAGGCCCTCTGCAATAAGAGACTGTCATTGCAAGAGAGACTTTGGCGGAAAGCCGATGCCTATGTGTTGAACTGTTACCTCGTGGCCAAGAAGCCAGAGTGTGTGCGAAGACTGCACGTGCGGCCTTGCCCAGTGCTGAAAACTTGGGGAAGGGAAGCCAAATTCTCAACTATCCTGACATATCATTTCTTGAACACTTTTCTCTTGAATACATTGTTATCCCACACCATTTTGTATTTAGAAGTAAGGATTGGCAATATGTTTATTAGTATAGTCCCTTTTAATTGGACAGACGCCACTAGGACTGCGTTATTATTATGTGATGGTTGTAGGATGGTTGTAGCTTACTGTCACGCCCTCATGGAAGATATGGGATCGGTGGAGGCGTCATTAGGTTGTTCCAGCATGTCTCTATCGTTTTTGCTGCAACGGTCTAGTCGTTGTTTCCAAGATGGCCGCCACCCGGCTTATCTAGCCACTGTATCAGCATTTCGGTGCGTTGCCCCTTGAATTCTTCCGTGCTAATACGCTCACTCTGTGGCCTCTGCTTTTGCTCTCTGCCTTGTGTTTAGGAAGTTCCTTGCAGAGATTTCCCCCTCCCTTGCAGGACGCTCTGCCCTGCGTCCCTGCTCAGTGCTGTTGCTATTACCTATCCTCTTTTGTTTCCGCGGCCCTTGCTTGCCGCATCTTTCTCATTTCAACTCTCTCTCTCCCGCTTTCGGGGTGCGCTCTGCACAGCGCCTTATCCCAACTCTCAGGATTTCCTTTTCAACCCTTACTGTTCACTCGGGTCCCTTCCAGGATTCTTCCTATTCTGCTTTCGAACGCCCACCTTCGGAACTGCTTTTACAGCTGAGCTGTTCCATCTGCACTGAGGTTGCTGCCCTTCAGCTACCCGGGTTGCCAGCCATCTGCTGCTCATCCTGCTGGTGTTATAGAAGGACACAGATTTGTCAAACCAACACAGCTCCCCCTATTTTCATCACTACAAGTCTGGAAGTGCTCCACTGGACTCACAGGGTTTTTCAGCCAAGAGGCTTTTCCCTGTATCTGGGGCTAGCTCCCAGGGAGACCACGCTGTTGGGGATCTTCCTACTGACAGTGTGGCATACTGAGGAGAGAGACCTTATTTGCATCTAAAGAAGGACAAGAAGGGAAAGGTCAATCAGAATACTTCTAGGAGGAAAAAGAGGGATCAGGAAGAAAGCTCCATGGAAGAACCAGGCGAGGAGGAAGGGAGGGAGGTTTCTTCGGATTCTGACACTTGCTCCCATCTGTAGATTTAGGTTCAGATAGGTGTTCTACCAACCCATTGAAGTTCAATAAACAACCTTGAACTGTGATCACTTAGGTCTGTCTTCACTGTTTGATACCATGACTTCCTTACAGTACGAAGGGTTAAAATTACCTTGACTGTCCTGCCCTAACCTCCTCGTGGGTTGGGGAAAGTCGAGACCACCAGGAATGACCTGCAACAGAGCAGTGTGATTGCCTCTGGCCCTGTGATGGGCAGTAAGGGAGGGTGACCAGAAGATCCTTCCCATACCACCACTGGACCCAAGATCTAGCTGCTCAGGGTGGCACATGGCCCCCTTATTCAATACATTGGTAGTTCCCAAAAATAGGTAGGGGACTTTATCACATAGCTAATCTGTGGAAACCCCAAGCCATTCACTAGATTACAACATGGAACTATGTCCGAGTAGCTGAGGGAAGAAGATGCTGCTGAGAATCGTTGCTGGAAGCTGTGGTGCAGATTTGTGATCCTCCGAAAGACATCCCTCTTCTGAAGTAAGGGATACTGTCACAGATCTCCTTTCCTCTGCAGCATTATGTGCTCCGTAGAAGTTCCTGGACCAAGCACATCACTGGAATAGAAAGGGAAGCCCAGGCTGCTGGAAATAAGACTGTTGCTGTTGTGGGTCGTGTTGGATACGTCGAGTCAGACACCTCTGCATCCATGGCTCCTGGACTTCAGACACCATAGGCAAGGGACCAGAACCCTTTTTCTTCCCAAAAGAGCATTTCCCCTTAAAATGACCATGCCCCCATAACCCTGCCCTCCACCGCCTGGCCTCAGTCCCCTTTTACGGATGGCTAATCTAGCTTGGCATTATTATACTGGGGGGATGACAGAGGGTCATATGGAGGAAAGGGGACTATGGACTAGGAGTGCATTAGTCACTGTGGTGAGTAACTTTTAATTACTCCTACATTGCGTCCCCTTTCCTCCATACTGTATGGGCGATTACAACCGATAAAGCCCTAAGGGAGGGGTGCCGTTGATAACTTAGCAAACAAATTCTTGAGGATAGCTTGTCCAAGCTGGGCATCTGCCCTGGCACTTACATCTAGATAGTAGGGCTTGCAAAAAGTCAATGGTGAGGTCCATGTGGCTGCACTACTAATGACCTGCCATGGTCTCTGTCTCTGGAATGCTACTGCTTTAGCCCTTACCGCGTGAGCAAGCATATTTTCAGGGCATGACTTATTCTGCAATTGATAAGACTTGGTGATGGCTTCCACCATCCACCTCGCTATGGACTGCTTAGAGCCGTGCCCTCCCAGAGCTGAACCACCAAACATGACCAGAAGGGCGTCCGACTTCCTGAACGGCTTCATCCTGTCTAGGTAGAACTTGAGAGTCCTCCTGACGTCTAGGCAGTGTAAGGCTTTCTACGTAACGACTTGGGGTCTGCAAAGAAGGTTGGGAGTATGATCTCTTATTTGCTGTGAAATTACTACTTAAGGAAGAAAATGTGGGTGCAATCGCATGACCAGTTTGTCCTTGGGGGAAGAATGTAAAAGGCTCAGATGCCACCAAAGCCTGGATCTCGCTACGATGCTTGGCTGACTTCAGACATACCAAAAGAGCCGCCTCGAGAGTGAGCCACTTAATGTCGGAAGTAGCCATGGGTTCGAACGGCTTGTGCACTAGTGCTGCAAGTACCACATTGAGGTCCCACAAAGGGTGAGGTCTCTTGAAAGGGGGGATAAAGCCTGGTTAACCCCTGCAAATGTCTCTTCACCGACTGGTTGGCAGAGGAGAAAGATTTTTCTTCTGTATCCATGTGTGCTCCGATAGCTGCCAGATATGTGCGACATGTGTCTACTGTCACAACCGTGCTGGCCAGGTAAGCCTAAAACGACATTATGTGGTTGAGAGAGCAGGACATCTGATCTACCCCCTTGCCCATGACCCAGTAACAGAATCTGGTCCACTTGCTTTTGTGCTGCAGTCGAGTGGACGCCTTTCTTGCGTTTTGAATGATACCTATGCTGGACTGCAAAAGTGCTAGCTTCTGCATTTTCAGTTGCTTGGGTACCAGGCTGAGAGGACTAGGGACACAGGTTGTAACAGTCCTTTCGAGTGCAAGGGAACAGGCCCCTGTCCTGCCAACCTCACCAGAGCCGAGTACCAGATTCTTGCCAATCAGTCCGGCACCACCATAATCATGCGCCACTGTGTCGCGTCCTGGAACTTCCATAAAACCCTCTGTATCAATGGCATTGGCGGGTATGCATAACACCACGGGTTGCTCCATGAGATTTGCAGTGCATCCCCTAGTGATAAGTCTGCCCTTCCCCATCCACAACGCAAATTGCCTGCACTTGGCATTGCTCTCTGAGGCAAAGAGGTCCACATCTGGGTGGCCCCAGCCTCTGAACAGAGAATGTAGGACCTACGGGTTGAGCTCCCATTCGTAGTTGTCCGTCTAAAGCATGTTGAGCCTGTTGGCCTCCGTTTTGCTTTCTCCAGGCAGGTGGACAGAGCTGAGATGAATGCCCTGCTGCAGGGCTCACTCCCAGATCTGAATAGTCAGATTGCACACAACTGGAGATCTTGTACCTCCCCGCTGGTTGAGGTAAAACATTGAGGTGGTATTCTCTGTCCCGATGAGAATTACTTTGTTCCTGATCATTGGTAGAAAAGCCTTTAAGGCCAATTGGATCACTGTCAATTCCAAAATGTTTATGTGTTCGTTCTGCTGTTGGCGAGACCACAGGCCATGGACTGTAAAGCTGTCTAGAGTGGCCCCCCAGGCCCCAATGATGAGTCTGTTGTAATGACAGCCATAGGCTGTGGCACGTGCAAAGGGGCCCCACTAATGATGTTTTTCTGTTGCCTACACCAGACTAGATCTGGCTTGACCTGGTCCGGTATAGGCACCCTGTTCGCCTGGGAGCCCTTTTCTAGGTCCCAGCTTGCTGACAGATGTAAGTGCAGCCATCTCACTTTCAACTCTGCATGCGGCACAGCCAGAATGCATGCCGCCATGAGGCCCAACAGATGCTGATACCACCAACCGGACATGAACTGCCTGTCCAGAAAGTGCCCCGTAGCTTTGAGGATCGCTTGACCCGTTCCTGATTAGCGAAAATCCTCTGCCTTTTGGTGTCCCATGCTAGCCTGAGAAAGCTGAAGGTCTGCGAGGGAACCGATTCCGACTTGGTCTGGTGTACTGAGAAACCAAGCTGGTATAGGAGATCTGTAAGGTCCTTCATTGTGCTGTATGTCGCCTCCCGCAAGCTGCCCCTGATGAGCCCATTGTCTAAACAAGGGTAGATGTGGTTGCCCCTGGCTCGAAGCAGCGCTGCAACGTTCTTCAATAATCTTGTGAATACTTGTGGAGCCGAGTTAAGGCCAAAGGGCAGCACTTGGTAATGGATTGATGTCCCATGACTGTTAACCACAGAAACTGCCTGTGTAGCTGCCAAATCAGAAAGTGCAGGCAAGCGTCCATAAGGTCCAGGAGCACATCCAATCTCCCTGGCAGAGACTTTCCTCGATCTGCACAGGCGTTATCTTGAATTTTTTGAGTGGGAGGAACAGGTTCGGAAAAGAGGTCGAGTACCACCCTCAGACCAGCCTGGATCGTCTTGGGGATAGCAAAAATTATGGAATAGTAACCCGAACCCCTTTGAGTTAGGGATACCTGCTCGATCGCTTGGATCTGAAGAAGGGAAAGAACTTTCGACATGAGAGCCGGGCCCCTATTTGTAGTAGGGGAGGGGGGACTGGGTGTAAGGGAGGATACCGGAAGGCGATAACCTCCTGAAACCACAGTACCCATGGGTCTTTCACCAATGGGTGACAATGCATCTCGTAGAGAGACAATCTGCCCTCCCACCAGAGAGGGGTGGACCGGGACGCCACCCTCATTGCTTCTTGGGGTTGGAGGCCGAGGTAGAGGAGGGGGGACTGGAAAAACCCATTGGGAGTTTTCCGTTGGTGCTTTTGCCTTTGCGGGTTCAGCTAAATTTCCTGTCTAGACAGGCGATCTTGGAATCCCGATAGTCTCCAAAAGACCTATTTCGCTGGTCTGACCTGCCCTGCGGGCCAAACGGCCTTGAAGCTGGCTCTGTGAGAATTGCCAGACACTTTGCATTCTGTGAGCTGGCCTTTTTCTTATTTAGCTCATTGGTCGAGGAGTGGAATAGGTCCACCCCTTCAAATGGGAGATTAGTATCCACTTATGCACATCTGTATTGAATTTAGTGGTGTGCATCCATGCAGCATGCCGCATGTCAGTAGCTACACAGATACTACTTCCTGCCATATCTATGTGCTCCACGGTGGACTCTAGAAAGTCTTGTGCCACCACTTCAGCCTCTGCCAGCCCAGCCTTAAATGCTGCCTGCGAGTCGGTAGACACAGCAGAAAATCTGGTATTTCTCATCACAACCTTTGGTTGGCCGCAGCCAAAAGTGCATCAGAGTTAGCCTGCCAGAGGTGCAAGCCAGCGTAAGCATACACCTTTCTGCCATTTGGTGAGGAAGGATAGCTCATGGGCAACGCGTTTGTCTTGGAAGCAAGACAACGGAGCGCAACACGGGTTTGAATCCAGATTCGGCGCTTAGAAACCACTCGCTGGTAATAATCTGTGGGCTACATTGACCCACTGAACAGAATTTCGCCAAAACCAAGCTGCATTTGCGCAGAAACAGCAGAACGGTTGCGTTGGCTACTGTGAGCACCATGGCCTTAAAACTGCGTTTTACAGCAACACAAAGATGCCTGCACCGTCTTGCCAAGCATACATTGGGCAGGATGGAACAAGGGGACACACTGAGGGAGCATGCTAGTGTGTTCTAACATATACAGATGGAATAAAGTGAAAAGGCAGCACTGCTTTGCTGAAAGCCAAAAATACCCATTGAAAAGGAAACTTTTTCACCTTTAGAAATGCTGCTCTGAAGCTATTTCCATCAGTTTTTCCTTAAACCACTGTGATTAATAAGGCCCTGCCATGCCCAGCATATCTCATTGTGCTTCAGCAAAACCAGGCACGATTTCTGAATGACAGGTCCTGTCAAATCAACTCTGAGGAAAATCAACAAAGAGCTTCACTTTTCACGCACGGGAAAACGCGTTCATTTTCTTTACAATGGGCCTCATTACGAGTATGGAGGTAGCCATGCCGCTTTTAGCTGCATGGCTACCCCCATACGGGTACCGGGTCCGGGTTCCAGGAATGAGGAATTACCGGGCCATTCTGACCTTGGAGGGCCAGGTAATTCCCTTTCCTGGGACCCGGACCCGGTACATCCCCATTCCCATTTGTGCCCCCATAGGGCTCAATGGGAATGGGGAGGATGCTAACAACGGGCCTGTTAATAACAGGCCCGTTGTTAGCATCCTGGTCTGCTAGCGGGTCCCGCTAAGGACGGCAGGTTTTACCAGACGTCCTTAACAGGACCCGCAAGCAGACCTCGTAATGAGGCAGTAGAGGGTTAACGGCGATGGCAGCTCTACCGATGCTGTTAACCCTCTACCGCCTTCCTGGTAATGAGGCCCAATGTATCAAAGCTCATTAGTTCAAAGAAACTCCAGCTATCTGAGCCATGTCAATTTCAATGCATCTTTGCTTCATACAAAACTCCTGCATACCAGAAAATAACTATAGCTGCAAGACAATGTGGGAATCCAGAGGGAGATGCAAAACCGAATTTAAAAAGAAATGCCAGCTTTTCACCACACATGTAAAATTGGCTTTGAAAACTCAAGGAGAGAAAGGCCAGCTTTAAAAGTAAAATGTTGAATAAAAGCCTGCCATTGTCTAGCAATGTGAAAGGGGTTGTTGCTGGGGAAAAATACCCACATTGGTTATTTTATGCAACTGGCTTGTTTAATTCAGGACCAAATGTAAGAGTAAAACTGTTAAACCATATAGGCTGGATTTTGCAAGTTCCAAAAGAAAAATCGGTTTCTGCTAGGGTGGGGATGCTACCAAACAGGAGGGCCTCTCTCAGCAGATACTAACACCCCAGTGATAATTATTAGGTTGGACAGAATCTAGTCTAGGCTGAACCCTCTGACAATGGGACCTCCAGAACAAGGAAGTGTGAAGTAGGGTAAGGGCAGTAAACCTTCAATGCAGATGGAAAACCCCCACCTTGCGCTGGAGGGAATGACAGTTGGTGGCAGCTGAAGAAAGAAAGAAATGGTCCAGTGACAGACAAAGGACTGCCATTTGCTTCCAAAGACTATTTATGAATAAAAATGTAAAGACTTTTATCTCTGCAGCAAGACTTTGTAAGAATGTAAACATTTCGCAGTTTAAAAGTGATTTTTTTGGGCTTTAATTTAAGATATGGTAGAATTCACTGGCCCTTTGGGAGTGGAAATGGCAAAGAATCAGGGATTAGAAGGAAAGTATCCATGATGCCAATGCAAATTTGTATACTTACATCCCTTATGATAATCCACACATGTGTATAAAGTTATGGAATTTTTAGGGCGAATCGTTCATACTCCATATTATCAAAAAGTATTAGAAGGGCAAAACAATGTTTCACGGATTGCAGAGTTGGAGTGCTACGATCTACATAAAATATGTAACCTGTGTATATAATTTGCTAAGAGATTTCAACTGTGTAAATGTACCGTTTGCGGCAAAATCGGATTTTGGCTAAAATAACTGTGGGAGGTTTTTGAACATTGTAAACACACACCATACATCTGCCCTCCTGCTTTGAAATCCAACCAGTTGAGAGCGAGGTGGAGACTAGCACCCCTGGCCAATCCCATCAGTTAGAGGTGTGCTTAGCTAAACCTGCCCAGCCATATACTTGGAGGATGTCACTGCGTATTATAAATAAGAGTCCCTGACAAGACAAAGACACACACTCTTCCTGATGTTCCTGCGCCAGCATTCCCGTTTCATTCATCATGCTGAGTTCAGATTCCAACTATAAGGCCAAAGCATTGCTGACCCTACTCCAGGGTCCACTGCAAAACCCAAGCAGTGCTGATCCTATTCCCAGAAAGGCCATTGATCCAGAATCAACCCACTAAATTCCCATTAAAAAGGGGAAAGCTGTAGTACCTTTTGCATCCTGAACCAGCCTGGCTTGCTGCCCACTAACTGCATCCAGAGGTACCTGTGTCATCCAGTGACCAGAATTACCATCCAGTTGACGAGACCTGCCCAGCTGTCTTTGCTCAGCTATCCTTTGACAGGCGCGCTGCCGGGTCGTGACCAGAACCCGTTGACGGTCCAAAAATCCCAAACTAAAAGTGGACTATAAGTATAATCCCTACCCCATAGAAATCCATAGTCTACTTTGTCTTGCATTTGCCCTTATCCCAATCCCTAAGCCATCCTATCCTTATCCTGGTAGCTTGTTAAAACTGTCAGAATTCTCTGTGTTCTTGCCGTTGATCTCCAAGCGTTAGCACCACTTTTCTCTTCATTCCTGTCTTGCATTGATCATAAATCATTCGCGATATTGTAAAATACATTAATTTTCCCTAAAGAAAAGGGGTACACTGCGTGAAGGGTTACAACTGCAGCATAACTTTTGTATTCACCGGTGGCGTTCCTCTTTTCTTAGCCATTAAATCTAGTTTAAGTAAAATTTGCCTTTCACTTTTAAAAACCGATTTCTCTTTTTCACTGCTATATTTTCCCAAAAAACAAACCTCACCCTACCTTCCAAATCTCTCTCAATTTACCAGCTAGAGACTTATTTTCCCCTCTATGGTATATATACCTATCCCCCAGCCCAAAAACCGCACTCCAAATCAGAGTATTTCACCTGTTTTTATTAAAAACCGTTTGGGTGAATTTACACGATAAAATTGAAGGGAAATGCAACTTTTACCCGTGTCATTTTGCTGCAACATGTTTTAAACTTTCCAATTGTATGATCTTGATAATCCACTGCCGGTGATTGTTAGTGTCTATGCATTGTTGCTTTAGTGAGAAATTGTAATTACCTTAAAGTTTTAACCGCACATGAATTGTTTGTCAATTTCTGAGTGTCATTTCATAACATTGCAAGGGGTTAAAATCAATTTTCCACTCTTATTTGGTGAGCGAAGGTCAGGTTTGGATTCCGTTTTCTGCCTCTTATTCCTGATTACCTGCTGTGTCTTTCTATCCATTCAGAATTATTATTCGTGGGTTGAGGGAACATTGCAGGGGGAAATCCTAACTTGGTTGCTATCCTTCCTAAATCAAAAAGTGCTCCGATTCCCTGGCGTTTTTTATAGGTTCCACTAGAAGGTTAAACCAAGTGTATTGCTTACATCCTCATTGTAGTTATCACCGCATTGGTGATTGCTGCCCCATATTAAATATTGTATGATTTCTTTTGAATTTTAAAATAAATAAATAAATATTACATTTTACCAACAAGCCCGGTTCATGGTCCATTGTGACCCGGGGTATTTGAAAAGGGGGTGTAATATGAGTGGTGTACCATCTCAAATTGAATCTGCATAAAATAAGGAGAAAAGCATCTCAGTTGTACGCTACAAACTAGGCCGAGACCAAGGTGTGTGTCGCCTGATTGAAATCCTAAACAAAGCGCATTATCAAAGAACAATTATAATTTCTTTCTAGTTGCTTATTGTAAAGACTGGAGGGGGTATCTGTACTTCTGCCCTCTCTATGGTAGGGTAAAGGCACAGAACATCCCAGTCAAGGCTCCCAATTTGGTAGCAATGGCCGAGCAGCCAAGCTTAAGCTTTCAGGAGGTGATGCAGGATGGTTCTTAAGTACAGTGTTTCCCCAAAGCCCCCACAAGGGAATGTCCACACACTATGTTAGGTGATAACAGCTTCTTTATTTAAATTAAGGTTGCTACCCAAGCATATGCATATAAATAATAACACTTTGTACTTGGAAATGCTTATTCAAAGAATGACAAATATACACATTCTGGAGCCGATGGGTACATAGAGCATGTTTGGTGTCGGGTTTTGGATTTATGCGGTTGTCAGACTTTCAGTTCTTCAGTGCCTCGGCTGCAGCATGGACCTCTGGACGGCTTCTGGCGACCTAGACTCGGACCAAAGACACTCACCCAAATCTGGACCCTCGGGATGTCTTTGTTAGCTTCTGGTGGCGGGAAACCCACTGACGGACCTTCCTCTGCACTCAGCGACTCTAGACTCTCTCCGGTGGGAAAAAGTGGTCACTGATGATGGCAAGGAGGTCCTTTGAAATGTTCTCAGGCTGTTTGGAACTTCCGCAGCTACGGGTGTCCACCAGAACTATGCTGGGTACCCGCTCTTCTGGGCGGTAGAAAGCAACGGCTTCCAGCAGTCACAAAATGCACCTCCGGACCCTCGGTGACACCAATGGACTTTGAGAATATCCAGGCACTGCTCTTCAGGACTCACGAAGACCCCTTCTCCGGGCGGCAGGCACACAGGAATGGCTTCCAGGGCACTTTGGATGAAGAGTAGCAGTTTGCACGATGGTCCCTCGTAGCTCGAGGACAGGTCTCCTATGCAGGTCCTCTCTGGATCAGTCCTTGGAAGAGCACAGTAGCTTTTGGATTACCCAAAGAAAATGCAGCAGCAGATTTCTCCCCCTGATGGGCTTCAGGGAACACCTGCTTCAGCTTCTGCTTCTGAACCAATTGGTGCATGAGGGGTCCTCTGTTATACACATTGGTTCCCAGTCACTCAAGCTGAGCCAGGCTCAGTCAATCAAGCACGCAGAAGGGCATTCATACAAGCAGGCAGCCAATCAGGCGCACAGGCATTCAGGCGATTCACTCCACCCAGACACCCATAACAAAGAATGTGGATTGGTGCAAGTACCCAGCCTTTCAGCATACTACATTCATGTCAGGTTCAGTAAGGGCTGTCTCGGTCATTGTGTCACACACTCAGAAACGAGACACCCATTACACAGAATGTGAGCTTACTTCAGACTCCATTTATACAGGTCCAACCCCTAGGGTGTACCCACAACATAGCCCCTGGGAAGGCTCCAGTCACTCTGACAGGAGGCAGTCCAGAAGCCATGTATGGTGTTTCCACCCAAAAGTCACTCAGGAGGAATGGACAGAGCCAGGGCTTCCCAGGACTTTGGGAAACAATTTCTCAAAATGTGCTAATTCCCTTCACCTTAGAGACCCCCAGCAACTTTGCTGCCTTTTGAGAACTTGATTTTTTTACCTGGAGAGAGAGAGAGCCTTTTTTCCCACTCTCTCATGTATTTTGATGTGTGTTTTCTTTGATTATGGAGTTTTAGACAACTCCATAGGCATCATCTTTTCATGTGTGTCACACAGCACCCTCGGTGCAGTGACACAGGGAAGCCTGTTAGGCTGTCCCAAGGTTTAAATACCTTCTCTGAGATAAACTACTGTTTCCCAGAGAAAGTAAATTGACTTTACTAGTCTTTTCAAATTCCTAGACCCAGCACACCCTATCTTACAATAGAGTGCTGGAGGTGTTACCTAGTATCCCCTATGCCTAGAAACTCATGTAGCAGTCAAATGCTACCCTTTCCTCTCGAAATGGCTGGTGGCGGTGGTTTTACAATGAACTACCATGATTTTTCCCGACCGTGAACATCGGTAGCGTTAAATCGCGGGAGCCATGTTTTTCAAGATGACGTCTGAGCCTCCTTTGTTTAAACAGGTCCCGGTCTTCTTTTTTCACCATTTCTTTTTGGAAAGGTCCTTCTAGAGTTTGTCTCTGCACGCCAAACTAGGTTTGGTCCCTTTGTTCCTATGCCTTTGGCGGGCTTCAGGACTGAAGACTGCCTCTGGCACCTGAGTGTCTGGGGTGGGCAGGAAGGGAGGGAGGTGCCCGAAACTCCCTGTGCTTAGTCTCCTAGGAGACCCAAATGCACTCTGGCGTGAATGGCTGGCTGACTGTCCGGCAAGGACAGCCACCCTGCTGGGTGAGTGGCAGCTAGGCTGGAATGAATGGGAGGAAACTGGATAAAAGGTGAGTCTCTTGGCTTGGAAGGCAGAGTCCACCAGTGGAACGAAAGAACCGAAGACGAGCTGAAAAAGGACGGCTGCTGAAACTCCTGGACCGTTGGTTTGCCCGGTGAAACCCTGCTGCAGGTCCGAATCGTCAAGTTCATCTTGACAGAGAAGCCCTTCAAGGATGACTTCTCCCTTTGAGTTGGTGGGCCCAATCAACTCGTAAGCCACCTGGACACCATTCTCGGAGCTGGTTGTATTTTCCTCAGAGTGCTGCAGGAAACCGAATAGCCAGGGAGAGGGACACCAGTTTGTGTGCTTGACGACAGCTACCGGAATCGAAGATTTGCTTTTGCCAGCTTTTTGACCAGTCCCCCTGCACTGCAAGAGTCCCCCGACGTCCTCCCTCTTGTCCCCACGACTGAGGCTCAGGAACAGTGAGATCTGCAGGAACTGCCAGGAACATACATCTTCAGCTGCATCTTTTTCTTCATTGTAAGGTACTGTGAAAACCTGACCGAGAGAACTTACCTCTCACTGCGAAAGTGCTTGAAACTTTGGGAATTTACAGGCCTAGTCAGCTTGTGACCCGACATATGAATCTTTCTTTTACAAACTACTTCTGAGAACTTCGGCAAAGACTTTTCCGTTTAACTTCCAGAACTGCTTTATCAGATACGAGACTTTAGCCCATTGACTTTGGCCTAACCAATTGCATTGAATCAGCTCCTCTGGGGAAACTCAAACTATTTGCACTGTTTAAGAGTAACTGTAATATCGGTTTGATTAACTTATGCCTTTTTGCTCCTACTTCAAATGCTCTGAATGTTATCTATCTCCTCCTTCAAAGTAGTTTAAATGCCACAGAACCTGATATTGTGAAGTATTGAAGTATATTTTTGTGTGATGTAGATTGCCTCCTTGTAGTGAATGTTTTCTAACTGACTGTGTAATAAATGAATAAGTGTTTTACCAAGAAACCTTGAGTATAAGTGTCTATCTGAATGCTTGTAATTATAGACCCCCGTGTAACATCCTTACAGCTCACATTCCCTCTTGAGATAAGCCTGACTGCTCAACAGCGCTACCACAAAACTGTGTAGTGCGGACTTATACCAAAGGTTGGTTTTGCTTACACCTGCAGTCTTAGTTGTGTGTAGTGGTCCCAAAAGGTACGGCATACAAACTCTGCCTAACACGGGCAATAGAAACCACAAGGCCACAGTGGCCATCTTGCCTTCTATCAGGAATCCATTGATTCCTATGGCAGGGCCTGTCCCGAAAAATTGAGGCCATTCAGAGCCACTGCCAAGTCAGCATGTATCTGCCACCAGCCCATAGCCTGCTCTGTGGGCAAAACACTGGTGCCTAAAAACACACATTACAGGTACAAGGATGTACCCCACCCATGGGTGCCATAAGGGTATCCCATGGTTGTTGTTCACCAAAAGGAAAACATGAAGAGCTGCACTGCCAGAGGTCCAGGCCTGACCTCAGTAGCAGAAAACGGAGAAAACACACACACACAGAGGTGGTAGGGTAAGGTCTACAAGGCCCTGTCCCTCCATAAGGCATTTCCATCATCACATACATCCCCCCGACTGAGGCTAGGGCAACTGATATCCCACAAGGTTGCTATCCTCATCCAGGCGATCAACATACCTTCTGGAAAGGCCATCTCCATTGTCATGACTCTTCCCTGGCCTATGCTCAATGGTGAAATCTAGCCCTTGCAGGCTAATAGACCACCTGAGCAGTTTGGGGTGTTCACTCTTCATCTGCATAATCCACTTTAAGAGCTTATGGTCAGTTTGGACCTTAAAGCCAGACCCTGTAAGGTAAGGTCTAAAATGCCCAAGTGCCCAAAATATACTAAAACACTCCTTTTCAACAGTGGCCCACCTCAGTTCCCTACCCTTGAGTTGCCTACTGATGAAAATGAGGGCTGTTCTCTCCCTTTGCCGTCTAACTGAGACAAGACAGCTCCAATTCCAGTGTCACAGGCATCCGTTTGCACAATAAAGAGTTTGCTGTAGTCAGGGGCACAAAAGATAGGTGCCCTGCACAGAGTTTCCTTCAAGCCATCAAAGGCCCTTTGACAGTCTTCACTCAAATTAACCTTCTTAGGCTGTTTGGGTGATGTCAGACCTGTCAGAGGGGCAGCTATGGTGACATAGTCTGCCATGAAGTTTCTGTAATACCCAGAGACCAAAAAAACACTCACCTAGGTTTGAGCAGAGGAATCTCCCAGTCCTGCACAGCATGTACTTTACTAGGGAGAGCTTGGGTTTGACCCCCTCCTACCTCATGACAAAGGTAGGTAACCTTCCACTGTGCTATCTGGCACTTGGTTGACTCGATAGTGAGGTTATCCCTTTTAATACCCTGCATCACCCTATCCAAGGGTGTCAAATGCGCTTCCCATGTGAACTGTAGACAGCAATGTCATCCAGGTAGGCCACACAAAAGGCCTCCAGTCCACTGAAAGCTTAATTTACTAACCTTTGGAAGGTGGCAGGGGCATTCTTCAACCCAAAAGGCATAACCCTAAACTGGTAGAGCCCTTTGTTATGGTGCATGCTCCAAAACACTTGGAGCTGGCGGGCCTTTCCCAGTCACTGACACCCATCAGGGCTTATAAAGCCCCAAAGGGTTGTCCAAGGACTTCCTGGACTCAATCCTTGCGCCGTTGGCGCCAGGCTCATAATTTTCCATCTGGTAATACACTACATGGGACTACATACAGCCCAGTCAAAGGGGGCTGAATCATCTGGCTTATCCTGGGTGTGGCTGTGGGACTATTTTACCTGTGATTGCAAAATGAGGCTGGAGGGACTATTTTATTGGAACTACTTACAAGGTTATTTAAGCCACACCCTACCGACAGAACACGCTTCACGTTATTCTGCACTCCTGCAGCGTAACGCTCACCGTGTCTGCTTAGCTCCAGTACCTGAACGTCAGCAGCCACGCCCGTTCTGGAACTTCCATCCATCGGAACCTGAGAACAGAAGAAGAGAAGAAAGAAACAGGAATTAATACTGAGTTTTCGACCTTACCTGAAGGATTCCATCCGAGCGGCCGCTCCTTCAGCTGCTCTTCAGTTCGCCGCACCTGCAGAAAAGAAAGCATCTTCAAGAACAGCCGATACTCACCCAGAGACCACTTCCCTTGGGGTTCCTCTACAGCGGTTCCTCCGATCGCCGCTCCGGAGCCACGCTGCACCTGTTTGCAGGAAAGAAAAACACAGCAGGTTAGTCGCGCACAGGAAGAAACCATTATAGAGACATTCGGCGCCACTCACAAACGCTATACTCATCCGCATAGAATCTGCTCAGCGCTGAAGGACGAGTCAAATCTTCATTAAAAAACTGCTCAAGACCTGCCTGAAAGAAAGATGAATACAAGGTTAAAACTTGGGTAATAAAGACATTTAAGCAACTATTCCAAGCATCTATTGGTATAGAGACTTACCTGCTAGTCAAGCAATTCAAGACTCTGCTACATCCCCACAGGATCAGTGAAGGAACTTGAACCAGGGAGAGACTGTCATATTGCGCCCCTGCAAGAGATCGCAGGACGGAGAGTCCACCACTAAACAAACCAAGGTGAGGCTGAAGCAGAGAGGGGGCATTAGGAGGTTACGGGAGGTGGGAACTAAACCCCACTCCTCACGGTGTTAACATCCCATTTCGACCTTGTAGGCAAAAGCATTCGGGGAAGTGACAAGGAAGGAGAAGTTGCGTGCAAGTCTCTCCATCCAGCTGTGTAACGCCAGGGCAGACATCATTCCTGCATCTTCGAGCGATGCCCCCGAGGAGACCAGGTGAGCATGACACCCTTCTGGTGTCGAGCAAGCCGTTTTCTCTTTGGCCAGGGCAGTCAGAGCTATTTGCCAATAGCCTGATGTGAGGTAAAATGTGCTCACAAACCTGGCAGCACCTATCTTGTCCACAGGCTCAATAGGCCCTGGGCAATAGGTGTGCATCAGTCTTGGTGACTGCATGGAGGACTCCTCTGTAGTCCACACAGAACCTCCAATCCTTGGTACCTGCTTGGCAACTTGCCTTGGGGACAAGGACCACCGGGCTGGACCATGGGCTAGTTGAGGGTTCAATAACACCCAAGTCCAACCTCGAGTTGACCTCTGCCTGGATGTGGTTCTTAACAGTCTCTGACATCCTGTAGCATCAGTTTTGTGACAGGTACACTGTCACCAGTGTCAATATCATGCCTACACCAAGGGGTGAGGCCTGGTGTCGGTGAGAACAGACGGGCATACTGCTGGAGCAAAGCCCTGCAGGTCCTCTGCTGCTCTGGTGTCAGATCTGGAGAGAGTTGCACTCTCTCCACTGAGCCATCCTGAGGGTTGCTATGCAGAAAATCAGGAAGGGGCTCATTCTCAGCATATTCTTGCTCTGAAGCTAGCAAGAGGCATGAGACTTCTCTTCTTGTGTGTAAAGGCTTGAGCCTGTTGACATTGAAGACTTGAGGGGCTTCCCCAGGATCACCCATGTCAACCAGAAAGTTGACCTCACCCATCTTCAAGATTATCCTGAAGGGTCCAGTCCACTTATCTGCCAAAGCTCGAGGCTTGGTAGACTCCATCACAAGGTTCTCCGATCCACTTGTGAGGCCTTAAGGTCATGCCAGTACTTGTTCAATTCTGGGCTTGCCTTAAGATTTGCTGTTGCTTTGCCCATCATTTGTGCAATCCTTGTGAGGCCTAACACATAGTCCCCCACTTGCGTGGCAGGACCTGGAGGGGTGTCTTCCAAACCTTCTCGTACTAAGGCAAGGGGCCCCCTCACTAAATGGCCAAAGAGGAGCTCAAAGGGGCTGAAACCAACACCCTCTTGAGGCACCTCTCTGTAAGCAAACAGCAGGCATGGTAGGAGGAGATCCCAATCCCTCCTTAGAGGCTCTTCCAAAGCAGCCAACATGCCCTTGAGAGTTGTGTTAAATCTCTAAACCAGACCATTGGTCTGAGGAAGGTAGGAGGTGGAGAAATTACTAGTTACTCACCCGTAGTGACTAACGTACGTCCATCATCCCCTTTCCTCAATACTGCACGGGCATCCCTCGCTAGGGACGGGAGACTGTACTTTTTTCACCAGAAAAACCTTCTTCCCCTTTAACTGTAGAGGCGCATGGGGCTCGGCCCTTTGAGCATGCGCTCGCCTGACTCCGTCCACCGGTGCCACTCCTCAGTCCCCATTGACGCATAGACAATATTTAACATTGCCTAATGACACCAGTATTATTAGGAGGAGGATGGTGGGACATATGGAGGAAAGGTGACTATGGACTAAAGAGTACGTTAGTCACAACAGTGAATAACTAGTAATTACTCTTACGTCCCGTCCCCTTTCCACCATACTGCATGGGCGATTACAACTGAATGTAGCCCCAGGGTGGAGAGGAGACCCTCCTTAAGCAAATAGGATCCGTAGAACTGCCTGTCCGAAGGCCACGTCTGACTTGGAGCCGGCGTCCAAACAGTAATGCTTACAGAAAGCCAAAGGGGTGGCCCAGGTGGCCGCCCTGCTGATGACCTGCTACAAAACCTGCAGTTGGAATGCAATGGCCATGGCCTTGGCTCTGACAGCGTGGGCTTGCATGTTAGCTGGCAGCGGCTTGTGCTGCCCTTCGTAGGCCTCCATGATGGCTGCAAATATCCACCGTGCAATAGAAGCCTTGAATGATTGATACCCGGGCATGGAGCCCCCAAAGGTGATAAACAGAGTGTCCTACTTGCGAAAGCCCTTGGTCCTGTCCAGATCGAATTTCAGAGCACGTCCGACATCCAGACAGTGCAAGACTCTCTGAGCTTTGTCCTTGGGGTCAGCAAAAAACATAGGTAATACTATTTCCTCGTTTAGATGGAAAGCAGAGGGTACCTTAGGTAGGGAAGCAGGGTGAGTCCGCAGGACCACCTTATCCCTGTGGAAAGTGGTATAGGGTTCTGAGGCCACTAAAGCCTGGATCTCGCTAACTCTGTGAGCGGAGGTGAGGCCCACTAACAACACTGTTTTAATGGTGACCAGCCTGATGTCCGCGGACGCCATTGGCTCGAAGGGTTTTTGCGCCAAGGCGCCCAATACCACATTGATGTCCCACACGGGGTGTGGTTTCTTGATGGGCAGGTAGAGGCTTGACAGGCCCGCCAAATGTTTCTTGACTCTCAGGTTGGAAGAGGAGAAGACGACCTCCTGCGGATTTCTGTAGGCCCCCATGGCTGCCAGATAGATGTGACATGTGTCCACCTGTACGCCTGAGTGTGCAAGGTGCCGAGAAGGAGAGCACATCATCCAGCGTGCACGTAAGGGGGTTGATCTCCTTATAGTCTGCCCAATGACAGAACCTAGTCCATTTACTCTTGTATTGACTCCTGGTAGCCTTGCTCCTGGCGCCCTAAATGATTTCCAGGTTAGCCTGTGAGATGCTCAGGTGCTTGAGGGTGACCTGCTCAGGAACCACGCTGCAAGGGCTAACTTCTGTAGGGTGGGGTGGATGACCCTGGCCCCCTGCATCTGAAGGTGAATGTGTGGTCTTTCTATGAGTGTGAGCAGTTTGGAGCCCTACAGTCTCGCCGGCCACCATGGAGCTATCAGAATGATGCTGAGGTGACAAGATTCCTTTATATTGCGGATTACCCTGTGGACCAGGGGTGTAGGAGAGAGGCATAGGCTGTCATGCCGTCCCACTATATCTGTGATGCGTCGGCCAGGGAGCCTGGCCCTGTCCTTGGCAAACTGATGGCACTTCCTGTTCTTCCAGGAGGCAAACAGATCCAACTGAGGATGCCCCCATCTGCTGAAGACCTCCAGCAGCAACTGGTCGTTCAATTGCCATTCGTAATTGTCCGCTTCCAGTCTGCTGAGCCTGTATGCTTCCAAGTTGGCCTCCCCGGGAGGTGGACGGCCATGAGGTAGATGTTGTTCTCCGGGGCCCATTCCCACCTGCTGACCTCTAGGCTGCACAGCGTAAGGGACCTGTTACCCCACTGCTTGTTGACATATTAAATGCTGGTGGAGTTGTCGGTCTGGATAAGGACGGTCTTGCCCCCAATGAGCGGAAGGTAAGCTCTGAGAGTTAGCCAGATGGCCCTGAGCACCAGCCAGTTGATATGTGACTCCTGTTCCTGCCGGGTCCGAACTCCATGGATGCTGTGGCTGTCCAGAGTGGCCCCCCCCAGCCTTCCAGGGAGGAGTTCGTAGTGATGGTGACCTGCGGGGAATGGCTGCTGGAAGGGCTTACCCGCACACAGGTTGCAGTCCCTAGACCAACATGTGAGATCACAGTGGAGAGAAGGCGGTATGCTGATCAGCTCCGCTTGGGACCCCCTTTACGGATTCCATGAGGCTGTGAAGTGCAGCTGTAACCTCCTCATCCTGAGTCTTGTGTGTGGCACGGCCAGAAAGACCGCTACCATGATACCGAATAGGTGCTGGTACCACCAGGCCGAGGTCACTGCTCTGGTAAGGAAGTGAGTAGTGGCTCTCTTGATGGCCGTAATCTTGTCCTCCGAGGGAAAAACCCTCTCGGAGCTTGTATCCCAGATGAGGCCCAGGAAGGTGAGGCTATGCGTGGGATGTAGCTGAGACTTCTTGAGGTTGATAGTAAACCTCAGGTTGTGGAGTGTGAACCCCCGCCGGAGATCTCGCCCTGAGGAGCCAGTTGTCCAAGTACAGGTAGACGTGGTGGTCCTGGGGCCCGAGGAGGGTTGCCTGTTAGGCAGAATCATATGCAGTACCCTTAGGGAACACTACATATAATTAAGACTGCAAGTGATAGTACAATTTCACCTTTGGTACAAGCCTGTACTACACAGTAAAGTGGTAGTGATGGCTGTGCAGCCAGACTTATCTCAAGAGCAAATGAGCAGTAACAGGGATTACACAAAGGACTACAATTACTGTGACTCAAGCAAACACTGACTCAAGGTTTCTGGTTATAATTTTTTTATTTTATTTTTTTATTGGTTTAATTAAACCTTTAAAAAAGGGGAAACAGAATACATGACAAATCACAAATCAAAAAGGGGCCCTATCCCATCAATGTCAAGTCAGCAACTAATCGTCATTTTGCTGAAACTTATCTTTAAGTTATTTTTGTAGAAGAATGTGTGAATCTCACGCAGTTACTGGTTTCAGAGTTGTTTTCTCCGCGTCTAAGCGGTCTATTAGGACTCGGAGGAACATCACCAATGCAAGCATCAATGGTCTGTGTGATCCATCAAACAGGGCTTTCCACCATTCTTCTATAGTCAGTATTTGTTGTTTACTGATAATTGGGTCGAAGGTGGTTTTTCAGTGTTGAAAAAACACAGGGCAGGACATCATCAAGTGTTTCAGAGTCTCTTTAGGGGCACCACAGAATCTACATGTTAGAGCATATCAGCAAATTGCGTCCAGGTGCTTGAGCGTTCCTTAGTTGGCATTATATTGAGCCTGAAGTGCATATAAAGAGCTCTCAAGTGTTGATCAGGAAAGCAAGTCAGGTAGGTTTGCAGCTTGCCATAGGCTCTCGCTTCCCCAGGTACATCTGTCATCAATTTTGCTTTCAGCCTTAGATCACAGGTATTAATCCAGTCGGCTTGCCACAGTTTTTTCTTGGCCAGCTCTGGGTTGTCGATAGGAGTTTGTAAGGTAATGTTGTACTGCTCTAGGACATCAAGACAGAGTGCATTCCATTTTGAAAGAATCGTGTATGTTTTATCCAGATGCGGTTTCTGTAGTATACAGATTTGTGGCGCTGGAACCACTAGCATCGTTTTTCTATAGATGCACAACAGGTTCCACGATACTCTTGCTTGTATTGAAATGCATCCCAATTCGTATCTTATGCAGACCGTTGAAGAACTCTTTGGCAAATGCAGCACTTTTGTCCAAAAGATATTTTCAAGGGAGTTCCATAGTAAGCCTGAACATCCAAAAGCGTTTTCCCCGCCGTAGATAAGGGCTGGGATAGATTTTTGTTGGAAGAAGATGATAGTTGGCTTCAATGAGAATGTCCCATATTTTTTGTTTATCAGACTCACTTGGCATGCCAGCTGACGACATTTACTTTTAGAGACGTCGGCCCATGGTGCATCATTTCAACTTGCACTAAATTTCATGGCCAAATAGGTGGTGTTTATATATAAAATATAGGTACATTTATTTTTAAACCATCTGTTCACAAAACACTTCACTTCTATTAAATAAAACCACTCTCTAAATATACTACACACAACCAATTCCTTTTGTTCAGGTCAATTCAAGGTAAGTACATTAGGATTTGACAGAAAAGTGTTTTGAAACAAATGCGTTACCGTGGGTTCATACGCGATCACTTTTTGACAGTAATGACAGTTCGGTCTTACGAAAGAAAAGCGTACCCGTGGGAAGAAATGTAACCGTAAGTCAAACACACTTAGCGCATAAAATGAAAACAAGGGAATAGTGGATACAAATCATAGGCAATACTTTTGTCAAGGCAATAGAATCAGAGGACGTGTTCTAAGAGGCAGATAAAAGTCAATAGGCCTGCGCCAGTGTCAAATGGAGCAGGGGCTCTGTTGTCGAGGATCACACGGTGAGAACAGTTCAAGATTAACGCTGCCAGGAGTACTGGATATTGTCAAATGGAGGCAAAAGTTGTAAGACAAAAGAAAGAAAGGACAAGCCTTCGGAAAGGAAAAGGATTCACTCCAATTCCTCAAGGTCGTACAGAGAGAACGACCAAATGGACACAGTACCTTATTCAGGTGAAGAAAGCTGGTGCTACGGCAGTTGTTCCTGGTAGTTCCTGCAGACTCACGGTTCCTGACGCTTCAGTCGTGGCGACAAGAAGGAGGACGTCTGGAGCGATTTGCACTACCCAGGGATGACGCCAGCAGCAGCAAAGCAGCGATGAATAAAAGGTGCGCTCCTTAAAAACAGGAGAGGCCTCTTCTGATGGCTATCCGGACCCCTACATCTCAGTGCAGTGATTGCGACCCAGAAGAGGATTCTCTGGCTGTAGAAGGTGAGCAGGTTGATCCCACCAGGCTCAAGGGAAGACGACTCCGGACTGGATCTTCTCTGTCGTTGAAGGGTAGATAGCTCAGGACTGCAGCAGGGCTTCACCGGGATCCAGGAGTTGCAGCAGCCGTCTTCTTCTGCACTTCTCTTCGGTTCTTGTAGTTCCAGTGGCGACTCTGACTTCCAGCCCAAGAGTCCTGCCTTTTATGCCAAATTCCCCCATTCACACAGCCTGGCTGTCAATCACACAGAAGGGGGGTTGTCCAGCCCAGACAACCACCTCAGCCAATGGACACAAAGTGCGACTTGGATCTCCAAGGAGACCCTGTGCAGGGGGTTACTAAACCCCTCCCTCACATTCAGCCCACCTAGACACCCAGACGCCATAGGAGGGCTTCTTCGCAGAAGCCCGCCAAAGGACGGCGAACAAGAAAACCAAACCTGGTTTGACGTGAAAAGCAAACAACAAGAAAGACCTTTCCAACACGAAATGGTGAAAAACCACGCTAGGTCCCAAAATAAAAATTATATGGGGTAGCGGGATTTTATGTTCACGTCTGTCACCACAGCCAGAACACTAACACAGGAAAATGATAGTTACCACTGCCACCAGCCATGTCGAGTCGGGAAGGGGGACACAAAGTGCCCCTTGAGTTTACAGAAGGACAGGGGAAAGATATTCCCCTCCAGCACTCCATTGTAAAATGGCTTGTACTGGATCTGTATTTTAAAAAGAACTAGTAAAGCCAAAGGTGACTTTACATGTTTCTGGGGGACAGTAGTCATCCCCAGAAATTGAGTCACTGTGTCACTGCACTAAAGGTGCTGTGTGACACACAAGTAACAAAATGATGCCTAGGGAGCTGGTGACACTCCATAGCCCATGAGCACAAAAAGTACAATACACACAAAAATACACTGTAAGAGTGGGAAAAAAGGCTCACACTCTTACCAGGTGGAAAAAATCAACCCCAGAAATCCAGCAAAGCTGCTGAGGGACTCACTAGGTAAGGGAAATTAGCCATAAATGAGAATTCTCCCTAACACTGCCACTGCACTGATGAGTCTGGAAAATACCCTGGGGGCTGAGTTGTATTGGAAATGGCAGCCCATGATCCTGAAGCGCAGGAAGGAGCGATGTGGCTGCCAAATCGGGACGTGTAGATAAGCGTCCTCCAGATCCAGGGAGCACATCCAGTCTCCCTTGTCTAGTGTCTATGCAATGAGTGCTGGCGTAACCATCTTGAATCTCTGAAGAGGGATAGAGAGGTTGATAGGTCTAACACAAATCTTAGGCCAGCTTGGTTCTCCTTTTGTATGGCGAAAATCCTGGCCTAGAAGCCCAATCCTCTCTGGGAGGCTGGGACTTCTTCCACTGCATGGCTCTTGACGAGTGACCGAATCTCCGCCAACAGAGTTGGCATCCCAATCTGTGGGAGTGGAGGGGAGGAAGGAGGAGAGGGAGGGAGGGAGGGACCAGTAGGCGGTACCCCGAGGATACTACATAGAGGATTCAGAGGTCCAAAAGGTTCTGGTGCCAAAATTGCACGGGAAAGGCAACCTTGCCCCCCACCGGAGATACGTGTACCCGAAGGGACGCGTCATGCTTTCTTTCCTTCTGCAACTGCTGCGGAGAAGGGGGGGAATGGAAAAAGCCCTTGCCCCCCCCCTTTTGTGCTGACTAGGCGAGCGGTCAGGCTGCCTCGACCTCTGTTCCCGGAACCCCCTTAACCCGTCGAACGACCGCCCCCTGTCAGAGCATTGATATGACTGGGTGTACGGCTTGGCGTGGCCTTCGTTAGGATAGATAAAGACTTCGCAGTTAGCAAGCTGTTTTTCTTTTTATCTAATTCCCCGTCCGTGGTAGAGTGAAAGAGGTCACTCCCCTTGAACAGAAGGTCCAATATGCGATCCTGGATGTCAGGGTTAAACTTAGTAGCCCAAAGCCAGGCTGTCCTCATGTCCGTGGTGATACAGATGGTCCGGCCAGAGATATCGATGTGGGCCACAGTGGACTCCATGATGTCCTGTGCTACCAGCCTGGCTTCTCCTAGACCCGCCTTGAAGCGTGCCTGGCTCTGCACAGGAAGTTCCAGGAAGAAGTCTGCTATTTCTCGCCAAAGCTTCTCATTAGCGGCTCCTAGCATGGCATCCGCATTGGCCTGACGCAGGTGCAGGGAGGCGTTTGAGTACAGCTTGAGTACGCCTCCAAGATCTTCTCCTCCTTGCCTAGCAGCACAGAGGACGAGGACCACTGAGGCTTAGATTAGAGTGACGCTGCAGTGATCACCGAAGAGTGTGGTTGAAGGTGCACCAACAACAGTGTATCCCCTCCATCTGTCAAGACTTATCATCGAGGCGCCAATTGTTAGGTTGGGCAACGTCCTTCTGCATCGGGATACCCGTCTTGGTAGGGTGTCTTAGGGTGAGGACATCTGCCAAGATCCCCTTCTTGGGCTGCTCTACCTCGGGTTGAGGAAGGCCCAGATATTCTGCCAAACCTGTAAGCCTGTCGTAGAAGGCCTTTGCTAACGACAGAGTGTCAAGTTCCTTCTCCTCGTCCGTGTCGACCAGTGTGTCCGGCTGGTCCGGAGTGGGTGGAGGGGTGCTGGGCGCTGTGGGCTGAGGTGTGGAAACCGGAGCCAGAGGCTGCTGTGGAGGCTGGTGTGGGACCGCCTGTGCTGTGGGAGGCAGGGGAGCCGGAATCGAAGAAGGAAGCGGGGGCTGCACTGGGTCCTTAGGCGACGGAGCCATGAGCCATGGGAGGAATGACTATGGGCGCCAGTGAAGTGACCGGAGGGAGCAAGTCCCCGACAGCATCCCGTAGGCTGGGGGGTTTGCATCAGCGCCAAGAACCTTACAAAGAACCTGTCTTCGGATGCAGAAGAGGAGGCAGGAGATATTGACGGAGTGGCTGGGGACTGCTGGAACCTGCCCTGCCCTGCCGATAGATAAACTGTAGGCCATATACCTGGTTGACACCAGTCCCACCTTGAAACTCGTTCACCCGCCTGCTCTGTTCCTCTGAGAGGCATCGGACGAGTGGCCATGTTATCTGGCATGGCAGCCATTTTGTCGAGCTGCGTGCTACGTGCCAAAGTCGTGGTGCATGGCTCCCTGGGCCCAGCCTCCTCCAAGGCTCTTGGTGGTGGAGCATGAGGCCTACTCAGCACCTCAGGTGTAGGCCTAGAAGGCGTATTCCCCTCGGCATTGTCGCTGGTAGTGCTGCGTGCAGGCGACCCCTCGGACATAGAGCCGGTACTAGGGCGTTGCCCCTCGGGTGTACCCCCGTGAAAGAACCTTGCGGCCCCTCAGCACTGATTCCGGAAGGATCTGTTGACCCCTTGGCCGTGAGTCAGGTAGCTGGACTAGCCTCGATGCGTGTACTGGTACAAGAACCTGAGAGGTTCCTCCCGCTTGGGCGTTTCCTCGGTAAGGAGTTGCCCTTATGCAGTGCGATGGAAAATAGCAGCCCTCCTTTGTGCCTCAATCTCTGTTTGACAAACATCTTGAAGTCCTCTGGAGGCGACCCTCCGAAGAGCTCCCTCCACCTAGCTAGCCTGTTCTTCAGTGCGCATGGAGTCAGCGCCTCGCACGCGGTACAACCTTCCCAGCCGTGGTCGGGCCAAGGCAGCAGAGGCGTGGGGGCAAACGTAGGAAAGAGCCCCTGGCAGGCTGAACACCTGCTGAAGCCCACTGAAGTCGACATGTGCCGGGGAGGAGCGTGACGCCAGAGGACGAAGTACCTGGATGACAAAGACAAAAAGATAGAAGAAGAATTCGGGAAGAGCGCGTGGAATTACACAGCAGGGCCAAACCCAGGAGCGCTGGTGAAATCGGCCCGTTCCCATCGACACAGAAAAGGGGACTGGGGAGTGGCGATGATGGGCGGAGTCGGGGTAGCGCATGCTCCCAGGGCCGCACCCCTGTGCGCCTCTAAAGTTAAAGGGGAAGAAGGTTTTTCTCGTGAAAAAGGTTCCGTCTCCCGTCCCTAGGAAGGGACGCCCAGGCAGTATGGAGGAAAGGGGACGGGACGTAAGAGTAACACAAAAAGAGTGTGGGATAGGGTTCACAAGAACTAAAGAAGTGTTCACAAATGATAAATCAGGATGTGGTAGCCGGGGTCTCCCTTCCCCATGTTTGGGGCACGGGACAAGGCGGGACTCCTGAGAAAAGCACACTTTCGAGCTTTCCCAGCACGAGACAACAGTTCTGTTATCAGCAATCAGGACCTTCAGTGTTTACGTCTCTTCTACAAAAAGTCTCTTGCCTCCGAGGACCTGATGTGTTCAAAATAACAAAAGAAAATTGCTTTATACTTGTATGTCGGGTGATAACTTTTCCCCACTGTGTCCCCCTCTTCCAGGCTCAGACCCCTTCGAATATCAGCCTCCTTCCATCAGGTTCACTACGGCTCTTTCTTCTCAAAACAATTTCACCTGTGGCATTCACAAGCCTAAATGTATTCTTTTTAAACAGTTCACTATGGACACCCCTCTGTCGGGTTCACCCCTTTTAACACACTGATCATTTGGACTTCAGATATCGTCCCTTTCCATCTGCATCCCTCCGTCAGGTTCACTCTTTCCAACTGTTGCCAATCACACAGTTCTTTCTCTTGAACTCACTATGCGAGATTCACCTCCCTCAGCTTTTCAATTACGTGTAGGTCAAAGACTTTCGACTGTACAGGGGGTTTTGCTAGACCCCTGTATGACCACTCTCCTAGGTCTTCTGGTATCGGTAGTTTCAACAAACTACCAGGGATCGGACAGAGTCTCTTGAATGAGCACCCACGTGGTGCCGGACCCCTCTGCAGCTGGTTTTCCCATAATGTTAACAGTTCTTTGAGCTTTCTTTAATTTGCCATTTGCGACTTTCCTTCAACACAGTTTGGTTTCTTATTGGTTCTGCCCTCGGCTCAGCGGCTGTGATGAACCGCTTGGCTTTTCTTGTCTCTGGAGTCAAGGCTTGTACCACGGTAGCAAGCGTCTCTCCCTGTTCTGATTATCAGCGTAGGTGTGCTCCGTGTACCGTTGACATCTGCTGCAACACACTGGATATTGTTCACAGTCTTATAATTACTTCCACGGAGGCTTCGCAGGTCTGGTTCGTAAAGGGCAAGGTCGCTTCTCTCCTTGCCGCCCTTTCGGTTATCGCTGCCTTTCTCCTTATCTTGAACTGCCGTGCTTGGATAGCTATTTTGCCGTGCCGTTTGCCTTGCTCGAAGTCTGCTTTCGTGCTCACCTTTTATCCCTGTGGGGAAGGGAAAGGGCTGTCAGGTGTATGTGCTTCTAGTACATGTCAGATAAACGGCTCTAGTGGTCATCTGCTGTCTTTCCTGGTATAAGAAAGTGTTCGTGTCAGAAGAGGGGAACGGGGGGTAGAGTGTCTGAATCTCCTACGTGGTAGGCTAGGGAAAAGGTCTTATAAGAAGGGGGATACCGCGTCTCACCCATCGGTGTCCCGCTTCCACTCCCCGAAGACCCCTCCTGCAGGCGAACCTCCCTCACTGGTCCACCCTCAGGAATTGGATCCAATAGCGATGGCCGTGTCCTGGCCACCTGGATGACATATCCCCGGGGACTAGTCAGGGAGACACCTTCAGCTGTGGAGGTGTCCATGATAAATTCCCCTCAAGATGCCACCCATTTGAGGAGACTTCATCAGGTTGAGGAATTTCTCAAAGGATAGATTCTCGCACGCACAGGCGTCGAAGGTGTGAGTGGTCTGGAGGGCTGCGCTCTTTCCTGCGCTGTGCCTGCACTGAGAAAAACTCGTCTCTGAGTAGCGCCCCAAGCTCGAGGGCACAGGGTAGGATGTGCACCACATCTCTTGCGGTGTGACCTTGGGAGACTATTCCGCCCTTGGGGTGAGGTCTTCCATCTGGGGTTCGCTGGAGTGGCGTGCGTCCGCATGTGTCATCTGGTCTGTTTGCGCCTCCATCTTGTCCTGCACTGACACTAGTGTGGTCTGTGTGTCCGTCGTGGAAATGGCTCTGGCCTCCACCTGTTTGCTTGAACAAACAGGCTCAGACCTGGCCTGCACCTCGGGTGTGGACCTGGTAGGCTGATCGCCCTCAGACATGGAGCTGGTAGTGCGAGTGCCTAGGGCCGGTACTAGGGCACAGCCCATTGGTAGATCACCCAGTAAAAGAGCCTTCAGGCCACTCAGTGCTGGGCCCGGGAGGATACATGGACCCCCTCTGCCGTGCGGCTTGTAGCTCTGTGAGCCTTGGTCCCCTGGATGGTGACACGGCCTGAGTGGCCCCTGCCGTCTGGCTGCATGCTGGGGAAGCAGTCGCCATTGTGGGGTGCCTCTGAGAACAAAACACTTACCTTGGTCTTCGTTTCCCTATGCACATACTCCTTGATTTCTTCAAGCAGAGACCTGGAGAACAGCTCCCTCCACCTTGCAAGCCGGTTCTTGAGGGACTGGGGAGTAAATGCGTTGCACACCAAACAGCCATTCCAGCCGTGGTCTTCGCTGAGGCAGCAGAGGCAGAGTGCGTGCAGGTCCGACGTCGGAAAGGATCCGTCACAGGAAGAGCACCTACTAAAGCCTGCCCCAGCTGACATGCGTCGGGGAGGAGCGAGGCACCAGAGGTCTGTGTGAATTAAAGTTCCTAGATTTTAAACAATTGAAAGAGAAACATTAAATAAGTAACAAAGGGACAAATGTCCAGAGGGAAGACTGGAAATGTGTGGAATTAGGAGGGAAAAAAGAGCCTCAACCAAAGCGCAGGTGAAGCAGGTCTACTCCAATTGACGCAGAAGAGGATTGAGGTGTGGCACCAGAGGGCGGAGTCAGGGGAGCCTGTTACGGAGAATTCTCATTCTATGGCTAATTTCCCTTACCTTGTGAGTCCCTCAGCAGCTTTGCTGGATCTCTGGAGTTATTTCTTTCCACTTGGTAAGAGTGTGAGCTTTTGCCCCACTCTTACTTGTATTTTGCTATGTGTTTTACCTGTTTTTGTGATTGTGAGCTCTGGAGTACACCACTTCAGTAGCCCCCTTCTTTGTGTGTGTCACACAGCACCTTCTGTGCAGTGGCACAGGGTTGTCATTCAGACTTCCTACCGACTCCATTTCTGAGGCGACTACTATCCCCCAGAAAAGGGTAAAGTTACCATTAACTTTACTTAGTCAAATTTAACCACAGAACCAGTACACACCATCTTACATGGAGTGCTGGGAGGGTTCACTCTTAACTCTTTTTATCTGTACCTCCTAGAGCATTGTTTTGCTCTTTTAACATTTAGACATGGCTGGTGGCAATGGTATCTACCCTAAATTTCTACCGCGGTTATCTTATATAACCGTGGTAATATTGTAGGCTATTGTGTTAGCCTCAAACTTAAACCCGCCTGACCAAATCCTTTTTCGTTTGGCTTCGGTAAGGTTTATTCGCCATTTCTTTTTGTTAAACTCCTTCTTGTGATTTACTTTGCGCGGCAAACTAGGTTTGCCTTCTTTGTTCACTGTCTTTTGGCGGGCTTCTACCTAGAGGCCCTCCTCAAGGCGCCTGGCTGTCTAGGTGGGCTGAATGTGAGGGAGGGGTGTAGTCACCCCCTGCACAGGGTATCCTAGGAAACCCAAGTCGCACTTTGTCATGATTGGCCGAGGTGGTTGTCAGGGCTGGACAACCCCCCTGCTGGGGGATTGACAGCCAGGCTGTGTGAATGGGGGTTTTGCGCATAAAAGGCAGGTCTCTTGGGCTGGAAGTCAAAGAGTCGCCACTGGAACTACAAGGAACCGACGAGAAGTGGAGGAGAGGTCGACTGCTGCAACTACCCCGTACCGGTGAAGCCCTGCTGCAGTCCTGAGCTATCTACCCTTCGACGACTAAGAGGAGATCCAGTCCGGAGTCTTCTTCCCTTGAGCCTGGTGGGGATAACCAGCTCATTTTCTTCAGCCAGAGGTCGCCTTTGTGGTCAAAATCGCTGCACACAGCTGTAGTGGTCCAGATAGCCACCTGAAGAGCCTCTACTGTTTTTAAGGAGCGCACCTTTTATTCATTGTCGCTGCTGCCGGCCTCATCCCTGTGTGGTGCGGACCCCCTCATCGTCCTTCTTCGTGCTAAAGCTGCAGGAAAGCATGGGTCTGCGGGAAACCAACAGGAACAACTGCAGTGGCACCAGCTTCGTTCTTTGAGAAAGGAACTGTGTCCTGTTTGAGGAATTTTGGGTGAAATCCCCATTTCTCTACTTTAAGGCTTGCCCTTACTTTTCCCTCCTTCTTATAACTTTTGCTTCCGAACATTGACAATATCAAAGTACTCTTGGCTACGTTGAATCGTGAACTGTCCGACTGTGTGATCCTCGACAACAGGCACCCGGTGTCACTTGACTTTGGCTCTGGCCCTTTGACTCTTGAATTCCTGTATGTTCTTCGTTTCGGTCTACCTAACCAACATATTGCCTTTGATTTTTGCCCCCAACTCGCTCTTGGTATCTCGGGTGCTAAGTGTGTTTTTACCCCGGTAGCATTTTTTGCCGCGGATACGTGTTTATCTAGTAGACCGAACTGTCAAAAAGTGATCGCAATTGTATTCACGGTAACATGTTCTGTTTCGTAACAACGGTCCATTCAAACACAGGGTACTTACCTCGAATAATACTGTACAAAGTGGATTGGTTAGTTGTAGTATATTTTACGTGTGGTTTTTGAATTAATAGAAGTGTCGTGTTAATAAAAAATGGTTTAAAAATAAATGTACTTATATTTTTTACCTGAAACCTTGAGTCAGTGTTTTGTTGAGTCACAGTAATTGTGGTCCCTTTGTGTAATCTCTGCTACTGGTCATTTACTCTTGCGATAAGCCTGGCTGCTCCGCTACTGCTACCACTTTAACATAGCAGTACAGGCTTGTACCAAAGGTAAAACTTGTATTGCCACCTGTAGTCTTAATTGTGTGTAGTGGTCCCTAAGGGCACTGCACAGGATTCTGCCTAACAGAGCCCATGCTCCCAGGGCCACGCCCCCAGGTTTAACTAAATTTAAAGGGAAAAGACATTTCTTTCTGTTGAAAAAGGTTCAGTTTCCGTCCCTAGCAAGGGACGCCCATGCAGTATGGAGGAAAGGGGACGGGACGTAGGAGTATGCAAATGCATTTTGTGGCGAATCTGAGGATTTCGTCCATTCTCCCCAAGGGGGAGACCTTTCCCATGGGGCCAGGCCGGTGCGTCCACAGTACAATAGCCCCCTGGGGATGCTCCGACAGAGGATCACATGGGGAGGAACCCCCTTATGGGATTAGGGACGACTATATTCAGAGAATGTGGTATTCCCACGCATTAGTACACACAAACCCTTTCCCAATGCTAAATCCTTATTCCTCTTCTTTTGATAGGGCCAATGTCTGCTGTTGTCCAGTTAGCCAACCAAATTTAATTGACAGGATTAAAACATCAAGGTATGCTGCATATAACTCAATTTCAGGTTTTGGGAAACTTAATCTAATTCACGAGACTGAAACATTATAGCATGTAAAGTATGCTACATCTGACTTTATTTTATGTACTGAGAAGATGACCAGGAGTCCAAGGATCACTCTGGAGAAGCAGAGTGAGCACTCTAGCTTCTCAATGAATGCGATTTGCCCAAAGCATTTCCATTTTCCAACGCAGGAGTTTAAATATACCACAGCTGAGATACGGAAAGAGACCTGTCCTCTGAGGAAGCCGGTGAGGCGTACAGCAGGTAAGCAGATGAAACCCAGCAGGAGGGAAGCTGAAAGTCCCCGGGGGTCTGTCATCCAAGTGGCCAGGACACAGCCATTGCTTTTGGATCCAGTTCCTGGGGGTGGACCAGTGAGGGAGGATCATCTGGATGAGGGAAGTGGAAGCGGGACACCATCAGGTGAGACGCAGTAAGCCCCTTCTTATTACACCTTTTCTCCAGCCTACCACGTAGGATACTCAGACACTCTACCCCCAACCCTTTTCCGTCACAAACACTTTCTTAAACCACGAAAGACAACGGACTAACACTAGAGCCGTTTACTTGACCTGTCCCAACACAAGGGTCAGGCAGAGCCAGGCAATTGACCAGAACCACACACACACCTGATGGCCCTTTCCCTTCCCCAAAGTCTACATTGCTGCGAGCTCAGTTAGGACGCAGACATGATTTCTGCAGCGGTTGCAATATTTTAGCGTGAAGTAGATGAGTTCACTGTGTAGGGTAATTTTGCATTGTTCGCTCAAGGACGAGCTGAGAGGGAAGTCAGAGATGTGCAGGTGCATTGATAAGGGGTGCTGGCAATGAGAGCATGAGAAACAAGTTGGGTTTTTCCACTGACTGGATTTTTCCACTCTTGCCTCTAATACTTGCTGTCTGTCCTTCGGCCGGGGGCAGCCGGTAGCCTATGAGGGGTGGGGATTCGTCCTCCTTAAGAAGAGAGGTATCGCAATGAGGAGACAGAGAATTGGAACCCCGGGTGATGAAGTCTCGGCTCCAGACCCTGTTAGTTAACGAAATATCTCTCTGCCTACCTGCTTTGGGACTGAGTGGTGTTGCCCTGGCTGAGATTAAGCTTTGTCCAACGACTGCCCTAACGGTGATGTATACTTGTCGCGTTTGTCCTTGTCCATGTATCTATGTATAACTAGTTGCATTTATTTCTTGGTTTTATGCATGTTTATGGAATATGAATAAAGACCTGTAAAGAGCCACTCATTTTCAAATTACTTGTTTAAGTGTACGTTATTGCCTTCCTGAGTCCAAGAACTTTTAGTCTGTGTAAAAGGGTGAGTAATTCTGAGGTCTTTACACGTGTCAGAAAAGCAAAACACCCCTGTACAGTCGAAAGTTTTTGACCTACACATAATTTAAAAGCTACGGGTGGTGATTCCCTCATGGTGAGAAAAGAGAAAGAACTGTGTGATTGGCAAGAGTGAACCTGACAGAGCGATGCTGATGGAAAGAAGCGAAGTCTGAAGTCCCAATGAACAGTGTGTTGACAGGAGTGAACCCGACAGAGGGATGTCCACAGTTAACTATTTGAAAACACATGAAGGCTTGTGAATGCCACAGATTAAATTGTTTTGAGAAAAAGCCGTAGTGAACCCAAAAGGAGGGAGGCTGATATTCGAGAGGGGTCTGCCAGGGGTGAAAAGTCATCACCCAACGTACAATTGGAAAGGAACATTTTGTTTGTTATTTTGAACACAACAGGTCCTCAGAGGCAGGAGACATTTTATAGAAAAGAGACTTAACCACCGAAGGTCCTGATAATTGAGAACGAAACTGTTGTCTCGTGCTGGGAAAGTTTGAGAGTGTGCTGTTCTCAGGAGTCCCACCTTGTCGCATACTCAAAACATGGGGAAGGGAGACCCCCGGCTACCACATCCTGACTTATCATTTGTGAACACTTCTTTCTTACTTGTGAATCTTATCCCACATTCTTTTTGTATTTAGTTGTAAGGATTGGCAATATTTCTTTTTTTTAGTATAGGCTCTTTTATTTGACAAGACGCCACTAGGACCGCCATATTATTATTTGATGGTCGTAGCTTGCTCCCATCTTAGATTTAGGTTTAGATTAGGTGTTTTTTACAACCTGAACATAAAGTTTAATAAGCACCCTTGAACTGGGATCACTTGTGTCTGTCTTTACTGTTGCCACTATGACTTTCTTACAGAGGCCACAGAAAGAGAGAAACACTACAGGAATGAATCTAGGGGAAAGGATTATGACCCTAATCTTGGAGTCCTACAGTTTTGAACATTTATTTATTTGTATTACTTGTAATTACCCGAGAGACTGGGAACTTTTCTGTTGGTTGGATCTACAAAGAACACTTTACTTTGGGAAGGGATCATCCTTGCACAGTTGTTTTAAATAAGTTTTAGGGACAAAGGTAGGCTTTTTGAGACATGACAGTTACAGACTTTATAGTTTTGGTTATTTTGACAATTTCTTTAGTTTTCTTAGAGGCAGGGAAACCCCTCAGTTTTAAGGACAGAGAGGCCTTTTTCCAACCCTTTTTTCATATAATAAAATAAAGGTTTCTGCCAAGAAACATGCCATCATTGTGTCAGAACCTTACTTCTGCACCCTCACAATTTCCATTACACTGTATAATGATTTTTTTTTTTAAAATACACTTCCTGTGTTTAATAAACAGCTGTTCTTTTTTCTGAATTGTTGCACTCTGTTACTGACAGGCATCAACTCTGTTTATTCGGATTACAAAAATCCACCAAACACCACAACCGTTACTAAATTTAGGAAAGGTTATTCACTGTAGTCCTAGTCAAAAGTCCTATTTCCTCCATACTTATGGGAGGTCCCACAGAGCGGGGGCAGGACCAGAGCTATAGCAAGCCCTAGCACACTTCCCCTTTAAGAACTCAGAGAATGCAGGAGTGGGCCATGTGCACATAGCGCTACCACGCCCTAAACCCCGCCTCTCACGCTTGTTTCCCTCCGTCCCTGATCTGGCAGAGGACTGGGAGGACCTAATTAACTTGTTTTATAGTGATGGAGGGCGCTAGTATGGAGGAAAGGGGACTTTGGGCTAAGAGTACAGTAGTCACAACAGTGAGTAACGTTTCCTTACCCCTACATCCCGTCACCTTTCTTCCATACTTATGGGGGAGTATTAAGTGTCAGAAAACCACTATGGCTCCCCCCGATGGGGAATTATTTCTTATTGAAAAATCTGCTTCGTTATCTACTACTCCTACAAATTAGTTACCCCAAGTTGATACCTTATCTAAACGTTAAAGTCGCTCAAATGGGCCAGACTATTTAGGATAATTTGTTGGATAACCACAATAGGACTATATACCCCATGAGGGAGATACATTATAGATAACTTGTTAGCCATAGTTGGGACTATGTGTAGATGTCAAAAACCTTGTATGTGTTTGATGATTTTGTTAAAAACCTTTATGTGTTTGATGATGTTATTAACAACAATAAGCATTAGATTGTAAACCCCAGGAGGGAGACTAAGGACATTAGACTATGGATCCAAGAATGTAAACCCGTAGCGGGGTAGTGACTTTTCAAATCAATCATTTGAGCCGGACATCTCTCTAAATCGGTTATTGGCTACAAACATATTCAGATTATTATGTGTTTCTGGATAGGTGACATTGTTTCATATTTATCTAGATCATCCCTTACTAACTTGAATAGCAGTTCAACACATTGAATCCATAGCTAAACCCCATGTGTAAGCTAAGCCTTACCAAGTGCTTTTTGAATTTCCGTCAAATTAACGGCAGTCAGTATTCCAATATACTGACCGCAGATTTGGACACTGTAAGTCATTACTAGCAGCATCTCACATTTACTCGTGTTAGTAGTCTACCTATTCATTTTTATACGGATACGACTTCAGACTATTATTTGGTGTCCTTAGATACCGCAAGCGTCCTTAGATGAAAAGCCAAATGTTTATCTGACGTCACTCACGCATGTGCGTCATAAAGTCATAGTTCTAGCATATTTGTATCCAACAACCCATTTATCCAATGGCCCTGACCTGTAGCCGTTGTAGCCTTAGTTAATTTGCCACCATACTTGTGACTTTTGATTTCTACATTCTTCCTATTTACGATTTATTACTCAATGACGCGTTCCAGCGTCATCAAGCCCTTTGTCCACCTCGAGACGTTCAGGTCCTGTCCCAATTTAGACAGATCATATAAATCAGTACCTCTTTTTCCATCAGATGTGGTCTTGGAATTTACATACACACTCGAGACATTATTGTTCTTAGATCGCTTTATTTTCAATAGAACTAATTGTGACATCACTCGCGCATGCGCAAAGTGACATCAGCATCACATAGCCGCCACCATGCGTGACGGATCCTCCTCCAAATCGGCTTACAAATCGCCACATTTGCACCTGATGCCTGCAACCATCCATCCGGGACAAAACCCTTCTGGTTTGTGCCCCTGCTATCTTTAATCTCGTGCTGACTCCATTGCCAGCCACGAGGACCAGGACTTTAAAAAATGGCCGCTTGCCATTTTATTTTCACTCCTTCGATCTAACTTCCTCCTCCTGCGAGCAACTCGACGTGATTGGCTGATTTCATCTTTTAACCAGCCAACCAGTCACCGGCAGGCGAACGCCAGCCCACCAACAAGGCACACCTCCAAGGCTAACACCCTGTCTGGAGCCAACTGAGCCACGGCCAGTAATGCTGCCCGTGCCCCTCTACACGCCTTCCTTCACGACCTGGCACCTCATCCGGGTAAGCACTCACCTAACAGCTTATTTCTACGAATTGCGTCCCTAAGCACCAACACCTCACAGCACCACGTCTCGAGCGGCAGCTGCATCACGATCCTCCTCTGCACGGCACGCCATCCGCGGAGCTCCCACTAAGCCTGTATTCAATTATCTTGTCTCCCATATCAGGTAATGGGCACCCGACCGCCTGCCATAATTAGACAATCTTGCATTGCAGCGATTGATTAATGACACTTACCGCATGACTCCCTGTCGAGTGCATATCCTATACACCGTACCCGTACTGTATCTTTGTCACATATACATGCCTGCTTATATATGCCACTGCTTGCCATCATATGTGCCTATGCCAAATTGGACCAGCTGACTATTCGCTTCTGCTTAAGCCTAATACAGTCCGAGACTAGCCTTCAGACCACTTTAAACTGTGTGGTGCCCTACGGTCGCTTCAGACCACTTTAAATTGTGTTGTGCCTTATGGTCGCTTCAGACCACTTTAAATTGTGCTGTGCCTTATGGTCACCTCCAGACCATTTTAAATTGTGTTGTGCCTTATGGTCACCTCCAGACCACTTTAAATTGTGTTGTGCCTTATGGTCACTTCAGACCACTTTAAATTGTGCTGTGCCTTATGGTCACCTCCAGACCACTTTAAATTGTGTTGTGCCTTATGGTCGCTTCAGACCACTTTAAATTGTGTTGTGCCTTATGGTCACCTCCAGACCACTTTAAATTGTGCTATGCCTTATGGTCACCTCCAGACCACTTTAAATTGTGTTGTGCCTTATGGTCGCTTCAGACCACTTTAAATTGTGTTGTGCCTTATGTCTTATGTCAATTCTAGGTGCCATGTTGTAGTATTTATGCATTTTTAGCCACGAATAGGACTCCCAATTCTTGGTGCCATGTTGTAGTATGTATGCATTTTTAGCCATGATTAGGACTCTCAATTCTAGGCGCCATGTTGTAATATGTAGGCATTTTTAGCCATGGTTAGGACTCTCAATTCTAGGTGCCATGTTTTAGTATGTATGCATATTAGCCACGATTAGGACTCTCTAAGCCAGATGCCCTGCTGTAGCATATCTGCCCTATAGACACGAACAGGATTGTCTAATCTAGGTGCTTCTGCGATAGCACATCTGCACCCCAGTCCCTACCGGGCTTGCCAAATACAGGCGCCATCTTGCCACTTTCACAATATGCGCGCTACTAAGACCTGCTTCTCACACACACGCGGGTCCCTAGCCTGGACTCTCCTAACCATCACCATAACAATGGCCCTTACCAACTCTATACCTTGCAACTTGCAAGAGAGAAACTTAGAGCTAGGCTGCCACGACTTTATGACATTGAAACTAAAAGAACCAGTCCACCAGTACCCACACGCACCTCTGCTGCCATTAATCCTAACCTCCTAGACTCAGCGACGATAAATCGTCCTGAACCATTTGGTGACCTATACTACAAACAGAGGAGACCCAACCACCCTAATCCCAGATCTGCCAAAGATAACACTATAACTCCGACATTATCAGGAGCCCTTATTAATGCTAGGTCCCTTATAGCACACAATACTGAAATAGCTGATATACTGGCTATGGGCAACTTCGATATCCTTGCTGTCACTGAAACCAGGCTCCATGATGCAGCCGGCCCTGCCCTCATGACTGCCATACCGGATAATTACAATATCCTAAAAGTCGACCAACCTAACACCAGAGGAGGCGGCCTGGCCATCATAACCAAAACGCAGCTAGCTGCCAGACTCAACCCACACTCAGCAATCACATCGTGCGAACTTCTCTCAGCTAAAATACCCATCTCAAATCATAGCACACTAACGATACCTTCTAGTGTACAGACCACCAGGCCCCCTAGGCAACTTTGAGGAAGACCTATCTAGCCTCCTCACTATCAGCATTAAAGACTCCACTCAGCTCCTTCTACTAGGTGACTTTAACCTAGGCTTTAATGACGCTGAAGACAAACAAGCCCAAACTATCCAATCCATTCTAGTCAATCACGACATTACCCAAAATGTCCTAGCTCCTACACACACAAAAGGACGCACACTAGACTGGACAGCCAACCATAACTGCAACATCACCATCTCTAGTATCCTACCTCAAATATGGACGGACCACTATCTTATATGCTTTACAGCCAGCATCGAGCCTCCCAAACCTAACAAGAATAAAATAGCACCCCCCATGCCAACAAGAAGCAAAAAAGAAATCACAGCTGAAAAATTACCTCCTTCTCCTACCAGCTCTCACAGCTAGCTCCAATGAATCCAACCCTAGCGAGTTAGTTGAGTCATTTAACAACTCCATGACCAAAGCTCTAGACCTGATCGCCCCTATCAAACTCCATAAAAGTAAATGTGAAACTCACCTTAATTCTTAGTTCACCCCTCCCATCTCAAAGAAATGCGCATCCAAAAACGCAAACTCCAAGCTATTTGGAGGCATACCCCTTCTGCTGACAATAAAATCACACTTGCCAACTTTGCCAAAAAATACAAAAAGGAAATAATTCAAACTAAAAAAAGATTCATTCAATGATAGAATCAGTAAAGCCAACTCGAACTCCAAAGAGCTCTTCACCATTCTCCGTGAATTGGAAAATCCTATTGCCCCTACAGACAATGGCCCCAAGGACAAATCCTGGTGCACCAGCATCCAAAATGCCCTAGCAAATAAAATCACAACCCTTCAATCTAAAATTGCTAAGAAAAAAGCCTCCTTGAGCCCTAGTGGAACTCATACCACCCCACTGAAGGAGATACCCAGTATATCCACCCAAAGCAACTGTAAACCCTTTAGGTTTACTAATATTTCTATACTGGAAACTGAAAAGGTGATTCTATCCCTTAAACCGTCGAACTGCCAAGGTGACAGCTGCCCTGCGCAAATCATCAAGGATGCAGCCAGAGATCTAGCACCCTTCATCTCGAAACCTATCAACGCCTCCTTCAAAACGAGTACTGTACCCACTAACCTTAAAGAATCTTGGGTTCTGCCATTACTCAAAAAACAGACACTCGACCCAGCAATCCCCACCAACTACAGGCCTATTACTACGGTCCCATTTCTCCTTAAAACCATCGATAGAGTAGCCTACCTCCAAATCCCAAACTATTTGGAGACACACCAACTATTAGGCTCACGGCAATCTGGCTTCAGACCACTGCACGGTACTGAAACGGCCCTCATCGACCTCAAGACACAAATCGACGAGTTGAAGGATAAAGGTAGTACAGCTATGCTCCTCCTCCTTGACCTATCAGCGGCCTTTGACCTGGTGGATCATGCAGTATTATGCAACCACTTAGCGTCTGCCGCCCATTTCTCAAGTGAAGCTATAGCATGGGTACAATCCTTCCTAGCTAACCGTACGATGAGAGTGTTCTCCCCTGTAGCGGCAGCGGACCCAATCCAGATCACTTGTGGTGTCCCACAAGGCTCATGTGTCTCCCCGACAATGTATAATATCTTTACTAAGCCTCTCTTCGACAAACTTGACAGATTAGGGGTAACCTATGCTAATTATGCGGACGATACGCAGATTCTCATACCACTATCAGGCAACTTTGTCGAAGACACAGCTCTAGTAAACAAAGTTTACCTCCTCATTCAGACATGGATGGCCTCCCATGGCCTCTGCCTAAATGACGACAAAACTGAGATATTGATCTTGGGTTCCGACTCCAACCTAAAAAAACTGAGTCCCAACTAACGCAATTTCAACATAGATGGTAACACAATCAAGGTGGCTACTGAGGTAAAAACTCTAGGCTTTTACCTCGATTCCACTTTATCTCTTAAAAAACAAGTTAACACCCTGGCATCATCCACAGCGTACACTTGTAAATTAATCAGGACCTGTAGACCTTACCTCTCTAAAACTAACTGCATCATGCTAGCCAACGCATTAGTAATGTCCAAACTGGACTATTGCAATGCCCTCTATGCAGGTGCCAACAAATCCATTATAAATAAAATGCAAATCCTTCATAACCTTTTTAGAGCAGCCCTTTTATATACTCCGCAGAGCACATATTTCTAACATCAGGAAAGACCACCACTGGCTTAAAATCAGCAACAGAGTCCTGCTCAAGACACTATCGCTTACCCACAAAGGGCTCAACAACACAGCACCCCCTTACATCTCGGCCAAACTGACCAGAAAATTATCCAGCCACCACACTAGGGCTACCAACCACTTCCTGCTCGAAACTCCTAGATTCAGACGATCCAAAGCAGGCGGAGCAAGCTTCCCTGTCAGAGCTGCCCAGGCTTGGAACGCATTGCCCACTTCACTGAGAGCTAACCTACCCTACTCTAACTTCGGATGTAAGGTAACAAATTGGCTCTGGTCCAACAACAACTAATTCTCGTGGTACCTAACGGCCACGATACCCTTGTAACCCAGTCTAAGATGATTCTGCTCTCACCCTTTTACCTTGTACACTCTCACAATACTGTAACATGTTCGTTTTTCATTCCAACTGCTTGCAAGGACATGTATGTACCGTATTGAGATGTTTTTTTTATACTCTATGCAACCTAAGCTTAAGTAACCTTGTACCTGCTGCGCCCAGCTACCCCTGGGTTTTGTGCGCATTATCAAATAATAAACAAACATAAACATAAACATATAAACTCAAACCTTTTTCCAAAATGGCAACAGTGACTTCTCGGAAGCTCTTCGGAATCCAGGAAGCCCATACCTCTTGCAGCCTGTTACCAATACCATTGCAAGTTGCTGATACTTCTCTACTGAGCAATTTTGAGAATCTTTCTCTGGCTAAAACTCGCTCATATTTTTAGATTATCTCTGAATACTGGGGGCCCATTCGTTGGACCACAGACTAAGGAATTCCATAGGATTACTTTTCAAATCACGTTGCGCAGCGTTATTCGTGCTAAGGTACATCTCTTTGTAAATACTTCAAACCCAATGCATTCCCGAAACATGTTCTAATTCAGGAAATGAATATATGCATATCTTTTTGATCAGGGAAGGAGTCCATCCGTGTCCCTTTACACTGAGGCGACCTCCATTCCAGGGCTTCTTCTGGAGACCTTCTCTGACTTTGAAAAGATCATCACCCACTCTAGGTAAGATAGATGCCCTCAATAGGGACTATTAACATAATGCACTGTTCTTCAAGTCTCATAAACTCCCCATATCTTTCCCAGAGTTCCTCACGAACCAGTAGCTACATGGTTACTAGCACAAAGATGCCAGGAGGCTGTCCACTACTTGATACGGTTAGATTCCGCTTTAGTTACGACAACAAGTGAGCAAAATTGATTCTTTGTTCCTTAGTATTTTCAAAGAACATTTCCGCCTCTGTATTCATTTGAGCACTTGTATCAATGTTTAGACTAGATCAGCTCGCAGGTACCTAGGATTGAAGAATCTTGTTGAGCCAACTTGTTGGGGAACAACATATCTCCCGCTTACATCCAAGGACCCTTTCTAAGATCAGCTAATTCTTCCTTTTTTATCATCAACTGGATGTACCTTAAAGGAATATGTGTTTTTAAGGATACGTTGATCGATCGTACAAACATTTCTTATGTACCTTACCGTAGTTGTCCTCTTTTTTACACATGCGAAATCAGGCAGCAGGGCGCGGCCATCTTGTGGTAATCTTATCCGTTGCTGCATCGCCTAAGGTGGACTGCCCTGGCGGCACTAAATCATATCCCCTGCCCCTGAGGCTGCGATCACTAGACGCTTACCGCCCATTTTGCCACGCCAATGCACGTCTCGTGTCAATATTCTCTGCGCTTCAGCTAATGACGTGTATCCATGGAAATGGCAGGAAGCCTCTTTCCTCAATAAGTATAAACAGGCCGCTTCTCATCAGACAACATCAGATTTGCTTTTCGAATAGTTTCACTCTCTTTTTTTGACTAATCTGTGCCTCGTTTCTGTGCTCTGCTCAGCTATCTTCGTTGTTCGTAGCCCGTGCAAACAGATACCCCCATATTGGCAACAATACAGCCCTACCAGTACGAGCCGGAGTATTCTGAGGCAGAATTACTCAAAAGAGATAGATACGCAAACAATGGGGTTTGGACGACAGTTGGGGGGACGATTCAAAAGATCAGGAGCCTGAGCCTAGTCACATGGATGACGTTTCTACCTGGTGTACCTGCAATCGGTGCGTGGTAATGCCAACCGGGGAGGAGAGCTGCTGCCGCAGAGAAAACTCTGGATGCTTGTCCTAAATATCGGAAGGCCACACACGGCCGCAATTCTTTACCGAACTGCATGACTTCAGGGCACCCTGCCTCACACTGTCCGTGTTGAGGATTATGATGGTGCTTATGCACGAACTTCGCACAACAGTTTGCCCTCGCAATCCAAGTAACAAGTAAGTGTAACCTAGATGTGATGCAACTTAGGCCACTAACATTTCATGTTTGTTTCTTATATTGTCGTAACTTTGATCTATCACTGCCAAATGATTGTAGTCTTGCAATTCTATACATCACTCGAAATATGGGGAAATCAGAGTGGTCTCCTTATGTTTATTTCATGTACAACCATGAAGCAATATTTATATATGTCCTAAATGTAATGGAATGCATAGTCGTTCGATATTGTACAGTGTATAAGTAACATTTGTACTGGCAACAATGCCATTGGATACAAGATTGCATTTTCAACTAAGGTTTAATACACTTATCTTGTTCTTTTAAAACAGTTTGCATCTTTCTCCTTCACAGGTGGTACAGGCTGGGGGCCTATCGTTTGTTTACATGGTGGCTTCATGGGAGGCTTGGACACCGCGTTCGACGAGTAATACCCGCCTGTGTCGTTGGTGCCATTAGAGAAACTTTCCCCAGTGCTGCAACCCGAAGTTTATAATGTGTAGTACATTTGTGCCATGAAAATCAGCAACAAAATAAAACAAAACTGAACTTTTATCAATGATTGTTTCAATTTTTCAGTGAATCAAGTGTGTCTCTCCCTTCAGCGCTGTTCCGGGCCTTGTCTGCACGTCTCATGCCCATCCATACCCCCTCCTTTATCAAAGGCAGTTCGCATCAGTGGATGTGCCCTCCCAATGGGGGCTGGCATAGGGTGGGAACGGCCAAGATGCCAAACAACATGCACACTTCAAAGATATCTTACACCCAGGGGTCATTGTTCACATGACCTAGCCAGACCCTGTGTCTCCAGCAGGCTGCCCTGAAGCAGGCCGTGCACCTACAATCCACATAAGTGTGTCTCTCCCTTCAGCACTGTTCCGGTCCTTGTCTGCACGCCTCATGCCCATCCGTCCCCCTCCATTAACAAAGGCAGTTCGCACCAGTGGATGTGCCCTCCCAATGGGGGCTGGCAGGGGTGAGAATGGCCAACGTGCCAAACACCATGTACACTTCAAAAGTATTTTACGCCTAGGGGACATTTTACACATGCCCTCCTCAGACCCAGTGTCTCCAGGCAGGCTTCCCTGAAGCAGGCTGCACCCCTGCTATCCACATAAGACCATGCCATATACACGTCACTCATTCACATACACACCCACTTTTCTAATTCTTTATAAACCCCTTGATATTTATCATGAGAACATCTGTGAGCACTGCAAGTCAACTCGTGAATATGCTACCTGAGTACTTCTGTGACCACTGCGAGTCAGCTTGTCATCGTGCTACCTGTGAACATCTCCCTGTTGTCCTGCTACTAACTACCCTGCTTGCTGAATCTAACTGTTTGTTGGTCAAGGTAAGGGAAGGTCACCTAATCATATCTCCTTGATCTTTAAATTTCTATCTATTTCGACCAAACGTACCCAGTAGTGTAAACTTCATTAATCTCATTGACATTACCATTGACTTGAGATACATTTGTTAAGTTATCGATATATAGCAATAGTCATCAGTGTCAATTGGAACGAATTGCATCCTTCGCAGACCGTGTCTATAAGCATGTTTCCTTTGGATGCATGATAGTACATTCAAGGGACGAGTAACATGTTACGATTTGCGTCAAATCAATGAACTGTGATTCCAAGATGGCCACCGGGGACTGGAGTCGCATCTGAGTTGCGCTCCGCCCGGCCCGCCAAATACAACAGCACAAATTATGCAGTTTAAGAGGCTGAAGTAGCGGATTGGCCCCCGCTGCACCCAGAAACCCCCCCCAGAGATAGCGACGCAGATCCACCTTCTCCCACGACGGAACGGGAGCGGAGAACCAGCGTGAGCGGCCCCTCCCCCCACAGCGGGAGACAGAGACTCTCGGCCGCCGGAGCGCAGGAGCGAGGTCGGGAAGTGAGCAACGCCCTGCTTGTGAGGGTGAAGGACCGGTGGCCTCATTCCTCCAGGACGAGGATTGGGGAGTCCAGAAGCCCAGGGACACAAGAGTGCCGGCGGTGTGGGACTGCCCCTCCCCTATCCCCGCGGTGGCCCAGGCTGACGACGCTGAAGAGCCGCACAGCCAGCGGAGCAGCCAGGCGGGAGGAGAAGCGCGAAGGCTGCCAAGAGGAGGAACCACAGGCCGCCGGTCCGGGGACCCGTGGGAGGGGGAGCACTGATCACGGGGAGCGGCCTACACGGACGGTGGCACTAGGGGCGGACCGCTCAGGCCTTGGAGCGGGGGCCGCCCTGTAGATCCTCCAACTCCATACAGGAGGTGAGTCCAGCCAGGCAAGGAGTGGAGGGAACAGGCAGGAAATCCCCCGCGGGCCCCCAAAACATACCCACTAGGTAAAAGAAGCCCTCCAAAGAAAGCCCCCCCAGACGGAAGGAAGGTCGCGAATGGGGCGAACAAACCAAAGGAAAGCGCTGGGAATTCCATCCCCCCCCAGAACAGCACTCCGCAAAACTCGCTAATCCTACCCACTAACCCCACAGGCAAGGAGCGGCATCCACATAAAAGAGATCTCCCCCCCCCCCCCACACGCAAACAGAACCAAACCCCGTGAACCGTGATCTGGGGGAGAAGAGGAAAAAGGAGGGAACAGGAGGAACATTCAAGGGGGAATACAAGAAGCAAACAAGGAAAGGAAAACACCAGAAACACCCCGGTTATTACAGACACAGGATACGGAACGATACAGGGTGGACAGGATACAACAGAACATACGTGTCTGGACTCATAAGGGGGCAGGATCACATTACCAACCCTGAACACTCAAAGCAACGGGTCGCCAAGCAAATAGCATCACCACCACAGGAGGACATTAAAAACTCTGCTACCACCCCAGAAATGCAAAATAAGATGTCAAGAGCTAAAGGGAAGTGTAACGCCATGCATCAAACACCAGAACCCTCGAAACAAGACGCAAACAGCCTACAAATGTGGTTGACGGAGGGTTCAACACAACAGAGAGGTAAAACCCAGGAGGATCCCCATGGGGAGGGCGACACTCCTACCCTCCACCAACAACCACCCACGAGAGAAGATATGCAAACTTGGTTTCGGGACCTGCAAGAAACATTCATGGCTACAGTACAGGAGCAGTTCACGACTATGAAAGCGGACATGAAGCAAGCGGTGCAGGACTTGAAATTAGACATGGCAAAACTAGAATAGAGAACAGACATAATAGAGAGATCATTCCAACACTGCGAGGAAGAAATGCAACAGGTCAGTGAAACACAAGAACATTTGGTTAGGCTTACCCGCAACCTGGAAATTCAGTGCGAGAATCTGGAAAACCGCAACAGAAGGTCGAACATACGCATCAAAAACATGGCGGAATCCGTTCTGGATAAAGACCTAAAACTGGCAGTGAAAGAAGTCTTTAGAGATGTCCTGGGTGCCCAAGAGATAGAAGAAATTGGGATAGACAGAGTCCATAGGGTAGGACCGAAAAGGACAGGCGCTCCGGGAGAGAGACCAAGGGATGTACTGGCGGCGCTCTCCTAATACCCACAGAAAGAACAGATACTAAGGAGGGCAAGAGAAATGGAACATATCAGAATGAATGGACAAGACATACAACTATATCAGGATTTAGCCCTGGTAACCCTACACAAAAGAAGAGCTATGGCCCCGGTGGTCAAGGCGCTGGTGGCGAAACAGATTCGCTACAAATGGACCTTCCCATTTGGGATAATCTTCACTTGGGAAGGGAGGCAGAGAAGAGTGACCACATGGGAGGAGGGCCTCAACCTGATGGGACTCCAGGAAAAAGAGGAGGACCTGGAGGAACCAAAATCATGGGGTGAACAAGCGAGAAAGCCGAGAGGCTGGGAAACAGTCAAACATAGGAGGACAAACACAGGAAGGGAGAACAGGAGGAATCCACAATGACAGAAACAAGGGGTAATGAACATTATGGACAGAATTGCAACATCACCTAATTAAAGATCCCTGCGGGGGCGGGGAGGATGTAAATAAAGGGGAAGCCACTACTCATATGGAGATGGTGGTCCGGGCAGAACCCACAGGATTGCAACCCGGTAAGGACAGATGAGAATGCGGGGTTTAGGATCCGCTACAAAATTACTCCCCGAGGGTAAGGTGGGCAGGGAGCGAAGGGCGCGACGCCCTAGCGACATTAGGACCCCTCGCCCAACTCGGGGGCAAGTTGTTGTTTGGTTTAAAGTTATTGGTTGGGGGGCTCGTTAAAGTGGAAGGGAGTGAGGGTGAGGGGCTGGACACATGATAATTTGGCAAGGAAGGGGACCCAAGAACTTTGCATGAATACGTAACAAATGGGGAAGTTACGCATTTTGAGCTATAACATCAGGGGCATGAATCATCCAATGAAAAGGGTGAAACTGGAGAAACTGCTTAAGAGGGAGAGAGCAGATATACTATTGCTCCAGGAAACACATATCAGGGCGAGGGACAAACAGAAAACTCGTTTTAGGGGGTACAAAATTTGGGCACAGCAAACCTCTTCCGAAAAAAAAAGCGGGGGTGTTGATAGCGATAAGGGAAGGGAGGGATGCGAAACTGGTGGACACTCTAACGGATAAAGAAGGGAGATATGCGCTAGCCATTGTGGAGATAGAAGAAGGATTTCGCATTACCCTATCATCGATTTATGCACCTAATATGGGGGAGGATGGCTTCCTCAGGGACGTCTTGGGGAAACTAGAAGACTTTGCAAAGGGGGAGGTGATCCTGGGAGGGGACCTCAACATGGCATGGAACCCACAACTAGACAGAAGCACTGGGAACACCCAAGGCCAAGGAGCACCTTCAAAACAGATGGATTACTTGGCCTTAAACGATGTGTGGAGCGTACTGAAAGAGGAACAAAGGGGGTACTTTTCGCGTGTACATAATTCCATGTCAAGAATCAATGGGTCTTATGGGAATGATACAAGGTATAGAAATGGGGGCGATTGCACTCTCGGACCATGCACCGTTATGGCTCGACCTAAATCTCCCGGGGAAAACAAACGGGTTATAGAGGTGGAAACTGCCCCAGGATGTAATCCAAGACACAATAACAGGGGAAACCATAAAAGGAATCATAGAAGAATACTTTACACATAATGACACCGGGGAGGTCTCTATGGGCACAATCTGGGACCCGTTCAAAGCAGTTATACGCGGAAAGATAGCGTTGAAGGTCACTAAGGAGAATCAGAGATACATGTGGGAAAAGGAACGGGAAAAGGCAATAACAGAACTAGAGGAGAAAATCTTGACCCACCCCACTAGGGCGCTAAAGAAATCGCTGAAACACACACAGGGCCAACTAGAGCTATTGCGCACGAAAGGGGCAGAAAGAAAATTACTTTACCTAAGACAGAGATACTACATAAAAGCAAACAAAGCAGATAGACTCCTAGCTAGACAACTTCGCGCAAAGCAGAATGCAACGTCCATAAAGGCCATACGAAACACTAAAGGTGAGTTACAGACGTGCACTCTAGATATTGGGGAATCATTTAGAGAACACTATCAAAAGCTATACTCCTCGGACCTCCCAGACATGGAGGCACAGGATTCATATCTAAAAACCCTCCCCATCCCATGAATATCAGAGGATGATAGATTGGCCCTCGAGAACCCAATTAGTGAAGAGGAAGTTAAAAAAGCAATAGCAGAACTCCCAGTGAATATGGCACCCGGCCCAGATGGCTTCACGGCCCCATTCTATAAAAAATATGCAGACCAACTAATCCCAGTTCTCACTAGGCTCCTAAACTCATTCAAAGATAGCGGCAACGTGACACCCACAATGAACAAGGCAAAGGTGCTAGTTTTCCATAAAGCAGGGAAAGACCCAACATACCCAGATTCATATAGACTCATATCCCTGATTAACCTGGATGCAAAAATATATACAAAGATCTTAGCAGCGAGACTATCCCCGCTCCTTCCAAAACAAATTAACTTGGACCAATCGGGCTTCATCCCGGGTAGACAAACCCATGACAATCTCAGAAGGCTTATCCACCTAGTGGAAAAAATAGGCATAACACACACACCAGCGATACTACTAGCAGTAGACGCCGAGAAGGCTTTTGACCGAGTAGAATGGCCAATGTTGTTTAAAGTCTTAACCTGTATGGGATTTGGGGAACAATATATAGCTAGAATCAGGGCGAACTACAACTCCCCATCCAGTAGAGTTGCAGTCAATGGAGAGGTCACAAACAGGATAAGAATATCCAGGGGAACAAAGCAAGGCTGCCCGCTCTCCCCATTATTATATGCTATCTTCTTAGAACCCTTCTTAATAAAAATAAGGGAAGCCATTCCTATCAAAGGGATTGAAAAGGCAGGAACGCAACATAAGGTAATAGCATATGCTGACGACATGCTGATAACCTAAGAAGAACCAGAGACGACATTACCAGCAGTGGTTAGGGAATTAGAAGACTTTGGAGCCATATCAGGACTAAAGATTAACAGGAAAAAGTCAGAAATCCTAATTTTGGCTGGGGATAGGGCAAAGATAGAAAGGGAAGCCAACCTATTGGGACTTAAGATAGCAGGACAGGGTATAAAATACCTAGGAGTAAGAATAACCCACAAAATAGGGCAGTTATATGGGGAAAACTACCCGCAACTCCTAGCAAACATTCGCAGAGACCTACAAAGATGGAATCCGCTACTGATTTCTTGGTGGGGCAGAATACAACCAGTTAAGATGAGCATCCTCCCAAGGATACTATATTATTTCCAGGCTCTCCCGGTAGGTGTCCCCCACACCTTCTTTAAAACCTTATCAAAAGCGATTTCATCCTTCATATGAAAAGGGAAGACCCTGAGAATTGCTAGGGCGATCCTCACAACACCAACCAGAGAGGGGTGGATGGCGCTTCCCCACTTCAAGAAATATTTTCAGGCGGCGCAATTAAAGGTCCTTAGAGAATGGATGGGGGAAAACCAGCAGCTGATTTGGGTGAAACAAGACAGGGCAGTTGCAAGGACACCACTAGTGGAATTACTCTGGAAACAGAAACATAGACACCCTAACATAGGAATAAGCAAAATCATGAAGACCACTTTGGAAGCGTGGGACTGCCAAACACGGAAAGGCATCATGACCACTACGCTAGGCCCCTTCACACCCATTTGCAGAAATCCTCAATTCCCACCAGGTATGGAACATGGGGCGTAGGAAAACTGGGAAGAGGCAGGAATAAAGAAGATAGGGGAAATGTTCATAGACAACAAAATCAGACCACTTGCCTCGTGCTACTCGACCTCATCACTCTCGCAAAGAGATAAATATAGATACGAACAACTTAAACACTGGCTAAAATCCCTGAACATTACTAAGGCGGCAACAAGGAATTTTACACCATTTGAGAAATATGTCATCTCCAACAATGGGGCGAAGAAATGGGTTTCGACACTATACTCATTAATAAACTCATAGGAGGAAGAAATCAAGTGGGCATACATGACTAAGTGGGATACAACGCTTGGGGAACATCTGACAAGAATTCAGTGGGAGGACTTATGGAAACTGATCCCCAAGTTGACGCGCTCGGCACAGACAAGAGAAATGTGGATCAAAATAATGACGCAATGGCATTACACCACAGAAAAACGGCATAATAGGTTCCCCAAAACTTCTAATAAATGTTGGAGAGGATGTGAAGAGGTGGGGATATGGAGACACATTTGGCGGGATTGTAAAAAGATAAAACCGTTTTGGGAGGAGGTAATGGGAGAGATGGGAAAGATGTTTCCGGATATGAGGGAGATGGGAGTGGAAGTATGGCTATGTGGAATACGAGACCAAACAGCAAGAAAGTATAAAAAGACTCAGCGGAGAGGCTTTATGGGGCTTCTCATAGCAGCATGGTCAACCATCGCCCAGAACTGGAAAAATAAAGACACCCCACTGACTTTTACTTGGTTACAAAAAGTATGGGCCGAAATAACGATGGAAAATAATCACCCACACGATTCATGGTAAGAGGGACGTGTTTGCAAAGGAATGGGAAGGGATTCTGGAATATCTTCAAACAGACTTCATGGCTCAGTGGTGCCCCCATAATATTAAAGTAACGGACATCTTCAATGCATAAAAAAAAGTCCCCAAAAAGACAGCTACATGTGCCGCTGAGGGGTGGGGGCGGAGTTGGGGTGGTGGGGGCGGAGTTGGGGTGGGGGCGGGGGGAGTTTTACTGTTGATGATATGTTGATTTATAAAACTAACAAACATATGTTAAAAAAAATCAATGAATTGTGTATGAAAATGTTATCCTATAATACGCTACACAGGCTTTGCTTCAGTGACCAAAACATAGATTACATAGAAAAATGTATGATATAATTCCATCTTTCTCACGCTTTTATGCAAAGTAATTTTCTAATGATGTTGACCTTTTTTTTTTCTTTTTACAGAATTTTCAACAATGCCTGCATGCACGGGTTACGGTTGCCGTTCTAAGACCCATAACAAACCTAAAGGCACTACAATGCATGTATTCTCGAGGAATATAGATCTAATAAAAGAATGGGTCAGATATTGCGGATTTGCACCGGAATAGCTTGAAAGTAGAGCCTGTGAAGTATTGGGGGACTTGAGGGGTGATCGATTCCGCATCTGCAGCCTGCACTTTGCCACAAATATGTACGACCAATCGAAGTACACAGAAAAACATCAACTCGGAACGTCTCGTAAATTGCTTCCAAATGCAATTCCGACACTATTCATGCACACGCCGCCTCGGGTGAGTCACTGTTCCTGATTTAGCTGTAGGCCTTGGGGTAGTGAACAGGCAGGGACGGATTGGAGTTTTAGGTGTAAATGTCCCTTATAATACTTTTCATATTTACAAGATTGTATTGCTTTATAACTAAACCCCATTTTACTAAATATCTGTCCTTGGTTTTAGGAGCATCATAGAAAACGATTTATGGGCACAGATAACTATGCTATACTGCCCTTTGAAATAAGTATAATCTTTTTGTAATCTGTCGCTTTGCATGTCAATTTTTAAGATTAGCATTTCTAAATCAAATCAAATTTTCCCTTTACAACTCCATGACTATGCACTGAATATGAAGGAGCAAGATTCTGCATCAATGTCTTGCCTGGAGTCAACAACAAATTTGAGCGCGTATCAGGTAGTTTTATTTAGCTATTCAGTTCCGGAAATGTTTTATGCATGGAATTTGAGATAATATGATCAAATTTACGTATCCTGTCGTTTATTTACACAATGTTTCATTTCTGGTTTTTTATTGATATGTACCATTGTCTGCATCACATTGTGTGTGTTCAATTTAACTTTTTCATCCATACTAAAACAAGTACTGTGTTACAGGGAAATGCTTGTACTTCGACTACAATTACACCCTCCTTCACAGTTGATCCAGAGCCAGAGGTATGTATGCATACTGACAGTTCCCTCGAATGAAATAAAGTAGGTCCTAGATCTGATACTATTAGACAGTGACATTATTATAAACAAGCAGCTTTTGCAAATTGCTTGAGTGCAACATTTCAATCAGTGTGTTTCTCACAGTCATCTTTGATCGAGTAAACTAGCCATCAATCAGGTGAAATTCGAAATGTGTATTCTGATTAAATGATGTGCATGGTGTATGAAGATAACTGTGTAAGCCATGTGTGCGATGGAATAATTTGATTTCAAATACGAATGACTTATTTTTAATGAATACTCTTTTCTAGGGATGTATACAAGATCGGGACATAGAAGAGGAGGCACATCGATCTGAGTCGGTGGACCAGCTTGCTGGTGCAGTCGTTACAGTAAAGAAGAAGGTTTCATCGAAAAGCAAGAAAGCTATGGTAATTTACAAACAATTTCTATTTCAAACAGTGTTTTGTGCTGGTGCCTTCATAACATGCTTTTTTTAAAATCTAAAGTGCCATATACTGTATTTTGGATTTACAATGAACATGTTTTTGCAACCTGTCTTGTAGTTGCCTGATGGTGTACGAACTATGCAGACACAGACAGCTACAGAAATCAGAGATGCTGCTTGCCAAACTGATTTCACCATGGAGCAACTATTATTTGAGGCGCAGCGTGTTCAAATCAATAAGCAGACTCGGGATGCTTTTGCCCAATGGCCAGAAAATGAATTGAATGTGACCGGCGAAGTCAGCAAAGTGTTGTTGGACCATTGCTACAATGCAAGTGCTCCACCAGATGAAACTGAATGTAATGAAGATGCTTTCGGATTAGTCGCAGACCACTTGACACAATCGACACCCGCCAAAAAAAGGGCCACCCAAAAAACAATCAACATTGATGTTTTCTCTGATTCATGTTCAAGTAACAGAAGCTGAAATAACAAAGACTGAAGGATCAACACAATTGACCGAGGAACTAGCCAAAGATCTCGACTCCAGTTGGGCTGATATGTCTACCACAGTTGAGTCAGAAACAACATTCATGCAGGATGATAGTCTAATAAAGGAGCCCAAATACATTGTATTTGACAGCTGCTTGATGGAGATTATTATAATGCTGAAATGTGTGCTTCCAGTGAGAGGCGAAGTATGCGGGATGCCATTGGTGAATGTGACACGTATATCACAAGGCAGTAACCTCAAAATACAAGCCAACTGTGAAATGCTCCATGCAAAATGTTCATGGTCTGCTCAACCGATGCTGGGGAAACTGCCAGCTGGGAACCTACTGTGTGCAGCTGCTTTACTTTTAGTGGCTCTATTTTCATTAAGTTGTCCAGTTTCTGTCTATTTGTGGGACTCCATTTCCTTTCTAAAACACAGTACTACACATATCAACGTCAATATATATTCCCTGCTATTAGTGAAGCTTGGAAAATTGAACAAATGTCTATTCAAAGTACATTCCCGAAAAATGGTTCAGGCTAGCTTGCGATGGACAGTGTGACAGCCCCGGATTTTCAGCAAAGTACTGCACATACCACTTTCAGGACATGGAAACTAAAAAAATTGTGAGTTCAGTGGTCGTGCAGGTGTCCGAATGTAAATCCTCAGTGGCCATGGAGAAACTTGGTTGTATAAAATCCCTGGAAGACCTCCAATCGAGGGGAATGCAAACCGACCTCATAGCCACGGACAGACATGTTTCAATAGCCAAGACAATGAGAGAGCAGTTCGCAAATATTTGCCATCAATTTGATGTATGGCATGTTGCCAAATCAATGAATAAATAAATCTCAGCTGCAGGACAAAAAAAGGTTCTGAAAATATGTTACAGTGGTCCCAGTCTTTCAGCAACCATCTTTGGTGGAGCTCCAAATCTTGTGATGGGTCTGTGGAAATTCTACTAGAAAAATGGCAGTCACTAATGCACCGCTGTTCCAACGTTCACTCTTGGACAGAAAACCAACATTTCCACCAATTTGCACATGGCCCTTTGTCGCCGGAGCAGGAACGCAAGAAGAAGTGGTTGATTCCATCTTCACCTCCACATAAAGCTCTTGAGAAGATTATGTTTGATGAAACTCTACCAAGGGATCTGAAGGGACTCACAGAATTCTGTCACACAGGAGATTTGGAGGTGTTCCACAATATGTGCCTAAAGTACAGGCCCAAGAGATTGCATTTCGGCATAGACGGGATGCAATATAGGACATTACTAGCAGTATTAGCACATAACGAGAATGTAGGGCGTGAACAATCTAGGACTGTGGGAAACTTTGGGATGCTTTGCTACACAATGGCCTTTAAGAAAAGAAGCAAAAAATGAGTGGTCGAGCCAATATACGAGGAAATGGAATTCGATTTTGTGAAAGATCTTATTATGACTGTCTTGGACATACATACTCACAGAATCGCGCACGATTTTGTTCTGAGGACACATACATTGCCACAAAACATTGCAAATGTGCCCTGTACACCTAAAGCAGAGCTCGTGAAAAAGTTCACTTCCAGGTTCAAATGATTACCATCTGTTTCTTTGATCGGCAATGTTTATATGAAGTGTCCAAATAAAGCATCCAATTTGTCTTTTGAAATCTATCCTCTTTGTCCATTTTTTTTCCAACAAGTACAATGTAACAATGTAACGCTGTGCTTTCACACTTCCCAGTTTCGTCAAACTACTGTGGGACCTTCATTGATCGTGGGAGGGCCAGATGGATAACAGCATGAAAACAACTTTGGGGTTCTGCGGTTGCCTTACCAAACAGTTGCCCAAATAGCTGAATAACTACTCGCCCCACAAAATGGATGAGACCTAGGCTAGATAAGATACTCGGCATGCAAGAACAACTGACTGTGAGCAAAACAGCCCATCAAAGTGGGTGGTTGGTGAGAAATAGCTGCACTGTGACATATATATTCATGGGGGCATGTGTTGGGGGTTGTTAATGTAAGGAAGGAGTGGGTCGGTTGAGCCCCCAGCCCTCATACATTATATGCAAAAGGGACACCCTGCTCTTGCACTCGTGGGGGATGCAACCTTTGCCCTTCTGCAGCCATGGGGAAGAAGGCCCTGACATAAGCAGAGGTGGGGCTATTGCTAGACACACTTGGACTCCATTTTGTGTACCCTCGACTCCAACTTTGGACCAGGCCGCATTCTGGCATTGCAAAGTTTCACCTCCCCCTCAGCAGCACCGCGCACAGCGAGCACTGACATCCCCCACCTTTTTCCTCCTGCGCCTGTGCCTCCCAAGTCCCTTTCTCACAAATGCACCGAGACAAGTTGTGGCGAACAAAGAATGTATTATTTAAATTCTTCCTCTGAGATCACTGTCCTGCGTGTGTCAGGGCCAAACCATGACTTGTAGTTGTTCATCCATCTCAACAAATGTTCTCCTGCTCCTCTCACACCCGCTGCTGGAAAATTACTGCTTGTTCAACCTTGTCCCCCTCCAAAGCTATTCTTTTCATGTACCAGAAGTGTGACCCTTCTTTGCTGAACACCCCAGAGTCCCAATAAAACAAGCCCCAGTCACAGTATATTCTGTCCTAAACTAACATGTTTCACTCCACCCCCTTTCTAGCTCTGATGTGCCAGACATTCTCGTAAAAAAGCATATTTTGTCAGGGCTCGAGACTTGCTCCTTGCGAAAAATGTTTACGTGATTTGCCGTTCTAATGCCACTATGGTCTGAAGGGCTATTCGCTCTCATTCTGAGTGAAGGTAATTTTTTTTCAATTTATGCTTGCGAGCTGAGCAAACCCACACATCGTACATAGTATAAGGTTCAATTGTTTTTCGACCTTGAAAGAAAGGGAAGATTCCGAAAGGAATAAATGAAGGGAGGGGTGTAATACTGTCAAATATGATATGGTTCACCATTCCAAAACTGGACAAAGGAACATGTAATTTCATTGAATGAAAATTTGTTGATCTGAACGGAGTCTCTGAGTTACGCCGAGAGAATGGAAATGCTAAATATTATGTATGTTTTACTTTCGACTATTTTATAGACCAACGAGTCAACGTATCATTAGCCGACCGTTATTGCTGGCTTACATTGTACTGGGTTGTTCTTTGTGGCATATAGCAACGACACGCAAATACAACCTGTGTGTGTACTTTTCTTTGTCCCGGGCACATGGGCAGTCCAGCATCGAGATGCATGTAGTCCACCAATGGGTTCCCCCAGGTTCCACAAACAACAGATTCCACGCTAATATTGAATTAAAATGCTGTCTATGTGTTTTTCGAATTGTAGCGTCAGCTTCCGCATCCCATTTCGAGCTGAACATAGTCCATAGCACTAAAATCTGAAGCAATTTATAGACTACTTTCCACGTTGTTTTCTCTGTGTTCCCATTTTTCAGATCTGTGTTCATCAATCGTTTTAACACGGGGCCGAATTAATGGGTAAAATGATAAATTGTAATAAAGATCGGCTACTGAGACACATTTCTGTTATGTTTTTCAAACAGCTACATCCTGTCTTTCTGCGATTGTCATCGATTCCAGGTACAAACTGACAGGTTTTTTTAACAGACAGCTGCAGATACACGTGAATGGCTAGATCACCATGACGCTTTTTTGGGACGATCGCCACGAGCCGATATGCCCTTATGCAGTACCAGCGATAAGGAGCAACCTGACATTGTTTTCGGTGGCCTATCGCCAAACTGATGGCCAAGTCTTGCGATTCATGGTGCGTCTAATGCGCTTCTTATACCCAAAAGGTGACTCATGACAAACATTTGTAGATCGAGAAAAAAGAAAAAAATTACCCATTTGCTTGAATATGGCAATGGCCGGTTGTTCTTGGAGCATTTATTGTGAAATAAAAGTTCTTTACAAATTGTACAGTTTTGCTATTCCCTTTAAAAGTATAGTTTTATATTCAAAATTGAGACGTGTTGTGTTGTGAGATGATGTGTGTTGATGTTCCGGGTTCTGCGTCAACCAACATTAACACGTAGGTGATGACTAGGCGCATTTGGCTACGCGGCCACAGTAACGTCATGGATATAGGCGCAGAATATCACTAGGTTTGGTGAGGTCAGCCTCAGGGGCGGGGGATATGATTTAGTGCCACCAGGGCAGTCCACTTTGGGCGATGCAGCAACGGATAAGATTAGCACAAGATGATCACGCCCTCCTGCCTGAATTCGCATGTGTAAAAAATAGGAAAACTACGGTACGGTACATAGGAAATGTTTGTACGATCAATCAACGTATGCTTAAAAACACATGCCCAAACCCTCGGGACAGTAATATTTCTGAGCGCACTATTTCTTTAACACATTAGTAATTCATCTGTCGATCTTTTATTAGCCAAAGACAACTCCTGTGCTGAATGATTCACTAATGAACCCTATGGAAATCTCATTATACATAAACTAATGACGCACTAAACCATCCCTGTTGCCTTATAATGCGTGTTAAGACGGATTTCTGAACTCTGTCCTGGAGGGGCAGAGGTTCAGAAAGCCAGCCTAGTTTCTTGGAACAGGGTAACCTCTGGACAACCAGACCAATCAGGGTAGTGATCGCGGCGGTCAAGACTAGGTCTCAAGAGGGGTGAGGGTGACTGAAAGCCCGCAATGAGCACATAAAGCAAGGACACTTACAAATTACTCCAAGCAGGTGTTATATTAAAAATATAGACACATTTATTACAAGGCCTTTGTAACATTGACCTTAGAGAGAAATCACAAAAAACTCAAGTAAACCAACAGATCACAATCAGATACAATATATATACAAATACAAACGAGTCTAACGAGTTACACGCACGAAATATGTAGACCACCTAGATGGAGAGGAAAACAGGCAGTGCGAATAATAGTTAGACCCAGTCCGCCTTCAGGGGCACCTAACTAGAAAGAAGTCCGAGCCCTACGAAGAGTGGAGCCTTGTGCTCAAAAGTACCTGCACACGCGGGTGCCAACGGGCCAAGGGGGAATCTCCTCGAGGGAATCAGGCAGTTCAGTTCGGTGAACAAATGAAGATGAACAGAGTTCCGCGACTCAAGCGCAGCCTCCACTGTGGGCAGAAGCAGAGCGCGAGTACGGAAAGGTGTGCTGTTAGACACAGCGGGGAAAAGCAATGGGCTCCTGAAGGAGGGTGACCAGTTCCTAGCGATGCTACTCACCGGTCCCCGATGCAGGCAGACCCAGGCTTCTCCGCGTCAGTTTCAGCGCTGGCAGGTTCAGATACGAGCAGGGGACGTCTCGTCGTCGTGCAGATTCAGCAGCAACAGAAGTTAGAGTTGAGGATGTCCCAAACGCAGTGAACCCGCACAGATTGTCACCACAGCAGGGCGACGGAGCGGCCGTGTGTATTTCAGCACAATGTACACTTCTCACGTCAGACCTGGGAATGCCAAGTGTACGAATCATGTGAGAGTGGCAAGGACTCGTAATACAACACAACCTGACGGCGGTTACAGAGTAAGGCTCCTAGGTAGGCTGGTCAGTCTGCTGGATGGCCCAGAGACACTTCCAAAGGCTTACGTGCAGGAGATGGTGAAGATGCCGAGAATAGTTGTTCCCGCTATTCCAAGGGTCGAAGTACCAGTACAGGCCTTCTCGTTCGATCCGGGGTAGAAAGGGTTTCACACGGCGACAGCAGTGCAGAGGAGCAGTCCTTCAGCGGGTCACCAGCGATTCCTCGGTTCAGCCTTGTGGTTGCAGGATACTTGGCTCCAGTATTCCTTTGTTCGTGAGAACTCAGGAGATCGACATGGTAGTGGTGTTTCCAGTCGACTCTTATCCACGGTTCCCTTTGCGCCAAAACGGAGGGGACCCAATGGGAGATCTGCTCACAAAACACTCACACCATATGTGGACCTATCACGGACCACGGAGGTCCCAGGCATTCACGACACACTAGACTCTCTGGGGCCCAGGATGTGTATTGGGACCAGACCTCCCAGCCCACATCCTGGTGCACACACAAGACCTGTAGAAGCCCGCAAAAGCATCTGTGTTTCGCGGGAAAGTACATGCCCAAATACGGAAGGCCCCGGGTCGGCTCGACCTGGGGGAGGTGAAGGGGGCAAGACGGTCAGCGGACAGGACAAAGAGCCTCGTGGTCTGGCCATTTTGGGAGCCAGTCCACCATTTTGGGCTAAGCGCGGGAAACGCGCTTAAACGCCAAAAGGAGCTCAAAAACACAAAGAAACGCTGCCACCAGTCCCGTCCGTGATTCACTTGCACCGTTCAGTAACAATCCAAAGAGAGTATTTAGGGCCTGTAAAAGACTAGAGACCCAAGAGAGCAGAAACTTAGCTTACAGTACCCTCTTGTGTCATGTTGCGCGAAAGCTGCAACATGATAAAGAAACTACGGAAAACAATGTTTCCCGGTACTGACTGTCTTAAGGGCATGTCAGCTTCCCCGTAAGAATGGAGCGAAAGCCCAGAGGAGGGTGGCAGAAGGCTGCACTTCTCTGGCAAAGTCTAGATGCTGGTGAAAACAACAGCAAAAAGTTTAGGGGTTGCCACATGGAAGGAAAATTACCCACAATTACAAAATCTTTCCCAACACTGCGTTAGCTAACATGTCAAAGAACTGAAACAATGTTGAGATTTTTTCCAAGGTACATCACCAGTAATGAGAATTTAAATCCTAGTAATCAGTGAATTAGCTGTAACACTAGGGTGTGGACTAAAAAGAACCAATAACACTGTCCATTGAGACGAGAACATGTCTTTCTCTACATGATTGCGTGCCTAGACTGATGGTTACTTATTGAAAGATTCAAGTATAACTAGAGGAGGTTTTACATGGATCAACTGCTGTGTATTTAACATTAAGGCCTAATTGTTGGTGATTGTATACATATATTATAGGTCTAAAAATGCACTGACTTACCTGTATCCAAAAAGTGGTTGAAAATCTGAGAATTTTCTTCCCCAAAAAACATTCTCGCCCCTGATGAAGAGTGACATACTCGAAACGCGTTGGGCTATTCAGAAAATAAATATATTCTCTGTTTTTGAACTCAGAAAAATTGTCAAGCAGGTATTAGGCTTTTCAATAACTTGTTTGGCCAGTTGTAGGCCCCAGATAGTGTGCAGGGGACGCGGGTTCCCCAACAGGGAACTCATCTCTATGTCCCTTACCAGCCTTGATGCCAAGGCTGTGTTACTCTCTCCCCCGCACCTAGAATTTATATAAAAATGTATTTCTATACCAATTCTACATTACCTAAACTACTAATAACCAATACTTAATCAGGTGTGCATTGTGTCTATTTCGTGTCATAGTATTAAGTACTACTCTGTTCCTGGGAGGATGGAATTGAATTATTGTGAAAATATTCCTGAGGACTGCCTGTCGTAACTGGGCATCAGCCCTGGAGGTGGAGTACAAACAGCAAAGTTTGCAAAAAACCGGAGGGAGAGGCCTGTTTGGCTGCCTTGCATATGGCTTCCCAAGGTACATGACACTGAAAGGCTGCTGCCGTACTCTTTGCATTTGTCAAATAGGCATGCAGGCCTTGAGGGGGGAGTCTTGCCCTGCACTTTGTAAGCGTGAGAAATGCAAAAAACTATCCATGTCGCAATAGTAGATTTAGCCACTTGTTTGCTAGGATGCACCCCACCAAAGGTGACAACTAGTCTGCCCGAGGATCTGTAAGGCCTCTCAAGATAGAAGGTCAAGGCCCTTCGAACATCTTAGGTATGCAAAATCCTGTCGGATACGGATTCTGGATCTGGAAAAAATACAGGTAACTTAATCTCTTAATTTATGTGGCAGTCCAAGACCCCCTCGGGTAAAAAGGAAGAATGTTTCCATAAGACTACCTTGTCCCTGTGATATGAAAGATAAAGCTCCTCACCAGACAGGGCTAGAAATCACTAATACAGCAGGCTAAAGTAATTGCCATCAATGAAAACGGTCTTTCGTGACCATAAGTAAATCAATTGATACCATTGGCTCAAATTGATTGTGTGCAAAGGCTGTCAAAACTATGTTTAGGTCCCAACTCGCAATAGGGCGTTGTGTAAAGGAAACAGGAGGACAGGTTGCCTGAAGTGTAGTTTAATTATTGAGATAACGAAAGAGACTAGTCTGTCTTTGAGAGGTTAAGTCACAACAGCCCGCAGATATGTTCTGCAGGAAGTCTCTTGGGTCAATGTCTGAGCAAGGTTTGCAAGAAAGAGGATGTCGTCAAAGGATGACTGAAGCTGATCATTTGACTTTCCCAAGATCCAATGGCAAAAACAAAGCAGTGTTCTTCAATATCGTGAGCGATTGGAGGGTTTGTCGGTATGCTACCATCACCCTAAGGTTATCATCTGATTAAGGTGCCAGAGTGCCAAAAAAAGCTATTGTGGGCAGGGGTGTGTCACCTTCCTGCCCCCCTACCCCTCAAGATCCAGAAGGAGGAGAGGTGGTCCACTTGCTGTAAGCAGCATGCCTGAGAACCAAAGTCTCTGTAACAAATTGAGGGCTATTGGAAGTAGTTTACTCTGAATGGAGGCTCTGAACTTCTGCACTTCTGAACTTCTCGGTGATCAGCTCCTTCCTTGCTAACAGAACCATGAGGGTTTTCTCACCATCTGCCTCGGCCGATCCAGCACCTGTCCCCTGTGGAGTCCCACAAGGATCCTGCATCTCTCCCACATTGTACAATGTGTTTTCAAAGCCACTTTTCGACATTCTTGACTATCTGGGTGTCTCGTACACCAACTATGCGGATGACACCCAGATACTCGTCCCCATTACAAGCGACTACGTCATCGACTCCAAAGCACTCCATGATGTCTACCTAGTCATCCAGGCCTGAATGGCACATCATGGGCTATGCCCTAATGATGAAAAAAACAGTGTTACTCATTCTAGGTTCACGCATCAAACTCTCCAAACTAGACCCTGCATATAAAACCTTTATTATCGATGGGAACACAATCAAAGTGTCCAACGACACAAAAACACTTGGTATTTACTTGGACTCAACACTATCCCTCACCAGACAAACAAATGCTGTTGCATCTGCTTCTGCGTACACATGCAAACTGATCATTGCTGCAGACCCATCCTGACAATTGACAATTGCATTATCCTTGCTAGAATCCTCATCATGGCTAAAATTGATTATTGTAACGCCCTCTATTTAGGGACTAGCCAAAGAAACATCTATAAGTTACAGGTTACGCAGAATAATGCCATCAGGGCAGCTCTTAACCTCCAGAGGAGATTTCACATCTCGGATACAAGATGTAATCTACACTGGCTTCCCGTTTCTCACCGAATCTCTCTTAAAACCCTTGCTCTAACACACAGGGCCCAGAACAACTCGGCACCCGCCTACCTAACCAACCGTGTTACACGGCATATGGCCAATAGACCCTTGAGGTTTGCCCATTTCAACTCGCTTACAGTACCCAGATAAAAGCTTCAGACGGCCGGGGGATCAAGCTTCCCTGTCCTTGTGGCCAAACTTTGGAACACACTACCTACCTCACTCAGAGGAGAACCTTCCTTTCTATCCTTTAAGAACAAAACCAAACTGTGACTCCATGAACTTGACGCCTCTGTCTCTTCATTCTAACTGCCGTTGCTAGGTATGATAAGATGTTATTGTCTTACTCCGTAGCCATCTTCCTCACTTGCTACACCTAGCTTTCCTGTATGCCAGTTTACCTGGTACTGTACTATGCCACCACACTAAGTGATTTGCTGATATTACTGTATGTAACTACATAATTTCATTTGTAACACCTGGTTTGTCCTAGAACTGCTTACTCTTTTTATGTCCTGTTTTTTTGCCACTTGGGAAACGTATGTACATGTATGTAACCATTTTCTTACTTAAATTATGCACCCAGATGCCCCAGGGCAAGGTGCACAATACAAATAAACAAATACAAATGCAAGACCTTCAGAATCAGAGGGAGGAGGAGGAAACGCATATGAAAACAGGTTGTTCCATAAGATCAACAATGCCGTTCCCCAGTGACACACTCACTCTCCCATTCCATGAGGCATAATGGTGACACCCAGAGTTCTGTTTTGTTGAGAAAAGATCCAGTTGTGGAGAGCCTTGGTGTTAAATATCTCCGGGGGAACCTGCTTGCTCAATTCCCACTAGTGGTTGGCAAAGTATTTCCTGCTCAGCTCGTCTGCCTGGACACTCTGTTCCTGCCAGATAAACTGCCTGTATTGTTATGCTGTGGCTCAGTGCCCACTCCCATAAGCGTACTGCTAAAGCAAAACGTTTCACAGATCTGGTGTCTCCCTGCTTGTTGATGTAAACATTGTAAATACGTTGTCAGTCAGTGTGCTAGAGTTTACCATCACCGGCAGGAATTGCTGCAAGACTAGGTAGGCCACCTTCAATTCCAAGAAATCTATGTGCTCCTGAGAATCCTCCTCATTCCACATGTTGTGAACTTGGACAAACATTTGTCTCTCTGTGGCTAATATCTACTTAGAATCACATGTTTTTCATAGTCCTCTATCTAGTGGTTGGTGTCAACTGTTACAGCTTGCCTTTGTTTTCAAATTCGTAAAGGGGGGGCGGGTGATAGACAGGCAGTGTTCCTGTAATACTATCCCTACCCTGCATGTACAGGAGCCGATCGCCATTTCGTCGGCACCGAGACCCTGCATGGGGTTTCACTGGGAAAAACATTGAGGCGGGAGTGGCACAGAAGATTCACAGACATCAAAATGCTCCCCGTCAACAACACATAAGGCTTTTGCACAATCTTGTGACAAGGAGACTGTCGTATTCTTTGACATCCAGTTCTATGCCTCCAAAGACAGAAACCCCAAGAACCAGGACACTCAGCAAGCTATCTCTGGCAGACTTGCCTCCCCTGGTCCTGTCCCACCTGTGGACACAACACAGCCCTTGCCATACACAGAAGGATCTGGGATACCTTTGAAATCCCCAAGATCTGCACCTGTGGCAGTGTAAAGAATGGAGGGGGGTATCTGTACTTCTGCCCTCTATATGGTTGAAACAAAGTCACAGAGCACCCCAGCCAAGGTTCCCTATGAAGTAGCTTGGACAAGCAACCAAGGATTAAGCACTCAGGAGGTAATGCGGGCAGGTTCCTAAGTACAGTGAGTCCCCAAGCCTCACAAAGGGATGTCCACACAGTATGTCAGATGATACTACAGATTCTTTATATAAATTAAGATTGCTACCAACATATACATTTAAATAATACACTTTGTACTCCGGCAATACTATGCAAAGAATGGCAAATATATACAATCTATGTGGTACCACACAATACTTAAATTAAGCAATAAATGCACCAACTGCAGACAGTTTTAAATAGGCATGTGAATTCTTAAGTGAGGTGTAACAGCATAGATAGAGTAGGAAAGAAAGGCAGGTTAGGTATGAACAGTGGCAGAATGCTTTCTTTAGACTAGATACACTCTGTGTGAGGATCCCCCCCCACCTCTGCAACCTGTAATGGAAGAGTTAGGGAGTAACTTGTCTTGTTTTTTACAGCCCAGTGCAAAAATGTTCAACAACCCTCTACTTTCTTCTTAAAGGTATTACCACCCCAAAGTAGCTGAGAGGCCACAGGAGAACAGGATCCAAGACGAATCTGGGCCCCTGTACGACTCCTAAGGCTAGAAGATGCTCTTCCTCGTCACAGTACCTATGGTGCTTTGGCATGCGAAGTGGCACAGTTTCTCAACTTCACTCGACGATTTCCTTCGAGGATGGACCCCCCTTGGAAGAAGGAGCCACTGGGATGCTGAGTACAAGAAGAAACATTTTACCAAAGTCTTTCTGAAGTGCAGCAGTTCTGCTCTCCGCGGTGCTCTGCATTGGTCAATGGTTTCTCTGACTGTAGAAGTCCTGGGAAGATGAAACTTGCTGTGGGCTCCTCAAAGGCTTGGCAGATGAGAGTAAGACACCTGTGGACCTTCGGTGACTTCTGGTGGCGACAGGCGCATTGTTCAGTTTTTGTGTCGGGATTACACAGTTTTCCGACTTTCGGTTCTTCGGTGCTGCAGCTGCAGCACGGACAGCTTCTGAGGACCTGGACTCAACCACAGGAGTGGACCTCGGACCCTCGCCAAGTAAACCCTTGGGACGTCTTTGTTGGATTCTGGTGGCGGGAAACCCACCTTTGGACCTTCCTCTGCACTCAGTGACCCTGGACCTTCTCTGGTGGGAAAAAGTGGTCAGTGATGATGGCAAGGATGTCCCTTGTAGTATTCCTCAGCATTTTCCAACTTTCACAGCTCTGGGTGTCAAGCAGCACTATGCTAGGGTACCCCCTCTTCTGGGCGGTAGACAGCCATGGGATTCCAGCAGTCACGAATGCTCCTATGGATCGTGGACAAAACCAATGGGCTTCGACACGAGACGTCCGGACACTCCTCTTCAGTACTCACGAAGACACTTCTCCAGATGGCAGGCACACAGGACTGGCTTCCAGGGTACTTCAGATGAAGAGCAGCATGTTGCACGATGGTCCCTCGTAGCTCGGGGAGGTCTCTTAAACAGGTCCTCTCTGGATCAGTCCTTGCAAGAATACATCAGCTTTCGGATGACATGAAGAAATTGCAGCAGCAGACTTCTCCTCCAGCTGGGCTTCAAGGAACAGCTTCTTCTTGCTTCAGCTTCGACTTCAGCTTCTGAACAAATTGGTGAGAGGTTCCCTGTTATACACATTGGTTCCCATTCACTCAGGCTGAGCCAAGCTCAGCCAATCAATCACGCAGAAGGGCATTCATGCAGGCAGGTAGCCAATCAAGCTCACAGGCATTCAGGCCATTCCCTCCACTCAGAAACCCATAACAAAGAATGTGGATTTGGGTTAGCACCCAGCCTTTGAGCACACTGCACTGCATTCATGTCAGTTTCAGTCAGGGCTGTCTCAGGCATTGTGTCACACACAGAAACCAGACACACATAGCACAGAATGTGAGTTCGCTTCAGACTCTATTCACACAGGCCCCGCCCATAGGGTGTACCCACAACACAGCCTCTGGGAAGGCTCCAGTCAGTCTGACAGGAAGCAGCCCCAGAGCCATATATGGTATTTCCACCCAACAGCTAATCAGGAGGAAGGGACAGAGTCAGGGCTTCCCCGGGCTTAGGGAAATAAGGTAAAAGGCAATGGAAACCAAGAGGTCACAGTGGCCATCTTGCCTTTCTTCAGGAATCCATTGATTCCTATGGTAGGGCCTGGATGACCCAAAAATGGAGGACTCTCTGAGCCACTGCCAAGTCAGCATGTAGTTGCCACCAGCCCATACCAAACTCTTGAGGTACAAGGGTGTACCCCTACCCATGGGTGCCATGAGGGTATCCCATGGGTGTTGTTCACCAAAAGGAAAACATGAAGAGATGCATTGCCAGAGGTTCAGGCTGGACCTCAGTGGCAGAAAACAGAGAAAACACATACAGACAGAGAAGTGGTAGGAGAAGTGGTAGGAGTCCTTGTCCCTCCATAAGGCATGTCCAGCCTCATGGATGGTCCGATCACATTCCCAGAACATCTAAGCAGAGTACCTCAGGCATAACTAGCAGTTGAAGTGACTATGCAAAGGGTTTATAGGCAAAATAATGAAGGACCACCGGTCACTGGATCCATCAGGAATCCCACTCTTGGTAAAGGGGAGCAGCAGAGAAGCAATATCCCAGTTTACAAAACGATACACTGTATAATTCACAAAACCAGGCTGCATGAGATCCCAGCAACAGGAGAAGTTCTCCCTTCAGGTGCTGTTCTCCAGATACAGTTTCAATACTTGGTGCTCCAGGAGGACAACCATGGCAATGCAGGTCTGGGATCTGGTTAAAACTACTTGTTGAAGGGAAAGATGCACTGGCAAAGGTCTACTATTGAGTGAAGAGCATAGCTTTGTCTTGCAGTAGAAGGCTTGGCCAGTGTTGGTTCCAACAACAGTCCTCCAGCATCCCTCTGTTGATTTCTTCATCTTTGGATAAGTGGCTTCAGCAGCGGCTGAAGAATGGCCTTAGATCCACTCCTGATATAGGAAATCCTGGGCTGGGGGACCTCAGCCCACCAATGGATGTACATGATGTATTCAAACTCTGAGCAGCAGTCCAATCATGGAGAGCCAGTTCAGGTACAGCCATGACGCTCACAATGTTTTGTTTGTGGGGCCATCTGCCTGGAATTGGTTTGGTTGTGGTGAAGGGCTGCAGAAAATGGGCATGCTGTTTGGGCTCTGGACACAGCCTGTGAAGAGAAGGAGAAATTACTCACCGTAATGATCTTTCTATGGATTCTTCTGCAGATTCCTCATCATGATAGATATCTGTCATCCAGCTCTGCTGTTCTGAGATTTTTCGACAGGGGGCGTAGTGGACCTCGACTCGGCCGTCAATCATCGATCCATCATGTCTGGCTCTCAATCGTCAGCTCCCCAAGTGACGTCAGGCGTTGTATATTTATACTGTCACTACGCCCCATGCTTCAGTACCTTCCCTCCCACAACCACATATGAACGCTGCAGAAGGAAAAACCGCAGGAGGAAGCAGCTGTTAAAAACTTAAACAAGGATACATCCCAAAGGGTGATCCCCCCACAACAATGATTGAAAAATGTGTTTTTGGTTTTTCTTTTTGAATGAGACTGAAGCGGTCATCCAAGAGCCATCACCAGATGCCTTCTCGTTTGGTCAGAAGCGACAACCCACAGAACTTTCTGAGCAGGGATGTATGTGAGGGTTGATGAGTGTTAGGCAGAAACCTGTGCAGTTCCCTTGGGGACCACTGCAAAAGATTTAAGACTACAGGTATAGCAGTAAACCCACTTGGTAGCAGTCTGCACCACCCAGATTTACCTGGTAGCTGTGGCTGAGCAGTCAGACTTCCCTCAAGAAGAGTTAGGCAGTATGTAAAGTATACACAATAGGTACTCAAATACAATAGCACAAGCAAACACTGACCAGAGCTTGGTTTCAAAAGTATAGAGTTATTTATTTATCAAACACACATAAGTTGAAATCACTCTAGCAAAATATAGTAAAAACACTTCAAACACAGTTATAATGAAAGCAGTTTCAACCCTTACTCCTATCTAGACAACTCTAGGTTAACACCCCATAATTAAAACAGAGGTGAGCGCTTAACGTTAGATGACACTCTAGTAGGTTCAAGAAAGGGAAAAGAAACAGAAATGGGTTAACACACCACTCTAAGGTCCAGAACACTTGCAATAGGCTCAAAGAAGCACAAAGTCACAGGTGAGCAAAAGTCACTAGGCAGGGCCCACTCTTAGAGTAGCCGGAGCGAAAATGTGCCCAAGATCACACTGTTATTAGGGATTCAAAGTCTTGCAAGGAGTTAGAAAGAGTTTAGGGTGGCTTAGAAAGTTTAGCCAGGGTGTTCCAGGCACTCCCAGGTTCGAAAGCCGGGGGCTAAATCTACCCCGTACAGTCGGTGGCAAGGGAAGCCAGGCGGAACACGGTACCTTAAGTGGAAAGGATCCTCCAGCGGTGGCAGTTGTTCCAGGCAGTGGCAGCAAGGCTCGACGTCGGTCAGGGGAGAAGAAGTTCTCGCTGAAGAGCAGAAGAAGAGGGTCGTTGCACTGCCCGGGAAGAAACCAGCCGCGGAGTCCTCCGGTTAAAGGGTTGTACCGACTTTCGTGGTTGGGGTAAAAGTGGTGGGGTTCCGGTTGCCGGGGTGCTTGGCACTGGCAAGGCGGCCACGAGATACCTCCAGAAGCGGAAAGAAGGTGAAAACTGGTTGTCCCCACCAGTCAAGGGAAGGAGCCACTCCGTTAAGAGTTCTCCTCGGTCGTCGGGAAAAGTGGTGAGACGGTTCAGCAGGGCTCCACCGGGTGGTGTCGTCGAAGCAGGTCGGCTCAGCTCTCCCCTCGTTGGATTCTTGGTCCTGTGGCGACTTCTAAAGTTCCAGTCCCCAAAGCCCTGCTTTTATGCAGCAAACCCCCATTCACCCAGCCTAGCTGTCACTCAAACATGCTAAGTGGTGAGCCGGCCGGCTCACCACTTGGGCCAATCAGGACGGAGTGCGACTTGAGTTACCAAGGTAACTCAGTCCAGGGTGCCTAAACCCCCCTCCACCCCTCCTAAGTACCCCAGACAGAGTGGCACCACTTTGGAGGGCTTCTGTGGAGAAGCCCGCCAAAAGTGGAACAAAGGGCTCCACTTTGGGTCAGAGTTACAGAGGCGAACGCCAACGCCATTTTAGAATCAAGTTTTGGCAAAAAGTCCCAACCGGAGTTATAATAATAAATATATAAACCGGCGGTATGTTTAAGGCTACCGTAAATAAATAATTAAATGTGTTAGCCTAAAACAATGGGAAATCCCATAGGGAAATATTCGCGGTCGAATATAAAAAGTAGTTTCCACTGCCACCAGCCAAAACTCGATCAGGGGGGACGGAGACGTGCCCCCTCGACTAACAGACCCTGGGGCAATCGAATTGCCCCAGCCAGTACGTCCACAATATGATGGTTTGTACTGGTTCTGTTCAGGATTCAAGACTAGCAAAGTCTTTGGTGACTTTACATGCCCTGGGAGACAGTAGTCAGTCCCAGGGTATGGAGTCTATGTTGGGGAGTCCCTAGGACACCCCTGGGTCACGGCACAGAGGGTGCTGTGTAACCCACATCACAAAAATACATGAGGCCCTATGGAGTAAAAGACCCCATAGCCCATTCAACACAAGGTTTAACCAAGAAAACACACTTCAACATGTCCAAGAGTGAGGTTAAAAGAGTCTCACTCTTGGCAGGAGAAAAAAAGAAACCCCAGAAATCCAGCAAAGCTGCTGGGGGACTCACTAGGTAGGGAAATTCAGCCTAAACAGAGAATTCTCCCTAACAATGAGGAATCTGCAAGGGAAGAATCCATTGAAAGATCATTACTGTGAGTAATTTCTCCTACAATGAATTGCTTTTCTCCCGCATACTTGTCATCAGAATATAGACTCCACAAGCAGTTAGGATAACGAAGGAGAGCAGAAAGATTTAAACCGGTAGATTCTGTAGAACCGCCCTACCAAACCTTGCATCAGCTCAGCGTACAACATCCAAGGCATGGTGAATGTATGTAAGGATGACCAAGTGGCTGCTCGGCATATATCCCTAACAGGAACCCCTCTCTGGAGGGCTGCAGAGGCTGAAACCCCTCTGGTTGAGTGGGCCCTGATGCCCGCTGGAAGCTCCTTGCCTGCCGATAGGCAACAGTTGGATATGCACAAAATAATCTGTGATCTGTGACAGGGTTTGTTTTAGTGATGGCCAAGGTGGTGGAACCACTCTTCCACTTTTGAGGGATCTGGGGAAGGGTAAAATACAGGTAAAACAACAGTTTAGGGCAGATGAAACTCTGAAACTATTTTAGGAAGGAATCCGTGCCTGACTTTAAGAAAGACTTTCTCACAAAAGAACTTCAGAATGGGAGGTTTGCGGCACAAGGCTTGCAGTTCGCTAACCCTCTTAGCAGATGTGATCACGACCAAGAAGGTGGTCTTAAGAGATAACAGCCGCAAAGAGCATGAGTGCATAGGCTCAAATGGAGCCGCCATCAAGTAGGTCAAAACCAGATTGAGATACCAATCTAGGACAACAAATAGGGTTGGCGGAAACTTGTTCAGAAGGCCCTTCAGGAACTGGGCCATGACCGGAATAGTAAAAAAGGATCCTTGGTCTGGGGACCTCTTGAACACAGACAGGGCCGCCAAATACCCTTTGACTGTGGCAACCTGAAGGCCTGAAGAGGCCAGAGACAGAAGGAACTCCATCCCTGTGGTGGTGGTGCAAGATATAGGGTCAGTCTTGCATTCCCTGTACCACGTCTCAAATCCTCTCCACCTGCACGCATACACGGATCTTGTAGAAGGTCTGCATGCGGCCAGCAACACCTCAAATACCTCCTTTGCGGGGTCCCAGTCATCATATCTCATCCTCTCAAGAGCCACGGTGTAGGTTGAGGGAATCCGGGGTCGGGTGGAGCACTCAACCCTCCAACTGGGTCAGGAGATCTGGACGCCGAGACAACCAGTCAGGTGGACAGATGGTCAGATTCAGGAGATCAGAGTACCAAGTTCTCCTCGCTCAATACAGGGCGATCAAGATCATGGTAGCTCGAAATTTCTTCAATCTCCTGACAGGAACCGGGGGAAGGCGTAGTGGAGAGGGAAGATCCAATCCACCAGAAAAGCGTCCCCCAGTGTGCCCTTCTCTGGGAATTCCCTTGAATAAAACAGTTTGCACATGGCAAACAAATCCACTGCTGGGGTACCCCAGAGAGCGAAGACCTTCTCGAGGATTTCCTGACACACTTCCCACTCATGTGAGACCGTGCTCTGTCTGCTCAAAGCATCCGCCAAGATGTTCTCTATCCCCACCAGATGAACTGCAGAAACCAAATCCTCGCAGTGGGTGCCCCAAACCTTCAGGGACGCATCCGTGACCACTCGTGCCTGGGGCCAAGGAGGCCAGAAGGGATCCCCCGCCAATAGATTCCTGAGCGTATTCCACCAGCCGAGTTTGCAGACTACCTGGCTGGACACTGAAAGGCGATCCGTGAGCGCTCCCTGATACTGAGACCACTGGTCCTTCAGGAGCCACTTGAGGGATCTAATACGCAGCCTGGCCTCTGGCACTAGAAATATACTTGAGACCCAAGAAGCAGAGAAAGGAAGCCGCTGGAAGTGTGGCGTGGTTCTGAAACAAATGCACCATCTGGGCTATGTTGCCGACTCTCTCCTCAAGGGGAAACGCCTACCCTGCCCGGGTGTCTAGGACTGCTCCGATGAACTGGAGCCGTTGAACTGGTGTCAAATGCGTCTTTTTCAAGTTGAGGGAGGAGCCCAGCCTTTGCAGTAGTAGGCAGGTGTCTTCCAGATAGACGAGACTCGCCCCGCCAACTTCCCTCGGATCAGCCAGTCGTCCAGGAACGGAAAAATACATGAATTACCACCATCAGCTTGTTGAAGAGCCTTGGCGCAGAGGTCAACCCAAAGGGAAGCACTTTGTACTGATAGTGCTTGTCTCCTACGAGGAACCTGAAGAACTTCCTGTGCTTTTGATGTATCGGCACATGGAAAGAAGCGCCCTGTGGGTTTGACACTAGCCAGTCCTGAAGTTTGGGAGCGTGGAGAATTTCTCTCAACATCACTATCCTGAATTTGTCCTTCCTCAGGAACTTGTTCAAGGCCCAGAGTTCCAGGATGGGATGGAGAACTCCTCCCTTCTTGGGCACCAGAAAATACCAGGAATACCAACCCAACCCTCTCTGATCAGGAGGTACCTCTTCCATCTCACCCTTCGATAATAGGGCTCCGAGTTCTTCCTGGAGCTCCTGTCCCGGTTAGATTGGGGTAGGGGGACGTCTGTCCGGAGGCCTCTTTAGAAATGGCAAACAATAACCCCACTGAATCAACTGCAGGGCCAGGCATCGCAGATTATTGCCTGCTACTGGGGCCAATTCCCTGCCAACCGTCCACCAACCAGCGCATCGTGGGAGGGGAAAATCAAAGCGGCTTAGAGGGCGCAAAGGTTCCCGCCACTGTTGCTGCTTGCTGGCCTCTAGAGGCCCCTCTGCCCCTTCCGGGACGCGAGAAGCACATCTGCCCTTGCCTGGCTTGTGGGAGCTGCACCTTGCTGCCATAGGGTACATAACGTCTATAGCCTCTGCACCTGGAGGTTAGGCTAATGATTTAGCAGCCAACTTGGATTCCTTACATTTCTCTAAGGATTTGTCTGCTTTCTGGCTGAAAAGCATGTCACCTTCGAAGGGCATGTCCAGCAGCCTGTTTTGAACATTCAGAGAGAAGCCAGACGTTTTTAGATAGGCTTGGCATCTCATCATTACCGCTGAACCCATTTCTCTACTACATCCAGGCCCGTTTGCAATGACTGCTTGGCTACATCCTTCCCATCCTCCACCAGCTGTAAAAAACCATCCCGCATGTCACCCTCAGGAACGTATTCAGCAGCATGTTCCACAGTCTTCAAGAAGCCAAAGGAGTACTTGGCGAATCCACATGCTATGTTAGTGGTTCTGAGCGCCATGCTGCCAGAGGTGAACACCTTTCTGGCCAATGCGTCAGATTTCTTTCCCTCTCTGTCCGTAGGCAGATTGGAAGTGAATGCTGCAGGTCTGATGGAAATAGTGGCAGCTTCTATAACCAACCCATATGGGGAAGGGTGTGTGGTAAGGGTCTCCTTTGCCGGCCTATACTTCCCTGCAAAATTGGCACTCACAGTGGGAATAGTACAAGGATGCTGCCATAAGGAAGCTAAAGGGTCCCCAATTGCTGGGTTGAATGTCATACGATGCTTAACTGTGAGACCCTCATCCAAAATGTCAGTGAGCTCCTACCGCCTTCAACCCAAGGGTTTCAACAACCCTTTGAACCATATCCCTGAACTTTATATTAGCATGAGTACAGTGCTTTCTCTCTTCTAACTTAAGGTTTGGGGAAGTATCCAGACCACTGGCGTCTTGTAGACCCTGAGCTAGGGCCAATAAATCGGCCTGGTTGTCGAAAAGAAATCAATTGCTAGCTCCCGTGTAAACGGAGTCGACTTGGTCATCAACGCCAAATATGGATTGCATTGAGTCAAAGAAACCCGATTTGAACATCGGCAAAAATCAACCATTGCCAACTGTCAGCGCTGAGGGCTTGAGGATAGGTTTCGAAGCCGAAGATTTCGATGCCAACGGTTCTTTTGGTGCCGAGGGACGCTCAGATACATGATGGGCATCGTGAGCCTTGGCCTTCTGGCCCACTGGCAACTTATGCCTAGTAGGCGTGACGCCCGAAGGCGTGTTCGACGTCAACACTGTCGACGGACCGGCTGCTTGGGTTCAGGAGCACCGAGCGCAGCTTTTGCCGCCAAAGCTTGCTGGCGGGGGCGTGGGGGGAAAAGCTGCACCTACAGCAGCTTGTTGCCTAAACATATAAAGTATTGAAGTCTTAAAGCTTTCCCATTCTTCCCGAGTAGTCGGCCCTGCTGAGGGCTTACCTCGATCTGACAACAAGCTGAACTCACTTTGATGACGGTGATGCCACTTCTTCTGTGAGGAAGACGATGAGGAATGGCTCCTTGAGTGGGACCGTTTCTTAGTCTTCTTGCAATGTCTTTCTTTCTCTGTGTCGGGAGTGGGCTCCTCTGTCTTGGCCTCCGAAGACCGAACGAGGGACCGTGCCGGAGATTTGGCGACTGGTCGGCCCAAAGCCAGTTTCTCAGTCCTCTCACGCAGGGACTTGGGCTGCATCTTTGCACATGACACGCAGTTCTCTGTGCCGTGACCAATACCTAGGCACCACAGACACACGTTGTGGGGGTCAGTTACTGATATTTTGGCCTCGCAATCAGGGCATCGCTTAAAGCCCGAAACCCTGTGAGATGACATTGCGTCAAGATTTTTGGAGAAAATGTAGAACTAGGTACAAAAATAGGTCAAGTAAAATCGAGTCATGTTCCCGATGCAGCGTGCAAGCACGTGAAAAAAAGTAACAGAAGCATGGGGCGTAGTGACGTGCTATATATATATATATATATATATATATATATATATATATATATATATATATATATATATATATATATATATACAGACGTCATTTCCGGAGCCGACCATCGAGAGCCGGACAAGACAGATCGACGGCTAAGTCAAGGTCCACTTATCCCCATGTAGAAAAGTTTACGCACAGCAGAGTTGGATGATGGATATCTATCATGATGAGGAATCTGCGGGAGAAAAGAAATCTATTGAAATGACATATACACTCATTTCCTCCCTCTGCATTTTAGGAAGAATGCCACCAGGTTAGTGAAAGACAGACAAGTTACACAAGAGGCTTGAGATGCAGTAAATAAATAAACAATAGCAAAATGGTGCACCTTAATGCACGCAAAAGTGGTAATAATAAGGTACTACCTACACCAACCTCTGGGCTTCACTATTTGTTGAAAAGTATCAATTAAAAAAATGAAAGGGGAAAAGGTTTCCCTGCACTATCATTGTTATGGGATGTAGTAGTGCTTTACAGTAAACTTACATGGAGGGTGTGATGATTCCAGGGAATTAGTCCCCTATCCCCAAAGGGGAGTCATCCCCTTTGAGACTAGGGAGGTAAACCTGCTAAGGTTAACACCCCTAGGAGTCAGGGGAAATGACATCCCACTGGGCGAACCTCCCTTCAGAGGGCAAGCAATCCCTAAACATGGATATGTGTTATTTTCACACGTCTAATGAAGATAATAGTTTTGTTGGTTATAGGTCAGTTAACCTGTGTAATAAATTACAACTTCCTAACCAAATGGGTGATATGGTTTCTGACTTTTTTAGGCACCGTCATCAACTCTGAACAGAGAACAGGAAATTAGCCCCCCTGCCCCCCCACATTGCATGGAATATAAAGACCAAATCCGCATTATACCTGCAGAGAATAGAAGCCAGCCGAACTACAGAGCAGAGAAGACCACCTTCTGGGAGGTGTGGTAAAGGGAAGCAAGCACATGCCTGGTGTGGCGAAGAGACCCGCGGCCAAGCCTCCAGAATGCTTGAAAATCTTGCCAGCATCAGGACCGGAAAAGCCCAGACTCCAAGAATCCCAGGCAAGGCGGGAGGGGGGGGGGGTTGGCGGGACACCTCAGAGGCGTTGATGGAGTGCCAATGTTTCAGATTGCGATAAATGTGTTCTGTTGCCTAGGTGGGCGTAGAGCACCATGGGTGCAATCAATGGCACCAAGCACTTTGGGGAAGTGCACCACCCCATAAAACTCCCGAACCACGGCCTGCCTTCCTGGCAGTGTTCTGGGCATGTGGATGTGCCTGCGGACTGAGGGGCAAGCAGTCATTATTGCCAACACCTGGTGTAGGCAGCGTGACTGCGTGGGCTGTGAAATGCCCCCAACTATGGCAGTGGTCTTCCTAAATGACCCAGTGGCCAAAAAATGCAGAACAGTGAGCACCTTTCGCAATGGGCTCAGTGCTTGGGAGCACAGGGTGGGTGATGTAAGGTCATCTTCCCACTCCGTGACCAGGTCTAAGATGATATGTGGTGGAAACCTATACCTAGCATAGACCTGGTCATCCGGCATCCCAAAAAGGCTGGTCCTTGGTAGAAAAATCCGGGCCCTGGCCATCCTCCTGAGGTGTCCCACGATCACTGCTGTGAGAAATGGTACATTCATCGTAGCTGTATACGTGCATTTGTTGATCGCACAGGTTTTTTATGCATTTGTTTGTGTGCGCGTTGACATTTACGCCAGCTATCGCGTGGCGTACCTGTTTCAGGATTTGCATTTATTTTTCCATGCACCAGCTAGCCCTGTTCAATTCCATGAATACGGTTATTTTGCGTCCACATTTTCGCTTGTTGTTCCCCATTCCACGTGTTGCGCCCCTTTTTAGGTGACTGCGCAGACCTGACCAGGCCTTAGCTTGGAGTTTCACGCTCGGCGTTCGTGGTGTCTCAGTTATGTGTTGGATTGGTGCGGATTCCTTGCAAGTCACAGGTAAGCCCTACGCTTTGTGTTCCATGAATCGACGAACCGGCCCGTGCACGCGATTTCACGCGCAAGTACCCGATTTTCACTGCAAAAATCATTTCATGAATCGGCGCCCATAGTGTTTACACAGAGGCCTATCCCACCCAGCTCTTTATGGCTGGGTTCTGCTGCCTCACCAGTCCTTTGAGCCTTGATATTCCTGTTCCATTTGTTCTTCCTCATGACCATGTGCAGGGATACATTCAAGTTCTTCTTACCCATACCTGTGAACCATCATCATTGACCTTTAGCATCTTTGACTTCATCACCAATGACTTGCACAGCACCAGCTCTATTCCCAAACCTCAGTCCTAAAGCTGCAGCACCTTTCTCTATACTAGTACTGACATAACAGAGTCCTAGCCTGCTGCTGCTGTGTTTATGCCGACTTTGACAAAGACTGATGTATCTGATTGTTGCCTGGACTAATTTAGCAGTTGCAAAAGCCTGGACAGAGCCTGAAGTCTGATTTTGGCAGGGCAGACAATAATCCAAGGTTGATAAAAACAAGTACCATAGTTGAAAGGGGCATGCAGTAGATTAAGTCAAGATGTGTGCAATATGTGTGCAAGTGTGCAATATTACATACTTATGTTTTGCTCATTTCATATAGTATCTATTGGGGCCGAGTGTTCTATGTCACAGGGTTATTCCAGAAGACTAGCCATAAAGCAGACTTAGAATATCACTTTCTGATCTTCTGAGTTTTTTCCTCACCTGATCCGGTCCGCCCCACGATGCCGATCTTCTCTTTGGGTTTGATTGTGAAGGACACTTTTTTCAGGACCAGTGGGAGATTCTCTCGGTACCTCATCTCTGCATTCTCGAAGACAATCTCCCCTTCCTGAGGCCAGTCTGGTGGCAGAGGCTTATTTTTAATTCGTGCCGGAGCTTCCAGAGCAAGAGTCTAGGTAGAGAAACATGCTTTTATTTAGTATAGACAAGCCTTTGGTAATGTAGTGTCAGAATAGAAACCTCAACATTTAGAATTGCATTATTCTGCCACCAGTTTTTCCTGTCATTTTACCACTGTAGATCAATTTAGCAGACTACGATGTTTCCTGCAGTCATACTTCAGCTCTGACTTAAAAAAATATATATTCTTTGTTATATATGGTTAAAAAACATTTCAACCTTTATAATAAAAAAATAAGTGATCACTGTAGTTTACAATATACACATTAATAAATAAGCATAATTAAAAAAACGATCAGAATAAGATACAATGTGAGTATTCAATATCAAACAAACATGTATATAAACTCTGTCAACATTTAAATATCAAATCCATATAAATGCATCCAAAAATCCCCAATCAATTGTAATAGTTCATAAATCCATTTTATTTCCAGGAATCAATGATATATGGTACATGGTTCTAAGATCTAGCGAGATCATTGCTTTTCAAATTATTAATAAAACCCCATTCTGCAATTGCTTTCGATGAAGATTCCAAACTCACCAATCTCTGCCACAGGCAATCATTACATGGCCACGGTAGTGGCCATGTAGTTATGGTTAAGTTGCTGTTTCCATAGGAAGAGCACTGTTTGGGCGGCTTATAACTTTTCTCCCCCTGGACGAATCCTCACCAAACTTTGCAAAAATAGTATATGGGCCACTCTGGATTTTTTTTCCAAAGTTTGGTGATATTGGTGCTGGAGCAAGAAGGTTATAGGGGGGGTCCCAAACCGTCTTTTTTTCCCATATATTGAATGGGGAAAAACTTTGTGCACGGCTACAGGCCAGACCGCTGCACAGATTTTCACGGAATTTGCAGCAGGGGCCAGGCCTTGGGCCCGAAAAGGTGCTTTTGTAAAATTGGTGACCTTCCGTGCAATACTTTTCTTTAAAATTACCAAAAAATTGCTGTCAAAACATTAGTGATATCTATGTCCGCTTCGCGGACACACTTCCCTGTTCGCTCCGTGTAGAAGGTTTCAATTGGCTAATCCGTGGCGTGCTGCACGTAAACAAGTTTCGCTTTCACCGATTGGTTCCGCCACAGCGTCCAGAGTGTCTCATTCTTTCGATACGCCCGCCATGTTCATTTCGTTTTCTGTTGTACGCGGACATCGCCGCAAACATACACTTATGGGACACTGTGTCGAAAGGTGAGTGTTATTCACACGTGGCAGCAGCAAGTCAAACAGTGGTTTATTCTTGTTGCAACAGTCATACCGTTAAGTGCAACTTGGAAGTCAATGTGCAACAAGGTCTTACAGCGTCTATGTAACAGGACATAAACAACAGTCCTGCAGTCAGATGCTGTCCTACATTTTCCAATCTGAGGCAGCCACCTGCACTGTTTCGTACACACAGCGCTTCTGCTCATGTATGGGAGTAACGTTCCTCATGAATGCCTGAAGATATGTTGTTGCAAAAAAGAGCATGTATTTCCATTCTGACTGAAGGTCACTAGGTTTCATTTTTGCAGTACACGCTTCGTATGGCCGCTGATGTCTCAAAACCCATAAGGGTCCCTTGTTTTTTGACCTTGAGGTACATGGAAGCACCAGAAAGAATGCAGGGAGTCACAGTCTGAACCACATACCCTTTGATAATGTTATTCTTCAAAAATCTTTGTACGCCACATGAAATATCATTTCCCAAAGATGGTTTGCAGCAAACAACCTACTCTCTGCCTGTAGCAGACGCAATGGAGCCAGTACACATAATGTAAGTTTCTTTTTGACGCCTGTACCGCAAACTGCCATTACCTTGTTAATTTCCCACACAAAAATGTTTACTTTTACTAATGAAATACAAGGTTTCTGTGCCGTTCTCGCCGTTAGAAAAATGGCTCCACATTTGCACTCATATCATTTTTAGGAGTTACAACTTTGATTTCTGCTGAGGTTGCCTACTGCTACCTGTTGTATATCCCCTTTGTCGCTTAGCTCCTACCATACAACAATATTAATATTACTATTGCCATACCACCCTTATGCAGATTGCATATTGGCACCGTCTGTAGGATGTCACTACATTTCCTTCCATTGAAATACGACATTTCTGTGCCTTTGCAATTTTTTACCCATTATGCAGATTGCACATTGTCGCCATTTGTATGGTCGTTCTACAATTCCCCCTCTAACATTACTATTTATTACAAATGTTATGTGTTGCACCTTTCCTTTTTGCAAAGGTTTCCTATTTATACATATTTTTTTTTCTTTTCTCTCAGCTATTTCCTTCCCTATTGCGATTGTCACGGCTTTCAACGTCCCAGTGATGGTTTCTTTAACCGTCAAATGCAACTTTTCGTTACCGGTTGTCTGTCCATCATTATTGAATGGGATGACTGCATTGGACCTCTATGCCAGTATGCAGCGGTCGCAATAAGAAGTAACATACCATCCTTTCTGGTGTCGTAGATCACAGCGATTGACGTCGTCTTGCAAATGAATGTGTGAGGAAATGACTACTGTGCCAACAACGCACAGTTTCCGTCTGGGTAAACAACAACGTGCCCAGTAACATTACCATTTTCAATAACCTACCATCCTTTCTGATGCCGTACATCACAGCGATTCATTTAGTTTTGCCAATGATTGTGAGAGGAGAACAACTACAGTGCCGACAACGCATTCTTTCTGTGTTCCAAAACAACGACGACACCATCAACATTACCAATTTCATTGTCCAGCACAGACACAAACTTTCAATTTCTATGCAAATGGGAATAAGGCGACGGTTTTGCACAGTGTATTGTGAAATAAAACTATGATACTAATTCTTACATGTTAGTGTTTTTTTTTTTTTTAAATGTGGTCTTGTACTTCAAAATGTGTCATGCTACCTTGTAGATCCCAGCATATTCATTACACATTTCCATACGCTGGCACGATACATTACTGAGAACGGTATTGCCTTTCACTTGGTTTGGGTACGCAAGGGTCAGACCCATCTAATATGCTTTCGTGCCGTCAGGCCAATTTCTGTCACCCAAATGCCCCAATGAGCAAGATTAGTTCAGGCTCCACACGCTATGTTGTCACATTTGCTATGTTTATAAAAGAGGAAAAATGAGGTAAGATGCACTACAAATGTATGCTGTAAAAAAATGTTTGTACAAAAATACATGCTTACTCCCTCCGACTGTACACATCTTCAAACCTTTCGACCTCTGACACTTACAAGATTATGTGTCTAAAGGTGAGTGGCAATGGTCTTCTTTCACTATTTCTGACGCAATTGCGCTTCACTTCAAAAACTTTGTTAGTATTTTGTCCAGACTTTAAAAAAACTACTGCATTGCCTTCTCTACGCACATTTTTGCAAACATTATGTACTGGAAGCTATAATGGAAAGCGAAAAAGGGTCTCTATGCAACACCCGCCTTCCCTTTCCATGGTGGCCATCTTGGAAAAGGATTACTTTTCTTCAAACAGGAACGCCGGAGCCCTTCCGGTTGAAGACAACAAATCCTCTTTTTGGCACCACGGCTTACTGCCATACAATCTCGCTTGCTAATGGCATTTTACCCCCATTTTTTGGGAAGGAATGGGGTTTGTTCATCCAGAGACTTTGGTATGCGCTCTTGCTTCTATTGTGCTGCACACTTGCCCTGTTGAGTGGTGCACGGGAAGTGCTGCAGTTACAAGTTAGTACAACAACATAAAATGTCCTTCCGCACTATCAACGACACACACATGTTATTGTGAACTGTGTATAAGTTTTCCAACATGTCACCATGCTGTGCGCCAGCATATGATAATGTAAAATATTTTGGCAGGTGGGCAGTGAAGACAAATGTTCCTTTACACTATGGTTATATGTCACAATTAGAATTCTGATAAATGCACTGTAAACATTTTGGTAAAGTAATGTTATCATTCACTTGCAGTACTGCACACCTATGGAAATCCATGAAAAACAGTTTGCCGAAGGGACATTATGGTTATGTTTTCCTTATAAAAACCTGCAAAATTGACTACAAAAAAACTTTGTTAAAGGGACGTTATGGTTAAGTTGCACTAATAAAAACCTATGCAATCAATAATATTTGAGATGTCATCTTTCATGTCCTGGGTGTTAGTGTTGGCAATGCATGTAAATGGTGCGAGTTTATGGTTGCTTAGCTTACCATAACTGGCGAATTTCAGGGGTTTTTCGCTTTTACTTGTAACCATAACATCCTTTTAACAACGTTTTTTTATTGAACTGCATAAGTTTTTATTAGTGCAACTTAACCATAACGTCCCTTTATTATGTATATAATTAAGATTAAAAACTATTTTTCTAAAAGGCAATAATCTAAAAAAAGTTAAGAGAAGGACAATGCAGCATCCAATGATTCCAAGATTCCCTTTCATTCACATGATTACAAAAGCGACAATGTGCTATTTCCTTAGGAATCTGGCCCCTCCGTTCTAAAATCTCTCGTATTGGTAGCAGATTGAAGAGAAACCTCAGTGAAGTGGTATGGGCAGTCATCAGGAAAACATTGTAAATAAGATGCTAGCATACCCACGTTTTTGTACTAATTCCTCAGATGGATCAGCGAGCTATAACCATGCTTTGCATCAATCATGGTACACCAATCTGCTCTAAATCAGGCAAATTTGCTGGCCTTAACACTAGGCCTTCCTTCATACAACCAAGCCCTGTAAAAGATCCATGCAATATGCCTGAAGTTGCTTCACAGTTTCCACCCTATTTAAATTCATTAAAACTTCAAGATCGCCATATAGGCACTTAGGAGGAGGATTAACCAGCTTTTGTAACAACAAAATGAGCTTCCAATTTGCCCTCACCGCTAAGGATTTCAGGCCAAGTTCATATCTCAACAATACAATCAGAACACAGGCTGGAAGCCTCAGTGCCCTCCACCAAATTATACCTATGTATACAGTTTCGCCAGCACCCAGGGTTGAATCATATCTACCCATTCAACAATTCCGGCACCACTTTACCCATCAGCGACAACCTACCATATTTATTACTTATCTTCCTCATTTGGCTGGCCAATGCAGTAGCTTTGTTCACAAGAAAGACCCATAGATTTGTTTTAATGGTTTACCGGATATCGTGAAATCCAAATAACGTTCTCTACAATGGACAGTCTTTCTTTGTTCACTAGTCAACTGAAACTATTAGGTTCTTTTACCTGCAGTAAATTGTACATTTTTTGTTTTGGCCGGATTGATTTGTAAACCATTGTCTGAAGCATATAAGGCAAATCCATCTACAACACGCTGGAATCCTATGCGGGTGCAATCAAAAAGTAGAAAGTCATCCGCACAGGAGATCCAGTTATATTAAACTCACCCTATTTTGGGGAAACAAAAGAGGCCATCACCACCACTTCATCCAGATCAGCCATAAAAAGATTAAAGAGGCAGGGTGCCAACAGAGCACACCCTCCCTCAGGCTGACCATTGTCTCAATTTTCCTAGATATGTGTCCTTTTCTGGTTAATTTTATATGTATGTTGGAGTTTTCATGCAATTGTATCAAAATCCTCAAGAGCCAGTCAGGAATATTCCATCTAACTCAGATCCACCAGATCTGACGTGACATCTATTGACACTGTAAACAGACTCATACTTTTTAGCCTAGGCAAGCTCTTGTAAAAAACAAACAAAAAACATTTAGGAAAGTGCCATGAATACAGCGAAACCCAGTTTGGTATTTTTTATAGATCCTCTTTTCAATGGTCCTTGATTCTAGATGTTTTAGGGCCAAGGACGCAAAGATCTTACTTTCAGCGTCCATTAGCATTATGGGTTCATAGTTCGTAGGATCTGTTAAGGAGCCTTTTTTATTGATCGGAATCACATATGAAGTGCTCCAAGACTGTGGAAAGCAGGCAGTTGCAAGGATCTGTTTAAAAATGCATCCAACACCAGAGCCCACACTTTCGGCGCCCTTTAAATAGCGAGTTTTGAGAGCATATACGGGACCATGGCTCTGACTTTCAAAACCCCACAAAAAGATGGCTTCTTCTGCAGAGATTATTTAGCACGTATCAGCCCTGCAGAGGTCAAGCAGGGGCACACCAGACAAGAACGCCGTCGTTGCAGCGATCGCTCTGGTAGAATGGGCTCTCAGACGGCCAGGCAGCAGTCGGTTTGCCTGGCCTTGGCGAGGACTTTCCTGCAGTCCGCAGGTAGATCATAACCACCGAACTCTAATGCTGCAGGAGCCAGGACTTCAGGTTCAGCGATCCTGGGTCGTGGTGCACGATTGCGTCTCCTTTCCTGGTGACAAGATCCATGACCACTTGTAGCTTGACTGGAGGGGACGCGGACATGCTGAGAAGGTCCGGTTACCAGATTTGCTTCAGCCACGGTGGCGCAACGAGGATCATCCTGCGCCGGCCTCGTCTGAGTTGACTGATGACTCATAGTAGCAGCTGCAAGGGAGGGAACGCATACATGAACATGCCTTCCCAGGGGAAGAAGAATGCGTCCCCCATGCTCCCCGGCTGGGGGAACCTGCTGGCGAACCTCCGGCACTTGGTGTTCATCGCCGTCACAAACAGATCGATCTGGGGACTGCCCCACCTGAGAAAGAGGTTGTCCACTTGATCCTGCCGAAGCTCCCACTCGTGACAAGAGCACTGCTCCCTGCTGAGGGAGTCAGTGGTGTTTTTGACTCCCGCCAGGTGAAAAGGAATGAGGAAAATCCCCTGGGCGACTGCCCAGTGCCACCATTCCTGCGCCTCGCTGGAAAGCGCCAGGGATCTGGTGCCCCCCTGCTTCTGAATGTAAAACATGTGGTGGTATTGTTCGTGAAGACCCTCACCCAAAACACAGCCTGTAGTTCCGGGATGTTGATGTGTAGCGCCTTCTCCTTCGGCAGCCATAGGCCTCTGGCGTGGAGACGCTCGGTGTGTGCTCCCCACCGCTCCACGGAAGCGTCCATCCTGACCATCTCCTGGTATGGGGGACTCTGGAAGTCTGTGCCCCTCGGCGATGGAGCGCCCGCCCACCACCTTTTCATTTGACGGAACTCCTCATCAAGCACGATCCTGTCCTTGAAGCTTACGGACACCTGGATCCAACGGGTGTCCAGGAATTCCTGGAGTGGTCGCATCCGTAACCTGCAGAGCCGGATCAGGTAGATGAACAAGTTACTTCTTACCTTGTAACGTTCTTTCGACGGGATGTTCCTTCGACGTATTCCTCATCTTAGATAGTTTCGATATCTCCTTCCAGCTCTGCTGGCCTCGGAAATTTTTTTTCTCTAGAGGGCGCTGCGCGTCGACGTCCTCCGAGTCGATGTCCCTCGACAGACGCCGTATCGACGTCGACGTCATCCTGCCTATAAAGGCTGCGCGCAGCGTCCGTTGCTCAGTTCCATTTTGTAGCCCACAATAATACTTTCTGGACTAACTAATCACCCTGAAGGAGCGTAAGCTGCAACAACAAGGGAAGTAGAACTGCGGGGATGGATGGGAGGGTCGATGAGGAATACGTCGGAGGAACATCCCGTCGAAAGAACATTACAAGGTAAGAAGTAACTTGTTCTTCGAAGGGATTGTGTCCTCCGACGTATTCCTCATCTTAGATAGGCTCCCAGAGCAGTATTCTATTATCGGAGGAGGGAGTACTGACTTCACGCTGTCTTCTATTGATGAATAGAATGCAGTACAGCCCTTCCAAACCTAGTCTCTTGACTGGAACTGGAAGAGGAATCCAGATTGTAAAAACGTGTAAAGGTATGGACAGACGACCATGTAGCGGCCGCACATATGTCTTTAACCGGCACGCCTCTTTTGAGGGCCGATGAAGCTGCAATACCTCTGGTCGAATGAGCCCTAAGGTTTTGAGGGGGCTCTTTCCCTGCCAGTTTATAACATTCCAGAATGGCTAGAATGATCCATCTGGAAATGGTCTGCTTAGTTATTGGTAACCCCAGCTTGTGACCTGTGTAACCTACAAACAGCTGGTCTGCCTGTCTTATCGTGGCTAGTCTACTAATGTAAAAACTTAAAGCCCTCCTAGGGTCTAGCCTGTGTAACCTCTCTTCCTCTTTCCCCGGGTGAGGAGGAGGATAGAAAGATGGTAGGGTAATCTTCTGAGTGATATGGAATTCAGAAACCACCTTTGGGAGGAAATTAGGCTTCACTTGCAGGACAACTTTGTCTTTGTGAAATATTGTATGAGGGGGTTTACAAGAAAGAGCTTGTAATTCGCTCACCCTTCTAGCAGATGTAAGTGCTATTAATAAAACAGTTTTAAGGGTAAGGAATCTTAACGAACAAGAATGTAGAGGTTCGAAAGGTGTACCCATCAGGAAAGTTAGTACTAAGTTTAAATCCCATAGGGGAACTTGGAATGGTCTTGGGGGATAAACATTGGTTAACCCCTTTAGAAACTGTATTACCAAGGGTAATTTGAAATAGGATGGTTCTTCCGCAGTACACTTAAAGATGGATAGCGCTGCGAGATAGCCCTTAATGGTGCCAACTTGAAGGCCTGAATTTGCCAAATATAGTACGAAGGACAAAACCATTGGTGTACCACATGAAAAAGGGTCGATATTCTGTTCTCTACACCAGCTGCAAAATCTGTTCCAACGGCAGCGGTATAAAGACTTTGTTGCTGGCCTCCTTGCCGAAAGCAACACCTCCATAACATCATCAGGGAGGTCCCAATCCTTGTACCCCAGCCTTTCAGAAGCCAAGCGTGAAGGTTGAGGGTTTTGATGTCTGGATGGAGAACCTGACCTCCCTTCTGTGAGAGTAGGTTCTCTCTGAGTGGAAGTCGAATTGGAGGGCAGATGGACAAGTCTAGAAGGTCCGGGTACCACGTTCTCCTGGCCCAATCCGGGGCAATTAGGATCATGGTTCGCCGGAATCTTCTCAACCTCCTGATCATTTGAGGAATGACAGGGACCGGTGGGAACGCGTACAGAAGCGGAAACTCCCAGTCCACTATGAACGCGTCTCCCAGAGCTCCTCTCGGGGGAAATTCCCTTGAGCAGAACAGGTCGCATTTCCTGTTTAGGCTGGTGGCGAACAGATCTACCTGAGGGGTTCCCCAAAGGGCGAAGATCTCTTGAAGGACTTCCTGAGCTAGCTCCCACTCTTGGGAGACTGTGTTCTGCCTGCTCAGAGCGTCCGCTGTCAAGTGCTTCTCTCCGGCTAGGTGAAATGCCGATAGAGAGATTCCTTCTTGGATTGCCCAAAACCAGAGCTGTATCGCCTCTCTGCACAGGGGTAGTGATCCTACGCCTCCTCTTTTGTTGAGGTAATGCATGCCCACCGTGTTGTCCGTCATTATCAGGACGTTCTTCCCTTGTACAGCTGGCAGGAACGCCTTCAGCGCAAGTCTGATGGCTCTCAGCTCTAACAGGTTGATGTGTAGTCTGGACTCCGATGGAGACCAACGACCGCTGATGGTCAAGTCGTTGGCGTGGGCTCCCCACCCCGTGAGTGCGGCATCCGTGACTACTGTTATCTCCGGCCAGGGTTGCCAAAACTGTTCTCCTTTCAGAATGTTCTCCTGACAGGCCCACCACTGAAGGTCTCGAGCCACCCTGCCGGGAACCTGAAGAAGATCTGTCATTCTCCCTGAGAATTGTGACCACTGAGTCCTCAGTGCCCACTGGAGGGATCTCATTCTCAGGCGAGCCTCTGGCACTAGGAAAATGCAGGATGCCATGAGGCCTAGCAACCTCAAAAAGTCGAAGGCTGGGAGACATTGGGCATGCTGGAACTTGGTAACCATCTGTAGAATATCTTGAGCCCTCACCTCTGGTGGCGAGGCTTTTCCCAGGGAAGTGTCCAGGATCGCTCCTATGAACTGGAGTCTCTGCGATGGTATCATTTGTGACTTCTTTAAATTGAGGGAGAAGCCCAGTCTGTGAAGGAAGTGGCACACGTGATTTAGCTGGATCTGAGCTTGTTCCGGAGAAACAGCTCTGATCAACCAATCGTCCAGGTAGGGGTAGACGTGAATCCCTTCCCTCCTTAGACTTGCAGCCACTACCGACATTAACTTGGTGAAGACCCTCGGGGCGGAGGTCAGCCCAAATGGCAGCACTCGAAATTGATAGTGAGAGTTGCCAATTGCGAACCTCAGGTATTTCCTGTGTTTGAGATGGATAGGCACATGGAAATAAGCGTCCTGAAGGTCCAGAGATACCAACCAGTCCTGGAACTGAAGGGCCTGGAGGATCTGAGAAAGAGTGACCATCTTGAATTTGTCTTTTCTGAGGAATTTGTTCAATTCTCGCAAGTCCAAGATGGGTCTCAGTCCTCCGTCTTTCTTTGGAATGAGAAAGTAAGGGGAGTACCAGCCCTTGTTCCTCTCCGCTACAGGTACCGGTTCTATGGCACCTTTCTCTAGCAGGTTCCAAATTTCCTGCAAGAGGAGCTGATCCCGGTGGATGACTCTGAGGTATACGTAGGAAAGGCAGGCAGTAACCTTGGGCAACTGTTTCCAATGCCCAAGCATCTGACGTGATAGCCTGCCATACCGCCAGATGTTGAGTCAACCTGCCTCCTACAGGTGTCCTGTGAGGGAAGTCCTCAGAGTGGTTTTGGGGCGGCTGATGCAGATGCCGATGGTAAAGAGGTCGGCCCTACAACCGGGCAGGAACTAATGGGCTGGAAAATCAAATGTATACTCATGGGGTGTTCCTGTCCTCTCTGATTTCGTGCTGCAGTATTTTAAAGCAGTATATTCCTTTAAACCTTTCACAGGCACCCATGGATTAGCGCTAAATCCTAATCAAGTGGTGATGAAACAACCATTAACAATGTTAGGTTTTTATATGGTAGCCTCTTTATTATTTGCGTGGCTAGTCTTCTAAGTTATATTCTTAAAACAAGAACGGTACAAATGTTCAAATAAAACAAGGTAGCACAGAGAAACACCATGGTTTTAACTTGACATGACTTGGTCAAAAACAGGTCGACTGCTGTGCATGTGTACAAAAGGTAAAGACAGCGATGAATAAAGCAAAGGATAAAACGTGTGCAATTCTTCTCTGGTCTATACAAACAATGTGCAGTGATTATTTGTGTTTGTTAGAATACAGCTGGAGGTGTACAAGATATTACTTCATACAGAACACCATTCCATAGGTTCAATGCTCTGACGTATTGTGTTCAGTTCCTGTTTTTTACAATACATTCAGGTAGCCCAGTGAAGTATGAAAAGCACAAAATACAAGCAATCAAATTTATGCATGTCGCAATGGTTAGAAACTCAGGATGTCAAGAGAGACTGGTCCATAATCAATCCGGCTGGCACCATATTGATTCTCAAATATTCACGTAGAAAGTGTCCGTGGACCTCCGTTGTAAAGCACCTCTTTTTTAGGTTAAGGAGGTCCTCACCCGTGGCTGAGGAGTCAAGGTGAGCTTGGGCTCCTTCCATATTGAATAGGCTGGGGCCCTGAATAATAAGCTCACCTTGACTCCTCAGCCACGGGTGAGGACCTCCTTAACCTAAAAAAGAGGTGCTTTAGAACGGAGGTCCACGGACACTTTCTACGTGAATATTTGAGAATCAATATGGTGCCAGCCGGATTGATTATGGACCAGTCTCTCTTGACATCCTGAGTTTCTAACCATTGCGACATGCATAAATTTGATTGCTTGTATTTTGTGCTTTTCATACTTCACTGGGCTACCTGAATGTATTGTAAAAAACAGGAACTGAACACAATACGTCAGAGCATTGAACCTATGGAATGGTGTTCTGTATGAAGTAATATCTTGTACACCTCCAGCTGTATTCTAACAAACACAAATAATCACTGCACATTGTTTGTATAGACCAGAGAAGAATTGCACACGTTTTATCCTTTGCTTTATTCATCGCTGTCTTTACCTTTTGTACACATGCACAGCAGTCGACCTGTTTTTGACCAAGTCATGTCAAGTTAAAACCATGGTGTTTCTCTGTACTACCTTGTTTTATTTGAACATTTGTACCGTTCTTGTTTTAAGAATATAACTTAGAAGACTAGCCACGCAAATAATAAAGAGGCTACCATATAAAAACCTAACATTGTTAATGGTTGTTTCATCACCACTTGATTAGGATTTAGCGCTAATCCATGGGTGCCTGTGAAAGGTTTAAAGGAATATACTGCTTTAAAATACTGCAGCACGAAATCAGAGAGGACAGGAACACCCCATGAGTATACATTTGATTTTCCAGCCCATTAGTTCCTGCCCGGTTGTAGGGCTGTCCCTCCAGTTACAGATATTCTAGATATAGCCCAGCTATAATAGGGACTGAACACACTCCGTGTTCTTTTCACTTCTATTTTCTCTTCAGATGGACACTTACTAAAGGATCGTTTCCTTCTAGTGATTGACCGCTTGCTCACCCAGCACTTGGGCCCTTACAGCCCAGATTTACTGACCTTACCCTCAACATGGAGCACATTTTAAGTTTTTCAGAAGAACAAATAAATGATATTATTCAGGGCCCCAGCCTATTCAATATGGAAGGAGCCCAAGCTCACCTTGACTCCTCAGCCACGGGTGAGGACCTCCTTAACCTAAAAAAGAGGTGCTTTAGAACGGAGGTCCACGGACACTTTCTACGTGAATATTTGAGAATCAATATGGTGCCAGCCGGATTGATTATGGACCAGTCTCTCTTGACATCCTGAGTTTCTAACCATTGCGACATGCATAAATTTGATTGCTTGTATTTTGTGCTTTTCATACTTCACTGGGCTACCTGAATGTATTGTAAAAAACAGGAACTGAACACAATACGTCAGAGCATTGAACCTATGGAATGGTGTTCTGTATGAAGTAATATCTTGTACACCTCCAGCTGTATTCTAACAAACACAAATAATCACTGCACATTGTTTGTATAGACCAGAGAAGAATTGCACACGTTTTATCCTTTGCTTTATTCATCGCTGTCTTTACCTTTTGTACACATGCACAGCAGTCGACCTGTTTTTGACCAAGTCATGTCAAGTTAAAACCATGGTGTTTCTCTGTGCTACCTTGTTTTATTTGAACATTTGTACCATTCTTGTTTTAAGAATATAACTTAGAAGACTAGCCACGCAAATAATAAAGAGGCTACCATATAAAAACCTAACATTGTTAATGGTTGTTTCATCACCACTTGATTAGGATTTAGCGCTAATCCATGGGTGCCTGTGAAAGGTTTAAAGGAATATACTGCTTTAAAATACTGCAGCACGAAATCAGAGAGGACAGGAACACCCCATGAGTATACAGATGGTAAAGAGGTACCTGCTGTTGCTGCGGCTTTTGAATATCTACCCCGTCCACCTCGGGTAGTTCTTCTTTGACCCCTTTGAGCCGGTCGTCCTCTACCTCTTCCGAATGCGGAGTAGAAGCGAAAGGACTTGCCCCTCGCAGAGGTTCCTGTGGGACGAAAAGGAGTCTGACGGATTGCAGCTCCTAGGGATTTTGCTGCTGCTTTTGAAGTTTGCAGTTTCTCTAAACTGTCATCCGCGTTTTTCCCGAACAAAGAAGAGCCATCGAATGGCATGTTCAAGAGTCTGGCTTGCACATCTGGGGCAAAACCAGACTTTCTCAACCAAGCGAATCTCCTGGTTGATGTACTTGCCGCCATTGCTCTGCTGATACTGTCAGCCGAATCAATGCCCGTCTGGAGGGATTCGCACATAGCGTCTTTACCGTCCTGTATAATATTCAGGAACGCATCCCTTTCTTCTCCCTCCGGGATGCAGACAGCCGCTGTATAGAAGCACACTCCCAAAGTGTATGGCTGAACCTAGCAAGGGTGCAAGTAGCATTAACAGATTTTAACGCCATGCTACATGCTGAAAAGACTTTCTTTACCATAGCATCATATTTTTTATCGTCCCTGTCCTATGGGACGGTAGGATAAGCCGCTTTGACATCGGTAGAGGATGCTGCCTGTACCACCAGACTTTCTAGGGATGGGTGTTTAGACAAAAACTCTGGGTCTGTAGAAGATACCCTTTACTTTGTAGACAGTTTTTTATTTACTGCTGGTACTACATCTGGGGTTTCCCAGTTTGTCATGATCTTTCTCTGAAGAGCTTTATGAAAAGGCACCACAGGATCCTCCTGTGGGCCTTTGTCAAGAATATCCGTGAGGTCATCTTGTTGGAAAGATTCTGAAGGTGCAGACCACCCCATGAACTCTGTGATCCTGGCCATTAAGGCTCTGTAGGGGGTTTCAGCATGCTCCCCTGGGTCTGGCTTAGCAAACTCCACCTCAGGGGAAGTGTCTAACCCACTTGCCTCATGTAAGGAATCATGAAGATCCTTTAACCTGCGCTCTTCAGAGGAAAATTCCTCTCTAATTGGGGTTACAGGTCCCTGTAACTCAAATGTTTCTTCCTGTTCAGACAATTCACCCTCTTCAAAAATTGAGGACATAGTTCTCAATTGTTCTGAACTCATAAAGGGAGTAAATCCCATTTCCAAGGCAGAGGGTGCCGAACTTGTCATTATCGGCCTCGAAAACGTCGATGTCGTCGACGCCGACGTCGAAGGCTTCGAGCGTGGCGTCGAAATCAAAGGCGGAGGCCTCGAAGACCTCGACAGAATTGGAATTCTACTCGACAATCTCGAAGCCATCGACGTCGAGGACCTGGGGATAGTCACTGGATGTGTCGTAACCGTGACTTTTCTTGGCGTCGACGCCGGTGTCGAAGCTGGCGTCGAGTCGACAGACCCGTGTGTCGAAGGTCCCTTCGACAACGGCGTCGAAGACATCGACCTCGACGGAACCCTCGTCGACGGCGTCGACGGAACCTTCGAGGAAGGTTTGGAGGTCATAGTCCTACTCGAGGGTTCGAGACGCGCTCGAGAGGTTTCCTTCGCCGGGTACTGCGACTCGCGGCGTTTTTGGCCTTCGGGTCTTTCGACCAGAGCATCGCTCTCGGCAGTCTTCGAGGGGGTCGAGGCCGCTTTCTCGAAGACGCTCATCATATTTTTTCGGAATTCCTCCCATTCAGCCCGGGAACTATGTTTCGTGGGGCAAGGGATTCTTTTTGGCGAAACAGAGGAAGAGGAAGACGGAGAAGGGGATCTTCGACGTCTCCTCTTCGAGTGCTTCGATCTCGAGGAGTGATGAGACCCACTCCGAGACCTGGAGCGCGAATGGTGACGAGGAGACGAATGTCTCGACTTCGTTGACGAAGAAGAAGCTTTAAAAGTCTTACCTTTCTCCAGCTTCCCCCTACGCTCCTTCAGGGCCTTAGCTGTCATGGACATACAGTCCTCGCATTCCGAACAATGGTGTTCAGCTCCCAAACACCACAGACAAACTCTGTGAGGATCGGTCATCGACATGTTTTTCCCACAATCTCGACATTTCTTGAAGCCGGATCGAGGAGTTGTCGGTTCCGACGAGGAAGCCATCGAGTACGGATCGAATAACTCGAGGTAAATAGGATTAATCTGACTAAGAACTGAGCAACGGTATTCCGAGGCACTGAGTAAGCGCGGAAAAAAGGAACTGAGCAACGGACGCTGCGCGCGGCCTTTATAGGCAGGATGACGTCGACGTCGATACGGCAGCTGTCGAGGGACATCGACTCGGAGGATGTCGACGCGCAGCGCCCTCTAGAGAAAACAATTTTCCGAGGCCAGCAGAGCTGGAAGGAGATATCGAAACTATCTAAGATGAGGAATACGTCGGAGGACACAATCCCTTCGAAACACAACATCATGCCGAGCAGCGACTTGATGTTCCTCACTGTGGCAATCTTCAGTGCTAACAGCTGTTGCACCTTGCCCAAAATGGCCGCTATCCTCCCCTCTGACGGAGCCACCAAGCAGTATACCGGGTTGACCCTGGACCCCATGATTTAGCATAGTTCACTGAGAACCTCAGATCTGTCAGCAGTCGGAAGGTCCCCTCGATGTGATCGATGGCGATGTCCCTTGACCTGGCCCGGATGAGCCATTCGTCGAGTCGAGGTATGGGTACACATGAATTCCTTGTAGTCACAGATGGGCCGCCAACAGAGCCAGGCACTTTGTAAAGACTCTGGGCACCGACTTCAGTCCGAAGGGGAGAGCCTTGAACTGGTAATGCTTCCCTTGTATGACAAATCGCAGGAGCTTGCAATGTTTTCTGTGAATGGGGATATGGAAGTAAGCGTCGTCTAAATCCAACGACGACAGAAAGTCTCCCTCCTCCAGTTGGCCGAGCACGTGCTGCAGCGTGACCATCCTGAATTTCTCGTAGATTGAGAATGGGCCTCGAGCACCCGGTCTTCTTCCTTACTAGAAAGTATCTTGACTGAACTCCGGAGCCCTGCAGTCACTTCGGAACCAGCTCTATTGCTCCTTTCCTTAACATTGCCCGAACCTCCAGCAGCAGTTGAGGGATGTGTTGTTCTGGGTGGGCCACCGGTGGTATTCGCAGACACTTTTGTTGAAACTCCAAAGTGTGTGGGTGAGAGAGTCCAGCAACCATTGATCGATGGAAATATTTTCCCACATGTTGACAAAGTTTGCCAGCCGGCCTCCCACTGGGGTAAAGGGGAGGAGGCCAGACATCCCGGCCGGTTCAGTCTTGCTTGGAGGCTGGAGCACGGCCTTGGGAGCCTAGACCGCGATGGCAGCTACCTCCGAAGGCCTTGGAATGACCCCTGTAGGCTTCCTGGATCGTGGAACAGGAGGATTGGCGGCAAGAGTATGATCCACCGTCGAAACTCTTCAAAGATCTACCGAATTCACTCCTGAGGAATGAAAGGACGGACGGTGCTGTTGCAGAGTGCCCAGGGCATGGGCCGTCTCTGTGTCGGTCTTGATGGCCTGAAGAGATTCATTGAAGGCCTTGCCGAAAAGATTGTCTCCATCGAACAGCATGTACAGGACCCTCATCTGGACCTCTTGTCTGAAGTTGGTGGCCTTCAGCCAGCCATGGCGTCAGAGGGAACCCCGCGTCCGCAATGTCCAGGGCCACGGTGATGGCATGGTCTGACACCACCGCGCCTTCCTGAAGGATCTCCATTGCCTCTACCCGCTTGTCTTCGTGGAGGAAATCCAGGATTGGAGCCATCTTGTACCATAGCTCCCGGGAGTACCTGACCAGAATCACTAAGGTGGTGACCGCCTTGACCGTCGTCGCCACTGAGTAAATGACCTTCTGTCCCACAGCGTCCAATTTCTTCCCCTCGCCATTCGGTGGGACAAAGGTTGATGACGACGGGTTGGATGAATTCTTCCTAGCCACAGCCGAGACCGCCGAGTCCGGCGATGGTTGTGACAGCAGACATTTGGGTGCAGATTCCGGCACCCAGTATTTCTTTCCTAACCGGTCCCTCTTCGCCGGGGCTGAGGCGAGGTTCTTCAGCAGCACCAGCCCCTCATCCCAGACATCGCCCGAGAGTGGTACCGACCGAATGCCGTTCCTCTTCGCCTCCCGGCGATGATACAGGAAGCCCTCCTTCTTCTCTTCCGGGGTGAGCTGCAAGAGTTCAGACGGGCGATCATGGAGTGGAAGGATCCCACTTCGTCCAGAGGAGAAGCCCTCGGTGGTGGAGAGATTCGTCACACCACTCAGAACTCTTAAAGTATACTTTTTATCTCCAGGCAGAGTGGTTTTGCAGGTTATAGAAAGTAAACTGGGTCCAGAAAGTCTGTATAAGCATTCTTTAGGGCTTGTCCTTACTTGTTAGGGTCAACCACAAAGTTCAACCAGGACCAAAGTGTACAAGGTTTCACAGTTTTTTTTATCCCTGGGGTACTTTAGGACATGTATTAGCTCAACCAGAAAAGAGCCAATACAAGGACTAACAGAACTGGAAGACTTGCTTCTGATCAGAGGGCTCCCAAATTCTCCTCACCCACTTGCAGAGTCGAGGAGATTTTATGAATGTCAAGGACCATTTCAACGTTCCTCGACTTTCACGGGCAGTACAGGAATGTATGAAGCTAATTTGCTATTTACTGCAAACAAACGTTCTTTGTAGTAAATAGCAAATAAAAGTTTCACTGTGCACGGTTGGCCTCGGGGTGGCAGTCTAACGCCAAACATGAAATTTACTTATGGTGAAATGCACCATTTAACATACAGGATTTACACTTTTATTTTACCTTATAATGGGGCAAGTGTTTTATTTTTTGGTCAAGTAGGTATAACAAGTAACTAGATCTGCAAGCCTAGTGATATTTTAAAGAATTTTTAGAGGCATGGATTGTCTGAGGGCGATACTGGTCCTGATGCTGCACAATCTATAGTCGGAAATATAGGACCCAATATTAAAGCTAGGGCTTGGCTGGGATCACGTGTTACCTTTATGAAGGAAAGCAATGTGCTTGGGAACCTGGAGTGCTAGTACACAGCTATGTCTACAGTTGTATACAGCTCGGCTACACATTAGAACATAAATCTTTTCCGTTCACCCCTAGAGCACACACTACATGTAGCAATGGGGCGACTATCTTGCATTGCAAATATACCACTAGATTCAATTTGTAAAACAGCAACATGAAGTTCGGTGCACGCAACCACACAATAATATTGTGCTAATATGCAAGCAAGAGCGGATTCCCAAGTGGGCCAGGCAGTACTAAAACGTCTGTTTTCATCTGCTCCTTTAGCTCACCTGCCACCTTCTCCAGGTACTGCTAGCTAGACTATACAAAACATGTGAATCTAAGCCGATTCACAATCCTCAGAAGGCAAACATTACTTACCCAGTAATTGTCTATCTCTAACTTGTATCTACTTAGAATCACATATGCCCACCAAGCTGCGTCTCAGTACTAAACAGTAAAAAACAGATTTACACTCATCCAGTAGACACGTCACACAAGCAATGAGTGAATCATGGGTCCCTGAACATGTAGGATAAAGTGTATGACAGGAACTCCCCGGTCGATGCTGTTTTTAAATCTGAAAAACAAGATAAATACTCTGAGACCACCACAAGATGGAAGCCCATGCAAAGCATAGGATCAGCGCATAGTCCAATCCTATGCAAATGCATCCAGACCGTTTAGCCTAGCCTACCCTAATACAGTGAGTGGAATGGAGGCCCAAAGAGACATGCTTCCATCTCTGTGGCCGATGGAGAGGCTAAATCTCTAGCGGGCAGCCACTGCCTTCAAGCAGTGACATCCAAGCGCATGTATCCACTAATTTTTAGCCAGTAAGAGGAATATTATTATAAATCACTGAGAAACTAGAAAGTGTCTCACCCGCTATTCAGCGGGTATCTGTCATCCAGGTGGGCAGGACACGGCCATCGCTTTTGGATCCAGTTCCTGGGGGTGAACCAGTGCGGGAGGATCACCTGGATGAGGGGTCTTTGGGGGAGTGAAAGTGGGACACCAGTGGGTGAGACGATGTATCCCCTTCCTTGTAACACCTTTTCCCCATCCTACCAGGTAGGATACCTAGGAACTCAACCACCTGCCCCTTCCCAACACAAACACATTGTCACAGACAATTCACCGTGAGTGAAAATGGACTAAAACCAGAGCTGTATACCTGACATGTCGCTACACCATGGTCAGGCAATGACGGATCATTACATGCACCTGATTTCCATCCCACTTCCCCACACGAATAAAAGGCGGAGCATGAAACCACACTCTGAGCGAGGCAAAACACACGAGGAAACAGCAGTTCCAAGATGGCAGTTTAATATAAGGAGAAAGACGGCGAGATCAGAGAGGATTGCAACGAGGGAAGTACCCTTGACCTGTAAAGACCATTACTTCCCTGAGCCATGGAAAGTAAGAGACCGAAGACCAGGTACAAAGGCTGATCAAACCTGCACAGTGTGTCGGAGGTACCCAGGGCCCTCCCGCGTCGATAACCAAGGCAGGGAGGAGCGATTGCTGTTTTGGTACTGTCCTTGGCTCCTACAACAAAGCGGCATCAGAAAAGACAGCACAGCCGGTGAGTCGGAGACTGATAGCAATCCAGCCTGTGTTTTGAACCAAGGTTGCAAGCATTAACATTGTATAAGGAGAACATTGTGTGAGGAATTTGGGCAATATACAATTGGAAGCCAAAGGAAGTAGTTGAACTTTATAATTGAACTTTGGGAGGCCAAGAAAAGATACCATACACAGGGCCTCATCACGAGTTTGGCGGTAACCCTTAAAATCGGCGGTAACGCTATCAGCGCCGATTTTAAGGGTCCGTCGGATCACGAGTCCAAATACCGCCGGCGCCATTACAGCCGGCGCAAGTACAGCCGGCTGTACAAGCATCGGCAGTAAAAGCGCCAGTAACCATTCGCGCTAAAACATCAGTAATCACGAGTCCGGCGTAGGAACAATTAGCGCCAGAAAAGCAGCGGATAATCCGCCGAAAATACCCCCAGCAAAAAGCTGGAGGTAAAAGAACACAGGCCACAGCAATAAGGGCTCAGGCGAAACCAATGCTATTCTGAAGCCTACAAAGGACCCACCCATGCACAACACACCCTCCCCAACACCATTACACCAGTAGGAGCAGGGAGGAGACAGCAATAAGGGCCCAGGTGAAACCAATGCTATTCTGAGGCCTACAAAGGACCCACCCATGGACCACACACCCTGCCCAACACCATGCTGCCATTTGGAGCCGGGAGCCTCGATGTGGACTTCTATCTGCTGCGCCTGGAGCTACAGATGCCAGCCAACCAGGCCAGGGCCCTGGTAGCGCAGGGGGAGGTGGGGATGAGGAGAAGGAGGAGGAGAGCAGCACCAGCAAGGCGGCCAGCCATCCCCACGGTCAGGTCAACACCCTGGGCCCTGACTGATGGCCAGTTGGTGACTGAATATCAGCTGGACAGGGCTACCATCACCCAGTTGCTGGACACAATCCAGGCTGACATCGGCAGCCGCATAGCCATCAGCACAGAAGTACCACCGCTAGTGACTCTTGTGTCTGTGCTTCAATTCCTTGGGACTGGCAGTTACCAACATACCGTTGCCATAATGCATGGACTGGCCCAGTCCACATTCAGTGCCATGCTGGGACAGGTGCTCGATGCACTGTTGAATCATGTGAATTAGCACATCGCATTGCCACCACACAGGCACAGGTGAACCAGCTGAAGGGTCAATTTCATGCCATTGCCCAAGTACCGAATGTGATAGCAGCCCTGGACTGCACACATGTAGCACTCGTACCACCCCAGGCACATGAGGCAGCATACAGAAACCGGAAACAGTACCATTCCCTCAATGTGTAGATGACATGTGGGCCTGACCTCACCTTCAGCCACTGTTGTGCCCGCTACCCAGGATCCACCCACAACTCCATGGTCCTGCGCAAAAGTACCCTGCCAGCATACATGGAAAGGCACTGAGGGCAAAACACATGGCTGCTGGGGGAGTACAAATGTATACCATAATGCATGTCAATCCACAACTGATGAGGCGGGTTACACACAATGAAATCCATGAATCTCAATAGGCAGCACCATTACTGCAGCATTCCCATTCAAGCAGCTTGCACGAGAAACATTGGACATGTCCAACACAGCAGAACATACCCATTCAGGATGTAAAAGACAAGTGGCAGAACAGTGACATATGGAAGGCCTACCACCATAAAGCCTCCTGTGTGAGTAGCACTATGGCTCCCATCACTGACACAGTACAGACATCCCACCCTCCCCACCAGACAGTTATGCAAATGTAACCCATAAGTTGCCACATCCACAAATGCACCACACATAAGTAGCCTGAGTAATGGCAATGTACATCCCACAAACACTGTCCCCAGAATGGCCAAGGAAATGCACGGAGAACAGTACGGAATAGTGACAAATGTAACTGCAGCCAAAGGGAATGGCAATGACACATGAGGCAGCCACTTCTCTCATGCGGTAGATGGAAGGGCCCCCTTACCCAGTGACAAGTGAATGAGTACAGTTACTTTCTGAAACAGAGGTGTACCTGGTTGAGAGTACCTCATTGATTCAATGCTGCTCGTAGCACAGCACACTCCACAATGTTGTTGATCTAATGACAAGTACGGCAAAATGACACTGATGACTGAGCTCTGTACACCCACTGGACTTACCTTGTCCCCATACCGGCTTTCTGTCCCCTGCAGGTTATTCTGGATATCCCCAGTACACGTGGCTCATGACTCCTGTGCGTCATCCACACACGGCAGTGGAGCGGACATACAACCTTGCCCATGCTCGTACACGGATCTGCGTGGAGAGGGCATTTGGACCGCTGAAGGCATGCTTCCGGTGCCTCGACGCACGGGAGGGACATTGATGTATGCACCAGAAAAAGTTGGAAAATTGTACTGACATGTGCCATGATGCACAACATCTGCTGTCGCAGAAATGTGCCACTGCCCCCTTATGCTCATGTGCACCCACCTGAGGATGGGAGTGAGGGTGATGACGTGTCTAAAAGGTGTTGCACGTGCACAAAGGGTTGGGGTGAGGGAGGGGAGGTTGGCCAGACAGGGATTGATTGATGTATTTTTCTAACACGGGTGATGGGTAAATTGAACAGATGTCACTTCAACATTAAATAGAATCTTTCCACAATCACTATTGTCCATGCTTTGTGATTTTTAAAATGTGATTTATTTTCAGTGCACCAATCCCCCCTCCCCCCAGTGAACACCCAGCACACAATCCCCCCTCCCCCCAGTGAACTCCCCACAACTGTGCAGGTTGGTGCATGTGTCTCATCAGGGCACCAACAACGATGCCATGTACGACTAGGATGGTCGTGGGCGTTTTCCTTGTCCGGGCCCCTCTTGTGTGTGTGACCTGAGGTGACGCATAGACCGGCGCCTAGGAGATGGCTCAAGGGATCCCTCCGTGGGTGTGGTTGAGGTCGAAGGGACTGACCCGGTTGCCTGCATGTGCTGTCGGATGAGGTTGTTTCCCTCCCTTGTTTGCTCAGCAAGTGCTGACACTGCCTCGCACAACTCCCTCACCCTTTGTCCAAACCCAGTCAGGGCAGCGGTACATTGCTCTACGACTCAGCATGTGCGCGCATTGTCACGCGCTATGTACTTACATCCATGGCGTATGGATGCACTGATAGCCTTGATGTGCCGGCTGTGCACCTTGGCCATTGATTCTACCTTGGCCTGTTTGGCCTCTATCACGTCCGGTCGGCCCATCACTGCTGCCCCTGGTGTGGCAGGTGCCGGCCTGCCACTTGTGCGCTGTTGGGAGAGGGTGGGGGGGGCTGCATGGGGAAATGGCGCCGGTATGGATTGGGCTGCCAGGCTCTGAGTGCCGGTCTTCAGGGCTGCCATATGATGGCGTGTCCTCGTCCGGCTGCGGTGTGCGGACACGACGCACATGTGGGCTTTGTGCTTGCTGTGTGCCTGGCCTTGGGGTTCCCTGTGGTGTGACCACCCCTTCTGCATCACTGCTTCCGGGTGAATGCAGTCCTCCTGCATGATGTGCACGTGGAGGTGTCGCTCCCACATCGGGCTCCGAGCTACAGGTCAGTACCTCTGCATCGGGGCTGTGCCTGGTGGCTTGGGGCGAGCTGGCCGTGGCCTCCCTGCGGCCATGTGGGTGCTGCTGTGGTCTGGTAGGGCTGCATTGTGGTGGAGTGGGGGGTGGCCTGCGTCGGCTCCCTTCCGTGCGGCCTCTTTGTGGGGTAGTGGTGCTGGTGGAGGCACGCTGCCGTGGGCGCTGTGATGGTGTGGCCTCCTCCCCATCATCTTCGTCCCGTTGGGTTTGACGTGTGCCTCTGGGGTACATAGGGTGTGGTGTGAGTTAAATGCTACCTACATTAGTGTAATGCAGTTCATGCTAACAAGTGGGATTGCAGACAGTATCAATCATGCATTCAACTTGCATTTTGTTCAGTCGCCATGTGGTGCTTGGTGTGAGTGAGTATGGAGGTACACTGCATGGGAATGTTTGAGTGGCAAGACTGCATGCGTGGTTGGGGTGCACTGCGCTCAGGGTATTGGGGGTATATTCCTGCACACTCAAACTCTACATGGCTGTCCCATGGCTATGGATGTCTATTCCCTGCCCCTAACATTGATGCAGTGCACGGGCAGGGTCGCTAGGCAGCACTACGGTTCAATGGATGTAGGGCTCACTTATGAGTGTCTGCAGTTCCTCACACACATTTCTTCACATTCGTTCACTCAGGGTCTGCATGTGCGGTACTTTCAGTTGCATGCATTCTGGGTGGGACTCACCTGAAGTTGGATCGATGCCGGTGCCTGCCTCCGCTCCACCAATTCCCTTGATGGTTCCAATATCAATCAGGGCACTCATCTTCTCCTCCCAAGGTGTGAGTTCGGGTGGGGGTAGTGGTGGTGGACCTCCTCCAGTGCCCCTGCTTGCATTCCTGTGCTGTGAGAGGATGCTGCGGACTCGTACACGCAGGTCGTTGAGGCGCTTGCGGCAATCCTCCCCATCCCGCGGCAAACACGCCCCACAGCAGTAACCCTTTGGCTGATGTTGCGCCAAATCTGTGATCTGCGCTGGCCACTGGTTTTGTGCTACTGCAGCTCCTCATGATATGTCTCGGCCTCCTCCACCAGTACAGCCAGCTCCTGGTCGCTGAATTTGGGCTTTCTCACCCTGTCCAGGGCAGTCTTGTCCCTAGTGTTCTCCTGTGACATGTTTTGCTGTTAGATGGGGTGGATGGCTTCCAGGGGCTGTGATATCCGATGGATTGTGATTTCCAAGATGGCCGCCGCTTTGTTTCCTGTTCCGGCGGTGACGCGTTTCCCGGGCGCTAATAGTGCCCACTCATTGTGCACGCTATGGCGGTAGTGCACGGTGCACCGGATTTAAGGGTTCTACCCTTTGCACGCTATTTGCGCTAACGCCATGTCCCGTTGCGCGTGCACGAAAACTCGTGATTTGGCGGATTATCGGCCGGGGGTCTGGCGTTATTTACGTCCGATGGGAAAACAGCTGCATTACCGCCGAACTCGTGATGAGGCCCACAATGTGGTCCAGTGTCACGTGGGTGCTCATTCGAAAGTCTCTGTTAGGCATCCATCTGATGCTGAGTGTGAAAGAAATTATAAGTTACTCACCGTATTGACTAGTCCCCTTTCCTCCATACTGCACGGGCATCACTTACAAGGGACAGAGACGGAACCTTTTTCACCAGAAAAAACCTTCTTCCCCTTTAAATTTAGAGGCGTGGAGGAGTGCAGCCCAGGGATCATGCGCTGCCCTGACTCCGCCCTCCGGCGCCACACCTCAGTCCCCATTGACGTATCGACAATAGATTTAACATTGCTTAATGACACCAGTATTATTAGGGGGGAGGTTGGTGGGACGTATGGAGGAAAGGGAACTAAGGTCAAAGAGTACGTTAGTCACTACGGTGAGTAACTTATAATTACTTTTACGTCCCGTCCCCTTTCCTCCATACTGCATGGGTGATTACAACTGAATGTAGCCCAAGGGTAGAGAGGAGACCCTCCTTAAGCAAATAGGTTCCTGAGAACCGCCTGTCCGAAAGCCGCATCAGCTATGGAGCCGGCATCCAAACAGTAATGCTTGCAGAAAGCCGAGGGAGTGGCCCAGTGGCCGCCCTGCTTATGACTTGCCTTGGGATCGGCAAAGAACATAGGGAGCACTATCTCGTCGTTCAAGTGGAAAGTAGACGGCACATTGGTCAGGAATGCTGGGTGTGTCCGCAGGACCACCTCGTCCTTGTGGAAGGTAGTATATGGTTCTGAGGCGACCAGCACCTGTATTTCGCTGACTCTACGAGCCGAGGTAAGGCCGACTAGTAAGGCCATCTTGATGGTGACCAGCCTGATGTCCGCGGACGCCATTGGCTCGAACGGTTTGTGCACCAGGGCGCCCAAGACTATGTTGAGGTCCCACACGGGGTGCAGCCTCTTGACTGGCGGGTAGAGCCTTGCGAGCCCAGTCAAATGTTTCTTGATGATTGGAGGAGGAGATGATCCCTTCTTCCGAGTTCCTGTAAGCCACGATGGCTGCGAGTTATGTGCGGCAGGTGTCCACCTGTACACCAGAGTGAGTGAGATGCGCCGAGAAGGAGAGCACGTCCACCAAAGTACATGCCAGGGGTTCGATTTCCATGGAGTCTGCCCAGTGGCAGAATCTGGTCCATTTGCTTTTATACTGGGCCCTGGTAGCCTTGCTTCTGGCGCCCTGTATGATTTCCAGATTGGCCTGTGAGAGGCTGAGGTGCTGCAGCGTTACCTGCTCAGGTACCACGCTGTGAGGGCTAGTTTCTGTGGCGTGGGGTGAATGACCCTGCCCCCCTGCTGCACCAGAAGATGTGCTGGGCCCATCGGGAGGTGAATCGGAGGCACTTCCGTGAGGCTGAGCAGCTCCGAAAACCATGGCCACCATGGATCTATTAGACTGATGTTGCGTTGGCGAGACTCCTTGATCTTGCAGATCACTCTGTGAATCAGCGGATTGGTGGGGAAGGCGTACGCCTTTATGCCGTTCCACTGAAGCTGAAATGCGTCGCCCAGGGAGCCAGGGCACTGTCCCTGCCAGGAGGCAAACTGAGGGCACTTCTTGTTAAGCCAGGTGACAAAGAGATCCACCTAGGGATGACCCCAATTTATGAAGATCCCCTGAATGACGAGATTGTTTAGCTGCCACTCGTAATTGTCCGCTCCCAACCTGCTGAGCCTGTCCGCCTTCAGGTTGGTTTCCCCCGGGAGGTAGACTGCCATGAGGTAGATGTCGTTCTCCAGGGCCCACTCCCACATGCTGATTGCCAGTCTGCACAGAGGAGGGGAACTGGTGCCTCCCTGCTTGTTGACGTAGTACATGCTGGTCGAGCTGGCTGTCTGGATGAGGACAACCTTGCCCCTGAGAAGTGGTAGGAATGCTCTGAGCGCTAGCCAGAAGGCATTCAGCTCCAACCAATTGATGTGGTATTTTTGCTCCTGTTGAGTCCAGGTGCCGTGGACTGGGAGATCGTCAGAGGTGGCTCCCTAGCCCTCGAACAAGGAGTCTATAGTGATGGTGGCCTGCGGGGATGGTGGCCGAAAGGGCTTGCCCACCCATAGAGTGCAGTCCCTTGACCACCATGTTAGGTGCGGCTGGAGATATGGAGCGACGTTGATCATCTCGGATTGAGAGCCTCGCTCCTGGTTCCATGAGGCCGCAAAGTGCAGCTGAATCCTCCTCACCCTCAGTCTCGTGTGTGGGACGGCTAATAGGACTGCTGCCAGAAGACCCAGGAGATGCTGGTACCACCAAGCCGAGGTCACTTCTCTGCTGAGGAAGTGGACGGTGGCCCTCTTGATGGCCGATATCTTGCCCTCCGACGGAAATACCTTCTCAGAGCACGTGCCCCAGATGAGGACCAAGAATGTCAGACTATGCGTGGGCTGCAGCTGCGACTTCTTGAGATTGAGCGAGAAGCCAGATCGTGTAGTGTGTTCATGGGAAGAGTGGTGAACCGCTTCCAGATATATAGCCCTGACGAGCCAGTCATCAAGGTATGGCTACATGTGGAGACACTGCGCTCTCAGGAAGGCAGCCACCGTATTCATGAGTCTGGTCAAGACCCTGGGGGCCGAGTTGAAGTCAAAAGGAAGGACCTTGTATTGAAAATGGTAGCCCATGATCCTGAACCTTAGGAAAGAACGATGGGGCTGCCAAATCGGGACGCGTAGAGACACGTCCTTCAGATCGAGGGAGCACATCCAGTCTCCCATGCACAATGTCTCCGCTATAAATTCTGGTGTAACCATCTTGAATTTTTGTAGGGGTACGGAGAGTTTGAGGGTGGAAAGGTCCAGCACAACTCTCAGGCCAGCCTGGCTCTTCTTCTGAATCGTGGAAATTCTGGAGTAAAAGCCCAAGCCTCGCTGGGAGGCTGGGACTTCCTCCATTGCCTGGCTCTCCACGAGCGACAGGATCTACGCCAAAAGAGTTGCTGTCCCAACCTGTGAGAGTGGAGGGGAGGAGGGAGGAGAGGCTGGGAGAGGGAGGCGGTACCCTGTGTATACTACAGAGAGGATCCAGGGGTCTGCCAATTTCTGATGCCAGAAATGTGCGTGGAGAGCAAGCCTGCCCCACACTGGAGACACGTGGACCCAAAGGGGCGTGTTGTGCCTTCTTTTCCTCGGAGGCTGTTGCGGACGATGGGGACTGGAAAAAGCCCTTAGCCCCCCCTTTGTTGCTTGCGCCGGGTCTGAGACGGTGAGCGGTCCGGCTGCGTGGATCTCCGTTCCTGGAAGCCGCAGAACCCTCCATACGTACACCCCATGTCGGCGCGCTGCTAAGACTGGGTATACGACTTGGGCATGGTCTTTGTAAAGATGGATAAAGACTAGGCCGTTTGTGAGCTGTTTTTCTTCTTGTTCAGCTCTTCGTCCGTGGAGGAGTGGAAGAGGTCCCCCCCCCTTCGAATGGTAGATCTAATACACGCTCCTGGACGTCCGGGTTGTATTTCATTGCCCGGAGCCAGGCTGTCCTTCTCATGTCCATGGCAATACAGATGGCACGGCTAGAGGTGTTGATATGGGCCATGGTGGATTCCATGAGGTCATGCGCCACCAGCTTGGCCTCTGCCAGCCCCGCCTTAAAACGTGATTGGCTCTGTGCCGAGAGTTCCGGGAGGAAGTCCGCAATTTCCCACCATAACTTCTGGTTGGTGGCAGCCAGCATGGAATCGGCGTTGGCTTGACGAAGGTGCAAGGAGGCTTGGAGTATAGTGATGCCGCAGCGATCACTGAGGAGTGTGGCTGAGGATGGGCCGAGAGCAAGAGTGTATCCCCCTCCATCTGCCTGTACTTGGCATCCAGGTGTTGATTGACTGGCTGGGCCGAGTGGGGCTTAAGCCAACCCTTCTTGGCCAGGGAGACTACATCGGTCTGCAGAGGAATCCCTGTCTTGGCAGAGGCGCGTCGCGTGAGGACTTCAGCCAGAACCCCCTCTGCCGGCTGCTCGACCTCGGGCTGGGGGAGGCCCAGGTATACCGCCAGCCCAGCAAGATGTTTGTGGAAGGCCCTGGCTAAGGATGGCGTGTACGGATCCTCCTCATCGTTCATGTCCTGCAGATCAGGAGGATCCTGCAGAGGTGGAGGAGTAGCCTGAGCCAGAGGCTGGGGCACAGGGACCGCGGCCGGAGGCTGAGGAGGTGGCGGAGGCTGGTACGGAACCGCCTGAGGAGTCGGCTGGGGAGCCGGAGGCAGCGGCTGAACCGGGGCCGGGGGCGCCAGTGGAGGCGCTTGTGGTGCCGCTAGCATAGTCGGGAGGACTTCCCTGATGGCGTCCTTGAGGATAACCCCTATCCAAGGTGACTTCATGAGCCTGAGGAACCTCTCGAAGAACCCCTCTTCACTGGCCTGAGAGTGGTAGGGGGTACTGACAGGGTAGGCGGGGGCTGCTGGAGCCGGTGTATACCCTGCCCGTATGGACGCAGTGGGAAGCTGCCCTGCACATAAGAAGGATAGGCTTTAGGCCACATACCTGGTTGAGTACAATCCCACCCTGACACTTGCTGTTTGTTGAACTCCTGGAATGACGTCGAACGGTTGCCTCTGTCTGGTGCGGCGGCCATCTTGTCGAGCTGCCTGCCACGTGCCTGCGACGTGTTGCCCGGCTCACTGGGCACAGCCTCATCCAGGACTCTTGTATGTGGATCACAAGGCCTACCCTGCTCCTCGGGCCTAGGCCCAGTAGGTGTGACACGCTCGACCCTGGGGTCAGTAGAGCTGCCTTTAGGCACACCCTCGGTGTAGCCCCTCGGCCATGAGGCCGGTACAAGGGCGGAGCCCCTCGGATGACGATCCGGTACAAGAACCTTCCGGTCCCTCAACACTGCCACCGGGAGGATCCGAGGATCCCTCAGCCCGATAGCTGAAGCAGCCTCGGTGCATGTGCCGGAACAAGGACCTGAACGGTCCCTACCACGCGTGAGAGTCCTTGGGAAGGAGTCTACTTTGCGGGGTGTGTTAGGCAGAAACCTGTGCAGTTCCCTTGGGGAACACTGCAAAAGATTTAAGACTACAGGTAGAGCAGTAAACCCCTTTGGTAGCAGTCTGCACCACCCAGATTTACCTGGTAGCTGTGGCTGAGCAGTCAGACTTCTCTCAAGAAGAGTTAGGCAGTATGCAAAGTATACACAATATGTACCAAAACACAATAGCACAAGCAAACACTGACCAGAGCTTGGTTTCAAAAGTATATAGTTATTTATTTAAAAACACATAAATTAAAAACACTCTAGCAAAATATAGTAAACACTTCAAACACAGTTATAATGAAAGTAGATTCAATCCTTTCTCCTATCTAGACAACTCTAGGTTAACACCACTTAATTAAAACAGAGGTGAGTGCTTAACGTTAGATGACACTCTAGTAGTTTCCAAGAAAGGGAGAGAAAAAGCAGAAATGGGTTAAACACACCACTCTAAGGTCCAGAACACTTGCAATAGGCTCAAAGAAGCACAAAGTCATAGGTGAGCAAAAGTCACTAGGCAGGGCCCACTCTTAGAGTAGCCGGAGCGAAAATGTGCCCAAGATCACACTGTTAGTTAGAGATTCAAAGTCTTGCAAGGAGTCAAAAAGAGTTTAGAGTGGCTCAGAAAGTTTAGCCAAAGTGTCCCAGGCACTCCCAGGTTCGAAAGCCGGGGACTAAATCTACCCCGTACAGTCGGTAGCAAGGGAAGCCAGGCGGAACACAGTACCTTAAGCGGAAAGGATCCTCCAGCGGGGGCAGTTGTTCCAGGCAGCGACAGCAAGGCTCGACGTCGGTCAGGGGAGAAGAATATCTCGCTGAAGAGCAGAAGAGAAAGGTCGTAGCACTGCCCGGGAAGAAACCAGCCGCGGAGTCCTCCGGTTAAAGGGTTGGTACCGACTTTCGCGGTATGGGGGTAAAGTGTGGTATTCCGGATGCCGGGGTGCTTGGCACAGGCAAGGCGGCCACGAGATACCTCAAAGAACGGAAAGAAGGCGAAAACTGGTTGTCCCCACCAGTCAAGGGAAGGAGCCACTCCGTTAAGAGTTCTCCTCGGTCGTCGGGAAAAAGTGGTGAGACGGTTCAGCAGGGCTCCACCGGGTGGTGTCGTCGAAGCAGGTCGGCTCAGCTCTTCCCTCGTCGGATTCTTGGTCCTGTGGCGACTTCTGAAGTCCCAGTCCCCAAAGCCCTGCTTTTATGCAGCAAACCCCCATTCACCCAGCCTAGCTGTCACTCAAACATGCTAAGTGGTGAGCCGGGCGGCTCACCACTTGGGCCAATCAGGACGGAGTGCGACTTGAGTTACCAAGGTAACTCAGTCCAGGGTGCCTAAATCCCCCTCCACCCCTCCTAAGTACCCCAGACAGAGTGGCACCACTTTGGAGGGCTTCTGTGGAGAAGCCCGCCAAAAGTGGAACAAAGGGCTCCACTTTGGGTCAGAGTTACAGAGGCGAACACCAACGCCATTTTAGAATCAAGTTTTGGCAAAAAGTCCCAACCGGAGTTATAAAAATAAATATATAAACCGGCGGTATGTTTAAGGCTACCGTAAATAAATAATTAAATGTGTTAGCCTAAAACAATGGGAAATCCCATAGGGAAATATTCGCGGTCGAATATAAAAAGTAGTTTCCACTGCCACCAGCCAAAACTCGATCAGGGGGGACGGAGACGTGCCCCCTCGACTAACAGACCCTGGGGCAATCGAATTGCCCCAGCCAGTACGTCCACAATATGATGGTTTGTACTGGTTCTGTTCAGGATTCAAGACTAGCAAAGTCTTTGGTGACTTTACATGCCCTGGGAGACAGTAGTCAGTCCCAGGGTATGGAGTCTATGTTGGGGAGTCCCTAGGACACCCCTGGGTCACGGCACAGAGGGTGCTGTGTGACCCACATCACAAAAATACATGAGGCCCTATGGAGTAAAAGACCCCATAGCCCATTCAACACAAGGTTTAACCAAGAAAACACACTTCAACATGTCCAAGAGTGAGGGTAAAAGAGTCTCACTCTTGGCAGGAGAAAAAAATTAAACCCCAGAAATCCAGCAAAGCTGCTGGGGGACTCACTAGGTAGGGAAATTCAGCCTAAACAGAGAATTCTCCCTAACACTCGCCCCCCCCAGACTAAGGGACAGGAGGATTTAATCCACTCCTGGATGAACCTCATACCTCTAGTCGATGATATACATCCTAGAGAGTCCATCAGCATTTTGATGGTGACACCCTGACCTGTGCTCAATGGTGAAATCAAACCCTTGCAGGCAGATTGACCATCTCAATAGTTTTGGATTTTCCCCTTTCATTTGCATTAACCATCTCAAGGGTTGGTGGTCAGTCTGAATAACAAAAGTAGAACCATACAAGTATGGCCTAAACTTCTTCAGTGCCCACACAATAGCAAAGCATTCTCTTTCGATAGTTGCCCACCTTGTCTCAGGATCCTTCAGTTTCCTACTGATGAAGCAAATGGGGTGCTCCCTACCCTTCTCATCCAGTTGGCTTAGAACTGCACCTATACCTACATTGGAAGCATCAGTTTGTACAATGAAAGGTTGGTGGTAGTCAGGAGCTCTCAATACTGGAGCCTGGCAAAGAGCTCTCTTCAGTTTTTCAAAGGCCTGATTGCACTCCTCATTCCATTTTACCTTTTTAGGGAATTTGGGAGAGGAGATTACATTCAGTGGAGAAGCTATGGTCCCATAGTTCTCAATGAAATTCCTGTAATACCCAGTGAGGCCTAGAAAAGCTCTCACTTGGGTTTGAGTAGTTGGTGTTGTCCAATTTTGCACAGCTTCAATCTTGCTGGGCAAAGGCCTTATTTCTCCACCTCCTACCTCATGTCCAAGGTAGACCACTTTACTTTGACCAATCTGGCACTTACTGGCTTTGATTGTCAAATGGGCCTGTTTCAGAGCCTGCAACACATGTCCTAGGTGGTTCACATGTTCTTCCCAGGAGTGGCTGAAGACTGCAATGTCATCCAAGTATGCCATGCAGAAATCTTCCATCCCAGCCAGAACTTGGTTCACCATCCTTTGGAATGTGGCAGGTGCATTTTTCAGTCCAAAAGGCATGACCTTAAACTGGTACAAGCCAACTGGGGTTGAAAATGCAGTTTTCTCCTTGGCATGGTCTGTCAGGGCTATTTGCCAATAGCCTGACGTCAGGTCAAATGTGCTGAGGTACTTGGCTGCACCAAGTTTATCCACCAACTCATCTGTCCTGGGCAAAGGGTGGGCATCAGTCTTGGTGACTGCATTTAGAGCTCTATAGTCCACACAGAATCTCAAGTCTTTGGATCCTGCCTTTGGTACTAACACAACTGGGCTAGACCATGGACTAGTAGAGGGCTCTATTACCCCGAGATCAAGCATCTTCTTGACCTCTCCTTTGATGTGGGCTCTGATATGTTCTGACATTCTGTATCCTCTGCTTTTGACTGGCAGACAGTCACCAGTGAGTATCTCATGCTGGCCCCAAGGGGTCAAGCCTGGTGACAGTGAGAACAGGGAGGCAAACTGATTTAACATAGATTTGCACTCCTCTTGTTGCTCAGGTGTCAGGTCTGAAGAGAGATTGACTCCTTCAACTTTTTCATCTAAAGGTACACCTCTGAGGAGATCAGGGAGAGATTCACTCTCTTCCTCCTCTGCAGCTGAAGCTAGGAGCAAGGCTCCTACATCAGGTCTGGAGATGTAGGCTTTTAGTCGGTTGGTGTGGAAGACTCTAGGAGCTTCCCTGGGTCTGCCCAGATCCACCAGATAGTTGACCTCTCCAAGTTTTCCCACAACCTTGAAGGGTCCCATCCATTTGTCTTGCAAGGCCCTCTGCCTTGTTGGGAGCATAACTAGAACTAGCTGGTCTTGAGTAAACTCAACCATGTTAGCCTTCTGGTCGTGCCAATGTTTGACCAGGGCTTGACCAGCTTTCAAGTTGTCACTTGCTTCTGCCATCATGTGTGACATTCTCCTCCGGAGACCTATCACATAGTCAGTCACTCTGACTGGCTTGAGGGGAGGAGCACCTTCCAACCCCTCCTTAATCAGGGCCAATGGACCTCTGACTGGATGGCCATAGAGAAGCTCAAAGGGAGAATAACCTACTCCCTCCTGAGGGACTTCTCTATAAGCAAAGAGAAGGCATGGCAGTAGAAGGTCCCACTTTTTCTTAAGGGGTTCTTCCAAAGCACCTATCATGCTCTTCATGGTTCTGTTAAACCTTTCAACCAACCCGTTTGTCTGAGGGTGGTAGGCGGTTGAGAACTTGTAGGTAACTCCACAGGTTTTCCACATGGCCTTCATGTAGTGGGACATAAAGTTTGACCCCCTGTCAGAGATTACCTCCTTAGGAAACCCAACCCTGGTAAAAATACCAAGGAGGGCCTTAGCCACAGCCGGAGCTGTAACAGTCCTCATAGGAATGGCCTCAGGGTATCTAGTAGCATGGTCTACTACAACAAGGATAAACCTGTTGCCTGAGGAGGTTGGAGGATCAAGGGGACCAACAATGTCAATCCCTACCCTCTCAAATGGGACTCCCACAACTGGGAGAGGCACTAAAGGTGCCACATTCTTGGAACCAACCTTACCAGAAGTCTGGCAGGTATGGCAGCTCTTACAATATCTATCTACTTCAGCCCCCATCTTTGGCCAATAAAAGTAGAGTGAGAGCCTTTCCTTGGTCTTCTTGAAACTCAAGTGGCCAGCCAAAGGTATCTCATGGGCTAGTTGTAAGAACTGTTGTCTGTTTTCTTGTGGGACTACAAGGCGTTTGTAGTCTCCAGGTTCAGACTCAGTGGGTTCACTGTAGAAGAGGCCATCTTCCCAGTGCAACCTATACTTCCCAGGCTCTTGCCCATCAGCTTGAGAAGCGGCCTGGTGGCGGAGACCCTCCAGAGTTGGACATTCTCTTTGCCCCTTACGAAAAGCTGCCCTGCTAGGCCCACCTTCTGCCAGTAAAGACTGCAGCTCAGGATGGTCCTCAGGGTCCAAGTCTCCAATAAGGTTGGGGCCTCCTTCTAGCTCTTCCTCAGAGTCTAGCTCAACCACACAGGGTTGTACCTCTCTCTCAGCCTCAGCTGGAGGGGGAGTTACAGGTGTAACTTTGGACAACCTAGGGGAAGTCCTTGTTGGAAGCACTGGAGTGCTTGCTGCTGGCTTTTTCCTAGGAGTCTTGGGTTGCCCCTTTGCTCCTGATCTGGTAGTTACTGCAGTAAGTTGCTCCAGTGGTAGAGGAGTGATTTCTGTCATCATCTCCTGAGATAACCCTCTCAGGGTTTTCTCCCTTGCAGGTTTTGTGAGTTCCTGAAACCTTTTGCTAGGAGGTCTGGGGGTATGAGATACAACTCCAAGAGCTTTGAGGTCATTACCCAACAGAACCCTACCTGGCACTTCACATTGTACACTGACAGGTATTTTTACAGCCATATCATTACATTGGATGAGAACTGGTAACTGGGGACACATCTGCACAGGCCCACCAGCTAACTTGGTGAGGCATTTGGGTGCCTTAGCAACATCCTCTGCCTTGAAAAATGATTCATCCACCACAGTTATGCTGGCTCCAGTGTCCCTAATGGCAGGAGTCTCCTGACCATTCACCTGGACACTGTCCTTATAATACTCTTTAGTATTATCTGGGATAGAGTTATAGACATCTAAATTCTGTTGCTCCCACAACCCCAGAGAGACTAAAGAAACACTAGCTGAGACTCCAGTGGGTTCATCAGCTAGTAATAGAAAGTTTCCACTTGCCATATGTACTTCCTCTTCTGGAGCGAAGGCTAAGGAGGCAAGCTGGACCCCTGAAGGTTTACCCTTACATCTGGGATCTCCTTTCACATGGTCAGTAGCCTTACAAACAAAGCATGAGCCAAAGGCTCGCTGGAATGGAGGCTTGTTCTGACCGCCTTCTGGTCTGGGACCAGAAGGTACACTAGCCTGATTTGGTTTCCCTTGTGGCTTACCCTTATAGTTTTGTTTGGGGCCCTCTTTGGAATTTGTAGTATTAGAATTCTCTTTGGAGTCCTTCTTAGACTGTTTTTCCCCATCCTTCTTCTGAGTTACCCCAGAATCCTTGTGAGTGGCCCTGTTGGCAACCCACAAGTCAGCAGCCTTAGCTAGTTTCCGGGAATCCAATTCCCTGGAATCAGCCAAGTGTTGTCTGAGCTCAGGAGAGCAGGCATCATAAATAGTCTCCAACATAAACAAATTCTTCATACCTTCATAAGTGTTCACCTTGTAACCCTTAATCCATCCCTCTAAGTTTTTCAAACATTCATTCACCCAGGTAGCCCAAGGGGTACCATCATGCTTTTTGAGGCTCCTAAACCTCTTAAGATACTGGGAAGGGGTCTTCCCAAACCTAGCTATCAAAGCTAGTTTCACACATTCATAGTCCTTCCTATCCTCCTCCCCCATCTCCATTACCACATCAGTTGCAACAGGGGGAAGCCTAGAGAACAACCAGGTGAGTAAGTCATTTCCTGTGATGTTCTGGAGCCCATGATTATATTCAAACAGAGACAACCAATCCAACACATCCAACTTAGGCTCATACATACCAACCAATTCTTTAGGCATCCGGGGTCTTTTAGGACTGGAACTTCTAGAGGAGCCAGAGAGAGAAACATTCTCAACAGATAATTTCTTCATTTCTAAGTCATACTTGAGCTCCATTTCCCTTAGCCTTAGTTCTTTGTCAGTTTGAGCATTAAGTTTCTTATACTCCAATTCTAGCTTCATTTTCTCCAGTTCAAAGTACTGAGGACTAAATGTGGGACCTGGTAAAGGTCCAGTAGGCACAGCAGGTAGAGCAGGCAGAGGCCTAGGGGGGACAGTTACAACAGCCTCACCCTCCTCTTCTGACTCTTCCTCAGAAACATCAACATTTTGCTCCATGTTAACTTCAACACTGTCATCTACAGTTGCTGGAGTGGTAGGTTCCTCTGAACCATCACCCAGACTTTGGTTAGCTAACAATCTTTCAATCAGCTCCATTTTTTTGCCCTTAGTCAGGAGATCCTTATGTTTACAGAGCACTCTTAAACAATCAGCAGTTTTGGCTGCAAGGGACTCTTGACTATAGCTTTCTATAACTGACATGTTAGAGGTTTTACTTTTTCAGTGCTAAGCTTTGTGGTTAGTTGCACTAAGGTATCTAAAGCACAATAAAATGTATACTCAATACAAATCCCACCGCTGTACACCAGTGTTAGGCAGAAACCTGTGCAGTTCCCTTGGGGAACACTGCAAAAGATTTAAGACTACAGGTAGAGCAGTAAACCCCTTTGGTAGCAGTCTGCACCACCCAGATTTACCTGGTAGCTGTGGCTGAGCAGTCAGACTTCTCTCAAGAAGAGTTAGGCAGTATGCAAAGTATACACAATATGTACCAAAACACAATAGCACAAGCAAACACTGACCAGAGCTTGGTTTCAAAAGTATATAGTTATTTATTTAAAAACACATAAATTAAAAACACTCTAGCAAAATATAGTAAACACTTCAAACACAGTTATAATGGAAGTAGATTCAATCCTTTCTCCTATCTAGACAACTCTAGGTTAACACCACTTAATTAAAACAGAGGTGAGTGCTTAACGTTAGATGACACTCTAGTAGTTTCCAAGAAAGGGAGAGAAAAAGCAGAAATGGGTTAAACACACCACTCTAAGGTCCAGAACACTTGCAATAGGCTCAAAGAAGCACAAAGTCATAGGTGAGCAAAAGTCACTAGGCAGGGCCCACTCTTAGAGTAGCCGGAGCGAAAATGTGCCCAAGATCACACTGTTAGTTAGAGATTCAAAGTCTTGCAAGGAGTCAAAAAGAGTTTAGAGTGGCTCAGAAAGTTTAGCCAAAGTGTCCCAGGCACTCCCAGGTTCGAAAGCCGGGGACTAAATCTACCCCGTACAGTCGGTAGCAAGGGAAGCCAGGCGGAACACAGTACCTTAAGCGGAAAGGATCCTCCAGCGGGGGCAGTTGTTCCAGGCAGCGACAGCAAGGCTCGACGTCGGTCAGGGGAGAAGAATATCTCGCTGAAGAGCAGAAGAGAAAGGTCGTAGCACTGCCCGGGAAGAAACCAGCCGCGGAGTCCTCCGGTTAAAGGGTTGGTACCGACTTTCGCGGTATGGGGGTAAAGTGTGGTATTCCGGATGCCGGGGTGCTTGGCACAGGCAAGGCGGCCACGAGATACCTCAAAGAACGGAAAGAAGGCGAAAACTGGTTGTCCCCACCAGTCAAGGGAAGGAGCCACTCCGTTAAGAGTTCTCCTCGGTCGTCGGGAAAAAGTGGTGAGACGGTTCAGCAGGGCTCCACCGGGTGGTGTCGTCGAAGCAGGTCGGCTCAGCTCTTCCCTCGTCGGATTCTTGGTCCTGTGGCGACTTCTGAAGTCCCAGTCCCCAAAGCCCTGCTTTTATGCAGCAAACCCCCATTCACCCAGCCTAGCTGTCACTCAAACATGCTAAGTGGTGAGCCGGGCGGCTCACCACTTGGGCCAATCAGGACGGAGTGCGACTTGAGTTACCAAGGTAACTCAGTCCAGGGTGCCTAAATCCCCCTCCACCCCTCCTAAGTACCCCAGACAGAGTGGCACCACTTTGGAGGGCTTCTGTGGAGAAGCCCGCCAAAAGTGGAACAAAGGGCTCCACTTTGGGTCAGAGTTACAGAGGCGAACACCAACGCCATTTTAGAATCAAGTTTTGGCAAAAAGTCTCAACCGGAGTTATAAAAATAAATATATAAACCGGCGGTATGTTTAAGGCTACCGTAAATAAATAATTAAATGTGTTAGCCTAAAACAATGGGAAATCCCATAGGGAAATATTCGCGGTCGAATATAAAAAGTAGTTTCCACTGCCACCAGCCAAAACTCGATCAGGGGGGACGGAGACGTGCCCCCTCGACTAACAGACCCTGGGGCAATCGAATTGCCCCAGCCAGTACGTCCACAATATGATGGTTTGTACTGGTTCTGTTCAGGATTCAAGACTAGCAAAGTCTTTGGTGACTTTACATGCCCTGGGAGACAGTAGTCAGTCCCAGGGTATGGAGTCTATGTTGGGGAGTCCCTAGGACACCCCTGGGTCACGGCACAGAGGGTGCTGTGTGACCCACATCACAAAAATACATGAGGCCCTATGGAGTAAAAGACCCCATAGCCCATTCAACACAAGGTTTAACCAAGAAAACACACTTCAACATGTCCAAGAGTGAGGGTAAAAGAGTCTCACTCTTGGCAGGAGAAAAAAATTAAACCCCAGAAATCCAGCAAAGCTGCTGGGGGACTCACTAGGTAGGGAAATTCAGCCTAAACAGAGAATTCTCCCTAACAGGGTGCGATGGAAAATAGCGGCCCCTGCTTGGGCATGGCTCAGTGTTTCATGAAGTTCTTGAGGTCCTCTGGAGGTGACTTCTGGAATAGCTCCCTCCACCTGGCTAGTGTGTTCTTCAACACATTTGAAGACAGCGAGCTGCACGCTGAACAAGTTTGCCAACCGTGGTCTGGGGCCAAGGCAACGTAGGCAGAGGGCATGGGGGTCTGAAGTTGGGAAGAGCCAGTTGCAAGATGGACACCTGCTGAACCCTGTGGAAGTCGTCATGCGCCGGTGAGGAGCGTGGCACCTGAGGACTGAGTACCTGTATGATTGTTAGGCAGAAACCTGTGCAGTTCCCTTGGGGACCACTGCAAAAGATTTAAGACTACAGGTATAGCAGTAAACCCACTTGGTAGCAGTCTGCACCACCCAGATTTACCTGGTAGCTGTGGCTGAGCAGTCAGACTTCCCTCAAGAAGAGTTAGGCAGTATGTAAAGTATCCACAATAGGTACTCAAATACAATAGCACAAGCAAACACTGACCAGAGCTTGGTTTCAAAAGTATATAGTTATTTATTTATTAAATACACATAAGTTGAAATCACTCTAGCAAAATATAGTAAAAACACTTCAAACACAGTTATAATGAAAGCAGTTTCAACCCTTACTCCTATCTAGACAACTCTAGGTTAACACCACATAATTAAAACAGAGGTGAGCGCTTAACGTTAGATGACACTCTAGTAGGTTCAAGAAAGGGGATAAAAAGAAACAGAAATGGGTTAACACACCACTCTAAGGTCCAGAACACTTGCAATAGGCTCAAAGAAGCACAAAGTCACAGGTGAGCAAAAGTCACTAGGCAGGGCCCACTCTTAGAGTAGCCGGAGCGAAAATGTGCCCAAGATCACACTGTTATTAGGGATTCAAAGTCTTGCAAGGAGTTGGAAAGAGTTTAGGGTGGCTTAGAAAGTTTAGCCAGGGTGTTCCAGGCACTCCCAGGTTCGAAAGCCGGGGGCTAAATCTACCCCGTACAGTCGGTGGCAAGGGAAGCCAGGCGGAACACGGTACCTTCAGTGGACAGGATCCTCCAGCGGTGGCAGTTGTTCCAGGCAGTGGCAGCAAGGCTCGACGTCGGTCAGGGGAGAAGAAGTTCTCGCTGAAGAGCAGAAGAAGAGGGTCGTTGCACTGCCCGGGAAGAAACCAGCCGCGGAGTCCTCCGGTTAAAGGGTTGTACCGACTTTCGTGGTTGGGGTAAAAGTGGTGGGGTTCCGGTTGCCGGGGTGCTTGGCACTGGCAAGGCGGCCACGAGATACCTCCAGAAGCGGAAAGAAGGTGAAAACTGGTTGTCCCCACCAGTCAAGGGAAGGAGCCACTCCGTTAAGAGTTCTCCTCGGTCGTCGGGAAAAGTGGTGAGACGGTTCAGCAGGGCTCCACCGGGTGGTGTCGTCGAAGCAGGTCGGCTCAGCTCTTCCCTCGTCGGATTCTTGGTCCTGTGGCGACTTCTAAAGTTCCAGTCCCCAAAGCCCTGCTTTTATGCAGCAAACCCCCATTCACCCAGCCTAGCTGTCACTCAAACATGCTAAGTGGTGAGCCGGCCGGCTCACCACTTGGGCCAATCAGGACGGAGTGCGACTTGAGTTACCAAGGTAACTCAGTCCAGGGTGCCTAAACCCCCCTCCACCCCTCCTAAGTACCCCAGACAGAGTGGCACCACTTTGGGGGCTTCTGTGGAGAAGCCCGCCAAAAGTGGAACAAAGGGCTCCACTTTGGGTCAGAGTTACAGAGGCGAACGCCAACGCCATTTTAGAATCAAGTTTTGGCAAAAAGTCCCAACCGGAGTTATAATAATAAATATATAAACCGGCGGTATGTTTAAGGCTACCGTAAATAAATAATTAAATGTGTTAGCCTAAAACAATGGGAAATCCCATTGGGAAATATTCGCGGTCGAATATAAAAAGTAGTTTCCACTGCCACCAGCCAAAACTCGATCAGGGGGGACGGAGACGTGCCCCCTCGACTAACAGACCCTGGGGCAATCGAATTGCCCCAGCCAGTACGTCCACAATATGATGGTTTGTACTGGTTCTGTTCAGGATTCCAGACTAGCAAAGTCTTTGGTGACTTTACATGCCCTGGGAGACAGTAGTCAGTCCCAGGGTATGGAGTCTATGTTGGGGAGTCCCTAGGACACCCCTGGGTCACGGCACAGAGGGTGCTGGGTAACCCACATCACAAAAATACATGAGGCCCTATGGAGTAAAAGACCCCATAGCCCATTCAACACAAGGTTTAACCAAGAAAACACACTTCAACATGTCCAAGAGTGAGGGTAAAAGAGTCTCACTCTTGGCAGGAGAAAAAAAGAAACCCTAGAAATCCAGCAAAGCTGCTGGGGGACTCACTAGGTAGGGAAATTCAGCCTAAACAGAGAATTCTCCCTAACAATGATAAAAAGACAAAAAAGATAAAGAGAAGAGGTAGCCGCGCATGGAATTACATGGCCGAAGCCAAACCCAGGAGTGCTGGTGAATTCGGCCCGTTCCCGTTGGCGCGAAAAAGGGGACTGAGGTGCGGCGCCAGAGGGCGGAGTCAGGGCAGCGCATGCTCCCTGGACCGCACCACTGCACACCTCTAAATTTAAAGGGGAAGAAGGTTTTTCTGGTGAAAAAGGTTCCGTCTCCCGCCCCTTGGAAGGGACGCCTGTGCAGTATGGAGGAAAGGAGACGGGACGTAAGACTAAGAAATATTGAGATCAAAGTGGTCATGCAATGGGTCAAGCTAAACCCTGTGCACATTCGAAAGTCTTCGATAGTTTAATGTACAAAACAATTGGTCCGAGCCCGGGTGAGGGAGATTAAGTGAACCAAACAAAGTGTTTTGAGCCCAGCAGTTAGGGATCCGGGGTGAACCATGAGTCACCCGAAAAAAATAATTCTCTGAACCTTGTTTTGAAAGGGATCTGAGCCTGGAAGAGAGGGTTCCAGGCTTAACACCCAAACTGAATACTGGTGAAAGGAAAAGAACGTTTGCGTGTTATTTTTGGTACAGCAGCCCTCTGCGTCAAGAGACTTGCAAGAAGTAAAGAAACTTGGACATAGTAGTTCCTGAACTGGGAAAATTGCGTGCTTTGCTCAAGTGGCCCACCTTGGCCAGTGCTGAAAACGTGGGGAAGGGAGGCCAACGACCCGATCATCCTGACATATTATTTTGTGAACACTTTTTCATGAACATTACCCCACACTATTTGTAAATTAGGGGTAAGGATTGGCAATAGTTTTTTTTTTAGTATAGGCCCTTTTAATTTGACAAGACTTCACTAGGACTGCATTATTATTATTTGATGATCGTAGTTTGCTCCCATCTGTAGATTTAGGTTTCGATAGGCGTTTATCACACCCTTGTGCAAGTTCAATAAACACCATTGAACTGTGGTCACTTGTGTCTGCCATACTGCTGATACCATGCCTTCCTTACATCACCCATACATTGGAGGGGATCACACCAAAGACAAGTAAGTGCTGAACACAATAACAGAGGCGTAACTACATCAAGATTCTGGGAGGATCAGGCAGCCTCTGACCTTGCACTAGAAGACTGTCACAAGAACACATCCTCCTGCTTCAAAAAGGTGCTTTGCCAGAAAAAAAGCAGTAGAACCAATCCCCCAAAGTCAGGGGAAACACATGTAGATACTCTCTGTATTTACCCAAAAAGACAGACAGACAAAAGACCGGTACTAAATCTGTGAAGGCTAAGCGCCTCAGCAAGTGACGATACTGGGAAGAAAACTAGATCAGAAAATGCCAAAGGAAGTCCCTAGAACAAGAGGCTCAGTTAGGGCACCATTTTAAGAAAAAGGGATTTTAATTTATGAATGAATGCAATTTTAATGTAAAAAAGCAGACAATATACATAACAAACCAAGAGGGCCTAAGTGTGGCACAAAGAATAGAACAATGTGGAAAAATGAACCATTTACAATAAAGCACAATAAAAAGACCAAATTGTGTTCGCGCCTTGAAACACTTGCGTATAGACAGATTATAAATGCCATATCATATCAAATCATGAACAATTAGCACAACTGTGTTAATAAAGAAAGACATAACATATGGAACACAATCATACTAATAATAAAGTATACAACATCCAAAGGGAGTGCAAAAAGCAAGTAAAATAGTGTACGGAAAGGGGTAAAAGGTAAGACTGTGTCGACTTATATATATAGGGGTTTCGGCTTTGTGGCGCTGGACAGTTTGAAACTGGCCCAGCCTTCTTCAGGACAAAAATAATTTAGAAACAACGTTTCCATGTGGTGAGTAGTGGAAAGGGGGGGGGATCAATGTTTGTAGTCTTCTAGGTTCCAAGGGTTTGTGGTGGATACACCCTGTGAATGAACCAAAAGTCTTTATCTCCGTAGTGTATCACAGAACCCATTCAATGGATTGTTTCTGGTGAGGTGATAGACATGGGTAGTAGAAAGTTCGGTTCAGAGGAACACATTGAGAATCGTGTCTCTGTGTCTAAATAATTGTCCGTTTTGTGCATCATCGCTATGGCTGTGTATGGCCAGAATGGTGGAGGGGTGGCGCGTATTCCAGAACCGCAGCATGGAACGTTGGCTACCCTGATAGGTAAGCTATCTGACCTGGTGCCTGACGTACGTATAGGTCTGGCCCTGAGAACAAATCTGTCAAACCACAAAAGTTAATAATGACCACATTGCAAGACATAATCATGCCTTTTAAAAAAAGGGAGATTACATGACAATGTTTTGAAGCCATTGCAAGTATTTACAGTTCAGAGTCAACATTGTTTTCAGCTCAATGTGTTTCCTTTTGGGATTGAAGTACTATCGGTTGTGCCAGCACATCTTTACCACCAAAACATCCCAGTATACCCTTATTTAGACAATTGGCTAATTAAAGGGGAGAGCAGAGCAATGTGCAACAAAAACACTAAGACTACCCATCTTCATCCCACAGGATGTTTTTCTTTTCTCTTGTCAAGTTCAGCATCAGTTTAATTATAAAGGACCTCGGTTTCCCCTCTTTGATGACACCAGTCATGTGCACCCTTTCTATCTAAATTGCGTTTGGAGGAAGGTTTAGACATTTCGGAAGCCTTCCTTGGATGAAGCCCAGAGCATTATTTTTTTATTGTGTATCGACCTGACAATATAAAATAAAAATATAATACAGAATAGGCCTTTCACAAAGAACTTCAAGTAAAAACATACAATCCATGCGATACATACAATACATCAAGTCATCATGAATCAGAATTTATTTTTAAAAGAGCATTTCCAACCTCACACTTTAAGGAACCACACCATCAGTAAGTTTCTTTTCCTACATTGATTTACCGGGGGTGGTATCTTATCTGATCAACTAAGCTACTTCTGATTTAAGAAAGGCATTTTCAAAATCCCTTTCCTTAACCTTGTCTTGTAAGGCAGAGATCCTATTTTCTGACTCACCTACTCATGTGATCATATTTCGCGGGATCTTGTCTGTAGCATCTACCTTGAGGTTTAGACAGCTTACTGCTCCAGAGAGTCTTTCAAGCATTTATATCATCTTATCTTGAGATGGCTGCCTGAACCCGCTGGCACCTGTACCGGACCACCTCTACTGCTTCCCCCTGACTCCAAATGGTGATCATGTTCAATACGCATCCCCGAAAAAATGTAGAAATGCATAAAAAAGCCAAGAGATGCAGATAGACATTGCTGCTCTGTTGAAATGGAGACAGCAACGTAAACTCACACGCATGCTTTCCTTTTCTCTATGCTGTTAATTAACCCTGTCAATCACTACTCTACCCTACAAACCTATCAACTAATTCCCTTTCTCCCTATTTCTTCTGACACTCTCCAATACCTCCCAGTGATGGCTTACTGGGTAGTGTGGGCTCTTACAAGGACCCTCAACAGGCAAAAGAACAAAACGCTTACTACTAAGGTAGTAAACACATTTAATCTCCAAGTATCTTGGATTGCAATTCAATGATTAGTAAGACTGTCGAGACCCTGCAATGACTGTTGTCGTGTTTTATATGAACTTGCCCACTTGCTGCATTATTCGTACATTGGAATAGCCACTTTGATCTGTTTAACATTACTTTTCCCCCCCCTTTACCTGTATTCAGTTTTGTTGAGTGAACTTATTTTTAAACAAAAAGGTTTAAAACAGCTCTTTCTAACTTGGAAACTTTACACTTCATGAAGCCACAGTTCTAGGACCCACTATTAAATTATGTTTCACCGTTTTGTTGCTTTTGACCTTTGCTTGCATTCATACATCTGATAGTTGAGTCTTATTGCCCAAGTATAAATGAAGCACCTCTTTTGTAATGCAATATATTTTTTGTACCTAATATTTTAGTGCAGGAATTAGGGTTTTAATCAGAAAAGTACCAAACCGTACACACATGGTGTACAATGTAGACATGCTTGCTTAGCACTTACTAGAGAAGAATAGGCATAGGCAAAGGCAAAATACTTATTCTAGAATTCTGGAGCAAAGGAACTGTGTGAGCGGGGCTAACCACTAAAGATTTCTTAGGAATATTCAGGAAGTATGCAAGCTAACGTGTCCATGTACTGGCAGTCATGTAACAAACCACTTTGATCAGCCCCTTTTTTCCAGTGCATGGTCTTTTCTTTGCTCAATGTTGTAATTTTCACAATAAGAGGACTTTGAGTTATCTACTGTTGTATTTGGCCTGGAGAGGGGTGAATCATCGATATACTGTCATCTATGGATCTAATGCATCTTGTTTTGCTTTGCACCAAAGGCATTAGAGACAAGCAACTCATTTGCCTGCATACTTTATGTGCTTCAATAATGTTATAAGAACATGTGATAGTGTAATTTTAGGAGACAGCCAATTGTAGTCTATTGCATAAACATCTCGTTTTCTTTTACATGCATTGCAATAAACAACTGCGATGTTGCCCAAAAATGTTTGACCCATATGGAAAACTATACAACGTGACGTGACTTAACCATGCAGTATCTATGTACATGCTATGAGTAGTATCTCCTTAAAATATTGTTTAAAGAACTGTGCGTCCAACGGAAGCAAGTGGTGGAGACTGGCCCTTAACCTTTAAAGCATACCTTTATGTAATGGCTGATCCTCTCCACAGATGTAAAACGGGCCTCTGTCTCAGATGCCAGCCTGACTGTGAACTGGAACAACCCTGTGAGCTGAAAAGAAGAGGATGAAAAAGAAATGCATCTCGTCCTGTCCAGTAAAGCATATTATTCACATCAAAATAGAATACAACAATCCTGCATTATCTGTCAGGGAACAGGCCTACAACAAAGGACCAGCCCCAAATACAGAATAAACCAATCAGACTTGTCAAGGCTAAATATACACATGAAAATTATCTGGACACATGATATTAATCCAGACTCCTTCCTGGAAGTGTAGGCTACCTCTGAGAGCCTATGCACAGGCCACTACTGACAGCCAATTAGAGAATATTTTACTATATTCTAAAAAACAAATATTGTGTGCGCAGATGCAGGGAGATGCTATGTTAAACTTGTGTCACTACCACACACATTTTCATGTTGCTTGTATATAGAAAGAACTGGAGTCTTTTTGTCACTTTTATCCAATATACTTTGCAGGTGCAGGTACAATCACAAGGGATACATCTATGCTTCTCCTGTGCTACCTCATGGATCAAACAACTCGAATTTGAGTTGGATAAAACTATATTGGGTCAGGCTCTGTTGTAGAGGATCTTCCCTTTAATAGGTTCAACATAGCTGACCAACAGTTTACTAACTTACCATGATGACGTGTTCTATTTTGATGTAAAGAACTTTCAATGTGTGGTTATTATGAATGATAATGAACAAACCACTAGTGTCCGTTAAGATTGTTCTTAAGCCTTATTTCTGAGGAACAAATATATCAATATGTCTTACCTTGCATGCATTTCCTCTGCATTATCCTGACCCTATGTTCCAGAGGTAGTATGACTTAGCAGTCAAGGCATCAAAAGATACAGTAAACACTTTAGATAAACACAAAAAGGGAAGGCCCACAGAATATGCCTGAACACATCTACACTTTATATAAACTTTGAGCAAAGTAATAACTACAAAATCTTACAAGAATAAGTAACTTTTCTGAGTTATAGAAACAGAAAATGCCACCACAAAGGGTCATGTGGTATACACAGAAGTTCACATGGTCCAAGTGGACTTTTAGTGAGACTCACAGCGCCTCCCCAAAGTTACCACACACTCAAACCCACAATGTTAGTCTGTGGCCAAATAGAATTCAAAGGCCCAGCATGAATTTATACAGGTAAATTCAAAGTCTGCCCACGAGATGGAGAAACTCAAGAAAAGCCCCGAGGCAGATGAAGGTATAATGAACCCTGTGAAAAGGGGCTTAACCCTGCCAAGGGGAGGATGAGGACCGCTCTCCACCTGCGACAGGAGGCCTACCAGGACCTGGGTGCTTGCCCGAGCGAGTCCCGCCACAGCAGCAAGGTGAGAAGGTGAGTGAGTTGGGAAGGTCACTGTTAGGGAGATTATTGCACAACCGACTGGTGAGGGCTCTGTAATCATCTAACCTAATGGTGAAGCCATGTGTCACCCGAAAGGTAAGACCAGACCCTCCAATGGTAGCTGTAGCAGAGCAGTCAGGCTTAGGTTTAGGAGGAAGATTGGCAGGGAGGTACAATTAGTCCCAACGGACACCACACAAGAACACCCCATACTGGTATACTGTAAAAATATAGACTTTATTATAAAGTCACACATACAATATTTATGATAGAAGAAAATAAGTACTCAGGTTACACACACCACATAGAGCAAAGTGTAGGTAAAACAGTTAATGGCCAGTACATAAATAGTTACTTACCGTAGTGACTAATGTACTCTTAGTCCATAGACCCGTTTCCTCCATACTGCATGGGCGTACATCGATAGAGACGGGAGACAAACTTTTTCACCAGAAAAAACATTCCCCTTTAAATTTAGAGGAGCGCAGGGGCACGGCCCTGGGAGTATGCGCTCCCCTGACTCCGCCCACCGGCGCCACTCCTCAGTCCCCATTGACGTGTCGACAATATTTTAAATTGCCTAATGACACCAGTATTGTTAGGGGGGAGGATGGTGGGACGTATTTAGGAAAGGGGACTATGGACTAAGAGTATGTTAGTCACAACGGTGAGTAACTATTAATTACTCTTACATCCCGTCCCCTTCCCTCCATACTGGACGGTCTTTTACAACTGAATGTAGCCCGAGGGTGGAGAGGAGACCCTTGTTAAGAAAACAGATTCATTAGAACTGCCTGTCCGAAAGCCACGTCTGACTTAGAGGCGGCGTCCAAATAGTAGTGCTTACAGAAAGCCGAAGGGGTGGCCCAGGTGAACGCCCTACTGATGACCTGCCATCGCACCTGCCGCAGGAATGCGATGGCTGTGGCCTTGGCCTTCGCTCAGACGGCATGGGCGTGCATGTTAGCTGGAAGTGGTTTATGCTGCCCCACATAGGCCTCCTTGATGGCCGCAACCATCCATCTTGCTATAGAGGCCTTGTATGCTTGATAACCTGGCCTTGCACCCCCCGAAGGTAACAAAGAGAGCATCCGACATGCGGAAGCCATTGGTTCTGTCTGACAGAATTTCAGAGCGCATCTGACATCCAGACAGTGCAATAGCCCCTGAGCATCGTCTTAGGGTTTGCAAAAAACATAGGTAAGACTATCTCCTTGTTTAGATGGAAAGCAGAGGCGACCTTAGGGAGAAACGCAGGGTGTGTTCTCAGGACCACCTTAGCCTTGTGAAAAGTAGTATAGGTTTCTGAAGCCAACAGTGCCTGGATCTCGCTGACTCTGGGAGCGGAGGTGAGGCCCACCAACAGAGCTGTTTTAATGGTGATTAGCCTGATGTCCGCGGACGCCATTGGCTTGAATGGTTTGTGCGCCAAGGCGCCCAACACTACATTGAGGTCCCACACGGGGTGTGGTTTTTTGGATAGGCGGGAAGAGCCTGGTAAGGCCTAACAAATGTCGCTTGACCACAGGGTTGGAAGAGCAGAGGACCTCCTCCTACGAATTTCTGTAGGCCGCTATGGCTGCCAAAAAGGTGCGGCATGTCTCCACCTGCACGCCTGAGAGAGCAAGGTATGCAGAGAAGGAGAGCACATTATCCAAAGGGCACGTAAGGGGGTCAATCGCTTTAGAGTTCGCCCAGTGACAGAACTTAGTCCATTTACTCTTGTATTGGCTCCTAGTAGCCTTGCTCCTAATGCTCTGAATGATTTCCAGGTTAGCCTGCGATAGACCCAGGTGTTTCAGCGTGACCTGATCAGGAAACACGCTGCAAGGACTAATTTCTGCATAGCCGGGTGGATGACTCTGCCCCCCTGCTGCACAAGAGGATGAGCTGGGCACATCGGCAGGTGAATGGGAGGCCTGTCCAAGAGGCTGAGGAGCTCCGAGAACTACGGTCTTGCCAGCCACCACGGAGCTATCAGAATGATGCTGAGATGACAAGATTCCTTTATCTTGCAGATCACCCTGTGGATCAGGGGTGTGGGAGGGAAGGATATACTATCAGGCAGTTCCACTGCATCTGGAATGCATCGCCCAGGGAGCCGGGGCCCTGCCCCTGCCAGGACACGAACAGCAGGCACTTCTTGTTGTCCCAGGAGGCAAAGATATCCACCTGTGGACGCCCCCATCTGCTGAAGATCTCCAGCAGCACCTGATCGTTCAAGTGCCAGTTGTAATTGTGTGCTCCCCGTCTGCTGAGCCTGTCCGCCTCCAGGTTGGACTCGGCCGACAAGTGAATGGCAGTCAGGTAGATGTTGTTCTCCAGGGCCTAATCCCACATGCTGATCGATAGTCTGCACAGTGGAGGGGACCTGGTACCCCCCCCCCTGCTTGTTGACATAGTACATGTTGGTAGAGTTGTTGGTCTGGATGAGGACTACCTTGCCCCCAATGAGCAGAAGGAAAGCTTTGAGGGCTAGCCAGATGGCCCTCAGCTCCAGCTAGTTGATATGAGACTCCTGCTCCTGCAGGGTCCAGACTCCTTGGACACTGTAGTTGTCCAGAGTGGCCCCCCGCAGCCTTTGGGGGAGGAATCCGTGGTGATGGTGCCCTGCGGGGCTGGCTGCCGGGAGGGCTTGCCCATCCACGGGTTGCAGTCACTGGACCACCATATGAGGTCCGGGTGTAGAGAAGGAGGAATGTTGACCAGCTACGCTTGGGAGCCCCTCTACTGATTCCATGAGGCTGCGAAGTGCAGCTGTAATCTCCTCATCTTGAGTCTCGTGTGGGGTACGGCCAGTAGGACCGTTGCCATGATACCCAATAAATGTTGGTACCACCAGGCCGATGTCACCCCTCAGGTGAGGAAGTGCATAGTGGCCCTCTTGATGGCCGTGATCTTTTCCTCCGAGGGAAAAACTCTCTCGGAGCTTGTGTCCCAGATGAGGCCCACGAAGGTCAGTCTCTGCGTAGGCTACAGCTTAGACTTCTTGTGGTTGATAGAGAACCACAGCTCGTGGAGTGTGATCATAAGGACGGCGGAAGTGTGGCAAACTGCCCCCGGAGATCTGGACCTGACGAGCCAGTCGTCCAGGTACAGGTAGACGTGGTGGCCCTGGGCCCTGAGGTGATTTGCCACTGCATTCATGAGTCTGGTAATCTCAATTGAGGCCGAAGGGTAGCGCCTTGAATTGGAAATGGCAGCCCATGATCCTAAATCGCAGAAAGGAGCAATGCGGCTGCCAAATCGGGATGTGTAGATAAGTGGAATCCGAGTGATGTGCCCGCGGGCAAATCGTTCGCATGAGAAAGGTGCGAACTACCAAAAGTTTGCACCTTTCTCATGCGAACACACATACATTCTCACACCCACACACAACACACCCATAACACACCCATAACACCCCCCACCCACACCCTCAGCACACCCCCACCCCCAACATAAACAAACCCCACTTACCTTCATCTTCACGCTGGTTCCCTGCAGCGCCAGTTCCCTTTCACTTCCGTGATCGGGAACTGGCGCTGCAGGGTCTTTATCTTTCCTTTTTTCGTTTTGTAACAGAAAGCTGCTGGGATGTCCCCCGCATCCCCCAATCACTATACCATACAGTATAGTGAGCGGGGTGATGCGGGGGACACCCCCACAGCCCTCTTTTTTTTCAATGCTACCACCAAAGGTTCAAACTTTCGGTGTTCGAACCTTTGGTGGTAGCATTTTTACATCTTTTGGTTCATGTGAACCTTTAGATGCGGGACAAACGTCCTAAACCGATAAGTGTCCTTCAGATCCAGGGACCACATCCAGTCTCCCCTGCACAATGTTTCCACAATGAATGCTGGCGTAACCATCTTGAATTCTTGAAGAGGGAGGGAGAGGTTGAGGGTGGAGAGGTACAACACAACTCTCAGGCCAGCCTAGTTTTTCTTTTGTATGGCGAAAATCCTGGAGTAGAAGCTCAAGCCTCTCTCGGAGGTCGGGACTTCTTCCACTGCCTGGCTCTCGACGAGAAACCGAATTTCCGCCAACAGAGTTGCTGTCCCTATCTGTGGGAGTGGAGGGGAGGAGGGAGGGATTGTTAAGAAGCACCCGTGGATACTACAGAGAGGATCCAGGGGTCCGCAAATTTCTGATGAAAAAACTGTGCATGAAGGGCAAGCCTGCCCCCCCACCAGAGAAACGTGGACCCGAAGGGACGCATCATGCCTTCTTTCCCTCTGAGGCTGCTGTGAAGGAGGGGGACTAAAAAAAGCCCTTACCCCCGCCCAAATGTCCTTTTGTTGTTTGCGCCGATGTTGACTCTGCGAACAGACAGGCTGCCTGGACCTCTGTTATTGCAAGACGAGGAACCCCAAGAAAGTCTGCCCCTTGTCGGAGCGCTGATATGACTGGATGTACCCCTTGGGTGTGGCCTTCATAAGGATAAAGACATGGCAGTTTGCAAACAGTTTTTATTTTTATCTAGCTCCTCCTCAGTGGTGGAGTGAAAGAGGTCGCCATCCTCGAATGGAAGGACCAATATGTGTTCCTGGATGTCTGGGTGGAATTTTGTAGCCGGAAGCCAGGCAGTCCCTCTCATGTACGTGGGGATGCATATGGCCCGGCCAGAGGCGTCAATGTGGGCCACGGTGAACTCCATGATGTCTTGCGCCACCATTTCTGCCTCTGCCATTCCCACCTTGAAACGCGACTGGCTGTGCACCGGAAGCTCTGGAAGGAAATCGTCTATTTCCCGCCAAAGCCTCTGGTTAACGGCTGCCAGCATGGCATCCGCGTTGGATTGACAAAGATGCAGCGAAGCATTGGAATAAAGCTTCTTACCGTACGCCTCCAAGATCATCTCCTCCTTGCCTAGCAATGCTGAGGATGAGGTGGCCGAGGACGACTGAGGCTTTGAGTAGTGTGACGCTGCAGCAATCTGTTAGGACAGTTTTTCTGAAGTCCAGTTAAGGGCCTAGTAAAACCATTCAACTGAGGCAGTACAAGACTCCACTCTTAGTATAAGACTGTACCACCTGAGTACATGGTAGCGTAGGCAGAGCAGCCAGGCTTATCTTAGGAGGGAGAGAGGGCAGTAGATACAATACAAGTGAACATTGTAATACAAATGATCCAAAGAAACACTGAAACACTATGTATTATAAAAATAAAGGATTTATTTAAATACAAGTAGGCCCAGATAAATCTAGGGGTTAAGTAAATACTCAAACATTATACGAAATCACAATATAAAACACAACACTATACTTGAAAGTACACAGACCCAAGTATAGACCTTATTTGGAACACCTAACAGTAGTTCTAGGGAAGTCAAAACCTTTTTATACACATTTAGTATAGGTCAAGCCTATTCTTTGGGAGTAAAAGACCAATGGTTACTTTTAGATTACTTTTGGTAATACAAGGGCAGTAGGCCCTTCCAGTTGTACAGTGACTCTTGGAACAAATCACATAAACAGTCAACTGGACACAATACTTTTGGTGAATAGTGAAACACTTATTCTAGGTGCAGTAAAAACCTATCACTACTTTTGTCATAACACACAGTTATACCAGGTGAGCAAAACCTAATGGATGTAATATACAATTACAGATGCTTTGGAAATCAGGGAACCCCAGATGGAGATAAGCAATAACTCTTGTAACTTGTTTTGGATGGCACACAGCTAACACAAGGTAAGTAAAAAACCCACTTATTTTAACTTCACAATGAAGGGGAAAGTAAAACCCAATGTCACACTTTACAGAATAGATATTCTAGGTAGGCAACAACCTAATGTAGACTTATTAAAGACAGGCTAGCAGCAAGTCAGGGGAAGCAAGACCCAGTTGGGGGACACTCATACAGTTATCCTAACAGGACTAACCTGGTGATACCAACAGTTGGAGGACACTCATACAATTACCCTTCAGGAATAATCTGGTGAAACCAACACATTACTTTTGTAAAGAGGCACAACCTAATCACAGGAGAGTAAAATACCTTCACATCTGCTTTCTTTTAGACTGGTAAAACAGTGGCTAAGGAAGAAAAGATGTTAACCATACTTTTAAGAACAGTGCATCACACATTCAAGATCAGTAAGAACTTTTGTAACTGTTCACTCTTAGAATTACAGTTACCAACCAACTCTTTACAAGTAAGTAAAAACACTTGATTTCTTTTCTAGGCAGAAGTCCCATCCCTTCAAAGTCTTTCCCTTAGAGCATGAGTGTTCTCAGTGGCAGAAGGGGGTCACTAGGACTAGTGACCAACAGGCAGTGTTAGAATAAGTTCTTTAGTAGCAAAAGCCAGAGTTTCCTTAGGAAAACTGGGCAAACAAGTGAGTACTTTACTTCTAGGGTTAGAAGAGGGTCCAGGGGCTTCACAGAAGACACCCCAGCAGGATTCTAGCAGTGGGACTGGGTGTACTGGACGAGGGACCTCCCAATCACAGAAAACACCCCAGGACTACACAGAAATCCCAACAGGCTTAAGGTAAGTATATACCCAAGCCAACACAGTACCTCAGCAATGAAGAAGAGATTGCAGCAGGAGAACTTCAGGGACTGCAGCCAAATACCCGGTCACTGGATTCCTTGTCCTGGAGACTGAACACAAGACCTCAGAAGGGACTTTGCAGCAGGGATCGATGAAGAAGGCTCTAGGCAAGATTTCTCTCACGGCTGAATGCAGTTCTGCGGGTTTGGCGCCTTTTCAAGGAGCACAGATGAAGACAGAAAATCGCGGTTGAATTCTCGTCGTTTAAAAGGTCCAGCTCTCTTGTGAGGGGACTTTTTGGACTCGATTCGTGTCTCTGGAGATAGACCAAGATGCCCACGAAGTTTCAGCGAGATTCGGAATTCGGAAGACCATGCACCGCACAGTGGCAGGAGGTCCCAGGGTATTGGGGTATTGCAAGAACAAAAGGTCGCAGGAACCCGTGGGATGGCTCAAAATGCAGGTCGTCTTGAGTCTAGTGGGTCTCACCAGGCTCTGGGTTCGGGTCGTCGTTTTCGGAGACCCCAGGTCGATCGGAAGGAAGGGCTGCAGCAGGCTCCGGTTACAAAGCAGGCTCTCTGGCCGCTGGAAATCATTCCCGCCGCTTTTCCTTCGTCATCCTCTTCGGTTTTCGGTTCCAGTGGTCGACATGACTTCAGCTTCCAGGTTTCCAGCATTTATCAGGAACTGCAACACAACCTCTGCATTCTCTCCCCGCATTTTACAAGAAAGGGGCGTTTGGCTGTCCAATCAGGACAGCCAACCCCCCACTGGGATTTGGCCCAGTTGAAGGAAGACCTAAGACAAAGGAGGGGGAAGTTTGGGACCCCTCCCCCACTTCCTGTGCTTACAGACTGACTGGAGCCTGGGCGGGGTGTCCAGGGGACTCCCGCCAAAGGCAAAACTCAAACAAAGGATTTTCCCGCCCTGGATGTCAGGGGAAGGAACAAGAAACGACAAGAAACACTAAAATGGCAGAAAAAGAAGACAGGGGCCATTTTGGTAAAAATGAGCACCCTTAGGTGCCTTTACTGCAGCTGTGATTACAGCACGCGGTAAAGGTGCACCAAATTAGTAAAAGGTATCACTGCCACCAGCCATTAAAGGTAAGCTTGTCACTGTAACAGAATTGTTACAGTTTAAATGTGAAAGGGGATACATTGCATCTCCCCAGCACTCCACATAAGGTGGAGTGTGCTGGTTTCACAGAAGTAAATGTAAAAGGGATCCAAAGATCCTTTCTACCCTTGGGAACTGTAGTTCACTCAAGGTTAGCACAAGAAAGTTAAATGGGGAGCCCCTAGGGCAACCCAGCAACAACAGCCACTTATTGCCAATAAGTTGTTAAACATGATAACTTTAAAAAGACACTATGGAGAGTCTTAAAAATGACACCCATAAAAAGAGTTAAAGACAGGTGAGTGTGGAAAAAGGTTCCCACTCACTGAGGTATTAATGGAAAATATCTCACTAGCAAAACAAAAAGTTCTGGAGTTGAACCAGGCAAGGAAGATTTACCTGCCCTGTGGAAATCTTACCTAACACAATCATCGAAGAGTGCAGTTGAGGGTGGGCCGATAGCAAGAGTGGATCCCCCTCCATCTGCCTATACTTGGCATCCAGGTGCCGACTGACAGGTTGGGCCGAGTGGGGTTTGAGCCACCCCTTCTTGGCCGAGGCGACAATGTCGTCCTGCATCGGGATCCCTGTTCTAGCCGCAGGGCGTAGATTGAGGACCTTGGCCAGTACCCCCGCATGCGTTTGTTCAACTTTGGGTTGAGGAAGGCCCAAGTTCTCTGCCAGACCTGCGAGTCGTTTGTGGAAGGCCTTGGATGACGATGGTGTGTTGGGGTCTTCTTCCTCATCTGTGTCCACCAGGGCATCCGGCAGATAGAGGAGTGCTGGGTGCCGAGGGCTGAGGTGTGGAAACCGCCTGGACTGTGGGAGGCAGGGGAGATGGAATCGAAGGGGCCGGCGTGGGCAGCAGGGGCTGCATCGGGGCCTCTGGCGCTGAAGCCATAGGAGGAATGACTATAGGCACAGGCTGAGGGGCCGGAGGGAGCATGTCCCTAAGGATGGACCCCATCTGAGGCGATCTCAGGATTAACGCTCACCTGGTATCCACGGGGGCGTCACCCGGTCTGGACTGCTGCACTCTTGAACCTTTCCTCTCTGACCCTTGTGTGGTTGATGACCAGGTCTGAAATACAGGAGTAAAATTAGCTTAATTGTCTCTGGTGGCTCAGGACCCGCCTCCCTTCCGGACCCTAGAACCCCTTGGCGCTTCTCTCACCTTGCTTCTTGATTTGGAGCGCTCTTCGTCCTGCCTCTCCGAGCAGGGGTGCGTTGAGTTAGTTGTCGCCGCCTAGTTACTTCACTGGAGCAACATTACGGGTCCAGGCCAGCTGTGACTCTGCTTCTTCAGGTAAGTCTGTTTGAATGCTTTCTTGTTCTTGTAATTGTCCCTTCTCTCCTTTTCTTATAGATGTGGATGCTGTTCTTATGATGTTGCGTAGGTTTGTGCACAAGATGGTAAGATAGCGCGAAGCACGGCGCTATGTGCTTCTTTGTGCTAACCTTTTGTCTTTCTGCAGGTAGCAATGCTGTCCGGAATGCGTGTGCCGAGCTGATGAAGAGCGGTAAGTAGAGAAGAGTGGACCGCTCGCTGTACTCTGGATTCGGGCCCGGGCCTTCCACTCAATGCAGGTAAGATATGTTTTCAGAATGTCCAAATAAACGCTTACTAAGTTGCTTTTCTCTGTCTTTTCCTTTCCAGATGATGGACGAAGTCCGCCGAGGTGTTGTCTGTTCAGGATCCTGGAGCGGAAAGCTGAGGCTGCTCCCAGGTGGTGAGCGAACTCTAATGATGTCTCCTTTTGTTCTTGCAGGTGATCGGGGACGGCGTGCGGATAAAGATGCTAGCTGATAGCGGTGAACGTTACGCTGCCACTGGCAGAGCAACGCGAAGCGTGTGCTGGAGTCCGGCCGTGGCTTATATAGCCTGCAGGTATCCCAGGTATCTCTTGGCCTGCCACACCCAAAAGGCTAGACCGCATGGTTCAGTTAAAGAACTGAGCCATGTGGAAGCTTCCATGTTGTTGTGCAACATCCTATGGGCCCAGATTACTGCCTTATCACAGAAGCCTGGTGCCAAAGGTGCCAGGATGGACTCCAAGTGAGTCTGGGAGAGAATGTTAAGGCCCCTGAGGCCCTGATGGGGGTACTAAATGCAGCCCATCTGGTTGGGTAGTGCCGGCCAGGGGCTGTGGTCGTGATACAGGAGCGTGAGGAACTTTTCAAAGAAGCTATCCTCACAGGCCGGTTTCATGGCAGCTGATATTGATGGGGTAGCGGGCGGCTGCTGGGGCCAGTGCATACTCTGTCTAGCTGGTTGCACCGTAAACCTGCTCTGCGATGCAGATGGATAAGCTGTAGGCCACGTACCTGGTTGACACCAGTCCCACCTTGTAACTCGTTCTTCCACCTGCTACGCTCCTCGGGGCAGTATCGAACGAGTGGCCATCCTGTCTAGCATGGCGGCCATCTTGTCGAGCTGCATGTCACGTGCCGAAGTCTTGGTGCTTGGCTCACTGGGCCCAGTCTCCTGCAGGACTCTTGGCGTTGGAGCATGAGACTTAACCTGCACCTCAGGCCGAGGCCTAGTAGGTGTGTCACCCTTGGCAGCATCATTGGTAGTGCTGCGTGCAGGCACCGCCTCAGACATGTTGCCGGTACAAGGGCATAGCCCCTCGGGTGTGCAACCTGTAAAAGAACCTTACGGTCCCTCAGCACCGATTCCAGAAGGATCTACAGACCCCTTGGTTTGATGGCCGGTAGCTGGATTGGCCTCGGTACCGCTGCTGGTGTGAGAACCTGAGAGGTTCCTCCCATAAGGGCATTTCCTTGGGATGGAGTCGCCCTTGCGGGGTGCACTGGAAAAGAGCGGCCCTCCCTTGGGCCTTGACCTATGTCTGACGAAGTCCTTCAAGTCCTCTGGAGGAGACTTCTCGAAGAGCTCCCCGCACGTAGCTAGTCTGTTCTTCAGAGCACGTGAAGAAAGGGCATTGCACGCAGTACATCCCTCCCATCAATGGTCAGGGCCAAGGCAGCAGAGGCAAAGAGCTTGGGGATCTGATGTAGGGAAGAGCCCCTCGCAGGCTGGTTACCTGTTGATGCCTGCTGAAGTTGACATGCCCCATGGAGGAACGTGGCGCCAGAAGACGGAGTACCTGAATGATAAAAGACAAAAAGACAGAAGAAGTATCCGGAGAAGAGTGTGCAGAATTACATGGCTGAAGCCAAACCCAGGAGCGCTGGTGAAATCGGCCTGTTCCCGTCGACGCAGAAAAGGGGGCTGGGGAGTGGCGCCGGTGGGTGGAGTCAATGGAGCTCATGCTCCCAGGGCAGCCCCCCCCTGCGCGCCTCTAAATTTAAAGGGGAAGATTGTTTTTTCTGGTGAAAAAGGTTCTGTCTCCGGTCCCTAGCGAGGGACGCCCATGCAGTATAGAGGAAAGGGGACGGGACGTAAGAGTAAGGCTTAACCTAAAATGTAAGCCCCACACCTGGTGGTAGGCTCCATACATATACGCTTTCAGATGTAAGTTAAGAGAAAGACTCCTATACAATATTACACAGTAATGATAATAGGGTTCAGAATCCAAAGGTACCAAAATGAACTTAGTGCAGGCCTCTTTTACCTTCAACATTAAGTATTATACTTAACGCATATGCATATACCACAGTATAGCACTTGATGGTTGAGCACAGGGGAACACATTGTCCAATACACAGGATCTCTTTTAGCTAAACAGTCCCTAGGAAGGGCATATTACACGGCATGGAGGGAAACAGTATCAACACACAAGGATACAATGTATAACCCCTGAATGAGTAATGTGCATATGTAAATGTCATACATTAGGGAAAGTCTCTTAAGATCCAGGGACCTCAGGGACCCAAGAAAAATGTCACAGTCCAGGTGAGTACTTTGCAGTGTCACTTGTAAGAGTTCCAGTGGTGAGAAGAGTGATCCATGGGAAACAATAGGAACATGTCAGGTAAGTCGGTTTCTTTCCACAAGTGCCAGGAAGAAAACAATCCACACTAGAGGGTACCAGTGGAGACCCAGAAAAAGAGATCCAGTCGAGGATTCGAAACCCAGCAGCCCCAGCAGCAGAAAAGCAGGGCAGGATTCAGGCCCCAGTGTTATTCAATGGAAATATGCCATAGAATGGGACCTGCAGAACCCAACAACCACAGACCATGGAGACCCCTGAGAGGGAGTATTTGGAATAACCCACCAACCCAGGGCCCAGAGTAAAAATGTTACAGTGGTTTCCTCCAGAAATTCAGTTCCCAGAAGGAGAAACACAGTAAGCAACTGCATCTTTTTAAAGGGCAAAAGTAAGGTTCCAGTAACCCAGTGATTGGCACCCCGAGCCAACGATTACCCCAATGGCCCAAAAGAAGAACAGTCGTTCTTCAGTGGAGTGGGAGCCACCATTCAGAAGTGAAATCCACAACAGAGATTGCTCCAGGAGGACAGAGTGTTAGAGAGAATTCTCCAAAATGGCTAATTTCCCTTAACTCAGCAGCTTTGCTGGATTTCTAGGGTTTATTTTTTTCACCTGGTAAGAGTGTGAGCCTTTTTCCCCACGCTTACATGTATTTTGATGTGTGTGTTTTTACCAACTGTGTGATTGTGGGCTCTGGAGCCTCACCTACTGCATGGGCATCATCTTTTTGTGTGTTACACAGCACCTTCAGTGCAGTGACACAGGGTTGCCTTTCGGACTTCGCACTGGCTCAATTTTCCTGGGACTGACTACTGTCTCCCAGAAACATGTAAAGTCACCATTAGCTTTATGCAGTCTCTTTAAACCACAGACCCAGTACACCCCATCTTACATGGAGTATTGGAAAGGGTTAATTCTTATACCTTTTTGTCTGTTTCTCTTGGAGCACTGTTTCGCTCCCTTTTCATCAAGACTTGGCTGGTGGCAGTGGTAACTACCCTATTTTTCATACCGCACTTATCTTAAATAACCATGGTATTGTTTTTAGGCTATTTTATTAGCCTCGAACATAAATCCGCTTGACCAAACATACTTTATTTCGGCTCCGACTGTGTTTATTCACCTTTTCTTTTTGTAATAAAAGTCTTTCTTGTGTTTTACTCTGCGCGTCAAACCAGGTTTGGTTCCTTTGTTCGCCGTCTTTTCGTGGCTTCTGCACAGAAGCCCTCCTTAAGGCACCTGAAAGTTTGGGTAGGCAGGATGTGAGGAGGGGTCTTAGGACCCCTGCCATGGGTTCTCTTGGTAACCCAAGTCGCACTCCTGTTTGATTGGCTGGATGACTGTCCTTGCCAGGACAGCCAGCCTGCTGTGTGATTGACAGCCATGCTGTGTGAATGGGGGAAAACTCCATAAAAAGCAGGTCTCTGGGACTGGAAAGCCAGAGTCGCCACTGGAACGAAAGAACTGACGAGGAGCTGACAGAAGAAGACCCCTACAACGACTGAACTGCCCGGTGAAGCCCTGCTGCAGGTCTGAATCTTCAGAATCCGACGACAGAGAGGATCCTCCAGGAATCTTCTTCCCATGAGCTGGTGGGACCAACAAGTTCGCCCAAACTTCAAGCCAGGACCCCTCCTCTGGTCCAATTCGCTGTAGAGCTACAGTGGGCCGGATAGCCAGGAAGGTCGGACCCTGCTTGGGTTTTAAGGAGCCCACCTTTTATTCGTTGCTTTGCTCTGCCGCGGTGAAAGTGTGAAATCTTTCGCCAATCTGAGGGCTTGTCCTTCTCTTCTCTTTGAACTAACTTTTCTGCCTACCAAATTTTTCCGAAACTCGTGGCATGAACTTTACCGCAAACTACCCTGAACCATGTGATCTTGAGCAAAAGACTTTTGACCTACTGACTTTGGCCCTAAGCCTTTTTTACCTTATTCTATCTCTGTAGTTCCTCTTGCTCAATTGCCCTGAGTACGTACCTGTTGGTGTGGTTCAATTTCTATTAACTTTGTCCCCCCCCCTTTAAATTGCTGGATTGCCATTTTGCTCCCACTTCATTTTGTGAGCTTAACGTGTCTGGAACTTATTGGGAGTGGTGTGGTGTATTAAGAGTGTGATTTTTAAACTGCTTTACTTTAGTGAAATGTTATACAACTGAAGAGTAAATAAATGTATATTCTTTTACTTGAAAACCTTGAGTCAGTGTTTGTTTGAATCATAGTAATTGTTGTCCTTTGTGTAACTATTTGATACTGCTCACTTACTCTTGAGATAAGTCTGGCTGCTCAGCCACCACTACCACTTTTACTGTGTAGTACAGGCTTGTACCAAAGGTGAATATGTACTGTCACTTGTAGTCTTAATTGTGTGTGGTGTTCCCCAAGGGTACTGCATATAATTCTGCCTAACACGGAGAAACCTGCACACGGCTGACTCCAGCAGCTCAGCAGGCAAACATGGTCAGCACACACACAGAAACAGTCTCTACAGCAGGAAAACAGTGATGGTGACCAGAGACAACCCAGGCAAGCAAATATGGTGGGTTGGGGCAGTTCCAACAGCTTTCCAGGCACGGCAGTTTCAAAAATCAAGGCAGTATGTCTTGGTGGGAAACAGCACTAACATGCAGTAAAACGGGCCAGGAAAAAGCCTTACGATGGTGGGCCTGTCCCTGGCAGATGAGCACGAAACAAAAGCAGGATGAGGCAATCTCGGGAAGGGCACCCAGCAGCCAAGGATCCAAACTGGAGCTCTGCCCAGGCCACTGCATCCAGCCTGTATGGCCAGTAGAGGGCATAAAAATGCAGCAAAAGCAGTGAACATCAGCACCATATGCAATGCAGACCAGCTAGCAGGGCGCTCAAAACCACGCAAATAAGAACTTTGAATTCTCTGTTGGCTGCGGTTCACCATTACAAAACTCTGGCAGTCCCACGTTTGCTAAGGGGGTGGGACTTAAGAGGTGCTTTAAATCCTTGCACCTGTATGAAACGACCCCAGGAGAAAAAAGGTATGGATTGGTCTGGGGATCCAGATGGACGCCAGGATCAATGGGAGAGGGAAGATGAATATAAAGGGGGACGAAGGGGACAGGGCAGGGTGGGTTGTTCGTGTGAGGTCCAAGGAGTGGAAGGTGGATGAAGATTAAATAAAGTGTGTGCAAGGTGAGCATTGGTAGGTGAACGAAAGGTACTTGGCTGTGAGTCTGTGTATGGCGAGCAAGGCGAGTGAGATTAAGTGTGAGTGCGGTGGGAGTGACTGATGCAGCGAGAAAGGTGAGAGTGGAAGGAGTTTGAGTGAAATAGGGAGGGCTGGAGTCTAGTGTACAATGGGAGCAGAGTAGACGAGAGTATAGAGGAGAGTAGTGGGAAGAATGTGGCGAGTAGTAGGGGGAGCGTACAGAGTACTGAGAGGAAAGAGGAGAAAAGTAGAGAGAAGAGATGGGAAAGTAGTAGAAGGGAGAGAGAAAAGTAGAGTGAAGGATGTGGTAGGTCAGAAGATGGTGGTGGACCAAATGGTGGTATTCTTACCATTCTTTTTATTAAAATAATAAGAAAAGGCCTATCTGTCCCTATAACAAAGGTTTGCCCTACCTAACATAAAACTATTGACCTTGTCATCAGTAAGGCAGTCCAGAGTAATGATCCATCCTCCGTCCAAAATCTATCCTATTCTAACTCTACCACTAATCAAATATCAAAGGAAAAGAAAGGGGTCCAGGAGAATGTCTCCCTTCTCCTGGACAGGCTTCTTCCAGCCTTAATAGTCTATTTCCAAATAGTTCTGGGTAACCATGTGAATCTAATTCTTTAATTCTTCTCGGGGGTGGGGTGGTCCCACCTTTTCTGCTTCCCCTTTAATGCTTTCAATACAGTTCCTGGGTTTCACACAATAGGGTTGTTGGCCCGCTGTTGAAGAAGTCGGGAGTGTGAGACGACTTAGCCTTTTTTGGCATCTCTCCCTGGGAAGTGTCCTCAAAGGATCTTGACCTCTTGCCAGAGGAAGCACGCTCTTTGGGCCTACTGACCCTGGAAGGGGCATGACTGCACATTGAAGTCGAATCGGAGACCCTCCCTTCCTCAATACATGCCACTAACCTTCTATGGCGGTTGTTCCGCATCTTGGAGGAGAAGGCCTGGCAGATGGAACATCCGTAAGCATCGTGATCTGGATGCAAGCAGTAGATGCATTTGAGATTTTTTCAGGCCGCATTTCGAGCAGGCCTTGAATAGGCTTTTTTCGTATAGTCCGCCATGGTGCGTGTGGAAGGCCTATGGCCTCACAAGCTCTGGAGATACGACGATGGAATGGATCTCATCCGGCAACGGGTGCCTGCTGCCGGTAGTCACACAGTGACTGAAGAACAAAGAGTTTGCGACGATTTCTCACAAACATAGGAAATGTTATCAGTATTTCTAGGAGCAAAACACAAGGGCTCCCAACATGAAAACGTGTGGTAAAATCTGAAGATGGCTCCCAGGGGTGGTGCTTAGGAGGACAAATGCCATTGGCTGGGGCAGTATGGGCGAAAGTGACAGCAACAGGCTATAGAAGGAATGACCAGTTTTAGCTTAAAGCGAAACTGCTTTAATATTACAGAGGATTCCCAGCCTGAAGACATGAAATATTCATGAGCATGTGAATCCATATAAGACCCCATGCTAGAGAAACACAATACACAGCATTCTGAAAAATGTAAGTTACTCACTGTAGTGACTAGCGTACTCATAGTCCATAGTCCTTTCCTCCATCCGTGAGGGGCCGTCCCCCAACATGGGGACGGTACCGGAACCTTTGGCAGCAACAAAATGTAGCTTCCCCTTTAAATTTAGTATAGCACGCAGGGGCGCAGGAACACCCCCCCGCCCCACACAAAGCCCGCCCTCTGGCGTCTCACCTCAGTCCCCTTTTAACACATTGGACAATTAAATACCTGGCTACACTGGATATATTAGCCCTTGGCATAAGAGCAGGAGAAGGTGGGTGGGACATATGGAGGAAAGGGGCTATGAGTACTCTAGTCACTAAAGTGAGTAACTTTAATTATTCATACGGCCCGTCCCCTTTCCTCTATCCTTGTGGGTGATCCCTTCGAACTAAACCATAGGGTGGAGCTGTGACAACCTGCCTCATATCTAGGACAAAGCAAAAAGGTTCTTCAGAACCACCTGACCGAATTCTGCATCGCGCCTGCAGCTGGTATCCAAGGAATAGTGCTTACAGAAGGCCGATGGAGTGGCCCAAGTAGCCCCCTTCCTGATGACATCCCAAGAAGCAAGCCTCTGAAATGAAACAGCCATGGACTTGGCTCTGACCACATGGGCATAAATCCCCTCCGGAACTGGATTGCCATGGCTGTGTATACCTCTGAAATGGCCTGAACCATCCAACGGGCGATAAAAGCTTTGGAAGCCTGGGTGCCGGGAGATGTGCTCCCGAAATTGATGAATAATGCCTCAGACTTCCTGAAGAATTTTGTCAGAGAGAGGTAGAACTGGACACCCTATTGAGGTCCAAGAAATGCAAAGCCCTTTCTGCCTCCGACTGTGGGTTCAAGAAGAACACCGGCAGGGAAATTTCCTAGTTTAAATGGAATGGAGAGACCACCTTGGGCAGAAAACTCAGTGTGCAAGATGACCTTGTCGTTATGAAACGTGGTGAAGGGTTTGCACGAAGACAACGCCTGAAGCACGCTGACCCAGTGTGCAGAAGTGAGCGCCACCAACAGTTTTTAATGTCACCAGCCGGATGTCCACCAAGGCCATCGGCTCAAAGGGCTTGCGCTGCAGGGCCACCAGCACCACATTGAGGCCCCAGACCGTATGAGGCCTTTGCACAGGAGGAAAAGGTCTGGACAACCCCTTCAGATGGGCCTTAACCACAGGGTTGGTCGCTGAAAAACATGCTCTGTGGAATTCTTGTAGGCCCCGATGGCTGCCAAATAGGTGTGGATCCACCTGAACGCCAGAGTGGGCCAAATGCACGGAGAAGGCCATAACATCGTCCAGGGCGCAGGTGAAGGCATCCAGCCCCTTTTCATGAGCCCAATGGCAAAATCTGGAATGATTGCTCTTATACTGGGATCAAGTACACTGCCTCCTGCATGATGCCCCAGTTGTCATCTTAAAATTGAGCCTGTTGAAGTCTTAGCTGGTCAGGAACCAGGCCACAAGGGCCAGCCTGGCCGGGTCCGTGTGCTTTACTGCCCCACCCAGCTGCGTCAGGAAGCCCCAGCTGGGGATTGGAAGATGGACAGGCCTCTAGGAGCACAACTGAAGTAGGTCCGAAAACCACGCCCTCGGCAGCCAGTGCGAGGTGTTCAGGATGAGGCTGCAGCCCACCGAAGTCCGGAACTTGCGGAGGGTCTGCTGTAGCAACGGTGGAGGAGGAAACGCAAGGCACATGCGGCTATGCCAGCAGAGCTGGAATGTGTCCCCCAGAAACCCCAAGAGGCAAAGCGGGGCACTTGAAATTCAGAGGAGATGCAAACAAGTCCAGATTCGGAAACCCCCATCTCTGGAACAGAGGCAACAAGGAGCTGATGTGTAACTCCCACTCATAGGTGTTGAAACCCAAGCGGCTGGGCTGGCCCGCTTCTGCGTTGCTGGCCCCCAGGAGATGGACCAGTTAAATATGAATCCCTTCCGGAAGGGCCCATTCCCAGATCGCCACTGCCTCCATGCACAGGAGGGAGGGGCCAGGGGGGTATGGGTGCCACTTTGTTTGTTCAAATATCGTAGTGGAGTTGTCGGTTCAGATCAGAACCGCAGTGTCCCTGATGAGCGGAAGAAAGGCCTTGAGTGCCAGGCTCACCGTCCTAAACTCAAGCAGATTTATATGCAGGAGGGCCTCCTCCTTGTGCCATGAATAGAGTAACACTCCAGAGTGGCCCCCCCAGCCTGATAGTGTGGAATCCGTTGTCACCAGAGTGGGCTCTGGTCAGGTCAAGGGGGCTCCCACTGCTACACTGCAGTCCATCAGACACCAGCGAAGGTCAGAGATAAGAAGAGCAGGGATTGGGATCCTGTCCGACTGAGACCTTGTCTCCTGGTCCCAATTGACCACCAGGTGGAGCTGGAGGTGCCTCATCTTGCGGCGGGCGTGCTGGACCATGAGCACGCAAGATGCTATCGGTCCCAGAGGGTGCTGAAAGCACCATGCCGAGGTGTTAGTGTTGGCCAGAAAGTGCCCAACTGCTTTGCGCAGAGAGCGGAGGAGTCTCTCCGGCGTGGGGTACACTCACTGCACTGCCGTGTCCCAGCGCACTCCAAGGAACACCAGATCCTGGGCGGGGGTCAGCAGCGACTTCCGCCGGTTGAGGGAGAAGCCCAGCTGGTGCAGAACGTCCGCCAGCCGTTGGCAGAAATGCACTGCCCCCTTGGGAGAGCTGGCCCTGACTAGCCAGTTGTCCAGATAAGGGTATAAGTGATGGGACCTCAGGCGGAGGAGACCCACCACTGCATTTATCAGTTTCGTGAACACACAAGGAGCCGATCTGAGGCTGAAGGGGAGCACCTTGTACTGGAAGTGGTATCACATAATCATGAACCGCAGAAACATTTGATGCGGCTGGTAAATGGGGATATGAAGGTACGCTTCCTTGAGGTCTAGGGAACACATCCTGTCCCCTACGCACAGGGATTCCGCTATTTGCGCTGCAGTCATCATTTTGAAGCGTTTGAGTACTGACAGGTCGAGAAATGTCACGTCCAGGACTACCCTCAAGCAAGCCTGGTTGTTGTTGGGTACTGCAAAAATCCAAGAGCAGAACCCGGAGGGCCTGTGTGACTGAGGAACCGGTTCCACCGCCAAGAGAAAGGATATCCTGTAAAAGAGCCAGGTACCCTATCTGATGTAGAGGAGGAGAAGAAGGAAGAGGAAAAGGAAGAGGAAGAGTGAAGCATGTGGAGACTATAGAAAGGATCTGAGGACTCTTGAAATAACGCTTCCAACTGTCCTGGAAGAGAGCCAGCCAGTCCCCTACTGGGGAGCTGTGTTCCCCAACCATGACGTCACTGCTTTTTGGCATCCGAGGTGGGAGCAGAGGAGGGGGAGCGGAAAAAAATGTGCAAAGTCCTCTGCTGCTTCCCCCTGTTGTCGCTGGGCGACCCGTCAGGCCTCCGTGTACCGCGGTCCTGAAAACCATTGAAGCCGGTGAAAGCGCAGGGTTTGAAGTTAGTCCTGCCCTGGGACTGAGGGAAGGACTTCTGCCCAGGCTTAGTCAGGATGGTCAAAAACGTGGTCGTTTGTGTGAAGGTTTTCTTCTTAGTCAACTCATCATCGTTTGATGAATGAAAGAAGTACACGCCCTCGAAGGGAAGATCCAGGATCCGCTCTTGCACATCAGTTGAAAATGTAGTGGCATGCATCCACGCCTTCCTTCTCATCTCGACTCCCAGGCACAGCCCTATGCTGGCTATGTCGATGTGGAGGACCCAAGACTCCATGAGGTTCTGAGCAATGGCCCGTGCATCTGCCAGAATGGCCTTGAAGGAGGCATGCCTTTCCAGTGGGAGGTCGGCCAGAAACTCCCTGAGCTCCCGCCACAGCTTCTGGTTAGTCGTGGCTAAAAAGCCATCAGCATTGGCCTGCCGCAAATGCAGTTCTGATATGGCGTAGCATCGTTTGCCCAAAGACTCAAGGACCTTCTCCTCCTTGGATAGACAAATGGAGGTGGCTCCCGAGGAGGAAGACAACAAAGACTATGGTTTAGAATACAGCGAGGCCGCAGCCATCACTGGAGAGTGCGGCGGAGGATGGAAGGCCAGGAGGACTGGCTCCCAGTCCGTCAGCCTGAACATGCTGTCCAACTTCTTGTTCATCAGGGCAGCTTCTCCCAGACCTTTCTCACCACCTGCGGACATCCTTCTGAAGAGGAATGGCAGAACAGATTGTGGTGTGTTTGCCCAAAACCTCTTCTAGCACTCCTGACTCCTGGGGAGCCTACTCAGGCATAGGGTCCCCCAAGAACTCTGCAAGGCCCTGAAGGCGGTCATCAAAGGCCTTAACATACGCAGGGGGTTCATCGTCACCATCACTGTAATTGTTCCCCCTGACCCTCCTTTTTTACAGCTTGAGGGGAGTACAGGCCCAGGGACACAGGTGCCGGTGAGGTCTCACCTAGGTCCAGAACCGAAGACAGGTCCAACGGTTGTTGAGTGGGCAGCGTTGGTGGTACAGGAGGAGGCAGAGGGGTTTGGATAACCGGTAAGGCCTGGACTGGGGGAGGGGCAGAGACTGGCAGCGCTGGACCCAGAGGAGGAGGCCGGGGAGGCCCAAACAGCGGGATCACCTCCTTCACTATGTCCTTGAGGAGCCCTGTCATCTGTGGGGAACGCATGAGGAGGAGGAAGCGCTCGAAGAAGCAGTCCTCGCAAGCCACCGGGTCTCTAGTGCTCATCCGCCATCTTGGGGCCTTGCGCCACTCCCTGGGGGGGATGGTGCAAAGGCCCCGAGCCACGTGCTGCCTCAGACACTCCTTGAGCCCTGACTCTCTGGAGTCGGGTGTTTTGATAAGTATTCAGGGTCAGCTGCAGCTACCCTATACTTGGCTGATAATCCTTTATTGACAGCAGGGATAACTTCAGGAGTTTCCCAATTAGATGCAATCTTTCTCTGTAAGGCTGCATGGAAGGGGACCACAGGATCCTCCTGTGGACCTTTGTCTAATATGTCTGTCAGGTCATCCTGTTGAAAAACAGGCGAAGGCGCAGACCAACCCATGAATTCAATAATCCTTGCCATCAGGGTTCTATAGGGTGTTTGGCATGTTCCCCTGGGTCTGGCTTAACAAAATCCACTTCTGGGGAAGTGTCCAGCCCACTTGCCTCATGTAATGACTCCTGTAGGTCTTACAACCTTCTTTCCTCACAGGTGAAATCCTCTGAAACAGGTAGTGTGGTCCTCTGCAACCCGAAGGTTTCCTGGTCAGAATGTTCCCCTTCTTCATAAATTGAAGATAATCCAGGGTACTCTGACCTCTGAAATGGTATAAAACCCATTTCTAAGGCAGAAGCAGCCAAACTCGTCATTATTGGGCGAGAATACGTCGATGTCGTCGACGCCGATGTGACAGGCTTCGAAGGCGCCGAGCACGGCATCGAGAAAACCGGAAGAGGCCTCGAAGAACTCGAGAGGATCGGGATCCTACTCAAGGATGTCGACGGCGGTCTTGGCGTCGTGCCGGAGGCTCTTGGAATCACCGTTGGCTGTGGAGTAGCCGTGGTCTTCTCTTTCATCGGCATCAATGTCGGCGTCGACGACGGCGTCGAGTCGATCGACCTATGCTTCGAAGAACCCTTCGACAACGGCGTCGATGGCGCCGATCCATGCGTCAAAGGAATCTTCGACGACGGCGTCGAATACAGTGCCTTCATACCCGATGGCCGGTGGCGCTCTCGGGTGGAATGTTTCGCCAGGTGCTGCGACTCGTGGCATTTTGATTTTTTGGGTATTTCACACGGGGCATCACCCTCAGCTGTCTTCGAGGGGGTCGAGGCCGCTTTCTCGAAGACGCTTAACATTTTCTTCCTGAATTCCACCCACTCAGCCTGAGAGCTGTGTTTTGTGGGGCAGGAGACCCTTTCTGGGGAAACAGAAGACGACGAGGAAGGGGATCTTGGACGTCTCTTCTTAGAGTGTCTTGATCTCGACGAATGGTGGGAGCTACTTCGTGATCTAGAATGGGAATGTTTTCGACGGCGAGGAGACGAATGCCTCGAATCGGCCGAAGAAATTTTCGAGGAGGTTTTGACTGACTTACCTCTCTCGAGCTTCCCCTTGTGCTCCTTCAAGGCTTTCGCCGTCATGGACATGCAGTCCTCACACTCCGAACAAAAGTTCTCGGCTCCCAAGCACCACAAGCAGATCCTGTGTGGATCCGTTATCGACATTTTTTTACCGCAGTCGCGACATTTTTTTAAGCCGGATCGCGGCGTTGTTGGTTCCGATGAAGATGCCATCGAGAACGAGTTGGTATATTTCGAGTAGATGTAGATTAGATTATCTGACTGAACTGAGCAACGATGTTCCGAGGCCCCACGAAGCGCGGAAAAATGGAACTGAACAACGGACGCCGCACGTGGCTATTTATGGGCATGGTGATGTCGGCGCCGATACGGTGGCCGTCGAGGGAAATCGACTCGGCGGACGTCGACGCGCAGCGCCCTCTACAGAAAAAATTTCCGAGGCCAGCAAGCTGAAAACGTATTATCAAAGATAAGGAATACGTCAGAGGACACAATCCCTTCGAAATCAGGTTTCTTAATGAAGACTGTGCAGCAGCAGAAACCAGCCTCCTACCACTGTGAGAAATTGGTACTCAGGAATGGCTGGACACCGGCTCCTCACACCACGGGGTCACCTTCTGGTATTTGTGTGGTGCGGAGACAGTGTGAACACTGGAGCAGAAGCCTGGACGGAGCGTTAAGATGCGTGGCGTCCTAGGGGTGTCATCCTTTTATGGAGCTCTCCGGCACTGCCATCAATTGTCATGGCAACGCCATGGGAGCGTTTTGGGCGTACCCAACGCTCAGGATGCAATGCGTGGCATGCTGTGACAGACGGGCCATCGCGATTGGGTTGGGTGCAGCAGTCCAAGTAATCCAATTATGGCCATTATAACCATTCAGGGGTTCTGGGGTCATAACAATTTCATACAATCATTTATAAACTGCAGAGTAACAGTGCGGCTGTGTTCAGGGTGGTTTATCGTCCAATGGATGAAACATTGTTACAGTAAGCCTTCCCCATGCCTCAAAAGTAGTGGCTAGGTTATCGTCATGCGCCTGTAACGTCTCATGCCACGCTTTCGTTTCAGCTTCACACCAAGTCTCAAACTCATTGCGCCATATCTCATATTGTGGGCCTTTCTTGAGTTTTCATGACATAGCTAGGCGTATCTTTGCACTTATACATGTGAGGTCCATACATTTGGTAACATGTTTATATTTGCTTGGCCTAAAGTATATGCCCAATAAACATTCAAGTGGGTTCCAGTGAAATCTGGTAATACCAGCTTTCGTGCACGCTTGTTCAGTTCAGAACCGGAAACCCTGCACTTTTATGCACTTCCAAAGCATGTGTGTTATGTCAGCGTCTTCCCGGTTACACAGGGACAGGCTGACGTTAAGCTGGTGTTCAATTTAGTCACTCTGCTGGGGGTCACGTAAGTGCGGTGGAGCACATTGATTTGGAGCAATCTAAATCTTGCATTCCGGGAGACATTTTTAGAAAAACCTAGCACCAGGTCCCATTGTTTGTCAGTAATCTCTGAGTCGACATCAATCCCACAGTGTGCTTTTAGCTTAGTGCTTCTAAGGCTAGTCCCGTTCAGCAAACATTCATACAGCCTAGATACAGGTCTCCAGCCATCGGCCAGGGTATATATTAGTGCCAGAAGCGTAGACTACTCTGGTTCAGCAGGCCATTCAGTCCATTTACATCCAGCCACTCTCGCCACCTTCATGTATCTCAGAAATTGACCCCTAGGTAGGCCCTCATGTTGTGTTCTCTGAACTTGCCATTGTCATATATAGCGCCCCAAGTGTATATGCCCAGTTCCTCCCAGCGCCTTGCAACATTTAGTTCATCCACACTTGTGCACACATCAGCCACAAGTGGAACATTAGGTGAATAAGGGTGTTGTAAACTGAGAAGTTTTAATTCTCTGAACCAGGTCCATCTACCCAGCCTCACGATCAAGGGCTGGAGGCCAATACAACAGTCCGGGAGCCAAGGAATCTCTTTGAGCCAGGCAGGTCTCACCATTGACTGGAGAAACTCAGATTCAGAGGTGAAATCATCTGACAGTCATTTTGCAATAAAACTTAATTGGGCAGCCAAATAATAGAGTTCCAGCCTTGGTAACTGTACCATGCCATCCTGGTAAGGTAGGACAAAACACTTAGTGCCAGCCTTTGCCGATTCGAGTCCCACAGAAGGGCATCCAGGGAACAGAAAAACGCTACCTCTGTGTAGTAATGGACGTTTATAAAAGAGTACAACAACCTAGTAAGGATGACCATCTTGAGTATGCCACTCTGCCCATGAGAGTGAGTGGCAACTTTGACCAGATGTTCATAGACTTCATAATGCCCTCTGCTATCCTGAGTGTGGGATGAGTGTGCGTGCCGCTAGGCGTGTGCGCAATATGGATTCCAAGGTACCTAAAGAAGTGTGTTTCCCAGCACAATCCCAGGTCAGGCATAGTCGCCCCGTCTGTCCCACAGAGTCCCGCCAAAGGAAACAGACAGGATTTATGTCTATTGAAAGAGATCCCAGACAACGTTGCAAAGTCGTCCAACACATCCAGGACGGTAGGTAAATTATGGGGTGTGTAGATCCACCTACTCTAATGCCCGCCTCCATAAACTCCTGTCTTAAATATACAGTCAAGGGCTGCAGGGCCAGTATGTACAGCATAGGCAAAAGTGGGCATCCCTGACGCATACCCCTTTGTATGTTCCATGATTCTGATATTTGTGTGCCCGATTTTCACTCTGGCCATTGGGGAAGTATACAGCAGTGTCATCCAGGGAATTAAGTTCTCCCCAAACCCAAAGCCCTGTAGTGCTGCAATCACCCACTCCCAGTAAACGGAGTCGAAGGCCTTAACGGCATCTAAAGATACTACTACATAATGTTCGTGAAGCAGTTTGGTCAATGGTGCTGCAATATACATATATTCAGGGTGGTGTTACGGCCAGGCATGAACCCAGTTTGATTGGTGTGTATCAAGGAATTAATAGTTTTCCGTAGGCGTGCAGCCAGCATAGTCGTATGTCTTTTTTAAATAAAGAACATTGTCCAAAGAAGCCAAGCACGGATAAGAACATCGCTCCTGCCTCCAGCAACAGAAACGAGTCCATTTGCTCTTATATTGTTGCCTTGTAGATTACTTCCCGGCAGCCTGAATTATTGCGAAATTGTTCTCGGACAGCCCTAGATCACCATAAACTAGCTCCTCAGGAACCAAGCAGACAAGGTGGAGGGCAGGGATCAAATATCGAACCTCTCTGCTGGCTGATGAGATGGAGTGAAACTGGTAGAATAAGGTGGCCAATTCGTGGCTACCAAAATGAGAAGTTCCTTCAAAATGTTCAAGGAACTCTCTGCAATAATGCTAGAGGAGGGATGGCGTGCATGAACCGGTTGTCACACGAAATCTGTAAGGCATCCCTTAGAGAGCCATGCCTCTGACTCATAAGGTATGCATAAAGCTTGCATTTGAGATTCTGATCCACAGAGAACTAGTCTATCTGAGGATGTGTCCACATTTGAAAAACCGCCAGTATCACTGATGTTTTGAGTTCCCACTCTCGTTGGAATAAGAAAGGCGATGGAGTCTGTCTGCCTCTCAATTGAAAACCACCACCAGGTGCACTGCCTGGAGAGAGATCTGATGCAACATGGCCCACTCCCAGATGTCAATAGCCAAGCAACATAGTTGCAGTGCCCCCCGGTTTGATCACATAAAACATGGCCATCGTGATGTCTGTTCTTAAAAGTGCTGCCATGTTTTGAGTGATTGGCAGAAACAATTTTAGCGCACTCAAAATTGCTAGAGGTTCCTGCACATTTACATGGGTTAATCAAATGGAGTCCATACAAAGTGAGTCAGTAGCTGACCTAAGTCGTTCCCAACCTGTGAGAAAAGTGTGATGTTATTGTATTCTGTCTGACGAGGAGGAACCTGCATGGGAACACCCACCTGCACATTCTGATTGTTGTTCCATACTCTAGGTCTGGTCTCATGTCTGGTCTCAGCTCTGGAGAAATGTCAAGATTGTCCACTTCCAGATTTCAGCAGGAAGCGAGTTAAGTTGTAGTCAACTCATCTTAAGATGAGCAAACGTAACTGAGAATTGAGGCAGCGGTTTATTTATTTACTATTTTTGTACAGCGCTTATACACAAGTGAAGTGCTTCAAAGCGCTTCAAGGCGGGAAGGGAGCACAGGAATACAGTAGTCATTCTTAGGCCTTGAAGTTCCGAATGATTTAACAAAAAGTAACTAGCGTACTAGGCCTGACGGCATTTCTCCTAGTGCAAGTGCATGAAGTGTTTCAGGGGCAACCAAACTAGGGAGGGAAGACAAAAAGGGGGGACAAGACAGAACTTACTAGTATTAGTAAATTTGGGCTATGCAAGTGAAAAGACAGATGTGGGACGGAGGGGAGGGGGGCAGGGGTAAGTGTGCCCAGTCCTGCAGGGCCCTGGGTTAAGTGCAGAGAGGTTAAACCTCTTGTGGAGCGTATTCTACAAGTGCAGTATTCTGAGTGAGGCAGGAGAGAAAAGGAGAGGAGGTTAGCAGGGGAGAGGGAGAGAGAAGGAGGAGGAAGCTCTTGAGGAGTTTCTGAAACTTAAGGAGGGAGGCACCTGCAGATGATAAAGATCTACCCCTAAATCTCTGCTTAGAAAAACGGCTCACCCGCAAAGAGTTGGAAGAAGACCAGCGGAGGGCTCTAGAAGGAGAGTATTTAGGAAAAAAGCATTGAAGATAGTGCGGGCCCCGCCCCAGAAAGCCTTGTGGACTATGTAGAGGGCCTTGAACTTGATCCTAGCTGTCACAGGGAGCCAGTGAAGGGATTTCAGTGCCGGAGAGATGCAGTCCCTGGGCTTGAGGCCAAGGATAAGTCTTGCGGTTCTGTTCTGGATGAGTTGTAGCGGGCCGGAGAGTAGAAGTAGAAAGATTGAGAAAGAGGTGGATGCAGTAGTCTAGCCTAGAGATAACCAGGGCTTTGGAGATGGTGAGCCTTTGGGTGAAATCAGTAAAGGTAGAATACTTCTGAGGAGGTGCAGCTGGAAGTGGGACTTTTTGAAGATGTCCGAGATGTGAGAAGAGAAGGAGAAAGCGTAGTCGAAGATGACCCCCAGATTTTTTGCCTTTTAGTAGGTGGAGGCGCAGGGCTAAGGGAGGCTGGCCAGTGAGAAATTGGGAAAGCAGGAACCGGGTTCCCAATGAGGACGATCTGCAGAGATACCAACACTGAGAGGGGTCAAGCAAGGTTTCCCCCTAGCTCCTGTTCTCTTTTTGGCCTACTTGGGAGACTTCAAGGACACGGAAGATACTATAAGATCATTTCCTCTGAAAGTAGGCCAAACCAAAATCATCTTGACCACACATTGATTGGTCTTGAGCGTTAGCTAAACAATTTACAACAGTACATTACTGCAAATAACATTGAAATTAACAAAGATAAAAAACAAAGTTATGGCGCTTGAAAAACCAACACGAGAACAGAAAAACTTCAGTGGAACCTGGAGGGTTGTGCAATAGAAAAAGTGAATGATTTTAAGTATCTAGGAGTCACCCTCGACAGTTCAAAGCTCGAAACATCTATGCAGCGTGTACTTCTAGAGAAAACCAGAAAACTAACATTGCAAGCTAAAGCCATTGATAGAAAATGTGGTCGCTTCTCGATGATTCCAGTGATCAACTTTTACAGAATGAAGGTAGTTCCATCATTGCTCTATGGAGTCGAAGACATGCCGTACATACCGAAATCATTATGGCCAAAATTAGAAGCTTACTTCTGGAGGACGGTCTTGGTCTAATCAGATCGAGAGCTTAGCTTATTGTCTCTACAAGGAACAATCATCTTTAACTCCTTGATGCTGTACAGAAAGTGCCTGCTTCCAAACAGCCCTCTAATTTACAGCTTGATAAATAAAGAAATTGTACGGTGTAGCTGCAAAATGTTTGGAAACTGGAGTAAGGACATTGTGAGGAGGTGAGGGTGGACGGGGTAGACGGGAAGGAGCGGGACGCACGGCTAGAGGAGCCCGCTATGCCGCGGGCGTGTGCGACGCTGGGGGCGGCCGCCGGGGAGGTGTCCCTGTTGAAGGGAGAGCCTTGTCGGCGGCCCGCGACAGTGCCGGCGTGGCGGCCGCGGGTCAACCCGCAGCCGCAGCGCCGCGTGTGTCCACGAGGACCTGGTACACTGGCGCTGCGGCTGGGAGACCCGCAAACACGACAGGCCTCGGCGGCGAGTGGCGGCGAGGCTCGGGAATTGGAGAGCCCGGCTTGTGCCGACCGCTCGGCGTCAGAGGTGCGGCAGACAGCTGGGCAGGAGCACAACAAGGGGAACAGAGTAGAGCCCCCCCCTTACCTCAAGCAGGGCGGAACCCTAACAGCAACCGGGGGCCTCGAGCGGGACGGGCCTCCGGGAGGCATGCCTCAGGGGAGACGCCATGGGGAGGGGGCGGGGCCAAAGGAGAGGGCGTGGCTGACAAAGGGGAGGGGGAGCCGGAACCAGGCAGCCAGAGTAAGGGAGGAGGAGGAGAGGAGGAGGCAGCTCTATTTATAGAGGGTGGGTGCCTAGAGTCCCCACCAATCAGAAAGGGGGGGAGGGCAGTTGTCCCTGATTGGCCCTTTTTCCCTCCAAGCACCAGGTATAAAAGGGACTGGCCTAATGGCATTTTGGTTGCTTTTTGCAGGGAGAAGGAGAGGAGAGTGAGAGCAACTGGTGGGCCTATCCGGGTCCGGGAAAGTAGGAGACACTACAAGAGAAGAGAAACTCCTGATGCCTTTTACTCACAGTGAAGTAACTGTGGGGTCAAGCCTGGAGTTCAACTACTGTGGTTAAGACATTAAATTTAACCAGTGTGTAATAAAGGTCTACAAAACTCCACATTGGCTACTGTCCTGATTTCTACAACTGGCGTAGTCGGCAGGATCAAGAGAATGCAATGGAGAAAATAATACAGACACTGTCCGAGGGGCAACAACAGTTACAGCAGCTCTTCCAACTTCAGGCCCAGCAGGCGGCCGCTGATCGCCAAGCCTTTCAGCAGGCAATACAATTGCAGGGTAACCTGCAGTCCACCTCTCAGGACCAACATCAAGAGACGATAAAACACCTGACGGATGCTGTCACCGGCACCCGAAACCAGCCCATGGTCCCTTCCGCAGTGTTGCAGAAGTTCAAGGAAGGCGAAGACCCGGCTTTCTTTTTTACCACATTCGAGAGGATCGCCCGAAACGCTCAGTGGCCGGTGGACCGCTGGGGCCAGTATGTTGCTCCCCTTTTGTCTGGCATCATGCAAGGTGCCTACCAGGCCGTTAACCCAAACGGAACCACGCCTTACGCTGAAATCAAAAAGGCTGTATTGGACCGGTTGGGACTTGATGAAGAGGCCTACAGAATGAGGCTGCGCGACACTAAACTCAGACCAGGGGAGAACCCACGACAACTCTTCTACCGGGTTAAGGACCTCACCGAGAAGTCGTTACAAGTGCCGGGAACAGGCCTCCCAGAAGTCTTAGAAAAGGTCACCCTCGAGCAATTCATTGAGGCCCTACCGCCTCCGATGCAAAGATGGGTCCGACAACATCACAGGCCCACCTTATCTGAGGCTGTGGACATCGCGTCGGCCTACCAAAAGGCCGGGGGAACGGGTAAACCTTTTGGAGTCGGATCTTCCCTTCGCAACCCGATACCACCTTTGGAACCCCTCTCAACCAAGAGCCTGCGAGTAGGGCCTCCCAAATGGAGAGCAATGGAAGGACGCCCTTCTGGATCCGAGGAGAAGAGGAGCGGACCCGACCCACGGTTCACCCCGTTGTCCATGGGGTACCGGCAACCGCAATGTTATGACTGTGGTGAGTGGGGCCATATAGCCCGGTTCTGTCCCCGGAAGAGAGGCACCGAGCCGATGGAGATCGGATTCATGCGGACCGAGCAAGGACCACGATGCCAAGGTCTCTATGAGATGGACGTCCGGGTAGACGGGAACCAAGCCAGGGCCCTACTCGACAGTGGAAGCAGGCAGACAGCGGTGCTACCAACCGTAAGTGATTCTCCTTACCTCACCAATGTTAGTATCCCCATTCGATGTATACATGGGGATGTGAGAACCTACCCCATGAAATCCATAACAGTAGAGGTGGGCCCTAACATTGCAGAGATGAGAGCTGCCGTCCTCCCCTCCTTACCCGCCCCAGTGGTGATTGGGACCGATCAGCCCCACTTCCACCAGACTATCAAAGCCCTAGACCAGGGATGGTGGGAAGAAGCACCCTTTTCCAGGGAACCCATCCCCCGAACACCCAGGGACGAGAGAAACCCGCCAGAAAAAGAAGGGAAGCTCGCCTTGCTCAATGAGCATCCATGTATGCCACCCAACGGATAGCCTGGAACCCGGAGGACCATGAGGATTCCATCCGGGGAGAAACCTTGACGGACCCTACATTAACATTGGCCCGCGAAAGGGCCATCACAAATGGGGACCCCGACCTGACCAAGGGAGCTGGTTTTACAACTAGACAGGGCCTGCTCTATCGGGTCTACCAAGAGGAGGGAGGAGCACGGAGGGAACAACTACTCCTGCCCAAAACACACAGGGGCATCGTCCTCCAGTTGGCACATAACCACCTGTGTGGCGGCCACATGGCCTCCCTAAAGACACAGCAAAACATTCTAAAACGTTTCTACTGGCCAGGGGTCTATGGGGAGGTGGCGAAATTCTGTAAGGAATGCAAAATCTGTCAGTTGACGAGTGGGGAAAAGCCAGCCAAGGCGCCTCTTCAGCGGATGCCCTTGATCACCATACCCTTTCGAAGGATAGGTATAGATCTGGTAGGCCCGCTCGAGCCAGTCAGTCGTGGATATCGATACCTGCTAGTCATTGTGGATTATGCCACCCGGTACCCCGAGGCCTTTCCCCTAAAGGGGACGTCGGCTAACCAAATATGTGACCAACTCATCCCCTACTTCGCACGGGTAGGCCTACCCACCGAAATCCTCACCGATCAGGGTACAAACTTCATGTCGGCGGTTATGCGACAAGTCTGTGAAAGACTACAAATCAGACGGCTGCGTACCTCAGTCTACCACCCCCAAACGGATGGGTTGGTGGAGAGGTACAACCAAACGATAAAGAAAATGATGAAAAGGGTAACAGGTCCGGAGGGGAAGGACTGGGACAGAGTCATACCCCTGATCCTGATGGTATTAAGGGACACCCCCCAGTCCTCGACAGGATTCTCCCCATTCGAGCTGCTCTTTGGAAGACAGCCCAGAACAATCCTAGATCTGGTTAAGGAGGACTGGGAAAACACTAAGGAAACGTCTCTCACCGAGTACGCTGAGGACCTTAAGAACCATCTGTCTACTTTGAGGGGACTAGCAGAATCCCATCTAAGTATAGCCCAAGACCGTCAGGAGAAGACATACAACAAGGGCTGTCGCCTAAGAAAACTAGAAACAGGGGATAAGGTACTGGTGTTACTACCCACCAGTACGAACAAAATGTTGGCTCGGTGGAGAGGTCCTTATGTAGTGAAGGACGTGGTGGGGCCTGTGAATTACCGGATACACCAACCTGACCGGAGCCCATCACATAAGGTCTACCACATAAACCTGCTGAAGAAATGGACTGAGCCTGCCCCGGTCGATATTCTAGCCACCCAGGATACGGGGTTGATCCACGCAACCGGCCAATTGGATGCGGTACAATGGGATGAAACACTCATGAAGAACGAGATCCTGGAGACCCTCAAACCACATAGCAACACCTTTTCCCATTTACCTGGAAGGACCGGCCTAATGGAGCCTCGTATCGAAACCCTAAACGGACAGACAGTCCGGCTGAGACCCTACAGGATCCCAGAGGCCCGAAGGTTGATCATTAAGAAGGAGATCGAAGAAATTATTAGGTTGGATATTATTGAACCATCAACCAGTGCGTGGTGTTCTCCGATCGTACTCGTAACCAAGCCAGACGGGGCTGTACGATTTTGTATGGACTTTAGGCAGCTCAACATGATATCCCACTACGAAGCCTATCCCATGGCCAGGATGGATGAACTACTGGAAAGGCTGGGTGCTGCCCGGTACCTCAGTACCTTGGACCTCACCAAGGGATACTGGCAGATTCCCCTACGGGAAGCTGACAAAGAAAAAAATGCATTTGCTACACCCCAGGGGCTCTTTCAGTATAAAGTACTACCATTCGGGTTGCATGGGGCTCCGGCCACCTTTCAGAGGCTGATGGACATCCTCCTACAGCCCCACGACCAGTACGCTGCAGCCTACCTGGACGACATCGTGATATACAGCGCATCATGGAATGACCACCTGACCCATCTACGCGAGGTGGTCGGCACCCTGACCCGGGCCGGACTCCACATCAACCCAGCGAAATCGGTACTAGGGATCCAGGAAACCAAGTACCTCGGACATATAGTCGGTGGCGGCGTGATTCGGCCACAGGTGTCCAAAATCGAGGCTATTCAGGGTATCCCAGTACCAACTAACAGAAAACAAATCAGGGCCTTCTTGGGTTTATAGGGTACTATAGGCGCTTTATTCCTGGTTTTTCTTCCCTGGCTGCGTCACTGACAGAGGCATTGAAAATCGGGGGTTCCCCGGACCTGTCAACCAATCACGCAGCCATACTGGCCGTCGAAGGGTTGAAGCGCAGTATATCGTCCCACCCGGTGTTGGTATGCCCGGACTTCCGGAAGCACTTCTTCCTGCAGACGGATGCCTCTGGCATGGGGTTGGGGGCGGTCCTGACGCAGGAGGTAGACGGGTTCCTAAGACCGATCTGTTTTGTGAGTCGGAAGCTCCTTCCACATGAGTTAGCATATTCCACTATTGAAAAGGAATGTCTCGCCATTAAATGGGCGGTGGACTCTTTGCGATACTACCTACTGGGGAGGAAGTTTACGTTGTATACCGACCATGCACCACTGCAGTGGTTGGCGAGACACAAGGACTCCAACCAACGAGTTCTGCGATGGTTCCTGTCCCTCCAGCCCTTCGTCTTCGTTACCTTACATAGACCTGCCAGCTTCCAGCTGGTGGCGGATTACCTATCCAGGAGTTCGATCCGGCCCGACCGGCCTGGATCCGTGGTGGGGGTATGTGAGGAGGTGAGGGTGGACGGGGTAGACGGGGAGGAGCGGGACGCACAGCTAGAGGAGCCCGCTATGCCGCGGGCGTGTGCGACGCTGGGGGTGGCCGCCGGGGAGGCGTCCCTGTTGAAGGGAGAGCCTTGTTGGCGGCCCGCGGCAGTGCTGGCGTGGCGGCCGCGGCGCCGCGCGTCCCTGCAGCCGCAGCGCCGCGTGTGTCCACGAGGACCTGGTACACTGGCGCTGCGGCTGGGAGACCCGCGAACACGACAGGCCTCGGCGGCCTCCGGCGGCGAGGCTCGGGAATTGGAGAGCCCGGCTTGTGCCGACCGCTCGGCGTCGGAGGTGCGCCAGACAGCTGGGCAGGAGCACAACAAGGGGAACAGAGTAGAGCCCCCCCTTACCTCCAGCAGGGCGGAACCCTAACAGCAACCGGGGGCCTCGAGCGGGACGGGCCTCCGGGAGGCATGCCTCAGGGGAGACGCCATGGGGAGGGGGCGGGGCCAAAGGAGAGGGCGTGGCTGACAAAGGGGAGGGGGAGCCGGAACCAGGCAGCCAGAGTAAGGGAGGAGGAGGAGAGGAGGAGGCAGCTCTATTTATAGAGGGTGGGTGCCTAGAGTCCCCACCAATCAGAAAGGGGGGAGGGCAGTTGTCCCTGATTGGCCCTTTTTCCCTCCAAGCACCAGGTATAAAAGGGACTGGCCTAATGGCATTTTGGTTGCTTTTTGCAGGGAGAAGGAGAGGAGAGTGAGAGCAACTGGTGGGGCTATCCGGGTCCGGGAAAGTAGGAGACACTACAAGAGAAGAGAAACTCCTGATGCCTTTTACTCACAGTGAAGTAACTGTGGGGTCAAGCCTGGAGTTCAACTACCGTGGTTAAGACATTACATTTAACCAGTGTGTAATAAAGGTCTACAAAACTCCACATCGGCTACTGTCCTGATTTCTACAGACATTAAAGACCTATTGAAGATCACTCAGAGCTGTGAAGAGGAATTGATCGAGAATCTGACAAAAGACTTTAAGAAACTGAAGGAACTTGACTAGATCTTGACTCTAGACACAGCTGCGGGAAACAAACTCACAACTCACCTGCCAGGCAACACTAAAAAACTGAACCATCTCCAAGATTTCATTGAGAAATTCCTGAACAGATTCTTATGCAACCTCTTTCTGCGAGGACGGCTCAATCTTTTAGAAACAAATGAAATATTGGCAGTAAGAGGTCTTCCTCCTACTAACAACTGTTGTTTTTGCAAAGTGGACAACAGAAAAGAGACTATACGTCACCTGCTGTTATGTGTGGGTACTCACCAAATAAGAATGCAGTACCTGAATCATTTCCTCTCCAATCCTTTGCTTATGGACGAAGAGACTTGGTGGTTGAGGTTGATTGGTGGAGAAAAGCGTTCTTGGGTAATTGCAACCTCGATAATCCTACAACATATTATGACTAATGTGGTAACCTTGAACACTCCCTCTTCTTAAACGCTGCTTGAAAATTCTATTGGACTTGAAAACAGTATTATCAGTTAATTAGCTATCATCCTGCGTCACTTCTGTGCTTTTGTAAAAAATATTTTTTGATTAAAACAATAAAAAAATATATATATCCTCTATCACCTTGATATGAAAGACATTGGAGACTTCTAAGAACAGGGTGGCAGGGCCAATCTGAAGAAAAGGGTGAGAAAGACGAGTTGAAGGGACTGGCAAGCAAATGCCTAGAGTGACTGCTGAGAGTACCCCGGTATCAATTGAAATTGTATGCCCGTCTTGATGGCAATAGGTTTTTCATCCCTCTACTGGGGATGAAACAATCTGGACAATCACTTCATTGTTTGTGTCTGAACTGGTTTTTGGAGAAAGAATCCTTTTGCAGAGATTTTCTGCTGTTTACGTCAGTGCCCGCTAGAGGACCTGTCTGGTTGTATGCTTTTTCAGTCATGGTATCCACGAAATCCCCCAAGTCCTGATCTGAAATTAGATCAAGACTATCTAGGAGCATGAACGCTCTTTTGAGGCTGTTATTACAGACTTTCTCTTTTTGTTTAACCCGTCATCAATGGATGAGCGAAAAAGGTCAGTTCCCTCGAAAGGTAGATACAAGATCTTCACCTGGGCATTTTTGTTGAAATGCAAAAACCTGGCCCACACTGTGATACACATGTCCACAACTCGGGAAATGGCCCTGGACGCTGTGTAGATGTGATGCATAGAGGATTCTCTTAGATCCTGTGCAATAAGCTTGGTTTCCGCTAAACCCAACTTCAATGCTGCCATTTTATTTGAAGGCCTACAATGTTGAAAGTCAGTGAATCAGCCAAAATGTTTGGAAAAAAATGACTGAATGTGTGATTTGGCCGATTTTCGGCTATTCGAAAAATTCCAAACTGCCAAAAAGTTCGACCAGATCACGCATTCGGTGCTGAGAGCTGCGTGGGTGTACCCCGCACCCGTGCTTACTATATTGTGAGCAGGGGTTGCGGGGGTGTCCCCCGCACCCTTGCTCACTATATTGTGAGAGAGGGTTGCAGGGGTGTCCCCCGCAGCCGTCCCAAAAAAAAGGAAGAAAAAGGGAAAGTCCCTGCGGTGCCAGTTCTTGATCACAGAAGTGAAAGGGAACAGGCGTCGCAGGGACACTGTCAGTCGGGGTGTGGGTATGTTGGGGGTGTGGGCTAAGTCAGAAATGTTCAGGGGAGAAAAGACCGAAGGTTATTTCAAAGAAATTATCTTTGGTCTTTTCTCCCTCAAACATTTCTACCTCGGTCTTTCAACCCCTATCCGAAAGTCAGCTGTTTATTTCCATAGGCTCTGATTAGATATGGCTAACAACGAATCAGCGTTTGCATGTCAGAGATGAAGGGAACTGTTTGAGTATACTTCTTGCAGTAGGAATCTAAAAGTTTGTCCTCCTTAGAAAGAGAAGGAGACAGAGCCACAAAAGAGGTTGCAGAAGAAGAAGTTCTAGAAAATAAAGTTGTAGCAGCTATCACAGAAGATTGGGGTTGAAGATTATTAGGTAAGCACAGAGAATCAGATTGTATAATTCTGCCAATCCATTCTTCACATGGTTATTCCCAACTTGTCTGAACTTTGTAGTTAAAAAACTCATGAGGGCACTCTGGTTTCAGAAGACATTTTATCTGGGACTGGCAGACCTAGGAAGTGCTGCGCACCCCACATACGGCTGTGAAATGCTTTAGCTGATAACAGAGATTCCTCTTCATCAGCATCCTCGTCTTTGGTATCTGCACAAGGGGCAGGATCAGCTGCCGCTGCTCTGGACGCAGCATCTGGTAAAGCAGTTGTCATAGGAGCTAAAGGAGCGCTCCCACCTGAGAACATGGTGTAGCTGGTTCAGCTACTGAAGTGGGAGGCAATGATTGGTTTGTGGTTGTAACAGGTACTAGAATTGGAGAAGGCATAAACAGTGCAAAAGGCTGGTCTGGTTGTTGGGGAATCACTTAAGTTTTTTTCTTTTTTTTAGCTTAAATATTATTATGCTATTGACCATGAACATTAAATAGTCTTAGAGCACAATGTTTAACCCAGAAAAAAAACCTCCCCAGATCCTCCAAAAAAACAAAAAAAAACATTAATTACTGTCACTTTGGATCAACAGTTCAATGGTTCTCAAAGTCTTGGTCTATCCAGCTTGTCTCTTCTGCACCTCCTTGCTCCCCCTGTCATCTCCAGAGCTTCAGTCATGAACCCCTGGGGGGCATTGCCTCTGGTGTGGACGCATAAGCCCTATACCAACAGAACCCACAACCGTTCCAAAGGCCCTCAGCTCAACCTCTCTCTGACCAAGTCACTCGCACCTCCCCTAACTTCGACACCTCCTCAAAACTTCAAATCCCTACCTCCCACTTTCCCCACAAAGGTTCCCACTGTTCCAGGAAGGATCTCAGCTAGTCATTAACAATCGCTGTAAGCTTTTCCAGAACAAAAATATTCCTAGGTTTAGCTTCCAAATCAGACTTCCCCAGGGACTCCTGTGCTTTCCAATTCTGAGCCATTGCGATTCTCCCTCCCTGTAACATAGCCTCCCACATCCAGGAACACCTTGTTTTCCGTGTCCTCCGGAGGGACACCCAGCAGCATCTGAGGAGGGTCCAATGGGAGCAATTTCCCCATCACTTCCTTCATCCAGCTGAAAACTTCACTCCAATAGACCTGAATCTTCGGGCAGTACATATGAAAGCGCGACCGGATTTGCCTGCACTCCCTGGGGCACAGCGGGGAAGAGCCCTGAAACATTTTCGAGAGCCTAAGAGGGTCTCTATGCCATCCGTTTAACATTTTAAAATTGTGGGCCTCATTACAAGGTAGGTGGTAAGGGTTTACCGGTACCGGTAAGAGCACTGGTACCAGTAAACCCTTACCACCTTACTACGAGGTCCCTTTGCTGGACCGGACCTTAACGGCTGGTGTAGACCAGCCGTTAAAGTTGGGACCCGCAAAGGGACGTTGGTGCTAATTACGGTACCGCAATTTGCGGTACCGTAATTAGCTCCTTCCCCATTCCCATTGAGCCCTATGGGGCAAAAATGGGAATGGGGAAGGGCCATGGAGAAAGGGGGAATTACCGCCCGCCAACCTTGGAATGGGGTGGTAATTCCCCTTTCCTCCATGGTGGTACCGGTATGGTACCAGCGGCAACCATGGTGCTAATAGCACTATGGTTTACCGCATTCCGTGTCATGAGGCCTAATGTTCCATGGCTGCAGTGAACAGAGTGCCTTGGAACGTGACTTTGTATATTCTATCCCAAGTTTCATCAAAAATGTCCCTTCCGCCAAGACTCCCCAGGATTGCTTAAAACTTTGTCTATTCACCATATCAGAACTGATTAGAACCCTATAAATTGTGGACAGGATCCCCTTCCTGGAGTCTGCTGATACTATCACTTTCTCAAACGGGAACAATTCTCTACTTAAGTTATCCCCCCAGCTCCTCTAGGACAGCATCGCTTCAAGTCTTAAGTATTCAAAAATGGAGATTTCCTCCTGACCCAGAACCTCCCGGAGGATGACAGTCAATGAATGTACCATTCGAAAAGAGCTGGCCCACCCTTTCAAACCTCTATTGGATCACCTCTGCGTTCTGCGAAATCCTTGTCGGGAGATGTCAAGTGGGGGATCACAAACCGAGGTCATGGGGGAAGGCCATGAGGACAGATGCTGGTTAGCCTTATTCCATTTCTATAAAGACCACAGAACCCCCATGGTTGGATGCTGTCTTAATCGTTTAGGTATTGACCCTATAGGAGACCACAAGAAATCCCTAACTTTCCAGGATGAGCCTCCAAATTTTCCAGATAAGAGCAGAAATTCCCCATGTCATCTCTCAAGTGCTCTAATAGAACTCTCAGTTGCGAAGCTTTATAATATTGAAACAGGTCAGGGTACTGTGAAGGCATCTAATGTCAGGATGGCAGAAGGCCTAACTTGCTCTCTGCTAAAGTGGGATTTCCCAAACTGAACGAAACTAAGGTAAGTCTGAGTCAAAGGGCCTCATTCCGGCCCTGGCGGTAAGGGGTTAACGGTGCCGGTAAGGATGCCGGTGCCGTTAACCCCTTACCGCCGCATTCCGAGGTCCCTTAGCGGGTTCCTCTAAGGGCGGCTGGCTTTATCAGCCACCCTTGGTTTTACCAGCCGCCCTTAGCGGGAGCCGCTAAAGGACCAGGGAGCTAATAACGGGCCCGCTATTAGCTCCCTCCCCATTCCCATTGAGCCCATGGGGGCTTGAATGGGAATGGGTATTTTGAATGGGGACTTACCGGGTCCTCCAAGGTTGGAATGACCCGTTAAGTCCCCAGAGGACCCGGTAAATCCCCATTCAAGGAACCCGGACCGATTTTGGAGGCAGCCATGGCGCTAATAGCACCATGGCTACCTCCAAACTCGGAATGAGGCCCAAAGAGTTAAAAATCTGTCTGTGTACACAACCTATGCTTGCCTTCACAACTAAAGCTAAACAACGTGTATGGATGTCAATAATCAAAGAAATAGTGATCAAAATAAAGTTCTGAGCTTCTTCCAGCTTTTAGATTCTTCTTCAGCTCCCCTTCCCAAGTTCAAAACAGTTCCCCAAAGTCTCAAGATTACCTTTCTCCAGTTAAAGGCAATATAGTTCCATACTATCCTTGGGGTTCCCTTCTCCAAGTTTCAAGCACCACAGTTTGAAGGAAAAATGGTCTCAAGGCTTCTTCTGGAGACTACAAGTGTAACTCCACACATCTCAGGGTTCCCTTCCCTAGGACTTCAGCTCTGCCAGTTATACTTATTTCAGTCTTTCAAACAAAAGGTTTAATACAATTCAGTTGTCAGACCACAGTTGTCAACCACAAGGTCCACTTATCACAGGTTGCACATCTAGGATCCCTCTCTTTGTTGGCCTCTTGGCTTTATGGATAATATTTACACTTCTCTGGCTTCTCCTCAGTAGCCTCTTGGCTCTGCCAGAGTATGTCACACACCTCTTGCCAGTCTTTGGTCTTGCTGCACTGTATTTATAAAGTTCAATTTGTGGTGGTCTTACTCCTGTACCATCTTTCTCTGGCACTCTTTCAAACCTGTGCTTTTTCTTATAGGTTGTCATATGGGCGCTTTCCCTTTGGCTGCTTTTTTTATTATTTGCTTTGCCCATAAAGCTTCACTTAATTTTATATTCAACAGGCTTAATTGCGAGATTTCATTCCGCTTGGTATTCACCAGATATTCAATGCTCTTAATTGTAAAGTTTCATTCAGTTCTGTGTTTAACAAATGTTCAATATGCTTAATATGAAGTTCCCATTTGGTTCGGCATTCAATCTGCATCTAGCATGTTTAATGCCAATTTTTTCCTTCAGTTTGGTAAAGCATCACCTCTTCGCCACCCGCTAGGAACGCCCCCAGCTGCCTCTCCCGACACTCACCGGCCTTCAGTGTTGTTGGCTCCCGTTGCTTTCTTCCAGCCTCGCAGGTCAGCGGGCGAGCTGCTACGAGCCCCGCTCGCACTTCAGGGATTGTCTTGGTCTTGCTGGTTGCTCAGCTGTCTCTGTCTGGACGCAGACAGCATCCTGCTTTCTCCCGCACTTTTGCAGCTCCAGCTGCTGGTTTCTCACCACAGAGGCTCCTGCTCCTGAAAAGCCCAACGGCCCAACTCGCTTTGGTCTTGATAGGCTTTCTGGGCTTCTGGCCTGCGTCCTGGCTCCTCCCCATGTCCCACCATGACTGCCTCCTCCACAAACGGGTCCCCTGCTGGTCTACTTCCCACAGGCAGCCCTGTTTCTCTTCTTGATGCACATTCTGTCCCCTTTTATACACCTGCAACCTTTTAACAGGTTTCAGGTGTGGACATCCAATTGGGTCTGCCTGACTGTGATTAAGAGGACATGCCTGACGTTCGGTTCAATTTGCCACCTTCTTCCTAGTCCCAGTACTAAAGTGGTGAGATGGGCTAGTGTGCATTACTCTCAGTCTCCTCTTCCTCGTCAATGTTTCATGCAGGGAAATTAGGGTAGCTGGTTTATAATAGGCCATAATGGTCGGTGGAGGGTTAGGTTGGCTGTCAACCGGGCAAGGGGGATACCACAGCGGGATACCATGTCTCGCCCGAGGGCACCCCATTGCCAATTCTCAAGGACCCCAATGATTCTCCCTCACTTCTACACACCGATGGACAGGATCCAAAAGCGATGGCCTTTCCTTGGCCGCCTGCGCAGAGGATCCAAGGGGAGTCGGAGTGAGAGTACCCTAAGGTTTCTCACAGAATCCAAATCCCCACCACTGCTTCGGGAGAGTCAGAGTGGATAGTTTTATTTGTGACGTTTTACCACAGGCTCCCTGGCGATCCTGAATGAAACTGTCTGACAGAACAACTGGTAATGCCGTAAACAGGTATAGGAGGCGAGGGAGGACGTTCATTTTTAGAGACATAATTCTTCCGTACCATGAACAAATCAGCTGCGCCCATCGCTTGAGGTCACGTTTTATGGCGGACACCACAGGGTCAAACTTAACCTTGTCCAATTTAGTCAGGTCTCTCTGGCAAATGAATGCCCAGATAGATAAGTTCTGATTTTGTGACCTTCATCCCATACAGACTCAGCTCAATATCCCACCCTGCATAGCCCACAGGGATCGGCATAACACTGGACTTGATAACATTGATTTTTAACCGGGAAAACAGTCCAAACCGTGAAATTTGCTCCATCAACTCTGGCAGCGAGGTGTGCACCTCGTCCACATATGCCAAGATGTCATCGGCAAAAAGGAAGAGAGTAAACTCTACCTCCCCACACTGTATCCCTTTTATGCTCTGGGCTGTTCTCACTGCAATCACCAAAGCCTTCATTTCTAGGGCATACAAACAGCAGCAATAGGGGACTCCCTTGCCTCACGACTCTCGAAAGCAAAAAGGGGGGTAATAACATACCATTGACTTGGACTCAAGCAGTCAGGGAACTATACATAGCTGCTATCCATCTCCTAAAATGTTCTCCAAACCCCATTTTACCGAGTACCTTGATCATATAAAGCCATTCCAATATGTCAAAGGATTCTTCGGAGTCCAGCAAAATCAACACTGAATCCAGATCTGTTCTCTGAGCGACGTGCATGAGGTTTAACGTCTTCCTAACATTGTCCGCCCCCTGCCAACCCAAATGAAGCCCACCTGGTCCCCGTGGACCAAAGATGGTAGGACTCCCTCAATTCTCCACCCTAACAGTTCAGCCATGACCTTCCCATCGGTATTTAGGAGAGAAATGGTCTGTAGGAGGCACAGGAGGTCGAATCCTTACCCTCCTTATGTATGACTACTATAATTGCCCCCAACATTGTTTCAGGGAGGACCCCCTGCCATTATGTTGTTGAAAACCATCACCAAATGCGGCGCAACAACAAAGAGCGATAGCACTTGTAGAACATAGAGAATCCATAGTCCTCCGGCGTGGTACCCCCTTCACGTCCTTAATAGTGTCGACCACCTCCTCCACGTTATAGGCTCATCGATCTTAGCATCTACCACCCGAGTTAGGCCCGGAACCTGTATTGAACCGAGAAACCCATCTATTTGTGGCCCACCCCCATCATATTCAGAGGAATAACGCTGTCATTGAACCCCCTAAACTGCCCTCCTTTTTGTTCCGGATCGTAAACTGTGCTCCCCTTGGCTGTCCGGATACCTGACACCATCCTGGAGTTACATAGCTCTCTATGCCTCTACGCTAAGATTTTGTCGGCTTTATCCTCCTTCTCATGGTATTTCTGCTTGAAGAAGAGGAGTTTCTTTTCAGTATGATGAACCAAGAGAGCCCAAAGCTGGGTTTTGTATTTCTGCAGCTCTGCCACACTGTGAGGTGTCAGAGAGCCTCCGCAGGGACCACCAGGCGGAATAGCTGCAATCTCTGCCCTCAACTCCGCTTCCTGACTCATGCTTTCCCCTCTTCTTTTGGGCACCAATATGAATAAGGGCCCCTCTTAATGTGGCTGTAAAGCCTTCCGATACAAATCTGGGACTTACTTCACAATTATCGTTGGTCTCGAAATGGTCCTTAATTTCTCTAAATAATTCCTGAGCTATTTCCCTGTCCCGCAATAATGAGTTATTGCACCTCCATCTCCCTCTCTCTTCACCGTCCCCCCAATCTCCCAAGACTACCAGAACTAGGTTGTGATCCGACCAGGGAGCCGGGACCACAATCGAATCGGAAACCAACCCTTTGAACCTCCAGGAAACATTCAATACCTAACCTAACCCTCTCAAACCCAACAACTTGTAACCCTGTTCCAAATGTTCAACACGCCTAATAGCCGCCTGCACACAACCATATCCAGATGCTGAAGACCGCAGAGTGGATCAAGTGTTTCGTCTAGGAGGGGTATTCAACTTTAACGTCCTCGAGCCTGGCATTCGTCTTCTATTTGGCCTCTTGACATTCCATGGCCCGTCTCTGATCCTGCCTTCCAGGTCTTGGTTTGGACGCTGAGGCTTCCCCAAGAGTTCACCTGTGACCCTCTGACTGTCATCCTCAATAACCAGTCTGTAGTCGTGGCTTTCATATTCAAACGAGAGAGAAAGTGGAAACCTCCATCTATATCTCACCCCCTACTCAGCCACTTATTTCATCAGGGAGGAGAACATTCTGCGTCTGCGTCTCGCTAAGGTCAATGAGAGGTGTTGAAAGACCGTTATCCTGGAAGAGCCAAGATGCACCAGGTCGGCCGTCCGAGCCTTATCCAGGATTCTCATCTTCTCTGGGTCATTTTGGAAGAGGACTGAGACAGAACGTGGCCCTCTAGTGCTGCCTGCAGGTCTGTGTGCCCTGTCTATTTTGGGGTTCATCAACAGTGTTTGTGGATCAATTGCCATATCTCCCATTCTGTTTCACCATCCTTCTCCGGGATGCCAAACAATCTCAAGTTGTTTCTCCTTTACCTGTTTTCAAACTCAAACATCTCTAATGACATTTCGGTCTCGCTCCTTTCTAGTTCTGATAACCTCATGTCCATTTGCGTCTCCAGCAAGTCCAAGGAAGATTGGTTGTTCTCCAGGCACTGGATTCTCTCCTCCATTGCGTCAATGTTTTTATCAAGCTTTTCATGGGGTGGGAGGGGGGGCGCTGTTGTGTAGCTGCAAAATGGCAGCAGACTGAAAGAGCTTCGACAAGGGCTCAAAAATCCTGCTGATTAGCCTGCATCCTTTGTTGTACCTGGCCTCCTCCAATCCATTGATTGGCGTCTAATAGCCACGCTGAGGGGGAACATTGCTGTTTTTGGCACAGATAGCTTCTGCGACGTGGTAATCCCGGGTTCGGCCTGGGGGAGCTATGGGACCCGGTGTGGCGGCGGGTTGGCCTGTGATGCCACAGCGTCCAGGGAAGCTCAGTGGACTGGTGAGGTCCTACCGTGCGGGTGAGCCCTGAGCTTCATCTGTTGGACACTGGATCCTGACTGGGCAGAGCAGAGAGTGCAGTGGGTGTTCCCTGGTGGTGCTTGCTGCCCATTCGGTGGTGCCTGAGCCTTTACGGTGCTGCAGGAGACACAGAGGCAGGATGAGGCCTGCATTGGGGCTGTGGAGACCCAGAACGGGACACACTGTGGAGTGCGGTGTCCCCCTGAGAGGGTGGTGTTAGAGGTGAGGGGGACACAGCACGGCACCATCCCGCAGCTATCCCACAGCCTCTGGGCCATGAACCAAAACTCCTCTGCTGCCTGGCTGCTCTCTACTTGACGGGCTGCCATTGCGCACTACATCGTAGTCTCCGCTAAGATCCTCCGGTGACAGGTGGCTTGGGGCGGTGTATCCCTGGTGTACTGAGTTCTGCTCCTCCTCGTGCTGCATCACTGATCAATATCAGCACTTGGACTGCAGAGGGAGAACAGCACTGCAAAAGGTATTGACAGACCTCCTGATTATAAGGGGGCTCCGCTCATCGTGGATTCACCTTGGGGCTGACTGTGCAGGGTCCTGGATTGCCTCTCAGCTGGTGGGATCCTCTCCCCTCAAACGTCAGATTCCCTGCACTGGCCTGCATACACCCTGCATTACCACTGGTGTGGCCCCATGCTTGCGGCGACTGGCCTCTTTCAGAGGCGGGAACTGTCGGGAATCGCTTGTATGATATCCTGAATTGGGAACACTGAGGAAGAACACCCATAGGGGGGCAGTCAGGTTACCCCTCCTGCAGCAAGTTAACAGCAAGTTGGCCTTCTTTGTCCAGGGTGGAGATTGGCCTTATACCGCACTCTGCAGCCTTTCCGATAACGTTGTGACATTGAGAGGTGGGGGCCCGGGCCTGGTTGCTGTGCCTGCCTATATACTGCCCCACCCCAGCCCTGACAAATGTCTTTGTTGCCAGACTATAATAGGGGAGCGACCAGCACTTGCCCTAGGGCTGTTCCTCCGGCTAACATCCACCAAGTGACAGGGTCTAGTGATGGGGATTTCTGAAGGGCGTACCCAGCTGGCCAGGACACTCCGAGATTGAAGATCCAGCAGATCCCAGGGCAGATCCAGTTTCAGCTCTAACATGGTTAACACTAACCAACAAGCCAAGATGGATCAATTTGCTAAGACCGAACTGGCTGTGCCTCCCCCTGTTCCCGTATCGGGCCCTTCCCATCTGGATTTCTCCACCTTTAACGATACACTACTGGCGCTCAGAAACAGCACGGACAACTGTGGGGCAAAAATCGATGCCCTTAATTGCAAGATCGACATCTCTGCAATACAAATAGACAAGCTGTGGGGCCACATGATGGATGAGGAGCAGAGGATTAGCGATGGGGAGGACAAAGTGGCTGTTCTGCAGCGGGAGGTAGCACTCCTCCAGCAAACAGTAAAGAAGGTGACCGAGAAGAACGACTACCTTGAGGGCACGTAGAGAAGAAATAATCTGTGCATTCTGGGGGTGCCTGAATCTACTTCCATTGACAACATGGAAACATGTGTTGAGAAGTTGCTCCTAGAAGTCCTGCAGGGCCGCCCAGTCTCCAGCATGTTTCTGGTGGAGCGCGCACATCGCCCGCACCCCCCCCCCCCGGAACACCCGGATGAACCATCATTGCAAGGATTTTTAACTACAGAGACAGATATGTGCTGCTTAAAGCCACCAGAGATAAAGGAGATTTGTGATGGGGCTCAACGACGATACTTCTCTTTGCAGATTTTAGTCCACAAGTACAAAACAGATGAAAACATTCCAGGCAGTAAAGAATATCCTGAGGAGGAAGGAGGTCTGTTACGCGCTGCTATTCCTGTCAAAGCTGCGAGTGGTACACAACGGCAAAACTGTGTTTGTTACGTCCACTGAGGCCCCCAAGCACTTCGCTCTGGAACTTCCTGATCCAAGACTCCCCTCGCTGCTCACCACGTTGATTGCCTTACGGACCCATTCTGGTCATAACAGTTATGGAGGTCCAGCGTCCTTGAGGTTGAGGCCCACGGGGAGGAGGGCTCCACTCCGGGCCTCAATAACCATGCAACAGGAAAGCCACTATGGCTGGATAGAGCACTTTGTCATCGGGAGTTGATGCAGCTGCCGGTTGCTCCTTGTTTCCTCAGTCACTGCGGGTGTTGAAGTGTGTTGGGCTATATGGTTGGTTCGGGTGGGGGTGGGATGGGTAATGTAGCTGGTATGTTAGTGTTTCTGGCGTGGGTGGGGTTTGGGCATCAGGAGATTTGGGTGCGTTTGGTGACAGCACCAGCGGTTATAATATTCTACTCCTCGCAAATCAGGCGACACCTCTCCCCGGGTGGGTACTGTAAAGTACAGAGAGTGACCCCTAAGGCCCCTGCTGAATGTAAACGGTAGCCAAATTATGGGGATGCCGACTTCAGTTAAGCTGTCTGGCGACAACATCACACTGATGACCTGGAATATACGGGAGTTCACTAATCAGATGTAACGCACACCTGGCTCCCACTGAGGCGCTGGTAAATCCACTTGACTTTACTGAGCGATACGCCATAAGTATGAAGATGCAAAAGTTCAAGTGTGAGCCTCCTTTTATGTTGTCTTTTTCTGTCCTTTATTTCAGGTGCAGAACAAAGGCGATGCGTTGAGGGGTTAAATTGCCGGGGTCAAATCAGGTGAGTTAGTGATGAGGGCGACCCCTCTAAATGTCTTTATAATTCCCCAGTAATGTCTTTTGTCCTTTCCCCATAGGGGCCGGGGTGCGGTACCTGCCAGAGATGTGGCGCCGACCCGAGATGTGGAATGGCTCACCAAGAATAGCCGGTAAGTAATATGGCTGTAAATGCGGCTTTCCTCTTGTGTTCCCTTGCTCACCTTTTGTCTCTTCTTCTCTCCCTTAGGTGCGGTGCAGAGATGTGGCGACCGGCACTGAGAGCCGCGATGGAGCCAGGCGGCGTCTCGGGAACAGGTGAGTGAAGCGCGGCGCTGCAGCGAGCAACGCGGTGCTTTTAAATTGAAATCTTCCTTCAGGAATGCTGGCGTGAAGATTCCGGATGCAGGTAAGAAGGTTGAAATAGTTCTTGGTTTTCACCTTTCTCTTCTCTTATTCCCGTTCAGCTGCTGGGATGCAGAACAACCCGAAGCACGTGTGGCTGTCCGGGTGTGGCTTAAATAGCCTTGGAAGAAGTTCCAGGTGAGTATTCTTCCACAGCCCCACCCAAGTAACAAAATATTTCCTTCAGAAAAATAGTCCCTCCTAAGCCTCATTTGGCTTGGTTCTTCATGCAGCATGGTCTGCATGAGGTGAGTGTGCAGCATGGTCTGCTTTAGGTAAGTGCACCAAACACTTCCCCTTATGAGCCTGGCGCCTATCGTGCCAGGACTGATGTCCAACATGAGCCTGGCGCCAACGGCGCCAGGACAGAGTCCAAAGAGCCCCTATAGAGGGCCGCTGGGCTTTTACGCTGGGCCGTGATGCCTGCTCCCGGGGATGCTGGGACTGGCCTGGTGCTCCGGGGATAGGCATCATGACAGCAGAAGAAATGTAGATTGATTGCGAATTATGCTAAGAATCACTGTGTGAATATTTTATGATTACAGGAGACACATTTGCATGTGATATCTCCCCAGTGCCTCTGGATGGGGGGTACACAGATATTGCTCTTCTGTTAACTCCCATTCACCAGGGGTGGCCACGTATATTTATCTATTGCTGGATTTTGCATGACCAGATTTGGGATGAGGAGGGATGCTATCCTATCCTTGTTTGGGAATGTGCAGGGCTGCATATTCTCCTTATTGATATATGCGCCCTGAATATGGACAGCCCAATTCCTTTCAGTGCTGCACCAATCACCTACATAAATTCCTGAATTAGGAGTTTATATGGGCGGCCGATTTCAACGTCGCGATAGCCTTAGACCTAGATAGAGCCTCCACAACCCAACTCGCACTGCCCAGAGCTGCTATGAGGTGGGCAGCCATAGCTGAATTTCATGGGCTGTACGACACCTGGCGATTCATGCATCCCACTGCCAGGTAATACTCTTTCTACTCCGGTGTACACAGCAGCTCATCCATCATAGATTATGTGTTTACCAGGACTATTGTAGAAGCTAAGATACAACCACAGACTTTATCTGACCACTCCCCAGTGTTGGTTTCCTTTCGTGGACCGACGCAGCCCCCTACACACTTGCCCTGGGGTTTCAGAGCCTGCATGCTGGAAGATGCTGTCTTTTCCGGGACGATCTTGGACAAGACATACAGGCCTTTTTTGGACTAATGCCGTCTCCGTTCCAGACCCCGGGTGGTTTGGGAAACCTTTAAGGTGTACATTAGTGGGTGTTGTATCTCCAGGGAGGGAGGAGTTCTAAAAGCGCTGCACAGATCAATGCCATTACTCGAAGGAGAAATCAAGGACCTGGATCTTCAACAGGGGCACCATGACATTCCGGCTGTTAGTACCCAGCTACAGGTAAAAGGGAGGAATTGGCCCTTTTGATTGGAAGAGAAGAGTGATTTCTTGGGGACCCTTTTGCTGCTGCTGCATATGGGGAGAGTGACCGCTCCGCTAGACATTGGCTTGGGCCATTAAGGACAAGTGTCAACAGGGTGCCATATTAGAAATCGAAGGCACGGATGGTAATCCTACCAGGGATTTAAGGAGATAAATGACATCTTCCATGATTTTTATGGGCAGTTCTATGCATCCCAAACGACAACTGGGTGCGATTCAATTGTGCAATAATTGGATAAGGTCGCACTGGGCAGGTTGGACCCGGCACAAGGTGATAGTTTAAATGAGCCCACCTCTGATGAGGATTTCCGTCAGGTGATCCTTTCTCTCCCTAAAGGTAACGCTCCCGGCCTGGACGGGATCCGAGACTAACTGTATAAGGAATATGCCAATCTCCTCACACCGCACCTGCATAATATGTATGAATCCACCAGGGCCTCCGGCGTCCTACCCAAATGCACTAGAACTGCCCTAGAAATGGTATTATTGAAACCAGCTAAGGACCCCCTAAATACCCCCTAAGGTGCTCCTCATATAGACCACTGTTTAATCAACACAGACAAAAAAATCCTGGCCAAGCATCTGGCAGATAAGACTCCTATCATATATGCCCGCTCTGGTCCTTCCTGACCAGAGGGGCTTCATTCCGGGAAGGTCCACCCAAATAAATTTGAGGCGCTTGTTCTCCCTCATGCATAATGTGAATCCTGAGGTACCGATCGCTGTGGCCGCTTTGGACGCTGAGAAGGCCTTCGACTATGGAGTGGCTATTACTGTCCGAGGTACAGCAGTGTTCAGGGATCAGGCTGTCTTTCCTCCAGTGGGTTTGGATGCTTATACAGCGCACAGAGCGGCGGTGTATACCAACCAAATGATACAAGACTACATTCTTCCAACGCGGGCCACGAGGCATGGTTTGCTTCCTGTACCCCATTCATTTTGCCCTTGCGATTGAGCCGTTGATCTGCTGCCTCAGGGAATACCACGCTCATAGGGGTTGGGGGGGTCAAGATCTATTCTCATGTCTCTATTATATCTCTATAAGCAGACAACAAGCTATAATATGTTAAACAGCCCCAGCAGAACCTCCAGCCACTGGTTCGGGAGATCTGCCGGTTTGGGGACCTCTCAGGACTAAAGATAAACTGGACTAACTCGTGGAGTGCAACAGGCCGAAGTAGGGCACTCATTCAAATGGTGCACAATGGGCATATGATATCTGGGGATATTGGTTGCACTGTCTCCAGCGGCGCTTTACACAGAGAACTATGTAGCAGTGTTTGACCATCTGGAGCACAAGGTAGAGGCTTGGATACTCCTTCCTATTTCGTAGGCAGCTCAGATATTGCTAGCTAATATGGCGATTCTCCCAAAACTTCTTTTATATATTTTTAATAATGTATCGATCTCGCCTCCCGCCGGCTTCTGGTGTCACCTTAGGAGCCTGATGGTGCGTCTAGTAGAGGAAAGAACATCAGAGATAAGCTTGTGAAGCAGAAAAAATCCCCAAGGACAATCAACAATTCTTAACTACTAAAAAGTTGGGAACCTTCCCCTGCTTGGGATGCACACACTGCAACAACGTGATTAAAGGTGATGTAGTGACTCATCTGAGAAATGGACAAAAGATTAAGTTTAGACATTTCTCCACCTGCCTTTCATCTGGAGTGATCTACCTATTAAAATGCCCTTGTGGAAAAGTCTATGTAGGCCAGACTACACGACCGATCAAACTGAGATTGACAGAACAAAAGTCGCATATCAGATGCAACAACCAGTACTCGCCAGTGGCTCGCCACTTCAATTCACAAAGGCACTCTATTGCACAATTAAAATTTCAGGTACTTGAAGTCGTCAAACGACCCACAATCGGAGGTGATTACCAGTCCCTCCTATTACAAAGAGAGGCATACTGGATCGATAAAATTGGCTCCTTGCAGCCCTGGGGTTTGAACGAGGACTTTACCTTAAATTGCTTCCTGTGATCTAGAAGCAATACAACACTAGTGACAGACCTGTAATATTGGGAATTAGAACCAAATGTCTTTATTCATGTCTAGAAGTTACTATGTAATTGGATTATATAGTATTTTTTACTGCTTCACATTGACAAACTGTATGTCTAAATTTATGTAGATGCTTAACTGAGTACTGCTGAACTATGTCCAACAAAAGTTACATATGTTGCGGAAATTAGGTACATAGTATGATGAATTGTGCTCTAACTTATCTAAATTGAACTTTGAATCAGCCACAATTTTGATTCATGATTGGCTTGACTACTCAACGTTCTGACGGCTTGACAACACTATTAGATCTATCATTTTCCTATTTCCCCCACCGCCTCTACTTACGGGACGGGACATATTTTCATCATTTTTTACTTAGTTTAACATTTTGGATGACCATTTCTTCTTTCATTTTTTGACTTCCTTTTGTGACCATGTGGTCTATACAGTAATTTATCTTTGCCACTCTTCAGTGAGTATAGCTCCATTCTTCTATCTAGTAGCCGTACTTTTATCTAGTAATTTTAGTCCTTTCTCTACTGACTTTACAGTTATCCCAGTCCTCTCTTTTCTGACACTACCCATGATCCTCCAGGGTGCATGGCGTTTCCATGGCTGCTATGGAAGGACGCGGAACCGTGAATCCGATGCAGCTCCGAAAATAGATCCAGCATATCGTTCTTTCCTGCACTCTAGGTAAGTGTCTCCACATTTTCACTTATGTTAGACACGCAGCCGTCTCTAGGATATTTCACTTCCTAAACTACATTCCCTTACTCTGCAGGCGCCCTTGCACGCTTGTTGCAGCGCTCACTGTGACCTGGACTTGCCGTCTCTACAGCAATACTGCCGAATTGATATTCCTCCACCTGTCTACTGAGCTAGATGCACCATTGAGTTACTTGTTATAGCAACTACTTATTTATTTACCAGAACTGTCTGTGCCATTTTCTTTCACCGACCTCTTGATCCATTTCCTAAACCCATATACATAGGTTGGACTTCTGAATGCTGCCACCATCCGCTGGCATCATATTGAGTTATACCGTGACCCTTTCACCGCTCATCTTTATTTCATCACGTTTCATTTTTTGGTACGTCTATTCGTTTAGTTTCAGGTTAATATATTTGCTCATTAGTTTTTCATTTTCAGACATAGCACTTTCTGAATATCGACAATAGTCATCCCCTCTTAACACTTTGTTTGCTTGAGATTGGAACCAGTAATATACAGTTAATTATATATTTCCTCTTTATTTTTATTTTTTTACCATTCCTTACTCTATTCAATATTCATGCTTCTATCACAACCCACGGTTACTTAGAACCGGTGACTCTGAAAACAGCAATTGAATGACTCTGTTGCCAGTCCCACAGAATGATGAGTACCCAGCCAATGTTCATGTTTTCATGAACAACATTATACTAACCTAATCACTATATAAGAATAAGTTATGTAATTTTGAATTTCGGTTAACGAGGAGATTCAATATTATCAAAAGTCATGGAATATTACATATGTACACTATGTAACTGTATAATTCACTGAAATTGCATAATAGTTTTTTGTTTTTTACAAGCAACTGAATGAATGATTTCTTTTTGTGTTAAGAATCCAATTTGGGCCATATGAAGAAGAGGAAAGTATTCTCGAAACACGTCGCCAAGTGAATTGGACTCCATATGTATACATCTCTTTCTTCAGAAAAAATCCTTTTTCGCTTTTCAAAAAAATGTTTTTCTCTCCAAACTTGATGTGATCTTTTGATACCATTTGTGCTTCTTTATGTTGTAAATTTCATGTCGAAAGAATTGAACCACATTATTTGTGATATATAAAAAATGTTTTTGTATTATTTTGTCTATTGACATTTCTTTTTATGAAGTATTACTCCTTAAACATTCTGTTGATGTATAAAAATGACAGTATTGGACTTGATCCAAACACCCAAAAGTGTGCAGGGGACGGGAGGATTCCTAGGTTAAATCCTTTTCTTTTTTCATTGGGTAGGCAAACAAGCCAGGATATTGTACGACGTGCTGAGCAAACCCTACGAGAAAGGGGGCCTGGAATACCCTGACATGTATTTTTATTACCCTGCTGCACAGATACAAAGTCTCGTCTGTTGGTGGTCTCCATCCACACGGAGCTTCCACAAATCTTTCTTGAAAAGGCAACCACATACCCAAATGATTTAAGGGGGTTGTAGTGGGGAGGACTGGAGATGGTGTGAAGGACTGAGATCCAACTGGTAGAATCCAGGCTTGGGTCCAACTGAAGCACTTGGTGGGGGAGTGGTCACTTTACTCTCCTGCGTTCACCATTTACAGTGTGCGAGGAGTGGCAATTACTTTCAAAAAAAGATATTCATGACTCACTTTGAAAGGCTGGGGGTCCATACCCTCGGGGACTTAACACAGGATGGTAACATTTGTCACTTGGGAGGCTCTTAAAGGAAGGGGGAGAATGGACCGCGGTCACCATGCAGCTGTACTTTATATTACGGGAGGTACTAGAGGCAATGTGGCCGAACAATCCACATGCACCGCCTGTCTCCCCATTAATCCAATTTGTCATTGCACCACAGAGCTGCAAGAAACTTGTGTCCTCCTTTTACAGGGTTATTAAGCTGCAGAAAGTCGATAGGAAAAGTAATTATATGGCCAGATGGGAGGCTGCTTTGGGTAGGGAATTGTCAGAGAGGCAGTGAAAATTGGTTTGTATGCAGTGACGTAACCGGTCTTTGAATACCAGTTTCAGGGTAATCCACTTCAAATTCTTGCATCAAGTTTATTACTCTCCAGCGCAAGTACATAGGTTCTACCACGATCAATAGATCCCCCCCCCCAATGCCTTAGGTGTGCATGTGACCCAGCTGATTTTGCACATGTGGTATGGGGTTGCCCACGTATTCGCCCAATGTGGGACAAAATAGAGGAAACCCTGACCCAGATGCTACACAGTCAAATGAGCTGTGGTTACTCTCACTGATCGAAGTAGGGACTCTGGATGAGAAGAGGCTGTTGGGAATGGCATCTGTAGTGGCTAGAACTTTGATTGCTTTCAGGAGTGGCTGAATTTTATGAATCTGTATGAGCTGCAAGAGACAAGAGACTCAATACGCGGCATCCGGAGCAGACCACTGCACTATGAGTGCCCCTCAGAACTTATATGGCTTGCGATACAGAAGATTCCACGCTGGCCTTCCCATCCAGGGAGGACATCGTTAATACTGGCTAATTACTCTTATTCATCTACGTTGTGTGAGGAAAGAGGGCACTTAGATGGCCAGGCGGCTCACTGCGGTGAGATTATTGTATTTTAGTGGGCATATACTGGGCTTTGGGGAGATGGGCAGGGTGGGTGAGGGTCTATCATGTGTTCAGATTGCCTGGGGATATGTTATTTGCTTGCATGCAATTTTCCGACTGTACCGTGCAGCCTTTTTTTGTTTGTGGGGGTTAGGGAGGTGGTGGGGGGTTCTGTAATTGTTCTTGATTGACCTTGGCATTATGGAAAACAATAAAGAAAGTTGTACAAAGAAAGTTGTAGGCTGTCCGATAGGAGGGAGCCAGCGGAGGAGAGTGATCAACCACCTACTCTCTGTTTAGCTAAACACTTTACACACAGAGAGTTGGTGCCAGAGGAACAGAGGTCTAGAAGGAGAGTAGTTAGTGAGATAAAGTTGAAGATAGTGTGGTCCCCGGGCCCAGACAGCCTTGTGGATGATACATAGGGATTTGAATTTAATCTGTGCAGCAACCTGGAGCCAGTGAAGACTTTTTTAGGGCAGGAGAGATGTGGTCCCCGGGCTTAAGGCCAAGGATAAGTCTCGATGCCCTATCCTGGATTAACTGAACGGGTCGCAGAGTGGAAGACTGTAGATTCAGAAGGAGGCTATTGCAATAGTCAAGCCTAGAGAGAACCAGGGCTCAGGTAACACTGAGCCTCTGGGGGAAAGTGGGAAAAGGAAGAATAACTTTGAGAAGGAAGAGCTTAAAGTGAGACTTCTTGGCAATGTCCTGCGTGTGAGGGAAGAAGGAGAGCAAGGAGTCGACAAAGACTCCAAGGTTTCTGGCTTCAGAGGAAGGAGCAGGGCGAGAGCGAGAGTGAGGGTAAGAAGGATGGAACAGGGGTCCCAATGGGAAGGATCTCAGTTTTACAGGCTTCGAGGCAGAGATCATTGTTGGTGCACCAGGACTGGAAGGCAGGTAGGCAGTCAGGAATGATGGAAGGTGCAAAAGGGTCAGCAGGATGTTTGAAAACGAGTTGTGTGTCATCAGCATAACATTGGAAGTTGGGGGAGAAAGAGGAGATGAGGCGAGCAAGGTAGATGTTTAAGAGCCAAGGCGACAGGCTAGAACCCTAGGGGACACCACAGGTGGAGAAGGAAGTAGGAGAGGAGAAGGAGCCCAGGATGACCTGGGACGTTCAGTCAGTTAGGAAGGATGTCAGCCATTTCAGTCCAGGACAAGATGCCAAGGGTATCGTGGAGCCTTTGTATAAGGATGGAATGGTTGACCATGTCAAAGGCAGAGGAGAGATCGAGTACGATGAGTACACCTGGGAGCTGGAGTCAAGAGATGCGAGCAATTGTTCAGAAGAGCAGTTTCCGTGCCTCTAGATGCTCGGAATCCAGATTGATAGTTGTGGATGCTCTTAGGGAGAATTCTCTGTTTAGGCTGAATTTCTTAACCTAGTGAGTCCCCCAGCAGCTTTGCTGGATTTTTGGGGTTTATTTTTTTCTCCTGCCAAGAGTGAGACTCTTTTACCCTCACTCTTGGGCATGATTTGTGTGTGTTTCTTTGAATCTAGATGTGTTTAATGGGCTATGGGGTCTTTTACCCCATAGGGCTTCATGTGTTTTTGTGATGTGTGTTACACAGCACCCTCAGTGCAGTAACACAGGGGTGTCATAGTGACCCCCCAGTATAAACTCCATACCCTGGGACTGACTACTGTTTCCCAGGGCATGTAAAGTCACCATTGACTTTACTAGTCTTAAATTCTGAACAGAACCAGTACAAACCATCATATTGTGGACGTACTGGCTGGGGCAATTCAATTGCCCCGGGGTCTGTTAGTCGAGGGGGCACGTCTCCGTCCCCCCTGATCGAGTTTTGGCTGGTGGCAGTGGATACTACTTTTTATATTCAACCGCAAATATTTTCCTATGGGATTTTCCATTGTTTTAGGCTACTATCTTTATTTAATTATTTATGGTAGCCTTGAACATACCGCTGGTTTATTTAATTAATATTAATTCTCCGGTTGGTATTTTTTGCCAAAACTTGATTCTAAAATGGCATTTGTGTTCTCTTCTGTGACTCCAACCCAAGTCGAGCCCTTTGTTCCACTTTTTGGCCGGCTTCTGCACAGAAGCCCTCCAAAGTGGTGCCACTCTGTCTGGGGTACTTAGGAGGGGTGGAGGGGGATTTAGGCACCCTGGACTGAGTTGCCTAGGCAACTCAAGTCGCACTCCGTCCTGATTGGCCCAAGTGGTGAGCCGGCCGGCTCGCCACTTAGCATGTTTGAGTGACAGCTAGGCTGAGTGAATGGGGGTTTTCTGCATAAAAGCAGGGCTTTGGTGACTGGAACTTCAGAAGTCGCCACAGGACCTAAGAATCGGACGAGGGAGAAGCTGAGCCGACCTGCCACGACGACACCACTTTTCCCAACGACAGAGGAGATCTCCCGCCGGAGAGTCTTCTAGCTTTGACTGGTGGGGATAACCAGTTTCACCGTCTTTTCGCCTTCCTGACGTACCTCGTGGCCGCCTTGCCTGTGCCAAGCACCCCGGCAACCGGGATACCACGTTTTACCACAACCGTGAAAAAAAAAGGTACCACCTTTAACCGGAAAACTCCGCGGCTGGTTTCTTCCCTGGCAGTGCAATGACCTTCATCTTTCCTCCAAGTCGAGATCTTCTCTTCCCCTGGACGACGACGCGACTTTCACCCACTGCCAGGAACAACTGCCACCGCTAGAGGATCCTTCCCACTTAAGGTACTGTGTCGCGCCTGGCTTCCCTTGCCACCGTCTGTACGGGGTAGATTTAGCCCTCGGCTTTAGAACCTGGATTGGCCTGGGACACTCTGGCTAAACTTTCCTGAGCCCCTCTAAACTCTTTTTGAACTCTCTGCAAGACTTTCTAAGCCTAGTGTAACTGTGTGATCTTGGGCGCATTTGTGCTCTGCTCTCTCTAAGAGTGGGCCCAGCCTTTGGACTTTGGCTCACCAGTGACTTTTGCTCTTCTGCCTTGCTAACAGTGCTCCTGAATCTTAGAGTGGTGTACCTTTCCATATTCTGTCTTTTTCCCTCCCTTTTTCACAAACTTATTGGAGTGCCATCTAGTTAAGCGCTCACCTCTGTATGAAAATAAGTGGTGTTTTACTAAGACTTATCTGATAAGGAAAAAGGGGTGTATATATTACAATAGTAACTGTGTTTAGAATATTTTACAACAAGAGTGCTGGAGTGTTTCAAACAGTGTGTTTTTAAATAAATAATTATATACTTTGATACCAAAGCTCTGGTCAGTGTTTGCTTGTATTGGTGTGTCTGAGTGCCTTTGTGTATACTTTACATACTGCCTAACTCTTCTTGAGGGAAGTCTGACTGCTCAGCCACAGCTACCAGGTAAATCTGGGTGATACAGACTGCTACCAAGTGGGTTTACTGCTAACAGCTGTAGTCCTAAATCTTTTGCAGTGTTCCCTAAGGGAACTGCACAGGTTTCTGCCTAACAGAGGCCACCGACAAGTTCGGTGTTTGGGTATAGTTAGAGCAAGGTAGGGTTTGCTGAAGGTTTTTTCGGGAGGCGGCGCACAAAGGAGTGCTTGAGGGAGGAGGGGAAAGATCCAGTGGACAAAAGAATGATTACAGAAACCAGCGAGTGCCGGGGCAAGAGAGACAATGTTGTCTATGATGGTTCTGGATGAGCAAGGGGAAACCTGATTTGAAGAGACCTTCATGGAGCAGACAACTCTGGTAACTTCTTCAGGTGTGACAGGGAGGAAGGAGGGTGAGGGACCAAGGTAGGCAAGGGGGAGTGGGAAGGGTTGGGAAGGTGAGTAGCAAGTGTGTTCAGGATGTCCTGAGATTTTGTGGAGAATTGAGTGGCCAGTGCACTGCAGAGAGCCTGGGAAGGGGAGGAGGAGACTGCAGAAGGGTTGGCTAGTTCCCTGAAGATCTTGAAAAGTTTAGCCGTGTTGTTGGATTCACTGGAAATCCATGCCTTTATGTGGGCTCTATCCTTGGCACGGATGGAGAGTCTGCATTGCCTTTGGAGCAGGTGACAGGCCAGTTTGTAAGAGGATGTGCCAGATGTTTGTCACTTACATTCGGCCGATCTGCACTTTCATTTCAGGGCCGCAAGTTCAGAGTCGTACCAGGTGTTACGCTTAGAAGCGGGTTTCAGGGGGATCCTCATGACTGGGGCAAGAATGTCAAGAGTATTGGTAATGGACAAATGGAGGTTGCTGAGAGCAGAGTCAGTGGTAGAGTCAGAGGTAGGGGGACGAGGTGGGATGAAGGTGGCGCTGAAGGCAGACGTTGACACACGTTTCATCAGGTGGATGTCAGTGTATGAAGTTGGCAGGGCTTTTGGGGATGCGGTCAGAGGGGCAAACGGACCAAAATGGGAGGAGAGGAGAGGAGAGAATGATCTGACCAAGAGAGAGGGGTGGCAATTTGGGAGGAGAGAGAGGTCAGAGTGACTGAGGGCAGCAAGAGCGTGTCCAGCCATATGGGTTGGACTAGAAGGGAGAATGGAGAGGGATGGAGAGGTGCAGAGGTCGACGAAGAGTAGATGCTGTGACAGGGGAGTCCAACTGGATGTTGAAATCCCCCAAGAGGACGAGATTGGAGGTGGATGAAAGCAAGGAAGAACAGAAATCAGCACATTCAGAGAGGAAAAGGGTGGTAGTGCTTGGAGGCCGGTAAATGGTGGCAATGGTCAAGGTGGAGGAGGGTGAGATGACCCATTTGCACACCAGACTCTGAAAGGAAGAGCAGAGCTCAGTTGGTAAAATGGAGGAAGAAACCCACTCAGGGAAGATTAAGGCAACCCCATCGCCAGCACGGTGAGGTCGAGGCTTGAAAATTATTTTGTAGCCATCAGGGAGGAGGGAGTCAAAAGCAGTGACTGAGCTGGCATTGAACCAAGTTTCGGTAAGAGCGAGAATGCTGAGGTCAATGTCTTCAAGGAGGAGGCAGATGTCAGCGGAGTGTTTGTTGGCTGAGCGGGCGCTAAGAATTGTCAGGTGAAGGAGGTCTTTGCCTTTGAAAGTTTTCTGAGGAGGGGTACACGGCCGTGCGCTGATGTATTCGCGGCGGCGTCCCTAACAACGGCTCTTTTCGTGCATTCAGTGCGGACACTGCAGACGAGAGGACTCGTTCCCCCTGCCTCTACAATGTAAGTTTGTTTGAAGTTTTTTCATTAAACTCTATCTCTTGGTAGCCCCGGGCACCGCACGATTGTCTTCTCTTTATTTGACCACACTTCTCTGAGGTTGTCCCGCACGATAAACACGGCGTCATAAGTGGGTTTCTTCTATTTTAAACTTCACCCCATGGACTTTATTGATATAGATCAACCATTGCATACCCCTTTGGGGGGTGTTTTGTCACTACTAACATGCAGAATGGTCATTCCTATATATTGTTTTGACCCGCTATATTATACCTCTTGCTCCACAGATTTTGTGAGCTTATTTGCTGACACAGTGTTCAGCTTTTCTCTTCCACCCTTGCGGGAACAAGTTACCCGGACAAGACTCACATGAACAATATCCATCAGGAGGTAAGGACCCATAAGTGTTCCATACCAGTCATCCACACTATAGCGTAGTTAGGCCTTTTTTTCTAAAAACACTAGTTCTAAACCATTATATGGTTTTATGTGTCGTTTCAGGTATTTATTCCCCTGTCACGTTCAATTATCCTTTCTTGGCTACTCGCATGCCAGATCCCACCAACGTTAGAGTGGATAAACGTACCTACCATAGGACCTTATTGTCTAAGGTAAGACTCACGCCATGTTTCTTTACCATATTGTGTCCTCTTTTTTTCATTTTTGAGTATCTTTAAGAGCCAATTAAATTATGTACTTAGTGTTCCCGAGGTTAGACTACTTTTGTTCATCAATTTTACCCTTAATACTTGTAGACGGAGAACCCAGGAGTTGGATCCACCACCTTTCCACACGTCCTGATGAAGGCCTGCACATACGAGCTCCATTGAACTGCTCTACTTTAGGCCGAAACACCATAGTGTCGACGATTCCTCTATCGCTCCAGTGTTGATACCACACACACTGTCATTTTTTTGTTATGTTCACTGAATGTTTTTTCTGTGTTCACAATGTATTTGTAAAAAACTATATTTCATTGTATGTAAACAAAACATTTTGTTTGTTCATCCAAATCCAGTCCATCTAACTGGGTGTTAGGCAGAAACCTGTGCAGTTCCCTTAGGGACCACTGCAAAAGGCATAGGACTACAGGTGTTGGCAGTAAACCCAATTGGTAGCAGTCTGTACCACCCAGATTTACCTGGTAGCTGTGGCTGAGCAGCCAGACTTCTCTCAAGAAGAGTTAGACAGTATATAGAGTATACAAAATAGGTACAAAGATACAGTAGCACAAGCAAACACTGACCAGAGCTTTGGTATAAAAGTATATAATTATTTATTTAAAAACACACTTGTAAAATACACTAACACTAATATGGCAAGCAAGTTCAAACACAGTCACTATCAATATATATACATCCCTGATTACTTATTGAACAAGTCTTAGTTAAAACACCACTTATTTGCAGACAGAGGTGAGCGCTTAACCTAAGATGGCACTCCAATAAGTTAGTTAAAAAGGGAGGGGAAAAGGCAGAATTAGGAAAGCACACAATACCAACACTTTTAAAAGAACCACAGCAAGTCAGGAAAGGCAGAGTCTACTGTAGAGCAAGAAAGTTCATAGGCCAGGCCCACTCTTGGAGAGAGAAAGGCGGAATGTGTCCAAGATCACACAGTTGAATTATAATTTAAAAAGTCTTTGCAGATAGTTCAAAAAGAGTTGGATCAGTTCAGAGAAAATTAGTTAACAGGTGCCAGGTACCCCAGGATAGCGAGTCAAGGATTTACGGGACACCTTGAACAGTCTGTTGCAAGGGAGACCAGGCGGGACAAAGTACCTGAAATGGTGAGAAAGCTCCAGCGGGGGCAGTTGTTCCTGGCAGCGGGTGCAAGTCGGTGCTTCATCCAGGGGAAGAGAAGATCTCGACGTGGAGGAAAGCTGGAGGTCATTGCACTGCCAGGGAAGAAACCAGCCGCTGAGTTTCCCGCTTAAAAGGTACTACCCTTTTTTTATTTGCGGTAGTGGTGAAGCGTGGCTATCCGGCCGCCGGGGTGCTTGGCACGGGTGATTCGACCACGAGACGATCCAGGAAGGCGAAAAGAGGGTGAACTGGTTATCCCCACCAGTTCAGAGGAAGAAGACTCTCCAGGATGAAGATGTTCTCTGTCGTTTGGAAGTGGTGTGACGGTTCAGCAGGGCTCCACTGGTGGTGTCGTCGTTGCAGGTCGGCTCAGCTTCTCCCTCTTCGGATTCTTTGGTCCTGTGGTGACTTCTGAAGTTCAGTCCCCAAAGCCCTGCTTTTATGCAGAAAACCCCCATTTATCAGTCCTAGCTGTCACTCAAACATGCTAAGTGGTGAGCCGGGTGGCTCACCACCGGGCCAATCACACAAGAGTGCGACTTGAGTTGCCGAGGCAACTCAGTCCAGGGTGCCTAAACCCCCCTCCCACACATCCTGTAGATCCAGACAGAGTGGCGCCACTTTTGGTGGCTTCTGTGCAGAAGCCCGCCAAAAAGTGGAACAAAGGGCTCGACTTGGGTTGGAGTTACAGAGGCGAACACAAACGCCATTTTAAAACTGAGTCCTGGCAAAAAGACCCAACCGGGGAATAAATATTAAATAAATAACCCGGCGGTATCTTTTAACATTGCACCAAAAAAGTGGGGCGTTTAAAATGAATGGGAAAATCCCATAGGAAATATTCTGGTGGAATATTTCGCGTGGTAACCACTGCCACCAGCCAGAAACTCGACGAGGGAGGACTGCACAGTGCCCCCTCGAAAAACAGACCCAGGGGCAATCTAATTACCCCTACCAGTTCTTCCACAATATGATGGTTTGTACTGGTTCTGTTCACAATTTAAGACTAGTAAAGTCAATGGTGACTTTACATACCCTGGGAGACAGTAGTCAATCCCAGGGTATGGAGTCTATGTTTGGGGGTCACTATGACACCCCTGTGTTACTGCACTGAGGGTGCTGTGTAACACACTTACTAAAAACACATGAAAGCCTATGGAGTAAAAGACCCCATAGTCCATAAACCACATTAAAAAGTCAAAGGATATCTCAAATCATGTCTAAGAGCGGGAGAAAGAGAGTCTCACTCTTAGCAGGAGAAAAAAATAATCCCCAAAAATCCAGCAAAGCTGCTGAGGGACTCACTAAGTTTGAGAAATTAGCCTATACAGAGAATTCTCCCTTACACTCGCCCGCCGACCCCCCCAGACTAAGGGACAGGAGGATTTAATCCACTCCTGGATGAATCTCATACCTCTAGTCGATGACATACATCCTAGAGAGGCCATCAGCATTTTGGTGGTGACACCCTGACCTGTGCTCAATGGTGAAATCAAACCCTTGAAGGCAGATTGACCATCTCAATAGTTTTGGGTTTTCCCCCTTCATTTGCATCAACCATCTCAAGGGTTGGTGGTCAGTCTGAATGACAAAAGTAGAACCATACAAGTATGGCCTAAACTTCTTCAGTGCCCACAAAATAGCAAAACATTCTCTTTCAATTGTTGCCCACCTTGTCTCAGGATCCTTCAGCTTTCTGCTGATGAAGCAAATGGGGTGCTCCCTACCTTTCTCATCCAGTTAGCTAAGGACTGCACCTATACCTACATTAGAAGCATCTGTCTGCACAATGAAAGTTTGGTGATAGTCAGGAGCTCTCAGTACTGGTGCTTGGCAAAGAGCTTTCTTCAGGTTTTCAAAGGCCTGATTGCACTCCTCATTCCATCTGACCTTCTTAGGGAATTTTAGAGAGGAGATTACATTCAGTGGAGAAGCTATGGTCCCATACTTCTCAATGAAATTCCTGTAATGCCCAGTGAGGCCTAGGAAGGCTCTCACCTGGGTTTGAGTAGTAGGTGTTGTCCAATTTTGCACAGATTCAATCCTACTGAGCAAAGGCCTTATTTCTCTACCTCCTACCTCATGCCCAAGGTAGACCACCTTCCTCTGTCCAATCTGGCATTTGCTTGCCTTTATGGTCAGGTTGGCCTTCCCAAGAGCCTGCAAAACATGTCCTAGGTGGTTAACATGCTCTTCCCAGGAGTGGCTGAATACTGCAATGTCATCCAAGTATGCCATGCAGAAGTCCTCCATCCCAGCCAGAACCTGATTTACCATCCTTTGGAATGTTGCAGGTGCATTTTTCAGTCCAAAAGGCATAACCTCAAATTGGTATAAGCCAACTGGGGTAGGAAATGCAGTTTTCTCCGTGGCATGGTCTGTCAGGGCTATTTGTCAATAGCCTGACGTAAGGTCAAATGTGTTGAGAAACTTGGCTGAACCAAGTCTATCCACCAGCTCACCTGTCCTTGGCAAAGGGTGGGCATCAGTCTTGGTGACTACATTAAGAGCTCTATAATCCACACAGAATCTCAATTCTTTGGATCCTGCCTTTGGTACTAACACAACTGGGCTAGACCATGGACTAGAAGAGGGCTCTATTACCCCGATATCAAGCATCTTCTTGACCTCCCCTTTGATGTGCGTCCTTACATTTTCTGACATTCTATATCCTCTGCTTTTGACGGGCAGACAGTCACCAGTGAGTATATCATGCTGGCCCCAAGGGGTCAAGCCTGGTGAAAGTGGGAACAGGGAGGCAAACTGATTTAACATAGATTTACACTCCTCTTGTTGCTCAGGTGTCAGATTTGAAGAGAGATTTACTCCTTCAATCTTTTCATCCAAGGGTAAGCCTCTGAGGAGATCATGGAGAGCTTCACTCTCTTCTTCCTCTTCTGTTGAAGCTAGACGCAATGCTCCTACTTCAGGCCTGGAGACATACGCCTTTACGCTGTTGGTGTGGAAGACTCTGGGAGCCACCTTGGGATTGCCCAAGGGATAATAACCTACTCCCTCCTGAGGGACTTCTCTATAAGCAAAGAGAAGGCATGGCAGTAGAAGGACCCACTTTCTTTTAAGGGGATCTTCCAAAGCACCTATCATGCTCTTCATGGTTCTGTTGAACCTTTCTACCAATCCGTTTGTCTGAGGGTGGTAGGCGGTTGAGAACTTTTAAGTAACTCCACAGGTTTTCCACATGGCTTTCATGGAGTGGACATAAATTTGACCCCCTGTCAGAGATTACTTCCTTAGGAAACCCAACCCTGGTAAAAATACCAAGGAGGGCCTTAGCCACAGCCTGAGCTGTAATAGTCCTCATAGGAATTGCCCCTACTAGCAGAGCTGTCCTAATGGTGACCAACCTGATGTCCGCGGATGCCATTGGCTCGATTGGTTTGGGTGCCAAGGCACCCAACACCACATTGAGGTCCCACACGGGGTGTGGCTTCTTGATGGGCGAGTAAAGCCTGGACAAGCCCACCAGATGTTTGACTATCGGGTTGGAAGAGGAGAAGACCTCCTCCTCTGAGTTTCTGAAGGCCCCTATGGCTGCCAGATAGGTCCGACAGGTGCCCACCTGTACGCCTGAGTGAGGGAGGTGTGCCGAGAAGGAGAGCACATCGTCCAGCGTGCATGTCAGGGGTCAATCTTCTTAGAGTCCGCCCAGTGAGAACCTGCTCCATTTACTCTTGTATTGGCTCCTTGTGGCCTTGCTTCTAGCGCCCTGAATGATCTCCAGGTGAGACTGTGATAGGCTCAGGTGCTTGAGGGTGATCTACTCAGGAACCACATTGTGAGGGCTAACTTCTGGAGGAGCGGGGTGGAGAACCCTGCCCTCCTGCTGGGAAAGGAAGTGTGCTGGACCCAGCGGAAGGTGAATGGGTGGTCTGTCCGAGAGGCTGAGCCCTTTGGAGAACCACAGTCTCGCCAGCCACCAAGGAGCCATCAAGATGATGCTGAGGTGACAAGCTTCCTTTATCTTGCGGACAACCCTGGGGATCAGGGGTGTGGGAGGAAAAGCATAGGCTGTCATGCCTTCCCATTGAATCTGCAAAGCGTCGCACAGGGAGTCAGGGCCCCGTACCGATGGAACTTTCAGGAGGCAAATAGATCCACCTGAGGATGGCCCCACGTGTTGAAGACCCCCTGCAGCACCTTGTCGTTCCATTGCCACTCGTAATTATCCGCTCCAGAGTCTGCTGAGCCTGTCCTCTTCCAAGATGGCCTCCCCCGGGAGGAGGACGGCCGTGAGGTAGATGTTTTCCAGGGCCCATTCCCACAAGCTGACCGCTAGATTGCACAGCAGAGGGGACCTGGTACAACCCCTGCTTGTTGATATAGTACATGCTGGTGGAGTTGTCGGTCTGGATGAGGACGGTCCTGCCCCAAATGAGCGGATGGAAGGCTCTGAGGGCTAGCCAGATGGCCCTGAGCTCCAGCCAGTTGATATGCAACTCCTGCCAGGTCCAGACTCTGTGGACGCTGTGGCTGTCCAGAGTAGATCCCCAGCCCTCTAGGGAGGATTCCGTTGTGATGGTGACCTGCGGGGGTGGCTGCCGGAAGGGCTTGCCCGTTCGCAGGTTGCAGTCCCTGAACCACCACGTGAGGTCCGAGTGGAGGGAAGGAGGTATGCTGACCAACTCTACTTGGGAGCCCCTCTCCTGATTCCATGAGGCTGCAAAGTGCAGCTGTAATCTCCTCATCTGGAGTCTCTGGTGTGGCACGGCCAGAAGGACCGATGCCATGATACCGAGTAAGTGTTGGTACCACCAAGCCGAGGTCACTGCCCTGGTAAGGAAGTGCGTCTTGGCCCTCTTGATGGCCGAAATGTTGTCCTCTGTGGGAAACACCTTCTCAGAGCACGTGTCCCAGATGATGCCAAAGAAGGTGAGGCTCTGTGTGGGCTGCAGTTGAGACTTCCTTGAGGTTGATAGTAAACCCCAGGTCGTGGAGTGTGTTCATAAGCGCGGAGGAAGCGTAGATAACTCCCTCCGGGGATCTCACCCTGACGAGCCAGTCGTCCAGGTACGGGTAGACATGGTTTGTCCTGGGCCCTGAGGAGGGCTGCCACTGCATTTATGAGTCTGGTGAATACCCTGGGGGCTGAGTTCAGGCCAAAGGGTAGCACCTTGTACTGGAAATGACAGCCCATGACCTTGAAACGTAGGAAGGGACGTACAAGTAGGCATCCTGCAGATCCAGTGAGCACATCCAGTCTCCCCTAGTGTCTCTGAAATGAGTGCTGACATAAGCATCTTGAATTTCTGAAGAGGGAGGGAGAGGTTGAGGGTGGATAGGTCCAACCCAACTCTCAGGCCAGCCTGGTTCTTCTTTTGTATGGTGAAATTCCTGCAATAGAAGCCCAATCCTCTATGAGAGGCTGGGACTTCTTCCACTGCCTGGCTCTCCACGAGTAACTGGATCTCCGCCAACAGAGTTGCCGTCCCAATCTGTGAGAGTGTATAGGGGAGGAGGGAGGAGAGGGATGTATTGGTAGACGGTACCCCGTGGATACTATGGATAGGATCCAGGGGTCTGCAAAGTTTTGGCACCAGAAATGCACGTGAGAGGCAAGCCTGCCACCCTCTGGAGACACGTGGACCCAAAAGGGGCATGTCATGCCTTTTTTCCTTCTGAGGCTGCCACTGAGGAGGAGGACTGGAAGAAGCCCTTGCTACCCCCGGAATTTTGTTGCTTGCACCAGTGCTGATTCGGCAAGCGGTCAGGTTGTCTAGACCTCCGTTCCTAGAATCCCCAGAACCCGCCGAACGCCTGCCCCTTGAGGCTTAGAGTAGAGTGACGCCGCAACAATCACCGAAGAGTGCAGTTGAGTGGGCGCCGACAACAAGAGTGTATCTCCCTCCATCTGTCTATACTTGGCATCGAGGCGCCAATTGACAGGTTGGGCCGAGTGTGGCTTGAGCCACCCCTTCTTGGCCAGTGCCACAAGGCCCTTCTGCATCGGGATACCCATCTTGGTAGGGGGTTTTAGGGTGAGAACTTCTGCCAAGACCCCCTCCTTGGGCTGCTCTACCTTGGGTTGAGGAAGGCCCACATATTCTGCCAAACCTGTAAAGCCTGTTGTGTAAGGCCTTTGATGACAACGGCAGGTCAGGGTCCTCCTCCGCGTCGTGTCCACCAGCGTGCCCGGATGGTGCAGAGTGGGTGGAGGGGTGCTGGGCACTGTGGGCACGTGCCAAAGTTGTGGTGCATGGCTCCTTGAGCCCAGCCTCCTCCAAGGCTCTTGGTGGTGGCGCATGAGGCCTACCCAGCACCTCAGCCCTAGGCTTGGAAGGCGTATTGCCCTTGGCATTGTTGCTGGTAGTGCTGCGTCCAGGAGCCCCCTCGGACATAGAAACAGTACTACGGTGTTGCCCCTCGGGTATACACCCGGTAAAAGAACCTTGCAGTCCCTCAGCACTAATTCCGGAAGGATCTGATCACCCCCTTGACCGTGAAGCCGGTAATCGGACTATCCTTGGTGCGTGTGCTGGTACAAGAACCTGGGAGTTTCCTCCCGCTTCCGTGTTTCCTCAGGAAGGAGTCGCCCTTATGGGGTGTGATGGAAAATAGTGGCCCTCCTTTGGGCCTCGATCTCTGTTTGACAAACTTCAAGTCCTCTGGAGGCTACCCATTCGAAGAGCTCCCTCCACCTAGCTAGCCTGTTCTTCAGTGCGCGTGGAGTCAGTGCGTCGCATGCGGTACAACCTTCCCAGCTGTGGTCAGGGCCAAGGCAGCAGAGGCAAAGAGCGTGGGGGTCAGACATAGGAAAGAGCCCCTCGCAGGCCGGACACCTGCTGAAGCCTGCTGAAGTCAACATGCGCCGGGGAGGAGCGTGACGGCAGAGGACCAAGTACCTGGATGACAAATAAAGACAAAAAGATAGAAGAAGAATGCGGGGAAGAGCTTGTGGAATTACATGGCAGGGCCAAACCTAGTCCCTGGTAATATCGCCCTGTTCCCGCCGACGCGGAAAAGGGGACTGGAAAGTGGCACCGTTGGGGGGAGTCAGGGTAGCGCATGCTCCCAGGGCTGCACCCCCGCGCGCCTCTAAATTTAAGGAGAAGAAGATTTTTCTGGTGAAAAAGGTTCCGTTTCCCATCCCTAGGAAGGGATGCCCCTGCAGTATGGAGCAAAGGGGACGGGACGCAAGAGTAACCGAGCGTTCTGCGATGGCTCCAAGCAGGACTTAGGATACTTTATGGAAAACCCCAGATCCGTCAGCAGACTCAAAGTCCTCACCGTGTCTTGGCTCGCCAGTGCATAAGAGCGGGACCGGACGAGCCAATCGTCCAGGTAAGGGTAGACATGGATGCTCTTAAGACGGAGATGCACCGCCACTGGAGCCAAGCACTTCTTAAATAATCTTGGGGCTGATTTCAGGCCAAAGGGAAGCGCCTTGAACTGATAGTGTCGTCCCTGGACCACAAACTGCACAAACTTACTGTGCTTCTGGTGGATGTGGACGTGAAAGAAGGTGTCTTCCAGATCCAGCGATGCTAGGAAGTGACCTTCCTCCAGTTGGCTGAGCATGTGTGACCATCCTGAACCTCTGGGACTGGTCCAGGATAGGTCTTTACTCTCCTGACTGCTTTTGGACCGAAAGTATCTGGAGTACACTCCAGAGGTGGTTGGGGAGGGGCTCTACCGCCCCCTTCTTTAACATGGCGTGGCCATCCTGCAGCAGTTGTGCCACGTGTTGTTCTTGTGACGCCACAGGAGGAATACGAGGACACCTGCGTTGGTACTCCAAGGTGTGCCCCTGCTTGAGAATGTTCAGCACCCATCTGTTTGTGGTGATGGTCTTCCACGCGCTGACAATCGTCCCCGGCCAGGCCTCCCACTGGGGTGCACAAGTGTGGGCCCAAGTCAACGACCGGTTCAGGCCTGCTTCGGCGCTGGGGCGCTGGCCAGCGTGCGGTGCTGATGCTGTCCTTCTCTGCCGTACACCTGTGAAAGACCTCTGTACCCGGCTTGAGTCGTGAAGCGGGACGGTTGTCGATAAGGGGTAGTATACCCCTTGGAGGACCTGCCAGACTTTCCCCTAGAGGAACGAAAGGAAGACAACTAACATTGCTGTAGAGTCCCTAGCGAACGTGCCATGTCTGTCTTGATAGTTTGCAGAGACTCGTCAACAGTTTTGCCAAAGTGGTCTTCTCCATCAAATGGCATATCCACCACTTTGGACTGAACATCCGGTCTGAAGTTGGTGGTCTTCAGCCATCCTTGTCGACTAATAGACACTCCGTGGTCCATTTGGCGGAAGCCTTTGTCTGCGATGTCCACTGCCATTGTAATGGCATGGTCTGAGGCCATCTCCCCATCCTGGAACAGAGCCAGGGCCTCGACTTTCGTGTCCTCTGGTAAGAGTTCCAGAATAAGGCACAATTTATACCATAGCTCCCGATTATAGTGCGACAGAATAGCCAGGGCTTTAGCGGCCTTAATGGTGGAGGCCGCAGTATAGATGATCCTCTTTCCCATCGCATCCAGCTTCTTCCCAACTTGGTTCGGTGACACCATGGACGAAGACGACGGATTCGTCAAGCGCTTCTGGGCTGCGGCAGAGACCACAGAGTTGGGAGAAGGTTAGGACCTTAAGCACTTGGGGGCCGAGTCCGGGACCCTGTACTACTTCTCGAGTATATCCCGCTTGGGAGGAGCGGTGCTCAGAGTCTTCATTATGGCTAAGCCCTCTTCCCAGATATCGCCCAGCAAGGGAACGGACATGATGGTCTTCTGTCTGGACTCATGTCGTCGGTAAAGGACTCCTTCCTTTTTAGTCTCCTCAGGCACCCGATGAAAGAGGTCCGAGGCCCTGGACATCATGGCATGAAAGGAGCCAAACTCATCTGGTGGAGAGGCCCTGTGGGGCTCAGCCACGGCCAACATTTCCCTGTCGCTGGTACAAAGTCATCTGCCTTATCGGTGTCTGCCCCCGTAGTAGCCGTATTTGTGCCCGTGTTCATCTGCAGTGCCGGTTCCCCAGGCGGAGTCAAATCCCAAAGCGGAGATGGTGGTGGAGGTGTCGGTTGACGCCTCGGGCCCACTGTATCCTTTGACTTATGCTTGCGTCGGGCACCCCTTTGACGAAGATGTGGTGGACATCGACGAGGTAGTCGACTGGGTGGTCAGGAGCCTTCGACGACAGGGTCATGATCGTCAATGATAAAGTTTTTCTGGAAGGCTGAACAGTCGATGGAGTAGTCGACCTGGGCAATGGCGCAGCTGAAGGGGGAGAAAATGGTCACCTTTACATCGCTCCTTTGTCGACATTCTCTTAGACGGAGCACCCCTTACAGGAAGGCTGGCCATGGATGTAGTCAGTGACAGCGACTGTGTCCTCCCAGAGTTGGGATCTGCAGCCACCGTGAACCCAGTGGGATTAGCGTTGTGGAGCCTGGCCTTCTTTTGAACCCCGAGGGCAGGGCGCCCTCAAAGGACCTCAACCTCTTTTCTGAGGGAGTTCGCTCGTTGGACCGGCCGGTCCTGGGTGAGGCATAACCATGCCCAGAAGCAGAGTCAGAGGCCTTGCCCGACTTGAGCCACACTTCGAACCTTCTGTAGCGATCCTTCTTTGTTTTCTTCAAAAACCCACAACAGACATGGTCCGGATGCATGCAATACAAACATTTATGGTGCCTATCGTGGACATACACATTCCTCAATCCATACTTTGTGCAGAGTATGAAGAGACACCACTTCTCCTCGGACATGGTGGAAAGGCATGAAGTAGGCCCAAGAACGGGCCTTCTCGGAACTTCGCTGGAAGATCCGCGATGTAAGATTATCTGCGCCGACAGTGGAACCCCCACTGCCGGTAATTGACCTCCAGTCGAACAATGAGACAAAAATCAGTCAAAAAGTTTTAAAAATGTTGCCGAAACCTCAAAAGATGAACGAAATAGCTTGGAGAGCAAGAAGAGGACGCCCAACACTGAAATGTATAGCAAAAATAAAAAAAATGGCGCACCAGGGGTGGAGCTTTGGGAGAGGACTGTCATTGGATGGGGGCAGTATGACCCAGGGTACAGTAATTGGTTTAGAGAAGAAATACAGTTTTCAAGCTAAAGTGAAACTATTTTTGCTTTTACAGAGGATTCCCAGCCTGACGACGGGGAATATTCATGAGTATGTGAATCCATGCCAGACCCCATGCTAGAGAAGATACCAGATAGGACGTAGGCCAAGAGGTGGACATAGGGAACCTGTACACTCTTAAAAATGCCACTTTGCTGAACGTTGGCAGTAAGGATATTTGAGCCAGACATGCACCCAGTGTTCCTGATGCTAAGGGCTCATGTGACAAAGCTTCTGAAATTGTCCCTGCAGTACGGGTAACTGAGACAGATGGCGCCTTAGATTTTTCTTGCCACCATGCTGCCATCTTGTGGTGACTGCAAAGAAGATCTTTAGGTATGTGTTTGTAGCCTGATGTGAACGTGACACTTGAGGAAGCCTGTTGCTGTTTCCATTGAGCTGTTTCTCACACCTTTTGTGAGATACTTGGAGGTTTACTCAATGCGGCGCTGAGTGCCAAAGATCCTTCTGGGCCCTCAGGGTGTATCCCGGTAGGATGCCAAATCCTCAGAGCAAGATCCGCCAGGTCTTAGACCCTTAGGCTTATGGGACTCTGAAGGTTTCTGATGCTGAAGCCCTCAGCACAAGCACGGGTAGAAGTATATGAGGTCTTGGGGTGGGCCGCGGCATCGCAGTGGCAAGCCTTGTGCTGGGTCCTAATCGGCTTCACAGAGGCTGCAGCAAAAAAGAATGACATGATGCGCAATCCACATACCAATGGTTCGAAACATGCACTCGAGACAAAGTCTGTGGGAGTCCGCCGCCTCGTAGGGTTTCCAAAAGGTAGAGTATGACACAAGGACTGTAATACACATCATAAAACCAAAAAACGGATGTCAGAAGAGAGAAATTGGGGTGGGGGGGAGGAGGAGGAGGAAGGGAAAATTTGTGTGGGAAAAAAGGAGTGAATCGTGCACCGTCAAGAACATCCAGTTTTGTCTTGTCAAAGCAGAGAAAAAGGTTAACGGGGGTTGCCGGTGGGCGAGGTCAGCAGGGCTAGCCATGCCCACACTGCCATGCCTTACGCACAACTTAAGGTTTTTGTTAAAGGGGTATCTATCCATTTGTGCTGTGAAAAAAGAGCTTTCGTTCCATCCCAATGGACAGACACCCATAGGTATGGAGCAAAGGGGGCGAGACATAGAAGAACCTGATGACCGCAGACCATGAAGATTCCTGAAGGCGTGTATTGTGACTAACCAACAAACTCAGTACCCAGAGGTTAATACTTACAGTGCTGGTTCCAGAAAACACTGTTCCATGAAAACAAAACATGATAAGTAAACGCTCCTTTTTACAGCACAAAATGAATGATCCAGTCACACAGGGACTTGAATACTGAGCCAATGATGACCCAGATGGCTCAAACGAATAACTATCCTTCACACGAGTGAGATCCAGCAACCAGAAGCAGAATCAACAACAGAGATAGCTTCAGCAGGTGAGAAGAAACTGCACACTGCAGACCCGAGCGGCTTAGCAGGCAAACGTGGATAGCACACCAGCAAAATGGCTGCTCCAATAGGGCAATGGCAGTGGTGACCCAGTGCCGCAGAGAAACCTGAGGGTATTCTCACTCCTGGAGCCCTTGGATCCTTTGCGCAGGTGGCCAGGGAAAGGCCATCGCTATTGGATTCCGACCCTGGGTGCAGAGAAGCTAGGGAGGATCACCTGGGTGGAGTATCCTTGGGAAATGGAGTGCCTTTGGGTGAGACAAGGTATCCCCCTTTCCTGAATGACAACAAACCCCAGCCTTCCCCAACCTTTACGGGCTATTGTAAGCTAGTTCCTATCTTTTCTCCACAATTTATACACTTGACAGTACTGGGACAAAGAAGAGGTAACTAAGAGCAATGAAGAGGCCACTAAGAGCAATAAAGAATATGTTCTTTTACCACTCTAGTACTGGGAAGAGAAAGATGCCTGCTAAGAGCAGCGAACGTCAGGCATGTCCCTTTAATGGGAGTCATGCAGCGCTAACTTTTCATCCACACCAGCAGCCTGTCAAGGGGCTGCAGGTGTATAAATGGAGCCCGACCCAGTGGCAAAGGGAATCGACAGGAGAAGGACAAGGCGGTTGGTGCAGGCAGCAAAGGACCGGACCACATGGCGTGGAAGTGGGGACTTCCTGGAGCAGATTAGGAAACTTGAAGGGAGCTGTGCAGGAAGGCTACCCTGTTCCTTTCCATTCAACATGCTTGTTCCCCTGTGGTGGAGGACCACCCCAGGAGTGTCTATGGGCAGGAACTGAGCCCTGACACAGAAGGAAGAAGGCTGGGTGATCCTTACTGCAGCCCAAGCATTCAAAGTGACCAGTGAGTTTCAAGTGCTCGAGAAACCCGGTGCGTGTGTCTGAACTGAAGTTTTTCCTGAAATACATTTTTATCAGAGTGGTCGCGTGTAGCAAGAAACATGTTTTCGAAAGTCTCTGAAATCCGAACTATTCAATTAAAGTACAACGAACAGTTACATTTGCTCAATATTAAATTGAAGGGCATATCTTGCATCAGAGAGGTCGTGTGCGGCAAGAAACACGTTTTCGAAGGTCTCTGCATATTGTACTATGCATTTACAGTGAAAAACTATTATTCAACTCCATATGAAATATGAAGGGAAAACAAACCCTAAGCCAGAGGTCTACATTTTGAACACAAATTTACTTAAGACTTTGCTATTAAACAGTCGAAATCTAAAGGAGGAAAGAAAGTTTAAATCCATACAAATCATCATATATTTAAGTGCTATAAAGCCATCACTGTATGCTGCAATATAACAAGAGGTGAAAAGAACAGGCAAAATAAGGATACAGAAGCCTGATTTATAATGACATTTTCAACAGGTGGGAAAGCTATAAACTTGTATGAACTGTACATTTGAAAACAACATCCAACTAAACTATATAAGAAAAGTACATTTTGTGTTTCTTTTGGAATTGTGGCACTTGGGGAAGAGAACCCCGAGTCCTACCTAGAAGCCTTTTCATTTCAAGGTCATTTAAATTGTGTGATTTGGAACTTAGGGAAGGGAAACCCGAGTCCTAACTTGGGGAAGGAAGCCCAAAGACCGGAAGAGATCATTACATTCTAATTCTCAGAAAGGGAATTTTGAGATGTTACTTTTTTTTTTTTTATTGTTTAATCACATAAGATTTTTACAATACAAATTTTCTCATCATTCCATAAGATTGTTTGTCTGGCCAATTTGTCGTTGTCTGTGTACAGTTCATAGTTTTGAAGGTTCGTTTACTAGATGTTGAAGTCAAGGTTGGCTTTGTTCTTGCTGACACCCATTGTTGTTGAGTAGTTGTTGCTCGATGTATTCTAACATTTTTGCTACTGCAACTTGCCATGTGATTTTATCACCTCCGATGAGCCTGCACCACCATCTATTTTCCTCATATAATATGTTGAAGCCAGGCATGTGTGACAGATACTGTTGTCTAATGAGATTCGTTGCTGGGCATGACATGAGGAGATGTCTTATCGTTTCTTTAACAGGGTGGCTGGCATTGTCGCAAAATCGACATTCATTAGTTGATGCTTGTCCTCTAATATGCAGTATCTCGTTTGTTTTCATTACATTAAGTCGTGCTCGTAAGATTAAATTTTGCGCCTTTTTGTTTGGAAATTGGTTTATGAAACCTTGCAGCTCGTTTCGTTTCAATATGTTATATGGTAAGTGAGCCGTGAGTTGCGATCTTGTTGTAATGTCGATCGTCATTGCCCAGTCTGCATCTTTAATTTTTTGTAGGACTTTGCATGGATTTTCAATCAGTTCTTGTTCATCCGATGCTATGTCGCATAGTACACCTAGGTTTTCCTCTTGCCATGCTGTTAGCATATGGCAATTTCTGGCATCCATTTCGCATTTGATCATGTTGAAGATCTTATTGCTAGTGTCCATTCTGCTTTTCCTAAAAAGCATTATGGTGTTGCACACCACTGTGCATTTTAGAGATTGCAAGCTGAGTTCTCGGCGTATGGCCACCCCTGATGTCGACTGGGGTAATTTCAACACCTTTCGCCAGAATCGGGCCTCCAGTTTTGTCCATATTTGCTTTGGCATCAAGGGCATCGCTTCCATCCCATATGTCACGGTAGGTACAACCTTCATTTTGTAAAAATTTAAAACTGGCACAAGTGAATACTTCCCAAATTTTCCATCGATAGCTTTTGCTTGGGCCGCTAGTTTGTCTATCTTCCCGAACAGTTCCGTTTGCATTGCATTTTCTTGGCATGAGCTGTCTAGGAATACTCCAAGATATTTAAATGTGGTGACAGACTTGATTTCGGTTTGGCCCAGCCGCCATTTGAAGTTGATGTTTTTTTCTCATGATTTTGAAAGATCATGATTTTTGTTTTGCTTATATTTATTTCCAGGTGGTTGCTTATTGCGTATTGCTGTAGGGCACTTAGCTTCCTTTACAGACCTATTTGTGTTTGATCAAAAATAGTGAGATCATCTGCGTATAGGAGATGGCCAATTTCTGTGGCTCCGATTTTTGGCGGGAATACCCTTATTGTTTTCCCAATGTCTTGAATATCGCCAATGTAGGTGATGAACAGCGCTGAAGCCAACGGGCATACCTGCTTTACTCCTTGGGTGCTTTTGACTTCGTTTGACAGGTCCCCTTCCCGGCTGAGACGTACTCGCATTTTGGTTTCATGATGCAGAGCCTGTATCGGGGCTAATATGTCTTCGGGGCAATTCCACTCTTTTAGTTTTCTTCATAGGAGCGGTCTTTCAATGCGATCGAAAGCTTGAGTGAAGTCAATGAAGACTACGAATAGACGCTGTTTAATGTTGCAATGCTTTGCTTTTTAAAATGTTACACGCCAGAATGTTACATGTGGTTCCTGCATTTTTTTTAAGCCAGCTTGGTATTCATCATTGCATTTTGCTGATGCAGCCCATATTTGAAATCTTTTCATTAGTAACGTTGCGTATACCTTACCTATCACGTCCAATAGCGCAATAGGACGAAAATTTGTTGGATCCGTTAAGTTCCCTTTTTTGTAAACCGGAACTATTATGGCTTTTGTCCATGATTCAGGTATAGACTTTAGTTCTGTGCAGCGTCGAAATATGGCACTTATGAAGCTGGTCCGTTCATTTGAATATTTTTTAGTTCAGTGTTGGTAATGCCGTCTGGGCCAGGTGCTCTGGAGTTCTTTAAGTTCTTGATTATATCCAGGATGTATTCTTTATTTTCTACATTGACCCAATTTATTGCTTTGGATTGTAGCTCAGTGCTGTTTTCTGTTAATTCTGCTTTGAAAACTGTTTCAAAGTGTTTTTCCCACGCGTGTTGACTAATGTTATTCAAGATTTGTCTCTCAAGGGTTTGCGCTGTATCTCTTAATAGAGTCCAGAAATTTCTGCTGTTGTTTGTAATAAGAGCCTTGGTAATTTGTTCCGAATCAGCTTGATACAATTTATATCTATGTGCTCTTACCCATGCTTTGTATCTTGATTTAATATTCCTGATATTTGCGGGTACTTCATTGATGGACTTTTTGCGTGCTTTACGTAGCGCTTTTCTGTACTCACGTCTTTTTGCAGTAAGTTCTTTATTATATGCATGTTTTGTATCAGTTTTCATCATGTGTCCTCTTCTTTTTGTCGGACATATATGCGGAATTAGCAGAGGTTGATAATCAATGTCGGGCACTGTTGATGTCAGTGCGTCTGCTTCGTATTTTACTGTTACTATGTTACTTTGTTGAACTGTTTCATACTTGTGGAAGGGAGCTGAAAGAGCTACGAAGTGGAAGAAGCTCAGGACTTTGTGTTGAACACCATTTTCTTTTTGGTTGCTGATATCCCTAGACATTTTAAAGTTATAGTTCTGAGGGCAAGCATAGGTTTTGGACACAGACAGATTCCTAAGTTGAACTCTTTGACTCAGACTTTCCTTAGTTTTATTCAGGTAGGGAAATTGCACCTTAGTATAGGGCAAATTAGGCCTTTTCGATACTGACATTTAAGTTAACGAACTTGGTTACTTTCAATTTGGAATCTGTTGTCTGTGTCGTTCTTCAAGATGCCTTCACACGACCCAGAGATGCAGTGTTGGTGCGGTTTTGGGGTCCCAGCACCCTTCCAGGCAGCAACAGTTTCTAACGTGGGAGATGCTAACGCTAAACTGCAGTAAAATGGCCCAGAAACCGTCTGAGGATGAAAGGTCTTGCCCAGGCAGATGAGATGGATCAGCAACCGGGTGAGGAAGAACAGGCGAGGATGCCCAGCACCCGAAAACGCATACAAAAGCACAAGCAAGATACACCAGTCCCACCAGAATGGCCAGACTGGGCCTCAAAATTGGCTACAATGGTTTAGGACATGTAGTAGGTAAGAATCAGGAGACCACAAGTTGGCATTGTGGTAACCTATGCTGTCCTTAAGTGTAGGATTCTCTGCCCCACTCTATTAAAAGGAAACATAAAGGGTGCTTGTCAGGATGTTTTGAGGGGTCAGAACTGAGAGACGCACTCAAAATTGTAATGTTCCCAACATTTGCCATGCTTATTAAGGGGTGGGATAAAGGCCTATCTGTCCCTATCCTAAGGAGAACGTCCCTACCTGTGAAACTAAAACAAGTTGACCTGGTGTCCAAATTGTATCTGACCCTCACACTAACATACACAAAAATGTGCAAGGCAATTGTTTCTAATTCCAAGCCAACCAATTATAATGTGAACGTTCTAAATAAGTAATTCCAATAAAGGCAATCCTTGTATTCAGGAGTTGGCTCCCTTGCCCAGAACCAATTCAGGAAGGCTGTGGGTATATGTTGTTCCAACAATGTTCTGTCAAATTAATGAAAAAAGTATTTTCCACAAAGCATCTCCTTTAGCAAAAGCTCTCGCGCATAGAATACGGTTGTCAGAATGGCAAAAACCAAATGTCTCTTTCATAGAACACAGTTCATAATGATAATGTTCCTCTTTTATATAATTGCTCCTTTCCGGGTATACTCCCCTGCCATGAATTTCTCAACTTCTTTATCTGAAAAAACCCTCTTGACATCCTGGTTTACTCGCCTATCATGAATATCTCCTTTTGACTCCTAGCTCTCCTGGTATACTCTCCTGTCAGGTAACCCTTTCCAAAAAAAGACTTACCTGATACTCATCAGGTCTTTCTACAATCTTCTTTCCACTTTAGGTATCATACAATCGTACTTCTTCAAAAACACAACTTGTTAACTTCAGTGATTACTTGTGTCAATTTCCCCCATGCAGACATTTCATCTGAGGGTTTGTTCAAGCTCTGTCAACCTTTCTTTCAATTTCTCTTGGCTCTTGACAATGCTTGCTCCAGATCTCCCCTAACTGACATCTAATGTCAGGAGAGCTGCCAAGCCTTTGGCTCCTTATCTCTCTCCCAATGTCTTTGGACTCATTGCAATGCTGGTTCCAGATTTCCCCCAACTGACATCTCATGTCAGGAGAATTGTACAATGTTTGCCTCTTAATAATTCTATTTCGTCGATTTTCAAAAGTATTCGTCAAATGTTTTTAATGTCTCTGCACGTTCCGGGGCCCCCTTCACTCTCAAGCTGACTCACCGGTAAACCGCGCTGTTGCTGTGAGCATCTTTTGCGGGGCTGAGTTCCCCATCTCCACAGAGGTTTGTTGGGTTCTGGTGCCAGCGTTTGCTTCTTTTGACGCCAGAACCTGCAAAGTTCTGCAGGCCACTCCTCTTCTGACCCCACTGCGCATCGTTCACCTTTTCATTACCATAGTTTCTCGTCGGTCTAGAACACTGCCGGTCCGCTGCAGGATGCCGTTCACCGCTATCCCTGTGGCTCTTCTCCTGCAAACTGCTTCTGTTACCGGTCTCGCTTCCCGCTCCATGTACACTGCAGCTTTTCTCCTCTTGCCTTTCTCGCTCCTCCAGCTGTAGGAAACCTTTGGGTTTAAAGGTCCCACACAGCTGATTCAATGTTGGACAACTAAAATGCTCTTCACGCTTAACATCACATTTCCTCCCCATTGACTCCTTCTTATTCTTCATCTCAGTACCCCAGTCATTATGAGAACTGGAGTCCACATCTGTTTTAGACTTCTCAAGGTGACATTGTCTTAAATACTTGTTGGAATAGAGTTTGTCAGAACCAGGAGAGGTTATGTGAATTAGTGATCACAACATTTAGCTCCACTTTACAATAAGCCATTAGTGTTGGCACTATTTCGTTCATGGCGTTCTGGAAGAATCTGGTGTCTCTATTAATGGAGTTACTACTTTTCCCTGATATATGTCCCCTCCATATGGTCCTCCCTCATGATACCGCCTCCAGGGCCAGGATCAGGTAGCAGCTGCCTTGCGCTGCCCATAGGGGAGGCCACCACTATCAGGGTTTCAGTGATTATTTCTGAGGATTTATCACAATGGGCCTCATTACGAGGTCGTTGGTAAGGGGTTAACGGCGCTGGTAAGGATGCTGGTGCCGTTAACCCCTTACAGCTGCATTACGAGATCCTTTAGCGGCTCCCGCTAAGGGCGGCTGGTAAAACCAGCCAGCCTTAGCGGGAGCCGCTAACGGACCGGAGAGCTAATAACGGACCCATTATTAACGGGCCTGTTATTAGCTCCCTCCCCATTGAGCCCTATGGGGGCTCGAATGGGAAAGGGTATTTTGAATGAGGAATTACCGGGTCCTCCAAGGTTGGAATGACCCGGTAATTCCTCATTCAAGGAACCCGGACCCGGTATGCGGTATGGGGGTAGTCATGGCGCTAATAGCACCATGGCTACCTCCATACTCGTAATGAGGCCCAATGTCCTTTACAAAAACAAGCAAGTCCTCCAATCAGAATCCTATACTTGCCGAGTTCTGTACCTACCACTATGAAAAGAAACATACATTCAACAAAAGACACACATGGGCTTTGGCTCTTAAAAAATGAATCGTGACTGGCTTCCGACTCCCATCCTGGTATGTCTGTCTCAAAAGGGGCTCCCCACCCTGGTGCACAGTTTAAATAAGTAGACTGAATCTCTCCTTGAACCTTCATTCTCTAGGTAATAAAATTCACTCCATTCCACTAAATATCACTGGTCTTCTTTCTCACTTGGGGATATAGGTCTGTGTTCCTGACTTTGAGAACGCGCCTTGTGTTCCTTTCCAAGAAGGTCCCAGCCTTCTTTCCTGTTATACAGTTCTTGGTTGTTTTCCGTCCTAAGTTTTTTTGCTTCTCTCATCCCACCTTGAGACCCAGTGTTGTTGACCCTGCCTTGGGGTCTCAGGTCTATCTCTCCCTACCTTGGGGTTTTGCTTCTCTCATTCCACTTGGGGGTCTCTAGCATCTCACCCCGTCTTGGGGTCTCAGTTCTCTCGCCCAGCCTTGGGTTTTTGTTTGGCATCCCTTCCCCGCTCCTGGCTACCAGGAGCCACTGTGTACCTTTGTTCTCTGAGCTGTGCCCCTTCGGGAGACTTTTAGAATTTGGCCAATGCAGCACCACTTCTGCTTCTTCTTGGTGTCCCGGTTCAGATGGACCTCGCCCTCTCTTCCTGCTGGCTTCCTACAGGTCTTCAGGGCTGGTGTCTCAGTACACCATTGGTCCACTTTCTGGGTGGCATATACTCTGTGTTGCTCTGCTGGACTAGGCGTTGCTGGCTCCCAGCTCAGCAAGGGCTTACACCATTATGCGGGCTCAGTCATGTGCCAAATCCGCCAAACCTGGCTTAAGCTTTGACTTTTCTGCCACACTCCCCAGGAGGTTGTCCTCCCACTTCTCCACCTCCTGCTTCTCTCTGTTTCCGTACTGGTTGGATCTTTATTGCTCACTCTGTTAGGGGTTGGAACTTCCTACTGTTTCCTCGTTTTAGGCGAGTATGGTGTACACAGAAGATGTAGGTGATTTGATCTAATCCATGTTTTTGAAAGAGTGACACATTTCTGTTTATTGCGGGGCCTCCTTTCCCCTACCTTTATTAATATCCCGTACCCCACCCCCATATATATTTTATTTTAAAAGGTTTTTTTCGGTAAACATTCTTTTAAAAACTATTTTATCACTTCTTCCTCGAAAACATTGGATTCGGTCACTTTTACGGTATCGGTACACAGAGGGCCAGAAATCATACCAGGTATACTTACAGGAAGTTTCAGGTCATCAAATAGTTTAACATCCATATAGCCAACAAAGATATTGAGATCTTGAGAATAGTGAAGATAACGGATACCCTATCTCAGGATCTCGTGTCCTCTAAGTGTGGGTGAGGGAGAAGCACCCCAGTGGGAGCCTAGTTGCCCTCTCTCGTAAGGGGTGCTAAGCTTAGCAGGCTCACCTCCATAGTCCCCAACGGGTGTGGCTCCCAATTGGGGAGAGGGGACACATTTCCTGGAATTCGTCAGACGCTAAAACCCTTTATCACGTAAGCACACCTGCTCCACCTTCCAACTACCTGACAGACCAGTGTGTAGGACCAGGGTTTTCTCCATATGTATCTTTACTCTCAGGGGCTGTGTCCCGCCAGCCAAGCAATCCTTTAAGGGGATTTAAAACAAAGGTTTTGGCGGCCAGCCAAACAGATAGAGCCCACAAAACTCCAAACACCCAGGCCCACAACCATAAGAAATTTAGTGGCCTGTCCAATGGCAGGACCTGTTTTAGACTAGTTCAAACGACCATAGAGGGTGCCATCTTGGCCTCACAAAGAGCTCATGTGTCCTCAATGGCCACTTTAGACCGGCATCATGGTTTCCCTGAACAAAGAGAAGCCCTTAAAACAAAATGACTTGAACTATTAGTACCCTGATCGCTACCATAAAGCTACATTGGGCAACTAATGCAGTAAATCTGCTTCCACCACTGGTAAAACCAAAACTAAATATTAGCTGCCACCAGTCCACACCCTGAAACCAATGTATAGTGAGGATATCATCACCCTAGGGCACAAATGTGGTGCCTACGAAGCACTCCTGGGCCTGGGAGCCTTATGGGACGTAGCAGCAGAGGGACTTCAGCAGAAGTCCTTCTAACCACCATGATCTAATAGAAACACCAAATAATGAAGGGAGGAAAAGCAAAAAGAGTAAGGGTTGTGGCAAAGTACCTTGCTGAGATTCAGGGTGCTTGGCAATGCGACACTATGACACTCCAGGTCACCTCTGAAGCGACTCTCCTCATAGCAAGGGAGAGAAACATGGCAGCCAGCACTGCATCATAGTGTAGGTGTTAGGAAAGAGTTTCTTTTAGCTGCTTTACGCCCATAGACTTCTATGGCACACCCTTTCTTGTTGCTTTGTAATGACTCCTAACCTGACTTTTTGGAGTTAAGTAAAGCCTTCTGCTTTAGTTACCTTTCCTTTCGGCTTATTCGTATGGGTAAACTGATCAGTTCATAAGACTATCAGTACTGAGAGATGATAAATCTCTTAGTGAATTTCTTGTATTGTTACACTTACAAACTTCACCCTAAAGTGAAGTGTGATTAGTATACTTTGCAGCTTTATAACTTTTTGTAGTGGCTTTTAGGTTACATTTAGGGTGTGCCTAGGATGGGCTGGTGGTAGTGGATATTTTTCTGCAGTCTCTCTTACTTTTGCACCTTTACATTTGCCGGAAAAACAACTACTAAAGATGGTTTGCATCCTAAAATGGCCCTAGCATGAGGATTTGGCCTCTACTTTGGCTGTATTGTTCTTTGGCCATCTTCCTGCCCCCTTGGGTCCCAGATTGTCATGTGTGGGAAACCCTTTCCTGGTGGAAGCAGCTGACTTTTAGGACAAAGAGGCAGTGTGTGTGTGTAAGCCCGGATGGGAGGGCTTGGACTGTCTGGTCTCAGCACGGTGTTCAGTCACAATGTCGAAAAATAAATGTAGAAAAAAAATATATATTTATTTTGGGGTCCGGGAATAAAAAAAAAATAGGTAAAACAAAACAAAACAAAAAAAAAAAGGGGGCTGGGGGGGAACCCCCCATTTCGAATAAAAAACGTCATAAAATAAAATTCTACATTTTTTTTTCTACATTTTTCGACATTTTGACTTTCTACATTTTGTCTTTCTACATTATCACTATAAACCTCCCAGCACACATTCTGATTCCAGGCACATGTTGTGGTAATTGGCCATTCATGATTGCATAGTAACTTCTCGTTTGAATGGTGCAGATCCTTACCATTGGTGTGCCTGTGGTAAGGATCTGCACCAGTCTAGATCTTGGACAAAAGGAGGAATCCTGCAACTAGTTGACAGATCATCGTTGGTGCAAAGACCCCTAGAATGAAAAGCAAGCCACTGACGACTGGAGAACTCCTGCAGCTGACCAGTAACAACTCCAGTGAAGTACCGGTGAAGCCATGTTCCACTGCCTGATCACAAGAAGACCGTCATCGCTGCTTCGACCCCTCAACCTTTTGGCAACAACCAGCCTCAATCCATGCTTGAGGATCAGTGCCTTCTGAGCCTTCAGAGGTGTCCCTGGACCAACCAGTAGAATGACCAGCTCTCTCCTGGGCAACTTCGCTGCAGCTGTCACCATTCAGAGTACATCCTTGGAACTTGGAGGATCTTCAGCTTGTTCCAGAAAAGGTCAGCTCCTGCATTCCCAGAAGCCATGCAAGACCTGCTCCTTAGTTCGCCCATAGATGATCGCCTGTCACCGCCTTATCGTGGTGACATCCGTGGCAATCCATCTTCTTCGCTCCCTAGAGGTGTCTTGAGGTTGCCTGCTCTGCAAAAGTCTGTCTTTTCTTCATATGGAACTTCAGCTGGAAGGTGCCTGGAACTGAGATTCGTGCACCATCATCGCCCCGAGCTAAATTGCGCATCCGAAAGTGCCCTCTACACTCTCATCAAATGGTCCTTCCTCGGTCGGACCATGCACAGAAGAATGTCGCAAAGGATTCTGCAACCTAAGCAGTGGTCTCTGGAGAATCGAGAGTCAGGAGGGGTAAGTTAACATACCTGTTCCTTTTCTCCTGCTCCCCAAAGGATTACATGGGCGTAAAGCCCTGTCCATAAATCACTCTTCCTGACTTTCGTCGGTGGCGGCCTGGTAAAGGATTGCTTCCTAGGCTTATCCTTGTTGCTGAGATTGAGTTTACCTACCTGAACTTTACTTACCTTTTTGTACTTTTGATCATAACCACTGGCATCATCCAATCACATAGTAAATATTCCTGAAAAGCATATCTTTGGAGCAGATGACTTTAAGGCACAACACCCCAAACCATTGTAGGGTACTGTTTTATGGTTACTCTAAAGTGTTTCTACTGAACTTAATTCACCTGAGTACGTACCTGTTTTACACAGGTTATTGAATCAAATGCTTTCTATCTTCTCCTAAGGTTGAACATATTTATTTGTTTTATAGTAAGTGTGTGGCAATATTTGACTAGAGATTTCATTTGCTAAGTGTGTATTTTAAAGGCCTAATAAATCATTGCATATTTGTGTACTTAACTGTCTTACACCGAATTATTGGTGTTCTGTGTGGACTCATTGTTGCCCTAGGCTACTCTCACAGCCCCCTTGAGTCTAAGTCTTGCTTCTGTGTTAACTTACCTATATTGGGTTTGGCTACTGTGAGAAATATGAGGATGTAGTCCCTTCTCCCCTAAGGGGAGACCTTTCCCATGGGGCAAGGGCAGTACATCTACAGTAACAGTACAATAGTCCCCCTGGTGGTGGTGCCCCGAGGGAGGATCACATGGCGGAGGAACACCCTTATGGGATTAGGGACGAGCATGTTCAGAGAACGTGGTATTGCCCCACGTTAGTACACCTAAACCCTTCTTCAATGCTAAATCCTCCTTTTTTCTTACGGCCAGTGTCTGCTATTGTCAAGTTAGCCAACCTAATATACTTGACAGGATTAAAACATCAAGGTATGCTGCATATAATTGTATTTCAAGTATTGGGAAACAATCTAAGTCACGAGACGGAAACATTAGAGAATGCAAAGTATGCTACATTTGACGTTATTTTATGTACTCAGAAAAAGATGACGACCAGGAGTCCAAGGATCACTCTGGAGAAGCAGAGTGAGGGCTCTAGCTTCTGAACAAATGTGATTGGCCCAAAGCAATTCCATTTTCCAACGCCAGAGTTTAAAAACACCACAGCTGAGATGCGAAGGGATACCTGTCCTCCAAGGAGGAAGCCGTTGAGCCGTGCAGCAGGCAAGCAGACGAGAGCCAGCAGGAGGGAAGCAGCGAGTGGAGGAGAACCTGAAGGCAGTCCAGGAAGCAAGGACTGCTTGAGCTGCTGCCGATAAGAACCTCTGGGCATCCACAGGACCGGCGAAGCGTCCATGAGAGAGGATGCATTATAGCAATATAGTTTAGGCAATACATGCAGTCTAATGTGGTGTTCAGCTGTAGCGTTGCATGATATCTATTACAGGTAGGCATTTAGGCTAGGCAGCACTGTGAGATTAACATTGTATGCGTGGTATAAGACCTAACAAATAGATAGGTAAGCAGAGCAAATGGGCACAGTAGTAGATAATCAGCAGGTAATCAGCAGTGAGTACATAAACATGATAACTAGGCACAAGGAAGGCCTAGGATACTAACGCAGACCGTGGATAAACGCGCACTGTAAGTAAGACTCCCCACACGCAGCTCCTCTTTGCGCCCCCACCAAGACTTACCGATCATCTACCACTATCTGATTACGCTGTTTGTCTTTAATAATAGACTGCACTACATCCCTCCCAATGCTGCTTAATGGTATAACACCTTATTAAATGCTCGCCCACTGCCCCTTATCTAGACTAGATTAGTAATCCAGCTAACTGTAGCCTGACATCATAACGCAGAACGCGCGCGCCCATTCGTGGCTGCACCTCTTTCATTGTGCCTAGTTATCATGTTTATGTACTCACTGCTGATTACCTGCTGATTATCTACTACTGTGCCCATTTGCTCTGCTTACCTATCTATTTGTTAGGTCTTATACCACGCATACAATGTTAATCTCACAGTGCTGCCTAGCCTAAATGCCTACCTGTAATACATATCATGCAACGCGACAGCAGAACACCACATTAGACTGCCTGTATTGCCTAAACTATATTTCTGTTCATTACTTGCCGCCACTTTTTTTCATCTGCATTATAACCTGTGTACACCCAAGCCTTACCAACACAGCTAGCTGGCTCACCACCATACACTACGGTGCCTCTCCTATCAATCTCCCCATAGAGACCCACTACAGACTACACCCCACCGCATCCACAATCTTTCATAACTAGACAGGCACAAGAATGACACTTAATGCCCTGTGGCATCTCATATCTCTCTTCAGCACACTTTACCCACACACACCTTAGCACACAATACACAACATGATCCCCACCCACAACCTCAGTAATAGACAACGCAACATCACAGGTACCACTACCCCCAACCCTACGCTCTCAGATAACATAGCCCCAACATGGTTCCTACCCACTCACACACTTCGCAGTACAGGCCAACGAGTCCTACTCTTTCTGACAATATAGCCCCTACGTGGTTCCTACCGCCTAGCCTTCCAGCTCACTGCAATGTGGCCAGCAAACACTCCTCCCCACACTCACATACAACATTGCACCCACTCCCATCACCGAAGCCATATGCCTTCAAACATCCCACCTTCCTACCCTGCACATTCACGACCAGCAACCTTAAATTAGGTTCCAGAACACAGCCTACTCACAGCACCTGCAAAACACAACCCAAACCTGCTATTCCTATCACTCACATCACAGCACCTCCTGACAACCTGTACACTCCCCCCCACAATGCCTCCACACCTCCCACATTCAACAGAAAGTCACAGTCCACCACCAAAACGATCAAAGGCGCTCTCATCAATGCAAGATCCTTAGTCGCACATGCCCTCGACCTAGCCGATATCACCCTCAATGATCTCGACTTCCTGGCCATCACTGAGACCTGGCTCCACGCAGCATCAGGTCGCACCCTAGCGTTAGCCATCCCAAACGGTTATTCCATATACCGCTTGGACAGACAAACAGCTAAAGGCGGAGGCGTCGCCTTCATAGCCAAGATCTAGATTAGGGATAGAATATCAGGCATTCACTATTAAACAGGCCAAGATCTCTGTGATGCCGCAGGTCAAAACCCTGGGGATGATTGTGGAGGCCTCACTAGGATCAGAGGCACAGGTAAATTACCTGCAGAAAAATAATAACTATTATTTGCGACTCATGAGAGCCATAAGACCATTTATAAACGAAGCGAATGCGGCTACCATAGCAAGAGCAGTCATACTGTCTTGTTTGGACTATGGCAACGCCCTACTGATTGGAGCCTCAAAAAGAGAACTTCAAAAGTGTCAGGTTATGGAAAACAACGCAGTTCGTAGCATTAAGAACATAAAAAAAGGGAGCATGTTACAGCAGGGAGAAGATCCCTACATTGGTTAAGAGTGGAAGAAAGAATCCTCTTCAAATCTATGGCCATAGTACACAGATGTGTATATGGAGAAGCCCCGAAGTTTTCACTGTACATGCCCCAAAGGAGCCTCAGATCAGAGAACAAGGCTCTTCTGAAAGTCCCCAGAGCAAAGCGCGCACATGGAGGGGGAATCCAGTCATGGCCGCAATCTGCTGGAATAAATTACCACCAAACCTAAGGCAGGAAGAGAATTACTTAAATTTTAGGAAACTACTGAAAACTCACCTCTTTAGGTGAAAACCAGTACGACACCCGCATGTCAGAATGGCTTTGAAACTTGTACTACTATGAACTAATTTGGATCTTGCCCCACGCCCTGATGCCTGCAGGCGACCGACGCGTTATAAACTAAAATACATACATACATACATAGCAAAGAGCTCCCTTAACATAAGACATATACTCAACCAAACATTCCCATCTGCAGAACTGCTCACCATCAAACTATCCATAACCAATACGAGTACAATCACCATCCATCTTATATACAGACCGCCAGGCCCCACTCCTCCTTTAACGACATTGCTCTCCTGCTTTCCAACACCACCAAACCCAACTCACAGATACTCATTCTTGGCGACTTTAATCTTGGCTACGCCGACATTAAAGACGACAAAGCAAACACGATTGCAAATACCATCTCAGAGCTAGGACTCACCCACCACATATCCCAACAACACACAACAAAGGCAGAACCCTCGACTGGTTAGCGGACCTTAATTGCAACACCACAATCCTATTCAACACACCCTGTGCCTGGACTGACCATCACCTCATTAACTTCACCATCAACAAAGATAAACAAGCATCAACACCACCATCCAACGCCCCACCCATTTCACAAGAAATAGCAAAAATATCACAGCAGAAAAACTTCTCCCTCTACTCCAACCTATCATCGACTTCACACCCACCATTGCTAACCCCACAGAATTAGTAGACCTTTATAACACAACTATTCTCAAAGACATCAATACCGTAGCTCTGCTTAAACTACGCAAAGCCAAACCACGCGTGCACCTCAACTCTTGGTTCACACCAGAACTAAAAACTCTTCGCCAAAATAAGAGACAAGCAGAATCAGTATGGAAACACTCCCCATCTATCAACAACAAGATATCCTACACCTCAGGCTCCAATAACTACAAGTCAGCAATCATCCAAACCAAAATAAACATGTATAATGAGAGAATCAGTAAGGCTAAGTCCAACACGAAAGAGCTGTTTAATATCCCGAGAGACCTTGAATCCCCATCCCCCATACCGGACACGTGCACCAAAGATACATCTTGGTGTACAAACATCCAAGAAGCCCTCCTTGGCAAAATTGCTATGCTTCAATCAAAAATCGAGTCCAAAAAAGAAAGCCTCACCATCGCTGACAATCCTATCTCACACACCCACACCAAACACATGGACAACAATAACTTATTCGAATTTTCAACCATCACCACCAAAGAGGTTGAAAACATCATAACCTCCCTGAATCCATACCCCTGCTCTAGAAACCCACTTTGGATCTGTATGTCCCCACTAATTAAAGACCCATCACAACAGAGCCCTTCCGCTTAAAAATCCTTTATAGAGCAGCCTACCTGCAGATACAGAACCACTTAGAAAAAAACATGCTAGGACTAAGATAATTGGGCTTCCGCCCGAAACATGGCACAGAGACCGCCTTGATCGATCTCAAGACGAAAATGGACAACCTTAAAGACAATGGTAAACTGGCCCTTCTACTCCTCCTTGACGTCTCGGCTGCTTTTGACTTGGTAAACCACGAGATTCTCTGCAAACATCTAGCATCTGCAGCTAACATTTCTGACAAGGCTAATGGCTGGATTCAGTCCTTCCTGAACAATAGATCCATGAGGGTCTTTGTGCCTACTGCTGCCGCCGAACCAGCCCCCGTCACCTGCGGCGTCCCACAGGGTTCCTGTGTCTCGCCCACACTACACAATGTGTTTACTAAACCCCTATTCGGCATTCTGATCATTTGGGTGTCATCTACACGAATTACGCAGATGACACTCAAATACTCATTCCACTAACAGGAGACTATTGCATTGACAACAAAGTCCTCAACAACATTTATTCCATCATTCAAGAATGGATGGCCAAACACGGACTTTGCCTCAACGATGACAAGACTGAGCTCCTTCTCCTAGGTTCCCAATCCAGACTCAACAACCTTGATAAACTCTACCAAACATTCACCATTGGCGGCAACAACATCTCCGTTTCCAACCACGTCAAGACTCTAGGGATATACCTTGACCCCTCCCTCACCTTGACTAGACAAATCAATGCCATTTCTTCCTCGACCGCTTACACATGCAAGCTCATCAACGACTGCAGACCTTACCTATTTACCTCTAACTGTATAACACTAGCCAGAGCACTAGTACTCTCAAAAGTCAACTATTGTAATGCACTCTGTTTGGGCACTAGCCAAAAGAACATCAACAAGCTACAAGTATTTCAATGCTCTAAGAGCAACATTGAACATACCTAAACATGAGCACATATCAGACGCAAGACGATCTACCCATTGGCTATCGATAACTCAAAGAATTGAGTACAGAACACTCTCTCTCACACACAAATGCTTGTCCAACCAAGCACCTAGATACCTCTCAGACAACTTCACGCACAATATCCCATCTCGTCGAACCAGATCAGCTCAAACCCAATGCTTAAATGTCCCCAGAGTCAAGCTCCAAAGAGCAGGCGGCACAATCTTCCCAGTGCTCGCCGGGGAACTCTGGAATTTCCTACCAACTGCTCTCAGAACCGAACCATCCTTTCACTGATTCAGACAAAATGCCAAAACATGGCTACTTGCTAAAGCCGCCTAAGCCCATAACTCTTGCTATAATCCGACATATGTACATATATTTATATTTATATAGCCACCTTAACCTGCAAAACATTACTGCTGAATTATTCTGCATATATCTAAGATATCCGAAATATCTAGCTATACAACTGATTCTATATACCTGATTCTATATAACTGATTGTATATACTGCATTAACCTTGTAAATGCCACACAATGACTATATTAACATGTACATTTTCATATACTGCCTGCATATACTATGTACTATATCAACCCTGTAAATGTGATACAATGCCTTTAATAACCTTGTAAATGCACATATATTGACTGTGATAATGACTGTAACTTTGCAACCACGTCAAGCGCCCAGATGCCCCAGGGCCAGGCTGCGCTTTACAAATAAATAAACTAAACTAAAACAAAAGAAAAACAGGGACAGTCCATGAGAGGACAAAGGTATGGCGGGGAATAAACCAAGCCATCCTGAATACTGCTATTCTGCGACCTGCAGCAAAGATAAGTAAAGAATACATAGTGACTCGAATCCCCAACTTGGTAAAAGGTGTGTGCCAAGTTGGTGGGATAAACAGCAGAAATACTAGGAGCATATTCTTGTGAACTGCCTACTGGCCGGTGTATAAGGAAATGCAGGCCAGAGAGGCCAAAGAAGGAGAGAACCACTACAAGAAGGAGTCTAGGGGAAAGGACTTAAAACCTAACCTTAGAGTCCTATATTTTTGAACATTTCTTTATTTTTTGCCACTTTTGACTACCCGAGAGACTAGGAACGTTTCTGATGGTTGGATCTACAAAGAACACTTTACTTTGGGAAGAGATCATCCTTGCACCGTTGGTTTAAGTTATTAGTGTTGGGTACAGAGGTAGGCTTTTTGAGACACAGCATTGGCAGACTTTCCAGTTTTGGACATTTTGACAATTTACTTTTCTTAGAGCCAGGTGAATCCCTTTTTGTTTTAGACACACAGAGGCATTTTTCCAACCCTTTTTCATATAATAAAAGTTTCTGGCCAAAAACATACCAGCTTTCTGTCTGAACTTTACTGCTGCACCCTCACATTAGACTTAAGTGTCTCCCTGTTTCACCAGAGTAGGTTGCCCCCCCCAAAGTCTGTCTCTATGGGGGATTTGGGAAATCCTTCTTAAGAGTACTACATTGTCAATTTTCCAGGTCAGTATGGAACAGAATGGATGAACATATTACTACTCCCAGAATTCCCCACTGCGTCAGAGTGAAAACATGGGCTGAATCCAGATAAGGAAAACAAGAATATAAGACCATAGGAGGAAGTGTACAGCCAAGGCCCAAAAGGCTAAAAGACCACCAGGGAATACTTCCTGAACCCAAATTACCCATGATGTTCACACAGAATCAGAATGGGAGGGCATGTCCTAGAATCCCCATTTTTCCAGAAGGAAAACCTGAACTGGACTTTGAGACCACACTCAATTACAGGGACGGAGCTCTTGGGGAGAGCATGCCAACACACAGAATGACCTAACCTTTCAAACCCTGGGAAGATATCCCAGGGCATCCCCCAACCCTTACCCCAATGATGGGTCAACGCCTGCATGGCCCCGAACAAGAAAAAAAGGGAACAGAGATTGCAACCTCCCTCACTCTTCCAGGGAACTTATTATGAACAGATCACACTCAGGAACATAGGAAAAGGTCAAAAGTTCCTCAAGTGAGAAAGAACCTTTGAGAAGTAGACATGGAGTGAAAGCTGCAGGCACAAATGAAGAGGCTGGACAGACTAGTGAAAAGCAAGATACACTGGCTCACTGAGCCCACCCCAAGGGGGTGGTACGAAGGGAGCTACTGCAGCCAATCATGGCAGAGCTTTGCCTTAGTGTCAAAGCTGCAGCCTGTTGCCTGGAAGACCAGCCCATGGGAGGGGCCAGGCCACAATAAAAGCAGCTACAAATGCATCCATTTTGAGGGTTGATGGAGAGGTGGCAGACAGCATTTGGAAAGTGTTTGAGAAGGGGTAGTGTGGAACAAAGAAGAGGATGCTGGAGGCACAGAGTGTGGTGAAGGAGGTTGGGGAATAATGAAGGGGAAGGGTGAACATCCAGGAGGTTGGAGGAGTGGAGGAAGGCTTAACAGCAAGAGAGTTGTTAAGAGGAAGAGAACGATTGGATGAGGGATTATTATCTGGAGCGAGTGAAGGCAGAGGAGATTAAAAATCTAAACCTCCTCCATTTAAAGAGGAAGCGGTGGGCGGAGAGCAATTGGTGGTTGCAGAGTTTAAGGCGGAGGTTGGCAAATTTAAGGAGGAGGTGGCAGTGTTTTCAGGGTGGTTAGCAAAGTTAAGAGACAATTGGGACGTTTTTGGAGAAGGGTGGCAAGTTAAAGGGGGAGAGTGGCAGATTTTAAAAAGGAAGCAGAAAGCATCAGTGGGAGCAAACCGAAAGGCGAGTCCCCAATCTGAAGTGGAAAGGTGGGGTCGAGGTGATGCACAGTGTGAAAATGTACACAGTTTTAGCAGGGCAATGAGAATGAAGGACCAGATGAGCATGTGGGGTACTCGTAGATAGAGGGGACCCTAGAGTTGGGCCACCCTCTGCTACCCTGGGGACCCTCACTCTCGCAATCAGGGGACTTGAAGCAAGGACCCAGTCGTTCAGCACTCCAGGGCACAATGACTACCCTGGAAGTTGGTAGCCTTCAAACCACGTTTGTACACCGTAGGGAAGGACTTTATAAGGGCGTTGGGACGTCCTCAAGCAAACCCGCAACAAGAACATACTGAAGTGGACACTGGCCCTGAAGTGGGTCAGCTAAAGAATCTGGAAGAGACATCTGACTTACATTCTATGCCCACCCCCTCACACCCATGCGTTATTTTGGCTTTAAGCTGCACACAAACCCCAACTAAATCTTGAAACTGTATATGTGAGTCAGTCTCGTCTTTGTAAGTGGCCTTCCTGACAGGGTCCAATATAATGGGACTGCAGATTCCCCCTAAAAATGGAATTACGCCTTAACAGTAACTTAGACTTCAGGAGATATTGCAAGTGTGTACAGTTAACCACACCCAAAGCAATCAAAATTAGAGTTAGCCCAGAAATATCTATGAATTTATTAGGCCTTCACTAACACAGTCTATTGTAGAATGTGTAATACTGAACGCAGAATAAGGAAGACATTTGTTAATGCAAAGGAGCAAAAGATATTTTAAAATAACCACCTCTACCCTACGTACCACACACACACACACATCAGAATAGTTGTAAACATTGCAGATTTCCCACAGTACACGCTGGTAGGAGTTAAGGTAACTTGAAACCTAGAGAGCAAGTTTGGCTGTAATGCTAAAGCAAAGTCAAGCAGTGTACCTGGACAGCGTAGGAGATTGCCAGCCCGGCGTATGCAGGGGTGATACGTCCGTGCATGAGGACAATCATCAACCCAGTTGTGGTGATGAGGCATGTGCTAATGACATCCAGTCTAATGGCCAGCCATCTCATTGCACAGCTGAACAGGTAGAATGGGGCCTGATTGCTATCCAGCAGCTCTTGGTACCTAAGAAGACATAAAGAAGATGGTTAAACAATCGTTACTCAGTGCTGTGACTACTGTACTCCCAGTTCATAGTCCTCATTTCTCCATACTGCCGTCATCCCCAAAAGGGCATGGGTCCATAGCCTTCTGGAGACTATTAAAAATAAAATGCCCAGCAGCCAGAGCACACGTGCAGTCATACCCACACACCTCATTTGAATGCACAGTTCAGCTCCAACAGCCTCTCCTCCCACATATTGATTGTATACAAGAACTCAAGTAGGGATGGAGGGAGGGGTGTGCGAAGTAAAGCAGTTTATGGGTTAGGAGTATAGTAGCGCCTAAGGTAAACTTCTTACTCCTATGTCCCATCTCCTTTCCGCTGTACCTATGAGATTATGCAGCATACGAAATTTGGAAAAAGGATGCTTTAAAATTAATGGACAAAAATGTTTGGTCTGAAGGATAACTTGTGTATAACAAATGTCAGTAGACAACATGTGTGGGTAGGCTAAGGTGTTGCACCACTGATGCCCTGCAGAGGAACAGGTCTTGGGAACATCACTGAAGCAGGTATGGCTGTTAGAATGTGTGCTGTGGTAGACCGTCAAAACATGTGACATATAATAAAGGTTTTAGACTGAATGTTTTTAGATACATTTTTGCACAACCATCTGTTGAGGGCTGAGCAGCCATCTAACTTAATGGTAAAACAATGTGTCACCCAAAAGGAAAGCCCAAACTCTCCAATGGTAGTTGTACCGGTGCAGTCAGGCTTAACTGCAGGAAGGAGGAAGGTTAGCAGTGAGGTACAATTAATCATGACAGATACCATAAGAATACACCACATTGGTAAACTGAAAAACATACACTTCATTTATAAGGTCGTACAAAATATTTTTGACAGGAAAAATAAGTACTCATGTTAAACATAACACATAGCAGAGCATAGTGTGAATAGCTCACTCCTTTCCCTAAAATGTAAGCCCTGTACTTGGTGGCAGATACTAAACATGTAGGCTTTCCAGAGGTAAGTTAAGAAAAAACAGTTGAACAATATTACCCGCAGAAATTATTACTAGTCAGGAGGCAAGGGTAATGCACATAATTTAGCACAGGTTTCCGGCAACACTGTAAAGAAAAGCAGGTTACATAATGGACAGGCACACAATACAGTTAAAGAAGAACAAATTACTCACCTCTCGGTAATGTTCTTTCTGATGGATGTTCCTCCCACGAATTTCTCGCCTATGAAAATCCTAGCCACAGCGCAGTCTCTCTTTGGAAACTTTTGGACCGACATTGGGCGCCTCATGGCTCTGTGTTGGCTTCGTCCAACGCCTCTACGTGCCCGCGCCGGACATGATGTTGGGGCCAATATATATTGAGTCGCTGTGCCCTGTGACCTCAGTTCCACCCTTTTTGCCTAGCACTCTGAAGCTGTGTTACCGGGGAACCAATTGTGTACTAGCTTTCTACCAAGAGGGGCAGGTATGGAGGGCAATGAGGAATCTGTTGGGAGGAACATCTATAAGAAAGAGCATTACGAAGAGGTACGTAATTTGTTCTTCTAATGGATTCCTTTCTCTCTCAGATTTCTCTATAATAGACTCCCAAAGCAATATAAAACAAGCATTGGCAATGGCAACAGTTTGGGCTTTTGAGTAGGTCTTGGAAAGGGCACTTGCCAGACACAACATTTTTGGCATTAACTGACCAATGTTGGTAGCAGATGCAAAATGGTGCAAGTACCGGGGCATCTAATAGCAGTGTCTGGCAAATGCCTAATACTTATAGACAAGGCAAAACGTATGCCAGTAGCATTTTTACAGCTCCAATTGAGTCATTAACTCTGGAATGACTGCTTTGAAGAAATACTGGCAGGCACTTTGAGTCCAAAGTTTGATGGCAGGGCCTGATTAAAGTGAGCTCAAAGAGTTCCCATGAGGAGGTGTTTTGGGTGGGGAGGGGTAGGAACTGGGTGAGGAAGGCCATAGGGATTAGCATGGCCATGAGCAGTCAATGGGTGGGCAAATAACAAAAACAACACCTACAAGCTAATAGTGAAATTAAAAAGAAACACAGAACATAACACAGCACTGCCCATAGCTTCCGCAAAGCAGTATTGGTCCACGTTTGGGAGAACTCAGTTCACTTATACAAGGAGCTCAGGGCGTGCACTGTGCCAGATTGAAACTTGTGGTGGTATCTTTTCCCTATTTTCCACTGTATGCCCCCTGGTATCTCTGTGCTGGGAGTGTGTGATGTCATAATGTGATTTTTCAGTTGACGGGAGGCTCACAGAGGGATGCCCCCATGTTGACAGTCCGCAGTCTTAAAACACTGCAATATTATACTCCTTTCTACATTGCTTTCGTTCTCGGAGTAACCATGTGCGCATTGCAGCACTTCCCTTAGAAGCTGTGTTTGCTGGAGCCCTACTGGGCGTCACTTTCCTCTGGGTATACAGAAATGTTATCACCTTGTTACCTTTTAACACTGGTTCCTCCACATCAGCCACTTGCTGACAAGGAAGGATTTATAGCTTTTCAGCGGGCATTTAGTAGTTCTCTGCTGGCTTGCAATAATCGGCAGCTACTAAACTCATCTTTGTCGCAATTACAATGTACGCACCCCACGGGTGCCTCAGACTGTTTTCTGCTCTAAGCAAGGGGGGCCCCCAACCATCATGTTGAAATGGGCCCCAACACATCTCACCCTGCCCTGGTGCAGGGTGCAGAATAAGCATTCAGCGAGCCACCTGCTTGTACTGACGCTGTTGTGCAGAATTGGTTTCTCATGGTCTAAAGAGAAACACCAACACTACAGCGAGATTTGTTAATGGGTACAAGAAGGGTGTGGCTGATGCCTGGTCTCGCTTTCAGTAATGTCCTGGCAGTGAACACACTGACCAAATCCACGAAAGCCATGCGGGTATCTAGGGTGGCAGGTGATGGCACGATTCGAAGTATCGGGGTACAGCACATGGGCTAGATGACGGGGCAGTGGTCGATTTCATTACATGGACATGGGGACATGGGAGGGGTAGGTTCTGGGCAGCACTAAGGATGGAGGTAGGGAGCGCTGCCCAATGGTTTCCTGGTTAAGATGATAATGGCTAGCTGGGCTAGGATGGGAGAGAAGAAGCAGGATAAGAGGAGGGACTATCACATGCACTTTTGGAAGAGCACATGAACAGTTTGCATGGAGTGTCCAGGGAAGCTTTCCAGGAGGTTGCAGTCTGCGACTCACTGGAGGCCAATTCAGAAAGGGGTTGTTTCCAGGGGAGGCCTGAGGGCAAACAAGCATTGTACTCTGCTAGCTTTCAGCTTTTCATTTACCTCTAATGTTGAAAATCAACCGGCTGGTTAGAGCCTAAATCCTTCTTTGCCCATAAGTCTAATTATTGAGATGTGTGATCCTAGGCGGTTTTGTGAAGTTGGGCACTGATCGTGGAGGAACAGCTTGGCTTTGGGATCTCCCCGACCCCTCTCTGCCACAAAGAACTGTCTTAGAGCCCCCCCCCCATTCTGCCATCAAACTACACATGTACATTTCAAGCTCCTTAATAACAATATCATCTATTTCTTATATAGTGCTACACACCCATGGGTCTCAGAGCACTCTCGGAAGAATGAAAGGCTGCGTTCACCTTGGTGGGATTCAAACTTGCCACAGAAGGCTGCGCTCAGCTCGCTGTGCTGTCTGATATATGTTAACTCTACTAATTTCTCATTTCTGTAGCACAAAACAACATGTGCTCATTTATCTAAACTAAAGCGCTGAAAGGTTGCAGCCATTGCACGATAGCCAAACCTGTGCCCTTATACTTTTCATATAAATCGCTGTATCAAGCCATCAACCTACACAGCTTTTCTTCTGTGTTTTCGCTGCCAAGAAGGCTCTGGATCGCACAAGAGCAAAGGTAATACGCTCTAAGGTACCCCCCCACCCTTTTGGCAAAGGGGAAATATAAGAGGCGTGCTAAAGCACTGTTGCCTACACACGCGCACAGGAGTTCTACTATAATTAAATAAAAATGGAACAAACACAGCCTCAACAATTGTATGAGTGCAACATAATGACAGCGTCAGAGACAGATATTAAATCTGTGCTCTCAGGGGAAGAGCCCTCACCCTTCGGCAGAGTTTTCATTTATTCAATATAATTTTTGTACGCAGCTCTTACATTTCAATAAAGCAGATATTTCTATGCAAATTGTGACGAATGCAAGGGTTATGATAAAACCAGAGTAGGAGGAACCAGGATGCCAGAAGTGCCTGGCCTAACATTAGCTCAAACTCCCAATACGAATTAGGAAAATGCCAGCCCGCTCACCCCTTCCCCCAATAATAAACAAAGATAGACGCTAGTTTTGGCTTGTTTCCAGAGAGCTTCCTTAGAGACAGTCATCCAAGATGACTGCCTCTATGGAAGAGCTCAGAGCTCAAAGAGTTCAGAGATGGGCAGGAATGGGTGGGATTAGCCATAGGGATTCGTGTGGCTAGGGGCAGGAGGGAATGGGAAGGGAGCCATAACCAAACCCCAAATACACTGTGTATGCCTACTGAAATGTTATCTCCATTGAAAAGCATTACAGGCCTTCATTCAAAAACCATGTTTGAAGGTTTTATGTTAAAACTCTTATTTTAATGACAATAGTTTCGGCTTAAAGGTAGCGCTTTCAGCGCCACCTAATAGCCCACACTAAATATGGAGGAGGGAGAAGAGCAAGAACATCACCTAGAACAGAAAACTGTGGAGGACTGCCATACCAAAACGGGTCTCCTGTGCCGAAAGGGTCAGTTTGTTTCTCCTTGTGAGAGAGGGTATGCCCAGACGTGGGTCCCTTGCTCGCTGCGCCACAAGGAACCAGGCTGCACCTCACTGAGGAGGTCCAACAAGGCCGAAACATGTCTGGGGTTGCTTGGTTTTCTGTGCAGAGGGGACCTGGCCTAGCAGTTCGGGCTGGGCTGCTACCTTTGGTGGCGGCAGCTGCTGACTGATTTGCACATGGCTGGTCCCCTTTTGCAATGGCGCAGACGGGCTAAAAATAAAAAACGGTGGTATGGAAGGTTGGCCCAGAGCAATTGCCAGTGGTTTAGATTCATTCGAAACCTTCCACCCATCACTTTTGTGGTCTGAAAGGGAACCCAAGCAGTAATGCTTAGCCAATCTTTGCAGAGACGCCCATGTTGCCACCTGGCAGATGTCCAGGACCGAGACTGCCCCGATGCAGGGCAGAGGTGTCAGCCACCTCTCTTGTAGAGCGTGCTCTGAGACCCTCAGGCACATCCTTTACAGCCAGATCGTAGCATTCCGAGATGCAAAGAATGATTCACCTTGACAGGGTCTGTTTGGTCACAGCCCTGCCAGCACGAGCATCAGCGTAGCAAATGAAGAGCTGGTCATTTTTCCTAGCTTCTCTCATCAGAGAGACATAGTATCTGAGAGCCTGCATCGGTTCCAGCCGATGGAATTGCTCCTCTGCCTTCGAAGGATGAGGCAGAGGAAAAAACACAGCACGATCGATCTTTTGAGAGAGAAAGAAATCCAAGACCACTTTTTGAAGAACAGAGGGCCTCACTCTCAAAGTTACCTTCTCCTTTGAGAAAATCAAGCAGTGAGGTTTAGCAGATAACGCCTAGAGTTCACTCACTCGTCTCGAGGAAGTGATGGCAACCAGAAAAAAACACTAAGTGTAAGCAGTCGAATAGAACATGAATGGTGGGGCTCAAATGGAGCTCCCATACGGAATGTCGAAATCAAATTTAAAACCTCCGTTTACACAAACCCCTGCAAGAACTCCATGACAGTGGGGATTGTTAAGAACAAGCTCTGTTCTGGTGACCTCTTGAAAACCAAAATAGCAGCGAGGTATCGCTTAACCATGCCAATTTGCAGGCCTGCTTGGGCCGAGGACATCGGAAAATCCCAAACCGGGGATAATGGATAGGATAAAGGGTCCAGATCCCTCTCCCGGCACCAAGTCAAGAATTTGAGCAATCTGCAGGCATAAACAGAATTAGTACTGTGTCCCTGAGCTGAAAGGAGCACGTCAAGGACATCATCCGACAAGTCCCACTCCTTACATCTCAGCCTCTCAGTAGCCAAGCATGAATGATCAGGCTGCCGAGGATCAGGTGGAGAACCCGCCCCTCTGATTGGGAGAGCAAGTCAAGTCTCCTCAGAAGGCACCCGTAAGGGGATGGACATGTCCAGCAACTCCAGATACCAAGTTCTCTGGGCTCAGCCCGGAGCTATCAGGAGCAACATGGTTCTAAACAGACACAATCTCCTTAAAACCAGTGGAATGACAGGGATAAGTGGAAATGCATAAAGAAAGTTGATAGTTCACTTGACCGTCAGTGCTTCCCCAGAGCTCCCAGACTAGGAAATTCCCTGCAGCAGAACAGCTTGCACTCCCTGTTCAGACTGGAAGTAAAGAGGTCCACTTCAGGAGTTCCCCAAAAGGAGATCTCCTCCTGCACTACCCTGCCAAAGTTCGGTGACCAATCGAGGGAATTTGTCCCTTCTCCCCAGGGGAAGCCTCCCCCTTTGAGGCTAGGGAGGTGATTCTGTTGCACAAGACCCTCCCTACGTGTCTAGGCAATTGGGACCTCACTGGGAGAGACTCCCTCTTAGGGGACAAGCACTCCCATTGCTGTGAGGAAATCTCTAGGACACACACCATAATGTCATATATGGGACTATTTGTTACAAAGAATAATGTGACCTCTGCATATCTGGCTGAAAGCAAAGCTGCAACAAACCAGTCTGAATAAGGAAAAGAAGATGTCGAGCGGAGTACCAATGAGGAGGAGAGAGCATTGTACGCATTGGAAGCCCCCTGACATGATCACGCCTTGGAGAGGTGGACCTGAGATGAGCTACAGAGCCTGCAACTTTCAAGGAGGTAAAGACTACCAGTCTGAGACGCTGGAGGCCCAGCGATCCAACAAAAAAGAAACCATTGTGAGGAATGAGAGTGGAATCCTGTACTAGGTGGTGTTGGGACCATGTCCATATCGTGGTGGGCAGGAGCCAAACGAACCACGCAGAGAACCTCAGAGGAGGAAGTTTGGCAGGTTCCTAATGCCAGCGCCCATACACAGCAGTAGCCAGTCGGGAACGGGAGAGCGGCAAAACCAAAGAACGAGAAGGCAAATACCAAAGAGGAATATCCGAGCGAAGGCCATGCCATGCAATGTTCCCCTGCATAGAGAGGTAACGGGAAGAAAGGGAGAAGCGGAAGGCAGCTGGGGGAACACTGTACACAGAAAGAAACTCGTCCCAGTAATAACAACGAGATACTGAATATAAAACTGCTTGACTGGAAGGGGGCAAAGCAGATAAAGAGAAGAGCAAATACCCCTGTGTGGGAAGTAGATAAAGACTGGGAACAAAGACCTGTGAAAGAATGGAAAGTACCCTTTGAGTTCAAAGGTGAAAAGAGGAGAAATTATGGCATAAAATCCAGTAATAACAGAGTGTAGTAAGACTATCAAGTGAACAAGACAGTTACAGAGAGAGTGCCCAAGAGAGGAGGGATACCAAAGTGTATCAATCCACATCCGAACTCAGAAAGCCTACATTAACAGACTGAGAGGTCTACACGTTCAGACAAGAGTGTGAGAAAGTATCACAAGGAAAAGGTGTCACAGACATATCATTAAAGAGAGTACAAGACCCAATAATATTGTGGAAGAGCTACAAGAATAACTGAAGGAGATATCCAGAGACGAGTATAGAGGATCGTATTAGGAAATAAACACAAGAAAGAGAGACAATGATATAAAGAGACTAGCAGAAGATAACAGAATACCACGGGACTTAAGAAATTCTCCTTGCCTCGTTTAAGTTGGTTGTATTAGTCGTAGGATCAGGTAGAATTAGATTTGGACTGAGGACATTATTTTCTTTGGGACTTTCTGATGACAGCCGAGCACCTTTAGTTCCTTTAGAGAGGCTGGGAAATGCCTCTAACAGTAGGGAAATATAGGCCTCCTTCTTATACATTCATTAAAAGCAAGGGTGTACATTCATTAAAAGAAAGTGTGACGAATCAATCCTTGGATGTCGTCAATTCTCCCCTAGGGGCAGCCCCTTCCCAATAGGCCAGGGAGGTGAGGCCACCACCCGATTGTCCACATGGGGGTGTTACTCAGCAGGTGGATCGCATGGGAGGTGTCCCCCTATGAGACTAGGAACGACTCTTTGGGGAGAGTGCAGTATCTCCACAATACATCCGAACCTCCCTCATTCTCATTCCCTAGGCACCGTACACCAGTCCTCCACACTTCCATGTACTTGTGTAAAGTGGAAAGTCCAACCCTTGTGAGAACCACTGAGATGAGGAAGAGTAGGGACTACCTGCCTGAAGTATGTGGGACAACTGGGACGGGGAAGAGGCCAGCAGACCCAATAGAGAGTAATCATATTCATACTGGGACGAAGATCTGCACAGCCATGAAGAGCATGCCACGGAACCAAAGTGAGCATACTAGTCTATACGGACACTGTGGGAGCATACAAACTAAGGAGGGACCCATGATAGAGTCTAGACGTCACTGGAGGTACCACGAGAGCAAGCATGGAGCGGAAGCAGACCGGAACGTCGAGCGAGGAGCTCGAAGGTCCGGAGCCTGTCTAGGCCGGAAGGACGAGATGGCGAGTGGGCAGACAGTGGCTCCAAGCACTCCTAAGCCCTGGCAAGCACGGAGACGGAATACCGTGCCACCAAGGGGAAGATTGGTACTGCGGAGCCACTGCAGACGGAAGCAAGTCTCTGAATGCCACAAGAACCCTGCAGCAGAGTGCAGGCGCCAAGGAAGATACAGAACCCTCGCGGACCAAGAATACAGGTACGCAGGTTGCCGGGAGGTGCAAGGGACGGAGAAGGTAGTGACATGCCAGAAGGGGTGAAAGGAGTAGAGAATGTAGGTGTAACGCTCACCTGATTCCCGCAGAGGCGCCGGTCTTGACTGGGTGAATGCCGTATCTTCAAAGGTGATGTGTAACACACGGTTGGCTCTTTGGGCTGGACCTCTGCGCACTGTATGTCTGACTTGAAGAGTAAGATGTCTGCAGATAGAAAATATGGGATTAATGAACTGGGGTTATTGGGTGCCTCTCTCCTCTTCCCTTTCTCTTCTCCTGTAGAACCCCCACGTAAGTAAGCGCTTGTAGCCTGCTTCACGATGCGCACTAACTGTCCCTTTTATCTTGCAGGTACAAGTTCAGAGCTTTAGAGAAGCTGAAGGGTGCTGGAATACCCACTGGATACGGCGTGGGAAGGAGTAATGGCACGTGAGTAATAAAGTTGCCCAATGTCTTTAAACGCACCTTCTTTTGTCTTTCAGATGCGGGATGCAGCGCCGAAGGCCTCCGGAGCGTGCGAAGAGCTGGTAAGCTTTTGTCTTTCAGATGCCGGAATGCAGTGTGAAGACCTCCGGAGCATGCGAAGAGTAGGTAAGCCTTTGTCTTTCAGATGCCGGAATGCAGCGCGAGGCGTTGGTGACAGGCGATGGACCAGGTAAGAGATGTGCTGCCACTGAAGACCGTAGTGCTAACCTGTTCTTTCTTTGTCTTTACAGGTGCTGCTGAAGACTGGATTCCAGGATGGTAAGCCTTTGTTCCCTTAGGCCCAGGATCAGAAGCAGAAGACACGATGAGCGTTCTGCTGCAGAGAATGCAGAATAACGCAAAGCAAGATTCATCCATCGGGTGTGGTTTAAATAGCCTCCTGTAGTGCTTAGGTGTCTCCTTCCACAGCCACGCCTAGGTAAGAAAAGAGTTCCTGCTTTCCAGAAGAGTTCCAGTGTTCTGAACCTAGGGAGTGGCTCCTGCCCCACCCAACAGGAAAAGTAGTCCCAAACAGAAGAGGATCAGGGGTTCAACTGGCAGGTAAGTAAGCAGCATGGTCTGCTGCAGGTACGTCCACCCAAGCATTATGAGCCCGGCGCTTCCAGCACTGGGACTGGGCATCTTTATGAGCCTGGTGCCACTGGCGCCAGGACAGGGTCCAAAAGGTCCCAATTGGGACTGGCTGGCACTCGGAACCGGGGTTATGGGTCTGCTTCCAAGGGAGTCGGGCAAGTCCTGATCTTTTGGAAGCAGAGATCATGACAGCACCCCCCCTCAAGGCCCCTCCCAAACTGGGCTTCTCCGGGGGTTTGGGCTTGTTAGGAAATGTTCGATGAAATCTTTTGATTAGACGAGGCGCGTGGACATATTCTGCAGGTTCCCAGGATCTTTCTTGGGGACCGTAGCCTTTCCAGTCAATCAGGTAAATTAGTTTAGATTTGGAGATCTTGGAATCCAGGATGCTTTTGACTTCAAACTCGAGTTCTCCATCAACTAGAATAGGTTTTGGAGATGTAGTTAGTCGGGTTTGAGGTTGCACGGGTTTTAATAGAGAGACGTGGAAGACCGGATGTATCTTCATGTGAGGGGGCAAGTCCAACTTGACCGCTACTGGATTTACTATGGTAGTGATGGAATAGGGACCAAGGTATCTTGGGTTGAATGTGCGTGGTCCTTTTAGAGGTAGATATTTGGTGGATAACCAGACTTGATCTCCTACTTGATATTGGGGGGCTTCCTTCCGATGTTGGTCTGCTCCTTTCTTGTATTGTTCTTTAGCCCTTTGAAGGTGAGAAACGGCTTCCTTAAAGGCTTGGGTGATTGTAGAATGCAGGTGGTCTACTGCTGGTGTTCCAAGATCTTGGAGTGGATCCAACTCCGAGGTTCGAGGGTGACTACCGTATAAAAGAAAAAACGGGGTCTTCCCAGTCCCCGAGTGGACAGAGTTATTGTAGGCATATTCGGCTATCCAAAGGATATCTTTCCAAGTTTTTTCAGTTTGTTGTAGCATGCAGCGCAAATACTGTTCCAGAGTTTGATTGGTCCTCTCGGTTTGTCCGTCGGTTTGAGGGTGGTGGCTGGTCGAAAGTCTCACATCAATTTGAGCCGACCGACAGCAACTTCGCCAAAAATGAGAAATAAATTGACTACCTCGATCCGAAATTAGAACTGAAGGAAAACCGTGCAGTCGGACGATGTTTTCGAGAAATTCTCGGGCCAGAGTTGCTGCTGTTGGTAAGCCTTTGAGTGGAATGAAATGCGCCATCTTGGAGAATAGGTCCACGATTACTAGGATCGTATTGTATCCGGAGCATGGAGGTAGATCGGTGATGAAGTCCATAGAAAGCGTATGCCAAGGGCGAGGCGGGATGTCAATAGGGCGTAAGAGGCCGGCTGGTTTTTCCTTTTGACTCTTGTTTTGGGCGCATACTCCACAGGACATTATAAAGTCTCTGATATCTTTTTTCCAAGACGGCCACCAGAAGTAGCGCTTGATCTTTTCCGAGGTCTTGGTCATACCGGGATGTCCTTCCATTAAAGAATCGTGATAACAAGAGATTACCTTTTTCTGTAAATCTGTGCTGGGCAGGTATAACCGTTCTTGGAAATATAATAGGTTGTCCTTCACCGTAAAGTCCTTTCCCTGCAGATGCCAATTCTGTATGTCTGCTGGAGTTACCAATAGCCTGGCTTTATCCTTAACTTCCTCTATGGATTGTGTGGCGATTACACCTAGAATTCTTTGTTCGGGAATGATAGGTACAGGTTTAGGATTGATCAAATGTTCTTCCACTCCCATCCGAGAAAGGGCATCAGCTTTACCGTTTTTTGTACCAGGTCGATAGGTAATTATGAAGTCAAACTCGGCAAAGAATAGTGCCCAACGGAGTTGCCTAGAGGATTGAGCTTTTGCGGTTTTCAAATATTGCAGGTTTCGGTGATCTGTAATCACAGTAACGGTGTGTCGGGCCCCCAGAAGATAATGCCGCCAAGCCTTAAAGGCGGACTTGATAGCTAGAAGTTCCTTATCAGTAATAGTGTAATTGATTTCAGGAGGCGAGAATTTGCGGGACCAAAATGCCACGGGATGCAACTGATTGGTTACTGGGTCCTTTTGTGATAGAACTGCCCCCATGGCAAGGCTCGAAGCATCAGTTTCAACGATGTAGGGGAGTTCTGGGCGAGGATGTTTTAAGATCGGTGGAGAGATAAATCTAGTCTTCAAATTCTGGAAAGCTTGTTCCGCCTCGGTAGACCATTCAAAACGTTTGTTTTTCTTTAACAAGGCGGTGATGGGCTGGACTATTCGAGAGAATTCGGGGATAAACCTGCGGTAAAAGTTAGCGAAGCCTAACATGCTTTGAACACCTTTTACGGAGGATGGCGATGGCCATTTGAGAATTGCATCGACCATCTTTGAATCCATACGCACTCCGCTAGGTGATAATATGAATCCCAAGAATTCAACTTCAGTCACGTTGAAAACACATTTTTCCAACTTAGCGAAAAGTTTGTGTTGACGCAATCTCTCGAGGACCATTTTCACATGTTTCCGATGTTCAGTTTCCGATGAAGAATAAATGAGGATGTCGTCAATGTAAACAACAACACACACATCTATGAGCTCTCTGAGGACATCGTTCATAAAATATTGAAAGGCGGCCGGGGCATTGCAAAGTCTGAAGGGCATGACCTGATATTCAAATAACCCATACTTGGTGCGGAAGGCCGTCTTCCATTCATCGCCCTCTTTTACTCGTACCAAGTGGTAGGCTCCTCTAAGATCCAGCTTTGTATATATGCATGCTTTTCTGACTTGGTCCAGGAGTTCAGGAATCAAAGGTAACAGATATCTATTCTTAACGGTGATCTGGTTCAGGGCGCGATAATCTATACAAGTTCTAAGGTCCCCTTCTTTTTTTTGGAACGAAGAACAAAGCTAAGGAAGCAGGGGACTTGGAAGGACGAATAAACCCATTCGCTAGGTATTGATCCAGGTATTGTCGGAGGTGAAGATTCTCAGGCTCGGTGAGGGCATAAATTCTACTACAAGGAGGAGTAGATCCAGGTATCAGGTCTATCTGGCAGTCATAAGACCTATGAGGAGGTAGAGAGTTAGCCTGATCCTTCCGGAAAACATCTTGGAATTCTAGGTATTCAGGAGGTAACTGGGGAGCCTCCGAGGAAATTGCTGCCAGTGCAACACCAGGTCGAGGGTGACAAGTAGAGACACATTCTGGAAACTGAACCGTTCTTGCTCGCCAATCGATCTGAGGATTGTGCTTCTCTAACCAAGGAATTCCTAGAATAATCTGGAACTCAGGGGCCTTGATCACATCGAACACGATCTTCTCATGGTGTCCATCTTGACTTACTAGCGTCACTTCTTGGGTGGTATGCGTTACTGGTCCGGAGGCTATCTCCGTACCATCCACCGTAGTAATGACGTCCTTTACAGCCTTTGGACAAAGAGTCAGATTCATCCTCAAAACCATTTCATGATCCACATAATTGCCGATGGCACCGCTGTCGACGTAAGCTTCAATCGCATGTAATCGATCCGGATGTTCAGGGCTAATGAGGACCATAGGTATCACGAAATGCGAGGTCACGGAACTGGTTTTAACGCTCGGCAAGAGGACCTCTATTCTTGTTGGGCGAGGTCGTTTCCCTGCTCAGAGTTTGTGACCCTGGTAACTGCAGCTCCTACTGCCTTCTTGGCTGGTTTCACCGGACAGTCTCGAAGAAAGTGCCCCGAGTTTCTGCAATAGAGGCATAATTGCAGCTGTTTTCTCCTTTCCCGCTCCTTTTGTGTTAGTGGTCCTTTCAGGCCCCCTATTTGCATGGGTTCCCCGGAGTCTACTCCTTTGGTAGGAGTTGGTGGTTTGGAAAATACTCGAGCATCAAACTTGGAACGATCGGCCTTCCTGTTCTGCAGTCTGTGGTCAATTTGAACGACTAAGTCAATATAGTCCGAACAGTCTTGCGGGGGATTCACTACTCGGGCTAACACATCTTTGAGCTCTCAACGTAGACCTCTATAAAACAGCGTAATCCTTTTGTCCTCAGGCCATCGAGTTTCCACTATCAGTCTGTTCAAAGACGCAATATAAGCCAAAAGGTCTTGATTACCCTGTCGCAATGAAAGGAGCTCATTGTCCAAGGCCTGCCCCTGTGAATGTCTTGCAAACAGTTTTTCCATACTGAGCTGAAAAGCTTGAAAATCATGGAGAACCGGATCATCTTGATTAACTAGAGGGATCGACCAGTCTGCCGCATTGCCACTAAGGTACGAAAGCACGAAAGCTACCTTAGCTTGATCAGTTGGAAAGGCTGCTGGCCGGCATAAGAAGTGCAACCGGCACTGATTAATAAATACTGCAAACCTCTTTGGGTCACCAGAAAATCATTCGGGCGGAGCCAGAGGTACATTCCCAGGTAGGTTGATCTGCACTGGGTTCGTAGAGGATGTTGAAGGAAGATTTGCCCCTGATGCGGGTAACGGAGTTTGTCCGGCTTGTGACTGTAGCAATTGTCTAGCGAGATCGTCTGTTCGCTCCTTGGAAATAATCAGTTCCCTTCTTAGAGCATTCGTTTCCTGACGGGCTGCATGCACTTCTGCTCTTAGTTCCCCAAGTAACTGGGCTAGCTGGTCGGTATCCGAGGTTTCCATAGCGCCTGGGTGGGAGTTTTGCGGTAGGCTTTGCGTTCTGTAACGCTCACCTGATTCCCGCAGAGGCGCCGGTCTTGACTGGGTGAATGCCGTATCTTCAAAGGTGATGTGTAACACACGGTTGGCTCTTTGGGCTGGACCTCTGTGCACTGTATGTCTGACTCGAAGAGTAAGATGTCTGCAGATAGAAAATATGGGATTAATGAGCTTAGGTGTCTCCTTCCACAGCCACGCCTAGGTAAGAAAAGAGTTCCTGCTTTCCAGAAGAGTTCCAGTGTTCTGAACCTAGGGAGTGGCTCCTGCCCCACCCAACAGGAAAAGTAGTCCCAAACAGAAGAGGATCCGGGGTTCAACTGGCAGGTAAGTAAGCAGCATGGTCTGCTGCAGGTAAATCCACCCAAGCATTATGAGCCCGGTGCTTCCAGCACTGGGACTGGGCAGCTTTATGAGCCTAGTGCCACTGGTGCCAGGACAGGGTCCAAAAGGTCCCAATTGGGACTGGCTGGCACTCGGAACCGGGGTTATGGGTCTGCTTCCAAGGGAGTCGGGCAAGTCCTGATCTTTTGGAAGCAGAGATCATGACAGTAGGGTATGGGACACTTACAATCGTGGAGAAACCATATTAGCCATTGGGTTGCATGATAGTACTTGGCAGAAGAGTAAACCAAGTCTATCAAAGAAGAAATATAAGCAAACGGGGAGAGTCTGGGACCCTCACGCATAAAAAGCAAAAGTCCAGAGATGCCACCAGGGGGTGCAGGCAAGATGGAAGACTGAACGAGTAGCCCCGTCCCCTGCCCTGAGTTAACTTGTGGAGGCTGGTGGAGTTGAGGGACCTGGGACCCCTGACGGAGAGTCCTCGGGTGGGTGAATCTGCCACAGTGTTGGGGGCAAATAACTGGGGGCTGCACCTTCATACACAAGCCCCCAGAGGTGATTGCAGCTGAGGCCCGTTGTGCGTAGACAGAGTGCAGCGAGGTGGGAGAAGGCCTGAGCAGCGCTCCTGTGTGAGGGCTCAGAGGAAGCAGCTGTCTGGGCCGCAGCGTTGCTGGGGGTGTATCCTCCGCCCAGCCTGGGAGGTGATCAGGGGTAATGTGAGCCGGAGCGGGCCGGGAGGCGGACGCCCAGAGGTGTTGGCAACGGAGGCCTGCTGTGAGGTGACTGGGCACAGACGAGGCGGGAGAAGACCCAAGCCATGCTTCTGTACAGCGATTTAGAGGAAGCGGCTGCCAGGGCGCTGCTGGAGGTGCATCCTCCCCCTGGCCTCGGGCAGCCCTCTGCGATGTGGAGGCGGGCTAGGAGGCGGATCGCAGCTACAATATTTAGCAAACTGGGCGGCAGGAACAGGCAACGGAAGGAGGAGGAGCCGAAAGACTTTGACGGCTCGGGTGAACCTGGAGGGGCAGCCCGCAGCTGAGGAGGCGGGTGGTAAGCCCTATGGCGTCGGATGGCACGCAGTGTCTGGAGAGGATACCACAGGGCCATGGGGTTGGAGGAGATGGCCCCACCTGTAAGGAGGTGAGGCTGGCGGGGGGCCAGTGATCCCAGTCCAGGTCACAAGATAGGAGTCCTGAGCCTGGATTGTGCAGGGCTGGAGCAGCAGCCTGTGTTGCAACATGGCCCGGGGAAGGACTTGTAGGGGTGAGCAGCACAGCAACACAGACTGCCTCATTACAAGTTTAAATGTATTTAATTGAAAAATCCTCTGAAATACCACCAAACGGATTTACTGTTACCGCCACTTGATTAGGTGCAATTTCTGCCTGATTACAAGTGGTGGTAGCGGTGTAAATCCCCATTTAATTGTGTCCATTGGACCCAATGGGGCTTTTTTTGTGGAATAACCGTGGAGGAATTACCACTGTTGTAATTCCGCCAATCCTGGCGATTTTTGGGCTTTGAATGGCAAGATTTACCTCCAGGGTTTTACAGGAGGTAAATCTTCCACTGAAAGCTAAAACACATAATTTGGCGTAGTGGTAAAATTGGAGGTAACTTAGTTATCTCCAATTTTTCTGCTTACCGCCATCCTCGTAATGAGGCCCTAGTCTTTGGGAGAATAGGCTGCTCTGGACATAACTTCATAAGGCACAGGGAGAGAGCAGTGGAGGAGTGTGGACAAGTGGGCTTTCGGCCCAGTATAGGTGAGAGCCCCCAGCCTGGTGGGTGTAGTACAAGCAAGCTCGCTGGAGTGGTGGGGGATAGTAGCCCTAAGCCTGGACAGTGTGCGGTGGGCGCTGCCAAACTGAGATGGTGGTGGTGGCCATCTGGGACTAGCTGAGGACTCTTTGCCAATTACCAAGGGTGATCCCGAGAGTCCCTCTGCCAGACATTAGTCCTGGTTACAAGATCCTTACCCAGATTCTTTAGCTCACTATCTTTCACAGAGGAGAAATATCCAAAACATATCAGTCTTTGTCCTGCTCTGGGGCAGTCCAGCACCGAAATGCTACGCAATTCTCCTCTGAACAAGAGTACCAACAGCAACCCAAGACACGTGTTTCTGTCTGGTTGAACCTCATCAGTAGGGTGGAGCAGTGCCTCTCTAAGAATAGTGAGTAAGGGGTCACATCTGTATTCCCTTAGTAACTTAGGGTGAGAACAACCAGAGTGGAAAATCTGCAGAGCAAGGAAAGGGTGCCTAAGGGACCTTGTGTATCTATGTGCCAGAGAAAGCTTGGAAGGGTGGAGCAAGGCAAGGCGGTGTTCGGCGGCGGCAGAGCTCAGTGCGGGGGGCGCCCCCTCGGAGGAGAGGCAACAACTCCCTGCCGGTCTGGACAGCGGCTGGTGGCCCAGGGCAGCAAGGGGGTTAACATGCCCGTGGGGAGAGTTCGCCCAATGGCGGAGTAGACTTGTCAGGAGGCAACCCACCTGTGGCGATAGGGGAAGCAGAGGTCGAAGGTAGACTCTGCTAAACCTGAACGGGATGCAGCATAATGAAGCGAAGGGGGGGTTGCAGGTAGATGAGTTGGGAGAGAAACCCTCGAGCAATATCGACATCACGACGGCGAGAAGATAGCAAAGGCTAAGGGAGACGGTGACACACATCCCTGCGTGGGAGAGATTGGCACGATCAAGAGTGACATTCACGCCATTCTGAAGGAAATACGAGGAATGAGAACGGACATAGGGGATAAGGTGGAAGATCTCTCAGCGAAGGTGAACTCTTAAGAGGAGAGAGTGGAAGCCAAGCAGGCCTCGACAAGCATTCTTGAGGTGCAGACAGACACATTTTGCTGAATTGGAACAGCAAGAGGAGTTGCCCCTCAAGGTAGATGACACTGAAAATCGAGAAAGGTGCAACATGCTCCCTTTTTTTGGGCTGCGAGAGGTTGAAGGGAAATCCCCCAGCGGCCTGGAGCGGAAGGTCCAGACATCATGGGTATGGTGCTGGGTTCCACACAGGGTGAACGTATCACTTTGGATCGAGTGCATCGTGCGGGCGGAGGGAGTAGAGGGCTGCGATCTGTCCTGAAGCGGTTGCACTACTACAGTGATAAGTTGAGGATTCTAGAGAAGGCGCCCCTTATAGGCAACTTAGAGTAACACAGACTCCAGAGTGGCCATCTTTCAGGACCTCTCGGCTAATACTCTACTGCGGCGCAAGAAGTGTGGGCCTCTCACTAGGCGGCTTCAGGAGACGGGAGTCAAGTATAGGTGGGGCTACCCGTTTGCGCTGATTTTTGAGTGGGAGGGTGAGAGTTATCACCTGGTCACAGAGGTAGAGGTTAAGCAGGCTATAGACGACCTGGTTGGCCCACAAAGCGGTGCTTCACAGAAGGAAGAGGGTTACAGCGCTGATCCCGGCTGGTGTCCGTAAGGTCCCCAGTCCACAGGGAGCAGCAGTAAGATCTAGGGGGCTAGGAAATAAACTCAATACCCCCTTACCCCAGCGGGATAACATATAAAAGGGCCTTGGAAGATGGGTAGGTTAATCATCAAGTTGGTTCTTATACTACTGGCAATGAACCCTCCCATTGAGGGGCTTTAGGCAGGGGCTTAAATCAAAAACATGCGTTAGGAGCAATGAGGTTGGATAGCTATACTAAAAATGTAAGACTCCACAACAACTTTGGGTCTAAAGAAAGAATATATTATTTTTATTTCTCTTTACATCAATATACACTTATACAAAATAAAACAACCATAGAAACTATATATGTCATACCCTTTTGGACGAAACCACCACCTTTCATACACTTTCATACCATCTCATATTTTCCCCACTTTTCTAGCACATATCACCAGTGTACCGTACACTGCAATTTTATTTCACTTTTTTACAACAAATTATTTTGGCCCCATCTTTACAATTAGGTGCCTTTCCTCGGGCCACCTTTCTAAACTGGTGGCCCCTTTTCTACATATGGTTCAGTCCTCTACTGGCACAATTGGTGCCCCTAGTTTTCAGGATCTTCTTCAGGACGAAATGTAATATACAGAATAGTTGTGAAATCTTTCTGTTCGTGCCAAACTGTAGGTGATAGGTGTTGTTCACAGGTTATATAATTCTCAGTCACCTCTGGATATTATTTGCAGGGGGCTTGTCAAAAACGACTTCCTTAAAATGTCAGAAAGGTGGGTCACTTCGGTCATCTGCTATGGGTCAGAATTTGACACGGCTTGGAAGCAGAGACAGAATTGGACCGCGCTAACTACGCGGTGGAGCGTTCCGAGACGTAAGAAGTGAAGAGATCCCCTTCCAGACACGGCCAAAAAAATTAAGTAAACTCCACCGGAAATGTTACAATTACGGCATCAATATGAGTTAACGAATGGCTATCCTGACCCATACCAGGTGACCGAAGTGACCCAACTTTCTGACATTTTAAGGAAGTTGTTTTTGATATCCTACTCTGGAGGTTTCATATTTCATGGCGATTAAACCCAGCTGGAACCGTAATAAAATATATATGGTCAAGCGGGTTTATGTTCGGTGCTAATATAATAGCCTAAAACAATACCACGTTTATATAAGATAACCGCGGTACGAAAAATAGGGTAGTTACCACTGCCACCAGCCAAGTCTTAGTGTAAAGGGAGCGAAACAATGCTCCGAGAGACACAGACAAAAAGGGATAAGAATTAACCCTTTCCATTACTCCATGCAAGATGGGGTGTATTGGGTCTGTGGTTTAAAGTGACTAAAGTAAAGTTAATGGCAACTTTACCTTTTCTGGGGGACAGTAGTCAGCCCCAGAAAATTGAGTCAGGGGAAGTCTTAAAGACAACCCTCTGTCACTGCACTGAAGGTCCTGTGTAATACATGAAAAATATGAGGCCATGGAGTAGGTGAGGCTCCAGTACCCAAGATCACACAAAAAGTGTAAACACACACAGCAAAACACATGTAAGAGTGGGAAAAAGGCTCACACTCTTACCAGGTGAAAATAATAAATCCTAGAAATCCAGCAAAGCTGCTGAGGGACTCAGTAGGTAAGGGAAATCAGCCATTTATGAGAATTCTCCCTAACAGCCGTGGTCTTCACCAAGGCATGAGAGGCAGAGCATGTGCGTGCCCGACATGGGGAAGGATCCATTCCATGCAGGGCACCTGCTAAAGCCCGCCGTTGCTAACATGTGGCAGGGAGGGGTGTAGGCACCGGAACACTAAGTATCTTTATCTCAAAACGAAGAGTGATTAGTATGAATAGAATAAAATGGAAAAATATACCTGGGAAGTCTAAAAACGTGGAATTAGGAGGAAAAAAGGGGCTCAACCACAGTTTAGGTGAAAGAGGTCCGCTCCCGTCGACGCGGAAAAGAGGATTCCGGTGTGGCGCCAGTGGGCACAGTCAAGGGAGCCTTGATCCCGGGGCCACGCTTCCGCACGCAATACATTTTGAGGGGAATACGATTTTTCTAGCGAAAAAGGTTCAGTTTCCATCTCTAGCGAGGGGCGGTCATGCAGTATGGAGGAAAGGGGATGGGACGTAGGAGTATTGGTATTCACTTTCACAAAATGCTGTAGTTCAAGTAATTAGACATTTTTTGGAGCACTCTGGGTTGTAAAATAAAGGGCCTCATTACGAGTCCGGCGGTAACCGTGCCTGAAAAACTGCAGGTAGCCGTCGGACCCGTAAACAGTTACTACCTCCAGACCACCCGGTAACACCGGGGTATTACAACCCTCAGTGCCGATAATTCCGGAGGCGGTAACTGGGTTGTTCCCCATTCCCATAGAGTCCCATAGGATTCTATGTGAATGGGGACCATGGTAACACTGGTTCCGTCTATGACAGAGCAGTGTTTCCATTTTCGCCTGCAGGCGGGTGGCGTTACTCTCGCCCGGTCAGACCTGGCGGGAGTGACACCACCCGCCTGTAGAACTCGTAATCTGCTGGTCCAGAAACAACGGTGGCGGCGGTTTTACCGCCACCGTTGTTTCCGGACCGGCAGGCTTGTAATGAGGCCCACAGTCTTCCCAGTAGTCGTTCAAGTAACAAATAATTTCTCAATTTTCGCTTAGCTTGGATACCCAGTTTCGTAGCATGTAGCATTGTAAGCACCAAGAAATATCTCAATTCTGTATCCGGTTATTGTCATAGTTTCCCAGCACACAGCATTTCACACACACATGTTCAGTAGGATTACTCATTTGGCCTCCCAAGGTGCTGCATGCACCTTCAACTTCTGTTCCACGTCACATGTCACACAGTGTGTTCTTTGGCACAGGTTCAGCCAATAGCGCCTGGTTGTTCGCCACTCGGCAGAGCCAAAAGATAAAAGATTAAGAATGTTTTTTTCCATCAGCTTGAAACACTGATTAGGCATATATGTATTCCTCTAAGGAATCTCAGATATCATACATGACACTTGTATGCTACCAACCAATGGACCCAACAACTAAATGTGTCAAGTAACTTTGCACAGACATCAAGCTGTCTTCAGGACATGCTTATCCAGAGAAGCCATGGGTCTCTTAGGTAACACAGAGTCACTTCCCAGACAAGAACATCAGGAAAAAGCAAAACAAGTTTAGAGCCTCCTGCCACAAACATAAGGTGGGGACTTGCACCCTCATAAACATACTGAGGGGTAATAATCCAAGTCACTCACTTCACTAAAGCTCAGCCATCCAGTCACCCGGGGGTTCTCGAAAATATCTGCTAGAGATTTTACTTAATACCCTATGCATGAAACATAAGGTATCATTTTCAACTAACTGTAATATAAGTTCAAACTTTCAAGTTCTGATCTCCTCTGCCCAAAGTTTAATTAGCATTACATTACTGTTAGGGCCGTAGGCATGAGTTATACCATAGACATTTCTCTAGAACAGCTAAACATTTAAGCAACCCTTTCATTACGTAGTTCTGCTTACCAGGGTCACCATGTCTAAAATTCCTTCTTTTTGTTTCTTTTCATTTTTTAAATCCATCAGCTTCCCTTGAACTCTTTTTCAATAGAAGAATTGTATCTCATTAGACTGTAAAGGATTTGTTTGGCAAATGTTGAGCAGAAACCCTGGACCAGTGGCTTGTGGGGCCATCAAAAAGTGCCAAGTTGACTGCATGTCCAGAAATCAGCAGGATGCTGGGGCTGTACATTTCCAAATTTGCAAAACATGTGTTCTACTTTGACTTCCCAAATAATTTGAATCCGATTAATAGCACAACAAGACCAATTAAAAAAAGCCGATGAGACAGTAACAAGTTACAAACCTGTGCAAGAATTCCTGCCCCTTGTTGTATGCGTGGATGGTTGACAAACCCTGGATACTCGATGTGATGTGCGAGATGAAGGGGGACTGGCTGATATTGTCCAAGCGTTTTAACTCCCGTATGAATACTCTGAAACAGAAAGAGTAGCAGGGAGGGTCAGGCAAGAGAAAAAGTATAACCTGTGAAGACTCGGAAAATACAATATTTGAAAATCCATAAATGATGATCAACCAATTTATTCAGGACTTTAAAAAATGAAAACAATCGATTGATTATGCAACACTATAGCTCATATTTGCATAGTGTAAAACAGTGCTGCAGAAGTGAGACAGACGCTTTGGGTTATACGAGATTCGACCGAAACATATTTGCTTGAATCCCCAACCATTGAATACCCACCCAGCAAATCCCCCGCACCCACCAAGCTCCTCAACAGCTGAAACCCTTAAGCTTGATTGCCTTACCACCTTGGTCTGGCTGTCCTTGCTAATGAGGGTTTCACCCCATAACCATCTGCCTCCCACACCTACCTTCTGTCTGGCTTCACCCTCATCCATCCCTGAGATCCAGCCTGCCCAATGACCCCTGACCGCACTTCCCTGATTCCACCCCCAGACCCGATAACCCCACTTAATGCCCCCCAAACAACATGCCCACACTACCAATCTCCTTACCTGCTAGTCTTTGCCGCACCCTGCTCCACTTCCTAGCTCAGTGCAGCGAACACTGGATATAGAAAACCTATTCCGCATTCATCCCACCCTGTGCTCACTGTGTGGAGCAGTCGGTGGTCCGCAGATTTGCCTACCCATATTCAGTGAAGAGACTAATCTGTGTGACGAATGGAAGGTATTCATCCATTCTCCCCAAGGGGAGCCGCCCCCTTTGAGGCTAGGGAGGTGATCCTGCTCCGAAAGACCCTCCATAGGGATCTGGGCCAGTGGGACCTCACTGGGGTACACTCCCCCCTTCGGGGACAAGGACTCCTGTTCCTGTGAGTCACTCCCTAAACCACACACCCTAGCAGCATACATGGCAGTATTTCCTATAAAGACTAATGTAACATCTACATATTTGGCTGAAGGTAATGCTGTAACCAACCAACCCAGAGAAGGAAAGGAGAATGTCTCTTTAAGAGAAGACGCATACTTGACTGGGACGAGTGGAGTAACACGGAGATGCAGAGAGAACCCCACGCCGGGGAAGCCCCCTTGACATGAGCATGCCTTGGAGAGGCGGACATGAGACGAGCCGCGAAGGCTGCAACTTTCGAAGAGCTGCAGAACACCAAAGTGAGATGCTAGAGGCCCTGCGTATCCAACAACGGGAGAGCCGTTGTGAAATAGAAAAGCAGAGGTCTGTGTCAAGTGGTGGCAAGACCACATCCATCTCGTGATGGGCAGGACGCCCAACGGAACCCACAGAGACCATCAGAGAAGGTAAGTGGAAGCACGAACAGCTTCCTAATGTTGACCTTTGTATACAGCATAGGAGAAGCCAAGAACGGGAGACCAACGAACACACAGAACGAGAAGGAAACTGGTAGTACAAGCAGCTTCCCAACGTCAACCTCTGCATACTGCAGAAGGGAAGCCGAGAGCGACAGTGCGACAAAACCAAGTAATTAGAATGGCAGTATCAAAGAGGATCAACCAAATGAATGCCAAGGGCTGCAACGTTCCCCGACATACAGAGCGGTAACTGGGAGACCAGGAGAAGCAGGAGGCCGCCGGGGCAGCCGAATACGAGACGAGTTACGTAATATAAATCTGTGTAATTAGAACTGTGTAAAGCTGATAAAGAGGATATTGGATAAGGATGTGTGGGAAGTCTATGAAGACTCTGAAGAAAAACCTGATAAAGGAGGGATATTAGTATATGAACCCAAAGATGAAAAGGTGAGGGACTGTGGTATAAAACCTTGTGATAAAGACTGTCAGGTAAGACTATCAAGTGAAGAAGATAGTTATAAAGAGTGAACCTAGAAGAGGGGAAATACCAAGTGAGAAAAAACCACAGCCAAGCTGAGAAAGCCCAGATCAATAGTTTATGAGAGGTCTAAAACCTCCAACAAGAATGTGAGAAAGTATCACAATGATAGTTGTCACAAATACCTTACTAAAGAGGCAGCTCTATACTGCCCGGAAGCTATGGTATTAACAAATAAAATATTATCTGGCCCGATTAATCCAACGCGAGGTACGAGACAGGGTTGTCCCTTGTCTCTGCTCCTTTTCGCACTGGATATAAAACCCATAGCATGCTATATAAAGGGAGTACCATGGCAGGAGGGGAATGAAATTGTATTCCAAGGTGAGTATGGTGACACTATGCGCTGCTCTATGTTAAAGTTCCCAGAACCAATCGGTATCAGGTAATAAAATTGCGTCAAAAATGTCACTGGTAAAATAATTGCGGCAAAAATGCTGTGGTTTGACCCGGTAAAGGTGTACCCCATTATACCATTTAAGGGGAGCAGGGGCTGCGGGGGTGCCCCCCGCTCTCCTTAAATGGTATAATGGGTCCAGGGTTTGTGGGGGTGTCCCCTGCATCCTTTACATGATTGTGGCGGCAAAACCACAGCATTTTTGCCACAATATTTTGTATACACAGCCTTTTTTGCAGCGATTTTAAGACATGGAACCAACCAACCTACCTCCCATTGTCTGTGACAAACAAACATTCGGAAACATCAGGAATACAAATAAATTGGGATAAATCTGAGGTCCTACCCCTGACAACTGCAGTGTAAAGTTCTGGTTCAGGGTCAGAAAGTGGATGATAAAATCAGCCTGGGCAGGGAAACAATCTAAAATCTCATTTGACAACCTAACAAAGCCATTCGAAAGGGGCGGGCGTAGATTTCCTGGCTATGTACATATACTATTTATCGACTCATATTCAGTATGTGGTATGGTGGTAGGACCTGGCACCAGAATTGCTGCATGTAGCTATAGAGAGGGCCAGAATTTAATCCGATAATCTTAAAGCTGCCCTATGGGGCGAATTTCAGTCCTCCTCTAAAGGTGAAATTCAGCCTATGCCCGTTACGAGAGCAGCATTGGCGAAGGTCATGGGGAAGACTGAATGTACTAGCCGGCTTTCTCAGTACATGGGGTACACGGGGTCACTGTGACAAGTGAGAAGATATTTCGACCACATTTTGAGAGATTGGGAATTTATACGCTGGGGGTTCTGTACCATGAGGGCAGGTTTATAATGGTGGACAAGCGTGGATAGCGCAAGGGGTCGGGCGGTAACGCTATTACTATATTACTCAAATTACTCAAATTACTCTATTATAGGCTGAGAGGTGCCATACAGGCAGCTTGGCCCATTTTTCAAGGAAAAATTACTAGTTACTCACCGTAGTGGCTAACATACTCTTAGTCCATAGTCCTCTTTCCTCCATACTGCATGGGCGTCCCTCACTAGGGACGGTAGACAGAATATCTTTCACCAGAAAAACCTTCTTCCCCTTTTAATTTAGAGGTGCGGCCTTGGGAGCATGCGCTCGCCTGACTTCGCCCATCGGCACCACTCCTCAGCCCACATTGACGCGTCGACAATATTTAGCATTGCCTAATGACGCCAGTAATATTAGGGGGAGGATGGTGGGACGAATGGAGGAAAGGGGGCTCTGGACTAAGAGTACGTTAGTCACTACTGTGAGTAACTGGCAATTACTCTTACTTCCGGTCCCCTTTCCTCCATACTGCATGGGTGATTATGATATGATATGATATTTTATTTGTATTGCTCTCGTACACAAGTGTTTCAGAGCGCGACTAGGCAAGGGAGGGGAACAGGGGAGAACACAACAACGATCTTACTAGGCCCAGTGACATTGAGAACGCGCAAGTGCATGGGAAAGGGAAAAGGGAAAAAGTGCATGCAAGGGGGAGAGTGGAAAGTGCGTAGCAGGAGAGCAGACAAATAATAATAAAAATAAATAGAAAATGGAGGCAATAAACAGTGGTAGTGCAGCCAGCAAGTAGCAAGTGCTGTTTTTAAGACAGCAGACTGGGTAAGTCTGATAAGTGCAGAAAAAGATGAAAAATGGGGTTGGGGGGCTGCATGGGTACAGATACAGTCCCCAATGCAAGGGGTGGCCAGGAGACGATGCAGAAGGTTGGCAGGGTGAGTGGGTACCTGGGCACAGGGGACAGAGGGTGGCCAGGTGCACAGTGCCAAGAAAGAGCACATCAGCAGGGGAGAGGGGGAGCGAAGGCAGAAGCAAAGAGGAAGGTCTTGAGGTGCTTCCGGAACCGGAGATGGTTCTCCTCAAGTTTTAGAGTGGCAGGGAGGCTGTTCCAGAGGCAGGCCCCAGCCGAAGCAAGAGATCTACCACCAGCTCGTTTCTTTGCAAAACGATTGACCGGGAGGGAGTTGGAGGGCAGAGGAGTGAAGCGCTTGAGAGGGGAGGTATTTGCAGAGGGATAGCTGAAGGTATTTTGCACCCAGGCCCCAGAAAGCCTTGTGGACAATGCAGAGGGTTTTCAATTTAATCCTTGCATCCACTGGGAGCCAATGGAGAGATTTCAAAGCTGTAGATACACGATCCCAGGGCTTGAGGCCAAGGACAAGTCTTGCAGTCCTGTTCTGGAAAAGTTGCAGAGGGCGGAAAGTAGAGGCAGGAAGATTTAGAAAGATGCTGTTACAATAGTCCAACCTAGAGAGAACCAGAGCTTGGGAGACAGTGAGCTTCTGAGGAGGTGCAGTAGGAAGTTTGACTTTTTAGATACCGCAGCGATCTGGGCAGAGAAGGAAAGTGTGGAGTCAAAGATGACCCAGAGGTTCTTAGCCTCGCAGGTAGGGGTAGGAGGAGGGCTAAGGGAGGCCAGCCAAAGAGTGAGGGGAAAAGGATGGAGATGGTGTGCCGATGAGGAGGATCTCAGTCTTGCTGGCATTCAGACAAAGATCATTGGCGGCACACCAATCTTGAATGGCAGTTAGGCAGTCAGAGATGAGAGAGGTAGTTGAGTGTCATCAGCGTAGCACTGGAAATTTTAGCAGAAAATGGCAATTCAGCGGGCGAGAGTTGCCAGGTATTGGTTGAAGAGCCAGGGTGAGAGGTTACCCCAGGATGGAGAGGAGACCCTCCTTAAGAAAATAGGTTCCGTAGAACCGCCTGTCCGAAGGCGGCGTCCAAACAGTAATGCTTACAGAGTGCTGAAGGGGTGGCCCGGTGACCACCCTGCTGATGACCTGCCACGGAACCTGCTGTTGGAATGCAATGGCCGTGGCCTTTGCTCTGACAGCGTAGGCGTGCATGTTAGCTGGCAGCAGCTTGTGCTGCCCCTCGTAGGCCTCCTTGATGGTCGCAACCATCCACCGTGCAATAGAGGCCTTGGATGCTTGATACCCAGGCCTGGGGCCCCCGAAGGTGACGAACAGTGCATCCGACTTGCGGAAGCCCTTGGTCCTGTCCAGATAGAATTTCAGAGCGCACCTGACATCCAGACAGTGCAAGACTCTGAGCCTCGTCCTTGGGTTAGCAAAAAACATAGGTAATACTATTTCCTCATTTAGATGGAAAGCGGAAGGTACCTTAGGTAGGAACACCAGGTGAATCTGCAGGATCACCTTATCCCTGTGGAAAGTGGTATAGGGATCTGAGGCCACCAGTGCCTGGATCTCACTGACCCTGTGAGGGGAGGTGAGGCCCACTAACAAAGCTGTTTTAATGGTGACTAGCCTGATGTCCGCGGATGTCAAGGCGGCCAACACCACCTTGAGGTCCCACACGGGGTGTGGATTCTTAATTGGCAGGTAGAGCCTGGACAGGCCCGCCAAATGTTTCTTGACTATCGGGTTGGAAGAGGAGAAGACCTCCTCCCCCGAATTTCTGTAGGCCAGATAGGTGCGACATGTGTCCACCTGTATGCCGAAGTGCCCAAGGTGTGCCAAGAAGGAGAGCACATCATCCAATGTGCACGTAAGGGGGTCGATCTCCTTAGAGTCCACCCAATGACAGAACTTAGTCCATTTACCCTTGTACTGGCTCCTGGTAGCTTTGCTCCTGACACCCTTAATGATTTCCAGGTTAGCCTGTGAGAAGCTCAGGCGCTTGAGGGTAACCTGCTCAGGAACCACGCTCCGAGGGCTAACATCTGTGGGGTGGGCTGGATGACCCTTTCCCCTGCTGGGACTGCAGATGGGCTGACCCCATTGGCAGGTGAATGGGTGGTCTGTCGGTGAGGCTGAGCAGTTCGGACAACCGCGGTCTCGATGGCCACCATGAAGCTATCACAATGATTCTGAGGTGACAAGATTCCTTTATCTTGTGGATTTCCCTTGTGGGCCTGGGGCATCAGGCATGGGAGGAAAGGCATCGGCTGTCATGCCCACCCACCGTATCTGTAATGCGTCGCCCAGGAAGCCGGGGCCCTGCCCCTGCCTGGACGCAAACTGATGGCACTTCCTGTTCTTCCAGGAGGCAAACACATCCACCTGGGGGTGCCCCCATCTGCCGAAGACCTCCAGCAGCACCTGGTCTTTTGATTGCCTTTCATAATTGTCCGTTCCGAGTCTGCTGAGCCTGTCCGCTTCCAAGTTGGAGGTGGACGGCCATGAGGTAGATGTTGTTCTCCAGGGCCCATTCCAACATGCTGACCCAAAGGCTGCACATCAGAGGGGAACTGGTAACCCCCTCCTTGTTGACATAGTACATGCTGGTGGAGTTGTCGGTCTGGATGAGGACGGACTTGCCCCCAACGAGCAGAAGGAAAGCTCTGAGAGCTAGCCAGATGGCCCTGAGCTCCAGCCAGTTGATATGTGACTCCTGCTCCTCCCGGGTCCAAATCACATGGAAGCTGTGGCTGTCCAGAGTGGCCCCCCAGCCTTCCAGGGAGGAGTCCGTAGTGATGGTGACCTGCAGGGCCGGCTGTCAGAAGGGCTTGTCCGTCCGCAGGTTGCAGTCCCTGGATCACCATGTGAGGTCAGAGTGGAGAGAAGGAAGTATGCTGACCGGCTCCGCTTGGGCGCCCTTCTCCTGATTCCATGACGCTGCGCAATGCAGCTGTAACCTCCTCATCCTGAGTCTTGTGTGTGGCACAGCCAGTAGGACCGCTGCCATGATACCCAATAGGTGCAGGTACCACCAGGCCGAGGTCACTGCTCTGGTAAGGAAGTGAGTAGTGGATCCTTTGATGGCCGTAATCTTGTCCTCTGAGGGAAAAACCCTCTCGGAGCTCGTATCCCAGATGAGGCCCAGGAAGGTGAGGCCTGGTTATTCTTTTGTATGGCGAAAATCCTGGAATAAAAGCCAAATCCTCTGTGGGAGGCTGGGACTTGTTCCACTGCCAACAGAGTTGCCGTCCCAATCTGTGGGAGTGGAGGGGAGGAAGGAGGAGAGGGAGGGACAGGTAGGCAGTACCCAGAGGACACTACAGAGAGGATCCAGGGGTCCGAAAAGTTCTGGTGCCAAAATTGCACATGAAAGGCAAGCCTGCCCCCCACCGGAGACACGTGGACCCGAAGGGTCACGTCATGCTGTCCTTCCTTCTGAGGCTGATACGGAGGAGGGGGACTGGAAAAAGCCCTTGCCCCTCCTTTTGTTGTTTGCGCCGGTGCGGACTAGGTGAGCGGTCAGGCTGCCTCGACCTCTGTTCCTGGAAGCCCCGGAACCCGCTGAACGAGCGCCCCCTGTCGGAGCGTTGACATGACTGGGTGTACGTCTTGGGCGCGGCCTTCATTAGGATAAAGACTTTGTAGTTTGTGAGCTGTTCTTTTTATCTAATTCCTCGTTGGTGGTAGAGTGAAAGAGGTCACTACCCTCGAACGGAAGGTCCAATATGCATTCCTGACATCAAGGTTAAACTTAGTAGCCCAAAGCCAGGCCGTCCTTCTCATGTCCGTGGCAATGCATATGGCCCAGCTAGAGGTATCAATGTGGGCCACGGTGGACTCCATGATGTCCTGCGCTACCAGATTGGCTTCTCCTAGACCTGCATTGAAGCGTGCTTGGCTCTGTACCAGAGGTCCTGGTAGGAAGTCTGCTATTTCCCGCCGAAGTCTCTGGTTAATGGCTGCCAGCATGGCGTCTGCGTTGGATTGACGCAGGTGCAGCAAGGCATTGGAGTACAGCTTTTTCCCGTAAGCCTCTAAGATCTACTCCTCCTTGCCTAGCAGCGCCGAGGACGACTGAGGCTTAGAGTAGAGTGACGCCGCAGCGATCACCGAAGAGTGCGGTTGAGGGTGCGCTGACAGCAAGAGTGAATCCCCCTCCTTCTGTCTATACTTGGCATCGAGGAGCCGATTGACAGGTTGGGCCGAGTGTGATTTGAGCCACCCCTTCTTGGCGTAGGCAACAATGTCTTTCTGTATCGGGATACCCATTTTGGTAGGGGGGTCGTAGGGTTAGGACTTCTGCCAAGACCCCCCTCCTCGGGCTGCTCAACCTCAGGTTGAGGAAGGCCCAAATATTCAGCCAAACCTGCAAACAGGTCGTGGAAGGCCTTTGCTGACGATGGTGTGTCAGGGTCCTCCTCCTCGTCTGTGTCCACCAGAGTGTCCGGCTGGTCCGAGGCTGGTCGAGGAGTGCTTGGCGCCATGGGCTGCAGTGTGGAGAGTGGAGCCGGAGGCTGGTGTGGAACCACCTGTACTGTGGGAGGCAGGGGAGCCGGAATCAAAGGAGCCGGCAGGGGCAGCAGGGCTGTGCTGGGGCCAAAGCTACCACTGTGAAATCATCAACTCGCCATAGAAAACTGACCCTCATCATCCTCATCTCGCCAGCAGGGATATGTTCTGCTGCCTCCTCTATAAGCCTTCACAGCCCGTGGGGGCATTTGGCAAATGCACAGGATGCATTCACAGTCTTCAGAGCCATACTGTCAGAGGCGAAGATCTTCTTGGCTAGGGCATTTGTTTTCTTAGATTCCCTATCTGTGCGCAAATTAGTGGTATAAGGGGCAGGCCTGGAGCTCACTGTAGCAGCTTATACCACTAAACCTTCTCGTGTTGGGTGGGAAAAAGTCCCCCTTTGCTGGTTTAAACTTTTTAGTAAACTCTGAATCCACAGCTAGAGTGGAGCAAGGCCTCAGCCACAGCGTAGCAATGAGATCTGCAATGGCAGCATTCAAGGGTAATGCCATTTCCGCTTGAGGACCCTTGTCCAGTATGTCACTGAAGTCATAGGCCGATAAGGGCTTCACAGGAGCGCCTAAGCCTAAAGCCTCAACCACCCTCTCAACTGTTCTTCGGCATTGAGCATTAGGGTGTTCATATGGAGCAGCTTGCTGCATTTCGAGGTCAGGAGATCTGTCCAACCCACTTGCTTCATGGAGCCCTCAGCAAGGGTAACCAAATCAGACTGGTCGGTAAAAAAATCATCCCCACCAGCCCCTTCTCCTATAGGCCCAAAGCCAAAAAGACAGCTGGCCCCCCTCGTCATTGCAAATCAACCATATAGTGTCAAAGAATGTCAAGCGAGAGTCGGGGAGAAAAGAACGATCGGCTGTCAGTGCCAACATCGATAGAAATTCAGGGCCCTTTGGCACTACGGCCGGTTTTGCGGTAGTCATGGTCGAGCACAAGGGCATCGGACCTGACTTGGTCACTTTGGCACCGGAAACACTAAGCGCAGCTTGTGCCATGGGAACCTGCAGAGTCGAGTCCACAGTTGTACCGACTGCAGCCGTTTTAAACATTTGGATCATCTGCTCTTTGAAAGCCTCCCACTCTGCTTTCGCCACGCCCAGGTAGTTCTTAACGCGCTCTTCTGAAGAATCGGGAGTCGTGCCTGTGTCAGTGGCGTTGTTTCTACTTATGGGAAGTCTAGGACGATGCATGGCTTTGCGAATGCAACCTTTTCTTGCTCTTCTTTCTATGCATGTCCTCTTTCTCAGAAGTGGGGCCCTCCGTCTCGTGCCCAGAAGACCTGGTGGTCGAGCAAGCCAGGGATTTTGACTGGGGTCGCCCGAGTGCTTGTTTTGCTGAACGTTTCAATCAACGATTTGGGATTCATTTGTTGACAAGAACCAGAATCCTCGATGACATGATCTTTACTGAGACACCATACGTAGATAGGCGTGTGGGTTAGTGATCGAAATCTTGGAATTGAAGTCCTGACAACAGTTGAACCCTGACGACTTAGGAGCAGACACATCGCCGAAATCGAATGATTATAACAATCTTGTCAAATTTGGAATGTCTCTCACTAGACTTGTTGCCAATAGCAGAGTGCTAAGCTAGTGTAAAAAAGGAAATCAGGTACAAGGGCATAGTGACGTCGTTTATGTACGGCCGCAGACGTTGCGTCCAGAGTTGACCAGTGGCACTTTCGAATCAAGAGAGAATCGACAATCGAGTCGTACTACTCATCCCTGTTGAAAAACGTTTCTGAGGAGCTGACGCTGGAATGGACATCTATCTGATGAGGAATCTGCAGGTGAATACAATCTATTGAAATGAATGCTGCAGGTCTCATAAGAGGTGGACTCGGGTAGCCCCCAGCCCACCTTCGTTTATATCTGTAGAGGTTTTGCAGCCATTCACTAGCTCAACCCTGGAACGGGAATCCAAACTAATCGGGACAAAGAAAGGACATTGGTATTGCCACTGCAACCGCCACTGCGAAAGTCAACTTCAGTAAGGCAAAGCTCTGCCTTTCTTGAGCAGGTTAAGCCTGTTCATCGATCAACCTCCTTTCTACCAGTGGGCACAAATAGTTCACCCTGCAACATCTCCTTTGGCGATAGGCTGAAAGTCATGGGACCCACAGTTCTGCTCCAGCCTGGACAGTATACATATCCACTTTTGTATTGACACCTGGAACACCTTCCGTGCTGCTCCCTTGCAGTCTGCATAATTGGGCCTCATTATGACCCAGGCGGTAGAGGGTTAACGGCGCTGGTAGAGCTGCCGGCGCCGTTAACCCTCAACCGCCTCATTACGAGGTCTGCTAGCAGGACCCGCTAGCAGACCAGGATGCTAACAACGGGCCCGTCATTAACGGGCCCATTGCTAGCATCCTCCCCATTCCCATTGAGACCTATGGGGGCTCAAATGGGAATGGGGATGTACAAGGTCCGGGTCCCGGGAAAGGGAATTACCAGGCCCTCTAAGGTCAGAATGGCCCGGTAATTCCCTATTCCTGGAACCTGGACCCGGTACCCGGTATGGGGGTAGCCATGCTGCTAAAATCGGCGTAGCTACCTTTTTTCTTTTTTTTTTAAGTTTTTTATTAAGTTTTTCAACAAACAAACAATAAAACCAAACAAACAGTGCATGTTCAACAGTTTCATTACACTTTTTAAATTTCCTAACCACTACTCCCACTACCCTACCCCCCTTGCGAGTCTATCACATTGAGTTTAGGGCCACATTCTCTTAATCTTCTGTACCATTCTGTGGTACGTAATGTACTGGCCTTTGTGCAACCCAGACTCCTCCCGCAGCCCCTCAAAGGTAGCAAGATCCCCCCTGCCAAATATCCCACATCTTTGCCACCCCAGCCGGCTCCCAGTGGGTCCGGAGTATCAGTCGCAGCTGAGCATCTGCCCCTGTTAATACAATCAATGGCATCTCCAGCGAGCATGGGGACGGGTTCCCCATCAATTGGCATGCCCTGCGCCACACCTTCCACCCCAGCAGCATCATTTTAGGGCGCCCCACCATCTCCGCCCTGGGTGCCCACATAACTTCTTTCATATAAAAGGGTGCACAATCCCGCCCAAACAGCCTAAATTCGGAGGTCTCTTCATCAGATAGCCATTTGGCAACATATTGCAACTGGCTCGCCGCATAGTATGCCTGGTAATTGGGCAGCTTTATTCCCCCTTTGTCATGGAAGTTCTGGAGCTTCCATAACGCCACTCTGTTTTGCGTGCCATGCCAAGTCCCTACACATGCTATTCAGTTTGGTAAAAAACCCTTTAAGAATCAGATACGGAATATTCCCGAAGTAATGTAGGAGCCTTGGCAGGACCACCATCTTTAGCATCGCTCCCCGCCCCATCATCGCCAAAGCCAGCTTCGCCCAAAACCGCATGCATTTCGCAATTTTTTGGATTGCCACCTCTGTATTACACCTATGCTCCTCCCCCACGGTGTGATATGACATGCATTACTTACCATAAAAGCATTTCTGATGATTGTATCTACTTAGATTCACATGCTGTGCATATGGTCCGACATCCAGTGGTAACCGCGGAGTATTGCATCTTGCCTTTCGGGGGACCGAAAGGGGACGTCGGCATAGGCGTGTCTGAAACACTATCCCTATCGTGACGTGTGTAGTACCCAAAATCCCTCACGCGCCTAGGTCCCTCCGATTGTATTTTTTCTGCCATGAGGGAGACCAAGGCTATAGTGAGTGAGTACATGAAGAGAGAAAGTAGTAAGAAGTCTATGATCCTTCCACCCCGAGCAGGGAGGCAGGGAGGGCGCATGTGAATCTAAGCAGATACAATCATCAGAAATGCTTTAACGGTAAGTAATGCATGTCTTCTGATGCTTGTTAATCTGCTTAGAATCACATGCTGTGCATAGACTAGCGAGCAGTACCCGGAGTTGGAGGTGGGTTGTGAGAAGGAACAGTAGAAAAAAGATGTCTTAGTACTGCTTTTCCCACCTGAGAATCAGACCTAGAATGAGTGTCTAGGCAATAGTGTTTTGTAAAGGTGTGTACAGAACTCCAGGTTGCCGCTTTGCAAATGGACTCTAGGGGAACATTTGCTATGAATGCTATGGATGCCCCAGTGCCTCGAGTAGAATGTGCTCTAGGCTTGAAGGGCAGTTCTCTCTTTGCAAGAGTGTAACATAGTGTGTTGCATTTGACAATCCACCTTGATATTGCTGATTTAGAGACAGGATCCCCTTCTCTACCAGCTGCCACTGAAACAAAGAATTGTTTAGTTTTCCTCAGTGGTTTAGTTCTATCCATGTAGAACATGACTGCCCTGCGCGCATCTAGTGTGTGAAGGCTTCTTTCGGCCATGTTAGTAGGTCTCTGGAAGAACGTGGGTAGTTCGATTGACTGGTTCACATGGAACTTTGAAATAAATTTCGGCGAAAATCTTGGATGAGTGCGCAGAACTACTTTATCTTTGTGGACTGTAACAAAGGGGTCCAAGACCGAGAGGGCCTGTAGTTCGCTAACTCTTCGGATAGAAGTGATAGCTACTAGAAAAGCTGTCTTGTAAGTCAGGTCTTTCAGACTAGCTTTATGCATAGGCTCAAAAGGGGGTCCCATGAGCCTAGTTAAAACCACGCTTAGATCCCACCCAGGCGCTGGGTGAGTGATTGGGGGGATACATTCTTTTAACACCTTCCATAAAGGCTTTAATCACAGGTATTTTCCACCACGACACCTTTTGCTGTGACGTGGTGTAGGCTGACAACGCCGCTAGGTGAACCTTTAAGGAATTGAAGACTAACCCAGAGTCCAACAGATGGGTTAGATATAACACAATGTGTGAAGGCGAGCAATCGGTGGGATTGACGCCTTTGGAACTACACCACATGACAAAATGTTTCCATTTGCTGGCATAGCAATAACGTGTGTTAGGCTTTCTTGCCTCCCTCAGTATGTCCATGCATCTTTGTACAAACTCTATGACTTCAGGAGCCAGGCTGCTAAATTCAGAGTTTGTGGGCATGGGTGCAGAGTCTCCCCCCTGTCCTGAGACAACATGTTGTATGGGTAGGGCAGCTTGACTGGTGGGGAGAGGGACAATTCCATCAGGTGCGCGAACCAGGGTTGGCGGGCCCACATGGGAGCCACCAGAATCATTGTGACTGGTTCCTGATGCATCTTGTGCACTTTCTTGTTCAGAAGGGGAGTCGGGGGGAAAAGCGTAAACAAATTTCCCCGACCAAGTTATCCAGAGACCGTTCCCCTTGGATCGGTTCTGGGGGTACCTGGAGGCGTAATCTGGGCATTGGGTGTTCTCCCGAGTAGCGAATAGGTCGATCTCTGGAAACCCCCATTCTGCGAAGACGTTGGATACAATGTCTTCGAGCAGACGTCATTCGTATTCTACTGGCAGAGTAAAATCTTTGCTGAGTACGTCTGCCAGAAGATTGAGTTCCCCTGGAACATTTTGGGATATCAGGAACATCTTGTGTTTGAGAGCCCATATCCAGATGTTGTGGGACAGCTTGGATAGCCCTGGAGAGAGTGCCCCCCTGCTTGTTCAGATAATACATTGCTGTTGTGCTGTTGGTAAGGACCAGCACTGTCTACCCTTGCAGTCGCTCCTGAAAGGCTTTCAATGCTTTGAACACTGCTAGTAGCTCCAGTAGGTTTATATGGTTGGACGCTACCTGAGGGGACCACACTCTGTGCGCTGTCTGTTGAAGCAGGTGAGCCCCCCACCCTGTGAGAGATGCGTCTGTCGTGAGAGTGGCTTCCACTGCAGGGGTGGTGAAGGTTTTCCCCTTCAAGTGGTTCTCCCTCGACCACCACTGCAGAGAGAGAACAAGGGCTGGCGAGACAACTAACAGATCTTCCCATTGTCCAATGGCCTGACACCACTGGCTGTTGAGCCACTCTTGCATGGGACGCATGCGCTGCCGCGCGTGGGGGACCAAGTATATGCATGACGACATCATCCCTAGCAAACGCATAGCTTTGCGTACCGTCACCTCCCGACAGGCTACATACTGAGGAACTTGGAGAGCATGTTCTGAACCCTCTCGCTGGAAGGGAAGACTAGACCGTCTTCTGTGCGAATTAGAGCCCCCAGGAACTGTTTTACTTGGCTTGGGACTAAGCTGGATTTCTTTTCGTTGATAGAAAATCCCAGGCTGAACAGTAGGTCTACTGTCTTTTGGGTGTTCGAAAAACAAACATCGAACGAGTCGCCCGTGATGAGCCAATCGTCGAGGTAAGGGTAAACTGGAACTGAAAGTCTGCGCAGGTGTGCTGCTGCCACTGCCAGGACCTTGGTAAACACCTGTGGCGCCGAGGCTTTGCCGAAGGGGAGTACCTTGAACTGGTAGTGTTTGTCCTGAATCACGAACCTTAGGGATTTTCTGTGCGCTGGCAGCATTGAAATATGAAAGTATGCATCTTTCATATCCAATGTTGTCATGAAGTCCCCTTGTTTTAGCAATGGGAACACCTCTTGAAGTGTTACCATGCAGAACTTCTGGAGCTTTATGAACTTGTTCGCCGGGCGCAGGTCTAGAACAGGACGCATGGTGAGATCCTTTTTGGGTACAAGGAAGTATATTGAATAAGTACCCTCCTTTACCTGAAGAATCGGGACGGCTTCTATGGCGTCCTTTCCATGCAGCGCCTCCACCTCTTGGACCAGGATCTGCAGATGTTCCGGTGAAAGGCGTCGATGTTTCGGCAGTCTGAACTGTGGGGGTCGTGCGAATTCCACACAATAACCGTGGGCGACCGTCTTTAATACCCACTGGTCTGAAGTTATCCCCTCCCATGCCTTGAGGAAAGATGTTAATTGCCACCAACCGCGGAGACATGGGAGGGGACCTGAACTTGGTGGTCATTTCTGACCCGAGGTTGACGCACCTCTGGAATTGGAGCCTCTGCCTCTATTCTTTCCGCGCTTCTGACCCCTCTCGGGGGTAGTAAGTGGGGCTTGCAGCCGGTTGACTTGCGTTGAAGTTGCCCATGCCGAAATTATTTTGAGCGGCGCGGGCTTGTCCTCGAAAGGACCGCCGAGAATTGCTGCCCCTCTGTGAAGAGGGTTTTTGGGAAATCTGGTGCAGCGACTTAATAGTCTCATGCTCCTTCTTGGCTGTCTCCAACGCATCGTCTACTGCCTTTCCGAAGAGGTTGGCCTCTTCAATGGGTTTATTGATGATGGATGCCTGAGTCTCAGGCCTGAAACCCGACGTGCGCAGCCACGCGTGTCTCTTTAGGAGAGTACCCTGTGCGAGAGACCTGCCTGCTGTCTCTGCAGAATCCAGGGTATTCTTTACAACATTTTGATTGGCAAGTTTGCCCTCGGAGACAATGGCGAGAAGCTTGGATCTGGTTGTTTCCGGAACCTCCTGGAGGCCTTCCTGGAGTAGGTTCAATTGGGCGTCGACGTAGCTTGCCAGTAACGTCGTGTTATTGGCAATCCGGACGGTATAAGAAGCCGCCGACGTGACCCGTTTGCCTAAGGCATACAACCTTTTGGACTCCTTGTCCGGGGGTGACTCTCCCGTGGCAAGGGGAACCCCTGCTCTCTTGCGAGTGTTGGTCACCACCAGCGAGTCCGGGATTGCGTGTCCTTTGATATAAATCGGGTCGGTGGGGGAGGGCCAGAAGAGTTTTTCGACCCTTGGATTCACAGCCCTAATCTGAGCGGGTGTGAGTAAAGAAGGGTTTCCGCGAAATCCTGTTCAGGCAATGCCTCAAGCGTGCCAATTTTAAAGAATTCTGCTGCTTTTTCCAACGTGTTGTCGAAAGCCATTTGATCATCCACCGGGGGAGCTTGCCGAACCGGTGTGGATGGGGAAGAGTCGAGGCAAACAATATCAGAATTGCGATCGTCCTGCTGGGGGCCCTCCCAGTTGTCTGTTGCGCCTTGGTCTTCCCCATAATTGTCCAGAAAAGAAGTCTCCTCTTCTTCTGTATAGATGTCTTTATACGTGTCCTTCTGGACATCTGGGTTAGGGTCTACCTGAGCTTTTTTCGGCAGAGGTTGATCAGAAGCCCTGAAAACCTGCTCCAGCCGATCAATATACCCCTCAAATTGTTCCGTAGTCCACTTGGATGACCCAAATGGACCCAGCTGAGCATGAACAGCGTCCTCCGCCCTAATGCGTTCAGAGGATCTCCTCAGGGTGCTTGAGAGGGGTACCTGGCTCTCTTCGTAAGAGTCCTCAGTATCGTCTTCCAAAACTGTGGAAAACCATTCGGCGGATTGGCCCATAACTGTGGGCGAAACTGGTACTAGGCCCACCGCCATAGCAATCCTATTGATACTCTTACTGATGGTTACTGAATCTTCGGGGGACAAAGCCTATGATGATGGTTTCTCGGGTAGAGGCCTACTGGTAGTTAGAGGCCTACTAGTAGTTAGAGGCCTACTTGTAGTTTTCGGGCCTGCACGGGCCTTGGAACCCTTGAAATTCAAAGTTACTTGTTCAGAAACTTCGGCGTGTGTAGTTTGGGGAGTAGTGCCTTTCTTATGTTTATTAAGCCCAGTAGTCATGCGCTGCGGGGAAGGCTTCAGATCAAATCGATCCGATATCGCTTGCGCCTTCTTCGACGAGGTCGTCGAGGAGGGTGTTTGGGTTGTGTGTTTTGTGCGGTGCGATTGTATGCCCCTGTCACCGGGTGTGGTCCCTGTAGCAAGACCGGAGTCGAGCCTGGAAGGATCGGGGACGGGCGTGGCGGCTCTAGAATCGTCCGCCTCAAGGTCTACAACGTTCGCGTTGGACGTTTGGTCATCCGATGTACCCCCGTCACTTTCGGCTGGTGTCGCGGGAGGGGAGGGAGGCTCCACGCGTGACATACCGTACGCGGCCCACCGCTTCAACCGGCACTCCTTAAGGGATTAGGTTTAGGAGTTTAACGCCGAACACCGTTTTAGTGCTCTAGGGGGAGACAAGCATACACGAAGTGTGCTCGTCTTTCCACGGATAGCTGACCCTTCACAGAGGGCAGAATCTAAATTGAGTCCTTTCCATAGCAGAAGGGAAGGGTGACCAGACCAAAAAGGAAAGAAGTGGAAAAGAGGAAAGACATCATAGCCGTATGGCAAACCCCGAGCCCACTCTCCCTACTGTGTAGGCCGGCCAGAAGGCCCGACCATGTGGAAGTCCGAACGCCGGATTTTAGGTGCCGGAATCCACAGCCATAGACGGTACCCCCGTAGTCTTCGTCGAAGATGTTCTTGATAGGCGAAGTGACTTAACGGGGATTAAACCGACAATTCGGTAAGATGAACAATGTCTCATGAAGAGCTCCGCTATAGGGCGACCAGTTATCTGGGCGGAAAAAAACAATCTGAAGGCGCGTGAGGGATTTTGGGTACTACACACGTCACGATAGGGATAGTGTTTCAGATACGCCTATGCCGACGTCCCCTTTCGGTCCCCCGAAAGACAAGATGCAATACTCCGCGGTTACCAGTGGATGTCGGACCATATGCACAGCATGTGATTCTAAGCAGATTAACAAGCATCAGAAATATCTATCCCCAGGTACCGAAAAGTACTAACCGCCCACGGTACCTGTAAGACTGGTAACCTCTCCGCTGGAACCCCTGTACACCCCCCCTACCCAACGGGAACAGACTAGACTTCTGGGGGTTCACCGCTATGCCTGATAGCACAGCGTATCTCCCAAGCACTTCCAAAATGTACTGGAGGTTCTCCTCTGGATACTGCACATACAGCAACATGTCATCCGCATATAGGGAGACCAAATGCCGCTCCCCGTTTACCTCGATGCCTATGGTGTCATATTGCTGCCTCAAATAGATCGCGAGAGGCTCCAGGGCCAATATGTAGAGCATAGGGGACCACGGGCATCCTTGTCTAGTGCCCCTACTAAGCTGCCACCTCTCTAATATCACAGATCCCGTCTTTACTCTGGCCAGCGGTTCACTGTACAAAATCTTCGCCCACCTTACATAGCCAGGCCCTAACCCATAGTGTTTCAGGGCCGCCAGCAGCCACAGCCACTTGACAGAGTCGAAGGCCTTGATCGCATCCAAGGACACGATTGCCATGATTGCCATTTCCTCCTCACTTCCGCTGCCAAACTCAATGATCCTCTGAAGTCGCCTATGATTGTTGGTGATGTTTCTATGGGGGGACATAGCCCGTTTGATCCGGATGTATTACCTTACCAATGACCTTTTTCAGTCTATTCGCCAAAACCGCAGTTAATATCTTGCCGTCTTGGTTCAACATTGACACAGGTCTGAAGGAACCACAGCTGCGCCCTGGTTTATTTGGTTTAGGGAGAGGTACTATAACAGCCTCTCTCAGTGACTCCGGCAGGCGGCCCGTCTCGAACGCCTCATTTATCAACTCTAGCAGCGGGGGGGGGGACCTCTTCTATATATATACCTTGTAAAATTCGCTTGGGAGCCCCCAGTTCTTCCAGGGTAATCGGGGAGTCCAATTCCTCTCTTTCCTCCTCACTTATCTTGGGCAGCCCCATATCGTCAAGTGTTTCTTCTATCATTGCCCGGCTACTTTCCCCGTCCTCCCCGTATAGCACTTTATAATGATCCACAAACGCTCGATTAACCAACTCCTGGGTGTCCTCTACGCTACCATCTTTCCTCTCTATAGTTCTGATTGTGACTCTGGGGGTCTCGCTCTTATATAGCCATGCCAAAAGTCTGCCCGGTTTGTCACCTCACGCATGCTGTCTCTCTATGTACCTTTTATAATTAAGGTTGCACAACCTCTCCCAGTAATCCGCACATTTTTGCTGAGCTTAAGTATCAAATCTAGTTTCTCCGCTGTATCGTCACCGGCTTTTAAGGCCTCTTCCAATTTTGCTACCGTCTCCCTCAGTTCAGTTGAAACCCCACCCTGTAGGCCCTTGGATTTCGCCATGGCCGCCCCCCTCATAACAACTTTAAAGGCCTCCCATAGTGTCCCCACCGAGTCCACACTCCCAGTATTGGTTTCAAAATAATTTACTATCTCCTCCCGTAAATCAGGGTGCCACACTCTCCATGCATCTTCCAACCCAAAGTCATCAAGCAGTGTCCGTAGCGCCCTGGCTGCAGGGGCTGGACTATCCAATTTCCCGTCCGATCTATCCACCCTCGGGTTCAATACACAGTTGAAGTCCCCTCCCCAGATCACTGCGCTTCCCACACACAAGCTCAGGTTCGCACTCAGTGTCCTAATGTACGCCGCCGTGTTCTGGTTCGGGGTGTACCTGTTAACAATACTTATCTCCCTATTCTCTACCAATCCCCTCAGCATAACCATCCTCCCGTCTGTCTCAGCCACCACTTGCAACCGCTGAAACTGGACATGTGGCGCCACCCATATAAGTACTCCTCTTGCGTAGGCCGAGTACGAAGAGCCCACCAACACCCCCTTCCATTTTCCCACAATCGTGTCCATCTTCTGACGTGTAAGGTGGGTTTCCTGTAGCAATGCAATATCTATTTTCTGCCTGCGCAGATACAGCATAACCTTGTTCCTTTTTAAATAGCTATTAAGCCCCCGCCCATTCCATGTGAGTATTTTAAGGTCCCCCATGGCCTGGTATGATCCCATTCCCTCCCCCCCAGATGCAGTGTAACCTTGAGTTCCATTCCAATCTATATAGGCTCGCATCCCCTTCTAAAACCCAGTTAACCAAAAACACACCGAACTTCCCACTCCCTCTCCCCCCCGCCTCCCAACCCTTCCCCAACACTCTGCCCCCCAACTGTTGCCCAGCTACATCCCTGGATCTCAGGCTCCCCCGCATCTAGCTCTTTCCGGCTTTCACCTGTACTCGAAGCTCCGCAGGGTGGGGCCGCCCTAGTGGCCAACTTACTATAACTACAACTACAATTCGGGGGGTAGAGTGCTACCGCCCTGCCACTCCAATAGCACATCAAAGAACTACACATTGCTATACAGTTTAAATATATGTAACCGCCACTATATTCAAGTCCATCAAGTATCTCACAAGGCCCATCGTTCTCAGCCTTTGGGATGTTCGCTCGGCGCCATAGCAAAATGCATACCATGTCTGAGTCACTTTTCACATCCATTTTGTGTCTCCTCCGTGTCTTGATCCGGGCAGCCCTGCAGATCCAACCACGTTGTTGCTTCTTCCGGAGTGTCAAAAAAATGCATTTTGCCCTTATACACGACCTTCAATTTCGCAGGGCACAGCAGCATATATTTTATCCCAGCCGCCCGCAGCCTCCTTTTGATGGTTACATAGCTGTACCGCTGCCTCTGGACCAGCATAGTGTAATCCGGGTATGCCGTGATAGTGCTCGAGGCCCTCTCGATTGTTCCGCCTTTCCGAAAATACTCCAATATTTTTTCCCGGTTTTTGTAGTTCAATATTTTCGCAATTATCGCTCGTGGAGGGGCCCCCGGTCTCGGCTTCCGCATGAGGGCTCTATGTGCACGCTCGACCACAAATCCTTGCGAGAGTGTACCGGCCCCGATTCCTTGTAGGAGTAAGTTCTCGATATAATCCGTCGGGTCCTGGCCCTCCTTGCCTTCCGGCAGACCCACCACACGAATGTTGTTTCTCCTCGCTCTCCCTTCTGCTTCTTCTGCTCGAGACTCCAAGTTGGCCACCTGTTGCTTGAGGACATGGATCTCTTTTGTATTGTTGGCGCTGGTGTCCATATTAGATTTCACCGCGCCCACCAGGCTGCTTGTGCGTTCCGCCAGTCCCCTGACATCCTGTCTTAGCAGGGAGACTTCGATGCCCACTGCTTCAATTTTAGCCTCCAGGGAAGTGCGTAGGTCCATCATCGCAACCCCCCAAGATTCCTTCAGCTCTGTAATGGCTTCCAAAATCTGAGGATTATCAGCCGCTGTCGCGCCCTCAGCCTGTGCCATCGGGCCTTTGGTTGAGGTGGCCGCAGGAGACAGTTGTGCTTTCGCAAAAATGTCCATCGTGGGTTGTCTGTTCTTATTCTTGCCCACGGCCCCTCGCGCCGCCATTTTCTGGTTTTTGTTGGGTCTCTCCCTATCACGATTCAGCGACCAAGTGTTTCCCCAGCCGCAATTTCCACTCTTTACCGACTGTCGCGGTGGTCTCCAGGCAGTCGCAACCTCCACCTCCTTTCGCCGCTACTAGTTCAATGCCGAGCGAGCACTTCTCGTGCTGGTTGTGCTGCGGCCTGCATTTTCACACCTCTGCTGCCCTCGGGCCTCTGCCGTCTGGGCCAGCACCCAAGCTTTTACAACTTTTTTTTTTGCCTTCACCTCGCCATTGTAGTTCTTTCCCCGTGGCCGCCGCCTCTATTCGTCCTCTTCGGGTACCCCGGTTTTGTTTCTTTTGTTGTCGGCCATCTTGTGTGACAATGGACCGAGCCGCCGCCGTCGTTCGTCGAGCAATTCCTCCAGACGAAGCATGCATTCCCATGCGTGTGTGATCGATTCTGGAACCAGTGGCGCACTTTTAAAGGTAGTTTGTACGGATCATCTGTCAGATCCTCCGGAGCTCCACGGGAAGCACGTCCTACTCCATGGCTGCTCAAGCAACCCGCGTGGCTACCTTTATACTCTTAATGAGGCCCATTGTGTTACAATCTTGGCTCTTGTCTCAGCTACTGCTCTTTGAAAACAGGCAGAGACAACTTTTTTGAGCAGTTTTTTTTTGCCCACAAGTGCTGACTGCATGCTCTTGCTGGGTCAACTCCGAGACTGCTCACCACCATTTCCTGCCCTTCTTCAGATACGGCTTCAGGCATCTTCTGTGACCAAGTCCTCAAGTGGAGAACCACAGCCAGCCGACCCAACCCCAAAAGCTGAGCTCACTTCTTGCCCATGACCGCTGGGCCTTCTTATCTGTGACCTTTGGCATGGGCAGTCTCCACCATGTCGTCTTACTTACCTGGAGTCACTGCTCTTCCTCTTCGGGGGGAACATAGCCTTGCTTACATACCCTTTTTGCTCAACCCCTACAAATGTGTAAATCTTCATCAGATGTAAAGTCCTTACCTACAGATACCCTGTGCCTCGTATTTGGTGGTGTGTTAAGGCAGTTTTTGTACCACTCTGTTGCGGGTGCTACAACCACTAACCTCAGGGGGAAGCCTAACATCTGACAATAAAGAGAAGCCAAACCTCTAAAGGTAGGTAAACGTGACAAGATCGACAAGGCTTAACTTTCAGGTAGGGGTAATCGGCTGCCACAAAGGTACAATTAGTTCACATGCATCTCTAGAAAATACTATTACAGATGGCCTTAAGATACTCCCAAATCCGATATATGGTTCAAAGGTTTTTATTAACAAGTTTCTTGGGTTGTTGTCTTGAGGTGGTTTTGGGCAGCCGGGAAATGTGACTAAATGAGTCTTCTAGCTGGCCCCTAGGTCTCCCCATGGGTCGCCCACCCTGGCCCAGACTTCCCCCGACACCCAAGGTCAACTTCAATACTAGAAATCGGTAACCCTTACTATCTAGTAAAGCCTCTGTACTGTGGGAGGGCCTAAATGCAGAGGCCTTCTCTAATTGACTCCCTCTGGAACATCAGGGATAGCCTACTCTAGTTCTTCCCAAATTTCAGCAACCAGCCTTACCTGTTCTTTGGAATAGTGGATATTTTGTTTATATAGCGCCTTACACCAAAGCGCTAAACATCATAACAATATGATACATAAAACAATAACAGTGGAAGCAACTTACAATAATGAATCAGTTCAACAAAACCGTGAGAAGAGCAATTAAACTGGAGGGAAGAGGGGGAGCTTAGCAGTAGAACTGAGAGGGAGAGGGAGGGAGGAGGAAGAGAAGGGGGAGGGAAGGGAAGGGGAAAAGGATGAGAGTGGGGAGGAGGGAGAGAGGAAGGAGATGATCAAGGGGAGAGAGGAAGGAAGGTGGGGAGCAGGAGGGGGGAGGGGTTTCATGGCGGTGAATGGAGAAGGAGAGATTTAAGGGATGTGCGGAATGAGGAGAAGGAAGGAATAGAGCGGATAGAGAGAGGTAAGAAGTGCCAGTGCAGGGGGGCAAGGAGCTGGAAGGAACGGAAGTGGGAGGGGGCAAAAGGGGATGGGAGGGACGGTGAGAAGGATGTGGTCAGCAGAACGAAGGGAGCGTGAGGGAGTGTAGAAAGAGAGGAGGGAGGAGAGATAAGGGGGTGCAAGACCATGGAGAGATTTAAAGACTAGGCAGAGGAAGTGAAATTTAAGTTGGGAGTAAAAGGGGAGCCAGCCAGGGGAGGAAAGGGAAGCAGAGATGGAGTCACGGGACGAGAGGAGACAGAGGGTATGGATGGCAGAATGGTAGAAAGATTTGAGGGGGGGCGATATGGGAATTAGGTAGTCCAAAGAGTAAGGAGGAGCAGTAGAAGAGGCGAGAGAAGATAAGGGAGGAGATTAGAAGATTAGTAGCATGGAAGGTGAGTGAGGGGCGGACTTGGCGAATGTTAAAGAGGTGGAAGCGACAGGCACAAGAGTTCAGAGAGATATGGTGGGAAAAAGAGAGAGAGGAGTCAAAGTGAATTCCTAAATTGCGAGCGTGGGCAGAGATACGGAGTTTAGAAGGATTAAAGCGAATGAAAGGTGGAGGAGAGGGAGGGGGAATAGAGTTGGAGGGGAAGAATAGGACTTCAGTCTTGTCAGTGTTGAGAGAGAGAAAGCGGGAGGACATCCAGTTTTTTATAGCAGGAAGACAGGAAGAGAGTTTAAGGTGGAGGTCGGGAGAGAAGGAAGAGAAGGAAAGGAAGAGCTGAGTATCATCAGCATAGAAATGGTGGGAAATGCCGAACAAGGAGATAACAGGGGCAAGGAGGGAGGTGTACAGTGAGACAAGGAAAGGGCCAAGCACCGAGCCTTGGGGTACGCTGTAATCCAGCGGCTGAGTAGAAGAGGACCGGCATCCCCAGGAAACAGTAAAAGAGCGGGAGGAGAGGGAGGGACATAGCCAGTTAAGAACAGCGCCTTTGAATCCAAAGGAAGAAAGAGTGTTGAGAAGAAGGGGATGATCAACAGTGTCGAAGGCAGCAGAGAGGTCAAGAACAATAAGGACAGAGGATTGCTTCGAGTGTCGAGCGGAGAGAGGGAGTTAAGGATGTAGGTGAGGGCCGTTTAGTGTTTAGGGCGGAAACCAGATTGAGAGGGGGGAAGGAGAGAGAGATTGGAAACAAAGGTAGAAAGCTGAGAGTAGGCAAGGTGCTCGAGAAGCTTAGAGAGGAATAGGAGAAGAGCGATAGGACGGAAGTTAGCAGTGAGAAGGGGATCAGCAGAAGGTTTCTTCAAAATCGGAATGATAGTGGCATGCTTGAAAGCAGAGGGGAAGGTAGCAGAGGAAAGGCAGGACGTTAGAAGGAATAAAATGAGGGTAGATCTTAGGGATAAGAAGGGAGGGGAGAGGGTCAGTTGGAGCAGAAGAGGGGTGGGCTTTGGAGAGAAGGATGGAGACTTCGGAAGGAGAGACAGGCGAGAAGTCGGACATGCAGGATGAGGGGGCGAGGGGAGAAGGGGATGAGGGAAGAAGAGGAGTTATTGATTTTTTGCCAAAGGGCAGGAATCTTGGAAGAGAAGAAGTTAGCAAAGTCAGAAGGAGAAAGGGTGGAAGAGGTAGAGGGATCAGGGGAAGGAGGGGAGAGGAGACGAGAGAGAGTTTGGAAGATGCGGCGAGGGTGAGAGGCTTGGGAGTGGAGAAGGTTAGAGTAGTAGGAGCGTTTAGCCGAGGCGAGGCATGAGTCGTAAAGAGAGTGGTAGGAGAAGTATGAGGTTTGGTTGGAAAGCATGGGAGATTTAAGCCAGAGTCTCTCAAGACGTCGGAGGAGATGTCGCATAGAGAGAAGTTGAGGAGAGAGCCACGGTTGAGAGGATTTCCGGGTTGGACAGAAGGAGAGGGGATAAAGTAGGTCAAGAGAGGAGGAGATAGAGGAGGAGAGAGTGGAAAGTGCATCATTGGCTGACAGTGAAGAGAATTCTTGGAGAGAGGGAAGAGAGGAAGAGAAAGTGTTGAGAAAGAGGGAGGGAACAAAGTTGCGAAGGTCACGACATGAGCAGATGGAAGGAGAGGGCAAAGTGGAAGGCTGAGGAGGGGGAGATAGGGAGAAGGAGAGTAGTGCATCATCAGAGAGATAGATAGGAAGTGTAGAGACAGAAGAGGAGGGGTAGGAAGAGTTGAAGATAAGGTCAAGAGTGGAGCCAGAGGAGTGAATGGGAGAGGAGGGAAGAGGGGAAAGGAGGTAGGAGTCAAGGATTGAGAAAAGGAGTGAGAAAAGAGGGGGAGAAGGGAGGTGAAGTTTAAAGTCACTGAGTACAGTGAGAGGAGAGGGGGAGGGAGAGATGAGTGATAGGAGGTGATCAAGGTCATCGTAGAAGGAAGAAAGAGGGCCGGGGGGACGATAGATGATAAGAAAGGAGATGGGGTGAGGAGAGGAAAAAGATTTGTAAAGAAATTCAAAGGAAGGGAAAGAAGGAAGAGATGGTGAGGAGGTAGAGGAAAGGTGTCTAGGGTGGTAGAGGAGGCCAAACCTCCGCCGTGGCCAGCGGCGCGAGATATGTGAGAGAAGGAAGACGAGGAGGTGGTTAGGGAAGTGGGGACAGTAGTGTTGTGAGGGGGATCCAGGTTTGAGTAAGACAAAGCAAATGAAGGTTGAGATGAAGGAACATGTCTAAGACTGCAGCAGTCTTATTGCAAATGAATCTGGCGTTCCAGAGAGCAATGTTCATGAGGTTGGAGGATTGGGCAGTAGGGGGGTAGAGAAGATTAGGACGGTGAGAGAGGGTAGGAGTAGGACGGGAGGAGTGAGGGAGGGGATTGAAGAGGGGAATGAACATAAGGAGGAGGGAAAGAGAGAGTAGGAGAGAAAGGGGGAGGAGGAGGGAGGGAAAGAGGGGGGAAGGAGGTGCGGACGAACAGAAAGAGTTAGAGCAGGACGCATAACAGAGGGGATGAAAGGGGTATGGTGAAGGAAAATGTGGTAGGAGGGGAGGTGGGTGAAAAGGCTGACGAAAGGAGGAGAGAGAGAGTGGTAAAGGGGAGAAGTCTGGCAGGAGGGGGGGAAAGGAATTATTACAGTCAGACTGGTCGGCAAGAGGTAGGCAAGGAGCCTAGCAGGGGGAGATGAGGGGCAGTTAGCAGGACCTGGAAGCCCGCACTAGTGAGGGAGCAGGTAGAGGTTCCGCAGCAGAGTCTGGTTTGTAGGAGGTAGGAAAGGGACAGGGGCAAAATCTGGAGTGGACAGTGAGAAGTTGGGAGATCAGGAGCAGTAAGAGGGTCCTAGCTGAGTCCACACAGGAGTGGGAGCGGGAGGAGACTCCGCTGTAGGGGCTGATTGGTAGGAAGTAGGCAGAGAGACAGGGGGCTAGATCAGGAGCAGACAGAGAAGATTGACAGATCCATGCAGGGTTGGAAGCGGGGGAGGCTCAGTGGAAGGCAGCAGGTAAGGAGCCAGGATAGGCAAGTACTGGAGCAGTCTGAATGTTCCTGGGAGAATCGCCCAGATGTAGGAGCGGGTGGAGGTTCGGCAGCAGAGATTGTGCAGCAGGTGGTAGAGTCACAGTATAGGAGCCAGGCAGGGCACGATTAGGATCCTTGAGTAAGGTTCAGGCTGAGCCCGCGATGAAGAGTAAGCGAGGAGAGGTCCAACAGCAGGGATTGTGCGTCAGGTTGAGGCAGGTGTGATCCTGGCTGATCCTGTGTGAAAGGGAGGCGGGAGGAGGCGCAGCAGCAGGGAGAGTGCGGCAGGTGGCAGGAAAAGCAGGAATATGGTGGCACCTGCGTGATTTGGAGACAGGAGCAGGCCCCGCAGCAGGGACTGTGAGGCGGGAGGTAAGAAGGTGAGAACCAGACAGAGCCTGTGTGAAAAGGAGGGGGGGTGAGGAGGTCCAGCAGCAGGGTCTGTGAGGGGGTGGTAAGAAGGTGAGAACCTGAGTGATGGTGAGGAGGGTGGGGGCACAGCAGCAGGGACTGTGCGGCAGGTGGCAGGAAGGGCAGGGATTTGGTGGCACCTGTGTGATTTGGAGACAGGAGTAGGCCCCGCAGCAGGGATTGTGAGGTGGGGGAAGGTGGTGAGTAAGAGACAGAATCTGCGTGAGAAGGAGGGGGGAAGAGGTCTAGCAGCAGGGTATGTGAGGGGGGAGGTAAGAAGGTGAGTACCAGACAGAACCTTCGTGAAAAGGAGTGGGTGAGGAGGTCCAGCAGTAGGGGCTGTGAGGTGGGAGGCATGCAGGGAGCTGGGCAGGGCCCGCAAAGGAGATCTGAAAGAGATCCTGACCGCCTCTGTGCCGAGGAAGCAGGTGAAGGCCCAGCAGCTGTCCCAACCAGGGACCATGATGGTGGAGTAGGCCAGAAGAGGTCCGTGTCCTTGGAGGAGGGCGGGAAGACCCACCGCAGTCCAGAGAGCACGCCCAAGAGAGCCAAAGGAGGTCCGCCGATGTGGCTGCAGCGCTCCTACGCTGAGGTGGTGGGCGGGGACCAAAGGACAACCTTGTCTTTGAGGGAAGGAGGGAAGACACTCCGCGGTTTGGAGAGCCCGCCAAGGAGACCACACTGGAAGAGAGCGCACTGGGTGGTCGAGAAGGGAGTCAGAGGAGGTCCGCTGATGGAGCTGCAGGCAGAGGCAAAGACAGGAGCTGGGCACGGGAAGCAGTGGCTCCTGTCGTAGCCAGATGGACTCTGAGCTGCAGAGAAGGGCCGGAAGAATCGCCAGACAGGAGAGCCCACGCAGGCAGCAGAGTATGCAGAGGCCGCACCGGAGGGCGAAGCCGGGAGCAGCCAACGAGGGCCCGCAGTGGAGTGGAAGCAGGCAGAGGCACTGATAAAGGCGGCAGCGGTCCAGCAGGAGTGAAGACGGGACCAGAGTGCCAGCTGCTGCGGCTCCAGCTGCAGTCAGTAGGAGGACCAGAGTCGTGGAGGGCAGGCAGACTCGGAAGATCGCCGCAGAACAGCAGAGACTTGCAGAGGCCGCACCAGAGGACCGAGTCAGGAGCTGGCGACGAGGGCCCGCAATGGAGCGCAGGTGGGCAGAGGCACTGTCAAAGGGGCCAACGGGCCAGCAAGAGAGAAGACGGGCCCGTTGTGCCAGAAGCAGCAGCTCCTGCCACAGTCAGTGAGAGGACCAGAGTCATGGAGGGCCGGCTCGGAAGACCAGTGAAGAGGAGTGCAGAGGCCGCAATGGAGGGCCGAGCTGGAGACCTCCGAGGAGGGGCCCAAATTGGAGTGGGAGCAGGCGGGGCTCAGTCGCAGGGCCAAGAAGCAAGAAGAGACGGCTCTCAGTGCCTGAAAGATGCTCCGATCCGAGGAGGAGGGCAGAAGAACTGCAACGCTCACGCTGACAGTGGAGCGGGAAGAGGCCCCAGCCGAGGGGTCGAGCCAGGACCAGCAGAGAGAAAATCTGATTCCGGATGGGAACCCAGTCGGAGGAGCCCCAGGGCTCAAGGAGCAGGAACGGAGAAGAGACAAGTAGAAAATTGATGTTTTTATTGATTTATTGAAGATTGATTCAGCCTGATGTGAGGAGGTGCTGGTTCAGGCAACCGGGCTTCTGCGCCCCTTGCTGGTTGTAGTCAAAGCAAGGTAAGGCAGGTCCTTCCAGATAGTCACTATATCAAACGGAAGGTTGGATTACAGCAGACTAATAGCCTACCTAGATGGGCCAAGAAAACAGTACGAGTCAAAATGCTTACACATAAAATAAAGAAATCCCAGGTCCACACGCAATCCAAGGGGAAGAATAGATGAACGAATAGGTGTAAAAAATTGAAGGAGCGGAGCCAAGTAAGTCAAGGAATTCTCAGGGAGAAGGAATTCGGGAGCTGAAACGAGGAGGAGCAGAAAAGATAGAAAGAAAAATGAGTAGAGACACCAGAAGGCGAGAGGTAGCTGAAGACAGGATTAGTTAAGGAGAAGGAACAACGGGTAAAAAGAAGAGCAAACAGCTCAGGAACTCACGAGCCACCCAGAAAGCATTCTCTCGAGAGATGTAGAGTATTGAGATGTATCAATGGTCTGACAATTCCAAGATACAATGGAGCAAAAAATCTCCATCAGCCATACAGACTGTACCTGGCACGTGAAGCCGGGACACTAATAGATGATTTTTTCAATTTGATTGGTGACTTTTTTTCCTCAGACACTTTGCTGGTCACTCTTCCACTCATCCCCATTCCTTTCTCTTACCTCTCCTTATTATCTATTCCATTTTGCTTCTCTGCCTACTCCATCCTTGATCTTCCTCCTCCTACTGTCCCGCATACTCCCTCAAATCCTCCTCCATCATGAACTCCTTTTCCCCTTACTCCCTTCTCTTTTTCCTCTTGCACGCTTTCTCCACCTCTTTCCTTCTCTGTCCATCAGGTTCTCGTCTACACTCTTCATCCACCTACCTCTAGACAGTTTCTCATTCTAGTCTCAATCCTTCCCTTCTCCAGTCTTTGCCTCTCATCCCTGCACTCACTCTCTTCCTTACTGTTAGGAAAGATTTTCTTATTGCAACGTTCCCTCCTTAGTTTCCTGTGGAACCACATTCTTTTTGCTCTGCTTCTGATCTTGTCCTGATTTTTTGAAGGGAGGTAAAGCCGTCAGCTTCACTTCCCTTACCTTGCCTTTTGTTTATTGTTATGAGGCAACTGATGAGTCCTTCAGACTATCAGTAGCGAGAAACAAATTCCCCTTTTGAATTCTTGTACACTTTAACATTGCACACAGCACCTTGCAGTGCAACGGGGAAACTTTTGCATCACCAAAGCCTTTTACACATGGGATTTTTGGCTACTTTTATATGGGCCTATGTTAGGAAAGATTTCATTTATGTGCAATGTTCCCTCCATTTATGGACCCCCCCAGACATTTTCTTTTTGTTTGGCTTTCCTATCCTGACTTTTACCAGTGGAGCCCAGCCTTCAGCTGAACTCCCCTGGGCTTTTGCTCACTTGTTATGGGGAAACTGACACGTCCTTCAGATTGTCAGTACTGGGAAACTAAGTTTTCCTTTGTCTTTGACTATGTTTCCATTTCTTGGTAACTTTTTAACAGTGCACAATGTACTTTCCAGTACTGTGTGCTGGGGTCCCTTTTTGTTTTTGGGCCCTAGACTCTCTCAAAGGATTTTTGGGTGATTGTACGAGTGTGGCTGGGACGGACTGGTGGCAGCAGGTACTTTTCATAATGTTTTACTTCTTTTTACTGAGACAAACCGCATTTACCGCATTGGGCTCAAGACAGAGGCCAGGTCCGAAAATGGCTGAGCCACAAAGTCTTTTGTTCTGTCCCATGGCCATTTTGTCCCTTGCCTTCACCCAGGTCGAGTAAGGAACAAGTTACTTACCTGTAACTGTTGTTCTCCAGCATGAGTCTGGCATGGATTCACATGCTCATGAATATTCCCCGTCGTCAGGCTGGGAATCCTCGGTAAAGAAAAAATCAGTATCAGTTTCGTTTCTGATCTGTCTTTCTTAGTAGTAACCAATCACTGGTCTCTGGGTCATACTGCCCCCAGCCAATGACTGCCCTCTCCCTAAGCCCCGCCTCTGGCAGCCATCCTGAGATTTGGTAGCACGTAAAGTGGCAGTATGACCAAGTGAAGAGCTGCAGAGGGGTAGGAGGGAGGGTTCGCATGTGAATCCATGCCAGACCCATGCTGGAGAACAACAGTTACAGGTAAGTAACTTGTTCCTTCTCCAGCGTGGGATCTGGCATGGATTCACATGCTCATGAATATAAGAATACATAGCAGTACACACATGCACAACCACGGGAGGTGGCAAAGGCTCAACATTAAGCATTACATCAAAACTCAACATGAAGCATTTCTTACCTCCTCACCAGGCTAACCTTAAGCGAACAGGTTGCGCAGCACTGCTTGGCCGACTCTGGACTCCTCCCTGCAATCCCGGTCGACGCAGTAGAATCTCGTGAAGGTGTGCGTCGACCTCCACGTAGCAGCCCTGCAGATGTCCAGCAGGGGCACACCAGACAAGAACGCCGTGGTGGCAGCGATTGCCCTGGTCGAATGGCTCTCGGACGGCCGGGAAACGGTCGGTTTGCCAACCGATGACAGTGCATGATGCAGCCGGAGAGCCATCTGGAAATGGAAGCCTTCGAGAGAGCCTTCCCTTGGTTCACAGGTCCAAAGTTCACAAACAGCTGTGATGTCTTCCGAAAACTCTTCGTTCGGGCCACGTAGAACTTCAGCGCTCTAGTTACATCCGGCGAGTGCAAAGTCCGCTCAGCCGGCGACGGGAAGAAAACAGGTAACACCAAGGGCTTGTTGAGATGGAAGTCCGATGGCACCTTGGGCATGAAGGAGGGGTGCGTCCTCAGCACTACCCTCGTATCATGAAAGGTCAGGTATGGAGGCTTGCAGGATAGGGCCTGAATCTCTCCCACACGTCGTGCGGAGGTGATGGCCACAAGGAACGCTGTCTTCCATGACAGAAACTTCAACAGGGCCGAATGCAACGGCTCGAATAGCGGACCCATAAGTCTGGTCAGCACCACGTTGAGCTCCCACACCGGGGATGGCGCCTTCACCGGCGGGAATGATCGAAACAGTCCTTTCATAAATTCCTTCACCAGGCGATCAGACCACAGGGTTGACCGCCCTGTAGTTCTGGTGCATCAGGAAATCGCTGCCAGATGTATCTTGATTGAAGCATGAGAAAGTCCAGCTTTGGCTAGCGACAGTAGGTATGGTAGCACTTCAGGGGCTGTAATCCTGAGAGGGTTAATCTTCTGTGCAAGGCACCAGACAGAGAACCTCTTCCACTTGTGTCTGTAGCACTTGAGAGTTGAGGACGCCCTGGCCTTTGCAAGGACCTCTCTGCAGTCAGCCGGGATATCGTATCCTCCACACTTGTGCTGCAGGAGCCAGGCCTGCAAGTTCAGCGACTCCGGGTCGTGATGAAGAATGGTGCCTCCTTCTCTGGAGAGAAGATCCGCGTCCGTCAGCAGTTTGACTGGTGGGGACGCTGACAAGTCCAGAAGGTCCGGGAACCATATCTGTCTCGGCCACTTCGGTGCAACAAGGATCATCCTGCACCGGGACCTCTTGAGTTGGTTGATGAGCCTGAGCAGCAACGGCAACGGAGAAAACGCATAAAGGAACAGGCCGTCCCAAGGGAACGAGAAAGCATTGCCCATGCTCCTCGGCTGGGGGAACCTGCTGGCGAACCTCTGGCACTTGGAGTTCATCGCTGTCGTGAATAGGTCTATTTGGGGTTTGCCCCATCGCCGGAAGAGTTGATCCACTTGATCCTGGCGTAGTTCCCACTCGTGGCACGAGCGCAGCTCCCTGCTGAGTGAGTCGGCGATGGTGTTTTTTTATCCCTGCTGGATGAAAGGGTACCAGGAACATCCCCTGGGCAACGGCCCAGTGCCACAGGTCCTGTGCTTCTTTGGACAGGGCTGGGGATCTGGTTCCTCCCTGCTTCCTGATGTAGAACATCGTGGTGGTGTTGCCGGTGAAGATCCTCACCACTTTGCCCTTGAGGGACGGGAGGAAAGACTTGAGAGCCCAGAACACCGCCCGGAGCTCCAGTATGTGGATGTGGAGCAGCCTCTCCTCCGGGAGCCACAGGCCTCTCGCGTGAAGGTCCCCAGTGTGCGCTCCCCATCCTTCCAGGGAGACATCCGTCGTCACCGTCACCTGATATGCTGGGGTCTGAAAGTCCGTGCCCGCCGCGAGATGCGCGCGGGTGCCCCACCATCGAACAGCTTGGCGGAATACTGCGTTGAGCGGGATCTTGTCCTCGAAGCTGCCCGTCGCTTGCATCCAACGGGTGTCGAGAAACTCCTGCAAAGGACGCATCCGAAGCCTGCACAGGCGCACCAGATAGATGCAGGAGGACATCATACCGAGAAGGGATTTGATGGACCTCACTCTGGCCACGTCCGTGGCCAGCAGATGCTGTACCTTGCCCAGGATGGCCTTCGTTCTTTCCTCCGACGGCGGGGCCAATCACGCCACTGTATCGAGCTTGGCTCCCAGAAACAGTGCGATCTGCAACGGGACCAGGTGGGATTTGTGGAAGTTGATGGAGAATCCCAGGTCCGTGAGCGGTTGGACGGTCTTCGCAGTGTGTTCGACGGCGAGCTCCCTTGTTGTTGCCCTGATGAGCCAATCGTCCAGGTAGGGGTAAGCGTGGATCCCCTGCAGGTGCAGCCGCGCCGCCACCGGTGCTAGGTGCTTGGTGAACACCCTGGGAGCCGACTTCAGTCCGAACGGGAGGGCCTTGAACTGGTAGTGCCGCCCTTGGACCACGAACCTGAGGAACTTTCGGTGCCATTTTAGAATGGGGATATGAAAGTACGCATCCTCCAAATCCAACGACGATAGGAAGTCGCCTTCCTCCAGCTGTCCCAGCACGTGCTGGACGGTGACCATCCGGAACTTCTGTGCCTTGATGTACTTGTTCAGTCGACGCAGGTCCAGGATGGGGAGCCATCTGCCCGTCTTCTTTCTGACAAGGAAGTATCTTGAGTAAACTCCGGAGCCCCGAAGCCTCTTTGGGACGAGCTCGATGGCACCTTTTTTGAGCATCGCCTTTATGGGTGGAATGCGGGGACACTTCTTTAGGAATTCAAGTGTGTGTCCCTGGGCCAGGGCATCGAGCACCCAACGGTCGGTGGAGATGGATTTCCACACGCTGACAAACCTCGTCAGCCAGCCTCCCACCGGGATGCTTAGGTGGGGGCCCGACGCCATGGCCGGTTCAGTCTTGCTTGGCCACCGCCTTGATGCCTTGGCCTCCTTGGCGACGACGGCGAGGTCCTCCGGACTTGCCTTGTCCCCTGTAGGCTTCTTGCGACGAGAAGCGGGCCGCTTGACGGTATGTTGAGGAGCTGCCGCTGAATCCCTTGGAGGCACCTTGCTTGCCTCCGGAGTTCCGAAAGGACGTTGTTGTAGAACTCCCAAGGCCTGAGCCGTCTCTGTATCGGTCTTGATGGCCTAAAGGGACTCGTCCACTGTCTTCCCAAACAGGTTGTTACCATCAAAGGGCATGTCCAAAACCTTGGCCTGTACATCCTGGCAGAAATCCGTCCCCTTGAGCCACCCCCGCAGTCGAATGCAAACCCTGTTGCCCAATTGGCAGAAGCCGGTGTCGGCAATGTCCGTGGCCACCGTTATGGTGTGATCAGAGGCCACCTCACCCTGCTGCAGGATTGCCAGGGCTTCTGCCCTCTTATCGTCCGGGAGGAAGTCCAACAGGGGGACAATATTGTACCACACCTCCCTGTCGTAGCGGGCCACGATCGCTAGGGCGTTGGCCGCCTTAATCGTCGTCGCCGCCGACGAGATGACTCGTCGTCCCATGGCATCCAGCTTCTTTCCCTCGCCGTCCAGCGAGGAAGTAGAGGTCGAGGCCGATGCCCCCCCGCTTTCGTCTTGGCCGCTGCTGAAACGACCGAATCCGGGGTCGGTTGCACTCTAAGGCACAAAGGGGCGGCATCGGGGACCCGGTACTTCTTCTTGTACCGGTCCCTCTTAGCAGGTGTCGTGGATGGGTTCTTGAGGAGGGCAAGTCCCTTGTCCCAGATGTCATCCAACAACGGCACCGCGAGGACCGTTTTCCTTTTGGCCTCACGCCGTTGGTAAAGGAAGCCTTCCTTCTTTTCTTCGGGGCAGAGCTGAAAAAGCTTGGATGGCCTGGCGATCATGGCGTGAAACGAGCCAATTTCGTCAGGAGGAGACACCCGAGGAATTGGCGACGGGAGATCAGTCCCGTCATCACCACCGTTGGCATCCGTCCCCGTTGTGGCCGTATCCATCCCCGTGTCCTCTCTCGGGGTCGGGGAAGGAGACAAAGGCTGAGAGGGCCGTGAGGGCTGAGAAGGCGGGGTTGGATGGATCCTTCTCCTCTTGTTAGGGGGGCTTCCCGATGGACTCAGCTCTATCGGGTCGTCCGTCGGAGGCAAGGGCAACCTGGTCCTTATATCCGTGCATAAGGCCTGGATTGCTGTCAAAATGGCCGCCGAGTTGTCTTGTGGCCTGGGCTGCGACTGACGCAACAGTTGCTCCTCCTCCACCGGAGCCTCGTCCTCGTCACCCTCGCTCTCGTCGTCCCCCTCGTCGGGATCCTCCCGTGGGGACGGGCCTCCTCTATGACTTCGACCAGTTCCTCCTCGGAGGTCGTGTCTGTGTCCGTTAAGGCCACCGCCCCCCCCTCTTTTTCCACTGGGGTCTTCACAGGGGTCTTCTCGATAGGCTTAAAAGAGGCTTCCCTCCGCAGGGGCAGGGAAACTCTGGGCCCCGAGGTCACCTCCACTGGTGGAGCCTCCACAGGCTTCCCCAGGGCTGTAGCGATACCCTCAATAGAGGCCTTGGCCGGGTGAATCAAGGCCTTCACCACCTTGGGCGCGCCTCAGGCCTTCACCTTAGGGGGAGGGTCAACGCCTCGTACCCCTTCGGCCGGTTCCTTCGAGATCGATCGGGGCCTCTCCAGAAGCTTAGCCGGGTTCTCGGACTTTCTCTCCACCGAGCGAGAGCGTTGGCTCGCGGTTGATGGCGTCGGTGAAGGCGCGCCCTGCCTGACAGCCGAGGAGCCCGACTGTTCGGCGCTCCTGGTGCCCGCGGACTTGCGGTGCTTTGCCTTATGTTGGGCCCCCGTCGCCAGGACGCCCTCACAGGACTTAGAAGACCGCTCGGGTTTCTTCTTCTTCTCACCTGCTGGGCTCTTGCTTTCCAACCAGTTGGCAAGACGGGTCCGACGGTCCCTCATGGTTCGTTCCGACATGTTCATGCAAAACGCACAGTCATTCTCCACGTGCGATTTGTCTTCATGAAGGCAGTAGAGGCACTTTGAGTGCTCGTCCTCCTTGAACAGGTTCTGTAGCTTGCATCCAGGGCAGTTCCTGAACAGCTTGCCCGGTGTCGAGCTTCTTTTCTCCTGGGTCATGTCCACGAGGTAGGCCTCAGAAAACTTCTAGAATCCTCCAAGAAGCGTAGCTCGACGAAAACATCACCCTTGAGGGGCATAGAAGATTTCGAGACGGGTCCCCGTTGATCGGAATGAGAAGCGGTGGAGCTTGAGGCTCTATTTAACTGAAAAATGAGATAAATCTCGATAAATCTCGAAACGCAGAAAAAGCTCGAGAGCTATAGCACGAGGACTCCCAACACTTGAACGTGCGGTAAAAATCTGAGGATGGCTGCCAGAGGCGGGGCTTAGGGAGAGGGCAGTCACTGGCTGGGGGCAGTATGACCCAGAGACCAGCGATTGGTTACAACTAAGAAAGACAGATCAGAAACGAAACTGATACTGACTTTTTCTTTATCGAGGATTCCCAGCCTGACGACGGGGAATATTCATGAGCATGTGAATCCATGCCAGACCCCATGCTGGAGAACCCTAGTTTTCCTTAATTGGGCATACAGCCTCCTGCGAAAACCAATCTCTTTCGCAGGCTTCTGCCTGTCAAGTGTGTGTGCCCAGAAAGCAGGTTTGGACTGTCTCGTCCCAATCCACACTGGGATGTCACGAGTGCCTAAATGACTGAGACCACCATGAGTCGTGATTGGTCCACGACTGGGATGCCTGCAAGAGAACAGATCTTCGATCGGAAGTGTTCCTGGGCCATCCAGTGTACTGTCCAGCATCACCTCAGGGTATCCCGCAGAATCGCTTCCAAGTGCAAACCCGAGACTTGGGACATTGCTTGCCTGTGCTCCGGTGCCTTCTCCCACCAAACTTTGCAGGCATAGCTCCTCTGGGTCCCGAATTAGGAGAGTGCATAACACTTCCCGCATCTACGATTCCCACGTCACTACCTGGTGGTGACGGTTGCTGTATATCCCTTGCTGTTCTGCTCTCCTGTGCCCAAGAGCCTGCTGCACTGGAATTTTCTTCATACTGCCTTCGGAAGCTGAGAAAAGCCAACTGTCCTGTCACGGACGACTTTTCTCCACCGCAGCCAGGTGGCCGTGAAACTGTAGTACCCAAACCTACTAGCGCACTCAACTAAACTGGCTAAATTTAGTCCGGACTGTGCAGAGGGCCGGTGAGTACTTGCATCACTTACTGGTGGCCCCCCTGACACAACCGATCACTTAAGTATCCATTAAAAGGTATTCGAACTTGGCTGGGTTATCCTGTGCTCCTTAGCTATTCTTGCCATTTGAACACTGCTTTGCCGCCAAGGACAGGGCCTACTGGAATAGTGGGAACCAATTCTTCATCGCCTCAAGCCCCTTCCCGACTTGCTACAGCCCTCCCAAGAAGACCTGCTTTTTGCTTCACTTGCGCAATTGTGCGTTTTTTTGCACAACTGTACTGTTGAGCACAATGATCCACTCTTCTTAGGGTTGAACTCGAAAGATAGGGAATGAACTATAAATAATTGCCTATTGCTCTAATTGTGTTAATCCAACCCTCTCTTTACACGTTGTGGCTGGATATGACCACTGTAGTGCACTAGGAAACGGCCGGTGCTTTAGCGTAAGAAGAGGCAAAATTCATGAAAATGGACAAAACACATTCATCTGTCAGGTTGTAGCACTACAAAAAACATTACTGGATGTATGTAGGAAACACCCAAGCACTCGTGACACCGCTTACTTCTAAAAAATACCTTTATTCAATTTAAGTACAGTACAACAAATATTTCTCCGCAAGCATGTGCAACATGCTTACACAAATGGCAACCAGGTAGTCTTAAAAACACACTCACCCATTCGGATGGCGAAAGCCACGCGTTCCGCCTGCACACTCAGGCTTTGTCAGGCTAGTAAATCCAATAATGCCAAATGCACCTGTAAGTTTAAAATAGGCAGCTAGAGTGGCCTGCTACTATATATATATATATAAAATAGTATAAGGTTTTTGTGGGATAACTGTTTTCGCATTTCTAAAGTTACTTGTGTCTATTGATTCGGCCGACAATAAATGGATAGATCTTTTTCATATACACTTGTCTAAGAGTAATTTGTGGTTCACTGCTCTGTGTGCTCATTGTGGGCTTCCAATCGCTCTCACCCTCTTGAGACTTAGGACTGGCTTTTAAGCTACCTAGATTGATCTGGGGTTTCCAGAAGGTTCCCCTGTTTCACTAAACCGAGGGTGGCCTCCTACACTTCTGCCCACCAGCTCAGAGTTTAGAAATCCATCTCAACAGCCTCAAGACAAACTAGTGGCGGCAGTTACATTTTTACCATCTTTGCTTTATTTTTAGTGTACACATCGTGCCCTAATTGGCCTTGCCACGAGAACTTTGCTTGTTCTTTGGCCAGATTGTTGTTTGTCCTTCTTCCTGCCTTGCAGGGTCAGGAAATCCCTAATAAGGTCAGCCTAAGCATTGCTTCAGTCCTTGGACTAGTGGGACCAACTAGTCGCTATGCCTTCTCGAGGAACCAGCCCTTCAGAAGAGTCCCTTGACTGCCCTGGTGGACTGACCAGCTCCCTTGTGGGCTACCTCGCCAGAAGCATTGCCATGCCGCGTTCGAGCCAGGGACACCAGCTTCTGCCACAAGTTGCCTTCTCCCCGAATTTCCGCTTCCCACCCTCAAAGGAACCTGTCCTGGAGCAGCTAGTATGACAGCGACTGGAAGGATGCATATCGTCGCCTGAAAACGGTGGGCATCACTGGAATTAATCTCCCCCATCTTGTGAAGTGTTCTGAGGAGGCCTGCATCAGTGGATACTCCAATTCTTCTCCTAAAGGGGTTGCATCTTGCATTTCTAGTTAACCGGAAGAATCCTCAAACCTGCAACTCCAGGGCACCTCTCACTGGAACAAACGGCAGAAGATCGAGCCCCCAGCAACCCCCAGACGATCCACAAAGAAGTCGTGGAAAATCTGTGTCAGTGTCATGGCCCTTTAGCGCCAGGCTCATATAGAGATGTGAGCAGGAGTGCTTTTACTTTATTTCAGTGGAGGAGTGCTTTTATTTTACAAGAACTTTCCAGGAGCTGAACGCCTTTATTCTAGAGAACATCCTCATGTGCTGACTCATCAGGTGTGGCTCCCTAGGCCTGGTCTTCATGTGCTGACTCATCGGGTGTGGCAGGGTTTGGCAGGCAGGCTGAACCTGGTGGGTGTGGCTTCAGAAGCTCAGCTATATAAGCTGCTCAATCCTTAAGGCCGGTGCTTCGCGTTACTGTACACTTGCGTGCAACGTGACGCTTACCGCCGCTGGGACCAGTTTACTTACCTTTGAAACCAGGTGTTCTCCTGCATACTCACCTCCAGGAAACCGGTGCTTCATCGCTTCATCTGCAGACAGTCCTGACACCCAGTGATCTTGATCCTGAAATATGCAGCACTGCACTCCACATCTAGGAACTGGGACCCTGTGAAGAAGAAGAAAGACAAGGTTAGAACATCCGTCCTAGGGCCGCGCCGCATTTGAACCCCACGCACCCCCTAGTTTACAATTTACCAGCTACTGTACCGCTGCAGCTTCGTTCCTCATTCCCTCCTGCTGCTGCCTCGAGCTCTGCAGCTTCTGCCGGCCGGCAACATCACCTGCAAGGGAAGTAAGCAAAAGAGCAAACATCAAAAGTGGAACGGACAGAAATACAAGACAACAAACTTTACAATACAACAAAAACAGACGAGGAAAGACTAAGGCAAACAGGACACTTACCTGAAGTATAGTGGCTTAGTCGCAGCAGGACTGGACTACCACGTGCAAGGGACCAGTGAAGGAGCTCAGTCCACATCATACAAGCGCCCCTGCCAGAAGCAGCAGGATGGAGTGCTCGCCAAAACTAACCAACAGGTGAGCTTTCCAGGGACAGCGCATCCCATGGGTACCACAGTTTGGGAGAAGGGGTCTGGAAGGGGATCATGCGCACAAGCTGGCATACCCACGCCCCCTATTCTCCACGCAGGAGCAGTCCCGAGCAGCATCACCTATTACCATCAGTCACCACATAAGCGCAGAGGGCGAAATTGGACCCGAGCGACCTCACCTCCGGGAGGGCTGCAACCGTGCCCCAACGCCTCCGCAGAAACCAGGTGAGCTCAACAGTGAGGGGGTAAGTATCAGTATGGCTGTTGTGATGATTTACGGATCTCGCCCTTTCTCCCCACAGTGGATGTCTTCCCTATGAAACAAGGGAGGCGAGTCCACTACGCAACATTCCTTCTAGGGGTGGCGGTAAACTGGACCTCACAGCGAGAGACTCCCCTCATGGGGATAAGGACTCCCATTCCGTGAAGGACTCCTGTATCCTCTTTCCTATGAGACCCTCATTTTCACAAGAGGTCCAACCTGAAGAAACTACTGTTTGCTATTGTAAGATAGCTTCTTTTACTCAACCAAGACCTGAAACCACTGAGAAGAGGAAGAGTAAAAGAGACATGAAGAATGGCAATAGGTTGAAACCCAATCATACTCAGAAGAAGTGTGAAGGCGCAATACCAACTACACCTTCAGTGAAAATAGCCAGTATTGGGAAGAGTTAGGCGCAAGGAAGCATAAAGAATACCTCTTGGAATCGGCTAGGCAGGGCGGGTTGTCTACGGCATGTGCAATACAAAGTACTTACCAGGGTATACTACACTAGGGCTCAGCTTCACAAAATGGGAGGGCACCAGACCCTAACTGTGGCACAGAAGAGGGCACCTTCTTCCATACTAATTGGGCCTCCTGCCCAAGGACATGGCGGTTCTGGGGAGCTGTTCAGGGGGCATTAGCGAAGGTCCTAGGGAAACCAGTGCCAGACTGCCCGAAGCTCTGATTACTGCATGTATGGGGTGGGGGGGGATTGGACTTCCCCCGTAAAGAGTTATGATTGTTCAAGACAGCGCTGTTGGTAGCCAAGAGAGACATAGTGGCAGGTTGGGGGTAGCTGTTAGGTAGAATTCTCTGTTAAGGCTAATTTCCCAAACCTAGTGAGTCCCCCAGCAGCTGGATTTTTGGGGTTTATTTTTTCTCCTGCTAAGCGTGAGACTCTTTTTCTCCCACTCTTAGGCATGATTTGAGAATGTCCTTTGACTGTGAATGTGTTTTATGGGCTATGGGGTCTTTTACTTCATAGGGCTTCATGTGTTTTTGGTAAGTGTGTTATCCAGCACCCTCAGTGCTATTCTATAGTGACCCCCAAACATATACTCCATACCCTGGGACTGACTACTGTCTCCCAGGGCATGTAAAGTCACCATTGGCTTTACTAGCCTCAAATTGTGAACAGAACCAGTACAAACCATCATATTGTGGAAGTACTGGTAGGGGTAATTCGATTGCCCCTGGGTCTGTTTTCCAAGGGGGCACTGTCCATTCCCCCTTGTCGAGTTTCTGGCTGGTGGCAGTGGATACCACGCGAAATATTCCACCAGAATATTTCCTATGGGATTTTCCCATTGATTTTAAACGCACCACTTTTTGGTGCAATGTTAAAGATACCGTTGGGTTATTTATTTAATATTTATTCCCCTGTTGGGTCTTTTTGCCAGGACTCTGTTTTAAAATAGCGTTTGTGTTCGCCTCTGAAACTCCAATCCAAGTCGAGCCCTTTGTTCCACTTTTTGGCGGGCTTCTCCACAGAAGCCCTCCAAATGGTGTCACTCTGTCTGGGGTCTACAGGATGTGTGGGAGGGGGATGAGGCACCCTGGACTGAGTTGCCTTGGCAACTCAAGTCGCACTCTTGTGTGATTGGCCCAGTGGTGAGCCGCCCCGGCTCACCACTTAACATGTTTGAGTGACAGCTAGGCTGTTGAAAGGGGGGTTTTCTGCCTAAAAGCAGGGCTTTGGGGACTGGAACTTCAGAAGTCGCCACAGGACCTAAAGAATCCGAAGAGGGGAGACGCTGAGCCATCTACAACGACAACACCACCGGTGGAGCCCTGCTGTACGAACTCACCACTTCCCCGACGACAGAGGAGATCTTCTTCCAGGAGAGTCTTCTTCCCTTTGAGCTGGTGGGACCAACCAGTTCGCCTTTTTCGCCTTCCTGGACGTCTCGTGGTCGAATCGCCCATGTCAAGCACCCCGGCGGCCGGATAGCCACGCTTCACCACTACCGCAAATAAAAGGGTTGTACGTTTTAATCAGGAAACTCCGCGGCTGGTTTCTTCCCTGGCAGTGCAACGATCTCCAGCTTTCTTCCTCGTTGAGATCATCTCTTCCGCTGGTCGATGCCACGACTTGCACCGTGCTGCCAGGAACAACTGCTACCGCTGGAGCTTTTTCACCATTTCAGGTACTGGGTCCCGCCTGGTCTCCCTTGCAACAGATTGTCCAAGGTGTCCCGTAAATCCTTGACTTTCTAACTGGGTTGACCTCAGACCTACTAACTTTGCCTTTCTGAACTGATCCAACCTCTTTTTGACTTTTCTGCAAAGACTTTGAGTGCATTTCCACTGTGTGATCTTGGGCACATTCTGCCTTGCTCTCTTCCAAGAGTGGGCCTGCCTATGAACTTTTTGCTCTACAGTAGACCCTGCCTTTCTTGACTTGCTGTGGGTTCCTAAAAGTGTTGGTACTGTGTGATTTTCCTATTCTGTCTTTTCTCTCCCTTTTTAAACAAATTATTGTAGTGCCATCTATGGTGTCATGCCTGCTGGACATATCTCTGGGCCGGGAATGACCTCTCCATACAAAATGAGTTACACCCATAGAACCGCTAGACCATCCTATTCGAAAAGGAGGTTGTTCGATGCATTGCCCGGAAAACGACATCTGCATTTTTCACGTCGTTAAATTCACGTGACTTAGTTCCGTCACGTGTATCGCGGCACTACATACATAAGCAGCGTGGAAACGTTGATCGCTGCTTCTGATTAATTCATTTTTGGCGTTTTGTAGCTGAACTCCAGACCTGCGTCCTCGCATTCCCTTCAGCAACTTCTTCGGCCTTTTGGAGCGTGTTTTCCTTCACACGCTAATTCCTGGAGCCGTGTATCCTGTTCGCGTGTCAAATCTCCACGCGGATGCTGTCTTCAAGCGCGGCTGTCCTGAGCTGCGTGTATCCTGTTCGCGTGCCAAATCTCCACGTGGACGCTGTCTGCAAGCGCGGCTGACCTGAGCTGCATGTATACTGTTCGCATGCCAAATCTCCACGCGAACGCGGTCTCCAAGCGCGGCTGTCCTGGGCTGCGTGTATCCTGTCTGCGTGCCAAATCTCCACGCGGACGCTGTCTGCAAGCGTGGCTGTCCTGAGCTGCGTGTATCCTGTTTCCGTGCCAAATCTCCACGCGGACGCTCTCTCCAAGCGCGGCTGTCCTGGGCTGCGTGTATCCTGCTTGCGTGCCAAATCTTCACGCGGACGTTGTCTTCAAGCGCGGCTGTCCTGAGCTGCATGTATCCTGTTCGCGTGCCAAATCTCCACACGCGGATTTTGCACGCGAACAGGATATACGCAGCCCAGGACAGCTGCACATATCCTGTTCGCGTGCAAAATCTCCATGCGTAAACTCTGTCTCCAAGCGCGGCTGTCCTGGCTGCGTGTACGCTGTCGCGTGCAATCCTGCACGTGGTTTTCTGAACTACTTTGAACCTTTGGTACCTGTGACAGTTAACAGATGAACTTCTAATTTTTGTTCTTCGTGGGAAAGGAAGTATTTCATGAACTATTGGAAGGTCATTGTGCACAGTACTTTGGACGCTATCCTGTGGTGCACCAACCCGGTATCTAGCGTGAGCCTCGTGCCATTCGGGATAAGTCTCCCTTACTAATCCTCCCCTCCTTTGTCGTTGGTTCAACTCCTGGTTTTCTTCAAGAGACTTTCGTTGAATACTTCCGTTTTTTACCATAAGGTCAGTGTTTTGAATTAATGCCAATACTGTGCTATCATAGTGATTTGAGTTTGGGACAGTTTCTTATGATACTTTATCTATCCTAGGCGTACTTCCGATACAATACCCACGCCCTTTCCAGTGATCCATCTCTCTGCCTGTTTCATCAGTCAGAGAGTTGTATCATTTAGAAGGTCTAATTTGACCTACCTACAATCAAGTCGTGTGAAAAAGGATCCGGAAGAGCCCTACCAATTGTATCCTTTTTTGGTTAACGTATCCTTTTCAATTGATACATTGGTGATTTATGACATATGGTTACGCGCTCACCTCTGTTTTGCTAAATAAGTGGTGTCTTAAGCTAGACTTGTCAAATAATTAATTAGGGAGGTGTGTATATTTCTAGTGACTGTGTTTGAACTTGCTTGACATATTAGTGCCAGTGTATTTTTACAAGTGTGTTTTAAATAAATAATGATATACTTTTATACCCAAGCTCTGGTCAGTGTTTGCTTGTGCTAATGTATTTTTGGCCCTATTGTGTATACTCTATATACTGCCTAACTCTTCTTGAGAGAAGTCTGACTGCTCAGCCACAGTTACCAGGTAAATCTGGGTGGGCGCGGAGTCCCGTAGAGTCCCAGTCTGTCCAGGATTCTGAACTGAGAGGAGATGCTGCTACATTCTGCTTTGCTGGAAAACTTTTTCAAACTGTTCTAAACTGGCCCTTTAACTGGTTGATTCCACCTTAAATAGGTGTTGCAGGCGCAAAGCACCGCACAGAGTCCCGTAGAGTCCCAGTCTGCCCAGACCGCCTCAGGACGGTGTAAGGGCGGTGTTTGAACGAAGATGGTCAAAAGGCGGTGACTGCCACAGACAAGGCTGAAAACATTATACGAGTGCCGTCAGTCGAAATTAACAAAAGATTTTGGCATTACCACAGCAACAAAGTTCGCCGTTGAGGTAAGCGATGGAAGTGCAGAAACGGTTGTAATAAATGATAAGCAAATGAACATACCTTCTTTACAAGCGCTTGCGTCTGCCCAAGTAACCACAAATGTTGAGGAAAGCGCTGACACACAAACCATGAGTGTGCAATTACCTTGAGGCGACCTGCGTGGCCAACCCGAAGCAATTCTTTGTCCCGCGGGCCAAGCGAACACGCAACCTGCCCGCCCACTACTATCTCACCTAGAATCGATGCCAGCGTCCTCATTGGCGATAGAAGTGATCTCCCGTGTGAACTGCATAATGGAATAACCATAGACCCCACATAATTCCTTTCGCCGTTCGATGTCACGGATGTCGAATTACTGGAGTTAGATGTTACAACGGGCTCCTTCGAACGGAGAGAAGTATCATTTAAGACTCAGCTGCCCCAGTTGCCGAGTGATCAGACGCAATGCATTATGGATTCTGAGGTACATCGACTCCACATCCAAATCGACCCTGCTGCAGCCATTCTGAACACGCCAGCTCTACAATCTGCAGCACTGGTATCGGCCTCGGCTCCTCCCGCAGTAGCAGAGGCAGTAATCACGCCTCGCACTTGCATTGCAAATCATCCGTTACTGAATTCCATTCAGACGGGATTCGTCTTTCCTGAAAGGCAAATGGACTGTATCCATAAAACTATTGCGCGTGGACCCGCGAATGCAAAATGCACAATAAACAGGGATCCAGACCTCACCCAACTCACATCGAAGGCATTGTTAACTGGACCTCCCGGCAGGCAACGCAGCTGTTGTTTAGCACCGGGAAGTGACTTGATCAAGTGGCCTGAAACTGACCCAGTAAAATTAAACCCAACAGGAACCGAGCCTAATCAAAATAAAATGACGATTTTTCTAACACCGAGGCGTGACGCTGCCGAGCGTGAGGCTCGCCTATCGAAGGGGCTGTCTGATGACTATTTGCAAAACAAAGACAGGCTGACCAACAGCTTTTATACAACCAGGCAACACACAGAGGGCGATGCCTGTCATAGACACAAATCACAGCCGAAAAAATGCAAACTCGGCAGAAGTAATGAAAAACAAAGGGAGAACAAGTACTCCTCATCAAAAATCCCCGCAAGTAAAGGACATAATAATTGGGTCAAGTGATGCACTAAACGACTCGGTGCTACACATTCGGGACGTTGCCACATATGAGTCAATAAGGGACCAAGGCGCAATACTGACAAATATGGAAAACAAATGATCCAATCTTACTCACAGCTACTCGCTATTACAACAAAAAAGTGAAATGGAGGCTAACCTTTCGCTGCAATGGCAACATAGATTGGGCGATTTGGCAATGAAAGAGCACCCAAATTCTGCTGACCTAATGGAGGCCATTTTAGAATGCATTAAATGGTTTCGCCATTTAGATAAAAATCGCCTGAATGACCAGTTGCGCTACAATAACCCATAAGATGAACAGCAGTCAAAGGGTTTCCCCAAACCGGCCAATACAGCGATTCATGCTGAAGAGACAGGTATATTGAGTCAACTAATACCTTCTGGAGTTCCAGCAGTACCCCTAAAACCATGACAAAAAGAAGTCGGATTAGCTAACGCATCCAAGACAATTGCAAAACCTGTCGAGCAGGCTCTGCCGTCAGTGATTGTTGATCCTATCACTCCGGCAATTTTACCAGAAGTGAAACCGCAAGAGCCCACAAAGGGTATCCAGTGCAATACCTTCGGTATATTTCAGGGGAATGCAAAGACACTGGACCTATCCATAAAAAAAAGTGACGGAAGTAATAAAACGATTGCCGGCAAAAAGAAAAGGCGTCGTAAGCAGTTACCAGTAAAAACCAAACAATTCATTCGCAATTTGTCTACACCCCGAAAAGCGGGACTATTTCAGCGAAGGACGGCAGACAAGCCACTCGAACCCCAAGTCGTTAACAACACCAATGATGGGGCATTGAAAGAAGCCGGACGACGAGACCGGCTTCCGGATTCAATCCCAAAAAAACGCCCCAGATTGGACGGGGTCCCCTGCTCTGGAGAGGCTATACAGGAGTCCCTGGCTGTTGAGGAGTGGTCTACGTACTCAATTGACAGTGACGAGGAATCAGCAAATGAGGAAAACGAGGGCACATCAGGCGTGCTCTCCTGGGCGTTGTCGAACAGATCCTTATCCTCTAACCACTCGCCCTGTGGATGCAAAGCGAAAAAAGGCAAAATGACTCACCTCCCAAACGAAGATAAAGACCTAATTAAGGTACCAAAGAGTGCACTGTCGAGTGGGATCAATCGACCTAAGGAAGGCTCAAAGAATAGAAATGAGATAAACAAAACTCTAAACCCAAGACAAACACAAAGGTCAAAACAGGCTGATCAAAAACCTCAAGAGTGTGCCGAGAATCGTCGTGTGCACTCAGGAGCGACAGGGAAAATTCGGATTGTGAACATCTTTCCAGATGGCAATGAAGTAAACCTAAACAGAAATAACGTGATGCGTTTACTCCATGTAATTCCTCCATTACGTACAATCACGTCGGATGATATCCGTCTCGTTGAATACATTTCGGAGACATGCTCTGACCAAATTTTCTTACATATCCGCTCACAAGCGGTAGAAAAAACCCTACTAGCAGCGAGAGACGAACTGCTCTCATATGGTTTCCAGGTGTCATTCCAAAGAGAAGAAAGTAAGAAACAGCTGTCTTTGAGCAAGTCTATGGCCGAAAATAGTCGTACTACCAACGAAAAGAGGAGAGATATCCTAAAAGAAGTATTTAACATTCACCCCGCAGGAACTGCCAAAATAGCCCAGAATAAGCTCAGGGATAATACAACTGGTCAGCGCAAGAAGTAACTAGTCTTGCAGAATGGAAAAGTGCTCCCTGGACTGGTGTCATGGAACACACAGGGTTTTACCCATCTCTTTCAAGATCTTCCTCTCTCACTAGACAACAACCTAGCGTTATGTCTACAAGAAACGTGGCTATGAGAAGAACCAATAAGAGATGGTTATTCCATAATACTAAACCCTGCAGGAAAAAATATCGCTTTGGTCGCCCATTTTCGGGGCTGTTAATAATGTTGAACAATTCCTTTGGTTGGGAAATAAAAGAAACCTATATGCCCAACCTATTTGTTCTAGGAATCTTGATGGAATTCAAACCAACCGTCTTCGATGTCCCAAAAATGTTACTGTTGTTAAACACGTATTGGAACCCAAAGATGATATCTACGAGCTGTTATTTGAAATCATTAACAACAATCATAGACAACAATCTGATAAAATGGCACTCAATGCAGATAATCATATGTGGCGATCTAAACTGTTCCTGGTTTGATGACATCCAGTCTACGACTAGGCTCACAAAAGAATCATCTGATCCCTATGCGGAGAGAAGACACCTATGGTATAGTGCTATGGAATCCCGGGACTGTGAAATGCTGAATGGGAAGACAAAGAGTGATAATCCACCCAAACCAACCTGGCATGGTGGGACAACGCATAAAACGCTTGACTATATGTGGATCTCAAATAATGTATGGGCTGACATCGAAGATCTTGAAATATGTAAAAGTGTTAACAGTGACCACGATCCATTGGTTGTGCGTTGGATGTGTGACAAAATCACATCGGATAGCACCTATGTAACCGCTGTTGAGGTCAATCAAGGTGGGAACAGGCTTCGAATCAATGCGGCCCAAGTACATAGGCTATCACAAAATCTTCGAGAAGGAAATCTGTCACCACGAAGCAAAATAAATTTCGCACCAATGCTTCCGAAATGTAGTACTGCAAGTAAGTCAAGAGGTAGTTTACCTAAAGATCCGAAACACGTCTTCAGCCGGACTGTGTGCAACGAAAAAAAAGAGTCTGCGTAAAGACATCAGACGGCTTAAGAAATTACAGTGTCATAACGTTGCCCAAGAAATTAAAAAGAGGAAGTTAAAATACAGGAACTGGCTGAAGTCTTTCATGTGCTTAAGAGATCAAGAAAGAGGCGAAGAAATACTAAAATTAATCTTGACCCACAATTCAAGAGAAATTTGGAATATCTTAAATAATGGTACGCTGAACCAAGAGTCATCCCAGTCTAATGGCATCTCAAAGGCGAATTGGGAAGATCATTTTCGCAAAGTATTCGGAGCTGCCTCTACATGCAGTACGTCGTTGGCATCAGAAAGCAACGTAACTTGGGATGTCATTGAGAGCACGGAGGACATTGCGTACATAATCCAGCATCTACAAAATTCTAGAGCAGCAGGGCCTGATGGCATAACTAACATCATGCTGAAAGAAAAAAAAGAGCAATGGTCCAAGTTCGTTGTCCATCTATTTGAAATAATCGCATCATTTAAAGAAATACCAGACTCTTGGCGATCAGCGGTTGTTGTACCTGCGTTCAAGAAGGGCAGTCGGACCGACCCTTCAAATTATAGGCCGATTGCGCTTCTTGACACTATTGGAAAAATCTTCGCAACCTGCCTACAACGCAAACTAACGAGATGGGCTAATGAATCAGGCTTGATGGACTGTAGACAAACAGGTTTTACGGTGTGGGGACCGAGGTAAACCTGATGATACTAACTCTGTTAAAACTGGAGACGTTGAAGAAAAAAATCAAAGATGTTTTTGGCATTTATCGACATGCGTCAAGCTTTGACTCAGTCAATCGAGACAAATTGTGGAGAAAGCTATCTAAGTGGAATTGCCCAGTTTCGCTATTACATCCAGTGATTGCACTACACTCGAATACCACAGTGTCTGTGCGGATGAACTCCCAAGGAGAGCTAACAAATAAAATACCGACTAAAAATGGAGTTAAACAGGGTTGCCCCCTTGCGGCGTTACTATTTAAATTGGACATCGCAGACATTCCATCAGCATTTAGAGATGTCAATTGCTTCTCACCAAAGGTGAATGGGCAAAAGATTAGCTATGCAATCTACGCCAATGATATTGTGTTAATGGATCTTACACAAATCGGGCTTCAGAGGTTGCTTCGTAGCTTCCAAACGTATTGTGAAGCAAATGACTTAACAATATACGAAAAAAAGACAAAGATCTTGGCAATTGGAAAGGTTTTCACTAGGAAGGATCGTGCATTTAAATGGTCCATCAGTCACGAAAACATTGAAATTGTCTCTTCCATACGTTATCTGGGAATACTTTTTAACAACTCAATAAGAGAGGCGGACTGGATGACGGATCTAAAAAATCGTATGAACATCTACGCTCTACAAGGAGCCCGGATTCACGCTGACTATGGTAAATTTACAACACTCCCTGTGTTGACATTCTACAAACAGAAGGTGGTGCCTGCGATCAGCTTCAGCGCAGAAACTGGGTGGAATCTGAGCGCTAAGTGCTGGGAAACACTGGAAGGCAAGTTCTGGAGACGTGTACTTAGACTTCCTGCACACGTCTCAGTAAAATCTCCTTATATACAACAATGCTATGGAGATCAATCGGTATGGTAAGGAAAATAGATCTGACTGATCCAGCACTGGCTTATAAGATTTTGTCTGCTTCAATGCTACGACCGCATTAAGGGCTGCTGAGCTGTTGGATCAACAAAATAAAGCAAATTGTCGACTCTGCCGACATCAAGTGGGAAACAGTGATGGCTACTCCACAACTAGCCAAAATAAAATTACGTCAATGGAGTTGGATACAGAACTCAGAAAACCGAGCTGGCTTGAAGACCACGTTGGATTTAGGACTAGCAGATAACAGCTTGGATCAGTTACCCAAATATTTAAAGCAATTTCCCTCCAGGTTCCACCGAAATAAATTCCTGCGTCTACGGTTAAATATATATCATACAAAAGATGTGCTTTGGGCTAGACACGACGAAAAAACAACGGACAATACTTGTAGATTTTGTCAAGTGTCAGTAGAATCCTTAAAACATTTAATAATGGAATGTGAGGAGTTGGTAGAAGCTCGTTCACTGTTTTTAGGAAAGCATGCTCCTGTAAATGACAATGTTGACGATTGGTGGTCCAGGATGCTGTCTACAAACAACGTTCATTTAACATGCGCGGTGATTAAATTCTTGGAAAAGATTATACCAAACGAAGTAATGAAATCATCAATAGAATAGGAAGAACATTGTTTTGCTTCTGCTTCATCATAATTATCTGTTTTCTGTTTCTGTGTTCTGTGTTTTGTATTGTAATAAAAGTTTGAATAAACTACAAATTACAAATAAAAAACAAAAATCAAAAATAATAATCTGGGTGGTACAGGCTGCTACCAATTGGGTTTACTGCTAACATCTGTAGTCTTAAACTGTTTGCAGTGGCCCCTAAGGAAACTGCACAGGTTTCTGCCTAACAGGCACACATCTCTACCATCAGCAAGGAAGTCCACTGGCTCCCCAACCCGGGACAGAATTAAACTAAGATTGCTTGTCATTGTTAGGGAGAATTCTCATTCTTTGGCTAATTTCCCTTACCTATAGAGTCCCCCAGCAGCTTTGCTGGATTTGAAGGGTTTGTTTCTTTTCTCCTGCTAAGAGGGAGACTCTTTTTCCCACTCTTAGGCATTTTTGCTATGTGTGTTCTAGGCTATGTTTGTGTTTAATGTCTATGGGATTTTCTCAACCCCATAGGAACCATCTTTATTCACATGTGTTACACAGCACCCTCCGTGCAGTGACAGAGGGGTGTTGTAGCGACCCCCCAAACATAGCCTCCATACCCTGGGACTGACTACTGTCTCCCAGGGCATGTAAAGTCCCCACTGACTCTACTAGTCAATTTTTGTGAACTAAACCAGTACCACTCATCTTACTATGGAGGTAATGGGAAGGGTTAATAGTTTTTCCCTTATGTTCATTTTCGAGAGGGTACCATACAGTCCCTCTCTCAAAAGTTTCTGGCTGGTGGCAGTGGTTACTACCGTAAATATTTGACCACAAATATTTTCCCATGGGATTTTCCCATTGTTCGAAGCTACCACATTTTCTGACAGCTTCTAACATACCGCCGATGTACTTTAAACTAACTTTACTCCGGTAGGTTTTATTTGCCAGAACTTTAATAAAACTTCTTTCTCGTGTCTTTCTCTAAACTCCTAACCCAGGTCGGGGATCCTTTGTTCGTCCTTATGGCGGGCTTCTGCCAAGAAGCCCTCCTTTCTACGCTACTGAGTCTGGGGTGGGCCCGTTGTGTGGGAGGGGGAGTAGGACCCCTGGACAGGGTTGCCTCCGCAAACCCATGTCGCACTCTACCCTGATAGGCTGGAGGGTCTCCCACCAAGATGACCACTCCACTGTGTGAGTGACAGCTAGGCTGTATGAATGGGGCTCCTTTTGCATAAAAGCAGGGTCCTGAGGACTGGAAGAGAAAGACGTCGCCACTGGAACGAAGAAGCCGAAGAGGAGAGAAGCGAAAGACATCTGCAACGACAACCACCGGTGAAGCCCTGCTGCAGCGTCTCACCACTTTTCTCCACACAACGAGAGAAGATCTTTATCTGAAAGAGCCTTCTTCCCTTGAGCTGGTGGGGCCAACCAGTTTGCCAATCGCCTTCCTGGACCTGCCTTGTTTGAATCGCCAGTACCCTGTACTCGGAGGCCAGATAGCCAGGCAACAGTCCACACGGACCGCGATTTAAAGGAGCATACCTTTTATTCGTCGGGCAGTACTGCGACTGGTTTCATCCCTGGGTAGTGCAGTAACTCGAACCTTCCTCCACGACGAGAGCCTCTCTTCCTCTGTTGGATTCCCGAACTGCGGGAACTACGAGGAACAACAGCCACCGCAGGAGCCACTTCTTCATTTTAAAGGTACATTGTTCTGCCAGGCCGCCCTTTCTTCGCGGTAGCACTAAAGGTATTTTAAATCCATTTCCTACCTGTTGGGTCGGGTTACCAGTCATTTGGTCGAAAACCAAATGGTCGAATGACCATTTGATCGAAGTAAAAATGGTTGAAAAAAAAGGTCGAATTTTTTATTTTTTTTATTTTATGGGGGGTTCCCCCCAAACCCCATTTTTCTTTATTAAAAAATATTTTTTAAGCAACCAAAACTAAAAAAAATATAAATAAATAAATAAATTTAACCTTTTTTTTCGACCATTTTGATTCGATCAAATGGTCATTCGACCATTTATTTTCGACCAAATGACCGGACACCGTTGGGTCGGCCGCCCCGCTCTCTTAACATTGTCTTTCACCTTCTGCACCCACCTTTTCAAAATCGATAACCAAAGACTTGACTGCAGCTACAAGAACATTTTGCTCCTGGGCCCTTGCCCTGTACCACAGACTCTGGCACAGGCCTACTGACTCTGGCTACATTTGTTAGATCTGCCTTCTTTAGATTGATTCTCAACTAGGACTGTGTTGGTGCACCTACCTCTTATAACTACCCTTTTCTTCCCCTTTCTAAACCTTGTGATATGCCATTTTGCTCAGTTTTCATTTAAGTATTTTCTCTACTGATGTACTGTCTTGCTTAAATCTGGTTCACAAACTTATGGGAAGTGTTGCAGGGTGTGTAAGAAGCTATTTCTAGATAACTTGTGTTTTCCCTCCCCTGTGAGAAATTGCTAGAGTATCCCTTGTGTGTGGTTTTCACTGTGCCGTTTTGCTCAGTTTTCACCCTGGTTCACTTGGTCTACAATTGAACTAGGGAGTGTGTATATTTTTCCTTGACTTGATTTTAACTTGCTTGATGACTGTGATAAAGGTGTTTTACTAGAAGTGTATAAAATAAATATATATCTACTCTTTAATACAAAGATTTGGTCAGTGTTTCATTGTGCCCTAGTACTGTAGGCCTATTGTGTAAACCCTGAATACTGCTCATCTCCCTCTTGAGATAAGTCTGACTGCTCAGCCACAGCTACCAACTAAATCTTTGTGGTACAGACTGCTACCAAAGGGGATTTATTGCTCTCACCTGTAGTCTTAATATTCGGTAGTGCTCCCAAAGGGAACTGCACAGGATTCTACCTAACATTCATCACACCCAAATCCCTCGCACTGACTGCCCCCAGGTACCCATCAGACAAATTCTCCAGGCATAGCACCTCTAGCCCTACTAGAACACCTTACAAATACCTTCGGAACATTCCCAAATTCAATCGGAAAACAGCAGGGGGATCTAGCTTCCCTGTGCTAGCAGCAAAGTGCTGGAATACTCTCCCCACGACTATCAGGTCTGAGGAATCATTCTGGTCATTCAGAGCCAGGGTGAAATCCTGGCTATCTACTCAGTAGGAATAGGATACCTGCATGCTTGTCTATTCTGAATTGTGCACTTCCACTGTAACCGTCAGACTGTATCACGACATGGACCATATTACTACCTATTGTACTGCCCTTTTTGTTTCTCGCATGTGCAACTGTCTGTAACTCATGTTTGCTGCAAGCCCAATGCCCCCAGTTACCTGAGGGTTTGGCCGCGCTATATAAATAAACAAACTAAACTAAACTAATGGTGACCAGCCAGATGTCCGCGGACGCCATTGGCTCGAATGGTTTGTGCGCCAAGGTGCCCAACACTACATTGAGGTCCCACACAGGGTGTGGTTTCATGATTTGACGGAAGAGTCTGGCAAGGCTCGTCAAATGTCGCTTGACCCCGGGTTGAAGAGGAGAAAACTCCATCCTCCGAATTTCTGTAGGCCCCTATGGCTGCCAGATAGGTGCGGCATGTATCCATCTGCAGTCGGCAAGGTGTGCAGAGAAGGAGAGTATGTCATCCAACGTGTACGTAAGGGGGTCGATCTCCTTAGAGTCAGCCCAGTGACAGAACCTCAACCATTTACTTTGCACTGGCTCCTAGTGGCATTGCTCCTAGCGCCCTGAATGATTCCTAGGATAGCCTGCGATAGGCCCAGGTGCTTCAGCGGAACCTGCTCAGGAACCACGCTGCATGGGCTAACTTCTGTGGGGCAGGGTGGATAACCCTGCCCCTCTGTTGCACCAGGAGAGGAGCTGGGCCCATCGGCAGGTGAATTGGAGGCCTGTCCGAGAGGCTGAGAAGCTCCGAGAACCACAGTCTCGCGGGCCACCATGGAGCTATCAGGATGATGCTGAGGTGACATGATTCCTTTATCTTGCAGAGCACCCTGTGGATGAGGGGTGTAGGAGGGAAGGCATACGCAGTCATGCTGCTCCACTGAATCTGAAAGGAGTCTCACAGGGAGCCGGGGCCCTGCCCCTGCCAGGAGGCAAACTGGTGGCACTTGTTGTTGTCCTGGCAGGCAAAGAGATCCACCTGTGGATGCCCCCCATCTGCTGAAGATATCCAGTAACACCTGATCATTCAGTTGCTACGCGAAATTGTCCGCTCCCATTCTGCTGAGCCTGTCCTCTTCCAGGTTGGGCCCCCCCCGGAAGGTGGATGGCACTCAGGTAGATGCTGTTTTCCAGGGCCCAATCCCACATGCTGACTGCTAGGTAGCACAGTGGAGGGGGCCTGGTACCACCCTGCTTGTTGACATAGTACATGCTGGTGGAGTTGTTTGTCTGGATGAGGACGACATTGCCCCCAATGAGCGGAAGGAAAGCTTTGAGAGCTAGGCAGATGGCTTTCAGCACCAGCCAGTTGATATGAGACTCCTGCTCCTGCAGGGTCCAGACTCTGTGGACACTGTGGTTGCCCAAAGTGGCCCCCCCCCAGCCTTCCAGGGAGGAATACGTAGTAATGGTGAACTGCGAGACCGGCTGCCAGAAGGGCCTGCCCTCCCGCAGGTTGCAGTCCCTGGAACACCAAGTGAGGTCTGGGCATAGAGATGGCAGAATGCTGACAAGCTCCGCTTGGGAGCGCTGCCATGATGCCTAGTAGGTTTTGGTACCACCAGGCTGAGGTCACTTCTCGGGTGAGGAAGTGAGTAGTGGCCCCCTTGATGGCTGTGACCTTGTCCTCCGAGGGGAAAACTCTCAGAGCTTGTGTCCCATATGAGGCCCAGGAAAGTCAGGCTCTGTGTAGGCTGCAGCAGAGACTTCTTGAGGTTGACCGAAAACCCCAGCTCGTGGAGTGTGATCATAAGGGTGGAGGAAGTGTGATACACCTCCTCTGGAGATCTACTTTGACGAGCCAGTCGTCCAGGTACGGGTAGACTTGGTGGCCCTGCACCCTAAGTAGGACTGCCACTATATTCATGAGCCTGGTGAATACCCTGGGGGCTGAATAGAGGCAGAAGGGCAGCACCTTGTATTGGAAGTGGCAGCCCATGATCCTGAATCGTAGGAAGGAGCGATGCGGCTGCCAAATCAGGACGTGTAGATAAGCGTCCTTCAGATCCAGGGAGCACATCCAGTCTCCCCTGCACAATGTCTCCGCAATCAGTGCAGGCGTACTTATCTTGAATTTCTGAAGAGGGAGGGAGAGGTTGAAGGCGAAAAGGTCCAACACAACTCTCAGGCCAGCCTGGTTCTTCTTTTGTATGGTGAAAATCCTGGAATAAAGGCCCAAGCCTCGCTGGGAGGCTGGGACTTCTTCCACCGCCTGGCTCTCGACAAGCGACCAAACTTCCGCCAGTAGTGTTGCTGTCCCAATCTGTGGGAGAGGAGGGGAGGAGGGATCAGTGGAAGAGATCGGTAGGTGGTACCCTGTGGATACTACCGAGAGGATCCAGGGGTCCGTGAACTTCTGACAACAAGACTGTGCGTGCAGAGCAAGCCTGCCCCCCACTGGAGACACGTGAACCCGAAGGTATGCGTCATGCCTAAGTACCCCAGACAGAGTGGCACCACTTTGGAGGGCTTCTGTGGAGAAGCCCGCCAAGAAGTGCAACAAAGGGCTCGACTTGGGTTGGAGTCACAGAAGAGAACACAAACGCCATTTTAGAATCGAGTCCTGGCAAAAAATACCAACCGGAGAATTAATATTAATTAAATAAACCAGTGGTATGTTCGAGGCTACCGTAAATAATTAAATAAAGGTAGTAGCCTAAAACAATGGGAAATCCCATAGGAAAATATTCACGGTTGAATATAAAAAGTAGTATCCACTGCCACCAGCCAAAACTCGATCAGGGGGGACGGAGACGTGCCCCCTCGACTAACAGATCCTGGGGCAATCGAATTGCCCCAGCCAGTACGTCCACAATATGATGGTTTGTACTGGTTCTGTTCAGAATTTAAGACTAGTAAAGTCAATGGTGACTTTACAGGCCCTGGGAGACAGTAGTCAGTCCCAGGGTATGGAGTCTATACTGGGGGGTCACTATGACACCCCTGTGTCACTGCACTGAGGGTGCGGTGTAACACATATCACAAAAACACATGAAGCCCTATGGGGTAAAAGACCCCATAGCCCATTAAACACATCTAGATCCAAAGAAACACACTCAAATCATGTCCAAGGGTGAGGGTAAGAGAGTCTCACTCTTGGCAGGAGAAAAAAATAAACCCCAAAAATCCAGCAAAGCTGCTGGGGGACTCACTAGGTTAGGAAATTCAGCCTAAACAGAGAATTCTCCCTAACACTGCGTCCGCTCCTTGTCGGAGTGTTGATGTGACTGGGTGTACGCCTTGGCCGTGGCCTTCGACTTTGCGTTGGTAGAGTGAAAGAGGTCACTACTCTCGAACGGAAGGTCCAATATGCGATCCTGGACGTCTGGGTTAAACTTAGCAGCCCGAAGCCAGGCAGTCCCTCTCATGTCCGTGACGATGCATATGGCCCGGCCAGAAGTTTCAATATGGGCCACGGTGGACTCCATGATGTCCTGCTCCACCATTTTAGTCTCTGCCAGTCCCGCCTTGAAACGTGACTGGCTCTGCACCGGAGGTTCCGGAAGGAAGTCGGTTATTTCCCGCCAAAGCCTCTCGTTAACGGCTGCCAGCATGGCATCCACATGGATTGACGAAGATGCAGCGAAACGTTGGAATAAAGCTAATTCCCATACACATCCAAGATAATCTCCTCCTTGCCTAGCTGCACCACTGATGAGGTGGCTGATGACGACTTAGGCTTTGAGTAGAGTGACGCCACAGCGATCACTGAAGAGTGCGGTTGAGGGTGTGCCAACAGCACACACCCCCAACACATCCCCCTCCATTTGCCTATAACTGGCGTCCTCGCGCCAATTGACAGGCTGGGCTGAGTGGGGCTTGAGCCACCCTTTTTTGGCCAAAGCGACAACGTCCTTCTGCATCGGGATCCCTGTTCTAGCGGTGGGGTATAGAGTGAGGACCTCTGCCAATACCCCCGCCTCCAGTTGTTTGACTTGGGTTGAGGAAGGCCCAAGTACTCTGCCAGACATGCGAGTCGTTTGTGGAAGGCCTTGGCTGACGAGGGTGTGTCGGGGTCTTCTTCCTTGTCCGTGTCCACCAGGGCATCCAGCTGGTCCGGAGAAGATGGAGGAATGCTGGCCGCTGAGGGCTGAGGTGTGGAGACCGGAGCCTGAGGCTGCAGTGGAGGCTGGTATGGAACCGCAAGAACTGTGGGAGGCAGGGAAACCGGAATCGAAGTTGCCGACGTGGGCAGCGGGGACTGCACTGGGGCCTGCAGCGCTGGAGCCATAGGAGGAATGACTATAGGCGCAGGTGGAGGGGTCGGAGGGAGCATGTCCCTGATTACATCCCTGAGGATGGCTCCCATCTGAGGAGATCTCATGAGTATGAGGACCTTTTCAAAGAACCTGTCCTCGCAGGCCGGTGGGGTGGTAGGTGATATTGATGGGGTAGCGGGTGGCTGCTGAGGCCGGTGCGTACTCTGTCTAGCCGGTTGCGGGGTAAACCTGCCCTGCGATGCTGATGGATAGGATGTAGGCCCACCTTGTGACTCGTTCTCCCACCTGCTCCGTTCCTCAGGAAGGTATTGGACGAGTGGCCATTTTGTCTGGCACGGTGGCCATCTTGTCGAGCTGAATCCCACGTGCTGAAGTCGTGGTGCTTGGCTCACTGGGCCCAGCCTCCTCCAGGACTCTTGGCGATGGAGTGTGAGGCCTACCCTGCACCTCAGGCCGAGGTCTGGTAGGCGTTTCGCCCTCGGCAGAGTTGCCAGTAGTGCTACGTGCAGACGGCCACTCGGACATGTTGCCGGTACAAGGGCGTAGCCCTTCGGGTGTACACCTGGTAAAAGAACTTTGCGGTCCCTCAGCACTGTCACCAGAAGGATCTACAGACCCCTCGGCCTGGCAGCCGGTAGCTGAATTAACCTCAGTATTCGTGCTGTTTGAGAACCTGAGAGGTTCCTCCCATCTGGACGTTTGAGGAAAGGAGTCGCACCTGCGGGGTGCACTGGAAAAGAACTGCCCTCCTTTGGGCCTTGACATGTGTCCGACAAAGTCCTTCAAGTCCTCTGGAGGCAACTTCTCGAAAGAGCTCCCTCCACCTGGCTAGTCTGTTATTCAAAGCACACAAAGAAAGTGCGTCACACGCGGTACAACCCTCCCATCCGTGGTCGGGACCAAGGCAGCAGAGGCAAAGAGCATGGGGATCTGATGTCGGGAAGAGCCCCTTGCAGGCTGGATATCTGCTGAAGCCTGCTGAAGTCGACATGCGTGAGGGAGGAGAGTGGCGCCAGAGGACCGAGTACCTGATTGATAAAAAAAGACAGAGAAGAAAAGTATCAGAGGAAGAGCGCATGGTATTACATGGCTGAAGCCAAACCAAGGAGCGCTGGTGAAATCGGCCCGTTCCCGTCGACGCGGAAAAGGGGACTGAGGAGTGGCACCGGTGGGCGGAGTCAGGGGAATGCCTGCTCCCAGGGCTGCGCCCCCGCGCTCCTCTAAATTTAAAGTGGAATAAGAGTTTTTCTGGTGGAAAAGGTTCTGTCTGCCGTCCCTAGCGAGGATACCCATGCAGAATGGAGGAAAGGGGACGGGACGTAAGAGTATGAAGGAAATATGGTCTATGTCCTGAGAAAGGCAACTGGAAGAAAAGTATATGCCGAAACGTTAGTTTGATGTTGAAAGCCTCAACATAGACTTATTGCAACAAAGTTGGGGCGTTCAGTGATCGAGTCTCCAAATGAATTAGTTAGAATTGGGAGAAACAAACTGCTCTTTTAGCAAAAGTCATTACAATTGTGTTTTTGAGTTAGGTAAGCTTTGTGTTTAGATTAATGTTGCGTCACATTATTAGTTGTCATCCTGGTAGGCTCAGCCTGACATTTTTGAGAGCTCACCCTTATTTTTGATTTGGTATAAAATATTTTTTTCTGCATATTTTTGTTTCACATTTATTGTGTTTAAAGGATTTACTGAGAAGATTCCAAGATGGCCGCCAGAGGGTGAGGACGTGCAGTCCTCAGCTCGGTTCCGGGCGAAGATAAGAAAGCAAGCTCAGCTTCTATACAGAGGCAGGCTGGGTACCAGGAAAGTCCATAGCGAATAGTGCTCTACATTTAAAGACCCCCAGTGGTGTTTGCTCCCCTCTCTCTGTGAAGCACTGAAGAGCCCACCGGCAAGAGGACAATGCGCAGAGCCTGCATGTGAGGCTGGTGGAGAGCTGATCAGTGGCACAGCAACGCGCTAGGAGAAACATCGGGGCACAGCATGCAAAGCAGAGCGTGGTGACGACCCAGACCTAAAACGATTGCATCGTGGAAAAAAACGAAGAAAAAAAAACGTTTGATGGACCAGATCAGCAAATAAACATTCCGGTAAGACTGGGAATGTGAACGGGCGGTATAGTGGCGAACATAGTGGCTGCAACAGAAGTCAGCCTCTGGATGGCATTGCAGGGGTGCAAACCAAGCAAGAGGCAGCGGGGGGTGAAACAAGGTCCGGCCCGTCTTGCCAGAAGAGAAGAGAGGGACTGACAAGAACTGTGCCCCAATAAACCTCACTGTATAAGATACAGCTTCCAGGTGAGGGGAGTCGGCTGGAGTGGGTGTGCTAGAAAGATTGTTTGGGATATCAAAGGGGGACACAGCCTGGCCACTTCGTGGCACGTCAATGGGGATACCCCATGATTGATACATCAGGAGAGAATGCAAATGGTGATTGGAGAAACATTTGAGTGAAAAGGGTTGCAAAGGACGTCACATACAGGTGAAATAAACGAACACCTAAATAAGAATCGGAGAGGAGGAGTGGAGGCCCATACACTGGGTAAGCTGAAGGTGCAGGCACCTCCCAGATGCCAATGCCAAAAGAAAAAGATAATCCTGAGAGTAAAAAATAACCCCAAACGGGGCAGGAAAAGACAATTAGAGCGGAGCTGGAAACAAGGTGGTGAGAGCGTAACAAGGGCTAAAAAGAAGGCAAGTGAAGAAGGAAACAGGGACGCCCACGAGAAAGGGGAGATGGCCCTCAGTAAGGACGATCTGAAGGAATGTTTGTGTGGAATGGAAGAAAGAATTACAGACACATTTCAGGAACAGTTTACCTCACTGCGTGAAGAACTGAGAAACTCCCTGACGGAACTTAAGGGGTAAGTGAGGGAACTGGGGGTAAGAGTTGAGGTGACAGAACAGGGTCTAGCTACAATGTCAGATGAGGTACGACAGAACAGTGAATTGCTAGATCAACTAGCCAGAGTGTCACATAATCTGTAATTGAAGGCAGAGGACTTTGAAAACCGCTCACGGAGGTCTAATATCTGGGTGAAGGGGTTAAGTGAGAAAATAATGGACTCAGATTTGAGAAGCACGATTCAACAGGGCTTTGGTAACCTGTTGACGGAGGTGCAGCCGTAAAATATAGGAATCGATCGGGTCCACAGAGTGGAGCCTGGGAGAAGGGAAGCTGGAGCAAAACCTGTGATGTGCTGGTAGCCCTAATCTCATATGGAATAAAGGAAAATATTCTGCGTGTGGCAAGAGCGGAAGGGAATATCAAAGTAAGTGACACGAGCTTTGATAGCAAAACAAATCCCATACAAAAGGACATTTCCGTTTGGACTGCTTTTCACTTGGGAAGGCGCACAGCATTGCATTACAACATGTATGGAGGCTTTGACATTGCTGAATTTGGAGGAAGAAGAGGGGCATGGAGAAAGACAAATGAGATCCTCAACCCAACGGGGGACCAGACAATGGGATTGGACCACTGTGCAAGGGAAGCAGGGTGGCAGGGGAGCAGAATTGAAAGGCCCGATGGGGCGAGGACAAGGAGGAGGTGCGGAGGGGGGAATGGTGTTTCGTAAAGTATAAATGAGAAGCTCAGAAGTAAGAGAGAGGGGTAGATGAGGTGAGGAAGGATGTGGGAATTTCTGCACAGGGCAGAGGTCCCGCAGTAATGTTTTGGGGATCTGGGGGAGGTGTTAGTGCACTTCCTAGAGGGGGTTACTTCAGGTAATTTTCTAAGTCACAGCTTTGGGAAGAGTTCCCAGGGAAATCATAGGATTTATGGCCTAGTCCTGGGATGGGTAGTTGGAGCTAGGGGGGTGGGAGGCAGAGTATATGGGGAGAAGGACACAGATCGTGAAAGGAGAATGCAAAAAGCATATAACAGCGCAATGCACATATAAGGAGCATTCAAGGTAATGTCTTATAATGTAAGGGGATTGAATACCCCTGTGAAGCGAAAAAAGGTAGAAGCTCTAATGAAGAAGGAGAATGTAGAGGTCATCATGTTACAAGAGGCACACATCAAGAAAGCAGATACATTTGCGCAGAAATGGTGGTGTTACTATACAGTATATCAAGCTAATGCAAAGGGGAAGACTTTAGGAGTATTGATAGGCCTCAAAGACTCACTCAATGATAAGATAGTGCAGTCTTTTGTGGATGCAGAGGGAGATATGGGATACAAAACTCACCGTAATCGTATTTCTGATGCTTGTATCTGCTTAGATTCACATGCTGTGCATAGGCCGACATCTAGTGGAAGCTGCGGAGTATTACAGTTTGTTTTTCGAAACTCGAAAATGGGCATCGACCTAGGGCGTGCCAGTAATACTATCCCTAGTGTGACGCCCACTGTACCCATGATGCCTCACGCGTGTAGGACCCTCAGATTGTATTTTTTCTGACATGAGGTAGCATGAGGAGTAGTCTGAGTACAGAGTATCCAAGCAGATAGTTAGATAAGACTAGAAGCATCCATGCGCCTTCTCTCAGAGGGGAGGAAGGGCGGGTGCATGTGAACCTAAGCAGATACAAGCATCAGAAATACGATTACAGTGAGTAATGTATCCCTTCTGGGGCTTGTGCAATCTGCTTAGATCACATGCTGTGCATAGATTAGCGAGCAGTGTTAGAAGAAGGTGGGATGTGAGAAGGGTCATGAGCGAACAAATGTCTTAGAACCGCGTGTCCCACTTGAGTATCTGTCTTGGAATGAGTGTCAATGCAGTAGTGCTGAGTAAAGGTATGGATAGAGCTCCATGTAGCTGCTTTGCAAATGGTGTCAAGGGGTACATTTGCAATGAAAGCCAGAGTGGCCCCAGTGCCTCTTGTAGAGTGGGCTCTTGGCGTAAAAGGCAGTGTTTTTTTCTGAAATGGAGTAACATAGTTGGATACAGTTGACTATCCACTTGGAGATGGCACCTTTAGAGACGCGATCTCCTTCTCTGCCTGTAGCTACGGAGACAAACGGTCCGTTTTTCTTAGCGACCTGGTCTTGTCTACGTAGTAGGGGACCGCTCTTTGCACATATAGAGTGTGTAGTTTCACCTCAGCAGAGCTTTTGGGTTCTTGGAAGAAGGCCGGAAGCTCAATGGACTGGTTAACATGGAATTTTTAAATGAACTTAGGTGAGAACCTAGGGTGAGTTTGTAGAACCAGTTTATCCTTATGAACAGTAAAGAAAGGATCCTGCACTGACAGAGCCTGAATTTCACAGACCCTTCTTAAGGATGTAATGGCTACTAAGAAGGCAGTCTTATAAGTCAGGTGTTTGAGACTAGCTTTATGCATGGGTTCAAAGGCATGAGTTTAGTAAGCACCACATTAAGGTCCCACCCTGGTGGAAGATTGGAAATTGGAGGGTGGAGTCTCTTCACCCCTTCCATAAAGGCTTTGACAACTGGCACCTTCCACCATGACCTTGTTATGGGAGGTGGTGTAGGCTGACAGCGCCGCCAGATGTACCTTGAGTGAATTAAATACCAACCCTGCATCCAGTAAGTGGATCATGTAGGTGACAATATTGGAAGGAGTGCAATCAACTGGGTTGATTTGTTTATTCTGGCACCAAATAACAAATATTTCCCACTTATCAAAGTAACAGTGTCTTGTATTCGGTTTCCTTGATTCTATGCATCTCTGTGGTAGGTTGAGATGGCCAAACTCTATGACTTCAGGAGCCATGCTGCCAAGTTCATCGAGTTGGGTTGAGGATGCACTGTTTGTCCTCCGTGCTGGGAGAGCAGGTTGTGCCAGCATGGTAGTCTGATGGGTTCGCACATTGCCATCTTGCGCAGGTGCGTGAACCACGGTTGTCTCGCCCACATGGGAGCAACTAGGATGAGCGTAATCGATTCCCTGTGCATCTTGTTGACACCCTTTCTCATCAGAGGGGTTGGTGGAAAAGCGTAGGCAAACATCCCTGACCAGTTCATCCATAGGGCGTTCCCCATGGAGTCTGCCTGGGGGAACCTGGATGCGAATCCGGGGCATTGTCTTTTTTTGCTTGTGGTGAATAGGTCTATAGAGGGGAAACCCCACTGTGAGAAGAGGTCTCCCACGACTTCTTTGTGTAGACATCATTCGTGTTCCTCTGGGAGGGGATCTCTGCTTAAAGCGTCCGCTAGTGAATTGAGATCCCTTGGAGCATGTTGAGACGGCAGGTAAATGTTCCGTCTGAGTGCCCATATCCAACTTTTCTGGGCAAGCCTGGACAGATTTGGCGAACAAGTGCCCCCCTGTTTGTTTATGTAAAACATCGCAATCGTGCTGTCCATTAGGATCTGCACTGACAGGTTCGATAGGTGGGGTTCGAATGCTCGAAGCGCTCTGAAGACTGCCAGAAGTTCTAGCAGGTTGATGTGATTCTTGGCCACTGTGTGAGACCAGAGACCCTGAGCTGTGTGGTGAAGGAGGTGTGCTCCCCATCCTGACAGGGACGCGACTGTAGTGACCACAGCCTGTATTTCCGGATCGTAAAAGGGTTTCCCCATGGAAAGATTCTCTCTTGTCCACCAGCGAAGACTCTGTACTAGTGTGGCGAAACGAGCACTAGATCGTCCCACTGACCACTTGCCTGAGACCACTGTTTCGCCAACCATTCCTGCATGGGACGCATGCGCAGGCGCGCGTGTGGAACCAGGTAAATACATGACGCCATCATGCCTAGCAAACACATTGCTTTGCAAACCCTTATCTGACGACTGGACTGATATTGAGGAATTTGCAGTAGTAGGTTCCAAATTCTTTCCTCTGAAGTAAAGGCCAACCCCTCTTGAGTGTTTAGGACAGCTCCTAGGAACTGTTTGGAGGTGCTTGGCACCAGGCTTGATTTCTTCTCGTTGATTGAGAAGCCCAATTTCGAAGAGGAGGTCGATCGTTCTTTGGATGTTAGATCTGCGTAGGTGCGCCGCCACCACCACCACCAGTACCTTGGTGAATACCCTTGGAGCCAAGGCTATACCGAAGGGCAGCACCTTGAACTGGTAGTGCTGACTGTCCACCTTGAAGCGCAAGAATCTTCTGTGCGCTGGGAACATGGAAATATGAAAATAGGCATCTTTCATGTCCAATGTTGTCATGTAATCTCCCTTTCTTAGTAGGGGGGATTACTTCTTGGAGGGTAGTCATGCGAAATTTTTGAGGCTTGACATTCTTGTTTGCAGGGCGTAAGTCGAATACTGGTCGCATTGTTAGATCTTTTTTTAGCACAAGGAAGTAAGGTGGATAAATACCCCCTTTTACCTGGTTGGCCGGGACAAGTTCTATCGCGTCCTTTGCAAGAAGAATGACGATCTCCTCGAAAAGGATTCTTTGGTGCTACAAGGAGTGTATTTTTTGTCTTGGAGGATGGTCGCAGGGGCACTCCAACAGTTCGATGCAGTATCCCGCGGACACTGTGGACAGCACCCATCTGTCCGATGTGATCCCTTCCCATGCGTGGGTGAAGCTGGAAATGCGCCCGCCTACTGGAGATGCATGGGAAGGGATCTTGAACGGAGCGTCGCTGTTTGTTGGGAGGCATACCGCCTCTACCTGGGCTGCCTCTCCCTCTATCAAGGCCCCTTTTCTGACCTCTTGGGAAATTCTGGGTAGCCTGTTGGTTGCCTCCACACGATGTACCTTGCCCTTGGGAGTAATTGGACCCTCCCTGGGAATTTTGGCCGCGGGAGCAATGAAAATTATTATTCCCTCGTTGGTTCGTGGGTTTATTGGTTAGCTATCTAAGGGTCTCATATTCGTCTTTTGCTGTTTTGGGTGCCTCCTCCACTGCTTTTCCAAACAAGACATTTGGTTCCACCAGCATGCCGATTAGAGTGGCTTATGTCTCGGGTTTGAACCCCGACTGCCTTAGCCAAGCGTGTCTCTTGATGACTGTGCTCTCTCCGATAAGCCGGCCTGCATTGTCTGCTGCGTCAAAAGTCACCTTGAGAATGCATCCGAACACCGATCTCCCTTCTGACGCAATTTGGGCCAACTAGCCCTTTAGAGGTTCAGGTGCGGAGGCAATGAGGGCAGTTACCTGCTCCCATTGGTGACAATTGTAAATTGCCAGCAGAGTGGTGGTATTAGCAATTCTTGCCTGGTAAGCGGAGGTGGTAAGCTTACGAGCCCACACATGGAACCCTAACCTGGGCCTCCAGTCGCCAGCTCAACCACGAGTTTGCTGCCTAATGACCTATGCCTTGATAAAGATTTCGGTTGAAACACGCGTCGGCTACCTGTTTCACCAACTTTGAGCTACTTGCTTCACCCAAAAATATTTTTTGTTGGCACCAAAATGCGTATTACCTTGTTGTTCTGTTAACAATAAACGCACAAAATCACCAAAGTACATGACCAAAGGACTGGACTCTTACTAGACTACTACAAATGTCTTAAATTGGGCTACCAAACCCAGCCAGCGCCCACAACTAACAAAGGTTTGTCACCCCACCAAGCATCAATTCAACCGGGAACCTAGGAGATGGTCCCCCAGACAGACCACGTGCCAGGCGGCAGGCCTAACTACTACCACCAACAGGAGGTGCGCAGAGGACCAAGTGTCCCGACACCCAAGACTCCTCATACCCCTGAAACTCACTTTCCTTCCTAGGCCATATATCCTCTTGCTCTCCTTGTCTGGGGGAGCTTCCGAGGATGCTAGAGGTGTACCCGCCCTTTTTCTGGTGGTTGTGACCACCAATGAGTCGGGTTTAAGCTGCCCCCTTATATAAAGTGGGTCGGAGTGGGCGGCCCTGAATAATTTGTCTATTCTTGGGTTGACTGCCCGTGTAAGGTTAGGGGTGAGGAGGGAGGGGTCAATTCTGCGTTGAATGGATTTCAGAATTGGTATGGCTTGGGCAACCGATTTCCTATCCCCCATAATTTCCTCTGCAAAGTCCCTCTCTTCTTGAGCCCCTTGAGTGTCTAAATGAAAGTGCGCTGCAGCTTTAGCTGAGACCTCATTCAATAATGGCTGATTATCCACAGGTGAGTCATTCACCGGTGGGTCCTTGGGAATAGGGGAGTCAAGACTATAGGCCTCTGCCTCGTCTTCCTCCTCCTCATCCTGGTCCTCATCGTCCCCATAATATTCGACCCCTGCCTGGTCGTCCAGTATCTGTATGTCTGGATCTTCATTATACTGAAGATAAGGTTGAATAGAGAGTGGGTCTGAAATCAGGTCCTGAGCTGGCGTCTCAGTGCGAGGTCTCTTATTTATTATTTCTTTATATTTTAATTGTGATTTTATAGTTTGATTTACAAACTTTTTAAAACAATATCTCTCTCATCACAGTTTCTAGGTTTTGATTTTCTCAGACGTCAATTTCGGTGTCATCCTTCAGGACTGCATCTAAATAGTCAATTATTCGACAAGTCAACATCACGTTTTTCCCTCCGAGAATTTGGAACCACCAATCTTCCATGTTTGAATTCATCGGGGCGTATTTTCCTAGGTGGAATGTTCTTTGGCTCTTTAGTTCCACACATTCAATTATTAAATGTTTGCTGGATTCTACTTCGCCCTTACAGACTCTACATAAATCGTCAAACGTGTCTTTGTCATTTTTCCTGTATAATTGGTCTTTTGTCCTCAAAGCATTTAGACGTAGGTTCATGAATCTGTCACGATGATGTCCCGATGGAAATTGTTTTAAATGCACAGGGAGCAAGTCAAAGCTATTTGCAACTGGGCCCAGATACAACGCAGATGCCAAATTGTTGTATCGTTCTAAGTTTAGGATCCATTGCCATTGTTTTATTTTCCTTTTTGCAGTTTGCGGACGATTTATCAGCGTCTCCAGACTAATGTCTGCATAGGATGTGTGGCTTTGAGTGTTGCTTTCCAGTCGTTTATCAGAGAGCTTGTGTGCTCTTTGTCACAATTTCCAAAAATTTCATACGCCGTTCCGGGGGGCTTAGATTCATTTTCCTTAGGAGTGACATTGATTTCCATAAAACTGTTCCTTGAAGAGAGTCTAGTGCAAGTTCATTTCGAATTTTAATAACTGAGATTTGATCGGGTATCCTCAGGACCTTTCTCCAAAATTGACCTTCTAAGTATGGCCATATTCTATGGTGTAAGCGCCAGGAAGCTTCGACACCGTAGGTTAGTGCTGGTGTTACCTTCAATTGGTAAAATTCACGTACAGGTGACATCGTAAATTTACCATAAAGTCTATGTAGTTTTGCAGCTTGTAGTGCAAATGTCATAGTCCGATGAATTAGGTCCTTTGGCCACACCCATTCTCTTATAGAGGTGTTGAAGAGGATACCCAAGTATCGTATTTCTTTTATTTTTTCTATCTTTTCCGCTGCAATTGACCACGTGAAATTTTTGTTCCTTTTTCCTGTCGTCGACCCAATTGACATGACTTTGGTCTTTGCTACGTTGATAAACAATTTGTTTTTAATCATGTAGTTGTCTAGAGCTGTTAGAAGCCTTTGAAGGCCGATCCAAGTTTGGTCGGATAATACTATGTCATCAGCATATGTGACACCTCTTATTTGGTGACCATTGACTTTTGGTGGAATACAGTTGACTTGGTTTAATGTGATTGGGATGTCAGGGATAAACAGCTTAAATAGCAGTGCGGCTAAAGAACACCCTTCTTTCACTCCTGTATTTGTCTCAATGGGGGTTGTTAAGTCTCCTTGTTGGTTCAACCGTACCCTGATCGAGGTGTTTACATGGAGGGCAATTATGGGCTGTAGGATTTCTTTGGGACAAGCCCAGCTCCTCAATTTCTTCCAGAGTAGGGCTCGGTTTATTGAGTCAAAAGCTTGACGCATGTCGACAAAAGCTAGATGTAGGTTTCTTTTTTGTTTTAGCGCTTCAAGCTTTAATAAGTTCAGGATTACTAGGTTTACTTCAGTCCCCACGCCTTTGGTGAACCCAGTTTGTCGATGATCCAAGCAGTTTGATGTTGCGGCCCAGTTTGCTAGCTTCTGTTGTAAGAAAGATACCATTATCTTGCCAATCGTATCTTGCAGCGCGATTGGGTGATAGTTGTTTGGGTCTTCACAAAGACCTTTTTTGTAAATAGGCACTATTATTGCCGTGGTCCATGATTGTGGCAATTTTCTTTCCATTGTGATGTGTTTAAATAAGATCTCGATGAAGCATGACCATTCTGTTCTGTTCTTTTTTAGCATTATATTACTAATGCCGTCCGGGCCAGCTGCTCTGGAGTTTTTTAATTTTGAAATTTTAGTGTTAATGTCTTCGAATGATTCAATCGTGTCCCAACCCACTTGTGCAACATGGTTGTCCTTTAGGGTACATTTGTCTTTAATAAAGAATAACTTGGCAAAGTGTTTTACCCAAGTAGCCTCGGCTACACCATTTGCTAGCTTTACATTCTGGGAGGGAGCCTCATTGTTCAGGATTGACCAAATTTCTCTTGAATTTTGGGTCACAATTAATTTTAACATCGAAGCCGCTCGTTCCTGATCTCTCATTGAGGCGAAGGATTTTTTCCAATTTCGATATTTTTGTTTTCTCTTTTTTATCAATAAGGATGTTAATGCACCGAAGTTTTTCTTCAGTTTCCTTATGTCTTTCCATAATTTCTTTTTTTTCTGTGCAAATCGTTGTACTCCACGTGTTTATGTTGTGCATTATTATTTGTTTGCCCACCTTGAGGAAGTCGGAATTGCATCAGCAAGGGATATATAGTTTACCAGTGGATCCACGTCAGCGTTTTTTGCTCGTATTAAGTTGGTCATATTTGTGATCTGTTTTCTGTTTATTCTCAGGCGATGTCCTGCTTGATTTGTTTCTATATTGCCTTTGTGCATCCTGTCAGCATTATTTTGTTCTGTTAGCCAAAGAAGCACTAAGGCATCATGGTCGCTTCTTGTCGTATTTATTGATAGTTCCAGGACTTGGTCCCAGAGATTTAGAGACACCCAGATGTAGTCCAATGTTTTGTGTAAACCCATGTTGTGCCACATGAAATGGGGTGGAAAGTCACCGGTTACGTTTCCATTCGTCATGACACAATTTCGCATTTCCATAGCTTGAATCCAGCTTTTGCATCTAGTTGAGGCAGTTTGACCTGTAGTAGGGCTTGCGTTTGGTTGAAGTGGTGTGTCGATTAGATCGGCAAGATTTAAGTCACCACATATTATAATCTTTAGATCGGTGTATTCTAGTTGTCCTTGGTCAATTATTGATGTTATTGAGTTAATGAAGTGTTTAGTAGAGATCGTTACTGGATTCCAGTATACGTTGATTACCAGCATATATTTCAGTTTTCCCACTGCATGGAGTTTTAGTTGTAGCAGTGTGCCTTGTACAAAGGGGTTTGGATTCTTTGATTCTATCACTTCCCAGCCTTTCCCTTGTTTGACCATCGTGATTAACCCTGAATAGCGTCTCCCCAAGCTGTTTTTAACTGCGAAGTTTGCAAGAGTATGGTAGCCGTCTCTCGTGGGGGTCTCACGCAGCCACGTTTCTTGCAAACATATAATCAGGTTTCAATCCAGGTCTATAGAAAACTCGTTGAAAAGGTGACCAAAACCCCATGTGTTCCAGGATATGACTGTTGAACGGTCCCTCTTGGATTCAATTCATTGCTAAACTGGATTTCTTTCGGATCTTCGAGCAAGGATGCTTACTTTTCTTTTCAGGTCCACATTGCCATTGGAATTAAAGGAATTCGTGGGGAGTTTCATTGTTTCCCTGAGCTTCAATCTGACCAGGTCTTTGGCCTTTTCGTTTAATGAGGATACATGATTGTCGTTTATGGAATTTTTTGGTGATGACACTTCTACTTTTACCTCAAAACCAAAAAACAACAGTTCCTCAGAGGCCGCAAGGATTGCCTGGCGTTCTGCGTGGGATTTTATGTGCAGCAGTACTATGTCGGGGCTGCTCTCGGAAACGTATTCGACGGTCATCTGTAGTTATTGTCCGAAGTGCCGGAACACTCTGGAGTAAATTCAGGATGTTCCTGCGATTTAGGTTCATGGAGTCATTGTCTGCAAGCACATTCTTGACTCTCAATTTGCCCAAGGACTCGTTAACCTCCTTGATTATTTCAGTGAACCCAGTTTTGTTTATTTTGGATTGTTGGGCCACTGTGAATTTGGGGTTTGGATTTCAGCCATTGTGTGCTGTGGTTGCAGGCCCACCAGCAGTTGATTTTTGGTTCTTTCGCTGGTGTGTGACATCATTACTGTCTTGGTGACTTTACCAGGTTGCTGTGCCTTTGGCGTTCTAGTCCTGTCGAGCTGGAAACCAAGTTCGGGTTTAAGTTGTCGTCTTGTTTTCTTTTCCGATTCAGTCTTGGTTGTGGATCGGTCCGGTCAAACGTGGCAGCCGAGTGTTCACGTCTGTTTTGATCAAAACTGGACGACGTTGTTTGGCTAAGTTCATCCGCCGAATTGGCTGTATATGTGGACAGGTCTGCAAGATTGATTGATTAGGCTATGGTGTAAATTGAGCTACATTCGGATTCTCGCCGAGCACGTTTTTTGTGGGTTTCCTTTATCAGGTACAGTGGGTATGTTTGTTTAATTTGTTGTTTTTTGCTTTTTCTTTGCATGTGCTATAGATTTTAGATGCTCACGGTCAAACAGCCCAGGCCTGGTGGGCGTCGTTAAGTTTCTTATAAATTTATTGGAACTGGTCGTTTGCTTCTTTGCGTCAGCCTTTTTGTTGTCACTACTCTTTTTTCCTGTCTTTGCCTCCTTTTCTATTGTTCCTTTGCTCAACGTGAGTTGAGTCGTCTTCGACGGACCTTTGAACATATCAAACGTCAGGAAGGTGTTTTTGTCTATCAGGTAATGCGGGCCGGCTTGCGGGTCCGCTGAAGCAGATTTTGATGAGTTTTGTTGGTTTGATGTCGACGGGTGCTGTGTTACTTGAAGTGGGGCATTGTTTTCCTGCTCTTGTTGAGGGTCATGCCCCTTAGCCACCTACGCGACTTGTGTCACACATTTGTCACTAGCGCCTGTGACGCTGCGATTCAAGTCAGATGACATTCCGAATTCAGTTGGTGTTTGTGTGTGTACAGTTGCTGAGCATTTTTTGTGGGGATCTCGGGTTGGTAACAAAGGCGCAGGACTGGTCGAGGCTACCGCTGACTTTGTTCCTTCGGTGGCGTGATTCTCGCGCTTCTCCCTGTGGCACAGCCATGTCATACATTCCAACACAGCCTCCATCAAGATTTCCTTCTCGTGGTTGTCTCGCATTGCGAGATGAGTTAGCCTTGATTGCCATGCCACTGTTTGTTCTACTTCCCTTTCCAAACGTGCGAGTCGCTGAGTATTTAGGGTTTACGTTTTGTTTAATTTTTCATTTACGTTGATTAAAATAGAACCCTGTGTCAAGATGCCGTCACTAAGCGTTTAATGCAGCTTGGTAAAGGGGATGAGAACCAAAGAGGTGGCTGCTAAAACGTTGTTGTGTATTTGGATTGCAGCGGCCGTTGATATATTTGGTTTGGAGGCATCTTTTGTTTTTTCCTCGTTGGAAGCTGTACCACTTTGACCATTCTGCTTTTTTTCAAATGTGGTGGTGTGAGGAGTCTTCTCCAAAGTACTTGTGTTTAGGTTTATTTTTGGAATGGTGTTTGTTACATACGCTTGCTCTCCTCTTTTTTGTGAGGATATTGAAGGTGAACTTCATCGGACTGGGTATGTGAGGACGATGTTATCTGAATTTACGGGGGGGGTGTAGCTCCCAATCATCGAGGCTGACGCGTCTTTCCTTTATTTTCAGTTTCAGGTGTGCTTCTGTTAATTTTTGCTTCATTAGTTCAAAATCTTCTTTTAGCCTCTTCATTAGCGCGCTTCCCGCGCAGCTGCTTCATGAATCGAATCGTTGGCATTTTCTGGTGTAATGAGTTGATCTGATTTTGATGAGCGTGAACCCAAGACCTCCGCTTCCAAGTGACACAGTTTTTGAAATCAGAACTGTGGATTCCTGGACCGTTTTATCGATTGAAACAATGGCATTGCTGTGTGTTGTATTTGCCGGTGAGGCAAGCTTACTTTCGTAGTCAAGTTTCCATTTTGATTTTGCCGAAGTCATCTTGGCAAGTCGTTCGATCGTACTTATATTAGGAGCCAATTTTGTCAAAGTGGTTGAAATGTTCCTTGCGACAATGTTGTCTCTGTTTGCTGGTTTCAAGGAATCAGGTTTTTCCTTGTGGTCTTTGTGTTTTTCGGGGCAATTTTGTCCTGAAATGATGTCGCTCTCTGAAGCAACGCGGCCAGCTGTTTTTTCCGACGCCTGGTTGCTTCCATTTACCGGTCTCGAGGGAGACAAGGCAACTGAAACTTTAAACAAGTCTCTGTCTGATTCCTCTAACAGGGAGAGCCGTAATGGAGCACTTTTGTCAGGTTCGGGCTTGTCGTGATTTATTGGCGTTTCAGCTCGCGTGGCACTGCTATAAGAATCTTTGGTTTTTTCCATTGCTGTTTGCATAAATGCCGGTAGCAATAACTGTGAAGGCGAGCGAATGTCATCACTAGTTTGGTCCATGTGCATTGGGGGGCTTGGGTCGTTAGGCTCATTGTGTTGATGCGCTAGTTTGTCAAGTGTCCAATTATTCAAACTTGCAATCACTAGTGTCGAAAGCCGCTGAATCGTGTCAACATTTTTTGGCTCATATCGCCCTCCCCTCCCCACTTGCGCCCCCAGTGCTGCGTCACTACTCGCAGATTTCTCGGCGAGGGCCTGGCTAAGAGCTTGAACTTGAGTGCAAGTACAAGATGTACATGAGTCAGGAGAAAGATTACCATTTCTTGATTCAAGTAAGCCAGGTGTTTGCATGTCTGTTTGCAGAGTCATTATGGTTTGCTTGGGTGTTTAGGGGATACACTATCAGGACAAGGGGGATATTTCCAGGGTTTTACCCCGATTGTTTTTTGCTTTAAGGCGAGTTTGAGGACCAGAGTCTTGCATAACAACTCACCTCTGCTCTCCTCTCCTGAAGACTGCAGACTGAACTCTGCCGAACTACGCGCTCTTTCAGAGTTTTTAAAGGTGCTTGGGCTTGTTTTCGTTAAAGCCACACCAACACCGTTCTGAAAGCAGAAAACGAACACAGTATCTGCAGCTCCTCTCTCCTCAACGGTTTACTGCAGACTGAACTCTGCCGAACTCCGCGCCTCCGAGGTCTCTTATTAGGAGGTTGAGGGTCTTTGGATCCAGAAGGAGTAGAGGTAGTAGGGGTATTCTGATAGCTCGGAAAAGTGATCAGGATTCTTCTCGTAAAAGTTAGCCACGAAAGACATTCGCCTCATCACTCTGTCTTCAGAGCTCCATTCCTTGAAACTGGGAATGAGCACCTCTTGTTGAGGTTCATCTTCCATTCCCATATTCTCTGGAGTGGGAGGGACAACCTTGGGCCTAGTGACAGGGTCAGAGGTCTTGGTCTTTTCTGAAGATCTATGTTTGTCCTTCTGAACCTGGTGTTCAGATGTTTTTTTCTGTTTGTCCCCCTTACCATGAGTGGAGGCATGTTTCCCTGACTCCCTGGTCTTCCCTAAATCTTTCGACGCATGGCGTCGAGATTCAGAGGTGGGTTCCGTAGAGTCTAGAGATTTAGAGGGGGGACGTCAAGACTCAGAGGCAGACGTGTAACCAACTGCCTTAGTCGACTTTGAACATGCTGCTTGGCTGTGGAGGTCGGATTCGTCTTCTGACGACCATACCTCCGTGACTTTAGGAAGCGTGGCAACCTTAGCAATAGTAGACGGTTGCTGTGTGTCATGATGCGATCGAGACCTGGAACTCTCAGGACACACCGATTCTGCGGACCGCTCTCTTTGTGCCTTTTTCTGCCGATCGCTCGACACGCGTGTCAAGTCTCGGGAGGGGTTAGTGTGTTTAGATGTAGGAGTATGGGTAGCGCTCATGCCGCCGGGTGTGGTCCCCATAACTGCCCCGCCGGACAGTCCTCTGAGGTCGGGGGCTCCCGCTTGGGTGTCTAATGACACTCCAGTGCCCTCGCCGTCTGAAACGGCGGCGTTGCTGCCATCACTGAAGGAACCCACAGCATCCATGGCCTGCAGTTGCCTGGCCTAATGGGCCCAACGTTTGGTGGAGCGGTCCTTAAGTGTTTTAGCTTTAAAGAGCTTACACGCCCTGCAATTGGCTTCGGGGTTATCGCTAGGCAAACAGAGATTACAGGTGTTATGCTTATCTACCCAAGGGAATTTACGGTTGCACTTGGGGCAGAATTTAAATGGAGTACTCTCCATATGTTAATATATGGCAGCGGGCGAGTGTATGTAGGAAATAAACGAGTGCGAGTATGTCCACCCCCCACTCTCCCTACTTGCAGGGCCGAGGTCAGACGCCTTCCGAGGCCCAAAGTCCGTCGTACAGTCTCGACGGCGGTTTGTTCTTCAGTACCGGCGCCAATCTTCAGAGTCTCGACGTGGGATAAGAGCAGCAGGGAATTTTTGAATAATTAATGACAAATGGCTGAAAGCCAGTGAACTCCGCAACAATGCTTCCGACAAAGTATGGCGGAAAAACCAATCCGAGGGTCCTTCACACGTGTGGAATCATGGGTACAGTGGACGTCACACTAGGGATAGTATTACTGGCACGCCGTAGGTCGACGCCCATTTTCGAGTTTCGAAAAACAAACTAATACTCCGCAGCTTCCACTAGATGTCGGCCTATGCACAGCATGTGATCTAAGCAGATTCCACAAGCCTCAGAAATATTTTTACTGCTACAGATGGGGTATAGAATGGTTACTTTGGCAACAGTATATGCGCCTAATTCAGGTCAGGGGAGGTTCCTACAGGAGGTGATAATTAAGTTGGAGGGAATTGCAGCAGGCGAAATCATAGTTACAGGTGGATTTAACCTGGCATGGAATCCCGTTGGAGATGGAAGCAGTGGTACAGGGAAGGGATCAGTAGTCCCCTCAAGGGCGTTGAAGGAATGTTTTGCAAATATAGCACTATGTGATTGATGCTTGGCAGACCAAGAGGGAGGAGGCAAAAGGGTACACGTGTTTTTTGCACATTTACCAATCTAAGTCCAGAATTGACAACATGTGGGTAACACCGGGGCAAATGGGTGAAATAAGAAAAATCGATCTGGGGTCTATATCACTGTCTGATCATGCTCCTCTATTAATGATGGCAAAGGATGTAGAGCAACGTAGGGGGTTGTGGGCCTGGTCAGTCCCAGCAGAATTACTGAATGATGCAGTTGTGGTAGAGGTCATTAGGGACAAGATCAATTAGTTTTTTAAAAAATTAACGACAACCAAACTGTTTCGCCAGAAAGGACATGGGATGCTTTTAAGGCAGTGATGCAGGGCAAACTCATAGCATTACGATCTCAACGGGAGACACACAGGGCGAAAATAGAAGGGGATTTGGAGGCCCAATTGCGAGATACCCAACAGGCCATAGTGAAATGTAGGTCGAGGGCCCTTCACAAAAAATAAAAGTAGCTCCATAGCCCAATGAATATATTGCGGACCCGCAGGGCTGAGAGATCAGTATTAATAACTAAACAGAGCTATTATGTATGGTCCAATAAAGCAGATAGATTGTTAGCACGGCAGCTGAAGGGATCGGAGGCAATTCGGACAGTACAACAGATTACATTACCCTACGGAACAAATTCAACTGATTTGGAGTGCATAATTGAGACCTTCGTGCAATTCTATGAATCATTATACAAATCAGAGCAACCTGATCCTCGAGAGATTGAGTAGTATGTTTCAGATATATTAATACCAAAATTAACGACTTGGGAGAAGGAAGAGTTGGATGCAGACATAAGGGACGAGGAGGAGGTGGAAGCAGTTATTAAAGCATTTCCATTAAATATAGCGCCGGGAGCAGATTGCTTTACCACGATTCTTTATCAAAAATATGCTAGACAGCTGGTTCCGAAGCTGGTGAGGTTATTTAACGCTATATAGACAAGTGGGGGGGTAACGCATACTATGACAGAGGCAAAGATAGTTGCGGGTCTTAAAGATCTATTGCATAGACATGCTTGGCAACTAGGTTGGCCCCCCTCCTTCCAAGCTTAATAAACACTGACCAATCAGGGTTCATCGCAGGCAGACAGATGAGGATGTTAAACAGATCCCAGCAGTAATAGTGTCACTAGATGCCAAAAAGGCTGTTTTATCAGGTGGCGTGGCGCTTTTTATTTGTTGCGATGGTACAAATGGGTAAGGGACCTAAATTTTGTCAGATGGTTCGGGCAAATTATCAAGCTCCTAAAATGCTTTTGTCAATTAATTAACAAGTGTCCCAAAGTATAGATATAGGACGAGGAATGAGACAGGGATGCCCACGTTCGCCATTACTGTATGCAGTATATCTGGAGCCATTTTAACATAAACTTCGAGTGAAGCTGACAATACAGGGTATTCCCTTCGGCAGTGAGGTACATAAGATTGCAGCCTTCACAGACAGCATGTTAACATTGACACAACCGCAATTGTCAGTACCAGCATTGGTGAAGGAATTGGCAGATATAGAACGAGTGGCAAGCCTCAAGGAAAATATGGGGAAGTCTGAGCTATTGGACTTGGGCCTATCCTTTGCTCAGAAAGAGGCACTATTATCCAACCCTCCATTCGTAGTTGCAGAAAGCTGCATTAGATACTTAGGAGTCAATATTGTCAAAAGTGGTCTTGCAATTATTCGATAGTAATTACCTGCACATGCTTTAAAAGGTAAAGGAAGATTTTGGGAAATGGACCCCTCTCCGAAATTCATGGTTAGGCAGGATAGCCACAATTAAAATGGTGACTCTCCCAAGACTATTATATGTTTTTCAGGCCCTTCTGATACCAATTCTGCTGTCCTTTTTTGTTTGTGGGGCTAAATAAAATGGTTTCCAGATTTATATGGAGAAATGAGACTCTCAGGGTAGCATTGCGCGTGCTAATGGCAACTAGGGAGGGTTTGGGAATGGGCCTTCCGAACTTTGAGCAATATTATGAGGCGGCACAGCTGTGGTTACTCCGTAAATGGTTTAAAGGAGAAACATCGAAGCCCTGGGCAAGGATGGATAGGGCGGTGGCAGGGAGCCCTTTGGACGGATGGATAGGGCGGTGGCAGGGAGCCCTTTGGAAGGAGTTCTCTGGTTACACAGACATGATAGGCCCCAGAATATGATAAAAAGCAGAATACTGGCAGTGGTCTGACATTTGGGATCGATTAATAGGAAAAGGGCAACTATCTACATGCCCATTCACGTTTATACCACCATTTGGCAACCTGCATTTTCGTCCAGGGATGACATTGTGAGCATTTAGGCAATGGCGGGAAGCTGGTTGTACAAAGTTAAGAGACATGTTGCGAGGGGCAGAAATGTGCACTTTTGAAGATCACAAAAAGTCCCTGGGATTATCAGAAAGAGCTAAATTGGTACTACCAATTACGACATTGGATAGCGAACTCAGGTGGTAAAGTGGAGGCGGGGAGAACATTTACAGCTTTTGAAAAATGTATCACCACACACATAGGAAATAAACAAATGGCGTCTAAACTGTACTCTATACTAATGGAAGAGGAATGTGGACGGGTTTGCGGATATATGCAAAAGGGGGCAAGGACAATGGGGGTGCATCTTCCCAGAGAATGCGTATGGGTAAACACTCCCAAACTCACAAGGTCGATTCAGGTTAGGGAAAAATGGTACAAAACAATGATACAGTGGCACTACACACCAGAGTGTTTGCATAAAATGTATCCTGCAATTTACGAAAACTGTTGGAGGGGATGTGGCATGAAAGGGGATTGGAGGCATGTTTGGTGGGAGTGCTCGAAGGTGAAGGAATTTTGGGACAAAGTTATAAGCCTTATAAAAACAATGGTAATCCCAGATGTAACTATCACCCAGAGAATGGATGTGTGTCCTTTCCGACCCGAAGATCCTAATGGTTAATAAGTCATATAGCAAAGCCTTTATGTTGATAGTTATAGCGGCATGTTGGTAACAGTGAACTTAAACGGCCACCAACTATAAGGGATTGGATGTTTAAACTGTGGGGGTTTATGGCCATGGAATGGATGACATAATCTGCAAGGGGACTCTGAGAAATTCAAATATGATTGGGCAATGATTATGGACTTTCTTAAAAGTGTTTATGTAAGGCAATGGTGCCCCCATAATTTACGAATACTGAATATAATGTAAATGCGAATAATCATAATAGCATGTGAAGTGGAAGATTTGACATAACACTCTGCCTGGAGGGGGTAGGGCGTAGGAGGTGGGTGGGTTGGTTAATGTATTTTTCAAAATCAATAAAAATATATATTTTTTAAAAAGGATTCACTGTGGATAATGTTTTGGTATAGGTTTTTAATGTTGATATTATTCTGTGTGTGTTTTTTGTCTCGTCAAGTGGGATAAGATGTGGATCCACCCAATGAAATAAAAGTGAATTGATTACGGTAGGACGCTGAACAGGATCATTTTTTAGTAATGTGGTAGGAAGCCCCAAGCCCAACAACACAGAATGAGAAGGAGAAACAAGGAACCCGCAAGGTTCAACCTTGCATGCAGAAGCTATTCGGGATGCCAACGTTGAGGCAAACGCAAGACTCAAGACCCGAGAGAACTACAGGTCGAAAGCCCAAACCCGAGTAATCGTCGTGGCGAGACCACAGAGGGCAGCCTGTGATGGACCGTTGGTCTGGTTAAGATCGCAGAGACTACCAGCAGCAGAGGATCGCAGGCCATCCGTGAGTCCGGGCAGGCACCACAACACTATGAGAAGGAAAGGGTGGGAATAGGAATGGGAGAAGACCGTGTCCACAAGACGGTGAGAAATCAAAAAGCCGACAATGTTCTTCATAAGAATAGAAGGTAACCGGGAGAACGGGAGGCACAGGGAGATAAAAGGGAAACAATGTAGCAGACGGCTAACGCATCACAACAAAAGACACAAAACAAAGTTAGCTTTAAACCCAGATGGACATAAAGAGTGTGAAGTAAGAGAAAATCATAATATACAGCTACCTCCTCACAGTAGAAGACATGAAACAAAGTTAGCGTTAAATCTAAACGGATATAATGATTGTGAAACAAGAGGAAACCATTATAATATACAGCTAACTCATCACAGCAGAGACTATAAAAATAAGTTAGCCTTAAACCCAAATGACTATAAGGATGTGACTCAAGAGAAAGTCGTTATAACACTCTTAAATGTAGTGGAAATGAAACAGAGTTAACGTTGGAAAGAACTAGATATGAAGGGGGCAAAATAAGAGGAAAGGCCAAAGAAAAGTGGAACAACAAGAAAGAGAAACACTGTGAGAAAATACCATGAGTAGGGAAAGAAAACTGATAGCTATCCTGACCAAGAACAATTTTGTGAAGAATTAGTTATTCACTGCAGTGACTAGAGTACTCAAAGTCCCCTTTCATCCATCCTTGTGGGCGTCCCCCAACAAGGGGACGTACCAGAACCTTTGGTAGCAAAGAATTGAGCTCCCCCTTTAAATTTAATATAGTGCGTGGGGGTGTGGCGTCTGGTGTGGGAACGCCCCGCAAAGGCTCCGCCCTCTGGCACATCACCTTAGTCCCCTTTGAACACATCGGACACTTAGATACCTGGCTACATACATAGTAGCGAGGGAAGGTGGGTGGGACATATGGAGGAACTGCATGACCAAACTCGCCATCGAGCCTGGTGCTAGTGTCCAGTGAGTAGTGCTTATAGAAGGCCGACGGAATGGCCCAAGTAACCGCCTTACTGATGACATCCCAAGAAGCATGTCTCTGAAATGCAACAGCGTTGCATTTGCTCTAAACGCATGAGCATGAATCCCCTCAGGAACAGATTTGCCCATGGCCATATACGCCTCCGAAATGGCCTGAACCATCCAATGGGCGATGGAAGCCTGAGAGCCGGGGTAGGATCCCCCAGAATCATCAACAATGCCTGGGACTTCCTGAAGGATTTCGTCTGAGTTAGATAAAACTTGATGACCCTCTTGAGGTCCAAGGAATGCAGGGCCCTCTCTGCCTCCGATTGAGGGTTCGGGAAGAAAACCGGCAGGCAGATCTCTTGATTCAAATGAAATGGAGAGACCACCCTGTGTAAGAAATTTGGGTAAGTGCGCAAGATGACCTTGTCGTTTTGAAACGTGGTGAATGGCTTGCACAAGGACAACGCCTGCAGCTCACTAACGCTGTGCGCAGAGGTGACAGCCACCAATAAAACCGTTTTAACATCATCAAGCGGATGTCCACAGAATGTTACGCTCACCTGGTATCCACGGGGATGCCACACTATACTGGATGGAGGTCCAAGCGCTATCCCGGACTCCTCTCTGCTTGGTTATGTGCCAGACGTTGGGTAGTGCCTATAACAGGAGAATGGAGGGTTAAGATACTGGTTCTGTGATGGGCGGACGCCACCTCCCTCTGGTCCAAATACCCTCCCTTGGGGTTATTTCTCACCTTAGGTTTTTGTGCGTTGAACTCTCCGTCCTGCATCTCTGTGCAGGGGCGCGTGGTTGGTGCGGGCGTTTCGTGGACCTAGTTGCTTCACTGGTCAGTGTGCCCTTATGAAGGGTCCAGACCGGCTGCGGCTCCGACTCTGCTTGCTGTCTTCCAGATGAGTTATAATGTCTTTATTCTGTCTCTTTCTTTCCCTCCGTTTTCTCTGTCTTCTCGGCGTCTTGCTCCACTACGCTGCCCCTTACAATGTCTCTTTTTGTTTTCACAGTGATGGTTGCGATCTCTGAGTTGCCGCGCCGATGGCGAAGACCAAGTGAGTTATTGATGCGCGGAGCGCTGCACTGTTTATTGGTGTTAATTGCTAACATGTGTTCTCTTCTCTTCTTTGTACAGGTTACAGTGATGTTCCGGAGTGATGAGCGATCGAAGCGCTGCTTACCCAGGTAAGTACTTTGTTAATGCTGACCTTGTTCCTTCGCCCTTGCAGGTTGCAGTGAAACCCAGAGATGGGCGAGGTAAGAGTAGCGCAGGGTGCTGCCAGGACTCGCTGCTTGCCCATGTAAGAATTGTTATTAATGCTGTCCTTGTTTCTTTACCTTTGCAGGTTGCAGCAAACTCCGGAGATGGGCGAGGTAAGCGAAGCGCAGAATGGATTCAAGGCCGGTTACTTCACAGGTAAGTGTTCTTGCTCGCTAATGCTGTTCTTGTTCTTCCAGTTTATTAATGGAATCCGGATCTAGGGCTTCAGGATCGGGCTGCTGGAGAAGCAGATGAGCAGGAGCTGGACGCGGTGAGCGTTACGCTGCAGGAGTGCAGAATAACGCGAAGCATGTTCTGCTGTTTGGGTGTGGTTTAAATAGGCCTGGTAAAGTAGTTCCAGGCCCAGCCACACCCAAAACACTAGACCGCATGGCTTGGTTCTAAAGAACTGAGCTGTGTAATAGGCCTCCATGTTGGATTAAGGTCCAAAACTGGTATTGCTTTATTCCTGATAATGTGCCTGGCGCCAAAGGCGCCAGGACTGACTCCATGTATGTTTCTGATGGAGTTTTAAGGCCCTTGGGGCTAGTGTGAAGGGCTTTAGCCCCACTGCTGCCCGGGGGCTGTTGGACCTGAGGGGTCTGGGGCATGGATCGTGACACAGAAGCCATTGGCTTGAAAGGCTTTTGTTTCAAAGCCGACAGAACCACATTAAGGTCCCAAACCGGATGAGGTCTATGCACTGGAGGAAAATGTACTGGAGGAAAAATCCTAGATAACCGCTTAAGGTTGACAGGAAAAATTGCGGGATATTTCGGATAGTGCAACTTGTTATGCCTTGCGACTTGGTCCTAGTTAACGTTCCAGGTGTGTCGCAGATTAGTGAGAAATGGTCAGAGGAGCCAATTATCCCCACCTCCGTGGTTCAATAATTCAAAAAGTTTTCTCACATGAAGAAAGCGCCACAATTGAATTTGATTGTCACAAGTTTGTTGTTTACTTTTTTGTCAAAAAATAAAGCATAATAGAATGAGTGCCCTTTAACTGTGACACGTGTTTCGGCTTAGAACGCAGCCTTTTTCACAACATGGGATGTAATGGGGATATGTTAGGCAGAATCCTGTGCAGTGCCCTTAGGGACCATTACAAAAAATTAAGACGACAAGTGGCAATACAAGTTCACCTTTGGTACAAGCCTGTACTACACTGTTAGAGTGGTAGCAGTAGCGGAGCAGCCAGACTTATCTCAAGAGCAAATGAGCAGTAGTAGAGATTACACAAAGGACCACAAATAATGTGACTCAAGCAAACACTGACTCAAGGTTTTTGGTTGAAAAGTAAAAGTACATTTATTTCTAGACCATCTGTTCGTAAAACACTTCACTTCTGTTACTTTAAAATCACATGTAAAATACACTACACACAACCAATTCATTTTGTGCAGTACAAATCAAGATTAAGTACCATTGGTTTTGACAGACCAGTGTTGGAAAACAAACACGTTACCGGTGACAAATGCGATCACTTTTTGACAGTAATGACAGTTCGGTCTTACTAAAGATACGCGTACCCACGGAAAGAAATGTCACCGGAGTTAAAACACACTTAGCACATGAATCAACACAAGAGAGTTGGGGATAAAAATCATAGGCAATACTTTTGTCAAGGCAGATAGAATCAGAGGACACTTTCCTACAAGTGAATAAAAGTCAATAGGCGTGCGCCCGCCGGTGTCAAATGGAACAGGGTTTCTGTTGCCGAGGATCACACGGTTAGTATAGTTCACAATTTGAGGTTGCCAGGAGTACTTGGATATTATCAAAAGGGGAAGCAAAAGTTATAAGAAGGAAGGAAGATAAGGACAAGCCTTTGGTGAGGAGACAGGGGTTCAACCCAGTTCCTCGAGGTCAGACACAGTACCTTATTCAAGTGAAGAAGAGCTGGTCCTTCGGCAGTAGTTCCTGGTAGTTCCTGCAGACTCACGGTTCCTGGAGCTTCAGTTGTGAAGACAAGAAGGAGGACGTCTGGAGCGATCTGCACTACCCATGGATGAGGCCAGCAGCAGCAAAAGCAACGGTGAATAAAAGGTGCGCTCCTTTACAAACAGGAGAGGCTCTTCAGATGGCTATCCGGACCACTACAGCTGTGTGCGGCGATTTCGACCAAGAAGAGGATCCTCTGCCTGTGGAAGATGAGCTTGTTGATCCCACCAGGCTCAAGGGAAGAAGACCCCGGACTGGATCTTCTCTTGTCGTTGAAGGGTAGATAGCTCAGGACTGCAGCAGGGCTTCACCGTGACTCGGTAGTTGCAGCAGCCATCTTCTTCTTCGCTTCTCTTCGGTTCCTTGCAGTTCCAGTGGCCACTCTGACTTCCAGCCCAAGAGTCCTGCCTTTTATGCCAAAATGCCCCATTCACACAGCCTGGCTGTCAATCACCCAGCAGGGGGGTTGTCAACCACCTCAGCCAATCACGACAAAGTGCGACTTGGGTTTCCAAGGATACCCTGTGCAGGGGGTGACTACACCCCTCCCTCACATTCAGCCCACCTAGACACCCAGACGCCAAAAGGAGGGCTACTGGAGAGAAGCCTGCCAAAAGACAGCGAACAAAGAAGGCAAACCTGGTTTGTCGCGCAAAAAAGCACAAGGACTTTAACAAAAAGAAATGGCGAATAAACCCGACTGGAGCCAAAAGAAAGAGCATTTGGTCAAGCTGGTTTATGTTCGAGGCTAATACAATAGCCTGGAACAGTACCACGCTTATATAGTATAATCGCGGTAGAAAAGTTAGGGTAGATACCACTGCCACCAGCCCAGTCTAAATGTTAAAAGAGCAAAACAAAGCTCAGAGAGGCACAGACAAAAAGGGATAGGAGTTAACACTTTCCAGGACTCCATGTAAGATGGGGTGTACTGGGTCTATAGTTTTAAATGACAACGTAAAGTAAATGGCAACTTTACCCGTTTTCTGGGGGACAGTAGTCAGCCCCAGAAAAATTGAGTCAGTGGGAAGTCCCAAAGATAACCATATGTCACTGCACTGAAGGTGCTGTGTAACACACATAAGAGTGGGGTTCATGGAGTGGTGTCCTCCAGAGCCCACGATCACACAAACAGTAGAAATACACATGGCAAAACACATGTAAGAGTGTGAAAAAGGCTCACACTCTTACCAAGTGGGAAAAGTAAACTCTAGAAATCCAGCAAAGCTGCTAGGGGACTCACTAGGTGAGGGAAATTAGCTAGAGAATGAGAATTCAAAACTGTTTTGAAAAAGGCTGAGTTCTAAACCGAAACACGTGTCACAGTTAAAGGGCACTCATTCTATTATGCTTTATTTTTTGACAAAAAAGTAAACAACAAACTTGTGACAATCAAATTCAATTGTGGCGCTTTCTTCATGTGAGAAAACCTTTTGAACCCCTTAAGGTGGGCCTTAACCACCGGGTTGGCTGCCGAAAACACAAGCTCAGGGTAATTGTTGTAAGCCCTGATAACCGCCAAATTCGTGCAGCAAGTATCCACCTGTACTCCTGAATGAGCCAGGTGCACTGAAAAAGCCAGTACGTCATCCAGAGGACAGGAGACAGGGTCCAGCCCTTTGTAGCGCGCCCAATGGCAGAACTTAGTCCATTCGCTCTTATACTGGGACCGAGTTGAGGGACTCCTGGCCTGCTGAATGATGTCACAGTTGTCATCTGAAAATTGAGTGTGCTGAAACCTCCACTGATCCAGAACCTGGCCTTCAGGGCCAGTTTGGCTTGCTTCGAATGCTCCACTGCCCCACCCTGCTGCATCAGGAAGCCCCCTGCTGGGGATCAGAAGATGGACGGGACCCTGGGAGCACAACTGCAGCAGATCCGAAAAAATCCGTCGTAGGCCAGTGGGGGGCAACCAGGATAAGGCTGCAGCCCACTGAGGCCCGGAACTTGAAGACAGTCCGTTGGAGCAGAGGGGTGGTCGGGAACGCATAACACCTGCGGCCATGGCAACAGATCTGGAAGGTGTCTCCCACCGACCCCCGACTTGCCCATGAAGCAAACTTGGGCACTTGGCATTCCGAGGGGATGCAAACAAATCCAGGTCCATGAACCCCCAACGCTGGAACAGGGGCAACAAGGAGTCGTTATGCAACTCCCACTCGTAGGTGTTGAAACCCAAGCAACTCAACTGGTCTGCTTCTGCATTGTTGTCCCCAGGGAGGTGGACTGCCGAAATACAAATCCCCACCGGCAGGGCCCATTCCAGATCGAAACCGCCTCCCCTGCATCATAGTAGAATGGTCCATCCTGACCAGAAGAAACGTGTCCCTGAGAAGGGCAAAAATGCCTTGAGGGCCCGGCACACTGCTCTGAACTTGAGCAGATTGATATGCAGGAGGGCTTCCCTTATGGACCATGCGCCATTAATCCCTAGCCCTCAAGAGCAGCCTCCCAGCCCGAAAGAGAGGAGTCGGTCATCACCACAAGGGCAGGCTCCGGTCGGGTGAAGGGGGCTGCCACTGAAACATTGCCATCCATCAACCACCAGCGAAGACCGGGCAGCAGGAGCAGTGGTATTGGAATCCTGTCCAACTGAGACCCCGACTCCTCATCCAATTGGCGGACAGGTGAAGCTGGAGGCACTTCATCTTGAGGCGAAGCGTGCTGTACAGTAAGCATGCAGGAGACCATCAGGCCCAGAATGTGCTGGAACCACCATGCAGAGGTGGTTGAGTGCCCAGAAAGTGTCCCAACGCTCCCCTAGGAAGACCAGTTCCTTAAACACGCATAACTGATTTCCTATGGTTGAGGGAAAACCCAAGCTGATGAAGGGAATCCACCAACCTCTGGCAGGAGTGCACCACCCCTTCGGGTAATTACGCCTTCATAGGCGAGTCATCCAAATAAGGGTATAGATGATGGCCCTCCAAGCGGAGGAGGCCCGCCACTGCATTCATCAACTTTGTGAAGACACAAGGGGCCAAGTTCAGGCCAAAGGGCAGCACCCTGTACTGAAAGTGGTATGACATAACCGTGAACCGCAGAAACTTCCGATGCGGTTGATAGATGGGCACATGCAGGTACGCATCCTTGAGGTCCAGGGGACATATCCAGTCCCTTGCATACAGAGACTCAGCTATGTGTGCAGGCGTAATCATCTTGAAGTGTTCCAGTGGTAAAGACATATTAAGAAACAACAGGTACAGGACTACCCTTAGGCGAGTTGGGTTCCTCATGGGTACCGCTAAAATACTAGAATAGTAACCGAAGCCCCTGTCTGCACCTGCCTCTCCAAGAGACCTCCCATAAAAGAGTTGGCAACCTGATCTGACGAAGCGAAAGAGAGGATGATAGAGCCAAAGGAAGAGGAAGAGTGAAGCCCGTGGAGACTACGGATAAGATCTACAGGTTGCTGAAAAGACGCTTCCAGGTGTCCTGGAACAGAGCCAAATGGCCCCTGCGAGAAACCTGAAGGTGTCTCTCTGGATAGTCCCCGGGGATCGGTCATCCAGGTGGCCAGGACATGGCCATCGCTATTGGATCCAGTTCCTGGGGGTGGACTAGTCAGGGAGGATCATCTCGATGAGGGGTCCTCCTTGGGGAGTAGGAGTTTCTCACCGACGGGTGAGATGCGGTATCCCCCTTCTTTCAACACATTTTCTATAACTGTCTATAACCGAAGGTCGACGAGAGTGAACCCGGCATACTCTCACAGCACAGGAGTGCAAGCATGGGCACTGGAGGAGGGCCACCACCACCACCTCAGCTCACGCCCTGGGAGGAGAAGATGAGTGCGCTAATCGACATGGGCACCATAGAGGGAGTTGGCGGAGCGGAGGCTGTCAGTGGTATCCAGCTGGCTGCAGGTGAGTCTCCCCCCCCCCCAAATGCATAAATCTGAAAGTACCACACATGCAGACCCGGAGTGAATGAATGTGCATGAAATGTGTGTGAGGCACGGCAGAAACCCATAACTGAGCTTTTGTACCACCGTACCGTAGCGCCCCCTAGACTCCCCTCTATGTGCACTGCATCAATACAATGGCCAGGGGACAGATATCCATTGCCATGGCACAGCTACGTAGAGTGTGAGTGTGCATGAATAAACCCCCAGGACCATGGAATCGTGGGTGGATCCTGGAAAGCGGGCACAGCAGTGGCTGATGGTGAGGTCAGGGCTACATGTCATCTGCACATTCATGGAATGGTAATTTGTACGGTTTCGGTAGGCTGCCTCATGCGCCTGGGGTGGTACTAGTGCTACTAGGGCTGCTATGACATTCGGGACTTGGGCAATGTCATGGAATTGGCCCTTCAGCCGGTTCACCTGTGCCTGTGTGGCTGGCAATGCAATGTGCTCATTCTCATTGAGCAGCAGTGCATCCAGTGCATCCAGCACCTGTCCGAGCATGGCACTGAAGGTGGACTGGGCCATGCCATGCATCATGGCAACAGTGTGTTGGTAGCTGCCAGTCCCAAGGTATAGTAACACACAAACACAAGCTTCACGAGCGGGGGCACTGCAGTCCTGATAGCTTTACGGCTGCCGATGTCAGCCTGGATTGTGTCCAGGAACTGTGTGATGGTTGCCTTGTCCAGCCTATACTCGTACACCACCTGCCCATCTGTCAGGGCCCAGGGTGTTGGCCTGACCCTGGGGATAGCTGGCCGCCTGGCTGGTGCTGCTCTCCTCCTCCTCCTCCTCCTCATCCCCACCACCCCCTGCGCTCCCGGGGCCCTGACCTGGTTGGCTGGCCTCTAACTCCAGGCGCAGCAGGTAGATGTCCACATCAAGGCTCCCGTCTCCAAAAGGCAGCATGGTGTTTGAAAGTGTGTGTTGTGCATGGGTGGGTCCTTTGTAGACCTCTGATTTGCATTGGTTTCACCTCAGCCCTTATTGCTGTCTCCTCCCTGCTCGTGTTGGTGTAATGGTGTTGGGGAGGGTGTGTTGTGCATGGGTGGGTCCTTTGTAGGCCTCTGATTTGCATTGGTTTCAGCTGGGCCCTTATTGATGTCTCCTCCCTGCTCCTGCTGATGTAATGGTGTTGGGGAGGGTGTGCTGTGCATGGGTGGGTCCTTTGTAGGCCTCTGATTTGCATTGGTTTCACCTGGGCCCTTATTGCTGTGTCCTGTGTTCTTTTACCTCCAGCATTCGGCTAGGGGTATTTTCTGCTAATTTTCTGCTGCTTTTCTGGCATGAATAGCGCCTACGCCGGACTCGTGATTGCTCTGTAATTGCACGAATACTGGCGCTATTCCAGCTGGCGCGATTACAGCCGGCTGTACTTGCGCCTGCTGTAATAGCGCCGGCGGTATTTGTACTCGTGATCCGGCGGACCCTTAAATGCGGCGCTAATAGCGTTACCACCGGATTTAAGGGTTACCGCCAAACTCGTGAAGAAGCCAGGCCCTAAGTCTTTAAGGTGGGGCGGAGGGGAGGTGTAGAAGATCTGCCTCCACCGCGACAAACGATTCTTCAATGCCCTGTGACCGAAAGCATTGCAGGCCGAACATGAGTCCCAGCAGTGGTCGGGCCCCAAACACTCAAGAGAGTGCATTGGGGTCCGAGGCCAGGAACGAGCGGTCGTAGGACTCACATCTCATGAATCCTGCTACGGCCGACATGCACCGAGGCAGTCGAGGTACTGAAGGGAAGTGAAATAATAATTGAAAAACCAACATCGAGCAAGGAAGGTTTAAGTACCTATGTACCTGTTTTTTAGAGTGACCTATTCTGATGATTAGCTTAGTCCCACCTGTATGGTATGAGAGGAGTCCCTAAGTAACTGTGGCTATTTACTATCTGATTCTGTAGGTGAATGCTGGTTCAGGGGATAGGTTTGGATGTGGGGGGGGGGGTCAATCATGGAAAACACAAAGTTGTCCTGGCACTCTGAAATTCTGAAGAACAATGCAGCAAGACAGACAGGAGTGCACAGCTCCACAGCGTCACAATCACATCATGTGAATCTACAACAGGTTGGCAAGTTGCAAAAATCATATTTCATGACTAGAATCAAGACCTCACCCTGAAAGTACTTCACAGCATTTCTGCTGAAAACACGTCAATTAACAAAGCAATTTATTTAAAACAAACAGCAGTCCAAGCGAATGGGGTCAGTGATGCTGATTGGGTACAATATTACACAAAACTATACGCCCCCTTATCATCAAGGCCCTGTAATCTGGTCAGTGGTCCCTTGTGTTACCATAGATTGCAAATTCTTGAGTAAGATGTTCTGCATTATATTAACAAAGTCAGTGGTTCTAGAGCGCCAGGCCCTGATGGGCTAAACTGTATGTTGAAAGGTCATCCAACATTATGGGCCAGGATATTGTGTAACATTTTCAATCAAATCATACTATCAAATACTATACCTGATTCATGGTGCCAATCAATCATAATGTCACGATCCTCGCCCAAAACCCCCTCTGGCAAACCCATTGGCCAGGTGGAGTCAGGACTCGGGCCTCTAGAGCCTGGCAACCTCTTTAAAAGCCCTCATGGGGCCAGTCCTGGCGCCTATGGTGCCAGGCTCATACACCACGAAAAAACAATGTGCTTGGGAACTACTTTATTGTATTGTCAGCCAACATGGAGGCATCCACATAGCTTGGTTACTAAGAACCAAGCTATGCGGTCTAGTGTTTTGGGTGTGGTAGCCTAAGGACTACTTTTCCTGGACTATTTTGTTGGGGCTATTTAAACCACACCCGAGCAAGACAACACGCTTCGCGTTACTTTGCAGCTTACAACGTGACACTCACCGTGTCCAGCTATTCCCTCAAACCTCGGAGAAGCAGAACCTGCAAGGAGACAAAAGGAACATCATTAGCAGCAGCATCTTACCTGCAGTCTTCATCTTTAAACACTCGCAGCTACTGAGAACAGCTTCCTCGAATCTGCACGCCTCCCGGACAGAACGACCTGAAATAGGAAGATAGAGGCAACATTAAAAGAAAGCAGTAGAGACATTTACAAATTACGAACTACTCAAAAAGCTTACCTGGCTGGTTGCATCTTGGCTGGCACCACTCCAGACATTCCGCTCGCGCTGAAGAACACCGCAATGAAGGAAAACACAGGTTAGCAAAGGCAAGACTTGCGCTTACTAACCGCATCATAGCGCTCTTAATGCGCCAACATTTACTAGCGGGGCTCAACCAAGCCAGTTCCCCACGCTGAAGCTCCGCATACCAAAGGGAGAAAAAAAGAGACATTTTAAACAAAGAAAGGCATGCAGGATAGCAACAAAACTAAAGAACAGCAATAAGACCTACCTGAACAATCTCAAACGGGCCGGCGTCAGTGAAGTAACTGGACCGCACTCGCCCATGAAAGCCAACGCGCCCCTGCAAAGAAGGCAGGACGCAGAGCACGCCTAATTCTACCAGAAGGCAGAACCTCCCCCCCCAGACCACATCAGGGCAAAGCTGAGAAGCATACCAGCGAGTAACCCGGCTGGGTGGCATCCCTGTGGATACCAGGTGTGCGTAACACATAGTACCAATATTTAAGAGAGGCGATCGGTCCTGTGCCACGAATTATAGGTGATCGCCCTCTTAGATGCACCAGGAAAAATATTTTCAAGGTTCATCCTGCGCGACTTTAACACATGGACACCTAGCCACGCCCAATGTGATCCGTATCAAACAGGTTTTATACCTGGCCTGGGTGCCTCTATTAATTTGCTGACACTCAACTCAATTCTAACTCATCATATGAGCATAAAGCAGCCACTGTATTTGTTTTTTGTTGATTTAAAAGCTGCATTTGACTCTGTCTCGAGAGAACTTCTAATCGAGAAATGATCCATCAGGGTTGTCCAGCATACCTAACGTCACTGAGAAAAGATATACACACTGGAAATACCATTCAAGTGAGACTTTCACTTGATGGCAAGCTAACATGTTCAATCAATACGCATAGAGGTTTACGTCAAGGTTGTACCCTTGCCTCTGTACTATTTAATTTTTTTATATCAGAAGTGGGCAAAACATTCCAGAACATCATCACTGATTCATCTAAATTAGCGAATAAGGTTGTCATCTACTTATTATACGCTGATGATTTGATTATGATGTTTAAGACACCTCAGGGGCTTCAAAGGTTGTTGAATGCTTTAGCAATTTATGTCCAAGAGAATCATTTGACCATAAACTTAGATAAAACTAAGGTCATGCATTGTAACATGGGTAAAAAGAATAACATCAAAACCTATAGATGGCATCTATATGATTTATTTTTAGAACCTGTATCTGATTATAATACTTAGGTGTGAATGCGACCAATTCCTTTGATGAGAGACATTTCAGTGACACGTTAAAAATAAGCTAGTCACTGGAATCTCTCAGGCCAGAATCATCCAGACCAAGTATGGGAAGTTTTCCCATCACTCCAGCCTTAACATATTACCTACAAAAACTTTCTCCTATAGTTTTGTATGTGGCAGAGAATAAATCTATAATTGCATAAAAGATATGGTCTGCCTTTGAGGGGAAATTCTGGAGTCAATTGTTACAACTCCCCAACTGTGTGCTGACTGTCTGGTTGAGACGTGAACTTGGTTTAAACTCGTTACATGCTCGTTATGTATGGCAGATTATTGCCTTGTTTAGAAATGCCTGCTAGCATTGCAGTCTCCTTTGGTTGTTGGCACGTTAGCCAACTATATCTTCACGTCCAAGGATAAATGTATATCTAAATTGCGTAAATTGGTTATACTCACCATGACTAACATAGAAGTTACTTTAGTAACTTTAATTAAGAATCCTGCAAGGGTAAAGACCAAACTTTTCCAATGGGATTGGTGCCAAACAATAACGAAATGCAATAAATATCATGATTTTTCTATAAATCCGTTTCAACCCAAGAGATATGGAATAGCGGAGGCCTATATGCTGAGATATCCTGGTGTTAGACACCGAATAGAATCCATGCGAATTTGCTTTAATTTGTGGCCAACAAAAGACATTTTAGCCAAACGTAAAATAATTGAGCAGTCTGGAAATGTATGCAGATTCTGTCAACTTGCTACTCAAAAAGAGACGTTAAAACATTTTTTGGTGGAGTGTGTGAATTTACTTGATTTGAGGACATATTATTTGAAACATTCTTTGGAAGCCTATAAAAATGTAGACTTTGATTTTGTATGGCTCAAGATTCACTGTGTTTTCAGACAGATATTGACAGTTACTTACCAACTGTAATGTTCTTTCGACTGGATGTTCCTCCCACGTATTCCTTTTCTTATGATATTCGTATCCGCCAGCTTCGCTGCTTCGGAAAAAATATTCTCTGCAGGGGGCGCTGTGCACGAGGTCGTGGCGTCGATGCCCCTCGACGGGCTCCGTACCGTGTCGTCACCACCATCAGTATAATTAGCTTGTGCCGCGCCCGTGTGCTTCAGTTCTGTTTTTCCGAGGAAATATACAAGGAACGCCCAGGCGTGCCTCATGACTGAAAGACCCTTCGTGTGAGAGAAGTGTAACTAGTACTGTACTGCAGGGGTAGGATGGGAGGGGCGATGAGGAATACGTAGGAGGAACATCCAGTCGAAAGAACGTTACAGTTGGTAAGTAACTTGTTCTTCGAATGGATTGTGTCCTCCCACGTATTCCTCATCTTATGATAGACTCCCATAGCAGTGGTAATTTTGGAGGTGGGAGTACTAATTATTTTTCTCATGGACGGAATGGAGTACCGCCTTAGCAAATAATCCTTCATTGGAAGAAGCATCTAAGCAGTAATGCTTGATGAAGGTATGCATTGATGCCCATGTTGCAGCTGAACAAATATCCGCTGCAGGGACTCCCCTCTTCAGAGCTGCAGAAGCAGCCATATCCCTGGTGGAATGTGAGGGTAGAACGTTGGTAGTATGATCTTTTGTGACAAGTGAAAGTCAGAAACTACTTTCGGTAAGAAGGAAGGTTTAACCTTAAGTACCACCTTGTCCTTGTGAAAAGTAGTGTACGGAGGTTTGCATGAGAGAGCCTGCCATTCACTAACCCTGCGGGCTGATGTTAAGGCCACAAGAAGGACAGTTTTTAATGTTGGAAGCCTCAAGTGACAGGAATGCAGAGGCTCAAAAGGTTTACAAGTTAGGAACTTAAGTACAAGATTTAAATCCCACGCCGGGACATGAAAAGGGACTGGAGGGTACACATTAGCGAGCCCTTTCAGGAATTCAATGATTAATGGAATTTTGAAGTAGGAAACCTCTTCTGAGAAGCACTTGAAAATGGACAGCGCAGCCAGATATCCTTTAATTGTTCTTATCTGCAGCCCCAGATTGGCTAGATGCAATAGGAAAGAAAGCGCCATTGGGGTGCCACATTGAAAAGGGTCCACATCCTTATCCCTGCACCAGATACTGAATTTATTCCAACTAGACCGGTACAGGGATTTAGTTGCTGGCCTTCTGGCCGAATGCAAAATTTCCATTACGTCATCCGGAAGATCCCAATCCTTGTATCTCAACTTCTCAGAAACCATGCGTGAAGGTTGAGTGTCTTGACCTCTGGTTGGAGAACCCTACCTCCCTCTTGCGAGAGAAGATCCTCTCTTTGCAGAAGACGTATTGGAGGGCAGATGGACATGTCCAGAAGGTCCGGTAACACGTCCTCCTGGCCCAATCCGGGGCAATTAGGATCATGGTTCTCCTGAACTTTCTCAACCTCCTGATTACGTGAGGAATCATGGGGAATGGTAGAAACGCGTACGGAAGTGGAAACTCCCAGTCACTACAAACGTGTCTCCTAGAGCTCTTCTTGGAGGAAATTCCCTTGAGCAGTACTGGTCACACTTCCGAACAGATCCACTTGAGGGGTTCCCCAAAGGGTGAAGATCTCTCGAAGGACTTCCTGAGCTAGTTCCCACTCCTGGGACACTGTGTTCTGCATGCTCAAAGCGTCTGCCGCCTTGTTCTGCTCTCCGGCTAGGTGAACTGCCGATAGAGAGATTCCATCTCGTATTGCCCAGAACCAGAGCTGCATTGCCTCTCTGCACAGTGGTAGCGACCCTACTCCTCCTCTCTTGTTGAGGTAGTACATGGCCACCGTGTTATCTGTCATTATCAAGACATTCTTTCACTTTACAGAGGGCAGGACGCCCTTCAGCGCTAGTCTGAGTGCCCTCGGCTCTAACAGGTTGATGTGTAGTTTGGACTCCGATGGAGACCAACGACCGCTTATAGTGAGATCGTTGGTGTGTGCTCCCCCCCGTGAGTGAGGAGTCCGTCACTACAGTTATCTGCGGCCATGGTTGCCAAAAAGATTCTCCCTTGAATATGTTGTTGTTGCAAGCCCACCAAAGAAGGTCTTGAGCAACTGTGCTAGGAACTTGCAGAAGATCTGAATCACCACTGAGTCCTGAGAGCCCATTGAAGGGATCTCATCCTCAATCGGGCCTCTGGCACTAGAAAGATACAGGATGCCATGAGACCAAGCAACCTCAGAAAATCGAAGGCCGGAAGATGTTGGGCATTTTGGAACTTTGTTACCATCTGCAGAATGTGGAGAGCTCTCACCTCATGGGGCGAGGCTTTGCCCGAGGAAGTATCCAGGACTGCTCCGATAAACTGGAGCTTTTGGGATGGTATCATGTGGGACTTCTTGAAATTGAGGGAGAAGCCCAGTCTGTGAAGGGAGTGACAGGTGATTGACAGATGTTCCTGAGCTTGTTCGGGAGAACGTGCTTTGATCAACCAATCGTCCAGGTAGGGGTAGACGTGAATCCGTCGTCGCCTTAAACTCGCTGCCACAACTTCCATCAGTTTGGTGAAAACCCTTGGAGCGGAGGTCAGCCCGAATGGCAGAACTCGAAACTGATAGTGAGAACCGCCAACCGCGAACCTCAGGTACTTTCTGTGCTTGAGATGGATTGGCACATGAAAGTAAGCATCCTGAAGGTCCAATAATATCCTGAAGGTCCAACGATACCAACCAGTCTTGGAGTTGGAGAGCCTGAAGGATCTGAGAAAGGGTTACCACCTTGAACTTGTCCTTCCTGAGGAACTTGTTCAAGTTTAAGTCCAAGATGGGTCTCAATCCTCCGTCCACTTTGGGATGAGAAAGTAAGGGGAGTACCAACCCTTGTTCCTCTCCGCTACAGGTACCTGATCTATTGCACCTTTCTCTTGCAGGGTTAAAATGTCCTGCACAAGGAGCGGATCTGGAATTTTGACAGAGTTGGTTCCCGGCGGATGGTCCTGAGGCCTTTTTAGGAAGGGAAGCCAGTAACCCTGAGCTACTGTCTCCAGTCCCCAAGCATATGAAGTAATGCCCTGCCATTCTTTCAGATGCTGTGAGATTCTGCCTCCCACCGGGGTCTTGTGTGATAAGGCCTCAGAGTGATTGGAGGCGGCTGCAGGAGCGGCTGAAGGCAAAGATGCTGTTGCTGAGGCTGGTTTCGCACCTCTTCCACGTCCACCACGAGGGACATTTCTTTTACTTCTTTAAATGGCCTGTCCTCTTCCTCTACCAAAAGAGGAGTAGTATCGAAAAGAACGACTTCTCCAGGAAGATGAGGCCCGAATAAGGTTTCTGAGGCTGTCTCATAGAGGTGCTAAGAGATTTAGCCGCCGCTTTTGAGGACTGTAGTTTTTCTAAGCTTTCATCAGCTTTACTGCCAAACAGCCTCAAGCCATCAAAAGGCATGTGGAGTAGCCTGGCCTGCACATCAGGTGCAAACCTAGACCTCCGCAGCCACGCAAATGTGTGTAGTACAGTGCTTGCAGCCATGGATCTGCTGATGCCATCAGCATTATCCAGTCCAGACTGAAGACATTCCCCCATTGCCTCTTTTCAGTCTTTGACAATATTCAGGAAGCCTTCCCTTTCCTCGCCTTCCGGAATATGATCAGCCGCCACCGAAAAGCAGTCCCACAGGGTATGGGTGAACCAGGCCAGGGTACAGGTGACATTTGTAGTCATAAGAGCCATGCTACCCGAGGTAAAGACCTTACGGGCCCAAGCATCCACCTTATCCTCTCTATCCGGAGGATAGATGAATAGGCTGTTTGTCTTGACAAAGTTGCTGCCTGAATAACCAGAATTTCTGGAGTGGGATGCCTCCTTAAGTAATCGGGGTCAGAACTCGAAGTTCTGGAATTTTTTCGGAAAATTACTGTTCACTGCAGAAGCAGTATCAGGAACCTCCCAGTTTTTTTCCCACTGTTCTCTGAAGTGCCCTATGGAAGGGGAGAACTGGGTCCTTCTGGGGGCTCTGGTCAAGTATATCAGTCATATCATCCTGATCAAATGTGGGTGAGGATCTACCCCAGCCCATGTATTCCACAACCCTATTTATCAAACTCCTGTACCCTGAATCTGCATGTTCTGCAGGGTCAGGTTTTGCAAACTCTAGCTCTGGTGATGTATCAATGCCACTAGCAGAGTGAAGGGTGTCACACAGGTCTCTCATTTTCGATTCTGGATTGATTAATTCTTCTGGAACCTCTCTGGTACCATATTGCACTCCAAAAGGTGAAACTACTTTTTCTGAGGCACTCGCTTCAAATATAGAAGACATAGGGCCTCATTACACGTTGTGCGGTAACCATGGCGCTATTAGCGCCATGGCTGCTGCCGGTATTTTAACGTGTCCGCCTTGGTGGATGGCGGAATTACCGGCCTACTCCAAGGTGAGAGGGGCCGGTAATTCCCCATTCACCAAGGCCCTTCCCCATTCCCATTTTTGCCCCCATAGGGCATAATGGGAATGGGGAAGGTGGTAATTACGGTACCGCAAATTGCGGTACCGTAATTAGCACCGAGGTCCCTTTGCGACACCCTACTTTAACAGCTGGTAAAACCAGCCGTTAAGGTCGGGTCCCGCAAAGGGAACTTGTAGTAAGGCGGTAAGGGTTTACCGATACCGGTGCCCTTACCGGTACCGGTAAACCCTTAACGCCTACCGTGTAATGAGGCCCATAGACTTAAAGAAGTTGGACTTAGGTAAAGGATTAAATCTCCTTTTCTGTGCTTGAGTTTGGGTCAAAGGAATAGAAGGAATCTTCAAAGGCACCGATGACGTCTTCGGCAAAGGTGTCGAAAACACATGTGGCTTCGATGTCAAAGCTGTCGTCGCCGACAAAGTCGTCGAGGGCTTCGACGATTTATGTTTTTTTGTCGGTGTCGGGGAAACACTTGATTCTCAATGAGTCTTCGACGATTTGACGTCGACTCCAGATTTTCGATGTTCACCCTGACTACTGGATCTTTCCACAGTAGTTCCTGACTTCCCTGTGTCGTCCAACGGAGCGACCAGGGTCTGGCTCTTTTGAGGTTTCTTTGAGGGGGTCGAGGCTGCATTCTCAAAGACCTTCATCATCTTCCTTCTAAAATCATCCCATTTTCTTGGGGAATCCGACACCGTCGGACATCTTCCCAATTCGGTAGACGTATCAGAGGAAGAGGAGGGAGATCTATGTCTCCTTTTAACGTTCTTTGATGAAGAAGATGAAGAACTTCTCGATCTACTGCGTGAATGAGACCTCTTCGAATTTTTACAGTGATCCGATTCCTTCGAATTGCTCGACTTTTTATCTTTTTTTGACAAGGCCTTCTAAGAGGCCTTGGAAGCTTCACACCCTACCGCCAGTTTACCTTTTCTCTCAAAAAGGGCCTTCGTCATTGACTGACAGGAGCCACAGTTGCCGGTTCGATGGTCTGAACCTAGGCACCAAAGACAAACGCAGTGAGGGTATGTAATCGACATTTTCAATCCGCAGTCAGTACATTTTTTTAACCCCGTCTTGGGAGTAGAAGAGGTGGAAGAAGACGACATTTCCTTGAAGAAAACTTTGAAGCGCGCCATTCACGAGAGGGAAGCAATCGGAAAAACGGAACTGAAGCCAATGGGCTCGGCATGAGTTAATTATACTGAGGGTGACGTTGGTACGGAACCTGTCGAGGGACATCGACGCCACGACCTTGTGCACAGCGCCCTCTGGCGAGAATTTTTTTTCCGAATCAGCGAAGCTGGCGGATACGAATATCATAAAATGAGGAATACATGGGAAGACACAATCTATTCCAAACAGGGTTTTACACATAAATTACATTTCTGACTGAAATCCACAAGATGTCTCAACCAAACGAGGCAGGGGAGTACTATAGATTAATAATTTCAGGCAAAAGCAGAATCAACCAGTCATAATTGATGCATAGATTAGGAATCTACAATGGCTGACAAGTGCATAGAAGTTTGTAAAGCCAGTGGTGAGTTGAAATATGGGTGGAAAAGCAACTCTAAATAGGAAATGAAAATTAAAAGTAAAAGATTGAGATCCACCTGTGGACTGCATAGACTTATTCACAGGTGATAAAATAGTTCTGTGAGTTAAGCCACTTGACAGAGAGTTATTCTCCCAGCCTGCAGGACACCGATATTCGACCCAAGCAGCGCTGACTCAGACTTCCATACATCCAAGGTTGAGAAATTGAGTGCCATTAAAATTGGCAAAACTGATAATCTTTGTGCTTAGACCAGGAGGAATCTAGCATGATCGCTACATAAAATGTGCTTTTTAGAAAAGCACATGACCATCATCGATCTAATGCTGGACAACTCGCACATACAAAAGGGCAGGTGAGGGTGCAAAATGACCAAATGTCACCTAGATATCCTCAAACAGGTATTTGGGGTCATCTAATTCTTTTCCACTCTTTAGCATGTGTTCTCTTGGTCTGTACCACCCCACAACAGCCAGTGTCCCACTTTACCCAAGCTCCCGATCCCTCTCCATTATCTGTTTTTTTGTCCCACAGTTCTCTTGCTAGGGCCACTGAGCATGCCCTTCGACAAGCACACGCAGCCCGACTTTCCCTGGGTACAGGGAGACTGTCCCCCCTGTTAGGCCGCCCTGCCACCCCGCCCCCTCTTTTCACAGGGGACCCAAGTGATGCCCCATTTTTTCTTACGCATCCCAGCTGCTTTTACTGCTTGCTACCTTCCCCCTTCAGACAGCCTTGCCGTTGTTTAATGCTTGCATTCAAGCAAGAAAGTGGCTGCAGCAATTGAGCCACGAAAATTGTACCTGTTCCCCAATGAAGAACTTACCTAGAGACAACATGTAGAATTGTGAAGAGAACAGCAAGCGGTGCAACGGCTAAAATGAACCATGGGAAGACACCAGAGATTACTCCCACACAAAAGAACACCAGGATGACATTCTGGATGAACATTTCTGCCTGGAATGGAAGGCGCATATCCACTGAAAAACACAAAAAGGTCAAATACATTATCAGGTGGAGATGTGAACGATGCAAGAAACTTAAATAGTCAAACTGAAGTTAGTAAGCAAGAAGGCTGAGTGAGCAAAGGCAACACTGGGTGACTGTGTAGAGAAAAACAGGAGCGAAAAGAAACTATCATATTTAAGTGGAAAAATGCAGTTTAGTTTCCAGTACACAAACGCTCATAAAAACCTTTAATCAGTCACCAGAGATTTTAATCTATTCAAAAAAGCTTTACATCTCCCAAAGGCTCATGACCAACAAGCTTCAATCGGGCATCACATTTCAATCGATTCAAAGTAGTATGTTGTTAATTCCTCATAAAATCGTTACATCTACAAAACAAGTTGATTAGTAGATATCTGCTGATTAACCGTTTAAAAAGAGACAGTTACTGACCATAGTGACTGCTGTAGTGCTGGTCCATAGTGCCCTTCCTTCATACTTATTGGAGTCTGCCCCACTGGGACATGACCGTAGCCTTTTGCACCACAAAAATTAACTCCCCCTGCAAATTGATGCATGAAGAGCATACCTTGGTGGACCCACACCCAACGACTCCTCTCACCAGCCTCTCTCATCCACCCTTGTAGGTACATTGGTTAATACTAATTTACCGATTTATGGGGGACAAGAGTACAATAGTTAGGAAAGATTTCTCTTTTAGCAATTTTCCCTCCATACTTCTATGGACACCCAAACGTTTGTTTTTTTAACCTGCCCTATCTTTTTACAGGAGAGTCACCCCCCTGGCCTTTTGCTCATTTGTTATGGGGAAACTGATCAGACCTTCAGACTATCAGGACTGGGAAACTATGTTTCCCATTGGACTTTCACTTTTTCTTCTCACTTTCTAACCTTGCACACAGCATCTTACAAACGGATCACCACTGCACTGCATTACATCACCATAGCCTTTTACACTTGGGGAGTTTTGGTTACTTTTATAAGTGCCTAAAGACAAGCTGGTGGCAGCAATTATATTTTTACAATGTTTGCGTTATTTCTAGTGTGGACATTTGTGTTTAGTGCATAGGGCTACTAAACGTGCCTAGTGCCCTAAAATGTGATTTTTGCTTGCTCTTTGGCCATATTGTTGTTTGGTCTTCTTCCTGCTTTGCCAGGTCAGGAAATTCCATATAGGGTCATGTACTTGCCTGGGAAAGCTGCAGCTTTCACATGCTAGTGATGCCTTTGAATGTGTGTGGCTCAGGAAGTGGGTGGGGCTGTCTGGTCCCACTCCACATCCATAGTGTTAGTGAGTCTAGGTGTGGGGCAAGAGTAAAACCAATAGATATCCTTGAATGGACAACTACTAGCTGTTTGAATGGTGCAGATCCTTACCATCGGTGGGCTTGGACTTGCTTCCATGCAGGATTTTGGATAAGAAGAGGATTCCTTTAAGCATTGGAGCCTAGAATCACTCGTAGAACAGCCGACTGAAGATCTGAAGAAGATTCCGGCAAAGGCCCAGCATCCCTTCCTCCGTCTGGCCCGGTGAAGTCCTGTTGGACTACTCGATCTGCAAAGGCCCTATAAAACTAAATATGTTACTACGCTCCTTTGTAACATTATATGACAATATCTGGGATGAGGTAAAAGTGCATACTTCCATGCTACTTGAACTAAATACAAATATTGAGGATTGAGGCCCTAACAAAGGCCAACGTGATCCTGACACATTGATAAGGATGCCCCCTCCACAGAGCACAGATCATTGCATCCGCAGATAATAATTCTGTCCGATACAGAGGAAGAGCATCGAGAACAGCAAGAAGAAATCGAGAATCACATCGAAATGAACAAAAACATAGCCATTCCTTCTAAATTGCAACCATTGATACCCGCAAAGGATAGCTTGAGTGCAATAGAGAAGATTGTAAATAGAGTAAAAGGACACAAAATCACATCTGCACAAACTAAGAAATCTAAGAACCAAAAAGTATTTAAAAGGAAAAACATAGCAGTAAGAACATTTGCAAAAAAGGCATTCTTTGCGGGTGTATCAGATCAAAAAGAAAATAGATTGAACTAATTGATCAGTTTCTCATCAGTTCAGGAAAGAAAAGACAAGAATATAGAAATAGAGGAACTTCACCATCAAAAGCAGGACAGAAGCCAAACATCAAAAGAACCAATTTTGGTCAGGAACGGGGAGCATGCAGCAGATGATCCTACAATGCAACTACCCACATCAAAAAACCTCTCCCTATTCCTATAAAAGGTTTGGAAGATATGAAATCATCCTCCTCCTTTGGCACTCAAACATCTTTAGAGCTCCTTGGACTGAGAGTACCCTCATCCAAACCAACACCAACCTTGATGACAATGCCAAAAGGACAAATATTTCCCACATGGCTACAAGACTGAACCTGTCCACGCAGGAAAGTCATTCAGGTGCTACGTAAGAGCAAAAAACATGCAGCACTCTCTTGATGCACAATGAAAGTGAGACCCCAAATAGCCTATTGGCTGGTCATTGTCAAGTACATGAAAAATAATACAAGTAGAGTATCCGCATCACACAATGAATGCACAGAAAATAGAAAATGGCCCAGATAGCAATTTGAATGTAGGAGATCTATTTAAGAGGATGTACAAACCACAAATTGGTTGTCAGGAGCACCGGCATGAAATAATAACAGATCTAAATAAACAGACACAAAGTATCCTAAATAGACTGATAGTCCAAAATGCTAACAATCATCGAGATAACAATAAAAATCAAATACCACAAGGTTACAATACAGATAGTCATCTGACTGAGAATCCAAAAATTATGATTACCCACAATTATGGACAAGAGCACACGCTCTGCTTAAATAGAAGGAAGATCCTCTTGATTCTAGGTGAAATACCAAACCTAGAAGCATTAGTATGTACAGACATTGACAGAATGGAATTTCCTGATAAAAGATACAAATTGCTGCATTCTCTATTTAAGCTCTCGTATTGTTTTCAAACTTATTTGATCAGAAAGACAAAGAATAAATGGTCTGGCCTTTTTGATTGCTCCTCTTTATGAAGAAACTATAACAGAAAGGAAAGTGACAAACTTGAGAAAAACAGGGTGAGCTATCGAACAAGTAACACCTATGAACAAGCACATCCCCTTACAAGACAAAATATTGATAAAACTAATTGGGCAACCGTTATATCCACTCTTTGGAGAAAGTCGTATCTCAGACTTCCCCAGAGACCTCTGAACCTATTGCAAATCTCAATCCCGTATTAGGATCATGGAACATCAGGGGTTATCGCAAACTAGCCCAAGGTACTGCTATCCTAAAGTTAATTGAGAACCACTCAATATTATGCCTACAAGAAACCAATACTGTAGACCTCCTATTCTGGGATATTCGCACAATAATACAACAGAAAGCTACAAATGTGAATGGTGGGAGACCATCGGGAGGCCTGTGTACCATAATCAAACAAGGCCTCGGAATTGATGCTACTGAATTTTCGAATGAATATAGAGGAGTCTTAGGAGTAAAACTAAAAATAATAGATCAAAAGGAAGAACGTAATATATTACTGTGATGCTGGAAATGCATCGGAGGGACAAGGCCTCTGTATCCTTGTCCTTTACTGCTTTTTATCGTGTGTTCTGACGTGTTTTCTGCACAGGAGTTCATGTGGGACTCCTGGCGGTGCAGCTCTCTCTCTTTTGGTTTGGTGAACGGACCCGTGGGATACCCTTATGGCACCCATGGGCGGGGGTACAACCCTGTGCCCCTAGTGTACGTGTTTGGGCACCTGTGGGTGGCCCGCAGAGCAGGGTATGGGCTGGTAGCAGCTCCATGCTGAAATTGACAGGTGCACGGAGTATCCTCCATTTTGGGATAGACCGGCCCTGCGATTGGGATCTGTTGATTCCTGATGGAAAACACGATGGCCCCGGTGGCCTCTTGCTTTCTATTCCCCATTACCTTGTTTTCCCAAAGTCCTGGGAAGCCCTGACTCTGTCCCTTCCCCCTGACTGACTGTTGGGTGGAAGTGCCACATTTGGTGTTGTTGTGAAGGCCCGGCCAGACTGGCTGGAGCCTTCCCGGTGATGTATGTTGTGGGTACCTCCTGTGGGTGGGACACGGGTGAATAGAGTGTGTGACGAATATGCATTCTGTGTTGTGGGTGTCTAGTATCTGGTGGTTGACACAATGACTGAGACAACCCTGCCCGAAACCGGTATGAATGCAGCTTGGAGTGTTGAATGGCTTGGTACTTGTCCCAATACACATAACTTGTTGTGAGTGTCTGGAGAGAAGTGAATGGCCTGAATACCTTGTGTGCCTGATAGGCTGCCTGCCTGCACGAATGCCCGTAGTCGTGATTGGATGCTTGAGTGTGACCCAGCGGAATGAATGGGAGATCAACAGTATATCTGGGGACCTCACACTGCTAGGAATCGTTTTCGGAAGCTGAAGTCCACTACGACGAGTAACTGGAGTAACTGACGCTTGACCTTGAAGCCCTGCTGGACGAGAAGAATTGCTGTTGCTCTCCTTCACAATCTGAAAGCTGCTGTGCCTCCAAGGACTGACCCAGAGAGGACCTGGTAAGGCGCCCTCTTCCCGAGCTATGAGGGACCATCGTGCACAGCTGATCTTTGCCAACGCTCCCTGGTAGACAGACCTTCGACAGGCTGCCGAACTGCTGCGGAACTCCAAGGAGAAGCACTCGGACTGTTGTCCGCCACTGTCGACGACCGTCGTCGCCAACCAGAGCCGCCGTGCTCCCGTTTGCCTAAGAACTTCAATTAATCATCGGACGCTCTCGTCTGCATCGTCACCCGCTTGTCTCCCGCTGGAGAAAGCCTGACCGTCGACGCGCCGAGGAGCATCCACCGGTGGGTTTCCCGTCACCTAAGGACCACAAAGACGCCGACGACTCGACGCCCTTGCTGAGCCACAGTTCTTCATCATCTCTTTGCGGTCCAGAACTATTGTCACCGGGGTGCCCCGCACGCCTCTTCCTTGCAGGACGCCAATGCTCTGTCGTCGACGAGCACCGCTAGGAACGAAGCTGTCACTTCCCTGCTGTAGTTCACCCTGTTCACCGTCGGACGTTCGACGACCCGTGACTCCTGCCTTAAAGGGAGGGCACTCAAGAAGGGCCGTCGATTCCCCAACACCTCCCGACGATCCGTGGCTCCTGCCTGAAAGGGAGGCACTCAAGAAGGATTGGTCGACGCATCATCAGAGAACTCTACTCCACCAGGTACATTGGGGGGGTAAAACCTTAATAGGCAGAAGTGAGACTATTAAACATATGGACTGGGCTTGTGCAATATATCCTTATTTTACAGGTTGCCCAGGTGGGATCTCCACACAGAACTGTGTCTAGGTAACGGGACCATACAGTTGATGCACTTTAATGAGATTCGATAACATTAGTGGTACCACTTTAGAATTGTATATATTTATCATTATTGACTTCCGAGTACAAAGTGCGTTATTGTGATCGTGTACATACCTTTGAATATTAATTATATAAAGACTGTGTTTTCAGTAATACAGTGTGTGGACATTCCTTTGTGGGGGTTCGGGGACTACACTGTACTTAAGAACCAGCCCGCATCACCTCCTGAGAAGCTAGGCCTTGATTGCTCGTCCATTGCTACCTTATAGAAAATCTTGGCCGGGGTCCTCTGTGCCTCTCCTCTACCATATAGAGAGCGGAAGTACAGACACCCCCTACCAGTCTTTACAATTACTAATGGATATATATTGGCATCCGGCACACTGTGAAATCACGACCATGATAGAGAACTTCGAGAAGCTATTTGGAAGCTATAAAGAAACATTTCCTGAATCTGAAATATTAATAGTTGGAGATCTGAATCTGCATTGCATTCCGCTAAATAAAGGCTTAGGATACAAAACAGATCTCACAAATTGTCATACCCAACAATTAGTCGAATATGGAGCACGTTGGAGAGAACTGTGGGATGGTTGGGGACTTATACAAGCTAATGGCCAAACACAGGGAGACTTGTCACTGTGCCCAACATGGCATGGAGACATTTCAAGCTCCTGGCTTGGCTACAACGTAGTCTCAGAGAATCTTTTCCTGAGCCTAATCCACTTAAAAATAACATACAGCCCCATAAGTGATCACAATCTAATCACAGTAGAAACCATGAATTAAAGAAAGAATAGACTTTCATGGAATGCAAAAAATGTAGCAGTTGCAAACAAAATAATCAAAGATTTTTGGCATACCCCTGTGTACTCACTCAAAAATCAGAGATCCTCTCAGTAGAGAGTTTTAATCCCTTATAATAGAAAAGACCATGGGCCTCATTACGACCCTGCTGGTCCGGAAAGAATGGTGGTGGTAAAACCACCGCCACCGTTCTTTCCGGACTGGCTGATTAAGAGTCCTGCAGACGGGAGGTGTCACTCCCGCCAGGTCTGACCTGGCGGGTTTCACACCACCTGCCTGCAGGCTGACATGGAAGCACCGGCTCTGTCATAGACAGAACCAATGTTTCCATTGTCCCCATACCCATGGAGTCCTATGGGGCGCCATGGGAATGGAGATTTACACAATTCTGCCTCTGGAATTCCCGGGTCACCGGGGCAGTAATGCCCTGGGAATTCCGGGAATCACAGAGGCAGAATGGTAATATGAGTCTGGCGGTAACCTGCTGGTTTTTCCAGCTCGGTTACCGCCGGACTCGTAATGAGGCCCAATGTTTGGGAGAAATTGAAACAAATCCAAAAAGAAAAACAGAAGTATAAAAACTGTATTAAAAGCCACAAGCATCTCCTGTTACAAAAGACGGGGCATCTATGCTAAAGACAATCAAACAAAATAGTACTAAGAATTTTTGGAGTTTAGTTAATGGAACTCACAGATACGCCATCATTGAAATGAAACTATATAAAAGTGAAGGAAAGGGCCTTTAAAAAAATCCACTCAAAAGATCCTTGGAACATAGATATATCCCAAGAATTCATTCTCAATACCATAAAATCCTCATCCAATTCAAGAGCACCAGGCCCCAACGGCTTATGTAACCTCGTACTGACAGAAAATCCAGACATGTGGGCAAAAATTCTACACACCTTTCCCGCTATCAAACTGGTTTTAGAAAAGGTACAGGCAGTGACGCAAGTGGTCTATATATACAATCCCTGATTGATCAGGCACGAACAGAACATTACAGCCCTCTGTATGTAGCCAGTATTGACCTCAGCCTAGCATTTGATAAGGTGGATAGAGCTAGGCTGTGGTCTAAATTACTTGAATGGGGCATTCCACTACAACTTCTTGATATTCTATCCCAACCCCACAATAATTCAAACATGAAAATCCAATAGGTCAAAATGGTGAAGTCTCTAGACCAATAAAAACAGAACGTGGTGTAAGGCAGGTGTGCATTCTTGCAGCATAGCTTTTCAATCTGTACATCTCAGATGTACGAGATTCCGTCAAGAAAGCATCATTTATAGCTCCAAAAATAGCAGGAGAACAAAATGCGTAGGTGGAATATGCAGACAACATTCTATTAGGAGATAGAACACCAATTGGCCTTCAAATACTACTCAACTGTTTCCATGAATATATTGAATTGAATTGCCTATCAATACATCTGACAAAATCAAACATACTGTGCGATAATGGGAAAAAACAAAAGAAAACAAAGTTCACCTGGAAAATCGACAAGTTTGCCATAGTAATCACTCCTCAAATAAAATATCTAAGGTGTAACCTAACTAGACCTTCAGAACATAAGATCGGTAAAACAGCTGTATGGGCAAGAGGAACCCATTATATAGGGCAAATGAAGTACATGAAACTGAAATATTGTCGATTTACCAATAAACCGCTAATCGACTTATACACTACCAAAGTTGTCCCATCCATTACATATGGACTAGAAATATATAGTCAACTAGACAAATCACAACTGTGCAAACTAGAGGGAAAGATCTGGAAGAAGGCACTCTCGTTGTCAACTTGCGTTCCACTGAGTATTCTATGTTTTGAACTAGGACTGAATTCTATTTTGTCGCTCGTACAGAAAAAGAAGCTGTTCCTATTTCGTAAACTGAAGATTAATAGGCCTGATTCTTTATATGCGCTAATAGGACAACACAAAGAATGGACTAGAAAAACCTTTTCACAGCTTCACCCAACAGTGTCAGCAAATAATGACTCACTTTCAAATAACCACAGAACTGTTAATATCAAATCCAGAAAAAAATAGATACTGATTGGGTGAAGACATGTGAAGATCGAAGGAAATACAGACTAACAAATGAAATTAGTCTAGAATGTAAATCAAGAGGGGAACTACCTAGCTATCTAAAGCAATGTCCTGATAGGCGCTTGTTAGAAGCCTTCATGCGATTTTGTTTTAATCTGTTACCAACTGGTGAGGTCTTACATCTCAGAGGCCAACAAGAAAATGCAAAATGCAGATATTGTCAAGACCCCCATGAGTCGGTGAAACACCTCATGATATATTGCTGTGATCTATAGAACAATTGCGAGGATAGCTTTAATTCCAGGCACATTGTTTTAAACATTTGAATACAGAGAGCTTATGATGCTGTATGCTACAAGGCAGACCCAAAAACTCCTCATTAAAATTGTACAATATCTAAAAAAGTTAAAACTTATAGAATAAAATGTATGTGCAATGATCTTGCAGTTTCTGTTTGCGACTTTTACTCTATAAGGTATTTGATTTTCTGCTATTGTAAAATCTGTAAATTTAAAAAGCTATTTGTATTCTGTAACTGGAATTGTCTTAAAAGGTAAGCAAACCTTCTTTCCTTGTTTCCTTCCTTTATTCTTCTTTTAGTATGCATCTGCTGTCCTTTTATTCTTTCTTTTATCCTTTTTGATTGAGATTGTAAACTATTTTAAAATAAAAAAAATAAAATAAAAAAAGGCCCTATGCACTGCTTCAACCCCTGGACTGGTGGGACCAACCAGTCTCGACGTGTTCAAGGATTTAGCCGTTCTGAGCCTCTGCAAGTGTCTCTGGACCACACAGTGGACGGACCAGCTCTCTAGTGGGCTACCTCGCTAGAAGCTTCGCTGTTCCGCGTTTATAGCCGGAACTTAAGTGGTCGCCAGCTTGTGGTAGAAGTCACATTCCAGCCGAATTTCAGTCTCACAGCATCAAGGGATCCTGCTCTGGAAGTTCTTTTACAACTGCAACTGGAAGGGTGCCTGCCATCATCTGTGTGTGGTGGCTGTCGCTGAAACTCACCTTCCACCATCCTGTGAAGTGTCCTGATAAGAGCTGCATTAGTGCATTCTGCATTTCACCATCGCCAAGGGTATTAAAGTTACTCACCGAAGTGTCTAGAGTACTCATAGTCCAAAGTCCCCTTTCCTCCATCTTTGTGGGCGTCCCCCATCATGGGGAAGGTACTGGAACCTTTAGCAGCAAAATATTGAGCTTCCCCTTTAAATTTATTATAGCGAGCGGGGGCACAGCCTTGGGCATGAGAACGCCCTCTACCGCCTCACCTCAGTCCCCTTTGAACACATCGGACACTTAGATAACCGTCTACTCTTAGCACATATTAGCCCTTGGCATACTAGCGGGGGAAGGCGGTAGGACCTATGGAGGAAAGGGGATTATGGACTACGAGTACTCTAGTCACTACAGTAACTTTAATTACTCATATGTCCCATCCCCTTTCCTCCATCCTTGTGGGTGGTTCCAGCGAACAAGAACATAGGTTGAAGCTGTGATAACCTGCCTCATATCTAGGATGAAGCAAAAAGGTTCTTCAGAACCCCCTGACCAAACTCAGCATCGCTCCTGGAGCTAGTGTCCAGTGAGTAATGCTTACAGAAAGCAGACGAGGCGGCCCAAGTAGCCGCCTTGCTGATGACATGCCAAGAAGCATGTATCTGAAACACGACAGCCGTGGCCTTAGCTCTGACCGCATGGGCATGAATCTCCTCCGGAACAGGTTTGCCCATGACCGTGTACGCCTCCGAAATGTCCTGAAGCATCCAACGGGTGACAGAAGCCTTGGAAGCCTGAGAGCCGGGGGAGGAGCCCCCAAAAGTGAAAAACAATGCCTCAGACCTCCTGAAGGATTTTGTCAGAGAGAGAAAACTTTAGGACCCTCTTGAGGTCCAAGGAATGTAGGGCCCTCTATGCCTCTGGCTGTGGGTTCGGGAAGAACAACGGCAGGCAAATATCTTTATTCAGATGTAATGGAGAGACCCCCTTGGGCAAGAAGTTTGGGTGAGGGCGCAAGATGACCTTGTCGTTGCGAAACGTGCTGAAGGGCTTGCACGAAGACAACGCTTGCAGCTCATTAACCCTGCGCACAGAGGTGAGAGCCACCAGTAGAACGTTTTTTAGTGTCACCAAACGGATGTCTAGAGAGGCCATCGCCTCGAAAGGCTTGCGCTGCAAAGCTGCAAGAACCACAAACCACATTGAGGTCCCGGAGCGAGTGCAGCCTATGCACCCGAGGAAAAAGCCTGGACAACCCCTGAAGGTTGCTCAAGGGAATTATTGTAAGCCCCAATGGCTGCCAAGGATTCCAGAGTGAGCTAGGTGTGCTGCAAAAGCCATTACGTCATCCAGAGGACAGGGTCCAGACCCTTGTCACAAGCCCAAATGCAGAACCTAGTCCATTTGCTCTTATACTGGGACTGAGTCAAGGGCCTGCTTGGCTGCTGAATGAGGTCCCAGTTGTCATCCAAAGATTGAGCATGCTAAAGCCTCAGCAGGTCATGAACCAGGCCGACAGGGCAAGCCTGGCCGGGTCTGGATGTTCCACTGCCCCGCCGGCTGCGTCAGGAAGCACATGCTTGAGATCGGAAGGTGGACAGGACTCTGGGAGCACAACTGCAGCAGATCCAAAAACCAGGGTCTTGAATGGCCAGTGGGTGACAATCAGAATGAGCCTGCAACACACCGAAGCCCGTAACTTGCTGAGGGTCCATTGGAGCAGACGGGTGGTCAGGAACGCATAACACTGGCGAACGTGCCAACAGATGTGGAAGGTGTCTCCCAGAGACCCCTGACTCTGTCCTGTCCATGAAGCATACATGAGGATCTTGGAATTCAGAGGGGATACAAATAAATCCAGGTGCATGAACAAACAATGCTGGAACAGGGGTAACACGGAATCAGTATGAAACTCCCACTATTAGGTGTGGAACCCCGAGCAGCTCAGCTGGTCCACTTCTGCATTGCTGTCCCTCAGTAGTTGGACTGCTGAAATCCAAATTCCCACTGTCGGGGTCCATTCCCAGATCGATACCGCCTCAATGCAGAGGAGGGGGTTGCGGGGGAAGGGGTGCCTCCCTGCTTGTTCAGGTAAAACATTGTACTAGAATTGTCCATCCTACCCAGAACAGGCCTGTCCATGATGAGGGGCAAAAACTCCTTCAGGGCAAGGCCCACTGCCCTGAGCAGATTAATATGCAGAGGGCTTCCATCCTGGACCCTGCGCCATGAATCATGTATCCCTCCAGAGTAGCCCCGGCGCCTGACAGAGAGAAGTCTGTCGTCACCACCAGGGTAGGCTCCGGTCGGGTGAGGGGTGCTCCCACTGAAATATTGGCATCCATCAGCGAAGATCGGGCAGTAGGAGCAGTGGTATCCGGATCCTGTCCGGCTGAGACCCTGTATCTTGGTCCCAATAAGCCATCAGGTGGTGCTGGAGGCGCCTCCTCTTGAGGCGAGCATGCTGTACAGTGAGCACACAGGAGGCCATCCCGCCCAGAATATGCTGGAACCACCATTCCAGGGTGGTCAAGTTGGCAAGAAAGTTCCCCACCACCTTGCAGAGTGTAACGCTCACCTGATTCTCGCAGAGGCGCCGGTCTTGACTGGGCGACTACCGTATCTTCAAAGGTGATGTGTAGCACCCGGTTGGCTCTTTGGGCTGGACCTCTGTGCACTGTATGCCTGACGTGTAGAGTAAGATGTCTTAGGTAAGTGAATGCCGAGCTCTCCATCTGCCTCGGGGCAGGGTGCTGTAACCAGTTTCTTCACTGGATAGGTAGCGCAGGCCTCTTGACTTCAGAGGACTGCTGTCCGTCGTTTACTGCACGAGCGGTAAGTTTCGAGTCATTCAAATGTCTTTAAAGTCTTTAGTAATGATGTCTCTTGTTTTGCAGGGTTCCGGCGATGGCGGATGACGGGCTGAAGTGAGTTGAAGATGGAGCCCGTGTGATGAATAGAAGCGCCTGGAAGCACGTAACTAAGCGCTTGTTGCCTGCTTCACTATGCGCTCTAACTGTCTTTTTATTTTGCAGGTACGAGTTCGGAGCGGCTGCAGGGTGCCGGAATACCCACTGGATTAGATGTGGAAAGGAGTAATGGCACGTGAGTATTAAAGTTCCCCAATGTCTTTAAACGCACCTTGTTTTGTCTTTCAGATGCGGGATGCAGCGCTGAAGGCCTCCGGGGCGTGCGAAGAGTTGGTAAACTTTTGTCTTTCAGATGCCGGAATGCAGTGTGAAGACTTCCGGAGCGCACGAAGAGTAGGTAAGCCTTTGCCTTTCAGATGCCGGAATGCTAACCTGTTCTTTCTTGTCTTTATAGGTGTTGCTGAAGACTGGATTCAGGATGGTAAGCCTTTGCCTTTCAGATGCCGGAATGCTAACCTGTTCTTTCTTGTCTTTATAGGTGTTGCTGAAGACTGGATTCAGGATGGTAAGCCTTTTTCCTTAGGCCCAGGACCGGATGCAGAAGACACGAGCAGAATAACGCAAAGCAAGATTCATCCACCGGGTGTGGTTTAAATAGCCTCCTGTAGTGCTTAGGTGTCTCCTTCCACAGCCACGCCTAAGTAAGAAAAGAGTTCCTGGTAAGAAAAGAGTTCCTGCCTTCCAGAAGAGTTCCAGTGTTCTGAATCTAGGGAGTGGCTCCAGCCCCACCCAACAGGAAAAGTAGTTCCAAACAGAAGAGGATCAGAGGCTCAACTGGCAGGCAAGTAAGCAGCATGGTCTGCTGAAGGTAAGTCCACCCACGCATTATGAGCCCGGCGCTTCCAGCGCTGGGACTGGACATATTTATGAGCCTGGTGCCACTGGCGCCAGGACTGGGTCCAAAAGGTCCCAATTGGGACTGGTTGGCACTCGGAACCTGGGTTATGGATCTGCTTCCAAGGGAGTTGGGAAAACCCTGACCTTTTGGAAGCAGAGATCATGACAGTACCCCCCCTCAAGGCCCCTCCCAAACCGGGCTTCTCCGGGGGTTTTGGCTTGTCAGGAAATGTTCGGTGAAATCTTTTGATTAGGCGAGAAGCGTGGACATATTCAGCAGGTTCCCAGGATCTCTCTTGGGGGCCGTAGCCTTTCCAGTCAATTAGGTAGAATAGTTTAGATTTGGAGATCTTGGAGTCCAGAATGCTTTTGACTTCAAACTCGAGTTCTCCATCCACTAGGATAGGTTTTGGAGATTTGGTTAGTCGGGTTTGAGGTTGCACGGGTTTTAATAGAGAGACGTGGAAGACCGGATGTATCTTCATGTGCGGGGGCAAGTCCAACTTGACCGCTACTGGGTTTACTATGGTAGTGATGGAATAGGGACCAAGGTATCTTGGGTTGAATGTGCGTGGCCCTTTTAGAGATAGATATTTGGTGGATAACCAGACTTGATCCCCTACTTGATAGTGAGGGGCTTCCTTCCGATGTTGATCTGCTCCTTTCTTGTATTGTTCTTTAGCCCTTTGAAGGTGAGAAACAGCTTCCTTAAAGGCTTGGGTGATTGTAGAATGCAGGTAGTCTACTGCTGGTGTTTCAAGATCTTGGAGGGGATCCAACTCCGAGGTTCGAGGGTGACTGCCGTACAAAAGAAAAAACGGGGTTTTCCCAGTTCCCGAATGGACAGAGTTATTGTAGGCATACTCGGCTATCCAAAGGATATCTTTCCAAGTTTTTTCAGTTTGTTGCAGCATGCACCGTAAATACTGTTCCAGAGTTTGATTGGTCCTCTCGGTTTGTCCGTCGGTCTGAGGGTGGTGACTGGTTGATAGTCTCACATCAATTTGAGCCGACCGACAGCAACTTCGCCAAAAATGAGAAATAAATTGACTACCTCGATCCGAAATTAGAACCGAAGGAAAACCGTGCAGTCGGACGATGTTTTCGAGAAATTCTCGGGCCAGAGTTGCTGCTGTTGGCAAGCCTTTGAGCGGAATGAAATGCGCCATCTTGGAGAATAAGTCCACGATTACTAGAATCGTATTGTATCCGGAGCATGGAGGTAGATCGGTGATGAAGTCCATAGAAAGCGTATGCCAAGGGCGAGGTGGGATGTCAATAGGGCGTAAGAGGCCTGCTGGTCTTTCCTTTTGACTCTTGTTTTGGGCGCATACTCCACAGGACATTATAAAGTCTCTGATATCTTTTTTCCAAGACGGCCACCAGAAGTAGCGCTTGATCTTTTCTGAGGTCTTGGCTATAACGGGATGACCTTCCATTAAAGAGTCGTGATAACAAGAGATTACTTTTTTCTGTAAATCTGTGCTGGGTAGGTATAATCGTTCTTGGAAATACAATAAGTTGTCCTTTACTGCAAAGTCCTTTCCCTGCAGATGCCAATTCTGTATGTCTGCTGGAGTTACAAGTTGCCTGGCTTTATCCTTAACTTCCTCTATGGATTCTGTGGCGATTACACCCAGAATTCTTTGTTCGGGAATGATTGGTACAGGTTTAGGGTTGACCAAGTGTTCTTCCACTCCCATCCGAGAAAGGGCATCGGCTTTACCGTTCTTTGTACCAGGTCGATAGGTAATTATGAAGTCAAACTCGGCAAAGAATAATGCCCAACGGAGTTGTCTAGAGGATTGGGCTTTTGCGGTCTTCAAATATTGCAGGTTTCGGTGATCCGTAATCACAGTAACGGTGTGTCGGGCCCCCAGCAGATAATGCCGCCAAGCCTTAAAGGCAGACTTAATAGCCAGAAGTTCCTTGTCAGTAATCGTGTAATTGATTTCAGGAGGCGAGAATTTGCGGGACCAAAATGCCACGGGATGCAACTGATTGGTTACCGGGTCCTTTTGTGATAGAACTGCCCCCATGGCAAGGCTTGAAGCATCAGTTTCCACGATGTAGGGGAGTTCGGGGCGAGGGTGTTTTAAGATTGGTGCAGAGATAAATTTAGTCTTCAAATCCTGGAAAGCTTGTTCCGCCTCGGTAGACCATTCAAAACGTTTGTTTTTCTTTAACAAGGCAGTGATGGGCTGGACTATTCGAGAGAATTCGGGGATAAACCTGCGGTAAAAGTTAGCGAAGCCTAACATGCTTTGCACACCTTTTACGGAGGATGGTGATGGCCATTTGAGAACTGCATCGACCTTCTTTGAATCCATACGCACTCCGCCAGGTGATAATATGAATCCCAAGAATTCAACTTCAGTCACGTTGAAAACACATTTTTCCAAGTTAGCGAAAAGTTTGTGTTGACGCAATCTTTCGAGGACCATTTTCACGTGTTTCCGATGTTCAGATTCCGATGAAGAATAAACGAGGATGTCGTCAATGTAAACAACAACACATACATCTATGAGCTCTCTGAGGACATCGTTCATAAAATATTGAAAGGCGGCCGGGGCATTGCAAAGTCCGAAGGGCATGACCTGATATTCAAATAGCCCATACTTGGTGCGGAAGGCCGTCTTCCATTCATCGCCCTCTTTTACTCGTACCAAGTGGTAAGCTCCTCTAAGATCCAGCTTTGTATATATGCATGCTTTTCTGACTTGGTCCAGGAGTTCAGGGATCAAAGGTAACGGATATCTATTCTTAACGGTGATCTGGTTCAGGGAGCGATAATCGATACAAGTTCTAAGGTCTCCTTCCTTTTTTGGAACGAAGAACAAAGCTGAAGAAGCAGGGGACTTGGAAGGACGAATAAACCCATTTGCCAGGTATTGATCCAGGTATTGTCGAAGGTGAAGGTTCTCAGGCTCGGTGAGGGCATAAATTCTACTACAAGGAGGAGTAAATCCAGGTATCAGGTCTATCTGGCAGTCATAAGACCTATGAGGAGGTAGAGAGTTAGCCTGATCCTTCCGGAAAACATCTTGGTATTCTAGGTATTCGGGAGGTAACTGGGGAGTCTCTGAAGAAATTGCGGCCAGTGCAACACCAGGTGGAGGGTGACAAGTAGAGACACATTCTGGAAACTGGACCGTTCTTGCTCGCCAATCGATCAGAGGATTGTGTTTCTCTAACCATGGTATTCCTAGAATAATCTGAAACTGAGGGGCCTTGATCACATCGAACACGATCTTCTCATGGTGTCCATCTTGACTTACTAGCGTCACCTCTTGAGTGGTATGCGTTACTGGCCCGGAGGCTATCTCCGTACCATCCACCGTAGTAATGACGTCCTTTACAGCCTTGGGACAAAGAGTTAGATTCATCCTCAAAACCATTTCATGATCCACATAATTGCCGATGGCACCGCTGTCGACGTAAGCTTCAATTGCATGTAATCGATCCGGATTATCAGGGCTAATGAGGACCATAGGTATCACGAAATGCGAGGTCACGGAACTGGTTTTCACGCTCGGCAAGAGGACCTCTATTCTTGTCGGGCGAGGTCGTTTCCCTGCTCAGAGTTTGTAACTTTGGTAACTGCAGCTCCTACTGCCTTCTTGGCAGGTTTCACCGGACAGTCTCGAAGAAAGTGCCCTGAGTTTCCGCAATATAGGCATAATTGCAACTGTTTCCTCCTTTCCCGCTCCCTTTGTGTTAGAGGACCTTTCAGACCCCCTATTTGCATGGGTTCCCCGGAGTCTACTCCTTTGGAAGGAGTTGGCGGTTTGGAAAATACTCGAGCATCAAACTTGGAACGATCGGCCTTCCTGTTCTGCAGCCTGTGATCTATTTGAACGACCAAGTCTATATAATCCGAACAGTCTTGTGGGGGATTCACTACTTGGGCTAAAACGTCTTTGAGCTCTCCACGTAGACCTCTATAAAACAGCGTAATCCTTTTGTCCTCAGGCCATTGAGTTTCCACTATTAGTCTATTGAAAGATGCAATATAAGCCAAAAGGTCTTGATTACCCTGTCGCAACGAAAGAAGCTCATTGTCCAAGGCCTGCCCCTGTGAATGTCTTGCGAACAGTTTTTCCATACTAAGCTGAAAGGCTTGAAAATCATGGAGAACCGGATCATCTTGATTAACTAGAGGGATCGACCAGTCTGCCGCATTGCCACTAAGGTACGAAAGTACAAAAGCTACTTTTGCTTGATCAGTTGGAAAGGCTGCTGGCCGGCATAAGAAGTGCAACCGGCACTGATTGATAAATACTGCAAACCTCTTTGGGTCACCAGAAAATCGTTCGGGCGGAGCCAGAGGTACATTCCCAGGTAGGTTGATCTGCACTGGATTCATAGAGGATGTTGAAGGAAGATTTGCCCCTGATGCGGGTAACGGGGTCTGTCCGGCTTGTGACTGTAGCACTTGTCTAGCAAGATTGTCTGTTCTCTCCTTGGAAATAATTAGTTCCCTTCTTAGAGCATTCGTTTCCTGACGAGCTGCATGCACTTCTGCCCTTAGTTCCCCAAGTAACCGGGCTAGGGGGTCAGTATCCGAGGTTTCCATAGCGCCTGGGCGAGAGTTTTGCGGTAGGCTTTGCGTTCTGAAACGCTCACCTGATTCTCGCAGAGGCGCCGGTCTTGACTGGGCGACTACCGTATCTTCAAAGGTGATGTGTAGCACCCGGTTGGCTCTTTGGGCTGGACCTCTGTGCACTGTATGCCTGACGTGTAGAGTAAGATGTCTTAGGTAAGTGAATGCCGAGCTCTCCATCTGCCTCGGGGCAGGGTGCTGTAACCAGTTTCTTCACTGGATAGGTAGCGCAGGCCTCTTGACTTCAGAGGACTGCTGTCCGTTGTTTACTGCATGAGCGGTAAGTTTCGAGTCATTCAAATGTCTTTAAAGTCTTTAGTAATGATGTCTCTTGTTTAGCAGGGTTCCGGCGATGGCGGATGACGGGCTGAAGTGAGTTGAAGATGGAGCCCGTGTGATGAATAGAAGCGCCTGGAAGCACGTAAGTAAGCGCTTGTTGCCTGCTTCACTATGCGCTCTGTCTTTTTATTTTGCAGGTACGAGTTCGGAGCGGCTGCAGGGTGCCGGAATACCCACTGGATTAGATGTGGAAAGGAGTAATGGCACGTGAGTATTAAAGTTCCCCAATGTCTTTAAACGCACCTTGTTTTGTCTTTCAGATACGGGATGCAGCGCCGAAGGCCTCCGGAGCGTGCGAAGAGTTGGTAAACTTTTGTCTTTTAGATGCCGGAATGCAGTGTGAAGACCTCCGGAGCGCACAAAGAGTAGGTAAGCCTTTGCCTTTCAGATGCCGGAATGCTAACCTGTTCTTTCTTGTCTTTATAGGTGTTGCTGAAGACTGGATTCAGGATGGTAAGCCTTTGCCTTTCAGATGCCGGAATGCTAACCTGTTCTTTCTTGTCTTTATAGGTGTTGCTGAAGACTGGATTCAGGATGGTAAGCCTTTTTCCTTAGGCCCAGGACCGGATGCAGAAGACACGATGAGCGTTCTGCTGCAGAGGTTGCAGAATAACGCAAAGCAAGATTCATCCACCGGGTGTGGTTTAAATAGCCTCCTGTAGTGCTTAGGTGTCTCCTTCCACAGCCACGCCTAAGTAAGAAAAGAGTTCCTGGTAAGAAAAGAGTTCCTGCCTTCCAGAAGAGTTCCAGTGTTCTGAATCTAGGGAGTGGCTCCAGCCCCACCCAACAGGAAAAGTAGTTCCAAACAGAAGAGGATCAGAGGCTCAACTGGCAGGCAAGTAAGCAGCATGGTCTGCTGAAGGTAAGTCCACCCAAGCATTATGAGCCCGGCGCTTCCAGCGCTGGGACTGGGCATATTTATGAGCCTGGTGCCACTGGCGCCAGGACTGGGTCCAAAAGGTCCCAATTGGGACTGGTTGGCACTCGGAACCTGGGTTATGGATCTGCTTCCAAGGGAGTTGGGAAAACCCTGACCTTTTGGAAGCAGAGATCATGACACAGAGGGGGACAGGAGCCTCTCGGGCATAGGGAACACCCACTGAACGGTGGTGTTCCAACACACCCGTCGGAAGACCAATTCCTGAGATGGGCACAACTGTGACTTTCTCTGGTTGAGGGAGAACCCCATCTGATGAAGGACATCCGCCAATATCTGGCAGGAGTGCAACACCCCCTCGGGTGGCCCCACCCTCGCCAGCCAGTCATCCAAATAAGGGTATAGAAGATGGCCCTCCAAGCGGAGAAGGCCCGCCATTCATCAACTTTGTGAAGACAAAAGGGACCGAGTTCAGGCTGAAGGGCAGCACCTTGTACTGAAAGTGGTACTACATAATCGTGAACCGTTGAAAACCTCCGATGTGGTTGGTAGATGGGTACATGGAGGTATGCATCCTTGAGGTCTAGGGAACTCATCCAGTCCCATGCAGACAGAGACTTGGCTATGTGCGCAGGAGTAATCATCTTGAAGTGTTCCAGGGTAAAGACAGATTTAGAAATGACAGGTCCAGGACAACCCTCAGGCCAGCCAGGTTGTCCTTGGGAACCTGGAAAAATCCTGGAATAGTAACCAGAGCCCCTGTCTGAAAGAGGAACCAGTTCCATCGCCTGCATCTCCAAGAGCGAAAGAAAGAGGAAGGCTGAAGTCCATGGAGACTACAGATAGGATCCACAGGTTGAAAAGACGCTTCCCGGGTTCCTGGAAAAGAGCAAGACGTCCTCCGACAGGCGAGCGGTGTTCCCCGACCTTAAGGTCACTGCTTCTTCGCGTCAGAGGCAGGGGCAGAGAAGGAGAAGCGGAAAACCAGCGCAAATGCTTCTGCTGCTTCCTCCTGTTGTCCCTGGGTGACATGTCATGCCTCTATGTACCACGGCCCATAACACCTTGAAGCCGGAGAACGCGCACGGTTTGAACTCGGTCCTGCCCTGGGACTGAGGGATGGATTTCTGTCCAGGTTTTGTCAGGATGGCCACATACTTGGCAGTTTGAGTGGAGGTTTTCTTCTTTGTCAACTAGTCATCGGTTGACGAATGAAAAAGGTCCACGCCCTCGAAGGGCAGATCCAGGATCTGCTACTGCACGTCAGATGAAAAATGAATAGTCACTCACCATAGTAACTAACGAACCCTTAGTCCATAGTCCCTTTTCCTTCATACTGCATGGGCGTCCCTCGCTAGGGACGGGAGACGTAACCATTTTCACCAGAAAAAACCTTCTTCCCCTTTAATTTAGAGGCACAGCCCTGGGAGCATGCGCTCCCCTGACTCCGCCCACCGGCGTCAAACCTTAGTCCCCATTGACGTGTCGACAATATCATTGCCTAATGACACCAATATTATTAGCGGGTGGATAGTGGGACGTAGGATGGGAAGGGGACTATCGTCTAAGAGTAAATTAGTCACTACTGTGAGTAACTATTAATTACTCTTATATCCCGTCCCCTTTCCTCCATACTGAATGGCCAGGGTGGAGAAGTGACACGCTTTAAGAAAACAAGTTCCTTAGAACCGCCTGTCCGAAAGCTGCATCTGACTTAGAGCCAGCATCCAAACAGTAGTGCTGCTGATGACCTGCCATGGAACCGGTCTCTGGAATGCGGCGGCCGTGGCCTTGGCTCTGACAGCGAGGGCATGCATGTTAGCTGGAAGTGATTTGTGATGCCCCTCATAGGCCTCCTTGATGGCAGAAACCATCTACCTTGCTATAGAGGCCTTGGATGCCCGATACCCGGGCCTTGAGCCACTCGAAGATGACAAAAGGAGCGTCCGACTTGCAGAAGCGCTTGGTCCTGTCCAGACAAAATTTCAGAGCGTGTCTGACATCCAGACAGTGCAAAAACCTTTGAGCATCGTCCTTAGGATCGGCAAAAAACGTAGGTAACACTATGTCCTCATTTAGATGGAAGGCAGAGACTACTTTAGGTAGGAACGCAGGGTGCTTTCTCAGGACCACCTTATCCTTGTGATAATTAGTATAGGGTTCTGAAGCCACCAGTGCTGAATCTCACTGATTCTACGAGCCGAGGTAAGACCCAACAACAAAGCTGTTTTAATGGTGACCAGTCTGATGTCCGCGGACGCCATTGGTTTGAAAGGCTTATGCACCAGGGCACCCAACACTATATTGAGATCCCACACGGGTGTGTTTTCTTGATGGGCGGGTAGAGCCTGGTGAGGCCCGCCAGATGTCGTTTAACCACCTATTGGCAGAGGAGAAGACCTCCTCCTCCAAACTCCTGTAGGCCCCTATGGCTGCCAAATAGGTGTAGAATGTGTCCACTTGCACCCCTGAGTGAGCGAGGTGTGCAGAGAAGGAGAGCACAGTGTCCAATGTGCACGTAAGTGGGTCGATCTCCTTAGAGTCCGCCCTGCTTGTTGACATAGACAGAACCTAGTCCATTTACTCTTGTACTGGCTCCTGGTAGCCTTGCTCCGAGCGCCCTGAATGATGTCTAGGTTAGCCTGTGACAGGCTCAGATGCTTTAGTGTGACCTGCTCAGGAACCACGCTACTAGGGCTAATTTCTGCGGGGTGGGGTGGAGGACCCCGCAAGAAGATGAGCTGGGCCCTGCGGCAGGTGAATGGGTGGCCTGCCTGAGAGGCTGAGGAGCTCCGAGAACCACGGTCTCGCCAGCCACCAAGGAGCTATCAGAATGATGTGAAGGTGAAGAGATTCTCTTATCGTGCAGATAACCCTCTGGACCAGGGGTGTGGGAGGGAAGGCTTACATTGTCATGGCGTCCCACTGTATCTGGAATGCGTCGCCCAGGGAGCCGGGGCTCTGCCCCTGCCAGAACGCAAACTGCTGGCACTTCTTGTTGGCCCAGGAGGCAAAAAGATCCACCTGCGGGAACCCCCATCTGCTGAAGATCCCGAGCAGGACTTGATTGTTCAATTGCCATTCGTAATTGTCTGCTCTCAGTCTGCTGAGCATGTCCGCTTCCAGGTTGGACACCCCCGGAAGGTCGATGGCCGTCAGGTAAATGTTGTTCTCCAGGGCCCAACAGCGTAGGGGACCTGATACCGCCCTGTTTGTTGACATAGTACATGCTGGTGGAGTTGTTCGTCTGGATGAGGACGACCTTGCCCCCAGTGAGCAGAAGGAAAGCTTTGAGAGCTAGCCAGATGGTCTTCAGCTCCAGCCAGTTGATATTAGACTCCAGCTCCTGAAGGGTCCAGACTCCATGGACACTGTGGTTATAGAGTGGCCCCCAGCCTTCCATGGAGGAATCTGTGGTCATGGTTACCTGCGGGGCCGGCTGCCAGAAGGGCTTGCCTGTCCGCAGGTTGCAGTCCCTGGACCACCATGTGAAGTTTGGGTGGAGAGAAGGAGTAAGGCTGACAAGCTCCGCTTGGGAGCCCCGCTCCTGATTCCAGGAGGCTGCGAAGTGTAGCTGTAATCTCCTCATATTGAGTCTCGTGTAAGGTACGGCCAGCAGGACCGCTGCCATGATACCTAATAAATGTTGGTACCTAAGGCCTGAAGTCACTTCTCGGGTGAGAAAGTGAGTAGTGGCCCTCTTGATGGCCATAATCTTGACCTCCGATAGGAAAACTCTCTTGGAGCTTGTGTCCCATATGAGACCCAGAAAGGTCAGCCTCTGTGTAGGCTGCAGCTGAGCCTTCTTGAGGTTGATTGAAAATCCCAGTTCTTGGAGTGTGATCCTTAGGGCGGAAGAAGTGTGCTGAACCACCTCCGGAGATCTCGCCCTGATGAGCCAGTCATCCAGGTACAGGTAGACATGGGGGCCCTGAGCCCTGAGGAGGGCTGCCACTGCATTCATCAGTCTGGTAAATACCCTGGGGGCTGAGTTGAGGCCGAAGGGTAGCACCTTGTATTGGAAATGGCAGCCCATGATCCTGAACCGCAGGAAAGAGCGATGAGGCTGCCAAATGGGGACGTGTAGATAAGCGTCCTTCAGATCCAGGGAGCACATCCATTCTGCCCTGCACAGTGTCTCTGCAATAAGTGCTGGCGTAGCCATCTTCAATTTTTGAAGAGGAAGGCAGAGGTTGACGGTGGAGAGGGCCAAAACAACTCTACAGCTAGCCTGGTTCTTCTTTTGTATGGCGAAAATCCTGGAGTAGAAGCCCAAGCCTTCCTGGGAGGCTGGGACTTCTTCCACTGCCTGGCTCTCGACAAGCGACCACATTTCCGCCAACAGAGTTGCTGTCCCAATCTGTGGGAGAGGAGGGAGGAGAGGGAGGAATAGGTAGGCGGTACCCCGTGGATACTACGAAGAGGATCCAGGGGTCCGCAAACTTCTGATGCCAAAACTGTGCGTGAAGGGCAAGCCTACCCCCCACCCAAGACACGAGGACCCAAAGGGGTGGTGTCATGCCTTCTTTCACTCTGGGGCTGTTGCAGTTGAGGGGGTACTGAAAAAAGCCCTTGCTCACGCTCACTTGTTGTTTGCGCCAGTGCTGAATCGGAGACTGGTTAGTCTGTCTGGACCTCCATTCTTGGAAGCCGCAGAACCCGCCGAACGCACGCCCCTTATCGGAGTGTTGATGCGACTGGGTGTATGCCTTGGGTGTGGCCTTTGTAAGGATAAAGATTTAGCAGGTTGAGAAAGGCCCAAGTACTCTGCCAGACCTGCGAGCCGTTCAGGGAAGGCCTTGGCTGACGATGGTGTGTCCGGGTCTTCATCCTTATCTGTGTCCACCAGGGCGTCCGGCTGGTCCGGAGCAGGTGGAGGAGTGCTGGGGGCCGGGGGCTGCAGTGTGGAGACCGGAGCCAGAGGCTGGTGTGGAACCACCAGAACTGTGGGAGGCAGAGGAGCCGGAACTGAAGGAGCAGACAAGGGCAGTAGGGGCTGCGCCGGGGCCTGCAGCGCTGGAGCCATAGGAGGAATGACTATAGGCACAGGCGGAGGGGCCGGAGGGAGCATGTCTCTGATCACATCCCGGAGGATGGCCCCCATCTGAGGAGATCTCATAAGACTGAGGAACTTTTCTAAGAACCTGTCTTCACAGGCCGGTGGAGTGGCAGGTGATGGGGTAGCGGGCGGCTGCAGGGGCCAGTGTGTACTCTATCTAGCAGGCTGTGAGGTAAACCTTCTCTGCAATGCAGATGGATAAGCTGTAGGCCACGTATCTGGTTGACACCAGTCCCACCTCGTAACTCATTCTCCCACCTGCTTTGTTCACAGGGGCAGTCTCGGACGAGCAGCCATCTTGTCGAGCTGCGTGCCACGTGCCAAAGACGTGGTGCTTGGCTCGCTGGGCCCGGCCTCCTCCAGGACTTTTGGCGATGGAGCATGAGACCTACCCTGCACCTCAGGACGGGGCCTGGTAGGCGTGTTGCCCTTGGCAGTACTGCTGGTAGTGCTGCGTGCAGGCGCCCCCTCAGACATCTGGCCAGTACTAGAGCGTAGCCCCTCGTGTGTACACCCGGTAAAAGAAACTTGCGGTCCCTCAGCACTGTCTCTGGAAGGATCCAATGACCCCTCGGCCTGGCGGCCGGTAGCTGAACTAGCCTCGGTACTAGTGCTGGTGCAAGAACCTGAAAGGATCCTCCCGCTCAAGTGTTTCCTTGTTAAGGAGTCGCCCTTGCGAGGTGCGATGCAAAAAAGCAGGCCTACCTTGGGCATTGACTTATGTCTGATGAAGTCCTTCAAGTCCTCTGGAGGCGACTTCTCGAAGAGCTTCCTCCACCGAGCTAGCCTGTTCTTCAGAGCACGCAGTGTAAGCGTGTCGCACGTGGAACAACCCTCCCGGCCGTGGTCAGGGCCAAGGCAGCAGAGGCAAAGAGCATGGGGATCGGACGTAGGGAAGGGCCCCTCGCAGACTGGACACCTGCTGAAGCCTGCTGAATTCGATATGCGCCGGGGTGGAGCGTGGCGCCAGAGGACCAAGTACCTGATTGATAAAAGAATACAAAAAGACAGAAGAAAGTATCCGGGGAAGAGCGCATGTTATTACATGGGTTGAAGACAAACCCAGGAGCGCTGGTGAAATCGGCCTGTTCCCGTTGATGCAGAAAAGGGGACTGAGGTGTGGCGCCGGTGGGTGGTGTCAGGGGAGCGCATGCTCCCAGTGCTGCACCGCCACGTGCCTCTAAATTTAAAGGGGAAGAAGGTTTTTTCAGGTGAAAAAGGTTCTGTCTCCCGTCCCTACGAAGGATGCCCATGCAGTATGGAGGAAAGCGGACGGGAAGTAAGAGTACTTAGTGGCATGCATCCACACCATCCTTCTCATCTCGATACCAAGGCACATCCCTCTGCTGGCTATGTAGATGTGGGAGACCGAAGACTGCATTAGATCCTGCGCATTGGCTAGGGCATCTGCCAAACCGGCCATGAAGGAGGTTGGGCAGAAATTCCCTGAGCTCCCGCCACAGTTACTGGTTAGCCGCATCTAAGAGGGTGTCTGCTTTGGCTTGCCGCAGATGCAGTCCTGAGATGAATAGCAGCACTTTCCCAAAGACTCGGGGACCATGTCGTCCTCGGAAAAACAACTGGAATCTCTCCCGTGGAGGAAGACAATGGTTTCAAATATGAGGCTGCAGCCACCACTGAAGCATGCAGCTGCGGGTGCGAAGCCAGGAGGATTGGTTCCCCGTCCGTCAGCCTGAACCTACTGTCCAGCTTCTTGTTCATCTGGGCGTTGGCCCTGGGCTTCTCCCAGACCTTTCGTGCCACCGGCAAGACATCCCTCTGGAGAGGGATGCCAGGCTGGACTGTAGTGCCCTTACCCAAAACCTCTGCTAGCACTCCCAACTCCTGGGGGGCTTCCTTGGACAGAGGGACCCCCAAGAACTCTGCCAGGCCCTGGAGGCGGTCATTAAAGGCCTTAACCGATCCGAGGGTTCATCGTCCTGGGCATCATCGTCATCATCCCACCCCCCTTAATTACACACCGAGGGGAGTCCGGGCCATTGGACACAGTTGCCGACGGGGTCCCCTTAAGTCCGGAGCTGAAGACAGATCCAAGGGCTGTTGTGTGGGAGGCGTTTGTGGAACTAACTGGAGGCGGATGAGCGGTCTGAACAACCGGTAGGACATGGACCGGGCTAGGGACCAGCACTGGAACCGGCAGAGCTGGAGGAACAGGAAGGGTTCCCTGAGAAGGGATCCGGGAGGTGCCACCTGCGGGATGACCTTCACTATATCCTTCAGGAGCCCCTTCATCTGAGGGGAACGAATGAGGAAGAGGAATCGCTCAAAGAAGCAGTCCTCGGAAGCCGCCGGGTCCCGCGGGCCTCAGCCCTCCACGGTGCAGGGTCTCTACTCCTGGTGAAAGCACTGAGGCGCCGAGGCATGTAACCATAAGGCTGTGATGGCTAGATGTACCCCTGAGGAGACCAGATGCCTGTACCATAGGATTCGTTACCGCTTCCAGAGGGAAGTGGACTGGGATCTTCCTGCAGAGCCCATTCAATTGGCGAAAGCACGGGCGGGCCTCAAGTTGGATCCAAGATGGCCGCCGGCCTGGCAGGCTCAATCATGTGCCTCTTTGCCATTTTGAAGCTTTGCGTCACACCCTGGGCAGGAGGGTGCAAAGGCCCTGAGCCACGAGAGTCCTCAGACATGGGGCGATACACCTTGGGTCTTGCCCCCACAGTGGAAGCATCAACCTCAGAGATCACTCTGGTAGATGCCGAGCCCTCAGCCGAATGGCCGGTAGTCGCAACGCCCTGACTCACAACCTCAAGAGTGAGCTCCAGTAGGGTGGAGGCCCCCAGCACCTTTGCCTTTAGCTGTGCTGGATTGTGCCGAACACAGATTCTTGGAGGTGGCACTCGACGATCCCTTACCCCTTGGGGGTGAAGAGAAGGATGAACTTGATCACCCCTCCAAGGACAGTCCGGAAGAGCCCCCAGACCCCTCATCTTGGGAGTCGGTAGCCTTAATGGCCTTGGGCCTGCCAGAACCTGAATCTGAGGAACCCCTCTCCGTGGGAACCCCAGGGAAGGAGTTGCCACGCTGCGAAGCCATGCTGAACAGAGGGCCTACCTTGTTTTGACGAGAGGTCCTGGAGACAAAGTCCTTAAGGTGGGGCGGAGGAGAAGTGTGAATGATCTCCCTCCACTGCAACAACCGGTTCTTCAATGGCTTCTGACCGAGACCGCTGCAAGCTGAACATGCGTCGCAGCTGTGGTCGGGCCACAAACACTCAAGACAGAGTGCATGGGGGTCTCAGGCCAGGAACGAGCGGTTGCATGAGGCACATCTCGTGAATCCTCCTGTAGCCAACATGCGCCGGGGGAGGCAAGGCACTGAAGGGAAGTTAAATAAGATTGAAAAAACAACGGGTAGCAAAAGGAAAGCTAAAAAAGTCACTGCGCTGGCTGCCAGGTATGACACCGTCTGTGTGGAAAAAGGGACCGACGTGAGGCGTAGAGGCCGGGGCCATGGGGCGCGTCATGGGGCGTGGGAAAGTTCCGGTACCAAAGGTTCCAAAGGTTCCAAAGGTTCCGCTGCCAAAGGTTCCGGTACCGTCCCCATGTTGGGGGACGCCCACAAGGATGGAGGAAAGGGGATGGGATGTATGAGTATGCACTCTGCTCCTAGACCTAACTGGAAGAATCCTTGCACCCGCAGCTCCTGGGCACAGTTTGCTGGTCCCAATGGCAGGAAATCCAACCTACAGCGACGCCCAGTCAACCCATCCAGTCATCAGGGAAAATCGGAGTCAGGGGGCTAAGTAAATACAAAGCATTTCACTCCCCCTGTCCTCCCAAAAATAGCATTGAGAACAAGTCTCTTTGTATCCTTCCATTCCACTGCTTTTTGGTTGTTGTACCTGAGCAGTAAAACCTGAAACATAAGAACACATTTCACTTACCCAGTAACTTTGTTGCATTTCTTCTTTTGAACAATCACCAACACAAGTAACTTACTTGCATTAAATACATTCTGGGGAGAAGCATTGTGACTTTTGGGCACAAGGCCCCACTCTTCTGAGGGATTTCTTAGGTATCTTCTTGGACTTCTGAAGCTATGGAATATCTTTTTGATTTTATTCAATCTTACTGCATCACTTCACTTACCTCTTTTATTAAGTCATTGATTGCATTTACCGGAATGTATGGTGACTGTATACATGTTTATTATTGTGTGTTGTGCAATATCACCTGCTTGTTTCCCTTTTTGTAGTGTGAGTTAGAGGCCTAGAATAAATACTATATTTGTATACATTCCTGTCTAAATTGAATTATTGTGTGCTTCACTCTGTGGACTCATTGTGGACCCCTGACCCCACTCACATACTTTTGAGAATAGCCTTGACTGCTGTCCAGTGTTACCTTGACTGGGTTTCGACTAACCTCTCAGAGTTCCCCAGTTCACTATAACTACAGTGGCCTCCTAAAATCTGTCCACCAGGCCAGATTCTAGAAATCCATCTTAACAATAGTCACTACTGTGAGTATCTGTTTCTTACTCTGGTGTCTCATCCCCCTTCTTCAATACTTATGCGCGATTTCACATCAATGAAACACTTATGGCAGGGGAATCCTTACTGACAAGCAAAAAGGTTAAGCAGAGCAGCTGGCCAAAGTTAGCATTGGATCTGGAGCTGGTGTCCAGCCAGTAGTGCCTGCAGAAGGCTGACAGCGTTAACTACTTGGCAGCCTTACTGATTATGTCCCATAGGAATGTAAATGCCTGTTAGAGGAGCAGACGTTTGCAGGAAATAGCAGTGATGGATGCAGGAAACCAGCCATCAGGATATGTTGGCCTTGAATAACATCAACAAGTGACAAAAAGTGTGTCACCGTCTGAACTATTTAGTTCTGTGCAGGTAGAACTTGAGAGCTATCCTAACATCAAGGGAATGAACAACCATGTCTGCCGGTGATTGAGGATTCAGAAAAAAGTTTGGCAAATCAACCACTTTGTTGATATTGAACAAGGTGACCACTTTTAGGGTAAAATGGCCAGGTGTGCCCTTAGAGAACATTGTCTGGAACACGGCATAAGGGTCAGACACCAAGAAGGCTTGAATCTTGATAACTCTCTGTGCTATAAGAAAGGCATGGTATCAACAGTAAGACAGACACAAGTGACCACAGTTCAAGGGTGTTTATTGAACATTTGCAAGGGTTTGATAAACTAAACCTATATCTAAAGATGGGAGCAAGTTACGACCATCAAATAATAATAATGCAGTCCTAGTGGAGTAGTTGTCAAAATAAAATGGCCTATACTAAAAAAAACTATTGCCAGTCCTTACCACTAATTTACAAATAAGGTGGGGGGGATGTTCACTAAAATAAAGAAGTGTTCACAAAATGATAAGTCAGTTCAGGCCGTTGGCCTCCTTTCCCCAAGATTTCAGCATGGGGCAAGGCGGGTCACTCAAGCAAAGCACACAGGCTGGCTTCTGCGGAACAAGGATACAGTTCTGTTTTCAAAGTTCAGGACTTTCTGTGTCCAAGTCTCTTTACTTCTTGCAAGTCTCTTGACTCAGAGGGCCTAGTGCACAGAAGACTAGCACACAAACGTTCCTTTCCTTTTCCAGTGTTCAATTTGGGTGTTCACCCTGGATCCCCCTCAGCCAGGCTCAGATCCCTTGCAAAACAAAATTTTGACGTTGGATCCCCTTCTTCTGGAATCAGATCCCTTGCATTCTTCAATTAGTCTCCCTCAGCCAGGCTCAAACCAATTGTAATGTACATTAAACTATCAAAGCTTTTTGAATGTGCACAGGATTTGGCTTGAACCGTTGCATGACCACTTCGATCTTAATATTCCCTTTTCTCACACTCAGCATCAGGTGGATACCTAACAGAGACTTTTGAATGAGCGTCCACTCAGCGCCGGACCACTCTGTGTATGGTATCTCTTCTTGGCCTCCCAAAGTTCAATTACAAAGTTCACTACTTCTTTTGGTTTCCAATTACTTGCGTCGCTCTTTACAAACGCCTCACACTGTTCATTTTATACAATGTTGCTGCTTGCAACCTTGGTTCAAAGGACAAGCTGGTTTGATATCAGTCTCTCCGACTCACAGGCTGGGCTGTCTTTTCTGATGCTGCTTTGTTGTAGGAGCCAAGGACAGTACCACAGCGGCAATCGCTCCTCCCCGCCTTGATTATCGATGTGGGTGAGCCCCAGGTACCTCCAACACACTGTACAGGTTTGATCAGCCTTAACACCTGGTCTTAGGCTTCTTACTTTCCAAGGCTCACGAAAGTAACGGTCCTTAAAGGTCAAGGGTACTTCCCTTCTTGCAACCCTCTCAGGTCTCGCCGTCTTTCTCCTTGTATCAAAATGCCATGTCGGAACTGCTGTGCCCTCGTGTGTCTTGCCTCACTCAGAGTGTGCTTTCGTGCTCCGCCTTTTATCTGTGTGGGGAAGTGTGATGAAGTCAGGTGTGTGTAATGATCTGTAATTGCTTGACCTTGCCTGACCGTGGTGTTGGGACATGTCAGGTATACACTGATATTAGTTCATTGTCACTCATGGTGAACTGTCCGTGAGAAGGTGTTCCTGTCGGGAAAGGGGGGGGGGGGTGGTTTGAGTTCCTAGGTATCCTAGCTGGTAGGAGCGGGAAAAGGTGTTACAGGAAAGGGGATACCGCATCTCAACCTCCGGTGTCCAACTTCCACTCCCCGAAGACCACCCATCTAGGTGATCCTCCTGCACTGAGCCACCCCAGGAACTGGATCCAAAAGCGATGGACGTATCCTGGACACCTGGATGACAGATCCCCGAGGACTAGCGGGTGAGACACCTTCAGGTTCCTCACAGTGCTGATTTGAAAGGCACTAAAAGAGAATTTACAAATGAGGCCCCTCAACTCTGTGGTGGCCAGCTGCTCAAAGGGCTTGTGTGCCACAGCCACTAAAACTATGTTCATATCCCATACCAGGTGATTCCTCCTGACCTGGGGGTAAAGCCTTGTTAGGCCCTCAAGATGCTAGCACACAACTGGGTTAGATGTGGTGAACAGCATGTCATAAGTGTTGTGGTAAGGACAGATAGTAGCTAGATCAGAATGATAGGACTCCACTGAGACACCAGAGGAGCCAAATGGAACACACAAGAGAATGAAATGTTATTGAGTGGACAATTAAGAGGGTTGTTATGCTTGTTAAAGGCCCAATGACAATCTGATCCACTTTTATTTACTGGGACCAAACAGAAGCCTTTCTTGCCACCTGAATGATCCTTGTGAGGCATGCAGACAAGCTGAGATGACCTAAGGTCAACTGCTCAGAAACCATGCCATTAAGTTGAGAAATCGTGGGGGAAGGGTGGAGAACTCTGTGCTGCTCTTGTAGGAGGTTGTGCACCACTGAAAGGGGAAATGGGCAGACCGTCCGGGTTTCAATCAGGTTGGAGTACCAAAACGAGCTGACACTGACACAATCAGTATAAGTGTTTGATATGAGTTGGAGAACCTCACTAAGTCCGAGGGGAGGAAAAGCATCAGCAGAAAGGCATACCACAACAAGGAGCCCTACTGTATCTTCTGTGCATCACCCAAGGAGTTCCAGGCTCCTCTGTCCCAGAGAGCAAAGAAGGGCACGTGCTGTTGCTGGCCATCTAAAAAAAATGACTGACTTTGGATGACCCTAGCATGCAAATATGGTCTTCAGAACAGAGTGATTTCTCATTCATATTTTGAGGAGGTCAGTCTGCTCAAAAGGTCCGTTTCAATTTGAATACTCCCGGAATATGAAGAGCCTTCACGGACATCTGGTGCTTGATGGCCCACTCCCAGATGACAAAGGGGCGGTGGGGGATCATATCCGCCCCTGCTTGTTGAGGTAAAACATGGATGTGGAGCTGTCTGTCTGGATGAGGATCTGCTTCCCTCTGTGCAAAGGGAGGAAGGCCTTTATGGCATTGAATATCACTTGCAGTTCGAACATGGTTGATGTAAAGGAGCTTCTCCTGAGAGGGTCCCCAGCCATGAAGGGACAAGTCCATAGTGGCACATTTCTCAAAAGCGGATTCCTGAAATTGAACCCCTGGGTCCGGTTGCTGTGCTCGTACCACTTTGCCATTTACTGAGAAAGAATTTAAAATCAGGATGCAATCCAATTGCCTCCCAGTGGACTGGTTACCTGGTTACAGGAACTGGCTATGTGCAGCCGGAAGCATCTCATCTTCAAGAGGGCTAGTGGAATACACAGCACACATGCCACCATTTAATTATTTATTTATTTAATTTGCATAGAGCGCAAACAACTCATAGGCATTGAGGCGCTGTTACAGGTACAAGACTACTAGACAAGCTAGTGTAATACAGGCATAGTTTCGTCATACAAAAATAAAGGTAACATAGGTACAAAAACCAAGTGGCAATTATGATACAAGAAACAAACAGTTGAGTGGTGGAGCAGGAGAAAATTCCTGGCGAGAGGCCTGTGGAGGTGTGGGGAGCGGGGGAGGGGGGTGAAGAGTTCAGGTTTAGCTGAGTTTTTAGTGCCCTGAAGGAGAGTGGGAGGTAGTTCCAGAATTTGGCAGCAAGATATGGGAAGCTGGTGCCTCCGGCTTTACACCTCTTTACTTTGGGAACAATTAGTCACTCAGTGTAGGGGGTCCTAGTGGGTCTCGATGATTGGGCGTTGACAATTCTTTTGAACAGGTATGGTGGTGCTGTGTTGGAAAGGCACATGTGGGTAATGGAGAGTGTTTTGAAGGGGATCCGCTCCTGGATGGGGAGCCAGTGAGCTTCTCTTCTAGCTCTAGAGATGTGCTCTCTTTTCGGGATGTTGAGGGCTGCTCTGAGGGTGATATTCTGGATGAGGTGCCATTGAAAAGGACATTGCAATAATCGATTTTGGAGCCAATGACTGCACAGGCAATGGTTAGGCTGTTTTTAGAGAGGAAGGGTCTGGCCGCCTTGAGAACCTTGGTAGCGTAGGCTGCTGAGAAGGCAATGGCGCTTACTTGTTTCATCATGGTGAGTGAAGCATCCAGGTAGACCCCCAGAGTCTTTACAGTGTTTCAGACAGGAATTGAGCAATTGTCAATCAGGAAAGCAGTGTATTGATTGTTGAGGGTCTTTAGGGCACTCGGTGGGCCAACAATTAAGATTTCTGTTTTGTCGCTGTTGAGACAAAGATGATTGGCTGCCATCCAGGTCTGTATTGTGGAGTAGATTGTGTTAAGGGTGTTAGAGTCATCCGAGTAGCTGCCTGAGAGAGCTATCAGGATTTTCAAGTCATCGGCATAGTTAGTATACGCTATACCAAGAGAGAAGATGTGGAATGGGGGCCTGGTAAATTATACTCCTATTCCACAGTCCCCTTTCATCCATACTGTATGGGCTTCCCTCGCTAGGGATGGGAGACAGAACTTTTTTTCACCAGAAAAATCATCTTCCCCTTTAAATTTAGATGTGCGCGGGGGCCCGGCCCTGGGAGCATGCGCTCCCGACTATGCCCACCGGTGCCACCCAGTCCCCTTTGACAAATCTACAATATTAACATTGCCTAATGACACCAGTTTTATTAGGGGGGAGTATGGTGGACATATGGAGGAAAGGGGACTATGGACTAGGAGGTATCCAGTTAATATCTCGAAAAAAAAATTCGAATGACAAAAATGTCAAACATTTTACCTAAAAAAAAATTCTGAATGTATTTTTTTTTAATTTACATGCTTTTTTTTTGTTTGGAGAGTAAAATAAAAGGGTTAAAAAAAGGGGTTGTTAGGGGGGAACCCGCCCCCCATTTCAAATAAAAAATAACAAAAAAAGACATTCGAAATTTATTTCTTAGGTAACATTTTTTCAACATTTTGACATTCGAAATTATGTAATTCGAAATAATCACTATAAACCGGACTAGGAGTATGTTAGTCACTACGGTGAGTAACTTATAATTACTACTATGTCCCGTCCCCTTACCTCCATACTGTATGGGCGATTACAACTGAATGTAGCCCCAGGGTGCAGAGTTGCCCCTCTTAAGAAAACAAGTTCCTCAACACTGCCTGGCCAAATGCTGCGTCCGACCTGGCGCTGGCATCCAAGCAGTAGTGCTTGCAGAAGGCCGAGGGAGTAGTCCACGTAGCGGCATTGCTGATAACCTGCCAAGGAACATGTCTTTGGAAAGCTACCGCTGTGGTCTTAGCTCTGATGGCATGGGCATGCATGTTTGCTGGCAATGGTTTGTGCTGCCCCTTGTACGCCTCCTTGATGGCCATAACCATCCACCTTGGCTAGCAAGCCATGCAATAAGGACATGCATGTCGAAGCTCCTGTGGAATTCTACATGATCCAGTCCAAAACAGCTGATCCTGCAATATTTAAGGGCCATCCGTTCACACATCACCACCGGAGCACTCGAGGAATGCAGGGAAGATCTTTGAACATAAATCAGTGCTAGGAAGCAGAGTAACGCTATCAGCGGCACGCGGCCCTAGGAGCGTGAACACCGACACAACATGGTGACAGACCAGGAATACGAAGCCCAGCCTGAAGTACTGAGCACACGGCAACGGTAGGATCCTCTTCGTATGTAAAAGACACATGGCAGGCCTGACGCCTTGACTCACGCTCGGGCGAGCTAGCCCAGAAGGAACAAACTGCTGATGGGATCGCCAGAGGATAGGGACAAAAAGTGGACTACCATGAGAGCCGGAATACGCGGCAGTGAACGACGGTGATACCCGTGCAGGCGGAGAGCACTGTGTTACAAGTGAGCCTTCAGGAATCGTGCAGAGATGGCAATTTGGCAGCACGAGCAAGCACAGAAGCCGGGAAGCAGGAGAAGAGGGACGTAGCCTGGGCAGACATTTTCAGAACGGCAGACTGGCGAGGGCAGCTATAACTAAGCTCGAAGTAAGTGCGGGCAGGGGAGAGACACCACACAGATCCGGCACAAGCAGTGCGTAGCCCCCGCCCTAAAGAAAGCAAGTGACACGCAGAGCATTGTTGCAGCACTACTGCACTATTCATATATGGCCAGTGATACGGCTGCGACAGACACCGTGGGCCCTGCCTCAGCACTTAAACAAGTACAGGGTCACTGGCATATTCGCAAAACCACTGCTGTATAAACAGTCAGCCACCGAATACGTGGAAGGAGGGTATTGCAAGGAGAAGTAGCCGTATTGTTAAGACGGGAAGCCACTGCCATTGGCGACTCATATGGCCAAGTACATAATGAATGCCAAGGCACTTTCTGTCATCCTAAAAAGCCACAATAATTGGTTCTGAAGCAGAGATTGCTATAGCCCTGGGACAAGGCACAGAAAGTATAGATGGAGTTCACACACTGAACTAGACCAGGCACACATCCCAAGCGAAAGTGGATGTCAAGCCGGGCCAGAGAACGATGCGGCAGGCATCTGTTGCGGGAACAACCAGCAGATCTATCAACATGGTATCCAAACAGCCCAGAACAAACTCAAGGAGCCCACCCTGGACACGTTTGTGGCTCACCCAAAAGCCGGCGAGGACGCAAAGACAAGGCCTCCAGGACAACAACGAATGCCCGACCAGACCCAAGAGGATCATCAAGTGCTGGCAGCTATCGCAGCTTTAAAGATTGCGCTAGAAATGAAGATGGACGCCATCAGTATCAACGTCAATCTCCTTAGACAAGATGTTAGAGCGCTGGCTGACTGCACTGGCACTCTGGAAGAACAAGTCAGTGGGAATACTGAGGTCCTGTCTGGGTCCGCAAAAGATATATTGATATTGCAGCAACAAATAGCGAACCTGGAAGGTTGGGTTGAGGACGCAGAAGGGCGCACAAGAAGGAACAATGTCTGAATCATCGGGCTACAAGAAGGGGAAGAAGGTACAAACCCGACAAACTTCATGGAAAACATGTTGCTGCAAGACATAGGCCCAGGCAACTTGTCCCAGGGCTTCACAGTGGAAAGGGCACATAGGCCTCTTGCTAGGAAACCACCTTCTGGTGCCCCACCAAGGACCATTATTGCCTGAATATTAAACTATAAAGACTTTGACAAAATCTGAGAGCACTTCAGTTATGGAGGCACGATACTGAGAGCATCAGCTAGAATTACGGCATTCCCGGACTACACCCTGCAGGTGCAATGACAGAGGTTGCAGTTTACGGCTGTGAAGAAACGACTCAGATGCTGGCCTCACGTATATGTTGCTATACCCAGCATGGCTGAAAATAATAAACGGACGCACATGGCTTTTCGATATCCCGGCGGACGCACAGACATGGATGGAGGCTGAAAACGTACAATCAAGGACGGACAGTCAAGAAGGAGTCACGGCCGACACATAAGCGGGAGACCCGTCGGGCTGGGCCAATCGCAGGTTGCCAACCTGGACATGGATAAGCTCACTAACACCATAGTTTATGGCGACTCACCACCCTGGGGAATTCAGGAGTATCGCACTCGGATCCCATGTCCCATTACATAGGAGACGAGGAAACGTCCTTTACCGAAGAGTAGTTTTAGGTTCTGTTTACCTGGATACTAGCAGTTACGTATCCACCCGCCACACTTGGGACACCGGATCGAGATACTGGTGGGAAGGTGAAAAGCGGGAATGGCCGAGCACGAGATACTGAGCTGGGCACATGTTGGGATAGAGGTAGCTAGCGGGGGATGGGGGAACAGTTGGGGAAGAGCCTATAAAACCACACAATACGCACATATGGGGTCCGGACTTAAGCTTAGGCACACAAGGAAGCACACCAATGATAGGTGAACCCAAAATAGCCTCTTGGAATGTAAGAGGCCTGAAGAGCTACATTAAAAGGAACAGAGCTATGACATACCTATGCCACCAGAAAATAGATATAGCGCTTCTACAAGAGACACACCTCAACAAAGAGAAACTTACGGCTCTCATGGGTAGATGGCAGGGTACTACGGTGGGTTCCACTATTCAGCATTTGCTAGGGGTGTGATAACCTGTATAGGACCAACAGTCCCCTTCCGGGTGCTGTGTATAAAGAAAGTGACGGTAGAATGGTCATAATAAAGGACATTTTGGAGAAAAGGAAACTGAGCATAATAAACACTTATGCGCCAAATCATCGTACTGGACCCTAAACTAGACAGATCAGATGACAAATATACGCACCTACGCCCTGCAGCTAAAGCCCTGAACACCTTACTACGGGAGTTTAACCTGGTGGATAAATGGAGAAAGCACCACCCGCAAGACGTAGGATACTCACACTACGCAGCCCCAACTACACTTTTCACTGGGCTGGATTATTTACATACAAGGATAACTTAAGTAAGGTAGTCTCTGCACAATATAAGGCTAGGGTACTATTGGATCACTCACCGTTAATAATAGCATGGCGCGCCCTTCTACCTAGAGCATGCATCCCGACATGAAAGCTCAGTAGTGAAGCTCTGAAAGACAGGGAGTTCCGGGAACAGCTCTTGAGCATGATTGCTTAAAGCATTGGGACGATTAGGCACCCTAAATTACACTGAATACATAGAAAGACAACACGCGGGCGGGGACAAACCAGGGCGCCTACTGGCGTGGCTATACAGGAGTGAGTCCAAGCGCGAATGAATAAAAGCAGTAGAAGTCGACGGAACAATAAACGTGACACAAGAGGGGATAAATAGTTTTCTTAAATACTATATAGTTATATGTAGACACGACAGTGACACAACCTGCGGACATAGAGGAGGCCCTAGCACACATAGTCCTCCCCCAATTAGATAAGAACCCAGCTACAAAGTTGGAGGCCCCCATAACGCTTGAAGAGCTAAGACTGATTGTTAGAGAGTAACCAACAGGGAAGACACCTGGGACGGATGGGCTACCCAGTGAGTTTTATACAAGGCTGAGGTCCTGCCCCCAATGTTAGCAATGATCAATGAAGCTGAAGCATTTGATGCCAAATCTCTACCGTTGTCGCTGAGAGAATCCCTAATTATACCACTGTTAAAACCTAACAAACCCGATAAGGACTGTAGCTCGTATAGGCCCCTGTCGCTTTTAAACCAAGATGGTAAGATACTAACAGCCCTCCTGGCAAATACACTCAAACACGTGATAGCCAAGTTGATACACCCAGATCAAACAGGATATGTCCCGGACAGGAACATCACAGGGAACCTGCGTAGACTACACCATGTCAAAGACAGTGAGAACCCCTAAGCAAAAGCCTTATTAGATGCGGTAAAAGCCTTTGACTCGGTCAGATGGCCATGGCTGCTTGCTACATTACAGAGATATGGCATAGGCCCCATATACATGAAATGGGTGCGGTTGTTGTACAACAAGCCGGTTGCAAGAGTAAAGAAAGGTAACCTGATTTTCAAGCAGTGTATGTTGGAAAAGGGCACAAGACAGGGATGCCAATGGTCCCCAATGTCATTTATACTAGCCATGGAACCACTGACAGTGTACCTACAGGAAGTATATCAGGACGCTGGCATAGAGATGCAAGGTAGGTGGAATCTTGTTTCCCTATATGCTGAGGACATGCTTATTTACTTGTAAAATCCAGAGATCAACTTACAATAAATTCTAGACGTGCTGGAATGGTACGCGGCACCACAATTACCAAAAAGAAATTGTGTCTGTTCCCATTAGCGGGGTATAGGGGGAAGATGCTAAGCATGTTACTGGTGCTCCCGGTGCAATGGGCGACAGAAACATTCAAATATCTGGGTGTCGACATCTACCATGACCCCTAGATGGAACATGTACGAAACACGCTGAAGGCAGTAGAGACAACAAAGAAGTCCATGGACTTCTGGGCTAAATTACCCTGGTCAATGATGGGCAGAGCTGCGCTACTGAAGATGGTAGCGCTCCCTAGGCTGCTATATTACTTTGCAAACGTCCTGTATGATATTTCCAAAAGCTTCTTCAAGAAGCTGGAAACAATATGCTGGAGATTCCTTTGGGGGTAGGGGCCGCAGCAGAATAGCCCTAGCGAAACTGCAAAGACCATATAACCATGGTGGTATAGAAGTGCCAGACTTTGAGGCATACTTTGTGGCAAGCCAAGTCCAGTCCGTCATGAAATGGCTAGCGGATGAGCTATCACAAGACATCCACCTGCTGCAAGCATCATGCGCCTTTTTCTTTATGAAAGAAATAGTATGGATACCAGCTAAGTAGTGTACTGTGCCACCGCTTCTATTGAGACTAGGTAAGGCAAAATGGAGTGTAAAGCTTGTCGCTTGCTAGGCGATCAGGCACCCTACTCACCCCAAATCCCATTGGTAGCACTACAAACAGACAACCAGCAAACTAGGTTATAAATGAGGAAATACTGGGAGCCACTAGGAATAGATACGATTGGTGAATTACTACTGGATGATGTGCCACTAGACTTTAACACATTAGTAACAAGCTCTGGGCTCCATACAGGACAACACATAGTACATGCTTCCCTTCTAGCGAAACTGAAGCAGTCATGGACAGCACTGGGTAGAGAGGTTAAGCTGGCAATGTCCATAGAAACACTGCCTGATATTTCAGAGAGAGGTCACGAGGTATCTAGGATATACGAACTGCTAATGTCCCAAGACAAGAATGGACTGGAAAGCACTAGACGCAGGTGGAAAAAAGACCTGCAAGGATCAATCACAGACAAACATTGGCGTAGAGTGCTGACATATAAACAAGTGTCCAGAAATGCAAAACTACAGCTCATTCAGTTATACATAAAACAGAGCATACCTCACACCTGAGGTAATGGCAAGCTTTAACAAAAACAAAGAGCAGAAAAGCCCAAAATGCGGGCTCCACAATGCAGACATGGTCCATGTGTTCTGGGCCTGCGGGAAGGTACAGCAATTTTGGGCGGAGATAGCACATAGGCTAGCAAAAGCAGACATAACGCTGGATGTCAGCTCCCCTGGGACCTGCCTGCTCGGCATATTTGGAGGCCCAAAGACTAGGAAACATACTAGCAAGCTGAAAGACCTGGCATGCATTCTAGCTAAGCGCAGGATAGCAATGAGCTGTAACGCAAATAAAGAACCAGACTCCAAGGTGTGATGGAAGGATCTCCAGAAATGGACACTAGCCGAGACTGCGGTGTGTCAGGACGCCGCCCGACTTGGCCAAGGGGAACAAAGCATTGATTTACATTCCTGGAGACAATTGTTACACAAATTGTAAGCCTCAGTAGGCGCTGCTACTATAACATAGGAAGAAGCCAATTGAATACTCTGGTGAGCGTAGGACATCAGCATTGAAATGCTACCCATGCGAGGAAAATCAATTGGAGACATAGGGAACATAGGCTGTTGCAGGGGTTAGGGCTGGTTGGGGGAAGGGGACGCCAGCCGACATCCGGATTATAGTACAATGTTGTTTATACGCAAGTAATGCCTATACTGTGTGTGTTTGCTTTTAAAAATCAATAAAACAAATAAAAAAATGTAAAAAAAAGTCCACCTTGCTATGGAAGCCTTGGGGGCCTGACAGCTTGGTTTCGATCCCCCAAAGCTGATGAAGAGGGGGTCTGATTTGCGGAAACTCCTGGTTATGTCCAGGTAGAATCTCAGCGTACGTCCGACATCCAGACAGTCCAAAACCCTCTGCACCTCATCCTTTGGGTCCGCGAAGAATGTCGGTAACACTATCTCCTCATTTAGGTGAAAACAGGAGACGACCTTAGGTAAAAATGCGGTGTGTGTTCTCAGCACCACCTTGTCGTTGTGAGGCCACCAGTGCCAGGATTTCACTGATTCGGCGTGCCGAGGTAAGACCCCATTAGCAGGATCGCCTTAATGATAACTAGCCTGATGTCCGTGGGTGCCATAGGCCTGAATGGTTTATACGCCAGGGCGCCCAGGACCACATTAAGGTCCCATACAGGATGTGATGTCTTCATAGGTGGATACAGTCTAGTCAGACCCGCCAAGTGCCTCTTTACTACTGGATTCGAGGTTGGAAATACTTACTCTTCCGAGTTCCTGTAAACTCCAATGGCTGCCAGATACGTGCGGAATGTGTCTACCTGCACCCCTGAATGTGCGAGGTGTGCAGAGAAGGATAGAACGTCATCAAGCGTGCAAGTCAAGGGATCAATTTCATTTGATTCTGCCCAGTGACAGAACCTGGTCCACTTGCTGGCTCCTGGTAGTGCCGCTCTTAGCCCCCTGTATGATAGCCAGGTTAGCCTGCGACAGGTCCAGATGCTTCAGGGTGATCTACTCAGGAACCACGATGCAAGGGCTAACTTCTGCGGGGCGGGTTGTATCACTGTGCCCCCCTGATGAGAGAGAAGGTTTGCTAGAACCACCGGGAGGTGAACCAGGGCCTGGTCCAACAGGCTGAGAATTTCCGAGAACCAGGGTCTTGCTGGCCACCATGGAGCAATCAGGATGACCTGAAGGTCAGATTTCCCCGTGTCCCTTTTGAGCACGTTCGGGTACCTGTGCACCAGAGTCCAAGCTCAGCCGATTTTCAATTATGGCTAAAAAGTGTGTCAGTGGGTTTAAGAGTTTTAAGTGAGTTCCATTGAACATATTGCCCCACCAATCGTCAGCGCACAAAGACTGGTGGCTTAAGCTCCAAGGGCCCAAGTGCACAGTTCTCTCATTTCGAAGGTTCATGCAGAAAAGCACTAGATGCTTCAGTGATTCCACTTCTTTTGTGCAGAATCTACACTTGGGGTTTAGGTTCTTATTGCAACTCCAGGTTCTTAGACGTTCTCTGTTTTTAAACAAGTTTAATCGAAATAACGTGAAACGTTTACGAGCATTAGGGTCCGGGAATACGGAAATGTAGCGTTGGAATTTATTGAAAGTGCAAGCTTCTGCAGGCGCATCTGTCATCAGCGTTGCTGTTTATAGTTCTGTGCAGGTTCGATCCCAATCGAGGCGCCAGATTTTCAGTTTTGCGGCATTGGGGTTTTCGTGGAACAAGGTTGGCGTGATGTCGAATTCTATCAGCAAGCGTTCGCATCTCTGCATCCACAAGGATACCACTTTTTGCTGTGATACTGGTGTGTTGTAAAAGATTTCAAACTGAGGAATGTTTTCTCGGGAGCAGGTTTTGCGATACAAGGATAGCAAATTCCAGCTGATCCTTGCCTGGATAGATATTAGGGCTAGTTTGTATCTTATGCAAGCGGTCTTTGTCCCTCTTGGCAGGCCTAGAACTTTTGTCCAAAGTTGGTTCTCAAGGGAGGACCATACTTCATAGGAACAGCACAATGCATTTTCAGCCCCATATATCAACACAGGAATGACTTTCTATTAGCAAAAAAAAAGCAGCGGTTCAAGAGAAAATTTCCCAAATTTCCTTTTCATGTTGAGGGCTTGACTCGCCAGCTGAACACATTTCCTTTTTGTGTCTGTGATCCATGGTCCGTCGGTGATACACGCGCTTATTACCATTCTCAGGTATTTTACGCTTTTTGTTGTCGACATTACGTCCCCATTTAGGAAACACCTCTGTTTTTTTCACCTTTTCGAGACACGCCCTCTCAAGTTCTTAAATACTAGTATCTCACATTTCTTGGTGTTAATCAGCAGCCGATTTTCTTTTAAGTAGCATTGTATGGCGTCGAGTTTCCTTTGTAGACCGCCAGGTGATACATCCATTACTACTAGGTCATCTGCGCTAATTGTGACCTGAGGTGTTGGTTGCCGGAAGGGCCTACCTATCCGCAGGTTGTTGTCTGTATCCCACCAGACTAGACCCTGGTGGAGATGCTGTGGTATGCTGACCTGCTCAGCCTGAGATCACAGGAGGCTGAAAATGGTAGTTGCAGCCACCTAATTTTGAGCCTTGTATGTGGCACTGCAAGGAGACATGCGGCCATGACTCCCAGCAGGCTTTGGTACCACCACGCTGAGGTCACTACTCTGCTGAGGAAATGCCCAGATAGCTGTGATCTTGTCCGCTGAGGGGAAGATCCTCTTGGACCTATAAGGCCCAAGAAGGTCAGACTCTGCTTGAGCAATAATTGACTTTTGAGATTGATGGAAAATCCCAGGTTGTATAGTGTATCCATGAGGGCAGAGGCCGTGTGCTGGATATGGATAGATGTGATGGCCCTATGCCCCGAGTAGGGCTGCCACTGCGTTCATTAGCCTTGTAAAGACCCTGGGGGCCGAAATGAGTCCAAACGGTAGAACTCTGTATTGAAAGTGAAAACCCATGATGCTGAACCTCAGGAAGGACCGATGGAGTTCCCAAATTGGGACGTGTAGGTAGGCATCCTTCAGATCCAGGGAGCATATCCAGTCTCCCCCACACAATGTCTCTGCTATGAAGGCTTGCATAACCATCTTGAACTTTTGGAAGGGAAAGGTTCAAGGTGGAAAGGTCTAACACAACTCTCAGGCCAGCCATGGTTCTTTTTGTGTATGCCGAAAATGTGTGAATTGAAGCCCAGGGCCTGCTGCGAGGTGGGGACTTCCTGCCTGCCTCACTACAAACGAGTGGAATTTTGCCAACAGAGTTGCTGTACCAATCTGCGGGAGCAGTGCGAAGGAAGGAGGAGAAGGAGGAATGTGGAGAGGATACTAGTGAGAGGATCCAGGGGTCTGTAAACATTGTCTGCCAGCGGTGTATGTGAAGGGCAACCCTGCCCCCCCACTGGAAACTCGTGGATCCGGATGGGCCTGTCACAACTTCTTCCCCTCTGAGACTGGGGCTAAGGAGGGGGACTGGAAAAAAAAACCTTGTTAGCTGCCTCGTGCTGTTTGCGCCTGTGCTGGCTAGGGGATCTGTCAGGTTGTCTGGAACTTCTCTCTTGGAAGCCCCTGAAGCCTCCAAAGGACCGACCCTTGTCCAGCGCTGATGTGTTTGGCTATAGGTCTTGGGTGTGGACTTAGTGAGGATAGATAAAGATTTTGCTGTCTGTGATCTATTCTTTTTCTAATCAAGTTGCTCATCCTAATATGCATTCCGGCACATGTGGATTGAATTTTGTCGGCCTGAGCCAAGCCATCCTTCTCCTGTTAGTGGCAATACAAATGGCTCGCCCTGAGGTGTCAATGTGGGCCACTGTGGACTCCATTTTGCCCTGTGCCATGAATTTGGTCTCCGCCAGGCCAGCCTTGAAGTGAGCCTGGCTGTATGTGGGGAGCTCAGGGAGGAAATCGGCAATTTCCCGCCACAACTTCTGATTGACTGCCGCCAACATGGCGTCAGTGTTTGCCTAGCACAGGTGAAGTGTGGCGTTGGAATAAATATTCTTCCCGAACACCTCCAAAAGCTTTTCCTCCTTGCCCAAGAGTGCAGAGGTCGACTACTGTCCTCCAGAAGCAGGTAAAGTTGCCATTTACTTTATGTAGTCATTTAACCTACAGACCCAATACACCCCATCTTACATGGAGTATTAGAAAGGATTAACTCTGATCCCTTTTTGCCTGTACCTCCTGGAGCCTTGTTTTGCTCCCTTAATACTAAGACTTGGCTGGTGGCAGTGGTATCTACCCTATCTTTTCTACCGCGATTATACTATATAAAAGTGGTACTGTTTTAGGCTATTGCATTAGCCTCGAACATAAACCCGCTTGACCAAATACATTTTATTTTTGCTCCGGTTGGGTTTAGTCACCATTTCTTTGTGTTAATATCTTGCTTGTGTTTTACTTTACGCTGCAAACCAGGTTTGCCTTCTTTGTTCACCGTCCTTTGGCGGGCTTCTGCAAAGAAGCCCTCCTTTGGCGTCTGGGTGTCTAGGTGGGCTGAATGTGAAGGAGGGGTTTAGTAACCCCCTGCACAGGGTCTCCTTGGAGACCCAAGTCGCACTTTGTGTCCATTGGCTGAGGTGGTTGTCCGGGCTGGACAATCCCCCTGTTGTGTGATTGACAGCCAGGCTGTGTGAATGGAGGATTTTGGCATAAAAGGCAGGACTCTTGAGCTGGAAGTCAGAGTTGCCACTGGAACTACAAGAACCGAAGAGAAGAGGAGAAGAAGACGGCTGCTGCAACTCCCGAGTCCCGGTGAAGACCTGCTACAGTCCTGAGCTGTCTACCCTTCAACGACAAGAGAAGATCCAGTCCGGGGTCTTCTTCCCTTGAGCCTGTTGGGATCAACTCACCTTTCTACAGCCAGAGAATCCTCTCCTGGGTCGAAATCGCTAAACGAAGCTCTAGTGGTCCGGATAGCCATCAGGAGAGCCCTCTCCTGTTTTAAAGGAGCGCACCTTTTATTGACCATTGCTTTGCTGCTTCTGGCCTCATCCCTGGGTAGTGCAGATCACTCCAGACGGCGTCCTTGTCCCCACGACTGCAGCTTCAGGAACCGTGAGTCTGCAGGAACTACCAGGAACAACTGCCGTGGCACCAGCTTTCTTCATTCGAATAAGGTACTGTGTCCATTTGGTCGTTCTCTCCGTCTGACCTTGAGGAATCGGGGTGAACCCTTTTCCTTGCCGAAGGCTTGTCCTTTCTTCCTTCCCTCTTATAACTTTTGCCTCCCTTTGACAATATCCAAGTACTCCTGGCAACGTTAATCTCAAACTGTTCTAATCGTGTGATCCTCGACAACGGAGCCCTGCTCCATTTGACACTGGCGCAGGCCGATTGACTATCTGTCTCTTTGAATACATCCTGTGATTCGAGTGCCTTGACAAAAGTATTGCCTATGATTTTTATCCCCTTTTCCTTGGTTTATTCAATGTGCTAAATGTGTTTTTGACTACGGTTACAATTCTTCCCGTGGGTACGCTTTTCTTTCGTAAGACTGAACTGCCATTACTGTCAAAAAGAGAGCACTGTTTAAACCCACGGTAACGTCTTTTGTTTCGCAACACCGGTCTGTCAGATCCCAATGTACTTACCTTGAATTGACCTGAGCCAAAGGAATTGGTTGTGTGTGGTATATTTAGAGTGTGGTTTTGTTTAATAGAAGTGAAGTGTTTTGTGAACAGATGGTTTAAAAATAAATGTACTTATATTTTTTAACCAGAAAAGTGTTTGTTTGAGTCACAGTAATTATGGTCCTTTGTGTAATCCCTATTACTACTCGTTTGCTCTTGAGATAAGTCTGGTTGCGCCGCTACTGCTACTACTATAAATGTGTAGAACAGGCTTATACCAAAGGTGAAATTGTACTGCCACTTGTAGACTTAATTGTCTGTAGTGTTCCCTAAGGGTACTGCAGAGGATTCTGCCTAACAAGGTCCCTCCCGCTTGGCTGCCTCCCTGGGAAGGAGTTACCTTTGTGGGGTGCAGAGGAGAACAGGGCACCTACCTTGGGCCTGGTGTTCCGTTTTAAGAATGCTTTAAGGTCCTCTGGAGATGATCTTCCGAAGAGCTCCCGCCACCTGGCTAGTCGATTCATGAGCGCGCGCTGAGTCAGGGTGTCGCATGCGGTACAGTCTGGGCCAAGACACAGAGGGCAGAGGGTGTGGGGGTCGGACGATGGGACGGGACCCTCGAAGGCTGGACACCTGCTGAAGCCCGCCGTCATCGACATGCACCGGGGAGGAGCCTGGCGCCAGAGGACAGCGCAGAACCTGATATTGGAAAAGAAAAAAAGACAATAATAGTTCTCAGAAGAAGAGCGCGTGGAATTACAAGGCCGGAGTCCTAACCCAGGAGCGTTGGTGAAAGCGGTTCGTTCCTGTTGACGTAGAAAGAGGACTGGGGAGTGGCGCAGTGTCAAGGTAGGGCATGCTCCCAGGGCCGTGCACCTGCACGCATCTACATTTAAAGGGGAAGATGATTTTTCTGGTGAAAAAGGTTCTGTCTCCCGCCCCTAGCGAGGGACGACCCATAAAGTATGGAGGAAAGGGTACGGGACATAGGAGTAAGATATTGTATTGTGTTGTGTTGGGGCGATGCAGGATCCTTGTGGCACACCACAGGTGATAAGAGAGGGAGAGGCGTTAGAGATCTCTGAGAAAACCCTCATGACTCTTCCATTCAGGAAGGATGCTATCCTGGCAGCGGCTGAGGGTGAGAAATGAGCGTAAGTGGTGAGGTGGTGGCAGAGGATCTGGTAGTTGACCAGGTTGAATGCTGCAGATGGGTCTAGGAGGAGGAGCAGGGCAGACTTGCCTTTGTCCCTAATTTCGTCTAGTTGATTCTGTACCATGCCTTGGGCGGAAACCGGACTGGCGCATCCCTAGGATTTGATTGTCCTCCAAGAACTGCTTAAGTTTTAAGTAGGCTGCTTGGTCCAAACCTTTTAGGAGGAAGGGGACAATGGTGATAGGCCTGAGGGGACAGCTGGGTCTAGGGATTTTTTTAAGGAGAGGGAGGACCCATGCTTCTTTGAGGCTGGCTGGAACAGTACTTTGAGTGAAGGAGGCGTTTATGATGGCTGTGATGATAGGGTTAGTAAGTCGGCACAATCTTTGATGAGGGATGCAAGGCATATGTCACCTTTGCATTTTGATGGTTTTAGGCTTTTAATCATATTTAGAGACTTCTGTTTTGGAGAGGTCTCCGAAGAAGAACTGAGTGGTAGAAAGAATGGGGGTGGGAGGTGAGCAGTTGTTGCTAGTGGTCATTTGTATTATATTGAATGTTGCTTGTTTAGAGAGGATTTTCCTGTTCAAGGTGTCAATTTTGCCTAGGAGTGCTTCTTGGATGCTTGAGCATCAAGTCTTGTCTTTAGTTATGGTTGTGTGGGGGTGGGGGGAGGGGTACTTCTGGGGATTCAAGTTCTCTGTATATGGTGAACATCTCTTTTCCGTCTGACTTGGTATTGCTGATTCTGGTTTTAACTCTGGAACCAAAAGGCCAAGTTGGACTCTCTCCTCCAGAAGTTAGTCAATGCAATTGAAATGTCTATCCACTTGCTGTGACGAGAAGATGCTCGTGGCCGGAGATCCCCTACCGAGTCCAAGAAAGATGAGTCTGAGTTGGAACTTCAGTGGATTTCTAAAAATTGATGGTCATCAGAAACTGCAGTGAGTTCCACCAGTGGCTAAGACAAAGATGCCACTTGCAGAGCTGGATGAGAGACTGACCAATCAATTGTCTAAGTATCAGTGGGCATGCACCCCTTTGGAATGAAGGCAGCTGCCCATCATGTTCAAAAGCCTGGTTAAGACCATCAGCACAGCATTCAGCCCTAATGGGAGCATCCTGCATTGCAAATGCTTCCTGCTAATGGAAAACCTGAGGAACCTCTGGTGGGGCTCCCATATGGGCTTATGAAGGTATGGAACCTTGAGGTCCATTGCATAAAACTATCCTCATCCTGTACAGTTCCTAAGATCTGGGTTGGTGTGATCATTTTGAATTTCTCATTGGGGAGACAGAGTGAAGGAAGAAAGATCTAAAATTGCTTGCAGGCAAGCCTGGTTCTTCTTGTGCACACAACATAGTCTTGAGCAGAAACCCTGTCCACTCAGGTCCGAGCTCTATTGCTTCCATATCCAGAAGCATTTTGACTCGTCCAGAAAGGTAGATCCCATCTGGAAGAGAGGCAGAGCAAAAGGAGAAAAACAGATGGTAGCCCCTAGGGGCAATCAAGAAAATCCACGGGTTGTGAGAGATGAAATGCCAGTGGTTCACATGATGAGAAAACCTCCAGCCAAATGGTGTTGGGTGGACCTAGTAATCCCATAATTGCTTCTTACATTGAGGTAGCCGAGGATGTGGATCTGGGGAAGAATGCCGTGGATAATGTTCTTGGCTGCTTCCTTTCATGTGTGCTTGAAGGAGGGCCCCCCCCCGATGTGCCAGAGTACTCCTTGCGTATGGTCATCTTTTGACTTCCGCTACCAGTAACATCAGGGACACAAGGACCTTTACTTACCAATGTGGACCCCCTTGAAACAGTCCTCAAGAGACCCTTGGGATGGTACCTAGTTGCAGGGTGTTAAAGCAGTTTTTGCACCAACGCCTGTTGAGGATGCTACAACTAACCAACCCTAGGGAGAAGGCTAAAACATCTCACAAGAAAGGGAAACCGAACTTCTCAACGTGGGTAGCATGATCAGAGTGACATGGCTCAACTCTCAGGTAGGGGAAGGTGTAGGTCGATATAGTGGTACAACTAATCCACACACAAAAATATAGACAATATACCACGCTGATATACTGAAAAATATATACTTTAATAAACTGACAAATATAAAATGATTTGGTTAAATAAGTACTTTCGGGGATAATACATAGTATTACACAAATGGCAAGTACAATCATAAAAATAGTAATGCCTATACAAGGACTCTCCTAGGCCCAATGTCTATATGCGGGTTTCTTGCCAAGGGCCAGCAAACGTAATAAAATAACAGGGGAGTGTGGCGAACAAGGATACTATGCACCTCAACAAGTAAGTGTTAGGAATGATTTTCTATACTGTGGCCTGGTGGACAGAAGGCCAACCTATATTGTGACAGGAACAACTCTGGGAAGCTGTAGCCAAACCAGTCTAGTCAGCAGTGACAGGTGGTCTAGGCTAAGTTCTTAGGAGGGGGTGAGCTTGTAAAGGGTCCACAATGAGGTCACACAATGGGCATCACAAATTGCACTTAGACAGCATGTATAAAAATACAGTTATTTAATTAAGACCAAAACACACTACAGAAAAATGAATACATGTAGGAAGACTTCCCACACAATACTATCAAACTAAATACGTATATACATTCACTTGGCTCAAATGCATAATAAAAATCAAGGACTCCTGCAAAGGAATGGATAGACAAGTATTATACACGAAAGGTATACAGAGAGGGTCCCTAGCTAAAATTGTCCACCCCTAAGTTGTCTAGGGCCTTGTGCCCTATTGTTCAAGATACAGTTCCACATAATTTAGGATGCAGGAAAAAATGCAGGTACAGTCTCTGGGGCCCAGTGAAGGGTTCTAAGGAGTTAAGGTTCAATGTAGACTAGTGCCCAAAATGATCCCCAACAGTCAGAAGTCTTGCACAGGCAAGCATTGGCAAAGCCAACCGTATTAGAAATTGGATTATTATAAGCCCATTGACTTATAATGTGAGTATAGGGATAGGTTAAAAGCTCAGTAATTTACCCCCGCCTTACTCCGAATCTTCCCCATACTTGGTAGAACAACGGAAAGATGTCCTACATTGCTTTTCCCGCCAACATCTGCGGTCCTGGATTTTCAGGTGTTGCAGGTTCGAGCTCCACTCCGGTTGGTGTCTTTTGCTGGTGCAGGGACTCTCGATCTAAGAATGCAAAAATAAAAAGATGCTAGCACCCCTCTCAGGGCTGGACTTGAGTCAGGTAAGCAGGTTTCGGATGGTGCACGCCGCTCACAGCGATGCAACAGGACTCAGTAGCCACGGTCGGACTTTCCGGTCTATCTCATGTCCCCTTTGTGCGAGTATGCAGAGATTTCGCAAGAGGGAGCCTTGCAGTGGCAGCTGAGGGTCCACCAAGTTTCAGGCCGAAACTCGGTACGATGGATGATGATGTTAGCACGGTAGCCCCAAAACGAAGCTGGTCAGCGACAGGACAGTTCCAGGGCACTTCCGAAGGCGGCTTTTGTGCTGGGCACCGAGCAGACGTCCAGAATGGAGGGTCCCTCCACTCCAAGGGTCGTAGCACCTTCGCAGGGCTACTGAAGATCACGAGCAAGACAGGGTTCCACCAGAGTTGCAGCAGAAGTTGGTTGCCAGGTCTCCTTCAGTCAGGTTTCAGGTTTCTTTGCGGGTCTCACAGCTGGACAGGATACTTGGCTCCTTCAGGTTTCTCCAGGTTCTCTGAAGAATGGGTGCAGGGGTCCTCTTCTTATCCTAAAAGCCAGGTAGGAGCTGAAACTCCCACTAGCCAATAGACACACTAGCCCACACACACACCAAAGCAGTGGTCCAATCAGGACCACTGGCGGGAACATTCATGCATATCACTCAGACACACAGAAACCAGAATGTGGATTGGAGTCAGACTGACCAAGCCCACATCCTGCCTGCAAACACACATATCCCTCCAGTAGCCCGCCAAAAGCTGCTGCTTTCCGGGGCACTGGAAGTCCTTATAAGGATATTTCTGGCCTCTGAGGCCAGGAAGAAGGCTAAACAACAAGATAGAAAAAGAACAGGCAAAAAATCTTGTGGCACGGCCATGTTTGACCAGTAGCGACAGTCCTTAGCCAAACGTGGTAATTGCGTTAAAGCTAAAATTAAATTCCACAAAAAGTGGAGAAAAGTCACTGCTGCAGCCAGCCCATCTTTTAAGCACATCTAGAGTAACCAAAAATCCTTGGAGTGTTAGTCTAGGGCAAAACAAAAATGCACCCCAATGCACTGCAGCTGCTTTGTGCAATCATAAAAAGTTTCCACTAGTGATACAAAAGTAATCAAAAGTGGCAACATATTAACAGGACTAAGGGACTGTTTCCCAGTACTGATAGCCTGAAGGACATATAAGTTTCCCCATAACATATGAGCAAAGGCCAGTGCAGTGAAGCTTAAGGCTTCACTATACTGCAAAAAGTACAGGTCAGATTCAAAAATAAAATCAACAAGTTTGGGGGTTCCATAAAGATAGACGGAAAGGTGCAGTAAAGAGAATCATTCCGAATAGTAAGTACCTAGTATCATGCATAACTAAGCCTGGTGGCTAGCACCTAGCACATTTTTTAAAGAATCGAATTAAAAGAGAAACATGTTTTCCTGATGGGAAAATGTATTTACAATACCTAGGCCTAATAAACCACTTACTATTAATTTAGACCTCTTTGGGCTAATGCCTAGTTTACCAGAACAATGCATTAAGGACTTGGCGAAGATGGAACTACAGTAAACTTCCGCAAAAGCTTCCAGAACTCAATCAACATTTCAGCAAGTTATCTTTGTGACACATTATAATGAAAAACATACACAATGTTACCAGTTGTAGTTAGTGTTTCATGTACATTTTACCATTAGAGAAATGAAAGGGGATGGCTAGTAACGAAAATCACAGGTAAGTACAGAAACTGAGACTTTTAGTCTAGAGATCACTGAGCTCCTAGGGGTACAGTACAAACGTCCTAGGGTAGGTAAAATACCCCAGAGTCCTTTTAAGGAGTGTTCCAATGTCAGTTAAAAGTTTCAAAGGAAATAATTGTAAAAGATAAAGGTCAATCTACACTGCAGGAGACAAGCACAAATCTGCAGATGTTCGCCCTTCTCCATAACGTCGTCGGTACGTAAGCGTCTTTGCTTCTGCCCAACTTGGCAGTCTCCACGGCCCTCACATTCTCAGTGGAGGATTCGTCCCTGTGATCTGTTTGGGTCTTGGCGTAGTTTCCCAGGTCCCTGACCCACCACGGCTGCAGCGTAGTCACGCCACAAGGAAAGACGGCCCTTCTGTTCTCGTTTCCTACTTCTCTGTTTTAAACCCAATTTGGCAGTCTCTGTAGGCCTCTCTTTCAATGTGGAGGATTCATTCCTCCCTTCTATTCTGGCCTTTGTGTAGCTTCTCGTGTACCGGACCCACAATGGCTGTAACGTGGTCCCGCCACCAGGTAAAACGGTCCATTCCGTCCCAGTCTCCCTCTTGGCTGTATCGCCTTCCCCAGTGCAGGCCTTCCGGCATCTCTGCTTTATCGCTGTCTCTCTCCACGCTAAGGCTGGCTTCACGGTGTAGCACGGCTCTGCCACTCCAGGAAGTCTCTGCATAGGATTGTTCTTCCTCCATCCAAGGTTCCTCCTCCCTTCATTCCCACTGCAGTACTTCACAGGGGTGTGTTGCTTTTCTGCAGTTGCTGAGTTCAAGGGAATGCCAGTATTACCTTGAGCCTTCGTCATAGGGCGTTCCTTGTAGGAATGGCAGTTCTTGTCCCCAAGAGGGGAGTCACTCGCAGTGAGGTTCCGCTTTCACCTGACCCCTAGGGAGGGTCTGGCTTAGCAGGGTAATACCCTAGCCCCAAAGGGGGTGGCTCTCAGCTGGGAAGAAGGGACAAGTTGCCCAGATTAGTCAGATACTAATATTTTATTTGAAGTCCTGCTGTTGACAATTTTCTGGGCAGTACTTTGTTCGGGGAAGCCATGAGGAAGACATAAATGGTTGTGCACAAATGGGCTTACTCTGCCCAGCTGTGGTTTGGTCTAGTTTGGACCAGTCCCTGGGTACAGACATGCCATGGCCATTACACATCCTGTGGGAGAGGTCCTGTGTGCTTGGCAGTTTTTTTAGGCCAACCTGATTGGCTGGCCACCAATACCTTTGTTTCACGCTCCTTTGAAGGCTGGAGTAAGCCAGCCCCATTGTGTACGGGATATCTAAGGGAAATTCGGTTCTTACACTGAATTCCATCAGATTTTTGGAAGTGCAGAAAGTTTACTTATCTGCTGAAGGATTCTGGCAACAAAAGACTACTGCTGATTTTTTAGACCAAGTTTGGTCATAGTGGATGAACTTGTGTCCCTGTGGCTGAAGCTGTGGTTTTTATTTTTGACTGTTGAGTGACCTTCCCCTGTTGTCCTCCTTCACCTGATCCCCCTACTTAGCTGGGCTTCGACTACTATATTGGGACAGTCTCCGGGCCGTTTTACACTCACTTCCTGTTTTTACAGCCTGGGCTGTGCGCATTAGTGTTGGAAGCTGCTGTCACTTGGAAAGGTTTGGGACCCTGATAGCCCACATCATCCGCTCATCTGGGTCATCCTCGGTTATGGGACTGCCTTCTGCTGGTGAGCTGCCTTCGTTTTTCCTTCGAGCCATCTGATCCTGATTGTCTGTCCGGGTACTTCCATCCACGTTTAGCCACCTCTTTAAGTTCTTTCATTTCTGGTGGATGGGTCCTATTACAAGCAAGGGTGATGGACGTTCTTTTCGGTTTCATTGTCATAGTTAGTCCAGAGGCCAACTCCCTGGATGACAGCATCCTTTAAACTGCCCAGCAAAAGAAGAACTGTACATACTTGGTTGTTTCGCTTTCCTAGAACTACTTTTTGGAGGCCACCACCGAGAGTACTAACTTCCTGGCTGTGGGTTGTTGGATGGATTTTTCTTGATATTTACACTCAGGGATTCCCATGGTCAATGTCTAAGATCGCTGTAGGTGTCCTTTAACTCGGTCTTACATGTACTTGCATTGAGCCTGGATCCTGTAGGGCTACATTTCTTCCTAGGGGCTGTCGGGTTTCAAACCAGACCCTGGATCTCTTCAAGGGGGTCTTCTCTGGTGTCCCCTGGGATTGGTTTGCACCATCTCTGCGCCTGTTGATTAGAACTAGGATTTACCTGGATTTTCCCCACCCCCTCAGATCTATCTGTCATTTACATTCTCTGGAACTTTGAATACTTGCCATACTCTCTTCCTAAATTGACTTTAAATGCACTTGGGTCCCTGGAGTCTTAGGTCCAAGGACTGGAATTTTAGCTGGTGCCATTGATTTTAACTGTATTTTTAAATCCTGCTTTACCTTCCTACTTATGAAAATGCCTTTTTACATTGCCACGATTGTGGCTATTATTTTATTACAGACTCTTCCAGGAGTGTAATGAATCTTTGTAACGGGCACTGTGAGTCTAACATATTCCTGCCTTTTTCTAACCTTAGGTATGGATGGTGAGTATCTGCTTTTCTCCCTCAAGGTCCATATCTATCCACTGCATGGTGTGCATTTGTAACCACCATGTTATTTTATGCCACAGGGTTAGAAACGCTGTGATTGTTTGTGCACCATCTTAGGTCCGGATAATGATTATGCGACTATAATGTTTTGATGTAGCTAGGCTTTCCATCTCTACCCAACCTCTAAGTCTATATGTGCAGTGCTTATCTACAGGAAGTAGTCTCAACTGTTAGGCGTAGGGGTGGATTGGGTTTTACCTGACCAGTGCTGTTTTACATATACTGGCTCCAGTGTTGGGTGTTTCCTTTGGTTAACTGTGTGAACTAACTGCCATTCTTACTGTTAGGCAGAAACCTGCCATTTCCCTTAGGGACCACTGCAAAAGGCTTAGGACTACAGGTGTTGGCAGTAAACCCAATTGGTAGCAGTCTGTACCACTCAGATTTACCTGGTAGCTGTGGCTGAGCAGCCAGACTTCTCTCAAGAAGAGTTAGACAGTATATAGAGTATACAAAATAGGTACAGAGATACAGTAGCACAAACAAGCACTGACCAGAGCTTTGGTATAAAAGTATATCATTATTTATTTAAAAACACACCTGTAAAATACACTAACACTAATATGGCAAGCAAGTTCCAACACAGTCACTATCAATATATATACATCCCTGATTACTTATTTAACAAGTTTTAGTTAAAATACCACTTATTTGCAGACAGAGGTGAGCGCTTAACCTAAGATGGCACTCCAATAAGTTAGTTAAAAAGGGAGGGAAAAGGTAGAATTAGGACAGCACAATACCAACACTTTTAAAAGAACCACAGCAAGTCAGAAAAAGGCAGAGTATACTGTTAGAGCAAGAAAGTTCATGGCCAGGCCCACTCTGGGAGAGAGCAAGGGAGAATGGGTCCAAGATCACACAGTGGAAAGATACTTTGAAAAGTCTTTGCACATAGTTCAAAAAGGGTTGGATCAGTTCAGAAAAAGTTAGTTAGCAGGTCCCATGTCATCCCAGGATAGAGAGTCAAGGATTTACGGGACACTTCGAACAGTCTGTTGCAAGGGAGACCAGGCGGGACACTGTACCTGAAATGGTGAGAAAGCTCCAGCGGGGGCAGTTGTTCCTGGCAGCGGGTGCAATTCGGTGCTTCGTCCAGGGGAAGAGAAGATCTCGACGTGGAGGAAAGCTGGTGGTCGTTGCACTGCCAGGGAGGAAACCAGCCGCGGAGTTTCCCGGTTAAAAGGTGCTACCCTTTTATTCGCGGAAGTGGTGAAGCGTGGCTATTCGGCCGCCGGGGTGCTTGGCACAGGCGATTCGACCACGAGACGATCCAGGAAGGCGAAAAGAGGGCAAACTGGTTATCCCCACCAGTTCAGAGGAAGAAGACTCTCCGGGATGAAGATCTTCTCTGTCGTCGGGAAGTGGTGAGGCGGTTCAGCAGGGCTCCACCGGTGGTGTCGTCGTTGCAGGTCGGCTCAGCTTCTCCCTCTTCGGATTTGTTGGTCCTGTGGCGACTTCTGAAGTTCCAGTCCCCAAAGCCCTGCTTTTATGCAGAAAACCCCCATTCATCAGTCCTAGCTGTCACACACACATGCTAAGTGGTGAGCCGGGCGGCTCACCACTGGGCCAATCACACAAGAGTGCGTCTTGAGTTGCCGAGGCAACTCAGTCCAGGGTGCCTAACCCCCCCCCCACACATCCTGTAGACCCAGAAAGAGTGGCATCACTTTTGGACGCTTCTGTGCAGAAGCCTGCCAAAAAGTGGAACAAAGGGCTCGACTTGGGTTGGAGTTACAGAGGCGAACACAAACGCCATTTTAAAACCGAGCCCTGGCAAAAAGACCCAACCGGGGAATAAATATTAAATAAATGACCCGGTGGTATCTTTAACATTGCACCAAAAAAGTGGTGCGTTTAAAATGAATGGGAAAATCCCATAGGAAATATTCCGGTGGAATATTTCGCGTGGTAACCACTGCCACCAGCCAGAAACTCGACAAGGGGGGACTGCACAGTGCCCCCTCGAAAAACAGACCCAGGGGCAATCTAATTACCCCTACCAGTACTTCCACAATATGTTGGTTTGTACTGGTTCTCTTCACAATTTAAGACTAGTAAAGTCAATGGTGACTTTACATGCCCTGGGAGACAGTAGTCAATCCCAGGGTATGGAGTCTATGTTTGGGGGTCACTATGACACCCCTGTGTTCCTGCACTGAGGGTGCTGTGTAACACACTTACCAAAAACACATGCAATCCAATGGAGTAAAAGACCCCATAGCCCATAAAACAAATTACAAAGTCAAAGGATATCTCAAATCATGTCTAAGAGTGGGAGTAAAAGAGTCTCACTCATAGCAGGGAACAAAAATAAACCCCAAAAATCCAGCAACGCTGCTGGGGGACTCACTAGGTTTGGGAAATTAGCCTTAACAGAGAATTCTCCCTAACACTTACCTACCCTACTCCTGCTTGAAGTTAAGCCTGATTGCTTTGGCTACTACCCTCAGAAAGGCTTGGCTTCTGTTTTGCTTGAATTTGCTGCTTCACTATTAGATTAGAGGATTGGACAGCCGTAACCAGAGGGCTATGTAAAAATCTCCCTAACCATGTTTTGATTTGAGGTATTTTTTGTAAAGGGTGAACTCGCCAGTAGGCTTCAGAGCGCTACAATATATACAACACAAATTTATCACACACAAAACAAAAAACCAGCCCAAATAAAATACAGAGGTAATCTATAAAACAAAGACAACTCAGTCAATTATAATTCTTAGGCTAGGGATAGATGACAGATTTCCCAATTTGTTACGACTCAGGAAGGATGGGAGATTACTTTGACAGCAGCGAATGACCATACAGTCGTTCATCAAAGGACCACTTGTTAATTTGAACCCTCCGAAGAAGTTTAAAATCATGGGTCCTAATGCTGCTCCCTGCAATTTTAGACTGAAGCCAGGACAAAGCTTTATTCTGATGGGCTTCTCTTGACTCAGGTCTTTCCAGTTTATTCACATTCGTGATGACTGTGTTCCTTCAATCCTAAACCAGTGCTCTTAAGCATGGATCCATAACCTCTGGCATTAAAGCCTTTTTAATGTGTATAACTATCTTCAAAGGGGGCAAACCGGGTTGTCTATGGGGCAGATGGGCACCAGTACATTTGGATGATTGAGAATCCCGTTGCAGACAGGGGCAGTAGGCCCAGACAGTGGGGCTACACAAATGGCTGAACTCTGCGATTCAAAATAACTTTTAGGAAATAGGTTATTTACAGACATTAAGCTACTGTATTATACAGGGGGCTGTTTGACAACCTCTGTCCATCCTGTCTAACTGAGGAATTATCTTCTCGAAAGACCTAGGGGGGGGGTGTGACCAGCAGCGCCGGCTATGCGTACGCTTTACTGATGGCTACCGCATGAAGACCAACGTTTGAATATATTTTAGCGCTTCCAGTATCTTTTGTTATTTCGTGAAGGCAAGATCATGAATGGGACCTTATACTGATTAAGCAGTTAGAGCGACGAAATGTAACGGAGCCCAGAAGCTGAGTAATAGTTGAATTGCTTAATGTTGCCGGTGAGGAGGAGCGGACCCAAGATGGCGCCGGCAAACTGAGGGTGTTGCCAGCTGTTCATTTGCTTGATCTCAGGGGTGGACTGGGAACCAAAAGAGGCCCTGGAAATAATTTTCAAAGTGGCCCCATTTTACACATTTTTAGAAAGTCTAACCCCTTTCCTATGGGAAAATTTGGTAATACCACACAAAAGAGGCCCAGTGTGCAGAGGCCTACTGGGAAATCTCCAGAGTTCCCTATAGGCCAGTCCACCCCTGCTTGATCTGCCTCGCTTTCGGCTTCTCTGGGATCAACGCTGAGGCCAGAAGAAGCCTTTCTGTTGTACTTGGACATCGGGGCATCGATTGTTGGTAATCTGACGAGGTAAGGGGGAAATGAAACCAGAGGCAGATCGGAAGAACTGGAAGTAAGTGTGTGCAGCAGTAATTCTTCATAGAAACAACAGGCTGTTTTAAAGAGCTCGCAAGGGATAATAGTTTTGTGCGGGACTCACGCTGGTCGGAGTCTCGTGCGGATGCTGAAAGCGGGTGGCAACGGAATCGCAGATTTCAGCTGCAAGTTAAATTTTGAGAAAGATTACCAGGGCGCTTGAGCAAGAGGCTCTTGAATCGTTCCAGCACCTTGGGGAACACTACATGATTACTTGCATAAGGACCGCAGATACGTAGCGGCTGGTCCAGAAAGAAGCCAAATGCTAGTTCATTTGAGACCTGCAAGGAGGACCGGAACAGTGAAGTGACTAGCAGTACAGTGCTGTAGATTTGGTGGGGATGTTTCTTCCTCTCTCATTCTAAAGAATGCAAAATCACCTGGACATTAGCATATGAAGTAACAACTTCTATTTCTTCATATTAATATTGTCTTAATTAGAAGGAAATTCTACCCGGCTGTGCAAAATGACTAGACAATCAAAAACACAAAAGACTGAATATATATCTACAATGTTTCTTTCCTCAGACAAAGGGAAGCAGGCAGAAAGGGAGAAATCTGTACCGCAATCTCCAGATTGCACTACAAGTCAACGCGCCACCAGAGAAGACATTCAGGCTTTTGCAAATGCATGTCCGAAATGTTAACCAAGTTGGATCACCTTGACCAAAGGGTTCCTGTTGGCAGAACAAAGGCTAGGAGAGACACAGGACCAAGTATTAGATCACTCGCCTACTATCGCAGACTTGCAACATAGAATCCAATTTCTGGAAAAGAAAAGCGAAACATTGGAAAGTAAACAGGAAGATATGGAAAACAGGGCACGGAGGAATAACTTATGAATCGAAGGGGTGCCTTCTTCATTCCGGAACAGGCATTGAATGACTATATAGGCACTCCGGCCCGAGGCCGACAAATCCTTGCTTCTTTTGGATCACACTCATAGGCTACACACCCGAAGTTGCTTGTCTTCAAGTGCCTTACCTGATGTAATCAAGCAAGTCCATTTTTTTTACGACCAAACAGGACATTCTTGCTGCAGGGTCGCACTCAGGGCGAATTGACCTATCACGGGACAGCATTACAAACCTTCCAATATCTGGCAACCTCAACAATTCAGAAGCGAAGAGCACTTCGGCCTTTAACACTTTTTTTCATGAGATCAAAAATTAATTACCGTTGGTTGTTCCCATCAACTTTGCAGTTTACGTTCCAAGAGACGGTCCGCACTATCGACAAATTGGAAGAAGCGGAAGAAATCATGGCGACCGCCCCAAAAAAAGGGAACTCTCATTCGACCTCACAAGCAGGACGCTGGTGAAGCTCCAAAACCTAAGTGTCCCTTCTGGCCTGGCCGTTCAACATTTCAAGGGTCCTACTAACCATTTCTTGCATCCAATTCTCAGCATGCCCTTTTGTTTGTTTATCTTTGGTTGCCTTTTCCTCTTTAATCACACCGTTGACATCAAACCAGGAGATGTTCAAATCTCTGCACACTATAATGCATGGATTGTTGAATTCCAAGACACACCCATCAATCAACATTACCGATCAGATACATTTCTCGGCAGTGATCATGACTGGATTCCAGTAAGTATTGATTATCAGCAAGTGTTCCCCTTTTGTGTTGTTCTTACTGGGCGTCTGTAACGTTGTTCCCTGGACAAATAGGTTGGGATTTGACCTTTTAATATTTTCCAGTCCACATTGTTTTTCACCATTGTTATCAGACCTGCAAAAGGCAGACCAGTTATATTTTTCCCAGCAGCATTTAGGAGAATTGTATAACCATTGCTCACAGGTGTTTCTCGTAACCAAGACTCTTAAAGACATAATATTGAATGATTTCGCTTAATTGGCATATCTTGAAACAAGTCCTTAAAGCTGCAAGTGTTCCAAGATATTAAGGAACATTCCACCTGAAGAAAGGGGGTTTTATCCTAGTGTTGAAGCAACTGTCTGCTCCTCATATCCATCTGCCTCTTGAGTTGAACTTCATCATGTTTACTGGCCTCACCTTTGCTGTCTCTACCTTCAAATCTTGTTTTGAGGTCTTCTCTCCTTTGTTCGTTTGTAGTCTGTTCTCTTCTGTTTATCACATTGGCGATCGGGGGAGACACAGTAGAGGCAGACTTTGGAACATTGTAGGTATGCAGCTCATATCCAAATGGTAATAATTAATTACCAGTGTATTTTCTATCAATAGTGAATGCACATGCAGAATTACCCTGGCTAACCGGTATTCTGTTACGTGCTCCACTAATGTCGATATCTTCTGATGTTATGATCCTTAGAGCGGGTACCCAATTTAAGAGTTTCATGATGTTCCTTCTATTTAAATTCACCTCATTTTTTGCCCATAAAAAGTTCTCCAGTAAGAATTTCCTTGCTGACCGCTATTTCTCGGGTCTTGGATCACCAGCAGTGACTTGCTTCACACCCTTTCTTTAGAAATGGGCTGAGGTGAATTTCGGATTTAGATTCGAGACAAGCTCGATCCCAAGGTCTGATTCTTGTTCGCTTAGAGTTTTTCTTTGTTTAATTTGAGAGGCCTGTCTATTAGAAAAGCCCATAGTGTGTTTTTAACTTCCCACTGCTTTTATTTTCGTGTGAAAACCTGCCTCTTCGTACTCGCTATTTGGCCGGGATACCCGCTCCTCAGATCCCCACGGAGATTAATCGCCCCGAGTTATACCTTGGACTGAGTGGCTCCAATCGTCTTCATTTCCCAGAGTAGGTAGAAAGATTTGCCAGCTCATCAATTGTGGATGACTTGCTTCTTTCCAATTCCTAAACTTCAACTCTTGATCTTTTTTTGCATTGGAAATCAACTCGGGCGACTCTTGGTGCGGGTTTCCATTCATCTGCGGCAGCTTTTTTTAATTTATTTTTTTAGATGTTTCGTATTTATGCTGGCACGATCAAATAGGGCAGCCAGAGGTGGCGTTGAGAGATTTCTAATAAATGCCCTTGAGGAGTTTGATTTTCCATTGTTGCAAGTGCCTTTACTGCATTTCAGATTTTTAAACAGTGTCTTTCTTTGTGTTATTACATCTCATTGTTGTAGCTCGGGTGGAGACGGGCTTGGTTTGCTTATCAAAGATCCCAAAAGTGGGAGCCTTATCTATTATCTCAGCCCAAAGTTTACCAAAGCAGCAATCTTTATCTTCTAAGTCATCACTTGTCGATTCTGCATTTCTTGATGTATTGGTACTTAATTTAGCGACACTTACTCCTGACGTTACGTCTTATAACTTTGTTACTATTGCAGCATCACTCTGCGATTGTATTATAACTGTAACTGCTCTTTTTGATGACTCTGATGCAAAGGTCACAAGGCAATTGGGCTTTCCCAACGATACATTTACTTTCTGTGGTTTAACAAGCAAAATTCCACTGTCATATTTCTCTGCTAGGATGGCATTTGCATTGACGGTCTCTGTTACAATCAGAACATTCTTTCCATCATTCATTTCAATGCGTCCTTTGTTCATACAATGGCAGCCATGCCCAACGTTATTTGTCATTAATTTGTTGAAAATATGTCGCATCCACTTGGTGCAGTCAATTACTGCTTCCATTAAGTCTGTTTTTTCCGCCATCTCATGTGACTCCAAGAATATAAGTTTAGAGATAATCATTGCAAGAAGAGTCCCTTGATCTTTTATGGAGTTGCTCAATGTCTCATGTAATTTGAAAAAAGGCACCATCGCAATTGATGTTGCAGCCAGAACATTGTTGTGAATCTGTAAACCAGCTGCTACAGAAAGCTGACTTATTATTTAAGGGCGTGACATCTACTTCTATAGGTCTTTGCACATTTTGTCGATGTGGTGTATTCAGACAAGAAGAACGTGCCCTTTTCAGTGCCTCGCCATTTGCGAGAATTAGGTGATCATTGGCACTGGTCAATTTTCCAACAATGCCACAGCTTTTTATTGTAGGCTGGGTTAACTTCCCAATTATCGGTGTACTTGTAATCTCCTTATGATTTCTTATCGTCTCTAGTTTCTTTTCTTTATTGGATTGAATGCTAAGCTACTTTGGTCAGACATTTTTTTTTTTTTAGTGCGCCACAACTTTCTTCCATCTGACGTGGGGTTCCACTACTGGCATTTAGCCACTCTCTTAGCTGGAGAAAGTCCTGCTTGAGACATTCTGCCAAACAAACCTCCTTCGCCACGAAAGCCTGATAATGGGTAGAGGGAGATGTCAAAAGTTCATCATCTTTAGCACTCGGAATAGCGTGGGAAGAGAATTGTTTACTTCTGGACTGTGTATCATCAACAAGGCAGGTATCTCTCGTCAGGATGCATGTAGCCAAGTCATCCACGTGCCTGCTTTTCTCATGTATCGACCCAGACCTGCCTTTATTGCATAGTTCATGCTCAGTCTCGCCCAACATAACGTTACTTTGGGCATTCTGAATCTCGTTCTCAACGGATGTTAGTGCGACAGCAGGAGACAAAGTATCCACATTTGGTTGCTGGAGTGCTGGTACTACGTTAGTCAGATCCCCAGCATCTCTACTCGCATCTTCATTGATCACTGAGCCTTTATTTATTGGTAGCAGGCTATTGTCTTTTACGGCGTCATTGGGATCCAAGTTCACATCGTTAAGTTCACCTGCTTCCAGTAATTCTGCATCAGTAATATGTTTTAATTTCACTGTTGCACACAGCGATTCAATACAAAATCAGGAATCGGCATCACGCCCGATTGGGCAGGGCAGATCGAAAAACTTGATGCAGGTGTACAACGGGCTGGTGAGGGGAAGGCAGCAGAAAAGGGGAGAGAGGGGATGGAAGGGGGATTTAATACAGTGTAGAGCTATACTCATTGTCACTAACCAACACCTTCTCCCCAGTAAACACATCATTCACCTCAACGAGGTGTTCACCCCATCGTATTTCTGTCTCCAAGCGGCGCCACAGCAATTTCTGATGGGTAAGAGGACTCAGGCATTTCTTACTTGCCCTCTGCAACAGCACCCGCAGGAGCAGACTACGAGCCGGATACTGCAAAGAACCACCAAGAGTCCTCCCGCTTCGCTGCTACGGCTGTGTGGGGCTGACTGGGGCAGACTGGACTTGCTGCCGGCGCTGCGTGCCACATGATCCTTTTGTAGTAAGGTCTTTGCAATTAAAGAGACAGTATATCCAACATATTCCACCACAATCTCACAGAAGAGGAAGATAGCGTTTTGCAGGTAAGCAGGGCAGACTGGGAGCGCTGCCGGACTCTGCGCACCATGTGATCCTTTTGTAGCAAAGTCTTTGCAATTAAATTACTACTTACTCACCGTGGTGACTCGTTAGTGCCTTTCCTCCATACTGCATGGGCGTCCCTTCCTAGGGACAAGAGACGGAACCTTTTTCACCAGAAAAACCTTCTTCCCATTTAAATTTAGAGGCGCGCGGGGTACGGCCCTGGGAGCATGTGCTACCCTGACTCCGCCCACCGGTGCCACTCCTCAGTCCCCATTGACGCATCAACAATATTTAACATTGCCAAATGACACCAGTATTATTAGGGGGGAGGATGGTAGGACGTATGGGGGAAAGGGGACTGAGTAACTAGTAATTACTCTCATGTCCCGTCCCCTTTCCTCCATAATGCATGGGCGATTACAACTATATGTAGCGCCAGGGTGGAGAGAAGACCCTCTTTAAGCAAACAAGCTCATTAGAACCACCTGTCCGAAGGTCGAGTGACTTAGAGCTGGCGTCCAAACAGTAATGCTTACAGAAAAACAAAGAGTTGGCCCAGGAGGCCACCCTGTTTATGACTTGCCTCGGAACCTGACGCTGGAACGCGATGGAAGTGGCCGTGGCTCTGACCGCGTGAGCATGCTAGTTGGTTGGCAGCGGCCTGTGCTGCCCCTCATAGGCCTCTTTGATGGCCACAACCATCCACCGTGCAATAGAAGCCTTGGATGCCTGATAACCGGGTCTGGAGCCACGGAAGGTGACAACAAGAGCATCTGACTTGCAGAAGCCTTTGGTCTTGTCCAGATAGAATTGCAGAGCGCGCCTGACATCAAGACAGTGCAAGACTCTCTGAGCCTCGTCCTTGGGGTCAGCGAAGAATGTAGATAAGACTATTTCCTTGTTCAGATTGAAAGTGGAGGGTACCTTAGGTAGGAATGCCTGGTGAGTCCGCAGGACCACCTTATCCTTGTGGAAAGTGGTATAGGGTTCTGGTGCCACCAGAGCCTGGATCTCGCCGACTCTGCGAGAGGAGGTGAGCCGTACTAGCAGAGCTGTCTTAATGGTGACCAGCCTGATCCCCCCAGATGCCATTGGCTTGAATGGCTTGTGTGCCAAGGCGCCCAACACCACATTGAGGTCCCACAAGGGGTGTCGCTTCTTGATGGGTGGGTAAAGCCTGGACAAGCCTGCCAGATGTTTGACTATTGGGATGGAAGAGGAGAAGACCTCCTCCTCCGAGTGTCTGTAGGCCCCTATGGCTGCCAGATAGGTGCAACAAGTGTCCACCTGTACGCCTGAGTGCGCGAGGTGTGCCGAGAAGACGAGCACATCGTCCAGTGTGCACATCAGGGGGTCGATCTCCTTAGAGTCCACCCAATGACAGAACCTGCTCCATTTACTCTTGTATTGGCTCCTGGTGGCCTTGCTTCTAGCACCCTGGATGATCTCCAGGTTAGCCTGTGATAGGCTCAGGTGCTTGAGGGTGATCTGCTCAGGAACCATGCTGCAAGGGCTAACTTCTGAGGGGCGGGGTGGAGAACCCTGCCCCCCTGCTGGGACATGAGGTGTGCTGGACCCAGCGGAAAGTGAATGGATGGTCTGTCCGTGAGGCTGAGCACTTCGGAGAACCACGGTCTCGCTGGCCACCAAGGAGCTATCAAGATGATTCTGAGGTGACAAGCTTCCCTTATCTTGCAGAGAACCCTGGGGATCAGGTGTGTGGGAGGAAAAGCATAGGCTGTCATTTCTTCCAATTGAACCTGCAAAGCGTCGCCCAGGGAGCCGGGGCCCCGTCCCTGCCAAGACGCGTGCCGATGGCGCTTCCTGTTCCTCCAGGAGGCAAGTAGATCCACCTGAGGATGGCCCCACGTGTTGGAGCCCACCAGCAGCACCTGGTTGTTCAATTGCCACTCGTAATTGTCCGCTCCCAGTCTGCTGAGCCTCTCTGCTTCCAAGTTGGCCTCTCTCGGGTGGACGGCCGTGAGGTAGATGTTTTCCAGTGCCCATTCCCACATGCTGACCGCAAGGTTGCACAGCGGAGGGGACCTGGTACCCCCCTGCTTGTTGACATAGTACATGCTGGTGGAGTTGTTGGTCTGGATGAGGACAGTCCTGCCCCCAATGAGCGGAAGGAAGGTTCTGAGGGCTAGCCAGATGGCCAGATGGCCCTGAGCTCCAGTCAGTTGATATGCAACTCCTGCTCCTGCTGGGATCAGACTCCGTGGACGCTGTGGCTGTCCAGAGTAGCTCCCCAGCCCTCTAGGGAGGAGTCTGTCGTGATGGTGACCTGTGGCGGCGGCTGCCAGAATGGTTTGCCCATCCGCAGGTAGAAGTCCCTGGACCACCAAGTGAGATCCGAGTGGAGAGAAGGCGGTATGCTGACCAGCTCCGCTTGGGTGCCCCTCTCCTGATTCCATGATGCTGCGAAGTACAGCTGTAATCTCCTCATCCGGAGTCTCGTGTGTGGCACGGCCAGAAGGACTGCTGGCATGATACCCAGTAAGTGTTGGTACCACCAAGCCAAGGTCACTGCCCTGGTAAGTAAGTGTGTTGTGTCCCTCTTGATGGTCACAATCTTGTCCTACATGGGAAACACCTTCTCGGAGCATGTGTCCTGGATGAGGCCCAGGAAGGTGAGGCTCTGCGTGGGCTGCAGTTGAGACTTCTTGAGGTCAATAGTTAACCCCAGGTCGTGGAGTGTGTTCATAAGCACAGAGGAAGTGTGGGTAACTCCCACTGGGGATGTCGCCCTGACGAGCCAGTCGTCCAGGTACGGGTAGAGATGGTGGCCCTGGGCCTTGAGGAGGGCTGCTACTGCATTCATGAGTCTGGTGGATACCCTGGGGGCTGAGTTGAGGCCAAAGGGTAGCACCTTGTACTGGAAATGACAGCCCATGATCATGAAGCGTAGGAAGGAGCTATGTGGCTGCCAAATCGGGACGTGCAAGTAGGCGTCCTTCAGATCCAGGGAGCACATACAGTCTCCCCTGTCTAGTGTCTCTGCAATGAGTGCTGGCGTAACCATCTTGAATTTCTAAAGAGGGAGGGAGAGGTTGAGGGTGGATAGGTCCAACACTGTCCAACACAGAGGCGGCTTCAGAGAAGTGTCAGCAGATGTCCGCTGGGGAAGCCAGTGACCAGCCATCAACCAGCAACTACTAGCACCAGCACGGTAGGAGTGACCAGGGTTAGGAGCACAGCTATTGCTCGACCCTGAAATCCTAGCCACTTGGCAAACCTCTTTAAAACACTGATTATTCTCCAGTGCCCCTTTGCCCCCACACTATCACTACTAGCTGTGTTTGGTATCCTACTCTACTGTTTCAACTGACCCTCAAATCTAACTGTGTTTAGTTTGGTACTCTATTGCTCTCTTAGGCGTAGGCCTTTCTCCCACCATACAGGACCCTCAAGTCTAGCTGTGTTTGGTATCATACTCTACTGCTTCAACTGACCCTCAAATCTACCTGTGTTTAGTTCAGCACTCTACTGCTCTCTTAGGCGTAGGCCTCTCTCCGACTACACAGGACTCTCAAATCTAGCGGTGTTTGGTATCACACTCCACTGCTTCAACTGACCCTCAAATCTAGCTGTGTTTGGTATCATACCGTACTGTTTCAACTGACCCTCAAATCTAACTGTGTTTAGTCTGGTACCCTATTGCTCTCTTAGGCGTAGGCCTTTCTCCCACTATACAGGACTCTCAAATCTAGCTGTGTTTGGTGTCATACTTCACTGTTTCAACTGACCCTCAAATCTAACTGTGTTTAGTTCTGTACCCTATTGCTCTCTGAAACCCATCACTACCAAGCTTAATTGAGTCCTATAACACCAGACCATTGAACGCCCACAACCCATCTCCGAGAGTGCACCCTTAGGAAACACACCCTACCCACCGACAGAAACGACAGATTGAGCCAGAGAGCATCCAAGCATATCTAGAGAAGAGAAATCCAACAATACTGTGCCTACACAACACAGCATAGAGGTCCAACTACCCTACTACGTCTGCACCTTGAACTGAAAAATGGCCCGACCCAGAAAAGGACGCCGAGAGAGAGAGCAAGATCGTGCAACAAGAGACACGAACACACAACACCAACAGAACCCAGAAGAAGCAGCCTCATTGGCAGGAAACAACACGCCTAACGCGGTCATCACCAGAACAAACTATTTAAGAGAAAAATCCTTATAGCTCACACCCTACCTCGCGACAACCACGGAACACCGACACCTCAACACAGAAACCTCGAGACATGCAAAGAATCCTCTGAAACACCCGGAAAAAAGACAGGAGCACTCAACAAGAGAGTGGGATGACTCCAACCCTATTACCCCTTACATCACAAGAACAGAGGAGCACCATCAATTTCCACAATATCCTACTGTCATGGTCATGAGGTCAGGGGCACAGGCATGCAGGGGTGGCATGGACAGGAGACCTGGGTGGACACTGTCCTGGCGCCTTTGGCGCCAGGCTCATGAACAAAAGTAAACAAGAACATCCATTTAACACCAAAAACCTTTTATTAAGGACATAGCACTTCAGATGCATTAACCTTGAACATTCCATCCATTAAGAAGCCCCAAGTGTATTCTTGGGTGTGGCTGCTAATGGATTGCCTTTGCACATGCTCACTCTCTAAGAGTGGCAGGGTGTGGCTGGTAAGCCGGCCCTAATGGGCCGCACACGATCTCAGCTATATAAGCTGCCCCGATCCTCAAGACAGACGCTTTGTGTTATTCTGCACTTGCAAGCAGCGTAATGCTCACCGTCGCCAGAGGTCAGACTTACCTTTGAAGATCCTGCTTCCTAGACATCCTGCTTCCTGCCAGCATACTTACCAACTGGGGGGAGCTCTTCTTACCTGTACAGCTCTTCGGCGAACCAAGTATTCATCTTTACACTTTCCAGAACGCCGAAATCTTCATCTTGGCACTGCAGCACGACACCCTCCATCGTCGACAGCAGCGCCTGCAAGGAAAAACAGAAGACAAGGTTAGACATCGAAAAAACAGTCAGTTTAAGGTTGCGCTTCGTCATACTTCGCGCTTTTCCTTAAACCATCACTTACCTGCTGTCGAACATTGCGGTAGCATCCATTTTCCACCCGGCCGCGTCTCGCGTCTCACAGCTGCATTGAGGCCGCATTTCCATCTAAGGGAAGAAAACAGAAGAGAGACATTATTGCGGGCATAAATAGGAGCAACATATAAAGACATTAAACAGAACAAACAGCAGCACTAGAACTCAAGAAAGACTTACTAATCATAAGGAGAAGCATAGTCGCAGCTAGACTGGACTAATCCTTATCAGGGATCCCATTTGACGCGCCCCTGCCAGAAGTAGCAGGACGGAGAGCTTATCTTCCATAATTCACAGGTGAGCTTTATGGGCTGGCGTATGCTCACAGAAACCGTACTTTGGGGTGAAGGGTTCGAGAGGTACAACAGTCACAGATTGGCGCACTCACACACTCCTATCTCCCCTCAGGAGAAGTATCACCAAGTACCACCGCTAACAGCTTTTCTACTGAGGCACAGGGCTGAAGGGGTTGATTCAAGTCCAGGGAGGGCTGCAACCGTGCCCCAAGGCCTCTGCAGAGACCAGTTGAGCGTAACACCCACACAACACAACGAAGCCCCGACAAGCAACAATCCTACCTTCAACCTAACAATTGGACTCAATGAAGAAGAAGCCATCGCTGATCTTCAACCAAGCATCATCACAGCAGAAGCACCACGACTGATTAGCCCTGTGTTAGGCAGAAACCTGTGCAGTTCCCTTAGGGACCACTGCAAAAAGTTTAAGACTACAGGTGTTAGCGGTAAACCCAATTGGTAGCAGTCTGCACCACCCAGATTTACCTGGTAGCTGTGGCTGAGCAGTCAGACCTCTCTCAAGAAGAGATAGGCAGTATATAGAGTATACACAATAGGGCTAAAATACAGTAGTACAAGCAAACACTGACCAGAGCTTTGGTATAAAAGTATATAATTATTTATTTAAAAACACATTTATAAAAATACACTGGCACTAATATGTCAAGCAAGTTCAAACACAGTCACTAGAAATATATACACCTCCCTAATTATTTGACAAGTCTAGGTTAATACACCACTTATTTAGCAAAACAAAGGTGAGCGCGGAACCATAGATGGCACTCCAATATTTATTTAAAAAGGGAGAGAAAAGGCAGAAATAGGAAAACCACACAATACCAACACTTTTAAAGAACCACAGCAAGTCAAGAAAGGCAGGGTCTACTGTAGAGCAAAAAGTTCATAGGCTAGGCCCACTCTTGAAGAGCAAGGCGGAATGTGCCCAGGATCACACAGTGGAAATGCACTAAAAGTCTTTGCAGGACAGTCGAAAAGAGGTTGGATAAAGTTAGAAAGGTAATGTTAACAGGTCCGAGGTCACCCCAGGATAGAGAGTCAAGGATTTACGGGACACCTTGGACGGTCTATTGCAAGGGAGACCAGGCGGGATACAGTACCTGAAATGGTGAGAAAGCTCCAGCGGGGGCAGTTGTTCCTGGCAGCGGGCGCAAGTTGGTGCTTCGTCCAGGGGAAGAGAAGATCTCGACGTGGAGGAAAGCTGGAGGTTGTTGCACTGCCAGGGAAGAAACCAGCCGCGGAGTTTCCAGGTTAAAAGGTGAAGCGTGGCTATCTGGCTGCCGGGGTGCTTGGCACGGGCGATTCGACCACAAGATGATCCAAGAAGGCGAAAAAAGGCGAACTGGTTAACCCCACCAGCTCAAAGGAAGAAGACTCTCCTGGAAGAAGATCTTCTCTGTCGTTGGAAAGTGGTGAGTTCGGTTCAGCAGGGCTCCACCGGTGGTGTCGTCGTTGCAGGTCAGCACAGCTTCTCCCTCTTCGGATTCTTTAGGTCCTGTGGCGACTTCTGAAGTTCCAGTCCCCAAAGCACTGCTTTTATGCAGAAACCTCCCCATTCATCAGTCCTAGCTGTCACTCAAACATGCTAAGTGGTGAGCCGGGCGGCTCACCACTGGGCCAATCGCACAAGAGTGCGACTTAAGTTGCCGAGGCAACTCAGTCTAGGGTGCCTATTCCCCCCTCCCACACATCCTGTAGACCCAGACAGAGTGGCATCACGTTTGGAGGCTTCTGTGCAGAAGCCCGCCAAAAAGTGGAACAAAGGGCTCGACTTGGGTTGGAGTTACAGAGGCGAACACAAATGCCATTTTAAAACCGAGTCCTGGCAAAAAGACCCAACTGGGGAATAAATAACCCGGCGGTATCTTTAACATTGCACCAAAAACAGTGGTGCGTTTAAAATGAATGGGAAAATCCCATAGGACATATTTCGGTGGAATATTTCGCGTGGTAACCACTGCCACCAGCCAGAAACTCGACAAGGGGGGACTGGACAGTGCCCCCTCGAAAAACAGACCCAGGGGCAATCGAATTACCCCTACCAGGACTTCCACAATATGATGGTTTGTGCTGGTTCTGTTCACAATTTAAGACTAGTAAAGTCAATGGTGACTTTACATGCCCTGGGAGACAGTAGTCAGTCCCAGGGTATGGAGTCTATGTTTGGGGGCCACTATGACACCCCTGTATTACTGCACTGAGGGTGCTGTGTAACACACTTGCCAAAAATACATGAAGCCCTATGGAGTAAAAGACCCCATAGCCCATAAAACATATTACAAAGTCAAAGGACATTCTCAAATCATGCCTAAGAGTGGGAGAAAAAGAGTCTCACTCTAAGCAGGAGAAAAAATTAAACCCCTAAAATCCAGCAAAGCTGCTGGGGGACTCACTAGGTTTGGGAAATTAGCCTATACAGAAAATTCTCCCTAACACTCTGTTATCAACCTATTGAACCGCTTCAATGAAGAAGCAGCTGTCGCCGTTCTTCATCCAACCAACATCAATACGGAAACACCACGACCGGGCAACTACAAAGCTGAACAACGAATAACCACTAAACAAAATCACACCCAGAGAATCCACTGTAACTTAATAAACGCAAGGTCAATGTCCAAACATTGACCCAAAATATACGACCTATCAGACGGAGGCATAGACACCCTATTTGTAACCGAAATGTGGCCAGACGACAACTACAAGGTCACCCTCAACAACTGCCTGCCTGAAAACTTCAAATGCATCCAAGCAAACAGGAAATCCAAAAGAGGGGTGGGGGCTAGCGATCATCCACAAGGAGCAACTGGCCATTAAAATGGAAGATCCACTAAACATCGATAAATGCAAATCCCTAATACTACGGCTATCAGTAAACCCCAAAACAAACCTGAAATTCATCCTGATATACAGACCACCGACCTACGATGCAACTTTTGTAGACGCCTTCACAGAAGCAATCACCATACTAGCCATCAAGCACAATCATCTGATCATCCTCGGAGATTTCAACATCTGGTTTGACGAAGAAACCACAAGCACACAAAAATCCTTAACCGCCTAACTAGCAGCCATGAACCTACAACAACTCGTCAAAGGAGCAACACACTCGGCAGGGCACACACTTGATTCAATCTTCGCACACAAGGATATCATCACCACGTCACCCACAATTCAAATACTCTAGAGCAATCACCTCATCATTCCATTCATAATCACAACGGCCGCTCCAACAAAGCAGCAACAAGAAAAACCACTAATCACGATGAAAAGAAATTGAAGAACCATAAAAAACTCCAACCTAACCGAGCTCCTGGAACTCAGCAAACCACAAGCAATAACCATGGAAGAAGCTGACCTAGCCAAAAAAGTTGCCCTGCTCCATACCTGGATTGCAACAACCCTAGACGACACCGCCAAAGAAAAGTCTGCCTCACCCCATCACGTAAGAAAACAACAGCAAAATGGTTCACCCCACTACTAAGCGCCATGAAAAGAAAAAAAACGAAAACTAGAATCTGAATGAAGGACCAACAACACCACTGCAAACAAATTGAAATTCCTGCAACAGATCTGCTCATACAAAAAGGAAATACAAAAAGCGAAGAGGAAACACTACGACAACCGAATCTTCAAAACACCAAACACCCAAAAAGAACTTTTCAAAATCATAAACGAAATAAAAACCCCACTGAGTTGCAACAACACGCCAATTCCATCGATGAAACTATGCGATGACCTAGGAGACTACTTCAAAAACAAAATAACTTCCATCCAACACACCATACAAAGCAGACCAAGCGATCACACCTCAAACCCCACCAACACCCACGAGGAACATCCAAGCAAACAACGAAGCTTCCCAGAAATATCAATGGAGACTTTCGTCAAACTGGTAAACCAAAGCAACAAATCAGGGTCTCCTGAAGACTCCTGCCCCCAGACATATACAAAACAATTCTCAAACAAGGAGCCCCCATGGAATACCACAGAATCTCCTCAACCTTTCAATCTCCACAGATAAAGTACCACAGGCCTTCAAATCGGCTTACATCAAGCCTCTACTCAAAGACACAAAAGGAAACGTAGAGGATTTATCCAACTACAGACCCATTTCCAACATACCTTACATAGCCAAAATGCTAGAAACGTACGTTTACAAAATAACCCAAGAATTCGTAGAAGAGCACTGCCTACTAGACCAGGCACAAGTTGGGTTCAGACCAACAAGTGGAACCGAATCAGCTCTCCTCTCAATATGGGATGACCTAAAAACGAACGCAGACTCGGATAAAAGTACCGCCCTGATTCTCCTTGATCTATCCGCAGCTTTCGACACTGCCAACCACAACATCCTCATAAACAGATTAGAAGGACTAGCAATAACAGACACTGCCCTACTATGGATCAAATCCTTCCTAACAAACAGAACCAAAAGCGTATGGATGAAACCTTTTAAGTCCAAACCTAGAGATTCCATGTGCGGAGTACCACAAGGATCATCTTTCTCCCCGCTTCTATTCAACATCTACATGTACCTATTAATCAAACTCATCAAAAGACACAGCCTCACATGCTACAACTATGCCGACGATACTCAAATAATCTTCAACATACAAGACACCCAAGAAGAAAACACCACACTAGAGAATTGCCTTCGTGATATATTCAACCGGATGAACCTCAACCACCTCAAAATCAACCCAGGCAACCAGGCAAAACAGAGATAATGATTGTTACAAAAAAGGGAGGAGACATCAGCTACATCCCCTGGCTAAGAGAGCTCGGCACCACACCAGCACCATCATCAATTGTAAAAGACCTAGGGGTCCTGATGGACAACAACCTCACTCTAGAGCCACAAGTAAACGCTCTACTCAAGAAATGTTTCTTCCTCCTGCGAGCAGCAAAAAGGATCCTACCGTTCCCGTTGTTCGCCAACAAAACACTAACCATCATCGCTCTGATCATGTCCAGAGTAGATTACGCCAATAGCCTATAACTGGGCATGCCCGAACGACTTCTAAAAAAACTGACGCATACAAAATGCGGCAGCCATACTCCTCCTCAAGCTACCCAGAAGAGAACACATCACACCCGCGCTGAAAATACTACATTGGCTACCATTAAAACAGCAAATAAAGTTCAAATCCATGTACATCACGCGCAGAGCAATACACAAACAAGGCGCAGAATTCCTGAGCGATAAACTACGCCTACATCAACCGACAAGAACACTGAGATCAAGCACCGACATCCACCTGGAACCGAAACCATATAACAGAAGAAAACTTGGAGGATCCTCTTTCTCTCACCAGGCACCGAAAACCTGGAGTGACCTACATAAGAATATGCAGAACACAACAAACCACCTAGCATTCAGGAAACTCCTCAAATCATGGCTCTTCACAGCGCAACTACAACATCGACGCACAATAATGCCCACCCGCTAAACAACGATGAATAAAGATACTGACCTCGGTCACTCCCAAAAATTGACATACACAGAACCCAAAGAACGGACCCAACGACAGACCATAAGACATTATGAGAAACAGCCACAAAAGGAGGTCACTATAGACTGATCACATACTCAGACCGAGACAAAAGCACTTAAATGACTCATCCACACCCTCCCGGGCCTTACCATATCCAAAACTCCCAGCAGACACACAAAGATAGAACATTTGTAAGAGGAGACCACAACACCTGCTCCAACACCCAAGGAGTAGAATAGTCACCCAACCCACATTGCTTACTCCATCAGAATTAGAACAGTTAGAGCTTGTTAGAATAGAACGGCGAGCGTGTCGCACCAACCTAAAACCCAACCCACAACAGTTACTCCATCAGAGTTAGAACACTTACAGAGCGCGTTAGAATAGCACAGGGAGCGCGTCACACAAACCTAAACCCCTGCCAGGCGTAACCCCTTCGCCCATCCTGATGGGATTGGGAAGATTAGCGAGCGATTAGCGAGCGCCACACTCGGACAGAGTTCTGAATGTTAGCATGTTAAACTTCATATAACCCACTAACATTTCTGCAGACTTATCTCACTCAAAAATCTTGCACAACCCGCACGCACTTCACAACACTGCAACAACACATAAGCTGCACCAACAGCACACAAGGACTGACATCGATCCGATACTCGCACCAAAGCTCAGCACCCGGTGTATACCGAGTTGAAGCTGCCAACAGAACACCACTCCTCTCACTATCCTACTCACGCTTCACCTACTAACCCATCCCACCTTCTCATTTGCAGATCCGCCAGAGCGCCTGGGGACCAACTCCGTTGGTGACGGTGCGCGGTACAAATACCTTTAACATTTAACAACTCTCAAGCCAGCCTGGTTTTCCCTTTGTATGGCGCAAATCCTGGAATAGAAGCCCAATCCTCTCTGGGAGGCTGGGACTTCTTCCACTGCCTGGCTCTCGGCGAGCGACCGGATTTCTGCCAACAGAGTTGCGGTTCCAAATCTGTGGGAGTGGAGGGAGGTATCGGTAGGCGGTACTCCGTGGATACTGTGGATAGGATCCAGGGGTCCGCAAAATGTTGGTGTAAAAAATGCAGGCGAGAGGCAAGTCTGCCACCCACTGGAGAAACGTGGACCGGAAGGGACGTGTCATGCCTTTTTTCCTTCTGAGACTGCCGCTAAGGAGGGGGACTGGAAAAAGCCCTTGCCACCCCCCCCCTTTTTTGTTGCTTGCGTCGGTGCTGACTCGGCGAGCGGTCAGGTTTTCTAGACGTCCTTTCCTGGAATCCCCGGAACCCAAACGCCCGCCCCTTGCCGGAGCTTTGATGCGAAAGGTTGCATGCCTTGGGCGTGGCCTTCGTCAGGATAGATAAAGATTTTGCAGTCTGTGAGCTGTTCTTTTTATCTAATTCCTCGTCGGTGGTAGAGTGAAAGAGGTCACTCCCTCGAACGGAAGGTCCACTATGCCATCCTGGATGTCGGGGTTAAACTTAGTAGCCCAAAACCAGGCTGACCTTCTCATGGCTTGGCCAGAGGTATCGCTGTGGGCCACAGTGGACTCTGTGATGTCCTGCGCTACCAGCCTGGCTTCTCCTAGACCCACCTTGAAGCGTACCTGGCTCTGCATCGGAAGTTCTGGGAGAAAGTTTGCTATTTCCTGCCAAACAGCAGCTTCTAACATGACATCTGCGTTGGCCCGACACAGCTGCAGGGCGGCGGAGTACAGCTACTTCCCGTAGGCCTCTAAGATCTTCTCCTCCTTGCCTAGCAGCGCCGAGGACGACTGAGGCTTAGAGTAAAGTGACGCTGCAGCGATCACCGAAGAGTGTGGTTGAGGGTGTGCTCACAACAAGACTGTATCCCCAACCATCTGTCTATACTTGGCATTGAGGCGCTGATTGACAGGTTGGGCCGCGTGTGGCTTGAGCCATCCCTTCTTGGACAGTGCCACGACGTCCTTCTGCATCGGGATACCCATCTTGGTAGGGGGTCTTAGGGTGAGGACTTCTGCCAAGACCCCCTCCTCGGGCTGCTCTTTCTCAGGTTGAGGAAGGCCCAAATATTCTGCCAAACCTGTAAGCTTGTCGAGGAAGGCCTTTGCTGATGACGGCGTGTCAGGGTCCCCCTCCTCCTCATCCGTGTCTACCAGCGTGTCCGGCTGGTCCAGAGCAGGTGGAGGGGTGCTGGGAGCCGTGGGCTGAGATGTGGAGACCGGAGCCAAAGGCTGCTGCGGAGGCTGCTGCGGGATCGCCCATGCTGTGGGAGGCAGGGGAACCAGAATCGAGGGATCCGGCAGGGGTAGCGGGGGCTGCGCTAGGGCCTGAGATGCCGGAACCATGGGAGGAATGACTATGGGCGCCGGTGGAGTGATCAGAGGGAGCAAGTCCCTGACAGTATTCCGTAGGATGGCCCCCATCTGGGGGTTCGCATCAGCGCCTAGAACCTTTCCAAGGAGGCAGGAGATATTGACGGATTGGCTGGGGGCTGCTGGGACGGGAGCGCACTGTCTAGGTTGCAGTGGGAACCTGCCCTGCGCTGCTGATGGATAAACTGTAGGCCATGTACCTGGTTGACACTAGTCCCACCTTGAAACTTGTTCACCTGCCTGCTCTGTTCCTAGGAGTGGCATCGGACGAGCGGCCATGTTGTCTGGCATGGCGGCCATTTTGTCGAGCTGCGTGCCACGTGTCAAAGTGGTGGTGCTGGTACAAGAACCCGAGAGGTTCCTCCCGCTTGGGCATTTCCTCTGGAAGGAGTCACCCTTACGGGGTGCATTGAAAAATAGCAGCCCTCCTTTACGCCTCGATCTCTGTTTGACAAACTTTCAAGTCCTCTGGAGGTGACCCTTCGAAGAGCTCCCTCCACCTAGCTAGCCTGTTTTTCAGTGCACGTGGAGTTAGTGTGTCTCACGCGGTACAACCTTCCCAGGTGTGGTCAGGGTCAAGGCAGCGGAGGCAAAGAGAGTGGGGGTCAGACGTAGGAAAGAGCCCCTCGCAGGCTGGACACCTGCTTAAGCCCGCTGAAGTCGACATGCATCGGGGAGGAGCGTGATGCCATAGGACCAAGTACTCGGATGACAAATAATGACAAAAAGATAGAAGAAGAATCCGGGGAAGAGTGCGTGGAATTACATGTCAGGGCCAAACCCAGGAGCGCTGGTAAAATCGTCCCGTTACCGTTGACGCGGAAAAGGGGACTGAGGAGTGGCGCCAGTGGGCAGAGTCAGGTAAGCGCATGCTCCCAGGGCTTCACCCCTGCGTGCCTCTAAATGTAAAGGCCTTGCTGCGACTTCTTCCACTGTCTGGCTCTCTGCGAGCGAACAAATTTCCGCCAACAGAGTTGTTGTCCCAATCTGTGGGAGTGGAGGGGAGGAGAGGGAGGAATCGGTAGACTGTAGCCCGTGGACTCTATTCGAATAGGATACAGGGGTCCACGAACCTCTGACGCCAAGACTGTGCGTGAAGGGAAAGCCTGCCCCCCACCGGAGACATGTGGATCTTAAGGGGCGCGTCATGCCTTCTTTCCCTCTGAGGCTGGGGCAGAGGAGGGGGACTTAAAGAAGCCCTTGCACCCCCCCTAAACTTTTTGCTTTTATTTTTTAATCTGACCTGCACTTTTTTGCAGTACAGTGAAGCATTAAGCTTCACTGCACTGGCCTTTGCTCATATGGGGAAACTGATATGTCCTTCAGGCTATCAGTACTGGGAAACAGTGTTTCCCTTAGTTGCGTTACTATCTTGCTACTTGTGTTTACTTTTGTATCACTTGTGGTAATTTTTTATCATTGCACAAAGCAGCTTACAGTGGCGTGCAATGGGGTGCATTTTTGTTTTGCCCTAGACTAACACTCAGATGATTAGATGATTAGTGGTTATACTAGATGCGCTTAAAAGATGGGCTGGTGGTAGCAGTGACTTTTCCCCACTTTTTTTGGAAATTTGGTTTTTAGCTTTACCGCGTTTACCGTGTTTGGCTACTAACTGTGGCTACTGGTCAAACATGGCTGTGCCACGAGATTTATCTTCTTTTTCCATCTTGTTGTTTAGCCTTCTTCCTGGCCTCAGAGGCCAGGAAGATCCTTATAAACACTTCCAGTGCCCGGGAAAGCAGCAGCTTCTGGAGGGCTATGTGTTTTTGCAGGCAGGATGTGGGCTGGGTCAGTCTGACTCCAATCCACATTCTGGTTTCCGTGCGTCTGAGTGGTATGCATGAATGTTCACGCCAGTGGTCCTGGACCACTGCTGGGGTGTGTGTGCGTGGGCTAATCCTGCTGTTGGCTACTGGGAGTTTCGGCTCCTACCTGGATTTTAGGATAATCGGAGGACCCCTGCACTCATTCTTCAGAGATCCTGGAGAAACCTGAAGGAGCCAAGTATCCTGTCCAGCTGTGAGACCCGCGAAGAAACCTGAAACCTGACCGAAGGAGGCCTGGCAACCAACTTCTGCTGCAGCTCTGCTGGAGCCCTGTCTTGCTCGTGACCTTTAGTAGTCCTGCGAAGGTGTCCTAGCACAAAGGGGACCCGGGATAAACTACAAAGTCCGACCCTGGCTACTGAGTCCTATTGCATCGCTGTGCGTGGCGTGCAGCGTCCGAAACCTGCTTACCTGACCCGAGTCCAGTCCTGAGAGGGATGCTGCATCGAGAGCTTTTGCATTCTTTGACCGAGAGTCCTTACACCAGCAAAAGACACCAAATGGAGTGAAGATCGAACCGGCAACCCCTGAAAATCGAGGACTGCGGATTTCGGCTGGAAAAGCAACATAGGAAATCATTCCTTTGTTCTACCAAGTCTGGGGAAGATTCAGAGTAAGGGGAGTAAATTATTGAGTTTTTAACCCACCCCTATACTCCCATTATAAATCAATGGGTTTATAATAATCCAATTTCTAACACTATTGCCTTTGCCCATGCATGTCTATGCAAGACTTCTGACTGTTGGGAATTATTTTGGGCATTAGTCTACATTGAACCCCAACTCTAAGAATCCTTCACTGGACCCCAGAGACCCTACCTGCTTTTTTTCCTGCATCCTAAATTCTGTGGAACTGTATCCTGAACAATAGGGCACAAGGCCCCAGACAACTTGGGGGTGGACAATTTTAGCTAGGGACCCTCTCAATAATAATATTGGTCTAACCATTCCTTTTCAGGAGTATTTGATTTGTATTATGCTTTACACCCCAGTGAATGTATATATGTATTTAGTTTAATAGTGTTGTGTGATAAGTCTATCTGCTTGTAGTCATTTTTCTATAGTGTGTTTTGGCCGTAATTAAATAACTGTATTTATATACATCCTGTCTAAGTGCTTCTTGTGATGCCCATTGTGTGACCTCATTGTGGACCCTTTACAAGCTCACCCCCTTTGAAGAAAGAACTTAGCCTAGACCGCCTGTCACTGCTACCTACTAAACTGGTTTGGCTACAGCTTCCCAGAGTTGTTCCTGTCACAATATAGGTTGGCCTTCTATACCTCTGTCCACCAGGCCAGAGTATAGAAAATGAGTCCTAATACTTGTCGTCGAGGCACCGATTGACAGGCTGACCCAAATGGGGTTTAAGCCATCCCTATTTGGCCAAGGTGACAACATTCTAGTCATGGTGCGTAGAGTAAGGACCTCGGCCAGGAACCCCGCCAACGGTTGTTCGACCTCAGGTTGAGGAAGCCTCAAGTATTCTGCCAAACATGAGAGCCTTTCATGAAAACATTAGAACAAAGAGTCAGAAATCAACTGTTGCAATACACTTCTCAGAAGCCAGACACTCTGTAGCACAAATGAAATGTGTGATACTTGAACATGTGAAACTCGGCCCTAGAGGCAGAGATGTTGTAAGAACTCTTCACCAGAGAGAGATAACGTGGATTGATACCCTTGACTGTCTTAGCCCTAGAGGCATGAATGTAGAGTTCGATCTGAAGTGTTATGTCTAATGTATCAAAATGCAAAGTTGACTTTGATTTGAAACTAATCCTAGCTTATCTCTCAATGCCTGACTTCACGGTGTAGATGGATCTTGACCTGAAGTCATAGGGTGACCTAAAAATGCACAAAAAATCCCTTGATGTATGTTGCCAAAACTCTATGTGTGGGATAGACTGAGAGACTAATGCACACTAGTAGTCACTTTAGAATGTGAGTCGACATGTCGGCAGAGACCTATGTGGAATGTACAAACAGCAATACCCGACTTTAGTAGGTAGCACATAGCAAAAAGCGAGACAGGAGAGACACTTACCAGATTAGAGCACAATACCACACAAGAGCTAGCAAGCTTCATAGACATGCAAGAACAGAATGTATACAGTGAACGGTGTAACCCCTTCAGAGGCCACAGTGGAGAGACGCAGTGTCGTGCCATATGATTGCTACAGCATGGGACAGATGGGGACCCAAGCAGACTTATGGTCTGCGTTACTCCCCACTCACCCGTGCTGTGGCCCAACAACACAAATCATTGCCAGGACCTAGAACCCTCTATACTAATAACAACCAGAATTAATGAGACATCCTGGCCCTTAATTCCAAGTGGATAAAATGTAGGAGTAACAGGCATTGAAATTCGGTACACCGGCCCTCATTTAGAGTTACATGAAGGTTAGGCACAGAGCTAGAAGAGTGGTACAGGTACATGAACATAGACTTACATTATTTTGAACAGCTGGAGCCGCAAATAGTTCAGTAACTAACATATCATTGTGTTTACTTAGACATCGCCGGCACTCAAAGCTGTATAATCCAATACACTCTGGTTCCCCCTGTGGGAACGTCGAGAAAACACACACGCATGCGCGGGGGAGTAGTGTGTGACAACCGGGTTGTCACACGACACACCCTGCGCCTGCGCAGAAGGGGATGTGACCGGCCCATGGGACTCGCACTACCCACCACACATGCGCAATGGGATCTTTTCTAAAGTATGCACCATGCGCATGCGCGATTGGAAAGCGGTCCGACCCGCTCAACGCATGCGCATAAGCTTACGGACTGGAGAGAGCCACTTGACATCCAGATACCTGAGGATTCCTGACACACACATGCATCGCGCACAGAGGTGAGGGATAGATCTATACTCAAACAGTAGGACAAGCCCCTGCACTGCCATAGAGCTAATCTAGGAGTTACTTGGAATAATGCTAAGGTTAGAACTACCCTGAGGTACAGCAAACAAGGTATAACTTGCCAACTAAGGAGGGTGTGAGGGATGACTCTGCTCACCCCACTAACTAAAAGTGGTTCACCATAGGAACCAACCCTATAGAGGATGTATAAAAATATACCTAGAATCCCCTAAGAAGCATGCACTGACTCTACATTTCCCTGTTTTTTCTCTAGAAGTTCTTTCTGTGAGAGCCTTCTTGAGGTGAAACTGACCACACACACAGCGAGTTATGCGCAGTCAATTCTACCAACAGGGTGTGTCCAAAGACCAGAAATAAAGGTGCTAGCGGCACTAAAAAGGAGGTGCGTTAAAGTGAAATGTTTGTAATTGTTAGAGTTGTAACTTTCAAAGTTGTAATTTCTTAGAGTTGAGATTGGCATTTTTGAGCCAGTTAAATAACACTAATAGTGGAATATTTTCTATGTTTTTTGCTTTAGGAATTGAGATCAAGAACATGTATATTTCTGGAACAAATAGTATAATTTGCCCTGAAGATGGACTGTTGTAAACTCTGAAACGCGTTGGCAATACACTGAAAAATATTGATGCTATTTTGGATTGGTGACTTTACCAAAGAACTTTATTAATTATTTCATTCTGTTATAATCCCAAAAAAAAGGGACTTTGTTAATTTATGTGTGAAACAAAAGTCTTACAATTGAGAATGTGTTAAACAAAGCCTGTGAAACAAACCAGCTATGGCTTAACCTTGGTTAGGTTTATCAAAAATGTTTTGAAAAAATTGTACACTTTGATTAATTAAAATAACCCATAGAGGGTTTTTCTACTTTTCTAACGTTTTAAATCTTTGTATCAAGGAACTGATCTTATTGACATTTTTTGGACCTATGAATTGTCATATCTTGTGAACTGAACTAAGTGCGTGGTGCACAACTGTTTGGTAAATTAATATTTAACCGGAGGTTATACACTTATCTCAAACCCCCCCGAACCTTAGCACTTCAAATCCTAACATAAGAAATTACAACTATACTTAAATTTCGAATAGCAAGCAGCGGGACCTTCATTAGACTTCACGTGCCTGCAACACTAATGGTTTTGGGATTGAATTCCCCTTGGAGTGCACTAAGGGTTGGCACGTAGCAATACATGCCCTTTTTCCCTAGCCTTTCATGAAACCCTTGGCTGAGGATGGTGTGTCGGGGTCCTCCTCCTCGTCGGTGTCCACCAGGGTGTCCGGCTAGTCTGGTACAGGTGGAGGAGTGCTGGGCACCGAAGGCTGCGGTGTGAGAGCCAGAGCCGGTGGCTGCTGTGGAGGCTGGTGTGGAACCGCCTGAACTGTGGGAGGCAGGGAAGCCGGAATTGAAGGACCCGTCATGGGCAGCAGGGGCTGCGCGGGGCCTGAGGCTCTGGAGCCATGGGAGGAATGACTATAGGCGCTGGCGGTGGGACCGGCGGGAGCATGATCCTGACCACATCCCAAAGGATGCACCCCATATCTGAGGAGACCTCATTAGCATGAGGAACTTTTCAAAAGACCTGTCCTCACAGGCAGGTGGGGTGGTAGGTGGTATTGACGGAGTAGCGAGTGGCTGCTAGGGCCTGCTGGTTGCAGGGTAAATCTGCCCTGCAACGCTGATGGATAAGCTGTATACCACGTACCTGGTTGAGACCAGTCCCACCTTGAAACTCGTTCTCCCACCTTCTCCGCACGAGCAGCTATCTTGTCTGGTGTGCAGGCCATTTTGTCAGGCTGGTGCTTGCCTCGCTGGACCCGGCCTCCTCCAGGACTCTTGGCTGTGGAGCATGAGTCCTACTCTGCACCTCAGGTCGGTGCCTGGTAGGCGTGTTGCCCATGGCTGAATCGCCGGCAGTGCTGCGTACAGGCGCCCCACCCCCTCAGACATCTGTCCGGTACTAGGGGTGGGCACCCGGTAAAAGAACACTGTCCCTGGAATGATTTAACGACCCCTCGGCCTGGCGGCCGGTAGCTGAAGTAGTCTCGGTACCTGTGCTGGTGCGAGAACCTGACTGGTTTCTCCCGCTCGGATGTTTCCTCTCGAAGGAGTCGCCTTTGCGGGGTGCGCTGGAAAAAAGCGGCCCTACCTTGGGCCTCGACTTGTGTCTGGCGAAGTCCTTCAAGTTCTCTGGAGGCAAATTCTCAAATAGCTCCCTCCACCGAGCTAACCTGTTCTTCAGAATGCGCGGTGTAAGCATATCACACGCAGTACAACCCTCCCAGCCGTGATCAGGGCCAAGGCAGCAAAGGCAAAGAGCATGGGGATCGGAGGTAGGGAAGAGCCCTTCCCAGGCTCGACACCTGCTGAAGCCCACTGATGTCGACACGCGCTGCCGAGGACCGTGGCGCCAGAGGACTGAGTACCTGATTAATATAAAAAAAACAGAAGACAAAAGACAGAAGAAAGTATGTGGGGAAGAGCGCGTGGAATTACAAGGTCAAACCCAAGAGCGCTGGTGAAAGCAGTCTGTTCCCGTCAACATGGAAAAGGAGACTGGGGAGTGGCGCCGGTGAGCGGAGTCAGGGGAGCGCATGCACCCAGGGCCACGCCCACCTCTAAATTTAAAGGGGAAGAAGGTTTTTTTGGGTGAAAAAGGTTCTGTCTCCCGTCCCTAGCGATGGACGCCAATGCAGTATGGAGGAAAGGGGACAGCACATAGGAGTATGTGCTGTGAAACCTTTATTATGATGGTATTCCTCCCCGTCTCAGCTACACCATTTTCAAACTACATTACAGTCTACATGTTGGTGGAAATTTGGAGCACAAGGGACATATTTTCATATGTGGTGGGACTGTCCTCTTATTAACTTCTTTTGGGGGAAGATTGTGTCCATAATAGAAACCATTACCCATATCAAACTTACGATGAATCCTGAGGTCATTCTCCTAGGTGTGACAGTTGCAGAAATATATCCTAAATTTGGGAATGTTGCTAAATTAATAACTCAACTTCTTTTGGCTGCCAGGATTTAATAGCTCATAATTGGAAGTCTCCTGAAGGCCCATTGTTAACTCTTTGGTGGATTAAGGTATGCAACATTGTCGTGGCTGAGAAAATTACTGCAGCCAAGGAAGGTATGTTACACCAATTCACAAAGATTTGGACCCCATTTTTGGAATTTGATAACAAATCTCCAGCTTTAACTTTTTGGAGAGAATGGAGAGAATGAGAAGGAAAGTCTGAGGATTATATAATGTTATACAATATATTTGAAATCATGCTTTTTACATGAAGCGCTATTCTTGAAATGTTTTCCATGTGTACAACCTAACAATAAATATAGTTTAGAAAAAAGAAAGGGTCTACCTAGTGTGAGACACCCGACGGTGTCTCCCTAGCTAGTCCCCGGGGATCTGTCATCTATGTGGCCAGTACACGCCCATTGCTATTGGATCAGGTTCCTGGGGGTGGACTAGTGAGCGAGGATCACCGGGAGGGGGTCTTTGGGGAGTGGGAGTGGGACACCGACGGGCGAGAGGCGGTATCCCCCTTTTTTCAACACCTTTTCCCCATCCTACCACATAGGATATTCCAAAACACTGCCCCCCCCCCACCTTTTCCACAGGAACACTTTCACACTACATGAAAGACAATGGACAAAGACCAGAGCCGTTTACCTGACGTGTCCCAATACCAGGGTCAGGCAAAGTCAGGCAACTGACCAGAATCACGCACACCCGATGGCCCTTCTCTTCCCCACAGGGATAAAAGGTGGAGCACAGGGCGAGCAAGGCAGACCGCACGACGTAAGAGCTAACTCAAAACAGCAGTTCAAGAGGAGGAGAAAGACGGCTTGGACCGATAGGGAGACCAGGAAAGAATCGACCTTGCCCTTTCTGACCAAGGCCCATGGAATCTCTGCAGAGGGAACGATAAGACAGCAAACGATAGCCAAAATGTATTGCAACAGATGTGCCTGGTACGCAAGACCCTCCTCCACTGATTACCAAGTCAGGGAGAGACGCTGGTCTTGGTGGTACAAACCTTGACTCCAAGACATCAGAAAGCCAAGCAGTTCATCACAGCTAGTGAGTGGAGTGCCGATAAGAAACCGAACTGTGTTGAATGAAAAGAAGCCAATGGATAAATTGAACTTTGAAAAGCAAAAGTACACCATTTACAAAGAAGGGGAATACCAGATGCAGAGGAGTCCGGCACCACGTGGGTGTTCAAGCAGGAAACCCTGGGCGATTACCCAATGTTAAAAGGACTACCGTAACCTGAACGCCTTGGGAAGAGGCGAAGAACGGTCAAAGTTGTCATACAGGGGTCTTGTAAAATCCTATGCACTGTTGAAAATCTTTGACCGATAGAGAACTGTGAAAGCTAAGGGAAGTGAATCCTGCATGTTGAACATAAGTACATGAACAGTGTGTTACAAAAGTAGGTGAGAGTGAACCCGGCAGAGGGAAGCCAACAACCAGGGGCAAAGGCCAAAAACCTGTCTAAAAGGACATTGAGATTTGTGAAAACGAGAAACATTGTAAAACAAGGGGGAGGGAAGTGTCCCTCTTGTTTTGTTTGCTAGGGTCCGAGCCCGGCCAAGGGAGATCCAGGGGTGGAAGGTTACCACCCAAAGATCGCTGAGAAAGGAACTGGCTTGTTAATTTGTTGAATATGTCTTCTGAGGGGTCAGCGGCCAGAAGAGGGGTACCCAGAGGTGAAGCCATCACACAAAGTGTTCGTAGAACAGAACTTTGTTTGTTAAAAGTATCAGGTGTCGAAGGCAAGAGACTTTTCATTATAAAGAGACTTAACCATCGAAGAACCCGATAGCTCATACGGAACTGTTAGCTTGTGCTGGGAAGGCTCCAGCGGGTGCTGTACTCCAAAGTCCCACCTTGTCCCGTGCTAAAAACGTGGGGAAGGAAGACCTTAAGGCAATCACAGCCTGACTTATTCTTTGTGAACACTTTCTTCTTTATTTTTGACACCCTATCCCACACTCTTTCTGTAATTGGTTGTAAGGAATTGGCAATAGGTTTTTATTAGTATAGGCCATTTTCATTTTGACACAACGCCACTAGGACTGCCTTATTTTTCATTTGATGGTCGACGCTTGCTCCCATTTTTCTTTCATCTGCTTCTCACTGGGAGTGAGGGCCTGTTTCCAAACTCCTGGCCATCTGTTGTTCTCCTGCACATGTGGAGTTTGTGTCTGGCTGCTAACCATTCCATTAGGTAGGTGCACTTTCTGTGCATTACTGCAACTCCAGGGGAAATATTGAACCTAAAAAAATCGAAATTTGAAGAAAAAAAAAGAAAAAGAAAAAAAGTACATTTGCATAAAATTGTTGGAAAGGACTGTTTTATTTGGCATTTTCATCGTGCAGCCATTTTTTGAGCTTTTTAATACCTGGAGCTGCCTTGCTATTTTGAAAGCACAAGTTTTCCCTACTATTGCTGCTTATTTGACTGTTTTTGGCCCTTCCAAGATGGCCGCTGTGGTTTTCTTTGTTGTGTAGGCAGGCTGTGCTGAACCACCTTTCCCTGTGCTGCACTCCCATTGGTTTCTGACTGTTTTCTTCCATCCAAACAGGGACCGGCAGGCTTCAGCCGGCCCTCTCAGCAAAGCCCACTTCTAAGACCCCTGTCTGCTCCCAGAACGCTAATTGGGGTCCTCCCTGCACCTTAACCACAATGATGCTGCCACCTTACTCCTCTAAGAAATCCGGTCTGCCTTGACTTTGCCACCTCCAGAACTATGGGTTAGTTCCCTCCTTATGGACTCACACCTACTGCCTTTGACTATCACTGTTCTTTCTGCTTGTTACTCCCATGTTGTCATCCTGTTGCGCAGTACTTCCTAAAACCCTTTGCTAACATCCGATTCCAAGATTGAAAAAGTCAAATCTTGCTGTTTTTGCTTTGTGCTTAAAAGTCAAATCTTGCTGTCTTTGCTTTTTGCTAAAAAGACAAATCTTGCTGCCCATTGTGAAATTCTCTGCATTTTGGTTGTATACTGTTTCTTCTCTGTAACTTGCCAGCCCAGTGACCTCACCACTCTCTTTTGTCCCACACCTACCTGCCTTAGCCCCACCAGCATCTCCATCCTCTCCTCACTTCCACCCCAATGGTGCTTTCTGTTTCTCCTATCGTTTCCAATTGCGTCTCCATTGACTATCCTTCCCTTCTCACTAAGTCTGGTAGGAAGAAGTTCAAAAAGGATATCTTGGCCTCTAACCCTGGTCTTCCCATCGCCGACACCTATTCCAATGCTTCCGCCAGACAGACCCTTACCGACATCCTCTTTGTCGTTCCTTTGCCAGATCTATGGACTCCTCATATGGTCTCTGTGCTCTGCCCTATCTCCTCCTCTCCCGTTAATGGTGGCACTCGCTGGGAAGTTCTCATGGCTTCTTTCGACTCCTCTAAAGTCATCATTAATGTCTACCTAAATGGCACTGTCATGGTCCAAGGCCCTCAGGCCAAACTCCTCCTCTTTGACAGGCGCTTCCCTCGCCTCATCAATTTCCTCTCATCTCCTGCTGTCCCCTCCTCTTCCCCCTTGGCTACCTTGCCCTCTGTCTCCTCCTCCTCCTCTGCGTAACTCTGATCTGTACCCCTCCCCAGAAGGTCTTTAAGGCTGGCAACCTTCTTCATATTGCCACTCTCAACTCTCGCTCTGCCGTCAAACACTCCTCTGACATCTGCCACCTCCTTGAAGAACTAAACCTTGATGTCCTTGGTCCTACTGAGACATGGTTCACGGCAAGCTCTGTCACAAGCTTTGACACTCTCCTCCCTGATGGCTACAAGATCCTCTCAGCACCCAGATCCTCCCGGTCCGGTGGGGGGGTAGCCCTGATCTTTCCTGAGTGGATTCCTGCCTCTATCATTCCCACTCAGACCTACTCCTCTTTTGAATGCCTTGTCTGTAGGGTTTCTCTCTCGCCTACCCATTCTCTTACTGGGGTTACCATCTACCGGCCTCCTGGTCAAATCACCTCATTTCTCTCTGAGTGGGCAGACCTCTCCGCCTCCCTCCTTGCCTCTACCACTCAACTCCTCCTCCTCGGTGACCTAAATATACACTTAGACTCTCCTTGCTCCTCCTCTGTACTCTTCCATGACCTCTGCGACTCCCTCTCCCTGTCCATCCTCCACTCTGGCCCGACTCACTCTGCAGGGTACACACTCGATGTCTTGATCTCCTCTGACCTCCTCCTCTCCATCCCTCTGACCACTCCTCTCTCCTGGAGCGATCACTCCCTCCTCTCATCTCATCTCTCCCTCTCTTCCCCCCAAGCCAAGCCTACCCCAACACTGCCACCTACCTTCTTGGACATCCGGCCCATGAAGCGTGTGTCAGTTGAGGCTTTTGCCGCCACTTTCTCTCCCCTCCCCCTCCACCTTTGGTTGTCTCACATCCTGACACAGCCCTGTCTCTGCTCTACTCTTCAATTTCTGATATGTTTGATGCTCTTGCCTTTGTCATGAGGATCCGTTTGAAGTCCAAAGCCAAGTGCAATTCCTGGTATGACTCTGACCTAGCTACACTTAAACGTAAGTGTAGGACAGCTGAGAGGAAATGGAGGACTTCCTGTTCATCCTCTGACAAACTGGCCTGTCGCCTGCTACAAAGGCAATACCGACTCTCTGTCCTCACCAAGAAGAGAGTCCACATTCAAGCTCCTGGCTCTGCGGCATTTAACAACTCGGCCAAACTCTTTAAAATCTGCAAGGAGCTGGCCAACCCTGCTGCAGTCTCTACCCCTCCTGTTGCCTCCCAGGCTCTTTCCAATGCCCTTGCCTCACACTTCATTTCAAAAACCCAGGACATCCTGTCCACCCTCTCCACCCACAACCCTCCTCTCCATCTGAACTTGCTGACCCTCCTTTAGCCACCCTCCCACCATCTTTCTCATCCTTTCCTCTTTTCATCCCTGACGAGGTCGCCAGACAAGTCCGACCTATGAAAGCCTCATCAAACCAGGTTCAGCCCTGTTCCTCTAAAACCATCAAGGACCACATTGACACCCTTGCTCTGGCCCTTGCTGATTTTTGCAACCACTCCTTTGCCTCGGGATCCTTACCCTCCCCTCTAAAGCACTCCTTTGTGCATCCTCTTCTCAAGAAACCCACAGCTGATCCTTCTAGTCCAGCTAACTATCGCCCAATTTCCATTACTCCCTTTCTTGGCAAACTCCTGGAAAGGTTGGCCATCTCTCTGTTTAACCTTCATTCCAATTCTGTTGGCTGTCTCCAAGATCACCAGTCTGGCTTCAGAGCTGCCAGAAGCACGGAAACTGCTCTCCTGAACATCCGTGAAGATCTGCTCTCCAACCTTGACTCTAACATTCCCTCTGTCCTCATCCTCCTCGATCACTCTTCTGCCTTCGACACGGTCAACCATACCATCCTGCTCAACCGTCTCCGTGAAAACTTGGGTATCACTGATCAGGCTCTGGCCTGGCTGACCTCTTTCCTCTCAGATCGACCCTTCCAGGTCCAACTTGGGTACTTCCTTTCATCTATCTTCCTCTCTACCTGTGGTGTTCCCCAGGGGTCCAACGACTCGCCCTGGCTTTTCAACCAATACCTGGCAACTCTCGCCCACTGCATTGCCACTTTCTGCTCAAATTTCCATTGCTACGCTGACGACACTCAACTCACTTTCTGGCTGCCCTCTGTCACCTCCTCTCCCTCTCTCATCTCTGATTGCCTAACTGCCATTCAAGATTGGTGTTCCACCAATGATCTTTGTCTGAATGCCAGCAAGACGGAGATCCTCCTCATCGGCACACCTTCACCATCCTTTCCCCTCACTCTCTGGCCGGCCTCCCTTGGCCCTCCTCATGCCCCCACCTGCGAGCCTTAGAACCTCGGGGTCACCTTTGACTCCACCCTTTCCTTCTCCGCCCACATCTCTGAGGTCTCTTAAAAAGTCAAATTTCTGACTGCACCTCCTCAGGGGTACTCTGCCTTTCCTCTCCTTCCCCCAGAAGGTCATGGTATCCCAAGCTCTGGTTCTCTCTAGCTTGGACTATTGTAACAGTCTCTTTCTAAATCTACCTGCCTCTACTCTCCGCCCTCTGCAACTAATCCAGAACAGCACTGCAAGACTTGTCCTTGGCCTCAAGCCCTGGGATCGTATCTCTCCAGCTCTGAAATCTCTCCACTGGCTACCAGTGGATGCAAGGATTAAATTTGAAACCCTCTGCATTGTCCACAAGGCTTTCTGGGCTCTGGGTCCAAAATACCTTAAGCTATCACTCAGCAAATACCTCCCCTCTCGAGCTCTTCGCTCCTCTACCTCCAACTCCGTCAGGGTCAGTCGTTTTTCAAAGAAACAAGCTGGGGGTAGATCTCTGTCTTCGGCTGGGGCTTCCCTCTGAAACAGCCTCCCTGCCACTCTAAAACTTGAGGAGAACCATCTCCAGTTCCGGAAGCACCTCAAGACCTTCCTCTTTTCTTCTGCCTTCGCTCCCCCTCTCCCCTGCTGATCTGTTCTCTCTTGGCACTGTGCACCTGGCCACCCTCTGTCCTTCGGGGCCAGGTACCTGCTCACCCTGCCACCCTCCCGCACTGCCTCCGGGCAACCCCTTGCACTGGGGTCTGTATCTATACCCATACAGCCCCCCTTTTTCTTCCTGCACTTATCAGACCTACCCTGTCTGCTGCCTTAAACCAAGCACTTGCAAATTGCTGGCTGCATTACCACTGTTTGTTGCCTTTATTATTTATGTATTGTTATTTATCTGTTTCTCCTCTGCTTCGCACTTTCCACTTCTCCCTCCTTCCATGCACTTCCAATCCCCCTCCCATGCACTTGCACATTCTCAATGTCACTGGGTCTAGTAAGATCGCTGTTTTTTTCTCCCCTGTTCCCCTCCCTTGCCTTGTCATGCTCTGAAACACTTGTGTACGAGCGCAATAGAAATAAAATATCAATCAACAAAAAAAAAACATCTTAGATTTAGGTTTAGTTTAGGTGTTTTTCCACCCTGCATTTATAGTTCAATAAACACCCTTGAACTGTGATCACTTGTGTCTGTCTTTACTGTTGTCACGGTGAGTTCCTTACACTAGGCAGTGAATTCCATAAAGTTCTTGCATTGGTCAAAGTCACAGATAATTATCTCCTTAACGATCTGCCCTTTACCAGCAGCATTCATTCCCTTCTCTCCCATCAGGGAATTTGAGAGAGCTTCAGAAGTAACATTATCCATACTTTTTGGGTGGGATTGCATTGCTTTACTCACTGCTAAAGACAGACAGTCAATTTTCCCAGTTTGGGTTTTGGAAAAACCCACCTCAGGCCGGCTTGGGTAGTCCAATTGAGAAAGCTAGAGGAATCCTACAGGATCACTTTGTTGTTCCATGGCAGTCTTATAATCTCTTCTCAGGTCCAGGCTAATGGTCAGAGAGTCTGTAAGGTGGCCGTGTTCATCGTTCGTTAATTCCTGTCTCTTCTTTTGCAACCGCTGTCTCCTTTAGGTGCTTCTGGCCAGAACTTCTGAGCTACAACTATCACCTGGCATTGAAGGCCCAGCAGTCTGTTCCCAAATAACCTGAGCTGGGGAGTACCATTGTGTCTAAGAGCCTTAATTATCCCATAAACAACATGTTTGGGCAAAAGGGAACAAAATATGCAGATCTCATTGGCCTGGGTGAAACACAGAGCAGCCAAGAGCCATGAACTCAAAGATTGCAGCTCACTGGATACCTTGTGTATACCCAATGCAATGAGCCCAGCTGTCCATCCTTCTCCCTAAATCAGAGTGCAGGTGGCATCTGCGCGCACTACATAACGCAGCACCGGCAACCAAGACTCACCGAAATCACTCCACAGTGCTCAGCTTTCTCTGCTCCCAGCCAGGGGCAATGACCCAACTAGGGTTCAGTGTCAGGCCCCAACTTCTTAGGCTCCACCAACACTACTCTGGTGCCTTGGGTGCTGGCACTCTGCAATGGCAGCTGCTCGCAGGCGAGTTCGAGGAAGTTGGAGGCATGCCATACCGACCGCCTTCCAGCTTTGCTAGGATAACGCAAACTGCGAGAGCACCTCGAGGAAGTTAGAGCAAGGGACCCATAATCGTCAGGCTGTCAAGCTACACCGCCTAGCGGCCGCCTCCAACATCTCCCATTATTTCAGATAAAACACAGATGTAACGATCTTCAATATTAAAATAGTTACCTTTTCTTTAATGTATCTAATGTCCTGATGGACTTTAGTCCAAAATGTGTAGAGATTATAATATTGATCCTCCTTACAAATGGGTGAACGTACCCAAAAACTTTACTTGAACCCTTTAGAAAAATCCAGAATGACAATACCCTATAAAGCAGTCATTCTGCACTATTAGTGACTATCTACAAAGTTTTCTTCTTGTTGTATTTCGTACACTCAAACCAATGTTCATGCATACTTGTATAATATTTTATTAATGTTGATTAACATTTAAAAATAAAATAAATGTGGTTTGGTAATTATGAGAAATCTTTGGATGTCGTTGCCACTCCCCCAGGGGGAGCCCCTTCTGATGAGGCCATGGAGGTGAAGGCGCTACTTGATAGACCACCTGGGCGTGGTACTCAGCAGGTGGATTCCATGGGGAGAGGTTCCCCCCTACGGAAATTGGGACGACTGACCGGGAAGAACGCGGTATGCGCAAAGCATATCCCCACCTCTCTCATCTTCTACCCTATATGATTTGATATGATATATTTTATTTGTATCGCGCCCATACACAAGTGTTTCAGAGCACGAGGAGGCAAAGGGGGGGAACGAGGAAGGACAAAACAGCGATCTTACTAGGCCCAGTGACATTGAGAATGTTCAAGTGCAGGGGAGAGGGAAGGGGGAAGTGTGAGGGGCAGGGGAGGAGTGGAAAGTGCTGAAAACGTGATAGAACAACAGGTAGTGCGGCCACCAGGTGGTAAGTGCAAGAATAAGGTGTAGACAACGGGTGTCTAATTTGTGCACGAAGGGTACTGTAGGGTAGCAGATACAGACCCAAGTGCAAGGGTTGCCAGGAGGCAGTGCGGGTGTGTGACTGGGTGGGCAGGGATCTGGGCCCGAAATCAGGGGGTAACCAGGTGCCCGGTGCCAAAGCAGACAGATCAGCAGGGGAGAGGATCCCATAAACCCACACACTTCCATATACATCTGTAGGGTAGATGATCTGACCTCCCTAAAAAGTACTGGGATGAGGAAGAGTAGGGGCTACCTATCTGAGTCATATACAGACACTGGGACGAAGAAGAGCAAAAAGTAACCCAGTTGAGGATGAGACATCAATAATCAATACTGAGATGAGGAAGAGGTGTGGAGCAAGGCAGAATGCCCTGTGGAACCGACATGCACGGCCTCAACAACTTGGAACAAGTAAGTCCAACTTGATAATAAAAAGGGAAGATGGACTTCACGGGTTATCAAACCATTCCTGGAGAAACCGGGAAATTCGAAATGATCTTGAGGAACAGGGACACGGGAGTGCATAGACCGAGACACTTGGACGACGGCAGAGGCGTCCCAGACAGATCTGCCATGGTTGTACCAAAAAGGAGGCAGAGAGCTGGAAACACACAGCTCAAGAGCAGGGGTAAGCTGCAAGTCTGTCATAGCCCCTGAATAAACCGTGAGAAGCCCGAGCAGGGAAGAGAAGACCACAGACAACCAGAGGTCGCCGGGAAGAACCCTGGAGAGGTCTAGGTAGCCGGGACGGTTGGTGGGAACTGCGAAGGGCAGAAAAGTCACAAAGAAAGGGTCTGTGATCGACACCTAATAACAAACTGCCTCCAAAGTCATCTTCATAGTCACAGTACCTAGCAGGATAGTGAACCAGGTCTGCAGAATCATGAGAAGAGAAGCTCATGCATCTGGGACCTGTACTCTTTTATGAAGAGTAGCCTATTTTATGAAGAGTAACCCAAGCCATCTTCATAGTCACAGTACCTGGCAGGGTAGTGAACCAGGTGGGCTGTGAGACAAAAGCATAAGAAAAGCCAGGGGAAGGAAGTAATTCCCCCTGGTGTTTGTGAGCACTGTGAGAAAAGCCATGGGAAAGGAGTCATTCTCTTGGCATTCTGAGAAGCCTAAGAAAGGCCACAGGAAGCAAGTCATTCCCCCTGATGTTGGTGCACATTGTGAGAAGCCAGAGAAAGACCAAGGGATAGGAGTCATTCTCTTGGCCCTAAGGTTTTGAGTTGGAACTTTGAACATGTCTCAGTTCACAAATATAGCTATCTTGAACTGTGTGCTGCCTTTGAAAGGAACTGCAACCTGGGGAAGGGAGTAATTCCCTCAGGAAATAGTCTCTCCAGACTACTGGCATGGTGGTCCACTCTACAGAAGAAGGGAGCCATTTGTCTGCATTAAGAAGACTCACCAACCTTTTAATTTAGTTAGAAGTGTGGGGGAAGGAAATAGGTTTTGACACAGGATAGTGGACTTTTGGTTATGGACATTCTGACATATCCTTAGTAATACGTTGAGGCTGGGAAACCCCCCCCTTAGTAACAGGGCCAGATAGGGATGTTCCTTTATTTTTTCTCACAAATAAAAGGCTTTAGCAACAATCATCCCACCGGTGTGCCAGTTTCTTCTTTCCACACCCTTACGTAATGTAGGAATATAATAAATGGGCTGAATTTTCTTTTGATATGAATGCCCAATGCGAGTCAAACACTGACTTCATACTTGTTATTTGAGACCCTTTGGATTGTTTTTATACTTATGGTCAGACACTGCTGACCTATTAGTGTCAGCACACAATTTATTTTTATTGGCATTTTGGATGTGAGAAGTAGTAAGAATTATAAGCACGTTGATGTGCGGTTATTTCTTTTAAACTTTCAGCAGCCAGGCTACAAAGTTCATAGATTGGCGATTTTGAGGCATTATCTGCTGATGGTGTTCTGTAAGCGGTGTGTGTAAAAGGTACACCTTGAATGGAGGTTTGACTGCTTTGCACAGCAGGTGGGGGGTACTGCAGCTGACTGTGTGGCAATTACAAATAATTAACATTAGCAAATTTGCGGTGCCGTTCGAGCTTCTGCATTACCATCAGCAACAGAAGTATCAGGGGGAAAAGCGTAAGCAAATGACCCAGGACAGGTCATCCACAATGCATTGCCTAGTGGCTCTGGCACCTGGATGAAAAGTGGTGGCGTTTTGCAATAGTATTTGATGCAAAAATGTCAATTTCAGACATAAAATTGGCGTTGGCATAGTGTCCTGTTGGATATGCCGATTGAGGCTGTCTGCTAGACCACTTTTCATGCCAGGAATATGCTCGGCTTCGAACCATATTGATATGCGTATGCACCAGTGGCAAGTTCTCTGTACTATTTTTGACAAAACCTGGAAATGAGTGCCCCCGCATTCGTTAAAGTATAAAATGGCTGTGATGTTGTCTGTTTGTATGGAAATACATTTGCTCCAACCTTCGCCCTGAAAAGAGTGTAGCACTTTATGAACTGCCATGATTCCAGGACGTTAATATGAAAGCTGGACTCTTGTGCTGGCCACATGTCTTGGGCTTTGCCCGAGTGGATGTTCAACCCCCCCCCCGAACCCCATCATAGAGGCGCCTGTTGCAAAGGCCACTTGTACAGGATGGTTTGGGCTTCGTAATCATCGTTGCAAGTGATAAGTGGGTGGTGAATCATTCCTGAAATGTTAGCCTGGCATGATGCATTAGGTAAATGCAAAATTACATCATGCCTAACAGCCCCATGGCGTTCTTGCTGCGATTGTCACCAATGGGTGATAACTGGGAATTAACATTTTGAAAGCTTATTTTTTTTTATGTCAAAGCAAAGAGCTCTTAATGTGCTAATTTCTGCTCCCAGAAAAATATTCACTTGTGACAGGACTTTACTTGATTTGGGTCCATTTCTTCCCCCATTCTTGTCTTTCTATTTCTTCTTCAGCTCGTAACCTTGGTCTTCACTTAAGATCCCTTGCTTTCCTTCTTGCTTCTTATTTCCTTACTTTCTAGTTCTTCTCAGGTACACCTTTTTAACATTCATAAGGCTAGGCCCTTTCTTACCTTCCATGCTGCTAAGCTACTGATTTCTTCTCTTACTGTTTCTCATCTCTTCTATCGCTCCTATCTTCTTTTTGGTCTCCTGGTCTGCCGCCTTGCCATCTTAAGTGCTTTTCGTCTTTTTTGTTCTCTGTCTCCTCATGACTATTTCTTCTGCTCTACCTTCTCTCTCCTGGCTATCTTCTCTATCATGGCTATGTTTTCATTCTCGTCTTAAATTGACCTTTCTTTGTATGGTTTTTAAATCCCTTCATAATCTTCCCCCCTCCTATCTATCCCCTGTTATCTTTCTACTGTCCGCCTCGTTCTCTCAGTTTCCAGTCTCTCTTTCTTTGAACTGTCCCCTCATCCGCCCAGTGCCGATTTTCTCTACTAGCCCCTCTTCAATGGAACGCGCTTCCACTCTCACTTCATGCTCTCTCTTCTGCACTGCTCTTAAATCTCATTTTCATTTGTTTTGTTTTCGTCACCCTGCCACCATTTTTCATATTGATTGTACTGTGATGTGACGATTTGTACAGCGCTTTTGCGTACAGTGCTTTATAAACACAAATAAACACATTTATTGAGAATTTGCGTGAAGTGTGTGACGCATATCGCTAACATCCTGAAAATGCTTTAGCATAGACCATGTGCAAAGGAATGCTGTGACTATTATAATAATTAAGCAATCATCAACTGAATGGACATTTTTCCTAGCAAACTTGGATCAGAGTTTATTAGACCCCGTTTTCACTACAACTATTGAGAAGCCCAACAGGTGTAGCAAGGTTATAATGTGTGTGCTGGAAGCAGTGCTCAGAGCTGTTCTCAGTGATGAGACGGCCGAATAGATATGGATAGACCTGGATTCTTTTTCTGCTCATGAGCGCCGCCACCATAGACAGCACTTTTATGAACATATGTTGTGCTGATGTAATCCCAAAAGGAATTACTTTGAATTGATATTGAGAGGCCCTACATTGTACCAGAGGTACTTTCAGTGTTTCTGGAAGATGGAAATATGAAAGTATATACATCTCATCCCAGAGTTTCTGTGTATTCATCTCTGTTGTGTGATGGTATAACTGCTGGATGGTGGTCGTCTTGAAGCGTTGGGCTTTTACTAAAATATTTGTTGGGTGAAGGTAGAGGATTTACCTCATTCTTAAGCACTTTTTGAGGAAAAAGGAAATATGCCTAGTACATTTCTGTATTTTTGTATTGTTCATGTGTTCTGGACCCCAACCCTATTGACACATTTTTGCAGAAGGGAGGACACCTCTGCTTCTAGGAGCTGCTGTATATTATGGTGTAATACAAGTCAAGTCTCTCATTTGTGACAGTTTACAGTACCCACTCATCTGCTATCTCTTCCCATGAATGAGCAAAGTAATTTAGTCTTCCCCCTACTGAGATGGCATTGGAGGGACTGCATAGATTGGATATGATATGGCAAGAGATGAAAATATCAATAAACACGACTGGCAGATAGAAAATATCCACCAAAAAGCCTCCAAAATCTCTCCTAAATACTCAGACCACACTGTATATCACATACGGAGGATAATGGAATGGTCACAATTAACAACTTCAGAAACCGCGGACTCTACTCAATAACCACCATTGCAACCTTCCAGATCTGAAATATCGCTGTGCTCCTGGAACACTCGAGGACATGGCCATCTTTTTCGCAACCAGACACATGATCTTTCTCAATACGACATCATCAGTATCCAGGAATCATGGATCACATCACAGCCAATCTGTGATGGATACACAACTATGATGGTTCCAGCAAGAAAGAACAAAAGAGGATGACCATCTGCAGGCTTATTAACCCTTATCAAAGCTACCAGTAATTTCACAATCATGGACTCAATGAAAATAAATGACTGGATCCAAATCACGATACTTCACACAGCGAAGACAAATACTAATTCAACCCCCGATACTTTTTGAATACTCAATACCTACTGGAATCCATTGGCCATTGCTGATGACCTATATATCAATAAACTCTTTACTTGTATAGATGAAATTATCCTAAAATATCCAACCAATACTATGTGGGGATTTGAATTTACATCTCTATGACAGTGCATGCACAGAGCTAAAACCAAACAACATGTCCACACGAGCCCGACGATGGCGGAAAGAAATGTCCTCCAGGGGCCTCATCAGAGTGCACTTCCTTGACACTCAAAACAACAAGCCTTTGAATTCATGGACCCGAGGTTCATCCGGCGCCATCATCGATTACATCTATATACCGAACCAGATCGCATCGAAGCTAATACAGATCAAAAATATAAAAACAGATAACAGCGACCACACACTAACGACAATCACGTGGAAAATGTTCAACCCTCAGAAAACAAAATTGAATCTTCCTGAACTAGTTCTAAATTCAGGTCAGAATAGACTAAAGATCTCTCACCAATCTCTGACAATACTAGCAGATCAAATTACTTCGACTACCATGACAGACGAAAAACGTCAAAACTACCCACAACTATTAGTTCTGTTTAAACTAATTAGAAAATCGAACACCCTTAAGAACCATCTTCATACACATTCTTATTCGACTCTAGTAGCAGAAAAAAAAAAGAAATTGAGAAGTGACATAAACCAAGTACAGCGGATGCCACACATGAAACATGACAAAATAAGAATACTAAAACAACAGAACAAAAACTGGATGAGATCTAATAGAGCTCTTCAAGGTCAAAATGATGCCGAGAAAATGTTGTTTGCTCTCAAAAATCGTAAAACAAGAGACTTATGGAAACTAGTGAACCCACAATCAACTTCGGTAAATAAGATTTCAACAGACGTCGACGAACAGGGATGGAAAATATATTTTCAGAACCTCTATAATAGTACCTCCGACTCAGATACCCAAGACCAAACCCAACACCACCACCTTTGGACCGTCTCATGGCAGCTGGAAGACAGAGAAAGCCATTACCAACTTAAACCCCTCACGTGCCCCGGGACAGGACGGCCTCTCAAATGAACTCATTAAAGCTAACAAAACCATCTGGACAGCTATCTCCTCCCACATCTTTAAAACAATCAACAAAACCAAGGCCATTCCACCATCATGGAAAACCGCAATCCTGCTACCAATCTTTAAAAAAGGAGACACAAAAGACCATCCAACTATAGACCCATCGCCCTGTTAGACCCACTAGGGAAAATGTTTGCTAACCTTCTGCTGGACAAACTAAACACACCTGGGCCAAAACAAAAAAAATACATGCAACTAGACAAACTGGTTTTGTTAAACATGTTGGAACCAACATCAATCTACTCCTACTCAAGTTGCTAAAACAGGAGGCCATCCATAACAAAAGGCAAATATATACAGCCTTCATAGACCTCAAACTCGCATTTGACCTAGTTAATAGATCACACCTCTGGTCGAAATTACGGAAATGGGGCTGTCCAAATGACATCTTGGAACCAATAAAGCTACTCTACGGGAAAACATCTATCAGAGTTAGACTATCACAAGATGGTACAGTAACGGATTCCATACCCACCTTCAATGGACTCGAACAAGGCTGCCCACTTGCGGCAACGCTTTTTAACCTATTCACATCTGATTATGAAATTGAGACAAACTCGCCACAGTCAAATCCACCAAAACTAAATGTAACAACCATCGGTTGCATGATGTACGCAGACGATATCGTTCTGTGTTCACAAACCCCAAGTGGTCTCCAAAGAGCTTTGTTAAAACTAGAAGCTTATATGAAGACAAATCAACTGGAAATAAACACACAAATCAAAAGTGATGCTCCTAGCTCCTTCCCACAAATCAAAACAGAAATTGAAACCATTTCTACTAAATAATGTACCCCTTGAACAAGTGACAACAGTCAAATATTTGGGTATTTGGATAAATCAATCTCCCACTGAAACGAATTGGTCTAGCTATTTAATGGCGAAAACTCTATCACTAGCCTGCCAAGGTCGTTTTCTACATCTGAAACATAGAAAATTCACTTTACAGCCAATCATAACATTCTATAGGCAAAAAGTCACTGCAATTCTTCTCTATGGAAGTGAATCTATGATTAACATCGATAGATCAATATGGCTGCATCACGAAGGTACGTTTTGGAGGAAAGTTCTTTCATTACCTCAATCATTCCCGATGGCTCACATATCCCGGCGCTACATATATTCCAGCAAAAAGACCGTACAACTCAAGCAACTGCAATGAAGATCTGGAAAAAACACATGGCAAATACTAGAATAATGGCAGACATATCAACAAAACTGTTAATCCTGCGGCCAGTGAAAGCGAAAAAAAATTTGCTCTTAATGATTGGATATTGACCATCACAAAACACAATTCAAACTCAATTTGGAATGTAAATTGGACGCGCATCCACTAAACTGTCTTCCGCTATATTTACAATGTTTCCCATCTGCTTCTGTCAGAGACACCTTCCTACGTTTTCGACTGAATTTGATGCCAACATGACAACTATTATTAACTAGGCAACTCGTACCAAAAGACAATTCCTTCTGTCGGTTCTGCAAACAATCAAACAAACTTGAAACACTACAGCATATTATCACCTCATGCCCGGCACTGGATGACACAAAATCACGTATTAGAGACATGTATCTATCCTCCACAATTAAACTCTCAACTGAAGACCGATGGGCCAAATTTCTCTACGGTGGCACAAAGAAAGACATTTTCACAATTGTCAGCTTTTTAAACACGTTATTTGAACTTAATCGGAAAAAATAAATGGAATAAGATATCTTTCCTTTTCCTAACTGTACAAAAGATGAAAGGTTTAAAATTTGAACCATATCATTTTAATTAAAAAAAAGATATGGCTTTTATAATGCGCCTATACACAAGTGTTTCAAGGCGCGCATATGAAAAGACCTTGCTTGGCTTTTGCTTCCCCTTTTGCGGGGACACCCTTTGCAACTACATCCCTTCCACTCCTTTGATGTTTGTACTGGCCCTGCTGGAACTGGTCTTGTCTAACTCTGCTGACATTGGGGCTGTGTTGCTTGAGCAGAATAAACACCCTCATATGGTTGTGAAAAGGAGGACCACCTTTTAGGATCTATATCCTTGAGTGCTGGTGGAAGTACCAATGGCCCTTTAGAAGTACTAATGATTTTTGGAGGTCTGGTCCCTTTTCTGCTATCATCACCAGGCTTACTGTTAGGAAATAATTTCTTTTTGCTGCTTTTCTCCCACAGACATCAACGGGACACCCTCTCTTTTTGCTATTGTCTGCTTTGTGACCAATCTTTTTGGAGGAAAGTCACAGCCTCGCCTTTACTTCCCTTGCTTTGTGCTCACGTTTATGGGTAAAATTACCAGTCCATAAGACTATTAGTACTCGAGACCCTGTCTCCATTATTGGAATTCCTGCAACTTTTGAACTGCACGCATCACCTTACAGTGAAATGTGGTAGGATACTTTGTATAGATAGGAAGAGAATCCAAAACTGATCAGGTGGTCGACAGCATTTGACTGCACCATTGAGCTCAGGCCAGGCCCCCAACATAGAAATTCTGATGGTGTGTCCAGAATGTGTACCCGACAAACAGGAAAATCAGAGTGCACTAGGGGATGAGTGTTAGAAAGGTTGTTGTTTTTGCTGCTCACCTTTCAGAGACGTTGATGGAACATCCTGTCTTTTTGCTAATGTCTGCATGGCTGGGAGGATAGCTCAGGGGCAATGTGCTCGTCTTGGAAGCAAGACACAGAGCAACACAGGTTCGATCCACGCGTCCACGCTTAGAAACCTCTGGGTATTAAGCGCGTTATAAATAACCAATTAAATTCTGACCTGAGCTTTTGGAGGCAAGTGAAGCCCTCAGCTTTCCTTTCCTTGCATTTGCTTACTTCTTATGGGGAGACTGATCAGTCCCGAAGACTTTTAGTACTGTGATTCTCTGTCTCCCTTTGTAGAATTCTTGTTATTTGTAAACTGCACACATCACCTCAAAGTGAAGTGCGGTTGGGACACTGTGTCCCTATATTTCTTTCTTTCCTAACTTTGTGGTTACAATTACAATGTGTCCAGGATGGGCTGTGGCAGCAGATCTTTTTCAACCGTGTTGTTATACTTTTTACTCATGCACCTTTGCATTTTACAGTAAAATACCATTTACAACATTATATATAATACATGTGACTGAATAATGAGAGGTGGCAGGGCCAGGCTGTCTATGCCTCAACGGTCTCTCATTATTGTGGCCTACATAGTTTGCAGAGTCCAAAGGACTCTGCATTAGAACATACAAAACATAATAATCAGCAGCAGGAGATGCCCCCTTGCTTAGAGGTAGTTAGCACAGCCCCCTTTGTAAATAATGTACATGGGTTGACTGTGGTGCCTGCCACTCAAGCAAGGGTGCAACACCGCCCTCCCTCCCCCATCCCTCAAAGAGGAGCCGTCACCGACGGAGAATGCCTATTCAAGTACCTGAGTTAACCATGATGTTAGCTGAGCAGCAGTTGTTTGGGCTGAATATTTCTGTCCACTTCACCCTCAAACTCTTCTTCTGAATCTTGTTTGTAAATAACGGATTAGTCCTTAGGCCTAACGGGCACGGGGGCTTATAAGGGAATATTCAGCTGGTGTGAATAGGTTCAGTTGGTTTTAATAGAGATTTGAAAATAGTCCTAAAATAGTTAACCTTTTTTTAATTTGATTGACGCAACTATGTCTTTTGGCTTCTTGTTTTCATTTGAATCATATGCAAAGGACTCTGCTTAGGTGCCATGTTTGGTTTTCTGCAGCAGTGATCTTGGTGCTGTGTGTTTCGATGGCAAGATGGTTGGTGCATTGTTTCCTTGCAGCTTTACCATCAAGCTCATCAACGCAACAAAAGCATACCTCTCTAAGCCCAACTGCCTCTCTAGAGACAGAGCAACTGTTAAGATGGATTTCTGAACTCTGTCCTGGAGGGGCAGAGGTTCAGAAGGCCAGTCTAGTTTCTTGGAACAGGGTAACCTCTGGACAAGCCAGACCAATCAAGGTAGCGATCGTGCCGGTCAAGACTAGGTCTCAAGAGGGGTGAGGGTGACTGAAAGCCCGCAATGAGCACACAAAGCAAGGACACTTACAACTTACTCCAAGCAGGTGTTATATTAAAAATATAGACACATTTATTACAAGGCCTTTGTAACATTGACCGTAGCAAGAAAACACAATAAAAGTCAAGTAAACCAACACATCACAATCAAATACAATATATATACAATTACCAACGAGTTTAACGAGTTAGACGCACGAAATGTGCAGACCACCTAGATGGGGAGGAAAACGGGCAGTGCGAATAATAGTTAGACCCAGTCCGCCTTGAGAGGCACCTAACTAGAAGGAAGTGCGAGCCCTACGAAGAGTGGAGCCTTGTGCTCAAAAGTACCTGCACACGCTGGTGCCAACGGGCAAAGGGGAGTCTCTTCGAGGGAATCAGGCAGCTCAGTTCGGTGAACAAATGAAGATGAAGAGAGCTCCGCGACTCAAGCGCAGCCTCCACTGTGGGCAGAAGCAGAGCGCGAGTACGGAAAGGCGTTCTGTTTGACACAGCAGGGAAAAGCTACGGGCTACTGCAGGAGGGCGATCAGTTCCTAGCGATGCTACTCACTGGTCCCCGATGCAGGCAGACCCAGGCTTCTCTGCGTCAGTTTCAGTGCTGGCAGGTTCAGATACGAGCAGGGGACGTCTCGGCGTCGTGTAGATTCCGCGGCAGCAGAAGTTAGAGTTGAGGATGTCCCAAACGTAGTGAACCTGCACAGATTGTTACCACAGCAGGGCAATGAGCGGCTGTGTGTATTTCAGCCCAATGTACACTTCTCACTTCAGACCTGGGAATGCCAAGTGTACGAATCGTGGGAGAGTGCTAGGGACTCGGAATACAACACAACCTGACGGCGGTAACAGAACAAGACTCTTTGGTAGGCTGGGAAGTCCACTTATGGCCCAGAGACACTTCCGAAGGCTTACGTGCAGAAGATGGTGAAGATGCCGAGAATAGTTGTTCCCATATTCCAAAGGGACGAAGTACCAGTACAGGCCTTCTCGTTCGATCAGAGGTAGAAAGGGTTTCACAAAGCGACAGCAGTGCAGAGGAGCAGTCCTTCAGCGGGTCACCAGCGATTCCTCGGTTCAGCCTCGTAGTTGCAGGATACTTGGCTCCTGTATTCCTTTATTCGTGAGAACTCAGGAGATCGACATGGTAGTGGTGTTTCCAGCCTTCTCTTATCCACGGTTCCCTTCGCGCCAAAACAGAGGGGACCCAATGGGAGATCTGCTCACAAAACACACACACCATACGTGGACCTATCACGGACCACGGTGGTCCCAGGCATTCACGACACACTAGACTCTCTGGCACCCAGGATGTGTATTGGGACCAGACATCCCAGCCCACATCCTGGAGGCGCACATAAGACCTGTAGAAGCCTGCGAAAGCATCTGTGTTTCGCGAGAAAATACATGCCCAAATAAGGAAGGCCCCGGGTCGGCTCGACCTGGGGAAGGTGAAGGGGGCAAGACGGTCAGCGGGCAGGACAAAGAGCCTCGTGGTCTGGCCATTTTTGGAGCCAGGCCACCATTTTGGGCTAAGCGCGAGAAACACACTTAAACATCCAAAAGGAGCTCAAAACACAAAGAACCGATCGCTGCCACCAGTCACGTCCGTGATTCACTTGCACCGTTCGTTAACAATCCAAAGAAAGTGTCTAGGGTCTGTAGAAGACTAGAGACCCAAGAGAGCAGTAACTTAGCTTACAGTGCCCTCTTGTGTCATGTTGCGCGAAAAGCTGCAACATGATAAAAGAACTACGGCAAACAACATTTCCCGGTACTGACTGTCTTAAGGGCATGTCAGTTTCCCTGTAAGAATGGAGAGAAAGCCCAGATTAGTGCGGCAGAGGACTGCACTTCTCTGGCAAAGTCTAGATCACGGTGAAAACATCAGCAAAAAGTTTAGGGGTTGCCACATGGAAGGAAAATTACCCACAATTAAGAAATCTTTCTTAACAGCAACTATAGGGGCCAGACTCACTTCACTACCGCAACGCCCTCCTAGCTGGTACCTCAGCGAAAAACTTAAACAGACTCCAAATCACTCAAAACAATGCTCTAAAAGCTGCATTGAGCATTCCCAAAAGGGACCACATCTCCCTTGCAAGACAGGCAGCACAATGGCTCCCTGTAAAAGACTGCATTACCTTTAAAATCCTTACCCTTACCCACAAATGCCTATCCCTCACAGCCCCCTCTTACCTATCAGAAACCATTACAAGAACCTCCTCCACACGCCCCACTCGTACTCACTCGTACTCAATACTCCGACCTTCTGCACACCCCACACACAAACAGTGCCAAAGCAGGTGGCTTCCCCTACATAGCTGCCAAACTCTGGAATAGGCTCCCCACAGCGCGTAGAGCAGAAACCTCCCTCTTTCCTGTTTTCAACTAACCTCCTCCCCGCCGGTTCTTCACTGCACTGTATATACTCATCTCTGTAAAAAATGTATGCAATGTATGTCCTGTAACTAAGTTTCTCTCTCTAACAAGCGCTACGATGCTCTCGGGCTGTTGCGCACTATACAAAAATCAATAAATAAATATGTTTCTTACTGCCTTGTTTGCCTTTTGTTGACTGACTTGGCATGGTCTCCTTTCCTGTGGGCAATAAATTATAAATTACTGACCGTATTGACTAACTTACTCCTAGTCCAGAGTCCCCTTTCCACCATACTGTATCGGTGTCCCTTGCTAGGGATGGGAACAGAACCTTTTTCACCAGAAAAAAGGTTTTCCCTTTCAAAGTTTAGTTGCGCAAAGGGGTATGGCCCAGGAGCTGGGCTCCCTTGACTACGCCCACCAGCACCAACCCTCCCCACCCCCGGTCCCCTTTGACGCATCGGCCACATAAATGTTGCCTAATAATGCTGTGGGCCGCATCACGAGCTGGGCGATATCCCAGTGGTATTACCGCCGGGATACTGCCCACATTACCCGGTACGGCGGTAATGGGTATTACCCATTCCCCATTGGGTCCATTGGACCCAATGGGGCATTTTCGGTGCAATTAGCGGGGGGTAAATACTGCCAGACTCATGTTCGGGCGGACCCTTAAATTCTGCAGTTATAGTGTTACCGCCGCATTTAAGGACTACCACCCAACCCGTGATGAGGCAGTTTGTTTTTTAAAAGGGGCAGATGGTGGGACGTATGGAGGAAACGGGACTATGGACTAGGGGGGCGTTAGTCACTAAGGTGAGTAACTTATAATTACTCCTATGTCTCGTTCCCTTTCCTCCATACTGTATGGGCAATTACCACTGACTGAAGCCCTGGGGTGGAGAGATTGCAACTCTTATGAAAACAGGTTTATTAAGACCGTTTGAACAAATACAGCATCTGATCTGGCACTGGCGTCTAAGCAATAGTGCTTGCAGAAGGCCGATGGCGAGGCCCAGCCGGCTGCCTTGCTGATAGTGTGCCATGGCACAAGTCTTTGGAATGCCACAAAAATAGCCCGGGCTCTGAACGCATGACCATGCATGTTTGCTGGCAACTTCATGCACTGCCCCTCATAAGCTTCCCTGATGGCCAAAACCATCCACCTTGCTATTGAGGCTTTGGAGGCTTGACTCCCTGGTTTTGATCCTCTGAAAGTGATAAACAAAGCATCTGATCTGCAGAAGCATTCAGTCCCATCAAGGTAAAGTTTGACCGCTCTCCTGACGTCGAGACAGTGCAGGACCTTTTCTGCTTCATCCGCAGATTTGGGAAGAAAGTTGGAAGGACTATTTCTTCATTGAGGTGAAACAAAGACACTACCTTTGGGAGAAAAAGAGGGGTGTGTCCTTAGCACCACCTTGTCCCGATGGAAAGTGCCTGAATTTCACTAATCCTGCGGGCTTAGGCGAGGCCCACCATGACTGTAGTCTTAATAGTAACAAATCTGATGTCTACCAAAGCCATGGGCTCAAAAGGGCTATGGGCTAAGGCTGCCAGAACCACGTTGAGATCCCAGACCCAGTAAGGATGTTTACAGCCGGGTAAAATCTGGTTAGTCCTGCAAGATTCCTTTTTACCACCGGGTCAGAGGTGGAGAAAAGGCTGTCGCCAGAGTTCCTACATGCACCTATGGCTGCCAGTTATGTGCGACACATGTCCACTTGCACACTGGAGTGTGCTAGATGAGCAGAGAAGGACATGATATGGTCGATGGTGCACACTAAGGGGACTATGCCCTTGTCCTTGGCCCAATGGCAGAACCTGGTCCATTTGCTCTTGTATTGGCTCCTAGTGGATGCACTTCTTGCCCCTTGGATGATGTCCAAATTGTCCTGCGACAAATGGAGGTGCTGAAGGGTTATGTGCTCAGGAACCAGCCTGGGAGGGGAACTGGTGGTTGATTGGACAGTTGTAACAGTTCTGAGAACCATGGTCTGGCCGGCCACTGTGGCGCTATCCAGATGAGACATAGTCGTCCGTCTCCCTGACCTTGCAGATGACCCTGTGTATAAGTGGGGTGGGTGGGAATGCATATGTCCACATGCCATCTCACTGAAGCTGCAATGCATCCCCAGAGAAGCTGTGCCTTGACCCATCCAGGACGCAAACTGACGACACCTCCTGTTGGTCGGGGTGGCCAACAAGGTCCACCTGTGGCTGACACCATTTGTGGGAGATCTCCCTCAGGACCCTCTCGTTCAGTTGCCATTCGGAACTGTCGATGCCCAGACTGCTGAGCCGTCAGCTTCTAGTATGGACTCCCCCAGCAGGTGAATGGCCGAGAGCAATATGTTGTTTGCTAGGGCCCATTTCCCCTATGTCTATTGTTAGCCTGCACATAGGAGGGAATCTGGTCCCCCCGTTTGTTGAGGTAGTACATGCACATGGAGGTGTCCGTCCGAATGCAAACCAGGCTGTTGTTGATTGCCGGGTGAAAAGCTTTCAGGGCTAGCCATATAGCCATCATTTCTCGCCAATTTATGTGCCTTTCCTGGTCCTGTCTCGACCATAGGCCATGGACACTATGCGCGTTCAAAGTGGCTCCTCACCCATGTAGGGATGAGTCCGTGGTAATGGTGTATGGTATTCAACAAAGATACCGTGTTTAAAATCTGCATCACCCCAAGTCACGCATTTTGGGACTACAAAAATCTTGTATTCCAAAATACCGAATTAGGGTAGCAGGGGAATTTTGGTCTGCGAGGGCCGGAGAGGTGTCCCCCGCATACACAACATGTGTTGCGGGGGACAACAAAAAAGAACCCAAAAATCTCCGATTACAAAATGGAAACCTATTGTGTTTGTGATTTTGTAGTTCAAGATTTTGGTTTTCGTGATATTAACATACACCCATGGTGTATGCTGGTTGAGGCTGCCTGAATGGTCTGCCGGCCAAGAGATTGGAGTTTGTCCTCCACCACAGCAGGTCCTGGTGGAGGTGGGCTGGTATGCTGACTAATGCTACTTGGGAGCCAGTATCCTGATTTCAAGAGGCAGAGAAATGTAGCTGCAGCCTTGAAGCTGGTGAGGCACTGGCAGGAGATAGGCTGCTATAATCCTTTGCAGGTGCTGGTAACACCATGAAGAGGTTACCGCCCTGCTCAGGAAATGCCCGGTAGCTGCTTTGAGCGCTGCCACCTTGTCCGCGGAGGGGAATATCTTCCCGCTTTCGTATCCCAAATGAGACCCAACAAGGTTAAGGAATGAGTCGGCTGTAGCTGCAATTCTTGAGGTTGATGGAGAACCCAAGTTCGTATAGCGCGTGCATAAGCCGGGCTGCTGTGTTCACGAATCCCTCCGGGGAATCCGCTCGTACCAGCCAGTCATCGAGGTATGAATATAGGTGCTGGCCTTCCGATCTGAGCAGTGCTGCCACAGCGTTTATTAGTCTCGCAAACACCCTCGGGTCTGAATTGAGACTGAATGGGAGAACTTTGTATTGGAAGTGGAAGCCCATGACCCGGAATTGTAGGTAGGACCGATGGGCTTGCCAAATTGAGAAGTGTAGATATGCATCCTTCAGATCCAGGGAGCATGTCCAGTTTCCCACACACAGGGACTATGCTATCAATGCTGGGGTAACCATCTTCAACTTTTGCAAGGGTAGGAAAAGGTTGAAAGGTCTAGGACAATTTGCAGGCCTGCCTGGTTCTTTTCCTGTATGGCGAAGGTGCGAGTAAAATCCTGAGCCTCGTTGAGTGGGGGGACTTCCTCCACTGCTTTGCTCACTATTAGAGAGTGGATCTGCGCCAGGAGAGTTGCCGTGTCAATCTGCGGGAGAGGGCGAACTTGAGGTATAGGAAGGCGGAAGCCCTGAGAAACCACTGAGAGAATTCATGGGGCCACAAACCTTGTCCGCCAGAGCTGAAAGTGAAGGGCAAGCCTGTCCCAACCAGAGAGATGTGGATCCTGATGACCCCGACACTGCTTTTTTAACCTCGCAGGCTGATGCCTGGGATAGGGGCTGGAAAAAGCCCTTGTGTATAGTCTTCTGCTGCTTACGGCGATGTTGGCTAGGAGACCTGTCGGGTTGCCTGGTGCAGCGTTCGTGGAAGCCCCTGAAACCACCAAAGAAACAACTTCTGTCAGACCGAGGGTGGTTCTGGCTGAAGGTCTTAGAGACCGGCTTTGCCAGTATGGCCAGGGATTTGGTTGTTTAAGAGCTATTCTTTTTCTTGTCCAACTCCTCATTAGTGGACGAATGGAACAAGTACTCTCCATCAAATGGTAGGTTGAGGAAACGGTCCTGTACATCTGGACTTTCCTCTTTGCAAGTAGGGCCAAAGTGGATGAGGGCTTGGAAGTTTGAGGTTTAGCATACATTGATGCTGCGCAATAACGGAGGACTGTGGTTGAGGGTGCACGGACAGGATTAGGGGATCACCTTCCGCCGGTCTGTATTTGGCATCTAGGCGCTTGTTATCTAACAAGCGCCTAGATGGCTGCGTTGAAAGAGGTTTTGCCCATCCCTTTTTCGCCAGGGCCTTTGGCTGCTCCTTTTGTTGGTGAGGAATCCCAAGGTACTCCGCTACCCCGGCCAACTTTTCATGGAAAGACTTTTGCGGAGGAGGAGGCGTTTTGATCCTCCTCGTCATCAGTGTCCCCTGCTGTACCTTGTAGGTTTGTGGAGTCTGCAGGCAGGGTATCGGCTGCGCGGGGGGCTCTGCGGGCTGCGGCAAGGCCACTGTGGTGTTTGGTACCGGAGGCTGTACTGCAGGCATAGGTAGTGAGGGAGCCCTGTGTTTGGACCGGAGCTGGCGGCTGCGGGAGCACCGGCAGGATCATGTCCTGTATGATTCCCTTAGGTATATTCCCCATCTGCAGGAATTTCATTAATGTGAGGAACTTGTCGAAAAAGCGATCTTTGCATGCTGGTGAAGCATGCTCCTGCATAGATAAGGATGTGTGTTTCTGCAAATACTGCAGATTCCTCCCTGTGCTTTGCCAGCTCTTTGAGTAGGGGGCGTAGCCTGCATCCGTTTAGCGCCCCAGGGTCGATGTGGATGGGATGGGTAGGAGATGCACCATGTGACCATTGGAGACCATTCCACCCTTGGTGTGAAGTCGGTCTTTTGATGCTCGCTGGAAGAATGAGTCTCCGGACGAGCCGCCATTTTGTCTAGCTGCGCGGCCATTTTGTCCTGTACTGTGTCACATGCTTGATGTGTGTCGACTGCTTTACTGGGTCTAGTTTCTACCTGTCTGCTTGAGTGCGCAAGATCTGACCCACCCGCAGGGTTGGACTGGGACAAGAAATAGGCCTGGTCACCCAAAAAAAAGTGGCCCAACCCTCACCTCACAATCCTTGACCTCTGATGACGATGTCATTTGACACCACCCCAAAGTGACATCCCGGGAAGCGTTGAAACATGACCTTTCACCCTTGACAAAACATGAAGTGGCACCAAATAGCATTGTCCATAAGTACACTAAATTACTGTGAATCCAAGCAGAAGTCCAAGGCCAAATGATCATATGTTATTGTATAGCAATTAGGCTTAAGCTCTTTTTTAAAGAACAAATATGCATACAATATCACCCAACCTGTGTTGGTACTCATTTATCAACCAAAAAAGGATGAAAGGCTTTTTGAAGAAAAAAAAATGAAAAAACAATGTTTAAAAAATGTTTTTTTTTTAAAGAAATCGAACACAAAATATTTTTTTTCCATCGTTTTTCTTCCAAACCGGACCAGGCATGGCCAGAAACCGGCCCCCACTCCCAGGGACGATTTTGGCACAGCCACGGGCCAAAAGGCCGAGGGGCCAATCCGATCCTGCCCATCCGGCACCTCAGGCGTGGACCTGGGAGGCAGTTTACCCTCGGACAGGAATCTGGTAGTGCTTTCAGTGCTGGTAGTAGAGCAGAGCCCTTTGGGGGATTCCCAGTGTAAGAGCCCTCTGGCCCCTCAGCGGTGGGACTGGGAGGATACGTGGACCCCTCAGCCATGTGGCCGGTAGCTTGGAGAGCCTCGTTCCTCTTGCTGGTATTAGAGTCAACTAGGCCCCTCCCGCTTGGTCACCTCCTTGGAAAGTAGTCGCCCTTGCAGGGTGCTTTGGAAAATAATATACTTACTTTCGGTTTGGTCTTACTCCGCACATACTCCTGGATGTGCTCTGGTGCTGACCTGGAAAACAGCTCCCTACACCTGGACAGCTGGTTCTTTAATGACCAGGGTGTAAGTGCGTTGCATGCCGAGCAGCTGTCCCAGCCGTGGTTTTCCCCAAGGCACCGGAGGCAGAGCACCTGCGGGTCCGACGTGGGAAAGGATCTGTTGCAGGCCGGGCACCTGCTAAAGCCCGCTGCGGCCGACATGCGTCAGGGGAGCGGGGGGGACATAGGCACCGGAGGACTGAATATCTCCATCTCTAAAATACAGAGAGTGATTAGTACAAATAGAATACAAGAGAAACATATCCCTTTGGGAAGTCTAAAAGCGTGGAATTACATGGAAAAAGAACCTCAAGCACATCTTAGGTGAAAGGGGTCTGCTCCCGTTGACGCAGAAAAGAGGACTGGGGTGCGACGCTGATGAGCGGAGTCAAGGGAGTCCTGCTCTTGGGGCCACGCCCACACGCGCAACTAAATTTAAAGGGGAAAGTGATTTTTCTGGTGAAAAAGGTTGTGTTCCCGTCCCTAGCGAAGGACACTGATACAGTATGGAGGAAAGGGGACGGGACATAGGAGTAGGGCCTCTACACCACATTTTAAGGTTGGATGCGTGAAGATCCCTCAAGCCCCCATAAGTGGTAGGCAGAATTTCTGGCTTTTTAATCAATTTCAGGCTTTTCTACACAATGGTGAGTGTTGATGAGATGGATTTTCAGAATCAGACCCGTGGACAGATTCTGAGAGGCCATTATCTTCTGGTAAAGTCCATAAAGCACTAATGTGAAGCCAGATTTCCAAGGTAGTGTGACTGAGCAGTAAGGGTTCACAGTAAGTTGAGTGCGAGAGTAGTGAAGAGTTCAGTTACACATACACAGAGCACCCTTAATAAATCAAGCTAAGCATGATGTATAAAAATGGTTGCGGGTTAAAGAATCGCATAATACAAAGTTTCGAAATGCAATACTTTCGAAACAAAAGGACCGAAAAAGAAAAAAATCGAATGCACTTTTTGTGTTGGGTCTGCCCCCAAATCCCTCTTTTATGGCCAAAAACCGCACATTTTACCAATACCAAAACCAAAAAATATATACTTTTAAAAAAAGGCATTCAGCCTTTTTTTTCCCGTCCTTTTGATTTGAATGTATTGCATTCGATCCTTTTGAATTCGAAATGATGACCGGACACCATAAAAATATAGTAATACTTATTAAGCCTTGAACAAACGCTTATCAATTAAAAACGCAGGTAAGTAAACTAATAAACATACTCTATTAAAACATGTACACTCAACTTTGGGTGCTCTAGCTAAAGCGCACCAACACTTTCCTTTTCACACATGCAAATCAGTTTGATAGAACACAGCAATATAGTAAAGCAAGTGAAGAAAAGAAAGTAAGTAATAAACCAGTTAGAGAACAGGTAAGTAATTCAAACAGTAAAAAAAGTACAATAACATAGCTTTTAAAAAAAGAAAAGCACTGACACTTAAAAAGTTATTTTCTTGCTAAAGGAGATGGAGCCTCGTGCCCTTCGAGTCGAAGGCCCCAAAGTTAACCTTTGCAGGGAGCTAGGATTTAAGAAGGCTGAACAAGTGCTGGCAAACCAACATGTAGGTGGAAGTTTCTCACATAGAGCAAAACAAAGCAAGCAAAGTTCTTAGGCGGTGCTCTCCCAATCCCACTACCTTATGCCAATCTGTGAGAAACCAGAAGGTGTCTCACCCGCTAGTCCCCGCGGTCCTCTCTCTATCTCAGGTGGCCATGGCACGGCCATCGCCTTTGGATCCAGACCCTGGGGGAGGACCAGTGCAGGAGGATCACCTAGGTGAGGGGTCTTCGGGGAGTGGGAGTGGGAGACTGGATGGTAAGACGTGGTATCCCTCCCCCTGTAACACCTTCACCCCATCCTACCAGGCAGGATACGTGGTAACGTTACCCCCCGCTTTCTCTTCACAAACACTTCCACATGGACAACCTGCTCCGGGAGAAAACAGACTCACACCCGAGCAGTGTACCTCCGACATGTCCCGCTAGTATTGTCAGGCAAAGTCAGGCAATTACTGACAATCACTCACACCTGCCTTCTATTAAACTTCCCAACACGGATAAAAGGCAGAGCAAGAGAGCACACTCTGAGTGAGGCAAAGCACACGAAGGAACAGCAGTTTCGAATCTGCAGCTGAACGAGGGGAGAAAGACGGGAAACCAAGAAGGGTTTGCAAGGAGGTTAATACCCTTGACCTTTTCAGCAAGAAACTGAAGCAGAATGCATAAGGCCAGGAAACCAGACTGGAGAATCCTGCATTGTGTGTCGGAGATACCAAAGGCCCTCCCGTGTCACCAACCAAGGTGGGGAGGAGCAGTAGACGCCGGGATATCGTCCTTGGCTCCAAGAACAAAGAAGCATCAGAGAGATCAACACAGCCGGATGAGTTGGAGAGACCGATGCAAGACTGGTCTGTGTTGAAGTCAAGGTTGCAAGTGACAACGTTGTATAAGACCGCTGGAACGAACATTGTTAAACTGGCTTGATGAAAGACGCAAGTAAAGCTAAACTGCTAATGAATGTATGAATTTGAGAAGGAAAGATACGATACCGTTAACAAAGTGGTCCGGCACCGTGAGTTTGCTCAATAGAAGGTCTCTGTAAGGTATCCCGCCAAGAAAAACGAAAGCAAAAAGATTGATGAGAATAGTGTGTGAAATGAACCAAAGTGGTCCTGCGAAACCCATCGCACATTCGAAAGTCTTCGATTTTGTTATCAAGAGGATTCGAGCCCGAACCATGGAGATCCATGGTCCGATCCCGAACGAGGGAGACCAAGAGTAAACATTGTGGTACAAAGGGTTCCAAGCCTGAAGGAGGGAGACCCATGATAAATACTGAAAGCGAGAACATGTGCATGTGAAGGTCCTGATAGAAATGAAACTTTGATATTTGTTTGTTACTACAGGCCCTCTGCAGTAAGAGACTGTTATTGGAAAAGAACCTTTTGGCAGAAGGCCCTGATATCTATGCTTTGAACTATGCCCTCGTGGCAGAGAAGCCAGAATGTGTGCAAAGCACGAACTTGCTGCCTTGCCCCCGTGCTGAAAACATGGGGAAGGGAAGCCAACTGCTCAACCGTCCTGACATATTATTTCTTGAACACTTTTCTTACTTGCATACATTTTTGTCCCATACCCTTTTGTATTTAGAAGGATTGGCAATAGTTGTATTAGTATACGCCCTTTTATTTTGACAGAGATTCGACTAGGACTGCGTTATTAGTTGACAGCCGTAGCTTGCTCCCATCCTTAGATTTAGGTTAGATAGGCGTACAACCAACCCACTGAAGTTCAATAAACACCCTTGAACTGAGATCACTTGTGTCTGTTTTCGCTGTTTGATACCATGCCTTCCCTACAGAAGCCCAGGAGGGATCCTTGGCCAGGCAAGTGAGAGCTAGGGCTAGGATTGTGCGCCCTTCAAACCCTATTGATAAGGGGGGAGTAAAGTAATTTTAGTTTACTTACCTTACTTAGTATACCTCTTTCTTTTGTTTTAAGTACCATTTCTGTTACTAGTATGATGTGCCCAGGAAGTTCTGGTGGCAGCTGCTATTTATTTACTGGGCTTTTAACTTTTCTTGTGTGCACTTTTGATTTTTAAAATACCATATAGCCGCAAATTGCTGGGCTACAAGATTTTATCTTGTTCTTTGGCCACCTTGTCTTTTGACCTTGTTCCTACCCTTTAAGGGACGTATAGTCCATATAAGGCAATTGTGTTCCTGGACAAAGCCTTACGTTTCCCAGGGAAAACACCAATATGTGTTTGGCACCAAATGTGGGGGTTGGGATTGTTTGGGCTGTGACGAATCTGGACAATGTGTCCCTTCTCCACAGAGACGAGCCACCCCCTTTGAGGTTAGGGAGATAAGTCGGTTACGCAAGACCCTCCCTAGGGGTCTGGGCAAGTCTGACCTCACTGGGAGAGACTCCCCACTTGGGGACAAGGACTCCCATTCCAGAGTGGAGCTCCTAGTCCAAACCTGCATCGTTCAATCAGAAAAAAAGAAGCAGGCAACCACTAACTTCAAATCCACAGAAAAATGAATCCAACTACAGCAACATGGACACATCTGATTATTTTAATTTGTCTCCTTTTTTAGAGGATAAAGCTTGTGAAACCAGAATGCTGCAATAACCTCTTCAGGAGAAAACATTGAACTATTGAGCCCACCCTGAAGAAGAACACACTGTCTGAAATGCCTCAGCAAGGGCCTCTGCAAGCCAATAACAAAAAATTAAAAATAAAAAAGATTTTCAAAAAAAGAAAAAAAGAAAAGAAAAAGCTACCAGTCCAAACCACCTTGTCTGCCTATATGGATGTGGAAAAGACTTTGATATCTCCTGCAACAACTATTTTCCATCAAGATCCTTCTTTTCATGTATTGGCTAATGATAATGCTGAATAAAGCCTGAAGACCATGGTCAGCGAAGACAGACACCGTTCTGTTTATCCCTGTGATGTGTATAAGAGAGCAAACTCCTATGGAGGAAGGAGAAACGCTATGTAGAGGTGAGCCTCTGCATCACTTATGTCTCGGAGGGGCACAGGCAGCGGCAGAGAGGAGAGTGAGCCAGCCACAAGCCGAATGCCTGGGGTTTGGCTTTCTACCGACTGAGGAACCAAGGTCAGAGTGGGAGCATAGACGGGAATGTCCCATTCTCATCTTGTAGAGCGAAAACGAATGAGATGTGGTGGGCCGTGAGGCTGATAACGGATACTGAGACTAGATCGTATGAGGGAGCCTGAGTCCCCAAGCTCTGCACACACAGGACCGTAGCTACAGAGACAAGTAGCTGCGGGGAAAGGAACAAGGTTATAGGAACCTGAGAAACCCAACAGAGAGCCTACCATTACAAAGTGCGAACATTGTGATTAGTGGTTGTGAAAGCTATCAAGGTTGTGGGAGCATGAGAAACTGAGTGTGCAAATACCCTATAAAAGGGTGATCGATAAAAATCTGAACATTGTGATTAACGGCTGTGAAAGCCATCAAGGTTGTGGGAGCCTGAGAAACAGTGTGCAAATACACTATGAAAGGGGGATTGAGGAAGAGGTATGAACACTGAGTTAAGGTGGAGCAAGCAACACAAGATACAGAACAGGTTGGACAGCCCCCATGTGAAACAACTAGGGCGAAAGAAAATAACCTGTACGAGTGTTAGGAAAGATTTCTCTTTACAGCACCTTTCCTTCCATTGCTATGGGCCCCTAAACTTTTTGCCTGTATTTTTGTATCTGACAAGCTTTTTTGCAGTGAAGGCTTCAGCTTCACTACATTGGCTTTTGCTCATTTGTCATGGGGGAAACTGACATGTCCTTCAGACTGTCAGTACTGGGAAACATTGTTTTCATTAGTCTTGTTACTTTGTTGCCATTTTTGGTAACTTTGTATCATTGTACAATGCATCTTACAATGCAGTACAATGGGGTACACTTTTTGTTTTGCCCTAGACTACTGAGGATTTTTGGTTACTCTAGGTGTGCCTAATGGACAAGCTGGTGTCATTTACTTTAGACTTACAGTTGCATGGTTTTTCTATTGTCCTTTGGCCACCTTGTCTTAAACCCTTCTTCCTGGCCTATTAGGCCAGGAAAATCCTTCTATTGACTTCCAGTGCCCGGGAAAGCAGAGGCCTTTGGCGGGCTACCGGAGGGCTATGGGTGTTTGCTGCCAGGAAATGGGTGGCGACTGTCTGGTCCCAATCCACAAACTGGTTTCAGGGCATCTGAATGGTATTGATGAGTTGAGCCACCAGTGGCCCTGATTGGAACATTGGTGGGGAGTGTGTGTGGGCCAGATCTGTCATTAGCTAATGGGAGTTTCAGCTCTTGCCTGGCTTTTTGGATAAGAAGAGGACCCCTGCACCCACCCTACAGAGCTTCCGGAAAAAAACCAAAGGAGTCAAGTAACCTGTCCAGCTGCAAGACCCGCAAAGAGGCAGGAGACCAATTGGAAGAACGCCTGGCTACCAACCTCTGCTGCTGTCTTGTTGAAGATCTCCAGCATTCCTGCGAAGGAGCAGCAACCCTTGAAGTGGAGGTAACATCCATTCTCGACGTGAGCTTGGAGTCCTACGAAGAAGATCCTTTGGAAGTGCCTCTGCACAAACCAGTGGCTGATCAGCTCAGAGTTTGGGCTACCGTGCTGCAGACATTGCGGTTCCGAATTGAGGCCTGGAACTTGGGGGATCCTCAGCTTGTGCTCTAAGACTCACCTCTTTGAGATTTCGTGGTCCTAACACCAAGAGGTACCTGTATAGGAGGCGAAGTCTGATCGCGGCAAGTGAATCCACTTGCATCGCCGCGCATCAGTGGTCATTGTTTGAAACGGCTCACATGCATCCAGTCCTTTCCTGAGAGGGGCCCTGCATCAAGTTCTTTTGCATTTTTCAACTGGAACACCTTGCACCAGCATTAGTCGCCGACCGGAGAAGTGCTTGTATCTGCAGCCCCTGAGGATCAGAACCTGCAGGCTCTAGGGATTAAGGGCTGAAGCTGACGGCGGGAAAAGCAACTTCGGACCCTCTTCAGCAGACTTGTCTAGTCCTACAAAGAATCGGAGTACGTGGGGTGAGTTGTAGCGATACTAACCTAAACCCCTTACTCCCTCTTAAAGTTTTGATAACTTTTATAAACTTTTCTAACAGTTTGGCTTTGCCAATGCTTGTTCACACAAGCACTCCAAAAGTTGGGGACACATTGGTTAGTTAGAATAACTTGTCACCTAACCCTTGTAACTGTTCATTCGACCCCAGAAACTACCTTCATTTTTTTCAGCTTCATAAAACTGTATGGAACTTTGATGAACTTTTAGGCACAAAGCCCCATACATCTTAGGGATGGACTTCTGAAGCTAGTATTGGATCTCTGTGGACCTGTAGTGATTATACTAATCTGTACCTTCCTTGTCAGTGATTTGATATGTATTTTGTCATACTCCTGTGATTTCATATATGTATGTATTATTAGTGTTTTTTGATAGTATTACCTGTTAGTAATCATTATTTTATTCTCAGTGTTATATGGCCAAAAATAAATATTTGCATACCCGACTGCTGATTGTCTAAGTGTGATCCCTGACTTTGCACTGTGTACTCATTGTGGACCCCTCACAAGCTCACCACCTCTTGAGACTTAGTCTAGAACACTTGTCCACCTATATTGAACAGGTTTGGCTACAGCTCCCAGATTTGTCCCTGTCACAATACTAGGTTGGCCTTCTATACATCTGTCCACCAAGCCAGAGTATAGAAAATCCATCCCAGAAACGAGTATAACAGGACATTGGGGAAAACCCCAACGCCGCGAAAGAGGAAGTATTTTTTGTGTTTTTACAAAAAATACTGGAGGAATGGAAATGTTCACAAGAAGAGACAGTTTTCTTTGTTAACAGAAAAGAGTGAAACCCAAAACTTGATAAAAAGACTGGGAAGAATATCCTGCTGTGAAAAAAGGAACTTTGAAACCTGTGAGAAACCTAGGGGTATTCTCCCACGTAGACCCCGAGAATCCTCTATTCAGATGGCCAGGGAAAGACCATCACTTTTGGATCCCAACCCTGGGGGTGGACGAGCGAGGGCGGATCCACTTAGGGGATCCCGGGGTTGCTTTTGGGAGAGTGCCACAGGTAAGACGCTACCGGGACCGCAGGCAAAGAGGAGAAAGTCCTAGAAGCCGACGTAGGATACATGGACACCCTTGTCTCAAATCCAAGAGGGAGATAGAAACATCATAACACAATAAAACCAGACAAGGATGAGGGCCAGATAAGACACATACGCAGTTCCCACTTTACCACCCATTTGGCTTCACAGGCTTAGACCAGAGGAGTAAGAAATCACCCAGGTCTATAATCATGGAGCCAGGAGACGCCCCTCCTTTTCTAGTCACTTACTGTATAGTGGGTTCGGCCATAAATACCCATTTCCATCTTGCCCCATCTCCCCATTTCCAACAAGTACTGGGACGAGGAAGAGGCAATTAGAAGCAATGAGGATTACCCATAGAAACAACATAGGGATACAAAGAGCGACCTCCTACATAACACCATTAGGCTGTCCCACTAATAGAGTTAGGCAAAGTCAGGCACTTTACTAAAACTGCGCACACCTGACTCCACTTGACTCTTCACTAGACTATAAAAGCTGTGGTTCTGCCAGAAGCAGTGAGCGAGCTAGGGTTACTGGTTGTAACGTGGAAGCCAGGAACAGCAAGAGGAGACCCGAATGCAGAGATGCTGACCCGGTTTGTCAGGAGGTATGCAGTGTGGCCAGGGAGGACGTACTGCAGGCTGTTGGCCATGACCAGGCCAGTGCTTGTTCCCCTGGGACGTGGGCCCGTCCCAGGAATGTCAGAGGGGCAGGTGGTTAGACCCTGAACTCAGTCTTCAAGATCCTGAGGACCCACTGATCAGTGAGTTTTCAGTCAGCGAGAGAGTTAGAAAACTCTGTAGCTTGCGGGTGGCTGAAGCGGAAGAGAAAAGCAGAAAGAAGCAATCGGTATTAAGCAGAAAGAAATGAATATTGTTAATCAGAAAGTAGAAAGAAAGCACAAAGCGCGACAGCGATTGCAAAGCAAAAAGCAGCAAGAAAGAGGGCGTGAGAGACCCAAGAGCCAAATGGGGGGTGCGAGCGACCCACAAGCAAGGACGGGGGTGCAAGAAGCCCAAAAGCCATAAAGGGGGTGAGAGCAACCCGCAAACAGGAGAGGGGACGAGAGAGACCAAGAAACTAGAAAAGGGGTGCAAGGCACCCGAAATAAAGTGAACAGTGAAAGACAGTGAAAGAAGGTGCAAGTGTGCACAGGAAAAGTGGAACCAGTGGAAAGGGGTGCAAAGGTGCACAAGTAAAAGTAAAGAAAAGTGCAAGAGGAATAAGAGCAGAGTGGAAAAAGGCACGAGAAGGGAAAGGTGTCTGAAGAAACTTTTAAAGTGAAAAGAGAGGGCCCGGAAGTCAGAGTGGTTGCGCAGGGGAGCAGCAAAAAAGCCCAGACTTTTCTAAAGTCTCTGACACTACCCCAGAAGAGGAATAGGTGATGAAAGGTGCACCCCGTTGAAGTGAACTTGTATTTGAGACCCGAGGGGCATGAACTTGGGCAAGGGAACTCTGAGAGGCTTAAAAGTGAACTGGAAGAATTGTAACTTGTGTAAGGGAACCCCAGAGACATTGGGAACTTTGTTGACATACTGCAAGAGCCTTATGTGGAATGAACTGAGAGCAACCCGTTAAAATTGTTCATTTTTTTGTGAAACTGTCAGAACTGCACCCAAGGGTAAGATTACCTGAAACCAGTCTTGGTTTAGATTTTCTTTTTGAACCACCATTTTTTTTGCTTTGAGTAGACCCCAAACACATTTTGGCAAAGAGTGAGGGCAAGCATAAGTTATGACACAGACGGATTTTGGTTTTGGACTCACAGACATCGACGGCCCTTAGAAAAATCAGTTGAGGGAACAATCCCCTTAGAGTTAGGGCCAGTTATGCATTACACCAACCCCACAACGTTATTCAATAAAGGTTTTTCAACTATTACATTCGAGTCTGTGTCTCTCTTGATACCATGCCTGTCTCACAAACCTCAGAACTAAATATTAATTGGGCCAGGCAGATGCCCTACTGAAGCTATTGTACAAAGCCTCCCCTTTCCCATTTAGTTTAATCTTTTTTCCAAAGTGGTAGGGCCAGTTAGTTGGATAGGATTTGGCCCAAAGAACTTTATTTTGGCCTTTAGTTTTAGTTTTTCTAGGTAGGGGACTCCCCCATGGTAATAGGGCTAGTTCGGCATTTTGTTTTTTTAATTTTAATAAATGGCCTTGAAAATGGCCACTAATCTAATCCTGGTCAGAGTGTGTCTGTTGGTGGGCAGATGTGGAGGACAGGACACCTCCTGCCAGTTTGAATTGTACAGATTGTTGCTATTGGTGGACTCAAGGTCGAATCCAACTCGAATTTGGGAAAAGAGGAGGGCTCTTTCAACAATGTTTTAGACCGTCATTGGAGCCAAGGCCCCCTTGAAGCAGAGCACCCTGCTGAATACCTGTGGATCGTCTTTGCAGCCAACCAGCAATGCCTACAGCAAAGTCCCGGCGAAGCCTGGCTTATTTGTCTGATCTCCTGAAGGCCTTCATTTGTGCTTCCACCCCTGGATCGGTGAGAATAACCACTCTCGATCCCTGCTCGAGGATCCTGCCTGTGTGGACTAACCAGCTTGCTTTGGACTACCCCGGTCGCTGCCCAAAGTTTGGACATGGGACTCCACAGACCCCCAACTTGTGAGACAAGAGGCCTTCTAGCATAAAGAAGAGCCTTGCACGACCAGCTTATTAGTTTACGCCTGGATGTTAGGCTTTTGCCATTTCTTAAGTGGCCATTGCGGCCCCCTGCCTGCATCGTGTAGTGGAGGTCATCTGAGGGCGTAGACAACGTGGTCCTTTCTTTGTCGTGCCAGGGTCGTCAAGCTGTCCAGTCCCTGGAAACGTCAGCCCTCTACATAAGGTAAGGGATGCTGCCATAGGAAAAACACAGATGCCAGTGAGAGGTCTACCAGCACTGGTAACCCAACAAGATGAACCAGTGCACCCAAAACAAAAATGAATGCAGTGGAGAAGTGAGGTGGAAAACCCTTACTCACCTTTAAAGGCAACAGAAAAAAAGGAGAGCTCAATAGTAAGGCTGGTGGGGAGGTGGGGTGAGCTCCAAGCAAGAATTGGGAAGATTTGCAAAAATCTCCACAAAAAATATTACAATTCATTTATGTTTCTGGAAAAAAGTTGATTTACAATGTTAAGAAACAAATAATCCCAATAAAGTGAGGTCATAAACTAGGACACGTTTCAAGTCAGGGATGTCAAAAGCAGTACCTTCATCCATATCTTTGGAGAAACGGTTAAGGATTCGCCCGCTGGGAGTGGTGTCAAAGAACTTCATCGGGCTGCGCAGAATGCGACGGAAGAGGTCATCATGGAGTTTAGACGAGGCGCGCAGGGTTCCCTAGATCACAAATGCAACAGTCAATTCTACAGCACTAAACACTGCAGGAGCAGAATTGCCTCTGCACAAAGACATGCAGCTTTTAAAAAGTGACAGCTGGACTTTTTAGGCCAAAGCATGAGGACACAGGACTAAGGAAGTCAGGTCAAACATAAGAGTCAACGAGACTGCTTCTAGTAATGGTGTTGTTGCTGTGAAAAGGTACACATTGTTGAGTCAGAGAAATTCAAGTCAACAGCTAATTTGCATACCTAAGAAGGAACATAAACGCACCTTGACAAAGACAACGCCCCGGACAGCCTTGAGAATCAGCATTACCACCATGGAAAGGGCATACACCCCTGCATAATAATGCATGCGAGGGTTATCCTTCATGCTATGGCTCACAATCGTCTCATTCCCCAACACTATAGTGGTGTTCTGCAGGAAACAAAAATACACAATTTAATCATGTTTATTTGATGTAGTGACTCTAAGCAGTTAAACATTTAAACAAGTCATGCATTTGAGCTAACAATGTGGAAGTCAAACAGAAACCAAATAGCTTGTTCATTGGCTGAAACCCACTAATGAGGACCGTAATCACATTTTTGCACTCCCTGCCGCATCAAAGGATAATCAGTTTTAACCCACCCATAAACGCAGTGCAGGTCAAAATCTCCTCTGAGCAAGAGTACCAACAGCAACACTAGGCATGCGTTTCTGCCTCATTGGGCACCACCGGAATGCACACCCTGGTTTTAATTGTTGGGTTAGCATATTATGTGACAGTAGTACGATACCTCAGAGGTCACACATTCACCCTAGCTCCTTTGTAAACATGCCTAGATTCATACCTCTATGTTAGGAGGGTTTTTCAAACTCACTACCTGGGGTAGGACCTGGAAAAGCTAACCTAGGGATAGCAAGGCTTTCACAACGCCAGAGATAAACCACTCACATATGTAGCATAGGCCAAGCAGTACGGCTGAACTAAGGAGGAAGGGGGCACTGTTGTATGGGGCAGTTGACACTTAATAGAAACAGCAAATAAAAAGAACCATACCGCTAAGCATACACATAACACTGATGTATTACAGTACTACACTAAGGCACACTTTAAATTAAGCAAAAACATCAACATACACATGGTGGCGAATACAGGGAATTCGTCCCCTCTTCCCAAGGGGGAGCCACCCCCTTTGGGACTAGGGCGGCGAGCCTGATAAGCTTATGACCCCCTAGGGTGACAGAGAAAGTAGGATCCCACTGGGGCTGAACCCCCCCCCCCCCAACCCCTTAGAGGCCATGCAATCCATAGATAGGGATATGTGTCATCCTTCCTTGTCTCAAGAATACAATACGTTTGTTGATTATATGGGAATTGACATATGTAACTAGTTACCCCTGGATATATCAATGGGTGGTATGGTTTCTAACCCTACTCAGGCACCGTCCTTAACCTGGCTTGGAGAACAGGTCATAAGCACACACCCACGATACCTAGAAGGAGGAGAGCTGTTAGGCAGAAACCTGTGCAGTTCCCTTTGGGAACACTGCATAAGATTTAGGACTACAGGTGTTAGCAGTAAACCCACTTGGTAGCAGTCTGTACCACCCAGATTTACCTGGTAGCTGTGGCTGAGCAGTCAGACTTCCCTCAAGAAGAGTTAGGCAGTATGCAAAGTATACACAATAGGCACTCAGATACAATAATACAAGCAAACACTGACCACAGCTTTGGTATCAAAGTATATAATAATTTATTTAAAAACACAATGTTTGAAACACTCCAGCACTCTTATTGTAAAACACTCTAAACACAGTTACTATTATAATATATACAACCCTTATTCCTTATCAGATAAGTCTTAGTTAACGCCACTTATTTCGAGACAGAGGTGAGCGCTTAACTATAGATGACACTCCAATAAGTTCATGAAGAAGGGAGGGAAAAAGGCAGAATATGGAAAGATACACCACTCTAAGATTTAGGAACACTTTTAGCAAGGCAGAAGAGCAAAAGTCACTTGTGAGCCAAAGTCCATAGGCTGGGCCCACTCTTAGAGAGAGCAGAGCACAAATGCGCCCAAGATCACACAGTTACACTAGGCTTTGAAAGTCTTGCAGAGAGTTCGAAAAGAGTTTAGAGAGGCTCAGAAAAGTTTAGCCAGGGTGTCCCAGGCTAACCCAGGTTCGAAAGCCGGGGGCTAAATCTTCCCCCATACAGTCAGTGGCAAGGGAAGCCAGCCGAACACGGTACCTTAAGTGGGAAGGATCCTCCAGCGGTGGCAGTTGTTCCTGGCAGCGGGTGCAATTCTCGGCATCGTCCAGGGGAAGAGAAGATCTCGACTTGGAGGGAAGCTGAAGGTCGTTGCACTGCCAGGGAAGAAACCAGCCGCAGAGTTTTCTGGTTAAAGGTATTACCCTTTATTTCGTGGTCGTGGTAAAACGTGGTATTCCTGATGCCGGGGTGCTTGGCACAGGCAAGGCGGCCACGAGATGCGTCGGGAAGGTGAAAAGACGGTGAAACTGGTTATCCCCACCAGTCAAAGGAAGAAGACGCTCCACCGGGAGATCTCCTCTGTCGTTGGGAAAAGTGGTGAGACGGTCCAGCAGGGCTCCACCGGTGGTGTCGTCGTGGCAGGTCGGTTCAGCTTCTCCCTCGTTGGATTCTTAGGTCCTGTGGCGACTTCTGAAGTTCCAGTCCCCAAAGCCCTGCTTTTATGCAGAAAACCCCCACTCACTCAGCCTAGCTGTCACTCAAACATGCTAAGTGGTGAGCCGGCCGGCTCACCACTTGGGCCAATCAGGACGGAGTGCGACTTGAGTTGCCTAGGCAACTCAGTCCAGGGTGCCTAAATCCCCCTCCACCCCTCCTAAGTACCCCAGACAGAGTGCCACCACTTTGGAGGGCTTCTGTGGAGAAGCCCGCCAAAAAAGTGGAACAAAGGGCTCGACTTGGGTTGGAGTCACAGAAGAGAACACAAACACCATTTTAGAACCGAGTTTTGGCAAAAAATACCAACCGGAGAATTAATAATAATTAAATAAACTGGCGGTATGTTCGAGGCTATCGTAATTAAAAAAATAAAGATGATAGCCTCGAACAATGGGAAAATCCCATAGAGAAATATTCGTGGTTGAATATAAAAAGTAGTATCCACTGCCACCAGCCAAAACTCGATCAGGGGGGATGGAGACGTGCCCCCTCGACGAACAGACCCCGGGTCAATCGAATTGCCCCAGCCAGTACGTCCACAATATGATGGTTTGTACTGGTTCTGTTCAGAATTCAAGACTAGTAAAGTCAATGGTGACTTTACATGCCCTGGGAGACAGTAGTCAGTCCCACGGTATGGAGTCTATACTGGGGGGTCACTATGCCACCCCTGTGTTACTGCACTGAGGGTGCTGTGTAACACACATCACAAAAACACATGAAGCCCTATGGAGTAAAAGACCCCTGTTAGGCAGAAACCTGTGCAGTTCCCTTAGGGAACACTGCAAAAGATTTAAGCCTACAGGTATAGCAGTAAACCCACTTGGTAGCAGTCTGTACCACCCAGATTTACCTGGTAGCTGTGGCTGAGCAGTCAGACTTCCCTCAAGAAGAGTTAGGCAGTATGCGAAGTATACACAATAGGTACTCAAACACAATAGTACAAGCAAACACTGACCAGAGCTTGGTTTCAAAAGTATATAGTTATTTATTTTAAGAACACATAAGTTGAAAACACTCTAGCAATATATAGTAAAACACTTCAAACACAGTTATATGGAAAGCAGTCCCAACCCTTATTCCTATCTAGACAACTCTAGGTTAACATCACATATTTCAAACAGAGGTGAGTGCTTAACTTTAGATGACACTCTAGTAGGTTCAAAGAAGGGAGAGAAAAAGCAGGAATAGGCTAAACAAACCACTCTAAGGTCAAGAACACTTTCAATAGGCTCAAAGAAGCATAAAGTCACAGGTGAGCAAAAGTCACTAGGCAGGGCCCACTCTTAGAGCAGACAGAGCGACAATGTGCCCAAGATCACACTGTTATTAGGGATTCAGAGTCTTGCAAAGAGTTCAGACAGAGTTTAGAGAGGCTTAGAAAGTTTAGCCAGGGTGTCCCAGGCACTCCCAGGTTCGAAAGCCGGGGGCTAAAACTACCCCGTACAGTCGGTGGCAGGGGAAGCCAGGCGGAACACGGTACCTTAGACGGGAAGGATCCTCCAGCGGTGGCAGTTGTTCCAGGCAGTGGCAGCAAGGCTCGACGTCGGTCAGGGGAGAAGAAGTTCTCGCTGAAGAGCAGAAGAAGAAGGTCGTTGCACTGCCCGGGAAGAAACCAGCCGCGGAGTCCTCCGGTTAAAGGGTTGTACCGACTTTCGCGGTTGTGGTAAAAATGTGGTATTCCGGTTGCCGGGGTGCTTGGCACGGGCAAGGCGGCCACGAGATACCTCGAAGAAGCGAAAAGAAGGTGAAAACTGGTTGTCCCCACCAGTCAAGGGAAGGAGCCACTCCGTTAAGAGTTCTCCTCGGTCGTTGGGAAAAGTGGTGAGACGGTTCAGCAGGGCTCCACCGGGTGGTGTCGTCGCAGCAGGTTGGCTCAGCTCTTCCCTCGTCGGATTCTTGGTCCTGTGGCGACTTCTGAAGTTCCAGTCCCCAAAGCCCTGCTTTTATGCAGCAAACCCCCATTCACCCAGCCTAGCTGTCACTCAAACATGCTAAGTGGTGAGCCGGGCGGCTCACCACTTGGGCCAATCAGGACGGAGTGCGACTTGAGTAACCAAGGTAACTCAGTCCAGGGTGCCTAAATCCCCCTCCACCCCTCCTAAGTACCCCAGACAGAGTGGCACCACTTTGGAGGGCTTCTGTGGAGAAGCCCGCCAAAAGTGGGACAAAGGGCTCCACTTCGGGTCAGAGTTACAGAGGCGAACGCCAACGCCATTTTAGAATCAAGTTTTGGCAAAAAATCCCAACCGGAGTTATATTAATAAATATATAAACCGGCGGTATGTTTGAGGCTACCGTAAATACATAATTAAATGTGTTAGCCTAAAACAATGGGAAATCCCATAGGAAAATATTCGCGGTCGAATATAAAAAGTAGTTTCCACTGCCACCAGCCAAAACTCGATCAGGGGGGACGGAGACATGCCCCCTTGACTAACAGACCCTGGGGCAATCGAATTGCCCCAGCCAGTACGTCCACAATATGATGGTTTGTACTGGTTCTGTTCAGGATTTAAGACTAGTAAAGTCTTTGGTGACTTTACCTGCCCTGGGAGACAGTAGTCAGTCCCAGGGTATAGAGTCTATGTTGGGGAGTCCCTAGGACACCCCTGGGTTACGGCACAGAGGGTGCTGTGTAACCCACATCACAAAAATACATGAGGCCCTATGGAGTAAAAGACCCCATAGCCCATTCAACACAAGGTTTAACCAAGAAAACACACTTCAACATGCCCAAGAGTGAGGGTAAAAGAGTCTCACTCTTGGCAGGAGAAAAAAAAGAAACCCTAGAAATCCAGCAAAGCTGCTGGGGGACTCACTAGGTAGGGAAATTCAGCCTAAACAGAGAATTCTCCCTAACACTCGCCCCCCCCCCCAGACTAAGGGACAGGAGGATTTAATCCACTCCTGGATGAACCTCATACCTCTAGTCGATGATATACATCCTAGAGAGTCCATCAGCATTTTGATGGTGACACCCTGACCTGTGCTCAATGGTGAAATCAAACCCTTGCAGGCAGATTGAACATCTCAATAGTTTTGGATTCTCCCCTTTCATTTGCATTAACCATCTCAAGGGTTGGTGGTCAGTCTGAATAACAAAAGTAGAACCATACAAGTATGGCCTAAACTTCTTCAGTGCCCACACAATAGCAAAGCATTCTCTTTCGATTGTTGCCCACCTTGTCTCAGGATCCTTCAGTTTTCTACTGATGAAGCAAATGGGGTGCTCCCTACCCTTCTCATCCAGTTGGCTTAGAACTGCACCTATACCTACATTGGAAGCATCAGTTTGTACAATGAAAGTTTGGTGGTAGTCAGGAGCTCTTAATACTGGAGCTTGGCAAAGAGCTCTCTTCAGTTTTTCAAAGGCCTGATTGCACTCCTCATTCCATTTTACCTTTTTAGGGAATTTAGGAGAGGAGATTACATTCAGTGGAGAAGCTATGGTCCCATAGTTCTCAATGAAATTCCTGTAATACCCAGTGAGGCCTAGGAAGGCTCTCACTTGGGTTTGAGTAGTTGGTGTTGTCCAATTTTGCACAGCTTCAATTTTGCTGAGCAAAGGCCTTATTTCTCCACCTCCTACCTCATGTCCAAGGTAGACCACTTTACTTTGACCAATCTGGCACTTACTGGCTTTGATTGTCAAATGGGCCTGTTCAAGGGCCTGCAACACATGTCCTAGGTGGTTCACATGTTCCTCCCAGGAGTGGCTGAAGACTGCAATGTCATCCAAGTATGCCATGCAGAAATCTTCCATCCCAGCCAGAACTTGGTTCACCATCCTTTGGAATGTGGCAGGTGCATTTTTTAATCCAAAAGGCATGACCTTAAACTGGTACAAGCCAACTGGGGTTGAAAATGCAGTTTTCTCCTTGGCATGGTCTGTCAGGGCTATTTGCCAATAGCCTGACGTAAGATCAAATGTGCTGAGGTACTTGGCTGCACCAAGTTTATCCACCAACTCATCTGTCCTGGGCAAAGGGTGGGCATCAGTCTTGGTGACTGCATTTAGAGCTCTATAGTCCACACAGAATCTCAAGTCTTTGGATCCTGCCTTTGGTACTAACACAACTGGGCTAGACCATGGACTAGTAGAGGGCTCTATTACCCCGAGATCAAGCATCTTCTTGACCTCTCCTTTGATGTGGGTTCTGATGTGTTCTGACATTCTGTACCCTCTGCTTTTGACTGGCAGACAGTCACCAGTGAGTATATCATGCTGGCCCCAAGGGGTCAAGCCTGGTGACAGTGAGAACAGGGAGGCAAACTGATTTAACATAGATTTGCACTCCTCCTGTTGCTCAGGTGTCAGGTCTGAAGAGAGATTGACTCCTTCAACTTTTTCATCTAAAGGCACACCTTTGAGGAGATCAGGGAGAGATTCACTCTCTTCTTCCTCTGCAGCTGAAGCTAGAAGCAAGGCTCCTATGTCAGGTCTGGAGATGTATGCTTTTAGTCTGTTGGTGTGGAAGACTCTAGGAGCTTCCCTGGGTCTGCCCAGATCCACCAGATAGTTGACCTCTCCAAGTTTTCCCACAATCTTGAAGGGTCCCATCCATTTGTCTTGCAAGGCCCTCTGCCTTGTTGGGAGCATAACTAGAACTAGCTGGTCTTGAGTAAACTCAACCATGTTAGCCTTCTGGTCATGCCAATGTTTGACCAGAGCTTGACCAGCTTTCAAGTTGTCACTTGCTTCTGCCATCATGTGTGACATTCTCCTCCGGAGACCTATCACATAGTCAGTCACTCTGACTGGCTTGAGGGGAGGAGCACCTTCCAATCCCTCCTTAATCAGGGCCAATGGACCTCTGACCGGATGGCCATAGAGAAGCTCAAAGGGAGAATAACCTACTCCCTCCTGAGGGACTTCTCTATAAGCAAAGAGAAGGCATGGCAGTAGAAGGTCCCACTTCTTTTTAAGGGGTTCCTCTAAAGCACCTATCATGCTCTTCATGGTTCTGTTAAACCTTTCAACCAACCCGTTTGTCTGAGGGTGGTATGCTGTTGAGAACTTCTAAGTAACTCCACAGGTTTTCCACATGGCTTTCATGTAGTGGGACATAAAGTTTGACCCCCTGTCAGAGATTACTTCCTTAGGAAACCCAACCCTGGTAAAAAGACCAAGGAGGGCCTTAGCCACAGCCGGAGCCGTAACAGTCCTCATAGGAATTGCCTCAGGGTACCTAGTAGCATGGTCTACTACAACAAGTATAAACCTGTTGCCTGAGGAGGTTGGAGGATCAAGGGGACCAACAATGTCAATCCCTACCCTCTCAAATGGGACTCCCACAACTGGGAGAGGCACTAAAGGTGCCACATTCTTGGAACCAACCTTACCAGAAGTCTGGCAGGTATGGCAGCTCTTACAATATCTATCTACTTCAGCCCCCATCCTTGGCCAATAAAAGTAGAGAGAGAGCCTTTCCTTGGTCTTCTTGAAACTCAAGTGACCAGCCAAAGGTATCTCATGGGCTAATTGTAAGAACTGTTGTCTGTTCTCTTGGGGGACTACAAGGCGCTTGTAGTCTCCAGGTTCAGACTCAGTTGGTTCACTATAGAAGAGGCCATCTTCCCAGTGTAACCTATACTTCCCAGGCTCTTGCCCATCAGCCTGAGAAGCTGCCTGGTGGCGGAGACCTTCCAGAGTTGGACATTCTCTTTGCCCCTTACGAAAAGCCACCCTGCTAGGTCCACCTTCTGCCAGTAAAGACTGCAGCTCAGGATGGTCCTCAGGGTCCAAATCTCCAATAAGGTTTGGGCCTCCTTCTAGCTCTTCCTCAGAGTCTAGCTCAACCACACAGGGTTGTACCTCCCTCTCAGCCTCAGCTGGAGGAGGAGTTACAGGTGTAACTTTGGACAACCTAGGGGAAGTCCTTGTTGGAAGCACTGGAGTGCTTGCTGCTGGCTTTTTCCTAGGAGTCTTGGGTTGCCCCTTTGCTCCTGATCTGGTTGTTACTGCGGTAAGTTGCTCCAGTGGGAGAGGAGTGATTTCTGTCATCATCTCCTGAGATAACCCTCTCAGGGTTTTCTCTCTTGCAGGTTTTGTGAGCTCCTGTAACCTCTTGCTAGGTGGTCTGGGGGTATGTGACACAACTCCAAGAGCTTTGAGGTCATTACCCAACAGAACCCTACCTGGCACTTCACATTGTACACTGACAGGTATTTTTACAGCCATATCATTACATTGGATGAGAACTGGTAACTGGGGACACATCTGCACAGGCCCACCAGCTAACTTGGTGAGGCATTTGGGTGCCTTAGCAACATCCTCTGCCTTGAAAAATGATTCATCCACCACAGTTATGCTGGCTCCAGTGTCCCTAATGGCAGGAGTCTCCTGACCATTCACCTGGACACTGTCCTTATAATACTCTTTAGTATTATCTGGGATAGAGTTATAGACATCTAAGTTCTGTTGTTCCCACAACCCCAGAGAGACTAAAGAAACCCTAGCTGAGACTCCAGTGGGTTCATCAGCCAGTAATAGAAAGTTTCCACTTGCCATATGTACTTCCTCTTCTGGAGCGAAGGCTAAGGAGGCAAGCTGGACCCCTGAAGGTTTACCCTTACATCTGGGATCTCCTTTCACATGGTCAGTAGCCTTACAAACAAAGCATGAGCCAAAGGCTCGCTGGAATGGAGGCTTGTTCTGACCTCCTTCTGGTCTGGGACCAGAAGGTATACTAGCCTGATTCGGTTTCCCTTGTGGCTTACCCTTATAGTTTTGTTTGGGGCCCTCTTTGGAATTTGTAGTATTAGAATTCTCTTTGGAGTCCTTTTTAGGCTGTTTCTCCCCATCCTTTCTCTGAGTTACCCCAGAGTCCTTGTGAGTGGCCCTGTTGGCAACCCACAAGTCAGCAGCCCTAGCTAGTTTCCGGGAATCTAATTCCTTGGAATCAGCCAAGTGTTGTCTGAGCTCAGGAGAGCAGGCATCATAAATAGTCTCCAACATAAACAAATTCTTCATACCTTCATAAGTGTTCACCTTGTAACCCTTAATCCATCCCTCTAAGTTTTTCAACCCTTCACTCACCCAGGTAGCCCAAGGGGTACCATCATGCTTTTTGAGGCTCCTAAACCTCTTAAGATACTGGGAAGGGGTCTTCCCAAACCTAGCTATCAAAGCTAGTTTCACACATTCATAGTCCTTCTTATCCTCCTCCCCCATCTCCATTACCACATCAGTTGCAACAGGGGGAAGCCTAGAGAACAACCAGGTGAGTAAGTCATTTCCTGTGATGTTCTGGAGCCCATGATTATATTCAAACAGAGACAACCAATCCAACACATCCAACTTAGGCTCATACATACCAACCAATTCTTTAGGCATCCGGGGTCTTTTAGGACTGGAACTTCTAGAGGAGCCAGGGAGAGAAGCATTCTCAACAGACAATTTCTTCATTTCTAGCTCATGCTTGAGCTCCATTTCCCTTAGCCTTAGTTCCTTTTCAGTTTTAGCATTAAGTTTTTTATACTCCAATTCTAGTTTCATTTTCTCTAGTTCATAGTACTGGGGACTAAATGTGGGACCTGGTAAAGGCCCAGTAGGCACAGCAGGTAGAGCAGGCAGAGGCCTAGGGGGGACAGTCACAACAGCCTCACCCTCCTCCTCTGACTCTTCCTCAAAATCATCAACATTTTGTTCTATGCCAATTTCAATACTGTCATCTACATTTGCTGGAGTGGTAGGTTCCTCTGAACCATCACCCAGACTTTGGTTAGCTAACAATCTTTCAATCAGCTCCATTTTCTTGCCCTTAGTCATGAGATCCTTATGTTTACAGAGCACTCTTAAACAATCAGCAGTTTTGGCTGCAAGGGACTCTTGACTAGCTTTCTATAACTGACATGTTAGAGGTTTACTTTTACAGTGCTAAGCTTTGTGGTTAGTTGCACTAAGGTATCTAAAGCACACCAAAATGTATACTCAATACAAATCCCACCGCTGTACACCAGTGTTAGGCAGAAACCTGTGCAGTTCCCTTAGGGAACACTGCAAAAGATTTAAGACTACAGGTATAGCAGTAAACCCACTTGGTAGCAGTCTGTACCACCCAGATTTACCTGGTAGCTGTGGCTGAGCAGTCAGACTTCCCTCAAGAAGAGTTAGGCAGTATGCGAAGTATACACAATAGGTACTCAAACACAATAGTACAAGCAAACACTGACCAGAGCTTGGTTTCAAAAGTATATAGTTATTTATTTTAAGAACACATAAGTTGAAAACACTCTAGCAATATATAGTAAAACACTTCAAACACAGTTATATGGAAAGCAGTCCCAACCCTTATTCCCATCTAGACAACTCTAGGTTAACATCACATAATTCAAACAGAGGTGAGTGCTTAACTTTAGATGACACTCTAGTAGGTTCAAAGAAGGGAGAGAAAAAGCAGGAATAGGCTAAACACACCACTCTAAGGTCAAGAACACTTTCAATAGGCTCAAAGAAGCATAAAGTCACAGGTGAGCAAAAGTCACTAGGCAGGGCCCACTCTTAGAGCAGACAGAGCGACAATGTGCCCAAGATCACACTGTTATTAGGGATTCAGAGTCTTGCAAAGAGTTCAGACGGAGTTTAGAGAGGCTTAGAAAGTTTAGCCAGGGTGTCCCAGGCACTCCCAGGTTGGAAAGCCGGGGGCTAAAACTACCCCGTACAGTCGGTGGCAAGGGAAGCCAGGCGGAACACGGTACCTTAGACGGGAAGGATCCTCCAGCGGTGGCAGTTGTTCCAGGCAGTGGCAGCAAGGCTCGACGTCGGTCAGGGGAGAAGAAGTTCTCGCTGAAGAGCAGAAGAAGAAGGTCGTTGCACTGCCCGGGAAGAAACCAGCCGCGGAGTCCTCCGGTTAAAGGGTTGTACCGACTTTCGCGGTTGTGGTAAAAATGTGGTATTCCGGTTGCCGGGGTGCTTGGCACGGGCAAGGCGGCCACGAGATACCTCGAAGAAGCGAAAAGAAGGTGAAAACTGGTTGTCCCCACCAGTCAAGGGAAGGAGCCACTCCGTTAAGAGTTCTCCTCGGTCGTTGGGAAAAGTGGTGAGACGGTTCAGCAGGGCTCCACCGGGTGGTGTCGTCGCAGCAGGTCGGCTCAGCTCTTCCCTCGTCGGATTCTTGGTCCTGTGGCGACTTCTGAAGTTCCAGTCCCCAAAGCCCTGCTTTTATGCAGCAAACCCCCATTCACCCAGCCTAGCTGTCACTCAACCATGCTAAGTGGTGAGCCGGCCGGCTCACCACTTGGGCCAGTCAGGACGGAGTGCGACTTGAGCTACCAAGGTAACTCAGTCCAGGGTGCCTAAATCCCCCTCCACCCCTCCTAAGTACCCCAGACAGAGTGGCACCACTTTGGAGGGCTTCTGTGGAGAAGCCCGCCAAAAGTGGGACAAAGGGCTCCACTTCGGGTCAGAGTTACAGAGGCGAACGCCAACGCCATTTTAGAATCAAGTTTTGGCAAAAAATCCCAACCGGAGTTATAATAATAAATATATAAACCGGCGGTATGTTTGAGGCTACCGTAAATAAATAATTAAATGTGTTAGCCTAAAACAATGGGAAATCCCATAGGAAAATATTCGCGGTCGAATATAAAAAGTAGTTTCCACTGCCACCAGCCAAAACTCGATCAGGGGGGACGGAGACGTGCCCCCTTGACTAACAGACCCTGGGGCAATCGAATTGCCCCAGCCAGTACGTCCACAATATGATGGTTTGTACTGGTTCTGTTCAGGATTTAAGACTAGTAAAGTCTTTGGTGACTTTACCTGCCCTGGGAGACAGTAGTCAGTCCCAGGGTATGGAGTCTATGTTGGGGAGTCCCTAGGACACCCCTGGGTTACGGCACAGAGGGTGCTGTGTAACCCACATCACAAAAATACATGAGTCCCTATGGAGTAAAAGACCCCATAGCCCATTCAACACAAGGTTTAACCAAGGAAACACACTTCAACATGCCCAAGAGTGAGGGTAAAAGAGTCTCACTCTTGGCAGGAGAAAAAAAAGAAACCCTAGAAATCCAGCAAAGCTGCTGGGGGACTCACTAGGTAGGGAAATTCAGCCTAAACAGAGAATTCTCCCTAACAACCCCATAGCCCATTAAACGCATCTAGAGTCAAAGGAACACACTCAAATCATGCCCAAGAGGGAGGGTAAAAGAGTCTCACTCTTGGCAGGAGAAAAAATGAAACCCCAAAAAATCCAGCAAAGCTCCTGGGGGACTCACTAGGTTAGGAAATTCAGCCTAAACAGAGAATTCTCCCTAACAAGAGCTGATCCAGATTGGCGGAATGGTAATCAGAGACCTGTGGAACCCTCCTCCTGGGGGTATCCAGTCATTTTACTGTAGATCTTTTATTCAAAGTATTTTTGACCGAAACATTTACCGATTTTAAAATAAATATATATATGGTGAGGGTAAGGGGTTAAAACAGGTGGAGAGGTGGTTGCGGGCGGGGAGTTTAAATACATGAGGAAACAGGGGTCTTGAGCCCCCCAAATAAAATATAAAATCAAAAATCATAATTTTTTCAGTAAAAATGTTTTGGTAAAAAATACCTTGGATAAAAAGTTTTTGGTAAAATCACAGCAATTCCTCCTGCAGAGGTTGGCCTGGAGAAAAGAGCCTGAACCCAGTGTGATGCTTCAACCCACGGTGGAGGCTGCAGAACGCTCAGCAAACTTGGCTTAGTGCAGAACTGGGAGACCCAGCACATGAGGCCATGTGGAAGGAGCTGGAGCCACCGAACAGCTGTGAGATGTGGTGTCGCCAACAAAACCCTGCTAGGAGTCGGTGGGAAGGGAGTATCCACTCCATAGAGGTGAAGAAATCAGACCGAATGAGACCACGCCACCTCTCCAACAAGCCTGACCGGAGGTACGCCACCTGAAAGAAAAAGGTACACAGGACGCTCAGGGCTATTGGAAGGTGGTCAGCAAAGGTAAGGCAGACCCTAAGGCGGGATGAGAGCCGAATGACCCCAAGGCAGGGTGAGAACCGACGGACTCCAAGGCAGGGTGAGAACCGAACAACCTCAAAATGGAGCAAGAACCAAATGATCGCAAGACAGGTTGAAAATCAAAAGACCCAAATGGGGAGGGGGAGCGATAACCAAATGCCACCAATGTGGGGTAAGAACCAAATGTCCCCAAAGATGAATGAGAAACAAACAACCCCAAGATTATGTGGGAACCGAACGACCCTAAGATGAGATGAGAACTGACATACCCCAGGGCGGGGTGAGAACCGATTGATCAAGACAGGCCGAAAACTGAACGACCCAGAGGCAGGAAGAGAATCAAATGACTCCAAGGTGAGGTGAGAACCAACAGACCCAAAGTCAGGTTAAGAGTTATTCAAATCCGAGGCGTGCCAAAGAAAGGCAACACCCAGGCTGGGGTGTGAAACCTGAGACCTCAGGGAGGGGTACCCAATCAGAGGAATGGAGAGCACACTATCTTCAGCATTGGAAAGTGAACCCATGGGGCTACCTAGTACAGGACTTACAAATCCCAGCAATTCCAAGGGTATCAGATGCCCGGGACTGGGACAAAGTGTCTGACAAACCCAAAGACAGAGAGGAAGAGGGACAAAAAGAAACAAACAAAGCAAATTCACAATCCAAGGTGGGAGAGGTGAAAGACATTCCAGTGCCTGGTTACTTGAACTGTGCAACAGGGTGAAGGATCCCCACTTAAGAAAGGAAAATAATACTGGGTCAGGAACCAACAACCATTGGGCAAGAAGCCCTAACTTTGTTTATGTTAGCTTCCGTTTTGTTGTAGTAGTAGGGACAGGAATCAGGATAGATTAGATTTCTGTACGACAGACAGAAGTTATGTTGTAGGACATCCGGACAAGTACCCTTTAGACTTCTTTATTTTCTCCAGGATAGCGCCAAGACTGATAGGGACAGATAGGTTGCTTGAATAAAGAGACCTGTCCAAAATGCCTACTTTTCAGTCTCCTGAATATGACTTACCACAATATATGGGGAACCCACAATGGGTTAGACACTACTTAAGAAGAACAAGCAATTAAACATAAAGAATCCAGAGGCTACAGTAGAGAGAGAGTTTTTAAACACATCAGAACATAGATCTTGCACTTATAAGGTAGTCCAGCACCATACACGTAGTGTTCAGCCCAACCTACACAAAGTCTCCGGAAGTCTTAGGATGTCCCAGAAAAGTTCCTGAGAGTCAATGATAAGTAGCCTAGGAGAGGCCACCCAGCTAGAGAGTGTAGGACAAAGAAGGTAGTTAGTGCAGAGCAAAAGTGGTTGATGAATAAGGGAAATAAGCAACTTAAGCCAAATTGTAGAGTTCTGGGAAGCAGTTACTAACACCCCAGGGATCCAAGAGGATGACCCTCCCAGAAGTACTGACCTGTAATGCGCTAAAGTAAGCAGGAGTTGGCGTTGAATGCAAATCCAAGGGTGAATGGGGAATTTCAAGAGAAACAAGGGATCTCAGGCCACGAATTGCGTACCTCTCAGTATTTGTTCTTTCTGATGATGTTCCTGCCACAGATTCCTCATCTATAATATCCATATCCCAGCACAACTGTCCCCTGGAAACGTTTCTGGTGCCATGGGGGGCACTGCGTGGCTCTGCGTCGGCTCTGTCTGATGCATCTACGAGTCCTGCGCCATAAATGATGTCAGGGACAGTATAGGTAGCAGTGCTATGCCCCATGACCTCAGTTCCACCCTTTTTCCCTAGCACTGTGATGCTAAGGGACTGTAGAACCGATTGTGTACTAGCTTCCCGCAAGAGGGGTAGGTAGGGAGGGCAATGAGGAATTTGTGGCAGGAACATCCATCAGAAAGAACATTACAGAGAGGTAAGTCATTTGTTCCTCTAATGGATTCCTTCATGGCAAGGATTTCTCATCTATGAAAAACTCCCAAAGCAGTACGTAATATGTAGGAGGGAGGAAAGCAAGGTCACCACCTAAACCAGAAAACTCTGAAGGACTGCTCTACCAAAAACGGCCATCCTGGCCTGCATGGGAATCCAAGCAGTAATGCTTAGCGAACGTGTGCTGAGTCGCCCACATTGCTGCCTGGCAAATGTCCAGGACAGGAACCCCTATCTGCAGGGCAGAGGTGGCAGCCACTCCTCTGGTAGAATGAGCCCAGAGACCCTCAGGCACATCCTTCCCAGCCAGATTGTAGCATTCTGAGATGCAGAGAAAGTTCCACCTGGACAAAGTCTGTTTGGTCACAGCCCTGCCAGCACATGCACCAGTGTAACTAACAAAAAGCTGGCCATCCTTCCTACCCTCTCTAGTATGACAGACATAGAACTTAAGGGACTGTACTGGGTCCCGTCGATGAAATCGCTTCTCTACCTTGGGAGAGTGAGGCGGAGGGAAGAACACTGAATGGATCTTCTGAGAGAGATGGAAATCTGAGAGCACCTTCGGTAGAAAGGAGGGCCTCACTCCCAAAGTCACCTTCTCTTTCGAAATAACCAATTAGGGAGTTTGAAAAAACAAAGCCTGGAGCTCACTCGCCAGTCTCGCAGAAAGGATGTCAACCAGAAAATCACCTGAAGGGTGAGCAATCTAATATAACAGGAAAGAAGAAATGTTAAAACTTAATTAAAATCCCACGCCGGATGGACAAACTGCCGGGGAGGAAAGTGGTTACGCAAACCCTGCAAGAACTGCATAACACTGGGGATTTTGAAAAACGAGCCCTGTTCTGGAGACCTCTTAAACACAGAAATAGTGGCGAGGTAATCCTTCACAGTGCCAATCGGCATGCCCACTTGGGCCAAGGAAAGCAGAAAATCTAACACAGGCAGAAATAGCTGTTGTAGCGGACCTCCAAGCAGGAAGGAGCACAGCAAGGACGTTGTCCGACAAGTCCCACTCCTTGTATCCCAGCCTCTCAGTAGCCAAGCATGAAGGTTCAGGCTGCTGAGGTTTGGGTGGAGGAATCGCCCCTCTGACTGGGAGAGCAGGTCTACTTTCCAGAGAAGGTGCCAGGGAGGGCAGATGGACATGTTCACGTTCTCTGGGCCCAGTCTGGGGCGATCAGGATCAGCGTGGTTCCGAACAGATGTAGTCTCCTGAGGACCAGTGGGATGACAGGGATGGGCGGGAACACATAAATGAGTTTGAAAGTCCATTTGACTGTCCATGTATCCCCCAAAGCTCCCTGACAAGGAAATTCCCTGGAGCAGAACAATTCACACTTCTTGTTGACACTGGAAGCGAAGAGTTCCACTTAAGGAGTCCCCCAAAGAGAGAAGATCTCCTCCGGAATTTCCTGACAGAGCTCCCACTCACGGGAGGCCAAGGTCTACCTGCTCAATGCATCCGCTATGACGTTTGCCTGTTCGGCCGCCATCAGGGAGATGCTATTCGGCAGAGCCCCGAACCACATTCTCATTGCTTCTCTGCACAGAGGCAAAGACCCCAGTCCACCTTGTTTGTTGAGGTAGCGCATAGCCACTCTGTTGTCCATCATGATCAGCACAGTCTTGCATTTTGCAGAAGGGAGGGAAGGGTCAGGGCCAGCCAAATCGCTCTCTGCTCCAGCAAGTTTATTTGCTCTCGAGACTCTGTCGGAGACCACAGTCCGCTCACCATAAGATCTGACAAGTGAGCATCCCAACTGGTCAGAAATACGGTGACCACCGTCACCTGGGGCCAAGGTTGCTGAAACGTCCCTTTCAGCAAATTGTCTCGCCTGACCCGCCACTCTAGGTCACGAGTCACTCATCTCGAGACCGCCAGAAGGTCCAACATGTGGCCCTGGAACTGCGACCATTGGCAACGGAGAAGCCACTGAAGTGATCTCGTGTGCAGCCTTGCCTCCGGCACCACTAGGATTCAGGAGGCCATGAAGCTCAGAAGACGCGGGAAGGTCAAAGCTCGGATTTATGTCTGTGATTGGAGAACATTGATCATCTGGAAAATGTTCACCATTCAATCCTCGGGTGGGAAAGCCATGACAAAGCGGGTCTCCAAGACGGCCCGATAAATCAAAGATAGTGGGACAGCAGAATGTGAGACTTTTTGAAGTTCAGGGAAAAGCCCAAACTGTGCAAGAAAGTGCATGTACGGAGTAGATGTTCCGACACTAGCTCCGGTGAGCCAGATCGGACGAGCCAGTCCTGGTAGGAAAAAAAGATGCCCTACCTCCTGAGTCGGGCCGCTGTCACTGCCAGCAGCTTCGTGATAACCCTGGATGCTGACGAAAGACCGAACGGCAGGATTAATGTTGTTGGCCCACCAGGAACCTCAGGTACTTCCTGTGCTTCGGATGAATCTGCACATGGAAGTAGACGTCCTGAAGATCCAAGGAAACCAACCCAGTCTAGCAGACAGTGACCATCTTGAACTTGTCCTTGCGAAGGATCCAGAATGGGGCGCAAGCCACAGTCCTCCTTTGGCACCAGAAAATAGGTGGAGCACCACCTCCTGCCTCGTTTTAAATGCAGAACTAGTTTGATAGCGTTCTTTGCCAGAAGCTGGCGGATGTCCTCCAGAAGGATGGGGTCAGGAGACAGAGGGGTGGCCAGTGGTCTGGTGGGCATTGGATTGATGACCTGTAGGATCAAAGCATTGGACGTGGTCTCCGGCCACTCCGTTCTGAACAAGGATAGCCTTTCCCTCACAGGCCACGGGTGCCTGTCACTGATATTGGTGCCCTGGGGAGCCAAGGAGCAATACCTCCTCGCTGTGAACCTCTCCCTCAGCCTCCCGGAAAGCATCTGCCTTGGCCCCTTCCCGGGCCAGGTTGTCCACGGCACCTCAGATTAAATGCAGGCAAGCGGGAAAAAACCCTGCCCCATGATGAGGGTTGCGTGGTGGGCTGATGGGCTGTGAATCCCAAGGACTTAGCCGTCGCCTTAGACGACTGGACTTTCTGGAGGGCGTTGTCATCCTTAGTTCCTGTTGGGGTGGTCCATAAAGGTCTCAATGGGGAAGAGGGGTTTGCGCTGCACGCGCGCTATTGGTGACTGGTGTAACTGCGATGTTGATGTTGTTACGATTTAGCATGTATCCAGTGTAGTTAATGAGAATGGGATAAGTGTTACTATAATGTTACTTTGCGTATAGTTGATATATTTTAGATTCACACGTGTGTAGCAAACAGAATGACAAATCTGCTGATACAATACAAACATAACGCAGTCGTGTGACGTGCCATGTAGCGCCTACAGGTGGGAAGCAAGGAGCTACGTATGCGCATACGAGAAACGAGATTCACAGATGGAGAAGCCACTGTGAAGGGACGCAGCAGTTTTGAACATACATGCACATACATAAATACACAAGAGTCTTCAGGGAAGTGTTTGGGACAGTTGGGGAACAAGGGGTACATGGCAAATATACAAATCTGTATACAACAGGGTCCCCGCTTAGCTAGGCGTTGTGTAGTCGGCAGAAACCTGGGGTGGTGAGATAAACTCTGTGTGACCTGGGACGCTGGTTGATAGAGATTGAAGGCTTGGCGGAAGGCAGCTAACTGCATTCGAACAGCTGCGATAACATAAAATGGTCAGCTGCAGCCAGGCTTGTGGAGAGGAGATGTAATCTTTTTAAGTACATGGGAGTCCGTTATTCAGTGTCCAGGGAAGTTCAGCCCCCTGGTAGGGTCGGTTTGGGGCCAGGTAATAAACCTGGTGCAAGAGGTGCTTAAGGGCAGAGTGGACAAACGGTTTATGGGTTTCAATCAGGTTCTCAGGAATGACCAGAATGTAGCCAGAGGTCATGCTTGCTGAAATGGTAGTCAGAGTTTAGTGTGAAATTAGGATGCCAGCAAGTCTGGGCAGATAAGATGCTGATCGTCAGTACAAAAGGAACTTGTTTGTTTCCCTTCCTCATAGTGTTGAAGTGTTCTTGGTAAAGCCATGTGCATCACAACCGGGGTTAGAGGTCCCCAAGCAGATGGAACCTGTTATGAATTAGGATTGTTGTGCAAATATGTAACCATGCAATGATGTCATGACCTACTACGGAAAGATCCTGAAAAAAGGGGTGTGCAGTAAATATGAGATGATGCAAATCTATGTCGAAAGTGGATGGTGGTTAAATAAATGTCTCCAATGAGAGAGTGGGAACTGAGGGGGATTACATTTCTTTGTATAGGACTGACTGTAACGACTGGTAGGGGGTGTCTGTACTTCCGCTCTCTATATGGTAGAGGAGAGGCACAGGGGACCCCAGCCAAGATTCTCTATAAGGTAGCAATGGACGAGCAATCAAGGCCTAGCTTCTCAGGAGGTGATGCAGGCTGGTTCTTAAGTACAGTGTAGTCCCTGAACCCCCACAAAGGAATGTCCACACACTCTATTACTGAAAACACAGTCTTTATATAATTAATATTCAAAGGTATGTACACAATCACAATAACGCACTTTGTACTCGGAAGTCAATAATGATAAATATATACAAGTCTGAAGTGGTACCACTAATGTTATCGAATCTCATTAAAGTGCATCAACTGTACGGTTAAAATGTCACACAGATTAATAACGAGGAAACCAGCAATAGAGATAGGCAGGAACGTAAGATGGTTGGAACAATAGGCAGAACACTGACCCCTACCACTAGGCGCAGTTCTGAGTGGAGATCCCCCCCCCACCTGAGCAACCTGTAAATAAAGATATATAGCACAAGCCCAGTCCATATAATGTTCGATAGTCTTACTTCTTCCTATTAAGGTTTTACCCCCCCAATGTACCTGGTGGAGTAGAGTTCTCCGACGATGCGCCGACCGATCATTCTTGAGTGCCTCCCTTTCAGGCGGGAGCCACGGATCGTCGAGAGGTGTCGGGGAACTTGCTGTTCGGTGTCGGGGAATCGACGGCCCTTCTTGAGTGCCCTCCCTTTAAGGCAGGAGTCACGGGTCGTCGAACGTACGATGGTGAACAGGGTGAACTACGGCAGGGAAGTGGCAGCTTCGTTCATAGCGGGGCTCGTCGACGACAGAGCGTTGGCATCCTGCAAGGAAGAGGCGTGCGGGGCACCTCGGTGACGATAGTTCTGGATCGCAAAGAGATGAAGAACTGTGGCCCAGCAAGGGCGTCAAGTCGTCGGCGTCTGTGGTCTTTAGGTGGCGGGAAACCCACCGGTGGATGCTCCTCGGCGCGTCGACGGTCGGGCCTTCTCCAGCGGGAGACAAGCGGATGACGATGCAGACGAGAGCGTCCGATGATCAATTGAAGTTCTTAGGCAAACGGGAGCACGGCGGCTCCGATCCGCGACGGCGGTCGTCGACAGTGGCGGACAACAGTTCGGGTGCTTCTCCTTGGAGTTCCGCAGCAGTCCCCGTATCGGTTCGGCAGCCTGTCGAAGGTCTGTCTACCATGGAGCGTTGGCAAAGATCAGCTGTGCACGATGGTCCCTCGTAGCTTGGGAAGAGGGCGCCTTACTAGGTCCTCTCTGGGTCAGTCCTTGGAAACACAGCAGCCTTCAGATTGCGAGGGAGAGCCACAGCACTCCTCTCGTCCAGCAGGGGTTTCAAGGTCAACCGTCAGTTACTCCAGTTACTCGTCATAGTGGACTTCAGCTTCTGAACACGATTCCTAGCAGTGAGAGGTCCCCAGATACACTGTTGATCTCCCATTCATTCCGCTGGGTCACACTCAAGCATCCAATCACGACTACGGGCATTCATGCAGGCAGGCAGCCAATAAGGCACACAAGGTATTCAGGCCATTCACTTCTCTCCAGACACTCACAACAAGTTATGTGTATTGGGACAAGTACCGAGCCATTCAACACTCCAAGCTGCATTCATACCGGTTTCGGGCAGGGCTGTGTCAGTCATTGTGTCAACCACCAGATACTAGACACCCACAACACAGAATGCATATTCGTCATACACTCTATTCACCCAGGTCCCACCCACAGGAGGTACCCACAACATACATCACCGGGAAGGCTCCAGCTAGTCTGGCCGGGCCTTCACAACAACACCATATATGGCATTTCCACCCAACAGCCAGTCAGGGGGAAGGGACAGAGTCAGGGCTTCCCAGGACTTTGGGAAAACAAGGTAATGGGTAATAGAAAGCAAGAGGCCAACGGGGCCATCTTGTTTTCCATCAGGAATCAACTGATCCCAATGGCAGGGCCGGGGTATCCCAAAAATGGAGGATACTCCGCGCACCTGTCAAATTCAGCATCGAGCTGCCACCAGCCCATACCCTGCTCTGCGGGCCACCCACAGGTGCCCAAAAACATACAATAGGGGCACAGGGTTGTACCCCCACCCATGGGTGTCATAAGGGTATCCCACGGGTCCGTTCACCAAACCAAAAGAGAGAGAGCTGCACCGCCAGGAGTCCCATGAATTCCTGCACGGAAAACACGACAGAACACACAATAAAAAGCAGTAAAGGACAAGGATACGAAGGCCCTGTCCCTCCGATGCATTTCCAGCAACACACTGACCAATCATAATTGGGGGATAAATTTGTAACAAAATATGTGGGAGTGTGTTGACTGTTACTATAAGGTACATAATGTGAAGTCTATGTGGTTCGAGGAGAATCACGTTAGTTTGACTCTACAGTGTCATCTAGCCTCTTCTGGCCATTTGTACAATAAGCTTGCTTTATGGACAAAAATGCACTTGCTTCTTAAGAGGTGGGCTTATTTCTTGGTACAGAGATCGCAGGTTCACCTCCCACATTCATGCACAATAAAAGGAGAGCTCTACAGACAACATATTGATGCCGCAATCCAGCTGTGCAGGGCGAATTGAAGGAGCACTACTTCAGAGCATTCGGGACAATTTTTACATTAAGTGCACTTTGGCGGGTAAAACAAGAGCGTAATAGGGGAAAAAGAGGGTCTTTTCTTAGATTTTATTCTTTTTTTGGTAATGGTAAAGTAGGTGGGCATGCTTTGAGTCAGACAAGGTTAGGTGGGTTGAAAGAGTGAGTGTTTGAAATGCTCCGTGTTTATAATTTCTTTTTTCCATATATTTTTACCTAGTTTGTTATTTTTAGAGGGTTGGAACACGTTACTTACCTGTAACTGTTGTTCTCCAGCATGGGTCTGGCAGGCTGGGAATGCTCGGTACAGAAAAAAATCTGTCTGTTTTGTTTCTGAAATGTCTTTCTACTAGTAACCAATCACTGGTCTCTGGGTCATACTGCCCCAATCCAATGACTGTCCTCTACCTAAGCCCCTCCTCTGGCAGCCATCTTCATATTTGGTAGCATGTAAAGTGGCAGTAGGACCAAGAGAAGTGCTGCAGAGGGGTTGGAGGGAGGTTTTGCATGTGAATCCATGCCACACCCATGCTGGAGAACAACAGTTACAGGTAATTAACTTGTTCCTCCAGCATGGGGTCTGGCATGGATTCACATGGTCATGAATACAAGAATACATAGCAGTACACACATGCACAACCACGGGAGGTGGCAAGGCTCAACATTAAGCATTTCAACAACTCAACATTAAGCATCTCTTACCTCCTCACCAGACTCACCTTCAAGCGAACCGGTTAGGCAGCACTGCCTGGTGACTCTGGATTCCTGCCTGGAATCCCGGTCGACACAGTAGAATCTCGTGAAGGTGTGTGTCGACCTCCACGTAGCAGCCCTGTAGATGTCCAGCAGGGGAACACCAGACAGGAACGCCGTAGTAGCAGCGATGGTTGAATGCGCTCTCGGACGGCCGGGCAACGGTCAGTTTGCCAACCGGTGACAGTGCATGATGCAGCCGGAGAGCCATCTGGAAATGGAAGCCTTGGAGAGGGCCTTCCCTTGGTTCACAGGGCCAAAGTTCACAAACAGCTGTGATGTCTTCCGAAAACTCTTTGTTGCGGTCCACGTAAAACCTCAGCGCTCTAGCTACATCCAGCGAGTGCAAAGTCCTCTCAGCCAGCGACAAAAGCGACGGGAAGAAAACAGGCAACACCAAGGGCTCGTTGAGATGGAATTCCGACGGCACCTTGGGCATGAAGGAGGGGTGCATCCTCAGCACTACCCTCGTCTCATGGAATGTCAGATATAGAGGCTTACAAGAGAGGGCCTGGATCTCTCCCACTCGTCGTGCGGAGGTGATGGCCACAAGAAACGCTGTCTTCCACGATAGGAACTTCAGTGGCGCCGCATGCAAAGGCTTGAATGGAGGGCCCATGAGCATGGTCAGCACCACATTGAGCTCCCACGCCGGGGCCGGAGCCCTCACCGGTGAGAACGAGCAGAACAATCCTTAAATGAACTCCTTCACCAGGCGGTGAGACCACAGTGACAACCGCCCAAGAGTTCTGGTGTAGTGGGAGATAGCCGCCAGATGAATTTTGTTGGATGCATGTGCCAGCCCCGCCTTGGCCAGCGACAGCAAATACAGCAGCACTTGAGGGGCGGTAATCCGTAGAGGGTTGATCTTCTGTGCACGGCACCAGACAGAGAACCTCTTCCATTTATGTCCGTAACACTTAAGAGTGGAGGACGCCCTTGCCTTGGCAAGTACCCCCTTGCAGTCTGCCAGGATATCGTAGCTTCCGAACTCTAGTGTTGCAGGAGCCAGGCCTGTAGGTTCAGCGATCTTGGGTCGTGAGGCAGGATCGCGCCTCCTTCCCTGGCGAGAAGATGCACGTCTGTCAGTAGCTTGACTGTGGGGGACGCTGACATGTCCAAAAGGTCCGGGAACCATATCTGCCTCGGCCATGCTGGTGCGCCGAGGATCATCCTGCACCGGGACCGTCTGAGTTGACTGATGAGTCGCAGAAGCAACGGCAACGGTGGGAACGCATAGAGGAACAGGCCGTCCCAGGGGAAGGAGAATGCATCGCCCATGCTCCCCGGCTGGGGAAACCTGCTGGCGAACCTCCGGCACTTGGTGTTCGTCGCTGTGGCGAACAGATCTATCTGGGGATTTCCCCATCGTCGGAATAGGAGATCCACTTGATCCTGCAGAAGCTCCCACTTGTGGCAAGTGCGCAGCTCCGTGCTGAGGGCAACAGTGTTCTTACTCCTGCCAGGTGGAAGGGTACCAGAAACATCCCCTGGGTGAAGGCCCAGTGCCACAGATCCTGCGCTTCCTTGGATAGAGCTGAGAATCTGGTGCCCCCCTGCTTCTGGATGTAGAACATCGTGGTGGTGTTGTCTGTGAAGACCCAAACCACTTTGCCCTTCGAGGGACGGGAGGAAGGACCGGAGGGCCCAGAACACAGCCCGGAGCTCCAGGACGTTGATGTGCAGAGACCTCTCCTCCGGGAGCCAAAGGCCTCTTGCGTGGAGATCTCCGGTGTGCGTGCCCCGTCTCTCCCGGGAGGCGTCCGTTGTCACCGTTTACTGATGTGCTGGGGTCTGAAAGTCCATACCTGCCGCGAGATGCGCGCGGATGCCCCACCACCGGATCGCTTGACGGAAAGTCTCGTTGAGGGAGATCTTGTCTTCGAAGCTTCCCGTCACTTGTATCCAATGGGCGTCGAGGAACTCCAGCAGCGGCCGCATCCGCAACCTGCACAGTCGCACGAGGTAGATGCATGACAACATCATGCCGAGCATGGACTTGATGGACCTCACCCGGGAAACTTCCGTGGTCAACAGCCGTTATACCTTGCCCAGGATGGCTTTCATCCTCTCCTCCAACGGTGAAGCCAGCCATGCCACCGTGTTGAGTCTGGCTCCCAGGGACAGACCGTCCTGTGATGGCACCAAGCAGGACTTCGCAAAGTTTATCGAGAACCCCAGTTCCGTGAGCAGGCCGACGGTCCTCGCTGTGTGGTCGACGGCGAGTTCCCTTGACTTCGCTCGGATGAGCCAATCGTCCAGATAGGGGTAGACATGGATCCCCTGATGGCGCAGCCGTGCTGCCATCGGTGGCAGGCACTTGGTGAAGACCCTGACGCCGACTTCAAACCGAAGGGCAGTGCCTTGGACTGATAGTGCTGCCCTTGGACCACGAAGCGTAGAAACCTTCGATGTCCCTTGTGTATGGGGATGTGGAAGTAGGCATCCTCCAAATCCAGCGACGACAGGAAGTCGCCTTCCTCCAGTTGTCCCAGTACGTGCTGGAGGGTGACCATTCGGAACTTCTGAGATTGTATGAATTTGTTGAGGCAGCGGAGGTCTAAAATGGGCCGCCAGCAGCCGGTCTTCTTTCGGACGAGGAAGTACCGCGAGTATACTCCAGAGCCCTGGAGCCTCTTTGGGACGAGTTCGATCACGCCCTTCTTCAGCATTGCTCGTAACTCCAGAAGCAGTTGTGGAATGTGGTTTTCTTTCCTGGCCACCAGTGGAAAGTGGGGACACTTCCTTTGGAACTCCAGAGTGTGCCCGTGGGCCAGGGCATCCAGCACCCAACGGTCAGTGGAGATGGACTTCCACACGCCAATGAAGTTCGCCAGCCGGCCTCCCACCTGGGTACCCGGGTGGGGGCCCGATGTCACGGCCGGTTCAGTCTTGCTTTGCCGAGGCCTTGCCACCTTGAGCCCCTTGGCAACGACGAATGTGTCCACCGGCCTTGTTGCGGTGTCTGTAGGCTTCTTGCGACGAAGAGCGGGCCACCTGGCGGTACGATGAGAAGCTGCCGCCGAATCCTTTGGAGGCACCTTGAGACTTGCCTCCGGAGGTCCGAAAGGACGGCCATTGCTGATGGAGAGTGCTCAAGGCACGGGCCGTCTCGGTGCCCGCCTTGATGGCCTGCAGTGACTCGTCCACTGCTTTGCCGAACAGATTGTTCCCGTCGAAGGGCATGTCCAGTACCCTGGTCTGCACGTCCTGACGGAAGTCGGTGGCCCTGAGCCAACCGCGCCCGCAAAGGCAAACACTGTTGCCCATCTGGCGAAAACCGGTGTTGGCGATGTCCGTGGCCACCGTGATGGCGTGGTCCGATGCCACCTCGCCCTCCTGCAGGATTTCAAGGGCTTACACCCTCTTGTCGTCTGGGAGGAAGTACAGGAGGGGAGCGATCTTAAACCACAGCTCCTATCGTAGTGGGCAACGATAGTGAGAGCGTTGGCCGCTTTGATGGTCATCGCTGTGGACGATATGACCCGTTGTCCCATGGCGTCCAGCTTCTTCCTCTCGCCGTCCGGTGGAGAAGTGGAAGTTGATGCCGCTGCCCCTGCCAATTTCTTCTTGGCTGCCATGGAGACCACCGAATCTGGGGACGGCTGTGCCCTGAAGCACATAGGTGTTGCATCTGGGACCCAGTACTTCTCGTACCGGTCTCTTTTGCAAGGGCCGTGGACGGGTTCTTCAGAAGGGACAGTCCTTCGTCCCAGATGTCGTCCAGCAACGGGACTGAGAGGACGGTCTTCCTCTTGGCCTCTCGCAGTTGGTAGAGGAACCCTTCCTTCTGTTCTTCGGGGCATAGATGGAAAAGCTCCGATGCTCTGGCGATCATGGTGTGAAAGGAGTCAATTTCATCGGGAGGTAAAGCCCGGGGAGGGTGTGATGGGAGATTTGTTCCGTCGTCACCGTCGCCATCTCCTTCTCATCCCTCAGTGGAGGGGATGGAGGTGAAGGATGAAAGGGTGGGGGAGGATGGACTCGCCTTTGCTTGGGTGGAGGACTGCCCGACGGTCCAGGCGTTGCTGGATCGTCCACCGGACGTAAGGGAAACCTTGACCTTATGTCGGTGTGCAGTGCCACCAAAATGTCATCTGACCTATCCGTCGGCGGTGGCATAGGTTGCGACGGGAGCGCTGGCAGCGGTGTGCTGTCCAGTTCCTCGTCGATCTGACGTTCTTCGTCAGCTCCACCCTCACTCCCTATGTCCACCTCATCGGGATCCTTCCCGCAGGCCCTGACCTCCTCGATCCTCTTGTCCAGGGTTGCCTTGATGACAGACAGCTCGTCCTCGGAGGAGGTATCTGAGTCTGTTAGGACTACCTCGCCCCCCCTCCTTCTCAGTACGGGGTTCACAGGGGTCTTTTTGATAGGTTGGAAAGACGATTCCCTCTGGGATGGCAGGGAAACTCTAGGCCTGGAGGTCGTCTCCACTGGGGTCACCTCCACAGGCTTTCGCCAGGGCCGCCACGACTCCCTCAATCGAGGCCTTAGCCGGGTGAATTGGGCCTTCATGACCTTGGACGCGTCTGAGGCCTTCACTGTGGGGGGAGGGTCACCGCCTCGCTCCCCCTTGGCTTTCTCCATCGGGACCGGCTGTGGCTTCTCCCAAAGCTTACCCGGGTTATCCGACTTCCTTTTCACCGAGCCAGAGAGTTGACTCGTGGTTGACAGCATCGTTGACATCGCGCCCTGCCTGGCAGCCAAGGAGACCAAACCAACAGCACTTTCGGTGCCCGTGGACTCGCGGTGCTTTTTGTTTTGTTTGGCCCCCGTCGCCAGAGCGCCCTCAAAGGTCTTAGAAGACCGCTCAGGCTTCTTCTTTTAACCTGCTACTGGGCTCTTCACCTCCAGCCAGTCAGCGAGTCGTTTACGATGGTCCTTCATGGTCCGGACGGACATGTTCTTGCAGAACGCACAGTCTTCCTCCTCGTGCAACTTGTCGGCGTGAAGGCAGTAGAGGCACCGGGAGTGCTCATCTTCCTTAAAGACGTTCTGTAGTCCACATCTTGGGCAGATCCCAAACAGCTTGGATCCAACGGGCGTCGAGTCTCCTTTGTCTTGTGCCATGTCCACGCGGGGTAGGCCTCAAAGATCTTCCGGAATCCTCCAAGAAGTGAAATTCTACGAAAATTCGCCCTTGAGGGGTGTAGACATTTCTGAAACGGGTCCCCGTTAATCGGAATATGAATCAGTGGAGCTTGAGGCTCAATTTGACCAAAAAATAAAGCATAAACTCTTTGGAAAAAAGCAAAACACAGTAAAAGCTCGAGAGCTATAGCACGAGGACTGCCAACACTTGAACGTGCGGTAAAAACCTGAAGATGTCTGCCAGGGGAGGGGCTTAGGTAGAGGGCAGTCATTATCTGCGGGCAGTATGACCCAGAGACCAGTGATTGGTTACTAGTAGAAAGACAGTTCAGAAACGAAACTGAAACTGATTTTTTTCTTTACCGAGGATTCCCAGCCTGACGACGGGGAATATTCATGAGCATGTGAATCCATGCCAGACCCCATGCTGGAGAAAAGGTTGTATTTTAACTGTACGTCCTTTGTGAGGAGTTCCCTCATAGGGGTGAGGTGGCATCTTTATGGTAATTCCACCCGTAGATACCTTTCTGTCTGGAGTATACCCTTGGCCCTCTTACTGTTGCTTGTCCATGCGGTTGGAGCCCTCACCCCATAGAACCAATATTTATTTACCCATTTCATTTTTTCTTTTCTTGGTTAGTTGGAGTAGTGAAGGGTATTTTTCTGTAGTCAGAAATGACAACAGTGTAGTCGCAAATTTTGTAAAAGAGATGAAGAAGTAAAGAGGTTTTGGGCCAGAATTTATTTTTTTGCTGCTTAAATGCTGTCTTTTGTGTAAGAGTAGGAAGTATAATTAAAAAGTGAATAGTTAAGCAAGGCGATTGTGGTGAAAGCGAATGAGGTGAGCAGCTGTGGGGAAGCTTTACAAAACTAGGGAAGGGAAGAAAGTGGGTTCTTTGGGGGTTGAAATCTTGTGCCGCGGGATCGGCTTCTGTGTTTAGATCGTTAATTTTCGGAATACAATTGTCAAAGTTAGGTTGCTTTTGAGTATGGAGACTTCACTGAATCACTTGTGTCAGGTACTTCCTGGGTATAAGGCAAAGATTTTGAAATACCGTTGAGAATGGCTTTGGGAAACTAGGCACAAGCGATTGAAGTTAGAAAAAGGTTTAAATATTTTAGAATTGTGGAGGATGTATGAGAAGGGCAAAAAGGCCTACAATGTTAAAATTGCAAAAGAAGGGTGAGAAAGGAGGGTGCAAGGCTTCCTTCTGCACCGCTCCCAAATGAGTGCTATCCTTTGTCGCCCGCGGAAGGGTATACCAACCCTGAGTTTGAACCTCCATATTCTCCAGCAGCCACTCCAGTAGTTACGAGAGGGACACGAGTAACGCTTCCATCAAATACGATTTCTGAAAGATGAGATACTGAGAAAAGTGGAAGGTAATTCCTTCAATGCTCAGGACCATAGAGAGATTGACAACAGGGGCGGGGGGCGAAAAAGGGAATAACTCCCCCCGACTGCTGGGTCAGCAGAGAGATTGATTAAAGATGGAGGAGCAAAAGAGAGTGATACCAGCAACCGAAAGGTTAGGTGAAGGGACGAGTATGGGTGAAGAAGGGAAAACCATGCCTTCCACCCCCAGAATAGAGGATAGGCTGCGGCTGGCAGCGGAAAAGCAGGAGCGGAAAGAATTGGAAGAAGCGTTGAGGCTAGAGGGGGAAGAGGTTGCGCTGTTGCAGAAGCAGAGAAGTGAAGAGCAGGAAGAAATTAATAGGCAGGCAAAGGGTGTAGAAGGAAGGTTGAGGCATGGACACATCCTTGTTAGGCTAGGTAGATCTAGATAGGTCAGTCATCCATGAGGTCAACGTGGACCTTGAAGGGAAAAGTTGTGCTACGGGTACAGGGCTTGAGCAAGGAGAATGAGAACCAGTTCACTATGGTAGTGCCGAATATGCTTCCGTGCCCATAGGACAGCCAGGGGATGCGATAACAGAATGGGAATCGGATGTTGAGCAGGGAGAACAGCGCTGGCTCCAGAAATCACACCATGGGGTAGTATGACACGCCATGGTGATGGTATGGCCGTAGTAAGGAGCAAGGGAAAGATGAGGAGAGCCCCAGTAAAAGCTAGCGCAACTCAATTGACGTTGCTCCAGGAGGGACAGGGGAAGGCAAATTATGTCCCGTGGTTGCACATGGACCGGAATGACTTAATGAAAACACTCCGTTCGATCACTGCAGCGGCACAGAAGTGGATTTATGCATTGGAAAAACAGACTGTCGTGCCATGTTGGCCACAGGGGACATGAAAAGTTTGTTCTCGGCCCTGATGGGGGAATGGTCAGGCAATGCTTTGGAGGTGGTCAGGGTATCCGGGAATCGAGTTGAATACGAACACCCATGATGGAGCACCCTTTAATAATTACAGGGCACAAGAATGGGGAGCCCTGCAAGTCATGTATCCCGATAAGCCAGATATAAATTTGATTCTGGCCAAAATTATGAAATTGGATGACAATCCTGCCGCACATGTATAGTTAATTCAGGACATGTGGAGAGCAAAGACAGGAGAAGAAGGGGATACAAATTTGGCTATTTTCTATCATATGCTAAAAAAGTCCAGCATGGTTTAGACAAGGCAAGGTAGTGGGAATGGAGGGCAAGGGTTGACCGGACATTGAGGCGCACATTGTGCATGTCTGTAAGAGAAGACAGGAAAAGGAGAGTGCTGAGCAGGCACACAAGGCAGAGGCCAAGCTTGTTTAGAAAAAACTAGCAAAGATTTGTTCAGAAAGAGCAGTGATTACCAGCTCCACAGAGGGACAATTGGGACAACAGAGACAGATCAAACCAGGTATGGCACAGGGTTGGATGGACGGGTATGCTCCTGATTAAAGGCAAATAAGAGGGTTTCCCGAAGGGTAGGGGAGGATTTCTGCGAGGAGGAGGGTCATTTGATGGGTTTCGAGGAATGAGGCCCCGGTTCAACAGGCCAATAGGAGGTAATTAAGGAGGATTGTACAGGATCCATTGTTGGTTGTGTGGGAGAATGGGACACGTGGCACGGGATTGTCAGAGAAAGCCACAGTATTTCAATGAAGGTGCCCAGCAAATACAAACCCTGACCATGCCATATACCCCAGGTTCTCTACAATCATAGAAGGTACATGTTGAACAGAATCTGGCGCTGCACAGACCTATACGTTTCATCCGACTGTGCCAGCACAGGCACAGGCATTGGAGAAAAATCCCTTACCCTAAGAACGGTCACTCACTACACTGGAGCAAGTGTTTATGGAGGAAATCTTTCCTGCTCCCCAATGCTATATGGATTAGGACAGCCCACAGGGATCTCTGATGTGTCCAGTTCTGTGTTACTGCCGATCCGGAAGAGGAACCCCGGATAGCTGTAAAGGTAGGTGATCGAACGTTTTCATGGTCGATACACGGGGCTACAAAATCTTGCAATCAGGAAGGTGAGTTTCCCTTGTCAGGCAAAACGATGGATACACAGGGATTCTCTGGGGCTATCCTGTCAGTTGGTTACACCGAGGATCTTCATATTAAAATAGGTACATAAAATGCTTCTGCTCCCTTGTTGTACTGTACAGATACCCCTGCGAATCTCTTGGGAAGAGATCTCCTCAGAAAACTCAACATGACAATTGCATTCAAGGACGAAGGTATACTATGTACGACTACAGCTTTGTATCCTGTGAGAGAAGCAGTGCTTTTGCATGCATGTTACAATGACAGCGCTACACGGGGGGTGCTTGTACAATCAGTTTTGCTCCTTTATGAGTAATGGTTGTGTTAAGTTGGGTCCAGAGGATCAGAGATCAGACATAGCGGATACCGATAACATTTTTGTTTCAGTCTGTTGAGTCACACGAGGTAACGCCAGGCACCATTGTCACGATTCATCTAGAAGCAGTGGCCATTTAAAAGGACATGGTGGCTCTCAGGCACTGATGAGGAAGGCATAGAGTGGTGCACAGTTTTGAGCATTGATACAACCTTATCGCTAAAGGGCGTGGCCGACAAACAATTGTTCAAGGATACTGAAGAGGGATTGTTTTTGAGATGGGATGCTTTGCCAGATAGCGATAGAGCAAAGGGAAATACCACAGACCATGTTCATCGTTTAAAATACATCGCCATTTTGGAAAGAGGTTTTGGAGAATGTGCCGGAGCAATTTTGGACAAGCAATCCTTATGATGCGTGGCTGCTGAAGAGTGTTGGAGCATTACAGATACAATTGAAACCTAGTGCGATACTGCCACGTGCGAGGCAGTACCCCATGTCTAGAGAGGCTGATGAAGGGATTTATGAGACCATTATGGTGTTGTTGAAGCAAGGCATAATACAACCTTCAGTGTCCCCATGTAGCACGGCATCTACCCTGTGAAGAAAGCAAAAGGGTCCAGATGGAGGATAGTTCAGGATCTGTACCCTCTGAATAGCACTGTTGAGGCAGAGTTTCCGGTGGTCTAAATACTGCTACCATTTTCTGTAACATCCCTAGTGAGTCGATCCACTTCACTGTGTACGATTCAAAAATTGCATTTTTCTCATTCCCCTTACATCCAGATTCCTGCATTCACGTATCGTGGGAAAAGATTCAAGCACACAAGGTTGACTCAGGGGTACTGAGAATCTTAGAGTGTTTTCAAAAAAGGATGGTTCAAATGGATTGGGGGAATTTACATGTGTCCAAATACAGTAACTGGGCGACTTACTAGTCTGTAGCACTTCAGAAGAGCAGCATCGAGTAGATTCAATACCACTTCTCACGCTGCTCGCGGAGGAGAGGTATAAAGTGGACAAAGAAAAATTGCAATACAGCCAGACAGAGGTAGTATATTTGGGGCAAGTGATAACGCCCACAGGAAGAAAAGTAATGCCTGAGAGAGCAACAGCAGTTTAGAATACACCCCGGCCAGTGACAATGAAACAAATGCAGCAGTTCCTGGGACTCTAACTATTGTAGATGATGGATATTTGATGGATATTTGACTACTCTAGTTACACAAGGCCGTTACTGCAAGAACTCAAGGAAGTGCAGACGGTGAAAAGCATGATTGAATGGTCCGAAGAGATGGAGACTTGCTTTCGGGAACTCAGGGCTTCGATCAGCAATGCTCCAGTCTTGGCAACCCCGGATTACCAAAAGCCATTTGATTTGTTTTCACATTCAGATGGGCAGGTGATGACCGTGTTCCTGGTCGAGGAATCTGTATCCGGTAATATTATCCCCACATATATGGTTGTCATACATAATGTCGCAGGGAAAAGGTTGTGGCGACATTATGTATGATGGCATATGTATATATGGGGTAAAGGAGAGCGGGGTTGCAGGTGGGATCCCCCGCCTTTAAAGAAGAAAAAGATTTTCGGTGTTGCAGAGGTATCCCCGGCATGTTGAATGTGACATTTATACAGGGACATTATCACATGAAACCAAGAGATCATCATTAGGCCATAAACCCTTGGCTTAATACAGCGTACTCCTAAACACAGTTATGCAAGGACAGCTCCCGTGTGAACAAGCTCTAGTGGCAGTGGCTTTTGCAATACAAACGTTTTCGACCATTACCATGGGTTGCCCGGTGATGGATATGGTTTTTGCGATTTTGGAAAGATCCAACTCGACTTTGACGATACAGAGTCTCTCAGGGTATGAAGCGATTCTATCAAATGCTTCCATGCATCCAGTACGATGTTACCTAGTCAATCGCGTGACATTTGTAGCCGAACCAGTGAAACCGGATGACATTGTTCATACTTTGCGACTTATGAGGAAGAGAGGACAAATGTTAACGAGGATGCCTTGGGGGAGGTGAGGTACTCTTTGCGGATGGTTCAGAGACAATCAGGATACAGATGAGAGGCATACGGGTGCGGCCGTTGTGGGCCTTGTGGATGGGGAATACCAAGTCAGGATGAAGAAACAGTTGCCTTCACATTACTACAAAACTAGTGAGACTCAGAGGCGCTGGAAACGATTAAGGGGAAAGCAGTTACTATTTATTCTGACTCTGCGTTTGTAACCTCCACTGTACATTCAGGCTTGTCAAGATGGCACAGAATAGGGTTTAGGACATATGACTGGGCCCCTGTCCAGCATGCTGCGGTGTTATCCAGACTAATGGAAGCGTTAACACTGTTCATAGAGGTATGAATAGTTAAGTGCATTGCGTATACTAACCGTACTAACCCTAGAGGGCATGGAAATGATGCCACGGACAGAGCGGCAAAAGAAGCAACGTATTTGCCATTCTGAGATACCCAGAAAATGGAAACCATGTCCCAACAGGAACAGGTGACAGCCCCGTACACTGCGGACCCTTTGCTTCAGATAGTAGAAATGCAGGAAAGAGCACTTAAAGAAGAAAAGGAGCTCTGGCCAAAGCGGGATTGTGCCCTCTCACCCACAGATTTGCTGTGGAGTATGATGAATCCTGCAGAGTCCTCACAGAATCCCAGCCTACAGTCTCCTCCCATGTGGCCAAGGGAAAGCAGATGCTCCCTCATCCTAACCCTGGGGGTGGTATCAGGAGGGAGGATCACATGGGAGGAAAAGGCCAACAAGGGATTGTGCCGACTCCACAAGGAGGGACACAGTATTCATCTTCTTCTGAGCATGAGGTTTCTCTAATGATTGAATACTTATTGGTATCTTGTAACAGTATGTCCCCCTTCTAGAATCAACCAAGAGGTTACATATGAAACCCCTCTTTGTAAACACGGAAATTATATATGTAAAGGTCAAAGAGTGAATACATCCATTTCTGGTGACTATGATTCTGCATTATGTTTGAATTATAGAACCAGGAACAAACCATTATTTCCTCTGAAAGCTTCCCCTGGAGGCACATCTTGTAAATAATTCATAAAGTAAAATGTACTAAGAACATTTTGGACTTCAAGTAATTAGATGTAGGAGGAGGAGTACAGAGTTACTAATCAATCATGAGCGGTCTCTACTGGTTGAAATGACACACACCTGAGCGGGACCTTTAAATATTTAAAGGCCTTTCAGGTGCGTGCCATTAGAGAGAAGGAGAAGCAGCAGGAGGTTGCAGAAACTGGCGCAGCTGCTTTGCTGGGAGGGGGATGCCGTACTGATACAGTAGCAGAGGTCTGCATCGTTAGAAAGTGGAGAGGACGAGAAGCGGGAAGCAGTGAAGAGCCCAGCTGATTTGAGGGAGAGAGAAGCCCTCTGTGTCCTTCATACCGCATAAGCCTTTCACCGGAGTATGTGTGAAGCAGCGCAAGCTTCATTGTCAGACCGTGTGGACAGCAAGAAGCTGACCGGAGCTGTCAAACGAAAAGGAGGTTGTCAAACGAAAAGGAGGTTACGACGAGCCCAGAAGCAGATGCAGCGAGTCAGAAGGAGATGTCAGCACATAACAGTGAGTTTGCCTGAACTAGGTGACCCCGGGGCACTCCCAAGTAAACCGCTGTGCGGGAAAGTACGATTTGAATACCAAATCAAAGCAAATTGGTCTCAGCTCTCCTCGTAAGCAAGATTGCAGTAAGAGAATATTGCAACCCACATTGCTCAAGCCAAAAAGGGGCAAAAATTAAGCAACGGGAATACTATTTTCCTAATGAGAAATGCCAAAGAGAAGAATATTCTAACCCCCATTAGCAAAACCAGCAAAGGGGATACAAGTTTCCTAAAGAAGGTTGGGGACAGTATCATCTGCATTGTAAAAGCCAAAGACTGTCCAGGCTATTTGAAAGTAGCAATTCCAACATAAGACAAAACGTGAGAGAAAGCATTGAACCATATTGCCAACAGTCAATAGGTGTTGTAAAAGGGAAACAGATTGCAGGAGAAAAGCCCTCCTTGTAGAAAGGATCAATGGGGAGAGAAGTATAACCTGCATTGCCGGTGGGAAACAAATCAATGTGAGAATCATTATCATTGTAGGAACTAATAATTGTGGAAGAAGTTGAAAACCCATGGTATTGCAAGTCAAAAGAATTAATCAAGAAACAGTTTGTTGGTTCAACTTTCCTCATTAAGGATTTAAGCGTGGAAAGTGTGGAACAAACCTCAACACAAAGTACAAATTGTAGTGGTAGCAGTTTTTTATTCTGGCAGGTGACTAGACCAGGAAAGGGACATATAGTGGTTAGTCCTGGCAGAGGAGTGGACCAGGAAGATGTTGGTTTGAACTACTATGAATGTGGTAGAAGGTTGTGGTGGAAAAGAAGTGGCAATTCCACTATTGTGTATTGATGAGCTGTTGCATGAACATCCTGACTAAAATATATATTTGTGAATGAAAGATCCTGACTAATTTGTTACTTATGAAGAGAAAAGTGATCCAACTATCAAAGAAAGAATAATTATCTGAACTAAAAACTTTGTATTAAGAAGTCTTTTTGGTTTATCAAGCAGAAGGTTGTGGGCACTTTAACAATTGTTTTGAAAAGTGAGAAATCCTTTTTGGAAACTAAAACAGATACTCTGCCAAGTAAAGGTAATATGGAATGAAAAGAACTTTGTGTTACATCTGGAGTGGAACTTTGCCATTGAAAATAACTTTTGTGACCTTGGACACTGAAATATCCTGAATTGATCCGGGGGGAAGGGGTTTCGACAATGGTCGCTAGGATTTATGTTTATGACTTATGTTTGAATTTATATGTTATTTTCTGAAGTTAAAATGAACCAAATAATGAAGATTACCACTGCTGTAGTGCAGAGAGACTTCATTCTATTAAAGACATGGAGGCGCGCATTATGCTTCTTCCTTTATTTCGACTCTTCCAACCGATTTAAAGTTTCATATTTCTTAAGAAAGATAAGACTACAAGCATCCATGCGCCTTCTCTCAGAGGGAAGGAAGGGCGGGCGCATGTGAATCTAAGCAGATACAAGCATCAGAAATACGATTACGTTGAGTAATGTATCCCTTCTGAGGCTTGTGGAATCCGCTTAGATCACATGCTGTGCATAGATTAGCGAGCAGTGTCAGAAGAAGGAGGTGGGATGTGAGAAGGGTCATGAGTAAATAAATGTCTTAGAACCGCTTGTCCCACTTGAGTATCTGTCTTGGAATGAGTGTCAATGCAGTAGTGCGGAGTAAAAGTGTGAATAGAGCTCCATGTAGCTGCTTTGCAAATGGTGTCAAGGGGTACATTTGCAATGAAAGCCAGAGTGGCCCCAGTGCCTCTAGTAGAGTGGGCTCTTGGCGCAAAAGGCAGAGTTCTTTCAGAAAGGGAGTAACATAGTTGGATACAGTTGACTATCCACTTGGAGATGGCACCTTTAGAGACGCGATCTCCTTCTCTGCCTGTAGCTACGGAGACAAACAGTTGGTCTGTTTTTCTTAGCGACCTGGTCTTGTCTACGTAGTAGAGGACCGCTCTTTGCACATATAGAGTGTGTAGTTTCACCTCAGCAGAGCTTTTGGGTTCTTGGAAGAAGGCCGGAAGCTCAATGGACTGGTTAACGTGGAATTTGGAAATTAACTTAGGTGAATCCTAGGGTGTGTTCGTAGGACCAGTTTATCCTTATGAACAGTAAAGAAAGGATCCTGCACTGACAGAGCCTGAATTTCACTGACTCTTCTTATGGATGTAATAGCTACTAAGAAGGCAGTCTTATAGGTCAGGTGTTTGAGACTGGCTTTATGCATGGGTTCAAAGGGTGGCCCCATGAGTTTAGCAAGCACCACATTAAGGTCCCATCCAGGTGGTGGGTTAGAAATTGGAGGGTGGAGTCTCTTTACCCCTTTCATGAAGGCTTTAACCACTGGTACTTTCCCCCACGAAACCTTGTTATGGGAGGTAGTGTAGGCTGACAGTGCTGCAAGGTGTACCTTAAGTGAATTAAATACCAACCCTGCATCCAGCAGGTGGAGCATGTAGGTGACAATTTTGGAAGGATTGCAATCAACCGAGTTGATTTGTTTATTCTGGGACCAGATAACGAACCTCTTCCATTTGTCAAAGTAACAGTGCCGCGTGTTTGGCTTCCTAGATTCTTTTAGGATGTCCATGCACCTCTGTGGTAAATTGAGATGTCCGAACTCTATGACTTCGGGAACCATGCTGCCAAGTTCATTGAGCTGGGTTGAGGATACACTGTTTGACCTTGCTGCTGGGACAATAGGTTGTACCAGCACGGGAGCCTGATGGGCTCACACACCGCAAGTCTGCGTAAGTGTGGGAACCACTGTTGCCTCGCCCACATGGGAGCAACTAGGATGAGCGTCATCGATTCCCTGTGCATCTTGTTGACCACCTTCCTCATGAGAGGGGTTGGTGGAAAAGCATAGGCAAACATCCCTGACCAGTTCATCCACAGGGCGTTCCCCTTGGAGTCTGGCTGAGGGAAACTGGGTGCAAATCCTGGCATTGCCAGTTTTCGCTTGTCGCAAATAGGTCTGTAGTGGTGAAACCCCACTGTGAGAAGATGTCTTCTACGACTTCTGTGTAGATACCATTTGTGTTCTTCTAGGAGGGGATCTCTGCTCAAAGCGTCCGCTAGTGAATTGAGATCCCCTGGAACATGTTGAGATGACAGGTAAATATTCCGTCTGAGTGTCCATATCCAAATTTTCTGGGCAAGCTTGGACAGATTTGGCGAATGAGTCCCTCCCTGTTTGTTTAGGTAAAACATCGCTGTTGTGCTGTCTGTCAAGATCTGCACTGACAGGTTCAACAGGAGGGGCTCGAACGATTGAAGCGCTCTGAATACTGCCAGAAGCTCTAGCAGATTGATATGATTCTTGGCCACTGTGTGAGACCAGAGACCCTGAGCTGTGTGGTGATGGGGGTGTGCTCCCCACCCCGATAGGGATGCGTCTCTTGTGACTACAGCCTGTACCTCTGGATCGTAAAAGGGTTTCCCCTTTGAAAGGTTCTCTCTTGTCCACCAGTGAAGACTTTGTACAAGTGTTGGCAGAACGACCACTAGATCGTCCCACTGACCACTTGCCTGAGACCAATGTTTCGCCAACCATTCTTGCATGGGTCGCAAGCACAGGCACGCGTGGGGGACCAGGTAAATTCCCGACGCCATCATGCCTAGCAAACGCATCGCTTTGCGCACCCTTATCTGGCGACCGGGCTGATATAGAGGAATTTGCAGTAGTAGATTCCGAATTCTTGCCTCTGATGGAAAGGTCAACCCCTCTTAAGTGTTCAGGACAGCTCCTAGGAACTGTTAGGATGTGCTTGGCACCAGGCTTGATTTTTTCTCGTTTATGGAGAAACCCAATTCGAAGAGGAGGTCGATCGTTCTTTGAATGTTTGATCTGCAAATTATTGGGGTCTCCCCCGTGATGAGCCAGTCGTACAGGTAAGGGTACACTGGGATTGCCTCCCTGCGTAGGTGTGCCGCCGCACCGCCAGTACTTCGGTGAATACTCTTGGAGACGAGGCTATACCAAAGGGCAGCAGCTTCAACTGGTAGTGCCGACTGTCCACCTTGAACCGCAAGAATCTTCTGTGCGCTGGGAACATGGAAATATGAAAATAGGCATCTTTCATGTCCAATGTTGCCATGTAATCCCCCTTTTTTAGGAGGGGAATTACCTCTTGGAGAATAGTCATGCAAAATTTTTGGGGCTTGACATACTTGTTTGCAGGGCATAAGTCTAATACTGGGCGCATTGTCAAATCTTTTTTTGGCACAAGGAAGTAAGTTGAATAAATACCCTTGTTTACCTGGTTGCCCGGGACGAGTTCGATCGCGTCCTTTGCTAGAAGATTGACAATCTCCTTGAGGAGGATCTTTTGGTGGTCCAAGGAATGAATCTTTTGGCGTGGAGGGTGGTTTCGGGCACGCTCGAGCAGTTATATGCAGTATCCTGCGGACACTGTGGACAGCACCCATCTGTCTGATGTGATCCCTTCACAAGCTTGGGTGAAGTTGGAAATGTGTCCCCCTACTGTGGATGCGTGAGAAGGGACCCTGAGCTGAGCATCACTGTTTTGCGGGAGGCGTCCCACCTCTGCTGGGACTTCCTCTACCTCTACCACGGCTCCTTTTGTTTCCTCTGCCGTAACTCTGGGTAGTCTGCTGGTTGTCACCCCATGATGTACCCTGTCCCTGTGTATAATTGGAGCCCCTTTGGTAATTTTGGCCACGTGGGCGACGAAAATTACCATTGCCTCTTTGATTAGGGGGCTTGTTTGTCAACTGTCCCAGGGATTTTAGAGTATCATACTCGTCTTTGGCAGTTTTTAATGCGTCCTCAACTGCTTTGCCAAATAGGAGATTCGGTTCCACCGGCATGTCAATTAGGGATGCTTGTGTCTCGGGTTTAAACCCTGACTGTCTTAACCAAGCATGCCTCTTAATGACCGTGCCCTCTGCTATGAGCCTGCCCGCGTTATCTGCGGCATCTAAGGTTGCCTTAAGGATGCAACCGGACACGGCTCTCCCCTCCAACGCGACCTGGGCCAACTGACCCTTTAGTGGTTTCGGTGCAGAGTCAATGAGGGCAGCTACCTGCTCGCACTGGCGGCAATTGTAACTTGGGGTACCCTCCATATGCACCCTGTGGCAGCGGGCTATTGTGTGTAGGAATAATAAGAGTGTAGAGTATGTTTCCACCCCCCACTCTCCCTACTTGCAGGGCCGAGGCCAGAGGCCTTCCGAGGCCCAAAGTCTGTTGTGCAGCTCTCGACAGTTGTTGTTGTTCTTCAGACCGGCGTCGATCTTCGAACTTCGATGACTCGACGTGGGAGTGAAAGAACTGGGAAATTAATATGATATTTAGCAAAATATGGCTGAAAGTCAGGGAACTCCGCGCAATGCTTCCGACAAGTATGGCGGAAAAAACAATCTGAGGGTCCTACACGCGTGAGGGATCATGGGTACAGTGGACGTCACATTAGGGATAGTAATACCGGCACGCCATGTGTCGACGCCCATTTTCGAGTTTCAAAAAACAAACTGTAATACTCTGCAGCTTCCATTAGATGTCCGCCTATACACAGCATGTGATCTAAGCAGATTCCACAAGCCTCAGAAATATATATGTATATATTTATTTTAACTTCAATAACAAACATTTAAAACTCCATATCCGATGAACCCCAGTGTCTCTAGTAGTCTCATTTCCATATCCTGTCCCTGGCCCATAAGCCACATCCTGCCCAGGTCCTCTCGTCTTCTTTGCTGCCTTCAAACTGACAACCAGTATCAACGACCAAAGCACTCCAAACGGATAACCAACACACTGCTTTCGCCTGAGTTGGTAATCCCCACTTCGAGAACAAAACATTGACACTCCTGCTTTCCAACAATCAGCAGGTTTTCTGATCATCACCTGTCTGAGAAGATAGGGAGGGCATCCGACGCAACGTGCTATAAACCAACGACTTACATTTTTATAGAAATGATCCCCAATGCTTAGCGTCACTAAGCAGGAATAATGCTTGCCTATGTGTCTTTAATAGAATCAAGACTCCCTGCGCTACAGCTGGGGTAATTTTCATTCTATGTCAAGACTGGAGGCAAGCATTATGCTTGTTCAAAACTATTCACTACTGCTACTCGCCATCGGCTTGAAATAAAAGGTCTTCAAAGTGACGTAGCTGGACCAATCTGCAGCCTTCAAGATGTCTTAAAGGGTGGCTCTGGCTCCCAAAGCATTGGAAGCCATGGCGCCTCTAACAGAATGAGCTCCGAATTGGGACACATTAATTCCTGCAGGGGCATGACTTCTCGCACCCATCGGGCCATTGTCGCTGCCACTTCAGCCTTGAACGTCTTACTGCATATAATGAGTAGCTGAAACACTCCCGCCGGTGTCACCTCCTCTGTCCTTACTTCATATTCTTAGATACATTGTGCCACACACAACTTCAGCTGCTCTACAAAATAGGGATAGCAATAACTAATTATTGGCACTTAGTCCTTTACACGATGGAGAAGGTCACTCCATCCGGCACAGAGGATTTCTTGTCTACTTGGAGGGCCTTCTCATCGGACACTCTCCTACATGATACTAGACAACAGCATTTCTAACTTCCATGAAAGTTGTTGGTCCCGGTTACGCGCCCAGTCCTGAAACATCTGCAAAACTGCATTGATGCCCCACAGCCGTTCATACCTCAGAATGGGGGCGAGATTATTTTTACGCCTCGCATTAGTCTCACTACTGCAGGGTGCTATTCTATGGGGGCTCCGTCTAGCAGATTGTGTCCTGCTGAAATTGCTGATCTGTAAACTCCTATGGTATGTAATGCTTTCCTGCTTCTGGCTAGATAAGCTAGAAAGTTGAGCACTTGTACTAAAGGGGCTGAAACGGGATGAAGGTTGAGCTGGCTGCACCATAGACACCATATTTTCCATGCTGCCTTGTAACTCTCGAGCGTACAGGGAGGCCAGGATTGTTTGATAAATTCAGCAGCTGTTCCCAAAATGCCCGACAGGCTCCATCTGCTCCCAATACCCTGCACGCTAGCAGAGGTAGATGGCCTGTCTTCGTCAGAGGATGACAATACCCTGAGGGGCCTGCCAGGAGATTCTCCCTGGGAGGAATGACTCATGGGAAATCTGAAGAATGTTCCATCAGAAATGGAAGCCATGCGACTTCCAGTTCTGTGGTATTATGACGAATTCCACCCCCTCTCTCCTGCCCTCTCACATGATCTTTGCAAACACTCTTGCTAACATCATGAAGGAGGGAAAGGTATAGAGTTCTGTGCCCGACTACGCTTGAAGAAATCCATCCGCCCCTCGTGCCTGCAGGTCCAGCCTCCAGGTGAAAAACCTTGGTAACTGTCTATTCAACCTGGATGCGAACAGGTCAGTGTCCAGGGGTCCCCAGAGTGCTGCAATATGCGCAAACACCTCCCTGTGTAGCCTCCATTCGCTGGAATCATGCCAGTAGCGAGAGTTCCAATCAGCCACTACGTTCTGAATGCCTGGGAGGTACTCTGCTGTCACAGAAATCTTCTGATCGAGCTAGAAGTCCTTGGTGAGTTCCGTCAGCCTACATGACCAGGTGGTAGATGTATTGGACTACTGAGATGTTGTCCATCCTGAGCACAATGCGGCACTCCGCTTTGCCCCTGGTAAAGGCTTTTATTGCAAAAGAGCCTGCGAGCAGTTCTAAGCAGTTGATGTGGAGGGATAGCTACTCCTGCAACCACCTGCCGCCTCTCTAGATGGCCGCACCTCACTACCCAGCCTGCTCTGCTGGCGCCTGACTCTATTACAAGTTCCGGCATATCTCCTAAAATGGATCGCCCATTCCAGACTTGATGTGCTGCAGTCACTATTCCAGCTCTGACTTCCCTTTTTGATCGAGGGGGACTGTGAGAAACCTGAAGGTGTCTCCCTGTCTGAACGTTGAGGACCCATTATCCAGGTGGCCAGGACACGGCCATCGCTATTGGATCCAGTTCCTGGGGGTTGACCAATGAGTGAGGATCACCTGGAGAGGGGGTCCTTGAAGGGTAGGAGTGGGACACCAATGGGGGAGACACGGTATCCCCTTTACTTTTACACCTTTTCTCCATTCTCTCACATAGTACATTCAATAATACTGCCCCCCCTTTTTTCTGGCACAAACACCTTTGCACCACACAATAGACAATGGGCTAATGTTAAACCTGTGTACCTGACATGTCCCAACCCGAGGGTCAGGCAAAGTCAGGCAATTGACTTGGATCACACACACCCGATGGCCCATCCTATTCCCCCACAGGGATAAAAGGTGGAGCAAGAGAGCGCAGTAGAGTAAGGCAAGTACAGCAGAGAGCATGATGAGATGGCTACAACGTGGTAGTTCAAGAGAAGGAGAAAGGTGGCAGGAATCAAGAGGGTGGCGAGGAAAGAAGTAACCTTGCCCTTTTCATCCCAAGTCCACGGAAACTTCATGCAAGAGAGCCTAAGACCGCGAACACTAGATTGAGACCTGCAGCAGATGTCAATGGTACACGGGGCAAGCCTATGCTGATAAGCAGAAGCGAGGGAAGCTCCCGAGCCCATGGTACCAGCCTTGACTCAGTGAAAGCCGAAAGCCAAACAGTGCAACACAGCCGTTAAGTCGAGGGGAAAATCGATAAGCCCAGGGCTGTGTTGAAGGAAAATAGAGTGGCAAGTTTGAACATATTTAATTGAACTGTGATTGCACTATAAAAGGTGGTTAAGGGGAGACCAGCTGAAGAGGGAAACCGGCACCCTGCCGGTGCAAACTCAAGAGATTCTAATCGAGCCCCATTTTTAGACACTCTTGAAACCGGAAGGGCGCGAAAGGAACTCAAAGTGGTCATACGTGAGGGTTGAGCAAAAGTCTTGTACAATCAAAAGACCTATATCCGTAGGTTGGCTAAAAGTAAGAGAAGTGAATCATGCATGGTGAATGGAATAAAGGGATGTGAATCTCATGAACATTTTAACTAATTTAGAAAGCCATCGTGAACCCGGAGGAGGGAGGCAAAGAAATTCCAAGTTATACTGCATAGGCGTCCCTTCGTCCCTTCCAAGGGACGGGAGACCGAACCTTTATCACCAGAAAAAAACGTTTTCCCCTTTAAATTAAGAGGCGCAAGGGGGTGCGGCCCTGAGAGCATGCGCTACCCTGACTCCGCCCACCGGCACCACTCCTCAGTCCCCATTGATGCGTCAACAATATTTAACATTGCCTAATGACACCAGTATTATTAGGGGGGAGGATGGTGGGACATATGGAGGAAAGGGGACTAAGGACTTAGAGTACGTATGTCACTATGGTGAGTAACTTGGAATTCCTCTTACGTCCCGTCCCCTTTCCTCCATACTGCATGGGCGATTACAACTGAATGTAGCCACATCGTGAAGAGGAGACCTTCCTTAGAACCGCCTGTCCGAAGGCCGCTTCTGATTTAGAGCCGGGGTCCAAACAGTAATGCTTACAGAAAGCCGAAGGGATGGCCCAGGTAGCCAGCCTGCTTATGACTTGCCACGGAACCTGCTCCTGGAAGGGGATGGCCGTGGCCTTAGCTTTGACCGCGTGACCCTGCATGTAGGCTGGCAAAGGCTTGTGCTGCCCTTCATAGGCCCCTTTGATGGCCGTAACCATCCACTGTGCAAAAGAAGCCCTGGATGCCTGATAACCAGGTCTGGAGCCCCTAAAGGTGACAAAAAGTGTGTCCGACTTGTGGAAGCCCTTGGTCCTGTCCAGAATTTCAGAGCGTGTCTGACATCCAGACAGTGTATAACTCTCAGAGCCTCTTCCTTGGGGTCAGCGAAGAACGTAGGTAACACTATTTCCTCGTTTAGATGAAAGGCGGAGGGCACCTTAGGTAGGAACGCTGGGTGAGTCTTCAGGACCACCTTATCCCTGTGGAAAGTGGTGTAAGGTTCTGAGGCCACCAGAGCCTGGATCTCGCTGACTCTTCGTGTGGAGGTAAGTACCACCAGCAAAGCTGTCTTAATGGTGACCAGCCTGATGTCAGCGGACACCATTGGCTCGAATGGTTTGGGCGCCAAAGTGTCCAACACCACATTGCTGTCCCACACAGGGTGTGGCCTCTTAATGGGTGGGTAAAGCCTGGACAATCCCACCAGATGTTTCTTGACAATAGGGTTGGAGGAGGAGAAGACCTCCTCCTCTGAATTTCTGTAGGCCCCTATGGCTGTCAGGTAAGTGCGACATGTGTCCACCTGAACACCTGAGTGCTTTTGCTTTTATATTAGCTCCTGGTAGTCTTGCTCCTGGCGCACTGAATGATTTCCAGGTTAGCCTGTGATAGGCTCAGGTGCTTGAGGGTGATCTGCTCAGGAACCATGCTGTGACGGCTAACCTCTGAGGCGTGGGGTGGAGGACCCTGCCCCCATGCTGGGACCGGAAAGGTGCCGGACCCAGCAGAAGGTGAATGGGTGGTCTGTCCGTGAGGCTGAGCAGTTCGAACCACTGTCTCGCTGGCCATCAAGGATCTATCAAAATGATGCTGAGGCGACAAGCTTCCTTCATCTTGCGGAGTACCCTGGGGATCAGGGGTGTGGGAGGAAAGGCATATGCTGTCATGCCTTCCCATTGAATCTGCAATGCGTCTCATAGGGAGCCAGGGCCCAGCCCCTTGCAGGACGCAAACTGATGGCACTTCCTGTTCTTCCAGGAGGCTAATAGATCCACCTGAGGATGGTCCCAATGTGTTGAAGACCACCTTCAGCACTTGGTCGTTCAATTGCCATTCGGTTCGGAATTGTCCGCTCCAAGCCTGCTGAACCTGTCTGCTTCCAAGTTGGCCTCCCCCGGGAGGTGGACGGCCGTGAGGTAGATGTTTTCCAGGGACCATCCCCACATGCTGACCGCTAGGCTGCACAGCGGAGGGGACCTGGTACCCCCCTGCTTGTTGAAATAGTACATGCTGGTGGAGTTGTAGGTCTGGATAACGACGGTCCTGCCGCCAATGCTCGGAAGGAAGGCTCTGAGGGCTAGCCAAAAGGCCCTGAGCTCCAGCCAGTTGATATGTGACTCCTGCTGGGTCCACACTCTGTGGAAGCTGTGGCTGTCCAGAGTGACTCCCCAGCCCTCTATGGAGGAGTCCGTAGTGATGATGACCTGCGGGGACGGCTGCCGGACGGGCTTGCCCGTCTGCAGGTTGCAGTCCTTGGACCACCATGTGAGGTCAGAGTGGAGACAAGGCAGTAGGTTAACCATCTCCGCTTGGGAGCCCTTCTCCTGATTCCATGAGGCTACGAAGTGCAGCTGTAATCTCCTCATCCGGAGCCTCGTGTGCGGCACGGCCAGGAGGTCTGCTGCTATGATACCCAGTAGGTTGTTGGTAACACCAAGCTGAGGTCACTGCTCTGGTAAGGAGGTGCGCAGTGGCCCTGGTGATAGCCGGAAATACCTTCTCTGACTCATATCCTAGATCAGGCCCAGGAAGGTGAGGATCTACGTGGGCTGCAGCTGAGACTTTTTGAGGTTGATAGTAAACCCCTGGTCGTGGAGTGTATTCATAAGCGCAGAGGAAGTGTGGGTAATGCCCTCCGGGGATCTCGCCCTGACGAGCCAGTAGTCCAGGGATGGGTAGACATGGCAGCCCTGGGCCCTGAGGGGGGCTGCCACTGCATTCATGAGTTTAGTAAATACCGTGGGGCTGAGTTGAGGCCAAAGGTTAGCACCTTGTCACGTTCGCAGTAAGGGCACAAGGCATGTGCTTTAGGGTCAGGGGCACATCCCTCCTCCCATGACAATGTAGGCAGAAGGTGGACATGCAAGGTGGCTGGTTGGCACAGGCGTTTGATAGAAGCTGCATTGAGCCACACCAACATGGCTGCCAAGAAAGAACACATTATGGAACTTAAAATGGCCCCCGGCAGAAACAAAGATCTGACATCCCTGGTGGTCTAGTGTTAACAAGGCGCGGCCCGAGGCTATAAAACCACGCCCCGGGCCACACCCTGTGCTTAGCGCTTCGTCTGCTACCTACTAGAGCAGTGTAATGCTTACCGCTCCTGTTCTTTGACGTGCGCTGTAATTCCGGACTTATTTGTAGCCAATACTCACCAAAAGACTGAAGACATCATCATAGAAGTTCTGCTTCAAGCTTCTGTTCTGATACTCACTTGTATCTTAGCCCGGACCCACGTGCAGCCTCACAGACCCGAGAACTTCATCATACTTACTTGGAACCGCAGCTGATCAAGGTCCGCAGCAACCGCAGCTCCTGAAAATGAGAAAGCAGAGAGAGATAATAGTAGGAGACGGAAATTAACAGCTAACTCCCACCCGAGTTCGCTATTTAGCGCAAACTTACCTGAACAAGCGATAAGCCATCTCGCTCCTTTTTCGTGCAGCAGCAATTCCAGCAAAGACATTCCGCAAGGTCCGCACCTGGAGAAGAGAAAGAAAGATGAATTAAAGTGCATCGCGGCACTCGACAAGAGCGAACAGCATGAAACAAGCAGCGCTCCACGCTGAAAGCTTCTTAAACCTCCAGACCAGCATTGTACAACGACTTACCTTCATATCCTCAGCATGCAGTGCGTCGCAGCCGACCTGGACCACTACTCTCAGTGAAGCAACTGGAGTTGGATGTTTATCTGATATCTCCGGCCCGCCTTCTTCATACAAATACAGTGAGCACCAGCATAAGTGTGCCAATCAGTCTACCAAGAGGGACACCAGGGGGAGGTGGGGGAGAAAGCTGAGGAACACGTACTGAATATCTGCATTTACTTACCCTAAGTTCTTCATCCAGACCCCCCTCACACATCTTACCGGAAACTCCAAGTTTTAGCAGGTCCCTCCCAACCTCACTGTACCCTGGGCTTTGGTTCACCAGTGGGCCAGTGGGGAAAGGAGTGGCTTGGGCATTCACCATAGCAGAATTATCCAGTGGGGGCAACGCTTAAGAACAGTCCGGACCAGGCACTCCTGCAGGGCACCAGAGGTAAGCATTACACTTGTACTGGAAATGACAGCCCATGATCCTGAAGCGTAGGAAGGAGCGATGAGGCTGCCAAATCGGGACATGTAGGTAGGCGTCCTTCAGATCCAGGGAGCACATCCAGTCTCCATTGTCTTGTGTCTCTGCAATGAGTGCTGGCGTAACCATCTTGAATCTCTGACGAGGGAGGGAGAGGTTGAGGGTGGATAGGTCCAACACAACTCTCAGGCCAGCCTGGTTCTTCTTTTGTATGGCGAAAATCCTGGAATAGAAGGCTAATCCTCTCTGAGAGGCTGGTACTTCTCCCACTGCTTGGCTCTCGATGAGCAACCAGATCTTCGCCAACAGAGTTGTGGTCCCAATCTGTGGGAGTGGAGGGGAGAAGGGAGGAGAGGAAGGTATTGGTAGGCGGTACCCCCTGGATACTACAGAGAAGATCCAGGAGTCTGCAAAGGTCTAGCACCAGAAATGCATGTGAGAGGCAAGTCTGCCACCCATTGGAGGCACATGGACCCAAAGGGAAGCGTCATGCCTTTTTGCCGTCTGAGGCTGCTGCAGAGGAGGGGGACTGGAAGAAACCCTTACCCTACCCCCCTTTTCTTTTTTGTTGCTTGCGTCGGTGCTGACTCGGTGTCAGGAAATGCGCTACACTTCCAGTTGGACGTTGCCATGTTAATCCTTTTTCAGGCACAGTAAATGTTTCGAGGGGCGCTTTGGCTTTTACACATTTAAATCGTACGTGTAAAATGCTTACCTCTGCCAAGTGCAGGGGGACCCGATCACGGGTCTTCACGACGGGACGTGCAAGACTTATCGAACGTTGTAGGTTGCCATGGAAATTGGCTGCCTCCATACGTTCACGGCGCATGTCATGTACTGCCCCTCGATCACGTGACTTTTCCGGCCAATAAGAGCACACTCTTTCTGGTGCTCAGTGCTTCTGATTTCGAATCACGGAAGTACTGGTTTCTGTCGTACTTTGCTTCTTGGAATTTTCTGGTTACCGAACTCTGCCTTTATACGGACTGCCTTGTCTAATACCCTTAGTTCTTGTTACTTGTTGCTGACCTCGGACTGCATTACTTCCAGTTTCCTGCTGATTTTGATCCTGCTTGCCTCCTTGGTTTCCGATCCGGACTGTTTACTGGACCTCGCCTGGACTACGTTTTGCCTTTGGATTTTGCCCTTCTGTGAACTGACTGGTACGCTGCTGGGATCGCTTTGGATTACGTTTGGATTTTCTGGTTTCCAGGATTTGGTTTATGGTGGCTTAGCACAGTGCACACTATGACTGGAATCTACGAGCAGTGTGCTTAGCATTAGGCGTCCGCGTGCCGGTGGGTCCGGTGACCCCATTGGGACTAGAGACTGGGTGACCTCAGCTTAGGCGTCCTCATGCCCGCTGTTAGGCAGAATCCTGTGCAGTTCCCTTGGGGAACACTACAAAAAGATTAAGACTACAGGAGTAAGCAGTAAACCCAATTGGTAGCAGTCTCTACCACCCAGATTTACCTGGTAGCTGTGGCTGAGCAGTCAGACTTCTCTCTCGAGAAGAGTAGGGCAGTATACAGAGGATACCCAATAGGGCTAGAAACACAGTAGAGCAAGCAAACACTGACCAGAGCTTTGTATCAAAAGTATATCATTATTTATTTAACACACACTTAAAGAAACACACTAGCACTTTAATCAAAGCAAGTTCAAACACAATCAGAAAAGTATACACACCTCCCTTAAGAATTATTAGACAAGTCTAAGTCAAAACACCACTATTTGTAAAAACAGATGCAAGCGCGTAACTTAGATGGCACTCCAATAATTAAGCAAAAGGGAGGGAAAAAGGCAGGTCATAAAAATAAAACAGTTCCCAACACTTTTATAAGACCAAAACAAGTTAGTGAAGGCAGAGTCTACTGTAGAGCCAAAGTTCATAGTCCAGGCCCACTTTAAATGGAGCAAGGTGAAATGTGCCCAAGATCACACAGTTTAGAAATGCATTCAATTCTTTGTAAAAATGTTCAAAAGAAGTCGGGTTGATTCAGAAGGTAAAGTTAGAAGGTCTGGGTGCCAACCCAGTTGGAAAGCCAAGGATTTAAGGGTCACCTTTAGCAAACAGTAGAAAGGGAGGCCAGGTGGAACACAGTACCTTTAAAGTTGAGGAAGCTCCAGCGGTGGCAGTTGTTCCTGGCAGCGGGTGCAGTTCGTGGTTTCGACCAGGAGAATAGAAGATCCCATCGAGGAGGAAACGTGGAGTCGTTGCACTGCCCAGGGAAGAGACCAGCGTGGAGTCGTTGCACTGCACAGGGAAGAGACCAGCCGCGGAGTTCATCGGTTAAAAGGTGCGTTCCTTTTATTCGCGGTCACAGTGGTGAAGCTTGGCTATCCGGCCGCCAGGGTGCTTGGCACAGGCGATTCGACCAAGAGACGTCCTGGAAGGCGAAATGGCGAACTGGTTGATCCCACCAGCTCAGAGGAAGAAGACTCTTCCAGCAGAAGATCTTCTCTTGTCGTCGGGAAAGTGGTGAGGTCATTGCAGCAGGGCTCCACCGGTGGTGTCGTCGTTACAGATGGCTCAGCTTCTCCCCTCTTTGGATTTCTTAGGTCCTGTGGCGACTTCTGAAGTTCCAGTCTCAAAAGCCCTGCTTTTATGCAGAAAAACCCCCATTCAACAGCCTAGCTGTCACTCATACATGCTAAGTGGTGAGCCGGGGCGGCTCACCACTGGGCCAATCAGAACAGAGTGCGACTTGAGTTACTAAGGCAACGCAGTCCAGGGTGCCCATTCCCCCACCCACACATCCTGTGGAACCCAGACAGAGTGGCACCAGTTGGAGGGCTTCTGTGGAGAAGCCCGCCAAAAAGTGGAAGAAAGGGCCCGACCTTGGTTGGAGTTACAGAGACGGACACAAACGCCATTTTAGAAAAGAGTTCTGGCAAAAAGACCCAACCAGTGATTTTATATTAAATAAATAACCCAGCGGTATCTTTAACATTGCACCAAAAAGTGGTGCATTTAAAATCAATGGGAAAATCCCATAGGAAATATTCCGGTGGAATATTTTGCGTGGTAACCACTGCCACCAGCCAGAAACTCAACTGGACAGTGCTCCCTTGGAAACAGACCCAGGGGCGATCGAATTAACAAACCTTCCAGTACTTCCACAATATGATGGTTTGTACTGGTTCTGTTCACAATTTTGGACTAGTAAAGTCAATGCTGACTTTACATGCCCTGGGAGACATTAGTCAGTCCCAGGGTATGGAGACTATGTTTGAGGGGTCACTATGACACCCCTGTGTTACTGCACTGAGGGTGCTGTGTAACACATACACAAAAACAGATGATACCCTATGGAGTAAAAAACCCCATAGCCCATAAGCACACAAAAAGTCAAAGACATACCTCAAATCATGCCTAAGAGTGGGAGGAAAAGAGTCTCACTCTTAGCAGGAGAAAAAAACAAACTCCAAAAATCCAGCAAAGCTGCTGGGAGACTCACTAGGTTTGGGATATTAGCCTTATAAGAGAATTCTCCCTAACACCGGCGGGTCCAGTGACCCCATTGGGACTAGAGACTGGGTCACCTCAGCTTAGGCGTCCGCATGAAGTCGGGATAGCCTGGTATTCTGAGCTACCATCACCTGATTCCCGTGATTTTGTGGCCAGTGGTAAATTCTGTTTACATTGTTCAAATACCCTTAGTGGGGTTGTCAAGATATTAACAGGTCCTGTTTTATTTGTCATAGGACCGCGTGTCTACCACAGCTGTCTTCCTTCTGGGTTATTTAGTTCCTGAGAGATTCTTCCTTCGTGCCCTCTAGTGAGTCTGCTTGCCTTTTGTTTTTTACGTTGTATTTGTCTGCCATATGCCAACTAGATATTCATGGCTTGTTTGCTATTCCTTGTTGTAGCTTATGACTGACCTTTCAACACTGTCCTCCGGTGAACGACATCCGGTGGACGTTAAGGTATACGCTTCGACCAGCTGCTGGTGTCCCTTTCTTCCTGCTAATTGACTCCTCTGTGTGTTTTATCACCCAGAGGGGTACATTGGTCAGAAGAACTTGTTGACTACTCTACGTGAGCAACTTTGGTGTTGACGGGTTCTGACACTCGGCGAACGGTCAGGTTGTCTCGACCTCTGTTCCTGGAATCCCCAGAAACCGCCAAACGCCTGCCCCTTGTCGGAGAGTTGATGTGACTGGGTGTACGACTTGGGTGTGGCCTTGGTCAGGATAGATAAAGACTTTGCAGTTTGCAAGCTATTCTTTTTATCCAATTCCTCATCGGTGGTAGAGTGGAAGAGGTCACTACCCTCGAACGGAAGGTCCAATCTGCGATCCTGGACGTCAGGGTTAAACTTAGCATCCCGAAGCGAGGCCGTGCTTCTCATGTCCGTGGTGATACAGATGGCCCGGCAAGAGGTATCGATATGGGCCACAGTGGACTCCATGATGTCCTGCGCTACCAGCCTGGATTCTCCTAGACCCGCATTGAAGCATGCCTGGCTCTGCACCGGAAGTTCCAGAAGGAAGTCTGCTATTTCCCCCCACAACCTCTGGTTAGCTGCTGCCAGCATGGCATCCGCGTTAGCCTGACGCAGGTGCAGGGAGGGGTTGGAGTACAGCTTCCCGTATGCCTCCAAGATCTTCCACTCCTTGCCTAACAGCGCAGAGGACGAGGTGGCCGAGGACGACTGAGGCTTAGAATAGAGGGACGCCGCAGCAATCACAGAAGAATGCGGTTGGGGGTGCACTGATAACAAGAGTGTATCCCCTTCCATCTGTCTATACTTGACATTGAGGCGCCGATTGAGAGGTTGGGCCGAGTGTGGCTTGAGACACCCCTTCTTGGCCAGGGCCACAACGTCCTTCTGCATCGGGATACCAGTCTTGGTAAGGGGCCTTAGGGTGAGGACTTCTGCCAAGACCCCCTCCTCGGGTTGAGGAAGGAAGGCCCAGATATTCTGCCAAACCTGCAAGCCTATCGTGGAAGGCATTTGCTGACAACGGTGTGTCAGGGTCCTCCTCCTCGTCTGTATCCACCTGAGTGTCCGGCTGATCCGGAGCGGGAGGAGGGGTGCTGGGCGCCGTGGAGACCGGAGCCGGAGGCTACTGCGGGACCATAACAGCTGTGGGAGGCAGGGGAGCCGGAATCGAAGGATCCGTCAGGGGCAGCGGGGGCTGCGCTGGGGCCTGTAGTGCCGGAGCCATGGAGGAATGACTATGGGTGCCGGTGGAGTGACCGGGGGCAGCAAGTCCCTGACTGCATCCCGTAGGATGGCCCCCATCTGGGGGGTTTGCATCAGTGTCAGGAACCTTTCGAAGAACCTGTCTTCGGAGGCAGAAGCAGTGGCAGGGTATGTTGACGGAGTGGCTGGGGGCTGCTGGGGCCGGAGCGCACTCTGTCTAGGTAGCAGGGGAGACCTGCCCTGCGCTGCTGATGGATAAATTGTAGGCCACATACCTACAATTTATCAAGGTGGTTGATACCAGTCCCACCTTGAAACATGTGCTCTGTTCCTAGGAGCGGCATCAGATGACGAGCCATGTTTTCTGGCGCGGTGGCCATTTTGTCGAGCTGCGTGCCACATCCCAAAGTCGTGGTGCATGGCTCCCTGGGCTCGGCCTCCTCCAAGACCCTTGGTGGTGGAGCATGAGGCCTACCCTGCACCATAGGTCTAGGCCTGGAAGGCGTATTGTCCTCGGCATTGTCGCCGGTAGAGATGCATGCAGGCGCATCCTCTGACATTGAGCCAGTACTAGGGCATTGCCCCTCGGGTGTATACCCGGTTAAAGAACCTTGCGGTCCCTCAGCACTGATTCCGGAAGGATCCGATGACTGTTCGGCTGTGAGGCCGGTAGCTGGACTAGCCTCGGTGCATGTGCTGGTACTAGAACCCGAGAGGTTCCTCCCGCTTGGGTATTTCCTCGGGAAGGAGTCACCCTTACGGTGTGCGATGGAAAATAGAGACCCTCTTTGGGCCTCGATCTCTGCTTGACGAAGTTGTTCAAGTCTTCTGGAGGCGATCTTTCGAAGAGCTCCCTCCACCTAGCTAGCCTGTTCTTCAGTGCCCAAGGCAGCGAAGGCAAAGAGCGTGGGGGTCAGGCGTAGGGAAGAGCAACTTGCAAACTGGACACCTGCTGAAGGCCGCTGAAGTCGACATGTGCCGGGAGGAGCGTGATGCCGGAGGACCAAGTACCTGAATGACAAAGCGAAGACAAAAAGATAGAAGAATTCGGGGAAGAGCACGTGGTATTACATGGCCAAACCCAGGAGCACTGGTGAAATCAGCCCGTTCCCGTCTATGCGGATAAGGGGACTGTGGAGTGGCGCCGGTGGGCAGAATCAGGGTAGCGCATGCTCCCAGGGCCGCACCCCTGCGTGCCTCTAAATATAAAGGGCAAGACGGGTTTTTTCGGTGAAAAAGTTTCCATCTTCTGTCCCTTGGAAGGGATACCCATGCAGTATGGAGGAAAGGCGACGGGACGTAAGAGTAAAAAGGAGGATCGAGGGAGATCCAGGGCTGAAGCCGTCAACCAGGAGGTGGCAGTTGAGAGAGGTCAGAGCCCAAACGAGGGAGATATAAGGCGTTAAGCTATACCCCAAAGTTTGCTATTAAGAAAGTGTCAGCCCAGAAGAGGGGGACACAGGGGTGAACCCATCACCCAGCAAATATCGTAAACGAACTTTCATTTGTTAAAGGAACATTTGTTTTTGTTGTTTGAACACATCAGGCCACGAAGGCAAGAGACTTTCAAAGGAAATGAAACATGGCCATCGACGGTCCTGAGAACTGCGGTCAGTCTCTGCAGAGCTCTGTAATGTAGGGGGCATAGAAAGATGGCCTGTTTGGAGGCTGCTAGGAGTACAACAATTCTTGCCAAAGATCAAAGAGATATCATGGACTTCGCTAATGCTGCTCTCAACTCCTTTATTGCGCTCATATTAGAGGCTGGCAGTTCTAGAGTTGCCTTCGCTGTGTCTACTATGAATCCTAGAAACTCCATTCATTGACTGGGGACCAGCTCAGACTTTTCCCGAATTATCATGAACCCTAGGAAGGACAGGAGCTGGGATGCCCACTGCATTTGGTCGGCGAGGACTCGCTTGTTGCCCGCCAGCATATATATGTCGTCCAAGTACACAATCATGCATACACCTCTTTCTCTCATGGCTGCCACAACTGGCCGCATGACCTTTGTAAAAAAGCCCAGGTCGCTGAGGCCAGCCCGAACGGAACACGCTTGAATTGCCATACCTGATCGTTCCATAGGAAGCTGAGGAACCTGCGATGCTCTCTGGCGATTGGAATAGTCAGGTAAGCATCTTTCAGATTCAACCTCACTGACCAGTCCCCGTTCCGGAGATTGTCTCGGAGGAGGTGCACCCCTTCCATCTTGAAGTGTCTGTAAACCAGCTACCCATTCAGCTCCTTCAGGTTTATAACCAGTCTTACTTTTTCTTTTCTGTGCACCAGGAACATGTTGCTTATGAAGGCAGCCACTGTTCCGTTGCTGCGTTCAATCACACATTTGACCTCTATCTGGGTTAGTTCCCTCTCTAGGAGGGCATGCTCTTCCCGCACTAACGTGAAGTGCCTTGCTCTGGCCCACTGTATTGGCGGTGCCCCGAACTCTAGCCCAAAACCTGCCACAGTCTGTAGCAGCCATGCGTCCCTTGAAAGTATTTGCCAATTTCTTAAGCATAACAGTGTCCTGCCCCCCTATAGGTTATCGTGTTTCTCACCCGATTGTGAACCTGAATGGTGGTAATAGAATTGTGCTCTGCGCCCTCTGTTACCGCTCCCACGGGCCAGAAAGAACGTATCTTGTTGACGGGACTCCCAGTATTGGGCTCTCGGGTGCTGAGGTCTTCTCTGTGAGTGGAACCGACCGGGCACACAACCTCTGCTGCGACCAGTCCCGGCAAAAATTCTTGATGGGAAAATCTTTTTAATAGACATTTGGGCCTTCGAGAGCTGCATACGTGCCCACAAATCTCCCCATCTCTTTTGCGAATGCTTTGCCACATAGCAATCCCTGAGCAGATTCCCCTGCCTCGTAGGACGCCAGTTCTCCCAGTTTCGAATACATCAACAGAAGTCCTCTCTCCTCCTCTCAGGCGACAGAGCACAATTTGAATTCCCTAGGAGGCACACTGCCCTTTGTGCCCAGTTGGCTAGGATGGGCCATCAGCCAATCAGTTGGCCCCATCAGCTCTCCGGTATCCCTGCCTCTTTCTGCAGAGTCAATAGTCTTAGCTATGGGGCCCGCCATGTCCAAGACTATTTCCTGGCAGCCCTTCCAGGCTCGGTCCATACCTTTTCTAACGTCTTTGGAGGACTCCTAAATGAAAGCAATCATTTTAGGATCTAATTCCGGCGTCTCCACCACCTTTCTGGGCAACTCCGGTCTGGGATGCTCTGAGTGCATCTGGAGTCTCACCTCTTTTTCAATCGGCTTGCACAGCATCTGGGTCATATATGTTGTCACTCTTGGTGATGGCAGCCAGTCGTTTGATCTCGGATGTACTATTGAGTTGGGGGTCAAACATTTCCAACAACTCTTCTTTGGGCTCATCTAAATGCTTCTCCTTGCATTTCCTCTTCCTACTCTTTCATTTCTGCGAGGATCTAGAGTCGGACACCACAAACTCTGATGAAGAGTCTCCATCCCCTAAATTTTGAGTCCTGGGGAATGGAGTAGGAGGCTCAGTACAGCCGACTGCCTCATGAAGATGTCCTTTCAGCTTCTCAAATGCATTGGCAGCCTCAGAAAGCTTTCTTTTTCCCTCCTTGTCATGACCCGGGGGAGTCGTAGTACTTTTTCGTTTACGGGTCTGTTCTCTCCCCTTATCAGTTGCACTTTTGGTAGGCTGCTCAGAGGACATGCTGGTGACCATCTCAGGACCTTTGCTCTTGAGGCCTTCCCCAATCATTTACTTCAGAGCTTCCAGCCTATCCTGGAGTGGGTGCACCCCTTGTGACACTGCGTCGCCAATGAACTGCCTAAAACCCTTTTAAAAATAAGTGTCAAGTCAGAGTCATCTTCGCAATGCACCTGGTGTTGGCACCCCACACTCCCTTCATCCAATTCCATAATGTGCTTATTACACTTGTGCCTGTGTGCCTGGACAGAGCAGGCTGAATGGCACGTCCTCTGTGGGGGAGGGGCTGTGCCTTATTGGGGTATGCAGGTGCTTGATTTACCTAGCCTTGTTGGCTTAATTTGACACTGGAGCAGTAGCTCAGTTTGCATGAGTATGTTAGTCCTACTGCAGTACTTGGTACAGATATTGCTGCCTTTAGTTTGACCCATTGCCTCAAGAAGCAGTTTAAATGCAGGGGACCCTATTGTTCTCTGCTTTAGCATGAACGCTGTGCAAACTCGCATTCTTTAATGTTTTAATGCAGTTGCGCTGCTGCGTAGAGCCACTGTAGTCTGAGAAGCTCTCTCTCTACATCAAGCTATGGAGAAGCGTTGCCGCATTAGAAAAAAGCACCTTCTTGTGTACCAAGACATGCGCGAGCCTCCGGGCTCACAAACGTGACGTGCTTGAGCACCGAAACGTCAGCGTGACCGAGGAGAGGCTGAAAAAGACTTTGCCAGGCCGCAGGACGTTAGAGCACTGTGAACGCCACCCGAAGTGCAGCCGGGCGACCAGCTGGGAGTCAGATACTCAAGTGTCCGGCTGCGCTTTATGTGCTCTACTGGCCTCAGTGAGGTAAAACGACACGTATTAGTGGTGCAAAACCGATATGATATTCAAATTACTTCATAAATCACACAAAGTAAATGCATATTAGCCTAAAAATACCCTCTACTTATGCTCATCAGCATGCTGTGCACAATTCAATTAATAAAATCATGTTATACAGATTCAAACTCCTGCTACATAGATATCCAACTTATCTTTTCAGAAAAGCAGAAAAAGAAGAGGGAAGGATCTGGGCAGGATGTGGCTTGTGGGCCAGGGACAGGATATGGACATGAGACTACCAGAGACACTGGGTTCATGTGATATGGAGTTCTAAATGTTTCCTTTTTTGAAGTTATATGGGATACATTACTCACCGTAATCGTATTTCTGATGCTTGTAGCTGCTTAGATTCACATGCTGTGCATAGGCCGACATCTATTGGAAGCTATGGAGTATTACAGTTTGTTTTTCGAAACTCGAAAATGGGCACAGACACAGGGCGTGCCAGTAAAACTATCCCTAGTGTGTCGTCCGCTGTACCCACGATCCCTCACGCCTCTAGGACCCTCAGATTGTATTTTTTCTGACATGAGGTAGCATGAGGAGTAGCGCGAGTACAGATTATCCAAGCAGATAGATAGAAAGATAAGACTGCAAGCATCCATGCGCGCCTTCTCTCAGAGGGGAGGAAGGGTGGGTCGCATGTAAATCTAAGCAGATACAAGCATCAGAAATACGATTACGGTGAGTAATGTATCCCTTCTGAGGCTTGTGGAATCTGCTTAGATCACATGCTGTACATAGATTAGCGAGCAGTGTTAGAAGAAGGAGGTGGGATGTGAGAAGGGTCATGAGCAAATATAGGTCTTAGAACCGCTTGTCCCACTTGAGTATCTGTCTTGGAATGAGTGTCAATGCAGTAGTGCGGAGTAAAAGTGTGAATAGAGCTCCAGGTAGCTGCTTTGCAGATGGTGTCAAGGGGTACATTTGCAATGAAAGCCAGAGTGGCCCCAATGCCTCTTGTAGAGTGGGCTCTTGGCGTGAAAGGCAGAGTCTTTTCAGAAAGGGAGTAACACAGCTCGATACAATTTATAATCCACTTAGAGATGGCACCTTTAGAGACGCGATCTCCCTCTCTGCCTGTAGCTACGGAGACAAACAGTTGGTCTGTTTTCCTTAGCGGCCTAGTCTTGTCTAGATAGTATAGGACCGTCCTACGCACATCTAGGGTGTGTAGTTTCACCTCAGCAGAGCTTTGGGGTTCTTGGAAGAAAGCCGGAAGCTCGATGGACTGGTTAACGTGGAATTTAGAAATAAATGTAGGTGAAAACCTAGGGTGTGTTCGTAAAAACCAGTTTATCCTTATGAACAGTAAAGAAATGATCCTGCACTGACAGAGCCTGAATTTCACTGACCTTTCTTATGAATGTAATGGCTACTAAGAAGGCAGTTTTACATGTCAGGTGTTTGAGACTGCTTTTATGCATGGGCTCGAAAGGGGGCCCATGAGTTTAGCAAGCACCACAGTAAGGTCCCATCCTGGTGGTGGGTTAGAAATTGGAGGGTAGAGTCTCTTTACCCCTTCCATGAAGGCTTTAACCACTGGTACTTTCCACCACGCACCTTGTTATGGGAGGTGGTGTATGCGGACAGAGCCACCAGGTGTACTTTCAGTGAGTTAAATACCAATCCTGCGTCCAGCAAGTGGAGCATGTAGGTGACAATAGTGGAAGGAGTGCAATCAACTGGGTTGATTTGTTTATTCTGGCACCAGATAACGAATATTTTCCATTTGTCAAAGTAGCAGTGCTTCGTGTTTGGCTTCCTAGATTCTTTTAGGATGTCCATACATCTCTGAGGTAAATTGAGATGTCCAAACTCTATGACCTCAGGAGCCATGCTGCCAAGTTCATTGAGGTGGGTTGAGGATGCACTGTTTGACCTTGGTGCTGGGACAGTAGGTTGTACCAGCACGGGAGTCTGATGGGTTCGCACACCGCTAGTCTGCGTAAGTGTGGGAACCACGGTTGCCTCGCCCACATGGGAGCAACTAGGTTGAGCGTCATTGATTCCCTGTGCATCTTGTTGACCACCTTCCTGATGAGATGGGTTGGTGGAAAAGCGTATGCAAACATCCCTGACCAGTTCATCCACAGGGTGTTCCCCTTGGAGTCTGGCTGCGGGAGCCTGGATGCGAATCCTGGGCATTACCTGTTTTCGCTTGTGGCGAATAGGTCTGTAGTGGGGAAACACCACTGTGAGAAGATGTCTTCTACGACTTCTGTGTAGACACCATTCGTGTTCTTCTGGGAGGGGATCTCTGCTCAAAGAGTCCACTATTGAATTGAGATCCCCTGGAACATGTTGAGATGACAGGTAGATGTTCCGTCTGAGTGCCCATATCCAAATATTCTGGGCAAGCTTGGACAGATTTAGCGAACAAGTCCCTCCCTGCTTGTTTAGGTAAAACATAGCTGGTGTGCTGTCTGTCAAGATCTGCACTGACAGGTTCAGCAGGTGGGGCTCGAACACTTGAATACTGCCAGAAGCTCTAGCAGGTTGATATGATTCTTGGCCACTGTGTGAGACCAGGGACCTTGAGCTGTGTGGTGAAGAAGGTGTGATTCCCCACCCTGACAGGGATGCGTCTGTTGTGACTACGGCCTGTACCTCGGGATCATAAACGGGTTTCCCCTTTGACAGGTTCTCTCTTGTCCACCAATGAAGACTTTGTACAAGTGTTGGAGAAACGACCACTAGATCGTCCCACTGACCACTTGCCTGAGACCACTGTGCCGCCAACCATTCTTGCATGGGACGCATGCGCAGGCGCGTGTGGGGGACCAGGTAAATACATGACGCCATCATGCCTAGCAAATGCATCGCTTTGCGCACCGTTATCTGGCGACCGGGCTGATCTAGAGGAATTTGCAGCAGTAGATTCCGAATTCTTTCCTCTGATGGAAAGGCCAACCCCCCTTGAGTGTTTAGGACAGCTCTTAGGAACTGTTTGGAGGTGCTTGGCACCAGGCTTGATTTTTTCTCATTTATGGAGAAACCCAATTCGAAGAGGAGGTCAATTGTTCTCTGAAGGTTTGATCTGCAAATTACTAGGGTCTCCCCCGTGATGAGCCAGTCGTTCAGGTAAGGGTACACTGGGATTGCCTCCCTGCATAGGTGTGCTGCCGCCACCGCAAGTACCTTGGTGAATACCCTTGGAGCCAAGGCTATACCGAAGGGCAGCACCTTGAACTGGTAGTGCTGACTGTCCACCTTGAAGCGCATGAACCTTCTTTGCGCTGGGAACATGGAAATATGAAAATAGGCATCTTTCATGTCCAATGTTGCCATGTAATCCCCCTTTTTTTAGGAGGGGGATTACCTCTTGGAGAGTAGTCATGTGAAATCTTTGGGGCGTAAGTCTAATACTGGGCGCATTGTCAAATCTTTTCTTGGCACAAGGAAGTAAGTTGAATAAATACCCTTGTTTACCTGGTGTCCCGGGACGAGTTCTATTGAGTCCTTTGCTAGAAGATTGACGATCTCCTCGAGGAGGATCTTCTGGTGGTCCAAGGAATGTACTTTTTGACATGGAGGGTGGTTTCGGGGACACTCCAACAGTTCTATGCAGTATCCTGCGGACACTGTGGACAGCACCCATCTGTCTGATGTGATCCCTTCCCAAGCTCGGGTGAAGTTGGTAATGCGTCCCCCTACTGGAGATGCGTGGGAAGGGACCCTGATCGCGGCGTCACTGTTTTGCGGGAGACGTGCCGCCTCTGCTGGGGCTGCCTCTACCCTTACCAAGGCCCCTCTGGTTTCCCCTTTTGTAACTCTGGGTAGACTGCTGGTTGTTACCCCATGATGTACCCTGCCCCTCAGAATAGTTGGAGCCTCTTTGTGAATTTTGGCCGTGTAGGCAACGAAAATTACCATTCCCTCTTTGATTAGAGGGTTTGTTGGTCAACTGTCCCAGGGATTTCAGAGTCTCATACTCATCTTTGTCATTTTTTAATGCGTCCTCTACCGCCTTGCCAAACAGTAGATTAGGCTCCACCATCATGTCGATTAAGGATGCTTGTGTCTTGGGTTTAAACCCTGACTGTCTTAACCAAGCATGCCTCTTAATGACAGTGCTCTCTGCTATTAGCCTGCCGGCGTTATCCGCGGCATCAAAGGTTGCCTTAAGGATGCAACCGGACATGGCTCTCCCCTCCGATGCAACCTGTGCCAACTGGCCCTTTAAAGGTTCCGGTGCGGAGTCTACAAGTGCAGCCACTTGCTCCCACTGGTGGCAGTTGTTACTAGCCAGCAGAGTGGTGGAGTTGGCAATCCTTGCCTGGTAGGCGGAAGTGGAGGCTACCTTCCTTCCCAACCGGTAGATCTTCTTGCTCTCCTTGTCGGGGGGAGCCTCAGACGAAGATAGGGGTGACCCGCCCTCTTCCAGGTATTAGTCACTACCAGGGAGTCCGGTTTCAGTTGCCCCCTTATGTAAAGCGGGTCTGATAGGGCGGCACTGAATAATTTTTCGATTCTGGGGTTTACTGCCCTGGTGAGGTTAGGATTGAGAAGGGAAGGATCAATTCTCCTTTGTATAGACTTGAGAATAGGGATGGCCTGGGCAATGGGTTTCTTTTCTCCCATTAGTTCTTCGGCAAAGTCGCTCTCCTCCTGTGCTCCCTGAGTGTCAATGCGGAAGTCTTCTGCCGCTCTAGACAAAACCTCATTTGGGAGAGGTTGGTTGTCGATTGGAGAGTGGATAACCTGAGGTTCTTTGCCTACCGGGGAGTATACTCTGTAGACTTCTGGGTCATCTTCCTCCTCCTCTTGGTCCTTGTCATCCCCATAGAGGTCCACCCCAGTTTGGTCGTCCAACGTTACCAATTCTGGATCCTCACCTTGTAGTGGATCCTCACTATACTGAGTGTATGGCTGTACATGGAAAGGGTCAAAAGACCGACCTTGCGTTGGTGTCTCAACTCGAGGTTTCTTACCATGGGGTTGCTGGTCCCTAGACCCTGAGGGAGTAGCCCCGTCAGGGGTATAGGAGAGGAAGTGTTCTGGATTCTTGGCGTAGAAGTCTGCTAGTGATGACATTTTAGACATAACTCTGTCTATATCCTCACTGGACCATTCTTTGGAGCTGAGGATAACCCTTTCCTGGGAGTGTTTCCCTGCTATGACCTGACTAGACTTATGGGTTTGTGCAGGGGTCTTGGTTAGCTGTTTATCAGAAGCCTTAGCACCTTCTTTATGTAGCAGAGGTGCAGAAGAAGGCTGAGATCTTTTCTTCTGCTGTTTTCCCCCCTCCCCATAAGTGGAAGAGTGCTTCCCAGGCATTTTCACCTTCTCAGAGCTTTTCAACGTCTGGCGCAGAGATTCGGGGTAGAGTCCCTATCCTTAGAGTGAGGACCTTGGGATACGGGAGCAGCCGGCGAGCGGTCTGCTGACGCCGACTCCTGAAGCGCGGCTTGGGGATGGAGGTCGGCCTCGTCTTCCGACGATCGTACCTCCATAACTTTGGTGAGTGAGGCACTCTTGGCAACAGTGGATGGTTGCCTAGTGTCATGCGGCGATCTTGACCGAGAACGCCCAGAGGACACTGATTCGGTGGACCGTTCTTTGTGTGCCTCTTTCCGAGAGCTCGACACGCGCGTCGAGTCTCGGTTGGATTTCGAGTGTTTAGTGGAAGTGTTGTGCGTAGAGCTCGTGTTGCCGGGTGTGTTCCCCATAGCTGCCCTGCCGGACAACCTTCCGAGGTCAGGGACTTGCGCTTGGCTGTCTTTCGACGCCACGTTGCCCTCGCCGTCCGATAGTACGGCGTTGCAACCATCACTGAAGGTGCCCTCCGCTTCCATGGCCTCACATTGCCTGGCGTGGTGGGCCCAACGTTTGGTCGAACGGTCCTTTACAGTCTTAGCCTTGAACCAGCTACACGCTCTGCTGTTCACCTCGGGGTGGTCCCTCGGCAAGCAGAGGTTACAGGTGGCATGTCTGTCAATCCAAGGGTACTTGCGGTTGCACTTGGGGCAAAATTGGAAAGCGGTACCCTTCATACGCACCCTGTGGCGGCGGGCTAGTGTGTGTAGGAATATATATATATATGTGAGTGTAGAGTATGTACCACCCCCCACTCTCCCTACTTGTAGGGCCGAGGCCAGAGGCCTTCCGAGGCCCAAAGTCCGTTGTGCAGCTCTCGACGGTTGTTTTCTTCTCCAGGCCGGCATTGAGCTTCGAAAATCGGTGACTTGACGTGGGGATGGAAGAAACAGGGAAATATTATACTATTTGCAAAATTATGGCTAAAAGCCAGGGAACTCTGCAGGATGCTTCCGACAAGTATGGCGGAAAAAAACAATCTGAGGGTCCTAGACACGTAAGGGATCATGGGTACAGCGGAACTCACACTAGGGATAGTATTACTGGCACGCCCTGTGTCGACGCCCATTTTCGAGTTTCGAAAAACAAACTGTAATACTCTGCAGCTTCCACTAGCTGTCGGCCTATGCACAGCATGTGATCTAAGCAGATTCCACAAGCCTCAGAAATATATATCAGTGAAGAAACATTGATAAAGGGCGGTTATGGTTCAGTTGCCCTAAGAAAAAACTATCAAGTTCAGTGCAAAAAGTTTTTTAATGGGACATTTTAGTTACTTTGCACTAATAACAAGTTACAAGTAACCCCAGAAATTTGCCACTTATGGTAAGCTAACCAACCATAACTCGCACCACCACCCTGCACTGCTAAGAATAACACCCATGACATCAAAGATGACATCACAAATGTAATTGATGACATCACTGATGACATCACATGTCTGGCTCCCTCTTTTCTAGGCCATGTGGTTTTGTTCAGTAACACTCAGGAACTAAAAATTCAAAAGGTAGTACATTTGTAGACTTACCCTTCAAATATGCTCTTACACTAATTTCCTTAGGGTCCAGTCAGTCCAGTCACAGCACATGATACATATACATAGGGTAAGAAGCAGGCTTGAAACATAACAATCATTTCTGTTCATGAAGGTAATTAGTAAGGTTATGAAAACTTTCTGGTAGCACTGCTGCTTTTTTGCTTACGTTACTTTCCCTGTATATGCTCATATTTGTATGCATTGTGGTTTCTTTATATTTTGTCTGTAGTAATACAATCATTTATTTATTTTATTTATTTCCATTTATAAAGCCCACAAACTGCCCTCGGGCCTAGAGGCGCTGTTGCAGAATATTCACTTAATACATATTTTATGTGCAGGTTGACAGATTAGGAACATACAGTACTCATGTTCCGAGGTTACAGGGAAACAGCGGAGCGAGTGAGGTCTATTTGAACAGTTTGGTTTTCAGAGCCTTTCTGAAGAGCATGAGCAAAGTTTCTGATCTTAGTTCAAGTGGTAGTGAGTTCAAGGATTTTGGTGCTAATACTTCGAATCTGGATCCACCTGCTTTGGCTCGGTTAAAGGCAGGAATTGTGAGTTGGTGTGAGTATATGTCTCGTTTGGGTCCGAGTGTTTGAGTTTGGTGTATACGTTCCACTAGGTAGCGGGTGCTGATTGTGACAGGCATCTGTGAGTGATTGTGAGTGTCTTGAATAGTATGCGCTCTTTGATCGGGTGCCAGTGGGCCTGTTGTCTTGCCTGAGAGATGTGCTCTCTCCTAGGGATACTGAGAGCTGCTCTAAGCGCATTGTTTTGTGCAATTTGTAATCTGTTAATGTTTTTGGAGGATGTGCCGAGTAGGAGGACATTACAATAGTTTGCGCCTATGGTAGTTCTGGCAATGTTGAGGCAGTTCTTGGCAGAGAGGTGGGGTTTAAGCGCATTGATGATGTTAGTTGTAAGTGCTGCTGAGGAGGAGATGTAGCTAACATGTCTATCCATAGACAAGGTTGAGTCTAAGTAAACTCCCAGAGTATACAGCGGCAGAAACTGTCATTATGGTGTTCTCTATTTTAAAATTACAGTAGTTGCTGTCTAGTTTTTTTAGGGTCTGTTTGGGGCCAACCAGTAAGATGGCTGTTTTGTCCCCATTGAGGCATAGGCCGTTTGCTGCCATCCAGGCCTGTATGATAGCGTATGTGTTTTGTAGGATTTTGAGGTCATGCTGGTAGTCACCTGTTAGTGGGAGAAAAATGTGTGTATCATCGGCATAATAGGTGAACGTTATGCCAAATTCTTCTAGATCATTGAATAGTGGTAGGGTGAATAGGTTATAGAGTGTAGGTGAGGTGCATGATCCTTGTGGAACCTCACAACCAATGGGGGATGGAGCTCTGATGCCTGGTCTGAGAAGACCCTCATGGCTCGACCCACTAGGAAGGAGGTTGTCCAGGTGGTGGCCTCACGGGAGAAGTGGGCAGAGTCTGTGAGGTGTTTCCCTAGGATCTTGTGGTCAACCAAGTCGGATACTGTCGACAGGTCGAAGAGCAGAAGAAGTGCCGATTTACCCTTGTCCATGTTTTGAAGTAGTTGGTTTTTCAAGTCGATGTAGTTAGTGGGGCTTTATTAGCTACTTATTATATGTTTCACAATACGCAAAACTCTAATACAAAAGCATTTATCATTTCACTATACAACATGGCAAGATTATGAATATTGCACCTCTATTGTGTATGCTGCACTCAATGCCTATGTTTCTATACTAGAAAGAACTCCATAATACAATGCTATTCATAGCAATGCATTCCTTACTGAACTACGTAACTCGTGTTATTTATTTAAATTACCCCCTGACACTTTTTTGCCAATGTAACAATAAGAATCCCTTGTACAGACTTTTCATGAAAAGTAAATGGACATGTGATGTCATCAGTGATGTCATCAATAAAATTTGTGATGTCATATTTGATGCCATGGGTGTTAGTTTTAGCAGTGCACGGTGGTGGCGCGATTTATGGTTGTCTAGCTTCCCATAATTGGTGAATTTCTGGGGGTTTTCGGTTTTGCTTATAACCATAATATGGATATGTTGTTATGAGTGCAAAGTAGCTATAAAGTCCCTTTAAAACACTTTTGCACTGAATTTGATAGGTTTTTCTTAGGGCAACTGAACCATACCATAACCATAACATCCCTTTAACAATGTTTTTTCACTGAATTTGATATGTTTTTGGCAGCGCAACTTAACCATAACATCCCCTTAACAATGTTTTTTCATTGAATTTCATAGATTTTTGTCAGGATACCCTTAGTTTGTATAGACGTACCATTCAACATACTGAACCCCCTAGCCCCATGCTGAAAGCCACCGGGTCCACGGACCAAAAGACTGTCCGTGAACCTGGGTAGCAGCCGCACTGCCCAAAAGCTCAGGGGTTCTCCTACATTGTTGTAGTGTGCAACAAAGACACTCAACATGTTGAAAGAGCAGCACATAAGTGAATTAGAAAGAAAAATAAAGTAAGTCCACAAACTGTATACTTAAGAAAAAACAGTGCAATTCCATACGGTAAGCAACATAAGGGAATGCACCAAGCAGAAAAATAACCTGTCCCTCCAGCAGACTTACCTCACTGCTGCTTTACACAGAAACTGAAAAGCAATTGTCAACAGCACAACTGCAAAGCATTGACAGCACAACTGAACTACCAACTGGTAAGTGCACTACATTGCTTCCTGCGCAGTTTGTTCAGTGTGCTATACTAAAAAATAATTTCTCTTTATTTTACACAGAAATGGCTAGCACCCTGGAGTGGCTTGAAGAAAATTTTCCTTGGGATGAAATGAGTGAAGACAGTGATACTATTGGTACACAGTGCAGTTTGAAAAGTAAGCCAATTAATACAAATTGCTTTACATGTACCTGACAAATATTGTTTTCTTTAACAGCACATACAGAAAATAAAGGGGATGCCCCAGAAACAGTACATCATGCACAAAGTGAATTGGTCAGTTGTGGTGTATTTAACGTGTGGTTTTAAATTTAATAGAAGTGTTGTGTTGATAACGAATGGTTTTAAAATAAATGTACTTATATTTTTCTACCTGAAACCTTGAGTCAGTATTTGAGTCACAGTAATTGCGGTCCCTTTGTGTAATCTCTTCTACTGCTCATATACTCTTGAGATAAGTCTGGCTGCTCAGCTAATGCTACCACTTTAACATAGTAGTAAAGGCTTGTACCAAAGGTAAAACTTGTATTGCCACCTGTAGTCTTAATTGTGTGTAGTGGTCCCTAAGGGCACTGCACAGGATTTTGCCTAACATCCCTTTTATTGGAAACAGTATCGATTTTGCCCAATTTACTTTCAGCCCACTAAACAACCCGTATCTTGTCAGCAGTTGTGTGACAGCGGGGCAGGATCCCCCTGGATTACTTAAGTATAAGTCGTCGGCATACAAGGAGACCCTGTCCTCCCAGACCTGAGCCCAGTGAAAACCCGTCCATGACCGTGTATTCCTCAGGAGCACCGCTAGAGGCTCTATCAACAGTGCAAATAACATTGCCAACAAGGGGCAACCTTGTGTTGTCCCTTTTCCCAATTTGATGCTGCGCGAAGACCAGCCATTCACCCTAATCTCAGCCATCTGGGAGTTATGTAGGAATTTAATCCAGTTTATAAACTGGTCTCCGAAGCCCATTTTACTCATTATTGCCCCTACTGCTTCCCAACAGACCGATTTGAATGCCTTCTCGAAGTCTATTGAGAGAAGTGCTAGCGACTCTTGTAGCACCTGTGCTCTCTCAATGGCTACGTGGAGCCTATGTATATTCATCCTGGTGGACCTTTTAGGCATAAAGCCACATTGATCTGGGTGGGTTAGAGTTGTTATCACATCCTGTAGTCTGTTGGCAAGAATTTTTGCTAGAATTTTGGCCTCGCTATTTATAAGGGAGATCGGCCTGTAGGAACTGCACTTGTCTGAGGGTTTACCTGCTTCGGGGATCACTACAATGCTGGCCTTTCTCAGGTCCAGGGGGAGAATTCCCAGCTCTTTTGAGTGGAGAAACATATTGAGCATGTGTGGCGCCAATTCACTGTATCCTATCTTTTTCCATGTCTCTATCGGGTACCCGTTTGGACCCGGGATTTTCCCAGTTCGGAGTTGTGATACAGTTGCTAACAGTTCCTCTTCTGTAATCTCTGCTTCCAGGCGCATCTTTTGCGCCTCATTTAAGCACGGCAGAGTGATTTCCTCTAGGATGGTGGTATCGATAGGGTCGATAGGGGCGCAGTACAGGTTTTCGTAATAGGTCGGGAAACTCTCCACGATCGCTTGGTCAGTTGCAGCCTTCTCTGTAGCTTCAGTGGTTATGTACCTGATTTGCTGATGTTCTTCGTCCCTTTTCTCTAACCATGCTAGTAATTTGCCAGCTTTGTCGCCCGTCTCATATAGCCTACCTCGCATTGCTCTGTGAGCTTGTTTTGTGCAATTCAATGTTATGTTCTGTCATTTTTTTGTGCCAGTATTAGGGTTCTATTGTTCTCAGGTGAGGTCGTATTTATGTACAATGTTTCAGCTCGCCGCACTTCAGTTTCGGCCGCCTCCACATCCTTCTTATGTGCTTGTCTGTGTGCTGATGTCCACTCAATGATCTCGCCCCTTAGAAATGCATTATAGGCCTCCCATAGCATCACTGGGTCATCTGCTGAGCCTTGGTTTAACTCAAAGTATAGGGATGTGGCACACTGGATTTTCTCCACCAGGTCAGGAAAGCCCAAATAGTAATGATTTAATCGCCAGGTTGGTGGAGGACGGGGTCTATCCGTTTCTAATTGTATCAATAGTGGGGAATGGGCCGATATGCCTCGAGGGAGCTGAGTGGCTTCTGTTGCTTTATGTATACTAGCTGCAGGGAGGAAGAAATAGTCCAACCTGGAGAGCGATGCATGTGCTCCCGAATGGAACGAGTATTTGCGTTCTGTAGGGTGGAGGTCGTGCCACACATCTCTTAGTCCTAGTGCTGATGTAAAAGCCGCCAGTTTGGTGGGTGTCGCAGGGTTCCTAGCTCTCATATGTGATCGTTCGTTTTCTACATCCATGACCTCGTTGAAGTCCCCTCCGATAATCCAGTTGTCTGTTATTTTATTAGCTAGGATGGGTGTAATATCCTCTAATAAGGCGGACATAAGTGTTGGGGGTGAACCCTAACTGCCTTTTTTAAAAAAAAAAATAAGACACAGGCATATACTAAGAACACACTTAACATGTTATTGTTTAACAGTATAAAAATTACGAAAGAGAGGGGGAAGCAGAAACAAACAAATACAGGGGAATTAGGGGTTTGGACATGATGTATGGGAGGGGAGGAAGGGATGGAAGTCTCATCGTAACGTTTTTCTTGCTGGGGAGGGTTTGGGGATAGTTGGCTGGGACATGGAGAGGGGGAACAGGTCATGTGGGACAGTGATATTTAATGTTTTCTTTTATGTGGTCCTCCACAAAGTGTTTTTATAAGAATTAGATTTTTCATTAACATATCCGTTTTTAGTTCCATTCGCTGCAAAGTATTTTCTAATGTCTCTCTTGGCATATTATTTTTAGTTTCTGTATGGTCTGTTAAATAAAAAAAATGTGTTAAGTACACATAAAGTAATGGTTATTAATTGGCTTATATAGAGAAATTTTGTGTCTACCATTAGTATTACTGTCTTCACTCATTTCATCCCGTGGGAAATTTTCTTCCAGCCATTCCAAAGTACTGGACATTTCTGTGTAAAAAATAAATAAATATTAGTTTTAGTGTACCTAATACAGAAAGTTTATAAATATATTAAATAGATATAGTGTACTTACTAGTTTCTTACAAACTTTTGGTGTTACTGCTGTGTAGGTATGCTCTTGCTTTTTGCTGTGCAGTTTCTGTGAGGTAATTCTGTTGGAGGCCTATTTATTTAGTTTTGGTATATTCCATTATATTGCAAACGCTATTTCAGTGGATGGTTGGTGTCTTACATATACAGTTTCCTCTTCTTATTTATTATTAAATGTAATGTATTTATGTGGTGCTTTTTGAACATGTTTGGTGTTTTTATTGTATGATGCAATAATGTAAGATACCCCCTGAGTTTTTGGATAGTGTTGATGGTGACCGTGTCCATCCGCGGACATGCGCACGGTCCGCGGACATCAAAATCAATAGCGGGGGCAATGGGTTCAGTATTTTCTATGTTATATGCATGTAAACTAAGGGAATCCAAGTAAATATTTATCAAATGTATATTATCTATATCTATAGTCAGTGAGAAAACTTTGTTAATGGGACGTTATAGTTAAGTTGCCCTACTAAAAATCTTTTAAATTCAGTGAAAAAACATTGTTAAAGGGACGTTATGGTTAGAAGTAAAATTAAAAAACCCCAGAAATTCGCCAGTTATGGTAAGCTAAGCAACCATAACTCGCTCCACCACTCTGCACTGCTAAGACTAACACCCAGGACATTAAATATGACATCACAAATGCCATTGATGACATCACTGATTACATCACATTTCTGACTTCCTCTTTTTTCCTTTACTGACATATCTAGACCAGTAACAGTCAGGAACAAAACATTCAAAAAGTACTATATTTGTAGACTTTTAGTTCAAATATGTTTTTACAGTAATTCACTTAGGGTCCAGTCACAGCATATGAAATGTATTTATAGGGGAAAACACAGACTTGAAAGATAGCAATGCTTTCTGTGTATGAAGATAATCAGTAAGGATATCAACACTTTCATATTGTTCTGCTGTTTTTTTATTAATGTACTTTCTCTGGATATGCTCATATTTGTGCTCACACTACTTCTTTAGGGGCCAGTCACATCCTGTGATGGTTATACATGGTGAATTAGTAGCTTTGAAGCAGAGCAATCATTTGTGTGCATGAAGATAATCAGTTAGATCATGAAGATTGTCTGATAATACTGATGTTTTTTTGGTTACTTCACTTTCCCTCTATATGCTCATATTTGTATGTGTTGTTGTCCTTTGGTGTTTTGTTTGCAGTAATGCAATTATGTAGTAAGTGGGTTTTATTAGGTACTTATTACATATTTATATTATTCAAAACTCTAATAAGAAAGTATTTATAATTTTAGTATTTAACATGGCAAGATTATTAATATTGCACCTCCATCATGTGTGCTGCTCACAATGCCTATGTTTCTACCTGTGTACTTAAGTATACTGGCAAACACTTCACAATAGAATGCTATTTAGATCAATGCATTGCTTAATGCACTACGTACCTCATGATATTTATTCCAATGATCCTTGACACTTTTTTTATTAACATTACAATAAGATTCCCTTGTACAGACTTTTCATGAAAAGTAAATGCACATGTGATGTCATCAGTGATGTCATCAATGACATTTGTGATGTCATCTTTAATGTCCTGTGCACGGTGGTGGCGCGAGTTATGGTTGCTCAGTTTACCATAACTGGTGAATTTCTGGGGTGTTTCGGTTTTTACTTCTAACCATAACATCCATTTAACAAAGTTTTTTTCACTGTATATATATATATATATATATATATATATATATATATATATATATATATATATATATATATATTCACTGTAATTGTATTTCTTAGATTCACATGGTTTGCAAAGGCCAACATCTAGCGGAAGTTGCAGAGTATGGCACATGAAGTTTTTCGAAATTCGAAAAGGGATGTCGACAGGGTGTGACTGTAATACTATCCCTATTGTTACATACCCTGTACACATGATTCCTCACGCATCGAGGTCCCTCAGATTATTTGTTTCTGACAAGCTGGAGTGTCACGCTTCCGGAAAGCTGGCGCCTTTGGAAGCAGTGGAGACACCGTCTCCACTGAATGTGCCGTTACATTTTTTCTGCGCCGGCACGGCGCGGTCTAGTTGTGAGTTCCATCGTGGCCGCCGCCGGGAGGTTCTTATTCGCCTTCCTCCCGTCGGCCGGCGCGTTGCAACACTTGGCGTTCTTTTCCTCTTTGGGTTTGTCTCGCTTTGTTTTGTCCCCTTCAGTGGTGCTCGGCTAGCTTTCCTGTGTGTGGCGCTTCTGCCTAGCCTTGCGCCTTGTTCCGGCTCTGTTTAATTTTTCCCTGCGGCGGAGCTCTCCCCTTCTCCCTCGCGTTCTTGTGCTCTCTCTCGCTCTTTCCCTCACGCCCCTTTCCTTTCCTCGGCTAGTGCTCTCTCTTGCTAGCCGCTTGGCGCAGTGCTCTCCTGTTTCTTTTTCCTCATGTTCAGGTTCCGCCCTGCCTCTTTCCCTTTCGGGCTGTCACCTTATTCTACTCTGTTTTTTCCAGACTTCCTCCTGAGTTCTCTGGATGCTTCCTGTTCCCTCCGTTGGTACGATCTCCTTCAGTCTGCTTGGTTTCTCATTGCTAGCTCCTCTTCTAGGGCCTTTCTTTGCTGCTCGCTTTCTACCTCTTGCAGTTTACCCTCTCTTTCATTGGTTACAAGACCTGGACACCACCACCACTGGCCAATATACCTACCTGGGCACCACTACAACCGGCCAATATACCTACCTGGACATTACAACCATTGGCATTTTAACAAACCTGGACCAGAATCTTCCATCTGTTTATGTGGCAACTACACAGGTTCGTTTGTGTCTGGAGGCTTTTTGCCCTACTTTCTGGCTACTCCGGAAGCAAGGTCACTGGTCTGCTGACTCTTCGCGGCCACAGTGGCTTCCTTCCGTGGTAGACCCTATCTCCACAAAAAAAGGAGTCCATTTCTTCAGGTGAGGAGGAGGAAAGGGACTTGTGACTGAATCTGACGAATCTGAAGGGGTTAACATTGACAGTTTGCAATGCCAAATTGTTGCCATGGCAACAGTAGAACAGGCCCAAGAATTGGTAGCTGCGGTCCAAGGACTAACTCAAGAAGTCCAAAACTTGAAGACGGAAAACACTGTTCTACGGCAGTTGGTCACAGCTAGAGAACCCCACACAGCTGACATACCCCCAATGGCTTCGGCTTCCGGTAAATTTGATGGATCCCCAAAAAAGGTGAAGGAGTTTATCGAGGCCTGTGGTATCCATTTCACCTTTCGGGCCAGCACTTTTGCCTCTGATCATGCACGGGTGGGGTTTATGATCTCCCATATGGTTGGGAATGCCCTGGCCTGGGCTACTCCTCTGGTCACTCAAGCCAATCCGGTATTGCACGATCATGCCGGTTTCATTGCTTTGTTGAAACAGACCTTTCAACGACCTGAGACCACCTTTGTAGCCTGAGGAGCTTCTAGATGTTCGGCAAGGAATTGCGGATCTACTCACCCACATCACGATGTTTGAACAACTTGCGTTAGAAGCAGGTTGGCCAGAGACTGCCCATTATGCAATCTTTCGCTGAGGATTACGAGAACAAAAAAGATTAATTGGTCCGTACACCCCGACCTTCATCTTTTCTGGAGTTACTATCAGCAGTACTTCAGAACGAGTTCCGGTTGTCTGAACGTCGGGCTGAAAGGAGGAAGACTCAGAACTTACCCTTTTCTCCAGATCCAGGTGCTTCCAGTTCTCAATCTACTAGCCGGCAGCTCATTAAGGAGCAACCTATGCAAGTGGGAACCGCTCGTGCTCCTCTAACTCCAGAAGAAACAAAGAGAAGAAGAGAAAAAGGTCTGTGCATGTAATGCAGCTCAGAGGCTCATCTATTAAGGGACTGTCCCGAAGTACCCCCCAGACATTCCGGAAATGGACATCCTATGTACTAGGAGGGACAAGCTACCGAGGAGACAAGAATCGTCCCTTTGTCACTTTGGCCGTATCATCTCCGAGTACCCTTGAGGATTCCCGCCTTATGGTGGTAGCTATTCAACTTAAGGTGGAAGCCCGGAGTATTGACACCCTAGCCCTCTTAGATTACGGGGCTGCAGGTAACTTTGTCGACACTCTGTGGGCTGATAAGATCAGGCTTAGACATGTCGAGAAGAAGGAAGACCAGAAGGTGGAGGGCGTGGATGGCGAGCTGCTCAGCTCAGGACCCATTGCACACACCACAGAGGAGTTACAGGTTACCATCCTGCAACATTCGGAAAGAATAGCCTTTGACATAATCCGGGCTGCTAATTTTCCTGTCATTCTGGACATATGCTGGCTTCGCAAACAAAACCCATCGATTTATTGAACTGAAAATCAGCTTGGTTTCCATTCTAAGTACTGCAAGCAAAATTGTCTCAGTGGACCGGACTTTGAGACAATCAAGACGGTCTCTGTCACCAACTCAATAGGAATACACTGTCTCCCGGCTGAGTACCAGAATGTTTTCCTTCAGAAGATACCACAGGAGCTTCCGCCTTATAGACACGAAGACTGTGCCATAGATCTACTATCAGGAGCATTAGTACCGTTTGGACGGATGTACTCTCTATCCCTCACCGAGAAACAAGCTCTCTGCAAATACCTCAATGCCAACCTTATCAACGGCCTCATAAGACACTCACGTTCTCCAGCAGGCGCATCGCTGTTCTTTGTTCCCAAAGAGATACCAGTGAACTGAGACCCTGCATCGATTTTCATGGGCTAAATAAGGTTACCATCAGGGATCGCTACCCGATGCCTCTGATATCTGATATCATTGAGGCTGTACAGGGGGCCACCGTCTTCACCAAGTTGGACCTGAGGAATGCCTACCATCTGCTCAGGGTTTGACAGGGTGATGAATGGAAGATGGCTTTCAGGACATTATACAGCCATTTTGAATACCATGTGATGCAGTCTGGGAACTGTTCCTCTTCTTATCCAGTTCCTCACCGGTGGTGGAATGGAAGTGGTCGCTACCCTCGAAAGGAAGCTCCAATATGCGCTCCTAGACGTCGGGTTGTACTTGGTAGCCCAGAGCCAGGCAGTCCTTCTCATGTCTGTGGATATGCAGATGGCATGGCCTGAGGTGTTGATATGTGCCACTAGGACTCCATGATGTCTTGGGCCACCATCTTTGCTTCAGCCAGCCCCGCCTTGAAGCGTGCTTGACTGTGTACTGGAAGTTCCGGCAGGGAGTCGGCTATTTCCCACCAAAGCCTCTGGTTAGCGGCTGCGAGCATGGCGTCCGCATTAGACTGACTGAGGTGCAGCGAAGCGTTGGAATAGATCTTTCCATACACCTCCAAGATCTTCTCCTCCTTGCCTAGCAGCACTGAGGACGAGGTGGTCGAGGAAGATTGCGGCTTCAAATAGATCGAGGCCACAGCAATCACTGAGGAGTATGGTTGAGGGCGTGCTGACAACAAGAGTGTATCCCCCTCCAATTGCCTGTATTTGGGGTCAAGGTGCCTGTTGGTGGGCTGCGCCGAATGGGGTTTAAGCCATCCCTTTTTGGCCAAAGTGACAATGTCCTTATGCATCAGAATCCCTGTTCTAGCCACAGGGCATAGAGTGAGGACCTCGGCCAGTACCCTTGCCTCTGGTTGTTCAACCTCGGGTTGTGGAAGCCCCAAGTATTCGGCCAAACCTGCAAGTCGTTCATGGAAGGGCTTGGCTGAAGATGGTGTGTCGGGGTCTTTCTCCTCATCAGTGTCCACCAGGGTGTCCGTCTGGTCTGGCGCCTGTGGAGGGGTGCTGGGCGCCATAGGCTGAGGTGTGGGGACCAGAGCCGGAGGCTTTTGTGGATGCTGGTGTGGAACCGCATGAACTGTAGGAGGAAGGGAAGCCAGAATTGAAGGACTCGGCGCGGGGAGCTGGGGCTGCCCGGGGGGCTGAGGCACCGGAGCAATAGGAGGAATGACTCTAGGTGCTGGCGGAGGGACTGGAGGCAGCATGTCCCTGATAACATCCTAGGGATGGAGCTCATCTGATGGGACCTCATAAGAATGAGGAATATCTTTTTTTTCCCTTTTATTTTTATTTGCTTATGGTTTTAACAGCGAAAACATTCATAAAGTTTACAATATGAATTTTTAACACTTTAAAAAAGTACATTTTAAAATTAATTTAAAATTTAAAAAATTACAACAGTCACACAGATAGAACAAAGAATACATCTCAAAACTGGAAGACGAACAGAAATGGTTATATGAAAGAATACAGTACCATCTTAGTTCTTTACAACAAAAATTAATAAGCTTAAGAATGGAAATCTAAATATATGCACAATTTTAGCAAGAAGAATAAAGAAGATTTGTCAAGAATAAACCAACAATAAAAGACACAACAAATCATAATACCATCCAATAGAAAATAAAACTTCAATTATATAGACGTTCAGTCAGAGAGACTCCAGAAAAACAGCTACATTTTTAAACAGTTTTAACTCCTACAATCGCTCATCTTTGGATCGTGTTTAAGGTGAATCAGACCACATATGTCCATCAAAAATCGGACAACAGCAATTTTTAGCCCCACAGTATGCCACCACACTGAGTCTAACAGCACCATACCAGGATTTTATGTGAATTTCGCAAAACTGGCAATCCGTTGGGAAGATAAGGCAGAACATTCTAATAATATATGTTTAAGTGTTTCTTTTTCGTTCCTCTTCATACAAAATCTACATAGAATGAGTGACTTTTCTTTACCCGCTCTTTTTTCCATTATTTCCCCTGTCAGTAGGACATTGAAACGGACTCTCATATAAGCGTTTCTCCATAGATGACCCGGGAAGCGCATCAGATAAGTTTCCATGTTACCTAACTGCTTCCAATGTGAGATTAGTTGGTTATATAATTTGGTCTTAGAAACTCTCTCCATGGTAGCAGCCCAATCAGAGTATTGTATTAGTTATTTTACACAGAAGGGATTTTGTTTAAGCAGGTCGTCCCCTATCCCCAGAGTGTCAGCTACATCCTGCCAGACTCTCTTAAGAGAGGAGAGAAGTACTGCCTCTTGTTCATTCACTCTAAGCATAGCACCCAATTTAGTATAAATATTAAGTATTGAGTCTAACAAGAGTTTTCTTTAGAGGGACACTTTTCTCCAGTTGACCAGATTCGTCAGCGATTGCAAGCCTAACTCATATCTAAGTGCTGCTAGCGGCACACATTTAGGTAGCCAAAACAGTATCGCTCGCCAAACTCTGGCTTCAATCAAGGCCAAATCAAACTGCATACGAGGCAAGACAAACTCTAAGCCATATAGAAGCTTCGAAATAGCTTTAGTTTTGTAGAATTCCACCAGTGGGTACATTGAGTACTGACAATACTTCCCCTGGATTTTCCTCATTTGCGATATCAGAATATCCACTCTTTCTAAGACATAATATAAATAGGCCCGTTTCCAAAGGGCGCTAGAGGGCCAACCAAGAGGGCCTCCTTTGTGTGAGCTCCCGCGCGGCCCGGTATTAATTCTGTGAAATCCTGCCTGTTTCGGTGCACTACCGCCCTGTCCCTGCATCTTTCCATGGAGACGAGGTGCCACCCACCCTGACATTACCCCCTGGGGCATAATTGGGAGGCCTGCAGTCACAAACGTCACCCCGTGATCCTGAGACCTGACGCGGATGCAGGAGCCTTGCCGTTCGTCAGTCAGCCAAGAAACACCTTGAGACCTGATGCGGGGGGAGCTTGGGCAGGCCGCCCCGCTCCCTGATCCAGCAGCTGCAGAGCGAGGTCGGGCCGGGTGTGTCCGCCTCCACGCCAACAAGAAATATCAGTGCATGAAGACTGAGACCCGGACGGGGTCTCCCCTGTGTGGCGCGGCCCCTCTGCTGCTGGGGCCTGCGCCCGCGGCAGCCGCTGGTCTCCGTTGGCTGCGGGCTGCGCTGCGGGCTGGGGACTGCGGGGGCAGCGAGGCCCAACTACGCACCGGGGAGGAGTGAAGGTGCCGGCCCGTCGACAGTGATCCCTCATACCCCGGCCACCCCACCCTCAGCCACAACAGTGAGTGGCACCGCGGGGCCGGACGGGGCAGGCCACCCCCCTCTCCTCTGCCCCAAGCGTGTGAGGCGGAATCCAAAAGGGAAAGGCAAAAGAGGAGAGTGGTGACCCCCCCCCCCCCGAGCGACTCACCTGCGATGCAGCCGCCAAGACAACCGAAGAAAACCTGTGCCGGTCCGCTCGTCCTACAACAAAGTTCAGGTACAGAGCGCACATCGGCTGCTAGACCCCGCGGCGTGAGTTTGGATATCGCACCCCCCCAGCCGAAGTAGCCGCGTGCCCGCTCAGGCAACTTCACGAGCGTAGCTCCTAGTCCCTAACAAATTGGCACTGCACAGGCTCACCATCCGCGCCTCAAGAGCATCAGCTACCCTGACCTCCAAACTACAACCAGACCATGGAGAGGGGGGGGGAGATGAACAACCCTAACCCGCAGATGCAGTGCACGTGGTAGCAGACACTAGGTCCCCCTGTCTGTAAAGTGACACTCATCCCCCTCTCTCCTCAGTGAGCGAACAAGGTGCAGCTGGTGGTGGGCAGCGGTAATCCCAGGCAACATCGGACATCACACCCGTCATCTCCTTGGAGTGTCATTCCCTGAATGAGAACTGCTGGCACAAGTCGAACAGACCACCTACCCCCCCGAATAACAGCAAGTGCCACAGCTAATACCCATCAACGCCTAACACCGCACCGGACAGCCCCTCCCAGCTCAAACAGAATGGGTAAAACTGCCAGGTCACAGCGAAAACTAATCTTTGAGACCGGATCAGCTCCCAAAACAACCAGATTGCTGGAGGAACCTGAACCCCTGATGGACAGCACACACCAGACGGACGAAGGTGCAAGCTCCACGGGCATCAAGGAACTCCTCCTGGATCTCAAAGCAGGCATAGGGAGCCTAAACAATAAGATGGATGGCCTCTCTTCCAAGGTCGACCTCCTAGAACATCGACTAGACAACCACACTGAACGCCTGAATGAGGTGGAGCACCGCATATCCAACCTAGACGACAGTAGAGCATCCCTCGTGGCCAGAGTGACACAACTGGAGTCCCAAATGAAAGCAGCCAACGCCAGGAGTGAAGACTTGGAAGGCCGCTCCAGGAGAAATAACATCCGAATTATTGGAGTAAAGGAACACTAGCCACAATCAAAAATGGAAGAATTTGTGGAGGCCCTGTGCACCACTCTGTTCGGGCGCGAGACCCTCTTCAGCATATTTGTTGTCGAAAGAGCCCACAGAATCCCATCAACGAAGCCCATTCCGGGAGCCCCTCCCTGACCAATCATTGTAAAACTACTTAACTATAAAGATTGTGACACAATCCTCCGCCTCACCAGGGAAAAGGGAGAACTACACCATGATGGGAGATAAAGTGCAGTTTTATCCAGACTTCCCTCCAGCGGTGCAAGCACAGAGGAGATCCTTCACAGCCATCAGACAAAGGCTCAGAGATAACCAAATTGCCTACTCAATGCTCTTTCCGGCACGGCTCAGAGTGCAACATGGAGGGACAGTTCACTTCTTTCAGTCACCAGAAGAAACAAGTGCATACCTAGATAGGGCTGGGTGCCCCGCGCTGATCTCTAACCATCCATGAATGCAGAGAGAAAGAAACCAAAGGAATCCGACATAGACGACCAAGGGCAACGGCAGAAAAATCCATTGGCAAAGAACAGCAACCTAACCGAAACTGATATTAGAATTAAGTTTACCAGGGTCACGCAGCTTGGGAAGCCCCTATTGCCCCTTGCACAGCAAACAGTTGTTTCACCAGTTCATTGTTAAAGGGTGGGAAACGGGCAACAGACACGCAACAATGCGGTCCACGCCCCAAATGGGTATCCAAACAGGCGAGTTGGGGGTTGCCCGTGTGCGGAAAGTTATTAGTGAAGCAGTTGGGGAAAGCGCCACCAGACACCCAGCCCCAGCCAGTCCTCCATCCAGCTACGTAGTGTCGAGCCACTTCTACAGTCCATCAAAAGGATCTCCTGCACCCCCTCATGTCTATTCTTCGCACAGCCCCACAACCCCTCAGAACATGCCAGACAAAATGGTAATTCAAGGTCGCCACATGGAACATTAGGGGGGGTAACCTTCCATCTAAAACAAGGAAAATCCTACAATACCTGAAGACACACGAGGTAGATGTGGCCATGATCCAAGAGACGCATCTCCTCCAAGGAAAGGAACATCACTGGGCACGAAAATCAGGCTGCCATGGGTACTTCTCCTCATACTCATCCTACGCCAGAGGAGTAGCTATTCTGATCAGTCGCAGGGCATGCTTCTGTCTGATAAAAACTGCAAGAGACACCAAAGGCAGAGTATTGTTGGTGAGGGGAGTCATGGCAGGCAAGGAAGTTATCTTCGTCAACTCCTACGGGCCCAATCTAGACGGAGATAATTTCGACTGGGTTCTCACACATCTCACAGAGACAAGCTCTGCGACGATCATCTGAGGGGGAGATTTGACCACTGTTCTGGACCCTGCGAAGGATAAGTCACGGAGCACAACTACGTCAATTCCCAAAGCTAGGCTGCAGGTGCAGGAAATCTGTAGAGCCTGTGATCTGGTGGACAAATGGAGACACAGTAACTGGGAGAAACGGGACTACACCTTCCACTCGGCAGTACACAATACAATCTCCCGGATTGACTACCTGCTGGTCTCCTCGAGAAGCCCTTTCCTGTGGGGCCCCTGCCAAATTCTCCCGAAAACATTTTCAGTCCACGCGACTGTGACTCTCAACTGCAATCCCGCCGTCACCAAACCCAGCCTACTAAGTGGCGCTTTAAACCAGGAGCGCTGCAGGACCAGGTGTTTGCATCCGAGTTGCGGGACGAGATCACAACGTTCATAGAAACGAACCAAGGCACAGTTGCCTCGGCAGGCACGTTATGGGAAACACTAAAGTGCTTCATCAGGAGTGTGCCTGGCTAAAGAGAACGGCATCCTCAAGCTAATTGGGCGTGAACTAGCAATAGTGAAGAGCAACTGAAATGTCTCGAATTTCAGCACTCTGCTACAAGCGATCCACGTACCAAAGCGGCACTTAAAGAAGAACTATTGCCATTTAGAACCATAGCAGTACGTGAGTTAAAGTTCCTAGGACAAGGCCGACTGATCCGTCAATATGGATAAGGCCAAAAATCGGGAGCCCTCCTTGCGAAATTGGTTAATGCCGACAAGAAGCCAACGATGGTTGAAAGGATAAGCACTAAACAAGGCACGATAATTCATACCAAGGGAGAAATCGTGGAAGAGTTTAGAACCTTCTACCAATAACTGTACACCTAGAGGCACAACTCCAACTAAGACGCCTTACGTGAATACTTAGCAGAGACAGAACTCTACTGGATAGAGAGAGACTTACATGAACCCCTCAACGAACCTGTCACGATTGAGGAGATTATAGAAGCGATCAAAACCCTACCTAAAACTAAGGCCCCCAGGCCCGATGGCCTTACAGGGGAATTTTACAAAGCCTTTGCAAGTTCCCTGGCTCCTCTCCTTGTAGAGGTGTATGATGAAGCACTAAACACCAAGTCCCTGCCGCAGACCCTTTGCGAAGCCAACATAATCCTATTACACAAGACAGGCAAACCCCCCGAGGAATGTACATCATACAGACAAAACACAAAGATACACTTGCACACCAATTTCTGAATGGTAATTCGATGAAAGATAATCAATGTGAATTAATGAAGTGTAATGTCAGAGTTCAAGGTGCAGGGGAGAAAGACTCGGCCTTAGTATCTAGGCCGGAATATACTAGGAAACAAAGAAATCCAGATTATGTAAATCTGCATCCCCTGCACACTTTCTAAAAGACAATGAGCCTAAATGGTGTTTGTTATAAGTATTATGATGTTAAATTGATTACTCTTGTGACTTAAATATTCACACTACAGGAGATAAAGGTTTTTCCAAAAAATTCCAGTAATTCTTTTTCATTTGAGAAGATGGTCTTCTCCTTTTTATTTTGTGCTTTCAAGTTGGCCCAACCGTTTCGAGATTCATATACTCTTCATCAGGGGCATAGATTTCAACATAAATTTTCACAAGAATCTACAAAGATACACGGATGTCGTCACCTCAATATGGCGCCGCTCGTGCGTGCGCGTGTGACATCGCAGTTAAGCTCATCATATTTTCCAATTTATATTCAAAACAGCGTAGTCAACGCCACCCGCTGGCACAATGATGCCCCTTACTTCCCAGGCACTTGGCGTCGTTTGGGCATGCGTGAATGATGCCATGATGACGGGTGCCGCTCGCACATGCGCGAATGACGTCATACTGTTACAAACAGTACATAAACGCTGCAGCGGAAGATGGGGACAGAGAGCTGGTCTTGCTGTCCGCATCTCCGCTGCAGCAGAATACGCCTGTACTCCTTTTAAATAAGTACTTCCTCGTGGGTAATGCTCATGCCCATCACGACTACAATTTTTTATACTTACGCTCTCATTCTCCCTTAGGAGAACAGAGATGGCTTTGCCCCTGAAAATATGATGGATTGGTTTGACCACACCATGTTCCTTTACCATTGAAATTAAAGGGTTTTTTCCCCCTTGGAAGAAGGGTGAGTTCATCTATACTAATAAGTTTTCAGAATTCAATAGTAAGGTTTTCCTTACATCTTTGCACACTTTTTTAGGATGCAGTATTGTTGTGTATGAATACATTAAGCCCCCCATTCATAAATTTGTCATCTGTTAGATACAATTTTCTCTTAGATATCTGAGCTTAAACATTTTGATTTAAGAAATCTAAGCTTAAGCATTTAGCCATAAAACACGCCCTCATGTATAAGTGTTTTTTCAACCTAAGCATCATTAGGTTTTTAGTGGCACTTGAGACAGGATGTCCATCTCTACAAATGATTGTGACTATCAACAAAAGATTCTTTTGTAACCATCAACAAAAGTCTTGGTTATTAATTATGCTAATTGTTTTTTCATATAATCACACTGGTAAACTTTTGATTAATTTTTGTTCTTTGTATATTCTTGTGAAAATTTATGTTGAAATCTATGCCCCTGATGAAGAGAATATGAATCTCGAAGCGCGTAGGACCAACTTGAAAATACAAAATAAAAAGGACAAGACTATCTTCTCAAATGAAAAAGAATTACTGGAATTTTCTGGACAAACATTTATCTACTGTATTGTGAATATTTAATTCACAAGAGTAATCAATTGAACATCATAATACTTATGACAAATACCATTCAGGCTTATTGCCTTTTAGAAAGTGTGCAGGGGACACAGTTTTCCATAATCTGATTTCTTTGTTCCATGTACATCATACAGACCCATTTCTTTACTAAACCTCGACAATAAAATTCTGGCAAAAATACTGACCCGCAGGCTGCTTCCCCTGATGCCGGCTTTGGTGCTCGCAGACCAAGCGGGATTCGTGCCCGGACGCAGCACGACTTTCGGCATCTTTGAGGCGCTTGATCCCACCCACCAGGCCATTGCAGTCCTTCTCGACGCCAAGAAGGCCTTCGACTCTGTCGAGTGGCCTTTCCTCTTCGCAGTGTTCACCCAGTTAGGCGTCGGGGCCCATTTCATCAATCTAGTCTCTCTGCTGTACGCCTAACCCCAAGCCACCATTGTTCTAGGATCAACAATATCTTCTCCGATCAATCTCCAACGAGGCACAAGACAAGACTGCCCACTCTCAGCGCTGATATTTGCACTGATAATGGAACCCCTTGCCTCTACCCTTCGCACCCAGCAACTCCATAGAGGTCTTACTTTTGGGCCACACAGGCTAATAATTTCCCTCTATGCAGACGATGTAGCACTATTCATTCATGACCCCATCGAAAACCTAAACCCGATCATCATGGAAGTAATCAAATTCAGCGCAGTTTCTGGCCTGAAAATCAGTCATACTAAATCAATCATATTCCCGCTAGGCCCGGCGACTCAGTCATTCACTGATGACTACCACTTTGGATGGGAGATCTCATATGTACGATACCTGGGGATACTGATGTCGCTAAACTACCAAGATATATTCCACGATAACTATGAGACAACATTGAAGTCATTGCAGGAGAGGGTAACCCGGTGGAAGACACGCCCACTGACCTTATGGGGGAGGGCCTCACTGGTAAAAATGGTAATTCTCCCGAAACTACTTTACCTCTTTTCCAACATACCTATCATAATACCACAGTCCTTTTTGAAGAAAATTAAAAGTCTAGTCCTAGATCTCCTCTGGGTAGGCAAACCAGCAAGAGTAGCCTACACAACGTTAATACTGCCAGTGTTCAGTGGCGGCCTCGCTCTTCCCCGACATGGAACGATATTATTGGGCAGCCCGGGCGCAGTTTCTCGGCCACTGGTATACCACACACTTTGTCAGGCCACACGTTAAAATTTAACAAGCCCTAGTGACACCCCACCTATTGAGAGCTGTCATCAGTCAACTTCCAGTGCCCCACTCCACTCTGAACGTAGTTCATGCAACCTACGTGATCTGGAAAAAGATGGCCCAAAAATATTATATTCAGGTCAGATTCTCCCCCCTCCTCCCAATCAAATTCATCCCAGGTATCCCCCTGACATCAGAAAGGGTCTTCCATCAATGGGTTACGAAACTCCAGTTAAACACGCTGGGGGACCTATTCAGCGAAGGTACCTTCATTACACCCCAACAGGCATCTGAGAGGGGGAGCGACACCTCCCTAGACACTTTCCTGTACTTCAGACTCCGATACACCCTCCAAGCACTCTTTCCTTCATTCCCACAGCAACCACCAACTTGGCAATTACTACACAATGTGATCCAGACACAAGGTGAGGGAAGACTAGTCGCCTCCATCTACAGATCCCTGCATGCATCAATTCGAGATGAAGAATGGACATACATCCTAAGGCAAACGTAAAAAACTGCACTAAACACACGGTTCAAGCAAATCCACTTCAACTTCCTGCATCAAGCCTACTTCACACCGGTGAAAACATTTCTACAACAATCAGGATCCGCAGCGAAGGGCGAAAGATGTGGTGCCCGGCTGCCGATTTTGTACACAGGTCCTGCAAAGTGCAGCTAGCACCAGTGGGGGAGGAACTACTACCTATCCCGACAGTGGCACTACTCGGGATGACCAAGCAACTATCACCAGCAATACGGAAATTAGCAGGAGTTCTGCTGACTCTAGCTCGCAGGAGGATAGCCATGTCATGGGGTCGAGGCCCAGTCCCGACAGTGGAAAACTGGCGCAAAGATGTCCTCTATTGCCAGGATGTGGAGACAGACTTTATTAGAACATTGCCTCAACATGCCCGCCCCCAGATATATGGGGACCATTAATCACATTCCTAACCAATGAAGCAGAGGAATCCACATCGTCCTCGCCAGAAAGGCACAGCGTTCAAGACAATGTCTCCTAGTCCACCCAAAACACAGAGACCAACGTCTGCACTTATACCGACTGACGTACAATAGATGCATCAGCGAACCTGGAGGGCTGGTGGAGGGAGTGAGAGGGTGGGGGAACTTGGATGGCGCGTTATTGTTACACCCCAATATGGGTGCGGTTGTTTTGTAACGTTTCATGAAAATTGAAAAATAAAGTTTAAAAAAAAAATAGGCCCGTTTCCTCTGGTTATCAAAGACTGAGAACCCTAAATATCGCATAGAGGAATTAACTCCCAATTTTACTGCGCCTATAAACCATCTGTAGGAAATTTATTTTTTAAGTTGACTCAATCGCATAACAACTGATTTCCCAGCATTCACCACAAGGCCATTCAATGACATGTATTTAGAAAACGCTGTTAATAAAAGCTGGAGCCCCAATGGAGTACAGTCAATTAAGAGAAAGTTGTCAACATATGCACACCAACACAATTTGATCACCTCTATTTGAGGTGAAATAAAGGCAGCTTTAACCAGAGGAAGGCCCGCATCTGGAACAAAGAGATTAAAAAGAGTAGGGGCAAATATGCAGCCTTGACGTAATCCATTATGAGTTTCAATCGCACATGACAAAAGGCCCTCTTTGTTCAATCGCACTTTAACTTGAGAATTATTATGTAGATGGATAAAGATGGACAAAATATCGTTGGGTAATCCCCATAATGATAATTTTGACCAAAGCAGGGATCGATCGACAAGATGGAATGCTTGTGACTGGTCCATTGCTGCAATATATATAGGGGTGGCATTTTTCATCCAAGACTTTTCTTGTAATAGGGACATAATCAGGCCACCAGCATCAGTGCCGATACCTTTACGAAAGCCAAACTGGTACCCAGATAGTATGGCATTTGCATCTGCCCAGTCATTAATTTTGGAAAGAACAAGCCCGGCAAAGATTTTCGAATCTGCATCTAATAATGCAATCGGGCGATAATTATGGGGCAAAGAACGATCGCCCTTTTTGGAAATGGGTACAATATAAGAGAAATGCCATGTATATCGAATACGTTTTGTGGTTATGATAAGAATATGGAAAACGTTTTAGTCCAAATTTCAGGATTAGCCTTTAACGTGACATTGGCCAAACAAATTGGGTCTTGCTGTTCTTGAGGCACAAGATCTTTGAATTAGCCTTGTGATATCATTTATAGAAAAATCCAGATGCCAAGAGGGATTTATAACTCTATCACTATCTGCACATCCCAACTTACTAGGAGCGTAGAGTGTTGCAAAGTGTCCTTTCCATATTCCCTCCGGAATAGGATTTGTTAGATCCTGAAACTCTGGAGATTCAATGTGATTCATCAGCTGCCAAAAATTGCGTGAGTGGGGTTCCCTTATTGCACAGAAAATTGCTTCACTGTCTGCTTGTAACAGAAAAACCTTATGATGCTTCAGCCAATTTTTCAGTCGTTGTTTAAGGTTATGTATAGCCTTTAGGTTTTCCGAGAAGATCTAACATCCTTTCTAAATTGGCATTTCCGTTCTTTCACTTTGACATCATAAACATGTTTATGTTTCTGCCTTTGGAGTGAAGTCACTAGTGACCTGCTATTTTTATATATCAAATCTTCCAAATATCTAGGAAAATATTGTTGGGAAAAAAAGACGCTGCCTGACCTCAATAGGATTTAAGTGAAAGTCAGAAACAAAAACCTTGTTCACCCTTGTTATGTTATCCCTTTGCCATATAATACGATTCTTTGAAGGATTTGTAGCGATGTTCAATACCTTCCTAGTCTGCTCAGGAAGAGACATTGCAAATGCCAATGAGACTTCCAGAATCCTGTGATCACTAAGCAGAGTTGATGTAATAGTGAAAGAGTGGGAGTGTTCAAAAAGATATACTGACATGTAAATATAATCTATGATAGTAAAGTAAAGTCCATTAGACCATGTGTAGGGGTTATGGTGGACTTCCAAAGTAGAATTCATAGACCTAAGTCCCCAATTAGAAAATAGTTTCGCCCACAACTGACCCTGTAATTGTTTTTGATTACAACCCTGCGCGCCACCAATTTTACGACAGCTGCCTTCCTCAGCCGATGGTGTCAGTATGCCCAAATCTATGTCTCACTTATGCCAAAATTCTGTCCATATTAGACATATCTATATTAAAGTTACCTACAAAGACCAATTGCAAACCTTGGTGTTTTAACATAGCCTCCAGAATCAAGCTGTTAAGTTCTTTAATAGTGTCATGAAGGATTTGATGAGGTGACCAGTAGACATTAATGAGTAACATAATTATGACATCAGAAGCTGAGTCCACCTTTACTATAGTGGCCAGAACACTAGGAGGTAATGCAAAAGTATTCATAAATGTGATTCCCATGCCAGTTTCAATAGCTGTTGAGAGACCCCGCGAAGGACGCCCCTTGCCGCCTTGAGATGCTAACAATTGGCGTACATCATAACCATCGAAATGATACAGCTTGGTCATCCATGTTTTTTGAAGACAGACAATGGAACACAAAGAAAGTCTAGCACATAGGGAGTCTGAGGAGGCAAGCTGTGCATGACCGCGGGAGTTCCAAGATAGCAGTTTTAGATCACACGTTAGGTTAAAGGCTTTTTTGTAGGGATTTCAATTGCATAATAGAATCACGCAAAATAAGAGCTAACCAGCGCCAATCGTGTTGCACCTCCCCTGATTGAGTGCCCTGAGGCAGCGTAGATCGAAAACCCACATCTTCTGCAACCATCTGTGGAGCAGGTCTCAAAACACACTCCCGATTCGTATTCGGTACACCAGAGCTGAATATTAGGACATCATAATCCAATCGATTGAAAGATGTTATTTCTGCAAGAATTGCATCAAATACTATTTTTGATTTCAATACGAGCCTCACACAATTCAACCGTTCTGGGTGAATCAAGTCCACCAATTTCAAATCTGCTGAGGACAATAAACGAAGCACAGGAATCTCTTTAATTAGGGCCAGAATTCTTGGCATATTAAAGGAAAACATAGTCAAAGAGATGGTACAGTAGAATACTTGGATGCTCCGGAAAACACAGTGTTCTCCATTGCACAGCACTCAGATCGCTATGGGAGACACAGTTTACATCATTATGAGACCTATCAGTCTGAGAAGGAGAAATGTCCCTTACATTGCAATCAGGGCTGGTTAAATCAACCCTGGCCAAAGTATTCTGTTTTAGGGTGTTAAGGGGTGCTAGAGCACTAGCACTAACCCCCTTAACTACGTGCTCTTTCTTATCTAGGCCCACAGGAGTATCAGACAGAGTACCATCATGGGGCTTATCTTTCATGGACCCTCTCATGAACAGTGTTTTATCACCACCAGACTCCAGCATCTCACTTATAGTAGATCGAATAAGGGCTTCAATCTGTGTCTTACTTTGTAGTGAGATTTCTTTATTAGGTGTCTTTATATTTGGCGAGAGTGATTTCGGGACCAAAACAATGTCCTCTTAGTTAGAAATGGGTAATGTTGGGGCCGAAACTTTATCCTGGATGCATGTCTTGTTCACAACTGATGGTCTTAATCGAGTCTCTACTTCCTCTATTATGGTGTTTCTGTTAATTAAATTGGATGACTCCCCATGTGATTTAAGAGCACAGCCAATCAGATCTTGTTCCCCTACAGTCACCCCCCGACTTTTTTTTCTGAAATATGTGATAGACTTCCTTCGGGGGGCGCTGAGTAAGTTAGATGATGGAGCAGAATATCTCAAAAAACCTGTCCTCACAGTCTGGTGGGGTGGCAGGTGGTATTGACTGAGTAGTGGTCGGCTGCTGGAGCCTGTGCATACTCTGCCTTGCTAGTTACAGGGCATATATGCCCCACGACGCTGAAGGTTAAGCTGTAGGCCATGTACCTGATGAAGAACAGTCCCACCTGGACACTCAATCTCCTACCTGCTCCCCAAACAGGGATGATGTCGGACGAGCGGCCATCTTGTCTGGTGCGGCAGCCATTTTGTTGAGCTGCATGCCACGTGCCTGCGTCGTGGTGATTGGCTCGCTGGGCTCGGCCTACCCTGCACCTCAGGACGAGGCCTGATAGGCATAGTGCCCTCAGCTGGGTCGCTGGTAATGCTGTGTACAGGCGCCCCCTCAGACATTAGTCCGTTAGTAGGGGGTAGCCCCTCGGGTGAACAGCCGATAAAGGAACCTTGCGGTCCCTCTGCTCTGTCTCCGGAAGGATCTATCGACCCCTCAGCCTGGCGGCCAGGAGCTGAATGAGCCTCGCTACCTGTGCCAGTGTGAGAACCTAATCGGTCCCTCCCACTCTGACGTTTCCTAGGAAAGGAATCGCCTTTGCGGGGTGCAATGGAAAACAGCAGCCCTATCTTGGGCCTTGATCTGCGTCTGACGAAGTTCTTCAGTTCCACTGGAGCCAGCTTCTCGAAGAGTTCCCTCCACTGGGCTAACCTGTTCTTCAGAGCTTGCAGTGTAAGCGCGTTGTACGTGGTACAACCATGCCAGCCGTAGTCGGGGCCAAGGTTGCAGAGGCACAGAGCGTGGGGGTCGGATGTGTGGAAGAGCCCTTCGCAGGCTGAACACCTGCTTAAGCCCAAGGACGTCGACATGCGCCGGGGAGGAGCATGGCGCCAGAGGACTGAGTACCTGATTAAAGAATAGAAGACAAAAGACAGTATCCGGGGAAGAACGTGTGGACAAGGCCAGAGCCAAACCCAGGAGCGCTGGTGAAAACTGTCTGTTCCGGTCGATGCGGAAAAGAGGACTGGAGATTGGCGCCGGTGGGCCAAGTTAGGAGAGTGCATGCTCCCAGGGCCGCGCGCCTCTACATTTAAGGGGGAAGAAGATTTTTTTCTGGTGGAAAAGGTCCCGTCTCCCGTACCTAGCGAGGGACGCCCATGGAGGAAAGGGGACGGGACATAGAAGTATGTCCTGCACTACTATTTTGGTTTCAGCCAAGCCAGCTTTGAAGTGCGCCTGGCTCTGCACAAGGTGCTCAGGAAGGGAATCTGCGATCTGTCGCCAGAGCTTTTTATTGACAGCAGCCAGCATGGCATCAGCATTGGACTGGCTTAGATGGAGAAAAGTGTTGGAATAGATTTTCTTTCCATATGCTGCCAAGATCTTCTCCTCCTTACCCAGGAGTGCAAAGGCTGATGAATCCGATGACAATTGTGGCTTGGAATAGAGCAAAGCCACAGCAACCACCAGGCGTGTGGCTGGGGGTGTGCCGACAGCAAGAGGGGGGTCACCCTCCAGTTGCCTAAACTTGGCGTCGAGGCGCCTATTGGTAGGCTGTCCAGAGTGTGGTTTGAGCCATCATTTTTTTGGCAAGTGCCACCACGTCATTTTGCATTGTAATCCGCGTTCTAGCTGTGGGGCGTAGGGTGAGGACTTCTGCCAGTACCCCCGCCTCTGGTTGTTCGACCTCAAGCTGAGGGAGCCCCAAATACTCAGCCAGGCCTGCAAGCCGTTTATGAAAGGCCTTGGCCGACGAGGGTGTGTCCGGTTCCTCAACCTCATCCATGTCCACCAATGTGTCCTGTTGGTCCGGTGCAGTTTGAGGAGTGCTGGGCACAGGTGGCTGTGGTGTACTGACAGGCGCCAGAGGCTGCTGCGGCAGCGCGTACAGGGCTGCTGAAAGTGGCAGAGGCATGGGAGCCGGTGTCATGGTGACTGGCGCATGCAGCTGGGGCTGCATTGGACCCGGAAGTGCTGAACCCAGGGGCAGCGTGGCGGTGGGTGCTAGAGGCAGTACCAGAGGGAGCATGTCTCTGATAACATACTTGCGGATGATGCCCAACTGAGGAGAACTCATGTCAGTCAGGAATATTTCAAAAAACCTGCCTTCACAGGCCGGCAGGGCGCTTGGTGTAGCGGCTATGGGTGCGGGGCCCTGAGGTTGCTGAGACCTGGGCACACTCTGTCTTGCTGTATACAGGGTGTATCTGCCCTACGATGCTGAAGGATATGCCGTGGGCCACGTGCCAGGCGATGACCAGTTATACAAAGGGGTAGATCAGTAGAAGCACTCCCTAATATTATATAGTTAGAGATTGATTTACTCAATGATGTGTAAAAATGTAAATATTCTTTTGAGGTGCGGGGGAGGAAACGTGAACCTGGCACAGGATCACAACAACCGCATAAGTAGAAACAAAAAACGAGGATCCAAAGTTAGGAGCCCTCCCGTCCCCTGCACTCTATCATAAGTCCATCAAATGATGGTTCAACAATTTTTAAATGCATTTGTTATAGTTAACCAATGGTATTCTGATCAGGTTAGTAGTAAGACTGAACACTCAGTAATTTTGTAAAAACCCAAAAACACGGGGGGGTTTAATTAATGTCACAGTAAATTCACCATACAGACTTGGAGTGAAAAAGCCAAAATGACTGTCTAGAAAGAAACATAAGAAAAGTAAACAGTGATAGTCCATTTATATAATTTGTGGCTTACGCGTTTCGGGATTCATCCCTTCTTCTTGAGCCTATTGAATTTGGACTTAGGTATAGTCAAGGTGGAGAGTAAGTAAACCCTAAGGTTTGATGAACTTGTGGCTATCAATTCTTCCCACCAATTGGTTGAGGAAATTCTCGTCTCAGGCGTACAAGATGCCTTAAAAGCTGTAAGCTCAATCGGGAATTACACGTGCGGATGCACTGATGGTCCGGAGATATTCATATGTCCCATAGCGTCCTCGAGAGCCTGAGTCGAGTTTGCTCTGCAACGTGGTTTCAAATGCAACTACACGATAGCGTGTAGAGAGAAAGCCGCTTCTGCGGCTGAATGTAGCTCGAGTGCGAGCGCCTCCCGATCCAAGAGATGTGATGCTCGTGCGGACCGACCAGAGCCCGCACGAGCATCACATCTCTTGGATCGTGTAGTTGCATTTGAAACCACGTTGCAGAGCAAACTCGACTCAGGCTCTCGAGGACGATATGGGACATATGAATATCTCCGGACCATCAGTGCATCCGCACGTGTAATTCCCGATTGAGCTTACAGCTTTTAAGGCATCTTGTACGCCTGAGACGAGCATTTCCTCAACCAATTGGTGGGATGAATTGATAACCACAAGTTCATCAAACCTTAGGGTTTACTTACTCTCCACCTTGACTATACCTAAGTCCAAATTCAATAGGCTCAAGAAGAAGGGATGAATCCCGAAACGCGTCAGCCACAAATTATATAAATGGACTATCACGGTTTACTTTTCTTATGTTTCTTTCTAGACAGTCATTTTGGCTTTTTCACTCCAAGTCTGTATGGTGAATTTACTGTGACATTAATTAAAACCCCCCCTGTTTTGCGGTTTTTACGAAATTACTGAGTTTTCAGTCTTACTACTAACCTAATCAGAATACCATTGGTTAACTATAACAAATGCATTAAAAAATTGTTGAACCATCATTTGATGGACTTATGATAGAGTGCAGGGGACGGGAGGGCTCCTGACTTTGGATCCTCGTTTTTTGTTTCTACTTAGGCGATGACCAGTCCCACCTGGAAACTCGTTCCCCTATCTGGTCCCCAAAGGGGATGGTGTCGGTTGAGCTGCCCTTCAGTCTGGCTGTGTGCCACGCGCCTGTGTCGTGGTGCTTGCAGCGCTGGGCCCAGTCTCCTCCAGGACTCTTGGAGGTTGAAGTTGAGGCCTACTCTGCACCTCAGAATGGGGCCTGGTAGGCAGAGTGCCCTCGGCTGTGGCGCTAGTAGTGCTGCGTACAGGTGCCCCCCTCAGACATCTGTCCGGTATTAGGGCGTAGCCTGTCGGGTTGACACCCGACAGTAGAACCTTTCAGTCCCTCAGCGTTCTCTCCGGTAGGATCTTGGGACCCCTCAGCCTGGAGGCCGATAGCTGAAACAGCCTCGGTAGAAATCACACTTGCCCACTGGTACTAGGACCCGATAGGTCCCTCCCGCTTGTGCGCTTCTTGGGGAAGGAGTCGCCTTTGCGGGGTGCTGATGAAAACAGTGCCCCTACTTTGGGCCTGGACTTGTGCTTGACGAATTCCTTCAAATCCTCTGGAGGCGATCTTCAAAAAGCTCCCTCCACCTGGCTAGTCTGTTCTTCAGAGAGCGTGGTGTAAAGCCGTTGCACGCGGTGCAGCCCTCTCAGCCATAGTCGGGGCCAAGTCAGCGGATACAGAGAGCGTGGGGGTGGGGTGCAGGGTAGAGCCCCTCACAGGCTGGACACCTGCTGAAGCCAGCTGACGTTGACATGCACCGGGGACGAGCGTGGCGCTAGAGGACAGAGGTACCTGATTAAAGACAAGAAAAAAGACGACAAAAGTACTTCTCCGGGGAAGAGCGCATGGAATTACTAGGCCGCGCATCTTAATTTAAAGGGGAAGATGCTTTATCTGGTGAAAAAGGTTCTGTCACCCGTCCCTAGCGAGGGACGCCCATACAGTATGGAGGAAAGGTGACGGGACGTATGAGTAATTGTGGAACACACAGAGTAGAAAAGAACCCCACCATGAGTGTGTAGAATCCAGGGGAAGGGAGCCATTCCCCCTGGATTGGTTAGTGAGATGTGCTGGGAAAAGAAAAGAACTGTGACTTTAAGATGGGAAGACGCCGAGATGCTCAGGTGAAGGGGAGCCCCCCACTCCTGAGGATTGTGGAACTTTGATCATTTGTTTGTACACCTTTTTTGGAACTTTGTGTTAGAACATTGGAAAAGCTACAGATGGCGAGCTAAAAGACTGTGGCCCTCATCCTGAGTTGCCCGGTATCCTGTCGCTATTAGCGTTACCAGAACTTAGTCTGGCGCAACTGGCGCCGGATCCCGAGTTGCAGTGGAGCGGTAAATCCCCACTCCCATTGGACTCAATGGAGGTTTCTTGTCGCTATTAGTGCCGAAAACGGGCAGAAAGAGGAGATTTTTACATGCTGGAGGTAAAAGTCCAACTTTCCCCCAACTCGAGATTGGGTTGAGCGGTAAATGAGGCAGTAATAGCACTACCGGCGCATTTTACCACTTTGCCCAACTCATGGTGCAGCCCTCTATGTGTCCCGATGGAAATCATCCACCTGGAACTGGGCATCTGCTCGATGGCTATAATGCTTCTGCTGAAAGTGTGGCCTACTATATCTGAAGGTCATTACAAACCCACAGTTCAACCTATTAAGACTATTGGGTATGGACATGGCAAACACATGAATTACGGTTTTGTCAAGTCCACCTTAAGCCTTTTCAGTTCTATTGATTGGTCGGCCGATTGGGCATTTGGCTATTGGGAACTTCGGAGGGAGGTTAAAGAAAAAACATTGGAATGGGATAGCCTAAAAGATCATTCACATCTTCAGAGCCTGAATTAATTTGTGATCACATCATGTGTTGTATACTTTGTGTAGAGCCGTTGCTATGTACAGAGTCACTATCCCCTGCAAAGCCTGCCGAGGAAATCTTGACTGTGTGATTTTCTGTTTTCTTGATATTTCTGATTGGAAATTCTGTTTGAAACTCGGTATGAATTTTACATTTGCTTATCATGCATTTCATGAACTTATGAACTGCTTCCATGCATGTATGGTATTTTAAATTAAAATGTGTGTATTAACTATTTTTATCATGATTTTTATTTTCCTTTATGTGTAAAATCTTCGACTGTAACACATTAAAGTATAAAATAAAAAAATGTATCCCTTCACACATTTCTTTGAGTTTAGCTTGTAATAGTCAGGACAGGATTTTGGACACAGGAAAGAGAACTCTTTATTTTTGGACATTCTGACACTGACATTTAGTTTTTTTGAGGAAGGGAAACCCCTCATAATAAGGCGAGAAAGGTCTTTCACTAACCCTTCGTTTACTTTTATTAAAGTCTATAGCAATCATAATGCCTCAGTGTCCAAGTTTTACTCCTGATTCATTACAGTCGTTGTTACACTTCTCAATTTGCAGATAATTATACTTTCCTCTTCTTGGATAGCTTTTGGAACTGTATTTTAAATGTGAGACAGACTTCCTTACCTATTGCAGCTCTCAAGTATGTATCCAATATTCTAGGTTAGAGGGACAAGTGGCGTTCAGCCACACGAGATCGAGCAATAACAGGTCTGTGATGCCCTTAGATGTCCGGGGCTGCACGCGCGCTACACTGAACGGATCAGCATGTGTCTACACTTCGCCGACAGGTGCGGGTAATAGGGATTGGGAATTGCAATTATTTCCCATGAACGAGGAATTCCCAGTAAGTGCGGGTTATAAGCTTGCGTTGATTAAGTCCCTGCCCTTTGTACACACCGCACGCAATCGCAGGGACGCTGCCCTCGAGACACCGCACCGCCACACCAAATATCTGTCAAGACCGTGCGTTCGCAAAAGGTACGACCGCGCTTTTTTAGCAAGATGAAGATTCCATCCTGTGCAAGTGGATTTTCTCACTTTCCAGTCTGAGCGATTGTGCTCCTTGGATTCGACCACATAGGATACTCCACTCCCAAGACACTCCTGTCCTGATGAAGGCCTACATCACCAGAGCTCACCCAGCTCCACGCAAAATGGCCGAAACGCTGTCGTGTTGACATGTTATATATGTTACATATGTTGTTGTTCAACTCTTGATTGTGCCCACACCTAATGGACTACCTACCTGTTTATGATTCCACTAAATTCTCTAGCTTCCTTCCAACTACACTCTGTACGTCCTAAATGTTGAATGTCCTATGTTCTTGATAATTGCAGTGTATTATTACACCAACTGCTCTTAAAATAAAACTAATTGGAGACAACAGATTTTGTGCTAATTCTGTGTCGCCCCACGCATGGGGTGACCCACCCAGGATTGTTGAGGTCGCACCAGTGCAGATAGATCCACCTGACCTTGCTCATTTGTTTTTGATATTACTGTACCCACCTGGGCAGAGCAAGGCAGTAACCAGGTACCCTTATATATACTAGTTTCTAGGAAACACAGACATGTTTTACTGCTTGCTTTCTTTATTGTGTGAACAAGTGGCAGTTGTGTTTTTTATTTTATTTTTCTGAAAGGCTTTTGTCTTCATTTAATTTATTTATTTATTACGTGCCAAAAACCCAGCAGGTGTAAGGGCGCGACAAGGACACACAAGACAAACCAAAGCACAGCACAACCTATGCTGGCAGGGATGTCCTAAGAGAGCGTTGCAATAGTCAATTCTTGCCAGAATCGGTGCTCTGGCTAGAGTTTCAAAATACTTCTCGGAAACAAAAGGTATGACCTGCCGAGGAGATTCAGGTGGTATTGAGTAGTGTTCACAGGGTTATTAACTTGTGTATCAGAGCTCAAAGAGGAGTCCAGGTAGGTAACAAGGTTTTGACCTTGCTCTGTGTAGAGATTTTGCTACTGCCAATGAGGAAGTTCGCAAAAGCAAGGATCTAACTTAGATCTAGCACGAGGTGGACCAAAGAGTAGGAATTCAGTTTTAGAGTTATTAAAGGAATAGTGCACTCAAAAATATTATTGTCCCGAGGGTTCGGGCATGTGTTTTTAAGCGTACGTTGATCGATCGTACAAACATTTCCTATACACCTTACCGTAGTTTTCCTCGTTTTTACACATGCGAAACCAGGCAGCAGGGCGCACCATCTTGTGATAATCTTATCCGTTGCTGCATCGCACAAGGTGGACTACCCTGGCGGCACTAAATCATATCCCCGCCCCCGAGGCTGACATCACTAGATGCTTACCGCCCATTTCACAACGCCAATGCACGTCTCGTGTCAACGTTCTCTGAGCTTCAGCTAATGACGGGTCTCGATGGAAATGGCAGGACGCCTCTTTCCTCAATAAGAATAAACAGACCGCTTCTCATCAGACAACATCAGATTTGCTTTTCCAATTGTTTCACTGTCTTTTTTTTTAGTATTCTGTGCCTCGATTCTGTGCTCTGGGCAGCTACCTTTGTTGCTCGTAGCCCATGCGAATGGATACTAGTACCATTACTATCCATTTTTATTTTGCCCCATAATGGCAACAATACAGGCCTACCAGTACGAGCCGGAGTATTCCGAGGTGGAATTATTCGAAAGAGAAAAATGTGGAAATGATGGGGCTTTGGACGACAGTTGGGAGGATGATTCAACAGATCAAGAGCCTGAGCCTAGTCGCATGGACAGCGTTTCGACCTGGTGTACCTGCAATTGGTGCGCGCTAATGCCCACCCAGGAGGAGAACTGCTGCTGCCGAGAAAACTCTGGATGCTTGTCCTACTAATCGGAAGGCGAGACACGGCCGCAATGCGTTACTGAGCTGCAAGACTTCAGGGCAGCCTGCCTCACACGGTCCGTGTTGAGGATGATGATGATGGTGCTTATGCACGAACTTCGAGCAACAGTTCGCCCTCGCAATCCAAGTAACGAGTAAGTGTACTCTAGTTGTGATGTCACTTAGGCCACTACAATTTCATGGTTGTCTCCTATATTGTCGTATTTTTGATCTATCACTGCCAAACAAATGTAGTCTTGCAATTCTATACATCACTCGCAATTTGGGGAAATCATAGTGGTCTCCTTATGTTTATTTCATGTACAGCCATGAAGCAATATTTCTTTGTGTCCCAAATTAAATAGAATGTATAGTCGTTCAATATTGTACTGTGTCTAAGTAACATCTGTACTGTCAACAATGCCATTGGATACAAGATTTGTCATTGTCAACTAAGGTTTAATACACTTATCGTGTTCATTTAAAAACAGTTTGTATCTTTCTCTTTCAAAGGTGGTACAGGCTGGCCGCCTATCGTTCGTTTACATGGTGGTGTCATGGGAGGCTTGGACACTGCGTTCGACGAGTATTACCCACCTGTGTTGTTGGTGCCATTAGAGAAACGTTCCCCAGTGACAGCGGTTAGTACAGGGGATTTTCCCACACTGTGCTGCAACCAAAAGTTTATGTGTACATATGTGCCATCGAAATCAGCAACAAAATAAAACACAACAGAACGTTTATCAATGGTTGTTTCAGTTTTTCAGTGAATCAAGTTAGTCTCCATTCAGCAGTGCTGCAGCCCTTTCCTGCACGCCACAGGCCCCTCCATCCACCCCTCCAGAATCAATGACTGTTAGCACCTGTGACTGTGCCCTCCCAATGGGGGCTGGCAGGGTTTGGAACGGCCAAGGTGCCAAACACCATGTACACTTCAAAGGTATCTTGCGTGCAGGGGTCATTGTTCACATGCCTTCTGTGGACCCAGTGTCTCCAGGCAGGCTCCCCTTGAAGCAGGCCGCGCCCCTGCAATCCACATAAGTGTGTCTCCATTCAACAGTGTTCCGGCCCTTTCCTGCACGCCTCAGACCCCTCTATCCACCCCTCCAGAATCAATGACTGTTAGCACCTGTGTCCTCCCAATGGGGGTTGGCAGGGGTGGGAACCGCCAAGGTGCCAAACACCATGTACACTTCAAAGGTATCTTACGCGCAGGGATCATTGTTCACATGCCCTCCTCAGACCCTGTGTCTCCAGCCAGGCTCCCCTGAACCAGGCTGCGCCCCTGCAATCCACATAAGTGTCTCCATTCAGCCGTGTTCCGGCCCTTTCCTGCACGCCTCATGCCCCTCCATCCACCCCTCCAGAATCAATGACTGTTAGCACCTGTGGCTGTGCCCTCCCAATGGGGGCTGGCAGGGGTGGGAACGGCAATGGTGCCAAACACCATGTACATTTCAAAGGTATCTTAGGCGCAGGGGTCATTGTTCACATGTCCTCCTCAGACCCAGTGTCTCCAGACAGGCTCCCCTTGAAGCAGGCCGCGCCCCTGCTATCCACTTAAGACCACACCATATACACGTCATTCATTCACATACACACCTATTTTTCTAATTCTTTATAAACCACTTGATATTTATCATGAGAACATCTTTGAGCACTGCAAGTCAACTCGTGAACGTGCTACCTGTGAACATCTCGCTGTTCTCCTGCAACTAACTACCCTGCTTGCTGAATCTAACTGTTTGTTGGTCAAGGTAAGGGCAGGTCACCTAATCATATCTCTTTGATTTTTACATTTCTATCTATTTTGAACGAACGTACCCAGTAGTGCAATGTTCATTCATCTCATTGCCATTGACTTGATTTTGATTTGTTATGTTATCGATATATAGCAATTGTCATCAGTGTCAATTGGGATCGAATTGCATCCTTTGCGGACCGTGTCTATAAGCATGTTTCCTTTTCATGCACAATAGTACATTCAAGGGATGAGTAACATGTTACGATTTGCGTCACATCAATGAATTGTGAATGAAAGTTATCCTATAATACAGCTGACTACGCTACAAAGGTTTTGCTTCGGTGACCAAAACATAGATTGCATAGAAAAAATGCATGATATAATTCCATCTTTCTCATGCTTTCATGCAAAGTAATTTTCTAATAATGTTGACATTTAAATTTTTTTTTTTTTTTTACAGAATTTCCAACTGCCTGCTTGTACGGTTTACTGTTGCCGCTCTAAAACCCATAACAAACCTAAAGGCACTACAATGCATGTATTCCCGAGGAATATAGATCTAATAAGAGAATAGGTCCGATATTGTGGAATTGCGCCGGAAGAGCTTGAAAGTAGAGCCCATGAAGTCTTGGGGGACTCGAGGGGTGATCGATTCCGCATCAGCAGCCTGAACTTTGCCACTAATATGTACGACCAATCGCAGTACACAAAGAAGCATCGACTCAGAACCTCTCAAATTGCTTCCAAATGTAATTCCGACTATATTCATGCACACGCTGTCTCAGGTGAGTCACGGTTCCCGATTTACCTGTAGGCCTTGGCGTACTGAACAGGTAACTAAAGGGACGGATTGGTGTTTTAGGTGTAAATGTCCCTTATAATACTTTTCAAACTGACAAGATTGTATTGCTTTATAACTGAACCCCATTTTGCTAAACATCTGTCCCTGAGTTTAGGAGCATCATAGAAAACGATTTATGGGCACAGATAACTATGCTATAGTGCCCTTGGAAATGAGCATAATCTTTTCGTAATCGATCACTTTACATGTCAATTTCTTAGGTTATCACTTCTAAATCAAATCTAATTTTCCCTTTACAACTCCATGACAATGCACTGAATGTGAAAGAGCAAGATTCTGCATCCATGTCTTCCCTGGAGTCAACAACAACTTCGAGTGTGCATCAGGTAGTTTTATTTAGCTATTCCATTCCAGAACTGTTTTATGCATGGAATTTGATATAATATGATCAAATTGACATATTCGGTCGTTTGCTTACATAATGTTTCATTCATGGGTTTTTATTGATTTATACCATTGTCTGCATCACAATGTGTGTTTTCAATTTCACTTGTTTCATCCATACTAAAACAAGTACTGTGTTACGAATGGAAAAAAGTAGGTCCTAGATCTGATACCATTAGACAGTGACATTATTATAAACAAGCATCTTTTGCAAATTGCTTCAGTGCAACATTTCAATCAGTGGGTTTCGCACAGTCATCTTTGATCGAGTAAACTGGTCATCAATTGGGTGAAATGTGAAATGTATATTTTGAATAAGTGACGTACACAGTGTACAAGGGTATCTGTGTAAGCCATGTGTGCGATGGAATAATTTGATTTCAAATACGAATGACTTATTTTTAATGAATACTCTTTTCTAGGGATGTCTACAAGATCGGGATATAGAAGAGGAGGCACATGGATCCGAGTTGGCGGGCCAGCTTGCTGGTGCAGTCGTTACAGTGAAGAAGAAGGTTTCACAGAAAACCAAGCAAAGGTAACTAACAAACAGTTTCATGTCCAAACAGTGTTTTGTGCTGTTACCTTCATAACATGCTTTTTAAAAAAAATCTTAAGCGACATATACTGTAAGTTGAATTTACATAGAACATGTTTTTCCAACCCATCTTCTAGTTGCCCGATGGTGTACGAACTATGCAGACACAGACAGCTACAGAAATCAAAGATGCTGCTTGCCAAACTGATTTCACCATGGAGCAACTATTATTTGAGACGCAGCGTGTTCAAATCAATAAGCAGACTCAAGATGCTTTTGCCCAATGGCAAGAAAATGAATTGAATGTGACCGGCGAAGCCAGCAAAGTGTTGTTGGACCATTGCTACAAAGCGAGAGCTCCACCAGATGAAGATGAAACTGAATGTAATGAAGATGCTTTTGAATTAGTCGCAGACCACTTGAAACAATCGACACCCACCAAAAAAGGGCCAGCCAAAAAACAATCGACATTGATGTTTTCTCTGATTCGTGTTCAAGTAACAGAAGCTGAAATAACAGAGACTGAAGCATCAACACAATTGACCGAGGAACTAGCCAAAGATCTCGACTACAATTTGTCCAGCTGGGCTGATATGTCAACCACAGTTGAGTCAGAAACAACATTCATGCAGGATGACAGTCTAATAAAGGAGCCCAAATACATTTTATTCGACAGGTGCTTGATGGAGATTATAATGATGCTGAAATGTGTACATCCAGTGAGAGGGGAAGTATGCGGGTAGCCGTTTGTGAATGGGACTCGTGTATCACAAGGCAGTAACCCTCAAAATACAAGCCACCTGTGAAATGCTCCATGCAAAATGTTCATGGTCCGCTCAACTGATGCTGGGGAGACTGCCAGCTAGAAATCTACTGTGTGCAGCTGCTTTACTTTTCAGTGGCTCTAGTTTCAGTAAGTTGTTCAGTTTCTGTCAATTTGTGGGACTCCAGTTCCTTTCTAAAAAGCAGTACTACCTATATCAGCGTCAATATCTATTCCCTGCTATTAGTGAAGCTTCGAAAATTGAACAAATGTCTATTCAAAATACATTCTCCGCAAAACGGTTCAGGCTAGCTGGCGATGGACAATGTGACAGCCCCGGATTTGCAGCAAAGTAATGCACATACCACTTGGAAACTAAAAAAATTGTGAGTTCGGTGGTCGTGCAGGTGTCCGAATGTAAATCTTCAGTGGCCATGGAGAAACTTGGTTTTATAAAATCCCTTATAAATCTCCAATCGAGGGGAATGCAAATCGACCTCATAGCCACGGACAGACATGTTTCAATAGCCAAGACAATGAGAGAGCAGTTTCCAAATATTGCCATCAATTTGATGTATGGCACTTTGCAAAATCAATCAATAAAAAAATCTCAGCTGCAGGAAAAAAAGGTTCTGAAAATATTTTACAGTGGTCCCAGTCTTTCAGCAACCATCTTTGGGGAGCTCCAAAACTTGTGATGGGTCAGTGGAAATTCTACTAGAGAAATGGCGGTCACTAATGCTCCACTGTTCTAACATTCACCCTTGGACAGAAAACCAACATTTCCACCATTGTACACATGGCCCTTTGTCGCTGGAGCAGGAACGGAAGAAGTGGTTGATTCCATCTTCACCTCCACACAAAGCTCTTGAGAAGATTGTGTTTGATAAAACTCTATCAAGAGATCTGAGGGGACTCACAGAATTCTGTCACACGGGAGATTTGGAGGTGTTCTACAATATGTGCCTAAAGTACAGGCCAAAGAGATTGCATTTCGGCATAGACAGGATGCAATATAGGACATTACTAGCGGTATTAGCGCATAACGAGAATGTAGGGCGTGAACAATCGAGGACTGTGGGAAACTTTGGGATGCTTCGCTATACAATGGCCTTTACGAAAAGAAGCAAAAAATGGGTGGACAAGCCAATATAGGAGGAAATGGAATTCGATTTTGTGAAAGATCTTATTATGACTGTCTTGGACATACAGACTCACGGAATTGCGTGAAATTTTGTTCCAAGGACACATACATTGCCACAAAACATTGCAAACGTGCCCTGTCCACCTAATGTAGAGCTCATGGTCTGGTTCACTTCCAGGTGGAAATGATTACCATCTGTTTTTTTGATCGACAAGGTATATATAAAGTGTGCAAATAAAGCATCCAATTTGTCTTATGAAATCTATCCTCTTTGTCAATTTTTTTTTCAACAAGTACCATTTTTACAAATGTCATACAATGTAACGCTGTGCTTTCACACTTCCCAGTTTCGTTGATCTACTGTGGTTCCTTCACTGATCGTGGGAGGGCCTGATGGATAACAGCATGAAAGCAACTTTGGGGTTCTGCAGTTGCCTTACCAAACAGTTGCCCAAATAGCTGAATAACTACTCGTCCAACAAAATGGATGAGACCTAGGCTAGATAAGATACTGTGACTGTGAGCAAAACAGCGCATCAAAGTGGGTTGTTGGTGAGAAATAGCTGCACTCTGACCAATATATTCATGGGGGCATGTGTTGGGTGTCGTTGCTAATGTAAGGAAGGATTGGGTCGGTTGAGCCCCCAGCCCCCATACATTATACGTGAAAGTGACACCCTGCTCTTGCAATCGTGGGCGACGCCTCCTTTGCCCTTCTGCAGCCATGGAGAAGAAGGCCCTGACATAAGCAGAGGTGGGGCTATTTCTAGACACATTTGGACTCCATTTTGTGTACCCTCGACTCCAACTTTGGACTAGGCCGCATTCTGTCATTGCAAAGTTTCCCCTCCCCCTCAGCAGCGCCGCGAACAGCGAGCACTGACAGCCCCCACCTTTTTCCTCCTGTGCCTGTACCTCACATGTCCCTTTCTCATGGATGCGCCGAGACAAGATGTTGCAAACTAAGAATGTATTAATTTCAATCTTCCTCTTAGATCACTGTCTTGTGTTTGTCAGGGGCAAACCATGACTTGTAGCTGTTCATCCATCTCAACAAATGTTCTCCTGCCACCTCTCGCCCCCGCTGCTGGAAAATTACTGCTTGTTCAACCTTGTGCCCCTCCAAAGCTATTCTTTTCATGTGTGACCCTTCCTTGCTGACCACCCCAGAGTGCCTCCCAATAAAACAAGACCTCAGTCACAGTATATTCTGTCCTAAACTAACATGTGTCACTCCGCCCCCTTTCTAGCTCTGATGTGCCGGACCTGTGAGCTATCAATCCCCACCCCCGCTGGTTGCCTCAGGGGAAAGACCCCCACACCTTTCACCTCGCTAGTGACCCAGAGTGGGATAGTAAAAACACACGTGTGAAATTTATAGGCCACTAATATATAACTGCGGTCATGGGTTTAGGGGACCGCAGCCTGGCAGGAGGGGTTTGCAGCAGGGCTTGCTCGGACATTCTCGTACAATCATATTTTGTCAGGGCTCGAGATTTGCTCCTTGCGAAAAATGTTTACGTGATTTGCCGTGTGACCAAGAGATGGGCTGAGCTGACAGGTGGTGTAGGCTGGCTGTGGGAGTCGCGGGGAGAGTGAAAAGTTCTCCAGAGGAACCAAGTAAAACAATAGAAATTTTGTGCGTCATTGGTGGATGTCAGCAAACAATTCATATGTTTTTCAAAAATATTTCTAATGCCACTATTGACTGAAGGACTATTGGCTTCCATTCTGAGTGAAGGTCTGCGGCTTTGAATTTTTGCTTGCGAGCTGAGAAAACCCACGCATCGAACACAGTGAAGTTCAATTGTTTTTCGACCTTGAAAGAAAGGGAGGATTCCAAAAGGAATGAAGGGAGGGGTGTAATACCGTCAAATATGAAAAGGTTCACCATTCCAAAACTGGACAAAGGAACATGTAATTTCATTTTATGAAAATTTGTTGATCTGAACGTAGTCTCTGCGTTACGCCGAGAGAATGGAAATGCTGAATATTATGTAAGTTTTACTTTCGACGATTTTATAGACCAACGAGTCAACGTATCATTAGCCGACCATTATTGCTGGCTTACATTGTACTGGGTTGTTCTTTGTGGCATATTGCAACGACACGCATATACAACCTGTGTGTGTACTTGGTCTTTGTTCCGGGCACATGGGCAGTCCAGCATCGAGATGCATGTAGTCCACCACTGGGTTCCCCCAGGTTCCACAAATGCGTAATTCAATGCTAATATTTAATTAAAATGCTGTCTATGTGTTCTTCAAATTGTAGCGTCAGCTTCCGCATCCCATTTCGAGCTGAACATACTACATAGCACTAACCTCTGAAGCAAATTGTAGACTACTTTCCACGTTGTTTCCTCTGTGTTCCCATTGTTTCACGTCTGTGTTCATCATTAGTTTTAAGACAGGGTGGAATTAATGGGTAAAATGATAAATTGTAAAAAAAGCAGCTACTCAGGCACATTTCTGTTATCTTTTTCAAACAGCTACATCCTGCCTTTCTGCGATTGTCATCGATTCCAGATACAAACTGACAGGTTTTTTAACCAGCAGCTGCAGATACACTTGAATGGCTGGATCACAATGATGCTTTTTTGGGACGATCGCCACGGGCCGATATGCCTTTACGCGGTACCAGCGATAAGGAGCAACCTGACATCGTGTACGGTGGCTTAGCGCCAAGCTGATGCCCAAGCCTTGCGATTCACGGTGCATCCAATGCGCTTCTTATACCCAAAAGGAACACAGCGTGACTCACGATAAACATTTGTGGATCAAGAACAAAGAAAAAGAATTACCCATTTGCTTGAATATGGCAATAGCCGGATGTTCTCGGAGCGTTTATAGTGCAATAAAAGTACTTTACAAATTGTACAGTTTTGCCATTTCCTGTAAAAGTATAGTTTTATATTCAAAATTGGGACACGCTGTGTTGTGAGATGATGTGTGTTGATATTCCGGGTTCTGTGTCAACTAACGTTAACGCGTAGGTGATGAATGGGTGCATTTGGCTACGATGCCCAGTAACGTCATGGAGATAGGCGTAGAATATCACTAGGTTTGGCGATGTCAGCCTCAGGGGCGGGGGATATGATTTAGTGCCGCCAGGGTAGTCCACCTTGGGCGATGTGGCAACGGATAAGATTATCACAAGATGGCCGCATGCTGCTGCCTGATTTCGCATGTGTAAAAAAGAGGAAAACTATGGTAAAGTCCATAGGAAATGTTTGTACGATCGATCAACGTATGCTTAAAAACACATGCCCGAACCCTCAGGACAATAATAATTTTGAGCGCACTATTCCTTTAAAACACAGCTGGTGCATGGTCATGCACTGCTTTACGTTTTTGAAAATGGTGTTAAGTTTAGCAGTTTCAGAGTCATAATACCCTTCCATATAGTTGTTTGTAATCTGCATTATTTGAAAAGTGGACACTGGTTTCTGAAAGCAAGTCACAAAGAGGCTTGACATAGAGATTAAGGGGGGCTGGGTATAGACAGGCCCCCTGGGTACTCCACAGCCAATGGGAGCAGGACCGGAGCAGGAGCCACCCCAGTGCACTGCTGAGACCCTAGAGGATAGGAAAGAGTGAATCCATGTGATTGCTTTGCGGGAGCATCTACCGACCTTCTCCAGGGGGAGAAGGAGAATATCAGGATCGAGCAGATCAAATGCCACTGATCAGTCTAGCAGCACCAGCAAACCGCATTTACTTTTATCGAGCATGACAGTGTGGAGGTCTAGTAGTGTACTCTTGGTGCTGTGGTAGGCCCTGAAACCTGACTGTCTGGGGTACAAAATTGAGTTTTGGTCCAAGAAGCTCTGGAACTGTTTTATGGCCATTTTATCCACTATCCTCAGGAGAAAGAAGGAATCGTTAATCGGTCTGAGGTTTGCTGGGTCTTCTGGCTTAAGACCAGATTTCTTGATTAGGGAAGTGACAGTAACTTCTTTAATTCTGTCAGAGACAGTTATGTTGAAAGGAGGCGTCAGCAAAGCATGCAAGGAAGGCCGCAAAGAGTACTTTGGTATCTAAAATATGTTTGGATATGTTGCATGTCCCCCAGGGCAGGAAGGGCTAGAGGTAGGGTTGGCTAAGGACACATTAGAACTGAACGGGGATCTTATCTCATGCAGCCTCCATTTTTTCTGCAAATGTTTGCTCTATCTTGGAGCAGTCAGATTTTGTTGGTATAAAGGTCTGCCATTGGACTTTAGGTTTTTCCAACATTTTGAGGATTTTAAAAAGTTGTTTAGAACTGTTTTTGACTTTATTTGTTCATAAAAAAAGTTTCTTTTTAGCCGCGTGAATTGCTATTTCTCGTGGACATTCCAGGGAGATTTGTGGAAGTTGAGTTTGTTTTTTTCGTCAGGTGCATCTGCCTTGCCTTTTCCTCCTTTTTAGTACTTCCAGTGCCAGTGAGAACCAGCTGATGCGAGAACTTCCTTCTCTCACACGGATAGCTTACCTTGGTGCTAATTTGACAAGCATTCGGGGCATGGGAGTTTTCTGTGAAACTACTAGGGAGTCGGGGCAGTCATTGTCGTGTCCACTTGGTGAGGTTGGTGGATGTGAAGTTCCTGCTTGGGATTTTCTTAGGTAGGTTGATCTGTTTTTTTCAACCGCCTTTGAAATTCGACAAAAACAATTCATCCAAAACAATGCCCCCCCACCCATGCTGCCCTCAGACTTTAGGAGAAACTTAAAAACCTGGCTTTTCGCCTAAGCTCCTCTGAGCCAAGACACTATATTACTGCGAACATATGCCTCCTACTTTCCTTGTACATTTACCTGTACACCCCTTCCCCTAATGTAACTAGTGCCTAGATACCTGAGGGTTCAGAGCGCTGCTAAAAATGCAAAAATAAATAAATAAATGCATGGCCTGGTTTCAGAAATCTTAACATCCAGGTTCCGACTGATCACCCAATCTGGTATTTTACCCTTATTATGCATGGGCTGGTGATTAAGTACTGTGAGTTTGGTGCTATTTAGACATTGTTCAAGATTGATAGCTTTGCAGTCTGATATATTTCCCCGCCATCAGTTAAAATCTCTAAGGGCTAGTTTGTCGCTGCCAGATTTATTTAATGGATGTAATATCTGAATGAAATCCTAGTTAAAATTAGGCATGGTTTCAGGGGGTCGATAAACAAGAATGTTTATGCAGCTGGTGTGGTTGGGTTTGCACATGAGGTGGAGGATTTCAGTCCAGAAATGTTGCCAAGATTTCAAAAAGCTGCAATTCCTCCCTGGCGATAATCACCACACCCACTCCTTTCCCAGTTGCTCGGTTTTGTAAAAAGGATTTTGCATTTTTCTGCTACTGCCATATCAATTATTGGAGCACTGGAGTCTTGGAGCCATGTTTCAGTAAGACACAGTAGGTCACTGTTGTGTTCAATGATGTAATTGTGGACATCTATGGCATGGGAGTTAGATCTTGTGTTAAGGAGTGAGGCTTGTATAATGTGATTATCATGAGCGGTAGTCAGTGAGCAGAACTCATTAGGTGCTTTTATAAATTTGGCAGTTTTTATGAGGGGTTACTTCGTATCAGATTCAGGAAATTGAGGGGTGGCTGTTTCAACAACGGCGCCATTATCTGGTGCGGTGGGCATGGGGGATACTGCATCAGTGAGTTCTCTAGAAGGAGTGGAAGGTGACATAAAACAGTTTTTCAATTCGTTTGTTATGCTTGGGGTGGGGGGTAGCTATATGATTAGTGGTGGACTCGAGAGGGGCCATATTGTCATCAGTATCAGCAAAAAGGATACAGGGTTAGATCCTAGTGGGTCGGGAAGTATGAATTCATTCAAGTATCTGAGAACAGTAGTATCACATGCAGGTTTCCGAGTTATTAAGAAAATGGATAACTCTGGATGAAGGCCCATGATTTGAATGGTTTTTAAGTTTTAAACCTTATCACAATAAAAAATAGAGTTTTTACAAATGCTCCATCTTCACAGCAATTATCCTTCGGAACAGCACCTGCTTAGTGCCAAATAATTCATGCAAGCTTGTAGTAACAACAATCAAAATAAAGATTCCCCTCCTGCATAGAAGCCAGTCTATTGGAGTCAGAATCAATTTCCCCATGAAACAACCTTGTTCAAATGTGAAAGAACAATGATTGCTCTGGCCTGTAAGACTGGTGTGGCACTTACTAGCCTGAAAGGTATAAATAATCAGCCCCTTCACTACTGCACTATGCCATATCCAGCAGCGTAAAACCGGACCAAAAATAGGCAACTCAACGTTAGATGCAATGAAGAACAAAATACCTACCCCACTGCCCTGGTTAATCCAGTAGCTTAGCCACCAGTTGCTGAAGGCTGTGCTTCCGACATTCAACACAAAGAGAGCCATGATAACCAGAAAAGCGAAGGGGCCACCAGCAGCTTGGATGTACACACCATAGACAGACCAAGGAACAGAGCCCTTCCCCTTTTCTTCCAGCTGCATCAGCTGACCTGCGGGTAACAAAAAGATGAGAACTAACTTGACCACTGATCTGCAAGATTTACCTGCCTACAGCTAAATCTTCAACTGAAGTTGGTCACACACTGACAACAATTACATTCCAGTCAAAAAGTCTTTACTTTGCATTTTTCAGGACATTTTCACCTTCCACAGCAACAGAAACAAGGCCCTACATTAGAGTTTCTTAGCAACACAGAAGATGGTTTTCACAGATGGACCATGAGGGAACCAAGATAGCTCAATATGGGTCAGTCACTGTAGGTAGATCGGTATTACCCAATTTGATCGATCAAATTGGGTAATCAATACCGAACATGGGGAGCAGGGGTGTCCCCCGTTCCCCAATGGTTGGTAATGATGGCCTTGGGGGGTGGCCAGGGTGTCCCCTGCTTCCTGACGATTGGAGGCGGGGACGGAAAAATACAAAAAAAGAGAAAAGAGAAACCTGCAGCGTCAGATCCGATGGGGGCAAGAGGGACGGAACTGACGCTGCAGGGTTAGAAGGAAGCTGATGTGCAAAGGATAAGTGGGGAGGGGTGGGGGTATGTATTGGGGGAGTGGAAGGGGCAACGATTTGCAGAGTTTGGCCATGGCAAAATTGGTTTTGCAGCAGAATCAGCTGCAAACAATTCTGCCACGGCCAAATCACGTACGTCCGGTAGATCAGTTGAATTCAGACCTCCGCTAGTGATTGTTCAATGTACATATAATAGGCATCATTAAGAGTTTGGCAGAAAATCTAGGATTACGAGCGGCAGCCTGGTGGTGTAAGGCATTACCTTTAGAGTTCATGGACTCAACAGGGATTTATAATGGATTTACCCTGAGCTGAGCTGTAATTCCAAGCGGTTTTGATGGTGTTGCGGAAAATTAACCTACAGCCTTTTGATGGAGGAAAATCTTGCAACTTACAGTCAGAAATCTTAGTACGGCGTTGCAATAATCTGGTAATAAAGTGGCGGTAATGGAATAACCACCACTTTACTGCACAACCATAGTCATAATGAGGCCCAATATTTGGTGGCCTCTGCCAGAAAGACAATGAGTGGGCTCTGCCTGTTTGGGTTGAAGAACCTTGTGGTGATAAGAAGGGCAGGGTGTGATCACTTTCCAATGCCGCTGAGAATGGCATTGAAAACAATGTCCTAATTTACCAAGGGGGGTACTTAGAAGCTGTCAGTTCTCATTGTCTAGCACTTCTGTAAGGCATACAAAAGAAATCCCTCACTAAACACAAAAACAATCTTTTAAAAGTGTCTGAATATTTCGTCTTGCTGGGCAGGAAGCATTTTGGATTACTTCTACAAAACAAATTACAAATTTAGCCATGTGCTTCAGGAGGCAAAGTTTAAATGTTTATAATAATATATAATATGCCAGATACAGTCACATGTTCAGTCTCCATTCTATAGGGTCTTTAAAAACAGCATTTAGTTGAGAGCATCTGTACAGAGTACAAGCTCTATTTAGCAACACTAATTAGAATCACTTTAACAACAAGGATTGTGGATGCAAAGGTAAATTCGTGACATTTATGAGCGGCCCAAAGCAGAGGCTACAAAATGAACTAGCACGCTTCAAATCGAAAGTCAAAAAGTACATATTAATCGTAGACTCGGTCCGTATGTTCACAAGCATGTTAAAACTGTGACTGATGCACCCACTGGTGACGATGGCTTCATGTCTGCTTTCTATAAACATTTTGCAGGGGTCCCAACCCCATTCCTGCAGAAACAATATCATAATATTTTAGATGGGGGAGGAGCTCCAGAATCGTTTTTTTAAAGCAAGGATAGTGGTAATACCCAAGTAGGGCAGACAACGATCACTGCAGATCCTATAGGCCTATTTCGCTCCTGAATGCAGATGTTAGAACAAGTTACTCACCTTAGTTACTATTGTACTCATAGTCCATAGTCTCCTTTCCTCCATACTGTATGGGTGTCCCCGTAGGGGACCAGAGATTTTTGAACCACAAAAATCAAAACTTCCCCTTTAAATGTATTTATTAAAATTATGCGTGCATGGGTGCGATAAGCGTAACCGCGCACGCCAACCATGCCACCAACCGCAATCCCCAGTGACGCGCATCGGAACAGACCGACCTAAATACGTTTACTGAGGGGAATCAAGAGTGGTGCATATGGAGGAAAGGGGACTATGGACTAGGAGTACAGCAGTCAATACGATGAGTAACTTGTTCTTACTCCCATGTCCCATCCCCTTTCCTTCATATTGTATGGGCCATTCCAATGCATCATGACCTAACAGGAGGGGAAGAACCCCAAAATTCAATATGAAAAAAAGTTCCTGAGCACCACCTGGCCAAAGGCTGCATCCCGCCGTGATAGGACGACCAGTAATGCTGAATGGGATGGCCCAGGTCGCTGCTTTGCTTATCACGCCCCACAGAACATGCGTCTGAAAAGCAAACGCTGTTGCCTTTGCTCTCACCAGAAGAGATCTCATCCCCTCAGGAGGTGGCCTTCCTTGCAGCTGGTACGTTTCCGATATACACCCCACCATCCACCTAGCAATGGAAGCTTTGGATGCCTGACCTCATGGAGCCGTTCCACCAAATGTCACAAAAAGTGAATACGACCATCTGAAGGTTTTTGTCCTGTCTGAATAGAACTTTAGGGCCCGCCTCACATCGAGGAAGTGCATGACTCCGTCTGCCCAAGATTGCGGATTAGGGAAGAAGGTGGGCAATGCCATCTATTGGTTTATTTGAAATACAGAGACTACATTTGGTAGAAAGGAAAGATCTGTGCATTGCACCACCTTATTCTTTTTTTATAACTCTGTTTATTGATTTTATTCATAGTACATAATATAAACAACAGCAAGGTCAAATGATACACAAACACATCAATAACCATGAACAATTTGGCAACACACAGATGTTGCGAGCATCCCGGGTGCAGCCCCTTGAGTGTATGCATCTATTATCTATGAGGTACATGGGATGCCGGGGCAGCCTCATTTGGGAGGGGGTTATTCAGAGTCTTCCCACTTACCCCACATTTTCTGGAATTTCGTGGGGCATCCTGTGGCACTGTAGATTTTCTTTTCCAGGGAGGCACATCTGTCCACGTCGTTGGACCATCGGTCAATGCTTAGTTTATCAGCCGAGTGTAACGCTCACCTGATTCCCGCAGAGGCGCCGGTCTTGACTGGGTGAATGCCGTATCTTCAAAGGTGATGTGTAACACACGGTTGGCTCTTTGGGCTGGACCTCTGTGCACTGTATGTCTGACTCGAAGAGTAAGATGTCTGCAGATAGAAAATATGGGATTAGTGAACTGGGGTTATTGGGTGCCTCTCTCCTCTTCCCTTTCTCTTCTCCTGTAGAACCCCAAAGGTTAACACCCTCACCTTAGATATGATATGATATGGTATTTGTAACGCGCCTATACACAAGTGTTTCAAGGCGCGACGAGGCAGGGAGGGAGGGCAACAAGGGGAAGACAGACAAACGATCCTACTAGGCCAGGTGTCATTCAGATCGCGCAAGTGCAGAGGTAAGGGGAAAAGGAGAAAGTGCTGGGGGGGGGAGGTGGGGGGGGGGAAAGTGCAGTACAAGGTAAGTAGCGTAAAAAAAAATAATAAATAATAAATAAAAGGGCCAGCTGGTGGCAAGTGCGAGGTAAGTGCAGATCAAGTGCTGGGAGGGGGGCTGTAGGGATACAGTGACAGTCCCACAGTGCAGGGGGAGCCAGGGAGGCAGTGCAAGTGGCGAGTGGCTGGGCCCTGACCGAGGTCGCTGAGAGTGGCCCAGATGCAGGTTTAGTGCAGAAATTCAGTGGGGAGTTAAGCAGGTTTAGCAGGGGAGAGGGAGAGAGAAGGCAGAAGCGAAGAGGAAGGTTTTGAGGTGCTTCCGGAACCGGAGATGGTTCTCCTCAAGTTTCAGGGAGGCAGGAAGGCTGTTCCAGAGGGAGGCCCCTGCTGCGGAGAGAGATCTACCCCCAGCTCGTTGCTTCAAGAAGCGGCTGACCATGAGGGAGTTGGAGACGGATGAGCGAAGGGCTCGTGAAGGAAGATATTTAGGAAGAGAGAGTTGAAGGTATTTAGGCCCCAGGCCCCAGAAGGCCTTGTGGACAATGCAGAGGGTTTTGAACTTAATCCTCGCAGCCAGTGAAGAGATTTCAGTCCTGGAGAGATACGGTCCCTGGGCTTGAGGCCAAGGACAAGTCTCGCAGTTCTGTTCTGGATAAGTTGCAGAGGGCGGAGAGTGGAGGCAGGCAGATTAAGATAGAGGCTGTTACAGTAGTCCAGCCTTGAGAGAACCAGGGCTCGGGAGACAGTGAGCTTCTGGGGGAAGGAGAGGAAGGTAAGTGAACGCCAAGCTCTCCATCTGCCTCGGGGCAGGGTGCCGTAACCAGTTTCTTCACTGGATAAGGGTGCAGGCCTCTTGACCTCAGAGGACTGCTGTCCGTCGTTAACTGCACGAACGGTAAGTTCTGGGCACTTCAAATGTCTTAAAAGTCTTTTGTAATGATATCTCTTGTTTTGCAGGGTTCCGGCGATGGCGGATGGCGGGCTGATGAGAGTTGAGGATCGAACCCGCGTGAGGAATAGAAGCGCCTGGAAGCACGTAAGTAAGCGCTTGTAGCCTGCTTCACGATGCGCACTAACTGTCCCTTTTATCTTGCAGGTACAAGTTCGGAGCTTTAGAGAAGCTGAAGGGTGCTGGAATACCCACTGGATTCGGCGTGGGAAGGAGTAATGGCACGTGAGTAATAAAGTTGCCCAATGTCTTTAAACGCACCTTCTTTTGTCTTTCAGATGCGGGATGCAGCGCCGAAGGCCTCCGGAGCGTGCGAAGAGCTGGTAAGCTTTTGTCTTTCAGATGCCGGAATGCAGTGCGAAGACCTCCGGAGCATGCGAAGAGTAGGTAAGCCTTTGTCTTTCAGATGCCGGAATGCAGCGCGAGGCGTTGGTGACAGCCGATGGACCAGGTAAGAGATGCGCTGCCACTGAAGACCATAGTGCTAACCTGTTCTTTCTTTGTCTTTACAGGTGCTGCTGAAGACTGGATTCCAGGACGGTAAGCCTTTGTTCCCTTATGGCCAGGATCAGAAGCAGAAGACACGATGAGCGTTCTGCTGCAGAGAATGCAGAATAACGCAAAGCAAGAGTCATCCATCGGGTGTGGTTTAAATAGCCTCCTGTAGTGCTTAGGTGTCTCCTTCCACAGCCACGCCTAAGAAAAGAGTTCCTGCTTTCCAGAAGAGTTCCAGTGTTCTGAACCTAGGGAGTGGCTCCTGCCCCACCCAACAGGAAAAGTAGTGCCAAACAGAAGAGGATCAGGGGTTCAACTGGCAGGTAAGTAAGTAACATGGTCTGCTGCAGGTAAGTCCACCCAAGCATTATGAGCCTGGCGCTTCCAGCGCTGGGACTGGGCATCTTTATGAGCCTGGTGCCACTGGCGCCAGGACAGGGTCCAAAAGGTCCCAATTGGGACTGGCTGGCACTCGGAACCGGGGTTATGGGTCTGCTTCCAAGGGAGTCGGGCAAGTCATGATCTTTTGGAAGCAGAGATCATGACAGCGAGCCCCAGGTTGCTGCCGTCAGCCTTTTCCCTGTTCCCATTGCTGCCGTCAGAAATGTTTTTTCATGTTTAGTAAAGTCCACTTCCCCCCAAATTCCCAATATTATCAGTTTCGGGTCTCGTGGAACCGGTGACCCCAGGCCTCTGGAGATCCTACTAGTGCACCCTGCCAAATGTTTTGTAGTACGTTGCAGTTGCAGAACACATGGAAGAAGGTGCCCTCTGCCTTTTTGCACCGTACCGTAGACATTCCCTGCTGTCCACCACCCCCCACTGGGTCTTCATTGTCCGGGAATAGTATGCCTGGTGCAGTATTTTAAGCTGGATCAGTCTTAGCTTGGCATCAATTCCTATCTCCCAAGGGAACATCAATGCTTCCACCTATTCTTCTGCTTCCAGTGGGACCAGGTCCCTCTCCCATTTCCATTTCAGTCTAGTTGGTTCTCGGATCCCGAGGGAGTTGAGCGCTTGGTAAAGTGTGGAGGGGACCTTAGACAGGATGTGTACCAGGAAAAAGTTGGTCTCTATGGTGGAGCAGTTGGATATTTCGTCCAGATTCGGGAATTGGGTATTAATGGCGTGAGTGAGTTGTATGTGCCTATAGTGGTCCATTGGTTGTAACCCATATTTCCCCTTCAGGGTCTCAAAATCTAAAAGGCGTCCCTGTTGGAATACATCTGCCAGTGTGCATATGCCACGCCTTTCCCAGTTTGCAAAGTGTCCCATTCTCTGTAGTTCGGGGAGATGCTTGTTACGCCACAGAGGTTGGGACAGTGTTGGCTTTGTGTCCCAGCCGATCTGGTGGTGGGCTTCACTCTATACTAAACGGATATGGAGTGTCATGTTTGACGTTCCCACTGCTCCCTTGTGGTCACTGTATAGTACCTGAAGAGGGGGAATAGAACCTGTGCCGTTCAGTTCAAGCTTAATATGTGTAAGTGTGGGGCCGCCGTGCAGCCAATCATTCACCACCCCCATTTGCACAGTCCAGTAATAGGTGCGCAGACATGGCAGTCCAATGCCCCCATCCCACACCAAGCGTTGCAGTGTCTTAAGGGCGAACCAGGGTTGCTTCCCTCCCCAAAGTAGTCCCAGAAGGATCCTGTCAATTATTGCAAAGGTAGCGTGGGGGATGGGGAATGGGGCATTCTGAAGAAAATATAGGAACCTCTGCAGTGTCATCATTTTGAACAGTGCTGCCTTGCCCATTAATGATAGTGGGAGGGACTGCCAGTGGTAGACATCAGCTGCAAATCTGACTATCACTGGTTGTAAGTTAAGCTGAAGGAAGTCATCTAGGGATGGACTGATGCGTATGCCCAGGTAGGTAAAGCCCACAACAGAGACGGGGTATGGACACTGTTCTGGGATTGCGGCGTCTCCCCCTTGGATTGCAAAGTATACCGTTTTTTGTTTATTCACTTGAAGCCCACTGAAATTTTGGTATTCTGAAAGAATATGAGACACTATCGGGCAAGAGGTGATGGGGTTGCTAAGGTAAATAAGCAGGAAACCCGATCCTCCCCTCCCTAAGGCCACAAAAATCCAGACCATCCCTTATCCGATCGAAGACGAATTGCTAATGGTTCAATGGCAAGGAGAAACAATAGGGAGGAGAAGGGGCAGCCCTGTCTAGTACCTCGGCCTAGTGAGAACTGTCTAGAGGACCTGCCGTTTACCCTCACTACCGCCTCGTGTGAGTCATAGAGAAGTTTAACCCAAGTTTAACCCAAGATGTGAAACCTTGCCCGAATCCCATCTGACCCATGATTTCCCACAGATTTTCTCGAGATCCACCACCAATACGGCGAGTGGATCTGGGATTTTGGGGGCGCGGTCTATCGCGAGCTGAACCCTACGCAGGTTCATACGAGTGGATCTGCTAGGCATAAATCCACATTGGTCCGGGTGAACGAGGGATTCTATCACCGCAAGCAACCTGTTAGCCAGGATTCGTGGCAAGATTTTAGCTTTGCTGTTTATCAGTGATATAGGCCTGTAGGCGGCGCATTGTTCTGGTGGTTTCCCGGGTTTGGGAATCACTACAATGCATGTCCTACTAAGGTCCGAGGGGAGTTGTCCCGGCTCCTTACTACGCAAGTGCATGCGATGTATGTGTCCTGTTATCGTTACCCGAAGTCGGCTCCAGGTTTCCACCAGAAAGCCATTGGGTCCAGGAGTTTTACCCAATTGGAGCAGTGATTGGGCTTCCTGAACTACTTTGACTGTGATCGGACTCGAGATTCCTTGTCTGTTGTTAAGAGAGACGAGGGATTTCCACTGAGTCTAACAATTTTGAACTGCTCATCGCGGGTTCCCTGGACGGGGGCGGGGGCATAGTATAGTTGTTCATAGAAAGCAGCAAAGGCTTTCCGCGAGGTCAGGGTCTGACGTTAATAGATCGCCTTTGTCTGATAGTATAGCGCATACATGCCCTTTGCTTGCGCTTTTCTAACCAAGCCAAAGTCTTGCCTTCTTTGTCCCCCGTTTCATATATTTGGCTGCGGACCGACCAATGGGCAGCCTGTGCATTGTCTAAGGCTATATTTCTGAGTACCTCCTGTGCCATCACTAGGGCCTCCTGTGAGGCAAGCGTCCCCAATTACAAAAGCTGTTCTTCCCTTTCCAACACCTGTCTCTCTGCCTCGGCGATCTCTCGCGTGTGTTGTGTGCGGTGCGCTGACACTAAGGAGATGGCTTCCCCATGGAGGACTGTCTTGTAGGCTTCCCACAACGTAATTGGACAATCCACCAACACCTCATTCAGGTGAAAATATTCAATAGTCTTTCGGGAGAGGCCGTCAGCTATTTACGGTACCCCTAGGTAGTACGTGCTCAGATGCCAATTGGCCTCTGGGTTGCGTTGCCTGCCTTTTAACGTAACCATCAGGGGAAAGTGGTGCGAGACCCCTCGTGCAAGAAAGATTGCAGACAAGTCGATGGGACATGCTCCTGAGAGAGAAGACATAGTCTATCCTTGAAAGCAATTTGTGTGCGTTAGAATAAAACGAGAACCCAGTGTCTGCTGTGTGTACTGCCCTCCAAGTATCCACTAGTCCCAATGCTTCCACAAACTTGTATAATTTAGTTGGGGTGTCACGATTCCTGGTGCCGCTGCGTGACCTGTCCCTACCAACCTCGATGACTTCATTAAAGTCCCCTCCCAGAATCTATGAATCGGCCAGTTCTGTAAGCAGTATTGCTTGAAGGACATTTAGGAACTCCATTATGAGTGGAGAGGGAGCATAAGCTGCGATGAAGCCCCAACTTTCTCCCCACATGTCGCCAATCACCACCACAAAACAACCCCGGGGGGGGCCCACACTTTTCTCACTTGGAATGGCACTCGCTTGTGAAAGAAAACCATAGTGCCCCTGGCCCCTCTTGAGAATCCGGCTTGGTATACTAGCGGATAACTAGACCATCTAAAGAAACCACACTCTGTACCAACTAGGTGGGTCTCTATGAGGAGGGTGATATCGGGATAATAACGATTAAGAAACTGGAGCACCAACTTTCGTTTTATACAAGAGCCTAGCCAGTTAACACTCCACGTCATTAGGGATATCTGCACCTCACGTGCCATATCTATTTGTTTTCTTGTGGGGTCTGAAGGGAATGACATGGCCATAGATTTGCACGCCCATGAGTGCCCCAGCGAGTGCGGGCCCCCAGCACTCTGCCCCTTATGTCGTGAATGTTCAATAGCGACCCTGCTGTCAATGTGTAACCCTGTAACTTGACCTCTGAACAATTAACCTCTCTAATCCCCCAACTCTGGGTGTTTTCCCCAGCTTGTGGTCTGGGTGGAGTGGGTGCAGTGTCTGCGTTTGTGGCAGACTTCTGTGACAAGAAGTCATATACCCTCTCCGCCGGTTATATCCGTTATAACCCGTAAACACCCCCCATCCTGCACTTCCCCCCAACTAGAAGTACCTGCCGCCCAAACTCATAGAACATTGAACTTGTGAGAACATGCTCGGGGTAGCCACTAGGGGCCAGTCTGAGAGTCTTCGCCTCTGTCCGGGGCTGCCGATTTTAGGATTCATATCTCTGTGGAGTTGAAGACATCTTGTGAGAGGGGGTGTGGAGGGGTGACCCCTTCCGCTACCGCCTTCCAGACCCCTTGTTGGTCCTTGCTGTGCTTCCCTAGTTTTCAGGTGTTTTCTCCTTCACTTAAGGATCCCCCAGTCTTGTCCTCATTGCGTGGTATCAGGGATCCTGGTTGAGAAGGGCTACCTAAGTTGACGTCTTTCTGAGGCGTGTGGTCCCTCTGCCTCCCACCCCCGAGCGCGGAACAGAGAGAACTTGGGTTTCCAGCCCATCCCAGACCTCGTTCGGGTTTTGGAACACATGGACCGTGTTGTTGTAGTAAAGCTTGAGAGTAGCCGGAAAAAAACGGTGCATACTTGATGCCCAGGCATGCAAGCCTTTTCTTCACTGAGTCGTAAGACTGAAGGGACTTCTGGACCTCTCTCGTGTAATCTGGGAAGAAACCAATCAGATTGCCTTTGTACGTGATCGGGCATGTCGCTCTCGCCATGTGAAGGAGTGTATCCCAGTCCCTATAATTCATAAGTCGAGCAATCACTGTGCGCGGAGGGGCGCCAGGTATTGGCTTGCTGGCTGGGATCCTATGTGCTCTCTCGATGGAGAAGAAGTTCAAAAGCTTTTTGGGTGCCGTGAGATCCGAGAGCGAGCCCTCTAAGAAAAGCTCAATGGATGGTCCCTCTTTTTTTTCTGGAAGGCCAAGAATGTGCAGGTTATTACAGCGAGATCTGCCTTTGCCATCTTCTGCAGGATTCTGGAGGGTGGTAAGTTTCTGCGCCATGTGCTCTAGGCGTTCTCTCATTCGTTTAATGGTATCTTCGTTGTTTGATATGCGTTGTTCCATGTCACCTACTCGTGATGTCAGATTCCGTAGATCTTGTCAAAGAAAGGAAACTTCAGAAGCCAGGCCATCAATTCTAGTCTCTACCGATGTCCTAGAATCTCCAATGGCTGCCATGATGTGTCTAAGCGAAGGCGTTTAGCACACCTCCCGTGTTGCTGCGTCTTCTCCCAGGTTGTCTGCAGCCACTGAGGCTTTTGCAAGGCTGCACGTTGTTTATCTGTCCATTTTATGCTGTGCTGTCCCCTTGTGGGGCATATCTTTCGCCATATCTTTAACTCAATGGCTCACCTCAGAAACCTCAGACCAACTTAGTCTTGCCTCTGAGTCGGTGACTCGCTGCTGTGGTAAGTAGGAGGGCAGGTGATGCTCAGCGGGATATTCCAGGGGGGCGCCTTTCTGCTTTCCGGGGGGAGGGAGGGCAAGGGTCTGGACGATACCAAGGCGCACTTGCAGCTCAGGCAGGAGTCGATGAGGGACTATTGAGTGGTGTCCCGTATTTCACCAGTAATGTTCGCTGGGTCCGTTACACCTTCTAGCCTTAGCCCTCCTCAGGGTGCAGAGTCACTAACTGCCCGGCCTCTCCTCCGAACTCGGCTGTTCCCGCCAGCCCCAATAAACCTGGCGCGCTGTTTGCCCTCCAGGGGGGTGGAGGGAGAGCCTCTTTATGCCCGGAGCCCCCGCAGGTCACAATTGCCCCAAAGGGGTATCCCGCTCATCTCATCCCCCTTTCATGTGGCAGTCTCCACCTATACCTTGGCATCTTTCTCCCACACCTCCCATTTCAAGTAGCCCGCCTATACTGCCTTGATGCAGCACTTACTTGCTCAGGGTCCCGCGGGGAGCCGTGTGTCACGCCAACCGATTTCCACTGCCTGCTACAGTCCACCTCCACGCCACCTTCTGTACTCCACGGGGCACGGAGGACCCGAGGAGCAGCCTTCCCCCTCTCCCCCCCCCCCCCAAGTCCACCGCTCCTCCTGCTGAGCTCTGTCCCACATCCTTCCAGGCACAGGGATTTCTTCGGCGGTTGGGATCCCTCTCTCGCCACTCCTAGTAGGGTCCCGCCATGTTGGATCCTTCAGCCAAGGAAGCGCCCACTGCCCAGCACACAGGATTTGCAGATGAGACCACCAGCTGATTTGAATTCCTGTAGGCCCTCATGGCCACTAAGTACCACCTGCGTGTGTCTATCTGAACTCCCAAGCAATCCATATAGGCCGAGAATAACAAAACATTGTCCAGAGAGCAGTTCACTGGATCCACACCATTTTGCTTTGCAGTACTTGCTCTTGTACAGTGACTTCGTAGAGGCCTTCCCCGCCTTCTGAATAATGTCTAAATTGTCCTCCAAGAGCTTGAGATGAGCTAAAGTTAGGTTTTCAGGAACCAAGCTGCAACTCTCAATGCCTGTGAGCTTGTGTGAAGGACTGCTCCCTGCTGTTGGGTCAGTGACCAATCCATCACCTGCAAAGTTAGAAGATCCCGACAGGCTAGCCTCTGTAGGTAGGAGAACCACGTCCGGGAGGGCCAGAGTGAGGCTAGCAGGATGGGATTGCAGTTCTTGGATGCTTTGAACTTGCTGAACACCCTCTTCAGTAGAGCAGTTGGGGGAAACGCATAGCATGTCCTGTTATCCCAGTTCACCAGGAATGCGTCTCCCTCAGCAATGTTCCCCTGTCCTTCTACCATGATGCAAATCTATTGCATTTGTAATTGCTGGTTGAAGCAAACAGATCTACTTCCAGTTGTCCCCACATCTGGAACAATCCCTGAATAGCCGGCATCTCTATCTCCCACTCGTACGATGCCGAGCCCAGACTGCCGAGCCTGTTCGCTTCCAAATTGTTCTGTCCTGGCAGGTAGACAGCTTTTATTCAAATGCCTTACTCCACTTCCCCACTCCCAAAACTGGATAGCCAGGTTGCACAGGAGGGAAGAACTGGTCCCCCCTCTGCTTGTTCACATAAAACACTGATGTTGTGCTCTCCGAGAGCACTAGCACCACACAGCCATTCTATCTTCAGTACAAAAGCTTTTAGTTCCAGAATGCTTGCTTTTAACTCGAGGTAATTTATGTGCCTCTCCTCGTCTTTGCTAGACCACAGCCCGTGAGATGAAAGTGTGCCCAGTATCGCTCCCCACCCCTCTAGTGAAGAATCAGCGGTTATCTCCACCGAATGAGGTGGGGATGGAACCGGGCTCCCGACATAATGCTGGGATCCTCTCTTCATCACCATGTTCTGCCCGAACGGTTGGAGGAATATCTATCTTTTCCGACTGTGATCCTGTCTCTTTGTCCCAAGAGGCTGCCAAGTGAATCCTCCTCATTCTTAGCCTTGCTAAGGGAACCGGCCCAAACAGGTGCTGATACCACCAAACCATTGTGTGATTATTTGTCAAAAAGTGTTTCACTGCTGCCAAGAAATCCTTTCTCCTCTCAGGCATAGGAAACATCCTGGCCTGCACCATGTCCCAGTGGAACCTGATGAAGGTAAGCCTTGGAGCAGGTAAGAACTCGGACTTCTTTGCATTGATCAAAAACCAGAAAACCGCAAATGGAACAGAATATTGATCAACGGTTGCATAGTCTGTGCTGCCAGCTGGGGCGAATCCACCCCGATGAGCCAGTCGTCGAGGTAGGGATAGACATTCTGACCCCTGTTCCTCAAAAGACTGGCTACTGCATTCATGATTTTGGTAGCATTCAGGCCAAACGGGAGAACCCTGTACTGAAAATGAGTGCCCATGATGGAGAACCGTAGGAACATCTAGTGAGGGTGCCAAATAGGTATGTGAAGATAGGCGTCCTTGTTAGGGAGATTTATCAGTTTTATGCCTAGTCCTCTCTCCTAGTGAGACCCCCAGCACATTTTTCTCGACTTCTGGATCTTTTTCTTATTATCCTGAATGAGGGGAGCCTTTTTCCCCACATTCATTCTTATATGCTCTAAGCATGGGAACTCTGTTCTTTTTGTTTTACCTATTTTTATGGAGTCTTGCTTTCCTCCATATCTTTTAAATGCATTTGTGTTACATTATTGCAGCACCCAGTACCCACTGTGCAGTGTTGCTGGGTACCCTTTGGGTTCTCCTTTTTGTATTAAGGAAAGAGGGGTACTTTGTATCCTTCCTAAAACTTTAACTTATGATAGATTAGCTCACCCACCTTATGTGGAGTGCTAAGAGGACACCTAGTATCCCCCTTCCCTCTGCTGGTGGCAGTGGACGTGTTCTACTAACTTTTGTGCCAGTTCCCCAGCCCCGATTATGCACAAAAGGGTCTCCTATTGTGAGATACCTGACAGTGTCTCCCTGGTTGGTCCCCGGGGATCTATCATCCAGGTGGCCAGGACACGGCCATTGCTACTGGAGGAGTGGGACACCGACAGGCGAGACGCATTATCCACCTTCTTTCAAAATCTTTTCCCCATCCCACCACATAGGATATTCCAAAACAATGCCCCCCGTTTTTCCACACGAACACTTTCGCACAACACATAAGACAATGGACTAACACCAGAGCCGTTTACCTGACGTGTCCCAATACCAGAGTCAGGCAATAGACCAGAATCACACACACCTGATGGCCCTTTCCCATCGCCACAGGGATAAAAGGTGGAGCACAATATGAGCAAGGCAGACCGCACAACGTAAGAGCTAACTCAGCACAGCAGTTCAATAGGAGGAGAAAGACGGCGCAGACCGAGAGGGTAACAAGGATAGAGTCGCCCTTGCCCTTTCCAACCAAGGCCCATGGAACCTCCACAGAGAGAATGGAAAGGCTGAACCATAGCCAACGTGTGTTGCAGCAGATTTCAACAGTACACAAGACCCTTCTTCGCTGATTACCAAGAAGCTTGTCTCTATGGTACAAACCTTGACTCCAAGGAGGAAGAAAGCCAAGCAGTTTATCACAGTCGGTGAGTCGAGGGGAGTGTCGATAAGAAACCGAACTGTGTTAAATGAAAAAAAGTAGCCAAAGGCTAGATTGAACTTTGAAAAGAAAGCGATACTCGTAACGAGGGAGGGGGAAAACTAGCAACAGAGGAGTCTGGTACCACGTGGGTGCTCACAGAGGAAACTCTGGGCAATTACCCAAGGGTAAAGACTACCCTAACCAGAAGGCCTTGGGAAGAGACGAAGAAAGATCAAAGTGGTCATACAAGGGTCTTGTAAAATCCTCTTTACCGTCTAACGTCTTTGACCGACAGATGATTGCGAAAGCTAAGGAAAGTGAATCCTGCATGGTGAAAATTAGTACATGAACTGTATTTCGTAAAGAGTGAAACCGGCAGAGGGATGCTAATGAGAAGTGGCAAAGTCTAAAGAGTCCCATGATGAATTGTTTGTAACAGTCGCGAGAGTGAACCCGGCAGAGGGAAGCAGACAACCAAAAGTCAGCGTGAATAAACCCAGCAGAGGGAAACCAACAACGAGGGGCAAAGCCGAAAACCTGTTTATAAAGACATTAAGTTTTGTGAAAGCAAGAAGTATTGCATGACAAGGGCAAGGGAAGTGTCCCCCTTGTCATTTGGGATACGAGCCCAGCCGAGGGAGATCCAGGGGTAGAAAGCTATAACCCAAAGTTCACTGGGAAGGGAACGGTCGTGTGAATTTGTTGAGGGGTCTGCGGCCGGAAGAGGGGGACCGAGAGGTGAAGCCATCACCCAAAGTATTCGTAGAACAGAACTTTTGTGTTTGTTAAGAGCATCAGGTCTCGAACGTGAGAGATTTTTATTGAAAAGAGACGTAACCACACATTCGAGCCGACAGTTCCGTTGCAGCTATCAGGCTCCTCGAGGGTTAAGTCTTGTTGCCTAAAAAAGTCTTGTTGCCTATGAGTCAAAAATACTCCCCCCTCCCTTGCCAGAAAGAATGCAGCCTGTGCTCATAATAGACTACAGGCATTGCTGTAGTGTTCGCTAGCTCTGGCAGAGCACACAAAGTGGCTGAGCAGCTGTTTCCTGTCCATCAAAAGCCCGTGCAAAGTAAGAAAAGGGGAGTGGACACTTGTAAAATAATGCAAATATGTCGATAAAAAAGGAAATACAAAATGTCCCACTTTTTGCCGGCCACCCCTACAAGTTTTCTTAGATGAATGAAACAGGAAGTATGAATGACGTATGATTTATATAAGGGGGTGGGCTTTGACATCATTTCTGTTGTCGAGTACCCAGAATCCTCCAATAGCTGGTACTCTGATATGCGAACTGCAAGAAGGAATATAATCAACGAAAGCTGTTACATATGTGCACTTATCCTGCACGTATTAGGGGCTCTTAAGGTTTTAGTTCCAAATCCAGTCCCAATTACAGAGGCACAATGGGCCTCATTCCGAGGCTGGAGGTAAGGGTTAACGGTCACCGTTAATGGCAACGGTGACCGTTAACACTTACCACCATATTCCGAGTTCCCTTTTGCGGGTTGGCATTTAACGCCTGCTTTTAGCAGGCGTTAAAAATCCAACCCGCAAAGGGACCTTGGAGTAAATTACGGCACCGTAATTTACGGTGCCGTAATTTACTCCTTCCCCATTCCCATTGAGCCCTATGGGGGCAGGAATGGGGATGGGGAACCGGTATGGTGAATGGGGAATTACCGGTCCCTCCAACCTTGGAATGGACCGGTAATTACTCCATTCACCATGCCGGATTTCCATGGAGTAAATAGCTCCACGGTTGCTTACCATGGTGCTATTTACTCCATGGATAGCGCCAGCCTCGGAATGAGGCCCAATGCCTGGAACATCTTGCACGCACTATGAGGTATAAAGGGCACATTCCAGGCACACAGCGTGCAGTTGAGGAGATGGCAACATGAAATACCGTAAGTGTCTACAAGGACCATATTTCTCCTTGGGAGGTTATTCACATGTCATTGACAAATGGCAGGGCACCACAGAGACGTGCCAGGCAGATGGACTGATCGAGTACAGCGGAAAAGCAGTATCCCGAATAGAGACTATGTGTGCGCAAATATTGTTCCAACACATCACAAGGCTGACATGGATTGCAACAATGGAGAAGCCAGTGCGAATACATAGAGCCATCGACTCAGTGAAGGAACAGTTCCCGTTGGCGCAAACACACAGTGCAACCACTCACTTGTGATCCCTGATATGACAAAAGGTACGGCAGCGGTGATGGATTACTACTGGGTTTCAGGCCAACAAGCCTACTTGCCCCTTCCGCTCTCATGGAGGGGCAATCGTTCACTGGACACCCTGCACTCAGTGCTACTAGTAATCCTGGAAGATCACCTGAAGGGAGAAGAAATGCCTGTCGAGGTGCCAACAGCCACCCCACCTAAAGAAGCAGAAAGAAGCTTGCAGATCACACAAGAATTTAGTATGCTGCCAGAAAAAGGGCGATTTCAACAGCGGGGAAGAAAGAAGAGCTCACACTGTCTGAAAAGACTCTTCCACACTGCTCAGAGAAATACCTGACGAGTATTGACTTTCTAGCTCAGCAGAGACTTTCTTTTCATCTTTCCTGACTCCTGGGGTACAAGCAGCTGCTGCACTTTTACACCCCGGGAGGATGCGAGAATGGGTCACTATCCCATGTCATTAAGGCGGTGCACAATTTAGGTGTTCAAATGAAGAAAGAAGATAGAGTTCAGAATACAGATTGGCTACTGCGTGCCTATAATTGGGTCCTGTCATGGCTGGAGGCAGCAATAAAAATCCTGTTATCTTGTTCTTCTTGGTCCTATTCTCTATATGCCAATTGGGTCTCAGATGTTGTGTATATAAAGTACCTAATAGTGCAAAGATGATCGTATCAATTGGGGGATCTAAAACACCTTACCATATAATAAACAGCGAAACTCAAACTAATATTTCTGGGGTTGCAGATATGTCGGGTGAGGAGGAGTTCATTACTGTAGAAGGAACGAAAGGGGGGAATGTTGGGAAGAAGCTAGCGCCTTCCTTCATTTCCAAGCTTCCCAAGCGCTTTAGAATTAGGCAAGTTTTCTTTTACTATTTCTAAGCACTACAAGAGTCCAGGGGGGAGGAGGAGCACTAAAAAGAAGCCAGTTATTTAAATATAAGGTGCAAATAACCATTAGCTGAATTAATTTGTAAATGTTGAAACTTATGCAGTTCTTAGCACGGTATGATTCAAAAATACTCCTCCCTCCCCTCCCAGAAAGAATGCAGCCTGTGCGCCAAAAAGACTACAGACATTGCTGTAGTGTTCGCTAGCTCTGGCAGAGCACACAAAGTAGCTGAGCAGCTGTTTCCTGGCCATCAAAAGCCCATGCAGACTAAGAATAGGGGAGTGTACATGCTCATGCACACAATACAACACTATGTGAAAATAAGGTTTTAAGGGGAATTACTGGACCAGATAAAATATGAGTATATTGAGTGAAGTGTGGAGAGTATGACGGGAAAATGTGTTTATATATAAATGTTCATAATATAGCAACATGATGAAAAATGAAGCTACAATGTATAGCTAGCAATATGCTAAGTAGTATGTCCCAAACTGAAACCCAGCCATACAGGGAGGAAGACTGCAGCATCCCTTGTAAGGGAAGGAGGACAGTTTTGTATGAGCCATGCCAGGATCCAGTGACCAAGTCAAACAGTATATAAGGCTCCTGCTTGGCACCGATCTAGAGGAGACAGCCACGGAAGAGTGACCGAATGCAGGTCGGGGAGCAGAGTTCTTTGTCCCCCATCCACATTTTTTGTAAAGAATAAATTTGTTATGCTTGCAAGATAAAGACTCTTGGCCTTAATTCCCTAGAAGAGTGAACTTCAATCTGATGTGAGCGTGATTAGGGGTACCCGTATACTGAAGGGGTACCCCTGTATGTTGGGCTACCTTTTAGTCTCTTGCCTTTGAGGCCTGATGTATGCAACAAATAAACATATACAAAGTTATTTTCCACAGTTCACGTTGGGTGATGTCTCTCCCCCCCCCCCCCTGGATCCCCTGCTTCCGGGCTCTGACCCCTCACGTATCGTATTCCAAAAATTAAATAACAGTTCCTTTTCTCAATGAGCTTTGGGTGATAGCTTCACCCCTGGATTTCCCTTGTTCGGATTTGGACCGCTCTCGACTGTTAGCCTCCCTCCACCGGGTTCACTACGGCTTTCAACACACTCTTCATCTGTATGGCTTTTTATGGTGATGGTCTTTCACCCTTGAGTCTACCTCTTCTGAGCGCAGACCCTTCTCAAATCTCCACCAGGTTTTCTATGCCTTTCCTTTCACTTTCATGGGATTCACTCCCCTTTATTTCTCAATGTCTTTCCAAACAGTTCATAGTGGATATCCCTCTATCGGGTTCAAGTTTGTCAACACACTGTTTCTTGGGACTTTTGACGTTGCCCCCTTTTCGTCAGCATTCCTATTCCGGGTTCACTCTTGCCAAATTGACATTCACATTTCACTCAATCAACTCACTGTTCATAGGGCTCACTTCATCAAGCGGATTAGTTTCCCTTTCTTTTACAACAGTTTTGTCAGTCAAAGACTTTCAATTGTAAAGGGATTTTGCTCGACCTCCTGTATGACCACTTTGACCTATCTTGGCGGCTCTTACGCCCTTCTGGTATCTGTAGTCGTATTCGACATGGGATCAAACCAGTGTTTCTCGAGTCAGCACACACGTGGTGCCAGTTCCCTCTGCAGCTGGTCTTCCCTTAACACTTACACAGTTCTTTGAACTCTCCTTCATATGCCACTTTGCGACTTTCATTCAAGATAGCCCGGTTCTCATCAGTTCTCCCTTCAACTCACCGGCTGTGATAAACCACATGGCTTTCCTTGGATCTGGATTCAAGGCAGATACCACAGTAGCAGGAATTGCCCTTGTTCTGGTTTATCAGCGTCGATACACTCTGTGTATCGTTGACAACTGTTGCAGGACCCTTGGGCTATTGTCCTTGGTCTTACAATTCATTCTGCGGGGGGGTTACGGGTTTTGTCAAGAAGGGCAAGGTTGTGTCTATCCTCGTCAGCCTCTCGATATTTGCCTCCTTTTTCCTCCTCTTGAACTGCCAGGTCTGAATATCTGTCTCGTCATGCCGTCTGCCTTGCTCGTACTGTGCTCTCTTGCTGCACCTTTTATCCCTGTGGGGAGGGGAAAGGGCCATCAGGTGTGAGTGATTTAGGGCAATTGCCTGACTTTGCATGACCCTTGTATTGGGACATGTCAGGTAAAAGGCTCTGCTGTTAGTCTGTTGTCTTCCATGTTGTGTGAAAGTGTTCGTATAAGAAAAGGGGGTGGGTGCAGTGTTTTGAGATATCCTACGTGGTGAGATGGGGAAAAGGTGTTGAAAGAAGGGGGATACAGCATCTCACCTGTCGGTGTCCCACTCCTACTCCCCAAGGACCTCTCATCCAGGTGATCCTCCCTCACTAGTCCACCCCCAGGAACTGGATCCAATAGCGATGGCCGCGTCCTGGCCAGCTGGATGGCTGATCCCCGGGAACTAGCCAGGAAGACACCATCACCGAGTACCTGAATGATAAAAAGACAAAGAGAAGAAGTATTCGCACGTGGAATTACATGGCCGAAGCCAAACCCAGGAGCGCTGGTGAATTCGGCCCGTTCCAGTCGACCCGGAAAAGGGGAATGAGGTGTGGCACTGGAGGGCGGAGTCAGGGCAACGCATGCTCCCTGGGCCACACCCCCGCGCGCCTCTAAATTTAAAGGGGAAGAAGCTTTTTTTCTGGAGAAAAAGGTTCTGTCTTCCGTCCCTTGGAAGGGACGCCCATGCAGTATGGAGGAAAGGGGACGGGACGTAAGAGTACCATTGCGTATCCCAGGCCTGGGGAGATCAGCTCTAGCCAATCACAGTTCAGGCACCTAGGGGTGGGTAGCAACTGGCAAGGACCAATGGTAGGACCCTCACACTGCAACATTCTTTGGAGATAGTAATTTGGGGAAGGACCAGACCAGCCACCTGACATGCGAGAGCCAGTAGAGTAACTCATATAAGGGACTATATAGGTTATTAGGCTCCTGACGACCAATCCAGTAGGCCAATCTTTTTTCTGGAGAGGGGCCCAGGTTGTAGCATCATTCTAACGTCATTTGGGTACAAAACTGGCCTGCGAGCCAGGAAACATTGAGATGTCTTTGTATTTCTCTGATCATTGTACTGAGCCCAGTTGGTTTTGGCTGTAATAAACCGCAGTTTGAACTTGCTGTCTGGCTGGGTCTACGTTTCTTTTTGGGGGAAGGTGTTGGGGCCTTCTACAAGTCTGCAAACTCCTAGTAGCCCTCGAACCTACCGGGGATTTTGTCCCCAACAGATGTTGCACATGCTTTGGTCATAAGCAGTGATCAGGGCTTTTTGGCAGGATATAGGGGAGAGGAAGAGATATGAGGGAGTGGTTGCCTGAGGCATTCCTATTGGGACTGTACCCGTGGCGGCACGCGGGGGCAGCATGTAACGAAGATGAGAGACCTCATCTGGGTCTTGGCCAAGCGACGAATCACAATAGCATGGAAGTCGATGGCGGGCCCCCACAAAGAGGCATGGCAGGAAGATTTCAAGAAATGGGTGGAAGCTGAGATGGTGGTGTGGTATAGGGTGGTGTACAAGGGACAGCGAGAGGCCACTAACAATGTGATGGCATGGAGCACACTAGTTCAAGCGATACACTCGACTCAGGATGAAGACACCCTGAGGCCACCATGGACTGTGGACTCAAGGACTGTGAGGGAAGGGAAAGGGAGGAGGTGGACTAGTGGGGTGGGGGAGGGTAGGGCCAAGTGGGAAGCATGCAAGTTGGGGTTATGTTCAATTAAGAAATGAGAGAAAGGAAATGTAAAGTTGCTAAGAGCTACCGGACAATGAAACAACATACGGGAAGAAAGCAGCGGAGGGGGGAGCAAATGGGAGGCCAGAGATGGTGGGTGCCGACAGGGTTCATCCAGAGCAGCGAAGTGTGGTGACAAAGTGCAGTCACTATAATTTGGCTGCTACTGACTGTTCTGGATGCAAGACCACATTGGGAGTGCCAATGCACATGCTGTCTCGCTGTTGGTTACTCTGCTACTGTGTTTGTATCCTGCCATTGAATCGACCTGCAGTGTTCGTTTCATGTGAGGAACACTGAAGATATCGAAACAGCTTCAAACTGTTTAACGGGACACTGTATCTCACTCCCTATAGGCTCCCCTATGACACTCATTAATTCTATTGGTTGTACCATTAGAGACCCGACGCTGAACCAGGAAAGACACAAAAGCAGCTCCCTGCATGCATTGGGAGTGCCAGTTTAAGACTCTGGTGCTTGAAAGTTGTTGGCCGGACGAGAAAAGGGCGTCACCTTTTTATCAAGGATTGAAGGATGTACTGAAGTATGCACTAGCCTTGATAGTAGATAGGCCAGCTGCTTGTGAAGGGTTGATGGATCTGGTCATACAGCTTGATTTCCGATTGAGTGAGAGACGAGGAGATCGGAGAAGACATACTAGAATCATGACAGTGGGTGAAGGGAGATCAGCCAAATGGGGAGAAAGTTCTTTTTGAAAAATAAATTTAGATCCCTCATTTAGGCCTCGTCCTCTGAGCGCGGAGGAAAAGGAAAAAAGAAGAAATAATATTCTATGGGGGTCATTCCGACTTGGGCGGTAAGGGAGAGCGGGCACCAGTAAGGAGACCGGTGCCGGTAATCCCTTAACGAACTATTGCAAGGTCCCTTGGTGGGGACCGTAAGGAACGTGTGGTCTGACCACACGTCCCTTACGGGTCCCGCTAAGGGACCAGTGCACTAATAACGGGCTTGCAAGTCGTGAGCCCGTTATTATCACCCTCTCCATTCCCATTGAGCCCTATGGGGGCTCAAATGGGAATGGGGAATGGTTTGTGCAATGGGGACTTACCGGCTCCGCCAGGGTCGGACTAGACCGGTAAGTCCCCATTGCACAACACCGCACACGGGCACGGTATGGGAGCTAATAGCTCCATGGCTACCGCCCAGGTCGGAATGACCCCTATGTCTTTATTGTGGGAAGGAGGGTCACTTTGTAGGGAATTGCCATCGACGTCCCAAGACGTTCATGCCCCCGCAGAACAGGAGTCAGATAGTGGCGTATACCCTTCGGACGCCTGCTCCTCACATAACTTTACGCATACACTTATTTTCTAGTGAGGCTCTAATTGGTGAAGGACCAGCCATGCTGGGTTCTGCAACTAGAGGCAATTTCTGGAGGGTTTGGGGACTGGCTCAATCTTTGGGCATCTTGTTTAAATCTGTTAGGCAGAAACCTGTGCAGTTCCCTTAGGGACCACTGCAAAAGGCTTAAGACTACAGGTGTTGGCAGTAAACCCAATTGGTAGCAGTCTGTACCACCATTTACCTGGTAGCTGTGGCTGAGCAGCCAGACTTCTCTCAAGAAGAGTTAGACAGTATATAGAGTATACAAGATAGGTACCAAAATACAGTAGCACAAGCAAACACTGACCAGAGCTTTGGTATCAAAGTATATAATTATTTATTTAAAGACACACTTAGAAACACTCCAGCACTATTATTGTAAGCAAGTTCAACACACAGTCACTATTAATATATATACATCCCTTATTCCTTATTAGACAAGTCTTGGTTAACACCACTTATTTTCAGACAGAGGTGAGCGCTTAACTAAAGATGGCATGCCAATAAGTTATCAAAATAAGGGAGGGAAAAGGCAGAAATTATAAAAGCACACAACACTAATACTTTAGAAGCACCCAGCAAGGCAGGAAAATCAAAGTCTACTTGTGAGCAAAAAGTTCAGAGGCCAGGCTCCCTCTTAGAGAGAGTAGAACACCAATGCGCCCAAGATCACACAGTTTAAGAGGCTTGAAAAGTCTTGCAGAGAGTTCAAAAAGGAATTAGTTCAGCTCAGAAAAGTTCAGCTAGCCAGCCTAGGACCAACCCAAGTGGTAAGTTGAGGATTTAAGAGACACCCCACACAGACCGTTGCGAGGGAGGCCAGGCGGACACAGTACTTTGAAAGTGGAGCGACTCCTCCAGCGGGGGCAGTTGTTCCTGGCAGCGGGTGCAAGTCACGGCGTCGTCCAGAGGAAGAGGCGATTTCGATGTGGAGGAAAGCTGAAGGTCGTTGCACTGCCAGGGAAGAAACCAGCCGCAGAGTTGTCCGGTTAAAATGTACTACCCTTTTATTTGCGGTAGTGGTAAAACGTGGTATCCCGGTTGCCGGGGTGCTTGGCACAGGCAAGGCGGCCACGAGATGATCCGGGCAGGCGAAAAGGCGGGCAAACTGGTTATCCCCACCAGCCAAAGGAAGAAGACTCTTCGAGATGAAGATCTCCTCTGTCGTTGGAAGAAGTGGTGAGGCGGTTCAGCAGGGCTCCACCAGTGGTGTCGTCGTTGCAGGTCGGCTCAGCTTCTCCCTCTTCGGATTCTTTGGTCCTGTGGCGACTTCTGAAGTTCCAGTCCCCAAAGCCCTGCTTTTATGCAGAAAACCCCATTCATCAGTCCTAGTTGCCAGGCGGCTCATCACTAGGCCAATCACACAAGAGTGCGACTTGAGTTGCCAAGGCAACTCAGTCCAGGGTGCCTAAACCCCCCTCCCACACATCCTGTAGACCCAGACAGAGTGGCACCACTTTTGGAGGCTTCTGTGTAGAAGCCCGCCAAAAAGTGGAACAAAGGGCTCGACTTGGGTTAGAGTTACAGAGGCAAACACAAACGCCATTTTAAAACTGAGTCCTGGCAAAAAGACCCAACTGGGGAATAAATATTAAATAAATAACCCGGCGGTATCTTTAACATTGCCCAAAAAGTGGTGCATTTAAAATGAATGGGAAAATCCCATAGTAAATATTCTTAAGGAATATTTTGCGTGGTAACCACTGCCACCAGCCAGAAACTCGACGAGGGGGGACTGCACAGTGCCCCCTCGAAAAACAGACCCAGGGGCAATCTAATTACCCCTACCAGTACTTCCACAATACGATGGTTTGTACTGGTTCTGTTCCCAATTTAAGACTAGTAAAGTCAATGGTGACTTTACATGCCCTGGGAGACAGTACTCAGTCCCAGGGTATGGAGTCTATGTTTGGGGCTCACTATGACACCCCTGTGTTACTACACTGAGGGTGCTGTGTAACACACTTACCAAAAAACCACATGAAACCCTATGGAGTAAAAGACCCCATAGTCCATAAAACACATTACAAAGTCAAAGGATATCTCAAATCATGTCTAAGAGTGGGAGAAAAAGAGTCTCAATCTTAGCAGGAGAAAAAAATAAACCCCAAAAATCCAGCAAAGCTGCTGGGGGACTCACTAGGTTTGGGAAATTAGCCTTAACAGAGAATTCTCCCTAACAAAATCAAAGGAACACATCGAGCAGGTGAGGGATGTGGATGGCACTCAGTTGTCTTCAGGCCCAATTACACACAAAACTGCCCCTCTGTGTTTGAGGATTGGAGAAAGGCATTGGGAAGAAGTAGTCTTTAAGTTGATTGACGCTCACCAATTAAAAGTTAATTTCAGGTATGCCCTGGCTTACACATGATAACCCATCTATAGATTGAGAGAAGAGAACTGTGACCTTTGTTTCCACGTTCTGCAATGAACATTGTTTAAAGGGTTCCATTACAGTCAATTCTCCTCCAAGTATTGGGGTTAATCTCTCAGCTGGAAGTTGTGAGAGTGATATCATTGGGAGGCAGTGGGAGAATTACCAGGTGCTATAAAGAATTCAGTGAAGTTTTTCATGAAGATTGCAGCAGAATTACCCCCACATCAAACCTACGACTGCAACATTGATTTGGAACTGGGAGTAGCTATTCCTTGCAGCAGAATGTATGCCATAACAGAAAAAGAAAAATCAGTATTTGAAGGAGTACCTTGAAGAGAATTTGGCTAAAGGGATCATCCGTCATTCTCAAATCACCTGCAGCTTCTTTGCTGTTTTTTGTACCGAAAAAGGAAGGAACACTGCAAACCTGCATTGATTATCATGCCCTAAATAATATCACAATTAACAATATATACCCACTCCCATTAATATCAGTCATGTTAGATCAAATACAGGGGGCAACGATATTTGCAAAGTTAGACCTCCTGGAAGCTTATCATTTAGTCTGGGTAAGATCTGGTGACAAATGGAAAACAGCATTTAGAACTCGATTTGTGCTATATGAGTATCAAGTAATGCCATTCGGTTTATGGAATGCTCCTGCATTTTTTTCATTTTGTCATCAATGAGGTCTTGATGACATCCTAATTTATTCACACACTGAGGAAGATCATCTTCGACATGTAAAATTGGTTTTGCAGCGCTTACGTGAAAACCACGTATTTGCTAAACTAGAAAAGAGCCAATCGCATACCGAAGAAGTTGAGGTCTTAGGTTTCGTGATCTTTCCACAGGGATTGGAAATGGACACGCAAGTTGCAAGCAGTTAGAGATTGTCCAGTTCTGACTTGTGTGAATGAAATTCAAAGTTTCTTCGGATTCGCCCATTTTTCAGACTATTCAAGGTTTTTTACAGTTGATAACTCCGAGCACCAAAGCAAAGTACCTGGGAAGTATGGCTTTCCCGCACTCTCTGCTGGATCCTTCCTTTCTTTGGACTTTGACTTCTACAAACAAAATCAAACGATACCTTACAAGCCTGTTTTAGCCTTAATTGTTTCTTAAAGCTGCAAGCTCCGCCCCTTTTGGCGCAAGCCTACAAAACCCAGAACGCGCGCGCCCACTAAAGCAAAGTACCGGCAAAGTACCGCTTTGCTGCTTCGCTGCATGCGGCGCGGCGTCGCAGCAACACGGTTGCTCTGTCTGGACTTCGTCTGCACGATTCTGGTGAGTTGAGGCATTGTATTTGCTTGAATGAAGCGTTCAATATTTACATTGAGGACAGTTATGCCTGCCTGCCATGGATAGCCTTTCTATGCAGACAAGTAGAGGGGCTATTCCGCCTATGGTTTCGCGCAAACATACGATTACTCATTCTTGTTCTACTCCAACTGCCTGCGCGAGTCGGAAAAAGTCAAAGCCTTCATCCAAGCCTGTTGGAAATTCCAAAATACGATCATTTTGTCGGGAATCGATTGACTCTACTTCCTTAAGTGAACCAAAACTTCCTACTCTCCTTCAAACAGAAACAGGATCTGTGACTGTTAATACAATATTGGATTCACCAAGACGAGCTGTAGAAACGGCTGCCACTGTGGTTCCATCTGAAATCATCAATGACAGTGGCTCCAAACGTCCACCTGCTTTGAACATACATGGCAAAATCTCCAACACTGTACCATCTATATCTGCAGAGAATATGAATATATCTCTGTCAGATACAATGCTACTGGATAATGTGCTAACAGCTCCAGTTGCACCACACATAAATGTCAATGTAAGTATCCAATCTAACGATATAGCAATCATTGACATGGAATCAAACGGCTCTGGTTTCTCGGTCCGAGAACTATCACAAAATCTATCTGGTTCCCACGATTTATTCATTGATCTTAGTCACCTGAATCCTTATTTAGTGGATTCATATGTATTGCCCACACCATGAAAATTGGCGGCTCCATTGATTGATAAAAATAGCTCACGAAATGTAGAAGCAAACAGACTCGTCGAGATAACACTTAATGCAATGAATCTTGCCTTACAGTCTCTGGGAAAACATTTTGAATCAATGAACGATAAAATGATTAATCATGCTGCACAAATGGAACACATACTCATGTGGCAAAATAATGTGACTAAATCTTTGACCAAGAAAACTGGCGCAGTCACTGATTCAATAAAAGTAAGTCCAGATATAATTAAACTATTCCAGATTCTAATTTGAAAAATCTCTGTAACAAAAGTGAATCTATTTCAGATGAGGCTATGTCATATGTAGTGCCGCTCATTGATAAGATTATTCATGAACAAAATATAGATCCTAATAATGACATCTCCAGGGGGATGGAGCCTGTTGTGATGATTCGGTAGTCATGACAGCCTGCAAGGCTGCTTATACCATTTTTACACAAGTAAAGCCTGTGACTTCTAACAAAAAGCAACAGATGCAGACTTCTTCCCAACTCAAGAAGACTAAAAATATGAAAATGTCAAAATGTTTAACTACACCTGCGACTAAACAATTTATTAAGACTATCACTCTACCAAAGAAGAGTGTAATTCAAGCATCCAAGGCTGTGTCAAAAAAATATCAATTGCAGACACAAGCAAGAAAATCATGCTTACATTTAAATAATGCAGAAAATATCCTGCCTTATGCCCCTCTTGATGAATTAGTCGAAGCAGTAACATCCTTTAAACCGCTTGACATTGCCCCTAAAGTCAGTATTTCAGCCAAAAGTAAGTCTCAGGAAACCAAGAAACTTGCAATATCTGAGGAGCAATAGTCCATTGACCTACACCGCCAACAAATCAGGAAGGCTGTGGATGCTTATATGTCTGATCATCCAGCACAAAAAGGTTTTGACCATTGTCCAATGAACCTGAAGGTTTCACATGTAACTAGAACTAATCAAAATGAAAACCAAGACATAGATCAAGCTCAGCCATATCAATTAAATCACATGCCTTTGGCAAATCATAACAATAGACTTATCGAACCACATACCATGCCAAGAAAAGCATCCACTATTACAGTCTCTTCTGAACCCAATCGTCCCATAGTATCCTCTAAATCAGACGCCATGCCAAGAATAGCATTTGCATGTACAGTTCTTCCTGAGTCCAACTTGCCCATGGTACCCTCTAAATCAAACTCTACCATGTCACGTAATGAAACCTTGATAAACTCGATTTCACCTGAACTATTGCGACTCTTGGGAATGGCTTTAGAAATCACTGAAGCCCCTAAAGCCGCTCACTCACTTAAATCCTCAGAAAAGATGACTCTTCATACAAAGAAATCAACTAATCCTTTGAAAAAGCGAGCAGCTGCGTACTCTTTAGTAATAACTTGCAGACCAGCTCCCTTTACCTACGTTAAGTCCTTAGGTTTACTCACATGTTTGGCTCTTTTAGGTCTCAGGAATCCACCTAACAGACAAGCCTTAGGGGATCCCACATCCAGAGTAATCTGTGCTTTTGCTAGTGTTTGGGCTACCTCTCCCCAAAATCTGCTGATCTCCTTGCATACCCAGAACATATGGACAAGATCTGCATTTCTCTCCCCGCACATTGAGCATGTCTGTACGTTTGCACGATTAAACGTGGCTATTTTGCTTGGGGTCAAATATGCTCTGTGGGTAATGTACAGCTGGATCTGCTGTAGACATGCATTTCTCCACACCTTTTTGTGGTACTCTATCACTCTATTCCACATCTCATCCGACATTGGCTCCCCCAAGTCTGACTCCCATTTCTGCCTTGTCCGTCCCATTTCCTCCCCTACTTTACCCATCAGTAGCTCATATATGGGTGAGACTTCATGACCTCCCTCCGACACGTTGTAAAATGTCTCTATAACCTCATGGCATTAGGGACTGTTCGGCCTCTGGCCACCTCTGTCTGAGGTTCTTCAGGAGTAGGGAATATGTAATTTGCTGACCCCTGTGTCCCCCATCAATTCCTCAAACACCTTGGGCCTCCACTCTACTAATCTGTGTCCTACTGTTGCCATCCCCATGGGTTCCCACCATCACCTCTCAATCCGCCTAACATGTTAGTCTACCCCCTCCAGCGCCACTAGTGGTATCTGCAGGGAATATGGTGTATTTCCCATCAATCTACATGCCCTGTGCCGCATCGTGCTTCCCAGGCGCAGCAGTATATTCTCACTGGACTCGTGCGACTTGGGTAACCATATAATTTAGTTCAGAAAGAACGGAGTGCATTCTGCCCGTAGCAACCTTGATTCTGTTGTTGACCATCTGATAGCCATTTGGCCACAAATTGCAGCTGACTTGCTATAAAACATACCTTGAAATCGGGCAACTTTATTCCCCCTTGCTTGTATGGGTTCTGGAGTTTCTGTAGCACCACTCTACACCTTGAATTGTGCCATATAAAGCACCCACATATACCGTGCAACTTCCTAAAAAAGTCTTAGGTATCGTATATGGAACGTTTGCGAAGAATTGTAAGAGTCTCAGCAGCACCACCATCTTCAATAAGGCTGCGCGCCCCATCATAGACAATTGTAGCCTAGACCAAAATACCATACTGTTCTCGATTTTGTTCACCGCCTTCATCGTATTATGTGTATGTTCAAACTTTGGGTCGTGGTATATATCTACCCCTAGGTATCTAAATATCTTCACTTCCCACTTAATCGGTAGCACCGGCAACCTGTGTTCCTGTTTTCCAACACACACTCCCAGGGATACAAACGCGACTTCTGAGGGTTTATGGTTATACCCAACAGTGCTGCATATCGTTCCATCACATCCAGGACATATTGTACATTCTCCTCTGGGTACTGTAGGTATAAAAGCATATCCTCTGCATACAGCGAGATCAGGTGCCTCCCCTCCTGAAGTGCCTATACCTATCTCTCCGTATTCCTGCCGTAAATATACCGCCAGCGGCTCCAGTGTTAAGATGAAGAGCATCAGCGACCATGGGCAGCCCTGTTTCGTGCCCTTTCTTAGCTGCCACTGTTCAGAAACCGTAGAACCCGTTTTAACTCTCGCTATTGGTTCATTGTATAACAGCCTCACCCATACAATATATATTGGCCCAATACCAAATTCTTTCAGGGCCGCTAGCAGCCATGGCCATCTGACCACGTCAAATGCCTTCACTGCATCCAGTGCCACTGCTGCCACTTCCTGTGTATCCCTCTGGGTACAGTCTATTATATGGTGTAATCTTCGTAAATTATTAGTGATATTCCTGTGTGGGACGTATCCTGTCTGGTCTGGGTGTATAAGTTTACCTATGACCGGTATCAGTCTTTTGGCCATGACTGCAGTGTGAATCTTCCCATTCTGGTTCAGCAACGATAGGTGCCTTTAAGAGCCACATTCCGTATCAGGCTTATTTGGTTTGAGAAGTGGGATAATTAATTACTCACGCTAAGACACCGGTAGTTTACCCGTGTCTAGTCCCTTGTTCCTGTGTCTAGTGCCTCGTTTAGCATTGCTAATAATGGTGGAAGGATATCTGCCATATATTCTTTATATATGTCCCATTAGAGTACATTAATGACAAATTGCAGCATCACTTATCACTTCCATCTCCCGTCTCCCCTCTGATCTTCTTTCTCCGTCGGCATGTTTTGCAAATCCAAACACTTGCTCACATCCTCTGAGGTCTCGAAGAAAACAGCACAATCTTTATGCAGGACTTTCATTTTAGCCTGATACAGAAACATATTTGAGGTTGACTGCTCGTAGCCTTCTGTTTACAGCTCCGTAACTCATCCTCTGTTTCTGCACCGAAAAAGGTATAATCCGGGTATGCTGTGATGCCTTGTTGATCGTTCCCCCTTTCCGGAGGTATTCCAGAATTCTCTCTCTGTCTTTGTAGTTTAAAATCTTGGCAATTATCGGCCGGGGTGGAGCTCCCGGCGGCGGTCTCCTTGTCAGGGCCATGTGCGCTCTTTCCACCGTAAAAACCCTTGGGTGAGTGTTCCTGCCCCTATTTCTTGCAAAAGCATGTCCTCCACATAGTTAGTCGGGTTCTGGCCTTCCTCCCCTTCTGGGAGCCCGATTACCGGCACATTATTCCTTCGTGCCCGTCCTTCCGCCTCCTCTGCCCTGTTTTCTAGATTTCACACTTGTTGTTGCAGCACAGAGGCGTCCTTTGAGTTTTCTTTGCGACTGCTTGCGTTGGCCTTCACATCTTTTTCCAACACCCGAGTGCGTTCCGTCAGCGCTCTAACATCCTGTCTCAAGAGGTTCACATCTATGTTCATTGCGTCTATTTTAAATTCCAGCGTCGCCTTCAGCTCTGCTATTGCTTCCAGTATTTGCTGGTCCATTCGCCCTGGTGGGTCACTTTGACTTGTGTCTTGAGTTGTCACCATCCCTCCGTCTGTCAGCTGCGTGTGTTTGGCGAATGAATCTATCAACGATTGCTTCCCCTGGGTCTTGCTCACTTTTGATGTCTTTGTAGCGCCTTCTCGTTCACCAGCACCTCTTCTGCTTCAGTTCACGTGGTGCTGCCTCCTGGCTAACACTGTACTGTGTTGGCAAAGTATCCTATTGGAATAGCGGCCCTTTAAGTATTGTCTCTCTTTAGGGTATAACCCTGTACTTCTCTGGGCTCAATGTTCCGCCTCTCACTCCGCTATTTAGTATGATGGGGAGCCTTAGTCTTCATGCTCAGCCTGTTTCTCCATCATTATTTTGCATGTGTGCTTACAGCGGGTATGTCTAGGTCCGATGGTGGATTCACAATATTTCTAATCTTGTCCAATTCGTCTGTATGTGCTCCTTCTCCCTGTACCTGTCTGTTCTGTGTATGCGCACTACATTCAAGTTGGGTGGATTGGACCATTATTCACTTCTCTTACTGCGTCCTTTCTGGCCTGCGTGCCGCAGTTTCTGACTGTTGGCAGCTTCAACACCAGAGAGCTTGCTGCCAGCCTCATGGCTGCTTTAGTCATTTGTTGGCTAATCAGGGGCCCCTTGCGTGGCCCATGCCAGCCTCAAACAGTCGTCCTATTTGGGTACCTCTCTCTGCTTGACCTCTACTGGTTCACCCCAACGGTGCGCTTCGCACTTCTGATCATTTGCTGCCCGTATGTTTTTCTCTGCACGTGGGTTGGGCCACATTGGTTTTATGCGCCTTGTTACATGCCTCATTCTGCTCTTAGCATGCTTAATCCCTCCCTGCAGTGTCTGTACCACCATTTGAGTATGCAGCTTCTTGTCCCCCACCTGGGATCTCCTCGTGTCTCGCCTGCCCGTGTCGTAGTTTCACTTTGCTTCCTTAATATCCCTGGACGGCGACAATCTTCCGAATGGCAATTTCGCCTTTGCTGTTCTGCGAGGGCCACTCTTCACCGTTCCGTGCTGGCTACTATGTAGCTTTACCCTGTGTCTGTTACGCTGCAAGCTCCATTTCGGAACTGACAGAACACTCTGCCCATCAGCTGTTGCAGTAAGATGTTTTCAGCATGGGGCTGCGTATACGCGTACAGACTTTAAGTGGCTATGTGTTTAATGCTGCATTCTTGTTTTTGGTCCGGTGATGTCCAGAAGCTGTGCACTCGTTTCTTCATGTTGCGACTCACAATGTGTCTTTCTGGACCTCCAATTTCTTGTCAGCGCCTTGCGCGCTGCTGCTAGGTTCCGCGCATCTGGCAGCTTTACTCGCAGCCGCCGCCTTGCTTTCTTTCCTTCTTCTGTTTTCGGAACCCTTTCAGCTAGCGAGTCACACCTCATCGGCCTTCAGCAAACGCCTCTCCCCGCGATGCAGCTGTGTCACAGTCCGTCCCTTTGTTCTATGGGCACCATCTTGCCTTCGTCCGCAACCTATCCTCTTTGGACTTCCTCAGGTCGCCGTTTATTCTTTCTGCTACTAGTTACACCAAATTTGCCACCGCTGCATACTCCATTTGTTCATACTTCTGTAGATATCGGTTTGCACTTCATAGCTGGCTCCAAACACATTTTTATCAGAGGATCATCAGCGGATCTACAGGAGCACTCAGGAAACACGTCCTATTTCGTGGCCATATAGCCACGACCCGCATCTGAGAACCCGTCTCCTGATTCCAGGAAGCTGAGAAATGAAGCTGCATCCTCCTCATCTTGAGACTGGTATACAGTACAGCGAGAAGACATGCCGCCATTATTCCCAGCAGGTGCTGGTACCACCAGGCTGAGGTTAATGTTCTGCTGAGGAAATGCCTCGTAGCCCTTTTGATTGTTGCGATCTTGTCCGTTGAGGGAAAGATCCTCTTGGTCCTTGAATCCCAAATGAGACCCAGAAATGTCAGGGTATGAGTGGTCAGTAGCTGTGACTTTTTTTAGATTGAGAGAGAATCCCAGATCGTATAGAGTATGCATGAGAGCGGTAACCGTGTGACATACTGCCACCGGTGACTCTGCCCTGACTTGCCAGTCATCGCGGTATGGATAAATGTGGTGGCCTTGTGCCCCGAGTAGTGCTGCCACCGTGTTCATTTGCCTTGTAAAGACCTTCGGGCGGAGTCGAGTCCAAAGGGTAGAACTCTGTATTGAAAATCAAAATCCATGATCCTGAACCGCAGGAAGGACCGATGGGGTTCCCAAATCGGGACGAGCAGCTAAGCATCCTTCTCATCCAAGGAGCAGCACATCCAGTCTCCCCCAAACAAAGTCTCTGCAATGAAGGCTAGGGTAACCATCTTGAACTTTTGGAGGGAAAGGTTCAAGGAAGAAAGGTCCAATACAACTCTCAGGCCAGCTTGGTTCTTTTTGTGTATGGCGAATATCCGGGAATAGAAGCCCCTGCCTCGCTGAGAAGCTGGGACTTCCTCCACCGCCTGGCTCGCTACAAGCAAGCGGATTTCCGCCAACATTGCTGTCCCAATCTGCTGGAGTGGAGGGGAGGAAGGAGGAAACGGCGGAAGATCCGGGCACACCATCGTCAGCTAAAGCAATCGGTAGCCGGAAGCCAGTGGACACTACTGAGAGGATCCATGGGTCCGCACACCCTAACCACCCGGAATGTACGTGGAGGGCAAGCCTGCCCCCCACCGGAGACACATGGATCCGGATGGACCTGTCACAACTACTTTCCATCTGAGGCTGGTGCTGAGGAGAGGGACTGGAACAACCCCTTGTTAGACGCCTTGTGCTGCTTGTGCCTGTGTTGGCTCGGAGACCTGTCAGGTTGCCTCGAGCGCCTCTCCTGGAAGCCCCTGAAGTCTCCTAAGGACCGACCCTTGTCCGAGCACTGGTGAGCCTGGCTGACAGTCTTGGGGGTGGACTTATTTAAGATAGCCAAGGATTTAGCTGTCTGGGAGCTATCCTTTTTCTTGTCTAGTTCCTTGACAGTTGTATAGTGGAGCAGGTCTCCCCCTCGAAGGGCAGGGTAAGGATGCGCTACTGCACATCTGGGTTGAATTTCGTTACCCTGAGCCAAGCCATCGTCATCATGTCTGTGGCAATACATATGGCTCTGCATGAGGTGTGAATGTGGGCCACCGTAGATTCCATGATATCCTGGACCACAATCCTGGTCTCTGCCAACCCTGCCTTGAACCTTGCCTGGCTGCAGGCGGGGAGCTCTGGCATGAAGTCTGCGATCTCCCGCCACAACTTCTGATTAACAGCCACCAACATCACATTGGCCTGACGCAGGTGGAGCGTGGCATTTGAGTAGATCTTTTTACCAAACGCTGCCAACAGCTTTTCCTCCTTACCCAGGAGTGCCGAAGTGGATGCAGCTGAGGAAGACTGCGGTTTGGAGTATAGCGATGCAGCTGCTATAACAGAGGATTGTGGATGGGGGTGCACCAACAATAAGAGGGAATCCTCTTGCATCTACCTGTATTTAGTGTCCATGCGCTTACTGGTGGGCTGGGTGGAGTGGGGCTCGAGAGGGATGCCAGTCCTCGTGGCCGGATGACAGGTAAGCACTTCAGCCAGGACCCCCGCCTCGGGTCGCTCTGCCTGGGGCTGAGGTATGCCTAGATAATCAGCCAGACTCACCAGCCTCTCATGGAATGCTTTAGCTTACAATGGTGTGTCTGGATCTTCTGCCTCATCCATGTCCGCAGTTGTGTCCTGCAAATCTGGGGGTGCAGGAGGAGTGCTGGGTGTGGGCAGCTGTGGCGTGCTGACTGGCAGTGCCGGGGGCTGCTGAGCGGGCTGAGCCAGGGGCTGAGCTGCCGTGCTTGGCGCGGGCGTGCAGGCAGAGGGCGGAGCTGGAACCAAGGCCTGGATCCCAGCAGGAGCTTGGGTTTGCACTGGAGGGAGCATGTCCCTGGTCACATCCCTGAGGATGGTACCCATCTGTGGTGATCTCATGAGGGTGAGGAACTTCTAAAAGTACCTATCCTCGCAAGCAGGAGGGGCGCCTAATGGTGTAGGGGCTCCTGATTGCATAGGGGCCAGACCCTGATGCTGCAGTGTCCTGGGCAGGCCCTGTCTCGCCAAACTGGGGGAAGTGTTCCTTCCCTGCAAAGCGGAGGGATAGGACGTGGACCAGGTAACATGTGTTGTCCAATCCCATCTGGATGTGTGCTCCCCTGCCTGATCTACATGCGGGAAGGGCATGGGGTGAGCCACAATTTTGTCTGGCTCGGCAGCCATTTTGTCCTGCTCTGCACCACGTGCCTGAGGCGTGGTGATTGCTGAGCTGGGTCCAGTCTCCACCTGCACGCTGAAGAGTGAAGGTTGGGACCTTCTCTGCACCTCAGGTCGGGACCTGGGAGGTGGAGTGCTGTCAGCCATGGTGCCGGTAGTGCTGTATACAGGCACCCCCTCGGACATGGATCCGGTACTAGGGCAAAGCCCCCTCGGGACTGAGCCTGGTAATAGAGCCTTGCAGCCCCTCAGCGGTAGGACCGGTAGGATCTTGCGACCCCTCTGCCCGGTAGCTGGAAGAGCCTCGGTCTTCTTGCTGGTTTTAGGACCTGGCTGGTCTCTCCCGCTTGGACACTTCCCGGGGAAGGAGTCGCCCTTACGGGGTACAGAGGAGAACAGAGCACCTACCTAGGGCCTGATCTTCCTCTTGACGTATGCTTTGAGGTCCTCTGGAGGTGACCTTTCAAAGAGCTCTCTCTACCTGGCCAACCGATTGGTTTATTTAATAGATACAGTGTTGGAAGCGGCTCAGAAAGATGAATCTTATTAGGTCGATATACCTAAAATTACTCAATCTCATGACATTTGTGAGGATTGTGTTATGAATGCTTGCACAAAAGTTGACATGCAAGAAGATATAAATAATGTCAATGAGCATCAGAAGGTGGATGATATTGATATTGAATTGATTGAGGTACATTGTAATGAATCGATTAATGCAGGGGTTTTAGGAAGAACTATAGGAGAAGAGGTGAAGAAAAGCGACCATTATTAACTAATAAAATTGTCAGTGCTATCAAACATGAAACCATAAAACAAAATACACAGATTTACACCGATAATATAGTTAGTGATTTAAAGGAATAGTGCGCTCGCTCAAAAATATTATTCTCCTGAGAGTTCGGGCATGTGTTTTTAAGCATACGTTGATCGATTGTACAAATATTTCCTATGCACCTTACCATAGTTTTCCTCATTTTTACACATGCGAAATCAAGCAGCAGGGCGCAGCCATCTTGTGATAATCTTATCCGTTGGCGCATCGCCCAAGTTGGACTGCCCTGGCGGCACTAAATCATATCCCCCGCCCCTGATGCTGACATCACTAGACGCGTACCGCCCATTTCACAACGCCAATGCACGTCTCGTGTCAACATTCTCTGAGCTTCAGCTAATGACGTGTATCCATGGAAATGGCAGGACGCCTCTTTCCTCAATAAGTATAAACAGGCCGCTTCTCATCAGACAACATCAGATTTGCTTTTCCAATCGTTTCACTGTCTTTTTTTGAGTATTCTGTGCCTCGTTGCGTGCTCTAGTCAGCTACCTTTGTTGCTCGTAGCAGATCGAACAGTATCGAACAGATATTAGTACCATTACTATCCATTTTTATTTTGCCCCATAATGGCAACAATACAGCCCGACAAGTACGAGCCGGAGTATTCCGAGACGGAATTACTCGAAAGAGAAAGATGCAGAAAGGATGGGGCTTCGGACGACAGTTGAGAGGACGATTCAACAGTTCAAGAGCTTGAGCCTAGTCGCATGGACGGCGTTTCCACCTGATGTACCTGCAATCGGTGCGCTCTAATGCCAACCGAGGAGGAGAACTGCTGCTGCTGAGAAAACTCTGGATGCTTGTCCTACATATAGGAAGGCGAGACACGGCCACAATGCGTTACCGAGCTGACAGACTTCAGGGAATCCTGCCTCAGACGGTCCCTATTGAAGATTATGATGGTGCTTATGCACGAACTTCGAGCAACAGTTCGCCATCCAAGTAACAAGTAAGTGTACTCTAGTTGTGATGCCACTTAGGCCCACTACCATTTCATGGTTTTCTCCTATATTGTCATGTATTGTCGTAACTTTGATCTATCAATGCCAAACAAATGTAGTTTTGCAATTCTATACATCACTCGCAATTTGGGGAAATCATAGAGGTATATTTCATATACAGCCATGAAGCAATATTTCTTTGTGTCCCAAATGTAATGGAATGCATAGTCGTTCAATATTGTACAGTGTCTAAGTAACATTTGTACTGGCAACAATGCCATTGGATACAAGATTTGTCATTGTCAACTAAGGTTTAATACACTTATCTTGTTCATTTAAAAACAGTTTGTATCTTTCTCTTTCACAGGTGGTACAGGCTGGTGGCCTATCGTTCGTTTACATGGTTTATTCATGGGAGACTTGGACACCGCGTTTGACGAGTAATACCCGCCTGTGTCGTTGGTGCCATTAGAGAAACTTTCCCCAGTCACAGCGGTCAGTCCAGGGGATTTTCCCACACTGTGCTGCAACCAGAAGTTTATAATGTGTAGTACATTTGTTCCATCAAAATCAGCAACAAAATAAAACATAACAGAACTTTTATCAATGGTTGTTTCAGTTTTTCAGTAAATCAAGTCTGTATCCATTGAGCAGTGTTGCGGCCCTTTCAGGCACGCCGCATGGCCCCTCCATCCACCGCTCCAGAATCAATGACTGTTAGCACCTGTGGATGTGCCCTCCCAATGGGGCCTGGCAGGGGTGGGAACAGCCAAGGTGCCAAACACCATGTACACTTCAAAGGTATCTTATGCGCAGAGGTCATTGTTAACATGCCCTCCTCAGACCCAGTGTCTCCAGCCAGGCTCCCCTTGAAGCAGCCCGCGCCCCTGCAATCCACCTAAGTGTTTCTCCATTCAGCAGTGTTCCGGGCCTTGGCTGCACGCCTCATGCCCATCCATCCCCCCCCTCCATTATCAAAGGCAGTTGGCACCAGTGGATGCGCCCTGCCAGAGGGGGCTAGCAGGGTTTGGAACGGCCAAGGTGCAAAACACCATGTACATTTCAAAGGTATCTTACGCGCAGGGGTCATTGTTCACATGCCCTCCTCATACCCAGTGTCTCTAGCCAGGCTCCCCTTGAAGCAGGCTGCACCCTGCTATCCACATAAGACCACGCCATATACGCGTCATTCATTCACATACACACCCATTTTTCAAATTCTTTATAAACCACTTGATATTTATCATGAGAACATCTTTGAGCACTTCAAGTCAACTCGTGAACGTGCTACCTGAGAACTTCTGTGACCACTGCGAGTCAGAATGTCATCGTGCTACCTGTGAACATCTCCCTGTTCTCCTGCTACTAACTACCCTGCTTGCTGAATCTAACTGTTTGTTGGTCAAGGTAAGGGCAGGTCACCTAATCTCTCCTTGATCTTTAGATTTCCATCTATTTCGAACTAACGTACCCAGTAGTGTAATGTTCATTCATCTCATTGCCATTGACTTGATTTTAATTTGTTATGTTATCAATATATAGCAATTGTCATCAGTGTCAATTGGGATCGAATTGCATCCTTTGCGGACCGTGTCTATAAGCATGTTTCCTTTTGATCCATGATAGTACATTCAAGGGACGAGTAACATGTTACGATTTGCATCACATAAATGAATTGTGTATGAAAGTTATCCTATAGTACAGCCGGCTACGCTACACAGGTTTTGCTTCGGTGACCAAAACATAGATTGCATAGAAAGAATGTATGATATCATTCCATCTTTCTCACGCTTTTATGCGAAGTAATTTTATAATATTGTTGATTTTTAAAAAAAAAAATGTTAACAGAATTTCCAACAATGCCTGCATGTACGGTTTACGGTGCCGCCCTAAGACTCATAACAAACCTAAAGGCACTACAATGCACGTATTCCCGAGGAATATAGATCTAATAAGAGAATGGGTCAGATATTGTGGATTTGTGCCGGAAGAGCTTGAAAGTAGAGCCCATGAAGTCTTGGGGGACTCGAGGGGTGATCGATTCTGCATCTGCAGCCTGCACTTTGCCACTAATATATACGATCAATCACAGTACACAAAGAAGCATCGACTCAGAACGTCTCGTAAATTGCTTCCAAATGCAATTCCGACTCTATTCATGCACACGCTGCCTCAGGTGAGTCACGGTTCCTGATTTAGCTGTATGCCTTGGGGTACTGAACAGGTAACTACATGGACGGATTGGTGTTTTAGGTGTAAATGTCCCCATTTTTTAAAAAATTATTTACATTTTTTAAAAATTATTTTATTCAAACCAAACAACAAAACAACCAAACAAGCAGTGGAACATATGGTAATTCGATTAAGCACATTTAACAACATAAACACTGCACTCCCAGTCCCACCCCCCCTTATGAGCCTGTGTGTTCTTCGCATTCAGTATCTGCTCCGTGTGGCAGGGTATCGCTGCCCTCAGATTCAGCTGGATCCGATACTACTCCGAACATTTCAGCTATTAATAGTTTCCATGCCATGAGAGAGCCCATTTCTTCATCCCCACTCATGTTCCTAGCATCTTGCTACACCATTGTTTCAGCCTCCGCCCATTTTCGTAGGTCTTTCCACCAGACTTCCACTCGTGGCTTATGGCACTCCTTCCATCCCATGGCAATCCTTCGTTTCGCAAGCACACATGCCAAATCTTTCAATTTCCCCACATATTTAAGTTTCCGCGCCCTGGGATACCCTCCCAGCAAACAGGCCCAGGCCGAGTCTATTATGAGCGTAACCCCCTTCCCCGCCAGCTTTTGTGCCACTTTGCCCCAGTAGCATTCAATTACCGGGCACGCCCAGAACATGTGCATCATGTCGGCATTCTCCTCATCACACTTAGGGCACGTCTGGCGCCCAACATTTTGGAACTTCGATATCCTCAGAGGGGTCATGTATGCCCTGTGCGTTATATATAGCTGTATTTGTTTGAACCTAGCGTTTCTTGACACCTTCTTATGATATCCCAAAGCGCGTTCCCACATCCCATCTTCCATCAGGGCTCCCATCTCTGTTTCCCATTCTAATCTCAAATGCGCCAGGTCCTTCCCAACCTTAGTCATCAGCATCTCATACAATCTAGAGACCTCATGCCCACCCTCCGATATTTCATAAATTGACCCAACCGTAGCATCCGGTTCCTCCGCCAAGATAGTTTCAGGCCACATACTTCTAATCTTCTGCACTATTCCATGATAAGTGACATATTGGCCTATGTGTAATCCCGCCTCTTCCCCAAGTCCTTCAAAATCCTTAATAGTCCCGCCTTGCCAAATATCTCCCAACGTGACTAGTCCCACTGATTCCCAATAGGTCCTAATAATTACCCTCAGCTGCCCGTCTCCCTTTGCCAATGCGACCAACGGTATCTGCGGAACACACAGTAAAGGGTCCCCCATCATTCGGCAAGCTCGACGCCACATATTTCACCCCAACAACATCATTCTAGGGCGCTCCCTCATTTCTGAGCTAGCCACCCAGATCATTTCCCGCATGTAAAAAGGAGTACAGTCCCTCCCAAACAACCTGTGTTCAGTGGTCTCTTCATCAGAGAGCCACTGTGCTACATATTGCAGTTGCGCCGCTACATAGTAAGCCTCAAAATTAGGCAGTTCAATACCGCCTTTCTCGTAGAAGTTCTGCAGCTTCCATAATGCAACTCTATTCCGGGTACCATGCCGCAAAAATTCCCTGCACATACTATTCAGCTGAACAAAAAACTTCTTAAATATCATGTATGGAATATTGTTAAAATAATGCAAAAGCCTAGGCAAGACCACCATTTTAAGCATAGCACTTCGGCCCATCATCGCTAAGGGCAACCTTTCTCAGAACCTCATGCATTTCCCGATTTTCCCAATGGCTATTTCAGTATTGCGCTTATGTTCTTCCTCTGTCATGTGATACACATCTATCCCAAGGTAGCGGAAAGAACTCGCTGCCCACGGAATCTGCAACACCGGCAACCTTTCTACCGGAATTCCCACATAGCTACCAAGCAGGAATATGCTAGATTTCTGGGGGTTCACCGCTATACCGGACAGCCTGGCATACCTCTCCAACACCTCCAAAGCATATTGAAGATTTTCTTCCGGGTATTTCAGATATAGTAACAAATCATCTGCATACAATGATATAAGGTGTCGTTCCCCTCCCACCTCAATACCTCAATCGGGTCGTATTGTTGCCTGAGGTATATGGCTAAGGGCTCCAGGGCTAATATGTAAAGCATCGGGGACCAGGGGCACCCCTGCCTAGTGCCTCTGCCAAACTGCCATCTCTCAGACACCACTGAACCCGTTCGAACTCTGGCCAACGGTTCATTGTATAGCATCTTAGCCCGTTTAATATAACATGGCCCCATTCCATATCCTCCTAGGGCCGCCAACAACCACGGCCACTTAAGAGAGTCGAATGCTTTAACAGCGTCCAATGCCACAATCGCCATTTCGCCGTCATTGCTGCACCCCCATTCGACCACTCGAAGTCGTCTATGATTGTGAGTTATGTTCCTGCTCGGGATGTAGCCCGTTTGATCTGGGTGAATTAACTTGCCGATTACTCTCCGCATTCTGTTTGCCAGGACAGCTGTCAATATCTTACTGTCGTGGTTCAGCATCGACAAGGGCCTGTAGGAGCCAGAACTGTGTCCCGGTTTATTGGGCTTGGGGAGAGGTATTATGATCGCCTCCCTGAGTGACTCCGGCAACCGTCCCACCTCAAACGCCTCGATGAGCATTTCTAGCATGGGGGGGGAGCACCTCCTCCCCATACACTTTATAAAATTCACTAGGGAACCCGTCTGCTCCTGGAGCCTTGCTAGAGGGTAAATGCCTTACAACCTCTTTCAGTTCCTCCAAAGTAATCGGTGCATCCAGCTCTTCTCTCTCCTCGTCACTGATTTTGGGCAGGCCTATATCTTCTAGTACTTCATTTATCTCCTCCTGGCTGCCCCCCTCTCCATCCTCATATAACACCTTATAGTATTCCGCAAATTCTCTATTTACACCTTCTTGGGTGTCTACCGTCTCGCCCTCTTCATTGGTTACAATCTGAATCGGGGATCTAGGGGTTTCGCTCTTGTACAACCATGCCAGAAGCCGGCCCGTTTTATCTCCTCCTGCTGCTGCCTCTCTATATACTTTTTATAAGTGAGGTTACAGAGCCTATCCCAGTATTCCGCGCACTGCTGCTGTAATTTGAGTACTACCTCCGTATCAGCCCTGCCCCTTCTAACACTCTTTCCAGCTCGATCTCAGCTTTTTGTAGATCAGCTAGAACTCTACCCAGCAATCCCTTCGACTTCGCAATGGCGACCCCCCGCATCACAACCTTAAAAGCCTCCCATAAAGTACCCACAGACTTTACACTACCAGTATTCACCTCGAAGTAGGCAATAATCTCCTCTCTTATGCCCTCTATAAAGACTGGATCTTTAAGCGCTTCTGCCCGGAGGCGCCACGTCGGTATCCGCGCCCTCGGGGGGCAATACTGCCACCCGAGGACCAGGGGCGAGTTATCCGAGAGGACTCTCGCTTTGTAATCTATATAGATACTCTCTGCGACTACGTCTGGAGTGGCAAAGATATGATCAAGCCTCGTATGCAGTTGATGCGGCGCCGAATAGTGCGAGTATTGCCTCTCATCAGGGTGTTTTACTCTCCACACGTCTACCAAGCCAAAGTCCGCCAGCAGCATCTGCAATGCTTTAGCCGCTGGGTTGGGCCTGTCCGTCCTATCATCCGACCTGTCCACCCTAGGATTCAGTACACAATTAAAATCCCCGCCCCAGATCATCGCACCACCCACACACACACTGAGTTTGGTACACAACGTCCTAAAATATGCCATCGTGTTTTGGTTAGGGGCGTATGTATTCACAATGCATACTTCTTTGTTCTCTATCAGCCACCTCAATATAACCAACCTCCCATCCGCTTCCACAACTTCCTCAATCAACTTAAATGGGACATGCAGCGCCACCCAGACGAGTACTCCCCTCGCATTGGCAGAGTACGATGAACCTACCACAGTCCCCCTCCATTTCCTCCCCACCAATTCCACTTTCTCTTGCGTCAGATGCGTCTCCTGTAGCAGAGCGACATCTATCTTCTGTCTCTTCAAATACAGCATGACCTTATTCCGCTTCAAATAACTGTTGAGCCCTCTAACATTCCACGTTAATATCTTAAGGTCCCCCATGGTTCATCGATAGTTCCCATTCCCCCGTCCAATCAGCCCTCCCCCCACACTGAACAGATTCCTGATTCTAGTTCTCCCACAAAGGCTCATGTTTAAACTCGCCAAAAACCCCCCAAACTTCCCCTCCCCTCCCACCTCCCGTCCCTTCCCCAACAACACACACCTCAACTGTTGCCCAGCTCCATCCCTGGATCTCAGGCTCCCCTGCATCTAGCACTTTCTGGCTCTCGCCTGTACTCGTAGCTCCGCAGGGTGAGGCCGCCCTAGTGGCTAACCTACTACTACTACAACTACAATTGGGGGGATAGGGTGCTTTCGCCCTGCCGCTCCTATTGTCCTTTCAGGTTAACTTCCCATTTTTTTTTTTTTTTTTATAAATTTGATTTCGCGCTCCGAGCGCGTTGTGTGCCTGCTCCTGCTGCCCTCCCTCCCACTTCCTGGTCCTCCTCTCCTCCCGCCTCCCTGCCCGCCCACCCCCCCCTCTGATTGGCTGCCTGACTGTCCCCTTCTGGCCTACTCGACGGCCGTTCCCCCCCGCCCGCTTTCTTAGCTCTGCGGTGCGTGGGAGAGCGGTCGCCGGTAGCCCAGAAGGAACAGCAGGCTAGGTAGCCCTGCCTGGGCCCTGTGAGTGAATTTTTGTTTTTATAAATTTGATTTCGCGCTCCGAGCGCGTTGTGTGCCTGCTCCTGCTGCCCTCCCTCCCACTTCCTGGTCCTCCTCTCCTCCCGCCTCCCTGCCCGCCCACACCCCCCCCTCCCCTTCCTCACCCTCTGCCTATAACCTCCCCCCTCCTGGGCAGCCCTCTGCCCGGCAGCCCCCTGCGGCTAAGGGCCCTAGGTCAAGGGCGACTCCTCAGCTGCAGCTCCCTGTGTGTCTGCAGGTGTCCGCAGGGGACGCCAGGCGCCAGCTCCTCTGCTCTCCGGCACACCCCTCCTCACCTTGCTCACCGCATCTGCATGATGCCCCCCCCCTTTCTCCAATTTACTGTTATACTAGGGTGCTTTTTCTCCCCTCGCAGGATTCTCAAACTTAGGTGGCCCTGACCTACTACGCATTACTGTTTGCTCTGCATTGTGTTAAACTAGGGTGCTTTTTCTCCCCTCGCAGGATTCTCAAACTTAGGTGGCCCTGACCTACTACGCATTACTGTTTGCTCTGTATCGTGTTAAACTAGTGCCCTCCACTCAATTCCTGTCTACATACTCGTGTCGTCCGCCTCCCCTCCTACTCCATGGTGCTCTCTATTTCGCCTATCTACTCTAATTGCTTCTCTATTGACTATCCTGCTCTCCTCACTAAATCCGGTAGGAAAAAGTTTAAAAAGGACATCCTGGTCTCCAACCCAGGCCTCCCTATTGCTGACACCTACACGAGCGCCTGCTCCAAGGAAACTCTCACTGACATTCTCTTTTTCGTGCCTTCACCTGACCTATGGACCCTTCACATGCTCTCTGTGCTCTCTCCTTTCTCCTCCTCTCCCATCAATGGTGGCACCCGCTGGGATGTCCTCCTGGCCCCTTTCCACTCCTCTAAGGCCATCATTAATGTCTATGCTAACGGGACCGTCTTGGTCCAAGGCCCTCAGGCCAACCTTCACCTCTTTGATAGACGCCTCCCACGCCTCATCAACTTCCTCTCCTCTCCCACTGTCCCCCTTCCTCTGTCCTCGGCTACCTTGCCTCTCCCCTCCCTCCCTGCCCCTTCTCTTGCTCCCTCTTCAACTCCCTCTCTAACACCTCCGCAGGACATACCTCTGATCTGCACCCCTCCCCGGAAGTTTTTCAAAGGTGGCAACCTTCTCCACATTGCCACTCTAAATGCTCGCTCTGCCATCAAGCACTCCTCTGATATCTGTCGCCTTCTTGAGGAACTGGACCTGGACGTCCTCGGTCTCACTGAGACATGGTTCACAGCCAGCTCTGCCACCAGCTTCGACACACTCCTACCTGACGGTTACAAGATCCTCTCCGTGCCCAGGCCCAACCGTTCAGGGGGTGGTGTTGCCCTTATCTTCCCTGAGTGGATTCCTGCCACTGTCACTCCTACGCAGACCTACTCCTCTTTTGAATGCCTTGTCTGCCGACTCTCTCTCTCTCCTAGCCATTCCCTTACCGTGGCTACTATCTATCGGCCACCTGGTCAAATTTCCTCCTTCCTCTCTGAATGGGCTGACCTCTCCTCCTCACTCCTGTCCTCAACCACCCAACTCCTCTTTCTCGGTGACTTCAACATCCACCTCGATGCCTCCTGTCCCCCCACTGGTCTCTTTCGCGAACTCTGTAACTCTCTCTCACTCTCTATTCTCCCGTCTGGGCCTACTCACTCTGCAGGGCACACTCTTGACGCTCTGATCTCTTCTGACCTTCCCCTCTCCCCTCCTCTCTCCACTCCTCTCTCTTGGAGTGATCACTTTCTCCTATCCTCCCACCTCTCCCTCCCTACCCCACAGGCAAAGCCACCCTCTTCACTGCCACCCACCTTCTCGGTCATCCGACCCATGAAGCGCGTGTCAGTTGAGGCTTTTGCTGCTACCTTCTCGCCCCCTCCTCCCCCCTTGGCTGACTCCCACCCTGACACAGCCCTCTCCATGCTCTATTCCTCTATATCTGATACTCTCGATATCCTTGCCCCTGTCATGAGAATCCGCCTGAAGCCCAAAGCCAAATGTAACTCCTGGTATGACTCGGATCTCGTCACCCTAAAACGCAAGTGTAGGGTGGCAGAGAGGAAATGGCGTGCTTCATGTTCATCCTCTGACAAACTGGCCTGCCGCCTGCTCCAAAGGCAATACCGGCTCTCCGTTCTCACCAAGAAGAGAGCCCTTATCCAAGCCCGCATCTCTGAGGCACCAAACAACTCGGCCGAACTCTTTAAAATCTGCAAGGAGCTGGCCAACCCTGCTGCAGTCTCTACCTCTCCTGTCCCCTCCCAGGCCCTCTGCACTGCACTGGCCTCGCACTTCATCTCAAAAACTCAGGACATCCTGTCCTCGCTCTCCTCCTCTCTCCTCCCTCCCTCTCTTCCCAGCTCTCCCTCTTGCTCTCTTGCAGCCACCCCTCCACCCTCCTTCTCTGCTTTTCCACCTTTTTCTGCTGATGAGGTCTCCAGACAAGTCCGATCTATGAAAGCCTCGTCTAAACAGGTTCACCCCTGTTCCTCCAAAACCATCAAGGACCACATCGACTCCCTGGCTCCTGTCCTGGCTGACTTCTGCAACCACTCATTCGCCTCTGGAGTCTTCCCATCCCCCCTCAAGCACTCCCTTGTGCACCCCCTCCTCAAGAAACCCTCTGCCGACCCCTCCTGCCCGGCCAATTATCGCCCAATCTCCATTACTCCCTTCCTGGGTAAGCTCCTGGAGAAACTGGCCATCTCCCAGCTTAACCTCCATGCTGACTCTGTTGGTAATCTGCATGACCATCAATCTGGCTTCAGAGCTGCCAGAAGCACGGAAACTGCTCTCCTGAACATCCGTGAGGACCTGCTCCTGAACCTCGATACCAACACTCCCTGTGTTCTCATTCTGCTCGATCTCTCCTCTGCCTTTGACACTGTCAACCATGCCATCCTGCTCAACTGTCTCCGTGATAACCTGGGTATCACTGGTCAGGCTCTGGCCTGGCTGACTTCTTTCCTCTCCGATCGACCCTCCCAGGTCCAAATGGGCTCCTTCCTCTCTGACATCTTTTTCTCCACCTGTGGTGTCCCCCAGGGATCCAACCTCTCTCCCTGGCTTTTCAACCAGTATCTGGCACTCCTTGCCCACCGCATCGCCGCTCTCTGCCCCTACTTCCAGTGCTATGCAGACGATACCCAGCTCATCTTCAGGCTACCCTCAGCCTCCTCCTCTCCTTCCCTCATCTCCGACTGTCTGTCTGCTATCCATGAATGGTGCGCCGCCAATGACCTCTGCCTCAACGCCAGTAAGACTGAGATTCTACTCATCGGCACACCCACTCCCTCCTTCCCTGCAGCTCTCTGGCCGGCCTCCCTTGGCCCCCTTCCTGCCCCTACCTGCAAGGCTAAAAACCTCGGGGTCATCTTCGACTCCACACTCTCCTTCTCTCCTCATATATCTGACGTTTCTAAGAAGTCACACTACCAGCTGCACCTCCTCAGAGGTATTCTTCCCTTCCTCTCCTTCCCCCAGAAGCTCACTGTCTCTCGAGCCCTGGTTCTCTCAAGGCTGGACTACTGTAACAGCCTCTATCTTAATCTGCCTGCCTCCACTCTCCGCCCTCTGCAACTTATCCAGAACAGAACTGCGAGACTTGTCCTTGGCCTCAAGCCCAGGGACCGTATCTCTCCAGGACTGAAATCTCTTCACTGGCTCCCAGTGGCCGCGAGGATCAAGTTCAAAACCCTCTGCATTGTCCACAAGGCCTTCTGGGGCCTGGGACCAAAATACCTCCAACTCTCTCTTCCTAAATATCTTCCTTCACGAGCCCTTCGCTCATCCGTCTCCAACTCCCTCATGGTCAGCCGTTTCTCGAAGCAACGAGCTGGGGGTAGATCTCTCTCCGCAGCAGGGGCCTCCCTCTGGAACAGCCTTCCTGCCTCCCTGAAACTTGAGGAGAACCATCTCCGGTTCCGGAAGCACCTCAAAACCTTCCTCTTCGCTTCTGCCTTCTCTCTCCCTCTCCCCTGCTAATCCTGCATAACTCCCCACTGAACTCAGCTCAAACCTGCATCTGGGCCACTCTCAGCAACCTCGGTCCAGGGCCCAGCCACTCTCCACCTGCACTGCCTCCCCGGCTCCCCCTGCACTGTGGGACTGTCACTGTATCCCTACAGCCCCTTTCCCAGCACTTGCTCTGCACTTACCTCGCACTTGCCACCAGCTGGCCCTTTCTATTTATTATTTATTATTATTTTATTTTATTTTATTTTTTTTTTACGCTACTTACCTTGTACTGCACTTCCCCCCCCACCTCCTCCCCCCTGCACTTCCTCCTTTTCCCCTTACCTCTGCACTTGCGCGATCTGAATGACACCTGGCCTAGTAGGATCGTTTGTCTGTTTTCCCCTTGTTTCCCTCCCTCCCTGCCTCGTCGCGCCTTGAAACACTTGTGTATAGGCGCGTTACAAATACCATATCATATCATATCATATCATACACAATGTGCATCCATATGCATGTTGCTATATTCCAGTCCTTAAAACCCATTGCAGTCCGCAGCGCTCCAACCAAATAGCCTCGCCCGGCTGTGGCCATCATTCTAAACCTCATCCAGCCCCCCGAAAGTGCTCCCTTTACACCCTAGCAATACCCATACAGTATCTCAGTCAATTATCGTGTCCATCTGGGGCCGCCTCCGTATCTCGTTCCGGGTAACCTTGCAGATCCAGCATGTCGTTGCTTGTTCCGGGGTGTCAAAGAATAACATTTTACCCTTAGGCACCACCTTCAATTTCGCAGGATACAAGAGCATATATTTCATCCCCGCCGCGCGCAGCCTTCTTTTGATCGCCACAAAGCAGTACTGCTGCCTTTGAACCAACATTGTGTATTCCGGGTACGCCGTGACAGTGCTTGAGGCCCTTTCAATAGTCCCACCTTTTCGGAAGTACTCCAGTATCTTCTCGCAATCCTTATAATTCAATATTTTGGCTATTATTGCTCGGGGAGGGGCCCCCGGCCGTGGCTTCCGCATAAGTGCCCTGTGTGCTCGCTCCACTGCAAATCCCTGTAACAGTTTTTCAGCCCCAATTTCTTGTAAGAGTAGGTTTTCTACATAGTCTGTCGGGTCCTGTCCTTCCTCTCCCTCCGGAAGGCCCATCACGTGGATATTATTCCTTCTCTCCCGCCCTTCCGCCTCCTCCGCAGGAGAATCCAGGTTGGCCACTTGTTTAAGGACGTGAATCTCTTTTGCGTGGTCAGTGCTGGTTTCCGTGTTGGCCTTCACTGCGATCTCCAGACTGCCCGTCCTTTCCGCTAGCCCCCTAACATCTTGCCGCAGCAGGGTAACTTCTATGCCCACTGCGTCTATTTTGGCATCTAGGGAAGTGCGCAGATCCGACAGAGCTGTCCCCCATGAATCTTTAAGCTCCGTGATGGCCGCCAATATGTGATGGTTTTCAGTCGCTGCCGCCCCCTCAGCCGCAGTTGTAAGGTCTTTGGGCGTGCTGACCACGGGAGATTGTTGTGTTTTGGCAAATATGTCAATTGTGGCCTGCATGTTCGTATTCTTGGTCACCACCCCTCTTGCCGCATCTTGTGGCCTCTCTCGTGCTCCCGAAATTGTCCAAACTCAAGTGTATCAGGTGTGCTGCTTACTTTCAGCTCGTGCCGTCCACAAGGCAAATGTCTTAAGTGAGCCCCTTCAGCAGCCTGCGCTTGTTGAGCTTGAACTCAGGTTGGGAAGTGCCCTCCTATATGTATGGAGTTCTAACGTGTTTCGCAGGCCACCCTTTCTTAATCTGCACCCGCCTGACTCCAGATGCCACGCAGTTAGTTATTCCTGCTGTGCGACCTCCTTCATATGAGGTCTCCGTGCGTATAAAGCATCTATTTCACTGCGTCTGCAGCCTCACTCGTTTCGAGCATGGTGCGTGCCCTGTGTGCATCCCAGATCCCATCCCGCCGGGTATGCTTGTCCTCTCTTCTCGGCCGTTGCAATGCTTCGTGTGCCGCCGTCCATCACACAGTCCGTCGCTTGCTGAGCAATGCCGGGCAAGCATAACTCGCATCCATGTCAGCGCGGCCCGTAGATTGCAGCAGGGCCGCGCAGAATATTACAACACGCGCACCCCGCGCCAGCTCTCAGTGGACCCAAGCTCGCACCGCCCGCAGCCCACTGCAGGGCTCCTGCTGTGAGCGAACCGCGTCCCAGCACTACCAGTCAGCTCCTCTCACCATCTCCTCCACTTCTGTCCCTGGGCTTCCAACTTCAGAGGCGGCACGCACTCAGTGCAGTCTGCTTCGCGGCTGCCGTGACACAATATAGCCGCTCAGATCACCGCCGCGGGAGCTCCGCATTACAGCTCCCTCTTGTTTTCTGCCAGTTTCAGTGTGCCGCTGCAGTTTCGATTCCTTTGTGGTTGGCCATTTTGAGCAACAAATTGTCCAGCAGCAGCCGTCTTCGTCGGTGCAATCTTCCCGAATTAAGCCTGCGATTCACTCGATTTATGCACCGAGTGTGGCGCACATCTTCCCCTTCACATACAACCAGTCCTGGGCCAAATTAGGCGATTTTAAGGGTAGTTTTCAAAAAATCATTGTCGGATCCCCTAGGAGCTGCCAGGAAGCATGTCCTACTGCAGGGCTGCTCAAGCCACGCCCCCTAAATGTCCCTTATAATACTTTTCAAATTGACAAGATTGTATTGCTTTATAACTGAGCCCTATTTTGCTAAACATCTGTCCTTGGTTTTAGCAGCATCATAGAAAACGATTTATGGGCACAGATAAGTATGCTATAGTGCCCTTTGAAATAAGCACAATCTTTTCGGAATCGGTCGATTTACATGTCAATTATTTAGGTTATCATTTCTAAAACAAATCTAATTTTCCCTTTACAACTCCATGACAATGCACTGAATGTGAAGGAGCAAGATTCTGCATCCATGTCTTCCCTGGAGTCAACAACAACTTCGAGCGCGCATCAGGTAGTTTTATTTAGCTATTCAGTTCCGGAACTGTTTTATGCATGGAATTTGAGATAATATGATCAAATTTACGTATCCTTTCGTTTGTTTACATAATGTTTAATTTAGGGTTTTTATTGATTTGTACCATTGTCTACATCACAATGTGTGTTTTCAATTTCAATTGTTTCATCCATACTAAAACAAGTACTGTGTTACAGGGTGATGCTGGTACTTCGACTACAATTACGCCATCCTTTGGAGCTGATACAGAGCCAGAAGTATGCGTACTGACAGTTCCCTCAAATGAAAAAATAGTAGGTCCATGATCTGATACCATTAGACAGTGACATTATAAACGAGCATCTTTTGCAAATTGCTTCAGTGCAACATTTCAATCAGTGGGTTTCGCACAGTCATCTTTGATCGAGTAAACTAGCCATCAATCAGGTGAAATTCGAAATGTATATTTTGACTACGTGACGTACACGGAGTACAAGGGTATCTGTGCAAGCCATGTGTGCGATGGAATAATTTGATTTCAAATACAAATGACTTGTTTTTAATGAATATTCGTTTCTAGGGATGTATACAAGATCGGGATATAGAAGAGGAGGCACGTGGATCCGAGTTGGCGCACAGAAAACCAAGAAAGCAAAGGTGACTAACAAACAATTTCATTTTCAAACAGTGTTTTGTGCTGTTACCTTCATAACATGGTTTTAAAAAAATCTAAAGTGCCATATACTGTATGTTGAATTTACATTGAACATGTTTTTCCAACCCATCTTCTAGTTGCCCGACGTTGTACGAACTATGCAGACGCAGACAGCTACAGAAATCGGAGATGCTGCTTGCCAAACTGATTTCACCATGGAGCAACTATTATTTGAGGCGCAGCGTGTTCAAATCAATAAGCAGACTCGAGATGCTTTTGTCCAATGGCCAGAAAATGAATTGAATATGATTGGCAAAGCCAGCAAAGTGATTTTGGACCATTGCTACAATGCGAGAGCTCCACCAGACGAAGATGAAACTGAATTAGTTGCAGACCACTTGACACAATCGACACCCGCCAAAAAAGGGCCATCACAAAAAACAATCGACATTGATGTTTTCTCCGATTCGTGTTCAAGTAATAGAAGCTGAAATAACAGAGACCGAAGCATCAACACAATTGACCGAGGAACTAGCCAAAGATCTCAACTACATTTTGTCCAGTTGGACTGATATGTCAACCACAGTTGAGTCAGAAACAACATTCATGCAGGATGATAGTCTAATAAAGGAGAACAAATACATTGTATTCGATAGCTGCTTGATGGAGATTATAATGATGCTGAAATGTGTGCATCCAGTGAGAGGGGAAGTATGCGGGAAGTCATTGGTGAATGTGACTCGTGTATCACAAGGCAGTAACCTCAAAATACAAGCCACCTGTGAAATGCTCCATGCAAAATGTTCATGGCCGCTCAAACGTTGCTGGGGAGACTGCAAGCTTGAAATCTACTGTGTGCAGCTGCTTTACTTTTCAGTGGCTCTAGTTTCAGTATGTTGTCCAGTTTCGGTCAATTTGTGGGACTCCAGTTCCTTTCTAAAACGCAGTACTACAAATATCAACGTCAATATCTATTCCTTGCTATTAGTGAAGCTTTGAAAATTGAACAAATGTCTATTCAAAGTACATTCTCCGAGAAACGGTTCAGGCTAGCTGGCGATGGACAGTGTGACAGACCCGGATTTTCAGCAATGTACTGCACATACCACTTTCAGGACATGGAAACTAAAAAAAATTGTGAGTTCAGTGGTCGTGCAGGTGTCCGAATGTAAATCCTCAGTGGCCATGGAAAAACTTGGTTTTATAAAATCCCTGGAAGATCTCCAATCGAGGGGAATGCAAATCGACCTCATAGCCACGGACAGACACGTTTCAATAGCTAAGACAATGAGAGAGCAGTTTCCAAATATTCGCCATCAATTTGATGTATGGCACGTTGCAAAATCAATCAAAGAAATCTCATCTGCAGGGAAAAAAAAAGGTTCTGAAAATATTTTACAGTGATCCCAGTCTTTCAGCAACCATCTTTGGTGGAGCTCCAAAACTTGTGATTGGCCTGCAGAAATTCTACCAGAGAAATGGCGGTCACTAATGCACCACTGTTCTAACATTCACTCTTGGACAGAAAACCAACATTTCCACCAATGTGCACATGGCCCTTCTGTCGCCGGAGCAAAAACGGAAGAAGAAGTGGTTGATTCCATCTTCACCTCCACACAAAGCTCTTGAGAAGATTGTGTTTGATAAAACTATATCAGGAGATCTGTAGGGACTCACAGAATTCTATCACACGGGAGATTTGGAGGTGTTCCACAATATGTGCCTAAAGTACAGGCCAAAGAGATTGCAGTTCGGCATATTCAGGATGCAATATAGGACATTACTAGTGGTATTAGCGCATAACGAGAATTTAGGGCATGAACAATCAAGGACTGTGGGAAACTTTGGGATGCTTCGCTGCACAATGGCCATTACGAAAAGAAACAAAAAATGGGTGGTCAAGCCAATATACAAGGAAATGGAATTCATTTTTGTGAAATATCTTATTATGACTGTCTTGGACATACATACTCACGGAATTGCACAAGATTTTGTTCCGAGGACACATACATTGCCAAAAAACATTACACACGTGCCCTGTCCACCTAAAGCAGTGCGCGAGGAACAGTTTACTTCCAGGTTGAAATGATTACCATCTGTTTTTTTAATCAACAATGTTTTTAAAAAGTGTCCAAATAAAGCATCCAATTTGTCTTATGAAATCTATCCTCTTTGTCAATTTTTTTTTCAACAAGTACGATTTTTACGAATGCCATTCAATGTAACAATGTGCTTTCACACTTCCCAGTTTCGTCGATCTACTGTGGGTCCTTCACTGATCGTGGGAAGGCCTGATGGATAACAGCATGAAAACAACTTTGGGGTTCTGCAGTTGCCTTACCAAACAGTTGCCCAAATAGCTGAATAACTAATCGTCCCACAGAATGATGAGGCCTAGGCTAGATAAGATACTTGGCATGCAAGAACTACTGACTGTGACCAAAACAGCGCATCAATGTGGGTTGTTGGTGAGAAATAGCTGCACTCTGACCAATATATTCATGGGGGCATGTGTTGGGGGTCGTTGCTAATGTAAGAAAGGAGTGGGTCGGTTGAGCCCCCAGCCCCCATACATTATATGCGAAAGTGACACCCTGCTCTTGCACTTGTGGGGGACACCTCCTTTGCCCTTCTGCAGCCATGGGGAAGAAGGCCCTGACATAAGCAGAGGTGGGGCTATTGCTGTTAGGGAGAATTCTCTGTTTAGGCTGAATTTCCTAACCTAGTGAGTCCCCCAGCAGCTTTGCTGGATTTTTGGGGTTTATTTTTTTCTCCTGCCAAGAGTGAGACTCTTTTACCCTCACTCTTGGACATGTTTTGAGTGTGCTTCTTTGAATCTAGATGTGTTTAATGGGCTATGGGGTCTTTTACTCCATAGGGCTTCATGTGTTTTTGGGATGTGTGTTACACGGCACCCTCAGTGCAGTGACACAGGGGTGTCATAGTGACCCCCCAGTATAGACTCCATACCCTGGGACTGACTACTGTCTCACAGGGCATGTAAAGTTACCATTGACTTTACTAGTCTTAAATTCTGAACAGAACCAGTACAAACCATCATATTGTGGACGTACTGGCTGGGGCAATTCGATTGCCCCAGGGTCTGTTAGTCGAGGGGGCACGTCTCTGTCCCCCCTGATCGAGTTTTGGCTGGTGGCAGTGGATACTACTTTTTATATTCAACCGCAAATATTTTCCTATGGGATTTCCCATTGTTTTAGGCTACTATCTCTATTTAATTATTTACAGTAGCCTCGAACATACCGCCGGTTTATTTAATTAATATTAATTCTCCGGTTGGTATTCTTTGCCAAAACTTGATTCTAAAATGGCTTTTGTGTTCTCTTCTGTGACTCCAACCCAAGTCGAGCCCTTTGTTCCACTTTTTGGCGGGCTTCTCCACAGAAGCCCTCCAAAGTGGTGCCACTCTGTCTGGGGTATTTAGGAGGAGTGGAGGGGGATTTAGGCACCCTGGACTGAGTTGCCTACGCAACTCAAGTCGCACTCCGTCCTGATTGGCCCAAGTGGTGAGCCGGCCGGCTCACCACTTAGCATGTTTGAGTGACAGCTAGGCTGAGTGAATGGGGGTTTTCTGCATAAAAGCAGGGCTTTGGGGACTGGAACTTCAGAAGTTGCCACAGGACCTAAGAATCCGATGAGGGAGAAGCTGAGCCGACCTGCCACGACACCACCACCGGTGGAGCCCTGCTGGACCGCCTCACCACTTTTCCCAACGACAGAGGAGATCTCCCGCCGGAGAGTCTTCTTCCTTTGACTGGTGGGGATAACCAGTTTCACCGTCTTTTCGCCTTCCCGACGTACCTCGTGGCCACCTTGCCTGTGCCAAGCACCCCAGCAACCGGGATACCACGTTTTACCACGACCATGAAACAAAGGTACCACCTTTAACCGGAAAACTCTGCGGCTGGTTTCTTCCTTGGTAGTGCAACGACCTTCATCTTTCCTCCAAGTCAAGATCTTCTCTTCCCCTGGACGACGACGCAACTTGCACCCACTACCAGGAACAACTGCCACCGCTGGAGGATCCTTCCCACTTAAGGTACCGTGTCCCGCCTGGCTTCCCTTGCTACCAACTGTACGGGGTAGATTTAGCCCCCGGCTTTCTAACCTGGGTTAGCCTGGGACACGCTGGCTTAACTTTCCTAAGCCTCTCTAAACTCTTTTTGAACCCTCTGCAAGACTTTCTAAGCCTAGTGTAACTGTGATTTTGGGCGCATTTGTGCTCTGCTCTCTCTAAGACTGGTCCCAGCCTTTGGACTTAGGCTCACCAGTGACATTTTGCTCTTCTGCCTTGCTAACAGTGTTCCCGAATTTTAGAGTGGTGTACCTTTCCATATTCTGTCTTTTTCCCTCCCTTTCTCACAAACCTATTGGAGTGCCATCTAGTTAAGCGCTCACCTCTGTATGAAAATAAGTGGTGTTTTACAGTGACTTAGCTGATAAGGAAAAAGGGGTGTATATATTACAATAGTAACTGTGTTTAGAATAATTTACAATAAGAGTGCTGGAGTGTTTCAAACAGTGTGTTTTTAAATAAATAATTATATACTTTGATAGCAAAGCTCTGGTCAGTGTTTGCTTGTATTGTTGTATCTGAGTGCCTATTGTGTATACTTTGCATACTGCCTAACTCTTCTTGAGAGAAGTCTGACTGCTCAGCCACAGCTACCAGGTAAATCTGGGTGGTACAGACTGCTACCAAGTGGGTTTACTGCTAACACCTGTAGTCCTAAATCTTTTGCAGTGTTCCCTAAGGGAACTGCACAGGTTTCTGCCTAACAATTGCTAGTCACACTTGGACTCCATTTTGTGTACTCTCAACTCCAACTTTGGACTAGGCCGCATTCTGTCATTGCAAAGTTTCCCCTCCCCCTCAACAGCGCCACGAACAGCGAGCACTGACAGCCCCCACCTTTTCCTCCTGTGCCTGTGCCTTATGGATGCGCTGAGACAAGATGTTGCAAACTAAGAATATATTAATTTAAATCTTCCTCTGAGATCACTGAAACCATGACTTTTAGTTGTTCATCCATCTCAACAAATGGTCTCCTGCAGCTCTCACACCCGCTGCTGGAAAATTATTGCTTGTTCAACCTTGTGCTCCTCCAAAGCTATTCTTTTCATGAACCTTCCTCCCAGACATCATCCAGTAGAGGGATGGACGTGACTGTCTTCCGCCAGGACTCCCAGCGCCATCCGTTTTTGTCTCCTCCTGCACCAAGTTGAAGAGTGTAGATGCCATTGACATCATGGCATGAAAGGAGCCTTCTTCATCTGGTGGCAAAGCCCTGGCAGGCTCGTCAGCACCCAGCGGATCTCCGTCTGCTGGCACATAGTCATCACTCATCGGTATGAGTTGCTGTAGTATCTGTACCAGTGCCCGTGTGCGGGGCTCCTCCACTACAGAGGCCAAGACCCAATGCAGAGGCGGCGGGGTTGTCAGTTGAGACCTTGGGCCAGTGGGGTCCTTCGATTTACACTTCGGCCTGGACGGGTTCCTTGACGGCCTTGAGGCACTGCAGGCCGGAGCAGGTGTATCAGACAGTTTTTACTTTATCTTCGACACCACTGTGTGCAGAGTTGTAAGGATGTCTGACGACATGTCCCTGGGCGCCAGCTGAGGAGTAGGGGGAACAGGCGGCTACAGATCCGGGCCGACAAATCTTCTTGAGCTATAGGGCATACTGGTTTTATCCATTTCTGATCCCTACATGGGCACTGTCTCACGGCCCCCCTCGTGGTCAGAGTTGTAGTCCTCAGGCAAGTTGTTGTCGGAGCTCGTGTAGATGTGCACGAGCTCCATTGATGCTTCCTTTGGCCTTGCTCACCCCTGTCTAGACTGTGGTTCCGCGGGCATTAGTCGCTCCCTGTCCTTCTGTGACTCCTTCGGGAATGGGGTGACAATAGGAACAGTCCCCATCACTGGAGGTAGGGTCACTTGCGGGGCTGCTGCCCTTGTCACCGTAGAGACCACCTTTGACACTAGGCCCCGTTTTGACAAAGTCGTGAAGATCATCAATGGAGTCGTCGACGAGGTAGATGCCGAAGCTTTCGTCGACAGGACCGTGACAGTTGACGAGGTTGTGGTCTTCGACGAAATGGATGTCTTTGATGACAAAGCGGTCGCCAATGAAGTAGTTGTCTTGGCTGCTGATGTTGTCGTCGACGGGAGGGAGGAGCCACCTGAGGACCTCGCCTTTGCAGGCTAGTCTGAAGACAGTACACAAAGCTACGAATGGGTTAAGGACTTCCTCTTGGAGGGAGCTCCCGTCACTGGCAGGCTTCCTGTGGATGTAGATGGCAACAGTGATCGTGTACTTCCCGAACTGGGTCCCGTGGGCGTGGCAAACCCAGCGGGATCCATAGCATGGAGTTCGGCCATCTTTTGGGCCCCATGGACAGGGCATCCTCAAAGGGCCTGGACCTTTTCTCCGAGGGAGTTTGCTCATGGGAACAGCCGGTCCTGGATGAGGGCTGACCGTGCCCGTAGGCAGCGTCAGAGGCCTTCCCCAACTTGAGCCACGCTGCCAACCTGCTGTACAGGTGCTTTTTTGTCTTCTTCGGAAATCCATGTCAAATTTCACACCCATCCTCATCGTGGTTTGGATGCAGGCGATACAAACATTTGTGATGCCGATCTTCGACATACACATTTCTCAGTCCACATTTCGCGCATATCTTGAAGCGGCTCCTCTTCTCCTCGGACAAGTTGGAAGGCACGAAGTAGGCCCAACCTTGGGCCTCTTGAAACTTCGAAGAGAAGAGCTGCGATGAAAGTTGATCTTCGCTGACAACGGATCCTTGCTGCCGGTAGTCACCCTGCGGTCCAACAATGAAACAAAATCGGTCAAAAGAATATATTTTTAATAAAAAAAAACTCAAATTATCAAAAAGGCACAAAGAGCAAGAAGCGAGAACTCCCAACACTGAAACGTGTGGTAAAAATCTTAAAATGGCACCAAGAGTGGAGCTTAGGGAGACGACTGTCCTTGTATGGGGCAGTATGACCCAAAGGACATTGATTGGTTTAGAGGAAAATAACAAGTTACTTCTCACCTTGTAACATTCTTTCAATGGGATGTTCTCCGACGTATTCCTCATCTTTGATAATTCGTCTCCAGCTTGCTGGCCTCGCAAATTTTTTCTCTGTAGAGGGCGCTACGCGTCGACGTCCGCCGAGTCGATGTCCCTCGACAGTCACTGTATCTGCGCCGATGTCACCATGCCCATAAATAGCCACGTGCGGCGTCCGTTGCTCAGTTCCGTTTTGTAGCATAAGATAAGTCATGCCTGAATTGGTTATTGACCTTGAAGGAGCGTAAGCTGCAACCACAAGGGAAGTATTACTGCGGGGTTGGATGGGAGGGGCGATAAGGAATACGTTGGAGGAACATCCCATCGAAAGAACGTTACAAGGTAAGAAGTAACTTGTTCTTCGAAGGGATTGTGTCCTCCAGCGTATTCCTTATCTTTGATAGACTCCCATAGCAGTGGCATGTAATTGGAGGTGGGAGTAATAATGTCATGCATCCCTTTTAGGAATGTACCGAATGTAATACGGCTTTGCCAAATCTGGTCTCTTGACTAGTGGAGGAATCCAGATTGTAAAATCTTGTGAATGTATGTGCGGATGACCATGTGGCAGCCGCACATATGTCTCGGACTGGTACCCCTCTTTGGAGGGCCGAAGAGGCTGCGATACCCCTGGTTGAATGAGCCCTAAGATTTTGGGGTGGCTCTTTCCCTGCCAGTTTGTAACATTCCAGAATGGCCAAAATAATCCACCTGGAAATGGTCTGTTTTGTTATGGGTAGTCCCAACTTGTGACCTGAGTATCCTACAAACAGTTGGTCAGCTTGCCTAATCCTAGCCAGTCTGCTCATGTAAAAGCTTAGAGCTTGCCTTGGGTCCAGCCTATGTAGCCTTTCTTCATCTTTCCCCGGATGGGGAGGAGGGTAGAACGAAGGTAAGGTAATTTTCTGAGTGATGTGAAATCTAAAACCACCTTTGGGAGGAAATTAGGCTTCACCTGTAGGACAACTTTGTCCTTATGGAAAATTGTATGAGGGGGTTTACAAGAAAGAGTTTATAATTCGCTCACCCTCCTAGCAGATGTTAGTGCTACCAATGGGACAGTTTTAAGAGTGAGAAATCTCAGCGAACAAGAATGGGGTGGTTCGAAGGGAGTACTCATTAGGAAATTTAAGACTAAATTTAAGTCCCATAAGGGAACTTGGAATGGTCTTGGAGGATAAACATTAGTTAATCCCTTCAGAAATTGTATTACTAGGGGTAGTTTGAAATACGATGGTTCCTCCGAAGTGCGCTTGAAGATTGATAGCTCTGCGAGATAGCCTTTTACAGTGCCCACTTGAAGGCCTGATTTTGCCAAGTAGAGTAGAAACGATAACACTGTTTGTGTACCACATGAAAAAGGGTCGATATTCTCTTCTCTATACCAGCTGCAAAATTTGTTCCAACAGCAGCGGTATAAAGACTTTGTTGCTGGCCTTCTGGCCGAAAGCAACACCTCCATGACGTCATCAGGGAGGTCCCAATCCTTGTACCCCACCCTTTCCCAAGCCAAGCGTGAAGGTTGAGGTTTCTGATGTTTGGATGGAGAACCTGACCTCCCTTCTGTGAGAGAAGATTCTCTTTGAGTGGAAGACGGATTGGAGGACAGATGGACATATCTAGAAGGTCTGGGTACCACGTTCTCCTGGTCCAGTCCGGGGCAATTAGGATCATGGTTTTCCAGAATCTTCTCAACCTCCTGATCATTTGAGGAATAACAGGGACTGGTGAAAACGCGTAAAGGAGTGGGAACTCCCAGTCCACTACGAACGCGTCCTCTAGAGCTCCTCTCGGGGAAATTCCCTTGAACAGAACAGATCGCACTTCCTGTTGGTGCTGGTGGCAAACAGATCCACCTGAGGGGTTCCCCAAAGGGTGAAGATCTCTTGAAGGACTTCCTGAGCTAGCTCCCACTCGTGGCAGACTGTGCTCTGCCTGCTCAGAGCGTCCGCTGTCAAGTTCTTCACTCCGGCTAGGTGGACTGCCGATAGAGAGATTCGCCTCTTTGCACAGTGGCAGTGACCCTATGCCTCCTCTTTTGTTGAGGTAGTGCATGGCCACCGTGTTGTCCGTCATTATCAGGAAATGTTTCCCCTGTACAGATGGCAGAAAAGCCTTCAGCGCTAGTCTGATTGCTCTCAGCTCTAACAGGTTGATATGTAGTCTGGATTCCGATTGAGACCAACGACCGCTGATGGTCAAGTCGTTGGCATGGGCTCCCCACCCCGTGAGTGAAGCGTCCGTGACTACTGTTATCTCCGGCCATGGTTGCCAAAACAGTTCTCCTTTCAAGATGTTCTCGGGATAGGCCCACCATTGAAGGTCGTGGGCTACCTTGTCCGGAATCCGGAGGAGATCTGTCATTCTTCCTGAGTATTGTGACCACTGGGCCCTTAGTGCCCACTGGAGAGATCTCCTTCTCAGGCGAGCCTCTGGCACAAGGAAGATGCAGGATGCCATGAGGCCTAGCAACCTCAAAAAGTCGAAGGCTGGGAGATGTTGGGCATTTTGAAACTTGTTGACCATCTGCAGAATATCTTGAGCCCTCCACTCCGGTGGCGAGGCTTTTACCAGGGAAGTGTCCAGGACCGCTCCTATGAACTGGAGTCTCTGTGATGGTATCATCTGTGACTTCTTTAAATTGAGGGAGAAGCCCAGTTTGTGAAGGAAGTGGCAGACATAATCTAGCTGGATCTGAGCTTGTTCCGAAGACACACCTCTGATCAGCCAATCGTCCAGGTAGGGGTAGACGTGGATCCCTTCCCTCCTTAGACTTCCAGCCACTACTGACATTAGCTTGGTGAAGACCCTCGGGCCAGAGGTCAGCCCAAACGGCAGAACTCGAAATTGAGAATGAGAGCCGCCAATTGCGAACCTCAGGTATTTCCTGTGTTTGAGATGGATTGGCACATGGAAATAAGCATCCTGGAGGTCCAGAGATACCAGCCAGTTCTGGAGCTGGAGGGCCTGAAGGATCTGAGAGGGAGTTACCATCTTGAACTTGTCCTTCCTGAGGAACTTGTTCAATTCTCGTAAGTCCAAGATGGGTCTCAGTCCTCCGTCCTTCTTTGGTATGAGAAAGTAGGGGGAGTACCAGCCCTTGTTCCTCTCCGCTACAGGTACCGGTTCTATGGAACCTTTCTCTAGCAGGTCTACAATTTCCTGTAAGAGGAGCGGATCTGGAACTTTTAGAGAGCTGTGCCCCGGTGGACGACTCTGAGGGATGTGTAGAAAGGGTAGGCAGTAACCCTGGGCAACTGTCTCCAATGCCCAAGCATCTGATGTGATAGCCTGCCATTCCGTCAGATGGTGAGTTAACCCTACAGGTGTTTTGTGTGGAAAGACCTCAGAGTGGTTTGGGGGCGGCTGATGCAGATGCCGAGGGTAAAGAGGCACCTGCTGCTGCGGCCTTAGTACCTTTGACCCGTCCACCTCGGGTGGATCTCCTTTGGCCTCTTTGAGCCGGCTGTCCTCTGCCTTTCCCGAATGCGGAATAATAGAGAAAGGACTTTCCTCTCCCAGAGGTTCCTGAGGGGCGAAAAGGAGTTTGGCAGATTTCAGCTCCTAAAGATTTTGCTGCTGCTTTAGATGTTTGCAACTTTTCCAGACTGTCATCAGCCTTTTTATCGAATAAAGAAGAGCCGTCAAAGGGCATATTCAAAAGTCTGGCCTGTACATCTGGAGCAAAGCCAGACTTTCGCAACCACGCATGCCTGCGGATTATAGTACTTGCCGCCATGGCCCTGCTGATACTGTCGCGGAATCGATGCCAGTTTGAAGAGATTCGCACATGGCATCTTTGCCATCTTTAATGATGTTAAGGAAGGCTTCCCTTTCCTCTCCTTCCGGTATGCAGTCAGCCGCTGATGAAGCACACTCCCACAGTGTGTGACTGAACCTGGCGAGCGTACAAGTGGCGTTGATGGACTTCAAAGCCATACTACAAGCAGAAAATACTTTTTTTGCCATAGAATCATACCTTTTGTCATCTCTATTCTGTGGAACAGTAGGGTAAGCGGATCTGCCGCTTGATGAAGTTGCCGCTTGAACCACCAGGCTCTCTGGAGTCGGGTGTTTTGATAAATATTCAGGGTCAGCAGCAGCTACCCTATACTTGGCTGACAATCTTTTATTGACTGCAACCTTTGTCTAGTATGTCTGTAAGGTCATCCTGTTGAAAAACAGGTGAAGGCGCAGACCAACCCATGAATTCAATAATCCTTGCCATCAGGGTTCTATAGGGGGTTTCGACATGTTCCCCTGGGTCTGGTTTGACATATTCCACTTCTGGGGAAGTGTCCAGCCCACTTGCCTCATGTAATGATTCCTGTAGGTCTTTCAACCTTCTTTTCTCAGAGGTAAAATCCTCTGAAACAGGTGGTGTGGTCCTCTGCAGCCCGAAAGTCAGAATCCTCCCCTTCTTCATAGAGTGAAGATAATCTGGGGTACTCTGACCACAGAAATGGTGTAAAACCATTTCTAAGGCAGAAGGAGCCAAACTCGTGATTATTGGGTGAGAAAATGTCGATGTCGACGCCGATGTGAAAGGCTTCGAAGGCGCCGAGAAAGGTGTCGAGAAAACTGGAAGAGGCCTCGAAGAACTCGAGAGGATCGGGATCCTACTCGAGGATGTCGACGACGTTCTCGGCGTCGTGCCGGAGGCTCTTGGTATAACCGTTGGCTGCGAAGTAGCCGTGGTTTTCTCTTTTATCGGCGTCGATGTCGGTGTCGACGATGGCGTCGATTCGATCGACTGATGCGTCGAAGAACCCTTTGACAACGGCGTTGATGGCGCCGATCCATGCGTCGAAGGAATCTTCGACGACGGCGAAGATGGTGCCTTCTTACCCGATGGCCCGTGGCGCTCTCGGGTGGACTATTTAGCCGGGTGCAACGACTCGCTTCGATTTTTTGGGTTTTTCACCCAGGGTATCACCCTCAGCTGTCTTCGAGGAGGCCGAGGCCGCTTTCTCAAAGACGCTTAGCATTTTCTTCCTGAATTCCTCCGACTCCGCCTGAGAGCTGTGTTTTGTGGGGCAGGAGACCCTTTCTGGGGAAACAGAAGATGACGAGGAAGGGGATCTTCGACGTCTCTTCTTTGAGTGTCTAGATCTCGACGAGTGGTGCGAGCTACTTCGAGACCTAGAATGGGAATGCTTTCGACGGCGAGGAGACGAATGCCTTGACTCGGCCGAAGAAACTTTCGAGGAGGTTTTTTTGACTGACTTACCTCTCCCGAGCTTCCCCTTGCGCTCCTTCAAGGCTTTCGCCGTCATGGACATGCAGTCCTCACACTCCGAACAATGGTGCTCGACACCCAAGCACCACAAGCAGATCCTGTGAGGATCCATTATCGACATTTTCTTTCCGCAGTCTCTACATTTTTTTTTTAAACATATTTTTATTGTTTTCATAGATAGTACAAAAGTAAACAATCCCCAACGTTCCCATCCCACCCCCCCCACCCACCCTGTTCGGAAGAGAAGTCCATGTTCAAATGTCCTCGGTATCGATTAAGAAGTGAAAAAATCTGTTATTTTTATATAGTGCGGGCACCACTGTGCCATATAGTCTGATTGGAGATATTCTAGTACCCCTCCCCATTCTTTTATGAAGGCGCCTTGTGTTCCTTGGATATTGTGTGTTATCTTTTCCATGGTCATTTGGGACCAGACCTTATATAGCCATGTGTATAGCAATGGTGGATCTTTCTTCTTCCATCCCTGTGCGATCGTGGCCCAGGCCGCTATGACTAGGCCCATGAGACTCCTCCATTGCGCCTTAGTGAGTGTTTTGGCATGATGCCCTTTGAGTCCGCAAAGCCATCGTTTTTCTGGAAATCGTTCCAGTCTCGACATTTTTTGAAGCCGGACCGCAGAGTCGTCGGTTCGGATGAAGAAGCCATTGAGAACGAGTTGGTTTTATCGAGTAAATATAAGAAGTTTATCTGACTGAACTGAGCAACGATATTCCGAGGCCCCACGAAGCGCGGAAAAACAGAACTGAGCAACCAACGCCGCGCGTGGCTATTGATGGGCACGGTGACGTCGGCGCCGGTACGATGGCTTTCGAGGGACATCGACTCGGCAGACGTCAACGCGCAGCACCCTCTACAGAGAAAGAATTTCCGAGGCCAGCAAGCTGGAGACGAATTATCAAAGATAAGGAATACGTCGGAGGACACAATCCCTTCGAAATGCAGTTTTCAGGCTAAAGCAAAACTGCTTTTCTTTTTACTGAGGATTCCCAGCCTGACGACAGGGAATATTGATGAGCATGTGAATCCACGGCAGACCCCATGCTGGAGAAGAATGATACTTCTTCTGGACTATCAGAGTCTTCGCTGGCACATTGTGTAAGACCCTGGGTAACTGGATCCTTCATTTCACCCTTTAAAAATAACCCTTTATTTACTGGGTTGTTTTGCCTTCTGGGAACCTACTTTCTGGAAGAAAACACTTAAATACTTACCTCTGGGCCCTGGGATCGAACAGTATGTGTACTCACCCCATGTACTCCGGTTAACTCAGGAACCGCTTTGGCAGCTCTTTTGAATAGCTGTCCCCCATGCCCCTAATCTGTGTCTTGGTTCCGGTGAAGGAGGCCCGGGAATCTCAGTTGCAGTGGTCATTTTCTGCATTGGTATTTTAAGTCTGCCTGGTCAGCGTTCTGGCAAGAGGGTCTCTGGAACTGGACAGCTGGATGTCTCTGGCTCTAAGAAGAATGAACCACCACATTATCAACGACCACAAAAGACCCCTCAGGACACAATTCAGGCAGAGATTAGCGATGGCCACTTCAAAGAAATAGCAGAAGACAACCCTTGTGATTGAAACAAAGACGGTGGTCCTGGAAGGCCAATCTTTATCTTTGGACTGGAGAGCTGCAACTGCAGGGAAAGACTATTTTTTTCTCAAGTCGAGGGTCTGCAGAGTCCCAAGTCCGAAGTCAGAAGGGTGACGATGCAACAAGGTAGCCCCAAGGAAGCTGGCAAACCCACAGGATAGTTACAGAAGGCTTCCAAAGGTAGGATAATCACATAGGGGTCACCACTTGTTCCCACCAATCATGGTGTCAAAGCACTAATGAGGACCTTCTGGGTATCAGCAAAGGAGCAGTGCTTTGCTGGGAAGGTTGAAGAAGACAATGCTAGTTGGCGGCAATGACGAGTTACTGTTCTTTAGAGGGATGCTTCTCTTCGTATCGGTCTTGTCTTCAATGATGATCTCAAGAATGGCATTCTTGTATCGCAAATCTGGCCTCAGAGGGTAGACAGAAGGCCAAAATACAAGATGGCCACAGGACAGGTGAAAATCATGCCGGACAGCCATCTTAGAGCATATGGTAATCTATAAGGCATTAAGTAGTAAAATGCAAAAGCGCACAAGACAATTAAAGAAAAACAGTAGAAAAATATCTGCTGCCACCAATCAGTCTTGGACACATCATGCATGTAACCATATAGTTACGAAAAATAGTAATAGGAGCACAAAGTATCCCCACCTCACCTCAGTGTAAGGTGAAGAGTGCAGTGCAAAATAAACAGGTAAATAGAGAACCACATTCCGTGCACTGATAGCCACAGAGACTGATCAGTGCTGCCAAAAACAGATGGAAATTAGCCAGGCAACTGAATTAAAAAGGTTTCCCTTGCCAACAAAAGTCAGGGCAGGTACCAACAACAGCAAACAGTTGGGAGTTCTGTAGATGTCAATGGGGGAAAGCAGCACAAAGACAATATTTTCTGACATGAGGTAGCAGTGCTACATATTAAACGGCAATGGAAGACATGCTCCGCCTCCACTTGTGGGTTTAACGACTAACTACTTCCCTCAAAACTAAATGAGTAAAGCTAGTGAGTGAAGTTGAAAAAGACATTCCCCAAAAATAGGCTAGAAGCAATCAGTAGATACGCTCCGGATCACAGTAAAAAGTACACAAAACACCCAAAAAGAAACATCTTCCCTAACAGTGGAGGATAGCCAGGAAATCCTACCCAAGTCAACCCTTGAGCCCAGTATCACCCAGCTTGTGGTAGCACTGGCATCCTCTTTGACCCTGCATCTGACACTCATAACCAGGCAGAGATATTTGCCACAAAGGGAACATGAACATACGACACAAAGGTCTACCATGGAATGAGAATATGCAGCGGTCAAAGAAAGCAATACAACATTTGCACTCTACCATCATCCTTTTTCACAGCCTTCTCCTTCTTCATGGACCCAGCTTTGCTGCCTTTTTCTGGGGGTTTCTTTGATACAGTGCCTGAAATCTTCTTCAGATTTATCTGTTGGAAAGAAATAACAAAAACCTAGTATACCACTTACAACTGGAGGACCAAAGAACAGCTGCAGATTCTGAAGCAGGTACATAATGTGCAGAAAGCTATAGTGTAAGAATTCACATATTCACATCACATGTTCTCTCACTGGCACACTGTGACCATTGACGCAACCCATTACCAGCACAAATGACAGTCTTGAAACAAAAACCAATATCCCTTCCCCTCCAAATATAAGAACTCTTTCATTGATCACAACTGAACCTTGAAATGGTCTCTTTTGAGCCTTTCAAACATTTACTTATGAAGATTGGCGAGTGTTAAGACCGAATGTCACTTTTGGGAACTCTGCAAAGCCTTTTAAGGGTCCGCCGGGACTTTTCTGCAATTTCCACTTCTCTTTTTTTGAGCACTGACATATTTGGGTTGTTAGGGGGCTGCTACTTAAGTTCCCGCCACTTCAAACATTTTCACTCATTAAGAGAACATGGTTCTTACAGCCCACTGAACCTTTCTGGTAGCCATTCGAGTACACCAAAGTATTTTGTAAATCCTACTCTTGGCCATTTTGTTTTTGGGGCTTCTTTTGTTCATGGGAGCCATGAGGCAGACCTAAAACGTTCATTGTTTCCACATAGATTCTTTGTGAGCCCAGTGAGGCATCCTCCATATTGGCTTTGACGGTTCATAGTGATAGTTTTGACAGTCAACGTTTTTCGACATACAAAAGTTCCGACACAAAAGCATCGGAAAAAAAAGTTTGTAATGCATTTTTTTTAATGGGGGTGTGGGGGGGGGTTCTCCCCACAAACCCCCAATTTTCTTTTTTTAAAAACTTGTTTTTCTACACGAAACAAAAAAAACATAACATGAAAAAAAAATGCATTCAAAAAATTTTTATTCAAAACTTTGTTTTAGGAACTGTTGTATGTCGAAACTTTTTTTTCAAAAGTATGACTGGACACAGGCTTTGACTGGTTTGAACAAGCCTCTGTCCCTTGGCTGGCCAGATCACATCCTGTAGAGTGGACTGATAGGGAGCTAATGTAGGGGCCACCCAGAGGGGCTGGCCCCCTAACACATTGTCCCTAACCCTATTCTGATTGGTGGGCTGGTTTATGCCAGTCTACGTGACTGGTGGTACAGAAGGGGAAACCTGTGCCCTGATGCCTGCGGGATATGGCGCGTAGTAAATAATAAATAAATAAACTAAGATTGGGTTGCTGATGGAATTTTCAGAAGAAGCAGATTTGCTTACCCGCTGGAGAATTTCCCACTGTTTTCACTCCATTGCTGCATTATAGGGACCAGATATGGCCAAATCTTCTGGATGCTATGTCCAAGGCTCATCTCCGTGTTAGGGAGAATTCTCTTATAAGGCTAATTTCCCAAACCTAGTGAGTCCCCCAGCAGCTTTGCTGGATTTTTGGGGTTTGTTTTTTCTCCTGCTATGAGTGAGACTTTTTTACACCCACTCTTAGGCATGATTTGAGGTATGTCTCTGACTGTTTTTGTGATTTTGGGCTATGGAGTTTTCCTTTTACTCCATAGAATATCATCTATTTTTCAGGTGTGTGTTACACAGCACCCTCAGTGCATTAACACAGGGGTGTCATAGTTACCCCCAAACATAGACTGCATACCCTGGGACTGACTACTGTCAACAAGGGCATGTAAATTCACCATTGACTTTACTAGCCCTAAATTGTGAACAGAACCAGTACAAACCATCATTTTGTTGAAGTACTGGATGGGGTTAATTATATTGCCCCTGAGTCTGTTTTCAAGGGGGCACTGTCCAGTCCCCCCTTGTCGAGTTTCTGGCTGGTGGCAGTGGTTACCACGCAAAATATTCCACTGGAATATTCTCTATGGGATTTTCCCATTGATTTTAAACGCACCACTTTTTGGTGCAATGTTAAGGATACCGCTGGTTTATTTATTTAATATTAAATCAACGGTTGGGTCTTTTTGCCAAAACTCTTTTCTAAAATGGCGTTTGTGTCCGTCTCTGTAACTCTGACCAAGGTCGAGCCCTTTGTTCCACTTTTTGGCAGGCTTCTCCACAGAAGCCCTCCAAATGGTGCCACTCTGTCTGGGGTCCACAGGATGGGTGGGGAGGGGAATTGGCACCCTGGACTGCGTTGCCTTAGCAACTCAAGTCGCACTCTGTTCTGATTGGGCCAGTGGTGAGCCGCCCGGCTCACCACTTAGCATGTTTGAGTGGCAGCTAGGCTGTTGGAGAACAAGTTACTTACCAACTCGTAACGTTCTTTCGATTGGATGTACCTCCAACGTATTCCTCATCTTAGATGTATCCCATCCAGCTTTGCTGCTCTTCGGAATTTTTTTCGGCAGAGGGCGCCGTGCGTCGATGTCGTCGAGTCGATGGTCCCTCGAAAGCCTCCGTCGAGGGTGACGTCATCGGGTGTATAAGTAGCATGCGTGGCGCCCGTTGGCCTCAGTTCTGTTTTTCCCCCTTTTTTTGCCTGTGATCTTGTACTGTGTAGATTGTGCCGGCAGACACATATCAGCCTTGCGAGATTTGAGATGGCAATAACCCGGAAAAATCTACAGAGAGGTAGGTTGGGAGGGCGATGAGGAATACGTTGGAGGAACATCCAATCGAAAGAACGTTACCAGTTGGTAAGTAACTTGTTCTTCGAGTGGATTGTGTCCTCCAACATATCCCTCATCTTAGATAGACTCCCAAAGCAGTATTTTGTTACTTTCTCTAGAGGAGGGGTACATTTTTTTTTTATTTTTTTTTATCAATGCCTTTTGATGGTGGAATAAAGCACTGCTTTTCCAAAAGTCAGCTCCCTAGACTGGGAAGCATCCAGGCTATAGAATTTTGAGATGGTGTGAAGTGAAGACCAAGTTGCTGCTTCGCAAATGGAACTTATTGGGACACCTCTTTGAAGGGCCGTGGAAGAGGCGATGCCTCTGGTGGAATGAGCCCTCAACCCTTCTGGTGGGTCTTTTTGTGCTAGTCTGTAGCATTCTGAAATGCAGTCTGTAGCATTCTGAAATGCAAAGTACAATCCAGCGTGAAATTGTCTGTTTTGTTACCGATTGACCCAGTTTCCTTCCTGTGTAGCCTATAAACAACTGGTTGTCCACTCTAAGCCTAGAAAGTCTAGAGATGTAAAAGCCTAAAGCTCTTTTTGGAACCAGTCTGTGTAATCCTTCTTCCTCCTTAGAAGGATGAGGTGGAGGACAGAATGAGGGTAAAACAATTTTCTGACTTAAATGAAAATCAGATATTACTTTTGGTAAAAATAATGGTTTAACCCTCAATACAACCCTGTCCTTATGGAACACAGTATAGGGTGGTCCAGAAGACAGTGCCTGCAATTCGCTCACTCTTCTTGCTGATGTTAGAGCAACTAAAAAGGCCATTTTCCATGTTAGTAATCTTAATGGACACGTGTGCATAGGCTCAAAAGGGGCACACATTAAGAATTTTAGGACTATATTTAGATCCCAAATCGGTACTTGAAATGGGTGAGGAGGAAACACATTAGTGAGACCTTTTAAGAATTGTGCTATCAAAGGAATTTTGAAGTAGGACCATTCTTCCGATGAGCGCTTGAAAATAGAAAGCGCTGCAAGGTAACCTTTTATTGTTCCGATATTCAGACCTCTATGTGCTAGGGTCAGAAGGAAAGATAGTACTTCCGGAATAGAACATAGAAAAGGATTGACATTCTTTTCCTTGCACCAGTTGCAAAACTTTTTCCAATGGCATAGAGACTTTGTTGCTGGCCTTCTTGCCGAAAGCAACACCTCCATAAGATCATCTGGAACGTTCCAATCCCTGTATCTCAGCCTTTCAGATACCAAGCATGAAGGTTGAGTGTTCTGACCTCTAGGTGGAGAACCTGACCTTCCATTTGACAGAGAAGGTTCTCTCTCTGAGGAAGACGTACTGGAGGACAGATGGACATATCTAGAAGGTCCGGATACCACGTTCTCCTGGCCCAATCCGGGGCAATTAGGATCATGCTGTTCCCGAAGCGTCTCAGCCTCCTGATGACCTGAGGAATGACGGGAATCGGCGGGAACGCATACAATGGTGGGAAATTCCAATCCACCACAAACGCGTCCTCTCGGATGAAATTCCCTTGAGCAATACCTTTCGCATTTTCGGTTGGTACTGGTTGCGAATAGGTCTACCTGAGGGGTTCCCCAAAGGGCGAAGATCTCTTGAATGACTTCCTGAGCTAGTTCCCATTCGTGGGACACCGTGCTCTGCCTGCTCAGAGCATCTGCCGTCATATTCTCTTCCCCGGCTAGATGAATTGCTGTTAAAGAGATTCCCTCCTGAATCGCCCAATACCAGAGCTGCATTGCCTCTCTGCACAGGGGTAGTGACCCCACACCTCCTCTTTTGTTTAGGTAGTGCATGGCCACTGTGTTGTCCGTCATTATAAGGACATTCTTTCCCCTGACAGATGGCAGGAAGGCCTTCAGCGCTAGTCTGATTGCCCTCAGCTGTAAAAGGTTGATATGGAGTTTGGACTCCGATGGAGACCAACGACCGTTGATTGTCAAATCGTTGGCATGAGCTCTCCACCCCAGGAGTGAGGCGTCCGTCACTACTGTGATCTCCTGCCATGGTTGCCAAAAAGGTTCTCCTTTTAGGATGTTCTCTGTACAGGTCCACCATAGAAGGTCTTGTCTGACCTGGTTCGGAATCTGAAGGAGATCCGTCATTTGACCTGAGAACTGGGACCACTGAGTCTTTAGGGCCCATTGAAGGGAACTAATGCTCAAGCGTGCCTCTGGAACCAGAAAGATGCAGGATGCCATGAGGCCGAGCAATCTTAAAAAGTCGTAAGCCTGGAGATTTTGGCCATTTTGGAATTTGGAAACCATCTGAAGAATGTCTTGAGCCCTCGTCTTGGGAGGCGAGCTCTTTCCCAAGGATGTGTCTAGTACAGCTCCTATGTACTGAAGCTGTTGGGAAGGTGTCATTTGAGACTTCTTGAAATTGAGGGAGAAGCCCAGTTTGAGGAGGAAGTGGCAGGTGACTTTCAGATGATCCAGTGCTTCCTCGGCAGAGAGCGCTCTGATCAACTAATCGTCCAGGTAGGGGTAGACATGAATCCCCCCTCTCCTGAGGTGCGCTGCCACCACTACCATTAACTTGGTGAAGACCCTCGGGCGGAGGTCAACCCAAATGGCAGGACTCAAAACTGATAGTGTGAGTTGCCAACTACGAACCTCAGGTATTTTCTGTGTTTGAGATGAATCGGCACATGGAAATAAGCATCCTGGAGGTCCAATGACACCAACCAGTTCTGGAGTTGAAGGGCCTGAAGGATCTGAGAAAGGGTAACCATCTTGAATTTGTCTTTCCTGAGGAACTTGTTCAAGTTTCTTAAGTCCAAGATGGGTCTCAGTCCTCCGTCCTATTTGGGGATCAAAAAATACGGGGAGTACCATCCCTTGTTCCGCTCCGCTGCAGGTACTGGTTCTATAGCACCTTTCTCCAGCAGGGTTAGAACTTCCTGCTGTAGAAGCAGGTTTGAAACTTTCAACGGGTGTCTCCCAGGTGGATTGCTTTGAGGTTGCTTTAGAAAAGGAAGGCAGTAGCCTTGGGCTATTATTTCTAGAGCCCAAACATCTGAAGTAATGGCTTGCCATTCTTGCAGATGCTGCGACAGCCTGCCTTGTACAGGTGTTTTGTGGTGCAAGTCCTCAAAGTGGTTTTGTGGCGGATGTTGCAGCCGCTGATGGCAAAGAGGCTGCAGCTGGAGCTGGCTTAGCATGTTTTCCTCGTCCACCACGAGTGGCCTTTCTTTGGCCCCTTTGACTGGCCATTCCTCTCATCTTTCCCTATGAGGTGTAATAACGATAGGATCGTCCCCTCCATGATTGCCCTTGCGCACGAAAAGGCTGAGGTTGCCTAATAGCAGATCCTAAAGATTTGGCGGCTGCTTTTGAGGCTGCAAGCTCTCAAGACTCTCATCAGACTTGTTGCCAAAAAGGTGAGACCCATCAAAGGCATTTTCAGAAGGCGGTTCTGTACGTCCGGTGCAAAACCCGACTTCCGTAACCACGCAAACCTGCGCATTACCGTGCTAGTGCCCATGGACCTGCTTACACTATCCGCAGTGTCCAATCCAGATTGAAGGGATTCCTGCATGGCCTCCTTTCCATCTCTAACGATGGCTAGGAAACCTTCCCTTTCTTCCCCTTCTGGTATGTTCTCCGCTGCCATTGCGATGCACTCCCACAGAGTGTGCGAAAATGTTGCCAAGGCACATGTGGAGTTGGCAGATTTTAATGCCATGCTCCCGGCTGAAAATACCTTCTGTGCCCAACCATCCACATGCTTATCGTCCCTGTCTGGAGGGATAGACGGGCTGCCTGTATGACCAGACTCTTGGGAGTTGGATGTTTTGACAGATAGCCGGGGTCGCTACTGGCTGGGCAGTATTTTGATGTGAGGGACTTATTTACCAGAGGAATAGAATCCAGAGTTTCCCAATTCTTGGCCACCCTGTTTTGTAAGGCTACATGAAAAGGTAGTACTGGGTCTTCAGTGGGACCATGGTCCAATATGTCTGTTAAATCGTCTTGGACGAATTGGGCTGGTGGTCTAGCCCATCCCAAGTAATCTACCACCTTGGCCATTAACTGACGGTAAGATGGACTGGCATGCTCTCCTGCATCTGGTCTACCAAAGTCATTCTCAGGAGAAGTGTCAATGCCACTTGCATTATGTAAAGACTCCAACAAATCCCTCATTCTGCTTTCCTCTGAGATTAAGCATTCTGGGACATTTGGGGGTTCCCATATTCCAATCCAAAAGGTACATTTTCCTCCTCGGATCTCTCCTGTTCCTAAAAAATTGAGGTCAAGGATTTGAAAAACTCCTTCCTAGGGAGAGGCTTGAAAACCTTCTCTGGGAGAGGAGGAGGAAGAGGTGTAGTAGCAGGCTCTGAAGAAATTACATGTTTTGTAACTTTCTTCACTTTTCCTGCTGCCCTGGGTTGGTTGGAGCCTTTGGCGCCGAGGGTTTCGGCGTCGATGTCGATAAAGGCGTCGACGGCGTCAACGACATAGTGGTGGTCGACAGGGTCTACTTCGAGGGCGTCGAGGCAGTCTTTGACAATTTTCCCTTTGAGGTGTGACAGGTCTCGGACGGCGTCGATGACCTCGAGCGGTCGACTCGACTCGAGCGTTTATCGCTCGGGTCCTCGAAGATTCCCTATCCTATCCTTTTACGATCACCCGGGCTTGAGGGCGCGTGAGTGTCGGAGCGATGACACTCCCGGCCGGCTTCTGAAGAAGGCACGGACCGAGGTTTCGCCTTCTCAAATACCTGCATTATTTTGACCCTGAATGCTTCCCACTCTTCGGAAGACAAATGTTTCGAGGGCATTTCATTTTTTTTGGAGACTCGTCAGACGACTAGTTGGAGGGAGACCTGTGGCGTCGTTTCTTCAATTTTTTTGATGAAGACGACGAGCGATAAGAATCACTTCGGGATCTAGATCGATGCCTTTCGCGTCTAGGAGATTTCTCCTCATGGGGTCTCGACTCGACGCTAGAGGCTTTTCGATACTTCCGACCTACCTGTAGCTTTCCTCTCCTTTCTCGCAAGGCCTTCCCTGTCATCGCCTGACACTTCGAACAGGCCTCCATGTCGTGGCCTTCTCCGAGGAACCACAAACACTCGCGGTGCGGATCCGTGATCGACATTTTTGAGCTGCATGACTTGCATTTTTTGAAACCCGATCTCGGGGTTGTGGTCGGTGTCGATGAAGAGGACATATTTCTTCTTGTTTATATATATATTCTTCACAGAACTCGAGGAGCGCCGAATGTCCGATGCAACGTAACTGCGGAAAAACGGAACTGAGGCTAACGGGCGCCGCACGTGCTCCTTATACACCCGATGACATCACCCTCGACGGAGGCCTTCGAGGGACCATCGACTCCACGACATCAACGCACGGCACCCTCTTCCAAAAAAAATTCCGAAGAGCAGCAAAGCTGGATGGAATACATCTAAGATGAGGGATACGTTGGAGGACACAATCCACTCGAATGGGGGTTTTTCTGCATAAAAGCAAGGCCTTTGGGACTGGAACTTTGGAAGTCGCCACAGGACCTAAGAATCCGAAGAGGGAAGAAGCTGAGCCATCTGTAACGACGACACCACCGGTGAAGCCCTGCTGCAACTACCTCACCACTTTCCCGACGACAAGAGAAGATCTTCTGCTGGACGAGTCTTCTTCCTCTGAGCTGGTGGGACCAACCAGTTCGCCCTTTTCGCCTTCCAAAGACGTCTCTTGGTCGAATTGCCTGTGCCAAGCACCCCGGCGGCAGGATAGCCAAGTTTCACCAGTTTGACAGCGAATAAAAGGAACGCACCTTTTATTGACAAACTCTGCGGCTGGTTTCTTCCCTGTGCAGTGCAACGACTCCACGTTTCCTCCTCGACGAGATCCTCTCTTCCCCTGGTCGAAACAATGAACTGCAACCACTGCCAGGAACAACTGCCACCGCTGGAGCTTCCTCTCTGTTTAAGGTATTGTGTCCTGCCTGGCCTCCCTTTCTTCGGTTTGCTCAAGGTGACCCTTAAATCTTTGGCTTGCCAACTGGGTTGGCCCCAGACCTTCTAACTTTACCTTCTTGAATCACCCCAACCTCTTTTGAACATTCTGCAAAGACTTTTAGTGCATTTTAAACCGTGTGATCCTGGGCACATTTCGCTTTGTTCCCTTTAAAGTGGGCCTGGCCTATGAACTTTGGCTCTACAGTCTATACTGCCTTTATTCCCTTGCTGAGAACTCTTAAAAGTGTTGGGACCTGTTTTATTTCTATGCTCTGCCTTTTTCTCTCCCTTTAACTGAACTATTGGAGTGCCATCAGGTTATGCGCTCACATCTGTGTTAAGAAATCGTGGTGTTTTAATTCAGACTTGTCTAATAGTTACTAAGGGAGGTGTGTATACTTTACCTGACTGTGTTTTAACTTGCTTTCGATTTAGAGTGCTAGTATATTGCCTAAAGTGTGTTTTAAATAAATAATGATATACTTTTTATACAAAGCTCTGGTCAGCGTTTGTTTGCTCTACTGTGTTTTTAGCCATATTGTGTATGCTCTATATACTGCCCTACTCTTCTTGAGAGAAGTCTGACTGCTCAGCCACAGCTACCAGGTAAATCTGGGTGATGCAGACTGCTACCAATTGGGTTTACTGCTTACTCCTGTAGTCTTAATCTTTTTGCAGTGTTCCCTAAGGGAACTGGACAGGATTCTGCTTAACAATCCGATTGGGGTTTTTGGCTACTGGTCCAGCGCCGTTCACCTGCTAGCGCCACTTAAGTGTTGGGCCATGCCTTCCAGGTTAGTTCACTGACAACTTCCCACTGTATATCTGTGGTTTAAACACCTTGGTGCTGGTCGCTTCCATCATTTGCAAGGGTGTTGAGACTCAACCGCTCTTGAAGGTCATCCTGGGCCACACCCCCTCCAATAGTCTTCGCCATAAGACTATTTTCTGTGGCTAAGCTGAGCTCCTTCGTACTTCAAATCGATCACTCGGCTTTGCTGCATTTTACTAACGTCACAGAGTCTCCCTCGCTGCTGCTTTTGCTTCTTGCTTGAGGGCTCCCTTTAAGAAAAGATTATTTTTTCTTTTCCATCATTTGAATAGTCATTGGCCTGGGGTTCACATCCATGAAAAGTCACATCCTGAAAAACGTACCTAGTAAAGAACATTGTACTTACCAGTTTTTTTTTTTTTTAACGTCTTGTAACAGACTGAGAACCCATGCCATACCTCTGTACCCTGGAGTAGGGGGACTTCACACTACTTACCCTCAGGATTCACTGTGGTTTGTGGTTGAGATTATTCGCAGGCGGGCATTTTCCCCATCAGATTCCACTGGAGCTTTTCCTGCTGGGCTACATTTTCTTCTGGGGTTCAAGGTTCTCTAACTTAGTTCTGCAACTCTTCACTGGGATCTCTGCTCTCTGGGGTTGCTTACTTCCAAAACTGCACCTGCAGGGGAGACCTGCTACTTACCTGTCTTCTCCTTATACACATAGATAGCCTAATGACTTTGTGGATCATTTACACACCTGAAATTCTCTACGTAGTGACTTTGACATACTTACCTGAACTAGGACATTTGTCCTGCATCCAGTCTAGGCCCAGTGAGATTAAGGCAAAAGACTTGAATGTTAGCCTGCACCAGTGAGTTTTAATTGATTTTTAAAGACATGCATTCTGCCACTGCTCAGGAAAATGCCTGATTACACTGTACCTGCTGCTGGTGACATTGTATCCATTTGTTCTAAGTGTAATACTCTGGTGTATTCTTGGATGTATTGTCTATTTTTAGTCTCTTCCTGCGGTTAAGTAATGTTTCCCATCTCAATGCCCTTCACTTATTGTAATGTTTACATTTCTACTTTCCAAATACTATGTAATATAGGTCTAGAAATACCTTGACTGTTAGTGTCGGCACTGGGGTCCTGGAATGATTATTTAACTGAGTTTTAATGTCTGGTTCCCTTCTCTTACCGCCCATTGTCTTTATATGTAATGTTCCCACCTGCCGGGAGTCAACCTTCAATTTAATGTTCAGTAGGAGTGGGATGTGTCTATATATTTTTCAGTATACTAGTGCAGCATATTTCTGATGGATAAGTGCATGGCCTAATTGTATCTATGTCAGCCTACACCCCCCTCCTTTCTTTATTTTAAACCTTTAATTATGAAAAGCGCTTGACAATACAATTCAAATTAGACTTCACACTTTCATACAGGACATAATTACTTCAACTCTCGCTTCCCAAATATCTTCCTTCTCGAGATCTTCGTTCATCCGCCTCCAACTCCCACAGGGTCCGTCGCTTTTCCAGGCAACGAGTAGATGGTAGATCTCTCTCTTCGGCAGGGGCCTCCCTATGGAACAGCCTTCCTGCCTCCCTGAAACTTGAGGAGAACCATCTGTGGTTCCGGAACTACCACAAAACCTTCCTCTTTGCTTCTGCTTTCTATCCCTCTCTCCCCTGCTGAATTCCTGGCTGAAACTACACTGGTTACCTGGCCACCCTTTCTGATCTCGGGCCCAGCCGCCCCCCCCCCCCAGTTGCACACCTGCACTGCCTCCCTGGAAACCCCTGCACCTGGGGACTGTTTTCTGACTCCCTACAGTCCCCCTACCAGCACTTATGGCTGCACCTACCTTGCACTTGCCACCATCTGGCCGTTTTTATTTATTTTATTTATTCTACTATCCCTTGTACTGCACTTTCCCATCTCCCTTCCCCCACACACTTTTCCCTCTCCCCCTTCCCATGCACTTGCGCGATCAGTATGACACCTGGCCTAGTAAGATCGTTGTCTGTCGTCCCTTTTGTTCCCCCTCCCTTGCCTCGTCGCGCCTTGAAACACTTGTGTATAGGCACGTTATAAATGCCATATCATATCCTATAATCACAATGGATACATTCTGAGGCATAGGTAGGTGGATAACAACATGGAGCTTAACAAGTTGTTGGGACTTATATCCCAAATAATCCTCAAACATTCCACGGGGGGCTCCTTTAGTTTCCTGGGGACTTCATAGTTGCATTCGTAGCAGTAGGGACAGGAACAGGGACCAGTTTACACTGCACCGGCTGGAGCAGAGTCAATTGCTCTTCCTCATCTAAAGCCCACATCACTGCCCTCATCCACTGCGCAACTGTTGGACTAGCAGGTTTTAACCATTTTAACAATTTGCAGCGGACCGCCAGTAGCATGCAAAGGCTGGCTAGTCTGTGAAAGCCATGTTGCAATTTGTTGAATTTGTGGAACAGACATTGCAGCAGGGTCACCTTGATTTTACAAATCAACATGTCTGACAATGTGTTGCATACCCCATTCCAAAAGTCTTGCAGCCCTGGGCAGTCCCATAACATATGAAAATATCCTGTGTCACCTAGGGCAGAGAGCAGAGTTCGCCTGAGACATCAAATGCAGCCTGGCAGGGTGTATTGATACCTGCGTAGCACCTTTAAGTGAATTAATCGGAATCTGAAATTAAAGGACACTTTATGGGACTGCACACACATGTCCTCCCAGATGGCATCCGTGATGTCAATAGTAAGTTCCCTTGCCTAGTCGCTCCTTATCTTATTTAAAGGGCCTGTTGCTATGATTCTGCAATAACTCAAACAGTCCAGATACTTGGTCATGGGTACTGCTTGCTTTCATTATAATATCTAGCATAGGTTAATCGGTTAGTTGCACTGGAAACCCCTCCCACGACTCTGACTGCCCTATGGAGTCCCCCATATTGCAACCACTGTGCAGATTGTCTCCCTAGGAGGCCTGACATCTTCTAGTGGGTGATGAAGTTACCCATCACATATACATCTCCAAGGATGTAAACCCCTCCTGGTCCCATTGTCGCACTGCAGTGTTTTTCACCCTGGGCAATGACGGCGTCCATTTGAGACGCACTGCTCCGGAGTGCCACATAAAAGTATCTATCATGGCTCTCAGCTCTTTGAAGAGCCCTACCACCCGGCCAAAGTGGTATATTTAAAAAAATAATACAGGAGTTTCAGGAGTATGACCATTCTAAGTAACGCCACCCTGCCTGCCAAAGTGATAGGTAGTTTCGCCCACCCTTGCAGCCTGTCTGTGAATAGAGTCATATATGCATCGTAGTTGCGTGCCATCATTACCGAGGGGCACGTAGCCAACACCACCCCTAGATATTTTAACTCTGTTGCTGACCAAGCAAACCCCAGCAGATCTTGCGATTCTGCTGTTGCGTCTGCCAATGGAAAAAGTTCAGACTTGGCGCAATTCACACAGAGTCCCGAAATTACCCCAAAGGACATTACGTCCCGCATGATCGGGGCCAAATGTGTTTGGGGATCTTGTACATATAATATTGCATCGTCAGCATATAATGATATAATCTCTGCTTCCCCAGATATTCTGATCCCTCTGCGGATATGGATATTGTGAATCATATTCGCCATTGGCTCGATCACTATAGCGAAGAGCAGGGGCGACAATGGGCACCCCTGTCGGGTTCCTGTAGCAATAGTAATGGGGGATGAAAGCTTTCAATTCGTCCTAACCCTAGCCACTGGGGATCTATATAGCAACTGGAACCATGATATAAATCTCAGACGAAAGTTGCACTTTCTAAGAACTTCCATGACATTGAATCAAAGGCCTTTCGGATATCGAGTGCTGCCGCAACTGCGTGCCAACTATGGTTTATCTGAGAGAGGATATTAAATAACCGCCAAAGGATAAGTACCGTGGACCATGACGGTATGAGGCCCGATTGATCAGGATTAATTATATAACTCACATATGGCATTAGTCTGGTGGCAATAACCTTGGCAAATATTTTCACGCCCGAGTTAATCAAGGATTGGTGTATGTAGGACCTGCATTGCTCAGGCGGTTTATTGGGCTGCAGCAGTACCATTTTCACTGCCTCTCTCAGCGTGAAATGGAGTTTCTTTAAGAAACACATGGTGGCAACAGTCAAGACTGGCCAAGTGATCACAGTTCATGGGTGTTTATTGAACAATGAATGCAGGGTGGAAAAACGCCTAACCTAAATCTAGGATGGTAGCAGATTTCGAGCATCAAATGAAACATAAGGCAGTCCTAGTGGCGTTGTGTCAAAATAAAAGGCCTATACTAAAAAAAAACTGTTGCCAAATGATTACAACTAATTACAGAAAGAGTGTGGGATAGGGTTTTCAATTTAAAAAAAGAAGTGTTCCCAAATAAGAAGTCAGGATGTGATTGCCAGGGGTCTCCCTTTCCCCAGGTTTTGAACATAGGACAAAGTGGATCTCCTGAGCACAGCACACGCTCGAGCTTTCCAGCACAAGCTGACAGTTCCGTACCAGCTATCAGGTTCCTCGATGGTTAAGTCACTTTTCAATAAAAAGTCTCTTGCCTTCAAGGCATGGTGTATCCAACAAACAAACACAAAGTTCTGTTTCACGTATACTTTGGGTGATGGCTTCACCGCTGGGTCCCCCTCTTCCGAGCGTTGACCCTTCACAAATCGTATTCAACAAATCAACTGAACAGTTCCTTTTCCAATGAACTTTGGATGATAACTTTTCACCCCTGGATCGCCCTCTTTCGAGTCTTACTGTCTTTCCAAACAATTCTTCAGTCTTTGCTCCTTTTTGTCAGCTTCCCTGTGCCGGGTTCACTCTGGCCAACTTTTACAACACGCTGTTCATGCGCTCATTTCACCAAGTGGGATTAATTTCCTTTAGCTTCGCAATCATCTGTCGGTGAAAGACTTTTGACGGTACAAATGATTTTACAAGACTCCTGTATGACTACTTTAACTGAATGATGAGGCTCATCGAGCTCATCTAGCCCAACTCCAAACGGCCGAAACACCTGGTGTAGACGCACTACTTCGCTGAAACCACAGCATATTTATTGCTGTCAACATATGCAAATTTCTTTCTGTGTCCCTGCAATTGTTTTATGTTGTTTTAAGAATATTGCCTTGTAACTTCAGACTACTGAATTGTGCATTTCTGACAAAACCCTGACAGATGTTGGGTTTGATACACACACTGTCCTTGATTTTGTCCTAATGTGTTGAAAACATATCCTTGTTTGTTCTGTTGTGGTCCAACAAACCATTTCTGATTTCTGATTTCTCTTGGAATTGTGCTTTTATGTTTATGATTCACACAGTTCCAACATATAAAAACTTTTGTTCGAGAGATTTTTCTCTATGATACAACTCTCATGAGTATTTTTTTCTTCTTTAAGAAACTGCAGAGTTTATAAAAAACTGTGGGATTTCGTGTGTATGAGCAAAGTGTTCTTGAACCTATTCACTTGTGTGCTTTGTTCTTTAGTTAACCCTCCTGGGTAGAATAGGTTCCATACAAGGAGCCCGAATTTTTGATTCTGACTACTTTAACCTCATTTCGCCTCTTTCCATGGTAGTTCGTACCATCGGGTAATCGCCCAGAGTTTCCTGCCTGAGCACCCACGAGGTGCCGTACTCCTCTGTTGCTGGTTTCCCCCCTCTTTCATCAATAGTTTCTTTTAAAACTCTTCAAAGTTCAAATTAGCCGTTGGCTACTTTTCGTTCAAGAGTTCAGTTTCTTATCGTCTCTCCCTTGACTCACCGGCTGTGATGAACCGGTTGGCTTTCTTGCTCCTTCGAGTCAAGGTTGGTACCACAGAGACCAGCATCTCTCCACGGCTTGGTTATCAGCCGAGGAGGGTCTTGTGTACCGCAGACATCTGCTGCAACACACACTGGCTATTTGCGGTTATGATTCCTTCTGTGGAGGATTCACAGTCCTTGGTTGTAAAGGGCAAGGTCACTTCTCTCCTCATCACCCCCTCAGTATGCACTGTCTTTCTCATCCTCTTGAACTGCCGTGCTGAGTTAGCTCTCACATCGTGCGGTCTGCCTTGCTTGTCCTATACTCTTGTGCGCCACCTTTTATTCTTGTGGGGAAGAGAAAGGGCTGTCAGGTGTGTGTGATTCTGGTCAATTGCCTGACCCTTGTATTGGGACATGTCAGGTAAATGGCTCTGGTGTTAGTCCGTTGTCTTTCGTGTTGTGCAAAGGTGTTCGTGTGGGAAAAGGGGGGGTAGTGTTTTGGGATATCCTACATGGTAGGATGGGGAAAAGGTGTTGAAAGAAGGGGGATACCGCGTCTCACCCGTCGGTGTCCCACTCCCCAATTATCCCCCATCCATGTGATCCTCCCTCACTGGTCCACGCCCAGGTACTGGATCCAATAGTGATGGCCGTGTCCTGGCCATCTGGATGACAGATCCCCAGGGACTAGCTAGGGAGGCACCTTCAGGTTTCTCACAGTTTCCGACTGCGGCACACCTCTTCCCACAGCTCCGAGAGTTTAGGGACCAGATATTGCTTGAATTGCTTATAGAATTCTATTGTCAAACCGTCCAGCCCCGGCACCTTCCCGACAGGGAGTGTATCTATAGCTTGAGAAATTTCATCCGGTGGCATGGGGATGTCCATTGTTTCCCTGGCCTCGATTAACCGTTCCGACAGAGGAAGCTCGTCCAAAAATACCTCTGTCAGGGAGGGGGTGAGCCTCGTTTTCTGTGTAAATATTGGTATAGAAATTATAAAACACCGGATTCACTCCGTGCGTAGTGTGGACCACCTCCCCAGCATCTCCCCGTATGCATAAAATGTGCTGACTATACCCTACCTGTCATACTACCCTGGCCAGGAGCCTACATGGACGATCCCACTTAAAAATTCCCAGTTCTGTAGCCATAGAGATCCCCCGGATATATGCTTTGAACGCTTCCCACAAAACAGCACAGGATTCCACCGAGCCAGTGTTCACCTCAAAGTACAATTTAACGTGGTTCTCCAGGTCTGTCCTAAAAACCAAATCCAGTAGTACCTGAGGCTTAAATCTCCACATCTGCCTTAGGCCAGGTGTATCTCTCAGTGCCAATGTTAACATAACAGGGGAGTGATCAGAGTAGGTTCTGGGTAAAATCTCAGCCCAACACACCAAGGAGCCCGATATCAGCCACATATCTATACGGGAGTGTGAGTAGTGTACTGATGAATAAAAGAAGTAAATGCTTAAAACGTGGTTGAGCATCCTCCAGACATCCACAACCTTCCATTCATCGATACTTCTCTGCACCGCCCTGGCGGCCCTTGGGAATTGCCTGGGCCTACACCCAGGCCTGTCGAGATCTGTGTCCAGTATAGTATTAAAATCTCCCCCCCAAATGACAGGCACTAGTGGGTATTGCGAGATAAGGGTCATTATTTCAGCATAGAACTCGGGGACATCTACATTTGGGCCGTATCATTCATTAGCAACACCTCTTTGTCAAACAACGTCCCATATATTAGCACATATCTCCCTAGAGGGTCCACATGTGCTTTTTTGTGCACGTATTGTAAAGATTTGCGGATTAAAGTCAACACCCCCTGCTTTGCATCAAATATGTTGTGGAGAACCTATGTGCGCCCAACTTTTGGCAAACCTATCACAACTCATCCTTATCGCATGCGTTTCCTGCAAGAGTAATACTTGGATTGTATGTCTTTCAACATATATTTGTAGTTTCCGCATTTTGACAGGGTTCCCCAAACCTTGCACATTCCAACTTAAGCATCTAATCTCATCCGACCCCATTACGCCATTCAACAGATTTTAACTCAACTCCTATCGGGGCCGACAAAGTGCCTTGCAGTGTGTGTACTGCTTGATTTTTTTAGTGCTATTGTAGATGAAACAAACTTGTCAAGCACATTTTGTGCTTTAAACGTCTGGGTAGATATGGATTTTGTTGGCCCCCAGCATTAGTTCGCCCTTAGCTCTTTCAGCACGCAGTATAGTGTCTGTCTCTGTAGTTAAGCAGGCGTGCTATTATGGGGCAGGGTGGTGCACCTGGATTAGGTTTAGGGGCAAGGGAACGGTGGGCCTGTTCGATTGCAAATTGTGGTGATCTTCGGGAACTCCTATAATTTGCAGATTATTGCGCTGAGATCAGGATTCTAAGTCATCATTTTTGTTGTTGATGGCCGCCACCTGTTTGGTGAGCGAGTTGACATCTGCTCTCAATGCCACAATTTCGTCTTCAGCAGTCCCCCTCCTGGTTTCGGTTTCCGTAATGCAGAGGTCTGATTTCTCCATAAGGAATTAATAGAGCTAATGGTGCCGCTCATGTCACCCAGCTTGGTATGGATAGCAGTGAACCCCTCCTGCATACATTCCATCATTCGGTGCAATTCACAGGCTTCAATCTTATTCCAGTTCACTCCCAGTGCCCAGTGGGAGTTCTTGCTGTTGAGATTTTTGGGGTGGCCTGAGCAAACATATTTAAAGAGCTATGTTTTTTGCCCGGGCCATTCTTCATATTTTGGTGTACCGTAGGCCCTCCACCGCTGACTTGGTGTGCGTTATCTCTCACGTGCGAGGCAGGGCATGCAGGGGGCGCCCACCAGTATCCTCTTGCAAGGTTGCTCCCTGGGTTATCTTTGCCTCCAGGAATTCTACTTGTCGGGCCTGCGCGCTAGGTTTGCAGTCTCTGTGTGGCCTTCTAAGGAGCCACTCGGCTGTTAATTGTGCATTTGCCATCGCCTATTCCCAGCAATGTTGGAATAATTTGCAGTGAAGGTGAAAGAAATACTGAAGATGTATAAAGTAGCCTTATTTGAGGCAAAAAAAAAATTCCTACACAAGAAATTGAACGGGCAGGGAACCAACCAAGGGCGCTGTCTGATATATTGTCCCGATTTAGAAATCCAGCATGTCTAGCCATGCCTATTGCTGCTATGCAGGAGCAAGCCAATTAGTTCCAACAATTTCTTAGAACAGAAGATTGTAGACATCCAAGAAAATAATGCGAAAATGAGGGCCCTGGAAATACGGGAGGAACCCATAGAAGAGAAGGATTTAGATGACATCAAGGAAGAGAATGATAGTTTCCATTTCCAGCACATGAATGAGGAACTTGTTCATTCCTTGATACTCCAGCTAAAGCCTATGAATGACTGAGCATTCCTGATGCCGGCATGTACTGCAAAACGTCTGCCAAGGGATATTACCTCCTTCATAACATCCTTTGTTAATGAATCACTATTGGAGAGCCAGCTCCCCAAGGCTCTTAAAAAGGCACTTGGTAAACCGCTATTAAAAAAAATAATATGGGGGGCGCTGTTGTGCTTGATCGAGATGGCCGCCTGAGCACGCAGCTCCGATCGAGGGGAAGACTCTGTCCAATATCCTTCCAGGCTGGTGCTGAGATTGAACCTTAGACTTCACTAACCGCTGTCTTGGGACCTGGTGACGGGCGCGGCCGGTGGGCTTCACCTGAAAAGGGACAGCTGATGAGTTAGCCATGTCTGACTGGTAGCTGGCTGAGAGCCTGTCAAGCTTGCCCGTGCCGCACTTCCATGGTGCATGGCCTCCTGCGGACGAGAGAGCCGGAGCCCGCGGCCCAGCGGGAGCAGGGGCGCTCAGGGCTCTACACTACGCACCCTTTTAGAGCTTACATAACATTGCTGCAGGAGCTGTCACTGAGCCCCTGGTACTCCCTGCGGCATGGCCCCACACTTCTGCTGCCAGTGACATCTCCTTCTACAGATGGCTGACCACCGGGGACTCATTCGTACACCATCCGTCCAGGCTGATCTACTGGATCCAACGGCGGCTCCTCCAACTCACTTGCCGGATCTCGTCAGCCCCGACGCATGCATCGGGGACCCACGCTACCACTTCCTGCTGCAGACCTGGACATAGTGACGGTGCCCTCGTGGGGGACCAGCCAGACGGAGCGGGCTGCCTGATTCCACCCCCCACCCCTACCTATAAGATGCGGACCCTTGGCGCATCGCACCTCAACATAGGTTTGCGGTGAGACTGATCGTCGATCTGCGGTGGTCTCGTGAACCTGGGCACCCTGAGGACACAGAGCTCTTCTGCACCGGGTTTGCAGCAAGTGGCATTACTGGTCGGGCACCTGGAGGCCCCTAAAACCTCTCCTGCAGTGGAAATATCTCGGCGCCTGGACGCTGCCGTGGCCGGTCATTCTGACCCCCACTGGCCGCCTTTAGACCACATTGACTTGCAGACGCTGCTGCTCCGAGGGTGACAGTTAGCCCCCGTGCTGATTCATCCTGGTTCTTGTGTAGAGCTGTTGGCCAATATCCTGCACAAATCAGCATTACCCTAGACGTCGTACAGACCCGGCACTGCCACTGATGTTAGACGCGCAGTGGTCCGCTCCGGAGGACTGCGCCACCGGTGCTCTGTGTCTGATTGGCGCTGTGAGCTACGGCGTCGACCCTCCGGAGGGACTGTGGGTACTGTCCTCTGGCTCTCATCATGGTACGGTAGGCGCATAAGTGATCCTCAACGCCCCACCAGCATATCACGGCTCCCGAGTAGGCGCGGTGTGCATCGCGGAATCATACGCTCTGAGGGGTTGCTGGATATGCCCCTGCTGCCATGACATATGCACGACTAACGAGGCAGCACCACTGGTCACCCTTGCTGCTAATCTTCGGCCTCGTCGCTCGCGGGACCGTGGTCTGCCTGGTGTTGAACCGACAGATCACAGTGGCCGCTACTCACCATCCTTGGCGTTTGGACCTCTCATACATGGCGCGCTGCTTATAATTACCTGGACATTGCACCCAGACGAGTCGCCTGACCCCCCCGGTGGAGGAGCCCCAAGTGGGGGACCGCGTGGCCACCACTGTGGAGACGTACTGACTGGGACTCATACTATTGATTCACAAATATTGCGCGAACCCTGAACACTCTCCTGGCCGACATTCAGGCCGTTACATTCAGGACTGTGGCCTCCCCTGTTATACGTGGGAGGCCACAGTCCACTGGAGAGACAGCAGAACGATTCTTCTGGTGGCGGCTTTCACTCTTCATGAGCTTGCTGAAACTCGGTCTATCCTGGTCTGGTGGAGACTGTGGACCAATGCCTTCCCCACTACCGCTGTGGCGTTGATCACAAGTGTGAGACTACTCTATCTGCCCTAGGGGGCTGGAAACATGTCCATCTGACCCTCTGGCCTGAGACCCTAACAGTGCCATACCTGTACTGGACCTGCCCGACTCGGAAACGCCCCGAACCTTCATAACCCTGCAATTAGCTTTTCAGCTGCAGACCAAGGCGGATACCCGCATCATTGCTTAAGACTGTTGTTCAAATTCAAGATCTCCTTCTCCAGTAGCAGGGAAACAGTGCGCCCCTGTCGCTCAGGTGGCTGAGGTCACCATGACAAAGGGTACCGGCAAGAAACAGAGCTCCATCAATCTGTACACTAAAGCAACACAGAAGGTGAACGAATCTCAACCGGCACAAGGTACATCCATGGCGTCATCCCCTGAAACCGCAGAGTCACAGAAAATGATGGAATACATGCGGGAGGGGTTCACTGCCCTCCATTCCAAGCCAGACGACATGAGTTGAACCATATGCTCGATCAAGGCTCACATGGAAAAAACAGACGCCCGGGTGATGGAGGTAGAAACCAGAGTCGGAATGGCCAAGGACTGTAGTGAATATTCTGTCTGGACGTGTTTGAGAGGTTAGCAAGAAGAAAGAGGACCTTGAATCGCGTTTCAGACGCAATAATATACGTATCATCGGGGTCCCAGAGGACGGTATTGAATGCCCCATGGAGGACTATGTCGAGCAATTGCTACTCGCTCTGTTAGAATCTCCGAAACTTTCCTCGCAGTTTGCCATCGAGAGCCCACCTATCCTTGATGGCAAAGCCAAAACCAGGGCCCCCTCCGTGCCCTATTATAGCTAGAGTGCTAAATTATTGTGACACGGATGCTCTGCTTTGGGCCAAGGGCGACCTTCTGCTGGAGTCCTCCAGGATTCATCTCTATCCAGATTTTTCCAAAGCCATCCAGCAGGAACGAAAAACATTCCTAGACATCAAGAAGAAACTGTGAGACCTAGGGGTCAAATACTCCATGTTGTACCCCGCCTAACTCCGGATCGAACATTCGAACCAAACTTCATTCTTTACCATCCATTAGGAAGCTTCCAAGTTCATTGAAGACCATTTCCCTGGCTGAGAGGTTGTGGTGACTCCCCCTGTGAACAGCTAGTTTCTGGATGGAGTGGGCGATGTCCAGAAGATCAATTTGCTAATTGAGCACCGTATTGATCAGTCCTTCCGACATCCGGCCCTGACCCGGGAACTTGATATCCTTCCTACTGTTCTGTATTGTCATTATATTACGCCCCACATAATTCTTAATCAATATTCCCTTTGATCGTGTTGCCGTTCATGTCCAGCGCAAGGCCCCCCCATCCAATGTCGCCATCAGTTGTGACAAGATTTATGTTGGGTGGAGCTATCTGATTGGGGACGGGGGGGTGGGGGATAGGAGTTATTGTTAGAAAAATGCTTGACATGCAGCTGAGGAGACCGGCACCTACTTCTATCTTGACGCGTCTCATGGGACTGTGGCTCCATTGTCCCTGGCTGAGGCCAAGTATTGTAACCCCTAGTCGGGGCAACCTCATACTAATGCTGGATTGTCAACACAATGGTGGATGACAATGTTATATGTATGAGCTGGAACGTTTGAGGATTGGGTAACCACACTAAAATGCGGAAAATGCAATTATACATTGAACGCCCCAAGGTCAAACAACTTTTTTTACAAGAAGCACATGCTATATCTGGTGGCTGTGAGGGATTTGTGAGGTCCTGGGGTCCCCAACGCTATTACACCACTTACTCTACCCAAAACCATGGGGTTATGACCCTTATTCATAAAAGCCTTCAATTCCAACATAAGGTGACTCACATAGACCCGCTGGGGCGGTACGTGTTACTCTATGGGACAGTGAAGTATAAAGAAGTTGTATTGTTAAATATATATGGCCCCAATACAGATGATCCTGATTTCTATACTCACCTCCCCTCCCTACTTTCCACCTTCCCACTTATCACTATAATTTGGATCGGGGACTTTAACACTATTTTATACATTTACTATGATAGATCTGGCTCTAGGCCTTGCCAACTCTCCAGAGCTGCCAAAACCATTATTGACTTGTAGGCCCAATTTGGAATCGTTGATGCATGGTGACTACTTAATCCCAACTCCCGAATGTTCTCCTTTTACTCCATGGTACATGATTCCCATTTACACATAGATAGATGGCTTATCTCGGACATACTCGTTGGCAACATTACCCAAATGTCTATCCTCCCCAGAACATTCTCGGACCACTCCCCCGTAATGATCTCCCTGGGGTAGTGTGCAGATTACTCCAAGACCCACTCATGGAGATTAAAACCACATTCCTTATTGGATATCGCTTTTGAAACTGAAATGGGAACCAGCAGAGACTATTTCATCCTCAGATTAATACAACGGCACGTGCTGTGAGTGAATCTAGACTTTCCTATCTTGAGACTCAATATGCTTCCTCACAGCTGACCGATTGCCGACATAGGTGCCGAGCTAGATAAGTTTCGTGCTTGGGCATAACAGGAACGGAAATTCCTTGATGACCCCCGGTCTGCACGTAGGTATGGGGAGGGTGAGCGTCCGGGTCGGGTCCTGGCTAGGTTGACCCCTTTAAAGAGCGGGACATTGCACATCCCGCTATAGAGAGGTCCGATGGGTCGTTAGCTCTATCACCAACAATGTTAAGTCTGAATTTCGCTTCTTTTACGAAACCCTCTATTCCAACACAGACAGGGCAACTATGGCCGAAATAGAGACATTCTTAGACAGTCTTCCACTATTGGTCCTTTCCACGGAAACTAGAGAGGCTTTGGATACTCCAATAACGCCCGATGAAATCTCCAACGCCATAGACTCACTAACCTCTGATAGAGCCCCCGGCTCCGACGGACTACCAGTTGAATTTTATAAGCAGCACAAGTCCTGCCTCGTCCCACAGTTATTGGCCCTATGGAACAAAGAATGTGATAATGATATCCGTCCCCATCTCTTCGTGAAGCAATAATAACTGTACTACTTAACCCAGGCAAACACCCCACACAGTGTGGCTCCTACCGCCCCCTCTCGCTTATCAACTACGATGCCAAAATCAACACTTAAGTGCTATCCCTGAGATTAGCTCCCTATATGCAATATATCATACATCCAGACCAATCCAGCTTTATCCTGGGCTGATCCACTTCATTCAATCTGCGACGTCTATTCAATATTCTGGCCCGTATTGACCTGAACACACAGGCCGTTGCTGCAACTCTTGACATGCAAGAAGGCCTTTGATTCCGTTTTGTGGAGATTTCTATGGCAGGTACTTGGCAAATGCAACTTCGGTCCTAATTAGATCCTGGGTAAAACTCCTATATTCTTCCCGTGTTGATAGGGTCCGCACCAACGGCCTGTGTTCGACTCAATTCCCGATAGCTAGGAACACGAGGCAAGGTTGCCCTTCTTCACCATTAATCTTTGCACTAGTTATTGAACCATTGGCGGACAAGGTACGTCAGCGTCACGCACACAGAGGCATACAGCTGTCCGGATCCCCCGAGATTATCTCTCTCTATGCAGACAATGCTGTCCGCTGCATTCGTTCCCCTGAACACAACCTGGCTGCTATATTGGAGAATGCCATAAGCTTTGGTGAACTATCGGTCTCCAAGTGAACTGTTCCAAATCTGTATTATACCCATTAACTGAGGTTACCTCAGGGATTCGCGTGCGAGCAATCTGAGATCACTTATCTGGGCGTGGCAGTCTCACGACACCAAAACACTCTATACGAGGCAAACTTCGGGAAATACTTAACAACCCTTGGCCAGAAATGCATGGGTTGGGCCAAACTACCGATCTCCCTGGCTGGTAAGATCGCCGTCCTCAAGATGGTGATATTACCTCAACTCCTTTATAGATTCTTAAATGTCCCTATATGGCCAGGCCGAGAATTCTTTACAACACTGACCCGAACTATTAATACTTTCTTGTGGCATTCCGGTGCGGTTCGACTGAAATTGGGAATGCTGACCGCCCCAGTGTCAAGGGGCGGATTCAGTGCCCTTAGCTTCGAGAGGTACTGGATAGCTGCCCAGGCCCACTTTGCATCATTTTGGTTTGTCACCCCTTCATGTTAAACTAGAGCGCCTCACTACAGACGACTGCGACATTTGCGCAATGGTTCTCCCCTCTTGTCGAACGAACCTTGAACCACTCGACCCAGTTAGAGCCACAGTCCTAGCCTTGGGTAAATTGTGGAAAGTGACAGTACCCCGCACCCCTTCCATTGAAGCCTCCCCCTCTGGAATTTCTTCCCGGATTCTCTTTGCGTGGATACCTCAACAACACATCATTGGGCAGGGGCCGGACTGTTTGTCCGAGACGCATTTGAACAGGGCATTTTAATTGAATGGTCGGATCTTCCGCAGTCCCTACGGGATAGACCCTCTTATTGGTTGCACTATGCAGGTCTGCGCCGCTCCCTTAAGAACAGACTCTCGGACATCCCCTTGGAAGTTTTCTCCACCTGCTTTGCTAAAGGTGTCAACCGCTTTGGGCCGGTCGTCCACACTTGCTTCGATATCAGTGGCGTCAATGTTTTTTCGACACTGGAGACATCGACGACAACGGCATTGATGGCCTTGACACTGATGGTGTCAAAGCCTTCTTTGCAGACAATGCCCTCGAAAGGCAAGACCCTCGACTCAAAGTAGTCTTAAATTAAATCTCGTTGGGTCGAGGCTTTGACGGCTCTCGATGTGTGGATGGTTTACATCCAGGGCTCGAGGGCGCGTGGGATTTAGCCTCTGCCCTCACTTTGTATTCTTTACGCAGCGCGACCGGAGCATGGCTTCTCTCCTTGTCCTTCGAGGGGGAGGGGCCTCCTTCTCGAAAATATCTTCAACATTTCGCTCCGAAACTCTTTAAACTGGGCAGGAGTAGCGGATTTGGTCGGACATGTAATTCTCTCAGAAAAGGAATCACTAGAGGACGTTGGAGATCTTAGACGCCGCTTTTTCGACTTCTTAGTCAAAGAATGGTGAGACCCACTCCTGGAGCAAGATTGTTTTTTGGATGATTTTCTCTGAGGAGGGTCATCTGTCAACTCGTCAGAAGATCAGATTTTAGATTGGGATGAAGGGGATTTAGAGGGGGTCCTACTTGCCGCTAGTTTCCCTTTACACTCTTTCAGAGCCTTACTGGTCATTGCCTGACAGGAGTCGCATTCAGCCGTTCGATGCTCTCTGCCCAGACACCACAGACACACTCGATGAGAGTCAGTGATCGACATTTTGGCACTGCAATCGTGGCATTTCTTGAAACCCGTCTTCGGTGTTGATGCAGCTGACGATGAAGACATTTTTCACAAGTGTCATAGTTTTTATACAAAAACAGAAGCGCGCCATAATTCTCTAGAAGCGATTGCTGCGTCGGAAAAACAGAACTGAAGCCAACCGGTGCTGCGTGTGCTATATATACTGGTGATGACGACCTTCAGCCGGAGGTCTTCTAGGGACATTGAGTCGACGGAATCGACGCACAACGCTCTCTGCTGAAAAATGTTGTCGAAGCAGCTGAAGCTGGAAAAGATATTATCAAAAGATGAGGAATACGTGGGAGGACACAATCCATTTGAAGTAGGCATTTGACACAACCGTGGACTCTTAATTTACTTGGACATTCTGACTAATTCCTTATTTCCTTATCAGAGGCAGGGAAAACCCTCTTGGAGTTAGGGAGAGATAGGTTTACTCTTTCCTTTTGCCTGAATACATGTCTTTGCCTATAACCATGCCACCATTGCGTCAGACTCGTAATTCTGTACCCTTGCAGCACATATAAAAGTAACCAAAAATACCAAGTGTAAAAGACTAGGGTGATACAAAATTATTCCCAGTGAACTGCATTGTAAGATGTGTGCACTGTCAAAAAGGTTTTTTTTTAAACACATTTTTATTGATTTTACAAACAAACACAACAACCAAAATCAACTGAACAGTGAGTTCCACTCTGTACATATATCGCACCATGTTTAGCCACTGTTGCCCTGAGCTTACTCTCCATCTCCAACTGTGGACGTCGCCTCTAGGGGTGTCTCCTTCCATTCTCCCTGCATAGAATCTTCTTCGTCAAGGGCAGTTGATGTGGAATCCAGCAAATTAGCCGTTAAATGCCTCCAGGCCCCGAGTGTCTCTGCCCCCCCTTTTTGGCCGCCTCACTCCATACCACTGTTTCAGTGTCTACCCATTTCTGAAGGTCGCGCCACCATACGCCTGCTCTCGGTCAACTGGTTGCTTTCCAGCCCATGGCGATTCTGTGCTTGGCCAGTATGCAGGCCAGGTCCTTTAGTTTGCTAACATGCGCCAGTTTACGTGGTCTAGAAAATCCCCCCCACCATGCATGCCCACACAGATTCCACATCTAGTTTAATCCCCTTCTCAGCTAGGAGGTGGGTCACCTCCTCCCAAAATTTCATAATTTCAGGGCACGCCCAGAACATGTGTATTACTCCTGCGTCCCCCTCCCTGCACTTGGTGCAGATTGGTATCCCGGCATTCTTGAACTTAGCAATCATCATGGGGGTCAGGTACTCCCTATGTGTGATATATAACTGGATATGTTGCAGCCGTGCATTTCTCGATACCTTCTTGTGACATCTCTGGACCCTTGCCGATAACCCATCATTCATGGTGACCCCGGCTTCCTCTTCCCAGTCTCTACGTAGATGTAGCACCTCCTTCCCTTGACATCATCAATTCGTCGATCCGGGAATCTTCATGACCACCCACCGACACATCATAGAATGTTTCTATAACCACATCGGACGGCTCCTCCAACACTATTTCTGACCGTGTATCCTTTACCTTCCGCACCAGTCTAGTGTAGGTGATATATTGTCGCTGATGTAAACCTGTATCAGACATTAGTGAGTCAAACTCCAGTGCCCTACCTTCTTGCCAGATATCCCCCAGCGTGGCTATACCAAACCGCTCCCACTGCTTACTGAGTACCAGTCTTGGCTGCACATTAACCCCTTTCAACGCCACCAATGGCATTTGTGGGGAACATGGGGATGGGTTCCCCATGATCCGACATGCCCTACGCCAGATCTCCCATCCCAGGTCTAACAATTGCACCTTCCTGTCCTGCTGTGGCTTCGGCACCCATATCCATTCTTTCAAGAAGAACGGGCCACACTCAGCCCTTAGTAGTCTGGACTCTGATGTGGAGTCTTCTGATAGCCATTTGACCACATAATGTAACTGACTGGCCAAATAATAAATCTCGAAGTTGGGCAATTTAATACCCCTGCGGTCATATGCGTTCTGAAGCTTCCACAGGGCTATTCTGTTCCTAGTATTGTGCCATGCAAACCCTCTCCACAAGCTCTCAAGCTTAAAAAAAAGAAGCGCCTCGGTATCATGTATGGTATGTTACCGAAAAAGTGCAGCAGCCTAGGCAACACTACCATTTTCAGCAGCGCCACTCTCCCCATCATGGCCAGGGGGAGCTTTGCCCAGAACTTCATACTATTCTCTATGTTTGCCAGAGCCTTCTCAGTGTTATGCTTATATTCGGATTCAGTTGTATGATATATATCAATGCTCAGGGATCTGAAGGTTCCGGTCACCCATTGTATCTGCAGCACCAGCAGCTTCTCTTGGGGTATCCCTCTATATCTGCTGAGTGGTAATAGACACAACTTTCCGGGGTTCACCGTTATGCCCGATGTTAGGCAGAATCCTGTGCAGTTCCCTTGGGGAACACTGCAAAAAGATTAAGACTACAGGAGTAAGCAGTAAACCCAATTGGTAGCAGTCTGCACCACCTAGATTTACCTGGTAGCTGTGGCTGAGCAGTCAGACCTCTCTCAAGAAGAGTAGGGCAGTATATAGAGTATACACAATAGGGCTAAAACACAGTAGAGAAAACAAACACTGACCAGAGCTTTGTATAAAAAGTATATAATTATTTATTTAACACACTTTAGGCAATATGCTAGCACTCTAAATCAAAAGCAAGTTAAAACACAGTCAGGTAAAGTATACACACCTCCCTTAATAACTATTAGACAAGTCAGAATTAAAACACCACGATTTGTTAAACAGAGGTGAGCGCATAACCTGATGGCACTCCAATAGTTCAGTTAAAGGGAGAGAAAAAGGCAGAGCATAGAAATAAAACAGATCCCAACATTTTTAGGAGTTTGCAGCAAGGGAATAAAGGCAGTATAGACTGTAGAGCCAAAGTTCATAGGCCAGGCCCACTTAAAAGGGAGCAAAGCAAAATGTGCCCAGGATCACACGGTTTCAAAATGCACTAAAAAGTCTTTGCAGAATGCACAAAAGAGGTTGGGGCGATTCAAGAAGGTAATGTTAGGAGGTCTGAGGGCCAACCCAGTTGGCAAGCCAAGGATTTAAGGGTCACCTTGGGCAAACCGAAGAAAGGGAGGCCAGGCAGGACACAGTACCTTAAACAGAGAGGTAGCTCCAGCTGTGGCAGTTGCTCCTGGCAGTTGTTGCAGTTCGTTGTTTCAACCAGGGGAAGAGAGGATCTCGTCGAGGAGGAAACGTGGAGTCGTTGCACTGCACAGGGATGAAACCAGCCGCGGAGTTCGTCAATAAAAGGAGCATTCCTTTTATTCGCGGTCAAAGTGCTGAAGCTTGGCTATCCGGCCGCCGGGGTGCTTGGCACGGGCGAATCGACCAAGAGACGTCTTTGGAAGGTGAAAAGGGCGAACTGGTTGGTCCCACCAGCTCAGAGGAAGAAGACTCGTCCAGCAGAAGATCTTCTATTGTCGTCGGGAAAGTGGTGAGGTAGTTGCAGCAGGGCTTCACCGGTGGTGTCGTCGTTGCAGATGGCTCAGCTTCTTCCCTCTTTGGATTCGACGTCTGAAGTTCCAGTCCCAAAGGCCCTGCTTTTATGCAGAAAAAACCCCCATTCATCAGCCTAGCTGTCAATCACACATGCTAAATGGTGAGCCGGGTGGCTCACCACTGGGCCAATCAGAGTACAGTGTGACTTGGGTTGCCGAGGCAAAGCAGTCCAGGATGCCAATTCCCCCCTCCACCCCTCCTGTGGAACCCAGACAGAGTGGCACCATTTGGAGGGCTTCTGTGGAGAAGTCTGGCAAAATAGTGGAACAAAGGGCTCGAACTTGGTCAGAGTTACAGAGCCGGACACAAACGCCATTTTAGAAAAGAGTGCAGTAACACAGGGGTGTCATAGTGACCCCCAAACATAGACTCCATACCTTGGGACTGACTACTGTCTCCGAGAGCATGTAAAGTCACCATTGGCTTTATTAGTCCTAAATTGTGAACAGAACCAGTACAAACCATCATATTGTGGACGTACTGGTTGGGGCAATTCGATTGCCCCTGGGTCTGTTGTTCGAAGGGGCACTGTCCAGTACCCCCTGATCGGGTTTTGGCTGGTGGCAGTGGTTACTACTTTTTATATTCGACCGCGAATATATTCCTATGGGATTTTCCCATTGTTCGAGGCTACCACTTTTTAGCATAGCCTCAAACATACCGCCGGTTTATTAAATTAATATTAATTCACCGGTTGGGATTTATTGCCAGAACTCGGTGCCAAAATGGCATCTGTGTTTGCTTTTGTAACTCTAACCCAAGTCGAGCCCTTTTTTCCACGTTTTGCCGGGCTTCTGCCCAGAAGCCCTCCAAAGTGGTGCCACTCTGTCTGGGTCTACAGGATGTGTGGGAGGGGGGTTTAGGCACCCTGGACTGAGTTACCTCGGCAACTCAAGTCGCACTCTTGTGTGATTGGCCCAGTGGTGAGCCGCCCGGCTCACCACTTAGCATGTTTGAGTGACAGCTAGGACTGATGAATGAGGGTTTAGTGCATAAAAGCAGGGCTTTGGGGACTGGAACTTCAGAAGTCGCCACAGGAGCAAAGAATCCGAAGAGGGAGAAGCTGAGCTGACCTGAAACGACGACACCACCGGTGGAGCCCTGCTAAACCGCCTCACCACTTCCCGACAACAGAGAAGGTCTTCATCCCGGAGAGTCTTCTTCATTTGAACTGGTGGGGATAACCAGTTCGCCCTCTTTTTCGCCTTCCTGGATCGTCTCGTGGTCGAATCGCCCGTGCCAAGCACCCCGGCGGCCAGATAGCCACACTTAGCCGGGAAACTCCGTGGCTGGTTTCTTCCCTGGCAGTGCAACGACCTCCAGCTTTCCTCCACGTCGAGATCCTCTCTTCCCCTGGACGAATAACCGACTTGCATCCGCTACCAGGAACAACTGCCCCCGCTGGAGCTTTCTCACCATTTCAGGTACTGTGTTCCGCCTGGTCTCCCTTGCAACAGACTGTTCAAGGTGTCCCGTAAATCCTTGACTCTCTATCCTGGGGTGACCTGGAACCTGTTAACTAACTTTTCTGAACTGATCCAACTCTTTTTGAACTATCTGCAAAAGACTCTGAAAGTATAATTCAACTGTGTGATCTTGGACACACTCCGCCTTGCTCTCTCCAAGAGTGGGCCTGGCCTATGAACTTTCTTGCTCTACAGTAGACTCTGCCTTTCTTGCCTTGCTGTGGTTCTTTTAAAAGTGTTGGTATTGTGTGCTTTCCTAATTCTGCCTTTTCCCTCCCTTTTTAACTAACTTATTGGAGTGCCATCTTAGGTTAAGCGCTCACCTGTCTGCAAATAAGTGGTGTTTTAACTAAGATTTGTTCAATAAGTAATCAGGGATGTATATATATTGATAGTGACTGTGTTTTGAACTTGCTTGCCATATTAGTGTTAGTGTATTTTTACAAGTGTGTTTTTAAATAAATAATTCTATACTTTTATACCAAAGCTCTGGTCAGTGTTTGCTTGTGCTACTCCATTTTGGTACCTAATGTGTATACTCTATATACTGCCTAACTCTTCTTGAGAGACGTCTGACTGCTCTGCCACAGCTACCAGGTAAATCTGGGTGGTACAGACTGCTACCAATTGGGTTTACTGCCAACACCTGTAGTCTTAAGCCTTTTGCAGTGGTCCCTAAGGGAACTGCACAGGTTTCTGCCTAAAAGGTACGTACCCAATCTGATCAGAGTGAATGAGTTTGCCGATGACCAGTCTCAATCTATTCGCCAACACAGCCGTGAGTATCTTGCTATCCTGATTTAGCATAGATAGCGGTCTATATGACCCACAGTCTGTGCATGGTTTGTTGGGCTTGAAGAGTATCCCTCTATCTAGAGCTTCGTTGAGCATTGCCAACGGAGGGGGGATTATTTCCACCCTGTACATTTTGTAGAACACACTCGGGAGTCCATCCGCCCCAGGCACCTTACTAGTAGGTAGTAACTTGATCACCGCCTCTAGTTCCTCCTCTGTGATCGGAACCTCCAGGTCCTCCCTCTGAGCAGTCCCCAGCTTGGGAAGGCTGATGTCCTCCAACGTTTGGCCACTTCCTCTCCCTCCTCCAGCCCTGCGTCTTCATACGGATGCTGGTAGAACTCTAGAAAGCCCCTATTGACCTCTTCTTGGGTATGAAGCATTTGTCCCTCCATTCCACGTATTGCCCTGATTGTTTGTCTGGGTGCCTCTTTTATAGAGCCAAGCTAGTAGCCTGCCCGGTTTGTCTCCTCTCGCGTGTTGTCTCTACGTATTTTTTATAGCTCAGATTACATAGTCTCTCCCAATGTTCCCCATACTCTGTTGCCACTGTCCCACCCTCTCAGCCCCCTCAGGGGAATGATCACCTTTACGCATCACCCCCTCTATCTTGGATTCCGTTTTCTGCAGTTTCCGCACTATTTCTCATTGTAGGCCTTTGGACCTAGATATCGCAGCCCCCCTCATCACCACCTTAAATGCCTCCCATTCTGTGCCAGCTGACTCCACACTTCCCGTGTTGTGATCAAAATATTCCACTATTTCCTTCCGCATATCCTCTCTGAATATGGCATCTTTCAGGGCCTCGGCCCGGAGTTTCCACGTGGGGATCGGTGCCCTAGCTGGTGTGTGCTGCCATATGACAGTTAGAGGTGAGTGGTCCGAGAGGACTCTTGCTTTATATTCTGACCCCCCCCCCCCAATTCCCCCATCAATTCTGGCGTAACAAATATGTAGTCCAATCTCGTGTATAAGTTATGAGGGGCAGAATAGTGTGAGTACTGCCTGTCCCGCGGATGATGCATCCTCCACACATCCACTAGATTGAAGTCTTCCAGTAGGGTCAGTAATGCCCTAGCAGCCGGGGTGGGTTTATCAATCTTCACATCTAATCTATCTACCTTGGGGTCTAGTGTGCAGTTAAAGTCTCCTCCCCATATGACTGCTCCCCCCCCTCTCAAATATGGACCAATTTTGTTGTATAGGTTCCTAAAGTGGCATCTTGGTTAGGTGTGTATGTGTTGACAATGCTCAGTTCCCGGTTTTCCACCAACCCTTTAATCAAGACCGTCCTCCTGTCAGGCTCTATGCTGGGCTGTATCAATTTGAAGGGGACATGCAGTGCCACCCACCTGATAACCCCTCTAGCGTACGCTGAAGACCCAAACGTGGTTCATTTCCATTTCCTCACCACCAGTTCCTGTTTCTTTTTAGTCAAGTGAGTCTCTTGCAGTAAGGCAATGTCGACCCTCTGTCTCTTCAAGTACAGCATAACCTTATTCCTTTTTAAATAGCTATTGAGCCCCATGACATTCCATGTCATTATCTTGAGGTCTCCCATCCTATCCGTACCTTCCCTTCCCTTCACCTCCCACAATAGGATATTGGTATAAACTCGCCCACCCCCCTTTAGCATCACTGCCAACCCCCCAACTTGGCCACCCACCCCCGTCAAACCCATCCCCAACAATTGCCCAGCTCCATCCCTGGATCTCAGGCCGACCCGCATCTAGTCCTTTCTCGGCCTAAGCCGATACATGGATTACAGGGGGGTGTATGGGGACCTAACTACCGGTATCCAAACTACACTAACTTCTAGGGGTAAGGTGCCCTGATCCTGCCCTCCTGCATGAATGCTGCTTCATATCGCACCTTTCAATATACATGGCCAACATCCTCGATTCTGCTGAGTGCAAGGGCTGTCTACTAAGCCAGTTTGTATTAGGGCCTCTTACTCTACATCTGCCAAGTCTACCAGTGATGCAACCCCGGGTCACTTATCTCGTTCACTCTAGTCCTGGCTATTCGCTTCCTCTGGACAACCTTGTGCGTTGAGCCAGTTCGTAGCCTCTTCGGTTGTATAAAAAAAAAAAAATAGTTTTGTTCCTGTGTATGATTTTCAATTTCGCCGGGTATAACAGCATGTATCTGAATCCAGACTCTCTCATCAGTTTCTTGACAGCCACGTAGTGAAGTCTATGTCTTTGTACCAGCATGATGTAGTCTGGGTATGCCGTTACCGTTGCAGACGCCCTGCTCATAGTTCCTCCTTTACGTAAGTACTCCAGGATCTTTTCCCTGTCTTTAGAGTTCAGGATTTTAGCTATATTGGCAAGTGGCGGGGCTCCCGGTCGGGGTCGTCGGAGCTGGGCCCCGTGCGCCCTTTCAACCGTGAAGCCTTGAGTGAGCACTCCCGCCCCGATTTCCTGCAAAAGCATGTTCTCCACAAAGTTCGTTGGGTCCGTGCCTTCCTCCTCTTTTGGTAATCCAACCACCCGTATGTTGCTGAGTCTCGCTCTACCTTCCGCTTCTTCTGCACGGCTCTCCAGGTTATGTTCCTGCTGCTGTAGTATGTGTATCTCCTTGCCGTTAGCCGCACCGACATCTGCGTTGGTCTTCACTGTGCTTTCCAAACCAGCTGTGCGTTCTGCCAGTGTCCTCACGTCCTGTTTTAGGAGGTTCACATCCACACTGACCGTGTCTATTTTGAGTTCCAGGGTGGTCTTCAATTCCGGTATGGCCGCATCCAGTTTGTTACTCCATGAGGGCTTCAGCTCCGCTATAGCTTCTAGTATTTGGTGATCATCTCGCTGTGGGGCAAACAATCCCTGTGTATCACCTTTTGCCGGTGCAGTGGCATCTGGCGAATGCAGTGGTTTGGCGAAGATGTCCAACGTGGGTTGCTTCCCTTTAATCTTTGGCCCCTTGGCCGCCATCCTTATCGCCATCCCAGTGGTCTCCCTAGGATTGTGTCCCTGCAATGCCTCTGCAGCACGGTCACCTGTAGCCCCCTGGTTGCGACGCTCCAGGTCAAAAAGTCCCTATGGCAGCTGATGGTGCATGAGTCTCTTGTGCACTTTACCTTGTCGCCCGTGGTGTTATCAGTGTTTCCCACTAGATACCACTGTCAGCTCTCCCAGGTTCGTGTCCATACTTGATGCTCTGGGCATGCCGCCAATCCCCTGTTTTGTGGCTCCGCAATGTCACATGTCATGTGGTGACGTTCATGCCACGCTCACTGTCTATGCGCGGTGCTCTCGTCGTTGCATCCCTAAACTGCCTTGTGGCTCAGCAGGGCAGTCCGCCAAGTGGTATTGTTTGTGCCATGCTCGCAGGTGCCATCAACAGGCTGCGCCTCCAAAAGACTGGGCCCCCCACTGCCTCGTGCAACTCCGCAACTTTCACAGCAGGTGACCTTTGTGTTCCTGCCCGTACCACTGCCGTGGCTGTGGGCTACGGTTCCTTCCTTAGCGCAAGCTCACACCCCTGTGGAGGTGACCAGGTGGTGGCCGGGGGTGTCATTCTCTTGTCTCACGTGAACAGCTCTCATGGCCCCCTTATCACGCCATTTTCCGGGTTTGTTGTGTTATCCGGACTCCCACCTGGGCCGTAAAAAGCATCTGTTATGTGATGCTCGCTCCTGTGCTGTAAGATAAATCACTGTCCATTTAAGCAATCCAGCCCCAGCCAAATGCTGGGGATGTTCCGTTTGCACTATTGCGAAGCCCTCACCACACTAGTGGGTCATCCGGTGGCAGGCAGCCCGGGGTCCACTGCTTTGCAACGTTGTCTCACATGCACACTCGACCTCTGGTGCTTCCATGCCAGAGGCGCTGGCCGTGTCGGCACAACTGGCAGTGTGTTCCCCCTGGGGGGTGCTCTCCTCTCTCAGCAGCTCTTTGTGGCCCAGTTGTGCCGTCGTCGTGGCCCCCTGTCTGTGCGCCACAGTGTGCCCTTCTCAATTCGTGGAGGGCTATCTGTGCTCTGCCACTGCAGACGCCACGGGTCCGTGTGACTCCGGGGTGTACACCGCTTCGGGTCCCCGCTGCATTTGTGCCCTCTATGGTGTCTGGAAGGGTACGTTGCCGCAATTCACATTTCAATCCTTCAGGCGCCGGGCACCAAGAGGTCCGTGTAATAGTGTAGAGAGTCGCCCGCGCTCTGTTCATATGGTGTCACAATGTATCCCCTACACGCGCCTGTCTCTCAGAGAATTTGTTACAATAGGCACACGATGTCTCAATGTAGTACCCACATGCGTGCCTCGTGTGGAACATTCAGTTACTGAGGGACCCGCCGCACAGATGCATCGCGCTCTCTATTCCAGAGCGACCACAGTTCTCGTTTCAGTACAAGCAGAGTCCCATGTTGCATCTCAGCATTGCCCTTTGTTCATTGGCAACGTCTGCCATCTTGTCAGCCAGCTCGCGGGCCGAGTCCACCAAACTAATCTCAGCAACTTCTGCCCAGTTCCGTCAATCCACTGCAGATGGCACACTCTTGTGTGCCCCTACACCTTCCGACCGCCGCAGGTCCATGTATTGTGTAGTTTGAGGCATTGAATTGTCCGTGAGTGCCAGGATCGTCCTCGGATCAGCAGGAGCTCTCAGGAAGAGCAGCCTATTCCATGGCTGCTAAGCCACACCCCCCACAGTCAAAAAGTTATCAGAAAAGTAAAAGGCAAAAAGACAAAAGGGAAACAGGTTACCAGTACTAATAGTCTGAAGGACTGATCAATATTCCCATAACAAAACGCCAGGGGAGTGAAGCTGAAGGCATCACTTCCATGTAAAAAGTCAGGACAGGTTCAAAAACAAAAATTACAAAGTTTGGCCTCTATAGAATACAGGGACAAAGTTGCCAAAAGTGAAATCTTTCAAACACATGTGATCATGGGCTGAGCAACAAGGAGGACTCGGAGTTAATATGGTTGTCACTTCCCACACCCGATGAATTTCCTGGGTGTTGTTGCCAATATTGGAACTAATATGGCCAAAGGCTTTTTTCATTATCCACATTACAAAAACCAGGCAATGTTTTATGAGATTTTCATGTAGGTGGTAAACCCATGGATTCCTCTGGAATCCACCTTTTGTTATCACCTGATATAAGCTTACGGATTCCACAGGAATTAATTGTTAATGCTGTCTGCAAAGAATAATTTGAAGGCGACATTTACATGTTTTAAAAACTAGAGAGTAAAAATGAAGAATAAAGACAATTCTGTGTGGAGTTACTCTTCATTTTTAAACTCTGTTTTGTAAATGTTTACAATTGCAAGAAGGGGACACAAAAGAAGATATCCGGAAGTGCTTTGAAGTGTGCTGTTGGGCACGAGTTGTGCCCGTCCTGACCGCGATTTGATTGACTGTTAGTTTCAAGAGGCTGTAAGGACAAGCTGAAGTTTCACTACCTGCCGCCTAGGATTCCGGCGAAAACTGGACTGCTGCTATTAACTACAATACCCAGTAAATACTTTTGATTAGCAGGAACTAAAACGTTTGTGCTGGGTTCAGTGTTGGGTTAATTCTGGTTATGCCTAGACTACATGCTGCTTATCTGATTCTTTGCTTTCTTCTTATTTTGTTAGGCAGCATCTTCGTGCCGCTACATGCTCATTCCAGTCCCGCCCCTTCCCGCCTCTAACTGCCAGCAGCACCTCTTATAGCACGGTGCACGCAAAACCGCGCGCGCATCGGGAATTGCTTTGAAGTGTGCTGTTGGGCTGTTAGGCGGTGAAGTGTAGAGCTGGGTAGTAGGGGACTTGGTAAAAAGATTGTGGGTTTATATATACTAATTGTGTGTTGAAAATTTGACCCAGACACTGTCAAGTGTTGAATGTAGATCTCCACAAGGATTTTGAAAAAAGATGGTTAACAGTCTTAGGAGCGGCAGAAAGTTACCTGGTACCCCGGTAAATATGAACATGGATGAACAGGAACCATGGGAATTGATGGCACCCTGGGTTAAAAAAAATTAGTTGAGGGCACCCCTTATATGGGTTCTGAGGCAGTTCATTTACATCGCAGACCGGAACCACAGATTGATACAGCTGACACTGGGATAAACATCATGAATGTAGCCCACTCAAAATCTCCTAGACTAATTCCACCTTTAACGTTTAGAATAAATGAAGTAAATGATGTGTCTCAGGATGCTCTTGATAATCATGTACTAGGGAAGGAAGATGCAGGTACCCAGGACTGCTTGGTTGGAGGGGCACTGTGTGAACAGTTCGGGAATAAGATATCGGACTGTTCTATTATTGCCCCAGTCATCAAGGCTGAATTGGGTAGGCGTATGCGTCTTTCTTTTGGTCCCTCGACTCCAGTAAGACAAAGAAGGACTGGTATTGAAAATGTGTTTATATTGTGGAGTTGAAAATGTTCTACCTGACATGTCGGCCAAAGTGTCTTCATCAATCTCGTTGCCACATACAAAGCCCCTTTTGGATTATCAGAAGCCAGCAGATTCAGTGAATATTAAATCTAGTTCTCCTATTTGTGGCCAAATATCCAAAATAGGGGTTGCTGAATTAAGACAGACAAATTGATTTGGAGTATGTATAAACAAGTGTGGATAAGGAATTGGATGATGGGCACAGCCAACCTGGTGGTGCTGGCCTCTTACCCACTGCAGAAGAGATTAACTTGGATGATGATTTCACTTTTCCAGTAAAATCTCGTATATTGAATCTGCTGGATAAGGGGCACGACCTCACACATTGGGAGATAAGGGCAATGAAAATAACTTTGGCTGAAGTAATCAACCAAATAAAATAAAATGGAGGGAGTCATGTTTACATGTGATGCAATAGACTCTATGGTTATAGATCAAAAGAATCAGGACAATATGGACAATATTTGACCACATCACCCCACTCTCCGTCAAATGTTTGAAAGAGGACTGGACGGATTTACCCCAAACCAAGACAGGCACATCTGTGACTCTTTGTGCCCAACCTGTTCTGTATTTGGTACAAATACATTCGCTGACTTGTTCAATGAAAGCACCGTTCTCTCTACTGGAATGGGGATAAAATGAAAAAAGCTTTTTTGTTTTCTTAATAGCATTTGAACTGTTCAATTAATTTTCCCCAATATTTCCAGTTAGGAGGGGCCATTGGCAGACATTAATTTCGAATGATTTTCCATCCAAATCCGTCTAGCGAGTCAAAGGTTATTTACAATAGTATTTTGAGAAATGTCAGAGCAAATTGGTTTTATCTTCACTATAGGGTGCTGACCACTGATCGATTTTAAATATGACAAACATTACTTACCTCGTAATTGATGGTCTGTGGCTTGTACCTGCTTAGAATCACATTAATTGCATTGGCCATAATCTAGTTGTTGGTGAGAGTATTACATCTAGTTTTTCTTTTAAACTCAAAAAGGGTCATTCCTGTCAAACTATCCCTATCATACATGCAAAGCGACCCATGATCCTTCACATGTTGAGGTCTTACAATTGTTTATTTTTGTGACATAAAAAATGTATGCACTGTTTTTTTTTTTTTTAAATAATGATTCTTTGCTTCCATCTGGGGGGAATGGGCAGTCGCATACGATTCTTAGCAGATACAAGCCACAGAAAGAAAATTAGCAGGTAAGTATTGTTGGTCTTCTAAGGCTTGTGAATCTGCTTAGATTCGCATTCTTTGCATGGACTAGGAAGCATTAGCATATGAAGATGGGAGTGAGATGAAGTAACAGTTGCAAGTAGGTGTTTTAAGACTACTTGTCCAACCTGGGAGTCTGCCCCTGTCTGTGTATCGACACAACAGAGCTGTATAAACAGGTGTACTGAGCTCCATGGTACTGCCTTGCATATTGCCTTGGGAGAAGACTTACATGAGGCTCAACGTCATCTGGAGAGGGCATTGAATATTCCTCAGGGTCAACATCATCCTCTTCATATACATTGATGTCATCCTCAAAAACCTTATTGCCTTATTGTACTTACCGGTCATGGTTCGCTTGCTATTGGCTTTATTTTTATTTCAATTTTGAAATGTGAAATCTTTTGGAGGCTAGCTTGACCTGCGGCATGCCCTATGGAGCTGGGGGCTGACTGCAAGGATTTTCCAAAAGCTTCCTCGATTTAAAGTTCCTAGGAGGTCGCTTTCGAACCGGATGGCTGTCTCCTTGATGTCGAGGTCCTCTGCGATTGCAGAGGACTCGCTCTGGGTCTATTCAGCCTGCATTGCATATGCAGGCCCTCTTAAGGTTTGGGTTTTAATTGCCAAACTCAGTGGGCACCAAGCCTCGACATGGTCCCTAAGAAAGCAATTATTGGACAGGCATTGCGTGTCCTTCCAAGGGAATTTCGTATTGCACCTTGGGCAAAACTTAAAAGGCATGTTTTTCATGGCAGTCGAGGAGATCAACCAAATGATTAGTAAAATTAATAGTGTACTCACCGTAGTGACTAACGTACTCTTAGTCCATAGTCCCCTTTCCTCCATACTGCATGGGCGTCCTTCGCTAGGGACGGGAGAAAGAACCCTTTTCACCGGAAAAAATCATCATCTTCCCTTTTAAATTTAGAGGTGAGCAGGGGCGCACCCGTTGGAGCATGCGCTCCCCTGACTCCGCCCACCAGCGCCACTCCTCAGTCCCCATTGACACATCGTCAATATTTAAAATTGCCAAATGACACCAGTATATTTAGGGGGGAGCATGGTGGGACGTATGGAGGAAAGGCGACTATGGACTAAGAGTATGTTAGTCAATACGGTGAGTAACTATTAATTACTCTTACGTCCCGTCCCCTTTCCTCCATACTGCATGGGCGATTACACCTGAATGTAGCCCCAGGGTGGAGAGGAGACCCTCCTTAAGCGAACAGGTTCTTTAGAACCGCCAGTCCGAAAGCCACGTCTGATTTAGAGCAGGCGTCCAAAGAGTAGTGCGTACAGAAAGCCAAAGGGGTGGGCCAGGTGGCCGGCCTGCTGATGGCCTGCCACGGGACCTGCCGCTGCAATGCGATGGCTGTGGTCTTGGCTCTGACAGCGTGGCCGTGCATGTTAGCTGGAGTGATTTGTGCTGCCCCTCATAGGCCTCTTTGATGGCCGAAACCATCCACCTTGCCATAGAGGCCTTGGATGCCTGATAACCCAGCCTTGACCCATCGAAGGTGACAAACAGAGCATCCGACTTGCGGAAGCCCTTAGTTATGTCCAGATAGAATTTTAGTCTGCGTCTGACATCCAGACAGTGCAACGCCCTCTGAGCAACGGCAAAAACATAGGTAGGACTATCTCCTCGTACAGATGGAAAGCAGAGGCTACCTTGGGTAGAAACGCTGGGTGTGTTCTCAGGACCACCTTAGCCTTGTGAAAAATAGTATAGGGTTCTGAGGCCACCAACACCTGGATCTTGTTGAATCTGTGAGCAGAGGTGAGATCCACCCGCAGAGCTATTTTAATGGTGACCAGCCTGATGTTCGCGGACGCCATTGGCTTGCATGGTTTGTGCGCCAAGGCGCCCAGCACTACATAGAGGTCCCACACGGGGTGTGGTTTCTTGATCGGAGGGAAGAGCTTGGCTAGGCCTGTCAAATGTCGCTTGACCACTGGGTTGAAAGAGAAGAAATCTCCCTACTCCGAATTTCTGTAGGCCCCTATGGCCACCAGATAGGTGTGGCATGTATCCACCTGCATGCACGCCTGAGTGGGCAAGGTGTGCAGAGAAGGAGAGTACATCATCCAACGTGCACATAAGGGGGTCAATCTCCTTAGAGTTGGCCCAGTGACAGAACCTAGACCATTTACTCTTGTACTGGCTCCTAGTAGTCTTGCTCCAAGCGACCTGAATGATTTCTAGGTGAGCCTGTGATAGGCACAGGTGTTTGAGCGTGACCTGCTCAGGAACCACGCTGCAAGGGCTAACTTCTGTGGGGCAGGGTGCATAACCCTGTCTCCCTGTTGCGCCAGAAGATGAGCTGGGCCCAGTGGCAGGTGAATTGGAGGCCTGACCGAGAGGCTGAGAAGCTTCGAGAACCACAGTCTTGCGGGCCACCATGGAGCGATCAGATGATGCTGAGCTGACACGATTCCTTTATCTTGCAGAGCACCCTGTGGATCAGGGGTGTAGGAGGGAATGCATACGCTGCCATGCCGCTCCACTGAATCTGAAAGGCATCGCTCAGGGAACCAGGGCCCTGCCCCTGCCAGGACGTAAAACTGCTGGCACTTCTTGTTGTCCCAGCAGGAAAAAGAGATCCACCTGAGGATATCCCCACCTGATGAAGATCTCCAGCAGCACCTGAGCGTTCAGTTGCCACTCGTAATTGTCCACTCCCAGTCTGCTGAGCCTGTCCACTTCCAGGTTGGACTCCCCAGGAAGGGGGATTGGCATTCAGGTAGAAGTTTTTTCTCCAGGGACCAGTCCCACATGCTGACCGCTAGGTTGCACAGTGGAGGGGACCGGGTACCACCCTGCTTGTTGACATAGTACATGCTGGTGGAGTTGTCTGTCTGGATGAGGACGACCTTGCCCCCAATGAGTGGAAGGAAAGCTTTGAGAGCCAGCCAGATGGCTTTCAGCTCCAGCCAGTTGATATGAGACTCCTGCTACCGCAGGGTTCAGACTCTGTGGACACTGTGGTTGTCCAAGATAGCCCCCCAGCCTTCCAGGGAGGAATCCGTAGTAATGGAGACCTGCAGGGCCGGCTGCCGGAAGGGCCTGCCCATCCGCAGGTTGCAGTCCATGGACCGCCATGTGAGGTCCGGGCATAGAGATGGCAGAATGCTGACCAGCCCCCCTTGGGAGCCCACCTCCCGGTTCCATGAGGCTGTGAAGTGCAGCTGCCACCTCCTCATCTTGAGTCTTGTGTAGGGTACGGACAGTAGGACTGCTGCCATGCTGCCTAATAAGTGCCTAAAAGGGCCTTGCGGTCCCTCAGCACTGTCTCCGGAAGGATCTACAGACTCCTCGGCCTAGCGGCCGGTAGCTGAACTAGCCTCGGTACCCGTGCGGTGCGAGAACCTGAGAGGTTCCTCCCGTCTTGGCGTTTCCTGGAAAATGAGTCACCCCTCTGGGGTGCGCTGGAAAAGAGCGGCCCTCCCTTGGGTCTTGACTTATGTCAGACAAAGTCCTTCAAGTCCTCTGGAGGCGACTTCTCGAAGAGCTCCTTCCTCCTGGCTAGTCTGTTCTTCAAAGCACATGAAGAAAGTGCGTTGCACACAGTGCAACCCTCCCATCCGTGGTCAGGGCCAAGGCAGCGGAAGCTAAGAGCATGGGGATCTGATGTAGGGAAGAGCCCCTCGTAGGCTGGACACTGATGAAGTCGACATGCGCCAGGGAGGAGTGTGGCACCAGAGGAGCGAGTACCTGAATGATAAAAGAAGGCAAAAAAGAGAGAAGAAAGTATCCAGGGAAGAGCGCATGGTATTACATGGCCGAAGCAAAACCCAGGAGCGCTAGTGAAATGGGCCCATTCCCGTCGATGCGGAAAAGGGGACTGAGGAGTGGTGCCGGTGGGCGGAGTCAGGGGAGCGCATGCTCCCAGGGACGCACCCCCACGAGCCTCTAAATTTAAAGGGGAAGACGATTTTTTCTGGTGAAAAAGGTTCTGTCTCCCGTCCCTAGCGTGGGACGCCCATACAGTATGGAGGAAAGGAGACGGGACGTAAGAGTAAGAGGTCTGTGGGAATCAAAGGCCTTCTATAATACCTATAAGTATGTGTTAACACAACCCCAACTCTCACTGCTCTACACGTATTGGCAAGTCCTCAAAAATCTCTTGCTTCTCTGCATATTCAATGTCGAGGTAATGCAGCTATGCTAGCCTCAGTTTCACTAGACAACTTTAAACTCTGTGTTTACATCCAACACAAAGGCAGAAAAAAACAATTTCAGAACCTCAATGCATTAAGGATCTTGGGTCTCTGACAAACTCCCAAAGCAGTATCCATGAGTGGAGGAGGGAGAAGAATTTAGACACACCCAATTAAATGACAGAGTAAAGCACTGCCTTACTAAAGGCGACATCCTGAGCATGGGAAGTATCCAGGGAATAATACTTAACAAACGTGTGTATGCAAGACCACGTTGCAGCATCACAGATGTTCTTTACCGGTACATCCCTCTGCAGGGCTGTCGATGTAGCCATGCCCATGGTGGAATGAGCCTGCAAGCCCTCAGGAGGGTCCTTGTCAGCCAACCTGTAGCATTCTGAAATAGTGAGGATGATCCACCTAGACAAGGTCTGCTTAGAAACAGCCTGGCCTAATCAGCGTCCATTATACCCTACAATGAGCTGGTCTTCCACACTGACCTTGGATATTCTGGAAAGATAAAAGCTCAATGCCCTCCTAGGATCCAACCTATGGAGTCTCTCCTTGTCCTTACTAGGATGCAGAGGAGGATAGAAGGCGGTGAGCACCACCTTCTGACTTAAATGATATTCTGACACTAACTTGGGTAGGAAGGACGGACGTACTCGCAATACAACCCTGTCCTTGTGGAACACAGTAAATGGTGACTTAGAAGAAAGTGCCTGCATCTCGCTCACTCTATGAGCAGAGATAACTGCAACCAAGAAAACGGTCTTAAATGACAACAATCTCAACAAACAAGAGTGCAAAGGTTCAAACGGAGCACATCAGAAAGAAATTTTAAGACCAAATTTAGGTCCCAGACCGGCACCTGAAAAGGCGACAGCGGGAACATTCGTGAGCCCTTTCAGAAACTGACTGATCAGTGGAATCTTAAAATAGGAGCATTCCTCGGATGAGCGCTTAAAGATAGAAAGCGCTGCAAGGTAACCTTTTATAGTTCCCACCTGAAGACCCCTGTGGGCCGAAGAAATTAAGAATGAGAGAACCTCTGGAATTGAGCACTGAAAAGGATCAACATTCTTTCCTCTGGACCAGTCGCAAAACTTATGGGAACGGTACAGAGACTTTGTTGCTGGCCGTCTAGCCGAAAGCAACACCTTCATCACGTCATCCGGAAGATCCCAATCCTTATATCTCAACTGTTCAGAAACCATGCGTGAAGGTTGAGAGTCTTGATCTCTGGATGGAGAACCCGATCTTCCTCTCGCAAGAGAAGGTCCTCTCTTTGGGAAGACGTATTGGGGGACATGTCTAGAAGGTCCGGCTACCACGCTCTCCTGGCCCAATCCAGAGCAATAAGGATCACGCGGGTCCCGAACCGTCGTAACCTCCTGAGAACTTGAGGAATGATGGGGACCGGAGGAAACGAGTACAGAAGTGGGAACAACCAACCAATCCACGATGAACGCGTCTCCTAGAGCTTAGTCACATTTACCTGTGAGAGTTTGGTCAAACATAATAGTAACCCTGCAGGTACAGTTTGGTCTCTATAAACCCCATACCAGTAGTGGCATCGAAAAACACTTCAAAAAAATCAATATTTCAAATTACATTGTTGGGAAAGAAGTTCTGGACGCGTCAGCTTTTTGCTACAATTCGATTCTGGTACTGACTTGGATGTAAGTAAATACTTTTTACTTTACTTCTCCTGCTTAGCTCATCTCTTTTGGGGGCACTGGTCAGTCCCTAAGGTTGCTAACAGTGCAGTTGGACCCTGTCCCCTTTGCGAGATTTCTGTTATTTTTTATGCAGTAAACATCAACTTACAATGGAGGTGCAGCAGGGGACTTTGTTTACCTTTTCCTTATTCCTTTAGTAATATGTGTGTTACTTTTGTGATGTGTCCAAGACGGGCTCAGCAGTGTGAGTATCTGGCCGGTTATGGGGGGTGGGATTGTTTAGACCCAAACCACACACCAGCAAGGGGTAGGTCTGTTGCTAGGGAGATGGGAGTCAAGAGACTGTCGATGATTGCACCGCTCTTGCCAGTTTCAACAGAGAAGATCCTTACTGGGCTGGGGTGGCTCTGGACTGAGTTTGGGATAAAAAGGATGAGTCGTTATTCAGATCATCTTTGGAGCAAAGGCCAATATGAAGAGTTGCAGCCCACTGAAGAGTTGAGGAAGGCAGCTGCAGATATCCAACATTGATGCATTTCAAGCCCCAGTGTAGCCCTGTCTCTGTGGAGAAGTTTCCTGAAAACTAGCGATGCTTCGACCAGTAGGCTGCTGGGACCAACCAGTTGGGACCCAAGCATGACCTCTTGCCCTCTGAAGCCTTCAGAAGCATCACAGAACTATACTGTTGGATAACTGGCTTCATCCAGGCCTTAACCTGCATCGGTCCCCTTTCCAAGTTTTGGCTTGGAACTTCTCAGGTTGTCCGCTTGTCTTCCAAAATCCGATCTCCTGCAGCTGATGCTCTCCAAAACTCGCTGGGGTCTTTCTGGAGCAGAGTCTTTGTTGCCGCCATGAGAGTTGTTAGGAAGAAATCTCATTCTGTGGCTTATTTCCATTACCTAGAGAGTCCCCCAGCAGCTTTGCTGGATTTGAAGGGTTTGTTTCTTTTCATCTGCTAAGAGTGAGACTCTTTGTCCCACTCTTAGGCATTTTTTTCTATGTGTGTTCTAGGCTATTTTTGTGTTTAATGCCTATGGGACTTTCTCTCCCCATAGGAACCATCTTTACGCACATGTGCTACACAGCACCCTCCGTGCAGTAACATAGGGGTGCCGTAGCGACCGCCAAACGGACTCCATACCCTGGGACTGACTCATGTCTCCTAGGGGATGTAAAGTCCCCATTGACTTTACTAGTCAATTTCTATTTACTCAACCAGTATAACCCATCTTACTATGGAGGTACTGGTAGGGGTATATCGTTTTTCCCTCATGTTCATTTTCGAGAGTGTTCGCTACAGTACCTCTCACTAAAGTTTCTGGCTGGTGACAGTGGTTACTACCATAAATATTCAACCGCGAATATTTCCCTATGGGATTTTCCCATTGTTCGAGGCTACCACTTTTACTGACAGCTTCTAACATACCGCCGGTGCATTTTAATATTAACTTTGCTCTGGTAGGTTTTATTTGCCAGAATTTTAATATAACTTCTTTCTCGTGTCTTTCTCTACGATCCTAACCCAGGTCAGGGATCCTTTGTTCGTCCGTTTGGCGGGCTTCTGCCCAGAAGCCCTCCTTCCGGAGCCACTGAGTCTGTGGTGGGTCCATTGTGTGGGACGGGGAGTAGGACCCCTGGACAGGGTTGCTTCAGCAACTCATGTCGCACTCTATCCTGATAGGCTGGAGGGTCTCCCGCCAAGATGACCACTCCACTGTGCGAGTGACAGATAGGCTGTATGAATGGGTCTCTTTCTGCATAAAAGCAGGGTCCTGAGGACTGGAAGAGCAAGACGTCGCCACTGGAACTACGGAACCGAAGAGGAGAGAAGCCAAAGACATCTACAATGACTACCACCACCGGTGAAGCCCTGCTGCAGCGTCTCACCACTTCCCACTCGCCTTCCCGAACCTGCTGTGATCGAATCGCCAGTGCTCCGCACTTTGAGACCGGATAGCCAAGCAGCTATCGACCTGGACCGCGATTAAAAGGAGCGTACCTTTTAAACTTCGTTTGGCAGCACCGCGGCTGGTTTCTTTCCTGGATAGTGCAGTACCTCAAACCTTCCTCCACGAAAAGAGCCTCTCTTCCTCTGCTGGATCACCCGTACTGCAGGAACTACCAGAAACAACCGCCCCCGCAGGAGCCACTTCTTCACTTTTAAGGTACATTGTTCCGCCAGGCCGCCCTTCTTTCGTGGTAGTGCTAAAGGTGTTTTAAATCCTTTACCTACCTGTTGGGTTGGCCGCCCCTCTCGCTTAACATTGTCTTTCGCTTTCTGCATCCACCTTTTCAACATCGTTAACCAAAGACTTGACTGCAGCTACAACAACAATTTTTGCTCCTGGGCCCTTGCCCTGTACCACTAACTCTGATACAGGCCTACTGACTCTGGTCACATTTGTTAGACCTGCCTTCTCGAGATTGATTCTCCATTCAAACTGTGTGGTGCAACGCTTTCTTATAACTACCCTTTCCTTCCCACTGCATAACCATTGTGAAATGCCATTTTGCTCAGTTTTCATTAAAGGTATTGCTCATACTGATGCACTGTCTTGCTGAACTGGTTCACAACTGAAGGGAAGTGTTGTTAGGGTGTATAATAACCTATTTCTAGATAACTTGGGGTTTTCCCTCCCTTGTGAGAAATTGTTAGAGAATCCCTTGTGTGTAGTTGTCACTGTGCCGTTTTGCTCAGTTTTCACTCTGGTTCACTTGGTCTACAATTTATATAGGGAGTGTGTATATTTTTCCTTTGACTTAATTTAACTTGCTTGATACTTGTGATACATGTGCTTTCTTAGAAGTGTATAAAATAAATATACATCTACTTTTTAACTACAAAGCTTTGGTCAGTGTTTCCTTGTACCATAGTACAGTAGGCCTATTGTGTAAACCCTGAATACTGCTCATCTCCCTCTTGAGATAAGTCTGACTGCTCAGCCACAGCTACCAGCTAAATCTTTGTGGTACAGACTGAGACCAAAGGGTATTTATTGCTCTCACCTGCAGTCCTAATCTGGTGTAGTGCTTCCAAAGGGAACTGCACTGGATTCTGCCTAACAAGAGTCGCATGCCATCCCCTGATCAGGGTGTTCTTGGCTGCTGTCCATTTCAGTCATTTCCTGGGGGTCTGCGTTCGCTGTGAAACCTGTGATGGTCATTTTTTTCGAGATGCCTGGGTTGTCCAGTTGCAAGGTATCTGGAAACGTCTTGTCACAAGATGGAACCAACGCCTAAAAGGACACAATCCCGAACTCGAAAACTACCATTCAGCCCCTGAACAACATGCATTGGAAATAATGCCCGAAATTAGTCGGTCCAGCAAATATAGGAACACTAGGGGTGGTTTCTTGTTGAATCAAAATAAAAGGGGCAGTTTGCATATTTGTTGAAACCCCCATCCTGCCATGCAGTTGTATGGCATAAAGTCCTCACACCACCTTTCCCTTGCCTGGTCATGATCAGTATCCCCCTTCTCGGGCTTCTCCTAGAGTGGTGGGATTGGGTGAAGACCGCTAATCCTTTGAAGGTAACGGTTTCTTTACTATTAGAAAACTTTACTTACCCGTTGGCTTTGCCAATACTTGTTCTTCACTTCTACAAATGTCCAACTCTTTACAACAGGTGCTTACCTGGGACTTACAACTCCTAGCAGCACTATGCCTACTTACCTTAAAGGAAAGGACTTCTCACGTGCTAAGGGCCTTATTTTATAAGGAAGGCTAGCCTGTTCCGATTGCTTTTCATTGTTTTTCCATTGCTTTTCATTGCACTGCTGACAGTTTCATTTTTCATTGCTTAACTATTTTGAACAGTTTCAAAAGTAAATTGAAGGGGGTCTCCAGTGAGACAACAACTGTGGATGTATATAAGTTTAAAGATTTTCTTTAGTAAAACTACCAACCTGTGATTGTAATTACCACAAAAATCAACAACCTACTCATGGTCAGTTTATACAGACTTTACACGGGCAACCAAAACAGCAAGACTTGTCATTCTCAAAAATGTTGCTACAAAGGTGAATATGTAGCATTTACACATGTCACCCATTCGTTGTAGTCAGACTGACAATTTAGTGGCAAACACAAATCTTGCATTACCATTGTGCCAGTGTCCTCAACACACACCAATGCCTCTGACGGCGTGGTACGATGTACATTAATCAGTCATTTTTTTTTCCGCTGCATTTTTTGCTGTCAAGTTTTTACCCCAAAAACCTATAGAAAAATATGGGGGGGGGGGTAAAGGGATATAAGGTGTAGGGGCTAGATTGTAAATAGGTGGGAAGGGGATTTGGGGGGTAAAACAACAAAAACAAAACAAAATTTGAAGCATTTTGCAGGGGAAAAAACAGAGGCAAAGATGCAGCGAAAATAAAACAGGCGATGGAATGACATAGAACCGACAGAGCGACTTTCTTGATAGTGACTGCCACAAATGAATTCTAAAGAACAAGCAACAGGCAGCAACATTTCAACACCTATACCATGATTCTTTATCAGGAAGGGATGGAGGAAGACATATGGTACAGGGAGCAAACAAAATACTGTGAATCTTAGGCACCAGTCAGATAAAACGTGGTAAAGAAGACTCAGTGAAGGGCCTAATCTAAAAGGGACCTAGTGTTCAGAGTCAAAAGTCCAGTTCCTAATGCAAATAATAAGTGGCTCTGTATTGGCATCCATGACTGTATCCTTCAAATCCCTTACAGGGAGCCATTTTTGATCAGTGTGGAGAGTAAAATCAAGGCAGTAAACCAAAGCATAAGTAGTTCACACCATGCTCCTACGCGATAGAGGATATTAAAGGTGTTGAGGAGGCCGGAGGGGAATAGGATTCCTCCTCCTCTTCCCCATTCCTGCTACGCTTGCAAATCCAACTAGTTTTACACCTGCATGAGATTTTCCTCCAAGTGTAAAATGGAAGAATTCTTATGGAATCCACCTACAATTAGCACCTGCTCAATGCAGAAGAATCCATTGTGATTTGCAGACAGAGTTTATATATTTCCCAAAACAGAGTAAAAGGAAAGAGTTATTTCATCTGTATTAAAACGGAAATCATTTAAGTGCTAGGGTTAATGGTCCCTGAATGCAATTGGCACCTTTATTATAATTACCCCACAATCTCAGGGTCTTCCAACGTAACCTAGAGCACTTTAGACTTTGCTTTTACCGATGATCCAAACAGTATGTTGTCTCCTGGAATGTGATGTTATTTAAACCACTACTGGGGAAATATCTATCTAGTACCTTTCTTGACCTAGGGACTTCACCTATACTTTACTGGGGCAAGTTCTGGAGCTCCCCCTCTAGGGGTGGTCGCTTATGCTTGAGGTAGAAATTCTCCTCCTACCTGGGTACTTCTGGGTAATATTTTCCACCCTGATTGGTAACGCTAAGGTTGTATCCTTAGGTGGGCTGGTGGGTTTGCAGCTTCTACTAATACCTGGGCTAAAGCTCCAGCTAGCTACTCTCCATTCCTGTTCAGGATTGGTTTCTGACAGACTTTGGAACCAATCTACTAGCCTGCTCTCTGGTCTAGCCTTTCAGCCTGGCCTGTTCTAATGTGTAGTTAGAGTGCCTTCGCACCTCCTGTTCCGTAACCTTCAGGCTATTTGGTTTGACCATTGCAGGTTCTGCCTTTCTAGCTTCACCCATCTTCCTACTTTTCTTGCTTCAACACACACCTCACATGCTGGAGAGCCGTCTTTACAGCATCCTCAGGAGGTGTGCTCTATGGGTAATTGACCTAATGAGCGGACTGGTTGGTCATTCAGTTTCCCCATTAGTAGGTTTGTTCGTGAGTGGAGCTGCCCCAAAGGTGTCACCTCTTCCAGAAGCAACTGGCGTTTTGTTTCTCTTAAAATCATGGGTTGTGTGTGGTTCAGTGACAGAAATAGCACTGTGCCCTGGGGTCCTCAGTCAGACATTATATATAATGCCTGACGGCCATGTTGAGGGATTGGGCAACAGTGTAATGGTGCCTGAAGAAAAACCGCATCCTAGCTCCCTTCCTTGCGAGTTTCTTTTCTCCACTGTTATCATCCATGAACTAAGCAATGGTTCTCTCTCCGCTTTTCCTATGTGCCGTAAAAGTCCCATTTGCTTTCTGTTCGTGCTTTATGCTAGGGCATGGAAACTCAAAGTGCTGTGTTTTTAGAGTCCTGCTCCACATATGAAATGCGAGCAGGAGACATATTGTCAAATCACTTGCTTGGATCCCTGGCCGATAAACCTTTGCCGGATCCTATTTAGACCATGTATCTTTTGCCGTGAAATAGGAACAAGTTACTTACCTGTAACTATTGTTCTCCAGCATGGGTCTGGCATGGATTCACATACTCATAAATATTCCCTGTCAGGCCGGGAATCCTCAGTGAAAGAACACACTGTTTCGCTTTCACTTACAAACTGTATTTCTCCTCTAAACCAATCACTGAACTCTGGGTCATACTGCCCCCAGCCAATGACTGCCCTCTGCCTAAGCCCCTCCTCTGGCAGCCATCTTCAGATTTGGTAGCACGTTAAGTGGCAGTATGACCAAGGAGAGCCGCAGAGGGGCAAGAGGGAGGGTTTGCATGCAAATCCATGCCAGACCCATTATAAATTACTCACCGTAGTGACTAACGTAATCCTAGTCCATAGTCCCCTTTCCTCCATACTGCATGGGCATCCCTCGCTATGGACGGAAGACTGAACCTTATTCCCCAGAAAAAAAATCTTCTTCCCCATTAAATTTAGAGGTGCACAGGGGCGTGGCCCTGGGAGCATGCACTCCCCTGACTCCGCCCACCAGCGCCGCTCTTCAGTCCCCATTGACGCGTCGACAATATTACCATTGCCTAATGGCACTAGTTTTATTAGGGGGTAGGATGGTAGCACGTATGGCAGAAAGGGGCCTAGGAGTACGTTAGTCACTACAGTGAGTAACTTATAATTACTCCTACGTCCCATCCCCTTTCCTCCATACTCCATGGGTGATTACAACTGAATGTAGCACCAGGGTGGCGAAGTGACCATCCTTAAGAAAACAAGTTTCTTAATACTGCCTGTCCGAAAGTCGCGTCTGACCTGGAGCCGGAATCCAAACAGTAGTGCTTGCAGAAGGCCGAAGGAGTGCACCGTGTGGCCGCCCTGCTGATGACCTGCAACGGAACACGCCTCTGGAACGCGACTGCTGTGGCCTTGGATCCAATAGCGTGGGCATGCATGTTCGCAGGAAGTGGTTTGTGCTGCCCCATATAGGCCTCTTGATGGCCGAAACCATCCACCTTGCTAGGGAGGCCTTAGAAGCCTGATATCCCAGCCTTGACCCCCCCTCACCCCGAATGTGACAAAAAGAGCCTCCGACCTGCAGAAGCTCTTGGTCCCCGAAACCATCCATCTTGCTAGGGAGGCCTTAGAAGCCTGATATCCCAGCCTTGACCCCGCCCCCCCACCCTGAATGTGACAAAAAGAGCCTCCAACCTGCAGAAGCTCTTGGACCTGCCCAGATAGAATTTCAGAGCGTGCCTGACATCTAGACAGTGTAAGACCTTCTGAGCATCGTCCTCAGGGTCCACAAAGAAAGTAGGTAGAACTATTTCCTCATTTAGGTGGAACGCACAGACTACTTTAGGTACGAACGCGGGATGTTTTCTCAGGAACACCTTGTCTCTATGAAAGGTAGTGTAAGGTTCTGAAGCCACCAGTGCTTGGATTTCACTAGCCCTGCATGCAGACGTAAGCCCCACCAGGGCTGTCTTAATGGTGACTAGCATGATGTCCGCGGACGCCCTTGGCTCAAATGGTTTGTGCCCCAGGGCGCACACTGGGTGTGGCTTCTTAATAAGTGGGTAGAGCCTGGTGAGGCCCGTCAGATGTCTTAACCACCGGGTTGGAGGATGAGAAAATTTCCTCCTCAGAGTTCCGGTAGGCTCAGGTGGCCGCCAGATAGGTACGGCATGTGTCTATTTGCACCCCTGAGTGTGCGAGGTGTTCAGAGAAGGATAGCACATTGTCCAATGTGCAAGTAAGTGGATCAACTTCCTTTGACTCCACCCAATGGCAAAACCTAGTCCATTTGCTTTTGTACTGGCTCCTAGTAGCATCATTCCAAGCGCCCTGTATGATGTCTAGGTTAGCCTGTGACAGCTGAAGATGCTTTAGTGTGACCTGTTCAGGAACCACGCTACGAGGGCTAACTTCTGCGGGGCGGGTGGATGACCCTGCCTCTCTGTTACGATAGGAGATGAGCTGGGCCCAGTGGAAGGTGGATCGGAGGCTGGTTGGAGAGGCTGATCAGCTCGAGAACCGTGGTCTCGCCGGCTACCACGGAGCAATCAGAATGATGCTGTGGTGACGTGACTCCCTTATCTTGCAGATCACCCTGTGCACCAGGGGAGTGGGAGAAAATGCATATGTGTTCATGCTGTTGTACTGTAACTGTAAGGCGTCTCCCAGGGAGCCGAGGCCCTGTTCTTGCCAAGATGCCAATTGAGGGCACTTCTTGTTGTACCAGGTGGCGAAAAGATCCACCTGGGGATGCCCCATCTGTTGAAAATCTCCTGAAGGACCTGATTGTTCAATTGCCACTCGTAATTGTCCGCTGAGTCCGTCCGCCTCCAGGTTGGACTCCCCCTCCCAAATGCTGACTGCTAGGATGCATAGGGGAGGAGACCTGGTGCCACCCTGCTTGTTGATGTAATGCATGCTGGTGGAATTGTCCGTTTGAATGAGGATCGTCTTGCCACTGATGAGCGGCAGGAAGACTGATAGCAAGCCAGATCGCCTTCAGCTCTAGCCAACTGATATGGGCCTCCTGTTCCTGAAAGGACCAAACTCCATGGTCGCTGTGGTTGCCCAGGGTAGCCCCCCAGCCTTCCAGGGAGGAATCCGTGGTGATGGATGAATTGAGGTGCTGACTGCCGGAATGGCCTGCCTATCCGCAGGTTTCTGTCTGTGCTCCACCAGACAAGGTCTTGGTGGAGAAAAGGAGGAATGCTGACAAGCTCTGTTTTGGAACCCCGCATCTGACTCCACGAGGCTGCAAAGTGCAGCTGTAATCTTCTAATTTTCAGCCTTGTGTAAGGCACTGCCAGTAAGAATGCCGGCATGATATCCAACAGGTGCTGGTAATACCAAGCTGAGGTCACCACTCTGCTGAGAAAGCGCCCTGTGGCCCTCTTGAAGGCTGTGATCTTGTCCTCCGAGGTGAAAGCTCTCTCGGAGATTGTGTCCCAGATGAGGCCCAGGAAAGTAAGGCTCTGCGTAGGTTGCAGCTGAGACTTCTTGAGATTGATGGAAAATCCCAATTCGTGTATTCATGAGGGCGGAGGAGGTGTGATGGATCACCTCCCGGGACCTCGCCCTGACTATCCAGTCATCCAGGTACGGGTAGACATGGTGATCCTGGGCCCTGAGCAGGACTGCCACTGCATTCATCAGCCTGGTGGCTGAATTGAGGCCGAAGGGTAGAACCTTGTATTGGAAATGGAAGCCCATGATCCTGAACCTGAGGAAGGACCGATGCGGCTGCAAAATAGGGGGTGTTGGTAAGCATCCTTCAGATCCACGGACCACATCCAGTCTCCCCTATACAATGTCTCTGCAATAAGCGCTGGCGTAACCATCTTGAACTTTTGAAGGGGGAGGGAAAGATTCTGGGTGGAAAGGTCCAACACAACTCTCAGGCCAGCGAGGTTCTTATTGTGTATGGTGAAAATCCTGGAGTAGAAGTCCATGCCCCGCTGCGAGGCTGGGACTTCTTCCACTGCCTGGCTCTCTACGAGCGATCGAATTTCTGCCAACAGAGTTGTTGTCCCAATCTGTGGGAGTGGAGGGCATGAGGAAGGAGAGGGAGGAACCGGTAAGCGGTCACCCATAACACTACAGATAGAATCCAGGTGTACGCGAACGTTGTGCGCCAATACTGTGCGTAAAGGGCAAGCCTGCACCCCACCGAAGACATGTGGAACCAGAGGGGTGTGTCATGACTTCTTTCCCTCTGAGGCTGGGGCTGAGGAGGGGGACTGAAAAAAGTCCTTGAATGGAAGGTCCAATATGCGTTCCTGGACGTCCGGGTTGAACTTGGTAGCCCATAGCCAGCCAGTCCTTCTCATGTCCGTGACAATGCAGATGGCATGGCCTTAGGTGTCCAGCGCCACCATCTTAGCTTCTGCCAGTCCCGCCTTGAAACGTGCCCGACTGTGCACCTGAAGTTCTGGAAGGAAGTTGGCTATTTCCCGCCAAAGCCTCTGATAAACGGCTGTGAGCCTGGCATCTGCATTAGACTGACTAAGGTGTAGTGAGGCATTGGAATAGACCTTTCCATAAGCCTCCCAGATCATCTCCTCCTTGCCTAGAAGCGCCGAAGACGAGATAGCCGAGGACGACTGAGGCTTGGAGTAGAGTGAGGACACTACAATCACTGAAGAGTGTGGCTGAGGGTGTGCCGACAGCAAGAGTGGATCCCCCGCTAATTGCCTGTACTTGGCATTGAAGCGCCGATTGGTAGACTGCGCCGTATGGGGTTTAAGTTATCCCTTTTTGGCCAAGGCGACTAGGTTCTTTTGCATCGGGATCTCTGTTATGACCACAGGGTGTAGTGAGGACCTTGGCCAGGACCCCCGCCTCAGGTTGTCCAACCTCGGGTTGTGGAAGCCCCAAGTATTCGGCCAAACCTGCAAGTCATTCATGGAAGGCCTTGGCTGAAGATGGCTTGTCGGGGTCCTCCTCCTCGTCGGTGTCCACAGGGTGTTTGGCTGGTGTGGCGCTGGGGGAATAGTGCTGGGGGCCGAAGGCTGAGGTGTGGGGACCGGAGCCAGAAGCTGCTGTGGAGGCTGGTGTGCAACCGTCTCAACTGTAGAAGGCGTGGGAAGCTGGGGCTGTGCGGTGGCCTGAGGCACAGGAGCCATAGGAGGAATTACTATAGGCGTTGGCCGTGGGACTGGAGGGAGCATGTCACTGATCAGATCAAAAAACCTGTCCTCACCGGCTGCTGGGGTGGTAGGTGGTATTGACGGGTTAGCGGGTGGCTGCTGGGGCCTGTGCATACTCTGGCTTGCTGGTTGTGGGGTATAACTGGCCTGCAACACTGAAGAATAAGCTGTAGGCCACGTACCTGGTGAATACCAAGTCGCATCTTGAAACTCGCTCTCCCACCTGCTCTGCACCAGGGGGCGGTATCGTACAAGGGGCCATTTTGTCTGGCACGATGGCCATTTTGTCGGGCTGCAAGCCACATGACAGCGTCGTGGTGCTTGCCTCGCTGGGCCCGGCCTCCTCCTGAACTCTTGGCGGTGAAGCATGAGGCCTAACCTGCACCTCAGGAAGAGGCCTGGTAGGCATAGTGCCCTTGGCTTTGTCACTGGTAGTGCTGCGTACAGGGACTCCCTCAGACGTTTGTCCAGTAGTAGGGCCTAGCCCTTCGGGTGGACACCCGGTAAAAGAACCTTGCGGTGCCTCAGCACTGTTTCCGGATGGATCTAGCGACCCCTCGGTCTGGAAGCCAGTAGCTGAATCAGCCTCGGTACCCTGGCTGGTGTGCGAACCTGAACGGTCCCTCCCGCTCTGACGTTTCCTTGGGAAGGAGTCACCCTTGCGGAGTGCGATGGAAAAAAACAGCCCCAACTTGAGCCTTGACTTGTGTCTGATGAAGTTCTTCAAGTCCTCTGGAGGCGACCTCTCGAAGAGCTCCCTCCACCGATCTAGCCTGTTCTTCAGAGTGTGCTGTGTAAGCGCGTCACACGCGATACAACCCTCCCAGCCGTGTTCGGGGATAAGGCAGCGGAGGCAGAGAGCGTGGGGATCGGACATAGGGGAGAGCCCCTCGCAGGCTGGCACCTGCTGAAGCCTGAGGACGCATCGAGGAGGAGTGTGGCGCCAGAGGATCGAGTAGCTGATTAAGACCAGAAAACAGAAAGAAGAGCGCATGCTCCCAGGGCCGCGCCCCCGCACGCCTCTTTAAAGGGGAAGAAGATTTTTTCTGATGAAAAAGGTTCCGTCTCCCGTCCCTAGCGAGAGATGCCCATGCAGTATGGAGGAAAGGGGACGGGACGGGACGTAGGAGTACAATAGTTACAGGTAAGTAACTTGTTCCTTCTCCAGCATGGGGTCTGGCATGGATTCATATGCTCATGAATAAAGAATACATACCAGTACAACATTACACAGCCACGAGAGGTGGCAAGGCTCCACAGAAGCAATTATTCTTACCGCCGGAACAGGCTCACCTTCAAGCGAATAGGTTGCGTAGCACTGCTTGGCCAACCCTGGACTCCTCCCTGGAATCCCTGTCGACGCAGCAGAATCTCGTGAAGGTGTGCGTAAGCCTCCATGTAGCAGCCGTGCATTTGTGCAGTAGGGGCACACCAGACAGGAACGCTGTTGTCGCAGCGATCACTCTGGTGGAATGGGATCTCGGACAGCCGAGTAGCAGTCGATTTGTCCAACCGATGACAGTGCATGATGCAGCCGGGGAGACACCTCGAGAAGGAGGTCTTTAACAAGGCCCTCCCACGGTTCACAGGACCAAAGTTCACAAACAGTTGAGACGTCTTCTGAAAACTCTTTGTGCATGCCATGTAGAACTTCAGAACATGAGCAACATCCAGCGAGTGCAAAGACTTATCAGCCAGCGACAAAGATTTTGGAAAGAACACAGGCAACACCAAAGGCTTGTTGAGGTGCAATTCCGACAGAACCTTTGGCATAAAAGAGGGGTGCGTCTGCAGCACCACTCTGGATTCGTGAAAAGTCAAATATGGCTGTTTGCAGCAAAGGGCCTGGATCTCACCTACCCTCCTGGGAGAGGCGACGGCCATGAGGAAAGCCATTTTCCATGAGAGGAACTTGAGAGGTGCCTGATGCATAGACTCGAATGGGGGCCCCCATGAGCCTCGTCAGCACCAGGTTAATTTCCCACGCCGGGGCAGGAGCCTTCACCGGTGGGAACGATCGAAACATTATAAGTTACTCACTGTAGTAGTAACGTACTCCTAGTCCATAGTCCCCTTTCCTCCATACTGTAAGGGCGTCCCTCTGGACGGGAGATGGAACGTTTTTCACCAGAAAAATAATCTTCCCCTTTAAATTTAGATGCGCCCGGGGGCGCGGCCCTGGGAGCATGCCCTCCCCCGACTCTGCCCACTGGCTCCACTCCTTTTGACGCGTCAAAAATATTAACATTGCCGAATGACACCAGTTTTCTTAGGGGGGGAGGATGGTGGGACGCATGGAGGAAAGGGGACTATGGACTAGGAGTATGTTAGTCACTACGGTGAGTAACTTATAATTACTCCTACATCCCGTCCCCTTTCCTCCATACTGTATGGGCGAGTACAACGGAATGTAGTCCCTTAACACTGCCTGACCAAATGCGGCATCCGACCTGGAGCCGGCATCCAAGCAGTAGTGATTGCAGAAGACTAAGGGCATATCCCAAGAAGCCGCCTTGCTGATAACCTGACACAGATTGTGTCTCTGGAACGCAACGGTCGTGGCTTTGGCTCTGATTGCGTGGGAATGCATATTTGCTGGAAGCGGTTTGTGCTGCCCTTCGTACGCTTCCTTGATAGCTATAACCATCGACCTTGCTAGGGAAGCCTTGAAGGCTTGACAACCAGGCTTTGACCCACCGAATGTGACGAAGGGAGCATCTGCTTTGCAGAAGCTCTTGCTCCTGTCCAGGTAGTATCTCAACGCATGTCTCACATCCAGACAGTGCAAGACCATCTGAGTGTCATCCTTCGGGTCCTCGAAGAAAGTTGTTAACACTATTTCCTCGTTTAGGTGAAACGAGGAGATAACCTTAGGTAGGAATGCGGGTGAGTTCTAAGCACCACCTTGTCCTTATGGAAAGTAGTATAAGGCTTGGAAGCCACCAGCGCCTGGACTTCACTGATCCGGCGTGCTGAGGCAAGGCCCACCAGGAGGGCCACAGATGCCATAGGTTCTAATGGTTTATGCGCCAGGGTGCCCAAGACCACCTTGCTGGCCACCACATAGATATCAGGATGATACCGAGGTTCCGGGCCTCCCTGATCTTGCAGATTACCCTGTGGACCATGGGAGTGGGAGGGAAGGCATACAGATTCATGTTGTTCCACTCGATCTGCATCGTGTCGCCCTGAGAGCCCCAGCCTTGTCCCTGCCAGGGCACAAACTGGGGGCACCTCCTGTTGGACCAGGTGGCGATGAGATCCACCTAAGGATGACCACACGCGTTGAAGATCTCCTGAAGAACCTGTTTGTCCAACTGCCATTTGCAGTTGTCCGCCCCCAGCTGGCTGAGCCTTTTGGCCTTCAGGATGGACTCCCTCGTGAGGTGGATTGCTGCCAGGTGCAAGTTGTTTTCTAGAGCCCAATCCCAAATGTTGACTGCTAAGAGTGCAGAGGGGAGGAGACCTGGTGCCACCCTACTAGTTGATGTAATACATGCTGGTGGAGCTGTCAATTTGAATGAGGATCCCCTTGCTGCTGATCATCAGGAGGAAGGCTTTTAGAGCAAGCCAGATGGCCATCAACTCGAGTCAGTTGATGTGGGCCGTTTGTTCCTGACGGGACCATACCCCATGGACACTATGGCTGCCCAAGGTAGCTCCGCAGCCATCTAGGGACGAGTCCGTGGTGATGAGGATCTGAGGTGCTGGAGGACGGAAGTGCCTGCCTATCCGCAGGTGGTTGTTCCTGCTCCACCACACTACGACCTGGTGGAGATGAAGAGGGGTGCTGACCTGCTCTGCCTGGGAACCCTTCCCCTGACTCCATGAGGCTGCGAAGTACAACTGCAGCTGCCTCATTTTGAGCCTTGTATGCGCCACTGCCAGGATACATGCTGCCAGGATGCCAAATAAGTGTTGGTACCACCATGCTGAGGTCACTGCTCTGCTGAGAAAATGCTGTGTGGCCTTCTTGATGGCTGCTATCTTGTCCGCTGAGGGAAAAATCCTCACAGAGCTTGAATTCCAGATAAGGCCCAGGAAGGTTAGAGTCTGCATGGGCGTCAGCTGTGACTTCTTGAGATAGATGGAAAATCCCAGCTCTTCTAACGTATTCATGAGGGCAGCTGCAGTATGCTGGACTGTGTCTGAAGACCTGGCCCTGACCAGCCAGTCATCTAGATATGGGTAGATGTGGTGACTCTGAGCCCTGAGCAGGGCTGCCACCGCATTCATCAGTCAAAGAGCCTCAGGCCGAATTGTATTTGAAATGAAAGCCCATGATCCTGAACCTCAGAAAGGACCGATGGGGGTGCCAGATCGGGACGTGTAGGTAGGCATCCTTCAGATACAGGGAGCACATCCAGCCTTCCTCGAATACTGTCTCTGCTATAAGCGTTGGGGTAACCATCTTGAACTTTTCGAGAGGAAGGGAAAAGTTCAAGGTGGAAAGGTCCAACACAACTCTCAAGCCAGCCTGGTTCTTTTTGTGTATGGTGAAAATCTGTGAATAGAAGCCCAGACTCCCTTAGGAGGCTGGGACTTCCTCCACTGACTGACTCTCTACGCGCAAGCAAATTTCCACCAACAGAGTTGCTGTACCAATCTGTGGGAGTGGAGGGGAGGAGAGAGGAGAAGGGGAGATAGGGAGCCGGAAGCCCGTGGATACTACGGAGAGGATCCATGGGTCTGTGAACCATGTCTGCCAGTGATGTGTGAAGGGCAAGCCTGCCCCCACCGGAGACTTGTGGATCCGGATAGATGTGTCATGCCTTCTTGCCCTCTGAGGCTGGGGCTGAGGAGGGGGACTGGAAAAAGCCTGAGTGAGCCGCCATGTGCTGCTTGTGTCTGTGCTGGCTCGGAGATCTGTCAGATTGTCCGGACCGTCTCTCCTGGAAGCCCCTGAAGCCTCCGAAGAATCGACTCTTGTCGGAGCGCTGGTGCGCCTGGCTATATGCCTTGGGGATGGACTTGGTGAGGATCGATAAGAATTTAGCAGTTTGAACTATTCTTCTTATGGAGTTCCTCGGAATGGAACATATAGCCCCCCTCGAAAGGAAGGTCCATTATATGCTCGTGGACATCTGGGTTGAACGTAGTCTTCCTTTACACTTTAAGTGCCATGGGTATTTCTCCCTAGTGCCAGGGCCTTTTTTGGTGATTTCGGTATGTGGCCATTCAATGGCTTGTAACTTTGTTACATGAGATATCTCAGCCGAATTTGGCTCCCTTTTTTCCCCACATGTAGGCGGGCGTAACGCCACCCAGAAATCCTAGGTTTCTGTAGGGGGGTGAGAAAAAATAAGCAAAAAGGGTGAAAATGTTGGGTTTTTTCAAAAAATGCCAATAAAATGATGTACAAAGAAGCCTGTGGTTTTTTCCTTGTAAGAGCTAGGAACAAATGGTTTGCTGTGCTGAGTTCCCCAATTTCCTGGCTTTAAAGAACAGGTTGAGTGGAAACGAAAAAAAAATATTTTGATGTGGTTATCAACCGTTTTGTGAGAGGTAGGCGATTTTGTCCATTTTTGCCAATTGGACATGGATGCACGGAATGGAAGAAAAGGGTAGGAAAGCCGAATTGGAGGGCAGAAAGACATATTTCTGAAAAGAAGACAAAATTACAAGTTTAGGAAGGGGTGCTTTACGTAGGTCAGGCAACAACTAGGTAGGGGAAACTGCCATAGATTGGGGGAAAAGCGGGAAAATGACCGAAAAAAAAAGGTATGTGTTGGACATGGTTGGCTTGGTATGGCAATGGCCTCTATGAATTTTGAGAAAAGCAATGCTCTGCTACATTCCCCGACTCTTGCAGTTAGGAGAGCATACATTTTTTGTAGCCAAACACCGAGCCATGGTACACAGGAGTTTTTTTACGCTCACGGCCTGAACAGACGCACTTAGCATGTGTAAATCGGGAAAACCAATGTGGTGAGGAACGGCAAGCATACATTTTTTGAAAGAGCACAGGCAGACCTTTTCAAGTAGAAGTCTGAACTATTCTTCTTATCGAGTTCCTCGTCTGTAGTCCAATGGAACAGATAGACCCCCTCGAAAGGAAGGTCCAGTATATGCTCGTGGACATCTGGGTTGAACTTAGTCTTCCTTAACCAAGCCATCCTTTTCATGTCGGTAGCAATGCAGATCGCATGAACTGAGGTATCAATGTGAGCCACCGTGGACTCCATTATGCCCTGTGCCACTATTTTGGCTTCAGCCAGTCCAGCCTTGAAGCAAGCCTGGCTTTGTAGAGGTAGTTCCGGTAGGAAATCAGTGATCTCTCACCATAGTCTCTGGTTGACCGCCGCCAGCATGGCATCTGCATTGGACTGGCGCAGATGGATAGTAGCATTGGTGTAGATTTTCTTTCCAAACGCTTCCAGGATCTTCTCCTTGCACAGGAGTGCTGAGGCTGATGAAGCCGAGGACGATTGAGGCTTAGAGTAGAGTGATGCTGCTGCAATCACTGAGGAGTGTGGCTGGGGGTGCGCCGACAGTAAGAGGGGGTCCCATTCCATCAATTTAGCGTTAAGGCGCCTATTGGTAGGCTGGGAAGACTGTGGCTTGAGCCATCCTTTTTTGGCAAGCTCAACCACGTCCTTCTGCATAGGGATTCCCGTTCCAGCCATGGGGCGCAGAGTGAAAACTTCTGCCAAAACCCCTGGCTCTGGTTGTTCCACCTTTGGCTGTGGGATCCCCAAATATTCAGCCATGCCCTCCAGCCTTTTGTGAAAGGCTTTTGCTGACGATGGGAGTGTTGGGGTCCTCCTCCTCATCTGTGTCAATCATTGGGTCTTGCTGGTCCGGTGAAGCCGGAGGAGTGCTGGGCGCAGGAAGCTGTGGCGTACTGATGATCAGTGCCAGGGGTTGCTGCGGCAGCGGAGACGGGGCTACTATGACTGGCACGGGAGCCGGTGTAGTAGGGGCTGGCATGGGCAGCTGGGGCTGCGCTGGACCCAAAGGAGCTGGACCCAAAAGGTGGAGTGGCCATGGGTGCAGGCGTCAGAACCGAAGGGAACATGTCCCTGTTGACATCCCTAAGGATGTTGGCCATCTGTGGTGACCTCATGGGAGTAAGGAACCTCTCAAAGTCTTCACAGGCCGAAGGAGTGCTTGATGGGACCGGCATAGGTGCGGGCCCTGAGGTTGCGGAGACCTAGACGCGCCCTGTCTCGCTGCCTGGGGCAAGGTGTATCTGCTCTGTCAAGCTGATTGGTATGCCGTGGGCCAAGTGCCAGGCGATGACCGTTCCCATCTGGAGACTCGTTCCCCTACCTGTTGCCCAAATGGGGAGGGTGTCGGGTGAGCCGCCATTTTGTCTGGCCCGGAGGCCATTTTGTCTTGCTGCATGCCACGTGCCTGCGTCTTGGTACATGCTGCGCTGGGCCCGGCTTCCTCCAGTACGTGGAGGTTGAGGCATACCCCGCACCTCAGAACGGGGCCTGGTAGGTGGAGAGCCCTCGGCTGTAGCGCTGTTTACAGGCGCCCCCTCAGAAATCAGTCCGGTATTAGGGCGTAGCCCCTCGGGTTGATACCCAGTAATAGAACCTTGCAGTCCCTCAGTGGAGTCACCAGTAGGATCTCGTGACACCTCAGCCTGGTGGCCGGTAGCTGAATCAGCCCCGGTACTCGTGCTGGTACTAGGACCCGATAGGTCCCTCCCGCTTGTGCACTTCCGGTGGAAGAAGTCACCTTTGCGGGGTGCAGTTGAGAACAGTGCACCTACCTTGGGTCTGGTCTGCTTAACGAACGCCTGGTCTTCTGCTTAACGAACGCCTTTAGGTCCTCTGGAGGCGACCTTCCGAAGAGCTCCCTCCACCTGGCTAACCTGTTCTTAAGGGTGGGCGGTGTCAGCGTGTCTCACGCGGTACAGCCTTGCCAGTTGTGGTCCAGGCCAAGGCAGACATGGCTACGGCCGAATAATTTCAAGAACTCGTGGCAGCGGTCAAGGGTCTGACCCTAGAGGTTCAAAACCTAAAAAACGAGAATACGGTGTTGCGCCAACTGGTAACGGCCCGAGAACACCACCCAGCAGAACTGCCGCCTATGGTTCTACCTTCTGGGAAGTTTGACGGAACACCCAAAAAGCTTTAAGAATTCCTAAATGCTTGCATGATTCACTTCACATTCCGGTATACCACATATATCTCAGAACATGCTTGCATCTGATTTATCATTTCCAATATGACAGGCAATGCGTTAACATGGGCTACGCCTCTGGTTACCAGCGCTAACCCATGATCCATGACGTCGGAGGCTTTCTAGCACTGCTTAAACAAGCCTTCGAGCGACCAGAGATCACATTCACTGCATGTGAAGAACTGTTAGATGTCCGTCAAGGCTCTGCAGATTTGTTGTCTTATGTTACCACTTTCAAAAGATAATTCACCGAAGCTGGCTGGCCAGAGCAAGACCAATATGCCATCTTCCGGCGTGGTTTAAAAGAGGAGATCAACGACGAGCTGCCGCGCTCTCTACGACCCTCTACTTTCCCTGACCTACTGTCTGCTGTCCTACAGATAGAGTACCGATTGCAGGAAAGAAGAAACGAAAAGAGGGTACTGGGCACCTATTCTTTCAGCCGCGACGACTCTTCTTCTTTCTCCTCACCGCAGCGGGCACCCAGAGAAGAACCCATGCAGATAGGGGGCTGCTCGATCCCCACTCACGCCTTAGGAACGAAAACGCTGAAGGGAGAAGGGCCTTTGCGCTTATTGTGGATCAGATGGACACCTAATTCGGGATTGTCCAGAAGTGCCTCCTAGACGTCTGGGAAACAGACGACCTCGGGCCTAGGAGGGACGGGCTAACGGGGTTTCACATCCAATTGTAGTCCCTATGTTACTCTCAGTCTCCTCAACCGACGCCAAGGATGATTTCCGTCTCCTGGTGGTGGCCATTCAAGTATGCATCAACCAACACAAAATAGATTCTCTGGCTCTCCTGGAGTGTGGGGCATTGGGGAACTTCATGGACACCATCTGGGCAGACAAGGTAGGCCTACGGTGACTCGAACGCAAGGAGGGGCAAAAGGTGGAAGGAGTCGATGGCAGTCCCCTCAGTTCAGGTCCCATCACTCAAACCACTGAAGACCGGCTTGACACATTCATGCAACACTCCGAGGTTCTTAAAATCAACATCACACGGGCTGCTCACTTCCCGGTTATATTGGGGATTACTTGGCTACGGAAGCATAATCCGCGGATTGACTGGGCCAAAAACCAGTTGGAGTTTGACTCACCGTACTGCAAACAGCACTGCTTGTCAGGAGCAGCATGCAGTACAGTTTGCACAAAACCTACGCTAGCAGACAACAGCAAGGGGTTTATACCATAACCTTTGACCTGTCACCCTATGATGAAGTGTTTGTAGAAAAGAGTCTAGTGGAGCTGCCACCCCACAGACCGGAAGATTATGCCATAGACTTGGTACCAGATGCGCTAGTCCCTTTCGGACGGATATTCTTGGTCTCTCAGGCTGAAAGGAAAGCTCTCCGAGTATCTGGATGCCAATCTCCACAATGTTATGTTATGTTATTTTGTATTTATATAGCTCTCTAAATATCATTGGTATGACCTCAAAGCGCTAGTAGGTTGAACGCCCTCTGGGACCGCAGTCCAGGTCAGTGGAGGTAGTAGAAAGAGTTAGTGTTGTTGGGTGCACCAGTTATGCGTGCAGCTGGTGTAATTGCCTGATGGTAGCTGCAGCCTAGCATTAGGTGTGTTGGTGGAGATATCAGCTCAATGTGTGCAGTCTGGTGGGTGGGCACCTAGACTGGGTTCTGGCTGCGTTAGGCCAGTAAGACGCTTATGTGAGCAGCTAGGCCGGTTTGTCATGGGATACAGCTGCGTTTTATTAGAGTGATGAGGTATTTGTGGGGTAGTGTTCGTGAGCAGCTAGGCTGAATATATTGAGGGGTATAGCTGTACTCTAATTGAGTGATGGTGTAGAGTAGAGAGTAAGCATAGTCATATGATTATGATGGTTCATGCATAGAGCGCCTAAGCATGATGCAATTCAAAACAAGTGGTGAGTTACTGACAGTGGGGACCTGAAGGGCTGGGTACGCATCGCGGGGACTGTGGTAGGGACAAACGTAAGCATGCCGGGCGAGAGGTACAGAGAGACATTACGAGACGAGAGGGGCTGGGTATAAGCGACAAATGGGGACCGGAGGGGCTGGGCAGGTGGTCACTACGTGGGGCGCGAGAGGGGCATGGGTGTAAAGCAATATCATAGGGGGCCAGGAGGATGGGCATGTTGCGTCACGGAAGGAGTCAAGGGCTGTGCACATAGTTGCGTCATGTTGTATCGGCGGATTGGTGCCGTAACAGGATGGTCTGGGCAGCAGTGGAACGTGGGTAGCTAGGGGAAGTGGGTACAAGTGACATCAGGGGAAGTGAGGGGCTGGGTAAACCGATGGCGTCACTGGACCAGGGGGCGGTATGCATCGACAGCATGGGGCTGGAGTGGTAGGGCGCGATAGGGATGTCGCAGGGACAAGCGGGCTGGGCATACTGTCACAAGGGCTAGAGGGTTACGGGTGGGGCTTGAGGGGCAGGCGTACTCAGCGACAACACAGGAGCTGGGAGGTAGGGCCACTCAGGGACATCACAGGGACTTGAGGGCTGGGCTTACAGCTACAGGACATGGGGCCAGAGGGATACATGGCGACTGGAAGGATGGGATTACAGAGACAGGACGGGGGTCAAGAAGGCAGGGTTAGAAGTGACACACGGGTGCTGTGGGGCATACATCGATTTCACGGGAACTCGGGCGGTAGATATATGGCGAAATCACGGGAACATGAGGGCAGGGGAACACAGCGGCAGAGGAAAGGGCTTACAGTGATAGGACAGGGGGGGTCAGAGGGATACATAGCGACATCATGGGGAACAGGAAGGCAGGGTACAGAGCGACACACGAGTACAGTGGGGCAGACAGTGCGATCATGGGGACCAGAGGGGCGGGTAATGTAGAGGGATACATAGCAGTATTACGGGAATAGGAGGGTATGGTACAACGGCCACAAAGGGCCCACAGACAGGGGTCTGGGCTTACATTGTCGGGACGGAGGGGCTAGAGGGATCGAGAACGATGAGGAAAAGAGGCATGGAGCACAGCAACACATGGGCGCAGTGGGGTATCATGGGAACTGGAAAGGAGGGCAATACAGTGGGATACATAGCGGCTTTAAGGGGGCAGGGGTATACAGCGACACACAGGGCACAAAGCGACATCACAGGGACTGGATGTGTTGTTGAAGGGGCATAGAGGGGTTGGGTATACAATGATAGACTAGGCCAGGGGGGTTACAATGAAAACACGGTAGTAAGTGGACAGGGAACACAGAGGCAGTACAGGATGAAGGGGCTGGGGTATATCGAGACATCACAGGGACCAGAGGGTTGGGCAGACAGTGATAACCCGGGGAACAGAGGGGCACATGGCGACAGCACTTTGACAGCACAAGGGTACATAGCGATATCACCACAGCCAGGGGGAGCTGCGCAGTGACAACACGTGGGTTTAAGGGGAGGGACAGAGACCCATGGGGTACCAAGAGGTATGGGGGTACGCAGTGACTACACAGGGTATAAATGGGTGGGGGATAGAGAGACACGGGGACCAAGGGCTATAGGGCATGCTGTGATACACAATGGGCTGGGGGGATGGGGTGGGGTTATCACGAGAGGATCCTGGGCGGGGGCGCAGAGCGACTGTACAGGGGAAATAGGCTGGGGACACAATTTGTGAGGAGTGATCATCGAAGGAGATCCATTATTCAGTGTTCAGGTATAGGGTTGTCTTTGGCTGAATCAGTGGTCGTATTCATTGATTACATGGTTGGGTCATATTATGTTTAGTCTTTCAAAGTCATGGAAATGCAATCACTTGTTGAGGTTGGTCTTATGGAAAGAGCCACGTTTTTAGTACTTTGCGGAATATCATATAGTCTTGGGTGTGTCGAATATGTGGTGGAAGCGAGTTCCACAGAGTCGGAGCCAAGGCTGAGAAAGCAGACCCTTCGATTCTGATAGAGTTAGTGGTAGGGATCACTAAAAGGAGGGCAGTGCTTGATCTAGGGTGCGGGGTAGGAGGTAGGGTTTTCGCTTTTCTTGCAGGTATAATGGACCGGTCTTGTGCACTGCACAGTGAGTGATGCGCAGGGTCTTGAAAGTGGCTCTTTGTCCGACTGGGAGCCAGTGGAGGGTTCGGAGAGCAGGGGAGGTGTGGTCTCTTGGACCCAGGGCGAGGAGCAGCTTAGCAGCAGCGTTTTGCACTCTTTGGAGTTTGTTTCCTAGGTATAGGGAGTTGGCATAGTCCAGTCCCGACATTACAATCGACATAACAGCAGAAAGTCTTTTTGGGAAGGAGAGGTAGGGGAAGATGCTCTGAGAAGTTTGCGATCGTAGTGGCCACATTTAGACACATTGTTCATCTGTTAGGAGAGGGTTAAGTCAGAGTCCATAGTGCAGCCTAGGTTTTTTTACTGTGTCAGAGGGGTGGGGGGTTGGCCCAGGGAAGGGGGCCAAGGGAGTTGATGAGGTCGGGGAGCGCAGTGTTGCTGCACACCATGATTTCGGTTTTTGTGGGGTTTAGGAGAAGGTGGTTTATTGTCACCCATCGGTCAATATCTAGGAGACAGGCTTCGAGGTCGGGCTGGGGGTTGGTGTCTGAATTGAGGATTTTAAGGATGATTTGGGTATCGTTAGCGTAGTTGTAGCAAAAGATGTTGTGCGGGCGGATGATTCCAGGAAGGGTGGACATATAGAGGTTGAATAAGCAGGCAGATAGACATGCGCCTTGCGGTACTCCAGTATTGATCGAGCGAGCAGCTGAGACAAAAGGGGACAGGAGGGTTATTTGTTTTATGTTGCTGAGGAAGGAGGCAATCCACTTGAGAGCGGTGCAACAGATTCCAAGGGAGTGGAGATGGTCAAGGAGGATTGAGTGGTTAATTGTGTCAAAGTCTGCAGAGAGGTCGAGGAGAATTAGTGCAGCGCATCCCTCACAGTCTGCAGTGACCTGAAGATCATCCCAGATCGATGTCAGTGTGGTTTCGGTTCCATGCCGTGGTCTAAAGCCCGATTGCACGGGGTCAAGGAGGTTGTTGGATTCAACAAAGGCATTTAGCTGGGATAATGCTGTTCGGTCGATGAGTTTTGCAAGGAATGTGGTGTTAGAGATGGGTCTGTAGTTTTTGGGATCGAGGGATGGTTCTTTAAGAAGAGGTTTGACATGCGCAATTTTGAAGGTATCAGGGAATATGCAAGAGCTGAGAGAATCATTCAGTATGGTTCTCGTGTGTTCTCCAGCGCAGGTGGATGAGAAGATTTCTTTTAGGACAGAGGCAGAGCAGGGGGGAGCCAGACGGTTTTCTAGCAGAAAGTAGGTCAAGAAACTCGTCTCTGGATATGGGTCTGAGCGAGTTGAAGATGGTTGGATCGGGCATTGGGGCGGGGGGCGGGGAGTTGTAGGGTTACTCGGTTGTTGGTGGGGAGAGGAGGCACAGTTTGTTTTTAAGAGTGGTCGTCCTGTCAAGAGCAGTGGTGTAGAAGTGTAGCAAGAGTGAGGCATGGGGCAGATTGGGTAGAGGTACAAGTGGCTTTGACGAATTCAGAAATGATTCTATGGAGTTCTTTGCTGCTGTTTCCACAGTTGACAATTTGTTTGTTGTAATAGGCTTTTTTGGCATTCCGGATTTTAGCTTTGTAGTTACGATGGTGCAAGGCGAAAGCGGAGCTGCTGAGATCTGTTTTTGCTGCTCGCCATTTGCGTTCCAGGGGGGGAGGGACGGGGGTGAGGATGGAGAAAGGGATGACAAAGTGGTCGGACCAGATGAGTGGCATGGGGGGGGAATAGATGAATCAGGTCGTGGGAGCTGAAGATTGCATCTATGGTGTGCCCCCTAGCGTGGGTTGGACCGTTCATATGAAGGGAGAGGTTGAGCGCATCAAGACTGCCGACCAGTGGATGGGACATGGGGTTGGTGGGAATGTCTAAGCAGATATTGAAGTCTCCTAGAAGGGTCAGAGAGGGGTGATTAACTTGGATGGTGGCTACAGAATCACAGAGGTTGTTTGAGAAATGTCTGTCGTAACCAGGAGGTCTGCAGATAAGCAGGAAGCTGTGGGAGAAAGTCGGAGGGAGCGAGAGTTTAACTAGAAGGGATTCACATGATGGAATGCATGTCTGAGATTTGACGAGTGAGACAGAAGTGAGATTTGAAGAGGACTGCTATGCCGCCTCCTCTGGAAGGTCTGTTGAGCGGGATGAGTGAGTAGCCAGGGGGAATGCTTCATGAGCAACCGGGCCAAAGTCATCGGAGAACCAGGTTTCAATGATAAAGACTATGGGCCTCATTACATGTTGTCTAAAAATCATAAATTAGCGGCATGGCGCAATTAACGTGTCCGCCCTCGCAAGAGGGCGCTAATAGCATAACATTACGAGTACGCGGACACAAGCATTGCGCCATGCCGTTAATGACCCTACTGCCATGCCGCTAAAGTGACAAAAAGTCCCTTACCGGCCTCCCCGAAGGTGCAGATAGCACCTCCGCCCTCGCGCAGCATGCAAATATCGGTGACCGCTATTAGCGGTGACCGCTAAAAAGCGGTTACCGCTATTATCGGTGACCGCTAAAAAGCGGAACCGGAAATAGCGTCATCGCACAGGAACGGGAAAGAGCGCGGCGGCCATCTTTAAAAACACAATCCATTGCCATCCTCTGCCCCCTGGACCTGTACGTGTTACCCTGCTGCCTGGAAACCATCGTCACACCCTTACCATGCCCAAGGCACTAAAGAAATCCACAGACAGCCAGCGAAAGGAGAAGTTCTCCACTGAGGAGTTAGTCATGCTAACTCAGACATTAGCAGACAATGCAGGAGTGGTCTTTGCTAATGACAAGCGGAGGGAGACCTTCCTAAAGAAGAAGGCCATCTGGGAGGAAGTGTCAACCAGAGTGAGTGCCGTTGGCAGCAGCACGCGCACCGTACGCGACTGCCGAAAAAGATGGGACGACCTGGGACGACCTGAGACTCCGGGTCAGGATGATCCTGTCCGAGAATCACACAACTGCCACTGCTGGAGGATCAGGGTCTCCCATCAAGTTGAAGGAGTGGGAAGAGACTTGTGCAAACCTCATCGGGGTAGAATGCATTGAGGGTGTCGGAAGGATGGAGCACGGCGTGCAAGACACATCTGATGGAGGAAAGTGCACTGATGCAAGCATGCAATGTGAATGTACAGGTCCCCACAAATGTCAGCCCAGGATCACTGCATGTTTGGCCCAGCACACACACATGCATACATCAACAGAGCCAAGTGCCACACACAACACTGCATGGATGAGGCACTGAAATGACACCTCACCTGCATCCTCCACAATGATTGTGAAATGGGCCCAAAAGTAATCATGATGTAGCCTGCATTGAGTAAATGCAACCATAACCAATGACATCCCCCTTCTTGTCCCCGACAGGGTCGCATTCAGACAGCGAGGGAGCTACCCAGGCACCCCCTGTGCAAAAGAAGTGAAGGCCACAGCCCAGCGAGGATGCCCCAATGACATCCAGGGGAAAAGGGCCAAGGCCCCGATTGCAGCCTCCACAACAAGACATGCGCGCCACTGCCAGTGCCAAGCAACACCCTACTGCCCCGGCTCCAGAGGTCCACCCCCCCCCCAAATCCCCGCCACCGAGGGTCCACCCTCAGCTGCAGCCAGTTCGGCAGGGGAGGCTGCAGCAATTGGGCCATTGTCCGACGTGGATGAGCCCACGTATCAGATCTGCCCATGCACACCCCAAGCCCTGCTGTAACCCCAGAGCAATCCCCCGCTCACACGTCACTGCTGACGAGTCATTAGCAGCCTTCAGTAGCCCCACAGAGGCGGCATCTGCAGACCGGCAGGCATTCGGATGCGCAGCAGACACACCACCACAGGCCGCCACTGCCCTTGACCTGTCCACCGTCATCCAGCACCAGCAGGCTCTAACAGTGCTTGTCGGTCAACATGTGGAGGAGGTTGCCCGTCTCAGGGCTGACCTCGCTGAGACATCCAGGCACTCCAGGGAGGGGATGGAGTCCTGCACGGACAGGCTGTGTGGCGAGCTAACACGCGTCCGGGAGGTGCTGACCCGCATCGCAGATGCAATAGAGCGGCAATTTACACAAGGACAGTCTGCCACCTCTTCAACCTGCAGTTCGCGGCAGACGAGTCCACTGAGACGGTCTTCACGCACCACCAGGCGCACCTCCAGCCAGCACCCAAATGCTTGCCCTGGTAATGAACAATAGGGCGTGAACGTCCATTGACCTTGGTGCATGCCAGAACACATGCATTGTTGAAGACTTATGAGGGACAGTTGTGGGGGGTGGGGGAAGGGTGTGATGGGACCGTTGTGGGGGGTGGGGGGGAAGGGTGTGATGGACAGTTGTGGGGGTTGGGGGGAAGGGTGTGATGAGACAGTTGTGGGGGTTGGGGGGAAGGGTGTGATGGAACAGTTGTAAGGGTGGCGGGATGGATGGGGAGTTGCACATTTTTCTGTTTTTGTTCATTAATACACAGTTGTTTGAGCAGAACACAGGCCTGGACTCCTTCATTGTGTATGATCAATTTATTGAAGCCAAGGTCCATTGTGAGCTAACAAACCGACACCGGTGCCCCACCAGCCATATACAGGTGACAATATGACTGCATGTAACTCAGAACAATTGGTTGATCAAATGCTGTCTCACAGCGCGTCCCTCCTGGCCATCCCCTCTTGCATGACCTGCATCCCCTTCACCTCCATCCTCATCCCCATCATCATCCTCATCAGGTGCCTCCATTTCAACCTCAGGGGGCAGTGGCACATTCCGTCTCATACACATATTGTGCAGCATGACACATGCCGTGGTAATCTTTGCCACCTTCTCATGGCCATATAGGAGTGCGCCACCAGACCTGCTTATGCACCTAAACCGTGACTTCAGAAGTCCAAAAGTCTGCTCAATGACAAGGCGGGTACGGGTATGGGCACGATTGTATTCTTCTTCATGCCTTTTCTGTGGGTTCTGTAGAGGTGTGAGGAGCCACCTCTTCAGGAGATAGCAGGCATCACCTATATGGGGGGAGGAATGGGTTCCTGTTACTTTTCGGCACACGTCTGGCCTGTTCATGTCACATACTTTGACCTATCATTGAGAATCATGTGCACATTCAACTGCATCAATGAATATGGTCTGTGTGACTGCTTTGTGCAAAGGTGAGCGCAAGCATGCAAGTAGACATGCCCCATTGATGCCTCCTAGAGTAATTCCCATGTCCTGGGTGAGGCCAGGTAATTGGTGTCCCTGTGGCCAGGCAGATTTGGTACCACACTGGTGGTGTACAGTGCTTCCGACATTGATCTTGCCATGCTGAGAGGCAACGCCTCAGTGGTGCCATGTGTTCGTGGTGCATTGCCATGGCTAGGGGGGTCCCAATGCATGCATCCAAAGGCACAATGCATTGTTGATGTTGTGCTGTAGGAATGCTGCATGACTATGTTGATGTCATGGATGTCATATGTGAATTCCATGGCGTGGAGTGTCGTGCAATGTGGATTGATTTTTAATGTCAATGGGTTTGGATTGGCAGCTGTGTCGTGTGCCATATATTTGCATGTCCATTCATCCCAAGTACGTTGCTGCCCTCACAGATGCCCATTAGCGTACATCTGTAGGTGCATTTGTGCAACGGACTACAGGCCACACCCAGTTGGAGGATCTCTCTACCCCCCCATGCACACCCAGTTGGAGGATCTCTCAACCCCCCCCCCCCCATGCACACCCAGTTGGAGGATCTCTCTACCCCCCCCATGCACACCCAGTTGGAGGATCTCACAACCCCCCCATGCACACCCAGTTGGAGGATCTCTCTACCCCCCCATGCACACCCAGTTGGAGGATCTCTCAACCCCCCCCATGCACACCCAGTTGGAGGATCTCTCCACCCCCCATGCACACCGAGTTGGAGGATCTCTCTACCCCCCCAATCACACTGCCATGTGCTTGCCCTGCTACTCACCAAGTAGCCACGAACATTGTGCCGTTTGTCGCTCCATCTAGCGGGGGATAGTTGAGTTTCGCAGGACCATGGAATCATGGGTAGATCCGGGAAATCTGGCACAGCAATGTGTGATTATATTGTTTGCGTCACATACCATTTGGACATTGAGTGGAATTGCTTCCTGTTTCGGTACACTAATTCATTGTGATGTGGTACAGCCAATTCCACATGTGTACAGTCGATGGCCCCAACGTAACTTGGAATGCCTGCCAGTGTATAGAAGACAACTTTGGTGTTTGCAATCTCCTGGGCAGTCCGTGGCATGGATATATGTTCGGGTGCATGCTTCAGGAGGGCATCGAGTACCTGGTTCAGTGTGCGTGAGAATACTGGTTGGGAGATGCCATGCATCTGCCCCACTGTATGCTGGTAGGTTCCTGTGGCCAGGAAGTGGAGCATTGACACCACCTTCAGTAGAGGGGGGATGGCAGTTCTGATGTCTATGAGGCTCACAATGTCGTCGTGTATCATGTCCACGATGCTGGTGATGGTTTCCCGGTCCAGGCGGTACAGGGTGTGCATCTGCTCAGGTGTTAGGTTGAATGGACTGGCTCTGATCCTGGGAATTGGTGGGTGCCTCTGTGGTATGAATAGGTGGCTTGGTGGTGCTTGGTGTGCCTGTCTGGCCCTCCTCCTCCTCCTGCGTCTCCTTTGTGCAGCCTGTTGTAGCAGCAGCACTGCAATGAGGTCCTCTAGGCCATGCAATGCTGCCAGAATTGGAACCATCTTGGTGTGGGAAGGGGTGTGGTGTGCTCCTTTTGAGCTGCCAGTGTCCATTGCCTCCACCTGTGCTGATTGTGTCCACCTGTGGCAGGTGGGAACAATGCTCAGTTCTATTAATGGGTGGTTCGCGATGCCGGTATTAGCATCATGGTGGTGAGGGGTATGGGGGCCTTTACCATGCCGCTATTACCATGTCTGCTCGCCTTGTGATGGTGTGCTATTAGCGGCATGGCGTTATTTACGGGATGGAGGGTCGCGCGCACGTGGCCTGCCCGCTATTAGTGGCACCGTACTTAGCGGGCTGCCAAATACAGCCCAGATTCTTGACCTTGGTGGAATATTTAAGGCTAGCTCCCAAAAACTGAGGAGGAGGGGGACATGTTCCTCCTTCAAGGAGATGTTTAGGCCCAAACAAAATCACCTCCGTTTTTTTGGGGTTCATTTTCATGGGTGCATATTTGGTGCAGATGAAGCTCATAGCTTGAGTACCTTCTCGGAAAAGGGTGTTGCAGTAATTGGACTGAATACAGTTAGTCAGTGCTGTACTGAGTTCCATGCCAGGTATGGCATCCAGATCTTTTTTTTTCCGCATGTTTGATACTTGCGGAGGTTTCCAAATCAACCTCGTGCAGTTCTGTTTTAATATAAAACAACCTAAGATAATGGTCTGTCCAATAAATGGGCAGAGTGTCAAACAGGCTGATCCCCTTTCCTCTAGCTAACACTAAATCAAGACAATGACCTTATATATGAGAGGGGTAGCGGCCAGTGATATGACCTTGTGTTGTGCTAGGACCTCGTGCAATAATCTGGCATCAGATCTAGTAAGATCATCTGTCCATATATTGAAGTCACCAATACACAGTAACTCTTTGTATTTACTACCAATAGAACTGAGGTGGTCATCAAGACCCTTCAAGAAGAGTGTAGCTGTTCCTGGTGGTCTGTAAATTAATAAAATGTGTACAGAGTGCTTCGGGTTCAGAGAGAAGGACAGGGTACCTGTCCCAATCAAGGCGTCTCAATCACTCGAATTTTAAATGGGACCGATAAATAGTAGCTAACCCTCCCCCTATTTTGCTTGCCCTTTTGATATGCTGAATAGCATAGCCCTCTGGGACCAATTTATGAAAAATAGAATGGGAAGTATCTACAAACCAGGTTTCAGTAATAAAAACTACATCCAACTTCTGAACCTCAATTAGAAGACAGATCTCATCTGCATGCGCAATGGCTGATCTGGTGTTCAATAATCCTGCTGATATTGACATCTGATTATTTGCGTGCACCAATGTACTGCCACATACCAATTTGTTTTTTTCAATACCAAAAGCACACATTTTTAAAAGGGCAAGCCTAGAAAGCGACCCCCTATCTACATTTAAATCTAAAAGTGACCTCTGAGAATAACAAACACGTGTCTCATTTGAAGGGTCCATAGTCCCCTTAAAAGTAGAGCTTCCAGCCCCAACCAGTGGCAAACCTCTAAAAAGTTAAAAAATTACCTGCAACAAGACAGGATTAAAAGAAAAACCGGCAGCGTCACTCGCCGACCGCCGCCCCGGCCGAATTAAGGCCTGGGTCGCGTGAGGATTGCGTCAATGAGGCGCGCCAGGCGGTGGGAATGCTGGGAGGTGAAGTCCAGCAGCCACGCGCCGGATGCCTAAATAATGCAAGTATGGTTTTTAGGAACAAAATTAATATATTCTACACACAGATATTAAAAAACAACAATAGTGCTAACCGCATTAAAAAAATCACAGGCCTAATAAATACAAAGCTAATGGGATCAATATTTGGTTAAAAAAATTTCCTAAAAGTTCGTACCTAAAGTAAGCTTCTTTTTACTTTCTTACATAAACAATTACAAAGCACATTTAACGATCAAACAAACAGCGTACCCGCATTCAGTCAGAACCAAAGCGGGAAGTCAGAAGAGAGGAGGTCGAAGATGCTGTGTATGTTTTTCGCTACAGAGCAGGCATTAAAAAGGATGCAATTGACTACAATGTGGGTTGTGGTCATGGAGGAGCTCATCGGGTAGTGCGCAGGAGCAGCTTGGGGGGTTGGAGGGGAGGGGTGGGATATTCTGGGTTATTGGGACTGGGAGAGGTTGGGTAGGGTCCAGCATATTTTAAGGGGAGGGGGACGGGGTTACATTGGTGAAGGCTGGGAAGAGTAGGTGGGTGGGGGAGGATAAGAGGGGTGTGGGTAGAGTGGGGGAGGGGTGGGCGAGTGGACAGATGGTCTGTGGGAGTGAGAGGCATTCGGGGGTTCGGAATTTAAGTGAGTCTCGAAAGGATCGGGGGCTCCGGTGTGCAGGGAGAGAAGTCAAGAGAGAGGGGGTGGAAGCAGGGCGAGAGCTGGAGGGATTGAGATGGGGTAGGCAATGGAGTGATTGGGAGGTCGGGTTGAGGGAGAAGTGGTGAGGAGTAAGCAGTCACGGAGGGGGACCAGGCTTGTTTTCTACTTTTCACAGGTTTTGGTGCAATGGGATGTGAGAGAGAGTAGGGAAGTCTGAGGGTGATGGAGATGCAGCAACTGTTCTTGCGAGGGGGAGACATGCTGCTTTTAGAGAGGGGAAGGGATATGAGGGGGGTTATTGGCGGGGGTCGAGGGTGGGTAGTTCTGTGGTGCATTATGGGAGACACGGTTCAGGGGTGGGCAGTTCTGTGGTGGGTTAGGGCAGAGGGACTTGGGGGTAAGGAGGGGCGAAAGGGAGGAAGGGATGTTCGATGGGGGAGGAGGAGGTGGAAGAGGATGAGGGTTTGAGCTGGTTGGAGCGCTGACAGGCTCCTCAGGTTTGGGAGTTTGATAGGGGGCGCGGTGTCTTGGCGTGGGTTATAGGGGAGTTCTCAAAAAAGCGGTCGGAGGGAGGATGGGGCGATGGGTTTGGGTAGGAAGGGTGGAGGGGAGTAGGCTTCTGCAGGGGGAGGCGTTTGGTGCGCCAGCGTGCACCTCAGATTTTGGAGTTGGATCCGGGGTGGTGGTAGGAGAGGGGGCGAGTGGCATCAGACTGTGGTGAAGGGCGCGTGTGTAGTTTCAAGGGTAGTGCTCAGGGCGTGAATAGTGCGGGGGCTAGAGAAGGTGGGTGCTACAGCGCGGGTCAGGGGCCGCGGGAGTTGAGAGTAGTGGAGGGAGGGGGCAGAAGATTCTAGGAATCAGGACGGGTGCGAGAGAGTACTTGTGAGCTGGAGTCTCCATTTGGTGTTGTGAAGCTGGGATTGATGAGCTAGTCGTGGTAGTAGGGCCCTAGATCTACTAATGAAGAACTGGGATAGGCTAATAGGAGCAGTTTTATAGGTGTTTTAGAGTGGGGGAATACAATAAAGTGATATCTTGGGCACACTGGGCCTCATTACGACTACTGCAGTAGCTGTGCCGGTAATTACTGGCACGGCTGCCGCCGGAATCGTTTTTTACCGGTACCCGGCAATGGGGATGTACCGAGGCATTCCAGCCCCGATGGACCCGGTACATCCCCATTGTCCGGTGCCGGTTATAATGACTCCCCATTCCCATTTGAGCCACATAGGGCTCAATGGGAATGGGGAGGTCGGATGCACCAGCACCATTCGTGAATGGTGCCTGTGCAACCGAAATGCTCTGCTCTGGGTGCCGGTATGTCCGCCAGGTCAGACCTGCCAGGCGTAAAGAAACCCGCAAGCAGAACTCGTAATTTGCCGGTCCGAGAGTAACGGCGCTGGTAGCGTACCGGCACCGTTACTACCGGACCGGCAAACTTTTAATGAGGCCCACTGTCTAGATGCAAGAGGTGCTTAAGGAGCAGTTTGAGTGTGTTTCAACCAGCAGAATATAACACAGTAGTAGCTAAGGAGCAGCAGGTTAAGTGTGAGTGGGAGGTAGAAAACAACACAGTAATTTCTTGGATGTACTATCTAGGTGAGGAAAAGGCTAAGGGGTAGACTGGCAGACTACAACACAGTAATCTTGAGCGCACGATTTAGATGCGAGACATCCTTAGGTTGGTAGAATACAACACAGTAATCTTTGAGCGCACAGTCCAAATGTGGGACAGGCTAAGGGGGGGATACAACACAGTAATCTTTGAGCGTACAGTCTGGATGGGAGGCAGGCTGAGAGAGCAGAATACAACACAGTAATCTTTGAGCATACAGCCGCCTAGAAGTGAGGCAGGCTAAGAGGGCGGAATACAACACAGTAATCTTTGAGCAGACAGTCTAGAAGTGAGGCAGGCTAAGAAGGCAGAATACAACACGGTAATCTTTTGAGGGTACAATCAAGATGTGAGGCAGGCTGAGAGGGCACAATACAACACAGTAATCTTTGAGCTCACAGTCTAGACGTGAGGGAGGCCAAAGGGCGGACTACAAGAGATCCAGGCTGATGCAACACAGTAATTTCTTGGGCGCACTAACTGGATGTGCGATAGCCTAAGAAGGACGTTTTCTAAGAGTTGTAGACTGTCTGAATACAACACAGTAGTTTCTTGGGCACACTATTTAGGTGCAATATTAGCTAATAGGAACAGTTTTTAAGCGTTTAGACTGGCAGGATAAACACAGTAACCTCTAGATGCGAGATATGCTAACATGAACAATTTCTAAGTGTTTCTGGGAGAGTGCAATACAGTAACATCTTGGGCACACTATCTAAATGTAGACGTATGTCTTGGTCACACTATCTAGATGCGAGGCAGTTTAGGAGGGCAGAAATACAACACAGTAATCTTTGAGCATGCTATCTAGATGTAAGACACTGAGAAGGCAGAATACAACAGTGCAATGTCTTGGTCACACTATCTAGATGTGAGATAGGCTAAGAGGCAGAAATACAACACAGTAATACAACAGTGTAATCTTTGAGTGCACTATGTAGATGCGGCAAGCTTAGAGGGCAGAATACAACAGTGTAATGTCTTGGTCACGCTATCTAGATGTGAGAAGGGCTAAGAGGCAGAAATACAACATAGTAATAATACAACAGTGTAGTCTTTGGGCGTACTATCTAGATGCGAGCCAGGCCAAGAGTCAGAAATACAACAATGTACTCTCTTGGTCATACTCTCTAGATGTGGAACAGGCTACAGGGTGCAAGTTCTAGGAGTCAGGGACACATACTATATTTCACAAGTCAGTCTGAATTGCACATTAAAGTGGGACGTAGACTACATTTGACGAGATTGAATATTTTGTAAGGTGATGCCAACTTGGCTGCACTTGCCTCACTGGTTGTTGCTGGTTGACGGCAGGCTACTGGCTCCCCCTGCTGACACCTGCAGATACGATCTGGAGCCACCTCTTAAAGAGCTGCACCTTGCCTGGCGCCCTCTGCCGCAGGGCTGCACGGGCAGGGAGCTGCCCTGGGGAGATCAGTTATGGCTGGTGGAGGCACCAATCAGGAAGGGTGTGGGCAGGATGGGAGGCAGGAGAACAGGGAAGTGGATGCGGAGAGGGTTCAGAGCAGAGAGGGCAGCAAAACGGAGCTCAGATGAAAAATTAACAGATCCACTATCGCCTCATCCAGCCTTCCAAGTCCCCTGCAGGGGCATCTCTTTTTTTTATACCCAAGGATTAGACACCGTTACCCCATGCCATTGATAATGGATATCCTCGAGGCCTTTCAGGGTGCCAATGTATTCTCTAAACTGGATCTCAGGAGCGCTTACCACCTGCTTAGAATACGCGCTGGAGATGAATGGAAGATGGCCTTTCGAACACCGTTTGGGCTTTTTGAGTATCAGGTGATGCCGTTGGGCTGGCCAACGGCCCTGCGATTTTTCAACTGTTTATGGACAGGCTGTTCTCAGATCTCATGTTCTTGTCGGTCATCGTCTATCTGGATGACATCCTAGTCTTAACCCCTTCTCTCCAAGAACATCACACCCATTTGCAGGAGGCTCCACACCGTCTTCAAGACCATCACTTGCTCGCCAAACCAGGGGACTTGTCGATACCATATCTCAGATTCATCCTGTCGGATCATGGCATCAAGATGGATGAAAGAAAGGTGTCTGCCATTATTGACTGGCCCGCATCCTCGGTCAAGGAGGTCCAAAGGTTTCTAGGGCTAGCCAATTTTTACCAGCCTTTTGTGCCAAAATTCTCGGAAGTGGTTCTACCCATAACTAATCTCCTAAAGAAGACCTCAGCAAAATTCCAATGGACTTCACAGGCCGGTGACAGCTTCAACTGATTAAAGGACCTGTTCTGCACGGCTCCCATCCTAGGACAACCCGACCAAGACCGGCCCTTCCTTGTGGAGTCATACGCATCAGCCGCTGCAGTGGGCGCCGTCTTGCTGCAGGAACACAATGGGTTGGAACACTTGATTGCCTACCTCTCCTGGACCCTCATGGCCAGTCAACCCAAATATTCAGTAATAGAAAAGGAGCTTCTAGCCATGAAACTGGCCTGCGAGGAATGGCGTCATCTTCTCCAAGGGGGTTTACACCCTTTCCTAATCTTGATAGACCACAAGAACCTACAAGTCCTTCAGTCCATGGAATGTGTTAACTCTTGTCAAGCCAGGTGAGCAAATTATTTTGCACAATATGACTTTCAAGTTACATACCTACCATGTAGCCAGAACACTCTGGCAGATGCCCTCTCCTGCAAGTGGTCCTCTGACACTGCCACAACTCACCAACCCAAAAGGTTGCTTCCCAGAAACCGGATAGTAGCTCACGTATCAACATTCTTACAGAAGGTCAAAGAAACCACTCTCCTGGAACGGTCGTCCATCCCCCGGAATCAACCTCTCTCTTAGAAGACAAGGAGGGTCTACTGTTTCACAATCAATAGTTGTTCATACCAACGGCTACCCTTCACGAGGAGGTCCTTAATTGGTGCCACGATAACAAAACAGCCGGCCAAAGCGGTCAGTCCGGTACCTTAGAATTGGTCAGTCGCTCCTTCTACTGGCCCAACTTGAGGAACGATGTGGAAGAATACACAAGGTCGTGTCCCACGTGCGCCAGAAGCAAGCATCCCACCACCAAACACATTGGTCTACTGGAACAAGGGCCTCTACCATCTCGTCCTTGTAGTCATATCACTACAGACTTCATAGTGGACCTTTCCGATGTCCCAATCTTGCACTTGCATCATGGTCACTGTCGATTCACTGACCAAAATGGCACACTTCTCTCCACTACCCAGAATACCTACTGCGGCGAAGATGGCCGGAATTTTCATCCGTGATGTGTTTCGCCTCCATGGATTGCCAGACAAAATCCTGTCCGATAGAGGAAGACAATACACCTCTAAGTTTTGGAAAGCCCTGTGTGAGCAGTCAGGAGAGGCCTTTCTCGTATGGATTCTTTCCCCAAACCAATGGGCAGACGAAACGGCTCAACCGCACCCACAAGCAATATCTAAGGTGCTATATCAACCAACAACAGGACAACCAGGTGTCGTTACTACCTACTGCAGAGTTTGCATTCAACAACTCTAGGCACTCGGCCACAGGTATCTCCCCATTCTACGGTACATATGGTCAACATCCTGATAGCATTTTTCCGACTTGCACAGGACCTACAAACCTACCAGCTATTGAAGCCACCTAATCCAGGATAACTGAGGCTCACAAGACTGCGAGGCTCAGCCTAGAGGAAAGCCAAAAGACTTACAAGACTCAAGCGGATCGCCATCGAAGAGAGTGTCCCGACTGGAAGGTGGGCTCACAGGTCTGGCTGTCTACAAGGTTCTTACCTCGCTGGGTCCGTCCCTCCAAACTTTCTCCTCGCTATCTGGGTCCCTACTCTATAGTGGCCAAGATCAATCCGGTTGACTGTCGGCTTAGATTACCCCCGACTCTCAGTCGCATACATCCTGTCTTCCATTCTTCTCTCCATAAACCTGCTATCCGAGATCTGTCCCACTGTCCCATCCCTCGAAAAAGACTCGCCAAGAGCGACCCATTGGCGGAATTTGCGCTTCACGCTACCATCAGGGTCGCCTGGAGTATCTGGTTAGCTGGAAGGGTTACCCCCACTCTGAGGACTCCTGGGAACCTGTATCCTTTGTTCATACCCCAGCGTAGGTTAACAGATTCCACTGGGCCCATCCGGGGAAACCTGGTAGCCCCAGGGATAGGCTACTGTCATACGCCCGGGTCATTGGCACTTATGGTATCAATGGAGGTTGGGCGGCCATTGAAATGTTCCACCACGCCATTCCCCATGCTTGCACTAACGGTCTAGATGTTTTCCAAGATAGCTGCTGCCGGGAGGCTCATAGTCCTCACTCCCCCAGCAGTTGGCGCGTTGCAACCGCAGTGTGCTTTTTCCCCTGTCACTTGCGGTTCACTTCGCTAGTGTTTTCCACTTTGTTCCTTACTCTGCACACTCTTTCCTTGCTGTCTTTCTCCCTGGCTCTCGCCAGTCATTCCCCGCACTAGCCTCCACAGTGCTCGGTTCTCTTCTCTGTTCCTTTATCTCTCTCTCCTTAGCCGCTTGCCACGGGTCCTCTGCTTCCTTTCTGCTCGCCCTCTCTAGGCTTCCCTTCTCTGCTTCCCGTTTTCTTTTTCGCTTTCCCTGTTTTTGCACAGTGATCTCTCTGGCTCCTCGCTCGCCCCCTCGCGCAGGCCTCCTGGCTTCTACCCTGACCTCCCTTGACACCGGCATTACCTTTTATAGGAGATCTACTCGGCTCCAACTCGAGCCTACCTTCCAGCGGAACCACTCAGTGCTGTGACAAATCTATCACAGGAGACATTGAAGACCACACCACGCAGCAAGTCTGCCTCTATATTGGTTTTTTGTATGCCTATGTGAGACTTTTTCCCCACTTCGTCCATCTCGGGAGAGAGGCCAGAAGTCTGCAGCTGAAAGGCAGCCACTGTGGCTTCCTTTCGGGGTAGGCCCTACCTCCTTAAAAAAAAGAAGCACTACCGATCCCGAAGACGCTTGGTGAGGAACAGCTTGTATACCAGTACTTCACGTGAGGTGCAAGAGGAGGTCAGTGATTCTGGGGAGGAAATCAAGGGGATTGACACTGTTGCAGGTTGGACACCTGCTGAAGCCCGCCGTCGTCGACATGCGCCGGGGAGGAGGGTGGCGCCAGAGGACAGAGCGGTACCTGATTGAAAGAGAAGAAAAAGAAGACAAAAGTACTTCTCCGGGGAAGAGTACATAGAATTACTAGGCCAGAGGCCTAACCCAGGATCGCTGGTGAAAGTGGTCCGTTCCCGTCGATGCGGAAGGGAAGACTGGAGAGTGGCGCTGGTGGGTGGGGTCAGGTGAGCACATGCTCCAAGGGCCACGGCCTCATCCGCATCTTAATTTAAAGGGAAAGATGATTTTTCTGGTGAAAAAGGTTCCATCTCCTGTCCGTAGCGAGGGACGCCCATACAGTATGGAGGAAAGGGAACGGGGCGTAGCAGTAAATCCTTTGAGGAACTCCTTGACGAGATGGTTGGACCAAAGAGAAGATAGTCCTGGAGACCTGGTGTAGCAGGAGATAGCTGCCAGATGCACCTTGATAGAGGTGTGTGCCAGCCCCGCCTTGGCCAAGGACAACAAGTATGGAAGAATCTGCAGGGCCGTGACCCTGAGAGGGTTAATCTGCGCCCGGCACCACATCATGAAATGCTTCCACTTGTGCTTAGACAATGATGCACTGGCCCTGGCAAGGACCTCCCTGCAGTCCGCTGGCAACTCGTACCCTCTGAACTCTAGGGCTGCAGGAGCCAAGCCCTCAGGTTAAGCGATCCTGGGTCATGATACAGGATTGCGCTGCCTTTTCTTGTGAACAGATCCGTGACCATTGGCAGCTTGACCAGAGGTGACGACAGGCTGAGAAGGTCCGGGTACCAAATCTGCCTCGGCCATGCCGGGGTGACGAGGATTATCCTGCATCGGCACCGTTTGAGTTGATTGATGACTCGCAGCAAGAGAGGCAACGGAGGGAACGCGTATAGGAATAGGCCTTCCCACGGGAAGGAGAACGCATCCCCCATGCTCCTCAGCTGGTGAAACCTGCTGGCGAATTTCTGCATTTGGAGTTTGTCACTGTCGCAAACAGATCGATCTGGGGTCTCCCCCACTTGAGGAACATGCAGTCCACCTGATCATGTTGAAGTTCCCACTCATGGCAACAGCGCAGCTCCCTGCTGAGAGGGAGTCAGCAATGGTGTTCTTGACTTCCACCAGGTAAAAGGGGATGAGGAACATCTCTTGGGCGACGGCCCAGTGCCACAAGACCTGCGCCTCTCTGGAGAGCACAGAGGATCGGGTGCCGCCATGCTTCCTGATGTAGAACATTGTGGTGTTGTTGTCTGTGAAGATCCTCACCACTTTGCCCTTGAGGGACGGAAGCAATGACTTGAGTGCCCAGAACACTGCCTGCAGCTCTAGGATATTGATGCCACAGCCACAGACCTCTGGCGTGGAGACGTCTGGTGTCGGCTCCCCAACCTGCCAGGGAAGCGTCCGTGGTGACTGTCTTCTGGTATGGGGGCTCTGAAATACTGTGCCCCTGGCGATGTTGGAGCGTACGCCCTACCACCTTATCCCTCGACAGAACTCCTCATCGAGAGCAATCTTGTCTGCGAAGCTTCCGGACACTTGGATCCAGCGAGCGTCCAGGAACTCCTGAAGGGGTCGCATCTGCAACCTGCAGAGCCGGATCAGGTAGATGCACGACGGCATCATGCCGAGCAGCGACTTGATAGTCCGCACCTTGGTGGTCTTCAGTGCCAATAGCCGTTTCACCTTGCCCAGCAGGGCCGCTATGCTCTCTTCCGAGGGAGCCGCCAGGCAGAAGACCGTGTTGAGCCTGGCCCCCAGCAACTGAGTGTTCTGCAATGGTATAAAGCAGGACTTTGGATAGTTGACAGAGAACCCCAGATCCGTCAGCAGCTGGACGGTCGCATCCCTGTGGTCTACGGCCATGTCGCTTGACTTTGCCCGGATGAGCCAGTCGTCGAGGTACGGTTACACGTGTATTCCTTGGAGACGTAGATGGGCCGCCACTGGCGCCAGGAATTTCTTAAACACCCTAGGCGCCGACTTTAGTCTGTAGGGGAGGGCCTTGAATTAGTAGTGTCTTCCCTGTACCACAAAGCACAGGAACATTCAATGCTTCTCGTGAATGGGGACGCGGAAGTATGCGTTCTCCAGATCCAGCAACGTTAAGAAGTCTCCTTCCTCCAGTTGGCAGACCATGTGCTGCAACGTGATCATCCAGAATTTTTGGGACTTGAGCTATTTGTTGAGATGCTGCACACTAGAATGGGCCTCCAATCCCCGGTCTTCTTCCTTACCAAGAAGTATCTGGAATAGACTCCTTAGTCGCTTTGGAACCAGTTCTATCGCCCCTTTTCTTATCATGGCCCGTACTTCCTGCAGGAGCTGAGGGATGTGCTGCTCCTGCGGGGCTACCGGAGGTATCCACTGACATTTTTTAAGGAACTCTAAAGTGTGTCAGTGGGCGAGAGCTGCTAGCACCCATCAGTCGGTGGAGATATTCTTCCACTCGCTGACAAAGCCTGCCAGCCCGCCTCCCACTGGGGTGCATGGATGGGGGCCCGAAGTCCTGGCTGGTTCAGTCTCGCTTCGGGGCCTGCGTGCCACCTTGGGGGCGATGACAATGTTGGCCACCTCCACCGAAAGCCTTGGAACGGCCTCTGTAGGCCTCCTGGGTCATGGACCGGGAGGGTTGACGGTACAAAGAGGACCCTCTGCCGAAACCTTTTGACAATCTGCCAGACTTCCCGCCGGAGGCGCGTTAGGAAGAGCAGCGTTGCTGAAGAGTGCCCAGGGCACGGGAGTCTCTGTGTCCGTCTTAATGGCCTACAAAAACTCGTCGACGCCCTTCCCAAAGAGGTTGTCACCATCGAAGGGCATGTACAGCACCCTCGTTTGGACCTCCTGGCGGAGGTTGGTGGCTTTCAGCCAGCCACGACGACAGAGGCAGACACTGTTCCCCCATCTGCTAGAACCCTGTGTCCGCGATGTCCAGGGCCACTGTGATGGCATGGTCCGATGCCACCTCCCCTTCCTGGCGGATGGAGATCGCTTCGACTCGCTTGTCGTTGGGCAGGAACTCCAGAATATACCACAGTTCCCTGCTGTAGCTGGCCAGGATTGCAAGTGTGTTGGCTGCCTTGACTGTTGATGCTGCAGAGTAGATCACCTTTCTTCCCATGGCATCTAACTTCATCCCCTCGCTATTCGGAGGAACGGGGGATGAAGATGAAGTGTTGGACGACTTCTTCCTCGCTGCCGCCGAAACCACTGAGTCGGGGAAGGCTGCGATCGTAGGCACTTGGGTGCAGACTCCGGCACCCGGTACTTTTTCTCCAGCCTATCCCTCTTGGCCCGGGCTGTTGCTGGAATCCTCATCAAAGCTACGCCCTCCTCCCAAACATCATCCAGGAGAGGCACCACAATGATGGTCTTCCTCTTGGCCTCCCGCCATTGGTAGAGGAAACCTTCCTTCTTGGTCTCTTCTGGCATCAGTTGGAAGAGTTTGGACGCTCTGGCGACAATGGCATGGAACGACCCCATCTCATCTGGAGGCGAAACCCTGGGCTGTGGCGGACTGGCCGCCGTGGCAATGTAATCGTCCGTAGTCGCCGTGGCCGTGTCTGTCCCCCTGTCTGGGTCCCTAAGGGAGGAAGGCACGTGGCGCTTGTGTGGAGGTTGATGCAGTGGCATAGGGTGCCGCTTCCTCTTTTTTGCCAGAGGTTGATCCGGGGGCCACCGGGGCCAGAGTCATCGGCATCCTTTTCTGAATATCTGACACCAAGGTGTGTAGGGTCGAAAGGATGTCCAACGATATATCTGTCGGCGGGGTCGGAGTGGTAGGCCTACTGAGCCCTGAACCGTCGTTGGCATTTCCACCGTCGTCCCCCAAGTCCTCCTGGATTGTGTGTATGGACACCTGGTCCTCCTTGTTGGAGGAAGAAATACCTGTGCCCTGGAGTGCACCCTGTCCTGAGGCCTCACCCCCTCCTTTTTTGCATCCTGGGGGTGGGGTTCGGGCTTAGGGATGGCATCCTTTTTTCTGATGTCTTCTGCACCGGCATGGCTGAGGCCCCTCCCGCCTCGGGGGTAGGGATACTCTGGGCACCACTGGGGCTACATTAATTGGGTCAGCCTCTTTGACCTTCGAGAGGGCAGCCACCACCAACTCGATCATTGAAGACGACTTCACCTGGACCGCCTGTGCCTCCTGGGGCAGGTCGGTCACCTTTCTAGCACCTTCGTCTTCTCTGGCTTTTCCTGCAGCTTCGCCAGGTTAGCCGATTCCCTTTTAGAGCGATGCCTGGAGATGGAGGCAGATGGTGAAGATGAACGCACCCTGCCCATCACGGGACCTGCTTGCGCAGCGACCCCGACGGAAACGTACTTGCGGTGCTTGGACTCGGTCTTGGGCCCCCACGGACAGATCGCATCCCGCTCCTTGGACCGGCCAGTCCTGGCTGAGGCATGCCCCTGCTTGGCGCAAGGGCTAGCGGCCTGAGCGCTGAGCCACGCCGCCAATCTACTGTGACAATCCTTCATAGTTCGCTTGGAGAACCCGAGGCAGATTTCCCAATACACTTCCCTGTGGTCTGGATGGAGACAGTAGAGGCACTGACCTCTACAAACATGTTCCGCAGTCTGCAGCTGGAGCAGACCTTGAAAAGGGAGCTTCACTCTTTCTTCTCTTCCGACATGGTCCAGAGTGCGGAACAGCCCCGATGGCCTTCTGGAATCTTCGATGAAACTACAACGATTCTTGCCCTTGAGGGGTGCTGAAACTCACTGACAAACAGATACCCGCTTGTCGGCTGATGGAGAGAAAGAGCACTCAGGCTCTGTGACAAAAATAGGACCTTTTTATCGAAAAAGGCAAAAAACATAGAATAGCTCACGGAACAAAACACAAGAACTTCCAGCACTTGAACGTGCGGTAGAAACCTGAAGATGGCTGCCAGGGGAGGGGCTTAGGAAGAGGGCAGTCATTGGCTGGAAGCAGTATTACCCAGAGTACAGTGATTGGTTTAGAGAAGAAATACAGTTTGTAAGTGAAACAATTTTTTCTTTTAGTGAGGCTTCCCGGTCTGATGACAAGCAATATTCATGAGCATGTGAATCCATGCTAGACCCCACAATGGAGAAGCTTACTCCCCTTTATGTTTGAAAACCCACTTTTCCCCTGGGATGACCTTTGGGATTCTCTCTATGCTTAGCAATGACTGTACTCTTAGGCACTCAAGGAAGAATGGTGGGAGCTGTGGGTGAATCCTCCATGTCCTACCTCCAGAGTTTATGTCACATAAAGGGCCGCTTCCTCTTCCCTGGAAATTCTCCAGCCTCCCTCAATGGGCAACAACTAGGTGACTTTGTAACATGACATTTTTAATTACAAGAGTGCAAGGACAAAACTAGCTTATCTTTGTACATTTGTGAAATAAAAAACAACACCTTGCTCTTGGTGTGAAGTGGGCAGCGTAGAAAAAAAATACAGCAACAAACCATGCTCACCTCAATGTGTGGGGTCTCTCCGAGTTGCAAGTTGTTAAAAATGGCAGAATAGTCACCATTCAAGTTCATTAGCCCTTCATGCGTTCCCCTCTCTGTGACACAGCCCTCTTTCATAAAGATCACTTCATCGCAATCAACAAGGTACTGTGGAGAAAAATAAAAAGGCACCCATCAGGATGTTACATAATGAAGACAAAGCTAAAACACTTGTTAAATCCTCCACAAAGAGAAGACAACAAAAACGTCAATGACAAGTAAGTATTATTATTATTAACGATAAGCACAAATGGCATAAAACTAGCTCAGCAAGTTAAGCGCTCATCCCAGACATCTGCATTCAGTCTGTAGAACACAGCTTTGGATCGCAGGAGGGCCGACTCAGCTCTCATCCGTCCAAGGTCAGCAAAGGTTGGGTAATAAGCAGGTAATGGCAGAGCGGTGGCGGACAACATGAGACGCTTCCTGTTGACCATTGAGAAGGGACGCAATGAGCCTGTTGCCAATGCAGTCATCTCACTAGAAGCTGAAAAGGCATTTGATCGTGTGGAGTGGGAATTTTTGTTCACGTGCCTGGAAAAAATGAACTTTGGGCAAGATTTCCAATGCTGGGTTAAGCTATTATATAACAACCCCTCTGCAAGTGTGCTGACGAATGGACTTATTTCTGATACTTTTGGACTTCATCGAGGTACAAGACAGGGCTGCCCGCTCTCACCTCTCCTGTTCATTTTGTCTATGGAGCCACTTGCGGTATGCTTACGAGCGGATAAAAACCTTCAACCTATAATTGGAAATGGCCGGAATAACTTGATTTGGATGTACGCGGACAATTTATTGTTCGCCCTTCAGGACCCTGCTATTGGTATTTCTTACTTGATGCAAGATATTCATTATTTCTCCACAATATCAGGCTATACGATTAATTGGAGTAAATCCGAAATCCTACCGATCAATAACCTGTGTCAACGGCATGCATGTGCTCAATTTCAATTTAGATGGAGTGCAGAAAAGATGAAATATCTTGGCATTTGGATTGGAGCGGATATAGTGAAGTTACCAACCATACATTTTGTATGGATCCTCCCGAAACTCAAATCAGATTTGGAAAGGTGGGGTCTTTTGAAGTTGTCAACCTGGGGCAGAATAAACTCTAGAAAAATGAATCTGGCACCTCGGATAAAATACATCTTATCCATGCTCCCTACTAAGATACCAAGAAGCACTTTCAAAGAGGTCAATAGAATTATGCAAAACCTTATTTGGAATGGGAAACCTCCAAGGCTCGCAATTGCCTTTAAAATTGGGGGGAATGAACTTGCCCAACTTCCTAGACTACCATTTATCATTCTCCACTCGCCACTTGTGCAGGGTTGCTGACTCTAACAATGAACAGTCTGACCAATCTGAATTCTTATCATGGGAGTGTGGTGCAGTTTAGACCCTAAAGCCCTGCTAACTACTAAGAGATGTAAATCAAAAAAGACCAGCGCACTCACTTCATTCTTGCCAGACTGCTGGTGTGAGCTCTCAAGTCGTATGAGTGCTGATCCCTATTTGCACCCGGATGCCTCCATATGGAATAACCCAGCATTGAAATACCAGGGTAAAACCCTCTTTTGGACACAATGGTTTGTGGCTGGTATAAAATACTTTAAAGATTTGTTTGAATGAGGCACTTGAATACCATACACTAAACTTGGCCAGATATATGAAATGGCAGACTGCTCGTTTGCTGAATATAGGAAACTGAAGATTATTATTTCGGCTTGTGTTGAGGTGCCATAATTGAATATTTAGAATACCGCCCGGGCAGCTCTAGAGATATGCTCAAGTGCATCACACCTTGCTTCTACCATGTACGGAATTATAAAAGCTAATCGAAAAGGAGATCCGAGATTACCAGCAATTTGGGCAGAGGAATTGGGGGAGGATGTTGGCTTGAGATGTTGGCAGAGGTGCTGTGAAAACACTTGTCTGGCGAGTTTGGATTGGGGCCTCAGAGCTTCTCAAACAAAATTACTATTTTGGGCCTATTTGACACCGGAGAAGTTGTTCAGAAGGCAACTTTTGGACAACAATCTCTGTTGGAAGTGTAAGTGCTCAAGAGGTTCCCTCAGTCACTTGATTTGGTCTTGTCTCAAAACAATGCAGTTCTGGGAAAGGGTTTGTGAAAGATTAAGTTTAGTCTTAAACGTTGCGATTCCCATGAATGCTTCTTTATTAATTCTAGGCGATGTTTCTTTGCTGGATGAAATTGTCTTTGGCAGGAAAATTTGGTTACTGCGCGCATGCATGATTGCAAAAAAATGTATATTGAGGTCCTGGAAATCAACTAATTCTTTTAATATTGATGAGTGGGTGGAGGAGCTGCTTACTGTTTCGACGTATGAAAAAGCCATTTACAAAAACACAGATGAAATTGACAAATTTTGGGACATTTGGAGCTGTTTCCTTGATGTCCAAGGATGAATCTGAACTTTAATTCAGGAATAATACAACCCTAGCTTTGAATATTACTGTTATGTATAATTACTTATTGTTTTATGCAATGATGTTGTAATATTCTTGTGTCTGTTGCATAGTTTATTGCAAATGTAATTCTCAGTCCTTGGCTTCAATGTTTTCTTTCTTTTTCCTTTCTTCCTTTTCTTGTTCTTTTCTCCCCTTCATGCACCTCTATTCTTTCTCTTATATATGATATTTAGAACTAGTTTGTGATGAATTATTTAATATGTTTTGACTTTGATTGACTATGTGCGGGTTTCATAGATTAATGCTATATTCTATATTTGGTTCTTATTTGTTATGAAAATAAAAAAATTTGACCTAAAAAAATAAATACATTGGGTAATAATGACATTGGTTAACATTACAGTGCTTAATAATGTGGGCAATCTGTAATTAAGCCCGATAAAGAGATTACTTTTATTATTATTAAATATATCATTGCCAGTTTGAGTCCTCACCTTTTTCAATTTCCAACCTAGTCTTAAAAACAATGAAGTGCAGAGTGGAATGTATATAACAAACTTTAAATCAATAAATACCAAATAAGAAAGCTTCCAGACTTCAATAATGCAGAGATGGAAAAGGCAGAAGAAATGCTGAAACAGAATTATCTTAATAAAGGTGCAGTCAACAACCCATAGCAATTCCACATCCTGAGAATTTGCGAGAAAAACATTAGAAGAACAGACTTCTTGAAATAATACATAAATTCAGAGGCAAATGCTTTGTATGGAAGAAAAGGTTATGGCCACAGAATAACACAAACTTCAGAACTGGCCAACAAGAGGTAGAGCAGCACCTAGGTACATAATCCACGTCTAGAATACTGTAGCCAGGAAAATGCAACAATGCAGGACAAACGGCAATGGAAACCACACGAGGCCGAAGGGAAGGCAATCAAATAAAGTGAAGAGAGGTCTTAGCATCTGAATCATTTTGGTGCCTTTCAGAAGGCAAGCCAAGAATTCAGGTCCTGACAGTTTGGTTGTCTTCAGCAATTTTTCAGGTCATTGCAAGGTTAGAGGTCAACAGCAGAACAGTCTATGTTCCAAATGTCCATCCTCAAGCAAGAAGGACATCTGTGTGGCTGCTGGTGACACTGCTGACTGAAAAGTGGAAATGATAAAGCTGGAGGATGGTGCAGCTCTTGGGATTGCTGACAATGCAGCCCAGAAACATGGTGAAGCACACTGTGTCCAGGAGAGGCAATACAGGTGATCCGAGTCTGAGACCAGAAATGTTTTAGGTTTCTTTTGTTTCTTGGTCTCGGTTAGCAACCACTGGCCTCTGACTGTCGGTGCTCTCTGTGCCTTCTGCATCCAATCAGGACTTTGCATGGGATACGCAGCATGGCTTTAAGGGGGGCAGATTATCTGAGGGGTTGAGACTCAGCTTTGTATGGTGTGTCAAGGGACGTCCTCGTCAGTTCCCTATGCTTGCTCGAAGAGGTCCAGAATCTACAGGCATCGGCTGGCATAGCTTTCTCATGATTCTTGACTTGTTACTTGTTAGTTCAAGCTGTCAGGCTATTTAGGAAATAGGGGAGTGAGAGGGTTACTCAAATCACTGGGGATATGCCACGCTTGAATCAGAGAGCATTCACAAACAGATCATATTTATTTCTGGAAATAAAACCCTTGTCCTATGAGGCAGGCAGTAGCCATGAACATATATGGCAACACCTATATTGCTCTGTTTAAGAAATGTTTTGGCTGTTAACACTTCATTGTATAGACACAGGGGTTCCCTAAAGGGACACCTCTGGGGTACAGTTGCCTGTAACCAACTAGAATCAAACAACGGCTGCCACTAACCTTACTAGCACAGAAAACACTGACTAACGGTTGGGGCTCCAGGGGCTCTCAGGGGCAATAATGGTGTTTATCTCCCGGATGAGGGCTCACAAGAGAGAAAATGGGCAAACCAGGCCAAGAAAATCAGAATGACTTGGGGCATCACGTAAGAGGTGTAGGATGAAACTGTCTCACAAATCCTGAAGGGTGTCAGGAAGTGCAGGTGAGGCCTAAAATAGATAAATCTACCATACAGTATGAATCCTTTGAGATGATGGTATAGGTTCTGCAAGCTGTACTGTTCAGCAAATACAAGGTACTGTACCTTTACTGATATCACGCACACAGTCTATTCTCGCTAAACCCATATGTTAGGGAGAATTATCTCTTTAGGCTGAATTTCCTAACCTAGTGAGTCCCCCAGCAGCTTTGCTGGATTTCTGGAGTTTGTTTTTATCTCCTGCCAAGAGTGATACTCTTTTTCTCCCACTCTTGGACATGATTTATGGTGTTCCTTTGACCGTTAATGTGTTTTATGGGCTATGGGGTCCTTTACTCCATAGGGTCTCATGTGTTTTACTATTTGTGTTACACAGCACCCTCCGTACAGTGACACAGGGGTGTCATAGTGACACCCCACCATAGACTCCATACCCTGGACTGACTACTGTCTCCCAGGGCATGTAAAGTCACCATTGGCTTTACTAGTCCCAAATTATTAACAGAAACCGGTACAAACCATCATATTGTGGACGTACTGGTCAGGGCAATTCGATTGCCCCGGGGTCTGTTAGTCTCCGTCCCCCCTGATCGAGTGTTGGCTGGTGGCAGTGGATACTACTTTTTATATTCGACCACGAAAAATATCCCTATGGGATTTTCCCATTGTTCGAGGCTACCAACTTTAATTATTTAATTCTCATAGCCTTGAACATACCACCGGTTTATTTAATTAATATTAATTCGCCGGTTGGTATTTTTTGCCAGGACTCGATTCTAAAATGGCGTTTGTGTTCTCTTCTGTGACTCCAACCCAAGTCGAGCCCTTTGTTCCACTTTTTGGCGGCCTTCTCCACAGAAGCCTCCAAAAGTGGTGCCACTCTGAGTACCACAGGGGGTGTGGGAGGGGGTTTAGGCACCCTGGACTGAGTTACCTTGGTAACTCAAGTCGCACTCTTGTGTGATTGGCCCAAGTGGTGAGCCGGCCGGCTCACCACTTAGCATGTTTGATTGACAGCTAGGCTGAGTGAATGGGAGTGTGCTGCATAAAAGCGGGGCTTTGGGGACTGGAACTTCAGAAGTCGCCACAGGACCTGAGAATCCGACGAGGGAGAAGCTGAGCCGACCTACCACGACGACACCACCGGTGGAGCCCTGCGGAACCGACTCACCACTTCCCGACGACAGAGAAGATCTCCCGGCTGGAGAGGCTTCTTGCCCTGACTGGTGGGCACAACCAGTTTACCTTCTTTTCCTCGCATCCCAGGACGTCTTCTGGTCGAATTGCCCGTGCCAAGCAACCCGGCAACCGGATAGCCACTTACCACTGGGCCGCGAATAAAAGGACCGCCCCTTTTACCTGAGAACTCCGCGGCTGGTTTCTTCCCTGGCAGTGCAACGGACTCTTGTCTTCCTCCCCGACGAGATCCTCTCTTCCCCCGGACGAAGCACCGACTTGCATCCGCTGCCAGGAACAACTGCCCCCGCTGGAGTATTCTCACCACTTTAAGGTACCGTGTCCGCCAGGCCTCCCTTTCTAAAGATTGCTACAAGGTAATAATAATCCCTTAACCTTCTGGGCTGACCATCTAATTGGTCCCTTTCTTTGGTCCAACTCTTTTTTTTGAACCCTTTCAAGACTTTTGTGCACTGCAACTGTGTGACCTTGGACACATTTCGTTCTGATCCTCTTAAAGTGGATCCGGCCTTCTGAACTCTAACTTCCCGGTTTTACTTTGCCTTCCTCTATTGTTGTGTTCTTGTGAAAGTGTTGGGATCGGTTTCAAATTATACTCTGCTTTTCTCTCCCTTTTTATAACAAATTATTGGAGTGCCATCTGCGTTAAGCGCTCACCGCTGTCTGAAAATAAGTGGGGCTTTACTTAAGAATTGTCTAATATTCTTTTAAGGGAGTGTATATCTTTTAGTGACCGTGTTTTTGAACTGCTTAACATAAGTGCCTGTGTGTTTTACTGGATGTGGTTTTAAATAAATAATGATATCTCTTTTACACCAAGCTCTGGTCAGTGTTTACTTGTTCTACTGTGCTCTTTTGACCTATTGTGAATACTCTGCATACTGCCTAACTCTTCTTGAGGGAAGGCTGACTGCTCAGCTACAGCTACCAAGTGAATCTGTGTGGTACAGACTGCTACCAAGTGGGTTTACTGCCAAACACCTGTAGTCTTAAATCTTTTGCAGTGGTCCCAGAGGGAACTGCACAGGTTTCTGCCTAACACCATATGACCCAGTAAAGCCTGCCACTGCCATTTTTAAAAGTCAATGCACCAGGCTACAGACCACCTATAAGGTGCCAGTGATGCAAAGATAGACACTACCACACAATAGTCCTGCCATCCTACATCACACAACAGTGTCCTCTTCTGTAAGTGTACACTGGACAACACCTGATCTGTTCATGAAGCCAATGGGGAGACGATATCCTTGGTGAATGATTCCTAACTGTACATAAACATATAACAAGTCCATTGTACAATGGAATACTAAAGTGAATATTATCCAGTCAAAGTAAAAGTAAAATTACCAGATAGGAGCCAAGTTCACACAGACTGAAAAAGTTAAAATTGCTCACCATAGTGACTACAGAAAGTCTTTAGCCCCCTTTCCTCCTTATGGAACATTGCGCCCTTGGTCGGATGGAATGGGAGCAAGATAAAGCTGCATTATTGATTTTAAAAAGGGGCCATGGAGCAGGCAGGATCCCACTCTAGCAGCACATTCCTTTCACATGCTCCTAGGCCAAAACACCAGTCCTTTTATTTGCACGGTCCAGTGGAAATCCTATTAGCAGGTTGTCATGGGAGAATGTTCCGCCTTTTCAGTTTTGTAATTTATTTTGGTGGCCATAAAGACTTCTGCTGACCTCCCCGGCCACTACATCCTTTTTTGACTCCCTAAAAGTATATGGTCCTGGGTGGCCTTTAAGGCTCCCAGAAGTGTTTATTAAGCAGCACCTTCGTGCCCTAGGCCGGTTTGATAACCCTTCATAGGACTTTAGGGGGTAGGCTGGTGGCAGCCAATATTTAATTTAATTTTCGGTACAGCAGGGGTGCAAGCCAGAATACTGTGTTAGTACCCCAACATACCTTTATGGTAGCCTACTCTCTGCCATTTTGTATTAGGGGTTTCCTTTGTTCAGGGGAACCACGAGGCAGCCTAAAAGGGTCAAAGTGCACACATGGGTTCTTTTTGAGTCCAAGATGGCCCCCTCTATGGTGGTCTGAATTGGTCTAACAGTTCCTGGAGCTGAGAAGGTCACTAGATGAAATGACGTCAGGCCAAGTACGATAGTCGCTTGTTTTGCTCCTCTCCCTCATTTCTCCTCCCTTCTCCCTCATGTCGTATAATTCTCCGGCTCTACCAGAAATGTCGTCAGGCCTAGCATGGTAGTCGCCTGTCTGTTTCCATTCCCTCCCTTCTGTGTTTTAGCACTTGCTCTATCTGAAATGTCACTAGGCTGAGCATGATAGTTATTTCACATTCTTTTGTTCATGGCCTGTAAGAATGCTTTGTATTTTCCCTTGTTTCCTCCCTTGTCATGAAGCGCTTTGAAATACATTGTGTATAGGCGCTCTATAAATAAACCACCATATCATATCATATCTCTGCTCGCACTTAGTTTACTTTCCATCTCGCCTTTTAAATGTCCTCAGATTCAGGATTTTGGCTCAATCTACAGACCCTATCTGGTTCCCCCAACGCCAAGGTCCACATTCTCTGGTTCACAGACCACTTCAGAAAGACGCCCATTCAATTCCTCCTCCTCATCCGCATCAGTTATGATGATGGACTGGTGATTTGCGCAGTCTTTTTGAGGTCACGCCCCCAACTCATCTATTTCCCGGTGAGTTGGTACTGCCAGATGATGGGTTAAAGTGAGTGCATCCACTCTTTCATTAATGTTTGCCAGCAAAATGGAGTGCACCCTTACCTCGTCCCATGTGTTGTTGTAGAGTGTAACAATCTCTGGACCATGTTTAATGCAGATAACATTGGAGAGGTCAGACTATTTGTTCGTCCACCTCTCTCTGAGTGTGGTGGATATTGCTTGTCCCGTTAGAGTTGCAATTTCTTTGGACTTTAACTGGATAATCCTCCCTATCTTAATTTTCCATGAAGTTGGTTAGCTCGGTCGGTGAACCATGGATTGAGGGGTCTCATGTGTGGTTAATGATAGTGTGCCCATACCCTCTTCCTTCTTCATGAAACATCGAGCTGTGTGCTCAATTAGGCTCAGGTTGAGAATCTCATTCATATGAGTCCTGTCAAGTCTTGCCAGTGTTTTAACTCACGCCAGTTTATTCTTGATGTTTAAGTTTGGTACTTTCAAAAAGTCCTTAATAGTCTTACCCGCAATGGGGTGCAGGACTGGATGCAGTGATGAGCTACAACCTTTAAACCCTGTTGTGGGCTTTTCCCTTCCTTGTTTGGGGCGTGCACCTGTACATAGGATCTCCTCAATGGTTTGAGCCACCTACATTTATGAACCATGTGTGCAAGTACGTTTATCCCCTAAGTTGTTCATCAATTCTGCTACCATTACGTGTTCCCCAGTTGGGCAGTCCTGTGCTTTAGCCCCCAAAACGCTTTCCTCCAAATTGGGCCTATGCACCAAAAAGGTCCGGAATTCTTTGTGTTCTACCAGGTTTACAAATGTTCCTCATAGTTGGCTTCTCAGTCCTGTATGGACAGCCATGGACTCCAACAAGAGAGACCAGAAAAACGTATTAACTCAAGTATCTGGCCCACAGTAGTCAGTAAACGTTTGGGGGGGAATTACAGGCGAGTGGTCCAATGACCATAGTCATAAACAAAAAGGTGCATCCGGCTCAAAGGACCACTTGTCCCACAGTCGCTGCATGCACCTCAAGTGTTTTTCTCCTCTTTAGGGCTTTTGCTCTCCAACACCCGGCTCGTAAACAAGGGATGAACAATACGCTGGTTCAAAGGGCGGAGCCCCACAGTCGCCTTGGTATTGTCCGTATTGTCTGGTTGCGGATGTTGTCAAATCCAGAGTACTCTACTACTTCAGAAAAAAAAGCAGGGAGTGGGGATTTACAGAGAGCTACAAGGAGTTTGCAGAGGTCAGAAGCGACACGTCAAATAGTCACGTCAGTGTTTAACAGGTAATTACTGCTGTGCTTACTGTGCCACAGTACCTGGGTGGTCAAGCTGGGGGACTCTCTGCTGCTGCTCCACCTGCACCCACAGACCACTTCTGCCGCACCACTTATCTGTTCCGTGGTGAAATTATGTTTTGAGGTCCTTCTAGGCAGTTCACAAGCTCAGGCCACTCCTCCAAGCAGTAAAAACAGGAAAAATACCCACAGACCACTTCTGCCGCAGTACTTATCCGCTCCACATTCTGCGATGAAATTATGTTTAAGGTCCTTCTAAGCAATTCACAAGCTCAGGCCACTCCTACAAGCAGTACACAGAGAGAAAATCCCCACAGACCACTTCTACTGCACCACTTACTTTTAGGAGTGGACTCATTTGTACCAGAGGCAAGGCCTACTTTGTTTAGCCCTTTGACCCTGGAGACCTCAGGCAGTAAGTTGCCATTGGTGGTTGCTGATCACAACACCATATGCCTTAATGCCAGCCCACAGAGAATGACTGCCAAGTCAGTCATTGATGCCTTACTGAATGACAGTCCCAAAGGTAGGTCCTCTACTGTGAGGGTGAAGTGGCCTGTCAAATGTCACCCAACTGTCATCCACAGGAAGATGGTCTGAGAGACAGACTTGTCTAAGCTCTCTTAAGTTTGATGGGAGCATTCAGTGAGCCCCAGAAAAGGAGGTGGGACCTTATTTTTATCAAACTTACTTAGTAAAACCCTGAAAAAACGGTGTGGTCTGGGCCTTGCCATGTTTCATAGCTTGGCAAGAGAAACTATTCAGAAGGCCTTGGTGGGCCTGTCCAGGTTGCCATAAACGTCCTATGGATGGTATGGAGGATCCTATCTTGAGAGATAGAATTGGAGCCCTGCTTATGGCTACAGAATGGGAGCCATGGAAATCGGTATGTCTCCCTGCCCCGTGCCAAAGCAGCCCTTCTAATGGCTTCAGTGAGGATGAGCTAGTGTCTCCTTATCTGACTCCACATCAACAGGATGAGCTGGAGATTTTGCTGAGGCAATCTCCCTCCTTGCTGTCAATAACACCCCTGATAACAGATTGGCGTAAACCAGGCTGTATTCTGTGAGTTGGTGAACCCCACCAGGTTTGCGTGCTGATGGTTCAGAACAGAAGAGAAGTTCTGACAGTTGGTGTGAGGTCTACCCTGTGTTGAAACAAGGAGTGTTTGAGCATTTTAGCTGTCTAGAGTCTAGTTCTGAGGATCTAGAGAAACATACAGGTAAAGCCAGCTCGGGATTCTGTATGGACACTAGAGCTCTGTATTATGTCCCCAAGACAGATACATACTCCTCACTAAGAGGTAACAACTTGGTGGATCTGCTCTGTACTGAAAAGTGCAGCCGCCTGTATGAGCTCCATGAAAACATATCCCTTGCAGTGTATGCTAAGGAGGAGACAGCAGTTTCAGCATTCTCAGATCTTTGCTTCAATGCATAGACTTCTGAATTGGTGGCTGCAACTGACACTTGTCAAATGAGATTATGCCCTGTTCTGAATGGGAAAAAGGATCTCAGCAATACATGTCTGGATGACATGGCAGATTCAACCCCCACTTGGAAGGAGCTCGGAATAGCTTCCCTTCGGTTCTGGTCTCTGATCGAGGCAGCCAGTTTGTTTCAAACTTCTGGAAAAAATGTTGTGCAATGGCGCAGATCGATGTTCGACTATCTACCAGTCACCATCCCCAAACTGACGGCCAAACCAAGAGAACCAATCAGACGCTCGAGCAATATTTACGGTGCATGCTGCACCACGAACAAAGGAATTGGAAAGACCTACTATGGATAGCCGAATATGCATATAACAATTCTTTGCATTCAAGCACGGGAAAAACGCCCTTCTATACCCTTTATGGCAGACATCCACGTACCTCTGAACTAGACCTTCCAGCCAGCTTAGAAATGCCAGCGGTAAAAACTCTACACACAACCATTACTCAGGCTTTCAAAAGGGCAAAGGAATACTTTATTCATGCCAAAGAAAAACAAAAGAGATTCGCCAACCAACACCGGAATAAGGCCCCTGATTATCAAGTAGGAGACAAAGTTTGGTTAGCCGCTAAATTCGTACCCATCAAGGGAACCCGGACCTTTCATCCCAGATTCTTAGGACCCTATACCATTAAGGCAATTATTAACCCAGCAGCCGTGAAACTGGATTTACCACCTAATCTACACATCCAGCCAGTATTCCATGTGTCCCTCCTGAAACCAATGCCACCTGCACACGGATTGGGACACCACCTAAGCCCATACTTGTTGACAGAGAACCAGAATTCGAAGTCAAAGATATCTTGGACTCTAAATACTCTAGGACCAAGCTATATTATCTCGTTGATTGGAAAGGATTTGGACCACAAGATAGATCCTGGGAGCCCAGTGAGAATATCCACACACCACGTCTAATCAGGAAATTCCATCGGAACTTCCCAACCAAACCTGGGCCAGACAGAAGGAACACCATGGGAGGGGCCTTAGGGGGGAGTGCTGTCACGACCTTTGCCCAAAACCCCCTCTGGCAAACCCATTGGCCAGGTGGAGTCAGGACTCGGGCCTCTAGAGCCTGGCATCCTCTTCAAAAGCCCTCATGGGGCCAGTCCTGGCACCTATGGCGCCAGGCTTATACACCATGAAAAACAATGTGCTTGGGAACTACTTTATTGTATTGTCAGCCAACATGGAGGCATCCACATAGCTTGGTTCCTAAGAACCAAGATATGAGGTCTAGTGTTTTGGGTGTGGTAGCTTAGGGAGTATTTTACCTGGACTATTTTGTTGGGACTATTTAAACCACACCCGAGCAAGACAACACGCTTCGCGTTACTTTGCAGCTTGCAACATGACGCTCACCGTGTCCAGCTATTCCCTCGAACCTCGGAGAAGCAGAACCTGCAAGGAGACAATAGGAGCATCATTAGCAGCAGCATCTTACCTGCAGTCTTCATCTTTAAACACTCGCAGCTACTGAGAACAGCTTCCTCAAATCTGCACGCCTCCCGGACAGAACAACCTGAAAGAGGAAGATAGAAGCAACATTAAAGAAAGCAGTAGAGACATTTACAAATTACGAACTGCTCAAAAGGCTTACCTGGCTGGTCGCCTCTCGGCTGGCACCACTCCAAAATTCCACTCGCGCTGAAGAACAATGCGACCTACAAGGAAGGAAAACACAGGTTAGCAAAGGCAAGACTTTGCAGCGCTGCGCATAGCGCTTACTTACCGCATCACTCTTAATGCGCCATCATTTACCAGCGGGGCTCAACCAAGCCAGCTCGCCGCGCTGAAGCTCTGCATACCTAAGGGAGAAAAAAGACATTTTAAACAAAGAAAGGCATGCAGAATAGCAACAAAACTAAAGAACAGCAATAAGACCTACCTGAACAATATCAAACGGGCCGGCATCAGTGAAGTAACTGGACCGCACTCGCCCATGAAAGACGACGCGCCCCTGCAAATAAGGCAGGACAGAAAGCACACCTAATTGTACCACAAGGTGAGGAGAGGGCGCCAGAGGGACTGAAATCATACGAGGGTGGAGGGAGGATACTTACCCCAGTCGGTCAGTCTTGAACACAGTCCTCCTGTATTTCCAGGCAGCACCTTCCCCGCAGACCACATCAGGGCAAAGCTGAGAAGCATACCAGCGAGTAACCCGGCTGGGTGGCGTCCCTGTGGATACCAGGTGAGCGTAACAAAATCTCATCGGTTGTCAAAAATCACACCTGTGATTCCTACTCCAGCTGAGGCTGAGAGCGAGGTAAAACCTTGTGTGGTTGAACAAGAGCCTGAAGATTCAGATCTAGCAGGAGGCCAGGAACTCATTGGAGATCTTGACCCTGTGGACTATCCTGAGCTGCAGTCTTTACTGGCAGAAGGTGGCCCCAACAGGGCATACTTCAGTAGGGGACAAAGAGAATGTACAACTCTGGAAGGTCTTCACCACCAGGCAGCTTCTCAGCTTGAAGAGCAAGAGCCTGGGAAGTATAGGTTATACTGGGAAGATGGCCTCTTCTATAGTGAACCAACAGAGTCAATCCCTGCAGACTACAAGAGACTTGTATTGCCCCAAGAGAACAGACTCCAATTCTTGCAACTAGCCCATGGATGGCCTTTGGCTGGTCACTTGAATTTCAAGAAGACCAAGGAAAGGCTCTCTCTCTACTTGCATTGGCCTAAAATGGGGGCTGAGGTAGACAAGTATTGCAAGAGTTGGCCACACGTGCCAAACTTCTGGTAAAAGTGGCTCCAAGAACGTGGCACCTTTAGTGCCTCTCCCTGTGGTGGAGTACCATTTGAGAGGGTAGGAATCGACATTGTTGGTCCCCTTGATCCTCCAACTTCTTCAGGCAACAGGTTTATACTTGTTGTAGTAGACCATACTAGGTACCCTGAAGCAATTCCTATGAGGACTGTTACAGATCAGGCTGTGGCTAAGGCCCTCTTTGGTATTTTTACCAGGGTTGGGTTTCCTAAGGAGGTAATATCCGACAGGGGGTACAATTTTATGTCCCACTACATGAAGGCCATGTGGAAAAACTGTAGAGTTACCTACAAGTTCTCAACAGCCTACCACCCTCAGACAAATGGGTTGGTAGAAAGGTTCAACAGAACCATGAAGAGCATGATAGGAGCTTTAGAAGACCCCCTTAAGAAAAAGTGGGATCTTCTACTGCCATGGCCTTCTCTTTGCATATAGAGAAGTCCCTCAGGAGGGAGTGGGATACAGTCCCTTTGAACTTCTCTATGGCCACCCGGTCAGAGGTCCATTGGCCCTGATGAAGGAGGGGTTGGAGAGTGCTCCTTCCCCCACGCCAGTCAGAGTCACTGACTATGTGATAGGACTCTGGAGGAGAATGTCACACATGATGGCTGAGGCAAGTGATAACTTGAAAGCAGGTCAGGCTCAGGTTAAGCATTGGCATGACCAGAAGGCCAACATGGTCAAGTTCGCTCAAGACCAGCTAATTCTTGTTATGGTACCAACAAGGCAGAAGGCCTTGCAGGACAAGTGGATGGGGCCCTTCAAGGTTGTGGGAAAACTTGGAGAGGTGAACTATCTGGTGGACTTAGGCAATCCTAAGGAGGCTCCTAGAGTCTTTCACACCAACCGTCTAAAAGCTTATGTCTCGAGACCAGAACTGGGAGCTTTGCTTCTAGCTTCAGCTCAAGAGGAGGAGGAGAGTGAACCTCTACTTGACCTCCTCAGAGGCAAACCTTTAGATGAGAAAATAGAAGGAGTTAATCTCTCTTCTAATCTGACACCTGAGCAACAGGAGGAGTGCAAAGTTTTGTTAAATCAATTTACCCCTCTGTTTTCTCTAGCACCAGGCTTGACCCCTTGGGGCCAGCATGATATCCATACTGGTGGCTGTTTACCTGTCAAAAGCAGGGGTTACAGGATGTTAGAAAATGTAAGAACCCACATCAAAGGAGAGGTCAACAAGATGCTTGATCTCGGGGTAATAGAGCCCTCTACTAGTCCTTGGTCTAGCCCAGTTGTGTTAGTACAAAAGGCAGGATACAAGGAGTTGAGATTCTGTGTGGACTATAGAGCCCTAAATGCAGTCACTAAGACTGATGCCCATCTTTTGATGAGCTGGTGGATAGACTTGGTTCAGCCAAGTTCCTCAGCACATTTGACCTCACGTCAGGCTATTGGCAAATAGCCCTGGCTGACCATGCCAAGGAGAAAACTGCATTCTCCACCCCAGTTGGCTTATACCAGTTTATGGTTATGCCTTTTGCATTAAAGAATGCACCTGCTACATTACAAAGGATGGTTAACCATGATCTGAATGGGATGGAGGACTTCTGCATGGCATACTTGGATGACATTGCAGTGTTCAGCCCTACTTGGGAAGAACATGTTGACCACCTGTGACATGTTTTGCAGGCTCTTGAACAGGCCCATCGGACCATAGAGGCAAGTAAATGCCAAAATGGTTAGAGTAAAGTGGTCTACCTTGGGCATGAGGTAGGAGGTGGTGAAATAAGGCCTTTGCTCAGCAAAATTGAAGCTGTGCAAAATTGGACAACCCCTTCTACTCAAACCCAGGTGAGAGCCTTCCTAGGCCTCAGTGGGTCCGACAGGAATTTCATTGAGAACTATGGGTCCATAGCTTCTCCACTGAATGTCATCTCTTCTCCTAAATTCCCTAAAACGATCAAATGGAATGAAGAGTGCAATCGGGCCTTTGAAAGCCAGAAGAAAGCCCTTTGTCAAGCTCCAGTTCTCAGAGCTCCTGACTACCATCAACCCTTCATTGTACAAACAGATGCTTCCAATATAGGTATAGGTGCAGTACTCAGTCAACTGGATGAGAAAGGTAGGGAGCACCCCATTTGCTTCATCAGTAGGAAACTGAAGGAACCTGAAACAAGGTGGGCAACTTTTGAGAGAGAATGTTTTGCCATTGTGTGGGCTTTGAAGAAGTTTAGACCATACTTGTATGGATCTACTTTCATCATTCAAATAGACCCTTGAGATGGTTGATGCAAATGAAAGGGGAAAACCCAAAACTGCTAAAATGGTCAATCTGCCTCCAAGGGTTTGATTTTACCATTGAGCACAGGTCAGGATGTCACCACCAAAATGCTGATGGTCTCTCTAGGATGCTTATAACCAACTAGAGGTAAGATACTCATCCAGGAGTGGATTAGATCCTCCTGTACCTTAGTCTGGGGGCGGGGGGGGGGGGGTGTTAGGGAGAGTTCTCATTCTATGGCTAATTTCCCTTACCTATAGAGTCCCCCAGCAGCTTTGCTGGTTTGAAGGGTTTGTTTCTTTTCTCCTGCTAAGAGTGAGACTCTTTTTCCCCACTCTTAGGCATTTTTGCTATGTGTGTTCTAGGCTATTTTCGTGTTTAATGCCTATGGGATTTTCTCAACCCCATAGGAACCATCTTTATTCACATGTGTTACACAGCACCCTCCGTGCAGTGACACAGGGGTGTCGTAGCGACCCCCAAACATAGACTCCATACCCTGGGACTGACTACTGTCTCCCAGGGCATGTAAAGGCCCAATTGACTAGTCAATTTTTATGAACTAAACCAGTACAAACCATCTTACTATGGAGGTACTGGAAAGGGTTAATAGTTTTTCCCCCATGTTCATTTTCGAGGGGGTACCGTACAGTCCCTCTCTCTAAAGTTTCTGGCAGGTGGCAGTGGTTACTACCGTAAATATTCGACCGCAAATATTTCCCTATGGGATTTTCCCATTGTTCGAGGCGATCACTTTTTCTGACAGCCTCTAACATACCGCCGGTTTATTTTTACATTAACTTTACTCCGGTAGGTTTTATTTGCCAGAACTTTAATATAAATTCTTTCTCGTGTCTTTCTCTAAACTCCTAACCCAGGTTGGGGATCCTTTGTTCCTCCTTTTGGCGGGCTTCTGCCAAGAAGCCATCCTTTCGGCGCCACTGAGTCTGGGGTGGGTCCATTGTGTGGGAGGGCGAGTAGGACCCCTGGAAAGGGTTGCCTCAGCAACCCATGTCGCACTCTATCCTTATAGGCTGGAGGGTTTCCCGCCAAGGATGACCGCTCCACTGTGTGAGTGACAGATAGGCTGTATGAATGGGGCTCTTTTTGCATAAAAGGAGGGTCCTGAGGACTGGAAGAGCAAGACGTCGCCACTGGAACTAAGAAGCCGAAGAGGAGAGAAGCCAAAGACATCTGCAACGACTGAACCACCGGTGAAGCCCTGCTGCAGTGTCTCACCACTTTTCTCCACATGACGAGAGAAGATCTTCATCTGCAAGAGCCTTCTTCCCTTGAGCTGGTGGGGCCAACCAGTTTGCCAATCGCCTTCCTGGACCTGCCTTGGTCGAATCACCAGTACCCTATACTCGGAGGCCAGATAGCCAGGCACCAGTGCACCCAGACCGCGATTTAAAGGAGCGTACCTTTTATTCGTCGGGCCACACCGCGGCTGATTTTATCCCTGGGTAGTGCAGAAACTCGAACCTTCCTCCACGATGAGAGCCTCTCTTCCTCTGCTGGATCCCCCGAACTGCAGGAACTACCAGGAACAACCGCCACCGCAGGAGCCACTTCATTTTTAAGGTACATTGTTCCGCCAGGCCGCCCTTTCTACGCGGTAGAACTAAAGGTTAACATTGTCTTTCACCTTCTGCATCCACCTTTAAATCGTTAACCAAAGACTTGACTGCAGCTACAAGAACGTTTTGCTCCTGGGCTCTTGCCCTGTACCACTGACTCTGGCACAGGCCTTTTGACTCTGGGTACATTTGTTAGAACTGTCTTCTTTAGACTGCTTCTCAACTAGAACTGTGTTGGTGCACCTACTTCTTATAACCCCCTTTTCCTATCCCTTGTGTGTGGTTGTTACTGTGCCGTTTTGCTCAGTTTTCACTCTGGTTCACTTGGTCTACAATTTAACTAGGGAGTGCGTATATTTTTCGTTGACTTATTTTAACTTGCTTGATGACTGTGATAAATGTGTTTTACTAGAAATGTATAAAATAAATAAATATATATATATATTTTTTTTTATCTGATTTAATTGTATAAAACAATTTTTACAAAACAAGACAAAAATCCCCACATTAACTGTTCTCGGTCCCCCGCTCATTCTCTCCTCATCCCATTCCCAGTTCACCTCCAGATTCAGACCAGACCAAATGCCAATTAAAGAAGAGAGGAGAAAAGAAGAAGAAAGAAGAAAGAAAGAAAAGAGAAGAGGAAGGAGAAGAAGAAAAGAAGAAAAATCCTATTCAATTCAAATTCAAGATCGAAGTCCCCCTAGGAGGTATTAAGGTGATAGCATTTTCTTTCGAACGAGCCCGACAATCACGACCTTCATGTGAGTAGGCCGATGTCTCGGAAGAAGCCCACCACCGCAACAAACCAAGTGGTCTTTTCCCCACTCAGGAGCCGACACCACCATTCCTCTTCATCATAGAAATGCAGATTTTCAAACAAGTGCCCCAGGTGTGTAAAACGGGGGCCCGTGACCCCGAAGAAGTTTAGCAGGAGGTGTCTTATAGTTTCCACCATCTCTGGGTTTTTGCAAAATCTGCAGGCTGCATCCGCTACCAATTTTCTTCTTGACAGGACTTCCCTTGTGTGAAGGATGTTGAGACGGATTCTTAAAAAGTTTTCCCGGAGTTTTGAGTCTGGGCCTTTTGTCAAATAAGATTTTAATTCATTCACTTTTGACAGCTGCAGAGGAAGACCTTTATCAGTTTTGAGGCTGCTGCTTTTTACAAAGTGTCTATCCAATCTTTCTCTAGGAGGCGTTGTTTGACCTTAGAAGGGTTATGGATTAATTCTTCTTTGGAGCTGCCAGTCCTATCTAACAATAATTGATCTTTACTGCCCATACAGGACCCCGATTGTATTTCCAGCTGAATTTCTTTCAAGATCAATGGGGGTCCTGGGAGTAGGATCTTTCGGAATAGCAGTATTTCATTGCGAATCACAATGGAGCCCAAAGATTGTAGTGAGAGTTCCCTTCTTATTAACACAGTTGGAAGTGAGTCAGGAAGATTGAGCACCTTTCTCCAGTAGAAACCTTCTAGTTTTAACCAAAAGGATGCTGGAAGATTAGGTAAGGCTTCTGCCCCATAAGTGAGACTTGGAATCACTTTCGACTTATAAAAGATCAGAACTGACGCCATAGTGAACTTGCCGTACATGTTTATCATAGCCCGAGATTGTGAGATGAGCAATCTCGCTTTTGACATGATGCTCTCCTGCATCAACGTTTCCTTTCTGCTTTTGTTAATGATAACACCCAGATATTTGAAGTTATCCACCAGTTCAATTTGGGTGTTATTTACCGACCAAGAAAATTTCTCCGACTTCCTTTCATTTCCACCCAAAGTCATGATCTTAGTCTTTTCCAGGTTCATCAGGAGCTGGTTCTCTTTAAGGTAGGAGTCGAGGTTATTTATCTGCCTCTGGAGGCCAATTGGTGTTGCATTCATAAGTATTATATCGTCCGCATATAATAGACGTGAAATTTTGCTAGTTCCCAATGTTGGGGGGAACATACAAACTCTAAATAAATAAATATATATTTACTTTTTAATACAAAGCTTTGGTCAGTGTTTCCTTGTGCCATAGTACTGTAGGCCTATTGTGTAAACCCTGAATACTGCTCATTTCCCTCTTGAGATAAGTGACTGCTTAGCCACAGCTACCAACTATATAACTACATCTTTGTGGAACAGACTGATACCAAATGGGGATTTATTGCTCTCACCTGTAGTCATAATCTTCTGTAGTGCTCCCTAAGGGAACTGCACAGGATTCTGCCTAACAGGGGCGCAGAAGCGAGGAGGATCACCTGGGTGGAGGGACCTCAGGAACTGGCAGTTGGGGAGCCCTTGGGTGACACAAGTTATCCCCCTTTCCCTATTGACAACCAATCCAACCCTTCCCCAACGTTCATGGGCTGTTATAAACCAGTTCCCCCTCATTTCTCCACATATGACACTTGACAGTACTGGGACGAAGAAGAAGCAACTAAGAACAATGAAGACTACACTCTTTTACCACTCTGGTACTGGGACGAGGAATATGCCTGCTAAGAGCTGTGAGGGTCAGGCATGTCCTGTTGAATGTGGTCAGGCAGGGCTAATTGGACATACACACCTGCAGCCTGTCAAAGGGCTGCAGATGTAGAAAAGGAGACCAGCTCAGCAGCAAAGAGAGCGTCAGGAGAGGCAGCAGGGAGGCCGGTGCAAGCAACAGGAGACCTTATCTGAGAAGCATGCCGAGACACTGAGGTCTGCATAGGGAGGCGGTCTATGGAAGCGTGGTGTGGGAGCTGGGGCTCCGTGGAGCAGACTGCATGTTGGGAAGGGAGCTGTGTGGAGAGGCTATCCCTTTCCCGTGTGTTCAAGATGCTCATTGCCCTGTGTTAAGAGGTCAACACAGGAGTGCCTGAGGAGCAGGAGTGGGACCCCTGACATGAAAAGCAGAAGGCAGCGTGATCTGCACTACCGAGAAAACTGTGAACGCGACCGGTGAGAAACCCGGGGGGCGAGCGTTTGAACTTTTCTATTCTAGAGGAATACTTTGTATCAGAGTGGTCACGTGCTTCCTTAAACACTTTTTCGAAAGTCTCAGAATGCTGGCATTTAGTTTAAAGCAAACTAAAGGAATATTAAACAGCGGGTTGAATTGAAAGTCTGTTTCGAGTACAACCCATGTCTATTGAATACCGAACTGAATGAAAACTTTACAAATAAGCAGAACTGTTACATATTGAGTTCAGAAGTTAACAGAACTTTAAATCCATGTAAAACCACTCTGTGCTGAATTCCAAAATGAACAAAATATTAAATTCAAGTAAAACCACTATATGCTGAATTCTAAAATAAACGAAACTTTAACATTGAACCAAAGAGAGGCATATTAATAGTAATAATAATAAATAATTTAGCATTTATATAGCGGTACGAACCCTCAGGCATCTGAGCGCTGCTTATTATTACCCACAGTGTGTGGCGCTCATTTATCGACCTCGGAAGGATGAAAGGCTGAGTTTGACACTGCCGGGATTTGAACCTGCTTCAGCAGGCTCTGCACAGATGTCAAAACGAGCGCTCTACTCGCTGTGGTATCGGACCGGATATTGAATACCAAATTATGTGAAAACTAAATCTAAAAGAAATATACATTGAATGCAGAATTAACTGGAACCCCCAAGTTTAATCCAACACAGTCAAGATATTCACATGAAAAGCAACCATAAAAAGAAGGCCCAAATCTGGCAAAGAACCCTAAGAAGACAATGGATATTTTTGTAATACAGAAAAGAAGTCTTGGGGAACGGACCCCTGAGACCTGAATCCTTTATTGACCTGAGGACGGAGTCTCAAGGTTCTTTTGTGTTTGGAACTGTGTTACTCAGAACTTGGGGAAGGGAACCATGAGTATCGGTTAAAACTGTGTCATCTTGAACTTAAGAAAGGTGATTTTGAGACTTTTGTTGGAACTGTTTTATACTTGGGGAAGGGAGCTGAAAGGAAGAAGCTCAGGATTTTCTGTTAGACCATTTTTCCTTTGGTTGCTGACATCCCTGCACATTGTATAAGTTAGTTGTGAGGGCAAGTATAGGTTTTGGGCATAGACAGATTTTTAAGTTGAACTCTTTGACTCAGACATTTCTTAGTTTCATTTAGGTATTGAAATCCCACCTTAGCATAGGCCAAGTTAGGCCTTTCTTCAGCTTCAAGATAATGAAGTATTTTATTTTAAGTCAGAATCTGTTGTCTGTGTCTTGCTTCATGATGCCTTCACAGGGGGTATGTCTGTTTAAACCCATTGGTGCAGATTCTGCAGTCAGTAACCCATTTCCCTGCACGGGTGAGTCTCCTATTACCCCCGCCAACGCGCCGCATGTGCAAAAAACCCTTGTCACCGCCCCTCTAGTGCAATTTCTCCCCACCACTATGTGCATCACTCTGCTGGCCCTGTTCCCCCGCGCACATCCCCCTCCACTGGCTCTGCTCACCTCGCACGTGCTTCCTCCTCCACCGCCGCTGCCACCCTCGGACCTGCATCCTCCTCCACTGCCCCGACGCACCTTGCACGTGCTTCCTCCTTGCCCGCCTCACTCACCCATCCTTGACCTTACCCACCTTACTCACCCATCCTCCACTACCGCCCTACCCAACTCACTCACGCATCCTCCTCTGTCACCGTTGCCCCCCTGCTTGTCTTCCGATGCCGCTGCACCCACATGCAGCTGCCCCTCACACACGCATCTTCCGCCCACAGACACATGCATGCAACCTCCCCGCCTATGCCTGTCGCGCACACACACACATCCCTCCCATCCCTCATACCCCCTGTTAAGATGGATTTCTAGAATCTGGCCTGGTGGACAGATATTAGGAGGCAGCCCTAATTAAAGTGAACAGGGGAACTCAGAGGTTAGCCAAAACCCAATCAATGGAAGCAATGGAGAGCAGTCAAGGCTATTCTCAGGAGAGAATGAGGCGGGCTTAGGGATCCACAATGAGTCCATAAAGTGAAAACACACAATAATTCAATTTACACATGCAAGTACAAAAATACAATATTGATTCTAGGCCCAAAACACACAGAAAAATGAAACAACAAGGTGATAATATCGCACAGCACTCAATAATAAACAATACATTTGCAGTCACTATAAGTTCTAATATGCATTCAAATGATTTAAATAAATAAAATACGGTAAGTGATGCAGTAAGATGGAATCAAGTCACAAGAAATATGCCCTAGCTTCAGAAGTCACAATGCTTCTCCCCAGAAAGTATCTGATGCAGTATCTGATGCAGGTTAAGCAGTCCCCACCACCTACCTCAGGAGCAGGAGCTCCTGGCCATGTCCCTGCAGGAGCAAAGGACCCTCGGAGCCATCCACTAACCCAGCTTCATTATTACCGAAATACGGTAAGCGCCGATGCAGCCGCGCTAATTCTATATTTAAAAGCGCTTTTCATCCCGCATTTTGCTGCATGTGTGCAGTCACTGATTCCAGCTAGTGAAGGGCATTTCCACAAAGCCTGCATTGAAAAAGCCTTTTGAGAACCCTTGCCGCCATTCGTTTACACGAGGCACTCAGCCATTTCAAGATGGCCTTTCTTTGTTGCCTGCAGACCCATATGCCTATCTAGGCTACCAGCAGCCTCCCGATTGGCTACTGGGCCCTTCTCCTGACCCATTGGCTACCGGCAGGCGAAGCCGGCCCACTCCCTCCAAAGACCACGAGAGACAAGGACTTCACCTGTTTCTGTGCCTGTTTATGCCTGAGTCTGCCGTCTGCCATACCCCATGCCCGTCTCACTCCAGGTAACTCTTGACCAACACTACTGCACTACTCCCAGCTACCCCACTGCCTCCACCACCATGAGTGTCTGTGGTACCCCAGGAAATAGCATCTAAAAGTGCAAAATCTGTGTGCACCACTGGACTGTTATGTTAAAACTGCCACTCAATTGCCAACAGACCAAAAGGTTTTCAGTTTTTTTGCTAATGTCCTGATTAATGTACATTAATGACTTGTACACCTGATTTAGCCTGAATGCTCAAAATACAAGCCTACTTGATTCTGCCGGAATGCGCTCACTACTGCCAGCATCCCAGACTTAGCTCACTAAAACTAGGTGCCTTCTGCTGCACCCATTTCAATCTCTGTCAATTTAGACAATCAGATAGCCAATGTCAAACTTCTACCTGACCTTGATCTTCGGCGCGGCGCCCTTGTGTCTTAGCCTAATTGTGATATCCCGAGCTTAGGTGTTACCCTACTGCATTTTTGCCAAACTGTGCGATTTTTAACTTGGGTGTTACCCTACTGCATTTTTGCTAAACTGTGCGATTTTTAACTTGGGTGTTACCCTACTGGATTTCTGCCAAACTGTGCGATTTTTAACTTAGGTGTTACCCTACTGCATTTCTGCAAACTGCGATTTCGAACTTAGGTGTTACCCTATTGCATTTTTGCCAAACTGTGCGATTTTTAACTTAGGTGTTACCCCAGTGCATTTTTGCCAAACTGTGCGATTTTGAACTTAGGTGTTACCCTATTGGATTTCTGCCAAACTATGTCATTTTGAACTTAGATGTTACCCTATTGCATTTTTGCCAAACTGTGCGATTTTGAACTTAGGTGTTACCCTATTGCATTTTTGCCAAACTGTGCGATTTGAACTTAGGTGTTACCCTATTGCATTTTTGCCAAACTGTGCGATTTTGAACTTAGGTGTTACCCTATTGCATTTCTGCCAAACTATGTCATTTTGAACTTAGATGTTACCCTATTGCATTTTTGCCAAAAGGTGCTTTTTAGAACTTAAGTGTTACCCTACTGAATTTTAGCTTGGACTTAGGTGTTACCCTATTGCATTTTAGCTTGGACTTAGGTGGCTTTGGTCGCCTACCAACCACATTTGACTGTATTGTGCCTTTATGGTCACCTATTGACCACACTTGATTGATTCGTGTTGTGCCTTTGGTCGCCTACAGACTACACTCGATTGTGTTGTGCCTTATGGTCGCTAATAGACCACACTTGCAACCCCTGCCTACTAGCAACGCTACCCACATCATGTATTGGTGCCTAACTACTCTCATCCACCTACTGTACATTTACACTAGACGCTGGACTAGTCAACCTGACCCACATTCTAATAAAGACACATACACCTGCACATGCATGCTAACCACTACCCGCTCTTCGTGGCCTAGCACCATGACACCTGCTAACCCGTACTTGGATGATCCAGCACTTTGGAGACGCCACTTTGCCACCAGACCTACACCTAACCAATCTTGTACTACTGCTAATAGAAACACTAGATTGAACTCTAGAACCAGCCCACCTACCTCTCCATGCTCTCACCACCCTAGCATGTTAATCAGAAATTCTAGATTAAGAGTCCGACTGTGGGCCAAAAAACCCCAAATGCACACCTACAGTAGCATTAAACACTTGCACATTGACCACAACCTTGCCAATTCGGCCATTGACTCAGACAAGCCAGACCACATCCTCTTGCATGACCAACCCATACCACCAGTAAAAATTCCCCAAAAAGACAAACCTGTTAAAGCAGCCTTGGTGAATGCTAGGTCTCTCCCTGCCCATGCTCTCGACATCGCTGATTTTATAACGCACGAAAAGCTCGATCTCCTTGCAGTCACAGAAACCTGGCTTAATGCTGCCTCCAGCCCATCTCTGGCCCTTGCTATACCTAATGACTATGCCATTATTAGATGCGACAGAAACACCACTCAAAGGGAGGTGGACTCGCCCTCATATTCAGAAATACCTTTGACATTAAAGTCATCCAGGACGCTCAAATCCCTTCTGCTGAATCTCTGTCCATTAAACTTCCTCTATCACCTAACCACACGGCAACAATGCACCTTATTTACCGACCACCAGGTGCCATTTCTTCTTTTATAGAGGACATTGCATCACTCATAACCACAGACACCAAACCTAATTCACAAACCATCCTACTTGGAGATTTTAATCTTGGTTTTAACAACCCGAAGTATACTGACGCCCATGACCTAGCCAACACCTTATCTGATTTGGGTCACACCCACATTATTCTTGAGCCTACTCATATCAAAGGCAGAACACTGGACTGGCTCACTCACCTCAATTGCTCTATTGATCTCCTACCCAATGACCCATGCATTTGGTCGGATCATCATAAAATAACCTTTTCCATCAAAGCCAACACACCTCACCCGGATCCCATCATCGCCCCAGCCACCAGCACGAAAAATAAGAAAGACATTACACCTGACAAACTCCTACCCATATTACTCCCCATCCTGAGCAATATTGACTCAGATGCTGGCCCTACAGTTTTAGTGGATATATACAACCAGGCTATTCTCAAAGCACTGAACACTATCGCCCCCCTAAAATTGCGGAAACCTAAACCACAGCGTCACCTTAACACTTGGTTCACGCCACAGTTAAGAGAATTACGCAAAACCAAGAGAACCGCTGAGGCACATTGGAGAAAGTACCCCACAGCATCCAATAAGACTGAGCTAACCATAGCTTCCACTAGTTACAAAGAAGCCATCCTTCTTGCTAAAAAAGACACCTATAACAAAGGATTACACAAGCGGAATCCAAAACAAAAGAACTTTTTAAGATTCTGAAAGAATTAGAATCCCCTATTGCCCCTATTGACAAATGTGTTACTGACGCACTATGGTGTAGTAATATTCAGAAGGCCTTATTAGATAAAATAGCTTGCCTACAAGCTAAAATCAACACAAAAAATCCCTGCTACTAGCTGACCCTGACTACAAACAATTACCTAACAAATCACCTACCTTTAAGTCAACTTGTAAACCTTTCAGCTTATCACCCCTCTCAATCTGGGAAGTAGAGAACATCATCAGGAAACTTAAACCATCAAATTGTCAAGGTGATGCCTGCCCTGCCCCGATCATCAAAGCAGCCGCGCACGATCTGGCACCATTCATTACCAACCTCATCAATGCCTCCTTCAAATCTGGAGTAGTACCTGACAACTTAAAAGACGCGTGGGTCATTCCTCTTCCCAAAAAAAATACTCTTGACCCAGCCAACCCGTCTAACTATAGGCCGATAACGACTGTACCTTTCTTATTAAAAATACTGGACAGAGCAGCCTATTTACAAATACAGGCCTACCTAGAATCTAGCAATCTCCTAGGACTTAGGCAATCCGGCTTCCGACCGAGACAAGGTACGGAAACTGCATTAATTTGCCTCACTACCCAGATCCAAATCCTGAAAGACAATGGCAAACTTGCACTCCTTGTACTGCTTGACCTGTCAGCAGCTTTTGATTTGGTCAACCACCAAACACTTTGTCACCACTTGAAAACTGCAGCACACTTTTCAGATGCAGCCACGGCTTGGATCAGTTCCTTCTTGGCGAACAGAACCATGAGGGTCTTCTCTCCCACTGATTCTGCTGAACCCTCACCAGTACCTTGTGGAGTCCCGCAAGGCTCGTGTGTGTGCCCGACACTTTATAATGTGTTCACAAAGCCCCTCTTTGATATCCTTGACTATCTGGGTGTCACGTATACTAATTACGCGGACGACACCCAGATACTCATTCCTATCTCGGGTAATTATGAAACAGACAGCAAAACCCTTAATGAATTATACTCAGTAATACAAGCATGGATGGCACATCATGGGCTTTGTCTCAATGACGGAAAAACTGAGTTGATCATCCTTGGCACTCACGCCAAACTTAAAAATCTTAATTCCGCGTTCAAATCTTTCACTATAGATGGCAATCTCATCCCCGTCTCAAATAATACTAAAACCCTTGGCATCTACATTGATGCCACCTTATCCTTTTCCAAACAAACTAATGCAGTAGCTTCATCAGCCGCCTACACTTGCAAGCTGATCACTGCATGTAGGTCGTTCATCTCTTCTCCCAATTGCATTACTCCTGTTAGAGCATCAGTCCTATCCAAAATAGACTACTGTAATGCTCTCTACCTAGGCACTAGCCACAAAAATATCAACAAACTGCAAGTAATTCAAAATAATGCCATCAGGGCTGCCCTTAACATCCCTAAAAAGGCGCATATCTCTGAGACTAGACGCAAGTTACATTGGCTCCCAGTAGAGCACAGAATATCCCTCAAAACTACGGCCCTCACACACAAAGCCAGGGCCAACCTTGCACCAGCCTACCTTACCAACCAACTTACACCTCACACATCATCAAGACCACTTAGAGAAGCACAAGCTAACACTATGTCCATACGGAGATTCAAACTCCATAACTCGGGTGGAGCTAGCTTCCCTGTACAAGCTTCTAAACTATGGAATACACTCCCCGCGCTTTTAAGGGCAGAACCTTCATTTAACCTTTTCAAACACTACACAAAGCGTTGGCTTCACAACATGGACTCCATGACAGCCTAACCTCCTGATCCCAGCATGATCGACTGCTGACGGCACACTCTTGTAATTAATGTATTTATCTTAGACTATGTATGTATGTATTTGCAATACTAAGTATTGACCTATCTGTAAATGTAACGTAACCCTTGTTTACTGCACCTAACTGTAACGTAACCTTTGTTTACTGCACCTAATTGTAACTGTAACCAGATCTAACTTACACGCCCATATGCCCCCGGGCCTTGCTGCGCTTTATAAAATAAATACAAATACAAATACTTGTGTTAGTGACATTTTCAAAAGAAGACATGCAACAAAGTTAATGGTAAGCAAAGATGTGGTCTTATCTTTCAGGTAAAGCTGTTCAGCTGCGATGACCAAAAAGCAGTGTAATGGAAGGATACCCAGACTTGTCCTCAATGCTATCCTATGGAGCACACGGGTGAAAAATGCTTTGTTTTGACTCTGATTCGGATTTTCCCCAGAGGACTGGATGGGTCGACTGGGGGTCGCTGAGGGTTGGTTTTCCCACCATTGGTTCCAGTCTGAGGTGTGTGAAATACCAGAATATGAGAGACGGACACAGTGGTGTGTTTCACAATTTCTTTTATTTTAAATGATAGAGGGTATTGGAAAAATGCCTACGTTGCCCTAACTCTATGAGGGGTTTCCCTTCCTAAACAAAACTAACTAGTGGACCTGTTTTTTGTCAGAGAAAGAACCACTCCGTGCCTACCTGGATGAAAATCTCTCCAATGGCCTAATCAGGAAATCTAGATCCCCTGCCAGAGCCTCACCATTTTTAATTCCTAAGAGAGACAGCAAGGAACTTAGGCCTTGTATTGACTTCCGAGGCCTAAACCAGATTACTGTCAAGGACCAACATCCCATGCCTCTCATTACTGATATCCTGGAGCAGTTCAGATGTCTAAAGTTTTCAAAAAGCTTGAGTTGAGATGAGCCTACCACCTATTATGAATAAGAGACAGAGATCAATGAAGACAGCATTCTGCACACCATTCAGACATTTTGAATACCAGGCCATGCCCTTTGGCCTGGTGAATGCGCCAGCAATATTTCAAAGGTTTATGGATAGGCTGTTTTCCGACATTCTGTTTCAATACGTCATCATCTATTTGGACAACCTCTTGTTTTTTTTCTCCTTCATTCACCAATCACAGAAGACACCTTAGGGAAGTCCTACAATGGCTAGTCAGGAACAACTTACTGGCCAAACCGGAAAAATGCCAGTTTGAGGTTAGCACAGTACCATACCTGGGATTTGTCCTTTCGCAACAAGGGATCCAGATGGACCCAAGGAAGATCTCAACTATTCTGGATTGGTCACCTCCCAGGACAGTGAAGGGGATACACCACTTTTTGGAAGTTGCTAATTTCTATAGACGGTTCATCACGCAGTTCTCAAGAACAGGTATACCTATTACTCGCCTGCTTAAGAAGGATGTTCCCTTTTGTTAGGAGGAAGAGGCAAACAACGTATTTCTGACCCTTAGAGAAGCCTTCTGTTCTGCTCCTACTCTTAGCCAACCTGATCAGCACAAGCCCTTCATTGTTGAGACCAATGCGTCTCATGGAGCTCTTGGAGCAGTACTCAAACAAACCGCCCAAGACAGATTCAAACACCCTGTGGCCTTCTTTTCTCGCACTTTAAAATCTAGCGAGAGAAACTACTATGTCAGAGAAGGAGCTGTTGGCCATCCGAGAAGCTTGCACTGAATGGCGCCACTTATCGTTGGGGTCCCTTCTCGAGTTTGAGGTTCGTACAAACCATAAGAACTTACAAGTCCTACAACAAATGGAATGCAAGAATTCTAGACAAACTCATTGGGCTTATTTCTTTTCACAATACGAATTCCGGATAACCTATATACCAGGCACCCAGAAAACTGTGGCAGACGCCCTTTCACCCCAAGGGGAAGAGGTCCAGGAAGATTCTGAGTCCAAGGAGAAGATTCTGGGAGAGAAGACCTTCATTCTTGCCATAACGTCTTTCATGGATCAAGTCAGGGAAGCTCTGGAAGCTATTCCTCTTCCGGATCTTCATATCTCTTGGAAGGACAGGCGATGTTTCCATCGGGGTCTTTTGGTCATCCTTACACCACTGCTCCAACGAAGGTCTTGTCATGGGGACATGACAGTCTATTCGCTGGACAAAATGGAATTGCAGCAACCCAGGAGCTTTTGACTCGTCAATTTTGGTGGCCCTCTCTTCTTCAAGATGTCAAAGAATATGTAGGATTGTGCCCAGTGTGTACAGCCAGCAAGTATTCAATGGCCAAACCCATAGGTCGGCTAGAACAAGCTCCAGTACCTTTATCGGCTTGGATGCACATATCTTCTACTTTTGTGGTGGACTTACTGCCTTCGAAGGGTAATACTCCCATCATGGTAATAGTGGATGCATTCACCAAGATGGCACACTTTACCCCCCCTTTCGGGCATACCTACGGCTCCACAGGTGGCCTCAGTTTTGCTTTGAGATGTTTATCGCCTACACGGTCTGCCCGTTTCCATAACTATAGATCGAGGCTCACAATTCAAATTGGAAATTTTGGAAAGCCCTCTGTATGTCATTAGACATTTACAGAGCTCTTTCTTTAGGATTCCATCCACAAACTAATGGACAGACAGAGAGGCTCAATCACACCCTTGAACAATACCTCAGATGCTTCTCCACTCATCCTTGGCCTCAAGCCCAGGGACCATATCTCTCCAGGACTGAAATCTCTATACTGGCTCCCAGTGGCTGCGAGGATTAAGTTCAAAACCCTCTGCATTGTCCACAAGGCCTTCTGGGGCCTGGGGCCTAAATACCTTCAACTCTCTCTTCCTAAATATCTTCCTTCCCGAGCCCTTCCCTCATCTGTCTCGAACTCCCTCAGGGTCAGCCGTTTCTCGAAGCAACGAGCTGGGGGTAGATCTCTCTCTGCGGCAGGGGCCTCCCTCAGCCTTCCTGCCTCCCTGAAACTTGAGGAGAACCATCTTCGGTTCCGGAAGCACCTCAAAACCTTCCTCTGCTTCTGCTTTCTCTCTCCCTCTCCCCTGCTAAATTCTTCACTAAACTGCACTGAACCTGCACCTGGGCCACTCTCACCGACCTCGGTCCTTGGCCCAGCCACTCTCCACTTGCACTGCCTCCCTGGCAACCCTTGCACTACGGGACTGTCTCTGCATCCCTACAGCTCCCCCTCCCAGCACTTGTCTGCACTTACCTTGCACTTGCCACCAGCTGGTCCTATTTATTTATTTATTTTTATTCTACTTACCCTGTTCAGCACTTCCCCCCCCCCCTCCCCTTCCCCTTGCACTTTTTCCCTTCCCCCCTACCCCTGCACTTGCGCGATCTGAATGACACCTGGCCTAGTAGGATTGTTGTCTGTCTTCCCCTTGTTGCCCCCTCCCTGCCTCGTCGCGCCTTGAAACACTTGTGTATAGGCGTGTTACAAATGCCACATCATATCATATCATATACACAACATTCTTGCTCGGAACTGCATCCCATAGCAGAATACTCTTACAACAACACTGTTCACACAGCTACGTCAATGAGCCTGTTTTTTCTGACATTCTGGATGTCATCCCATATCCTTCCCGTCAGCAGCAAGTCCTCATACTAATGTACCAGCATTAAATGACTATTTGAAGACCATACAAGAAAACCATAAGACTGTCTACACCCATCTCTTGTATCCAAGGAGAGGAACAAGAAATACGTGGATCAACACAGAAGAAACCACCCTACATGGGAAGTTAGTGATAAGGTTTGGTTGTCTACCCGATTTCTTCCTTGGTGGATACACCCAACAAAGCTTTCTCTGCGATATGTTGGGCCTTTTCCCATCATGGAGAGGATCAACCATTTGGCATTCCGGCTCAAGCTTCCTAAATCATGGAACCGGATACATCCTGTATTCCATTTATCTCTGCTAAAGGAATACAAGCCAGACAAGTATCAGCGCAGCATCAAGACACATGCTCTCTCCTCACATGTAGATACTGCTGAGTATTAAGTCGCCATGATTCATGACTCCAGATATTACAGAGGATATTTGCAGTATCTCATCCACTGGAGAGGCTACTCTAGACAAGAACGCACCTGGGAGACGGTCTCAGATCTTCACGCACCTTGCTTGGTCCGTCAGTACCACTGGCGGTTCCCTTGGAAACCAGGGCCGGAATGAGTAAAGAAGAGGCCAAGCGTTTTCCTTGCAGGGAGTTTGGGCCACGTAAGAAAGTGCCATTATGTTTCAGACCGTAATGGTCTATTCATTCCCAAGATGGCCACCGCCGGAAAAGGAGAAGGCATTTAACTGGCTGTTTGCATCAGTACAGGTACGTTGCAACCCTTTAGCATACCGCCCTCAGGTTATACTCTAATACATATCTCTGTCCGACTCTTCCTAAGTCTCTTTCCTTTCAACCCCGCTCTGCCCGCTATCTCGTAGCGTCACTCATTTCTCCCCTTTCCTTTCTACTCCGTAGCTTATCTTTGCTTTCCGCCTCCCTTGTCGTCTTTTCCCCTCATTCGTGCAGCAGCCTGCCCTGCATCTCTTTGCAGACCGCGGCTGTCCTTCTGGCTTTCTCTCCTGTTGACCAGCTTTCCAGCGTTGCATTTTCTGTGCACGCTCCATTTCCTGTGTTCACCTAGCACGCGCAGCATTCTCTGTGCATCTGCGTCCTTTGCCCAGCAGCCCTGGTGTTCTCTGCATCCCACGCTGCTTTTCCCTGGAACTGCGCCTCCCTGAGGCTAAACCTGCTTGTTTTTGCCTATTTGTACCTCGCCTATTCAGGCTACGGCTGCCTCTCACCACAGGGTAGCCCGCAATTGCCTCCCGGTCAAGGAAAGGTGACTCACTCTTTTCTGCAAGCCTTCCTCCTGCCTCCCTGGATTCTTTACTATATTCTGAGCTACATCCAGTATCTCCTGCTACCCATTATTACGGACTTTACAAGAACCAAAGGACACCACTGCAGAGGAAACTCCAGACTACGAGGGTTTTTGTGCCAGAGTGCTTTCCCCTCTACTTCAGGACGCTAGCTTCCCCCCCCCCAACCACCACAGCGTCCTGCCTTTTGTAAATTCAGGAGGTCGCAGTGGTGGCTGCAGAGGATAGGCCCTCCATCTTCAAGGACCATCTTCGAGACAAGGGAAGACAAAGAAGAAAGACAAGACTCACAAACACAAAAAGACGACAAATGGCCATCATCAGGTGAGGATTCTGAGCGATTTGGCAGGAAGGTGACTTACAACACAAGCTGGTGTGACATGTGAGGATGACGTCCCTTCTCATCTAGGGGGAGACCTTTCCGATGGGGCCAGGGCGATGCGTCCACAGTACAATAGTCCCCTTGGAGGTGGTGCACCAAAGGTGGATCATGTGGGAAGGAAGCCCCTTAGGGCATTGATGACGACCAACCATTCTCAGAGAACGCAGTATACCTCTCCTTCAATACACCCAACCCCTTCTCCAATTCCAAATACTCCCTTACCCTCTCTCGACAGAGCCAATGTGTTCTATTGTCAAGTCAGTCAACCCAATATACTTGTGTTAGGGAGATTTATCAATATTGTGCTTTATCCCCTCTCCTAGTGAGACCCCCAGCACTTTTTGCTGGACTTTTGTACTCTTTTCTTTTCATCCTGAATGAGTGAAGCCTTTTTCCACTCATTCATTCTTATGGGCTCGGTCTTTTGGAACTCTATTCTTTGAATCTGCCTGTACTATGTAGTCCGTCTGCTCCACAGCTCTTAAAGGCATCTGTGTTTTACTACTGCAGCACACAGCTCCTTATGGGCAGTATTGCTAGGGATCCCCAAGGTCCTCCTTTAAGATTATTTTTCTAGATCCTCAAATATTTACAGTTCTTATGGATGGAGAGATACTTCGTATCCCTCCCAAAACTCTATAGTATGAGAGATTGGCACACACCACCTTCAGTGGAGTGCCAAAGGGATACCTAGTATCCCCCTTCTCTCTGCTCCTGAGACTTCTGTGGTCTAGCTACATTTGCAAAACTGCCTAAAAACATTCTATGGCCTAGTTACACTTACACCAATAATACTTAGAATACGTGAATAATAGCACCATGTTTAGTTGAACCTAGAAACTGTGAATAACCTCACCCAGTGAATTAGCTGAACTTAGAAAGTACAAATAATCGCGAGATACAGCTGTAGTACTGTGAATCATAAAAGTATGAACAATTAACATCAAGTGATTTAGCTAAAGTGGGATGGTGTGAACGTAGTCATCTAACCCCATATATATCACAGTTCGAACCATGAGTGCACCCAAGCAACTAAGGTCTGCCGAAAATGATCCCTGTGCGCCCCCTCCCCCCTCCCGCAAGCCCTGCCACCCGTCCCCCTTCCACAAATCAACCCACCCTCCACCTCATCCCCTACCCATCCCCTTTCCAAACACCAAGCCAGAGGGGCACGATGGCGAGCCAACCACCCTAAGAACACTGCTTCTCCCATCCCCTCCCCCCAGCTGCTCACCATGACCATACCCGCTCCCCTCACTACCCTCCCAGGCACACCCGACCCAACATACTTTCACTCCCCACATCCCTCATCAACTCCCACCATCACCCCCCCGACCACACTCCTTCCCCTCCCTAAAAACTGCACACCTCGCCCTAGCAAGAACAGAAGCCTCGTCCCTTTCCCCCTCTGACCCCCTTACCCTCTCACACACACCAATCGCAACAAAGACACTGAAGAGGAAACATACCTGGTCCCTCTCAATCTCTCAGTACTCATCGCCTCTCATGTCTCGACCCACCATCTCATCCCCCCACTCACCACCTTCCCCCCCATGCCTCACCCTGCCTGAAACCCCTCTCCCTCGATTTCTCACCGACCACAACTGAAACGCCTAACCCCCCCACACCCCACCTTCAAATCCCCCGTGCCAAACCCAATCATCCCAACACACGCGTCCAACCACTCCAACCCGAATCCCACCAACTCTTCTGCTCGCCCACTCTTCCCATCGACCACCAACCACCCCACCCCTCTCGCTCTCCAGTTTCCACCCTCTCCCCCCCCCACACCCCATCTCGGCTACTCTGACATCATCCTCCTCTACCAAAGTGAATTGCATCCTTTTTAATGCCCGATCCGTAGCAAAAAACAGACACAGCATATTTGACCTCCTTGCCTCTGACAAACCAGACCTGGTCTTCATCACCGAAACCTGGTTCTCTGACGACTTCGCCCCTATCGCCAATGAAGCCTTCCCCCCTGACTACTCCCTCATCCCACTGAACCGTCCCTCCAGAGGAGGAGGAATAGCAATCGCCTTCAAGTCTCACTTCCACGCCTCAATCATCAACAACCATACCTTCCTGCGAATCACTCCTCGTTAAACTATCCCTTCTCCCTTTGTTCTCCCACAGCTTCTTAATAATCTACATACCCTCTGGCTACGATAGACAATTCTCAAACAACCTCTGCAACTCTATTGCCACCCTCAAGCTAAACCATCCCAACCTCACCCTTCTGGGAGATTTCAACATATGGCTTGACATTTCCACCAACCCTATGACACTCTCTGGTTGATGGCCGATGCACGATTAACCTCCAACCCCACATAAACGGCCCGACTCACTATAAAGGACACACACTTGATGCCATCTTCAGCACCCACAACCTGAAACATCTAAACCCCCACCCCTATCATCTGGTCCGATCACTTCTTTGTTTCTTTCGCCATTCGTTCACCCAACCCGCTCCCCTTACCAGAACCTGAACCTCAGAATCTACCCAAATGCTGGAAGAAACTAATAATCCTTCCTGACCTAGCTGAGGCACTCCTTCAGTCTCCCCCCCCTACCTGCCTACTCAATGAACAACTAACCCCTGACGCCTTTGACTCATGGCTCAACACCTCACTAATGCGTCTCACACCCACTTGCAACCCATCTGCACGCCGTGGCCTTTTCCCTAGATGGTTCACACATGAACTGAAGACCACTTAACAACTATATAAATCCCTAGAACGCAAATGGCGGAAAGACAAAACACCCATGAGCAGATCCACCTTGACCCGGCACCTTTGTCAGTACAAGGCTGAAATCCGGAAAGCAAAAAAAGTCCATTACAACTCCCGAATCCTAAACTGTAAAAACCTTAGCAAAGAACTCCACATAATCATCACCAAATTCACCAATCCATCATGCACCACCACCCTCCCGACCCCCTCACAATCGCTGTGCGACTCACTTTCTCTCCACTTCTACATGACAGCTCTCAAAAGAACAAACGCTCTAACCAACAAACTAGCTCTCTTAAACCCACCAGGCAATCCTCCTTCCATACCGGTCAACCCACCGCATGCAACCACCACCCAACCAACCTTTGACTCCTTCAGTCCAATATCAACCGACCAATTTCTCAAACTTCTCTCTGCCCGCAAACCATCCGGCTCTCCGCTGGACCCTTGCCCAGCAACAACCCTCAAAGACATTTTTGCATCTACCTGCGGAGGAGAACATGCAAAAGCATCGTAAATAACTACCTTTCCTCTGTAATTTTTCCCGACGCATTCAAAACAGTTCATGTCAAACCTCTTATAAAAAAAACCTTCCCTCGACCCTCTCGAGCCCAGAAACTACCACCCCATCTTAAACACCAGGTTCCTTGCCAAACTCATTGACCGAACCGCCAACTCCAAACTAAATGCCTTTGTCGAAGCTAACAATCTCCTAGACCCTGCTCAATCAGGTTTCAGAGCCCGACACAGAACCGAAACCACCCCAAACTTCAATCTGGGATGACCTTAAAAATACAGCAGACTGTGGGATGCGCTGCATCCACTCCCTTGGAATTCGTGGAACCGCTCTCAAATGTATAGCATCCTTCCTCAATAATAGGAACCAAATAACCCTACTCTCCACCTATTCCTCCCAAGCCCGACCAGTCGACACTGGAGTTCCACAAGGAGCATGCCCATCAGCCCTCCTGTTTAACCTCTACATGGCCACCCTCCCACAAATAATTTGTTCGCACAACATCCTGTGCTACAACTATGCCAATGACACTCAACTAATTCTAAAACTCCTGAACTCGAAATCCAACAGCCGACCTGACCTCGTTTCATGCCTCCTCGACATAGATCTCTGGATGACCACAAACCACCTCTTGCTAAACCCTCCAAAACCGAAATCATGGTATGTGGCAACACTGAACTTCTTCCACACCCACTACCCTGGCCGTCTGCCATGGGCAACTCACCAACACCCTCTAATTCAGTAAAAAACCTTGGATGTAACCTAGACTCAGACCTAACCCTCTCGGGCCAAGTCAACAATATCTCAAAGTCCTGCCACTACCACCTTAAAACTCTTAGGCACATTTTTCCATACCTCTCCTTTCCCAACAGACTCTATGCAGTCCAATCAATTGTTATATCAAGACAGGACTATGCTAACACACTCTACCTCGGAGTCCACGCTTACCAACTGACTAAACTACAAAGAGCACAAAACGCTGCAGCCAAACTGCTACTAGCGCTTGGCCCAAGAGACCACTTCTCCCCAGCCCTCAAAACTCTGCACTGGCTTTCGGTTGCCTGAAGAGTGACCTTCAAAACCTTATGCATTTCTCACCGAGCACTGCATAAAACCGGACCTCAATATCTTCAAGACAACCTAAAACCCTATCACCCTGCACATACTCTTAAGATCAAGCTCAGCCGGCCTCCTAGTCATACCAAAAACAAATGCAGTCAGGTTAGGTGGATCATCATTCTCAGCCTTGGCCCCCATGCTGTGTAACGTACTCCCACCCCACATCCGACTCACCGAGGACCTCATGTCTTTCCGCAAATTACTGAAAACAATGCTCCTCCCACAAAACCGACCCCTAACTCAAAGTAACTCAAACTGGATAACAGCAACTCAATGACATTAGCCCAAAATGCTAAATCATAAATAGTAATCCAGCATCATGCTCTGACCGAAAATCGAAACTAATAACCTCTAAGGTAAACTAAAAAGGACAAACAAAATAGAATGGGTAAAAGGATCAAAGCAGTGACTTAGATAAAAAGAATAAGTTGTATGAGAATAGTAATGTGGCTGAAATTAATGAAATTAATGAAATAAATGTAAAGGACAAGAGGATCTAAGTGGACGAGAAGAATAGAGTGGATAACAGAAATTCAACTAACCCAAACTACTAGATCATAAATAACAATAACATAATAACAATCCAACATCTAGATCCAAGCAAGAAATCGAAACTAATAACCTCTAATGTAAACTAAAAAAGACAATCAGAAAAGAATGAGTAATGTGGTTCGAAGCAGTGAAGTGAATAAAAAGAAAAAATTGTATGAAAGCAGTACAGTCGTTGAAAATAATGAAATGGATGAAATGAATGTAATGGACAAGAGGAACAAAATGAAAGCAGTAAAGGCATTGAAATTAATGAATGGGATGAAATAAATGTAATGGACGAGAGGAACAAAATGGACGGGAGGAATAAAGTGAGAGGAGGGAAAAGATGAATAGAAGATACGGATGAACGCACAGAATGCACGGAACAGGTAGATTGCATGAAACAGATAGATGGCATGAATGTAAGAGTGCATGGTATAAATAGAATGAACAGAATAGACGATTTGCGTGCATAAGACGGGTGTAGTGCATGGGACAGAGAACATGGATCGGATCGACTGCGTACGACAAGTGACGTAGGTTGATCCGAAAATCCAGGATGAATGGATGGATGAAGTGAATGGAGTAAATTAAGTTGATGGAGCGGATGAAGTCGGTTGAGTGGATGACTGTCGATGGAGAGGACGAAGTGGGTGGAGCGGATGAGTGTGTAAAGCAGATGACAGCGTAAAGCGGATGAGAGCATAGAGCGGATGAGAATGCAGAATGAATGAGAGCATGGAGCGGATGAGAGCGTGGAGCGGATGTTGGGTGTTTGAGCAGATGTAGGGTGTTGAGCGGACGTAGGGTGTGGGGGTGTTGAGCAGATATAGGGTGTTGAGCGGATGTAGGATGTAGAGCGAGTGTAGAGTGCGGAGCGGGTTTAGAGTGCGGAGCGGGTGTAGAGTGAGGAGCGGGTGTAGAGTGTGGAGTGGATGTAGAGTGTGGAGCGGATGCAGAGTGTGGAGCGAACGGGTGATGTATATGGACCGAATGGGTGAAGTGGGTGGAAGGAACGAGTAAAGTGGGTGGAACGAAGAGGTGAAGTGGGTGGAACGAACGAGTGAAGTGGGTGGAAGGAACTGGTGAAGTGGGTGGAAGGAACAGGTGAAGTGGGTGGAAGGAACGTGTCAAGTGTGTAGACGGAGCGTGTCAAGTGTGTGGACGGAACGGATGTAGAGTGTGGACCGGGTGTAGAGTATGGAGCGAGCGGGTGATGTATGTGGAAGGAACGGATCAAGTATGTGGACGGAACGAATTGGATAATAGCGTGGAGCGGGTGTTTGAGCAGATGTAGGGTGCTAAGCGGATTTAGGATGCGGAGCGAGTGTAGTGTGGAGCGAGTGTGGAGCGGGTGTAGAGTGTGAAGTGGGTGTAGAGTGTGGAGCAGGTGTCGAGTGTGGAGCAGTGTAGAGTGTGGAGTGTGACGCGAACAGGTGAAGTGGGTGGAAGGAACGAACGAACGAACGGGTGAAGTGGGTGGAAGGAACGTGTCAAGTAGGTAGACGGAACATGTTGAGTATGTGGACGGAACGGATGTAGAGTGGGGACCGGGTGTAGAGTGTGGAGCAAACGGGTGATGTATGTGGATGGAACGGGTGAAGTATGTGGAAGGAACGGATCAAGTATGTGGACGGAACGGATGTAGAGTGTGAACCGGGTGTATAGTGTAGAGCCAACGCGTGATGTATGTGCATGGAACGGGTGAAATGGGTGGAATGAACGAGTGAAGTGGGTGGAACGAACGGGTGAAGTGGGTGGAAGTAACAGATGATGTATCTGGAAGGAATGGGTCAAGTATGTGGACGGAACAGATGTAGAGGGTGGAGCGAGCAGGTGATGTATGTAGATGGAACGGGTGGAGTGGGTGGAAGGAACAGGTGAGGTGGATAGAAGGAACGGGTGAAGTGGGTGGACGGAACGGGTGACGTCGCGTGAAGTATGTGATTGGAACGCACAAAGTATGGGGTTGGAATGGGTAAAGTATGTGAGATGAACGAGGTGGAATCGGATGAACTGAATGGAACGGATGAACTGGGTGGGAACGGATGAACTGGGTGGGAACGGATGAACTGGGTGGAACGGATGAACTGGGTTGAATGGGTGAAGTGGCTGAATGGGTGAAGTGGCTGAATGGGTGAAGTGGCTGAATGGGTGAAGTGGCTGAATGGATGAAGTGGGTGGAACGAATGAAGTATGTGGATGGAAAGGATGAAGTATGTGGATGGATCGGGCGAAATGGCTGGATGGAAACTGGGGAAGTGGGTGAATGGAACAGGTGGAGCATGTGGATGGAACGGGTCAAATATATGGATGTAACGGGTCAAATATGTGGATGGAACGGGCCAAGTATGTGGATGGAACGGGTGAAGTGGATGAATGGAACGGGTGAAGTGGATGAATGGAACGGGTGAAGTATGTAGAAGGACGTGTGAAATATGTGGATGAAGTGAAGTGTGGACGGGTGAAGTGGGTAGAACGGATGAAGTAGGTGGATGAAGTATGTGGATGAACGGATGAAGTATCTGGATGGAACGGGCGATGTGGTTGGAACAGGTGAAGTAGGTGGAACCGGTGAAGTGGATGGAACCGGTAAGGTGAGTAGAAGGGGCGAAGTGGATGGAACGTGTGAAAGTGCATAGAATGGTTGGAGTGAATAAAACGGAGTGAATAGAATGGTTTAGAGTGCATAGAATGGTTTGGAGTGCATGCAACATTTTCGGAGTACATGGAACGTCTTTGGAGTGCATGGAACGTCTTTGGAGTGCATGGAACGGTTTAGAGTGCATGGAACGGTTTAGAGTGCATGGAACGGTTTAGAGTGCATGGAACGGTTTAGAGTGCATGGAACGGTTTAGAGTGCATGGAACGTTTTAGAGTGCATGGAACGGTTTAGAGTGCATGGAACGGTTTAGAGTGCATGGAACAGTCGAAATGCATGGAACGGTCGGAATACATGTAACGACTGGAGTGCATGGAACTAATGGAGTGTGCTCGATCCCATGCACCTAAGGTTATCCACCATATCACATCTCCACGCTTACGCTCTTCTTTTAACCACCACTCAAATAGAACACAGCGATACTATGACACCATTCGGTATAGCTGTTCTCATACTGGTCACTTGCTTCATACTCCCCATCATCCTAACTAAACACAGCTGGTTACACACCCTCCAGCCTAGGCGTTCTCCTCAGGCTTAACGCAGGTTAACAACCTCCCAGAACGAACACATACTCTTAATCTCCCAACCACCACACCTACCGCTAAGAAGCAGCTATTACACGAATGCCACACCTGCTGAACACATATCCGGTGCTCACACGCACCATATGACTCTCTCTCCTCTCTCTACTGACCTGAACTTCGGTTCCCGAGGGCGTTCAACCTACCAGTGCCTTGAGATCATACCAATGGTACATAAGGCGCTATATAAATGCAAAGTAACATAACCTAACATAGACAATCACCCAGTTATAGCTGGTGGCAGTGGGCGTTTTCTACCAACTACTGTGTATTTTTTAATACTGCAGGGTATGCCCATAGCCTTGGTAGTGCACAATAGGGACACACAGGTACCAACTTGGGGCCTCCCTTCTTTTTTCACCATTACTGGCGTGGTTGTTCTTTGTTAGCCTTTCTTCTACCATTGCAGGAGGGGGAGGTCTCTGTGTGTGTTTTGCCTTTGACGGGAACCAGTAGGTATCCCCGCCTAGGCCCCAGAGTGTCTGGGCACACAAAGCGGGGGAGGAGTCTTCCACCCCCCCTGTCCTTTGTCTGCTTGAGTGCCCGAATAGGACCCGCTCCCACAGGGAGTCTGGCTGTCCTGATTGGCAGCCAAACATACCTTATCTGTAAAATGCTGAGAGAGATTGCAGAGCAGTGTGTACTGGAACTGTATAAAAGGTGAGGCTTCTGGAGTGTAAAACAAGTCGACCACAGGAAACAGAAGTAATCAAAGAAAAAGATGGCCAGAGACGCCTGGACACCATTTGCAACACTGAAGCGACCACTGCTGTCCTGGCCCCGTTTTCTATGTAACAGAGGAGCTCCAAAGAGGACAACTCTTTCCCTTTGGCTGGTGGGAACCACCAGTCCAAAGACAAACTTTAAAACGAGCCATCTCATGCGGTACTAGGAGCTTCCAGAGCTGCAGAACCCCAATACCAGGAGATCTGCTGGCCATTTTGAGTGCATCGTCGTCAAAAGGCCGAATCTGTCCAAATCTTTGCTGAGCCTGTACGGACACTCCTGAGATCTGATCCAACTCGCCCAGACTCCCTCACCAGAGTGTGGGACTACAGGAAATGAAGAAGATTGACTGTAAGGTGCCAACACTGCAGAGTGAACCAAGAAGTTGCTGAAAGTTGTGCTACAGGTCCTCCGTCGAGACTGCTGCTGAGAGACACCATCCATTGTAATTACTTTCATCACAAGACCAAGGAATCCGGAGGTCGGTCCAGACCTGCCACATCGCAGAGGAGCCAACACAAACATTTTCTTCAAACCAAAGGCACTGTGGGGAAAAGGGTATTGCTTACCAGATTCCAAAAGGTCGCTCCAGAGCATTGGAGTGTACGTAGAGGTGTCCAGGGCAATCCTCTCTCAACCCTGACCCAAGCTACTGCTTGAGTCCCCTTCTCGAATCTGTTTTTAGGTCTCCTTTATTAACTGCTAACTTGCTGCTTCAATAACTTTAGACACTGGAAGGAATCCACAGGAACTCTTCATTATTCGCGGTTTGTCAAGACTTCAAGCCCTCTCTGAACTGCCTTTAGCTAGGGTTGCATTTTGGGACAGGTAAGACTTGCCAGGCGAAGAAACCGTCTTTAGAACCTTGAACTAAGCTCATGTTGCACTAACCACTTATTTTCCTCCCTTTAAGTGTTTTTTCTATATGTCTTTGCAGAGTAAATTGTGAGAATCCTGAAAGTGTTGATCTGGCCTATAAAAGTTTAAAACACAATTTCAGACTTTTTTGATGATTTGTGCTTAGTATTCAATTATAACAAGAAAAAAATTCAAATGACAATTCCATCATTTACAAATTACAGATGTTTATTATGAAAGAAGCCCAACGCGTTTCAAGTGAAAACTCTTCTTCAGGGGCAAGTGTTTTTAAAATGTATCTACAAACGTAATTAAACAAATACACTTTAATCAATATCATGCGATTCCTTATCGGATTGTAAGACAATATAACGAACGTTTAAACAAATTTGTAGTGTTAGTTGCAATGGGGCAACGCATATCTACATAAAATGACAAATGGCCTCATTCATATTAGGGGTACCCTTTGGATCTGATTTGGAGTTCTTGCCAGACCATAAATCTGCTACATAGTTGTACAATGTGTATTCATAAAGCAATGTCCAATACATATTCTCAATTGACCTAGGGTCATAATCTTCATACATACAATTCATCAGGCAATATGACTCATTGTGTGATCTGCTATTGAGTAAGTGAATTAGACTAAAAGATAGCAGCACTACACTGACAACGGCTCCGAAAACAGAAATTAAAGGAGTTGAAGTCACTATGAACAATTATGATGTAATACTCCTGTGCCTAGACCTACAAAAGAAAAGAGATCAGGTAATGAATGGGTTTTTTTGTCAAAAAAACTGACCTGTAATAGTTTTCTTTCAAATCTCTCAACCAGCATTCCGCAAAGCGATTAAAACCATACTCTTCAACTAAACCGCACCCATGACTGTTTACTCTCTATGTACCCGTATTGGATTATCTGTAACCTGCCTACATTACATGTATGTAACTCTATGAAACTAAGTATGCCACCTATATGTAACAGTATGTACCCGCTATTGCATTATCTGTAACCTGTCTACATTACATGTATGTAACCTTTATGAAACTAAGTATGCCACAAGTAACAGTGCCATAATCCCTTTGGGCTGTATGTGCGCTATACAAATGTAAAAATAAATAAATAAATAGTGCTGTATTCATGTGGAGAGTAGAAAAACTCCTCGTTTATACAATACGTGATGTGTTATCACCTGAAAACATACATATGTGTTAAGGTCAGAGAGAAGCTAAGTATCCAAATCAGTATGCTCAGGAAGTCTCCTAGTGTCTTACCAGACAACACAATATAGCTGCTTCTGTGGAGCGTAACCTTGAAAAAATAGGTGTGTTTAAAATTGCGGATGGTCTCCAATTTCCTTTCCAGATTCTCCAGGGATAACTGGATTGGATCTAAAAAAATGATGAAATGACTGCTTAAGAGAGAGGTGTAGTATTTAAGAAAAGGTTGTTATAAGAGAGACGCCTGATGGCCTCTATTGCACTTACTTCAGGTTGAGAAGTGGTTGGAGTAATTTCAGATTTCAAATTTCCACCAGAAATGGACACTTCGGTTTTCACCAGAATTGGCCTCAATGAGTCTAAAGAATGGGAAGCTGTTTTTAGGAAATAGAACCACACGCTACTTGTGCAAGTAAGAGCATAATGGCCTATGATGATCTTGCCTAAGGTTAGGCTGTAAAATGAGTAGTATCCCGTTGCAGTCGATCCCAGGACTCCAGATACGGTCTGAAGCACTAGGTATCAGGTTCTTGTTTATATATCTGTCCACGTGTGACGTCACTGGTTGCTCATATTGGCTACAAAGATGTCCTGTCTCAGATTGTATTGATATTAGAGAGATATATTGTTTCTGAATGAAGTATTTGTATTGAAAAACTGATTTAAAAAGGCCTGTAAAGTAAGTCAGTCTTACAGTCGGTCTAGTCAATTCCGTTTGACGTCATCACGCTCATGCGCGTGTGACCTCAGACGGTGCCTAACTAAATTAAAATCCAAAAGGTATATTACAATGTCACTTCCTTCGACAGACATATGTATAATCCAATATAAAGGCAAGCGAAGGAGAAGCATTTGCATGCAGACGTCATGTTTGCATGGTCTGTTAATGTTATTGTGATGACGTGGTCACACAATTCCACGTTAGACGTCATTAGTAAACAAACCCAGCCCTGATCAAAACCAAATGGTGTGTATTCCAAGGAATATAAAGAATACCAAATAAATAACAGCATCCAGATATATTAAATGGTATGAATAAAAAAAAAGAGACTGAATGAAAAAGAGATTGGTCAAGTCTTGTGCTCACTAATGTCAAGGTATTTCTGTAAGTGTAAAAAATGATGGTCCTAGGATGGTATATATGCCTGTGATTGAATTAGTGGCTATGGACATAAAGCTATCAGTCTAATGCTTATTTAAAGAGTTTAATTTGCTAAGATTGTGGGAAGTGTACCTTTCAATTTGTAGAAAGAGAGTGAGCCATAAGATATGTATGGCCCCTATTAGGTTCAATATCATAGGTACAAAGTCAATGTAAGCATGTTACAATAAAGATCAAAACTACTTTAACAGTACTACAGTGTGGTATAAATCTGATGAATACATGTGTGGGTCTTGTCACAACGGGGCCGATGTACAGATGTTATTGAATGGTAAGAAAAAGACATAAGCAGATCCAACAGGTACACTGCCTCTTTTGTGAGTTCAAAGTCTTAAAAACTATTAGCAGAATTGAGGTATAACTGGACTCAGGTGGACTGTCTCGTAAAGAGTGCACAATCAGTCTAGATTCTTAAAAAAATACATAGTGACATATTGGTGTACTATCACCCCATGATTTTACATACTGTCTAAATTTCAAACAATTATGTTTTTGTTTATAAAAAGGGACCCAGATAATATTCTTCGTTAATGCCTAAGGGTGTCATGGCATCCAGTTTATGGATCCAGAATAATTCACGTTGTGACAGTTTTTTGGGGAGATCACCCCCCCCTAGAGAGTGGATGGATAACTTCTAGGATGACTACTCTCATTTGCAAGGTATTATGGTGATTGCCTTTGAAGTGTCTAAAGACTGGGGATTTGATATTCTTTGTCCTGATATTTCACTTGTGTTCAGTCCATCTGTCTTTTGCTGTTTTTCCTACATAGTCATTTCCAAAAGGAAAACAGAGTGCATATATGGCATTTTTGGTCTCCCAGGTAGCATAATGTCTGAGTGGGATTTTTTTGCCAGTATTAGGATGGCGAATATGATCGTCCTTGATGACACTCGAACAATGCTGACAATAAAGGTATGCAAAGGTGCCACATTTTTGTTTGCCAAAGGTGCATTGGGATGTTTGTCTTAGTTTCTCGTTTTAGATGAGTCTGTCCCTGAAGTTGTTGCCTCTTTTATAAGCCAACATAGGTGGTTCTGGAAATAATTAGTTGAGTTTAGGGTCTGATTTAATTAGATCCCCATTTTTGTGAATAATACATTTGATCTGGCAGCTTTGACTGGAGTATTTCAGTGTATGGATAAGTCTTCTGTTCTCCCTTTTCCTGTTACCTTTAAGGAGTTCAATCTGTCCCAGTGCTTCTGTTCGTATTGTGGCTTTGTTGAGTATATCCTCTGGGAAACCTCTGTCTACAAAGCTTGCCTTCATGTTTTCACATTCGTCCTGAAGTTTTGCTGAATCGGCTGTAATTCTTATGAGTCTCAATAGTTGGCTATATGGCTAATTTTCTTTGAGATGTTTTGGCTGAAATCTACTGAAATGTCAGTAGGTTTTCTGTAGATGTTGGTGCCGACTCCAGTCCCAGTCAGTTCAATAGTGACATCCATAAAGTGTACCCAGGGTTGCCTGATCTCCATCGTAAATGTTATTGTTTCATTGCATCCATTTAGATACTTCCAAAATTGTAATAGCTCTTCCTCTGTTCCTGTCCAGAAAGCAAATATATCATCGATATATCTTTGAGTATTTTATCTTATTTTTCCACAAGCGATTATCCAGGACATAGGTGTTGTCAAAAAAGTATATGAGTATGTTTGCATAGGAGGGGCAACTGAAGAGCCCATCGATGTGCCCGCTATCTGCAGATAGTATTGACCATTATATTGGATTAATTATTCTAGAGGATGATGTTAATGAGTTGAAAAGCAAACACTTTATGAATGATGGTGCCCTCATGTCTTAGCAGAAACTATTCAAGTGCCTCTAAACCCTCATTGTGAGGGATAGATGTATAAAGGCTGCTTACATCCATAGTAAACAACAACAAATTTGGTTCCTCCCATGTCAAAGTGTCTAATGGCTGTAGAAAATGTATAGTATCCTTAAGGTAGGTTGTGGTCTTTTGTACCAGCGGCATCCAAATATATCTCCAGTGGTTGGAAGACACTATCGGTGCCAGCCACAATGGGTCTGAAGTGCAGGACTGTGTGGTTCTTGTGTATCTTAGGTAGTCCATAAAATACAGGTGTCACAGGTTATTTTTTAATTATATAGTTGCTAGTTTTTTCCGAAATCCAATCTAAATCTAGAGCTTTTTCTACAACGTCTTTGATGATCTCTTTAATAGAGACTATTGGGTCATTATCCAAAATCAGGTATGTTCTAGGGTGTTCGAGTAATTTCAGACAGCCTTTATTGTACAGTGAGGTATACATCAGTACTAGGGCCCCTCCTTTGTCTGCTTACTTCATAGTAAGACTGCTGTCGCTAGCCAGTTCTTTGATAATATTAAGTTGGTGTTTTCTGATGTTTCTTCTGGGTGGTGATTCGAATTTCAAACGTCTCAGATCTTTTGTAGTTTTAAGTTTGAATAAGTTAATTAAAGGATGGTTAACTTGCGGATGGAACCCACTTTTGTTCTTCATCTCTAGGATTTCCGGAGTCTCTGGCTCGTAAGTAGCATTATCCAGATTTTCAAAAAAGACCTTTAGTTCCATTTTTCGTATTAACTTGAAGAGGTTTACCTCCTCTTCGAACAGTCTGGTATTGTTTGTAGGTATAAAAGAAATCCCAAGGTTTAGCGTATCCATTTGTATTTGTGTCAAATGCTTTTATGAGATGTTAATCACTATAGGTCCTTTTATTTGTTTTTCTGCCAAGGTTTTCTTTTGGCCTTTTCTGGCCTTCCTTCTCCTAAAAAAGGTGTTTGTGCAGGAACTCCTCTTACTGAGGTGGTAGGTTGTTCTGTCACTGTGTCTTCTGTGGATGATATCACCGGAATGCTGATATTTGCCACTGCCCGTGCTTCCGTTTCACCGCTGGTAACGCTGCTGCTGTCTGTGTTATTTGTCATAGGAGGTTGTTTGTTCGCTAGTCTGCCTGGGGCTGGTCTGTTCCCATAAAATTCTTGCCCGGTACAGCCAATGTTGCACGCGTTATCCAATATATACCTGCAGAATTTACGAATTTTCCGTTGTTCTTTGTCTTTCTTGTAACTATCTAGTTTGTTGTTGGTATCTGCTAGAATTGCTTTTAATTCGACTCCTGTTTTCAATTTAGCTAGTTGTGATGAAACCTCCTCAATCTCTTGATTGATGTTGGACAGTGATTTGGCTAACTCTTCTATAGTTTGCAGGATCAGGTCGAGCGAACATTTATTGAGTATGTGCTCCCATCGTTTTACGAAATCCTGATTTTCTTGTTATAATTGAATACGAAGCACAAATTATCAAAAAGTCAGAAATTGTGTTTAAAACTTTTATAGGCCAGATCAGCTTCTCTATATTTAGGATAGGGCATCCTGGTCTGTATGTACAAAGGGTTTGGCTATTTATGGCCATAGATCGTGTGCAGGGGGTGCGAGGTTCCTAAACAGGGTACTCCAATCCTCTGGTCCATTTCACTCCACAACCTAGATGCCAAGGTGGTTGTATTCTCCCCCGCACCTTGAATTTTCCAAGAAAAACAGATCTGAAGACTGATCTATAGATTCCTTCAATAAAATATCAATTTCTAAAATATTATCTCTCCCAATAAAAACTCATCTAATTAGGAGTGCTCGGTGTCAACATTTGGTTTTTTTTAGAAACCTGAAGGTGTCTCACACACAAGTCCCCGGGATCTGTCATCCAGGTGGCCAGGACACGGCCATCGTTTTTGGATCCAGTTCCTGGGGGTGGACCAGTGTGGGAGGAGCACATGGATTCGGGGTCTTCGGGGAGTGGAAGTGGGACACCGGACGGCGAGATGTGGTATCCCCTTTCCCGTAACACCTTTTTGCCATCCTACCAGGTAGGACACCTATGAATTCATCCCCCAACACAAACACTTTCTCACGGACAGTTCACCGTGAGCGACAACGGACTAACACCAGAGCTGTATGCCCGACATGTTCCAACACCATGTCAGGCAAGGTCAGGCAATTACGGATCATTACACACACCTGACTTCTATTACACTTCCCCACACGGATAAAAGGCGGAGCACGAAAGCACACTCTGAGCGAGGCTAAACACACGATGAAACAGCAGTTCCAAGATGGCAGTTTAATACAAGGAGGAAGACGGTGAGACTGGGGAAGGTTGCAAGAAGGGAAGCACCCAAAGACGGTTACTTCCACGAGCCTTGTGAAATAAGAAACCGAAGACAAGGAACTAAGGCTTAGCAAACCTACACAGTGTGTCGGAGGTACCCGGGACTCTCCCGCCACGGTACTGTCCTTGGCTCCTACAACAAAGCAGCATCGGAAAAAGCAAAACAGCCGGTGAGTCGGAGAGACCGATACCAAACCAGCTTGTGTTTTGAACCAAGGTTGCAAGCAGCAACATTGTATAAAGGGAACATTGTATAAAGCGCTTAGAATGAGCGACACGACTAATTGAAAGCCAGAAAGAATTACTTGAACTTCATAATTGAACTCTGGAGAAATCAAGAAAAGATACCATACACACGTGGCTGCTCATTCGAAAGGCTCCATTAGGTATCCAACTGATGCTGAGTGTGAAAGAAATATTGAGATCTAAGTGGTCATGCAACGGATCTTGCTAAACCTCGTGAACATTTGAAAGTCTTCGACAGTATAAAGTAAATCCAATTGGTCTGAGCCCGGCTGAGGGAGACACATTTTGGTAAAGGGATCTGAGCCCGGAAGAGGGGGAACCCACGATGAATGGATCTGAGCCCGGAAGAGGGGATCCAACATTGAACTTTTGTTTGTGAAAAGGATCTCAGCCCGACAGAAGAGGATCCAGGATGAATACTCAAAGTGAATGCTGTGAACACTAAAGAGAACCTTTGCATGTTGTTTCTGTTACAGCAGGCTCCCTGCGTCAAGACACTCGTGAGAAGTAAAGAGACTTGAACACAGAAGGTCTTGAGTTTTGTGAACTATGAAACTGGAACTGTATCCTCGTGCTGCAGAATCCAGAATGTGCAATTTGCTCTATTGAATCGCCTTGCCCTGTGCTGAAAACGTGGGGAAGGGAACTGTAGGGGAGGGCAGGTCGATAGGACCCCCCTCTAGCCTACATCTCCTACCCAGGTGAAGACTCATGCCTCGTCGGCAGCCCTTGCGCCCGGGAGGCGAGGGGGCTGCAGATCGACACGTGAGGCTGCACGACCACATAAATGGCACAACACAGGCACCATTTTGTACTAGATAAGTCCATTTTGTCAAAGGCGCTAAAACCTAACACAGGCAGAACAACTTGCACACATAGAAAGCTACAGCCTGACCCCTGCTTGACCGCGTTCACAGAGGCCTGCACCCACCCCCCCCCGGCCTCCACCTCATGGTAGATCCGCTGAGAGCTCGTTCCCACGAGCAACCAGACACGAACAAACAAGTAAATAAACTCTGTATCGTTTTACCTTCCGCAGTACATCATTGTCCCAGTCGTGACCAAGCTCATTAGGAAGCAACCGAAACCAGCGCAATCCTGCATGCCCTGACCCTGTACCAAGCCCTCCAAGTTGGACTGTGTAGCGCCCCTCACCCCCGCCCACCCCCGAGGCACCTTGTATTGTGTGGTAACTATTTTTGTGATATTTGTTGCGTTGACTAACGTTTGCTGCTATTGTGTAAAAGAGTGGCCATATGATGTGATAGCTTTTTGACAGCCCCTGTACATAGTGTAATAATGAACCGCTGAAATGTATGTAGGCCTACCAAGGGACTGGAGCCAGACTGTATCATGGTACAATATGTGTTGCCCTCTTTTGCTCACCAACCGATCTAACACTACCTCATGTTCATAAGTCAACTTCTGTTATGAAATTGTGCCAAATGACAAAGTCACCCAGCTTATATTCTCACTAATGTAAATACATGTGCACAACCCAAAAGCCCCCAAGTGTTGCCACCCGCCCCTTGCCAATGGTACGATACACTGCCCCGTGCAGGGAGACAGGCTCAGACCTGCAAGGTCGTCTCCCCCCTCCTCCCTCCCAGGCTCGCCGGGGATAGCTGGTGTTCGAACAGCACTGCATCGCCTCCCCTCCCAATCTTGCTGGACCTGCTTCAAGCATCCACCTCCCCCATGTCAAGAGGCCGCCACAGCCTGACTATGAATTACGAGCTACCTGGTCCTAAATCCCACCATCTCCCGGGCACCGGTTACATGCCCTCCACGGCCCATTGGTATCCCCGTTCATCCCAAGTTAATGGCCCTCTAAGGGGGGCGCCTACCCCTGTACCAACAGTTCATAATACCATCCCTCACCGACAGGATGATCAAGTAACCCCTCCTGTGCCCCTGGCCCCATACATGGACTCATGGGATTAACATGTTTGAACCTAAGGTGTCCTTACAACAGATGTATTGGGGCACTTCTTATTATATATCAATGCCTCATTAATCATCTCATTCTTGATCTGAGGTCAGTGTATTGCAAGAGTTACAAGACAACTGAAATTGTATAGCATGATGAATGAATGTGAATGTTTGGCCACAAGGGCAAAGTATCAGAATCGCCACTTATCACTACAAGTCATGTCCGGCCCAGCACGCCACCCCGATGAGCCCAGTTGACCCATCCACCCCACGTGGCACCGCACGGACGTCCGCCAATCCTGGAGAAGCAACTGTATACAATGTATACCACCTAGCCATCCCTAAGAATATGTGCCCCCTATAGCTTGTGTCATGCGTGATGTAGTTCTGTAATAAGTAGGACTGTCTTTGCTATTGTCAGACAGAGCACTCTCGGAGTTTGCAGAGTCCTTTGCATGCCCTATATTGGTTTAAATAAAAACCCTTTTCATCTCACCAGCACTTGGTCTTGGTTTCATTCCCTTCTGGGGTGTGTGCGTCATTGCCTCTCACTAAGGGGGGTGCGTTTTTGGGGGACGCTTACATTCAGTGGTGACCCCATAGACGTGATTTATTTTAATTGTCCCCTTGGCACGAGACGGCCCCGGTCGCAGTGGAGACGCACGGCACGCCCGCTCAACAGAGCCACACACCTACGGCAACTGGTACGCAGAGACGTGCGCATGCAGTTAGGGTGAGAGGGTACGGGTCCCGTTTGAAAAAACCCTTAGTACCGCTCGCCGGAGCCAGGTGGGGCCATTGAGTGCGAGGCCGCGCCGCTTGGACGGGCCAAGTCCGGAGAGTCTCGGATCAAGACGGGCACATGAGTATTAAGTGCGAGCGATACTAAAAGGGGAAAAAAATCAAGATGACAAGGGGAAATAAGTTGGGGACATAGAGGGGACTTTCAATTTCTAATACTTTCTCTTTCTTTGCATATGGGCATTAGGATATAAAAGTGAAAAAGGGAAAAGGGGACGGGAATCTAACTCTGCAAGGGGGTAGAAGGTGGCGCCGCATAGTGTTATCTCGACTAGTGCTGGGAACAAGTAAAACAATGGAAAAATAAATGGAGGGTGTCCAAGTAAAGAGACACAGTAAATACGTTAGAACTAGCCTTTCTTTCTCTCATTTTTCTTATTTGGGGTAAAACAAGGACCGCATAAGGGAATAAAAAAAATAATAATAATAATAATAAAACAAAAAAAGCTGGGTGAGGGTTAGGGGGTGTCGCCGTAGGGAAAGGCGAAAAGCCAGGCGGGGAGGGTAAATGCTATGCGTGTATACAGAAGTATGATGAATGTCTGACGTATGTTGTGCACATTGTGGGTTTATGGTTTTTAGCAATCAATTGTCTCTATATATTAATACTGATTTAAGTGATTTCCAGGTGATGTGGTCAATGTAAGTGTGACCTGGTAAGATTTGACAAAGAAAGGTTTTTGTTAAAGTAAAAGTATAAGTTGATCATTAGGAACTGACAGTGAGTAGAGCCCCACATATACAGCTACACACGTATAGTGATAGAGGAGATTGACTCAAAAGAATAGAGTAACAGGTCTAAAAATGGGGGTGGAGACACCCTTAGCACACATTTGTAAAAGTTTACCGGGACATGCGGAAAGAATAACTAAGTACCATGACCAGTGGGTCACAGAGCTGAAGGGGGAGGGTCTCCCCCACGTTTGGCCACAAGGAGGGTCTTTTGATAAGAGCGTTCTGGATATGGTGGCCACCTACATATTCCTAAAATACAAAGGAAAACATTTTCATAAAAGGAGGGAAATACTAGATCTGTGGTGATTATTCGAGGAAATACCCCCCACCGAAGAAAATAGACACCACACTTGATCAACCTGCCCTCACTGCCACCCCATCAGCAAGAGCAGAAGGTGGTAAGGAGGATGGGGGAGAAGAGGGATCGGTAGAGGTAACCCGGTTGTACCCACTCTTGAATAAGTCTGCACCTGCTGAAGGTAATAGTGCCCATCAGCACCCCTGCCCCCACCGCACGACCAACAGCACCACCACCATATGATTGCCCCCGAACAGGTGGGCAAGCGAGTACGCCTTCAGTGAACATATGTAAACTAACAGAAGACTTAGATACACGACTCTCAATAGCTTGAGAAGAAGTATCAAGGATACAAAGCATATGTGAAGAAAGTGAGCCAGGCATAACAAGATCAGAGGGATTGTCCCGATCACACACCCTAGATAAATCAAATGAGGAGGGGTGGACAAAGGGGGAGATACTATTCAGGATACAGCAGGAGCCCACAAGGATAGCAGAACTGGGAGTACACAACCTTGGAGGGAGTGCAGAGGGGGAAGAAGTGGCGGACGAAGGGAGAGAAGAGCTATGGTGTGATATAGAAGAGGACGAGCAAGAAGCTGGGAGATTAGGGATGGCCACAGGGGGTGATTTAGTGGAGTTTGGGGAGACACCATTGGGAAGAGCAATGGAACAAGAATGGACAGGGAGATTAAGGAACAGGATGGGAAGGATGGCACTGGTGGGAAAGAAAGGGTCAAAGGTGAGTACTGGGAGAGGAAGAAAGGGATGCCTACAACTCCCACTGATATATCAGGGGGCGGGAAGACCAAATTACATACCCTGGGCACAAATGGATAAGGTTAATTTACTAAAATCATCGCCCCCGCTATCCGGAGGAGCCAGTAAGTGGATATATGCCTTTGAGAAGCAAACCGCGGGAGTACCCCTGGCCATAGGAGATGTCAAGAGTTTACTTGTGTCAGCAGTAGGTGACCAATCAGACCGGGTATGGGCAAAAGCAAGTTTCCTGGGAATAACATTGGACAGTGACAGACATGATGGCGCTGCTTTCAATACAGTGCGAGCGCGAGTTTGGGACGCGTTGAGGGAGACATTCCAGGACACGCCAGATTTACAGTCAGTGATGCAATGCACCATGAATGATGGGGAAGAGGCTATGGATTACATTTTCAGAGTGCAGGAGATGTGAATAGCTGAAACGGGTACACCGTATGACCAATCAACAATCAACTGGGGAATTTGCGACGTAATTCTCTCAGACAATGGCACGCACCTCGTTAATGATCTCTTTAAGGAAGTTTACTAGAACACCAAGGGTAAGTCTATTTATACCTATAATGAGGTTTTTATTTCCATTCTTACCGGGAATTTATAAATTTATCATCACACTCAATCACGATCTATAGAGAAAGTGGTTTTACTAAACAGATTTTAATATGTAAAAACATTTCATCAGAGCAGTAGAGCAGTACAAGACTTTTATAATATGTTGTGGATGATCTCCAACATAGAGAGGAAGTTCAATTTTGTCACTTCCAGCAATTAAAACACAGAATCAAGTGTATAAGTCACAACAAAAGAAACATATAAGGCATTTTACATTAGATAATGCCAATGTACTTGGATTTTTCTAGTGCTATATCTGCACGTCAGTGTATGAATACTTTAATGGCCACTCAGGTGCCAGCGAATAGAAAAATCCAACAACTTGTACTGTGAACACACAACACTTAGATTATAAAGGCACCTCTGAACGAAGGGTCCTTTCTAAGGATCTAAAACTTAGTGTAGACATATGACATAATATAATGTCTAGAGTTTTTAACACAGTCTATGGCAACCATTCTACACATAGATCTAAAAACACATGAGTCCTGCTCATGCTATATCAGAGTCGACCGGTTTCATAACCATATCTCATTCTGGTTATCTTCATCAGGACTTTGTTTGATAAGGTCTTGATTGCCTGTTCTGGGAACGCTGTCTTGCGCCCTTACGTGTGTATTCCTATTCCACACTTTACTGTAGACCATCACTGCTCAGAAAACATCTTGGAGGAGAGCGCACCAAATAGCACATTACCTATTTAAGCATTGGCTTATATACAATCTTTCAGCTGAAACTTAGATGCATTGCGCAGACACAGTGAAGCTTTGATGTATGCGGCTTTGAAGTAACCAAGATTGGTAACTTACTGGGCCGTTGCATTTATCTCCATTGAGATAAATGAGGGGAGAGGTAATGGAACCATTATGGAGAATGCAACGAAACAGTTTAAGGAGGGTAATTATTTGATATGGGATGGTTTCCAACTTGTATGGGGGTATGGCCCTCACCCCGACCAGGCTAAGTAGCATAATGTTACCACTAACAGCCCAACTACACTCCCAAAGCCCCAACTCAATGCAAAAAATGTCAGTGTATATGATTTAAATGATCGCAATCCCTCTGCTATATCATGGCTATATGACACTACTACTACCCTGCCCACCCCATCAACCAGTCAACCAATAGAACATGTTTACATCACAGATAGAATGAAAGAAAATGCAGAAATGACTAATAACTTCATGACCCTGTATGAAGAGTGGGAAAAGGGGGGGGCGGGGAAAGGGATGCACTACTACGAGCAGCCAGGAATGCGAAAAAATTCCTTAGAAGGAGGAGGGAAGTGGGTAGGAAAAAATATGATGAACACTCCGGCCTGGGGCTGGACACAATAGAAGATCCCAGACACCCACACCAATCAAATAAATGGTATGCAGACATGAGCTCCACAGCTAAGCAAACAACTAATGAAAGTTGCCATGTGTGCTCATTGATTCCCCATGCTTCAGGCACACCTAAGGTCTTGCTGCCACAAGAACTGCCTCTCACAAATGCCCAATGTCTCCTTCATCTCACTCTGTGTAGAAATAAGAACACCTTCCAGGCACACACGGTATCGTTCGAAATGATGCAAAATGAGAAGACATGCTACACAGAGTCAAAGGAGTGGTATGCTTGAAAGAACCATTTTTCATCATAAAAAGAACACTATTCTCCGAAAAAAGTGGAAGGATGACGTGATAACGTGTAAGGCTGAAGCACTGCAAGGGTTGCCAACCAAAAAACTACAATGGGTTGCGAAAACCTGTACCACAATCTGGACAGAACACATAGCCAAACTGATGTGGGTGAGCACCATAGAAAAACCGTTCAAGCTGCAGAAAGAAATCTGAAATGAACTTTGCTTCCTGGGAGAAGGAAAAAATGATCTGGGAAGAAACACGAACTGCAATAAAACATTCATGATACCAGACATGAAATAGGGGACAGCCGCCCTGATGGACACTTACTGGGTCTGTGGCAAACGGGCGTACATGCACCTCCCACCATCATGGAGGGGCACGTGTTCCCTGGCAACGCTGCCCTCAGCCCTAATGGTGATCCCAAAGAGCCACATCGGAGAAGGAAGTAGGACAGTGGTCCGATTAGCAGCCAACGCCCCACCCACTGAGGAGCCACCACTGTATGCCCTGTCGGAGGGCCACATCAAAGGGGGCATATCCCAGAAATGAAGGTCGTCAAACTATATATAAAAAGCCTCCTCAGAACTGTTGGCACAGATCCTAGACAGGTACAGGTTATTCAGTTCCGCAGAGACCTTTTTCGCCTCCCTTGTCCCGAGCATCCAGGCAGAACTAACGCTAAGTGGCTGCAGATCACATGCTGGGAGTTGATCCAACTGGCAAACGACACTGAAGAAGGGTTCAATGTGATCAAGGTGGAGCTAAGGGCTCTGAGACTAATGACAATGCAAAACAGGTATGTTCTAGACCTGTTGACGGTGATGGATGGAGGTGTTTGCCGAAAAATCAGGAGCGCATGTTGCACATTCGTGCCTTCTGAAGACGCAGATAATGGGACACTATCGCACATTATCACTGCAGTGCACAACTTGGGGGAACGCATGAAGAAAGAAGGCGGCGCGGAGTCAAGCACATGGTTCGACAACATCTTTTCATGGGTGCCTTCCTGGATGGGACTCGCCATCAAAATGCTGATGCCCCTCATCGTGCTTTTTCTCTTGATTTTTTGTGTGTGCCAGCTGGTTATTCGCTGCTGCGCAGGCACAGTGTTACGCTCACCTGGCTCCCACATCCGAAGCAGTCTTTTTGCAAAGGGGTAGATTCATCCTTCAGGCCAATTCGTGGTCCATGTAGCTTCCTACGGCCCCACTATCAATGTATGCCCTTACTGCGTGCATACGTGATGGCTGCCTTGGATCAAAAAGGACCATTGGTATGATTAGGTGCGAGGTCGGAGTGTCCTTCTTTAAGCTCGGCAAGCGGACCGCTACGCTTGTCGGGCGTGGTCATTTCCCAAATCGGGCTCTATTCGGCTTTTGTCAGCAACTCCTACTACTTTCTTGGGTGGTTTTATAGGGCAATCCTGTAGAAAAGTTCCTGCAGTTCCACAGTACAGACACAATTGCATGTGCCATCTCTTTTCTCTTTCCATTTGAGTAAAGGGTCCTTTAAACCCCCCGAGCTGCATAGGTTCTGATGCATCTGTTCCTTTGGGGGTAACGTTGGGTTTAACCCATACCCGATTCTCAAACTTAGCTTGATCAGCCTTTCTATTCTGAAGTCGGTGGTCTAACTGGACCACTAAGTCTATATATTCTGCGCAATCCTGAGGTGGGCTCACAACTTGAGCCAAAACATCTTTGAGTTCTCCCCAAAGTCTACGATGAAATAATGTAATTCTTTTCTCCTCAGGCCATCCGGTTTCCACCACCAACCTATTGAAGGTTGCGATATAGGTTAGCAGATCCTGGTTACCCTGTCGTAGGGATACAAGTTTGTTATCCAGGGCCTGTCCCTGTGAATGTCTGGCGAATAGTCTTTCCATGCTCCTTTGAAAACCCTGAAAATCCCGAAGTAGAGGGTCATCCTGGTTGACCAGTGGAATTGACCAATCAGCTGCGCTGCCACTAAGATATGATAGTACAAAGGCTACTTTGGCTTGGTCATTTGGAAAAGCTCCAGGTCTGCATAAAAAGTGCAAGCGGCATTGGTTCATAAACACTGCAAACCTTTTTGGGTCCGCAGCAAAGCATTCGGGTGGAGCTAAAGAAATCGTCCCTGGTAGAATTACTACAGGATTGCTCGATGAAACAGGAGTTGAGATCCCTCCCCCCCCCAGTCCAGGTAGGGGTGTTTGCACAGCTTGGTTTTGCAGCAGTTGTCTAGCAAGATCATCCGTGTGTTCCTTTGACACAATCAGTTCTCTCCTGAGGGTATTAGTTTCTTGGCGCACAGAGTGCACTTCCCCCCTAAATTCCCCTAATAATTGGGCTAGTTGGTCGGTTTCCGAGGTTTCCATAATGCCCGGGTGGGGATTTGTAGATGGGCTTTGCGTTCTGTTACGCTCACCTGGCTCCCACAGGGGCATCGATCGGACCCAGACAGCTTCGGTCTCCTCCAACGTGAAGCGTAGTGCAGAGATGACAGACTGGACTGGCCCGCCTAATCTCGTCTGCTAGACCCGTAGAAGTATTCTCCTGCAAGTGCAGAAAGGGATTTAGCCACCCATGGATTCTAGTAATGGCACCACGCTGTTCTCCCCACTAATCACCTCAGATATTCCCTTTTAGGAATCTCACCTTATGTTTTGAAGGATGAGCTCTCCATCCTGTGTGAAATGCAGGGGTGCGTAGATACCAGTTACTTCACTGGTTCGAAGGCGTTCGAAGAGTTCCGGATGAATATTGACTCTGAGGTTCCTGGCGAGAACCCGTAAGTATAAAGTCCAAAGAGTTCAATAAGTCCGATGTTCAATCTTGTCCCATTCCCTTCTTGTGTTGCAGCCGGGTCCAAGAGAAGATTGTCTTGTGGCAGCTGATGGCGTTCAGGTAAGAGTCTGTATTACCCAACACTGTCCAGTAAAAGATGCGTGTATTTAACTTGTTGTTTTCTCTTTCCTTACAGGTGCGGCGTAAGAAGTTGCGGGATGTTAAAGAATAATGCCTCTGGTGGTAAATCAGGTAAGTCTATGGTGGTAAAAAGAGATTGTATTTGTTGGCTCTCTCGGCTCACCTTATATTTCTTTTGTCCCCTAGATGCTGGAGTTCGGCGAGGAAAATGATGGAGGCAGCGCAGAATCGAAAAATGCTGTGAGGACTGGTGAGTATGGTGCGGCGCTGCAGCTGGCGATGCGACGCGTGCAGAAATAATGTCCTTTCCAAGTTCGAAGACGTGATGGATCAGGAATCAGGTGAGGAATTAAAATAAAGTCTGTGTTCTATCCTTTCCTTCTTCTTTCCTCTTTTTCTAGGAGCTCTGGATTCGAGGCGGGCGTGGCAGAAGACTGGATGCTGACTGCAGGCACAGTGAGCGTTACGCTGCTGGATACAGAATAACGCGAAGCATGTGCTGCTGTTCGGGCGTTGTTTAAATAGCCTTCAAAGTACTCCCAGGTAAGAAGTTCCCCCAGAACCACACCCGAGTAAAAAATAGTCCCTGAAATAAAGTAGTCCCATTCAGTCCTCACGTTGGCTTGACTTCATTGCAGCATGGTCTGCATGAAGTAAGTAATGTACATGAGCCTGGCGCCTATGGCGCCAGGACTGTACCCAGACAGCCCCTAGCCGGGGCTGCTGGGTTTTTAGTAAGCACCTGGATGCCTGCTCCCGGGGCTGATGGGCTTGGTCCGGATGCCCGGGGGTAGGCATCATGACACGCAGTCCCCGGTGGAGCAATGATGATGGTGACAATGGGCAACGCTAGAGGAGTGTCACGAACGCAACAGGAGGTACACGTACAGACTGGTGAGAACTCTGAGCCAAAGTCCAGAATGGTGCCAATATACTTTGATGGGGATATAGTAGATAGGTTATATCATACAACAATAAAAGAGCCCCTGGAACTAGAGTGGTACACAGAAGTATGGGTAGACCTGGAGGGAGATGGGGGATATATGTATATATATGACCTGCACGCCAGACGAGTATGCTAGAAGGGGAGAAAGCCTCCGGGGAGTATGTAGAGCGTGGATGCTAATAAAGGGGACACCAACATGGGAAGAAGCAGTAATGGATGAAAAAGAACACGAGCGGCTAGGGGAATTACGGTATTCGTTACTTAAGTAACGAAAGGGGGGAAATGTAGGGGAGGGCAGGTCGATAGGAACCCCCTCTAGACTACATCTCCTACCCAGGTGAAGATCATGACTCGTCGGCAGCCCCCGCACCCCAAGGCCCGGGAGGCGAGGTGGCTGCGGATCGACACGTGAGGCTGCACGGCCACATATATGGCACAACACAGGCACCATTTTGTACTAGATAACTCCATTTTGCCAAAGGCGCAAAAACCTAACACAGGCAGAACAACTTGCACACATAGAAAGCTACAGCCTGACCCCTGCTTGACCGCGTTCATAGAGGCATGCACTCCCCCCCCACCCCCCCTGGCCTCCACCTCATGGCAGATGCGCTCAGAGCTCGTTCTCACGAGCAACCAGACACGAACAAACAACAAAATAAACACTGTATCGTTTTACCTTCTGCAGTACATCATTGTCCAAGTCGTGACCAAACTCATTAGGAAGCAACCAAAACCAGCTCAATCCTGCATGCCCTGACCCTGTACCAAGCCCTCTAAGTTGTACTTTGTGGTTCCCCTCACCCCCACCGACCCCCGAGGCACCTTGTATTGTGTGGTAACCATTTTTGTGATATTTGTCGCGTTACCTAACGTTTGCTGCTATTGTGTAAAAGAGTGGCCATATGATATGTGATAGCTTTTTGACAGCCCCTGTACATAGGGTAATAATGAACCGCTGAAATGTATGTAGGCCCACCAAGGGACTGGAGCCAGACTGTATCATGGTGTGTTGCCCTCTTTTGCTCACCAACCGATCTAACACTACCTCATGTTCGTAAGTCAACTGCTGTTATGAAATTGTGCCAAATGACAGTCACCCAGCTTATATTCTCACTAATGTAAATATATGTGCACAACCCAAAAGCCTCCAAGTGTTGCCAACCGCCCCTTGCCAATGGTACGATACACTGCCCCGTGCAGGGAGACAGGCTCAGAGCTGCAAGGTCGTCTCCCCCCTCCTCCCTCCCAGGCTCGGCTGGGATAGCTGTTGTTCGAACAGCACAGCCTCGCCTCCCCTCCCAATCTTGCTGGACCCGCTTCAAGCATCCACCTCCCCCATGTCAAGAGGCCGCCACAGCCTGACTCTATGAATTACGAGCTACCTGGTCCTAAATCCCACCATCTCCCGGGCACCGGTTACATGCCCCCCACGGCCCATTGGTATCCCCGTTCACCCCAAGTTAATGGCCCTCGAAGGGGGGCGCCTACCCCTGTACCAACAGCCCATAATACCGTCCCTCACCGACAAGACAATCAAGTAACCCCTCCTGTGCCCCTGACCCCACACATGAACTCATGGGATTAACATGTTTGAACCTAAGGTGTCCTTACAACAGGTGTATTGGGGCACTTCTTATTATATATCAATGTCCCTGTCTCATTCTCAATCTGAGGTCAGTGTATTGCAAGAGTTACAAGACAACTGAAATTGTATAGCATGATGAATGAATGTGAATGTTTGGCCACAAGGGCAGAGTATCAGAATCCCCACTTATCACTACAAGTCATGTCCGGCCCAGCACTCCACCCCGATGAGCCCAGCTGACCCATCCACCCCGCGTGGCACCGCACGGACGTCTGCCAATCCTGAAGAAGCAACTGTATACAATGTATACCACCTAGCCATCACCACCCAATCCCTAAGACTATGTGCCCCCTATAGCTTATGTCATGCGTGACGTAGTTCTGTAATAAGTATGACTGTCTTTGCTATTGTCAGACAGAGCACTCTCGGAGTTTGCAGAGTCCTTTGTATGCCCTATATTGGTTTAGATAAAAACCCTTTTGTCCTCACCCGCACTTGGTCTTGGTCTCATTCCCTCCTGGGGTGTGTCCGTCATTGCCTCTCACTAAGGAAGGTGCGTTTTTGGGGGACGCTTACATTCAGAACACAACTGCCCAAGTATCCTGACTTATCACTTTGCGAACACTTTTCTTTTTCATGAACTGCACCCCACAATATTTGTAAACTAGTAGTAAGGATTGGCAATATTATTTTTTAGTATGGGAGATTTTTATGTTGAAACAACTCCAATAGGACGGCCTCCTTTATTATTTGATGGTTGTAACATGCTCCCATCTTTAGATTTGGGTTTAGATAGGCGTTTATCACACCCCTGCAAAAGTTCAATAAGCACCCTTGAACTGTGATCACTTGTGTCTGTCTTACTATTGCCACCATGTGTTCCTTACAAAATGCATTGCCGTATAACCTGTTAAAAACCTCATGTGTGCAATTACTGATAATACGATAACCTTGTCTTTTCCCTTTCTAATGTTGCTACACATGTAACAGCAAACAAACACAAAAGCGAAAGTGCCCTTTGAAGTATATAATCTAGCATTCCTAAGTGTTTTACTGTAAACATCTGAAGTATTTAAAGTGATTCTGGTGTAAATATAATACATATATATCTTTTATATAAATATGTGTAAGTGCTTCTTGTTGTGCCTGTCTAAGATTCAGAGTACTTAGCTACAGCTCACATCTCCCTCTTAAAATCAGCCCGACTGTTCTACCACACTACCAAGGCCCTGAGCTAGTACAGACTGATACTAAGATTTGGGGAACTACAAACCACAGGGATAGCTTAATAAAGTCTTACTGCCAGTAGGACTTTAGGAAAACTCCCCTAGCAACTTGACAGGACTAAAATACCAGGGAAGACAAAGTATGTTACATGTGATTGTAAATAAAAGAACTGTGAAGATGATGATGACTGGGAGTCTGATGATCTCTCTGGAGAACCAGAGTGAGTGGTCTAGCCACTCACGGTATGTCATTGGCCCAAAGCAATAAAACAAGCCAGACAAACAGACAAAAATAAGGAGAACCCGAACATGGTACAGGACGGAAGGACTACTTGGGCTGCTGCTGAGTCAAACCTCTGGGCATTCCAGGCCCTGGTAAAGTGATTGAGAGAAAGAACGCACAGCTGGGAAGAGACAGACGTCTGCAGAGCAGCTGCAGACCCCGCCGGTTAACCGGATGCTACTGGAGCCTCAAGAAGGGACGTAGCTGCTCAGGAAATGCTGGTACATGCATGGAAGAGACAAACAGGTATGCAGGTTACATGATAGGTGCTAGAGGTCTGGGGAAGCCAGAGGGTGAAAACAGAAGCTGGAATGAGAGGGGCTGGGACCCGAGAAGAGATTGTGAGTCTGGGACCCGCACCCATATGGAAATCAAAGTATAAGAGGTTCTGGGCCCCCGAAAATAACCAAGATGGAGAAAAAGGAATCCTATGTTTGTCAGGAAAGTGAACCAAACAGCTACGATAATGAATTGCGAGTCTGGAACCTGCACCCATATGAGAGACAAAAGCCTAAAAAGTAACTAAGAATAAGAGGGTCTGGGACCCTGAGGGAAATAGAGACAGTCCATGTGAGGACAGTTGCTTGGCAGGTGTGTAAACCAAGCCGTTCATAATATTGCAAGTCAGGGACCTGTGCCCACAAGAACTAAATAAAGAGAGTTTGAGAATAAGTGGGTTAAGAACCCTGGAAGTGAAAAAGACTAATTTAAAAAGGAAACCTACGCTTGCTAGTGAAGTGTGCCAAGTTGGTGGGACAATAAACCGTGAATCTGAGACGCATATCCATGTGAATTACTAAGTGACATTTACCTGAAAGGAAAGTAGAACAAGGAGTCTAGGGGAAATGAGCACGGCCCTAGCCTTGGAGTGTTACATTTGTGAAAAAATGTTCTACCATCAAGTTGGATTACTGAGAGACTGGGAACTTTTCTGTTGATTGAACCTACAATGAACAATTTGATAAGAGATCATTCTTGCACAGTTGATTTAAGTTATTAGTGTTAGGGACAGAAGTAGACTTTTTGGGACACAACAGTGACAGACATTTTAGTTTTGGACCTCCTGACAATTTCAATAGTTTTCTTTGAGGTAGGGAAAACCCTCTTAAGCTTTAGGGATAGACTCTTCTTTGAGCAATAAACAGGTCTACCCAAAAATAGACCACATTTGTGTCCGAATCTTACTTCTGCACCCTTACACCGTCGACCAACAACGTTCCATCTGCAGAAGCAGAACCGCAACTGTTCTAGTGTAGCATCCCACTGGAGAGCTGGTCAGTCGAGCAGATGGTCCAGGGGCACTTCCGAAGTCTCAGAATGGCTGGATCCTCGAGAACATGTCGAGACTGGTTGATCGATCAGTTCAGGGGTAGAAGCAGCGCACAGGGCCATCGCAGGCCACTTGTCGAACAGGGCTTCACCGGGACAGACGTAGGAAGGGATGCTGGGCTGTTTCAAGAGTCTTCTTCGGATCTTCAGTCAGCTATTCTTCTACACAGGATTCTTGGCTCCAACGCTGACCTGAAGAAATGGCTGCAGGAGTCCTCTTATCCAAAATACAGCCTGGAAGCATTTCCAAATCCACCAATAGTATGGATCTGCACCAAACAGCCAGCAGTGGTCCAATGAGGAACCACTGTGGCTTTCACTCATGTCCCACACTCAGACTTTAAGGCTCCAGGAATGTGGAATAGGACTGGCCAGGCACACCCCCTTCCTGACACACAGACAGACAGACAGGCAGACAGACAGATAGACACACACACACACACACCCATCAGTAGCCCACAGAAGCGGGGCTCCACCAGGCAAGTGCATGAACCTATATGGATTTCCTGACTTAGCAAGCCAGGAAAACAGCCAACCAACCATATGGCCAAAGAACAACCGAAAACCTTGTGGTGTGGCCATTTTATGACACTAGTCACGTTTAGTAGCCATTCGCTGTAAATGCAAATGTGCACAGTAGAAATAACACAAAAATGACACGAACATAAATGCTGCCACCAGCACGTCTTTTGGCACATATAAAAGTAGCATGCAGCTGTGTGTCCGGTGTTCTGTGTTCTACTTCCAAGTACAGTTCTACGGCTTGGCTCCTGAAACTACTGTTGAGTAAGTGTTTTTGGACCACTTCATTGCATAGGTGGAACCTACATCTACTCTGTACTCTTACGGAGCGTGTAGAGTGTGGGTGTGTTCAGTGTTTCAGTGTCCATAGTTCGGAGCCGGGAGCCCCCAGCTGAGGGGACCACTAACAAGTGTGGAAAAGCCGTGCTCCAGGTTATAGACCCGCAATAAACCATACACTGCAGATTAGGTTTGGAATGACAACCTTCCAACAGTTACACTTTTGAGGTGGGAACATTAAAACAAACCCATCTGCCTTCTAAAGCTGTTCGGAGCAGATTTCAGTGTAGAGTGCTTGCATTAGTTGAACTATCAGTTGAACGCTGCGAAAAAATCTTGTGTGGGGTAGGGGAGACAAAGGAAGTATTATAGACCTCCTGTGGTCCGTGTACTGCACAAAGCGCTTATCGGCCTGCAGGTTAACCAGCATTATATTGGGATACTTCCTCCATACAGCCCTACGTCTGACACTGCTTGACTGAAAATGGTTCGGTCAGCGATAGTATTGCTCACAAAGCCGCCATTGCCACAATCATATGCCCTTAGAAGTCATGTAGCCTCTCGTACTGGTCGTGGCTAAATATGAGGATCATAAAGAAGTAGACTTGAAGTAGACCACAGAAAGCGGGCCTGTCTATACAGGCAAAAATGATGGTCTATTATGCCACCATGGCTGCCCCGTCGCCATTAGCAGGGGGAGTGTCTACTGATCCGGCCACCCTGACAGCAAGTTCACCAACTATATCTGGGGGCTTTGACAACAATCATTCGCTGCTGAACCTATGCCTGAATTTGCAACAAGATGTAGTGGTACATACTCTTCCCCGATACATGCAGCCATATTACCGAACGAGGATAACATCATCTTTACTCACATCTCGGCATCACCTGACTTGACTGGGCTATTACCTGGTACATCAGATTGCATGAGCCCATCATTGGCCCCACTATACTCAATTTATGACAAACCTACATTTAATACCACTTTGAACTAAATAGCAGTCACTATTGATGCAGTCTTTGGCCTGTGTTCAACCATTGCGCATGAACAGGCAAATATGAAATAAATATTGGCATGGGAAGTGGAAAATGGACTAACACAAGTTATGAAAACTTGTCCTTACAGATCTCTGAGGAAAGTGATATGGAAAATGATCAACCCCCTCAGCAGGTAATTAAACCAAATACGAATACGATAGAGAGGGAGGACTCAGTAAATTCCGCTCAATCTAAAAGTGTTGTATTTGGGGGTAGCTTGCCTCTTTTACGACGACAGACAAAAACTAAAAGGCACGACAGCTGCAGTAAAAAAGACAAAGCGTATGAAAAGAAATAAAAAGAGATCTCCTACAGAGCCTTCAATGCAACAACTGGTAAATTAGAAAGACAAGAGTCGGGAGGAGCAACAGCAGACCAAGAAGAATGGCAGCAAAGGGGAAAGGCCTGTAAATAATGCTGTCAAAGAGGACAGGTCTCTGTTACTGGAAACAAGATCCTCCATGGAGCCTTTGGATAAATGGATGTATATCCCCAAATCTAATCTGCAAGTGGCCTGTTTGAATGAAGCGGTACTTGGGCCCATACAAACTTTAGTGACAAAAGAGAGCTTAATCAGGAACTATGGCAACAATACAGCCATACCAGTATAAGCCCGAATATTGAGAGGAGGAATTAAGTAAAAGAGAAAAAAACGGAAACAATGGGGAATCGGATGAGAGTCGTGATATCAATCACTGGAGCCTGAGCCTAGTCACATTGAAGACGTTTCCACCTAGTGTACCTGCGATGGTTGCAAGGTTATGCCAACCGAGGTGGAGAACTGCTGCTGCTGAGAAAATTCTGGATGCTTGGCCTACATAGCTGAAGAAGACACACCACTGCTATGCATTACCAAGCTGCATGACTTCAGGGCAGCCTGCCTCACAAGATGTGTGTTGCGGATGATGATGACCATTATGCACAAACTTCGAGCAGCAGATCGCCCTCTTAATCCAAGTAATGAGTACATTTAGTCTAGATCTGATGTATGTTTGACAACTGAGAAGGCTAACATTTGATGATGTTCTCTAAATCATTGTAACTTCCATCGATCCCCGACAATGTTTTTTCTGTCATTTTTAGTATTAATTTCTCGTACTAATGTATACCCATAGGGTATCAGGTGATATTATCCCCATATATATATGGTCGCCGTAAATAATATCACCGGGAAAAGGTTGTTCCGATATTATATGGGTGACCATATATATGGGGACAGGGGCAAAAAAAAAAAAATAATAATTTAAAAAAAAATAATAATTGGGGGTTGCGGGGGTGTCCCCCGCATGTTCCATGCAATAATGTTGCCACAAAAAACGGCAATTTTTCGGCGATATTTTTGCATGGTGAGATTATTGTGGCGACATTATTACATGGAACCTACCCAGAGTATTCATCACTCGATGCAACGTCTGAACAATTATGTTTCTTTCACTTTGAACTTAAAAACAATATTTTCTTAGGTCTCAACTGTTCTTGCTTCAATGGGCGTTCCCATTTGTAATTTTTCGATACTTCAAATGGCGCTTCAAACTAAATAAGTACAGTTATCTGGTTCTTTCTAGTAAAATATTTCTGTTTCTTTTTCACAGGTGGCACAGGCTTGTGGCTTATCATGTGTTTAGATGGTGGATTCATGGAAGGCTTGGATTCCGCGTTCGAAGAGTAATGCCGGCCTGTGTCGTTCGAGCCATTTGCACGAACGTCCCCAGCGACAGCGGACAGTACAAGGGATTTTTACACACAGTACCGCAACAGCATCAATACAATTTGTAGTTTGTTTGTGCCATCTACAATACCAAAGTACATTTAAAAAAAGAGTTAATTTGAATAGTTGTTTGAATTGTTCAATTAGTCAAAAACACGTCCAACCGTTTAGGAGGTACATTAAAGAAGTGTGTGGTGTTTTGCGCTCGACCCATGCTCATCCACCCCCCCTCCAGGATCAATGGCAGTTTGCTGCCTATGACCGTGTGCTCCCAAGGTGGCTGGGTACGCTGAAGGTGCCAAACACCATGTATACCTCAAGGGGGTCTACCGCACGGCAGTTATTATCCATATGGCCTCCCCAGACCTGGTTTCTCCAGACTCCCCTTTAAAGATCACGTCCTTGCAATCAACATATGTATGTATCCCTTGAACATTCTTTCTGGACATTTGCGCTCACGTCACGCCCATCCATCCCCCTCCAGGATCAAAGGCAGTTTGCAACCTATGACCGTGCGCTCTCGAGGGGGCTCAGTGCATAGGGACGCTCAAAATGCCAAACACCATGTACACCTCAAAGGGGTCTACCGCACTGTAACTATTGTCCACATGGCCTCCCCAGACCCAGTGTCTCCTGACTCCCCTTTGAAGACCCTGTCCCTGCAATCAACATTAGTATGTATACCTTGAACATTGTTCTGGATCTATTGCGCTTGCCTCACGCCTATCCATCTCCCTCCAGAATCAATGGCAGTTCGCACCTATGACCGTGCGCTCCAAAGGGGGCTGGGTATGAGGATGCCAAACATTGGCATCGAGGCTTGGTGGATGTCAATGAACATGTCACACATTCACATACACACCCACTTTTCTAAGCCTTTATAAAAACCTTGATAGTGGACTAGGAAACATCTCTGCAATCCACAAGGTATATCGCCATCGATCTACTTGTTACCAGGCTTGCTCAATCGGCTCATGTGTTCATCCAAGTAAGGGTTGGTCAACTATTTCGTTCTTTAGATTCATCGATCTCTGCTTGGAAAGTTTGGATTGCTTTATAGCCAATGTATACCATATTCTCATTTTAATTTTTCTCAAAGAGTTCATCATTACCAAATATTTTGATGTATTTTTATCTGTGGAATTAGCATATTTCATTGCAGAGCATTGTACAGAATGTAATGTTTTGTAGTCCATGTTTTCAACGCATGTTTTGTTTTGGTGGCTCAAAGTTTATCTAGTGGACTAGTAATATGTTAAAACTTGCGGTGTAACAAGGAGCTCTGACTAATTTGATCGCTGTGATAATTAGACACGGTTATAGAGTTTTCTTTTTATTTAAAGCAAAGTTTACAAACAAAGCTATGTGACTGTTGCTTTGCTCGCAGTGATACTTTATTCCTTTTAATAATTATTTTTATTTCTTTAACAGATTGTACAGACATTTCAAGAATGCCTTCATCTATCATTTTTGATTGACCTACTGTGAGCCATGTCAAAACTCCTGGAACAATCCTGCATGTATTCCCAAAGGATTTAGATATAATAGGAAGATGGCTTTCAAATTGAAGATTTCCATTGTCCGAGATTGAAAGCATAGCCAAGGATGTCTTGGAATGCATGAGGGGCAAACGATTACGCGTCTGCAGAATGTACTTCTCAAACGAGATGTATGAAGCATTCCACTACACTAAAAAGCATCGCCCCAGAAACCGTTGCAAATTTACTTCCCAATGCAGTTCCAACAAGATGTCAGCACACGCTGGCTCCGGTGAGAAGTGGACAAAGAATCTTTTATGTATCTTGGTATATAAAAAAGTGTTCTCGCAGCTGCGACCCCTGAGGGCTGCAGTTGCAACCCCTGGGGACTCCCTTGTGACCCCAAATTAAAAAAAGTAAAAAAGATATTTTTTTTAGACGAAAAAGGAAGCACCTGGTGTAGCAGGGGCCCCTGCAGTGCAGGGGGCCACACCACACCAAGTCTGGTGGGTCCCCGGTCCAGTCCTCACCAATAAGGGTGAATGAAGGCTGGGCCGGGTAGGTGCTCAGTAGGGTTTGGCATGGAGCTGACAGTAACATGTGGCATAGGTCAAATGCCACGTTCAGCTCCAACCCCTTATCCCTCGGCTTCCTTGCAGCTCACATACAGGAACCAGGAAGCTCCCAAAGCTTCCTGGTTCCTGTTTGTGAACAGCACGGAGGAGCCCAGGGTGGCCTGTAAGGACTGACCGAAGCTGCAATAAAAAGGTAAGAAGACTTAAAAAAATGAGAAGAAACGTGATGTGTGTTTTTGAATGTTTTGGGTGGGTAGGTGTGTGCCTGTGTAGACAATGCAATGAGTGGATGTAAGAGAAGGTGTGAGTGAGTAACTGGTGGGTGAATGAGTATGAATGTGATGGTGTGTTTTTGAGTGTTCTGGGTGGGGTTGAGTGTGTGCCTGTGTTGTGAATATAGCAGTAATTAATGTGAGAGGGGATGTAAGGGTGAGTGACCGGTGGGTGAAAACTGATGCATGTGCATGTGGGTGTAAGGCCCTGGGAGACTGGGGATCACTGGAGCATGTTTATCGCATCCTTTATTGACTTTGCATGTTTCTACTGGTATTTTCGGACAGAGCCAAGTTCATATGTTTCATTACCTGGCTAGAATGGCATTTTTGTGCAGTCAGTCTAGCCATTCCTTACTGTGGCATGACATTTATTACTCTGCATCTTTAAAAAACCAAGCATGTTAAGTAGTGTTACCTCTCTAGGCTGATTTTTTGGTGTAGCGCATGTATATTTTTTACTGTAGCTTGACTTTTTATGAACTGAGCATCTATGATCAATCTAGCATAAGCATTCTTATGGGCCTAGACTGGCTTACATTGGAACCAATTTGACCCGGTTTACATATTATGACATGTCACTTTTAATGGCCATCCCAACAGGAGTATGTTCTTACATAGGAGTACTGGCATATTTGGCAGAGCCAGTTTTGTGCCCAGTACCAGTAATGATACTATAAAAAAACATCTTAAAGCAAACACAAGTATGTCCTTACATGGGAATACTAGCATATGTTGGTAGAGGCAGCATGGAAATGTATGGGCACAGCCAGCATGAATATTTATTTTATATTGGCATATATTGCAGGAACTGGCATGGAACTGCATTGGGAAATGCCCTGAGCACTTTTGGTGACTTGAATGACTTGAATCTATTGTACGTTTTTCATGATTTACCCTACAAAACTGATTGTTGGCCTTTTACCCAAATTGTTGGCCTTTTACTCACATTTTCAGAGAAAGCGTGCTGCGTAATGTACCATTTTAACCCATTATTCAAAACATTTTCTCAGGGGAGGAAGAAGAATCCTCCCTGAGCCCCAAACCCAATTTTGTTAGTTTGCGCTCCCTTGCTATGCTCGGTCACAATCGCATACTTGTGGCAAATATGGACACCCTCCAAAAAAACAACTCAGCAGCCATCACTGGTGGTTGGTATATATGTGGACCTGCACCGCCCCTTCTTTCTATGCTACGTGAAACAATTAAGCTTTGATTAAGAAACATATTTACTTCTTTCACTTGCAGTAGTGCATGCCCCCGCAGCAACATAATCATCATGGACATTGTGCACACGTGGTGGCTCGCGCCGGCCCGGGGTGGCCCGTGCTCTGTGCTTTAAGTAGCTTGGAGGGGCCCCCACAGCATGGCGCCAAATTTTGTGCTACGCCATTGGGAACCACTGGGTCTGACAAAGTGGTAGTGTGCAGTGTGCGCCTTGAAGTCAGCCAGTGAGTGCCTGGGAGAGAAGCAACTTGTGGGTGTTTTCAATTTAAAATAACTGTGTGGTGCCATGGATTTATGTGTGCAGCAATGATATTACATTAAATGGTGTGGGCCTTTTAAGTCCTGAGGCACCCAGTATTACACTTAGATATTAAAACTATGGGGGGGGTCTTGGGTATATTGAAAGAACCTTTCCCAGGTATTATACTCCAGCAAAGATAACATTATCAGGTGCACTCCTAATCTGTGCATGCAGACCAGTCTCATAGGTTTCTTCTATCGTAGTGGCAGCTGACTCAGATACATTTATAACCAGGGAATTTTGTTGATACTAAATCCTGGTCAATAATTTAATTTTCAGGCCTTGCTCATGGAGCATTTTGCTCCTGGGTAAACAGCAGTGCAAGCCTCCCCATGTCAGTGCTTCTATGGCTAGTTTAACACAGCAATACCATAAATAACTAGTACTTCTGTGTCCATTGGTATACAGATGTTTCATAGACTAGTTTAGCCTGCGTTGGAGATTTCGGTTCCCCTGTTACAAGTACTGCATTTTGTATGTTTTAGTTGTAGATCCCACATCGAATCTGGAAAATGACATTCCCTAAATGTGTGATCATGGACAAATCGTGCCTCCCTCTGTGCCTCAGTTCTTATATCTGGCTGAAATGGCAGCGCCCGGAAACACGGGTGCTAGACACATCTGAAAAATCAGAAGGTCGTCTGCCAGAACTTCCTGTAGTCACTTGTAGCAGGTTCAAATGACATCACTTCCTGTGATGTCATCATGGGGGCAAGGGTTGTGTGATGTCACTTCGGCTACCCCTGGCATTTTGGTGAAATGACATCACTACATGTCTTCTAAATGATCTCGCAATCTAATGAATTAGCATGGGAAAAAAGTAACATGATGACCGTTTTTGACTTTCTGGAGAAGATTTACATCAGTGTATTACCCAGATCGCGACTCGAAGCACTGTACTTTTAAACATTTCCACTTTAGACTACTTTGTCTATCCCCACTTTCGCTGAATTTTTTAGAAAGTGTTAGTTAACATGTCTTTCTTTACGTAGAGCTCACTGATGGAAGTATAGACCTTCACCAATGAGGAAATCACAGGCACGTCGATTATCCCAATGGTGAGGCCAAGCCACAAGCATGTAGTAATGTTTTTGAGTGCTGGATGTGGTCAAATTTATAATACTAATGTACCTTTTCAATTGGACTCTTTTCTGATTATATAGATAAAAAAAGGAGCAAGATTCTTCATCTATCACTATTCAGCAGTCAACAGCAACATCACTCACCTATCAAGTCATTATGTTATACCAATCCTTTATATGAGACTGAACAATACATGCATGTGGCCTACTTCGAATTGAAATATATTGAAGATTATTATGTATAATAGTTAGACACAAAGGCCCTCATTACGACCCTGGCGGAAAGTGACTGACCGGACCGCAACAGCGTAAATAGCGTTTCCGCCATTGCACGAAGGAGCAAAGTGCGGCTAATTACGACCCATCGGGCACGAGCATTACGCCATGGCGGAATCCGAAAGGCTGCGATGGCGGAAATGACCCCAAAACGGCCCTTACCGCCGCCGTACGCTGCACCAGGTGCAATACCGCCACCCATCTTAGCGGTCACCGTAATGAGCGGTCACCGTAACGAGCGGGCACCGCAAATTACGGGCACCGTAAATATACGGAAACGGAAGTAAAAGCATGTGGCCGGAACGGGAAACAGCACGCCGCACAACTATAAAAACCGAATCCCAACACAACCATTAAAAATCCGACTCTGACACACATCCCAACCCGTTAGCAACCCCAGTTAAAAAAATAAATATGGGAAAGGTAGCCAAGAAAGCGTGTGACCGCAAGCGGCAGGTACACTTCTCCCGAGAGGAACTGACCGTGCTCACCGAGACCCTCCAGGAAAATGCCGCCGTCGTCTTCTCCAGTCAAATGACCAGGACGGCCCTTGCCAACAAGAAGGCCATATGGGCCCTGGTGGCACAGCGCGTAAGTGCGGTGGGGACAACACCCCGCACGCCACAGCAATGTCGCAAGCGGTGGGACGACCTGCGGATCCGCGTACGCAGCATACTTTCTGCGAACAGGAACATCGCCACAGCTACCGGGGGGGGTTCAGAGTCGCCCATCAAGTTGACCCCCTGGGAGGATATCTGCGCCTCCACCATAGGAATGGAGAGCATAGAGGGAGTCGGAGGGATGGAGAAAGGAGTGCCGACATCCGGAGAATCAGGTAGGTTGGCCAAGAGAAACAATGCGAAATCCACAAACCACGAACATGTGCAGTACCATGTGACCCCATAGTGCAATACATACTTTGCCCTGACAGCGCCCTCTAAAAGTCAGAATGAATAAACAAATCAATCAAGATGCCATAAACAACCCCTACATGTGCAGCATGCACCCCCTAACTGCAGGCAGCCAAATGAATGCATCCTCAATCCACACGAAAATGAGACCACCTCCAAGGCCCAGTCCCAAATCAGCCTCATGTACCACCCCAATGCATTTGATACGTTGCCATTCCAAATCCGACAGACCCATAACTAACGCTCGCCCCTCTTTACTCCACCACAGGGTCCGATACCAACGACGAGCTGCAGGACACCCCTACCAGCACGCCTGCAAAGAGGGCCAGGACCAACGTCCCAAGAGCCTCCACCTCAGGTGCAAGGATCAAGACACGGCAGCAGCAGGAATCAAGTGGCAGCACACTGGAGGGGACTGCAACAGGCACCCCAGCAGCCAGCAAGTCCACAACCCCAGCACCACAGGTCCCCCCAAAGAACGTATCTGATGGCACTGCCTCTGGTGGTAGCAGCACCATAGGTGACACAGCTGTCATGCCAGCATGCTCCGACACGGAAAACAGTGCTGGCGACGTAGGTACCATCCATGACCTTTCCCAATCCCCCTGCATGTTCCATCCCCTACACCATGACGAAACCACGCAGGGGCACCCTGAAGACGACGACTGGCCAACCCCCACAAGTCCTGTGCCAAGGCAACATGTGTTGAGCAGCCCCCCTGTCACACCACCGCAAATGTCCATGGCCCAGCAGAGGCAACAGTCCCTCGACCTGCTGATCGAGCAACAGCAGGAAGTGTCCACGCTACTCAAGGACCATGCAAATGAATGCGGGGGTTCCAGGGCAGCCATGGAAACATCCACCGAGACACTCAGGGCACAAATAGAGAAAAGTAGTGAGAGCCTCAGGGGAGAAATGGAGAAAAGCACCGAGAGCCTGAGAGCACAAATGGAGAAAAGCACCGAGAGCCTGAGAGCACAAATGGAGAAAAGCACCGAGAGCCTGAGAGCACAAATGGAGAAAAGCACCGAGAGCCTGAGGGGGGAACTGCATGCGACGTCCAAAGACGCTTGTGCTGAACTTGCTGCTGTGCGCCGTGTGCTCTCGGAGCTCTCACAAACCCTCAGAGACATGCATGGACGCGAGCAGGCAGAGACATCATCCGTGGCAAGTTCCGTCCAGGGCAGCCCCCAACGCAGATCTGGCAGGAACCTGCGCTCCACGGGCAGGGGTGCCCCTGATACCCGTAGAGGGGGCTTGCAATAGCGTCCAACCACGGACAGCATGCATATTTGGACACTGGTGTTGGGGGGGGAGGTAGTAGGGTGGAGGGGGTGTGTTGGGCTTCACTGGGTGGCGGGTCCATAGGGTGTATAAATCAAATCACATTAACAATACAGCATCTCATTATCATCCAATGACATGTGTGGACATTGATATTTGCGTACGAGGCCTTCATAGGCGTACAGTCCACAATGTGCCTGTACTACACACACACAGTGCCACAGGTCCCCTTTCCGTGTAATAGGCACCATGCGTGGTTGCTAGAAGCATGCATCTATGATGCTCTGTCGGATTGCACGTGCATCCTGTGCCTCATGGACTCCTTGAGGTGCCTCCACATCCCCACCCTCATCATCATCATCATCTTCAGGTGCATGCAGTACAGCGTCAGGGGGCATGGGCACATTCCTACGTATGCACATGTTGTGCAGCATGACACATGCCATGACCATCTTAGAAACCTTCTCATGGCTGTACATGAGTGCCCCGCCAGACCTGCTGAGGCTGCGGAAACGAGCCTTCAGTAGGCCGAATGCCTGTTCAATGACCACACGGGTACGTGAGTGGGCATGGTTGTAGTCCTCCTCATGCTCGTTCTGTGGGTTCCGGATTGGTGTAAGGAGCCATCTCTTCAGTGGATACCCGGCATCACCTGTATGAGACGAATAAAGGGTGTCAGTGGAATGATAGTGCTAAGTAGCCCCCCCCCCCTCCTGCAAGGTCATTGACGCATCAAATGGGCCACGATGTCATGCATGGAATGAGACTCACCGAGTAGCCAGGATCTGTGCCCTGCGTGTCGCTCCATGTAGCGTGGTATTCTTGTGTTCCTCAGGACCATAGAATCATGGGTAGATCCTGGAAATCTGGCACAACAATGCGTAAATATCTTGTTGGAGTCACACACCATTTGCACATTGATTGAATGAAATTGTTTCCGGTTGCGGTACTGGACCTCCATGGCATGTGGGACAACCAATTCAACATGGGTGCAGTCGATGGCACCAATGCAACCCGGGATGCCGCCAAGTGCATGGAATCCCACTTTTGCGTTGGTAATCTCCTGGTACGTGCGTGGTAGTGTGATGTGGTCGTCGGCGTGCTTCAGGAGGGCATCGTGCACTTGGAAGAGTGTCCGTGAGAACAGTGGCTGTGAAATGCCATGCAACTGTCCCACTGTGTGCTGGTAGGTGCCTGTGGCCAGGAAGTGGAGTGCAGACACCACCTTCAGTAGGGGTGGGATGGCGGTTGGGCTATCTATCATGCTCACGAGGTCAGCATGTGTCATGTCCACAATGGCGATTATGGTGTCCCGGTCCAAACGGTAGAGGGTGTGGATCTGCTCAGCAGTGAGGTTGAACGGATCGGCTCGGAGGCGTGGGATTGCGGGCCGCCTGCGTGGTGGTAGTGGCAGTGCTTGTGGGCCTTGCTGACCCTGCCTTGCCCTCCTCCTTCTCCTCCGTCTCCCCTGTGCGCCCGGTTGTTGTACCTGTTGTTGTTCGTCGTCTTCTTGTAGTTGTAGCACTTGCAGTGCTATCTGGTCCCCCAGGCCCAACATCGCTAGTCCTGCCGGTAGCATTTTGGAGTGGGAGTGGTTGTGGGAGGGGTTTGGGTCTGCTATATATGTGCTGTCGGCCTGTATGGCCTCCACCTGTGCTGATTGAATGAATCTGTGGCAGATGCAATCCCTTCTGGCCGAGCACGTCCCGCACGTAAGGCTGCATTTGGCCGCATGGCATCTTGGGATTGGAATCATGTATCAAATCCCGATGGCAGTGTGATGTACTTTGACTGATTTTCATGCTATGCTCCCATTGTTACACATGCTATGATTGCAGCCGCTTACATACCTGTGAAGAGTCAGTGGTATGTAGGGCTCGATCGATGGCCGACCCTCATGCAGCACAGTAACGTACTTCACCGACGGGCGTGGCGTCCCATTTGTGATTGCAGCCAGTTAGCATTATGACACACAGCCGCACTACATTGATGTAATTGTGAATGCAAGCGTTCACAGAAGCCTTTTCGACGTAATGTTGCAAGTGAGGAATTCGAAGGCCAGCATTTTTGGTTTTGAAGTAGCGGCGAGGATACGCCCACAGGTCTGGCTGGAAATGTAACGTTCTATTGTAGAATGTCCTTGGGACATGGCCCATAACGAGCAGGCAATGAATGATATGAATTGAATGGGATGCGCAATAGCGTAGTGGACGATAAGGCAGGACGTTCCCAAATCCATCTTGCTTCACAACACTACAGATCCGGCCAGGAGCACAGTGGTTTTTGCAGACTGCATTACGCACAGACGCGATGGAAGTTTCACATATTATGTGAGTGAATATTCATGCGTTTTCATTGCGGGATGAGGGAATGATGAATGGATGCATGGACTGATGATTCCGTTTAGGGTCTGCCATGTACATGGGTTTTTTGAATCACTCCCCTTCCCCTGCGCTATGTGATGCAAGGCTGCCATAGTGGGACTTACGTCTATCTGCCCTTGTCGGATCCTCCCTGTCTCGACGCGCCTTCATACACTTGTGTCTAGGCACGTTACTAATCCCATGTCATGGGTTCTATCTTGACGGACGCATGCACAGTAACCGACGTTGCCAATGGTGTATTTACCTCGATTGATTTCGTTATGATTCGATACTGATTTAGGGGTGTGTATATTCCTTTGGAGTGGGCTAGCATGCATATGGGTGTGGATTTGGTGTGTTGAATGAAGATTGTAATGCATCATGAGTCCCGTAATGCAATCGGTTAATTTGTGTTTCTTTTGGGTGACAGGTATCTCCTGCCCTATTGCAGATGCCATCTCTACGCCACTCCTCCAGATGGTTTTTACTCTCGACTCCTGCAGCTTCGGGTGAATCAGTGGAGCACCATTTCGATCTTATGGGACGATCGCCAATGGGCCACATGCCCTTACGCTGTACTGGTGGCTAGGTGCAACATTTCGGCCTTTCAGCTCGACTAGTGCCTGCCTCATGGGACGGACCTGCGGTTCTTGCCGCTTCCATGTTGCCTTTTGGAACGTTGATGTAGGCCCTGTGTGCCATGATGGTACAGGGCGTCACACAAGTGGAAGCTGGTCAATTATTGCAGATGCAGCCCTCGGTGATGATGGTTGTTTTGGTGTTATTTTGCAAATTGCTGTGGGGCCTTTGTCATTTGGATGTGCATTTAAATTGTATTCCGATATTTGTCGTGTTGCGTTGTTCTTTGCAGGTGATGTGGCGATTTTCGATTTGTGGCGGTATGTATTGCGAGATGATCTGCATTGTGTTCCGCCTTCTGAGTTGAGTTGTGTGGTACAGTACTGGCCGCGTTTGCCTACGTAGCACAGTATGGTCACGGATAGGGGCTGCCATTGTGACTGTTTACATGATGTGCTGTTCAGGGGCGGGGGATTGGCTTTTGGCCGACTGGTGCCTGTCAGCCAGGTCGATTGGTGGAATGATGGGATGTTCAGAATGTGGCTGGTCACAGGTGACTGTGTTTGCGTGCGTTTGTTGGAGGGGGACTGGGGTCATGTCCATTGGAATAGCTTCTGTATTGATGCCATCTGTGCCCTGCAGCTCCCATCGGCCCCTCTTGGGATGAGCCTGGCTGCTCAGTCACTCTGCCAACTTGTGTGGTACATGCTTCTGCTGATGGTTGGTTTGTTTACTGGCAAGAGTACAGGGCTGGTGCAATCCCCCTCAGGATGCTGTTTTGGATGTTGCCTTGCGCTGGTGGCAAGCGATGGGGGACTACTGTTGTTTTGTGTCATGTGTTCTTGATTTTCCTTTTGATGTATTGTACCTTCACATGCCTGTGCTGCATCAGTACGGCTATGGTGACATGCCGTACATGGATGCCCACTCACGGGGCGCTTTGAGCCCCTGCATGCTTTTCTACGTTGGCATGCATGGGTGAATTGTAGATTTCACTGGTTGCATAGTGTGAGTACATTGCGCCTGCCAGGAGTTGTGCAATGTGGCCAGGGAGTGGAGTACAGGCACTCAGTGGGCCATTTACGGTTGGTTCACGATGCCGTATTTCTCGCCATGGCGGAATGGTACTTTACGACGTGCTTGATGGCGTTCAGTACATGTCCGCTAGGGTCAGAATTCGCGTACCGTTGCGCCATGGCGGTGATTCCGGTTTTGCAAGGCGCGCGTGCGCGTACTTGGTGCAGTTAGCGTTGCCGTTCACTGCGGTGTCGCTAATGGCATCGTACTTTACGGTGACGGGTCATAATCGCAACGAGCGGTGTTCGATGGCGGTATTGCATTTCCGCCATCATTTTTCCATTTCCGCCAGGGTCGTAATGAGGCCCAAAGTGTTGTGCAAGAGTGTCTCTCAATATGGAACATCATCTGCATCTGATGTTTTCTTTTAAATTTTGCTTTTACATCCGCATTAAAACAATTACTATGTTATAGGGGGATGCTGGAACTTCGACGACAGTCCCTTCCTCATTTGAAACCGGCCTGGAGTATGAGTTATATCCAGACCGATTGTGGCTGCATTAGGCCTGAGGAGAACGCCTGGCTGGAGGTGTGTAACCAGCAGTGTTTAGAGTGATGGAGAGTATGAGGCAGATGTTGGTATGAGAACAGCTATACCGAATGGTGTCATAGTATCGCTGTGTTCTATTTGAGTGGTGGTGTAAAGAAGAAAGTAAGCGTGGAGATGTGAATATGGTGGTTTACTTTAGGTGCTATTAGGCACACTTCTGAAGTCAACTAGGGCACTCTAATAGGAACAAGTCAACCAGGGCATGTCAATAGGCACACACTTCTAAAATCCACTTTGCACAGAGATGGTATGAGGCACACTTCTAAAGTCAACCAGCGCATGTTAATAGGCACATTTCTAAAGTCAACCAGGGCATGCTAATAGGTACACTTCTAAAATCCACTTTGCACAGAGCGGGTATTAGGCGCACTTCTAAAGTCAACCAGGGCATGTTGAAAACGACACACATCCAAGTGTTCAACGTTATCTTGCTAAACATTTTCAAATTGTTTTACGACGGCTAACCTTTTTATTTCCGTTTGACAATAATTCAAAACAACTTTGTCGAGAAGTACTTTGTGAGATCAAGGTTGGTACAATTAAATGTGCTTGACAATAAAAAATGTTCCATTAATATTTTGTCCAAGGAATGTACCACAGAAGCGGTTGACATTTAAGAGACACATAGACCAGAGGTATACATAACATAATCTGAAATATAATTTATCAACACATCTGATTGGCATTATAATTGTAATATGTTGCAATGTTTTATGTACGTAAAGTAGGTTCTATTTGCAGATATGTACATATGTTTCTTTGGGTTTATAGTGATAAATCCGAATGCCATTATGTCGAAAGTAATAATGTCGAAATAAAAAGTCTAAAAATAAAAAAAAATTGAATGTCTATTTTTAATAGCTTTTTGTTCAAAATGGGGGGGTTCACCCTCCAGCCCCCCTTTTTAAATTTATTTTTTTGTTTTACACCTTTTTTCTTAATCACGGAACCCAAACCAAACATGTAAATAAAAAAAAAAACATTCACTTTTTTTTTGCAACATTTTTTTTCTCGACATTATGTCTTTCGACATAATGTTTTAGACTTTTTCACTGCCTACCGTTTCTTTGAGTGAAAAATAAATTTGCTGGGTTTATACATCGTAAAAATGCTTTTTTTCAGCTTGGTCGACACATCGAAGTCCACTATTTCAAGGCGAATAAAGAAAACAAGGATACAGAACAAACCAGTTTGTTTAGGAGATGTTTTTAAGCAGTTACTCTGCTGATATTACATTTTTAGTTGGTAAATCGCATCTTCTGTATGTGTTCAATAAATGGAGCATGTTTTAATTTTAATCTGTAAGAGGCCCAGGAGGACGAGGAGCATAAAGACTCAGACAACAGAAACTAATGATGTCACTATGGAGCAACTACTTTTTGAGGCAAAGCATGGTCCAGTCAAGATTTAGAGTTGTGATGCAGAAGTCCAGTGGCGGGGAATATGAATGTAATGTCACCAGCGAGCCTTGGAAAGTAACCACGGATCAATGCTACATTGTAAAACATTGCCTAGATGAAACTGAAGACACAGAAGATATATCTGAATTGTTTGCAGATCCGTTGACACAATCTACACCCTCTAAGAAATGTCCACAGATGAAACATTCAATTATCCCTGTTTCTCCAATTCATGCGGAAATATTACAGCCTGAAATAACTGGAGCATCTTTGCAATTCATTGACGAATCTACCCATGATCTCGACTTCAGTATTCCTACTTTGGGGGAGTTGTTCACCACCACTGAATCGCAAACCACAGTACTGCAGGACAATTGGCTTTTAAAGGAGCAAAAATACATTCTATTCAACTGCTGCCTGCTAGAGACTATACAAATGATTAAATGTGATAATAAATTACATAGGAGGATATGAGGGGAGCCATTTGGTGAATTTTACTTGTGAAGCCAAAGGCACCAACTTGAAAATCCAGGCCAGCTGTGTCAACCACCATAACACATTTTTATGGTCAGCACAACCTATGCTTTTAAAAGCGCCTGCTGGCAATTTACTTTGTTCATCTGCTTTGCTGTTGAAAGGATCAAGTTTCTGTCAATTTGTGGAACTTGAGTTTCTTGCGAAAACACAGTACTACATACATCAGAAGGATTTTTTGTTCCCTGCTATTAGCCACATGCTACCAAAATCAATTGACAGCACACTTGCTGGCAAAAGGGTAGTACTTGCTGGCGACGGACAGTGTGACAGTCCAAGATGTTCCACTAAATACTACACTTACCACTTTCAAGACATGGAAAGTAAAAAATAGTGAGTTCGGTCATTGTGCAGGTGTCTGTATGTACAACGTCTGTTGCCATGGAGAAACATGGTTTCATTAAATCAATCGAACTTCTGGAATCCAAGGCAATGTAAATAGAACGGATAGCCACTGACAGGCATGTTGTAATAGCAAAGGCCATGCAAGAGCAGTTTCTACACATACAGCATCAATTTGATGTATGGCACGTTGCAAAATACATTGTTTTAAAGATACAGCTTCTGGTAAAAATAAAAAGGGTTTAGAAAACATTTTAAAGTGGTTTCAGTCTACAACAGTACTGATGTAATTATTGGTTAGTTGCTGACCAAGACTTTGTGTGTTATGTGTTGTCTTGTTGTGGACATGAAAATCATTACTAAACAATGGTATGTATCATTTTTGAATTATGAACACTTTATTTAAAGTTTGCACAGCCCTGAAGATGGTGTTTAACATTGAAATGCATAGACTAAATGCAATTCTTTGACCGCTGCGTCTTTGTTTCTGCCTAAAAAATCACTTCTGTGTAACTTCAAAATAGGAGTGTGGATTAAAACATTACCTATAATTTTAACACTTGATTTGGTGTAATCTCTAATGAGAAGGATATCCCATCTGAATTATATAAGTAAGAAAAGTAAAAAGAGGAAAGAGTGGAAAAGAAAAAAAGCACAAACAACATCTACCAGGATAATAGCTATATGTTAATTTTTGCAGACTCATTACTTATGAGCAAACTAAGAGCATCAGTATTCATGAGGTGGTGTCACCTTGTTTCTTTCTCCTTGTCTGTTCAGTCTATCAGCAACCATCTTTGGTGGAGCTCAAAAACTTGTAATGGATGTGTAGAAATTCTACTTGAAAAGTGGAGTTCATTGATTCACCATTGTTCCAACATACACTCTTGGAGAGAAAACAAACATTTCTAAGGAGCAGGTGCATAATAAGAAGTGGTTGGTGTCAGGTTCCCCTCCTCACGAAGCACTAGAGAAAATTGTGTACAACAAAACGCTTTCAAGAGACCTGAAGGGACTCATCGAATTCTGCCACACTGGAGATTTGGAGGTGTTCCATAATATGTGCCTAAAGTATAGGCAAAAAAGGTTGCATTTTGGCACAGACGGTATGGAGCCCAGAACAAGATTGGCTGTACTTGCGCACAACGAGAATGCTGGGAGGGAACAAGCGAGAACTGCAGGAACTTTCGGGATGCTTCGTTACCACATGGCGTTTCTAAAACTAAGCAAACAGTGGGTGGCCAAGCCAATATTCCAGGAAATGGATTTTGAATTTGAGAAAGATCTGACATTGACTGTACTGGCCATGCATATGCATGGAATGGCTCCAGATTTTGTTTCCAGGGCCCAGACTATGCCACATAACATTGCAAAAGAGGCTTGTCCTCGGAAACTTGAACTTGTTGAGAGGTTGATTTCCAGATTTAAATTATTTGTAGCGGTCTTCACACATTTTTATCCCTTGGATAATCGGCTGTGGAGACTCTCTGCCCGGGGGGTTTGCAGTGCTCCGTGGGCCAGGGGGCGCTTCGGCTCGGTGGAGAGGAGGAGCTGAGCTGGTGCGGAGACACCACACACTGCTGGAGGCTCGGAGAGACGTGGGATGGAAGACTGCTGAGCTACAATGAGCTGAGTAACTCTCATTGATCCGGCTCCCGACCCTGCTTTATTGCTGCTTCATTCCAGCGTTTGGCTGCGGCGGACGGCGATCCCCTCCTGGGACACCCTGAGTGAACTCTGGCTGGATATTTGGACAGTGTGGCCCTTGTAACTTCGGTAGGCCAGCTCCACGGTCTGGCTGGGCGTCTGCCGGGTGGGATGGGAAAGGAGCCCCAGGCGACGTTTTTACACTTCGGGTAAGAAGTCGCTGGGCTGAGGTGAGGGGTCTGTGGCTTGTCCGGACTCGGACTGTGGAGGGCCCTCTGGCCTGGGGGAGCTGCTGTCTTTGGCTGCTGGAGAGCGCATTGATACCAGCAGAGAGCTGGACGGCGGGAGCGGGAGGTCCGCAGCCTGGTGAAGAAACACAACGTCCTCCAGGTGAAGGGGAGCATTGGTGGGCCACTAGCGGGGACTTACATGGACTTAGCATAGTGGAGGAGACGGACCGTCAGACCTCCTGCTTTCTTGGTCGTCGGGTGGTGGAGCGGGATCCCGAGTTCTCCGAGGTGAAAGCTAAGTCTGGAGGCCCGCCATGTCCAGGAATAGTAATGCCAGTGTTCCCCAACGCAGGATATCCCAATCCCATTCCAAGACATGCTCCCCCTCCCTTCCCTGTCTTAAACCCTTATAACTGCATCTCACCACTGTTGTAATATACATGCCCGGCTTCCCTTGCTAGGCCTAGGGATGTTCTTGCAGCTTTCCACAGCTTTGTGACAAAATGAAGGATCCTTGGGAAAGCAAGGGAAAGCCGGGCATGTATGTTACAACAGTGGTGAGATATTCTTGTTTCCAGACCTATCCCAAATAACCGTCAACAAAAGGAGACGGATGCGGCCAGTTTTGAAATGTATACGTGAGAAACAGGTCAGGTACAGGTGGCTCCATCCTTTTGCACTAGTCTTTGTGTGGGAAGGTCAGCAACGCAGAATCACGACCTGTGACCAAGGCATGGAATTACTGGGTATTGAGGATCATTCATTGGCAGACTAAGGAGACCCTCCCGGTCGTGACAGACCGGACAAGCCTTGGGAGTGGGCTACGGTCAAACGGAAAAGGTCAAGGAAACGTTCTGCCCGGATTGGCAGATCACGGCTCACTGGGGGGCGGGGGGGGCCGCCCGCTCACTCAGTCTGCCTCTGCCAATACCCCGGGTGGGGAACACAGACGTTACTTTTGGGGCTCAGCCTTCGTCTTTTGGTGATGAGAGGGGGCATGTTTCCAGCTGGGCCCGCCCAGGGGTTGGTTTGGGCTTTGGGGAAGGGGATGGGGGCCGTGGTTTCTCAGGAGCAGAGAGGAAGAGCGAGCAGGTTAACCTACAGACCCTAAACAAGAGGCCGGGTACCACGAAGCATGAGGAGCACAGCTTACTGGGCCTCGTTCTTCTGTGCAGTATTTCTACTTAGTATGGACCAGCTGAAGATATTATCGTTAAATGTGAATGGGCTCAATTCTCCAGTTAAAAGGAGAAAGGTAGAACTCTACATACGAAGGGAGAATCCACACATAGTTGCCTTGCAAGAAACCCACATCCAGACACAAGATCAGTGGAGGGTCAGGGTTTGGGGATATGGCCGGGTCCACCAGGCCACACAGTCGTGTTAGAAGGGAGGGGTGATTCTTGCCCTGAGGGATGGGCTGGACCTGTTGATCAAATCTATACAGAAAGATGATCAGGGGAGGTTCCTGGCGTTGCTGATGGAGGGCAGAGGAGAGGTAATTACCGTTGCCACGTTGTATGCACCCAATACTGGACAGGATGCCTTTCTCCAGAGGTCTCTTGCCCGTTTAAGAGACTTCGCCAAGGGGCGTATAGTCTTAACTGGGGACTTTAACATGGCTTGGGATCCGTCCAGGGATAGAAGCAGGGAAGTATGGGGTATGGTGGACGGGCCCTCTGGGGATCTTAAAAAGAAATTCCAGGACTTGGCCTTAGTTGATGCGTGGAGGGAAGCACAGGGGGAGGACAGCGCAAATGTTACATAAGAACGAACAGCGCAAGACCATCTTAGCTATAAAGGGGGAGGGGGGCCAGAGACTTACGGATAACAAAGCAATAGAGAGGGAGTTCCGCCAGTTCTACGCTACCTTATACATGTCAGGTACTCCTGATCCCACACTGCAACAGGCCTACCTGGATAGAGTTGATCTCTCGGTCCTTTCGAGGGATGAGCGGGAACAGCTTGAGGGGGAAATAACTACAGACGAAGTCAGGAAAGCAATCTCTGAGCTCTCCCCAAATAAAGCCCCGGGCCCCGATGGTTTCATGGTCGAGTTCTTTAAGAATCATAAAGAGATTCTAATCCCTCACCTAACTAGGCTTTTCAACTGCATTGGCTCGTGCAGTGTCTTCCCTAGATCCATGGACGAGGCCAAAGTAACACTTATATATAAGCAGGGCAAGGATTCAGAGGAGTGCGGATTTTGCCGACCGATTGCACTTATAAATGTAGACGCAAAGATCTACACGAAGCTCCTGGCATCCCGGTTAGTTTCCCTCGTGCTCAAAATGATACGAAACGATCAGGCGGGCTTTATAAAGGGGCGTCAGACTGCTGATTATGTGCGGAGAGTGATCCACTTGGTTGAGAAATCTCAGATTAGGGGGAGCCCATGCCTTCTTTTAGCGGTTGATGCCGAAAAGGCTTTTGACCGCTTGGAGTCGGGCTTCCTGTTCGCCACTATGGTTAAAATGGGGTTTGGGCCTAAATTCGTGGCTCGAGTAAAAGCTGCCTATCGAAGTCCATCCCTTCGGTTAGTGATCAATGGGCGGATTTCAGAACCGGTGCAAATTGAGAGGGGCACAAAGCAGGGCTGTCCTCGGTCTCTGTTACTCTATGCACTTCATTTAGAACCTTTTTTAGAGGCGATAAGAGAGGACGAGGGAATAAAGGGCATGGTGTTTGGTGGGCGAACCCATAAGGTAGCTGCGTTTGCAGACGATATGTTGCTCACACTGACTGACCCTGTGACATCACTAGCAGCGTTGCAAGAGGAGGTGAATCGCTTTGGGCGAGTAGCGGGACTAAAGGTGAATACCAATAAGTCGGAGATCCTAGGCCTGAACCTGCCGACAGTTGTAGAGCAAAGTATTAAGCAGGATTACGCTTTCAGATGGTCATGCAGAGGGCTTAGATACCTAAGGATCTATCTTACCAAAACGGTGACGGAGCTCTATCGAGCGAACTACCTCCCACTGTGGGAGAGAATTAAGTTAAGCTGATTGACTGGGGCCCACTGTATATCTCGAGGATGGGGCGTATTATTGTTCTTAAAATGGCGGTGCTGCCGCGTTTGCTATATTTTTTTGCTGCTCTTCTGGTGGCGGTCCCCGACACCTTCAGAACCCTTCATACTCTTACTAACCCATTTCTTTGGTGCCGCAAAAGACCCAGGTGGCCGAAGCTCTCATGAAGACTCTTGCAAGTCGAGGGAGCCTGAGGGAACCCGACTTTAGAGCTTACTACCTGGCGGCTCAGGTGAGGGTTCTTCGAGATTTGCAGAGGAACGACCGGGACAAGCCGTGGAGGCCTATGGACAGGGCGGTGGTGGCCGGAAATCTGGAGGGAGCGCTTTGGCTCCCGAAAGCGGATAGACCTTCTCAGATGTATAGGAGCCAAATCACTTTGACTGTAGGGGAGGCTTGGGAATTGGGATGCAGCAATCAAGAGGGCGCGCACAACTACCTTCCCCTCCCCCTATACACCACTTTATGATAATCCGCAATTTTCACCGGGTTATAAAACCTCGGCATTCGATAACTGGTACCTAGGGGGGTGCCGGATGATTCGGGACATGTTTGAGGGGGATAAGTTAAAGGACTTCGAGCAGTGTAAGACTGAGTTCGGGCTGAGGGAAACCCACAGATATGGATATATGCAACTGTGGCATTGGTTGTCCCACCCAGACCAGAAACAGGCAGGCACACGTCCCTTGGCTCTGTTTGAGAAGTATCTAGATACACATGAGGGAGACAGGGGCCTCATAGCATCCATCTACAGGGTTGTTAAAATGGGAGAGGGCATTCCACATAGAGCATACATGGAGAAATGAGAGGTGGCCACAGACGCTATAATAGACGAGGGAGAATGGCAGGAACTGTGGAAACAGATCCCGAAACTAACTAGATCTATCCAGACCCGTGAGATGTGGATGAAGCTAATCCATCAGTGGCACTTAACTCCAGTCAGACTTAAAATGTATGAGCGCACATCGCCGCTGTGTTGGAGGAACTGTGGGGAACGGGGATCTTGGGCCCACATTTGGTGGGAATGCCCAAGGTTGGTCGCTTTTTGGGGTATTATCCATCGGGCCACTGAACGGGTACTGGGGATCACGTTGAGTGGTAACAGAGGTCTCTCCATGCTGGCATGCTGGGCCTCAATCGGAGCCTGCTGGATATCCCCATTAAGTCGGGTCGTATAGTATACATCACTATGATGATAGCTGCAGCAATGGCACTGGCGCGCAGGTGGAGGTCAAAGGAACCCCCCCCCCCGTGAGCACGAATGGGTGGCAAGATTGTGGTCGGTCGTGGCCATGGAATGGCTCTCACACTCCTTACAGGGTCAGCATAGGAAATTTCTGTCTGGCTGGGCTCCCTTATTGAACTTTTTGAAAGAGGGAGCACGTAGAGCCTGGTGCCCCACAAGCATGGTACTACTTGGCATCATACTCCCTCAAGAGGACACTGATTTAGGAATGGACTAGAGACTAAAGGGCGCTTTGCCTGAACTTGGATAAGATTTTAGGATCCTATTTTACGTGGTCTTTACTCCTCTACTACAATGACAATATGGCTTTGTCACTAATGCTTCTGAGATTCTGGGGAGGGGGGGGCGGGAGGGGGAGGAGTTGGGGGAGGGTGGGAGTTTTCTTTTCTTGCTACATTACTTGTTCTTGGTTATTTGACATTGATTGGTTTCCTTGTTGTGTTTAATCTCTATCTCTTGTAAAATGTCAATAAAAATTAATTACAAAAAATAATAATAATAATTAATAATGTAATGGCATAAGACTTGTAATGTTAATGCCCAATAATGTTTTTTTATTTATTTATTTTGGCAATGTAATGGTAAATATGCATAAATGGTTCAATTTGACCTTCCCTTTCTTTAGATTGCTTTCCCTCTGTCATTGTATATATATATTAAAACCTAAAATGTCAATTTGATTATTTGAAGTATGTGCCTTTATTTCAAAATCATGGAAACGTTTTTGGAGATTGAAATTTTAGAGAGAGTTGCTTTTTGATTCTCTAAATATTTTTTAAAATGTTCATTACGACAAATAAAAAATAAAATAAAAAATTATCTGTAAATAATGCGATCACATCTTTGAATATTCACAATACAATATAAGCAACATGTAATATTGACATTGTTCCAATTTTTTTTTTACACCTTTATTTTATTACGCTTGACAACAAACAGAAGGGTGAGCAGTCATTCAATGATTCCAGTGGACAACTTAGGCAGACCATATACTTACAATAAGTGAAACCGGGGCACAGTTACATTGATGGTTAATGGCTGATTACACATAGCATGACAAGAATAGAGCGAGCATTCAAGAAGGATCCTTTTGTAATGGGGATCTTGTAGGGGAGGAGGTATCCAATTCAGTGGATATAGATGCCAGGTAGGTACGGAATCTGGGCCAAACGTCTCTAGGTCTAGTCGCTAGTGGTAGTTGGAATGACTAGGCCTTCTCTGTGTCGGAGGCCTAGGTAACAACTGAAAGCCACTGTGCATGCGTGGGTGTTTGGGGCCGAAGCCAGCACAGTAGTATGCAGCGTGTTGCTAGTAGCATGCATAACCCAGTGAGTTTCTGGGAATCTCGATGTAGGCCAGGGAAGTCATGGAAAAGACATTTCAACGGGGAGGGGGCGAACTCATGGTCGAGGATAGATGAGGTTGTGGAGCATACATCAGACCAGAATTGGTTAAGGGAGGGGCAGGACCAAATCATATGGATAAAGGTTGCTTCATTGGACTTACATCTGGAACAGCAGGATGAGTGATCTGGAAACATGCGGTGTAGTCGCTGTGGGGTATAAGTGGTATCTGTGTAAAATTTTAAATTGTATCAACTTGAATCGGGAGTTGAAGAGACTTCATTGGTGCGGGAGCACAACCGCTTCCAGCGCTGGTCGGTCATCTCCAGCTTCAGATCTCCGGCCCAAGATTGTCCCAGTGCTTCAAATGCGGGGACGGTGACAGATTGTAGTAAAGAGTATAACCTGGAAATGTTCTCTTTGGCATTTATGGTGTCCATTATTTCAGAGAGAATTGGGTCGTTGGGGGGTATGACGGGGAAGCTAGGGTCTCTCTTCTTGAGAATCCGACAAAGGGCCGAGTATTGGAGCCAAACAGGTGATCTGCGTTGTAGGGTTGTCGGCAGGTCCTCCAACTCAAAGTGGTCCTAATCGAAAACATCCCAGATGTTTTCAAAGCCGGCTTCTACCCAGTCCGCTGCTAGCGGGGTGGGGACACAGGGGATCCCGGGGAGAAAGTTCCAAAGAGGTAGGCCACGATGAAATGGATGTAGAGTATCAGAGAGTGTCCACAATCTGGCTAGTGCATGTAACTTAATGCCTACTGGATCAAGAGGGTTATTGCTGTAGTTAGGAGGGGAGAGTGTTAAGGGTTGTATATCCCGATCTCCCATAGAGTGTCGTTCCAGTCGTACGTGAGATGGAGGGTTAGTGGTGACGAACCAGGAGGAGGCAAATTGGGATTGTGCGACTAGCCAATATTTCTCAAAGTTGGGGGCACCGAAGCTCCCAAATGCTAAGGGGGTAGACAGGGTGTTATATTTGAGGCAAACTGCTCCCGAATGCCAGAGGAATTCATTAAGTGTGCGGGTCAATGATCGAAAGAAATCTCTACCCGGCCATAAGGGGAGATTGAGAAAGCGGTAGAGAAGTTGGGGAAGCACCACCATATTCAAGACACCAAGTTTACCTGCAAGAGACAGTGAAAGTTTGCCCCAACCCTGGCATTTTCGTGTAAGTGGTAGTTGGCGTCACAGACACTTTTGCACATACGCGCCACTATCACACCGAGGTATGCGATCTCTGATTGTGCCCAGGCAAAGCCCATGAAGTCAGTGGATGGAGAGGTAGCATCAGTTAAAGAGAATAGTGTTGATTTGGCGCAACTGACCTTAAGGCCGGAGAGCTCCCCAAACTGTACCACGTCTTCAAGGAACGGGGCTAGATTGTTCTCAGGTGAACGGATTAAAAAGTAGGGAGTCATTCACGTATAGGGAAATGATGTCAGATGTGTCTAGAAGGCGCAGACCTCGGTGCGAATGTGCCTGGTGTATTCTATCCGCTAGGGGCTTGATGGCAATGGCAAAGATTAGCAGAGAAAAGGAGCATCCCTGCCTCGTGCCTCGAGGTATACAAAAATGGGGCGAGCAAACACCCTCCGTGCCAACCCTGGCCACTGGGTGTGAGTAAAGTAGTTAAACCCACGAAAGAAACCAGGGCCCAAAGTTGCATTTTACAAGTACTCTCCAGAGATGGCTCCAAGACACGGAGTCAAACGCCTTCTGCATATGTATAGCAGCCGCTACGGCCTGAGTGCAAGGATCATTCCTGCTGATGATGATGATGTTAATGAGGCGGAGCAGGTTTAGAGAGGTGGAGCGGCCCGGAATAAACACGGACTGGTCTGGGTGTATAAAATGAGGCATATAGGGAGTTAATCGCATGGCGAGTACCTTAGCATATATCTTGACGTCACAATTTATTAGTGAAAGAGGTCGGTACTATCCGCATTGGGTAGGAGAGTTACCGGGCTTAAGTAATATGGTTATATCGGCCTCCCAAAGGGTGGGTGGGAGTGTGCCTGATATTCAGGATTCTTCCCATAACGCTAAGAGATGGGGGCTCAATCGAGATTTGTATTGTTTATAAAACTCGATGGTAAAAACCGTCGGATTCCCGGGCTTTTGCCCGCTGCCTTCGGATATTTATTCTGGTGTGATAGGGGAATCCAGGGCAGTGCTAGTGTCTCTGGAGAGAACAGAGAGAGGGAGGGCATCGAGATATGCATCTATGTCTGACTCTGTTAGGCAGAATCCTGTGCAGTGCCCTTAGGGACCACTACACACAATTAAGACTACAGGTGGCAATACAAGTTTTACCTTTGGTACAAGCCTGTACTACTATGCTAGAGTGGTAGCAGTAGCGGAGCAGCCAGGCTTATCTCAAGAGTATATGAGCAGTAGCAGAGATTACACAAAGGGATCACAATTACTGTGACTCAAGCAAACACTGACTCAAGGGTTTAGGTAAAAAAGATAAGTACATTTATTTTTAAACCATTTGTTATCAACACAACCCTTCTATTAATTCAAAAACCACACGTAAAATAGACTACAACTAACCAATTCACTTTGTACAGTATTATTCGAGGTAAGTACCCTGTGTTTGAATGGACCGGTGTTACGAAGCCGAACACGTTACCATGAATACAATTGAGATCACTTTTGACATTTCGGTCTACTAGATAAACGCGTATCTGCGGTAAGAAATGTTACTGGGGCAAAAACACACTTAGCACCCGAGATACCCAGAGCGAGTTGGGGGCAAAAATCACAGGCAATATGATAGTTCGGCAGACCGAATCGAAGAACACACAGACAGGAATTCAAGAGTCAAGGGGCCGGAGCCAAAGTCAAATGACACCGGGTGCCTGTTGTCGAGGATCACACAGTCGGACAGTTCAAGATTCAACGTTGCCAAGAGTACTTTGATATTGTCAATGTTGGGAATCAAAAGTTATAAGAAGGAGGGAAAAGTAAGGACAAGCCTTAAGGTAGAGAAATAGGGATTTCACCCAAAAATTCCTCAAACAGGACATAGTACCTTTCTCAAAGAACGAAGCAGTTGCTCCTGTTGGTTTCCCGCAGGCCCACGCTTTCCTGCAGCTTCAGACCGGCAGCAGCGACAATGAATAAAAGGTGCGCTCCTTAAAAACAGGAGAGGGTCTTCAGGTGGCTATGCGGACCACTTCAGCAGTGTGCAGCGATTTCGACCACAAAGGCGACCTCTGGCTGAAGAAGATGAGCTGGTTATCCCCACCAGGCTCTAGGGAAGACGACTCCGGACTGGATCTCCTCTTAGTCATTGAAGGGTAGATAGCTCAGGACTGCAGCAGGGCTTCACCGGTACGGGGTAGTTGCAGCAGTCGACCTCTCCTCCACTTCTCGTCGGTTCCTTGTAGCTCCAGTGGCGACTCCCTGACTTCCAGCCCAAGAGACCTGCCTTTTATGCGAAAAACCCCCATTCACACAGCCTGGCTGTCAATCAAACAGCAGGGGGGGTTGTCCAGCCCAGACAACCGCCCTGGCCAATCATGACAAAGTGCGACTTGGGTTTCCTAGGATACCCTGTGCAGGGGGTGACTACACCCCTCCCTCACATTCAGCCCACCTAGACACCCAGACGCCTTGAGGAGGGCTTCTAGGTAGAAGCCCGCCAAAAGACAGTGAACAAAGAAGGCAAACCTAGTTTGCCGCGCAAAGTAAAACACAAGAAGGAGTTTAACAAAAAGAAATGGTGAATAAACTGCACCATAGCCAAACGAAAAAGGATTTGGTCAAGCGGGTTTAAGTTTGAGGCTAACACAATAGCCTACAATATTACCACGGTTATATAAGGTAACCGCGGTAGAAATTTAGGGTAGATACCACTGCCACCAGCCATGTCTAAATGTTAAAAGAGCAAAACAATGCTGTAGGAGGTACAGATAAAAAGAGTTAAGAGTTAACCCTTCCAGCACTCCCAAGTAAGATGGTGTGTACTGGATCTGTGGTTATTCTCGACTAAGTAAAGTTAATGGAGTCAGTGGGAAGTCTGAACGACAACCCTCTGTCACTGCACTGAAGGTGCTGTGTGACACATACAAAGAAGGGGGCTACTGAAGTGGTGTACTTCAGAGCCCACAATCACAAAAACAGGTAAAACATATAGCAAAATACAATTAAGAGTGGGGGAAAAGCTCACACTCTTACCAAATGGAAAGAAATAACTCCAGAGATCCAGCAAAGCTGCTGAGGGACTCACTAGGTAAGGGAAATTAGCCATAAAATGAGAATTCTCCCTAACAGACTCCGAGGGGGTGTCGGTGTTTGTGTAGAAAGTGGAGTAGAATGAACGGAACTGGTCGTTGATGTCCGGTAACAGAGTGGCCAGAGAGCCATCCGGTTTTTCAACAGCGGGAATGTGTAGTGAGCCCATCTCCTGACAAAGAAGTCTGGCTAGCACACGGCCAGGGCGTTCGCCCTCACCATATCGTCTCACCAGTCCAGGAGTGTCTATGAACTTGCACTCCCTTTCAGAGTGAGAGCGGAAGATGTCCAGCTCCGTTCCGATACTGACTAGAGTGGTTGGTGAATGATGTAGAGAATATTGGGCCTCTAGGGAGGAGAGAGTAGATTCGCTTGATGAGATGTCCCTACGAATGGCCCCGAGGATCCCAGACTCTTTGGAAATAGCCACTCCCCTGACATAAGCTTTAAATGACTCCCAGAGGGTGGCTTGTGTGGGAACAGACCCAGAGTTAAGTGTAAAGTATTCGTCAATTGCCTCCTCTATGTCGGTCCGGAAGGCCACGTCCAACAGTGCCTGAGGTTTTAATTTCCAGGAGCGGGATGTAGCATGTGTCAAGCCCCAGGCAAGGGGGATGGTCACTGGGGAGTGATCAGAGGGAGTTCTAGGGAGAATTAGCATTTGCGTGACGTATCTGAGTAGTGTATCTGAGGTGATCCATCTGTCTATCCTGGAATGGGAGTCGTGAACAGAGGAGTTAAAAGAGTAGGACCGGGCATCGGGATGTATTATTCTCCATGCATGGGTTAGCTCTAGTTGTGACAGGGATTCTAAGATGATCTTAACCGCTCTGAAAAGTTGGCGTGGCCTGGTGCCTGACCTTTCCCAGTCTGCGTCCAGAATCGTATTGAGGTCGCCTCCCCAGAGGATGGGAATCAGGGGGAACCCAACTAGTAGTGTAATGAGATGTGAATACAATTCGGGGTCATCGATATTAGGTCCATACACATTAAGGAGTATAATCTCTTTGCTGTTCAAGCTTCCATGCAACAGGACATATCGCCCCAAGGGATCTATGCGTAAGGAGATAAGATGGAACTTAATACTTTTATGGAGCAAAATCATAACACCCCTGTTCTGAGTGGAGTAATCCGTGTAGAATCTCTGGGTACCCCATGACTTTGCAAATTCTAAGCACCCCTGTGACCTGACGTGCGTTTCCTGCAAAAAAAAGAACCTTAGCACCATGACGTTCTACATGCTGCTGGACAGACCTCATTTTTTTGTGATTTCCCAATCCCCTCACATTCCAGCTTAAGAAGGTCAGTTCGTTGTCAGACATTAGAGATGTTTGACTAGAGAAGTACCGTGCAGCGGTAGAACCGCATATTATATGCCAATTCTGGTTGGTATGAGAAGAGTATGTCCAGTTTGAGTGCCTGAGGTGGTACAGACCTACGCCCCCCCTCCCCTGCAGAAGTCAAGCATTTTTCCAGTATAAGACCCCAACCCAACGACCCCCAACAATGTCCCTCTACCCAACAGAGGGGTGGACGTCAAATGGTGCTTCACATAGCACCTCAACACGCCAGCCCATAACAGTTCCCAGTTTCCAAACTGAGGGGCAACATCAAATTCACCCACCCCCACTCACATCCCTCCCCCAAACGAAAGAATGAGCCCCATCCCTGGACCAAACCGACTTACAACCTTGGCAACTTCGCCTGGTGGCCTTCGCACCAGTCGGACAAGAGCGCACACATGCTGGGATAGTGACTAGGTTATTGCAGCACATGAACATAAAACAATACTCTGTTGCAGAAACATGGTACCAAACAAAGGGGTCCAGTCTCCGCTCGGGGGGGGGGGGATCAGACTTCTAGAGGGTGTATGGAACAGGTTACTCAAGGTAGGGTCTGCAGAAAGGGAAGCCACCAACATAGTAAGCAGACCAGAGGCCGACACTGAGGGGCAACCTCTGCGGTGGGGCCCCACCAAGGGGTGGAGATTCATGTGATAAGCATCACGCTGCCAGGATAGCAGTGGTAAGTAACTGGGCGGAGACCTCAAGCAAAGAGCGTAAAACCAGGCATCTATCGTGTCGATGTCAACCATGGAAGTGTTCTTCTATGAATCTGGCCGCCTCTTCGGGAACGTTGAAAAGTGAATCCGATTTGTGTGTTCGACCCTGAGTCTGGCAGGGTAAATCATGGGATATTTTAACCCAGGGTCACACAGTTTCTTTTTTACTGACAAAAAGGGTTTGCGTTCCTGCTGGACGGCAGTAGAGAGGTCTGGGTAAAGGTGAATTCTGGAGGATCCCAAGTGTAGTTCGCCCTTGGCTCGCGCAGCGCGCAGTAGGGCATCCCTGTCGTGGTAATTCAGCACCCTCGCAATGATTGGACAGGCAGGGGCTCCGGGTTTAGGTTTGGCAGTGAGGGCCCGGTGGGCTCTCTCGACAGCAAATTGAGGAGACAATTTGGGAGAATCCAACAAGGTTAAGAGGGTTCCACATACTCTTCCATAGGACCGTCTATGTTGTTTTCAGGGTTACCAATAATGCACATGTTGTTGCGCTGAGAGCGTGATTCAAGGTCATCGTTCTTTCTGCTGACCTCCTGGATCCTGCTGGACAGGGAGCTCACCTTGGCGTGGAGGGAGGCAATGTCGTCCTCAGCAGAGCCGACCCTATTCTAGACCTTAGTAACCCGACCGTCGGTCTTCTCTGTATCCCTTAATAGAGCAGATTGTCCCACTCATATCGTCCAGCTTGGAGTGGAGAGCGATGAAATCCTCTCTCATGGGAAGTACTAAATAAGATTAGTGGCGTCGCAGGTAGTGTTTCCGGCAAAGAAGGTGGCAGCAAGGTGGCAGCAAGGTCTAGGGAATAAACATCCCTCTTGAGCAGTGTGAGCTGTATTGGAGAATGGGTTGTGTCCCCTCACATAGACACGTTGATCGAGGTGTGTTGAGTCTCCTGCGCGGCTTGGGGTCATCAGGTCCTCCCTTCCCCAATCCGCACTCCGGTCAGGCAGCAGGGTGGTTGAGGCAGTTTAGCAGACCCTGGGGCTAGGTGAAATTGCAAAACATTTGAGGGAGCAAGATCCAAGTGGGGTTAGCCTAGTTCCATACACCAGTGGCAACAACAAGGAGAGCTAGTAATGGCGGGTCCCACAGCGGGGTAAAGCCCCGAGCAGTAGCATGTGGCACGCAGTGAAGTCAGAGGGTCCAGGAGCAGCCACTGTTAGGGAGAATTCTCTGTTAAGGCTAATTTTCCAAACCTAGTGAGTCCCCCAGCATCTTTGCTGGATTTTTGGGGTTTATTTTTTTCTCCTGCTAAGAGTGAGACTCTTTTTCTCCCACTCTTAGACATGATTTGAGATATCCTTTGACTTTGTAATGTGTTTTATGGGCTAATGGGTCTTTTACCCCATAGGGTTTCATGTATTTTTGGTAAGTGTGTTACACAGCACCCTCAGTGCAGTAACACGGGTGTCATAGTGACCCCCAAACATAGACTCATATCCTGGGACTGACTACTGTCGCCCAGGGCATGCAAAGTCACCATTGACTTTACTAGTCTTAAATTGTGAACAGAACCAGTACAAACCATCATATTGTGGAAGTACTGGTAGGGGTAATTAGATTGCCCCTGGGTCTGTTTTTCGAGGGGGCACTGTGCAGTCCCCCCTTGTCGAATTTATGGCTGGTGGCAGTGGTTACCACGCGAAATATTCCACCGGAATATTTACTATGGGATTTTCCCATTCATTTTAAACGCACCACTTTTTTGGTGCAATGTTAAAGATACCGCTGGGTTATTTATTTAATATTTATTCCCCGGTTGGGTCTTTTTGCCAGGACTCGGTTTTAAAATGGCGTTTCTGTTCGCCTCTGTAACTCCAACCCAAGTCGAGCCCTTTGTTCCACCTTTTGGCGGGCTTCTGCACAGAAGCCTCCAAAAGTGGTGCCACTCTGTCTGGGTCTACAGGATGTGTGGGAGGGGGGGGTTTAGGCACCCTGGACTGAGTTGCCTCGGCAACTCAAGTCGCACTCTTGTGCGATTGGCCCAGTAGTGAGCCGCCCGTCTCACCACTTAGCATGTTTGAGTGACAGCTAGGACTGAAGAATGGGGGTTTTCTGCATAAAAGCAGGGCTTTGGGGACTGGAACTTCAGAAGTCGCCACAGGACCAAAGAGTCCAAAGAGGGAGAAGCTGAGCCGACCTGCAATGACGGCACCACCGGTGGAGCCCTGCTGAACCGTCTCACCACTTCTCAACGGACAGAGAAGATCTTCATCCAGGAGAGTCTTCTTCCTCTGAACTGGTGGGGATAACCAGTTTGCCCTCTTTTCGCCTTCCTGTATCGTCTCGTGGTCGAATCGCCCGTGCCAAGCACCCTGGCGGCCGGATAGCCACGCTTCACCACTACCGCGAATAAAAGGATAGTACCTTTTTAACCGGGAAACCCAGCGGCTGGTTTCTTCCTTGGCAGTGCAACGACCTCCAGCTTTCCTCCACGTCGAGATCTCCTCTTCCCCTGGACGAAGCACCGACTTACACCCGCTGCCAGGAACAACTGCCTCCACTGGAGCTTTCTCACCATTTCAGGTACTGTGTCCCACCTGGTCTCCCTTGCAACAGACTGTTCAAGGTGTCCCGTAAATCATTGACTTTCTATCCTGGGGTGACTTGGGACCTGCTAACTAACTTTTCTTGAACTGATCCAACCCTTTTTGAACTATCTACAAAGACTTTAAAGTACTATTCAACTGTGTGATCTTGGACACATTCCCCCTTGCTCTCTCCAAGAGTGGGCCTGGCCTATGACTTTCTTGCTCCTCAGTAGACTCTGCCTTTTCTGACTTGCTCTGGTTCTTTTAAAAAGTGTTGGCGTTTTGTGCTTTCCTAATTCTGCCTTTTTCCCTCCCTTTTTAACTAACTTATTGGAGCGCCATCTTAGGTTAAGCGCTCACCTCTGTCTGCAAATAAGTGGTGTTTTAACTAAGACCTGTTCAATAAGTAATCAGGGAGGTATATTTTAATAGTGACTGTGTTTGAACTTGCTTGCCATATTAGTGTTAGTGTATATTACAAGTGTTTTTAAATAAATAATTATATACTTTTATACCCAATCTCTGGTCAGTGTTTGCTTGCGCTACTGTATCTCTGTTCCTATTTTGTATACTCTATATACTGTCTAACTCTTCCTGAGAGAAGTCTGGCTGCTCAGCCACAGCTACCAGGTAAATCTGGGTGGTACAGACTGCTACCAATTGGGTTTACTGCCAACACCTGTAGTCCTAAGCCTTTTGCAGTGGTCCCTAAGCGAACTGCACAGGTTTCTGCCTAAGAGCCACCAACTGAAGGGAGAAGGCTATTGTATGCGCCTCTGTCGTGCACCATATAGGTGACAGCACATAGGATGATGTCCAGGGAGTACAGGGAGAGGCCGTGGGAGTAGTAGGCTCGGCAGTACGATCCGGTGTGGTGGGTGGATCCCTCCAGGTACTTCTAAGGATACAGTGAGTGCCGCTACATGCGAGATCACAACCAAGCCGCTTATAAGGGTATTTGGCCTCACTTACTCTGATGTTGGGGTGGCAGAATGCTGTTGCAGTGGAGAGCTTTGCCCGGGGCGTTCATTCAGTCCGACGAGGCTCGGGGGCTCGGCCGCCCACACACCGAGGTCCGGCGCCAGATAATCTTGGTGCCAAAAGTGTTCAGGGCGTAGCACCCTATCAGTTCGGGGATGTAGCAGGCTCCGCGATGTGCACAGGGTTGTGAGCGGGGTCCGCGAAGCCGGGAGAGGGTCTGCATGATCCCTATCCCAATCTGCCAGGGGGCTGCCAGATAGACGCGGCGGCCCGCAGGATCGGTTAGCGCCGCACCACCAAGGGGCGCAATCTGCTTGGAGATGTGAGGCAGTGGCGCCCCTCTTCCAAGCAGGCCTCCAGCGCCCCGACCTCAGGTGCCCAGGAGGGAGCTGGGCTCGGAGCCACTCTGGTGGCGCAGACAGCAGTCTACCGCGGCGATGATTACAGTGGGAGAACTCTGTGTAGCTGGCTCATAGGAAGCTGGTACTCGGTCAGGGGACGGAAGAGGAGTTCTTGTCCCGCGATGTCCAGCAGCAAAGCGATCCGCAGGGCTCAGGCGCTGCCAATATAAGTCGAAAGATGTGCCCAGCACGGAGCTCAAGCTCTAAGCGGCCATCTTGGACCGTGAGCAACAGCGCCCCCCGACATTGTTCCAATTTATTGTGAATACAGAATAATCGCTGCTCGGCCTGGCCATCACTGACACCAACTTCAATGCTGCATCCAGGCAAACTGTCAAAGACATCCTTTATTGCTCCCTCTCTGGACATATGGACTAGCCACATCGTCTCTGTCCTCTCCCGTTGCTCTTCGTCACCCATTAATAGTAGCACAAGATGGGAAGTACTCTTGTCTATCAGAATGGGCACCTCTGGTTGACCCTCACCCCCTGCAACTCATGCAATCCCTGGCACTTGCGCTCATGGCCTCAGTTTAGCAGTCGCATACCAAATGTTGCCATCTCCCCCCCGCTCCACCGTCCAACCCCTTTCACCTGCACGGTCTACTCTTTCCCATTCACTTCCCTTCCCACACTAGCACTCTGCATTTAGCGAATAGGCACTCACACCCACACCTCTTCCTCACACTTATTAATGTACTTACACTACCCGAATTTCAAATGACCAACTAGGTAGGACTACTATTGTTATCTTTCTCCCTAATAAATAAAATTCAAACAAGGATCGACGGAACAATAACCATTAGTTGTGTGGTTAATATTAATCAAGCAATCTTACCAGGCAGAAGTCGTAGGGGTGCTAATGTTTGTACGTAGTAGCCCAAATACATTAGCCCACATAGCTTGTTGACCATTTGCTTGCAACTCACCACCCGCCATTGCCCTGGTTTGGTTCACATGTACATGGTAGATCACATTTATTTACAATTCATGTTACGCGATACACGAGAAGAAATTGTGGTTGTGCACTTGATGGTAATTTTATCTATGGGGACCACCCATGAACAACTGAGCTAAAGATACTCACTGCACTGGACAATTATTGTACAGACATATGGCCCATTGTTCAAAACTTGAACGCATATTTCCTATCATGGAAGCATAGGTAACAGCGTGGAATGTCATCCGTGAATAGGACGATGCAGAGGGAATAAATATAACCGATAAATGTTATTTTTTTTAACTGTACGAAGTGGAGGTGCATTCCTCCTAGAGTAAAAGTTTCCTGAAAGGGCCATGGAAATTGGAAAAAGTATGGCATCCCAGATGCGCACATTCTGATTGTAATCAAACAAAGGTCTATGTTCCTAATTGCCTCATCGGGCCACCTGTGCCTACCCTTTGCCCACCCTCTTTGGGCCCTCTACCCATCTTGTGAGGCACAAAAACTCCGGGTCATCTTAGACTCCGCTCTCTCTCTCGCCCCACACATCATGGACCTTACCAAGAAGTCTCACTTCCACCTCCTCATAGGCATTCTTCCTTTTCTCACCTTCCACCAGAAGCTCAATGTCTTCCGGAGTTCTGGTCCTCTCCAGGCTGGACTACTGCAACAGCCTCTTTCTCAATCTCCCTCTTTCCTCCCTTCGCCCTCCTCCAGCTAATCCACAATAGGGCTGCAAGACTTATCCTTGCCCTCAAGCACAGGTACCCCATCTGTCCAGTCCTAGAATCTCTGCAATGCTTCCCGGTGGCTGCAAGGATCGAAGACCCTCTTCATCATCCATAAAGCCCTCTTTCGCTTCACCACGAATCACCCCCACTGCCGCTGTGACCGTTGGCCTGATCATCATGAATCTGACAGGATCCCAGGCCCATCCTCACAGTCAATACCAGCACCCCTCCAACTCACTTCACTGCACTGCACTGCCCCTGCGGTCCCCTGCTTGATGGTTCACATACCACCCTTGAGAGCCACTTGTACTAGCACTGAGCCCAAGGTTCTCCTCCTTGGCTCCCTTTAGCACTTTCCTCCCGGGCCCTTCTCCAGCACTTGCCCACCCCTGTGCTCCTCCTTCAATCCCCTTCACCAGCACTTCTCCATAATGCACTTGCACGGGCAAATGTCACAAGGTCTAGTAGGATGACGACAGTATATTACTGTTTTGCCATCGTTATAATTTCCCCATGTTCTGTTCCCATCTAGCATTGTGGCGCTTTGTGTAAAGCGCCTTACAAATGCTCAATAAAATAAAAATTGGATAAATACACCACATTTAATTATCATCTGACAGAAATGGTCTCTTCAAGTGCGCCAAAAAGCTAGAGACATTCTTTCTCCAAAAACGTTACCTACCCCTCTTGGCTTAGATCACTGAATACAGGCTGGCATTGTTACTTGTCCTGGAATGAAACGCAGTTTGAAGGACACAATGTGTCGAACAGCCACCAATAGCCACAAAGAATTCATAACATTGACTATATTGAAAGTGGACATACGAAACTTCAGTTTCTATTTCTGGGATCTGTTAATCGGAGCGGTTGTTCAGCTTTACATTGAGAGAATGGAACACCCTGAAATGATGTACGCGTAACTTTACATAATATTTGGGCGATTGAAAATGGCATTTGTGCAGTGTGCTTGATGACCAATTATGTGACGGACGAAAGTAATTTTTGACGAAAAGAAATCGTACGTTATGTTGAAAAAATATACATACTGCATGCTATAACCGTCCGAGTGTTTCACTTGCGGTTTGTAGTGCTTTTCGCAATCATATATTCTGTGCAGAGTTGTGGGTTGTTAGGTGGCCTATATTGTGGTGATGACTCCTGCAACACCTGAACACCACTGTTCAGGTGTTGCCTGTGTTCAGGCTAATGATGTCTGCACCGCTTTGTCCTGTGGCATATCCCAGTGTGCAGCCACCATCGCATCCCCGGTTTTCGTTAAGGAGGGTAGACGGGGGCAAAACCTTTTCCCTGTGACCTTGGGCTCCCTGGGGCCCAGGGGTCATCTGTTCTGTGAGAAACCTGAAGGTGTTCTCGCTGCTGGAACCCACGGATTCCGCGTGCAGGTGGCCAGGGGCAGACCAGCGCTTTTGGATTCCAACCATGGGGGCGGACGAGCGAGGGAGGATCACATGGGTAAAGGATCTTTGGGGACCTTGGGGAGAACACCTAAAGATGAGACATGGTATTCCCTATTCCCTGCTTCAACCTCCTTAGCCAACATCCCCTCAGTCTTTGTAGGTTACTGTTAAATCAACTCCCCAAAACCTTATCCCTTATTGGAAAACAAACCTGGATACCAACCAGGACAGAACAAATTCTACCTCACAACACCAGTGAGGAATACACCTTCTTTATCAAACACCTTTCAAAAATCAGCTTCTTTGTACTACAAGAGAAAATGCAAACCCCACTGTTTTTGTTCCCCCCCCATTTATTTTTTTATTTTTACATAATCCGTACCCCTATCCAACCTACTTTGTAGGACACTACAACTCCCATGATCCTCACCCTTCCTACTCTATCAGTTCGAATGCAACGATGATGATCAGGAACAGAGTCATGAAGATTACCTCTGACTGTTTTCAATGGCTCTGTCCCAGTAATAAGGCCAGGCAAGGTCAGGCCTCCCTTTCCAACTTCCCCACATGGGATAAAAGGCAGAGCACACAGGTACACTCTGAGCGAGGTTGGGAGCGAGAAGGGGCCGGACTTAAGGGGCTGCTGAGAATGCAAGATTGGAGGACAGAAAGCCAGAGGACTTCACGAGATGTGGAGAAGTCTCAAGAAAGTCAGGCAAAAAAAAATGCACTTGCAGCTAACAGCTGATAACCCAAGCTGGAAGTCGTCCTTCTGGGGAACTTCGATGAGATGCCTACTTCCCTCCCAGTGAACACAGCTGGTGAGTTTAGAGAAAAGAAGAAGGAATAAGTTACTTACCTGTAACTCCTGTTCTCCAGAATTGGTATATTTCATTGATTCACATGCTGTCCATACTCTCCCGTCGTCAGGCTGGGAATCCTCGGTAAAATAGAGCAGTTTAAATTAAACTGAAACTTCAGTCACTTTAGTGCTCCATCGTTGTCGTTTTGGGTCATACTGCCCACAGCCAATAGGGAACACTCCCTTAACTCCACCCCTGTAGGCCATCTTCAGATTTGCCAAGCACACGTAAAGGGCCGTAAGAGCAAAATGACGAGCCATGAGGGGTAGGAGGGAGGGTCGCATGTGAATATATGAAAGATACCAATGTTGAAGAACAGGATTTACAGGTAAGTAACTTGTTCTTTCTCCAGCATGAGAACAGGAGTTACAGGTAAGCAACTTATTCCTTCTCCAGCATTGGATCTTTCATAGATTCACATGCTGTGAATAGATTACAAAGCAGTAAAAAAACAACTGATAAACAAGCGTAGAGGAGCTCCCATATCACTTACCACAGAAGACTTACAATCTTATGCAAACAGGTTTCTTAGAACTGCCTGGCCGACTAGACTCCTCTGTGGAATCACTGTTGATGCAGTAGAATCTGGTGAATGTGTGCACTGACCTCCAGGTGGCTGCGCAGCAGATGTCTGGCAGCGGGATCCGGGAGAGAAAAGCAGTAGTCGCGGCCAATGCTCTGGCGGAATGTGCCAGGGGTCTACCTGGGAGTGGTCTGCCGCCTGCTAGTGGCAGAAAGAGATGCAGGCTGCAATCCATCTGGCAATAGAAGACTTGGAGACAGCCTTGCCGGGCCCTGTCGGTCCGAATGCTACTAACAGTTGATCTGTTAAACGGAGTGACTTTGTGCGGGCCACATAGTACTTGAGGGCAAGCACCACATCCAGTGTGTGCAGGGTGCGCTCTGCCGGAGATGAGGGCTGTTAGGCAAGATTGTATGAAGAACCCTTTGGGAGAACTACAACAACACTGACCTCCTGGCAATAGGAACCCAACCTTTGGTATAAGTATGTACTACACAGGCTGGTAGTGTGTTGAGCAGCCAGGCTTATCTCAAGAGGGGGTCAATGTGAGCTGTAGGGGAGTTACACAGAGATTCACAGTGACAAGTATTCAAATAAACTCTTACACACAAGGTTTCTTGATGAAACAGTTATTAATTATCAGGCAGTTAGAATGAGCCTTCTTCAGAAGGGGGCAATATAATAGTAACACTCAAATACACTTAAAAAATACACACTATTAGTTTCTAAATCAGCAAATACTCATTTGGGATGGCATTGGCATACACACACTACCTACACCCTCCGGTGACTTCAATAGTTGGGGTGTTGTTGACATTAATATATCACTGTTGCATTTAGAATCAGCTTTAAGGGAAACAGGTTATCAGAATAAAACAAGAGATCAGACAAATATTCTGATGCAGGTAAGTACGTTTGGTAACCCTCAATGCCAAGTTAGCTAACCCTTTCCTGTAAGGAAGGCAAAACACATAACCAGAAGAGAGAAGAGTCATTCAGGGAGCCAGGCCAGCCAATGTTAAGTTAGCAAAAGTCAAGGTGAACTGAAGCACTTCTTGCAGGTAAGTAAAAGTCTTTGCACAATGTTTTAGAAGTCTTTGTAGAATAAGAAGAAATTCAACGTAGGGCCACAAGCTGATTAGGCTTGCGAGGTAAAGAAGCTGCAAACAAATCTACTAGAGCAACCGAGACAAGTCTCCAACGAGGATAAGCAAGGTGGCACAACAAGAGGTATGTTCTCTCAGACTTTACAGTAACTTCAGATTGAAGAAAAGTGCAGCAGATGACTTTTGTTCCTGTGCAGCTCTGCAGATCCTGGTGTTCCTGGGCCTCAGTCGTGGGGACAAGAGGGAGGACTTCTGGGGTCTCCTGCACTGCAATGGGACGGTCACCGACTGCAACCGGCAATCTTCAAACAAGTGGCACTTTGGTGTTTCAGCTCCTCGCGACTACTGCAAATAGCAACACTGTGGTTCCTGGCTGTCGAGTTTGGCTTTCCTTGCATCCTGGGTCCCGTACTCTGTTGAGGGGGCTCAGGCTTGGTCAGTCCTGCTTCCTTTGAGTCTGGAGGATCTCCCTGGCGCTCTTGGCCATCTTAGAAGCAATGCACACAATCTGGTGTTCTTCTCCCTGGCTATTTGGTTCCAGCAGCAACTGCAGGGGAATTTCATCCAGCTTCGAGAGGATGTCCAGGTGGCTTACTTTGGAGTGGATTGGTCCCACCAACTCAAAAGCACGGGCTTCTCTGTCGATATGAATTTGTAGTTTCAGCACAGCAGCAGGGCTTCACCGGGAAAACCAACGGTCCAGGAGTTGCAGCAGATGTCCTCTTTAAGTTCCTCTTCAGATTCCTTCGTCCAGTGGTCGACTCTGCCTTCAAAGCCAAAAAGCCTAGCTTTTTATGCATGTTTCTTCCATTCATTCCTGCCTAGCTGTCAGACACCCAGCAGGGTAGCTGTCCTTGCCGGACAGCCAGCTAGCCAATCACCTAAGAGCGCATTCCTGTCTCCTAGGAGATTAAGCACAGGGAGTTTCGGGCACCTCCCTCATTTCCTGCCCCCGCCAGATACCCTGGAGCCAGAGGCGGGCTTAACTCGTGAATCCCGCAAAGGCAAAATGGACAAAGGGACCAAACCTGGTAAATCTCAAGGACCTTTCCACAAAGAAATGGCGAAAAAATAAGACCGGGGCCATTTTGACAAAAATGGCACTCTTGGGTGCTTTACTGCAGCTGCGATCGCAGCCCGCGGTAAATGCACACCACCGTAGTTAAAAGTAAACCACTGACACCACACCAGCCATTCGTCCAGGAAAGGGTAACATAAAAATGTTTCATGAGAAGCTAGACAAAGGGGATACTAAGTAACCCCTCCAGCACCCTATTTTAAGATAGTATGTACTGGGTCTAGAAAGTTACAAATGGAAGTAAAGTCAATTTCACTTTACTGCTCTTGGAAACAGCAATTTATCCAGGAGAAGGTATTTAAACCTTGGGAAAAACCTGAAAGTCTTCCCTGTGCCATTGTACTGAAGGTGCTGTGTGACAGAATGTAAAAGATGATGCCTATGGAGTTTGTCAGACTCCACAACCAAAAGGAACACAGTGTTCAAAATCACATTAAAATACATGATAGAGTGGGAAAAAGGGTCTCACTCTCTCCAGGTTAAAAATTCAAGTCCTCAAAATCCAGCAAAGTTGCTGGGGGTTTCTAAGGTAGAGAGGAATTAGCACATTTCGGAGGATTCTCCCTAACGAGGGCGAGGCTAAGAACACTGGTAACGCCACCTGTTGGTTAATATGAAAGGTTGTAGGAACCTTGGGTATGAACCTTGGATAAGTTCGCAATACAGCCTTGTCCTTATGGAATGTACAAATAAGGCGGTTTTGGCGAAAAAGCCTGCATCTCTCCCACTCGCTGCGCAGAAGTAATTGTCACCAAAAACGCGGTATTCCAAGACAGGTGCTTGATGGATGCCTGGTGCATGGGCTGAAAAGTGGGTCTCATTACCCATGTGAGTAATATGTTGAGTTCCCAGGCTGGTGCGGGGCATCGGACTAGAGGAAATGAATGAAAAAACCTTATGGAAACTCTTTCACTAGCCGATTGGACCAAAAGGAAAACTTTCCAGAGGACCTGCAGTATCTGGAGATTGCAGCTAGGTGCACTTTAATGGAGGAGTGCGTCAAACCCGACTCCGGCAGTGAAAGGAGATACGGTAGTCAGGTTTGATGGACTGGGGACGCAGGTGGTGCCCTCTGCACCACACCTGGAAACGCTTCCACTTGCTCTTGTAGCACTTCAGAGTGGCATGGGCCCTTTCTTTAGCCAACACATCCTGGAAAGCCTGCGGGAGGGAAAGGGAGCCAAAATCTAGGAACAGAGGGGCCAGGCCTTCAGATTGAGAGGCCAGGTCGCGGTGCAGAACCGTTCCCCGGTTCCTGGACAAGAGCGACTGGTGCAGGTGTAGCCTGATCAGATATGTCGCAGAGACAGGAGGAGCGAACGGTTGACGGGAAGGCAGTGACCAGCCGTACGCGCTCCGCTCCGCTCCGCGTTGAGCGCCCGCCAACTCAGAACAAGGGGCGACAGACAGCAACCGAAAGGACGGAGAGGCACGTGATTGGGCACGCGAAACGGTGAGGAGCAGGGTGGGCGGGAGGCAGTGGTTGCGAGCAGCTTTCCCGCTTGCCCGCTCCCAGAAAATCCCCGCGACTACTCGCTTGTGATTAGATCGAGAGTTAAATCCGTGCCCCGGCCCACGCACAACGCTACTAGAATCATCAAGGCGGATCCTCATCGAAGTTGTGACTGCAACGGTCATGGGCAAGGACAAGAGCAGGAGAGGCACGACGCAAAGCAAAATGGAACAATACGCGGTGCCCACACTGGCCACGGAGCCGACACAGGAGAGATCGGCAATTACTGAAGATGAGGAACCCGAACCCTCTCTCAAAGACATTATGAACGCCATAGCCAACTCCAGAACCGCTATGGAGATTAAAATGGAAGGCATCAGCACAGAAGTGTCCCTCCTACGCCATGACTTGCAGAAACTCACGTCCCGCACGGGAGAGGCGGAAACCCGCATATCCAACACGGAAGATGGCCTCCGAAACATCCATCAACAGATGACCAGAGTACTGCAACGTGTTAAGACTCTAGAGGAACGGGTGGAGGAAGGAGAGGGGCGCTCTAGACGGAACAATATACGAATCCTGGGATTACCTGAGAAAAGTGAAGGCCCCTCCATGGAACTATTCCTTGAACAACTACTCATGGACCTATACGCCCCAAAGAATTTTTCGAAACTTTTCTCCATTGAACGTGCACATCGAGTCCCAACAGGCAGACCAACGCCTGGGGCCCCACCCCGCACTGTGATTGCCAAAATCCTAAATTACAGAGATCGCGACGCGATACTGCAAATGGCCAGATCCAAGGGAGCCACGACCTACAACGGCGCGAAAATCGCTTTCTTCCCGGATTTCACACGGGAAGTACAAAGAGCACGCCAATCATTTGACCAGCTTAAGAAGAAGCTACAGACCCAAAACATTAAATATGGTCTCCTGTTCCCGGCACAGCTGAAAATTTACCATAATGGCACAACCGTGCACTTTAATGACCCAAAGGATGCATGGAATTGGGCAGAAAATAACCTGGAGGGAGATTGGGGCCCCACAAATAGAAGGGAACGTGAACGAAATAGACCGCGCCCGGACAGATCCCCGAATGCACAACCACTACAAGGCCAGGATGGACTACCACCAAGAGAAGCCGACTGAAGTGTGCGGACACATGCTGATAGCAATGCACTGTCAGAGCTTTTCCCCCCCCCCCCACATTGAAGAAATGGCGGCTCGAGCGGGGGCCCCCCCCCCTCGACAAAGGTAATAGGACCAGCGCCGAGCAACGGCGACAGAATCGCAAATAAGTTATATCTAATGTATTGATTGTTTGTTCGGTCTGAGCAGACCCTTGTCAGGCTCGGCCTAATGTTGGGGCGACAGGTACTTTCAGTTGGGGTGGAGTATGGGGAGGGTACGAGGGAGTTTGTGTTTATGACAGAGTTCATTTGTTTGGTTTGCTGCTCTAGGATCAATGCGCGCAATAGGCTGGGGTCGGGTTCCAGGGGGGCGGATAAGGGGCAATGCCCGGAGATACACACAACATTACCCGGCATGTCCGATTCCCGACCACCATGACTGACCACACCGCTGAAAGCAAGAACAGGTCTATTAAGATAATGACCTGGAATGTGAATGGGCTAGGCAGCAGTATCAAGAGACGCCTTGTACTCCAATATTTGAACCGTTATACGCCCGATGTAGCCTTCCTAACCGAAACGCACCTGGCGGGCACAAACTGCAACCTCTTCAAGCGAACTAATTACCGCATCGCGATACACTCAGGTTTCTCCATGGGAGCTAGGGGAGTGCTGATCCTCGTGCACAAATGACTTCCACTGACCCTCTCATCCGTCACACAGGACACAGGAGGTAGATTCGTTCACATAACCGCGACTCTTTGGGAGCGGCCTATATCCATGTTAGCCGTATATGCACCACCTACCTTACTCACTGCACTACTTGAAGATATAACGCCAATGTTGGCGGCGGACTCCTCGAGCTTGATGGTGGTGGGGGGAGATTTCAACGAGGTCATGCACCCAGAACTTGACCGAACACACATCCGCTCGAGAAATCCAGCTACGCATACCAAACTAGCCACGTTCGCCGACGCAATAGGCCTGAAAGATGTGTGGAGACATTTGCATCCTGGCACGAGAGAATACTCTTTCCTCTCCGGAGCACACGCCTCATTATCTAGACTTGATTACTTTTTTCTCCCGATCTCCGAATTACATCTAGCAACCGATGCACACCTCCTACCCAGAGGTATATCGGACCACTCCCCGCTCGTAATGGTGCTCAATACACACAGGCCGATTCCCCCACCCACGTGGAGGCTAAACAATTATTATCTGGGCTTCCCCGACCTAGTCGAACATATCAAAAAAGGAACAGAATCATACTTTGAACTGAACACAACCTCAGTGGATAGCCCTGTAACATTGTGGGAGGCATACAAACCCGTACTGAGAGGGGAACTCATATCCCAGATCGCAGCCCATAGGAAAAAACACGCCGCGGCGATCCGGGCGGCCGAAAAGCGAGTACAAGAGGCAGAGGTAGCTCATCTATCCCAAGACCTCCCAGAATCCCATCGCGAATTACAGCTAGCACAAAAACAGTTTCAAAACGTCGCCCTGGACAATGCCAAACAGGCACACGCAGCGATGCGGGCCAGAGTGTACGAAACCGGGGATAAGGCAGGCAAAATGTTGGCGTGGCTGGAGAGGCGTGACGAGGGGCTCCGACATGTTAGAGCGATCAGAACACAGGGGAATACACTAGTGACAGCGGGCCGTGACATAGCGGAAGAGTTCGCAAGCTACTACAAGGAACTCTATGGACCGCCAATCTCCCCCATTGACACTACACCCATCTCGGGAATCACCCTTCCCTCCCTGACACCTGAACAAAGAGCCCTGCTAGAAACCGACATATCGGAGAATGAATTGTCTGCAGCCATAGCCGACCTTCAACCCGGGAAAACCCCGGGACCCAACGGCCTTCCTGTCGAGGTATGGAAGAAAATAGGCACGAGCGTAATTACACCACACTTGCTGAAAATGTATGAAACCTCCCGTAACAAAGGGTCCCTTCCACAAGACCTGAGACAGGCCACCATAGTGGTCATACCCAAGGCGGACAAACCCCCAGAGTGCTGCAGTTCGTATAGGCCCATTTCCCTTATCAATACAGAAACCAAAATCTTAGCGAAAACCTTAGCCAATAGATTGCAGCAAGTTATACCCTCCTTGATCCACCCGGATCAGTGTGGTTTTATGCCGCAGAGATCCACGCGGATGAATATACATCGATTATTCATGGCGATGGAGAATGCGACCACCATCCGAGACCCGTTGGCCCTGTTGGCCGTAGACTTCGAGAAGGCCTTTGACTCTATCAGGTGGGATGCGATCTGGGAGATAATGCAGAGGATGGGATTCGGGCCCCAGTTTATGAGCTGGGTTAAATTATTGTACAAATCCCCGCTAGCAGTCACGAAAGTGAATGGTCACGTGTCAGGCCCCTTTGAAATCGGCACAGGAACCAGACAAGGATGCCCACTGTCGGCCATGATATTCGCAATAGCGATTGAACCACTCGCTATACTGTTAAGAACAAACGAAACATGGAAGGGATTTAGATGGTCTGAAGCCTGGGAAGATAAGGTGTCCCTATACGCGGACGACTTATTGGTTTACTTACAAGACCCGGTCAGATCCTGCCCCATAGTGACTGATTTACTGCAGAAATACGGCTCCTTCAGTGGCCTGAAAGTAAACTGGGACAAATCCACCTTATTCCCACTTAAACAAGAGGGAGACTCGATCCCGCCCCAATGTCCCTACCGGGTAGAAAGGGAACAATTCAAATACCTAGGTATTCTAATAACAAATAAGCTGACTGATTATGTGCCCAGAAACCTGTACCCAGTCATGACAAGATTTGCAGAGGACGCCCGTCACTGGTCATCCCTCCCGCTGACACTACTGGGTAGAGCTGCACTCTTCAAAATGATGACCCTACCCCGCCTACTCTACATATTACAAAATGCCCCATTACACATCCCTTCAAACATATTTAGGAAAATAGACCAGACACTCCGCAGACTGCTGTGGAATAACGGTCATCCACGCATAGCCCTAGCTACACTCCAAAGATCCATATGGGAGGGCGGAATAGGACTACCCCGAATGCAAACATACTATTGGGCCAGTCAATTGATGAAAGTGAATGACCAACTACACGGCGACACCGATGCACCACACAACAAATCTCTAGAGTCGGACACTCCTGGAAAACCCATCATGCTGTACCTTTATAAGAAAAGAGACCGCGCGGCTACTCCCAACATGCGCGCACAGCTAACACAAATCTGGACAGACGCACACAAGTTCGTGGGATGGGGCGACAAACTATCGCAGGCCCAACCTCTGTGGAACAACAAGAACCTTCCAGGTGTATACACGCTCCCCAGGTGGCCGAACTGGTCCCGGCAAGGTCCGCCCATCTTGAGAGACGTTGTGAAAGATAACACCATGGTCCCTTTTGCAGAGCTGGCTCTCCGACTTGGACTTCCCCAAACCGAACATTACCACTATGCTCAACTACAACACGCACTACGAAACATCCTCCCCGAAGTGAGCCCCCTACCGGACTTCACCCCCATTGAGAGAAATTTACTCCCGGAACCAATTACCCGGAGAGTGACATCGGTTCTGTATAGTGCCATAAGTTCCTTTGGCACACCAGATCTACTGTCGCTGCGGACCAAGTGGGAATCGGACGTGGGGGCCATACTGCCGGAGGAATGGGTCATGACATTGATGTTCCCTAGGGAGATAGCGATTTCATCAAGGCTTAGATTGGTTCAATTAAAGATATTACACAGAGTATACTATCCCAGGGTGGCCCTACACAGATGGGGAAGAATAGATGATCCGAACTGCCTGCGATGCAAAACGGAAGAGGGTACTTTTTTCCACATCGTATGGGATTGCACACATATACAACCACTTTGGGAGGCATGCTGTGCGGAACTCTCTAGAGTTATGGGGAAAACAGTTCCCAGAAACCCTAAGCTACTACTATTGGGGATAGATGATGAAATTGACCTATCTAGATATGAAAAACTGCTCTTGTTCACCACCACCGCACTTTTGAAAAGGAACATTGCTCAAAAATGGGGCTCGGACCAAATACCGAGCTATGAACAATGGAGAACGGATGTGGATATCTGTGTCGCAACGGAATACAGAGTATACGCGGCCAGAGGATGCCCGGCAAAAGCCCTGAAAGTGTGGAGGAAATGGGAAGATGCCCAATGAGGATTATAAAACAACTGGACGCTGCCTGCGGGCTCAACTAAAACTGTCCCCCCCCCCCCCTTTTTTTCTTTTGCAAACATATGTGTACAACATCTGAAACAGCCAGTAACCCTCTCCGGCAATGCGCATGTATTGATTGTTTACGTTGTTTATTTGTTTAACCTTGTTTTTTCCTAAAAACACCAATAAAATGTGTTATTAAAAAAAAAAAAGATATGTCGCAGAAAGAGCCAGGAGCTCCGAGTACCAATAATTTATCGACCACAGAGGGGCCGCTAATATCAGTTTGCATTGATATCATTTGAAAGTTTGTAGGACTCGTGGCACCAGAGGAATTGGGGGAAAGGCATACACACATTTCCCCTCCCAAGGGAACACAAAGGCGTCCCCCAGGCTGTCCAGATCAGGAAACCCGCTGGCAAAAGCCTTCTAACAGCTGTTGTCACGTGTGGCAAACAGGTCGATCTCTGGGGTGCCCCACTTCTGGAACAGGTGAAGTTGGTCCTTGTGCAACTCCCATTTGTGACAAGAGCGCATCTCCCTGCTGAGGGAGTCCGCCAGAGTGTTGTGGATCCCCGTTAGATGGAGGGGAATAAGGAACATGTTCTATTGTAGTGCCCAATGCCAGAGCGCTTGGGCCTCCCTGGAAAGCCTTGGCGATCTGGTCCCCCACTTGCTTGCGGATGTAAAACATTGATGTTGTGTTGTCCGTTTAGATCCGAACCACTTTCCCTCCAAGGAGGGGGAGGAAATATTTCAGTGCCCAGAATATTGCTCGTAGCTCCAGCTGGTTGATGTGCTGGGTCTTCTCTGACTTGGACCACAAACCTCTTGTGTGCTAGTCCTGGAAGTGGGCTCCCCTGCCTTCCAGGGAAGCGTCCGTTGTTACGATGATCTGATGCTCAGGAAGCCTGAAAGGGGTAACTTGCAGCACGTGTTCTCTCACTGACCACCAGAGCAGACCCTTCCTGAACTCTAGCATCAGCGTGATGCGCTCCTCCCAGGAGCCTGAAGCTTAGATCCATCTGGCAACCAGGAATTCCTGCACTGGCCTCATGTGTAGTCTGCAGTTGGTAACCAGTAGGATGCATGACAGTATCCCCAGCGGAGAGTTGTAGTTGTGGACTGAGGTCGACCAGGTTTTGCTGAGGCAATGCACATTCTGCAGGAGGGCCGTTAATCTCTCGTCCGAGGGTCTGGCTCTATAAGCACTGATGTCCAGCAGTGCTCCGAGGTACAGTGCCGTCTGAGAGGGGATTAGCTGAGACTTTGGGAAGTCGATGGAGAATCCCAGTTGCTGAAGGCATTGGATCATGATGGCAGTGTTGGATTCTGCCAGCGATTAGAAGGGGGCTCTTATTAACCAGTCGTCCAAGTGTGGGTAGGATTGGACCCCTCTCCACCACAGGCGAGCCACCACTGGTGCAAGGCATTAGGTGAAAACCTGCCTAGGCGATCTGAGCCTGAAGGGAAGAACCCTAAACTGATAGTGCTCTCCTGCCACCACAAAACAAAGGTAGCGCTGGTGTGATGTGCGAATAGGGGTGTGGAAGTAAGCGTCTTCGAGATCGAGGGACGCTAGGAAATCCCCCTTTTGAAGCTGAGAGAGCACTTGCTGTAGAGTTACCATACAAAAGGTGTGCCGTGAGAAACTGTTGAGCACCCTTAGGTCTAGGAGGGTTCTGCAACCCCCTGTTTTTTTGAGTGAACCCTTCTTTCTTACCAGGAATTATCGGGAATACACCCACTTTAGTTTCTCGTTCCTGGGAACTCTTTCTACAGTGGCTTTCTTTAGTAGAGACTGCACTTCTTGTATTAACAGGAGCTTCAGTTTTTCCGGTCTTTGCACAGGAGGAATGTCGGGAGGATACTGTATGAATTCCAGAGAGTGCACCTGATGGAGGAGGGACAGCACCCATTCATCGGATGTAACTTGAGCCCATTCGTCAACGAAGTCTGAGAGAAAACCCCCCACTGAGGTGCTGAAGTGGGTGGACCAGGCCCTCGGCCAGTCATGTCTGCTTCCCGGATTGCCCTTTAGGCTGCAAGGAGACTCAGCGTCTTTTGGAACCCTTGTAGGGCTAGGTTGGCTTCCTGTATTGGTCCCCAGATGAATAAGGGGTCTTGTAAAACAAGGAGGACTGATACGTGCTGCGATTGCCCCTTAAAGTTCTATTGCAACACCACTTCCCTGCCCGAAAGGACTGGCGCTTGTGCTGCAATGTACCCAGGGAGCGGGCGGTTTCAGTGTTCGTCAGAATAGGGCTGTGGCCTTAAGCCAACCTTGTCGTCACAGCACCACTCCATTCCCCATCTGGCGATAGCATGTATCTGCAACGTCGACTGAGACAGCGATGGTGTTGTCCGATACGATCTCACCATCATGCAGAATGTCCAAAGCCTCTCGCTTCTTGTCCTCAGGCAAGAACTCTAACAGGGGTCCCAACTTATACCATAAGTCGCGATCATAGCGGATGAGTATGGCCATAGCGTTAGCTGCCTTGATGGTTGTGGCCGATGTTGTGATGATCCTCTTGCCTAAGGCAGCAAGGGGTTTGCCCTCCTTGTCTGGGGGCACCGAGCAGGATGAGGATGGGTTGGCCAACCTCTTTCTGGCTGCCGCTGAAATCACTTGAGTCTGGAATGGGCTGCATGCAGAACACAGGCTGCAGCACTCTCCGGAGCCCTGTACTTCTTGTCAAACCGTTCTTTCTTTGGAGGTGCAGTTGCCAGGTGTCCCATAGCTACCAGGCCGTCTTCCCAGATGTCTTCCAGGAGTGGTATTGCCATGATAGACTTCCTGCATTGTTCTCTGCGCCAATACAAAATGGTTTCCTTTCTTCGATCTTCCGGAGCTAACCCGAACATTGTGGCTGCTCTGGACATAAGCATGTGGAACGCTCCTATTTCATCGGGGGAGAGTCCCTGAGGGGAACTTCATCTGGTTCCCCATCTGCAGTGATGAAGTCCTCAAACTCGTCGGTATCGAAATGAGTATGAGACGTGTCCCCTTCAGGTTCCGTGTCCAGTCCCTCACTGACAGTAACTCCAGTGCCGACCGGTGCCCTTGCGGCGTGGGGGGGCGAGGAATCTCCTACCCCTCTTTGGAGGGTCCTGGGGCTTCAGCTGGCCTCTGTTTGCTGGGTTCGGCCACTGGTGCTCTCAAAGGGAGTGCATGCAACCTTGCCACCAAAGTTGATAACGGATCTAACAATACGGTTCTCTGCAGCCATGGTGGTTGATGCTGGACTGCTCCTGCTGACAGCATAGGATCCCATTGGGGCACAGGTTGAGGAGGCTGCATGAGCCCTGCTGACGCCAGGGGTGTTAGAGGTGGTAGTCTAATGAGGCTTGCCTCACCCGAGGTGGACTCCTCTGTGGCAGAGCCCTAGGAGAGGATGGTTTATCCGGTACCACCGTGTCCTCCTCCTCTGATTGTGTAAGACTAAGCTCTGGGACAACCTGGCCCCCTCGTAATAGAGCAGCACCCAGGTTTGGGTACACAGTTCTTTGGCAATCAGCCCATGCTTCTGTGCATGCACTGGTCTCTGGGCCAACAGCTGTGCCGACACTGGTCTGGTAAGATTCCTGTCTCGTCGACTGTCGTCGTCGACGGTGTGGTGGACGAGGAACCCGTAGTCGGTGTGCTCGTGGTCGTAGCCGGCGTGGTTGTTTATCAATGACGGTTTTGTCTTGGTCGATGGTACTGGAGACAATGGTTTCGTAGAGGAGGACGTAGAATATTTTTTGTCTTGGATGAAGTTTTAGATGGCCTCGTTGTCGATAAGTCCACGGATTATGTTGCTACTGCGGGCTTCTCTGATGAAGGAGCTGGGGTCGACGACCTGGAGTGTGAAGAAGGCAGCTTTGTCGCCAGCTGCGATAAGGCCGGAGAGGAATGCTCACCCGACTTGGAGCTGGATCTGGAACTCTGTTTCTTTGGGGCGATGAAAAGGGCTTAATTCCTTTTCCCGCCCTGGCTCTCCATGCGTACCAACCTTCATGGGGGGCCGGTCCTTGTGGGACGATCTGAAGCTCTCACCTGAAGCATCCTTGTGCCTCTTGCCACTTTTGGCCTGGTCGTCATGCGATCTGTACCTCTTTGTTAGGGAGAATTCTCTCTTTAAGCTGTATTTCCTAACCTAGTGAGTCCCCCAGCAGCTTTGCTGGATTTCTGGAGTTTGTTTTTTTCCTCCTGCCAAGAGTGAGACTCTTTTCCTCCCACTCTTGTACATGATTTATGGTATTCTTTTGACTGGTAAAGTGTTTTGTGGGCTATGGGGTCCTTTACTCCATAGGGTCTCATGCGTTTTTCCTATGTGTGTTACACAGCACCCTCCGTGCAGTAACACAGGGGTGTCATAGTGACACCCCACCATAGACTCCATACCCTGGGACTGACTACTGTCTCCCAGGGCATGTAAAGTCACCATTGGCTTTACTAGTCCGAAATTATTAACAGAAACCAGTACAAACCATCATATTGTGGACGTACTGGTCGGGGCAATTCGATTGCCCCGGGGTCTGTTAGTCGAGGGGGCACGTCTCCGTCCCCCCTGATCGAGTTTTGGCTGGTGGCAGTGGAAACTACTTTTTATATTCGACCGCAAATATTTTCCTATGGGGTTTTCCCATTGTACGAGGCTACCATATATAATTATTTAATTCTCATAGCCTCGAACATACCGCCGGTTATTTTAATTAATATTCATTCTCCGGTTGGTATTTTTTGCCAGAACTCGATTCTAAAATGGCGTTTGTGTTCTCTTCTGTGACTCCAACCCAAGTCGAGCCCTTTGTTCCACTTTTTGGCAGGCTTCTCCACAGAAGCCTCCAAAAGTGGTGCCACTCTGTCTGGGTACCACAGGGGGTGTGAGAGGGGGTTTAGGCACCCTGGACAGTTACCATGGTAACTCAAGTCGCACTCTTGTGTGATTGGCCCAAGTGGTGAGCCGTCTGGCTCACCACTTAGCATGTTTGATTGACAGCTAGGCTGAGTGAATGGGGGAGTGCTGCATAAAAGCAGGGCTTTGGGGACTGGAACTTCAGAAGTCGCCACGGGACCTGAGAATCCGACGAGGGAGAAGCTAGGCCGACCTACCACGACGACACCACCGGTGGAGCCCTGCGGAACCGACTCACCACTTCCAGACGACAGAGAAGATCTCCCGGATGGAGAGGCTTCTTCCCCTGACTGGTGGGCACAACCAGTTTACCTTTCTTTCTTCGCACCTCAGCCAGGTTTGTGGTCGAACTGCCCGTGCCAAGCACTCCGGCGGCCGGATAGCCACTCACCACTGAACCGCGAATCAACGGACCGCTCCTTGTACCTGAGAAACTCTGTGGCTGGTTTCTTCCCTGGCAGTGCAGAGATCCTCTCTTCCCCCGGACGAAGCACCGACTTGCACCCGCTGCCAGGAACAACTGCCCCCCACTGGAGCGTTCTCACCACTTTAAGGTACCGTGTCCGCCAGGCCTCCCTTTCTAAAGATTGCAACAAGGTAATAATAACTCCTTAACCTTTTCGACTGGGCTGGCCGCCTTGACCCTCTAACTGGTCTCTTTCCTTTGAACCAACTTCTTTTTTTAACCATTACAAGACTTTTGTGCACTGCAACTGTGTGACCTTTGACACATTTCGTTTGGATCCTCTCAAAGCGGATCCGGCCTACTGACTCTGAATACACGGTTTTACTTTGCCTTCCTCTCTTGCTATGTTCTTGTAAAAGTGTTGGGATCTGTTTCAATTTGTTCTCTGCTTTTCTCTCCCTTTTTAAAATCAAACTATTAGAGTGCCATCGACGTTAAGCACTCACCGATGTCTGAAAATAAGTGGGGCTTTACTTAAGACTTGTCTAATATTCTTTTAAGGGAGTGTATATCTTTTAGTGACCGTGTTTTTGAATTGCTTACTATTAGTGCCTGTGTGTTTTTCTAGATGTGGTTTTAAATAAATAATTATATCTCTTTTACACCAAGCCCTGGTCAGTGTTTACTTGTTCTATTGTGTGCTCTTGACCTATTGTGAATACTCTGTATACTGCCTAACTCTTCTTGAGGGAAGTCTGACTGCTCAGCCACAGCTACCAAGTGAATCTGTGTGGTACAGACTGCTAACAAGTGGGTTTTACTGCCAAATATCTGTAAATCTTTTGCATTGGTCCCAGGGGGAACTGCATAGGTTTCTGTGTAACACTCTTACTGGAGGTGGTTTGATGTGCCGTCCTGCCCTGTCCTAACGAGGCATGTCTTTGCATCCTCAAGCCAATCGACGAGACAGCGATGACGATCCTTCTTCAGCGTCTTCGATGAGGACGACTGGCAGATCTCGCAGTTCTTGATGACATGCTGTGGGCGAAGATAAAGGCAGTAGAGGCCTCCTTGGTGTTCCTCCACATAGACGTTCTTCTAGCCCACACCGGGCACACGCCGTGAGCAGGCACTTTCTCACAGACTCTGCCATGAGATAGGCCCAATTGCGTAGTTGAACTTGTGTTCGACGTTCAGCAGCGATGGAAACTGTAGACGGAGGCCTCGTTGAAACCGCATTGCTGGTCGTCGAACGATGTTGAAGAAAAACGTTATTTTTCGTTTGAAATTCCAAAGTTTTACTATATTATTCGAAGAAAAATTGTGAAGATTATTGAGGACTCCCAACACTAACATGCGGTAAGAAATACGAAGATGGCAAACAGGGGCAGAGTTAAGGGGGTGTTCCCTATTGGCTGTGGGCAGTATGACCCAAAACGACGACGATAGAGCACTGAAGTGACTGAATTTTCAGTTTAATTTATACTTCTCTATTTTACTGGGGATTCCCAGCCTGACGACGGGGAATATTCACAGGATGTGAATCTACGAAAGAACAATGGCCTGGTTGTTTTTGCTTGTAAGTGTTAGGGAGAATTCTCATAAATGTGCCAATTCCTCCCACCTTCGAGCCATCCAGCTCTTTTGCTAAACTTTGGGACTTTGAACTTTTTAATTCTGTGTTTATTTCTTTTGGTTATGGAGTTTTAGACAACTCCATAGGCATCCCCTTTTATTTGTGTCATACAGCACCCTCAGTACAGTGGCACAGGGAAGCCTTTCAGGCTGTCCCAAGGTTTAAATACCTTCTCTGGGATAAACTACTGTTTCCCAGAGAAAGTAAAGTGAAATTAACTTTACTAGTCTTTTTAAATTGCTAGACCCAGCCCACCCTATCTTACAATAGAGTGCTGGAGGGGTTACTTAGTATCCCCTATGTCTAGAAACTCATGTAGCAGTCAAATGCTACCCTTTTCTCTCGAAATGGCTGGTGGCAGTGCTTTTACAATGAACTACCATGATTTTTCCCGACCGCGAACACCGGTAGCATTAAATCGCGGGAGCCATGTTTTTCAAGATGGCGTCTGAGCCCCCTTTGTTTAAACAGGTCCTGGTCGTCTTTTTTCGCCATTTCTTTTTGGAAAGGTCCTTCTAGAGTTTGTCTCTGCGCGCCAAACCAGGTTTTGTCCCTTTGTTCCCACGCCTTTGGCAGGCTTCATGACTGAAGAACGCCTCTGGCACCTGAGTGTCTGGGGTGTGCAGGAAGTGAAGGAGGTGCCCGAAACTCCCTGTGCTTAATCTCCTAGGAGACCCAAATGCACTCTGGCATGATTGGTTGGCTGACTGTCCGTTAAGGACAGCCACCCTGCTGGGTGAGAGGCAGCTAGGCTGGAATGAATGGGAGGAAACTGGATAAAAGGAGAGTCTCTTGGCTTGGAAGGCAGAGTCGACCACTGTAACGAAAGAACCGAAGATGAGCTGCAAGAGGACGGCTGCTGCAACTCCTGGACCGTTGGTTTACCCGGTGAAGCCCTGCTGCAGGTCCGAATCGCCAAGTTCATCTCGACAGAGAAGCCTTTCAAGGACGACTTGTCCCTTTGAGTTGGTGGGCTCAATCAACTCGACCCATAAGTCATCTAGACACCATTCTCGGAGCTGGTTGTAATTTCCTCAGAGTGCTGCAGTAAACCGAATAACCAGGGAGAGGGACACCAGTTTGTGTGCTTGTCTACAGCTACCAGAATTGAAGATTTGTCTTGGCCAGCTTTTTGACCAGTCCTGTGCAGTGCAGGAGCCCCCCCGACGTCCTCCCTCTTGTCCCCACGAGTGAGGCTCAGGAACAGCGAGATCTGCAGGAACTGCCAGGAACAGAAGTCTTCAGCTGCATCTTTTTCTTCATTATAAGGTACTGTGAAAACCTGACCAAGAGAACTTACCTCTCACTGCAAAAGTGCTTGAAACTTTGGCAACTTGCAGGCCTAGTCAGCTTGTGACCCAACATACAAATCTTTCTTTTACGAACTACTTCTGAGAACTTTTGCAAAGACTTTTCCGTTTAACTACCAGAACTGCCTATCCTATTCTAGACATTAGCCCATTGACTTTGGCCTAAACTATTGCATTGACTTGACTCCTCTGGCGAACTCAAACTATTTGCCCTGTCTAAGAGTAACTGTAATCTTCTTTTTATTAACCTATGCCTTTTTGCTCCTACTTCAAATGCTCTGAATACCATTTTGCTCCTCCTTCAAAGTAGTTTAAATGCCTCAGAACCTGGCAGTGTGAAGTGCTGAAGTATATTTTTGTGTGATATAGATTGCCTCCTTCTAGTAAATGTTTTATAACTGACTGTGAAATAAATTAATAAGTGTTTTACCAAGAAACCTTGAGTGTAAGAGTTTATTTGAATACTTGTGATTGTAGACCACTGTGTAACATCCTTACAGCTCACATTCCCCTCTTGAGATAAGCCTAGCTTCTCAGCAACACTACCACAAAACTGTGTAGTACACACTTATACTAAAGGTTGGTTTTGCTTACACCTATAGTCCTAATTGTGTGTAGTGGTCCTAAAGGGTAGTGCATACAAATTTTGCCTAACAGAAAGTAACTGTATCAAGACAAGGTTAGCGTAATACGGCAACAGCAAGTAAGGAAAGATCAACGCTTTAAAGAGACAGTGTGATACAATGTACACAGAGTAGTCCTGCTGTTGGATACAGCACAGTTCAAAGTCTCTGTAATATCATGTCTGACTATTCAAAGTCCTGAAGCATAAGGGATTGTTGGAAATAGAAAATAACGTGGATTGAAGCTTTCACCCGATCGAGGGGAGCTTGTCTGAGCTGGAGAAAGGCATTGCAAGCCTGTGCCCGAATGAGGGAGGCTTGTGTGAACTGTGGAAAAGGTACTGAAGGCCCGAGCCCAACTGAGGGAGGCTGATGTGAAAGATAAGAGGTCTTACCCCGACTAAGGGAAACCAGTAATATTTTGAGTGGCTCGAGCATGACGGAGAGAAGCCCATAATCTTGCAACTACAAGTACCAGAAAGCATTGGGAGAAAGTGAAGGTAAAGGTTGTCAAAGTGGTCAGGCACAGTCAGAAGCCAAACCTATGCCGTCTTGAAAATCTTCGACCAAGAAAGCTTGGGGAAGGGTATCCCTGAGACATTTATGAACAATTCTGACTGTTAAGGGTTTTGTTTCAAGGTTTGAGGGGCCTTGGGGCCATCCCTCTGGCTCGTCTTTTAATGAACCTCCTAACTAGCCCATGCATCCTTAAATCCCAGGTTAGTGCTACTGAGGTTGATCCCTACTGTTCAGTCATCTGGCTTTTAGGTCCTCATCTTTACCACAAGTTAGCTCTTTCACTTGCGGTAAAGATGAGGACCTAAAAGCCAGATGACTGAACTCCCTCAGGGACTGCCTAACTGTCCCTACTCTACCCAATTGTTAATGATCTACTGGGATGTGGGAGGGTGCCTCACAAACACCCTATAAGATTCAGGCTTCATTGAGTCGAATACATCCACTCTGGCCATCCCCTCTAATCTTTCCTGTTTTCTTAACTCTGTCTCACTTCTCTCACCACTCTTCTGTCCCTTAGATGTTCTCACTCCTCCTAGGTATTGTCTTCACCCTTTGATGTTATTCCTCTAGCCCCTACTCTGCTCCTCTTCTTCGACTGCTCCCACCTCAACACTTACTTCTCCCACCGAACCACTACTTAATCACTATCCTTTCACTCAGGCATTTGCTTCAAAGTCACTCCTTGCTCTACCTTGTCTACACAACTGCCAAACAAACACGCACACTACAAAACCACTTTTACTCCTAGACGAATACCTCACCTGCTCCACCAGTCTTCGTCACAAGCTCCCGCTCCCTCCTTCCTCCTGCTGGTCTCTTGGTGGTCCTCCACCTCAGACCTTACCCAAAAAACCCACACTTCATGCTTCCTGTCCCTTCTTAAAAAACCCTCTTTCTGCTGAGATTGGGTTAATTTCCCTAGAAAATCCAGCCCTGCATTCTCAACCTGGGGCATCAATGTGTAACAAAGTTGTAAGTAGGGGGCTCAGCTGCAACCACTTTCTCTGCGCAGGCTTGCCAAGTACCAAATATGACACGCAGGAGAGACCATATTCACGTTCTAGAACCCATTCAAGTGGAGTCTCAAAGCACGTTTGTCTGGGAAGGGTGGGAATGTCTCCCTGTCATATCCCTGGTGGTCAAGTGATTCCCTGAGGGCTGGTGCACGCATGCCGTTGTTCCCTGATGCTGCTGTGTGGCCTCACTGCCAGCAGTGCACTGCTGCAGCTCTATCTGGTTGCCCTCTCCCTCTCTGCTGGGGCTTCTAGCGGCTGCCGGTTTTGGAGTCTTCTTGTGTTACAGATTCTTTTCCAGGTTTGTTCTCCTGTCGCAGCCAATCATTGAAGTTGGCTGTGCCAATGGTAGCTGTTTTCCTGAAAGAATAAGAGACACTGACGAGCACTTGCCGATCGAGGTAAGGCTGGAGCATCTAATGATCTGCAATACATGCTGGCTCCCCCGCCCTGCTGAGAGAGGTTCACAATCCCTGTTGACAAGGCCAGTTAACAGGGGAAGGGACCCCTTAGATGAACAAGTTACTTTCTTACCTGGTAACGTTCTTTCGATGGGATGGTCCGACGACGTATTCCATATCTATGACATGTAATCACCACAGCTGTGCTGCTTCGGAAACTTTTTTCGGCGTCTGCGTCCTGCGTCGATGACGTCGATGCGCCATCATCAAGGACCTCCTCCAACGTCCGACGTCATCCGATGTGATAAGTAGGACGCAGGACGCCCGTAGCCTCAGTTGTATTTTTTTCCCCCAGATCGTGTGACATTAGTCAACTGCCAGTCAGACACAAAGCCTTGCGGAACGTAAGCTGCAATTGCAAAAGAAATTCTGCAGCGGGGAAGGCAGGGAGGGAGCGATATGGAATATGTCGTCGGACCATCCCATCGAAAGAACGTTACCAGGTAAGAAAGTAACTTGTTCTTTGAGGGGATTGGGTCCTCCGACGTATTCCATATCTATGACAGACTCCCAAAGCAGTGCCAGAGCAAGGAGGAGGGAAAGAATTTAGAAACAAAATTTAGAATTGCCAATCAAATAGCAGAGCAAAGGACCGCCTTGCCAAAGGCCAGATCCTGTCCTCGGATGGAATCGAGGGAATAGTGATGTACAAATGTATGTACTGAAACCCAGGTGGCTGCATCACAGATGTTGCGAATAGGAACACCCCTCTGCAGGGCAGTAGATGCAGCCATACCCCTGGTAGAATGGGCCCGCAAGCCAGCCGGTGGGTCCTTACCTGCCAAGCGGTAACACTCCGAGATGGCCAAAATAATCCAGCGAGACAAAGTCTGTTTCGTCACAGCTTGCCCCAAACGCTTTCCAGCGTAACCAATAAAGAGTTGATCGTCCACTCTGACCCGGGACATGCGTGAAACATAAAAGCTTAAAGCTCTCCTAGGTACAAGCCTATGGAGCCTCTCCTCTTCCTTACCAGGATGCGGAGGAGGATAGAATGCCGGAAGAACAATCTTCTGTGCCAAAAGAAATTCCGTCACTATCTTCGGGAGAAAAGAAGGACGAACTCTAAGGACAACCCTGTCCTTGTGAAATACAGTGAAGGGTGGCTTAACTGAAAGTGCCTGTAACTCACTCACTCTGCGAGCTGAAGTAACCGCAACTAAAAACACAGTTTTCAGAGTTAACAGCCTCAAAGGGCAAGAATGTAAAGGCTCAAACGGAGCACCCATAAGAAACTTAAAAACAAGGTTTAAATCCCAACTGGGCCCCAGGAAAGGTGACGGAGGGAACACATTAGTGAGCCCTTTCAGTAACTGTGAAATTAAAGGGATTTTAAAGTAAGAACACTCTTCAGACGAGCGCTTAAAGATGGACAGCGCCGCCAGGTAACCTTTAATGGTACCCACTTGCAAGCCCCTGTGGGCCAAAGAAAGTAAAAAGGACAGAACAATGGGGATTTCACATGCAAAAGGATCCACATTCTGAACTCTGCACCAGTCGCAGAACTTACACCAATGGCAACGGTACAGAGACTTTGTTGCTGGCCTTCGGGCCGAAAGCAACACCTCCATCACGTCTTCAGGGAGGTCCCAATCCTTATACCTCAACCTTTCAGAAGCCAAGCATGAAGGTTGAGGGATCTGACCTCTGGATGGAGAACCTGACCCCCCCTCCCGTGAGAGCAGATCGTCTCGGTACGGAAGACGACGTGGAGGGCAGATGGACAAGTCGAGAAGGTCCGGGTACCACGTCCTCCGAGCCCACGCCGGAGCAATGAGGATCATCCAGGAACCGAACTTCCGTGACCTCCGCAGCACTTGCGGGATGACGGGAACTGGAGGAAACGCGTACAGCAGCGGGAATGACCACTCCACCACGAACGCGTCTCCTAAGGCTCCTTTTGGAGGAAATTCCCACGAGCAAAACCTTTCGCACTTCCGGTTAACACTGGAGGCGAAGAGATCCACTTGAGGGGTCCCCCAAAGTGCAAAGATCTCCAGGAGAATCTCCTGAGCCAACTCCCACTCGTGAGAGATCGTGCTCTGCCTGCTCAGAGCGTTCGCCATCACGTTTTCGTCTCCGGCCAGATGAACTGGCGAGATCGAAACTTTTTTTTTTTTTAATTTTTATTTTGAAAAATAAACAATACAAACCAAACTTACAGCATTATTTACAATAAACTCGTGAACATCAATTAACGCTCATTACTGCTCCCCAAATCCCCCCCCTCAAGAGCTTATTTGCATTTCTAGTTCTGTATCCGCTGCGTGTGGCTGGGTATTGCTTCCTTCCGAAGCTGCAGGATCCACTACTGTGTCAAACAGTCCTGTTATTAACATTCTCCAAGCCATCCGGTTACCCACATCTTCCTCCCCGCAATTGCTACATGCCTCCTGCCACACCACCGTTTCAGTCTCTGCCCATTTTTGCAAGTCCCGCCACCATACCTCTACCCGTGGCTTGTGGCATTGCTTCCAGCCCATAGCTATCCTTCTTTTAGCAAGCACATATGCCAGGTCCCTCAGTTTCCCAAGGTGTTTAGTGTTCCGTGGTCTGGGAAACCCTCCCAACAGGCAGGCCCAGGCTGTATCTATGTTGAGCGAGGCCCCTTTATCCGCTAGTTTCCGTGCCACTTCCCCCCAAAAAGCTTCAATCACTGGGCAAGACCAGAACATGTGTGTCATATCAGCGTCTTCCTCATCGCATTTTGGGCATGCTCGTCTTCCTGCGTTTGCAAACTTAGATATTCTCTTCGGGGTCATATAGGCTCTATGCGTTATGTATAACTATCTGCTGCATGCTAGCATTTCTGGACACTTTCTTGTGGTATCCTATAGCACGTTCCCACATTCCATTGGTCATCTGTGCCCCCACCTCCGCTTCCCAGTCCAGCCTCAGATGAGTCAAATCCTTCCCAACCCGGGTCATCACCATCTCATTAAGTCTAGAGATCTCGTGCCCTCCTTCCGATATGTCATATATTGTTCCCATTAGAACGTCTGGCTCTTCCGCCAGTACAATCTCTGGCCATGTTTTGCGAATAGTCTGCACTAGCCTAAGATACGTGACATATTGGCCTCCATGCAAGCCTGTCTCTTCTCCCAGTTCTTCGAAATCTTTAATAGCCCCTTCTTGCCATATGTCTCCCAATGTGACCAGCCCAACCGATTCCCAATAGGTCCTGATTATCATCCTGAGCTGGTTGTCTCCCCTAGCTAAGGCAACTAGTGGCACCTGTGGAGAACACGGGCATGGGTTCTCCATCAGTTGGCATACTCTGTGCCACATCTTCCACCCAAGCAACAGCATACCCGGGTGTTCTTTCATTTCAAGTCTAGGGACCCAGATAATCTCTTTTAGGTAAAACGGGGTGCAGTCCTGCCCAAACAGCCTAGATTCAGGAGTTTCTTCATCAGAGAGCCATTTGGTTACATATTGCAACTGACTGGCTACATAATAGGCCTCAAAGTTCGGCAGCTTGATGCCCCCTCTATCATGGAAGTTCTGTAGCTTCCATAGCGCCACTCTATTGCGATTGCCGTGCCATAGGAAGTCCCTACACGTGCTGTTCAGTTTGACAACAAACTTTTTGGGTATCAAGTATGGTATATTACTGAAGAAATGTAACAGCCTAGGCAGGACCACCATTTTGAGCATCGCCCCCCGTCCCATCATCGCCGGCGGCAGTTTCTCCCAAAACTTCATATTTGTGCAGATTTTCTTCACAGCCACCTCGGTGTTATGCAAGTGTTCCCCCTCCACAGTATGATATACATCTATTCCGAGGTAGCGGAAGGAATCAGCCGCCCAAGGTACGGACAACGCTGGCAACCGTTCCAGAGGGGCTCCTATGTAGCTCCACAATGGGAACATGCTCGATTTTTGGGGGTTCACCGCTATGCCGGACAGTTCTGCATACTTTTCCATGACCTCTAAAATATACTGAAGATTTTCTTCCGGATATTTCAAATACAGTAGCAAATCGTCAGCATATAAGGATATTAGGTGTTTCTCTCCCCCTGCTTCAATACCGACCGTTTCATATTGTTGTCTGAGGTACACTGCCAGGGGCTCTAGGGCCAGAATGTATAACATCGGGGACCAGGGGCACCCTTGTCTGGTGCCTCTACTGAGTTGCCACCTCTGTGCGTACTCTGGCCAGTGGCCAGTGGCCACTGTACAACAATTTCGCCCACCTAACATAACCCGGCCCCATCCCGTATTCTTCCAGGGCCGCCAGCAACCATGGCCACCTCACTGAGTCAAAAGCTTTGACTGCAACTAGGGACACCACTGCCATTTCCCCGTCGCTCCTGTTTCCCTCTTCAATCACCCGGTGGAGTCGCCTGTGGTTATGGGTTATATTTCTGTTGGGGACATAACCTGTCTGATCCGGGTGTATCAGTTTACTGATGACCCTTCGCAGCCTATTAGCCAGGACCACCGTCAAGATCTTGCTGTCCTGGTTCAACATTGACAACGGCCTATAGGAGCCGCAGCAATGCCCTGGCTTGTTGGGCTTGGGGAGCGGCACGATTAGTGCTTCTCTGAGCGTGTCCGGTAGCCGACCCTTCTCAAAAGACTCATTTAGCATCTCTAGCATAGGGGGGGGGGGTACTTCTGCTTTATATATTTTGTAAAACTCGCCTGGGAATCTGTCCGTACCCGGGGTCTTGCAGGTGGGCAGCTGTTTCACCACCTCCTCTAATTCCTCCAGGGTAATCGGTGCGTCTAGTTCCTCCCTTTCTTCATCACTAATCTTAGGTAATTCCATGTCTTTTAGTGTTTCTCTAATCTCCTCCTGATTGTCCCCTCCTCTCTCCTCATATAATGTTCTATAATAGTCCAAGAATGCCTCGTTGACTCCTTCCTGGGTGTCAACCACCTCCCAGTCTTCTCTGGTTATTATCCTAATCGGGGGCCTGGGGGTCTCGCTCTTATATAACCACGCCAACAAGCGGCCAGTTTTATCCCCACCTGCATGTTGCCTCTCGACATACCTTTTGTAGTTAAGGTTGCAGAGGCTTTCCCAAAGCTCTGCGCACCTCTGCTGCAAATCGAGTACAAGTTCCGCGTCCCCTCCTGCCCTGTTGCTTTCGCGCTCCAGTTTCTCTTCTGCTTCCTCTAGTTCTGTTAGGACCCCACCCTGTAGGCCTTTTGACTTAGCAATAGCAGCACCCCGCAACACCACCTCAAAGGCCTCCCAGAGTGTGCACGCTGAATGTACGCTGCCTGATATCTTCCCTGAAGACTGGGTCTCTGAGCGCCTCCGCCCGGAGGCGCCACGTCGGTATCTGCGCCCTGGGGCGGCAGTGCTGCCAGGTCAGCACCAGAGGCGAGTGGTCCGACAGGACCCTCGCTCTATATTCTATTTGGGTGGTCTCTATCATCACATCTGGTGTGGCAAAAAAATAATCCAGCCTTGTGTGCAGGTGCTGCGGAGCTGAATAGTGCGAGTACTGTGTTTCATTAGGGTGTTTCAGTCTCCAAACATCCGCCAGCCCAAAGTCATCTAGTAATGCCTGTAATACCCTGGCCGCTGGGGTGGGCCTATCAATCTTCCCATCAGATCTGTCTGCCTTTGGGTCGAGCACACAGTTAAAGTCCCCTCCCCAGATAACGGCTCCCCCCACACACGCGCCCAGATGAGTACATAGGGTTCTAAAATACATAGCAGTGTTTTGGTTGGGGGCATATGTATTTATAATGCACACCTCTTTATTCTCTACCAAGGCCTTCAATATGACCAACCTACCCTCCATGTCCACCACCTCTTGTGTAAGTTGGAGCGGAACGTGCAGTGCCACCCAGACCAGCACTCCCCTAGCGTAGGCAGAGTACGGAGAGCCCACTACAGTACCTCTCCACTTCTTCCCCACCAGTTCCAATTTTTGCTGGGTCAGATGTGTTTCCTGCAACAGTGCAATATCAATCCTCTGTCTTTTTAAGTACATCATGACTTTGTTTCTTTTTAAGTAGCTGTTAAGTCCCCTGACATTCCATGTTACGATCTTAAGGTCTCCCATGGCTCATGAGTGTCTTCTTGCCTCCCATGTAGCGACTCCCCTTTGCCCACTTGATATAGATACAGCCCTCCATTTTTGCTTGTAGCTTCTCGTACCAGCTCAAACTCCCCATAACTATGTACACGATAAATCCCCAACTTCCCTCCCCTCCCCCCACCCGTCCCTTCCCCAACATCACACACCCCAACTGCTGCCCAGCTCCATTCTCAGAGCTCAGGCACCCCCACATCTAGCCCTGCAAGCACCAAACGATGCACAGAGCTCAGTAGGGTGAAGTCGCCCTAATGGCCACTTAACTAAAACTGTTGTTGGGTAGAGAACTGTTGTGGGGTAGAGAGAATTACTCCGTAAGGCTCCCGTTAATTCAACATTAACCACAGTGCTTATGACATATAGTGCAATAGTCTGACCTTCTCTACTGAAGGCTGCGCAAGCGACTATATTCAAGTCCCACGTGCCGTGCCATCTTGCGGCACCTTCTTCGTGCATCACTTATCTCTTCCGAGCTCTTTCTCCGTCCGAACTTCTGACTCCTGGGGACATCCTTGCGCATCGAGCCATCCCATGGCATCCTCCGGGGTCTCAAAAAACAAAGTTTTATGTTTATGAATGACTTTCAATTTTGCCGGATACAGTAACATATATTTGTGGCCCGCCTCTCTCAATCTCCGCTTTACTGTCTCAAAGTTCATGCGGCTACGCTGCACAGACAGGGTGTAGTCCGGGTAAGCCGTGATGTTTGCCGCTCCTCGTGTGATCGTTCCTCCCTTATGAAAGTGTTCCAATATCCTCTCCCGGTCACGGTAATTAAGAATTTTGGCTATCACAGGCCTAGGCGGGTTGCCCGGTGGCGGCCTCCTTGTTAGGGCTCTATGTGCCCTTTCCACTGCAAATCCTTGGGATAGGGCTCCTCTGGGTATCTCTTGCAGTAGCATGGATTCAATGAATTCCGTGGGATCGTGGCCCTCCAATCCCTCCGGCAGGCCCACGATGCGGATGTTGTTTTGTCGGGCTCGTCCTTCCACCTCCTCCGCTCTGCTCTCCAAGTTGCCCACTCTTTGTATCAGGGCGTGCAATTCGGCTTTATGGGAGGCGCAATCCACAGTATTCGGGCTAACTTCCTTCTCAAGGGACTCCGTGCGCTCCGCCAAGGCCCTGACATCCTGTCGGAGTAGGTTAACGTCCTCCTGCACCTCTCCGACCTTGAGGTCCAGTGCCGTTTTTAGTTCAGTGACGGCTAGTTCGAGTTTAGATTCCCAGGCCGCCCTTAGGTCCGCAATCGCAGGCAGGATTTCTTGGCTGGCGCCCGAAGTCGTCATGCCGCTTGCAGGCAGCTTGTCCCTGCTCTTGGTAATGTCTTGACCCGGGGACGTCTTAGCGAAGTCGTCTAAGGTGGGCTGTTTCGCCTTCGGCCTCACCGTTCTATTCGACATGACACAGAGGACCTGTATTTTGCACAAGTGACAAATGTGCACTCAGTACGCCCCTTTCACTAGGTCACCGTGCGGCCTGCTTCTTCTTTTGTTCCGGACATTGGTCGGCCATTTTGTGTTGTCTTTCATCTCCGGTGCTCCTTATCTCTTCTGCACTGATCTCTGTCGCCGTTCCTCCTGCACCATCCAGAAGTTCACCACGCGTAGCCCAATCATTCACACACCGGCATGTGTATTTTCACCGGTCGACGGCCCGTCATCACGCACTTTTTTGCCCGGATCGTTGCAGGATCTCGGGAGCTCCTCCAGATCGCGTTCTCCTACATGGCCCTCGTAGCCACGGCCCCCGCCGAGATCGAAACTTCCTGCTAGATGGCCCAGAACTCGAGCTGCATCGCCTCCCTGCACAGAGGAAGTGACCCTGCCCCCCTTTCTTTTTGTTGAGGTAGTGCATGGCCACTGTGTTGTCCGTCAGGATCAGGACACTCTTTCCTCGCACAGTCGGCAGAAAAGCCTTCAGGGCTAGCCTGACGGCCCTCAGCTCCAACAGATTGATATGGAGTCTGGACTCCGACGGAGACCAACGACCGCTGACTGTCAGCCCGTTGGCATGAGCTCCCCATCCTGTGAGGGATGCATCCGTCACGATCGTCACCTCCGGCCAGGGAAGCCAAAATGGAGCCCCCTTCATCAAGTTGCCATCGACGGCCCACCACAGAAGGTCCCCGGCGACCGAGGGCGGCACCTGAACCAGGTCCGACATCCTGCCGGAGGACTGCAACCATTGTATCTTGAGTGCCCACTGCAAAGATCTCATCCGCAGGCGAGCCTCTGGCACCAGAAGAATGCAGGATGCCATGAGGCCGAGCAACCTCAAGAACTCGAACGCTGGGAGCGTCGGGGCATGCTGAAACTTGTGCACCATCTGCTGAATGTGAAGAGCCCTCACCTGGGGAGGAAAGCACTGCCCCAGGGAAGTGTCGAGCACTGCTCCGATGTACTGGAGCCGCTGTGTTGGCGTCAAATGGGACTAAATTGAGGGAGAAGCCCAGCCTGTGAAGGGAGTGGCAGGTGACGGACAGATGATCCAGGACCTGCTCGGGAGAGCTCCCCCTGATCAACCAATCATCCAGGTAGGGGTAGACGTGAATCCCCCCTTGCCTGATATGCGCTGCCACCACCACCATGAGCTTGGTGAAAACCCTCGGGGCGGAGGTCAATCCGAACGGCAGGACCCGAAACTGAAAGTACGAGTCGCCAACCGCGAACCTCAGGTACTTCTTGTGCTTGGGATGGATCGGCACATGGAAGTAAATATCCTTGAGGTCGAGAGACACCAACCAGTCCTGAAGCTGAAGGGCCTGGAGGACCTGAGAGAGAGTAACCATCTTGAACTTGTCCTTCCTTAGGAGTTTGTTCAAACCGCGCAAGTCCATGATGGGTCTCAATCCCCCGTCTTTCTTCGAAATCAAAAAATAAGGGGAATACCATCCCTTGTTCCTCTCCGCTACAGGCACCAGTTCTATGGCGCCTTTCTCCAGCAGGGCTTGAATTTCCTGCGCAAGGAGCGGATCCGGACTCTGCAAAGAGAGGTTCCCCGGTGGATTGTCGCGAGGCCTGTGCCGAAAAGGAAGACAGTAGCCGTGGGTTATGATCTCCAGAACCCACACATCTGAAGTAATGGCTTGCCACTCTACAAGATGCTGCGCCAGCCTTCTCCCAACCGGCGAACCATGGGGCATGGCCTCATGACTGAGTGGTAGCGGCTGCGGCATTACCTGAGGGCAAAGAGGCAACTGCCTGAGCGACCTTGGCACCACGGGTACCCTGTCGTCCACCTCTGGTACCCCTGTGTTGGCCCCTTTGACTGCCAGCTCCTCTCGCCTTACTGAAGGACGAGTAATAGAGAAAGGAACCACCCCTCCATTGCTGTCCCCTAGGAAGAAAAGGCAGAGGTTGGCGAACTGCAGCGCCCAACGACTTCGCTGCAGCTTTTGAGGTCTGCAACCTCTCAAGGCTCTCGTCAGCCTTGCTGCCAAAAAGGTGTTCACTGTCAAAGGGCATGTTGAGGAGCCGGGACTGCACATCAGGAGCAAACCCCGACTTCCGCAACCACGCAAACCTTCGTATCACGGTGCTCGCCGCCATGGACCTGCTGACGCATTCAGCCAAGTCCAAACCTGACTCAACGGACTCGCACATGGCATCCTTACCATCCTGGACCATAGCAAGGAAACCATCCCGTTCGTCCCCTTCGAGAATATGTTCAGCCGCTAACGCAACACAGTTCCACAGAGTGTGTGTGAAACGAGACAAGGCAGACATGGAGTTGGCCGCCTGAAGCGCCATACCACCAGAAGAAAATACTTTCTTCGCCAGCCATCAAAACGTTTGTCGTCCCTATCAGGAGGGATGGTAAGGTACAACGCCTGCTTTGCCGGGGCCGTGGCCGCCTGCACCACCAAGCTCTCCGGAGTGGGGTGCCTGGTCAAGTAGCAGGGGTCGCTACTGGCTGGACGGTATTTTCACTAAAAGGACCTGCCCACTGCCGGGAGACTCTCCGGAGCAGTCCAAGCCGCCGCCACCCATCTCTGTAAAGCCATATGGAACGGCAGTACTGGGTCAGTTGGGGGACCAACATCAAGGATGTCCGTGAGATCATCCTGCACAAACTCCCCTAGGGGATCAGACCATCCCAAGTACTCAGAAACCCTAGCCATAAGGCGCCGGTACGAGGAACCGGCATGAGAGCCAGGCTCAGGCCTACAAAACTCCACCTCCGGAGAGGTGTCCAGTCCACTGGCATCATGCAGTGACTGCCTCAAATCGTCAAACTGACTATGGCCCGAGACAATTTCATCTGGAACCTGACTAGGAACCAGGCCATCAGAATCCTCATCCGCATCTGAAATATATTCCAGGTGGCGAAAAGAAGGCACTCGAGAGTGCTTGCTCTTAACCAGAGCCTTCCTAGGGGGTTCCCCCGTGCCATGGGGTACCTCCGACACGAAAGGCGTTGAGTGAATCGGCGCCGGGAGAACAGGCATCGGCGCCGAGAGGATCGGCGTCGAGGAAATCGGCGTCGACGTCAGATGCAGTGCTGCCAGCATCGGCGGCGTCGACACAGTCCTCGAAGCCGGAGCTCCGAGCGTGTCCTTCGACGACCTGAGCGTCGACGGCTTCGACGACTTCCTCAGAGCCGGAGCCTCGAGAAAGCCTGTCGACGCCCTCGACGCCTCAGACGTCGACGCCTTCCTCGAATACATCACAGGTGCACACGGTCTCGAACGCGTCGAGGACCGGGACCTGGAGCGGGTACGTCGAGAACGAGTCCCCTTGTCCGAATGGGACCTCTCCCGTGACTTGTGCCGACCACTCTTACGAGCGGTGTCTCTCGACCTCTCACGACCGACCCCACTCGGGGGCGCGGACGGCTTAGTACCCTGCGACTCGAGAATCGCCAGCATTTTCTTCCCGAAGGAAGCCCATTCCTCCGGCGTCGCACGGCTGGTGGGGTAAGCGACGTGCCGGGCAGAGTCCTCCGAAGAGGACCTGGAAGACGACCGGTGTCGGCGCTTCCGAGAATGCCTCGAAGAGGCAGAGGAGTGGCGGGACCGACTCGTAGAAGGAGACCCACGAGACTTCAGACGATGACGCGGAGAGTCTCCTCTCGAATCATCCGTCGAAAGCCCCGCAGACTTCGACTTCCGGGGCTTGGACACCCGACCTACCGACAACTTCTTCTTACGTTCACGTAAGGCTTTGGACGTCAGCGACTGGCAGTCGATACAGTCATCCGTGTCGTGGGCCTCCCCGAGGCACCAGAGGCAGGCGTCGTGCGAGTCCGTCACCGACATCTTGGACCCACACTCCCCGCACTTCTTGAAGCCCGGACGAGGGGTTGAAGACGAAGTAGAAGACATCTTCACACAAAGGATTTTCACAAAAACGAACAGGTTCGAAGAACCGAGAAGAACAGAACTCCAAAGAGTCGAGACGTTAACCGAGATTCACGAAGCAACGCGTTCGCGGAAAAAACGGAATTGAGGCTATGGGCGTTGTGCGTCCTACTTATCACATAGGATGATGTCGGACGTCGGAGGAGGTCCTCGACGACGGCGCATCGACGTCTTCGACACAGGACGCAGACGCCGAAAAAAGTTTCCGAAGCAGCACAGCTGTGGTGATTACATGTCATAGATATGGAATACGTCGGAGGACCCAATCCCCTCGAAAACTTTGTTTGAACTGTGTTGAACTTGGGGAAGGGAACCCTGAGAACATTTTTTGTTGGAACTGTCTCGAACTTGGAAAGGGGGCCAAGAGCACACCAGGAGCTGGGCGAAGCTTAGAACTATAATTTAAACACAGTTTATTTGGTACTGATATGCAAACACTATGTTTAGTGTTAGATGTGAGGGCAAGCATAAGTTTTTGACACAGATACTTTTATTTTGTCTCACAGACTTTCCTTTGTTTATTTAGGTAGGGAAAACCCCACCTAAATTACATGGCAAGATAGGCTTTAAACCATCCCAAAGACTTTCAATAAAGATTTTACAAACTGTTACCCTTGTTGGCTGTGTCATCTCTTGATACCATGCCTGTCTCACACATGAAACTGTTTCCAAACCTTTTGACATATCCTGAAGAACTAAGTTAATACTTTTCAATTCATGTCATTTTGCAATTTAGTAGCAATGGCTTTCATGCTAAATGTATCGATTTAAGAACATAAATTCAAATGAAAACAACTCAAATTTGTTTGATTAGGAGATTCTCATTGATATTATCAGATTCAGGACAGTAAGAATCTGATGGCTAAAAAGTGGCATTTATTATTTAAGTATGAGAAGGTAGATGGGAAACGAAGACAAAAAGCACTTGAGTCCCCCAAGTTTGACCGTGAATTCATATTTTGTTATCTAAGCATTGCATCTCTCATTTGCAAATGCACTACCAGTGATGTCATCAATGATATCAGAAGTGATAACATAAATCATGCCATAAGTGATGTCAGTGTGTCCTACTTTTCAGTGATGTCAGTGATGTCATCTGGTTGGGGCTGGCCCACTTTGCCCTAGTTGTCTGCTCTGTGAGGCAAAAGAAAAGAACTCTGACTGCGCTAAGTCGGTGGTGTTGAAACCTTGCTGTGACCACTTTGTAGTAAGGCTGACTGTTGCCCAATCCCTCCATGGGCCTGCTGCGGGGCATGTGAACGACAACACTCTCGGAGCTCTGGCCATCTCTGTCTTTATCTTGTACGAGGTGAGCGCCTCTTCGCTACTCTTCCCAAACAGTTGTGCACCATCAAACTGTAGGTGCAGACTCTTTGTGCAGCCTAAAACTGCATACGTCAGCCAGAACTGGTGTCTGAGCACCACCCCGCTATTCATCTCACAGAAGCTGCCATCGACAGAATCCAGGGTGGTACACATTATTTTTATGTTACTGTTTAAAGCACAAACCTAGCTAGAGAGCAGCAGAGTGGTATACATGGTGTAGGTAGCCAGCTTTTGGGCTGGCACCTTTTAAACAGTAGCACAGTACTGTGAGTTGCGGTCTGTGAATTCATTAGGATAAGGGCATTGTCAGGTGTTATTGAAAAAGCATGGTGTTGTAGATTCCTGGCCTCCTCCTGCTTATCCTCAGAGAGGAACTTAATGATAGACTGCACTTCATCCAACAAGTACCTCTCGGAAAGGCAGGGATAGTTGCAGTGCTAGATGTCCAAACAACCAGGGACACAGACTGACTACTTTCCTTCCTGAGCAATCATCTTGCAGATTTCCTCCTCAGAGGACAGGGTGGTGCTGCAGACTTACACCGGACAGTGTTCGCCACAACAGAAACAGGCCACAGCTGCTTCCTGAAGCCTAGTGAGCCTGATCTCGGGGCCCTGTGCTACTTGCCCGCCAAACTAATGGTTACCAGGGTCAATGCAGGAGCCTTGAAACCTGTCGGACAAAACTCCAAACCTCTGGCATGATGGGAACCAAAAGGTTCATATTGCAGGACATGTTGAGCTAGGCAGTCAGCACAAACCTTTGGGTTATGGCCTCCTTGGTGCTTCCTCTCCAACAGGAAGAAAAATAATCTGTACGTGAAACTGTAATCTGTAGAATGTCAATGGGTCACATGGCCTGCTGTACAAAACCCCTTAATGGAAGAGCAGCCTGGTGATACCGACTGGTTGGAAATTAAATTAATTCAAGTTGAACAGGATTTCCGGTGGTTCCCAGCCCGCTGGTGGAAATATTCTAAAATATGTTAATCTTTAAAAGAAACCAATACTGGGGATCTGTACTTACGGGTAAGTAGCTACTCCATCTGAAGCAGTCTGGCCAATCTGGATGCCTATGATGACATTTACCATTCTAATCTCTACCCCTCTTAATCTACTGAAGCAGATTAAGCTAGACAGCTGCAAAAAGTACTGATCAAAATTTTAAGTAAATAAAGAAAAGGGCTCTGAAGTCAAATGACTAAGGAAAGCCAGCTCAATGTCTCCCAGGTTTGCCCAATACGTTAGGAGATGGGGCACCTGGGCATGGTAGAGGTGCAGAGTATCCTAAAATAGGTCTATAGGCATTGTCATCAAATAGACAGGATTCACATGGTGCCTAGAGTACCAATTCTACAAGTTTCCAATTGTTTTTTGTTATGCTGTGTTCACCTAAAATCCAATGGACAATATATTTGTCAGTACCTGTGACCGCAGAGGAAGGATAGCAGATTATTAAGCAATGTGCAAAGGCCCTGAGAATCCACCTTTGATCATAACTGATCAAATGAAAGGATCAAGTGCAAAGTTATTTACAAGGTGCGACTGTATATTTAACCCCTAAAATGCAGACATTCTCAATAATCACAGAAAGAGACACACACAGAGAACAATAGCAAGTGCAGATAGCCACACTTGTAAAGCACACAGATCCAGTCAAGCTCTAATCCTGGATCATTCTCGGGTAACATAACACGACAAAGAGTAGAGGCCCCACAGAGCGCATAATAAGAATGTCATTACCTGGAGCTGGTGGGTGATGAACAGAACAGTTTTGGATTTCAGATGTTTCTTGATGGCGGTGTTAAAGATGTGATTGCCTACGTGGGCATCTAAGGCACTGAGGGGATCATCCAGGATGTAAATACTTCGGTCACTGTAAAGTGCACGGGCCAAGCTGATACGCTGCCGTTGGCCACCACTTAGGTTCGCACCACGCTCACCAATCTAGGTTATGAAAAATACACTTTATTTTAAGTATTCAAACTAAATAAGACATAAGGCTCAACATGCCTAACCTGAAATCCTACAACAAACAAATCGCTCAACTCTTTACATAGACTTTCATGCAAATAAGAAAAACTAAAATTACTAAGACCTATGGGTCAAAAAGTAATCACCGGAGTTCCAACAACAGACAACAAAGTAACAGGGAATTTTAGAAATACCATCAAATCCAAGGTTAAATACTCAACTTGAAACATGGCAAGAGAAGCCAAACCTGAACTAGTATATGAACATTTCAGGGATTGTAAAGGAACCAAAGAGAAACCTTCAGAACTACAATCTAAACAAAGACATTAACATAACTTGAAGACTTTACAAGTAACCTAAGTTGGGAGAGAGAGTGCATGATGAGCAGGAACCAGTGATAAAAAAAGTGGACCATAAAACCAAGTGTGTAGAAAACAAGAGACTAGTAACCATGGTTCAAAGTGCAGACACAGAAGTGAAGCACAACTTGATGTAGATGCATACAGTACCTTGAACCCTAGAACAGACAGACGTGTACCTGATGTGTATAGAAAAGCAATGAACCACCGAGCAGAACCACAAGGATCTAAATGCCAAAAATAACCACGCAATCTCGTGGGACGATTGAAAAGTTGTGGTGAGGCATATATGCAATGGAACAAAGAAAAGTGACCTTGAACAAGCAGATAGACAAGTGATACCTATGGGAATACACTCACATGATCTGGAATCATTGAGCAGAAGCTCAAGCAACCTGGAACAAGAATATAAACAATGTGATCTGGAAATAAAGGTAAGACATGGATAACTTGGAACCCTAGACAAATGCACAATGAGGATCCAACTGCAGTTTCTTGGGCCCAAGAACAGTAACACAGACACCATGATGGAAGACAGACATCTTCTATTCCACAGCTAGTTTTCTGAAATTTGCTTTATCAACATGAAGCCACAAATTAGGAGTTTACCTCAGTCAGATCACTATTTGGCAAAATAGCAAGATCTGGCCGCAGGCTGCAAACATTCAGCACACTGTTGTACCTTTAAAGAAAAAAAAAACAATGATTATTTCCAATTTTTGTTTAACATGAACATGTAACAAGTGCATCAGAGCGATGTATAGAAAACACAACAAAATACAGTATGACATTTATACAAAACAATAAATATTAAAAATTAAATGTGGACACCAATAAAATGCACATAAATAGAAGAAAAAGCAAAAACTAAAACATACTTCCAAAAAGAAGCCCTCAACAATGTCCTGAATTGTAAAAAAATAAAATAATAAAATAACTAATTTAAAAATCAGAAATCACACGCAGGTTACAAGGAAGGCAATTCTAGAAAAGCACAGGTGCACCAGGAAATGATATTGCAATCTAAGAGTGTGGGAATTTGTTAACTCCAAAGCGATGTATAATTGATGCCAGTCACAAGAAATCAGACTATGAGAATTGGGTCCATCCTCCCAATGTCAGGGAAAACGTTTGCACTATCAGTCATGGGCGAGATCTGTTCTACTTTTGAGTATCTGGGAGTACAGTCCTGCTTCTAGGACACTCATTGGCCTGCCACTTCCCTTCCCCTCAGATATACCAGCCAAAGGCACTGAAGGGAAATGAGACAAAGCAGAGAAGATGGATGTCCTACCTGTATTAACGGTTTGAGACCTGTAAAAGGTATTTATAGTACAGCAATTGTGTCATTAGAGAGTAGCCTTTACTTTGTGCTTGTTATGGTGGGAATGTATTGCAATTTTAGAAGGTGTGTACATTATTGGAGAGTATCAGAGGGTGTCAGACTAAGGATGGGTAGAGTTTTATTTGTGTGGATGCTAAGGAGGAGTATTTATAGCAAGGATATAGAGACGCAGTGCAGGTGGAAGCTGTGCATATTTCTAGAGGAGACCTAGCAAGGCTGACAATATTCTGGTGCTACAGTTCTTATTGTCGGAGTATGCGATAGGAACACAAGATGTCATGTGAATAAGGAAGACTGTTATGGTCTTTAAAATGTCTTTGCTAGCATAAGTATGAGCGTGTGTGTCATGCTAAGGACAACAAGAAAAGTGAGACCATAGCTAGGGCCGAAATACAGATCTCAAAGGCATTTCCAGGTCAGGCAGTAAAAAAAGGGGAACATGGAAACGTGCAAGATGAATTCCTGCTTCTGCTAAGCGATGAGCGCGTTTGTCCTGGTGTGGTGCTGCTATTCCAGTTTAGTCAAGTTCTTCAAGGAAGAATTCCCTTTGCTTAAAGTCTTAAAAGGTACTCCTTTTTTAGATTCGGACAGAAACATTGCTAATACAATATTTATCCCACTCAAACATTTAGGTACAAGACAGTGGGCCTTATTGCAAGTATGCCGGTCTGGAAATAGCGGTGCCGGTCACTCCGTACCGGCACCTTTTCCCGTGCCGGCATACTCTGACTTGCGATGCCGCTAACACCGTCACTGCAAGTGACCTACCGTATCTGGCAACACTGTGACCGGAATCTGCGTAAAAACGCGTTGGCTGTTCCTGGGACACCGGCATGGCGTTAGTACATGCACATTCCGAGCACCATATACATAGAAACACTGGCATGGACATGCCGGTAGCACCGTGAATTCCGCGCCAGAAACACCAGCATCGCAGACCAGGCATTAACTAGAGTCAGGTGTGCAGAAACAGCCCACAGGTGGCCAAAACCAGCCCAGGTCGCCCCAATGAGCACTGCAAAAGCACAAAGGGGCCACTCCCACACCCCACACCCCTTCCAACACTACCATGCTAGCAGTAGCAGTACTGGAGCTGGAGACCCTGCATACAGGCCTACTACTTGAAGAGGCAGAGGATGCGGCGGAGGCGCTCGAGGAGAAGGCGGGCCATCACGGCCCTGCAAAACAACAATGTCCAGTAGGTTGCAGCTCACAGGCATCCACCTATACCATGCATAGGGGCCACAACCTTCAACCTGAGCCAAACCCAGATTCAAACCCTGTACCGGTTAGACAGGGACACCATCACATCCATAGGCGACCTGATCCATGATGACCTGGTCAGCCTCATACTGATCCGTACAGCCATCCCCCCGCTCAAGGTAGTGTCTATGCTACACTTCCTAGCCACGGGCACCTACCAACACACTGTGGGTGAACTGCATGGGTTATCGCAAACCTGTTGCTCGCATGTCCTGATTCAGGTCATTGATGCACTCCAGCGGCACGTGGCAAACCACATAGGACTATGCGGAAGAGCTGACCAGGTCAATGCCACGAAAATCGCATTCCATGCCCTTGCAGGCATGCCCAATGTGATAGGTGCATTGGACTGCACACATGTGGAGCTGGTGGCCAGTAATGCTGTTGAGGCAGTGTACAGGAACCGAAAACTCTACCACTCACTCAATGTGCAGATGGTGTGTGTGAGGTCCGGCACCTCATCACCCATTGCTGGGCCAGATTCTCTGGGTCAACCCACTACTCCATGGTGCTGCTGAACTCCAAGCTGCCAGGGTACATGGCACGTCACAGCGGAGAGCGTAGCACCTGGCTGTTGGGTGATAGTATCTACCAAAGCATGTGCACTGTTGAATGGTGGGATGTACAACACCTATCAGCAGTGCATGTGTGCAATGCAATGTCCAAAACAGAAATATCATGCCTGAGTGCAAGGCCTTAACTGGCATGTGTCAATTATCCAAACAGATCATGCGCATGCATAACATCAAATCTGTACTTCCACATCAAAAGCACTACATGTACCAGAATGCATCACACCAATGTCCCAAAACCCAGCACAAACACACTCAGCACAACCCACACCACCTGCTGCACAGACTAATCATTCTTATGCATCACAACACCCCACCTCCATACTAGTAGAGTTCTGCACACCAGGTAGCCAGGTCTCCTGCCTGTTTCAAGTGCACGTACACATATGCATGTGACCTGAAGTGCAAAAATGTAGCCAGACATATCTATGAATGTGTGATATGCTCATCATAGGACTATAGAATTGGAACACATTAAGAACACACACCAGTCTCGTGTGTGTGTGTTGTAGTGAAAGGGTCAGAGGTCAAGGTAGGTGTGAAAGGGCCATGGAAAAGCAACAGAAAACCACACAAATACCACGCATATTGACAAAGCGTTTTGGCTTGTTGACAAAGCGTTTTGGCTTGTTGCCAATCATTAGGCTGTCATCGCCTTCGCCATCCATTCAATTCCTCGTATGGTCCACATTCATCATTTTGCCATAATCTTTTATGCTGTTCAACCACTCCCATGCAGCACTTCATGTACATCAGAATGCAAGTACGCCTTGAGGCATGAACTGAATCCCAAAAATATATTAAATCTCATTTTAACGCAGATTAACGTCCTTACCAGTGTCAGCCCTGCCTACCAGGTCTGCGGCCCCCAGCAAGGTCGGGCACACTGGCTGTGTCATGCTGGTTACTGTTTTGCAGGCCGAGAAACATTGCCACATGGTGATGGCACCGGCATACTTACACCCGGACAAGCCACAATTGCATTTAGAACGTGTCATCATATTGACAGACATAAAACCCTAATATCACCCTGATCCTACGCAACATGGTCCATACAATGCATGGACATCCATTCACACTGGCAATGCGCATGATAACATGCCCAACTATGACATATGCTACGTCACCAGCAATTAGCATGTGTAATTTTGCATTGCTTAGTGAACACTATACAGACTGTACCAACATGATACAGGCACAACATTGACCTTCTATCCTTTCTGTCGCTCCCGTGCAGGTGATGTTGGATATCCCCCAATGCCACAGCTGATGACCCCTGTGAGGCAACCACAGAACCAACATGAGCAGGGATACAACCATGCTCACATCCGTACTCGTACGATAGAGCAGACATGGTTAAAGGCAAAGTTACGCTGCCTGAGCAGATCGGGGGTGCACTTATGCACAGCCCTGTGAAGGTGGGCAAGCTAGTCCTGGCCTGTGCCATGTTGCTAAAGCACTATCACATGCATGTTGGTGCATTGTGTTAAATACAATGCATTATCTACCGGTTGCGTGAGTTCAACTCTGTTCAGCTTCTAAATAGGTGTTTGAGACACTGTTTTCAAGTCCTTTCCAAATTTAAAAATCCAAATGGTGGAACTAGCATACACGTAGCACTCTCCTTATGTTGGGACAGTGTTGAGAGATTCAAACCTGATAGCATATGGTAACTTACACCAATGTTTACTCTGTTTTAGGGGAAGTTTCTGCGTCCCGTTCAAGAGAAGATTTCACTGTTGAATCTACATCAATGTATGCAAGATCAGGTACCCTAATAGAAAACTGATTTGTGAAGTAGCATTTTTCGTGCTGCAGTTTATGACACAATGGTATTCTGTTTAGACAGTTAACCCCTCAAGAATTTCCTAGCACTAACCTGAATAGCGGACAAAGGAAAGAAACATGTTGGGATGTTTAATGTTTTTTCACAACTGAAGGATTGAATGTGTACGAGGATGAATGGTGTGCTTGAAGTGAGTTTTACATAGCCAATTCCGTTTGCACAGCACTGGACACTAACTATTGAAAGGAAGAACACTGGTCTTTTTCTGTTAACTGATTGTCTTCATGAACTGTTGCATGCAACTAAGGAATTGCTCAAGTTTTTAACCTGATGATATATTAATTAAAAAAAAACAAATTTTTTGATAAACTGCAATTAGATTGTTTTCTGTCGGTTTTCTGACGGTTTTGATGTAAGAAAATCCCCCCTGAAACAGTGTTTCACCTACAAGCTTCTTGTTCTTTAGTAAAGGTTCTTCAACCTGTTAGAAGTGCTACTTGTCGGCCATTTTTCCCTCATGCTTCCTTTAGCTGTAGTCTGTACCATGTTGCACAACACGTGCCTCAAGCGCAACATTCCACTGCCCCCCCGACATGGACATACACCCACCAGAGGCGTAGGAGGATGACATTGATGATGAACTCCCATTGGCACATCGCAGGGATGCCATGGATGGCCATGTTGCACGCGATTAACTGATTTAACACTATTTTGAGCACTTCACACATGCACTCATTTATGCTAAAAAAGCAATGTCCAGTAATGATTTGAATGCAACACCAACTGTAATGTGTGTAATGAAATGATGTACAAATGTGGAAAAACAATAACTTCCAAAACTATCCCTCCCCAACTGTCTCTACACAACTCCTGTCATGTGCTGCAAGGAGTACTTGCATAAGTCACAGACAGGGCACATGTGTGTCCTGGGCCCATTTACCTCCCCCTTTTGTGTTAGGCGTGCAGTTGGGTGCCGAGCTGGACAGCTGCCTTGAATGTCACCTTGGGCTGTAGGAAACGGAACTAGCAGGCGTTGAAATGGTGGATGGTGCGTGGGCCAGTTCCGTGGGCCGTCTGTCTAGGAATGCCTGGAGGAACATCGCTATTGTCTTAGCAATTGATGACATCACACTTTTGCCCTCTCATACCCTCCTGGACATCTGTATTATGGCATTTGTACAACGGCCAAGTGCACAAGCATTCTGACGCCCACTAGCCTGCACACTCTCCTGCATCAACTACACCTCCTGAAGGTGCTGCTGCTCTAGGGCAGTCAAGGCATCCTGGCGTTCCTCCTTGCACCCGAGTCACTGGGGAAGCTTGGCGTTGCGGGCTCATTGGGGCCATCGGGCTGAATCGCAATGGCTCAACAGTGCTGTGGTCGGTGGTCTCCCCTGTGTCCACTCCACCATCGTCTGCTATGTCCTCTGCACTGGACACATTTGCATGTGGCTGCGGTGGTGGTACTGCAGAAGCTGGGGCTGCCTGGATGGGTCCAGCTGGGGAGACCGGTGCTGCCTGGATGCGTGCAGCTGGGGCGAACATTGCTGCCTCAACGTGTGCAGCTGGGATGGCAGTGGCAGTTGTGCCTGTTGAGGCTGTAGTGTCTTGGGTGGAGGTGGTGGTGGTGGTCCGTTGGCCCTGCGGCGTCGACGGCTGGTACCCCTTGAGGTGCTTAGCTTGGCCTCCTCATTGTCAGATGATGTGCCTGAGGGAGTCACAAACGCAGGTTGTCAGTGAACAGTGGGGATTGATAAGGCACAGATACATGCATTATCTTGGTTGTGCCTGTGCTGTGCCAGGTACATGGCGGGGTACATGGCATGGTACACACATGCTTGTGTCATGTGTACTGTGAGGGTGGATGTGTGATGTTCGTACATGGTAGAGTGGTGTGCCGGAGATACTGTCGTGGTGTACTGACAATTGCTGGGCACGGTGTTAGGGGTGTGACCTTCATGCTGTGGGATGCTGGGTTGGGGAGGGGCGTGGTATGGATGGGGTCTGCATGTGCCTGCTGCTTGTAGCACTTACAGGGATAGGTGGGCATTTATGCTGATGGTTCATGCTGGCTGGGAGTCACATGTTGCCTTTGTGTGTGACGCTGTTCATTTGTGGGTGGATATCGGGCTTAGCACTGATGTGACTTTGTGCCAGGGGAAGCACGCATGCATTAAGCTGCGGCAGGGTGATGTGCGTTTGTGTGGAAGCAGAAGCATGTTCTGTTGGCAGTACAGGGTGCCTGTGCTGTGTTCTAGGTGTATTAGTGGGATGTGTCATGTATGGGGGGCTGGGTGTATGTCGGTGTATGCACCCAGGTTGCTGGTCTTTTGGGGGCTGGAGGGGTCATGCAGGTGTTTTTGGTGTTGTGGACGATGCACTTGACATTCATGTCATGTGTTGGTACAGTAGTTGGTGCAGGGTGGACAGGGAGGTTGACATTACATTGGGGTTACGTGTACTCGTCAGCCTCTTCAGGTGTCCCGGCTCTGGCCTCCGCAGAACTGACCCCTTCAATGGCCTTGAGGTGCAGCACACTGTTGCACGTCTCCTCCAAGGGCAGCAGGCATATTTGGGATGCGTGCCCGCCACCTGTGGCCATGCTCTGTCTGCGCTGGGCTGAGAGATGGTTGTGCACCCTCAATCGCAGGGCATCCCACCTCTTGTGGCAGTCTCGCACTATGCAGAGGATTGTGCCGACAGGGCCACCTCCTCCCAGAGGCTCTTCTTGTGCAGCTGGGCCTGCCTGCGCTGGTCGTTTGAGAAGAGCTCTGCAGCATGCTGGACAATGGTCTGCGTTAGCATGTTCAACTCTGCCTCAATGAAACGTGGCTTGCGCATCTCACAGAATCTTGATTTCATGGTCAAAGTGGAGTTTCTGTGGTCAGGAGTAGTCGATGTCGCCTGTGCTTCCAGGACTGCGATGGATTGTGTTTTTTTAACGGCCGCCGGCCGATTTCCTGTTTCGGTGATCACTTTGTTTCCAGTCACGGTATTTGCGGATCGTTGTTTCCGGTACTGGTCGCTCTGGGAGCATATTGCCGGATTCTGAGTCATTGGCGTGTCATGATGCCTACCCCCGGGGACCCAGACCAGGTCCAGCAACCCCAGAAGCAGGCATCAAGTTATTTTAGGCAAGCCCAAAAACCCCTGCTAGGGGCTGTTTGGGTGCGGTCATGGCGCCTATGGCGCCAGGCTCATATGGAGAGTCAGGCCTGGCGCCTATGGCGCCAGGCTCATATTTTTTTACTCGGGCAGGGCTGGGGAGGAATACTTACCTGGGACTACTTTGGAGGCTATTTAAACCACGCCCGAAGGGCAGCACACGCTTCGTGTTATTCTGCATCCCGCAGCGCAACGCTCACCGTGCCTGCAAGTCTGCATCCAGTCTTCTGCCACGCCCGCCTCCAGTTTGGAGCTCCTAGAAAAAGGGAGAAAGAAGGAGAAAAGGTTAGAACAAGAGCAATACCTTTGATCCTTACCTGAATTCCCTATCCGTCGCGCCTTCGAGCTGGAAGAAAGAAGTTATTTTATGCGCGTCGCCTCGCTTGCTGCAGCGCCGCGCTGAACTCACCGGCCTTCGCAGCATCTTCACATTCCACCGCATCCTCCTGCATGGAGAAAGGGCCGCATTCCGGCACCTAAGGAGTAGACAAGAACAGCAAGGTGAGCCAAGGGAATACACAGAGGAATATAAGTAACCCCCCCCCATAGACTTACCTGATTTTACCACCGGGGGTACTATTCCTCTTCACAGGTCGGCGCAGCTTCCACTGCATCTTCACCGAACCCCGGCCCCTAAGGGGAAACAAAAGGACGGCAAGGTGAAACAAAGGGACTATCAAGGGGAACCCTCCTCACCACATTAGACTTACCTGATTTTACCACCGGAGGTATTATTCCAAGACTTCATACTTTCTCTCAGTGCCTGAATAAGGGAGAAAGCAACAGGTTACATATTGACATTATTTATCGAACTGTGTTGGAAATACAAATCCTTACCAGAATATTATCGGTTGCCAAGAGGAACTCTTCACTAGGGTCAAGCTGCAATCTGCAAGGAATCGGACAAGAGTGAAAGTCAGGCATTTGAACTCTTACGAACTACATACTTTTCGGAGTCAATATTGTTCTGGAACTCGCCAATTTCTTCGAGCCAGTGAAGCAACTGGTTATCAACACGCCCCTGCACTCAATGCAGGATGGAGAGCTCATCTTTTCAAACCATCAGGTGAGACTATAAGAGGGGACATCAAAGGTGATCCGTGGGGAGAACAGTGGGGGTGGGGGGAATTACACTCAACTCCACGTGTGGTTAATTCCCTTTCTCCATTTGCAGAAGAATATTCCTACGGGCCAAGCAAACAAAGCTAGGTGGGCCAGTCCAGTCTGTCATCTCAGCCCTACGCGTCACATTGGTGGAGACCGCAGCTGTCCAGTTCAGATCGACGCCTCTGTAGGAGCCAGGTGAGCGTAACAGGATGACTGTGTTGGTATTTTTGGGGGGTTTTGATGGTGTTTCCGGCATGAGCAGGCACGACAACAGTAATCATCCAGAGAGTCCAGCATCGCGGGTTGCCGGACACGGTGGCACCGGCATACTGGAAAATCTGATTTCTTACCTGCATTTTTGTGATGAGGCCCAGTGTCTTAAAAACTAGCGACTCATAAGGGCTTATGTTTAATTTGTGCCTTTTAGTTATTGCTTGGTCTGGAAAAATGCACTTTCCCAAGCCCACTTGCCAATCAATTATTCTCATCTATTGTAACGATTTGCATGGTATCGTCACTTATCCCCAAGGGGGAATCCTTTCCCATGAGGCCAGGCAGGTGTGGCCGCTACCCAATAGTCCCCCTAGGAATGGTATAATGCGGGAGGACCTCATGGGGAGGGACTCCCCCTCTGGGGATAAGGACGATCAACTACGGTATACCACGGTGGCCAATGTCACACCTCAACCTTCCCCAACACCCCAATGCCAAACCACTTTCTTGACAGAAGATCAATGCATTTCTGTAGAGTAGGAGAAACAGCCACAACAGAAAGTACCAGGATAAATAAGAGCACAGAAGACATGAAGATTACTAACTGTGCTAGTACTGGTACGAAGTAGCCCCGAAGATGCATGAAGAGCAATCCATCAAGAACAGCAAAGGATTTTGATAATAGACCAGGATGGGCCTGGCAACATTGTTAAAGCAGAGAAGAAAGACTGAAGACTTGGTTAAGCTCAGCCGGGAGAGACAGCAGGTGTGGAAACCACCCAGAGCGGGAGTTTCAAATCCTGTCGGCTGACTGGGAATGCCGAAGATCGGATGACGCCGGCAAAGCACTGAGGGCGTTCTCTGTGGGTATAGCTGGAGCAGACAAGAACACAGAGCAGGAAGAGAGAGCTGAGCAGACCAGTAGAATGCAGAGCTGCAGAAGCAGATGAGAAGCATGAAGAGCCAAAGAGACGCTCCCAGTCCCAGGAAGCCCCAGGGGCATACAGAAGTCCCAAGGAATGAAACAGGAGTTACGAGAAACCTGGAGGGGACGCAGGGGTGGAAGAGAGGCAGGCTAGAGAGGCTCTTCGCAGACCCAGTAGTAACCGTCAAACTACTAGGAAGGACACATCTAGCATCCTGGCCGAACCTCTTTGTCGCAGTGGCTGCAATAAGTCCACTGACCACCAGAGAATGGTCTGGGATCCGAACACAAGAATATTGAGCATACGAGGAAAAAATCCTTATTGCAGTGTCAACAATAAGCCCACTGACCACCAGAGAAGGGTCTGGGAGCACAACACAAGCATATCGAGAATCCGAGGAGAACTTCCTCGTCGCAGTGGCAGCAATATGCCCATTGACCACCAGCGACGGGTCTGGGACCCAGACATAACTATATTAAGTATCCAAGGGAAGCATGGAAAGTCCACAAAGGCCCTGAGAAGGACTTGGGACTTTGCCAATACCAGATGGGAGACATTCTGAAAGATCCTTTAGTATTCGTTTGGGGCAGGGAACTCCCTCTTAGAAGATGGGGATAGTGACGATTTCTAATTAGAGGTTTTTGCCAACCAAAATGTCACCATTGTGCCAGCATCCTTCTTCAACACCCTTACACTATCCTGACCTACATCAATTAGAATAGGGTGCACTCTTGAAGGCAAATATAGCAACAAAGCGCAAGTGTACATTATAGGAATCGGCAGAAAATATCGACAATTTCGGAGGGCAGGATCAACAAAAGGTAGTTTAATATATAGGGCCTCATTACGAGTCCGGCGGTAAAACCGCCTGGTTACAGCCGGACTCGTATTACCATTCCGCCTCCGTGATTCCCGGAATTACCGGGGCATTACAACCCCGGTTTCCCAGGAATCACGGAGGCGGAATGGTGTTAATCCCCATTCCCATTGAGTCCTATGGGACTCAATGGGAATGGGGATCATGGAAACACTGGCAGCATCTCGTAATGCTGCCGGTGTTTCCTCGTCCGCCTGCAGGTGGGCGGTGTTAAACCCGCCAGGTCAGACCTGGTGGGAATATCAACTCCCGCCTGCAGGAGTCGGGATCAGGCGGTCCGGAAACAACAGTGGCGGTGGGTTTACCGCCACCGTTATTTCCGGACCGCCTGATTTGTAATGAGGCCCATAGTCTTATATAAAGCGCAGCTACCCCCGAAGGCTACCATGATGCTATGCAGAATATTCTGCTAATATATAACTGACTGATAACACAAGTTTGACAAAGTCTGTCATACAGGAAAAAGGAAGCTCTTTAGCTGGTTCCAGACTATATTGTCCAGCTTGTGAATGGACACTGTAATTGTGAGGAAGGCTGGTATGAAAAGGAGCATTTGCCAATTTTTCTAGCAAAAAGAAGTTGCAAAATGAGATTTTCCTAGCATACGGTTTGTCAAGGAATACACTTTCTGAATGCGTCATCACATTTTGGGTGATATTGGTTAGGGTGTACCAAATAGTAGAAGTATTGAGCCGAATACCCAATAGTTGAACAAGTATTCGGCCGGGCCGAATACAGAGCCGAATTGTTGCCTTTTTAATAAACATAGTTATGTAGACAAGAAAAACCCTTTGTAAATTAAAAACACACTTTAAAATATGTATATCCATTCTTCATTGCATTTCTTTTCTTTTTTGTCTAGGAAGTGTGAAGGAATCAAGAAGTAAGACACAGACAACAGATTCGCTTTTCTATATCAAGTGGTTTATTTTATTTATGTCGGGATGGCGTAAGGTCTAACCTGCCCTATGCTAAAGTAGGATTTGCTTACCTGAAGAAACTAAGGATAGTCTGCGTCATTAAGTTCAACTAAAAAGTCTGTCTGTGTCCAAAACCTATACTTGCCCTCACAACTAAAGATGTACAATGTGTAGGGATGTAAGCAAACAAAAGAAACAGTGTGCCAAAATAAAGTTCAGAGCTTCTTCCAGCTCCTCACTTACTTTTCAGCTTTCCCTTCCCCGAGTTCAACACCGTTCCAAAAAGGCATCAGGGTTCCCTTCCCCAAGAAGCCATTCTTCCAGCTTCAGAACTACAGGCAGTTCAAAAATCTCTTGGCTTTCAATACTAATTCCAGTTCAGCTTTGCAACCATCCAGGTTTCTCAATAGTTCATACAGATTGTTCTTTTCTTCATTTACTACAGCACTTGTTATACAATACAACCTCTGTATGTCGGTTTTCCTTGGATCTATCCAAGTATGGGTCACTCGGTCTAGGCACAGTTGTCGGACCACATGGTCCACCCATTACATGTCACGCAACCGGTAACCCATGGCACTTTGTTATACTTATTTGTTCTCTTTGGACTTCCTTACCAACACAGGTCTTCTCGCTCTGAAACTGTGTCATTTCTCAACATTCACTTCGGTTTCTCCTTGGCAGTCTCTTGACTTTATCACAACTTGTATTTCACACAGTTCACTCTGTGGTGTTCATCCTTTTCCACCACCTTTCTTTCACATTGCCCATTAGTGCTCATCACTTGCTTTACACTCGAGTCATAAGCATTAAATACTTGCTTCACTTTGTTTATAAGTGCTCTTCAATTGCTTTCAATTAGTTTCCATTCATGATGTATTTTCATACACTTTTCATATCTTTCCTTCAGTTCACTATTCAATCCTTCTTGTTGCAATCTTAAAGTTACTTTGCAGCTTGTTCGGTGTTCAAAATTCCTCAATTTGGTTTCCCACCACAATTAACATAAGTTTGATATGAATTTTCATATGCCCCTTTCCAGCCCCCAGAGGGCCCGCTATGAGTGCTCCCTTTTTCACACTCACCAGTGTACAGCCGCTCCTATAGGTGTCTTCTTTCCTCTGTTTGGCTTCTCCTCGCTCTGCTTGAACTCTTAGGGAGCTCCAGTAAGCAGTGCTTGCAGCCTTTGAACCTTGCTGCTGCAGCCGCTGAAGTCTGGAGCGCAGAATGTGCGACGCTCCGGCTGTGGACACACGGCACAGGGGATTGCAAGTGACTCGACCCTCTCGTGGTCCGCTCAGGCCCCGGGCGTCTCTCTCATCCCTCTGCAACACACAGCATCCTTTTCACTGGCCCCGTTCCGGTCTGCTCCACGTATGCGCGCTGTGTTCGCCTCCCCAGGTGGCTTCCCTCCCCTGCTTGAGCTGGCCTCTAATTTCATACACCTGTGGACCTTAACAGGTTGCAGGTGTAAGTCCTTTGCCTGATAATAGTTGGTTCTATTACCGTTACATGCCTGACCAGTCCAATGGTATTCCTCCACAGTCCTCTTCCTAGTCCCAGTACCAAAGTGGTGTGAATGAATGGGAGTGTGCATAACTCCCGGTTGCCTCCTCCTTGTCCCAGTCTTAAAGGGAAATGATATGAAATGGGTTTGTGTATGTGAAAGAGGTAAAGGATGACAATAACCTATGAAGGCAGGGGGAGGGGAGGGTTCAGTCTGGCAAGGGAAAGGTGTATACTATGTCTCGCCCAAAGGCATCCTCTCCCCACTCCCCAAGGTTACTCCACCAAGGTGATCATCCCTCGCATATCTACCCCCAGGATCGGGATCAAAGAAAGATGGCCTTTCCCTGGCCACCTGAGAGGAAGATCCACGGGGAGAAGATGGGAGGATGCCTTCAGGTTGCTCACATACCCTTCCCCTATGCGTGTTTGACTTGGATGTTTCACAGGGAAACCGGGAGAGAAAGTCTACATTACTCTGATCTCGACCCTTTTGATGTTCCACTGTGAAACAATAGGACTGAAGGTCCAGGAACCACTGCATGACTCTTGGATTTAACTCCTTTCTCTGACTAATCCACACTAAAGGAGTGTGGTCTGTGATCATTCTAAATGTGCAGCCTAAGTTTAGTTTAGTTTATTATTTGTAGAGTGCACCTAACCCTGAGGTATCTGGGCGCATGAGCATAGGTGATTCGTTACAAGTACATATAAGTGGAAGAAGACAAAAGGCTTGATGACCAGGTTACAGAATGATTAACGTGCCAATATTAGGAATAAATGCAACGAAGCTGCAGACTGCAGAGCAAGGTAATAAGAGTTAGCACAATTACATAAAGGACAACATGTAGCTAATCTAAGGGCCAGGAGTACTAGACTCACGCAGGCCATAAATAACAGTAGTAAGATCAACGGCACAGCCGTAGGGTGGTTAAGAGTAGGAGGTGGATTCAGTAGTAGCAGATGCAGTGGAGGTTAAGTTAATGTTGCTGGGCACAGAATTTGGCTTTCACCTTGGATCTAAAAGTCCAAAAAGAAGGTTCAGCTCTCATGGCTGAAGAGAGAGAGTTCCAGCACTTAGCAGCTAACACCGGGAAGCTAGACCCCCCTGCAGTTTTCAATTTGTACTTAGGGATGTTGAGACAGTGTAGGTAAAAGGATCTTGTAGGTCTGGAACGTTGGATCTTCGAGAATGTCAGTCAGATATTTGGGGGATGTGTTTGACAAGCATTTGTGTGTGATGACTAGTGTGCGCAGTAAGATTCTGTCGCGCACTTGTAACCAGTGTGTATCCAGTCTGATAGCTGGAGCGTGGGATATTTATTGCAGATATAAGGGCATTGTTCTGAAGAACTTGTAATCTATTCAGATTACGTTCAGAAGAGCCTAGGAATAAGGCGTTACAATAGTCCAGTTAGATAAAATCAAAGCTATGGCTAGTGTAAAGCAGCTATTTGTGGACAAATAAGGTTTGTAGGCATTGATTAATTTGTTAGTGTATGCTGTGGTAGAGGCTGTAGTATTAACTTGTTTTTTGAAGGAGAGGGTATGGTCTAAGTAGACACTGTTAGGGAGAATTCTCATTCTATGGCTATTTTCCCTCACCTAGTGAGTCCCCCAGCAGCTTTGCTGGATTTCTGGAGTTAATCATTTCCACTTGGTAAGAGTGTGAGCCTTTTTCCCACTCTTAGATGTGTTTTGCCATGTGTATTTTTACTGTTTGTGTGATAGTGGGCTCTGGAGGACCCCACTCCATGAACCCCACTTTTCATGTGTGTTACACCGCACCTTCCGTGCAGTAACACAGGGTTGTCTTTGAGACTTCCCCTGACTCCATTTTCTGGGGCTGACTACTGTCCCCCAGAAAACAGGTAAAGTTGCCATTTACTTTACATAGACATTTAAAACTACAGACCCAGTACACCCCATCTTACATGGAGTACTGGAAAGGGTTAACTCCTATCCCTTTTTGTCTGTGCCTCTCTGAGCTTTGTTTTGCTCTTTTAACATTTAGACTTGGCTGGTGGCAGTGATATCTACCCTAGCTTTTCTACCACGATTATATTATATAAACGTGGTACTGTTCCAGGCTATCATAGTAGCATCGAACATAAACCCGCTTGACCAAATACTCTTTCTTTTTGCCCCGGTCGGGTTTATTCGCCTTCTTGTATTTTACTTTGCGTGGCAAACCAGGTTTTCCTTCTTTGTTCACCGTCTTTTGGCGGACTTCTCTCAAGAAGCCCTCTTTTTGGCGCCTGGGTGTCTAGGTGGGCTGAATGTGAGGGAGGGGTGTAGTCCCCCCATGCACAGGGTATCCTTGGAAACCCAAGTCGCACTTTGTCATGATTGGCTAAGGTGGTTGTCTAGGACGGACAACCCCCCTGCTGGGTGATTGACAGCCAGGCTGTGTGAATGGGGGATTTTCGCATAAAATGCAGGACTCTTGGGCTGGAAGTCAGTCGCCACTGGAGCTGCAAGAAACCGAAAAGAAGCCGAGAAGAAGACGGCTGCTGCAACTACAGAGTCCCGGTGGAGCCCTGCTGTAGTCCTGAACTATCTACCCTTCGACGACAAGAGAAGATCCAGTCCGGAGTCTTCTTCCCTTGAGCTTGGTGGGATTAACCAGCTCATCTTCCATAGGCAGAGGATCCTCTTCTTGGTCGAAATCGCTGCACACAGCTGTAGTGGTCCGGAGAGCCTCTCCTGTTTTAAAGGAGTGCACCTTTTATTCACTGTTGCTTTTGCTGCTGCTGGCCTCATCCGTGGGTAGTGCAGATTGCTCCAGACGTACTCCTTGTCCCCACGACTGAAGTCACAAGAACCGTGAGTCTGCCGGAACTACCAGGAACAACTGCCGTGGCTCCAGCTCTTCTTCACTTGAATCAGGCACTGTTTCCGACCTAAAGGAACTAGGGTGAATCCCTTTTTTCCTTACTAAAGGCTTGTCCTTATCTTCCTTCCCTCTTATATCTTTTGCTTCCTCTTGTGACAATATCCAAGTACTCCTGGCAATCTCGAATCGTGAACTATATTAACCGTGTGATGCTCGACAACAGGAACCCTGTTCCACTTGACACTGGCACAGGCCTATTGACTTTTATTCACTTGTAAGAAAGTGTCCTCTGATTCTATCTGCCTTGACAAAAGTATTGCCTATGATTTTTATCCCCAACTCTCTTGTGTTGATTCATGTGCTAAGTGTGTTTTAACTCCGGTAACACTTCTTCCCGTGGGTACGTTTATCTTTAGTAAGACTAAACTGTCATTACTGTCAAAAAGTGATCGCATCTGTCCCCCCGGTAACGTCTTTGTTTCACAACACCGGTCTGTCAAAACTAAAAGGTACTTACCTTGAATTGTGCTGCACAAAGTGAATTGGTTGTGTGTAGTGTATTTTACGTGTGGTTTTACATTAACAGAAGTGAAGTGTTTTACGAACAGATGGTCTAGAAATAAATGTACTTTTACTTTTCAACCAAAAACCTTGAGTCAGTGTTTGCTTGAGTCACAGTAATTGTGGTCCTTTGTGTAATCTCTACTACTGCTCATTTGCTCTTGAGATAAGTCTGGCTGCTCCGCTACTACTACCACACTGTGTGGTACAGGCTTGTACCAAAGGTGAACTTGTATTACCACTTGTAGTCTTAATTGTGTGTAGTGGTCCCTTAGGGCACTGCACAGGATTCTGCTTAACAGACACCTATAGTTTTAACCTCCATGGCAACTTTGATGATGCTCCCATCAATGTTGAAGGTCTTGTAACATGTATCTAGTTTGTTCAGACAAGCTTGGGATCCAATGATCAGAAGCTCTGTCTTGTCGTCATTTAGAGACGTGGCTGCTGTGGGCAGCCATCCACGCCTGTATTTCGAGGAAAATATCATTTAACATTTCAGAGTCCAGGTTGTCAAGACGATCAAAGAGGAGCTTTGTGAAGATGTTGAATAGCGTGGGTGAGACACAGGACCCCTGCGGGACTCCACAGTAGATCGGTACTGGTTCAGCCGACGCTGTAGATGCGAAGACCCTAGTTGTTCTATTTGAGAGAAAAGATTGGATCCAACTAGCGGCATCCAGAGAGAACACAGCAGCATTGGTCAGATGTTTGGTCAGGATCTGATGGTCAGCGAGATCAAACGCTGCTGATAGGTCCAGCAGTAGAAGGATGGCCAGATTGTCCTCATCTGTGGCCTTATCCATTTGGATTTTTAGATCCAGAATGGCAGTTTATGCCTGGGTCTGAATCCGGACTGTCGCAGGCCAAGAAGGTTGTTGTCTTCCAAGTGTTTTTGAATTTGGAGATAGGCTGCTCAATCTAATATTTTTAGGAGGAATGGGACTGTTGTTGTAGGTCTGTAATTGGTCAGTATGTTTAGGTCTAAGGTAGGTTCTGAATTCTGGCGTTGTAAATCTCTCTTTTGGTATTGATTAGTAGCAGCAGTAGTGAATTTTTCCATGTTGGGGCTTGAGGGAGTTTTTCTCCAGGTAGCTTCGGATGATCTTTTAGCATTGCAGAGTGATTTTAGTTCAGCTGTAAAATATTTATTTAGATGGGCTGCAGGTTTAGCCTTTCTTAGTTTATGTGGGGCAATTCTATTTAGAGCATGTTCTATGGTACCGTTGTACAGGTCAACCAATAAGGATGGGTCCTTCTCCGAGTTATATGGTAAAGCTGTAGCAAGGGTAATAAGTTGTCTAATGTCAAATGACAATTATTTCTGGACAGGGTTTGTGTGGCGATGCTGGTGCTAGTGTTAATGTGGGCGCCCTTCTGTATGGTAAAGATGATGCAATGGTGGTCTGACCAGGCATGCAGCGTATTGTTAAGGATTGTAGTGGTGCAATTTAGGTCTGCCAGCCAGTCCAATGTTCTACCCTTGATATGAGTAGGTTCATTAATACGTTGTTTGAAGCCGAGTTGTGCGGTGGAGTTATCTGAAGTGGTGGCGTTAGAGTCATTAGGGTCGTAATACAGGTAGTATTTAAGATGGAATACAGCCCATTTGATTGCCATTTGATTGCCAGTGCCTCAAGCTCAATAACTGAGTAGTTCTTTTCTGTAGGAAATAGCTGCTTGCTGATATATAATATAGGATGTTCCAGTCTGTCATGGTTTTGGGAAAGGATGGCCCCTACATCCATCAAAGAAGCATCAGTCTGCAAAATAGATTCCTTGGGGAAATTTGCTACTTTCAATATGGGGCTCTGACACAGTGTCGTTTTTAGAGTGGTGTAACAAATCTCATCTTGCTTATCCTACCTGATCCTTTGGGCCTCAGCATTCTTCAGTTTGTCAGTGAGTCGTGAGGTCTTGCTTGAAAGGATTGGAATTAACTGGCAGTAATAGCCGATTAACCCGAGAAAGGCTGTCAGATCTTTTTTTGTTTTCGGCGTGGGTGTATCAAGAACCGCTGTAACCTTTTCCTGCTCGGGTTGAACAGTACCATTACCCATGAAAAACCCTTTGACTGCGGATTAAAGGCATGGTCTAGTAAAAAATTTGATTTAAAAAATAGATAGGCAACATAAAAAAAATACTAGCATTCTCTTTTTTAAAACTTCCTACGTAAAATTTTGAATTATTCAAGCTCAAAATTCGCAAAAGCAAGCACATGGGCGCATCCATTTTGTGAAATGGATGCCCTCCTGTGCTGGCTTTTGCGGCACTAATGAAGGAAAAGCCAGCCAGCTGTAGTAAACAAAAGCTACCGCTGGGTGGCTTTCCCTTCATTAGTGCTGTACGTGGAGGACGGGGACCGGAGACCAGAGCAGGAAAGCTGCAGCTGAATCTCGGTAAGTGCTATTTATTTAAAAAAAAAATAAGCACTAGCTGGGGGTTATTTTCTAAGTTTTCTGGGCTGGAGGAGCCCGGAAAACTTAGAAATAAAACCGCAGCTTTAAAAACGTTGTATTTATGTTTGCGGTCGCTTTTGAAGTGACCGCAAACATAAATACAACGTTATTGTGTTGGAAAACGCTGCGGTTTTTCTTTCCAAGTTTCTCAGGCTCCTCCGGCTCGGAGGAGCCTGAGAAACTCGGAAAGAAAAACCGCAGCGTTTTCCAAAACAACTGCGTTGTTTCTGCCTGAATCTGCTTTCCCATTTGGGGCTCTCGGGCTTCGGAGCCCAAGAGCCTCAAATGGGAAAGCAGATTCAGGCAGAAACAATGCGGCATTGCGGAAAACAACCACGTTGTTTCTGCCTGAATCTGCTTTCCCATTTGGGGCTCTGGGGGAGCACCGGAGACCCAAAGTGATAGCCACAGCAGGCAGAAACACAACGCGGTTGTGTTGGAAAACGCTGCGGTTTTTCTTTCCGAGTTTCTCAGGCTCCTCCAGCCCGGAAAACTTAGAAAAAAAAACGCTGCTAGTGCTTATTTTTTTAAAAAAATATATAGCACTTACCGAGATTCAGCTGCAGCTTTCCTGCTCTGGTCTCCGGTCCCCGTCCTCCGCGTACAGCACTAATGAAGGGAAAGCCACCCAGCGGTAGCTTTTATTTACTACAGCTGGCTGGCTTTTCCTTCATTAGTGCCGCAAAAGCAAAAGCCAGCACAGGAGGGCATCCATTTCACAAAATGGATGCGCCCGTGTGCTTGCTTTTGCGAATTTTGAGCTTGAATAGCTCAAAATTTTACATAGGAAGTTTTAAAAAAGAGAATGCTAGTATTTTTTTTTATGTTGCCTATCTATTTTTTAAATAACATTTTTTTACTAGACCATGCCTTTAAGCCAGTTTGCATTTTCTGACGTTTGCAGTTAGTCCTGCTTGTTTTAGTACTCGCATGACTGTGTAAAGGTAGTACAAATGATCTTCCCAAGTTTTACTGTGTATCACAATATCATTTATATAGGCTCTGCAAAAGTTCAAGTAAGGTTGGAGAATCTTGTCCATTAATATCTGAAATGTTGCGGGAGCAACATGTAGACTGAATGGTAATACTTTAATTAAAACAGACCTATGGGAGAAGCAAAGGCAGTTTTCCCTTTGTCAGGTCTATATAGTGGAATCTGCCAATAGCCTTTGGCAAGATCTATAGTAGAGAGCATTACCTAGCAGGTCAATAAGATTGTCAATACGTGGCATTGGGTAAGCGTCAAAGGCAGATATGGCATTTACCTTCATAAAGTCGACGCAAAACATCCAACTCCCATCAGGCTTTGCCACCAACACGATAGGGGAGGACCAGGGGCTAGTAGATGGTTCAATAATATTAGCCTCAGGGGGGCGTGGCTTGGAGGCCATGCAGTAGGAGGCGAAGCTTGGCAGCTCCCGAATGATCCTAATGAACATCTGAGTAAGCTGGCTTAACTTGCTGTAAAGCACAGCAAAAATACAGGCATTGGTGTCGGAACACCCAGAGATCAGCTGGGGAGCCTGCGGCGAAGAACCAGAGGAGGAAGAAAAGTCGCATCTAAGATGGCAGGCGCCAAGAAAACACTGTGTGCGGCGAGTGCGGTGTGGCCCCCTGGACGGGGGGACGTGGGCCGGAGGGACCAGCCACATCGACATAGGAAGCTGCCGGAGTTGGAAGGGAGCACGGGCCGTTAGACCACAGTCAGGAATAACCGACCACCTACAAGGCCAGTGTAAAGTGAAGGGGCAACTCAACAGCAGCCACCGACCCCGTTCTCCGTTGTGTGTGGTGCAGCACACTGCGGTGCCGATCTGGCGGCGGCCCTGGGCTGAGTGCCTGGGAGCACGCTGCAAGAGGCATAGATACCCAAGTGTCCCTCATCCTGGGGGAGGGAGTGAGGAATACCAGATGCAGGCACTGCACTGTGCGGGACCCGGGCACGAAGCCCACGCCGCATGAACGACCCAGGCAGGAGCCTTTTAATGTACGACACATCCCCCGGCCTGCACCACGAGGAGGACACAGCACGGAGCCATGGTGCACACATAGATCCAGACTCGGCTATGCAGGGCGGACCATCTCTCGTTTGGGGGTGCTGCAGGAGAGAGACAGCGACAGGACACTGATACAGTGGCTGAGCACCATGGGGTGAGAGGCCTACACGCTGCGGTGCACCAAGAAGAATCTACACGGGCCTAGGCCTGCACCAGGGACAGCCTACACCAGACACCCGGTAGGCACATCAAACGTGGAGGTAAAGCCGATTCGCAGCGCTGGGGGAACGGTTGCCTGTCTCCAATGTGGTCTGCCCACGGAGAAGTAGACTATAACAACGATCCCGCTGCAGCGTTGGGGGCCCCTTGCCGGCACAGACACTGTGGCACTAAGAACTGTTCCCCCTAGGGTCTGCCCACTGTAAAACTCAAGCAAGTGGGAAACAGCAGAAAGATGTACATGACTGCGTTCCACACTACAGCGCAGTCTGCCCATATGGGTTAATCAGCGGGCAAGGAAGGACCGTAAAGATACGTCCTGCAAGAGCAACAAAGCTGTCTCTGCACCCTGTGTGCCAGCTCCCGCCGTGGCCCGGTCCTGAAGAACAGTTGCGACACAGGCAGCATCACTGGAGCGAACGCCTGCACATTGGTGTCGCACTCTGTGACAGTGGATAAACTTATCATACTGCACATATCAGAGCTGCATTAAGGACCAGCCACAGCCCTGGCCAACATAAAAGGCAGTCTGAACTGGGAAGACTGCAAGCACATCAAGTGCAGAAGTACATGGGATTCATAGCACTGGGGGAAAGGGTAATTCCTGCAAAAGAGTCAATGGGCCTCATTACGAGGTAGGAGCTAGCCATGGTGCTAATAGCACCATGGCTACCCCCTTACCTCATACTGGGTCCGGGTTCTCGGAATGGGGATTTACCGGGTCATTCCAACCTTGGAGGACCCAGTAAATCCCCATTCTGAGTACCATTCCCCATTCCCATTTGAGCCCCCAGAGGGCTCAATGGGAATGGGGAAGTAGCTAATAACGGTACTGCAATTTGCTCTTGTTAGTTCTGAAGTCCCTTAGCGGGTCCCGTCCTTAACACCTGGTCAGACCAGGCGTTAAGTAAGGGACCAACTAAGGGAGCTCGGAATAAGGAGGTAAGGGATTACCGGCACTGGCACCCTTACCGGTGCCGTAAATCCCTTACCTCCTACCTCGTAATGAGGCCCAGTGAGTCATTACGTGGAGACATAACCCGCGGGGCTCATTTGGCTCACTGAATTATAGCAACAGGACTGGGCTACTAGAGACGGGGGAGAGTACAGCCCACTCGCTGGACAATATAGGGGAACACAAGGCTCAGGAATAGAGCGAACATCTAACGATGGAGGGATGAGGCTGGGTTGATAGTGGAGTCACGCCACAGAGCAAAGAGGACGCACACCGCAGGAAGCTGCTCAGGGCAGAATTAAGGTTAAAAAAGACTGCCAGAAGGGAGGACGCACAACCCGCTCAAGATGAAGGAATGCCTAGGCAAATCAAAAGTGGGCAGAGGCAAACAAACCAGCATTGAGCCTTTTGCCAGAAAGTCAGACAAGGGCCAAACCACTCCATCAGAGGCAACCATGGCCTCATCCAGCACAGTACAGCAGGAGGAAGGCGAGAGCTCGATATTCGAAGCTAATTTTGGCCCTGAAGGCGTCTCTGGAGAACAAGTTGGATACAGCCATAGCATCCCTAAAGATGTCCCTGTAAAACAAAATGGACAGTGATGGTGGATGTGAGCCTCTTCCGACCGGATGTACCGACCCTGGCAGACCGCATGGGCACGGCGGAACAACAGGGGCAACAAAACACCACTGATGTTGCAGCCACTCAGACTCAAATATCAGACGCGCTCCAAATGGTCAAGATCCTGGAACAGAGCAGGGAGGACGCAGAAGGAAGGGCTCAAAGGAATAATGTCCGGATTGTCGGACTACCGTAGGGAGAAGAGGGCCAGACCCCCACGAATTATGTAGAGAATCTCCTGCTCCAGGAGATTGGGGCGGGGGTACTATCCAAAGACTTTGCAGTGGCGAGAGCCCACAGGCCCCAGACCAGAAGGCCCCAACCAGGAGCCCCCCAAGATCAATGATCGTCTGGTGTCAGGGCGCAGGGCGTTCTAAGGGGGAATCAGGGTTCAAAGAGGGGCCCCAGACATAGAAAAACCAACCACAAAACAAACCAAACCCAAAGGAACAGCCTCCAGCCTTATAGAAGACTTCTATCCCCTTTTTAGACAAAAGGCCCTCCGGACCACAACTCCCAGCAGCCTCTGGGCCGGGAACTACTTTTCCACTCCGAAGCTGGGAGGGGCTCGCGCACGCGCAAAGAACAAAGGCACTGGGCTTTTGCTTAAGCTCCCGACCGGAACGGACGGATCCTCCAGAGCTCCTGCCGAAGGGGACCACGCGAGGGGCCACGCCCCAAGGAACCACCATTCCGGTCCCTCGCATAGACAAAATAAGTACAGCAAAGCCCTGGCGACCCAACCCTGCTTGGGAATTAAAAGCGCAGCTACGGGGAAAGCATGGAAGAAGCGGGGACACATAGGAGCTTCCAATCCTTTGAGGGGCACGCGCCGGGGGCACCGTCCGCCCATACTACGTCCCCTGCTAAAGGGAAAAGCTAAGTGCCTATCAGCTCCATAGCATTTATCCGACGCGATCTAGGCTCGCATGCTTCACTGACTAACGCGCGCAGCGTTTGCTTTCCAACCAGTCTTCAGCCACGTGTGGCGCACTTTGGCAGCACGGGGAGCCAACAGCCACGTGCAGCAAACTTTGGCAGCACGTAGTGCTTAATATTAGGCCACGTGCGGCAAAACTTTTGCGGCACGAAGGATCTTATTCTCTAAGGCCAGGTGCGGCGAACTTGAGCCGCATGTTCTGAACACCCTTTTAGTTGGGCACTATTAAGCTCAGAGAGCAGATTAACCAATTAGGTGTAATGTGCATGTGCTAGCACTAACCAAACTCAAAGTGGCATGTGTCACTAATGTAGGTTTGTGGTGGTTGTAATTCGCCTTTGTGAGTTAACACAGGCCACTAATACTAATCTCTCTTGCAGCATCGAACTGCTCCGAGTTCCGGACCTGAGAGTGCGCAGGCAGGAGGCCAGCACTAAACCACAGAGCTAAGTGCCTTTTGCATCAAAAGTTATTGTACAGCACTGTGTGTATGTGGGGGAATAGAATGTAAATATGTTGTGACTGCTGTTTTTTCCTCCATGTGTCCCCTTGCCTGTCCAATTTCCCTTCCCTTAACCCTCTATCCTGTTACCCGCTGTTCGAGACCCATCCAACCAACGAGATCCTAACCCTCTTTCCCTGCTGGGGTCTCAGAGGCCTGTGTGAACTTAGAGTTGGAGGTGCCCAGACCGTAGTGGGGGTAGTTGGTTCGCGCCACTCCTGCACCTGGATTTTGGAGCCGTGACACCAGGATAACGATCTACCCTGACTACACAATCCCGGTGCAGAGACAACGAGCACGTTATGGCCCCACCAAGGAACGCCTCAAAGCGGCAGGTATACGTTACATGCTGCTGTACCCAGCAAAACTGAAGGTGATACGAGAGGGCAGGTCATATTTCTTTGAGACAACAGAAGAGGCCCAAGCATGGATGGACCAACAGGGTATCCTGCAAGAGAGACCCAGGAATGCCAATAATTACGCAAATCTCCCCAGGGGGCAACAGGAGTAAGACTGCCATGGAAAAGATGGTTCCGACATAATGATTACTACGTAAGCCAGATGGAATATAATTAAAGGAGCAACAAGTGAAGGTATTGCCGCAGATGGCGACAGGACACGCAACCCCAAGACTTTCGTTAGTCAGGATGCCAGTTTTAAGACATCACGCAGCTGCGAGCCGGCCCTACCATGGTGGGCGAAGCAAGAGAAGCAGTGGAGCAAGAGCAAGGGGAGGGAGGCTCGGCGTTTGTTTAATAGTTATGGTTAGTCAGTGGTTAGTTAAGAGGAGTGAAGGCACGAGTAAGGGAGAAAGCACCAGGCACAGGACCGAAGCGCAAATGGCAGGCAAACAGCTACATATCCCAATGATGGCTACCGGGGAAGCACAACAAGGCGGCACACTCGTAACAAATCCAAACGTATGAGACACAGCATGAACCGGGAGGGTCAGACCCACCCCATGAGGGAGAAATCCGTGGACGACGGAACAAGAATGGCCACCAACAGACACAAGCCGACAGGCAGGCCTACGGGAACAGATGGGCCACGGGACAATGCAACCAAATGGGCCAAGAAAAAGCGGTCATAGCCACCTGGAACGTCAGGGGTCTAAACGCCTACGTCAAGAGACTAAGGGCCTACGCCTGGCTGAATAGAGCAAAAGTACAAATTGCTATGCTGCAAGAAACACATTTAACGGCGGAAAAGCAAATTAAGATAGCTAGGAAATGAGGAGGACAAATGTATGGTTTAACATACTCGCACTATGTCGGGGGAGTTCTGACATGGATAGCTCCGGGAGTTCCCTTCAAACTAATAAGACAAGAGAGGGACAAGGGAGGCAGAATGGTGATCGTACACGGAATGTTGGAAAACAAAGAGGTGTGTCTAATAAACACATACGCCCCCAACCACGACGCGACAGAGTTCTTTAAGGCGATTACAACCCGGCTACCTCCCTACAGCAGAGCGTAATTCATATGGGCAGGAGACTTCAACTGCACGCTGAACCAGCAGGTGGATAGATCCGACAGCAAGCAGAAGAAACCAGCTCTGCAGGCCAGGGCCTACAGAAGACTCTAGACCAGTTGGAATTAGAAGACGTCTGGAGGAAGGGACATAGCAACACCAGGGGATACACACACTATAGCGCCCCACACGGCACACACACCCGCATAGATTATTTATTTACAGGGAGGGAGGCCCTCAGGGAATTCACAGAGATACATATTAAGGCAAGAACGCTATCCGACCATACCCCGATAGTAGCAACATGGACATACACATAAAGAGGAGCTCCCATACCACCTAGAGACTGAGGGCGAAGGCACTGACAGATGAGGTCTTCCAAGAATATATTAGAGAGACGATAAAGGATTATTTTGACCATAATGTGGGGAGTGTGGACAGCACTGGCATGGTCTGGGAAGCTTTTAAGGTGGTGGTCAGAGGAGCGGCGATAGGGAAGGCGGGTGGACGCAAGGGATCCATTATGGCCGATCTGGGGGAAATAGCAAAGGAGATAGAACGGGCAGAAGCACGGGCAGGGGAGAAGGGGGTAGAACCGGAGGAGCTTACAGCGCTGCGATTGCAATGTTGCGCAATCTGGGAAAAACTGGGCAGATTAGACTATGGGAAGTATGTACAGAGACTACACGCTGAAGGGGACAAGCCTGGCTCACTAAACAAGAGAACAGGCACAAACCAATAACCGCAATTAGGGATGAGCGAGGCAAGGAAGTGAGGACCCAAGACGGGATTAATGAGATGTTCTCGTGCTTCTATGAAGAACTGTACTCCAGGAAACAGGAAGCGGAGGCGGAAGATATAACTGATGCCCTAGGGGAGATTCCCCTCCCCAGGGTATCGAAAGAGCATGTGCAGACATTGGATGCGTCCCTTACACTTGATGAGCTGACTGCAGTGCTAGCTGACCTCCCAACAGGCAAATCCCCGGGACCGGATGGGTTAACCGGGGAATTCTACAAAAAATACAAAGACACCTTGGCCCCACGCCTGCTAGAGATGTTTTAGGAGGAATATGAGGAGGGAAGGTTGTCACAGAGCCTATCGGAATCGGTCATCATACCCATACTGAAACCGGGGAAGTAGCCTCTTGAGTATAGCTTCTATACACTGATTTCCCTAATCAATCAAGACTCCAAAATCCTGACCGCAGCCCTAGCAAACCGACTCAAGCGAGTCATATCCACGCTGGTGCACCCAGACCAAACAGGATATGTACCAGGGAGAAACAAGACATGGAATCTGCGCAGACTCCACCACGTTATTGAGAGCACAAACCAAGACCAGGGGGAACGTGCAGTGGCGTCGCTAGATGCCGTTAAGGCATTCGATTCAGTGAACTGGGACTGGCTCCTGGGGGCTCTCGCCCATTTTGGGAGAGGGGGGGTTCCTCAGCTGGTTTCAGCTTCTTTACAGTGATTCCAGAGCAAGGGTGAAAACGGGTAGGCACATTTTGGAGGGCTGGAATATTGGCAGGGGTACAAGGCAAGGATGTCCACTATCCCCGATGCTATATATACTGGCTCTGGAGCCATTTGCTGTTTTCCTCAGGGCAGAGTACATGAACGTGGGAATAGAAATAGACAGGGTGGTACACTTAATTTTGATATATGCAGATGACATACTCTGTTGGGAACCCAAAGGAAAACATGCCAGACCTGCTAGAAGCATTGGGGGCATTTGCCAGACTGTCGGATATCACGATCAACAGGAGAAATCCTTGCTCTTCACCCTGGCAGGCTTGAGGGAGGCCGCCCCTGACCAGTTACCAAGCCTAGGACTCACATGGACACCAACCACTTTCCGCGACTTGGGAGTGGACATACACCACAGCATCGCAGCAATGCACACGGCTAATACACAGGCGGCCCTAGCCAAAATAGAAAAATCTATGATGTTCTGGAAGACACTCCCACTGAGGATGATAGAAAGAGCGGCTCTATTGAAGATGACAGTCCTGCCCCACCTACTGTATTACTTTAATATCCCATATAACACTCCCAGGCCCTTCTTTAGACGGTTGCCCTTCTTTAGACAGTTACACACAATAGCAAGAGAGTTCCTGTGGGGCGGGGGGGAGGAACAGGATAGCGCTGAACACACTACAGATTATGAATGGGTGGGAGGGATCAAACTACCAGACTTTAAATGCTACTACCTGGCGGGACAGCTCCAATTAGTTGTGAAATGGTTGGGGGATGGACAAGGCTCTGGCCAAACCACTCCCTACTATAGTTCAACTGGGCCTGGCTCTGTGGAGGAGAGCGTGGAAGATACAAGGGGCGCAAGAACCCTACTCAAGAAAGATCCCCCTTGTAGGACTAGGCGACACTCACACGGCGTCCCTGACCATCTACTGCACGCAGTGGGAAGACAAGGGAGTGACACAGACTGGAGACCTATGGAAAGAAGGGCAGTGGGTGGACTTTCAAACCCTGATGGATGAACAGGGCGTACACAGCAGACAATTCCTATTGTACAATAGTATTATACAGATGATCAAGAAGAGGTGGAGGACATTTCCAGGAGAAGGAGACAGCGAGGGAGTAATGGATGCGTGGTACGATGTGGAGGGAGGACACTAGATATCCAGACTATGAACAGCTCCTGTGTAGCAATAATGAAAGGGTGTTGCAAGCAAGAGCCAGATGGGAAGAGGAACTTCACAAGAACTTCACTGATGGGGAGTGGAGCAGGACACTTCAGTATGCCAAAAAAGTCTCCAGAAATGCAAGATTCAAGCAAATGCAGCTGTACCTCATGCACAGGGCGTACCTCACACCCAAGAGAATGTCACACATGGGACACAAGCAAACCCGAAGCTGCCCACGTTATGCGGCAGAACAGGCGGATATGATACATATGTTCTGGTCCTGCCCGGTGATGCTCAACTTTTGGGACACAGTGAAAACGAGGGCAGAGGCAGGAGGGATCCAAATGCAAGCTTGGTCACCTGAATCTTACCTCCTGGGGCTGTTCCCGAGGGGAGGCAAACAACAGACACGTATACCAAAAATGAAAGACCTAATGTGTATTCTGGCGAAGCGCTGCATAGCGATGGCATGGAATTCGAGCACAGTGCCATCAGCAGAAATGTGGTGGGCAGACCTGAAAAAATAGCGGAAACATCAGTGTGGACCAGAGCGACGCAGAGGGGAGAGTGGGAGAGTAGGGCCAAACTACTTGCGTGGAACTCTCTCATACAGGACTTATTTAACAGCACGGAAGGGTAAGACAAGACAGGTCCTAGTGGGCCAGAGGAGGATTGAACTCCCGGCGACAAGGTGAGCGAAGGAACTCGGAGGGGGCTGTGGACATGCCGCAAGGGGCCTAACGCGGCAGCTAGGCACGATCGATACTGAACATGATGGACAGACAAGGAGAAAGGCAGGCCGATGCGCCAAGGAGACGGAGGATAGGGTGCGGATCCCAACACGGCGTGCCAGTTGTAGTGTAATGTTTGTTAAGTGTTGAAAATTAATAAAAAGGTTTTTTTTAAAAATATTAGCCTCAAGCTGCTTTACTTCCTGAATAATGGTTTCTTTTCGGGACTCAGGAAGTCGGTAAAGGTTTTAAATGTACCACTTTGCCTTCTGGAGTGCAGATGTGATGATAGATCTCCTTTACTCTTCCAGGCTCTTCTCTAAATACGTCAGGAAATTGTTTTATGAGATCATACAAATAAGTTTTTTGGTTGTTATTGAGTTCAGGTGGAATTAGGGTGGTGTTATCCGAATCCACCTGTAACAAACAGGAAAGAATGGTGCATTAGACTTTGGATTTTCCTTCAACTCCTTTAAAAAGATTAATGTGATAGATTTATGGTTTTAGGAGGTGGTCAGGTTGGGAAATGTTATAGTTACAAGGTCCCAATTGTTCTAACGCCTCATATGGTCCATGCTACTTACATATTAGTTTGTTCTCTTAAGTGGATAACAATACTAATACCGTTTGGCCTATGGAATAAGACCTTAAAGAAACCTTTTGTCATAGAAGGCTTTCCGTTGCTCTTGTGCCTTGGCCATATGGGTTTGTACCAAAGATCTAAATGCTGTCATGTGTTCTTTACGCCTAGTGGCAGTCTCGCAGAGTGGTATTGGGGCTTCTTCTCTTTCTTTCCAGGTCTCCCTCAGCATATCTAGAACATCGCAGGGTTCCCGTCCATAAAGTTATTTGAACAGGGAAAATCCTGTGAAAGCCTGGGGTGTCTTCCTAACTGCAAATAAACCCCATGGAATCATCTGATCCCAAATCCTGCCATCTTGATCTACTAACTTCCGCAGTCTTCAATGTCTTATTAAATCTTTCTACAAGGCCATCTGTCTATGGGTGATATACTGAGGTACGCAAAGTGGTAATATGCAATAGTTGTTTTACATTCCTCATTAGTTCACTCATAAATCTAGAGTCAGTATTTCCTTTGGAAACCCTACACGTGAAACGAACGGTAGCAGGTGTTTCAATACTTGTTCTCTCAGGGGAAAGGCTTGTGGGTATCGCGTTGCATAATCCAATGATTACCAAAATGTTCTTTTCACTAATTTCTATGTTTCTAGGGGTCCCACAATATCCATACCGATTCTTGATAATGGAATTTCAATAATAGGCAATGAATTTAAGGGAACTGGTGGTGGCATAGGAGTAGTAGTCTTTCGGCAAATCTCACAGGCCTGGATAACTTTTTTTTAATGCAGGCATGTATTCATGGCAAGTGATTTGGGCCTGCGTCTTTGTTTGTCCTAAATGTCCTCCCGTCAGGTATGATTGAGCTGTCTCCACGACTACTTGCTTATGACTCTTAGCGACAACCAATTGGGTTTTTTCTTAGCCTTCTGAAGTGCTGTCTCCCGATACATAAGCCCATGTCTCAAAATGAAAAAAGGCCCTCCTTTCTCACAGCCCTCTTCTTCTGATGTAACTCGTAAAAGAGCTTCAGCCAACAACGGGTCATTCCTATGGGCAAAGGCTAGGTCTGGAAGGATTTCAGCTTCTTCTTCTCTGATCTCTCTAGGTTCTGGTTCTGGCAGGGCGTCAGGTGCATCATCCGCATCCCTGAAACCCTGAGTACCTCTATCTGTTCTCTCCTTCCGTGCTTCTTCTTTGATTCTAGGGACCATAGCCCTCTCAAGCACCCCTTGAACAATTTTACCCCTTGATGGATTTGGAAGGGATCTTTTCCGTGATTTTGTAACAACACTTTAACATCACCTCCAAAGTCTGGGTCTATTACCCAACTCCATGCAAGTCTGGGACGCAGTCTAATGTAAGTATCAGGGGGTGGAATTATAATCAAATCAGTGGGTATCAGTCTTCCTTCACTTGGGGGAATGATCTGGTCCCTACTGCTGCAAATATCAAACCTAAGAGAGCCCTTAGTGGCTACCGAGGGACCTGATGCTCTGGCACTTCACTTTTCAAATGTGACAGTTCTCCAACTTGTATCGGTTGAGCCGCATCCCACCATGAAACCATTTGTGAAGGCATCATGAAGTAATACAGAGACACAGATTCACTTTTCACTATAAATTGGTTTATTTTCTGTATGTCAGGATGGAGTAAGGCTTAACCTGCCCTATGCCAAGGTGGGATTTTCCTGCCTAAAGAAGCTAAGGATAGTCCATGTCATTAAGTTCAACTCAAAAAAGTCTGTCTGTGTCCAAAATCTATACTTGCCCTCACAACTAAAGATATACAATGTGTAGAGAGGTCAGCAACCCCAAAAGAAACAGCATTTCAAAATAAAGTTCTGAGCTTCTTCCAGCTCCTGGTTTGCTTTTCAGATTCCCCTTCCCCAAGTTCAAAACAGTTCCAAAAGAAGGCCTCGGGGTTCCCTTTCCCAAGTTCTCAACACATTCACAAAGTTTTGGGATTCCCTTCCCCAATAAGTTAACTCTTCCAGCTTCAAAACTACAAGCAGTTCAAAATCGCTTGGCTTTCAATAATAATTCTAGTTCAGCTTTGTAACTATCCAGGTTTCACAATAGTTCATACAGATTGTTATTTTCTTCAATTACTTCAGCACTTGTTATACAATACAGCCTCTGCATCTTGGCTTTCCTTTGATCTTGCCAAGAAGGGGGTTACTTGGTCCAGGCGCAGTTGTCGGACCACATGGTTTACCCACTACAAGTCACACAACCGATAAGCCATGGCACTATGTTCTACTTATTTGTTCTCTTTGGACTTCCTTGCCAACACAGGTTTCGTCTCTCTGAAACTGTGTCATTAATTAACATTCACTTCTATTTCGGCTTGGCATTCTCTTAACTTTATCACAAAGTGTATTTCACACAATTCACTCTGTGGAGTTCATCCTTTTCCACCGCCTTACTTTCACATTGCAAAAAATGATGTATTCACAATGTGCATATGTCAGAAATGTGTAATATTTAATGCTTGGTCGCATATGTTTCATTCAGCCTAACACGTGTTTCGAGCAACTGCTGTGCATTGCCGAAAGGCCGTTGTTCAGACATCTACTTTTTTTCTTTCTTTTTTTTTCTTTTGTTGAGTTTCTTGAAATAAGGTGATATCTATTCTCTGCCTCTTTAGATATATCATGATCTTATTCCTCTTCAAGTAACTATTGAGCCCCCTGACATTCCAGGTTACTATCTTAAGGTCTCCCATCTCTTATCCATACCCAGTCACACCCCTATCCTCCCTTGTCTTCCGCTCCATGCGCAATGGTGTATAGGTGTAAACTTGCTCCGTAACTGTTGAACCCCCAGCAAACTCCCCCCCCTCCCTCCCCTTCCCCAATTGACCACCATCCCTCCCAACATCCTCCCCCAACCCCAAGTGTCGCCCAGCTCCATCCCTGGATCTCAGGCTACCCGGCATCTAGCCTTTTCGCCGCCTCTGCTACTACTCAGGACTCAGCAGGGGGATACTGTACTACTAGTATCCCTACTAAACTAACTATTGGGGTGGGAACTCCACTCCCTCTAATCCCCCGCACAAACGTTAAATATACTGTCTTCAGAGTTTTTTACGCGTGCAACTCAAAGAACCGACGTTACATTCTATATTCCAGTCCAAAAGTGCAAACTAAATGTGGACAATTAAACCTTCCTCGCTTAGTGCAAGTCCGTGGTAAAGTAACCCAATGTCATGTATCCAACTAGCACCCCCTCGATTCACTGCACAAGGCATATTCTTCTTACCGCATTGCTTGGTTGTAGTGGCCATAAAATCACTTATGTCCATTGCCTTCCATCTGATCATCTGCCTTCGCCGGGCAATTCTGCATATCCATCCATCTTGTCGCTTCTTCCTGAGACTCGAAAAAAATTGCCTTGTCCTTATGTAACACTTTCAGTCTCGCTGGCTATAGTAACATGTATTTAAGGCCTGATTCCCGTAATCGCCTCTTGATCGACACATAGCCCAGCCGCTGCACTTGGAAGGTGTAATCCGGGTATGCTCTGACGGCGGCTGATGCTCTTTTGATGGTACCTCCCTTACGGAAGTATTCCAGGAACTTCTCCCTGTCTTTGTAGTTGAGGATTTTAACAATAACTGGCCTGGGGGGAGCACCCGGCGGTGGTTTCCTCATCAGGGCCCTGTGCGCTCTTTCTACTACAAACCTCTGCGTTGGTGCACCAGCTCCGATTTTCTGCAGCAGCAAGTTTTCGACGTAGTTAATCGGGTCCAAGCTCTGCGTTCCTTCTGGCAGCCGGACGATGCGGATATTATTCCTGCGTGCCCTTCAGCTTCTTCCGCCCTGTTTTCCAGATTGCGCATTTGCTGTTGGAGTGCAGAGATCTGTTCGGCGTTGGCAGTGCAACTGCTTGTGTTGGCCTTCGTGTCCTTCTCCAATGTCCCAGTGCGCTCGGCCAGTCCCCTCACATCCTGCCTTAGCAGGTTAACATCCACACTGACCGCGTCTATTTTGGCTTCCAGGGGCGTCTTCAGGTCTGCAATGGCATATCCCAGCTGCGATTCCCATGCCACTTTCAGTACTGCGATAGCGTCCAGGATCTGATGGTCGCCTCTAGGTGATGAGGCAACCACCACTTGTGCGCCGCGGTGGGCGGATTTCGCCACATCTCCTTCATGGGGTGATTTGGTGAATATATCAATCAGTGGCCGTTTCCCCTTGGGTTTGCCTGCTTTAAACGCCATGTCTTACCATCCACCTCCATCAGGCTTCTACTGCCTTTACTTAGGTGCAGTTTCAACTCAGGACCCCCCAGCGGGCAGGCTATTTTCCACTCTCTTATGGTCCCTGTGGCATGGCTTGTTCCAACCTCCTGCGGAGGGCCAGGGATGAAACTTTTCACGTGAAGAATGCAAAAGTTATTCCATTAAATCAAACCCAGTTGGTAGCTGCACTCTGGGGTCTGTGTCACGCTCACCTGGTCTCTGTGGGGACGTTGGGGCACGGTTGCAGCCCTCCCAGATCTGGCTCCCCTGGATCAGGCTTCTTCCCCTTCTCCAGAGTTGTGGACTGCTCTGGTTGTTGAAACTGTCCCTGTGAGGATACGAGAGGTTGTGCACTTCAACTGCACGCTGAACCAGCAGGTGGATAGATCCGACAGCAAGCAGAAGAAACCAGCTCTGCAGGCCAGGGCCTACAGAAGACTCTAGACCAGTTGGAATTAGAAGACGTCTGGAGGAAGGGACATAGCAACACCAGGGGATACACACACTATAGCGCCCCACACGGCACACACACCCGCATAGATTATTTATTTACAGGGAGGGAGGCCCTCAGGGAATTCACAGAGATACATATTAAGGCAAGAACGCTATCCGACCATACCCCGATAGTAGCAACATGGACATACACATAAAGAGGAGCTCCCATACCACCTAGAGACTGAGGGCGAAGGCACTGACAGATGAGGTCTTCCAAGAATATATTAGAGAGACGATAAAGGATTATTTTGACCATAATGTGGGGAGTGTGGACAGCACTGGCATGGTCTGGGAAGCTTTTAAGGTGGTGGTCAGAGGAGCGGCGATAGGGAAGGCGGGTGGACGCAAGGGATCCATTATGGCCGATCTGGGGGAAATAGCAAAGGAGATAGAACGGGCAGAAGCACGGGCAGGGGAGAAGGGGGTAGAACCGGAGGAGCTTACAGCGCTGCGATTGCAATGTTGCGCAATCTGGGAAAAACTGGGCAGATTAGACTATGGGAAGTATGTACAGAGACTACACGCTGAAGGGGACAAGCCTGGCTCACTAAACAAGAGAACAGGCACAAACCAATAACCGCAATTAGGGATGAGCGAGGCAAGGAAGTGAGGACCCAAGACGGGATTAATGAGATGTTCTCGTGCTTCTATGAAGAACTGTACTCCAGGAAACAGGAAGCGGAGGCGGAAGATATAACTGATGCCCTAGGGGAGATTCCCCTCCCCAGGGTATCGAAAGAGCATGTGCAGACATTGGATGCGTCCCTTACACTTGATGAGCTGACTGCAGTGCTAGCTGACCTCCCAACAGGCAAATCCCCGGGACCGGATGGGTTAACCGGGGAATTCTACAAAAAATACAAAGACACCTTGGCCCCACGCCTGCTAGAGATGTTTTAGGAGGAATATGAGGAGGGAAGGTTGTCACAGAGCCTATCGGAATCGGTCATCATACCCATACTGAAACCGGGGAAGTAGCCTCTTGAGTATAGCTTCTATACACTGATTTCCCTAATCAATCAAGACTCCAAAATCCTGACCGCAGCCCTAGCAAACCGACTCAAGCGAGTCATATCCACGCTGGTGCACCCAGACCAAACAGGATATGTACCAGGGAGAAACAAGACATGGAATCTGCGCAGACTCCACCACGTTATTGAGAGCACAAACCAAGACCAGGGGGAACGTGCAGTGGCGTCGCTAGATGCCGTTAAGGCATTCGATTCAGTGAACTGGGACTGGCTCCTGGGGGCTCTCGCCCATTTTGGGAGAGGGGGGGTTCCTCAGCTGGTTTCAGCTTCTTTACAGTGATTCCAGAGCAAGGGTGAAAACGGGTAGGCACATTTTGGAGGGCTGGAATATTGGCAGGGGTACAAGGCAAGGATGTCCACTATCCCCGATGCTATATATACTGGCTCTGGAGCCATTTGCTGTTTTCCTCAGGGCAGAGTACATGAACGTGGGAATAGAAATAGACAGGGTGGTACACTTAATTTTGATATATGCAGATGACATACTCTGTTGGGAACCCAAAGGAAAACATGCCAGACCTGCTAGAAGCATTGGGGGCATTTGCCAGACTGTCGGATATCACGATCAACAGGAGAAATCCTTGCTCTTCACCCTGGCAGGCTTGAGGGAGGCCGCCCCTGACCAGTTACCAAGCCTAGGACTCACATGGACACCAACCACTTTCCGCGACTTGGGAGTGGACATACACCACAGCATCGCAGCAATGCACACGGCTAATACACAGGCGGCCCTAGCCAAAATAGAAAAATCTATGATGTTCTGGAAGACACTCCCACTGAGGATGATAGAAAGAGCGGCTCTATTGAAGATGACAGTCCTGCCCCACCTACTGTATTACTTTAATATCCCATATAACACTCCCAGGCCCTTCTTTAGACGGTTGCCCTTCTTTAGACAGTTACACACAATAGCAAGAGAGTTCCTGTGGGGCGGGGGGGAGGAACAGGATAGCGCTGAACACACTACAGATTATGAATGGGTGGGAGGGATCAAACTACCAGACTTTAAATGCTACTACCTGGCGGGACAGCTCCAATTAGTTGTGAAATGGTTGGGGGATGGACAAGGCTCTGGCCAAACCACTCCCTACTATAGTTCAACTGGGCCTGGCTCTGTGGAGGAGAGCGTGGAAGATACAAGGGGCGCAAGAACCCTACTCAAGAAAGATCCCCCTTGTAGGACTAGGCGACACTCACACGGCGTCCCTGACCATCTACTGCACGCAGTGGGAAGACAAGGGAGTGACACAGACTGGAGACCTATGGAAAGAAGGGCAGTGGGTGGACTTTCAAACCCTGATGGATGAACAGGGCGTACACAGCAGACAATTCCTATTGTACAATAGTATTATACAGATGATCAAGAAGAGGTGGAGGACATTTCCAGGAGAAGGAGACAGCGAGGGAGTAATGGATGCGTGGTACGATGTGGAGGGAGGACACTAGATATCCAGACTATGAACAGCTCCTGTGTAGCAATAATGAAAGGGTGTTGCAAGCAAGAGCCAGATGGGAAGAGGAACTTCACAAGAACTTCACTGATGGGGAGTGGAGCAGGACACTTCAGTATGCCAAAAAAGTCTCCAGAAATGCAAGATTCAAGCAAATGCAGCTGTACCTCATGCACAGGGCGTACCTCACACCCAAGAGAATGTCACACATGGGACACAAGCAAACCCGAAGCTGCCCACGTTATGCGGCAGAACAGGCGGATATGATACATATGTTCTGGTCCTGCCCGGTGATGCTCAACTTTTGGGACACAGTGAAAACGAGGGCAGAGGCAGGAGGGATCCAAATGCAAGCTTGGTCACCTGAATCTTACCTCCTGGGGCTGTTCCCGAGGGGAGGCAAACAACAGACACGTATACCAAAAATGAAAGACCTAATGTGTATTCTGGCGAAGCGCTGCATAGCGATGGCATGGAATTCGAGCACAGTGCCATCAGCAGAAATGTGGTGGGCAGACCTGAAAAAATAGCGGAAACATCAGTGTGGACCAGAGCGACGCAGAGGGGAGAGTGGGAGAGTAGGGCCAAACTACTTGCGTGGAACTCTCTCATACAGGACTTATTTAACAGCACGGAAGGGTAAGACAAGACAGGTCCTAGTGGGCCAGAGGAGGATTGAACTCCCGGCGACAAGGGGAGCGAAGGAACTCGGAGGGGGCTGTGGACATGCCGCAAGGGGCCTAACGCGGCAGCTAGGCACGATCGATACTGAACATGATGGACAGACAAGGAGAAAGGCAGGCCGATGCGCCAAGGAGACGGAGGATAGGGTGCGGATCCCAACACGGCGTGCCAGTTGTAGTGTAATGTTTGTTAAGTGTTGAAAATTAATAAAAAGGTTTTTTTAAAAATATTAGCCTCAAGCTGCTTTACTTCCTGAATAATGGTTTCTTTTCGGGACTCAGGAAGTCGGTAAAGGTTTTAAATGTACCACTTTGCCTTCTGGAGTGCAGATGTGATGATAGATCTCCTTTACTCTTCCAGGCTCTTCTCTAAATACGTCAGGAAATTGTTTTATGAGATCATACAAATAAGTTTTTTGGTTGTTATTGAGTTCAGGTGGAATTAGGGTGGTGTTATCCGAATCCACCTGTAACAAACAGGAAAGAATGGTGCATTAGACTTTGGATTTTCCTTCAACTCCTTTAAAAAGATTAATGTGATAGATTTATGGTTTTAGGAGGTGGTCAGGTTGGGAAATGTTATAGTTACAAGGTCCCAATTGTTCTAACGCCTCATATGGTCCATGCTACTTACATATTAGTTTGTTCTCTTAAGTGGATAACAATACTAATACCGTTTGGCCTATGGAATAAGACCTTAAAGAAACCTTTTGTCATAGAAGGCTTTCCGTTGCTCTTGTGCCTTGGCCATATGGGTTTGTACCAAAGATCTAAATGCTGTCATGTGTTCTTTACGCCTAGTGGCAGTCTCGCAGAGTGGTATTGGGGCTTCTTCTCTTTCTTTCCAGGTCTCCCTCAGCATATCTAGAACATCGCAGGGTTCCCGTCCATAAAGTTATTTGAACAGGGAAAATCCTGTGAAAGCCTGGGGTGTCTTCCTAACTGCAAATAAACCCCATGGAATCATCTGATCCCAAATCCTGCCATCTTGATCTACTAACTTCCGCAGTCTTCAATGTCTTATTAAATCTTTCTACAAGGCCATCTGTCTGTGGGTGATATACTGAGGTACGCAAAGTGGTAATATGCAATAGTTGTTTTACATTCCTCATTAGTTCACTCATAAATCTAGAGTCAGTATTTCCTTTGGAAACCCTACACGTGAAACGAACGGTAGCAGGTGTTTCAATACTTGTTCTCTCAGGGGAAAGGCTTGTGGGTATCGCGTTGCATAATCCAATGATTACCAAAATGTTCTTTTCACTAATTTCTATGTTTCTAGGGGTCCCACAATATCCATACCGATTCTTGATAATGGAATTTCAATAATAGGCAATGAATTTAAGGGAACTGGTGGTGGCATAGGAGTAGTAGTCTTTCGGCAAATCTCACAGGCCTGGATAACTTTTTTTTAATGCAGGCATGTATTCATGGCAAGTGATTTGGGCCTGCGTCTTTGTTTGTCCTAAATGTCCTCCCGTCAGGTATGATTGAGCTGTCTCCACGACTACTTGCTTATGACTCTTAGAGACAACCAATTGGGTTTTTTCTTAGCCTTCTGAAGTGCTGTCTCCCGATACATAAGCCCATGTCTCAAAATGAAAAAAGGCCCTCCTTTCTCACAGCCCTCTTCTTCTGATGTAACTCGTAAAAGAGCTTCAGCCAACAACGGGTCATTCCTATGGGCAAAGGGTAGGTCTGGAAGGATTTCAGCTTCTTCTTCTCTGATCTCTCTAGGTTCTGGTTCTGGCAGGGCGTCAGGTGCATCATCCGCATCCCTGAAACCCTGAGTACCTCTATCTGTTCTCTCCTTCCGTGCTTCTTCTTTGATTCTAGGGACCATAGCCCTCTCAAGCACCCCTTGAACAATTTTACCCCTTGATGGATTTGGAAGGGATCTTTTCCGTGATTTTGTAACAACACTTTAACATCACCTCCAAAGTCTGGGTCTATTACCCAACTCCATGCAAGTCTGGGACGCAGTCTAATGTAAGTATCAGGGGGTGGAATTATAATCAAATCAGTGGGTATCAGTCTTCCTTCACTTGGGGGAATGATCTGGTCCCTACTGCTGCAAATATCAAACCTAAGAGAGCCCTTAGTGGCTACCGAGGGACCTGATGCTCTGGCACTTCACTTTTCAAATGTGACAGTTCTCCAACTTGTATCGGTTGAGCCGCATCCCACCATGAAACCATTTGTGAAGGCATCATGAAGTAATACAGAGACACAGATTCACTTTTCACTATAAATTGGTTTATTTTCTGTATGTCAGGATGGAGTAAGGCTTAACCTGCCCTATGCCAAGGTGGGATTTTCCTGCCTAAAGAAGCTAAGGATAGTCCATGTCATTAAGTTCAACTCAAAAAAGTCTGTCTGTGTCCAAAATCTATACTTGCCCTCACAACTAAAGATATACAATGTGTAGAGAGGTCAGCAACCCCAAAAGAAACAGCATTTCAAAATAAAGTTCTGAGCTTCTTCCAGCTCCTGGTTTGCTTTTCAGATTCCCCTTCCCCAAGTTCAAAACAGTTCCAAAAGAAGGCCTTGGGGTTCCCTTTCCCAAGTTCTCAACACATTCACAAAGTTTTGGGATTCCCTTCCCCAATAAGTTAACTCTTCCAGCTTCAAAACTACAAGCAGTTCAAAATCGCTTGGCTTTCAATAATAATTCTAGTTCAGCTTTGTAACTATCCAGGTTTCACAATAGTTCATACAGATTGTTATTTTCTTCAATTACTTCAGCACTTGTTATACAATACAGCCTCTGCATCTTGGCTTTCCTTTGATCTTGCCAAGAAGGGGGTTACTTGGTCCAGGCGCAGTTGTCGGACCACATGGTTTACCCACTACAAGTCACACAACCGATAAGCCATGGCACTATGTTCTACTTATTTGTTCTCTTTGGACTTCCTTGCCAACACAGGTTTCGTCTCTCTGAAACTGTGTCATTAATTAACATTCACTTCTATTTCGGCTTGGCATTCTCTTAACTTTATCACAAAGTGTATTTCACACAATTCACTCTGTGGAGTTCATCCTTTTCCACCGCCTTACTTTCACATTGCAAAAAATGATGTATTCACAATGTGCATATGTCAGAAATGTGTAATATTTAATGCTTGGTCGCATATGTTTCATTCAGCCTAACACGTGTTTCGAGCAACTGCTGTGCATTGCCGAAAGGCCGTTGTTCAGACATCTACTTTTTTTCTTTCTTTTTTTTTCTTTTGTTGAGTTTCTTGAAATAAGGTGATATCTATTCTCTGCCTCTTTAGATATATCATGATCTTATTCCTCTTCAAGTAACTATTGAGCCCCCTGACATTCCAGGTTACTATCTTAAGGTCTCCCATCTCTTATCCATACCCAGTCACACCCCTATCCTCCCTTGTCTTCCGCTCCATGCGCAATGGTGTATAGGTGTAAACTTGCTCCGTAACTGTTGAACCCCCAGCAAACTCCCCCCCCTCCCTCCCCTTCCCCAATTGACCACCATCCCTCCCAACATCCTCCCCCAACCCCAAGTGTCGCCCAGCTCCATCCCTGGATCTCAGGCTACCCGGCATCTAGCCTTTTCGCCGCCTCTGCTACTACTCAGGACTCAGCAGGGGGATACTGTACTACTAGTATCCCTACTAAACTAACTATTGGGGTGGGAACTCCACTCCCTCTAATCCCCCGCACAAACGTTAAATATACTGTCTTCAGAGTTTTTTACGCGTGCAACTCAAAGAACCGACGTTACATTCTATATTCCAGTCCAAAAGTGCAAACTAAATGTGGACAATTAAACCTTCCTCGCTTAGTGCAAGTCCGTGGTAAAGTAACCCAATGTCATGTATCCAACTAGCACCCCCTCGATTCACTGCACAAGGCATATTCTTCTTACCGCATTGCTTGGTTGTAGTGGCCATAAAATCACTTATGTCCATTGCCTTCCATCTGATCATCTGCCTTCGCCGGGCAATTCTGCATATCCATCCATCTTGTCGCTTCTTCCTGAGACTCGAAAAAAATTGCCTTGTCCTTATGTAACACTTTCAGTCTCGCTGGCTATAGTAACATGTATTTAAGGCCTGATTCCCGTAATCGCCTCTTGATCGACACATAGCCCAGCCGCTGCACTTGGAAGGTGTAATCCGGGTATGCTCTGACGGCGGCTGATGCTCTTTTGATGGTACCTCCCTTACGGAAGTATTCCAGGAACTTCTCCCTGTCTTTGTAGTTGAGGATTTTAACAATAACTGGCCTGGGGGGAGCACCCGGCGGTGGTTTCCTCATCAGGGCCCTGTGCGCTCTTTCTACTACAAACCTCTGCGTTGGTGCACCAGCTCCGATTTTCTGCAGCAGCAAGTTTTCGACGTAGTTAATCGGGTCCAAGCTCTGCGTTCCTTCTGGCAGCCGGACGATGCGGATATTATTCCTGCGTGCCCTTCAGCTTCTTCCGCCCTGTTTTCCAGATTGCGCATTTGCTGTTGGAGTGCAGAGATCTGTTCGGCGTTGGCAGTGCAACTGCTTGTGTTGGCCTTCGTGTCCTTCTCCAATGTCCCAGTGCGCTCGGCCAGTCCCCTCACATCCTGCCTTAGCAGGTTAACATCCACACTGACCGCGTCTATTTTGGCTTCCAGGGGCGTCTTCAGGTCTGCAATGGCATATCCCAGCTGCGATTCCCATGCCACTTTCAGTACTGCGATAGCGTCCAGGATCTGATGGTCGCCTCTAGGTGATGAGGCAACCACCACTTGTGCGCCGCGGTGGGCGGATTTCGCCACATCTCCTTCATGGGGTGATTTGGTGAATATATCAATCAGTGGCCGTTTCCCCTTGGGTTTGCCTGCTTTAAACGCCATGTCTTACCATCCACCTCCATCAGGCTTCTACTGCCTTTACTTAGGTGCAGTTTCAACTCAGGACCCCCCAGCGGGCAGGCTATTTTCCACTCTCTTATGGTCCCTGTGGCATGGCTTGTTCCAACCTCCTGCGGAGGGCCAGGGATGAAACTTTTCACGTGAAGAATGCAAAAGTTATTCCATTAAATCAAACCCAGTTGGTAGCTGCACTCTGGGGTCTGTGTCACGCTCACCTGGTCTCTGTGGGGACGTTGGGGCACGGTTGCAGCCCTCCCAGATCTGGCTCCCCTGGATCAGGCTTCTTCCCCTTCTCCAGAGTTGTGGACTGCTCTGGTTGTTGAAACTGTCCCTGTGAGGATACGAGAGGTTGTGCACTTCAACTGCACGCTGAACCAGCAGGTGGATAGATCCGACAGCAAGCAGAAGAAACCAGCTCTGCAGGCCAGGGCCTACAGAAGACTCTAGACCAGTATAATTAGAAGACGTCTGGAGGAAGGGACATAGCAACACCAGGGGATACACACACTATAGCGCCCCACACGGCACACACACCCGCATAGATTATTTATTTACAGGGAGGGAGGCCCTCAGGGAATTCACAGAGATACATATTAAGGCAAGAACGCTATCCGACCATACCCCGATAGTAGCAACATGGACATACACATAAAGAGGAGCTCCCATACCACCTAGAGACTGAGGGCGAAGGCACTGACAGATGAGGTCTTCCAAGAATATATTAGAGAGACGATAAAGGATTATTTTGACCATAATGTGGGGAGTGTGGACAGCACTGGCATGGTCTGGGAAGCTTTTAAGGTGGTGGTCAGAGGAGCGGCGATAGGGAAGGCGGGTGGACGCAAGGGATCCATTATGGCCGATCTGGGGGAAATAGCAAAGGAGATAGAACGGGCAGAAGCACGGGCAGGGGAGAAGGGGGTAGAACCGGAGGAGCTTACAGCGCTGCGATTGCAATGTTGCGCAATCTGGGAAAAACTGGGCAGATTAGACTATGGGAAGTATGTACAGAGACTACACGCTGAAGGGGACAAGCCTGGCTCACTAAACAAGAGAACAGGCACAAACCAATAACCGCAATTAGGGATGAGCGAGGCAAGGAAGTGAGGACCCAAGACGGGATTAATGAGATGTTCTCGTGCTTCTATGAAGAACTGTACTCCAGGAAACAGGAAGCGGAGGCGGAAGATATAACTGATGCCCTAGGGGAGATTCCCCTCCCCAGGGTATCGAAAGAGCATGTGCAGACATTGGATGCGTCCCTTACACTTGATGAGCTGACTGCAGTGCTAGCTGACCTCCCAACAGGCAAATCCCCGGGACCGGATGGGTTAACCGGGGAATTCTACAAAAAATACAAAGACACCTTGGCCCCACGCCTGCTAGAGATGTTTTAGGAGGAATATGAGGAGGGAAGGTTGTCACAGAGCCTATCGGAATCGGTCATCATACCCATACTGAAACCGGGGAAGTAGCCTCTTGAGTATAGCTTCTATACACTGATTTCCCTAATCAATCAAGACTCCAAAATCCTGACCGCAGCCCTAGCAAACCGACTCAAGCGAGTCATATCCACGCTGGTGCACCCAGACCAAACAGGATATGTACCAGGGAGAAACAAGACATGGAATCTGCGCAGACTCCACCACGTTATTGAGAGCACAAACCAAGACCAGGGGGAACGTGCAGTGGCGTCGCTAGATGCCGTTAAGGCATTCGATTCAGTGAACTGGGACTGGCTCCTGGGGGCTCTCGCCCATTTTGGGAGAGGGGGGGTTCCTCAGCTGGTTTCAGCTTCTTTACAGTGATTCCAGAGCAAGGGTGAAAACGGGTAGGCACATTTTGGAGGGCTGGAATATTGGCAGGGGTACAAGGCAAGGATGTCCACTATCCCCGATGCTATATATACTGGCTCTGGAGCCATTTGCTGTTTTCCTCAGGGCAGAGTACATGAACGTGGGAATAGAAATAGACAGGGTGGTACACTTAATTTTGATATATGCAGATGACATACTCTGTTGGGAACCCAAAGGAAAACATGCCAGACCTGCTAGAAGCATTGGGGGCATTTGCCAGACTGTCGGATATCACGATCAACAGGAGAAATCCTTGCTCTTCACCCTGGCAGGCTTGAGGGAGGCTGCCCCTGACCAGTTACCAAGCCTAGGACTCACATGGACACCAACCACTTTCCGCGACTTGGGAGTGGACATACACCACAGCATCGCAGCAATGCACACGGCTAATACACAGGCGGCCCTAGCCAAAATAGAAAAATCTATGATGTTCTGGAAGACACTCCCACTGAGGATGATAGAAAGAGCGGCTCTATTGAAGATGACAGTCCTGCCCCACCTACTGTATTACTTTAATATCCCATATAACACTCCCAGGCCCTTCTTTAGACGGTTGCCCTTCTTTAGACAGTTACACACAATAGCAAGAGAGTTCCTGTGGGGCGGGGGGGAGGAACAGGATAGCGCTGAACACACTACAGATTATGAATGGGTGGGAGGGATCAAACTACCAGACTTTAAATGCTACTACCTGGCGGGACAGCTCCAATTAGTTGTGAAATGGTTGGGGGATGGACAAGGCTCTGGCCAAACCACTCCCTACTATAGTTCAACTGGGCCTGGCTCTGTGGAGGAGAGCGTGGAAGATACAAGGGGCGCAAGAACCCTACTCAAGAAAGATCCCCCTTGTAGGACTAGGCGACACTCACACGGCGTCCCTGACCATCTACTGCACGCAGTGGGAAGACAAGGGAGTGACACAGACTGGAGACCTATGGAAAGAAGGGCAGTGGGTGGACTTTCAAACCCTGATGGATGAACAGGGCGTACACAGCAGACAATTCCTATTGTACAATAGTATTATACAGATGATCAAGAAGAGGTGGAGGACATTTCCAGGAGAAGGAGACAGCGAGGGAGTAATGGATGCGTGGTACGATGTGGAGGGAGGACACTAGATATCCAGACTATGAACAGCTCCTGTGTAGCAATAATGAAAGGGTGTTGCAAGCAAGAGCCAGATGGGAAGAGGAACTTCACAAGAACTTCACTGATGGGGAGTGGAGCAGGACACTTCAGTATGCCAAAAAAGTCTCCAGAAATGCAAGATTCAAGCAAATGCAGCTGTACCTCATGCACAGGGCGTACCTCACACCCAAGAGAATGTCACACATGGGACACAAGCAAACCCGAAGCTGCCCACGTTATGCGGCAGAACAGGCGGATATGATACATATGTTCTGGTCCTGCCCGGTGATGCTCAACTTTTGGGACACAGTGAAAACGAGGGCAGAGGCAGGAGGGATCCCAATGCAAGCTTGGTCACCTGAATCTTACCTCCTGGGGCTGTTCCCGAGGGGAGGCAAACAACAGACACGTATACCAAAAATGAAAGACCTAATGTGTATTCTGGCGAAGCGCTGCATAGCGATGGCATGGAATTCGAGCACAGTGCCATCAGCAGAAATGTGGTGGGCAGACCTGAAAAAATAGCGGAAACATCAGTGTGGACCAGAGCGACGCAGAGGGGAGAGTAGGGCCAAACTACTTGCGTGGAACTCTCTCATACAGGACTTATTTAACAGCACGGAAGGATAAGACAAGACAGGTCCTAGTGGGCCAGAGGAGGATTGAACTCCCGGCGACAAGGGGAGCGAAGGAACTCGGAGGGGGCTGTGGACATGCCGCAAGGGGCCTAACGCGGCAGCTAGGCACGATCGATACTGAACATGATGGACAGACAAGGAGAAAGGCAGGCCGATGCGCCAAGGAGACGGAGGATAGGGTGCGGATCCCAACACGGCGTGCCAGTTGTAGTGTAATGTTTGTTAAGTGTTGAAAATTAATAAAAAGGTTTTTTTAAAAATATTAGCCTCAAGCTGCTTTACTTCCTGAATAATGGTTTCTTTTCGGGACTCAGGAAGTCGGTAAAGGTTTTAAATGTACCACTTTGCCTTCTGGAGTGCAGATGTGATGATAGATCTCCTTTACTCTTCCAGGCTCTTCTCTAAATACGTCAGGAAATTGTTTTATGAGATCATACAAATAAGTTTTTTGGTTGTTATTGAGTTCAGGTGGAATTAGGGTGGTGTTATCCGAATCCACCTGTAACAAACAGGAAAGAATGGTGCATTAGACTTTGGATTTTCCTTCAACTCCTTTAAAAAGATTAATGTGATAGATTTATGGTTTTAGGAGGTGGTCAGGTTGGGAAATGTTATAGTTACAAGGTCCCAATTGTTCTAACGCCTCATATGGTCCATGCTACTTACATATTAGTTTGTTCTCTTAAGTGGATAACAATACTAATACCGTTTGGCCTATGGAATAAGACCTTAAAGAAACCTTTTGTCATAGAAGGCTTTCCGTTGCTCTTGTGCCTTGGCCATATGGGTTTGTACCAAAGATCTAAATGCTGTCATGTGTTCTTTACGCCTAGTGGCAGTCTCGCAGAGTGGTATTGGGGCTTCTTCTCTTTCTTTCCAGGTCTCCCTCAGCATATCTAGAACATCGCAGGGTTCCCGTCCATAAAGTTATTTGAACAGGGAAAATCCTGTGAAAGCCTGGGGTGTCTTCCTAACTGCAAATAAACCCCATGGAATCATCTGATCCCAAATCCTGCCATCTTGATCTACTAACTTCCGCAGTCTTCAATGTCTTATTAAATCTTTCTACAAGGCCATCTGTCTGTGGGTGATATACTGAGGTACGCAAAGTGGTAATATGCAATAGTTGTTTTACATTCCTCATTAGTTCACTCATAAATCTAGAGTCAGTATTTCCTTTGGAAACCCTACACGTGAAACGAACGGTAGCAGGTGTTTCAATACTTGTTCTCTCAGGGGAAAGGCTTGTGGGTATCGCGTTGCATAATCCAATGATTACCAAAATGTTCTTTTCACTAATTTCTATGTTTCTAGGGGTCCCACAATATCCATACCGATTCTTGATAATGGAATTTCAATAATAGGCAATGAATTTAAGGGAACTGGTGGTGGCATAGGAGTAGTAGTCTTTCGGCAAATCTCACAGGCCTGGATAACTTTTTTTTAATGCAGGCATGTATTCATGGCAAGTGATTTGGGCCTGCGTCTTTGTTTGTCCTAAATGTCCTCCCGTCAGGTATGATTGAGCTGTCTCCACGACTACTTGCTTATGACTCTTAGAGACAACCAATTGGGTTTTTTCTTAGCCTTCTGAAGTGCTGTCTCCCGATACATAAGCCCATGTCTCAAAATGAAAAAAGGCCCTCCTTTCTCACAGCCCTCTTCTTCTGATGTAACTCGTAAAAGAGCTTCAGCCAACAACGGGTCATTCCTATGGGCAAAGGCTAGGTCTGGAAGGATTTCAGCTTCTTCTTCTCTGATCTCTCTAGGTTCTGGTTCTGGCAGGGCGTCAGGTGCATCATCCGCATCCCTGAAACCCTGAGTACCTCTATCTGTTCTCTCCTTCCGTGCTTCTTCTTTGATTCTAGGGACCATAGCCCTCTCAAGCACCCCTTGAACAATTTTACCCCTTGATGGATTTGGAAGGGATCTTTTCCGTGATTTTGTAACAACACTTTAACATCACCTCCAAAGTCTGGGTCTATTACCCAACTCCATGCAAGTCTGGGACGCAGTCTATTGTAAGTATCAGGGGGTGGAATTATAATCAAATCAGTGGGTATCAGTCTTCCTTCACTTGGGGGAATGATCTGGTCCCTACTGCTGCAAATATCAAACCTAAGAGAGCCCTTAGTGGCTACCGAGGGACCTGATGCTCTGGCACTTCACTTTTCAAATGTGACAGTTCTCCAACTTGTATCGGTTGAGCCGCATCCCACCATGAAACCATTTGTGAAGGCATCATGAAGTAATACAGAGACACAGATTCACTTTTCACTATAAATTGGTTTATTTTCTGTATGTCAGGATGGAGTAAGGCTTAACCTGCCCTATGCCAAGGTGGGATTTTCCTGCCTAAAGAAGCTAAGGATAGTCCATGTCATTAAGTTCAACTCAAAAAAGTCTGTCTGTGTCCAAAATCTATACTTGCCCTCACAACTAAAGATATACAATGTGTAGAGAGGTCAGCAACCCCAAAAGAAACAGCATTTCAAAATAAAGTTCTGAGCTTCTTCCAGCTCCTGGTTTGCTTTTCAGATTCCCCTTCCCCAAGTTCAAAACAGTTCCAAAAGAAGGCCTCGGGGTTCCCTTTCCCAAGTTCTCAACACATTCACAAAGTTTTGGGATTCCCTTCCCCAATAAGTTAACTCTTCCAGCTTCAAAACTACAAGCAGTTCAAAATCGCTTGGCTTTCAATAATAATTCTAGTTCAGCTTTGTAACTATCCAGGTTTCACAATAGTTCATACAGATTGTTATTTTCTTCAATTACTTCAGCACTTGTTATACAATACAGCCTCTGCATCTTGGCTTTCCTTTGATCTTGCCAAGAAGGGGGTTACTTGGTCCAGGCGCAGTTGTCGGACCACATGGTTTACCCACTACAAGTCACACAACCGATAAGCCATGGCACTATGTTCTACTTATTTGTTCTCTTTGGACTTCCTTGCCAACACAGGTTTCGTCTCTCTGAAACTGTGTCATTAATTAACATTCACTTCTATTTCGGCTTGGCATTCTCTTAACTTTATCACAAAGTGTATTTCACACAATTCACTCTGTGGAGTTCATCCTTTTCCACCGCCTTACTTTCACATTGCAAAAAATGATGTATTCACAATGTGCATATGTCAGAAATGTGTAATATTTAATGCTTGGTCGCATATGTTTCATTCAGCCTAACACGTGTTTCGAGCAACTGCTGTGCATTGCCGAAAGGCCGTTGTTCAGACATCTACTTTTTTTCTTTCTTTTTTTTTCTTTTGTTGAGTTTCTTGAAATAAGGTGATATCTATTCTCTGCCTCTTTAGATATATCATGATCTTATTCCTCTTCAAGTAACTATTGAGCCCCCTGACATTCCAGGTTACTATCTTAAGGTCTCCCATCTCTTATCCATACCCAGTCACACCCCTATCCTCCCTTGTCTTCCGCTCCATGCGCAATGGTGTATAGGTGTAAACTTGCTCCGTAACTGTTGAACCCCCAGCAAACTCCCCCCCCTCCCTCCCCTTCCCCAATTGACCACCATCCCTCCCAACATCCTCCCCCAACCCCAAGTGTCGCCCAGCTCCATCCCTGGATCTCAGGCTACCCGGCATCTAGCCTTTTCGCCGCCTCTGCTACTACTCAGGACTCAGCAGGGGGATACTGTACTACTAGTATCCCTACTAAACTAACTATTGGGGTGGGAACTCCACTCCCTCTAATCCCCCGCACAAACGTTAAATATACTGTCTTCAGAGTTTTTTACGCGTGCAACTCAAAGAACCGACGTTACATTCTATATTCCAGTCCAAAAGTGCAAACTAAATGTGGACAATTAAACCTTCCTCGCTTAGTGCAAGTCCGTGGTAAAGTAACCCAATGTCATGTATCCAACTAGCACCCCCTCGATTCACTGCACAAGGCATATTCTTCTTACCGCATTGCTTGGTTGTAGTGGCCATAAAATCACTTATGTCCATTGCCTTCCATCTGATCATCTGCCTTCGCCGACAATTCTGCATATCCATCCATCTTGTCGCTTCTTCCTGAGACTCGAAAAAAATTGCCTTGTCCTTATGTAACACTTTCAGTCTCGCTGGCTATAGTAACATGTATTTAAGGCCTGATTCCCGTAATCGCCTCTTGATCGACACATAGCCCAGCCGCTGCACTTGGAAGGTGTAATCCGGGTATGCTCTGACGGCGGCTGATGCTCTTTTGATGGTACCTCCCTTACGGAAGTATTCCAGGAACTTCTCCCTGTCTTTGTAGTTGAGGATTTTAACAATAACTGGCCTGGGGGGAGCACCCGGCGGTGGTTTCCTCATCAGGGCCCTGTGCGCTCTTTCTACTACAAACCTCTGCGTTGGTGCACCAGCTCCGATTTTCTGCAGCAGCAAGTTTTCGACGTAGTTAATCGGGTCCAAGCTCTGCGTTCCTTCTGGCAGCCGGACGATGCGGATATTATTCCTGCGTGCCCTTCAGCTTCTTCCGCCCTGTTTTCCAGATTGCGCATTTGCTGTTGGAGTGCAGAGATCTGTTCGGCGTTGGCAGTGCAACTGCTTGTGTTGGCCTTCGTGTCCTTCTCCAATGTCCCAGTGCGCTCGGCCAGTCCCCTCACATCCTGCCTTAGCAGGTTAACATCCACACTGACCGCGTCTATTTTGGCTTCCAGGGGCGTCTTCAGGTCTGCAATGGCATATCCCAGCTGCGATTCCCATGCCACTTTCAGTACTGCGATAGCGTCCAGGATCTGATGGTCGCCTCTAGGTGATGAGGCAACCACCACTTGTGCGCCGCGGTGGGCGGATTTCGCCACATCTCCTTCATGGGGTGATTTGGTGAATATATCAATCAGTGGCCGTTTCCCCTTGGGTTTGCCTGCTTTAAACGCCATGTCTTACCATCCACCTCCATCAGGCTTCTACTGCCTTTACTTAGGTGCAGTTTCAACTCAGGACCCCCCAGCGGGCAGGCTATTTTCCACTCTCTTATGGTCCCTGTGGCATGGCTTGTTCCAACCTCCTGCGGAGGGCCAGGGATGAAACTTTTCACGTGAAGAATGCAAAAGTTATTCCATTAAATCAAACCCAGTTGGTAGCTGCACTCTGGGGTCTGTGTCACGCTCACCTGGTCTCTGTGGGGACGTTGGGGCACGGTTGCAGCCCTCCCAGATCTGGCTCCCCTGGATCAGGCTTCTTCCCCTTCTCCAGAGTTGTGGACTGCTCTGGTTGTTGAAACTGTCCCTGTGAGGATACGAGAGGTTGTGCACTTCAACTGCACGCTGAACCAGCAGGTGGATAGATCCGACAGCAAGCAGAAGAAACCAGCTCTGCAGGCCAGGGCCTACAGAAGACTCTAGACCAGTTGGAATTAGAAGACGTCTGGAGGAAGGGACATAGCAACACCAGGGGATACACACACTATAGCGCCCCACACGGCACACACACCCGCATAGATTATTTATTTACAGGGAGGGAGGCCCTCAGGGAATTCACAGAGATACATATTAAGGCAAGAACGCTATCCGACCATACCCCGATAGTAGCAACATGGACATACACATAAAGAGGAGCTCCCATACGACCTAGAGACTGAGGGCGAAGGCACTGACAGATGAGGTCTTCCAAGAATATATTAGAGAGACGATAAAGGATTATTTTGACCATAATGTGGGGAGTGTGGACAGCACTGGCATGGTCTGGGAAGCTTTTAAGGTGGTGGTCAGAGGAGCGGCGATAGGGAAGGCGGGTGGACGCAAGGGATCCATTATGGCCGATCTGGGGGAAATAGCAAAGGAGATAGAACGGGCAGAAGCACGGGCAGGGGAGAAGGGGGTAGAACCGGAGGAGCTTACAGCGCTGCGATTGCAATGTTGCGCAATCTGGGAAAAACTGGGCAGATTAGACTATGGGAAGTATGTACAGAGACTACACGCTGAAGGGGACAAGCCTGGCTCACTAAACAAGAGAACAGGCACAAACCAATAACCGCAATTAGGGATGAGCGAGGCAAGGAAGTGAGGACCCAAGACGGGATTAATGAGATGTTCTCGTGCTTCTATGAAGAACTGTACTCCAGGAAACAGGAAGCTGAGGCGGAAGATATAACTGATGCCCTAGGGGAGATTCCCCTCCCCAGGGAATCGAAAGAGCATGTGCAGACATTGGATGCGTCCCTTACACTTGATGAGCTGACTGCAGTGCTAGCTGACCTCCCAACAGGCAAATCCCCGGGACCGGATGGGTTAACCGGGGAATTCTACAAAAAATACAAAGACACCTTGGCCCCACGCCTGCTAGAGATGTTTTAGGAGGAATATGAGGAGGGAAGGTTGTCACAGAGCCTATCGGAATCGGTCATCATACCCATACTGAAACCGGGGAAGTAGCCTCTTGAGTATAGCTTCTATACACTGATTTCCCTAATCAATCAAGACTCCAAAATCCTGACCGCAGCCCTAGCAAACCGACTCAAGCGAGTCATATCCACGCTGGTGCACCCAGACCAAACAGGATATGTACCAGGGAGAAACAAGACATGGAATCTGCGCAGACTCCACCACGTTATTGAGAGCACAAACCAAGACCAGGGGGAACGTGCAGTGGCGTCGCTAGATGCCGTTAAGGCATTCGATTCAGTGAACTGGGACTGGCTCCTGGGGGCTCTCGCCCATTTTGGGAGAGGGGGGGTTCCTCAGCTGGTTTCAGCTTCTTTACAGTGATTCCAGAGCAAGGGTGAAAACGGGTAGGCACATTTTGGAGGGCTGGAATATTGGCAGGGGTACAAGGCAAGGATGTCCACTATCCCCGATGCTATATATACTGGCTCTGGAGCCATTTGCTGTTTTCCTCAGGGCAGAGTACATGAACGCGGGAATAGAAATAGACAGGGTGGTACACTTAATTTTGATATATGCAGATGACATACTCTGTTGGGAACCCAAAGGAAAACATGCCAGACCTGCTAGAAGCATTGGGGGCATTTGCCAGACTGTCGGATATCACGATCAACAGGAGAAATCCTTGCTCTTCACCCTGGCAGGCTTGAGGGAGGCCGCCCCTGACCAGTTACCAAGCCTAGGACTCACATGGACACCAACCACTTTCCGCGACTTGGGAGTGGACATACACCACAGCATCGCAGCAATGCACACGGCTAATACACAGGCGGCCCTAGCCAAAATAGAAAAATCTATGATGTTCTGGAAGACACTCCCACTGAGGATGATAGAAAGAGCGGCTCTATTGAAGATGACAGTCCTGCCCCACCTACTGTATTACTTTAATATCCCATATAACACTCCCAGGCCCTTCTTTAGACGGTTGCCCTTCTTTAGACAGTTACACACAATAGCAAGAGAGTTCCTGTGGGGCGGGGGGGAGGAACAGGATAGCGCTGAACACACTACAGATTATGAATGGGTGGGAGGGATCAAACTACCAGACTTTAAATGCTACTACCTGGCGGGACAGCTCCAATTAGTTGTGAAATGGTTGGGGGATGGACAAGGCTCTGGCCAAACCACTCCCTACTATAGTTCAACTGGGCCTGGCTCTGTGGAGGAGAGCGTGGAAGATACAAGGGGCGCAAGAACCCTACTCAAGAAAGATCCCCCTTGTAGGACTAGGCGACACTCACACGGCGTCCCTGACCATCTACTGCACGCAGTGGGAAGACAAGGGAGTGACACAGACTGGAGACCTATGGAAAGAAGGGCAGTGGGTGGACTTTCAAACCCTGATGGATGAACAGGGCGTACACAGCAGACAATTCCTATTGTACAATATTATTATACAGATGATCAAGAAGAGGTGGAGGACATTTCCAGGAGAAGGAGACAGCGAGGGAGTAATGGATGCGTGGTACGATGTGGAGGGAGGACACTAGATATCCAGACTATGAACAGCTCCTGTGTAGCAATAATGAAAGGGTGTTGCAAGCAAGAGCCAGATGGGAAGAGGAACTTCACAAGAACTTCACTGATGGGGAGTGGAGCAGGACACTTCAGTATGCCAAAAAAGTCTCCAGAAATGCAATATTCAAGCAAATGCAGCTGTACCTCATGCACAGGGCGTACCTCACACCCAAGAGAATGTCACACATGGGACACAAGCAAACCCGAAGCTGCCCACGTTGTGCGGCAGAACAGGCGGATATGATACATATGTTCTGGTCCTGCCCGGTGATGCTCAACTTTTGGGACACAGTGAAAACGAGGGCAGAGGCAGGAGGGATCCAAATGCAAGCTTGGTCACCTGAATCTTACCTCCTGGGGCTGTTCCCGAGGGGAGGCAAACAACAGACACGTATAGCAAAAATGAAAGACCTAATGTGTATTCTGGCGAAGCGCTGCATAGCGATGGCATGGAATTCGAGCACAGTGCCATCAGCAGAAATGTGGTGGGCAGACCTGAAAAAATAGCGGAAACATCAGTGTGGACCAGAGCGACGCAGAGGGGAGAGTGGGAGAGTAGGGCCAAACTACTTGCGTGGAACTCTCTCATACAGGACTTATTTAACAGCACGGAAGGGTAAGACAAGACAGGTCCTAGTGGGCCAGAGGAGGATTGAACTCCCGGCGACAAGGTGAGCGAAGGAACTCGGAGGGGGCTGTGGACATGCCGCAAGGGGCCTAACGCGGCAGCTAGGCACGATCGATACTGAACATGATGGACAGACAAGGAGAAAGGCAGGCCGATGCGCCAAGGAGACGGAGGATAGGGTGCGGATCCCAACACGGCGTGCCAGTTGTAGTGTAATGTTTGTTAAGTGTTGAAAATTAATAAAAAGGTTTTTTTAAAAATATTAGCCTCAAGCTGCTTTACTTCCTGAATAATGGTTTCTTTTCGGGACTCAGGAAGTCGGTAAAGGTTTTAAATGTACCACTTTGCCTTCTGGAGTGCAGATGTGATGATAGATCTCCTTTACTCTTCCAGGCTCTTCTCTAAATACGTCAGGAAATTGTTTTATGAGATCATACAAATAAGTTTTTTGGTTGTTATTGAGTTCAGGTGGAATTAGGGTGGTGTTATCCGAATCCACCTGTAACAAACAGGAAAGAATGGTGCATTAGACTTTGGATTTTCCTTCAACTCCTTTAAAAAGATTAATGTGATAGATTTGTGGTTTTAGGAGGTGGTCAGGTTGGGAAATGTTATAGTTACAAGGTCCCAATTGTTCTAACGCCTCATATGGTCCATGCTACTTACATATTAGTTTGTTCTCTTAAGTGGATAACAATACTAATACCGTTTGGCCTATGGAATAAGACCTTAAAGAAACCTTTTGTCATAGAAGGCTTTCCGTTGCTCTTGTGCCTTGGCCATATGGGTTTGTACCAAAGATCTAAATGCTGTCATGTGTTCTTTACGCCTAGTGGCAGTTTCGCAGAGTGGTATTGGGGCTTCTTCTCTTTCTTTCCAGGTCTCCCTCAGCATATCTAGAACATCGCAGGGTTCCCGTCCATAAAGTTATTTGAACAGGGAAAATCCTGTGAAAGCCTGGGGTGTCTTCCTAACTGCAAATAAACCCCATGGAATCATCTGATCCCAAATTCTGCCATCTTGATCTACTAACTTCCGCAGTCTTCAATGTCTTATTAAATCTTTCTACAAGGCCATCTGTCTGTGGGTGATATACTGAGGTACGCAAAGTGGTAATATGCAATAGTTGTTTTACATTCCTCATTAGTTCACTCATAAATCTAGAGTCAGTATTTCCTTTGGAAACCCTACACGTGAAACGAACGGTAGCAGGTGTTTCAATACTTGTTCTCTCAGGGGAAAGGCTTGTGGGTATCGCGTTGCATAATCCAATGATTACCAAAATGTTCTTTTCACTAATTTCTATGTTTCTAGGGGTCCCACAATATCCATACCGATTCTTGATAATGGAATTTCAATAATAGGCAATGAATTTAAGGGAACTGGTGGTGGCATAGGAGTAGTAGTCTTTCGGCAAATCTCACAGGCCTGGATAACTTTTTTTTAATGCAGGCATGTATTCATGGCAAGTGATTTGGGCCTGCGTCTTTGTTTGTCCTAAATGTCCTCCCGTCAGGTATGATTGAGCTGTCTCCACGACTACTTGCTTATGACTCTTAGAGACAACCAATTGGGTTTTTTCTTAGCCTTCTGAAGTGCTGTCTCCCGATACATAAGCCCATGTCTCAAAATGAAAAAAGGCCCTCCTTTCTCACAGCCCTCTTGTTCTGATGTAACTCGTAAAAGAGCTTCAGCCAACAACGGGTCATTCCTATGGGCAAAGGCTAGGTCTGGAAGGATTTCAGCTTCTTCTTCTCTGATCTTTCTAGGTTCTGGTTCTGGCAGGGCGTCAGGTGCATCATCCGCATCCCTGAAACCCTGAGTACCTCTATCTGTTCTCTCCTTCCGTGCTTCTTCTTTGATTCTAGGGACCATAGCCCTCTCAAGCACCCCTTGAACAATTTTACCCCTTGATGGATTTGGAAGGGATCTTTTCCGTGATTTTGTAACAACACTTTAACATCACCTCCAAAGTCTGGGTCTATTACCCAACTCCATGCAAGTCTGGGACGCAGTCTAATGTAAGTATCAGGGGGTGGAATTATAATCAAATCAGTGGGTATCAGTCTTCCTTCACTTGGGGGAATGATCTGGTCCCTACTGCTGCAAATATCAAACCTAATAGAGCCCTTAGTGGCTACTGAGGGACCTGATGCTCTGGCACTTCACTTTTCAAATGTGACAGTTCTCCAACTTGTATCGGTTGAGCCGCATCCCACCATGAAACCATTTGTGAAGGCATCATGAAGTAATACAGAGACACAGATTCACTTTTCACTATAAATTGGTTTATTTTCTGTATGTCAGGATGGAGTAAGGCTTAACCTGCCCTATGCCAAGGTGGGATTTTCCTGCCTAAAGAAGCTAAGGATAGTCCATGTCATTAAGTTCAACTCAAAAAAGTCTGTCTGTGTCCAAAATCTATACTTGCCCTCACAACTAAAGATATACAATGTGTAGAGAGGTCAGCAACCCCAAAAGAAACAGCATTTCAAAATAAAGTTCTGAGCTTCTTCCAGCTCCTGGTTTGCTTTTCAGATTCCCCTTCCCCAAGTTCAAAACAGTTCCAAAAGAAGGCCTCGGGGTTCCCTTTCCCAAGTTCTCAACACATTTCACAAAGTTTTGGGATTCCCTTCCCCAATAAGTTAACTCTTCCAGCTTCAAAACTACAAGCAGTTCAAAATCGCTTGGCTTTCAATAATAATTCTAGTTCAGCTTTGTAACTATCCAGGTTTCACAATAGTTCATACAGATTGTTATTTTCTTCAATTACTTCAGCACTTGTTATACAATACAGCCTCTGCATCTTGGCTTTCCTTTGATCTTGCCAAGAAGGGGGTTACTTGGTCCAGGCGCAGTTGTCGGACCACATGGTTTACCCACTACAAGTCACACAACCGATAAGCCATGGCACTATGTTCTACTTATTTGTTCTCTTTGGACTTCCTTGCCAACACAGGTTTCGTCTCTCTGAAACTGTGTCATTAATTAACATTCACTTCTATTTCGGCTTGGCATTCTCTTAACTTTATCACAAAGTGTATTTCACACAATTCACTCTGTGGAGTTCATCCTTTTCCACCGCCTTACTTTCACATTGCAAAAAATGATGTATTCACAATGTGCATATGTCAGAAATGTGTAATATTTAATGCTTGGTCGCATATGTTTCATTCAGCCTAACACGTGTTTCGAGCAACTGCTGTGCATTGCCGAAAGGCCGTTGTTCAGACATCTACTTTTTTTCTTTCTTTTTTTTTCTTTTGTTGAGTTTCTTGAAATAAGGTGATATCTATTCTCTGCCTCTTTAGATATATCATGATCTTATTCCTCTTCAAGTAACTATTGAGCCCCCTGACATTCCAGGTTACTATCTTAAGGTCTCCCATCTCTTATCCATACCCAGTCACACCCCTATCCTCCCTTGTCTTCCGCTCCATGCGCAATGGTGTATAGGTGTAAACTTGCTCCGTAACTGTTGAACCCCCAGCAAACTCCCCCCCCTCCCTCCCCTTCCCCAATTGACCACCATCCCTCCCAACATCCTCCCCCAACCCCAAGTGTCGCCCAGCTCCATCCCTGGATCTCAGGCTACCCGGCATCTAGCCTTTTCGCCGCCTCTGCTACTACTCAGGACTCAGCAGGGGGATACTGTACTACTAGTATCCCTACTAAACTAACTATTGGGGTGGGAACTCCACTCCCTCTAATCCCCCGCACAAACGTTAAATATACTGTCTTCAGAGTTTTTTACGCGTGCAACTCAAAGAACCGACGTTACATTCTATATTCCAGTCCAAAAGTGCAAACTAAATGTGGACAATTAAACCTTCCTCGCTTAGTGCAAGTCCGTGGTAAAGTAACCCAATGTCATGTATCCAACTAGCACCCCCTCGATTCACTGCACAAGGCATATTCTTCTTACCGCATTGCTTGGTTGTAGTGGCCATAAAATCACTTATGTCCATTGCCTTCCATCTGATCATCTGCCTTCGCCGGGCAATTCTGCATATCCATCCATCTTGTCGCTTCTTCCTGAGACTCGAAAAAAATTGCCTTGTCCTTATGTAACACTTTCAGTCTCGCTGGCTATAGTAACATGTATTTAAGGCCTGATTCCCGTAATCGCCTCTTGATCGACACATAGCCCAGCCGCTGCACTTGGAAGGTGTAATCCGGGTATGCTCTGATGGCGGCTGATGCTCTTTTGATGGTACCTCCCTTACGGAAGTATTCCAGGAACTTCTCCCTGTCTTTGTAGTTGAGGATTTTAACAATAACTGGCCTGGGGGGAGCACCCGGCGGTGGTTTCCTCATCAGGGCCCTGTGCGCTCTTTCTACTACAAACCTCTGCGTTGGTGCACCAGCTCCGATTTTCTGCAGCAGCAAGTTTTCGACGTAGTTAATCGGGTCCAAGCTCTGCGTTCCTTCTGGCAGCCGGACGATGCGGATATTATTCCTGCGTGCCCTTCAGCTTCTTCCGCCCTGTTTTCCAGATTGCGCATTTGCTGTTGGAGTGCAGAGATCTGTTCGGCGTTGGCAGTGCAACTGCTTGTGTTGGCCTTCGTGTCCTTCTCCAATGTCCCAGTGCGCTCGGCCAGTCCCCTCACATCCTGCCTTAGCAGGTTAACATCCACACTGCTGTGCATTGCCGAAAGGCCGTTGTTCAGACATCTACTTTTTTTCTTTCTTTTTTTTCTTTTGTTGAGTTTCTTGAAATAAGGTGATATCTATTCTCTGCCTCTTTAGATATATCATGATCTTATTCCTCTTCAAGTAACTATTGAGCCCCCTGACATTCCAGGTTACTATCTTAAGGTCTCCCATCTCTTATCCATACCCAGTCACACCCCTATCCTCCCTTGTCTTCCGCTCCATGCGCAATGGTGTATAGGTGTAAACTTGCTCCGTAACTGTTGAACCCCCAGCAAACTCCCCCCCCTCCCTCCCCTTCCCCAATTGACCACCATCCCTCCCAACATCCTCCCCCAACCCCAAGTGTCGCCCAGCTCCATCCCTGGATCTCAGGCTACCCGGCATCTAGCCTTTTCGCCGCCTCTGCTACTACTCAGGACTCAGCAGGGGGATACTGTACTACTAGTATCCCTACTAAACTAACTATTGGGGTGGGAACTCCACTCCCTCTAATCCCCCGCACAAACGTTAAATATACTGTCTTCAGAGTTTTTTACGCGTGCAACTCAAAGAACCGACGTTACATTCTATATTCCAGTCCAAAAGTGCAAACTAAATGTGGACAATTAAACCTTCCTCGCTTAGTGCAAGTCCGTGGTAAAGTAACCCAATGTCATGTATCCAACTAGCACCCCCTCGATTCACTGCACAAGGCATATTCTTCTTACCGCATTGCTTGGTTGTAGTGGCCATAAAATCACTTATGTCCATTGCCTTCCATCTGATCATCTGCCTTCGCCGGGCAATTCTGCATATCCATCCATCTTGTCGCTTCTTCCTGAGACTCGAAAAAAATTGCCTTGTCCTTATGTAACACTTTCAGTCTCGCTGGCTATAGTAACATGTATTTAAGGCCTGATTCCCGTAATCGCCTCTTGATCGACACATAGCCCAGCCGCTGCACTTGGAAGGTGTAATCCGGGTATGCTCTGACGGCGGCTGATGCTCTTTTGATGGTACCTCCCTTACGGAAGTATTCCAGGAACTTCTCCCTGTCTTTGTAGTTGAGGATTTTAACAATAACTGGCCTGGGGGGAGCACCCGGCGGTGGTTTCCTCATCAGGGCCCTGTGCGCTCTTTCTACTACAAACCTCTGCGTTGGTGCACCAGCTCCGATTTTCTGCAGCAGCAAGTTTTCGACGTAGTTAATCGGGTCCAAGCTCTGCGTTCCTTCTGGCAGTCGGACGATGCGGATATTATTCCTGCGTGCCCTTCAGCTTCTTCCGCCCTGTTTTCCAGATTGCGCATTTGCTGTTGGAGTGCAGAGATCTGTTCGGCGTTGGCAGTGCAACTGCTTGTGTTGGCCTTCGTGTCCTTCTCCAATGTCCCAGTGCGCTCGGCCAGTCCCCTCACATCCTGCCTTAGCAGGTTAACATCCACACTGACCGCGTCTATTTTGGCTTCCAGGGGCGTCTTCAGGTCTGCAATGGCATATCCCAGCTGCGATTCCCATGCCACTTTCAGTACTGCGATAGCGTCCAGGATCTGATGGTCGCCTCTAGGTGATGAGGCAACCACCACTTGTGCGCCGCGGTGGGCGGATTTCGCCACATCTCCTTCATGGGGTGATTTGGTGAATATATCCATCAGTGGCCGTTTCCCCTTGGGTTTGCCTGCTTTAAACGCCATGTCTTACCATCCACCTCCATCAGGCTTCTACTGCCTTTACTTAGGCGCAGTTTCAACTCAGGACCCCCCAGCGGGCAGGCTATTTTCCACTCTCTTATGGTCCCTGTGGCATGGCTTGTTCCAACCTCCTGCGGAGGGCCAGGGATGAAACTTTTCACGTGAAGAATGCAAAAGTTATTCCATTAAATCAAACCCAGTCGGTAGCTGCACTCTGGGGTCTGTGTCACGCTCACCTGGTCTCTGTGGGGACGTTGGGGCACGGTTGCAGCCCTCCCAGATCTGGCTCCCCTGGATCAGGCTTCTTCCCCTTCTCCAGAGTTGTGGACTGCTCTGGTTGTTGAAACTGTCCCTGTGAGGATACGAGAGGTTGTGAGAATACTGTGATATGGCTGTAGTTCTCAAGCCCTTCTTCCCAGAATGTGGTGAGCATGCGTTTGCCCATATAGTCTCACCTGTTTAACTATGAGGATGAGCTCTCCATCCTGCTTCTCAAGTGTAGGGGCTCTTTAAGTGGACCTAGTTCCTTCACTGGTCAATGTGTGTGGCAGCCCAGACCGGCTGTGACTGATCCACTTCTAAGGTAAGTGTTCTTCAACAATGATTATTGTCCGTATTCTTTTGCAATGTCTTTCTTCGCATGATTAGTGTTTGTATCCCTTGTAATGTCTTTCTTTCTTGCTGGAAGTGAGCCCAAATGGAGTCCCAAGGAGTTTACAATGTCCCAAATAGATGGTAAGTTTGGTCCTAAGGTCAGCGCGAGGGCTGTGTAGCGCGCGACCTTAGCGTATTGTCTTTAGGTGGTTTCTGACCTTATTTGTCCTTTTCTCCTTTAGGTATGGCCTGGCGAAGTCAGACAAGGAGCAGCTATCCGAAGATCTGTCGGCGGGTGATGGATGGCTGGAGCCGCGAGGATGCTAGCCGAGAAGAGCTCCAGCGTAAGTGTTGGAACTGCGGAACAGGTAAGGAAGCGCTCCGACTACGGTGACTTCTAGGACCAGGTAAGAATCGCTGCAGGCGATAGTATTTCTGGAGTCAGGTAAGGTGCACTTTAGGCGATGATAGATAGTATTGCTGGAAGCAGGTAAGATGCACTTCTGGCGATGGTATTGCTGGAATCAGGTAAGATGCGCTTCAGGCGATGGTATTGCTGGAATCAGGTAAGATGTGCTTCAAACAATGGTATTGCTGGAATCAGGTAAGAAGCGCTTCAAGCGGCGGTGAGCGTTATGCTGCATGAGCAGACTAATGCGAAGCGCTGGCATGCGGGTGGGTCAGGTCCCAGCCACGCCCCTTTGCTCTGCTTGATGGCTCCACCCTGCCACTCCCAGAAGATGCTGCACATGTAGCCAGATGCATTCCTATGGCCACGCCTGGCGTGGATGCACGTGGGGCCCTGCAAGAGATTAAATAACGCGTCCACTAGGAAGCACACAAAGCACACTTTCTCATGAGCCTGGCGCCAGGACTGGGTCCAACTGGACCCTTTAAGTGGTGGAACTTGTGGTCCTTGCTCTGTGGCCATGACAGCACTCCCCCTCAAGGCCCCTCTCAAGGGCACTCATCCTCCTGGTCCTGGTTTGGTGGGGTTATTACGATTAAATTGTCTGATTAGTCGTGCGGCATGGATGAATTCACTAAGGCTCCCATGTACGGTCTTCAGGTCCATAACCTTTCCAGTCTATCAGGTAATACAGTTTAGATCGTACTATCTTGGAATCCAGAATGGTTTTGACTTCATATTCCGGTTCCCCTTCTATGATGTCTGGCTCGGGTGGTGCTTCAATCCGAGTATATGGCTTCATTGGTTTTAAGAGAGAGACATGGAATACCGGATGGATCTGCATGTTAGCTGGCAAATCCAATTTCATGGCAGCAGGGTTAATGATGGCCTTGATGGGATAAGGTCCTAGGTGCCTAGGACGGAAGGCTCGGGGTCCTTTCAATGTAATGTTCTTGGATGCCAACCAAACCTTATCCCCGACTTGGTAATGCGAAGCCTCCCTTTGATGTTAGTCTGAACATTTTTTCTGTTGTCCGTTGGCCCTGGTCAGATTTTCTGCTGCCTCTTTAAGGGTTCGAGAGATAGTCTTGTGCAATGTTGTGACTGCTGGCATTTCAAGTTCGTCAAGTGAATCAAAAGTGGACGTTCGAGGATGCCGACCTTGCACAGTGTAGAACGGGGTCTGTCTGGTGCTAGCGTAGACGGAGTTATTGTAGGCAAATTCGGTCAACCAGAGGATATTTTTCCAGGACTCCTCAGTTTGTTGCAACATACACCTTAGGTATTGCTCCAAGGTCTGGTTGGTCTTCTCAGTATGACCATCAGTTTGGGGATGATGACTCGTGGATAACCGGAGGTCAATCTTGGCTATTTTGCAGCACCTCCTCCAGGGAGCTGAGACGAATTGTGTTCCGCAATCTGAAATTAATACCGACGGGAAACCATGTAGCTTGACAATTTGCTCCAAAAACACAGTGGCAAGGGCGGAAGCAGTAGGAATACCCTTCAATGGAATAAAATGGCCCATTTTGGAGAATAAGTCTACAATAACCAGGATTGTGTTAAATCCGTTGCAGGGAGGAAGATTAGTGATAAAATCCATAGACAGCATATGCCATGGTGCTGGTGGTACAGTCAAGGGACGTAATAACCCTGCGGGACTTAGCTTCTGAGATTTGTTTTGTGCGTATACACCACATGTGGCGATGAATTGGGCAACATCTCTTATCCAGGTTGGCCACCAATAGCCCTTTTGAATCTTGGCCTGAGTCTTGGCAATCCCAGGATGTCCTTCCACTAATTATTCATGGTAATTTGCTATTACCTGATCTTGCAATTTCTTGTCCTGAATATATTGGGCCCCATTAGGAGGCAGGCGGAATGGGTGTAACGGCACCGGTAAAGGTGCCGGTGCAGTTAATCCCATTTCGCCCTATTACGAGGTTCCCTTGCGGGATTCGATCTGAATGCCTAGTCAGACCAGATGTCCTTTGAGGGTCCCGCGAGGGGACCAGGGAGCTAACAACAGGCCTGTTATCAACTAGCCCGTTGTTAGCTCCCTCCACCTTTTCCATTGTGCCCTATGGGGGCTCAAATGGGAATGGGGATGGGTAAATTGAATGAGGAATTACCGGGTCCTCCAAGGTTAGAATGGCCCGGTAATTCCTCATTCAAGGAACCCGGACCCGGACCATCCCCATTCTCATTTGAGCCCACATAGGGCTCAATGGGAATGGGGAGCATGCTATTAACGGGCCCGTAATGACGGGCCCGTTGTTAGCATGCTGGTTCCCTCACGGGGCAGTACGGGGTTAATGGTGCCGGCACCTTTACTGGCGCCGTTAACCCCTTACCGCCTCACTTGTAATGATGCCCTGTGTGTCTGGCTCCCAGAAGATAGTGTCTCCATGTTTTGAAGGCTCCTTTGATTGCTAACAGTTCCTTGTTAGTGATTGCGTAGTTTAATTCTGGCGCAGAAAACTTACGGGACCAAAATGCTATGGGATGCAGTAGTCCCGTGTCCGGGTCTATTTCTGACAAGACTGCTCCCATGGCTATGCTGGAGGTGTCTGTTTCGACCACATATGGCAGGTGGGGTCGGGGGTGCTGAGGTGAAGGCAAGTTTCAGCTCCTGGAAAGATTTTTCTGCCTCGGGGGACCAAAGACATTTCTTATTTTTTCTCAATAAGGAGGTAACTGGATGAACTATTTGCGAGAACCTGGGGCTAAACCGTCAATAAAAGTTGGCAAATCCCAGCACACTTTGCACTCCTTTTGTGGATGTTAGTGACGGCTACTGAAGGATAGCATCCACCTTGCGTGTGTCCATGTGAACTCCTCACGGGGTAAGCATGAAGCCCAAAAATTCAACTTCCATGACATGTAAGAACCATTTTTCCAATTTGGCAAACAGCCGGTGCTGACAAAGCTTTTCCAGAACTGCTCTTACATGGCCAAAGTGATCCTTCTTGGACGTAGAGTAAATAAGAATGTCATCAATGTAAACGAATACGCAAACGTCCAACAATTTGTGAAGCACATCGTTCATGAAGAATTGGAATGCCGCCGGGGCTTTACATAATCCGGAGGGCATGACCTGATATTCGAAAAGTCCATATTTAGTTCGGAATGCCATTTTCCATGTGTCTCCCTTTTTAACCCTCACAAGATGATAGGCTCCTCGTAGGTCCAGTTTTGTGTAGATTTGAGCATTCTTCACTTGATCTAGCAGCTCCGGGATGAGTGGTAGGGGGTATCTGTTCTTTACTGTGATTTGGGTCAGTGCTCTATAATCTATACAAGTCGCCCTCTTTATTTGGTACGAAGAAAAGAGCAGAGGTGGCAGGGGACTTAGACGGGCAGATGAAACCCTTAGCTAGGTACTGATCCAGGTAAGACTTCAGGTGCTGATTGTCTTGCTCTGTAAGAGCGTAAATTCGACTGCAGGGAATTTGTGCTCCGGACACCAGATCGATCTGGCAGTCGTAAGGTCTGTGTGGAGGCAGGGTGTTTGCTTGCTCCTTCTGGAACACATCCTGGTAATCCAGATATTCCGGGAGTAGGGAACAAGAGAGCCCTAAGATAGATTTAGTTTCGAGTTCCTTGCTCTTCACTTCTTTGTGGTAGCAGATGTTAGCGCACTCTTGAGGAAAGGTTTTGCAGTCAATCCTTGGGTTGTGTGTTTCCAGCCATGGCATTCCTTAGATCATCTGGAACAGGGGAGCCCCAATAAGATCGAAGGATATGTCTTCCCGATGACCATCCTGACACATCAGCATGACTGTCGGTATGTTGCGTCACTGGGCCGGATGACAACTGAGAACCATCCACCGCTGTGATGTTTTCCGATTTGAGCTTTTGCTGGAGAGGAAGGCCTATTTGTGCAGCCAGATCTTGATCAATATAATTTCCCACCGCTCCGCTATCAATATATGCCTCCAAGGCATGTACCTTTGTCGGTTGTTGATGGTTGACCAAAAGTACGGGGGTGACCAGGTGTGAGGTCTGTACAGATTCCTTCTTTTCGCACGACAAGTGGACCCCTACGCTTGTCGGGCGTTCCGAGTTTTCCGGGTTTAGTTCTTTTTCTTCGTTACCATTGTCCGTTGCACCTACTATCCTTTTGGGGGGTTTGACTGGGCAGTCCCGGAGGAAATGTCCTGCTTTTCCGCAGTATAAACAAAGTTGTTGTTGTTGTCTCTTCTCTCTCTCCGCCTTGGAGATAGGAACCCGTAATCCCCCGATCTGCATTGGTTCGTGGGTTTTGATTGGATTGTCCCGGGGTCGCATATAGACCGACCTCCCTTCAGTTCTTGTGTGATCCATTTTTCTGTTGTGCAACCTGTGATCAAGTTGTACCGTCAGATTGATGAACTCTGCACAACCTTCAGGAGGGATGACCACTTGGGCTAGCACATCCTTTAGTTCCCCATGCAATCCCCGATAAAAGAGTGTGGTCCTCTTCTCTTCTGGCCAGTTTGTCTTTGCTATGAGATGATTAAAGGTGGCGATATAAGTCAGCAGATCTTGGTTCCCCTGTCTGAGGGACAGTAGTTCGATATCCAGGGCTTGTTCTTGGGTGTGCCTAGCAAACAACTTTTCCATTTCCTGTTGAAATTCGCCAAAGTTGCGGAGTAGAGGCAGGGTCGGACTGGGACAAGAAATAGGCCCGGACACCCAAGAAAAAGTGACCCCCCCCTCATTTCAAAAAAGTGGCCCACCCCTCGCCTCAAAAAAAGTGGCCCTCAAACCATCATCCGTGAATTGCATCAATTCATGACTGTACAGAAAATGCTACTTATGGAGGGTTCATGTGTCTGTTACATTACAACACATAAAATAACATAACTTTGCATACAGTTCTGTGACAGGGTCCACAGCTCCGAGCAGGAGTAGCATGAACACGACCTTTCACCCCTTGACAAAACAGGAAGTGGCATCAAATATCATTGCTTCTAAGTACACTACGAAAAATATGGTTATGATTTCACTAATGTGATATACATTTCATACAAGAATGGATCACCATATGTACCATTAATATCTGTCTGTATAGATCCATATTGTCAAATTACTGTGAAAGCAAGCAGACGTCCAAGGCCAAATGATATGTTACTGTATAGCACTTACGCTTAAGCTCTTTTTTATAGAACCAATATGCATACAATATCACCTAACCTGTGTTGGTACTCATGTATCGACCTCAGAAGGATGAAAGGCTGAGATGGTTCGAACCTGCAACCTGCAGATCACACACACATCGCAGCAGCGAGCACTCAACCCACTGAGCTATCAAATCAGCTAGAGTAAAATGAGCAATTATTCTGGAGTGTGGATACCATTAAACTGGTAACAGATTTAACAGCAGACCAGTTTAGCTCATCTGCATGTCTGGTGCAAATTTGGCTGCATTTCATGCATGTGTGCATCTACTTTTCAGGCTTCAGAGGTTGGCATAATAGGGAAAGCAGTGTACTCATAGGACATTGAATACTCTGAGCACTCATTACCTCATACATGCAAACAAACATTCTGAACAGCATGCCAGGGAGATGGGAAAAATAGCCACATTACAACAAAGCATTCATTGTGGCACAATGAAGTCAATGGTAAGCCACTTGATGTGCTATCCCACACCAGTTGCGCCCTAATGAACTACCCAATACTTTGAGTATTGCCATAGCTCCAGTGTTGTGCGGTTGTGGTTAAGTGTGGTTTTGGGTTCTGTTGGGAGTGTATCTGAAAACAGAGGACAGGAAAAGAGAGTTGGAACCCTTCTCATATGTCACCCATGGAAGTTTATTCCAGCACATTTAGAACCCCTTCATGGCCATTCTAATAGAAGACCAGGCAAATCCCTAAAATGGTGGTGGTGCTGCTATAGCCTAACAGGGACCTTTTCTAATTCTATACCACAGTAACACCTGAATCCCATTGGCTGTTCCTGATAGTTCTTAATGCTTCCACACTCCAACACACTTTACCAATCTACAGAATGAAAGTGTAAGTGTTGTGCACAATCGTAGCAAATGATTCAAAGTCATAATTGTGCAGTCTATAGCTGCATTGTATTGATTTGCCTTTGACTGAAATAGAGTAAACCACAGTATGGCTATGTAAGCAGTTATTGCTTTCGTCTCCTTTCCTGCCTTCACCACCACAGTTTATACTCCAAGATGTAACACTGTGTTTTTTTTTTCAGCCCCAATGGTTGAAATGTTTTGCGTCAGGCAGGTGAAGTTAGCTGGAGTGTCCCCCCAATGCATTATTTTATTTGTAGTTCCGGGGGTGGGGTAAACCTGGTGCTGTTAGCACGCGCCTTAGCAGGGCTTCCCGGCACTGAGTGGGAGAATGCTGGGAGAAGGGGAGGAGGTTACTGTCCCTGCTTGCAGCAGATTGGCGACAATTCCCTATACTAAACCCTTCTGCTGGCCCCCTAAGCCTTAGGCCTGTATCCTGCCACATCCGTCTATGCCAAGCATTGTGGAGCAGCCACTCTAACACGTACAACGCAGTGCTAATCTCCCAAGCTAGCCCAGGGCGATTCGCACATACACACATGCAAGCATTAGGACCACAACAGTTACCCGTATTTTGGGGGGGTGAGGAGAGGAGGTTTCGGATGCCAGGTTGGAATGAATGCCAGTTAGGGCCATGAGGCAACTCAAGGCGCCCCCCCAGCATGGCTAACTAAGCAGTCTGGTCTTGCACTGCAAGCCATCCCGTGTCCCCCCTCAAGAGTTCCACCTACCGGATCGATCTTCCTTCGTGTCGACTCAAACTGGTAGCCTATACATCACGGCTACATCCGAGGGACGGGACCATTAATTAGCACATAACTAGGCTACCATGCCCCACAGAAAGCCTTGCATACGTTTAATGTTTAAAACTCCCCCATTCCAACACCCTCACCTAAGACCAATTACATCCAGCCGGAATCAAGGCCTTTCTTTGGACAAAAACACTTTTTTATTTTACACGCCAGCAACCCCCCCCTTCCCAGCAAACCCCCCCATGACTGCGTTTGCGTGCACACCCACCAGTAAAACTGAACCCCAAACACACTGGATACAAAGAAGCACCCAGGGTGCCTGCATAATGCAAACACGTGATGCTATGGTCAAATATTTGTACACTGTACACAAGCTTTTAGGCACAAGGATTTTGTCAAGTGACTGAGGATACAGAGATGGAATGTCTTGTATGATCGTAACAGAGACAACGGCAGAAAAAACATGCTATTACTGCAACTTGCAAAAAGCAAAATACATAGTCACGGTTATGGAGGGAGATCCGGCCTACCGTACCATTGGGATTGGTGGTCTTCCCCCGTGGGGTCCCAGGCAGGCACTCTATGCCTCCTGAGTCCTGAGTGGAGCGAAGCGGACACAGAAATAATTCCGATGAAAGCAGCTCACTGCTGCAAGTTGCAACCTATGGTGCCGGCGGCCCGGCGGCAGTGGCGGTGTGCGGCGGAGAGGCGAGCAGAGTCTGTTACAAATCACTGGGAGGGAGCAGGCCGGGCTGCGGCAGTCCCGCCCAGCCCTGCCGCTCCCTCCCAGTGTTTTGTAGCACTGACTGCTGCTGGCGCCAGGGTGTCGTGGGCCAAGGCAGTTAGCCACCGGCCCGCCGCATTTATCAAAGAAAGGTAACACTTCAGTGTTACCTTTCTCTGCATCTGCGACGGGCCGGCGGCGGGGCTGCAATTGCAAAGGATCTGTAAGTTATTTACTTACAGATCCTTTGCAACTTGCATCCGCCCGGCGAGGCCGAGGCCCTGGGGGCTGGTTCTTGAAGTGTGAAGCCCACGCCTGGGCTGAAACCGGCCCACGTGGGCTTCAGGAACCGGCCCCCAGGTCTCCGGCCATGATTTTGCATCGGCCACGGGCCGATTGGCCGACGACCCAATCCGACGCTGAGTAGAGGATCATCCTGGTTTACTAATGGTATCGACCAGTCTGCTGCGCTGCCTCCTAAATATGAAAGAACAACGGCGACTCTTACGCTATCATTAGGAAAAGCTCCAGGTCGGCACAGAAAGTGAAGACGACATTGGTTCATAAATATAGCATACTTGTTTGGGTCACCGGTAAAACGTTCGGCCGGAGCCAGTGACACTGCCCCTGGAAGTACCACTTGAACAGGTGGCAATGGCTGCGGCATATGAGGCTGTGCAATCCCCGGTAATGGAACCTGACCTGCGTGTGTCTGAAGCATCTGTCTTGCCAAGTCATCAGTTTGTTCGCCGGCTACAATTAGGTCCCTTCAGAAGGCATTGGTTTCTTGTCTGGAGGCATGAACTTCGGCCTGCAGTTCCCCCAGTAGTTGGCCCAACTGGTCAGTTTCTGAGGTCTCCATAATGCCCAGGCAGAGATTCAGAGGGGCTTTGCATTCTGTTACGTGCACCTGGTCTCTGCAGGGGCGTTGGGGCCCGGTTGCAGCCCTCCCAGGATCTGGCTCCCCTGGATCAGGCTTCTTCCCCTGCTCCCGTGTTGTGGACTGCTCTGGTTGTTGAAACTGTGTTAGGCAGAATCCTGTGCAGTGCCCTTAGGGATCACTACACACAATTAAGACTACAGGTGGCAATACAGGTTTTACCTTTGGTACAAGCCTGTACTACTAAGTTATAGTGGTAGCACTAGCAGAGCAGCCAGGCTTATCTCAAGAGTATATGAGCAGTAGCAGAGATTACACAAAGGGACCACAATTACTGTGGCTCAAGCAAAACACTGACTCAAGGTTTCAGGTAAAAAATATAAGTACATTTATTTTTAAACCATCAGTTATAAACACAACACTTCTATTAAACTTTAATAGAAAACCGCACGTACGTTAAATATATTACAACTAACCAATTCACTTTGTACAGTATGTCTCAAGTTAAGTACCCTGTGTTTGAATGATCCGGTGATATGAACAAAACACGATACCGCGGATACGGTTGCGATCACTTTTTGACAGTTCGGTCTACTCAATAAACGCGTATCCGTGACATGAAATGCTACCGGGGCAAAAACACACTTAGCACCTGAGATACCCAGAGGGAGTTGGAGGCAAAAATCACAGGCAATATTTAGGTTAGGCAGACAGCATCGAGAAACACTCAGAAACAGGAGTTCAAAAGTCAAAGGGCCTCATTACGACCCTGGCGGAAGACCATAGTGCTATTAGCACCATGGTCCATGCCGATAAGTTACCGACTCCGCCATGGAGAAAGGGGGAATTACCACCCCATTACAAGGTTGGCGGGGCGGTAATTCCCCCTTCCTCCATGGCCCTTCTCCATTCCCATTTTTGCCCCATAGGGCTCAATGGGAATGGGGAAGGCGGCAAGTACGGTGCCGCAAATTGCGGCACCGTAATTAGCACCAAGGTCCCTTTGCGGGTCTCTACTTTAACGGCTGGTCTACACCAGCCGTTAAGGTCGGGTCCCGCAACGGGACCTCGTAATTAGGCGCTAATAGGTTAAAAGCACCGCAGCCTTTTACGGCGTTGTTAACCCATTAGCGCCTGGGTCGTAATGAGGCCCAAAGGGTCGGAGCCAGGGTTAAGTGACACCGGAGACCTGTTGCCGAAGATCACACCGTTAGACAGTTCACGATTCAGCGTAGCCCAAAAGTACTTTGATATTGTCAATGTTCGGAAGAAAAAGTTATAAGGAGGGAGGACAAAGACGAGCCTTGAGGATGAAGAAAAGGGGGTTCACCCAGTTTCCTCGAGTAGAGCACAGTACCTTATTCCAATGATGCAGCTGGTGCCCTGGCAGTTGTTCCTGTTGGTTTCCCGCAGACCCACGATTCCTGAAGCTTCGTTGTGAAGGAGGACGTCTGAAGGGGGTCTGCACCACGCAGGGATTAAGGCGGCAGCAGCGACAACGAATAAAAGGTGTGCTCCTTAAAAACAGGAGAGGCTTGGCAGGTGGCTATCCAGACCACTACAGCAGTGTGCAGCGATTTCGACCACGGCGGAGATCTCTGGCTGAAGAAGATGAGCTGGTTATCCCCACCAGGCTCAAGGGAAGAAGACTCCGGACTGGATCTCCTCTTAGTCGAAGGGTAGATAGCTCAGGACTGCAGCAGGGCTTCACCGGGATGGGGTAGTTGCAGCACCCGTCGTTCTCTCCGCTTCTCTTCGGTTCCTTGTAGTTCCAGAGGTGACTCTGATTTCTAGCCCAAGAGACCTGCCTTTTATGCGCAAAACCCCCATTCACATAGCCTGGCTGTCAATCACGCAGCAGGGGGGTTTTCCAGCCGGGACAAGCACCTCAGCCAATCATGGCAAAGTGCGACTTGGGTTTCCTAGGATACACCCCTCCCTCCCTCACTATCAGCCCACCTAGACACCCAGGTGCCTTGAGGATGGCTTCTCTGCAGAAGCCCGTCAAAAGACGGTGAACAAAGAAGGCGAACCTAGTTTGCCGCCCAAAGTTAAATACAAGAAGGACTTTAACAAAAAGAAATGGCGAATAAACCCAACGGAGCCAAAAGAAAGACGATTTGGTCAAGCGGGTTTATGTTCGAGGCTAATATAATAGCCAAGAACAGTACCATGTTTATCAAATATAATCGCGGTAGAAAAGTTAGGGTAAATACCACTGCCACCAGCCAAGTCTAAGGGCCTCATTACACGGATGGCGGTAGGGATTTACCGGTACCGGTAAAATACCGGTACCGGTAAATCCCTACCGCCTTACTACGAGGTCCCTTTGCGGGTTGGGGGATTTAACGCCTGCTTTTTGCAGGCGTTAAAATCCAACCCGCTAAGGGACCTAAGGAGCTAATTACGGCACCGCAAAATTGCGGTGCCGTAATTAGCGCCTTCCCCATTCCCATAGAGCCCTATGGGGCAGAAATGGGAATGGGGGAAGGGCAATGGCGGAAGGGGGATTTACCGCCCCTCTAACCTTGGAATGGGGCGGTAAATCCCCTTTCCGCCAAGGCGGTGCTGGTATTTTACCTACCGGGTAATGAGGCCCCAAATGTTAAAGGAGCAAAACAATGCTCAGGGAGGTACAGACAGAAAAGGGGTACAGATTAGCCCTTTCCAGTACTCCATGTAAGATGGGGTGTACTGGGTCTGTGGTAAAAATGGCTATGTAAAGTAAATGGCAACTTTACCTTTCTCTGGGGGACAGAATCAGCCCCAGTGAAATGGAGTCAAAGGGAAGTCTTAAAGACAACCCTGGGTTACTACACTGAGGGTGTGGTGTAACCCATACAAGAACAGGGGCACCTGGAGTGGTGTGCTCCAGTGCCCAAGTTCACACAATGAGTAAAAACACATAGGCCAAAACACATGTAAGAGTGGAAAAAGATGTACACTCTTACCAGGTGGAAAAAATAAACTCCAGAAATCCAGAAATCCAGCAAAGCTGCTGGGGGACTCACTAGGTGAGGGAAATTAGCCCTAGAAGGAGAATTCTCCCTAACAAACTGCTCCTGTGAAGATACGAGAGGTTGTGAGAATGCTGTGAAATGGTTGTATTTTTCGAGCCCTTCTTCCCAGAATGTGGTGAGCATGCGTTTGCCCATATAGTCTCACCTGTTTAACTATGAGGATGAGCTCTCTGTCCTGCTTCTCAAGTGCAGAGGCGCTTTAAGTGGACCTAGTTCCTTCACTGGCCCATGTGCGTGGCAGCCCAGACCGGCTGTGACTGATCCACTTTTAAGGTAAGTGTTCTTCAACAATGATTATTGTCCGTATTCTTTTGCAATGTCTTTTTTCCCATGATTAGTGTTCGTATCCCTTGTAATCTCTTTCTTTCTCCCAATATGCGATGAAAGGCCCAGCGGAGTCGCAGTGCTGGAGGTGAGCCCAAATGGAGTACTGAGGAGTTTACAATGTCGCAAATAGATGGTAAGTTTGGTCCTAAGGACAGCACGAGTGCTGTGTAGCGCGCAACCTTAGCATATTGTCTTTATGTGGTTTCTGACCTTATTTGTCCTTTTCTCCTGCAAGTATGGCCTGATGAAGTCAGACGAGGAGCAGCTATCCGAAGATCTGTCGGCGGGTGATGGATGGCTGGAGCCACGAGGATGCTGGCCGAGATGAGCTCCAGCGTAAGTGTTGGAACTGCGGAACAGGTAATAAGTGCTCCGACTACAGTGACTGCTAGGCCCCGGTAAGAAGCGCTGCAGGCGATAGTATTGCTGGAGTCAGGTAAGGTGTGCTTTAGGCGATGATAGATAGTATTGCTGGAAGTAGGTAAGATGCGCTTCTGGCGATTGTATTGCTGGAATCAGGTAAGATGAGCTTCAAGCGGCGGTGAGCGTTACGCTGCATGAGCAGACTAATGCGAAGCGCTGGCATGCGGGTGGGTCAGGCTTAAATAGCCTGGTCCCAGCCACGCCCCTTTGCTCTGCTTGATGGCCCCACCCTGCCACTCCCAGAAGATGCTGCACGTGTAGCCCAATGCATTCCTATGGCCACGCCCGGCCTGGATGCACGTGGGGGCCCTGTAAGAGATGAAATAACACGTGCACTAGGAATAAAGTGTGCACAGCACACTTTCTCATGAGCCTGGCGCCAAAAGCGCCAGGACTGGGTCCAACTGGACCCTTTAAGTGATGGAACTTGTGGTCCTTGCTCTGTGGCCATGGCCATGACAGTCTGCGTGTTCATTGCATGCCAGCTGCTCTGTGTTATCCATCTACTATCGCGGTTCCAGATCCCCGGGTGGTGTCACAGTGTCTATGAGGCCCCCAGTCTCTGCCTCTGACAAATGGAGACTGCGCTGTGGTTCCCGGGTTTATGCGTCTGCCAGGGCCAGCCTGCAGGAAGGGTGTGTGAATGTCACAGCCGTTTACTTCGGTCCCAGTACCAGTGAGGGTCCACTTCGAGTTATTAATTGCTTCCTCGCTTATGGCAACCCGCGTCAGCGTCTGTGTTGTCTCCTATTTCCATAGGAGTGCCATTGAGACATATAAGGTTCTGCTTCTCATGTCCTAGTCGCTGGCGCGTCCTGCAGTATCTGGTGTTCACCCCGTGTAATGACCCTGAATCTGCTGGGTCCATTCACAATCTGGCCTGCTTTATGGAGATCTGGGCGCCTGAGCCCATTCAGTGTTCACTGACTCATAATTCCGTCTGTGATAGACCGCTGTGTATTACTGCCTCAGATGCATCTTACCCATGAACAATGTTACAGTCCCTGAGGCAACTGTAACTGATGTCTTCGCTGTATTCATTGTGCTACCATTGTGTCCATTAGATCGGAGCGCGGGCCCAGCTGCCAGCACTCCGCCTCGTTATCTTCTGCAGGGACCGTTCATCTCTTCAAACATCCTCGGCTGTTGATATCCCGACAGTGTATCTTGCAGGTCCACTGAGCTTAACACGCTCTGCGTCGCTCACCCGATATCGGAGTCCGTCTCCCTCTTCACTATCGCAGATGTGTGCTAGCTGGCCGTGGCATCCCCTTGATTAACTTTCTCCTGCTGTCGCAGGACTTGCCCGTCGTTCTCCAGCTCTGTGTAGGTGTGCTGGCGCTTCTGGTCTCGATCCGGGGGGTCTCCATGGCTCAGAGCCCCCGATCGACACTGGTGTCTGCTTTCAGGCCAAGGCACGATTCCTTCTTAGTGCACATGCCCGTCACCAGCAGGGTGCTGGCTACTGTGTCCCCGGTGCCCCCTTACGGGCTCCGTAAGACACGGAGACCAGAGGTGCACACGCAGTGTCTGTGCCTTCTTGCTGCTTTTGCAGGACGCAGCGGTTCACTCGTGCAGCATGTGCGTCCCGATCCTTATGGGGCTGCTTCTCGGTCCACCAGTGAAGCCCTTTGTTCAGGCACGGTTGCCATTTTGATTCGAGCACTGCGGATCTCAGCGTTGCTCGGTCTGCCCGTAGTTGCTATTCCCCTCCACGGTTCTGTTCCGGGATGCAATAACTGCATGCCTGTTACTTTCACACAGCTGTGGGTCCGTTGTTGGTCCTCTTACTTAATTTTCGTTCCGTGCGTGCACATAGATCTTCCAGGATGAGCGGGGGCTCCGGGAATGTGCAGCTGCTCACATGGTCAGTTAGCCAAGCCGCCGCTGTTTAGACATCTACTTTACCACAATTGCGAGGAGCTATAGATAACAAGAAGTTCAACTCTACTCTTACTTTTAATATTAATAGATACGTGACTGAATAGAAGAGCGCACAAGCCTCAGAAGAAGAGCAGTTGCCCGAAACATGTGTCAGGCTGACTTAGAACTCAATCAAACATATGCGACCAAGCATTAAATATAACACATTTTCGACATATGCGCAGTGCAAATGCATCATTGTTTGTATTGTTTACTCGATGTGGTGGTTTGAGCAGTAAACCCCACAAAATTGGTTACACTCACCTGCTGTGATTTGTCTGTGACCAAATGCATGCCTAAATTGACATATTACCGGACTGTATAAGCTCTTAGTTCTCCAGTCTTTCCTGCTCCTGTGTTTCTTTTACTTTCACATTGCCCATTAGTGCTCATCACTTGCTTTTCTTTCGATTCATAAGTATTAATTTCTTGCCTCAATTTGTTTAAAAGTGTTCAATTACTTTCACTTTGTTTTCATTCATGCCTGAGTTTCATACACTTTTCATAACTTTCCTTCAGTTCAGTATTCAGTAAAACTTGTTGCAATCTTAAAGTTACTTTGCAGCTTGTTCTGTTTTTAAAATTCCTCAATTTGGTTTCCAACCACCATTAAAGTAAGTTTCAGTTCATTTGGCATTTTCATATGCCCCTTTCCAGCCCCAGAGCAGCCTGTAGAAGTGTTCCCTTTCTCACACTCACCGCCGGTGTACGGCTGCTCCTCCGGATGTCTTCTTTCCTCGGTTTGGCTTCTCCTCGCTCCACTTGAGCTATTCGGGAGCTCGGGTAAGCAGCGCTTGTTGCCTTCAAACCTTGCTAAAGCGGCCCGCAGCATTCTGGAGCCCTCAAGTGTCCGACAGCTCCAGCTGTGGACACACAGCACAGGGGATTGCAGGTGACTCAACCCTCTCGTGGCCCGCTCAGAGCCCGGCGTCTCTCTCACCCCTCTGCAACACACAGCGTCTTTTTCACCGGGCCATCTCCAGCCTGCCCCACGTCTGCCAGCCACATTGGCCTCTCCAGGTGGGTTCCCTACTCTGCTTGGGCTGGTTTCATTGTATACACCTATGGACCCTTAACAGGTTGCAGGGGCAAGTCCTTTGTCTGACTATAGTTGAAACTATTAGCGGGACATGCCTGACCTGTCCAATGGTATTCGTCCTAAGTCCTCTTCCCCACAGAGATACAGAGTCGGACTGGGACAAGAAATAGGCCCGGACACCCAAATAAAAGTGGCCCACTCCTCGCCTCACGACCCTTGACCTCCGATGACGTTACCGGAAGTGATGCCATTTCACCCCACCTGAAAGTGACATCGCGGGAAGCGATGAAACACTACCTTTCACCCCTTGACAAAACAGGCAGTGGCATCAAATAGCATTGTTCCCAAGTACGCTACGAAAGAACAAGTTACTTACCAACTGTAACGTTCTTTCGACAGGATGTTCCTCCCATGTATTCCTCATCTTATGATAACTCGTCTCCAGCTTCGCTGCTTAGGAAAAAAGAATTTCTCTCGGTAGAGGGCGCTGTGCTCGAGGTTGTGGCGTCGATTGTCCCGCGACGGACTCCGTACTCTGTTGACCACACCGATGGTATAAATAGCTCGAGCCGCGCCCGTTGCTTCAGTTCTGTTTTTTCGATGAAACATATAGGAGGAACACCCAGGCGTGCCCCATAACTGATGCACTCATCGTGAGAGGAAAGTGTAAGAAAACATAAACTGTACTGTGGGGTAGGATGGGAGGGTCGATGAGGAATACGTGGGAGGAACATCCAGTCGAAAGAACGTTACAGTTGGTAAGTAACTTGTTCTTCGAATGGATTGTGTCCTCCCACGTATTCGTCATCTTATGATAGACTCCCATAGCAGTGACAATTTTGGAGGCGGGAGTACTGGTTTTAGTTTTCGTGAACAGAATGCATAACTGCCTTGGCAAATAATCCCTCATTGGAGGAGGCAGTATCCAAGCAGTAATGCTTGACAAAAGTATGCATTGTTTTCCAAGTTGCAGTTGCACAAATATCCGCTGCCGGGACTCCCCTCCTTAGAGCCGCAGAAATAGCCATTCCCCTTGTAGAATGGGCACGAAGCCCATCTGGTGGGTCTTTTCCCGCTAATCTGTAGCATTCAACTATGGCTAAGATGATCCAGCGGGATTTGGTCTGTTTTGTTACAGATAAGCCTAGTTTATGACCAGTATAACACACAAATAGTTGGTCATCTTGTCTCAATTTAGACATCCTTGAGATGTAAAAACTAAGAGCCCTCTTGGGATCTAGTCTGTGCAGTCTCTCCTCTTCCTTGCCCAAATGAGGAGGACGATAACAAGTTGGTAGTACTATTTTTTGTGACAAATGGAAGTCCGAAACTACCTTTGGTAAGAATGAAGGTTTAACTTTAAGGACTAACTTATCCTTATAAAAAATAGTATATGGTGGTCTGCATGAGAGAGCCTGAAGTTCACTAACCCTGCGGGCTGATGATAGGGCCACAAGAAGGACAGTTTTAGTGTTAAAAGCATCAATGGACATGATTGCAGAGGCTCAACAGGTATGCAAGTCAAGAATTTTAATACTAAATTTAAGTCCCAAGTTGGGACATGAAAAGGTATTGGAGGGTATACGTTAGTAAGTCCTTTTAAGAATTGAATTATTAGTGGTATTTTGAAATATGAAACCTCTTCCGAGGTGCGCTTGAAAATGGACAGCGCAGCAAGGTATCCTTTGATTGTTCCTATCTGGAGCCCCAGATTGGCTAGATGTAATAGAAAAGAGAGCACTACTGGAGTACCACATTGAAAAGGGTCCACATCCTTATCTTTGCACCAGTTACTAAACCTGTTCCAGTGACATCGATACAAAGATTTTGTTGCTGGTCTTCTGGCCGAAAGCAAGACTTAGATTACGTCAACCGGAAGATCCCAATCCTTGCATCTCAACCTCTCAGAAACCATGCGTGAAGGTTGAGTGTCTTGACCTCTGGATGGAGAACCCGACCTTCCCCTTGCGAGAGAAGATCCTCTCTTTGCGGGAGATGTATTGGAGGGCAGATGGACATGGCTAGAAGGTCTGGGTACCACATCCTCCTGGCCCAATCTGGGGCAATTAGGATCATGGTTTTCCTGAACTTTTTCAACCTCCTGAGTACTTGAGGAATCATGGGGACTGGGGGAAACACGTACAGCAGTGGAAACTTCCACTCCACTACGAATGCGTCTCCCAGAGCTCCTCTTTGAGGAAATTCCCTTGAGCAGTACTGATCGCACTTCCGGTTGATCGCAGTGGCGAACAGATCCACTTGAGGGGTTCCCCAAAGGGCGAAGATCTCCAGAAGGACTTCCTGAGCCAGCTCCCACTCGTGAGACACCGTGCACTGCCTGCTCAGAGTGTCTGCCGCCGTGTTCTACTCTCCGGCTAGGTGAATTGCCGATAGAGAGATTCCTTTTCGTATTGCCCAGAACCATAGCTGCATTGCCTCTCTGCACAGTGGTAGTGACCCTACTCCTCCTCTTTTGTTGAGGTAGTACATGGCCACCGTTTTGTCCATCATTATCAGGACATTCTTTCCCTGTACAGAGGGCAGAAAGGCCTTCAGCGCTAGTCTGATTGCCCTCAACTCCAAAAGGTTGATGTGTAGTTTGTACTATTTCTTGTCCCAGTCCAACGACTGCTGATTGTCAGATCATTGGTGTGTGTGCTCCCCACCCTGTGAGTGAGGCGTCCGTCACTACTGTTATCTCCGGCCATGGTTGCCAAAAAGACTCTCCCTTGAGAATGTTGTCGTTGCAAGCCCACCATAGAAGATCCTGAGCAACTGCGCTCGGGACTTGCAGAAGATCCGACATATTCCCTGAGAACTGGGACCACTGAGTTCTGAGTGCCCATTGAAGGGATCTCATTCTCAACCTGGCCTCTGGTACTAGGAAAATGCAGGATGCCACGAGGCCGAGCAACCTGAAAAAATCGAAGGCCGGTAGACGTTGGGCATTCTGGAATTTTGTTACCATCTGCTGGATGTGGAGAGCTCTTACTTCGGGAGGCGAGGCTTTTCCCGAGGAAGTGTCCAAGACTGCCCCGATAAACTGGAGCTTCTGGGATGGTATCATGTGGGACTTCTAGAAATTGAGGGAGAAGCCCAATTTGTGGAAGAAGTGGCAGGTGATCGAAAGATGTTCCTGAGCTTGTTCTGGAGAACTTGCTCTGATCAACCAGTCGTCCAGGTAGGGATATATGTGAATACCTCCTCTCCTGAGACTTGCTGCCACAACCACCAACAGTTTGGTGAAAACCCTCGGGGCGGAGGTCAACCCGAATGGCAGAACTCGAAACTGATAATGAGAATTGCCAATCGCGAACCTCTTTCTGTGCTTTGGATGGATTGGCACATGAAAGTAAGCATGCTGAAGGTCCAATGATACGAACCAATCTCGGAGTTGGAGAGCCTGAAGTATCTGAGAAAGAGTCACCGTCTTGAACTTGTCCTTCCTGAGGTACTTGTTCAAGTTTCTCAAGTCCCAAGATGGGTCTCAGTCCTCCATCCTTTTTTGGAATGAGAAAACATGGGGAGTACCAACCCCTGTTCCTCTGCGCTACAGGGACCAGTTCTATGGCACCTTTCTCTAGCAGGGTTAAAATTTCCTGCAACAGGAGCGGATCTGGAATTTTGACGGAGTTGGCTCCCGGTGGATGATTCTGAGGCCTTTTTAGAAAGGGGAGACAGTAACCTTGGGCTACTGTTTCCAGTTCCCAAGCATCTGAGGTAATGCCCGCCATTCCTTCAGATGCTGAGAGATCCTGCCTCCCACTGGTGTTTTGTGTAACAAGGTCTCAGAGGGATTTGGAGGCGGCTGCAGGAGTGGCTGAGGGTACAGATGCCGCTCCTGAGGCTGATTTTGCACCTCTTCCTCGTGCTCCACAAGGGAAGTTTCTTTTGCCCCTTTGAGAAGCCTGTCCTCTTCCTCTACCAAAAGAGGAGTAGTATCGAAAAGAATGACCCCTCCAGGAAGATGAGCCGGAATAGGGTTTTAGAGGCTGGCGCATGGAGACGCTAAGCGATTTAGCTGCCGCTTTCAAGGTCTGAAGTTTTTCTAGGCTTTCATCAGCCTTGCTGCCAAACAGCCTTGAGCCATCAAAGGGCATGTTAAGGAGTCTGGCTTGCACATCTGGTGCAAACCCCGACTTCCTCAACCACGCAAATCTGCGTAGCACAACGCTTGCAGCCATGACTGGAGACATTCCCCCATTGCCTCTTTCCCGTCTATGACTATATTCAGGAAGGCTTGCCTTTCCTCGCCTTCTGGAATATGATCAGCCGCCGCCGAAATACAGTGGGTAAACCTGGCCAGGGTACAGGTGACATTTGTCGATTTAAGGGCCATACTGCCTGACGTAAAAACTTTACGTGCCCATGCTTCAACTTTTTTATCATCTCTATCTGGAGGAATAGTGGGATATGCAGTTTGTTTTGATGTAGATGCAGCCTGAATGACTAGACTTTCTGCAGTCGGATGCTTATTTAAATATTCAGGATCCATTCCAGCTGGTCTATATTTTTTTGGAAAAGTGCTATCTGCAGCAGCAATACTCTCAGGTCTAGCCCAGTTTTTCTCCACCGTCCTCTGAAGAGCCCTGTGAAAGGGGAGAACTGGATCTTTTTGAGGCCCTCTGACAATTATATCCGTCATGTCATCCTGTTAAAAAAACAGTTGAAGTGTTACCCCAACCCATATATTCTATTACTCTGGTCATAAGACCCCTGTACCCAGCATCTGCATGCTGTGTAGGATCAGGTCTGGCAAACTAATTCTGGGGAGGTGTCAATTCCACTGGCAGAATGTAGAGTATCACTCAGGTCTCTCATTCTAGATTCTTGGCCAATAAGTTCCTCAGGAACTTGCTTTGTGCCATAAGAAACTCCAAAAGGAGTAACTTCGTCTTCTTCTGAGCCAGATTCCTCATAAATTGAGGACATGGACTTAAAAAAGTCTGACCTGGGCAAAGGAGTGAACGTCCTTTCTTCTTCTACCATACGTGTCGAAGGGATTGATAAATCCTTCGAAGTTGTCGAAGGAGTCTTCGATGACTTCGAAGATGACTTCGACACAGGCGTCGAGGATGTTTTTGGTGCCGAAACGGTCGACGCCGATGGCGTTGATGAACTCGTCGAAACCTTCGACGACTTGTGTTTTTTGTATGGCACCGGAGAAGTGCTCGACTCTCGAAGAGTCTTTGACGGCTTGGCGTCGACTCGAGTTTTTTAGTATCCTCGACACTACTGGTTTTTACCATGGTAGTCTTGGACTTCCCTTTGTGGTGCAATGGAGCGACCTTAGGGGTATGGCTTTTTCGAGGTTCTTTCGAGGGGGTCGGGGCCGCGTTCTCGAAAACCTCCATCACCTTTTTACGGAATTCTTCCCATTTACTGGGAGAATCCGATTTTGTCGGACATCGAATTTCTTCGGTCAACTCTGAAGAAGAAGATGATGAGGGAGATCTATGGGCCTCATTACACGGATGGATGAGGCTCAACTCCTACTTGATCGTACCCACAGATTGCGCCCCCACCGGGGAACTGACACGGACCTCTCTCCGGACGTAATCAGAAGAGTTCACTTTTACACCACTAAGGAGGCCATCTCAACGATTGGCCGCTCAAGAGATGAACTCACTTTCCAGGGTTCCCCCCTACAGATCTTCCAGGACCTCTCCCCTCTAACGCTCCAGAAGCGCGGAATGCTCGGTCCACTCTCGCTCTTCCTCCGAGATCAGCAGATTCGCTACCGATGGCTGTTTCCCACAGCACTCCAACTTAAGTACAAAGGTACCCCCGCACCATCAGCCACCATGAAGACGCAGCTTCCATTCTGCATCTGAACTCCCCCGAGAGCGCTGACCCGCCCTCCCCGGGCGGAGCAAGCTCTGCGCCGAACGCAACCTCTCCCAAGCCGAAACGGGCCCCATGGTCAAGGGTACAAAGGAGCCGCAAACCTAAATGATGAGGGAGGACTCTCGAAGAACCCATAGCACTGGAACTACCTAAAACCTTTTGAGCTCGCCGCGGACCCCATGCGGTCCATACCCTCCTCCAAGGTGGATGTCACTGCGTTACCCTTGGAGAGATTTTCAACCATGTTGGTTATGCTGTCGGATGACAGCCTGGATGGCCAGAGGAGGTACAGACAGTTCAAAATTGGTCCCCCTGGTCACGGTTTGGTCCTGCCGTTGGAGGCTAATGTTGGAAGTTCACATCTCCCGTTGGAGATTACACTTAAAACCTTCAGCCACAGGAGAGCCCAAAGCACCTAATCCCACACGGCTATGCCTGACTTAACTCCCCCCCACAGCAAGCATCTTCGGGGAGCCAGCCCCCGCACCTAAAACTGAAATTCACCACTCTGAACGTCAGGGGCTTGAACTCCCCCACCGCCCACCTGAAGAGAAAATCCATTCTACAAAGGCTGCAAAATGATGGGACCTCAATCACCTTCCTACAGGAAACACATATAATCCCAGCTGAATTTTCTTGCCTACGAAATAGACTCTTCCCTCTTCAATTCTTGGCATCTAACAGAACCAAAAAGGGAGTCACTGCTATTACTTTTGTGAAAGACTTGAAACCCCAGATCCGACTCACTACGGTGCCAGGAGGGTCGCTATATTGCTATCAAATGCATCATATTTGGCCAACTTTATACCCTCTTTTCAGCTTACGCCCCGAATGAGCACCAGGAAGGGTTCTGTCAGGACCTAGAAGACTCCCTCCTTCCATTTATTGGGGGACAAGTCATCATCGGGGGAGACTTTAACGGGGTCCCGGACCCCATCAAGGATAGGCCCCACCCCCAACGTCCAGGGATCTGAAATTAGCTACAACCCTGCTCCATCTGTTCCGCTCGCTGAACATCGTGGACACCTGGAGGGTGATCTCTCCGGAAGAGAGGGACTTCACCTTCTATTCGTACGTGCACCGCACCTTCTCTCGGATCGACCTGCTCCTGGCCTCCCCTCAGATCCTGGCCTTCACGGATGAAGTGACGATTGGCCCCCGAATCTTCTCGGATCACGGTCCAGTCACGCTAACCCTGTGGTCCAACGACCCAGATCCGCCCCCTCGCCGCCAGTGGAACCTCTATTACCCAATTTTGGGGGACATGACAGTGAGAGACTCAATCGCCAGAACGATAAAGTACTTCTTTGCGGAAAACCACGACGACGACACCTCCCCGGCTAACACCTGGGACGCCATGAAAGCAGTGCTTAGAGGGGAACTGATCGCACACGGCGCCGCAATCCATAAAAGGAAACAAACGGCCCGCGCCATACTGGAAGCTGAAGTTCGTGAAGCGGAAGCCATCCATAAACGAAAGGGCTGGTCCCCGAAGTCCTACAGGGTTTTACAGATGGCGAGGAAGAGGCTTGAGGCGCACTACGCTGTTGCCACGGCGAACCTGCTATCCAGAACCAAACAATGGTACTACCTCCATAACAACAAGGCTAACAAGTTGCTGGTCAATAAGCTGGCTAAGGAGAAGAGCAGAAATACCATCTTGGGTCTTCGCGACTCACAGGGGGTGGTCCGGCACTCGGCCCACGAAAAACTATGTCTAGCAGTCGCCCACCTGTCAGAGATAATGACGGCAGTCCCGAGAGATCTCGACGAGCAGCGCTCATACATCCAAGAAGCAGCCCTCCCACTCCTGACTTCGAAGGTGAAAGAAGAACTGGAAACGCTTATTCCAATCGAGGTAGTGGAGGTAGCCATTGAAAGCTTGAAGCCTAGAGCCCTGGGCCCGGACGGATTCTCCACCCACTTCTATAAACTCTTCCGCCCCCAATTAGTGGCCCCCTTGACCCGCCTTTTCAACTCATTCGCTGCCAGTGGAACGGTTTACCCAACGATGCAGGAATCCATCACGGTTCTCATTCTCAAGCCTGGAAAGGACCCCCTGGATAATAGTTCATAGAGACCCATCTCCTTGTTGAACTTGGATGCCAATATATACTCCAAGGTTCTGGCCAATTGCCTCGCACCTATACTGCCGAGCATCATAGACCCGGATCAAACCGTGTTCATACACCACAGGTCGACGAAAGATAACATTCCGAGGGCACTGGAACTAATGGAGCTCGCCAGTCGGGACTCCCAACAACAGGCCCTGCTGGCGCTGGACGCCACCAAAGCCTTCGACAAGGTGGACTGGTCTTACCTGAGCCTCAATCTTGAGGCCTTCAGCTTTGGCCCGACTTTCCGGAAGAAGATCCTTGCGAACTATCAGTCCCCTAAAACCAGGGTGAGAGTTAACGGCCGCTTATCGGACCCAATCCCTCTTACATGCGGGACGAGACAGGGATGCCCCCTATCCCCCTTGCTCTTTGCTTTGGCCATGGAACCATTGGCCCAGCGAGTTCGCAAAAACCTGCAGATCAGCGGCCCGAGGATCGGTGCCACACAACATAAAATCGCCCACTATGCGGACGACTTATTGCTAACTATTAAAGACATCGAGGCTTCCATGAGGACGGCCCTGACCGAAATCGACGGCTTCGGGAGGGTAGCGGGCTTCGCAATCAATTTTCAAAAGTGAATGGCTCTCGGAGTAGGTCTGAGCCCAGCCGAGAGGAAGGCCCTGGAGGAGCAAAGCCCGTTCCATTGGAGCACCCAATCGATCCAATACCTGGGGGTGCAGATCCCCGCTCACCCAACTCAATCTACCAGGCTAACTCCCTCCCACTCTTTGAAGAACTGGAAAAGGATCTCACCCGTTGGCAGGCGCAGGAAATCTCTGTGTTGGGTCGCATCACGACATGTAAGATGAACCTCCTCCCTCGCTTTCTCTATGCCTGCGCCTCTCTCCCAACCTTTCTCCCGCTGCCCCCCATACAGCGGCTCCAAAAGAAGATGATCGACTTCATCTGGAAGGGCAGGAAAGCACGGATCCCTCGAAGAACAATGATGGCCAGCACGAGATAGGGTGGCCTGGGGGTTCCAGATCTCCGAAAATACCAAATAGCAGCACAACTGGCCCACCTTCAGGCATGGGGGCTTGCCACAGGCCGCCCAAAGTGGGTAGAGATGGAACAATCCCGCATTCTGCTTCCCCTTCGCTTCCTCCCGTTCATTCCCACCGCCTTACGCAGGAATTGGCCAGGACTACTGACCGCCACGAAACAATCGATAAAGGCATGGGAATGGGCCCGCAGACGGCAAGGTATTCCGGGAGACCGGAGTGCATTATCCCCAATCTTCCTTAAACCGGCTTTCTCCTCGGGAGCGTACCCAAAGAACTGCCGGAATTGGGTCGCGAGAGGCCTTGAAACGCTGGGGCAGCTCTGGGTGGGGGACACCCCCCCGAACCTTCGGACGCTGTAAAATGACATTCCAGCTAGCGGAAACAGACAGATTTACCTACGCCCAACTTAGGCATTGGTGCTCCCACCCCCACAACCGAGCGGCGGCAACGCGACCCCTCGCCCTACTGGCACTAACAGTGAATGACTTGCCAGCCCGGGGAAAGATTTTGTCCCTCTATAAACTATTGCAAGAAGACCCCTTTCAGGCTAAGCCCTCCTATATGTCCCAATGGGAGATAGACCTGGGTCATGCCATAGAGGATCACACATGGGTGGACATCTGGACGAGAACGCGCACAACATCTTGCTGCATCACCAACCGGTAATGCGCCCACAAATTGCTCCTGCGCTGGTACTACCCCCCCCTGCGCCTTCACCACTTCCAGCAGGCCCTGGATCCTCACTGCTGGCGTCTCTGCGGCCTCCCAGGATCCTACTTCCACATGTGGTGGACTTGCCCCAGGGTGAAGGAGTTCTGGAACCAATGCTTGGCCACAATAAAGGACGTCACTCAGGTGTCCATTCCGCTTACGCCCGAACAGGTCCTCCTGGGGATCCCGCTCCCAGACGCTTACCCGAGATCAGGGAGGAGGGCGACGCTCATATCCCAATTTCTACTGGCAGCCAAAATTACAGTGCCCCGGACCTGGAAATCCACAGAAGGACCCCTGATGACCCTCTGCTGGGTTAAACTCTGGGACATTCTGATAGCCGAAAAGGTCACAGCAGCTAAACCAGGACTGCTTCACCGGGTCACCAACACTTGGGCACCTGTGCTAGATTATGACCAGAACTACCCGGCCCTGATATATAAACCACGCCTGATCGCGAGAGCCCTCTACTCTATGAGCGATCCCTCGCCACCGGATCCAGCCGAATGAGGCCTGTCAACAAAGCCCGTTGGGGAACACAAAGGCGGGAAGAGGGGATATTGTGCCTTACATGATGTGGGAACACAGAAGCTATGTCAATGTATATGCTCTCCTCTGTGCTGTTTAATAAAGAAACACATTTTTTTTTAAAAAGAAGGCGAACTACAAATGTGAAGCAACAGTTTTTAAAAAAAATTTTAAACAGAGTTACAGCAAGTGACAAACTGAACAAATACTGTTGCTTTCAGCTATATAATATTCGTAAGGCTACCTTTCACGCTACAAAACTGTTGATATCTTCTCTCATTTTTTCTCTGCTTTATTATTGTTCTACTGTTCTTTTTGGTCTTCTACTTACTTGTTTGGCCCCTTTAAGATCTGTTTTCGATGCTTCCATCCGTCTTCTTTGTCTTCTTTCTTTTCGTGACTCCATTTCTTCTTCACTCTACTCTTGGTTGGCTAGCTTTTAATTCTTAGCTTAAATTTTACTTTCTATGTCTGGTTTTTAAGTCACTTTTTAGGTCACCTATCTTTCTTCTCTTGTTTCCTTCTATAACCCCTCTCAATCTCTTCGCTCTTCTAATGTTCTTCTCATGGCTTCACGTCCTCCCTGCGCCCAGTCTCGCTTTTGGTCATTTGCTCTCTTAGCTCCCCTTCATTGGAATGCTCTTCCACTTCGCTCTATTTCGTAAGTCATTGAAGTCCTATCTTCTCCATCATGATTAGTGTGAAAGATTGCTTTTATTTTGAGATTACACATTTTTATTGTACCGTCTTTGACTCTCTGTACAGCACCTTAGCAGGGTGCTACATAAAACACAAACAAAATACAAATACAAAAATACTTAAGTATTTGAATTACAAATAAGAGGAAGATTTGCAAACTTGTGGCAAAGTAAAAAGACTGGTGCAGAAAAGGGTTGCACTAGCCAAAAGGAAAGTCAAATGTGGAAAAACCCAAAGCCCAAGGCGGAAGAGGCTATGAGGAGCTAAAACAAATCCAAGGAGAGACTTATGGATGCGCGATCTGTAATGGGTGGACCATGCGGTCTGACAACTGCCCCCAGACCAAGGAGCTTGCTATTATAAAGATCACAGTCAGCCTGACGCAAGCCAAGCAGAAGCATAGGATTCCTGGTTGCGTGGCCTGTAATGGGTTGACTGTACGGTCTGATATCTGCGCCTAGACCAGGGAACCCTAAATGATGACCAACAAAGTAAGCCACTGACAACTGTGAACTACTTGATAAGGCAAGCCAGAGGGCAGATCAAGTGAACCTGTTTTTCTTACATTGGACAAATTACTTTAGATTAAATACGACATTGAAATCTTGGGGATGGGAACCCTGGGACTTGAAGCTTTATCTTAGAGAAGGGACACCTCAAGATCTTCTTTTTGTGTGAACTATACCATATTGAACTTGGGTAAGGGAACCTCAAGGACTGGTTGGGCATTGGTGAAACACACAGTTATTGGAACTGTATTGAGCCTGAAGCAGAAGGCCCAAGAAGAACCTAAACTGAGAGCAGCCGAGCCTTTACTTGTGAACACTATTTTGGTTAAGAGGAATCCCACACTTACTTTATTTTTAGATGCAAGGGCAAGCATAGGTTTTGGACACATACTGAACTTTATTTTGGACTTTTAGACACAGACTCTTTAGTTTTCTTCAGGCAGGAGAAATCCCTATCTTAGTTGGAGGACAAGTTAGGCCTTATACCATCCTGACATTTTAATAAAGCTCTTTGAAACTTGAATTCTGTTGTCTGTGTCATCGCTTGGTACCAGTCCTGTCTCACAACATACATTTGGTCCAATGCTTCTAAATTGTAAACTTGTATCTCCTTGTCTTTAATATACAAATATCCCTCTTTTTGAACTATGTTGGGATGAATATTTATGCTGTCGCAGTTGAGCATCTTGGTTAAAAAAATATATATAGCCACGTTCTTTAGTAACATCTGCCACTTTTACTCAATTCAAAGAGAATCATTTTGGAAACATGAGAACGTTGGAGGGCAGGAATTGTAACCTATGTTGCGATATTACATGCAGATCTCTGCCGCAAGCACACTTCCCACTGAGCAATCTTACTTGCTTTATAACCTTGGCCTGCAGGCTGAAAATAGTTATTTGCTGCAGGCACACTACCTCCTGAGCTATTTTACTCAGGGTTTGGAAAATACGGGAATCTCTGAAGCAGCTGTATTAATCCTCTTAATAATACTATTTGGATTGGGAATTGTTTGGATTGGAACCTGTAACTTTCAGATTTTTGACACAGCTCATCGGCAAATCAATAAGTGCCTAAAGAAAAGACAATTTTCCAATAGCGACTTCATAAACTATTGTTCCAGCTTAATGGTTTTGAACTGAAAATACAGGCGAGACCGGAGATACATTCAAGATATTAAGAGTTTTGCTTCAGCTCAGCCATACCCAGCAAACCACCAGATTAAAGTCTGTGCAGCACACTAAGGGCAGGGTCTTTGGAGCACTTTCACACCTCTGCTCTGCCTGTACTGAATCAAAATAGTGACAGCAGCATTTGTTTAATGAGCCTTTTAAAGGATAAAAATGACATGCCTGAATAATTCCAATCAGTTCTTAATGTATTCTGTAGGGGAAACTATACGGCTTCGAGTCATAATTAAGTATTCGATCGAAGCAGAATATCTCTTTTTCAACCAGAATTCGGCCAATACTTACTCAAAGCTGAATTTCGGTACACCCCTAATATTCGTAAACAACTTTGTGAACTATATGGAGTATTGATTTTGGACACTGGAACCCAGTGTAACCGTTTTTGAAGTTCACGGAGGTAACTTTAGTATGTGCATATATGGGCATTTGTAGCGCGTTGAAGACAATGTACTGGAAATTTAGTCTACACTTGATCTCATCATTAATAAAAAATGAAGCCTATAGGAGACAAATGCATTTGCTACCTGAATCTGCTAATTGAAGTCTTCTAATATTGCTGATTTGCCCAAACTAAGAGCCCACCACTTTATTGACTTGCTGAGCAAGGAGCCAATTGACTGTCATAATGACTCTGGGATTTTGCAAATTTTCAGAGGTTGGTGGAGAGTAGCCTAAGGTGTAGGGAAATAATGAAAGACTGCATACAATCCAAGAGGGGGAGGGAGGTCTCAGTCTTGCAAGCATTGCATTTTAACCTTTTATTATCCATCCAGCCTCCGGCTTCTGCCCTACAGCTGAGTTTTTCCAGTAGCTGGAGGTACAGGTTAACAGGTTAAAAAGCAATGAAGAGATTGAAGCCCCCTTTGGACCACCACAGGACCATGGGGTAGATAAGGACTAAATTTATCTATTGCAACAGATTGTATCTTTGAGCTATTTAAGCACTTTATCGGATATTCAAATCCATTGGAGTTGGCCCAGGAGAATGTCATGGTAGACAGTATCAAAGGCAACCACTATAGGAGTATTTTTACTCAGACATCACTGCCATTACCCATTCTTCTGATGTCTTAGATCGCAGATTTCACCACACTTTTAGTACTCGGCCCTGTGCAGAAACTAGCATGTTCAGCATCTAGGATATTGTTTTCAACATGCATCGATAATTGGTGTGCTGTAACAAATTCTAACAACTTCCCAAAAAGGGAACCCTTATAATGGGTCAAAAACTGGCAGGGTTAGCTGCATCAAACCCACATTTGTTTTTAACAGAAGCAAACCCATTGCATGTTTGAGTGTTTTTGGTACTGTACCATAGAGAATTTACAGTTATCACCTCCCTAAATATTAAATACCCAAACACTAGTAAAGATCTGTCTGTTTGTTGATTGCTACGGCCCAGTTTCCTGTATTTCCATTTCATTAACTCCATTTCCAATCTGTTACTGTCGTGTCTGCTGGTTTTTAAAAACATTTTTCATCAGCGACACAATTTCACATCTGTGAACAGGTGCTAAGCTTTGTTACAAAGCGCAAAGCTCTAAAGTTTAATTCTATTAAAATACTTCAAATGTTTGTAGTTATTTTATTTCTGAAATCAGAAGATTATAATGGATTACCCAGCAATTCCCTAGTTAGGCTACATTTGGCAAGACTTCAGAATCAGTCAATGTCAGTGGCTTTAGCTACACATCCAGTGAAATCAAAACTTTAGTTTGGCCAAGAAAAAGCCTGCACTTTTTGCCAGACTAAGAACCTCATTTGCAGTATGGCATAGTGGAACAAAGTTGATGGCAACTTTTACTGGCACTTTCATCAGACCACTAAGTTTGGAGTGCATGTGGAAGAAAAATCTCCAGCACTTGGCTGGAGGTTTTTGCTCTACAATACCTGCTGGTGGTATTACCAACACTTGTAATTCATTCAAAGCCCCAATGAAATCCCAGGAGGCTCCAAATCATAGACTAACAACGCCAGCCCAGCACTTGTAATTTTGCACATTTACTGCCAAAACGAGTGGCATAATGGTAAAAAAGTATGCTGCTACTACATACTCATGAGGCCTTGAGTGTTAAAAATGACAATATGCAAACATACTAACATATTGGACACAAACATTTGGAAACAAAAAATGGTTTGTAAAATGTGTCTTCCAGCATTTGTTTGCTTTTTTCAATTGTGATAGCATGTGTTTTAGTCATAAATAAAGACTCTCAAACAAATGTAAGTTACCGTTCTTCTTCAAATTCTTTTCCAAAGAGGATGTTCTCCCTGAGTGTTGCATTGAGAATCCAGGCCTGCTGGGCAACGTAAGCGAATGTTCCATTTACTGCAATACTGCCCTCAAGCAAGGTCATCTGCAAAAGATGATGTACACTCAATTATACAAAGGCAAACTTTGTGAACGTGTACACAAACAAAAATTCCTTCGTGTTTTATCTTAATAACCTTTCATTTTGTGCCAAATCACCATATTAGTTTATGTATGCTTAACAACTCTAATGTGTTTCATCATATTTGTCCAGACCTAAAGAAGAGAAGATTTCCAAGTCCTCATGCTCCTGCTTGGTCAGATTATTTAATAAAAGAAAAGAAAACTAATGTGCGTGCTTTCTACTCGTTCGCAGAGCCTAGAGGTATTTATTAATTTTTCTATTTTTGCATTTGTAAAGCACTCCAAGCCCAGAGGCATCCATACGCTAGTTACAGGAATGGTGGTGGGGGGGAGGAGTGAGTTATCAGGAAGCAAGGGGGGGGGGGTCAGTGGGGAATACCAAGTTAGTTGAATAGTCTGATTTTAAGTTGCTTTCTGAATGACTGGTAAGCAGTTTTGGACATTATTTGGGGTGGTAGGACATTCCAAAGTCACTCAGCAATGGTTGGGAAGCTCACGACTCCAGCCTTTACGCGTGTGAAGCGAGGGACGATCAGATGGTCACTGTAGGCAGTCCTAGTTAGTCTTGAGGAGGAGTGTCTGATGAATCTAGATGAAAGGTCTGGAGGTGCAGTGTTCGAGAGGCAGCAGTGGGTAATAGAGTGGTAGAGTGGATTTTGAAGTTGATTCTCTCTTATGGGGAGCCAGTGGGTGGCTTTTCTGTGGACAGTAATATGGTCCCGCTTGGAATGGTTCAAGGCTGTTCGGACGGCATTATTCTGGATAGTCCGAAGCTTGTTGATTTTTGATGTTGCGCTTAGAGGTACACGTCATTATGAAGAATACACCAAGGCAGCTAGAATTACAGCTGATGTTTTCACTAATTAACAGGCATAGAACACTCCTACATACTTGGTATGCTCAACCGAGATAATTTTCTTCTACCCTTTTTACGTACTTTAGATTTTAAGCAATGTTGGCCAGTCTTTTTCTATCTGATGACGACAAACAATCCTATAGCTTGATAGTTGCTTGGAAGTAAATGGGGAATGTTATATTCTAATACTTCTTAAAAAGTTATATATTTGGGGGGGTGGCGCTGTTGCGCTTGCACAAGTATGGCAGCCTGAAGAGCTGCTCCATGAAAGGGATGATACTTTATATCTGCTACTTCGTTTTGGTGCAGCGTTTCACCTTGGAAATCTATGAACTGCTGCCAGCTGAGTTTAGGCATATACTGTCTGGATATCGTGGCCCGGAGGGGAGAGTTTCAGAGGAATCGTGCCCTTTCTGAACTGCGGATTGGTGTCGGCCCGACACACGCTTCCATAATGTGTGGTTTCTGCTGGAAGCTCTGCCAGGGATTCTGGCCTGGTTGGGGGAGGGGCGCCCCCTGCTGCACAACGCACACCTCGAACTGCAGCCCCTTTGCGACACCAGAGCGTGCCGCGAGGCCCTTCCCCTGTGCAGCAGACTAATACGCATCAGCATCTCAGGGGACACTCTCTGCTCCAGCCTGGCCTGGGACTCCCGCTCGCAGCTGCTGAGCCGATCAGTGTCTGCCGGCGTATTGAGTCGCACCCGGACTTGCTCGCCAATGATTCAGCAATTGGAGCCCTAGGCGTTGTGGGTCTTGCTCCGCGCAATTGTCCACTACATTTGGCAGACCCTGGCGTCAGCTGTGGACACCATGCCATGACCAGCCCATGATGTGAGACACCACCCGCTGCCCGGCGGGACGGAAGCGTGATCATTCTGGAATCTGCGCTCCCCGTGGCAATGGTACGATCGCCTCCCGTGCCCTGCTGTATCGAAGCTCATCCAGATACGGAGCCGGGGGTGTGCACACGACACGCGGCTTGACACTTCTACTTGATCCCTGCAGCACGAGGCGCGGCCACGGCCGTCGGGAGACTTCACTACACACAGTCCCGGGATGCTCCCTTGGCCACTACAGCCCGGTCCCACCCGCTGCTGCCGACCTCATCCTCTTCAAGGTGAGCCACCCGATACCTGCCATTAATTCAGCCTAGAATTTGGCACAGGGATAGCTGCTATAACTGATCTTCAAGCACTGGGGAATGTCCCTCCTTGTTTTTTGACTCTTGCTTCGGTTGCAGCAGCATCTGCTGAATTTCAACCAAGCCTTGACTACGAACTGTGCAGAGAGGCCTGCCTTTGACGGGGCAACTCTGCTGTGGGGGCACTGGGAGTTCTAGCTTATTTCTACGCTCAGTTGGCACATGGAGCATTTGGCTCTCCCACCCACCTGCGGCTCCGACTTGGCCCACATTTTACTGTGCGCCTGGAGAGGCTCTGCAACAACCACACGGTCCAGAAACTAAACCCGCAATTGGACACCTGACAGACATTTTAACTGTTGATTTTACCATCTGGCACTCTAGTATACGTGGGATCCAGCCAGGTGAGGCCTGAACCAGTCCGACTGGATGCCATTGCCTATTACCACAGCTGAGGACACCGCTCTCCTCTGAAGTGCCTCGCACCCACAGAGGCTTTCCCCCTAGTGTTTTTTCTTCACAGAACAGTGACTTATTGCCCAGATCTTGTGTGCCTCTGCATCACATCAACGACCCAGTTGTTAATCGCTATTCTAACTCCAGGTCCAACATGCCTCTGTGAAACGTACATGAGGGCACAAGAGCCAGTGCCCACCACTGCGCAGGAAATAGCGAGGGACTTCCTCACACTTCAGTACCAGTCAACGAGGGAATGTTTCTGAATCGGACTGACCCATACGCATCTCCTCTGCTGCACAGCCTGGGTCTCCAGCGAATCCGCGAGATTGCGACCGGTTGAGGCAACAGGGAGCAGGCTCTACATCACTAAGCATTATACCTCCCCTCTGCTGCAACTGCTCACGGAATATTCATACGCGATCCCTGAACATCCTTCTCGTATCTGCTTCCGGCACGGCCCTTCGTGCCGTACTCAGAACTGCCCACCAATATACTATATCCGTGAAACACACTGGCCTGAACCCTATACCCCACTGCAGACTGAAGCAGACAACCATACCGCTCGTTGATACTCACGATAGTCAGACTACCTGGCTCAGTTCAATCACTGCCGTTCCCTGGGCATTCCCTGGGCATTGTACATTACGCCTCCTGCTGACACTGCTAGGATCATGACAAAGAGAACCAACAAAAAACAGAGTTCCATCAACATGTTTGCGTAAGGGACACCAAAACCTGGTGAGATTGCATCTGAGCCTGAGCATGCCGCGTCGCCACCTTCCGAATCCTCGTAGTCTCAGAAGATGATCGATTACATGAGTGAGGGGTTCACTGCCCTGCACTCCAAACTAGACGACATGAACGGGACCATATCATTGATCAAAGCCCATTTGAAGAAAACTGACAGTCGGGTTACAGAGGTGGAGGCAACAGAGGGAGTGGCTGAAGATGACAGAGGTTACTACGCCCTCCAGACAGTTGCAGGACGTCAGCAAGAATGATGATCTCGAATCGCGCTCCAGGAGAAACAACCTCTGCATTATCGGGGTCCCAGAAAAGAAGATTGATGGACCCATGGAAGACTACATCGAACGTACCCTACTTATGCTACTGGATTCCCCGAAGCTCTGCCCACAATTAGTAATAGAGAGGGCCCACTGTGGCCTGACAGCAAAGCTGAGACCGGGTGCATCCCCCCCGTCCCATCATTGCACGAGTTTTAAATTACTGCGATAGAGACTCACGTCTCCGTGCGGCGAGAGCCAAGGGGGAACTTTTTCTTGGCTCCTCCAGAATTCACCTGTATCTCGACTTTTCTGTGTCTGTTCAGCAGGAGCGTAAGACCTTCCTGGGTGCCACGAAGAGACTGCGAGACCTTGGGGTCAAATATTCAATGCTTTTTCCGGCTAAACTCAGGATTGAACACTCAAATCAAGTTTACTTCTTCACCATCCCTGAGGAGGAATCGAAATTTATCGATGAAAATTTCCCGGGATGAGCACCACTTTGTTCATCGAAGACTGTATAATAATACCTAGTCTGACCCGGAGCCTGTTCATGGCAGACCCCATATTTTACGGTCTACTCCGGTTCAACTGATTTTTTTGCTCAGTTTCACAGTGTTGCCTTCTCTACCGATTGTATGTTGTTTTCATACTGTGCACCACAAAAATGCCTAGTTTATTCCCTATTCGGAAGCTTCGCCGCTCACGACCCGTACACAGCCCCCCAGGCGATGCTGCTGCTGTTTTTGGTTTTTATGGAAGTTAACCAGGTTTTCACTTCTCTGACTGGGAGAGCGGTGGGGGTGGGTTGGGAGGGTTATGTTGAAAATTGCTTGGCGTGCAATGGTGAGTTGGAGTACTCCAACATGCTCAGATTCCTACATATGAGTTGGGGACCCATTCACATTTTCAATAAGCCTAGGTCCAAACTCTCAACTCAATGGGCCTCATCACGACTTGGGCGGTAAACGTGGCGGATTATCCGCTGGACCTAAATAGCGCTAACGCCAAGGCACCCGGCGGATAATCCGCCAGATCACGAGTTATCGTGCACGCACCCCGGTCCAAGGCATTAGCGCAATTAGCGCGAACCCTTAAAGCCGGCGCACCGTGCGCTACTGCCACTTCGCGCTCATAGCACGTGCTATGAGCGCGCGTGAAACGCGTCACCGCAGGAACGGGAAATAAAGCGGCGGCCATCTTGGAAATCACAATCCGTCGGATATCAGAGCCACTGGAAGCCATCCACGCAATCTGAAGCCTAATAATGAGTCAGGAGCGCACTAGGGGCAAGTCTGCACTGGACAGGGTCTGAAAACCCAAGTTCAGTTATCAGGAGCTTAAGGTGCTTGTGGATGAGGCACGGACGCACCATCATGAGCTGCAGCAGCACAAAACCAGCGCCCAGCACCGAGGCCAAATATGGCAATCTGTTGCAGAAAGGGTCAGTGCAGTGGGGCACGTGCCCCGGGATGGGGAGGACTGCCGCAAGCGGCTGAATGACCTGCACGTGCGAGGCATCCTGTCCCAGCATAGGAGTGCAAGGAGGGGCACAGTAGGAGGGCCACCCCCCCGACCTCACACCATGGGAGGAGAAAATGACGGGTGTCAGACGTTGGAACCATTGAGGGCATTGGTGAAGCGGAGGCAGGGACTGGCATCAATCCAACGGCATGTGAGTCCCATCCCCCAATACATGCATCTGAATGAGAGTGAAGACATGTGTCTCAGGCACTGCATACACCCATAAGTGAGGGACACATCCCTAGAACGGTAGTGCTGCCTAGACGACCCTGTATGTGCAGTGCATGAATGACCGGGGCAGGGGATAGACTCCCATAGCCATAGGACAGCTACGTAGAGTGGTACTGTGCATCAACACAACCACAAAAGCCTGAGCGCAGTCCACCACAACCACGCGTTCCCATGCAGTGTACCTCCATGCACATCCACAACAAGCACCACATGGTGACTGAACAGAATGCAAGTTGAATGCGTCATTGTTACTGTCTTCAATCACACTTGCTGGCATGACCTGCATCACACAAATGTAAGTAGCATTGTACTAAAACCACCCCCTATGTACCCCACAGGCACACGTCGATCCCAACAGCCCGGTGATGATGGCGATGAGGCCACACAGACAATGCGCCCACAACACCGTGCCTCCACCAGCACCAGCACCCCCAAAAAAGGCCACACCCATGGGAGACAACACCGGGGAACACCCACCTCACCCCGACGCAGCCCCGCCAGACAGCAGCGGCAGCCACATGGCCACAGGGAGACGACCGTCAGCTCACCAGAACCCAACATCCACAGCCCAGATGCCGAGGTAGAGAGGCCGGAATGGGAGCCCAACCTGGGAGCAACACCTCCACGTGTGCATCATGCCACCGCACAACACTCCCACAGCAGTAGTGATGGGGAAGGGGTGTCAACACCCCATGGAAGCCCAGGCAGACAGCAGCCTGTGCGTGGCTGCAGCACACCACAGCCTGATGTGGACACTCCATCCTATAGGAGCCCAGAGGGCCATCGATCGGAGCCAGGCAACCCAGTCCAGTGTGGTGGCATATCGCCATGCAGCCCCCTGCCCACGACAGTGCTCAATTCGCGGTCCACCACCTGACGCACCAGTAGAGGCCTTTGTCACAGGGGCAGCAGTCATGGGCCGGCTGGATGTCATTGAGGCAAAACAGACCAAGGTGGAAGCAATGGCAAAGGTCCAGAGCCGGCACATTAAGGCCGTGAGCACTTCCATCCGGCATGGGTGCCGGTACATTGCACGGGACAATGCCCGCACACGACAAGTTGTGCAACAATGCACCACTGCCCTGACAGGCTTTGGGCAACGAGTCTGCGAATTCACGGAGGCAGTGTCTGCACTTGCAGAACAGCAACGCAAGGCCAATAACCTCATGCGCCAGCACATGATGGGCAGCGCTTCCATAGCCTCAACTTCCACCACACCCACAGAGGGTTCACTAGACCCATCTCCAAGGCGCCGGTCCTTGCGCCACCTGAGGGCACGCACACCGGTGGGTCCTGGGAGAGGGAAGCGCCCGCGCCCATCCGAGTGGTGCATGGCATCATTGTTGTTGGCCTGATGAGGCAACTGTACAGTTTGGGGTTGTACACTGGGGGCAGGGGGGATTGTTGGGTGTTCACTGGGGGGAGGGGGGATTGTTGGGTGTTCACTAGAGGGAGGGGGGATTGTTGGGAGTTCACTGGGGGGAGGGGGGATTGTTGGGTGTTCACTGGGAGGAGGGGGGATTGTTGGGTGTTCACTGGGTGGAGGGGGGATTGTTGGACGGAAAATATATCACGTTAAAAAAATCACAATGCATGGACAGTAGTGATTGTTACAAATGCAATTTAATGTTGAAGTGACATATGTACAATTTAGCTATCACCCATTTCTAAAGGAATCCATCAATCAATACCTGTCTGGCCAACCTCCCTTCCCTCAGCCCAACCCTTTGTGCATGTGCAACACCTTCTGGCACTTCATCGGCCTCACCACCAACCTCAGGTGGCTGCAAATGAGCATCTGGGGGCAGTGGCACATTTCTGCAACAACAGATGTTGTGCAGCATGGCACATGTCAGTACTATTCTTCCAACTTTTTCTGGTGCACACATCATTGCACCTCCCGTTCGGTCGAGGCAACGGAAGCGTGCCTTCAGCAGGCCAAATGCCCTCTCGACGCAGATCCGTGTACGGGCATGGCCAAGGTTGTATGCCCGCTCCCCGCCGTGTGCGGGTGACGCACACGGGTCATGAGCCACATGTACTGGGGATATCCCGAATCACCTGCAGGAGAGAGAAAGCCGGTATGGGGACAAGGTAAGTCGAGTGGGTGTACAGAGCCCTGTCATCAGTGTGATTTTGCCATATTTGTCATTTGGCCTATAACATTGTGGAGTGTGCTGTCCTACGGCACGATTGAATCAATGGGGTACTCTCCACTTGGTACACCTATGTTTCTGTATGTAACAGTACTCATTCACTTGTCACAGGAAGAGGGGGCCCTTCCATCTACTTCTGCTTGACAGAAGTGGCTGCCTCATGTGTCATTGCAAATCCATTTGGCTACAGTTGCATTTGCTGCTCTTCGCTATTCTGTACTGTTATCCATGCATTTCCATGGCCATTTTGGGGACAGTGTTTGTGGGATGTCCATTGTCATTACTCGGCCTACTTATGTGTGGAGCATTCATGGATGTGCCAGCTCATGGATTGGGTTTTCACTACTGTTGGATGGCCAGGGTGGGATATCTGTACTGTGTCAGTGTTGGGAGCCATGGTGCTACTCACACAGGAGGCCTTGTTGTGGTGGGACTTCCATATGTCACTGTGCCACCACATGTCTGACATCCTGCATGGCTGTGTTCTGCTGTGTTGGACATGTCCAAGGTTCATTGTGCAAGGTGCTTGAATGTGTATGCTTCTGTGATGCTGCTGACTATTGGGAATGATGGATTCTGTGACAGGCACCATCAGTTGTGGATTGACATGCTTTGTGGTATACATTTGTACTCACCCAGTAGCCATGTGTTTTGGCCTCGGTGCCTTTCCATGTACGCCGGCAGGGTACTGTTGCGAAGGACCATGGAGTCGTGGGTGGATCCTGGGTAGCGGGCACAGCAGTGGCTGAAGGTGAGGTCAGGGCCACATGTCATCTGCACGTTGAGGGAATGGTACTGTTTCCGGTTCCTGTAGGCAGCCTCATGTTCCTGTGGTGGTACAAGTGCCACATGTGTGCAGTCCAGGGCAGCTATAACATTCGGGACTCGGGCAATGGCATAGAATTGACCCTTAAACTGGTGCACCTGTGCCTGTGTGGCTGGCAATGCAATGTGTCCGTTCACATGATTCAACAGTGCATCAAGCACCTGTCCCAGCATGGCACTGAATGTGGACTGGGCCATTCCATGCATCATGGCAACGGTATGTTGGTAGCTGCCAGTCCCAAGAAATTGAAGCACAGACACAAGCTTCACTAGGGGAGGTACTGCCGTGCTGGTGGCTATGCGGCTGCATATGTCACCCTGGATTGTGTCCAGCAACTGGGTGATGGTTGCCCTGTCCAGCCGATATTCTGTCACCAACTGACCATCAGTTCGGGCCCAGGGTGTTGGCCTGACCCTGGGGATGGCTGGCCGCCTTGCTGGTGCTGCTCTCCTCCTCCTCCTCCTCCTCCTCATCCCCACTGCCCCCTGCACTCCCAGGGCCCTGGCCTGGTTGACTGGCCTCTGTAGCTCCAGGCGTAGCAGGTAGAAGTCGACATCAAGGCTCCTGGCTCCAAATGGCAGCATGGTGTTGGGGAGGGTGTGTTGTGCATGGGTGGGTCCTTTGTAGGCCTCAGATTTGCATTGCCTCCACCTGGGCCCTCATTGCTGTCTCCTCCCTGCTCCTGCTGGTGTAATGGGGTAGGGGAGGGTGTGTTGTGCATGGGTGGGTCCTTTGTAGGCCTCAGATTTGCATTGCCTCCACCTGGGCCCTCATTGCTGTCTCCTCCCTGCTCCTGCTGGTGTAATGGGGTTGGGGAGGGTGTGTTGTGCATGGGTGGGTCCTTTGTAGGCCTCATATTTGCATTGCCTCCACCTGGGCACTCATTGCTGTCTCCTCCCTGCTCCTGCTGGTTTAATGGGGTTGGGGAGGGTGTGTTGTGCATGGGTGGGTTCTTTGTAGGCCTCAGGTTTGCATTGCTTCCACCTGGGCCCTTATTGCTGTGGCCTGTGTTCTGTTACCTCCAGCTTTTTGCTGGAGGTATTTTCAGCGGATGATCCGTGGCTTTTCTGGCGCTAATAGCGCTTACGCCGGACTCGTGATTGATGATGTTTTAGCGCTAAGGGTTCCTGGCGCTGTTATGGCCGGTGCTTGTACAGCCGGCTGTCCTTGCACTGGCTGTTATTGCGCCAGCGGTGTTTGGAGTCGTGATCCGACAGACCCTTAAAAACGGCGCTAAGAGCGTTACCGCCTATTTTAAGGGTTACCGCCCAAGTCGTGATGAGGCCCAATATCTAGTACTATCAATATTTACTGCCTTTACTGATGGCTGACGACAACCTTGTTTGTATGAGTTGGAATGTCAGGGGATTGGGTAATTATGCTAAAATGCGTAAATTACAGTTATATGTTGAACGGCACAAAGTGAGGTTGCTCTTCTTACAGGAAACCCATGCACGCATTGGTGGGTGTGAGAGGTTTGCTAAACCATGGGGTCCCCAGTGATATTATACTGACTATTCCACCCAGAACCGTGGAGTCATGATCCTGATACACAAGAGTCTTTAGTTCCAAAATAAGGTGGTTCATGTGGACCCCTTAGGTCACTACACCTTGGTCTTTGGGACCCTGTTAAACAGAGAGGTCGTACTCCTTAACATATATGGCCCAACGTGGACGACCCCGAGTTTTACACACATCTGGCATCCCTGCTTTCCGAGTTCCCCCTAGTCCCTATCCTCTGGGGTGGTGATTTTAACACAATCTTAAACATGGACCTTGATAGATCAGGCTCTAGGCCCCGTCAACTTTCCAGAGCAGCCAAAAACATCCTAGAAGTCCAGGCACAGGTGATGGTATCAGACGCATGGAGACTGATGCATCCAGATTCCCAAGCGTACTCCTTCTACTCCTCAATACATGACTCATTCTCACGGATCGACAGATGGCTTGCATCGGACTCACTTATCAGAACCATCAATCACATGGCAATTCTTCCCAGAACATTCTCTGACCACTCCCCAATAACAATTTCCCTTGGGGTACTTTTGGCGATTTGGTTCGATCATGGAGTTCGAAACCACACTCTTTGTTAGACATTGCCTTTAAGACTGAGCTAGGGACTGCCATAGACGACTTCTTTGCATTGAACACCGATTCAGTCCACACACAAGCTACTCTTTGGGAATTTTTCAAAGCCTATATGAGGGGCATAGCAATATCCAAGGAGTCAGGGATCCTCAGAGTAATCCGGAAAGACATTGTAAAGAGGGAATCCCGACTCTCCTCCCTTGAGACCCAGTACGCCTCTTCACAGTCTCCCGATGCTCACTCTGACATCGGCATAGAACTGGATGCATTTCCCTCTCATGCAGAACGGGAACGGAAGTTCCTAGACAACCCCCACTCCGCTCGCAAATATGGGGAGGGGAAATGCCCTGGACGAGTCTTGCCTAGGCTTCTCCACCACGAGACCGGCTTACCCGACATCCCGGCTGTAGAGAGGTCTGATGGCACTCTGGTTCGATCATCACAAGCCATTAATGCAGAATTACGCTTATTCTACAAATCCCTCTATTCTAATGCTGACAATACCCCTACGGTAGATGTTGGGGCATACTTGGACAGTCTTCCACTCTCTGTCTGGGAAAGCCCCCTGATCCGATGGTCTACCGATCGAATTTTATAAACAATATAAGGCCTGCTTAGTCCTCCAGCTGTTTGCTTTATGGGAGGAATCCTGTCAGTTAGGCGTCCTTCCCCCCCTCTCCACGTGAGGTCATAATCTCTTTACTACTTGAACAAGGCAAACCCTGCACTCAATGTGGCTCATATCGGCCCCTCTCCCTCATCAACTGTGATGTCAAGATCTATGCTAAAGTGTTGGCTCTGAGACTGGCTCCGTACATGTCTTAAATTATACACCCAGACCAAGCAGGGTTTATCCCCGGGAGCTCTACCTCCCTTAATGTACAATGCCTATTCAATATTCTCGCCCAGATTGACCGTAACATACAGGCAGTGGCGGCCACTCTCGATATGCAGAAAGCACTTGAATCCGTCTCTTGGAGCTACTTCTGGTGTGTCCTTGAGAAATGCAACTTCGGACCCCGCTTTCAATCCTGGGTCAAATTGCTTTACTCTTATCCAGTGGCTAGAGCCCGAACGGAGGACAGATACCCGGCCCTTTTCCAGATAGCCAGGGGTAAGCGGCAGGGTTGCCCCTTTTCACCCCTGATGTTTGCTATAGCCATCGGGCCCTTGGCTGACAGGATACGTCAGAGGCATGCACACAGAGGTTTGAGATTATCGGGCTCCACTGAGCTCATGTCCCTCTACGCTAACAACGCCCTCCTCTTCATTAGTTCTCCTTGCCCCTATTCTGGACAATGTCATCCACTTTGGTGAGATTTTGTGTCTCAAGGTGAACTGCTCTAAATCTATTCTTTTTCCGATTACTGAAGTCAGTCTCCCTCCCCCAGATCCCTTGGGATTCGCATGGTCACAGAGCGAGATCACCTACCTCGGGGTGGTGGTTGCTCGCCAGTCAAGTCCTCTATACACGGCCAACTTTGGAAAATACCTGACTACCCTTACGAGGAAATGTACGGGATGGGCTAAATTACCAATCTCCCTGGCGGGTAAAACGGTGTTAGGGAGAATTCTCATAAATGTGCCATTCCCTTCAACTTAGAGACCCCCATCAACTTTGCTGGAATTTGAGGACTTGTTTTTTTAACCTGGAAAGAGTGTGAACCTTTTTTCCCCCACTCTCATGTATTTTGATGTATGTTTTACTCTTGTGTTCTTTGATTATGGAGTTTTAAGATAACTCCATAGGCATCTTTTCATGTGCGTTACACAGCACCCTCAGTGCAGTGACACAGGGATGTCTTTTTAGACTTCCCAAAGGTTTAAATATCTTCTCTGGGATAAACTACTGTTTCCCAGAGAATGTAAGGTTAAATTGACTTTACTAGTCTTTTTTAATTCCTAGACGCAGCACACACTATCTTCCTATAGAGTGCTGGAGGGGTTACCTAGTATCCCGTGTCTAGAAACTCTTGTAGCAGTCAAATGCTACCCTTTTCTATCGAAATGGCTGGTGGCAGTGGTTTTACAATGAACTACCATGATTTTTCCGACAGCGAACACTGGTAGCTATAAATTGCAGGAGCCATGTTTTTCAAGATGGCGCCTTAAGCCCCTTTGTTTAAACGGGTCCCGGTCTTCTTTTTTCGCCATTTCTTTTAGGAAAGGTCCTTCTAGTGTTTGTCTCTGCGTGCCAAACCAGGTTTGGTCCCTTTGTTTTCATGCCTTTGGAGGGCTTCAGGACTGAAGACAGCCTCTGGCGTTTGAGTGTCTGGGGTGGGCAGGAAGTGAGGGAGGTGCCCGAGACTCCCTGTGCTTAGTCTCTTAGGAGACCGAAATGCATTCTGGTGTGATTGGCTGGCTGAATGTCCGGCAAGGACAGCCACCCTGCTGGGTGAGTGACAGCTAGGCTGGAATGAATGAGAGAAAACTGTTTAAAAAGTGAGTCTCCAGGACTGGAAGGCAGAGTCGACCACTGGAACAAAAGAACCGAAGACGAGCTGGAAGAGGACGGCTGCTGCAACTCCTGGACCATTGGTTTGCCCGGTGAAGCCCTGTTGCAGGCCCGAATTGCCGAACTCCATTCGACAGATAAGCTCCTTCAATGATGGCTTCTTCCTTTGAGTTGGTGGGACCAATCAACTCATAAGACACCTGGATACCATTCTCAAGGCTGGTTAGGATAAACCAGGGAGAGGGACACCAGCTTGTGTTCTTGAATCTACAGCTATTTGAACTGAAGTAACTCCATTTTGTTTGCCTTCGTCAACGATCCTGTGCAGTGCAGGAGTCCCCCGATGTCCTCCCTGTTGTCCCCACGACTGAGGCTCAGGAACAGCGAGATCTGCAGCACCTGCCAGGAACCACGACTTCAGCAGAATTTGTTTCTTCATACAAAGTTACTGTGCCAACCCGATTGAGAGAACGCCACTCTCGCAGTGAAAGTTCGTGAAACTTTCCCAACTTGCAGGCCTAATCAGCTTGTGACCCGACATGTGATTCTTTTTCGCCTAAACTACTTCTAAGAATTTACGCAAAGACTTTACCGTTTGATACCAGAATTGCTCTTTTCTATCCAGAACACTATCCCATTGACTTTGGCCTGGCCTATTGACTTGAATTGAACTCCTCCGGTGAACTGAAGCTATTTGCACTGTCTAAAAAGTATATATGATCTATTTTACTTAACTTGTGCCTTCTGATCCTTTAAGTACTGAACTGCTATTGGCTCCTATTTCAGGGGAACTCAAACTGTCTCAAAACCTTAGAATTCTGTATTGAAGTGTATTGGTTTATATTATTAAGTTGCCTTCTACTAGTGAAATGTTTTCTAAATGATTGTGTAATAAATGAATAAGTGTTTTTACAAAGAAACCTTGAGTATAAGTGTTTACTTGAACCACTGTGATTGAAAGTCCGTTGTGTAACTACTTGTACTGCTCACATTCACTCTTGAGATAAGCCTGGCTGCTCAGCTCGCTACCAAAAACTGTGGGACAGACTTATACCAAAGGTTGCTTTGGCTAACACCTGTAATCCTAATTGTGTCTAGTGGTCCCAGAGGGTACTGCCTACAATTCTGCCTAAAAATCGGCATTCTTAAAATTATTGTACTCCCCCAACTTCTTTATAGGTTCTCTAATGTCCCTTTATGCCTGGCAGCGACTTCTTTCAATCACTACTCGCACAGTAAACACTTTTCTGTGACATTCTGGTGTGGCCCGTTTAAAATCTGACACACTCACTGTCCCTATGTCTGGGTGTGGCTTCGGTGCCCCCAATTTTGAAAAAAATTTGATAGTTGCACAGGCAAAATATGCCTCGCACTGGTTTGTACCTACGGACCCTCCACTACAAACTAAGCTCGAACGTCTCGCTTTAAAGGGCTGCGAATTTCGTTCTTTAATCCTCCCGTCTCAACGTAACAAGTTCGAGCAACTTGAACCCGTGGGCTCCACATCACTGGCTTTAACTAAGCTGTGGAAACTGGCCAATGTTTCAGATCCCTTTCATGGCATCCTTCCCCTTTGGAACTTCTTCCCTGGGGCCCCCTGTGTATCCCCCGCTGCAGTGCAACACTGGGCCGATGCAGGCTTCGAGACCATCCAAGATGTCTTTGACCAGGGTAACTTCCTCGAATGGCCAGACTTACCTATATCTATACGTGGGAAACCCTCCCATTGGCTTCAATATTCAGGCCTCCATGATGTGGTCCTGCCCAAGTCTTTCTCAGTTTTGGGAGGAGGTTTGCAATATTATGTCTGAAATCCTGGATTGTACTATCGACCCATCCCCACTGACATGTCTCTTGAATGAACTCCCTAGACTTGGCCGTGACTCCAGGAAACTAGCAGGGCTATCAGGGCTATGTATGCTTTTAGCAGTACGTTGTATCCTGCTGTGCTGGCTCCGCCCTGGGGCCCCCACACTTGCCCAATGACTTCGAGCTGTAACTTGGGCTTTGGATGCAGTGGAGGCCTGGGCGAGCCAGCAACCACTAGCGTCAAGGGCCAGAAATATAAGGATTCCATTTTGCTCCTATATCTCCTCTATATCGGCTTACGCCGAGGATGACCCTGATGATCTCTCCCCCCCCAACTTCTGTAACCGTTTTGAGTTGTAGGCCTCAATTGACACTGCATTAAGTGATCTCTGTTTGTCATACTACTCGCTGGCCACCTGCCACTCTGCACAAACTACTTTCACGCTGTGTACACTGATTGTATATTTGCCTAATACATGTAAGCTACACGCTCTCTTGTTGTACTGTCAAGCACAATAAACAATTTTTTTTTTAAAGTTATATATTTCATTGTTCGTATTTATATGTATTATGTGTACATCTATATGCCATGGTTTTGTATGTTTTATGCATTTTATCCAAAATAAACACTGATTGATGCAGAATTGTATTAGGATAGTTTGTAGCTATGTGTACAAATCCAGAACGGACCCTTAGGAAATTAGAAACTAAACTCATAATTGTATTTGGTTATTCAAACCTTTTACAATGAGACAACTATTAATCAAATATTTTTATAATACGGAATAATAAGGCAGTATAAAGAAAAAAGAAAAAAGATAAACAAAACAAGAAAAGAAACAGGAGAGAAAAAACAAATGTAAACCTGTAGTCTATCCAGTTAAATAAAAGGAAAAGAAAAACACCTCCCATTATAGCTCCCCTTCATGTTATGACCTCCATACTAAGTCAATCGGGAGATATGTTGTTTTCTTGTCCACGACTTGAAGGAGTACAAACTAGCAGATTCATCAGCAACCCTCTCAACCCCAAAGGCAGAGTTAGAATACAGGCGAGAATTAAATGAGAAAAAAGAAAGGGTCCGAAGATGAGAGGCAGATATAGGACTGTCCTAATACCAAACAACCACTTCAAGTAGTGTTGTCTAAACAAAAGATTACTTCTTTCCAGGACCTGGTCCACTGCTATGGTCAAGGCTGTGTTGTGGCCTGAGATCACCCAGTCCCAGAACATTTCTGAGACTATGCCGCCTTCTCTCTCCGTAAATCTAGAGAAGAGAGTGGACCTCTTTTGCCAAGTCTGCTCACATTCCATCAGGAGATGTTTCAAGCTATGTTTACTCGGGGTGGTGCATGTACTACATAAATTGATTGCTACATCCCCCTTCCCCCTCTTGTCAAGGACTTCCCCCATATGTACAATCTTAAGACAGATTCTCAAAAAATTCTTTCTCATTTTCCAACATGGGAACTTCACCAGATATCCTGGCAGGGTCCCCGGTTTTCAAGAAGCTGTTCACGGGGGTTGCCGATCTCATTCTTCTAATGGTACCTATCCAATCCACTGTTTCGCAACCTTTTTTCACTTTTTTTTTATAAACTCTTTTTATTAGTGATCACAGAAAGATACATGGCACCATTGCACAGCTCATCTCACATATACAACAGGAGTACATTATTCAATATATTTCTAGATACAATATTACGGTGACATGTCGTCATCAGTAATCGTGTTGCACAAGTAGCCTCTAAAGGGGCCCCAGATGTCTTTGGGCCTGCATGACGCAGGTTGGGTCGAAACAAATTGTTCCTCTGATTCATTGACATGTGTCAGTTCTTGTAGGAATTGGTTCACGCTGGGTAGCGCGGCACTTTTCCATTTCTGTACAATACATTATTTGGCAACAGTGCAAGAGATATTAAACAGTCTTCTAATTTTTTTAGAATGTTTGCCTATGTCACCAGACTAGTATTTCTGGGGGGTCAGTTCAGGGGGAACCTGAGTGATTTCCTCCAACAATTTTGCCACACCGTCCAGAAACTCTCCACCATCGGGCACTCCCAATACATATGAAAAGAACCGGCCTGGGGTGCGTTGCATTTGGGACAGGCATCGGAGGTATCTGGTGCAAATTTCGGGACCCTGGCTGGTGTGTAATGTAGCCTATTCAGAATTTTGAATTGGATCAACCTCAACCCGGAGTTAAGCGAAACCTTCTTGGTAAAAAGACAATATCTAGCCCATCTCTCCTCCTCAATGGGGATCTGCAAATATGCTTCCCATTTCTCCTTAATTTGGTTCAATGTGGGGGTGTGGGCCTGCACCGCAGAGTACAGCCTAGAGATTACCGGGACGTCTTTGGCTGTCAATAGTTGTATACACAGATGTGATGTGGGCTCATCTGGAAAGAGCGGCCACCTTTTCTGAAATGCTGACTTCATACAGTAATATTGGAGTGTTTTAAGTGGCCCGTCTCCCAGTGCCCTCAACAATAGCTCCAGGTCTAAAAATCTCCCATTTACAAACATATCCCCAAGCTTCATTTCGCTATTAGGGTCCCAGGATTCCTGCATGCTCATGTCATGTGTGGGGGGTATACCCAGAAAGTTCCACAGCGGTATCTCCGGGTTATAGGGTGTCGCCAGTCTCAGTCTTTTGTATATAGCCTCCCATGCCCTGACTGTGCAACTCACCGGATTGTATTCACAGGTGTCTTTGTAGTGTGGATCGAAAATAACTGATTGTATGTTTGTGGGGTGTGTGGTGTATTCCTCTATCCATGCATGGGGTGTACTATCCGCCTCATTGTACCAGTATTTTACGAACTGTGCTTGAGCCACATGGTAATAAAGCTCAAAATAGGGGGCCGCTATACCTCCCGAAGAATAGGGTTCTGTCATTTTTTCCCATCCTATCCTCGCTGTCTTACCGTTCCAGAGAAATGTCACCGCCATAGATCGGAGTTTGGCAAAGAAGGTTCTGCCAGGCCATATAGGGATTTTAACAAAAATATAAAGCAGTTTGGGCAAGATTACCATTTTAAGAATAGCGACTCTACCGGCTAGAGAAATTGGGAGTCGCCCCCACATCTGAAGCTTTGTGGTTAGAGTTTGCAAGGTGCTTTCTTGGTTATCTGTGTATAATGTGAGTTTATCTCTGGAGACCAGGATTCCCAGGTATTTGATATGGTGTTCTGACTATTTCAGTCCATCTGTCACTACAGGGCATCTGGTGGCCGGTTGAGCGGAAATATTTCAGATTTAGCCGTATTAATAGTGTACCCAGAATAGTCCGCAAATTCCTGTATCTCTCCCATAATGGGTGCTATGTTTATCTCAGGCTTCCGAACATATAGTACTGTGTCGTCCGCATAAAGTGAGATCAACTGGGTGGATCCCTTCATCTTAATCCCTCTATCCGCATGTCGCAGTCGAACCGCAGCCGCCATTGGCTCAATGGTCAACACGAACAGCAGGGGCGAGAATGGGCAGCCCTGTCTAGTCCCCCTCCCCAGCAGGAACATCTCCGAAATTGCCCTATTAGTTAGTACCCGAGATCCAGGCTCAGTATATAGCAACTTTACATATCTTACAAAGTTTGGGCCAACCCCGAATGCCTCCAGTACCGCAAGGAGATAAACCTATGAGACCGAATCAAATGCTTTTTCGTCAAGGGATATGGCCACCGCGCTTCTCACAGGGTCTATTTGCGCCATCACGCCAAAAAGTCTTCGGAGGTTCAGGGCCGTGGATCTCGTGGGGATAAACACGTTTTGATAAGGATGGACAAGGGTAGGGACTGCCGACAGAAGCCAATTTGTCAGAACCTTTGCAAATATTTTGGTATCAGTGTTTATAAGTGACAGAGGCCTAAAGGATGATACATCCTCTGGTGGTCGTCGAGGCTTAGGGAGTACAGTTATCACAGCCTCTCCCATAGTTGGGGGTAGTACGTTACTCTCGAGGGCTTCCTCCCACACCTGCATCAGTATCGGAGCGAGTTCCTCGTGGAACTCTTTGTAGAATTCGGCCCCTAACCCGTCCGACCCTGGTGCCCTGCCTGTAGCCAGTGCCTTGTTTGCCTCTGTGATCTCCTCCGTAGTTACCGGTTGGTCCATTGCTAGGTGTTCTTCATCGGGAAGTTTAGGAAGGGAGAGAGCCTCAATATATACCTTCATTTCTGCAAGTGTTTTCTTATCTTTGTTCGAGTATAATTCCTTATAGAAGTTAACAAATTCCCCATTAATATCTTCATCCCTGAGCAGCACCCTCCCCTTGTGATCTGAGTAGGTGGTTTATCGTGCTTAAGTAAATTAGCCAGCGTTCTACCAGCCTTGTTACCTTCCCCGTATCTACGTGCGCGTATAGGGGCTGCCACATATTGGACCTCCCATATGGCCAATTTATCGAATTCCTGAAGGTGTGTGTGTATGTCAGCTAGCAGTACCTTATCTTGCGTGTCTGTGTATGTTTTCTCCAATGCATCTAGTTTACTTTCAATAACTGATAACTCGGTTCTTACAGCCTTCAGCATGCCCCTAGACTTGGACATCAACACTCCCCTTATCCAAACCTGGAAGGATTCCCACACTGTTGAGCATTTGTCAACCGATCCCACATTATTAGACAGAAACTCTGCAATTTCAACGTGGAGGGTCTCTATCATTCAAGGGTCTCCCAGCATTCTACCTGGCATTCTCCACCTCCTGGCAGGACCTGGGACATTCCGGAACTCTAGTTCCAACAGCACTGGGGAGTGATCTGACAATGTACGGGGCAGGATCTCACACCCCCTCAATACAGCCGCCATGGAAGTGGAGACAAACCAATAATCAATTCTGGACTCGGAGTCGTGTACAGAGGAGTAAAACGTGTATCTCCTGCTACCAGGATGAGTCTCCCGCCAAGCATCTACTAATAGAAGTTGTGATAGAATATGCCTCAGATTCAGGACTGTCTTGCTCGGGGCTCTAACAATTTTCGAGGATCTGTCGAGAACTGGGTCCAGGGCCACATTGAAGTCCCCCCCCAAAGAACATTAGATACATCGAGTGACACAATTATCTAATATATATCCATTTAAAAAGCAGGGTTGTCAATGTTGGGACCGTATGTGTTAACCAGGAGTAGTGTTGGCCAGCAACCTCCCCCCATACCATAACATATGTACCCAGATGATCAATCTTGTGGCCTCCCACCTTGAAACCCAGGCCTGGATGAATAAGGGTAATAACCCCTCTAGACTGGGATGAATAGTTTGTGCGAAACCTTAGGGGACCCCACTTGGGCAGTATGTGAGCGTTGCTCGTTCCCACAGTATGGGTTTCTTGCAGCATTAGGATTTGTGGATTGTTCCTGGCAATGTAATTGCCGATTTTCTTAACTTTCATATAATTATTTAATCCCTGTACGTTCCATGTCAACAGTTTGATCTTCAACCCATCACCAGCACTCTGAGAGTGGATATTTGACATTGTCCCGTTTAGCAGATTTACAGTATTTGTGCAATTTGGTCGGCGCCAGTCTCAATGTAACAATGATTTTACTTTCCAAACAACAAGTTATCTCTATCAACTTTCCACCTGAACATAGTTTCATAAAGTGGCAACAAACTCCAACTTCATGCCACAATAAGTCAATTCTAGAGCTGAAACTCCTAGTCCCCCCCCTGTCCCTCCCCCTCCACCTTCATCATCACCCCCAACTTGACGATGTGTCCAACCAAACTCATGCAATATTCCAAGGGTAGCCATGTTGCTTCACATGGCCGCCGATTAGGTCCTGCAACTCCACCTAGCCACATTGCCAGGGGCCGCTTAACCTTTAAATCATCTTGACTTCAGCCCTAGGGATACAGAAGCCCTTGCACATGGTTGACTCTTATGTGTTTCTCAGTCTGCCGGTCTGGGCCTGTTATTTTGTGCCGGTCTGCTCCCTCTGGGAGCAGGGGTATGGAGGTTTCAATGTATTGCGTAGCTTCGGCTGGGGACTCAAAAACATGTGCTCTTCCTGCATGTTGAATCCTCATCCATATGCTTTGATGTTCCTTGGCTGGGAACATCAAAGCATATGGGATTTGGCGTTCTCTCAAGAGCCTTTTGACTGGCTCATAGGATCTTCTGCTTGCCTGGACCCCCGCAGAGAAGTCTGGGTAGATGTGTATGCAGCTTTCTTTGTATTGGAGAGTTCCCACCTTTCTCGCCTTCCGTAGGATTGTGTCTCTGCCCCTATAGTTAAGGAGTCGTGCAATTATCGTACGCGGCGTTGCGCCTGGTTTGGGTACTGGGGCCAGTGTGCGATGTGCTCGCTCAACCAAAAAGTGTTCGGAGAATGTCTATGGCCCGAACAGGGATTTGAGCAGTGCCTCGAGTTGTTTTTCCATTTGACCCTTGCCAAAAGATTCCGATACGCCCACCACACGGATGTTGTTTCTCCTTGAGCGCGACTCGAGGTCCTCGCATTTATTCTGCAATTTTGCCATATTTTCCTTGATCTGAATGATGTCGCGGCTGTGATGTGCAGTGTTATCTTCATTAGTGCTTATCCTGTTTCCAGTTTCTGTTACACGCACATTTTCTTTCTCCACTCTAGCCTTTAAGGAACCAATGGAGGGCACTATGTCATCCAACTTCATGTTGACTGTACAAAATCCATTCTGCACTATTGTTGTTAACTTGTCCTCTTGATCGCCAGACTCTGTATTAAGGGCCTCGTTAGCGTCAGTGTGGATGTCTCCGACAATGGTTTGGTTCTGGCTGCCCGTATAGGCGTCCACTGGGCCTTTCTTTTTGTTTCCCAGAGTCTTGGCGCCTTTCCCCAACTTGTGTGGTTCCCCCAGAATGCTGTCGAGCTGTTTTTCTGCAGTAATACGATATATTGTTTGCCGCACCCCTACGTGTCATTCATGCTCGCTCCTTGTGCTATGCCACAGCCCTGGGACAGGATCAGGTTCAGGGGTCAGAGGCGTTATTTGTGTTCACTCCTCGGTGTACCACTTGCCAGTACTTGGTGTCCGCGAGTGGACTGTGTCTCCCCACGTATTACACTTTAGGATTATCACGTTCGTGGTGCTTTATAATTCAGTGTTATTCAGGGGATTTGAGTCACTACGGCCTGCCAGTTGGTTTTTATAGGCTTAGAACGGCACCACCGACCAGTCCCCTGGGGCGGGGTGTATACCAGTGTTTGGTCCGGTTTGGGGAACGGGTACCACCAGTGTGTGCCCTCGATGTCCTATGCCATGCGTTGTAGTGCGCTTGGCGCCCTCCACCTACCGCTGGTGTGTGGTCTCTTTGCTCAGGAGCCCCACCGCGGCCCACACAGTGCTGTCCCAGTAGGAGAGTCACTGCTATGATTTTGAGTCCTCAGAGGCCTGCTCCCCGGACCAGGGATGCGCTCCAACACCCTGGAACAATGTGTGCTACGCCGGGTCCCGCTGCCCTTGCAGCGTGGACAGATTACATGTGTCGGATCAAAGGGAGCTGTCCCCAGGTCAGAGCCCGTCGCCACACTCCGATAATTGTGTGTCTTTGTGCCCCCCCCCCCTCCGGCGCATTACCATGCCTCCTTACTTGGAGCCAATGCGTATATAGTTTGGGCTAGAGTCTCCGCGTGGTTTTGTGTCGTGGACTCTCCACCCGTCACGCTTCGTAGTATGCAGCAGGATCTGTGGGGGGACCTCTGGAGCCCAGCAGCCGAGGACCGCCGCGGGCTGGGGCCATCTTCGGATATGTACCAATTCGCCTCACTTCTCTCACCCTGGCCGACTCCACAGACAGTCGCGTAGCATGGATCAGGATGTTGGACCCGGGCCACAGTCTCAGGCTCCTCCCATCTGGGGCCTCCCTCTCAGCCGCGCACACGGCTCTCGAGTAGCACTCCTCGGTGCTCGATATCGGATCGCGTTTGCCGCGTGTGCCGGCTGATCTTTGCGCCACTGTAACTTCGGCGTCTCCAGTCTCCGCACCTCAGGAGTTCATCAGACCCACTACAGGTAGTTGGGCTGTCCATACACGCAGTTTGAGCTCAGCAGGCAGTTCTGAAACGGATAGCTGGGCACAGGATTTCTCAGTGGAGCGGGAGCTCTACAATCAGGCGCCCATCTCTGTCGTGCACAACAGCGCCCCCGGACCTTTCTTCACTTTTAAAAGATTACTAATTAAAGTATCCTAATCAGTATCAGCTTTTACCAGGATCTTAGCTGTTTTTTGGGTTAGATAAGAAAGAGATTTAGATTTACTATGCTCCAGATGGGCTTAATATCCTCGTATAATACATCTTTCTGGGCTGTCATGATGAGTCGGTAGAGGGAGAGCAGTCTACAGTCTGCCAGGGCCGTCAAATATTTCAGTCCCAATTCAAATCTAAGTGTAGACGTTGAGAGGCTCATTGGGAGACCAAGGAGACTCTTCCAAATAGACCCCTCTAACTTTTGGCAGTCAATGTCCCAAAGATGAGGCTTTGCTTCCAGACCATATAGTAGTACTGGAGTAACTTTCACTAAATAGAATTTAATTAGATGTAGGAGTGAAAACTTACAAAATTTAAAGAGAATCTTTTTCATTTGTGGGAGCAGTTGTTCACATTTTTTTGTACCTCTTGTTCCACCTTGGTTATCGATGGGGAGGCATAGATTGTATAACCCAGGTACACTAATTCCTCCACTCTTGGAATAATATGATCGTTCAAGACCCATTCTGAGTAATTAACCTGCATCCTTGAGTGCCTGAAAGCCACCACCTTGGATTTCTTCGGATTTATGGTGAGCCCATTTTCCTTCGCATAGTCACTCAACCTATTTAAAAGACGTTGTAGCCCCACAGCTGTATTGTCCACAACGACAATGTCATCAGCATAGGCCAGCCAATGGACCTTGGACAATGCTGATAACTGTAAGAAGGGCCCCAAGTCAGCCAAGTATAAATTAAATGGTGCACCCAGGCAACCTTGTCTGACTCCCTTCTCCACTCTAATGGTGTCTGATAGGTGTCCCTCCTCGTCTAGATGGACCCTCAGAGTAGTGTCCCTATGTAACTCAATTAACATGGACACTAATTCTTCTGGGGCCCCCCCAATTCCTCATTTTCGTCCAAAGGCGATGACATGGTCAAGCGCCTCTGAAAAGTCCACCCAGGCCCCATACAATTGAAATTCGCCCTTTTCCTTGGTGTTCTCACTAAACAGGTTAAGAGCCAGCCCATTCAGAGCCGTTGACAGACCACTCCTAACCCACATTTGGAACTTTGAGGAAATAGTGCCTCCTCCGCCCATTTTTTCAGCTCTCTCAGCAAGATTTTCATAAAGAGTTTACTTTCGATATCAAGGAGGGCAACCGGCTGATAATTCTCGGTCTGTAAATGAATCACCCCCCCCCTTGAAGAATGGAATAATCGTTGCTGTTTTCCAAGAGGCTGCGAAGTTCTTTCTCGCTAGGATCTCCGTAAAGAGCCTGCAGAGTAGTCTTGCCCAAACCACTATGTTGTCTTTTAGGATCTGATAATTCGGCCCATTTGGGCATGCCGCTTTTGAAGAGGAGGATTTGAAAATTAGGTCTACTATATCCTGTTCTTCAATGGGCAGATACCATTGGACCTCTTTAACCGAGTCCTCTTGGATGTTATCTCGATTTTCAAAGTTTTTGGTAAGATATTCTACCCATTTACCTTTGGGGACTAAGTTACATTGGACACTATTAACATTTTTCTTGGATTGATTAATAATCGACCAGACGTTTCTGGTGTTGTCTTTGCCCAGCGCCTTTAACATTATTTCTCCATCTTTTTGGAGATGCAGCATCTTCCTGTCTCTGGACCATCGCTTGTAATCAGACGTTAATTTCTTAGCTTCCCCTTTAAATAATTCTGAGCCTAACTTTAATTGCCTAAACTTCCTCATCTTCTGTCTAAGTGTTTTTTTGTAGAGCCAAGTTTCCTCATCAAATGTATGGCAGTGGACAGAACGCTTCCCCAATCCCCCTATGCTGGGCGGGCTGACAGACCAGATGAATTTATAAACTTGGCAGGCTGACAGTTTTCGAGCTGTTCCTTTACAGGAACGGCCATGAGGTTGTAATTCAATGTTCTGCCCTCTCGTCTTTACTTCAATGGCGTACTCTTTTCTTACTCATGACCAATTCCTGCAAATGTTTGTCTGCCAGACGAGTGCCAATATCTGCAATTGATGACCTTAGCCATGAGTGGTCCCTCCCTCTCTCTGGATTGATCTTCAGGGAGAGACTGTGAAAATAAACCTTCTGACACAAAGATATAATCCAGAGTAAAGGAAGACCTTCCTCGCATCCAGGTAATTGCCGGAGGAATGTCACCAGGAGCTGCCCCATTTAACATTTTCAATCCCCACAAATCCAAAAACTCCAGCCAGTGTGTTCCTTTCTTTGAAATTCCAACACTTCTCGTTCCCTCCCTTTGCTTTGGAACATGTAGGCATTGTGCATTGATATCTCCAGCCACAATTATGTAAGCCCCCCCCATAGGAGAGTTTAATCTTTTCAAGTAGTGTTGACAGAATACAAAGAAAGGACTAAAGGTTGATGCAGGCAGGGTTCCAATATATGTTAACAACTATCACCTGGATGTCGTATTTAGTAGATCTTAATAGAAATGTGCATGCTTGGATGCCTTTAGTATTATTGAAGATCTCGGTTATTAAGGGCCATCAGTAGACCTCCTGATAGTCTACCTTCAGCTTTTTGTTGAGCAGGTAGTGTGTAAACCAAATAACCTTCGATCACAATAGGATTGACTAACCAGGTTTCCTGGAGGATTACAATATCTGCATTGCTAAACAGGAATTCTCTCATTAGTTTTGTTGTGAAATTCTTGGGACCCTGCGTGTTCCAGCTTATCAGATTTAAGTCACTTTGCCTAAAGATGCTGCGTCCCCAGTCCCAATTTCTGTAGCACTTGAGTAAGAATTTCTGGCAGTAGCGTGATCGCGTTGTTTTGGGTGTCTTGATTGCCGTCCTTTCTTGCTCCAGATGGATCTATCTCTCTCATATTTGCCTTAGCTTCAGATGGTGGCCTAATTATGTGACACTGATTCCTTCGTTTGCCATTGAACGTTTCTGATGGAGCTGAAAAGGAGCTGATTAAATTATATCTCTCCAGTTCTTCTTTTGCATTTATTATAGCTGACTGAGCCTTTCTTGATGTAAGGCCCACTTCTACTGTATGTGGATCGCTTCTGTCAGGGAATTTCACAAATTCCACCTCCTCTGTTCCCAAAAGATAAAGGTTTGGCACCCTCTTAATAGAATGATAAGATCCCGCTTCGGCACAAGGAGCTGTATTGTGGGTTCTTTCTAAGTCAGACTCTCGGGACCGCGTATGCGGAGGCTCCTGCCTCGGTATGCTCGGAGAACGCCATACGTTTTTCCAGGGTGTCATGTACTATGAGTGTTTCGGGTTCTGGTAATTTTAGTGATGTCGATTTGCCAGAGCATTTGCATTTTCCTGGAGAACCAGAGTCTTTCCCTGGCCAGACTTACTTCCCGCAGCCAAGGGGGTTTTAGCTTGGTCCCAACTCAGATGAACATTTTAGCTATTTTCAGGTTCAAAGGATCTCCTGCAACACTAGCTATTTTTGGTGTTGCTAGGCTCTGTTTTTTCTTCGGGAATATCGGGGACAAAGGCGGATCCCTACGGTCTGTGGGGCGGGTTGATGATCCCCCCACCCCACCGATGGACCCCCATTCAACCCCTTTAACTCCTTGTTAGTTCCTGCTACTGTCCGAGCGAGATTTGGCACAGGTTTTTCTTGCGGGTCCGTTTGCAACCCACACTCACGCTAACGATCTCAAGCAATTGTGACTTGTCTCCCCCAGGAACATTCTTCCTGAACATTTGCTTCTCACTCAGATCGCCCACATGGTTGCATGGTGGGATGATGTCTTTTGAATACCCCTGGGTTTTGCCCTGGGCCCCCCTTTCTTTTTCTGATGTTTTGCCCTCTTGAGATGAATGTAGACAAGATTTAGGGGAGGAGTTCATATCTTTTTTTTGTTTTTATATGTTTTTCTGATTTTTATTTTTTTATATTTTTTTCCCTAAGAGGTACTGGAAAGACCATTGAGCGCTTCTGTTTTGCTGCTCTTTTCTTGGCTTTCCTTCTGCCTCTAGAGTGCTGTTGGCCCTCCTCTGTCCATTTTTGACCAGGAACTTTGTGCTCTCGAAAGGGTACTTCTATGATGGTTTGGGGGGTATCCTCCCATCTCTACCTCTCCCTTGACTACTAGCGCCAATCTTCTAAACTCCCCCAATGTTGCCTAAGAGAGGGGAGTATCATCAAAAGGGTTTAATGGCTCTTCATACCTTTCTATCTCCCCCCCCCTCTCTCCCACCATTACGAATTGAGGCTTTTAGTTGAGTCAGGAGAGCCTGAATTAAATGTGACTAACTTCTACTTTTTCCTTTTCCCTAAGAGAAACCTGAATAGCTAAGAGATCCAGCCCTTGTTTAAGTATCTCCAACCTTGAGTCTTTAAGGGTGGGGATCAATATTGTGCTGATTGTATTAGTGATCACGACTTTTGATGATTCATAGTTCACTGTTTCTCTAGTTAGCTCGAGCAGGAGCTCTGCTTGAGATTGTACCTCTGTTTTGAGATGTTCACAAACGGTGACCGGGGAGTTCAAGACAAAGTTCAGTGCTGGTAAAGTGGCTGCGCTTGTTTGATTGTCCATCAGCTCCAGAGCCATTGAAGGACTCTTCAGCTCATTCCCTTGAGCCACCCTGTTTGCCTGCTCAGATCTGTATTTTCCCTGCCTAGAGGGGATCGCCTCTCGCAGGGTGCTGAGTTCTGGATCCTTTTTTGGGTGATGGTCTCATTCAAACCTTCCCTTAGTGGTTCTTGGGCTGGTGCAACTTGAGGAGTAGAGTGCCCTCTGGTGGAGTTTTGATTTATTTCTCCCTCTAAGTCATTTAGACTCCTGGTTCTTTTTGTACCAAAGCGGTCATCAATCTTGCTTTGGATCTTTTTTGTTGTGCTTGTGTATTCTAGGCCCCTCCTCCATGAGTTGACTATTTTTGAGGAGACCTCTGTTGTGTGTAAGTGATGCGCATGCACTTGCACTCTAGTCTGCCCTGTTGGGGTTAATGGCGGGCTATTTGAGAGCCCATTTACAGCCTGTTGAGGGGTTTCATCTCCATGTGCAGCCTTTGCCACCACATAAGAACCACCCCACTCTGGCATCTGTTGTCATCCATGAGGGCCTTGCTGCGCCACTTCATCACAGCACCTTATGAATGTAGTTTACACCGGGCCTCTTCCACACTATTCTATAGGCACTCTACAGGCGGAGGCACTAATTACACGGGGGAATTGTGTGGTAGGTACACTTCCAGTGATAACACTTCCAGGTGACAGCTACTTAATCCAACACCAGACCTATGGCTGTAGAAAAGCACCAGTCTCTATGTCCCGGGTGCTCAGAGTGCTGAAGATGGACACGACAAGTCAGAGATGAAGCCAGTATGTGTTTTCACTTCCAGTGATTACACTTCCAGATAATAGGTACTCAATGTAAATCTGGACCTGTGGCTGCAAAGGTGCTCCTATCTCTATGTTCCCGGTGCTCAGAGCGCTGAAGATAGAAGCAGTGGGTCGGGGCTGAAGCCGGTCAGTTCTACGGCAGTCTACGGCAGTAGGTTCACCCGTGTTAGCAGTCTGCAAGGGTTTAGCGGGTTGGGGTAGTGGGGGGTGAGCTTTCTTATCTGTATGTCACAATCCCACTGCTTTCGCCCGCACCCCGGTGCCCCAAATCCCCTCCTTACCGCTTCAAAACCTTGCGCCTCACTCCCCCATATCTTGTTCCTCCAAAGGCAGTTCTGTGTGTTTCTCTGCCGTCCTCAAGCTCCTAAGGTTCCCCGATAGGATTCTCAGTATTCTGGGCCAGTATCAATGGACACAAGTGCAGTTTGTCAATGAAGCCTATCGAGCCTAAGAGCTGAGGAGCCTGAAGACCCAAAGACTCTTGTTCAAATTGATGAAAGATATAAATGGCACATACAGTTATGAGGTTCTTGTGAAAGATCTCAGAACACTGTAGGTATTGTTAAGAATTGATTCCAGAATTTAACTGATTGGTCCACAACAATGGCACTTTCTACGATGCACTATACTTCATTTGACATTTGGTAAACATACCACTAAAATCAATTGTAAATCATATCAGATCTTGCATTTTAATGATTTCAATGATAATTTTAAGAGCCTATTGTGAAGGGTCAGAGGGAAGAAGTTAATTAACTATAACTCATGTTTTTCAGCATGGGTTTGGCATGGATTCACATGGATATTCCCCGTCGTTAGGCTGGGAATCCTCGGTAAAAGAAACACAGTTTCACTTTAGCTTGACAACTGTATTTCTCCTCTAAACCAATCATTCTCCGCTGCGTCATACTGCCCCCGTCCAATGACAGTCCTCTCCCTTTGCTCCACCCCTGGTGGCCATCCTCAGATTTGGTAGCACGTAAAGTGGCAGTATGATCCAAGAAGAGCCACACAGGGGGAAGGCAGGAGAGTTCACATGTGAATTCATGGCAGACTCCTGCTGGAGAACAGGAGTTACAGGTAAGTAACTTATTCCGTCTCCAGCATGGGGTCTGGCATGGATTCACATGCTCAAGTATAACAAAGTTATTCACCGTAGTGACTACCTTACTCCTAGTCCATAGTCCCCTTTCCTACATACTTGTGGGACATTCAGTCCTTCGGGACGGGACCGGAGCACTTTTGTTAAAAAGCATCAAAAATGAAAATGATTTGACCTTTGCCATGACCACAGGCAGGCTTCAGGTTAGGTTCTAAGGTAAAACCTTGAAGGGTTAATCTTATCAGGGAATTGGGTATTATTGATTTAGGTTAGACAGATACCATAAATTTCAATTGAACTAATAGGGCTTCCTGGTTCTCTTAATGGCCGCCTGTTTGTGCCTTTGAAAGACTAACCTTACAGGTCTAGTCATTTGCCCGTTTACCTATATTAGCTCCGCCCTCTTGGAGACTTGCGCTTCGCGTCATCGACTGCTCTGCAGTACTAACGCTTACCGGGGCCTCTCCGTTTCCACAGCTGATTCCTGTCAAAGCAAATTTTCCCCTGCCTTGCCCTTTTCTTTAGCTTCTTATATTATTGCTCCCATTTACTGCCCCTTCCTGGAGTCTTAGTTCTTGTGACCCCTCCTTCCCATTTTCTCCTCAGTTTGTTTCATTCTGTCACGGACGGTTTTCCCCTCAGAGTTCATGAAAGATGTTTGACAGCGCACACGCAAGTACCGTTGGTGGCTTGTTGCCAAGTTTATTTACATAATTTCTCAGTCTTATGTGAGGTTGGCTTAGAGTTGTAGGGCGCCATTAGTGGCGCTCTTCATTCCGCTGTTTTTTGGTGATTTCCAAAGAGTAGCCTTTTCAGCTTATGCGTTGCTCCGTGATAACGTGTGACCAAGCGTTATACGGTCTTCGCTATTTTTCTTGGTAGGCGAATTGGGAATAACACGCTGCTACATTATATCCGTCAGTCCTCTTATTTGTTTTTAGAGGTGTTAGGGAACTGAATGTTGTTCACCTTATACGACTGTCAGTTAGGGTTGTTTTCATTTGGCCATTGATGCATTGTACATAGGTATTTATTCTGGTATATTCACGTCAGTGCTTTCATACCCTAGGAATTTCATTATAAACATATTTAAGAGAATTCCAATGCCAATCCATTTAATTGAAAGTCCCCTCATTTTCTTCATTCCTACCCTCTTGCATTAGTAGTCATTATTTTCTAAAATATTCTTTCCTCAATGAATACCACCATCTTCAGGACTAACGCCCCTGTGTAGAACAGGATGGATAGCTCGCTAAATTAAAATATCAGGTGAGCTTACTGGGTTGCAAGAGAATCATTCCCATATTGTCCTTGTGGTAATAGAATTTACTAGTGGACACATTACTAAGGGTAGTTATTTTTTTAATGTTTTTTACAGAAACCACTTGCCACATCTAGTGAGGGGTTGAAATTACCAAGAGCTCCAGGGCGTCCCCGCAGAGTTCAGATAAGCGTTACAACTTTCTCTTTTTAGGCAGGGTACCGCACGCAGCCGTAACTCCGCGCCCCGTGCATCGCACTTCAGTCCTTTTCTATCGCCAGGTCTGCGAACATTTAAGCAATGATAGAGGATACTTATTAGATCGGACGGCGTGCGGGCGTATGGAGGAAAGGGGACTATGGACTAGGAGTAAGGTACTCACTACGGTGAGTAACTTTGTTATACTCCTGCATCCCGTCCCCTTTCCTCCATACTTGTGGGAGATTCCAAAGCACTCCTCAAAGGTAATACGGGTGGATAGAACCTCCTTACTGAAAAAGGTTCAAGACATCAAATACAGCAAACAAGCACTTGTTAGTTCCGGATTACCAACCACTTCTGGATCCATACCTACAACCAAGGAAGACGCAAACCCAACACCTTCAACAGCATTTACACATCTAAAACTTAGAAATAAGGGAAAGGAGGAAAGTGATGAGTTGCGCTATAAGGCACGCAAAAACTTGCCCTTCTGAAACCAACCAAGCCCACCAGGCAGTAAAATCCAGAAGTATATATCGAAACTGGCTAAGGAATCATCGATACAAACTGTATCAAGAAGATTCAGAAAGCATGCTGGGAGCCCTCTCCAACAGAAAATTAAATGATTTTTGGTCATTGGTCAGAGCGACTTCAGCCTCCACAGAAAACATCTTACAAGAGTGCAAACGCCTGGGCAACGCATTTTAGAGAGCTATTCCACCAAACCAACGACATGGAAGGAACAGACTCAAACCTCCAACAATCTACCTGGGACATAGAATATGACAAAGAAACAATCTTGACCAAGATCAATAAGCTGAATAACTTCGGGGGCGTGGCCAACGGGCTCAAAATGGAGTCGTAATCCTTTTGAGCTCCCGGGCCGCCGGCAGAATCCTTCAAAATCCTGCGGATAGCTGCTGAAGAGGCGCCGTGCAGTTACATCAAATGAGAGCTGACAACTGCAGCTACGACCTCCTGAAGTCGTGAAACATTGCACTGACCAGATCCGAAGAAAATCTGTGAGGGGAAAATCAGCGCCGGCGCTGACGAGAAACCAAGATGGCCGCCAAACGCTAGAAGAAAGGAACGGCCACGACGGACTGATTTCCCCAGAGGCGGATAGAGCGATGTGCCGGAGAAACGCTGAGAAACCAGCGGAGCGAGGCGCGCATGAGCCCCTGTCAGCTACTTGCCTCGACACTATCCAAGACGGAAGCAGAAGGGGCGGACGAGGCCACGCGAGAACAGCGGACCCCTGACCAGAGACCCAGCAGACCCACCACGGGCACGAACGGGTGAGCCTTGGTTTTTCCCACTCTGCGACTGGAACGGGAGACCGGGAGCGGAGAGGACCCAGGAAAATGCAGCCTCGAGCGCGGTTGATCCGCGGCACAGCGCCACTACCTCCTGGTCTGAAACGAACACTCGCGGGTGCTCTGTTTATCGTTGAGCGCCCGCAGAAAACCTGCAACTCACGCCGGTAAGGAGAGGGGAAAGTGGGGGCATGGTTCTGCATTGAAGGCGACATGAATACACTGGGATAGACTGCCAGAACGGCGATGGGGGTCAATGGGGCGGATTCTGAAATAGAAGGCAGCCCATAAATTGAAACAGACTGCCATTAAAGCAAATGGCACCCTGAGAGGAACGGAACCCAAAGACTGCAGAGTGAGGTGCGGGAGGCTGAATAGACTCTGGAACTGGCCAAAGGGGAAGGGAATAGGCCCCCAGACCCAGTGTAACCGACTGAGACATCTCCAAGCAACGCATGTGACTGCAGCACAGGGGGAGAAGGAAGCTGAGAGTCCATAACCAGGCCAGCACCTGAAGACACCCACTGGTGATGTGGCGCAAAAGCATAACAAATAAAAAGCCACACAGTGCATCACACGTCTGAGATAGCAACCTCCCAGCAAATACAATTAGCACCGAAAGGACCACCCCATAAGACGAAACGGAACACTAAAGTCTGCATCCTACGCAATAATAAGCCGGCAAACAGTTGCCACAATGGGCAAGGATAAGATGACGACAAAAAAGGTGGGCAACCAGAGCACTATGGAGCAATTCACTAAAGCTATCTTGCCTCCTCCAACGGAAACAAATAGACCGGAAGGCATACAAAATCCCGAAGAAACCCTCTCCCTAAGGGATGTGATGACCGCCATTGCCAATTCACGGACCTCCATGGAAGTCAAAATGGATGGCATCTGTACAGAAGTTTCCCTTTTACGGCATGATCTTCAGAAACTATCATCCCGCACCGGAGAGGCCGAAACCCGCATATCGGTCGCGGAAGACGAGCTGAGGAGTATGAGCCAGCAAATGAACAGAGCTCTAGAACGTATTAAGATACTGGAGAGCAGGGTGGAGAAGGGAGAGGGCAGGTCAAGAAGAAATAACATCCGCATTCTTGGGGTGCCCGAAAAAGCTGAAGGAGAGAGCATGGAACTCTTCCTGGAACAATGGCTTTTCGATCTATTTGCTCCCAAGACCCTGTCGACACTGTTCTCAATAGAAAGAGCATATCGAGTCCCAACAGGCATGCCGATTCCTGGAAAACAACTGAGAACTGTAGTAGCGAAGATCCTTAACTACAGAGATCAGGATGCAGTGCTGCAGATGGCCAGGACAAAAGGAGAGCTAACATACAATGGCTCCAGGATTGGCTTCTTTCCAGATTTCACTAGGGAAGTGCAGAAGATGAGTCCTTTGACCTCCTCAAAAAACGCCTACAGACACTGAACGTAAAATATGGCCTCCTGTTCCCCGCGCAATTGAAGATATATCATAATGGTACCACAATACACTTCACTGACCCCAAAGACGCATGGACCTCGGTCGAAAGAAACCTGAAAGGGGAATGGAATCCACGCAAACAACAAGAAACACGAAGGAACAGGCCACGCCGAAATGAACCACCAGATAGACCAGACTACCAAGAACAAGAAGTGATACCCCAGAGAGAAGACGAATAACTGCAACGATAGATGTAAAACGACAGAGCACATGGCAAACATGAAACGTAACTTGCCCAACATAAACAGCATCCGGAAACTAAATGCTGGCGGCCCGCAGACCAGCACGGCACGATCCCCGACAGCAGCAAGTGCATACGGAGGTGTTCTCAAACCAAAGAGACCTAAGCACCTAAAAATTAGTTAGAGTAGTTAAATGTTTTGTTCAATGGGCGACAGATGCTTCAGTTGGGGAAGGAGTATGGGGAGGGGGAACCGGGAGTTACACAGGTATCCAGATGACGCCTGGCCCATCAAGGCCACTTCGAACATGACATACATGAAGATCGCAAGTGTCAATCATCCGTATACGGCAAGGAACTCAGCGAACAATGGCTACAGCTGCAAATAAGGAAAAAAAGCTTGCCTTCATGACATGGAATGTGAATGGCATGGGAAACAGTATAAAGAGAAGGCTAGTCACCCAATATATAAACCTGCATGATCCGGATATAGTGATGCTCACCGAAAAACACCTGGCGGGCACGAACTGCCAATTCTTCAGGAGAACCAAGTATAAAACAGCAGTCCACGCAGGCTTCTCCATGGGATCAAGGGGAGTGTTAATATTGATAAACAAAAGAACTCCGATAGACATAAAAAAGGTAATCGAAGATCTGGGGGGCAGATTTGTGTTTGTGCAAGGCACACTATGGAACCAAACCATAGCTACAATGGGGATCTATTCACCCCCAGCACTAGTAACGCCTCTAATTGAGGAAATCACGCCCTTGATAGTAAACAACTTAACGGATACACTGGTGATGGGCGGAGACTTCAATGAAGTGATGAGCATTATTGAAGATCGCACACATCAAAGAGGAAGAAATACGACACTGCCGACCAAGCTGGCTAGCTTTGCATCAGCACTGGGCCTGAAAGACGCATGGAGGGACCTCCATCCAGAGGAGAGACAATTCTCTTTCCACTCGGGTGCACACGGGTCGATGTCCAGGATTGACTACTTTTTCCTCCCAGGTGAAAATGTGCACAAAGTAATTGAGGCAACGCTTCAGCCCCGAGGAATATCGGATCACTCACCACTCACGATGCTGCTCAAGACAGAAAGACCCCAACCTCCACTGAAGTGGCGATTGAATGCATACTATCTAGGATTCCCGGAACTAACAGAGAAAATCCAAGAAGTAACTGCAACGTACTTTGAATTAAATCAGGATTCCGTGGATGATGCTGGAATAGTATGGGAAGCATATAAGGCAACTCTAAGGGGTGAAATTCTGAGCTGGACTTCAGCACATAAAAAAAAAATCACACCTGCGAGAAGTGGCAGAGGCAGAAGCGGAGGTGAAGCGTGCTGAGGAGAACTTCATAAGTTCCGGAACGGGAGAACACAACACATCTTTACAAGTGGCACAAAAGAAACTATACAACACTGCGCTAACATGCGCAAAACAGGCACACAGAACTATGTGTGCAAGGATATATGAAACGGGAGACAAAGCCAGCAAGATGCTGGCATGGTTGGAGAAGAGAGAAGAGAGCCACCCCCAGGTACGCCGGATAGGCATCACGAACACTGAATGGGTCTCAACGGACTCGGGCATCGCGGAGGACGACTGCCATCTCCCAACTACAGAGTGGGAAAACCCTGGGGCCCAAAGGCCTTCCAGTGGAAATATGGAGGAAAACTGGCACCGGAGAAGTGGCGCCACACATGCTTTAAATGTTTTTACAGGCAAAGGAGAAAGGCATCCTACCACCGGATCTAAGGAAAGCCAACATAGTAGTGATCCACAAGGAAGGCAAACCTCCAGATGCATGCAGCTTGTACCGACCAATCTCTCTCATTAACACCAAAGCCAAAATACTAGCAAAAATACTGGCCAACAGATTGCAAACAGCGATACCCTCCCTGGTCCACCCGGACCAATGCGGCTTCATGCCACAAAGATCCACACAAATGAATATTCACAGACTTCACTCTGCCATTGAAAGATCACCCACTCTAAGGAACCCATTAGCATTGCTTACTATCGATTTCGAGAAGGCCTTTGATTCGATCCATTGGGAGGCCCTGTGGCTCATTATGGGCAGAATGGGATTTGGAGAGAACTTCACAAACTGGGTCAAACTCCTCTACAATGCACCGATGGCAGAAATTAGAGTTAATGGCTGGTCCTCACGCACCATAGCACTTGGGAAGGGTACCAGACAGAGATGTCCCCTTTCTGCGATGTTATTTGCACTCGCAATTGAACCATTAGCAATAATGCTAAGAGTCCCTGGACTGGAAGGGGTTCCACTGGGCACAGAACTGGGAGGGCAAGGTGTCCTTATGTGCAGATGACCTCCTAATCTACCTAAGTGACCCAGCAGTCTCCTGTCCCATTGTCATGAATATACTAAACGCATATGGGAATTTTAGCGGGCTAAGGGTAAACTATGATAAATCCCTGCTGTTTCCGATTAAGGGGCTTGATGCAGCAACCCTAGATACTTGCCTATTTAAGACAGAGAAAGAACAGTTCCGATATCTCGGGATACAAATCACGACAGACCTAACACAATATGTAGAAAAAAACCTGTACCCATTGAGGGATAGATTCGTAAATGACGTAAGGCACTGGACGACCCTTCCGCTCACCCTGCTAGGGAGAGCTGCCTTATTCAAGATGTTGGCCCTCCACCGGTTTTTATACGTCCTGCAGAACGCACCACTATACATACCTAAAATAGAATTCCGCAAAATAGATGAACCACTTAGGAAACTGCTGTGGGGAGGGGGGCATCCCCGAATTGCACTGAAAACCCTACAGCGCTCAATATGGGAGGGAGGAATCAGACTTCCACACCTGCAGACGTACTACTGGGCAGCCCAAATGTCAGTGGTGAATGATATCCTGCATATCGATCCAATGATGCCGCACAACAGAGCAGACACCCAGACGGACCATGGGATCACCCCACTAGAAAGCCTCTATAAAAAAAAAACACGACAAGCCACACCTACAATGACTGCTCAGAGAACGCAGATTTGGATAGATGTACATAGATACCTGGGATGTGAAGGGAAAGTCACATTGAAATAACCCCTGTGGTGTAATAAACATCTCCCAGAACTTAAAGAAATTCCCAAGTGGGTAACCTGGGAGGAGGCGGCGATACAGACATTAGAAGACATGGTACGGGATGGAGAAATCAAGACATTCCAAGTCCTGAGAGATGAATTCAATCTTCCCATCACGGAGCACTTCCACTACCTGCAGATAAGACATGCACTCACTGCAAGCGAAATGGACCTCCCAAATGTGCCAGAGTGCACCCCGATCGAGAGGAACATTGTGATGGAACGAATTGAACACAAAGTAACATCTACAATGTACAATGCCATCAACTTGTTTGCCACGAAGGAGCTCATAGAACTTAAAGAGAAATGGGAAAGAGATGTGGGTCAAATACAAGCAGAGGATTGGAGAGTGGCTCTTATGTACCCCCGAGAATAAGCAATCCCAGCCAGAATTAGGCTGATCCAGCTAAAAATCCTACATAGGATTTACTATCCCAGAGAGGCTTTGCACCAATGGGGAAGAGCGACGGACCCTAACTGTCTAAGATGCCACCACCTGAAAGGAACCTTCTTCCACATTTTATGGGAATGTCCATAGATACAAGACTTTTGGCAACAATGCTGCGATAGACTATCAACAGTACTTGGCCGCGAAATTCCGATGGACCCCAAACTCCTGATACTGGGGATAGATGCGGATATAGAGCTATCAAGGTTTGAAAAACTCATGTTTGCAACAACCACAAGTCTTGCAAAAAGAAATATAGCTCAATTGTGGGGCTCAGCCACACCACCACAGTACGGCAAATGGGTAACGGATGTAGACATGTGTGTGCCAATGTAAGCGAGTGTGTACAACACAAGGGGGTGCCCAGAGAAGGCGGCCAAGATATGGTAAAGGTCGGCGGACAACTGAAGGCTAACAAAGAAGAGCCATAGAGACACTGAACGCTGAGCAGTGAACTGATACAAGCGATCGAAACGAACTCAAGGACTAATAGATGGAACAACTTGACAATATATGCGAAGATGAGCCAGATGCCAGGAAGAAATGTATACCTGTGTGTTTAAATGTTTAAACGTAGTGACTAAGTGTTAACTATTTACCTTGGTTGTGCTTTGTTTGTACCTGTAAAACAATAAAAAAATATTTTATTATAATAAGCTGAATAACTCGAGAGCCCCAGGACCAGACAGGATTACTAACATCCAACTAAAAAACAACCGGGAGGAGTGGGCAGAGCTGATCAGCAAAGTCATTGAGAGATGTATTAATGCAAAAGCAATACTGGTTTCATAGAAAAGGGCCAACATCAAAAAAGGTATGAAAAATGACCCAAGACATTACCGCCCAAAAGCCCTGCTCGATGTAATAGGCAAGCTGTTTGGTTGCCTATTACTCGATACATTTTCAGCATGGATCAGAACAGCAGGCCGTGCTGACCCTTTTCAGTCAAGGTTTGTAAAAAACTTGGGCACACAAGCAAACATCATGCTGATCAGCATTCTGAAAGCAAAAGTCCTGGAGGGGCAGCCAAGAATTTTTATCGCTTTTAGCGACCTAGTGCAAACGTTTGACAGAGTAAACAGAGAAAAACTATGGTCAAAGCGAACAACATGGAAATGCCCTAGTTCACTCCTAGAACCTGTCAAACTCCTCTGCACCGACACCTCCATGCGGGTGAGACTCAATGGTACTGGTCAACTCTCCGACTCGATAAAAACAACAAAAGGAGTAAAACAGGGGTGCCCATTGGTGCCCGCCCTTTATAACGCATATACGGCGGATATTGAAGAAATAGACAACAACATTAGATCTTTCCCACCTACAGTGGGTGAGGAAAAGGTCCCTCGATTGATTTACGCAGACGACAATCTTGTTGGACCACACAAAAATAGGTCTTCAACGTCAGTTAGACAGCTTGACTCATTACACCAAAAGAAACGACCTCAAAATAAACATCAACAAGACCAAGATCATGATTATGGAAAAACCCACTAGAAGGCCGGAAAAGATGCTATGGCACTTGGAAGAAGAGAAACTGGAAATCGTCAATGATTTTAAATACCTTGGCGTGACAATAAACAGGAGCCCGTTTGAAACACTGATACAAGAAGTACTCTACTCCAAGAGGACTGCACTAGCGTTGCAAACTGTGGCTCTAGACAGAAAATGTGTCCAATTTTCTCTTCTTCCAGTATTAACCTTTTACAAGGCAAAGGTTATCCCGACGATATCATACGGAATTGAAGCAATCCCGCAAATACCAGAGGCAATCTGGAACAAGTTGGAAGGCCTGACCTGGCACAAAACTTTGAAATTACCAAACGACACGCCAATTGCTTCAATCAGAAAAGGACATAGCCTAACATCACTAAAAGGGATCATAGATAGAAACAGCTTGATGTTTTACGTTAAAATCAAGAGAACCCCTCTCCCAAAGCTGCTGGACATCATCAGAAAAGAAATGGAAAATGGCAGGAACAGAATGCTAACGGATTGGGCCAAAAAAAACCCTGACCCTTCTACAAGATATGGGAAGTTCAAAAGAAGAGCTAGACTTCAATCCTGAAAAAGTGAAGGAAAAACATAAAAATTGGGACTGGATCCAAACCACTGAAACAGCTGCCAGCTACAAAATAACCTCACATCTGCCTCCGAATACGCAGAGAGTGGACAGTCCATCAAAATATCCAATTACATTTCCAGGCAGGATTCTGCGTGCCACCTATCTAAAAGCATGGTTAAATGCTTTAAAAACAAACGAGATCCTGACCATAAGGGGACAATCCCCCTCAATTCATGTCGTTATTGTAAAGACAGTTCCCAGAAAAAAATAATACGACACCTTCTGTTAAGATGTACGTGAACAAGCAGTCCAAGTGAAGCCTAGCTAAAACATCAATTTGAAGCAGCACACATATGGGATGAAGATCACTGGTGGCACAGATTGATCGGCGGGGACCACATCCCCTGGCAGTAGCCACTGCAAAAATCCTTAGGTACATAGGCCTAGAACAAGAAACAGGACAAAAGGCCTAACAGACAACAATGACTGGAAGACAGGGACCAACCGATAACAAAACACAAGAAACTTCACGGGGGAAAGGGAGAAATAACAATTGAATTCAAATTTAAAAAAAGAAATGATAAAAAAAGTTTTTAATAACAGCCTGACCGAATTGAGCAGCGCCACTGGAGCTCAGGTCCAAGCAGTAATGATTACAAAAAGCTGATGGCGAAGCCCACGTAGCTGCCTTGGTAATGGTTTCCCAGGGAACATATTTTTGGAAGGCAACAGCAGTCGCTTTGCCACGCACAAGATGGGCATGAATGCCCTTTGGAGGTTGAAGGCCCTGAATGGCATACACTTCTGAAATACAGGAGGCAATCCATCGGGAGATAGTAGAATTTGAAGCAGGTTTCCCTTTCAGGTCTCCGAACGTAACAAAGAGATGAGAGGAGCCCCGGAGTTCAGCTGTTCTGTTCAGATAGAACTTCAGAGCTCGTCTGACATTTAAATTGTGTAATACCATCTCAGCGTCTGAGGCCGGGTTCGGAAAAAAGACAGGCAATGAGATTGATTGATTCAAATGAAAATCTGTCACTACTTTAGGAAGGAAAGTAGGATGAGTGCGGAGCACAAGCTTATCCTTATGGAAGGTAAGGAACGGGTGTTCCACGGACAAGGCTTGAAGCTTGCTTACTCGCCTAGCTGAAGTCACTGCAATCAAAAAGGCAACCTTCCAAGATAGGTATTTTAGTTCCGTTGTAGCCATGGGCTAAAATGGTTTATGGCATAAGGCGGTCAGGACCACATTTAAATCACACTTTGGATGAGGATTGCATACAGGTGGAAAAAGATGTAATAACTTTACTTTAGTCTTTTGTAACGCGCATCCATAAACCAAAGGGTGTGAGGGCGCAGACAGGACAGACAAGACCATTAACATATGGGATCCAGGAGGAGGGGGGGCATCCCGCCGCCAGGTAGATAGGAAGAAGGATAGGCTACTTATCGAAACAGCCAGGTCTTGAGCTCTTTTTTAAACAGGCTCAGAGACGAAGAACCTCTCAATGATGCCGGAAAGGTGTTCCAGAATATAGGAGCTGCACCAAAAAACGGTCCTCCCTGAGCCTTCTTAGTTTTACATTTAGGCATAAACCTGTGAAATGCCTTTTAATGACTGGGTACGTCAAAGAAAAGGAACAGGTGTCAGTGGACAGTTAGGCGGCAATAGCCAACAAGTAAGTCCTACAAGATAAGACGTGAATGCCCGAAAGTGCCAGATGAAAAATCAACGAAAGGACAGTGTCAATCGTACCATGTCTGGGGTCCAGTTGCTTAGCTAAACACCAGTGACAAAAACAGAGCCACTTGCTCCTATACTGAGACCTCATAGAAGGCTTCCTGGCTGCTTGGATAATGCGCATATTGTCCTCGGACAAGTTAAACTGCGGTAAGGATTTGATTTCAGGCACCAGGCCGCCAAGCTGAATTATTGTGGGGAGGGGTGCCACATCTGATGATCGCACTGGTGAAGCAGGTTGGGAATCAACGGCAGTCTAATCAGAGGACAAATCGACAGATGCTGAAGTTCCGAAAACCAGAATCTGGCTGGCCACCAAGGAGCTATGAACAGGAGAGTGCAATTCGATGCATGCCTAAGCTTGCAGAGTGACCGATGAATCAGAGGAAGAGGCGGGAAGGCATATGCCCTCAAGTTGTGCCACAGAATCTCGAGAACATCCCATAGAGAGGAGGCCCCGAGACCGTTCCTGGATGCATAGAGAGGAAGTTTCCTTGTTTGTCGCAGTCACAAAGAGGTCCCCTTCTGGAGTGCCCCATTGGCGAAAGTTTGTGGAGAGGACCTCCATGTTCAGTTCCAAATCGTAGCTGGCCGCTGTTTGTTGGCTGATGGAGTCTGCAGTTACATTGAATTGCCCCGGAATGTGTACCGCCAGTAGCCAAATGCTGTGCTGGATGGCCCATTCCAAAACCTGAATGGCAAGGTTCATGAGAGGTGGTGACTTGGTACCACCCTGCTTGTGGATATAAAACATTGACACCGAGTTGTCCATGCGCACGCGGACCACCCGGTTCGTGGTGGATGGTTGGAAAGCTATCAACGTCAGAAAAACAGCCAGGAGTTCAAAATAATGTATATGAAACTGCCTGTCCTGCAGTGTCCATAGATCAAAAACCTGGAGATGATCCAGAGTCGCACCCCACCCCAGAAGGGAGGAGTCCAGGGTAATCGTCACTTGCGGGCAGGGCTCCTGAAAGGAGGCCCCCACTGTAAGACTGCTGGTCGAAGACTACCATAGAAGGTCTGTCATCATGCAGGATGGGACTGGGATCATCTTGGAATCCGAGTCCGAAGCCTGACACCAAGAGCTCCGAAGAGCAAGCTGTGTACATCTCATCTTGAGACGCACAAGAGGAAGAGCAAGTATGCACGAGGCCATGAGGCCCAGAAGCCTCTGGAACCACCAAGCCGTCATGTGCTCTGAGTAGAGGAAGAGCTGACACGTGGCAAATAGATCTGCAATCCTGTCTGCTGTCAAATACACCCTAGAGTCGAGCGTGTTCCAATGGAAACCCAGGAAGATCATGTCTTGGGAGACCGTCATGAAAGATTTCTGCCAATTCACTGACAGCCCAAGATGGAACAGGAGCTGTGGAGATACTGGAGATTGCTCAAAGCCGTCCGAGGACAAGGGCTGCACAGGAGCCAATCGTCCAAGTACGGATATACATTAACACCCTGTACCCGAAGGAAAGTTGCAATGACCGACATCACCTTCGTAAAGACGCGCAGCGCCGAGCTGAGACCAAACAAGAGCACACGGAACTGGAAGTGTTCCCCTCCCAGGGAGAACCACAGATACTTTCGATGCAGTCCCCATATCAGGATGTGCATATACACGTCCTGAAGGTCCACTACACTGAGCCAGTCGCCATTGCGAAGAGAGGACTTTATTTGGAAGGGAGTGATCCTCTTGAATTTCTCTTGGGGATGAGAAAGGTTGTACTGGGAAAGGTTGAGGATGGTGTGCAGGCAAGCCTGGTTGGGTTTGGGCACTGAACAGTCGAGAGTAGAAGCCCTCCCCTTTATCCCCGAGGGCAACAAGTTCCACCACCCTAGAAGCTTCTGAACTTCAGCTCTGAGGGAGGGTGTCCGATCTGTTGGAAGGGAGGGTTGAAGGGTGAGGTTGGGGAAAGGGGCAAGCGAAAGCCCGCCCGAGCGATGGGCAAAAACCATCCGTCTTCAGTGATGGTCTGCCACGCCTGCAGATGAAACGAGATTCGTCCTCCCACCGGAGTCACGTGCGACCGACAAAAAATATCATTTTGCAGATTTGTCAGCAGGGAGACTACCTGCTCCTGGAGAGGAGGCTGATGGCCGAGAGAAAAACCGGCCATGTTGTATTCGACGGGTGCCACCGACAAGAGGTTCAGTTCTGTGCACCCGGCGGTCCTAAAACCCTCTGAAGCCAGAGAAGGATCGAGACTGAGACCGACCTCTGTGTATAAGGGGCCTTAGGTGGGACCTTTCCCAGGACCACCAAAGATTTGGCGGTTTGGGTGCTCGCCTTAGTCTTTGTAAGTTTGTCATCTGTAGATGAATGGAACAAATCCTTGCTATTGAAGGGAAGGTCCGGAAATGTATTTTGCACCTTCTTCGAAAACTTTGTGGCATGGAGACACGCTTGGCGGGAGGTGTCAATTCCCACCATCAGGCCTCGAGCTGAGGTATCCACATCGTGCGCCGCTGCTTCCAGGAGATCTTGCGCCAACACCCTGGTGTCTGACAAACCAGCTTTGAAGTTGTCTAGCTTATCCGCATGAATGCACTCCTGGAAATCAGCCAACTTCTTCCACAGCTTCATATTAGCTGCCGCCAGGATCAGCTCGGTATTTGCTTGGCGAAGTTGCAGTGCTGAGTTGGCAAAGACTTTCTTGCCCAAGGAGTCCAGAATGTTGTCTTCCTTGGAGAGAATCTGAGCCGCAGTGGTAGAGATCGCAGAGGCTGGCTTGGATTGAAGCGTGGCCGCAGCTACCATTGTCGAGGAAGGGAGTGGACAAGACGCCAAGGCTATCTCCTCAGAGGTGTGAAGCCTGTAACGGGCGTCGATTCTCTTATTGATATGCAGCCCAGTGTGGGGCTTATCCCAGACCTTACGGGCCTCAGCCAAAAGGTCCTTTTGGAGGAACAGGCCGGTACGCTCTTGTGGTGACAAGGTGAACACTCCCGAAAGCACCTCTTCCCGTGGAGCGGGGGCCTTCATATCCAGAACCAGGTCATGGAATGCTCTGACAGAGCGGGGCTGCTCATCGCTATCCTGATCTGATTGAGGGTCATCCAGCGAATAGGGAGCATACGGCTGGGCCGCCACTGGTTTTAAAGTGCTATCCCGTTCTACCGGTGTCTTTTTCATGGGAGACAGCGGGGGCAGAGGAGGAAGCACTGGAGGCAGACCGATAGGAAGAGATGGTAACACTGCAGGAGCCACTGGAGCCGTCAGGGTGGAAGGGGGAGCTGGAGGTTCACGGTACATTTCCTTGAAAAGACCCTTAAAGTACTCTTTCATAGGGTCAGAATGCATGAGCCTCAGAAATGTCCCGTAAAAATACATCCTCTGACAAAGGTTTAGGCGCTGGAGTAGGCAGAGGCCTCATGTGGGGCATACCCCCACAAATGCAATGATGATGGTTTCCAGGAAGGCCCCCCACCAATCGGGTCCGCATAGACCAGTGGAGCAGACATAGGCGGAAGCGAGACAGTATGTGGCAGCGGCCTCCGAGCACGCCAGTCATTAGAAGGGCGGAACAGATTTTTACGTTCCACTTTGGGTGAAAAAGGCTGCTCAGCCACAAAAATAAGATTCCCAGCACCCGCTGTCGAGAACGTAGGTATAAGGGAAGAATCCAAAATGCCCGCTGTGGACCATGAGGGTTGGGCCACCATTTTGTCGATGCCTGAAGAGAACTGCGTCACATGTACAGCTGAGGCAATTATCTCCTCAAGTTGGTCAGGGGACTTTAGCAACATTTTAGCCTTGACACCCTCGGCAGAGCCTGTAACAGAGGAGTTACGGTGCATGACTGCCCTCTTTGCCCCCTTCGACAGAACCGGTATCAACGCGATGAGCGTGGGAAAGCTGAGGAATCACCCTTACAGACAAGACCTTAGGAATAGGTCTCTCGGTTTTGTCGGTACAGACATTAGCCTCAAAAAGAGGAACCTTGGGTTTCATCCCGGTATGTTTAGCTCCCTAGCGAGGGGCCTAAAGCCGTGGCTTGGTACAGAAAGCTCCAGAAAAGGAGGCCTCAGGGCGTAACCCGGTGTCTGTATGGAAAGCTCCAGAAACTGAGACTTCGGAGCGAACCCCGGTGTCCAAAGCCTCAGATTAGCACCTGACGGTGTCCGGTCAAATGTTCGAATGCATTTGATCGAATGACAAAATGCTCGAGTCAATTTGACCGAAAACAAAAAGGTTGATTTTTTTTTTTAAATGTATATATTTTTTTTTGCTCTGGTATAGGTTAAAAAAAAAAAAAAGGTGTTTTAACACCAAAAACGGGGGTTTTGTGGGGACCCCCCCCCCCGTCCCAAAAAAAGACCCTTTTTTTCGGTCAAATTGACTGAAGCATATTGTCATTCGATCAAATGCATTCAAGCATTTGACCTATAATCGCACCTGACAGGTGGACCTCAGAACGTGTTCCGGTCTTGGCAGGTCCGTCGTGGGAACCCTTTGAGAAAACTCTGGTACACCTATTAGGCCTGCGAGGCACCTCAGGAGAAATCCTGGTGGTAGAGATACTGGAGCCCTTCCCGGACCGAGAAGACCCCGGGAAGGAGTCCCCCAGCCGTGGCACCCTAAAAAGTAAGGAATTTACCAGTTGTCTCTTCTTTTCCTCAATGAAAATCTGACGATGAGGCGGAGGAACACGCTGAAAGACGTCCTCCCACCGAAGAAGACAGCGTTGGAGTGCCCAGACGGATAGGGAATCGCAGTAGAAGCACGAATCCCAGCGGTGGTCCGGCCCGAGACACTCCTAGCAGAGAGAACGAACATTTAGAAGATGAAAATGTCGAATTCTAAATGTTCATATTCGTAATAAGTACCCCCACAACTAAATGGGCTTTGTAGAACCCGCTCCCCACCTCCTTACTTACCTTAAGGCGGCACACTTTGCTGTGTGCCCCGCCGAATCCCTGCAGCGCCAGTTCCATTCACCTCTGTAGATGGGAACCGGCACTGCAGGGTCCTTTTCTTTCCCCACTAACCCCCCCCCCAAAAACATTGTATGGATGCGGGGGACAGCTGGGATTCCATTATAGCGAACAAGGGTTCAATTTAATGAAAATCAAATGGTTGAAATGTTTGCATTTTCGACTGTATGTAAATTTGGTACAACCGAAATACGATCATTTCAACCATTTTCTTTTTTTAATTATATTTTTGTGTGGTTCCTCCCTAGGTTGGCTATTGCCCTGTCTTCTGAGGGAGACGCCAGACAAGTTAGCGTGTTGAGTCGGGCTCCCAGAAACAGCATTCTGCAATGGCTCCAAGCAGGACTTCAGATAATTTATGGAGAATTCCAGATCTGTCATCAGACGCACAGTCCTTGCTGTGTGTTGGCTCGCCAGTGTGTGAAAGCGGGATCAGACAAGCCAATCATCCAGATAAGGGTAGATGTGGATGCCCTTGAGCCTGGAGATGAAGATGTGCCGCCACCCAAGCCAAACATTTTGTAAAGACCATTGGGGCCGATTTCAGGCTAAAGGGGAGCCCCTTGAACTGATAGTGGTGTCCCCGGACCACAAACCGCAGGAACCTGCTGTGCTTCCAGTGGATGAGGAGGTGGAAATAGGCATCCTCCATATCAGCGCCAGGAAGTTGCCTTCCCCCAGTTGGCCGAGCATGTGCTGCATGCAACGTGACCATCCTGAATTTCTGGGACTTAAAGTACTTGCTGAGGCATCTCAGGTCCAGGATCGGCCTCCAGACTTCTTTCAGACCAGAAAGTATCCGGAGTATACTCTGGAGCCCCGCGGGAGCTGGGGGACAGGCTCTATCGCCCCATTCTTCAACATGACGTGGACCTCCTGCAGCAGCTGCGCCACGTGTTCTTGTCGAAACACCAGGGGAAAATGAAGACACCTGCATTGGAACTCCAAGGTGTGCCCCTGTTCGAGAGCATCCAGCACCCAACTGTAGGTGGTGATAGTCTTCCACGCGCTGACGACCCTCACCAGCAGGCCACCCACTGCGGTGCACAAGTGGGGGCCCTGAGTCCACGGCCGGTTCAGGTCTGTTTCAGGGTCAGAACTCTGCCCTGCAGTAATGGTTAACGCTGTCCTCCACTGCTGTATGCTTGGGAGCGACCTCTGTAGGCCTCGAGTCGTGGAGCGGGAAGGCTGCTGATAAGGGGTGGTATATCCCTTGGAGGACCTGCCAGGCTTTCATCTAGAGGAACGAAAGGATGACTGAAGTTGCTGCATGCTACCCAGTAAACGTGCTGTCTCTGTGTCTGTCTTGATAATTTTCAGAGACTCGTCTGTCTTGCCAAAGAGGTTCTCTCCATCAAATGGCATGTCCAACACTTTGGACTGAACGTCCGGTCTGAAGTTGGTGGCATTCAACTATCCCTGCAGACTGAGACACTCAGTTGCCCATCTGACGGAACCCTATGTCCGCAATGTTCACTGCCACTGTGATGGCGTGGTCCGAGGCCACTTCCCCCTCCAGAGCTTCAACCTTCTTGTCTTCAGGTAAGAAATTCAAAATAGGGCCCAGTTTATACCATAGTTCCCGATCATCTCGGGATACAATGGACAGGGCGTTCGAGGCCATAATCGTGCTGGCAGCAGTATAGATGATCCTTAACACCATAGCATCCAGCTTCTTCCCCCTCCTGGTCCGCAGGCACCATGGACGAGGACGACTGGTTCAGAGAACGTTTCCTGGCCGCGGCTGAGACCACAGTCAGGTGAAGGCTGGGACCCCAGGCACTTGGGGGCTGGGTCCGGAAATCTATTTCTTCTCGAGCCTGTCCCACTTGGGTGGAGCAATGCTCGGATTCTTCATTAGGGCCAGGCCCTCATCCCAGATATTGTCCAGCACAGGGACAGACACAATGGCCTTCTGTTTGGACACAAGTCGTTGGTTAAAGAATCCTTTTTCGTCTCCTGAGGCACCAGTTGGAAAAGTTCTGAGACACTGGACAACATTGCGTGGAGGAGCCAACCTCATCTGGCAGAGAGGCCCTGTGAGGTTCATCCGTGCCAACTGGTTACCCATTGGCTAGTAGGAAGTCATCGGCTTCGTCAGTGTTGGCGCCATAGCTGTGTCTGTGTGCATGGCAGGATCCCCAGTCAGGATCAAGTCCTAAGGTGGAGGTGGTGGACACCTTCGACCAGCAGTGTCCTTTGACCTGCGCTTGCACCGAGAAGGGCTTCTGGGAAGCGTTCTTGGGGGGACTCCTAGACTGAGCAGGGCCAGTGAGGGCGGCAGTCTTGGTTGAATTTCTGATACAACTGTGTGCAGCGTGGTCAGAAGTCCCAAAGACATGTCCCTGGGCAGAGGCATGGAAAGAATGAGAGGTGGAGGCTTTGGACTGGTGCACCTCCTCTGGCGAGGTGGAGGACCAGGCTCGCCTCATGGTGACCCACCTGAAGACAGGTCCCTGACCCCTTCGTAGTCCGAATAATCGTCTTCGGGCCGATTGTCATCACCCTCATCGGAGCGCGTATAAATCTGTACCGGTCTCAGCAGGGCAGCCTGTGGTTCGGTACCCTTCTTAGGGTCCGTAGGAGTTTTACCCTTTCCCCTCTCAGGAGACTTTAGGGGAGAAGCAGCTGCTGTCCCCATTCCAGGGGTCCTCATCAGAGCTGCGGCAGCTGCTTCACGCCGTGGCGGTATACCGCCTTTGTGGCCAGACCCCCTTTTGACAAAGAAGTAGTGGTTGTAAACGGGGTGGTAGAAGAAGCCTTCATCGACATGGTCATGACCGTTGATGACAAAGTTGTTTTGGCCGGTTGAGCTGCCGATGGTGTCACCGAGGGGGGCAGCAAAGGGCCACCTTTGAATCTCTCCTTCGTCGCCTTGTCCACCGACGGTAAGCAGAGTTTTGAAGGAGTCAAGGACTTTCTCTTAGAGGGAGCACCTCTCACTGGTAGGCTCACCGTAGAAGTGTTTGGTGACGGCGACCTTATCCTTCCCAAGCTGGGACCCGCAGCAGCAGGGAACCCAGTGGGATCAACGACGTGCAGCCTTGCCTTCTTTTGGACCCCCAAGGGTAGGACGTCCTCAAAGGATCTCAACCTCTTTTCTGAGGCAGTTTGTTCGTGGGACCGGTTGGTCCTGGCGGAAGCATGACCCCATCATGGTCCGGATGCAAGCAATACAGATATTTATGGTGTCAATCTTCAACGTACACGTTCCTCAGTCCATATTTCGCGCAGAGTTTGAAGATGCATCTCTTCTCCACGGTCATGGTGGAAAGGCGTGAAGTAGGCCGAAGCCTGGGCCTTCTCGAAACTCGATAAAAGATCTGCGATGTGGGTTGATCTTCGCCAACAGCGGGTCCCTGCTGCCGGTAGTGGACCTCCGGTCGACCGATTAGACAAAAATCAGTCGAAAACGTTACTAAAATTTGTTGAAAACTTGAAGTATTAAAAAATTGCTCGGAGAGCACTAACAGGACTCCCAACACTGAAGCGTGCAGTAAATATCTGAAGTTGGCCGCCAGGGGTGGAGCTCGGCCGAGGACTGTCATTGGACGGGGCAATGTTTTTTCTTTTACCAAGGATTCTCAGCCTGACAACGGTGAATATTCATGAGGATGTGAATCCATGCCAAACCCCATCCTGGAGAAATATGAGATGGAGACACAGGTATAGTTTTCTTGCAAGTTGCCATTTTTATTAAATAAAAAGGGGTGAGACAAACGCTTATCATTCCCTCAACTAACAAGGCTGTCCCTGCCTAAAAAACAAACGCTAAAGAAAAATGGCCTAGTTTCCGAAAAGTATCTGACCCTTCAAGGGCCTGTCAAGCGGAAATGCAATCCCAGCACCAACTTGGATGCTGGAGTCGCCTTTGAGAATAAGGTGTCCTGCGCATTTCCAAAAAAGCGGCATCTAAAAACTGTGCATCATCTTCCCTATTTTTAGTAGCCAGATTTTATTGAGGAACTAGCCAAAAATCGACATTTTAAAACACTTAAAAATAAATAGTCACAATATATGGGGAAAGGAGAGAGGAAGCCAGGGGCCATATGAGAAGTGATGGGCAGGACATCCGAGGGAGAGCAGTGGGCCAGAGGGGAGGCAGTAGCAAGAGGGAGTGATAGGTGGTATGGTCGGCCAGAAAACAAAGCGACGGGCTAGAGGGAAATTGGTGGGCCAGAAAGCAAACCGGGAGCGGTTGGCTGGAAAAAGGTAGTGAGCTGCAAATTGGGAGCAAGCATAGGGGGCGAGGGAGAGTGCAATAGAATGGGAGAATTGTGCAAGATACAGCAGGAGTGAGAAAGAATGAAGGTCTGTAAACTGCAGGAGAAACTGATGAGCACAAGATGTGTGTTAGGAACATTGTTGGGAGTGTGGCAGGGACTGAGGAGTATGACTTGTGACTTGGCCATGTGACAGATCATGGGAGTATGCACATGACTGGCAGAGTGAGATGTTTGGGAGTGTAAGTTGTAAAGAGAAATTGGTGAGTGGGAGGGATGTTGGCGAGTGGGTGCCTGCCGGATTGTAAAACAGAGGGAGAATATTTTCAATAGTACTACTGATAATGATCAATAATGCAAATATGAAATTGGCATGCACATTCAACCAACAAAGTACAGCAAAACAAACAATGTTCTGTCAAGCCAGGGACATCTGGGACTCTTCCGATCAAATGGTGCAAATAAGGACAACCTGGCTCTCTTGAAGCCTCACCTACTGCCTCTTTCTTACAGCCTGTCAATCTAACACCCTCCAATCAATAAAAAAAGTGCTGCAAAAAATAAAATTGTGCAGCAAAATTTGCTTTTTTATGCTACAAAATATTCTATTTCATGCTGCATTATCCTGGAGGGTCTGAAGAAGCAAACAGGCTCTGCAGAACCACCTGACCAAACTCAGCATCGCGCCTGGAGCAGGCGTCCAGGAAATAGCACTTGCAAAAATCTGACGGAGTGGCCCAAGTAGCTGCCCTGCTAATGTCATCCCAAGAAGTATGTCTCTTAAACGCGACTGCTGTGGCCTTAGCCCTAACCGCATGGGCATGAATCTCCTCCGGCTCCAGCTTGCCCATGGCCGTATACGCCTCTAAACAGCCTGAACCATCCAAAGGGCAATAAAAGCCTTGGAGGCCCCAAAAGTAACTAACAATGCCTTTAGACTTCGTGAAGGGTTTTGTCCGAGAGAGATCAAACTCAAGGAACCTCGTGAGGTCCAAGGAATGTAGGACCTTCTCTGCCTCTGACTGCAGGTTCGGGAAGAACACCGGCAGGCAGATCTCTTGATTTAGATGAAATGGAGAAACCACAATGGGCAAGAAGTTTGGACAAGTGTGCAAGATGACCTTGTCGTTGTGAAACGTGGTAAAGGGCTTGCATGAAGACAACGCCTGCAGCTTGCTGACCCGGTGCCCAGAGGGGAGAGCTACCAGCAAGATTGTCTTTAGTGTTACTAGCCAGAGGTCCGCAGAAGCCATCGGCTCAAAAGGTTTGCGCTGCAAAGCTGCAAGAACGACATTGAGGTTGCAGACTGGATGTGGCCTATGCACCAGAGGAAAAAGCCTACACAACCCCTTGAGGCAGACCTTAACCACCGGGTTGGCCACCAAAAACAAGCTCAGGGGAATTCTTGTAAGACCCAAAGGCTGCCAAAAGGATGCAGCAAGTATCCACCTCCCTACAGAACAAGCCAGGTGCGCTTAAAAAGCAAGTACGTTGACCAGAGGACAGGTGACAGGATCTAGACCCTCGTCACAAGCCCAATGGCAGAATCTAGTCCATTTGCTCTTATACTGGGACCGAGTGGAAGACCTCCTGGCCTGTTGAATGATGTCCCAGTTGTAATGCGAAAATTGAGCATGCTGTAGCCTTAGTTGGTCAGGAACCAGACTGCCAACGGCAGCCTGGCTCGGTCCGGGTGTTCCACTGTCCCACCCTGCTGCGGCAGGAAGCCCCTGTTGGGGATCGGAAGTTGGACAGGCTCCTGGGAGCACAGCTGCAGGGTTTTGAAGGCAAATTGGGGGGCAATCAGGATGAAGGTGCAGCCCACTGTGGCCCAGGAACTTGCAGAGAGCCTGCTGGAGCAGAATGGGGGGAGATGGTAAGGGGGGGGCGCGCATAACCTCGGCGGCTGTTCCAACAAATCTGGAAGGTGTCTCCCAGAGATCCCTGACCCCGTCCTGCCCATGAAGCAAACTGGCAGCATTGGAATTCTGCATTGCTGTCCCCTGGGAGGTGGACTGCTGAAATCCAAATCCCCTCAATCAGGGCCCATTCCCACAGCAATACCGCCTCCATGCAGCGGAGGGGGGATGGGGGGGGACAGATGCCACCCTGCTTGTTCAGGGAAAACATTGTAGTAGAACAGACCTGTCCCCAATGAGGGGCAGAAACACATTGAGGGCCGGTTGTATACAAATTGTTCGTTTTACAACTGCTCGAATGACAATTGACCTTTTCACAATTGACCGAATTGTGAAGGTCAATTGTACCATATATGTGGGGGGAAACCCCCCACAACCCCCCACCCAACGCCAAACCCTCCAAAACCCATATATATACATATATATATATATATATATATATATATATATATATTTATTTATTTATTTTCGGTCAATTGTGACCCTTTAAATTCGGTCAATTGTTAATTCGAACAATTGTAAACGAACAATTTGGGTAATACCTGAGGGCCAGGCCTACTGCCCTGAGCTTGGGCAGATTGTTATGCAGGAGGGCGTCCATCCTGGACCATGCACAATGAATCATGTAGCCCTCCAGAGTAGCCCCCTAGCTCGAAAGGGGAGTCCATCATCACCACCAGGGTAGGCTCCGGTCGGGTGAAAGGGACAAGGTAACATTGCTCTCCATCAACCACCAGTGAAGATCGGGCAGGAGAAGTGGTGGTATTGGGATCCTGTCCGATTGAGATCTCGTCTACTGATCCCAAATGGCCGCCAGGAGGAGCTGGAGGCGCCTCATCTTGAGGTCGAGTGTGCTGCACAGTGAGCATGCAGGAGGCCCTCAGCCCCAGAAGGTGCTGTAAGCACTATGCCGAGGTGGTCGAATTGGTCAGAAAGAGTGTGTGATGTGAAGAAAACAAGTACTAACAAAGGATTTGGGGTTGTTTTACCGTGGATGAAATGTTCGAGGGAGAAATGAGCGAAGATTATTTGTACGAAATAATCTTCGGTCGTTGCTCCCCTGAACATTCCTGATGTGCCCAAACACAAAAAAAACCCACACTCCCAACCACCCCCGCCGAAACACCCCCACCCCCTTATTTACCTTCAATGCCGTCTCGCTGATCCCTACGACGCCAGTTCCCTTTTACTTCAGTGATCAGGAACCAGCGCCACAGGGTCCGTCCTTTCCTTTATTATTATTTTCTCTTCAGATCAGCTGCGGGGTGTCCCCCGTAACCTCACTCACTATACTGTATAGTATAGTGAGCGGGGTGTTGCGGGGGACACCCCTGCAGCCTTTTTTTCTTTTTTTTTTGGACTCTCCGACAGCTGCGGGGGACACCCCTGCAATGCCCGCTCACAGTATAGTATGCAGGGGTTGGGGGGTATCCCTCGCAGCCCCTGCAGCCCTAAACCAAATCCAAATGACCTAGCCAACCAACAGTTGACCTTTCAGAAGGTCGAACATTTGGTGGTACCTTCTTTCAGACTTTTGGCTGGTTGGGTCATTTGGATTCGGTCATTTTGGCCGAAACCCTAACAAAGCCAACAGGCAAGTCAAATGTTCCAGTAATGAAAGAACAAAGTTAAGTTCAGAGTTTAAGGGTTCTCTGCCAATCCCACGACACTAGGAGATGCCCAAGGGGAATCCCTGGCGAGAACTCAACCAATTACAACCAGGCAAGGGGCCGCTTAGGATTTTGCACCTGTAAGGCTAGAAAGGGGATTGGGAACAGATATGCTCGCTCTGATTTCTCTAGAAACACCCAAGGTTCCCAGATTCACCAGGCCCACTTCAATCATTGGTCCATTGGCAGGGTGGACAGGAGTCGTGGGTGCAAAGGTCATTTATCAGGATTGCGGTTGGGACCAGCTAGATGACTGTTCCAAACTCTGGCGAGACGGTTCCTGTGACTTGTAAGCTGGATGACGCAGGCACCCCGAGATGCAGACCACCACGAGTCACAAAACAATAGGAGAACACCAGGACACAATGTAAGAAAGTAACAGCAAAAATCAACACACTCAAGAGGTAGTAGGTGACTCATGTGGCTCACACAATGTAACTTCTCCTGGAAGGCCCCTCTTTCAAATGGAGCACAGCAGCAGGAGGAGGGTTGTGCTTAGGCCACAGGTTGGAGAACTCCAGAGTCCCAAGCTTGCACCCAGAACGGCGACTGGTGCACAGCAGAGACCCGAAAAGCTGGTCAGCCCGCAAGGTGGTCCCGGGACACATCCGAAGGCTCCAGAGTGCAGGATTGATGTACAGAGGTCGGACTGGTTGGTCCCACCAGTCCAAGGTTCAAAGCACTGATGAGGGGATTCAGGAGATTGGTACAGAGAGGCAGGGCTTTTTCGGGACTTGGCTTGAGGCAATTCTGGATGTCTTCAATGGTCGTCCTTAGGTCGTCAGCAGGCTGCACCTTTTTAAAGGGGGATTGACTACAACAACGATGTGAAGAATGGCTGCACAAGGTCCTCCTTTTAACTCAGATTTGAGCCAGGGCTGCCCTCAGCCCACCAATAAGAAAGATCTGTACTATTTAAAACAGCAATGACTATCCATTCCTGGAAAGCCTCTTGTTGTGCATCTGCCCAACAACAGACGTACCCCTTGCCAGAGCATGGATTGGGACTAGACCAGTCCCAGCTATGAGAAACCTGAAGGTGTCTCACTGACTAGTCCCCAGGGATCTGTCATCTAGGAGGCCAGGGCACAGCCATCGCTATTGGATCCAGTTCCTGGGGGTGGACCCGTGCGGGAGGATCACCTGGATGAGGGTTCCTCTGGGAGTGGAACACCGACGGGTGAAAGTGGTATCCCCCTTTATTACTTCTTTTCCCCATCCTACCACGTACCCCTACCCCCTTTTCCGACACAAACACTTTCTTACACCAAAAAAGACAACAGACTAATACGAGAGCCATTTACCTGACATGTCCCAACACAAGGGTCAGGCAACGTCAGGCAATTGACAAGAACCACACACACTTGACCGGCCCTTTCTCTTCCCCACAGGGATAAAAGGAGCGCGAGAGCACACTACGAGCACACTACGAGCAAGGCAAACCGCACAACGAGACAGATATCCCAGGGCGGCAGTTCAAAAGGAGGAGAAAAGCAGCGAGAACTGAAGGGGCTACAAGGAGAGACGCAACCTTGCCCTATTCGACCCAGACCCACAAAGCCTCGGTGAAAGGAATCCTAAGACCACAAAAAATACCCAGCGTGTGTTGCAGCAGATGTAAACAGTACACAGAGCCCTCCTACACTGATAATCAAGGAAGGGAGAGACGCTTGCTACCTTTGTACCGTCCTGGACTCCAAAGACAAGAAAAGCCAAGCGGTTCATCACAGCTGGTGAGTCGAGGGAGAACCGATAAGAAACCGAACAGTGTTGAACGAAAGTTGCAAATGGCAAATTAAGGGGAAAAACAGCTGCAGAGGGGTCCGGCGCCACGTGGGTGCTCACTCGATGGACTGGTTGATTCACGCATTGTTTTTTTTTTTAAACTTGATTTTTAATTTTATCATAAATTAACTTTTAACTAACATTGCATAGGTTGCACCCTCTTCACCCCCTCCCCCTCTGCTCCTCACAAGTTCACTTTCCCCAAATTTTGCCGCAGATGGGCCCACTGTGGTCTGATGTCGTTCATGGTCTGCCGGCAGCCGTCGTGATGGTGACACCGTCTTGGGATGTTGGTTCTGGGGATGCGCTCAGTGATGATATTGAGTCTGTGGTGCACATCAGATATGTGATGTACGGGCCCCAAATGTCCTGAGGTTGTGCATGGAGTGGCAGTGTCTTTATGAAGTTGATATCAGTGTCCTGACTATACGTCACGTCTTTCAGCCAGTTTTGCAGACTGGGGGTTGGCCCGCGACCCCATGTCATGCTATGTGCCTCTTCGCCAGGAGTAGTAGTAAATCTGCCAGTTTGCGACCACATGGCGGGAGATATTTGGTGAGCCCCAGAAGTGCCAGGATTGGATCTGTATCTATTTGAGTTCCGATAATTGCTGAGACTTTCTCCAGCACTAGGTCCCAGAATCGTGCTATGCCTGGGCAAGTCCATGCCAGGTATAGAAAGTCTGCTTGGGTGTCTTCCATCTTTCATATAATGCTGGAGTTGCTGGTCGTTGCGATTGGAGTTTCGCCGGCGTACAGTATATTTGATGGACAAAGTTGAAGTGGATTTGTTTGTAGCACGTGTTTAGCAAGACTTTGTGTTTGCCTGTCTATGTACGACCGGTCGTCTTCTGTTATTGAGGTTTGCAGGGTTCTTTCCCATCTTTTTTTGGGTGTTTGGGGGGCGGATGCCATGTTGGTTAAAAGCGATTTGTAGATCTCCGAGACTAGTCTCCCATTGCCTTGTGATTGGATTACTCCATGGAGTAGTTGGCACGTTTGCGGTTGTTGGGGAAATGTGGGTAGGATATTTTGTAGTGTGTGGCGTAGTCTGAAGTAAATAGATCCAGTGCGTTGTCGCTTCCTTTTTCCTTGGCTTGTTGTGGGGTGATGAATGGGTCATCGACGAAGAGGTCTTCGAGTGACTGGATGTGTAGTTTGTCAGTCCATTTAGGTAGGTCTTTTCGGTTGTTAAGTGGATTCCTGTTATGAATCTTGCTGGGATTAAGGGGGAGAACCTGATATGGGTGTTGCTTCTTTGTGCCATCTTTTTCCAGATTGTGTGTGTGACCTGAACAATATTAAGTGTATTATGGGGTATGTGAAGATTCCCCAGAATTGTCGTTCTGAGCAAGAAGGGGGATGCTGGGGCTCTTCCGATTTGGACGTGTGGTCTGATGAAGTCTGTGGCATCCAAGTGACCCAAGAATTGAGCTTGAGCGGCCCAGTATTATCTTTCCATGTCTGGGAGTGCTAGGCCTCCTTTGCTTACTGGCTGGATTAGTGTAGAATAAGTCACTCTGGCCACTTTGCCGGCCCACACCAGGTCGAGTATCTGGCTTTGGATGCGTTGCAGGAATTGTTGTGGTAGCAGAATGGGGATGTTCATAAAGTATAGGAGCTTGGGGAGAATTACCATTTTGACCAAGGAGACCCGACCCCATAGGTGAGTGGAAGGAGTTTCCATCTATTTATTTTGTTCCATAATGTCTCAATGAGTGTGCCATAGTTATCTTGCATGATGTCTGGGTGGGATCTGGACAGGTAGATACCGAGGTATTTGACTGTTGATGACTGCCAATGAAATACGAAGTCGTCTGCGAATTTTGTTGTTATTTCAATTAGGGGGAATATGATGGATTTGGAATGGTTTATTTTCAGTCCCGAGAATCTCCCGAATTTGGTGACTTCTCGCATTACTGGATTTAGGTTAACTGCTGGGTTATGTATGAAGATAGCTATGTCGTCTGCGTATAGAGAAATTACGAACTTGTAAGGTCGAACGGGCAGACCTCTTTGGAGGTGACAGGCACAGAGGATATGATGCCAAGGGTTCTATCACTAATGCAAATAGGACTGCTGATACCGGGCATCTCTGTCTGGTCCCCCTTTCTGAGGATTTGGTGTTTCTCATTGTGATAGTGGAGGTCGGGTCTCTGTACAAGAGGGCCACTAGCTTAAGGTAGTAGTTGCCCAATCCCATACGACGTAGGACTTCAAACATGAAAGGCCATTCAACAGAGTCGAACGCTTTTTCAGCATCTAATAGTGCTGCTATTGCTTGGGTGTCGGGATTGATTGCTGCCATTGCTCCAAACATTCTTCTGATCCCAAAGGATGTGTTGCGTCCCGGTATGAAGCCTGCCTGGTCCGCTATGACAAGACCTGGCATTAACGGGAGGAGTCTGGTGGTTAAGATTTTGGCCAGTATTTTATTGGCCAGATTTATCAGGGAGATCGGCATGTACGCGGCGCAGTCTTCGAGCGTTTTCCCTGAAGCATCATGTTCGCTTGGCCAAGGGTTGAAGGTAATGTTTCGGTTTCAATTGCTTCTTCAAACACTTGCAATAGGAGTGGGGCCAGTAGCTGGGCGTGGGCCTTGTAGAATTCCCCTGTCAGGCCGTCGGGACTGATGGGTATGTTTAACGGTTCTCTCAGCTCGTTGTCTGTCCAGTACAGTTCAATATTGTCTGGGTATTGGGCGAGTTCTCCGGGGTTTGCCGTTTATTTGGTGCTATAGAGTTCTTGATAATATGTGCGGAACGTCTCGACAATTTCCTCTTCTGTATGCACTACATCTCTGTTTTGGGTATGTATTTGCTGGACGAAAGTAGGTTTCTTCTCCGCTGCGATTAGTCGGGCCAGTAGTCGGCAGGTTTCTGGCCTTCGCCATATTGCCGGATTTTGCGTCCCTGAGATAGGAACTTTATCTCTCTTTCTGCTGTGGACCTGAAGTTGTCGAGTTCAGCTTTTAGTGCGGCCAGGGAGTAGGGGGTCTTTGGATTGGGTGTATTCTTTCAGCTTGGGTTTGCTGGCGGCTAATTCTCTTCTAATAAGCTACAGTATGTCCTGTTCCTTTGCTTGGCATATCCCCCTGATATAACATTTCATAGTTTCCCAGAGTGTGTCGGGGGACGTGACTGATGATGTATTTATCTCTAAAACGGAGATCAGCTCTTTGCGTAGTTCATCTGCAAAGACTTGGTCTTGTAGGGATCCGGGTTTGAATCTCCATTGGGGTCTGTGTTTCTTCCTGTTATCTGGAATACATTCGAGGGTGACGGTGGAGTGGTCTGATAGTGTCCTCTGGAGAATTTGGCAATTTCCCCAGCAAAATTGAGCTTGGGTTGATACAAGGAGATAGTCTAGACGGGAATCTGAATTGTGTACCCACGAATGGAAGGAGTAGTCTCGGGTTTCCCAGTGGGTATGTCTCCAAATGTCTATTAGATTGTATGTGTTGCAGATTTCTCTAATTTGGAGGCTGGCCTTGGATGGCACGGTCTTAGTGCTCTTTGATTTGTCTTTTTGGAGGTCAAGTGGGGTGTTGAGGTCACCGCCTTAAATGATCATAGCCGTTCCAGCAGTCTCCAGGTGGGTCATCACCCAGTTAAAGTTATCGGCGCTGTCAGAGTTTGGTCCATAGGAGTTCACTAGGACCGTTTCTTTGCCTTCTGGAATGCCTCTTACGAGGAGTGCTCTCCCTTCTGAGTCTTTTCCCCAGGATATGAATCTAAAGTTTACTTTTTTGTTTATTAAGATGGCAACTCCTATAGCAAATGAGGAATATGATGAGAAGTACCTGTGACAGCCCCATTCGTGGGCCCAGTTGTTTTCAGCACTGGAGAGCAGATGAGTTTCTTGTATCATGACCACGTCTATCCGGTGTCTCCGCAGGTATTGGGATATTTGTCGTGCTTTAACTGGTTGGTTTCCCCCTCTAATGTTCCATGTGGCTAGGTTAACCATAGCTGTGTGATGGTTTTATTTTCTGGATTTTGGGTGATCGTTCTGGGTTTTTCTCTCCACTGGCTGTTGGGGCATAGTAGGCGCTTGTGTCAGGTTTCCCCTTTCCTCACCTGTTTTCGTTGTCTGATGACTTCTTTAGGAGGAGTCTTCTTTCGTATGGTTCGGGTCTTATACAAGCCCGTTCGGCCGTCCTCGGCTTCCAGTGTTCGTTCAGCTTCGAGGTCCGGGATCAAGGGAAAACTCCAGGAAATTCAGAAAAAGGATATGGAGCACACGGAGGCGGTGCAGGGGTTCCGGGAAGGGCTGGATAAGAAGGAGGGAAGGTAGATTGGAAGAAGGGGTTCCAGAAACCAGGAAACAACAGAATAATACAAGGGAGAGTACAGAGCACACGTCCGGTCGCAGCTAACAGCAGCGTTGAGACGCGCGGGGCCGCAGGGGTGTGGCCTCTTTATAGAGTACGCTGCGTAGAATGTGAAGACTGGTGAGCAGTGTTCTGAGCTTGCAGCCATGTTGGTAGTATTATGGAGTGTAATTCCCGATGTGTCAGGGACCAGGATGCCCAGAAAGGGCGAGTTTGATGGTTCATGACAGCATGCCTCCTCCGAAAACCCGTCCCGCCGGGTTTGCCCGGGTGTATAAGATGGAACCTTCTGAGTAACCTGGGGGTATTTAAGTTTGAGATAGGTTCCCAAGTGCGTCCACTGGGGGGGATATCCTTTCCATTCCACCAGGTACTGGAGTTGGCCACGTCTATATCTGGAATCACAAATTCTTGAGACCTCATACTCCAGTTGGTCATTGACGAGCACTGGGTTAGGCCTGAGGTTATTTCGAGAGGTCTGGACGTATGGCTTTATTAAGGATGTATGAAAGACTGGGTGGATTTTCTTCCAGGAGTCTGGTAATTTGAGTCGAAAGGCCACTGGCTTGATGATTTCCTTTATAGGGAAAGGCCCATTATACTGGGGAGCCAATTTATTTGGACGTAGATGCCGTGGCAGTAGCTTCGAGGATAGCCATACTTTATCCCCTATTGTGTAGGAAGGGCTTGGTCTTCTTTTAGAGTCTGCATACAGCTTGGTCTGGGTCCTGGCCTTCTCTAATTGTTCTTTGGCCTCTCTTTGTACATTAATGAGTGTTTCAATCCAGGAGTCGACTGTGGGAACTGGTGTAGGATGGTGTAGGATGTGGAAGGACAGAAGGTAGAACCGAAGGGTGAAATCCTTGGCTACAGAAAAAAGGGCTGGTCTTAACGGCCGAGTGATCCAAATTATTATAAGCGAATTCAGCCACTGGTATTAAAAGGCACCAATCGCCCTGGACCTTGGTAGTGAAGCAACAGAGATATTGTTCCAAGGTTTGGTTAACACGCTCAGTAGCTCCGTTTGTTTGGGGATGATAACCTGAGGAGATGGCACGTTGAATGCCTAATATCCGGCGAAGGTGTTTCCAGAACTGAGAAATGTATTGAGGCCCTCTGTCCGATATGATCTTGGAAGAGAGACCATGTAGTCGGAATATGTGTTCCAGGAAAATTCCAGCAAGTTCTGACGAGGATGGCAGTTTATACAGGGGTGTAAAATGAGCCATATGAGTGAACAAGTCAATGGTGACCATGATGGTTGTGTATCCCCTGGAAGGTGGTAACTCCACAATGAAGTCTGTAGCTATGAATTCCCAAGGCCTTGTTGGTAGTGGAGGTTGATGTAGTAGACCCGCCGGTCTTTTGTTGTCGTGTTTGTTTTGATTACAGACAGAGCGTGCCTGAATGTACAGTTGTACGTCAGCTTTCATTCCGGGCCACCAAAATTGCCTTTGTATTAGTCGAAGGGTATTGGTAATACCACGATGTCCGGAGTAAAGGCTATCGTGACAGAGGTTTATTATCCTATGTTGTAGTTTTTGTGTTGGAATGACCAAGGCGTTATCTTTGAACAAGTATCCATGTTTAGTCTTCAAATTCCACTGGTTCTTGCTCGAGATGTCTTTCCAGAGCTCAGAGGATTGAGTTTGCATGCGAACTTCATCTAGGAGACTGATTGCCTGAGCTACAAATATTGTATGGGGAAACATCTTAGGAAATGTTCGGTCTTCAGGGGGTTCATAGTCAGGACGCCGAGACAGGGTGTCAGCGATTATATTTTGTGTTCCAGGAACATGGTGAATCTGGAACTGGTATTGGGCAAAGAAGAAGGCCCAACGGGCCTGACGGCTGTTCCTGCATTCCAGGGCCTCTTATACTTGGAGATTTCGATGGTCCGTGCGAACTTGGACAGGATGTCTAGCTCCTAGAAGTAAATGACACCACTCTGTGAAGGCTTGGCGGATGGCTAGCAGTTCCTTTTCTAAAACCGAGTAATGACTTTCACTGGGGGTCAATGTCCGTGAAAGATAGGCAATAGGATGTTCCAGTCCGTCATCGAGTTCCTGTTTCAAAACTGCTCCGATGGCATAGTTGGAGGCATCTGTTTCTACTAGGAAGGGTCGATTTATATCAGGTTGAGCCAGGATGGGGGCTTGTGTAATCTCTGTTTTCAAGCGTTGGAAGGCCTTCTCCTGGACTGATGTCCAATGAAAGGGAGTATCTTTCTTCAACAAGGCAATAATCGGTTGAACAATCTCAGAGAAGGATGGTATGAACTTCCGATAGAAATTAGCTAGGCCCAGGAAAGACTGGATCTGTTTTACGGTGGTCGGAGTTGGCCAGGATAGTATGGTCTTAACCTTGGATTGATCCATTCCTATGCCGTCTGGGATAAGGACAAATCCTAGATAGTGAACAGTGGAAACATGAAAAGGGCACTTCTCGGGTTTTGCTAGGAGCTTGTGTTCACGAAGCCGTTGTAATACTGCCTTTAACATGTCCTTCATGCTTGAGAGGATCCTTAGAGAATATCAAAATATCGTCCAGGTAGACGATGATGAAAAGAAACAGCATATCCGAAAACACCCGATCCATAAAGCGTTGGAAGATCGCCGGAGCATTAGCGAGTCCCAAGGGCATGACCAAGTATTCATAATGACCAAAGGGTGTTCTGAAGGCTGTCTTCCATTCATCTCCTTCCCTAATACAGATCAGATGGTAGGCACCCATGAGATCCAATTTGGTGAATATTACGGCTCCTCTTACGGCTTCTAGGATATCTGAGATCAAGGGTAATGGATAACGATCTTTAAGGGTGCATTGATTTAGACCTCGATAATCAAGACAAGGTCTGAGCTCCTTGGTGTCTTTCTTAGGAACAAAAAATAGTGAAGCTCCGTCTGGAGACTTGGATGGGCATATGGTGCTGTTTTCTAGGTTAGTATCTAGGTATTCACGAAGGGCCTTTTTCTCGGGTTCAGACACAATAAACATCCTTCCAAAGGGAATCACAGCTGAAGGTTTGGTTTCAATAGCACAGTCTTCCGGCCTATGGGGTGGTAAGGCTTGGACAATAGCAGAAGAGAACACATTGACGTATTCCTGGTAGGCTTTAGGAACATGGACGATTGTTGGAGATCGTAAGAGGACTTTGCTGGGTTGTTGAACGTTCTTCCGATGGTGTCGGAGAAAGATCCAGGAGTAGACAATGAGACATGCAAAATTCGGAACCTAGGAACAGGGAACCTGCTGTCCAATTGATGTATGGATTGTGTTTTTGTAGCCAGGGCATTCCCAATATCATTGGGTAATGGGCAGATTTTATGATGTCAAACTTAATCTTCTCTCGATGATGGTTTATTGCAAGCTCGATTTCCTTGGTCTGAAGGGTTATAGATCCAGAAGAGAGGGGTCTCCCATCAATTGCTTCTATGGGTTGCAAGGTGTTCCGGGATTCGTAGGGAATATGATGTTTAAGGACCCATTCTTGATCTATGAATATTCCCATGGCCCCACAGTCCACTAATGCCAGAATGGGGTAGATTTCCTTCTTGGATGGCGATAGAAAGGCCAGTAAAATTACCATAAAGTTTTGTCCCGGAGAGTTCAAGGATGGTATAGATGTGGAGCCTACATCTCTCTCCTGAAACTGAGCTCCATCTAGGATCGGGAGCTGGCGTTTCCCGAACGCCGTGGAGGGGCTTTTGGACATTCTCTGACTAAATGCTTGTCCGAGGCAAAGTACATGCATAAGCCAGTATGGATCATTCGCAACCTTTCTTGGGGGGATATGGGTCCACGGAAGGCCTCTAGTTGCATGGGTTCAGGTTTGTTTGTAGGAACAGAAGTATCTTCGGATTTCGAGGAGGTCTCTAAGGGGTTCTTCTGGAGGGGTGACTTGGTCTTCCTTTTCTCTGCCTTCCTTTCCTGGATGCGAAAATCAATTTGTGGAGTATGATCCATAAGTGCCTGGTAAGAACTTGGACGTGCCACCCTGGCTAATTCATCCTTGATATCTTCATTTAGCCCTCTTCGAAAGAGAGTGAAGCAAGCTTCTGGAGGCTAACCCGCTTCTTTAGCCAGTTGCTTGAATCGAGTCACATAAGTGCGCATGTCCTGAGAGCCTTGCTGGAAATCAAGTAAACGTTCTTGAGCACTAAAGGCCTGTTCTGGGCTGTCAAACATGGTTTTAAGTGCATGAATGAATCTGTCATAATCATCCAAGAGGGCATCTCCGGAATTAAGTAATGGTGTGGCCCAGGCTAATGCATTCCCGGAAAGGTATGAAATAATAAAGCCCACTTTAGCCCTGGTGGTGGAGAAATAATAAGGTTTAAAGCTAAAGTGGACCAAACAAGAATCCAGGAATCCACAGAGGGTTTTTGCAGAGCCATCATATTTCTCAACAATGCCACCCAATAGCACACTGTCTTTTGTGGCAGAGTCGCGGGATAGCACCAATTGCTTTAACGCGGCGTTCTCAGCTTTCAGGTTCTGCACTTCGGTCGTTAGTTCCTGCATGCTGCGCATAAGATCCTGGATGGCCGCCTCCATGTCTGTATCGACTTTGGTCAAGTGGCGTCTCAATCCGTGACAGGTTTCCCCCTTTCTCACCTGTTTTCGCTGTCTGATGACTTCTTTAGGAGGAGTCTTCTTTCGTATGGTTCAGGTCTTATACAAGCCCGCTCGGCCGTCCTTGGCTTCCAGTGTTCGTTCAGCTTCGATGTCTGGGATCAAGGGAAAACTCCAGGAAATTCGAAAAAGGATGTGGAGCACGCAGAGGCGGTGCAGGGGTTCCGGGAAGGGCTGGATAAGAAGGAGGGAAGGTAGATTGGAAGAAGGGGTTCAGGAACCAGGAAACAACAGAATAATACAAGGGAGAGTACGGAGCACACGTCCGGTCACAGCTAACAGCAACGTTGAGACGCGCGGGGCCGTGGGGGTGTGGCCTCTTTATAGAGTACACTGCATAGAACGTGAAGACTGGTGAGCAGCGTTCTGAGCTTGCAGCAATGTTGGTAGTATTATGGAGTGTAATCCCCGACGTGTCCGGGACCAGGAGGCCCAGAAAGGGCGAGTTCGATGGTTCATGACAGCTTGCGCAATCGAAAATTGGAGTTTCTGGGTATATATCTTGTTTGAGGTGATGGACGAGAGTAGAGTCGGAGGGTCGACGGTGGCTTGGTTTCCTGTGTTTCCTGTGCTTCCCCATAACTGTAGAACTTTCCACCCGCACACGGGCAACCCCCAACTTGCCCGTAAGTATATCCCTCCCACTTAGTCAAGTTAAGATCAGGTGCTGTGCTTGGGGTGCTAGCGCCGGGCCGAGAGCGTTGGCTCCCGATAGAGTGTATCTGTTATTGCGTTCCTGTGTGACTTCTTTTTCGAGGACATCGATGGAGGGCAAGGCGCCCATGGGTTACGGTGGTTTCTTCTGACCTGTTTTTTTTTTGGATGATCTCTGCTGGTTTTCTCGTTGTCTGCAGCCGAGTTCGTCGAGGAAGTAGTTTGCTTCGTCTGGTGAGTTGAAAAATTGTGTTTTCCCGAATGGCGAATTCGCAGTTTCGCCGTGTACAGCATGGAGTAGGTCATATGATTGGCCTGTAGTCTGCGTCTGACGCCTGCGAAGGATCTTCTCAGTGTTTGCACAGCCGGATAGAAGTCAGGATAGAGCTGGATATTATATCAGTCGAACTGCAAGTCACCTTTTCCTCTTGCCAGTCGCAGTATTGTGTCCCTATTTTTGTAATTCAGGATTCAAGCTATGATTGGACGTGGGGGTGCTCCAGGGATCGGCCGGCCAGATGGTATTCTGTGTGCTCTTTCCACTACAAAGAGTTGGGATAGGGCTGTGGTTCCGAATAAATCTATGCACACCTTCTCCACGAAATCCTCCATCTTCTCAGGCGGTTGTTTTTCTCTTATACCAACCAGTCTAATGTTGTTGCGGCGTGAGCGGCCTTCGAGGTCTTCGTTCTTGGCTATGATTGTCTTTATCTGGGTTTCCAGTGTTGTCACCCTGGCTGTAAGTGAAGTGGCGCCGTTTTCAAGGTCTGATACCCCTTGTTCGGCTGTGTCTAACATGTCTCCATACTTGTCGAGGCGGTGCTGTACGAGGTCGACTTTGGACAATAGGGTGTCAAGTTTAGAGTCAAGGTTGCCAATTCCTGCTTTTAAATCTAGTAAGATTTCCCTGATGTCTATAGATGCTAGGGTTGGGTTCCTCCTCTTGGCTTTCTTCCATGGTTGGGGGGTCGTTTTGGTCTGTTCTTTTCCCGGATTTGTTGGTTGTACCTGGTTCGAAGGTCAGCTTTCTCTGGGACTTGTCTGCTTTCCCCATTTTGCCTCGAACGTAGTGCCGCTCGGGCGTGCGGGAGGGGTTCGAGCTGTAGGGGGCGATCTCCTGCGTACACTTCTGGGCTAACGGCTGAGTGCTCCAATGGGTTTTTATTTTGGGAGTCAATGGTCTGGTCTGAGGTTTAGCTTGAATTGAATTGTAGACTGGTTTGCTCCTTTTAGTTCCGGTTTGGGCTTTGGTGGGACTTTATTTTCCCTGTTGATTGAGGCGGGCTGAGTCAGGGAGCTGATCTGGGTCAGGATTGGTGTTTCCTCTTGGGCTGATGTCCCCTTTCTTGTCCCCTCGCTCAGCGTTTCGCCGCCACGGAGTTGTGGGGGGTTGGCGGCCTGTGGTTCACTGTCTCCGGTGGGGGACGTTTATTCAATTCTGCTGTGGGTCTTGGAGCACCCCCGGAGCTGTCACATCCCGGCAGTGTTGCCTTTAGCTTGTTCGGCACTGTGCAGCCTTGAGTGCCCTGGAAGGTTCATATGTTCAGCTGGCGGGGCTCTGTTCTCCCTGGGGGGCTTGTATGCCCTGTATGTTCAGTAGATTGTTTTTTGGGGGTGTTCCGCCTCTCTGGTGTATCTGGCGGATGTTTTACCCGTTATTTTGGAGGTTGTGCAGTCCCTTGTCAGCCCTTTTCTGCTGATCGTTTGCCCCTTTTGTGTTGTTTTTGTGGTTTTTTTATTTTAGCGAGGGGAGGTAGGGGGGGGGTGCTGAGCAGGCTGTGGCGGATTCTATGCGTGGGCCTCTTGGTGGCTGTAGATGGAGGGTTGTGCTGCCCCGCGGGTCTCAGCCGCCGAGGCCCCTCAGATGTTATCCACGGGCTCTGGTCTGCCAGCTCCCCGCGCAGTGTCAGACCGGGCGTAGCATTTACCTCCTGTCACGGTTCAGTCTTGTTTGCCGCAGTGGCTGGTCTTCTCGTTCCGCATATGCTGTTGGCTGTGCGGGGGGAAGAGGGGGCGTCAGTCGCGGCGTCCCAACTCCTCCGCCCGCGTCAGAGCTGCAATTGTTCCCGGCCTCTGCTACCGTCAGGACCGCCTTGGGAACGCTGTCTTTCCACCTTCGCGCTCTCTAAGGGAGGCGGGAGTACCCCACGCCGGTTCTCAATCTCCGGCTATGTACCAGTTCCTGGGACGCTGGGGGTGTTTCTTGGCTGGTGGGGGCTCGGCCCCTGGTGTCGAGCTGATGTTTCAGCGCCTACCAGTCTCCAAGTCTGCAGTTACACGGCCCCTTCTTCACGGCTGGAAGATGGCGCTGGGTCACGGGAACAGGGCCGTTCCACCGCAGGGTGTGCTCGATTTCCCTCGGCTGATGGTGACAGTTTGGCACCAACTCTTTGCTGCTGTTTTTATCAAGCTCCTCTGCTGCAAGGAGATGAAGTTTCACTTTTGGAATGTGTTTGTCTCAGGATTTCTTCGGGAGTCACTGGAGCGCACACGGAGGAGCGGCTATCACCGTCGGCTCTCAAGCGCCCTCTCGATTCCCCTATTGTTGAAACTACCGAAACCAGAAGGCCCTAGGAGAGAGAAAAGGAAAAGTTCAAAGTGGTCATACATGGGTCTAGCAAAACCCCCTGTACAGTCGAAAGTCTTTGACCGGCATGTAATTGTGTGTTGAATTTTGTGTTGAAACTAAGGGAGACGAATCCCGCATAGTTAGAATGGAGAAGAACCTGTGTGTTTGGCAGGAGTGAACCCGACGGAGGGATGCTGACGGAACGGGGCGAAGCATGATGCCCCAATGAACATTGTGTTGACAAGAGTGAACCCTCTGGAGGGATGTCCACAGTAGATTGTTTAAAAAGACATTAAAATTTGTGAATGCAAAAGGAGAAATATTGTGAATAATAGCCACAGGGAACCCCAAAGAGGGAAGCTGCTATTGAGAGGGATATGAGCCCAGAAGAGGGAGATCCAGGGGTGAAAGCCATCTCCCAATGTACCTACAGAAAGGAACTTTTTGTTTTATTATTCTGAACACATCAGATCCTCGTAGTCAAGATACTTTTTTTGTAGAAAAGAGACTTAATCACCGAAGATCCTGATACCTGAGAATGGAACGGTAGTCTTGTGCTGGGAAAGCTTGAGAGTGTGCTACACTCAGGAGTCCTGCTTTGTCACATGCTCAAAACGTGGGGAAGGGAGATCCATGGCTATAACATCCTGACTCATCATTTGTGAACAATTCTTTCATTCTTGTGAACACTATCCCACCCTCTTAGTATTTAGTTTTAATGATCAGCAATAGTTTTCTTTTTTATAGTGTAGGCCCTTTTATTTGCCAAGACGCCACTAGGACTGCATTTTATGATTTGATGGTCATAGCTTGCTCCTATCTTAGATTTAGGGTTAGATTAGGTGTTTTTCTCACCTATTTATACATTTTAATAAACACCCTTGAACTGTGATCACTTGTGTCTGTCTTTACTGTTGTCACCATGAGTCCCTTACACAGCCCCCATATCCAGCCAAATGCTCAACACGCTGCTTTGCCTGGGAAAGAGGTTTCCTTATATGGTGTTTCCTGATTGGGCAGGAAGAAGGCCAAAGTACAAGATGTCCAAAAAACAGGGCGGAAAAAGCATGGCATGGCATAGCCATTTTTAATAGATGGATTCAATAAGGCATTATAGGATAAAATGCAACAATGTATGCGTGAACAAATTTAAACAGTAGAAAAATATTTGCTGTGACCAGCCAGTCTTGGACACATCAACCAAGTAACAGAAATCTTAGTAAACGGAAAAGGGTTAAACAAGTAACCCTGCCACACTTCACAAAAAGATGACGATGTGTGCAGCTAAATAACAAAGGATCTCGTAAAAAGAGACAGGGTTCCCCTGCACTGGTAATATTACGGACTGGCCAGTGCTCACAAAAGAGATGAGCTAAGCAAGGTAAGTGAAATAAAAATGCTTTACTTGCCTTCAAAAAGTCCGGCTAGGCGGGATTCAAAGATGGCCGCTGGGGTTGAAACACTGTAAGGGAATGGGCTCCGATCGCCGCAGTCAAACAATAAAGCATACCATTAACCAAGGATCCCACCTGATGGAAGAAGCTGGGGGAAATTAAGGGAAACCCAGCGGAGCACTATCAGACCCGATCGGTCCACGCCTGTATAAGAGAAACAAACGGTAAAAGCAAAGAGGTCCTCACTCGCCCACGTTGCTGAAACACCCCAGGGATGGCTGAGGTGAGGCCTGAGCACGGGGGCAGACAGAGTGAACAGGCGAGAACAGCAGCCGACAGGGGAGGAGGGGTCTTCGAACCTCCACAGGGGTGGAAGGCATCAGTGAGGAGGCGACTTAACGCCATAACACTGGCGCAGGGCACACTGCTGGGTACATGGAGCAATTGTGGTGAGGCGCACACCACCAGTGGGGGAAGGGTCCAGGATCCCTGATCCGGCGTGCTTCCAGATTTCACCTGGGAAGAGCCAGCTCACCAGCCATCAGTGTAGAGCTGGATCCCAGAGAAGTTGCGACATTAACTGGGACAACTCAGGCCCGGTAGGGAAACGCTCAAGTGAGGCTGGTGGAAGGCTCCCTACCGGGGCAGGGTGGGGTCCCGGCTGAAGCAGAGTGTGGCCAGTCACCAAGAACTGGTACAGGCGGGCCGTGGCACTGGCGCCATAATCGGGGGAGCCCTTCAGCCCAGAACACCCTTCTAACAGGGCAGCTTCAAGGACTGGGACAGAGTCCCAGACCAAGGGCTCCAGGTGATAGGACACAAACCCCCCCGCCCCTGGGCTCAGGACCGGGGGAGCAACAGATGAAGTGTAGTCAGAGGACTGCCACCCACCCGGTGCCCGCTAGTCAGCCAAACAGTTAAGAATACAAGCCTTGAGGGCAAAAAAGAAAATTGCATAGCCAGTGACATAAGGACAGGAAAATCGGCGCACCGGGCAGCCCTTGCCTCTGCCACGCAGTGACATTTAGCAGGCACAGGAGGGCGAAGCCTACATACAACATGCAGAGGGCACTTGGAAAGGTAACAGGGGAAGGGTGAAGTGCCTGAGGGGGGGAATAGAGATCGGGTGAGCGTACAGCGAAGGCAGCAGATTGCGTCTGAACACTTCCCGATGCCAAGGAAAAAGCCCAAAGAGGGGCCTCCCAGTATGCAACATCAAAACAGGCAGAGGGAAGAGAGCCTCCGAAGGTGCTGGGGTCAGGAGGAACAAAGGGACTGCCGCTCCAGCCCAAACGAGGCGCAAAGCTCACGAGAGGAGCAGGCAAGCACTATTCATCGCCATATCTGAGTGAAACAGTTGCTGCAATGCTTTCAGGACTTCCAGACTAAACTGACAGCCTGCATACAGGTGCAATTTGCAGATATGAAGACAGAAATTAAACAAACCCTTCAAGAGATGAACAGGGAAATAAACATCTTGGGGGCTCGCACAGACGCCAACGAGAACGCCATATAGGAGCTGGTGTACGATGCAAGGCAAAATGACGAGCTGCTGGAGAACCTCTCACGAGTTGCACAGGACCTGAAAATACAATGTGAGGACTTAGAGAACTGCTCGCTTAGGTCAAACATCTGTATTAAGAACTTGTCAAAGGACATTATGAAAAACCAGAAGGTGTTTCACTGCCCAAACCCCGGGGATCCTTTGCTCAGGTGGCCAGGGCAGAGCCTTCACCTTTGGATCCAAACCCTGGGGGTAGACAAGTGCGGGAGGATCACCTGAGTGAGAGGTCCTCAGGGAGTGGGGCAGAGACATCTGATGGTGAGACACGGTATCCCATTCTTGCAGTTAGCCACAATTGCACAACCCCTCTAGCGCTCTGGGACATTTCCAAACACTCAACATCTCCCCCATCCCCATTTTCACAGAATACTGGGAAGAAGAAAAGACAACTGGGAGTAGTAATGATTACCTGAATAAAACACCTTACGACACAGAGGAAAGCCTACCACCAACTACCCTCATGTTGTCCCACTAATGAGATCAGGCAGTCTCTGGTACTTAATTGTAATCATACACACCTGACCCCTATTACCTCTGCCTACATGGTTAAAAGTAAGAGCACAAGAACACACTCTGAGCAAGGTGATGCACAGGAAGGAGCAGCTCTTCAAGAGGTGGTGAGCCAGGAAAAGGAGAGCAACAGACCAGGGGACTTGGGGAAAGAAACTAAAGGCCAGAAACCCTTTTTACCAGCAGTTGTTGAATCCTGAAAGCTGCGAGGGCTACACCAGCCCGCCCAGCTGTGAAGAAAGAGCAATTGTATCCAGTGCGATAAAGTTAACAGCTGTCCTCCTGGGTGAGTGGCAGAATTTGGGAGACACCAGAACAGCGAGAGTAACAACCTTGGCTTTATCTTAAAAGACGCGACAAGCAGGCAAGCCTCTCAAACACAACCAGTGAGTCAATTGTCTGGTCTGTGATTAAGAGTGCCTGCAACTGTTGCTAAGGGAAAATACTAAGTATCAGAGTGGTCCAGCACTGCGGCTGTGCTCCTTCGAAAGCCTCTGTGAAAGGTTGTGAAGTAACAAAAACGTTAAAAAGTGAAATAAGTGAACGCATAAAAGCAAATAAAAGCGAATACATTTCAAAGGCGTAAACCAGACAGTTTAATCCCAGCAGAGGGCCACTGGGAATGTAAAGTAAACTTTGGTGACATTAAGAAATATAAGTACTAAGATGCATTGCAAGGGAAAAGGAATGATTGTGAGAATCCTATGGAAAATGTCAAAGTAAAGCCAAAGTCCTCAGAATTACGAAAGTCTTCGACAGGCAGGAAAAGAGTTGAGCCTGGCAGAGGGAAGTCTTAAGAAAGATGTGATGGAAGCATGGAGAAGAGTGAGAAACCTGAAGGTGTCTCACCTGCTGGTCCCCGGAGATCTGTCTTCCAGGTGGCCAGGATACAGCCATCGCTTTTGGATACATTTTCTGGGGGTGGACTAGTGCGGGAGGATCACCTGGATGAGAGGTCTTCAGAGTGGGACGCCAGATGGTGAGACGCGGTATCCCTTTGCTGTAACACCTTTTCCCCATCCTGCCAGGTAGGATACATAGGAACTCAACCCAACCCCCCTTTCCCAACATGAACACTTTCTCATGGACAGCTCACTGTTAGAGCAAACTGACAACATGTCCCAACACAAGGGTCAGGCAGAGTCAGGCAATTACTGATCATTACACACACCTAACTTCCATCACAAATCCCCACACGGATAAAAGGCGGGGCACAAAAGCACACTGAGCAAGGCAAAGCACGCGAGGAAGCAGCAGTTCCAGGATGGCAGTTTAATACAAGGTGAAAGACGGCAAGCCCAGCGAGGGTTGCAAGGATTGCCCTTGACCTTTTCAGAGAAAAAACATTACTTTCACGAGTCTTCGAGAATAAGAAACATAAGACCTGGAATGAAAGCTGAAGAAACCTGCACTGTGTGTCGGAGGTACCCGGGGCTCTCCCACGTCGATAGCCAAGGCAGGGAGAAGCATTTGCCGCCATCGTACTGTCCTTTGCTCCTACAACAAAGCAGCAGGAGTAAGCTCAGCACAGCCAGTGAGTGGGGAAGACTGATGGCAGACCGGTCTGTGTTAGAACCAAGGTTTCAAGCAGCAACACTGTATGGCGAAATCTGAAGAGACCAGTGTGTGAAGCTTATGTGATGAGCGACGCGAATATAACTGAACATCAAAGGAGTTACTGAACTTTTGAAGCCAAGATAGATACTGCATACAGAGTGGTCCGGCACTATGTGGGTGCTCATTCGAAGGTCTCGGTTAGGTATCCAACTAAGAGGTGGTAAATATAAAAAGGAATTGTGACATCGAAGTGGTCCTGCAACGGTTCAAGCAAAACCCTTTCTTTTTCATAAACACTATCCCACATTATTTGTATTTAGAGGTGAGGATTGCCAATAGTTTTTTTTAGTATAGGCCCTTTTATTTTGATGGGACTCCACTAGGACTGCACTATTATTTTTTGATGGTCAAAGCTTGCTCGCATCTTTAGATTTAGGATTATATCAGCGTTTCCCACACCTTTGTTGAAGCTCAATAAACACGTTTCAACTGTTACTGTTGATACCATGCCTTCCTTACAGAAGGGAGCCCCGGAAAACAAATAAGTAAGAAAAGCTTGAGTCTGATTTGAGGGGAGCTTAAATAGGACTATAACCAGACTGAGATACCTTTGTGTTGAACTGTAACCAGATTGAAAGACACTTGTTGAGCTGTGCAGAGAAGGAGGATAACCTGAACTGTGGAGATGGGAAACTCGAGAGGTTGAACCCTCCAATTGTTGGGACAGGCAATTTGAGAACTTGAGAAGGCTCTGGGAGACAGAGCAGACTGCCAAGATGTCTGCAAGCCAGAGTGTTTCAGAGCACAAAGTGTTCCTCCTAAAACCCACGTGCCATATAATGCGGGGAAGAGGAACTATAGTGAGACATATTTCTGCCATTCAGACATTTTTGTTTCACACTGATTTTTCCCTTAAGAAAACATTTCCCTGTACACATTTATTATAATATAGTGAGGGCAGGCATAAGGGTTTCTAGTTTAAATATTATGATTTGGCCCAGACTGACCAGGACTGTTTATCTTATATTTTGATGGTCGAGCACGCTCCCATTTTAGTGTCATGGCAAGATAGGAGTTTTTCAACCCCCTTCAAAGTAAATAAAAGGTTTTCAAACTTGTGAATATTGTGTCAGTGTCCATTGTTTGATACCATGCCTTCCTCACAGTATTTAGGACAAGGACTTCAAAGAGACCATGCAAGAAGTCTTTAAAGAGATCCGGGGAACGGGGCTAGACAAGGCGGTACCGATTGATTGAATACACAGAGGGCCCCAGGAGGACAGAACCAGGTCCGGTCGCCCTGACAAACTACACACAGAAAGAAAAGATTTTGTTTGTTGCCAGAACGACTCGAGCAACCAGGGTGAATGGGATGAAAATCCTCTTGGATCAAGATATTACACAGTCAACACTGATCAAACACAGGGCTATGGAGTACAGTGACCAGGGCACTCATACGAAGATATGGTACTAATGGACTTTTCTGTTTGGTCTTTTGTTTACGTGGGAAGGCAAACAGCATGAGGTCCCGACATGCAAAGAGGGGGCGGCCATTTTACACCTGGATGATGAGCCCTGTCAGGGATCAACAAGCGACGAACCACAGGACCCGGCAAAGAGGTAGCCCTAGGAGTGGGCTAAGGAGACACAAGAGGGAGCCCATCAAGCGGGGAGCCACCGGCAATATCTAGAAGGGCATAGCTTCATGAAAGGTAGCTACAGGTACACTAATCCCCAGACTCTACAACTCTCCAAAGAAAGCAGAAAATATGTAAACAGTGGGAGCGGATTAGTAGATGGGCAGAAGGAGGAGGAGGGGCATCTTGGTTATCAGTATGGGGTAGTTTCATCCCTACAGGAAATCTCTGGAGTTACAAGGCAAGTCAATTCCGGGGTTAGAGGCCCCCTGGGCTCACTAGGAATGTTGGCTCGCACCAGAGGAGGGAAGGTGGGGGAGCAGGGTATGGGGAAGGGTGGTAGGAGGGGGATGGGGTGGAGGAGGAGGGGGGAAGGAGGCACGGGGGATCCGAATCCACAAGGGCAGGAATATGCAATGCGGGTGGTAGGAGAGGTAGTCGCATCAACAGATCCTCAAGCCGGAGCAACACTACCACCAGCAGGGGCAGGCAACTCAGGATACAAACAATAGGGACAAAGGTTGGGCCCGCACATTATACTCCTATCATACGAGGGGGGTGAATACTCCTGTTAAAAGGAAAATGTTAGAACAGTACTTTGCTAAAGAACACCCAGAGATCATTGCACTGCAGGAAACCCATATTCATAAGAAGGACAGATCACGGCTCAGACTATGGGGTATCCAACCTGTTTCAATCAAATGTGGTTGGGAAGAGGTGTGGAACCCTCGTAGCATTCAGAGAGACACAGGGCCCAACCCTTCTTGACACCAAAGGGGATAGAGAGGGTAGGTACATGATAGTCAAATTTAAGCTAGGGTGCCAGATTCTGACGATCGCCTCGATATATGCCCCCAAGACAGTTTTTTGGAGATGTTCACCTCGGGGAAATAATACTTACGGGAGATTTAAATATGGCTTGGGACCCTCAAAAACATTGCAGCGCACAAACATACCATCGGCAGGTGTCACCCTTTCGAGCGTATGAGAAATAAAATAGATCAATTAGCCTTTAAGAGATGGCTGGAGGATGATTAATGGAGACTTTGATGGTTACACCTATTACTCACATGTTCACTGCACCTTTTCCATAATTTACTATATTTGGCATCTTCCACAATGATGGGCAGGATCAGGCAAATAGAAACGAGAGCCAAACTACTGTCTGACCATGCCCCGCTAGTAACAATGGTATACAGCCAGAATAGGTCTAACAAAAAATGGCGATGGTCCTTTCTGATGGAGATGCTAAAAGGTAAGGTCCTGGCGAGGGAGATGGAGGACAAAATGAGACAGTTCTTCATCATCAATAATACTTGGGAGGTAGCGGGAGCAATTGTGTGGGATGCCTTCAAGGCGCTCACAAGGGGACACCTCATAGCAGCAGTGGCGACAAGGGGCAAACAGCTCCGCCAAAAGCAGCCAGAGCTGGAGGACAAGTTGAAGAAGATTATGGTGCGGATGGTACGAGATCAGAGCAGGGCAATAAAAACGGAATATAGGAGCATGAGGGGCCAATTGGACATCCTGTATACAAGGCTGGCTGAAAAAGCCCTTTTGTACGCAAAACAGAAGTACTACATAAAGGCTAATAAGACAGACAGTCTGTTGGCGCATTACCTTGTGGGTAAACGGGCAGACAGTACAATAATCCTCATGAGAAATAAGCAGGGAAACATTCTGACTTCCACACCTGAAATATTGAAACTGTTTCTAGAGTTTTACAGTACCTCTCCTCCTAGGACTCTTTGAGCCAGGAGGCACAACAAGCCTATTTACACACGCATCCCCTTCATAAAAAATCCCTATATACCAGGGAAATCCTAGAGGAGGAAATTTCAGAGGAAGAGGTGTCCCGAGTTATTAAGTCTCTACCTCTTAACAAGGCTCTGGGCCCGATTGATTCTCTGCTTCATTTTACACAACATATAGGGCAAAAGTAACACCACAATTGACCTCCCTGTATAACCATATAGGGCAACAGGGCTAAACTTCACCCTCAATGGAGGAGGCCAAAATGGTGCTCTTCCCTAAGCCCAACAAAGACCCCAAACAATGCGGGTCGTATCGACTGATCGCGTTGATCAATTTGGATGCAAAAATATATACTAAGATACTTGCATACAGACGCAATGCAGTACTCCTGGGCTTCATCGAGCCAGACCAAACCAGCTTTACAAAAAACAGACAGACCGCTGACATCAGGAGAGTTTGCCACCTGGTCTAAAAGGTCTCCAAAAAAATCATTTGGTGGTCCTAATAGCGTTATACGCAGAGAAGGCTTTCAACCAGGTGGAATAGTTGTTTTTGTTTCATACCATGGAGTATATGGGGTTCGGGTCTGGGTTTATTCGTAGGATACAGGCCAACTGTTAACCCCACTATCAGACTATACATCAACGGCTCCCTTTCCCAGTCAATACGGATTAGAAGAGGCACAAAACAGGAACATAATATACATAATATATCTGGAACCCCTCTTATTCAAGGTCCGGAGGTAGGATCACATAAGGGGAATCCCACTCGGGGGGGGGGGGGGGCGGTGGGGGATGGCAGAGGGGGGAGGGGGTGTGGCGGTAGCACAAAATGATGGCCTATGTAGATGACGCAATCTCACGGTAAGAGACCCTGCATATTTGGTCGCAGGGATCATGCATGAGTTGGATAATTTCGGGACAGTGGCAGGCTTGAAGATTAATACAATGAAATCAGAGTTGCTAAATGTATCGCTAGATCACGCTCAGATAGCAGAGCTGCAACAAAAGGTCCCACTCACAGTAGTAGACACCCAACTCACATACTTAGGCACCCAGATTACACAATCCATAGCATCCTTGTACTCAGCGAACTATGTCCCCCCTTGGAGAAAGTGAAGCAACAGTTGAGCAAATGGGGCCCCTTGTCGATTTAGTGGTTGGGTAGGGGCAACACAATAAAAATGGTGATACTCTCAAAGATCCTATACCTATTCCAGGCCCTGCCAATCAAACCCCCGCAATCTTTTTTCTAAACACTAGACAAAGTAATATCAGCTTTCGTATGGAACAAGCGGAAATCCAGGATCTCCTGCAAGGTTATGATGCCCCCCGGGATAAAGGGGGACTAGTCCGCCCAGATTTCCACACATACTACGCGGCGGCCCAGCTGAGGGTTATAAGAGATTGGTTTACGGGGAGTCAAGACAAGATTTGGAGCAGAATGGACAGGGTGGTTGGTGGGCAAACAGCTAAAAGAAGTCCTATAGCTACCGTACACAGATCATCCAGGGAACATACATAACAGTGCAGTCACGGCCCTGGTGCAGGACACATGGGACGAGCACTAACACCTCTATTCCAGAACCCCTAGTTCCGGCCCGGTATGAAGCGGGGTGTATACAGAAGGTGGCAGTTGGGGGGGATGCAGGAAACTGCGGGACATGACCCACGGGCCAAGTTAGATTTTGGGCTGCCAGATTCAGAGAGATTTCGATAGCATCAACTACGACACTGCTTGGCCAGCCCCTCTGTGAAGGCTGCAGCCACCAAAAACCTTACACCGCTTGAACAGTACGTCATATCCAATCCCGAGCATACAAAATTGGTTTCAGCTCTCTACAAGATACGGGAAGTGGTCCTGGGACACCCAATACAACAAGATCAATGGGAGAGGTTATGAGTGGACATCCCAAGCTTAACCAGGGCAATTCACACCAGGGAAATGTGGGTAAAGGTGATGGTGTTGTGGCACTGTAATCCGCAAAGTTACACAGAATATATCCGAACACCGCATCCCAACTCTGGAGGGGAAGGCGAGTTGGGGAACATTTGGTGGACTTGCCCAAAAATTAAACCATTCTGGCAGGCGGTGAACGACTGAATGAGCAAAATCTTCTCCCTATCAAGGGGCAGGGGCATGGAGCAAGGTATTTTGGGCCTCAAAGGGCAGGATCAGAGGAGCATGTCCAGCAGCCAGAGGAAGGCATACACGATCCTGTCGCTGGCAGCTTCGTGGCTCTGGAGTGGGTTCCCCTTCAGTTCAGTGTGGAACGGGGAACGGTTCTGTCCTTTCTGCACAATGACTTTCGAGAATCAATGTGCCCGCATTGCTTGCGAGTACTTGGAATATCCTGATATGGAGTGCCGAATCAAGAAATGGCACTGCCCTTAAGTGGGACTTTGGTGGAGGTATGCAGGGGGGTGAAGGGAGTTGGGGGGAGGGGTCAATTTTTGATGTATATTGTGATAAGTTACCTCTCTCAATCCGCGCTATACCTACCTTTTCTTCCTTCCGCATTTCTCTGAAATCTCTTCTCCACTCCCCACCATGAAACCTTCCCCTCCTCTCATTCTCTTTCCTTCCCTCGAATTTTCCCTATGATCCTCTCTCTTCCCTCCCCTTCCCTTTACCCTCCCTCATTTTCACCCTATACCCCCCTTCTGTTTCCCTCCTCCTTCCCTTCCTCATACCTTCCCTCGCCCCTCACAGATGAATTGCTCTACATATTGTTTTATTCGTTTGATTCATGATTGTAAATTGCTTCTACTGTTATAATGTTCTATGTATACTGTTGCTATAATGTAAAGCGTTTTGAATTAAAGCGCTATATAAACACAATAAATACAAATGCAAATACAAAAATAAGTTAAACAAAAATAAAAAGCCAGATCAGGAGTTCGGTGTTCCTTTGAAAACTGCAAGAAGATAGTCTTTCCTGACAACTGACCCAAGACTGTCAGGGCTACACTGGTTAAAGACAAATGGCTTTAAAAGTAAAAAAGCAATCTTTAAGAGGGTATGAGTGCTACACAATAGGCATCAATGGGGGAGAGGGCCTAAAGGACTAACCAGTGAACACAAAATGAAATAATTAGTGAGTGAACTTGAAGCATACCTCATTTATTAAAAACAGGTTAGGATCACAAAATCAATCTATATATAGGGGATTCCATTAAAGGTTTTATGAAAGTTGTAAAAAGAAAAAAGTTTTCTAACAATAGCCACCTCACTCGAGGCATTTTAAATATCCTACACCCAGCTATTTTGTTTTGTGCTCTTTGAATGCACCACAAGGAATGGCCACAATTGCCATTCTGCCTGCGAAAGCTCATTCAGAGCATACAAATTGCCCCTGTGTGTGAAGGATATATGATTTAGGCTGGATGAAAGTCTGCTAGCTACCTATATACACATCTGTGTTAGTATGCTTGACAAATGTGGGTTTACTGACTGGAGGGCCATCTAAACACTAGAAAGTGCACAGCTGTGGCTTGGTGGGAAGGGCCAATGCCGCACCTAGGGAGATCCCAGGCCATTCTGGAGACTCATTGTGCTAAACTTAACTGTGGAAGCTGTAGATATGGGATCCTGCTGTTGCTGTCTGGCTGTACTCCTGGTGCTCCTGCGGAGCTGCTTTGCCTCTACGTGTGGGGGAAGCCTCATCTCAAGTTCTTCTTCACCTTCCACTGGGCCTCCTGAACATCCATGTGTTCAGCCAGGGTGCCCTTGAGAAACCTCTCTGTACACATGTTTGTTCGCTTAACCTGGTATGAGAGCCCATGTTGGCTGGCTAATCCGGAAAAAGGTTTTGCTCGTTTGATGGCCAACTTGACTCTCCTCCCCATAGCTGCTCTTCATTGTGGGACTGTGCGTCTGCCTGTGCTGAGTCCTTTGTCCCCACATGAGCCACCCGTGACCAGGGGAGCTGACTTGAATTTCTGGGGGTGGGGGGTTTTGGGGGTGGAGGGGTGGCCAGAGGACAGATTTTAGGGAAGCTTGATTGAAAGTATAGGGACATTTACCACAAATGATATTTCCCGGGGGGGCCTGGGCCCCCGAGACACCCATGTACTCAGCACCCCTGCCAGTGATCTGCCTTAATGGAGCACTCCCTGTTATGCCCAATCCTGCTGTTGCTGTGTCTGCCTCACCTAGGACCACCAGGAAGATGTCGTCTGTCTTGGCTCCTGCTACTCTGGTCCTGGCAATTTCAGGCAGGGACTCTGCAAACAGTGACTCGCCAGAATCCTGAACCCCCACCCCCCCGCCCCCCCAAGTCTCAATTCCATCTCTGACATCTACAATGATCTCTCTGCATCTACACTTTACCCAGGATGACAAATGCTGTGAGGGATGCCCATAGACTTCCCTAGTTTCTCTATTCTTCCCCCCACCCCCACATTGTGTTGCTGGTCCTCCTCTTCAGGGTCCCTGTGGCTATGTGTGCAATTAATCTTCAAGCCTCGCCTGCCACAATGTTTATCTGCAGTGGACTGGTGGTCTACTTATTTACTTACTATTTCACAATGAACTAGGACTGTCATGTTGCATCCCATGGACAAATGTTTAAACACTTCCAAAACCTCTTAAAAGTACCATTACATGTTATTTGCTTGTAACCAGCCTAAATATCTTGGTTCCTGTTAAAGCAGTTTTCGTACCACCCCTCTGTCGAGGATGCTGCCACAACTAACCCAAAAGGTGGATGTTAAAACACATGACAAGGTAGGCAAGCTAAACCTCTTAGTATAGGTAACTTAGTACGGTGAAGGGGAAAATTCACAGTCGCCCTATCAGTATGCACCTCAGCTTCCTGAATATACTGTCCCTGATTGTTGTATTTCAAGTTTACATTTAGATTGTAATAGTAAGGTAATTGACATAGCACAGTCCTGTCTCATTGATCAGCCTCCCATGATGATTACTTCTACTAGTCCTTTACACACCCCAAGCCCTAGGTGGGTAGAATCCGACAACACCATTAATGTCCTTCTATTATGGTCTCTCCCTCGGCTCCTGTTATTGCAGTTCCCTTTATTCAATCTGCTCTCCTCAACACCCGGTCTCCCTGACTGCATGAAGTAGAGATTGCTGATCTCTTATTGTCCAAGAGTCCTGATTTACCTGCAGTCACTGAGTCATGGCTCTATGAAGCCACACCGTCGGAAGCATTACTTTCTGTTCCGAACAATTACTCCCTCCGTCGTGCTGATCGTGTCACCTACCGAGGGGGTGGAGTAGCCCTATTTTTAAAAAATTCTCTTCCGTTCCACTCAATTGCTCATCAATCACCTGCTGATTGTGAATCTCTTATGGTGAAACTGAACATTTCAGAAAACACGTCGATCACATTATTATTATTTACAGACCCCCAGTCCCTTTTTTGAGCAGTTTTTAAACATACTAAATAATGTAACTAAGTCCAAGTCACCAGTCTTGGTGATGGGTGATTTTAATTACTGGTTTGACGCTCCTCCTGACGCTGTTACTGTCTCCATAATATGTGCTTTGGATACTCATCATTGGCTAGTCATTGGCTGGGGTGGGTGTGACCCGGAGCTCGTTGATTGGTTTATGGGAAAAGATAGTTTGTGAACGGAAATTAACTGTTTTGTCTTTTGCCGAGGATATTCCCAGCCTGACAACAGAGAGTGTTCGTGATCATGTGAATCCATGCCAGACCCATGCTGGAGAACAACAGTTACAGGTAGCTAACTTGTTCCTTGTGCAAACCTTGGATGTCGTGGTTGAAGAAGTGGTTACAAAGACACACCCATGTGGTGTAGCAAATAAGTAGCCACCACTTCTTAAGCACAGATTTGGTTGTTCTATTGCCTGTCATATGGACAGGCATGGAATCTGTACAAGTGAAAAAAAACTTAACGTGAGAAAATAGCGACTCTGGCATGCAAAAAAAAAAAAACAAACTGGAAAAATATTGATCGGGGAGCGGCGGTTTCCCCCATTCCCCTTGATCGCTGTTCCGTGACTTCAGGGGTGTCGCCCTGTTTTTCTAAAAAGGAAAGCGGGGGACATGTAAAGTTAAAGAAAAAATAAAAGAAAAGAAAAGAAAAGGACCCTGCGGTGTAGGTTCCCGTCCCTGTGCGTGAAAGGAAACTGTGTTGCAGGGGGATTGGGGAGGTGGCTGGCACACTGCGCTGTGCGCAGCCAGAAGGTATGTAATGGGTAGGAGTGCGGGGGGATTTGTTTCTCCCTCTGTCTTTTCGTTTTCAAAAAGATCTCGGTAATCCGGCTGGCATTGGTAAAAGGATTCTAAAAAAAAAAAAAATGATTTCCACTGGTTGAGTAGTTTCGCGAAGGCCTCAGACGCTGACCTGTTCTCGCTGAAGAATACATTCCTAGCAGGTTCGCTTTACCTTTCCTCTGAAATGTTCGTGAGGAAGGGTTCTTCAGTCTCTGATTCAACCTCCCTCTAATCCCCAGTTTTTACCACATAGTGATGTAAAGATGGGCTCTTCCCTGGGATACAGTAAAAGCCTGTGCTGTGAGAGATCCAGTTGAAGCTGGGATGTCATCAGCTGGAGGGAGGAAATGTTTCTTTGCATGAGCAACGAAATGTAAGCTGTTATGTTAAGTACAAAGATTGTACAGTGTGCGAGATGCAAGGCAGGTGCAGCAGATTAGCAGCACTACAACTGAACATATTTCCCACATCAAGAACGAACTGCATTCCCAGGCATTTCACTGCAGCTAATATGCCTCCTGCTAGGAGAGCAGTGCTAAACCCAGAGACTTCTAATTAGGTTCACAAGAGATCAACTGTTCATCTCATAATCTGCTTAGTCTGCAGGACGTCTTATGCATTTCCTTGACGCTTGGGCGCCTCTTCCTTTACTAAACATTGTGATTTGATTTGGCCTCTACAGAGAAGAGGTATTGTAACCGGGGGATTGGGCTTGACCATAGGAAGATGACAGGCAGGGGCACGTCTGGTATTTAGGGTGAACCTGGGAAGGAGAAAGAGGAACCAGTTGGGACACTGAAGGACAAATGGTGTAGGTGTTGTGCATTGGTCGGAGTCCCTTCAATTGGATTTGTTGCAGATGTTTATAAGAGTGAAGTCTGTCACTTGGCTGTGGACTAGTTGTAGTTGCATTTGTTGATGTGGTTGTACTCTGAAATTTGAGTTAGCCCTCCCGAAGAAGCATCGCAAAAATGTCTGCTGGGTATGGTTGCTTCTGTGTGTTGTTTTAAAATTGGATGGAGTGTACATTTGAGGATGATTAGTGGCTTGGTGAAATATTGGATGGGGCTATGTTTGCTGTTGGTGCTGTAGGTAGTCCCTATCTGTTAGTGTTGGGTGACCTTTACTTAATGAAACTGTAACGCTCACCTGATTCTCGCAGAGGCGCCGGTCTTGACTGGGCGACTACCGTATCTTCAAAGGTGATGTGCAGCACCCGGTTGGCTCTTTGGGCTGGACCTCTGTGCCCTGTATGCCTGACGTGCAGAGTAAGATGTCTGCAGATAGAAAATACGGGGTTAATGAACTGGGGTTATTGGGGTGTCCCTATCTCTTTCCTCTTCTCCTCTCCTGTAGACCCCCACAGGTTAACGCTCTCACCTTAGGTAAGTGAATGCCGAGCTCTCCATCTGCCTCGGGGCAGGGTGCTGTAACCAGTTTCTTCACCGGATAGGTAGCGCAGGCCTCTTGACTTCAGAGGACTGCTGTCCGTCGTTTACTGCACGAACGGTAAGTTTCGAGTAACTCAAATGTCTTTAAAGTCTTTAATAATGATGTCTCTTGTTTTGCAGGGTTCCGGCGATGGCGGATGACGGGCTGAAGTACCTTGAAGATGGAGCCTGTGTGATGAATAGAAGCGTCTGGAAGCACGTAAGTAAGCGCTTGTTGCCAGCTTCACAATGCGCTCTAACTGTCTTTTTATTTTGCAGGTACAAGTTCGGAGCGGCTGCAGGGTGCCGGGATACCCACTGGGTTAGATGTGGAAAGGAGTAATGGCACGTGAGTATTAAAGTTCCCCAATGTCTTTAAACGCACCTTGTTTTGTCTTTCAGATGCGGGATGCAGCGCCGACGGCCTCCGGAGCGTGCGAAGAGTTGGTAAGCTTTTGTCTTTCAGATGCCGGAATGCAGTGTGAAGACCTCCGGAACGCACGAAGAGTAGGTAAGCCTTTGCCTTTCAGATGCCGGAATGCTAACCTGTTCTTTCTTGTCTTTATAGGTGTTGCTGAAGACTGGATTCAGGATGGTAAGCCTTTTTCCTTAGGCCCAGGATCAGATGCAGAAGACACGATGAGCGTTCTGCTGCAGAGGATGCAGAATAACGCAAAGCAAGATTCATCCACCGGGTGTGGTTTAAATAGCCTCCTGTAGTGCTTAGGTGTCTCCTTCCACAGCCACGCCTAAGTAAGAAAAGAGTTCCTGGTAAGAAAAGAGTTCCTGCCTTCCAGAAGAGTTCCAGTGTTCTGAATCTAGGGAGTGGCTCCAGCCCCACCCAACAGGAAAAGTAGTTCCAAACAGAAGAGGATCAGAGGCTCAACTGGCAGGCAAGTAAGCAGCATGGTCTGCTGCAGGTAAGTCCACCCAAGCATTATGAGCCCGGCGCTTCCAGCGCTGGGACTGGGCATATTTATGAGCCTGGTGCCACTGGCGCCAGGACTGGGTGCAAAAGGTCCCCATTGGGACTGGTTGGCACTCGGAACCTGGGTTATGGATCTGCTTCCAAGGGAGTTGGGAAAACCCTGACCTTTTGGAAGCAGAGATCATGACAGTACCCCCCCTCAAGGCCCCTCCCAAACCGGGCTTCTCCGGGGGTTTTGGCTTGTCAGGAAATGTTCGGTGAAATCTTTTGATTAGGCGAGGAGCGTGGACATATTCAGCAGGTTCCCAGGATCTCTCTTGGGGGCCGTAGCCTTTCCAGTCAATTAGGTAGAATAGTTTAGATTTGGAGATCTTGGAGTCCAGAATGCTTTTGACTTCAAACTCGAGTTCTCCATCAACTAGGATAGGTTTTGGAGATTTGGTTAGTCGGGTTTGAGGTTGCACGGGTTTTAATAGAGAGACGTGGAAGCCCGGATGTATCTTCATGTGCGGGGGCAAGTCCAACTTGACCGCTACTGGGTTTACTATGGTAGTGATGGAATAGGGACCAAGGTATCTTGGGTTGAATGTGCGTGGCCCTTTTAGAGATAGATATTTGGTGGATAACCAGACTTGATCCCCTACTTGATAGTGAGGGGCTTCCTTCCGATGTTGATCTGCTCCTTTCTTGTATTGTTCTTTAGCCCTTTGAAGGTGAGAAACCGCTTCCTTAAAGGCTTGGGTGATTGGAGAATGCAGGTAGTCTACTGCTGGTGTTTCAAGATCTTGGAGGGGATCCAACTCCGAGGTTCGAGGGTGACTGCCGTACAAAAGAAAAAACGGGGTTTTCCCAGTTCCCGAATGGACAGAGTTATTGTAGGCATACTCGGCTATCCAAAGGATATCTTTCCAAGTTTTTTCAGTTTGTTGCAGCATGCAGCGTAAATACTGTTCCAGAGTTTGATTGGTCCTCTCGGTTTGTCCGTCGGTCTGAGGGTGGTGACTGGTCGATAGTCTCACATCAATTTGAGCCGACCGACAGCAACTTCGCCAAAAATGAGAAATAAATTGACTACCTCGATCCGAAATTAGAACCGAAGGAAAACCGTGCAGTCGGACGATGTTTTCGAGAAATTCTCGGGCCATAGTTGCTGCTGTTGGCAAGCCTTTGAGCGGAATGAAATGCGCCATCTTGGAGAATAAGTCCACGATTACTAGAATCGTATTGTATCCGGAGCATGGAGGTAGATCGGTGATGAAGTCCATAGAAAGCGTATGCCAAGGGCGAGGTGGGATGTCAATAGGGCGTAAGAGGCCTGCTGGTCTTTCCTTTTGACTCTTGTTTTGGGCGCATACTCCACAGGACATTATAAAGTCTCTGATATCTTTTTTCCAAGACGGCCACCAGAAGTAGCGCTTGATCTTTTCTGAGGTCTTGGCTATACCGGGATGACCTTCCATTAAAGAGTCGTGATAACAAGAGATTATTTTTTTCTGTAAATCTGTGCTGGGTAGGTATAATCGTTCTTGGAAATACAATAAGTTGTCCTTTACTGCAAAGTCCTTTCCCTGCAGATGCCAATTCTGTATGTCTGCTGGAGTTACAAGTTGCCTGGCTTTATCCTTAACTTCCTCTATGGATTCTGTGGCGATTACACCCAGAATTCTTTGTTCGGGAATGATTGGTACAGGTTTAGGGTTGATCAAGTGTTCTTCCACTCCCATCCGAGAAAGGGCATCGGCTTTACCATTCTTTGTACCAGGTCGATAGGTAATTATGAAGTCAAACTCGGCAAAGAATAATGCCCAACGGAGTTGTCTAGAGGATTGGGCTTTTGCGGTTTTCAAATATTGCAGGTTTCGGTGATCCGTAATCACAGTAACGGTGTGTCGGGCCCCCAGCAGATAATGCCGCCAAGCCTTAAAGGCAGACTTGATAGCCAGAAGTTCCTTGTCAGTAATCGTGTAATTGACTTCAGGAGGCGAGAATTTGCGGGACCAAAATGCCACGGGATGCAACTGATTGGTTACCGGGTCCTTTTGTGATAGAACTGCCCCCATGGCAAGGCTTGAAGCATCAGTTTCCACGATGTAGGGGAGTTCGGGGCGAGGGTGTTTTAAGATTGGTGCAGAGATAAATTTAGTCTTCAAATCCTGGAAAGCTTGTTCCGCCTCGGTAGACCATTCAAAACGTTTGTGTTTCTTTAACAAGGCAGTGATGGGCTGGACTATTCGAGAGAACTCGGGGATAAACCTGCGGTAAAAGTTAGCGAAGCCTAACATGCTTTGCACACCTTTTACGGAAGATGGTGATGGCCATTTGAGAACTGCATCGACCTTCTTTGAATCCATACGCACTCCGCCAGGCGATAATATGAATCCCAAGAATTCAACTTCAGTCACGTTGAAAACACATTTTTCCAACTTAGCGAAAAGTTTATGTTGACGCAATCTTTCGAGGACCATTTTCACGTGTTTCCGATGTTCAGATTCCGATGAAGAATAAACGAGAATGTCGTCGATGTAAACAACAACACACACATCTATGAGCTCTCTGAGGACATCGTTCATAAAATATTGAAAGGCGGCCGGGGCATTGCAAAGTCCGAAGGGCATGACCTGATATTCAAATAGCCCATACTTGGTGCGGAAGGCCGTCTTCCATTCATCGCCCTCTTTTACTCGTACCAAGTGGTAACCTCCTCTAAGATCCAGCTTTGTATATATGCATGCTTTTCTGACTTGGTCCAGGAGTTCAGGGATCAAAGGTAACGGATATCTATTCTTAACGGTGATCTGGTTCAGGGAGCGATAATCGATACAAGTTCTAAGGTCTCCTTCCTTTTTTGGAACGAAGAACAAAGCTGAAGAGGCAGGGGACTTGGAAGGACGAATAAACCCATTTGCCAGGTATTGATCCAGGTATTGTCGAAGGTGAAGGTTCTCAGGCTCGGTGAGGGCATAAATTCTACTACAAGGAGGAGTAGATCCAGGTATTAGGTCTATCTGGCAGTCATAAGACCTATGAGGAGGTAGAGAGTTAGCCTGCTCCTTCCGGAAAACATCTTGGTATTCTAGGTATTCGGGAGGTAACTGGGGAGTCTCTGAAGAAATTGCTGCCAGTGCAACACCAGGTGGAGGGTGACAATTAGAGACACATTCTGGAAACTGGACCGTTCTTGCTCGCCAATCGATCAGAGGATTGTGTTTCTCTAACCAAGGTATTCCTAGAATAATCTGGAACTGAGGGGCCTTGATCACATCGAACACGATCTTCTCATGGTGTCCATCTTGACTTACTAGCGTCACCTCTTGAGTGGTATGCGTTACTGGCCCGGAGGCTATCTCCGTACCATCCACCGTAGTAATGACGTCCTTTACAGCCTTGGGACAAAGAGTTAGATTCATCCTCAAAACCATTTCATGATCCACATAATTGCCGATGGCACCGCTGTCGACGTAAGCTTCAATTGCATGTAATCGATCCGGATTATCAGGGCTAATGAGGACCATAGGTATCACGAAATGCGAGGTCACGGAACTGGTTTTCACGCTCGGCAAGAGGACCTCTATTCTTGTCGGGCGAGGTCGTTTCCCTGCTCAGAGTTTGTAACTGTGGTAACTGCAGCTCCTACTGCCTTCTTGGCAGGTTTCACCGGACAGTCTCGAAGAAAGTGCCCTGAATTTCCGCAATATAGGCATAATTGCAACTGTTTTCTCCTTTCCCGCTCCCTTTGTGTTAGAGGACCTTTCAGACCCCCTATTTGCATGGGTTCCCCGGAGTCTACTCCTTTGGAAGGAGTTGGCGGTTTGGAAAATACTCGAGCATCAAACTTGGAACGATCGGCCTTCCTGTTCTGCAGTCTGTGATCTATTTGAACGACCAAGTCTATATAATCCGAACAGTCTTGTGGGGGATTCACTACTTGGGCTAAAACGTCTTTGAGCTCTCCACGTAGACCTCTATAAAACAGCGTAATCCTTTTGTCCTCAGGCCATTGAGTTTCCACTATTAGTCTATTGAAAGATGCAATATGAGCCAAAAGGTCTTGATTACCCTGTCGCAACGAAAGAAGCTCATTGTCCAAGGCCTGCCCCTGTGCATGTCTTGCGAACAGTTTTTCCATACTAAGCTGAAAGGCTTGAAAATCCTGGAGAACCGGATCATCTTGATTAACTAGAGGGATCGACCAGTCTGCCGCATTGCCACTAAGGTACGAAAGTACAAAAGCTACTTTAGCTTGATCAGTTGGAAAGGCTGCTGGCCGGCATAAGAAGTGCAACCGGCACTGATTGATAAATACCGCAAACCTCTTTGGGTCACCAGAAAATCGTTCGGGCGGAGCCAGAGGTACATTCCCAGGTAGGTTGATCTGCACTGGATTCATAGAGGATGTTGAAGGAAGATTTGCCCCTGATGCGGGTAGCGGGGTCTGTCCGGCTTGTGACTGTAGCAATTGTCTAGCAAGATCATCTGTTCTCTCCTTGGAAATAATAAGTTCCCTTCTTAGAGCGTTCGTTTCCTGACGAGCTGCATGCACTTCTGCCCTTAGTTCCCCAAGTAACCGGGCTAGGTGGTCAGTATCCGAGGTTTCCATAGCGCCTGGGCGAGAGTTTTGCGGTAGGCTTTGCGTTCTGTAACGCTCACCTGATTCTCGCAGAGGCGCCGGTCTTGACTGGGCGACTACCGTATCTTCAAAGGTGATGTGCAGCACCCGGTTGGCTCTTTGGGCTGGACCTCTGTGCCCTGTATGCCTGACGTGCAGAGTAAGATGTCTGCAGATAGAAAATACGGGGTTAATGAACTGGGGTTATTGGGGTGTCCCTATCTCTTTCCTCTTCTCCTCTCCTGTAGACCCCCACAGGTTAACGCTCTCACCTTAGGTAAGTGAATGCCGAGCTCTCCATCTGCCTCGGGCAGGGTGCTGTAACCAGTTTCTTCACCGGATAGGTAGCGCAGGCCTCTTGACTTCAGAGGACTGCTGTCCGTCGTTTACTGCACGAACGGTAAGTTTCGAGTAACTCAAATGTCTTTAAAGTCTTTAATAATGATGTCTCTTGTTTTGCAGGGTTCCGGCGATGGCGGATGACGGGCTGAAGTACCTTGAAGATGGAGCCTGTGTGATGAATAGAAGCGCCTGGAAGCACGTAAGTAAGCGCTTGTTGCCAGCTTCACAATGCGCTCTAACTGTCTTTTTATTTTGCAGGTACAAGTTCGGAGCGGCTGCAGGGTGCCGGGATACCCACTGGGTTAGATGTGGAAAGGAGTAATGGCACGTGAGTATTAAAGTTCCCCAATGTCTTTAAACGCACCTTGTTTTGTCTTTCAGATGCGGGATGCAGCGCCGACGGCCTCCGGAGCGTGCGAAGAGTTGGTAAGCTTTTGTCTTTCAGATGCCGGAATGCAGTGTGAAGACCTCCGGAACGCAGGAAGAGTAGGTAAGCCTTTGCCTTTCAGATGCCGGAATGCTAACCTGTTCTTTCTTGTCTTTATAGGTGTTGCTGAAGACTGGATTCAGGATGGTAAGCCTTTTTCCTTAGGCCCAGGATCAGATGCAGAAGACACGATGAGCGTTCTGCTGCAGAGGATGCAGAATAACGCAAAGCAAGATTAATCCACCGGGTGTGGTTTAAATAGCCTCCTGTAGTGCTTAGGTGTCTCCTTCCACAGCCACGCCTAAGTAAGAAAAGAGTTCCTGGTAAGAAAAGAGTTCCTGCCTTCCAGAAGAGTTCCAGTGTTCTGAATCTAGGGAGTGGCTCCAGCCCCACCCAACAGGAAAAGTAGTTCCAAACAGAAGAGGATCAGAGGCTCAACTGGCAGGCAAGTAAGCAGCATGGTCTGCTGCAGGTAAGTCCACCCAAGCATTATGAGCCCGGCGCTTCCAGCGCTGGGACTGGGCATATTTATGAGCCTGGTGCCACTGGCGCCAGGACTGGGTCCAAAAGGTCCCCATTGGGACTGGTTGGCACTCGGAACCTGGGTTATGGATCTGCTTCCAAGGGAGTTGGGAAAACCCTGACCTTTTGGAAGCAGAGATCATGACAGAAACTGAGGATTGGTGGTTGGATCTAGCAGGTCCTTGGTTGAAAAACAATGTACAGTCTCTCTCACTGTACAAGAAACCTCAGGAGTGGCGCTCTTACTGGTGGAACTGAAAAGCTTTGAACTATAAGACAGGGTAGGGAATAAGAGCTCGAACAGATTTTCAGGCAGGTTTTGGTATAGAAATTAACAAGGGGGTCCTGGGAGTCCCTCTGCCAGACATTAGTCCTGGTTACGAGAGACTTACCCAGAGTCTTTAGCTCACTATCTTTCACAGAAAAGAACTATCCCAAACATATTAGTCTTTGTCCTGCCCTGGGGCAGTCCAGCACCGAAATGCTAGGCAATTCTCCTAAGAGGAACTTTCCGCCTCCCCAATCCCCCTGCAACACAGTTTCCCTTCACACACAGGGACAGGAACCTACACCGCAGGGTCCTTTTCTTTCCTTTTATTTTATTTTTTCTTTAACTTTACATGTCCACCGCTTTCCTTTTTAGAAAAACCAGAGGACACCCCTAAAGTCACGGAACGGCGATCAATTGCCTAGCATTTCTCCTAAGAGGAGAATTGCCTAGCATTTCGGTGCTGCCCAAGGGCAGGACAAAGACTGATATGTTTGGGATAGTTCTTCTCTGTGAAAGATAGTGAGATAAAGACTCTGGGTAAGTCTCTCGTAACCAGGACTAATGTATGCCAGAGGGATTCCCAGGACCCCCTTGTTAATTTGCATATTTAAGTAATTTAGGGTCTCACCCTAAGTTACTAGGGGAATCCAGACGTGGACCCCTTGCTCACTACTCTTAGAGAGGCACAGCTCCTCACTATTGTTAAGGTCCAACCAGACCGAAACACGTGTCTGGGGATGCTGTTGGTACTCTTGTTCAGAGGAGAATTGCCTAGCATTTCGGTGCTGGACTGCCCCAGGGCAGGACAAAGACTGATATGTTTGGGATATTTCTTCTCTGTGAAAGATAGTGAGCTAAAGACTCTGGGTAAGACTCTTGTAACCAGGACTCATGTCTGGCAGAGAGTCTCCCAAGACCCTCCTTGTTATCTGCAGGTTTTGGTATAGGGCAGAACATTATCTTTGAAAGGGGGAAAAACAAAATGTGTATGCAACACTCTATGTACCGGCGTTAAAACCAATGTTGGCCTCGGGCATCCTCCAGTGTTGGTTTATGCTATCTCCAGATTTAAATAATTATTTTCACAAGTGGCTTCAAGGACGTTGCATAATGACAATGTCCCATGAGATAACAGTAGAATCCTAGTGTTGGTCCAGAAACGTTCTCAGACCTTGGGATTTGCAGGCTGCTTCAAAGGAATCACGATACAAGCAATGTGTGATGCTACTGGTGGTCGTTTTAGATCCCGGAAACGTTTCCCTATCGTGTATGGCAAGGCTTGTACTTTGCATTAGTATTTTTACATTTGCAACTCCCAATCTGAGACTGAAATGTAAAAAGGCTATTTACAATGCGTTTGCTGATTTTCCCACATGGACCTTTTTGGCCTGTACTTCGGCCATACTATTTGTCAAATTGCCTACACCTATCAACTCAGCCCTGGTAACCCAGGCACCTTTGCCCCTTCCAGTAACTCCTAGTATAAGACTGTCTTCTTCCGAGTCTTCAGTTCTGTCGGAACATCCCACAAAAGAGTAACATCCACCTATGATGCAACCCAGAATGCAGCTTGCATTCTGGTTTGCAGATTAGACCTTTGGGTTTGTTACGCAAGACTGTATGCAGTGCCTATAGTAATCTATGGTTTAGAATCCCTATTATCGATTGACCTGAGGTGGTTGCAAATAGTCAAAGGAAAGTTCTGGAAGAAACTATTAGGCCTACCTACGTGTGTTCCGATGGCCGTCATTAAGTTGGAGAAGGGCCTTCTATTATTAAAGTCATTGGTCTTGAAGAGGAGAGCGGAACTATGTGTAAAAATGTGTAATGCCCCCGCAAATTTGCTCCTGGTTAGCATGTGTGAGGATGTGCTAAAAAAAAAAAGGAGAATTTCTTGTTTAAGAAAAGTATGGACACATTGTTAGAGGATATAGGCTGGACCCCTAAATGGGGAGATGATTTTGCTTCTATGGAATTCATTTTGGGGCAACGCATGTACCATTGGGGCTGGCATGAAAACTTTGTTCATTTAGGCACACTGAAAAGATATAAATTTGTCTTGTATGTACTGTACACTTTCAAGAGATCACACAAATATCTAAATCTGAATCCATCTCCAAATCTCAAGAGATTTATATTGTTACTAAGAATTAGTATCATCTGCCAGACCTTTCTGTTGTGGGGGTTGAGCGTCAAGTCCCAAAAGATGAACGTTACTGTTGCATATGTTTTAACAAAACGGTAAGCGAGTCTGGTAAACATGTACTAACAGAATGCCCTAACATGGGAAAGGTCTATATGAAACATTACGGCAGATTGGAGTCAATTAGAGAATCGACCTTTTGGCTGCAATGCATCAATACGAGAAATGGAAGTATGCTTATGTCCCTATTTAGAGTATGGTCAATTGCTGAAAAGCAATGGAACACAAACATTTAATTGTTCTGGTGGCATGATATTTTTCTACTCTAACCGGCCATATGACCTGAATTGAAACTAGTTAATTGAACGATTGTCTACTTGATTAGATAAATGTAATGAACTCTACAGAAGGCAGATTGTCTGATTGTCTATTGATTGACCTTTAGGATTATATGATGGTCTTGATGATTTATTTGATGGTTTGTATGGTCAATTGATTGATTATACGATTATTTGATTATATAAAAGTATCATTTTATAATAGATTTCATTATATTTTATCTGATAGATGTACATATAATTTTGATCATATACATGGACATTTATTTTTATTAAAAATCTTTATGATTTATTATGTGTAAAGTTTTCTTCGTAAACTGTATCACATTAAATAAAGTATGCAGTAACCCTGTGGGAGACTACACCAGTCTTTTCCTCTTGGTATTAGGCAACCCACCTATTGGTATAGGTCTGAACTACACAAGTTGGTAGAGTGACTAAGCAGCCAGCCTTATCTCAGGAGGGGTAAATGTGAGCTGTAGCATCGAAATCCACAAATACAGTATCCAAATAACACTTCCACTCAAGGTTTTCTAGTAAAATAATTATTTAATTACATAATGGTCAGTATTAAATACGCATTCTTTAAAAAGAGAAATGTGCAACAATAACAAATACACTTCATAACACGTTCTCAGAATCCAGATAAGCAAGTAGATACTCTTTAGAGATGCTTCATACACACTTCCTACACCCCGACGTGACTTTAATTACTAGGACAATATTGGCATTTATATATCACTTTTGCACTTGGTAAAATCTGAGGTTGTGGAAAAGGTTAGTGAAGGAAAAGGGTTAACAGATTCTCAGAGCATGTGAGCACTTTTCAATTCCCCCGATGAAGTCTAGATAAAACCTTTCCCAGCAATACTTAGTAAAACCAATGTATCACGGCTGTGATAGTACTGTGAATTTACTAGTCTGCGTCTCACACTTGGAAACTTGTTAGCATTGCATAGACTAAACCTAGAAAGTGCCCACTGTGATAATACTATGAAAGCGCTGTGACTTACTCGCCTGCACAGCACACCTGAAATTGCTCTTGCTGGTCTGATTCATCCCTGGTAGGTGCCCAGCGTGATAATACTGCTACTTGCTTACCTGTACCGCTCACCTGAAAATTGCTCTAGTTAGATTTATTCACATCTGGAGGCTGCCCACTGTGATAGCACTGCGATTTGCCTCCCTGTGACGCTCTCCTAGAACTGGTCTTGTTACATTGATTCAAATCTAGAGGGTGCACGCTGTGATGGTACTGTGATTTATTTACACTGTTAGAAATTGTTCTTTATAAATTGATTCACATCTAGAAAGCTACTTTAACTCACATTGTGAAGTACCCCCTGAGATGGCACTGTGACTCACTTGCTTGCGCTGCACAATTAGAATTGCTCTCACTCGCTCGACTCGCAACTAGAAAGAGCCGCAAGAGATAATACTGTAATTTACTTACCTATGTTTTAGATCATAACTCAACCCAAAAACTCACCCCCATATCACTATTTTTACTCTCTACTCTACACCATCATACAATTAGAGTGCAGCTACACCCCTCGATCAATTTCGGCCTAACTGCTCACATACGAACATTACCCCATGAACACCTAATCATTCTAATTAAAACGCAGCTATATCCCATGACAAACCAGCCTAGCTGCACACATAAGCGTCCTACAGGCCTTACGCAGCCAGAACCCAGTCTTGGTGTCCACCTGCCAAACTGCACACATTCAACGGATATTAATACCACCACACCTAATGCTAGGATGCAGCTACCATGAGACAATTACATCAGCTGCACACATAACTGGTGCACCCAAGCACCCTACAACACCCCACTCACTCAATTGACCTGGACTACGGTCCACAAGGGCGTTCAACCAACCAGCGCTTTGAGGTCATACCAATGATATATAGAGCGCTATATAAATGCCAAATAACATAACATAACTATAGGTTTCTCCCAAATGGTGTCTTGCCCCACTCATATTGCGGGGTATAGCCTTGATTGGCTTCTTGTACACCATCTTTCATTAGCTAACCTGATTATTTCTCCTTGCATATGGTTGAATCATTCTCTGCTGTCATTCCATATTAATCTTCCAGAACCCCGAGCTAGACTTAACAGCAATCCTAGATCTGTTGTGTGTATGCGTAATTGGAAGTTTTTAACCCCTGAAAAATGTTCTCCTTTACTTCCGAACATGTTTGGTGCCCTGGAAGGTTTTGGAAAGGCCGATGAGCTAGCTCATCACATTACAAACACCCTTGAGGTGGTTATCAATCAGCTAGCGCCTTTTAAAAAAAGAAATCAGTGCATAAAAAGTGAATCTATTAATAAAGGCTCGTTTGATGACACCATAATTCAACTTAGGCTGAAGAAACGGACTGCTGAACGTTGCTGGGACAAGATTCCTTCACCCACCACTCTGGCCAACTATAGCATTTCGGTCAAGCAATACAAAGAAGCTATTATATCTGCTAAGTCTTCTGTATAATGATAGGATTATGCATGCAAAATCCAGTTCTAAGGAACTATTTGCTATCGTAAGTAAAGTCAAGGGTAAGCCATGTTCTGTGCAGGCTCCGGTGAAAGATGAAGACTGGTACCAAACCATTCATGATGTCTTTATTAACAAGGTTAATATGCATCAAAGTAGCATTCAGTCCACCAGGGACGCATGTTATCGCAGGGACAACTCCTGCTAAATCCAGCTCGTCTAAAACCACCACCCCACTTTTCTTCCTTTGTCCCTTGCTCTGAAACCACTATTCTACAAATTGTCTCTGGTATGAAGCCCACTTTGTGCCAGGGTGATGCCTGCCCCTCCAGCCTCTTCATTAAGTGCTTGGATGTGCTCTGAGCTTGGGTTACAAGATTTATTAACCTATCATTTGCCAAGGGGTCTGGCCCATCATTTCTCAAACAGGCTTGGGTCACTCCTCTCTTAGAAAAGGAAAATCTTGATCCCATTTCTGCTGAGAACTACCAGCCCATTACAAATGTCCCTTTTCTTCTAAAGATTCTAGATAAATTGGCATATACCCATTTTCAGAACTTTGGTGAATGGAATGATATACTCGTGGTTCATCAGTCGGCTTGCTTTCAGAATGGGGCATGTTACTGAAACTGCTATGATGGATCTCAAGGCAGCATTGATCTTGGGCAACCAGCAATGTCGACGTTGTTGGATTTGTCCTCTGTATTCGGCCTTGTGGATCACGCATTATTAGAGGATAGAATTCGAACTGTAGTAGTTTGCTCTCCCAAGGCGTCTCAATGGATCTCTTCTTTCCTTGGTCCACGTAATGCTAGAGTGAGTTTTGGTGAGACCTTCTCGAAGCCCACTCCTATCACTTGTGGTGTCCCGCAGGGGTCATGTCTCTCCCCCTCCCTGTTTAACATTTATATCATCCCCTTTCTGAGACTTCCGACAGCCTGGGTGTCCAGTATACTTTTTATGCGGATGACCCCCAGGTTGTCGTAAAAAGAACAGGTTCCTACTCTCAGGACTTTAACAATCTTAATTCCATTTATGCTGCAATTCATGTCTGGATGGCTATCAATTCTCTTGCATTGAATACGAGAAAGACAGAGCTTTTGATCATTGCCTCCAGCTCTAAACTGAAATCTCTACCACCCGAATATAAGAGTTTTCTCATCTTTGGCACTATGATTCCTGTGGCAAAAATGGTGAAGACCTTTGGTGTTGTCTTAGATGCAGAGCTAACAATGAATCAGCATGTTACTCAGACTCGATCCAATTGTGGGCTGATCAATAAATTATTGTGTAACATTCGACCTTTTCTGACTCACGAAAATGCAGCAACTCTTGCCACCGCCCTTATTAACTCCTGCCTAGACTACTATAACAGCCTCCTGAGCGGCTGCTCGCAGTCCAACTTGTCATCTCTTCAGCTCTCACAGAATGGAGCAGCTTGTGCCATCTCAGGCCTTTCAAGACAAGCTCATATAAGTGCATCCAGGCGGGACCTTCACTGGCTGTCCGTGAAGCTCAGATTAACCCATAAACTCATTATGCGGACTCATAAACGTCTTTTCAATCTTGCTCCCAAATATCTTGAGGAACGTCTCCTGCTCTATGCTCCATCCCGCACTCTCAGGTCTCAGAACTAATTCAGAATTGTACAGCCTAGATTTAAACTTGCCAAGGCTGGTGGATGCATCTTTAATGTCCAGAGTCTGATTGATTACTTGGAACTCACTCCTGTATAGCCTTAGAGCTATTCAGACAACAGTGGAGTTCAAAAAAAGGTTGAAGACATATCTCTTCAACCTACACCCTGATTAATCAGTCTTCCCCCTCTCCTTTTTGTCCTTTGCCTCTGGATATCTTGCCCTTCCTGAATTGCTTTTTGTTTTGTCTGTCCGTTGTATGTGTGCGCTCTGAGGCCTCCGGGCATGTTGTGCGGTTTATAAAAACTTTTAATAATAATAAAGACACTTAAGTCTAACCAAACCCTGTCAAGGTAGGGTAACAGAGCAGTAAGGCTTAGTATCAGGAAGGGCTTGAGAGCGATCTAGTGCTATAATGAGACCCACACAGAGTACAGGTAGACTGAGACCTATACAAATACATGTGTAATTATTTATTGGGACTTTGAGTACACTCTTAACATATGAAAACTTCAGATAAGTATTGTCACTACAATAATGTTAAATACATATATACATTCTCTATTGGGGGCTCTGACTAGAACCCCTATGATTTACCTTTGAGACTGTTAAGTAACAGCTAACATAATCATAAGCAACAATTTCAATAACTAAGTGGTAAATCAAGTGAAGAATTAGAAATATGTAGATTCAAACCCAGAAAACAGACACATAATCAAGAAGAAAAAGTACAGTAAGAAACTCATGAGCAATCCTAGAATTAGATCTCAAATTTTTAATAAGTGTCTATATATGAAGTAGGGCCTAGTGCCTAAAATTCACCCATTCCACAAGTTATACTGTTCTGGTAAGTTTACTGCCACCACACTAGGGAAGGAAGGGGGAGGGTGCGGGTCCTTGACCAGACCACCACAATCCTAGTCAGGCAAAGAAGAAATAGTGCTAGGACATTAAACTCATGTAACCCTGGAGGGAGGGGGGCACAAATAAGTAGTGTAACTAGCCCCCCCCTTATTTCAATACTTCCAGGGACCACTTCAGGTGTTCCTAGATCTAATGGGCACATTTATGCAATTTGTCAGGTCAATGGAGGTCCAGGGGCCGCAGGTGCAGAGGTCAGTTTCAGCACCACAACTGGGTAGGGCTAGTATGTCGTTCAGATGGTTCTGAAGACGGGAAACTGGACTTGGTTGGCCCAAAGATGTAGACTTCCACGGGACAGGTGACATCATGAGACCTCCATGGCAAGCAGAAAGTTCGATTCAGTGGGAGTCACCACGATCAAGCAGCGACAGGCGATCTTCGGTAGGTGAACAAAGGAGCAGGCCCTGCATCGCTTCTGTTGGGACTGGATGTATGAAAATGGAGGAGCAGACTACTTGTGCGCACGTTGAATATCTTCTAAGTTCCAAGTATGCACTCAGAATGGCGACAGCTGCAGCAAAGCAGCCCAGGAGAGTGCTGGGCAGTTCCTGGATGGTCCAGAGGCACTTGGTTCAATGGGCATGCATCCTTGGTTAGTGGTCGGGACTGGTTGTTGCCACTGGGCCAGATGTCGGTGCTGGTCAGCTGCAAAGGTAGTCCACAAGTCTTCAGCAGGCTGCACTTCTTAATAAGGGTCTTAGCTCCAAGGATGAACTGCTGAATGGCTGCAGAAGGAGTCTTTTGGACTGGAGTTGCCATCAAGTGCACCATTCAAATTAGCTGGGGTTTTGAATCATGGAAAGCCACTGGACAAACACTCTGCCTAGCAACATACACACTGAGGGTTGGATGTGGACTGGGACAAAACAGTCCCAGCTCCCACATCCGGCCACACACAGACCGCCACTTTGTCCGGGATAGCAGAAGCTGTCCCCGGGAGAGGGCTTTGCATGTATGGCAATTCCGGACCCGAGAGGGCCGGAAGGACAAAGTACAAAATGGTCAATTGACAGGCAAAAATCTTTTGCAAAGACATTTTAGAGTATGGAACAAGTTACTTACCTGTAACTAGTGTTCTCCAGCATGGGTCTGGCATGGATTCACATGCTCATGAACATTCCCAGTCGCCAGGTTGGGAATCCTCGGTAAAGAAAAAATCAGTTTCAGTTTCTGAACTGTCTTTCTACTAATAACCAATCATTGGTCTCTGGGTCATACTGCCCCCAGCCAATGACTGCCCTCTACCTAAACCCCTCCTCTGGCAGCCATCTTCAGATTTGGTAGCACGTAAAGTGGCAGTAGGACCAAGTGAAGAGCCGCAGAGGGGTTGGAGGGAGGGTTTGCATGTGAATCCATGCCAGACCCATGCTGGAGAACAACAGTTACCGGTAAGTAACTTGTTCCTTCTCCAGCATGGGGTCTGGCATGGATTCACATGCTCCTGAATACAGGAATACATAGCAGTAACCACATGCACAACCATGGGAGGTGGCAAGGCTCAACTTTAAGCATTTCAACAACTCAACATTAAGCATGTCTTACCTCCTCACTAGGCTCACCTTCAAACGAACAGGTTGCGCAGCACTGCCTGGCCGACTCTGGACTGCTCCCTGGAATCCCGGTCGACACAGTAGAATCTCATGAAGATAAGTGTCGACCTCCACGTAGCAGCCCTGCAGATGTCCAGCAGGGGCACACCAGAAATGGAACGCCGTGGTAGCAGAGATTGCTCTGGTTGAATGGGCTCTTGGACGGCCGGGCAACAGTTGGTTTGCCAACCGGTGACAGTGCATGATGCAGTTGGAGAGCCATCTGGAAATGGAAGCCTTCGAGAGGGCCTTCTCTTGGTTCACAGGACCAAAGTTCACAAACAGCTGTGATGTCTTCCGAAGACTCTTCGTGCGGTCCACGTACAACTTCGGCAGTCTAGCCACATCCAGCGAGTGCAAAGTCCTCTCAGCCGGCGACGAAGGCAACGGGAAGAAAAGAGTTAACACCAGGGGCTCGTTGAGATGGAAGTCCGACGGCACCTTGGGCATGAAGGAGGGGTGCGTCCTCAGCACTACCCTCATCTCATGGAATGCCAGGTATGGAGGTTTACAGGAGAGGGCCTGGATCTCTCCCACCCGTCATACAGAGGCAATGGCCACAAGAAACGCTGTCTTCGACGATAGGAGCTTCTTCAGTGCCGAACGCAAGGGAGACCCATGAGCCTGGTCAGCACCACGTTGAGCTCCCACGCTGTGGCCGGAGCCGGAGCCTTCCCCGGCGTGAATGAGCGGAACAGTCCTTTCATGAACTCCTTCACCAGGCGGTGAGACCACAGCGACGACCGCCCCAGAGTTCTGGTGTAGCTGGAGATAGCCGCCAGGTGGATCTTGATGGAGGCATGTGCCAGCCCCGCCTTGGCCAACGACAGCAAGTACAGCAGCACTTGAGGGGCCGCAATCTGTAGAGGGTTGATCTTCTGTGCACGGCACCAGACAGAGAACCTTTTCCACTTATGTCCATAGCACTTAAGAGTCGAGGACGCCCTGGCGTTTGCAAGGACCTCCTTGCAGTCCGCCAGGATATCATAGCCTCCGAACTCTAGTGCTGCAGGAGTCAGGCCTGCAGGTTCAGCGATCCCGGGTCGTGATGTAGGATGGCGCCTCGTTCCCTGTAGAGAATATCCGCGTCCGTCGGCAGTATGACTGGGGGCAGGGGAGACACCAACAAGTGCAGAAGGTCCGGGAACCATATCTGCCTCGGCCACGCCGGTGCGACGAGGATCATCCTGCACCGGGACCGTCTGAGTTGATTGATGAGTCGCAGAAGCAACGCCAATGGTGGGAACGCGTATATGAACAGGACGTCCCAGGGGAAGGAGAATGCATCTCCCATGCTCCCTGGCTGGGGAAACCTGCTGGCGAACCTCCGGCACTTGGTGTTCACTGCCGTCGCGAACAGATCAATCTGGGGACTGCCCCATTGTCGGAATAGGAGATCCACTTGATGCTGCCGAAGCTCCCACTCGTGGCAAGAGCGCAGCTCCCTGCTGAGTGAGTCGGCGACAGTGTTTTTCATTCCTGCAAGATGAAAAGGTACCAGGAACATCCCCTGGGCAACGGCCTAGTGCCACAGATCCTGCACTTCCTTGAATGGGGCTGGGGATCTGGTGGCTCCCTGCTTCTGGATGTAGAACATCGTGGTGGTTTTGTCGGTGAAGATCCGTACCACTTTGCCCTGGAGGGACGGAAGGAAAGACCTGAGGGCCCAGAACACGTCCCGGAGCTCCAGGACGTTGATGTGCAGGGACCCCTCCTCCAGGAGCCAAAGGCCTCTTGCGTGGAGATCTCAGGTGTGCGCTCCCCATCCCTCTGGGAGGCATCTGTCATCACTGTCTCCTGATGCGCTGGGGTCTGGAAGTCCATGCCCGCTGCGAGGTGTGCGCGGGCGCCCCACCAGCGGATCGCTTGACGGAGCGTCTCATTGAGGGAAATCTTGTCTTCGAAGCTGCCCGTCGCTTGCATCCAATAGGCATCAAGGAACTCCTGCAGTGGCCGCATCCGCAACCTGCATAGACGCACAAGGTAGATGCACAATGACATCATGCCGAGTAGGGACTTGATGGACCTCAACCTGGCCACTTCCATGGTCAACAGCCGTTGTACCTTGCCCAGGATGGCCTTTGTCCTTTCCTCCGACGGTGAAGCCAACTGCACCACTGTGTCGTGTCTGGCTGCCAGGAACAGGGCGTCTTGCGACGGTACCAAGTGGGATTTCGCAAAGTTGATCGAGAATCGCAGATCCGTGAGCAGTTGGGAAGTCTTCGCTGTGTGATCAACTGCGAGTTCTCTTGACCTTGCTCAGATGAGCCAATCGTCCAGGTAGGGGTATACGTGGATCCCCTGCAGGCACAGAGGCGCCACCACCGGTGGCAGGCACTTTGTGAAGATTCTCGGCGCCGACTTCAAACTGAAGGGCAGTGCCTTGAACTGGTAGTGTCGCCCTTGGACCACGAATCGTAGGAACTTTAGATGTCCTTTGTATATGGGGATGTGGAAGTAGGCATCCTCCAAGTCCATGTATTTCTTGAGGTGGCGAAGATCTAGGATGGGCCGCCAGCCGCCGGTCTTCTTTCGGACGAGGAAGTACCGCGAGTATACTCCGGAGCCCTGGAGCCTCTTCGGGACGAGTTCTATCGCACCTTTTTTTAGCATTGCTCGTACCTCTAGAAGCAGCTGTGGCACGTGGTTTTCCTTCCTGGCCACGGGTGGTAGACGGGGACACTTTCTTTGGAACTCCAGAGGGTGCCCGTGGGCCAGGGCATCTAGCACCCAACGGTCGATGGAGATGGACTCCCACATGCTGACGAAATTAGCCAGCCGGCCTCCCACCGGGATGCTCGGGTGGGGGCCCGATGTCACGGCCGGTTCAGTCTTGCTTCGCCGAGGCCTTGCCACCTTGGCCTCCTTGGCGACAACGACGGTGTCCTACAACCTTGCTGCGGCTTTTGTAGGCTTCCTGCGACGAGGAGCGGGCCGCCTGGCGGTACGATGCGGAACTGCCGCCAAATCCTTTGGAGGCACCTTGAGACTTGCCTCTGGAGGTCCGAAAGGACGGCTGTCGTTGATGGAGAGAACCCAAGGCCCGGGCCGTGTCGGTTTCCGCCTTGATGGCCTGCAGTGACTCGTCCACTGTCTGGCCGAACAGGTTGTTCCCGTCTAAGGGCATGTCCAGTACCCTGGTCTGCACGTCCTGACGGAAATCGGTGGCCTTGAGCCAACCGCGCCAGCGAAGGCAAACGCTGTTGCCCATCTTGCGAATGCTGGTGTCGGCGATGTCCGTGGCCACCGTGATGGCGTGGTCCGAAGCCACCTCACCTTCCTTCAGGATTTCAAGGGCTTCCGCCCTCTTGTCGTCTGGGAGGAAATCCAGGAGGGGAGCGATCTTGAACCACAGCTCCCTGTGGTAGCGTACCACGATCGCGAGGGCGTTGGCCGCTTTGATGGTCGTCGAGATGACCCTTCCCATGGCGTCCAGCTTCTTCCCCTAAGTGGAAGTTTATGCCGTCGCCCCTGCCAATTTCTTCTTGGCCGCGGCGGAGACCACCAAATCCGGGGACGGCTGTGCTCGGAGGCACATAGGGGCGGACTCTGGGACCCGGTACTTCTTCTCGTACCGGTCCCTCTTCGCAGGAGCCGTGCTTCATCCCAGATGTCAGCCAGCAACGGGACCGAGAGGACAGTCTTCCTCTTGGCCTCCCGTCATTGGTAGAGGAAACCCTCCTTCTGCTCTTCGGAGCACAGCTGGAACAGCTACGATGCCCTGGCAATCATGGGGGTTATTGGAGATCCGTCCCATCGTCACCACTGTCGTCGTCCGTCCCCGTCGTCGCCGTTTCCGTTCCCGTCTCATCCCTCAGTGGGGGGGATGGAGGCGAACGATGGAAGGGAGTGTAAAGACTGGTAGGGGGTGTCTGTACTTCCGCTCTCTATATGGTAGAGGAGAGGCACAGCGGACCCCAGCCAAGATTCTCTATAAGGTAGCAATGGATGAGCAATCAAGGCCTAGCTTCTCAGGAGGTGATGCAGGCTGGTTCTTAAGTACAGTGTAGTCCCCGAACCCCCACAAAGGAATGTCCACACACTGTTTTACTGAAAACACAGTCTTTATATAATTAATATTCAAAGGTATGTACACGATCACAATAACGCACTTTGTACTTGGAAGTCAATAATGATAAATATATACAAGTCTAAAGTGGTACCACTAATGTTATCGAATCTCATTAAAGTGCATCAACTGTACGGTTAAAATGTCACACAGATTAAGAACGAGAAAACGAGCAATAGAGATAGGAAGGAACGCAAGATGGTTGAAACAGTAGGCAAAATACTGGCCCCTTACCATAGACACAGTTCTGTGTGGAGATCCCCCCACCTGGGCAACCTGTAAAATAAGGATATATCGCACAAGCCCAGTCCATATGTTCAATAGTCTCACTTCTTCCTATTAAGGTTTTACCCCCCCAATGTCCCTGGTGGAGTAGAGTTCTCCGACGATGCGCCGACCCCATCCTTCTTGATTGCCTCCCTTTCAGGCGGGAGCCACGGATCGTCGAGAGGTGTCGGGGAACTTGGCGTTCGGTGTCAGGGAATTGACGGCCCTTCTTGAGTGCCCTCCCTCTAAGGCAGGAGTCACGGGTCATCGAACGTCCGACGGTGAACAGGGTGAACTACGGCAGGGAAGTGGCAGCTTTGTTCCTAGTGGTGCTCATCGACGACAGAGCGTTGGCGTCCTGCAAGGAACAGGCGTGCGGGGCACCTTGGTGACGATAGTTCTGGACCGCAAAGAGATGATGAAGAACTGTGGCCCACCAAGGGCATTGAGACGTTGGCGTCTCTGTGGTCTTTAGGTGGCAGGAAACCCACCGGTGGATGTTCCTCGGCACGTCGACGGTCGGGCCTTCTCCAGCAGGAGACAAGCGGGTGACGATGCAGACGAGAGCGTCCGATGATCAATTGAAGTTCTTAGGCAAACGGGAGCATGGCGGCTCCAGTCGGCGACGGCGGTCGTCGACAGTGGCGGACAACAGTCCGGGTGCTTCTCCTTGGAGTTCCGCAGCAGTCCCGGTATCGGGTCGGCAGCCTGTCGAAGGTCTGTCTACCAGGGAGCGTTTGCAAAGATCAGCTGTGCACGATGGTCCCTCGTAGCTCAGGAAGAAGGCGCCTTACCAGGTCCTCTCTGGGTCAGTCCTTGGAAACACAGCGGCCTTCAGATAGCGAGGGAGAGTCACAGCACTCCTTCTCGTCCAGCGGGGGTTTCAAGGTCAAGCGTCAGTTACTCCAGTTACTCGTCGTAGTGGACTTCAGCTTCGGAACACTTCCTAGTAGTGAGAGGTCCCCAGATATACTGTTGATCTCCCATTCATTCCGCTGGGTCACACTCAAGCATCCAATCACGACTACGGGCATTCATGCAGGCATGCAGCCAATCAGGCACACAAGGTATTCAGGCCATTCACTTCTCTCCAGACACTCACAACAAGTTATGTGTATTGCGACAAGTACCGAGCCATTCAACACTCCAAGCCGCATTCATACCGGTTTCGGGCAGGGTTGTCTCAGTCATTGTGTCAACCACCAGATACTAGACACCCACAACACAGAATGCATATTCGTTACACACTCTATTCACCCAGGTCCCACCCACAGGAGGTACCCACAACATACATCACCAGGAAGGCTCCAGCTAGTCTGGCCGGGCCTTCACAACAACACCATATATGGCATTTCCACCCAACAGCAGGTCAGGGGGAAGGGATAGAATCAGGGCTTCCCAGGACTTTGGGAAAACAAGGTAATGGGTAAACGAAAGCAAGAGGCCACCGGGGCCATCTTGTTTTCCATCAGGAATCAACTGATCCCAATGGCAGGGCCGGGTGTATCCCAAAATGGAGGATACTCTGCGCACTTGTCAAATTCAGCATGGAGCTGCCACCATCCCATACCCTGCTCTGTGGGCCACCCACAGGCGCCCAAAAACCTACACTAGAGGCACAGGGTTGTACCCCCACCCATGGGTGCCATAAGGGTATCCCACGGGTCTGTTCACCAAACCAAAAGAAAGAGAGCTGCACCGTCAGGAGTTCCGCATGAACTCCTGCGCGGAAAACACGACAGAACACACGATAAAGAGCAGTAAAGGACAAGGATACGGAGGCCCTGTCCCTCCGATGCATGTCCAGCATCACAGGGAGGGGGAGGATGGATTTGCCTCCGCTTGTTCGGTGGGCTCCCCGACAGTCCAGGCACCGCCGGATCGTCCGCTGGGTGTAAGGGAAACCTTGTCCTTATCTCCGTACACAGGGTCTGCAAAGCCATCAGGATTGCTCCTGAATTGTCCTGTGGCATAGGCATCGGTTGCGACCTGGAACGACAGCTGGGGTGTGGGGTCCTCCGTTTCCTCTGCGGCTCGCTGCTCCTTGTCGGCCCCACCGTTGCTCTCTACGTCTGCCTCGTCGGGATCCCACCCCTAGGACCTGACTTCCTCGAACTTCTTGTCCAGGATCTTTTTGATGCCAGCCAGCTCATCCTTAGAGGTGGTATCTGTGTCTGTTAGGGCTACCGTGCCCCCCCTCTTTCTCGTCCCGGGGTTTCACAGGGGTCTTCTCAATAGGCTGGAAAGATGATTCCCTCTGGGGTGGCAGGGAAACTCTAGGCCCGGAAGTCGTCTCCACTGGGGTAGCCTCCACAAGCTTCGCCAGGGCCGCCACGACTCCTTCCATCGAGGCCATCGCTACGTGAATCAGGGCCTTCATGACCTTGGGCGCGTCCAAGGCCTTCACCTTAGGGGCAGGGTCACCGCCTCGCCCCCCCCCTTGGCTTTCTCCATCGGGATTGACTGGGGCTTCTCCCCAAGCTTACCCAGGTTCTCCGACTTCCTTTTCCCCGAGCCAGAGCATTGGCTCGTGGATGATGGCGTCTGTGACATCGCGCCCTGCCTGGCAGCCGAGGAGCCCGAACCAACGGACTTTCGGTGCTTTGTCTTTTGTTGGGCCCCTGTCGCTGGAGCGCCCTCAAAGGTCTTAGAAGATCGCTCAGACTTCTTCTCACATGCCGCTGGACTCTTCCCCTCCAGCAAGTTGGTGAGCAGAATATGATGGTCCTTCATTGTCCGGACGGACATGTTCTTACAGAATGCACAATCCTCCTCCATGTGCGACTTGTCGGCGTGAAGGCAGTAGAGGCACTGGGAGTGCTCATCTTCCTTGAAGACATTCTGTAGTCCACATCCTGGGCAGTTCCTTGGATCCAGTACGTGTCGAATCTCCTTTGTCCTGGGCCATGTCCGAATCGGGGTAGGCCTCAAAGGTCTTCCGGAATCCTCCAAGAAGTGCAATTCGACGAGAATCCGCCCTTGAGGGGCGTAGGAAATTCCGAAACGGGTCCCCGTTGATCGGAAGAAGAATCGGTGGAGCTTGAGGCTTGAACTGACCGAAAATATAAGAGTCAACTCTTCGAAAAAACACGACACGTAGTAAAAGCTTGAGAGCTAAAGCACAAGGACTCTCAACACTTGAACGTGCAGTAAAAATCTGAAGATGGCTGCCAGAGGAGGGGCTTAGGTAGAAGGGAGTCATTGGCTGGGGACTGTATGACCCAGAGACCAGTGATTGGTTATTAGTAGAAAGACAGTTCAGAAACGAAACTGAAACTGATTTTTTCTTTACCGAGGATTCCCAGCCTGACGACGGGGAATGTTCATGAGCATGTGAATCCATGCCAGACCCCATGCTGGAGAAATGGTACTATTTATGGCACGATGCAGTAAAATTCAAAAGTGGAAAAGCAACATTTCAAAAACACGGTAGAAAAATATCCATCGTGGACACATTGTAATTGTAACCACAAAGTTACAAAAAGGAAAAGATAAAGGATACAAATTGTCCTAACCACATTTCACTTCAAGGTGATGTGTGCAGCTTTTAGAAATACAAGAAATCCACTAAGGGAGACAGACTCCAAGCACTGATAGCCTTCGGAATTTTTCAGTTTCCCCATAAGAGTGAGCAAAAAGTAAGGAAAATGAGTTTGAGGGCTTTACTTACGTCCAAAAAATCAGGTCAGCCAGAAAACAATAGCAAAAAAGAAAGCGTGTCCCATAGACGTCTATGGGCCGAAAACAAAAAAAAAATCTTTCATAACTCCCAACAAGCAGGTCAGTGCCCTATTGGTCGACACAATAATGTAGTGTCCTAAAGACACAATTCAAACTTAGTATATGTGGAAGGTCCTAGGCCTGATGGTCAGCACCTAACCCATTTGGTACGGTATGCGAGAAAAAGGGAAAACACAATTTTAAAATATGAAATACATTTCTAAGGCCTAAATTCCATATTCATTTGAACCCCATAGGGTATTGCACAAGTGTTAATGCTCCAGCACATATAATAGTAGATTATTTGCAGAGTCAGAATGAAACTATTGTAAACCCTAGCCAAAGGCTTCCAAGAATTAGTAAAACATTTTTAGCAACAATTACCTGAATCATTCATTTCAAGGGAAAAAAATGTTCAGAGTTGCCAGAAATAGCCACAATGTTACAGTTACAGTCGGACGAATTTTAGTTATTCGTCCCATCTCCCGTAGGTGGAGACTCCCCCTGTGAGGCTAAGGATGGGAGCTTGCTCCGCAAGACCCTAAGCACCAAGGCAGGTGGGACTTCACTGTAAGAGACTTCTCCTTTGAGGAACTCCCTGAAGGAACTACCATAGCCACATAAATAGGACTGTCATCCATGGAGAATACTATGGAGGCTTCATGTTTGGCTGAAGGCAATGCAGGAAGAAATCCATCTGAAGAAAATAAGGAAAATATCCCTTTATGTGTATCAAACTGCGATGTGTCACAGCAGAAGGAGGAGAAGAGAGTCCGATACGCAGGGGAAGCCCCCTCGACCTCATCACGTCTTGTGGAGGCAGAGTGAAGGTACATCGGAGCCTGTAAATTTCGAAGAAGCAGAGCAACAGATTGTGAGACCCCAGAATCCTGGTGTACAGGACTAGAAGGAAAGTGGTACGAACCAGAAGAGAAGGAGAGGGCACTTGGTAGTGGCGCGATGAGGCATGCAGAGTGGTGGGCCGGACGCACGTACTACAGTGTCGAGACTCCGACAGGAAGTTTGCACCGGTTCCAAGCACCAGTGTATGCAGATGGTAGACGTCCGACACCGAGCCGAGGACGAGAGACCAAAGAATAGCAACGAGAGCGAGAAGCAGTATCCGAGCGAGGGCTGAGCCCTGCAACCCTTCCGGACAACACGAGAGGTACCGGGGGAGTTGGGTATAGCAGGAGGAATCATTTACAGGAAACAACTTGTCCCAGTCTTAAGGACTAAACCAATAACCAGGAAGTTGAATGGTTGGAACTGTGAAAATCAAAGGGAACACATAATAAATAATAATATAAAAAGAGAAGCTCGTCCCAGTACCAATATCAGAATATTGTTGAGGAGCCCAAATAAGAAAGGAAGTGAACAACTAGTGATAAGAGAGACATTTTAACAACCCAGGTGGGGAACTAACAGAGACTGGGAACTGAAACCTTGGGAATAAGGGCAAGAACCCTATATGTGTAAAGTTGAAGCGTGTGAAGAAAAAGCCCTAAACATAACAGTAAAGGAAAGATAAGGCTCACAATTGAAGAGGATAGAAGAACCCTACGTCCCAGAGAGAGCACAATTGTGAAAGAAAGCCTAAAAGGAAATAGAGTAAAGATACTTAGCAAAAGCAAAAACAGAAAGATTGTAAACAGTGTGTATGTGATACCAAGAAGAGGAGCAATTATTGTAGGGAAAACTACTACTGAGAAAGGACTGTAGAAAGGTCAAGAACCACAAATTGGCTTCAAGACCCAATAAGAAAGAATTTCAGAATGGACTATACTAAGAAATATATAGTGTAACAAGAAACTTGGATAAAGAGAAGACCAAGGGAAGAACAAACATTCGCCTGGCCTCTTTTTCTTTAATTATATTTAGTGGTAGGGTCAGCGAGGGTTAGCTTGGATAGAGGGCAAAGTTACTTTGGACTTCCTGACATCTGTTGGCCACCTTTAGTTTCTTTAGATAGGTAGGGTATTCCCTTTAGTCATAGGGAGAGATAGACCTTATTATTTTAGTTTAATAAGTAGAGTACAAAAATGGTGTCAGAGTGGGATGTAAACCAACTGATAGAAGTTGAGGAACTGTGCTATTTACTTAAGTAAGCTCCATCCGACCCACCACAAGGCCCATGAAAGAAATACATATGGACACTTTAAAAATCAATTTTAAAAAAATCACTGATAAGTACCAAAAAGACCAACCTTGGTCCAGACCTTACTGAAAGCCTAGATAATCCAGAAAAAAATGTCTAGGGCAGGTATGTACCCCAGAACCAATTTCCGGAGATTTCCAGGTAAGTACACAGTTCCACTGGAATGAATAAGAGAAAGTTAAAGGGCATTACCTTCAGTGGAGGCAAGTCTGTTTTACCCCACAGGTACACATTCTGCGACAGACAACCCCAAGGAAGGCCAAATGAGACCCGAAAGAAGTGTTCCAGGGGTCAGAGGGACCCAGGCTTGATCGAAGAAGCAGCAGAACAGGAGAAACCCACCAATAGAAGTCTAAGTGGATCCTGGTAGACTCGTCGCCATGGAATGTGAGAAATCAGTGAGGATTCCTCCCAGAAACCTGGTCTGAGAACCTACTCATGTGGCCAGGGAAAGGCACACGCTTCCTGATCCTGTGTGTGGTGTACTGTGGGAGAATGCCATGTGGGTGTGCGGGGGTGTTGGTGGGGGGGGGTAACAGACCAGGAAGACTGGGATCCCCCTGTTCAACTTCCCCATAATTCCACACATTTAATTGATGTTTGCCAAAGTTGAAAGAAACACCTTTGTTGAAGGGGACAAGTGCCATAATCCCTTAAAGTACTGGGACGAGAAAGAGGACTGAAGAGGCATGCTGTAGCAGATGTCGGGCAATCTTGCCTAATAGCCCACACCTGAAGTAACCTGGGAGGCATAAAAGGCCCCCCCCAGGTGCAGGCAATGAAAATGAGCTGGAACTGTGACTGGAATGCAAGCTGTAGCAGTAGTAGTAGAAGGAAGAAGTCACAAGGCTGGCAAACCAAGCAGAAGTGAGAGAACAAGAAGAGGGTCCTTTCGCCCCAAACACTCTGCGCAGCGAAAGACATGCAGGAAAGCTGTCTTTCCCCATGTAAGCCTGATTGCCGTGGTTGCCGTGAAGAGGGCGCGCAGGAGATTGAGGTAAGAAGCAGTTGGCAAGACGTGGGTCTGAGGAGTGAGAGGGGCTCCTTAAACGTGCAGCGGGCTGCAGACACCTTTACAGAAAAAGGGTGTGGGCCCTTAAAACGCCAGAAGCAGGAGAAGTTGTGGCATAAATCAGGAAAGCATTGCGACCTGCAGAGGAAGTGCGGTCAAAGAAGCCAGTGAGTGAAGCACAGCATTCTAACACCTTGCACGAAAATTTACGGGTTACAGTATCCAGCTCCCTGTTAATTCGCGTAAGATTTAAAGTGAGTAGAAGTTGTTAGTTGAAGCTGAAAATACCCGAAAATACCAGAACAATGGAAATGTAGCACTTGCATTTAATGTGAAAGATATTTTTACTCACGTAGAAAGCCAACGCTGTTTTCATCCATTGTTCAATCTTTCAATGACTGTTACTATTTAAAGGAGTGATCGTGTGTCACTAATTAAGAAGAGTGAACGCTGCCAAGACCATTACCGGACACCTAACTTTGATAATGAAATTGCTGAAACCTTTAACCTGTGGAAACTATATTAAGAAGTGGTAGGGTGTGCTTAATTTTGATTCCTAAAGCAAGACTGAACTCTATTCTCTGCACTAACAAGCCATACCTTTAATTTCTAAGACAAAGTGTATACAATAATGAAGAGACCAAGCATTGCCAAAGCCAATCGTATCCTCATATCACCAATACAACCAGCCTTTCTCAAAGTGTTAAAAGCAATCTAACTGTACTATGAAGTTGATACCAGTGTATTTGTCTAGGATACAAGTGTGCATGCATCACCTGAAGCGAAGAGAGTGGCACCAAGGCTTCTGGTTGATTACTTGGGCTGATAACTGGCAGAAAGATGCAGGTATACTGGCTGCTTGTAAAGACAATCTTGAAGTTGGCACAACCTGTAGTGTCAGAGACTGTGGAAGACAGAAGTGAGTCTTAAAGGCAATGCTAGGTTGTTACTGTGGCAGACAGACAAGAGAGGCAAAAGAGCCTACCCCTTTTGAAGAGAGTTATTCAGAGGAAGAGTGTCTTGCCTACTTAATATGTCAATATGCCAACACACTCCAAGGGCAGGATTCTCGACTGGATAGCCACCTTAAACTGTGACACTATCATTGTATCCAACCAACCATGTGCGTGGACCGAGCACACCTCATTACCTTCAGTACCCTACTAAAATCATCCATACCACCCCTGATATTACACCTGCCACTGCCACAAGAAACGAGTACAACATAACCTGTCCTAAATTACTCCCACTTATCCTCCCTGCTCTCAACAATCTCTCCCGATCATGCTCTGACCCTACTGTCCTGGTATAGACACGTACAATCAGACCATGCTGAAAGCCCTCGACCGTATTGCGCCCACCAAACTTCGAAAACCTAAACTACAGGCCCTCCTCATCTCGTAATTCACGCCACAGTTGAGAACCTTTCGCAAAGAAAAAAGGCGCCTCGAATCACACTGAAAAAGCATCCCAATTGAAAAAAACAAAGCTAGCGTTACTCTAGCTACTTTAAATTATAAAGAGGCTATATTGCATGCCAAAAGAGATGCGTATAACAAACGCATTGAACTAGCTCAATCAAACACCCAGGAGTTATTTAGAATCTTAAAGGAACTGGAGTCTCCTGCCACTCCCCCTGAAACCTGTTCCTGGTGTACTAACATTCAAAAGGCCCTCCTCGGCAAAATCACCACCCTCCAAACTAAAATCAATGACAAAAAAAAAACAGCCTACAGACTAGTGTGCAGCAAAACATCCTTCAGGTCAGCGCTAACACTAATCTCAATACCCTAAAACCATTCTGCTTCTCACCTTTATCCACTACTGAAGTTGAGCACATCATTAATAACCTCAAACCCTCTGTCAGGGCGACCTATGTCCTGCTGCCATTATTAAGGAGGCCTTGCATAGTCTAGCTCCTTTTATTACCACGCTCATAAATTCATCATTCAGCTCTGGGATTGTCCCTGACAAACTAAAGGATGCCTGGGTCATTCCCCTCCTCAAAAAACCTACCTTGGATGCTAACATACCCACTAACTACAGGCCCATCACCATGGTCCCCTTCCTCTTAAAAATTCTTGATCGCGCAGCATACCTGCAGATCCAAGACTACCGGGAAAGTAATAATCTCCTGGGACTGAGACAATCAGGTTTCTGCCCCCGGTATGGTACTGTAACTGCCCTCTTAGATCTTAAAACTCAGATTGAAGACTTAAAAGATAAGGGCAAGCTTGCCCTATTACTCCTTTTAGATATTTCTGCAGCCTTCCATTTAGTAAATCACCAAATCCTCTGCCGCCACCATAAAAAAACTGCCGCCCACTTCTCGGACAAAGCCACGGCCTGGATCACCTCCTTTTTGGAAAATAGATCCATGAGTCTTTTCCCCTTCTGCCACCGCCGATCCAGCGCCGGTCACCTGCGGGGTTCCATAAGGATCATGTGTTTCCCCTACACTTTATAATGTGTTTATGAAACCACTCTGACATATTGGACTATCTGAGTGTCACATATACCAATTACGCTGATGACACCGAGATACTCATCCCTATCACAGGTGACCACAAAATTGACACTTTAGCCATCAACTCCATTTACCAAGTCATCCAGGCTTGGATGGCGCAGCATGAACTGTGCTTGAACGATGAAAAGACGGAGATTCTCATCTTAGGCTCTCACCAAAGACTTAGTAAGTTAGATCCGTCCTTCAAATCCTTCAGAATTGATGGCAATACCATTTTTCTTTGCTTTTCATTTTTTGTGATTACTTTTTCTATAATATACCCAGGATGTCCCATAATTATTTGTTTTCATGATTTTCAAGCCCATTGGCTTGCTTGCAGACACGGATCGTGGCTCCCGCTCTCTAGCGAGGAGCCACGATCACGTGTCACATAAAATGAGGTTGCTCGGCAACGTGCCGATGCAACAAGGACAGTCTGCTTTCGGCAGACACGGAGAGAACAGCTCCGCACCGTTTCCTTTAAGCGGTAAGACAGTTTCCACGCTTGCCACTACTCGATGCGTTACTATATGTTTGAAAGGCTCCTTATGCACACCTTCTTGTTTGCAGCCACTGCTAATCGAGCCTGGTGCTGCTGTCTGTTTTTTGAAGCTTAGAAAACGCCACTATTGACCTACACGAGGTAATAGACCATTTTCCCTTCTTAATTGGTTACTTGTCACTACTTCTAACCGTGGTACTGATCTGCTTTCTCTATTTTCTTTATTTTTCCGTCATTTCCTGCCTTCTGATTCTGCATACGATACTACCGGGTATGTGCAATCTTTCACATGTTATTGTATGTTATTTTATTTAACCATTTGAATGATGACTGTTCATGTTGATGTTTACATTCACATGCTTCGTTGGATATGGGATTGATTATATATGGACACTATTTATGTTATGGCTGGCACGATTTCATGCATATATTATGTTTAAATGGATTAGACTTGCCCTGATGAAGGAATTATTTTATTCCGAAATGCATTGGCACAATATATGTCTACAGATAGAGTGACTTGTGGCAAATTCCTCCTCACTAAGGACAATATTAGTGATTATTCGTTACTTTTTTACAAAAAACTTTGGTTTGAAGGATAAAACCAACATTGAAAACTACAACAAGTTTGAATTTTTTCTTGAATCAGCTGTAATGGTCATACTAACTGCATTTAGAAAAATTTCAACTAACATAAAACCCAAATTGGGAATTTCAGAGAGTGGCTGTATGAATGGGTATTTTACCTAATCTTTTGCTTCTAATACCATCCAAGTTGCCAAAGATACAAAAACGCTTGGCATCTATATCGACGCCACTCTATAACTTTCTAGACAAATTAACATTGTCTCCTATGCTGCATCATATACATGCAAGCTCATTACGGCATGTCGTACATTCCTATCACCAGTCATTTGCACTACACTAGCCATGACCCTGGTCCTGTCTAAGATTGACTATTGCAACGCCCTCTATCTCGGTACCAACCAATGCAATATCAACAAACTACAGATCATACAAAATAATGCCATTAGAGTGGCACTTAACATCCCTAGGAACCTCCACATCTTAGACTCCAGACGGAGCCTCCGCTGGTTATCAGTTTCCCAAAGAGTCTCACTTAAAGCGCTATTGCTAACACACAAAAGCCTCACGAACGAAGCACCTAGTTATCGGGCTATTAGATTTTCTTTACACACTTCATCAAGACCACTCAGAAGTGCTCAAACCAACTGCCATTTCAACCTCCAGAGATCAGGCGGGAGCAGCTTCCCAGTCATGGCTGCGAAACTATGGAACTCTTTATGCAATCCACTCAGAGCGGATCCATCCTTCTTGGCCTTCAAGAGCAAAGCCTGGCTGTCTGCCCAAGACCAGCCTTGATTATTAGCGCCCATTGTCACCTCTGACCTGGTACACCGGCTCCAGCCTGCTAGTTGCCCGTCCTGATTGTTAATATGTATAGTACTTGTATATTATCCTAAATTATACTTTTTGTTGCACTGCCTGTATTCCCCTCCCTTATGTATTCTGTTTTATGTACCCTGTGTTTTGCCTGTAACCTAAATGATGCGCCCGGATGTCCTTGGGCCTGGTGCACTTTACAAATAAAATAAATACAAAATACAAATACTTGAAGTTGCTGACGTACTTTGAAGTGTATCTTGTCGATGCCTGTCTATAAGTACAAATCACTGAAGCTGTGGTAGAAGTCTAAAGTTCTGAAGCTGTGATGGTATATATGGATGTCAGTGGATACAACACTGTTGTAGGATAAACAAAGTGGAGTACTGTTAGACAAAGGTGAGTGTTCTCATAGTGAATCAAGTAGAAGGGAAGTTGTTGAAGTGGAAACAGCGGCACTAAAACGTCATCCTGACAAATATACCATTGTATAGTATAAAACAGTTGACCAAGAACTGTATATTACAGGCAGTTGTAAATATTGCATTTCTTGTTGAACTGTGGCAAGTCTACTCGAAGAGTTGACCACGCATCAGAGCTGGGATTAGCATTGGTGCTATTTGGTGGAAGTGGAAAGTGGATATTTCATCAAGTAGAAGACATTTGCTATCATTGGAACTTTGGTTAACAACTTTTACATTGACTTTGAATCATCAAGAACTGATTTTAGACATTTCTTACTTTGGTTGAACACGAACAGCACTGACCTTGAATCCTGGGGAAGGGAAATCACCCAGGACATTAGAAGGTTATTTAAAGACTGTGAATGTTGTTCATGTTAAGCTGTATGGGCATACATTTTCTTTGTGTATTTGTTGCTTAGTGTGAGAGTTATCCTGTGTTAAGAGTGTTTTCCCATAGCTTTGGTTAGGCATGGAAATCCTCAGCAGAGAAGGGATTGTGAGGTATTTTGAATATTTTAAGAATAAAATGGCATATGTTGACAAATCAACTAACAATTTTCTGCCTCGCATTACTGACTCCTCACAGGAATCTCTTTCCCAGAAGAGAGGGAAACCTAGGGGTTAGCATCTCGAATAATTGTCCACCCCAGGACCGAAAGGTAGGCACTCACATCAGTAGATTTGGCAAACATGGCTTCAGCAGTGCAAAGACACTTAGTGAGTAAACTGGTCTTCCCACATGTGCAATTTGCAGGTTTTGGTTCTATAGGACATGAACCCTGGGCCAGAAATGGTCCCAGGAAAAAAAAACAGACTAATCCCAGCATTTTTACCTTCAAGCCAGTATGGAAAATCCAGCGAGGAAGACTTTAATAATGAGGGAACTCGATAAAACAGCTCCTAGTAGCAGGGTGAACAAAAGAAGACAGCAGCATGGCAACAAATGGTACCAGGAGGGAAGCAACCAGTGGTGGCCCCCTTGGTCACCCCTAGGTGAGGATCTGGTGGGTAGTTGAGGATTCAACCACCTTATAGACTTCTGCAGTTGCACACAGCCAATTAGAAGATTCAGGTGGTTAAAGGCAGGTGTTACAAAACTGCCCAACATCTTTTCTGGTATGCAGGGCTCACCCAAGCAGATGTGGGAAAACTTCAGGAGACTTTAGGGGCCCAGAGTAGACCTCCAGATGCAAACACCAAACTGTGATAGGCCAAACCACTGGCCTGTAAGCTCAGGTAAAGGTTATAAATGGCAGAAAACAGCAGGCATCAGCAAAAATCTCCTCCAGCAGATCTGCTTCCTACTCGTTGCAGGACAGAAATGCAACAGGAGCATGACAACGCCTAAAAACCCTTGCACAAAAGGGCTGGCCGAAAGCCAGACAGCCAATCACTAAATGGGGCTGAAGGTCAGATGACTCAACATACTGGTGTGTCAATAAGACTGCCATTCAGCCTTACCACCCATAAATTAAAAGAGATAATCCAGGGACCCCTGTCGGCCTAAGCCAGTTCGGACCAATATGGAGGCTGCCATAGAGGGCTCATAAAGAGCCCACCTGGTCATAACTACTATTTTAAGCCCCCCTCGTGGTCACCTAGCCAAAGAAAGGAGTAAGCTGTTAACCTGTAACTCCCGTTCTCAAGCACTGGTATCTTTCATAGAATCACATGCTGTGAATAATCCCCAGCGTCCTGCTGGGAATCCTCAGTTACCTTTTTGATTCACTTTGAAAAAGAAAAGTTCGGTCTCTTTTGTATGCCATCGCCCTCTTTATGGGTGCTTTAGACCCCATCTAATGGCACATTGAGTAGCAAGCTCCTCCTACACAGTCCTTCCTCAGATTCTGACTAGTCATGCTGGCTAGTTACACCTTGCGCTATTAGGCTTTTAGCTGGGAGGGGTTGACAGAGGGCTCATGTGAATCTATGAAAGATACCAATGCTGGAGAACAGGAGTTACAGGTAAGCAACTTACTCCTTCTCCAGCACTGGATCTTTCATTGATTCACATTCTGTGAATAGAATATGAAGCAGTATAATAACTGTTGATTGCAAGTTGGTAAAATGTCTACCTTATTGGAACAGACACTGCAGGGCGGCTCTCCTTATCTGGACATCCACTGCATTCTCTCCTTCCAGGGATTAGTGCTTTGTAAATGTGTGAGGCACCTTCCAGGTTGCTGCTTGGCAAATGTCGATGAGTGCGACACCTGACCATAGCCCCTCTGAGGCTGCCATGGCCGTTGTTGAAGGGGCATGGGGCCGCTCCTTTAGTGTGACAGAAAGCAAAAGCAGAAGTGAGCCACCTGGATATCCCATGCTTGGATATAGCTTTGCCTTTATTGGTAGGGCCAAATGCTATAATGAGCTTGTTTGAAGCCCTGAAAGAATTGGTTCTGTCCATGTAGTACTTGATCGCTCTTTTAAAATCCAAATAGTGCAATGCAACCTGCACTTGGGAAGAGGCATTGGGAAAGAAAACCATAAGCCCCACTAAGACTGTATTCAGGCTCCAGTCCACCAGAGTTTTTTTTGTTGGTGGAAATGACTCTTGCAAAGGCCGCGTGTAGAGCCTGCAGTTGGGTATGAGTGGGATGCACAACGACAATGCTGAGAAGGCGCATGCACTTGTGCACTGAAGTCCAGTTTCCTGGTGGTGGGAAAGTGGGAACTAATGAGGTTACTGTGGTTACTGTGTCTACTCGATCGACTGACAGCCGTACTTGTGGTTCCTCTGTGGAGAACAGAGCCCCAAGAAATGCTGAAGTCTTGGATGGCTGCAGAAAAGACTTCTTGTAGTTTGTTGAAAAACCTAGGTTCCGGAGCATCTGCATCCACTCTGATACAGACTCTTGTGCCCTTGGCCTGCGTTGGTGCCCTTACGAGCCAGTCTAAATACGTATAGACGTGGTGGTCCATTTTGCAGAGGCTTGCAGCAATGGGCGCCAGGCATTTGGTAAAGGTCAGAGGGGCCGAATGGCAGCACTCAGAATGATGGTACTTCCCGTGTTTTGGGTGGATTGCGATGAGGAAGTACACATCCTGGAGGTCAAAGGACCCCAGAAAACCGTGTGGTTTAATGGCCTTGATTACTTGTTGCAATGTCACCATTTGGAGCAATTGCCTTTCGATGAATTTGTTTAGCCCCCCGTAGATCTTTCTGTATGTGAAAGCTCCCCTTCAGCGTATTCTTCCACCATGAATGATAGAATGGGTGGTGGCACTATTGTCATTTTCGGAGGCCCAAAAGGCAATGGTGACTCATGTGGTCTTGTGTTTCCCTGTTTGAATTTCGATTTTTGGTTCCTGTGTGCCAACCTTGACTTCGACCCACTGGATGATCTTTGTTGCAAGGGTGACCTTGATCTTGTAGGTGCATGTGTCTTGATTGGGGTCTTCACCCAGGGCTGGACTGGTTAAAGCCAACCAGTTGTTTGACATTCACCTGCCAGTAGTCGTCTTGTAGGCAGCTGCGCTGGCTGTGAGGGCGTTAACCTGGCCTGCAGTTGCATTAATACGGACTGCAAAGAGGAGAGAACCTGAAGAGACAGCAACGCCTGGGGATTTAATAATGGTTGTATTGGCTGCCCTGGAAAAGGGCATCACATCAGAATAAACGATTGGTGCAGTAATCACCTGTATCTGTTTTTCCTCCAGCAGCTTTTCCGTCTCCTGCTCTCTCTTTGTGTTTAGGGAGGTGTTCTATAGCCTTAGCGTTGCCTTTGCGCGCTTTACAGTTTTTGGGGGCGTCCGTGGATGAGCGTGAGAAACGGTATTCCCCCCTTTCTGAAACACCCATACCCGACACCCCCTCAGTCTACATGTGATATGTTAAAGCAAGTCCCATCCTACCCCAGTACTTTTCCCTAAAGGGAAAAAGGCGAGAGCCTCATGGGAAACCAGAACCCCTGTACCCCCAACCCTACATCCCAAAATCCTACAAAACCCTACCCAATTCTCTCATGATTAATAGAAAACACTACGACTTCCCAACCCCCCCACACCCACTTTTTTATACCAACAGTGAGACGAAGAAGAGAGGGATTGAGAGGATGAAGATCATTGAGAAGAAACACACTCAGACACAGAAGACAGACTCTTCCCTTTAAACAACAGACTGTCCCCTTAACAAGGACCGGCACGGTCAGGCCTCCCTTGTTGACAATCAGTCTCACCTGAGACCTATTAAGCCTTCCCCTCAATATAAAATGCAGAGTCCACAGGCACACACTAAGCGAGCTGGGGATGTTGGATAGTGCACGGAATCCAGAGGGAGAAAACTCGAGCTGGAGAGAAACTGGAAGGTCTGGAGGAAGAAGGACTACCTGATTGCTGGGCCTGTGAGTACTGGGGAGGGTGCAGTGTGGAGAGGGAACTGTACCTCCAGGAAGCCAAACCAGGGGCAGCTGGGGTTACCTGGCGGTGCCCACATCAGAACTCCTACCCTGGGCAAAGCACGACAGCCCAGGCCTTTGAGGGGCAGGTGGGAAGACCCTGACCTCAACAAGTATCTTCATAAACTCCTGCAGTTCCCAAAACCGCCAGAATGCCAAAAGGGAGAGCTGGCGAAGTGGGAGCAAAATCAGAATGAAGACATTTATTTTTTGAACTTTGAGAGTGGTCCAAGCCCGACTGAGGGAGACCCATCTGCAAACTTGGGAAGGGTTCTGAACCCAACTGAGGTAGACCCTTCCGATTTTTTGAGAGGTTCCGAGCCCGACTGATAGAGACCAATCTATGATCTTTGGAGGGGGTACGAGCCAGACTGAGGGAGACCCCTGGAGAAAAGCAAGAAAGAAATGCACACAGCCAGTGAGTTGGCAAATGACCTGGGAGACCAGTGTGTGTCAAAGATTGAAGTGGCAGACCAGTGAATGAACTTTGAAGTAAAATTATAGCTGTGAAATCAGCAGTACTGAGTAACGAGTGGTCCAGTGAAAGGAAGTATCCCACTCGAAAGTCTCAGCGAAAGGTGCATTGTTTATAACGGGAAAACAAATGAACTGTTAGTCGAAGTGGTCCTGCGGAGGTCTGTAAAGCAAGCCACGCTTCGACATCCAAAAGCGGTCTGATCCCGACCCGAAATGTAATAAGCTTAGGGAAGGGAGCCCCCTTGCAAGTCTTGTTGAACATTCTTTCAAGAGGTCTGAGCCTGACAGAGGGGGACTTAGGTGAATTTTGTTTTGAGGTCCGACCCCAACAGAGGGAGACCTACCTGAACTTTTTTTTGGAAAGGGTCCGAGCCCGAATGAGGGAGACCAGTGTGAACCTTTTGTGGAACTATATATTGAAGCTGGAAAGAGAATTTAAGCGCGGAAGGCCAGGCGGACCTCAATGCATGTTATGAACTGCCTTTAATTTTGAAGAACCTGGGCCAGAGTGTGTCAACCTGTCTACGGGGGCCGCCTTTCCCCGTGCTGTCCAACGTGGAGAGGAGACTTAACTCAGCCACATTGATTCTTTATAGTTTTGCACATTATTTCTTTTGCATACAAATTTTTTCCCAAACACATTTTGTTACTTTAGAGAAACGGCTGGTATTAGGTTTTACAGGCATAGGCCATCTTGTTTTGACAGACTTATTTATTATTTGATGGTCTAGCGTGCTCCCATCCGAGACGTAGGGCAAAATAGGCATTCTTCCAACCGCTTTTTCGAGAAAAATTCAAGTTTTACAATCATATCTTTTGTGTCTGTCTTGCTTTTGATACCATGCTTCCCTTATAATGGTGACTTTTCCACGGGTCATTGCAGGGTTTTTCACCCCAGCCACTTACTCAACGTCGAGGTTGTCAACGGCATGGTAGTTCTTGACTAGCCATAGTGGTTATAAAATTGTACTTGATGACGGGGTCGTCAATGGTATGGTTGAGGACGCTTCCCTGTGGTAGATGAGTGACTTGGCAAGCGTTTTTAACTCATTGGCGAAGTCGCAGATGGAAAACTTTTGGTTGAAAACTGTTGTGTTTTGGTTGACACAGTGTCAGTCGACAAGCTTTTCTAGGTCAACAAATGTGTCAGACTGGGGTTTATGTTTTTTTCCCCCGTGGACGGCGACGGGGATGTAGCGGTTTTTTGCCTTGCTGGAATGTAGGCTTGCTGTCGCCGACTGGTCGGCCATTACCGTCGACTTTCCTGTCAGCAAACCCTTCGTCAACAACGGTGATGAAGGCATCGATGGACACTTTGTTGGCCTTTTCCCCTGCAACGTGGATGACGACGAAGATATCTTGGACCTATTGTCTCTACTGCTGACAACAACCCATGGCGGTGGCAGTGCTTATGTTTTTTAAGGGGCTTTTACTCAGATCTTGCACTTTCCTTGCAGGGCGATCTTTTTCCCATTAGCACAGCCATGCTCCTCGTGGATTACGACTCTGAAGGTGGGTAATCTCCCTCCTGGAGCCAACACACAAGTCGTTGGTGCCTATCCTTAAGGGTTTTGGCACTAAAGCCTTTGCAAATATCGCAATCCTCTACCGAATGGTTTGAGTAGAGGCAGTAAATGCACTCACCGTGCTTGTCGCCTTAGAAGAAATTTTTGGGGCCACAGGTGTTACAGGCCTTGAATAACGACTTTTTGGTCTTATCCCTTGTCTTGACTGCCATTGTTGCTGATTTTATCCACAACACTCTTGTTTTCCTCTCCGATATACGAGAGGGAATTTTCCTTCTGGAAATGTGTTATAAGTTGGATTTTCTTCTTGAAAACCTTTTTCATCAGAGGAGAAACAACTTGAGGACTCCTTCCAGCATAGCACACAGATAGAATCGGAGGAAGGGTTCTGGAGGAGGAGTTTGTTGCTTGATGTCCCATTTGATGTGGGGCTAAAGCACCCATAAAGAGGGTAATAGCGTACAAAAGAGACCCAACTTTTGTTTTTAAAAGTAAATCAAAAAGGTAACCAAGGACTCCCAGCTTGATGCTGGGAATATTCACAGCATGTGAATCTATGAAAGATCCAATGCTGGAGTCCTGAAACACAAAATGCAGAGTGCAAGATTACAAAAAGAACAATGGTACCCCAATAACTAAAAAAATAGTATGCAGGGCTCCCAATGCGGTAACATGGCTTGCACTTTTGGTGAAGACAAAACTAAGGTATGGCTGCCACAAACCTACTACCTAAAACCCATGGTCTAGGGTGATCAAATCACCCTAGGGCAAAAATGGTGAGTATGAGGGGCATCCCTGGCACTGGACGCCTTAGGGCCGACTCAATACCTTATACCTTATTTAAGGTCAAAAGGGATGTAATATCAGTGGAATTTTAGGAGAAGTCCCACTAAAAGGAACCAAAAAAGACGGGGATAAGAAGCTAAAAGTTGAGAAGCCCCAGAAGTGGCCGTAGAATCCCCAAAATAGGAATCCTGACATAACATGTGAAAGCATTTACACGTAAATCACATCTCTTCGCCATATCACACTTTTTCAAACCAAGGCAATTGAGATCAAACAGTCATAGAACATGAAAGATGGATTAACAAAAATGTGTCATGCTTACAGTATTGCAGCAGTTTCCTTACCTGCCCCAAGATAGAGGAAATCAGTGATGTTTTGCCACTTCCAACACTGCCGCAGATCCCAACAAGTTTCCCCTGCATAACAAAAACAAAGCTACAGTTCATACGTATGCTGTCAAAGTCTAACAGCCCTCCCCAGGCGATTTATACAATTTGTAATACAAACAGCTTAGAATACAGTTATGAACGTGTTGAAAATTAGAGCAGATAAAGAGTAAGACATCGAATAACCGATCCAGTAGGTCGTCAACTGAAGGCTTTCTGCAACAAATTGCACCACGTAAAAACAGATTGAATAATGATCAACTTTTCAGCACAAAGACACCACAAGAGTCAAGGACACCACAAGAGTAAGCTACGAGCAAAACAAGACCTCAAAGAGAGCATTACAGTAGGAAATCTTTCCCCAGTTTGCATGAATGCATTTTATTTTAATGCCTTACTTGCTCATGTTGCAGAAACATAAAACGAGTTACAGGACGGAAAAGCCAGGGAATGAAAGTCAAACATCAAAGGAACAATGCGAAACAAGTTAGCCCAATGGACTCCAATATAACAAAACCTGTGTCTGAGGCCAAGGCAGCTTACAAAACTGTGCTTCAAGCAGTTTATATGGGTTCAGCTAGACCACTCCATCTACTGACAATGCCATTTATTAACCACATTATATATGAGCCAGATGACAGTTTAGTGAACCGGGAAGGGTGTTTAAATATGCCAATAAACCACAAAGGTAATTTAACAATGCTGCAGACGTGTACAGAGGTCTCATCTGCAAACTTTCTGCCTCCCGCCCCTGCCCGACAAAAACATTGAGCAGGGTCCCCTAAAAGGAACATGGTACCTGGGAAACTCCTCATTGACAGAGCTCTGCATATATGTTCTGTGGCTAATGACATACTGTATCTGCTCCACCTTCTAGGTACCAATAAGTTACTTGTATGCTCATCTCATACGTTAGTACAGCAGTATTTCCACTCCTCCACATTTGTCAATAGGCCACCGTTCAATTCGGCTCAGTAATCAATTTTCAGTTAGCACAGCATGTGAGAAAGGAGCGCTTTCAAAAAGCAACACACAGAAAATTAGATCCACTAACAAACTGCCTGGTTTAAGAATCTAAAACTGCATGCAACATTACCAGACAAGAGCATTGCTTTGCACTTACCTGTTCAATTTCCAGGTCAATGTTGTAGAGAGTCCGCTGCAGCCATGTGCTCCCCACACAGGCACCTTTGACCTCCTCATCAGGGCTTGGATGCTCATCACTATCCACCAGAAGATGCCCTTTCTGCTCCGCCAGAACTGCCTGTGCCCCCTCGTTGGGCAGCTTGGCTTTCTCCTTTTTCGCCTTGGCGGCAGCTTTCTTGTCTTTTTTCATTTTGGGGGTCAGCTTGGGTGTGTTCTGGGTGCTGGCGTGGGAAGAGTCCCATGCCAGCGTGGCATTTTTCAGTTCAATGCTGACCTTAGGGTTGGCTGGCTTTCTCTTTATCAAGTGCACCTCCTCCATGAGAAACAAACTCTGAGAGGAGCCGTGAGAGAGGTGCAAAGATGAGACACCGGGTCAAGCCTATGGCACACTCAGGCGGCAAAACACATCAGGTTATACAGTGGGAGGAAGCTGCTGAAGAGCAAAAGGTAGCTCATTAGTGTCAACTAACAACCAGGCCCACCTGGGGCCTGGGGACGCCTGAATGTGGGAGAGCATAGCAGATGTAGTGGGGTTTTGACACGCTTACCATCGATGTAAACATTTTAAAAACACAATTTTCTTGTGAAATTAAGTTTGATCCCGCACAAACCCACATGCCTACTACCTCAATAGAAGATCTCTAAATCAAAAATTGGAAACTGGACTGTCAACCTTCCACAGTCTCTGTGGTGCTCTGTAGCAAGCCTACACTATAAAGCTTGCCTAAAATAAAACTTAAGATAAACTAATCAGAGCTGAAATTAGGAAGCCCAATATTCAAACAGCATTTAAAGTTTAATGCACTTCCGGCCTCTGAGTACTTGAAATAATGTTCATGTTAAACTAGGGGTGCCGATCAATTGTCTATTTTTCCAGATAGGCTTGTTAGCTTGGTTTCATCACAAGGGCCACTCACCTACCCGAACCCCATGATTTTTCATCACCAATCACACTGCATGGAGAGTGACAATGGCATACATTTGGCATGGCACCAAAAAAGGGGGCTTTGTACTGCATGCACAGAAATGTAATAGAATAACAAATAATATTAGTATGCAAAATTACTAAAAGTAATGTTACGGCAGCCAGATAAGGCACTAATGCAGGAAACGGTGATCACCTTGAAAAGAGAAGTTCAAGGCAGCTTTCAACACACAAGGCCAATGACACACGATTAGTCACACAAGTGGCTGGCAAAATCACATAACTGAGTTGGACTATTGCATTCTTAGTTCAATAAACAAGCCGAATATCAACTTTCAATTGGGCTGGAAGATGCAATTTGAAGATATTCTTTTTCTAGATATGGAAAAAGAGCATGATCTAGGAAGTCAACATTCAACTAGTCTAAACCGCTTGCTCCAACCGAAGAAATGGAACGGTCGCAATATGTACTTTTCTCATGACCAGGCCAGAAACCCAATCCATCAAGCCAAAGGGACTACCCTTTCAGACCACCAAGACCACACTGAGGGAAGTCCATCGATTTGTAAAGCTAAAGCACTCACACTACACCCTTGAATAACAAACCTCAGGACAGATGCCAGAATCAAACAGGTGAAAATACTACAAGACTAGATAATGAACCACATACTGTGGTGGCAGAAACTGGAATGTGTGTTATGCAAGCTGCAGGATATGCTCAAGAAGCTCGAGGAACGGACTTCACAGCAGCAAGGACTCCGTAAGCTTCAGTTCTTCAGTAAGGAACTGGACCCAGATTCAACACCTTAGAACTGGCCCACCACCATCAGACTGCAACCAGAACACTTTCCTAAATAAGAGTATTCTGCTCCGTAAGAGCAGGATGTTCCAACACTACTTTATGTTTGTGATTTTCAAAATCTGCATCAACAATTCCCTTATCTGTAAGATTATCTTTGCATGTGTGAAGTTTCCTTCACTCTAGGAAAATCTTTCCCTTCTGGTACGTATATTGGAGTTCTTCCAGCAGCTTTGTGACGCAATGGGTTCATTCAAAATCTGCCAATGCTATGATGAAAAAAAAGCTCAAGTGAGGAATTGCTTTTATGGCACTGTGGTTTGCTGACAATGTGGAAAAATGAAACCCAGAGCCCATAAAAAGCTTGAGCTTTTTGTGCACTCTGTCAATCCTAGACCTACAAAGCGCTCGCTTCCTTGGATGGTGCCTAAGAGAAACACGGCCTGTCTGGCTGGAGCATTGCTGCAGCCGTGCTTTAGCTGCAGAAGCTGGGCCTTATTAGGGTAACCTGAAGCAATCATGGCAGGAGCACGCAAAACGTTCATGTCACACAATCCTGTTCCTGTGTCACTGTCTCTGATTCCGGCTCAGAGCTGAACTTGCTGTGCATCCCACGGCAACCTCGCTCAAACCCAAAGGAAGGTCTCTTTCTCAGCCCGCTCCACGCTCACCTGCTGCCACTAGGCAGCGAGGTCTGTGTTGGTCCCCTGTTCTCGTGCCCGGGTCTCCTTACTTGTGGCTGTGTTCCCACTCCTCCAGCTGCTCTCTTTAAGGCATTGCTTCCCCTCCTCTTTTGCTTCGGCCTAGATCCTGATACTGTCTACTTGTGTTCCTCCATTTGTATTTCCCTGGGAAATGTGTAGGTTAACACTGCTGCACCCCTCCATACTGTGCTCTCTGTCTAAGAGCTAATCTTAACCTGTTTCTCAGCACTCTAGCTTCTGTTCCTGGCAGTCACAATTCCTGACAGTCCTAACCCTCTTGTAGTCTTCAAGCCTCTTCAGTAGGTAGGCCATTGCTCTTAAACTACAGCCTCTGGCTGCATCACTGCACTGGAGGGTCATGTACATTAGTGGTGTTGTCTGTTGATATACTCTATGTTTTTCGTAAAGACCAGTGTCAGGGGAAAAGAGATAGTAGTCATGGAAGTACCGATCCTCAGACCTTTTGCATCCTCGCTCGCCCACAGCTCCACTAGTGACTAGTGGCCTTTCTAGATCCCGACTGTCAACTGTCAATATCCACCTTGTTAGAAACCAATCACCAACAATAGATGCCTGCCCGCAGCGGTCCAAGCCCATGAACACCATTGTTTGTATTTGTATTTCATTTATTTGTAGCGCGCACCAGGCCCATGGGCATCCGGGCGCGAATGTCTATCTGCATCCATTCTGGAGTCTGTTGTGGTGCCTGTAGCTCTGGATTGTCTCGACATTGATACCTGTGCAATGGCTGGTAATCCATTTTGTAACACTGCCACATCCTGTAGTATTTCGGGAATGACCTGCTTACTTCACAGGAATGTCCCGGGGATGCCTCCAACCTGCTATTGATGGATCACCAGACAGCTTCACAACACAAGCGTAAAGCTGGTATTTCCAAAGCCTGCCACACATAATGTATTTTTTATTTTTAAAGCTCAAAATATAGATCCTGACAATGGGGAGGGAGGAAGAAATGCTCAGCATCAAGTCAACAATTCTAATGTTGACCCTAATAAGGACAAACCTCTTTTTGAGATAATCACCCCTTTTTTTTTAGGGGACCAAGAGACTCGGAATGCCAGCTTGCAAGGATTTGATGGTACTCCAGATATTTTACCACAACGCCCTCTTCATTGAATGATTTGGCCTATTTTTCCCATTAAGTCCAAATAGAGGCACAGAAGACCAACATTCCTCTTCCCATTTCTAATGTTTTTAACACCTTGAGTGCCAGTACTTCAGGGTCCCTCATGTAAATTAGGATGTATGCATATACACACCTAGGAGGGTGCAGAAGTAAAGCTTGGACCCAAGTGTGGCATGTTTTTGGGTATTCACTGTTAGGGAGAATTCTCTGTTTAGGCTGAATTTCCTAACCTAGTGAGTCCCCCAGCAGCTTTGCTGGATTTTTTGGGGTTTAATTTTTTCTCCTGCCAAGAGTGAGACTCTTTTACCCTCACTCTTGGACATGATTTGAGTGTGTTCCTTTGACTGTAGATGTGTTTAATGGGCTATGGGGTCTTTTACTCCATAGGGCGTCTTGTGTTTTTGTGATATGTGTTACACAGCACCCTCAGTGCAGTAACACAGGGGTGTCATAGTGACCCCCCCAGTATAGACTCCATACCCTGGGACTGACTACTGTCTCCCAGGGCATGTAAAGTCACCATTGACTTTACTAGTCTTGAATTCTGAACAGAACCAGTACAAACCATCATATTGTGGACGTACTGGCTGGGGCAATTCGATTGTCCCGGGGTCTGTTAGTCGAGGGGGCACGTCTCCGCCCCGCCCTGATCGAGTTTTGGCTGGTGGCAGTGGATACTACTTTTTATATTCAACCGCGAATATTTCTCTATGGGATTTTCCCATTGTTCGAGGCTACTATCTTTATTTATTTAATTACGATAGCCTCGAGCATACCGCCGGTTTATTTAATTATTATTAATTCTCCGGTTGGTATTTTTTGCCAAAACTCGGTTCTAAAATGGCGTTTGTGTTCTCTTCTGTGACTCCAACCCAAGTAGAGCCCTTTGTTCCACTTTTTGGCGGGCTTCTCCACAGAAGCCCTCCAAAGTGGTGCCACTCTGTCTGGGGTACTTAGGAGGGGTGGAGGGGGATTTAGGCACCCTGGACTGAGTTGCCTAGGCAACTCAAGTCGCACTCCGTCATGATTGGCCCAAGTGGTGAGCCGGCCGGCTCACCACTTAGCATGTTTGAGTGACAGCTAGGCTGAGTGAATGGGGGTTTTCTGCATAAAAGCAGGGCTTTGGGGACTGGAGCTCCAGAAGTCGCCACAGGACCTAAGAATCCGAAGAGGGAGAAGCTGAGCCGACCTGCCACGATGACACCACCGGTGGAGCCCTGCTGGACCGTCTCACCACTTTTCCCAACGACAGAGGAGATCTCCCGCCGGAGAGTCTTCTTCCTTTGACTGGTGGGGATAACCAGTTTCACCGTCTTTTCGCCTTCCCAACGCATCTCGTGGCCGCCTTGCCTGTGCCAAGCACCCTGGCAACCAGAATACCACGTTTTACCACGACCGCAAAATAAAGGGTAACACCTTTAACCGGAAAATTCTGCGGCAGGTTTCTTCCCTGGCAGTGCAACGACCTTCATCTTTCCTCCAAGTCGAGATCTTCTCTTCCCCTGGACGACGCTGAGACTTGCACCCGCTGCCAGGAACAACTGCCACCGCTGGAGGATCCTTCCCACTTAAGGTACCGTGTTCCACCTGGCTTCCCTTGCCACCGACTGTACGGGGTAGATTTAGCCCCTGGCTTTCGAACCTGGGTTAGCCTGGGACACCCTGGCTAAACTTTTCTGAGCCTCTCTAAACTCTTTTCGAACTCTCTGCAAGACTTTCAAAGCCTAGTGTAACTGTGTGATCTTGGGCGCATTTGTGCTCTGCTCTCTCTAAGAGTGGGCCCAGCCCATGGACTTTGGCTCACAAGTGACTTTTGCTCTTCTGCCTTGCTAAAAGTGTTCCTAAATCTTAGAGTGGTGTATCTTTCCATATTCTGTCTTTTTCCCTCCCTTCTTCATGAACTTATTGGAGTGCCATCTATAGTTAAGCGCTCACCTCTGTCTGGAAATAAGTGGTGTTAACTAAGACTTATCTGATAAGGAATACGGGTTGTATATATTATAATAGTAACTGTGTTTAGAGTGTTTTACAATAAGAGTGCTGGAGTGTTTTCAACAGTGTGTTTTTAAATAAATAATTATATACTTTGATACCAAAGCTCTGGTCAGTGTTTGCTTGTATTATTGTATCTGAGTGCCTATTGTGTATACTTTGCATACTGCATAACTTTTCTTGAGGGAAGTCTGACTGCTCAGCCACAGCTACCAGGTAAATCTGGGTGGTACAGACTGCTACCAAGTGGGTTTACTGCTAAAACCTGTAGTCCTTAATCTTTTGCAATGTTCCCAAAGGGAACTGCGCAGGTTTCTGCCTAACATGCACTTTTATTTATTAATAAAAGGTTGGACAAATGCCTCTGTTCCTAAACCTAAGAGGGGTTTCCCTACTGCAAAGAAAACTAGTCTAATTGTCCACAACTAAAAAGTATGTCACTGTTGTGTCTCCAACCTACCTCTGTTCCTAACACTAACAACCTAAAGTAACTGTGCAAGGATGATCTCTTCCTATGTCTTCAACTAACAGAAAAGTTACCATTCTCTCTGGTAGTAAAGTGATGCGAAATAATGTTCTAAAATAAAGGATTGTAATGCTAGGTGTATGCTCCTTTCCCTTGGACTTCTTCTTGTCTTATGTTCATTCCTTTTAGGGCTCCTGAGCCCCTTTTCCCTTAGATAAAGTGTCACTGTGCAATTGCTTTTATGCTGTCCCCCATAGGGTTACAGAGGAACATGATCACACAGAATTTGAGAAGACCATGAAAACCTGTATGTCAAATTTATTCCCCTGAAGAAGTTCTGTCATTTGTCGAATATGGTTTAAAAGAACGAAACATGTCGGGCATTGAGGTTGCTTTACTAGAAGGCAACACTGTTTGAAGATTAATTAAATTAATGAGAACCTTTGTATAGGATTCGCTAAATAAGGACACGAACGGTCTGGAGGAAGCAATTCGGAATTTGCGAGCTCTCTGTGTTGTGTATTCGACAGGTGTCTGTACAATATTGTACAATATTGTATGGCGAAGAGAATGTGGACTAACATTGGTATGTGAGGTGTGTTAGTAGAAAGGAAGCATGATTGCACTTTGTGAGCATAGAGTTGTATGGTATGAATTTTAGGTAATTATTGGTTTATGTGAAGTATTTTTTATGATTATGGAATATGGATTGTTTAATACATTTTTAAATCTATTATCTTAAGAAAATCATGTTTTGTAATATGCAATTTTTTAGTGGTCTTGTGTATTTTGGTTAATGAGTGCAGGTATTGTGATTCAAGAGTGTTCCTTATCCCGCCTGTGGGGCACAGCATAAAGGCAACGGGATTCCTTAGTTTGGAAGCTTGCGCAAACCCTTGTTTAGGGGGGACGGATCCCGGGGCCATTCAATAATTATCCCCTCAATATTTGATTGTATACGTGTGTCACTGTGCAATTCACAAGGTAACGCGTCTTGTGTTTTTGGTTTCTTCATCCTAGCCACTTGGTACAGTTTGCTAATGTTTCCTTCCGTCGGTTCCCAGTTCTTTATCCTCTTGCTTTAAACCTCTCATCTGGGTGTGAGTCCTGGACTCATAATGCTTTACAAGGCTTGGCTCATTCACCTGGCAAGCCAGTGTTTTCTTATGAACTGTCTCTCTCCCTCTCACAGGGTCCCAGACCCTCTTTCTCTCATTTGGGTGTCCCAGACTCGCACTTGTGTATTATATCCGCTGGGTTCAGTCTCCTGACCAACATATAACTCTTCCGGCTTTTCTTTACTTGTATTCAGGGTTACAGACCCTCTTATTCTCGACCATTTGTTTGGGTGCTGGTCCCAGCCTCTCTTTGCTTCTTTGTACGTGCTTCTTTCACTCTCCTGCCAAGTGTACAAATCGCTCAGGGTCCCAGACCCTGTTATCTTTGGTTTCCCCACTTGTGTCCCTTGCCTCTGACTTTAAGGGTAGGATCCCAGACCCTCCTTGGTTTCTCATTTGCTTCCGGGTCCCAGACCCGCTGCCCCCAACTTCTGGGTTCACCCTGCTGCTTCCCCAGACCTCTAGCACCTCCCGTGAGATTTTCTCGTAGGTACAACGGTTCTCTGGCAGCTGCATCCCTTCGAGGCTCGGTAGCGTTCGGGTATTCAGTAGGGTTTGTAGTGCTTCTGCAGTCTTCCGCTATTCATCAGAGGACCGCTCTCTGCCTCTTGAAGCTGCATCGGATCAGCAGATGTGAGTGCCAGCTTTCCTCATCAGCTGAGTGGCTCTCTCTGCTGGGCCAGTCTCCCCTCCAGGTGTTTGCCAGAGACCCCAATGGCTCTAGGTAAGCGTCCGGGTCTTCCCTTTTCTGGCTTCTCTCCTCCCATAAGCTTTCCCCAGGCAGTGCTCCTCTCAAACTTCCTAAGTCTCTCTTCCCTCTTCTACTGGCTCTTGCCAATAGGACTTGGGGAAACACTAGACTGCTGAATGAGGTTTTTACCTGTAATCCTCATGCCCCCATACTTCTCCCTCGTCATAGTACTGATCTTATGACTGCCTTGTGAGTCATTGGGGATCTGCTTCATCAATGTACTGGGCAAGGGATCTTCACTTAGGTAACACCTACCCTTCCTCGTCCCAATACTTTCTAGGGGAATGGCAAAATGACAACTCATGAGCTTATTAGGGAGGGGGTTGTTCTTTAGGTTATAGGGAGGGGGTTTAGGGACACGTGACTAGCGGCGATACCACATTCTATGGGGAGCGCCGTCCCTAATTTCATAAGGGGCTTCCTCTCCCATGCAATCCTCCCGGAGTGCACCAGCCCCAAGGGGATTATTGTACTGTGGACGCAGCGCCCTGGGTCCATTGGGGAAGGTCTCTCCCTAGAAACGAAGGGACGTCATCCTCATATTTGTCACAACACCCCAAGGGCATTCCAAGAGTTAAATAATAGGATGCCAGATTTGCCAGATGAATAAAACTCAAAGTAAAAATTGCAGTCACGTTATTTTCTGGCTATTAGTGTTGTCTTATTGTGCCCGCAGTGAAAATGGTCTGTAAAGTAGAAAGAGGCTACTCTCTCAACATTGTTTTTTACTGAAAGTATATATTGGCAGAATTCTGAAAACGAATTATACACCTCCAAACCAGAGTTATTTAGAAAAACATAGTAAACAGTTTTGTTAAAAAATAAAATACACAATGGGAATACTGTGCTTCCTGGTTTGACCTAATTTTTTTAAATATTGCGGAATGGTCTTGTGGGAAAAGATGTCCCACTTACACAGAAAAAGACAAGTTTTAATTATGGCACCTTGCCTGCGCAAATCTCTTTAGATCTTTGAGTCAGAGCTCTGCCAAGTTCCAGAAGTCTACAGACTGCACAGAATAATTAAGCTAGATATTAACACTACTTTACATGGAGAAAGAGGGCTGGAAAATGCAGATACAGAAACCTTTCCAAGTATAGGTTTCCTATGGAGCCAGTGATCTCATCAATTTAGGGAAGCAAAAAGAATAGAGACAATCTTGAAAGGAAGATAGAAATGCTGAGGATGTGGACATTGACATCCTTAGCATGTTCATTAAGAAATACATTCTGTAATGCAGCAGGAATATCTACCATGCATGACTTCTGCTCAAAGCAGGTTTGTTTCTTTTTTTTAGAAACCAATCATATTTCAACTTGTACTGAGCAGCCATGGTTTCAAATACTACTTAGTAGAAGTTCATGGTTAACCTCTCTCTCTCTAATCCATCATGATCATAGAAGATAACAGCCAATAAAGCAATGCAGAAAGCCCTTTCTAACCTTCAAGTGCACTTAAACTAGTGCTTTAGAAACATTTTTTGCATTTCACACTAGCAAAGGAGATGCAAACAATGTATAATTATTATGGGTGAATGGTGAGATTACACCCTGCAAAAGGTATCTGCCAAGCTTAAAATGTGATGTGAACTGTTACACAAAGCAAACAAGAGATTGAGGTCATTATTAAAAAATGTTCCTCTAGTTATACTGATAAACACATAGTTAACTAGTTGAAAGAGGAAAAATAAGCAATCTGTTTTTCGGACCATGGAACGCTTTACATTGCATTGCAGGTCAAACTGCTGGACACTTTGTGTACCATTGAGTTACAATGCTGGGATCCTTCATCACAAGCTTATCCATCTCAATTTAACAGCTCGGCTCAGAAGATAAGACAAAGAGCATTTAAAGTTTGTAGATATTGGATTACACTGGTGACAGAAATCCCTCAAAAAACGCCTCCTTTGACTTAAAAATGAACATGGCTCTTTGGTGTTTGCCAACAATAAAATAAACCTTCACCAATGCCAAGGGGAAGGAATAAACATACATTTTGCATTCTATGAGAGAAACATTACAATATTATTCACTTAAGGCACACCTATTGCCCATTACAGCATTGAAAAGTCTTTCTAGCTTTCTACTTGAAGGATTTGTCAACATGACAGACTCATGTGGGAACTTGACAGTTTTCTCTCAATGAATAGATGCTCAGCTTGAGCTCATAAACAAACTTAACTTGCTATACTAGTTGGGTTAATATGCATTTTCAGTGGCCTTACAGCACCACTAAATTAGTGACTTTCAGGCTTTGCTGGCTGATGGGCTTTTCACACTATTCTCGCGATGCAAAACAGGTCCAAGACCTGTTTTTCACAAATGTATTTTCGGAATTTCAGGTTATTGTGACAATTTTACCAATTTCCTTTCCTTAAACATCGATTGCTGAACAGGCTTAAGCAGCACAAGCGGTTAGATGTGCTGTTATATATGACTTAGACCAATTTAAAGACTTCAGAGTGACTAGACAATTTTTGCTTCCAAAGTTACAGCAGGTACAGACAAGCTAAACCAAGTCGAATCATCGCCTACATTAAGCTATGCACCAGAAAAATATGTAATCTTACCTATGGCAAATTTTACAAGAGACATGCAGTCCTTTTATGAGAAGCAGTTTAGGAGAAATTTTAAAGTCAACTACATGGAGACACATGCACACTTCCTGCAGTCATAACTATTTGAAGTGAAAACATGTTTGCCACTGTGGTCCATTAGGAATCGTTTAGATATGTTTTCAGGTAATACCTCTCTTCTCAATTTTCGAGCCATACTGTTATCACATGTGCAGAGAATCCTTTGCTGGAGAGAATAGTTCATTTGCAAAGATATCCTTCCCATATTCGTAAGTGACCTTCCCTCTCCCCCTCCCCCTTCTCCTATTTAGATGCATGAGTTACATATTATGATCTGAAAACAGAAATGAATCTGCTCTCAGTGCACAGCATTATGAGCATGTGCAAGGTCAATTGCTTTTCAAAAATTAAAAAGGTGTAGACTTTCTCTCTAGGTTTTGTAAACTAAATGTTTTTCTTTTTTGATAAAGTTTAACTAAAATTGTATAATGCCTACGGGACTGAACTGCTTGAAGAGGAGTCTCCCCTCACTGAGAACAATTGTCACAGGCAAGTAACTCTTCCACTTGCTGAACCTTAGAGTATATTTTGGATCACAACAGTGCTAGAAGCTAGAGTCAGAAATCAACAAACAACAATGCAGAACACATATTTGTTTAGGTAATCAAAATGAAAGGATTTAGTTGATTTTAACAGAAGAGTATTTCACACATTATTAATTGTTGAAGTTAAGAAGAGACTACTGAAGGAGTGCTCCAACAAGCAGTAGATGAATTCCAGAGATGACAGAGAGAGAGGTCTAGGGTGATTTTACCAGTCAAGACCAATTGTTATTGAACTCACATTTTGGTTATTACCCAAAAACCCTGCCTGAGCCGGTGTCAATTTCAGATATCTTTGCTGGACATGAAGATGGTGTTTGGTGAATGCCTTCTCAGATGGTGTTTGGTGAATGCCTTATCAACCGAGGAATAATCTTGGTAAACTACCATCAATCCCACTCTGTCCATGTTCCCCCACATCCATCATCATAATCAATTGCAATTCACAAAGCAAATAAAAAAACATAATTGAGTACAGCCCACAGCCATAGATAAAGGAAATTTAGCAGCAGCAAACCAGTCACAGTGATAAAGATGAATAGAAAGAAAAGCACATGCTACGATTTGGACCCTTAGTTTTGTCACAATAGTCTACACCAGGAATGTCATTTCACCAAAATGCCTGGGGTAGCGGAAATGACATCACATGACCCTTGACCTCTGGTGACATCACAGGAAGTGATGTCATTTGACCCCACCCCGAAGTGACATCACGGGATGTGAAGGAACACATCCTTTCACCCCTTGACAAAATAGGAAGTGGCATCACATAGCATTATTTCTCAGTACACTACGAAAAATATGGTTACAATATCACTAATAATGTGATATACGTTTCATACAAGAATAGATCACCATATGATTCATTAATATCAGTGTGTATAGGCCCATATTACCAAATTACTGTGAATGCAAGCAGACGCCCAAGGCAAAATGATAAGCATAAGTGCTATATAACACAACATTAAGCGCTCTATATAGAACAAATATACAATATCACCCAACCAGTGCTGGTACTCATTTATCGACCTCAGAAGGATGATCTGCTGAATTGAGGTGTTTAAGAACAGACTAAATCAGTGACTCACCCCATGAAGTGTGATCGAAATAAACCTTTAATGAGTATATTGTATATAATGCCAGAAAGACAAATTATTTGTAATTCCTGTTCTTTGTTATTTAGGGTCATGCTCAAAGTGTTACACTTGTGGAACCCCCTGGTTCCTTTAAAGAGGCCTCACCAAGAAAGCCAGGCACCCCAGAAACAAAGAGCCCCATGGCGCTAGCCACAGCCCAGGAGCTTACATTTATTAAACAAAAAACAAGTGTACTTTCTTTTTTAGGGGTAGCATGGGAGATCACAGGGGTAGCAGGGGAGACCTCAGAGGTCGTAGCTGCAGCCCCTGGCGACCCAGTGGCCCAAACTTGCTTCCTAAGACTTATTGTCGCACATTTTTATTTTATTTATTGGATATTTGTAAAGGTGCCTATACATGCACGTTTATGGGGAGACTAAGCATTAGTACCAGTATTTAGACTGCAACACCTGTCACTTAGACAGAATACTTGAAAACATGTCGGCCACTAAAACAGAAAAGATCTTCATTAAGAGCAATAAATGGCACTTTCCTACTTCTTTACCTTTCATCCACTTATGGTGGTGGCAGGAAGATGAGGTCACTGTGACTAACACAATGTTTGAACAGGTTTACAATAAGAAATGCATTTCCTAGTGAAAAATCTATTAACCCATCTTTAGGAAACGAGATGACATGGATAGCTTTGAAAGAGTGTCTATAATCTGTAAGGGTCTTTCAAAAGATATCTTTAAAACTGCAGAGCTATTCCTAGTTACAGCCCAATACTATTCCATTTGCACACAGAGAAACTGCTGGTCAGGGGCGGGTCAACTGTTAACTTTGAAATAAAATTGGGCGTGGGCAATAAACCTTTGATTACCAAAAGGCTGACATATAAAAATACTACTTTGGGGTAGGGGGAAGTTCTTTGCACCTCTCACAACCCTCCCAAAATACTGGGGGGCCCCAGCCAAAGTATTTTTCTTCAGGTACTCTGGGCTCCTGCTGGGGCAAGCACTCAAAAGGTTTACACAGAGAATGGGCTGCCATACTTGAAGTAAAATTCAGAGTTGGGCGTCTTCAGTTTTGTGTGCCTAATTAAGTCACATCAGTAAGGAGGTGCCCTATAGAGTTGAAGAGGTAGTGCTTCTCTCTGTAAAAAGTATTTAGAATGTGAAGTATAAATTAACAAGTTAATTTCTTAGCTGGTAACGTTCTTTCGATGGGATGTTCCGACAACGTATTCCACATCTATGACAGGTAATCACCACAGCTGTGCTGCTTCGGAAAATTTTCAGCGTCTGCGTCCTGCGTCGAAGAGCTGTCCTCGAGAGCCTCCGTTGAGCCGACTTCACTGGATGTTATAAGTAGGACACACGACGCCCGTAGCCTCAGTTGTAGTTTTTTCCCAGAACGTGTGACACCAATCTTCAGCCATTATGACTACAGAAAACCTTTAGAAAACGTAAGCTGCAATCGCATAAGAAATTCTGTAGCGGGGCAGGCAGGGAGGGTATGATGTGGAATACGTCGTCGGAACATTCCATCGAAAGAACGTTACCAGGTAAGAAAGTAACTTGTTCTTCGAAGGGATTGTTTCCTCCGACATACTCCACATCTATGACAGACTCCCAAAGCAGTACCAACGTATGGAGGTGGGAAAAGAATTTAGGATTTTAGAATGCCCAATTAAATTGCAGAATAGAGGATCACCTTGCCAAAGGCCAAATCCTGCCCATGGATAGAATCCAGCGAGTAGTGTTTTACAAAACTATGGACAGAGGCCCATGTGGCTGCTTCACAAGTGTTACGAATGGGAACACCCCTCTGCAGAGCAGTAGAGGCAGCCACACCCCTAGTAGAATGGGCCCGTAAGCCTACCGAGGGTCCTTACCGGCCAAGCGGTCACATTCAGAAATTTGTCAAGATAATCCACCTAGACAAAGTCTGCTCAGTAACAGCTTGTCCCAAACGCCTTCCAGCGTATCCTAAAAAGAGCTGATCGACCACTCTGACCCGGGACATGCGCGAGATGTAGAAACTTAAAGCTCTCCTAGGATCCAACCTATGGAGCCTCTCCTCTTCCTTGCCAGGATGTGGAGGAGGATAGAACGCCGGAAGAATGACCTTCTGGCTCAAATGAAATTCCGACACAACTTTTGGAAGGAAAGAAGGACGAACCCTAAGGACAACCGTGTCCTTATGAAACACTGTGAAGGGTGGCTTAGCAAATAGTGCCTGCAAATCACTCTGCAAGCGGAAGTAACCGCAACAAAAAATACAGTTTTAAAGGTCAACAGTCTCAAAGGACACGAATGTAAAGGCTCAAATGGAGCACCCATTAGGAATTTTAGAACCAGGTTCAAATCCTAACCAGGCACCTGGAAAGGTGACGATGGGAACACATTAGTGAGCCCTTTCAGAAACTGAGAAATTAAAGGAATCTTAAAATAAGAACACTCCTCAGACGAGCGCTTCAATATTGACAACGCCGCCAGGTAACCTTTAATGGTACCCACTTGCAGGCCCTTGTGGGCTAATGAAAGCAAAAAAGACAGAACCACAGGAATGGCGCATGACAGAATCCACATTCTGAACCCTGCACCAGTCGCAGAACTTTCTCCAACGGCAACGGTACAGGGACTTTGTTGCAGGCCTTTTGGCCGAAAGCAACACCTCCATCACGTCTTCAGGGAGGTGCCAATCCTTATACCTCAACCTTTCAGAAGCCAAGCATGAAGGTTGAGAGACTTGACATCTGGATGAAGAACCTGACCCCCCTCCCGTGAGAGCAGATCGTCTCGGTATGGAAGACGGCGTGGAGGGCAGATGGACATGTCAAGAAGGTCCAGGTACCACGTTCTCCGGGCCCATGCATGAGCAACGAGGATCATTCGGGAACCGAACCTCCGTAACCTCGGCAGCACTTCCGGAATGACGGGGACTGGAGGAAACGCATACAGCAGTGGGAAGGACCACTCCACTACAAACGCGTACCCTAAGGCTCCTCTTGGAGGAAATTCCCGCAAGCAGAACCTTTCGCACTTCCGGTTGACACTGGTGGCAAAGAGATCCACTTGTGGGGTCCCCCAAAGGGCGAAGATCTCCTGGAGAATCTCTGAGCCAGCTCCCACTCGTGAGAGACCGTGCTCTGCCTGCTCAGAGCGTCCGTCACCTCGTTTTCGTCTCCGGCCAGATGAACTGCCGAGATCGAAATTTCCTGCTGGATGGGCCAGAACCAGAGCTGCATCGCCTGTCTGCACAGAGGGAGAGGCCCTGCCCCCCCTTTTGTGGAGGTAGTGCATGGCCACTGTACTGTCCATCAGAATCAGGACATTCTTCCCCCGCACAGATGGCAGAAAAGCCTTCAGAGCTAGCCCGATGGCCCTCAGATCCAACAGATTGATATGGAGTCTGGACTCCGACGGAGACCAACAACCGCTGACTGTCAACTCGTTGGCATGATCTCCCCATCCCGTGAGGGACGTGTCCGTCACGATCGTCACCTCCGGCAAGGGTAGGCAAAATGGAGCCCGCTTCATCAGATTGCCTTCGACTGCCCACCACAGAAGATCCTGGGCAACCGAGGGCGACACCTGAACAGGATCCGACATCCTGCCGGAGGACTGCGACCACTGCATCTTGAGAGCCCACTGTAGAGATATCATCCGCAGCCTGGCCTCTGGCACCAGGAGAATGCAGGATGCCATGAGGCCTAGCAACCTCAAGAACTCGAATGCCGGGAGACTCTGGGCATGTTGAAACTTGTGCACCATCTGCAGAATGTGATGAGCCCTCACCTGGGGAGGCGAACACTGCCCCAGGGATGTGTCAAGCACTGCTCCGATGTACTGGAGCCGCTGGGTTGGTGTCAAGTGGGACTTCTTTAAGTTGAGGGAGAAGCCCAGCCTGTGAAGGGAGTGGCAGGTGACTGACAGATGATCCAGGACTTGCTCGGGAGAGCGCACCCTGATCAACCAATCGTCCAGGTAGGGATAGACATGAATCCCCCCTTTCCTGAGATACGCTGCCACCACCACCATGAGCTTGGTGAAGACCCTCGGGGCGGAGGTCAATCCGAACGGCAGGACCCGAAACTGAAAGTGCGAGTCGCCAACCGCGAACCTCAGGTACTTCTTGTGCTTGGGATGAATCGGCACATGAAAGTAAGCGTCCTTGAGGTCGAGAGGCACCAACCAGTCCTGAAGTTGAAGGGCCTGGAGGACTTGAGAGAGAGTAACCATCTTGAACTTGTCCTTCCTGAGGAGCTTGTTCAAACCACGCAAGTCCATGATGGGTCTCAATCCCCCGTCCTTTTTCGTAATCAAAAAATATGGGGAATACCATCCCTTGTTCCTCTCCGCTACAGGCACCAGTTCTATGGCACCTTTCTCCAGCAGAGATTTGATTTTCTGCGCAACGAGCGGATCCGGACACTTCAAAGAGTGATTCCCTGGTGGATTGTCGTGGGGCCTCTGCCGGAAAGGAAGACAGTAGCCGTGGGCTATGATCTCCAGAACTCACACATCTGAAGTAATGGCACGCCATTCTACAAGATGCTGCGCCAGCCTTCCCCCAACCGGCGAACCATGGGATATGGCCTCATGACTGAGCTGAAGCGGCTGCGGCAGTGCCTGAGGGCAAAGAAGCAACTGCTTGAGCGGCTTTGGCACCTCGAGTACCCTGTTTTCCACCTCTGGTACTCCTACGTTGGCCCCTCTGACGTGCAGCTCCCCTCGATCTACCAAAGGTTGAGTAGTATCGAAAGGAACCTCCCCTCCATTGCTGTCCCCTGGGACGAAAAGACAGAGATTGGCGAACTGCAGCGCTCAACGACTTCGCTGCAGCTTTGGAGGTCTGCAACCTCTCAAGGCTCTCGTCAGCCTTGCTGCCAAAAAGATGTTTACCATCAAAGGGCATGTTGAGAAGCCGGAGCAAACCCAGACTTCTGCGACCACGCAAATTTGCCCATCACAGTGCTCGCCGCCATGGACCAGCTGACACAGTCTGCCACATCCAGACACGACTGAACGGATTCACACATGGCATCCTTGCCATCCTGTACAAGGGCAAGAAAGAGCATCCCGTTCCTCCCCTTCGGGAATATGTTCAGCCGCTAACGAAACAATTTCACAGAGTGTGAGTGAAACGTGCTAAGACACACACGGAGTTGGCTGCTTTCAAAGCCATACCCCCTGAAGAAAAGACTTTCTTCGCCCAACCGTCAAAACGTTTGTTGTCCCTATCAGGAGGGATGGTAGGGTACGACGCCTGCTTTGCTGGGCCGTAGCCGCCTGCACCACCAAACTCTCCGGAGTAAGGTGCATGGACAAGTAGCCGGGGTCGCCACTGGCTGGGCGGTACTTTTGCGGCAACGACTTACCCACTGCCGGGAGACTCTCCGGAGCAGTCCAATCTGCTGCCACCCTTCTGTGCAAGGCCATATGGAATGGCAGTACCGGGTCAGTTTGTGGACCTTGGTCCAAGATATCTGTCAGGTCATCCTGCAGAAAATCCACTGGTGGCGCAGACCACCCCAAGTACTCTGTCACATTTGACATGAGCCGCTGGTATGAAGACTCTGCGTGCGTGCCAGGCTCAGACCTATCGAACTCAACCTCCTGAGAGGTTTTCAGACCACTGGCGTCGTGCAAAGACTGACGCAGGTCTTCCATCTGGCTATGACCAGATAACAGGTCGTCGGGAACCTCATCAGGAACCAAACCTTCATCAGACTCTCCATCCACCTTGGAAATACAATCCAGAGGCTGGAACAAATCCCTGGATGAGGGCACAGAAAAAGACACAAACACATTCTTCGATTTGGCCAGGGCCTTCCTCTGGGTTTCCACCGATCTCCGGGGTACCTCCGGTAAAGCCTCCTCAAAAAGAGTAGAAGGCGTCGACGGAATCTGCGTCGAGTGTGGCGCTGATGGCTGCGACACAGGCCTCGAGGGCGGTGCCCCGAACGTGTCCTTCGACGGTCTCGGCGCAGATGGCTTCCTCGGAGGCAGAGCCTCGACAGTGTCCCTCAACGGACATGGCGCCGATGGCGTTGACGTCTTCTTCGAAGACCTCACAGGCTCCGACGGTCTCGAGGGCGTCGAGGACCGGGACCTTGAGCGGGCATGGCTAGAGCAGTCCACCTTGTCCGATCGGGACCTCGAAGGCCTCCGATGATCGCGCCGACCACCCGAGCCCGAAGGCGTGCGAGCGGTGGCACTAGCACATTCCCTGCCGGCTTCTTTCCAAGGCGCGGACGACTGAACGGAGTCCTGCGATTCAAAAATCGCCATCATCTTCTTACGAAATGCATCCCATTCCGCAGGAGAAGAATGCTTGTTGGGACAAGCAACCCGCCGACGGGCGGAGTCCTCGGACGAGGACGGGGAAAGCGACCGGTGACGGCACTTCCGCAAGTGCCTCGAAGAGGCGGAGCAATGGCAGGAACCACTCTGGGGCAGAGACCACCTGGACTTACTCCGACGACGCAGAGAGTCGCCTCTCGAATCGTCGGTCGAAAGCCCAGCTGATTTCGCCTTTCGGGGTTTGGAAACCCAACCTACAGATAGCTTCTTCTTCCGCTCCCGCAAGGCCTTTGACGTTAACGACCGGCAATCGTCACAGTCATCCGTGGCGTGGTCCTCACCGATGTACCAGAGGCAGGCGCTGTGCGGGTTCGTAAGCGACATCTTGGAACCGCAGTCCCGACACTTCTTGAATCCCGACCGCGGGGTGGAAGAAGACGAAGACATGATATTTTCACAAAAATCAAGTTCGAAGAACCGATAGTAATGATTAGAAGAACTGAGGCGCGCCGAGATCTACGAAGCGAACACGTTCGTGGAAAAAACAGAAATGAGGCTATGGGCATCGTGCATCCTACTTATAACATCCGGTGACGTCGGCTCGACGGAGGCCCTCGAGGACAGCGTATAGACGTCATTGACGCAGGACGCAGACACCGAACTTTTTCCGTAGCAGCACAGCTGTAGTGATTACCTGTCATAGATGTGGAATACGTCGGAGGAACCAATCCCTTTGAAATAAATTTTGAGGTAGAGTAAGTACCGGAATGAACAGTGAATATTAGAAAGGAAATTGGATTGGAATGATCTCAACACCCAGCCGGGGGAAGAAAGGAGAGAAAATGGTTAGGTACCTCTCAGTCTGAGGTCCAAGATTAACGAGAAAGAAATCTGAGAGACAATGCCTCTCAAACTGGGAGGAAGGGCAACTCTGACTTGTGATTGGATAAATGCAGTGAGACAACTGTGCCCATTAGCTGGTGCGTAGAATAGACACTCTGAATCAGGTAATTGGCTGGAATTAATTTGTTCATAGAGGTCAAGATTACAAAACAAATGCAATGTTTCTGGCACGTGTAAAAGGCAGTGTACAAATTCTGTAAACTGAGTAATATTTACCTTAAACCTTTCAAGAGAAACTGATGCTTCTGAGAGGGACTTCACAGAGAAAGGTGTCACTTTTAGCGCAAAGGTCATAGAATTAAAGACTGTAACAACAGTAAAGGCCTTAAATGATATAAGCAGAAAAGAGAAGCAGATTAACTTTTATCACTGCCGAAACCCAACACCTAAGAAACATCCTCATGTTAAAGCAAACAATGTCTCCTAGAAAAGACATGCGAATGCATGCAACAAAGGTGCAATAGCTTCCCATTTGTTACCTCTTTACCCCACACCCCAATAACATGACCCATAACCCTATATTGTAATCCAAACAATTGGCTGGAGTAAGGACGATAGAAGGAAGATGGATTTGTTGACCCCCCACCGTATGACATACATTACTCAAAGTAATCGTATTTCTGCTGATTGTATCTGCTTAAATTCACATACTGTGTATGTAGTCCAACATCTAGTGGTAATCCCGGAGTATTGCATCTTTTGTTCGAAGTTCGAAAGAGACAACGCCATGGGCGTGACTGTAAGACTATCCCTAATGTGACGTGTAGTATACCCAAAATCCCTCACGCGTAGAGGTCCCACTGGTTGTCTTTTTCTGCCGTGAGGGAGCCTTATAGTCTGCATGAGCGAGTACAGAAGAGAAGGTGTAAGAAGTCTCTGTTCCTTCTACTCCAAGAGGGGAGGAAGGGTGGGAGCATATGAATCTAAGCAGATACAATCATCAGAAATACGATTACGGTGAGTAATGTATGTCTTCTGATGCTTGTGGATCTGCTTAGAATCACATGCTGTGCATAGACTAGCGAGCAGTACCCAGAGATGGTGGTGGGATGTGTGAAGGAACAGTGACAAAGATGTCTTAGCACCGCTTGTGCAACCTGAGAATCAAACCTAGAGTGTATCCAGGAAGAAGTGTTGTTTAAAGGTGTGTATAGAACTCCAGGTGGCTGCTTTGCAAATGAAATCTAGAGTAACATTTGCAATGAATGTTATGGTAGCTCCTGTGCCCCGAGTCGAGTGAGCTCTAGGCGAGAAGGGTAGATCTCTCTTGGTAAGAGAGAAACACAGTGTGATGCAGTTTACAATCCACTTGGAAATAGCTGACTTAGACAGGGTCCACTTCTCTACCAGCTGTCACTGATACGAAGAAATGGTTTGTTTTTCTTAGTGGCTTTGTCTGTTCTAGATCGTAAATTACTGCTCTCCTCACATCTGGTGTGTGGAGGCTCCTTTTTGCCAGGTTAGTGGGGTTTTGGAAAAAGGTGGGTAGTTCTATGGACTGCTTTACATGGAACTTTGAGATTAATTTGGGTGCAAAGCTAGGGTGTGTGGGCAAAACCACCTTGTCTTTGAAAATCGTGATGTAGGGCTCCTTAACTAAAAGGGCCTGCAGTTCACTAACTCTCCTTATAGAGGTGATCGCTACTAGGAAGGCAGTCTTGTAGGCGAGTGCCTTAAGGTTAGCCTTGTGCAATGGTTCAAAGGGAGGGCCCATTAGTCTGGTAAGGACAACATTCAGGTCCCACCCAGGGACTGGGTTGGAGATAGGGGGAGGAAGTCTTTTTACCCCTTCCATAAAGGCTTTAATCACAGGGATCATCCACCACGAAAACCTGCTCTGGGACATGGTGTACGTCGAAAGAGTGGCTAAGTGGACCTTTAGAGAATTGAAAACCAGTCCTGAATCTAACAGGTGAGTTAGGTACAGGACAATATCTTTAGGAGAGCAATCAATAGGATTGATGCCCTTGGTATTACACCAGGTAACAAAGTGCTTCCATTTACTGGAGTAGCAATGTCTGATGGTAGGTTTCTGTGCCTCTCTGAGTATGTCCATGCATCTCTGAGGGAGTTGAAGGTGCCCAAACTCTATGACTTCAGGAGTCAGGCTGCTAAATTGAGTGTTTGGGGGCATGGAGGTAGTGTCCTTCCCTGATCTTGCGACAGCATGTTGTACGGGCATGGTAGCTTCCTGGGAGGGGAGACTGACATTGGCATGAGATGGGAGAACCAAGACTGGCAGGCCCACATAGGGGCCACCAGGATCATTGTGACTGGTTCCTGGTGCATCTTGTGCACTATTCTGTTGAGAAGGGGAATTCGGGGTGGGGGTTTAGGGGGTGTGCAGAAGAGCATAGAAAAATCTCCCAAACCATGTTATCCAGAGACCGTTCCCCTTGGAGCGGTTCTGTGGGTATCTGGAGGCATAGTCTGGGCATTGGGCGTTTTCCAGAGTGGCGAATAAGTCGATCTCTGGGAAGCCCCATTCTGCAAAGAAATTGAGTAAAATGTCCTCTTGTAGCTGCCACCCGTGCTCTACGGGTAGGGGGAAGTCTCTGCTGAGTATGTCTGCCAGAAGACTGGAGTTCCCCTGGAACATGTTGTGAGAGGGGGAACATGTGTTTGAGTACCCACTTCCAGATGTTCTGGGACAGTCTGGATAGCCCTAGAGAGCGAGTGCCCCCTTGTTTTTTCAAGTAGTACATGGCCATGGTACTGTCCGTGAGGGCTAGAACTGTCATCCTCTGGAGGTGTGTCTGGAAAGCCTTCAGGGACTTGAACACTGCTAGCAGTTCCAACAGGTTGATGTGATTGGACGCTACTGCTGAAGACCACACACCATGCGTTGGCTGTTGAAGGAGGTGAGCCCCCCACCCCGACAGATGCGTCTGTGGTGGGAGTGGCCTCTACTGCAGGGGTGGTGAAGGATTTTCCCTGCAGAAGGTTCTACCTTGACCACCACTGCAGAGACTGAACGAGGACTGCCGAGACAACCACTAGATCGTCCCACTGGCCGCTAGCCTGACAACATTAGCTCGAGAGCCACTCTTGCATGGGGTGCATGCGCAGACGAGCGCGAGGAACTAGGAAGACGCAGGAAGCCATCATCCCCAGCAGTCGCATGGCTTTGCGTACGGTCACCTAGTGACTGGCTACATAGTGAGGGATCTGGAACAGCATGTTTTTGACACTCTCGTCGGAGGGCAAGACGAGCCTGTCTACTGTCCGAATTAGAGTCTGCAGAAACTGTTTGACTTGGCTGGGGGTTAGGTTGGATTTCTTTTAGTTGATAGAGACTCCTAAGTTGAAGAGGAGATCTACTATCTTCTGGGTATGTCAGGCATGTTCCGTACGAATCCCCCGTTATGAGTGAGTCGTCGAGGTAGGGATAGACTTGGATGGACTGCCTGCGCAGGTGTACCGCCAATACCATTGTGAACACCCTTGCGGCTAAGGCAATGCCAAAGGGGAGAACCTTGAACTGATAGTGGGTGTCCTCGATCATGAACCTGAGGTACTTTCTGTGCACTGACATTGAAATATGAAAGTATGCATCTTTCATGTCCAATGTGGCCATGTAATCCCCCCCCCGCTGCAGCAGTGGGATTACCTCATGGGTTGTCATCCTGAACTTTTGAGGTTTGACATACTTGTTTGCATGGCGTATGTCTAAAACAGGGCACATGGTGAGATCCTTTTTGGGTATAAGGAAGTATACTGAATAAATAACCCTTGTTTACATGGAGAAGGGGGACGACTTTGATGGCACCCTTTTCCAGCAGGACCTGAACTTCTTCCAGCAGGATGCGCAGGTGCTCTGGGGACAGGCGTCTGCTCCTTGGTGGGTGGTAGCAAAGTGGTCAGAGAAACTCGATGCAGTACCCGTGGGCAGCAGTCTTTAGTACCCACTGATCTGATATGATCCCCTCCCAAGCGTGGATAAATGGTGACAGGCGACCCCCGACCGGGGAAGCGCGGAAGGGGACCCGTACCCGCAAGTCACTTGGAGGTGGAGGCCGGGGAGCCTATGGGAGCAGAGTTTCTACCTCTGCCCTTGCCACTACGAGAGCCTCCTTTCTGATATTGGAAGTTGCCAGACGAGCCCTGACCGGAGGACCAGGACCTTGGGGTGAGCGGGATAAGGATTGGCCACAAAAGGACTAGTGGGCGTTAGGGCCACGGCGCTGGTGAAAGGGTTTAGCCGTAATCTGGCTAAGTGACTTTAAAGTCTTGTGCTCCTTTTTTGCCATTTCTAGGGCCTCGTCAACCGACCTCCCCGAATAGGTTGCATTCCTGCACAGGCTCGTTAATTAAGGAGGCTTGTGTTTCGGGTTTGAACCCAGAGTTCTTCAACCAGGCATGCCGCTTAAGCATGGTTCCTTGGGAAAGGGCGTATCCAGCGGTTTCGGCCCAGTCCAGAGTGTTTTTCAGGATATTCTGGGTTGCTTGTCTGCCTTCAGCCACGACCGCCAGCAGGCATGATCGGGTAGGCTTGGAACTTCCTGAAGGTCAACCTTTACTAGGCCCCACTGAACATCACTGTAGCTTGCAAGGAGTGTGGTGTTGGCAATCCTCATGGAAGAGGCCTTAGAGGCGGTGACACACTTACCAAGGGTGTAATGTTTTTTGCAGTGCTTATCTGGAGGGGATTCTGCCGAGGACAGTGGTACCCCTGCCTGTTTGCGAGTGGTTGTTACGACTAAGGAGTCCGGTGTGGCGTGACCCCTAATGTAGAGGGGATCAGAGGGGGCTGGGCGAAACCATTTCTCCACATAGGGATTGTTAGACAAGACTGTATGCAGTACCCTTTGGGTGCACTACAACAACCTTGACCTCCTGGCAATAGGGACCCAACCTTTGGTATAAGTCTGAACTACACAGGTTGGTAGTGTGGTTGAGCAGCCAGGCTTATCTCAAGAGGTGTCAATGTGAGCAGTAATGTTGTGACACAGAGTTCCACAGTAGTTATTCAAATAAACACTTACGCTCAAGGTTTCTTGATAAAAAAATTATTAATTTTTTTAACAACCAGCTGTCAAAGCCTTCTTCAGAAGGGAGCAACATTTATAACATCTTCAAAACACACTAGGTTTCTCTAAATCAGATGATACCCATTGGGGATGACACACAGACACTTCCTATACCCTCAGGTGACTTAAATAGCTAGGACACTGTGGGCATTGATTCATCACTGGTACATTTAGAGCAATACTTTGGTGTAAAAGAGGAATAAAACAAAGGTTAGCAAATAATTCATAAACAGGTAAGTACTTTTAAAACCTTCAAATGCAGAGTAAATTAACCCTTTCCACAAGGTCAGAGGTAAAGAGGAGTCTCTCAGGGAGCCAGGACAGCCAATGTTAATTGCACAATTCAAGGGGAACTGAAGATCCTCTTTGCAGGTAGGTAACAAGTCTTGCACAATGTTTTTTTTTAGAAATGTTTGTAGAAAATATAACACTTGAAGGGCCACAAGCTGGGAGGCTTGTGAGGGGCAAAGCTTAAGCAAAACTCTGCAAGGTAACCAAGACAGGTCTCAACCGAGAGCAAGCAATGCTACACAATATGAGGTAAGTTCTCTTAGACTTTACAGTACCTCTGGTTAGAAGAAATGGTTCCAGCTGGCTTCTGTTCGCGTACAGCTCTGCAGATCCTGTTGTTCCTGAGCCTCGGTCATGGGGACAAGAGGGAGGACGACTGGGGACTCCTGCTCTGCAATGGAAAGGTCAGTGGCAGCAATGGGCAAACTTGAATTCAGCGGCCCTTCAGTGTTTCAGCTCCTCGCGTCTGACAGCAAATAGCAACACCGGATCCCACTTCAGACTTTGATCGTATCTGGGATCCAACACTCTGTTGGCTTGGTCAGTCCTGCATCAGGGAAGTCCAGAGGATGTTCCTAGCGCTCGGGCCCGACTTAAAAGCAACGTACACAATCTGGTGTTCCTCTTCCTGGCACTTCGGTTCCAACAGCAGGAGCAGTGGAAGTACAGCCAGCTCCAAAAGGATGTCCAGGCGGGCTTACTTTGTAGTTGATTGGTCCCACCAACTCAAAGTGAGAGGTCGTCCTTGCAGGGCTTCTCTAGTCGAGGCGAATTTGGAGCTTCAGCACAGGAGCGGGGCTTCACCGGGCAAACCAACGGTCCAGATGTTGCAGCAGGCGTCTCTTCCAAGTTCTTCTTCTGATTCCTTCGTCCAGTGGTCGACTCTGCCTTCCAAGCCAAAAAGCCTTGCCTTTTATGCAGGTTTCTCCCATTGATTCCAACCTAGCTGTCAATCACACAGCAGGGGGACTGTCCTTGCTCGCCAGCCAGCGGGCCAATCACCTTTGGGTGCATTCGTGAAACCAAGGGGATTAAGCACGGGGAGTTTCGGGCACCACCCTCACTTCCTGCCCCTGCCAGACATACTAGAGCCAAAGTCAGGCTTCACTCGTGAATCCCGCCAAAGACAAAACAAACAAAGGGACGTAACTTGGTTTGGCGCACAGAGTAAATCTCAAGAAGGACCTTTCAAACTAGAAATGGCGAGAAAATGAAGACCGGGACCATTTTGACAAAATGGGCACCCATGGGTGCCTTACTGTGGCTGCGAACGCAGGCCGCGGTAAGAACACACAGTGGTAGTAAAAAGTAAACCACTGCCACCAGCCATTAATTGTAGAAAGAGCAACATAAAAATGTTACATGAACAACTAGACAAAGGGGATACTAAGTAACCCCTCCAGTACCCTATGGTAAGATAGTGTGTGCTGGGGCTAGAAAGTTACACAATGTAGGTTATGTCACTTTCACTTCACTGCTCTTTGAAACAGTAGTTTCAGCAAGAGAAGGTATTTAAACCTTTGGATAATCCAAGAGACTTCCTTGTGCCACTGCACCGAAGGTGCTGTGTGACACAATGTAAAGATGATGCCTATGGAGTTTGTTAGATTCCATTTCCAAAAAAAACACAGAAAACAAATAGAATTAGAAGTACAAAGTCCCATAGTTCACAAAAGAGTTGGGGGTCTCTATGGTGGGAGGAATTTAGCACTAAACTGAAAATTCTCCCTAACAGGGATCAACTGCCTGTGTAAGGGATGAGGACAGTAAAGAAGGAGCCAGGCGTCTTTTAAGGGAATGGCTTGGCTAACCGGAGTCTTCCTTGAGGATGACCTCCACGAATACCGAGTCAGGGGTGGCGTCATGCGTAGCAATTTTAAAATGGTTGGCTGCTCTTTTCAAGGGGGAGTTGAACAGCATTTGGTTGTCGACTGGCGATTAATCTCTTTGCAAAGGAGTAGTAGGGGGATCCAAACAGATGACGTCTGGGTCAGTAGTATGTGGCGGTGGCGACTGTAACGGTCAGACCTGAGGCCCAAGGCCACGCGGTCAACAGTCGCCGAGCAGTTGTAGATGTAGATGTCAGCGGCAGGAAACCCACGATACAGCCGTCGAGATGGTGGTCAAAGTTGACTAACGACCGTAGGCCGTGGGAATAGATTTAGCAATATAAACTCTTACGAGCTCTGCATAAGCAACCAACTAGGTTGGCGGAAAAAAACAATCTGGTGGGACCTCGACGCGTGAGGGATTTTGAGTGCACTACACGTCACGTTAGGGATAGTGTTAAAGCCACGCCCATGTTGACGTCTCTTTCACTCTTAAAATAAAAAGATGCAATACTCTGCAATTACCACTAGATCTCAGACTATATGCACAGCATTTGATTCTAAGCAGATCCACAAGCATCATAAATAGGTGAGCGCTTGTAAAAGAAAACGTTTGGCACAAGGCATAAACACAAGAGGTAAGGATTAGTAGACATACTTTTAGAACAAAATCCTGCTCTGTCTCGGAGGAGACCAAGCTCTAATTTACATGGACTTACCTGAGCCGCTGTGAGATCATAGCCCAACACCATGTGGACTGAGAACGTCACCACACTTGCAATGACCACCACAATAGGGGCTATGCCCACAGTAATGCTTTGGAAATATCCTGCACTTTCCAAAATCTTTCGCTCTTCTTCACGAATTTCTAAAAAGTCCAGTCAGAAAGAAATAATTACCTTGCATGTTTAGTTGTGAAGTGTGCATTGTACAAGCGTTAAAGCAGGAATGCAGCCATCGCACTGGTGAGTTGTGTGAAGATACAGTGCAGGAAAACATTGTTTACACCAATCATGTTGAGAACATCAGAATAGCTTAAGGATAAGGAACCAAACAGTGTGGCTCTTCAGAAGCCCAACTACTCTACTAAGAGCATCAAACAATCTAGACACATAGATTAATTCAGGCACACAGGATCGCTCTATTCTAGCTCTCTGTTTAACAGGACACCTCCCTATTATACACTACTAACGTGACACAAACAACCTTAACCTTCAACTCCCCTCCCAAAATAAAAAGATTTGGGTATTCCAACCTTGCACTATTCCATAGCTTCATGAATGCACCTGAATCCAAAATTAGATTATTTTATACTGATGTGCTTCTCAAACCAGACTACCATTTATATGGTGGATTGGAGAGCAGACATCCAAAAGGAGAGTGTCATCTTACTTTATTTGGTAATGTAGCAAATGTTTCCCTGAATTCCGGATGAGTAAGCTCAAAGACCTGACACATAGCCAACGAGCCGCCCTGTGGTGCAAGTTGTGCGATACCTTCAAAGTGGAGTGGTAACTCACTCTGGACATTCTGAGAGAAAGCTTTCACCCAAGCGTACATCTTGATAAATTTAATGTAGGTCAGAACTTCGTTCATCTTCTGAACACGTTCATCAGTGACGGACACACATTTCCTCCGAAAGTATGCAGTCAGACGTGAGACAAACATCTGGAAAAAGAAAAGGAAGTGGTCAGGTTGGATCAAAAAAGTATAAGAAAAATGCTATCTACGGTGGTGTAATCGATTTCTGTGGTATGTCTGTTTCTTTTATTTAAGGTGTTTTTTTTTACAGCTGATCATTAGTCAGTCATTTTCAAGGCATATTTGGAGCTAATCAAGTGAGCATTTAAGTGTTTAACTGCGGGAGAAGCGTCATGTGTTGCATCAGGACTTGTGCTGAGTGTTTCTATGTATGGCAAGGGATGTAAATCTATGCAATCTTTTAAACAAAGTAATTAATTTTATTTAATTATTCATTTAGCCAATTGTGGAGTGTGACATAGTACCATTGGCTCATACTACATGGAATTTTTGTAGACCCTATATTAAGAGTCTAGACAAATCTGGTTTTCCGGTAACCCACCTGTAATACCAGTGGTTTACCGGCAAACCTGCCTTACCGTTACCAGCGCCCGATATCCCGGTGTTACTGGGATATTACGGGTGCCAGAAACGGAATAAGTTCCCATTCCATGGACTCTTATAGAACTCCATGAAATGGGTTTGCTGCAATCACCGGCACCGGCACTACCGGTGCCGGTGATTGCAGCAATTATTTGCCAGTAGTGGCCTGAACTAACGGTAGGGCAGGCCTGCCGGTAATTCAATGCCCCTACAGGCAAACTCGGGAGTGTGCTGTTCCGAAAAAAATGCCAGAGCCTGTATTACCAGCATTTTTCCCAACATTTTTACCGGACTGGCACACTCATAATGAGGCTCATGTTTAGGTTTTGTGAATATCAATCCACACCTCAAAGGTACAGGGTAGCATTCAACAACACACCAAGGGATTGTCTACAAAGTATCAATTAAAATGCACCCACACAGCGTACAGAAACAAGAATGGAGTATGTTACACGTAAGTAGCTTTTAAGGATAGTTTTTATTTTTCAATACATTTTATTGGCATTTTAACGTAAATCAGTACATCAGACATTTCGCAAATTTCAAAATACATCACAACACATATTGGCTTCAATAGTTTGGTAGCTTATTGGTGAGGGGGGAAAGGCTCTGGATTGGGCCTCAGTTCAGTCCTTGGTGAGGGAAGCTGGGGAAGGCAGCATTGCCGCTGTAATGTCTAATGGTCTCTTGGTCATCCTAGCCAGCGGGTGAGTGGTAGTCTATGGGAGAGGGTTGGGAACTGTTCTGTGAAGTCCATGAATGGGGCCCAGGTGTTCTGGAAATGGCTCAGATTCACTGCTCGTAGGGCTGTAATCTTTTCTGCGACTACTGTGTCCCAGCATTTTCCCCACCACAAGGGAATTGATGGGCCTGCAGGGTTCTTCCAGAACCGCGCTAGTGCGATTTTCGCTGCTGTTAAGAGGTGCGTACATAGGCGAGCTATAAGTCCTGAGAGGTGGAATTCTCCGTCACCTGTATCCCCCAGCAGGACGATCCCTGGGTCCCAGGAGATAGTGAGGCCTGTGATTGCTTTTATATGGTTTAGGACTTCTCTCCAATATGTCACTGCTTGCGGGCATGTCCATAGTAGGTGGAACAGGGTTCCTTCGGTTCTACATCCCCTCCAGCAGCTCGGTGAGATGTTTGGGTTGGCTTTATGCAGCTGCGTAGGGGTGATGTAGTATCTATAACAGATCTTATATCCACATTCTCAGTTAGTGATACATTGGGTGCTTTTTTGGGTTCTTGCCCAGATCTTGTTCCAGGCGCTCTCATCTATTGGTCGTCCCAGATCTTTCTCCCAGTTGATCATATATCTTTCTTTGATTGTGGGGTCGTGTTTATCCAGGAGCCGATATAGTGCGGAGACCTTCCCTTTGGGTGGAGCCGTTGTTGGTGTCCGTTCTAGCGCTGTTAGGTCTCTGGAGCCCTTCTCCTTGACTGTTCTTTGTGATAGCTAGTGCCGTATCTAGGAGTATCTGAACCTTTCCGCTTCTGGGACATTGAATTTAGTTTTGCACTCCTCGAACGTGAGTGGATTGCCTCCCACTAAGAAGTCTGAAATAGTTTGGAGGCCCCATGCTTGCCATGCGGCGAAACTTAGAGGCTGGAGGCCTGGAGAGAAGTCTGGGTTGTCCCAAATCAGGGTTAGGGGGCCTAGGAATCCTGTGCATCCCCATTTTCGTGCAGCTGCTTTCCCTCTCAATACTGTGTTGTACGTTGCTTTCAGGGGTCCTGTGTTAGGTTGTTTTTTTGGCACTAGCATGTGCGGGAGGTCGGTCAGGGGGGATTTGCACCATGCTTCTTCTATCTGTTTCCAGTATGGGGGGTCCGTCATTTGTGTCCATGTGAATGCAGGAGCTAGTTGGCCAGCTCGCTTGTACCTGGTTACCTCCGGTGTACCCAGGCCTCACGCGTTCCGGCCTCGAGTCATGATTAATTTCGCTATTCGGGCTCTCTTCCCCCCCAGCATGGATCGGTGTAGGCAGTTGAGCTCCCTCTCTGGTATGTGTACCGGCAGTGCTATGCAGTAAGTCCCTTTTCAGTTCTCTAAATAGTTGTCGGAAGTTGCTCTGGAATATCCGAGTATGGTTTTTGGGGATACGTACCCCCAGATATTGAATTGTGTCTTCGGCCCAGGGGATAGGGAATTTGGGGGAAGAGTTCCTCCTTCTGCTGCTTTGTGATATTGATTGCTAGTGCAGCCGATTTGTCGTAATTCACCCTGAATCCTGCGCTCTCCCAAACGCTTCGAGCTCTTCTCGTAGGGGGTCTAGGGAGGTGGTTGGATGTGTTATTGTCAGGAGAATGTCGTCGGCATATAATACCGCTTTGTATTCCCTGCACCCCACTGAGATTTCATGTATGTCTGGGTTTTGCCTAATCCTTCCTGCAAAGGCCTCCATGGATAGTGCGAACACCATGGGAGAGAGAGGGCACACTTGGCGGGTTCCCCGATTGATGGTTATGCTTTCCGATCTGTTCCCATTTACTCGCAGCTGGGTTGTTGGTGATTGGTAGTTGCCATTATCCATGTTGTAAACTTGTGGCCAAAACCCATGTGCTCAAGTGTGTTCTTATGTAATCCCAGCCTACCAAGTCGAACGCCTTGTGTGCGTCTAGGGATATGACCGGAAGTTCTTCGTTCTGCCGTGTGGCACTCTCTATAAGGTCTAGTGTTCTCCTGATATTGTCGAACGTACTCCTCCCAGGAATGAATCCGGTTTGGTCTCTGTCTACTAGGTACGGGAGCACATTCCCTAGTCTGGCTGCCAGGACTTTGGAGTATATCTTCCCGTCTAGGTTCATGAGTGTTATCGGTCTGTAGGATGTTACCTGATTTGGATCTTTCCCCGGTTTATGGACCAGTATAGTGAGTGATTCCCCCATCGACTTGACGACTTTCCCAGACTCTAGGAATGAGTTAAATACTTGGCTGAGTTGTGGGGCAAGTACCTGCGAGAATGAATTATAGAATTTCGCTGTTAGCCCATCGGGGCCTGCGGCAGTGTTCTTCAGGGATTTAATAGCTTCCCCGACTTCCTCTATCGTTATTGGGGTTTCAAGGGATTCGAGCTGCGGTTTGATGTTGGGTGCTGTGAATGGTTGTAGGTACTTCTTGCTTCTGGTGTTGGTTCTCGGGTTGGATGGGTGGACCAGTCATAATTGTTTTGTGATGAGCTATAAGGGCGTTCATTTTTCCCCTGTCTGTATATCGGGTTATTCCGTCTTCCCCAGTGATGCATATTATGTTGTTCTTTTTGTGTATACGCTGCAGTTTGTGGACGAGTTTCCGATTAGCCTTGTTACTTTTGCTATAATTAAACAGTTCAGTGTAGGCGAGGGCTTTGGTCGATCGATCCGCCCAATGTATTTCTAGTGCGACTCTCTCTTTCCTCAATTCTCTTTCTAGTTTCCTAGTATGTTGGATTTTAAGTCGCTTCTCTATCTCTGAGACTTTTAGCTCCAGGGCGGTTGCCTGAATCTTAGAGATTCGGTAGTGTTCCGCCACTACGCTGATTAATGTTCCCCTGACTACAGGTTTCATAGCTTACCATACTGTTCCAATGGGCATATCGGAGGTTGTATTTTCCTGGAAGTAGGACCTCAGCGAGTCCCTCACCTCTGTTTTAATCACATTGTCTAGGAGGATGGAGTTGTTTAGCTTCCAGTATCTCGGTGGAGGCGCGGGTAGCCCAATTCCAGCTAGGTCTGCTGATAACGGGGAATGGTCTGAGATCATCCGAGTGTGGATTTGTATATTCGCCAGGCATGGGAATAGGGCCTGCGTAATTAATAATAAGTCAATTTGAGAGTGCCGTTTGTGGGCGTTAGAGTACAAGGTGTAGTCCCTGGTCCCACTATTCGCCAGCCTCCACGCATTTATTGTTTCAGTTTCTCGCATTACTCTGGCGATGGTTAGGGCTCGGGTGTAGTCCATGTTGGACGGTGGGAGGGTTTTGTCTGCTAAGGGATCTGGGACTATGTTAAAGTCCCCACCTATGATCAGGTGCCCCGTGGTGAATGTTACCAGCGTTGGGATTAGATTCTGTAAGAATTTGGCTTGGTCTATGATGGGGCAATAAATCCCTGCTATGGTGATAGCCTGTTCTAATATATATCCCTTTACCAGGAGGAACCTGCCTGCTGGGTCTCTTTTTACTGTGAGGTCCCGAAGTGGGAAATTGTTGCTCAGCAGCATTGCTACCCCCCCCCCCGTTATTTTACCCCGAGGTGGCAAAGGGAGCCTGCATGAATCGTCAGAACCTTAGGCGTTGCTCGTCTGCAGCCAGTAGGTGGTTTTGTTGAAGAATTACAATATCACCCGTTAGGTTGTTGGGCCTGTTCTCTACCAACTTATGCTTCCTCGGAGAGTTGAGGCCGTCTACGTTCCACGTGAGGATGCAGATGTTTCTATCCTCCCCCGGGTCTGTTAGGTTTGTGCTGTAGTGCCCCTATGGGGTCCCTTGTTCTGGGTTTTCGGGCCCATGCTTGGGGGTCCCCCCTTGGCAAGTGTGTATGTGATGTGATTGTGTACGTCTGAAGTATAGCATTTGATTCCTTCTTAGGGGCCAACATGGCCCAACGTTTAAACCCACACTCCTTGGACCAATACTAGCCTCGTCCAATGGGGAAGGCTAGTTGGACCACATCGTTGAACTAATAGAGGCCAACTGTGCCTAAACGCTGTCAACATGATGACCAGGGAGCGCAAGGCCCATCAGCGCGGGATAGGAACCCCACACTAAGCTTTGTAGCAACTGAATGTTAGGACTATGTGTCTGCGGAGGTACTCCAGGTCAGTGGTGCATCTACCCAAACTCCGGCCCCCCCAGCATGGCTCCATGGTTATGTCCTAGTAGTACCTTGTATGGGTAGGACGATACGGCGAAAGACCAGGTTCTGGCTGTGATTATCGTGCTTGAGTCAGTCCGGTTCCTTGGTCTTCCGCGGGCCCTCGAGTCTGCGCTTTCTCCTAGCTCTCGTCCATGCTCAGTTCACAGGTGGTTTTGACTTGTCTTGGCTGTGTGTTTCAAATTCTGAGGCATCGCTTTCTGGCCCTTTCCCCATAAATGTTTCCGCTTCCTTGGGTGTGGGGGCGTACCTCCTGGCTACCTCCCATGTAAAGTTCAAGGCGGTTGGGGAGCTCCATCGGTATTGCACCTTTCGTTCTATTAGCCATTCTGTGAGGTTGCGTAGTGCTTTTCTCTTCTGTAGAGTCACGGTAGACAGGTCCTGCTACAGTGAGATGCTTGCCCACTTGAAGAGGATTTGCTTGGTTGTTCTGGCCTCCCTCAATCTCTTCTTTTATTTTGAAGAAATGGGCCTGTGCTAAGAAACTAGGAGGTGTGGGGGGAGGGGCGGGGAGGATTGTGCGGTGGACTCGATCGAGCTCCAGGGGCAAGCCGTCTGGAAGGGTCAGGATGAATCTAAACAGCTCTCTAGTAAAGTTCTCCAGTTCTGCATCCGCCATTGTTGTGGGTATTCCTTGTAGGCGGATATTGTTCCTCCTGGAGCGATTTTCCGTGTCTTCCTGCTTGAGCTCCAGCAGGTCATATTTCGCTTCTAGTGCTACTATTCTGGCCAGGTTTCTTTCCAGGTCGAAAGCATGGTCGTACACAGTATTTTCTAGGTCTCCCGTGCGTTGTTCCACCTCTGCCACCCTTTTATCAAGCGCTGTGATTTTCTTTGTGACCTCTTCGGTCCCCCTTTGTATCTCTGTGGTTATTGCTGCTAGTAGGTCTTTTATGTCCAATTTGGTTGCGGACTGGGCTGCTTCCGGGCCAATGGGTGTGGTGGTCAACTCTGTGGCAGAGTCCATTGTATGTTCAGCTTTCTTTGGCTTCTCAATTGCGGAGTATCCCATCAAGGCCGCGATGTCCGTTTGTTTTGTTGCTTTTCCATTTTTTGCCATGGTTGATTTTTTGGTTCTGGAGTAGCCACTAGGGCGTATAGGGGCTTCTGTTGTCGCTAGAGTATTGCAATGGTGTCTGTCCTTTTGGTCTTGGTGCCTTATGGAGCACATGGTTCTGTTGCCAGTTGGTGCTTCCTTTCCCAGTTATGCCCCTAAATCCAGGATAGTTCAGTTGCAGTGCTAGCTCTTTGGCTATAAGCGAGTTCAGTTAGCAGGTGGGTATTTGGGTTTGCAGTGTGCACTGTGTGGGCAGGTAGGAGAGGAGCAGAACCGAGTGCCCCTTTGCTTTGAGAAGACTGTGGGCCCTGCTTCTCTGATGGTTTGATAGCTTTTCCCCCCTTCGTAGAGATCCAGCTGTAGGGGTTCTTCGGTTCCCCTTCGCCGTGTGTTGCCTGGTGCGGGGTGATGTCCGGTGGAGGGCTCTGAGGTGCGCAATGGCCCCTTGGGCGGCTCCCGTGGCGGATGCCCGTGTGCTTTGGGGGACCGGGGGCTCTGTTTTGCTGGTGGGTTGCTGGTATTTCCCCCGAGGGGTATTCGGGCTGCTGGGATCCTGCCGCTCCCCTCCTCTGTGTGCTGTGCGCCACTGGGAGTCGCCTTATGTAGAGCACTCCCGGGGTTGTGCAGTTGATTCTGGGTGGTTCCCAAGCTTGCTATGGGGTCCCTTGCCAAGTTGGGCCCATCGGCGTCTTACCGGAGCGCTCCAGGGGCCCCCCTTACTCTCGCTTGTGGCTCACAATTTAGGGCGGCCTGTTCTGCGTGGCGGTGTTGGGGGGCCTCCCGTTTCAAGGTTTCGGGTCGGGGAGTGCCGGGCACTGATGGGGTCCCTCTGGGCCCAGTGCAGTGTCGGTTCCACCGGGGCCTCCTGCTATGGCGCTCTTGGTGGAGGCGGGGACTTACTGCTGACTTGTGCTGCGCTGCTTGACGCGGCCCCTCTGCTTATTGCTTGTCGGAGCTCCTTCCGGGGGGCGACGGGCAAAGGTGCTGATACAGTCGGCTGTCGCAGCGGCCCGGAGTTTTCTGTGGCTTGGGTCAGTGCGTCTTGAAGGGCGGGCGGCTCTGCCTCCATCTGGATGCTGGCGTTGCACTCGGGTCCCCCATTCGGAACCGGCCGTCAGCGCTGGGTTGCTGTTCTTGCTAGTGCCTTAGTCCCAGGGCATATTGGGCTTGCTCCATCGGTGTCGTGCTCCCCAGCGACAGAGATCTCAGGCGCTCAGGTCAGTGGCGCTGCTTCTGCTCCTCCGTGTCTTCCCGCTCCACTCCGGGCTCCGTATGATAGGTACCGCCATTTTTGTTCCAATGTCGATGCCTGAACGCGGCTTCAGGTCAGTAGTATCTGAGGATTGGAGCTTCTACGAGTGGATCAGAGTGAAGCGCTGGGTGCGGGAGCACTTCAGCTCCACATGATGCTGTTTTGGCGTCTTAACGGAGGAGATTTCACTTCGTAAAACTGCTCGGACGGTGGGTCCAGCCAGGAGCTCTTAGAGAGCCATGCTGTCTGCGTCGGCACCAAACCACGCCCCCAAGGATAGTTTCTTAAATATAAATTTGCTGGGACTGCAATGGATCTCCTGGAACTGAGTGCTGCTCATCCTGAGCAGGGGCCTTTTTTGTATTGAACTCGAGATGATACTGCCTGCTGCTTGTTAAGACCGATTTTCAGAAACAGCCTTATGGATGGTGTGAAAGCATCATGAAGTAAGACACAGACAACAGATTAATGATTCTAAATGAAATTGTTTATTTTCTTTATGTAAGGATGGAGTAGGGCCTAACTTGCCCTATGCTAAGGTGGGGTTTCCCTACCTGAAAAACTAAGGACAGTCTGTGTCATTAGGTTCAAGTCAAAAGTCTGCCGAAGTCCAAAACCTATACTTGCCCTCACAATTAAAGGATATACAATGTGTAGGAATGTCAGCAACCAAAAGAAACTGTGTTCAAAATAAAGCACCAAGCTTTTTTTTCCAGCTCCTGGCTTGCTTTTCAGCTTCCCCTTCCCCACATTCAACACCGTTTCAGAGTCTTGGGTTTCCCTTCCCCAAGAAGTCAGCTCTTCCAGCTTCAAGACTACAAGCAGTTCAACATTTCTTGACTTTCAATAATAATTCCAGTTCAGCTATGTAACCATCCAGGTTTCTCAATAGTTCTTTTCTTCAATCACTTCAGCACTTCATATACAATACAGCTTCTGTATCTTGGCTTTCCTTGAATCTTTCCAAGTAGGGGGGGTCACTCGGTCTAGGCGCAGTTGTCGGACCACACTGTCCACCCATTACAGGTCATGCAACCGATATCCCGTGGCACTTTGTTCTGTTCTTGTCTGTTCTCTTGGTTCTTCCAAAAGGGATCAATTGGTCTAGGTGCACTTGTCGAGCTACCCAGTTCCCCCATTACAAGTCACGCAACCAATGACCTTGCACCTTGTTATCAACTTCTCTTTTCTCGTTAAGCACTGCTATCATTAGTTGGCACTTAATTCTGCTTCTCTTTAACCTTCTCTTGGTTTTGCCAGCACATGTTTGCCATACCTTTTGTATCTCTGGGCTCACCCTTATTTCAGCTTCTTCTTAGCATATCTTATATCTCATATAATCCTTCAGGCTTTCTTGTCAAGACAGGTTTTTTCTATGAACCTGTGTCCCCAGTCAACATTCAATGCTGTTTCTCAGTGGCGGTGTCTTGACTTTATCACAATGTGTATTTCACACAATTCACTCTGTGGTGTTCATCCTTTTCCACCACCTTGCTTTCACATTGCCCATTAATGTTCATCACTTGCTTTTCACCCAGTTCATACTCATTACTTGTTTCACTTTATTTTTAAGTGCTCATCAATTGTTTTCATTCATGCCGTATTTTCATACACTTTTCATATCTTTACTTCAGTATTAAATAATTCTTGGTGTAATCTTAAAGTTACTTTGCAGCTTGTTCGGTATTCAAAATTCCTCAATTCAGTTTCCGACCACCATTACCATAGGTTTCAGTTTGTTCAGCATTTCCATATTCTCCTTTTCAGCCCCAGGAGCGCCCCAGTATGTGTGTTCCCTTTCTCCCACTCACCGGTGTACGGCCGCTCGTCCAGGCGTCTTCTTTCCTCTGTTCGGCTTCTCCTTATTCCTCTTGGCTGTCGGCACATGGCACAGGGGATTGCAGGTGACTCTACCCTCACATGGCCGGCTCAGGCCCCGGCATCTCTTTCACCCCTCTGCAACACACAGCATCCTTTTCACCGGCCCATCTCCAGGCTGCCCCATGTCTGCCAGCCACATTGACCTCTCTGGGCGGGTGCCTCCTCTGCTTGTGATGGTCTCCCATTTTATACACCTGTGTCCCCTTGACAGAGCAAACAGTCCTTTGCCTTACCATAGTTGACTGTTAGCTGGACTTGCCTGACCAGTCCAACAGTATTCCTCCACAGTCCCCGTTGATTTCTTCTTTGTCCTAGTACAATAACGGCAATTAGAGGGTCATTTTGAAAGGGAAAGGTTTGACAACAACCTACAAAGGCTTCTGGGGCTGTATGTTCATTGTGAATAGGGATTGGGTAATACTGTGTCTCACCTAAAGACATCCTCCCCTCATTCCCCAAGTCTCCTACACCCAGGTGATCCTACCTCGCATATCCACCCCTAAGGTCATGCTCCAAAAGTGATGGCCTTTCCCTGGCCACCTGAGCAGAGGAAAACGGGGGAAAAGAAGTGTGGATGCCCTCAGGTTTCTCACAGTGGGTTGAGGCCACCCAGGTTGATGAAGAGGACGATTGACACTTTGGCCTAGCAAAATTATATCAAGGTAAGCCGATATGGGGGTGTTGTTCTAATACAGTTAAGCAGATCACTCAAATCAATCAACATAGTAATACAAAATGATCCTAATGTATTAGGCCTTTAAACTCTAAGCAGGCATAGGTCTAGCAGCTATCATCAAAACATACATGTATCCACATCTATACACACACACACCCCCACACACACACGTATACACACACACCCCCCAACATTTCAAGTCGCAAGCTACTAGCCAGCCAAAAGAGTCATTCTCCACCTCAATTATATACATACATGCAGCACACATGTTCTTACTCGCAAGAGTAAGATATCACAAACCAAGTTATTAAGAAAGTAAAAGAATTATGCTTTCGGCCTACTCCCATTCATTTTCCCATAGAGAAAAAGTCCAAATGTCTCTGCAGTGCAGAGAAAAAAAACACTGGACGGAATTGGACCAGGTACGAAACGACTTGGGCACGAAGCGTTAACTTGACTTCCGGGAGAGATCTGGGGTTATTTCGTCCAGTAATCAAAATATTTGACAGAAGTGATGCCCCCTTCTCCCACAACTATAGCTATATCTCCCATGGTGCTTTGAAGCAGAGAGGCTTTTACAGAAATGAAAAAGCCATTTTATTTTGCTCGATACGAGAGATAACCAGGGTTATTTCCAAATTAACCGGGGTTAGCCAAAAATGAAAAAGGGTGAAGAAATGCCATTTAGAGGAGGGAAAGGGATGAAATGGCATCAACCTATATGTGGGGAGTGGGAAAGAGGACACTGTGTGAAATTGGGGAGTTTGGGGGTGGGTGGGCGTTGGTCTTGGGACCAAGTTCTAAGCTCAGATGTTTTCTCATAACCGGGTTGATTTTCACATTACCAGGGTTGTAGTAAAAAACAGGATTGTGAATGAAAGTGCGTCACATGAATAACCAGGGTTATTTTAAGAATAACGGGTTATTTGGAGTACATTTCTATTATCGGGGTTATACTAACCCAAAAAAAAAGTTACAAAAATGTGATTAATACAAAACAAAAAAAGTGGAATGTTACAGCTTCGGTGAGGTGGGGGTAATGGGTGTGGCTGAAGACTATGGCTCCTGGGTTACTTTAATGAACTGAATGGTGCTATATGGAAAGTGGAGTAATGTGAGCCACAACTAAACCTACTGGGGAAACAGGTCAATGGACCACAGCAAAAAGGATGTGGCCACTGGTGCCCAAAAGAAACCAAGCAGTGTGGCCACAACCAATGGCCATGGCTAGTGGACTGGAAGAAAACTATTGGGGCAAGATGTAAAGGGGCCACGGCAGAATGTCGTGGCCAATGGCAATCGGCAAAGGCCATCGCTAGTGAGCAGGAAAGAAAGGTAGTGTTTTGAAAGATACAGTGGGCACGGTCAAAGGGCATGCTTACAGACCAAGGGCAAATGCCTTGTCTAATGGACTCGAAAGACATGTAGAGTGGTCACAGCCGAAGGTCGTGACCACCTAGATGGTCCAAAATTAACATTTTGGGGGAACATATACAGTGGACATGGAAAAAGGCTGTGGCCACTTGTCTTGGCCGAAGGCAACGGCTAGGGGCCTGAAAAATAAATGATGGTATAACAAAACCCTTGAAATTCACTGAGAAAATCCTTAGTTAAGGTGCAGTTCAGATGTGCAGATTTAATGCAACAAAACCCTTGAAATTCAGTGGATGTGGGAAGTCAAGACCAGCTTAACTCGGCGCGTTCCCGTTGCAAAGCCCATGAGCACATACATATTATAAGAGAAGTGATTCACAATGACATACAAAATGGCATTATGGGGGACGTCAAGGGGCGCGCGCTGAGTTAAGCTGCACCTTGACTAAGGTTTTTTCAGTTTATGTGCTTAGATTCACATGCTATGCATAGGCCGACATCTTATCGGTAGTCGCACAGTATTACTTGATTTATTTTCAAAACCCGAAAAGGGACGTTGACTGGATGTGTTAGTAATACTATCCCTAGTGTGACATCTACTGTACCCATGGTCATTCACGCGTCGAGGTCCCTCAGATTGTTTTCTTTCTGATATGAGGTTGAATGAAGTGAAGCATGAGTAAAGATGTAATAAAGCTGAAAATAGCGATAGAGCAAGAAAACATATGCACCTTTGACTCCAGGAGGGGAGGAAGGGCAAGCGCATGTGAATCTAAGCAGATACAAGCATCAGAAATACAATTACAGTGAGAAATGTATGCGTTCTCAGGCTTGTGGATCTGCTTAGATCACATTCTATGCATAGATTAGCAAGCAGTACCTGGAGAAGGTGGTGGGTTGGGAGAAGGTATAGCAGTAAAAAAGATGTTTTAGCACTCCTTGTCCCACCTGTGAATCTGCTTTAGAATGTGTGTCAATGCAGTAATGCTGAGTAGAGGTATGTATGGAACTCCAAGTAGCTGCTTTGCTAATAGCGTCTAGGGGGGCGTTTGCAATAAATGCTAGTAGCTCCTCTAACTCTGGTACAGTGAGGTCTTGGAGTGAAAGCTAGTGTCTTTTTTGATAGTGAATAGCACAGCTGTACGCATTTGACTATCCATCTGGAGATGGCTTTGAAATGTGATTGCCTTACCTACCAGGTTCTACGGAAACAAATAGCTGGTCCCGTTTTCCTTAGAAGTTTTGTTTATGTAGTACAAGGCCGCCCTCCTTACATCTAATTTATGGAGGCTTCTTTCAGCCGAGTTAGATGTATTTTGGAAAAAGGTACGTAGTTCAATGGATTGGTTGACATGGAACTTGGATATGAATTTTGGTGAAAACCCAGGATGCGTTCCACGGACCACCTTGTCCTTGTGGATCAAAATTAAAGGGTCTTGTACAGATAATCCCTATAGCTCATTGACTCATCTTATTGAGGCGAAAACTAATAGAAAGGCGGTTTTGTAGGTTAGGTGTTTGAGGCTGGCCTTGTGCATAGGCTCAAAGGGCGGACCCATGAGCTTCGAGAGTACAACATTAAGGTCCCAACCTGGTGGAGGATTAGAAATGGGAGGGTAAAGTCCCTTTACTCCTTCCATGAAAGGTTTGATAACAGGAATTTTCGACCAAGACACTTTGTTCTGTGAAGTGGTGTACACGGACAGGACTGCTAGGTGTACCTTGATGGAGTTAAATACTAGGCCAGAGTCTAGTAAAGAAAGCAAGTAGTGGAGAATGTTGGATGGTGAACATTCAATTGGATTTAGGGATTGTGAACTGCATCATAACACAAACCATTTACACTTGTTGAAACAGTGCCTGGTGTTTGGTTTCTGTGCCTCTTTTAGGATATCCCTACATCTTTGAGGAAGGATTAAGTGCCCAAACTCTATGACTTTAGGAGCCAGGCTGCTAAGTTCATAGACTGAGGATGCGGATGGACTGTTGTCCCCTTGTGCTGGGTCAACATGTTGGAGGGGCACGGAAGTTTGATTGGTTTGCACATCGCCAGTTAGAGCCGGTGTGGAAACCATGGTTGTCTTGCACACACTGGAGCTATCAGGATTTGCCTGGCTTGTCCCTGGTGCATCTTGTGCACTATCCTGCTGAGGAGTGGTGTCAGGGGAAAAGCGTAAGCAAATTTCCCTGACCAGGTCATCCACAGGGCGTTCTCCTTGGACTCTGGTCGGGGAAACCTGGACGCAAAGTCTGGACATTGTGCTTTTTGGCTTGTGGCAAACAAGTCTAAAGGAGGCTAACCCCACCGGGAGAAGATTTTGTCTAGAATATCTCCGTTGATTTGCCACTCGTGCTCCTCGGTTAGAGGATTTCTGCTCAAGAGTGTCTGCTAGAGCATTGAGTTCCCCTGGAACGTGTTGTGAGACTACGAACATGTTCTGCTTGAGTGCCCACCTCCAAATTTGTTGGGATAGCCTGGACAGACTTGGAGAGTGTGTGCCTCCCTCCTTGTTTAGGTAAAACATGGCAGTGGTGCTGTCTGTGAGGACTTGCATACCGGATGCTGCAGAGCCTTGAGAACTGCCAGAAGTTCTAGAGGGTTGATGTGGTTTTGGGCTGTGGTGTGGGTCCACTGGCCGGGAGCTGTGTGGTGAAGGTAATGGGCTCCCCATCCAGAGAGTGAGGTGTCTGTAGTTAGTATCGCTTGAACTGGTGAATTGTGAAAGAGTTTTCCTTTTATAAGGTTGTCCTTGGACCACCAGCGAAGAGCCTGTACTAGGGTTAGCGAAACAACCACTAGATTGTCCCACTGACTGCTTGCCTGAGAACTTTGTTTTGCTAACCACTCCTGCATTGGGGGCACGCGCAGCCATGCATGTGGAACTAAGTAAATGCATGAGGCCATCATCCCAAGCAGGCGCATTGTCTTGCATACGGTTATCTGGCGACCGGCTAGGTAGTGAGGTACTTGCAACAGAATGTTTTGTACTCTTTCGTTTGAGGGGAAGACTAGCTCCTCTTTGGTCTTTAGGATTGCTCCCAGGAATTCTTTTATTTGACTGGGTACAAGACTTGGATTTCTTCCCATTGATAGAGAATCCCATTTGGAACAGAAGATTGATTGTTCTTTGGGTGCTGTATTTGCAAATTTGAGGAGGCTGCCCTTTAATTAGCCAGTCGTCTATATAAGGGTCCACTGGGATTGACTCTCTGTGTAGGTGCGCTGCTACCACAGCTAGTACTTTTGTGAATACCCTTGGAGCTGAGGCTATGCCAAAGGGAAGTGTTAGGAAGAATTCTCAAAAATGTTCTAATTCCCTTCTACCTCAGAGACCCCTAGCTCTTTTGCTGGACTTCAGGACTTTTCATTTCAAACCTGGAGAGAGTGAGCCCTTTTTCTCACTCTCTCATATATTTTTATTGTGATTTAGACTCTGTTTCTTTTAACTTTGGAGTCTGACAAACTCCATAGGCATCATGATTACATTGTGTCACATAGCACCTTCAGTGCAGTGGCACAGGGAAGTCTCTTAGATTTCCCAAAGGTTTAAATACCTTCTCTTGGATAAACTACTGTTTCCAAGAGCAGTGAAGTGAAATTGACATAACTTACATTGTGTAACTCTCTAGACCCAGCAGACACTATCTTACCATAGGGTGCTGGAGGGTTACTTATTATTCCCTTTGTCTAGTTTCTCATGTAACATTTTTAAGTTACCCATTCTACAATTAATGGCTGGTGGCAGTGGTTTACTTTTTACTACCATTGTGTGTTTTTACTGCGGGCTGAGTTCGCAGCTGCAGTAAGGCAACCATGGGTGCCCATTTCGTCAAAATAGCCCTGGTCGTCCCTTTTAGCCATTTCTTGCTGGAAAGGTCCTTCTTGAGATTTACTCTGCGTGCCAAAGCAGGTTTGGTCCCTTTATTCGTTTTGACTTTGGCGGGATGCACGAGTGAAGCCCACCTCTGGCTCCATTATGTCTGGCAGGGGCAGCAAGTGAGGGAGGTGCCCAAAACTCCCTGTGCTTAATCCCCTTGGTTACAGAAATGCACCCAAAGGTGATTGGCAGCTAGGCTGGAATCAATGGGAGAAACCTCCATAAAAGGCGAGGCATTTTGGCGTGGGAGGCTGAGTCGACCACTGGACGAAGGAATCCGAAGAAGAACTTGGAAGAGACACCTGCGGCAACTCCTGGAGCATTGGGTTGCCCGGTGAAGCCCTGCTGCTGTGCTGAAGCTCAGAATTCACCTCGACTAGAGAAGCCCTGCCAAGACGTCTTCTCCCTTTGAGTTGATAGGAACATTCAACTCCAAAGTAAGCCAGTCCGGACATCCTTTCGAAGCTGGCTGTATTTCCACTGCTGCTGCTGGAACCGAAGTGCCAGGGAGAGGAACACCAGATTGTGTGCGCTGCTTGTAAGTCAGACCGGAGCGCTAGGAAGATTTTCCGGACTTCCTTGATGCAGGACTAACCAAGCCTGAGCCACCTCAACAGAGTGCTGGACCCCAGAAGCAAGGAAAGTCTGAAGTGGTATCAGAGAACCGCAGTGTTGCTATTTGCTGTCAGACAAAAGGAGCTGAAACACTGAAGGACCGCTGAATTGAAGTTTGCCCAGTGCTGCTGCTGACCGTTCCATTGCAGAGCAGGAGTCATCAGACATCCTGCCTCTTGTCCCCACGGCTGAGGCTCAGGAACAACAGGATCTGCAGAGCGGTACAGGAACAGAAGCCAGCTGGAACCATTTCTTCTAACCAGAGGTACTGTAAAGTCTACGAGAACTTACCTCTTATTCTGTAGCCTTATTTGCTCTCAGTTGAGACTTGTCTTGGTTACCTTGCAGAGTTGCTAAAGCTTTGCCCCACACAAGCCTCCCAGCTTGTGGCCCCTCACGTGTTCTATTTTCTACAAACATTTCTAAAAACTTTGTGCAAGACTTTTTACCTACCTGCAAAGAAGATCTTCAGCTCCCCTTGACATTGTGCAATTAACATTGGCTGTCCTGGCTCCCTGAGAGACTCCTCTTTAACTCTGACTTTGTGCTTTGGCCCCAGAAAAGGGTTAATTTACTCTGCATAGGAAGGGTTTAAAAGTACTCACCCGTTTGTGAATTATTTGTTAACCTTTGTTTTATTCCTCTATTCCATCTTTTACACCCCAACTCAGTATTACTCGAAATGTACCATTGATAAATCAATGTCCACAGTGTCCTGGCTATTTAAGTCACCCGAGGGTGTAGGAAGTGTCTGTGTGCCATCCCCAACAGGTGTCATCTGATCAATAGAAACTAAGAGTGTGTTTTGAAGTGTATTTTAATTGTTATATATATTGCTCTCTTCTGCAAAAAGCTTATATAACTGACTGTGAAATAAATTAATAATTGTTGAATCAAGAAACTTTGAGTACAAGTGTTTATTTGAATAACTGCTACTATGAAACTGTGCGTCACAACATTACTGCTCACATTGACCCCTCTTGAGATAAGCCTGGCTGCTCAGCCACACTACCAACCTGTGTATTTCAGACTTGTACCAAAGGTTGGGTCCCTATTGCCAGGAGGTCAAAGTTATTGTAGTGCACCCAAAGGGTACTGCATACAATCTTGCCTAACAGGGAGCACTTTGAACTGGTAGTGTTCTCTCGCTATTTGGAAGCGCAGATATTTTCGGTGCGCTGGGAACATTGAAATATGAAAGTATGCATCTTTCATGTCCAATGTTGCCATGTAACCCCCGTGTTTTAAGAGAGGAATTACTTCCTGAAGCGTGGTCATGCGAAATGTTTTAGGCTTGATATACGTGTTCACTCGGTGCAGATCTAGTATCGGGCATATTAAGTCTTTCTTTGGCACCAAGAAGTAAGTTGAATAAATATCCCTGTTTACCTGGTTTGCAGGGATGACCTCTATGGCGTCCTTTTCCAGCAGGGCTTGCACCTTCTCCAGTAATGTGCACCTTTCCTCCGGTGTCATTTTTCGGTGTATTGGCGGGTGGTTGGATGGTTTTTGGAGAAGCTCTATGCAGAATCCACCCGCCGCAGTGGTTTACATCAACTTGCCCGAAGTGATCCCCTCCCATGCGGTGAATTGTGAAATGCAACCTCCTACTGGAGTGGCATGGGAGGGGATCTGGAGCGGGGAGTCATTGCTTGGGTGGAGTGGAGCCTCTGGCGGAGGAGGCTGTACCTCTGCTACTAGACCTTTTACAACCTCTTTGAAAACTGGAGCAGGAGGACTGTCCCTGTGAGGTGCCCCACAATGGTGAGTGGCTGCTTTGACCGTAACTAGAGGAGTGTTGTGGGTCCTGCCCACATAACCTTCTTGTGTTAAAAGACCCCCTTTGGACAAAAGGTTTGTTGGACAGTTGTCCAAGAGATTTCAGGGTGTCCTATTCCTCTTTGGCGCTTTTTAGGGCATCTTCAACTGCCTTACCGAACAGGTCATTAGGTTCAAAGGGCATGTTGAGCAACGTGGCCTGTGTCTCTAGTTTTAACCCTGACTGCCTCAGCCAGGCATGGCGCTTGAATAATGTGCCCTCGGCTATGATGTGGCCTGCATTGTCAGCGGCATGTAGGTTGCTCTTTAAAATGCAGTTAGCCACCTGCTTGCCTTCTGACAGTTTTTTTTTTTCAACATTGATATTTTATGCATTTTTAATAGAAAACACAAAACAAAAGACATCAGTATTAGCAAGATATAGCAAAGCACAATTCATTCTTTGCATAGTCTGGCTCTCGATTAATCAGGACCTAGGGGAGTTGGGTCGTCTTTCCTGGGGGTGGTGTAGTCTCTGCCTGGTGATTGTTCCTCGACGGTTAGTCCAGCCATCGGGTAATTGGGGGCCTTTGTGTGAGTGCGGGAAAGCGTTCTGCGTAGTCCAAGAATGGGGCCCATGTGTTCCGGAAGGGGTTCGGGTTGCCCATGCGGAGTGCTGTGATCTTTTCCGCTGTGGCAATGTCCCAACACTTAGCCCACCATAGAGGTATAGAGGGTCCTTCGGGGTGCTTCCAGAGTCTGGTGAGGGCTATTTTAGCCAATGTTAGCAGTTGGGTGCATAGCCGAGCTATGTTCCCAGATAGGGGCATGTCCCCGTCCACTGTGCCCCCCAGTAGGATGATTCTGGGATCACATGGGATGGAGAGACCCGTGATTGCTTGGATATGCTTCAGCACTCCTCTCCAGTAGTGCGCTGCTTTCGGGCATTTCCAGAGTAGGTGGAATAGCGATCCCTCTTGGGGCATCCTCTCCAGCAGTTCGGGGAGGTGATGGCGCCGGCTTTGTGCAGTTGGGCCGGCGTGATATAATACCTGTAGCACACTTTGTACCCTCCTTCCCTGTTGGTGATGCACTGGGTGCTTTTGTGGACCCTCAACCATATTCTGTTCCATGCGTCTGGGTCCAAAGGGCGTCCCAGGTCTTTTTACCAGTTGTTCATATATCTTTCCTTTACTTCTGGGTTTGACTTGTCCAGGAGTTTGTAGAGGGCGGAGGTTTTCCCCCTTGGAGGAGAAGTTGTTAGCGTGAGCTCTAGGAGTGTTAAGTTTCTAGAGCCTCGCTCTTTGATGATTCGTTGGGAGATCCAATGGCGGATCTGTGCGTAGTGAAATCTTTCCTCCTCGGGGACTCCGAACTTCATCATGCATTCCTCAAACAAGAAGGGCTGACCTCCCTCCAGCTGACACAGTTTTTAGAAGTTGTGGCTTTAGGGCCTCTGGGGTGTCTATTTTAAAATGTTGTGCGGCTCTGAGAAGTTGCTCATTATACTGGAGCTGATTGTCAATTGGTGAGTAAGCCACTGGCTGATCTTGATGTTCTGGTGACTGGATGACGTAGATGTACTAATCGTCATAGTATTGGTCCTGGCCATACTGGTTCCCTTGATCTCCCTGAGGTCCCAGATCCTTAGAACCGAGGGGTCTATAATGTAAAGATCCTGAGAGGGGTCAAGGTACTGTGAAGTGGCCTGGGTCTCGGTGGAATTTATGGGCTGTCGAGAAGTGGCTTTTTAGCAGATGGTTCATCCCTGGCAACCCCTTTCTGTGTAGGGCCCTGAAGGTGGTTGAGTTTTTCAGGATACCTGTCCATGAAGTCCACAAAGCAGAACATTTCCTCATAACCCTATTAAAACTGAGGGGCGTGGCTTCAGAGCCATCGGATAGGTCTTGACTACGAGGTACTCCTGCAGATCCTTCATGATCCTGATCAATAGATACGATCTGAGCCGGCATTAACACTTCATTTTGGAACATACATGAATAAATAGCGAACACCGTGATTGCATTGCCGCGGTGGGCAGCGGTGGACCGCTGCAGGGCCCAGAAATTGTGAGCTGACGAAGGGAGGCAGAGCTCTGATGGCAAGAAACAAGATGGTGGCTGCACAAGAACAAAGAATTTTGCCGACGGGCTCTGATGAGGGAAACAGAGTGGCCGCGACATAAAAAGGGCTGGATTAAACCCCGACCGACTGGGGAGTCAGAAGCAGGAAGGGGAGAAACACTAACAGATCTGCGCCGTGCTGAAGGACACAGTAGCCCCTGCCAAGACGAGGAAACTGACCGGAGGCGTGCAACGAGGAAGAGCACACGCGGAAGGTCAGGAAGGGCTGATTCCACGCACCGGAGCTCCTGATACCCAAGGCTCTACGTATAACACATAGAAGTGTCACAAAGTGCCCGGTAATTTGGTTTCCCACTCAAGCGGAGCAGCCAATGTAGGTGCATGAACAGGGCTGCCAGTGCACTGGCACATTGTAGCAAACCTCGATTAAGGTGCAAGCAACAACAAGAGAGGCTGGAAGTGTTCCATCGGACAAAACTCAAACACAAAGACAGCATTGGACCACGCGGCAGACTGTTACATGAAAGGTGGGAATAACGACAGTCTATACTTATGAGGGATACAGTAGCAGGCATGAGGGAGGTGTGCAGAATACGCCTTCCGAAATATTGAAACTAAGACTGGAGGATCAGCGGTTTCCTGTATACATTAGAAGCACGGAACGTGCACAACACTGTGCGAGAGGAGTGCAGGAAGACCTAGCCATACAAGGTGGGGTGACACTGCCCGCAAGTAAGAACAAATCGTTTCTGGACTGCCATAATCCGCCTGCACAGGGTGCAGGCAAGTATCACACCAAGAACGCTGCAACGGAGACCCAGGAGAGGCACGGTGGCCAGGCCCGGTGAGAAGGCGAGACCATAGTAAGCCAATGGTGAAGTGGAGTAAAGCCCTAGGGCAAGCCAGCACGGCTTTGTAGTAACAGGATGGGAAAGTGAACAGATAAAGGATTGGCGGACAAGGCACAGGTGCGGATGAATTCGGACGGGTGGGGGAACCGGAAGGAAGAGATAAGATGCCCGGGACAGTCATAAACCTCAACTGTACTGACGACAGCTACAGTATTCACGCAACACGCTGTGACAGCGCTACAGAGGACAGCAACAAGAACCACAGCAAAGCCCAAAGTGTCCCTGGCATCCGGAAGAGTCCTGCAGCAACCAGCCCATCAGGTGAGCTGCACTACAGGTGAGGACTTCTTTGGGGGTTCAAGACTCAGCAGGGGCCCCTGGGAGGAGTCACAGACACCGGATAGGGACAAAGAAGTCTAATACAGTCTGTGGATTGGCTCCCGTGGAACAAAAGGAAGCTTGATCTTGAAAGGTGCATATGTCTATCTGCCAAAACCAAGACATGGGGTGCAAACTGGTAGCAACACCGGGCATGGCTTAGTGGTATCCGCTGCAGCATCTCGATATTAGCAGCAAGTACCAGGGCAGAACAGAATGAGGCCTCCAGGGAAAGGAGAATAAAAGTGCATGACCGAGGACTGTGCAGACCAGAACACTTTCACCGGACACTAGAGGCACCTACCGAAGCACCTGTAAACGCGAGGGCAGTGAGAGTGGCGCGGGCGCTATAATCCAACAGAGAGGACACCCGTCACAAGTTGAACTCTAGGGTGACGCCCAAGTGGGAAGTGGGCTTAGTGACAAGTACGGGCCCAGGTACACATAAGTAAGCAACGGACTGTGAAGAACCAGAAGAGAAAGCGCTCAATACCATACCACAACAGACAAAAAACGGAACTACGCAGATCCTAGCAGGAGTGACCTCTACAGACCGAAGGAGTACAACAATGACATAAAAAGCGAACAAAAGCAAAGGGAAGCAGTTATCTATTGACCCATTTGCCAAACCTGCACAAATGGCGGACAGTGCGAAGTAAACAACGCCAGAGACAAGTGGAAAGGACACTCCAGGGAGAAGTGACCAACAGATTCTTGCAGCCATAGCCGAGCTGAAATCGGCACTGGAATTCAAAATTGATGCAATCAGTATTGATGTGAACCTCTTGAGAGAGGTTGTCAGGGCACTAACAGTACTAGAGAAGGAGGTGAAAGTCAACACAAGTAGTTGCAACGAAAACTCCCAGGAAGTCTCCATATTGCGGCAACAGGTGCAACAAGTGCAGGCCAGAAGAGGCAGAAGGGAGAGCACGAAGGAACAACGTACGGATTGTTGGGCTCCCGGAAGCGAGGAAGTTTCAAACCCGACAGACTTCATCGAAAACATACTGTTACAAGAAATAGCAGTTGGAACAATCACCCAGGGGTTCACAGTTGAAAGGGCGCATAGGGCCCTGACAAGGAAATCGCCGCCCGGAGTCCCACCCCAGGCGATCATAGCCAAGATACTAAATTATAAGGTCAGGGAAAGAATCCTGGAACACTTTCGGAAAGGAGGTACGATCTGCAGAACATCGGCGACCATCACGGCATACCCTGATTATACTTTCCTGGTGCAAAAACAGAGGATGAACTATGGTACAGTCAAGAAGAGGTTACGCGCAGCTAACCTTAAATACATGTTGTATGCAGCAAAGATGAACGTCCTATATAATGATCGTGCTGACTTTTTCTAGACTCCCGAGGATGTGAGCAAATGGATGGACACGAAGAACATGCAGACGGAGAAAAAAGACCAGGCAGAAGGCGGGAGTGATTAGTGAATCAGAGTTTGTCAATAATGTACTCTTAAGCCGCGCAGTGGCCATTGTGAAACGATCCAACACTGACATTTAAGTTCAAAGAGCAAATGCCAATCACACATGTAGCTAAATGCAGGAATAACACCATGAGATTCCTGGTGCCACTTCGTACGAGCGGCCCCAGGCATCTCACGATCACCCGAATAGAGTAGTTGGGATACTAGTAGTTCAGTATCCTCCTGCTGCACTCCGAATACCGGCATCAGAGCCAGGGTAGGAACAAGATGCAGGGATGCCTGAGCATCAGATTGAGAGCAGGGAACAAGATGGAAACTGTTGAGGAGGGGGGTGGGAAGGGAGTTGGGGTAGTTAGAGGGCAGTTGGCCTGCAGACACGCACTTGGAAAGAAAGATGAATGTGATGAGGTAGAAATAAGAGCTGGACCTCACAGAGAGAATGGGTGAACTCAAAATAACTACCTGGAATGTTAGAGGCCTGAACAGCTATATTAAAGGAAACTGGGTTATGGCATATTTGGGAACCCAGAAAATAGATATAGCTCTCCTACAGGAGACTCATCTAACTTAGGATAGACAAGATACATTGGCACGGAAATGGAGGGGGTGACCCTGGGGTCAACATACTCCGTATATCCTAGAGGGGTCTTAATATGGGCGGTGCCGACCGTTCCATTCAAGATCCTCCAAACATTCCTAGACACTAATACTATGCGGAATGGTAGAAAATAAGGAAATATTTGTTACCAATATGTATGCCCCGAATCAAGACACAGCAGCCTACTTCAGATCTCTATATCCCAAGATTAGCCCTTGTAGCGATTGCGCGTTAATATGGGGAGGAGACTTTAATTGTACGCTGGACCCGATAATGGACAGATCAGATGATAAATTTGCTTATCCAAACCCCTCGGCCAAAGCCCTAAATATGTTACTGCGTACATTCAAGTTGGCTGATGTATGGAGAACAATGTACCCGCAGGATCGAGTATACTCTCACTACACCGCTCCGACTAATCTACATATACAAGGCTAGACTATGTGTTTGTGGGGGAGGAAACGCTAAGAGAATTCACACAGGCTGAAAATAAAGTGCAGGTCCTTTTGGACCATGCCCCTCTGCTCGTTACGTGGCAGTTTCTTTACCCCCAACCCTTCCCCAAGCCAGAATCCCTACATGGAGACTCAGGCTCGAAGCACTTAAAAGATACAGGGTTCCGAGAAGACTTGAGGGAAGAGGTGAAGGAATATTTTGAGCACAACACGGGTAGAGTAAACTCTGCTGGTCCACTGTGGGAGGCCTTCAAATTAGTGGTGAGAGGAGCGGCTATAGCCAAGTCAAAAGGGATGCAAGATGTGATTGTGCAGGATTTGCAGAAAATAGAATGGAAATCATAACGCAAGCAGGAAACGGGTCCTTAGTAGAAATCCAGGAGGTGTCCTGTCTACAACAGGAATGTAGGGAGCACTGGGATAGGTTAGGTAAACGAAGCTACAGGAAATATGTGGAGAGACAACATGCGGAGGGGGATAAGCCGGGGCGATTACTATCCTGGTTGTATAAGAGTGAGACCAACAGGGAGGCAATAAGAGCAGTAAGGTGTGATGACAGAGAGTTGCGGGAGACTCAAGAGGGGGTTAACAAGTGTTTTATGATTATTATAAACACCTGTACAGAGAAACCTTGGAGAGTGATATGTCATAAATACAGGAAGCATTGACTGAGATCGGCCTCCCCAAACTAAATACGGAAGAGAGGGACAGCCTAGAGATACCCATTACGATAGAAGAATTTGAAAATGTGATAAATGAACTACTGACCAGTACAGTCCCTGGGGCAGATGGGCTTCCTGGGGAATTTTATAAAGAATATAAAACAGAAATCCTCCCCCCATTACTAGAAATGCTACACAAAGCATTAGACAAGGGCAAATTGCCTGGGTTCCTGAGGGAGTCGATAATTGTCCCCCTTCTGAAACCAAATAAGCCGGATACCAACTGTGGCTCGTATAGGCCCCTATCGTTATTGATCTAGGATGGTAAGATCCTCACAGCAGTGATGGCACATAGACTCAAACAGGTTATAGCTAAGCTTATACATTCAGATCAGACAGGATAGGTTTCACACAGAAATATTACTAATAAACTGAAAAGATTGCACCATATAATAGATTATACCCAAGGAGGAACATAGGAAGTTGCAGTGGCGTCACTTGACACAGTAAAAGCGTTTGACACAGTCAGATGGCCTTGGCTGCTTGTGGTGCTAGAAAAGTTTGGTATCAGACCCACATATATTAATATATTAAGTGGGTGCGGTTGCTGTACAATGAACTGATAGCAATGGTGAAAACAGGAACAAGTGTATCAGAAAAGTGGCAATAAAAGGAACAAGGCAGGGATGTCTGTGGTCCCTGATGGTCTTCATCCTGGGGTCAGAGCCCTTAGAAGTCTACTTAAGGGAGGAATACGGAGAGGCGGGCATCAGCACACTGGAGAGGGGAGGGGGGCATTTGGTTTCGTTATTGCGGATGACATGCTTCTGTATTTGCAGGACCCAGAGACAAATTTACAATTCATTTTAGATGTCATGGAGCGATATGCTGCACTGTCAGGCATAAGTAATAACCCACAGAAGTGAAGTCTGTTCCCTTTGGGGGAGTACGCAAGGAAGTCAATGCGAGAACTGCTGGTGTTACCAATTCAATGGGAAATAGATACATTCCAGTACCTAGGGGTAGACATTGACCACGACCCTAAGATACAACACATTCAGAATATGGTGAGGGCAGTTAGCAAAATTGAAAATAGCATGTCTTTCTGGGCTAGATTGCCATTGTCCATGATGTGACGCGCAGCATTATTGAAGATGGTAGTGCTACCGAGACTGCTACACTATTTTCAAATATCCCGTTTGCGATACCGAAATAGTTTTTCAGGAAACTGCACAGTCTATGTAGAAGCTTCTTATGGCTTAATGGCAGGTGTAGAGTTGTGTTGTGGAAGTTTCAAAACCCATACGAACAAGGGGGTATAAAAGTGCCACATTTTGAGGTCTATTTTGTAGCCAGCCAACTGCAATTTGTGGCCAAATGGCTGTCAGATGGACAAACTCCAGAATCAAGGTTACTATGAGCTGAAAGTACTCAGTTCTTTTTGAACAAGGTGATGTGGTTAACTGATTCAAGCAAGTGCAACCCGCTCGCACTTGCTGTTGTGCCTAGGGAGCATGATGTTACGCAGGGCCTGTAATCTGTTGGAGAACCCAACACTGTATTAACCGCAGATCCCGCTCGTGGCACTAGATGGGGTGGATGAACAATTGAGGTTCAATGTGAGGAAGTTCTGGGAAGCTAAGGGAGTAGCGACAGTGGGAGATGTGCTGAAGGAGGGGTCGCCCAGGGATTTTGAGGAGCTTCACATATTCCCGTCTCCAGAAGAGCCTTAGGCAGAGATGGCCAGAGACTGAGATGTCCTTACAATCAGACGAGGTTATAGGGACATTTTATGATGTGGCGGAACGAAGACACTAAGGTTTGCGGATATATGAACTAATTATGTCTAAGATAGGAGGCGAATTAAGACACACATGGCAGAATTGGGAAGCAGATTTACAGGAGTCAATGTCGGATAGCAGGTGGAGTAGAGGTATGGTGTATCACAAAAAGGTGTTGAGGAATGCACAAGTACAACAGATTCAAATGTGTCCCATAGCCAGGCAGCGACAGACATGCCCGAAATGCGGGGAGATAAACGCAGATCTAGTGCATATGTTCTGGGCATGCATAGAGATCAGTAGATTCTGGGGAGAAGTAGCCCAAGCATTAGCAAAGGCAGATATCACCTTGGACATTGGATCCTCCATGTCCTATCTGTTTGGGGTATTCCAACAGCCCAAGAGGGCTAGACATGTGAGTAAGCTCAAGGACTTGGCATATATACTGGCGAAACGCAGAATAGCGATGGGGTGGAAAGCACAGATGAGGCCAGCTGGACAGATGTGGTGGAGGGATCTGTTAAAATGGGCAACTGCAGAGGCGGTGGTGTGGCAAGAAGCGAAAGGGTGGAATACAGAACAAGGGGAGGGGGGTTGGATGCTTGGCGACAATCTGAGCAGAAGGACAAAGACATGGAAAAAACTCTCATACCAGAGGAAATTGTGACTAGGAGGGGTGATGTGGAATAAAGGAAGAGGATGGAATACAAGGTGCAACATAGGCCGGCAAGTGGGGGGAACTGGGGGGGGTTAGTGGCAGCAGACAAACAACATTTGATGGGAAATGTTGTGTAAATGTTGAAACAAGTCTGCAAGTTGTAAAGGTTATGTAAAAATCAATACAAATTGTTTAACATTTATTTTTAAAACCCTATTAAAACTCTCTGGGGTCCACTCAGTTTATTTGGGAAATACTGAGGGGCTACGGGTGTGTTGCAAGGGTGTAGGTTCCTTGTGATGCAAGGCCCCTGAAAGGGTGTCTCCAGAGGGAGTAAGGTCGTTATCTTGGGAGGTAAAGGACTCGGATGGTAGGGGCGAAGATTTAGCTGTTTGATGTTTTTGATTTTAAAAGTGTGACTGGGATGTACTTTCCGAGTTCCCTCATTTTGGATGTGGAGGCAGGGGGTGTGTGAAAGGAGGGCTTTTTTAGGGTCAGTGTCTGAAATGGCTTTCACTGCCTGTTTCAGAGGCCTGTCATGCAGCGGCACGATGACCCAGAGGACAGGGATGATTTAGAGGACCTCTCCTTCGACACTGCTTGGTCGACGGTCGGCCGTTGGGTGTGTGTTTAGTGTGGTGTGATGTGTGTGTGCCTAAGCCTCTGTCACAGGGCCGCTGGCCTGCTTGGTGGAGCGGGGGGCTCGCACATGGGATTCCATCGAACCCTGCTTGCCATAGGCGTCACTAAGGACTTCAATGTTGCCCTCACTGGATTCTCCCGCCACGTCTATGGTGGCCTCAGCCTGCATGGTGTGGCGGGCCAGCGTTTGGTTCGACAGTCCTTTAGGGTTTTTGGTTGGAAAAGTCTGCAGGACTTGCAGTTTTTCTCCAGGTGATCTTGTGGCAGACAGTGATTGTACACCTTCTGTGCGTCTTTCCAGGGGTATTTAATGTTGCAGGAAGGGCAAAATTTAAATGGAGCGTTTCGCATAGCTAATCGAAAGGTTAGCGCAGCGATAAAAGGTAGGTTAAGGGGTCCGAAGAGGCATTCTTTAAAAGGTTACAAAGTGCATGGCCTCCCCCACTCTCCCCACTGTGAAGAGCTCAAGCCAGTGTGGGCCGCAGTCTTTGTTCGTCGAGGCAGTTGAGCGCCACTGACAATGGAGGCGTCCATTGAAGGCCGCCGAAGCAGTTGGTAGAGCGGCATGCAGCGGGTGTTGAAAGAATAGCAAGAAAGTCTAAAATTAAACTTTGTCTAATCAAAGGCGTTAGCCAGAAGAACTCTACAAACTATTGTTTTGAATACTGACCAAATAGAATAACATTGTAAAGAGAAATAAAGAGGAAAAAGTTGTGCAATTCTCCTGACATGAGATGTTAGTTGGGGAAACTTTGAACAAGTATTGCCAAATGCCAAGATACTTTGTCAGAAAGGATAACAAAGAGCTTGAACAATCCCTGATATAAGGGATATCTGTATGAGTAAATTTGGTACAGCCTTAATTGAAGTGAAGTAAAGTTATGCCACTGAGAAAGTATAACTTTGTGATACAAAAGAGATAACTGGCAGGGGAGTATACCAGGGAATCTGTATGAGTTAAGAGGAAGATATTCCTGGCAGGAAAGTAAACCAGCAGTAAATCAGGATATCCAATTCAGTAAGGGAGTTCCTGGGAGGGGAGTAAACCAGGAATACCACTGTTGTGTTGAGAAGGAACTTTGCTACAGTATTTTTGCTTTGCCATCTTCAAAACCAAATTGAATAAATTACAAGTTACTCAACGTAGTGATTAACGTACTCTTAGTCCCCTTTCATCTATACTGTATAGGCTTCCCTTCCTAGGTACGGGAGACGGAACATTGTTCACCAGAAAAACCTTCTTAGAGGCGCGCGGGGGTGCAGCCCTGGGAGCATGCGCTACCCTGACTCCGCCCACCGGCGCCACTCCTCAGTCCCCATTGACGCGTCGACAATATTTATTATTGCCTGATGACACCAGTATTATTAGGGGGAGGATGGTGGGACGTATGGAAGAAAGGGGACTAACGACTAAGAGTACGTTACTTAGTCACTACAGTGAGTAACTTGTAATTACTCTTACGTCCCGTCCCCTTACTGTATGGGCGCTTACAACTGAATGTAGCTCCAGGGTGGAGATGAGACCCTCCTTAAGCAAACAAGTTTCTTAGAAGCGCCTGTCCGAAGTCTTCGTCTGACTTTGAACCGGCATCCAAACAGTAATGCTTACAGAAAACTGAAGGGGTGGCCCAGGTAGCTGCCCTGCTTATGACCTTCCAAGGAACCTGCCGCCGGAATGCGATGGCCATGGCCTTGGCCCCGGCGGCATGGGCGTGAATTTTGGCGGGCAGCAGCATGCGCTGCCCCTCATAGGCCTCCTTGATGGCCGCAACCAACCACCTCACGATGGAGGCCTTGGATGCCTGATAACCGGGTCTGGAGCCCCCAAAGGTGACAAAGAGTGCGTCCGATTTGCGGAAGCCCTTGGTCCTCTCCAGATAGAATTTCAGAGTGCGTCTGACATCCAGAAAGCGCAAGACTCATTGAGCCTCGTCTTTAGGGTCAGCGAAGAATGTAGGTAGAACTATTTCCTCATTTAGATGAAATGTGGAGGGTACCTTAGGTAGGAAGGCTGGGTGAGTTCACAGGACCACCTTATCCCTGTGGAAAGTGTTATAGGGTTGTGAAGCCACCAGAGCCTGGATCTCGCTGACTCTGCGAGCGGATGTGAGACCTACTAGCAGAGCTGTCTTGATGGCGACCAGTCTGATGTCCGCAGACACCATCGGCTCGAAGGGTTTGTGCGTAAGGGCACACCACATTGAGGTCCCACACATGGTGTGGCTTTTTGATGGCCGGGTAAAGTTTGGACAGGCCCCCCAGATGTTTCCTGACTATTGGGTTGGAAGAAGAGGAGACCTCCTCCTCTGAATTTTTGTAGGCCCCTATGGCTGCGAGATTGGTGCAACATGTGTCCACCTGCACGCCTGAGTGGGCAAGGTGTGCCGAGAAAGAGAGCACATCGTCCAGTGTGCACGTCAGGGGGTTGATTTCCTTAGAAATTGCCCACTGACAGAACCTGCTCCATTTACTCCTGTATTGGCTCCTAGTGGCCTTGCTCCTAGCGCCCTGGATGATCTCCAGGTTAGCCTGAGATAGGTTCAGGTGCTTGAGGGTGATCTGTTCAGGAACCACGTTACGAGGGCTAGCTTCTGAGGAGCAGGGGTGGAGAACCATGCCTCCCTGCTGGGACAGGAGAGGTGTTGGGCCCAGCGGAAGGTGAATGGGTGGACGGTCCGAGGGGCTGAGCAATTCGGAGAACCACGGTCTCGCCGGCCACCATGGCACTACCACTATGATGCTGAGCTGACGAGTCTCCTTTGTCTTGCGGAGTACCTTGGGGATAAGGGTTGGGGGCCGGAAAAGCATAGGCTGTCATGCCCTCCCATGGAATCTGCATGGCGTCGCCCAGGGAGCCGGGACCTAGTCCCTGCCAAGACACGAACTGATGGCACTTCCTGTTCCTCCAGGAGGCAAATAGATCCACCTGAGGATGGCCCCATGTGTTGAAAACCACCTGCAGCACCTGGTCGTTCAATTGCCACTCGTAATTGTCCGCTCCCAGCCTGCTGAGTTTGTCCGCATCCAAGTTGGCCTACCCCGGGAAGTAGACCGCCCCGAGGTAGATGTTTTCTAGGGCCCATTCCCACATGCTGACCGCTAGGTTGCACAGCAGAGGGGACCTGACCTGGTACCTCCCGCTTGTTGACATAGTACATGCTGGTAGAGTTGTCGGTCTGGATCAGGGCTGTCCTGCCCTAGATGAGCGGAAGGAAGGCCCTGAGGGCTAGCCAAATGGCTCTGAGCTCCAGCCAGTTGATATGCGACTCCTGTATGCGACTCCTGCTCCTGCCGGGTCTAGACTCCATGGACACTGTGGCTGTCCAGAGTGGCTCCCTAGCCCTCTAGGGAGGAGTCTGTAGTAATGGTGACCTGCAGACTCGGCTGCTGAAATGGCCTGCCCGTCCGCAGATTGCAGTCCTTGGACCACCATGTGAGGTCCGAGTTGAGAGAAGGCGGTATGCTGACCAGCTCCGCTTGGGAGCCCCCCTCCTGATTCCATGAGGCTGCGAAGTGCAGCTGCATTCTCCTCATCCGGAGCCGCGCTGCCATGATACCAGGTAGGTGCTGGTACCACTAAGCCAAAGTCACTGGTCTGGTAATGAAGTGTGCAGTGGCCCTCTTGATGGCCATAATCTTGTCCTCTGAGGGGAAATACCTTCTCGGAGCTCATATCCCAGATGAGGCCCAGGAAGGTGAGGCTCGGCATGGGCTGCAGCTGAGACTTCTTGAGGTTGATGGTAAACCCCAGGTCGTGGAATGTACTCATAAGAGCAGAGGAGGTGAGGACAACCCCCTCTGCGGATCTCGCCCTGATGAGCCAGCCGTCCAGGTACGGGCAGACATGGTGGCCCTGGCCCTGAGGAGGGCTGCCACTGCATTCGTGAGTCTGGTAAACACCCTGAGGGCGGAGTTGAGGCCAAAGGGTAGCACCTTGTACTGGAAATGACAGCGTAGGAAGGAGCCATGGGGCTACCAAATTGGGACGTGTAGGTAAGCGTCCTTCAGATCCAGGGAGCACATCCAATCTCCCTTGTCTAGTGTCTCTGCAATGAGTACTGGCGTAACCATCTTGAATTTTTGAAGAGGGAGGAAGAGGTTAAGGGTGGAGCTGTCCAACACAACTCTCAGGCCAGCCTGGTTCTTTTTTTGTACGGCGAAAATCCTGGAATAGAAGCCTAATCCACTCTGGGAGGCTGGTACTTCTTCCACTGCCTGGCTCACGATGAGCGACTGGATCTCCACCAACAGAAGGAGGATAGGGAGGTATAGGTAGGCGGTAACCTGTGGATACTACTCAGAGGATCCACGGGTCCGCGAAGTTCTGGTGCCAAAAATGCATGTGAGAGGCTAGCCTGCCACTCACTGGAGACACGTGGACCCGGAGTGACGCGCCATGCATTTTTGCTCTCTGAGGTTGTTGCTGAGGAGGGGTACTGGAAGAAGACCTTGCTCCCCTCCCCCCGCTTTTGTTGCTTGCGCCGGTGCTGACTCAGCAAGCGGTCAGGTTGTCTCGACATCCATTCCTGGAATCCCCGGAACACGCCAAACGCCTGCCCCTTAGCAGAGCGTTGATGCAACAGGGTGTACGCCTTCGTCAGGATAGATAAAGGGCCTCATTACACGGAAGGCGGTAAGCCATGGCGCTATTAGCGCCATGGCTGCCGCCGGTACCTTACCGGGTCCGCCTTGGTGGATGGCAGAATTAGGGCCATATTCCAAGGTGTGTGGGGGCGCTAATTCCGCCATCCACCATTGCCCCTTCACCATTGCCAGACAGCCCCATAGGGCTCCATGTTAATGGTGAAGGTGATAATTACGGTACCGCAAATTGCGGTACCGTAATTAGCGCCAAGGTCCCTTTGCGGGTCCCGTACTTAACGCCTGTAAAAACCAGGTGTTAAGGGAGGACCCGCAAAGGGACCTCGTAGTAAGGCGGTAAGGGTTTACCGGTACCGGTACCCTTACCGGTACCGGTAAACCCATACCGCCTTCCGTGTAATGAGGCCCAAAGACTTCGCAGTTTGAGAGCTGTTGTTCTTCTTATCTCATTCCTCGTCAGTGGTAGAGTGGAAGAGGTCACTACCCTTGAACGGAAGGTCCAATATGCAATCCTGTACGTCTGGGTTAAACTTAGACGCCAGGCCGTCCTTCTCATGTCCATGGCGATGCAGATGGCCCGGCAAGAGGTATTGATGTGGACCACTGTGGACTCCATGATGTCCTGCGCTACCAACCTGGATTCTCCTAGACCCGCCCTGAAGCGTGCCTGGCTCTGCACCGGAAGTTTCGGAAGGAAGTCTGCTATTTCCCACCACAACCTCTGGTTAGTGGCTGCCAGCATGTCATCAGCGTTGGCCTGACGCAGGTGCAGGGAAGCGGAGTACAGCTTTTTCCCGTACGACTCCAAGATCTTTTCCTCCTTGCCTAGCAGCGCCAAGGGCGAGGTGGCCGAGGACCACTGAGGCTTAGAGTAGAGTGATGCCGCAGCGATCCACGATCGCTGGGGGTGCGTTGATAGCAAGAGTGTATCCCCCTCCATCTGTCTATACTTGGTATTAAAAGCGACAACGTCCTTCTGCATCAGGACACCCATCTTGGTAGGGGGGTCTGCCAAGACCCCCTCCTCGGGCAACTCTACCTCGGGATGAGGAAGGCACAGATATTCTGACAAACCTGCAAGCACTCGTGAAAGGCCTTCTCTTACGACGGCGTGTCAGGGTCCTCCTCCTCGTCTGTATCCGCCTAGGTGTCCAGCTGGTCTGACGCGGGAGAAGGAGTGCTGCGCGCAATGAGCTGCGGTGTGGAGACCGGAGCCAGAGGTTGCTGCAGAGATTGGCTCGGAACCGGCTGCACTGGGGGCGGATTCGAAGGAGCCGGCAGCGGGGGCTGCGCTGAGGCCTGTGTTGCTGGAGCCATGGGAGGAATGACTATGGGCGCCAGTGGAGTGACGGAGGGAGCAAGACCCTGACTGCATCCTGTAGGATGGCAACTACCTGGGGGATTTGCATCAGTCCCAAAAACCTTTTGAAGAACCTGTCTTTGGATGCTGAAGAGGAGGCAGGGGATACTGACGGAGTGGCTGGGGGCTGCTGGGGCCAGAGCACCCTCCGTCTAGGTTGCAGGGGGAACCTGCCCTGTGCTACTGGTGGACACACGGTTGGCCACATATCTGGTTGACACCAGTCCCACATTGAAACTAGTTCACCCGCCTGCTCTGTTCCTAGGAGTGACATCGGACGAGTGGCCATGTTGTTAGTGCAGCTGCCTTTTTGTCGGGCTGCGTGTCTCGCCAAAGACTCTTGGTATTGGAACATGAGGCCTATCCCGCACCTAAGGTCTAGGCCTGGAAGACGTACCGCCCTCGGCATTGTTGCTGGCAGTGCTGTGTGCAGGCGCCCCCTCAGACAGGGTGCCGTACTAGGGCGAAGCACCTTGGGTGTAGACCAGGTAGAAGAACCTTGTGGGCAGGGCCAAGGCAGCGGAGGCAAAGAACGTGGGGTCAGACGTGGGAAAGAGTCCCTCGCAGACTGGACACCTACTGAAACCCGCTGAAGTCGACATGCGCCGGGGAGGAGCGTGACGCCGGAGGACCAACTACCTGGATGACAAATAAAGGCAAAAAGATGAGAGAAGAATCCAGGGAAGAGCGTGTGGAATTACATGGCAAGGCCAAACCCAGGAGCGCTGGTGAAATCGAGCCGTTCCCGTCGACGCGGGAAAGGCGACTCAGGAGTGGCACCGGTGGGTGGAGTCAGGGTAGCGCATGCTCCCAGGTCCGCACCCCCATGCGCCTCTACATTTAAATGGGAAGAACGTTTTTCTGGTAAAAAAGGTTCTGTCTCCCATCCCAAGGAAGGGACACCCATACAGTATGAAGGGGATAGGACATAAGAGTATTTTACTTGACTGTTAAACAAGAATATTTGGTTTTTATCATCTTCAAACCTAGATTGAACATTTTGATTTGCCATCCTGAAAACTATAAAAGACTTTCTTTCAATATATTTCAACCTGTGTGACAGAATGAACATTTACTTTGCCATTTTGAAAAGAACAACTACGAAAGAAACATTGCCATGGTCATTATTGGAACTTTAGTGAAACACAATCTTTTAAAAAACCTTTTCCTGAAATAGTTCAGGGGAAGCAAAACTAAACTCTGGAGACAATATTTGCTTTGTTGTAATTGTATATAGTTATGATATTGCTTCAATTGAACGGACTGAAAACAGATATTCTATTGCATCCTTTTCTGGTTAAGTATGTATGTGTGAGGTTCAGATGTATGTTAGACACAAGGTCAATTTGTGTTAGTTTTTGTTTCATAGGCAGGTACATCCGCTTTTGGTTAGGGCAAGCTAGGCCTTTTTCAAACCCCATTTCTTTTAATAAATATGGCTAAAGTTGAGAACAGTACAACCTTGTGTCTGCCTCTCATTGCAGACCCCTCACAACACACACAGAGTTGGTGATCTCAAAGTGAGATCATCTAAACTTTATACCAAAACAGTAAAAGCAGTTCACCCGAGTGGGAAGTCTTAAAAATCCACCAAGAACAAGCTTTGGCAAAGCCAACCAGCTATTACAGTTCCAGATACACAGAACGTTGGGAGTTTGTAAGTAAAGAGGATTATGGGCTACTCTCCCAAGCCACCATGCTAGGGGTTAACCTTGGGGTGTTCCTTGGCCAGAACTGAACTGATCTCGACCAGGGAAGGTAGAGTTAGGGAGTGGACTTCACACCCATACAATCACTATGGGGAGGGAGGGTATGCAGGCTTGTGCCTTAAACACCAATCTTTTGAATCACCACCCGTAGGGTACTCAAACTTACTGGGCCACTTCTGCCATTGTATTGTTTGCAGGGGGCACAGGGGTCACGGGTGCAGTGGCTTAAGTCAGCAGTGAGATTGCTTCTGGCTAAACGGCTGTCCCGCACACTGATGAGATGGTTCCGAAGTTCTTCCAACATGAAGGCCCAGATACTTGAGGACAACAGCCACAGCAGGTCCTAAGAGAGGGGAAGAACCCCAGAAAAATCAGTTGGTGACAAAGTGTGGCGGCAAAGAAAACTCAGCTCCAGGAAGGTCCCTCTTCATGCAGGGGAGCAGAAATCCAGGAACCAAATCACGATGCCCACAAAAGGCTCTGCGTGAAGCTAGAAAGCCCACAGGAGGGTTCCAAGACACTTCGAAAGCTTCCAGCAGCATGCTTTTGCTGCATGATAAAAACTGATCAGGCGCACCATACCAAGGGTCGAAAGCACTGACTAGTGTCTTCTTGGATCATACAAGAGGGGCAGCCCTTCACCGGCAGTTTATTTTAGCAATGCTGGTCTTCCTCAGCAGCAGTCCTCTGGGGCTTCAGCATGGTGCCACTCTTCTCTGGGGCTTTTGGTTCAGTAGACAATCTGGGAAATGGCTGCAGAACTCCTGTTTCATCCAAATTTGGGCTGGGGGCTGCCCCAGCCCATCACTGGTAAGGATCTGCACCAGTCCACTAACTGACCAGGGCTCTCCACTCTTGGTACAGCTCCTGGCTCCACATCTGCCGACATGCTGAGACGGTCCGGGTACCAGATCTGCCTCGGCCACGCCGGTGCAACTAGGATCTAACTGCACCGGTACTGTCAAAGTTGACTGATGACTCGAATAAGCAACGGCAACGGAGGGAACGCATACAGAAACAGGCCATCCCAGGGGAATGAGAATGCGTCCTCCAAGCTCCCCGGCTGGGGAAACCTGCTGGCAAACCTCCGGAACTTGGTGTTCGTCACCGTCACAAACCGATCGATCTGAGGATTGCCCCATCTGCCGAACAGGTTGTCAACTTGGTCCTGCCGAAGCTCCCACTCAGGGCAAGAGCGTAGCTCCCTGCTGAAGAAGTCAAAAACAATGTTCTTTACTCCTGCCAGGTGGAATGGGATGAGGAACATCCCCTGGGCGACTGCCCATTGCCACGAGTCCTGCGCCTCACCGGAGAGCGCTGTGGATCTGGTGCCCCCCTGCTTCCGGATGTAAAACATTGTGGTGGTATTGTCTGTGAAGACCCTCACCACCTTGCCTTTGAGGGACGGCAGAAACACCTTGAGGGCCCAAAACACTGCCCATAGTTGCAGTACGTTTATGTGTAGCATCTTCTCTTCCGGTAGCCAGAGGCCTCTGGCGTGAAGACGTTCGGTGTGAGCTCCACATCCTTCCAGAGACACATCCGTCGTGACTGTCTCCTGGTACGGGGGCTCTGGAAATCCATGCCTCCGGTGATATTGGAGCGCACGACCCACCATCTGATCGCTCAAACTCCTCGCCGAGCGCGATCTTGTCCTGGAAGCTTTCGTACACCTGGACCCAACGGACGTTGAGGAACTCCTGCAGAGGCCGCATCCTCAACCTGCAGAGTCGAATCAGATAAATGCACGACAACATCATGCCGAGCAGCGACTTGATCGTCCTCACTGTGGCGATCTGCAGTGCCAACAGCCGTTGCACCTTGCCCAAGGTGGCCAATATCCTTTCCTCAGACAGTGACGCCAGGCATGACACAGTGTTGAGCTCGGATCTCAGGAACAGAGCGTTCTGCGATGGAGTTAAGCAGGACTTTGCATAGTTCACCGAGAACCCCAGATCCGTCAGAAGACGGACGGTCCGCTCCGTGTTTGCTTATTTGTATAGCGCGCTGAACCCCTGGGGTATCTGGGCGCATTGCAGATTACAGGTTACAGGTGTGTTTGATGGCAGTGTCCCTTGACTTGACCCGGATCAGCCAGTAGTCCAGCTAGGGGTAAACGTGGATCCCCTGCAGTCGCAGATGGGCCACCACCGGCGCCAAGCACTTGGTGATGACTCTGGGTGCCGACTTCAGCCCGAATGGAAGGGACTTGAACTGATAATACTTCCCCTGAAAGATGAAGCACAGAAACTTGCAGTGTCCTTTGTGTTTGGGAACGTGGAAGTACGTGTCCTCCAGATCCAAGGACGACAGAAAGTCCCCCTCCTCCAGCTGGTCGAGCACGTGCTGCAGCGTGACTATCCTGAACTGCTGGGACTTTATGTACTTGTTGAGCCGTCGCAGGTCGAGAATGGGCCTCCAACCCCCTGTCTTCTTTCTTACGAGGAAGTACCTTGAGTATACTCTGGAGCCATGGAGTCGCCATGGAACCAGTTCTATCGCCCCTTTCTTTAATATGGTCCGAACCTCCAGCAGCAGCTGAGGGATGTGGTTTTCCTGTTGGGCCACCGGTGATATTCGCAGACACTTTCGCTGGAATTCTAAGGTGTGTCCGTGGCCGAGAGCGTCCAGCACCCATCTGTCGGTGGCAATGGTCTCCCACATGCTGACGAAGTTTGTCAGCTGGCCTCCCACCGGGGTGCACGGGTGGGGGCCCGACGCCCTTGCCGGTTCAATCTTGTTTGGAGGTCGACGGACTGCCTTGCAGTCCCCGACGACAGCGACGTCTGTCCCCGAAAGCCTTGGAGCGACCCGTGTTGGCTTCCTGGGTCAAGGAACGGGAGGCTGACGGTACGAGGACAAGCACCCCCGAAACGCTTCGAAGAGCGGATAGGCTTCCCTCCTGAGGAACGAAAAGGACGGTCGTCGTTGCTGTAGGGTGCCCAGGGCACGGGCTGTCTCAGTGTCCACCTTGATGGCCTGGAGAGATTAATCCACAGCCTTCCCGAACAGGTTGTGCCTGTAAAAGGGCTTGTCCAAAACGCTTGTCTGAACCTCCTGTCTACAGTTGGCGGCCTTGAGCCAGCCACAACAGCCAGGACAAACTGTTTCCCATCTGGCGGAAACCTGTGCCCGCGATGTCCAGGGCCACTGTGGTGACATGGTCTGATGCCATCTCTCCTTCTTGAAGGATCCCCAAAGCCTCAAACCTGCTTGTCATCGGAGAAGAAGTCCAGTAGCGGGGCCAGCTTCAATCAAAGCTCCCGGTCGTATCTGGCTACGATCGCGAGGGCGTTGGCCGCCTTGAAAGTGGTCGCCGCAGAGTAGATCACCTTCCTACCCATCAAATCTAATTTCTTCCTCTCGTTGTCCGGAGGGGTGGAGGAAGAAGAAGCGGAGCCCGAAGACTTCTTCCTGGCGGCCTTCGAGAGCACAGAGTCTGCTGACGGTTGAGACGGTAAGCACTTGGTTGCAGAGTCCGGCACCCTGAACTTCTTCTCCAAACAGTCCTCCTGCGCTGGGGCTGTAGATGGGTTCTTCAGAAGAGCCAGCCCTTTCTCCCAAACATCGTCCAGGAGCGGTACCGAAAGGATGGTCTTTCTCTACGCCTCCCGGCATTGATACAAGAAGCCTTACTTCTTGTAGCTCCTAGCTCCTATTAGTAGGGAAGTGCATATTGGAATCCGACATCCATGGTTAGCAGTTTTGGATGCAATGTACCGTTACTTTGTTTACATGTGAGACAGCGAGGGGCGTGTCCAATTGGCTTTGTCTTTTTCATGCACAAAATATGTGCTGCAATAGTTTTTTCAAATATGCAGAGTAAGTTTGTTGGCATAGTTACATTCTATAATTCTTTAAGAAAATCGAGCTTAAAATGGGTTTGCATGCGAACAACGTTAGACACTGTGTTGACATATGCAAAATAGGGGAGTTTCTAGCTGATGACACGCAAATCTGAAGCCCTCAGAAAGAGGCTTCTTCCAAAATGGTGCGCTCGCGCCACAAGGAACGTTGTGCAGTAAGAATTGGAAGCCGTGCAAGCAATACGCTACAGTAAGGAATACCTTTTTTTTTAAATTATTATTATTTGTTCATGGTTTACCTGAAACCTTTACAAAAAAAAAAAAAAAAACTTGTGTTTATATTGAGATTAGGGGTTGTATTTTACCAGAGACCTATATAATGTATGGTTTTGGGGCCAGTTAGCCTTAGGTTCAAATTGCACAAAGGAAACAGTCCATGTGCAATTATAATTTTGTTGTTAATAGGATTGTTCACAAGGGAATCTGATCAGGAACATCCTGAAGCTAATGAATTGACTTATTGAAGCTTTATGGCTCAAAGTGAATTAGGTAAGGCCTTTTGCTCATGTCCTTTGCTAATCACTATTGACAATAGAGGAAGTAAGAGGCTATCAGGCAAAATTAAACACAGTCCATTCCATTTTGATTCTATTTCAGAATTACGCTTTGGAACTTAGGGAGACATTCGTTTTTGGAAAACTAGTGAGTTCTACTTGAACTTTGGCAGAATGCAGTATTATGGCAGAATTGGATGATTGAGGTTAGGCGCCCTGACAGGAAAGGATAGACTACGATAGGGGCTGCAATTGGGAGTAAGTTTGTAGACACCCTGCCAGGTGGTTACGTTAATGGGATTTTTAAGAACTAGTTTGCTTCCTAAATTGCACACACATCAGAAAATGTTAGAGCTCATTGAACAATATTTAATCAAAAACAACACAGCTGACACGTGTTTCGAGCAACAACGCTCTTCTTCCAAGGCTTTGAAGGCTTGAGTAAGAATTGTTTACGATTGAAAATTGTAATTACGAGCTGTGATTATATAAGGTGATTTCACCGGCTCCACTATAGTTGCAATTGCAATTGAGCAATTTCTGCACGTCGTAAGGAAAACGGGAACTGTTTTCCTTACATGAAATCACCTTATATAATCACAGCTCGTAATTACAATTTTCAATCGTAAACAATTCTTACTCAAGCATTCAAAGCCTTGGAAGAAGAGCGTTGTTGCTCGAAACACGTGTCGGCTGTGTTGTTTTCGATTAAATATTGCTCAATGAGCTCTAACAATTTCTGATGTGTGCGCAATTTATGGAAGCAAACTAGTTCTTATGAATGCACTATTAGGTACACATTTTAACTGGTTTAGTTGTTGGCAGACAAAGATAGCTCACCCCAATTGAACACTTCTATGCTTATCATTATTACAATTGATGTATTTAGTAGTCTCCAGTAATTTATAAATGGCAGTAGTGGCACAATTCATTCAAGGTCTTGTAGGTGGATACTGGAATTGTCGCAGGATATGTAAATGTTTGAATAGTATGAATTATCTACTATTATGACTTATTGGTATATGAGTGCAGATATATGGAATAAGAAATCAATGTATGATTGCACATGTATTGGTAAATTAATGTAGAGAGTAGGATTTATCACTTGACTGATGTGTTTTTGTTTATTTTTTTCTTGCCCTTGTTCTATTATTTTGGTCTTTGCCATTTATGATTCCGCTCCTCACTATGCTGTAACTCTACATTGCTGTACAACTGGTCTGTATACATTTTTGATTACATGTATTGCATTATCTTACTGTTGTTTTGGCTAAGGCATTGAAGAGGATCTTGGAAGTAAAGGTCGAAACACGTGTCAGCTTAGCCTATGATATACAAATTATTTGTTTTGAAAAGCACAGAATAAAGAAATTCAGTAATTGTTTAAGTGCTTCTTAAATTGTGTAACTAGAGTTTTGACAAGTACTATTAAGGCACTGGCGGAACTGGGAAAAACTTACTTGAGCCCTTCCAAGTTGCAAGAACAAAGTATCAATGGAGAAGAACAAGTTACCTGCCCCCGGTAATGTTCTTTTGACTGGATGTTCCTCCCATGTATTCCTCATCTTTGATATTCGATATCCAGCTTTAGCTGCTTCGGAAAAAGAATTTCGGCAGACGGCGCTCCGTGTGGATTCGATGTCCCTCGAGGGCCTCCGTCTGGAGGATGATGTCATGTAAGATATATATAGTATGCGCAGCGCCTGTTGGCTTCAGTACCGTTTTTTCTTACAATAGAAATGTCTGCATAGCCACGGGAATGACCGTACTCAGCCTTGAAGGAACGAAAGCTTTAATAGCATGGGAAATTTTACTGTGGGGAAGGTTGGGAGGACGATGAGGAATACGTGGGAGGAACATCCAGTCGAAAGAACGTTACCAGGGGTAAGTAACTTGTTCTTTGAATGGATTGTGTCCTACCACATACTCCTCATCTTTGATAGACTCCCAAAGCAGTGTTTCATTTGGTGGAGGGAGTAAGAATTTCAGTTTCTTATAGATTTTCATGAACCGAATCCAGGACTGCTCTTCCAAAGCTCCCATCCTAACTGAGGGAAAACTCTTGGCAGTAATGTTTTGTGAACGTGTGAATCATAGACCACGTTGATGCCTCGCAAATATTTTTGATCGGTACACCCCTTTGCAGAGCTGTAGAGGTAGCCCTGCCCCTGGTGGAATGGATCCTTGTCTGCAAGTCTGTAACACTCCGAAACAGCCAAAGTGATCAACCTGGATAAGCTCTGTTTTGTAACTGCCTGACCCAGTTTGTGGCCCGTATATCCAATGAAAAGCTGATCATCAATGAGAGGTGTTGACAGCCTGGATATATAAAAGCTCAAAGTTCTTCGAGGGTCCAACCTGTGTATTCTCTCCTCCTTGCCAGGATGAGGTGGGGATAGAAAGAAGGTAAGTATGTTCTGTCCTATATGAAAGTCAGAAATGATCTTGGGTAAGAATGAAGGCTTAACCCAACAACCCTATCCTTATGGAAGATCGTAAAGGGTGGCTTAGATGAAAGTTCCTGCAAAGCACTCACTCTACGGGCTGAAGTTAGGGCTACCAAGAGAATGGTTTTAAAGGTTAAAAACCTTAAAGGACATGAGTGTAAAGGTTCAAAGGGTGCACACATAAGATATTTTAATACCAGATTAAGATCCCAAGTTGGAACCAGGAAAAAAAAGAGATGGGGGGTTGGGGGGAGGGAAAACACATTGATGAGCCCCTTTAGAATTTGTTTCACCAGTGGAATTTTGAAATATGAACATTCCTCTGACTAGCGCTTAAAGATGGACAGCTCTGCCAAACAGCATTTTATCAGTACCAATCTGGAGTCCCAGATTGGCTAAAGATAGTAGAAAGGATAAAACATCCAGTTTTTTACACAGAAAAGGATCTGCATTGTTGTTTTTGCACCAGTTGCAGAATTTGTTCCAACAGTAATGGTACAAAGACTTTGTTGCTGGCCTTCTGGCTGAAAAGCAAAATCTGCATTACGTCATCCAGGAGGTCCCGATCCTTGTATCTCAGCCTCTCAGAAATCAAGCGTGAAGGTTGAGTGTCTTGACCTCTGGATGGAGAACCCGACCCTCCTCTCGTGAGAGAAGGTCCTCCCTTTGTGGAAGACGCATTGGAGGACAGATGGACATGTCCAGAAGGTCCGGGTACCACGTCCTCTTGGCCCAATCTGGGGCAATTAGGATCATGCATTTACCAAACTTTCTCAGTCTCCTGATCACGTGAGGAATGAAGGGAACTGGAGGAAACGCGTACAAGAGTGCAAACTCCCAGTCCAGCACAAATGCGTCTCCTAGAGCTCCTCTTGGGGGAAAGTCCCTGGATCAGTACATTTTGAACTTCCAGTTGACCTAGTCGTGGACAGATCCACTTGAGGGGTTCCCCAAAGGGTGAAAATCTCTTGAAGGACTTCCTGAGCTAGTTCCCACTCGTGGGAGACTGTGCTCTGCCTGCTGAAGGCATCTGCTGCCGTTTTCTCCTCTCCGGCTAGGTGAACTGCCGATAAGGAGTATCCTTCTTGAATTGCCCATTACCAGAGCTGCATTGCCTCTCTGCACAGTGGTAGTGACCCTACACCTCCTCGCTTGTTGTGGTAGTACATGGCCATTGTATTGTCCGTCATTATCAGGACATTCTTTCCATGCACAGAGGGCAGGAAGACCTTCAGCGCTAGGCTGAATGCCCTCAGCTCCAAAAGATTGATATGTAGTTTGGACTCCCATGGAGACCAAAGATGGCGGACTGTCAAATCGTTGGTGTGGGCTCCCCATCCTGTGAGTGAGGCGTCCATCACTTCTGTTATATCCAGCCATGGTTGCCAAAAAGGTTCTCCCTTCAGAATGTTGTCCTCGCAGGCCCACCACACATGATCCTTGTGCGACCCTGCTTGGAACCTGAAGTAGGTCCGATATCTTTCCTGAGAACTGGGACCATTGAGTTCTGAGAGCCCATTGATGGAATCTCATTCTCAGGCGGACCTCTAGCACCAGGAAAATGCAGGATGCCATGATGCCAAGCAACCTCAAAAAATCGAAGTCTGGGAGACACTGGGCACTCTGAAATTTGGTGACGATCTGTAGAATGTCTTGTGCCTTCACCTCGGGTGGCAAGCTCTTTCCCAAGGATGTATCCAGTACAGCTTTGATGAACTGGAGTTTTTGAGAAGGTGTCATATGAGACTTCTTTTAACTGAGAGAGAAGCCCAGTCTGTGAAGAGAGTGGCAGGTGACGTTGAGATGATCCAGGACTTCTTCGTGAGAACGTGCATGGATCAGCCAATCATCCAGCTAGGGGTAGACATGAATTCCCCCCCCCCCCCTCCTCCTGAGACTTGCTGCTACCACCACCATCAGTTTGGTGAAAACCCTCTAGCAGGGTTAACATTTCCTGCACAAGTAGCAGGTCTTGAATCCTGAAAGAGAGGCTCCCTCTGAGGTCTCTGTATGAAAGGAAGGCAGTACCCATCGGCTATGGTTTGCCCAAGCATCCGAAGTAATGACTCGCCGTTCTTCTAGATGCTGAGACAGTCTGCCCCTCACTGGTGAGTTGTGACTCAAGACCTGCCCCTGCTTGAGCTGGCTTCACACCTACCTCGTCCACCACAAGGGAACTTTCTTTGCCTCTTTGACCAGCCATTCCCCTCGCTCTTCCAACTGAGGAGTAGTAGCGAAAAGATCTACCCCTCCAAGGCTGTCCACTAGGGCGAAAAAGCTGAGGCTGCCTAATAGCGGCACCAAAAGATTTGGCTGCTGCCTTTGAGGTCTGCAACTTCTCAAGGCTCTTGTCAGCCTTGTTGCCAAAAAGGTGACATCCGTCAAAGGGCATGTTGAGGAGTCTGGACTGCACATCTGGTGCAAAGCCTGACTTCCTCAACCAAGCAAATCAGTGTATAATGGTGCTAGTAGCCATGGGCCGGCTGAGGCTGTCAGCAGAATCTAGACCTGACTGAAGAGACTCACACATGGCTTCTTTGTCCTCTCTATTTATGGCTAAGAACCAGTCTCTTTCATCCACCTCAGGAATGTGCTCTGCTGCCATGAAAATGCAGTCCCATAGAGTGAATGTACATGTGGATTTGGCTGATTTAAGTGCCATACTCCCTGCAGAAAATACCTTCCTTGCCCATCCATCTACTCTTTTGTCATCCCTATCTGGAGGGATGGAAGGGTAAGCTGCTTGCTTAGTAGTTGCTGCAGCTGCCTGTACCACCAGACTCTCTGAAGTGGGATGTTTTGACAGATAGTCTGGGTCACTACTTGAAGGGCGGTACTTTTTGTCAAATTCTTATTCACAGCTGGATTGGTTTCTGATGTTTCCCAATTCACTGCCACCCTTTTTTGTAGAGCAATGTGAATAGGTAATATAGGATCTGACTGAGGACCCTTATCCAGGATGTCTGTCAGATCATCCTATTCGAATGGTAACAGAGGCCTACTCCACCCCATGTACTCCACTACCTTGGACATTAGTAGTCTATATGACGCATCAGAATGCTCCACTGCCTCTCGACTTCCAAAATCTAGCTCAGGTGAGGTGTCCACCCCACTGGCCGTCTGCAGGCTGTCATAAAGGTCTCTCAACCTTGATTCCTCAGAGATAAAACTTTCTGGTACATTTGGCGTACCAAACTGGAGGCCAAATGGTGCCTCGTTACGTGAGCGTTCATTCTCCTCATATATTGAGGTAAGGGACTTAAAATAGTCCTTCCTTGGTAAAGGCACACAAGTCTTTTTAGGCATCAAGGCTTTAATGAATAATGGATTTGCCGCTTTTTTTACTGACACCATAGGATTTGATGGAGCACTCAGCATCGATGGTGCAGCCGGCAATGATAGCGCAGCTGGCGTTGATGCCTTCTGCGTCAAAGTTGACATCGATGTCGAGGGCTTGGCTGACGTCAAAAGCGTTGTCGGCGTTGATGGTGTCGAAGACCTCGACTTGTGCTTTCGGCTCGACAGATCCTTCGATAACGCGTCATCGGATCGAGGCCTCAACGGCTCCCGATGAGTATCAGGCCTTCGTCCCGGGCTCGAGGGCGCGCAGGATTTAGGTTGAGCCCTTTCATTTCCGGCTTCTTTGGAAGGCTCGCTAGGAGCATGGCTTGGAGGCTTTTGTTTTTCAGATAATTTTAGCATCTCTGCTCTGACAGCCTCCCACTCGGTGGGAGTGGATTTCTTAGTGGGGCAAGATACCCTCTCAGGGGAAGCGTCCGATGAAGTCAAAGAAGGCGACCTATGGTGCCTCTTCTTGCACTTCTTTGACGACGAGTAGTGGGAGCCACTCCTTGACCTCGACCTCTTAACTTTGTTCCTCCGAGGAGATTCACCGGTCGACTCATCAGTCAAAGAGTCAGGGTAGATGATTTGGGGTTTCGACCTACCGTCAATTTCCCTTTTCGTTCCTTCAAGGCCTTTCCTGTCATTGACTGGCACTTGGAGCAGTCTGAGGTGTTATGCTCCACCCCAAGGCACCATAAACATACACATTGAGGATCAGTCAATGACATTTTTGACCCACAATCTCGTCACTTCTTGAACCCGGTCTTCGGGGTAGTCGTTGTCGACGAAGACATACACGATTTCTCGAAGCAAAGAAGCTTGAAGTAAAGAAGCGTGCTGTATTTCTTGAAGCGATAGCATTCGCTAAAAAACGGAACTGAAGCCAACGGGCGCTGTGCATGCTATATATACCTTTGATGACATCATCCTTGAGACGGAGGCCCTCAAGGGACATTTAGTCAGCACCATCGACTCACAGGGCCCACTGCTGAATTTTTTTTCTCCAAAAGCAGCTAAAGCTGGATATCAAATATCAAATATCAAAGATGCGAAATACGTGAGAGGACACAATCCATTCGAAGCAGGGGCAGGACAAACCCCTAATACCCTTGCACAAAGTGGCTGGCTAGTGACCAATCAGTCAATCACCGAAGGGGCTGAGGGAGAAGGGGTCTGATGACAAACCATTCTGGTTGGTCACTTGAACTGCCATTTCAACAAAAAGCCACCCTCACAGGATGCGAGAAGGGTATTGGGCCTGCCATTGCGGGCTCACATCGAGCCCACATGGTCAGAAGATCCATTTTAGGCCTACCTGGTGTAAGGAAGGCATTGATATTTATTTCTATATATCGCGCTCGTACACAAGTGTTTCAGAGCACGACAAGGCAAGGGAGGGGAACACGGGAGTACGAAATAGCGATCTAACTAGTCCCAGTGACATTGAGAACGTGCATGGGAGAGGGGGAGGGGAAAAGTGCATGGAAGGGGGGGGAGAAGTGGAAAGTGCGAAGCAGAGGAGAAACAGATAAATAACAAATAAATAATAAAGGCAACAAACAGTTTTAGTGCAGCCAGCAATTTGCAAGTGCTAGCTTTAAGGCAGCAGACAGGGTAGGTCTGATAAGTGCAGGAAGAAAAAAGGGGGGGCTGTATGGGTACAGATACAGACCCCAGTGCAAGGGGTGGCCCCGAGGCAGTGCGGGAGGGTGGCAGGGTGAGCAGGTACCTCGGCCAGGAGGACAGAGGGTGGCCAGGTGCACAGTGTCAAGAGAGAACAGATCAGCAGGGCAAGGGGGAGCGAAGGCAGAAGAAAAGAGGAAGGTCTTGAGGTGCTTCCAGAACCGGAGATGGTTCTCCTCAAGTTTTAGAGTGGCAGGGAGGCTGTTCCAGAGGGAGGCCCCAGCCAAAGACTAATCTACCCCCAGCTTGTTTCTTTGAAAAACGACTGACCCTGAGGGAGTGGGAGGTAGAGGAGCGAAGAGCTCGAGAGGGGAGGTATTTGCGGAGGGATAGCTGAAGGTATTTTGGACGCAGGCCCCAGAAAGCCTTGTGGACAAAGCAGAGGGTTTTGAATTTAATCCTTGCATCCACTTGGAGCCAATGGAGAGATTTCAGTACTGGAGAGATACGATCCTAGGGCTTGAGGCCAAGGACAAATGTTGCAGTCCTGTTCTGGATTAGTTGCAGAGGGAAGAGAGTAGAGGCAGGGCTTGGGATACCCTGAGCTTCTGGGGGAAGAAGAGGAAAGGCAGAGTACCTCGGAGGAGGTGCAGTCGAAAATTTGACTTTTTAGAGACCTCAGAGATGTGGGCGGAGAAAGAAAGGGGTGGAGTCAAAGATGACCCCGAGGTTCTTAGCCTCGGAGGTGGGGGTAGGAGGAGGGCCAAGGGAGGCCTGCCAGAGAGTGAGGGGAAATGATGGGGAAGGTGTGCCGATGAGGAGGATCTCTGTCTTGCTGGCATTCAGACAAAGATCATTGGCGGCACACCAATTTTGAATGGCAGTTAGGCAATCAGAGATGAGAGAGGAAGAGGAGGTGGTAGAGGGCAGCCTGAAAATGAGTTGAGTGTTGTCAGCATAGCACTGGAAATTTGACCAGAAAATGGCAATGCAGTGGGCGAGAGTTGCCAGGTATTGGTTGAAAAGCCAGGTATCAACAATAAGATAGACACAAGTGACCAAAGTTCAAGGGTGTTTTTATTGAACTTCAACAAGGGTATGATAAAAGCCCATCTAATCCTAAATCTACAGATGAGAGCAAGCTACAACCATCAAATAATAATAATGCAGTCCTAGTGGTGTATCATCAAATTAAAAGGGCCTAAACTAAAAAAAACGATTCCCAATCCTTACCTCTAAATACAAATAGTGTGGGGGTAGTGTTTATGGAGAAGAAAGAAGTGTTCACAAAAATGATTTGCCAGGATGTATGGCCCGTTGGCCTCCCTTCCCCACGTTTCCACCACAGGACGAGGCGGTTCACTTGAGCATAGCACAATTTCTGGCCTCTTCGACATGAGGATACAGTTCAATTACTAGAATCAGGGTCTTCTGTGCCTAGGTCTCACTACTTCTCAAAGTCTCTTGATTCAGAGGGCCTGATGCACCAAACAAATGAAGTTCTCTTGCTCTTACAAGTTATCAATTCAGGTGATTCACTCTTCACCCTGGATCCTCCTCAGATCCCTTTTATACATCAGTAGTTACCTTGGATCACCCTCTTCCGGGCTCAGATCCTCTTTCCAATGTTCAGAGAATATTCTTTCTCAGGTGACTCACGGTTCACCAAGGATCCCCATCACCTGGGCTTAGATCCTTCTCCTTCAGCCGGGCTTGGACCAATTTCAGTTCGTATTAACTATCAGACTTTCGAATATGCAGCTTGATTCGTTGCAGGACCTCTTCGATTTCACATTTCCTTTTTACATTTGCCACCTCTCAGTTGGATACCTGTCAGAGAGCTTTGAATGAGCACCCACGTGGCACCGGACCACTCCGTTTACGGTATCTGTCTTGGCTTCAAAAGTTCAGTCACTCATCTGCTGCTTGCAACCTTGGCTCTAACACAGACTGGTCTGGTATCAGTCACCCCGACTCACCGGCTGTGCTGACTTAACTGCCGCTGCTTTGCTGTAGGAACCAAGGACAGTATCACAGCGGCAAACGTTCCTCCCTTTCTTGGCTATCAACGCGGAAGAGCCCCGGGTACCTCGACACACAATGCAGGTTTCTTCAGCTTTAATACCAGGTCTTAAGTTTCTTATTCTTGAAGGATCACGAAGGTAACAGTCTTTCTCTGAAAAGGTCCAGGGCATGTCCCCCCTTGAAACCCCCTCGGGTCTTCCAGTCTTTCTCCTCATATTAAACTGCCATCTTGGAACTGCTGCTTCCTCGTGTGCTTTGCCTTGCTCAAAGTGTGCTTTCATGCTGCGCCTTTTATCTGTGTAGGGAAGTGTGATGGAAGTCAAGTGTGTGTGTGTGTGTGTAATGATCAATAATTACCTGACTCTGCCTGACCATTGTGTTGGGACATGTAAGATATACGGATCTGGTGTTAGTCTGTTTTCTCTCACAGTGAGATGTTCGTGAGAAAGTGTTCGGGTCGAGAAAGAGGGGCACGGGGGGGTTGAGTTCCTAAGTATCCTATGGGGAAAAGATGTTCCAGGGAAGGCGATACCGCGTCTCGCAGTCCGGTGTCCCACTTCCAGTCGCCGAAGACCTCTCATCCAGGTGATCCTCCCGCACTGGTCCACCCCCAGGAACTGGATCCAAAAGCAATGGCCGTGGCCACCTGAATAATAGATCCCCAGGGACTGGCGGGTGAGACACATTCAGGTGTCTCACACTGTTGGTCACCATGAACAAACAAAAAAAGCCCTGAAACACAAAAACGGCCTACAGCAGGATTTAAAAAAAGGATTTGGCTGCCAAAAAGGTATGTTGAGCTACCAATGTGGTAAAATAGCTTGTACCCCTGGTGAAGCCAAAACTGAAGTACATCTGCCACCAACCTTTTCCCTAAAATCTGTTTAGCATATTAAACGTGCCCTAGAGCAGAAATGGGGATCCTGAGAGGCACACCTGGGTCTGGGCGCCTTAGGGATGACCCAATACCAAGTACCCCAAGTAAAAAGGGATGTAATGGCAGGGGTTCTTCAGAAAAAGACCATTGGGATACCAAACAGAAATCAGAGAGCCACAAACACAAGGGAAAAAAGCTAAAAGTTTAGGGAACTGTAAGCACGGTCCTACAATCCCCCAAAATAGCCATTCTGACTTAGCACTTCTTTAGTCAGTATACACTTAATTAATCCTGGTCTCATGAAGGCAAGTCCATGTGGGAGATTATGGACCCCACATAGTTTCTGCATGTGGATATAACCACTCACCTGGTGTTTTAATCATCTTAACAGCCGACTCACACTTGAAATAGTTTTACCTTGTGACTAGGTAAACTTCTCAGAATAGAATATTGACATGCAGTAGAGGGAGCCATCATCATTTTAGAAGCTTATTTAAGTGACGGCATCAGAGGGGCTGATTTAATGCAGTATGCCTTATCAAGTGCAAATTATGCACTACAGCTTATCTCAAAGCATTCCAGTTTCCCTTAAGCTTCCTGCATTGTGACTAAGGTGTTTCCTTTAACCTAGAGGTTTCCAACATACATCTTTTGATACTATTGGGAGGGTTGGGGAGTGCAGGGGGGTATTGTGAGTGGAGCAAGTGTCAATAAAAGTTGAAGTTCTCCAGTTAGGCAAAAAGAGGTAGGGAGAAACAACATTTTAGACCCTTTTTTGATACAAGTCATTAATGCTTGAGTATCCAGAATGAGAAGAAGAGCAGTTATTACTCCAGAGATGGTTAAGGAGCCAGAGATGGTTAAGGAGATGCCCATAAACCTTACAAGCACAGCGCGTGGTTGTCCATCGTTGTGAGCTAATTTACAAAGATCTAACTGAATAAATTAAAAAAGCAAAAACATAAAAATTGCAGTGTTTGCATTTAACTTTTTATCAAACAGTCTGGATTGGAGGATACCATTTTATAAACAGACCAAAATACATAAGTCATTGGGTGGTGCAATGGGGTGCTGAATAACTTTTCCTACTGTCAAGCCTGGCACCTAAGAACAGAATCCTTGAAGAGAAACAGTGTCTGAAAAGGAATGAACAATTCTACCTATAATTGAAAACAATGTTCTGATATGTATGCATTAAGCAGTGCAGAAAGAGGAACCACGTAGACTGTTCGCACATGCTCCAGCTACAGTCTTGTCGTTACTATTGGAAACATCACTGCACCATTGAGTATTTGATGCCACCAGGAACCCAAGCTGTTCACTAGATTTTTGGGGATCTAATGTCACAGTGTGGCATCAGTGATAATTAAATATGTGAGAGCTATGCCAGGTAGCTTTGACTTCTAAATGAAAAAAGCATTTTACCATAGTAAGCTTGTTTGTTTGTTTATTTTATTTACTTATTTAGCGGTCCAAATCCAGAGGTAGAAGGGCGCTAAAAGAAGACGGTTACAGCGTGTGGTAGGTACATTTACAATATACATTTACAATATACATATATATTATGAAATTTACAGAATTTCCATTTACAGAAATTACACGCAGAGTAGAGCTGGTGGCAGTGTTAACAAAATACTTGAGGGTGGTGTACGTGCTACTCTTTGTTCAGGAGCCAACCAATGACGTGCTTCCTGAAGATCTGAAAAGACTCAATAGTTTTAATGTTGAGTGGTAGGGTGTTCCAAAGCTGGGAGGCGAGCACTGTGAAGCTAGTCCCACCGGCTCTTTTTAGGGAGCATCTCAGCACTGTTAGGCATAAGGTGTTGGAAGATCTGGTGGTTCTGTTGGCGGGTTTCATGGTAAATTTGTTAGTGAGATACGGAGGGGCTAGGTGGTTTAATGTCTTGTAAGTGAGACATATGGTTTTCAAATCAATTTTTTGTTGTATGGAGAGCCATTTGCACAATTTCCTCACAGTGGAAATGTGCCTTCGCCTGGGGATATTGATTGCACCGCGTAGTGCGTTATTTTGCAGTACCTGTAGTTTATTAATTATAGATTGGTTGGCACCTAGGTACAGGCTATTGCGAGAGTGAGGCAACTGTTAGCTGATAGGAAGGGTCTGCTGGCCCGAATTAGTTTGCCAGTGTAGGCAGAGGCTGAGGCGGTCATGTTGGTTTGTTTGGAGAGGTTAGTGTTGGCCTCAAGGTAAAAGCCCAGGGTTTTCACACTTTTAGCAATAGGGATGGTGTGACCATCGATGATGATGTTATTGTAGTTGGGGGTACGTTTTGATAGGTTACTAAGCAACAGAAATTATCATAAAATTATGTTTTTCTACAGTAATATTCATGCCCACTCAAATGAATTTCCCTAGTTTCATAGGTGCTCATTGTGTACTCACCATTGCAGGGTAGAAAAGAACAAAGACTGCAGATCCCAGAAATCCAGTAGGCCCCAAAATAATGACATTATACACCATGCCCAGAATGGCAACTATAGGTCCTCCAGCCAGTAAGCTGCCCACAGCAGCTGCCTCAAACATTCGGTGCCCATCACTGGAACACACATTTATCATCTGAAAAACAAGGCACTGTGTCACTGAACCTTAAATTTGAACCAAAAGACTTTATTTGTTTTAATACATTGTGTCCAAAAGTATGCGTACACCCCACCTCCAAGCAGATGCCGGACTGTATTCAGTATAAGCTTTTCGCAAACCACATATCCCTCACAATGCTGCAAACAAACCTCTTTGATTCCAATACAACTTTAGTCGTGCATTGTGATATTACGGTTTACCAAATTCATGTCACTTTACAATTAAATGTTTGTCTTTTCTAATGAATTATTTTAATTGTATTTTGGTCCATTAGGAAATAACATTAGCAGTGTAGCAAACTGTATGAATTGCATAAAAACCGTTACTTGCCAATAACAGTATTTTTGCAGATCGCTCCTATTTTAGTGTCAAAACTATGCCTAGCTGTCCATCTAGTGGTTGGCCCAGAGCATTACAACTTGTTAGTCATTATCGTTACGCGCTAACAGGGGTGTTACCATAAATGGGGTCATATATGAAGTGTACACATTACTCACCGCAATCGTATTTCTGATGCTTGTATCTGCTTAGATTCACATGCTGTGCATAGGCCGACATCTAGTGGAAGCTGCGGAGTATTACAGTTTGTTTTTCTAAACTCGAAAATGGGAGTCGGCATAGGGCGTGCCAGTAATACTATCCCTAGTGTGACGTCCACTGTACCCATGATCCCTCACGCGTGTAGGACCCTCAGATTGTATTTTTTCTGACATGAGGCCCATTTTCGAGTTTCGAAAATAAACTAATACTGTGCAGCTTCCAGTAGATGTCAGCCTTTGCACAGCATGTGATCTAAGCAGATTCCACAAGCCTCAGAAAAAGAAAAAAAAATAAATATATATATATATATATATATATATATATATATATATATATATAAAAATTACCTTCATGGTGTTTCAGATTCTCTTAGTCCATGCTCTCCCTCCTTCACAACTGGTTGGGTACGCCTGCACCCGCAGGCGGCTCGCAAAAAAGCATACTAAAAAAAGATGACCTTAAAATGTTTGAGTTGGTGGACTACATTGCGCGTGCGTCCCTGCGCGTGCCAGCCTCACGTCTACATCACCAACTGCCCACACCAAGTACCTGATTTCACCAACTGGTGATTGTAATCAAGTATATGCTTTAATGGGGATGGGCTGGGTGGGTGTTGTGAAGGAGGGAGCGCATGGACTAAGAACCTGAATCACCATGAAGTTTATTTTTAATTTTTCTTACGTCCTGCGTTCGCTCCTTACGAACTGGTTCGGACCAGACCTCAAAGCCTCAATCTGAATAAGGATGGAGGAGACAGCATATACGCGATTGAAGCAAACAAGTTGCGGAGCACCTCTTGGCCAAACTTGCCATCTTTCCTGGAAGATGCATCCATAGCATAGTGCTTGCACAAAGCAAGTGGAGTAGTCCAAGAAGCAGCCCTACACATTTCTGCGATGGGGACAGGCCTAATAAAGGCTACTGATGCTGCCTTGGCTCTTGTGGAATGAGCCCGAAGTCTCTGCGGGACCATGAGCCCCTTCACGTTGTAGGACTTTGTGATATAAGAATCAACCCACCCTGCAATTGAAGGTCTGCCAGCTTTATTACCAGGGGAAAGAGCACCATAAGTAATGAAAAGCTGGTCCGATTTCCTGAATGGTTTCGCTCTCTTTAAATAGAATATAAGAATTCTCGATACATCAAGATTATGCAAGATTTCCTAAGCCGCAGAAGCATGCGGTCTGGAATGAAAAATAAAAACGTAAGGACGATTTGATTCAGACGGAAATCCGAAACCACCTTAGGTAAAAAAGAGACTACCTTATCCTTGTGAAAAATGTAATAAGGTTCCCTTGATCAGAGCCTGGAGCTCTCAGATCCTCCTAGCCGATGTAATCTCTACCGCAAATGCTGTCTTCCATGTCAAAAGATCTAAATCGCAGGATGCCATTGGTCTGAAAGGCTTGTTCATTAGAGCCAAAAGGACTATGGGCCTAATTAGCAGTTAGAGGATAATGGGGTACCAGGTGAGTGTGCGATAGGGCAAACCAAAAGACTTTTGAAGAATATATGGAGTTGGTCTGTTGCAGACCAATGGAACCGATAGGCTACCCCAGCCTAAACTAATCATACAAAATAAGCTATTGTTCCATGGAGTATGCGCTGCCCCAAAGGTTTGAGTCAGAGGGGAGACAAATAACCCAGATGATAATCACGTATTTAATCACAATCGTCCACTTAGAAATGATCTGTCTTTGCCTATGCCGACACGTGTTTCGACCACTGTAGGTCTTTTTCAAGGCACGGCTTGTTACAAAACAACTGAATTTGAAATCATTAAAGTTTGACAATACATGAACATATGCAGACCAAAAAAAGCCCTCAAGTTGAAACCCATTATCATAAACATCGAATTGGAAGTGGAGGGTAGGATCAGACCTTATCAAAATTCAACCAATAAATTGACATGCCAATGGTTCAAACGTAAAGGTCAAAAAAGGGCAACAACAACAGAGAAAAATGGAGAGAAGAGAATAGAAAAGCCAAATTAATAAACTGTAATAGCAACTGTGTTTCCATTCTAATTTGACCCTAGTAAAACACGCATAATATAAAGATGGCCATGCCATACAACGTGAGGCCCCTCAAAGGAATCAGAGTAACATATTGGATAAGTAAAAAAAATACCCATTCAAATGGCATACCAGATCTCTAAAGTCTACTTTGCAAAAATTAGTCAGAGGAGCTTGATAAATGAAAACGTCTAACAGATTTATTTGCATTCTTATATGGACATATGCAGAGGACATGAGACTTGTTAATAACGAGTGAAAACAATGGTCTCCAGTGTAAAAAGCCCCCTTCCAGCATTATAAAATCATTTGGCAAGCCTTCATATTAGACACCTCCTCTAATAAGCATGTTACTATTAACAGGTTAGGCAATGTTCCGACAAGTGTGCAAAGATCCTATGATAGGTCTGAGACTGGTGGTGCTAAGAAAGGATGGATATTTGTCATCATTTTGCATGCAAATATGAATCAATTGATTGATCTTTCGAAAAATGACCAGTAAGGTATTATTGATCATCACCTTGCCAATTTGGAGCACATATTCTATGTAGGGTCGTAGGGCCATGGATGGCACAAGGTAATCTACCTGGATGTGCCTGTGTACCGAAAAAATCTCATGAGCAAGAGAAAGGTAAATATATGTGATTGCTGTTGTTACTATAATGAGAACGGTGATAGGTATTAAAAGCCCATGCAGGACCGTCCCCAACAGTTACCTCAGTCCAAAGATTAAGTATTGTGTAAAGCTGAAAAAATATGCACAAATCTTCAAAATGGGCAATAAGCAGGTGAATGCCCCTACTGTAGATTTATTAGGCAACCAGCCCTGTAAACACGTAGACAAATGGAACACTTGGTCTCAGGGGGATATCACTGAGAGTGATAGAGAAACAATTATCACTAATATGCAGTGAATAGTTTCACGATGTGAATTACCGTTTGATATTTCCAAATGCTTCCAGGATAAGTTGCAGTCAAAAATCTTCACTGTGGCTAATTGGCTGGTAGTTTGTCAGTCACATATGTATCCCCTGGAAAGTTTGGGACGTTTTTTGTGCATTCAGTTGAATAGTCGATTCATAAAAGAATTGTATTGTACCATGACAAATGATAATTAAAATCCACTCCGCCTGGGTGATGTTTTCCCATTGATGAGGGGAAACTCAAATCCTTCTTGCTCCAGGGATGTATATTCCTTGATAGTAAGCTTGAACGTACATCCCTCGGATGGAAGTCAAACGCACTTCTTGAAGTGTTAGTCAAGGGCGTAAACCCTGATTTCCAACTTCGGCCTGTATCTCCTTTTCTTGACCGAGGAATAATAGGATTTAGTGGTCGCGGATGAACTATTATTTCCTTGAGAATGTGGTTTAAAAGATTTAAAAATCTGATAAGGTTTTTTCACAGAGATGGAACAGAGGGATTTCACCGAAGTGACGTTGGTTTGTACTTCTGAAGAATCTCATCAGTAGTAGAATCAAACAGCATTTAACCATCAAAAGGAAGGTCTAAAACATTGTCCAGAATATCCTGATCTAGGCATGCGGCCGCATATTACGCAGGTCTGCGCATGTAGACAGCGCATGTAAAAGCCCATGCCGTAGTGTCTGTCAAATCTTTAACAACCTTAAGTTGTTGAATGGTTGGCTCTCTCCCTTCTGAGACCCAGCAAGAGAATTAATCTTCCACCTCTTGAGGAAGCCATTCTGTAAAGCGATCTAGGTGTTCACAATTTAAATTAATAAAACCTGCCAAAACAGTGGCCGTTTGACCTGCCTGAGTTGGAGAGAAGAATTGGTATAGGACTTCTCACCCTGGGCCTCCCATGCTTTAGAATTTGTATCCAGCACAATAGCGGGAGAAGGTGAAGTGCCTTTCCCCTTAGTACCCAAAGCTTCTGAAACCATAGTAGATTGTGCAGGGTGATTTCCCATTAGCACAAAATGTTCCTCCTTAGTATTTTGTATTCAACATCCAAAGATTTTGATATAGGAGGATCAGAATCGGGTTGCCCCAATCAGTCAAGGCCTGTTCTATGACAGACATTCCAGTTTCCAAAAACTGCAATAAAAAAGGGGAAACCCTCGGGAGAACACCAATAGAAAATTGGTGTAAATAACTGACCCAAACTCGCCCTCAAAAATACTCACATTACAAAAGTGAGCCACGTATAGAGTGGATTATGGAAGTAGTTTATCATTCAGAAGACACAAATTGCGTTAAAAACCCAATTTTATTAAACAGCAACATATACTTTCACACATGTTTAAAACATTTATTAAATTGTATCCGGAGATATTGCACAAACAATTTATGGAAAAAATGCATATGTGCAAAACAAATTACTCAGTATATTTCTCCTGTTATAGTAATACAGAGTAAGGTCTGTGAGATGAGCCATCTATGGACCTATCAATGACTAAGAAGCAACGGTACATCATCTATCCCTTCCTACCTTGAGAGGTGATCGGTTGAACTTAAACTCATGATCTTTAGAACACTCTATGACCAAATGCTCTTGTCTGTTCTTACGCATCATTTGCTGAACATTCCTCAGGAGCAAATTTCTTAGTCAACATGCCTACTAAAAAAGTGCCTGTGTAGTTTACAAACAAATAATCTTCTGAAACAGATGCATAAACTTCCTGACACTGCAATAAAACCAAACAAAATAGCCATTAGTGCTATCTATTACTTAGGAAATAAATCCAACCGTGCTCCCAAACCCGTGGTAATACAATTTCCCTCGTAGGGGAATTTGCACAGGTTCCTGATGAGTACGGAAATACAATGCTGCTCATATGAGTAGGTGCTTTATTCCTACACAAATACACAAAGAAAGGAGTGTATTTTTAGAACCTGAATCCAAGATTTGGTCCGTGGTCACTAGAGGTGAAACACACAAACCATTTCTGCATTAAATAGGGTCTAAATGCACTATCTTCTCACCTGGTATGCTGTCGCCAGCGTGTGCACACCGTTATTTCAGACAGTAATGTGCTCTTTCCTGAAGCAAATCCCTCCGCTCGCACAGAGTTTACACTTCTAGGTTTTATTATCTTTTTTATATATATCCTCATGTGCCAATAGTGAAACACAAAAATATTGTCCTCTCAAAAAATTGTACAGCGTGGTTTTGTCTCAGTGAAACAGCACTGAACATCAGATACTGGCATGTTTGGTAATTCCAGTGTCTTACCGGGAGGCTAATAACTGGATTAACAGAGGCTACTGTCAAAGCAGGTGTTGTGACTCTCCTGTAGTCACCTTTTTTTATTATATTAGAAATGTAGACCGAGCTCTTTCTTAATTAGCAGCTTGCATGTCTACAAAAACAATGAAACCTTGGTCAGGCGTAGGTACGGTTAGCTATTTAGGATAGTTTTGTTTTGTCTATTAGGGTTAGTAGGTGTGTTGTCTTCTCTTACCTTCAATATACATGAGCGTGGCATGAATCCGTCTGCCCAACTGATCACCTCTCAAGATAGGAAGTGATAGAGGATGTACAGCTGGGTCTTAGTGATTGATAGGTCTCTAGTTCGATCTGTGAGGTATGTAGTCTATGTTACTAAAACAGGAGAAATATACTGAGTCATTTCTTTTGCACATATGCACTTTTTCCACTGATGTTTTGTGCAATATCTCCTGATACGATTTAACTATTTTTGTAAACATGTGTGAAAATGTTTTTGAGAAACTATTGAGTTCCTGGTGTTTCTTCATAGAACGGGGGAGTGCCTCTCACTCTGGCTGCAAGAAAAAAACAGTCTCAAGATATATGTGTGAAAGTATATGTTATTGTTTAATAAAATTGGGTTTTTAATGTAATTTGTGTCTCCTGAATGATAAAGTACCAGTGACCCTGCCACAATCTACTCTATACCTTTTGTAATGTGAGTTTTTCCCAAAACACCTTCAGTCTCTGGTTTCTCCTTAGGCACAATCTCCAGAGCTTGCGTAACTTTAGCCACAATGTGATGAAATATTTTATTAGGTGAGCCAAGTGAAACGTCATTGTCTGAATGCGTATCAGTATCTTTGGACCGCTTATGTTTGAGGAGCAGCCTCCTCTACTTCAACTGGAACTGATGTTATCACAGCCTCATTAGGAACTGCTCCTTGGGAAGGGTCAGATGGACCCATTTTTTCTTTTATACGTTGTGATAGGGTTCAGACAACATAGTTTCAAAGACTGTATTAGTGATGTCGTTGGCCATATCCGATGGCACGTGACTCAATGGGGAAGTAAATAAGTCAACCCTGGACAATTGAGCATAATTGAAAATGTGGAACACGACAGGTCTAACCTGCATGTTAGTCAAAACTAAATTAGAAGTAGATCTGGCAGGATCCTTATGTAATTCCTCTGAATCAGAAGAGAATTGAGGAATAAAACCAGGAGTCTTAGAATGTACTGCAGTTCCAAAGAACTCTTCAGGTGGCACTGTAAAATAATTTGAAGAATCAAAGTCTTCACACTCAGAAATTAGATTGATACTCTGTTGTTGTGTCGGTACCTGAAGGGCAAGAAGAGAGTGTTTATCCTAAGATTTTCGTTTATGCCTTTTCTACAAAGTCGGTACAGAACATGTATCTCATTGACAATGTTTACGTTTATGAGACCAATTTTCACTTTTCTTCGGTACAGGAGCACCAGAAGGATCAACTGCGGTAGCTGTAGATAATACTGATGCAGTAAGAGGGGAGCCAGTCAGTACCGATTCAACCCCAACCCTTGGAGTCTTCGACTCCTTATGGCTAGTCTTATCCGTGCGGATAACTATCGGTGCCGTCACAGGGGAACCAGTCGGTACCCATTTTACCCTGGAGGCTTTTGCCTCCTTATGGCTAATCTTACCTGTACGGTTGTCTGAGGCATAAGAGATCCTTCCAGGTACCGGAATGATTTTATCAGGCACAAACAAATCTTCCAGAACCGGGCAAATTTTTCCAGATCCTTTCCCACCAGCAGGTACGCACCCAGAGGTACTTGCAGGTGTAAAAGCCCAGGGTTTACACCTGAACAGTACCCTGAAGACCACGGAACTGGAGAGGCGGTCTCCACTTGGGTACCGAAAGCTGATGCCGAAACACATGCCCCATCTGCATGTACTGTGTCCCTCCTACCGATATCGGCCTCCTTCCTGGTCCTTATGAAGCCTTCGGTACCGGTGCCAGCTGTAACATGGTAAGAAGACAACTATGCAGTGACCTCGGGTGAATTCCACAACAGAAAGCACAGAAACTCACTGGGTGATGGAACCCCAGGCACCAGACGCAGGCATGATGTGGATCGGCTGCAGAGAATTGCTTCCGGCAACGGATGCACTGCTTGAATACCGTGATAAATGGCATGTCTCCGAGGGAGGCACTGCCATTGTAATTAATAAAATAAAAAATAAACCAATATAACGAAACAGCGGAGTGAACGTAAAAAAGTAACACCCCAAAAAGAGGGTTGTCGCAGAGCACAGCAATTCCAACCTGCCCAGTAGGTGGAAAGGGGCAGGGCTGGCACATGGAGGAACACACGTGACGTAGTCTCACCAACTCAAGCTTCTTAAAGGGACAGCTATAGTTGGAAAGGTGGGACAGCAGGACGTCAGAGAAAAAATAAATATATGGGATACATTACTCACCGTAATCATATTTCTGATGCTTGTATCGGCTTAAGATTCACATGCTATGCATAGGCCGACATCTAGTGGAAGCTGCAGAGTATTACAGTTGTTGTTTTCGAAACTCAAAAAGGGACATCAACAGGACGTGCCAGTAATGCTATCCATAGTGCGACGTCCACTGTACCCATGGTGCTTAACGCATCGAGGTCCCTCAGATTTTGTTTCTGACATGAGGTTGCATGAAGTGTAGCATGAGTACAGGTGTAGCCAAGCAGATAATGTATCAGATAATGTCCAGAAAACATCGATGCACCTTCTACTCCAAGGGGAGGAAGGGCGGGCGCATGAGAATCTAAGCAGATACAAGCATCAGAAATACAATTACAGTGAGTAAGGAACAAGTTACTTACCTGTAACTGTTGTTCTCCAGCATGGGTCTGGCATGGATTCACATGCTCATGAATATTCCCCGTCGTCAGGCCGGGAATCCTCGGTATAGAAAATAATCAGTATCAGTTTCGTTTCTGATCTGTCTTTCTTAGTAGTAACCAATCACTGGTCTCTGGGTCATACTGCCCCCAGCCAATGACTGCCCTCTACCTAAGCCCCGCCTCCGGCAGCCATCCTCAGATTTGGTAGCACGTAAAGTGGCAGGATGACCAAGTGAAGAGCCTCAGAGGGGTAGGCGGGAGGGTTCGCATGTGAATCCATGCCAGACTCATGCTGGAGAACAACAGTTACAGGTAAGTAACTTGTTCCTTCTCCAGCATGGGGTCTGGCATGGATTCACATGCTCATGAATAAGAGAATACATAGCAGTACACACATGCACAACCACGGGAGGTGGCAACAGGCTCAACATTAAGCAATACAACAACTCAACATTAAGCAACTCTTACCTCCTCACCAGGCTCACCTTAGGCGAACAGGTTGCGCAGCACTGCTTGGCCGACCCTGGACTCCTCCCTGGAGTCCCGATCGACGCAGTAGAATCTTGTGAAGGTGTGCGTCGAACTCCACGTCGCAGCCCTGCAGATGTCCAGCAGGGGCACACCAGACAGGAACGCCGTGGTAGCAGCGATCGCTCTGGTCGAATGGGCTCTCGGACGGCCGGGCAGCTGTCGGTTTGCCAACCGGTGACAGTGCATGATGCAGCCGGAGAGCCATCTGGAAATGGAAGTCTTCGAGAGAGCCTTCCCTTGATTCACAGTCCCAAAGTTCACAAACAGATGTGACGTCTTCCGAAAACTCTTTGTGCGGTCCACGTAGAACTTCAGCGCTCTAGCTACATCCAGCGAGTGCAAAGTCCTCTCAGCCGGCGACGAAGGCGACGGGAAGAAAACTGGCAACACCAAGGGCTCGTTGAGGTGGAAGTCCGACGGCACCTTGGGCATAAAGGATGGGTGTGTCCTCAGCACCACCCTCGTGTCATGAAAAGTCAAGTATGGAGGCTTGCAGGATAGGGCCTGGATCCCTCCCACTCGTCGTGCGGAGGTGATGGCCACAAGGAAAGCTGTCTTCTATGACAGGAACTTCTAAGGCACCGAATGCGTAGGCTCGAATAGGGCCCCCATGAGCTTGGTCAGCACCACATTAAGCTCCCACGCCGGGGCAGGAGCCTTCACCGGCGGGAATGATCGCAATAGTCCCTTCATGAATTCTTTCACCAGGCGATGAGACCACAAGGACGCCCGTCCCGTCGTCCTGGTATATCGGGAGATTGCAGCCAGATGTATTTTGATGGAGGCGTGAGCCAGTCCAGCTTTGGCCAGCGACAGTAGGTACGGCAGAATTTGAGGGGCCGTAATCCGCAGAGGGTTAATCTTCTGTGCACGGCACCAGAGAGAGAACCTCTTCCACTTATGTCCATAGCATTTGAGAGTTGAGGACGCCCTGGCCTTTGCAAGAACCTCTCTGCAGTCGGCCGGGATGTCGTACCCTCCAAACTCTAGTGCTGCAGGAGCCAAGCCTGCAAGCTCAGCGACTCCGGGTTGTGGTGAAGAATGGCGCCTCCTTCTCTGGAGAGAAGGTCTGTGTCTGTCGACAGCTTGACTGGTGGGGACGATGACAAGTCCAGAAGGTCCTGGAACCAGATCTGTCTCGGCCACGCCGGTGCGACGAGGATCATCCTGCACCGGGACCTCTTGAGATGGTTGATGAGCCGGAGCAGCAACGGCAACGGAGGGAAGGCATAAAGAAATAGGCCGTCCCAGGGGAACGAGAAAGCATCACCCATGCTCCTCGGCTGGGGGAACCTGCCGGCGAACCTCCGGCACTTGGAATTTGTCGCCGTCGCGAAGAGATCGATTTGGGGTTCGCCCCATCGTCGGAAGAGTCGATCCACTTGATCCTGGTGTAGCTCCCACTCGTGGCACGAGCGCAGCTCCCTGCTGAGTGAGACGGCGATCGTGTTTTTTATTCCTGCCAGATGAAGCGGCACCAGAAACATCCCTTGGGCGACGGCCCAATGCCACAGATCCTGGGCTTCCTTGGATAGGGCTGGGGACCTGGTTCCGCCCTGCTTCCGGATGTAGAACATCGTGGTGGTGTTGTCGGTGAAGATCCTCACCACCTTGCCCTTGAGGGACGGAAGAAAAGACCTGAGGGCCCAGAACACCACGCGGAGCTCCAATATGTTGATGTGGAGAGACTTCTCCTCCGGGAGCCAAAGGCCTCTCGCGTGAAGATCTCCGGAGTGTGCTCCCCAACCTTCCAGGGAGGCGTCCGTCGTCACCGTCACCTGATGAGCTGGGGTCTGAAAGTCCGTGCCCGCCGACAGATGGGAGCGGGTACCCCACCACCGGATCGCCTGACGGAACGTCTCGTTGAGAGGGATCCTGTCCTCGAAGCTGCCGTCGACTGGATCCAACGGGCGTCGAGGAACTCCTGTAACGGTCTCATCCGAAGCCTGCAAAGGCGCACAAGATAAATGCAGGATGACATCATCCCGAGGAGGGACTTGATAGATCTTACCCTGGCCATGTCCCTGGCCAGCAGACGCTGCACCTTGCCCAGAATGATCCTGGTCCTTTCCTCCGACGGCGAGGCCAGCCGGGCCACTGTGTCGAGCTTGGCTACCAGAAACAGGGCGACTTGCGACGGAACCAGGTGGGATTTTGGAAAGTTGATGGAGAATCCCAGGTCCGTGAGCAGCTGGACGGTCTTCGCAGTGTGCTCCATGGCGAGCTCCCTTGTCCTTGCCCGGATGAGCCAGCCAGTCGTCCAGGTAGGGGTAGACGTGGATCCCCTGTAGGCGCAGCCGCGCCGCCACCGGTGCGAGGCACTTGGTGAACACCCTGGTTGCCGACTTCAATCCGAACGGGAGGGCCTTGAACTGGTAGTGCCGCCCTTGGACCACGAACCTGAGGAACTTTCGGTGTCTTTTTAGAATGGGGATGTGGAAGTACGCATCCTCCAAGTCCAACGACAACAGGAAATCGCCCTCCTGCAGCTGTCCCAGCACATGCTGGAGGGTGACCATACAGAACTTCTGTGCCTTGATGTACTTGTTCAGCCGTCGTAGGTCCAGGATGGGGCGCCATCCTCCTGTCTCCTTTTTTACGAGGAAGTACCTTGAGTAAACTCCGGAGCCCCGAAGCCTCTTTGGGACAAGCTCGATGGCGGCCTTCTTGAGCATCGCCCTTACTTCCAACAATAGTTGAGGGATGTGATTTTCCTTCCTGGCCACGGGTGGAACGCAAGGGCACTTCTTCTGAAACTCGAGGGCGTGCCCTTGGGCCAGGGCGTCCAGCACCCAACGGTCGGTGGAGATGGACTCCCACACGCTGACGAACCTCGCCAGCCGGCCTCCCACCGGGGTGCTTCAGCGGGGGCCCGACCCCACGGTCGGTTCAATCTTGTTTGGAGGCTGCCTTGCCTCCTTGACCTCCTTGTCGACGACGACGGGCACCACTTGACTTGCCGCTTCCCCTGTAGGCTTCCTGGGACGAAGATCTTGCCGCTTGGCGGTAAGTGGAGGAGCCACTGCCGGATCCCTTGGAGGCACCTTGTCTGCCTCTGGAGCTCCGAAAGGACGGCCATCTTTGTTGGAGCACTCCCAGTGCCCGGGCAGTCTCTGTGTCTGTCTTGATGGCCTGAAGGGAATCATCTACCGCCTTCCCAAACAGGTTGTTCCCGTCGAAGGGCATGTCCAAAACCTTAGTTTGTACGTCCTGGCGGAAATCCGTGGCCTTGAGCCATCCTCGTCGTCTCAAAAAAAAACGCTGTTGCCCAACTGACGGAAACCGGTGTCAGCGATGTCCGTTGCCACCGTGATGGCGTGGTCCGAAGCAATCTCCCCCACCTGTAGGATTTCAAGGGCCTCAGCCTTTTTGGCGTCCGGAAGGAAGTCTAACAGAGGGGCGATTTTGAACCACAACTCCCTGTCGTAGCGAGCTACGATAGCCAGGGCGTTGGCCGCCTTGATAGTCGTCGCTGCGGATGAGATGATCCGTCGTCCCATCGTGTCCAACTTCCTGCCCGAAGGCACAAGGGGGCAGCGTCGGGGACCCGGTACTTCTTCACGTACCGGTCCCTCTTTGCCGGCGCCGTGACAGGGTTCTTGAGGAGGGCGAGCCCCTCATCCCAGATGTCATCAAGAAGCGGTACGGCGAGGACCATCTTCCTTTTAGCCTCGCGCCGTTGGTAAAGGAACCCTTCTTTCCTTCTTTTCTTCTGGGCAGAGCTGAAAAAGCTTGGATGCCTTGGAAATCATGGCATGAAAGGATCCAATCTCGTCGGGCGGAGATGCCCGAGCAGGGGGTCGCCTCCGTCGTCATCTGTACCTGTCGTAGCCGTGTCTGTGCCTGTTTCATCCCCGTGGGTAGTAGACCGGGGGGAAGGCAGAGCAGGCCGCAGAGGTGGGAGAGGTGGCGTAGGATGCGTCCTCCTCCTCTTATGCGGTGGACTCTCCGAAGGTCCTGGCTCCGGTTCCCCCGTCGGGTCTGGCTCAGGTACCTCCGTCAGGGGAAGGGGCAACCTTGTCCTTATCTCCGAGCATAAGTACTGAATTGATGACAAAATGGCCGCCGAGGTGTCCTGCGGCGCCGGAAACGACGGGTGCGAGGGCTCTTGAGAAGCCTTGTCGGCGACACCGTCGCTCTCGTTGTCGCCCTCGTCGGGATCCCTCCCGATGGGCTGGGCCTCTTCCACGACTTCGATGAGCTCTTCTTCAGAGGTCGTGTCTGTATCCACGATGGCCACCAGCCCCTCCCCCACCTTTTCCAACGAGGACTTCGTGTGGGTCTTCTCAATGGGCCTGAAAGACGACTCCCTCCGCGGTGGCAGGGAGCTTCTGGGTCCTGAGGGCGCCTCCACTGGTGTAGCCTCCACAGGCTGAGCCAGGGCCGTGGCGACATCCTCAATTGTGGTCTTAGCAGGGTGAATTAAGGCCATCGTCACCTTCTGGACGCCTGGGGCCTTCACCTTGGGGGGAGGGTCCGAGCCTCGCTCCCCCTCTGCCGGAATCTTCAAGATCGACCGGGGCCTCTCCAGAAGCTTCGCCGGGTTCTCGGACTTCCTCTTACCCGAGCCAGAGCGTTGGTCGTGGTTGATGGCACCGGGAGGATGCGCCCTGCCTGGCAGCCAAGGAGCCCGACCGTTCGGCGCTCCCGGTGCCCGCGGACTCGCGGTGCTTAGCCGTTTGTTGGGCCCCCGTCCCCGGGGCACCCTCACAGGACTTAGAAGACCGCTCGGACTTCTTTTTCTTCTTCTCGCCTGACAGGCTCTTCCCTTCCAGCCAGTTGGCGAGACGGAGGTGGCGATCCTTCATAGTCCCCTCCGACATGTTCCCACAAAACGCACAGTCCTTCTCCTTGTGCGTCTTGTCCTCATGGAGACAGTAGAAGCATAACGAATGCTCGTCCTCCTTAAAAACATTCTGAAGCTGGCTGTAACGCTCACCTGGTTCCCACGGGGGCGCTGGTCTAGTCTGGATTGCTGTGGCCTCTTCTAGCGTGATGCGCAGGACCTCCAAATCGTGCTTGCCTGGCCCGTAGGAATATCCTTCTGCAGATGAGAAAGGGGATTAACAGTGTGCAGAATAGTGTGCTAGCTCCCCCCTTTCCCCCTTCCCCCTTCGTTCCTCTCTAACTTCCTCCAAACCCCGGTTTAAGCTCACCTTATGGTTGGAAGGATGAACTCTCCATCCTGCTTCTGGTGCAGGGGCGCATGTTCGTCCAGTTACTTCACTGGTTTTCAGAATGGCGCTGGCAAAATCCACTTGACTTTCCTGAGCGATGTGCCGTAAGTATGAAAGTTCAAAGGTCAAGTGAGGCCCCCTTTATGTTGTCTTTCTAACCTGTGATCTGTCCTTTATTTCAGGTGCAGAATGAAGGCGATGCGTCGAGGGGTTAATCTGCCGAGGTGAGTAGTGATGAGGGCGATCCCGCTAAATGTCCTTATCATTCCCCAGAAATGTCTCTTGTCCTTTCCCCATAGGGGCCGGGGTACGGTACCTGCCAACGGGGCGGCGCTGACCCGAAATGTGGAAGAAAAGCCGGTAAGTATTATGGCTGTTAATCAGGCTTTCCTTCTGTGTTCCTTCTGCTCACCTTTTGTTTCTTCCTCTCTCCCCTAGGTGCAGAGATGTGGCGTCCGATGCGGACAGCCGCGATGGAGCCGGGAGATGTCTCGAGGACAGGTGAGTGAAGCGTGGCGCTGCAGCGAGTAACGCGATGCTTTTAAATGGAAGTCTTTCTTCAGGGATGCTGGCGAGAAGATTCTGGATGCAGGTAAGAAGTTTGAAATAGTCCTTGGTTTTCACCTTTCTCTTCTCTTCCTTCCTTGCAGGTCTTCCAGGTTCGAGGCGGGCGTGGCTGGAGTGCAGGAGCAGGAGCAGACACGGTGAGCGTTAAGCTGCAGGAAGCAGAACAACGCGAAGCATGAGCTGCTGTCTGGGCGTGGCTTAAATATCCTCCAAAGAAGTCCCAGGTATGTATCCTTCCCCAACTAGGTATGTATCCTTCCCTGGCCACGCCCGAGTGAAAAAATAGTCCCTATGAACAAATAGTCCCTTTCAAATCTCAGGGAGGCCTGAAGCGTGCAGCATGGTCTGCATCAGGTAAGTGCACAAAACACCTCCCTTTATGAGCCTGGCGCCAAAGGCGCCAGGACTGAGTCCAAAGAGCCCCTATAAGGGGCCGCTGGGCTTTTACCCGAGGGCATGATGCCTGCTTCCGGGGGTGCTGGGCCTGGCCTGCTGCTCCGGGGGTAGGCATCATGACAGCACTCCCCCCCAAGGCCCCTCCCAAGGTCGTTCCTTCTTGAGGTTTCGGTTTGTTTGGGAAATTCCGATGGAACCTTTTTACCAGCCGAGGTGCATGTACGTGATCACTGGGTTCCCAAGACCTTTCCTGATGCCCGTACCCTTTCCAATCAATTAGATAGAAAAGTTTTGATTTTGAGATCTTAGAATCCAAAATGTTCTTAACCTCGAATTCAGGCTCCCCATCTATCTGAATCGGTTCTGGTGGCTTTGTTGATCTGGTTCCTGGGTGCACTGGTTTCAAAAGTGACACATGAAAAACGGGGTGAATCCGCATGTTAGCTGGTAGATCGAGCTTGACTGCCACTGGGTTGATTATAGCTTTGATCGAGTAAGGGCCTAAATACCTTGGATTAAAAGTTCGAGGCCCCTTGAGTGATAGGTGTTTGGTAGCCAACCATACTTGATCCACTATTTGGTGTGGAGGCGCCTCTCTTCGATGCAGATCCGCATTCTTTTTGTATTTCCCTTTCGCATGTTGCAAATGTGCAGTTGCATCCTTGAAGGCTTGAGTAATCGTAGAATGCAAATGGTCCACTGCGGGCATTTCAAGGCTCAGAGGTGAGTCCAAGTCTGAAGTACGAGGGTGATGTCCATATAGGGCATAAAAGGGGCTCTGACCAGTTCCAGAGTGTATCGAGTTATTGTATGCATATTCTGCCAAGCATAAAATGTCCTTCCAATTACCTTCCGATTGGTGCAACATACATCGTAGATATTGTTCAAGGGTCTGGTTCGTTCTCTCCGTCTGACCATCGGTCTGTGGGTGGTGGCTGGTCGAGAGTCTTACGTCGATTTGTGCCAGTTGACAACACTTTTTCCAAAAATGAGAAATAAACTGGCTTCCCCAATCGGAGACTAGTATGGACGGGAATCCATGCAAACGGATGATATTTTCGAGGAATTCTTTGGCAAGAACAAAGGCTGAAGGTAATCCTTTCAACAGAATAAAGTGGGCCATTTTGGAAAATAAATCCACCACGACCAGAATAGTATTGTAACCATTACAAGAGGGCAGGTCTGTGATAAAATCTAGTGACAGGGTGTGCCAAGGTGCTGGTGGAATGTCTAAGGGCTGAAGAAGACCGGCGGGTCTTGTCTTTTGACCTTTGTTTTGGGCACAAACTCCACAACACATCATGAAAGATTTAATATCATTTCGCCAGGAAGGCCACCAGAATTGTCGTTTAACCTTTTCCTCTGTTTTGGCAATGCCAGGATGTCCTTCCATCAGGGTATCATGATGACGGGAAATAACCAGTTCTTGCAATTCCTTTTCTGGCAAAAATAAGCGTCCTTGGAAGTAAGGTAAGCCATCCTTGACTGAAAAGTTATACCCCCTTTTGATCCAATCCTGCAAGGCTGAAGAGTCCAGGAATTGTTTCACTCATGCTTGAATGTCTTCAAGGGTTTGTAAAGTGGTTATCCCCAAAATTCTTTGTTCGGGAATTATCGGCACAGGTTCTGAGTTTGTGTCTATTTCTTCCATTCCAATTCGGGATAGAGCGTCCGCCTTACCATTCTTATAGCTGGGGTGGTAGGTGATTACAAAATCGAACTCAGCAAAGAACAAAGCCCATCGGAGCTGTCGAGACGATTGAGCCTTGGCAGTTTTTAAATATTGTAAATTTCGGTGATCAGTGATCACGGTGATGGTATGCCGGGCGCTGAGGAGATAATGCCGCCAAGCCTTGAAGGCGGACTTAATGGCTAATAGTTCCTTATCGGTGATCGCATAATTTATCTCCGGCGGCGAGAACTTTCTGGACCAAAATGCTACGGGGTGCAGTTGGTTGGTTTCAGGGTCTCTCTGAGACAGGACAGCTCCCATGGCTAAGCTGGACGCGTCGGTTTCGACTATATATGGGAGATCGGGACGCGGGTGCTTCAAAATAGGTGCGGACGTGAACTTGGCTTTCAACTACTGAAAGGCCTGTTCTGCTTCCTCGGTCCATTCAAAACGTTTATTTTTTCGCAAGAGTGCAGTGATGGGTTGCACCACACGTGAAAACTCCGGGATAAACCTGCGATAAAAGTTGGCAAAACCAAGCATGCTTTGGACACCTTTCACCGAACTAGGTGATGGCCATTTGAGGATGGTATCCACTTTCCGTGAATCCATTCGGACCCCTTCAGGTGTCAGGGTGAATCTGAGAAACTCAACCTCGGTGGTATGGAAAACACATTTTTCCAGCTTGGCAAACAGTTTGTGCTGGCGCAGTTTCTCTAGGACGGCCCTGACATGCTTTCTGTGATCAGATTCCGAAGAGGAGTACACAAGAATGTCATTGATATACACGACAACACAGACATCGATGAGTTCCCGAAGGACATCGTTCATGAAGAATTGGAAGGCTGCAGGCGCGTTGCACAACCCGAAAGGCATCACCTGGTATTCGAATAGTCCATATTTTGTACGGAAGGCCGTTTTCCATTCGTCGCCTTCTTTTACTCGTACCAGATGATAAGCCCCCCGGAGAACTAACTTGGTGTATACGCAAGCGTCCTTCACCTGGTCAAGGAGTTCAGGGATCAGAGGCAGAGGGTAACGATTTTTAACAGTTATCTGGTTCAATGTGCGGTAATCGATACAAGTTCTAAGGTCGCCTTCTTTTTTAGGCACGAAGAACAAAGCTGAGGATGCCGGGGACTTTGGCGGGCGAATGAAACCATTGGCGAGGTATTGATCTAAATATTGTCTCAAATGCAGATTCTCTGGTTCAGTAAGGGTGTAAATCCTGCTACAAGGGGGTTGTGCACCGGGCACCAGATCGATTTGGCAATCGTACGATCTGTGGGGAGGTAACGTGTTGGCCTGTTCCTTTTGGAAGACGTCCTGAAAGTCTTGGTACTCTGGAGGTAGTTGCACGGGGACAGAGGTTACTGATGCTAGATTCATCTTTGGATTTTCTGGGTAGCAGGTTTGTGCACAATCCGGGAAGGTTATTCTCTTCGCTCGCCAATCAATTCGAGGATTATGTGTCTCTAACCAAGGGATTCCGAGAATAAGCTGAAACTGTGGAGCCTTGATTACATCAAACACAACTGCCTCCCGATGGCCATCCGGACCTACAAGTGTCACCTCAGCTGTGGAATGTGTTACCGGTCCAGAGTCAATTTCGGTTCCATCTACTGTGGTGATGACATCTTTGTTGGTTTTAGGACGCAGAGGGAGGTTTATCCTAGAGACCAATTCTCGATCCACATAGTTTCCTATAGCCCCGCTATCGATGTATGCCTTTATAGCATGCAACCGTTTAGGCTGTTCCAGATCTACGAGGACCATTGGCACAATGAAATGCGAGGTCTGACAGTTAGTTTTCAAGCTCGGCAAGCGGACCCCTACGCTTGCTGGGCGTGGTCGTTTCCCGATACAGAGTTTCCATGGATTTTATCAGGGGCTCCTACCACCTTCTTGGGCGGCTTAACCGGGCAATCTCGTAGAAAGTGTCCAGAGGACCCACAATAAAGGCATAATTGCATCTGTCGTCTTCTTTCCCGTTCTTTTTGAGTTAGGGGTCCTTTAACACCTCTGATTTGCATAGGCTCCGAGGCATCAGCCCCCTTGGGGTTAGCGTGGGTCTTGGCCAACGCCCGGGTTTCAAACTTGGACCGATCTGCTTTTCTGTTTTGCAGCCTGTGATCCAATTGGACCACTAAGTCTATATATTCAGTGCATTCTTGGGGCGGATTTACAACTTGTGCCAGCACATCTTTAAGTTCTCCGCGTAGACCTCGATAGAATTACGTGATTCTTTTATCCTCTGGCCAACCAGTTTCCACAATTAGTCTATTGAAGGTTGCAATGTAGGATAGAAGGTCTTGATTGCCCTGTCGCAGAGATAGAAGTTTGTCATCCAGAGCCTGTCCCTGGGAGGGATGAGCAAATAACCTTCCCATGCTTGTTTGAAATCCTTGAAAATCACGAAGAATCGGGTCATCTTGAGTTACCAGTGGGACTGACCAATCGGCAGCACAGCCGCTGAGATATGACAACACAAAGGCTACCTTGGTCTGATCATTAGGGAAGGCCCCAGGTCTGCATAGGAAGTGCAAACAACACTGATTCATGAATACGGCCAATCGTTTGGGGTCCCCAGCAAAGCGTTCAGGTGGGGCCAGCGGCATGTTTCCAGGTAGATTAATCTGCACCGGGTTACTGGAAACCACAGGAGCGGGGTTCCCCCCGGAACCGGGTAAAGGAGTTTGTCCAGCTTGACCTTGCAAAAGCTGTCTAGCCAGGTCATCAGCTCTATCCTTTATTACAATCACTTCCCTCCTGAGGGCACTAGTCTCTTGATGAGCGGTGTGTACTTCGGCCCGTAATTCCCCCAGTAATTGGGCCAACTGGTCAGTTTCGGAAGTTTCCATAGCGCCTGGGTGGGAATTTGTAGGAAGGCTTCACGTTCTGTAACGCTCACCTGGTTCCCACGGGGGCGCTGGTCTAGTCTGGATTGCTGTGGCCTCTTCTAGCGTGATGCGCAGGACCTCCAAATCGTGCTTGCCTGGCCCGTAGGAATATCCTTCTGCAGATGACAAAAGGGATTAACAGTCTGCAGAATAGTTTGCTAGCTCCCCCTTCCCCCCTTCCCCCTTCGTTCCTCTCTAACTTCCTCCAAACCCCGGTTTAAGCTCACCTTATGGTTGGAAGGATGAACTCTCCATCCTGCTTCTGGTGCAGGGGCGCGTGTTCGTCCAGTTACTTCACTGGTTTTCAGAATGGCGCTGGCAAAATCCACTTGACTTTCCTGAGCGATGCGCCGTAAGTATGAAAGTTCAAAGTTCAAGTGAGGCCCCCTTTATGTTGTCTTTCTAACCTGTGATCTGTCCTTTATTTCAGGTGCAGAATGAAGGCGATGCGTCGAGGGGTTATACTGCCGAGGTGAGTAGTGATGAGGGCGATCCCTCTAAATGTCCTTATCATTCCCCAGAAATGTCTCTTGTCCTTTCCCCATAGGGGCCAGGGTACGGTACCTGCCAACGGGGCGGCGCCGACCCGAAATGTGGAAGAAAAGCCGGTAGGTATTATGGCTGTTAATCAGGCTTTCCTTCTGTGTTCCTTCTGCTCACCTTTTGTTTCTTCCTCTCTCCCCTAGGTGCAGAGATGTGGCGTCCGATGCTGACAGCCGCGATGGAGCCGGGAGATGTCTCGAGGACAGGTGAGTGAAGCGTGGCGCTGCAGCGAGTAACACGATGCTTTTAAATGGAAGTCTTTCTTCAGGGATGCTGGCGAGAAGATTCCGGATGCAGGTAAGAAGTTTGAAATAGTCCTTGGTTTTCACCTTTCTCTTCTCTTCCTTCCTTGCAGGTCTTCCAGGTTCGCGGCGGGTGCGGCTGGAGTCCAGGAGCAGGTGCAGACACGGTGAGCGTTATGCTGCAGGAAGCAGAACAACGCGAAGCATGAGCTGCTGTCTGGGCGTGGCTTAAAGAGCCTCCAAAGAAGTCCCAGGTATGTATCCTTCCCCAACTAGGTATGTATCCTTCCCTGGCCACGCCCGAGTGAAAAAATAGTCCCTATGATAAAATAGTCCCTTTCAGGTCTCAGGGAGGCCTGAAGCGTGCAGCATGGTCTGCATCAGGTAAGTGCACAAAACGCCTCCCTTTATGAGCCTGGCGCCAAAGGCGCCAGGACTGAGTCCAAGAGCCCCTATAAGGGGCCGCTGGGCTTTTACCCGAGGGCATGATGCCTGCTTCCGGGGGTGCTGGGCCTGGCCTGGTGCTCCGGGGGTAGGCATCATGACACTGGCATCCAGGGCAGGTCCTGAACAGCTTCCCAGGCGTCGAGCTTCCTTTCTCCTGGGCCATGTCCGGGGTAGGCCTCGGAACTTCTAGAATCCTCCAAAAGCGTAACTCGACGAAATCTTCACCCTTGAGGGGCGTAGAAAACCCGTTGAATCCCCGTTGATTGGATGTAGAAACGGTGTAGCGTGAGGCTCTATTTAACTGAAAAATGAGAAAAATCTCCTGAAAAAGCGCGAAAACGCAGCAAAAGCTCGAGAGCTACAGCACGAGGACTACCAACACTTGAACGTGCGGTAAAAATCTGAGGATGGCTGCCGGAGGCGGGGCTTAGGGAGAGGGCAGTCATTGGCTGGGGGAAGTATGACCCAGAGACCAGTGATTGGTTACTACTAAGAAAGACATATCAGAAACGAAACTGATACTGATTTTTTTCTATACCGAGGATTCCTGGCCTGACGACGGGGAATATTCATGAGCATGTGAATCCATGCTAGACCCCATGCTGGAGAATGTATACCTTCTGAGGCTTGTGGAATCTGCTTAGCTCACATGGTATGCAAAGATTAGCGAGCAGTGTTTGGAGAAGGTGGTGGGTTGTGAGAAGGTACAGCGGCAAATAGATTTTTTAGCACTGCTTGTCCCACCTGAGAATCTGCTTTAGAAGAGTGTCAATGCAGTAGCGCTGAGTGAAGGTATGTACGGAGCTCCATATAGCTGCCTTGCAAATTGCGTCCAGCGGGACGTTTGCGATAAAGGCCAGAGTAGCTCCTGTACCTTTAGTGGAGTGAGCTCTTGGTGCAAAGGGCAGTGCTTTGCTTGATAGAGAGTAGCTGAGTTGGATGCATCCGACTATCCATCTGGAGATTGCGTTCTTGGAAATGCGGTCTCCTCTGCCTGTGCTACGGAGACAAACAGTTGGTCTGTTTTTCGCAGCAGTATTAGCAGTCTGGTCTTGTGTACCTAGTAGAGGACTGCCCTCCTTACATCCAATGTATGGAGTTTTTTCTCAGCTGAGCTGGTTGGGTTTTGAAAGAAAGCCGGTAGCTCGATGGCCCGATTGACATGGAACTTGGAAATTAACTTAGATGAAAACGTAGGGTATGTTCTTAGTACCAATTGGTCCTTGTGGATCACAAAGAATGGGTTCTGCACTGACAAAGCTTGCAGTTCACCGTCTCTCCTTATGGAGGTGATAGCCACCAAGAAAGCAGTTTTATACGTGAGGTGTTTAAGGCTTGACTTATGCATAGGCTCAAAGGGGGGTCCCATGAGTTTTGCAAGTACTACACTGAGGTCCCAGCCTGGAGGCAGGTTTGAAATAGGAGGGTGGAGTCTCTTTACCCCCCTCCATGAATGCCTTAATGACAGGGATTTTCCACCACGACACCTTACTCTGAGAGGTGGTGTATGCCGATAGAGCCGCTAGGTGAACCTTTATGGAGTTAAACACTAACCCTGAGTCCAATAAGTGAAGCATGTAATGAAGAATGTGTGATGGAGTACATTCTATTGGGTTTATTTGTTTTGACTGGCACCAAATAACAAATCTTCTACACTTGTCAAAATAACAGTGGCTGGTGTTTGGTTTGCGTGCCTCTTTGAGGATCTCCATACACCTTTGAGGTTAAATTAGATGTCCAAAATCTATGACTTCAGGAGCCAGGCTGCCAAGTTCATAGAGTGAGGGGGTGTAATGTTGTCCCCCCCATGCTGGGAGAACAGGTTGAACGGGCACGGGAGCTTTATCAGGTTGCACAGCGCCAGTCTGCGCAGATGTGGATACCAAGGTTGTCTCGCCCACATAGGAGCAACTAGGATTAATGTAATTTGTTCTTTGTGAATCTTGTTCACCACTTTGCTCATTAGTGAAGTTGGGGGAAAAGCATAGACATTTCCCCGACCAACTCATCCACAGGGTGTTCCCCTTGGAGTCGGGTGTTATGCTGGGATTACCAATGATCAAATTAACAAGCAATTAAAGCCCAGAAGATCTCCTACCTTGAGCTGTCGGGATGGATCTGCTAATGCTGCTAATAGGAATCCCCCTGCGATATCTTGGGTGATCCGGCACAAATGGCTTGATCACAAAGAGAATCCCAGGGAAACCCTCGTGGGGGAAAAAATCTGGGCTGAGCTGCTAGGGAGCGTAGTTTAGCTGTCCCTCAGTGCAGGTGAGGAGTAGCGCTGATGTATTCTTGGTGTCATCTCGTCGGGCAAGATAAGGAGCCGATTCCACTGCTAAGCACGACTAGACAGGAAGAGTAGAGTTAATACATAAGAAGTAGGTGTAGCAAAGTAAACTGGATGTAACCTGCTGTTTTCCTGAAGGTCTTACCACAAGGTGGAAGAGGGAGAGTCTTTTTCGAGACTGTAGTTGCTGATAGCAGATCCACAGGTAACCCCCTCTCCGATTACTGAGGTAAAGAAAATAATGATCACAGTATGAGAAAAGGAATGATAGTGTGGGTCGCACAGTAAAGCTGGATGAGGGCTGGCCTTAATCGAAGTGAAGGCTCCTGCGATATGTAGTCCCGGCAATGCACGTCTGCAACAGAGTATATGATAGAGAAAACATGTGGTAATAAGTTTGCAAGCAAAGGCTTATAGCACGGCTGTTCGGAACGTAACTCTTAGATTGAGAGTTATGACCAACCCGAGAGGACAGAGATGAAAAGCAGACCGGGCAAAGAACAGCAGTGCTGAAAATGTGGTCGGGCACTGGCTGTGGAGGTTCGGAATCCGTGTCCCCCAAGGGTTAGACAGTGGAGCGTATCGCAACTCCTAAGAGTAGCTACGCGACGAGTCTCCCGTCCGTCGGAGGTAAATACAGGTCGCAGCAACAATAGTAGGCGTGTCCTCATCAAGAAGTCGTGTGATCCTTGAGGTTGAAGAGACTTGCCTGTCACTCTGTGAAGGCCGGGAAGCCATGTTAGGAGGAGAAAGCACTCGTGAACAGCCTGCAATGCAGTTCAATGCTGACGAATCCATCACATCTGGTTGGGGAAACCTGGACGCGAAGTCAGGCATTGTTTGTTTTCTCTTGTGTCGAACAAGTCTAGTGAGGGGTAGCCCCACTGTGTAAAAGTTTGATCTACGACATTCCTGTTGAGTTCCCATTCGTGCTCTTCTAGCAGAGGATCTCTGCTTAGAGAGTGTTGAGTTCCCCTGAAACATGTTGGGAAGTTAGGAATATTCCATGTTTGAGTGCCCATTTCCATATTTCCTGTGCTAGTCTGGACAGACTTGGAGAATGTGAGGCCCCCGCCTTGCTTATAGAATTGATTGATTTGTCAGATGTGCTTTGAAGGCTTGAAGCGCTTTGAGTACTGCTAGAAGTTCCAGCAGGTTTATGTGGTTTTGAGCCGTAGTTCAGGTCCACATAACATGCATTGTGAGATGAAGGTGATGGGCCTCCAACCCGGTGAGGGATGCGTCTGTTTTAACGATCGCTTGCACCGCCGGATCGTGGAAGGGTTTTCCCCTTCAACAGGTTTTCCTTTGTCCAACAGCTTGCACTAGTGTTGGTGAAACTGACCGCTGACCGCTTGCCTGAGGCCACTGCTTTGCCAACAACTCCTGCATCGGGTGCATGCGCTATGCTGGAAGCAGGTAAATACATGGTGCCATCATTCTGAGCAAGCACATTGCTTTGCATATGGTTATCTGGCGACCGGCTAGATACTGAGGTATTTGCAGCAGTATGTTTTCTACTCTTTTCTTTGATAGAAAGACTAAACCTTCCTCTGTCTTTAGGACAGCTCCTAAGAACTGTTTGGCCTTGTTTACTATAAGGCTTGACTTTTTCTGGTTGATCGAGAAGCCCAATTCGAAAAGAAGGTTGATCGTTCTTTGGGTGTTTTGCTTGCAAATTTGTGGTGTCTCCCTTGTGATCAGCAAGTCGTCCAGGTAAGGGTACACTGGGATTGATTCCCTGCACAGGTACTGCTACTTAGTGAATACCCTTGGAGCGGATGCTATACCGAAGGGTAGCACCTGGAATTGATAGTGCTGGTTTGCAATCTTGAAACACAAGAATTTTCTATGCACTGGGAACATTGAAATATGAAAATAAGCATCTTCCATATCCAAGGTTGCCATGTAGTCCCCCCACTTTAGCAGTGGGATTACTTCTTGTAGCGTTGCCATGCAGAATTGCTGCAAAACCAAGCAGGGGGGGAATCCAACTCCTGTTTCATCGAGCAATCCAGTGCAAGTGGTTCTACCAGGGGCTATTCCTTTAGCTCCACCTGAACGCTTGCTGGGGACCCAAAAAGGTTTGTCATGTTTGCAAGACGCAGATCTAATACAGGGCGCATTGTGAGATCTTTTTTGGGCACAAGGAAGTACGTTGAATAGATACCCTCGTTTACCTGGTTCGCCAGGACGATTTTGACAGCGTCCTTTAATAGCAGCACTGCCACCTCTTCCAGTAGGGTGCGTTGCTCTTCCTTTGAGGTGGATCTCGGTCTCAGGGGATGGTTGGCGGGTCGCTGCAGCAGCTCTATACAGTAACCGCCCGCCACGGTTGAAAGCATCCTCTTGTCTGAGGTGATTCCCTCCCATATTTGGGTAAAGTGTATTATGCGCCCTCCTACTGGAGTGGCATGGGAGGGAACATGTAGCGGGTGGTTATTGCTTTGGGGGTGTGGAGCCGCCTCTGGAAGAGGAGGATCTGTCCCTGCCGCAAGATCTTCTTTGGCCTCTATGGAAGCCTTGTGAGGGCTGGCCATGTGATGAGACCCAGGACGAGCTCTTCCCCTGTTGTACCCAGACCTTCTTTGTGAATTTTGTCCCCATAAGCGATGAAAATGATATCCCCCTCTCTGACTGCAGGGTTTATTGGTAAGCTGGCCCAGTGACATTAAGGTGTTGTATTCTTCTTTGGCACTTTTGAGGGCGTCCTCTACTGCCTTGCCGAACAAGACATTTGGTTCTATCGGCATGTTGATAAGAGTAGCTTGTGTCTCGAGTTTAAAGACTGACTGGCGTAGCCATGCGTGGCGTTTAATAATTGTGCCTTCAGCAATTATCCAACCCGCATTATCAGCTGCATCTAAATTGTTTTTTAGAATGCAGTTAGCATCAGCCTTCCCTTCTGATACGGCGAGGGAGAGTTGGGAATTAAGGGGCTCTGGGACTGAGGCCAGTAATTTGGCCACCTTGTCCCATTTGTGGCAGTTGTAACTGGCCAGCAATGTGGTATTATTGGAAATCCTTCCCTGGTAGGCTGCAACTTTCCTGCCGAAAGTATAGATCTTTTTACTTTTTTTGGTAGGGGGTGCCTCTGACGAGGCCAGAGGTGTTCCCTGCTCTTTTCCTCGTGGTGGTGACAACCAATGAGTCTGGCTTTAACTGACCCCTGATGTAGAGGTGGGTCAGAGGGTGCTGGACGGAAGACCTTTTCAATACGAGGGTTGAAGGCCCACTTTAAGTTAGGGGTTACCAATGAGGGTTGTTTTCACCTCTGAACAGACTAGAGGATAGGGATAAATTGGGTAGCAGATTTTTTGTCGCCCAAGATATTTTCTAAAAAGTCTTTGTCTATTTGGGTTTCCTGTGTGTCTATATGAAAATGTTCAGCTGCCCTTAGGACTGTCAGGCTTTATCAAATCTGATGTTGTCCCCGGAAGCTGCTGAACCCCCGCAGTCCCCTTTGGATGCTAACCTCTTAACTGGTATCAAACAGTTCAGTTGAGAGCACCCCCAAGGGAAAGGGGGAAAATGGGACAAAATAATAAACTTCAGGTTTTGCTCAGCTTCTTTATCTGTCAACCTGTTGGTAAAATAAATAACAACAAATTCACTTAAGTCACTAACCTTTGAATTTCTTGGCTCTGACTTCTCTTTATCAATTTAAGTAAATAAACATGCCACCATACCCGATTATCCTCTGTGAATAACGTAGAGGACGAGTGTAAATTCTACTGAAGAGAACAGAAAAATAGAGTCTCAGATGCTCTTACTAATTTCTTCAATTAGGTATGAAAATCTGCTAATCTCTCTCAGTTTAATGAGTTAATCTTCTAGCAGTTCTGATGTAGTTTGCCCAAACAACCCGCTGGAAATATTATACCTGTTCGTATTAATTTCTAGCTTCAACACAAAATTCCAAAAATGACACTGACTATTCAAATTAAAATTGTTTGTTTCCTGAATATATAAAGTGTTCATTAATTGGATCTTCTGCTTGCAAAGAAGATCGCTCATAAAAGAAGCGTTCTTTTATCCAGAGTCTGCGCATGCGTGAAGATATTGTTTACTCCTTCTAAAATGGATGCGCTCATGAACAAGAAATAGAGTTCAAAAATGAAACTGGCATGGGCGCATGCGTAATGGAATAGTATTCACTCTTCTTAATGTAAAGTGTTCAAACTGGAAAGAAGAAATTCCTCAGTTCCGGACACTAATCCTTGAAGAGGCAGCCCAGAGATGATCACGCGCCAGGTTAGAATGTTAGTAATTAAAACATAACGCCTAGGAGTCGCGTGGCTACCACACTGTCACTTGCGCAGACAGTGTAAGATTTCTAACGGTAGTCCGACGTTAAGAAAAGCACTGTTACCAAAAAATGGAACAATACTCAATAATCTTTTATACGGCCGAAAAAACACACGACGCTAAAATGATAAACAGACCTCCACACTTCAACTTGCCAGGTGCAAAAAATGTGACGCAGTTCAATAAATTTAAAATACAGTTCTAGAAGTTCCAAAATAAATTCTTGAAAGAACGAAATGAACTACTAATTAAACAAAAACTAAGAAAACAGGAACAAGTTAATTAATGGTATTGATATTTAACTCCTGCTTGAATATCACAAAGTTCCTTAAAATATAAAGAATTCACTTAGCTTGCTTCTTTCTTGCACTGGAACGTTTTTCTAAGTTTCTTCTTAATTCTCCAACACTTTCCTGATCCAAATAAACAATTTTAGGCACAAGGGCCTAACTAAAGTTTTCTAAATCTTAAGAGCTTCAAACATAAGACCTTCCAGCTGGGCTTCTGACAATGAAAGGCGGTTTAGAATGTTCCAACAATGCCTTTTCTTTACTTCTGACCAATCACTGATCCTTTTGGAAGTCTCCATTTTGGCTTGGGAAGCTCTCCACACTCTGCACAGAAAGTTAAGGCCCAAACCATACTTTATGTTAATCATATCCTCATTCCACCACATTCAACCAAATCCCACGAAACCTGACAGATATTTTCTAAAAAGTCTTTGTCTATTTGGGTTTCCTGTGTGTCTATATGAAAATGTTCAGCTGCCCTTAGGAGCATATCATTATATTGGATTTGGCTGTCACCCGGTGAGTCGGTCACTGGTGGGTCTGTATGATCCGGCGACTGCATGACATAAATGTCTCCCTAGTCATCGTCATAAAACTCTCTCTCCCATGTCGCCTTGGTCCGCAGTGGCCGTGCATGTGTCCTGGAAGCTCTGAGTGGAGTCATAAGGCCCGGGTCCTGCAGAAGGGTGGCTGCATGTAAAGTGTCTGTACGAACCCTCTTGGCGGGGGGTTGATTAAGTGCGGCCCTACTAGCTGGTGGTGTGCTCTGGAGATTCTCTAAAACCTCTGGGTCGCTGTCGAAGAAGTTGGCCATTGAGGACAGTCGTCTGATGGCTATCTATTTCCTCAATAGACCACTGGGCAGAACTTGGGGCAGCAGGTGGTGGAACAACAGCTAGAGTAGGAGGAATGGAAGCTTGCTCAGGTGCAGGATGTTTCTTGTGCCTCATGGTTCCTGAAATGGTTGCCACCCCCTGGGTCATAGTCCCCTTTTGCTTAGACGACCTGTGGTCCGTGGACTTGTGATGTATCGAAGTACAACCTTTAAGTAGGGTGTCTGGAACATTTTGTGTCCTTCGGTGTGTCTTCCGGTTATCGGCAACCGCACGGCCGTCGACACGTCTTTCGACACTCAGTCGTCAGCGTGCTGTCATGATGCCTACCCCCGGGCTTCAGGACCAAGCCCATCAGCTCCGGAAGCAGGCATCCAGATATTTATTAAAACCCCAACAGCCCTGGCTGGGGGCTGTTTGGGTTCAGTCCTGGCGCCTTAGGCGCCAGGCTCATAGGCTCTACTTACCTGATGCAGACCATGCTGCAAGTGAGTCCAAGCCAACGTGAGGCCTGGATGGGACTATTTTATTACAGGGACTATTTTTTACTCGGGCGTGGTTCTGGGGAACTTCTTCCCTGGAACTACTTTGGAGGCTATTTAAACCACGCCCGAACAGCAGCACACTCTTCGCGTTGTTCTGCATCCAGCAGCGTAACGCTCACCGTGCCTGCAGTCAGCATCCAGTCTTCTGCCACGCACGCCTCGAATCTGGAGCTCCTAAAACAAAGAGGAAAGAAAAGGACAAGGTTAGAAAACAAGCTATTTTTGAATTCCTCACCTGATTCTGGTCCATCTCGCCTCCGGACCTGAAAAGAACATCATTTCAGTATGCGTTGCATCTCCAGCGGCAGCGCCGCGCCATACTCACCAGTCCTCCCAGCATCTTTCGATTTGGCACTGCCTCCATCATTTCTTCGCCGAACTCCGGCACCTGGGGACAAAAGAAAACAACGAGGTGACCCGAGAAAACCAACAAATATAAATCTTATCACCATAGACTTACCCGATTTACCACCGGAGGCATTATTCTATAACTCTCCACATCTTCATGTGCCGCACCTGCAAAGAGAGAGAAAAACAACACGTTAAACACGTGCAACATTAACCGGACAGCGTCGGGTAATACAGACTCTTACCTGAGTGCCACCAGCTACCACGAGAGCATCTTCTCACAAACTCATCTTCAAGACAAAGAAGGAATGGGGGAACAAGAGTGAACATCGGACATATTGAGCTCTATGAACTTGATACTTACTGATCCTTGCCAGGAACCTCAGAGTCAATACTCTCCGGAACTCTCCCACGCCTTCAAACCAGTGAAGTAACTCGCATCAACGCGCCCCTGCAATCCATGCAGGATGGAGAGCTCATCTTTCAAGAGTATAAGGTGAGATTGCTGAGAGGGCACTTCGGAGGTGATTAGTGGGGAGGACTGTGGGGGGTGCCATCACTTGAATCCACGGGTGGCTAAATCCATCTCTCCACTTGCAGGAGAATACTTCTACGGGTCAAGCAGACAAGATTAGGAGGGCCAGTCCAGTCAGTCATCTCTGCACTACGCATCACGTTGGTGGAGACCGCAGCCGTCCAGGTCCGACCGACACCCCTGTGGGAGCCAGGTGAACGTAACACGTGCGGGGATTTGGACACAGCATCAGTACCGGATTTTTCATTCGATTTTCGGGGCCTGTCATGAGGCGTACGCAATTGCCCAGAGGACAGGGAATTGCACTTCCCCCCTCGACGCCGCGTGTGGCCTTACGGTCGGTGTTGAAGTCGACTTGTGGCCGTGGGGGGTGTGTTTAGTGTGGGTATGCTTGTCTGTGCTATTGCTGCCTGGTGTTGTCATAACAGAGCCAATGGCCTGCCTGATGGGGTCGGGGGCTTGCACACGGGTATCCGACGGATCCCGCTCGCCATCATCATCACCAAAAACGCTGATGCTGCCGTCACTGTAGGCACCCTCAAACATCCATGGCAGCTTCGGCCTGCATGGCGTGGTGAGCCCGGCGCTAAGTCTTTCGGTCCTTTAAGGTTTTGGCCTTGAAGAGCTTGCAAGATTTGCAGTGGCCCTCGTTATGGTCCCTTGGAAGACAAAGGTTGCACAGCTAGTGCGAGTCCTTGTAGGGAAATTTTCGATTGCAAGAAAGACAGCATTTAAATGGTGTATTTTCCATTTTGTGTGGGTAAGGCAGCTTGGCGAGTGAAGTGGGAAGAAGGGGAAAAATGCATTCTCTTAGGGAACCAAGAAATATAACCACCCCCCACTCTCCCTACTGCGAGGGCCGAGGCCCGAATGGGCCTTCCGAGGCCATCTGGAAAGGTTTGTCGACGGCGAGTTCTTAAGTCGACAAAGGTAGTCCTTGAAGCCGGCGCCAAAGATATTGTTGGGGAAACGGCTAACAAAGGACAGTAAGAGTAACTAGCACTCATTTTTGTTCATAAAATGGCGATATGCCAGAAGGAACTCCGCTTTCAACGTCTGACCACGATGGCGGAAAAAAAACAATGTGAGGAATCTCAACGCGTGAAGCACCATGGGTACAGTAGACGTCACACCTGGGATAGTATTACTGGCACGCCCTGTCTATGTCCCTTTTCGAGTTTCGAAAACAACAACTGTAATACTCTGCAGCTTCCACTAGATGTCGGCCTATGCATAGCATGTGATCTAAGCAGATTCCACAAGCCTCAGAAATATATTGATGTGTGTGAACAAGCGCTCTGTGAGTGCAAAACACGTCATCCAGGACCTTGTCCCTAACGTGTCCTGCCTCTGCTGTGTGTTTTTATTAATAAACTTCCAATTTACTTATTTGTGGAGTTTTGTTATTTTTCGGCATGTCCCCATCCTGAAGTGCGGTCCTACTGCCCACGGCAGTTTTGTTTCTTGTCTTTTCATATATAAATGCATACATACATTACTCAGCGTAATCGTACTTCTGATGCTTGCATCTGCTTCGATTCACATGCTATGCATAGGCCGACATCTAGTGGTAGTCGCAGAGTATTACACGATTTTTCGAAAAGGGACGTTGAGTGGGCTTGTTAGTAATACTATCCCAAGTGTGACGTCTAGTGTACCCATGGTCCTTCACGTGTTGAGGTCACTCAGATTTGTTTGTTTCTGACATGAGGTTGCATGAAGTGAGTACATAGGTGATAAAGCAGAAAGAGCGATAGAGCAAAAAACATCTATGCACCTTCAACTTCTGGATGGGAGGAAGAGTGGGTGCATGTGAATCTAACCACATACAAGCATCATAAATAAGATTGCGGTGAGCAATGTATGACTTCTGAGGCTTGTGGATCTACTTAGATCACATGCTATGCATAGATTAGAGAGCAGTACCTGGAGAAGGAGGTGGGTTGTGAGAAGGTACAGCAGCAAATAGATGGTTTCACACCGCCTGTCCCACCTGTGAGACTACTAATGTATGATTTGAGCTCCCAGTAGCCGACTTCTAAATTGCATCTAAATGGGCATTTCAAATAATTGCTAGTGTAGCTCCTGTACCTCTTGTAGAGTGAGCTCTCAGTGTAAAAGGTAGAGTCTTTTTGATAGTTAATAGCACAGCTGTATGCACTTGACTATCCATCTGGAGATAGTGTTTTTGAAATTTGATCTCCTTCCCTACCCCCTACCCGGTGCTATGGAAAATAAAGAGTTCCTTAGAGGGTTTGTTTATGTAGTACAAGACCACCCTCCTTGCATATAAAGTATGGAAGCTTATATCAGCTGAGTTAGATGGTGTTCGGAAAAAAGTAGGTAGTTCAATGGACTGGCTAGCATGGACTTTGATATGAATTCTGGTGAGATCCTAGGATGTATTCTAAGAACCACTTTGTCCTTGTGGATGACAATGAAACGGTCTTGTAAAAATAAATCCTGTAGCTCGCTGACCCGTCTTAGCGAGGTGATAACTTACAAAACTGCCTTTCTGGTAGCTAAGTGTTTTAGGCATGCCTTGTGCGTAGGCTCAAAGGGCTGACACGTGAGGTTTGAGAGTACAGCATTAAGGCCCAACCTGGTGGAGGGTTAGAAATGGGATGGTAAAGTCTATTTACCCCTTCCATGGGATGGTAAAGTCTATTTACCCCTTCCATGAAAGCTTTGATAACAGGAACTTTCCACCACTTTGTATTGGGAAGTGGTGTACGTAGACAGGGTCGCTAGGTGTACCTTGATGGAATTAAATACTAAACCAAGAGTCTAGTAGGTAAAGCATGTAGTGTAGAATGTTGGATGGTGAAGATTCAATTAGGTTTAAGGATTGTGATCTGCACCAGACGACAAATCTTTTCCACCACATAATAATAATAATAATAATAATACTTGTTAAAGTAACAGTGTCTGGTTTTGGATTTCCGTGCTTCCTTAAGGATATCCATATACATTTGAGAAAGGTTTGAACCTGCTGTCCAGCTTCTTGTTCATCTGATCGTTGGCCCTGGGACCTTTCGTGCCACCTGCAGGACATCCCCTCTGGATGCCAGACCAGACCGGGGTGCGCTTACCCAAAACCTATGCTAGCACTCCCGACTCCGGAGGTGGGGGGGTTTCCGTCGGGCAGTGGGACCCACAGAACTCCGACAGGCCCTGAAGGCGATCAAGAAAGGCCTTAACGGATGCCGAGGGTCATCGTCCTGGGCGTCATCGTCCCTGTCCCCCTTTTTTACAGACCGACAGGAGACCAGGTCCTGGGACACAGGTGGCAACAGGGTCCCCCCCTAAGTCCGGAGCCGAAGACAGGGCCAACGGCTGTTGAGGGGGAGGCATTGGTGGTATAGGAGGAGGAGGTGGAGGGGTGTGAACAACCGGCAGGGCCTGGACCGGGGGAGGGACCGGCACTGGAACCAGCAGAGCTGGAGGAACGGGAGGGGATCCAAGAGAAGGGGGCCAGGAAGGAGGCGCGAGCTGCGGGATGACCTTCACTATATCCTTCAAGAGCCCCTTCATCTGATGGGAGCGCATGAGGAAGAGGATCGCTCAAAGAAGTGGTCCTCGCAAGCCGCTGGGCCCCTAGGGGCCTGCCACTTTGAGGGGCTGGGTCTCAGCTCCTGGTCAAAGTGCTGAGGCACCTAGCCGTAAGGCTGTGATAGGTAGATGTACCCCTGATGAGACCAGATGCCTGTACCCTACAATCCGCTACCACTTCCAGAGGGAAGGGGACAAGGATTTTCTGCAGAGTCCATTCAATGGGTGAGAGCTCGGACGGGCCCTGAGTTGGAACCAAGATGTCCGCCGGCCTGTCAGGCTCTGCCACGTGCCTCTCCGCCATTTTTAAGCCTTGCACCATGCCCTGGGTGGGAGGGCGCAAAGTTCCTGAGCCAAGAGATGCCTCAGGCATGGGAGGATACACCTTGGGTCTTGACCCGCAGGGGAAGCGTCAACCTCAGAGATCACTCTGGTAGGCGCTGAGCCCTCGGCTGGATGGCCGGTATTCGGAATGCCCCGTCTCATGACCCGGTAGGCAGTAGGCCCTCTGCACCTGTGCCGGTAGCTGTGCTGGATTGTACCTAGGACAGACTCTTAGGTGGCACTCAACCATCCCTTACCCCTTGTGGGCGAAGAGGATGAACTTGATGACACCTCTGAGGACAGCCCGGTAGGGCCCCTGAGCCCCTCAGCTTGGGAGCCGGTAGCCTGGATGGCCTCAGGTCTGCCCCCGGAGTGTCCAGAACAGCATCCGGGGCCCTTGGCTTGGGAGACAGTAGCCTTAGAGGCCTTGGGCCTGCCGTGGGAACCCCGGGGAAGGAGTTACTGCGCTGTGCAGCCGTGCTGAACAGAGGGCCTACCTTGTCTAGACGAGAGGTCCTGGAGACGTAGTCCTTAAGGTTGGGCAGAGAAATGTGGAAGATCTCCCTCCACTGCGACAACCGATTCTTTTATGCCTTGTGACCAAGAGCGCTGCAAGCCGAACATGCGTCCCAGCGGTGGTCGGGCCCCAAACACTCAGGACAGAGTGCATGAGGGTCTGAGGCTGGAACGAGTGGTCACATGAGGCGCACCTTGTGAATCCTCCTGCAGCCGAAATGCGCCGGGGGAGGCTAGGCACCAAAGTGAAGTTAAATAAGATTGAAAAAACGAAAACAGAATGCTAAAAAAGTCTCTGCACTGGCTGCCAGGTCTGACACTGTCCGTGTGGAAAAACTGATTGAGTTGAGGAGCCGGAGGGCGGGGCCTCAGCAAGGCGTTCCCACCCCAGAGGCTGCGCGCTATGCTACATTTAAAGGAGAAGCTCCATTTTTTGCTGCCAAAGGTTTCGGCACTGTCCGCATGTTGGGGGACGCCCACAAGGCTGGAGGAAATGGGCGGGACATACGAGTATTTCCTAAGAGGGTGCATGCATCGCTAGGGAGAGCAGCATCCCTGCAAACTGTTAACAGAGTGCGCCTATTCACACAGAAGGCAGTGACTATTGTCAGGTTTTATGTTCCTGTTATAAGTTCCCTGTTAGTGTTTCCTTTGATTTCTGTCTAATATTTCCTTTGATTAATTTGTTTGTCTGATATTCCCTTCATATTCCTTAACTACCATATTATCAGAAGGAGAGTCTCCCAATCCAGCATGGTGGGAAAGAAGGGAAGCAATCTGGAATCTGATTGGTAGTCAGGATGTTAACTGGTGATTGGATGTCTAGGAGTCTTGGGAGCAGTTTCAAAGTTCTAAACTGCCTTTCATTGTCTTACCTGAAGCAGGGAGGTCCTGTTTTCTTAGTCTGTGTTTGGATTTATCTTTGATACTAGTAAACCAGACTTTTTAAACTTGAATTCGTTTTGGAGAAACATTCATCGTGGGACAAGACATGCAGACACATTGGTGGGAGCGCAGCAATTTATGCTAATGTGAAGATAGAGAAGTTGTTTAATTTTTAAATGAACTTTTTTCTGAGAAGAAAGTTGATGACTTATAAAAGCAGAACATTTAATGTAGTTTAGGTATTTAGAGAAGGCTGTTTCTTGAATCTGCTCTTCATGAACAGTTCTAATTCAGAGGAGCACAAAGTTAATTTCTCATACAACTATTTCATAATTAAGAACTAATTTTAAAAAGCTGATTTGTACATTATTGATATCTGTTCGCCGTTTAGATTTAGGTTTGGCTAGTTTGGAGTAAGCGCCTTGCAAATGTATTATATGGCATTTACTTTCATGTATATTTGAATGTGTGAGAGACCGCTTGTTTTGTTTCCCATCTTTCACATTAGAGATGTTAAAAGACTAATGCGCATGAGCGAGTGACGGTTAGAACTGGATTAGTGTTCCCGTCATCGCGCATTTGTAATCTTTGGGACACTACTCATTTTTTAAAAATGTTTTATTTATTAAGTTGTTTTAATCAAGAAACTTGATTTTTCAACAAATATCATAGTTAATATTTTTAAAACAGTTAGTAAAATACAAAATATTAATACGAAGAAATAGTTGAGAAATTGTAACAATAACTTACAAGAATTTCGGAATATTCACAACATTAATAACAATATGATATACAATAATTGATGACATTTTTTTAAAAAGAAATCATATCATTCACATTGTTGATGTGTAATCACAAAAATTATCAATCCATCAATGAAAACCTCATTAATAGTTCGCTATATATGTTTACAATTTGCTATGATTTGATCTTTTATCTTGGAGTTTTAAACCATAAAGGTAATTCAAAATAGCGTACTTAATTAATTGAGTATTGGAGTGAAACAATAGTTCCCACAATTTTTCGGTTGTTGTTATAACATAATCTTGTAATAGAGGTTTAAAATGCAAAAGTCTCTGCTTGAGAAGTGATGGACATTCTGCACATAAATGTTTCAAGGATTCAATGGCTACACCGCAGAACCTACATGGAAGCTCGTCATCAGTTAATAATTTACGCTTATGCAATATTTCGTGAGTCGGCCATAAATTTAAGCGAAAGCGCAAGAAATCATTTCGCAGTCGAGAATCAGGAAAAATCATCAAGTATTTTTCGGTAGATCCATAACTTTTAGCGTTAAAGGGGTTATTGGCAAAAGAGCAGTATTGATTACACGCTCTTCTGGTTTGTATCCAATCAAACTCCCATAAGCGCACCTTGGCTTTGTTTTTGATTAGCTATCAAAAGGGATGTGGAAATGCCTGCATTGGTAATGATTTCCTGTGCCTGTGTTCGCCAAGTGAAAGGAAATGTATCTTTTGAGGTTAAAATATACTTTGCAATGATGTTAATGAGGCCATTTTTGTTCTCAGCCATCAGGCATTTCCTGTAGAAAGTACACATTTTCCACTTATGCATAGCATATAGGGACAACAAACCCAATTCATGCCTTACAATACATATTGGCTGAGATAACGGGAGACCTAGCACTCGTTTCCAATAGCAACCCTCAAGTAACGACCAATGATGGTAAGATTTTTTTAGGGCAGCTTCCGTACCATACATTATAACTGGAACACATTTTTGCTTATAATAAGTTATGATGGGACTTATTGAAAATTTGCAGTATTTAATTTTAATTAAACGTGCCTGGGACACTGCTGTTAGTACTTTTTGCTTGATTCTTAATTCATCAGGATTTGAACTGCAGTTGTGCGTGACAAGGGTGCCTAAATAGATATAAGATGGCACTATGCTTACAGTTGTTAGTTGAAGGGGTCATTGTTGTTTGGTGTAACGTTGTCTATATGTTCCGAATTGTATGACTTTAGTTTTTGATATGTTAACAGTTAGACAATTTGCTACTGTATATTTATCCAAGATTTGCAATAGGATGCGAAGACCATTTGCAGTCTTTGAGAGAAGCACCATGTCATCTGCATATAGTAGATGTTTGACGTGGGTGTTATTGATTTTTGGCGAATCTGAAATGGCAGTTTCAAAGTCCTCTCTTATGTCCGAGATGAAGAAATTAAATATTGCTAATGCCAGTAAACAGCCTTGCTTCAAACCATGTGCAGTTATTATTGGTTCAGATAGTAAGCCTTCGTGGTTCAATCTAATTTGTATGGATGTACCAATATGTAATTGAATAATCCACTTCAAGACGTGCCAGGGGCAGCCTCTGTCCATGAGTTTTTTTAATAATATTTCACGAGGTATGGCATCAAAGGCCATACGAAAATCTATAAACGCCATGTATAATGCCTGTTTTCGCTGGCAAGCTTGGTAGATGATTTGAGTTCAGAGTGATGACATTGACAGATGTGCCTAACCCTGGCAAAAATCTGGTCTGAAATGGAACACGCAATTTACACACATCCAGCCATATATTCAATTGTTTTAGTACTAGGCGGGCGAAAATTTTACCCGGACAATCAAGGAGGGCAATAGGGCGGTATGCTGAGGGGTCCACTCTATTGCCCTTCTTGAAAATGGGGACTATGATAGAACGTTTCCATGAATCTGGTATACTGCCCTTTACAAAAATATGAGAAAAAATTGTGATGAGTATGGTGGACCACTCATAGGGGTGATCCTTAAGCATGCCATTGTGCAAGCCATCTGGGCCAATGGCTCTTGATCGACTTAAATTTTTAATACATAGAAGAATATCTGCAAAGACAAGTGGGAAGGCATGCGAAGTTGCCATATTAATTTAACTCAAATTAAGGTCTGGAAACGGGGATTGATACAAGGCATTAAAGTGGTCATGCCATTTGTCGTTAGTTACAGCAGATGCAAGTACGGCTGTTTGCGATTTAAAGGTGGCAATGTTCAAGCAATTCCAGACACCACTAGTTGATTTGGTGAGTATCTGTTTCAACATTTCTTCTCCATTCTTTTGATAGTGAAGGGCTCTCTCACTTTTCAACCAGCATCTATAAATTGCTTTCAATTGTCTTTTAAGCGCCGATCTATTGGCCAGTGGTTCAAACTTTAAATTGCGTATGTCTTGTCTAAGTTTAGTTTTTTTCTGCTGAAGAATTGGGTTATATGTGTATTGGTGCTTATATCTGATAGTATGATCTGGCAATTCGATCTGCTTAAAGAGCTGCATCATACTAACATAAGACTTGGAAGAGTTATCAGTTGAAGAATTGAAACAACTAATCAATGCACGATTGTAATGAACTAGTTTCTCAGGGTTCCATTGTAAGCGAGAGCCGCTATTATTCACATATAAAGAGGACAAATAAATAGATTTAGAAACAGGGCGCTGACCAGATAATACTTTGAGCAGCATAATAAGTTTGTGGTGATCACTGGCCAGAGAGGGTATTACCTGTAGAGATTCAACCTGGGAGAAGTAATTTTTGTTGATATAAATATAGTCTAGAGTTGCCTGTCGCGACAAATACGTCCAGGTCGAGCAGCCATGTACATCACCAGGCACAGAATTATTAACCATGATAAATCCTCTTTCTTGCATGATGTTAGACCACATTAATTCTTCAGGCATATATTTGTTAGTATCGAATGGGAGGATATGTAAATTTAAATCACCGAGAATGATAGAGCATGTAACGCTAGTATCGGCAGCTATAATAATATCAAGATGAGCAGATAGGCAGGTAAAGAAGGAATCGACTGATACATTTTGTCTACTCCAATATATATTTACGATGGCTAAATTGAACTCGCCTCGAGTTAATTTCACGCTCTGAAAATAAGGAGATGAAGAGGGATATTGTGTAATACTAAAGCCACAGTCATGCTTAATGGCTATGAGTAGGCCACCAGAAGGGTGCCCCATTAACTTCTTGATTGCAGGTGTTGAAACAATTGCATGTGAGGTCCAACATGGGGTCTCTGTGAGCCATGTTTCCTGTAGAATCAGCAAGTCATATTGGTTCATTTTGCCATCTATTGAATTAATAAAGTGGGCATGACCTCTAGTGTTCCAACAAAGAAGGGTGGTGATTGAATTTTGAGAAAAAGATGTAGTTTTAGTTGCATCATTTTGTCGGGATTGATAAATGGGAATTTGCGATTTCTCAATTTTATGAGCACTCGGTTTGGATTCCTGAGACAGAATAAAACCCATATCAAAGAAGACTATCCTTGCTTGCCAAAGTAAATCAAACACCAGACCTGAGCGGACATGTATTCTGACTTCCGCTAGATCGTTAAAATTTGTGAATTACACCAAATCGATGTCGGAAGTAGAGAGTTCTTTCAGTTGTGGTACATCAGAGCAAATATTCAAAATACTTGTCCTGTTGAGAACATAGGTGGGAAATGGTGATGCGCGAAACTTTAAATTAAGGGAGTGAAGTCGCAGTTTACCTGGAACACGCAAATCTTGTAAATTTGCTGTTCTTTTGCAGACTTGCGGATCACTAGTCCTGTTTAGATTTTGCTGATGGACCTGTTGTTTGTTTGTAACATTAAATTCTTGAGGTGGAATGAACATTTTGGGCAAATTTGTCGGTAAGGGAATTCTATAATCTCCATCACAAGATTTAAGTTCGATCATATATTGGTCGATGGATGATTTAATATAGTCTTGTACCTCTTTCGGCGAGGCTGTGAATATAGGATTCGATTCATTTTGGATGTGGGTGACACCATTGCAAGCCGCCTCAGAGATTGCTTGCGCCTGTGGCCAATCTATTGAGGCGGCGAGGACAGATTTATTCTCAGCCTTGTCGGAAGTCAGGTCAGTGGGTAGTAACTCACTCAAGTCCTTAGGGGGGCATATGATTAGGGATGGTGCCTTCGGTTGGTCCACCAATTGAGATGGCAAAATAATTTGGGAAGTTGGTAGTGAATGGAGAGTATAAGCATGGATTGAAGCTCTTACTTCATCTCGCAATTGAGACATGATAGATTTAGTTTCTTGCTGCAAGCTAGTTATAGGTATAGATGCGGCAGTGCCAACGAGACCAGACTGCTTAGTCATTGCAGTGGAGACATTGGTGACTAGATGGTGAGTGAATTAGAATTCGGAAAAGTGGTCTGTTTCGCAAAGGGTCACTAGATCATCAAATGGCTTGTATGTGGCCACTGTTGGAATCTTAGCTGCAGGAACGCTAACAGGGAGTGTATTTATAGAAGATTCTATCCAAGTAGGGATTTTGATATATTTATGTGCAGTGTCTTTGGATTTTGGACAGTGTTTTTTTTTTTTACTTGATCTCTTCATCCTTTTCCAATCTTTTCTTGAGCGGCGAGCTCCTGTTGCTTTATTTGATAAAATTGCTGATGATTGCGTAAAAAGATCAAATACGTTTGTTGACTTTTCAGTGGTTGCTTTGGGGATCTGTAGTGGGTCTGGCTCAGACACTATTTGAATTTCTTCAAAATCTAGCTTAGATTGAATAGGATTACAATTGTTGGGTGGATCATGTGCTGCAGAACGTGATTGTGCAGTTTCGATAAGTGAAAGTTGCATCACATTGTCAGCCCCTGGTATACTTGATTTACTAGTGGGCAATGTTGGTAGTTGTATTTCTTTGTTGTTAATACTAGTCATAGTCCCAGGATATGAGGTTATGATGCAAAGTTGTTCAATAAGTTTGGTCTGGTATGAAACTTTATGATCTAACAATTGATATAATTTTGCAACAGTTAAAGCAGTATTCATGGCAGTCAGTGTGTTATTAAGCGCCGGGGCCTCAGGAAATGAGTAGCGTTTATCTTTGGATTTGTGTATGAAAAAATCTGACGGTCGACCCTCTTCATGAAACCTGGTACGCCGTGGAGTAGGCGCAATAAAAGATGGAGATTCATTGATGGTTTGATTATGAGTTTTGTCTAATACTGGAGACAAAACAGAATTCAGATGATTAGAACGTGAAGATGGGCCAGGGATAGCAGGTACTATTGTATTGTTATGTGACTGGTCCTCTTGCAATTGGATTAAGTCACCTGTATTTGAACATATATATAGTACATCAGTGCTAGGACAGGTTGAATTGTCTGATAAATTCATGGATTCCATAGTGTCTTCGCCCACCTCTCCCAATAGTCGCAATTGCTCATGCGCTTGCCGTAGATTGGCCTGTGCAGCTACAGAACACTGTATGGGTGCCAAAGGCAATATTGAAGTTTCTTGTACCAGAGGGAAATCAATGTTTTGTGCGTTGGTTATCACCTGAGTTTTATGAACAGTAGAACGATATTTCTGTTTATTTAAATTGAGCTGAGAGGTATCACGTATGTCTCCCGCTAAACATGCAGACTCTAATGTGGTATCTGTAACTTCTGCATGACTACTTGTAGGTGGAGCGCATCCAGCAGAGTGACACATGGTTAAGATGGTACTAGGTAGATCAGTAGGAATGGAACAGGTAAGTGGGATGTATGTCTGCTGTGCAGGTTGGGATATTGCTGAAGGTAATGTCTCTGTGGCACTGGTAACATGTGAAGACGCAGTGTCTATTTCTGTTGTAATTATCATAGGCACAATAGGGCAAGACAACGTTCTGCCCATTGATTTTTCACAAATTGTTTGGGAGTGGGCAGTAGCAGCACGCATTATTTGACTTTGAAAGTTGGGAGAGGTGGGGGTAACAAATGACAGAATGGATTGCTTTAAAGAAGAGCGGGAAACAGCAGTAAGGGGGCCTGGAACCAAGTTCGGCATACCTGTTTTCAAAGTATTTTTCACCATAACCATGGTGTTCTGCTATACAGTAGTAAAAACTTGAAAATAAGCAATTACGGTATATGCTAAAATAAATGATAATAAAATCCTATGTTAAATAACAATTCTCTCAGCTTGTAAGAATATCAGCTATGATTATATCGCCTTGGGAACGCCCGATGGCTTGAGGAGCAGCCTTAGTCCGTCTCTCTTCCCCACAGTTCAATTGCTAATTAGTGATCTAGACGATTTACCTTCTTTTGAGCCACCCGAGCCAAACAGCAGCAAAACAGCTCTTCACAAGTGAAATGCAGTGCCCTTTACTCCGCAGTCGGGCTTAACACCGCGAGGGTGGCTGGGGCGGATTCTACTGTCGAGCAGATGTCATGTGACAGCTCACGTGACCGACGCTAGGCCCCTCCTCCTCCAGGAGGTAATAGCAAGCTGGCAAGAGTTACACAACCCTCGCAGTGCCAGTAGCAAGTGATTCCAAAGTACGAACGTTTTGGGAAAAGTTCCTTTGAGCAGCAAACACGCCGCTCGGGCGGCTGGGGCGGATTTTACTGTCGAGCAGATGTCATGTGACAGCTCACGTGACCGATGCTAGGCCCCTCCTCCTCCAGGAGGTAATAGCAAGCTGGCAAGAGTTACACAACACTCGCAGTGCCAGTAGCAAGTGATTCCAAATTACGAACGTTTTGGGCAAAGTTCCTTTGAGCAGCAAATGTCTGCGCATTAGACGGAGAGATTCCAATTTCATATCCGTCTTGCGCATTTGAAATGTTACTAGACTTGTGCGCATGCGCGAGTGACTGTTTTATATGGATTGATTTTCCGTCATTGCGCATGAGCAATCTTTGATACATTACTAATTTTTGGTCAGCGCTTGTGACGGTGAGATTTCAATAGCGAATCCGTCAGCGCGTATGTGATTTAAATGTGTAGTGTTTTCTCACGCATGCGCGTTTCAGGTTTGGTGCATCTGTTTCTTAACGCACATGTGCATAAACAAAACATTGTTTTATTCGATCATTTATTTTTGGGTTCTTTTGACAAAGAAAAGGATAACTACTACTTTGACTTGTTCAAAGCTATGAAAAGGAAAAGTTTTTAAGTACTTGAGAAATGGATTAAAGTTAGAACATTTCAAATTGAGCAGGTCATATACCAACTGCATTTCTGGTCTGGCTGGCTGTAATCTAGTGAACTCATTTAAGGGAGAAAACATTGTTACAACTTCACCAGCTCCAGATTACTTTAGTGAAGGATTTTGGTTCTACTATATGCATGAAAATCAATATTTGGAAACTTAATGCAAGTCAATATTTAAAAGGAATTTCATGAACTTTGGAATAAGAGTCATTGTTAACAAGAACTAAGAAGCAGTCATATTACGAGTCTCTCAGATCTCCAGGGAGACTAAACAGGTATTTCTTTTAATAAGAAGAGAGAAATTAAGGGAGAAAAATAATAACTGAGATGTAACGTGATATGTTTATTTTCTCTACAGGTTCTCGTCTACCAGAAGAGTACCTGTGTCTTTTGTTATTTTATCCACTTCCCCCTTTCCCTTGAAGCTGTGGGGATTTCTGCTGTTTTAGTCAGTAGTTGACTTCACGGTTTTGGGGGATTGTGGGGGCTCAGCAGCTTCCGCGGACACAGGTACAGGACCTGACAACTATGATTTGAGCGATCTCACAGAGGAGGGGAGCAGTACACTCTTCAGAGACTCATTGTTCACACCAGTAAAGTGATTAGTGTCACCGTCTATCGGAGGAGTACGGCAACGCTCATTTAAACAATCCTGGATCTGAAGGAGATAGGGGAACTTGTCCCTTTAGAAACGAGCCAATGACAAGCAAAGTAGAGTTAGAAATTCCTTTCTTCAAATAGTTAAATGTAGGAGTAACACTCAGCTGAGTAGTTAAATAGGTGCTGGGCAAAGTTCTCAGAACTAGGAAGGAAAAATGTAGTTTAAAGTTTACATTATAAGCATGTAGGACAAGAATCCTTCCGCAACCTCACGCATTCAAATCCTGGATATTTTACTGCAAATCTAAGTTTCCTGGCAATTGTAAGAAGGCATGGTATCAAACAATGAAGACAAACACAAGTCATCACAGTTCAAGGGTGTGTATTGAACTTCAAGGGGTTGGTTGAACACCTATCTAATCCTAAATCTAAGGATGGGAGCAAGCTAGGACCATCAAATAATAATAACGCAGTCTTAGTGGCGTCTCCGTCAAAATAAAAGGGTCTCTAGTAATAAACTTATTGCCAATCCGTACTTCTAAATACAAAATGTGTACGATTACAATGTAGGCAACAAAAAAAAGTGTTAAAAAAAATTGTATGTCAGGATAGTTGAGCAGTTGGCTCAACTATCCCTTCCCCACATTTTCAGCACAGGACAAGGCGGCACGTTTGAACTTCACACACACTCTGGCTTCTTGGCCACAAAGAAACAGGTCAAAGCATGGGTATCAGCGCCTTCTGCCAAAGTCTCCCCCCAATGACAATCTCTTATTGCAGAGGGCCTGACATAACAAACACCAAAGTTCCTTTCTTATCAGGATTTTCACATTCACAGGTTCGCAATTGGTCTCCCTTGTTCTGACTCGGACGACGGATCACCCCCCTCGTTCGGGCTCTGACCCCTTTGTATCAAAAAACGCAGACTTTGTGCAATGGGTTTTACTTAAACTGCTGCAGGACTACCTCGATTCACACCAATTCTTATTCTTTATCTTTTACTTTTGTTTCTGCCACTTCTTGGCTGACTATCTTACAGAGATCTTCGATTGAGCACACTCGCAGTGCCGTACCACTCGGTCACAAATATTGTATCTTCTTTGATACAGTTCAAACATCCATCAGCCGTTAGGCTGTCCTTGCATCTTTCATCACACGCGTTCAGCAATCTTTATCCTTGCTCTTTGTATACAATGTTGCTGCTTGAAACCTTGACTTCAGCACAGACCGGTCTTGCATCGGTTTCCCCAATTCACTGGCTGTTTTGGTCTTTCTTTGATCTAGGTGCCAAGGACAGTACCACAGTGGCTGCTGCTTCTCTCCTACTCGATCAGCCGTGCAGGGGGGCCCCGGGAATCTCTGACACACAATACAGGATTCTTCAGTCTCGTTTCTTGGCCTTATGCTCTGAAATCCAAAGGTGTCTAGAAAGTAATGGCTTTCTGCCAGAAAGGTTAAGGGTATCTCTGTCCTTGGGCACCCTTCTTGGTTTGCCATCTTTTGTCCCTCGTTCACCTGCTGCCTCGAAACTGCTGTTCCTTCGTACGCTTTGCCTCGCTCCAAGTGTGCTCTCGTGCTCCGCCTTTTATCCGTGTGGGGAACTTTAATGGAAGTCAGTTGTGAATGATTACCATTAATTGCCCGTCCTTGCCTGACCATGGGTCTGGACCCTAAGGCGATGGCTGTGCCCTGGCCACCTGAGAGAGAGAACCCCGGGGACTAGCGGGTGATCACACAATCAAGTAGGAAACCATTCATTCCTCCCAGCTCTTCGAGGAGGAACACAGGTACTAGCTGTTCCTTGGGTTTAGGAGGGACAGATCAGAGGGAAGAGTAGAAATAATCCTTGTATTTTCTCACCCTCTGCAAATTTCACGATATTTGAAGACAGAAATTAGTTTGTTATTTTCTCCACTCCCCCTTTCCCTCAGGGGCGTTTCAGGTTTCTGCTGCAGTTCGATTCAGTTGTTAACCAAATGCCTTTGCAGGGTTGCAGGGTTCAGCAGCTCCTGCTGATCAAGTATACAGGACCGGACACCAAACCACACCAAGGCCCCTTAACATGGACATTACACAATGCAGGCCCCCACTGTTACCTCAAACTGGTCCCACATGGAAAAAAAGGGGTCGGAGTGGGGGAGGGTGGGAGGGAGGGAGCTTGGTTCAACCTCGCAATTTAAATGTTTCTCTGCATGTAAAAGCTTCTGAGCAGGGAAGAAAGGGCCAGATTGGCCACGGTTAAACCACCAATCAGAGGATAGTGAAAGGAAGGCATGGTATCAAACAGCAAGACAGACATAATTGACCACATTTCAACGGTGTTTATTGAACTTCAATTGGGTATGAAAAACGCATAGCTTTTATTTTTATTTTTTTGTTATTTGGTTAAAGTAACCTTGAACAAACACATACAGATAGAAAAGCATACAATTGTTACATTACATTGCATTATAACCTTCATTCGTTACATTAAAAAGAATAAGAAAAATACAAGAAAAGAAAAACTAAGAACTAAAAACAGGACAAAAACAACAGTGTAAGTATTTGAGTGAAGTGCCAGCAAATCAAGTTACCAATTCACTACAGTCCAGAATTTCCTTTAAAAAGTGAATAGCGGCAACCACCCATTTGTTATGACTGTGAGAATTCATAATCAACTGCCACACTCTTTCAGAATGGACCTGGGGATAAGGATCATAAGATTGCGAAAATAAAACATACGCCTTTCCTCTAAGGGTCTACAGTGCAGTAGTATATGACGTAGAGTTTCAACCTCTTACACCGCTGTGCAAAAGCGACATAATCTCAATGGTCTCAGGACTTTATTCCTGGCACCCAGAATTTCTTTTGTGTGAATCATATTTAACCTCAGCCTCCTTACCCAAGACTGCCATAATCTACTAGGTGGCTTGATCAGATATTCAGGGAAGATTCCGAGTGGTCTGACATCAACCAGCAGGTCAGCATATAGACGATATGTTCTGACTTTACTGATTGTGACAATCCAGGCCCATTCTCTGCGTCTCCTTTTTAGTCTAGTTGGATTCTGGCAAACTGTTTCTTTCGAGATTCCATACCTTTCACAAATCAAATCTCCCAAGCGTTTAGAGCAGACCAGGACTTCTTATTCAGCAATTGTTTCAACAGCCACCATATAGAGCCGACTCTAGCCCAGAGTATATTTTTCAATAGAGACAGGTTCTTCCAAACAAAGTGGAATAATATGGAAGAAATGCCTAACTCATAATGTATGACTGCCGAGGAACACCATTGGGCAGGTGTAGTACCTTCCTCCAGAACATACCCTCCACCCACAATCTAGTAAAATTGGAAGACCCCAATTCTCAACCCCCATGTGTGTCCCCCTCTGCCGGGCTCAGACCCACTTTAACACAAAACCTTCAATTAGTCTCCCTGCGCCAGGCTCGAACCAATTTATCTTGTTTTTCCCAAACTTTCTTTACTGTATCAAAATCGAAGACTTTCGACTGTGCACAGGATTTTGCTTGACCTGTCGTAGGACCACTTCGATTTACAATTCCTTTATAATTCTTTGAGTTTCACTTTTACGACTTCTCAGCTGGATACCTTACAGAAACCATCGATTGAGCACTCACGCAGTGCCGGACCACTGACAAAAGTATCATATTTTCCTTTCAAAGTTCAAACACTCATTAGCAGTTCAACTGCTTGCAACCGTGGCTTCAACAAAGACCGGTCTTGTATCAGTCTCCCCAACTCACCGGCTGTGTTGATTTCACTAATCCTGCTTTGTTCTTGCAGCCAAGGATGGTACCACAGCGGCTGCTGCTCCTCCCCTCCTTGATTAGTGACGCAGGAGGGCCCCGGGCATCTCCAACATACAATGCAGGATTCTGTAGCCTGGTTTTCTGGTCTTACATTTTCTACTTTCGAGGAGTCTTGAAAGTAACGGTTCCTTGTCGGAAAAGGTCAAATGAATTTCCCTCCTGGCAATCATCTCCTGTTTTAACGTCTTTGTCTTCTTGTCCAGTTGTAGTCTCGAAACTGACATTTCCTCATGTTCTTTGCCTCGCTCAGTTTGCTCTCATACTCAGCCTTTTATCCGTGTGGGGAAGTTTAATGAAAGTCGGGTGTGAGTAATTGTCAGTAATTACCTGATCAATGCATTGGGACATTTCAGGTACACAGCTCGGGTGTTAATCTGTTTTCTCCCATAGTGAGCTGTCCATGTAAAAGTGTTTGTGTTGTAAAGGTGGGGGGTAGAGTTCCTAAGTATCCTACCTGGTAGGATGGGGTAAAGTTGTTACAGGGAAGGGGATACCACGTCTCACCATCCCATGTCCCACTCCCACTCGTCGAAGACCTCTCCCCAGGTGATCCTCCCGCACTGATCCACCCCAAGGAGCTGAATCCAAAAGCGATCGCTGTGTCCTGGTGTTAGGTAAGATTTCCACAGAGCTGGTAAATCATCCTTTCCTGGTTCAACTCCAGAACTTTTTGCTTTTCTAGTGGGATATTTTTCATTAATACCTCAGTGAGTGGGAACCTTTTTTCACATTCACCTAATCTTTAACTCTTTTTATGGGTGTCATTTTTAAGACTCTCCATAGTGTCTTCTTAAAGTTATCATGTCTAACAACTTAGTGGCAATAAGTGCCTGTTGCTGGGTTGCCCTAGGGGCTCCCCATTTAACTTTCTTGTGCTAACCTTGAGTGAACTATAGCTCCCAAGGGTAGAAAGGATCTTTGGATCCCTTTTACATTTTATTTGGGGAAACCAGCACACCCCACCTTATGTGGAGTGCTGGGGAGATGCAATGTATCCCCTTTCACATTTAAACTGTAACAATTATGTTACAGTGAAAAGCTTACCTTTAATGGCTGGTGGCAGTGGTACATTTTACTAATTTGGTGCACCTTTACCGCGGGCTGTAATCACAGCTGCAGTAAAGGCACCTAAGGGTGCTCATTTTACCAAAATGGCCCCTGTCTTCTTTTTCTGCCATTTTAGTGTTTCTTGTCGTTTCTTGATCCTTCCCCTGACATCCAGGGTGGGAAATTCCTTTGTTTGAGTTTTGTCTTTGGCGGGAGTCCCCTGGACACCACGCCAGGCTCCCGTCAGTCTGTAAGCACAGGAAGTGGGGGAGGAGTCCAAAACCTCCCCCTCGTTTGTCTTAGGCCTTCCTAATCCCAGTGGGGGGTTGGCTGTCCCGATTGGACAGCCAGATGACCCTTACTTGTAAAATGCAGAGAGAGAATGCAGAGGTTGTGTTGCAGTTCCTGATAAATACTGGAAGCTGAAGTCATGTCGACCAATGGAACAGAAAACCGAAGAGGATGATGAAGGAAAAGCAGTGGGAATGATTTCCAGCGACCGGAGAGCCTGCTGTGTAACCGGAGCTTGCTGCAGCCCTTCCTTCCGATCGACCTGGGGTCTTCGAAAACGACGACCCGAACCCAGAGCCTGGTGAGACTCACTAGACTCAAGAAGACCTACATTTTGTGCCATCCCATGGGTTGCTGCGACCTTGCATTCTTGCAATACCCCAATACCCTGGGACCTCCACCCACTGTGCGGTGCACGGTCTTCTGAATTCTGAATCTCGCTGAAACTTCGTGGGCATCCTGGTGTATCTCCAGAGACACAAATCGAGTCCAAAAAGTCCCCTCACAAGAGTGTTGGACCTTTTAAACGACGAGAATTCAACCGCAATGTTCTGTCTTCTTCTGTGCTCCTTGAAAAGGCGCCAAACCTGCAGCACTGCATTCAGCCGCGAGAGAAATCTTGCCTAGAGCCTTCTTCATCGATCCCTGCTGCAAAGTCCCTTCTGAGGTCTCCAGGACAAGGAATCCACTGACCGGGTATTTGGCTGCAGTCCCTGAAGTTCTCCTGCTGCAATCTCTTCTTCATTGCTGAGGTACTGTGTTGGCTTGGGTATATACTTACCTTAAGCCTGTTGGGATTGCTGTGTAGTCCTGGGGTGTTTTCTGTGATTGGGAGGTCCCTCATCCAGTGCACCCAGTCCCACTTCTAGAATCCTGCTGGGGTGTCTTCTGTGAAGCCCCTGGACCCTCTTCTAACCCTAGAAGTAAAGTACTCACCTGTTTGCTCAGTTTTCCTAAGGAACTCTGACTTTTGCTACTAAAGAACTTATTTTAACACTGCCTGTTGGTCACTAGTCCTAGTGACCCCCCTTCTGCCACTGAGAACACTCATGCTCTAAGGGAACGACGTTGAAGGGATTGGGACTTCTGCCTAGAAAAGAAATCAAGTGTTTTACTTACTTATAGAGAGTTGGTGGGTAACTGTAATTCATAGAGTGAACAGTTACAAAAGTTCTTACTGATCTTGAATGTGTGATGCACTATTCTTAAAAGTATGGTTAACATCTTTTCTTCCTTAGCCACTGTTTTGCCAGTCTAAAAGAAAGTAGATGTAAAGGTATTTTACTCTCCTGTGATTAGGTTGTGCCTCTTTACAAAAGTAATGTGTTGGTTTCACCAGATTATTCCTGTAGGGTAATTGCATGAGTGTCCTCCAACTGTTGGTATCACCAGGTTAGTCCTGTTAGGATAACTGTATGAGTGTCCCCCAACTGGGTCTTGCGTCCCCTGACTTGCTGCTAGCCTGTCCTTAATAAGTCTACATTAGGTTGGTGCCTACCTAGAATAATTATTCAGTAAAGTGTGACATTGGGTTTTACTTTCCTCTTCATTGTGAAGTTAAGGTAAGTGGGTTTTACTTACCTTGTGTTAGCTGTGTGCCATCCAAAACAAGTTACCAGAGTTATTGCTTACCTCAATCTGGGGATCCCTGATTTCCAAAGCATCTGTAATTGCATATTACATCCTTAGGTTTTACTCACCTGGTATAACTGTGTGTTATGACAAAAGTAGTTATAGGTTTTTACTGCACCTATAATAAGTGTTTCACTATTCACCAAAAGTATACTGTCCAGTTGACTGTTTATGTGATTTGTTCCAAGAGTCATTGCACAACTGGAAGGGCCTACTGTCCTTGTATTACCAAAAGTAATCTAAAAGTAACCATTGGTCTTTTACTCCCAAAGAATAGGCTTGACCGATACTAAATGTGTATAACAAGGTTTTGACTTCCCTAGAACTACTGTTAAGTGTTCCAAATAAGGTCTATACTTGGGTCTGTGTACTTTCAAGTATAGTGTTGTGTTTTATATTGTGATTTCATATAATGTGTTAGTACTTACTTAACCCCTAGATTTATCTGGGCCTACCTGTATTTAAATAAATCCTTTATTTTTACAATACGTAGTGTTTCAGTGTTTCTTTGGATCATTTGTATTACAATTTGACTTGTACTGTATCTACTGCCCTCTCTCCCTCCTAAGTAAAGCCTGGCTGCTCTGCCTAGGCTACCATGTACTCAGGTGGTACAGTCTTATACTAAGAGTGGAGTCTTGTACTGCCTCAGTTGAATGGTTTTGAAGAAGCCCTTAGTTGGACTTCAGAAAAACTGTCCTAACTAACACCTGGCCACCTGGATGACAGATCCCCGGGAACCAGTGGGCTAGTGGGTGCGACACCTTCTGGTTTCTCACAATAAGTACGTTGATAAGAGAGCACCAAGGAAACAGGAAGGTGTGGGTTGCTCGGGTGAGGTCAGAGGACGACTAAGTAGCAGACCAAGAGATCCGAAGGAGGAAGGACAGTGGATTGGAGTGTGGAGGTGATCTATGGAGCAGGTGAGGTATTGGTTGGTGAGTATAAGTGGTACTATGTTACAAGTGTGCATATAAGACTGGTGAGCTAGATTATTGGAGGGAGTGTAGAGAGTGAATGTGAAGTTGCTGTGAGTGAAAGGTATGACCGAATAGAAGGAGAGGTGTAGTAGTAGTGTTGAGGAGTGAACAGTAGTACAGAGAAGGGAGTAGTAGTGCAGAGGAGGAGGTAGTAGTGTAGGGGAGATAGTAGTAGTGTAGAGGGAGTAGAAATATCGAAAGGTGATGGTATTAGTAAAAGGAGTGAGAGAAATCGGCGGGACAGAGGAGTAAAGACGCAGGAAGTAGGGGGAGTGAAGTCGGGAGGAATTACGATTAGGAGAGCAAAGACAAGAGAACAGGATATAGAGACAAGGAGTGTATCATGATGGCATGAGAGGAAGACGACCAATTAGGCAGAGTGTATTAATGGCATTCCCCAGATCCTCTTTTAGCCACTAACAAACTGGTAGTGTAAGGATAGCTTAGACATTTCTTGAGGGAGCCTAGATAGAGAGGGCTGCTGTGATTATACAGTTAGGGGGTCAACATTCTCTAATTACTAACTCAGGGGTCATGGGCAGCTGGGTTAGGGTTGAAAATGCCATTTCTAGACATGAGCAAGACTGTAGGACAGCCCCAACGCCCTGCTGAATTTGTTAATAAAAACCCATGAACCATCCTTGGGAGTTGAAGTGTTCTTTGAACCATCTGTGATATTTTGCTGCCTTTCTTGTATATGTGTTTCACTGAGGGAATTGCCATCTTTGACCATTTGCCTGTAGGAACTCATTGCTAACAAAGGCAGCCCTGGCTGAATGCAAACTTAACAACTCAATTTACATCTCTGTGCTTATGCCTCCAAAAAATTAGAGAGAATGGCCTCCACTAACGGGAAGTAGCCAAAATGTTGAATGGTGCTTGTGATGCGACTGCAAGGTTGCTATCACCTACCTGAGACGGCTATCAGGGAAAAGTGGTGACCCTGTCAGGAGCACCCAGTATTCTTCCCTTCCCAGAGAGGAATATTGTATAATTCCTGAATTTTTGATGGTGGATTGTTAACCTACAAATACCTTGCATTGTAGGACCCAAAGACCCCATTCTGCAAAACACTCTGAGCAGAATTCCAATAATACCTTAAATATGATACACATTTACCGCTCCTGTCCGATGTTTTTGTTCTAAACAACACCTAAACAATAACATTTTGGAAAACCTAAATATCCTATCGCCTTCAATTCCCATAATGCCTCAAGTGCTAAAACGAGGAAGAAAGAGTTGATATGGATTGAAAGAAACCCTAAACTAAACACGCAGACTAATTGTTATAATGAAGCTCAGCTGTGCAGGGCATTTGAAAATGCCTTACGCCTTCAATTGAGAGTCGCAGAGGAGAGAGCCAGAGCTGGGAAAAGCAGGAAGCAGAACCCCAGATGAAGGGAGACCCATGAGATGGACCATGCAGAAGGCCAGTGCTTTCAAGCTTCCGCCAGGGAAGCACAGCAGGCACCGGAAGAGAGCCACTAAGGTCCCGCAGCAGCAGGGAAGCTGTCCAGGACGCGGTAATGCCAAACAGCAGCAGCTTCACTGGCAAGTGAATGCAGAGCCAGCGGGAGAACTGAAAGCAGGTCTGCAACGCGAGAGGCGCTATTCCTGAGCGAAGACTTCGCTGCAGCGACAGGCGACAGGTCGGAAACGCTATCAGACACCGGTGAGTCGGGCCAGGGACAGCGGGGAATCTGGGGTGTACCGACAGGCATATGAATAATTAAGAGTTCATTTTGAATACCGACCAAGTAAAACAGAAAGAACGAATTTGCACACATACTCATGCCTGAGATGTCAATATGGGGAAAGTAGGGACAAATGTTATCACAAGCAGATGAATGTTAATGAAGTTGAAAGACAAAAGTTCCACAAGTCTCCATATATGAGATGTCAATATGGGGAAAGTTGAAGCAAGTATTGCCACAAGGAAATTAATATTGGTGAAGAAGTTACGACAGAAATTGAACAAGTCTCCATATATGAGATGTCCATGTGGGGAAAGTTGGGACAACTATTGCCAAAAGCCAATGAAGTATAAACAGTGCAGGAATACAGCTGTGCTATGCTAAAAGGCAGAGGGAGATTCCAAAATGGCCATTGACGTGTGAGTACGTGTTATCCTATCCTACGTCTGGGCCCACAGAAGGATGCCTACGGGCTGTCTAAGAAAGGAACTGGGCCGCTGTATGTTTTGTAACTTAGAGCAGCAGACAAGTTGGCAGCGGACAAGTGCTGACTGTGCATTGGGAAGTCGTGCCTCACGGCTAAGCAGCTCTTATGACCTTCAGCGGAGAAGATTCTACCCCTGCCGGCTGCAGCGTGACTGTCGGAGGCAGGAGAGGCACGCATCTTTCCAGGGACGTTGTTGGAGCAGCGGTTGCCATGCAGTTTAGGAGCAGTGGGGGCAGGCCGTGCCCCTAACAGACTGAAGGGTGCCCAGAGCAGATAGAGGAGCGGAGCAGCACACTGAGGCTACACCGCCTTCTCGGAACCCAAGGGGAGGCGAGCCTGACCCCCGCAGCAAGAAGCGGTGAGTGAGGGGAGGCAAGGGGTGGGGGTGAACTCTCCTCCGAGACCCGCAGGCAGAGCTCACAGCACCGGGCTGAGGCAGAACCCGCCCCCTGCTCCCTCACTGAGAATACAGCGCAGTGCACAGTGGCACAGAAGAGGCAGGAGGGAGAGTAGCTGGGCGCTAGTTTCTCCCTCCCGTGGTGGCAATTGCGCCCTAACGGACACCAAATGGCAGTGGAACAATAAAAGGGCACACCAAGGGAGCAGCATGTGGGAGCTCGACCCGTGGTATGGTGGCACAAGGAAAGGTGGCAAACATGAATGAGCAGGGGGGATCCACTGCAGGCCTCCCCCTCCTCACAAGGCCACATACCTCTGGTCCTAGCCTTGGCCTGGAGCATATCTAGTGTTCAGAGTGTACTTGCGATTGCCTGGCCATAGACTACAGAGAGGTGCGGTGGAAGGGGGCCCACCATCCGCATACGCGCCCTGAGGGGAAAACTGTGCTCATCGAGTCCGTGCATGCCATGAGACCCAGTGTGAACTGCCAGGGGTGGACTGCACTATGAGGAGACAAGATACAAGCACAGGGAGGACCAGCACTGGATATTGGCGCCAAATTAGCACTGTGATTTGGAAAAGATTGTGTGGGCAACTCGGAGCAACTCAGCGATCCTTGTCCCCCACCCCTTGCCCCGACACATCGATATACTGCCAACCCACCCCTCCTGGTAGGGGAGGCAAAGTCTGTTGGGACAAGAAAATTAAGGTACAGCAGAAAAGGGGGTGCAAGAGAGGAACATCCCCCGAGAGCCCCACAGATGACAGAAGCCAGGGGGAGGAACGTCCCTGCCAAACTCAGAGGGTCATTCGACCCACAAGGGGGACAACTGGAATGGTGGTGGTGGTGCCAACAGCCGGAAAAGAAGCCTTGATAGCAAGCTCTGGGAACCAACCGAAAAGTGGGCCCAAGGAGGGGGAACCACATAGCATGGCCCTGACAAAGAGGACCTTCAAGAGTGTCTTAAAGGCATGGAGGACAGATTGGCAAGTTCCTTCCAAGACCAATATACTAAAATGAAGGACGAATTGCAGAGCTCACTACAGGAAGTTAGGAAGGAAGTTACTGACCTAAGCACCACAGTGGACATAACTGGACTGGGCCTGTCAGAGGTAGCAGGGAGGCGAGACAGACCAGTGATCTTTTGGAACAAGTAGCCAGAGCCACCCATAATCTCGAGTTGCAGTCAGTGGACCTGGAGAATCGTTCCCACAGGTCAAACATTCGGGTGAAAGGCCGGAGCGAAGCAACCCTCAATGTGGACCTGAGAGATACCATACAAAAATGCTTCGGAAGCCTTTTGACGTAGATGCAACCGGAAGACGTGAGAATAGACCAGGTGCACAGGGTAGGACCCAAGAGGCAAGGTCCAGGGACGAGGCCAAGAGACATCCTAGTGGCCCTATCACATATACAATGAAAGAAGATATACTCCATGCAGCAAGGGTCCATCCAGGAGTGAAAATCAGCGGAACCCAAATCCAACTTTACCAGGACTTGGCGCTATCTACTCTACAAAAAAGGAAGGCTAGGAACCCAGTGACCAAAGTGCTCATTGCCAAAAAAACATCTCTTACAAATGGACATTCCCGTTCGGGCTTCTCTTCTCGTGGGAGGGCAGGCAACAGCAAGTCACGACATGCGAAGAAGGTCTGTCACTGATTAACGTAGAGGAAGAAGAAAGGCACCTGCTGCGAGCATCCAGATGCTCGTCTAACAGCGGAATCAAACCTTGGGATTGGTCGGGAAGACAGGGAAGGAGGGGCAACTGAGGCACAAAATTGAGAGGCCCCCCAGGCAAGACGGGAGGTGCACATCCCACAGAAGAACAGTGACCATCCATCTGGGTTTTGCAATATAATCATTCTAGTTATACTGTCTGTTGGTGTAAGAGTACAGAGACATTGGCGAGAATTGTGGGTGGTCGTTGAGCGTAACGGGCCAGACGGAGGGATGTCGGGGAGGTATCACGGAATCCGACAGGGGGTGTAATTCGCCCCTGTAGAAGAGGTCCCCGGTGTTGAACCAGCACCAATGCCCCAGGATAGCATCTGCGGTAGTTCCCGGGAACACTAGCCCTGATCAGGGGAGGGGGGAGTTTAAGTGCCTGGAGGGGTGGGGTAGGGAGAAGGGGGAGAGGGCGACCCACGTGTGCAGAACAAGCTTGAAACACATTAAAGCTCTGATAAAGGCAAGGAAGAAGGACATGACCTGTAAATGTAACAATGCCACTCACAATGATATCACATAATGTAAGCAAATTAAATTCCCCTGCTTAATAGAAAAAAGTGGAGGGGTAACTGAACCGTTGTCGAGCAGACATAATAATGCTCCAGGAGACTCACATTAAGAAAGCTGACAAATCTATTTCTGGATTTCACCACTTCACACAATGCTACCAGGCAAACTCGCGGGGAAGAACTGCAAGGGCCTTGATAGGCCTTAGTAGCTCACTTCAAACAAAGGTGCTGCACACAGTAGAAGACAAACAGGGGAGGTTTCTATTCTTACAGGCGCAATTGAGGCATAGGAAAGTGACCCCGGGAATGTTATACGTGCCAAATACAGGACAAGAAGGCTTCCTACGAGAAGCGCTGTTGAAGCAAGAAAAGTTTGCAATAGGTGACATTATCCTCTCTGGTGATTTCAATCTGCCGTGGGATCCCAATAAAGATAGGAGTTCAGGGAGTAGCCATGGAGGAAGCCCACCTACCAAGCTCTACAACTTAGCCCTCAAGTTTGTCTGGCGAATTAAGAAAGGGGGAGAAAAAGTGGGTTCACAAAAAGCGGACAAGTGTGGTAGAATAGTAGTGCTAAACCGTACCAATTATGTGAATGAGTGTAATAGACAACTCTTGAATGAGGTTTATTATAAAAAACTAAGTGGGGACCCCACTAAAGTTTTAGCTCAGCTGATTGAGCTGAAAGTTTCAAAAGCAAAAGGCACGAGAATGGATTAGCCCCCAAGAAAGTGATTTCCTGATTAATAAAAATACTAGTATTCCGCGTTTATATTGTCTTCCAAAGATTCACAAAATCCTCACTAATCCACCCAGCCGGCCGATTGTTGCGGGTATTAATTCCATTTTGGAACCGCTTTCCATCTTTGCCGACCATTATTTGAAAGGGTTTGTGCCGACTATGAAATCCTACCTAAAAGACACCAAAGATGTGATCAACAAGTTTGAAGACATGGAATACAATTGAGACAGCCAATATATGCTGACCTTCGATATAGTGTCCTTGTAAACTAATATACCCTCATGATCCGGTCCCTACCTCGTTCATCATGTGGTGCATTACTATAGCACTGACAAAAAAGGTCTTTAAATTTGCGGGTACTTTTTACCAGCAAATAGAAGGTATGGCCAGGAGGGCCACTATGGCCCCCAGTTTGGCCAACCTCTATGTGAAATTTTTTGAGAAACAGTTTGTATTCGCGGCCAATCCGTTTAGTAACAATATCAAAGCGTGGTCACGTTACATTGACGACGTGACGTGCTGATTATCTGGGAAGGCACACGAGAGACAGCATTTGAGTTTCTGAATTGGCTGAACAGTTTGAATAGACACCTCCCATGACCTCTAACCATAGATAAAGAGGCGACCAATTTTCTTGACCTGACTTTATATCACGAATCTGTGTTAAACCATTCCACAAGCAGACTGAGAAAAACTCACTTTGCACTACCAATCTCACCACATTAAACACCTGAGGGACAATTTGCCCTTTGGGCAATTTTTGAGATTGAAACGCAATAGTTTAAGTAGAGAATCCTATGAGGAAGAGGCCCAACATCTGAATCTAAACTTCAGAATAGTGGTTATCCTAAGAGACTTATTAAAAAAGCAGCAAAATGTGTTTTTAATAACAATAGGCAAGCTCTGTTGAATGGAAAACCGAAACAACTGTTGGATGACAGAATAGTGTACGTGAACACATTTACAAACCAGAGTTTGGCTATTCGAAATATTATCGCCAAACAATGGAGATTGTTAAAAACTACAAAGTCTGATCCTAATGTTCCGCTTTTTGCTTACACTAAATCTGCCTCTATAGTAAATCGAGTCAGCCAAAGCAGATTTCGTAGCCACATTTTGCCTAAGACTAGTATTACCAGTCAATGGGGTTTACCACCTGTGGCGGGTCATTAGCCATGTGGCCAGTGTGAAGCCTGTAAATTGACATCTAGATCACAGGAAGTTGATATAGGTCAGAATAAAGTATGGACCCAGAAATCATTTTCCAATTGTAACACTGACTTTACATGGTCACGTGTCCCTGTGGTCTACACTATATCGGCAAGACCAATCGGAAAATTAAAATCTGTATTAACGAATATAAGAGATGTCTAAAGAATAAGACACTCCAAGCTCCGATGCTCAAACATTTTGTTGAAAAAGCACATGGCTATGAGAGCTTTAGCTGGACAGTTCTACTTTTGGTCAAAGGTGATACTCTGGCAATTCAAAATATAAAGCTCCTTCAAAAAGAACAACTAATTTTTCAAACACGTAGTGATCTTCATGGTTTGAATGATGCCATTGAGTGGCACAAACTAAAATAATTCGGGGTTCATCTATAGTGACTTTTTCTACAAGAGACCACTATGCATCTAAGTCGGACCCTAATTAATTTTCTCATCTAAATCCATTTTTTTCATCAAAATATTGGATTTGGAATTAGTCTGCTGGTATTTTTTAAATAATTTTTTGGAGGAGTCTTTCGCCTCATAATGATGAAAGTTAACTTAGCTCTGTTCCCAGTCAAAACAAGAATATTGAGGTCTGATATCTTCTCGCACCACTAGAGAGTGCTACTTCGGTAGATCTTTGCTCGTGAGTAAACACTAACAAAGGATTTAGAGCCCGTGTGAATCACTCTCCTGCTAGCTTCTCTCCTGTCCTAAAATGGCTTTCGCTGATTGACATTCGCACAGCCAGATGGTCCCTCGGGAGTTTGTGAAAAGTGCATCTCTTTAAATTATTGCGCGCGTGCACAGCCGTAACTTTCACTATGCTACTGAGAGTTGCAGTGGTGTTTTGAGAGACGAGGATATTTTCCTGACTCACTGCTGCCGTGGACTTTGGTAGACGCATTTGAAAGAACTGCTATTAAGGTAATTGTAAGCGTTCGAGTTCATGCGGCGTGTGCTGCATTGTTGTGCATGTTTGCAGACTGCAGTCTTAACCATCATAGAAGTAGTTTCTCTATCTGCAGCTGAACGCTATTAAGAATCTTCCCCTTTACCTTTAAAGACAACTAACTCCTCCTATCTTTGGACTAAGTTGAGGAGATGTTTACCCAGATAGGATGAAAACGCTTCTGAGAATTTGTGATTTATCTGGATGTGTTTTTTGAGACCCTGTATCGAAGTAGAGTGGTAACTAGATACTTTTCTTTTTCAGTTCTACTTAGAATGTTTTTTAAAGAATGACATTTGAGTTATAGGCCGTTTTGAATAGGCGAATTGATTGTGCCAACCGAAGAGGTTCAAGCATGTAATAGAGGCTATAGTATCCACAGCACATTGTTTCAGAAAGGTGAACTGAATTGTGATATATTTTATGGCATTGGTGTGTGTTAGAGCTTGGCAGACAGAAGTTTTATGTTCCTAATAGTAGTTTGATATAGTTAATATGTATTTACACAGATAATTGAACCTTTGAGGGGCGAAATACCTGTACGAAGACGGAATTCAAATCCAGTTTCTTCCTAAACTACAACCACTCCCACGTTAGGTAAAGATGCTTTGTTCTTGTTTTCCTGGCGAGATACAGATTTCATCTGCCAATCCTGTAGTGACCGTTTAGGCTCACAGTGTGTTTTTTATATTTGTTTCAGCAGCACCCACATGGTTGAAGCACATTTGGAAAGTGCTGATGTGTGTAGGTTAATTTATAAAGAGAAAGTGACGGATCAAAATATCCCCCTGAAGAAAGTTCAAGATGAAAATGTATTAACTGAAAAATGTCGAGGCAGATTATCAGTTCTTAGTTTTACTTGATTGTGTATTTGGGTCTTCACTGACCATTTCTTCTCCTTTATGTGTTATACTAACGTCTGAATAGGAGAGTTTTCTAGATCATTAATATATCAGGAATGAATTGTTACAATTTATCTGTGAGTGTTTTTGTTTGGTACCACTTGCACTTTATTCTTAAATATGTTTTAGTAAGCAGATGTATTTTATGATGTTTTTTAATGAGTATTAATAAAATGTATATGTTGGGATAAGTGCCTAGTGGTAGTGCTGCTGAATGTTTCTCTACCTTATATCACTTTATATTTTGTTTCACTTGTTTATCACATGTCCATCAGACCCTGTCCAGAATTGACTATGTCTAGGTCAGCAGCTTTTCTGGGAGAGGTGAAGGAGGTACTTTTAGGAGCTATATCGCTATCTGACCATGCACCGCTGATAGGTAATATAAAGAGATGGGAACCACGTAAAGGGGTTGTGGGCCTGCTCACTTCCCCGGGAGATTGTCAGATGAGCTGGTGGAGCAGTTGGGAGACAGGATAGATGGGTACTTTGCAGACGACAATGACCAGGAAGCGATGCAAGAAGGGAGCTGGGAGGCATTTAAATTGGTAATGAGGGATGAGATCATAGCTCTTCAAGCCCAAATGCAAAAACAAAGGGCAACTGTAGAAACAGATTTAGAATCCTGGATACAGGAGACCACGCTGATATTAGCGAGGAAAAAGTGTAAAGTTCCTTATAAAAAATTGAAAGAACTCGGAGGCCAACTAGAACTACTCTGATCGTGCAGGGCAGAACAATCTCTACTGAAAACAAGGCAGCGATATTATATGAACGCAAACAGGGGACACAGGCTATTAGCCAGGCAATTGAGATGGGCCAAAGTAAATCGCACCATAACAGCTATGAAACAGGTCGATAGCTACAGATACAGAAACGATTGTGGGCTCCTTCGAGAAATTCTATGGGTCACTATACAAGCCTGATAATCCCGACCAACAAGCAGTAAAGCAATACTGACAGGGAGAGCTTGGAGGAAGAAATCACTAGGGAAGAGATGGAGGCTGTAATTGAGAGCCTGGCACGGAACAAAACACTGGGACCAGACAGGTTTCCAGCGTGCTTCTACCAAAAGTTTCGTAAACAACTGGGCCCGAAGTCTCTAACTCGATGAGCCACAGAGGATCAATGACCCAGTCGATGACGGAAGCGGAGGTGGTGGTGCTGAGCAAACCAAAAAAAGACCCCATGAGCTGTGGGTCCTATCGCCCCATTGCACTACTAAATCTGGATGCAAAAATGTATACTGGGGTCCTAGCGGCCAGAGTGTTTCCTCTTCTGCCGGATCTTGTGGGTGCAGACCAAGCCGGATTTATAAAGGGACGACAAACATGGGATAATGCCAGGAGGTTGACTCACCTGATAGCACCATCGGGTTCCGGCAGTATTGATATCGCTTGACGCCGAAAATGCCTTCAACCGCGTTTTAATGGCCGTTTCTGTTTGAGACAATGGAATGTATGTGGATGGGCCCTAAATTCGTAAGCATGGTAAAGGCCAATTATAGCCCTCCCATAATGCAGCTCTCAATTAACTCTCACTTATCAGACAAGGTACACATTTCACGAGGGCCAAGATAGGGATGCCCCTTGTCCCCACTTCTCTACGCAGTGTACTTAGAACCACTTCTAACATCTATTATGCAAAATCTGGCTATAAAGGGGATACGGTTCGGGGAATAGGAGCACAAGATAGCAGCCTTCGCCAATGATATGATGATGACCCTGACAGACCCAGAAACCTCAATACCGGCACTACTCAATGAACTCTCCGATCTGGAGAGGGTTGCGGGTCTAAAGATTAATATGGCTAAATCCGAGCTGCTGAGCTTGGGGCTTACCGAAAATCAGGTAATGACCTTGCCAACGCTCTCCCCATTTAAAATGGCTAAGGACAATTGCTTATCTGGGAGTGAACTTAACAAAGTCCATCTCAGGCATATATGGGGCAAACTACCCGGAACTGCTCCCCAAGTTCAAAGCAGATCTATGCATATGGACCCCCACGCGCACATCTTGGCTGGGGAGGAAAGCTACAATAGAAAGGACTACGCTTCCTAGACTACTTTACCACTTCCAGGTGCTTCCCGGTAAAGTTTTACAATCATATTTTTTCAAGGCAGTTAAACTGGTATCACAATTCATGTGGCAAAACAAACTCCCTAGAATTTCGCCAAAAGCTGCCCAACTGCGGGTCCTACGCGAATGGTTCTCAAATGACATGTCTAGGTCGGGGGCTAGGATGGACAAGGCACTAGCAGTGACTCCCCTGAAGGGACTGTTATGGTTAAAAAGGCAAGACAGGCTCCAGAACGTAGGGGTGAGCCAAATATTACTGGTAGTTTTCAACCTTTGGGATCGCCTTCTTAGTCCGGGTAACCCAACGACGATCCCATCTCTGTTTACCCCTCTCTTTGGGAACGTACAGTTCTCCCCGGGATGAGCCAGAGCACATTTGTAAGATGGCAGGAAGTGAGGTGTAGAAAGGTGGGAGACATGATGGTGGCGGGAGGGGTTAGGTCATACGAGGAGTGTAAACAACAACTCGGGCTAACAGAGAAAGACAGTAGAATACTATCAGTTGAGGCACTGGCTGAAACAACCCGGAATAAAGAAGGCAGAGCAAAGGGGTCTGACCCCATTTGAGAAGTTTATCACAAGACATGCAGGGGACAAACAGCTGGTGTCAAAGCTATACACGATCCTACAGGGGGAGAGCCCGGACCGCACTTGGACATATAGGACGCAATGGCAGAAGACACTTGGGGAAGAAATAACTAAAATACTGCGAGACCCTTTGGGAACAAATACCGAAATTAATTAGATCCATCCAAACCAGGGAGGCATGTTGCAAGGTAATGGTACAGTAGCACTATACTCCAGAAAGATTACATTTGATGCATCCAGGGGTAACGCAAGCATGCTGGAGGGGTTGCTCGGGTAGAGGGGATTGGAAACATGTATGGTGGGATTGCCCAATACTGAAGGGCTTCTGGGAAGACTTTAGGGGCCAGATACAACACATGGTGAGCGGACCGCCAGCCTAGTCCCCAAAGGAATGGATGTGCTGACTCTTTCACCCCAGAGTTCCAAATTCCTACGAAACCTCAGCAAAAAGCATTCATAATACTGTTAATAGCAGCCCGGTTAGTCTTGGCTAGGTAATGGAAACAAAAAGCGCCTCCTACAAATATAGAATGGTTACACAAGGTTTGGGGGATAATAGCCATGGAATGTGTGACATATGGGATACAAGGTGAGAAAGATACATTCTGCAAAGACTGGGGAATGTTACTGGTCTATAAATCAGGTACAGGGACGGGGGCAGGAGGGGTGGGACAAGGGATTGTTTTATTGTTTTGAACATGTTGAAAATGGCAATAAAAAATCCATATTTTATTTGTTTTTAAAAGACAGAAGGAACATTGAAAAAAGTCCTGATAAGCGAAATACATCAGGCAGTGAGCCTTTGGGGGAAAGATACCTGCCAGGAGAGTACACCAGATCTACAAAACCCAGAGGGGGATTCCTAACAGGGGAGTACAACAGGTAATCCATTTAAAGTATATGAAAGAAAGACATTGTGAAAAGATACCTGGCAGTATACCAGGGGATCTAAAGAGTCTACTGAAGGATTTCTGGCAGGGGAGTTTACCAGGAGGTTGTCATTAAGAAGTTGTATAAAAGACAGTTTTGCATTACTTAAACCAGTTCTTAAAAAGAGAAATGTTTGCCATCCTTAGAATGTTATTGTTTGGAAAAGAAACTTTTGCCATCTGTAAGGAAAACATGTTTGAAAAAGATATTTTCGCCATCCTTCCTGAATTAATCCAGGGGAATGGAAACACCCTCTGGATCCAAGGACTCTTCCTTAGAGAAGAATATTCTGTTCGATTCATTTATTTGCTTTGCATGTGAACACTTTTTGCTAAACCAAGATCAGAAATGTTTTCTTCCACTTTTTAGTGTGAAGGCCAGATATGTTTTGGACACAGGAACAGTTTTCATCATTTTGACGAGAGAGACTGATCTTTAGTTTCAGTTTCCTAGGCAGGGAACACTTTATGATAGTGACAGAAATGCCCTTTTATTTTAATAAAGATTTCTAATGTTGAAAACCTTACAACTTTGTGTCTGCCTCTCATTTCTAACCCCTCCCAAAAGGCTCCAAGCCATTTCTTCAGTCGATTACCTGAATCTAATCTCATGTACTTGGAAGACTACACCACTGCGTATCCTGCTAGAAACAGTTGTTGGACTACTGATTTCCTGAAAGGAGCTCTGCTACTCCTTGAGCAGAAGGAACCATCTTAAGCTGTCCCTCCCTCCTCTTGAAACCAGCAAACAGTCGGATCCCCCATCTCGGCAGCTGTGGTGCTCCCCTGAAGCTGCTGGACTTGTGTTGCATCGTCCCAGAAGTGGGAGCATCCTTTTGCTGCTGGAGACTTAAGAGTGTTTCTGCCATTGTAAAGTGCCTGCTCCCTCCTTGAATTGTTCAGACCAGGCTGTGCTGCCCTTTCTTAGTGGGAACCTCTGTTGTCTCTTCCTGCAGGTAAGGTCCAGATTGGAGTATTTGCTGACTTGATCCTAATGGACAGTAATTAACTCCCTTAATGCTTTAACTCTTTCATTATCCGTCTACATGAAAGTTATTTCAAGAAGTTCTCAGACCTTGCCTGAGTCATTAGTCTCATCCTCCTATCACCAGGGGCTCTGCCTGGACATCCTGCTGCACAGAACGAAACCGCAACAGTATAAAATCTGACAGTGGAACCCCCTTCTGCACCTCAACACTCCTGTTAGGGACATTATTGCACAAACCCCTGGTGAGGACTGTAACCATCTACCATAATGGTAGAACATTGAGTTACCCAAAAAGAAAGATCAAACTCTCCAATGGGAGCTGTAGCAGAGCAATCATCCTTAACTTCAGGAGGGTGGAAGGCTTGGAGGGACGCACAATTATTCACAAAAAATAATACAGCAAACTGGTAGATCGAAAAATATACACTTTTGCAGAACCGACAACTCCAGAGGATGGGTATTGTGAATAACCAGTCAACACAGGACCCAGAGGTAAGCACTTACAGTGTGGGTTCCTAAAAACACTGTTTGAGAAAAACAGAAAACAGGTAAGGAAATGCTTCTTTTTACAGGGTAAACTGAATGATCCGGTCATCAAGGGACTTAAAGCCTGAGTGTTAGGGAGAATTCTCTGTTTAGGCTGAATTTCCCTACCTAGTGAGTCCCCCAGCAGCTTTGCTGGATTTCTGGGGTTTAATTTTTTTCTCCTGCCAAGAGTGAGACTCTTTTACCCTCACTCTTGGACATGTTGAAGTGTGTTTTCTTGGTTAAACCTTGTGTTGAATGGGCTATGGGGTCTTTTACTCCATAGGGCCTCATGTATTTTTGTGATGTGGGTCACACAGCACCCTCTGTGCCGTGACCCAGGGGTGTCCTAGGGACTCCCCAACATAGACTCCATACCCTGGGACTGACTACTGTCTCCCAGGGCATGTAAAGTCACCAAAGACTTTGCTAGTCTTGAATCCTGAACAGAACCAGTACAAACCATCATATTGTGGACGTACTGGCTGGGGCAATTCGATTGCCCCAGGGTCTGTTAGTCGAGGGGGCACGTCTCCGTCCCCCCTGATCGAGTTTTGGCTGGTGGCAGTGGAAACTACTTTTTATATTCGACCGCGAATATTTCCCTATGGGATTTCCCATTGTTTTAGGCTAACACATTTAATTATTTATTTACGGTAGCCTTAAACATACCGCCGGTTTATATATTTATTTTTATAACTCCGGTTGGGACTTTTTGCCAAAACTTGATTCTAAAATGGCGTTGGTGTTCGCCTCTGTAACTCTGACCCAAAGTGGAGCCCTTTGTTCCACTTTTGGCGGGCTTCTCCACAGAAGCCCTCCAAAGTGGTGCCACTCTGTCTGGGGTACTTAGGAGGGGTGGAGGGGGATTTAGGCACCCTGGACTGAGTTACCTTGGTAACTCAAGTCGCACTCCGTCCTGATTGGCCCAAGTGGTGAGCCGCCCGGCTCACCACTTAGCATGGTTGAGTGACAGCTAGGCTGGGTGAATGGGGGTTTGCTGCATAAAAGCAGGGCTTTGGGGACTGGGACTTCAGAAGTCGCCACAGGACCAAGAATCCGACGAGGGAAGAGCTGAGCCGACCTGCTTCGACGACACCACCCGGTGGAGCCCTGCTGAACCGTCTCACCACTTTTTCCCGACGACCGAGGAGAACTCTTAACGGAGTGGCTCCTTCCCTTGACTGGTGGGGACAACCAGTTTTCGCCTTCTTTCCGTTCTTTGAGGTATCTCGTGGCCGCCTTGCCTGTGCCAAGCACCCCGGCAACCGGAATACCACACTTTACCCCCATACCGCGAAAGTCGGCACCAACCCTTTAACCGGAGGACTCCGCGGCTGGTTTCTTCCCGGGCAGTGCAACGACCCTCTTCTTCTGCTCTTCAGCGAGAACTTCTTCTCCCCTGACCGACGTCGAGCCCTGCTGCCACTGCCTGGAACAACTGCCACCGCTGGAGGATCCTTTCCGCTTAAGGTACTGTGTTCTGCCTGGCTTCCCTTGCTACCGACTGTACGGGGTAGATTTAGTCCCCGGCTTTCGAACCTGGGAGTGCCTGGGACACTTTGGCTAAACTTTCTGAGCCACTCTAACCTCTTTTTGACTCTTTGCAAGACTTTGAATCTCTAACTAACAGTGTGATCTTGGGCACATTTTCGCTCCGGCTACTCTAAGAGTGGGCCCTGCCTAGTGACTTTTGCTCACCTGTGACTTTATTCTTCTTTAAGCCTATTGCAAGTGCTCTGGACCTTAGAGTGGTGTGTCTAACCCATTTCTGCTTTTTCTCTCCCTTTCTTGGAAACTACTAGAGTGTCATCTAACGTTAAGCACTCACCTCTGTTTTAATTAAGTGGTGTTTACTTAGAGTTGTCTAGATAGGAGAAAGGATTGAATCTACTTTCATTATAACTGTGTTGAAGTGCTTTTACTATATTTTTGCTAGAGTGTTTTTAACTTATGTGTATTTTAAATAAATAACTATATACTTTTGAAACCAAGCTCTGGTCAGTGTTTGCTTGTGCTATTGTGTTTTGGTACATATTGTGTATACTTTACATACTGCCTAACTCTTCTTGAGAGAAGTCTGACTGCTCAGCCACAGCTACCAGGTAAATCTGGGTGGTACAGACTGCTACCAAAGGGGTTTACTGCTCTACCTGTAGTCTTAAATCTTTTGCAGTGTTCCCCAAGGGAACTGCACAGGTTTCTGCCTAACACTGGTGTACAGCGGTGGGATTTGTATTGAGTATACATTTTATTGTGCTTTAGATACCTTAGTGCAACTAACCACAAAGCTTAGCACTGAAAAAGTAAAACCTCTAACATGTCAGTTATAGAAAGCTATAGTCAAGAGTCCCTTGCAGCCAAAACTGCTGATTGTTTAAGAGTGCTCTGTAAACATAAGGATCTCCTGACTAAGGGCAAGAAAATGGAGCTGATTGAAAGATTGTTAGCTAACCAAAGTCTGGGTGATGGTTCAGAGGAACCTACCACTCCAGCAACTGTAGATGACAGTGTTGAAGTTAACATGGAGCAAAATGTTGATGTTTCTGAGGAAGAGTCAGAAGAGGAGGGTGAGGCTGTTGTAACTGTCCCCCCTAGGCCTCTGCCTGCTCTACCTGCTGTGCCTACTGGACCTTTACCAGGTCCCACATTTAGTCCTCAGTACTTTGAACTGGAGAAAATGAAGCTAGAATTGGAGTATAAGAAACTTAATGCTCAAACTGACAAAGAACTAAGGCTAAGGGAAATGGAGCTCAAGTATGACTTAGAAATGAAGAAATTATCTGTTGAGAATGTTTCTCTCTCTGGCTCCTCTAGAAGTTCCAGTCCTAAAAGACCCCGGATGCCTAAAGAATTGGTTGGTATGTATGAGCCTAAGTTGGATGTGTTGGATTGGTTGTCTCTGTTTGAATATAATCATGGGCTCCAGAACATCACAGGAAATGACTTACTCACCTGGTTGTTCTCTAGGCTTCCCCCTGTTGCAACTGATGTGGTAATGGAGATGGGGGAGGAGGATAGGAAGGACTATGAATGTGTGAAACTAGCTTTGATAGCTAGGTTTGGGAAGACCCCTTCCCAGTATCTTAAGAGGTTTAGGAACCTCAAAAAGCATGATGGTACCCCTTGGGCTACCTGGGTGAGTGAATGTTTGAAAAACTTAGAGGGATGGATTAAGGGTTACAAGGTGAACACTTATGAAGGTATGAAGAATTTGTTTATGTTGGAGACTATTTATGATGCCTGCTCTCCTGAGCTCAGACAACACTTGGCTGATTCCAAGGAATTAGATTCCCGGAAACTGGCTAGGGCTGCTGACTTGTGGGTTGCCAACAGGGCCACTCACAAGGATTCTGGGGTAACTCAGAAGAAGGATGGGGAGAAACAGCCAAAAAAAGACTCCAAAGAGAATTCTAATAATTCCTATCCCAAAGAGGGCCCCAAACCACAAAATAACCAGGGTAAGCCACATGGGAAACCTAGTCAGGCTACTGTACCTTCTGGCCACAAGCCAGAAGGAGGTCAGAACAAGCCACCCTTCCAGAGAGCATTTGGACAATGCTATGTCTGTCAGGGTACTGACCATATCAAAGGAGATCCCAAGTGCAAGGGTAAACCTGCAGGGATCAGCACAGTCTCCTTAGCCTTCACTCCTGAGGATGAAGTACAGATGGCTAGTGCCCACTTTGAACTCTTTGCTGAAGAACCCTTGGGTCTTCAAGCAACTGTAAACTTAGAGCCTATGGGTCTGGTTAGTCCCCAGAATAGGGTTGTGTATAACTCCCTACCTGTTAACTCTAAGGTGTATTATGTGGACAGTGTTCTTGTCCATGGCCAGGATACTCCTGCCAGGAGAGACACTGGGGCCAGCAGAACAGTAGTGGATGAAAGCTTCTTTCAACCTGAGGATGTGGCCAAAGCACCCAAAGGTCCCACTAAGATGTCTGGAGGCCCTGTCCAAATGGTTCCTATCCTACCAGCCCTCATTCAGTGTAACAACATGACAGTGAGGATCCCTGTCAGTGTTCAGACTGAGGTACCTGGGAAGGTCCTGTTAGGGAATGACCTAAGAACTCTAGGAGTAGTGTCACATACCCCCAGGCCTCCCAGTATGGAGAAGCAGAACTTAACCAAATTGGCTAGACAGGCTACCTTGAAGGACCCTTCTAAGCCTGTGGGACCCTCTACTGAGAACCCCACTACAAGCCCTGGTGTTAGTAAGTTGACCTCTAACCCAGGCACATTTCAGGATAGTATGCTAGGAACATGGGCGCCCCAACCAAGCTCCATCATTGTTCCCCTAGTCTCAGAGTCTCTGACTCCCCCTGCTTCTGAGGAAGAGGTGGATAGACCAACTAGGCCCCTATCTGGACCTGAGAGAACTGGTAATTCTCAGTGCTGGTGGAAAACCAGAAAAGAAAAGTCTAAGGCCAAAAACCCTCAGACTGTTGGACCTTCTACTGAAGTCCCCAACTCAAATCCTAATATTAGGGGGGAAACTCCTAAAATAGGTAAGGGTAGATCTAAGAGGAAGGGGAAGCAGGTACATTGCCTAACCCCAACCCCTCCAACCAAGAGGCCTAAGACCCAACCTGCTCCCACAAGAGAGGTGGTGAGGAACCTTGGAGGCCCCTCTAGATCTAAGGGAATCCTTTATAAGGACCCCTTGAAAAAGCCTAACATAGGTTCAGAAGTTGTACCAACTTCTGAGGGACTGGTCAACCAGATCCCCTATAACAAAAAGACTGATGTTCCTCAAAGGGTCTGTAGGTCCGTTAGCTTGCAAAAGAAAACCTTTGAGTTCTCCATTGAACATAGGTCAAGGTGTCACCATCAAAATGCTGATGGACTCTCTAGGATGTATATCATCGACTAGAGGTATGAGGTTCATCCAGGAGTGGATTAAATCCTCCTGTCCCTTAGTCTGGGGGGGGCGAGTGTTAGGGAGAATTCTCTGTTTAGGCTGAATTTCCCTACCTAGTGAGTCCCCCAGCAGCTTTGCTGGATTTCTGGGGTTTAATTTTTTTCTCCTGCCAAGAGTGAGACTCTTTTACCCTCACTCTTGGACATGTTGAAGTGTGTTTTCTTGGTTAAACCTTGTGTTGAATGGGCTATGGGGTCTTTTACTCCATAGGGCCTCATGTATTTTTGTGATGTGGGTCACACAGCACCCTCTGTGCCGTGACCCAGGGGTGTCCTAGGGACTCCCCAACATAGACTCCATACCCTGGGACTGACTACTGTCTCCCAGGGCATGTAAAGTCACCAAAGACTTTGCTAGTCTTGAATCCTGAACAGAACCAGTACAAACCATCATATTGTGGACGTACTGGCTGGGGCAATTCGATTGCCCCAGGGTCTGTTAGTCGAGGGGGCACGTCTCCGTCCCCCCTGATCGAGTTTTGGCTGGTGGCAGTGGAAACTACTTTTTATATTCGACCGCGAATATTTCCCTATGGGATTTCCCATTGTTTTAGGCTAACACATTTAATTATTTATTTACGGTAGCCTTAAACATACCGCCGGTTTATATATTTATTTTTATAACTCCGGTTGGGACTTTTTGCCAAAACTTGATTCTAAAATGGCGTTGGTGTTCGCCTCTGTAACTCTGACCCAAAGTGGAGCCCTTTGTTCCACTTTTGGCGGGCTTCTCCACAGAAGCCCTCCAAAGTGGTGCCACTCTGTCTGGGGTACTTAGGAGGGGTGGAGGGGGATTTAGGCACCCTGGACTGAGTTACCTTGGTAACTCAAGTCGCACTCCGTCCTGATTGGCCCAAGTGGTGAGCCGCCCGGCTCACCACTTAGCATGGTTGAGTGACAGCTAGGCTGGGTGAATGGGGGTTTGCTGCATAAAAGCAGGGCTTTGGGGACTGGGACTTCAGAAGTCGCCACAGGACCAAGAATCCGACGAGGGAAGAGCTGAGCCGACCTGCTTCGACGACACCACCCGGTGGAGCCCTGCTGAACCGTCTCACCACTTTTTCCCGACGACCGAGGAGAACTCTTAACGGAGTGGCTCCTTCCCTTGACTGGTGGGGACAACCAGTTTTCGCCTTCTTTCCGTTCTTTGAGGTATCTCGTGGCCGCCTTGCCTGTGCCAAGCACCCCGGCAACCGGAATACCACACTTTACCCCCATACCGCGAAAGTCGGCACCAACCCTTTAACCGGAGGACTCCGCGGCTGGTTTCTTCCCGGGCAGTGCAACGACCCTCTTCTTCTGCTCTTCAGCGAGAACTTCTTCTCCCCTGACCGACGTCGAGCCCTGCTGCCACTGCCTGGAACAACTGCCACCGCTGGAGGATCCTTTCCGCTTAAGGTACTGTGTTCTGCCTGGCTTCCCTTGCTACCGACTGTACGGGGTAGATTTAGTCCCCGGCTTTCGAACCTGGGAGTGCCTGGGACACTTTGGCTAAACTTTCTGAGCCACTCTAACCTCTTTTTGACTCTTTGCAAGACTTTGAATCTCTAACTAACAGTGTGATCTTGGGCACATTTTCGCTCCGGCTACTCTAAGAGTGGGCCCTGCCTAGTGACTTTTGCTCACCTGTGACTTTATTCTTCTTTAAGCCTATTGCAAGTGCTCTGGACCTTAGAGTGGTGTGTCTAACCCATTTCTGCTTTTTCTCTCCCTTTCTTGGAAACTACTAGAGTGTCATCTAACGTTAAGCACTCACCTCTGTTTTAATTAAGTGGTGTTTACTTAGAGTTGTCTAGATAGGAGAAAGGATTGAATCTACTTTCATTATAACTGTGTTGAAGTGCTTTTACTATATTTTTGCTAGAGTGTTTTTAACTTATGTGTATTTTAAATAAATAACTATATACTTTTGAAACCAAGCTCTGGTCAGTGTTTGCTTGTGCTATTGTGTTTTGGTACATATTGTGTATACTTTACATACTGCCTAACTCTTCTTGAGAGAAGTCTGACTGCTCAGCCACAGCTACCAGGTAAATCTGGGTGGTACAGACTGCTACCAAAGGGGTTTACTGCTCTACCTGTAGTCTTAAATCTTTTGCAGTGTTCCCCAAGGGAACTGCACAGGTTTCTGCCTAACACTGAGCCAACAATGAACCTTTAAGCCCAAAAGAAGAACAATCAGCCTTCACAGGGGGAGGGGGGGACCCACCATCCAGAAGTGGAATAAGTAACAGAGATGACTCCAGGAGGACAGAAGAACCGGTGGTTCAGCAAGCAAACATGGATGGCACACCAGCAAAAACGACCGAACAATATCATAGTTCCAGATAAGCTTATTTGGCAGAGGGTTGGCATCCCATTACCTTTCCAGATGATTGTGGCTTCCAAAACAAAAGGTGCTGGACCATGGCAGTAAACTGAAGTAAAACTGTCTCAGGATGAAACGCCTGGCCCAAGCAGAGGAGGAGGACTAGCAGCTGGATATGGAAGACAAGGGAAGGATGCTCAGCACTCAACAATGCAAACCGGAGCACTGGCAAGAGACAGCAGTATGGCCCAACTGGGTCTAATAAAATCAGCTACAACTGTTTCCAGTGGCAAAATCCTCCTCCTGGTAAGCATCACCTTCCAGAATTCCATCAGAACCAAGTGTAGAAATAGCGTTTCTCTTATCTGGCATTTCTCACAGGGCCTGCCTTGTGTGGCCCGCCAATCCCATTAAGGGATTTAAAATACAAAAGTGTTGGTGGCCAGTCAATCAAATTTGCCGTAGAAAACCACAAAACACACCAGCTCACCCCCACATGTGTAGTGGCCTGCATAGGACCAGGAAGTGGTCTAGATCAGCTCACACCACTTTAGAGGGTGCCATCTTGCGTCACAAAGAGCCCACACGTGCACACCAACTATTATAGGCCTACCACATGGTTTCCCGGACCAAATGAAGACTTTAAAACAAAATATGGAAGAATAGAATGTATTTAAAACAAACATTAGTACCCCAATGGGTACCATAGGTAGGTGCATTGGGCTACTAATGCAGTAAATCGGCTTGCACCCCTGGTAAAGCCAAAACAAATTATTAGCTTCCACCAGACTATGACCTAAAACCAATGTATGGTGATATAATCACCTTAGGAGACACATGGGGTGCTTAAGAAGCACAACTGAGACCCCAAGCCTTATGAGCGATCCAGGAACATATGCCTCTAAGGTGTGAAAAAAGGATGTAGACGGGGGGCGTGGCCTGGAGCACCAGCCATGTGGCTGCTCCACTGATGGTCTCCGTGCAAAGCCCGTTAATATGAAGGCTATACTACTGTCCCTGCCAGCGGAATTGCCTGAGTGCTGAGCTGATGAGTCCCGGAATGTCTGTGGCACGGATCGCAACAGCTTGAGCTACTACGGTGCCTCCAGATACTCTATTACTGCCGATTTATATCTCGGCTGATATCAAGATGGCGGATGCAGATCGAGAAAGGAGAGGAGGAGACCTCCCCCCTAACCCAGCCACAGCAGACTATCGGAGCCCTGGGGACCCCTGCCTTCGTTCACCGAGCCGCCTGTCATCGCCAGCCGACCCAGATTACGCCTCCTTTGCCTCCGGTCCCTGCATGAAAGTACCAGCGTGATTCGAGCCTGCAGGCGGTGGCACCCGCAGGGGAGGAGACTGCTGGCTCACGCCAGACCGTTGACCAACCTCTGAGTCTCGGACCAGCCTGGCAAGACCGGCAGCCCCAGCGAGCCACCACCTGCGACCCAAACGCCGTCTTCCCCGTCTACCATTAAGCAAGCAAAGTGTGTGAGATTAGAGCCTGCCTCCATTGTGAATCCAGGCGGAGTGCTCCTCTCCGTACATTGGGGCGAAATGTGAGATGAGCTCCTGCTATTGACCAATGGACGGAGAGATGTCTAGCAGGCGCTTCCCGGGCCTCTGACTTTCTAGGACTGGGACCCACACTAAGATCGGGCTGGTAACTGCCTACATGCTTGGGGACACATGAGAGCTATCTTCCTGATACAGGCTTCGCACGGCCCATGCCCGACTCCAAGGAGGATGTCACATAAAATCCCTTGGAGTGAACTATAGACAATATTAGCCCGGTTGGCTAAGGGCCGACAGAGAAAAATCGGGTTCCCACAAAGTTGTTGTTGACGCTTCCCATTGAAAACTTAGGTTAAAACCCTGATTGCACCACGATGGCAGGATAACAAAACCCCTGAATGGCAGCTGAAACGCACCCGGTTCAGGCCCCTCACTCAGAAGTCACCAATGCCCAAGAAACACCCCCGCTGCATCAGATACTAAAGTTTATCTTGTAAAATACTAAAGGCCTGAACTCGCCCTTCAAGCCGAAATCAATGCTAAAACGGCTCCAGGACATGGAGAGCTCAGTGGCTTTCTTACAGGAAACACACTTAATGACTTTGGATTTCACACGCCTTTACGATAGAGATTTCCCGCTTCAATACTTAGCCTCTAATGGCACCAAGAAAAGAGGTACGGCCATCCTTTTCGCCAGAAATGTGCAGCCGCAAATAGTTGAGACATTGCAATGGCCAGAGGGTCTTATACAGCAGCCAAGGGATTCATATTTGGACAGCTTTATTCGCTGGTCTTGGTTTACGCCCCAAATGAAGGTCAAGAGGTATTCTAAGAAACACTGTTGAACTGAAAGATTCATAGCTCCCAGTTACCCGAGGGTTGGGCTGCGCTTTACAAATAAACAAACTTAACTAAACTAAACCCTCTTGTCTTTTGTCAAAGGCCAGATTGTCATAGTGGGAGACTTTAATGGAGTCCCTGACCCCATATGAGACAGATCAAACCCCGCCCGCACCTAGAGACTTTAAGCTAGCGATAAGCCTCCTCAGGCTCTTTCGAACATTGGGTGTGGTGGATGCATGGAGAGTGTTCCACCCCAACGAAAACGACTCTCTCTCATGTGTACAGGACCTTCTCCCGGATCGATCTTTTACTGGCCTCCCCGCAGATTCTCACCTTTGTTGGATGATGCAACGATAGAGGCAAAAGTGCTCTCTGACCATGCTCCAGTCTCACTGACCCTGTGTGCCTGGGACCCCGAACCTCTTCCTCGACACCAATGAAATTTATATGACCCCATGTTGAACGATATGTCATTGAGGGACTCTATAGCTATAGCATTAAGAATTTTTTCCGGGAAAATCCGAATGAAGACACTTCCCCGGCCAACACATGGGAAGCTATGAAAGTAGTACTAAGGGGGAGCTAATCGCACATGGGGTGGCATTCCACAAACGCAAACGACAACTCTGCATGAATCTTGAGGAGGAGGTTCGGCAAGCTGAGGCCAAACATAATAGTCAACGCTGGTCCCCAAAGTCCCAACGCACCTTAAAAATTGCCCGGAACAAGCTTGAGGCCCACTATGCGGAGGAAACAGCACACCTATTGGCCAAAACAAAGTAAAGCTATTATGCCAGGAACAATAAAGCAAACAAACTGCTAGTGGGAAAACTGGGCAAGGCAAAGAAAAAGAACACTATAGTGGGCCTCCGCGACTCACAAGGCAAGACTCAGTATGCGGAGCAGGACAAACTTCTACTGGCGATGGCCCACCTCTCTGGGACAATGTCGGTGTCACCTCGAACCCAAATAGAGCAACAAAGACACCTGTAAGATGCTGCCCTTCCCAACCTTAAAGAGCCAGATAGAGTGGCCCTAGATGCCCCGATCACAGGTGAGGAGGTTGAGATTGCCATCAAGTCCCTTAAACCGAGAGCCCCGGGCCCAGATGGGTTTACATCTAGATTTTATAAAGTGTTTTGTCCCCGATTAGTAGCCCCACTAACAGCTGTTTCAAATCCTTTGGCACCTCGGGATCCATCACTCCATCCATGCAAGAATCCATAAGCATCCTCCTACTTAAACCCGGCAAAGACTCAAAAGAAAATAGTTCTTACCGGCCCATTTCTTTACTAAACATCAATGCCAACATCTACTCGAAAATCTTAGCAAATCGCTTGCCGAAGGTCCTGCCCGACCTAATAGGCCCAGACCAACCGGACTTCATACTGCATAGGTCGACTGGGCACAATGTCCGTAGAGCCCTGAACTGATGCTTCCAAGGCCTTTGACAAGGTTGAGTGGGCCTTCCTATGGCTGACCCCAGAAGTTTTTCAGATTGGCCCACACTTTCAAAAGCTTATCTTCGCTAACTACCAATGCCTTAGGACACTTATCAGGGTCAACAGCTCGCTCTCCGACCTGATCCCCCTATCCTGCAGAACTAGGCAAGGTTGTCCCTTATCCACTCTTTTGTTTGCTTTAGTAATGAGCCTCTGGCTCAGTGGATTCGACTGGATCCGGACATCAAAGGCCTTCCCATCGGCATCGCTCAACATAAGATCTCGCTCTATGCTGATGACATACTGTTATGCATAACCAATATTCCCCACTTGCTATCCTGAGCCCTTAAAGAGCTCCACAGATTTGGGAGGGTGTCAGGCTTTAGCGTTCACTTTGAGAAATCGGCTGCCCTGGGGATCGGTCTAGAACCTGGAGAACGGGAATGTCCGATTCGATGGAGCGAAAAATCCATTCCTTACCTGGGAGTCCAGATACCTGCTCAACCTAGAGACGTATACATAGTAAACTTTCCCCCGCTCTTTGCGGAGCTGGAGAGAGCCCATGAGCGATAGACCTCACAAGAGATCTCGCTCATAGGGAGAATCGCTTCCTGTAAAATGAACCTCCTTCCACAATTTCTGTATGCCTGCTCCTCCCTTCCCGTCACAATCCCACTGCCTCTGCTCTTTCGCATGCAGAGGAAAATGCTCTGGTTTATCTGGAAAGGTAGGAAGGCGAGAATGCCCCTGAAGGCCATGATGGATAGCTCCAAACTGGGAGGCCTGGGCGTCCCTAACCTACGAAAATACCAGGTGGCAGCGCAATTTGCACCAGTGCGGGCCTGGGTCATAACCTCTGGACGTCCAAAGTGGGTAGAACTAGAACAAACCTGCCTCACCCTTCCCCTTTGCTTTCTTCCACATGTCCCGGTCTCGTTACGCTGACCTTGGACTAGGAGCCTGACCTCCACGAAAAACATACCCTTAAAACATGGGACAGGGCATTAAAACATAAGGGCATCCCGCGCAGACTAGGTCCCTCCTCCCCTTATTTTCACAACCTGGCTTTCTCTCCTGGATCCCAACCACTGCATTTTAAAAACTGGATCGCGGGTGGACTAGAATCCCTGGGACAACTATTTGAGAATGACCAAGCCCGCTCCTTTGAACAATTCAAAGCAGCCTTCCATCTCACGGAAAGGGACAGATTCTTGTATGCACAACTGTGCCATTGGTGCTCTCACCCCCAAACCTGTCAAGCGGCAGCCTGTACCCTGAACCCTCTGGAACTTACCTTGAAGGAGCTGCCGCTTCGGGGGAACATTTCTGATCTCTATAAACTGCTGCAGGAGAATATACTCATTACAAGGACCCCATATATAAGGCAGTGGGAAGCAGACTTGGGGCACCCCTTGGATGACCAAAGATGGGTGGGAATATGGACCAGAACCCACTCCTACTCCTTCTGCATCACTAACCGGGAATGTGCCCACAAGCCGCTTCTCCGATGGTACTTTCCCCCCTACGCCTCCACCACTTTAACAACTCGCTCGACCCTCTATGCTGGCGCTGGTGCGGGCAAACAGGGTCGCACGTTCATATGTGGTGGTCCTGCCCAACTGAACGATCCTTCTGGGCCCAAGGCATCTCTGCTATAGAAGCCATAACCCAGGTGGTGATCCCCAAGGAACCAGAGGTCATATTGCTGGGTGCCCTAGCTCCTGGGGCCTACCCAGGATCAGGGAGGACTGCCAAATTGCTTCCTCAACTTCTCTTGGCTGGGAAAATTACGATAGCTCGCTCCTGGAAGTCTGCCAAGGGCCCGTCCATGACCTGGTGGTGGATCAAACTCTGGGACATCTTAGTCGCAGTGAAAGTGACGGCAGCCAGGGCAGGCCACCTACACCGGTTCACAGACATTTGGGCACCGTTCCTAGACGACGACCGATGTTTCTGGCAATAACCCACAAGCCCCTATCGGCCAGATGCGCCCTACTCGAGGGCAGTGAACCGCTGACAGACGTGCCGGCTCCGCTGAGCCAGGAGGGACAGTGAATAGGGGGGAGTGAGTGGGTGTGGATTCGGGGGCTCCCGACTATGTTACATAGATGTTGGTATATCAAGTATCACATATACATCTGTATCGTCTTTTTGGTGCAATCGGTTTAAAATAAAAGATTTTTAAAAAAGGATGTAGTCAATTTCACCAGCAAAATAAACTAGAAAATCCAAAATACAGAGGGGGAAAAATGCAAAAAGATTAGGGGTGCCATAAAACGAGACTTGCAGAATCCCCAAAAATTTAACTCTGCCCTAACAACATCTTCATCTTGGGTGTTCTTCTGCCTCCTACTCCATTGCTGGTTCTTTCTTCATGTACCCTAGGGGATCTGCATACAGACCTTTTATCCTGCACTTTGCAACCACAACATCTGCTACACCTCTGCAATCCAGTTCACTAGGCCTTTTTTTCAATCATATCCTCATTCAGATATCATCTGGTGTGGTCAATCACTAACACAAGCTCAAAGAGGGATTCAGGAACAGGTCCCCTACCAAAGTGGTAAGAGTTTTAACATATAGCCAGGAGCTGCTTATTGCATGTCTGCATTGACGTCTAAGGACAAACTATAAAACTTCATTATTATTAATAATAATAATAATAATAATAATATTAAGTATCTGAAATTCTTACTTTCCTCCTAAAAAACATGCATTACTTATTTGAACTATTGTTTTGTGTCCTTTAGGGACCACCTCACTGTTTTAATGCTACATTTATGAATTTAGTGCTTGCGTGCAATTGTGGATATAAGTTCAGTAAAATATGCTGTGATAACATTGTGTGTGTGTGTGTGTCAACTGTACATTATTGCCAATACTCTCCTCTGAGTGGGAAGCCTTATCAGTTTATCTACCTGCCAAGGGAAACCCTGCCTACCACCAATAGGTTGCTCTGCTCAAGTCCGCAAATGACCGTTAGAAAATATGCATGACAAAATAGGTGTAGGCTTGTCGAGAGCTTCTATGAGAACTTTCTCATCTTTGTTTTCCTATTGTCCCAATATTAACCTTGTAGCAGCTCTCCACAGTTTCATTTAGTCATTGTAAGGAAAGATTTTCTTTCTGCTGCTTTCCTCCCACAGACTTCAATGGGACACACTCTTTTTGTCATTGTCTGCTTCCTATTATGGCTTTTTGGGAGGTAATTAAAGCCCTCAGCTTTATTTATAGCTCACTTCTATGGGGAAACTGATCAAATCATAAGACTATCAGTACTGGGGGAGCCTGCCCCCCCCCTTAGTGGAATTGTTACTTTTAAATTGTACACATTACCTTCAAGTAAAGCATGGCAAGAGTACATTGTATCCTTATAACTTTCTTTTGCAACTTTGTTGTTGAAGTCACAATGTGTCCCGGGTGGGCTGGTGGCAGCAGATATTTTTATACCGGCTTTTTAAAAACTTGTGCATTTTACTGCATAATGCCATTTAGAGTCCCATATATTCTAAAATAGTCATTTTGTGCGCCCTCCTGGGGCCCAAATTGCCATGTACGGAAAGCCCATTCCTGGGCAAAGCCTCCGCTTTTCTGGGCAAAAGGGTGGTCTGCGTGTATGGCCGGATGTGGGGGCTAGGTCTATCTGGACCTAGTTCACATCCAAGCCATAGTATGTCTGTTGCTGGGCAGATTTGTTGACCAGAGAGTGTCCATCATTGGGACAGCTTCTGGAAGTTTGAATAGTGCAGATCCTTAACACTGGTGGGTTTGAGTGCGACTCAAGATCCTGGATAAAGGGACGACTCCTTTTGCCATTCAACGGATCGTTGGAGCCAAGACCTAATACAAAGAAGTGCATTGCCTCCAGTCAAGTCCTGGTGATGCCCTGCTCCTCTCTCCTGTTCTCCAGAAGACCCTCATCTGTATTTCGACCAATGGACTGGTGGAAACAATCAGTCCTGACACCTGCCTGAGGATCCATACCTGCTGAGTCTCAGGAAGTGTTTCTGGACCACCCAGTGGACTGACCATCTCTCTCCTGGGCTACCTCGTTGCATCTGTCATTGTTACGAGTTCATCCCTGGGACTTTGGATCTACAACTTGTTTAACAGGATGCCTGCTCCAGCAGTTTCAGTATTCCTGACCGAAGAGAAGCCGTGCAGGGCCTGCTCCTTTGTTTGCACCATAAGGATTGCCTGTCGCTGCCTGACCATGGGGAATTCTGCTGAAACCTGCCTTCTTTGTGTCCTGGAGCTCCCATGAGAATGCCTCAGCTGTGGGGGTATTCATCTTGCCATGCCAAAGGGTATCCAGTTGTTCAGTCTCCAGAAATGTCTAGCAAGAACCCAGAACCGCCAACTAGCCGGACCTAATTCTGATGTTGAAAGTGGCCCTTGCACCCACGGCCCCTGGACATCGCTCAGTGGGACAAAGCCTAGAATAAGGTGTGCCAAGCAGATTCAGGAACCCCAGAAGTGTTTGCTGAAGAAGTCAGAGTAAGGGGAGTGAGTTTCCATAGATATTCCTACTACCGTCTCACCATAGGGATATGTGGGCGTTAATTCCTAACCCTATCTCTCCCTTACCTGGCTAAAGTGGGTGGTGAGCCGGTCAAGGATCCCCCCGGGTTTCCGCTAGAATGGTGGGATTGGCAGAGCAACATGTAAGAACTTTACTTCTTTTTTTTGACAAAATATTTTTATCGAAATATCGTACAATCATGGAATCATCTAATACATTCATGTGGAAGAATATTAGGAACAATTACAAGAAATCAACCTAGCGATATTTCATTTTCATCAGTATAAATTCATCAAACCATCTAATTCATTAATAACTGGCATCTTATGAGAGAGATTTAACACAGGCTGAACACTTTTAAAACAGAGAGCGGATAAGAGAAGAAAGAAGAAAAAAAAATATGGGTCATATTATCCACCAGCTAAAAGCACAGCCTCAGGCTCTGATAACCCCATCTTAATTCAGGGACCCTCCTGGGTACTCCACAATGTCCATGTTAGAAGTCCATTAAGGTCTCAGAAGGTATTTGATCAGGCGAGGTTGAAAGAACATATGCTCCCTCTCTGCAACATGTTCTAGAAAAGGTCCCCAGATTCATGAGAACTTAGCCGTTTTTCTTTCCAATGTGGCCGTTAACTTTTCTAAGCCCAGCAAGTCCCATATCTTAACCCACCAGTGTGCGATATGGGGGCCTTCAATGTCTTTCTAGAATCTGGCACGAGCTCGGCTGCCATAAGCAGATGAGTTATCAATTCCGCTCTGGGACCTGACTGTGGGTATGTACCATCATCTGGGGTAGCTCCCAATACCATTATCAGCGGATCCATGGGGGGAAGAGTTCCACAAATGTCTTTCTAACCTCCAGCCAGAAAGACTGGATGGTTGGGCAATACCACCACAGATGACCTAGGTCCCCCCTTGCCCCACATCTGTGCCCGCAGGTATCAGGTTAATCAGGAATAATAGCTCGGAGTTTCTGCGGGGAAAAGTACCAGCGCAAACAAATTTTGAGCACACACTCCCTAACCGTAGTACATCTAGAGACTTTGTGGGTTCTTCCCCATATGCTTTGCCAAGACTCCTGATTGATTTCCCTTCCCAAATCTCTTTCCCAGGCCAACATATAGGGCATTTTCTCTCTCCGGCGTCCTCCTCTAAAAGGCGGTAGCATGTAGCCATCCTTCGGGTGAGTTGACCTTCCATCATCGTCAACTCTAATCCTGTGGGGGATCTAGTGGCTGCCTTTTTTACATCTGGATTAGTTATCCAGCGACGGAGCCGGATGTACCTAAACCTTTCGGTCTCTGGAAGATTGAATTTTACTTTGCACTGGTCGAAGGTTAGAGGGGAGTTGTTCTCATAAAGGTCACTTTGTCTCAGAGGTTTCTCTCTCGACCATAGAAGAAAAGAATTAGGTTGAAGCCTCGGAGCAAAAGCTGGGTTTTGCAATACAGGAGACACTGGGCCTAGTCCCGGCGCGAAATCTCTTTGAGCACAGGATCTATCCCATACACGGAGCGTGGTTTTTGTGGAAGGGAGAAGGGATCCTCTGTGAATACGTGTTTCCCGAGGGAGAAAGGGCAGGTGAATTAGGGGCATCTTGGTGCAGTGTTGTTCGATGTCCTGCCATCTAGGGGGTTCTTTTGGGTGAGACCATCTCAGAATGGCGGCTAATTGGGAAGCACGGTAGTATCTAACAATTGAAGGCAGACCCAGCCCTCCCGTCAAGCTGCCGCGTGTCAAGAGCTTGCGTTGGATACGGGGAGTTTTGCGCTTCCAAACAAAGCAACATATTTCCCTCTGAAGTCCTAAGAGATCTCGATCAGGGATCATTATGGGAAGTGCCTGGAATGTATATAGAAGCCTGGGGAGTAAAACCATTTTGATAGCGCGTATTCGCCCCAGCCAAGATATTTCCTGAAGTGACCATCTCCCTAGGGATTCTTTGGCTTCTTTTAATAGTGTAGGGACATTGGCCTTCAGCAGACCCACAAAGGTCGGAGATAGCTGAATTCTGAGAAACCTAATGGAGGTGTTCGTCCACTGGAGGGAGCAGAGACTCCGCAGAGCTCTCAGGGTGTCAGGAGTATCAGACAAGTTTAACCCCATTGATTTGGCCATGTTTATTGTGAATCCCAAGATCCTCCCAAATTGAGCAAGGTGGTCCATGGGGGGGGGGGTGAGATTTGAGCTTCTTTCAAAAACCAGAGGATGTCGTCTGCGTATATCGCGACTTTGTGACACTGATTCCCGACTGTAAAGCCCTTAATCTTCGGGTGTAGACGGATATGCTGGGCTAAGGATTCAATAGCAAGGGCAAAAACTAACGGAGATAGGGGACACCCCTGCCTAGTCCCCTTGCCCAGCGGAATTTGGACCGACCAAAGTGAATTTGTTCTAATTTGGGTTGAGGGAATCTGAAAGTTTGAAAGGATTAATCGGGAAAATTTCTGGCCAAATCCAAAATTCTTCAGCACTAAAATCAAATAATCCCAGGCCATGCTATCAAATGTCCTATGGGCATCTAGGGATAAAAGGTACAACGGGCCCGGGATAGTGGAGGCGAGGGCAACCAGATCTACCGCCCTGCGAATATTATCGTGTGCCGAGCACCCAAGGATAAATCCGGTCTGGTCTTTATCTATGATAGCTGGGAGCACCTCACCTAAGCGCTGGGCCATAATTTTTCTAAACAGTTTTGCATCTGTATTAAGTAGAGCTATAGGGCGGTATGAGGTACAATCTGTCGGGTCCTTCCCAGGTTTTAAGATTAGAGTAGTGGAGTAGGCTGCCATGGAACGAGTGACTGATTCCGTTTCCCATAAATGATTAAGTATTTCTGTGAGGTGACGAGAATACTTTATAGAATTTGTTGGTAAAGCCATCTGGGCCTGGGGCTTTACCCAGGGGGAGGGTCTTAATAGCCAGTTCCACTTCTTGTGTGGTTATTGGGGTTTCCAATGACTCTCGCAAGGCTTGAGAGATGTGTGGGAGATTTGCTCCGGCCAAGAAGTCTTTAGAGATCTGTGGATTTGCTAGGTGGGGAGGGGTTTGTTCAACAAAGAATTTCTCGACAATTTGGATTTTGCCTTCTTCTGAATAGATACACTTCCAAGATTCGTCTGTCAGGGCGTCTATTCTGTTTTGTCGCCTCTGCTTTTTTAATTTGGCAGCAAGGAGTTTGTTCGCTTTATTCCCCTTTGAGTAAAAATATTGTTTGGTGAGCAGCATTGAGTAAGCCGCCTTACCCATGTGATGTGCTTCTAGCGCCCTCTTCGCTACTCGCATGTCTCTCAGGGACCGTCGAGAACCTTTTGTTTTATGTATCGGTTCAAGCTTGCGAGCTTCCTCTTCTAAATGTGTTTGCAGTACCTTCCTGGCCCTCCCTCTCCGGACTGCCTGATCAATCAGATGACCCCTGATTACCGTCTTGGCTGCATCCCAGAGTGTCCCCAGATTCACGTCTCCCGTTTTGTTCTCAGGGAAGTAGGAGTCTAAGGTTTCCCTTATGTGTGTGCTGACTAATGGGTCTTCAAGTAAAAAATTGTTCAGCCTCCAGGGGGGCTTCTGAGGCGGGGTCTCGTGGAAGGATGAAAACGTGAGTCTAACAGGCGCATGGTCAGAGAGAGCCTCTGGCAGAATCTCCACTGCCCCCCCAAGTGGGACCAGGGAATCGGTAACCAGAACATATCTAACCTAGAAAAAAAAACATGTATGCTGAAAAATAAGTGTAATCCTGCTAATTTTGATGACAATAGCGCCAGATCTCAATAAGGGAGTGATCACGCAGTAAAGTAGTAAGAGCTCTAAAGTTGTTCTCATCTGCCAAAGATGGGGGTAGAGTTTTATCTATAAGAGGATTTATGACAGCGTTAAAATCTCCCCCCAGGATGATTTCCCCATCCGCATGGTCAAAAAGAGCTTTGGATAGCTTTGCAAAAAATATATCTTGTTTAACGTTTGGACCATATATTGAGATTAGTGTGACTTTGCACCCCTCCAACAGCCCCACAACCAACAGGAACCTCCCCTCTTCGTCTCGGACCACCTCCAGAATCCTAAACCGAGTACCTTTGCGAACCAGGATGGCGACACCTCATTTTTTGAGCCCACCGGAAGCAAAAAATGTTGTGGGGTAGAGTTTATTATTAAGACGTGGTTCATCCGCAGGACATAAGTGGGTCTCTTGCAGAAAAAGAAACGTTGCCTGCAATGTAGCCAATCTATGAAAAAGCGCTTAGCGTTTTAAGGGAGAATTTAAAACATTGCACGTTCATTGTGACACACGTGACGTGCGGCGGCGCCATCCCCGGTTCGACCCGGTCATCCTGCCCCCTGCTCGAGCAATCGGTCGCACCCATTACATCGCTTTGTGTCTTATAATCCAGCTTGGGGAGACCAAACAATCTGCCAGCACCTCTAATAACGCGGGGCAGGACATATGTGACATACGATGAATAAGGTCATGGAACCAGTTTATCAGGACCATACGGGAAAAGAAAACAGATGAAAAAACAAGAGCGAAATACAGCACATATAAATAAAAACAAATTAGAGTAGGTAACCATCCTAAGAATCTGGACCTATTGAAGACCCCAGTTAATTTTCCCCAATTAATAAACATGTTGGGCACAATCCGCACAGGCGCCCGAAACTGCAAATTGAACTGAATTTTAATTGCCCTAATCTGCCCGCACTTAAACATCAGGCATTATGGGAATGCAGGCAGAGACTTGCAAACAAAGGCAAAACTACCAAACAGAGCTCCCAAGTATGACCAGCCCAAGAGGGGGTCCCCCACACGAGGAGTCCCGGGCTAGCCTCCAAAGGAGAAGGCGAGGGGTAAACCTCCTCTGTTCGCCAAATCCAGGAGCTTGCATCGACTGAGCATTCGGGTCAACCATTCGCCAGGCCATCCCCCTCTGTCTCTGCGGAAGTCTCATCAGGGATCCAAACCTCCACGCTCTCCATGTCTCCCCCTTTCCGCTGAGGAGCCGGCTCTAAACGGTGCCAGCCACAGGGCTTCCTCTGCTTATCTCTTGGCGAGGGGGCAAAAGTTAATTCAGTCGAGGCCTGAGAGCAGGAGTCTGTGGAGTTGGGTCCTGCTGCTCCCGCCATCAAGGCACTAGCCTCCTCCTCCGATGAGATCACGTGATGTTGATTCTGGAAATCAAAAATTAATTTACAGGGATATCCCCAGCGATAACGGATCTGCTTAGATCTCAGCCAAGCCGTTACGTTGCGCAGCCGTCTTCTGTTAGCAAGTGTGTATGGAGAGAGATCCTGAAAGAGCTGCAGTGTCACGCCTCAGAATTGCATTGTGGAGGAGCCCCTGGCGGCCCCCATAATCTTTTCCTTCTGTTGAAAAAAGTGCGCACGAGTGAGGAGGTCCGGGAGGAGGTTTCTTTTAAGTTGAGTGGCGGAATAGACCCGGTGAGTTCTGTCTAACAGCAGTTCCTCTGATGAAGGGATATTCAAGATGGATCCAAACAGCGCCTCCACATAGTCAGGCAACTCCTGATCAGAAACATGCCAGGGAACACCCCAAAGACGGACATTGTTTCTTCTTGACCTATTTTCCAGGTCCGCTTGTTTTGCCCAGACCTCCTCCAGATGATCCTCAATGGACCTCACTCTTTCGGTCAACACCTCGACTTCGTGTGTGTGTTCACATGCCACATTTTCCAGTTCGTTAATTCTAGTTTCCAGGCCTGTAAGGTGTGTTGTCAGGTCTGCTAGCGAACGGGCCAAAGAGTCTTTGGAGGTTTTGATTTCCGATTTGATCTCTACTGTGATGTCTTGCTTGAAGGATCTAAACATTGCTTCGAAATCCTCTCTGGAGAGGGTCATATTCAAATCTTGACCAAAGGGCGAAAGTGAATGTATTTCTGCTACAACGGTACGTGAGCAGGGCGAGGGTGCTGTCTGCGGTATCAGAAAAGCTTGAATGCCCTGTGCTCTCTGCTTAGCCGCTGTTTTAGGCATTGCCGGGGCATACACCGGTTGACTGTCCCCTCAATTGTGGCAGAGGGCTATCCACATCAGGAGTGGGGAGTGGGGAGACAAGCTTCTTCCCGTCGGGACCGAGGATGGGACCCTCCACCCCAGGCACAGGTCTCAGTAGATTGTCTCTCAACCAAAACCCGTCTCTCTCGGGACTGTGCCAAGGCTTGAGGCGCCATCACTCCCATCTTTTCACTCTCAAGCTGTCTCAGTCCCCCACTCCACCTTCCACCCACAGACAGTCAATCCCCTTGAGAGGTGTAGAATTCCTCCCTTCAGGCCAGTCCTCTCACCTTGCACCAGGTTTTGCAAGTTGTTCCTCAGTGGCTAGTGGACTATCACAACCCCAGCAGGCGAGCCAGGCTCCATGTGCAGGCGGGGGTCTCCACTCCACCCGGGCCGTCACAGCACGCGGGAGGCTGCCGCAGGAGTCAACTGCACAGCGGGCTCAGGGGATGTGCTCTAGCGCCCCGGGCTCGTCAAGACGTTGTTTCTCTGGAGCGCGGTAACCGGCGCTCTGCTCCGGCATCCGGCGCTGGAAGGTCTTCGGGAGTACAGGGGGAGGGAGCAAGTGCACCAGCAGTGTGAGTCAAGCCGCGAGGGACTCCGCCAAGCCACGCCCCCGGAGCTCCCACAGGCCGCAGCCCCTCTCCTCTGAGTCTCGCCTTCCCTCCGGCGAGGTCTGACAGACCCACGGGGAGCTTTGAACTGCCCGCTCTCCCTCTTCTCCGCAGGCTACGCGGTCCGCTGCACCGGAGGGTAAAGCAGGCTGCTCACGCAATCATCAGCCGGCAGGGGTCCTCCAACTGGCGCCGAACGAAACTCTCGGTGGGCGCCATTTTCGCCGCTCGTCCCCGGGAGGATCTCAGATAAAAATACCGGCTCCCACGGGCTTCAGGTGTCCCAGCTCGCTCTCCACGGGTGCCGCGTTGGGTCGCATCATCATCGGGCACAAATCAGCCAAAAATTTGTGTTAGGGCATATATGAAACGAAAATTCAGGCGCCTGCATACGGAGCTCACAGCAGGCACGTCCGCATGGCGTGTCGCTCAGCCATGCCCCACACTTGACTTCTTTTTATTCAACTTTTGGACCATTTACTCAACCATTGGCTTCGGAACTCTTGTTCACAAATCAGATAGTAAAATCTCTTGCAAGGTACATATTGTGAAACCAGTGACTTTTGGGCACTATGCCCCATTTCCAATCATGGCTGGACTTATCAAGAACTATGGACCTTAATCTAGGTTTCCTTTTTGGGTGTTCTGTTTTCTACCAATTCACTTACTGGTCTCCAACTGGTTGGACATTACAATTTGATCTGTTTCTCACTTGCTTTAGCATATACAGTTACTTACAGCATTGCCCTAAACATTTCCTAACTATTTCACAACTGTTTTAAAGGTAAAGTGTTAGTGTGCTAGTTGAACCCCCCAATAAATGTGTATGAGTGAAAACAGTGTGACGTGCCTGTGGGTGCAGCAGGGGGGTTCACCATAAGAGGAAAAAAAAAAAAAGTATGAGAATAGCTCTGTGACAATACTTACCTGACGTTTTCATTGCTTAGAGTGAATTCAAAGGCCTAATAAATAATTGTATATTTTTGTACATCTTCTGTGTAACAAATTATTGGAGTGCTCATTGTAGCACCAAATCATGCCCAAACCCTCCTGAGTCTAAGCCTTACTGCTCTACCTCTACCTTGACAGGCCTCTCAGAATCCACTCCGAGGGTTGATTTTGAAAATCCATCTTAATAGTCATCACAATAATGGCAGTGGTGGCTCTTTGGAAAGTAAGCATCCTCCACTTGCAGTTGGGATTTGCACCTCTTATGTGACTTCAGACTTTGTACGAAGCAGTAGATTGCTCTTCATATGCCCTTCACTTCTCCTTAGCTAGTCTTTTCTTTGTCTTGTGTGAGCCCTTTGTTCTCTGATGCATGGCTAAAGGCTATTCTGCAAAGGGTTTCACTGCTAGAGTTATATTTTAGTAACATGTGCTCTTCCTGTGTGTTCAGCACCATAACTGCTACCTGTATATTGTCTTGTGGTGCCATGTACCCTTACTGCGATTTGAGGCTATGGTGCTCCATGATACACTTTATCCTCAATTATGTTCTACAGCGCCGTGCCTGGCCAGGGAGGCCCACAGAGGGTAACCGGACCGCCATCAAGCAAGGTAACCCCAACTGATCTACACACGACCTTACTGATGCAAAGAAAATAGTTGCTCTACTTGCAACGTGCTTATTTATTATGCCGTAAATCGTAGAATACTGGCATATTGGATCTCCAGCACCCCGCCTTCATGTTTGAGCACTATTACGCTCAACTTTGAGCGACCTCGCCATGCTCGTTTTCCACTCGGCTCCATTTAATAATGGACGCCGGACCATAGAGCACTGAAAGTGCACTCAGCTTCCTGCTTCGTGCCCTGCCCTCCAACTCCATTGGACCTTGGCCCAACATAAATTGACCAATAAGGAGCCGGCAGGAGAACGCCAGCCCCCCCACCAAAGGCCCACACTCAAGGCCCCTGTTTGTGCCCTGTTCGTGTCGGGGCGTGGAGTTGCGAACCATGAAGTAATGCAGTCAAGGTAAGCAACTCGCCTGGCGCGTTAAAAGTTTGATTATCGCCTGTATTCTCTACCCTGCCCCCCCTAACACCGCACTACCTTCCCAGAGGCCCGCAAGCAATCTTACTGCTGTTCCGAAACCACGCGGCTCTAACTTTCTTGCCTTCCACCCCACCACCCCTGTTCTACTGCAGAGTAGCCTCAAACCACAACGAGCATAACGCATTAACTAATCTAAGTTATCAGAGCCTAAACCAAAGTCTGCCATTATAGAGGATGAATGAATGACTCTTCCATGTGCACCTAATAACGATGCACATCTGGACTCCAATGCAAAGAACCCTGCTAAGCATCTAGCTTCCAGCTCTACAGCGCCGCTGGCATGCTGCACTGAACTTGCATGTAATTATCTCAATGTGCTGCATCTACTATTGTATTGCATCTAGCCTCTTGCTGCATTAGCCAATTGTGCTGCATCTAGCCTCTTGCTGCATTAACCTATTGTGTTGGATCTAGCCTCTTGTTGCACTAGCCTATTGCATTGCATCTAGTCTATTGCTGCATTAATCTATTGTGTTGCATCTAGGCTCTTCCTGCATTAACCTATTGTGTTGCATCTAGCCTTTTGCTGCAATAGCCAATTGTATTGCATCTAGCCTCTTGCTGCACTAGCCAATTGTGTTGCATCTAGCCTCTTGCTGCATAAACCTATTGTATTGCATCTAGCCTTTTGTTGCATTTAGCCTACTGATTACATTGACCTTTTTGCATGCAAGCCACGCTGCGCACACTATAAGTGCTCCGCACTTAGCCTTTTGCATACTTGTATGTGAATCCTGCATTAGCATCCAAGGCTTGTTTACTGACCTTAGCTCTACACCCCATGAACCTAGCCATGCTCATGTCCACCCTTACCTATTCATACGTTACTTTCCTGTTCAGCTCCATACCCTGGCCTACAATGACCACCAGTGATTCCAATAATCTCCTTCCAACGCCCTCAAACAACATGATCATTATGAACAGGATGCCTCACCTACAACTAACTATGCCAGTGAAACTTCCTTCATCTGCCAGCTTATCACCCTCAACCTTCTTACCATCCTGTCTCCAGGCAGTCTTTTAAACCCATTCCCACCACACAAACGCAAGCTAACAATCCCTACCTCAATTCACCGGCCCAGTGGATCAAACGATTCATTAGAAGACCTACACCTAACCAACCTTGCTGAATGAAAAATAAATGTAAGACTAGGCTCTAGATTCTCGCCAACTTATTCTTCATCTAACCACAAAACCAATCACCACCACTAAAGCTCCCACGACAAGAATAAAAATAGTCGACTCCAATAAAATCATAGCAATTAAAACCACCCCACCCAGGGAAAACACGAGGCACACAAAAAGAGACTCCCATTAAGACCTCTACTTCGATCAAAGGCGCTCTCATCAACGCCAGACCCTTGCTAGCCCATGTCTTAGTTATTGCAGACTTCATAACGTCTCACAACCTTGACTTTCTAGCAATCACAGAGACGTGGCTTCATGCTGCGGCAGGGCCCTCACTCCCTCTTGCTATCCCCGATGAGTACTCCATCATCCGACTTGACAGAGACTCCAATCGTGCCAAAGGCGGGGGTGTTTGTTAGGCAGAAACCTGTGCAGTTCCCTTAGGGACCACTGCAAAAGATTTAAGACTACAGGTGTTTGGCAGTAAACTCACTTGGTAGCAGTCTGTACCACACAGATTCACTTGGTAGTTGTGGCTGAGCAGTCAGACTTCCCTCAAGAAGAGTTAGGCAGTATGCAGAGTATACACAATAGGTACAGAGACACAGTAGCACAAACAAACACTGACCAGAGCTTTGGTGTAAAAGTATATAATTATTTATTTAAAAACACACTTGTAATTTACACTAGCACAAACGAGGTGAGTAAATTCAGCACACAGTCACTATCATATATATACAACCCTATTCACTTTTTAGACAAGTCTTATTGAGAAACACCACTTATTTTCAGACAGAGGTGAGCGCTTAACATAAGATGACACTCTACTAAGTTGTAAAGAAAGGGAGGAAAAAGGCAGGGTTAAGGAAGCCCACAAGTTTCAATACATTTACCAAGAACCACAGTAAGGCAGGATAGGCAGAGTTCTACTGGAGAGCAAGGAAGTCAATTGCAAGGCCCACTCTTGGAGAGAGCAAACAGAAGGGGTCCAGGTTCACACAGTGGAGTTATGCCCAAAGAGTCTTGTAGATAGTTTGCACAAAAAGGATGAAATTCAAGTCAGGAAAAGTTAGCTAGGTTGTCCCAGGCTAGCCCAGGTTAGAAAGTCGAGGCTTTACGGTCACCCCGAACGATCTGTCGTAAGGGAAGCCAGGCGGGACACAGTACCTTAAGTGTGAAGGAAGCTCCAGTGGGGGCAGTTGTTCCTGGCAGCAGCTGCAAGTCGGTGTTTCGTCCAGAGGAAGAAGAGGTCTTGCCGTGGAGGAAAGATGAAGGTCGTTGCACTGCCAGGGAAGAAACCAGCCGTGGAGTTCTCTGGCGAAAAGGCACTACCCTTCTCTTCGAGGTAGTGGTAAACCGTGGTATTCCGGTTGCCGGGGTGCTTGGCACGGGCAAGGCAGCCACGAGATGCTCCAGGAAGGTGACAAGAAGGCAAAACTGGTTATCCCTACCAGTCAAAGGAAGAAGACTCTCCGGACTGGAGATCTCCTCTGCCGTCGGGAAAAGTGGTGAGACGGTTCAGCAGGGCTCCACCGGTGGTGTCGTCGTTGCAGGTCGGCTCAGCTTCTCCCTCCTCGGATTCTTAGGTCCTGTGGCGACTTCTGAAGTTCCAGTCCTCAAAGCCCTGCTTTTATGCAACACACTCCCATTCACTCAGCCTAGCTGTCAATCAAACATGCTAAGTGGTGAGCCGGCCGTCTCACCACTTGGGCCAATCACACAAGAGTGCGACCTGAGTTACCAAGGTAACTCAGTCCAGGGTGCCTAAACCCCCTCCCACGCCCTCTGTGGTACCCAGACAGAGTGGCACCACTTTTGGAGGCTTCTGTGGAGAAGCCCACCAAAAAGTGGAACAAAGGGCTCGACCTTGGGTTGGAGTCACAGAAGAGAACACAAACGCCATTTTAGAATCGAGTTCTGGCAAAAAATATACCAACCAGTGAATTAATATTAATTAAATAAACCGGCGGTATGTTCGAGGCTATAAGAAATAAATAATTAAAGTTGGTAGCCACGAACAATGGGAAAATCCAATAGAGATATATTCGCGGTCGAATATAAAAAGTAGTATCCACTGCCACCAGCCAAAACTCGATCAGGGGGGACGGAGACGTGCCCCCTCGAACAACAGACCCCGGGGCAATCGAATTGCCCCGACCAGTACGTCCACAATATGATGATTTGTACTGGTTTCTGTTCATAATTTGGGACTAGCAAAGCCAGTGGTGACTTTACATGCCCTGGGAGACAGTAGTCAGTCCCAGGGTATGGAGTCTATGATGGGGGGTCGCTACAACACCCCTGGGTTACGGCGCGGAGGGTGCTGTGTAACCCACATAAAAAAACACATGAGACCCTATGGAGTAAAAGACCCCATAGCGCATAAAACACATGGAAAGTGAAAGGAACACCTCAAATCATTTCTAAGAGTGGGAGCAAAAGAATCTCACTCTTAGTAGGAGAGAAAAAAATAAACCCCCAAAATCCAGCAAAGCTGCTGGGGGACTCACTAGGTTTGGGAAATTAGCCTTGCAGAGAATTCTCCCTAACAGTGTTGCCTTCATCTCATAAAATGCACTAGCCCCCAGGCCTATACCCAATCAATCCTGCCCGTCAGCAGAACTACTGTCTGTTAAAGTACCTATCTCTGCCTCCCGAAATATCACCATCTACCTCGTATACACCTGGCCCTGTATCCACCTGTGAAGACATTACTCTCATCTTCACTAACAATACCACAAATTAACCTTCTAGGGGATTTGAACATTGGTTTTCAGGATGCGGATGATATCAAGGCAACAGCCTTTGCCAACACAATCTCAGAACTAGGCTTTTTGCATCGCATCTCCGAACCTACTCATAAAGAAAGGCAGGGCATTAGACTAGCTAGCCGACTTCAACAGCAACATTAACATCCTCGCCAACACACTCTGCGCCTGGTCAGCCCATCACCTTATCCCATTCACGATAAAGGAACTGAAGAAGTGCAACCATCATAACCTTACCCCATCTTTACGCACAAAGAATAATCGTAACATAACAGTGGAGAAGCTGTTACCCTTACTACAGTCGATCACCATGCCACCACTTGCAAACACTCACACCTCACGGTCCTAGTGGACTTATTCAACCATACATTACTCAATGCCATTAATACCATCGCACCACTAAAACTGTGCAAGGCCAAACCCCATGCGCATCTAAATTCGTGGTTCATCCCACACCTCAGATCGCTACGGAAACCCAAAAGAAATGCAGAATATCTCTGGAAGAGTCATCCCATAGCCTACAATAAAGATACATTTCTAATAGCCTCCCTTAACTACAAAGAGGCAATTCTTCCGACTAAAAAAGAAACTACAATAATCGTATCATCCAAGCCAAACCAAGTACCAAAGAACTATTCAATATACTCAGAGAGCTGGAATCCCCGGCTTCACCACCTGACACCTGTATCAAAGACACCACTTGGTGCACCAATATCCAGAAGCTTGCTACAAGACAAAATAGAATCTAAAAAATGTAGCCTCTCTGCTGTCACAACCCAACCCACCTCATTGGATCCACGCCCTAAAATCTACACCCCCATTCAACTTCTCTCCTCTCACGACTAAAGAGGTAGAGGGAATAATCTCTGAACTAAAACTATCAAAATGTCATGGCGACATCTGCCCCGCTCCCATCATTAAAGAGGCTGCTATGGATCTGGTTCCGTTCATCACTTCCATAATAAACACCTCTTTTGAAACAAGAAAAGTCCGCTGCTATGGATCTGGTTCCGTTCATCACTTCCATAATAAACACCTCTTTTGAAACAAGAAAAGTCCTCAACAACTTAAGACGCATGGGTCCTCCCACTACTAAAGAAACCGACTCTAGACCCCAATATCCCCATCGATTACAGACCAATCACCACGGTCCCATTCATACTGAAAATTCTTGATAGAGCAGACTATCTGCAGATTCAAGAGCATCTAGAAATAAATAACCTTCTTGGCCTTATTCAATCAGGCTTTAGACCCAGAGACGGCACGGAAACTGCCCTGATTGACCTCAAAACTCAAATGGAAGTATTAAAAGAAAGGCAAACTTGCACTCCTCTTACTATTAGATCTGTCTGCTGCATTTGACTTAGTAAATCATAAAGTCCTCTGCAAGCATCTAACTTCAGCAGCTCACTTCTCTGACAAAGCCAATACCTGGATCCAGTCATTCCTGGATAACAGATCAAGGAGAGTCTTTGTACCATCGGCCGCTGCCGAGCCTGCACCAGTCACCTGTGGAGTCCCACAAGGATTGTGCGCGTCTCCCACCTTACACAATGTGTTCACGAAACCTCTGTCGATGACTTGGACTGTCTGGGTGTCACCTACACCAACTATGCGGATGACACCCAAATACTCATCCCCATTACTGGAGACTACGTTACGGACTCTTGGACTCCACTACGGCGTACACTTGTAGCTCGAGATCTAGTACTATAAAAACTAGACTACTGCAACACTCTCTACCTATGAACCAACCAACGGAATTTAAAAAAGATGCAAGTGATACAAAACAACGCCATTAGGTCAGCGTTGAACATCCTTACATCACAACATATCTGAGAAACTAGACTTAACTTGAACTGGTTAGGGGCGTGGCTACGAGAGCCATGTGAGGAGTCGCGTTCTGGAGGAGCTCCAGAGATCCTGAAATTGATCCTCGCTAAAAGCGCATACACAGATGCACATAAGCTCTGGAAAATTATGTGCCCGTCTATGCATGTGGCACACATGCTTGCAGAAACTCTGGAGTTTGCAGAACGCATGGGGACAGAGCTGTGAACCTCGCCAGGGTCGCATGTCCGAGAACGGCGGCACAAAATGGCAGACGGGAGGCACAGACAAAGGAATCAGCTGCCCGGGCGAAGACAGTAAGGGGACAGCAAAGGATATGTCCGGCTGCGAGGCGTAGTGCACAAGCACCCCAGCGCCACATGCACAGGCCCGACAAGCTGGAATTTGAGAGAGTGTTGGAGCGATCCGGACTCGATACATAGTGGGTGAGACCCCCAACCGAACTGCTCCCGAGGCTCGCTCACAGTGGGACACGGCTGCCCACCAAGGCCGTTGAGGCTGCGTGGGATCAGACTCGCTGGGAGGAGCTGCCCGACACTCCTGCCAGGAGGAGCCACAAAGGCCGGGAGGCGAGACAAGGAAGCAGCGGCTAGGAGAGGTGCACGCCCCAACTGAGGTCCGCACCTAGACTGCAGCCACACATCTGAGGCGACCAAGGCCGGTTACAAGGCAGGCACGTCTTGCGGTACACGCAGCTAAATGCATATGCGGCCCCGCCTGGAGAAGTTCGGCCGCAAACTCATGGTTGTGCCGCGCACTGGGGTGAGAGCGCGGCGCCCGAAACAGTAAAATAGCCAAGCAGTGCACATATATCCGAGGCTGCCACTGGGGAGGCCCCGACAGTGCGGCATGGCAGGACAATTAAAGGCGCACTGAAGTCCACAGGAGTGCACGCAGGACAATGCCCCAACAAAGACCTCGGGGCAAAAAAACATAAGGAAGCCGGCAGCAGCTCGCTAAACTGCCCGGCGCACGGGAGATGAGCTGTGGGCACAACCTGTGCATAACTTGCGTCGGGGACTGGCTGGAGCCTGTTCCCAACAACAACTGGACAGAAGGTGAGGTCACAGGAGCCGGATGAAGCGGGCATCCCCAAGTCCATGAGAGGGGGGAAAAGGACGAGGCGTGAGGCGCACCTAGCGGAAAGCACACCATACAAACACGCAAGCAGCAACAGCGACCAGACGGCACTCACTGCCGGAGAGTGACAGACCCATGGCAACATCCAGATAGGCCCACGAGCACTTCGGGGCGCTGATAAAGACAGGGTCCACCAGAAGTCGGGGCACACTGACGGCAAGTAACAATTGCAAAAAAAGTACGTGGGAGGACGCAACCCACTCCAGACACAGTGCTAACAGACTACAGGAACCCTCATTCTAGCCCTTTCAAGGTTTCATTGCTGATTGTGGAGTGACTCGGAGGAGGTAAAGACCATACTCCGGGGCCCAAGCATAAGCCTGCATAGCAATATCAAGATGGCCAACAAACAATTTAAAACAAAGGGCAAACAACCCACGCTTGAAGAATACGCAAGAACACCGCGTACGGCAGAAGGGGCCAGGAGCAAGGAGAGCACCCCCACCGCAGGCACTGAGGCCGCAAGCAAAGATCAGCAGATCCTGGAAGCAATTGCGGACTTGAAAATTGCATGGGAAACTAAATTGGAATCGGCTATGGTTGAACTGAAGGCGGCACTGGAGGTAAAAGTAGGGGCAGTACAGGAAGAGGTGAATCTCCTCCGGCAGGATGTTAGAGCGCTAGCAGAACGTACAGGGGACCTGGTAAAAGAGGTGGCCCCGAACACAGCAGAATGTGTGTCTCACAAATCGGAGATCCACATCCTGGAACAACACGTGGGCAATTTAGAAAACCAGGCAGAGGAAGCGGAGGGACGCGCCCGGAGGAATAACATATGCATCGTGGGATTACCGGAAGGAGCAGAGGGACCCAACCCCACGAGTTTATCGAAACAATGCCTGAACTATAGGGAACGAAAATAAATCCTAGAGCATTTCCGGAAGGGAGGAACGATACAAAGGGCATCGGCAAACATAACGGCATACCCGGACTACACATTGCTGGTACAAAGATGACGCATGAACTACGGTGCAGTGAAAAGAAGACTGCGTGAAGCGGGGTATAAGTACATGTTAATATATCCGGCGAAACTGAAGGTGTTCCACAAAAACAGAGCATTGTTCTTTGACACTCCGGAGGATGCGTCAGAGTGGCTTGACACACAGAGCTGCCCACCGGAATCAGGTATCCAGAAGGAAGACGATGCAGATAAGTAAAATGGAGACTGTGGCACCTATGGTGTCGCAGTCATAGACACTGGGACTAGAATATAGCCAGGGCAAAGACTGTTGAAGCAGGGCGACCAGGGCTGCATAAATATGGTCCTTTGAGCACGAGAATTTATTGCAAGGTGTAGGAGCCTAACGGAACCAGCTCTCCCACCCCCACAAATAGACCAGTTAGGTTACCGGTAGATCGGTGACACCCTGCTGGGTTCCTGCTCTTGGCACACCAAGGTAGGACCAAATGCGGGGGAGCATGAGATCCAGGGATGGAGCTGGGCACCAGTTGGGGAAGGGCAGGGAGGAGGGAGGGGTGGGAATGTGTGCAGTGAGCATAGTTGGGGTAGAGGGAGAGGGGGGGGTTAGTTGGGGAGTCAATGTTGATATTGGGAGGGGTACGAGCCCACATTCATGCCAAATAGGACCAGAGAGGATAACAGAGGGAGGGAGGTGTGACAAACCACGCACTGGCGACGGGAAGTCTTACAGTAGTCACCTGGAACGTGAGAGGCCTCAATATTACCTGAAGAGGAATAAAGTAATGATGTACTTGAGAAGGCTGAAAGTGGACATAGCATTACTACAGGAAACCCACCTGACTAAAGAGAAACTAGAGGTGGTTAAAAAAAAGTGGAGAGGGACCACCACGGGAGCGACATTCTGCTTACGCAAGGGGGGTGGTCACCTGGGTGGCACCTCATGTACCGTTTCAGATGCTTCAGGCCACGGCAGACCCAGAGGGAAGGATGATAGTGGTACGAGGGATGCTGGAAAACAGAACTGAGCATTATAAATTCATATGCCCCCAACCAAGATACTGCGGCCTATTTCAGGGCCTTATACGGTAAAATTAGCCCCCTACTGGGCGGCGCGATTCTATGGGGAGGGGATTTCAAATGCACGTTGTACCCCAAAATGGATAGGTCAGATAGTAAAATAGGGCCTGTAATGCTTTCCCCTGCCGCGAAAGCATTACAGGCCCTGCTGAGAGAATTTGGTCTAGAGGATATCTGTTGACAACAACACCCAAAGGACAGGCATTATTCACACTACTCTGCCCCACACAACCTGTATACGAGATTGGATTATATGTTTGTTGCCTCGGAACTTGTAGGGGAAATGACAGGCTCGGAATACAAGGCGAGAATACTATCAGACCACTCCCCCCTGGTCTTGGAGTGGAGACACCAACCCCCTAGAGCGAGATTCTCGACATGGAGGCTCAGAGCTGAGGCCCTGCAGGACTCAGTATTCCGAGAGGATTTAAGGGAGGCGATCATAGAGTATTTTGACACTAACACAGGAAGCGTGCAGTCAGAGGGAACCTTATGTGAGGCGTTTAAAGTGGTAGTACGAAGCACGTTCATATCCAAATCCAGAGGGCTCCAAGGGGGCATAGAGCGAGAGCTACAGGAGACAGAGAAGGAACTGGAAGAGATGATGCAGAGGGGGGGCACCTCACAGGAGGAAGCCGAACAGATGAATTCACTACAACAAACCAGTAGGGAGCACTGGGACAGATTATGTAAATTAAACTATAAAAAATATACCGAAAGGCAACATGCGGGGGGAGAGAAACCGTGAAGGCTGCTAGCCTGGCTATATAAAAATGAGACACCGAGACCAGTGGTCAGAGAGATAAAGGGAGAAGAAGGCCAGACCTGGGACACCCAAGAGGGAGTTGACGAGGGATTCCTTAGATTCTACAAACGCCTCTATGAGGACAAGGGGGAAGAGATGGGGCGGGAGATTCAGGAAACACTGGAAGACATAGGGTTACCCAAATTAAATGATGAAGAACGGGAGAATCTAGACGCCCCAATTACACTAGAGGAACTAGAGATAATGGTTCAGCACCTACCCACGTGTAAGGCTCCGGGTCGGACGGGCTCCCTAGTGAGTTTTACAAAACATAAGCAGGAAGTACTCCCTACACTACTCGCCATGCTAAATGAAGCGTTTGAAAGGGGAAGGTTGCCAGAGTCTGAGGGAGGCGGTGATTATTCCGCTCCTAAAATCGGGCAAGCCTAGCACGGATTGTGGGTCATATAGACCCCTATCCATGCTGAACCAACATAGCAAAATCCTCACAGCAGCGTTGGCAAACAGACTCAAACGGGTAATTGGCAAACTTATACACCCCGATCAAACAGGCTACGTTCCAGGCAGGAACATAACTGATAACCACATGAAACTCCACGACATCATAGAACAGAGAGAGAAGGACCCTGCGAAATGGCAATAGTCTCGCTGGATGCAAAAAAAGCCTTCGACTGAGGTGGCCGTGGTTGTTGGCGGCCCTGAAAGAATACGGGATGGGTCCAGGGTATTTGAGGTGGGTCAGGATGGTATACAGCTCCCCGATTGCAAGGGTCAAAACGGGCGCGATAATCTCAGACAAATGGCAACTCAGTAGGGGCACTAGACAGGGCTGCCCCTGGTCGCCCATGCTTTATATTCTTGCATTAGAACCATTGGCAATCTGTCTCAGACAACAGTACGGGGAGATAGGGATCCACACGAAGGGGGGAAAGCACCCAATATCTGTTACGCTCACCTGGTATCCACAGGGACGCCACCCAGCCGGGTTACTCACTGGTATGCTTCTCAGCTTTGCCCTGATGTGGTCTGGGGGGAAGGTTCTGCCTTGTGGTAGAATTAAGCGTGCTCTCCAGCCTGCCTTCTTTGCAGGGGCGCGTTGTCTTTCATGGGCGAGTGCGGTCCAGTTACTTCACGGACGCCGGCCCGTTTGATATTGTTCAGGTAGGTTTTATTGCTGTTCTTTAGTTTTGTTGCTATCCTGCATGCCTTTCTTTGTTTAAAATGTCTTTTTTTTCTCCCTTAGGTATGCAGAGCGAACTGGCTTGGTTGAGCCCCGCTGGTAAATGTTGGCGCATTAAGAGCGCTATGATGCGGTAAGTAAGCGCTATGCGCAGCGCTGCAAAGTCTTGCCTTTGCTAACCTGTGTTTTCCTTCCTTGTAGGTCGCGGTGTTCTTCAGCACGAGTGGAATGTCCGGAGTGGTGCCAGCCGAGAGGCGACCAGCCAGGTAAGTCTTTTGAGCAGTTCGCAATTTGTAAATGTCTCTACTGCTTTCTTTAATGTTGCCTCTATCTTCCTCTTTCAGGTCGTTCTGTCCGGGAGGCGTGCAGATTTGAGGAAGCTGTTCTCAGTAGCTGCGAGTGTTTAAAGATGAAGACTGCAGATGAGATGCTGCTGCTAATGATGTTCCTTTTGAATCCTTGCAGGTTCTGCTTCACCGAGGGAATAGCTGGACACAGTGAGCGTCACTTTGCAAGCTGCAAAGTAACGCAAAGCGTGTTTTCTTGCTCGGGTGTGGTTTAAATAGCCCCAATAAAATAGTCCAGGAAAAGTAGTCCCTAGGCTACCACACCCAAAACACTAGACTGCATAGCTTGGTTCTTATGAACCAAGCTATGTGGATGCCTCCATGTTGGCTGACAATAAAAGTAGTTCCCAAGCACATTGTTTATTCCCCATGAGGGCTTTTCAAGAGGATGCCAGGCTCTAGAGGCCTGAGTCCTGACTCCACCTGGCCAATGGATTTGCCAGAGGGGGTTTTGGGCGAGGGTTGTGACAGCATCATTGTACGCCGACGATATGCTGTTGTATCTGCGCTTCCCAGAAGAAAACCTACAGTATGTCCTGGAGGTGATGGAACGCTATCAAGTCAAGCATGTTCCCTCTGGGCAGATACAGGGGGGCCCCGCATGGCAACCTACCGGTTTTGCCGATACCCTGGCAGACCAGGACATTTAGATATTTAGGGATTAATATATACCACACGGCTGCAGATGAATACAAATACAACACAGAAAGGGCAGTGGAAGGCATCAAGAATAGTATGGGGTTCTGGTCCAAGCTCCCCCTGGCCATGGTGGGAAGGGCGGCTTTGATTAAGATGGTGGTTCTGCCCAGGCTGCTACATTTCTTCACGAACATCCCATACATGCTCCCAAACGCTTTTTCATGAAACTCCACAGCTTATGCAGGGGCTTCATATGGCATAACTCTAGGAACAGGGTAGCCCTTTGGAAGTTGCAAAACTTGTGTGATAAGGGGGGCATAAACCTGCCGAACTTCGAAATATATTACCTGGCAGGACAGCTCCAGTATGTGGCCAGATGGTTGTCCGAGGAAGAAACGGCCATAGCAAGGCTATTGAGCAAGGATACGGCCCCCTTTTTTCTAAGAGAGGTGGTATGGCTACCTAAACCAGAGATGCAAGGAAGTGCATGATTGTTTGAACTGGGCTGGAAAATATGGAGTAGGGCATGCCAAATAGTGGGAAACCCGACCCCATGCTCCTTGCAGGTGCCGCTAGTGGCGCTATGCAGTGAGGACATGCAAATGATAAAAGGTATTTGCAAATACTGGGAGCCGATGTGCCTCGTGACCCTCGGAGACATATGGCAAGAGGGGGAGGTACTAGATTGCCAGAGGATAATGGAGGACACCGGGGTCCATAGAGGTCAATATATCACATACACAAGAATCATCAAACGATCGTGTGAAAGGTGGCCTGAGGTAGAGCTAGCGGAACAACCCGATAAAGTCATTGAGACGATGTACGATATCTCGGTGGGGGGGCATGAAATATCCCGCATATATGAACTATTGATGTCTAGGGTGGCAAGGAGGTGCTCCAACTGAGGCGGGACTGGGAGGAGGAGGTGGGAGAACCTATGCAAGATGGGCAATGGGACAGGGCTCAAAGGTATCATAAGAAGGTGTCCCGTAACGCGAAGCTACAGCAGATCCAGTTATACGTCACCCACAGGGCATACATGACCCCTAGCAAAATTGCCAGGTTTGGAGGCCCAGAGATACAGAAATGCCCATGGTGTGGGGAGGTGGACACTGGGATGCTACACATGTTCTGGGCATGTCCGGAGGTGGGCAGATTCTGGACGGAGGTCGAGCTACGTCTGTCCCAAAAAGGGATTATGATGGAGGTGGAGTCAGTATGGGCATGCATGCTGGGGGGTTTCGCCAGACCACGCAACCCGAAGCACATTAGTAAGATGAAAGATCTGGCCTACATCTTGGCCAAGCGGAGAATTGCAATGGGCTGGAAAGCAGCCCAAAGACCCAAAATAGAGATGTGGTGGGCTGATCTCCTGAAGTAGGCAGAAGCAGAGACGGCAATCTGGTATGAAGCAATCAGTAGGGGAGGGGAGGAGGAAGCGGGACCCTGATAGCATGGAGACAACTGGTGGCCACGATGGCAGGACCATCCCATGCTGAACTCAGTGAAGATGACATGCTTGGGAACAATGAGGGAGACAAACCCTGAGGAACGAAATCGGTGGTATTGAAGTGGGGGCTTGAGTTAAGGGGGCAGGAGGGGGGAGCACTGCGAAGCATAACGTGTTTACAATGACGTGTAACATATATATGTGTATGTCCAAAATGTTGGTAAAGTTTGGTGTGTTTATAAAATAATAAAAATTGTTTAAAAAAAAAAACTTGAATTGGTTCATGGTCAAGCAAAGGATCTCATTCAAATCCCTGTCACTCGCACACAAGTGACTCGTGAACCTAGCGCCTAGATATCTGACCAACAACTTCTTATGCAACACTTCTCATCGCCCCACCAGATCTGAAAACGCACATTGCCTCAAAATCCCTAGGTTCAAGTTGCTGGAGGTAGCAGCTTTCCAGTCCTCACAGCGAAATTGTGGAACACCCTACCCACACACTTAAGAATAGAACCTTCCTACCATGTATTCAGGAGAAATGTAAAATTGTGGCTCTTCGCCGAAGAGATTTAGACATTTCCTGTTTTATGCCTATCCACAAGTTAAAACCTGTTATATTCAGCTAATAATGTCTGTAATGTCTAACTGTGCAACTTCGATATGACACTTGTAAATATGTAACTTTGTCATTGTATATTATGTAACCTATGTATATGGAAGAAATGCGCTCAGATGCCTCCGGGCTTGGAGCGCTATACAAATAAATAAAATACAAATGTTAATCTTCGTCAATTTGATTACAAACCCTTTTTCTATAACCTTCACTAGCCTTTTTGGAGTTGGGGTTGATAGGATGCCATATGTGGGCCTGAGGTGCCAATGTCTTTTTCGGCGAGGTTGTGGCCCTTAAAGAATTAGCCATTGCTATCTTCTGCACACCATGATTCTTTTACACTGGCATTTACGTGGTCTGTGTGGGAATGCAGTGCACCTGTTAGTAGCACTGTAGGAGATCATCATGAGTGGGACCAGCAAGCTTCACTGACTGTGCACGTTTATGTCCGCCCCTTAAGTAGAAGTCTTATTTGATTTGATCTCACCAGCATTGGCCTCCGGCTCCAACACCATTTCGACTTCCAGCTCTGTCACCTCCTTCCATGGTACAGATTGTTCAGAGGATTGTACTTCATCAGCTTATATGGTATATGCTTCCAAGTATTTCTACTTCCTACTTCTCAGTGTCATAGCCTTTAATCTTTTAAATCCTGGGATGGGCCACCTTCATTGTCTTGCAGAAGACGGTTATAGAAATGATGCACCTCCACACATGGAAACCAATCATTGCACGCACAGCAGAATTTAAAAGGAACCTTTTACATGAGCGGCAGCCATTGATAAAACATGACATCTTAAATTAACAAGATATTTACTGCATATTCTCATACTATTTGCCCCGTCACCATCACTGAGTGTGCATTTGATTTTTAGTTCTACTCTAACCCAGTAGTCTTCAAACTGGGGGTCCCGAAGGATGTTCAGGGGGTTAATGGGGGGTAGACTATTTAAAAAGGGAATTAGATGGCTGTTTTCAACATATCAAGAGTATTAAAAAGTGACAGCTTTTAATAGAAAGTATAACAATCTGCTTATATTTTAAATAGCCTGGGCCCCCCAGACAAGGGAGAGGTGTGACCCCTATGCAGGGGGCCCAAAAACAATATATTTACTCAAGGGAGGCTTGGCATGAAAAGGTTTGAATACCACTGCTCTAACCACTTTTAAAAAAAAATTTAAAAAATGTATTGCCAATAGTTGAGATAAATCAACTTTACAACCATTTATCATCAAACTTTTAACATAAAATTCATTTAAAATCAAAGAATTTTTCCTTTAAGATTTACCCTTTTCTACTTATAACATAAAAAACATCTGTGTGAAGAAATTAAAACTAATATTAAATGAGAAGAGATATTTTAAAATAAAGAAAACAAGGAGGAACAAAGAAGAGGGAAGAGGAAAGAAAGGAAAAAGGAGAAAAGGAGGAGAACGGAAGAACAGCAAAATTTTCGTACATGTATTCATTCTCTCTTGAACATTTTATTTCACACATTTTTTTTCCATGTTGTTACTTATCGTGTATCTTCATTTAATTCAGGTTATTTAAGAAACAAAGGACTCCCAATCTCAAACGAGTAGACAGCCCACCAATAATCGTTCTCCACAGGTTATTCAGCATTAGATCTACATAATCTTTTACAGATGGTTGTAGAAATGTAACTCTTTCATTGTGCAGCTTAGTACATTCTACTAGTAAATGATATAAAGTCTCTGTTTGTGTTACTATCTTGCAAAAGCGGCAAGAGTGTTCAACAGCTGTAATCATTTTTCGTCTCAGTAATACTTTTTGGGTTGGCCATAGATTAAATCTTAAAATTCATTCCTATGCTGTGGTGATGACTTTATCAGATATTGTTCAGCAATACTGTATTTTTTGTGTGCGAACACTGTCCCATCAAAATCTTTGTAACGCAGGCATGTAGCTCGATTGTTAGACCAGTCCCACTGAAATAACTTAGTTTTAACTTAATTTGGATTTTCTAATAGTGATTTCAGTGAAACATCAGCATAGGCTAATGCATTCATTACCTCTTTCCGCCAATTTACCGTAAACTTGTCTTCTGAGCGTGTTATGTGTTGTGCAAGAATGCTTATGAGCATATTTGATTTATTTGCTAAAATGCATTTCCTACATAAGGAAATTAAGTGCCATAAGTATCGTGCAAACATGGATATCAACCCCAGCTCATTTCTGATTAACGCGATTGGTACACAATTTGGTAAACCGAGCAATTTTTACCAGAATTTGGATTCAAATCTACACCATATTTTTTCTTGCAAAATTGGCATTGTTTCGGCACCATACAACAAAACGGGAGTTACTTTTTGTCAGAAGTAAGTTAGCACAGGAAGAATAGAAAACTTGCCATATCTCGCTTGAATAATCTTAGACTGGGAAATTGTCATGTCAAGTTTGCTGTTCCAGTTAGACAGTTGTGCTTCATTCTTAGATCCTGCAATTACACTCCTAAATATGTGTATTGTTGTATACATTCTAGTTTTTCATTTTGTATGGTCCATTTGATGTTAATATTTTTCTTTACAGAGGGATTATATACCATTACCTTTGTCTTGTCCAGATTAACTGTTAGTACATTCTCAGTTACATAAGTGGATAGAGTATCTAACAATTTTTGTAGTCCTATGGGTGTTTTCGACAATAATACAAGATCATCAACGTACACCAAAGCTGGTATTTTCTTGCTTGACAATTTAGGAGCATCCGATATAATATCAGCAAAAATCTTACATATATCTGCTAGAAAAAAGCTGAACAAGGCGGAGGCAAGGATGCACTCTTGTCGAAGTCCTCTATAAATCTTAATAGGAGTTGACAATAGACCTTCTAGGTTTAGTCAGATTTGAATGCTTGTCTCAGAATACAAGGCATTTATCAGAGCAATAATGTAAGGAGGGCAATTTTCATGTATTCGTTTTTTGATCAACAATTCTCGTGAAACTGAATCGTATGCAGTGTGAAAATCTACACATACTATTTATAGGGGCTGCCTTGTAGCGCTGTGCTGTTGTATTAATGATGTTATTGTTAGTAGGTTCACTAAGGTTCCCAATCCTGCTACAAATCCTGTCTGACATGGATCTCTCTTGGCGTTATCTATAGCCCATTCATTAAAGTCTCTTAGGATGAACCTGGCGAAAATTTTCCCAGGAACATCTAAAAGAGCAATCGGTCTGTAGTTGGAAGCACATGACCGATTGCCCTTTTTAAAAATTGGTACTATAATAGATTTCCGCAAGGTTTCTGGGATCTTACCCGAACTTAGAATTGAAGAGAAGATGTTATAAAGGATTTTTGCCCACAGTTCAGGATGTTCTTTAAGCATATGATTGCTTAACCCATCAGGTCCAGGTGCTTTTGATGTGCTGGATTTACGTATGAAATCTAGAATCTGAGATCTGTAGTTCTTCTATACTGTCTAACAGTTTTATAATTATCTGGTTTTCTGATCCTGTTCTAGAATATATATCTTTATAATGTGTTACCCAGTCAGATTCCAACACACCATTAATTTGCACCGGCAATTCGCTGGATCGATTCGCGATGTTCAAAAGGGTCCACGTTTCAGATATGTTTTTAGAGGCACTGGCAGTTAACATTTCTTCGCCCTGATTTTGGTAGAGCCAAGCTTTCTGTGTTTTGATCCAGTTTTTATACTTGTTTTTAAAGATTTGATGACATTAAATCTTATATCAAGTGGTAAGAACATGGCCAATTTCTTTTCTTTCCGTAGCTTCATTTAACGTTCTTGGATCTTTTTGTAAAATATATATTTCGAAGCATAATGATTTTGTGCACTAATACCAGGGATTACTTTATATACTTGTAAAGAGAAAATATAAGAATCTATTAGCCAGCCAGTTCTTCTTATACTTTTTGAAATGTCTTTATTGAGATTTCTAAACTAGAGGTATTCCATCTGATACTAGTTGTAGAGTTGTTAATTATTAATTCTGGTGTATACCTCGTGGTTCTATCATCTATGTTCTGGCTTCTATCATTCCAAAAAGCAGTGAGCATCTCATGGTCACTATGAGTTTGGTGTAGTACTTCAAAATCAGTTACTTGGCTAAAGGTTTTAATATCGACATACATATAATCAATTGTTGACTTACTCATTACTCTACACCATGTGTGCTGTGGAGGTGTATCACTTTTGAACGATCCATTCAACATAAAGAGATTACGGGCTTTCATGATGTTTTCCCATCTAATGCATGCAACATTTTTCTTTGATACCATAGAGGAAAGGCAATGCAAATTCAGGTCTCCCGCAATCAGTATGTTTGTCACATTTTTTGTCAAAGATATTATATTTAGCAGATCTTCGAGGTCGTTAAAAGATTTTGTGTCTGCTATACCCATGGGTTTACGGTATATGTTAATCGCTGCGATGATACCATGTGTGTGCGTTATATTGACCCTCTGAAGGAAAGAGTTCGGTGTTTCCCATGATTTTAAAGCTAGACCTTCCCCACTTTTGACCGTCACTAACATCCACGGTCTACCCTTTGTTTTAATTGCAGGAGACAACAGAATTTCATAGGCATTCCACACTGGTGTTGTTGACAACCAGATTTCTTGTATCATTACTATGCTATAATGCATTAAGTTTGTGCAATCATTCAATAAATGTAAGTGCCCACAGGTATTCCAGCTGGCAATGGAATATTGTTTCACACTCCACTCTTCAGCTAGTTATGAAGAGGTTCTAAGGATTTGTGAGGTGGATGTGACATTTTGCTGTATTTCTTTTGTTAAATTATGTAGTTGTTGGCGCTTGTCTATTTCATATAGATTCATCAGTTGGGGGGGCTAGCCATATTTTGTATCTTATTCAGATCACGCTTGATTTCATCATCATAGTTGGCAGGATCGATAGCTAAAAGAAAGCACAGAGCGAATAACTCCAACCGGGCTTACCACACAACATTTCGAACAACATTCGAGGTAATCCACAATCTGACCATTGAGAGACATTCATCATTCAGAAATTCTACTTGAGCTACATCACTAGAAGTGATGTCACTCAAACATGGTAGCTGAAACAAGATAGCCATTAAACTGGTTCTACACATATTGTATTGTGGGAAGGGCTCTGCTTGACATTTTAAGATAAAACGATGATGCGTGTTCGGATTCAATTTGTATCGAGAGTCTTTGCAGGAAGGTATTCTTGACTATTGTTTTTTTTGTTTTACTCATTTGAGTTCAATCAGAGTACAAGTCAGCCATTCCCATATACGTATCTGGTCTTTTTTGGTTACCATTTACTCTTATCTCTCTGGTTAACCCTACTTGGTTAGATTGAAAGTATTTATCCATTACTTTATAGATTTCTGTTTGAAGTTTTTCGGGGATGTGCTCTGTATTTGTTGACATCTTACTCGTTAATGGGGGTATCACTAGGTTTCTCTCCCAGTTTTATATGCATACTATTCAGCAGATGAGATGATTGCAATGCTTTGGTGTCCACTTTGGGTTGTGTTAGAGTTGGCAAGGGTAGATTTTCCAATCTTAAGTCAGTATCATCAATTACTGTTATTACAGCTTGTTTGGATACAGGGTTCACATCTTTAAGTTTCATGAATTAGTCTATAGATCTCCTTATCTCCGCCCTTACTTCTTTAATGATTTCATTAGAGTATGGCGATCTATTGTCATCACTTTTGCCAATGCCTATGCTGTCCGGGACTAGGGTTGGATTGTTTTTAATTATTTGCCCATTGTTCTGTGACTGTTGACTACTCATATTGGTTTCTGGTATCACCTCTTCTTGTCTATGTTCCACGATTGCTGACGGAATCTGAGTTTGGTTCGGTTTCTCGATCATGGAAATGATATTGTTTAGGGGTGAGTAATCCTCATTTCTATTAGTCTTTTTAATCAGGCCTTCCTGTCTCAGTTTTGTTAACTGCTTATGCCTAATGGAGGCTCTATTGTCTACTCTGGCACCAATAGGCTTAAAAGACTTTAACTGTTGGATGAAATGTTTTACATTAGGTCTCTTCTTGTAAGTAATTTTTCTTAAGGTTTTTATTTTGTGCCTCGATTTGTCAGGACTGTCTTCTGTTTTACCAATTTGCTCACTTATTTGTTTTCCAAATATGTTATACAGAGAACCTGCTTTAAGATTTATAGCTGATTCAGCTAACATATTTTTTGGTTCAGCAGCATGTTCTTTCTCATCTTCCTGTGTTGCCGGACGTATAATATCTTTAAAGCAGGGAATAGCTTTGGGCTGTAAATCAGATACTGGGCTAGGTTTATTTTCTTTGTTCAGTAAAGAGTTGGTAATATTTTGTTTACTTGGACAGGGATCTACTTTAAAGTGCGCCCTCTCCGTGTCATTTTTAGCTTCCCAAACTTTTATCCATCGTAAAATGCCATTGATTTTTCTTTCTTGTTTCTTTATTTTTACTTCTAGTGTATCGAATAATTTAGATATAGTCATTATGGCCGTATTCATTGCTTTCAAAGTGATGTCTAGTAAGGCATCACTCTTTTTAGTAGCGTCACGGTACGTTGAAATAACGGAAGAACTACGGGTTGCAGCGATTTTTCACGGCGTGGGACGCGCGAAAGATCTGGATTCTTCCATTGATTCGTTAGCTGAATGATCAAATAGACTCAGTGATTGGTAGAGGCTTATTTCAGCTTCAGCCATCGATGTGTCATTTGTGGTGTACCTTCTACAGGTTTGTTTTCAGCTTCAGGTACATTTTTAATTGGTGTTTGGGCTTTGTCTGATGTTTCCTCCTCTGTGTCATGTATTAACCCAGTTTTGTTTGCATTTTCTAATTCTTCCGTGGGCTCTTTAGGGTCACATGTAGATACTGGTGTTTCGGGTAGTTTTATAACATCATCCTGTGGGACTATGTTCACTAGCCTCAGCTCATTTTACACGTCAATGATTTCAGACATTATTTGTGTGTCAGATATGGTGGAGTTGGATATTGAGATCACATTAACATCTTGCAATTCAGAAAACATTCCATTATTACAAGTAGGACTATTCAAACAAATAGCAAGGGTACGCAATGTACAAAACTCACAGATGTCACCAAAAGCCTGTCTCTTGTCCGGGATTACAATTGGACACCTGCTGATTTTTCTTTCATCTGCAATCGTCGGGGACGGCTTTGGAGGTAAGGGTTGAAGCATAAGTGACGCGTGTGTAATCATCACGCTCCGAGGCATTCCCGTTTTCAGTGTCTAAGGTTTGCTTTTTCCTGTCATCGTGATGCTTCACTGGGACAAGAAGGATGGTAAAATAAAAGGTCCCTCTAATGCTCAGACTCAAATATAAGATTTTGATGTCACCAAGGGAAGAAAAGTAAGTAACGCTGTATTACCCCGTGCTATAAGCTGATCAGTGTAACAGCGTAAAAGCGTAACAGCGACTTGAGAAGCGACTTGCTGAAAGCGCGCGCGCAAACGTGCGCTCTCGTTCCTTTTGAAGGATCTTGGGCAAAAGTGGGCGTGGCCTCACCTAAAGTAATGGAAACTGTGATTTAGCCTTCACAATTAAATAAAAAGTTGGCTATATTATATTACTTGGTATCAGGTGCTTTGTCTATGTATTAATCATACCAATATTGTCCTTCTTGGAAAAAAGGTTCAACGTTCCACAATAATCCACAGTGAGTCGTGTAGCCTCTCTCCAGCATAACAGCGACTTGAGAAGCAACGTAACCACTTCATAATTTGTGACGAAGAGATTAAGAATTACTTGGATGAGAATAAATAAGATCCTTTGGAATCTAAATGAATTAAGGCCAACAAGTGTAATTTTTCCTACATTATATACATTTCAATGCCCATGTTTAATGCATCGTGGCAACCCATGTTTCGCTCTTTAGAGTTTCCTCATGGTTTATGAATATTGGATTGGTCACATTACAGTAAATAAAATACGGGCATTAAATTAACAGCTCGGAGGGGGGTGCCATATGGCCTCACAGCCAATCAGGTTGCTCAGAATGTGGTCATTACCTCATGCTATTGCCCATATTCTGAGCTCACTGAGCAGCGAGAGGCCGTCATCTTACCCAGAGGTACAACTCCACTCTCGACCCCACTCCCAGCAAGGACAAACTCCTCTGAAGCCTCCACCCCATCCCTGCAACAACCCCTTCCAAACCACCACCCAATCCCTGCAACACCACACTTACCTGGGCCACAGTGCCCGTCCTGCCCTGCCTCTCAGTCAATTGCCATCATGGAAAGGGAGAAGAGACCATGTGTAGTTTGTTTTCCCTTGTCCATGGCAACTATTTTGTTTTGTAGTTTTTTGGTTGAGAAATGGCATTCACACGGTTTCTCAACTTTAAAAACAATTAGAATATTACAAAGAATGCCGGGTTGTCAATAGCGATAAGCCCCTCGATTGAGGGGCAGGCGGCATTACCGAATCTGGTAATGCCCTGAGTGTCACGTTAACTTAGGCACAAGGGCATTACCTGACCCGGTAATGACCTCCATCTCGGGAGATTATTGCTTAAGTAAATAACTATACAATCATATTAAAAGAAACACGAGTCAAGAAGACAGCATCTAAAACAAAATTTGTCTGAGTATGTGCATATACTTTAAATCCAATTAATCTTAAGGAGTTGGCATTAAAACAGCACAAAACTATGAACCCACCAAATGCTTACAGATTTCAGAATAAGCACTACGATAAATGCAACTTGCATTTAATGTATTCTGACACATGTCTTAAAAGCTGTCTTGACACATGACTATTTTAATGATTGTAAAATTATCCACTTTATTGTTACTACATTATTCACTGTAAGGTTCCCATTCCCATGTTAAGACCTGGGGAATTTCTAAAGAGCACAACGGGTTTACAGTGGTATGGAGCACTGCGTAGTGTATATATCTGTAATACATGGCTCCCATTACTAAGACACCCGTCGATACGTAACATAATAATTTGGGCTGTTGACTCGATGGCAGACTATGCAAAACATGTGAATCTAAAAAAGATTAACAAACGTGGTATTATGCAATGTGACATCCCTTTCTCCCAGTAGTCAAATCTGGCACACCTGCTGGCGACATGCACAGCAGACTGCTTAGTTTTGCCTTACCATTGATCTGGCCCTAGTTGAAAGGTAGAGGAAGCTATCATTTCCCAATGTAAACACATTCAGATTTTTAGAAAACATCTGCAATGATAATATTCTGCCTTTTTGCCTTAGTATTCATTTTAGTTTTGACAAAAATGAAGCTTTCACTGGGGAGTGGGTTCAGAGCCTTACCTCTCCCAGGGATTTCTCCTTTATGTTCTTGAGTTTCAGAATTTTCTTGAATGCCATTGTCAGGATAGCACCACGAAGTCTTGTACTGGTCCGGTAATTCAAAGCCCAGGTGAGTGCCAGGGACCAGGACCGCGCGATTTCCGTCAAAAGCAAGCCAAACACTAAGAGCAAACTGTGGGGGAGATTGGGCTCACTCTGCTGGGTGTACTCCAGGAGACGTTTCACAACGAACGCCTAACAGGAAGAAAGGCAGACTGCGTGAGAAACCCCCAAGTAGCCTTCATGTAACTATCCAACACTTTGTGATGTTAAGACAGGAAAAAGAATTAGTTGGAGAAACATGTTAAATCCATTATACCCAAGTATTAACCTCAGAAGAACAACTGCTGCTATACCTGGTGAAACAGCAGAGAACAAACACCCTCTACAAGGAAGTATTTAACCCTTTCCTTCTGTAACCTAGACAAAAGTGCTTATACTGCAATATATTCCAAGTAGAGTAATCAACTGACCCACCAACCTACCCAGCCAACCCTACTCTCTTGCCCCAAAACAAGATTCAATTATAATAAATATATACGGTGAACGCGTCTTTTAAGTAACATAAAAATTGGTTGCACAGATCTGCAACAGTAATTTGTTATCAGCTAGAGGAATTAAAACAATTAAATGAAGGCAATAGTGTACGCAGGAGCGCCGCACTTGAATACATTTATTCAGAGAGCATTTTAAATAGATTGACATTATCAATTAAGAGGATTCAACGTGCTTATTTGATAAAAAGAACAAAGTACCTACAGTTGTACGCAAAGAAGATTGAGAAGGGCATTTTGCAAAACAATCCTGAAAATAAATATGAGCAGTTTAATAATACATAAAAAATTACATAAGGAGAAAATAAAACATGTGGGAGAAACCACCATCATCCCACCCCTCAAACCTGCAACAAACCCAGAACCCAAGCCCCAAAGAGCACACCCAGAAACTGATCACCAGCCAAGTTACCTTGCTCATCTCCAATTTCGAATACCATTTTCCAGAAACTGTGTAGCCCCACCCTTGCCCCCGCCATGGTGGCCTACGTTTATGACTTCAATGGCCTGCAGGAGATGCAGCAAAGCGCACATTAGAAAGAGCGCAAATGGGTTAGCAAACAGAAAATACCAAGAGCGTAGGCAAAGCATGCGTTTATTAAATATTAAAAATATATTTAAAAAAAAATACCATCTTGAAAGAAGTCGACTTCCAGGAAGCCTGGGTACAGAAGGAGCAGCAGCTGGGATGCCGAAAGAACAAATTGAGGCCTACCATTATTCTATGAGTTGAGAAGCGCGCAAAAAAAGGGAGGTTTGGTCGTGGAACGCAAGCATCACCTACTATGCAATGCAGAATGAGCCCAACAAGGCAGCAACACAAGATTCCTGATGCCAACTTTGCTTGTTTGCTGTTGAAGTGAAACACAGTAAGTGTAGAAATGCTTTCTTCAGGCACCGCCATTTATTATTAACTCTTTAAACTTTTCAATCCTTCTGCAAGTAATGAAACTCAGGACACATTTGTGATCTGCCCCAAAAAAAGAATTTCAGAAATGATCGAAATCGTGAGGAGAGAAAAGAGTAGCCAAGGGAGCTTCAGATTGGTCAGAGCGTTCAGACACATCCGCCTTTTCAAGTCCAGCAACATTTTCAAGCAGAATGTCTTCTGTCGGGAATGCGACCAACACTGCTTTGCTCCCTCAGCCTGTGATTTTACTAAAGGCTGCAGAACTGATACTCCAAAGCAAAACCATTACCATCGGACTAAAGAACTGCAAACTCCATTTAAGAAGGAAAAAACACGCTTTGTGTTTCGGGATGGCAACTGGCGAAGTCAGGGAGGTCTTGACAGGCTAACCAGCTCCTCTCCTGATTTTCATTTGTCGGAGCGTCGGAGTCATCGTGACAACACGTTTAACCAGTGATCTTGTTTCGTGGTGTTCTGTTATTCCACTTTATTTGCCCGCCCACGCCTGCAGTGTGCAGTTTACAAATAGATGCCGCAGCAATGTTTTTGTTTCAATCCGTCAGGCCTAAAAGCTGTCAGTAAAAGGAAGAAAATAGCAAGGGGGTTCCTATGTTCCCCTCACGTGCTTTCCCACAGCAGTGTGAAAAAGTGAAAACGTTCATATTCAAGAAAAAAAAGATATCTGGTAAGGCTGATCAAGTAAGAATGGACAAAATCTTCAGGTTAAATTATTTAGAAAAAGGACCTTTATGTCATAACATTACATTGCATTATGCTAAATTTTGAAATTAAAGAACATTTAAAAACTAGAACGGTTATCTTTTGAAAAAAGGTTTTAGAAAATAAAATTATAAAAAAGCAGAAATAAGATACATTTTAGCAGTGGTTTCTCTCGTCTCTTGTAAGCATTCCTGTTTAGTAATATTCTCCTTACCTTTGAACGAAACTTGTGGATGATCCTGTGAAGTGGGACCTGCTCAATCAGACCGCAGAATACAGCCGTCCTGAAAATTCTAAAGAACAGCTTCTGTCATTGGTCCCACTACAGAGCAATGGCCCCATCCAGCTCCGCAGCCACACACCATCTCCAGCCCAACCAGGTTTTCGGATCCAGTCTCTTAAAGCATGTGTGCACACGCAGACACGAGCAAGACACACATGCTGCTAACATGGATAAATGGGAAACTTGGAAACACCCACCTCCTATTAGCACCCAAATACCCCCTAATCCCCCCAAAAAACATTTTAAAAAAGTTATAATTCATCAAACGTGTGCAGCGGGTTAACCGATTTAAGCGTGAATGCCTAATGCCTTGGAAATTAGGATTTTTAAAACACCAAACATCCACCCTGTATTGCATGGCACAAGAGTTGTCCTCTTCTCTGTTCTTACGCTGTCTCAACACAAAAGCTTGCTTCACCCTTATGTTCCCCAGTGAAGCACTTAACACAGGACAATCAACTGAACCGTCTTAACAGCAATAATATGTGAATAAGGACCAATCACTTCTGCCTGGTAGCCTATTTACTAAACTCTCATAAGGTCTAGCCTCTGTGTCCTGTGGCTGAGGCAAACTATAATAGTTTTAAATAGTTCCCGCTCAAGACGAATTGTATGAAGAAGCATGAAGGCCAGATCGGTGATTGGTGCATGGGGGAATATGTGGAGAGAATTACTTGAGCAGAAAACCTAGCACTGTAAGCAATAAATCTACCATTATCTTGAATACATTTCTACAAAAGTAATACCACCATTTCAAGAGCATGACAAAAAGAGTGGGAGACACTGAAGCATTTTAAACGACAAGCAGGAAAGGAAGGACTGTAAAAAACACTGCATATTCGGAAAATAAGATCTTGAAATCAACAAATGTTCAAAAGTATCAAGTTTGGGCAAGGTGGCAACTCTGTACATCTCATTAGCACGACTGACACACTCCTATGCTGCCAACCTGCCCCTAAACAAATAGACCTTGACCAACATTATTTTTCTTTTCTTTGAACGCACTAAATAACATAACAGATCCTAATTTGCAGCTTTAAAGTCCTAGGAATCTGGAGTTTTAGTGACGTAAGTGACAAATATATGGCTAATACCACTTACAAACAAAATCAAAGATCCATCCAACGTTTCCTGTCTACTCACATTAAGTTCAAAATGTGCTGGTTTTTCTGGTATGTAGAAAAACATTGTAAAGAATCAGACACTCTCTGTGGTCAAAACAATGTTGCTGAGCAATACTATTGTGCTGGAATCTGCAATAACTGTCATCTGAACATATTCAAATACTATCCTGGCAGGTATTATTCAAGTCAAATACTTCACATTCAAAATGTCTGTATTTCAGACTGAACACCAATCAAACTACACCTGGGGACAGATTACCAACATGAAATACATTATTCCTGACCAAGAAAGTGGTTACATCAAGGATCAGGTTACATACAAACTATCTATAGGTTGATACATAGTTTAGTCCCAAATATTCTAAGAGGACACTATCTGAACCACCACATTGAAACACCTTCAAACGTTTCATCTAAATGAACACATATCAGTATACCAGTGTCTGCTAGACATAAAGGAGCAACAGGTTATACCACATAAACCAGTTTGCCAAGTTTAGGAATTGATGGGGGGAGTAAAAATAATTGCTCTCTCCCTATCCAGCCATGTTTGTATATCTAGATTTGTATGCCTTAAGAACTCAGAGGGGAAACCCAATGGCTAGCTCGGACCTGTACAGAATGCATTCACCAGAATATGGAGAATCTCTTGCTGCCTTTGTTGACAACTGAGTGTGCAGAACATTCAGATAGGGTCAAGATCAGCCATCTCACCAATATGTCTATGAAGTTCTCTCCTGCAGAAATCAATATTTCTTAGAATGTGTCCTTTGTGTCCAAACAAGAAAGATTCTTAACCAACGAGACTGTTTTGCTTCTAAGTATGGATCAACTAAAATCCAAAAGCCAAGACAATAACTAACCTATCCATAACTACTTCTGGGAGTGCGATTGTCCATCTCCATATTCAAAACATTTCTCAACCTCCAGTATATTCATCTTCATTTTACATGCTGACCAGTTTAACATAGGCTGCTATACCCTGAAGAAAATAGACAGCACTGCTGCTGAGGGTCAAAATATTGCACAGTAATGTGCCTCTTCTGCTCCTAAAGGCAGGTCTCCCGATTGTTGCACTTCAGACAAAGTCGCTCATCAAAAAATAGGTTTTGTCGTACACATTCTGATGTTTTGCCCTATATATTTTAATGGGTGAGGTAACATGTCTTTGTTTAATCCCCAATGACACTCTTGAACGTTGACATTGTTTGACAATAGTGAGTGTTGCTTAGACTTTTCACAAGACCTATCAGATCGTACCCGAGATATTTTGTCACAACCTCATTGAAAGGACTTTCCGTGAAGAGGATGCAAAGCATAGCATTTTTTAGTCTTAGCACCCAATAGAAAACAGGTTTTCGCCATAATTCTGTTAATTCTTGGATTTCTGATTTAGGCTAGCTGAACGGGATACATACAGATCTGTGCATAGAAACATCTGGGACAATGATCAAAAAGATGGCAGAGCACGTCAGAGTTACACTTGTCCCTGCCCTGCATGCATGGTGGGTTTTAAATAGTGGAGATAGCGACATTGATCTATATCACAATCTCCTCTTGGTTCAGAGGTCTAGGCAAAGGACAATCTCACAGTACTATACTTGGAGCTGTCCATTATACTATGTAAGGATTAATGAATCATTAAGTTAGGGATGTTTATGCTTCCACTAAACTTTAAACTAGAAAAGAAACGTGAAGTGACCAGACGGTGGCATTTACCGCTTTTAAAAAGCATACTTAAAAATTGAAATTGGAGAAGGAAGTTAAGCTCAGTGCGCAGATCCCAAAGTTCTCATTGAAAGTCCATAAGACAAAGTATAAATTTGGCTTAAAGTCCCAATTTATTGGTCTCTGAACAGCCGACACGTGTTTTCACCTTTCAGGTTGTTTTCAAGGCTGTACATTAATCAAAAAATGATATATTCATGTATTAAGGTAAGAGACCATGAACAAAAATTAATAGAACATAATGAAAAACATGAAAAAAGAATAACATACCAGTATTCAATACATGGTTGAAGCCAATGGAAAAAACACAATAATGATCCAAAATGAAACAGAAAGAAAATCAAAATTAGTATGAGCTAATTGAGCATGGTTGTTATCAAAAAGAGAAAGAAAAGATAGAAAAGTATTGCACTCTTGATGATAATGCGCATGTGGGAAGTTGCAACATACCGTGCTTCCAAAGTCGTGATGAGCAGATTAATGTATGAAGCAAGAATTTGTAGCCTAAAAACAATGATGAAATAACCCTTAATAGTGTGTACACTACTGTTGAAAATGGTATTAAAGGTAACTTATAAGTAAATGCACAATGCAATGTAAATGATGGCATCGGATGGGTCACTGAAGCCATTTCTCAGTATCTTGATAACATTTTCCAACCTTTTGTCATAAAAATGAGTACCTACATTAGGGACAGTACAGAAGTTTTACAATATCTGCAAACTGTTGTATGGCAACCCTCCTTTCGTCTGGCCACCCTTGATGTTGCAGCCTTCTACTCTAACATCAAGCATGATTTAGCCATTCAGGCAATTGATTACATCTTTTGCAATACATAAGCATCTTATCATTGTCACATACAAATGGTTAAATCATTTCTTAAATTTGCCATTGCGAACAACGTTTGTCTCTTTAATAATGTGTACTATTTTCTTGATAAACTGGAATTTAACAACAAACTGGTGTGTTGGAAAAGATGCATAGACGATGTTTTAATCATTTGGCAAGGTACTAATAGCTCATTTGAAGATTTTGTTACCTATATCAACACCAATAATTTTGGAATTACTTTGTCTAGCCACTCAAGCTCCACTATGATTACTTTTCTAGATCTATAAATTTTTATTGAAGAAAACACATTGCAAACCAGAACTTTTCGCAAACCTACATCTGTCAATGCCATATTGCATGTGAACAGCTGTCATCAAAGAGCTACCATACATAATATCCCTTGTGGTGAGTTCTACAGAGCAAGGAGAAACTGTTCAAAGGATACTGATTTTCATACAGAATGTACACAGCTTACCACCCGTTTCAGGCAACAAGGTTATCCAGCTTCCTTACTATCTAAGGCATCCCATAAATATTCATCTGTTAAACAGGTGGAATTGTTGGGTACCAAATCTAATTTGGACATCAAACAGAGACCTGTCTCTCTAATCACTCAGTACACAAGTGACTCCTCAACTGTGTTCAAAATTGCATCTAAACATTGGCATCTGTTAAAATTGGATCCAGACCTTACACCATATGTCTCTGACAGGCCAAACTTCATTTTTACTAAGGCTAATACTCTTCGTAATAGACTTGGTCCTTCCTTTCTTGATACTCCCGATGCTGAAAGACAAACAATATGGTTGCAACACACGAAGGGTTTTTTCAAATGTGGAAATTGTAATCAGTGCCAATATGCCCATCCTAGTTGCAGACTTTTGTAGATCAGAATGGGATTCAAACTGTAATTAGTGATCTCATCAATTGTAAAACCAAATTTGTGGTCTACGCAATCATATGTGTCTGTAAGAAACTATATATAGGAAGTACGATTAGGCAATTAAGAATCCGTATAAGAACATTTGTCAAGTCTCAACAAAACTGGTGTCAATTTACCATTAGCTTTGCACTGGCAAACAGAACACCAATTAGCCAATAAATCGGATATACGGTTTGTGGGTCTGGCCAGGGCATCTATCGGCAAACGTGGTGGCAACCTTTGCATGAAACTTCAGAGACTTGAATGTAAACTTATCTGCCATTTTAGATGCACTAAAGTTGGATTGAATTCGGACCATGAAATGCATGTCTTTCTGTGAGGATGTATCAGATGCCACTGTTTGGCATTGTTCTTTACATTTCATCTTTTACTTTGTTTGTCTTGCCAACTGATACTATACGCTTTGGTTTTCAGCATTTTTTTGTAATCTATGCATTTGTACTATGCTTGCCATGACAGTTTTGATTTAATATTTATGACTAGTCTGTCCATTTACTTTGAGGCTTTGACCCTATATCAGGATAGTTATTCTGGATCACATACATCTGATAATGTCACATTTCAATTTTGTCTCTGCTAAACATGTATACTTTTGTATTGCTCGGCATTAGCACCTAACACAGTCATATGTTACTAATGAGATCTCATATATAGATCTAATGATATGCTATCCATATCCTGACCCTATATAAGGAGAGTTATTCTGGATCATATACATCCGATAATGTCACATTTAAATTTTCTCTCTGCTAAACATGTATACATTTGTATTGCTTGGCATCAGTACTTAACACAAGTCATATGTTACTAATGAGAACTTATTTATAGATCTAATGATATGCCTTAGAAGCCCCTGCAATCCTTGATAAACGTTATCTTTAACAACTATTGCCTTGAGATTTTTCTCATACATTATAATGTGCTGTGGGAATTTGCACATCCACCATGCAGTTTATTTCACGTTTATGCAACTTCATTCAGACTGAATTCAATGAGTGTCCAATGCAAAAGGACACACGTTGCAGTTTGCTAGCCAAACTAGTCACGTAATATGCCCAAACCAGATTAATTATGCCAATACATTGAATACAATGAGTGTTATGCACTCCAGAGACTCTTAGTCCTTGTATTTATTCAACTATGAGAACAACATGTTTACAACAAATGTGTGTGGGCCGCACCAGATGACGCGCACTGACGTCAATTGCGGTGCGTGCGTGCATGACGTCACCCGCAGAACGTGCACGTGCATTTTCGCCATAATTTACACTGAGCTTGCCGGTCGGCTCAAGTGTTGATTTTTTAATGCTACTTGGACATGGGGATTTGACCCCTATACATTTAAGAGCTATTACCTTCAGGTACAGTTCACCCTTTGGTTATTTTGATTATTCATAGATTTATTTTATACTATGAGCAGCACTTATATTGTGACAAACCACTTTACTTTCTAGATATTCTAATTTACCTTAAAGATATATACCCATTGGAGGGTAAATCAATTTACTTCCATCATTTACATTGCATTGTGCATTTACTTATAACTTACCTTTAATACCATTTTCAACAGTAGTGTACACAAGGGATATTTCATCATTGTTTTTAGGCTACAAATTCTTGCTTCATACATTAATCTGCTCATCACGACATTTGAACCACTGTATGTTGCAAATTCCCACATGCGCATTATCATCAAGAGTGCAATACTTTTCTATCTTTTCTTTCTCTTTTTGATAACAACTATGCTCAATTAGCTCATACTAATTTTGATTTTCTTTCTGTTTCATTTTGGATCATTATTGTGTTTTTTCCATTGGCTTCAACCATGCATTGAATACTGGTATGTTATTCTTTTTTCATGTTTTTCATTATGATTGGGATGTTCTATTTATTAATTTTTGTTCATGATCTCTTACCTTAATACATAAAACGACCTGAAAGGTGAAAACACGTGTCGGCTGTTTAGTGACCAATAAATTGGGATTTGAAGCCAAATTTATACTTTGTCTTATGGACTTTCAATGAGAACTTTGGGATCTGCGCACTGAGCTTACCTTCCTTCTCCAATTTCATGTTTACTTGTACTGGTGTTTACTAGGGGGCACCAGTGGAAGGGTGCCATTGCAGCAGGCCATACTATCATTTTTTCATATTTGTGGTACCAACTAGCGCACTGTCTACTCACGACCACCAGTTTTTCCTTTTGATACTTAAAAATTGCATTGCAATTAAAGTTGTCAGGACAAAAGAATAGTACGTTTTTTGGAGTTTGAGAGTTGGCCTTGCCAAAAACAAAAACTTTATTTTAAGGAGATTATAAGATGTGCCGAAAGGGGGTGCCATATCCATGGTTCATTTGAAAGAAGGTGAAGCACATGCACAGTTTCATTGCTATAGACAACTGGTTTCGGGAGATGAATGAACTGTCACAAAACAGCTTAGTTCTCTTCGGCTCCCTATGCATCAGCATCCCACACAACCAAACAAAAAGTACTGTGCTATGAAATCCTGCATTTTAGACCGAACATCTTCCATAGCTTTAATAAAAAAGGATCAGGGCCACATTTGGAGTGGTTGGGGATTGCTATTAACAGATTTTCATTTAAGGGAGCAGCAAAAGAAAAGGTAACCTGTATTGTCTCAGTAAACTGCATATTCTTCCAACACTTCGAGAGAAAATCAGATTTTGATTGCATTGCTCCATACTTGATGGGGGTTTTCTCCCAAACATGAAACCTGAAACCTCGACTGAAAAAACTTCAAAAACCAATAAATGATTTACTAGTAGGCATGGGTAACACTTTCTAAACGCTGCTACCCAATAAGCCTTCCAATTTCCAAGCCACAAATGATTGTTACAAATACTAGCCTGAGGGCAATAATTCTATGAAAACGTCCAAAACCTAGTAGAGTAAAGGTGGCCCAGTTTATGGCCTGAAACTGTCCTATAAAAGAACACACGGGATACAGGTGAAGTATTAATTTCCCCTCTTCAAATGGGTTCTGTCAACACAAAAAGGGCAATCCTTAACAAGCTTCCACGACTACAGAATGCAGTCAGGTTTCATGGTATTAAAAAAAAAAAACCCTGACTAGGGGAGCTTCCATGCAAAATATTTATGAGCGAAAGAGGGCCCTGCTTTTAAAGAAACACTACATAAAGTGAGACTGAAACGTAGCAGAAGGCCAGCAAAGCCGAGAGCTCAGCCTGGCATCGTTTGGGGGAAGTGGAACCTAACTGGAGTATACATTTCTAATTGTGCTTTAGGAGCACAGCAAGTGCATTCTGACATATGCATACATCCAAACCTCATCCATTATATTTTGGGAGACACTAGTCCAGTTCTGGTTTTTACTTTTCATTCTGTCGCTTCTAGTCCTACAAGTTCTAGAATGCAAAGTTAATACCAGAAGTGAACCAGTGTTTCGCAATTGGAATGGCTAAAGTTGCTATGTATGCATATGCACAGTACTGGTGATGGCTCGAATATGTACACCGAAAGGCAGAACTATTATTTTTAGTTTGAGGTACACTTCACCTGGGAGGACTATTCAGATGGGTGGATTTTAAAGCACTTCTCAGAGGAGACTACACTTTGCAGTGTATTCCTATACAACTGCTAATAGCCTTACCTTCAACCTGTATGTAACCCTTAAAGGGAGAGATTTCCTGTGTATTAACTACTGGAAAGACTTGTATACCCAGCCTATCTCACAGTCCTTTACTAACTGCTTACATTGTACATTTGCTCTTTGCCGCTCTGTAAAGGTTTCTCGAAGAAGATGTGGACACTGTGCCACAAAAGTTACAACCTGATGGCCCCTAACTGTTAAGCAGGGTCACGACAGAAAGCGTCAGTTAAATACGCCTTAAATAACTGCACTGTTCTCAGAAATGTGGGTAATGCCTTGTAGTGCATTTTACACTCAGGTGGAGGCTATGCTTACAAGAACCCACAGAGCTGTTTACGTGACTCTTCAAATGCAGTACCTGGTGTGTAGGTTACACAGTTTTCTGTACCCCTTGTGCTTGTATTTAATTTGGGACACGAGTCAATCTCAACAGCACAATTTTTAATATCTATTGTACAGTTTAGCCGAGAGAATGTTTTCAAAAGGGCTGCCATATAATTCAGAAAATCTCAAAGACGAGATCATGCTCATCAATTAGAAGAGCCACACAATTTAGGAGTTGGTTCCTCTGTGTCTGGGTCCTAGAGTGAGATCATTGCCAAGTGATTAAGATCTTGGACAGACATTCTTAGAAAAATGATACTACCTTCAAGGCAGTTAGCTCTCTGGAGAGCTGCATTATGGAAGGACTTCAATGCTGATAATAGAGGTTCCCTAAGAAGTAAATGCAGGCAGACTGCCTTTTGAAGCTTATAGACATCTGAAACATACCTTCACTTAGGTCTCCTGCATGGCTAGGTCACACCAAATATCTGTGTTAAAAGCACTTCACAAAATGGTATAGAACGACAGGAAACTTCAAGTAGGGAAATTCAATAAAATACTGGTTAATCACTACTGAGAAGAATAGCCTTCCAATCAGCAGTGCTGTCCAAAGAAAAAAACCTTCATTTTATAATGCTACTTCGTGGGTTAAGATCTACAATTAATATTTAGGAAAATTGGTGATTTCTTGACAGGTTTTTTGTAATCCCCTATTTTGTCTCTACGATTTTGCTCATCACTCCAGGTGGGGTATCCTACATTCTGCTTGCTCATCCCTCCTCGAAGAGCTCATAAGCAGACATCTGCAAGTGAAATATCGCAAACTACATTAGTCGTGCAATCATAGTGAATACATCCAAAATATATGCAGCTATGTATTCTAAGAAAACATTCTAAAGGGGCAACATGTGTATCTTATTTGCTTCAAGTCTACCCCAGAAACAAATTAGAAATGGCAGCTTTGAATCTCATACGAGACCCACATAGAACAAGATTTATACCTGCTGACAGAAAGGGAGAGGTACAAGATCAGTCACCAGCCCGTGCAGTGTACCAATGACAGAAGCTCTTCTCAGCAAAGCTGGTTATGATAGTTCCCCATCACTTTAATCTGGAAAAATTGTGTTAGTCTGCTGCATGGGAGTGCTTCAATATACCTCCTGCAAACATCAAAGAACTGCTAGGCTTTAAAGCGAGCCATATCCTCCACACATCCGGGCTATTAACTGAAAGCAGGAAATGTGGACACTAAATGCCCAGCACAGCCTGGAAGTCACATATGGTCTGCCTTACTTTCCTGCTCAGCAGCAACTTATTGAATTTAAGAGAAAAAACTTTGCAAATGAGAAGTCACAAACAAAAAAAAGGGAATTACAGCAGATATTTGTAAAAACGGTAGCACTCCCTAAAACATTCCATTATCAAGCAGACATGTTACTGCAAACTTCTCAATCACAGCTCTGTGCAGACATAGATGACGGTTTCACTAACTCATGCACACAGACAAAACAGTTGTGATGAGAAGAATGGAAGGTATTCTTCTAAACAAATTTAAAGGCAGTTTATCATTTTATAATTTTAATTTCTATGAATCATCACACCTCAGCAGTGTGCGGCTCATTTGTACTTACCTGTGCATAGCACATCCAGCATTACAGCACTGTGATAAATAGAACTACAACCAGTAAACTCTTCCTATACCTCAAGACAAATGTGTAGAGAACAAACATTTTAAAGAGCAGTTCACTTGATGATCACCCTACAAAGTGCACACAGCGGACAAAGATGGTAAAACAAGATGGTGTTGAAGTAAAACAATAACCTTAACTAGCTAAAATGCTGCCTAATGTGTGATCACCAAAGTAGGGAGGACACACTTGGGTAAACACAAACAATTCAACTACACTGTGGATAGAACAGGACCTCCCAATCATGTGCTGCAGATTAAACTAGTGCGCACAGCCCCAGTAGGACAAACAATATATAATTGTTAAGGATTAATACAGAGAGAAATGCCATGTGCCATCAAGCCAAATTGTACAACAGGGTGACATATTCCAAAACAAGATAGGTGTATTGATTGTGACAAAGAAGTAGTCTGTGGATCATTAAAAACACAAAATGTATTCTCAACTTCAAGAGTGTGTCAATTAAAATATGAAAAGATCTGCAGAATAAGTGGCATCCAGTATATTGGAATAAAGGAGATGCATGAAGCATACGTTGCCTGAAGACAACATATAGAGGGAGTGCTGCAGTACTTTATTGACCTTGACCACTAACATTGTTAATGGTGGCAGCAAAACAACCAGCCTGATCTATCGTGACTGTTAATTAAAGTAGAATTAAACTCACTTCCAATATGCACATTTCTTTTACAAAATTCAAAGTTACACGTACTTGTGTATGTGCAACTTTGAATTTTGTAAAAGAAATGTGCCACAATACACAGATTAAAGATGCCTAGTGTAAAGGAGAAAGGGACCCAGGTATAAATGGTTTCCTAGGAACAACTAGTAGAAAGCTCCTTTAACATAATACAAAATGACTGATGCTGGATTATTTCCCAATGTAACATTCTGGGGGTTACTTCATCACACAAATAACATTCAGTGCACTTCCAAGACCCGAGAGGTAAAGGCCTTGAGCCAATAGATTTGCACCATATTACAGCAAATCAGGATGGCACCTCTCCAACAAATCAACACTTTGTTTTCTACTATTCTATAGTTTGAAGGCAGGAATCTTTAAGAATCATATCATGATTGCACAAAGAAAATCAAAGCAGAAATACGAAACGTATAGTGTACTCGTGGGATTTGCTCCCTCAAGTCAAAAAATGATAGGATGCCCACAAACTTAGGACTCTCAGGCACACACAATATCCGAAGTACCAGCCTCCATGTAATCAACGTAACCTGTATAAATCCCAGCCTGAAATGCCAAGAAGGGGAGGTTAGGGCGCTCAGCCAGGGGGTAACTTAACTATGGTTACTAAACTATATTAAAAGAACTTACAGGGCCAATGAAGCCAGCCAGTTGGGAGAGCATCAGACACATGACAGAAATACACAGCCTGGTGCGACAGAACATCCAGACCGCCCGGCGGAGAGAGGCTTCTTCTGCGCCATGTTCCTTCAGCTCTTCCTGCCACCATCGATCTAGTCTGAAGAAAACAAAGGAAAGATGGATGTTAACACCTAGGAATCAAAGTAAAGCATAATAAACCATTGACTATAAACCACCACATTTAACAGATCCTAATATAATGTAAAGTGACCTTGCCTAAACGTCTCCCATTGGGGGTGACTGTAGGAGCTAGATCCTAACAAAACGTGGAGAGCATGTTATTGGGAGGAGTGTCAATATGCAAAAACTGAAGTGTTGATGAGTGAACACTAAAGAACCGGTTTGTGTGTGCTGGGTTAACAGGGGAGCTGTGATAAGGGCACCTGGGAGATCTCCATTTAGAACGAAGCCCGAGGTATAGGTATCCTGCTTTGTTTGCTATATGCCAATGTGACAGGAGGCTGTTTTCCATGAAAATAACGCAGGGCAACGGATGCATTAGGCTCAAATAGCTTCTTTGACAATAGAGATAAAATATTTTAATCCCTGGCAGCAGGATTCCTGAATGATGACAAAAGAACAACAAACCATTGTAGTGCCTTTTTATGACAGGGTTGGATAGAGGGAATTATTTCGATTCAGAGGTCGCTGAGGTTGCGGAGTATAATATCCATGGCCTTCAAGCTTGAATGGAAAATGTTATCCGATGGACACCAAAGAGGGTTATCTCCAATGCCAGCTACAAAAATGTAGCTAGTTTTTGGTTTGTGACAAAGTCAGTACTCTGGCCTCGTCACAAGGGGATAAGAACCTCTCATCCTGTGGCGGGAAGCCCACCAGAAGGAAGTCAAAGCCAGTCCCTTCCAAGAGGGGGACGATGGCAGTTGAGGGGGCCCCCCATTCCTGTCCCTACCCAAGTGCCAGTTTATGCATTGGCAACACACACTTGCATCACCCCATGCCTTTGAACACCAATGCAAGCCATGTTTTCTCTTTCTTTTTTCCTCAGACCCAAAATGAACACTGCAGCAATACTGAGAGACCAGAGGAGAGAAAACAACCCATCAGCACCCCACATCATCTACATTTCAGCACTGGAATCGACAAACCAGGTGCCGCCTGAAATGCTGCTCACTGCTCCCCAGTCCTGGTGCGCACAGCATCAAAACTGCTGCAGCTGCCCTAGACCACGAGGGACTTACTACACGAGAGAGTACTAACCATGCCAATGCCCCCTAACATGAACCTGGACACGGTCACGCGGGCTGCAATTACTACTTCACAGCGGTATCACACAGGGAAAAGTGGTGGGGCTTAACCCACTATTTGAAACTTCTTCTGTTTGTGACATCTTCCAGGCGGGGAAGACAGGGACAGATTGGTCAGGGCCAGAAATCCAATGGGAGAAGGGGGGAAGGATAAGAGGAGGAATAGGATGCAGGAATTTCTTGGTTGTTCGGGGGAGGTTAAGAGGAGAAGTATGTGGCAGACTAAGACCATAAGGTGGATTGGGGTATGGAGGCGACTTGACAAAAAGGTAGGATGTTGGTTGGTGGGTAGAAGTGTTAGAGGGAGTGTAGAGAGTGAATGGAAAGGACCTGTGAGAATGAAAAGAGGGTGACTGACTAGCAGGTGGGGTGGAGTAGTAGTGAGAGGGAGGGAGTAGGAGTGTAAGGGAAGGAGTAGTAGTGTTTGGGTGGGAGTAGTAACATCAAACGATAGAGGTATGTAGTAGAATGAGTGAGACAACACAGGGGACAGAGGAGGAAAACATAGGAAGAAGGGAAGAAGGTGGGTGGAGTTGGACCTAGGGGGCTACAGAGAGGAGACTATAAGATGCAGCGTCAGGGAAAGGAACATCAGAGCGTAATAAAAAGGAGACCGAGTTGGGTAGAGAGTCTGGAGGGCACATTTCCTAATCTCTTTTGGTAATTAACAACATTGATAGTGTAGGACTAGTCTTAAAAGGAGTGTTTAAACAGAAAAGACGTATTGCCTTTAGGCAATCCCCACCAGCTAGCTCAGAGCTGAGATAGTAGCGGGTCACATTCACTATTGTCAGAGATGGCCTTAAAACTGTGCAGAGGTCTCCAGAAAGGTTTATGATTCTTATTGGAAGTTACAACACGGGTATCAATTGTTCTTCCTCTTAGTGGGTAGGTTGTTCAGCATAAAAACAGACAGGTGTGTCAGGGTCTAGCAGGGAAGGTATCCTGTTGGGAAGAATTCTCTGTAAGGCTAATTTCCCAAACCTAGTGAGTCCCCCAGCAGCTTTGCTGGATTTTTGGGGTTTATTTTTTTCTCTCCTGCTAAGAGTGAGACTCTTTTACTCCCACTCTTAGACATGATTTGAGGTGTTCCTTTATCTTTCCATGTGTTTTATGGGCTATGGGGTCTTTTACTCCATAGGGTCTCATGTGTTTTTGATGTGGGTTACACAGCACCCTCCGTGCAGTAACACAGGGGTGTCATAGTGACACCCCACCATAGACTCCATACCCTGGGACTGACTACTGTCTCCCAGGGCATGTAAAGTCACCATTGGCTTTACTAGTCCCAAATTATTAACAGAAACCAGTACAAACCATCATATGTGGACGTACTGGTCGAGGCAATTCGATTGCCCCGGGGTCTGTTAGTCGAGGGGGCACGTCTCCGTCCCCCCTGATCGAGTTTTGGCTGGTGGCAGTGGAAACTACTTTTTATATTCGACCGCGAATATTTTCCTGTGGGATTTTCCCATTGTTTGAGGCTACCAACTTTAATTATTTAATTCTCATAGCCTCGAACATACCGCCGGTTTATTTAATTAATATTAATTCTCCGGTTGGTATTTTTTGCCAAGACTCGATTCTAAAATGGCGTTTGTGTTCTCTTCTGTGACTCCAACCCAAGTCGAGCCCTTTGTTCCACTTTTTGGCGGGCTTCTCCACAGAAGCCTCCAAAAGTGGTGCCACTCTGTCTGGGTACCACAGGGGGTTGTGGGAGGGGGGTTTAGGCACCCTGGACTGAGTTACCTTACCTTGGTAACTCAAGTCGCACTCTTGTGTGATTGGCTGGCTGGCCGGCTCACCACTTAGCATGTTTGAGTGACAGCTAGGCTGAGTGAATGGGGGTTTTCTGCATAAAAGCAGGGCTTTGGGGACTGGAACTCTCAGAAGTCGCCACAGGACCTGAGAATCCGACGAGGGAGAAGCTGAGCCGACCTACCACGACGACACCACCGGTGGAGCCCTGCAGAACCGACTCACCACTTCCCGACGACAGAGAAGATCTCCCGGCTGGAGAGGCTTCTTCCCCCGACTGGTGGGCACAACCAGTTTACCTTTCTTTCTTCGCACCCCGGCCCGGTTTGTGGTCGAACTGCCCGTGCCAAGCACCCCGGCAGCTGGATAGCCACTCACCACTGAACCGCTAATCACCGGACCGCTCCTTGTACCAGAGAAACTCTGCGGCTGGTTTCTTCCCTGGCAGTGCAACGGACTCCTGTCTTCCTCCACGACAAGATCCTCTCTTCCCCCGGACGAAGCACCGACTTGCACCCGCTGCCAGGAACAACTGCCCCCGCTGGAGTATTCTCACCACTTTAAGGTACCGTGTCCGCCAGGCCTCTCTTTCTAAAGATTGCTACAAGGTAATAATAACCCCTTAACCTTCTGGACTGGGCTGGCCGCCTTGACCCTCTAACTGGTCCCTTTCTTTGGTCCAACTCCTTTTTGAACCTCTACAAGACTTTTGTGCACTGCAACTGTGTGACCTTGGACACATTTCGTTTGGATCCTCTGAAGGTGGATCCGGCCTCTTGAACTCGAACTTCACGGTTTTACTTTGCCTTCCTCTCTTGTTATGTTCTGATAAAAGTATTGGGATCTGTTTCAACTTGTTCTCTGCTTTTCTCTCCCTTTTTAAAACGAACTATTAGATTGCCATCTACGTTGAGCGCTCACCGCTGTCTGAAAATAAGTGGAGCTTTACTTAAGACTTGTCTAATATTCTTTTTAAGGGAGTGTATATCTTTTAGTGACTGTGTTTTTGAATTGCGTACTATTAGTGCCTGTGTGTTTTTCTAGATGTGGTTTTAAATAAATAATTATATCTCTTTTACACCAAGCCCTAGTCAGTGTTTACTTGTTCTACTGTGTTCTCTTGACCTATAGTGAATACTCTGTATACTGCCTAACTCTTCTTGAGGGAAGTCTGACTGCTCAGCCACAGCTACCAAGTGAATCTGTGTGGTACAGACTGCTACCAAGTGGGTTTACTGCCAAACACCTGTAGTCCTAAATCTTTTGCAGTGGTCCCAGAGGGAACTGCACAGGTTTCTGCCTAACAGCCGCCTTGCCAACCAGAATACCACGGTTTACCACTACTGCAAAGAGAAGGGTAGTACCTTTTAACCGAAGAACTCCGCGGCTGGTTTCTTCCCTGGCAGTGCAACGACCTTCATCTTTCCTCCACGGCGAGACCTCTTCTTCCTCTGGACGAAACACCGACTTGCACCTGCTGCCAGGAATAACTGCCCCCGCTGGAGCTTCCTTCACACTTAAGGTACTGTGTCCTGCCTGGCTTCCCTTGCGACAGATCGTTCGGGGTGACAGTAAAGCCTCGACTTTCTAACCTGGGCTAGCCTAGGACACCTAGCTAACTTTGCCTGACTTTAACTTCATCCTTTTTGTGCAAACTATCTAAAAGACTCTTTGGGCATAACCCCACTGTGTGAACCACGGCCCCTTCTGCTTGCTCTCTCCAAGTGTGGGCCTTGCAATTGACTTCCTGGCTCTCCAGTGGAACTCTGCCTATCCTGCCTTACTGTGGTTCTTTTTAAAAGTATTGAAACTTGTGTGCTTCCTTAACTCTGCCTTTTTCCCCTCCCTTTCTTTATAACTTATTAGAGTGTCATCTTATGTTAAGCGCTCACCTCTGTCTGAAAATAAGTGGTGTTTCTCACTAAGACTTGTCTAATAAGTGAATAGGGTTGTATATATATGATAGTGACTGTGTGCTGAATTTACTTACCTCGTTTTTTGCTAGTGTAAATCCCAAGTGTGTCTTTAAATAAATAATTATATACTTTTACACCAAAACTCTGGTCAGTGTTTGTTTGTGCTACTGTGCCTCTGTACCTATTGTGTATACTCTGCATACTACCTAACTCTTCTTGAGGGAAGTCTGACTGCTCAGCCACAGCTACCAAGTGAATCTGTGTGGTACAGACTGCTACCAAGTGGGTTTACTGCCAAACACCTGTAGTCTTAAATCGTTTGCAGTGGTCCCTAAGGGAACTGCACAGGTTTCTGCCTAACATATCCCAAGAAGGGGAGATTGGTACATAAGATAGGAGGGTGTGTTGCTTGCAGAAGATCAGTGGGTGTTTGCAAGGTGTGCGAATGAGCAATATTGGTGTACAATATTTTTTCCTTAAATTAATTTTAATAAGGAGGCTGGAATTATCCCATTCGCAGCATTGATTGGCCGGAAACCTTGTGAGGCGATTCTAAACTACCTTTCATCCTAGGCACTGATCAAGAAGGTTACAGCTGAACTAAGTGTGAGGGCGGACAACTAGGTAAAGGTTTTTTCACAAGTAGCCAATTTATTAATTTAAAAGGGTGTAATAAAGGCCTCGCTTTCCCTAATCTAACGTGGATTCCACTGCCTATGAAACGAAGACTAACGGAAAACACTCTAATACAAGGAATCTGATCCTCACGCTTACAATAAACACATAGAGGTAGGATATGGCAATTCAAGTTTAACAGAAATAATGGTTATGCTCAACATAAACATAAACCTGGCAACTGTATATCCTTGTAACCTGGTTCTGATCATCAAGTTCTTATTATTCCAAATGTCTCACTTGGCATTTAACAAAGGTTCAACCAAAGTATGTATCTCTCCACTTGTATTAAATAGTTCAACACAACATCGTCTTCTTCTTGACAAGTAAAGACTTTCATAATTCTTCTGTATCATCAACAATATTTTGTCAGGATGATTTCATCACAGTTCATCAAACACATTAGTGGCCTTGCCACTTCCTCTTTTCCACAACCATCAACCACAATATTGTACTTTAATTATTTTTTCCTGGTTCACTAACTTGCCAGGACCACCACTAATGATCCCTTTCCTGGTATACTCACCTGCCAGTAAAAGAAAACTCCTAACACTACTACAAGTACTCTGTGGTAAGACTTACTTCAACCTTTTTAGAAAGGTCTAACTTTCACTAACATTGAATTTCACAACTTCTTCTGGGAAGACACATTGGTGCGATTTGTTCCACTGTTTTATTTGCCTCATACAATGTAGGTTCTTCTGGTGGCTTAAAAATTCATTGATCCTATTCCGTTTAATAAAGCTATTGAGCCCCATAACATTCCACAAATCTATTTTACAGTTCCCCCTTCCCAGATTAGTGATTTAGCTGATCTGGACAGTCCGGTCTGCATATCATACTTCATGTGTGCGGTAATATAAGCTAACACACCCTTAACAAGCCCAACTACCTTCCCCCCAACATTTGCCCAGTGCAATACCTTGTGCTCAGGCATTCCTGCTTCTTACTCCTGCCTTTGTGGATATTCTCGCAAGGAGTGCAGCAGGTGGATACTCCAAAAACGCTATCCGTGGACCAATCCACATATGGGTGTAAGACTTCCCCCTACAGTGTGCTCCCGAGTGGGTCCCACTGTAACCTCCCATGTTTAACATAGCAATAATGCCTAAGTATGCCAATTAAAGGATTGCCTCACACTGTCATCTAGTGTCCTCAGCTGGTTGTATCTCGAATGCTCTCGCTTGTGTTCCTCAGTCAGCATTCTCCTCAGCGTTGGGCGGGTCTTTAGTTTCGGTCGGTGCATTTTCAGTGTCCATCCACTTATGCGCCCCTCATCCGCATTATCAAAGCTGACAGTTCGGCCTTTATGAATAATTTTCGGCTTTGGCGGGTATAGTAGCATGTACTTGAAGTTCTCTTCTCGTAGCCTTCTCTTGACTGACGTAAAGTTCATTCTTTGACGTTGCACCTGCAGAGTGTAATCTGAGGAAATGCCATAATGTTAGCAGTCGCCCTTTGTATCGTACCACCCTTCCGGAAATATTCCAGGATTTTTTCTCTGTCTTTGTAATTCAGAATACGGGTTATTATTGGTCGCGGTGGGGCGCCGGGTGGTGGTCTCCTAGTCAAGGACCTATGTGCCCTTTCAACCGTGAAACCGAGTGAGGTTGCCTGGGCCAATTTTTTGAAGCAGTATGTTTTGGCACTGAATGCCTCCAGAGCAGCCAGGGAAATAAGCTGCGCCCAGTCTCATTCCCGTACCTGGATTAGATTGTGCCAGGCGGCACCAGCTGGGGCTCCATGTTATTTCCTTCCTCAGCTTCTGCAGAGAGCACACGTGACTCCTTGTCTCCATGAAGCCTTCCTTTTGGGACACTTCATGTAGTTGGCAGATGTCCCAGCAGTCAGTACACTGTAATAGCCAATGTCCAAATGGTTATCTAGCAAGTTTGTTATGGATACGGGCAAGCCGCTACCCTTGATCACACAACGCATGCTCTTCTGTACATCAATATTGCTTCCTATCCGACGGACATCAATCATGTACACTGATCCCTGCTGACGGGCACAAGGCACTGATCCGGAGCAGATTATGTCTTATCATATCAGTTCTCCCGACTCATTGTCTCCATCTCCATTCCTCCAACAACTGATTTGCGAGCGCACATCGATATTACTTCCTTCCTCCACCAGGCTTGCCTGGAACTCTGCTCGCTACGGCATGTTTTATTTGCTTTATAATTGCCCAATTCGACCATCCATGATGCGGCTCTGCTGCCTGCTGCGTGGCTGTCCGTCTGTGTGTGACCGGGTGCCGCTCCGATGCTGCGGCATCCCCCGCACTGGAACTGCCTGTGTTTGGATGTTCCTTGTTAGGCCGGACCAAAGTGGAAACCGGCGAACAGCTTGAGCCACGAGTCTCCCGTTACCGTCACTTTCCAGTAGGCCTCTGTCCGTGAAGGCAGGACCACACTGGGGACGGTATGCTGTATAATAATCCTTGTTGATATATCCCGTGGTCTGCAGTCGCTACCTTCTGTGCTACTGGTGTGTGCGGCGCGGACCCTAGAGGGAGCTAGCTTTAGCTTTGCTCTTTCCCTAAGAAGCTGGTGCTTGTATCACTGCACCCAGAGCTTGCTACATTGTAGCGGCTGTGTCTGCTTATAAAGTTCTTCGCTGCTGTCAGACCGCAGAGGGAACCGGAAGTTTGTGTGAGCTCTGGCGTTCATCCCATCCACTTCACGATCTATGGCCATACTTACGCACCCTGCCAGCCTTCTCTGCTCGAGTCGGAGCACCGCTAGGGCCAGGCACAGCGCCCGCTGTGATTTGATTCCAGGGAACCAGGTCTGACTTCTCATGCTGCAATATTAGTCACTCACCAACGTGTTCCGCAACTGTTGCCATTTTAGTCTTTGTTCTTCCGGCGGGGTCTCAAACTTCACTGGCCCATTCACCACATCCATATGATCAAACAGCAATATAGTTGCACTCGATTATGCGTGCCACCTTCCGACATCTGATGCAATGTTACACATCGACTCGTGCAAGCTGGGTCCTCCGTTTCAGTGCAAGATCATAACGGATCACCGGGAGCTCATAGCGAAAACGTCAAAGCATGGCCGTCTAGCCATGCCCGACACAATGTAGGTTATGCTCCTCTCCTCCTTGATACTTCCTACCAGGAGGGCTTCTTTCCTGCCACTCTGGACTTCCCACTTTCACATCAAATAACTGCAGACAATGTCTCTTTGTTATAGTTGTTCCTCTTAGGCTTAGGCAATACTTGTAGATGTCTTGCTCAGCTATTAACTCTTCATCACTCTGGGAATAATGGTTACAATCTTTCTGCAATAAAGTTATCTTATTAGTTTGGCAATGCAGGTTATATGGTTTCTGAAATATTGCCCCCTCTTTACTTTGGCAATGGTTGTTATATGTTTCCTTCAGTATTCCCCCTTTTTACTTTGGCAATGCAGGTTCTTATCTTGCTTCAATATTGCCCCCTCCTTGTCTTGGCAATACTCCTGGTCTTGGAAACAATAATTGTAACCTTTCTTTTCTGGTACTCTTTCAAAGTTCTTATTACACTAGCATGACTTTCTTACTTTAGTTCGGTATTCAAAATATTTAATAGCAGACAGTGGGTGACTACAGAGCGTTCCGGGATTACCCAACAAAGGTAAACTCATCAGTTGCTTTATACGCATCTGCTCAATCTGCTGCCACTAACCGTACTGTTTCTACTGCTACTTCCTGCAAGACCGACTTCTTCGGTTGCTTTCCTGCGTCCTGCGCAGCTCAGGAAAGGAGCCTTTCTCAATTCTTGTGCCCCCTTGTGCTTGCCAGCCACCAGGACAAGCCTCTCATCAAAGGCAAAACCTGCCAAAATACCGCTTCCCACTGCACAACCTCTGCACTTTAGATTATTGATTTCAGAAACCCTTTCAGGACCGACATCCACTTCAAAGACAGCAGCAGCTCTGTTTTCCAGCTTCTGCTGCTGCAACTGCGGCTGACAACTCCTGCTACTGCTCCACCTTCTCGTTCTAATGGCCTGTACCTGAGGGGGCCTTAAATATTCAAAGGTCCCGCTCGGGTGTGGGTCATTAGAACCACTAGACTGCATACCAGTTTTGTGCCTCTGAGTCCCTCTTCTTTGTCCCAATACTTAAGGCATTTTGGTATTTGAATTCCCCAATGTTTTGGTTACTTTTTACCCAAAGGCCTCAATTTTACAATCAGCCATTAGAATTGTTCTGTTTCTAGTGAAGTTATTGGGCTCTCCCAATTCTCCTGACCCAAGTCCCCTCTCATGTGATCCTCCGGCAGAACACCACCCCCCAGGTTCAGGAAGTGTCTGCCTTTCTCTAGCCACATGAAAAGGGTCCTAGGCCAGGGTTCCTTGGGATAATAACCTCTGATTCACCACATAAGCTCATGTACCGAATAATCTTCAAGAAGAAAGAGACAACACCAGAGTAGTAAGTGAATCCAGAATTTACCAGAGAGATGCAGAAAACAGAGATAAGAAAAATGGAATTGATAAAAGTGTTAGTTGTGAATTGTTGTGTAGTATCAAAAAGCATTAGACGTACTAAATGTCAAGCAGAAAAGGCATTTGCTAGTGAAGTTTTCTATTAACTACTAAACTACAAATTGATTATACTTCTGTGTGAAGGGAGAAATCATTTTAATGAAAGTGAATAAGCTCGAGCAGTACATTTGGAGAGAGCACGGAATGCGGTCAAGAGTTGGCATGCGGTTGAATCGAGTACTTAACCTGATATGGGTGAATGCGAGTGCAAGCAGTTTTCTGCACGCGTGCGGTCTCAGGCACAAGACTTGAGGAAAGGACCTCATAATGTGTAAGCATGTGCTTCAAGTCTAGAGAAGGAGCAGTGGGTCGACACAGAATCAACGCATGGAGTCCGGCAGTGCAAAACTACAGCGCGGATGCGCAGAGAATATTCAGACTGGACACAGCGTCTAATTAGTAGTTGGACGCCTTTATGTGTAAATAAGTAAACGCTCATGGACTATAGAGATCCCTGTGAAGAGTTCATAAATACAATAAAGGCAAGGAAAAATTAATTTAAAGAAAAGCATAAGCAAGTAAAAATACAAGGTGAATTTTAAAAAGAAGAAAGTAAGGAGTGAGGAGAGAAGTCAAACCAAACACACTGGTGAAGCAGTTAAACGCTATTTCAAGGCTGAAAACAAACTACAACAGATAACAGACAAGAAGATATAGACTCAAAGTTTAGGAATTCAACAGTAAGGAAATCATAGCAGTCTGAAGAAAACTTCAAAATGTTTAGACAGAACAAGCACGTTGATTCAGGTGAGCCTTCCATCTAACAGGAAGGGTGGGCGCATGTGAATCTAAGCAGATACAATCATCAGAAATGCTATTACGGTGAGTAATGCATGTCTTCTGATGCTTTTGAATCTTCTTAGAATCACATGCTGTGCATAGACTAGCGAGCAGTACCCAGAGATGGTGGTGGGATGTGTGAAGGAACAGTAGCAAAGAGATGTTTTAGCACCAGACCTAGAGTATGTATCTAGGCAGTAGCGCTGTGTAAAGGTGTGTACAGAACTCCAGGTTGCTGCTTTGCAAATGGACTCAAGAGGAACATTTGCAATGAATGCTATGGTAGCCCCTGTAGAGTGTGCTCTAGGCGTGAAGGTCAGATGTCTCTTGGCAAGAGAGAAACAGTGTGATGCAGTTTACGGTCCACTTTGAGATAAAATGATTTAGAGACAGGGTCCCCTTCTCTACCAGCTGCCACTGAAACGAAGAACTGGTTTGTTTTTCTTGCTGGCTTTGTCTTTTCCAGATAATAGATAACTGCTCTCCTCACATCTAGTGTGTGGAGGCTTCCTTCTGCCATGTTAGTGGGGTCCTGGAAAAAGGTGGGTAATTCTATGGATTGGTTTACATGGAACTTTGAGATAAATTTAGGTGCAAAGCGTGGGTGAGTTTGCAGGACCACCTTATCTTTGTGAATCATGACAAATGGGTCTTGAACTGAAAGGGCCTGCAGTTCACTAACTCTCCTTATTGAGGTGATCACCACCAGGCAGGCAGTCTTGTAGGCGATTGCTTTAAGGCTAGCCTTGTGCATTGGTTCAAAGAGAGGCCCCATAAGTCTGGTAAGTACAACATTCAGATCCCAACCGGGAGCTGGGTTAGAAATAGGGGGATGAAGCCTTTTTACACCTTGCATAAATGCGTTAATTGCTGGAATCTTCCACCACAAAACCTTGTTCTGGGACGTGGTGTATGCCGAAAGCGCAGCTAAGTGGACCTTTAGAGAATTGAAAATCGGACCTGAATCCAACAGGTGGGTTAGGTACAGGACAATATATTTAGGTGTGCATTCAACAGGATTGATGCCCTTGCCATTACATCAGATAAGAGCTTCCATTTGCTGGAGTAGCAATACCTGGTGTTAGGTTTGTCCATACATCTTTGAGGAAGTTGGAGGTGCCCAAACTCTATGACCTCAGGAGCCAAGCTGCTAAGTTGAGAGTTTGAGGGCATGAATGCAGTGTCTCCCCTTGGTCTTGAGACAGCGTGTTGTAAGGGCATGGCAGCTTCCTGGGAGGAGAGACTGACATTGCCACGAGATGGGAGAACCATGGTTGACGGTTCCAAATCGGGGCCACCAGAATCATCCTGACTGGCTCTTGGTGCATCTTGTGCACTATTCTGTTGAGCAAGGGAATCGGGGGGGCGGGGGTGGGAGAGCGTAGACAAAGTTCCAGGACCATGTTATCCAGAGACTGTTCCCCCTTGGAACCGTTCTGAGGGTACCTGGAGGCGTAATCTGGGCATTGTGCGTTCTCCAGAGTTGCAAACAAGTCCTCTGGGAAGCCGCATTCTGCAAAGACGTTGAGTACAATGTCCTTGTGCAGTCACCACTCATGCTCTATGCGTAGAGGGAAGTCTCTGCTGAGTACGTCCAGCAGAAGACTGAGTTCCCCTCGAACACGTTGTGATAGGAGGAACATCTTGTGGGTTTGAGAGCCCATTTCCATATGTTCTGGGACAGTTTGGATAGCCCTAGAGAGTGAGTGCCCCATTGTTTAAGTAATACATGGGCGTAGTACTCTCAGTGAGGACTAGAACTGCGTTCCGCTGGAGGTGTGTTTGGAATGCCTTCAGGGCCTTAAACACTGCCAGCAGTTCCAACAAGTTTACCGCTGGGGACCACACGCCAAGCGCCATCTAATGAAGGAAGTGAGCCCCACATCCCGTCAGAGGTGCATCTGTGGTGAGAGTGGCTTCTACTGCGGGGCTGGTGAAGCTTTTCCCCTGCAGAAGGTATGCATCTTTCATATCCATTGTGGCCATGTAATCCCCTTGTAGCAGCAGTGGATTACTTCCTGCAGTGTTGTCATCCTGGACGTTTGAGGTTTGACATAGTTGTTCGCTGGGCGCAGGTCTAACACAGAGCGCATGGTGACATCCTTTTTGGGTACAAGGAAGTACACTGAATAAATACTCTTGTTTACCTGGTGAATGGGGATGACTTCTATGGTGCCCTTTTCCCCCTGGCAATCACTTGGTAACAATAGAGCTTGTTGCTCCTATAACCCTTTTTTGTTTGTGTCTAAAGGTTACGTACCTATACGAGGGTTGGTTAGAAGTGGGCATTTAATTTCCCTCAATCTCTTGTTGTGTTTTATGGCCCTTTTCCAGAAGAACTTGAACCTCTTCCAGGAGGATGTGCAGGTGTTCTGGTGACAGGCGTCTGCTCTTCGATGAGTGGTATCGAGGTGGTCGGCGAAACTCGATGCAGTAACCGTGGATGACGGTCTTTAAAACCCAGTGGTCTGATGGGATCCCCTCCCAGGCGTGGATGAATGATGACAAGCGACCTCCCACCGGGGTGGTGTGGGAGGGGACCAGAATCGACAAGTCACTTCGAGGTTGAGGCCGTGGAGCCTCTAGGAGTAGAGTTCCTGCCTCTACCCTTGCCTCGACGAGGACTTCTCTGCTGATACCGACTGTTACTCTAGGAGCCTTGGCCAGAAGACCAGGGGGTACTTCCAGAACCATATTGTCCATGGGGAGACAGGGAGAAAGATTGTCCACGAAAGGAATGGCAATTGTTCGAGCCTCCACGCTGGTGGAATGGCTTAGCCGTGATTTGGCTGAGTGACTTCAGCGTTTCGTGCTCCTTCATGGCAGTCTCCAAGGCATCATCGACAGCTTTACCACTCCCTTCCCCAAGTTCAGTTCAATGGGGTTCTTACAGATTTCCTTCAAGGTGGGTAGTATGCACAGTTCAAAGATTTCCCATAAATCCGTTAAGCTTCCCTCAGGTCTTTCAATGTCAGCTCAACATACATCATAGTTCTCTTCAATGATTCTTTCAGGCTTCCCTCACCCGGCTTCACGATTGTCAAATAAAAAGATATTCACAAAGTTCCTTCTTGGTTACTTTTGCAGGCTGCCCCTGCCTGTCTTCAAACACTTAAACATGGCTGAAACCCTTTCCAGCTAAATAGCTCCACTTCACAGAGCTCCAGGAGAACTCCCTTCCCAACCTTGGTACTTCTCTTTCACAAAGTTTATCTATCAGAGACCTTCGCGACCACATGGTATTATCACCCCATGCGTGAACACTCCGACAGCAGGGTCCTTATTATTATGGCCTTGCCAGAGACCTTCGCAACCGCACAGTATTCTCACCCCAATGCGTGACCACTCTGTCAATAGGGTTGATTTCTTAATATCCGTGCCTCGGCCACTCTGTTCCTTATTTCACAAAAGCATCAAATTCATTAGGACGGGCCCACAGCCACTGTGTTCCTCGTTTCACAAAATATATCCATTCACTTTCACATTAGGCTTTTGGGATCTCTGCACACTCTCTTTCCCTCGTGCCCTTCCCTTCAGTGGCTTTCAAGACATTTCGCTTTCATCATTTACTGTTGTTATCCTTCAAGAAGCGTTTAACAACGTGCCTTTTTATTTTCCATTTTATTTATTTGCATTTCTAAAGCGCACAAGCGGCCCTGGGACATCGTGGTGCTGTAACAGAATACTTCCCTTGAGGACAGGCCAAGACAGTGGTGAATATACGGTGGAGACAGGTACAATAGAATAGACAGTGGTAAAATGGTAAGTTATGCTGTTGCTTTGGTTACAGTTTGAAACAAGAGTTTGAAACAGCATATTTCTACATTTCGATCGATCGAGCAGAACTAGCCTTCTCACATGGCACTGCTCTGTTACTTTGTTTCTCATCGCTCTCCCTCGCCAGCAAAATACATTGAATTTTTCAGTTCAATATCTTTATTCTTCAACACGTAGCCTTGCGTGTAACACTGTAGCTTTCCACAATCGCACGTATGACAAACCGGGCTCTCCCTTTCATTGAACTCATTGGCTGTGATTGCTTTCGCCCATCCTTCTGTTTTCAGCTCATCGAGGTAAGGGTCTTGCCCACCTGCCCCCCAAACACTCCCGGGCAGCCTTGCGGCCCAGGGGAGGAAACAAGCAGTCTGCTGGTGCATGAAGAAAAGGGACTAGCCGGCCCCTCAGTTCCCTTCTCTGAACTCTCCAGGCTTCTTGGAAACACGGCTCCCTCGCCACGCTTTCTCCTGCCTCAACTCGCAGCCTGTCAGCATCTCGGCATCCAGTTCTCCCTGGCCTGGTTCTCTGCAGCTCTCTCTCAGCCGCTGCTCCATCTTGCCATCCAACTTGCCTTCCCTTTTGGCCCCTGCCTTCCTATCTGTGTCCTTCTGTGCTACACCTTTTATAGTTGAGTTTCAGGTGTGTGTGATTGTGACTCAGTGCCTGGCTTGATTAGTGGGGCAAGGCCCATACATGTTACTAGTGGTAATCTTCCTAGTCTCAGTCTTCCTCTTCCTCATCTCAGTAATTGGGCTGATAAGGAAAGGGGGAGGGGAGTTATGGAAGTTGTAGTACCCCATAAAGGTTGAAGGAATATGGGGTACATAACTGTCAGGAAATGGGGGCTGCCATGTCTCACCTTCCGTTGTCTCCTATCCACTCCCCGAGGATCCCCTACCCAGGTTATCCTCCTTCGCTTGTCCACCCCCTATGTTTCTTTTTATGAAACGGGGGCGTTTTACTTATATAATACGACTATTTTCTGTCTATACTAATGTTCAAACTAATTATGAGATTGAAGTTTTAATTCAGATTTTGTTTAATATTCTGTATGACTGTCTTGTAAAGGTTTTTTTTTAAACCATAAACAACAAAAAAAAAAAATAAATATGGAGTGCTGCAGAGCCGGGCTGTGGGGATGAGCTGTTGCCTCGCTGTTGCCTTGCTGTTGGCCCCCAGCTGGAAGAGGGTGTGGATTCCGGGAGGGCAGGGCTGACCCAGACCATTAATTGCTGCTTGAGCCTGAAGTGCAGTGGAGCGGAGCGCTGCAGAGCCAGGCTGTGGGGACTGCTGTTGCCTCACTGTTTGCTTGCTGTAATCTATGTTGTGGGATGCGACATGTGTGGGCTGAAGCACAGGAAGCTTGCGGGACAAGGGGGTGTAGCCGTGCGTAGTGACCAAGGGGCTGTGTGCTCACCATAATCCCACCACTCTCCTTGAGGAGCTACTCTCTGCTTATTGACTCATTGTCAGTGGGGCTTTCTGTTCATGTCCCTGCTGTTGCTGAACTGCCTGCTATTTTGCCACGCTCCCCGGGATATAAATGAACCCATAACCACCCGCAGAGTGAAGCCCCTGCATGGGTGTTAAGCAATCAAAGAGGCCGATTTTCTGCTGTAGCCCTCAGTTTCTTAAAGGGCGAAGATCTCTGACTGCTGATCCACTGGGATAAGGTGAGGAGGAGTGTGTTAAAGGGGACTATTCATGCTACTATTACTGCCTCTGGTTGCTGCCTTGTCTCGTTAACCCTCCTATTCCACTTTTTATATGTACCGTTATACCGACGGAGGCTGTCTATATGGAGCTTGCTGCTCCCTCACCACCACAAAGCAACCCCTGCACAATTAAGAGAAAACTTCTAATTCTAAAACAAAGGTAGCAGGACCCACCTATTCCAGCCCCCGACCAAGATGACACCGGGGGGCGTGGGGGCTTGTAGCATGATTACAGGCGACACCTACAAATTAATCAATGAAATCAATCAGTTCCTAGAGAGCGCCACAAATGAAGGGGAGCAATGCAAGTGATAATATTATAGAGGGCAATCCTGATATGTCCAGTGAAAGGAAAGATAACGCAGTGGCAACATTCAGTGTCGGGAAGGACTGAACTCACTCGGCAGCCAGCCCTGGGAAAAGCAGTGTGCTTTTATTGGATTCAATTAGCAAGGGGGTGCTGGATCGGGGTAATGACCCCCTCCAGGAGTTTTTGATCAAACAACTATCACACCTTTTGCTGTAACTGACCCCTTTCCCGTACTTATGTCAGCAACCCCAAAGGATTACTTAGAGGACCCCTCTACCCCCCTGATGAACTGCACAAAGGAACCTGGTACCGTGGTACCCATAACATTAATAAACACAAACTCTGAGGGAACTAAGGTTGCTGCTTCCTCTTTAAATACTCAGTTTTCTGGAAAGAGGATTACAGGGAAGGAGTCTCCTCGGAACAGCTTGTTAACATCAACATCACCAAACAACGCTGTTTACCACCCAGCTGATACATGGGGCCGCCAGCTGGGAAAGGGTTTTCACGTGTGTTAATCCTCCCAATGTAGGGTTCTCACTTGGTAAACTACCTATCCCTACTTCCATTTTATTTCATGCCATGCCGCGGTGGCGGCTCCAAACCAGTGGCAGTCGCAGGTGTCCCATTCTACATGGCAGCGCCCGTGCTGCCTCGTCCCAGATGGGGACACATTGCCATGCAGCGGAGCGTCACATCCGGTCACCTCTTGCTGCCGGACACATAACCAGCTTCTGCTGCTTCCTCGCCCCCCATTGTTTGTTCTCCCACATTCCTTCCCCTACTTTATCCTACATGCTGCACATCTGTCCCGCCTGCAGCTTCTCTTTGCTGCAGGAAGCCTTCATCCTTTCTGCCTGCTGTATTTCTCTCCCTGCTGGGAGCCTGCTACAGTCCTGCCTGCTGCCTCTCTCTCTCACTGCTGTGAGCTAAGCTGTTCAGTCCTGCCTGTTTCCCTTCTCGGGTCTCCTCTGTCTCCTTGTGCTATGGACACCCTGTGACTGTCGATTCCTGCACCTCTATTATTTACCATCAGTGGACATCACCATTCATCTGCGGCATCCAGGGGTTTTGCCTACTGGCTTTTTCCCCAGGGACTTGCTGTCCCCCAGGTCACCTTGATTACTGAATCTTCAGCACCAAGGTGGCTTCCAGGACGGGGCTGCCCTTACCTTTGTGACGCCTCCTTCAAGCACAAGGTAAGAGGTTATAAAGGTGTGCCCATGAATTAACTATAAAATATTCAAATTCAAATAATTGTTAACATTTCAGAATGATAAACATGCAATAAAGGGGTCTGGCAGGTTCATGAAATGTAGTTCACTGTCCACATGGACTTTTAGCGAGTGAGGCTCCCTTGTCAATAACCACTACAAAACTCAAATGCAGTGTTTCCCTACGCCACCCAATGGAAGTTTGTGGCTCAATGTTGTTTAATGAAAGTAAATAAGAAGGCTGAATGCAGATATCAAGTGGACCTCTAAGAAGAAGTCAAGTTACAAAATGTCCCTCCCTACACTCCAGAATGGGAGCTTGCGTAGGCGATAAGAGATGTCAGCCAAAGGGAAGGTCACGGTTTGGCTCTGCATGGGCTTCCTCAGCATGGGAGCCTTGCAGCCATTAAAGAATGGAAGAAATACAGGTGTGTACACAAACCTCTCCCTCATGATCTCAAATTGAAGAAGTTGTCTCAGAACACCTATGGTTGAAAGCCTCACTAACAGCAGCAGGAAAGGCTGCAGTTGGCCTGACACATTGGCAGGGATAAGCACTGGAGCTCTGCAGCTTCGGAGGAGCAGGACCACCACTTTCAGCAGCAGAATGACCTCACAGGATTTAATAAAGAAAAGTGGCTGGAGCAAGAACGTTGAGGAGCCAGTGGAGTGACAGCAGGGACAGCCCCAGTCGTCAGTTGCCAAACAAAAACCCTGATACCCATAAGATCCGACCAAAAACCCCAGCTTAGTTCAGAGGGAGACCCTGAAGATGTGCAGTTGTGAATCTAGCCATGGGTGACCTGTTGCGGTTTGTCAGAGTTGAAGCAGCCTAGGCAGTCACAACTCCGCCTCATTCTGAGTTTGAGTCTTGTAGAAGGCATTACCACAAGACAAAGCCATGAGCCCAGTATCATTTGCACCAAAGGACTGTCATAACCAACCTTAACAGGCTGTCACTGCCTACAAATCCTGGACATAACCAATGAAAGCCAGGGACTGAGTTGCAGAATGTACAGAATTCTCATTGACTACCAGACCCAAGTAAAAGTAGAGTTCCAAGGGCTCATTGACCACTTAGCCTCCAAAAGGATAAATAAACTGACAAGCTAATCACTTAGCAGTATACATATTGCTTTAACAGTTGTACTTGAGATTCCACTTCCGTGATCAGCATCGCAACTGGCCAAGAGTCCATGGTAAAGCCAAACATTAAAACTGAACTGGAAAAGTTTGACCGCAGGATAATGCATTTTTTTCTTCAAAAAGTCCTGTGACTCTTTGGAAGGTAGAACTCCTCCACTGCTCTGATCTTGCAGTGTTTCAGTTCTTTCTCCAGTCACTACCTCCGGGTCACTGACTGGGACGACAGCAGGTGGAAAAGCGTGGCAAATAGCTAATCGCGCACTTCTGGCAAGAGTTATGTGTTGCGGAAACAAACACCCACGCCCCAAGTGGGTTTTGAAATCATTCCCCTGTAGGTGTCTGGGGAGTGGAGAGCAAGTTCTCATTGCTTCAGCTTGCTGTAGAGAGCAGAAGGGTGGGTGGAAAACCCCTTTTGGTGGTCTGGATCGTATTGGTTGTTTTTTGCATGTAAAAGAAGCCATCTTGCTGTATTTTTCAGCCCTCTTGAAAGCCACAAAAACGTCAAAAGAAATGCAACCGCTTATGTTTTGGTTGATTGGAAGACAAACTATTTGACAGCGCCTTAAGTATGTACAGACTATTACTCTGCTTTTAGCATAATAGTATTCTTCTTTGTCAATTCCTCACAAACTAATGAGGGTAACAGACTTAGCATTTCGAAAGGCAAAACAAGCACCTTCTCCAGCATGTCTTGTTGCAGTTTTGTAGCTCTCAACCGGGACCAGGCAGATCTCGTCATATACACTTGTTATACATGCCTCTGGATGCCATACATGAGGCCAAATCGAGAGTCCTTCAACATCTGTTTGTGGTAGTTAAGACCAGAAATAAAGTAAGCCTGCTTCCTTGTCAGATTCGGGTCGTCAAAGTTCCATGGGAGATACCAACTCCACAAATCCCCGAAGCTCAATTGGCTAGCAGTCAGCATAAAGCCAATGTCACTCGCCACACAGAGAAAAGGGAAGTAGATCCAATAATAGACTAAGCTCTCTCTGGATTCAAAGTCTGGGGGTGGAAAAAAATAGGTGAAAAATTGTATTAACCACTGGTGACATTTTCCTCTGCAACTCTCCCAGTTATCCACCAGTCCGAAAGAAGTCACTCGATAACCTCTCCTTTATTGGCAAGAGTTTGTCTTTCTAGCAACAAGGTCCTCCTACATCCCGCAGCAAAGAGGGATTGTGCAGGCAGTTGCTTTTCTTTTCTCCTCTGTCTTTCTGGAGCAGGTCTCTTGTGCTACTGTATTTTACCTTTAAAAATCTCTCAGTTAACCTTTTCTTATTTTGCCTAAAATGATTGCTAAACAATCCCTTATCTAGCGCGCCAGCCTACCGGTCTAACTGTCCCTAACCTATCCAGATCTATAGTTAGAAAATTAAACTTGCTATATGCTGGGTCTCTATGCCCTTCTAAGGCTAGTCGGAATAATTGGAGTACTTGTGAGGAAGAGAAGAGTTCTAAGCTCAATGGAATTAACCTCTCTTCCCCTCAGAAACAAGGCTCTAAAAATAACATGATAACTCTCATCAATTTTCAAGTGACTCTGAACGGTTGTATAGGAATTGTTTGTTTTACAACTGTTCAAATTACAATTGACCTTTTCACAATTGACCTAATTGTGAAGGTCAATTGTAACATATATGTGGGGGGAAACCCCCCACAACCCCCGCCCAATGCCATATATATATATAGTCAATTGTGAAAAGGTCAATTGTGACCCTTTAAATTCGGTCAATTGTTCATTCGAACAATTGTAAACGAACAATTTGGGTAATACCCTCTGAACCACTGCTCCCAGTTACCTCTGTAGTAAGAGTAGAGTTCCTACTGCAAGGCATCAATTCCCCTATTATGGATATATACACAAGGCAGTTGCTCATAACTCGAAGTTAAAACATAAGGTACTCTATTCACAGGTTCGTAGCCGAGCCATTTCTCTGGTTCTGCATTGGCAGTGAAAGTGCAGCTTCCAGGAGTGTAGCATCTTGAATAAAAGCGCTTTCAAATTTGAGTGTCTCCTGACATGAGAACTCTGCATGGAGTGACAGTGGATATGCAAGTACACCAACATGTTGAGGTTAGAAATGAAGAGGAATGGAGGCGTGTCCTCTTTGCTGAATATGAAGATGAAACGTTGAAAGGCGGTTAAGAATAGGTACTAAGAGGCCTTTGCGCAAAGATCGTCATGCTCGTTCTCTGAATCTGTGCATGAAGACCAGCCCACTGCCATAATAGATTGCTCTCCTTCACTGGGCCTGGGTGTAAAATTAGAATAATACTACATATTGTCAGTCTCAAAGAATCTTCCCCACCACCAACGACCACAGTCACTTCTTCAAACGTGCAAAAATTATTTTTTTAAAAAATGCCCCTCCAAGCTAACACTTCATAGTAGGGGAGCCCTCACACTGAGGACAGTATTGAATAACTTTTCTTTTTTTTTCCTTTTTTTTTATTGGTTTGTTACAAACCTTTAAAAATGAAGTTACAAAAAACAAATTAGACAGAATTTAGATGACAACTTCGTATAAAGGCAGAAGCAGAACATAAGGCCATCCTCTATCATGCGCCTAATGCCTTGCAAAAAAAGAAAAAAAGGGAGAAGGAGTGCAAAGCATCAACCAATTGGAGAAAACAAAGTCAATGACATCTATTCCCAAGAGCAGGCAGAAATTCGGTATGCACTACATGATTTAGTTATTTCTACTGTCTTTGGCTGTTAGGTTCTAAGGTCGCTTCTGCCTTTAATCGTTTTTCCATCATTGCTTCTAGGAAGAAAGTTAGCTCAAATGTTAAACTACGGTCCAAATCTTGAGAGAGTTGCTTCCACCAGTCTTCTATGGACATCGTAGGTCTTGCTAAAATAAATCTTCCTAGGTGCTTTGTGCGTTCTTGTGTCAGTTTAGGGCATGTTAATGTTAGATGTTTCAAAGTTTCGGCTCTTTGTCACAAAGGCGGCACATTTGCGATTTTAGGCAGGCTGTTTTCCATATACTCAAAGTTTCTCGGGTGGGCAGTTGATTGAGTCGATATTTCATAAAAATTGCTCTTCCATTTTTATCCGGAAATGTTTGTAGATATGGCATGATTCCATTCAATTTTTTCTCCTCATTAGGCATCAGCTGCATAATTCTATGTTTTTTACACGAGTCGCCTGTGTCGATCCAATATTGTGTCCAGAGCAGTGATTTGACTTTATTTGGATATTCTAGGAGCATGCTTTTGTCTGCTCCTATGTCACTGAGGATTTTTTTCGCAACGATGGGCCCACACTGAGAGGATGATATCGCCAGACTCTTTAGTTAGATCTTTCAAGATATATTGTAATAGTGGCGTCTCGTGTGTAGCCTTGCGATATTCATTTAGCATGTTCCACGTGATTCTCCCATTAATGGCTAGAAGGCTGAGCTCAAATCTTATGCAGGCGGTTGGAACTCCTGGAGGTAGCCACAATACCTTGGACCAAAAAGAATGTTTCAATGAGGCCCAAACTTCCGCAGGACATCCAAAGGCGCAATCGGCTCCATGAATTAGGGCTGGGATGACCTTCATTTTGTAGAAAGTCAAAACTGGTATTAATGAGCGTTTCTCATATTTCATGTTTACAATGCATGCTTGTGCCGTCAGTTGCCTGCATTTAGATTTGACTTTTTCCACCCATGGGGCATCATTGATGTTTGAGCTCAAAAGCATGCCTAGATACATTGATTGCGTTTTTTGATGGATCGTGCCCTCGCCCATTTTCCAAGTGAACTTTTTCTTTCCAACCGGTTCTTTGTTCTTTTGCAGGTCTTGATATATCAGAATTTCTGATTTTTTTGTGTTCACTTGAAGGCCATTTTGGTCGATGTATTGGGCTAGACTATAAAGTTTCCATTGCAGGCCTATTGGGGTCAAATCCAGGAGCACTAGATTGTCCGCGTACAATAGCCAATTAACTTCATTTCCATTGATTTTTGGCGAAAAGGTGTTTGCGTTTTTATATGCATCGCCCAGATCTGAAATGAAAAGATTGAAGATTATCGAGGCCAGGGGACACCCTTGTTTAACTCCTCAATATGTTTTTATTGGAGCGGATAAAGTTCCCCTTTTATCTAACCTTATCTCGGTGTTGGTATGTAAGGCTTTTGCCCTCGTCATTTTCTTCCAGAGTAGTTCTCTGTCAATGCTGTCAAATGCTTGTGACAGATCCACAAATGCCAAGTAGATTTTTTTGTTTCTTTTTATTGCATCCATTTTGAGAGTATTCAACAAAAGGAGATTCAGCCCACAGTCTATGCCCTTGACAAAGCCTGCTTGACGGGGGTCTAGATGATTCGAATCTTGTATCCACTTAAAAAGTTGTTTCTGAAGTTGGGTTGCGAATATTTTGCCCAGGACATCCAATAAGGCAATAGGCCTGTAGTTTTCCAGGTCAGCCCTGTTGCCTTTTTTAAAGATTGGTACGATGATCGCAGTTCTCCAGCTAGATGGTATATTTCCTTCATTGACGATATTGGAAAACAGTTTTGATAGAAAATTGGCCCATTCTTCAGGGTTTTGTTTAAGTATAAAATGTGTTAGGCCATCTGGACCTGGCGCCCTAGAAGGGGAACTTTGCATGATGCTCAATAGAATATCCTCTCTTTCAAACTGTAGATCCCCTTTTGAAAGCTGAGGCATTGGAGAGTCAATGGTTGTGCTTTTTTTCTCATATACTGAATTATAATGTTTAATCCAGTCTTTTTCACACACCATAGAAATTTGGATTGAATCTTGGTTGCAATTAATGCTATTTATTAATTTCCAAAACTCAGAAGAGTTTTTATTATTGAGGCTGTTAAGCATTGACTCACTGTCATTTTGGCACATAATTGCTTTATAGGATATTTGCCAGTTTTTATATTTTTGTTTACTGGTTTTGATCGCCTGTTTTTGATGTTCGGCTTTTAGGTTTTTGTGTTGCCTCAGTTCTTTACAAAGCTGTTGTTTTCCTTAGAGTACTTGTCTATCAAAGAGGTGTTTTGGGTGGAAAGATGGTCTTGTCCTTCCTTATCTGTAGTCATAAACTGCTTTAAGAGACACTGCATTTTTTGCATGTTTATCATATGATTCTGTCAGAGTCTTAACGTCATGAGGATTTATCTTTAGCCGCAATCTATTGGGCTCAGCCACAACTTGATTATTCCATTGTTGAGGTTTCCTAATATTTGTCTTTTTTAGTGATAATTTTAGTTGGCTATGGTCACTGGTTGGATCGACTGTGATTTTTAAGGACACGGCTTGTTGTAGGGTATCTGATATGAAGAAATAATCTATTGTGGAAGATTGATTCATGCTTTTCCAAGTTTTTCCTGGAGGGATATCTCCTTTGGTGTTTCCGTTCATCATGTTTAGATTACTTTCCTCAAGGTCAGCACACAATTTTTTGGCCAGTTTTTGTGTTCGGTTTTTGGATCCAAAGTCCTTGCACTCGATCACACAGTCTACGTTGAGATCTCCGCAACAGATAATATTTGGATTTCGATTATTGCTATTTATTTCATCAATCAGATCACACACCATCTTTATAAACTTGTATGTTCCCGCATTTCTATGATGCCAATATATGTTGATGATGTGGATTTGATCTGTGCTGTTGTTTGTCTTGTTTTTCCCGGAAATCACAGAGTACTGTATGAACGGTGTTTGATTTGATGTTTTTGTTATTTTCTAGCCAGAGCTTTTCCTTATCATGGTCAAGAGTCCAGCAGACGGACGACCCTTTGTTCTTGTCATTGCAGGATTTATTGCTAGTTCAGATACATCTGACAATGGGCAGGTAGCTAAAAATATTTCTTGGAGACAGATGGCGGTTAGATCGTTGCTCCAGTTCCTTGTATCGTTGAACAGATGTACGAAGCCTCTCTTATTCCATGATAAGATGTTTATTGTGGGGCCATCTGGCCCTTGTTGGCATTAGCTCGATTTGTTGCCTAAAGCACCGGCCAACCAATTCCAATTTGTATTTGCAGAAGGTTTCTCTGCACTTTCTGTTGGATTGTTTTCATTAGTCTTGATGTTAGTATTTCCATATATCGTAATTTTGATTTGTTCGCCAGGAGTGCATCGTGTTTGGTTTTTAGCACTACTATCTTTTTCACTCTGATCATTCATCTGATGAATTTCAAACTGTTCTGTCACTTTTGGCGTTTGGCTAGTGACAACGTTGTCAGTATCTTTTGAGCAAGTTTTATCTGATTTTGCTCCATTTCTTGATGAGTCTGTTGGATTTATTGTCATCTGAGAAGTGGTTTCTTCTTTGTGAATGTCGAATCCCAAAGGCAGCAAGAAGTGGATTGCATTGATAAGTAGGTCACATATTAATCTTGAATCAATGTGGAGCCGTACTTTATCATTCTGCTTCTCGTTGACAAATTCAACAATTTGGATATCGTTTGATTCTATTGATCGAAGGCCAGGCACATGGTGCAGTAATCGTAATACGTTGTTTCTGTTTAAAGTTAGGCCATCTTTTGAGTCCAACAGTCGTTCAAGAATCAATACATATCTTCCTGGTTTTTTGTGTTTTTCGGCTCGCGGTATGTTTTTTTCCACTGGACTGGTTCTGATCTCCATCCTTTTCTTTAGATGTTGTATTTGCCATGGACTCCCTCGAACAAAATTGTCTCGGGCATTCTCGATCTGGTATATATAATCCATGTGTTTTAATGACGTCCTTCCCCTTTGCCTCGTCTAGTGTAAGGCTCCGGTTTGTTTCATAAGTGATTTTACCGATTCCATTTGAAGCTCCTTGCCGCTTCCTTTTCTCATACATAGTCTCGAATTTAGCCTCTTGTTGTAAGATATTTGAGGCTTTTGGGGCAGCCTTAGGGAATATTAGTTGGCAGATTCGTCCACATTTTGGCAAGTGCTCGATGGATTTTGCCAATATCATGTCGTCAGGATGTGGGACGGATGTTTTCCCAACGTTTTCTACCACTTGCTCATTGTTGTTTTCAATGCAGATTTCATCTTCGTATGTTGACAAATTGAGCATCTCTCTCTGTAGGGTCTCAGCACTTTCGTCCTCAGAGATTGTTTCTTCACTTGATTTCGAATGTGACAAGGGTATTTTTTGACTTTCACAGGACTGTTTTGTGTTTACGAATACATTTACTGCCTTCAAGTTCGTAAGGAATTTCCTTGAGCCCAAATTATTTGGGCTCAAGGAAATTTTTTTTTTTGTTTTTTTGCCCAGGTCTTGATTTGGGTTGGCCAAGTTCGGCTTTAGAAATATGTCGTATGTTTTCTCCTTGTCTGAATTTTTTTTTGTGGGGCTTCCAGTACTTGAGCCATGGCAGTCAGCTTCATTTTCATTGACTATGGGAGTCTTATCGAAGCCAGATAGAACTTTAGGAACACTTTCGATCATTTCCTTTTCCAATTGATCGAGTGTGGTTCGAATTGCCAGAAGGTCCTGCGGGCTGATATCCCCAGCCCCTATAATTCCATCAGCATTACCAGACGTAGAGGGGAGCACCTCCATTGAAGGTGTAAGACTGATTATTTGTGATCTTTTTCATTTCAACTTGGGTTAGGGTATTTGATGCAGCAATCCGAGTTGTTCAGTAGGGTCGGCGTGTACAGCAGCCGTAGCAGGGAGTGGAAAAGATGACTCAGAGGCCACAGTGAGACCACACGGTCCCATGTTAGCTTCTTTGTTGATTACAGCATCCTCCGATATGCCTTGCATAACTTTCCGGTCTGTTGGTTTAGATGGTGATGATGTTGTGTTGGCATTAGTACTCAGAGGTTGTTGAATGAGAGCGGCATTGGCTGACTTTTTATTTAATGCCGAGTTTAACGGCAAATTTTCAGGTATGATCATCGCTACATATGCTTCATCCCTTCTTATGTTTTGACTTTGTTTTAGGAGACTTAGTGCTTCTTTTGTGACCTCAAGTAGGGCTCTCTAGTCCTCAGTATTTAATTTCTTTTGATCTGCTAATTCCTTCATGGACTGTTCGATTCCTTGGATTCTTCCCCCTAATTTTGTGATAGCCGAGACCCCATGAGGATCAACCAGGGGCATTTTAGAGTTCATCAGAGCAGACAGAGTTGACAGCTCTTTTATGTTCTCATTGATTTGCTCGTACATCTTGAGCAAGGGGGCCATCGCTATAGTCAATGAGGACATGACAAACGGTCTTAGATCACTTAGAGCATCTTTGATTAGTTTTTGCACATGAGCATCTCTCATGATTGAGTTTGATGAGGCTTTGTTGCTTTTTCGTTTCGGTTTTAGATTGTTTTATTGTTTCTCTACTGGGTTTGAAAGAGATTCATCATTGCTAGATGACTCACCCTGCTCCTCCGTACTTGGAATAACAGGATCCTTGTCTATAGAACTCCTCCCTTGGCTGTTTGAAATTGATTTGCATATAGGACTCTTGTTGGCTAGCCTGGGTTTATTCTGTGAGCATTCAAAGGGCAGGGATTGACTTAAATCAACACGCCTTCTTTTCCTTGCCCCACTTGGCCAGTGTTTCCACGGGGTGGATTCTTTTACCGGAAACATCGGGGATTGCATAGCCTGCCAGGGTTCAGTTTTGGATCCTTCCAAGTTAGGTTTCAAGTCGTTAGTCGCCGAATATTTCGATGTTAGGGATCCATTCAATTCAGTTAGATCTAGAAGCAGTTTATTCACAATAGCCAGTGAGTTTTGTCTTTTGACAGGGGATTCCACAAGTTCTCTCAGTGTGTTTTCTTTAGCAAGGGATGATGAGTCTACTTCCCTCTGTGCACCCTGTGCAATTTCCTGTATGGTAGGAATCACTGCCTCCTCTTGAGTTAGAGGGTCATTGCATTTAGTCCGAGCTTCAAACGGTAGTTTGTTATTTAAGGGATTTGTGTCAAATGTATCCAATGTCAATGACTCTACAATAATCTCCTGTTGTGTCCTTCTCGTGATAACTGTAGGCGTTCTCCAAGCCTCTCAGAGAGATCATCACGCTCTCCAACCAAGCGCCTGTGCTTTCTGAAGTCAAGCGCCTCTCTCTGCCTTCAGGCACCCGACTTTTTGTTTCGGTATTTTGCCTGGCAGTGCGCGCAGCCAGCTCTTTCAGCTGCGAGAGGGGAGCCACCGAGCCTCTTACCCAAGGGACCACCGCGGTAATATCCACCGCCCCCCTTGGGTTCCGCTCGCTTTGGTCGCCCGACTCGCAGCTATCCGTTGCAGCATCACCAGCGACCTCAGCCCCATCCCCAGCACACCAACAGCCTGCCGCAGCTGCACCACACCCCCCGCCAGACCCATCGCACTCGCCCCCGCCATTGAGTGTTCATTATGGGGCCTGGAATCGCCTTTTTCACAGGTAACGTGAGCTTGGTGAGGGACGGCAATGTTGTGTGGCGGATATGTCATGTTTTCAACCTTTCTCATAATGGCATTAGTTTTTGTGAGCACATCCGAGTATTTTATGGATTTAATGGATGGTTGTCGTGGTAATGAGATTACACGAGGGGGCGGAGAGGAACATCCCCATAGATTTCTTACTTGCGCTTCGCAGGGATCCGCTTCTGATCGACTCGTCATGTCATGCACCTTCATGGATTCTCCTCGCTCAGTGCGGCGCAGCTGTAGTCTCGTCTGTGGATAATTAGTTGTTCGTAGTAGGGTCCTCTCACGATTCATGCTACACAAGCGCAGCACGTCGCAGGTGGCGAAGCGGCTAGGTGTCTCACACGCCTCGTGAGCCTCCAGAGACTCACGAGACTCTGCACCGACTCTGCGCCGCTCAGCGGATGGTAGGGGTTTTTATGATTCCACACCCTTCTCAATGATGGAAACAGAAAGAGGACAGGCAGTCCTTAGCTAGCAACTCCACAGCAGAAACTCCAGGAAAACAGAGGAAACAGAGACTCACGAGACTCTGCACGGACTCCTGAATAACGTCCCCAAGTGCTTTCCAGAGATTCTGATTGAACCATGCCAGACTTTGTTCATATTGGGGTTCATGGCAGCGTGTGCATCTTGGGGTTTTATGTGCAACTCCCACTGGGAGCCACTCCTTGATATTAGAGGGTTCCACTTCTCTTCCTTCTTGGTTGTGCAGTGACACTGCATTCCACTGGCCAGGTGCTGAAACTGCAGTGATACGTTCCTCCCTGCAAGGGGTAGTGCTGTTTTGGTAAGCATTATGTAGCTTGGCAGGATAATGATTTTATTGGCATTTACGGGAGACAATAACAGATGCTTTTTCACAGTTTAGGCTGACAGGAGTTCTCGGTCAGAGACAGAGGAGGAATTGGTAATAGCAGCCGAATGTGATAAGAGTTTCTGGTAAGAAAATGTCACAAAGTAAATGTGAGACAAACACTTACTGGTGCTAGACATATCTGAATTGAGCCTTTATTTTCAGGGTTCTTTAAATAAAGTGTCAAATTAAGGGTCATGTTGAAAAAATGGAAACTTCCTCCAACAACACTTCTCACCTCTTTTCTAGCCTACCTAGAAGCTACTCAACCAAACTGCTTTGTCTCAAGTGCATGATAGTGGTGGTAGTATTTGAAATGAACAGTTTATCAGAATGCCCCTACTGCCCAGTTTGTCCCCATTAAAAAAAACAAGTCTGGTTGGGTGCCATTTGTGGATTTGCTAATTCTATGATGGTCCAGGTGCAGGTTCCAAAGGTAATGGACCTTTCTTTGTCTCCCACTTACACTGTGGGTCCCTCTCCACCATTAGCTTAGGACCTCTTTATCTTGACGTTTTGATGGATTTCCAGAGCCAGCCCTGTGTTAGGGTTCTGAAAGGCCAACTTAGTTAGTGAACACAACATCTGACACTTGTTCTAGCCAAACTCTAACAAGGTAATGTACACTGGGCAGTAAGGCAGACTTTAGGAGATATGAGGAGGTGTGCAGAAGTACAGTTCACCACACAAAAAACCATCAAAGATTAGAGTTCACACAGAAGTACAAACATATGGGATATACTACTTACCGTAATCGTATTTCTGATGCTTGTATCTGCTTAGATTCACATGCTGTGCATAGGCCGACATCTAATGGAAGCTGCAGAGTATTCCAGTTTGTTTTCGAAACTCGAAAAAAGGGGCGTCCAACTAGGGCGGGCCAGTAATACTATCCCTAGTGTGACGTCCACTGTACCCATGATCCCTCACGCGTGTAAGACCCTCAGGTTGTATTTTTTCTGACATGAGGTAGCATGAGGAGTAGCGTGAGTACAGAGTATCCAAGCAGATAGATAGATAAGACTACAAGTATCCATGTGCCTTCTCTCAGATGGGAGGAAGTGCGGGCGCATGTGAATCTAAGCAGATACAAGCATCAGAAATACGATTACGGTAAGTAATGTATCCCTTCTGAGGCTTGTGGAATCTGCTTAGATCACATGCTGTGCATAGATTAGAGAGCAGGTGCTCGCTTTGGAAAGAAATGTGCTCGCTTTGGCAGCACATATACTAAAATTGGAACGATACAGAAGATTCGCATGGCCCCTGCGCAAGGATGACATGCGAATCCGTGAAGCGTTCCAAAAAGAATAATAAATAACTTTAGCGAGCAGTGTTAGAAGAAGGAGGTGGGATGTGAGAATGGTCATGAGCGAACAAATGTTTTAGAACCCCTTGTCCCACTTGAGTATCTGTCTTGGAATGAGTGTCAATGCAGTAGTGCCGAGTAAAAGTGTGAATAGAGCTCCATGTAGCTGCTTTGCAAATGGTGTCAAGGGGTACATTTGCAATGAAAGCCAGAGTGGCCCCAGTACCTCTTGTAGAGTGGGCCCTTGGCGTAAAAGGCAGTGTCTTTTCTTAAAGGGAGTAACACAGCTGGATACATTTGACTATCCATTTAGAGATGGCACCTTTAGAGACACAATCTCCTTCTCTGCCTGTAGCTACCGAGACGAACAGTTGATCTGTCTTTCTTAGCGGTCTGGTCTTGTCTACGTAGTAGAGGACCGCTCTTCTCACATCTAGAGTGTATAGTTTCACCTCAGCAGAGCTTTTGGGTTCTTGGAAAAAGGCCGGTAGCTCAATGGACTGGTTAACATGGAATGGAATTTAGAAATAAACTTAGGTGAGAACCTAGGGTGAGTTCGTAGAACCAGTTTATCCTTCTGGACAGTAAACAAAGGATCCTGCACTGACAGAACTTGAATTTCACTGACCCTTCTTAAGGATGTAATGGCTACTAAGAAGGCAGTTTTATAAGTCAGGTGTTTAAGGCTAGCTTTATGCATGGATTCAAAGGGTGGGGCCCATGAGTTTAGCAAGCACCACTTTAAGGTCCCATCCTGGTGGTGGGTTAGAAATTGGAGTGTGGGGTCTCTTCACTCCTTCCATAAAGGCTTCCGCGAAGCACCAGCAAAGCACTGTTTGCTGTCTACTGTCTACGCCCTGCAGCCTCGCTGGAAAAGCCCCGGTGCTCCTCTGTGGATTTTGCTCGAGGAGGACGTCTTTGTCCGGGACACTACCTTGCCTGACTTTGCTGAGGTGTTTCCTCTCTATGGTAGCTCCGCCTCCCCCTCACAGAGTGCCGCCCTCTGATTTCCTTCAAGTAGCTTCTCCCAGGCGCACCCGCGCCGCGCACAGCGAAGCACCAGCAAAGCACTGTTTGCTATCTACTGTCTCTGCCCTGCAGCCTCGCTGGAAAAGCCCCAGAGCTCCTCTGTGGATTTTGTTCGAGGCGGACGTCTTTGTCCGGGACATACCTTGCCTGACTTTGCTGAGCTGATTGTGTGTCCCTCGTGTTGCTTTCACTGCAGCCCATTGTGGCTGTGCACTTGTGGTTGTGAGTTGTGTGATTGTTGCAAAACGCTTTGGCACGTTGTGCGTTTAACCCTTCCTCTTTCCTTCTCATTTTTTGAAGGTGTTTCCTGTCTATGGTAGCTCTGCCCTCCTCACAGTGTGCCGCCCTCTGATTGCCTTCAAGTAGCTTCTCCCAGGCGCACACCCGCACCGCGAAGCACCAGCAAAGCACTGTTTGCTGTTCGCGGTGCTCGGCGCTCGGGTGCGCAGTACTTAGCAATTGTTTGGTTGGGCACAGGCTTTGTCTTCCTGTTGCCCCCGGTCAAGTATTGTCATTTCTTGAATGCCTATTTCACCGGTGTGATTTCTTAGGAAATTTTGCGTAAATTTTGTGTCTTTCACCAGCTATAACACGCGTATTCTGCTTCATGGAATCCACTTTCACAACTCTTAGGAATGGTAAGCGCTTACGCGAGTCTGTAAAAGGTTCATCAATTAGGAAATTGCCCAAACAGAATACGGAAGTTATGCATTCTATAGCCTCTGGTCCGAAATCATTCCTTTCTGTATCCCCACAGGCAGACCCGCTCCCTAGTGCTGAAGTGCTTCCCCGTCCCCTTTCCCCTTTGGTACAACAAATGGATACAAAATTGGCTCACACTTATGCGACAATAGATGTGAACACACCCTTCACCCTAAAAACTGCAAATGACTTGGATTTCAACCCAGACACTCTTCTAAAGGAGTTGGACATCCCTTTTATGCCTCAATCTGACACCTCGATCCTGGCACCCTAGCATAATTTCGGCCTTAGAGAGGCAAATAAGCCTCTCCTTGGGGCCTTCCATGCGGGCTTCGGGAAAAGGTGCATTTTCATCCAACTCCTTTCCCTTCCCTGCCTCCGTTTACAAACCCAATCTCTCCCACTAAAACTGCTAATGCCTTCTTTGCACCAAGCAAAATGGGAAGCTCACCGTCCAACTAATTTCTTTCACATAAGAAATTACAACTTGACGACCCGTTTTTTCATGAATCCTAAGTTGCTTCTGTTCCAACTTCTCCCCACTCACAGATGTCCTCGATCCCACATGAAGAGAATTATTCTCACGTATTAGAACATGAACTACACTCTTTTCCAGTTCTTACACAGATTTTAAATCTGTTGGATAAAGGACATGAATTTACTCATTTACTTCTGAAAGACATGAAAGATTGTATCATAGCCAATTCTACCAAACTTTCAAAAATTGAAGGCTTTATGTTAGCCCAGGAAGCCTGTCATAATTTTCATGCAACCTGTCCTGAGCGCACGGCTGAGCTTGTAAAGAGGAGTCTGCCCTCTTTCCTGCCCTTGCATGGGATGATCTCTCAAAGTACCCAAACTACGGATGCATCCTTCTTGTTAAATGGTACACCTACTTCCTTTGCAATGGCAGTTGCTAAGCCATCTACATCAGAGCTTGTTATTCCTTTGCTTCCTAAAATAGATGCCATAGAAATAGCAAAACTACAAAATGAAAGAATCTTGCAAATCGAACAAATTCTCTTTAAATCGAATCTGCTTTCTGCAGAGTCGTTCTCAAATGATAGTGTTCCTCAAGCTCTGGACACTGCTCGCACTTCTCCAGATAGTCCTTCAGCTCACACGAACATATGGATGTGGTTGAATCCACCGAGATGTCTGAATCTTTGGATTTATCTACAAAACTCTACCATCCTTCGCGCAAATTGAGAAAAGCTCATCAGCGAGCAATAAAATGCAGAAACAAATTGAATAAAAAATGTTCTACTAACAACACGTCCACAGGCTCCTTTTTGCAAAGTTCAACCTCAAATGCTGTCATAGGAAATGCCTTACTGAATGCCTCTCAAGGAGGGAATGAAGATTTACATCTTAATTTTAGTCAACTAAATGAAGAAAGTCAACTGGCATTGCAATTAAAATCCTCAACTAGTGCATTTAAAGGAGGGAAGAAAGGGGCATCTACCCCCCTCCTCAAACCGATTATTGAGAGTGTAATGGAAGAGAAAAGTACATCTGTGCGCTCTTCCCGCACTGCAGATATTGCCTCTTCTAGTTCTTTGATACAAGCAAACTTGAATACGTTTTTTCCTCTCTTAGAAAACAAAAAAACTTCAGGTATTAATGTTAAAAATAATTCTACCAACGGTATGTCTGAAGCTATTGCGCCGGTGCCCTTGGTGGTTCAGGCAATGATTCATCAAACTTGTTTGGAGCCACCATTGATGAAACCCCCCACGTCAAAGGTGCCTAATATGTTACCTCAAACTATGCTACCATGTGCAAGTTCACAATTGCCACATCTTTCAAGTGCAGAGTTTGAAGGACAGCCTGATCAACTTTTACATGATACTTGCTTATCTACCTCTGCTAATACGCATGATCCTTTGCCTCATGATAAACTAAACCCTGCCCATGTAAAGACTGTTCCAATGAGTTCATCTCCTTGTCCCCTGGTGATTCATAATCAAAAGTTAGTTGCTTTTGATGACATCTCGGAGGAAACAAAAACTCTTATTGGATGGTCCAGCAATTCTCAAATTAACAGTGGAGCACCTATTAACCGCACATTCTTGATGAACACTCTTTATAAAAATTCCCTCCCTGCGCAATTTGAATTCCCAAGATGTGGACTGGATAAAGTTACAGTTGATTAATAATAATCGCATGCTCTGCAAGGTTCTGTGCCCGATTATAGCAAAACTAATTTGGGAGCACAAATTTGATTTGTGTTCGCTTGGATTGGAATTGCAGGCCTTTCCATCATTTGAAAAAGTGTTGACCTTACTTGAATTTAAACCTCCCTTTTTGCAAAAGGATCTCAATGGCATTCCGGGTGGTCCCTCTGACCAATCAGAGAATGCAAAAATTCTAACGCAATTAGCCTCCCTGACGTCTGCATTGAATGGGCTTCTGGGAATTCTGCCCATCTCAAAATCCTCTTCCCAACTAATGTCTGTAAACCCGGTCTCCACTGCGAAGTTATAATGTAAAAAGTTGATTATTCAATCTTGGAATTGTTGCGGATTTAATCATCTTGCAACTTGGTTTGCACATACGAATGTGGAAAAGCTGCCTTCTATTCTTTTCCTGCAAGAAACCATGTGCTGCAATGAATTTCAATTTGACGGATTTACAGCCCTTCATAATGTTGCCTCTCAACCACTAGCTGGCGGCCTGTTGGTGGTATTACAATACTACTCAACAATCATCTTTGCTTTGCTATAAATCGCAGTTTGTCTACCTCATTGTTCCTTTTAATTGATATTAATATCAACATTCATGGGCTTAAAAACTTGGTGTTGATTTCAATATATTGGAATCCGACTAGCCTTTCAATTGATAAAGCAATTAACATCTTAAATGACACCATTATGAACATAACCTGTAAACAACCGAAAGCAGAGCTAATAATTGGTGGAGATTTCAATGCTTATCTATATGCATCCATTAATGTCTTTCCGCTGCAGAAATCTTCCAAATATTTTAAGAATGCTTATGCGAACGGAGTGAGATGGATTAACTTCTTTTCTGGTTGGGATCTTTATGTAACTCAATCTCAATGTTTAAAGTCCTTTTCTACATGGAAAAGGGGAAATATAGGTTTGATTATTGATTACATAGTTACCTTTAAATATCTTTCGGGCATACTATCCCCAATTACATCCTCTTTTCCATCCTATGGTGATCATGCCATCCTTTCTAGTATTATGACTGTAGAAACAACTTCCTTTGCTAAAATGCATGCCCTTTTCATTGCTCAGATAGATAGACCACTTCTCTCCATTCGATGGAACACCTCAACTTGTCGTCGTTTAACATTTCTAGTTAATCGTGACTGGTGGCCTGATCCTAATGCTGATGACACTTCCTCTCGGTGTATTCTCTCGTGGAATTTACAAATGATTCAGTCTCACCTCAAATTTATTGCAGTATCTAATTTAAAACAGAAGAACCCTACACACTCCTCTCAGCTTCTATCGAACACACTTGCAAAGCTAAAAACAAAAAGAAACCGCGAATTTAGAGAATTGAGGACTAAGTTCCATCATATGGATACTATAACCTATCATGCAGCTAAAAAAACTCTTCAAAGTAAACATAAGAATGGTATAAAAGCTGCCCGTGCTGCATTTTATTTAATAGTCAATCAGAACATGGTAAAATTAATCTGCAATCATAATATTCGCGACATTTGGAAAATACTTAGGACAGCTAATAAATGTCCCATGACCCAGTTAGAATCAGCAATTGATGGTAAATCTTGGTTCGCTTTCTTCGAACAAAAATACTTACTTCCTCCTAGATTTAAACAAGTGACATCTTGGATCTAGTTACACATATTCCATCGATTTGTCCATGGTCTGTAGAAGACATCCTCGTCGCAATCACAAAATTAAAATCGTCAAAGTGCGCCGGGCCAGATGGTCTTCCACCATGTGTCATTAAGGATGACCCTCTTTTTTGGGCTACTGTGTCTGAGGATTTTTCATTCAATTTTTACCAACAAATGCCTCCCTCCATCTTGGGTCAGCTCGATTATTATCCCGCTTCACAAAAAAGGGCCTCTGAATAACCCCTTAAATTTTAGGCCTATTGCTCTCATTGATGTTGCGGCCAAAATATTTGCCCTACTACTTTTAAAGGAAGTTGAAATTCATATTGTGGAAAATCAAATCCTTAATAAAGTTCAGACAGGCTTTAGAAAAAACATGGGAACCCAACTCAATGCAACTATTCTTGGCCATTTAATAGCGGCTTCACACTGTCCTGATCACGGCCCCATCTTCATAGCCTCTTTAGATCTTTCTTCCGCATTTGACTGCGTCATTCGCAGTAGGCTCTGGGATAAAATGTTAAAGTATAACTTTCCTCCATCTTTAGTGGCGCTTATTGCACTACTACATCACAATACTTCATTCAGAGTTCGTATTTCAAACAATGGGCTATTGACCAATTTAATTACAACAGCAATTGGCGTAAAACAAGGCTGTAACTTGGCTGCAGTTCTCTTTAATTTATATTTAGCCGACATTGAAGGTATTTGGGACTCCGCGAAATGCAATATGATCCGTCTTGGCAAGCTACAACTTTCATAGCTGGCCTACGCGACGATGTGCTCCTATTTGACAGTACGCATTCTGGACTTCAGAACAAATTAGAATCTTTTCATCACTTTTGTTTAGAAAATAATCTGGCTATTAACGCAGCCAAATCGACCATTCTTGTGCTATCTTCAAAGACTAAGCTATGTAAATATTGCTGGCATATTGATTCCCACTATCTTCAGCTTGTCAAACAAACCGTTTATTTAGGCTATAATCTGGCAAACGATTCTTCCACCTCTTTTTGGCAAAAGGCACTAATTGAAAAAATATTACCTCTTCAAAGCCAAATGAAAATAATCTATCGGAAATATTGTAAATTCTCATTAATGCCTCTATTTGAATTCTATTCTAAAAATGTTGAAGCAATCATCCTATATGGACTGGATTCATGTCTTCTCGACTTATCTAGTTTTCTTAACAAAGTACAAGCTAAGCTTTGGAAAGCCACTCTCGGTTTGCCTGTATATTTGCCCAATGCCATTCTTTGCCATGAACTTGGCTTAAACTCTTTGTCTTCGCGACATAATTGGCGCATTCTAAACACTTATGTAAAGATGCGCTTCCCGATAACAAATTCTTTGTATGAAGATTTCCTCATCATGTTGAGATACTCGTATCCGAAATCTATTGCAAATTTAAACAAGCGTATATTTACTATACTCTCGGGTATCAATATTCTTCCAGATGATCTTCAATTTAAATTGTGCTTAGCACACAAACGGCTTTTTTTAACGATTGGGCTACAACATCCTCACAAATTGCGTCTTACTCCTCATTAACCGAATATGCATTATTTAGTCATGAGCAAATTCCACGCCTTCAATATCTCACGCTCTGTCCCAGTAAGGAAATTCGGACATTTTATATGCGCTTTCGGCTAGATCTTCTATATACCAAAGTGAGAACTAAGTATTGGTCTAGCAACTTCCAAGAGTCCAATGATATCATCTGCAGATTCCGCAAGAATGTTGATTGCACAGAAACTTTAAAACATCTCTTTCTGATATGTCCTGTGTTTGAAGCAGAAAGACTAAAAGCCATTAACTCCTTTACATTGACACACACTGCATATGGGAGGGAATTAATTTGGGCAAGATGCATGTGGGGTTCATGCAACTCCATAATTATTGCAACAGTTCGCTTAGTGAAAATCATTGAGACAGCTTTATATATGTAATTAGAGCTCTTGCTATTAGAATAACTCTTTTAGATGTGTTATTATTCTTATTACTTCTTTTATAGAATTGTCTGTAACGATGCACTTTCTCTTTTCTTCGGATGGAAGGAAAGTGTTTGCAACAATTGTGATGCTTATTTTTAATTGTATGTATGTCAGAAGGATATATTTGAATTTAAAACATTTTGTAAATTTGACTTAAAGGCATGGTCTAGTAAAAAATGTTATTGTCCCTACGGGTCGGCCATGTTTTTTTAAGCCTAAGTGGCTCGATTTTAGAAAACTTTCCTATGGACCTTACCCGAGTTTTCGTCCATTAAATGCACGCGAAAACAACCAGGGAGCCGCCATTTTCTGATAATCCTATCTTTTCCCCGATCGCCCTGGCTGACCTGCTTTTGCGGCACTAAATCAATTCCCCCACCCCTGAGCCTGTCATCAGCAGACTCGTACCGCCCATTTCTCAACGCCAAAGCACGTCTCGTGTCAACATTCGCTGCGCTTCAGCTAATGACGTGTTGCCATGGAAATGGCAGGACGCCTCTCTCCTCAATAAGTATAAACAGACCGTTTCACAACACAGCAGCCGATTTTCGATTCCATTCCTCTCTCTGTGTTACTTTGAGTATTCTGTGACTCGTTTCAGTGCTCTGGTCAGCTACCTTCGCCGCTTGTAGCCCGTGTGAACAGATACCAGTACCACCGCTATAAATTATTTTAGTTTGTTTAACACACAATGGCTACAATAATGCCCTACATGTACGAGCCCAAGTATACCGAGGAGGAACTACTGGAAAGGGAAGCACGCGAAAACGATGGGGATTCGGACGGCAGTTGGCAGGACGAATCAACAGATGAAGAGCCTGGGCCTAGTCGAATGGACGGCTTCTCCACCTGGTGCACATGCAATCGGTGCGAGCTAATGCCAACTGAGGACGAGAACTGCTGCTGCCGAGAAAACTCGGGATGCCTGGCCTACATTTCGGAAGGCGAGCCACGACCGCAATGCATCACCGAGCTGCCAGACTTCAGGGCAGCCTGCCTCACACGGGCCGTGTTGAGAATAATGATGGTGCTTATGCACAAACTTTGAGCAACTGTTCGTCCTCGTAATCCGAGTAACGAGTAAGTATACTCTGCTTGTCATGCCACTCCTATTTCATGGTCTTCTACTATATCCAAAATTACATCTACATATCATTGTAATGCATGTAAGTCGTTGAATAGTGTGCATTGTCTAGATAGCATTTGTCCGTGTAAAATGCCATTAGTTACAAGAATTGTCATTGACAACAAACGTTTATTAAACTTATCTTGGTAATTTAAAATTTAAAAACAGTTTGTTTCATTCCTTTTCACAGGTGGTACAGGCTGGTGGCCTATCGTTCCTTTACATGGTGACTTCACGGGAGGCTTGGACACCGCGTTCGAAGAGTGATACCCGCCTGTGCCGTTCGTGCCATTAGAGAAACGTTCCCGAGTGACAGCGGTCAGTACAGGGGATTTTCTCTCGCTGTGCTGAAACCTGACCTGTATAATCTTTAAAGTCTTGTATTTTTGTGTCATGAAAATAAGATACAAAATAAAACACCACATATATTTTAACAACGGTTGTCTCGATTTTTTAAATGAATCAAGTGTCTCTCCATTCAAGGATGGTCGTCAGACATCTGTGCTCCGAATGGGTGAAGGTCTGGTTGCTGTGAAGTAGGGTGGTCACTATCTATCTAAGCTAACATAACATATTCTCGATAATGCATGCACTAAAACACACTTGTTCAAAGTCTTTCAGTAGGTTATGTCTCTATAAAAGTCACACATATATCTATACTAACATTTACCATTGGATTATACAGTCTTGACCACTATAATACACCGGTTGAAGTGTGGGTCTGTGCTCACAAGAATCTCCGGTATGTGGCATTTGTTATTGATAAGCAACGATATACTATCATTGATATAAAGGCGATATACTGTATATTGATATAAAGGCGGTTCGTGCCGGTGGATGCGCGCTGGCATGGGGGGCTGTAAAGGGCGCGAAAGGCCAAGGTGCCAAACTACATGTACACTTCAAAAGGTGTCCCACGCAAAGGGGCCATCGGTCACATGGCCTCCTCAGACCCTGTGTCTCCAGCCAGGCCTCCCCTTGAAGCAGGCCGCCCCCCTGCTATCCACATAAGTGTGTCTCCATTCATCAGTCTACCTGTGCCTTATCTGCACGCCCCAGGGCCATCCATCCCACCCCCCTGTATCAAAGGCGGTTCGCGCCGGTGGATGCGCGCTGGCATGGGGGGCTGTGACGGGCGCAAACGGCCAAGGTGCCAAACTGCATGTACACTTCAAAAGGTGTCCCACGCCAAGGGGCAATCGGTCACATGGTCTCCTCAGACCCCGTGTCTCCAGGCAGGCCTCCGCTGAGGCAGGCCGCCCCCCTGCAATACACATAAGTGTGTCTCCATTCAGCAGTCTTCCTGTGCCTTATCTGCACGCCCCAGGCCCATCCATCCCACCCCCCTCTATCAAAGGCGGTTCACACCCGGGGATGAGCGCTGGCATGGGGGGCTGTCAGGGGCGCGAAAGGCCAAGGTGCCAAACTGCATGTACACTTCAAAAGGTGTCCCACGCCAAGGGGCCATTGGTCACATGGTGTCATGAGCTTGGGTCGTGCCCCTAGATTAGCCTCTAAGAATTTGTGGACCATGGCTTATCATGCTTGGTCCGTAACACGGAAAGAACTTTGTTTGGGCTATGGGGGAAAGACACTTCCTCATCACCTAAGATGGCGGCTTAAGGGGTTCTATGGAAAGTGACCGTCACGGTCTAGTGCTTCACACTCACTGCATATATAAGTCCCTTCTCTCACCTGCTCCGCGCTTCGCGTCGTCTGCTTCGCAGTGTACGCTTACCGCGGCTCCGTTCTCGTCAGTTTACCTCAGCCATTTCATATCATCTCCTGTCATAGTTCCATGGTTTTCCCTCTGTAGTTAGAGTACATTTTCTGTCACTTCCACAGTATTTCCCTGGCGTTAGATTTTAGTAAGTGCCTTCACAGTTACCTCATACATTACCGCGCTCATTCCTGTCAGCGGAACATTCGCAAATCTCCTTCAGCAGTTCGAAGCTGTGTTGTTTTCGTCAAGCGACAGTTACTGCAAGTATTGGCTGTTATGTTGTAGCGCCCTTGTTTTTAGCGTGTCTTTTCAGTCAGCGGAGTTTTCATGTTTGTAACTACAGTAATAAGCTGTTCTCCTGTCAGTCCGCCCTTCCACGCATGTTAGGTAGGGCTCCGATTTTGGTGACAAGGTTATTAGTTGTCAATTCTGGGGAAAAGTTACAGTTGCTTCCTGTCAGCTAAATTACTAGAGCTATTTCGTTGGTTGTGGAAAGTGTTCTTCACAAGCTAGCATACACCACATGTTAAAGTGACAAAGAAATATTACTTGTCTCTGCAGTTAACCAATTTTCTGTCCAATAGCTCACACGCAGATTGAGTTGCTTCTCATAGTTGGATTAGATGTGACTAGGTGTTCATTCACGTCAATATAGAGGAACAGCTTCTCAATAGTATCCAATTCCTTATCAATTCCTAGCATTCCCATTATTTACTAGTCACACACTCCCGCCATCCTTCCTTCCCTCAGAAAATCACATTTCATTTTCCCTTCTTCAGAACTAGCGCCCCTGCGCAGAAGCAGGATGGAGAGCTCCCAAAAAACAACTACAGGTAACGCCTCCTGATGGGTATGAGAGATAATTCTTGAACGGGCGCATTAGACTAGTAGACTAAGGATTACTGAATGTTCTTGTTTGTAGATAACCAGACTGCATAGATTAACTACGCACCCTGAGAATAGCGCCCAAACAGAATTCCAGAGAAGTGCTCCCGCAGAGTTTCTGAGGTAAGCGTTACACATGGTCTCCTCAGACCCCGTGTCTCCAGGCAGGCCTCCACTGAGGCAGGACACCCCCCTGCAATACACATAAGTGTGTCTCCATTCAGCAGTCTTCCTGTGCCTTATCTGCACGCCCCAGGGCCATCCATCCCACCCCCCTGTATCAAAGGCGGTTCGCGCCGGTGGATGCGCGCTGGCATGGGGGGCTGTGACGGGCGCAAACGGCCAAGGTGCCAAACTGCATGTACACTTCAAAAGGTGTCCCACGCCAAGGGGTCATCGGTCACATGGCCTCCTCAGACCCCGTGTCTCCAGGCAGGCCTCCCCTTCAACAGGCCGCCCCCCTAATACCACGACATACACACGTCATTCATTCACAAACACACCCCAGTTTCTAATACTTTAAAAACCACTCGATATGTCTCATGAGAACATCTTTGTGCTTTTGCAAGTCAACTCCTGAACGTGCTACCTGGGAACCACTGAGATCTATGCTAATCTGCTCGTCGTCGTGCTATCCGTGAACTTCTGTGACCGCTTCGAGCATACCCATCAGTGCGCTCATCCACCTATTCTCCCGCAACATACTGCTCTGCTTGCTGAATCCAACTGTTTGTTGGTCAAGGTAAGGCCATGTATCCTGGTCATGTTTCGCAGATTTTTAAATTTCTATCTATTTTCGAGTAGAGTACACAATAGTGCTATGTTCATTGGTCTCATTGGTATTGACTTGAGTTTCCATTGCTATGCTATCAATAGATCTATTTATTTTCATCTGTGTCTATTGTCATTGAATTGCATCCTTCGGGGGTCCAGTCTATAATGTAAGCATGTTTCCTTCTCGTGCAAGACAGAACATCCAAGGGACGAGTCACATGTTCAGATTTCAGTCACATTAATTATACATTTCTGCAACTTATGCAAATACTAAGCAGCACATAATGAACTGGTATAGTTCCTGCGACCAAAACAAACCTTGCATTGATCATTGTATGATTCATTTACTTTTGTATCAAATCTTTAATCTTGAAGATTGTATAATAATGTCGATATTTACTTTTCAGATTTATCAACAATGCCTGCCTGTTCGATTAGCGGTTGCCCTTCGAAGACCCATGCGAAATCTGAAGGAACTACAATGCATGTATTCCCGAAAACTGTTGAGCGAATAAGAGAATGGGTCAGACATTGCGGATATCCACTGGATGAGCTGGAAAGTAGAGTCCAACAAGAGGGGTGATCGATACCGCATCTGCAGCCGGCACTTTTCCTTAGACATGTACACAACTTCTTGGGTAACAAAGAAGAATAAACGGCGAACGACACGGAAATTGCGCGAAAACGCTATTCCCACTCTATTCGTCCACATTCCGCCACCGGTGAGTCAAGTGTCCGGATTTAGCTTTCGGCCTTGCGGTAGTGTGTAGCCGAAAGAATTAATTGGTATTGTAGGTGTTCTATCCCTTGTAATAATTTCCATATTGATGTGAGTGTATAGTTTTTTGAATAATGACATTTATCAATATATTCTTTTTCGATTTCATAACCCACAAACGCAATGTATATATATATGGGGACAGGGAACTGTGCTGTATTGAGCATTTTTCAAGTATTCTGTCGGCTTACATGGCTATTTTTAATATTGGCATTTCATTATCAATCATTAATTGACCTTTACAACTTCTTGACTATCCCTTGAATCTGAAGCAAGAACATTCTACATCCTTGACGTGGTCGCAGTTATCAACCACTTCTAGCGCGTATCAGGTAATCTTACTAGGCTAATCCGCTACATACTTGTTTTATGCATGTCAAGTAATAGTTTTATTCTATCGTGTAATTATTTTACCGAATGTTTGGTTACTGCTTTCCAATTGATATACACCTTAGTTATCGTCCACTGGTGTTTGTTTTCAGTTATAATTAGTGTTATCCATACTAATGCAAGTACTGTCTTTCAGGGAGATGCTGAAGCGTCCGCCAAATCTACAACATTTCTAGATGTTTTTCAACATCAGGAGGTATGGATACTGACAGCTCCATCGAGCATCATCATCAGAGCTGGAATTCTTGTTGTTTGATTGTTCTACACAATGTTTCATTCGTGGTTAGCCGTTGATATGTACCTGTGCTGTCGACCCCAGGTGTGTGTTAGGTTTTCACAATTGTAATCCTCACTCATGCAAGTACTATGTTTCAGGCAGTTGATGGAGCGTCAACCCCTGCACTTGATGCAGAGCCTGACATTCAAGTATACGAATCGGCGCAACAGCTTTCGGAAGTGCGCACTACATTTGCAACATCCATAGATATTCTTCAGCAGCACGAGGTATGGATAAGGACAGCTCCATCATGCGTGATCATATAACGTGATTCCATTTGCTATACTTTCTTCCCTATTAACGCCAGTGCTGTGTTTCAGGGAGACGACAAAGCTTCCACCACAATCATAACATCTCATTTAGATGATGCAGATGTAAAGGAATCGTTGAAATAAGTCGATGAAATGTGATCATATTTGGATTTTCCTTGATTCTTTTGGACAATGCATCATTTGCGGTTATCTCTTTATATGTACCTGTGCCGTCGTCCCCAAGTGTGTGTTGTGTTTCCAATATTGAAAAGCATACTAATGCAAGTACTGTGTTTCAGGGAGATGCGGATGCCTCCTCTCCAATACAACCATTCATGGCAGTCCATGCAGAGCCAGAGGTATGGATACTGACAGTTCCATCGAAATAGATCATCACTGGTCGAATACTTGTTGTTTGATTGTTGCACACAATGTTTAAATCGTATTTGGCTATTGAGATGTACGTCCTCACGTGTTTTATGCTAACAATATTTTGATACATTGTAATGAAAGTACTATGTTTCAGGGAGACGATGGAGCCTCATTCCGAGCTGTCTATGTGGATACAGAAAATATAGTCATTGCAGCGCAAGAGGAAGGGATGACATGCGGAAACGAATCGGAGCTACAGCGTGCAGATGTTGAAGGTCGAGTCAAAAAAGTTGCAAAGAAAAAAAAACAAAAAAAGGTTAGTTACAAACAGTTCATAACTTTAAAAAAATGTTTGTGCTGGGGACTATTTTATGTTTTTTTCCAGTCAATTCTACTACACTCCATCTTTTGTTTAAACTGAACATCCCTTTTCCAATCTCCCCTCCAGTTACTCGTGGGTGTCAGAACTATACACACACAGACAGTGAAGCGAATGAGAGATGTGGCTTGCCAGACCGTGTACACTATGGAGGAACTATTAATTGAGGCGTGGCGTGTTCAGGCTCGAGATGCTCATGTCCAATGGCCAGAACATGAATTAATTGTGTTTGGAGACTACAGCAAAGTTGCATTGGACCATAGCTAGAGTGCGACCGCACCACCACAAGAAGATGTTATTGAATGTATTGAAGATAGCTCTGAAGTAGTTGCAGATCAATTTACACAATCTACACCCGCCAAATATTTGCCACCAAAAAACCTGTCGACATTGTTGTGTTCTCCCATCAATGTTGAAGTAATAGATGTTGAAATGACAGAGAATGAACCAGCCGCAGCATCCAGACGCATCAGAACTTGATATCAGCGATATTACTTTCCAATGTGTTGAAATCTCCACAACGTCAAAGGCCGAAACAACGTTGACACAGGATGACAAGTCTAATGAAAGAGAGCAAATACATTGTATTCGACAGTTGTTTGATGGAAATTATAAGTATGCTGAAATGTGTGCATTCCATTAGAGGGAAAGTATGTGGGAAGCCATTGATTAATGTGACTCGTCAAATAAAAGGCAGTAACGTCAAAATAAATGCCGCCTGTAGATTAAATCATAGGTTCTCATGGTCTGCACAACCGATGCTGGGGAAACTGCCAGCAGGCAATCTACTGTGTGCAGCTGCATCACTTTTTAGTGGCTCCAGTTTTAGAAAGTTAGAGGCTTTCTTTCAGTTTGTGGGACTCCATTTCATTTCTAAAGCGCTGTACTACACATACCAACGTGATTATCTGTTTCCGGCCATTAGTGATGCTTGGAAAATTGAACAATTGTCTCTAGCAAGTACATTCGAAGGCAAAGGTTTCAGGCTAGCTGGCGATGGACAGTGCGACAGCCCTGGATTTTCTGCCAAGTACTGCACCTACCACTTTCAGGACATGGATATTAAGAAAATTGTGAGTTCCGTGGTCGTGCAGGTAACACAATGTACATCCTCCGTGGCCATGGAGAAACTAGGTTTTATAAAATCAGTGGAATGGCTACAATCGAGGGGAATGCACATCGACCTCATAGCCACGGATAGACACGTTTCAATTGCCAAGACAATGAGAGAGCAGTTCCCACATATTAAACATCAATTTGACGTATGGCATCTTGCTAAATCAATCAACAAGAAAATCTCGGCTGCAGGGAAAAAAAAAGGTTTTGAAAGTATTTTGCAGTGGTCACATTCTATCACCAACCATCTTTGGTGGAGCTCAAAAACTTGTGAGGGGTCAGTGGAAATACTACTTGAAAAATGGCGGTCACTGATGCACCACTGTACCAACGTTCACCGCTGGACAGCAAATGAACATTTCCACCAATGTGAACATGGCCCTTTGTCCCCAGAGGAGGCACGGAAGAAGAAGTGGTTGATTCCATCTTCACCGACACACAAAGCCATTGAGAAGATTGTTTTCGACAAAACTCTATCAAGAGATTTGAGAGGACTGACAGAATTCTGTCACACAGGATATTTGGAGGTGTTCCACAATATGTGCCTAAAGTACAGGCCAAAGCGCTTGCATTTTAGCTTTCGAGGCATGAAACATCGCACTCTACTAGCGGTCTTGGCCCATAACAGCAATGTCGGACGTGAACAATCTAGGACTAGGGGTAAAGTAAGGATGCCTCGCTACACTAAGGTGTTTTCAAAACTAAGTAAGCAATGGGTGATCAAACCAGTCTATGATGAAATGCAGTTCGACTTTGTGAAAGGCCTTATTGTTGCTGTGTTAGAGAAGCACAGATATGGAATTTTGGACGTTTCTGTGAAGAGCAGTGATCCATTGCCACCGAACATTGCGACTGTGCCATGCCCACCCGAAGCACAGCTGATTGTGAAGTACAAATCCCGGTTTAAATAATTGCAATACGATTGTCTTTTTGTAAATAAATGTTATTGTACAGTGTACCTGTAAACCTAACCCCTACCTTCACCATCATGGGTGGCGAACAAGCTGGGTGTCGTCTTTGAATTCTCTCTATTCACCTCACATATGTGTATGTATATATTTTTCTCATGTCTCATCTCATGTAAATGTAAATGCTGCGCACTTTTAACGGAGGGGAGGCTTGCGTATTGCAAATAATAAAACAAACAAACAATAAATCTCACTTTTAACTCAACTCCTGTGGTACTTTATACTTTCCCTGACCTTCTGCCAAAAATTAAATGTCTCAATTTGGGCTGCAAAGCTCACAGACAACGGGGACAAAATTGGGGCACTTAGAACGCGCCAGCCAAGCGGGCCGTGGCATTTGGGAGAGAAGCCAGTTCGCATTTGCACATTGAGGCGCACTACATAGACGGATTCTAAACTTCAAGTTCTCACAGATGCCTATACTACGTGATGTTGCAAATAAAGAATGCGAAGGACAGCGCCCAGATGAGGCCCACAAGTCGCACTGGAAGTATAAGGGTCTATTGTTTTTTTACCTTGAGACAGGGACCATGCCGAAAGAACTACATTTGAAGGGAGTGCGCAATAACGTAAGAGACGATAAGGCAGAAAATTCAGAAACTAGACCGAGTTTCATTTTAGGTCAGTATACGAAAAATCGTTGTCAAGAGCACGGTCCGTTTTACAGACTGCATTACGAAGAGACACAATGGAAATTTCAAATATAATGTAAGTAAATCTTTACACGCTTTTATGCAGGAATGAAGATTTAATGAATGGATGCATGAATAAATGAATGAATGAAGAGCTAGGAAAAGCAAGTAAAACTGTTCGTAGTGGGCAAATGGGCATGCAGGTCCACTGGTCTCACCGATCTCGGTCCTTGGCCCAGCCACTTTTCCCTGCACTGCCTACCTGCACTACGGGACTGTCTCTGTATCCTTCAGCCCCTTCTCCCGGCATTTACCTTGCACTTGCCACCAGCTGGCCCTATTATTTAATTTGTATTCAACTAACCATGTACAGCCCTTCCCCATGCGTGATCAGAAAGACACCTGGCCTAGTAGGATCGTTGTCTGTCTGCCCTTGTTCCCCACCTGCCTCGTCACGCCTAGAAACACTTGAGTATAGGCGCGTTACACATGCCATATCATATATCATATCATTCCTCACGCATGTAGACTGTTGTTTATCATTGTGTGTTGGCCTCGATTTATCTCGTTACTTTTCGCATTGATTTTAGAGACGAACATACTCCATTGAACTATCCTTGCAAGCAAATAGTTTCTGATCGGCCGTAATAAATAAAATGAGTAATATTAATGAAGTTCGGCTAGCGAGACTAATTATCATTTTTTTGTTTTCATAACAGGTATTTGATCCCTTTCTGCCACTGCCATCTGTTTGAGACACCGGCGGATGAATTCTTCAGCAGACACCTGCAGCTTCGTGTCAACAACTGGAGCACGATCACCATATTATGGGACGATCGCCAAGGGCCCACATGCCCTTACGCTGTACTAGTGGCTAGAAGCAACATATCAACCTTTTGGCTGGACTAGTGCCTAGTTGATTGAACAGCCTTGCGGTTTACCGTGCTTCCAAAGTGATTCTTTTTACGAAAATGAACACCCTGTGTACCATAAAGGAACAGCACGTGACTCAAGATGAAACGGAACAGTTATTGCGGATACAGATAAAAGAAAATAAATGGCTTCCAGAGTTCATATGTCAATTGCTGAATATTCTCTAAACATGTAATGTCAAATAAATGTACTTTACCAAATGTACCGTGTTGCTGTTTCATTTTAAAGTACAGTTTCATATTCCGAATTGTGGCGCGCTGTGTTGTGAGTTGATCTGTGTTGGTTTCCGGGTTCTGTGTGGAGTCGCGTAGAAGACGACTGGGCGCGTTTGCCTACGAGGCACAGTAACGTCACGGGGAGAGGCGGGGAATATGAATGTTTTGATAATGTCAGGCTCAGGGGCGGGGGAATTGATTTAGTGCAGCAAAAGCAGGTCAGCCAGGGCGATCGGGGAAAAGATAGGATTATCAGAAAATGGCGGCTCCCTGGTGCTTGTTTTCGCGTGCGTTTAGTGGACGAAAACTCGGGTAAGGTCCATAGTAAAGTTTTCTAAAATCGAGCCACTTAGGCTTAAAAAAACATGGCCGACCCGTAGGGACAATAAAAAGTTTTACTAGACCATGCCTTTAATGATTGAATGTGGATGTCTCATAATTTTGTAAAGATGAGTAAGCATCAAAAACAAAATCAATCAATAACATTTTAATAAGAAAGGCTTTGGCAACTGCCACTTTCCACTATTACACCTTGTTATGGGAGGTGGTGTAGACTGACAGCGCCGCCAGGTGTACCTTGAGTGAATTAAATACCAACCCTGCATCCAGAGGTGGAGCATGTAGGTGACAATATTGGAAGGAGTGCAATCAATTGGGCTGATTTGCTTATTCTGGTACCAAATAACAAATCTTTTCCATTTATCAAAATAACAGTGGCTTGTGTTAGGTTTTCTTGATTCTTTTAAGATATCCATACATCTCTGGGGTAAATTGAGATGGCCGAACTCTGACTTCAGGAGCCATGCTGCCAAGTTCAACGAGTTCGGTTGAGGATGCACGGTTTGTCCTTTGTGCTGGGAGAGTAGGTAGTACCAGCACGGGAGTCTTATGGGGTTGCATACCTGACTCCCACGGAGGCGCTGGCCTGGTTCGCGCTGCTGTGACCTCTTCTAAGGTGATGCGCAGGGTTCGGAAGACGGACTGGACCGGGCCCCCAAATCTGGCTTGTCTGGCTCGCAGAAGTATCCTTCTGTAGGCGAAAATAGGGGATTAACTGTCTGCGGGGTAATGCAATCGGCCTCCCACTTTCCCCTCTCACCCTCCTCGAAACCCTTCTGTGATTCCTCGTAGCGTCTCACCTTAGGGTCTGGAAGGACGAGCTCTCCATCCTGCTTCAGATGCAGGGGCGCGTTGGTATCCATTTACTTCACTGGATTTTCGGATTGGTGAGAACCAAACTTGCTTGGCTTCCAGGTAAGTTTTTTTGATAAGAGGTTCCCCTTGTGTCCATGCATTAATGTACTAATGCTAGTGTCTTTTTCCCCATAGGGGCCGGGGTACGGAATGCCGGGCAACAGGCACCGACCCGAGATGAGAGGTGAAATCCTTGTAGAAATCAGGTAAGTCTTTAATGAGCGTTTTTTGGTATTGTCTTTTCATTCGCTCATTAACGCTGATGTCTCTTTTTCCCCTTAGGGGCCGGGGTCCGGAAAGGCCAGGATGCGGCGCGGACCCGAAATGGAGAGGGAATGAATCAAAAGGTAAGTCTTAACATGGAGATTTAGCTTTCCTTATTCCCTTCTCTCTCTCACCTTTTGTTCTGGTCTTTTTCTCCCTAGGCGCTGGGGCGTGACTGCGAATCCGGATGATCGCTGCTGAACATGGAGGCGCCCTGTAATGGTGAGTGGAATGCGGAGCTGCAGCGATAGACGCGATAAAAGTCTTCCTTTTCAGGATTGTCGGTGAGATGTCTCTGGGATGCGGTTTTAGCAGGTAAGGACTTTTCCTTCTTCTGTTCTCTTCTTCTCTTCCTTTGCAGGTGATCCAGGATGCTGGCAGGCGTGGCAGAAGTCAGGATGCAGGAGCAGACGGGGTGAGCGTCCAGATGCTAGATGCAGAACAACGCGAAGCACGTGTGGCTGTTCGGGTGGGGTTTAAATAGCCTTGGAAGAAGTTCCAGGTATGTATCCTTCCTCCAATCAGGTATGTATCCTTCCCCGACCACGCCCGGATGGTAAATTAGTCCCACAGGTAAAGTAATTCCTTTCAGGCCTCAAGGAGGCCGGGATCCTGCAGCATGGTCTGCATCAGGTAAGTGCACCCAAGCACTCCCATAATGAGCCTGGCGCCTATGACGCCAGGACTGATGTCTTTTATGAGCCTGGCGCCATAGGCGCCAGGACACTGTCCAAAGGGCCCCTATAAGGGGTTGCTGGGTCCTTCCTTGGGGACTGGATGTCCGCTTTCGGGGACGCAGGGCTTGAACCGGCTCCCCGGGAGCGGGCATCATGACAGCACTCCCCCCCCCCCCCCAAGGCCCCTCCCAAGGTTGTTCCCTCCGGGGGTTTTGGTTTGTCTGGGAAGAGTCGGTGGAATTTCCTGACTAATTGAGGTGCATGCACATGGTCGCTGGGTTCCCACGACCTCTCCTGAGGTCCGTACCCCTTCCAATCTATTAGGTAGAACAGTTTTGACCTAAACATTTTTGAGTCTAAAATGTTCTTCACTTCGAATTTGGGCTCCCCATCTATTAGAATAGGTTCTGGAGGTTTGAGTAGTCGGGTTCCGGGTACCACTGGTTTCAGAAGTGACACATGAAAAACAGGGTGAATTCGCATACTAGCTGGTAAATCAAGTTTAACAGCCACTGGGTTAATTATTGCCGTAATAGAATAGGTCCCAGATATTTTGGGTTAAAAGTTTGAGGCCCTTTGAGTGGTAAATGTCTGGTAGCTAACCTCACTTGATCCCTAATCTGATACAGAGGTGCTTCACTCCGATGTAGATCAGCATTCTCCTTGTATTTTCTCTTGGTTTGTTGTAAATGCGTAGTTGCCTCTCTAAAGGCTTGGGTAATTGTAGAATGCAGATGTTCTACTGCAGGCATTCCAAGGTTCTGAGGTGAGTCAAGGTTTGAGGTTCGAGGGTGATGCCCAAACAAAGTATAAAAAGGACTGTGGCCAGTTCCAGAGTGTACCGAATTATTATATGCGTATTTGGCTATCCAAAGAATGTCTTTCCAGTTGCTTTCAGATTGCTGTAACATACACCGTAAGTACTGCTCAAGGGTCTGATTTGTCCTCTCGGTCTGACCATCGGTCTGAGGGTGGTGACTGGTCGATAATCTTACGTAGATCTGCGCCATTTGACAACATTTGCGCCAGAAGTGGGAAATGAATTGGCTTTCCCGGTCAGAGATTAGTATAGATGGGAATCCATGTAGCCGAACAATATTTTCGAGGAATTCTTTGGCTAGGACAGAAGCTGAAGGTAAACCTTTCAAAGGAATAAAGTGGGCCATTTTGGAAAACAAATCCACAATTACCAGAATAGTATTGTACCCCGAACAAGGAGGCAGGTCCGTAATAAAATCCATTGATAGGGTGTGCCAGGGTGCTGGCGGTATGTCTAGAGGTTGAAGGAGACCGGCTGGTCTTTTCTTTTGACTTTTATTTTGGGCGCAAACACCACAGGACATCACAAAAGATTTAACATCTTTTCGCCAAGAGGGCCACCAAAATTATCGTTTCACCTTTTCCTCTGTCTTGGCAATACCGGGGTGTCCCTCTATTAATGTATCATGATAACCGGAAATAACTAGTTCGTGTAATTCCTTATGTGGCAGGAATAAGCGTCCTTGGAAATAAGGTAAACCATTATCTATGGTAAAGTCTGATCCCTTTTGTATCCAATCCTGTAAGGTTGTAAGGTTGTAGGGTCCAGGAGTTGTTTCACTCTGGCTTGAATGTCTTCAAGCGTCTGTAACGAAGTCATGCCTAGAATCCTCTGTTCGGGAATTATTGGTACTGGTTCTGAGTTTGTGTCAGATTCTCCCATTCCAATTCGGGATAAGGCGTCTGCTTTGCCATTCTTGCAGCCAGGTCGATAGGTAATCACGAAATCAAATTCAGCGAAAAACAAAGCCCATCGGAGCTGCCATGATGACTGAGCCTTGGCGGTTTTCAAATACTGTAAATTCCGGTGACCAGTGATCACTGTGATGGTATGTCGAGCGCCAAGCAGATAATGCCGCCAGGCTTTAAAAGCGGACTTAATGGCTAACAGTTCTTTGTCTGTGATTGCATAATTAACCTCGGGCGCCGAGAATTTTCTGGACCAAAATGCTACGGGATGCAGTTGGTTGGTTTCGGGATCTCTTTGGGACAGGACAGCTCCCATGGCTAGGCTGGATGCGTCAGTCTCGACGACATAAGGGATATCTGGACGCGGGTGTTTCAATATAGGTGCGGAGGTAAACTTAGCTTTTAAATCCTGAATGGCCTGCTCGGCTTCTTCAGACCATTCAAAACGTTTATTTTTCCTCAAGAGTGCAGTAATGGGTTGTACCACGCATGCAAATTCCGGGATAAACCTGCGATAGAAATTGGCAAAGCCGAGCATGCTTTGAACCCCTTTTACAGAGCTAGGTGATGGCCATTTGAGGATGGCATCCACTTTTCTTGAGTCCATTCGGACTCCTTTGGGTGTCAGGATGAAACCTAGAAACTAGACTTCTGTGGTATGGAAAACACATTTCTCCAATTTAGCAAATAGTTTGTGTTGGCACAGTTTTTCAAGTACTGCCCTGACGTGTATTCTGTGATCAGATTCCGAAGAGGAGTACACCAGAATGTCATGAAGCATTGGAAGGCAGCCGGCGCGTTACACAATCCGAAAGGCATCACCTGGTACTCAAATAATCCGTATTTAGTACGGAAGGCAGTTTTCCATTCGTCGCCTTCTTTAACTCGTACCAGATGATAAGCCCCCCGGAGATCTAACTTGGTGTATATGCAAGCGTCCTTCACCTGGTCAAGGAGTTCAGGGATCAGAGGCAGAGGATAACGGTTTTTAACCGTTATCTGGTTCAATGCGCGGTAATCGATACACGTTCTAAGGTCCCCTTCTTTTTTGGGCAAGAAGGACAAAGCCGAGGATGCGGGGGACTTTGACGGGCGAATAAAACCATGAGCTAGGTATTGATCCAAATATTGTCTCAAATGCAGATTCTCAGGTTCGGTAAGGGCATAAATCCTGCTACAAGGGGGTTGTGCACCGGGCACCAGATCGATTCGGCAATCGTACGATCTGTGAGGAGGTAACGTGTTGGCCTGTTCCTTTTGGAAGACGTCCTGAAAGTCTTGGTATTCCGGAGGTAGTTGCATGGAGGCAGAGGTTACAGATGCTAGATTAATCTTCAGGTTTTCTGGGTAGCAGGTCTGTGTACAATCCGGGAAGGTTATTCTCTTAGCTCGCCAATCAATTCGAGGATTATGTGTCTCTAACCAAGGGATTCCAAGAATAACCTGAAACTGTGGAGCCTTGATTACATCAAACACAACACCCTCCCGATGGCCGTCGGGACCAATAAGAGTCACCTCAGTAGTGGAATGTGTTACCGGTCCAGAGGCAATTTCAGTTCCATCGACTGTGGTGATGACATCTTTGCTGGTTTTATGACGGAGAGGGAGGTTAATCCTAGAGACAAATTCACGATCCACATAAGTTTCCAATAGCCCCACTATCGATGTATGACTTTATTGCATGCAACCGCTTAGGCTGTTCTGGATCTACGAGAACCATTGGCACAATGAAATGCGAGGTCTGAGAGTTAGTTTTCAAGCTCGGCAAGCGGACCCCTACACTTGTCGGGCGGAGTTGTTTCCCGAAACAGAGTCTTCATGGTTTTTATCGGCGGCTCCTACCGCCTTTCGGGGTGGTTTTGCCGGACAATCTCGTAGAAAGTGTCCAGAATTCCCACAATAAAGACTTAATTTTAACTGCTGCCTCCTTTCACGTTCCTTTTGAGTTAAGGGTCCTTTAACCCCTGCAATTTGCATAGGCTCAGAGACATCAACTCCCTTGGGATTAGCATGGGTCTTGACTAACACCCGGGTCTCAAACCTGGACCGATCTGCTTTTCTGTTTTGAAGTCTGTGATCCAATTGGACCACTAAGTCTATATACTCTGTGCATTCTTGGGGCGGATTTACAACTTGGGCCAAGACATCTTTAAGTTCTCCACGTAGGCCATCCCGTTTCCACAATTAGTCTATTAAAGGTTGCAATATAGGATAGGAGGTCCTGATTGCCCTGTCGCAGGGAGAGAAGTTCGTCATCCAGAGCCTGCCCCTGAGAGTGTCGAGCAAATAACCTTTCCATGCTTGCTTGAAACCTTTGAAAATCACCGAGAATCGGGTCATCTTGAGTAACCAGTGGAACTGACCAATCGGCAGCGCAGCCGCTGAGATATGACAATACAAAGGCTACCTTGGTCTGATCATTAGGGAAGGCCCCAGGTCTGCATAGGAAGTGCAAACGACACTGATTCATGAATACGGCAAATCGTTTGGGGTCCCCAGCAAAGCGTTCGGGTGGGGCCAGCGGCATGTTTCCAGGTAGATTAATCTGCACAGGGTTACTAGAAACCACAGGAGCGGGGTTCCCTCTGGAACCGGGTAGAGGAGTTTGCCCAGCTTGATCTTGCAAAAGCTGTCTGGCCAGGTCATCAGTTCTTTCCTTTGATATTATTAACTCCCTCCTGAGGGCATTAGTCTCTTGACGAGCGGCATGTACTTCGGCCCGTAATTCCCCCAGTAATTGGGCCAACTGATCAGTCTCAGAACTTTCCATAGCGCCTGGGTGGGAATTTGTAGGAAGGCTTCGCGTTCTGTAACGCTCACCTGACTCCCACGGAGGCGCTGGCCTGGTTCGCGCTGCTGTGACCTCTTCTAAGGTGATGCGCAGGGTTCGGAAGACGGACTGGACCGGGCCCCCAAATCTGGCTTGTCTGGCTCGCAGAAGTATCCTTCTGTAGTCGAAAATAGGGGATTAACTGTCTGCGGGGTAATGCAATCGGCCTCCCACTTTCCCCTCTCACCCTCCTCGAAACACTTCTGTGATTCCTCGTAGCGTCTCACCATTAGGGTCTGGAAGGACGAGCTCTCCATCCTGCTTCAGATGCAGGGGTGCGTTGGTATCCAGTTACTTCACTGGATTTTCGGATTGGTGAGAACCAAACTTGCTTGGCTTCCAGGTAAGTTTTTTGATGAGAGGTTACCCTTGTGTCCATGCATTAATGTACTAATGCTAGTGTCTTTTTCCCCATAGGGGCCGGGGTACGGAATGCCGGGGAACAAGCACCTTATTTCCAAGGACGCTTATTCCTGCAACATAAGGAATTACACGAACTAGTTATTTCCGGTTATCATGATACATTAATAGAGGGACACCCCGGTATTGCCAAGACAGAGGAAAAGGTGAAACGACAATTTTGGTGGCCCTCTTGGCGAAAAGATGTTAAATCTTTTGTGATGTCCTGTGGTGTTTGCGCCCAAAATAAAAGTCAAAAGAAAAGTTTTGGCCACGAGAGCGACGAAAATGATTATTTCCCCGCTGGTTTGTGGGTTTATTAGTTAGTTGGCCAAGGGACTTTAAGGTGTCATATTTGTCCTTGTCCGTCTTTAGCGCTTCCTCCACTGCTTTTTCAAACAGGAGGTTTGGTTCCACCGGCATGTCAATGAGGGTGGCTTGGGTCTCGGGTTTATACCCTGACTGCCTCAGCCAAGCGGGTCTTTTGATTACTGTGCCTTCTGCTATCAGTCGCCCTGCATTGTCCGCTGCATCGAAGGTAGCCTTGAGAATGCATCCGGATACTGATCTCCCTTCCGATGCAATCTGGGCCAACTGGCTCTTTAGAGGTTCTGGTGCAGAGGCAATGAGGCCAGCTACCTGTTCCCATTGGTGGCAGTTGTAGCTTGCCAGTAAAGTGGGGGTGTTAGCAATTTGTGCTTGGTATGCCAAAGTGGATGCTGCTTTCCTTCCTAGGCCATATATTCTCTTGCTCTCCTTGCCTGGGGGAGCTTCTGAAGATGCTAGTGGCGTTCCCGCCCTCTTCCTGGTGGTTGTAACCACTAATGAGTCGGGTTTTAGCTGACCCCTATGTAAAGTGGGTCAGAGGGAGCGGCCCTGAATAACTTCTCTATTCGAGGGTTAACTGCCCGGGTAAGATTAGGTGTGAGCAGTGAAGGATCGATACTGCGTTGAACAGACTTTAGAATCGGGATGGCCTCGGCAATGGATCTTTTATCCCCTAGAATTTGCTCTGCAAAATCTCTCTCTTCTTGGGCCCCCTGAGTGTCAATTTGGAAATGGGCTGCAGCCTTGGCAAAAACTTCCTTAAGCAAGCGCTGATTGTCAACGGGTGAGTCATTTACCAGGGGGTCCTTGGGAATAGGGGAGTCGAGACTATAGGCCTCCGCCTCGTCTTCCTCCTCCTCTCCCTGGTCCTCATCGTCTCCATAATAATCGACCCCTGTCTGGTCATCTAGTATTTGTACTTCTGGATCCTCACCATACTGCTGGTAAGGTTCAACATAGAGAGGGTCTGAAATCTGTCCCTGAACTAGAGTCTCAGAGCAGAGTTTCTTAGTAGGAGGTTGAAGGTCTTTGGATCCGGAAGGGGCAGAGGTTGCAGGAGTACTTTGATATCTAAGGAAGTAATTTGGGTCTTTCTCATAGAAATCTGCAAGATTACTCATTACTCTGTCAATGTCCTCTGAGTTGCATTCCTTGGAATTGGGAATAACTCTTTCCTTCTGTGGTTCCTCCTCTAATTCCATATTCTGGGGAGTGGGAGGGACAATCTTTGCCCTAGTGACAGGGTCAGGGGCCTTGGACTTTCCTGGGTGTTTGTTTGTCCTGGTGTTCAGAGGCTTTTTCTGTTGTTTTTCCCCATTCCGATGTGTAGAGGAATGCTTTCCTGACCCCTTGGACTTTTCAGAATCTTTGGACGCCTGGCGTCGAGATTCGGAGGAGGGATCCCGAGATTCGGTAGTCTTAGAAGAGGGACGTTGAATCTCGGACGCAGACGTCAAACGAAGAGCTTTCGAACGTGCTGCCTGGGGGTAGAGGTCGGATTTGTCATCGGACGACCCTACCTCTGTGACTTTAGGTAATGTGGCACTCTTAGCAATCGTAGACGGTAGCTGTGTGTCATGAGGCGACCGTGACAAGGAACACCCAGAGGACACAGATTCTGCGGACCGCCCCCTCTGTGCCTTCTTCTGCCGATCACTCGACACTTGTGTCGAATCTCGGGTGGGGTTAGTGTGTTTAGATGAAGAGGTGTGGGTAGCGCTCTTGCCGCTAGGTGTTGTCCCCATAACTGACCTGCTGGACAGTCCTCCGAGGTCGGGGGCTCGCACTTGGGTGCCTAACGACACACCTGTGCCCTCACCGTCCGATACGGCGGCGTTGCTGCCATTACTGAAGGAACCCACAGCGTCCATGAACTCGAGCTGCCTGGCGTAGTGAGCCCAACGTTTGGTTGAGCGGTCCTGAAGTGTCATGGCTTTGAAGAGCCTACAAGCTCTACAATTCGCCTCGGGGTGGTCCTTTGGAAGACACAGGTTACAGGTGTTATGTTTATCTACCCAGGGGAACTTACGGTTGCACTTGAGTCATAATTTAAATGGAGTACTCTCCATATGTTAAAACCTTGCAGCAGGCGGGTATATGTAGGAAAACTAGTGTGTGCGAGTATGTCCACCCCACACTCTCCCTACTTGCAGGGCCGAGGCCAGAGGCCTTCTGAGGCCTGGGCCGAGGCCAGAGGCCTTCCGAGGCCTGGGCCGAGGCCAGAGGCCTTCCGAGGCCGTCGTGTAGTCTCGGCGGCTGTTTGTCCTTATTCTCAAGTACCGGCATCGGTCTTCGTCAAACTTCGACGTGGGGTTTGAGAACGGGGATTTTTGATAATTTTATGACAAATGGCTAAAAGCCAGGGAACTCCCCAACTATGCTTCCGACAAGTATGGCGGAAAAAAACAATCTGAGGGTCCTATGCGCGTGTCACGTCCCAGTTTAATTGGAAGTTGCCATGGCGTTTGTTTGAGCGCTATCCGGCACACAGAGCCCTCTGAGGCTACATTTCCCATCATTCCTGCTATTGTCGTCACGTGACACACACGTACTACGTTGCCGTGCCCTTTTCTGTGAAGACCGTATTTAAATACTGTCTGTTCGAACATCGGGTGCTCCTAAACTGTTGTTAGTTACGAGCGCTTGTTTCCTGACTTCTGTTTAACCTCAAACTCTGCGCTTGAATCAAGACCCTGCCTCTGCCTTGCCCTTTCTGGTCTCCCAACGCCTGCCTCCCTCGACTGTTTTCCCCCGGAATACACAAACTCTGCTTGTAATCTCGACCTCCAACTGCTAAATCCTTAGGCCGTGACGCTCTCATAACTCAAACTTTTTTTCAAAGGAACTAGCGTGAGGTGAACGCTCATTTCCTTTGTCCTTTTCTTTTGTTTGGTTAAACACTTTTTGACAGGTGTTTCATTTTTAGCTTTGGCACTTTTTGGGACCTTTTGCTGAATCTACATTGGATTGCTTCGGGTACTTTTTGGGACGCTTTGCTGAATCTACATTGGATTGCTTAGGGCACTTTTTGGGACGCTTTGCTGCATCTACATTGGATTGCTTAGGGCACTTTTTGGGACGCTTTGCTGCATCTACATTGGATTGCTTTGGGCACCTTTTTGGACGCTTTGCTACATTGACATTGGATTGCTTTGGGCACTCTTTGCTTTGCTGCACCGACATTGGTTTCCCGGTATACTGGTATACTCCTCCATCATTTATAGACCTCATCTCGGAGTTCAATACTAGTAGGTTACTGGTATATTTCTCTACGGAACAGGTAAGAGTGGGTACTTGTGGGTGGTGTTTGCTGTTTTTCCGGCAATACCTGGCTGCATATTCTGAACGTCTATTTTGTTCTTTGTTCCTTTAGCTCTGCTGAGTCTGCTCCTGCCTTTTCACTCAAGCCCCCGGCCTGACAGGTGTAAATCGATTTCTGTAGGCTGAGCTCTTGGGGGGAAGTCTTTGGCCTATCACGTTAGAGACTTTCGTATTCGAGGAGTGAAGGAAACTACCCCAAAAGCGGGGGAGTGTTATCTGCAACAACTGGGACACCATCTCTGAGTTGTGACAACGCGTGAGGGATCATGGGTACAATGTCGTCACACTAGGGATATTATTACTGGCATGCCCTAGTTCGACGCACCTTTTCGAGTTTCGAAAAACAAACTGTAATACTCTGCAGCTTCCACTAGATGTCGGCTTATGCACAGCATGTTGTCTAAGCATATTCCACAAGCCTCAGAAATGTTGTTACTTTATTTGTAGCGGTTCACGCTCGCTACATTGTACACAGTACAAAGTGAGCATACTTCCAAAATTATACACAGTCAGTTGAACATACAATTACATATAGCAATCATATGAGGGCATTTCACTCTCCACTGCCTTGCGCCACACAAATAAAGAATCTAACCTAATAGGTCCTTTGCCCCAACAACTTTTTTTTTATACAACTTTATTTATTAATCGAAGGCATACAACAACAAAGCAGCTAAACAAATACATTACCCCATGTTGGGTCTTTATAGTCTGTTAGAGTATTGCGCGTCACCAGATGTATGCACCTCTGTGTGACGATTGTCTATTAGCCTTCAAGAGTTTTCTGTTTTAACCCCTCCCCCCCACACCCTCTTAAACCTGAAACATCTGAACCCCAACTTTTGGGTTGTAGAGAAACTGGGAGGCTTTCCCGGTGAGTAAATGAGTCTTGGGTATAACACAGTTAAGGATCAAATAACGTGCATGCTCCTGAGTAGGCGAGGCTTGAAGTAATGGGCTTCTCTGTCTTTCACTAGGTCGTGGAAGGGCGACCATATAGCTAAGAACCTTGTGTACTTTCCGGCATTGAGGGCGCATATCTTCTCCATGACCATTACATTCCAGATCTTAACCCACCACCTGGCAGTCTGTGGACCTGACTCGTTATTCCAATTCTGTGCTAGGGGCATTCTCGCCGCTTATAGCAGATGGGTAATCAGAGTGGCTCTGGGCCCTGACATTGCATAAATCCCCTCTATAGGCAATCCCAGCAGTATCTTTTTTGGGGACATCAGCAACTCCACCCCTGTAATGTCTTTGATGTGGCCCAATATTTCTTTCCAAAATACATTTGCCTTGGTACAGGTCGCCTTTCGCTCCGCATCTTCAACAACAGTTAGGTGAATAAGACCTGTTAATTTTGTGAATGCGGTGGGGGATCAGGTATCATCTGAGGTATAATTTATATGCCGATTCCTTGATTGTGGTGCATCTGGAGGTGCTGTGTGCTCTCGCCCAGATTTGGCTCCATTCTTGCTCTGTTAAGGGTACTTCTAAGTCTTTGTTCCAGCTCTCTTGGTACGAGAGCACCTCTTCCGCTTGGGCCTTGGAGAGTAGGCTATAAAGTCTGGTCACTCCTTTCGTTGTCTGCCCCTCCCGTAAGGTCAGCTCCAGGCCTGTTGGTGTCCTTGTGCTCGCCTGTTTCACTGTTGGGTGAGATATCCAGTGCCTAACCTGTGTGTATCTGAATCGCTCATTTTCATCACGGCCAAATTTCTGCTGGCATTCTGTGAAGCACATTGGGGTGCCATTAATGTATAAATCTTGTAGGGTCAATTCTTCGGCTCCTGCCCACCCGTCCCAGAACCTCTTTTGGAGGCCCTGTGAGAAGTCCGGATTGTGCATTAATGGGGTGTTAGGGCCTAGCCCTCGTGGGATTCCCTTTCTTTTCCGGGCGGTGTCCCAGTTGAGCAGGGACCACTTGGTCGCTACCAGAAGAGGGCCCCATTTCTCTCGGTCCCTCATTTTCAAAAATATTAGGGCTTTTAGAGGGGTTGTTGTGGCAGCTTGCTCCATTTGACACCAGCCTTTTTGCTTATCAGGGTTACCTGATAAGGCCACCTTAACATTGGGGCCAGCTGAGCTGCCAGTACGTAACCTTTCACGTCCGTGCCCCAACAACTTTACTAAGCAGCGCTCTGGTCTACCGCTTCCTCTCCTGGTATCGTTCTATGACAAAATGCATCTCTTGATAGCAGCGGGGCACGCACCGAATCCCATATATCCCTGGGTCTGGATCTTAGTGGTTGAAGCCTGCAATATTCCTGTTCAATATCACAGCACCACGCTAAATCTTTTAGCCACATTGCCAATGTTGGAGCTACTGCGCTGGGCCAGAGCATTAAAATACATCTTTTCGCTAGCAACATACAGACATTAGCTTCTTCCCTCCCCTTAGGATCCCTGGTAGCCACCCAAACAGACAGCAAAGAATATCTAGTGGGACATCACATTCGATGATGCTCTCAGTTACTTTTACCACCTGCCGCCAAAAGGTTGCCAGGAGCAGGCAATTCCACAGGACCGATCAAATCTGTTCTGTACTGCTGGAGACATGTATGCCCGATAAAGATTTTAAACTGTATACGTTTAAACTGGGAGTTGTTTGCCACCTTTGTGTATAAGTACATATACCTCATCAGATGACAATATTAACGCAGAGTTCCAGGCTTATTATGAGTCCCTATACTCCTGCAAAGACGCTAGGACTGACGAGGAGCTGGCTCAGTATCTGGAAGGCATTGAGCTCCCGACACTTCCAGACACGGCCCACCTATCGCTGATCGCTTCAGTCACCGTAGACTAAGTAACTAGTGCTATTGCAGGTATGGCATTCGGTAAGGCCCCTGGGTCAGACGGGCTGGGGGTTGATCTGTATAAGGAGTTCAGTGCTATTCTTGCTCCACAGTTAGTACAGGTTTGGAAAGAGTCTCTCGGGGCTGGTGTTCTCCCACACTCCATGCGCAAGGCAATTATTACGGTCCTGATGAAACCTGTGTTAGGCAGAAACTTGTGCAGTTCCCTTAGGGACCACTGCAAAAGATTTAAGACTACAGGTGTTAGCAGTAAACCCACTTGGTAGCAGTCTGTACCACCCAAATTTACCTGGTAGCTGTGGCTGAGCAGTCAAGACTTCCCTCAAGAAGAGTTAGGCAGTATGCAAAGTATACACAATAGGCACTCAGATACAATAATACAAGCAAACACTGACCAGAGCTTTGGTATCAAAGTATATAATTATTTATTTAAAAACACACTGTTGAAAACACTCCAGCACTCTTATTGTAAAATATTCTAAACACAGTTACTATTATAATATATACACCCCTTTTTCCTTATCAGATGCGTCAATGTAAAACACCACTTATTTTCATACAGAGGTGAGCGCTTAACTAGATGGCACTCCAATAAGTTTGTGAGAAAGGGAGGGAAAAAGACAGAATATGGAAAGGTATACCACTCTAAGATTCAGGAACACTATTAGCAAGGCAGAAGAGCAAAAAGTCACTGGTGAGCCAAAATCCAAAGGCTGGGCCCCCTCTTAGAGAGAGCAGAGAACAAATGTGCCCAAGATCACAGTTAGACTAGGCTTAGAAAGTCTTGCAGAGGGTTCAAAAAGAGTTTAGAGAGGCCTAGGAAAGTTTAGCCAGGGTGTCCCAGGCTAACCCAGGTTCGAAAGCCGGGGCTAAATCTACCCCGTACAGTCGGTAGCAAGGGAAGCCAGGCGGGACACGGTACTTTAAGTGGGAAGGATCCTCCAGCGGTGGCAGTTGTTCCTGGTAGTGGGTGCAAGTTGCGCCGTCATCCAGGGTAAGAGAAGATCTCGACTTGGAGGAAAGATGAAGTTCGTTGCACTACCACGGAAGAAACCAGCCGTGGAGTTTTCCGGTTAAAGGTGGTACCTTTGTTTCTCGGTCGTGGTAAAGCGTGGTATCCCGGTTGCCGGGGTGCTTGGCACAGGCAAGGCGGCCACGAGGTACGTCGGGAAGGCGAAAAGACGGTGAAACTGGTTATCCCCACCAGTCAAAGGAAGAAGACTCTCCGGCGGGAGATCTTCTCTGTCGTTGCGAAAAGTGGTGAGGCAGTCCAGCAGGGCTCCACCGGTGGTGGTGTCGTGGCAGGTCGGCTCAGCTTCTCCCTCGTCGGATTCTTAGGTCCTGTGGAGACTTCTGAAGTTCCAGTCCCCAAAGCCCTGCTTTTATGCAGCAAACCCCCATTCACTCAGCCTAGCTGTCACTCAAACATGCTAAGTGGTGAGCCGGCCGGCTCACCACTTGGGCCAATCAGGATGGAGTGCGGCTTGAGTTGCCTAGGCAACTCAGTCCAGGGTGCCTCAATTCCCCTCTACCCCTCCTAAGTACCCCAGACAGAGTGGCACCACTTTGGAGGGCTTCTGTGGAGAAGCCCGCCAAAAAGTGGAACAAAGGGCTCGACTTGGGTTGGAGTCACAGAAGAGAACACAAACGCAATTTTAGAATCAAGTTTTGGCAAAAAATACCAACCAGAGAATTAATATTAAATAAACCGGCGGTATGTTCGAGGCTACCGTAAATAATTAAATAAAAGATAGTAGCCTAAAACAATGGGAAATTCCATAGGAAAATATTTGCGGTTGAATATAAAAAGTAGTAGCCACTGCCACCAGCCAAAACTCGATCAGGGGGGACGGAGACGTGCCCCCTCGACTAACAGATCCTGGGGCAATCGAATTGCCCCAGCCAGTACGTCCACAATATGATGGTTTGTACTGGTTCTGTTCAGAATTTAAGACTAGTAAAGTCAATGGTGACTTTACATGCCCTGGGAGACAGTAGTCAGTCCCAGGGTATGGAGTCTATACTGGGGGGTCACTATGACACCCCTGTGTCACTGCACTGAGGGTGCTGTGTAACACACATCACAAAAACACATGAAGCCCTATGGGGTAAAAGACCCCATATCCCATTAAACACATCTAGATCCAAAGAAACACACTCAAATCATGTCCAAGAGTGATGGTAAAAGAGTCTCACTCTTGGCAGGAGAAAAAAATAAACCCAAAAAATCCAGCAAAGCTGCTGGGGACTCACTAGGTTAGGAAATTCAGCCTAAACAGAGACTTCTCCCTAACAACCTGGGAAGCCACCGAATGAGGTCACGTTATACCGGCCCCTATCATTACTAAATACGGATGCAAAGATTTGAGAGGGTCTTGGCGTCTAGACTCGTCCTAGTACATCCGGACCAGTCGGGATTCATCCCAACCTGATTTACTGCCTTGAATCTCCAAAGGCTTTTTGGCATTATTTCCCAGATCAATCAGCAGGCCAGGGCAGTGGCAGCATCCCTGGATGCAGAGAAAGCCTTCAACTCAGTGGCCTGGCAATACTTGAGGGTTCTGCGTCGGTTTGGGTTCGGGCAGCTTTCCAAGAATATGTTCAACTTCTCTATTCTCAACTGGTGGCTAGGGTGAGGACCAACACTAAATCCGCTAACATACCCTTGCACAGGGGAACGCGCCAGTGGTGCCCCTTGTCTCCCCTGTTTGCTCTGACAATAGAACCACTCATTGCGGTCATGAGAGGTAAGCACGGGCGCAGAGGGATTCGTAAGTCAGGATCCCCACAGGTTATATCCTTGTACGCTGATGATACATTGTTATATGTCCGTAATCCTGAGGTCAACCTTGGCCCAATGATGGACGAGGTACATATATTTACAAAGCACTCTGGTTATAGAATAAATAAGGCTAAATTCAAACTGTTCCCCCTCACAGGTGCCACATATCCGATGGCAGACCGGTTGAGTTTTTGCTGGCTAGATGCACGATTCAAATATCTGGGCACACGGGTCTCGCAACAAAAGTGCTCGTTGTATGCGGATAACTATGCCAAGTATATGCTGGGATAAATGACCACTCTACCTGTATGGCTGTCTGTCTTTGTTGCAGCCTCGGTCACTTTTGGGCCCCTGGATACCCGGATTTCCGCCTCCACGAGCAGCATATTACACTGCTCTCTACCCTTTTTCAGTGACCTTAAGCCTTCATGACAGTTTAGGCCACTTTCAACATGGGCTCCATCTGTTTCTCTGGGCGTTAGCACCTGTATACATCTGGCACTTGATTTGCAGCGCTCACACGTTACTGCTGGGTTGGTCCTTTATCTTTTGCATGGGGGGGCCATCTTTCTTACCCTTGTTGTTGGTCTCCAACCCATCTGGACCCTCAGGCTTCACCCAACTATTTTTACGAGCTATGCTCGCCAGGCAGCTTGCATTCGGTCCATTTCCCCTCTGCTGCGACCTGCGCATGCGCTCGGGAGCAGTGCACCGTGGCAGACCTGCATTGCGCATGCGCGCAGGAGCAGCGCGCTGGTGCACATTTCCACTGCGCATGCGCGGGGGATCAGTGCCATCCCGCGCGACCTGCTTTGCGCACGCGCAAATTAGCAGTGTCTCGCTGCACGGCTCTTATGTGCATTTTATGCTCATTAATACAGTCACTCGCTGCTCTTCAGCCTTGCAGCTGTGACTACGGACAGCTCCTTCCACACCCTTTGAGGTAAGAAGCTACACCACAGAAGAACCTCCGTGCCCTTACTACACTACTGGACACTTTCCAGTGGGGATTCTTTTTTCCACATGAGCCTAGCATTCAGGCTTGCATTTTTAAATGGCATTTTCTGCCTCTCTTTCTGTCTTTCTTTACAGGATACACCGCCTGTCCATTTTTACAGGGGTGATCCATGGAACCACGGCCTCTCTACTCATCTGTGTTTGGTCTACAGCCCTCTACCTGCCTAGGGCCTTACTTGGGCCTCGAATATTCCTGGCCCCCACTGGAAGATTTTCAGTTAACACCATTTTCAGGTAGGATCTCTTCCTACCCGTTTCTACCTCCTGCCACTACTAATTTACACTTTTTCATGCTGTTTTGTCGTTATGGGCAATACCAGCCCTCACATACACACTGGTGTTTTTCAGATATAAGGTGGGGATTTCTCCTCCACCCTACACAGGGGGCGCGGATCCTGCCGCCTTCTAGCCGTTGAGAAAGCACAGCTCTACCAGACGGGACCGCTGCGTTCTCCCCACCGCTCTTCTGTTCTCTCTTCTCCCTCTCTCCCCCGGACTCAAGTTTCAGGTTGGCGAATTTCCTTGTTTTTATGAGAGCTCTCCTCTCTTTTAGCCGTACAGGTCCCCTAACTGTATGTAGCATACTGTTACCACTTGTAGGTACAGGTTTTTTTTGTGAGTCTCTAACACCCTCCACTCCCTTTTTTGTTTTATCACCTATAGGGAGATACAATCCTCTTTTGGCCCAGATGAAGGCACCTACACTGGAAGCCGAAACGTCCTAGGGTCCAGAACCACCACTGTTGACCCAACATACATCTTTGGGAATTGTTTGTTTCCTGACGTAGACCGACTGAGGATTGGTCACTCATAGATCCAAATATCAGTGTACAACTATATAGGATTCACAATTGATATCTTGAGGAAAACTGTTTCCTGCCTATATGTAAATGTGCACTACTTTACTAACACAGCATCCCTTTGCCCTGCTTTACTTGTGTTACAGAGTTCCCCGAATGGGAAAACAATTTGTTTAACTTCTTGTGTAACTAAAACAAATGTAGCCCTGCTGTTATTGGTAAAGAAGTCTACCATGCAAATGATGATGCTATAAGTTCATTACCTTACTATAGCTCTTCTGCTTTCTGGTCATTGCTTTTCTTTAGCAATTTGTACAGGCTTGAGACTTATGCTCTATTACTGCCTTAATTATTTTGCTTTTCTACCATATCAGGACACTGTATTTTGGTTTCAGTTGTTTTGATAAAGAAAATGGAGTGCAATATTAAAAAGTCTGCACCACACAAAATTGGTTTCTTGTAATAACATAGAACTTACTCATACAATACAATTTATATTGTCTTGTTCACCCCTCAGGGGACTTTAGATTACATCACTAGGATGAATCAGAGGTAAATTTCTGCATATACCACCAATTTGAATAGTATCTACCAAATACATAAGTCATAGGCCCTCATTACGACCCTGGCGGAAATCGAAAAACGATGGCGGAAATGCAATACCGCCATCGAATAGCGCTCGGTGCGACTATGACCCGTCACCGCAAAGTACGAAGCCATTAGCGACACCGTAGTGAACGCCAACGCTAACGCTAACTGCACCAAGCACGCGCGCGCGCGCCATGCCAAACCGTAAACACCACCATGGCGCAAGGGTACGCCAATTCCGACCCTAGCGGACATGTACCTAACGCCATCAAGCATGGCGGAATGTACCATTCCGCCATGGTGAGAAGTACGGCATCGCGAATCAACCGTAAACGGCCCCACTGAGTGCCTGTACACCGCTCCCTGCCCTCAAAGTACAACTCCCCGTAGGTGCAATGAAGTCACAATGCAACCAGTGAAATGTACAAGTCACCCATGCATGCCAACGAACAAATGAAACACAAGAGGGGCCAATGGGAGCTGCAGGGCACAGATGGCACGAATACAGAAGCCATCCCAATGGACATGACCACAGTCCCCCACCAAGAAACGCACGCAAACACAGGCACCTGTGACCAGCAATATTCCGAAAATCACATCATTACACCAGTCCACCTGGCTGACCGGCATCTGTTACACAAAACCCAATCCCCCGCCCCTGAGCATGACAACATTCAAACAGTCATATTGGCAGCCCCCATCCCTGACCTCGCGGGCTTCGTAGGCAAACGCGCCCAGTACAGTACCACGCAACTAAACTCCGAAGCTGGAACCCAATGCAGATCTCCTCACAATACATCGCTCCCCAAATAGGAATATGCCACATCACTTGCAAAGAAGAACGCTACACGGGCCAAATCAGAATAGAAATTTAATGCACAACAAAATCACCAAGCCCATACAGCCATCAGGCCATGAACTCCAAAACACATTTCACCATTGTGGGCTGCATCCGCAAGAAATGACCAGCCACTACTTGTGTGACGCCCTGTTCCATCATGGTACACAGAGCCACATTCACGTACGAAAAGGCAACATGGAAGCGCACAGAACCGCAGGGCCGGCCCAATGGGGAGGCACTAGTCCAGCTGAAAGGCCGAAATGTTGCTCCGAGCCACCAGTACTGCGTAAGGGCATGTGGCCCATTGGCGATCGTCCCATAAGATCGTAATGCTGCTCCACTGATTAACATGAAGCAGCAGGTGTCGGGAGTAAAACCCATCTGCAGGAGTGGCATACAGATGGCAGTGGCAAAAGGGGAGGAGATACCTGTCAACCAAAAGAAAAGAAAAAGAACAGAATGGCCATCAGAACTACATTCCAACAACTCACTTCAATGATCACACTAAATCCACAGCCATATGCATGCTAGCCCACTCCAAAGGTTCATCACCACCCAAAAACCACTTGCGACTCATAACTATCTATATCGAGGTGTAAACACCATCACAAACGAGTGTACCTGTGCATGCGTCTGTCAAAACAGAATCCATCAGATGGGATTGGTAACGTGCATGGACACAAGTGTCTGAGGGCGCGTTGAGACAGGGAGGGCTCAACAAGGCCAGATAGACGATGGTCCCACTATGGCAGCCCTGCATCACATAGCGTAGGGGAGGCGGATAGATCCCAAGAAGCCCTGTACATGGCAAACTCCGTATCAAATCACCTGCCCATGCATCCATTCATCATTCCCTCATCCCGGGATTAAAACGCCTGAATATTTACTCACATAACATTAGAAATATCCATTGAGTCTGTGCGTTATGCAGCCTGCAAAATCCACAGTGCCCCAGCCCGTAATTCCAGTGTTGTGAAGTAACATGTATTTGGGAACGTCCGGCCTCATCGCCCACGTCGCTATTGCGCATCCCAAACTATTCATATCAATCATTGCTTCCTCGCCATGGCCCCTGTCTCAAGGACATTGAACAATAGAACGTTATATTTGCAGTCAGACCTGTGGGCATTTCCTCGCCGCTAGCTGAAAACCGAAAGCGCCGCCCTTCGAATTCCTCATTTGCAACATCACGTCGAAGAGGCATCTGTGGCCGTTTGGAATCACTAATTAATCCATCTAGTGCGGCTGTGTGTGAAAATGGCAACTGCCTACACCCACAAATGGGACACCCCGCCCGTCGTTGCAACTCGGTACAGTGATGCATGAGGGCCCACCGTTACTCGAGTACTACGTACCACTGACCCTTCACAAGTCTGTTCGCGACTGCACAGATAGTATGTGAAACAATGGGACCACAGCAGAATGAACATATCAACCAATGTTACACGGCCATCGGGTACAAATACATGATTGCAATAGCAAGATGCCATTCCTCGAATTGCAGCGTTGTGTGCGGGACGTGCTCGGCCAAAGGGGAGAGCAGTTTGCACAGGTGGAATGAATCACCACAGGTGGAGGCCATACAGCCTGAAAACACATAAATTGCACACCCAGTCTCCTCCCACAACCACACCCACTCCGAAATGCTACCGGCAGGACTTGCGATGTTGGGCCTGGGGGACCTGATAGCACTGCAAGTACTCCAACTTCAAGAAGAAGACGAACACCAACTACTACAACAACCGGCCGCACAGAGGAGACGCAGGAGGAGGAGGAGGGCAAGGCAGGGCCAGCAAGGCCCACCAGCACAGCCACTACCACCACGCAGGCAGCCCGCAATCCCACGCCTCCGAGCACATCCGTTCAACCTCACTGATGAGCAGATCCACACCCTCTACCGTCTGCACCGGGACACCATAGCCGCCATTGTGGACATGACACAGGCTGACCTTGTCAGCATGATAGATAGCCCAACCGCCATCCCACCCCTACTGAAGGTGGTGTCTGTACTCCACTTCCTGGCCACAGGCACCTACCAGCACACAGTCGGACAGTTGCATGGCATTTCTCAGCCACTGTTCTCACGGACACTATTGCAAGTGCTCGATGCCCTCCTGCAGCACGCAGACGACTACATCTCCCTACCACGCTCGGAGCAGGAAATTACCAACACAAAAGTGGGATTCCATGCACTTGCCGGCATACCGGGTTGCATTGGTGCCATCGACTGCACCCATGTGGAATTGGTCGTCCCACATGCCATGGAGGCCCAGTACCGCAACCGAAAACAATTTCATTCTCTGAATGTACAAATGGTGTGTGACTCCAACAGGATCATTACACATTGTTGTGCCAGATTCCCTGGATCAACCCATGATTCTATGGTCTTGAGGAACTCTACAATACCACGCTACATGGAGCGACACGCAGGGAACAGATCCTGGCTACTCGGTGAGTCACATTACATGCATGATAATGTGGGGTATGTGATTCGGCAATGACCTGGCAGGAAGGGGGGGGGGTGTGCGTACGTAGCAATGGCATTCCACATCATACGTTTATCGTCCACATACAGGTGATGCTGGATATCCACTGAAGAGATGGCTCCTCACACCAGTCCGGAACCCACGGGACCAGCATGAGGAGGACTACAACCATGCCCACTCACGTACCCGTGTAGTCATCGAACAGGCATTCGGCCTACTGAAGGGTCGTTTCCGCTGCCTCAGCAGGTCTGGCGGGGCACTCCTGTACCGCCATGAGAAGGTTGCAAAGATGGTGATGGCATGTGTCATGCTCCACAACATGTGCGTACGTAGAAATGTGCCCATGCCCCCTGACGCAGAACTGCAAGCACCTGATGATGGTCATGATGAGGGTGGGGATGTGGCAGCACCTCAAGGAGTCTGCGAGGCACCGGAGGGCCGTGACATTCGTCAGCATCTCATTGATGTATGCTTCTAGCACTCACGCCTGGTGGCTGATACATGGACACGGGACTCGTGGCACTGTGTGTGTCTGGGACATGCACAATATGGACTGTACGCCTATGATGGCCTAGTACACAAAGATCAATGTCCACACATCTCATTGGTTGATCGTGCACTGTTTATGGCATATGTGATATCATATTGTACACCCTATCGACCCGCCACCCAAGTGAGCCCAACACACCCCCTCCACCCTCCTACCTCCCCCCCGAACACCAGTGTCCAAAGATGCTCATTGTCAGTGGCCAGTCGCTATTGCAAGCCCCCTCTGCGGGTATCAGGGGCACCCCTGCCTGTGGAGCGCAGGTTCCTCCCAGATCTACGTTGGGGGCTGCCCTGGACGGAACTTGCAACGGATGATGTCTCTGCCTGCTCACGTCCATGCATGTCCCTAAGGGTTTGCGAGAGCTCAGTGAGCACACGGCGCACTGCGGCAAGTTCGGCACATACGTCTTTGGACGTCGCATGCAGTTCCCCCCTCAGGCTCTCGGTGCTTCTCTCCATTTGTACTCTCAGGCTCTCGGTGCTACTCTCCATTTGTGCCCTTAGTGTCTCTGTACCTCTCTCCATTTCTGCCCTAAGTGTCTCAGTTGATGTTTCTATGTCTGCCTTAGTGCCCCCACATTCATCGGCATGGTCCTTGAGGAGCGTGGCCAGTTGCTGCTGTTGCACGATTAACTGGTCGAGGGACTGTTGCCTCTGCTGGGCCATGGCCATTTGCGGGGGTGTCACAGAGGGGCTGTTGTCCTCATGTTGCCTTGCCACAGGGCTTGTGGGGGATGGCCAGTCGTCGTCTTGTGGGTGCCCCTGCGTGGTATCCTCATGTTGTACGGGATGGGACAGACAGGGGGATTGGGACAGGTCATGGATGGATCTGACTTCGACATCCCCGTCTTCTGTGTCGGAGCATGCTGCCATCAATGGAGTGTCACCTATGGTGCTGCTGCCACCAGAGGCAGTGCCTTCTGTGGCATCTGTTGGGGGGACCTGTGGTGGTGGTGTTGTGTGCATGCTGGCTGCTGGGGTGCCTGTTGATGTTCCCTCCTCTGTGCTGCCACCTGATTTGTGCTGCTGCCGTGTCTTGATGCGTGCAGCTGAGGTGGAGGGTCTTTGGCCGTTGGTCTTGGCCCTCTTTGCAGGTGTGCTGGTAGGGGTGTCCTGATGCTCGTCGTTTGGATCGGACCCTGTGGTGGAGTAAAGGAGGGCGAGGGTTATTAATGGGTCTGTGGGTATTGGAATGGCATTGTATCACATGCATTGGGGTGGTACCTGAGGGTGATTTGGGTCGGGGCCTTGGAGGTGCTTTCATTTGTGTGTGGAGTGAGGGTGCAGTTGTTTGGCAGCCTGCAGTTAGGGTGTGCCTGCTGCACGTGTAGTGCGTTTTTTAGGGGTTTTTAATTATTTATGTATTTATTGTGGGTTTTAACGTGCGCTATCAGGCCGATGTGTGTGGACGTTCTCCTGGACATGTGTTTCTGTTGCACTATGTGGACACATGGTACCTCACATGATTGGACATTGTGGATTTGGCATTGTTTTATTTGGCCCACCTACCTGAATCTTCGGATGTCTGCACTCCTTTCTCCATCCCTCCGACTCCCTCTATGCTCTCCATTCCGATGGTGGAGGCACAGATTTCTTCCCAGGGGGTCAACTTGATGGGTGATTCAGGACCTCCCCCGGTGGCTGTGGCAATGTTGCGGTTGGCAGAGAGTATGCTGCGGACGCGTATCCGCAGGTCGTCCCATCGCTTTCGGCATTGCTGTGGGGTGCGGGGTGCGGTCCCCACCGCACTTACCCGCTGTGCCACCAGAGCCCATATGGCCTTCTTGTTTGCAAGTGCCGTCCTGGTCATTTGCGTGGAGAAGACGACGGCAGCATTCTCCTGGAGGGTCTCTGTTAGCACGGTGAGTTCCTCACGGGAGAAGTGGACCTGCCGCTTGCGGTCGCACGCTTTCTTCGCTACTTTTCCCATTTTTCTTGGTTTCGCTAGGGTGGATGACGGGTTGGGGGTGTGTCTCTGGGTAGTGTTTTTAGTGGTTGTGTGGTTTTAGTGGTTTTATAGGTGTACGGCGGGATGTTTCCCGTTCCGGGCCCATGTTTTAACTTCCGTTTCCGTAAATTTCCGGTCACCGTACTATCCGGTAGGCGCACACTGCGGTGTCCGCTGTGATGGGTGGCGGTATTGCACCTAGGGTGCCGTACGGCGGCGGTCTGGGCCGTTTTGGGGTCATTTCCGCCATCGCGGACTTTGCACTTCCGCCATGCCGTGGTGCTCGTGCCCGATGGGTCGGAATGGGCCGCACTTTGCTCCATCGTGCAATGGCGGAAACGCTATTTACGCTGTGGCGGTCCGGTCAGTCACTTTCCGCCAGGGTCGTAATGAGGGCCATAGTATGTTTGAACTTTGTTAGGCGGCTACCCCCTTATGTGACATATGCCTGTCTTTGTTGAACATGCTAGTCCTTCCGAAGTTACTATACTTCTTCTGCAATATTCCCTTTTGGCCAGGCAGGGTCTTCTGTTCGACTATACGCTTCATGATGGTGGGGTTCCTATGGGGGACTGGTGCCGCTAGGATGAGCTGGGAGAAAGCTCACCGAACCATATGATCGTGGGGGACTGGTCGCCGGCGATGTCGAACTATATTACCTGGTCTCTCAGGCGCAATACGCTGGCTATTGGTACTCACAGGGGCCTGAACCTGTGCACTAACCTTGGGGCGATCATCTTTAGTGACAAATGTACTTTTGACCCAGTACGCAGGACTAAATGCATGGGCAAGGCGGTTTCACAGGTTGAAGCTTTTGGTTTTTTACCATAAGAACATACCACTATGGAACTTCCCTGGGCTGGCCCCTACCTTTGACGCCAACTTACAGAAAACCTGGGCCGGAAGTGCAGGTATAGTATTGGGTGACCGCTTCCCAGGTTGGGCTGTTTGTGACCCTAGATGGCTTTACGTCCAAGCTTCGGAGCAGACCTATTGTTTTTCTGCAGTACTATCGGTTGAGAGCTGCTGTGAAAAGGCTGTAGATGATGTTCCCCCATGAACCTGAAACTCACCCACTCATAGAAGCAATAGTCACTTCTAAAGAACCCAGATGATTATTATCTAGACTATATGGTTTAGTTTTGAATGCCCACCCACTAAGAATATCATAAGGAAGAAATGGGAGCATGATCTAGACATCCAATTCACTGATGTTCAGTGGTAGGCATGCTGTATGCTCACCAAGGAGGTGTCAATATACTCAATATAGGCTTATCCAGTTCAAGCTCTTAAATCAACTGCAGTGCACACCAGAGAAACTCACAAAATGTTCCCAGGACACTTCTGATGAATGTCGGAAATATGGCCATTACCCGGTTGACACTATACATAAGTTCTGGCACTGCCCGGGTGTTATCTGCTTTTGGGAGAAGGTTGCGGCTACTCTGCATTAGATGCTGGATATCCCACCCCACGTTGGCCCTTGTTAAGTATCTTCTGGGAGACATAGGCATGGTGTTGGTTGTTACTAGGCGATTCCTTAATGTAGCATGTGTAGTTGCACAATGGTGTGGGCTTCATTGTTGGACATCAAAGAATTCTCAGACACGCAGAGGGGATGCGTGTTGTCATTTATACTTTCAACAGGGATGAATTCTATGAATCTACCATAGTCTCCCTGTGTAGGCCTAAAGGTATTTGGACTCCCTTGCAAGTATACTTGGCGACTGCAGATTGATACAGCTATGCTGGGAACTGACGGTGCACTCCAGTCTATGCCTTTTGTGTTCTTGTTACATTCTTGTACATTATTATTTCTTGTATGTTATCTGCTATAAATACAATCAATGTTTACATATAGACAGTATTGTGCTGCCCCTGCAAATTTGTACAATCTTACATCACATGTGTTTTCCTTCTTTTTGTCCAATCCTTGTATGTTTGCCTTTGGTTTAAATAAAGTTTGAAGAAAAAAAAAAGAATAGTTGGAGATTCGACTGAGGTCTGTGGAAGAAAAACTGCAAAAAGCTGCACACTTTATCACCATGGCAGTCTCATAGTGTCATTCTTGGCATGCCAAGCATCTTGTGCCCTGCACCTTTCAGTCCATTTGTTTTGTGTCAGTAAATCGTCTTCATGTGGCGCCCCAATGCTTGCAGGCTTTCGGCGCCTTATAAACAAATATAGTGCCGAGCCTTGTCCATATACTGGCAAATTCTGGCCACACCAAGAGGAACAACCAGACTGTGGTCTGTGGGGTAAAAATAAAAGCTGAGTGCTGGACAAGCATAGGACGTGAAGTCAAAACAGACTAACCAAAGTCAGATTACAAGGGGAAAAACACAGAGGGGGTGTATGAAAGTGGTCATAGGGTTGCATGTATAGCAGATACAGATTTGATCAAAGGAAAATGTTACCGAGTTAGGGAAGGAAAAAAAGCTTCCAAGTATGTGAAGCAATATTTCGTAGAGAATGTTTATAGTACCATTCAGGGGTAGCATAGCATCAATCAATCAGACTATGAATGTGTGATGGCTTTGAGATTTGTTCAAGACTGCTCACAGAGTGTGGAGGTTTCTACACCAGGTAAGCCTAAAAATACCAGACGGTAATCTAGCAGGGCAGAGTTAACTGAGAGAAGTGCAAGTGCCAGGAATTGGCAGTGTACAAATGAATTTCGGACGACAGAGAAGGGAGAAGAGGGAGATCTGAGAATCTCACTCCCAGCACTGCCAGACCAACAGGGGCACAAAGAGGGGTGAGAATGAGTGTCAAGCTGCTTGTCCAATATATAAAAAATGAGAGAGTGATCCCTGTAGAGGCATTAGTTTAAAAAAAAAAATGGTAGTAGTTCAGTGTAGCCTATGAATTTATACTAACACTGAACCCTTCAGTAATAGTAGGACGGAATCTGTGCTCATTCTAACTGGATATGTTAATGTAGCCACAGAGAGAACGATTCCTCCCAAGGATTCACCCAAACCCGAGACAGACATATGGGAGAGTGTTTAGGGACCAGGTGAACAGAGGACTAGACTGCGTGATTCCATATGGTGTGGGAGTTCAGAAACAGGCATTATTTTAAGGAAAGGCATATTCAGGGATCAAACGAAATATATGGAAGCTGGCCTCTTAATGAGAGGTAACTTAGGTAAAATATGCCTTTCACGCCCCGGCCATGCCGTTTAATGCCACGAGAGCCTGGGCATTGTAGGACTGAACAAAGCTCGGGCCTCAGCTCGGGCGGCGGGCTGTTAAACGGCATGTTCGCCCCGGCGGCAGGGCGTGAAAGCCATATTCGCACCCTGGGATTTCCTGGGGTGCAGATAGTTTTTTATAGTTTTTTGTCCATCAGAGAAATGCAAATGACCAAAAAAATGGCTGCCACCATTAAAATGGAAGAGGGACTAGGTCTCTTCGAGATGACCCAGGTGCATATACCCCAAGGGTCTGGCAGAGACATCACTAAAAGGATCAATTCTGAATTAGCAGCGTTTCCTTTTTAAAATTCCTAGGGCTCGCTCTCCTTAAGCTAGGGAGGATGCCCACCACCACCAACATACAAGTTTCTTTATATGCTGTGTTTTTATGGTTTACTGCAGTCAGTTAAGCCTATCAAGCGGGAGAATAGAATACCTTGGGGATAGCCCAGGTACAGCACCTTCCAACCTGTGGTAACTTTCTTTGGTAAATTAGATTGGTAGAAGTTGCTTATTGGGTGGTTTAAAGGTTTAGTAACCCATGCTGTACCATCAGAGTGTTTTCGCTTTTACAAGGTTTGCATTTGCATAAACCCCCAAAGAATCCCTGGATTAGTTTCTTTGCCAACTTGACACACAGGCCTTACCAGACTCAGTGGTTGCATCAGATTATTTCAGGGGGAAAGCCTAGTGGCTGTTAAAAAGTGTCCTGGACAATAACGTTTCCATTCCATAAAGGCATTCCTGTAAAGAAATGTAGGCTGCGTTTAAAGCACTATTCTAGCGCCTCTTTCTGAGTGCAAGACGGGTGTTTGTGATTAAAAGCGGAGGCAGTACCCAAGCGGTACAAAAGCTACAATGAAAGAGTCCTTTCAAGGTGCTCCTGGCCAAAGGGTGGTGGGAGTTGATGGTTTTCAAATCACTACGTTAGCACTGTTTAGAGAGTCTCCCATAGAAATTCTTTCAGTAGAATGGTCTTTGAAGCAGGTACTACTATAAATAAATAGTTTGTGTTAAAGAGAACTTTAGCTAGGCTGGGGCATAGTAAAGTATGCTCTCCCATGAACCTTAACTATTAATTTAGGAGAGAGAGAGAGCACATGCATTTTTAATGGATAATAATCAGGATCCTGACCTATATTTTTATTGTGCACATCAAGAAGTTCCAGATATCAAGCCTGGCCTTTCCACAATAATACTGCTTTTCTTCTACAAACGATTGCTGTTTTCTATTTAATAAGGGGGACTTTATATGGGCGTTTCCTTCTCAGGAGTACCTACCAGCCCCACATATATGTGTCCCTTTTTTGGTAGTTGGAAACACATTCTGATATATTACAATCAAGAAAATCATTTTAATATCTAGCTGCAGCAGTGCATCACATTCGTTTGTAAAATTACGTTTAAACTCAGGGGTCATTGTGTACCCCTCTTTTATGCTGCCCCACTTTTTAGCACCATTATCCCCTCACAGAAATGGTGCTCCCAGGGAGAAAAAGGTTTGTACACCGATTTTGAAACATTTTCCAAATATATGTGCCTCTGCCCAGTGGTCCGGGTTCTCAAATTGTGGAACCTTTGCTCCACCTACGCCACCAAAGGGATCGAAACTAAGACTGGATAAGTAGGAGCTAAAAGTTTCTCTTGGGTATTGTGAGGGGTAAGAAATGTGAAACGAACACAAAGGTGTAGTTTTCTCAAAAGTTCTAACTTTATTAAATAAAAAGGGCGAGACAAACGTCTATCTTTCCCTAACCTAATAAGAAGGGCCCTGCCTAAACCTAACGCTACAAAATGTAAGTGATACTCCTTGTAACCACGGTTGTATTCCTTTCCCCTGAATCAAATCAGGAGTACCTTGAGCAAAGGTCAGGTTCAAGAAAGTTCTGTTCAGTGTGATGAATCCTATGGATTCAATGCGATTGAAGGAACAAGTTACTTACCTGTAACTGTTGTTCTCCAGCATGGGTCTGGCATGGATTCACATGCTCATGAATATTCCCCGTCGTCAGGCTGGGAATCCTCGGTAAAGAAAAAACTCAGTATCAGTTTTGTTTCTGATCTGACTTTCGTAGTAGTAACCAATCACTGATTTCTGCGTCATACTGACCACAGCCAATGACTGCCCTCTCCCTAAGCCCCACCTCTGGCAGCCATCCTCAGATTTGGTAGCATGTAAAGTGGCAGTATGACCAAGCGAAGAGCCGCAGAGGGGTAGGAGGGATGGTTCGCATGTGAATCCATGCCAGACCCATACTGGAGAACAACAGTTACAGGTAAGTAACTTGTTCCTTCTCCAGCATGGTCTGGCATGGATTCACATGCTCATGAATAAGAGAATACATAGCAGTACACACATGCACAACTACGGGAGGTGGCAACAGGCTCAACATTAAGCAATACAACAACTCAACATTAAGCGTCTCTTACCTCCTCACCAGGCTCACCTTAGGCGAACAGGTTGCGCAGCACTGCTTGGCCGACCTTGGACTCCTCCCTGGAATCCCGGTCGACGCAGTAGAATTTCGTGAAGGTGTGCGTCGACCTCCACGTAGTAGCCCTGCAGATGTCCAGCAGGGGCACACCAGATAGGAACGCCATGGCAGCTGTGATCGCTCTGATGGAATGGGCTCTCGGACGGCCGGGCAGCGGTCGGTTTGCCAACCGATGACAGTACATGATACAGCCGGAGAGCCATCTGGAAATGGAAGCCTTTGAGAGAGCCTTCCCCTGATTGAGCCTTCCCCTGATTGGCAGGTCCAAAGTTCACAAAAAGTTGTGACGTCTTCTGAAAGCTCTTTGTGCGGTGCACGTAGAACTTCAGAGCTCTAGCCACATCCAGCGAGTGCAACGTCCTTTCAGACGGCGAGGAAGGCGACGGGAAAAAAACAGGCAACACCAAGGATTCGTTTAGGTGGAAGTCCTGCGGCACCTTGGGCATGAAGGAGGGGTGCCTCCTGAGCACTACCCTCGTGTCGTGAAAAATCAAGTATGGGGGCTTGCAGGAAAGGGCTTGGATCTCTCCCACTCGTTGTGCGGAGGTGATGGTCACAAGGAACGCTGTTTTCCACGACAAGAACTTCAAAGAAGCGGAGAGCAGAGGCTCGAACGGAGGTCCCATGAGCTTGGTCAGCACCACGTTGAGCTCCCCCGCCGGGGCCGGCGCCTTCACCGGCGGGAACGATCTGAACAGTCCCTTCATGAACTCCTTCACCAGACGATGAGACCACAAAGACGTCCGTCCCGTGGTCCTGGTGTATCGGGAGATCGCAGCAAGATGAATCTTGATGGAAGCGTGCGCTAGTCCAGCCTTGGCCAGTGTCAGTAGGTACGGCAGTACTTGCGGAACCGTAATCCGTAGAGGGTTAATCTTCTGTGCGTGGCACCAGACAGAGAACCTCTTCCATTTGTTTCCATAGCATTTATGAGTTGAGGATGCCCTGGCCTTTGCAAGAACCTCTCTGCAGTCGGCCGGTATGTCGTAACCTCCAAACTCTAGCGCTGCAGGAGCCAGGCCTGCAAGTTCAGCGACTTCGGGTCGTGATGGATGATGGCGCCTCCTTCCCTGGAGAGAAGATCCGCGTCCCCTGGCAGCTTGATTGACGGGGACGCTGACAAGTCCAGAAGGTCCGGGAACCATATCTGCCTCGGCCACGCGGGTGCGACGGGTATCATCCTGCACCGTGACCTCTTGAGCTGGTTGATGAGCCGGATCAGCAACGGTAAAGGAGGGAACGTGTACAGGAATAGGCCCTCCCAGGGGAACGAGAAAGCATTGCCCATGCTGCTCGGCTGGGGAAACCTGCTGGCGAACCTCCGGCACTTGGAGTTCGTCGCCGTCGCGAACAGATCGATCTGGGGTATGCCCCAGCGTCGGAAGAGGCAGTTCACTAGGTCCTGTCGTAGTTCCCACTCGTGGCACGAGCACAGCTCTCTGCTGAGCGAGTCGGCAATGGTGTTTTTTATTCCTGCCAGATGAAACGGCACCCGGAACATCCCTTGGCCGACGGCCCAATGCCACAGATCCTGCGCCTCCTTGGACAGGGCTGGGGATCTGGTACCGCCCTGCTTCCTGATGTAGAACATGGTGGTGGTGGTGTTGTCGGTGAAGATCCTCGCCACCTTGCCCTTGAGGGATGGAAGGAAGGACCTGAGGGCCCAAAACACTGCACGGAGTTCCAGGACGTTGATATGGAGTGATTTCTCCGTCGGAAGCCAAAGGCCTCTCGCGTGCAGATTTTCGGTGTGCGCTCCCCACCCTTCCAGGGAGGCATCCGTGGTCACTTTTCTGGTGGCCGGGGGTCTGAAAGTCCATGCCCGCCGTCAGATGCGCGCGGGTGCCCCACCACCGGATCGCTCGTCGGAAACTCTCGTCGAGTGTCATCCTGTCCTCGAAGCTGCCCGTCGTCTGGACCCAGCGAGAGTCAGGGAACTCCTTCAACGGGCGCATCCGAAGCCTGCACAGGCGGATGAGATAAATGCAAGAAGACATCATTCCGAGGAGGGATTTAATGGACCTCACCTTGGTCGCTTCCGCGACCAGCATCCGCGGCACCTTGCCCAAGATGGCCCTCGTTCTTTCCTCCGACGGCGAGGCCAGCAGCGCCACTGTGTCGAGTTTCGCTCCCAGAAACAGTGCGTCTTGCGCGGGCACCAGGTGAGACTTGGCGTAGTTTATGAAGAATCCGTGAGTAGTTGGACGGTCCTCGCCGTGTGTTCCGCGGCGAGCTCCCTTGTCTTTGCTCGGATGAGCCAGTCGTCCAGGTAGGGGTAGACGTGGATCCCCTCCAGGTGCAGCCGCGCCGCCACCGGTGCTAGGCACTTGGTGAACACCCTGGGTGCCGACCTCGATCCGAAGGGAAGGGCTCTGAACTGGTAGTGCCGCCCTTGGACCACGAATCTGAGAAACTTTCGGTGTCCCTTTAGGATGGGGATATGGAAGTAGGCATCCTCCAAGTCCAACGACGACAGGAAATCGTCCTCCTCCAGCTGACCCAGGACGTGCTGGAGGGTGACCATCCGGAACTTCTGTGCCTTGATGAATTTGTTCAGTCGTCGTAGGTCCAGGATGGGACGCCATCCTCCTGTCTTCTTCACAAGGAAGTATCTTAAGTAAACTCCGGAGCCCCATGCCTCTTTGGAACGAGCTCAATGGCGCCTTTCTTGAGCATCGCCTTTACCTCCAAGAGAAGTTGAGGGACGTGATGTTCCTTCCTGGCCACGGGGGGGACGCGCGGGCACTTCTTTAGAAACTCGAGCGCGTGACCCTGGGCCAGGGCGTCCAGCACCCAACGGTCGGTGGAGATGGACTCCCACATGCCGACGAAGTTCGCCAGCCGGCCTCCCACCGGGGTGCTTCGGTGGGGGCCCAACCCCCGGCCGGTTCAGTCCTGCTTCGACGAGGCTTTGCCGCCTTGTCCTCCCTGGCGACGACGGCGGGGTCCGCCTGACTTGCCTCGTCCCCTGTAGGCTTCTTGTGACGACGAACGGGCCGCTTGACGGTAGGTGGAATATCCGCCGCCGGAACCTTTGGAGGCACCCTGCTTGCCTCCGGTGCTCCGAAAGGGCAGCCGTCGTTGCTGGAGAACACCAAGAGCCCGGGCTGTCTCCGTGTCCGCCTTGATGGCTTGCAGGGAATCGTCCACTGTTTTCCCAAACAGGTTATTCCCGTCGAACGGCATTTCCAAAACTCTGGTCTGCACGTCCTGCCGGAAGTCCGTTGCCTTTGGCCATCCACGCCGTCTAAGGCACACGCCGTTGCCCAACTGGCGAAAACCAGTATCAGCGATGTCCGTCGCTACCGTAATGGCGTGGTCCGACGCCACTTCCCCTTCCTGCAAGATCTCCAGGGCCTCTGCCCTCTTGTCGTCCGGTAGGAAGTCCAGCAGTGGCCTATCTTGTAACACAACTCCCTGTCGTAGCGCGCTACGATAGCCAAGGCGTTGGCAGCCTTAATCGTCGTTGCTGCCGATGAGATGACTCTGCGTCCCATCGTGTCCAATTTCTTTCCCTCGCCGTCCGGGGGGGGAAGTTGATGTGGAGGCCGAAGCCCCCCCGCTTTCTTCCTGGCCGCCGCAGAGACGACCAAGTCCAGGGTCGGCTGTGCCCGAAGGCACAAGGGGGCCGCGTCCGGGACCCGGTACTTCTTCTCGTACCGATCCCTTCTCGCAGGCGTTGTGGATGGGTTCTTGAGGAGGGAGAGACCGTCATCCCAGATATCGTCCAGTAGGGGTACAGCGAGGACCGTCTTCCTCTTGGTCTTGCGCTGTTGATAAAGGAAGCCTTCCTTCTTCTTCTCTTCCGGGCAGAGCTGGAAAAGCTCGAATGCCCTGGCGATCATGGCATGAAACGATCCAATCTCGTCGGGCGGGGAAGCCCGGGGAGGAGGTGACGATGGAGGATCCTCGCCGTAAACCTCGTCGTCTGTACCCGTCGCGGCCGTGTCCGTCCCAGTGTCATCCCCCCGGGTCGTGGACGGGGAGGAGGGCTGAGACGGGCGCTATGGTTGAAAAGGAGGTGGAGGATGAATCCTTCTTCTCTTAGGAGGGCTCCCAGAAGGGCCCGGCTCCGGGTCCCCCGTCGGGAGCGGTTTCTCCGTCGGTGGTAACGGCAATCTCGTCCTTATCTCCGAGCATAAGGACTGTATAGCCAACAAAATGGCCGCTGAGTTGTCTTGCGGCACTGGTTGAGGGGGTTCCGACGGGCGGACAGGAACCTCGTCGGTACCCTCGACGTTCTCATCGTCCCCCTCGTCGGGGTCCCTCCCGACAGGCTGGTCTTCCTCCACGCCAATGCCGTGGCTTAAGACTTCGATCAGCTCCTCTTCAGAGGTTGAGGCCGAATCCAAGATGGCCTCCTGCCCCCCCTTCTTCTCCGCCGGAGGTTTCACGGGGTCCTGTCAATGGGCTTGAAAGAGGACTCCCTCCGCGGTGGCAGGGAGACTCTGGACCCCGAGGTCGCCTCCACTGGTGTAGCCTCCTCAGGCTGAGCCAGGGCCGCCGCGACTGTCTCGATAGAGGCCTTGGCCGTGTGGATCAAGACTTTCGTCACCTTAGGTGCGCTCACCGCCTTCTCCTTGGGGGGGGGGGGGTGGGTTTACCGCCTCGCTCCCCCTCCGAATTGGCCTTCGAGCTCGACCGGGGACTCTCCAGAAGCTTCGCCGGGTGCTCGGACTTCCTCTTACCCGAGCCAGAGCGTTGGCTCGTGGATGATGGCGCCGGGGAGGCTGCGCCCTGCCTGGCAACCGAAGAGCCCGACCGTTCGCCGCTCCCAGTGCCCGCGGACTTGCGGTGCTTAGCCTTCTGTTGGTCCCCCGTCGCTGGGGCGCCCTCAAGGGTCTTAGAAGACCGCTCAGACTTCTTCTTTTTCTCGCCTGACGGGCTCTTCCCTTCCAGCCAGTTGGCGAGACGCAGATGGCGGTCCTTTATGGTCCGTTCCGACACATTCCCGCAAAACGCACAGTCCTTCTCCACGTGCGTCTTGTCCTCATGCAGGCAGTAGAGGCAAAGAGAGTGTTCGTCCTCCTTGAAGACATTCTGAAGCTGGCATGCAGGGCAGACCCTGAACAGCTTCCTGGGCGTCGAGCTTCCCTTCTCCTGGGCCATGTCCGAGATGGGCCTGAGAAAGTTCTGGAGTCCTCCAAGCGTGGCTCGACGAAATCTTAACCCTTGAGGGGCGTAGAAGAATCCGACACGGATCCCCTTTGATCGGATATAGAAACGGTGGAGCTTGAGGCTCTTTGACCAAAAAAAGAGAACATTTTCCTATGAAAAAAGCGTGAAAAAGCACTAAAGCTCGAGAGCAATAGCACGAGGATCCCAACACTTGAACGCGCAGTAAAAATCTGAGGATGGCTGCCAGAGGCGGGGCTTAGGGAGAGGGAAGTCATTGGCTGTGGTCAGTATGACGCAGAAATCAGTGATTGGTTACTACTACGAAAGTCAGATCAGAAACAAAACTGATACTGAGTTTTTTCTTTACCGAGGATTCCCAGCCTGACGACAGGGAATATTCATGAGCATGTGAATCCATGCCAGACCCCATGCTGGAGAATTAACACTTCTTTATCATCACACCTTTTTACCACAGTACTTCAAATCATCTTCTTTCCTGGTATACTCGCCTGCCAGGAGTAACAATTGGTCCCTTTCCTGGTTCACTCGCCTGCCAGGATAAAACGCCTCCTCCTACTACTACTACTACTACTATTGTACTCTGTGGTATTGCTTGTTCATTTACTCTCCACACCAGGAACATCGATGTGGAGGTCTGAACCAACAACTGCTTCTCTTTATAGTCTCTTGATTCTTTACAATGCGAGTTACTTCTCTTCCCAAATTGACATTCCATAAAAGAATGATTTTTCTATGACTTCGCTTTTGGCTGTAGGCAATGCAAGTTACAGTTCGCTCCCCCTGGGTTTCTCATACAAGGAGGGCTTTCCTCCTTTTGCCTTTGTTATACAACCTACTGGCTGTTGGCAAAGTGGGTTACAATTGTCCCCTAATTTGTATCCCTTGTTAGGAGAGTTGCGCCCAGTTTGCATCCATTTATTTGTTCAGTATTACTTTCACCTAGCGGTCTCCTTCTCAGCGTCCCAGGATCACCTGCTTCAGGCCAACTCACTGGTATGCCTTGGTGTCTCCTTCTGACTTGCTGGTGTTGCTACGGATCTCTATGGGCACTTCTCTGCTTCTGCCAGTTCCGGTAGGACTGCAGCACAGACCTTAAGAGGAGCACCTGGCAGCTGCGTGCAATCTCCGGTGCGACTTCTGTCCGGGAGCAGTTCACGGTGTGTCGAGAGCTCGTCTCCCACAAGGCGTGGCTTGTTTCAAAACTGGTTTCCGCTGCGTATTTGCTGCATGGCCATGGAGCCCCAGCATCTACAGCATCTCCCACACAGCATCCTGCTGCCACCACAACTACACCATCAACTTCTCTCTGCCTCTGCACCGGAAGCCCATTTATATATTTAAAGGTCCCGCTCAGGTGCTTTCTGCCCTAACAACTAGACCACTAATTCGTCCCAGTACCAAAAGCATTATGGGAATTGAAGCCCATAATGTTCTTGTTTGTTTTATGATCAGTTAACGGAGAGTGTTTAGATTTATAAGAGGTTGTTAAAGGAGCTGATGATTTACCCTTGGGTTATAGACCTCTATACAAGGCTGAAACATAACAATGAGAAGTGGTGAGATAAACTTCCTGAACTCCCAATGTACCACATTCCTGCTGGTTGATAGAGTTTTCATGTTCAGTGTTTTGGGTAATTCTGGGAAAGGGAATCTTGTATTGACAGCATGCCATTAGATATTTAGGTATAAGGGACATCTCATCTTCAGAAGAGGAATACTGCGTCTCACCTAATGGAGTCACCACTTCCCCTGACAGCCTCTCCTCTCATGTGATCTTCCCTCATGTTACCACCCCCAGGGTTAGGATCAGGTAGGGGCTGCCTTCCCCTGGCCACATGGTTGGAGTCCTTAGGCTGGGGTTTAGTTATGACTCTGCAGGATGCATCAGAGTGTCCAGCATTAACCAGTGACCAGAAGCTACCACTGGGGAACGATGAGCTAGTACAAAGCATTCCGCAGATATAACTTCCACATAAGTTGCAAGCGTCTCATTTTGCCCAATATGACCTGGCCTGGGGAGCCAAAAGTAGCTCCTCGTACCTGTTAGTGCCGAGCTAAACAGGCTCTTCTAGGCTACAAGCAGGAGCTAAATAGCTCCCAGCTCCCCCCAAATTTGAACCCTGTATCTAATGGCAACTCTACATGCCATGGAGCTCGCAAAGATTATGTAAACAATAGAGGCTATGACGAGGAAGAGAATCCAGAAGAGCATTCTAGTGGTCAATCAACTCTAGAGAAAAAGGCAAGACTGTTGCATCTCCTACAGCCCATATAACAACCCTTTTAGCAATCAACAGATATGTGTCATTTGTTGCTGTACCCTGACATGGCACTGATGACTACTGTATTGATTGAAAACTTTTTTTTCCAAAAAGTGGATCAAGAGCGTGTTTCTATAATAACAAAAGAATGCACCAATTTGTCCTTGTATTTCTGTTCCACACTGGGCAGATTTTCTCTGTGTCAGACTACACAATAATAAATAGCAGAAACACAACTATAGCAGCCTTTTTATCCATACCTTCTGCTGTTGGAGTTGGAGGACTCGTGTTCAGACAACGGCCACACATTCTCAAAGAAGAGCTCACCATTCTTGTAGGCAAGGCGGGCTAACGGAGTCAGCCAGGAGAAGGTTGTGAATGAAAAAAGTCCAGCATTGTCCACTGGATGTGCATGTCTGTAAATAAGAGATGGGAGATTATATTTTCCAGACGACTTTCTTGGATGCATATCAAATATCAGACATAAAGCAAAATCTCTCGACTTATGTTTTAATACAGCCATTACCACACTTTCATGAAACAATTCCAGAACCAAAAGCATAGTGGTAGTTGGTTTTTCCGCAAAATAGTTTGCCAAGTTGCAGGCCAAGTGGGGGTAGAAGGGTGGGTACAACAGCAGTATCAACCATTTGATTTAAGGATTGTGCTTTCCCCACAATCCTCCCTCCCTCCTGACCGATGTGATTGCAATGAGAAAAGTTCCTTTAATGGATGGAGCCTTAGCCATGGGCTCAAAAGGTGGGGCAATTCTTGAAAGTACATGATTTAGGTCCAACCCTGGTGGGGGATGAGCCACTGGACGATGTAGTCTTTTGACACCTGCCCTGAAAGCTTTGACTACTGGTACTTTCCACCATGATATTTTATGTTGTGATGGGGGATAAGCTGCTAAGGTTGTAAAGTGTACCTTGAGCGAGTTGCAAGCTAGGCCAGAATCTAACAAATAAAGCATGTAGATGACCACCTCTGTTGTATAACAATTAGTTGTGTTTATCTATTTGTGATTACACCAGAGTACAAACTTCTTCCACTTGTTCAAATAACAATATCTGGTATTAGGTTTCCTTGCCTCCCATAACATATCCATATGCTTTGTGGGTTACTGTTAGGTGTCCACATTCTAGGACTTCAAAAGCCTGCTAAATTGGTTGTCTGCAGATTTGGATATGTTATTATGCTGTCGTTCTTTGTGAGCAAACTGAATTGTTTGCACTTTGGTGAACAGACCAACATGTTTAGCAGGTGTGAGTACCAAGGCTGCCTTGCCCACATTAGTGCAATTAGTGTCATGGTTACACCTGTAAAGACTGGTAGGGGGTGTCTGTACTTCTGCTCTCTTTGGTAGAGGAGAGGCACAGAAGACCCCAGCCAAGATTCTCTATAAGGTAGCAATGGACGAGCAATCAAGGCCTAGCTTCTCAGGAGGTGATGCGGGCTGGTTCTTAAGTACAGTGTAGTCCCCGAACCCCCACAAAGGAATGTCCACACACTGTATTACTGAAAACACAGTCTTTATATAATTAATATTCAAAGGTATGTACACGATCACAATAACGCACTTTGTACTTGGAAGTCAATAATGATAAATATATACACGTCTAGAGTGGTACCACTAATGTTATCAAATCTCATTAAAGTGCATCAACTGTACGGTTAAAATGTCACACAGATCAATAACGAGTAAACCAGCAATAGAGATAGGCAGGAACGTAAGATGGTTGAAACAATAGGCAGAATGCTGGCCCCCTTACCTAGACACAGTTCTGTGTTGAGATCCCCCCACCTGGGCAACCTGTAAATAAAGATATATATAGCACACGCCCAGTCCATATAATGTTCGATAGTCTTACTTCTTCCTATTAAGGTTTTACCCCCCCCAATGTACCTGGTGGAGTAGAGTTCTCAGACGATGCGCCGACCGATCCTTCTTGAGTGCCTCCCTTTCAGGCGGGAGCCACGGATCGTCGAGAGGTGTCGGGGAACTTGGCGCTCGGTGTCGGGGAATCGACGGCCCTTCTTGAGTGCCCTCCCTTTAAGGCGGGAGTCACGGGTCGTCGAACGTCCGACGGTGAACAGGTTGAACTACGGCAGGGAAGTGACAGCTTCGTTCCTAGCGGTGCTCGTCGATGACAGAGCGTCGGCGTCCAGCAAGGAAGAGGCGTGCGGGGCACCTCGGTAACGATAGTTCTGGACCGCAAAGAGATGATGAAGAACTGTGGCCCAGCAAGGGCGTCGAGTCGTCGTCGTCTTTGCGGTCTGTAGGTGGCGGGAAACCCACCGGTGGATGCTCCTCGGCGCGTCGACGGTCAGGCCTTCTCCAGCGGGAGACAAGTGGATGCCAAAGCAGACGAGAGCGTCCGATGATCAATTGAAGTCCTTAGGCAAACGGGAGCACGGCGGCTCCGGTCGGCGACGGCGGTCGTCGACAGTGGCGGACAACAGTCCGGGTGCTTCTCCTTGGAGTTCCGCAGCAGTCCCTGTATCGGGTCGGCAGCCTGTCGAAGGTCTGTCTACCAGGGAGCGTTGGCAAAGATCAGCTGTGCACTATGGTCCCTCGTAGCTCAGGAAGGGGGCGCCTTACCAGGTCCTCTCTGGGTCAGTCCTTGGAGGCACAGCAGCTTTCGGATTGTGAAGGAGAGCAACAGCAATTCTTCTCGTCCAGCAGGGCTTCAAGGTCAAGCGTCAGTTAATCCAGTTACTCGTCGTAGTGGACTTTAGCTTCTGAACACGATTCCTAGCAGTGAGAGGTCCCCAGATATACTGTTGATCTCCCGTTCATTCCGCTGGGTCACACTCAAGCATCCAATCACGACTACGGGAATTCATGCAGGCAGGCAGCCAATCAGGCACACAAGGTATTCAGGCCATTCACTTCTCTCCAGACACTCACAGCAAGTTATGTGTATTGGGACAAGTACCGAGCCATTCAACACTCCAAGCTGCATTCATACCGGTTTCGGGCAGGGTTGTCTGAGTCATTGTGTCAACCACCAGATACTAGACACCCACAACACAGAATGCATATTCGTTACACACACTATTCATCCAGGTCCCACCTACAGGAGGTACCCACAACATACATCACCGGGAAGGCTCCAGCTAGTTTGACTGGGCCTTCACAACAACACCATATATGGCAATTCCACCCAACAGCCAGTCAGGGGGAAGCGACAGAGTCAGGGCTTCCCAGGACTTTGGGAAAACAAGGTAATGGGTAATAGAAAGCAAGAGGCCACCGGGGCCATCTTGTTTTCCATCAGGAATCAACTGATCCCAATGGCAGCGCCGGGGTATCCCAAAATGGAGGATACTCCGCGCACCTGTCAAATTCAGCATGGAGCTGCCACCAGCCCATACCCTGCTCTGTGGGCCACCCACAGGTGCCCAAAAACATACACTAGGGGCACCTAGTTGTATGTTTTTATCCTCATGTTGTTATGATGTCTGGCGTGCTCTCCGTCCTGCTTTCTGCGCAGTGGCGCATAGTTTCTGCGGGTTGAAGTGACCGAATTAACTTCACTGATGCCAACCCATTCAAGTATCTTTAAAGAGGCAAGTTTGATTATAGTACTCTTTGAGGGCCTTTGCTTTCTTTCAGGCTTTTAATGTCTTTCCCTGATTGTTTCCCCCGTAGGTATGCAGAGGTTTGCTGGGTGCGCTGCTTGGGTTCGGCTCCTGCCGGGATTTATGGACGCGGAGCGTATGAAGAAAGGTAGGTTCAGCACAAAGTGCGGCGCGCTAATGTCTTTTTGGGCTAACCTGGATTCTTTATTCCTTTTCAGGTTACGATGGTCTTTGGCCAGGTGAAGAGATTTAGGTTGCTGCTGTGATTGCCGTGAGTAACCTGTTTAACGTTGTCCCTTTTTCTCTCCTCCCCAGGTGCTTCATTCCGGTGCGAGCACGATGTCCTGAAGATGCTGCCAACGGGATGAAAGACCGCGAGCAGCTGGGATCGAAGGATGGAAGACTGCAGGTAAGCTGGAACTGCTAATGATGTTCTTTTGTCTCCTCTGCAGGTCCGCGATTCCAGGTACGCCGGGTGCTGGTCTCTGAACACTGTGAGCGTTACGCTGCTGGCTGCAGAATAACGCAAAGCACGTTCTTTAGCTTGGGTGTGGTTTATATAGCCTACCCTGTAAAGTAGTCCAGGTAAAGTAGTCCAGGCTACCACACCCTAAAACACTGCACCGCACAGTCTGCTTTTTAGGGACTAGACTGTATGGGTGCCTCCATGTTGGCTGCAGGCCTCCAGTAGTCCCTTCAAGTCCCATTCCAAATATGAGCCTGGCGCCAAAGGTGCCAGGACTGACTCCAGGAGAGTCCCCGGTGAAAATGCAAGGCCCTTGGGGCCACAAATGAACCCCGAGACCTAACCCTACCTGGCATGTGACCATGCCAGTGGGGTTCTGGGTCACGGGTCGTGACAGAAACCTTGGATGCCGAAGGGCAATAATTCACACAGACACTCAGCTAAACTGCAAAAAATGGCTCTTAATGGCCTTTTATTCACAAAAGGCATACATGAAGGAAAATAATAAGTTAATGAATAATTACTACACATATAAGGAATGTAAAAAGTCTAGAAATAATTCACTGTTCAAGTAGCAACAAAACAAATCTTGCCAGAATATGCGCTGAAAAGCCCCAAGACAGGCAGGCAGAGAGATCTTGACATCAACTGGCCTAGAAGCAGTACCTCCACTCTACCAACAAAGCTTTCTTCCAGACTGCTCTGGTGCCCCTCATTTTAAACCATCCACAAATGCGTGATGGCATTTTCCAGAATTTTCTGGCTTTCAAAGTCTTTACCAGTTGACAGTTCCAATGGGCCCCCAGCCGGAATGACTCATGGTAAACTCAATAGGCAAAACTCTTCCCTTTCTCATGAAAGCGATGTGAGAAACCTGAAGGCGTCTCACCCGCTAGTCACCAGGGGTCTGTCATCCAGATGGCCAGGACACACCCATCGCTTTTGGATGCAGTTCCTGGGGGCGGACCAGTGAGGGAGGATCACCTGGATGAGGGTTCTTCAGGGAGTGAGACACCGGACGGTGAGAGGCGGTATCTCCTTCCCTGTAACACCTTTCCCCCATTCTAGGAGGTAGGATACCTAGGAACTCCCCCCCCCCACCTCTACCGACAAAAAGACTTTCTCACAGACAGTTCACTGTGAGAGAAACAGACTAACACCCGAGCTGTATACCTGACATGGCCCAACACAATGGTCAGGCAGAGTCAGGCAATTACCAATCATTACACACTCACACCAGACTTCATCAGACTTCCCCACACGGATAAAAGGCGGAACACGAAAGCAAATTCTGAGCAAGGTAAAGCATGCAAGGAAGCAGCAGTTCCAAGATGGCAGTTTGATACAAGGAGAAAGACAGTAAGACCAGAGAGGGCTGCAAGGAGGGAAGTGCCCTTGACCTTTTCAGAGAAAAAACATTACTTTCACGAGCCTTCGAGAATAAGACATATAAGACCTGGAATTAAAGCTGAAGAAACCTGCATTGTGTTGAGGTCGCCGGTGCTCTCCCATTTCGAAAGCCAAGGCGGGGAGAGGCGTTTGCCTCAGTGGTACTGTCTTTGGCTCCTACAAAAAAGCAGCGCCAGTAAAGTCAGCACAGCCAGTGAGTCGGGGAGACTGATGGCAGACCGGTCTGTGTTAGAACCAAAGTTGCAAGCAGCAACATTGTATGGAGAAATCTGAAGAGAACAGTCTCAAGAGTATGTTACGAGCGACGTGAATATAATTTAACATCAAAGGAGTGACTGAACTTTTGAAGCTAAGATAAATACCGTATACAGAATTATTCAGTGCCATGTGGGTGCTCAGTCAAAGGTCTCCGTTAGGTATCCAACTGAGAGGTGGAAAATGTAAGAAGGAATTGTGCAATCGAAGTGGTCATGCAACGGGTGAAGCTAAACCCTGTGCACATTAGAGGAAAGGAACTTTTCATTTGCTTTGGTACATCAGGCCCTCTGAATCAAGAGACTTTGATAAGTAAAGACACTTGGGCACAGAAGGACCTGATGCTGGTAATGGAACTGTATCCTCGTGACGAAGAAGCCAGAGAGTGTGCTATGCTTGAGTGAACCACCTTATCCCGTGCTGAAAACGTGGGGAAAGGAGGCCAACGGCCCGAACATCCTGACATATCATTTTTGTTAATACTTCTTTCTTTTTCATAAACACTATCCCAACACTATTTGTATTTAGAGGTAAGGATTGGCAATCTTTTTTTTTTTTTTTAGTATAGGCCCTTTTATATTGACGAGACTCCACTAGGACTGCATTATTATTATTTTATGGTCATGCTTGCTCCCATCTGTAGATTTAGGATTAGATGGGCGTTTATCACACCATTGTTGAAGTTCAATGAACACGCTTGAACTGTGGTCACTTGTGTCTGTCTTACTGTTGATCCCATGCCTGCCTTACAGCGCGAAAACAGCTACATATATTTTCGTCAGCTTTGAAAGATTCCCTCACAACGTCATCATGTACCAGCTAGCACCTTCTTCAAAACAGTCCTCTAAGCAATGCAGACTAACATAAGCAGTGAGAATTGTTGAAAACATGTTTGCCAGTGGAATAATACGCACAACGTTACAAGTTCACATCAAGTGCAGTTTTCCCTGAGGCCTGAAGAAAGCGTCCATTATGGCTCTGAGAGCACTTAAAATGCACTACACACAGGCGCCATGTTTTAGTTAAAAGCATTCCATGTAGTTTCTGAACTATCTTTTGGAGCAGCAGTATCAGAGGAATGCATATGCCAATATCCTTGACCAGCTCATCCATAGTATATTGCCTAGGGACGCTGGTTTTGGGTACCTGTATGGAAGCTTGGGCGTTTTTGGTTTTCATACACTACGTACATGCCTACGTATGGATGACCCCCATGTTGCAAAGATTTATTTGAGTGTATACGGTTGAGTTCCCACTCATGTTCTGTTACTAGCATTTAGCTCAAGGTGTCTGCTAGATAGTTGTGTTCCCTTGGAACATGTTGAGCTTGGATGATGTTTTTCTACATGTGCCATCTCCAAATTGTCTGTGCTGCATGGACAAAGGTGTTAACAAAGCTCTCCCAACTGTCATGTGGCGACCCAGACGAAGGAGTCTTGACTGAGTAGTGCCATAATTCAAGGGTGTTTATTCAAGAAAAAAATAAAATGCCTATCTAGCCCTATCGCTATGAGGGAAGTTCACTGCCTAACAAACTAAAAGTACGGGTGCTCGTCCAAGTCCAAAAGAAAATAGTCCTTAGTCCAAAATCCAAATAACTAACTGGCCCTACCACTTCGGAAAACTTTTAAAAAAAGAAGGTCGGAGCAATGGCCTCTGTTGTTGTCTTCTGCATGGCCCAACACCTGGCTCCCTTTTCTTACGAAGAAGTCTTAAAAATGTGTCAAGTTCTGTATTTCTTTACACAAAGTAAATCAGTTCCTTGCAGTAAAGTCCTCGGCCTCTCTGCAGGTTCTGCATGCTCAGTTTAACTCTTAACACAAATTCCATACAATTACCCTTTTCTCAGGAAAGATATGTTTTCCTTAACACATCATTTCTTACTTGGTGCTTGACAGTGTGTCTTGTTAAACAATGGAACCCTCCAGGTTCTTTTTTCTCCCAGTGTGGCTCACAGGACTCCCTCTCCCCCCGACCCCCAAAGTACTCTGGCCCTCTGTTACGCTTGCTTTGGCAGGGCCTCAGTAGGGCATCTACCCATTTGTGTTTTACGGGCTCCCGCAACCCACGTGACTGCTCCAGTCTCGAATATAGAGACCTTTCAGCTTCTCAGGGCTCTCCAAAGCCCTCTTAAAGGCTTGCTTTAGCTCTGCTCCGGCAGAGCGTCTGCCCGCTTGGGTTTTCCAGGCTCCCGTAACCCTTGTGGCTTCTCGAGCCCCTGGTATCATAGTTTGCCCCCCTCAATGGCAGTACCTCTTCGGGAGAGATTGCTTCCCTTCTGCTGCTTGGTTCGGCAACTAACACACCTTGTGTGTAGATCTGGGATCCGACTTATCCAATGCAGTCAGTTAACGGGCCCAGGCTCACCGCAGCTTCTGTGTGGTCACGCCACTAGTTGAGAAAGTCGCTTCACCATCTCTCTCTCTCCCGACCTTGGTTTCTTGGTCGGTTAAGACGCCAGCCTTCTGGCATCTGACTAGCAATTTGCTCTTTCACCACGCCACCGCCGGCTCTGCAGCATGGCTCCACCCCTCTAGGACATCTTTCCGTCAGGGGCTCACCTCTGCATAGGATTCTCCCTCCCTGATTCAAAGTTCCTTGTGGTTTTATGTACGTCATCCAAAACAGAAGGGGTGTGTCTTTCCTCTTTGACTATGGACTTCAAGCAATATCCAGCATTACCTGAAGCCAAAGAGAATTAAGAAATGTCACTCTTTGGTGGATTCAAAACAGAAGTAACAGTCTTTCCAATTCTCATGCAGGCAGACAATGTACTACGGAGGCTCTTTCTGAGCGGGCTCACCTCCCTAGCCTCATAGGAGGTGGCTCCCGTCTGGGGAGAAGGGGCAAATATTCCAGATCCATCAACAGGCTGTTGTGCAATCTATGCTGGTGGTGTTAAAATGTTTCCCTTTAGCATATTTCTTATTAACCATGCTGGGAAGGGGGGTGGTGGGAGTGATCGTCCCAGGCCCCCAAACGGTTTTGGATGAGGCAGAGACCTGGAAGCATAGGGTAGGAGCCCTTGGAGGGTACAATGGGAGGGGGATGGAGACATGGCTATTGTGCGGGAAGGATAGTGCATGCCAGGGTTTAGTGCACACGGCGAATCAAACGCCATCTTAGATAATAGCATCCATATTGAAATCAAGGCCTAACACTGAGCTGCAACCAGGACTGCAAGCCCAGGCCACGAACATGGACATAAGTGTATGCATGTGAAAATCAGCTGTATAATGGGCACTGGTGAGAAAGGCCAGAGCTGTAGCGATTCAGAGACCCGTCATTGTCCCATGTTGCCCGCATTTTGTATCCCAGGAGGAATGCAGCCTGCAAGGCCACAAGAGCGTTGGGAGCTCACTGCGAAAAGTGATCCCACGTGAGTTATAGCAAACAGATGCCCTTCGCCCCAAGACCCCAGCATTCCAAGGTACCAGTCAGTTCCAGACAACCGACCATAAAGCTGTTAGACCTTGCAATAGATAAGAAAAGATCAAAAAGCACGGTCAGGCTGCTTTCGCCAAGGGTCACGTCATTTGTGCTGTGAGATGCCGGGAGGGGAAACGCAACAAACCTAAAACGAGAGTGGACATCTTTGGAAGGGCGCCGACGTGTCTGGAATCGAGTTGGGGTTTGTCAGTTTACAATAACGTCAGTCTGCAGTACCAGTTGCACATTAGGTTAGAGATAAACACTGTATTGCTTTTCTTTTTATAATAAACAATGAATTGTAGCTTTGTGTCTGATGACATGCAAGGAGGAGCCCATGTGGAAGAAGATGGACAGAAGGGACTGGGACCAATGGCCTGGCATTCCCTATGGAGCAGGTAACCTATGTATAGTGTCGCGCCAACCAGCCATTTGGATTTGTACCTTATGTAACTTACGTCACTGATGATGCTTTGTGCGTTCCATGGCAGCAGAGTGCTTTGCTGGAGCAACTCTATTTTTGTGGAAAAAAACCTTGTTCTCCATGCAAGAGGTGTGCTGGGCCTTTTTCCCTAGTGTGTTATATTTTGTCTGGCATGAGCGTTGAGGGGCTTCTCTACAACCACCATTGTGGACCATTTACAATTGTTGGCAAGGCCTCCACTATATTGTCCCTCTCTTTGGAGACCATTGGTCCGGCAGCTACTGTGCTGTAAGCATGTTTAGAAGTGCAGACTAAATGATAAAAATCCATGAAACCATCATGCCCAATAGTTTCATCACTTTCCTGACAGTCATCAGTCGACCTGCTAAATAACATGGGATTTGTGCTTGCAGTGCATTTAATCTCTCCAGAGTTGGGTAAGCCACTGCATTTTTAGTGTCTAGTTCTGCCCCTAGAAAAGTCGTATTTTGACTTGGTATGAGGCTTGATTTTTTCTCATTCATTGAGAATGCTAGATGGTATAGTAAGTCTACAGTCTGCTACATGTGATGAAGGCATTATTCTGCACTTTACCCCGTTAACCAGTCGTCCAGAGAAGGGTATGCTGGGATTGTTTTGTGGCGCAAGCGAGCCCACAACTGAAAGCACCCTGGTTAATACTCACAGTACTGAGGCAATTCCAAAAGGAAGTACCATGAATTGGAAATGTATTCATACCATTTGAACCGCAGATACTTTAGACAAACTGGAAACATTGAAATAAGAAAGTATGCGTCTTTCGTATCCAATGTGGTCATGTAGTCTCCTTTCTTTAGAAGGGGTTTGACATCCTGTAACGTTGTCATGTTGAATTTTTGGGGTTTTACTTATTTGTTTGCGGGCCTTAGGTCTAGGAACGGTCTTTTGGTCTCGTCTTTTTCGGGTACCAGAAAATATACAGAGAAAATACCTGTGTTTACCTGTTTGAGAAGGACTGATTTGATTGCTCCCTTTGAGATGAGTGCCTTGATCTCCTCTTGAAGCAACTCCAAATGCTCTTTTGGTACCTTCCATGATATTGGCGGATGATCGCGCTGCTGTAAAAGCAGCTTGATGCAGTACCAACCCCTCCTCCTGTGTTTAACACCCACTTGTCTGGTATTATCCCCTCCCATGTGTGGGCGTCTGTTGTAATGCGACCCCCCCCTCACTGGGTAACATGGGAGGGGATTACAAATGGGAAGTCATTTCTTGGCTGGGCCTTGCCCCGCCTCTGGGTTGGCGATGGGCTGTATATGAACGTGTTCCTTGAGCAAAGGTGCCTTGGTAAGCAGAGCTTTGCTGTGAGTAGGTGGTGTGGCAGACTATAAGGCTGGCCTCGAAAGGAACACCTAGGAGAGAAGGTCCCTCTGGGTAAATGTTTTACCAGTAATTTGACCTAAGGGTTTAATGGTGTCATGCTCCTTTGTTGGTCTTAGCAAAGGCCTCATCTATCGCTGATCTTAACAAAAAAAGACTCCTCTACACTGGTTAGTCCAGTAAAATGGCCTGTGTCTCAGGCTTAAAGCCTGATCCCCCTACGCCATGCGTGTCTTTTAATGACAGTGGCACCTGCAATTATTCTACCATTTGTATCTGCTGCATCCAGGGAATTTTTGATAATGGCCTATTTTCCCTCTGCGATAATCTTACATGCAGTTTTAAATGGTTCAGACGCATCCTCTGCAAGACGCTCCATCTCGTCCCATTAGCCACAATTATAACATTCCATAAGGGCTGTAGCATTTGAGATTATAAGCAGATATGCAACTGCAGTGGTTAATTTCCTCCCAAAGGAATATATTTTCTTACGTTCCTTATCGGGAGGGTACTCAACAGATGCTGTGAGGGCTCAGTAATATGAGACTCACAACTGTGTTTAGTTTTCTCAAGGTTTGACATTTTATTTTAAACAAAATTAGAAAATAAAACCCTAACTACACCTACTCTACCAGGGGATTCCCTACCTAGTCTAGGATCTAAGGGAAATTCTATCATACATAAAACTGACCCTCACACTAAACATTTGAAGCAACATAGAAACAACATAAATAAAAGGTTACCAAACGGACCGCTTGGGGGCGCCAGGAAAATGACGGCTTGATCTCCAGCTCCCGCTCTCCCTGACTTTCAAGAGATTAGAAGGATCAGACCCAAGCAGCCCTAACACATAAAACAACACGGAACAGTGACGCAAAGGATCCTGAGCAATCCAGCTGACCCAGAGACAACACGACAGCCGAGAAGCCGAGCACTGCACAATCAGCTGTCTGCATCCCTGATGGTCTAATCGGCAGCTAAAGGGCAGCGCTTGGCATCGGTGGAGGGACGACTGCGCGCAGTCGCCAACACCAGACGGGATACGCTGTGAGTACACCCGCCCCACAAGCTCTGCACCCCACGGAAGAGCCGCGAAAGTGCAGTGGGAGGTGTGCATTCCTTGACTGGCGGCACAGTAGCTCAGCGACCTGGCGGAGGCTGGATGCACCAGCCCAGACCAAGGAGGAAGCGTACACGGGCCCGGTGGCAAGTGCGCCGCAGGAGCGGGAAGGGTGCACAGCCTTGAGGCTGGGAGGCAGTGGGAGAAGGCCTTAACACCCATGGGCCCCAGATCCAGTGGCCACCATCCCTGCATCGGCTCGGGGCAAACAGCTGTGCCCCCCGGGCCGCAACTGCAGGAAGCTCACCCACAGGCCCCTGCCAAAGCTAACCTCACCACCCAAAAAGACAGGGGATAAGGGCCCCAAGCAATCCAAGGGGACATTGGGGTGGGCAAGGGCACCCTATCCCTCAATCCAGTAGGGTGAAGACCGTGGGAGAGTGCCAGAAGGGGCAGAAGCCGCTTACTTGACGCCACCACCCAGGGATGGGAGAAAAACAGCCGATGTCCATGGAGGGACCGGGAGGGGCGGCTGGAGGGGTCCCGGAGTGTCGCCTGCTGGTGGGCATAGCCATCTCAAGATTCACCATGAAGGAGGACATTGGAAGTGTTCTTGCTGAGATAAAGGCACTCAGAGGAGATCGGCAGGCGTCCATAGTCGACCGAGCGAGGTGAATGGACGCAGTGTAGAAAAAAGTAGAAAACCTGGAAAACAACCAGCTAAATGCGGACTTCGTAGAGATGCGCCTAGATGCCCAGATGACAGAACTAGAACTGCGCGAAGAAGTGACACTGAAGATGGATGACCTAGAGAACATGGAAAGGAGAAATAACATCTGCATCCTAGGCCGCAGGGAGTCGGAGGGGGAAGGCCCGTCCCAAGTGGAGCAGAAAGTGCAGGACATTGTCAACCTGCTATTTGAAGCGGAAGGAGGTAAAGAGGTGCAACTGGAGCGGGACATACAGGTCAGGGCCCCGATCAGTGCTGGCCAGGTTCTCTCGATACAAGGACAAGGCCGGAGTGCTCACGAGGGCACAGACAAAACAAGCCATTGAATACGAAGGCTCACGTGTCACAGTGTACCAAGATCTATCTAACCTGACGCTGTCCCGAAGACTAGACTGCCGGCCGCTCACAAAGTGGCTAAGCGAAAAGGGAATCCGATATCGCTGGCCATTGCCTTTCACCCTGAAGTTTGAGGTAGAAGGGGTAGAGTACCAAATTACCTCAGCCGAAGAGGCCAAACAGGCCATGCGCCACCTAACTTCAGCCCTAGAGAAGGAAGTAGAATGGCTGTCGACCCCGGCAAAGAAGAAGGATAAGCGAGATCCACTAGAGTGCCCCCCCCCCGGTGGAGAGAGGACAAACTGGCCACAAGTATGTACACCAAATGGCCCGTCTCCAAGAAAGACCACCTGAACTGGTTCCGGACTACGATTCTGCCAACCAGTTGCCCCACGGGACAAAGACAAAGGTCTACCCCAAGAATGTCAGAGGCGGGGGACACAACTTCCCCCAAGTTGCCCTTGATGAAAAGGAGGGCGTCTCCAAGACACTCGCTGCCCATTGCAGCACACAGTTACAATGTTCGACTCTAGTTTTGTTGGGGTTTTCGGGGGTAGTTTTGCAAACAGCCATGTTTGGTACTGGGATCTATCAAGGGACGTACTGTCATACCAGAGCAAGGCAAAGTAGGGGACAAACCAGAGGTAATCAGCTAAGCACACTGGGATGGGTCCTACCTTGATGCCTGATGTGGGTGGAAGGCAGAGCTTGGCCGTTGGAACCCTAAATGTTAAGGGGATAAACTCGCCCACAAAGAGGTCCCTGGTGGCATGGGAATTTCGAAATGCCAGCCTAGATGTACTCTTTTTGGATGAAACTCGCCTGGTGGCAGGAGAGGAGCAGCAATTGAGGGGAGCCGGGATAGGGGTGGTCTACTGGGCCTCAGGACAGTCCAAACGAGGCAGAGTGGGTATGATATTGCACAAGCGCGTGCGCCTCGAGGACCAAGAGGTCTCTAGGCTGATGGACAGACGCCTGCTTATAGTGCGGGAAACATGCGAGGTGCTGGGATGGTGTTCACTGCCCTATATGCCCCCAACCAATGAGGCGCTGGATGCAATCCAGGCAACCCGTGGGGAGGTATATATTATAGGAGGAGACTAACTCCTGGGCAGACGAGTTGCTAGAAAGTCAGCCTGGGGCACAGCCATCCATAGAGGACGACGAGGGAGGGGGCATCTGGGTCGGAACACCATGGCAAGGGGGTTGATAGATGCATGGAGAGAGCAGCACCCAAATGAGGAGGGTTACACATTCTTTTCAACCCCACACGCTACCTACACCCAGATAGATTATGTGTTGTTAAATCAGGACCCGGGAGGGAGAATATCCAACTGTGAAATAAGGCCTGTGGGTGGTCTGATCATGATATGGTGCTACTGCGCCTAAACACTACAGGACTCAACAGGGGAGACTACAAATGGAGGTGTAATGATTCCCTTTGGCGGGACCCACGTTTTGCGGATAAGCTCTGGGATGACAGCCGGGCATACTTTGAAATGGACACAGAGGGGATGAGCGTTAACACACTGAAATGCAGGTAAAGTCACCTGGAGAGGGCTCCTTATACAGGAGGGAGCACGAAAAAAAGAGGGAACAGGGACTTCTGGAGGCAAGGCTAAAAAATATATTGTTGACAGGGGACAACGCATGCATGCAGAGGAGCAATATGGAAATGAGCTACTGGAAGGGCTATGGAAAAAGAGGGCAGAGCTTAAGGCACTTTGGATGGGCGAGACCCTGGGCAAGCTACGGTACCTCTGTCAGAAGTACTATAAAAACGGGGTCAAAACAGACGTGCTGTTTGCCACATGGCTGAGGACCCAAACAGCGGATAGATGGGTGGTGGGATTGGAAGATGAACTGGGCCAAGCTGTAAATACCCCTGCCGATATAGCAGAGCAATTTGCTACATACTACGAAGGATTGTACACACCAGTAGATTTGGGTCCCGGAGAAATACCCGATGATTACCTCGGTGGGGTGGAAATGGAGACCCTAACAGGCCCTGAAATTGAGTCCCTGAAGAGCCCCATAACTAGGGAAGAAGTATCATCTGCGATCAAGCGGCTCCCCAGTGGGAAAGCCTTCAGGGAGGATGGGTATACAATAGGGTTCTATAAACAATTTGCAGGCACCTTACTACCACATATGACCAGGCGGTATAACTCTATTCTGGAGACCAGGGTCGCTCCAGCCTCCTTTAGTAATGCACTCATAATAGTGCTCCCCAAGGAGGGTAGAAATCTAACCCTGTGCTCTCTTACTGCCCTATATCTCTGTTTAATGTTGATGAAAAAATCTTTACGCGTATCTTGGCATCCCGCCTAGAAGCTGTACCCCCATGGTTGATACACTCAGACCCAGTGGGGTTTATCGCAGGGAGACAAAGTACAGATGCTATCAGAAAGACCCTAGACCTCAGAGCACGTATCGGCGGATCCAGAGGAACATGCTCTCCTCAACCTGGACGCCGAAAAGGCATTTGATCGAGTTGAGTGGAACCTTCTGTTTGCAGTGCTTCCTAAATTGGGATTTGAAGAAAGGATAAGGCGGCGATAGGCACCGTATATGCAGCCTCAAAGGTGCAGGTGGTGGTAATGGAAGTTCTTGCAGGCCATTTCCCTGGGCAGGGGCACGATGCAGGCTGTCCACTACCTCCCCCTCCTCTTTGCCCTTTCAATGGAGCCACTTAGTATACAGCTGAGGCGAGATGAGCAGCTAACAGGGATGAGAGTAGGATCAGTAGAGTACAAACTCAGCCTATACACGGACGATACACTCCTTTACCTCTCCAATGTCCTCACATCAGGGAGGGCGGTGCTTTGGTTATTGGCAGACTATGGGCGGGTGGTTGGGTTCAAGGTCAATCTCAGTAAGTCTGTCCTGTTCCCAATGGGAATCGGGGGACGAGAGGGAAGCAGGGAATGGGAAGAGCTGGGGTTCCCGTTAGACCGGGCCAGTTTGAGGTACCTTGGAATGCGAATACCTAAAGATCTAGACAACCTTTATGTGACCAATTATCCTCCCCTGCTTAGCTGGCTATTTGAGGACTTAGAGAGGTGGTCAAGCCTTACAGTTTCCTGGATGAGAAGGCTGAATGCGGCAAAGCTTATGTTCCTACCCAAATGATTATTTTTCTACCAGGCGTTACCCATCGCAATGCTAGACGCCCACTTTGCCAGAACCAAACGCAGACTCGACAAATATGTTTGGCAGGGCCAAAAGCAGAGAGTGCCCTACAAATTGCTGATTCATCCGAAGGTCAAGGGAGAAGTGGGACTTCCGGACCTCCGCCTATACTACAGGGCTGCGTAATTTCACTCCCTGGTCCCACACCTACGGCAAGATAAGAAAAAACAATGTGTGCAAATAGAGAACTACATGTTCTGCCCGGTCATCAACCGGGGGAGTGGTTACGGGACCCCCATGCAGCGATTCCAAAAGTGATGCACCGGCACTGTGTACTGGGCACATTATGGGCCCTATGGCGGGACAAGAAAGAACTGAGAGGGGTAACCACATGGCCGTCGCCAATGAGCCATATATGGGCACCCCCAATCGGGGGAAACATCCCAGAACACCCCAGATTTCAGGACTGGTTTGAGGCAGGACTGGAAAGAGTAGGTCAAGTGGTGAAGGCCAAGGGATTCGTCGGCATACAGGAGTTGGAAGAAGGGCTGAGTCTGGGGACGATCTCGGTATTCAAATATTTCAGACTGAGGGGAGCCCTGATGTCCCTAGACAAAATGTACAAGGGCACAGACCCCAGGTGCTGGCGAGATTGCGGCATAAGGGCGGACTACTGACACACGTGGTGGAGTTGTGAAAAGGTGCAAGGCTACTGGAAGGAGGTCCTGGATAGGATAGAAAGATGCCTAGACCCCTGGCTGATTTGGTCTGGGTTAGAAATGGATGAAGGGAGGGGTCCAGACTGCCACAGATGGTGCACTTCCTCCTCCTGGCAGCGCGTGCATGCCTGGCAGGAGGCTGGAAAATGGCCAAGCTCCCCTTTGAGAAGCAATTAACCCTGAAGGCAAAAGACATTTATGAAATGGAGTTATTAACAGCAGTTTCATGACCAAACCTCCACTTCAGCAATGGAATGGGTCCCCCTTCAATGATAAATACCTTCAATGATAAATACAACCCTGCCCAAGCCACTCGGGGAACGAGGACTGATGTGTGAAGATTTAGCATGAGGGTAGACAAGGGAATAAGAGCAACACCACATTCTACACCACCATTTCACACGAGAAGAAATGTGCACAGTTTCAGACTAAAGAAATCTAAGGTGTAGGAGGCTGACATACATCAAAAGAACAAGTTACTCTCTTACCTGGTAACGTTCTTTCGATGGGATGGTCCGACGATGTATTCCATATCTATGAAAGGTAATCACAACACCTGTGCTGCTTCGGATTTTTTTTCGGCGTCTGCGTCCTGTGTCGATTACGCTGTCCTCGAGGGCCTCAGTCGAGCCAATGTCACCGGATGTTATAAGTAGGACGCACGACGCCCGTAGCCTCAGTTGTAGTTTTTTTCCCCAGAACATGTGGCACCAATCTTCTGCCAGTATGACCACAGAAAGCCTTGCGGAAACGTAACAGCAATCGCATAAGAAATTCTGTAGCGGGGCAGGTAGGGAGGGAGCGATATGGAATACGTCGTCAGACCATCCCATCGAAAGAACGTTACCAGGTAAGAGAGTAACTTGTTCTTCGAGGGGATTGGGTCCTCCGACGTATTCCATATCTATGACAGACTCCCAAAGCAGTACCAACATATGGAGGAGACAAAAGAATTTAGAATATAGAAATGTAGAATGCCCAATCAAATTGCAGAGTAAAGGACCGCCTTGCCAAAGGCCAGATCCTGTCCATGGATAGAATCTAGGGAGTAGTGTCTTACAAAAGTATGGACCGAAGCCCAAGTGGCTGCTTCACAGATGTTACGAATAGGAACACCCCTCTGCAGGGCAGTAGAGGCAGCCATACCCCTAGTAGAATGGGCCCGTAAGCCTACCGGAGGGTCCTTACCCGCCAAGCGGTAACATTCAGAAATTGCCAAGATAATCCATCTAGACAGTCTGCTTAGTAACAGCTTGTCCCAAACGCCTTCCAGCGTAACCAATAAAGAGCTGATCGTCCACTCTGAACCGGGACATGCGTGAAATGTAGAAACTCAAAGCTCTCCTAGGATCCAACCCATGGAGCCTCTCCTCGTCCTTACCAGGATGCAGAGGAGGATAGAATGCCGGAAGAATGACCTAGCTTAAATGTAATTCCGATTCAACTTTCGGAAGAAACGAAGGACGGACTCTAAGGACAACCCTGTCCTTATAATACACTGTGAAGGGTGGCTTAACGGAAAGTGCCTGCAACTCACTCACTCTGCGAGCGAAAGTAACCACAACTAAAAATACAGTTTTAAGGGTTAACAGTCTCAAAGGACAGGAATGTAAAGGCTCAAATGGAGCACCCATTAGCAATTTTAGAACAAGGTTCAAATCCCAACCGGGCACCTGGAAAGGTGACGGTGGAAACACATTAGTGAGCCCTTTCAGAAACTGAGAAATTAAAGGAATTTTGAAATAAGAACACTCCTCAGACGAACGCTTAAATATGGACAGCGCCGCAAGGTAAAACTTTGATGGTACCCACTTGCAGGCCCTAGCAAAAAAGACCACAGGAATGTCACATGAAAAAGGATCCACGTTCTTAACCCTGCACCAGTCGGAGAACTTTCTCTAACGGCAACGGTACAGGGACTTTGTTGCAGGCCGTCTGGCCGAAAGCAACACCTCCATCACGTCTTCAGGGAGGTCCCAATCCTTATACCTCAACCTTTCAGAAGCCAAGCGTGAAGGTTGAGGGATCTGGCATCTGGATGAAGAACCGGACCCACCTCCTGTGAGAGCAGATCGTCTCGGTAGGGAAGACGACGTGGAGGGCAGATGGACAAGTCGAGAAGGTCCGGGTACCACGTTCTCCGGGCCCATGCCGGAGCAATGAGGATCATCCGGGAACTGAACCTCCGTAGCCTCCGCAGCATTTGCGGGATGACTGGGACTGGAGGAAACGCGTACAGCAGTGGGAAGGACCACTCCACTACAAACGCGTCCCCTAAGGCTCCTCCTGGTGGAAATTCCAGCAGCAGAACCTTTCGCACTTCCGGTTGACACTGGAGGCGAAGAGATCCACTTGTGGGGTCCCCTAAAGGGCGAAGATCTCCAGGAGAATCTCCTGAGCCAGCTCCCACTCGTGAGAGATCGCGCTCTGCCTGCTCAGAGCGTCCGCCGTCTCGTTTTCATCTCCGGCCAGAAGAACTGGCGAGATCGAAAATTCCTTCTGGATGGCCCAGAACCAGAGCTGCATCGCCTCCCTGCACAGAGGAAGTGACCCTGCCCGCCCCTTTTTGTTGAGGTAGTGCATGCACTGTGTTGTCCGTCAGAATCGGGACATTCTTCCCTCACACAGTCGGCAGAAAAGCCTTCAGGGCAAGCCTGACGGCCCTCAGCTCCAACAGATTGATATGGAGTCTGGACTCCGACGGAGACCAACGACCGCTGACTGTCAACTCGTTGGCATCAGCTCCCCATCCCATGAGGGATGCGTCCGTCACGATCGTCACCTCTGGCCAGGGTAGCCAAAATGGAGCCCCCCCTCATCAGATTGCCTTCGACGGCCCACCACAGAAGGACCTGGGCGACCGAGGACGGCACCTGAACAGGGTCCGACATCCTGCCGGAGGACTGTGACCACAGCATCTTGAGAGCCCATTGCATAGATCTCAACCGCAACCTGCCTCCAGAAGAATGAGGACGCCATGAGGCCAAGCAACCTCAAGAACTCGAACGCAGGGAGACTCTGGGCATGTTGAAACTTGTGCACCATCTGCTGAATGTGATGAGCCCTCACCTGGGGAGGGAAACACTGCCCCAGGGATGTGTTGATCACTGCTCCGATATACTGGAGCCGCTGTGTTGGCGTCAAGTGGGACTTCTTTAAGTTGAGGGAGAAGCCCAGCTTGTGAAGGGAGTGGCAGGTGACTGACAGATGATCCAGGACATGCTCGGGAGAGCGCGCCCTAATCAACCAATCGTCCAGGTACGGGTAGACGTGAATCCCCCCTTTCCTGAGATACGCTGCCACCACCACCATGAGCTTGGTGAAAACCCTCGGGCGGAGGTCAATCCGAACGGCAGGACCCGAAACTGAAAGACCGAGTCGCCAACCGCGAACCTCAGGTACTTCTTGTGCTTGGGATGAATCGGCACATGAAAGTAAGCGTCCTTGAGGTCGAGAGACACCAACCAGTCCTGCAGTTGGAGGGCCTGGAGGACTTGAGAAAGAGTAACCATCTTGAACTTGTCCTTCCTGAGGAGCTTGTTCAAACCGTGCAAGTCCATGGTGGGTCTCAAGCCTCCGTCTTTCTTCGAAATCAAAAAATAAGGGGAATACCATCGCTTGTTCCTCTCCGCTACAGGCACCAGTTCTATGGCGCCTTTCTCCGGCAGGACTTGGATTTCCTGCGCAAAGAGCAGATCCAAACTCTTCAAAGACAGATTCCCTGGTGGATTGTCGTGAGGCCTCTGCCGGAAAGGAAGACCATAGCCGTGGGCTATGATCTCCAGAACCCACACATATGAAGTAATGGCACGCCATTCTACAAGATGCTGCGCCAACCTTCCCCCAACCGGCGAACCATGGGACATGGCCTCATGACTGAGCTGAGGCGGCTGCGGCATTGCCTGAGGGTAAAGAGGCAACTGCCCGAGCGGCCTTGGCACCTCATGTACCTTGCTTTCCACCTCTGGTACTCCTACAGTGTGGCCCCTTTGACTTGCAGCTCCTCTCGATCTACTAAAGGATGAGTAATATCGAAAGGAAACTCCCCTTCATTGCTGTCCCCTAGGACGAAAAGGCAGAGGTTGGCAAACTACAGCGCTCAACGACTTCGCTGCGGCTTTGGAGGTCTGCAACCTCTCAAGGCTCTCGTCAGCCTTGCTTCCAAAAAGATGTTCACCATCAAAGGGCATGTTGAGGACCCGGCTTTGCACATCAGGAGCAAACCCCAACTTCCGCAACCACGCAAATCTGCGTATTACGGTGCTCGCCGCCATGGACCGGCTGACGCAATCTGCCATGTCCAGACCCGACCGAACGGATTCACACATGGCATCCTTGCCATCCTGAACAAGAGCAAGAAAGCCATCCCAATCCTCCCCTTCAGGAATACGTTCAGCCGCCAAAGAGACACAGTTCCACAGAGTATGAGTGAACCATGCTAAGGCACACACGGAGTTGGCCGCCTGTAAAGCCATACGCCCTGAAGAAAACACTTTCTTCGCCCAGCCATCAAAACGCTTGTCGTCCTTATCAGGAGGGATGGTGGGGTACGACGCCTGTTTTGCTGGGGCCGTAGCCGCCTGCACCACCAAACTCTCCGAAGTGGCGTGCGTAGTCAAGTAGCTGGGGTTGCTACTGGCTGGATATTTCTTCGGCAAGGACTTGCTCACTGCCGGGAGACTCTCCGGAGCAGTCCAAGCCACTGCCACCCTTCTCTGCAAGGCCATATGGAATGGCAGTACCGGGTCAGTTGGTGACCTTGGTCAAGGATATCCGTCAGGTCATCCTGCAGAAAATCCACTGATGGCGCAGATCACCCTAAGTATTCCGTTACCCTCCACATAAGGCGCCGGTACGAGGACTCGGCGTGGGTGCCAGGCTCAGGCCTACCGAAGTCCACCTCCGGAGAGGTGACCAAACCACTGGCGTCGTGCAACGACTGACTCAGGTCTTCAAGCTGGCTATGACCAGACACAATCTCGTCAGGTACCTCAGCAGGAACCAAACCTTCTTCCTCAGACCCTTCCTCTGCCTCAGAAGTATAATCCTAGGATGGAATTGGGGCAGAGAGAAAGGGACAAAGACATTTTTAGACTTGGCCAGAGCCTTTCAAGGGGGATCCACCGTGGCACGGGGAACCTCTGACAAAGCAGCCTCGAAAGGCGTTGATGGAATCGGCGTCGAGCGTGGCACCGACGGCTTCAACACAGTCCTCGAGGGCAGAGCCCCAAGCGTGTCCTTCGAAAAACCTGGGCCCCGATGGCGTCGACGGCTTCCTCGGAGGCAGAGCCGAGAAAGAGTCCCTCGACGACCTCGGCGCCGAAGTCTTCGAAGACCTCACAGGCTCTGACGGTCTCGAGGGCGTCGAGGACCGGGACCTGGAGCGGGAACGTCTAGAGCGATCCACCTTGTCCGATCGAGACCTCGAAGGTGCTCGATGATCACGCCGACCACCTGAGCCCAAAGGCGCGCAGGTGGTGGCTCTAGCATGTTCACGGCCGGCGTCCTTCGACGGCACGGACGGAACGGAGCACAGGACTGAAAAAACGCCATCATCTCCTGCCGAAAGTAATCCCATTCCGCAGGAGTGAAATGCTTGTTGGGACAAGTGACCCGCCGACGGGCGGAGGTGACGGCACTTCCGTGAGTGCCTCAAAGAGGCAGAGAATGGTGGGACCTACTCCGAGACCCCCCGGACCGACGACAACGATGCGGAGAGTCGCCCCTCAAATCGTCAGTCGAAAGCCCAGCGGATCTCGACTTCCGAGGCTTGGCCACCTTACCAACAGAAAGCTTCTTCTTACGCTCCCGCAAGGCCTTCGACGTAATCGACCGGCAGTCTACACAATCATCCGTGTCGTGGCCCTCACCGAGGCACCAGAGGCAGGCATTGTGCGAATCCGTCAACGACATCTTGGACCCACAATCCCGACACTTCTTAAAACCCCGCCGCGGGGTAGAAGAAGCCAGAGACATCATGGAAATCGTCACAACGAACAAGTTCGAAGAACCGAAAGAACAGAACTCAGAAGAACCGAGGTGTGCCGAGATCTCCGAAGCGAACACGTTTGCGGAAAAAACGGAACTGAGGCTAGGGAGTCGTGCATCCTACTTATAACATCCGGTGACGTCGGCTCGGCGGAGGCCCTCGAGGACAGCGTATCGACGTCATCGACGCAGGACGCAGACGCCGAAACCTTTTTCCGTAGCAGCACAGCTGTGGTGATAACCTGTCAGATATGGAATACGTCGGAGGACCCGATCCCCTCGAATGGTTAGCTGGCGGGTGCTGTTGAGCAGCCAGGAAGATACCGCTTGGTCTGGGAGCTTTGGCGCTATGAAATCCTATTTTCAAATCAACCCTGCATCGATCCATTGTTTCGGCATTTTAGCTGTCAGAGCACCGTGGAAGGGTTGTGGGCTTTGCAGCTCTGTTCCTGCCTTGATCCGATCTCTGTGGGCTGTGTGGAAAGACTCCGAAGATCAGACTGAAGTGGGGAGGAGCGTGGCCCGTGTAATACGTCGGCAGACTGACAGCTGGCCCGCGTGTTCTCTGAGTGGGGGCTGCCTGGAGTGGTTGGAGCTGTGGACAGAGGGCTTGAGGGAGTCCTGGCTTACGACTAAACAACTTGCCTCTTTCATCGCTCGTATAACGGCTGCGTAGCCGCAGCTGGTTGGAGTGGTGCGTCCTTGATCCCTTCTGGTGTTTGACAGCCTGTCCCGCCACATGTGGCTGCCACCACTCGGGCAGAGGCAGCCCTGTACGGATGAGTCGCATCTCAGCATCGGCCTGCAGTGAGGCACGCGGACTACGGGGGTGTGTCCAGCACCGAACGGTTACCCTGCTTATCACCGAGTGGCATTACGGACTGCAGGAGGCCGCTCTGGTGGTTGGTGCAGCCACGTTTCCTGCATGGCGTGTGGGCGGGCTCCTGCATTTCCTGATTCAGGCTGAGCGCTCCCTCCCTTCCCAGTGCGTTCACTCTCATGGACACTCGAGTAAGTGAAGCAGCTGTATTATTTTTTTAATGGTTTCCTTGGTGCTTGTGCATCTGGATACTGCAGACCTCTCCTGGCTGGACTCTTCCTCGCTAGACGCTCTTCCCCACGTTGAGACCCTTGCTGACTACGGTGGGACCGAGCCATTGGGCCTGGGACTACATGACTTCAAGGCTCCACTGAGTTGCACCCCCTAAACTTTCTCATCGCTCATGTAGGCTTGAAGGTCATTCTCACAACACCTGTCAGACCTTCTGACTGCCCACGACAACAGACTGTCACCCTGGTGTGGCGTTGATACTGGTGAGTGCTGTGTGTCCCTGACCACTGTCTAAGCCTGAAAGCCTCTGTCCTGCTGTGCGCACCAGCGCACATAAAGGCTGAGGCGGCCCCGTGTTGTCACCTGACATCCTGTTATTGCTCTGCAGCGGAGCACCCGGGTGCTACTACAGGAGATGCTTGATGTCCCGGACGGATCTCTCTCTTCCTATCGTGCTGGGCCCATATCTGGTTGGGGACATGTTTGAATGACTCTGTGACCCCCCCTTGGTCGCGTCCTTCTCTGTGGTTAGTACTTTGCAACACCGGTGGTGGTCTGGGCGCTGCCGTACAGCCCATAGTGCACACCTTTCTGAGTACATGTGGGAGTGGGGCAGCCACAACATCTGGGACATTGACACCCATGCCTGGGCTGTGGGGCATTGCGGTCCGCTCCCGGCTTGGTCCCTCATTATTTCCCGGTGTGCTCCACTCTGAGACCCTCAGACTGTGGTGGGGCCTGCCTGTAAAACCTGTGTCAGCATTTTACCTGAGCTCCATTGAATCACACACGTTGTGGGCCATTGCTTCAGGGCCACTGGGCTTCTCCTCTGTCCTTTCATCGCTCATCAAGGTATCAAGGTCTTGGCTCCCGTCTGCCCTTGACACAGGACTGTTCTTTCTTTATGGAAACCTGACTTCATACTCCTCTCAATCAACACCCAGTTGGTGGTACGCTCGAGGGGTCATTGGGGTGACCTCCTACCAGTGATAACTGCAGCATCGCTCCTCCTCTTTGAGTACTTTTTCCAGCAGTCTCGGGATCTTACTAATGTCCCCAGCTGCACGGCACCTCCCACCAGATTCCACTGAGTGGTAGAATGATGAAGTGATCTGGTAGAAAGAAAAAAGGGGCAATGGACTCTTCTGCGTCTTGAGACGACCATGTACTGGCGGCAATACAGAATGGATTCATGGCTGTCAACATGAAGCTCGAGGACATAGTGTCTGCCATTGGCTCCTTGAAATCTAAGTTGGAGAAGCAAGGCGCATGAATAAATGAGGCAGAAACAAGAATTGGCGGCACAGAGGACAAGGTTGACAGACACGACCGCGACATAGCTCAGCTGCAAATGGAGGTCAACAAAATCTGCAACAAATGCGAGGACATGCAGTCGCACTCAAGACGCAACACCATCTGCATAATTGGAATCCCAGAAGCGGCCTGCACGAGTCTGATAGAAACTTTTGTCGAGAACCTGCGGAAGTTACTATTTGATCAATCAAGTTTCTCCCTGCAGTTCTTGGTGGAGCATGCACATCGTGTGTATGCTGCTGTTACTAAGCCGGGGCCCCCACCCCGCACCACCTGGGCCAGGCTGCTCAACTACTGGGATAGAGACCTTATACTACGTCTGTCCAGAGAGAAGGGCACACTTCGGTATGAGGCCTCAGATATACACATCTACCCAGACTTTTCTGCAATGTACAGGCCCTATGGAAATCGTATGATCCAGTTAAAAAACTGCTGCGCATCAGACAGATCCCTAATGCACTGACATTTCCGGGCAAGTTACGGATTCAACATGGTGGTCGAGCTAATTTCTTTGACAACCCAACCGATGCCATGGCCTACATTGAAGCCTCTATTTCTATTACCCTAAAAAGGCGTGGCAGCGACCACTGACGCAGCCCTCGCCCGAACAATAATGGGCCTGACATTATGGACAACCATTGACCAAGTTTGAAATTGAATTGACCTTTCCTTTCATCGTGCCGTTCATGGATAAGTAACCTTTAATAATTAGGGCAGGCCACAGTCAATATAGCCGTTACAGTGAGAGCACTTCCTGTTCACAGCGCACCCCAGGAAATTTCCAATACCTTGTTGGGGTACATCGTCAAGTTGGGGGTGATGAGGGTGGTGGGATGGAAGTTCGTCAAGTTGGGGGTAAATGACGAGCAAGGGGGTCACACGTTACTGCGGTTTGAATGTTTTGAAAATGTATTAACATTTTTATTTGCGAAAATCAGTGTAGACTGTCCCTCTGTCACATATTGTAGCAACATCCTTCCTATTCACGCAAGCAAGCTATGTTCTCCACTTAACATAACCACAATACTATTCTCCTTCCTGACATGGAATGTCCAGGGTCTCAACCACCCTATAAAGTTGCCTAAGGTAGCAGCATATATCAATCATCATGGTCTCAGGGTGGTAATACTGCAAGAAACTTGCGTCCAAGCGGCGCTCAATGAAAGGTTTGCCCCCAGTTGTAGTCCCCAGCGTTATTATACAGATTACTCTTCACAGGCTAGGGGCGTGGTGACTCTAATACACCGATCACTCCCCTTTCAGGAAGCCAAGCGTTGTATAGACCCGCAGGGGAGGTATGTGATACTACGGGGCAAACAACCAATGTTGTGTTGATACAGGCTAAATACTTATGGCCCAAACGTAGATGATCCTGAATTCTATGGTCAAGTGATGGGTATTGTAATAGGGGGCTGCTGTAACACTCACATGATTCCCGCAGAGGCGCCGGTCTTGACTGGGTGAATGCTGTATCTTCAAAGGTGATGTGTAACACACGGTTGGCTCTTTGGGCTGGACCTCTGTGCACTGTATGTCTGACTCGAAGAGTAAGATGTCTGCAGATGGAAAATATGGGATTAATGAACTGGGGTTATTGGGTGCCTCTCTCCTCTTCCCTTTCTCTTCTCCTGTAGAACCCCAAAGGTTAACGCCCTCACCTTAGGTAAGTGAACGCCGAGCTCTCCATCTGCCTCGGGGCAGGGTGCCGTAACCAGTTTCTTCACTGGATAAGGGTGCAGGCCTCTTGACCTCAGAGAACTGCTGTCCATCGTTAACTGCACGAACGGTAAGTTCTGGGCACTTCAAATGTCTTTAAAGTCTTTTGTAATGATATCTCTTGTTTTGCAGGGTTCCGGCGATGGCGGATGGCGGGCTGATGAGAGTTGAGGATCGAACCCGCGTGAGGAATAGAAGCGCCTGGAAGCACGTAAGTAAGCGCTTGTAGCCTGCTTCACGATGCGCACTAGCTGTCCCTTTTATCTTGCAGGTATAAGTTCGGAGCTTTAGAGAAGCTGAAGGGTGCTGCAATACCCACTGGATTCGGCGTGGGAAGGAGTAATGGCACGTGAGTAATAAAGTTGCCCAATGTCTTTAAACGCACCTTCTTTTGTCTTTCAGATGCGGGATGCAGCGCCGAAGGCCTCCGGAGCGTGCGAAGAGCTGGTAAGCTTTTGTCTTTCAGATGCCGGAATGCAGTGCGAAGACCTCCGGAGCATGCGAAGAGTAGGTAAGCCTTTGTCTTTCAGATGCCGGAATGCAGCGCAAGGCGTTGGTGACAGCCGATGGACCAGGTAAGAAATGCGCTGCCACTGAAGACCGTAGTGCTAACCTGTTCTTTCTTTGTCTTTACAGGTGCTGCTGAAGACTGGATTCCAGGATGGTAAGCCTTTGTTCCCTTAGGCCCAGGATCAGAAGCAGAAGACACGATGAGCGTTCTGCTGCAGAGAATGCAGAATAACGCAAAGCAAGATTCATCCATCGGGTGTGGTTTAAATAGCCTCCTGTAGTGCTTAGGTGTCTCCTTCCACAGCCACGCCTAGGTAAGAAAAGAGTTCCTGCTTTCCAGAAGAGTTCCAGTGTTCTGAACCTAGGGAGTGGCTCCTGCCCCACCCAACAGGAAAAGTAGTCCCAAACAGAAGAGGATCAGGGGTTCAACTGGCAGGTAAGTAAGCAGCATGGTCTGCTGCAGGTAAGTCCACCCAAGCATTATGAGCCCGGCGCTTCCAGCGCTGGGACTGGGCATCTTTATGAGCCTGGTGCCACTGGCGCCAGGACAGGGTCCAAAAGGTCCCAATTGGGACTGGCTGGCACTCGGAACCGGGGTTATGGGTCTGCTTCCAAGGGAGTCGGGCAAGTCCTGATCTTTTGGAAGCAGAGATCATGACAGCACCCCCCCCCTCAAGGCCCCTCCCAAACCGGGCTTCTCCGTGGGTTTGGGCTTGTTAGGAAATGTTTGATGAAATCTTTTGATTAGACGAGGCGCGTGGACATATTCTGCAGGTTCCCAGGATCTTTCTTGGGGACCGTAGCCTTTCCAGTCAATCAGGTAAAATAGTTTAGATTTGGAGATCTTGGAATCCAGGATGCTTTTGACTTCAATCTCGAGTTCTCCATCAACTAGAATAGGTTTTGGAGATGTAGTTAGTCGGGTTTGCGGTTGCACGGGTTTTAATAGAGAGACGTGGAAGACCGGATGTATCTTCATGTGAGGGGGCAAGTACAACTTGACCGCTACTGGATTTACTATGGTAGTGATGGAATAGGGACCAAGGTATCTTGGGTTGAATGTGCGTGGTCCTTTTAGAGGTAGATATTTGGTGGATAACCAGACTTGATCTCCTACTTGATATTGGGGGGCTTCCTTCCGATGTTGGTCTGCTCCTTTCTTGTATTGTTCTTTAGCCCTTTGAAGGTGAGAAACAGCTTCCTTAAAGGCTTGGGTGATTGTAGAATGCAGGTGGTCTACTGCTGGTGTTCCAAGATCTTGGAGTGGATCCAACTCCGAGGTTCGAGGGTGACTACTGTATAAAAGAAAAAACGGGGTCTTCCCAGTTCCCGAGTGGACAGAGTTATTGTAGGCATATTCGGCTATCCAAAGGATATCTTTCCAAGTTCTTTCAGTTTGTTGTAGCATGCAGCGCAAATACTGTTCCAGAGTTTGATTGGTCCTCTCGGTTTGTCCGTCGGTTTGAAGGTGGTGGCTGGTCGAAAGTCTAACATCAATTTGAGCCGACCGACAGCAACTTCGCCAAAAATGAGAAATAAATTGACTACCTCGATCCGAAATTAGAACTGAAGGAAAACCACGCAGTCGGACGATGTTTTCGAGAAATTCTCGGGCCAGAGTTGCTGCTGTTGGTAAGCCTTTGAGTGGAATGAAATGCGCCATCTTGGAGAATAGGTCCAGGATTACTAGGATCGTATTGTATCCGGAGCATGGAGGTAGATCGGTGATGAAGTCCATAGAAAGCGTATGCCAAGGGCGAGGCGGGATGTCAATAGGGCGTAAGAGGCCGGCTGGTTTTTCCTTTTGACTCTTGTTTTGGGCGCATACTCCACAGGACATTATAAAGTCTCTGATATCTTTTTTCCAAGACGGCCACCAGAAGTAGCGCTTGATCTTTTCCGAGGTCTTGGTCATACCGGGATGTCCTTCCATTAAAGAATCGTGATAACAAAAGATTACCTTTTTCTGTAAATCTGTGCTGGGCAGGTATAACCGTTCTTGGAAATATAATAGGTTGTCCTTCACCGTAAAGTCCTTTCCCTGCAGATGCCAATTCTGTATGTCTGCTGGAGTTACCAGTAGCCTGGCTTTATCCTTAACTTCCTCTATGGATTGTGTGGCGATTACACCTAGAATTCTTTGTTCGGGAATGATAGGTACAGGTTTAGGATTGATCAAATGTTCTTCCACTCCCATCCGAGAAAGGGCATCAGCTTTACCGTTTTTTGTACCAGGTCGATAGGTAATTATGAAGTCAAACTCGGCAAAGAATAGTGCCCAACGGAGTTGCCTAGAGGAGTGAGCTTTTGCGGTTTTCAAATATTGCAGGTTTTGGTGATCTGTAATCACAGTAACGGTGTGTCGGGCCCCCAGAAGATAATGCCGCCAAGCCTTAAAGGCGGACTTGATAGCTAGAAGTTCCTTATCAGTAATAGTGTATTTGATTTCAGGAGGCGAGAATTTGCGGGACCAAAATGCCACGGGATGCAACTGATTGGTTACTGGGTCCTTTTGTGATAGAACTGCCCCCATGGCAAGGCTCGAAGCATCAGTTTCAACGATGTAGGGGAGTTCTGGGCGAGGATGTTTTAAGATCGGTGCAGAGATAAATCTAGTCTTCAAATTCTGGAAAGCTTGTTCCGCCTCAGTAGACCATTCAAAACGTTTGTTTTTCTTTAACAAGGTGGTGATGGGCTGGACTATTCGAGAGAATTTGGGGATAAACCTGCGGTAAAAGTTAGCGAAGCCTAACATGCTTTGAACACCTTTTACGGAGGATGGCGATGGCCATTTGAGAATTGAATCAACCTTTTTTGAATCCATACGCACTCCGCTAGGTGATAATATGAATCCCAAGAATTCAACTTCAGTCACGTTGAAAACACATTTTTCCAACTTAGCGAAAAGTTTGTGTTGACGCAATCTCTCGAGGACCATTTTCACGTGTTTCCGATGTTCAGTTTCCGATGAAGAATAAACGAGGATGTCGTCAATGTAAACAACAACACACACATCTATGAGCTCTCTGAGGACATCGTTCATAAAATATTGAAAGGCGGCCGGGGCATTGCAAAGTCCGAAGGGCATGACCTGATATTCAAATAGCCCATACTTGGTGCGGAAGGCCGTCTTCCATTCATCGCCCTCTTTTACTCGTACCAAGTGGTAGGCTCCTCTAAGATCCAGCTTTGTATATATGCATGCTTTTCAGGCTTGGTCCAGGAGTTCAGGGATCAAAGGTAACGGATATCTATTCTTAACGGTGATCTGGTTCAGGGCGCGATAATCTATACAAGTTCTAAGGTCCCCTTCTTTTTTTGGAACGAAGAACAAAGCTGAGGAAGCAGGGGACTTGGAAGGACGAATAAACCCATTCGCTAGGTATTGATCCAGGCATTGTCGGAGGTGAAGCTTCTCAGGCTCGGTGAGGGCATAAATTCTACTACAAGGAGGAGTAGATCCAGGTATCAGGTCTAACTGGCAGTCATAAGACCTATGAGGAGGTAGGGAGTTAGCCTGATCCTTCCGGAAAACATCTTGGAATTCTAGGTATTCAGGAGGTAACTGGGGAGCCTCCGAGGAAATTGCTGCCAGTGCAACACCAGGTCGAGGGTGACAAGTAGAGACACATTCTGGAAACTGAAACGTTCTTGCTCGCCAATCGATCTGAGGATTGTGCTTCTCTAACCAAGGAATTCCTAGAATAATCTGGAACTGAGGGGCCTTGATCACATCGAACATGGTGTCCATCTTGACTTACTAGCGTCACTTCTTGGGTGGTATGCGTTACTGGTCCGGAGGCTATCTCCGTACCATCCACCGTAGTAATGACATCCTTTACAGCCTTTGGACAAAGAGTCAGATTCATCCTCAAAACCATTTCATGATCCACATAATTGCCGATGGCACCGCTGTCGACGTAAGCTTCAATCGCATGTAATCGATCCGGATGTTCAGGGCTAATGAGGACCATAGGTATCACGAAATGCGAGGTCACGGAACTGGTTTTAACGCTCGGCAAGAGGACCTCTATTCTTGTCGGGCGAGGTCGTTTCCCTGCTCAGAGTTTGTGACACTGGTAACTGCAGCTCCTACTGCCTTCTTGGCTGGTTTCACCGGACAGTCTCGAAGAAAGTGCCCCGAGTTTCCGCAATAGAGGCATAATTGCAGCTGTTTTCTCCTTTCCCGCTCCTTTTGTGTTAGTGGTCCTTTCAGGCCCCCTATTTGCATGGGTTCCCCGGAGTCTACTCCTTTGGTAGGAGTTGGTGGTTTGGAAAATACTCGAGCATCAAACTTGGAACGATCGGCCTTCCTGTTCTGCAGTCTGTGGTCAATTTGAACGACTAAGTCAATATAGTCCGAACAGTCTTGCAGGGGATTCACTACTTGGGCTAACACATCTTTGAGCTCTCCACGTAGACCTCTATAAAACAGCGTAATCCTTTTGTCCTCAGCCCATCGAGTTTCCACTATCAGTCTGTTGAAAGACGCAATATAAGCCAAAAGGTCTTGATTACCCTGTCGCAATGAAAGGAGCTCATTGTCCAAGGCCTGCCCCCTGTGAATGTCTTGCAAACAGTTTTTCCATACTGAGCTGAAAAGCTTGAAAATCATGGAGAACCGGATCATCTTGATTAACTAGAGGGATCGACCAGTCTGCCGCATTGCCACTAAGGTACGAAAGCACGAAAGCTACCTTAGCTTGATCAGTTGGAAAGGCTGCTGGCCGGCATAAGAAGTGCAACCGGCACTGATTAATAAATACTGCAAACCTCTTTGGGTCACCAGAAAATCGTTCGGGCGGAGCCAGAGGTACATTCCCAGGTAGGTTGATCTGCACTGGGTTTGTAGAGGATGTTGAAGGAAGATTTGCCCCTGATGCGGGTAACGGAGTTTGTCCGGCTTGTGACTGTAGCAATTGTCTAGCGAGATCGTCTGTTCGCTCCTTGGAAATAATCAGTCCCCTTCTTCGAGCATTCGTTTCCTGACGGGCTGCATGCACTTCTGCTCTTAGTTCCCCAAGTAACTGGGCTAGCTGGTCGGTATCCGAGGTTTCCATAGCGTCTGGGTGGGAGTTTTGCGGTAGGCTTTGCGTTCTGTAACGCTCACCTGATTCCCGCAGAGGCGCCGGTCTTGACTGGGTGAATGCCGTATCTTCAAAGGTGATGTGTAACACGGTTGGCTCTTTGGGCTGGACCTCTGTGCACTGTATGTCTGACTCGAAGAGTAAGATGTCTGCAGATAGAAAATATGGGATTAATGAACTGGGGTTATTGGGTGCCTCTCTCCTCTTCCCTTTCTCTTCTCCTGTAGAACCCCAAAGGTTAACGCCCTCACCTTAGGTAAGTGAACGCCGAGCTCTCCATCTGCCTCGGGGCAGGGTGCCGTAACCAGTTTCTTCACTGGATAAGGGTGCAGGCCTCTTGACCTCAGAGGACTGCTGTCCGTCGTTAACTGCACGAACGGTAAGTTCTGGGCACTTCAAATGTCAAAAGTCTTTTGTAATGATATCTCTTGTTTTGCAGGGTTCCGGCGATGGCGGATGGCGGGCTGATGAGAGTTGAGGATCGAACCCGCGTGAGGAATAGAAGCGCCTGGAAGCACCTAAGTAAGCGCTTGTAGCCTGCTTCACGATGCGCACTAACTGTCCCTTTTATCTTGCAGGTACAATTTCGGAGCTTTAGAGAAGCTGAAGGGTGCTGGAATACCCACTGGATTCGGCGTGGGAAGGAGTAATGGCACGTGAGTAATAAAGTTGCCCAATGTCTTTAAACGCACCTTCTTTTGTCTTTCAGATGCGGGATGCAGCGCCGAAGGCCTCCGGAGCGTGCGAAGAGCTGGTAAGCTTTTGTCTTTCAGATGCCGGAATGCAGTGCGAAGACCTTCGGAGCATGCGAAGAGTAGGTAAGCCTTTGTCTTTCAGATGCCGGAATGCAGCGCGAGGCGTTGGTGACAGCCGATGGACCAGGTAAGAAATGCGCTGCCACTGAAGACCGTAGTGCTAACCTGTTCTTTCTTTGTCTCTACAGGTGCTGCTGAAGACTGGATTCCAGGATGGTAAGCCTTTGTTCCCTTAGGCCCAGGATCAGAAGCAGAAGACACGATGAGCGTTCTGCTGCAGAGAATGCAGAATAACGCAAAGCAAGATTCATCCATCGGATGTGGTTTAAATAGCCTCCTGTAGTGCTTAGGTGTCTCCTTCCACAGCCACGCCTAGGTAAGAAAAGAGTTCCTGCTTTCCAGAAGAGTTCCAGTGTTCTGAACCTAGGGAGTGGCTCCTGCCCCACCCAACAGGAAAAGTAGTCCCAAACAGAAGAGGATCAGGGGTTCAACTGGCAGGTAAGTAAGCAGCATGGTCTGCTGCAGGTAAGTCCACCCAAGCATTATGAGCCCGGCGCTTCCAGCGCTGGGACTGGGCATCTTTATGAGCCTGGTGCCACTGGCGCCAGGACAGGGTCCAAAAGGTTCACATTTTGCAGTTTACGCCATGTCGGGTTCATCTTTCCCACCGCCCCCAACATACATATTTTCGGGGACCATTCCATTGGCCGATCTGCCATCATGTCCAGTGCTTCACATACATCAGCCCAAAATTGTTTCAGTTTAATACAATCCCACAGCATATGAAATATGTTCGCATTCTCACTGTTGCATCTGGGGCAGTTCCCGGGCAAGGTGGGATATATTTTCTTGAGTTTGGCCGGGGAGTAGTGTGTCCTATGGATTATCTTATAATGAATCAGCTTAAATCTTGAGTTGCATGATATTTGTTTAGTCAGTGAGCATATCTGAGACCATTCTTGATTTTCAATCTGTTGTCCCAGATCTTGCTCCCACTTACCCCTGGCTGAATGATTCACTCTCGGTCGTGTCTGTATTATAATCTTGTACAACGCTGCGGCGGTTATCTTCTGTGTTCCCCCTGTGTAAATGTAGCCTAGTGCCATGTTAATTTCCGGTTCCTCCGGGAATGAAGGGAACAAACGACGCGCAGAGTCCTCCACCAGAGCGTATTGAAGTTTATGTGTGTTTGTGTTACCCACTATTTCTTTAATGTCTTCCCAGAGTACAAACTGCTTCTCCGGGAATAGCTGTCCCCATTGTGTAATTCCTCTCGAGCTCCAGTGCTTCGCTACCACGCTCTCCTCAGATAGAGATGTATAAGGGTCGCCCCAGATTGGCATGCTTGGATGGTATAATTTAATGGCCTCAAATATTTCCGTGATTTTTGCCCATGCCGTGATCGTGACTTTGGTTGGGTTTATTGCGTTATAGTGCTTGGGGGTCGGCCTAGTGATCTTTTGCAGCGCCATCACTGCTTCAAGCTCCACTGATATAGGGTGTGAGGGGCCAGGGTCTATGAACGATGTGGCCCAGCTCGCAGCATGGTGTGCCTGTGCCGCAAGGTAGTATATTTCCAGGTCGGGTGCCATCAGTCCTCCCCTAAGATACGTGTCAGACATAACCCTCCAGCTTAATCTCGGATGTCCACCCCACGCAAACGCTATACAGGCACTGTTTATCCTGGAAAACAGAGCACGGCCTGGCCAGACTGGGACAGCCTTGAAAAGGTAGAAGAGTTTTGGTAGTATAATCATTTTAATTAGTGCTACCCTTCCCATCAGAGATTTGGGCAGGGCATTCCAACGTTTCATTTTGATGCATAGGTCTTCTATTAGAGAGGAGTAGTTCAGGGTGCGAGACAGTTGGGCCGTCCTCGCTATGTGTGCGCCTAGATATGTGATATGCACCGGACTCCATATGAGGCCGTGCATGTTTTGCGGCTAGGCTGTGTTCTCGGTCAGCGGGAATATCTCCGATTTGTTAGGGTTAAGGCGTAGCCCTGAGTACTCGCCGAACTTCTCTACTTTTGCCAGAACCTTATTGAGTGTGCGATCCGGGTCCCTTAGGTAAAGTAGGATGTCATCGGCATATAGTGTTATTACATGAAGTTTACCGCCACTTTGGATCCCAAACGTGTTATAGCGTGATCTGAGTATGTCTGCTATTGGTTCAATTATTAACGCAAAAAGGAGCGGGGATAGTGGGCAACCCTGTCTCATACCACCCAGTAGTTCCAGGACCTCTGAGTGTTCCGTTGATCCTAATCCTCGCTTGGGGCCGTGTGTATAATATTTTGATACATTTTATGAATTGCGGGCCAAACCCATAGTTTCGCAGCACCCCAAAGAGAAAGGGCCAGGAGACCGTATCGAACGCTTTCCTCATGTCTAGAGAGACTGCTATCGCTTGGGTCTCGGGGGGGGGGGGGGATGGTGGAGATGATGTGGTGACATCTTCTTATGTTTGCTGCTGTGGATCTGCCTGTTACAAACCCAGCTTGGTCCTCATGAACCATATATTGCATCAGCGGCGTGAGTCTAATGGCCAGAATCTTTGCTAGGATCTTAGCGTCCGTGTTTATTAGAGAGAGTGGTCGATATGACCCGCAGTCTTCAGGAGGCTTCCCCGGTTTGAGTAGTAGTGTTATTATTGCCTCTCTTGTGGTTTCTGGGAGCTCTCCTTTTTGTATCGCCTCTGTCCATGTTGCATGAAGTCTGGGCGCTAGCAGTTGACTGAATTCTGCACCCGGGGACTTCCCGCTGGGGAGTGCTTTGATTGCTTTTCTAATCTCAGCCACAGTGATGGGTTGTTCTAGCGATTCCCTAGTGGCATCTGCTAAGAGGGTCGTGGGTATTCGGGAAAGATATTGTTCTATTTCGGGATCTGTGACAGTGCTCTGTGGAGAATATAGGTCTTTGTAGAATGCATAAAATGTGTCCTTCACTTTTGTCTGATCGGTGGTTACTGCACCATCCGCCGATCGTATACAGGGCATAGTTGTGGGGCCGCTTTCACCCCACACTGTCCTAGCCAGTAGCCTTCCTGGCCTTTCCCCTTCTCCATACCTACGTGCTGCCGCTGGTCTATCCAAGTATCTGACCTCTTGGTCTGCTGCCACGCTGTAATCATCGAGCGCGTTTTTGATCTCTAAGCTAATTTGGGGCGTTGGAGTGGTCGCATATTGGGCCTGTAGGGCTGCTATGCGTGTCTCAAGTCGGGTTAACTGTCCCCTAATGTCTTTCAGGATTCCACCTTCTATAGATATCGACTGCCCCCTAATGCACACTTTAAATGCCTGCCATAAAGTGGCCTGAGTGGAGACTGAGTTTTCATTTAAGTCAAAATATTCCTGTATGTGTTGTTCCATTGAATTCTTATAAACTAGGTCCCTCAATGCCTCCGGCTTAAATCTCCATGGTGGGCGGGAATATGTCTTATCTGGTATCCTCAGTGTTAGTTGTATCGGTGAGTGGTCAGAGTATGTCCTAGGGTGAATGTGGGAGTTTGTGACCCATGTCATGCTGCCCGGGCCCAGTAGCCATAGATCTATTCAGGAATGCATATCATGGACTGATGAATAGTATGTATAGTCCCTCGTGTCTGGGTGTAGTGCTCTCCAGGCATCCCTCAACTTCAGGTCTGACATATATGTGAGGATTGACTGGGCAGCTTTAGTTAATGACCTAGGTTGAGTGGATGTGCGATCAAGTTGTACATTTAAGATAGTGTTGAAGTCCCCCCCACAGATCACTTGTGGCGTTGGGAAACTTGCTAGTTTCTCGAAGATCGATGCGTAGAAATCAGGTTGGTCTACGTTTGGGCCATATATATTTAGGAAAACTATTTCTTTGTCACAGAGATTGCCATGCAGTAGCACATATCTCCCTTCCGGGTCGCACTCTGCCTCTATTGGCTGGAATGGTAATGATTTATGCAGTAATATTGCAACCCCTCTCGCTCGTCTAGAGTACGTGGTGAAGTATTGATAAGAGCCCCAATTAGGTATCACATGTTCTGTCTGTCCTGGACCAATATGTGTTTCTTGTAGGAAAATGATCTTAGCATCTTGTCTGTTTAGATATGCCATGATCTTTCTCCTCTTAATCTTAGACCCAAGGCCCCTTACATTCCAGCTTATCACATTTATATAATTTCTGCTTAGTTTGCCCATTGTCTCTTAGGTATTTCTTTTGGTTTGTGCTCCAGTAGCCTCTCGCTGTGTGCTTTGGTGCAAACGTGCCATTCCCCTGTGTGCTTTTTCTTTTTTCCACCCTTTGTACATAACAAACCCACAACATAGCCTGTGTCCCCCCTCCCCCCACCCTCACAGTTCCCCAAACTTCAACTGTGCAATAGATCGTCCATCCCTTCCCTCCCTTCAACATATTAATCTGGCGGGGTAAAGCATTGCATACTGCACTTGCCGGTCCCGTAGCATTTTCTTGACCCCATTGAAGAGTTTCCGTTTCTGTTGGACCGCCAACGTAAAATCCGGGTAGATGCGTATTACATTTGCCTCCCATCTCAACTCCTGTTTCTCTCTGGAGGTTCTCAGGATCAGGTCTCTGTCCCTGTAGTTCAATATACGTGCAATGATCGGTCTCGGATAAGCCCCTGGCTTGGGTTTCGGGGCCGCTGATCTGTGTGCCCTCTCCACTATAAATGTCGGGGACCATCCACGATCCCCTAAAAGCAAGCCTAGGAGGTCCTCTATCGGTTTTTCCATCGGCCCCTTAATTGCGTCTTCCGGGACCCCAATAATGCAAACATTGTTCCTCCGAGATCTCGCTTCTAGGTCCTCGCATTTGGTTTTCACGGTGCCCAGTTCAATAGCCATAGTGGAGACTGTGAATTTCAATGCTTCAAGGGCATCTTCCGTGCCTTATATTCTTGTTTCAGCCTCTGTCATACGAGAGGTGGTTTTGTCAAGTTGTGCTTTCATGGTGGCCACACTGGCTGTGATCCCGTCAAGTTTTTCAGTGAGCGTTGTGAAGCCCTGCTGCATGGCCGTGAAAACTTCCTGGGGGTTCATCATTGCTGTGGGAGGGGGTTGATTGTCCTGTGCTTCCATCTCCTCTTCGACCTCTGATGCCGTGTCTTTTTGGATTGCGGTTGTATATTTGTCTATTGTGCCTCTGTTCTTTTTGGGGCCAAAGTTCTTGGGCATAGTCGCTTATCCAGTTGAATTCGACGTTAAAGTCTTCGCAAGAGTGTCCTCACTGAGTTCCTCTAAATGGGAGGTGCGCTCTGCTCTGTCGTTGAATTAGCTGGAGGTTCCAAATAACTTACGGGAGTATTTGCTGCGTTTATATGTCCTGTAACTGCCCCAATCGCCCAGTGTGTTTAGGGCGCAGATACCGTTAACCAGTACACCAGCCGGCTCTTTTCCCTGGATCTCTTTTCTTTTCCGGGATTTCGTGGCCTGTCCGACGTGGGGGTTGAGATGGACGAGTGGGTTGCGTTAGTTTACGAGATGAGGCAGCAACCTATACGCCTTGAATCGCACCTCGCCTAGCGCTCGTGCTACTTCCTTATCCCGGGGGGGTGGGGGTGAACCTCACCCCGCACTGTGAAATTATGCAATACCTTTGCCGGTGCCTGTAGTGTTCGGTCTATTCTCCCTTAGTGCCGCTCTACGTGGCGTTCGTTCGGAGGGAGAGTCGCATGTATCTGCGGGGGAGGGGCGGCCCGTCTTACCTCCCCGCTTCTGTGTTGCGGTGCGCACCGGGGTCTTCCCCTCTCTCCTGGTCAATCCGGGCGTCCCAGTGAGGGTCCGCAGGGGCTTTAGGATGTTCGGGGCGGCTGCGGTGCTCCCCCCCGCGAGCGCACTCGAATGTTTTTTCGCCTGCATAGCTCGCGTAGGTTCGGATCCGGGCTCCTCCCCGCCGCGCTCGGTTGCCGCTCCTCCACGTGCCGTGGGATCTTGTTGGGCTTATTACTTGGCGATCCCTTCTCTGTCTGGCCTCAGATTTTCTGTGCACCTTCCGAGGGTGCTACTGCAAGCTCCTCTCAAGTTTCATGGGGAATCGAGACAATTACAAGCGATTATCCCAGCTTAAGGCACCGAAGTCTGCCGGAGCTTACACAGAAGCCGCCATCTTCCTCTGTGCGCAACAGCGCCCCCCCTGGGGAGGCAACTTTAACTCAGTCCTGGACTGTGTGGTTGACCGATCACGTACCACCCAACGCAAGTTGACGAAGGCGGGCCACACAATTCTGCACATTATGCAACAAATTGAATTGGTTGATATATGGAGGGTCCGCAACACTGGGGCACGCAAATTCACCTACTACTCGTCGGTGCATGACGCACAATCCAGGATTGACTATTGGCTGGTAGCTGCAGCGCTTGTGGCGCAGGTTCGGGATTGCAGGATTCACCCTAGAACCATTTTTTGGCCACTCGCCGGTAACACTGGCAATAGCTTGGGATGGCCCTTGTCCCCACCACCCCCCGGTCCTCCCTGGCGCATGCCCCCCTCATGCTTACTAGATTCAGTATTCCTGGAGATATTGCGCAATGAGGTCACAGACTTTTTCCAGAGAAATTAAGGTTCTGTTCAACATTCCTCCTCAGTTTGGGAGGCATTTAAGGTGTGGGTCAGAGGGGAGGTTATCTCAATCTCCACGGCACACTGAAGGAAACAAGAAGAGAGTTGGGCAGCGTTGAAGCTGACCTGAGACAGCTAGAGAAGTAATTTGGCATGCCTCACAACAGAGCATTATTGGGCCTCATGAAAGGGAACCTGTTGAAATTTTACGGAATTGGCGGACAAAGAAGTCCGCTTGATGAGTTATCTCATGCAGGCAAGGCGCTATGGGGAGGCGGATAGACCGGGCCGATTCCTTGCAGGTGCCATTAGATCTGAGAAAGGGGCGCAACACATTACTTCTATCAAAGGGACGTCAGGAAATATCCTTACTGCACCGGAGGCAATCAATGGCGATTTCCACAAATATTATAAGTCTCTGTATGCAAACTCTGATAGGTGCACTAATGCAGTGCTGGCGAGCTGCCTAAATGAGATCCCACCCACAGCGGTGATGCAGGAAAAACAGCTAGCGCTGAATCAACCACTCACACTTGATGAAATCACAGAAGCAATTACGGCTCTCCCATCCGGTAAAGCTCCCGGCCCCAACGGTATAAGTATTGAACTTTATAAGGAGTTCCAGTTAATCCTTTCTCCAAGGCTGTTGAAGATCTGGGAGGAATCTCTCCAATTCGGACATCTAACCCCCTCACTCTCAGAAGCTGTAATCACTGTATTGCTTAAACCCAACAGACCATCCTCTGAGATGGCCTTGTATAGACCGTTTTCCCTAATCAATGCCGACACCAACATTTTTGCCAAGGTACTGTCCACCCTTATCCTACCATATATGTGTCACTGATCCACCAGGATCAATCCGGGTTTATCCCTGGCCGCTCCCCTGTGTTCAACTTGCGTAGACTATTCTGCATCATGTCCCAAATTAACCCGAATGCTCCGGCCGTGGATGCCTCGCTTGACGCTGAGAAGGCCTTCGATTCCGTCTCATGGCAGTTTCCTTTCGCAGTGCTCCAGCGAATGCAGTTTGGGGTCCATTTCGTACAGTTTATTTGTCTGCTGTATGCAGATCCGGCAGCCAGAGTCTGCACTGGCGGCAAGCTATCGCCTGCATTCCCCATTGGCTGCGGGACAAGACAGGGCGATCCCCCGTACTCTTCGCTCGAACGATTAAGCCCCTTGCACATATGACACAACTTAAACACAGCCAGAGATATGAAATGGCATTTATAGCGCGCCTATAAACAAGTCTTTCAAGGCGCGACGAGGCAAGGGAGGGGAAACAGAGGGAAGTCCGAGACAACAATCCTACTAGGCCAGGTGACATTGAGATCGCGCAAGTGCAGGGGAGGGTGGGAAGGGGAAAAATGCCGGGGCAGTGCAGTATATAGGATAACAGTAAAATAAATAAAGGCAATAAATAGAAGTGCGGCCAGCTGGTGGCAAGTGCAAGGGTAAGTGCAGACATCCGGTGTCAAGAGCTAGTAGGGGCTGTAGGGATACAGAAACAGTCCCCGAGTACAAGGGTTGCCAGGGGGGCAGTGCAGGTGTGCAACTGGCTGGGAGGGGACCTGGGCCAGAGATCAGAGGGGAGCCAGATAGCCAGCAAAGTTTCAGATTCAGCCAGGAGAATCAGCAGGGGAGAGGAGATGGATCTCCTCAAGTTTCAGAGAGGCAGGCAGGCTGTTCCAAAGGGAGGCCCCAGCCGAAGAAAGATCTACCAACAACTTGCTGCTTGGAGAAGCGACTAACTGAGGGAGTTGGAGGCGGATGAGCGAAAAGCTAAAGAAAGAAGATATTTAGGAAGAGAGAGTTGGAGGTATTCAGGTCTCAGGCCCCAGAAGGCCTTGTGGACAATGCAGAGGGTTTTTAACTTAATCCTCGCCGCCACTGGGAGCCAGTGCAGAGATTTCAGTCTTGGAGAGATACGATCCCTGGCCTTGAGGCCAAGGACAAGTCTCGCATTCCTGTTTTGGGTGAGTTGCAGAGAGCGGAGAGTAGAGGCAGGCAAATTTAGAAAGAGACTGTTGCAGTAGTCCAGCCTGAAGGGAACCAGAGCTCTGGGGACAGCGAGCTTCTGGGGGAAGGAGAGGAGGTGCAGCTGGTAGTGTGACTTCTTAGAGATGTAAGAGATATGAGGAGAGAAGGAAAGTGTGGAGTCGAAGATGACCCCAAGGTTTTTAGCCTCACAGGTGGGAGCAGGAAGATGGCCAAGAGAGGCCGGCCAGAAAGTGACAGGAAAGGAGGGAGTCGGTGTGCCGGTGAGGAGAATCTCAGTCTTACTGGCATTAAGGAGAGCTCGTTGGCAGCACAACACCCCTGGATGTTGGAAAGACAGTCAGATATGAAAGAAGGAGAAGAGGTGGCAGAGGGGATCCTGAAAATGAGTTGAGTGTCATCCGCATAGCACTAAAAGTTGGGGCAGAGAGCGGAAATGCAGTGGGCAAGAAGTGCCAGATATTGGTTTAATAGCCAGGGAGAGAGGTTAGACCCCTGGGGAACACCACAGGTAGACAGAGGAGCGGAAGGACCCAAGTTGGACCTTGGAGGGTCGATCAGAGAGGAAGGAGGTCAGCCAAGCCAGGGCCTGCTCGGTGATACCCAAGTTATCACAGAGACTGTTAAGCAGGATGGCATGGTTGACCGTGTCAAAGGCAGAAGAGAGATCAAGTAAGATCAGTCAAGGTTGGAGAGCAGATCTTCACAGATGTTCAGGAGAGAGGTTTCCGTGCTTCTGGCAGCTCTGTGGCCAGACTGATGGTCATGGAGACAAACAGATTCAGAGTGAAAATTAAGCTTGGAAAAGGCCAGCTTTTCCAGGAGTTTGCCCAGGAACGGAGTGATGGAGATTGGACGATAGTTAGCCAGGCAAGAAGGGTTGGCAGAGTTTTTTTTTCTATAGCAGATTGTGCACAAAGGAGTAATTCAGGGGGGAGGGCAAGACTCCAGTGGCGAATAAGTGGTTGCAGAAATCAGCCAGAGCAGGATCCAGGGTGTCAATGTGGTCCTTGAAGGTTTTGGAGGAACAGGGGTGAACCTGTTTTGACAAGACTTTCATAGATCAGACTTGTCTAGAAACATAGTCTGCGGAGAACAGGGGAAAGGCAGAGAAGGAGGGAGGAGAAGTGGCTGAAGAAGGGCCAGAGCAAGAGCAGGGAGTAGGGGGAGCAGGTGGAGAGGAAGAGAGAGGACAGGATGTCCTGGTTTTAGAGATGAAATGAGAAGACAGGACCATGCAGAGGGCCTGGGAGGGGACAGGGGAAGTAGAGACTGCAGCAAGATTGGCCAGCTCCTTGCAGATTTTATAGAGTTCGGCCGAGTTGTTGGATGCCGTGGAGACACGGGCTTGGATGTGGGCTCTCTTCTTGGTGCGTACGGAGAGACGGTATTGCCTTTGGAGCAGGTGGCAGGCCAGTTTGTCAGAGGATGTACCAGAAGCACGCCATTTCCTCTCAGCCACCCTGCACTTGCGTTTAAGGGTTACGAGGAGGTCTGAGTCGTACCAAGAGTTGCACTTGGCTTTTGGCTTCAAGCGGAGCCTCATGACAGGGGCAAGAACATAGAGAGTATCAGATATAGCAGAGTGGAGCATGGACAGGGCTGTGTCTGGGTGAGGGTCAGCCACGGGGGGCGGGAGAGGTGAGAAAGTGGCAGCGAAAGCCTCAACTGACACACGCTTCATGGGTCAGATAACTGAGAAGGTAGGTGGCAGTGCTGGAGTTGTCTTGGCCTGAGGGGTAGAGAGAGCGAGATGGATGGAAAGGAGAAATTGATCACTCTAGGACAGAGGAGTGGTGAGAAGGATCGAAAGGGGAAGGTCTGAAGAGATCAGAACATCCAGAGTGTGCACTGCAGAGTGAGTCGGCCAGAGGGGAGAATAGAGAGTGAGAGAGAGTTGCAGAGGTCACAAAAGAGTCCAGTGGAAGGACAGGAAGCATCCAGGTGGCGAAAGAGTGGTTGCATATAGCTGGTACACCGCAAATAATATCTCTCTATGCTGACAACACACTATTGTACGTTTGAAACCCAATGCAAAACATGGCCCCACTGATGGAGGAGGTTCGCAAGTTCTCAACATACTCTGGGTACCATATTAACAAATCTAAATCTGAACTGTTCCCACTGACTGACACTACACACATCCCGACGGACTTGATGGGGTTCAGGTGAGTCCTGCGCAAATTTAAATATTTCGGCATAATGGTCTCTCGTTTACACAGATTACTGTTGACAGATAACCATGAGACATACCTGGTGGCGCTGGCGGATAAGCTGGGTCTGTGGACAAGATTACCCATTTCATTATATGGTAGGCTCTCAATGCTGAAAATGATAGTGGTTCCTAAACTACTGTACTATTTTAACAACATTCCTGTCTGGCTTGGACGCGCCTTCCTCGATAAACTACACTCCTTGGAAACTAGCTATACATGAGGAATTGGGGTTCCATGAATGAGATGGGAGGGGTTGTCCAAACTGTTAGAGCAAGGCGGCCTTCAGGCCCCTGACTTTGAACTCTACTACATTGCCTCGCAGGCAGAGTATGCCGGTTATTGGTACTCCCCTGGATTGCTCGATTCATATGGCTGTAGAGACATACAGTGCATCCCCATCGAACTTGAAGTCAATTGTACTTGCCACTCAGCACACTGATACTTGCACATTTTATCCTGTCCACGCAGCAGTGAATCCGTGGGCAAGATTGTTTAAGAGACTCGATGTGTCAACCCCATATTGCAGAGCGCTCCCTCTGTGGAACTGCCCTGGCCTCCCCCCGATGTTTGACAAAGATCTTCAAATTGGGTGGGATCCCGGGGGGACGATGACTCTGCATGACCTTTTCCCGGATAGGACTTATGTCTTGCATGAAAACTTCACAGATAAACTAGGTAATAACCCAATAAGAGCGCTCCAAAACTTCTGAATGAGAGCGGTGGTTCGGCGCCACTGGCCCTCGTTCCCCCATGAGCGCATTACTTGTGAACCATTGGGAATGGTAGTGTCGAGTAAAGACCCTAGAAGACTGGTGTCCTGACTGTACAAAGCATGTCAGGCTAACCAAACTCTCATCCATAGTGACAAAGGGGAAATGGGAAAAGGATCTGGGTATTGTAATAAATGATGAACAGTGGTCGAGGAGGTGACGATTGACAAGGGAAGTCACCTTGAATGCCCGTTTAGATTGATACAGTTCAAGATACTAAACCAACTACATTACACGCCTGCGCGGATAGCAAGGTTCACTCCCACAACCATAATTAAGTGCGTGAAATGCAGCGCAGCTGCTGCTGACTCCCAGCATATGTACTGGAGTTGCCTGAAGATTGCACAGTTCTGGCGCACAGTGGTGGATGTTCTGCACGATATTACAGATATCCCCCCCTACACTCTCACTCCCCAAATACTTGCTGCGGGACAATCTGTGAAGATTAGCTGGCTGTTCAATTTGGGATGTCTCATTGCCAAAAAATCTATATTGAAGTACTAGAAATCTAAAGCTGCCCAAGATATTAATGTATGGTTTAGGGAACTAACTTATGCCAATGAAAGGGGGGAAGGCTACTATGGGAACTAATCCGCGAATAGCTATGGCAGATGGCTTTGACTCATTGAGTGCGTCATGGGATAATGTTTCTAATACTATACACAAGCATTGTGTAACCAGTTTGGTTGATTTATGTTGATTTTAATCATGATTGTAACAAATTTGCATATGTATGTGTTTAGAGGATGTACGTCTAACTGCACCTAATAAAATAAAAAATGTCAATAAGCCATTTCCTCTAAGCCTGTGGTAAGAGTATTTCTATTTAAGGAAAAATACTTTCTCACCCTGCGAAATCACCCCACTATCCTGGGCCTCATCTCCAGCCAGATGATCCTCTCGCAGTACACCACCCCCAGAATTGGGATCAGGATGCGTCTGCCCCATCCTGTCCATCTGGGAGGAGACTTTAGCCAGGGTTTTCATGAGGGATCCACAGGATAGTCCACAATGCTAAAGGGTGCATCTGTTTTGTCCGAACTGGGTTTGGAAGTGATTAATTTACCCTTTTCTGAATGCCCTTAAGCACAGGGATAGATTATAAAATTGATATTCTCGCCTTTAAAATGTCCTTTATGAAATCAGCATCATCCTCAGGTTCCTGGGTGGTATTTTAAACTTCGTAGCCGCCCTGATACGGAGGTCTGTACAGAGGAAGTGGGCCACTGTTCAAGCTGAGGTAATGGCTGTTTCTATTATTTTCGGGGATGGAATAGTGAATTCTTCTGGATCAATGTTATCCTCGTAATCAGAAATGACTTTTCTTCTGAGTATTTCTATTCCTCCGTTACAATTTCTTCCTTCTCTATGGGCTACTCCGGCAGTTATGTGTGTCCCACCTTTTTTGAATGGGATGATATTGACTGGTGTCTCCCTAGTTCTTTTTGGAGGTAGTCTTTCATTAAGTTCCAAAAATATTTCATCTTTCCAAATCCTTCATTGACCTGTGTCCCATTCCGATGTGCCGACCTTGCTCACACTCTCCCTCTTACACTGAAGAGACAGCACCTTTTTTCTGCGTATCAGCATAAAGTGTACCCCTCTCTTCTACTGAGGTTGGCAAAGAGTGCTTGTGTGGTGTTTTTGGGGTAGAGGTGACTTTTGCACTGTGTTTTTCGTCACTCTGTTTTTCAACATGTGCGTTTTTGATTTCAACGTTATGTGTTCAGTGATTTTTTGATTTTGGCATCAAACTTTTCTCTGACATATTTGTTGGAAGAGCAGCATCCATTTTTGTCTTGTTTGGGCTCGTCTTGAGCAGCCTTTTGGATGCCTGGGGTAGTGTGATAAATCCGGCAGAGTCAACACTAAACCCCAGCCTAGGATCTCCTCCCATGTGGACAGGGGAAGGCAGCTGCTACCTGATCCTAACACTGGTGGTGGTATCAGGAGGGTGAATCACATGGGAGATGGCTGTCAGGGGGTGAATGATGACTCCTGTGGGTGAGACGCAGTATTTGTCCTCTTCTGAGGATGAAAACCCTATAATTCACAAAAACTTTATGGCGTGCTGTCATTGTACAAGTCCCTCCCAGGAAACTGGCCAAAGAACATGCTGTGAAAAGTCATCCGATCAGAATAAAATGTGTACCTTGAGAGTTAAGTACATCTGTTATCCCCTAATTGTTATGATTCTGCTTTGGGTAGAGGTCTTCACACCAATGTTGTGACATAAACCTTTTCTAAAACATTCCCTGGCTCCAACAACTATTAGCTCACTCACAACTAACTAAATGTCAAAGGATTAATACCACTTTGGACTTCAAGGCCCATAATGCATATGGTACTGGAACGAGGAAGAAGAACTCAGTTAATGAGGATCAGAAATGTCATTAAACCAAATGTGCGGTCTAGTTGTTATGGAAACAGGCACCTGAGCGGGACATTTAAACCAAAGAATGGGCTTCAGGTGAAGGAAGGTGTCAGGAGTAGTAGAGGCAGAAGCAGTTTTGAGTCCTGGAAATGCAGCAGAAGCTGAGAGAAAAACGCCAGCTGAAGCCGATGTGAGAAGAGAAAGTGGACGAGACTGCAGAATGTATGCAGCAGGAAGCGGCGTTGAGGACGGCAGCAGGAGAAGAGAGCAAGCCGTATGGGAAACGTGTTCCCAATCCGACGGGTGCTGCCTTGATGAGTGGGAGGATGCAGAGCGGCACCAGAGTGAGCTGAATGCAGAAATTCCAGCACAGCAGCAGAAAGTGAAACTGCAATGCCACAACAGACCAGTGAGTTGGCCTAAAGTCAAAGGTGACCTTGGGGCACTCCAAACAAGAACCTTTGCAAAAAACAATGATTTTGAAAACTGAACTTGTAAAGCAGCAGTACAAAAGTGACAAGGGCGCAATTCCTCTTCTCAATTTGAGGAAACCTGTGACCGCATTGCCCACAGCCAAAAGGCTACAAAACAGCAGCACAATGGCTACAAGCGTGCAATTCCCCTTCTCTGAGAGACCAACTTCGGGAAACCTGTAACCCGTATTGACCACAGCGAAGAGGCTGTAAAGAAGCAGCACAAAGACAACAAGGACGCAAGTCCCCTTCTTTGGGATACAAACTTGGGGACACCTGTAACCCACATTGGCAAGAGTCAGGAGACTATAAAGAGAGGTGGCTTGTGTTTAACTCTCCTCACAGAGGATACTAGTGTGGAGAAACTTGAAACAAATATTGCCACTAAGACTGATCCTGGCAGGCGAGTATACCACGAGAGAAGAAGATATTTTGAAGAAGTGTGAAATTGGCAAAAAGGTGTGGTGGAAAGAACTTGTTAATACAAATCATCATTTTGACAAACTGTGGTATCATCGAAGGTAGTTGCTCTGCTATCCTGACAAGTATTCCATTTGAAGAATAACTGATCTGCTAATACTTGTTTTGGATCTTGAAGAAAACAATTGCTGTGGTTTATGAGCTTATGTTTTGTGAGAAAGACATTTGCCTTACCAAGAAGAATATTGTGGAGTATAACAATTGCTTTGAGTTTTGAACACCTATTTGTGAAAGAGACTTTTACTTTGCCAAGTGGAGGGTCGCATTGGAAGAAAATGATCTTTTGTGTTAAATACAAGAACTTTGTTGAATAAGAACTTTTCCGAAGGATATTCTTGCATTGATCCAGGGGAAGGGAACACAACCCAGGTCATATGGAGTACTTCCAAAATCTATAGGTTTGAACTGTCACCCTGTTGTATTAAATTGAAGACATCCATATATTCCTTGTGTTATTTTGTTGTATTTATTAGTGTGAGGGTCAGAGAAGTTTGGACACTAGGTCCTCTTTCTTTAGTTTAGTTTGCTAGGCAGGGACATCCTCGTTAAGATAGGGAAAGATAGGCGTTTAGCTCACCTCCTTTTTATTTTGAATAAACGGCAAACTTCGGGAAAACAATACCTTTGTGTCCGTCTCTCATTTCTGACCCCTCACAGTAGTCTCTACAGCTGGATTTAGCCCTAAGGAGCTAAGGGAATGGCCACAAAATGTTCTGTTTCGTCCCAATCCTGCTTCTTGGTGTTGCTCCTGAAGTGGATGCTCACCTCTTCAGCATTTATAGCTTCTGCAGTAGCGGCAGCCTCGGTCATCGTCTTTTCCATCTGCATGGCGTAGGCTGCCCAATGTTTAGTTCAATGCTCTTTAAGCATTTTTTATTCAAAATCCCTGTAAGCTTTACACAGAAAGTCTTCGTGTCCCTTCGAAGGTAACTGTTGTACACTCGGAGCGTGTCCTTCCAAGGGAACTTGGTGTTGCACGATGGGCAACATTTTAATGGAGTGTATTTAAATAAGTGTTCTCCATTTATTTTATTTATTACATTTGTTACACGCCCAGACCCTGGGGTATCACGGCGTGGTTAGAGGTACATTTGCATAGGACGTAACACAAGCATCCATGTGGTAAGAAGGTGAGTAAGCCAAAATATTTAAGTGTGTGAGGGAAAAGAGCCATTCTATTAACATTAGGACCTATGTGTGCAACTTAAATGCTCTCACCCATTCTCCTTACATCGCCTTTCGGCTTAATGTTGCTTTTGACTGCCAGCTCCCTTGTCAATCATCTCGGAGTCCGTGTATTGTAGTGTTCAACCTCGATTGTCGTTGACGGTTCAAAGAATTGTTCTCAAAACTGTTGGAAAGGAGCTAGCTCATTCCTTCATTTCCAAGCGCTTTAGAATTAGGCAAGACTTATGTTAAGTGATTTTGGGCAAGACTTCTGCTACTATTTCTAGGAACCACAAAAGACATTGAGGGTGTGGGGGGGCATTAATAGAAGGCAGTTATTACAGTTATTTAAATATAAGTTGCATTAGCTGAATGAAATTGTAAATGTTAAAACTTATGCAGTGCTTAGGACAAGTCAAAAAATATCCCCCCCCCCTCCCTTGATATGATATGATATGGTATTTGTAACGCGCCTATACACGAGTGTTTCAAGGCGCGAGTAAAGAATGCAGCCTTTGCTCAAAATAGACTACATGCATTGCCGTGGTGCACTGCCGCTGGCAGGCCAGCACGTAATTTAGCAACTGTTTCCTGTCCATCAAAAAAACCCAGGCAGGCTGAGGCTCATACACAATACAGAATTATGTTAAAACAAGGTTTCGATTGGCCGCCCGGGGGCGCACGGATGTGGATCCTCTCCGTGTGAGCTCTGTCTCGTGGTCCCCCAAAAGTGCCTTGAGCCCCCACTTTTGGCCCTCCCATCTGCACAACAACGATCCAAGCTGCATAATCTTGACCCCCACCCATTGTGCACAATTCCAGAGGAAATCGGAGAAGTTTTCATCTCGAAAAGTGCCGCGGCCTGGACTCTCCCGCGGGGCCTTCCACGCAGCACCGTTCCCGCGATCCACAGCCGCCGGAGACACGTAACGTCGCTGAACTGTGCTGCGGCTCCCCGTCCTGGCTCTCCCCTCGGCGCTTTGCCTGGTGGCTCTCGTGGAGTGAGGGGGCCCTGGTCAGGCGGCAAGCGCCCCCACCGTCCACATTGAAGCAGATCCGGAGTCCCAGACGCGGCCCGGTCCAAGGTGGAGAACAACGCGGGCGAGTGCTGCCTCCTAACAATACGCAGGGCTTCCCCACAGCCCCTGCGGCGTGTTCCTCTGGGTACGTTACGGCCCCATTTTCTCCCCCTCCCCACCCAAGCTAACTGTTAAACGCGGGCGGCGTGGGCCTGCTTCCCAGCCGCCTCTACCAAATCCCGCCTGAAATCCGTGGGCGTCGGCCCGAAAAGACGACCTCTTACCTCCTCACTCCACTTGAAGGCCCCAGTGGACCCCCGCAATCATGGTCCCGCGGCCCACGGAATCCTCCTTCCATCAAGTGGCTGCCGTAATAACACACCGCAGCGACTCCACATTTTGACACCCTTGGCCCACACCCAGGCACTATTGAGCCTCACGGCCCTCAAGACTGTAGGGTTGAAAATTGGAGGGTAGGGCCCCTGACCCCAGGGCGTGTGCCTCCTCCCACCACAACACCCCGGATCCCTGGAGCACATTACCCTCCAACTCATACCAGGTATGGCTTAAAACACCAGTGCTAAGGTACGTCGCCCCTTGTGGGGTACAAAACCCTGCACCACTCAACCATCATACGCAGCTGTGATCCCCCTGAATAACTGGAGAACTGATCCCCTCGTCTGATAGCTGCATAGGATCACGAACGTACTGAGCGTATCGGCACCACATAAAATCACGGGGAAACTACCAAAATCCATTGGAAAGCAATTAACCATCTTGTGTTCGACCGCTTCCATTGGAGAGCGACCCAACCCAGATTAAAAGTATGGAAACATCGGCCCGCAGAGGGAAGGGCCCCCTGACACACTCTGCTCCGGGCGAGGTGTAGAGGAAGAGGGCAAGGAGAATAGGGGCGTGTGCCTCATCTGTGGTAGCGAACATTCCTGCAGCTGTATGAACCAACACGTACGATACAAGTCCTTAAACGCATGAACGCCCGACAGAGGCTTGCCGCCTACGCATACAAATCGTTACCTCGATCCGGCGTTGGGTCCGGGATGGCCACATCATCAACCATGGATAAAGAAACCGCTGCTACAAAAGGGGACATAGCGGATTTATTAGCGGAAATAAGGAACATGGGAGCCAACATTGGAGGGAAGATTGGCAAACTCACAGCGCCTCGACAGCATAGAGGACAGGGTCGAAGGGGTCGAGAATAACCAGGCCTCAATCGACGTCCTCGAAACACAGCTAGATCACAGAATAACAGAACTGGAACAAAGGGAACAGGAATTTAAACTTAAGATGGATGACTTGGAAAATCGAGAAAGGAGAAACAGCCTGCGCTTCTTCGGGATTCCAGAGAAAGAAGGCGAAACGGAGGAAGACCTGAAATCAACTCTCCATGAAGCTTCTCGTCGCAGATGACAACATCGACAAACCCAAGACAGAACGCATTCACAGAGCTGGAGGCCCGCGATCGGTTCTCACAAGATTTCATCGTTACCAAGATAGGATGAGAGTGCTGGAAAAAGCGGGGGGTACTATCACCCTGAGTGGAGCTCAAATAACTATTTTTCAGGATCTTTCGTCCCTGACCTTGGCCCTACGGAAAATGTGCAAACCACTTACTACCTGGCTTAAGAGCCGTGACACACGCTACAGGTGGGGATACCCCTTCTCTCTCTCCTTTGAATATGAGGGCACGCGAATCAGACTGAACTCTGAGCAAGACATTAAAGCATGCATTTCTGACCTACTGGGCCCGCAGGAGCAAGAGGGACCTTGTGACCAACCACCCAGGAGCCACGGGGAATGGCACGTGCAGGGCCCGAAGAGGAGGAAAGTGAAGGGTTCGAGGAAGTACCGCAGAGGAAACGGCTCCCCAGAGGGAGGCAGTTGATAATGGACGAGTATGGTACATTTTAGCCGAATTCATCTTTAACATGAAGAAGTCAATGTTATGCGCTGTAAGAATGTTTTTGAATCTTCCACCTATATGACGCCTATCTGATTATCTTCGGGGGAGGAGTGTAGGGGGCTCATTGGACATTTTTTAATTTTTATTATGTACGGGGACCGTGAGGTAACGGTCTCCTCTGGTGGTTCGATTTCGGACCAGTGTTTTCAACTGGGCTCAATCGGACGCCACCGAACTCAGGGAGCGAAGGGGGGAGGTGGGTGGGGAACGGGGAAGAGACTATGTTTCGAGTTGAAGGGAACAATTCAGAGTCTTAGAAATCAAAGTGCCTATGTGGTTGTCCAAATTTCAAGGGGAGAGGTTGCAACAATCATTTAGCTCACACGAGCATCGAAAAAGACGTTATGCTGACCGCTGAATCATGCACTAGCGGTATCATGACGGTGGGAACGCTCAATGTTAAAGGTCTTATTTCACCTACTAAGAGATCACTTGTTTTTAGAGAATTTCCAAGGTCAAAAATGGATATACCTTTTTTTACAGGAGACCAAGTACATGAGGGGAGAGGAAAGGGCAATCCTAGGTAAGAGAATTGGGCTGGAATTTTGGGGCTCAGGACCACTGAAGAAAGGGGGAGTGGGCAGGGGCGTGGCCTGGAGCCGACTCAACAGGAATGCTCCCATCCGGCCCAATGCGCCTTTCCAGATAATGTCCATTTTCCCCCTCCGTTTTCACCTGTAATTCAATCTACAGGCGGGGGAACCCCCCCTAGAACCCATCGACCGAGTGGGTCCCGGCTTTAGCCTGAAACTACTGCAGAAATCCTTTCAACCGCCTTGGGGCCCACTCGGCGGAGGAATGGCCGCCGCAGCTGCGAGTGTCGGATGTAGCCCAGGAGGGGGCAGTGCGGACACAGAAGCCCTGCCGATCGGCAACCACACGAACCAGTGTTTCCTGCTCGCCTCCCACGGCAGAGACCCGCCTTCTCCGGACCCTGCATCCTGCCTCCCCAGCCAGCATTGCCCTAAGCAGCGGTGCCCCCCACGGGGCGAAGTTGCCAACACTGCTCAGCCCTTCACTTGCCGGGACGCGGCCACTGTCCAGCCTCTGCTTCGCCGGGCCCCGGAGTCGAGCGGCCCGGGTTGGTGCACTCCCGGGCCTCAGCCTACATACGGGCCACAGCATAAATCCTCCAAAATCCCGGCAGCCCCAGCGAACGCTAACGGGCCAGCGTTAGCCAGCGGCACCCCGACGGGAGTGCTCTCCATCCACGCCCGCATCGGATCTCCACATCGGACGGAGGAGCAGCCGCCTCTCCCCCTTCACCCGCCTGCCAGGACGCAACAACTGGTCTGCCTCCCCCCCCCAGTCCGGAGTCAAGCGGCGCTGCAAGCTGCATACCCAGCACGGCCATCTGCTTGTGGCCCACCTCGGGGGGCCAGCGGTTGCTCCCCAACACCACCTGAAGCCAGCCGTCCATCAAGCCCGCACTACCTCACAAGACTACACAGGATCCCCCGAGGCTCCGACCCGCGGCCCTCCCTCTTTACACCCGGGGCACTGTGCGGGCGAGGGGGCGGCTGGTTCACCGTGCCGCAGCCCGCCCCCGTCCTGGAACGACGCCCCGGGGGCCTGGGACCCACGCTGCAGACCCCGCAGTTTTTGCGCCTCTGGGCCCGGCGGCCATCTTGCGGATGCCCGCCGGAACCCGGATCACTCACCACTGCAGCAGGGCCTCCTGCCCACCTCACATCATCACCAAAGCTCGCCTGGATCCTCCTCCCCCCAGCCGCCTGGGCCAGCATGTCCATCACATCAAGCTGAGGCCCGGATTCGCACCCCAACTCCGGTGCTCCTCGCCCCCTCCCCTCATCGGCCTGCTACCACCATATATCTTCTGGCTCCCTTTCCTGGCCCACCGCTCCACAGACCTGCAGGGGTTGCTACCCTCACTACCTATCCAAGTTACCCCGGGTTACAAGAAGTGCCCGGATCCTCTACAGTTGCACAGCGACCCCCCCCAACATCGGAGTCGGGGGAGGGAGCGGGAGTGCGGCCTACTTGCTCCAGGGGTGCGGTGGGGAGAGGCCCCACGGACTCGCCGTCCCAACCCCTCGAGCCCCACATCGGCAGATACCTCCTGATCTATCCTGGACACAGGCGCAGTAACTGCCCCAACTTCAGCTTCCTCATGCTTCCAGGACCCCCCCCCAAAAATCCTTAGACTGATCCCTCTTGACTCAGGCGACTCCCGCCTCTGGACTCGGAGTCCCAGCCCCAGAACCTCCCGGAAACCACACAGCTCCCACTGTCTTACCCACACCGAAGAGCTGACACTCTCCCCAATCTTCCACAACAATGTCTAAAAGCGCGAAGACACCCAAACAATCGGACATTGTCACCCTCATGACATCCGCGGCTGTTGAAAGAGCCAAGAAAGCCGACCCGCCGGGGGATACTAACAAAAATAGTGCCCCACCAGCTGCAGAAGCAGATTCCACTCCGCCACAAGCTGCAACTAAAGCCGATCTGCAAGACCTACTAGCGGCCCTAACCAGGGAAATCCAAAAAAGCTCTGTGGAAATCACTAAGAAATTAAACACTCTGGACAAGAGAATGGGGGAAGTGGAGCATCGGACTGCCGAAATTGAATCCGAAATCTGTGACCAAAGATTCGAAGATGAACATAACTAGGACAGGATAGCCGCCCTCGAAGCTAGATGCAACATCCTTGACGCAAAACAGGAGGATTTGGAAAACCGATCAAGGAGGAACAACATCAGAGTCCGAGGGATCCCAACCACTATCCCGGAATCAGACCTGAAAGCTTACATATCGGACCTCTTTCGATTTATCATCACCCTCCCAGACAACTCCCCACTAGAATTGGACCGAGTGCACAGAACCACTTCAAGGAAGACTTCCACACTCCCCCCAGATGTTTTGGCCAGAATACACTTTTTTCAGATAAAGGAGGACATTATGCGAGAAGTAAGGCAAATGAGACAGATCACCTTCCGAGGGTCCATGATCTCTCTCTACCAAGATCTAGCGAGCGCAACACTCTTGAAACGGAAAGCTATGCGGCCCTTGACAACCTGGCTACAAGAGAAGAAAATCCCATACCACTGGGGTTCTCCCACCTCAGTGAAATTTAAATGGGATGGAGCACAGAGGCAAATACCGTCGTTGAGAGAAGCGGAAAAACTCATGGGCATAAACAATACCGTCCCCAGCGACGAACCTGAAGTACCAGTTCGCCCCCCCTGGGACGATTCCCCTGGAGGGTCATGGTCCAAGCCCAGCAGACGACGCAGACTCAGGGGCCCCCCGAAAAAAGACAGCGATAGGGGCTGAGCATGCAACAGCAGATTCCCGGTCCAGGAGGCGGTGGACCCCTCATGCAGCGTTCACCCAAGAACAAATGAGGCCCCTCTGGAGCTAACACAAGCAACTCACATGCACCTATACAGAGGCGTGCCCTCCGGCGAGCTTCTACCCGGTTCGTCTCGGCGGCCCAGTTGGCCACACAGAGCGCATTGGTGCCACAAGTTCCCCAGTGGCAGTAGGTAGACGTTCCCTCTACCAGTTCAACGTTGGGAAAGGAGTAAAGATACAGAAAGAATTATGAAACTTACAGGATTGTACTATTCATCACGATTATTCACCGTCCCTAGAGTCATCCAAGGACTCTGCAACACAACATGCAACAACATACGAAAAGAAACCCACAATTCATCACACTCATCAGGCCTTATCCAAAACCCGTAGATCAACCCAGGGATAAATCCCACAAGACAGCCTCAACGCCACGCTGCCAGAGATGGCTAATACAAGTGAGTTAAGATTCCTCTCCTGGAATATACAGGGGATGAACTCCCCAAGAAAACGCAAATCGGTAGAACGCCTGGGTCAAATGGCCGGAGACATCGTCCTACTGCAAGAAACGCATCTCCTCGCAGAGGATGAACACCGCATAAAATTCAAGAGATACAAACAGTCCTTCTTCGCCACCTCTGGCTCAAAGAAAAGGGGGGTGGCAATCCTTCTCAGCGACAAAATCCCACTACGCAACATCACAATAAGGAGAGACCCGGAGGGCCATTATTTGCTACTCAAAGGTATCTTCGAAGAACTTCCCATCACGTTTGTCTCAATCTACAGTCCCATACTTCCCAATGCAAGTTCCTAAACGACATCTTTCCTATCCCATCATTCCGGGAAGGCCACCTATTCATTGGCGGAGATTTCAATGCCATCCCTAACCCTCTGATAGACAAAACTCTTCCCGCCACGAATAACGATTACACGAAGGCCCTGGCATTACTTAAGTTGGTCAGAGAAACAGAAACAGGAGATGCATGGAGAATACAAAATGGCACCTCAAGAGACTACACACTATTCTCCAACGTTCATAAGGGATACGGAAATCCACACACGCATGATCTCCGACCACTCTTTCCGTAAACTTAGCCATCTCAGGCCAGAAATCCCCCCCTCAAAGGTACTGGAAACTGAATGACTCACTCCTTCTAGATATTAGCATAAGAGCCGAAGTGGAGGACTCACTGATAAACTACTTTGAAGAGAACACCACACAAACATCCCCCATCAGTACAATCTGGGACGCAATGAAAGCGGTCGTTAGGGGTGTCCTAGTAGGGGCCGGAGCTGAACAGCGAAGGATCTCAAACATAGCCTCCTCCAAACTAGAAAAAGAAGAATCCCTCCACGAATCACAGCTAAAAACTCAATACTCAAGGAAAACCAAGCAGGCCCTGAGAAAAGCGAAAACAGCCCTGGAAATGCACTGTGCCGACCGGACAGCCAAATGCCCGGCGTACACAAAGCAATTTTACTACGCCAAAGGAAACAAAGCAAACAGGATATTAGTACAAATGCTAAGTGCACTCCGTAATCGGAACAACATACTTAAACTACGAGGAGGAAATGGAAAACTGCTCTTCTACCAATCGGAGAAAATAAACGAACTCTTGAGATACCACACATCTATAATGTCCAGTGACCCGCTAATACTAGAAGATCTACCAGAATACCTGAGCGCACTTCCGCCCCGCAACCCCGCACATCTGGAACATCTGGAGGCTCCCATTGGAGGAGAAGAAATTATTGAAGCCATCAAACCTCTCAAACCCTTCGCTCCAGGCCCAGATGGCCTAACCGCACCCTTCTATAAAAGATTTGCCAGAGTTCTGGCCCCACAACTACCTGCATTATTCAACTCCTTCCTATCCACAAAAGCCGTCACTAAATCCATGGCGGAATCAATCACGATCCTGCTTCATAAACCCGGAAAAGACCCCGAACTCCCAGAATCCTACCGGCCCATATCACTCTTAAACAATGATGAGAAGATCTTTGCCAAAGTGCTAGCCAGATGACTGGGCCCCAACTCTTCCAAGCCTAATCGACTGTGACCAAACAGGATTTATCCCTGGCAGATGGACCCATGACAACATTCGGCGAGTACTAAACCTAATTGAAGGCGCTCACAAATCCAAAACAAAAATGGCGGTAATCTCATTAGATGCCCACAAAGCCTTTGATCGGGTGGACTGGGGATACATCCACAAGGTCCTCCAACACTTCGGCTTTGGCCCCAACTTCACATCATGGGTCATGGCTAATTATCAAATCCCCACTACACAACTCTGAGTTAATGGCACAAGGTCCGAACACATCCATATCACAAGAGGCACTAGACAAGGCTACCCGCTCTCGCCCCTGATCTTTGCTCTATCCATGGAGCCTTTCGCCGCCAGAACCAGACGAAATGAAGCCATAAAAGGAATCCAAGCGGGAAATCACGAGTATAAAATCGCACTCTATGCCGACGACGTGATGTTAACCATTACAGACCTTTCGGCCTCCCTGTGGGCACTATGGAAAGAGATCGAGGAGTTCGGCACCATGTCAGGATTTAAAGTCAACTTAACCAAATCCTCAGAATTACCCATCAATCTAACCCACCTGGACGAGGCCGCCCTCGCACCGCTCTCACCAATTCCCTGGGCCAAAGACGCCATAGAATACCTCGGAGTCCAGATCACCGGAAACCCAATGCGCCTATACTCAAAGAACATCCCACAATTACTCAGCACCCTTCAAAATGACCTCAAAAGATGGAAACAACAAGAAATCTCATGGTTCGGACGAATCTCAGCTGTGAAAATGAACCTGATCCCCAGATGGCTATACCAATGCGCATCCCTGCCACTACAAATCCCACCCCCAGCCATACGTGCACTACAGAAGAAACTAATGGAATTTGTCTGGGGAGGGAAGAGGCCCAGGATCAACAAACGAATCATGATGAAAGGCAAACCACTAGGAGGAATGGGTGTCCCTGACCTAGCCAGATACTCGCTAGCAGCTCAACTATCGCACGCATTTGCTTGGGTGCAGGAAGTAGACCCCCCGCTATGGCGTCAAATCGAAGAATCCTGGTGCCCGGTCCCCCTACATGACCTCCCACACCTACCACTACTAAAACCACAAGCCAACTCCGGGCCACTATCTGCCACGACCATCACAACCCAATGTTGGAAATCCGCAGCGCGGAAATGGGGACTTCGCAGCTCCCTGGGACCCATGTCTCCCATCTGGAACAACCCGTAATTTACCCCTGGAAACCCACCTCGAGACTTTCACGCCTGGATAGCAGGGGGCCTGGCAAAAACTAGCGATTTCCTTGAAGAAGGCTTGCACATCACCTTCGAGAGATGCAAATCAAAATTCGGAGTGGGGGAACGGGAAAGATTCCGATACTCACAAATTAGACACTGGATGTCACACAGAAGGACCCGGGACAAATGCTCGAGAGAACCAATAGCCCTGGAGCTCACGTTAACATCCCCGACCAACAAAGGGAAAATATCCATCATATATCGGCTCCTAGACAGATCGGACCCAGCAAATGATATGATATGATAAGGCATTTGTAACACGCCTATACACAAGTGTTTCAAGGCGCGACGAGGCAGGGAGGGGGGAACAAGGGGAAGACAGACAACGATCCTACTAGGCCAGGTGTCATTCAGATCGCGCAAGTGCAGGGGTAGGGGGAAGGGAGAGGTGCATGGGGAAGGGGAGGGGGGAAGTGCAGTACAAGGTAAGTAGAATAAATAAATAAATAAAAGGGCCAGCTGGTGGCAAGTGCAAGGTAAGTGCAGAACAAGTGCTGGGAAGGGGGGGCTGTAGGGATACAGAGACAGTCCCGCGGTGCAGGGGTTGCCAGGGAGGCAGTGCAAGTGGAGAGTGGCTGGGGGCCCAGGACCGAGGTCGGTGAGAGTGGCCCAGTTGCAGATTCAGTGCAGTTTCAGCGAAGAATTAGCAGGGGAGAGGGAGAGAGAAAGCAGAAGCAAAGAGGAAGGTTTTGAGGTGCTTCCGGAACCGGAGATGGTTCTCCTCAAGTTTCAGGGGGGCAGGAAGGCTGTTCCAGGCGGAGGGCCCTGCCGCGGAGAGAGATCTACCCCCAGCTCGTTGCTTCGAGAAGCGACTGACCCTGAGGGAGTTGGAGACGGATGAGCAAAGGGCTCGGGAAGTAAGATATTTAGGAAGAGAGAGTTGAAGGTATTTAGGCCCCAGGCCCCAGAAGGCCTTGTGGACAATGCAGAGGGTTTTGAACTTTATCCTCGCAGCCACTGGGAGCCAGTGTAGAGATTTCAGTCCTGGAGAGATACGGTCCCTGGGCTTGAGGCCAAGGACAAGTCTCGCAGTTCTGTTCTGGATGAGTTGCAGAGGGCGGAGTGTGGAGGCAGGCAGATTAAGATAGAGGCTGTTACAGTAGTCCAGCTTTGAGAGAACCAGGGCTCGGGAGACAGCGAGCTTCTGGGGGAAGGAGAGGAAGGGAAGAATACCTCTGAGGAGGTGCAGCTGGTAGTGTGACTTCTTAGAGACGTCAGATATATGAGGAGAGAAGGAGAGTGTGGAGTCGAAGATAACCCCGAGGTTTTTTGCCTTGCAGGTAGGAGCAGGAAGAGGGCCAAGAGAGGCCGGCCAGAGAGCTGCAGGGAAGGAGGGAGTGGGTGTGCCGATAAGTAGGATCTCAGTCTTACTAGCATTAAGGCAGAGGTCATTGGCAGCACACCATTCCTGGATAGCAGACAGACAGTCAGAGATGAGGGAGGGAGAGGAGGAGGCCGAGGGTAGCCTGAAAATGAGCTGGGTATCGTCCGCATAGCACTGAAAGTTGGGGCAGAGAGCGGCGATGCGGTGGGCAAGGAGTGCCAGATACTGGTTGAACAGCCAGGGGGAGAGATTAGATCCCTGGGGGACACCACAGGTGGAGAAAAAGATGTCAGAGAGGAAGGACCCGAGTTGGACCTGGGAGGGTCGATTGGAGAGGAAAGAGGTCATCCACGCCAGAGCCTGACCAGTGATACCCAGGTTATCACAGAGACGGTTGAGCAGGATGGCATGGTTGACAGTGTCAAAGGCAGAAGAGAGATCGAGCAGAATGAGAACACACGGAGTGTTGGAGTCGAGGTTCAAGAGCAGGTCCTCACAGATGTTCAGGAGAGCAGTTTCTGTGCTTCTGGCAGCTCTGAAGCCAGATTGATGGTCATGAAGACTGCCAACAGATTCAGCATGGAGGTTAAGCTGGGAGATGGCCAGTTTCTCCAGGAGCTTGCCCAGGAAGGGAGTGATGGAGATTGGGCGATAGTTAGCCGGACAGGAGCGGTCAGAAGAGGGTTTCTTAAGAAGAGGGTGCACAAGCGAGTGCTTAAGGGGGGATGGGAAGACTCCAGAGGCGAAGGAGTAGTTGCAAAAGTCAGCCAGGGCAGGAGCCAGGGAGCCAATGTGGTCCTTGATAGTTTTGGAGGAACAGGGGTGAACCTGTTTAGACGAGACTTTCATAGATCGGACTTGTCTGGAAATCTTGTCAGCAGAAAAAAGGGGAAAGGCAGAGAAGGAGGGAGGAGGGGTGGCTGCAGAAGGGCCAGAGGAAGAGCCGGGCAGAGAGGGAGGGAGGTGGTAGGAGGAGAGTGAGGATAGGATGTCCTGAGTTTTAGAGATGAAGTGAGAGGCCAGTGCAGTGCAGAGGGCCTGGGAGAGGACAGGAGCGGTAGAGAATGCAGCAGGGTTGGCAAGCTCCTTGCAGATTTTAAAGAGTTTGGCCGAGTTGTTAGATGCCGCAGAGATGCGGTCTTGGATAAGGGCTCTCTTCTTGGTGAGAACGGAGAGACGGTATTGCCTTTGGAGCAGGCGGCAGGCCAGTTTGCCAGAGGATGAACATGAAGCACGCCATTTCCTCTCTGCCACCCTGCACTTGCGTTTTAGGGTGACGAGGTCCGAGTCATACCAGGAGTTACATTTGGCTTTGGGCTTCAGGCGGATTCTCATGACAGGGGCAAGGATGTCAAGAGTATCAGATATAGCAGAGTGGAGCATGGAGAGGGCTGTGTCAGGGTGGGAGTCAGCTGACGGGGAGGGGGTGAGAAGGTGGCTGCGAAAGCCTCAACTGACACGCGCTTCATGGGTCGGATGACCGAGAAGGTGGGTGGCAGTGGTGAGGGTGGCTTTGCCTGTGGGGTAGGGAGGGTGAGGTGGGAGGATAGGAGAAAGTGATCACTCCAGGATCGAGGAGTGGAGAGAGGGACGGAGAGGGGAAGGTCAGAAGAGATCAGAGCATCAAGAGTGTGCCCTGCAGAATGAGTAGGCCCAGACGGGAGAATAGAGAGTGAGAGAGAGTCGCAGAGGTCACGAAAAAGTCCCGTGGGGGGACAGGAGGCATCCAAGTGGATGTTGAAGTCACCAAGAAAGAGGAGTTGAGTGGTAGAGGACAGGAGTGAGGAGGAGAGGTCAGCCCACTCAGAGAGGAAGGAGGAGATTTGACCAGGTGGCCGATAGACAGTAGCCATGGTAAGGGAATGGCTAGGAGAGAGAGAGAGACGGCAGACAAGGCATTCAAAATAGGAGTAGGTCTGCGTAGGAGTGACAGAGGCAGGAATCCACTCAGGGAAGATAAGGGCCACAGCCCCAGCTGCACAGTTGGGCCTGGGCACAGAAAGGATCTTGTAACCGTCAGGTAGGAGTGTGTCAAGGCTGGTGACAGAGCTGGCCGTGAACCATGTCTCAGTGAGACCGAGGACGTCAAGGTCCAGTTCCTCAAGAAGGTGACGGATATCAGAAGAATGCTTGATTGCAGAGCGAGAGTTAAGAGTGGCAATGTGGAGAAGGTTGCCATCCTTGAAGGACTTCCGGGGAGGGGTACAGATCAGAGGTACGCCCTGCGGAGGTGTAGTAAAGAAAGAAAAATATATGACGGAATGGGAAAAGGATATTGGCCGGGAAATAGCAGCAGAAAGCTGGGAGCAAATCTGGTCCAGACTACATAAAAGTTCACAATGCGTCACGAATAAGGAGGGAGGCTATAAACTGTGTTACAGATATTACATCACCCCCCACCCAAATCCATAAAGCCAACCCGTACTTTCCCGCCACATGCTGGCGAGGGTGCCAAGCCCCCAGATCTCTCTATCACCTAGTATGGAGCTGCCCAAAGGCAGAAATACACTGGAAAGAAGTGCTGAAACACATTAAAGAAATCTCTGGCCTCTCTATCCCTTGGGACCCAGGAATTGTCCTCCTGGGCGAAACCGGCGATGGAGCATTACCAATCTCAGGTCATATTTCCCGACTATGCAACCACCTGCTATTAGCCGCAAAGATCGCTATGGCTCGATTATGGAAAGACAAAAATGGCCCCTCGCCCTATGGTGGGCCAAATGCTGGGAGATTGCAGTAGCAGAAAAAAATCACAGCAATCCGCTCGGACTCCCTAAACAGAACCCTGAATATATGGGACCCATTCTTGAACTATGCGGCCAAATACCCAACCCTTACCAGGAGACCACCACTTACTAGATGGCTCCAATGCAGCCCCCTCTACTAATCTTCGACCGAACCCCGAACACACCGGAACAGAGGGAACATGTACCCAGAACTTTTCCACCTAATCGCCACATCCAGGAACCACCCACCATCTCCTCCACCCTCCAACTCACATTGGACTACAAAGGCACTAATTAATGTTTAAATTGAAATATATTGCATTGTTGCATGTAACACTCTATCCTGTAAGATCAATAAAATGTTGTTATGAAAAAAAAAAGAAAGGGGGAGTGGCAATACTTATCAGAAAGGGGTTAAATTTTAGAGCCTCGAAAGTTTGGTCCGATGCAGAGGGTCGGGCCCTCCTTGTGGCCGGGACCATTGGAAAGTTGTCCGTCACAATCGCCACGATTTACTCCCCCAATGTGGGACAACTCCGATTTCTCTCCAAAACAATCCCCAAAATAATGCTAGAGGCGACAGGTCACGTCATCCTCGGCGGTGACTTCAACACATGGGCAGACCCTGACCTGGACTGGCACCCTGGTAACCCAGATAACGGGATACACTTGGTGGGGATCACACCCAATTTAAAACAATGATGGAATTGTATGGTTTGGTTGATGTATGGCGTTGTATGCACCCCATGGAGGGAGAGTACACCTTTTTTTCGGCCCCACACAATACGCTCACCCGTATTGACTACCTTTACTCTTCAAGTGATTTATTTGACACGGCCACACACTAACAAATCACGACCATCTCATGGTCTGACCACGATATGGTGTCCGCTGACTTAGTATGGGAGTCCTTGCCCGTCAGATGCGGACAGTGGAGGTGCAATGAGACACTATGGAAGGATCCCGTTTTCAAACTAGAGATGGAAACTGAAATTGAAGAATATTTTCGATTGAACGACACTGGGGAGGTCTCGAAACAGGGGGTCTGGGAGGCTGGTAAGGCAACGTGGAGGGGAATCCTCATGCGGGAGGGAGCCAATAAGAAAAGAGAGAGGGCCTTAATTGAAAACAAAATCCATAAAGAAATCACCCAATTGGAGAGGGATGCAAAGAAAGGGGACACTGTTGACTCTGACAAAGTTCTAGAAGTCAGGAAAAAAAACGGGAAGAGTTACACCTCTTGGAACATGAACAAATAGCCCGTAAGCTCCTCCTCTTGAAAAATAAATTTTATGAGAAAGGGGATAAAGCCCACGCGTTGTTGGCGGCCAGACTTCGTGCCCAACAAGCAGAAGGCAGGGTCCAGGAAATACTAGATGGAGGGTCCGGTTTGGAAACGTCCTGCTCCAGTATCCCAGAATCCTTCGCGGATTTCTATGAGACTCTGTATACTCCAGAGGATGACCCAGACACCCCTAGCATTCGATCCTATTTAGACAACGTTGCTATGCCCAAATTGACACAAAATGAATCAGAAACGCTCGATACCCCTATAACAGGAGAGGAGATTCAAGGGGCCATTAAGAGACTCATGTTAGGCAAATCCCCGGGAGAAGATGGGTACACAGCGGGTTTTTACAAAACATTCGCCCCGCAACTTACACCCTTCCTTGTCGGTTTATTCAATCGAATTCTAGAGACAGGGAATCCCCCAGATTCATTTGTCAAGGCACTCATAGCAGTTATCCCGAAAGAGGGAAGGGATCCTAAAAGGTGTGGATCGTACCGTCCCATTTCCTTACTTCACATAGACGCCAAAATCTACTCCAGGGTCCTGGCGGCTAGGATTGAATCCTTCATACCCCGCCTTATCCACCCCGACCAGGTGGGTTTCATACTTGGCCGTCAGGGTGCGGACACCATGCGCAAGACACTGCACTTGGTACACGCCTCCCACAACCTAAACACTAATCCTGCGCTGCTCTCCATCGATGCTGAAAAAGCGTTTGACAGGGTGGATTGGGATTTCTTAATGGAGGTCCTTCAGAAAATCGGACTAGGCCCAAACCTTATAAGGGGAATCCGAGCAATCTACTCGGCACCCACTGCTTCGGTATTCGTGAACGGAGAGTATTCCAGGTGGATTCAACTGAAGCGGGGCAACAGACAGGGATGTCCCCTCTCAGCATCTTGTTTGCCCTATCTCTTGAGCTGCTTGCACATAAGATCAGAGGAGATAATGTTATAGAAGGGATCCATCTGGGACAAACGGAATACAAGTTGGCCCTGTATGCCGACGACATTCTCTTACATGTGGTCAATCCTGAGAAGTCTGTCCCCCGAGCCATTCTACTCCTGGAGGACTATGGTCGCCTTTCAGGCTTTAAGATTATTGTGCCAAATCCACGCTCTTTCCCCTTCAAGGAGATGCTGACGCAAACATCGCGAAATACTCCTCCCTGGGACTGTCGATCGAACATGACAAGATGCAATACTTAGGGGTTAAAATAACGAAACAATTAGGCTCCCTATTCGAAGCAAACTTCCCACAGCTTCTTGCTAAACTCCGTGTGGACCTGGCCAGGTGGGATAAACTGACGATTTCATGGCTTGGCCGGCTTAACGCCATCAAAATGACCTCTCTCCCGAGGTTTCTCTATCCCTTTCAGATGCTTCCAATCAAAATGCCAGAACAATACTTTACAGAGGTCAAGAGAGAAATTTTGAAATTCCTGTGGAAGGGGAAAAAGGCCAGGATAGCCTACTCTATATTGACGCTGCCCAAAGATAAAGGTGGGGTAGGTCTCCCCGATCTCCGGAAATACTATGCCGCTGCTCAACTACATGTGTTTGTCCCCCATCTGCGCAATCATAAAGAGCCGCAGTGGATAGCGATGGACAACCATTACCTGGCCCCAGCAACACTTGGGGAATGATTATGGGCTCCACGAAACTGGGTATTGAGGAAGACGAAAGACCACTCGCTCTTTGCTGCCATATGGGATATATGGCGAGAGGGTTCGGCGATGATGGGAATCACGACATGGCCGTCCCCATTGAGTCATCTATGGTCCCCAGGCATCAACAACCATATCCCCAATGTCGAAAGGTTCCAGGCGTGGTATGAGGCAGGACTAGAAAGGGTAGGCCAACTCCTCCAAAGTGACTCATTCATCACTCTCCCAGAGCTAACAGAGGCCCTAAATATTGCAGTCCCCTGCACCTTTCATTTTTTACAAATCAAAGGAGTTTTGACCAAACCTGAGTGGAAAGAAAAACTAAGTAGAGATCTCACCCCCTTCGAAAAAATGCTTGACTCCAAGACAGATAGGAAGGGATTGATTTCTCTCATATACAAATTACTTCTGGATGGGGGTAGTGGATCCATACTTAAACTCAGACGACGATGGGAAACTGATATGGAAACGAAAATAGACGATGACGAGTGGGACAAAATGTGTATCATGGCCTCACGTACCTCAATATCATGCCAATACAAACTCCACTCCATAAAACTTCTACATCGTTGGCAATATGACCCGTATAGATTATCCAAGATGTATCAATCCTCCTCCCCCTCCTGTTGGCGTGAATGTGGGCAAGTTGCAGACTACTGGCACATGTGGTGGGGATGTACTAAGATAAAGATTTTTTGGGACGAGGTTCTGGGATGGATCAGGCACACTGATGGGATTCATAGAACGGCTGATCCACACCTAGTCTTGTTTAGTCTTAACAAAATTGAGGATGAATGGACAAACGTACGTTGCCTAACCCCCCACTTGTTGCTTGTGGCGCAAGCCTTACTTGCTGCGAAATGGAAATCGCCCACGACCCCGACTAAACAAGAGTGGATCAATGTGGTATTAAACATTTGTAACATGGAGAAAATCACTGCATCCCTTCACGGTAGAGCGACACAATCTGAGCTCCTATGGTCAGATTTCTTAAGAGCACCCACATCTACTGAATACCCAACATCAGATGCTGATGACCCCCCCCATCATGAATGTGAAAAATCTTGTTTCTTGATAAGAGTGTACCGTTTTCCACCTCTCTGAACTATGCCCACCCCCTCATCATCATCATTACATAAACACCATCCAAAAGCTTGGGGCCCTCCCCCCACATGTTCAACCCTTAAACACAACGCACCTAACAAAGACCTAACCCTTGCTGATAACCACAGCACCATGACACCTCGCTCCCTACACAACATGTCTCTCTTTCCCGGGGCAGAGGAGGGGGGATGGGGAAAATTGTTAACGTTTGTAAGGAATGTCCAAGGTTCTGATCCTATTTTTGCTCTATTGTTTGCTTACCATGTTTGTTCATTCCTGGTTGTATCAATCGTATACTGATGTTACCGCACTGCGTGAAACAGTATGATGATGATATTTATTCCTATACTCATGTATGTAACTGTTTCTTCGTTTTGCCTTAATGAAGATAAATGTTAACTTTGAAAATCCAATAAAATTGAATTAAAAAAAAAACAAGGTTTCAAGCGGGATTACTGGATCAGACAAAAATATGAGAATAATGGGTGAAGTGTGGAGACTATGGCGGGAAGGTGTGTTTATATATAAATGTTCATAATATAGCAAAACGATGAAAAATTAAGCAACAATGTTTTTTTGCATAGGCTAGCATTATGTTAAGTAGCCTGTCCCAAACGGAAACCCGGTCCTGCAAGAAGGAAGACAGCAGCACTCCTTGTAAGGGCAGGATGACAGTTTTGGACGGAGTCATGTTAGGATCCGGTGACCAAGTCAAGAGTATTTAAGCTCCCTGCCTGGCACGAGTCTGCAGGAGCTGGGAGCGGATGAGGGACAAAATATACCGCCCAGGAGCAGAGTCCTTTTCCCCATCCTCACCTCTGTACAGATTAAATTATTTGTAGCCTTGCAAAATAGACTCCTGGCCTTTATTCCCTAGAGGGATTCCCTAGAGGGGTGCAATCATTCTGGTGTGAGCATAATTAAGGGACAAACTTAGAAGTAGGGGTACCCTTACAAGGACTCCCTTTCAAAACTTAGGAGCTTCTGTGTTTTTCATCCAACCTTAATGGCGAAAAAAAACAATCTGAGGACATTGATGGGGGAAGGATGATGTGTACCCACAAACATAAGGGCAGGGACAGTCTTGCAGGTGTGCCCCTGTCGATGCCTCTTTTTGAATTAGAAAAATAAAAAAGATGTTATACTCTGCATGAACCATTAGATGACGGCCTATGCAATGCATGTGAATCTAAGCTGATTCACAAGCCCCAGAAATATATACACACATGTGAATACAAAAACAGACTATATATATGAAAAATTCTAGTTCTAGTTGTCAACAACATTTTGCCCAGTTAGCAAAATACATTACGGTCGTTTTGCGGAAAATGTACAGCTTACATTATGTCCAATTACGCTAGGTTACGCTATGACCTATTTGTACATTGTTACAAAACCTTATGGTAGGAAAGGTGTCAGGTTTGGATCTTTTCCTGAGAGTCCTCCTTGTCGTCTTGGATGAGCTTGGACTCCTGGAACTAGCATTTCTGTAGTCGGCATACAATTAATGTCACTTTCCAAGGTTCTGAAGTCCAGACTCCTCAATTTAATGTGCAATGAGCGTATCTTTCTCTTGAGCTGAAGGCACTCACTCTGTCACAACATGCAGTGTGTTCTGGAGCTAACAGTCAGGCTCAGCCCCAGGATGCAATGGCTTATTAGTTTGTTGTAGAAAGTGTACTCCAAACTCTCAAGATGTTGAGTAGATTCTCACACCACAGCCTTAAGACTCAGTGTTACTACTTGTACTACAGGTTTAATTTCTTGCATGCCCAAGTTTGAGTCTCATCAGTTTTCTCTCTGCCTATGTCTGTTCTATTGCTCCCTCCCATGCCATTGTCAGTCACACATTCGCAACACTGCTGCTTTGGCCAGTCAGCATCTCTTGCTTTGTTCTACTCCGCGTCACTTTGGTTACTTCAGCTCCGGCAAGGGGTTGTTTCACCATCCTCTCGACTAATTAGCAGCTCTATATCTGGCATTCAGTGGGCTTGTGTTTATCTAGGGCCTGGGGGCTAGCAGTTTACCCCTTCCATAACCTGAGATCCATTTTGAAATGTTTTACAGTGGAATGCAAGGAACTGACAGATCAGAGAAATGCCCACAGAGAAATGTATTTGAAACTCACAATACAGTTTGATGCAAAGGATCGATGGCACCAGATCCTGCTAGGCAACAATAACAAAATGGTATTTATGATCATCCAATTCTGGAAAACAATTCTCAAAAGAAAGACTCAAAACCATAGGATACAAGTCCCTGGATCCTGTCCTAACTATGTTTCAATACTATCATGTAATCTAAGAAATGTACAGAAATGAAAAGTTTATTTCTAAACTTTAACATTTTAATTAAAAAAAACATTTTTACAGTCCGCTTTACCAATAGCTTACTTGATAAGACCACTCGCACATATATAAAACCTACTGTGAGTTTGTCTTTGCAGATTCTACAACTTGCACAGACTAAATCCAGTTATTAGCAGTTTCATTATTTCATTAGGTATGTAAAATATATATAACGAAAAAGCGTAAAGCAGGCAGACCGCACTCCAGGTCAGGAGATGGCGACAAGCAATGGAAAAAACAGCCAAGATGTAATAACTTTGAAAGTTTATTGATACAAAACACAGCATGCACAGGGCACAAGGAAAGGGGGGAGCTAACGCGTTTCACACAGACTAAAATCCAGTTTTAACAGTTTATTTCATTAGGTATGTAATATATATATGTTCATTTGATCCAAGTCACACATTCCAATAGCCATCACTGGAAGTTCACCATTTCTAAGCCACAACAGCAAGGCATTGTGGGTATGCAAATTAACTCAAATGCTAACCTTTTTCTCCAGGAAATTGTATTTGTATATGAGGGCAGTGCTATTTTATACATAGCTTTATCAACCCAACTTCTACATTTCAGGTGGGAGGTTTTTTTTCAAACCTTTTTAAACCCTATATATACATACACATTACTCACCGTAATCGTATTTCTGATGCTTGTATCTGCTTAGATTCACATGCTGTGCATAGGCTGACATCTAGTGGAAGCTGCAGAGTATTACAGTTGTTGTTTTCGAAACTCAAAAAGGGACGTTGACAGGGTGTGCCGGTAATACTATCCCTAGTGTGACGTCCACTGTACCCTAGTTTGACGACCCATGATCCCTCACGCGTCGAGGTCCCTCCGATTGTTATTTTTCTGACATGAGGTAGCATGAGGTGTATGGCGAGTACAGTTCTATTCAAGCAGATATGTATCAGACTTATAAGCATCCATGCGCCTTCTCTCCGAGGGGAGGAAGGGTGGCTCACATGTGAATCTAAGAAGATACAAGCATCACAAATACGATTACAGTGAGTAATGTTTCCCTTCTGAGGCTTGTGGAATTTGCTTAGATCACATGCTGTGCATAGATTAGCGAGCAGTGGAAGAAGAAGGAGGTAGGATGTGAGAATGTTCATGAGTGAATAAATGTATTAGAACCGCTTGTCCCACTTGTGCATCTGTCTTGGAATGAGTGTCAATGCAGTGGTGCTGAGTGAAAGTATGTATTGAGCTCCAAGTAGCTGCTTTACAAATACTGTCTAAGGGGACATTTGCAATGAAAGCCAGAGTGACTCCGGTACCTCTTGTGGAGTGGGCTCTTGGCATAAAAAGGCAGTGTTTTATCTGATAGGGAATAGCACAGTTGGATAAATCTGACTAGCCATCTCGAAATGGCATTTTTAGAGATGCGGTCACCTTCTCTGCCTGGCGCTATGGAGACAAACAGTTGATCTGTTTTTCTTAGCGGTCTGGACTTGTCTATGTAGTGAGGACCACTCTCCTCACATCTAGTGTGTGGAGTTTTACCTCAGCAGAGCTTTTGGGCTCTTGGAAGAAAGCCGGTAGCTCAATAGACTGGTTTACATGAAATTTGGAGATGAATTTAGGTGAGAACCTAGGATGAGTATGTAAAACCAGCTTGTCCTTATGTATAGTAAAGAAAGGATCCTGCACTGACAATGCTTGAATTTCACTTATGGAAGTTATAGCTACTAAGAAGGCAGTTTTATAAGTCAGGTGTTTGAGACTAGACTTGTGCATAGGCTCCAATGGGGGGTCCCATGAGCTTAGCGAGTACCACATTGAGGTCCCAACCTGGCGGTGGGTTAGAAATTGGAGGGTGGAGTCTCTTTACCCCTTCCATAAATGCCTTGATGACTGGTACCTTCCACCATGAAACCTTATTATAGGAAGTGGTGTATGCTGACAAGGCTGCCAGGTGGACTTTTAGAGAGTTGAACACTAACCCTGCATCTAGCAAGTGAAGCATATAGGTTGGAATGTTAGAAGGAATACAATCTATGGGGTTGATCTGCTTAGTCTGGCACCAAATTACAAATCTTGTCCATTTGTCAAAATAACAGTGCCTAGTGTTTGGTTTTCTTGATTCTTTCAAGATATCCATGCATCTTTGCGGTAGATTGAGATGCCCGAACTCCATGACTTCAGGAGCCTTGCTGCCAAGTTCATTGAGTGTGGTTGTGGGTGCAATGTTAGTCCCTCGTGCTGGGTTAGAAGGTTGTACTAGCACGGGAGCTTGATGGGATCGCACATCGCCAATTTGCCCAGATGTGGATACCACGGTTGTCTTGCCCAAATAGGAGCAACTAGGATAAGCGTCATAGGTTCCTTGTGTAACTTGTTCACCACTTTCCTCATGAGAGGAGTTGGGGGAAAAGCGTAAGCACATTTCCCTGACCAGTTCATCCATAGTGCGTTCCCCTGGAGCCTGGCTGGGGGAACCTGGACGCGAATTCTGGGCATTGAATATTTTCGCTTGTGGCGAATAAGTCTATAGTTGGGGAAACCCCATTGAGAGAAGAGGTGTTCTACGACTCCTTCGTGTAGACGCCACTTGTGTTCCTCTGGTAGGGGATCTCTGCTGAATGAGTCTGCTAGAGCGTTGAGTTCCCCTGGAACATGTTGTGACAGGAACATCTTCTGTTTGAGTGCCCATCTCCAGATTTTCTGTGCAAGTCTGGACAGATTTGGAGAACGTGTAACCCCCTGTTTGTTGACATAAAACATCGCTATAGTGCTGTCCGTTAGGATCTGCAACGACAGGTTTGTTAAATGGGGTTCGAATGCCTGAAGGGCTTTGAATACTGCCAGAAGCTCCAGCACATTGATGTGGTTCTGAGCTGCAGTGTGAGACCACAGACCCTGAGCTGTGTGGTGAAGGTAGTGAGCCCTCCACCCTGCCAGTGAGGTGTCCGTTGTGACCACTGCCTGTACCTCTGGCTCGTAGAAAGGTTTCCCCTTTCGTTAGGTTTTCTCTCGTCCACCAGTGAAGATTTTGTACAAGTGTTGGCGAAATGACCACTAGATCGTCCCACTGACCGCTTGCCTGAGACCACTGTTTCGCCAACCACTCCTGTATGGCACGCATGCGCAGGCACGCGTAGGGAACTAGGTAAATGCAAGATGCCATCATGCCTATTAAACGCATTGCTTTGCGCACCCTTATCTGGCGGCCGGCCTGATATTGTGGTATTTGCATTAACACATTCTTTATTCTTTCCTCTGAAGGAAAGACCAATCCTTCCTCTGTGTTTAAGACAGCTCCTAGGAACTGTTTTGAAGTGCTTGGCACTAGGCTTGATTTTTTCTCATTGATGGAGAAGCCCAATTGAAAGAGGAGGATGATTGTTGTCTGGATGTTTTGTCTGCAAATCAGAGGTGATTCCCCGGTTATGAGCCAGTCGTCCAGGTAAGGGTACACTGGGATTGCTCCCCTGCGCAGGTGCGCTGCCACTACCGCCAGTACCTTTGTGAATACCCTTGGGGCCGAGGCTATTCCAAAGGGCAGCACTTTGAATTGGTAGTGCTTGGCCGCTATCATGAAACGCAAGAATCTTCTGTGCACTCGGAACATTGAAATATGAAAATAGGCATCTTTCATATCCAGTGTTGCCATGTAATCCCCCTTTTTTAGTAGCGGGATTACCTTGTAGCGTAGTCATGCAGAACTTTTGTGGCTTTACATATTTGTTTGCAGGGCGTAAATCTAATACAGGGCGCATTGTTAGATCTTTCTTTGGCACAAGGAAGTATGTTGAATAAATACCCCTGTTTACCTGGTTGGCTGGGACCACTTCTATGCCGTCCTTTAGTAGAAGTGTAGTTATCTCTTCTAGAAGAATCCGCTGATGTTCTTCTCAGTGGATCTTCTCTTGTGGGGGGTGGTCGTGAGGACGTTGAAGTATTTCTATACAGTAGCCCCCTGCTACCGTGGACAGCACCCATCTCTCCGAGGTGATACCCTTCCATACATGGGTGAAGTTGGAAATGCGTCCTCCTACTGGAGATGCATGGGAGGGTACCTGGAGCGGAATGTCACTTGCTCTGAGGTGGGGTGGCACATCGAGCAGGGCCTCTGTCCCGACCCCGACCTCTGCGTTGTCCTCTGGGATAGCCTTGGAAGGCTTGCCCTTGATTCTTCCCCCAGGAGGAGCCTTGGCATTGATTGTAGGCGGATCCTCTTCGTGAATTTTGGCCCCGAAAACGGAGAAATGTACCAATACCTCTCTGACCAGTAGGATTGTTTGTGAGCGGACCTAAAGATTTTAGAGTGTTATACTGGTCCTTTGCTGTCTTTAGTGTGTCTTCCACGGCCTTACCGAAGAGCACGTTAGGTTCCACTGGCATGTTTATTAGAGTGGCTTGTGTTTCTGGCCTAAAGCCTGACTGGCACAGCCATGCATGCCTCTTTATAACGGTCCCCTCTGCAATGACTCTTCCGACATTGTACGCTGCATCGACATTTGATTTCTGGAGCCAAAAGGGTTGCGTTGTTGGCTATCCTGGTTTGTTAGGCTGCAGAAGAGGTAAACTTTCTGCCCATGGCATAGATCTTTTTGCTTTCCTTATCCGGTGGGGCCTCGGAGGAAGCAAGGGGTGTGCCTGCTCTCTTTCTAGTTGTGGTAACAACCAATGAGTATGGTTTTAATTGACCTCTTATTATAAAGGGTCTGATGGTGCAAGCCTGAATAATTGTTACACACAAGGGTTAACTGCTCGTGGGAGACTGAGTGCTTCTAAGGATGGATGTAACCTTCTTTACACTGATTTTAGTAGTGGGATAAACTGGCCTAATGTTACGCTCAACTGGTATCCACAAGGCCGCCTCCCAGCTAGGTTACTCGCTGGTATGCTTCTCAGCTTTGCCCTGTGGTCTGCGGGGAAGGTTCTGCCTTGTGGTAGAATTAGGCGTGCTCTCCATCCTGCCTTCTTTGCAGGGGCGCGTTGTCTTTCATGGGCGAGTGCGGTCCAGTTACTTCAATGACGCCGGCCCATTTGATATTGTTGAGGTAGGTCTTATTGCTGTTCTTTAGTTTTGTTGCCATCCTGCATGCCTTTCTTGTTTGAAATGTCTCTTTTTTCACCCTTAGGTATGCGAAGCTTCAGCGCGGCGAACTGGCTTGGTTGAGCCCCGCTGGTAAATGATGGCGCATTAAGAGCGCTATGATGCGGTAAGTAAGCGCTATGCGCAGTGTTGCGAAGTCTTGCCTTTGCTAACCTATGTTTTCCTTCCTTGTAGGTCGCTGTGTTCTTCAGCGCAAGTGGAATGTCCGGAGTGGTGCAAGCCGAGAGGCAACCAGCCAGGTAAGCCTTTTGAGCAGTTCGTAATTTGTAAATCAGACCCTCCAGGATTTTGCGGCATGAAATGGCAAATTTTGCGGCACAAACCTTTATTTATGGCGGCATTTTTGCAGCACAATTTGTATTGACTGGAGGGTGCAAGATAGTTACATTGCAGGAAAGAGGTTGTGTGCAAGGCTACAAGAGAGCCAGGGTGTCAATGTATGTATCTTTTATATCAAATAGGAAGAGTCCTAGATGTCTCTGGCGTGGCAGAACAGTGTTTGTTATGGCTACATTTTTTGGTTTAATGTGCATGCCTATTTAATATTAGTAACGTTATTAATCATTATCAGTTGTAATGCTGAAAATATTCCCCTTCTATGTTCCCCAATCCCGCAAACACCCACACACCTCTCTCACCTAACACACCTCACACGTCTCACCAATTTCCCATCACAACTTTTATTTTTGAACCTCACGCTCAGTCTCACATGCTCTGTCACACTGCCAAATTACAATCTGTGCTTTCTAGTCACTGCCAAACTCCAAATCATACTCCCAACTCACACCGTACGCTCCCCAATTTCTCCTGCAGTATACAGTCCTTCATTCTTACATGCTACTTCTGCATCTTTCATCCTTTCTCCCATTCTATCACTCTTCCCTCATCCTTTCTCCCAATCTGCAGCCCACTACTACCCCTGAGCCCACGTTCCTTACACTTTCTGTACCTCCGCTCTCTGATTTCTGTCCCACCACGCCACTGCTTCCGCTCTGCTCTCTTGCCCACTGCTTCCCCATCTGACCCACTGCTCTCCCTCTGATCTCCCTTTGCTTTCTTGCCTACTACGCCACAGCTCACCTACCACTCCCCTCTCACTCCTTTCTCTCAGATATTGTGACCATTTTGCATTTTTTGTAGAAAACTGTAGATTTTGTTCTAATAAAATGGGGCATCTAAAAATAGATCAGAAGATGTGCTGTTTTTAGATAACCCATTTTTGGAAATGAGTAGGCCACCTTAATCTCAAAGGTGACCTGCGCATTTCCATGGGCAGAGCTGTAGCGCAAATGATGCACTGGCCAGCCACCTTGAATACGTTTGTGTTAAAAACGCTCTCCCGATAATGGTCTACAGGCTCCCCGTGCATTTCACTGTAACTGGCCCTTAAGGTTCCTGCCACTGTAAAATGCAACCCAAAAAAAAAAAAAAAAAAAAAAAAGACACATTTCTACCCCATTTGGGGAATAGAAATGCAAGTGAGACAGCAGCTGTGACACTTAAAAATGTTTTTTTTAAAATTTTTTTTAAGTATTTCATGAGTCAATAGGGTCATTTAGGACCCTGTAAAGCAGTGGCACCCCTCGTGCACATATTTAAAGTGAGCACATAAAGTGGCCTACAATTTCTGCACATTTAAAAGCACATTTTCCTTGTCAATTTGGGATGCACTTTTAAATGAGCAGAAATGCCCCTGATTTGCGCAAAGGGGTGAAAAGGGACATCTGAATGGGCGCATATAGGAAGCTTCCATTCAGATGTCCTTTGTGAATCGATTGCTCTTTTTTTTTTTGCTCAAGTGATGCAATGTGCTTGAGCATTTCATTACATGAGACCAATAAACCTTGGTCCCTTGAGTTTTTTTTTTTAAAAAAATATATTTTTTTAAAAAATTGACATTTTTGTGGGCTTTTTTGCAAAAACGCCCATTTTTCGCTGCATTTTGCGGATCGCAAAATCGCTATAAGCTGGAGGGTCTGGTAAATGTCTCTGCTGCTTTCTTTAATGTTACCTCGATCTTCCTCTTTCAGGTCGTTCTGTCCGGGAGGCGTGCAGATTCAAGGAAGCGGTTCTCAGTAGCTGCGAGTGTTTGCAGATGAAGACTGCAGGTAAGATGCTGCTGCTAATGATGTTCCTTTTGTCTCCTTGCAGGTTCTGCTTCTCCAAGGTTCGAGGGAATAGCTGGACACGGTGAGCGTCACGTTGCAAGTTGCAAAGTAACACGTAGCATGTTGTCTTGCTCGTGTGTGGTTTAAATAGCCCCAACAAAATAGTCCAGGTAAAGTAGTCCCTAGGCTACCACACCCGAAACACTAGACCGCATAGCTTGGTTCTTAGGAACCAAGCTATGTGGATGCCTCCATGTTGGCTGACAATACAATAAAGTAGTTCCCAAGTACATTGTTTTTCATGATGTATGAGCCTGGCGCCATAGGCGCCAGGACTGGCCCCATGAGGGCTTTTGAAGAGTATGCCAGGCTCTAGAGGCCCGAGTCCTGACTCCACCTGGCCAATGGGTTTGCCAGAGGGGGTTTTGGGCGAGGGTCGTGACATCTACTGTCTTTTTGTCCCCCAGTATTTGTTCTGCAAAGTCGCTATCCTCCTGTACCTCCTGTGTGTCAATTTGGAAGTGTTCTGCCGCTTTGGCTAATACTTCACTGAGGAGGGGTTGATTATCGAAAGGAGAATCGACAACTGGAGTGTCTTGATTAAGAGGGGAATCTATGGAGTACATGTTAGCCTCTTGGTCTGCCTCTAGATCTTTGTCATCCCAATAATAATGTTCATCTGTATCCTCTTCATTAAGTTGAGGGTCAGGCGCTTCCACAAAGGAGAGAGCTTCTTGGTATAATTCAGGGTCATATAAATCTATAACCATACTTTGTAAGGGGGCATTAGAGCGAGACCTTTTATAAGGGGGTTGAGTGGGTAAGGCAGAGGCTTGAGAGACGGAAGGGGCTGAGGTGGGAGGAGTGGAGTGGAAACTCTGAAAGTAATCTGGGTTTTTCTCATAAAAATTGCCCATGAAGGTCATTCTACGCATTATTCCCCTATCAATATCTTGGGAAGACCATTCTTTTGAACTTGGGATCACAATAGATTGCGGGGAAAGATCCAAGTCCTCATTAGTGGGAGGTATGATTTTAGGGCTAGAGTCTAAGTTTTTCTATGGCCTTGGATAATATAAGCTTTCCCTTCTGTGGTGTCTTCTCGCTAGGAGGGCTCTTGTCCCTATGAGGGGTTTTAGAAGACTTCTTCTGATGTTTTTCCCCATCCTGGGATCCAGAGCGGAGTTTCACAGACTTCTTGGGGCCTGCCGCTTTATCCGACGTAGAGAGTCGAATTTCGGGTGTGGGAGCCGCGGCTTCGTCCGTGGATGATCGACCTTCGGAAGGAGTTTTTCGAGCGACACCCTTGCTGTCTTTCGATGGTTGAACCCTGTCGTGTAACGATTTTGATCGAGATTGCTCAAAGGACCGGGACTCGGTGGACCTTTCTCAGGGTGTCGAACGTTGTCGAGTGTTCGACCCATTTGTCAAATCTCGACTGGGGATTATGTGCTTGGTGGTGTGTGCTTCTGTAGCGCTGCCGCCGCCGGGTTTAGTCCCCACAAGATGGCCGCCGGCCAGTCCTACAGGGTCGGGGGTCTGTGCTTGAGTAGCTGGAGCTACTCCATTGCCCTCGCCGTCCAAAAGTACGGCATCGCTGCCATCGCTAAAGGTTCCCTCTACCTCCATGACCTCGAGTTGCCTGGTGTAGTGGGCCCATCGTTTCGTGGAGCGGTCCTTTAACGTCTTAGGCTTGAAGAGCCTGCACGCTCGACAGGACGTTTCGACATGGTCTTTTGGGAGACACAAATTACAAACTAAGTGTTTGTCCACCCACGGGAATTTACGGTTACACTTAGGACAACATTTAAATGGTGTATTTTCCATAATTATGGGTTATGGAAATGCCAGCTGGGCGAACAAAGTGTACGAAGGGGAGAATATGCATTTTAAAATGGCCTCCCCTCTCTCGTCGCGGTGGTCTCCGACAGGCAGTTTTCTTTCTTCACCGGCGTGGTGTTTCGGCAGTCGATGAAAGGATAGAAAGAAATACAATTGTTGAAAAGTTAATGGCTTATCACCAAAAGGAACTCTGCTATACACGTCCATCTACCATGCGGAAAAAAAACAATCTGAGGGACCTCGACGCGTGAGGGATCATGGGTACAGTGGAGGTCACACTAGTGATAATATTACTGGCACGCCCTGTCGACGTCCCTTTTCGAGTTTCGAAAACAACAAGCATCAGAAGACATGCATTACTTACCGTAAAAGCATTTCTGATGATTGTATCTGCTTAGATTCACATGCTGTGCATATAGCCCGCCATACAGTGGTCACCGCGGAGTATTGCATCTCGTCTTTCGAGAACTAACGTGACGTGTAGTGTACCCAAAATCCCTCACACGTCGAGGTCCCGCCGATTGTATTTTTTCTTCCGTGAGGGAGCCTATGACTACCGTGAGTGAGTACAGAAAAGAGAGAAAGTAGTAAGATGTCTATGTTCCTTCCATCCGAGCGGGGAGGAAGGGTGGGCGCATGTGAATCTAAGCAGATACAATCATCAGAAATGATTTTACGGTAAGTAATGCAGGTCTTCTGATGCTTGTTAATCTGCTTAGAATCATATGCTGTGCATAGACTAGCGAGCAGTACCCGTAGTTGGAGGTGGGTTGAGAGAAGGAACAGTAGCGAAAAGATGTCTTAGTACTGCTTGTCCCACTTGAGAAACAGACCTAGAATGAGTGTCTAGGCAATAGTGTTTTGTAAAGGTGTGTACAGAACTCCAGGTTGCAGCTTTGCAAATGGACTCAAGAGAAACATTTTCAATGAATGCTATGGAAGCCCCAGTGCCTCGAGTAGAATGCGCTCTAGGCTTGAAGGGCAGTTCTCTCTTAGCAAGAGTGTAACAGTGTGTGAAGCATTTGACAATCCACCTAGAGATAGTAGATTTGGAGACAGGGTCTCCTTCTCTACCTGCTGCCACTGAAACGAAAAACTGATTTGTTTTTCTTATTGGTCGAGTTCTTTCCATGTAAAACATGACTGTTCTGCGTACATCCAGTGTGTGCAGGCTTCTTTCTCCCATGTTTGAGGAGTTCTGAAAGAACGTTGGTGGTTCTATGGATTGGTTCACATGGAACTTTGAAATGAATTTAGGCGGAAACCTTGGGTGTGTGCGCAGAACCACCTTATCTCTGTGGACTGTAACAAAGGGGTCTAGAACTGAAAGCGCTTGTAGTTCACTGACTCTCCTAATAGAGGTAATGGCTATTAAAAAAGCAGTTTTGTAGCTGAGGTCTTTGAGACTTGCTTTATGCATGGGCTCGAAAGGAGACCCCATAAATCTAGTTAACACCACGTTTAGGTCCCATCCGGGAGCTGGGTTAGAAATGGGAGGGTGAATTCTCTTTACTCCCTCCATGAAAGCCTTAATAACTGGCATCTTCCACCACAACACCTTTTATTGTGATGAGGTGTAGGCAGAAAGAGCAGCTAAGTGAACTTTTAGAGAGCTAAAGACCAGGCCTGAGTCTGGTAAATGAGTCGGGTGCAAAACGATGTGTAGGAGAGCAGTCAATAGGGTTGATGCTCTTAGAGTTGCACCAAATGACAAACCGCTTCCACTTACTGGAATAGCAATATTGTGTGTTAGGTTTCCTAGCCTCTCTGAGTATGTCCATACATCTTTGAGGGAGCTGCAGGTGCCCGAACTATGTGAATTCAGGAGCCAGGCTGCTAAGTTCAGTGTTTGCGGGCATGGATGAAGCGTCTCTCTTTTGTCTTGCGACAACATGTTGTACGGACAAGGCAGTTTCATTGGAGGAGATGGGGACATCTCCATCCGATGAGCGAACCAGGGTTTGGCGGGCCCACATGGGGGCCACCAATATCATTGTCACTGGTTCCTGATGCATCTTGTGAACTATCTTGTTGAGTAGGGGTGTCGGGGGGCGGTCGGAAGCGTAAACAAATTTCCCCTACCATGGTATCCAGAGTCCGTTCCCCTTGGAATGGTTATGGGGGTATCTGGAGGCGTAATCTTGGCATTGGCAGTTCCCCAGAGTTGCGAACAAGTCGACCTCTGGGAAGCCGTTGGAGATGATGTCTTTGTGCTTCAAAGGTAATGGGAAATCTCTGCTGACTACGTCTGCCAGAAGATTGAGTTCCCCTGGAACATGCGACAACAGGAACATGTGTTTGAGAGCCCACTTCCAAATGTTCCGGGACAGCCCTGGAGAGTGAGTGCCCCCTTGCGTGTTCAGATAGTACATGGCGGTGGTGCTGTCTGTGAGGATCAGGACAGTCTTTCCCTACAGTTGTGTCTGAAAAGCTTTTAATGCTTTGAATAATGCTAACAGTTCCAACAGGTTTATGTGGTTGGATGCTATGTCTGACGACCAAACTCTGTGCGCTGTCAGATGAAGCAAATGAGCTCCCCACCCTGTGAGAGATGTGTCTGTAGTGAGAGTGGCCTCTACTGCGGGGGTGGTGAAAGATTTCCCCTTCAAGAGGTTCTGCTTCGACCACCACTGTAGCGAGGGAACGGGGGCTGGCGAGACAACCATTAGATCATCCCATTGTCCGCTGGTCTGACACCACTGGCTGTTGAGCCACTCCTGCATTGGACGCATTCGCAAGCGTGCGTGAGGAACCAAATAAATGCATGACGCTATCATTCCTAACATTCGCATAGCTTTGCGTACCGTTAGCTTTCGACTGGCTACATATTGAAGGATTTGAAATAGCATGTTTTGGACCCTCTCGTTGAATGGGAAGACGAGGCCGTCCTTTGTTCGAATTAGAGCCCCTAGGAATTGCTTGACCCGACTGGGGTCTAGGCTGGATTTCTTCTCGCTGATGGAGAATCCCAGACTGAATAAAAGATCTATAATTCTTTGGGTATTTGACAGACATGTCTCATAGGAGTCCCCGGTTATGAGCCAGTCGTCGAGGTAAGGATAAACTGGAATGGATTGCCTGTGCAGGTGTGCTGCTGCCACTGCCAGTACCTTTGTAAATACCTTTGGTGCAGAGGCTATGCCGAAGGGTAGTACTTTGAACTGATAGTGCTTGTCCTGTATCATGAATCTGAGGTATTTTCTGTGTGCTGGAAGCATTGAAATATGAAAGTATGCATCTTTCATGTCCAATGTTGCCATGTAATCCCCCTGTGTGAGCAGGGGAATTACCTCCTGTAGAGTGACCATGCAAAACTTTTGGGGCTTGACAAATTTGTTCGCTGGGTGCAGATCTAGGACAGGGCGGATGGGGAGATCCTTTTTGGGTACAAGGAAGTACACTGAATAAATACCCTTGTTTACCTGTAGTAGAAGTATGACCTCTATGGTGCCCTTTTTCTGCAGGGTTTCGACTTGTTGTAGCAGGATGCGTAGATGTTCTGGCGTCAGGAGTCTTGCTCGTGGCGGTCTGAACGGGGGGTCTCGCAGAATTCTATACAGAACCCGTGGGCAACGGTCTTTAGTACCCACTGGTCTGTAGTTATTCCCCCCCATGCTTGAAGAAATGAGGTTAGCCGGCCCGACCAGGGATGCATGGGAGGGGACCCAGAACTGCAGGTAATTTCTAGCCTGTGGTCGGGAAGCCTCGAGGGATAGAAATCCGGCCCCTTCCTCCACCTACCATGTCGTTGCCCCCTTGTGGGATATAGGGTGGTGTAGCCGCTGGTTCCTTGGGGAGAGGACCAGTTATTTCCCAAGCCATACTGATTTTGAGGGAAACGTTGGCCACGAAAGGAACATCTATTCCCACTCCCCCTTCTTTGTGAAGGTCTCTGGGTGATCTGATCCAGAGTCTTAAGGGTGTCATGCTCCTTCTTTGCAGTTTCGAGGGCCTCATCCACTGCCTTTCCAAATAAATTAGCTTCCTCCGATGGTTAATTTATAAGTGAAGCTTGTGTTTCTGGCTTGAAACCAGAGTTCCTTAGCCATGTGTTTCTTTTCAGGAGGGTACCCTGAGCCAAAGACCTTCCGGCCGTCTCTGCTACATCCAAAGTATTTTTTAGCATACTCTGCTTAACCTGTCTGCCTTCTACCACTTTTGAGAGCAGACAGGCCTGCAGCGGTATAGGGACTTCTTGAAGGCCCTCCTCTAGTTTGGCCCATTGCGCATCTGCATAGCTAGCCAACAAAGTTGTATTGTTTGCAATACGAGTGGAGTAAGCCTCCGCTGCCGGAGTGATCCTTTTCCCCACAGCGTAAAGTCTTTTACACTCCTTGTCATAGGGTGCCTCCCCAGAAGATAGGGGAACCCCTTCTCCTTTCCTGGTAGTTGTCACAACCAGTGAATCTGGAGTAGAATGACCCCTGATGTAGAAGGGGTCAGAGGGGGAGGGTCGAAAAAGTTTGTCTACCCTCGGATTCACTGCTCTAGTAAATGCGGGTGTTAAAGAAGGGGCTAATCGCTTCTTGATTGAATTTAGGAGAGGAATGGCTTGTCTGGCAGGTGGTTTTTCTTTTAAAATGTCCTCCACAAAACCAGCTTCTGGAACGGCTTCCTGAGTAGGAATGTTGAAGTGTTCCACTGCTTTCCTCAATATGGCATTGAAAGCAATTTGATCGTCAACCGTGCAGGGCTGTCAAGTGGGGGTGATTTGAGTGGAGTCCAAGCACAAGGCGTCCGGTTTCGGTGTTGGAGTAGGTGACTGCCATGGGCGAGGAGCAATGGGGTCTGGGTCTACTCCCAAACCCTCAGTGGGATCCAAATGAACCAGACTCTACAAAAGGATCTTCATCTTGAGCCTCTTCTTCAGTGAGGTCATAGGTATATTGCTCTTCCTGTTCATCTTGAGTAGGGTCAAAGACCCTCTGCAGTTTAGCCACAAGGAGCGGGGGATTTTCTTCCCTAGATCTCTTGGGTGTGGACTTCTTAGAGAGTTCAACAAACCTCTCTAGCCTGTCCATGCATCCTTCAAATGTTTCTCTAGTCCAAACAGATGAACCAGAGCGGTCCAGGGGTGGAAAGGGCTCTTCCAGTAGATCTATCTGCAAACGTCGAGATTTCTTCTTTAACGTCGAAGAAATGCCTTCAGGAGCTTCTGAAAAGTATTTTCGGGGTTCCGACAGTTGACGGGTGTCCCTTTGTCTGTAGGCCTTTCCGTAGGTTCCGGTAACTCCTTCGGCCTATCCTTGGATTTCGACAAATCCTTGTGCTTGTCCTTGGGTTTCGATTAATCCTTGGACCGTTGCTTCCGAGAATCCACCTAAATGATCCTGGCGATGCTTTCGGTTATCACCTCCACATCAGGAAGTTCTGAATTTCGGGCCTCTGGTTGCGCGACTACTTTTGGCGGAACCGGGGCCTTTTCGATTCCTGAACTTTGGGGGCAGCGCCCTTTGATTCAGAGGACCCAGTCGCAAGACGCTTCTGCGGTTGCGGTGTGGGCTGCCAACCCTGATGGTCGGCGGGTAGGGCTGAAGTTAACGGTGTACCCGTTGGCACTTAGGATCGTTTCAACTGTTTCATCGAAGACGTCCCTGGGGTTGTTTATTTAATGGTTAACACGTGTGCAACTTCGTCGCCTGGGTGTACATTGAACCAGAGTCTTGCCTAGCACGGCTGTGGACTGACAACGTGGAGTGAGAGTGCTCCGCCGAGAGGTCACTCGCCTCTGAATCGTAGGCTTGTTCGTCACTCAGCCCCTCGTCACAATCGGCGGTTGTGGCAGCGGGAGTGCTAGACTCGGCCTGCGACATTCCATAGGCCGCCCACCGCTTAACACAGCGCTCCTTCAAAGATTTGGGCCGCATGAGCTTGCAAGCCGCACACTGATTACATTTACAGTGTTTATCCTTCCAAGGGAATTTGGCCTTACAAGAAGGAAACAACCTAAATGGAGTCCTCTCCATAGCTCAGGAAATAGAAAGTAACAAAGAGACCCAGGGAACAAAGATAGGAAAGGGAAAGGCATTCTCAGAAAGGGAAATGTCCATCTCAATCCCACTCTCCCTACTGTTCAGGCCGGCCAGAAGGCCCGGCCACGTGGTCGGCAGTGCCGGCCGGAACACTGTCTGTCGAAGATCTGTGGAACCGTCTTCGGCATAGACCTGAAACAAGCGTCGATGTAAGGGACGGTAGGGTAATATTTATAACATATATATATATATATATATATACGACCAAATGTCGAAGACAACTATAGCAATTTCTCTGGACGAGCTCCACATAAGGCGACCAGTATGCTGTGCGGAAAAAAACCTGAGAGATTTTGGGTACACTACACGACACGATAGGGATAGTGTTGCAGGCACGCCCATGTCGACGTCCCCTTTTGATTCTCAAAAGCCAAGATGCAATACTCTGCGGTGACCACTGGATGTCGGACTATATGCACAGCATGTGGTTCTAAGCAGATTAGCATCAGAAATACGATTCTGGTGAGTAATGTATCCCTTCTGAGGCTTGTGTAATCTATTTAGATCACATGCTGTGCATAGATTGGCGAGCAATGTTAGAAGAAGTAGGTGGTATGTGAGAAGGTTCATGAGCGAACAAATGTCTTAGAACCCCTTGTCCCACTTGTGTATCTGTCTTGGAATGAGTGTCAATGCAGTAGTGCAGAGTGAAAGTATGTATTGAGCTCCATGTAGCTGCTTTGCAAATACTGTCTAAAAGGACATTTGCAATGAAAGCCAGGGTGGCTCCTGTGCCTCTTGTGGAGTGAGCCCTGGGCGTAAAAGGCAGTGTCTTATTTGATAGGGAATAGCACAGTTGGACACATTGACTATCTACCTAGAGATGGCATTTTTTTTTAATGCGGTCACCTTCTCTGTGTGACGCTATGGAGACAAACAGTTGATCTGTCTTTGTAAGCGGTCTGGTTTTATCTACATAGTAGAAGCCGCCCTCCTCACATCTAGTGTGTGGAGTTTTACCTCAGCTGAGCTGTTGGGTTCCTGGAAGAAAGCCGGTAGCTCGATTGACTGGTTTACATGAAATTTGGAGATTCATTTATGGGAGAACCTAGGATGAGTATGTAAAACCAGCTTGTCTTTGTGTACAACAAAGAAAGGATCCTACACTGACAATGCTCGTATTTCACTAACTTTTCTCCCTCCATGAATGCTTTGATGACAGGTAACTTCCACTGTGAGATTTTATTGTGGGAAGTGGTGTAAGCTGACCTGGCCGCCAGGTAGACCTTCAAGGAGTTGAACACTAATCCCGCATCCAGCAAGTGGAGCATATATGTCAGAATGTGGGAAGGAGTACATTTAATGGGGTTAATTTGTTTAGACTGGCACCAAATTACGATCTTCTCTACTTGTCAAAGTAACAGTGTCTAGTTAGGTTTTCTTGATACCTTCAAGATGTCCATACATCTCTGAGGCAGGTTAAGATGACCAAACTACTTCAGGAGCCATGCTGCCAAGTTCATTGAGTGAGGTAGAGGGTGCACTGTTTGGCCCCCATGCTGGGAGAGCAGGTTGTACGGGCACGAAAGTTTGATGGGATCGTATATCGCCAGTTTGCGTAGATGTGGCTACCAGGGTTGTCTTGCCCACATAGGAGCAACTAGGATGAGTGTCATCCGTTCCTTGTGGATTTTGTTCACCACCTTCCGAATGAGAGGTGTTGGTGGAAAAGCGTAAGCAAATTTCCCTGACCAGTTCATTCACAGGGCGTTCCCCTTGGATCCTGGCTGGGGAAACCTGGACGTGAAGTCTGGGCATTGCTTGTTTTCGCTTGTAGCAAACAAGTCTATTGTGGGGAAACCCCATAGAGAGAAGAGGTGTTCTACGACTTCTGCATGAAGTTTCCACTCGTGTTCTTCTGGTAGGAGATCTCTGCTCAATGAATCTGCAAGAGAGTTGAGTTCCCTTGGAACGTGCTGTGACGACAGGGATATCTTCCGTTTGAGTGCCCATTTCCAGATTTGCTGTGCAAGTTTGGACAGATTTGGAGACTGTGTGCCCCGTTGTTTGTTTATGTAAAACATAGCTGTAGTGCTGTCTGTCAGGACCTGCATGGATTGGTTCATTTAGTAGGGTTCGGACGCCTGAAGGGCCTTGAATATTGCCAGAATTTCTAGCAGATTGATGTGGTTCTGAGCTGTTGTGCGAGACCACAGACCCTGAGCTGTGTGGTGAAGGTAGTGGGCCCCACACCCTGCAAGAGAGGTGTCCATTGTGATAATCGCCTGCATCTCTGGATCGTAGAAGGGCTTCCCCTTCAGTAGATTTTCTCTTGTCCACCAGTAAAGACGTTGTACCAGTGTTGGCGAAACGACCACTAGATCGTCGCACTGCCCGCTTGCCTGAGACCATTGTTTCGCCAGCCACTCCTGCATGGGTTGCATGCGCAGGCACACGTGTGGAACCATGTAAATGCAAGATTCCATCATACCTAGCAAGCACATCGCTTTGCGCACCCTTATCTGGCTGCCGGCCTGATAACGTGGTATTTGCAACAGCATATTTTGAACTCTTTACTCTGACGGAAAGACCAACCCCTCCTGAGTGTTTAGGACAGCTCCTAGGAACTGTTTGGTAGTGCTTGGCAGTAGGCTTGATTTTTTCTCATTTATTGAGAAGCCCAATTGTTCTGTTTGCAAATTAGGGGAACTCCCCTGTAATGAGCCAGTCGTCCAGCTAGGGGTACACTGGTATTGTCTCCCTGCGCAGGTGTCCTGCCACCACCGCCAGTACCTTGGTGAATACCCTTGGAGGGGATGCTATACTGAAGGGTAGCACCTTGAATTGGTAGTGCTGGTTTGCTATCTTGAAACGAAAGAATTTTCTGTGCGCTGGAACATTGAAGTATGAAAATAGGCATATTTCATATTCAATGTTGCCATGTAGTCCCCCTTGCTTTAGCAGTGGGATTACTTCTAGCGTAGTCATGCAGAATTTTTGTGGCTTGACATAGGTGTTTGCAGGGCGCAGATCTAATACTGGGCGCGTTGTTAGATATTTCTTGGGCACAAGAAAGTACATTGAATAGATAGCCTTTTCTACGATTTCGACGGCATCCTTTAACAGCAGCGCTTCCACCTCTTCTAGAAGTATGCGCTGTTCCTCCTTCGTGGTGGTCTTTTGTCGCCGAGTGGAAGGAGGGTTTTTGGAGTAACTCTATTCAATAACCGCCCGCCACGGTAGCAAGCACCCACTTGTCTGAGGTGATTCCCTCCCATGAGTGGGTGAAGTGTGCTATACGTCCTCCTACTGGAGTGGCATGGGAGGGGACCTGAAGCAGGTGGTCATTGCTTTGGGGGAGTGGATCCACCTCTGGAGGAGGAGGATCTGCCCCCACTGCAAGATCTTCACTGGCCCCTCTGGAAGCCCTGAGAGGATTAGCCTTAATTGGAACCCCAGGATGAACCCTGACCCTGGTTGTAACCACTTGCTCTTTACAACGTTTGCCCCCTGAAACGATGAAAATGATGACTTCCCCTTTGGCCTGAGGGCTTGTTTGTAAACTGACCCAGCGACTTCAAGGTGTCATACTTTTCCTGAGCCATTTTTAGAGCATCCTCTACTGCTTTGCTGAAGAGAACATTAGGCTAGATCGGTATATTGAGGAGTGTTGCCTGTGTCTCCAATTTAAAACCTGACTGGCGCAGCCATGCCTGGCGCTTTATCAGTGTGCCTTCTGTGATAATTCTACCAACATTATCCGCTGCATCTAAATTATTTTTTTTAAATACAGTTCGATACAGCCTTCCCTTCCGCTACTGCAAGGGAGAGTTGGGATTTTATTGGCTCTGGAGCCAAGGCCATTAATGTGGATATTTCCTCCCACTTGTGGCAGTTGTAGCTGGCCAGCAGAGTGGTGTTATTGGCAATTCCTGCCTGATATGCCGCTGAGGTGACTACTTTCTTTGCTCTCTTTTTTCCCCCGAGGGTGCTGCTGATGATGGGAGAGGCGTTCCCGCCCTTTTCCTTGTGGTGGTAACCAACAGAGAGTCTGGTTGTAGTTGGCCCCTGATGTACTGGTTTACTGCCCGCGTTAGGTTTGGTGTCATTAGAGAGGGTTTTATTCTTCTCTGCACGGATTGCAATGTGGGGATAAATTGGGTCGCTGCCTTCCTGTCACCTAATATATCCTCGACAAAGTCCTCGTCGACTAGTGTCTCTTGTGTCTGGATTTGAAAATGATCAGCTGCTTTGAAGAGCAGGTCATTAAATTGTAGCTGGTTATCAACTGGGGAGTCCGCCACTGGCGGGTCTGCATCATCTGGAGACCGCATCACCATAATAATCTACCTCTTGTTAGTCCTCTTGACCCTCAGAGTCCGAAAAGGCTCCAGTGTCCTGATGGCTTATGTCGGGATCATCATATTGAAACTGGTCTGGGGTGTCTCCTAGGAGTGTTTCTGTACGTGCCCCCTTTGAAGGAGGTAGTGGTGTTGGCCCACTAACTTGAGGTGGGTTTTCCAAGTTCTGAAGTGCTTAAGGATTTTTTTTTTTTAAAAACCCCAATAAAAAGACATGCGTCTCATGACACGGTCTATGTCTTCAGCAGACCACTGTGACGAACTTGGGATGACTGCAGGTGGGATAACTGCAGGAGTGTGAGATGGTTCAAGAGTAGGCTTCTTCTTGTGTTTCATAGTTGCAGACATATTTCCCTCTCCTTGAGTAACTTTCTCCTTTTCCCTATGTGACTGGTGCTTCGAAGTCTCATGTTTCGAAGTCCGGCTTTTCAGCAGTGTCTAAGAGACGAGTTTCTTAACTAGATGAGACAGTTTTGTAATTTGTGGGGATTTAGCCGATTTCGTTGTGTGTGAGGACACTGGTGCTGCCGTCGCTTGAAGCACCTTCCACGTCTATGGCGGACTAGGCCTGCATGGCATGGTGGGCCCATCGCTTTGTCCTTCGGTCCTTTAATGACTTAGGCTTGAAAATCTTGCAAGCCTTACAGTGGCCCTCATCGTGGTCCCTCGGAAGACAGAGGTTGCACACCTGGTGCAAGACCTTCCAGGGAAATGTTTTGTTACACTTTGGCCAAAATTTAAAGGGAGTATTTTCCATGTCTTATTGGAAGGGCAGCCTGGTGATTAGAAAGGGGAGTAAGGGAAATATAGATTCTCTTAGAAACTGACATATGTGTCCACCCCCCACTTTCCCTACTGTTTAGGCTGAGGCCCGTAGCGGCCTTCCGAGGCCGTGAAAGATCGTCGAAGTAGGTTGTGCAGTCGACAAATATTGTCCTCAAAACTGTTGTCGAAGTGGTTTGTTGAAGAAACGGCTATAAAAAGGACAGAAAAGAGTGACTAACTCTAATTTTTCATAATAAAATGGCATTGGCCGGAAAGGACCTCCGCTTTGAGTGTCCGATGATGATGGTGGAAAAAAACAATCTGAGTGACCTCGACGCATGAAGGACCATGGGTACAGTGACCGTCACACTAGGGATAGTAATACTGGCACGCCCTGTCGTCCCTTTTTGAGTTCCGAAAACAACAACTGTAATACTCTGCAGCTTCCACTAGATGTTGGCCTATGCAGAGCATGTGATCTAAGCAGATTCCGCACGCCTCAGAAATATGAATATGTATATAGGATACATTACTCACGGTAATCGTATTTCTGATGCTCGTATCTGCTTAGATTCACATGCTATGCATAGGCCGACATCGATTGGAAGCTGCAGAGTATTCCAGTTGTTGTTTCGAACTCAAACAGGGACGTCGACAGGGCGTGCCTGTAATACTATCCCTAGTGTGACGTCCACTGTACCCATGGTCCTTCATGCGTCGCGGTCCCTCAGATTGTTTCGTTTCTGACATGAGGTGAATAGCGTATTGTGCGTACAGGTGTAGCCAAGCAGATAAATATCAGAGAAGCTCATAACATCTACGCACCTTCTCTCAGGGGAGGAAGGGTGGGCAATGTGAATCTAAGCAGATACAATCATCAGAAATACGATTACGGAGAGTAATGTATCCCTATTGAGGCGTGTGGAATTGTGGAATCTGCTTAGATCACATGCTATGCATAGGATTAGGAGAAGGTGGCGAGTTGTTAGAAGGTTCAGTGGAAAATAGATGTTTTAGAACTTCTTGTCCCACCTGTGTGTCTGCTTTGGAATGGGTGTCAATGCAGTAGTGCTGAGTGAAAGTGTGTACTGAGCGACATAGCTGCTTTGCAAATGCTGTCTAAGGGGACATTTGCGATAAATTCTAGAGTAGCTCCTGTGCTCCTTGTGGAGTGGGCTCTTGATGTGAAAGGCAGTGTTTTGTTTGATAATAAATAGCACAGTTGTATGCATCTGACTATCCATCTGGAGATGGCATTCTTGGAAATGCGGTCTCCTTCTCTGCCTGGTGCTACAGAGGCAAACAGTTGGTCTGTTTTTCTAAGCGGTCTGGTCTTGTTTACATAGTAAAGGACTGCCCTCCTTACATCTAATGTGTGAAGTTTTACCTCAGCTGAGCTATATGGATTCTCGAAGAAAGCTGGTAGTTCAATGGACTGGTTTACGTGAAATTTAGAAATTAATTTAGGAGAGAACCTAGGATGTGTATGTAAAACCAGTTTGTCTTTGTGTATGACAAAGAAAGGGTCCTGCACTGACAATGCTTGCAATTCACTAACTCTTGTTATGGAAGTAATAAGCCACTGAGAAGGCAGTTTTGTAAGTCAGGTGTTTAAGACTTGACTTGTGCATAGACTCGAACAGGGGCCCCATGAACTTTGTGAGTACTACATTGAAATCCCAGCCTGCAGTGGTTTTGAGATTGGAGGGTGGAGTCTTTTTACTCCCTCCATGAATGCCTAGATAATCAGCACTTTCCACCACAATACTTTATTCTGGGAGGTGATGTAAGCCGATAAAGCCGCCAGATTTGCCTTTATAGAGTTTAATACTAACCCCCAAGTCTAGCAAGTGGAGCATATCATTTAGAATGTGGGAAGGAGTACATTCTATGGGGTTTACCTAATTACAAATGTTCTCCACTTGTTGAAATAACAGTGTCTGGTGTTTGGTTTTCGTGCCTCCTTGAGGAGATCCATACACCGCTGGGGTAAATTAAGATGTCCGAACTCTATGACCTCAGGAGCCATGCTGCCAAGTTCATGAAGTGTGGTTGAGGGTGAACTGCTATTCCCTCGCTATTCCCTCGTGTTGGGTCAATAGATTGATTTGACACAGGAGTTAGATGTGATCGCACATCGCCAGTTTGCGCAAATGTGGATACCATGGCTGCCTTGCCCACATGTTCAATCTTGTTCACTACTATGCTCATTAAAGGAGTCGGGGGGCGGGAGGGGGCAAGCGTAAGCAAATTTCCCTGACCAGTTCATCCATAGGGTGTTCCACTTGGAGTCTGGTTGGAGGAACCTGGATGCGAAGTCTGGCCATTGCTTGTTTCCTGCTGTAGGGAACAAGTATAGCGCGGGGTAACCCCACTGTGAGAACATGTGGTCTACTTGTGTTCCCCTGGTAGGGGATCTCTGCTCAGAGAGTCTGCTACAGTGTTGAGTACCCCTGGAACGTGTTGGGAGGATAGGAACATCCCCCGTTTGGGTGCCCATCTCCATATTTTCTATGCCAGATTGGACAGATTTGGAGAGTGCATGTATGCTTCCCTGCTTGTTGAGATAGAACATTGCAGTGGTGCTGTCTGTCCAAATTCGAACCGACTGGTTTGTCAGCTGTCTTCAAATGCTTGGAGTACTTTTAATACTGCTAGGAGTTCCAGCAGGTTGATGTGGTACTGTGCAGTGACGCAAGTCCACAGACCATGTGCTGTGTGGTGAAGGTAGTTTGCCCCCCTCCCGCAGAGTGATGCATCTGTTGTAACAACTGTTTGCGCTTCCAGGTTGTGGGAGGGTTTTCCCTTTAACAGGTTCCCCTTTGTCCACAGCGTAGACCACTAGATCGTCCCACTGACCGCTTGCCTCAGACCATTGTTTCACCAACCACGCCTGCATGTGGTGCATGCGGATACGTGCGCGTGGGACCAGGTAAATGCACAACTCCATCAAGCCTAGTAATCGCATTACTTTGCGTATGCTTATCTGGCGACCAGCCTGATAAAGAGGAATTTGCCGTAGCATGTTTTGAACCCTTTCCATAGATGGAAAGACTAACCCTGCTCCCGTGTCTAAGACAGCTCCCAGGAACTGTTTTGTTGTGTTTGGCACAAGGCTTGACTTTTTCTCGTTTATTGAGAAACCCAATTGGAAGAGAAGGTTTATGGTTCTTAGCGTGTTTTGCTTGCAAAGATGGGATGATTACCCTATAATCAGCCAGTCTTCCAGGTAGGGGTACACTGGGATTGCCTTCCTGCGCAGGTGCACTGCTACCACTGCCAGTACCTTGGTGAATACCCTTGGAGCAGATGCTATTCTGAAGGGTAGAACCTTGAATTGGTAGTGCTAGTTTCCTATTTTGAAACGCAGGAGTTTTCTGTGCACTGTGAACATTGAAATATGAAAACAGGCATCTTTCATATCCAGTGTTGCCATGTTGTCTCCCCGTTTTAGCAGGGGGATTACTTCTTGTAGCGTAGTCATGCAGAATTTTTGTGGCTTTACATAAGTGTTTGCAGGGCATAAGTCTAACACTGGGCGCATAGACAGATCTTTCTTTGGCACAAGGAAGTAAGTTGAATAAGGAACAAGTTACTTACCTGTAACTGTTGTTCTCCAGCATGGGTCTGGCATGGATTCACATGCTCATGAATATTCCCCGTCATCAGGCTGGGAATCCTCGGTAAAGAACAATCAGTATCAGTTTCGTTTCTGATCTGTCTTTCGTAGTAGTAACCATTCACTGATCTCTGCGTCATACTGACCACAGCCAATGACTGCCATCTCCCTAAGCCCCGCCTCTGGCAGCCATCTTCAGATTTGGTAGCACGTGAAGTGGCAGTATGACCAAGTGAAGAGCCGCAGTGGGGTAGGCGGGAGGGTTCGCATGTGAATCCATGCCAGACCCATGCTGGAGAACAACAGTTACAGGTAAGTAACTTGTTCCTTCTCCAGCATGGGGTCTGGCATGGATTCACATGCTCATGAATATAAGAATACATAGCAGTACACACATGCACAACCACGGGAGGTGGCAAAAGGCTCAACATTAAGCAATACAACAACTCAACATTAAGCATCTCTTACCTCCTCACCAGGCTCACCTTAAGCGAACAGGTTGCGCAGCACTGCTTGGCCGACCCTGGATTCCTCCCTGGAATCCCGATCGACGCAGTAGAATCTCGTGAAGGTGTGCGTCGACCTCCAAGTAGCAGCCCTGCAGATGTCCAGCAGGGGCACAACAGATAGGAACGCCGTAGTAGCAGCGATCACTCTGGGTGAATGGGCTCTCGGACGGCCTGGCAGCGGTCGGTTAGCCAACCGGTGGCAGTGCATGATGCAGCCGGAGAGCCATCTGGAAATAGAAGACTTCGAGAGAGCCTTCCCTTGATTCACAGGTCCAAAGTTCACAAACAGCTGTGATGTCCTCCGAAAACTCTTCGTGCGGTCCACGTAGAACTTCAGCGCTCTAGCCACATCCAGCGAGTGCAAAGTCCTCTCGGCCGGCGACGAAGGAGACGGGAAGAAAACAGGTAACACCAGGGGCTCGTTAAGATGGAAGTCCGACGGCACCTTGGGCATAAAGGAGGGGTGCGTCCTAAGCACCACCCTCGAGGCATGGAAAGTCAAGTACGGTGCTTTGCAGGATAGGGCCTGGATCTCTCCCACTCGTCGTGCGGAGGTAATGGCCACCAGGAATGCAGTCTTCCACGACACAAACTTCATCGGTGCGGAGTGCATCGGCTCGAATGGGGGCCCCATGAGCCTGGTCAGCACCACGTTAAGTTCCCACGCCGGGGCCGGCGCCTTCACCGGCGGGAACGACCGGAACAGTCCTTTCATAAACTCTTTTACCAGTCGATGGGACCACAGGGACATCCGTCCTGTGGTTCTGGTATATCTGGAGATCGCCGTCAGATGAATCTTAATGGAGGCATGGACTAGCCCAGCCTTTGCCAGCGATAGCAGGTAGGGCAGCACTTGAGGGGCCGTAATCCGTAGGGGGTTGATCTTCTGTGCTCGGCACCAGATATAGAACCTCTTCCACTTGTGACCGTAGCATTTGAGAGTCGAGGACGCCCTGGCCTTTGCAAGAACCTCTCTGCAGTCGGCCGGTATATCGTACCCTCCAAACTCTAGCGCTGCAGGAGTCTAGCCTGCAGGTTCAGCGACGCCGGGTCGTGGTGGAAGATGGCGCCTCCTTCTCTGGAGAGAAGATCCGCGTCCGCCGACAGCTTGATGGATGGGGACGTTGACAAGTCCAGAAGGTCCGGGAACCAGATCTGCCTCGGCCACGCCGGTGCGACGAGGATCATCCTGCACCGGGACCTCTTGAGCTGGTTGATGAGTCGAAGCAGCAACAGCAACGGAGGGAACGCATACAGGTATAGGCCGTCCCAGAGGAACGAGAATGCATCGCCCATGCTTCTCGGCTGGGGAAACCTGCTGGCGAACCTCTGGCACTTCGAGTTTGTCGCTGTTGCGAACAGGTCGATTTGGGGTTTGCCCCATCGTCGGAAGAGTTGATCCACCTGATCCTGGAGCAGCTCCCACTCATGACACGCGCGCAGCTCCCTGCTGAGTGAGTCAGCAATGGTGTTTCTTTCTCCTGCCAGGTGGAAGGGAACCAGGAACATCCCCTGGGCGACCGCCCAGTGCCACAGATCCTGTGCCTCCTTGGATAGGGCTGGGGATCTGGTGCCTCCCTGCTTCCGTATGTAAAACATTGTCGTGGTGTTGTCCGTGAAGATCCGCACCACCTTGCCCTTGAGCGACGGGAGGAACGATTTGAGAGCCTAGAACACGGCTCGGAGTTCCAGGATGTTGATGTGCAGGAGCTTCTCCTCCGGGAGCCAGAGGCCTCTTGCGTGGAGATCTCCGGTGTGGGTGCCCCAACCTTCCAGGGAAGCGTCCGTCGTCACCGTCTCCTGGTACGCCGGCATCTGAAAGTCCTTGGCCGCCGTGAGGTGCGCTCGAACGCCCCACCACTGAATCGCCCGCCGGAACACCTCATTGAGGGGGACCCTGTCTTCGAAGGTGCCCGTCGCCTGCATCCAACGGGCGTCGAGAAATTCTTGAAGAGGGCGCATCCGTAGTCTGCAGAGGCGCACCAGGTAGATGCAAGAGGACATCATCCCCAGTGGCTAGCAGGTGCTGCACTTTGCCCAGAATGGTCTTCGTCCGTTCTTTCGACGGTGCCGCCAGGTGCCTCACTGTATCGAGCTTCGCTCCCAGAAACAGGGCCACCTGCGACGGCACCAGGTTGGACTTTGGGTAATTTATGGCGAATCCCAGGTCTGTGAGTAGCTGGACGGTCCTCGCAGTGTGTTCGACGGCGAGTTCCCTCGTCCTTGAGCGGATGAGCCAGTCGTCCAGGTAGGGGTAGACGTGAATCCCTTGCAGGCGCAGCCGCGCCGCCACAGGTGCTAGGCACTTGGTAAAGACCCTGGGGGCCGACTTCAATCCGAACGGCAGTGCTCTGAATTGGTAGTGGCGTCCCTGGACGATGAACCTGAGGAACTTTTGGTGACTTTTGAGGATGGGAACATGGAAGTATGCATCCTCCAGGTCCAGCGACGATAGAAAGTCGCCTTCCTCCAGCTGTCCCAGCACGTGCTGGAGGGTGACCATCCTGAATTTTTGTGACCTGATATATTTGTTCAAACGACAAAGGTCCAGGATGGGGCGCCAGCCGCCCGTCTTCTTCCTGACGAGGAAGTATCTTGAGTACACCCCGCAGCCCCGGAGCCTCTTCGGGACGAGCTCAATGGCGCCTTTCCTGAGCATCGCCCGTACTTCCAACAGCAGTTGCGGGACGTGATTTTCCTTCCTGGCCACAGGTGGAACGTGAGGGCACTTCTTCAGGAATTCGATAGTGTCCTCTTGCCAGGGTATCCAGCACCCAACGGTCGGTGGAGATGGACTTCCACACGCCGATGAACTTCGTCAGCCGGCCTCCCACCGGGGTGCTTCGGTGGGGGCCCGAGGCCACGGCCGGTTCAGTCCTGCTTGGAGGTGGTGGCCTTGCCGCCCTGGCCACCTTGCCGATGGCGGCGAGGCGCTCCCTGCTTGCCGTGACCCCTGTAGGCCTCCTGAGATGAGGAGCGTGCCGTCTGGCGGTAGGACGACGAGCCACCGCTGGATCCTTTGGAGGCCCCCTGTCTGCCTCCAGAGCTCCGAAAGGGCCGTCATTGCTGAAGGGCTCCTAGGGCGCGGGCCGTCTCCGTCTTTATGGCTTGGAGGGATTCGTCCACCACCTTCCCGAACAAGTTGCTGCTGTCGAACGGCATGCCCAACACCCTGGCTGGACGTCCTGACGGAAGTCGGTCGCCTGGAGCCAACCCCGTCGTCGTAGGCAAACTCCGTTGCCCAGCTGGCGGAACCCGGTATCGGCAATATCGGTTGCCACCATTATGGCATGGTCCGACGCCACCTCGCCTTCTTGAAGTATTTCCAAGGCCTCTGACCTCTTGTCGTCCGGTAGGAAGTCCAAAATGGGGGCCAGCTTAAACCAGAGCTCCCTGTCGTAACGGGGCACGATCGCCAGGGCATTGGCCGCTTTGATCGTCGTCGCCGCCGACGAAATGACCCGTCGCCCCATGGCGTCCAACTTCTTTCCCTCGCCGTCCGGAGGGGAATTCGATGTTGAGGCTCCTGACCCCGCCGCTTTCTTCTTCGCCACCGCCGAGACGACCGAGTCTGGCGTTGGCTGGGCCCTGAGGCACAGCGGAGCAGTCTCGGGGACCCAGTACTTCTTCTCGTACCGGTCCCGTTTGGCTGGTGCAGTGGAGGGGTTCTTGAGTACCGACAGGCCCTCCTCCCAAATGTCATCGATTAGAGGCACCGCAATGACAGTCTTCCTCTTGGCCTTCCAGCGCTGATAGAGGAAACCTTCCTTTTTCTGCTCCTCCGGGCAGAGCTGGAACAATTCGGACACCCTGGCGATCATGGCGTGGAATGAGCCAATCTCGTCGGGCGGAGAGGCCCGTGCGACGGGAGACCCGTTCCGTCGTCGCCGCCCTCAGAACCTGTCGTCGAGCCCACTGCACCGTCATCTCCCGACTCGTGGGAGGATGAGGAGGGAACTGAGTGGGCTGACCTCTCCTCCTCACTCCTGTCCTCTACCACTCAACTCCTCTTTCTTGGTGACTTCAACATCCACCTAGATGCCTCCTGTCCCCCCACTGGACTCTTTCGTGACCTCTGCGACTCTCTCTCACTCTCTATTCTCCCGTCTGGACCTACTCATTCTGCAGGGCACACTCTTGATGCTCTGATCTCTTCTGACCTTCCCCTCTCTGTCCCTCTCTCCACTCCTCTCTCCTGGAGTGATCACTTTCTCCTATCCTCCCACCTCACCCTCCCTACCCCACAGGCAAAGCCACCCTCATCATTGCCACCCACCTTCTCGGTCATCCGACCCATGAGGCGCGTGTCAGTTGCGGCTTTCGCTGCCACCTTCTCGCCCCCCCCTCCCCCCGGCTGACTCCCACCCTGACACAGGCCTCTCCTTGCTCCACTCTGCTATATCTGATACTCATGATATCCTTGCCCCTGTCATGAAAATCCGCCTGAAGCCCAAAGCCAAATGTAACTCCTGGTATGATTCGGATCTCGTCACCCTAAAACGCAAGTGCAGGGTGGCAGAGAGGAAATGGCGTGCTTCATGTTCATCCTCTGACAAACTGGCCTGCCGCCTGCTCCGAAGGAAATACCGTCTCTCTGTTCTCACCAAGAAGAGAGCCCTTATCCAAGCCCGCATCTCTGCGGCATCTAACAACTCGGCTGAACTCTTTAAAATCTGCAAGGAGCTTGCCAACCCTGCTGCAGTCTCTACCTCTCCTGTCCCCTCCCAGGCCCTCGGCACTGCACTGGCCTCCCACTTCATCTCTAAAACTCAGGACATCCTGTCCTCACTCTCCTCCTATCACCTCCCCCCCTCTCTTCCCTGCTCTTCCTCTGGCCCTTCTGCAGCCACCCCTCCTCCCTCCTTCTCTGCCTTTCCCCTTTTTTCTGCTGACAAGGTTTCCAGACAAGTCTGATCTATGAAAGTCTCGTCTAAACAGATTCACCCCTGTACCTCCAAAACTATTAAGGACCACATCGACTCCCTGGCTCCTGCCCTGGCTGACTTTTGCAACCACTCCTTCGCCTCTGGAGTCTTCCCATCCCCCCTCAAGCACTCCCTTGTGCACCCTCTCCTTAAGAAACCCTCTGCCGACCCCTCCTGTCCGGCTAACTATCGCCCAATCTCCATCACTCCCTTCCTGGGCAAGCTCCTGGACAAACTGGCCATCTCCCAGCTTAACCTCCATGCTGAAGCTGTTGATAGTCTCCATGACCATCAATCTGGCTTCAGAGCGGCCAGAAGCACGGAAACTGCTCTCCTGAACATCCGTGAGGACCTGCTCTTGAACCTCGACTCCAACACTCCGTGTGTTCTCATTCTGCTCGATCTCTCTTCTGCCTTTGACACTGTCAACCATGCCATCCTGTTCAACCGTCTCCGTGATAACCTGGGTATCACTGGTCAGGCTCTGGCGTGGCTGACCTCTTTCCTTTCCAATCGACCCTCCCAGGTCCAACTTGGGTCCTTCCTCTCTGACATCTTTTTCTCCACCTGTGGCGTTCCCCAGGGATCTAATCTCTCTCCCTGGCTGTTCAACCAGTATCTGGCACTCCTTGCCCACCGCATCGCCGCCCTCTGCCCCAACTTTCAGTGCTATGCGGACGATACCCAGCTCATTTTCAGGCTACCCTCGGCCTCCTCCCCTCCCTCCCTCATCTCTGACTGTCTGTCTGCTATCCAGGAATGGTGTGCTGCCAATGACCTCTGCCTTAATGCTAGTAAGACTGAGATCCTACTTATCGGCACACCCACTCCCTCCTTCCCTGCAGCTCTCTGGCCGGCCTCTCTTGGCACTCTTCCTGCTCCTACCTGCAAGGCAAAAAACCTCTGGGTCATCTTCGACTCCACACTCTCCTTCTCTCCTCGTATATCTGACGTCTCTAAGAAGTCACATTACCAGCTGCACCTCCTCAGAGGTATTCTTCCCTTCCTCTCCTTCCCCCAGAAGCTCACTGTCTCCCGAGCCCTGGTTCTCTCGAAGCTGGACTACTGTAACAGCCTCTATCTTAATCTGCCTGCCTCCACTCTCCGCCCTCTGCAACTCATCCAGAACAGAACTGCGAGACTTGTCCTTGGCCTCAAGCCCAGGGACCGTATCTCTCCAGGACTGAAATCTCTACACTGGCTCCCAGTGGCTGCGAGGATTAAGTTCAAAACCCTCTGCATTGTCCACAAGGCCTTCTGGGGCCTGGGGCCTAAATACCTTCAACTCTCTCTTCCTAAATATCTTACTTCCCGAGCCCTACGCTCATCCGTCTCCAACTCCCTCAGGGTCAGCCGCTTCTCGAAGCAACGAGCTGGGGGTAGATCTCTCTCCGCGGCAGGGGCCTCCCTCTGGAACAGCCTTCCTGCCTCCCTGAAACTTGAGGAGAACCATCTCCGGTTCCGGAAGCACCTCAAAACCTTCCTCTTCACTTCTGCTTTCTATCTCCCTCTCCCCTGCTAAATTCTTCACCAAAACTGCACTGATTCTGCAACTGGGCCACTCTCACCGACCTCGGTCCTGGGCCCAGTCACTCTTCACTTCCACTGCCTCCCTGGCAACCCCTGCACTGCGGGACTGTCTCTGTATCACTACAGCCCCCCCCCCCCCCAGCACTTGTCTGCACTTACCTTGCACTTGCCACCAGCTGGCCCTATTTATTTATTATTTTATTTCTATCCTTCTTATTTGTACTGCACTCCCCCCCCCTTCCCCTCCCTTGCACTTTTTCCCTTCCCCCTACCCCTGCACTTGCGCGGTCTGAATGACACCTGGCCTAGTAGGATTGTTGTCTGTCTTCCCCTTGCTCCCCCCTCACTGCCTCGTCGCGCCTTGAAACACTTGTGTATAGGCGCGTTACAAATGCCATATCATATCATATCATAACTGCAGGCCTTACGGGGGCGAGCGGAGGAGAGGGTTGGGTCCTCCGTCGTTTGTTCTGAGGACTTCCCGATGGGCGAGATTGCGGGTCCTCCGGCCTGGGCCGTGGTAATCTCGTCCTTATCTCAGAGCATAAGGACTGGATCGCAAAGAAAATGGCCGCCGAGCTATCCTGAGACCTAGGTTCCGGCTGCGCCGGAAGGGAAGGCTGCTCTTCCTCGCCATCGTCGTCTTCCTCGGTTATCTCCCGAGGATATTCCTTGCGGGATCGAACCTTCTCGAATTGGACTTCAAGATTCCTCACGACCTCGGTCAGTTCCCCCTCCGAGGCTGACTCCGAGCTCGAGGAGGCTACCGTAACTCCCCCCTTTTTCCATCACGGGGGCCACGACGATGGGCTGAAAAGAGGATTTCCTCCTTGGCGACAGGGAAACTCTAGTCACGGAGGCAGTCTCTGCTGGCGGGGTCTCTGCCGGCTTGGCCAGAGTCGCCGCGATCGCCTCGATAGAGGCCTTTGCCTGCTGGGTAGGGGCCTTCACCACCTTAGGTGCGTCCTGGGCCTTCTCCTTAGGGGGAGGGGCGATGCCTCGCTCCCCCTCTCCCGAGATCGGACGGGGCTTCTCCCGAAGCTTACCCGGGGTCTCGGACTTCCTCTTCCCCGAACCGGAGCGCTGGCTCGTGGTTGACGGTGCCGGGGAAGGTGCGCCCTGCCTGGCGACCAAAGAGCCCGACCTTTCGGCGCTCCCAGAGCCAGTGGACTCGCAGCGCTTAGCCTGGTGTTGGGCCCCCGTCGCCGGGGCGCCCGCACAGGACTTAGAAGCCCGCTCTGACCCTTTCTTCTTCTTCTCACCCGTTGAGCCCTTCTCCAACCAGCTGGCGAGACGGGATCGACGGTTCCTCATGGTCCGCTCCGACAAGTTCTTGCAGAACTGGCAGTCCTTCTCTACATGAGTCTTGTCCCCATGAAGACAGTAGAGGCATTGCGAATGTTCGTCCTCCTTAAACACATTCTGCAGCCCGCATCCAGGGCAGCTGCGAAACAGCTTGGGTCCGGGTGACGAACTCGCGTCTTGGGCCATCTCGAAGTAGGCCGCAAATCTTCTGGAATCCTCCAAGAGGTTGATTCGACGAAATCTTCACCCTTGAGGGGCGTAGGAAAATCCTGCAACGGGTACCCGTTAACGGGAGTAGAAACGGTGGAGCTTGAGGCTCGATTAATCGAAAAAAAGTGAAAATTCACCTGAAAAAGCGCGAAACACGCAGCAAAAGCTCAAGAGCTAAACACGTGGGGCTCCCAACACTTGAACGTGCGGTAAAAATCTGAAGATGGCTGCCAGAGGCGGGGCTTAGGGAGATGGCAGTCATTGGCTGTGGTCAGTATGACGCAGAGATCAGTGATTGGTTACTACTACGAAAGAAAGATCAGAAACAAAACTGATACTGATTTTTCTTTACCGAGGATTCCCAGCCTGACGACGGGGAATATTCATGAGCATGTGAATCCATGCCAGACCCCATGCTGGTGAAATACCCTTGTTTGCAGGTACGATCTCTATGGCGTCCTTGCATATCAGTGCACTGACTTCCCAAAGAAGGATTAGTTGTTCTTCCCTCGTTGATATTCTTTGACGCAGGGGATGGTTTTTGGATGAGCTCCACATAATAAGCTCCTGCTACTGTCGATAGTACCCACTTGTCTGGGGTGATTCCATGGGAGAGGACCTGTACCGGGCTGTCATTGCTTAGGAGGTGTAACTCCATCTCTAGATTTGGATGATCTCCCCCGGCGACGAGATTGGCGCTGGCCTCTTTGGTATCCCTGTGGGGCTTGGCCCTGGTTGTTATTCCAGGAAGGGCCCTGACCCTGTCCATAACCGGAGCCTCAGAGTTTTGGACCCGAAACCAACGAAAATTACTTCTGCCTCTTTGGCCTGGTGGTTTGTTGGTCAGCTGGCCCAGAGATTTTAGGGTGCCATATTCCTCTTTGGCAGACTTTAAGGCATATTCTAAGGCTTTGCCGAATAAGACTGTCAGTTCCACTGGCATGCTAAGTAGCGTAGCCTGGGTCTCGAGTTTAAAGCCAGACTGGCGTAGCCCAGGGTGGCGCTTGATTATGGTCCCTTCAGCAATAATCCTGCCCGCATTATCTGCGGCATCTACGTTATTTTTAAGAGTGCAGCTGGAAGTTGCTTTGCCGTCAGCTGCTACCAGGGCTAGTTGTGACTTTAAAGGCTCAGGAGCAGAAGCTATCAGGTTAGTCATTTCGTACCATTTGTGGCAATTATAGCTTGCCAACAGTGTCCAATTGTTGTCGATTCTGATCTGGAAAGCTGCTGAAGTCGCTACTTTCCTCCCCATAGTATAGAGCTTCTTGCTCTCCTTTTCTGGGGGTGCCTCTGAAGAGGCTAGTGGTGTTCCTGCCCTTTTACGGGTCAAGGTAACCACAAGCGAATCCGGCTTAAGCTGGCCCCTGATATAGAGCGGGTCAGACGGCGCAGGGCGGAAACATTTATCTACCCGCGGGTTTACTGCCTGTGTCTGGTTAGGTGTCTCCAGGGAAGGTTGACAAACTGTAGAATTGGTATGAATTGGGTGGCAGCCTTCTTGTCCCCCAAAATATCTTCAAAGTCTTTATCTAGCGGAGTCTCTTGAGTTTGGATACCAAAGTGTTCAGCTGCTTTAATTATTATGTCGTTGTGGAGAGGCTGATTGTCCACTGGCGAATCGGCCGCTGGTGAGTCCTGATGAATTCGAGAGGCCAGGGTATACAGCTCTTCCTCCTCACCAACATCATAATGATCAGATTGCTGCTAGTTTTCAGTATCATGCTCAGTATCAGTATGAACATCATACAGTTCACCTACTACTGGTTGGACTGTACTTAACAAAGGTAGAGACTCAGGTCAAGCTTTTTTTAGCTGTGGGCTGGGAGCTAGAAGCCTCAGCTGTAAATTGAAAGTTTTGGCAAGCCTGTGGGATTTTTTCGAAGAAATTGGCCATAAAGGTAATTCTAGTCATTACCCTGTCTATGTCTTCCGCAGTCCACTGGGCTGAACTGGGAATGACACCAGGGTACTGAGGGGTGGAATCTTGTCCTAGGGGTGTAAGATGGCCCTGGGGTGTGGACCTGCCCTTGTTCTTTAAGGCTTCTACCAATGAACCTTCTTCTTGTGGGACAGAGTGTTTTTCCTTAATAGTAGGTGTAGACTTTTCTTTATTTGATTTATCTTTACGATTATGGCTCTTGGAGGAGTGTTTCTTGGAGTGCTTGGACTTTAGCAGGTTCTCAGGGACGTGTTTTTTTACTAGGTGGGATAAACTAGTATTTTTTGGGGCTACAGCCGTTTTCGATGTAGAATGTCGACTTTCGGCACTGGAGCGGACCACCGCCTCGTCTACCGACTTTCAACGTCCGGTTGTTGTTTTGGGAATAGCGTCTTGACAGTCTTTAGATTTGTGGGGCCTGTCATGGGGCGATCGGGACCTTGAGTGCCCAGAGGACAGGGATTCAGTGGATCTCCCTCTTGTTGATGCTCTATGTGGGCGTATGGTCGACGGTGTCGAATCCTTGCCCCCGGGATGTGTGTTTAGTGACGGGGTAGTGGTAGTGCTTTCGCCGCTGGGTGTCATCCCCGTAACAGAGGCGCTGGCCTGTCTTTTGGGTTCAGGGGCCTGCACTTGGGAACCTAACGGTTCCCCGTCGCCCTCGCTGTCTGTAAAGACTGCGACACTGCTATCACTGGAGGCTCCCTCCATGTCCATGGCAGCCTCGGCTTGCATGGCGTGATGGGCCCAGCACTTCGTACTCCAGTCTCGAAGAGTTTTTGGTTTGAAGAGCTTGCAGGCTTGACAATGCCCCTCGTCACGGTTGCGTGTTAGACACAAGTTGCTGTCACGCTTACCTCTGGTGCCCTGCAGGAATGCCAGGTCCGGACGGTGCTGCAGATTGGTCCCCGTGCCAATCCCCCTTTCACCCGGTCGTATGTCCAAAACCACGCCTCCCGCCACCTGTCTCCAGAAGGAAATACCTCCACAGAAGCAGTGAGGTTGGGAGGGGTTTGGGTGTGTTCGGGACTTGCGTTCTGGTGTCCAGGGATGTGGTGGAACCTAAGGGGCGAACAAAGGGTAAGTGTACTGTAGGAAGTGCCGTAGTTTTCCCCCCTTTTCCCTTCTCCTTCCCCCGGTCCCCTTAAGCTGCGAGGCTGGCTGGAGCGTGTGGATGCAGCTCACCTGTGGTTCTGTGTATGCACTCGCAGCTCCGGAGATGGGTTCCGGAAGATGGGTTGAAGCTGGTAACAGTCTCTGTCCCGGTTGTGCTATCTTTGTTAATTGTCTTATGTTCTTTCGCTCTCTCTCCAGGTGTGGGAACGCAGGCATTGACCTGGTGGAGGAGCCTTGCAGGAGACTCGCTCGTTCCGGGATACAGGTAAGTTCTGGAGTTCTTAAGTGGAGGGTGGTTCTGACGGGTGATGGAAGAAAGATGGACACTAACCCTGTTGCTTGCTTTCGAACAGGGCGTCGGGCACCAAAAGCAGAGAGAGCCTGGAAGACCAAGGGCGAATAGCAGGTCCCCGCGGATGCGAGGAGGATGAGCCCGTTAAACAGGATGCTGAAGGCTGCAGACCGTAATGAAAGGCCAAAGTCTTGAAGGACGCTGGAGGATGCCGAAGCACCGAAGGATGCGGACCGACCAAAGGATGCTGAAAGATCCAAGGATGCTGAAAGATCCAAGGATGCTGAAGGACCCAAGGATGCTGAAGGACCCAAGGATGCTGAAGGACCCAAGGATACTGAAGGAAGCTCTTGATCGAGGAGCTCAACGCAGGAAGTTGCTTGAGCGCAGGAGCGGTAAGCGAAACACTACTCTTGTTAGGAGCAGATACAACGCCAAGCACAACGTGTGGTTCGGGGCATGGCTTTATAGTCCTGCGCCACACCCTGCCGGCACTAGATGCGTAAGGGCGTTGGCTTTATGCACGTGCCAGGTGAATCACTGCACGTGCTGGGCTCGCACGTGCCCCGTGCTTCTTGGCTGGTGATGGGCTGTGCCCTTGCCTTCCGCTCTTTCCTGCGGGCCGCAACCAGACCTCGCCCACCCACACACTGTGCCAGCCAGCATCCCTGTCCACCTTTTCCCTATTGTGTAATGGGGGGTTTTCCCTCCACCTGTTAGCCCGCCACCCCAGGGCCTGTAAAGTGGTTGTGACAGTTGCACACCAGGTGCTTGTCTAGCCACAGGAATTTTTAATTGCACATGGGGCAGAATTTAAATGGGGTTCTATCCATGTCTAAGGGGAATGGCAGTCAGGCGAAAATGGGAATGGAGGGGAAAATGCATTCTACATTGACCGCCCCCCACTCTCCCTACTGTAAGGGCCTAGGCCCAGTGGGCCTTCCAATGCCTAAAGGGTCAGTCGAGTCTGGAAGTCGGTAAGGAAAAGGACAGGAAGAGTATATTCATTTTTATTTGTCATAAGAAAATGTTGTAAGCCAAAATGAACTCTGCGATAAGTGTCCGCTCACGATGGTGGAAAAAAACAATCTGAGGGACTTTGACGCATGAAGAACCATGGGTGCAGTGGACGTCACACTAGGGATAGTATTACTAGCACGCCCTGTCGACGTGCCTTTGAGTTTCGAAAAAACAACAACTGTAATACTCTGCAGCTTCCACTAGATGTCGGCCTACGCAGAGCATGTGATCTAAGCAGATTCCACAAGCCTCAGAAATATATATATATATGATACATTACTCACTGTAATCGTATTTCTGGTGCTTGTATCTGCTTAGATTCACATGCTCTGCATAGTCCGACATCTAGTGAAAGTCGCCGAGTATTACATTTGTTTTTGAAACTCAAAAACGGATGTCGACAGGGTGTGTTAGTATTACTATCCCCAGTGTGACGTGTACTGTACCCAAGGTCCTTCACGCATCGAGGTCCCTCAGATTGTTTATTTCTGGCATGAGGTTGCATGAAGTGTAGCGTGAGTACAGATGTAATAAAGCAGAAATAGACATAGTCCAGAAAAACATCTAAGCACCAAGGGAGGGCCCATGTGAATCTAAGCAGATACAAGCACCAGAAATACAATTCCAGTGAGTAATGTTTTTCTTCGGGAGCTTGTGTATCTGCTTAAATCACATGCTCTGCATAGATTAGCGAGCAGTATCTGGAGAAGGAGGTGGGAAGTGAGACGCTACAGCGGCAAAGATGTTTTAGGACCGCTTGTCCCATCTGTGAATCTGCTTTAGATTGTGTGTCAATGCAATAAATATGTGTGAATGTATGGATGGAACTCCATGTAGCAGCTTTGCAAATCGTGTCTAGAAGGACGTTTGCAATGAAAGCTAAGGTAGCTCCTGCACCTCTGGTAGAGTGAGTCCTGGGGGTGAAAGGTAAGACTTTCTTGGATAGTGAATAGCAGAGCTGTATGCACCCAACTATCCATCTGGAGATGAGGGTTCTTTGATATGTGATCGCCTTGTCTTTCAGGTTCTATGGAAACAAAGAGTTGGTCTGTTTTCCTTAGAGGTTTAGTTTTGTGCACATAGTACATCAGGTGTATGGAGGCTTCCTTCTGCTGAGTTTGATAGATTTTGGAAGAAGGTAGGGAGTTCTATGGATTGATTAACACGGAACCTTGAAATGAACTTGGGTGAGAAGCTAGGATGTGTGTTCGGAGGACAACCTTGTCCTTGTGTATTATGAAGAAAGGGTCATGTACAGACAAAGCCTGTAGCTCACTGACTCGACTTCTAGAGGTGATAGCTACTAGGAATGCAGTCTTGTAAGTACGATGTTTTAGGCTGGCCTTGTGCATAGGCTCCAAGGGTGGACCCATGAGTGTCGAGAGCACAACATTGAGATCCCAACCCGGGGGAGGGTTGGAATTGAGGGTATAGCCTCTTTACCCCTTCCATGAATGCCTTAATGACAAGAACTTTCCACCAGGACACCTTTTCTGTGAAGTGGTGTAAGCTGATAGGGCTGCCAGATTCACTTTGATGGAGTTAAATACTAGGCCGGAGTCTAGTAGGTAAAGCATGTAGTGTAGAATGTTAGCTGGGGAACATTCTGTTGGGTTTAGTGTTTGTGACCTGCACCATATCACAAATCTCTTTCACTTGTTGAAATAGCAGTGTCTGGTGTTGGATTTCCGTGCCTCTTTTAGGATATCCATACACCTTTGTGGAAGATTCAAGTGGCCAAATTCTATGACTTCAGGAGCCAAGCTGCAAAGTTAATAGATTGAGGGTGCCGGTGGAGAGATGCTCCCTTGTGTTGTGTTAGCATGTTGTACGGGCACGGGAGCCTAATTGGGTCGCAAATCACCAGTTTGAACAGATGTGGAAACCAAGGCTGTCTCGATTACATAGGAGCAACCAGGATTAGAGTTACTTGTTCCTGGTGCATATTGTGCACTATTTTGCTCTGGACTGGTGTCGGGGTGAGCGGGGGAGCGTAAGCACATTTCCATGACCTGTTCATCCATAGAGCATTCCCCTTGGACCCTGGTTGGGGAAACCTGGACGCAGAGTCTGGGTATTGTGCGTTTAGGGTTGTGGTTAACAAGTCTAACGGGGGTAACACCATTGTGAGATTATTCTGTCTAGGATATCTCTGTTGAGTTGCCACTTGCGTTCTTCTAGTAGAGGGTGTCTGCTTAGAGTGTCTGACCGAGAATTGAGTTCCCCTGGAACATGTTGAGATGTTAGGAACATGTTCCGCTTGAGTGCCCACTTCCATATTTTTTGGGATAGCTTGGACAGACTTTGAGTGTGTGCCTCCTTGCTTGTTTAGGTAGAACATGGCAGTGGTGCTGTCTGCGAGGACCTGCATTGTTTGACCTTTGAATATTGCTGAAAGGCTTGAAGAGCCTTGAGGACTGCCAATATTTACAGGAAGTAGATACGTCTTTGGGCTGTGGAGCATGTCCACTGGCTGTGTGGTGGAGGAAGTGAGCGCCCCATCCGGCGAGTGAGGGATCTGTAGTGAGGATCGCTTGTGCTGGTGGAATGCGAAAGGGTTTTCCTTTTAGCAAGTTGTCCCTGGGCCACCAGCAAAGAGCCTGTACCAAGGTTAGCAAAATAACCACTAAATCGTCCCACTGACCGCTTGCCTTAGTCCATTCCATCCCTGCATTGGACGCATGCGCAGGCGTGCATTTGGAACCAAGTGAATTCATGAGGTCATCATCCCAAGCAAGCGCATTGCTTTGCGTAGTTTTTATTTTTTTTATTTCTTTATTATTTTCCATAACAATACAGTAATACAGACAAGGTACCTTTATGAAGCCACTGAATATTGGTAATAACTCCCACCTCCCTCCTTCCCCCCATAGACCAAGTATATAACAGTGTGCTGCAGTCTCTGTTCACCAAAGGTTAGTGTGGGTTGTCCGGGTCACCATTGATTGAGCTGTCTTCCTCTGGGCGGATGCTTTGCGTACAGTTATCTGGCGACCAACCTTGTAGTGAGGTACTTGCAACAGCATATTTTGTACTCTCTCTTTTGAGGGGGAACGGCAGCTCCTCTCCTTTGACTTTAGAACAGCCCCTAGAAATTGTTTTATTTGGCTGGGGACTAGGCTTGATTTCTTTTTGTTGATGGAGAACACCAGATTGAAAAGAAGGTCTATTGTCTTTTGCGTATTTAGTTTGGAAATCTGAGGAGATTCGTCAGTGATTAGCCAATCCAGATAAGGGTATCCTGGGATGGACCTTCTGCGCAGGTGTGCTGCCACTACCTCGAGTACCTTTGTGAATACTCTTGGTGCTGAGACGATGCCGAAGGGGAGTACTTTGAATTTGTCGTGAACTCCTGCTATCTTGAAACGCAGATATTTTCTGTGCGCAGGGTGCATTGAAATATGAAAGTATGCATTTTTCATATCCAATGTTGCCCTGTAGTCCTCCCATTTTAGAAGTGGGATTACCTCTTGGAGCGTGGTCATGCAAAACCTTTGGGGTTTGACATTTGTTCACAGGGCACAGATCTAATACTGGGCGCACTGAAAGGTCTTTCTTTGGCACAAGGAAGTATGTTAAATAAATACCCTTGTTTACCTGGAACGATCTCTATGGCGTCCTTCTCCAGCAGTGGCTTTACTTCTTCCAACAGTATGAGTTTTTCATCTGTTGACATTTTCCTGTTTCTTGGCAGACGGTAGGATGTTTTTTCTAACAGCTCGATACAATTCCCGCTTCCTGACACGGTGGAACGCCCACTTGTCCGACGTTATCGCCTCCCAAGCGTGGGTGAAGTGGGAAATTCGGCCTCCTACTGGAGTGGCATGGGAGGGGTCCTGAAGCGGTGCATCATTGTTTGGGAGAGGTAGAGTCTCTCCCAGGTGAGGTTCTACACCTTCCTCTGCCCCTTTTATTTCCTCTTTGAAAATTGGAAGGGGAACCTTGGCCTTTGCGATTGGCCCCAAGACGAGGTCTGTCCACCTCGAGTGTAGTCCGAGGAACATTGAGCACCCCGACACAGAAACCTTCTAGAGTTTGAGGAGCCCTGTTGAACACAGGGCTTGTTTGTCAACTGGCCAAGGGATTTGAGTGTCATATTCCTCTTTAGTACTCTTAAGGGCGTCTTCGACGGCCTTTCCGTATAATACATTAGGCTCCACTGGCATGTTTAGGAGGGTTGCCTGAGTTTCTAACTTAAACCCTGATTGTCTGAGCCAGGCATGGCGCTTGATGAGAGTACACTCTGCTATAATGCGTGCTGCATTATCTCCCGCATCAAGGTTATTTTTCAGGATGCAGTTTGATATCTGCTTGCCTTCTGTAATAGTCTTTAACAACTGAGCCTTTAGGGATTCTGGGACGGCTTCGATTTGACATTCCATTTGTGGAAGCCGTAACTAGCCAGAAGCGTAGTGTTGTTGGTGATTCTGGTCTGGTATGCTGCAGAGGAAGCAACCTTTCTCCCAAAAGTATATATCTTTTTTGCTTTCCATGTCTGGCGGGGCTTCTGCCGATGGCAGGGGAGTGTCTGCCCTCTTTCTGGTGGTGGTGAGCACTAACAAATCTGGTTTAAGCTGACCCCGAATATACAGGGGGTCATTGGGAGCTGGTTTGAATAGTTTTACTATTCTGGGGTTGACCGCCCTTGTGAGACTAAGCGCCAATAGGGATGGCTGGATGCGTCTTTGTACAGTCTGCAAGAGCGGAATAAACTGGGTGGCAGACCTTTTGACCCCCAGAATGTCTTCCACAAAGTCTTTGTCGACCTGTGCTTCTTGAGTGTTGATGTTAAAGTGTTGTGCTGCCTTAAGAAGAAGCTCATTGTACTGTAGTTGGTTATCAATGGGCGAATCTGCTACCGGCTGATCCTGGTGGTCTGGAGACTGGATTACGTAAATGTCATCGGCATAAAATTGGTCATGGTCTCGACTATAAAGGTCCCTTGGGTCCCTGGTTCTTGTGACCCTGAGGGGTCGTCACAGTAGAAGTCCTGAGAGGGGTCTTGGTAGGTCGAGGCCAGGGTGCCTAGAGCAGAGGTTGTGGCTCAAGGCAAGACTTTTTGGCAGGGTGCTGCTTTGCCGAGGCCCCTGGCTGTGAGGCATCTTTAAGGGATGACAGTTGGTCTGGGTGTCTGTCCATAAAGTCCACAGAACTTGACATCCTTCTTAAGATTTTATTAAACTGTTCAGGTGTATAGTCATATGAAGGTGGGAAGCCTGACATGATAGGGGTGGCCTTGGAGGGAGTTTGATCTTTGTGGTGCATAGCCCCTTAGAGAGAGACTACGGGGGGAAATTGCAGCCTGTGTGCTTTTTGAGGCCAAAGGCATTGAAATGTGCGATTTTTTTCATAGGCCTCACTTCAAGCAGTGAAGCACTGACGTGTTTCTTAATTAACTCCTGCATTTTCTGTGTTTTCTTGGGGAAAGCCAAAACACCTTTTGCCGCCTGTTCTTCAGCATGCAAAAGGAGGGCCTTTGTGTGCTGTGTCCGAACCAACCTTCAGTTTCGGAGGCCTTTCTTGGTTGAAAGCATAATAGATGGCCCAGAGGACAGTGAAGAACCTGAAGCTTTCTCCGTGGACACTGCGTGGGCTTCGACGCTCGACGGTAGTGTCTAAAGTCAGCCGTGGGGTATGTTTTTAGTGTCTTGTGTGTGCTCTGGCCGCTGGGTGTCTTCTCCATCACGGAGCCGCCGGCCTGCTTCTTGGAGTCGGGGGCCGCACATGGGGTTCCGACGAACCCAGCTGGCCTTCGGAGTCACTCATGGCCCGATACTGCACTAGCTGGAGTCTTCCGTCACGTCGATGGAGGCTTCAGCCTGCATGGCACGAGAAGCCCAGCTTTTGGTCCGCAGATCCTTTAAGGTTTTAGGTCAAAAAAGTTTACAGGATATGCATACTTTTTCGGGGTGATCCCTCAGGAGACCGTAATTGCACACTTGGTGCGTGTCCTTCCACAGGAATTTTCAGTGGCAGATAGGGCAAAAATTAAAGGGAGTTTTGTCCATTATTTTTTACAAGGGCAGATTGGCGAGAAAAAGGGGAAGGGGATGACAAAATATGCATTCTCTAAAGAGGTCAGTACAAAGAACTCTCCCTGCTGTAATGAGCTGAAACTCGAAGAGGCCCATGTAAGCCGCCTCTGGTTGTCGATCAGTTATTCACAACGATGAGGTTGTTCTTCGAAAGCTGTCGAGCAGTCTGTTGGCCGTGCAGCAAAGCTAACAATAAAGGAAAGAAAGATTCTACAACTAAACTTTCAACTAATTAAAGGCATCAGCCTGGAAGAGAACTCTGCATTTGCGACCGACTTCGGTGGCAGAAAAAAAAACAATCTGAGGGGCCTCGACGCGTGAAGGACCATGGGTACAGTACACATCACACTAGGGATAGTATTACTAATACATCATGTCGACGTCTGTTTTCGTGTTTCAAAACCAAATCTTGTAATCCTCTGCGACTTCCACTAGATTTCAGAGCATGTGATCTAAGCAGATCCACAAGCTCTAGAAATATATATATATATATATATATATATATTCTTTCTTCTTTACAAATTAGCACCTTAAATACATTCAATCATACCTCCACGATTCAATAAAACAAAAAGGCAAGCTTTCCTCCTACACAAACCTCATTATGTAGCTCCTCTATTGACATCTGTTCCAGATATGAACATCTGCTTTAAATTGACTGTACTATAAAATAAAAAAAAGCTCTAGATCAACTTCTGAAGTGTTGCTCTTGTTACTGAAGTATTTCTATCCTGCCCAAGGCATGATATTATAAGATAGGTTATTTATAATGCGTTTAATAACTTGAGGTTTCTAAGCACGGACCCGGGGATCAAACCTGTGGTGCTCCGTGTCGTCTTGCTTCAAGGCGAGCACGTTGCCCATTGAGCTATCCTCCCGAGGCATGTGAAACTTTTCTCGCCCCCACTTTAGCTATTTACAGTTTATATTGCCCATTAACTGCAATGTAATCTGAATTGGTATCTAATCCATTTTGTTGTTATCAAACCATGGTGTATCTAATATGTCTAATAGTGACTTCAGTTACCAGAAGTATGTTGAGTCTACTGATTACCTATGTCTAATAAATAGTGTATGTTTGCACTTACCTTTGTGGACCACTTGTTCCTTAGGATTTGATATTCATACCTGTACTACACCAAGGCTGCCACCTCCCGAATCCAAGCATAGCTGCTCAGCAACGTTAACATCGAGTTTGGTGTAGACCTTAAGGGCAAACTGGTTGCACCTTTAAGTTTGCTTCACAGAACTGCTCACCAGATTAGGCATGGAAAAATCCTCTCATCAATACCCATTAATTTACCTGGATTTGTCACCTTCTTGAAGAAAGTAAAATCTACTTAGAGTCCATGCTAAAGGTGGCCTTGTGAGTTTGGTCTCACACACCTTGGCTGATCGATTTAAAGATGCACAAATAGATTCTAATCATACTAAATTACTTGTTTTTCATGTACCCACATGAGAAGACTATTTATAATAATACAATGGGTAGTACTGATTGTATTACCTTGTCACAGATGGCACAAAAACTACTCGAAGCCTCAGATGGTTCAAAGGTTTTTCTTTTTTCTAGAAAGGGTCCTATGGCCAACCCTCTCTCTTGCTTGAAATGTACCTCCTCCTTAGCCCCAGGCGTGCCTGACCCCTGGATACTTGACACTGAACGTTAACCCCTACTGTCTAAATTCTGTCTTGTACTAAACATGAGGTTCACAAGGCAGAATTGCCTTCCCCAACTTTACTCCATAAAGGGACATTCTTACTGCCCATATTCTAACCAGTGGTTGGTATTCTATACAGGTAGTGAATTGTGCCCTACATCCCCATACTTGATTCAGTCATTCTACCAGGTTCACTTTCTCCACTCTCTTGACTCCCCACTACACTCTCTCTACAAAGACACTGGGCCTCATTACAAGTCCGGCGGTAACCCTGCCGGTGCTACCGGCGGGTTGCTGCCGGACTCATAAAATTTTACCGGCACGTGTGACTTCCCGGTGCCACCGGGGGATTACAAGTCTTGCGGCCTGGGAAGTAAGGTGCCGGTAAAATGTAAGTCCCCATTCCCATAGAATTCTGAACAGTGCTGGCGCTTCCGTGAAGGGGCTGCCTATCGTGGACGCTGCGCCCGGCAGGGTCACACAGCAGCCAGGGCAGACAAACACATAGTTTACCAGTCCAGAAACAAGGGTTCCCATGAGTTTACAGGTACCCTTGTTTCTGGACCGGTAAACCGGTAAACTTGTAATGAGCCCTCTGCCTCTATTCTCACCTCGCTCTATTATTCTGTCCCTCCAATGTCACTTGTTTCTTCTAGGCCTCGCATCTCACCACTATGCCCTCCTCCAGTCCACTGCTCCCTCCTCCACAGATTCCCTCCTCTCACTCCGTTTCATTCTCTCCACATCAACTACTTACACTAACTTTGATATCCACACTCGCCACACTAACACATACTTTAATCAGTACCACTTGCACTCACTAACCAATACCTCACCTCCTCCAGTAATTGCTTCCACAATCCGAGGCTGCTTCCTTCCTCCTGCTCGTTTTAGTCTGCTGCCACCTTCTTTGACTTCACCTGAACAATCCATACCTTCCTTCTTCCTATGTTCCCCCTTCTCCTGCCATTGTCTCACTTCTCCTTTTCCATCTATCCATGTCTTTCACTCCAGGAGTGTGACTTAATCAGAAGAAATATTAGAACAGCGGGATAAGCCCTGTCCACCAAGCAGGCCCGTCAGAGAATACTGATAGTGGACTGAGGCGTTCCATGCCCATGTTGGGGGACTTGGCTCCAGGTGCCCCCCTGGAGAGTAGTTTGTTGGGGGGGGGGGGTTTATTTTGTTCCGGTGCAGGACACCTATTTACCTATTTGCGTCCATCCTTCTAATGAGAGGTCGCGGACCGCGCGTAGCACTGGAGGCTCTCTCTCTTGGTCTCTATCTCTGTCTTGTCTTGGCTCATAGATTTGTCTACTACAAGACCCAGTAAGAGTCTGGCAAGCACTTTGTACACGAGGCATAATGTGAGACAAAGGTCTACTGCTTAACAGCATGCTGGCATGGGGTGGGGGATAGGTACTAGGACACTCAACTGCCAGTGGATTGCTCCCTGGTAGGTATCCCAGCCCTTGCTAAGAGGGGTATCCATCCCCTCTTGCCAAGGCCAGTATCCTGGCATTGTCACACTTAGATTATCTTGACCAATTACTTTCCCGCATTATTCCAGAGGACAGTGAAGGGTCTATAAAATAGATTTGCATTAAAAAGACCCGCCAAAGGATTGGCCACCAGGGGGCGCAGAGATGCACTAGCACATCTGTGTCGCTCACCTTCTGCGGGGCGCATTTTGGTGTGGAGCCTCCTCGAGCAACCCCCAATAAGTTGCACCTGTGACCCCCCTGGCGAGCCCACACTCCAAGCTACCTGAGCGTGAAAGAGCAGACCCGGAGGCCCCTGTCTTCACCTTGCAACACAGTGGGAGGCCGGCAGCAGCACCACTCCCATTCCTTGTCACAGCTCCAAAAATAAACGTAACCGAGGATGCTACCCCAGAGCGGGCCCACTCCCACCTCTACCACGGGGAGCAACAGGGTGCTCGACCACCCAGAGGAGTGGTCCGATCGGCGAGCACTGGACCTGTGAGGGAGTGGACTGCCTCTTTGTCCTGGGCCATGACTCGCTCTCCATCTCGGCGAGGCAACAGACCGGCAGCAAATACAGAAACAAGGTGAGCAGCCTGAGGTGAGGGGGCTCGCCATCCTGATCCGCACCACAGTCCGACCTTTCTGCTGACAGCTTGCGGAGCCCGCCGGCCCAACACAAGCCTTCATAGAAGCTGGAGGCAAAGGCCAACAGGGTGCCTGGGACTATATTAATCATGGGTGCCCTCCGCCCCCAACCCCGGGAATGAAGCATCGAATAGCAACGGAAGGGCCCGGGGGCAGCCAGTGATCCCCTCAGGAGAGAGGGCACAGGAGCGGGAGGAGCCCTGCGGGGCGCCAACTCCCCCAGGGGGCCCAGGAGGTGGGTTCAGTGGAGATGGAGGTGCCCGCCACCTAATGGGTCCTGTCTTGGAGAGAGGAATAACCTGCAGCAATCAGGAGTGAGGGTCCCAACCTCTCCCAGCTCCGTAGTGGAAGGACAGCCAAACCAGGACACCGGGACTGGGTTCAAGGCCACCACCATATCCCTTTTCTCTGGCAAAGGGATCGGGTGGTGGACTAGAACCCTGTCCTGACAAACGGCAAGGAGCCCCAGAGGGATGTGTCATGATGCCTACCCCCAGACATCCAGACGAGGTCCATCAATCCAGGAAGCAGGCATCCAGACACCTCTTGAAAACCCAGTCACCCCGACTAGGAGCTATCTGGGTTCAGTCCTGGCGCCGTAGGTGCCAGGCTCATATATGGGATCAGTCCTGGCGCCATAGGCGCCAGGCTCATATGAATAACCTTACCTCATGGAGACCATGCTGCAAAGAATCCAAACCAACGTGAGGCCTGGAAGGAACTACTTGTTTCAGGGACTATTTTTTACTCGGGTGTGGTCTTGGGGAACTTCTTACCTGGGACTACTTTGGAGGCTATTTAAACCATGTCCGATGAGCAGCACACGCTTCGCGTTATTCTGCATCCTGCAGCGTAACGCTCACCGTGCCGGTCAGTCCAGCGTCCAGTCTTCTGCCACGCCCGCCTCGAATCCGGAGCTCCTAGAAAGAAGGGAAAATAAGAAGAAAAGGTTAGAGCAAGAACATTAGCTTCATTCTTCAACAGATCGTGGGTCATTCGCGCATTCGAACAAGGAAAAATACTTTATTTGTATGCGCCGCACCGCCAGCTGCAGCGCCGCGCTATACCTACCAGTCTTCACAGCTCCTCCTCGACCCGGCGCTGCTCCATCATTCATCGCCGAACTCTGGGCACCTAAAGGGGACGAAGAAAGACAAAAGGTGAGCCGTGAAAACCAACAAAGACAATTTCAATTATCATAATAGACTTACCGAGTTACCGCTGGAGATATTATTCTTCTGCACGCCACATCGTCTTACACTGTACCTGTGAGGAAAGAGAAAGCAACAGGTTAAGCACTGACATTTTTCACCGGACAGTGTTAGGTAATACAGACTCTTACCTCAACGCAATCAGCTGCTACGGGACAATCTCCTCTCGAATCAAGCTGCAAGACAAAGGAAGGAATCGGATAAGAGTGAATAACAGACATTTTGAACTCTTACGAACCAAACACTTACGACTCCTCGCCACTTACCTCAGAGTCGATATTCGTTTGGAACTCACCCAATTCCTTCGGACCAGTGAAGTAACTGGTTATCTACGCGCCCCTGCACTCCACTAGGATGGAGAGCTCATCATTCAAAACCATAAGGAGAATAATCCTATGGGTCAAGCAGACGAAATTAAGCAGGCCAGTCCAGTCAGTCACCTCTACTCTACAAGTCACGTTGGTGGAGGCTGCAGCTATCCGGTTCCGACCGTCGCCCCTGTGGGAGCCAGGTGAGCGTAACAGGATGACCACAGTTACAGCCAGCATAAGTGCCGACCCCACAGAGCTCTAAGAGGCACTCACACTGCCTCTAGAGTCAAAACCCAGAGAGACAGCTGGGACAATGTGCAAGACTCCACACCCCTCAACGAACCGACACCAGCAAGACACCCCTCCACCAGGTTCCCCCGGTAAAGTTCCAGACGTGGGTGGGGTGCACCAAGCCCCCAGCAAATGGGAGGTCGGGGAGACAATCCAAGAGAGTCCTCTTCAAGCCCACACTCATGAACAGGTCCGGCGCACTCCAGAAATACAAATTTGCCGTGCCCCCCCACCCAGCATTAGAGGGGGTGGCCACACCCGACCGGACCATGGCGGAAGATGTGCTTTCAATGCGGCAAGACATGGCTGAAATACTTGAGGAACTCAAGGGCTTTAGGTCCGATATCAGTCGCAGACCGGATGGCCTGGATAAAAAGGTGGACGACATAGACGATAGACTCCAGGGGCTAGAGGCCAACCAGTCCCCAGTGGATATCCTAGAGACCCAACTCAATATGAGGATCTCTGATCTAGAGAGAAGAGAGGAAGAATGTACCCTAAAAATTGACGATTTTGAGAATCGCAAGTGCCGCAATAACCTGAGATTCCTTGGATTTCCGGAAAAAGAGGGAGAGACCGAGAGAGACATTGTAGCAGCGATCAACAAAGTCCTCAGAAAACTTTGAGGAAGACATGACCACGGAACCAACCACTGACAGGGCACATAGAGCCGGTGGTGGAGGTGAGGGCCCACACTCCATTTTGGCAAGGTTCCATTACTATGCAGAGAAAGCAAAGATCCTGGACAAGGCTAGGTCAGTGGGCCCGGTGCAGTGGGGGTCTTCCTCCATCACCATTTACCAGGACCTCTCTTCATTCACTTTGTCGAGACGAAGACTCTGCCCCCCCACTGACAAATGGTTGACTGCCAAGGGCACCAAATACCGATAGGGATTCCCTTCTCTCTAAATTTTGAATACAAAGGGTACAGGTACAAGTTAGTGACAGAGGATGACATTAACAGGGTCTCCCGAGAACTGATGAGAGAAGAGTCTGAATTCAGCGGCCCTACCCGCAGAAGGGGTTCAAGGACGAACCACGAAGAATGAAAAGTCGAAGGCCGAGAGATCTACCTGACAGAAGACGCATTAGGGGGTTCCGCAAATATAAGAAGCTTAATCTACCCTCCCCCGCTTAAACAGAAGGATTGGTCCGGAGTCCCGGCCCAGGTAACCAGCAACACCAAAGGTGGGGGAGACCAGCTGATCTTGTTCAACCCCAGCCATCAATTCTGCCCGGCCATGCTCCTGAGGTGTTGAACTTCCTACGGTTGAAGGCGGGCGGAAGCCCATTAAAAAGTGGTAAGGGGTGGGGCAGGGGGTGCAGGTTTGGAAAGGAGGGTAGGGATAATGGTTTGATTGGGGGGTCTCTAGGGAGGAGTCTTGAGGTAGATCAAGGCCTGCAGAAGAAGGGTAGGTTGGGGGTCTGGCCTGATGGTGAAAGACGCATCACTGAAGGTCTAGGCGCAATCGAGGGGCGGTGGGAGAGGGGTTGTGGGGGGGGGGGGACCAGTTGGAAAATTCATGACAGTTTTGCTTGTTTCCATGGGGAAGGTTTTCGAAAATGTTTCTGCAGTAACAAGCTACACTGAGGTTTCTTTCACTGGGCCATGGCAGGACCACAAAGAGCAAGGACAGTTCTATTGTTTGCAAACAAGGGTCCAGATGGCTGACTTAAACGTTGCCCTAGTCCTAGGCTCTCTCAACATCAGGGGTGTCAACTCCCTGCTCAAGAGATCCTTGTTGCTGCACGATTTCAATCGGCTGAAAGCTGACCTACTGTTCGTACAAGAGACTCATTGGCAGAGAGGCCGGGAATCATCCATTAAAAGGATGTCAGTGGCGATGGTTCCCCATGCCTCTAGTGCATCCAAGAAAAAGGGAGTGGCCACTGTTATAGCTAACAAGCTTGGTTTCATGACAGAATCGACCCTGAAAGGTCCTTTTTAGTAGGCAAAGGGTGGAAAAAAGGACAAAAGGTAACCCTGGCTTCAGTTTATTGCCCCAATGAGGGACAAGAGCAGAACTGGGATATGGCAAAGGGGAAAATCCAAACCTTTTTAGTAGGGCAACTTTAATATGGTCTTGGAGCAAGTAATGGATAGGAAAAGAGCTAATCCAGCTGAGGTCTCCCGTGCCCAGCTTAGCAGATCCTGGCGCTTCTGCTAAATCAATAAGGAGCTTATGGTAGCAGACTAGCTCAAATGTGAAGGAGGGGCTGCCCCCCCATACATTCTATTCCTCAGTCCATGATGCGCACTCTCACAGACTGAATCCTCCTAGACACCTCTCTGATAAATAAAGTATCCAAAACTGCCACAGAGCCCATTCCATGGTCAGACCATGACTTAGTCAGAGTTGAGTTGGGAAATTGGACTGGGGGACCCTGAGGGGTAGTTGGATATGCAATGATCTACAGTTGAAGGGCAAAACAGCCGAGGGGCTGTTAAAATCAATAAAATCATTCAGTTACACGATAATGGGGAGGTGGGACTGCCAACGGTATGGGAGGCATTCAAGACCTCAATACGGGGAGAGCTGATGCGGCTCGGGGAAGGGAAAAAAGGGAGAGGGAAAAGGTGGAGTCAGACCTAAGTCTCCGCGACAAACCTTGCAACAGTGCAGCAACACAAAAGGCAGTTGAGGGCACTACTGTTACACCAGAGCGATTGAAAGCTTGCTTTCCTCAAACAAAAATACATGGAAAAAGGGGAGCGTGCAGACAAGATACTGGCATTGAGACTGCCTGAGCAAATAAACGCTCGCAGGGTGGGGGAAGATACAGCAGGCAGGGGCCTAGAGGGTCTATGAGGACGATAACATAGCAGAGAAATTTCACAAATACTATGAACTCCTCAATACGAGCGAATTCAAGGGTGATGGAATGCAGATAGATAACTTCCTAGGTGCCCTACCCATAACAAGCATATCCAAGGACAACGCAACAGCGCTTGACACCTCAATCTCAGCAGAAGAAATTGTTTAGATAATTGGGAAAATGAAGGGGGGAGGGGGGGGAACAGCGCTGGGTAACGACGGATTCACAGTGCGCTTTTTCAAAGCATTTCGTTCAACCCTAGCCCCGTTCATGGCTAAGAAGTTGAATCAAACCCTGGATACAGGAATTCAACCCAACTCCCTACTGGGGGCCCTAATAGTAGTACTCCGAAAAGGATGGAAGAGATCCAACGCAATGCCAATCATATCGACCTATCTCCCTGTTAAATACAGATGTGAGGATTTTCGCCAAAGCGCTGGGGAAAAGGTTAAAGTTGCTGATGCCATCACTTATTCACAGGGACCAAATGGGGTTTATCTCAGGGCGGCAGGGAGCCGATAACGTTAGAAAAACAATTGATCTAATGTACATGGTGCAAAAGCAGAAACTGGAAGGGTACCTAATTTCCATTGACTCAGAAAAACATTTGATCGATTGGAATGTGCATACATGGGGAAAGTTTTAGAGAGAATGGGATTCGGCCCCAACTTTTGGAGATGGATCTCAGCCCTTTACAGAGAGCCAATGGCCAACCTATCAGTCAACTGTGCTGTCTCCACCCCCTTCCACCTAACCAGAGGTAGCAGGCAGGGCTGCCCCATCTCTCTACTCCTGTATGGAATTACCATGGAACCCCTGGAAATAGCGATCAGAACAGACCCCGACATCCTAGGAATAAAAGATGGTGACGTCTAATTTAAACTGTCCCTTTTTGCAGACGACATTTTATGCTATCTAACAAACATCTCCCGCTACCTTCCTAGACTCCTAGACCTCATAGCCTCCTTTGAGACATTCTCGGGCCTGAAAGCCAACACATCCAAGTCCAGCGTCATGTCACTATGTGCGGATTGCTGCGCCACAATAGACCCAGCCCCCTGAGAGGGATGAGACTCGAACTCAGTGAGATCACCTATTTAGGGATTGGGGTGCCCAGGGACCTAGATCGGTTAACTGACATCAATTATGGGCCCACATTGCACAAACTCCATTTGGATCTTGCTCTCTGGACACCCCTGACGCTCTCATGCTACGGCAGAATGACGTCAATCAAAATTACAGTCCTCATGCGTTTCCAATACCTAGTCACAGCCATACCCTCTCCCCTCCCAGGTACCTTCTTTGGATAACTTAACTCCATGTTGTCTCTATTCATTTGGCAAGGGAAACATCCTAAAGACCTAGGAGGGTTCGGCCTCCCGGATTGCTTGCTTTATTATAAGGCTGCCCAACTACACATTCTAATAGAACACATGAGGGACGACATGGGCACGATTGGTCATACCTAGGGGATTCCTACTCGCACACCAAGAAAGTTAGAGATCTTATATGGTTCCCACCTAAATCACTCCCTGCAAAGATTAAGAACCACCCAGTATTAGGAGTAGTATGGTCCCTATGTAAGAAAAATAGCCCCAATGGATGGCTTTCCTCCTGTCCCTCCCCCCTGAGCTCACTATGGGGAACGCCCATGGATCTGGGGAGAAAGGGATTCAAAAACGCTCAAACATGGTCAGATAGGGGGCTGCAGAGGGCGGGACAACTCTTCCAGGAAGGTCAATTCAAAGACTACAAAAGGTTGAGAGAAACACTACGGGGCGATGTCTTTAGTGTATTTGACTAGCTGTGTCTGAAAGGTATCTATGCAAATCCCAGACTCCTCCCCAACCTGTCCCGCCCACTTACAGCCTTCGAGAGGGTCATTAATGAGGCCACTTCCAGGAAGGGGATTATCTCCAAGATGTACAGGGCAATGCTGACAGCTGACCTCTCAGGGAGACAAAACTTCAAACAAAATTGGGTCTCACAAATAGGAAGGGACTTACCCGAAGATACCTGGGGGAAAGTATACAAGATAATGTTTCATGGCAATTTCATTACAGCCAGAATAGAGCATAACTTTAAAATCCTACATGAGTGGCATCTGTCCCCGCAGAGACTGTCGAAAATGTTTTCTGGGGTGTCCCTGCTCTGCATCAGGGAGTGCGGTCAACAGGCTTCGTCGTACCATCTCTGGTGGTCATGCCCCAAGATCCAAATGTATTGGGTGGAGGTCCTTAGGTGGATGAAGGAGGTCGCGGGAATAGCCCTAGACCCCCTGGGGATGCTACCAGGTGTCCCGGAGGAGGAAAGGGAAGAACCTTGATTACTGAGAATGTGCGAGGCCATGTTAAGAGCCGGGAGGGTGGCAATAGCCCAAATATGGAAGAGCAACTGCAGCCCCACGAAAGCGGACTGGATGAATAAACTTTTTATTATGGAGAAGCTCACGGCAATAGTAAATGATGGCTTGGAGGCCTTCTACGCAGAGTGGGGAATGTTCATTCTGAAGTGGGGGTAGTACCAGACCAAGCTCCCAAGCTGGCGTCACTGCTAGACAAGAGCGGCGAGGAACCTAGTTCTGTAATATGTCTGATACCTAGGAGGGGTTTGCAATGAGAGCTAGGCACCCTATATTGGACACCCTCACATTTTATATGTTGTTACTCACCTTGCATGTTTTGATTACTCGTGGGCCCTGTGATATATGCCCTAGACTCCTGTGTAGTACAAGTTTATTTCAGAGGGTAGGGGAGATTGTGCATGGAACTCAAATGATGGTGTAAATGCTTTGTATTTTGATCAATGTTCCTGTTATTTATAAAAACATTAATAAAAAAATAAAAAAGACCTGTCAAGATAAAAGAATTGGTATTGAGATGGCACATTTGAGCATGGATCGAAATTAATTTGAAGGATATTCCTTTAATGGCTTCCGCTCAAATTATGTACATTCACAGGGTACATTTCTCAAATTTGACCACTTTAGAAATTTTGGCCAAAACAGCAGGAATTTTTAAAATGTTAATTGGCCATTAGAGTTTCGACACCTGATAAACTCCTTTATGTCATTCAGAAAACTTCATTTCGGCATACAGTGTGTGGTGGATCAGAAGAAGGATAGACTGATATCTTCCATTTCAAAGCATTTTTTTGATTATATGAAATGGTGCAATCTCCTAACTATCCCTAAACTATGGGTTTTCCCTGTTTAACACAAAACTAACTAGGGTGCTCGTCAGTGAGTCCAAAAGGGAGATCATTCCTCTGTCCAAAATGTAAATTATTCATAGGTAGTTCTTAGCAAGTACTTTGACCAGTTTGTACAGCTCAGAAATAGGGTTCTTCAGCTTTCCTATTGTGTCCTTGACACCTTGATTTCCCCCTCTGGGGTTCCTTTTCTCTCTCCCTTGATTTATTAGGTTTCTTACTTTTTCTTGACACAATGTCCACTCTTTTCCCTGGCTGGGCCAGTTAGAAACACTCTCCAACAAAATCACACTTTTCACAATTTCTTTGGCTTTACTGGGATCAATAGGAACGTTGCAGTAATGTTCTTCACTCGTTTTCATCTCTTTACTTTTACTGGGACCGATTATCACTTGGCTTCCATTCTTTATCCCTACTGGGATGAGTATGAATGTTCCAGTGATGATTCTCTTGATTCTTTAGGGCTCTTTCCTTATTGATACTTGAATCAGAGTTCACATAGTAATTCTCAATCTTGTACTAGTTAGCCTACCCGTGTCTTACCGCTTGCCCCACTTACCCCTTTCCACTGGGGTTAGCCGTCACTGCGCCTGCACTCAGGATGGAAATTTTCTCTTGCGTCGTCAGGTTGTTTGATATGATATGATATGGCATTTATAACACGCCTATACACAAGTGTTTCAAGGCGCAGCAAGGGTGGGGAACAGAGGGAGGACAGACAATGATCCTAGTAGTCCAGGTGTCATTCAGATCGCGCAAGTGCGTGTGAAAGGGGCAGGGAACAGTGCAGTACATGGGCTTTGAACTTCTCTGCTTCCTTTTCTCTTGCTCAGTGTCCACTCCGTAATGCAAGCAGGTCTGTGGTCTCGGCGTCGTTGCTGGACTTAATAGTCCACCAACACTCGGTCATGCCGCCACCCAAGGATCGGTATTGTTGTTGGGGTTCCCTTTCCCCAGCTTCCAGCTATTCTTGTGTCACTTTCACACACCAGCTTTCATCCAAGTTTAAACAAGCCGCGTCCCAGTCTCTCTCAGCTCTCGCTACACAGCCAAATTTAAACTCCTGGGCTTCTCCTCTCTATAGAACTACTCCTTCCGCTTTTATTACACCTGGCTGGGGCCAACAGAGCACAGCCTCGTAGTCATTTCTCCTTGTTTGAGCGGTCTGTATTACTCGGACACTCTTTTACTCAGTATCACAAGAATACTTCTCTACATGAGGAAACTGTTCTATGTAATGTTTCCGCTTTCTGAAGGTAGCGTATAAAAAAAACTGAGTTATTTTGGTCTATTTCGTGCAGCCCTCAGAAAGTGGACAAGGGACAAGACCGGGGCATTTTTTTATTTTTTTTATTTGGGTAGGTTTAACCCCCTGAGCCACCCCTTTGCTCCCTGCCGCCCCCTCACCCACCACTGCATAAACAAATTTTTTCTTACACACATGCGCACACACACAGACACACACCTGTCACTCCAGCGGCTCGTCCTCACGCTCTCGCCGTGCCTGTCAGCCCCTGAGCGCACTTGTGTGCGTCGCATGGGCTGACAATTCGATTTAGAAAGACTGCTCTGTGCGGTCATTCTAAATCAATCGTTTCTGTAATCGATTTTTAGAAAAAGGTCTTTGACCCAAAACTGATGAAACAATAGTTCTAAACCACAGTAACAAACAGCAGCTCGTTCTTCTGGTCTTCTTTGTGTTGTAGCCGTTAATGGTGGGTTATGAGTGAGTAACTTAACTTTGGGAGTTCCTCTTCAAAACAGGAATCCTTGTCCCCAAGGGGAAGGGGAGAGGGGAAGAGTCTCTCCCGATGAGGTCCTGCTTGCCTCTACCCTTAGGGAGGGTATCACGAAGCAGGCTCACCTCCCTAGACTCACAGGGAAAGGCTCCCCACTGGGGAGAAGTGACTGAATCCCGCCAATTCGTCACAGGTGCCATAAAAACATCAATACCACACACCTCTATATAAATTCAAATATACCATAAAAACAATCAGCATAAATACATTTATAATATACAGCCATACAAGCATAATGCACAGTAAAAACGACCAAGAAAAACAATCCGAGAATCTTAAGAAGATACAATAAAAATAATAGAAATCATGTATTTAAAAGACTATACATACAAACCTAAGCAAATAGCAGGTGCACATTTATGAAATCTCTGGGTACTACCCTAGATGTAGAGCTTTCCACTGCGTACCAGATCACCACTCTTCCTGTGGAGCTTGTGGTCTGGTCTGACCATCATTTAGTGCCATTTATGTTACGACTTACTGCTCCTCCTCTCAAAATTCCAATTCCATCAGCTCTTCGGTGCAACTGGCGCTTTGCAGATCGGACTACTCTAATAACTAGTGTAACACTAGCCCAATTGTCAGCTTACCATTGCTGACTAAGTTGCTGTGATGGTGGTCTCTTCTTTGGACCATTATGACTGCAGTATTCCCCTCAGACAATCCCGCTCACACACCAACATGGACGTGCAGTCGAGCTACGATTGCAGTCTAGTCTTTTGCTTTCAGCTATGGGCAGCCACGCCCCTTTTTTCCTCTGCATTTCCAGGATGTCAGCGGAGAGATCAGTGCGTTGCTACTCTCGTAGGAGTTCCAGAGCGCTCCGTAAATTCGCCTAGTTCACTGCGGTTCATTGTCAGTATCTAGTCTGATATCTGTTGTTAAACCTGTCCTGTCTTTACCTCACTCCTTTCCTTTTTTCCATCTCTGCAGACCTCTGTATTACCCAGTCTCCCTCGGCACTGTAAGCCTCCTCGGTTCCATCGTGCCCAGCATTATGACCGTGTGGTAGGTTTAGTTCATCAGAATATCGTAGTGCTGCTTCCCTTCGCTACGAACTCTATTGACTTTGTATTCTTTCCGTTTGGGGCCATCATTAGACTCGTGCTCTCCCAATACACATCGGGCCGTACTTTAACAGGATCCGGAAGTCAACATTTCCTCAGAGTTACGTTCGCATCTAACTGTGGAAGGTGAATCCTCTTTCCCATTCCGTTTACAACCACAGACATTCCTCTTCTGTTCTGAGCTTTATACCTCTCTCTCTCCATTATCTTTCACTCCTTAGTTGTTTGGGATCTCCCCCAGCAGCACCTGGTTTTGAGTCCGGTTCTTGGTCCACACCTGATCATTCTGGTGTAAGTTATACATAGATTCAACAAGTATTCTATCCAATGGTGAATACAGGAGTCCAGTACTAACCTCCTCTTTCCATATTCAGCTAGCCTGCCAGGACCTGAACCCGTTCCAGGCAGCCTTTTGTGAACCAGCCCGACTTCTTTCAACCATCATCCAGACCACTGGAGACAACGCTCTCTAGCAGCTCTCCACAGGGTTTTCTTCCCTTAGAGGGTTTCCCTGGGAGCTTTACCAGTCCCGGCCTCTGTGCAGGGACACGGAGGGGTTGCCAGGAGGATTCTCACAATCACACTCAGCTGGATCCCCGGTGTAGCTCATTCCACAGGTAGGTGGTCTGCTGTGTTCCTCCCAAGCTTTATTAGTATCAAAATTGTTCAGAGCGATACAGTTGCTGGGAGAAGCAGCTGATTTTGTTGCCCTTCCCAAATTGACCCAGCTCTGGAATCACCCGTCCAATCCCTGGTTCTCTGATGAATTTAAGGCTGCCAGCCTCGAGGTAAGACAAGGTGAACGTAAATGACGACGTTCCTACGGGGCATCTGAAAAGATGGTCTAACAGCTTCTTGCTAAACTATCAGAAGTCTATTTGTGGCCAAGCAAACTTTTCTTACTGAAAGTTACTAATGCTTTCAATCAGCCCAAAGAGCTGTTTGCGATTGTTAAATCATTGTCATCAACTCCCTACAGTTGTGCCTATGCAATCCCATGGATTCTTTGGCCCAATTTTTTATTTCTAAAATTGATACCTTTCGGGCAGACATTAATCTGATACATTGGAATCCTGCTAGTCCTGTTCTGGCTGCTGATGCAACCTGCTCCGCACATGCGTGGTCGGAGTTTCCAGTGTTCTCTGATGTAGAAGTGGAGAAAGCAGTTCTTCAGCTTAAATCTGCTTCCCCCTCTGACACTGTTCCTTTGGCGGTTTTTAAGGATATTCTTCCTGGCTTGACCAACTGGGTTTCCCAAGCCATTAACGTATCTTGTCAATCGGACAATATCCCTCTAGAGCTTAAACAGGCCATAGTCAGCCCCCCTTCTTAAGAAACCATCACTGGATCCCAGGTGCTTGCTAATTTCCGTCCTATGTCTCTCATACCTCTTCTTATGAAACTGTTGGAATCTTTGGTGTCTCCTCTTCTTTCTTCCTTCCTAGAAACCTCTGGGTTCTTTGACCCCTTTCAGTCAGGTTTCCAGCCGGGGTGTGGCACAGAGAATGTCCGGTCCTCTGTTGTCGACGATTTGGCCAGGCTAGTGGATGGCCGCAGAGTGGCTGCGCTGATATTGTTAGAGCTTTCTGCGGCTACCCAATCCTGCTATCTCGGCAAGCCTCTCCAGGTCTGTCCTGGACTGGTTTTCCTCCTTCCTGACCGATAGGTGCTAATCTCTTCCTTCTTTTTCCTCTGCTTCATGTCCTCGGTCCTGCAGAGTCCCTCAGGGCTCCACCTTGTCCCCTGCGCCTTTTAATATCTATATCCAGCTTTTGGTTTGCCTCAACCGCTCCTTCGGCTTCAGGTGCTACTCCTATGCCGATGACACCCAGATCCTGGCTCGTTTACATCTGAACCAGGCAGAGGTGTTGTCGCACTTGAGTCAGTGCCTGACAGGCACTGGGGACTGGCTGGGTAAGAACTGGCTGACATTGAATGGGGACAAGACTGAGGTTTTGGTTGTGGATTTTACTCCTAATCCTACTTTCGGAACTCCATCTTTTTGGCTTGTTGCACTTGGTGATTTTCCTTCTCCAGTGATGGTTGTTAAGAATCTCGGGATGATTATGTTATCTGCATTATCTATGGCCTCTCAGGTTGGGGCAGTCTGCAAGTCCAGCCATTTTCATCTGAGGATTTTGCGCAGAGTTCTGCCTTTCCTACATTGTCATCCGAGTCCCTTGGTAGTTGCCTCGCTGGTTTTGAGCCGTATAGACTACTGTAACTCCTTGTTTTTGGCTCGGCCAGTGGGGCTTATCCACCGGCTCCAGTTGTTGCAGAATTTGGTGCCTCGGGTGGCCACTAATACTTCTTATGGTGCCCATATTACCCCCATTCCGAGTTACCTTCATTGGCGCCCAGTTGCTAGACATGTGGAATTCAAGGCCCTCTGTTTAGTTAATCTGGTCTTCTATCTTCAAGGTGCGAACTATCTTTGTGATAAGTTTCCCCTTTCCATCTTCCTGTTCGAGCTTTACGCTCTGGGAGGGCCCGTTTAGTTTCTGTTCCTAGGTTTCGTTCGTCCAGAGTTGGTGGTTGCATCTAATGTAAAGCAAAATTCAGAAACATAAGGGTTCCAATACGGCCAGCTCAGGCACTGGATGTCACAACACAGACAAGAACACACAGGGGCAGGAAACTTAGCACTCTAGAATGCACCCCAACATCAGCGGCCCAGGGGGAAAATCTCGCTCCTCTACAGACTCCTAGAGAAAGGCAACGCCCCCAAGAAGGAGAACTACATGCTTAAATGGGAAAGGGACTTGGGAAGAAAGCTAGGGTTGGAGGACTGGGGACGCATATGGTCCCATATGCATAAAAGTTCCAAATGTGTTGCGGATTAGGAGGGGGTTGCATGTTATGAATGGTACATGACCCCAGAATTTTTTAACAAAAGCAACCCAGCACTATTGCCTCAATGCTAAAGAGGTTGTAAAGCAACGTGCTCCCTACTTCATCTCCTGTGGACCTGCCCAAAGTCAACCCAATTTTGGAGTGAGGTCCTAGAACAGATCCGACTGTGGAAGCAAACTGAAGGCCCTATGCTTACTATGTGGTGGATGAAATGTTGGGACACAGCAGTTGCAGAGAAAATATCTGCCTCTTGCCTGGGAAACATGGGAAGATTCTACAATACCTGGTCCCCCTTTATAGACTACGCTGATCAATTCCCCGGGATTGTCTGCCAACCACCCGCACTTTGATGGTGCATGAAGAACTGACAACCCCCATCGCCCCCAGCTTCTCACAGGGTGCAGATAACCGCAAGCCTCACAGCCATGCAGTGACTTCCAGGCCCCCTAATGTGCCCCATCTCTACTGTCACATCAAACCCAAAACGATGGACTAGAAGCCGTCACAAGGTTAACAGACTTGCTAAAAGGGCCCTCAACAACTTACAAAACTCATCTATCACTTCATCAAACTGTCACCACACTGGTGGACTGTCCAAGCATAACCACTCTTTAAATTCCTGCTCCGGTTCTACACATGTATTCATGGTTTTTCCCCTCCCTACATAGATGCCTCAATTTTTCTATAATCTCCCAATTTGCACCATGCAATCCTCCTCTCCCCTCAACTTCTCCATCCCTGCCCCACCCGCCATCGCTCCACACAACCCAAAAATTCCTCTCCTTCTCATTACTTCCCACTTCCAGCCCATCAGTAAAACGGTCACTGTAAAGTTACCTAGCACAGAGACTGCCTCTGAAATTGCGTCATATGTACACAATTTCTGATCAAAATGATATGCCTGTTATTCAGTAATTTTTAAACAAGCGCAAGACTTCCAGGAAAAATACGAAAATGTAGCTTCTGAACACTGTTCCAAGGTGACTGACTTAATAGGGTAGGTATTCCATTTACTTCACTAATGAAAAAAGAAGCACAGGGCCACCTATGAAGCGAACTAGGAGCAAATAACATACAGTATCTACACACCATAACTGATCACACGCATCAGTATGCTCAGTCTACAGAAATGAGCCCCCATCAGCTGTTCCATGCACATCTTTAATAGATAATGGCGATGAGCTCTGCACCATCCTTCCCCATATCTTGCGAACATCTGGAACATGGTTTCTCTTTCTTCACCCCTTTCAGCCTCTTGTGGTACAAAAATGTATGGCAAAGCTTACAGGTATACGCCGGACAAACTGCTTCCAAGTAAAGCCAATTAATACATTAGATGCAAAATACTTGGGAGAACCATGCAAGCAGCCAGAATGTCACAGATGTATTGAAAAGGAGATCATAAATACAAAGACAATTGCCTTACAGATCTATATAATCCAAGTTTATGCAGTGTTCTCTGCCACCAGCCACCATATTTGATTTGGGTCCCTTTTCTTAACATGCCGCCTCCAAAAGTCTGCCCTTTTTTGGCCTTCTCAGCCGCGGTCTGTGATACGGTCTGGATACTTTGATGGGTATGAAGCATTCCAATCATCTTCACAGTGCCTTTTAGCGGATTGCATGGCTCTGGTAAAGGTCTACTTTTTTCAGATGCCAGATTTGAGTAAGAGCAAACAATAGAACACTGAGCCATCTATCTTAGTCCCAGGAAACACAAAGGCTTTTGATAATTCATCCTACCATGAATCTGGATATCTACTTTTCATCGGTGGGGCCAACAGACAATGATTTTGTGTAGGCGCTCAGCTCAGACACCCTTGTTAGCTTTTTAAATGAAGTACCCTGCATGAACCGTTTAGCTCTGACAAAAACAGATACAAGGAAGCCTGTCACCATAGAAAATATGTTTTGTTTAAAGGGAAATTAGTTCTCAAGATCACTGTGTTAATGCTAATGGCTCCTCACACAAAGTGTAGATGGTTCACAAGTCTTCTCCAAGCCATGCTCAGGCACTGCTTGTTCATCTATCTTATTTGGTGCTGTTAACAGTCTTTGATCACAAGGCGCCAGTGTAAATTCAGAAATGTCTTGCTTTCGAGGGAAGGATATCTTTTTTTTTGGTCCTGCTCACCTCCTCCCCTCCACATCTGCTGCCCAATGCAACCATGAAGCTCATAGGGTTCTGTTGTAGACCTGGTTGTTTAAAGTGAATGTTATGTCCATTGAAGAGACCAACCAAAAGGAATGTGGTAATAACAATAGACTGAGCGAACTTACCTAGGTCAGTCCTTTGAGAGAGCCAGAGGCAGTTACATCTCTTGTGTGGAAGTTCACCCAAGTTCCTTCTTAGATAGAATGCTAAAAGCTAAACAAGGCTGAGGCTCGGTCAGATCTGAAAAAGTATCAACTGCAAGCACACTCCATTACTGATTACCAGCACCACTAGGACACCCAACAAATCAACATACCTGAAGTGTGCTTTTACTGCTATGTCTGGGCAGCATGCACACACTCACTGGGAGGTTGTTCTTAGACTATGCCTTTATGATCTGAAAATCCTTCAATGGATTCTAGTAGCATTTTACTTTGAGCTCCCAATGAGCTTTCCCCCCCCCCTTTGGTTGACAGTGCAACAGTTTAAACACACAAATCTGCAGCTTCCAATGACGAACCTTCAGCTGGTGTAAAACGGAGCTGCTATAAGACTCTCAACCCCACTGCATTCAGGACAGACTGCCCTAGAAGTTAAGACCAATTTCAATGTGCCGCCAGTGGCCTGTAAATTTGTGCCTAAAATGCCTGGAGAATCCAAGTTACAGATGTGAAAAACCTAAAGGTGTCGCACCCGCTAGTCCCCTGGGATCTGTCATCCAGGAGGCCAGGACACAGCCATCGCTTTTGGATCCAGTGCGGAAGGTTCACGTGGATGAGGGGTCTTCAGGGAGTGGAAGTGGGACACTGGAGGGTGAGACGCGGTATCCCCTTCCTTGTAACATCTTTTCACCATCCTACCAGGTATGATACCTAGGAATTCCACACCCCCTTTCCCGACACAAACACTTTCTCATGGACAGTTCACTGTGAGCGATAACAGACTAACACCAGAGCCATATGCCCAACATGTCCCAACACCATGGTCGGGCAATTACGGATCATTACACGCACCTGACTTTATCACACTTCCCAACACGGATAAAAGGCAGAGCACGAAAGCACACTCTGTGCTAGGCAAAACACACGAGGAAACAGCAGTTCCAAGATGGCAGTTTAATATGAGGAGAAAGATGGCGAGACCAGAGTGGGTTGCAAGGAGGGAAGTACCCTTGACCTGTAAAGACTGTTACTTTCGTGAGCCTTGGCAAGTAAGAAACCGAAGACCAGGAACTAAGGCTGATCAAACCTGCACAGTGTGTCGGAGGTACCCGGGGCTCTTCTGTGTAGATAACCAAGGCAGGGAGGAGCGACTGCCGCTATGGTACTGTCCTCGGCTCCTACAACAAAGCGGCATCAGAAAAGACAGCACAGCCGGTGAGTCAGAGACTATACCAAACCAGCCCGTGTTTTGAACCAAGGTTGCAAGCAGCAACATAGTATAAAGAGAACAGTGTGTGAGGCGTTTTGGGACGAGCGACGCAAATACAATTGGAAGCCAGTAGATGAATTTATAAATTGAACTTTGGGAGGCCAAGAAAAGATACCATACACAGACTGGTCCGGCGCCACGTGGATGCGCATTCAAAATTCTCTGTTAGGTATCCAACTGATGCTGAGTGTGAGAGTATTAAATACTGACATCGAAGTGGTCATGCAACGGTTCAAGCTAAACTCTGTGCACATTCGAAAGTCTTCGATAGTTGAATGTACATCACAATTGGTCAGAGCCTGGCTGAGGGAGACTAATTGAACGAAAGAAAGGGATCTGAGTCTGGAAGAGGGGGATGCAGGGAGAACACCCAATTTGAATACTGGTGAAAGGAAAATAACTTTTGCGTGTTTTTGGTACAGCAGGCTCTCTGCGTCAAGAGACTTGCAAGAAGTAAAGAGACTTGGACACAGAAGGTCCTGAACTGGGAAAATGGAACTGTATCCTCGTGCCACAGAAGCCAGAGTGTGTGCTTTGCTCAAGTGACCTGCCTTGTCCCATGCTGAACGGCCAACGGCCCGAGCATCCTGAAATATTATTTTGTTAACACTCATTTCTTTTTCATGAACATTACCCCACATTATTTGTAAATTAGTGGTAAGAATTGGCAATAGGTTTTTTTAGTGTAGGCCCTTTTATTTTGACAAGAGTCCACTAGGACTGCATTATTATTATTTGATGGTCATAGCTTGCTCCAATCTGTAGATTTAGGTTTAGATAGGCGTTTATCACACTGTTGTGCAAGTTCAATAAACACCCTTGAACTGTGGTCACTTGTGTCTGTCTTACTGTTGATACCATGCCTTCCTTACACAAAGGAGATACTAACAGTGCTAGATTGCAGACATAAAAGATGCTCAGGCCTTTGTGCCTAAAAAGAGTAACTCTCCATCACTGGAATGCTCTAATATTTAGGGAGCTCGCCTTTTTCACTTACAAAAAGATCCGTTTTTTCTCTTCTCATTTTTCACATGCTGTTGCGCTCCATGTATTTTTGCTAGACTTCAGAATTTGCACTAGCCACCAGCGAGTGATGATGGGGTCTTAGCGAGTATGACATGATGTGGTTTGTGCGTGTGAGGAATTGTTGGTGGGAGGGGAGGAGGGGATTTGAGAATGGGTTAGTAACTTGCAGCTTGTAATGTTTACCCTGTATTTGCCATCTTTCATGAAAATTCTTCCATCACAGATTTCAGAACATCAACCCCAGGTAAGGTTGAAGAACATTTCAGGACCCTTCGTGTCACACTACATGGAATTCCACAACACACCAGTTGACATCTGGTGGTGGATCCAAGATGTGATCAAAAATTCCATCAACAAGGTCCGCTCAAGAACCGAAAGAGATGGCGGCTCCACCGTTAAGCATCGAAAAGTGAAGGGAGGCCGATCAGGACCGTTTGCCAGCATCGTGGTGTGGCTGGGTTGGAGTGTGTCACTTGGCAACCTGCCCGGCAGCTGTGGTAAAAAAAAAAAAAAAGAGTGGTTGGCCTCTTCGGAGCTACGCTCCAGCCTCCGGGGGTTTGTGCCGAGAGCTGCAGAAGGGCAAGGCTGGGGGCGGTGTGAGTGCACATGCAGTGCGTGCTGCGGGAGCCGCATTGGAGCAACTCATGGTGGGGTTGGGTATCATGCCACCCGGCTGTAACGCTTACCTGGACTCCTCAGGAGCGTAATGATCTTTGAGCCTGTTGACCTGCTACACTGAAGCTTTTAGATTATTTTCCTGTTAAGACATATAGATAGATAGAATAGAGGTACTGTAAATGTTAAGAATGGTGATAACTACTAAGAGTTTATGTCTAACTTCACCCAGAAATCAACCCCTTTCTGTAGCTGAGACCACAAACCCTCCTCACCTGTGTTTTATATATATGGAGCTCTCCATCCTGCTGTCTAACAGGGGTGCATTGAAATTGTGGTTCTGAAGATTGGAATGCTGTAGAACTTGGGAAGACTCTGAAGGCAAGTGTCTTTGAAGTAAGGAGTCTCTTGACAGGAAAAAGAAATGAGGATAACTGTTGTCTTTCTGATTTTAAAGGTTTTCTAAGTTGGAGAGATCTCTCATTCTAACTACTTAATTAATTTTTCTTTCTCTTTGTAGGTTCTTGGAGGAAGATGAGCTTTGCTGAAAGTTTGAGGCCTAAGGAGAAGAGTATGGGCCCTTATTTCTTATGGAGAGTTGGCGCACGTGCTGCAGCTGAAGCGCCTATTAACATAAGAGATTTCATTATCCAGGAAGGATCTTTGGTTGCGGAATGGTTGCGCGTGCAATCAGGAAGAGAAAATGTTGAACAGCGTAAGTTTGTCTTATCCGAAAAGGCTGCAACCTTCTATTGCGAAGCGCGGTTAACAACTGTGAGGAAAAACTCTGTGGAGCTTTGCGTATGTATGCGTGTAGAAATTATCTTGACCTTAAACTCTGTAATGTTCGTTTAACTAAATACCTTTGTTTTCTGCAGGTCGTCAGAATGCTGAGAAAAAACGCTCGGACGGTCCTGCGGCTGCGAGTGAGGACTGCGGTCTGAGAAGACTCTGACGAAAGAATATTCAACTGAATGACTGTGGCGAAGGAAAACTTCAGTCAGGTAAGTGTGGTCTGTGGATATTCTGTGAGCAATTCATAGTATTTATATTTCTTTTCTTTTATTTCTTCCGGTTCTGTGAGCAGAAGCGCTGGCAGCGCTGCATCGCTGTTAGCGGGTTAAATGCAAAGCGCACGTTCCAGCGGGGGCGGAGCTTAAGTAGCTCTCTATGATAAATGACGAGCTCAATGCTGCTGCTTGTCCATGACCCTCTAGGCAGCCATTTTATGGGTATTGAACCGCTATTGTAATCTATGGGAGGCTATAGTATTTAAATGCTGTGAATGGTGGAAATGCCATATGTGCCATGCTAACACCCACCTTTGACCCGGTAATCTATGTATCCCACCTGGCCTGCACACTTGAATTAAGACTATGGACCCTGGCTGTGATCATGACACTGGCACACTCACTACCGCACCTGTTCGAGGCACACTGCCTGGCCAAAGTGGAAGGCACAGAGGCGAAAGCAACGGGTGGTCTTGACCAGGGGGTACGAGCATAGTGAGCACTGGCACGTGTTCTGAAGGTGCGGCGCCTTGGAGAGGACCAGATGGACGTGAGGCGGCCATCGGCGTGTGGCCTTGAGTAAATGAGGCGACAAAGTGAGATTCACATGAAGCGGCCTATGGTGATGAGAGGGAATGTGGAGGAGCTGCAGTGCCGCGTTTGGAATTGCCTGATGCCGAATGTTATGTGTTACTGGAGGCCCTGGGGCCCGCAGTGTGGGTGGTTTAATGAGATTTGTCCTGGAGGTGAGCCCTGGGGCCCTGAGCCTAACTAAGAGATGGCAAGTGGAATGGCTGAGGGGAAATCTAAAAAGAAAACTGTCCAAGAGGATAAGGACTGATTTGTGCTCGCAGTGGGCAGCGAAGCCAGGAAGGATGACTCTGCATGATCCTATCATGACAGCACTGGCCCCGATTGAGCAGTCCATATATAGATTAGAGGGCAAGTTTAACAAGCTGGCACATATGGTGGCCCAACTGGAGGTGAGAACATCCACGCTGAACAAAGGATCAGTGAGCTGGACAAACAGTGTTCCCAGACCTTACACTTGGTGCAGAAACTCAGCCGGGAAATGGAGGTAGTGGTGAGGGGTAACAGGGCAATGGAAACCAAAATAGAAAACTTGGAAAATGCAGCACAGACCCCACAGCTGTGGGTCATTGGCCATAGATTTTGCTGCCACTTGGGTCCGAGAGTTGCTGGACTTCGAGATAGAGGAAGACCCCATATGCCTAGACAAATGCTACAGGCTCAAACCATCCACTTCCACAGAGAAGCTGAAGTCAGCGTGGGCCCTACTATTCTAGTCCGACTCAGCGACTCGTGACAGGGATAGGATCCTCAGGGCAGCAGCGCCAAAGAAAACAGAGTGCCAGGGTCATAGGATTCATCTTTTCCTGGATCTCTCACTGCCACTGACAAAAGAAGGAAGGCACTGAATGCCATAAAGAAGGCCTTTTTGGAGTGTGGCGTTAAAGCCGGACAGCTTTGACCGGCTAAGCTAAAGGTCTCCTGGAACAGCAAAGAATACCTTTTTTTGGGACAGATGGGGCAGACAAGCTTCTGAACGCATCCCCACAGAGAAACCTCCAGGCAACAACGCCCGATATGGACTCTGTGGCGAATTGCCTGCCTTTGCCTTCTGTGCACAGTGTGGTCACTGTTGAGTACCATAATCGTTTATATTGGTTTACCATTGTTATTAGCTTGTTCTCTGTTCCTTTAATGAGACCATTTCTCAAAAGCTGAATGTGATGCCTTGCAAGGCCCCTCTGCAGACTTTATTTTGTCATGTATTACTCCGTTACACAACGCAGGTGTCACCTTAGGAGGGCTTTGTTTCTCGTTGCTTTAACTACTGAGACCCCCTCACCAAATTGACACAGACTCTCCGGGTTATTACCAGTTTTGGACAAATGTTTCCATGTGTCTGTGGTTGCAGTATGTGGTTACTTCCTACTCTTGTTTCACTGTATTGTTTGTACAAGAATTGAAACAAAACATAAATAAAAATAACATAAGAAAATAAAATAAATCAAACAAAATTTAGCACTCCCTGTTTCACAAGGAGGCCTGATAGATGCATAAAATTCAGATGTGTTACAGGGCTCAATGACCAGTTTCTGTTTTAGATCATAGTCTGGGTTCTCGCCCTTCAGTGAGGGGCTCCCTTCCATTAGGTCACAGACTTGCCAGCACGCAGTTTTCAGAATGCCTTATGTCTCCAAGTTGTCACTTTTTAGTACCATGTTTTACTTTGTGCCTCATGAAACATCTTTTGGCCGTTGTAGGTAACTAGGAGCCAATACACGGCACAGGAATTTACTCTAGAGAGATGCTACACTTTTAGAAGCTACCCCTCATACACATCAGGCACTAGTCCATTGCTCTCAGCCCTTTCAGCTCCCGTTCCGTTTGCTAGCTTATTTCCCCTCATTATGTTACAAATGGCAATGTTTTGGCATATGTTAGACATCATCATGTCAGCTACTTGCTTAGGCGCACTAAGTTACGACTGGCTTTCAAGCTTTTCGCTTCTAGTACCAGCACAGGAGTGTTTATTCCCCGCCAGCATTAGCATCAACTTAGGATGCACTGATTCAATCCTAGCATGTATGTAGCCCTTACATACGACCTGTATGAGGGTCTGCAACTTTACATCTTGTGGGCACTCCTCCTTTACAATAATACACCTTCATGAAAATGTGCTTTTACTTATAGGGGCTGCACACTCGCAGTATGTAGCATGCCCTTAGCATCGGCAGCCAACAACATTGAATAGTGAGGTAGGACCGCACAGACTGGGGTTATTTTCCGAGGACCACACGTACTGGGGTCATTTTCTGTAACTCTCTTAGAGCATTCAGTGTGTTTTTTATATTAATTCTCCTCGTCTACTGTCCGTTTGCGTCTTCTAGCGCCAGTAGGCACCCAAGAGCGCATGGTGTGGTCATCTGTGTCCTCCTTTTTCTGACAAACAGTGAGTCTTTTCACCACTCGTTTTTAGCTTGTATGGTAGTCTTTTCACTTTTAACATTATTTTTTTTAACAGGGTCTTCCTGAATAACTGGTCCTGACTAAGGCATACTGATTATGCCTATCGCCAAAACGTCCATTACCAGTAGGCGTTTTATGCATTTACTGACTTTCATGCCAACTAGACGTCGACCCTGCCTGTCAACTTATCCTAGTTTACGGAGACATCTAGGAATGTCTGACTGGCCCACTTTTGTCTTTTCTTGGGAGTAGAGGAGCTCTGTTAGATGAACATTTCAACTTGTAAACCAATGATCAAGTCATGATTTAGGAATGACAACATGTGAGCTTTGCACATCTACAGCCTTTCTGTAATTTTCAAAGTTTGAGGATGTTTTTTTTTTACATTTGTGACGCCTCTCGTTTGCTTTTGTCATTTGACTTCCTTTTTTTCTGTTTAAATATTTTATTAGAGTTGAATAAAGCAAATACAAAAAGAATTGGTTATTTTTTTAAAACCTTTTTTTATTAAACAGCTTGGCAGCAAAACACAGGCGAACAAGACACAAGGCAAGCACAAGGTAGGTACAGTTAAAACAGTACAGGCATACAGTCAGAATTAGTTATTTTTAAACAATTACATTACTTCCAATGTCAAAATCTATATAATGAATATAAAAAATATGTTGAATACACCCCTTTCATTTAACTATGTTTGAACAACGATGAGACAAAACATGGGGGAACACGGACATAACACGACATACAACATTAGGCAAGAGTAGGGTAGGGGTACATTACTATAATAGTTGAAAACAGCTTATCATGAGTATTAAGATAAAGTATGAACCTATTGCATGTTATGTTAATTTTATGTAAATAATGGAAGAATCATGAAATTGTTGCATTCGATGGATGGAGCAAACAGAATGAGCAAGAGATTAGTAGTATTCTTCCAATTACATGTAATATTTTGAAAAGCAATATTTATAAACAAATTAAACAGAGACAGAGAGTCAATGTGTCTTATACAGGATTAACTATAGAACCAGGGGGGCTTGGCTAGCGAGCCATGTAGAAGGACGTGGGTTCACTGGAACTCCTGCAGATCCGCACATCATCCGACTTAAAACCACATTAAAATAAACATGAACTCTCCTGCTGTTGAAGGACCGTGCGTGTGAAGGTGCAGGGCACAAGAAGTTTCATTGTTGCGTAACGATTAGAGCAGCTGATTTGGATAAAATCGAAGGAACTTGCTTGGAACAGACTGCTGTGGTAGAGAAAATGGCAGACGCTTGAAAAGAAAGGGTGAAACAGCTGACTCGAGAGGATCGCGTCCCCTGCTGTAACAGACCGCAATAACCCACGGCAGAGGTGCCTCTTGCTGGAGGTGCGTTAAACAAGGTGCGAGGCGTGCCCCGAACGTATAACAGGGCATAGCAGAAGTCCGCCATCCATTGCGGGGGACTGTCTTTGCATGGACCGTGAGAGGATTCTCCTGACGACTACAGAGCACACGCGTCCCTGAAGTAGGCGATTGAAGGTGCAGCTGGTGTTTTGCTGGAGCCGGGCCTCGCCGGAGATGCATTGTTGCAGTAACTTCACAGGACGAGGCAGACGGGCTGGCCTCAAGACGCCTGGGTGGCAGCTACCGAACAAAGGCAGTGCTACATTTTGGATACACTGGTGTCCAGAGATACTTTACACGAACAAGGCCGTCGCGTTGGGCAGGGCCTGGGGACCGCCAGAGTGAGCTTTTGATTTGACTGCAGAGGAGAATAACAAGACTGCACGTAGCAGTGAGGCACTCGGCTTCAGGCTGGGCATGGCGACTGCTGTATAAATTAGCGAGGAATGCACATGATGGAGTTGGCTTGCCTGGCACACGCTTGCCAACAAATGGCACTGGCAAGTAGAAGGGAGTAGCTTGCTAAGGTGCCCTAAATAATAACATTACCGGATCAGCTGCATATGTTAACAGCATACAAGGACACTAAGAAGCCCCGTTTAAGGGAGCTAGACATACGGGTGCAGCGACAGCTGAAGGTAATGCGGCCAGTGGCTCCTAACTAACGGTTGCTCATGATCGGTGCACAGAAAGTTCCCAGAAACATCAGGGGGCTAGCAGGAGTGGGCGTCGACGGAAGTTCCGGCGAGGCACGAGCGAGCACTGGGGCCTTTTCCCAGTGCAGACGGACACACATCTGAGTGCCTCTCAGCATAGCCTGGCGCCCCAAAGTAATGGGAAGAGGATCTTGGATGCAAGAGTGTCTGACCCCAACCACCCTGAACAGAGACACCTGGCGACACAGTGATGGCATCCAGGTTGCCCAAGACAAAAGGGAAGTAATCAACAATGGAGGAATTTACAAAAACACCACAGTCAACGGAGGGGGCCAGAAGTAGGGAGAGGAACCTGCAAACGGACACAGCACCAGCACGCAATACCAGCAGATTTTGGAGGTGATTGTGGAACTGAAAGTAGCATGGGAAACTAAACTAGAGGCAACCATGGCCGAACTCAAAGCGTCACTGGAACTTAAAATTGATGCGGTGCAAGTGGATGTAAACTTACCGAGACAAGACAAAAGAACAATAGCGGAACGCACAGGCGTAGCTGGAGAAAGAAGTAAACTCAAACACAGCTGCCTGCACATCAAACGCCTCGGAGATCCACACACTGCAACAGCAAGTGAGCAACCTGGAAAATAGAGCAAAGGAAGCCAAAGGACGTGCTTGAAGAAACAACATGCGCATTGTGGAGCTTCCAGAAGGAGCGGAAGGACCAAACCCTTTGGACTACATTGAGACCATGGTGCTGCAAGAAATCGAGGGAGGAGTGGTTACCCAAGGGTTCGCGATGGAGAGAGCACACAGAGCCCTGACAAGGAAACCACCACCAGGAGGCCCCCCCACCCCCCTGAGACCGATCATTGCCAAAATATTGAATTATCGAGATAGGGAGAAAATCCTGCAACACTTCCGGAAAGGGAGGACAATACAAAGGACATCCAGGTCTATTACGGCATACCCGGACAATTCACTCATGATGCAGTTACGGCGACTGAATTATAGGACAGTGAAGAGGAGACTGTGCGAGGCAGGCTACAAATACATGCTGGTGTACCCGGCGAAACTGAAAGTGTTCCACAGGAGCAGGGCCCTATTTTCTGAGTTTCCAGAAGATGCGACAGAGTGGCTGGATACACAGAACTGTCCATCGGGGACAGTCGATCAGAGGGAGAGCGGAACGGACAAGTGAGGCAGCGGTTCCAGAGGCCAAGATGCTGTATAAACTGTGACACTGGGACTTGAATATAGGACTGGGCAAACGTAACGCGGGGAGATGAGCTATGTTTTGAGCAGGAGGATACGGGAGGGTAGAGCATAACTTGGCATAATTGCGGGAGATGCCGAGGACTCACTTTCATACCCCTATAGATAGTTTAGTTAGGTTGCCGATAGTGAGGTAACCCCCTGCTGAGTTCCTAGTACCGGTGAAGCCAAGAAAGGACCAAATGCGGGATGGCCTGAGTTCCAGGGATGGAGCTGGGCAACAGTTGGGGACGGGATGGGCGGGGGGGTGTCAGGGTAGTTGGGGGAATTGTAGTGGTATTAGTTAGGGAACGAGCTTACACCCATGAGCTGCTGCACACGATGCAGAAGATAAGGGAAGACGAAGGTGAGACTGGGTATGAGAGATGGGAGACCTTAAGATAGCAACCTGGAATGTCATGGGGCTCAACAGTTACTTGAAGAGGAACAAGATCATGATGTATTTAAGGAGGCAGAAAATAGATATCACCCTATTACAGGAAACTCACCTCACAAAAGAAAAACAGGAGGTGATAAGGAAGAAATGGAAGGGGACACCATAGGGGCAACATATTCGTCATACGTCAGAGTGGTAATTAATTACCTGGGTAGCACCACATGTCCCCTTTCAGCTATTACAGTCCACAGCGGAGTCAGACAGGAGGATGGTGGCGATACGGGGATTAATAGAAAATAGAGAGTTGTGTATCATTAATACATATGCCCCGAACCAAGATACTGTGGCCTATTTCAAGACCTTATATAGTAAAATTAGCCTGTGCCTTGGGGGTGGAGTTATATGGGGAGGTGCACGCTGGACCCCAGGCTGGACAGGTCAGACAGGAAATTAGACAGACCTACCCCCGCAGCCAAGACCTTGAGGACCCTGTTGGGAGACTTTCAGCTGGAAGATATATGGATGCTACACCACCCACATGATAGATATTATTCGCATTACTCGGCCCCACAAAACTTGTACACACTGCTAGACTATATGTTTGCTTCTGCACAGATGACGGGGGAGATAGTGCGGTCGGAATACAAAGCGAGGGTCCTCTCGGACCACTCGCCACTGGTCTTAACATGGCATTATTTGCCTCCTAGAGTTAGGATCCCAACGTGGCGGCTCAGAGCCGAAGCATTGAAAGACACAGTGTTCAAGAGGGGACCTGAGGAAAGAAATTGTAGATTACTTTGAAAATAACACTGGAAGCGTAGAATCGGCTGGCACTCTATGGGAGGCATTTAAGGTGGTGGTGAGGGGATCAGCTATATCTAAATCCAAAGGGCTGCAAGGAGGCATACTGCAGGAGCTGCAGAGGCGAAACTAGAGGCAGTCATGCGTAGAGGAGATAACTCCCTGGAGGACACCTAAGCCATAAACCAATTACAGCAAGAATGTGGAGGGCACTGGGAGAGATTATGCAACTTAAATTACAAGAAATACATAGAGAGGCAACACGCTGGCAGGGACAAGCCGGGGAGGTTGCTAGCATGGTTGTATAAAAATGAGACACCCAGACCAACAATCAGAGCAATACAGGGGGAGAATGGACAAATACTTGATACCCAAGAGGGCATGAACCGAGGGTTCCTTGAGTTCTATCAACAATTGTATGGAGACGTGGAAGGGGGTGAATGGAGCGAGATAGTGGAAACACTAGAGGATATTGGCTTACCTAAATTGAATACTTAATAGAGAGAGAACCTAGATGCCCCAATCACATTGGAGGAACTAGAAGCAGTGGTCGAGCAATTACCTAGTAGTAAGGCCCCGGGAACGGCCGGTCTCCCCAGTGAGTTTTACAAAACATATAAAATGGAAGTGCTCCCTCGGTTACTGGCAATGTTAAATGAAGCTTTAGGAACAGGGATATTGCCAGAATCCCTGAGAGAGGCGATCATCATTCCGCTTCTTAGACCTAATAAGCCAAGCATGGACTGCGGGTCGTACAGACCGCTGTCCATGCTGAACCAGGACAGCAAGATACTCATGGCTGTGTTGGCAAATAGACTGAGACAGGTCATAAGCAGACTTAAACACCCAGATCAGACCGGATATGTTCCGCACAGAAGCTTATTTGAAAATCTTAGAAGGATCCACCGTGTCATAGAGCAAACAGAAGGGGACTCGCACGAAGTTGCAATTGTTTCATTAGATGCGGTGAAGGCCTTCGATTACGCCAAATGGCTTTGGCTGATAGCAGCCCTAAAAGAATCTGGAATAGGGCCTGGGTATCTGAAGTGGGTGAACTACTGTACAGCTCACCACTAGCCAGAGTCAAGATGGGAGCGATCATTTCAGAGAGGTGGCAACTCAGTAGGGGCACCAGACAGGGATGCCCTTGGTCCCTGATGCTGTACATCCTCGCACTGGAACCCCTAGCGATATACCTGAGGCAACAATACAAGGAGGTGGGCGATCTTCACGAAAGGAGGGCCATACTTAATATTGTATGCCGATGATATGCTGTTATACTTGAGATACCCGGAGGAAAACCTGCACTACATCTTGGAAGTAATGGAGCGATTTGCGTTGCTTTCGGGCATTGCAGTTAACCCTAGGAAGTTGTGTATATTCCCCCTGCGGAGATATAATCGGAATTCCGCGAGAAAACCTACCAGTACTACAAATACCTTGGGAGACCAGAAGCTTTACATACCTGGGGATTGATATCTATCACACGGTGGAGACTGAATATAAATATAACACAGAGAAGGCAGTGGCAAACATTGAGAATAGCATAAGATTCTGGACTAAGCTCCCTTTAGCCATGATGGGGAGGGTGGAGCTGTTGAAGATGGTCGTTTTGCCGAGGCTGCTACACTTTTTTGGGAATTTACCATACATGATACCCAAGCGATTCTTTGTTAAACTTCAGAGCATATGTAGAGGCTTCATTTGGCATAATACCAGGAATGGGTGAGAGAAACATGGTCTGAAATAGTGCTGGAAGACCAACCCGATACGGCCATAGAAACAATTTATGATCTCAAAGGGGGTGGGCGGGGCATGAGGTCTCCCGAATCTAGGAACTGCTGATGTCCAAGGAAGTGACCCAGCTGAGACGGGACTGGGAAGAGGAAGCCGGGGAACCCATGAATGACGGGTTGTGGGAGAGGGTTCAGAGGTACCATAAAAAGGTGTCCAGCAATGAGAGGCTGCAACAAATCCAGCTATATGTAACCCACAGAGTGTACATGACCCCCCAGAGGATTGCTCGATTCAAGAGCGCAGAAATACAAACATGTCGCAACTGTGGGGAAGTGAACGCAGGGGTGATACATATGTTCTGGGCATGCCCGGAAATTAGAAAATTCTGGGGAGAAGTAGCTCACCAATTAACTGAGAAAGGGATCACACGCTAGATGTGGAATCTGTGTGGGCATGCATGGTAGGGGGTTTTCCTAGACCGCACAAACTGAAACACGTGAGCAAAGTTAAGGACTTGGCTTATGTACTTGCCAAGCGCAGAATTGCCATGGGTTGGAAAGCATGCAATAGACCAAGGGCAGAGGTTTGGTGGAATGATCTCCAGAAATGGGCTGAAGTGGAAACGGCAGTATGGAATGAAGCGTCCAATCGGGGGGGAGAGGAAGTGGAAACTCTGATGGCCTGCAGACACTTAGTGGCCACACTGTCTGGGTCCACCCAGGCCTGTCCAAGTGCACATGATACCTCCGGGAATACAGAGGGGGAGGTACCCCTAGAGAAAACAAAAGCGCAGGGCGAAGTGGAGTAGGCTCGAGTTAGGGGGGAGGGTAATGGGTACGTAGTGGATAATTCTCGATATTGTACATGAGGTTTAAAGCTGTATGACATGCACTGCTGGGCTTGTTTTTTGTTGATTGGTTGTTGTAAAAGTTAATAAAAATTGTTTAAAAAGAGAAGAAAAAAACTATAGAACCAATCATGAGATTGGAAAGCGTTAGTGGTTCTGCTAAATGAAAAATGTATTGCATGCGTGACCAAACTTTAGACCAGAAAGCATGAACATATTTACAATTGAAAATTAAATGAGTAAAATCTGCATTCGGTTCAGAACATGAACAACAATGGTTGGATAAACCATCTACAGTTTTGGCAATACCTAAGGGAGTAATAAAAGCATGGTGGAAAATAAAAAATAGGTTTGGGTAAGGTTGGTGGCAGGGGACAGACTGACATACTTTCCAAATTTTGGTCGAATGATCCAAGGAGGGTAGAAGATTTCAATCGATTTCTCATTGTCTGATAGTACTTAGGTTAAGTAATTTTGGAGAGGGAGTATAATTTATGAACATATAACGTTTGGTGTCATTAATCGAGGAATTATTGATTAAAAGGTTTAGAAAAGGAGAGGGGGATTTCTGGTTTAGGGTAGGTAAATTGATTGATTTGATTAGGGATGTGTAAAAGGGACGATCAGCAGTTGGGATATTATATTGTGAGCAAATCGTCGGGAAGGGTACTACTTCTGAGTTTAGTTTGGATTAGTTGTTTGGTAAATTTGATACCTGAAGTGTACCGGGGGGGCATGGAGGGGAGCGCTCGAGAGCCCGAGCAAGGTGGCCGCGGGTCCCTGAACCTCTGTGCGGGCCCATGTCAGTCGGATGTTAAAAATCCCTCTTCATCCCCCGGAGAGAAGCAGAATATATTTGCCCGCTAGAAGCATTAAGATGAAGGGATGACCTGCGAGTAACCATACAGAACCCCAAGACCGTCATGCAGACCAGCTGTTAGATCGGGCCTCTGCCGTGCATGGCCCTGGGACAGGGGGCAACGCCAGCGAACCCCCGCTCGCCCAAGCAACCCAGAGAGAGACATGGCGCCATGAAGGGGCACCCCTACCACCGACGTGCAGCACCGGACCGCCGGGGTGACACTTGAGGGGCTCGCTGTCATGCGCAGAAACACTGCAGCGCCGGACCGGCAGACGGCCCCCCTGTCGGATACGGGCTCTGCCACCCATCCACCCCTGCAGGAGCTGGGTGCCTCCCGTCGCTAGCCCTACCCGCCCAGAGGTGCGGGGACACAGACAGCACACGTCCGAGGAGCAGTGGGCCGCCGCCATCTGTGTGGAGGAGGCCGTGGGTGGACCGGGGCCGGAGAGAAGAGGTCCCCCATCCCAGACGCACAAGAGATGCACCAGTCCCCTCGCCGGTGCTTGGCGGCCAACAGAGAGACTGCAGTCCGGGCCGAACTGCACGTCCCTAGCATCTGTCTCCCGACCTTGGGGGAGGAACGCACAACCCGAGGGCTAGAGCCCGAGGCACCCGGGAGGATCAGCCACGGCAGTGACGCCTCACGGCTGCGGAGGGGCCTCCACCACTCATACCACATCTCAGGGTGCCAACTGTACAAGGCACAACCCCCCCCCTGTGCAGGCCCGCATAGTGCTGCATATTTGATGGAAATGCAGCCCTGGATCAGGCCCACCGGCCCGGCGGCGCGGGCAAACCTCAAACCCCAGGAGTACCCGGTACGGGGCGCATACACATGAAGAGGAGTGGTGTCCGTACCGGCAACTAAGGCACTCCCGAAAAGGCCATCTGAACACCACCGGGACGCGGACCTATAGTAGCGGATCAGGGAGGCGCCGAGCCTCACTGGGGGCAGACAGCGTGCACACCAGTACAGCCCAGGGGCCGCCCCGGATGTTGGCTTGGTCCGACCCTCTGCCCTGCGGTACCCCACGACCAGAGGATTAGGGGAGACACACACTAGCCAGCAACCACCTGGTGAGCCTCCCCATTTGGCAGAATCCTCTCCAGCCAGCTAAGAGCCATACAGCACTGCACCCACCCGCAGTCCAATCAAAGTCTGCAGGAGCCTTGGCCCGGACATAATATAACCGCTAGAGCAAAGGAGACCAGTTCAGTATATTCAGATCGCCAACTTTAGCAGCAAGCCTGTAAGCAGCTAGAACTACCGCTCCAGAATCACAGGGCGCCTGCTCCACAGCCAACTGAGGAGCCCCACCGACCGCAATACCTGCCCGCAAAGGTTAACCAGCCAGCCCAACACCACCTTCGTCCATTACCAACCTTGGCCGATGAACCGGCAACGCCAAACTCGCGCCTGACCAGGGGCCACGAAAATCACCAGTCCAGGATTCCAACCACTAGTTCATGCGCAAGTGACAGGGGCAGCCAACCAGGATCCACGTGACCCCACCTGTGTCCAAAGCACCGATAGATCAACATATACAAAAGCAGCGCCCACGAACGACACCAGCGACGGAGGCCGCCCACAAGGCTATGATACAAGAGACCTCAGATAAAAAGCCCAGAACCTCTGAAGAGACAGTAGCCACAACGCCCTCACTCAGATAGTCCGCCAGACGCAAAACAATGGATGTCCAAACTCAGCTCCAAGCCATCCTGGCGGAAATGAAGCGGATAGGCCAACGCACTCAAGAAACAAATACCACCATCCAGGACATAAAAAGGGACTTGCAAGACGTCCAGCCCGGCTTACTATCCAGGCCGATAATTAACAGCGAATTAGCTCCCTCAAAGACAACCAGGAGTCGACTGCCACAGAACTGCACGGGGTAATCAAAGAGGTCCAACGTCTGGGCGCAAAGATGGAGGACCAAGAAAATAGGAATAGACGGAATATCTTGTGACTGGTCGGCCTCCCAGAAAATTCAGAGGCCCCTGACCTGGAATGTTTTATGTACAATTTCATGCAAGACATTCTTCGCATAGAGAACCCCAGGGACCTGACGACAGAAAGAATCCACCGAGCCCCCATCCCCATACCTGCGACGGGCGAACGTCCCAGGTCTATCACACTCAGGCTGTTAAATTTTCAACACAAAATGGCACTTCTGAAAGCCTACAGGGCAGTGAGGCAGGTGAACATCGACAGAGCTCCCATCAGGCTCTTTAACGACTATTCAGCAGAGGTGTTCCGCCGCAGGAAAGAATTCAATCCCCTATTTGAAGTGTTGAGAGGTCATGAACTGAGACATTACTTGAAATTTTCAGCGGTCTGGTGCGTCCAAATTGACCGCCAATGGCACACATATGATGACCCGGAAGGCACCTGTAGATTCCTACAACGTCAAAATATAGTCTCCACACATTTCCCCAAGGCCACTCAGAGGAGTGCACAGTCATCGCAAGGCTCCACATCGTCTAACTTTCCCTTGCCAAGGGACAGAAGAGGGAGGCAGAAAGCACGCAGAGGGGCACGGATGGAGTACATAGAGACCCTGTGGCCCGACCCCCTGCACTCTGAAAATCATTGCGCATCTGCCTGAGCTCTCAGCAAAAACTTCTCGCATCGGTGACGGGCAGCGCCAACTGGACCAGACAGGGTTCATTCGCAAACGACATTCCGGGGACAATGTACGCTGACTCTTACACGTAATTGCTGAAGAGCCAGACCAGGGCGATTCGATCCCTGCTATAGACGCCGAAAACACGTTTGATAAGGTCCAATGGGACTTTATGTTTCTCACACTCGCGGAATATGGCCGCCCCCCTCTCTGATCGCCTTGATCTGGCTACTGTACACCGACCCCATGGCAACGGTAACCACCAACAGTATAACATCTGTCCCCTTTCCCCTATACCCGGGAACGCGCCAAGGTTGCCCGCTATCGCCCCTCCTATATGCCCTTTCCATTGAACCAGTAGTAGCAATTCTACAGGCAGATCCTAAGTGGCAGGGCCTATGGAAAGGCGGGGAAGAACATTGTGTCTCCCTGTATGCTGACAATCTCCTTATATACCTCGGAAAGACTCACACTTCCCTCTCGAGGGTAAAGCACCTCCTGCAGACTTACGGCCTGATGGCCGGCTATCGAGTAAACTGGACCAAGTCTGAAATTTTACAGCTCCGATCCGATATTCGCTGGGACCCGGGTGGGATAGTGCCCTTTAGACTACAAACTTGCCATATTAAGTACCTGGGGGTAAATATTAGCGCACATAAATGTGATCCCCGGGACATAAACTACCAGCAACTGATCGAACGGATCCAATCTGATCTCACTGACTGGGATACCCTTCCTTTATCGCTGACTGGCAGAATTAACGCAGTTAAAATGAACTCGATGCCCAGGCTCATCTACTTGGCAATGATGCTCCCATGCCCCCCCAACCCCCAGATGTATAAAACCCTAGCTGCAGCTGTCTCAAAATTCATATGGAGGGGTAAGAAAGCACCCATCCGCATGGGGATCCTTATCGCATCCAAGCAATATGGCGGCCCAGCGTTACCGTCCTGGAGGAACTACTACATGGCGGCCAAAATATGCTGGGTGAAGCGCTGGCTGAACCCAGGGTGGAGGTAGCACTCATGACCCCCTGTTCCCGAGAGGACATCCTCGCTACCCCCCCAACGAAATTAATGAAACGATTGGCGTCGCACCCGGTGCTTGGCCCGACATTGGCTCACTGGCACAGACTTCGGGCCAAACAAGGCATCGATGTCAGGACAGCTCCCACATGGATGTCAATTAAAGGACTCCTTTCATTAGGCCAAATACCAACCCTGCACCCGCGGCAAAGAGACCAATGGGCTTGGGTTAAGATCTTAGAACTTCATGTAGAGGCAGCGGGTATACTCCACATACGCATGTAATATTGGTTGCAATATGGCGTCATTCACGCCGAGATAGCCCGGCATACTACGGCGGAATCCAGGCAAAACCCCCAGCCCCATGCACATTAAATCTTGAACATCAGACGGACACACATCCACGGCTCAGCACCTTCTATTATGTGGCCATCCCAAACAATGTGGGGCGTAACTCTGCTCTAGCGATAACATGGGTGCTGGACTTAGACACACAATTAGAAACAGGAGATATATAGCAATTCTTTGCAGTAATCCCAGGGATGTCGAACCTCAAAAACAGGAAGATCCAGTATAAACTCATCCATCGCCTACACTTCACACCGTCCAGAATGCATCAAATGGGGCTATCTCCATTGCTGCAATGCTGGCGTGGTTGTGGGGCGAAAGGAACAATGGGACACATGCTGTGGTCTTGCCCAAAGGTCAAGATGTATTGGGAGATGGTTCAGGGACTAATAACCGCCCGCATTCCAGATGCACAGACCCGAATAGAACTGTTATTCGGGGCCAACTACAAAGACTGGCATACAGACGAATTGGTGTGCAGAGCACTGAACACTAACATTTGCAGCTCGCAAACTACTGATAGGAAAGTGGATTCACTGCCAGATACATCGCAAGCAATCGCATTTCTGGCCAAACTGTGCTCATTGGAGAAATGCGCTCCAAGAAGAATCAACCCAGCTAGGGCTGAACTTACACGCAAACTGTGGGACATATTCGCATCTCCCCTTACGCAAGCTGCACCGGACGCATAAACTGGGCGACCTACCCAGTCACCGGACATCAATTCCCCCACACCAAGCCATGCAATATCTGCAATAATCTGGATGAAGCCACACTCAAAGGCCGACCAGATCACGCAGATCCACCCTACGGACCACCATTGACTCTAGCACAATTATAGTTTTAGTTACAGTTAAGACTGGAGAGTTGTATTTGGGGTTGGGGGGGCTGGTTGAAGCTGAATGGGGAACACCTTGCGATTTACAGACTATACTCTACACCAGGCTGGCACCTGAGACAAGGAACATTGGCAGCCCCTGCCAAGATACTGCCACAGGTTCTGGCGGGAGGAGGGCAAGTTCTGGGCCAGGAGGTGGTAAGAGGCAAGAAATGTACCCCCATTTGGAACAAAGATGTGGTTGTTGTATGTCTGTGATTAAAAATGTAATAAATAAAAAAAAGATACCTGAAGTGTACCATCTATATATAGTAGAACGATTGGATTTGGAAGAATTTTGCTTATTAAACCAAAGAAAAGTGTCATCAGGTTTAACTTTAGTGAAAGAATTGGCAGGAAATGTATTCCAAATAATTTTGAAAAAGTTTAGTGAAGGGAAGGTAGTAATATTGGGCCAGGATGAGGTTGTTAGAAAATGGGAAAGGGAAAGCAGAGTGATAAGGCTAGCTTCAATATTAATCCATAGAGGAACATTATCAAGGTGGGATTCATAATGTTTAAAAACGGTTGGACAAATTGTTTTAGGACAAAAGCTTTATGATACAATTGGAAATTAGGAAATGTTACTCCTCCTCATGATTTGGGAAGTCTTAATGTATTAATGGCAATGCGCTGTGTTTTATGATTCCATAGAAATTTAAGAAGAAGGGAGTCAGGTTTTTGGTAGAAGGTGGAATCAATTACAGTGGGGATCATGGATAGCGAATAGAGGATGATAGGGCTGATCATCATTTTAATAGTGTCAAGGTGTCCCCACCAAGATAGAAAAAGGCGCGACCACCTTTCAGTCATTTGTGACTTTTTCAATTAGATATTAGTATTAAGATTGATAGTAGTGTAGATATCCTTAGCAATGAGACGCCCTAGATATTTAATATGAGATGGTTGGCAGAACAAGCCAGAAAGAGGGGTGTTTGTAATGTTACAAGCAAAGGTGAGGGACATGACCTCCAACTTATCATAATTCAATTTGTACCCAGAAACAATAGAAACATTATTTATAGTAGATATTAAATGTTGAATGGAGGAAGCTGGTTCAGAAATGTAGATTAGAATATCATCGGCATAAGCAGAGAGTTTAATTTCTATATTATTTATAAAGATATCTTTAATGCAAGTGTTCATTCTAATGTTTTGAAGAAGGGGTTCTAAAGCAAGACTGAATAACAAGGGAGAAAGAGGACAGCCTTGACAAGTTCCTCTTTCAATTCAAAATGAGGAGGAGAGAGAATTATTGATAAGGATACGGGTGGTAGGTGAGGAGTAAAGCATTTTAATCAGATTGATGAAGTAAGGAGGAAGACCATGCTAGGTTAAAGAATGAAACATGAAAGACCAGGATACACGATCAAATGCTTTTTCAGCATCGAGGGCAAGAAGGGTAGACCCATCATTTGAGTTTTGGAAGTGAGCAAGAGTGTTAAATAACAGAGTTAGAAGAAGCAAGGCAACCTTTGATAAAACCAGATTGAGTCTGAGTTGATGAGAGAGATGAGTCGGTAGTTTTTAATTATCGATGGATCTTTGTCGGGTTTAGAGTATTAGAAGGACTTCACCAAATGATCCAGGGCTTTGTCCAATTTCTACAAAGTAGGAATATAATTCTAAAAGTTTGGGTGCAATAGAGTCAATGAAAGTTTTATAAAAATCTGAAGTGAATCCATCCGGGTCAGGGGCTTTGTTGGGTTTAAGATCAAGTATGGCTTGTTTTATTTCGGTAGGGGAAATCGGTGCATCAAGGGGGATAAATCAATCGGTTCTGAAAGATTTGCTTTCTTGTTTGCTACAAAAGAAAGAGTTGATATCAGCGGAGTTGGTGGAGCAATCAGAGGTATATAAAAGTCAAGAAAAGCATGGTTTATGTCTTTTGGGTTGGTTAATCTGTTACCCTCAGGGGAGATTATGTGGGCTATATGAGATTTTTCTTTCTTCTTCTTAACATACAAGACTAACATTTTGCCCGCTTTGTTAGATCCATTGTGGAATTTGGTTCTGGATCCGAGAATGGATTTAGCAGCTTTATCAGTGCAGATTTCATTGAATTCAATGCGTTTAACCTTAAGGGCTTTCAAGATGTTAGGATCTTGGTTTGCATAATAGGATTGCTCAAGGCCTTTTATTGATGCTAAAAGGGTATTATGAGTGTATTCAGATTGCCGTTTTTTGATGGTAACAAATGGGATTATGAATCCATGGAAGGATGCTTTAAAAGCACCCCAGTTGTTGTGTATAGATGTGTGTTCAGGACGATTATTTAAGAAAAAATCTTTAATGAAGGTATTGGTTTTGTTTATAAAGGATTGCTCTTTAAGAAGGAAGGAATTAAATCTCCATCTACGTGAGTTTATTGGAGGGAGTCCATTCAAGAGTGGTGGATACTAGGGCATGATCAGGGACCAATTTCAGAGTTTAATATGAAAGAACTTAATGAGGAGCTAACTAAAATATAATCTAGTCTGGAAAAAGACTGTTGAGGTGTGGAATAGAACGTAACATTTTTAGTTTCTGGATTACAGAAGCGTCATGAGTCAACTAAATTTAAATTTTTAACAGATTTAAGAAGCTATTGCAAGATTGGGAGTTGGTAAAATTCGAGGAGGATTTACGGTCAAGGGCAAAGTAAAAAATCTGGTTCATATGACCACAAAAAATTAGCTTGTCAGAATTCTTCTGTTAACGTTTTGTAAGAAAATTGGACCAAAAATTGGGGTTGGGGGCGTTAGGACCATAAATATTATCAATGGTAACAGGGATATTATTGATACTTGCTTCCACAATAATCTATCAACCCTCTGGATCTTTATCTTTACTAACAAGTGAAAAGTTTAAATGCTTATAGATCAAAATAGACACTCCACCTTTCTTATCTAAAGCATTTGAAAAAAGTTTATGACTGATCCAGGGGGCTCTGATTTTACGGTTTTCATTATCAGAACTTAAATGGGTTTCTTGGAGACATAATATCAGGTTTTTGTTTGGTCAATTGGGCAATAATCTTGCTATGTTTAATAGGATGGCTTAACCCTTTCACATTCCATGTGAGAAATGTAACAGACATTGGAACAGATTGCAAAAATGCTGACAAAAGTAGAGTATAATGCATAAAGACAATAAACATTACTATGTAGCCATAAGTAAACTTTAAAGAATCTTGAGAGATCAATGGAATAGGAATTACTGAATATAATTTTAAACTTGGAATAAATGGGGAAAAACATAAGGGACGGAAGACAATAGGAAGAAAGACATATAGGTATGTATAAGATGAATAAGAATGGATATATGTGAATAAGTAATGGCAAAAGGGTAAAAAGGAGATTAACTGGAGAGTGAGCAATCGAGAGGCTCATAGGGGATGCCAAAGTGCAGAGACGGAATAAGCACAGCGAAGAGAAGTAAGAGCAAAGGAGAGATTAGCACATTTAATTATGAAGGTTTGAGCATGCTGTATAATCAGTAGATATAGAGAGTTCAATCTAATTGATCAACAAGGTAATACATTTTAACTCAGCCAAGGTAATGGTATGATGTAATCCAAATGTAAAGTTGATCCAGTTTACAAGGTTGAGAGTGAGGGATCAATGGATTTGTTGGGAGATCTTGATTTGTCTCTGAAAGGAGTTGAGGTGGATGGGATACCCAATGGGATTGAAGAAGTTGATCTGCTGCATTTAGCAGTGTATTTGATGTGTTTATTCCTGGGTATTCTGAAAGTCGACATAGGAGGTTGAAGATCTGATATAGAAGAGTTAGTTACGGGATTCAGAGGAGATGTATCCATCAGAGCTGATTGTAGGGCTTGAAGTAGATTATGCAGTTCATTTGGGTCAGAGAATTCTTTAGAAGAATTTGACGTGCTTGTTGGTGTCAGAGGAAACAGGCAATAAAGGCTCTTGGTGAGGAGTTACTGCTAGAGAAGCAAGGTCTAATTCTGTGGGCACGTACTTCCAATGGTGGTGAAAAGATGATCCAAAGGTGGAAGGAATCCACTTGGTTGGAAAGTTGATAGGGTCATCCACTTCTGCTCTTTCAGGAATCCCATGGAAGCAAAGGTTGTCTCTACTATTTCTGTCCTCTAACTCCGTAACTTCACATTCCAGTTGCATAAGTTCTAAGCCTTCTACTCTATCTTCCACAGTGTTAACTCTTTCTTCTGCTTCATCAAGCCTGCCAGAGAATAGCTTGATGTCATTTTTGAAGCCTTTAAGTTCTTCCTGAATGGAGGAGGAGCGGAGAGCTAGCGTGGAAATAGAGGAACCAATGTTACTAAGTTCTTCTAGGATTTTCTCCATATAAGCATTGAATGGTGTGTTGTCAGGAGAAGACATATTTTTGTTAGTATCGGCCATGTTCGGGGTAGAGGGTACACTCTACTGGAAGAAGGATTGGCAAATATGGTGAAATACCACTGGTGTACTTTACTAAGCTTGTAGGCAAATTAGAGCCGGCTGCGCCTCATAAAGGAAAGGAGAAGTTAGGAATTTGGAGTTTTAAGTTATTTATTTTGCTCTGCCGAATACATTTAAAAGACAAGACTTACAGGCCGATTCATGGAATAATTAGCGCGGCGCAAGTGGGCAAAAACGTGCGAATCGCAGTGGAATAGCGAAAATCGCAGTGCAAGTGCGAAAATCGCACGAAAAGCAGCGCACATCGATTCATGGAAGTCCGTGCGCGAGAAAACCAGCGGATGTGCGATAAAAAAGTGTGCGGCGCACGTTGGCGCACAGGCCATCTAACAGCGTGCGCCAGGTCACAGCGAAAATCGCACAGGCCAGAGCGAAAATCGCACATAGCGCGGCGCACGCAACAAAAGTAGGCGGAACACGGGCGTAACACTCGGAATGGGGAACAACTTGCCAAAACGTGGGCGTCACGGGGGAAGTACAGGGCACAAGTGCGCGGAACGCCCACACGCTCGCCTACAACACGTATTCATGGAATAGAATAGGGCAAAAAAGCGCACGCTCAAACCAGCGCACAGGCACAAACACGACCGCCGCAAGAAAGCAGGCGGTAGCGTCTCTGTGGCTGTAAGAAATGTGCGCCAAAAGGTGCGCCAACAAATAGCACCTATATACTGCCATGATGAATGTCCTATACTGTGGCCCTCCAGGACAAATGACGTGCAAAGGGGTACCCACAAACACGGACCCGCTGACAAAAAATACGTGTGCGTATATACCGGGGTGCGCGGGAAGTGTCACACGCGATTTGGCCAGGTACGTGGATTTCAGGGGTGCACGGGAAGTTCCACACGTGATTTCAGCAAGGTATGTGTATTTCAGGGGTGCGCGGGAAGTTCCACACGCGATTGGCCCAGTGCGAGCAGGGTACGTGTATTTCAGGGGTGCGCGGGAAGCTCCACACGTGATTTCAGCAAGGTATGTGTATTTCAGGGGTGCGCGGGAAGTTCCACACGCGATTTCAGCAGGGTACGTGTATTTCAGGGGTACGCGGGAAGTTCCACACGCAAATTCTGCAGGGTACGTGCATTTCAGGGGTGCGCGGGAAGTTCCACACGCGAATGGGCCAGTGCGAGCAGGGTACGTGTATTACATGGGTGCGCGGGAAGTTCCACACGCGATTCCATCAGGGTACGTGTATTTCAGGGGTGCGCGGGAAGTTAACCACGCGATAGTCCCAGTGCGAGCAGGGTACGTGTATTTCAGGGGTGCGCGGGAAGTTCCACACGCGATTGGCCCAGTGCGAGCAGGGTACGTGTATTTCAGGGGTGCGCGGGAAGTTCCACACGCGATTCCATCAGGGTTCGTGTATTTCAGGGGTGCGCGGGAAGTTACACACGCGATAGTCCCAGTGCGAGCAGGGTACGTGTATTTCAGGGGTGCGCGGGAAGTTCCACACGCGATTGGCCCAGTGCGAGCAGGGTACGTGTATTTCAGGGGTGCGCGGGAAGTTCCACACGTGATTTCAGCAAGGTATGTGTATTTCAGGGGTGCGCGGGAAGTTCCACATGCGATTTCAGCAGGGTACGTGTATTTCAGGGGTGCGCGGGAAGTTCCACACGCGATTGGCCCAGTGCGAGCAGGGTACGTGTATTTCAGGGGTGCGCGGGAAGTTCCACACGTGATTTCAGCAAGGTATGTGTATTTCAGGGGTGCGCGGGAAGTTCCACACGCAAATTCTGCAGGGTACGTGCATTTCAGGGGTGCGCGGGAAGTTCCACACGTGAATGGGCCAGTGCGAGCAGGGTACGTGTATTACATGGGTGCGCGGGAAGTTCCACACGCGATCCCATCAGGGTACGTGTATTTCAGGGGTGCGCGGGAAGTTCCACACGCGATAGTCCCAATGCGAGCAGGGTACGTGTATTTCAGGGGTGCGCGGTAAGTTGCACACGCGATACCAGCAGGGAATGTGTATTTCAGGGGTTCTGGGGAGTACTACACGTGAATTGGCCTTGTGGGTCCTCCCAGGTGTACGCTCCACAACCTCCACGGCCCCTGCAGGCAGCCCACACCACGGGGGACTACCCTGCACCCCTGCTCATGTCCCGCAGGCAGCCCATCCACCATGGGCATTCCTCCAGCCAACCCACATGTCACCTTGCACTACTGATCAACAATGCATGTCTCCCACCACCCCCACCCCCCAGCAGTGCAGGGGCAGCCTCCACCAGGCACCCACTCATGTCTCCCACCACCCCCACCCCCCGGCTGTGCAGGGGCAGCCTCCACCAGGCCCCCACTCATGTCCCCCTGCACCCCCACCCCCCAGCATCCAGGGTCACCCTCCACCAGGCCCCCACTCATGTCTCCCACCACCCCCACCCCCCGGCAGTGCAGGGTCACCCTCCACCAGGCCCCCACTCATGTCTCCCACCACCCCCACCCCCCGGCAGTGCAGGGTCACCCTCCACCAGGCCCCCACTCATGTCTCCCACCACCCCCAGCCACCATGGGCAGCCTCCACCAGGCCCCCACTCATGTCTCCCACCACCCCCACCCCCCGGCAGTGCAGGGTCACCCTCCAGTAGGCCCCCACTCATGTCTCCCACCACCCCCACCCCCCTGCCACCATGGGCAGCCCCCACCAGGCCCCCACTCATGTCTCCCACCACCCCCACCCCCGGCAGTGCAGGGTCACCCTCCACCAGGCCCCCACTCATGTTTCCCACCACCCCCACCCCCCGGCAGTGCAGGGTCACCCTCCACCAGGCCCCCACTCATGTCTCCCACCACCCCCACCCCCGGGCAGCGCAGGGTCACCCTCCACCAGGCCCCCACTCATGTTTCCCACCACCCCCACCCCCCGGCAGTGCAGGGTCACCCTCCACCAGGCCCCCACTCATGTCTCCCACCATCCCCACCCCCCAGCCACCATGGCCAGCCCCCACCAGGCCCCCACTCATGTCTCCCACCACCTCCACCCCCCGGCAGTGCAGGGTCACCCTCCACCAGGCCCCCACTCATGTCTCCCACCACCCCCACCCCCCGGCAGTGCAGGGGCAGCCTCCACCAGGGCCCCACTCATGTTTCCCACCACCCCCACCCCCCGGCAGTGCAGGGGCAGCCTCCACCAGGCCCCCACTCATGTCCCCCTGCACCCCCACCCCCCAGCATCCAGGGTCACCCTCCACCAGGCCCCCACTCATGTCTCCCACCACCCCCACCCCCCAGCCACCATGGGCAGCCCCCACCAGGCCCCCACTCATGTCTCCCACCACCCCCACCCCCCGGCAGTGCAGGGTCACCCTCCACCGGGCCCCCACTCATGTTTCCTACCACCCCCACCCCCCGGCAGTGCAGGGTCACCCTCCACCAGGCCCCCACTCATGTCTCCCACCACCCCCACCCCCCAGCCACCATGGCCAGCCCCCACCAGGCCCCCACTCATGTCTCCCACCACCCCCACCCCCCGGCAGTGCAGGGTCACCCTCCACCAGGCCCCCACTCATGTCTCCCACCACCCCCACCCCCCGGCAGTGCAGGGGCAGCCTCCACCAGGCCCCCACTCATGTCTCCCACCACCCCCACCCCCCTGCCACCATGGGCAGCCCCCACCAGGCCCCCACTCATGTCTCCCACCACCCCCACCCCCCGGCAGTGCAGGGTCACCCTCCACCAGGCCCCCACTCATGTCACCCACCACCCCCACCCCCCTGCCACCATGGGCAGCCTCCACCAGGCCCCCACTCATGTCTCCCACCACCCCCACCCCCCAGCAGTGCAGGGGCAGCCTCCACCAGGTGCTCACAATCCCCAATCATGTGCATAATGGACAGCCTCCACATCCAAAAAGCCCTACCAAGTAACCCATTCACCCACATGGAAATGGAAATCACATGTTACACCCCCAATGTTCATGAAGCTAATGAACCCATGTCCGTCACACACAATGGTTGCAATATAATGGGAAAACACACAACATGACATGCGTGAAACCAATGAGATGATACCACACAGTGAAGTATGCTAACAAAATTGTATTTAAAAAAATTAAGAATGCTAAAGAAAGAAAACTAACTACAATGTGAATGAGAAAAAAAAACATGCATGTCCGTATAAAAAACTACCAAGGGTCCATGAGCCCAACTGAACAAAGGGAACCTACTAAAAAACCTACCTAAAAATCAACTATATACAAAAAGTGGAGCAGTGTCCGTCGACTCCAAATCATAATTAGAAAGAAAGGAAACCTAAAACTAAAGAACTATATAAAAAGACGGCGGGCAAGTCCAGCGGCTCACTCTGTGGTGTCCCGGGCCAGGGCATCATCGAACTCCTGTTCGATGTCCCGGAGGCGGTCCAGTTCCATGGCCCCGAGGGTCCGCAGGCACGACGCTGTGTCCTCCTCCAACCCCCTGCGGATTGCCTCGAGGCACTCGGCCCGCTTCAGGGCCCTCCGCATGGAGTTCTCCGCCCTGACCATTGTGAGCCGCGCCTCTTCCGCCCGCCGCCGCTCCGCACCTATGGCGTGGCCCAACCGCTGCCACACGGGAGACACTCTCTGTCCTGGGTCCCCTGCCCTCCGGCCGATGGCCGCCCCTCCGATGTCGAAAGCCCCGAGCCTTCATGTCTCCCACCATGTTGCTGCTGCTGCTGCTCTGCCTCTGCCCGTGCACTGCCTCCTGCTGCCTGCACATCCTCTGCCGGCTGGGGTGCACTTGTTGATGTGGCCACCCCTGCTGGACCTCCGACTCCCGACTGTGGCAGGGATGCCTCCTCCACCAGCCTGGCCGCACCGTCAGAGGCAGCTCCACAGGGCACCCAGGTGACTGATGTGTGGGAAGATGGCACAGAGGACGACTGGCGCGTAGGGGGTCCAGTTGAGGAGGGGGTCGGAGCAAGCCCCATCAGACGGAGGAATCCGGCCTGGGTGACCTGTCCCAGCAGGCTGACGTGGTCAACGAGCCATTCGAGATGACGTGCAGTCTCTCCATGAAAAGACTGCAGGTCACCTCGCATGGCCCGTTGACGCAACGCCACACCAGCCAGGACAGGCTCAACCCGGACCTGGATGGCCACGTCCGCAGGCAGAGGAAGGCCAGTTGACGTCAGCTCATCCCCTGCCTGAAAATGGGTCTGGACGTAGGCATCCCTGCTGGTGCAAGATGATGCAGGGACAGGATCGGGGACAGGATTGCACACAGGCACCTCCGCGGCCGCCTGTGCTGCCTTCTGTCCCTGGTCCTGCACTGCACCACTAGCACCAGTGGGATCCCCACCTCCAGACCCCGTCTCTGGTGCTTGCGCGGCCCCCTCCTCCACCAAACCCCCCACCAACCTGGATGATTCCGTGCCATCTTCTCCTGTTGGGCCCTGTGGGGTCCCAGCTGCCCCTTCTGCTGCCGAGGAGTCCAACTGCAACCTCCGCCTCTTGGACCTCCCCCCGGCAGCTGCGGCCTGGGACGCGGCACCGGACTCCTCACTCCCCGACGAGATGACAACACGGGAGGGGAGCCGGGGCTTGCGTCTCCGGCTGGCGGTCGGATCCCCGCCGCTGTGCTCCACAGCACCTTCTCCGCCCTCTTCATCAGTTGACGCTGCAGACAGGGAGTAACAAAACACAGGCATCAGGGCACTGTACAATGGACACATACACGCATGACAGTTGCACATGAGTGGCATTGGCAAACCTCAGACATGTCATCACAATCCCCAACACACATGTCATTGCAACTGGCACACATGAGCCATACCACAGCCATTTCGCAACTGCCACCACCATCCCTACACATACAACAGCATCAGCAGCCAAAGGGGAGCCAGACATCACATGCAACACAGGAAGTGCACCACACATGTACACACACCACCACACTTGCATGCATGTCTACACCTCTGCCAAGTGTCGCACTGTTCAGACGGGCATCCATGTCACATCTGCCAATCAGGCTTCCACATACCGCTGTCACATGCATCCATGTTGCATCACTGTTGCACCCTTGACAAATACAAACACATGCACATGTACACAGTGCTCATACATGCAGCCGAAAACAACATACATGCCTGACATCACGGACATGTCTACTTACATACACATTCATCCAAACATGTGTGCACGCACAACTGCATTTGCCATGCAAGCCCACACACACAAGCACCATCCATGTCTCACACATTACAGCCCTCGCATGTGTCAGCCCCACGGCCCTGTACACCCCCACCCATACTCGACCCCATACAAACAGATGTGCAACCGGCACAATGGCGAATGATCACCACACGCACTGCTCACAACCAGGATGCATGTACACTCACCGCTCGACTCCAGACGGGTCTGCTTCTCTAGGACCTGGACGTGGAGCGCTGGGGATATGCGTTCCAGGACCCCCATCTGTTTTTCCGACAAGTGGCCCCGGCGCCCCTTGGCATCCGCTGCCTTCAAGAGGCGCCGGGCCTTGTTCAGGGTCCTGGACCTGAAGTCCTCCCAGCGCTTCCTGACATGTTGTAAGTCCCGGACTGCTGCCCCCTCCGCGTTGATGGCAGTCACGATGTCAGTCCAGATCCGAGTCCGTCCTTCCTTGTCGGCGCGGGAACTTCCAAAGAGGGCATCATACTGCCCCAGGACTTGCTCCACCAGGACACCAACTTCGGTGACACTGAAGCTGGTGCCCCTCTGCCTCTCTGGCCGGGGGTTGTCAGTGGTCACAGATGGTGTATGCCCCAACATGACAACCCCAGAGGCAGGAGTGTGTGGGCAACTGGGTCCTGGGGCTGGGCTGTGGAGCGATGGAATTCCAGTCGGGAGTCTTCGGTTCCAGCAGGGGTGGTCACAGCAACAGCACCCCTGGCTGATGTGCAGGCAGCAAATGGCAGTGCACGTGGCCAGCAGGCAGTCAGGCAGCAGCAGATGGCAGGTGGGAGCGTGCTCGGGGCTCTGGGGGGCAGTAGTTCGGCCTTCTGGGCAGGAGCGTGGTCTTCCGTGTGCTTACGCGTGGCCAGCTTGGTACGGAGTGATTTGGCACGTGAAAATCCTGCACGTCAGCGTGAAAACCGAGGAAAGGCCCTTAGCGCGTAAGCGCGTAAGCGCGTCAGCACGCATACGCGATTCTATTGGACCAAAGGCCCTCAGCGCGTCTGTGACGTGACCCGCACGGGTGTTTCCCACACAGCACGTGATGACAGAGCACACGTGGAAAGACTGCACGTCAGAGTCTCATCGCGTGTGATTGGTGGAAATGGCCGTACACGCAGAAGTGACAAAGCGTGTAATTGGTGGAAATGGCCGTACACGCAGAAGTGACAAAGCGTGTAATTGGTGGAAATGGCCGTACACGCATAAGTCACAAAGCGTGTAATTGGTGGAAATGGCCCTAGCGCGTACACGCCGCGTAAGTGACGTTGGACAAGTGGGCCTGTATAAAAGGTACGCGTAGAACACCATTTCCTTGTACGTGGGTGGGGGTGGTGGGAGACATGAGTGGGGGCCTGGTGGGGGCTGCCCATGGTGGCTGGGGGAGACATGAGCGGGGGCCTGGTGGAGGGTGACCCTGCACTGCCGGGGGGTGGGGGTGGTGGGAAACATGAGTGGGGGCCTGGTGGAGGGTGACCCTGCACTGCCGGGGGTGGGGGTGGTGGGAGACATGAGTGGGGGCCTGGTGGAGGGTGACCCTGGATGCTGGGGGGGTGGGGGTGCAGGGGGACATGAGTGGGGGCCTGGTGGAGGGTGACCCTGCACTGCCGGGGGGTGGGGGTGGTGGGAGACATGAGTGGGGGCCTGGTGGAGGGTGACCCTGGATACTGGGGGGTGGGGGTGCAGGGGGACATGAGTGGGGCCTGGTGGAGGGTGACCCTGCACTGCCGGGGGGTGGGGGTGGTGGGAGACATGAGTGGGGGCCTGGTGGAGGGTGACCCTGCACTGCCGGGGGGTGGGGGTGGTGGGAGACATGAGTGGGGGCCTGGTGGGGGCTGCCCATGGTGGCTGGGGGGTGGGGGTGGTGGGAGACATGAGTGGGGGCCTGGTGGAGGGTGACCCTGCACTGCCGGGGGGTGGGGGTGGTGGGAAACATGAGTGGGGGCCTGGTGGAGGGTGACCCTGCACTGCCGGGGGGTGGGGGTGGTGGGAGACATGAGTGGGGGCCTGGTGGAGGCTGCCCATGGTGGCTGGGTGGTGGGGGTGGTGGGAGACATGAGTGGGGGCCTGGTGGAGGGTGACCCTGGATGCTGGGGGGTGGGGGTGCAGGGTGACATGAGTGGGGGCCTGGTGGAGGCTGCCCCTGGATGCTGGGGGGTGGGGGTGCAGGGGGACATGAGTGGGGGCCTGGTGGAGGGTGACCCTGGATGCTGGGGGGTGGGGGTGCAGGGGGACATGAGTGGGGGCCTGGTGGAGGCTGCCCCTGCACTGCCGGGGGGTGGGGGTGGTGGGAGACATGAGTGGGGGCCTGGTGGGGGCTGCCCATGGTGGCAGGGGGGTGGGGGTGGTGGGAGACATGAGTGGGGGCCTGGTGGAGGGTGACCCTGGATGCTGGGGGGTGGGGGTGCAGGGTGACATGAGTGGGGGCCTGGTGGAGGCTGCCCCTGGATGCTGGGGGGTGGGGGTGCAGGGTGACATGAGTGGGGGCCTGGTGGAGGCTGCCCCTGGATGCTGGGGGGTGGGGGTGCAGGGGGACATGAGTGGGGGCCTGGTGGAGGGTGACCCTGGATGCTGGGGGGTTGGGGTGCAGGGGGACATGAGTGGGGGCCTGCTGGAGGGTGACCCTGCACTGCCGGGGGGTGGGGGTGGTGGGAGACATGAGTGGGGGCCTGGTGGAGGCTGCCCCTGCACTGCCGGGGGGTGGGGGTGGTGGGAGACATGAGTGGGGGCCTGGTGGGGGCTGTCCATGGTGGCAGGGGGGTGGTGGGAGACATGAGTGGGGGCCTGGTGGAGGGTGACCCTGCACTGCCGGGGGGTGGGGGTGGTGGGAGACATGAGTGGGGGCTGCCCATGGTGGCAGGGGGGTGGGGGTGGTGGGAGACATGAGTGGAGGCCTGCTGGAGGGTGACCCTGCACTGCCGGGGGGTGGGGGTGGTGGGAGACATGAGTGGGGGCCTGGTGGAGGCTGCCCATGGTGGCTGGGGGGTGGGGGTGGTGGGAGACATGAGTGGGGGCCTGGTGGAGGGTGACCCTGCACTGCCAGGGGGTGGGGGTGGTGGGAGACATGAGTGGGGGCCTGGTGGATGGTGACCCTGCACTGCCGGGGGGTGGGGGTGGTGGGAGACATGAGTGGGGGCCTGGTGGAGGGTGACCCTGCACTGCCGGGGGGTGGGGGTGGTGGGAGACATGAGTGGGGGCCTGGTGGAGGCTACCCCTGGATGCCGGGGGGTGGGGGTGGTGGGAGACATGAGTGGGGGCCTACTGGAGGGTGACCCTGCACTGCCGGGGGGTGGGGGTGGTGGGAGACATGAGTGGGGGCCTGGTGGAGGCTGCCCATGGTGGCTGGGGGGTGGGGGTGGTGGGAGACATGAGTGGGGGCCTGGTGGAGGGTGACCCTGCACTGCCGGGGGGTGGGGGTGGTGGGAGACATGAGTGGGGGCCTGGTGGAGGGTGACCCTGCACTGCCGGGGGGTGGGGGTGGTGGGAGACATGAGTGGGGACCTGGTGGAGGCTGCCCATGGTGGCTGGGGGGTGGGGGTGGTGGGAGACATGAGTGGGGGCCTGGTGGAGGGTGACCCTGGATGCTGGGGGGTGGGGGTGCAGGGGGACATGAGTGGGGGCCTGGTGGAGGCTGCCCCTGGATGCTGGGGGGTGGGGGTGCAGGGGGACATGAGTGGGGGCCTGGTGGAGGGTGACCCTGGATGCTGGGGGGTGGGGGTGCAGGGGGACATGAGTGGGGGCCTGGTGGAGGCTGCCCCTGCACTGCCGGGGGGTGGGGGTGGTGGGAGACATGAGTGGGGGCCTGGTGGAGGGTGACCCTGGATGCTGGGGGGTGGGGGTGCAGGGGGACATGAGTGGGGGCCTGGTGGAGGCTGCCCCTGCACTGCCGGGGGGTGGGGGTGGTGGGAGACATGAGTGGGGGCCTGGTGGGGGCTGCCCATGGTGGCAGGGGGGTGGGGGTGGTGGGAGACATGAGTGGGGGCCTGGTGGGGGCTGCCCATGGTGGCAGGGGGGTGGGGGTGGTGGGAGACATGAGTGGGGGCCTGCTGGAGGGTGACCCTGCACTGCCGGGGGGTGGGGGTGGTGGGAGACATGAGTGGGGGCCTGGTGGAGGCTGCCCATGGTGGCTGGGGGTGGTGGGAGACATGAGTGGGGGCCTGGTGGAGGGTGACCCTGCACTGCCGGGGGGTGGGGTGGTGGGAGACATGAGTGGGGGCCTGGTGGAGGGTGACCCTGCACTGCCGGGGGGTGGGGGTGGTGGGAGACATGAGTGGGGGCCTGGTGGAGGCTGCCCATGGTGGCTGGGGGGTGGTGGGAGACATGAGTGGGGGTCTGGTGGAGGCTGCCCCTGCACTGCCGGGGGGTGGGGGTGGTGGGAGACATGAGTGGGGGCCTGGTGGAGGGTGACCCTGCACTGCCGGGGGGTGGGGGTGGTGGGAGACATGAGTGGGGGCCTGGTGGAGGCTGCCCATGGTGGCTGGGGGGTGGTGGGAGACATGAGTGGGGGCCTGGTGGAGGGTGACCCTTGATGCTGGAGGGTGGGGGTGCAGGGGGACATGAGTGGGGGCTGCTGGAGGAGGGTGACCCTGCACTGCCGGGGGGTGGGGGTGGTGGGAGACATGAGTGGGGGCCTGGTGGAGGGTGACCCTGGATGCTGGGGGGTGGGTGTGCAGGGGGACATGAGTGGGGGCCTGGTGGAGGCTGCCCCTGCACTGCTGGGGGGTGGGAGTGGTGGGAGACATGCATTGTTGATCAGTAGTGCAAGGTGACATGTGGGTTGGCTGGGGGGCATGCCCATGGTGAATGGGCTGCCTGCGGGACATGGGCAGGGGTGCAGGGTAGTCCCCCGTGGTGTGGGCTGCCTGCAGGGGCCGTGGAGGTTGTGGAGCGTACACCTGGGAGGACCCACACGGCCAATTCACGTGTAGTACTCCCCAGAACCCCTGAAATACACATTCCCTGCTGGTATCGCGTGTGGAACTTCCCGCGCACCCCTGAAATACACGTACCCTGCTGGCACTGGGACAATCGCGTGTGCAACTTCACGCGAACCCCTGTAATACACGTAGCCCGCTCCCCCAGGCCCGATCGCGTGAGAAAGTTCATGCGAACCCCTGTAATACACGTAGCCCGCTCCCCCAGGCCCGATCGCGTGAGTAAGTTCACGCGAACCCCTGTAATACACGTACCACGCTCCCCCAGGCCCGATCGCGTGGGAAAGTTCACGCGAACCCCTCCCCCAGGCCCGATCGCGTGAGAAAGTTCACGCGAACCCCTGTAATACACGTAGCCCGCTCCCCCAGGCCCGATCGCGTGAGTTAGTTCACGCGAACCCCTGTAATACACGTAGCACGCTCCCCCATGCCCGATCGCGTGGGAAAGTTCACGCGAACCCCTCCCCCAGGCCCGATCGCGTGAGAAAGTTCACGCGAACCCCTGTAATACAGGTAGCCCGCTCCCCCAGGCCCGATCGCTTGAGAAAGTTCACGCGAACCCCTGTAATACAGGTAGCCCACTCCCCCAGGCCCGATCGCGTGAGAAAGTTCACGCGAACCCCTGTAATACACGTAGCCCGCTCCACCAGGCCCGATTGCGTGTAAAACTTCACGCGAACCCCTGTAATACACGTAGCACGCTCCCCCAGGCCCGATCGCGTGAGTAACTTCACGCGAACCCCTGAAATACACGTACCCTGCTGAAATCGCATGTGGAACTTCCCGCGCACCCCTAAAATTCACATACCTTGCTCGCACTGGGCCAATCGCGTGTGGAACTTCCCGCGCACCCCAGAAATACACGTTCCCCGCTTGCCGTTTGCTGTTTGCCAGCCCGGTGAACTGGTCCAGGGTTAGCGCAGCCCTTTGCGATGATTTAGCGATTTTGATGGCTTTTCCTTGCGCGAGGGCGTTCTTCGGGGCGTTACTGGCGCTGCTGCAGGGTCGCTGCGATTCTCTGCGCCACGGCTGGTTTGGGAGCCTAAAATCCATGAATACGCTGTGCGCGGAAATCGGTTTTAGCGCACGTGCCTGGCGCAGACAATCGCACGCGGACACTCTGCGCCAGCCGCTTGCGACACTTTTCTGCAAAATTCTATGAATTACCCTGTTAGGCTGTCCGGACGTTCACACTACCAGGTTATTTCAACTCAGTAAAGTCAAAAGTTTTAAATAAAGGATAGATTAGAAATGGTCAAAAGAGTTAATTAATAGAGAATTGGGATCCAAGAGAAGCTGTTCTGTCAGGCAATCAGAAAGAGTTCAATAGTAAAACTCCAAACGTGTGTAAAATATGAATTACACAATCATCTCAAAAGCACAGCATCTCAGTTTCTAAAAAACAGCATTTAATTAATTGGGTTCCAAGTGGGGCTGTTTAGTCAGTAAATCAAAAAGAATACATTAGCAGAACTCCAAATGTATTAAAACACTGATTTACACCTTTATCTCTGTTGCATATGTGTTAAAAACAGAGTCATTTGCAAGTAATATATTTCTAGTTACAGCCTTTGTGGTAAAAAAAAAAAAAAAAAATTTTAAAAAGTGTGCTTCCTCATAGTGAGCAGGGTACCTAGCATGCGTAGTTCGTTTCAGCTGACAGAACGTGTCAGACTATTCCTGATGGGAGGCCGCTGCTGCAGGCCCTGCCTACCTTCAGAGCTGTGTGGCTTCCTGCGTCTTGCTGGCAAGGACCATGGGACCGCAAAGGGATGGCCAGCGGCACAGTAGAAGTTAAGTGGCAGAATTATGTTTTAAAGGCAGCAGTCAAGGCTTGCTGTCAGTATAGATGTTGAGGGTTCCGTAGGGAGTATCAACGCCATTGAAAGGGTGCGAACGAGTCGGCGGCCGTGTTAATGAGGAGTTTTAAGCGGAGCAACAGGTTTGTAAATGCTCTGCAACCAAAGTTACACTTTGGATTCTTATAAAAATGTAATTCATGAACAAATGTTGACCGGCAACATGCTCAGCAAGAAGAAAATTCTCCTTGGCTCTCAGAGCTCCTCAGCTATGTGGCCATCTCTATCGCCACTTGACCATGACCCCAGACTTCCCTTTTTTTTAAGCTCTAATTCATTTTTTGCCATAAGGTAACACAGCTATCATGTGCATTAATACATTGAATTATTGATTAAATTATGAATTTAACTGATTTTTGAACCATCTTTTATTTTATTAGTGTTTTTGATGAAGTAATTATTGATTCATTTGACATTACCTGTGCACACCTGCATAGGTTTACGGAATGTATAGAACTTTAGCCATCCCGCTAGGAACACCTTTATGTAATGTTTGATGTGAATACTATGCATTTGCCCCTTTGGGGAGATTTTATAATGTTTTCATTTTTAATGTTTAACAAATGTTTGTCTAATCTGTAATTACACATTTTTCTCTAATGCATTATTATGGGTTATTTACAGCAAAAGAAACAGTGATTGATTGATATTGGGTTTATATTTCTCAACCTCTATTAACACTCTCAGTGGAAAACAAGTTACTATACAATGGTCATGAACTTCAGAACACAGTTTTAACACCTACCAACTCCTTCCCCCATTCAAATAGAATATCTTACTTGGAAGTGGTCCGTACTGGTTTCAGCAGGCTGAAACCATGGTGATATTTTCCTTTACTGGTGGTCTCATCCAGTATTCTCAGCTGTGACTCCACAGAAATATCCAGAGGCAGGCCTTCTGCCCGGGCGGCCGTCTCAAGGGCATCTTGACATGTCAGATGACGCTGCAAAAATAAAAGCATGGACATGTCAACCTTATGTTTGAAACAGAACCATAGATACATAAGCGACATGGCCTCCCACAAACCCCGGTCTTATAATGTAGGGAACACTCCACAGACCACAAGACCACTTTGAAGACAGAACTATTTCCAACTCCAACCACTGCACTTGATACAACCAAGCTGCAGCCCTACAGTGAGGAACACTGATGTGGTGAATGGGAGAACCGGAAATGTTGGAATATCATGGAGAAACTGTGCTCACATTGGTGTTGTCACCATCAGTACAACCTCCATTCTGCAACTTAATGCCCAGGAGACCTGGACAGCAACGACTCATTCATCCATGAATGAGACATCAGTCAGCAGGACTCCTCTCCACCACCTCACAGGGGCAATACCCTCAACCTTCACAGTATCCCCCCCTGTGAGGTGCTTATGTGAGCCACTCCTTTTTGGAAAACTCAAACAAATAAGTGTACTCTAGCTGCAGCTTGGTACAGAAAGTAAGGAGTGTAGTGGCTGACTCATGCCGCTGGCTCATGCTGCCTGAGCCCTCGCTTTTAGAATAGGAACCCTGAGGGGAAGTTGGCGGTTGGGGCCTGGAGGGAGAGCTGGTTGGGCTTGTATGCTGCGGGGTCTTTCCAAATAAAAGGCTTACCTTGTTCGATGGCCTCTGACCCAGTTTCTTCACTTCAGTGATGAAGATCCTGAACCGTGTCACTGGTGGCCTGTATGTTCGGCCCCTGTGCGCAGCTGCTTCAGATAGAGGGCGGCTCCGAGTGGTTACCCCGTGTAGAGGCATCACGGAGCACAGGTGGAGAGAGCAGGACAGAAAGACCCTGCAGCTGGTCAGAAGTTGGGGCGAAGAGGCGCAAGTTCAGGGGGACCTTGTGTTGCAGCTTTGCCGAAATTCACTTGCGTGTTAAAGGAAAGAACCCATGAGTGCGATACGACGTGGCAGCCATCTTGGTTACCACAGCAACCATGTAAACAACTTGCACGTTTTCTCGCCTTCATTGCTCCACACAGATTTTCATCGTCTCTATGGTTCGTGGAGTGTACCAGCAGTGGGGCAAGTCTACTGAAGCAACAGCTTGGAGTGCTGGAACCTTGTCAGCAGTGACAGTTGTAACTCATTCCAGGCTACAGACTTAAGTGGGTAGTGTTTGGCATTAAGAAGCCTGCTAGGGCTGAAGACGTCGGTCACAGTACTTCCTCCCCTGAAGTCTTTTTGCCCAACCCAGGTACACCTGCAACACCGTGGAGTGACTGCAAGCAATATTGGAGCAATTTTCTGGGTGCAACTGAATATGAAGGAATTTATTTTTGTGTTTGGCCTCTTACTGATGTGCGCCAATTTCACTTCTATAAAGTCTTTTTTGAAATAAGACTACTTCACTTTCCCTTTTTGTAAGTGATTTTTTTCGTTTTTTATTTACATCAAATTATTTCAAAGTTACAATTTTGACATTGATAGATTGCATTTGGTTATTTGTAACTTCAAAATTGCATCTCATAGTCATTTACAATGAATTGGTTTTACTCATTCCCAGCTTTTATATAATTCAAATGTCACCTCTCAACACGTGTTTCACCATGTGTGTTACATGGATCTTCAGGAGGGAATCCTTTCTTTTATTTCTTTGTGATAATTGTTTTCTTTAATTTTTCCTTTTTTTTATATAAAGGCTTTATCTCCCTTGCTGTTTCTGTTGTCACAGCTATTCAGGAATCCTTTTAGCTTCAGAGATGCGCTTGTCTCCTCAGTCGCCGATCTGCGAACTCTTGGAATGTAACCAGTATAACTCTGCCCCTAGTTAGCTGACTAACAAATTCCACAGGAGAACATCTCTAAGACCAACCAGAGTTGTCAATTCTAATTGCTTGACAATATCGAACTTTAGACTCACTACTTTTGGAGGAAATAGTTTCCCGGTAAAGGCTGCTAAAACCTGGAACTCACTACCACAAGACCTTAGAGCTGACCTGCCCCACCTTTGTTTCAGGAAAAAAGTCATTCAATTCCTTACCTCGACTGACCTCAGTTGACCGGTGTTACCTACCTCCTACTGGTATTAACCACCAGACCATTCACTCTATACAGCTGTTACTCTGATTGACCTACTCGAACCTGTATATTCGAACTTGTATATTCTGTAATTATTTGTGTGACCTTATTGTATTTTCTAATGTACACTGCGCTATGATGTAACCTTGTAAGTTTCACACTCTTGCCATTGCGCCCTGCTACCCCTGGGTCTGGCGCGCACAAAAAAATGAATAAAACAAACAAACAAACAGTAAGGAAGATGATATTACTGCACTCACTTGGGAAAGAAGGTCAGACGAAATACAGGGAGCTAACGCCTCTGACCGAAGCACAAGGGGCGGGTGACATAGATGTCTACCAAGAAGCTCTTCTCCAGTTGGACCAATACTATGCGCCCAAGACAAATATAGCGATAAATCGTTATAACTTATATACCTGGAAGCAGGAGGACAATGAATCAGAGGAATATGTGAGAGCTTTGAGGTCTTGCAAGCTTGTGCGAGTTCTCAGTCAGGATGGGGACGGATGAACTTATCAAAGATCAGATAATTATACACACAAACAATCCAATTGTCCAAGAGAGGTTATGGATGTGTGGTAATCTGACCCTCGAGGAGACCATAGCAATTGCAAAGAAGGTAGAACACACACTATTGTGCTCTGGGACAATTAGTGAGAAGAAGAACAAAAACGTTGCAGATTATTGCTCGAAAAAAACCCAGATAAAGAACAGGTTCAAGTGAATACTATCACCAAGAGAAGTAAGAAGGGAGGTGTGAAAGGAGAGGAATCACTAAAGGACTCGCAATGATAAGAAAAAGGTGGTGACGTAACTGCGATGTAAGTAGGACGAGCCAGTGTGCGCTCCTCATCTGATCCTGCAATATATGATCCTTCGTGCCAAAAGTAGCCTGCAAATCCCCCTCAGACAGCACCACTAGAATGAGGGACGACTGCAACACCCACCGCTCCGGTCGCAGAAGGAATTAACCGCCTGGAAGAGGGAGAATCGAACGTGAGAAGCCGAAGGTTGACGCCACCAAAATAGTGGGCGTGATATGACGAGAGCGGAGCAGCCCTACAGACAGACCGCATATCCAGGAAGCCTCATTGGAACTGCTGGAAACAGACGGCGACCAACAGTCTGCCAAAGTAAGCGTTCGGGAGGCCGCCAGGACCGTGCAGCAGCATACACGTTCTGTGATGCTCGGTGTGGAGGGAGACAGCACACGGAACACCCCGGGCCCAGATAATACTTTAAAGTAGCTGCCTGAAATTGGAGTGTGGCCCCAGTTAACCCGGAGCAGCACGGACCTCCCCTCACTTTGATCTGCCGCACGCCGGCGGCCCCGACCACAGAAACACAAACAGCAGCCTGAAGCTGTCCCATAAAAGAGCCCTCACTGGTCTGCTCAGCAAGCAGGAACACAAAGAACTATCGGGCCGGCCCGGCCAGACGTACCGAGCCGCTCAGAGGGCTTCCTGTGGAAAAAATAAATAAATAAAATGATGAAGGTCTTGTGAAGCACAGAACCCTGAAGATTGGCAGGAGTGGCTAGAGGACACTGGTGCCCATACAGCCTTCAACAAAACCCAGCAATGTGCTCCCACAAAGGAAAGCATTAAAGGGAGCCTAACAGGGTCACAAGACAGGCACATTAAACGGCCAGTGACACAGAAAAAATTTGTAGGAAGAACTCAAATAAAACATAGGGAGAGCAATGTCATCCACACTGGCAAAGAAAAGAGTCAACCCTTCTCTTGATCGGGACACAACCCCACAGAACCACTGCAGTTGCCAGAGAGAGGGAGGAAAAAGATGGCCACACAGCTGAAACAGACCACATTAGAGACTTTTGCAAGGAAAAATGATCAAAAGACAGATCAGATGATCCCTGATGGACACTCACAAGGTAAAGACCAAGAGCCTCAGCGGAATGATACCAACAACAAGATCCTAGACGCTATTGCGGCCCTGCGTGCATCCATGGAGACCCACAATGGAGAGATGAAAAGCGTTAGGAGTCTCCTTAGACAAGAGGTGCACAAACTAGCCGGCAGAGTTGGAGAAACAGAAGAAAATAGAAGATGTCTCATCCTCTACAAAGGAACTGCAGGAAACAGTACAGGAAGGCCGGGAAGAAGCAACATACGTATTCAGGGCCTACCTGAGGGGGCAAAGACCGAACCATTTACGTTGAAAACATGCTTCTTCCGGAAATAGGACTGGGGGCCCTATCATAGGGGTTCACGGTGTAAGGAGCCCACCAGGCACTTACGAGAACCCCTACACCCCCTGGGAGCACCCCCTCGTCCCATCATAGCAAAGATCCTAAATTACCTAGACAAAGAAAAGATCCTGGCTTATTCCAGATCTGGGGGAAGAAACTCCGCCGAGAATCGACACTATTAGCAATCTTCCCAGACTACACGATTCAGGTTCAGAGGAGGAGAGGCCAGTTTGTTGCAACAAAAGAAAGACTCCAGCGCCAGGGCATAAAGTACATGCTCCTATACCCTGCAAAGCTAAAAATAATCCACAAAGGAAAGACTCTGTTCTTCGAGACCCTGGAGGAAGTGAACACCTGGATGCAGAACAACAATATGGAATAGATGCCAGAGACAAAAGATGATACCCAGGGTGCCAGATAGGGAGGCAGAATGAGAACAGGAAGCACGATTGTCGTATGGGAAACCATGGTGGGGAGCCCACTACACTGGTATACTAGAACTCATCTCAACAGGCAGCTCCTTGGCCAGCAAATATGGAACAAGTAAAACGGCGGGGCACTTCCACCTCAATACCTAGTCCCCTCATCCAATGGACCTGGGAACCCTTTCTCAACCCTCTATCACGTAACAACTAGAGTACTCCAACGGTGTTAAGCCTCTACGGGGAACTCCAGGTGGGCAACAAGTTCACTGTTATGTTAAAGTCTATGTTGGAGTTATTTTGTTAAAGTTACAGCACAGTCTTAATAGTCAAATCGAGAGAAAAGTAACAGGAATCCATGGGTTAGCGACAAACAAGAAGCAGCAACACGGGCACCAAAGGGAAGCACAATTGTGGGGAGCAAGAAATGAGGACCCGTCGGCGACAACCCCAAAGACCACTTCAGGGGGCGTCAACCCTGGGGGGTTGAGGGGAGAGGCAATGGAGAAAGTGCTCCTAGGTAATAGGGCAAAAGGGAGGAGGGGATAACAAACCTGATGGCCGACACACTCAGGATAGTCACATGGAAAGTACAAGGGCTAAATAATTATGCCAAGAGTGAGAGTGACGACATACTTATGTCGCAAAGGAATTCATATAGCCCTACAACAGGAGATCCATCCAACGGCAGCAAATCAGTCTCGTATCCTGGGTAAATGGAAGGGAAGGGGGTTTGGGGCTAAATACTCCAATTACGCCAGGGGAGTACTTATTTGGGTGGCCCCTAGAGTGCCGTTCCAGCAGCTAGAAGTACAAACAGACCCAGAAGGGAGAGTCATACAAGTACATAGATTTCTCGACAAGAGAGAAATCTTCCTAATGAACACCTATGCACCCAACCACAACGCAGCAGCCTTCTTTCGCTCCCTGTATATCAGACTGACCACCTACAAGGGCATGACATGGATTGGTGGGTGGGAGGAGACTTCAATTGTACATTAGACCCAGAACTAGATAGGTTGGACAACGGTACCCTACCCCAGTCCCCTCCAACCAAAGCCCTTAACACGTTGACAAGGGAGCTGGATCTACAAGAGATCTGGAGATGGACACATAGGGAAAAGATAAAATTCTTGTTCTACTTGAGCATACATAAGCAATACACAAGAATAGATCACGTCCTCATAGGGAAAGAACCACCTAAGAAATATTGTAGAAGCCACATATGAGGGAAGGACGCTCTCATTTGCCACTAGTAGTGGAGTGGCTACTCTCTGACCATCCCGCTCAGATACCCACTTGGAAACTAATAGCAGAATTACTACGAGATGCCGTGTTCCGAGAAGATCTGGGGGAGCAGGTAGAGCAGTACTTGACTCATAACCAGGGCAGTGTCAAGGATATGCGGACCATTTGGGACGCCTTCAAAGTGGTGATAAGGGGTGCGGCCATTGCCAAAGGAGGTGGAGTACAAAAAGAACTAGAACAACTAACTGCAGGCACGGAATCCAAGAAAAAGTTATTAGAGGGGTCTGAGACCATAGGAGCAGAGGTGGAAAGAAAAGTCATAGAGCTTAGACAAGAATGCCTGAAAAACTGGGAAAGGTAGGGTAACTACAGTTACGCCAAATACACCGGAAAGTTACACAAGGAGCAAGGGGATAAGCCAGGTAGGCTATTAGCTTGGCTGACCAGCAATACAGACACAAGAGTGGAGATAATGGAGATAACAGACAAATGCAGTGAAAAATGGAGATAGCAGAGAGTGATAAACGAGACCTTCATGATTTTCTACCGCAACCTCTATGAAGACATTAGCACCTCGAGAGAGACAGAAATCATAGAAACCCTAGAAGATAATGGTCACAGTGACAGCGGAACAGAGAGAAATGCTAGAGGTGCCAATCACACTAGATGAGATAAAAGGTGTAAGCCATGCTGCCAACCGGCAAAACCCCGGGAAGTGATGGCCTCCCGGAAGAGTTTTTTTTTCAAATTTGATTTTATTGATTTTCACAGGCAAAGAAAAACCTTTACAAATACAGCATAAGTGGTAAATATTGTGATGATTCAAATAATGAATTCAGAATGAACACTTAAGAAATATATTCTGAACGATATCCCAACTTCCCTCCACCATTCCCCCCCTACCTGGTAGGTCAGTGGCATATTTAAAGCATAATATTTAGCATACATCGTTGTGTACACTAGGGCCGTTCATTGTTCTCATTTAACATGTTGGTTACGGCAGAACATTCGATCTTTACGGGCTTGGCATTGGTCCTTTTGCTGGAATCTTCCCATTGTGGGGTCCTCAGGCGATAAAGAGTGCTCATCCGTTGTCAGCGGTGTATTCATACTGAGGGGTTTGTAGTGCTGGGAACTAATGTATTTGCAAAGTCACTCCACAATGTTTCATGGTGGGCCGACCTTCCGTGAAGAGTGGCTGTGATCCTCTCCATGGTCCATATGTTAGTAGCTACTCCAATCTACTCTTTCTTAGATGGAGGGTGCCTCGCCTTCCACCTAATTACATGGCAGGCGCAAGCCGCAAGCAGCAGGGGCCCGCTAGTCCACCAAATCTCATTACTCCATCCTCATCCTCCTCCAACCCAACGAGTATAAGGAGGGGTGTTGCTTCTCTAGTAATACCATCCACCTGCTTCATCCAGCCCAAGACTTCGTTCCAATATATCTGTACTCGGGCGCATTGCCACCACATATGCCAGTAGGTCACCCTACTATCACATTCCCTCCAGCACATGGGGCTAATGGTCTGAAACATTTTTGATAACCTATAGGGGTCGTATTGCCGTCTGTGTAGTAATTTAATGGCGTGCAATTTGTATTGTGTGCCAATTGATACCTGAGAGGGTGTTCTGCAAATACGAGTCCATGTGTGCTGGTCGAATTCCCTACCAAAATCTTGTTACCACCTTTGCTTAAGCTTTACTATTGCCCTCGAATCAACGTCAACTAATGCACGATACATGTGTGTAATCAGGCCCTTAGTCTCAGTGAACGTATCAAGAAGTTTCTCGAACAGTGTCAATTCTCTTTGTATTTTCATTCGCCATTCCTCCCTGGTCATCACACCCTTAAGCCATAAGTAAAAGAAGATCAAGATTGGAGTCAGCTGGAGTGCCTCCTAATTCAGAAACCATTATGAATACCCCTCCCATCCAAAGCTGTCCAGCGCTCTCCAAGCCTGCATCAAACCATGACTGGTAGTTGGGGTGGTCTGGTATTTCTTCCTGAATCCCCGGGGACCAAATGTGGCTTAAGGGAGACGGCCACGTTGTGACGCCTACCATGTTCGCCCCTTCCCTCCATATCTCCCAGATAGTGTCAAGTATGGGGTGATCTCTAAGTCTTCTCACGAGTTTGGAACGGGCGACCCATAACCGTTCTGATAATGTGACTGGAGTCAAATTGTCGTTGTCTAGCTGGACCCACTGTAGATCCTTCCTATTCCTTAAGTGAGGGACCAACACCCTCAATTGGCCCGCGTGATAGTATAATTTTATGTCCGGGAGACCCACCCCACCTTTATCCTTCGGAGAATAAAGACTTCATATGATATTCTAGGTTTCTTCCCTTCCCATAGAAAGCGCAGCATGGCGCTCTTCACTTCCCTAAAGAAGGAGTCTGGAACTTTCAGAGGAAGGGCCTGGAAGTGATATAAGAATCGAGGGAGGCATACCATTGTGAGGGGTTGCCATCTTGCAAGATCTGCATGAAATGCTGTGAGGAGCTGCGGGAAGTTGGCCTCGTACATATTGCTAATGTTCCTTGTTAGGTTGATCCCTAACTAGCGTAGCGATGAGTCATCCATTACTAATCCCAGTCGTGAGAGTTCTCCGGAAGACTTGGGAGAAAGATCATGCAAGGCAACAGAATAGATTTGGACCAGTTTATTTTGAATCCAGATAATGAGCCATAGGTCTCAATATGTTGTATAGCTCTGGGTATGGAAGTAGGAGGGTTCTGAATATGGAGTAGAATGTCGTCGGCATAGAGGGCCAGTTTGTATTCCCTACCGTGGACCCACAGGCATTCCACCAGGTTATCTGCTCCAGGCTTTTGGGCCAGCGGTTCCAGCGAGAGGGCGAACAATATCGTTTACCATCACTGACGCCTGGGTCGATGTATACACCGCTTCTATCCCTTTCGTAAGTGTGGGACCCAGACCTATTTTGCACAGCACCGCTTCCAGGAAGTTCCATTTGACTTTGTCGAACGCCTTCTCTGAGTCCATGGAGACTAGTGAGGGGACGTTCGTCATTTTCCGGGCCTCGTGTATTAAATGTAGGGTCTTACGGGTAGTGTTGGCTCCTTGTCGACCCAAAATAAATCCGACTTGGTCGGGATGGATCAGGGCTGGCATGTGTACTTCGAGTCTCGCTGCCAACACATGTGTGTAGATTTTCGCATCGATATCAAGTAGAGAGATGGGTCGGAAGGATGCACAACGTTTGTGGTCCCGTTTGGGGTCCTTGCCTTCTTTGGGGATGGCCAAAATGAGTGCCTGCGAGAAGTATTCCAGTGCTATTCCTGTTTGAAGGATATGGTTAAACAGGTCCACCATAAAGGGGAGGAAGGGACCGAGGAAGGTTTTGTAAAATCCGGCAGTGTACCCATCATTCCTGGGGGCTTTTCTGAGAGGAAGCCGCTTGATAGCATTTTCTTTTTTTTTTTTAAACTCTTTATTAGTGGTCACAATGCTTTGGTTCATTAATACATTAGATGTTACAGAGACTCGTCGTCATCAGAGATCATGTCACACAAATATATTCTAAAAGGGCCCCAAATGTCCTTGGGCCTACATAACGCAGGTTGGGTCAGGACAAATTGTTCTTCTAATTCGTTAGCATGTGTTAGTTCGTGAAGAAATTGGTTCATGCTCATGTTAAACAATCTCCTAATTTTCTCAGAGCGCTTGCCAATGTCCCCAATTAAGTATTTTTGAGGAGTTCGTTCAGGGGGGACCTGCGTTATCTCTTCCAACATCACAGCCACAGCATTCTAAAAACCCCCCACCACCGGACACTCCCAGTACATATGAAAGGATCCAGCCTGAGGTGCACTGCATTTGGGGCATTTGTCCAGGCTATCTAATGCAAATTTTGCTATTCTAGCCAGTGTGTAGTGTAGGCTGTTTAGAATCTTGAATTGGATTAACCATAGCCCAGCGTTCAGTGACACATTTTTAGTGAGTGAGCAGTATCTGGCCCATTTCCTCTCTTCAATGGGCATCTGCAGATCTCTCTCCCATTTTTCTTTGACTTGGTTTACTGTGGGGGTATGGGTCTGTACTGCTAAATACAGTTTAGAGATTCCCAGGCCTTCCTTAGCGGTTACCAACTGGGTACACGGATGTGATGGGAAGCTTGTCCGGGAATAGCGGCTATCTTTTTTGAAATGCAGAACTCATACGGTAATATTGAAGTGTCTTAAGTGGCCCCCCTCCCAGCGCCCTCAGGAATTCCCTCAGGGCCACAAATTTCCCATTGATGAACATGTCACCCAGTTTCATCTCTCTATTTGGGTCTAAGGATTCTTGTATGTTGTTGTCATGCGTTGGGGGTATGCCCGGGAAATTCCATAATGGTATTTCCGGGTTATAGGGTGTCTCCAGTATCAACCTCTTGTATATTGCTTCCCATACCCTGACTGTGCAGCTTACTGGGTTGTATTCGCAGGTGTCCTTGTATCGTGGATCAAAAATGACAGATTGTATGTTCGTGGGATATGTGCTGTATTCTTCTATCCATGTGTGGGGTTGTCCATCTGGAACATTATACCAATATTTCGCGAATTGTGCTTGAGCAACATAATAATAAAACTCAAAGTCGGGGGCAGCTATACCACCCGAGGAGTACAGTTCAGTCATTTTTTCCCACCCTATTCTCGCTGTTTTCCTGTTCCAGAGAAATGTTACCACCATGGATCGGAGTCTGGCAAAAAAGGTCCTACCAGGCCATATGGGGATGTTGACAAAAAAGTACAGTAACTTGGGTAAGACTATCATTTTGAGGATGGTGACCCTACCGTATAATGAAATTGGAAGGCGCCCCCACATCTGAAGTTTAGTATTTAAAGTTTGTAGCGCGCTTTCATGATTATCGGAGTATAATGTAAGTCTATCCCTGGAAACAAGGATCCCCAAATATCTGATATGCTGCTCCGACCACTTGAGTCCGTTTATTGTGTCGGGGCATCTGGTGGCCGGTGTGAGCGGGAATATTTCAGATTTAGCCCTATTTACAGTATACCCGGAATAAGTTGCAAACTCTTGTATTTCCGCCATGATTGGTGCAATGTTTTTCTCAGGCTCACGGACATATAATAACGTATCGTCAGCATACAGTGAGATTAGTTGGGTGGAACCTTTCATCTTTATCCCTCTATCTGCATGTCTTAGTCGCACCGCAGCCACCATTGGCTCTATGGTTAGTGCAAACAGCAGGGGCGAGAATGGACATCCCTGTCTAGTGCCCCTGCCCGGCTGGAACAGTTCGGAGATGATCGATTGATTAGCACCTTAGCGCCAGGATCAGTGTATAACAGTATCACGTATCTGATAAAATTGGGGCCCACCCCAAACGCCTCCAGCACAGCCAGGAGATAGACCCATGAGACAGAATCAAAGGCTTTTTCGGCGTCACGGGATATAGCCACTGCGCTTCTCTCCGGGTCTATTTGTGCCATTATACCAAAGAGTCTGCGGAGATTCAGGGTCGTGGATCTTGTGGGGATGAACCCATTCGGATCAGGATGAACAAGGGAGGTACTGCTGGAAGAAGTGGATTGGCCAGCACTTTTGCAAATATTTTAGCATCAGTATTTATAAGTGACAGGGGTCTATAGGATGACACCTCTTGTGGTGGTCGCCGAGGCTTAGGGAGTGCGGTTATCACAGCCTCTCTCATAGTCGGGGGTAATATATTACTCTCGAGGGATTCCTCCCATACCTGCATCAGTATTGGCATTAGTTCTTCGCAGAACTCCTTATAAAATTTGGCGCACATCCCATCCCATCTGACCCTGGTGCTTTGCCTGATGAGTGTTTTGATTGCGTCCGTAATTTCCTCTGCAGTCACTGGCTGATCCATTGCCAAGCGATCCTCATCGGGGAATTTTGGCAGGGAGAGAGCCGTAAGGTATGACTTAATTTCAGTGTGCGATTTTGTATCCTTGTTTGTATATAGTTCTTTATAGAATTTAACAAATTCCCTGTTGATCTCCTCATCCCTCAGGAGTACCTCCCCCTGTGCCGGTTGTATGCTAGTGATCTGATTGGGTTGCTTGTCGTGTTTAAGTAAGTTGGACAGCATTCTCCCCGGCTTGTTCCCCTCCCCGTATCTGCGTACCCGTATGGGTGCTGCCACATAGCGCACTTCTCTGATGGCCAGCTTGTCAAATTCCTGGAGGTGTGTGTGTGTGTATGTCAGCCAATATTTCTTAGTCCTGTGTACGAGTGTAGGCTTCCTCCAATGTATCTAGTTTACTTTCAATGTCAGTTAGCTCATCTCGTACACCCCTCAGTATACCAACAGACTTGGATATCAGGACTCCCCTGACCCAGACCTTGAAGGATTCCTACACTGTGGAGTATTCACCAACCGATCCTACATTTTTGGTGAAAAACTCTGCTATTTCGACATGCAGTGACTCCACCACCCTGGGGTCGCCCAGCATTCCACTTGGCATTCTCCACCTTCTTGCAGGACTGGGGGCATTTTGGAGTGCTAACTCCAACAACACTGGGGAATGGTCTGATAAGAGTACAGGGCAGAATCTCAAATTTTCAGTGCAGCAGTTATAGCCGTGGAAACAAACCAATAGTCAATTCTAGACTCAGAGTTGTGAATGGAAGAGTAGTATGTGCATCTCCTACTACCAGGGTGTATTTCCCGCCAGGCATCCACCAGTGACAGCTGTGGAAGAATGTGGCCCTGGGTCAGGGCTGTCCTGCTCGGAGCCCTGATAGTTGTCGTGGATCTATCAAGCGCGGGATCCAGAGCCACATTAAAGTCCCCACCCCAAATCACACTGGACACATCAATTGAAGCAATCAGCCAATACATATTCATATCGAAGGCGGGGTCATCAATGTTGGGCTCGTATGTGTTAACCAGCAGTAGTTGCTGGCCTGCGACCTCCCCCCATACTACAACATATCTGCCTAGCTGATCCACCTAGTGGCCTTCCAGCCTAAATCCCACACTTGGATGAATACGGGTAATAACCCCTCTAGATTGGGAAGAGTAATCAGTATGGAACCTTAATTTACCCCATTTGGGCAGTATATGCATGTTGTTCATTCCCACTGTGTGCGTTTGTTGTAACATTAGGATTTGGGGGCCATGTCTGGTAATATAATTGCCAATTTTCTTGACTTTCATCTGGTTCAGTCCCCGTACATTCCATGACAGCAGTTTTATCCTCAACCCGCCACCAGTGTATTATAGGTAGATATTTTGACATTGTCTCGTCTCTCAGGGTTATAGCATTTGTGCGACTTGGGCAGCGCCAGCATCAGAGCAACCACAATTTTAATATTCAACAAACAGTTAACCTCCGTCAACCTTCCACCGGGACATAACGCCTTCCAGTGGCCACAAACCTCCAAATTATTCCATAATAGGTCTGTTCCAAAACAAACTCCACATCCTCGTCCCTCCCACCGACCCTCATCATCATCACCCCCAACTTGACGATCTTCCCATCTGAACTCATGGAATATTCCAGGGGTAGCCATGTTGCTTCACATGGCCGCCAACTTGGTTCCAACACTCCACTTAACCATATTTCGTGGGGGCGCCTTGGCATTAGTTTACCATAGCTGCAGCTTCAAGGATTCGATAGCTTTTGTATATGTTCTTCCAGTAAATGTCTTTTAGTCCACCGGTCGGGGCCTGTTATTCTGTACCGGTCTGCCCCCTCTGGGAGGCAGGGGTATGGAAGTTTCAATATACTGCATGGCTTCAGCCGCAGACTCAAAAAAGTGCGCTCTTCCTGCATGTTGAATCCTCATCTTGGCTGGAAACATCAAAGCATATGAGATTTGGCGTTGTTTCAGGAGCTTTTTGACTGGCTCATAGGATCTTCTGCTCGCCTGAACCCCGGCGGAAAAATCTGGGTTTATGTGTATCCGGTTATCTTCATATTGGAGCATTCCAGCCTCCCTCGCCATCCGCAGGATTGCATCTCTGTCCCTGTAATTAAGGAGTCATGCAATTATCGTGCGCGGAGGTGCACCCGGTTTAGGTATTGGCGCCAATATGCGATGTGCTCTCTCGACTAGGAAGTGTTCAGAGAATAATCAGGCCCAAATAAGGACTTGAATAATATTTTAAGTTGCTTTTCCATTTGACCTTTCCCAAATGATTCCGACACGCCCACTACTCAGATGTTGTTTCTCCTTGATCTCGATTCGAGGTCCTCACATTTATTCTGTAATTTGGACATAGTATCTTTGAGCTGGGTGATGTCGCGGCCATGGTGTGCAATGGTGTCTTCATTAGTGCTTATTCTGTTTCAGTTTCCGTGACATGTGCACTCTCTTTGTCCACTCTGGCCTTGAGGGAGCCAATAGTGGCTACTATATCATCCAGCTTCACATTAACTGTGCGGAATCCGTTCTGGACTATTGTTGTCAGCCTGTCTTGTTCCCCAGCTTCTGGATCCACGGCCTCATTAGAACTAGTGTGGACGTCTGCAGTAGTGGTTTGATTTTGGCTGCCAGTGTGGGCATCCATTGGGCCTTTCTTCTTGTTACCAGGAGTCTTGGCCACTTTGCCTGCTTTGTGTGGTTCGCCCATAATGATATCGTGGTATATGCTGTTGTATTTCCCTCAGTGGCCTATTATTAGGCTTGTCACACTCCTGCGCAATTTCAAATCTGCCCCTTGTATGATGTTTCTGTAAAGGATTAGGACAAGGTTCACAGGTTGGGGGCGTTATATTTGTGCAATCAACAGGATATAGTTTGTCAGAACGTGGTTGCCACAAGTGGACTCTGTCCTTCCACGTATTGTGTTGTTGCACTGTTCAGTTGATTTGTGGTGTTATGTCCTTTCAAGAGTCTAAAGCTTCAATTGCTTGTCCAGTAGATGATGTGGGTCTGCCGCCCACTTGCCGGCCCGTCTTTCAGGGTGGTATGCCCTAAAATACTTTAACACGTCGGGGGGGGGGCGCCTCTAGTGTGCAATTTTGTATTCACGTATTTCTTTGTTGTCGTGTGTTGAGTGCGTTGAACGGTCCGCGTTTGCCAACAGCGCTGCGTTCTTATGTATGAGAAATCACAGTGGCCCGCACATGGCTGCACAAAGGGAGGCCCCCTGGGACCATCACATCCTGCTTATATGGTCTTTTAAGGTCAACTACACAGACCGCGAGGGACGGGTGCCAAGACAGCCCCGGGGCAGCGCGTATCTTGTTGGGCTTCCCGCGCCCGTGTCCCACGCCGACAGCAGCAGGACCGCTGGTCCGCTCAGGCGAGAGCCACGCCACGGTGAGAGCCCACCACCGCCTGATAGCATTTTCAACCTCTTGAGGTGTTATTGGGGACTCTAGTGATGTAACATTATCAGATGAGAGTTTTGGCATGCTTACCCCGTTCAAAGAGCGGTCAATCTCTGCCGCTTCTTGTATATCTTCAGATTTGTATAAGTGGTCATAAAAATCAGCAAGGCCACAGGGATATTTCTGGGACTAGCAGTTTGGGAGTTGTGTTCACTCTCTATGGCCATAACCCAGCAGTCGGCCCGTTGTCCTCTCAGCATAGCAGCTAGTAGTGCGTCAGCCTTGTCTCCTTTTTCGTAATGTTTTTGACCAAGGAATTGGAGCTTACGAGTGATTAGGCTCTCCTCCAAATGTTTAAGTTCTGCTCTCTTTTGGATTGCTTCAGCTATCCTCTCTCTCCTTCCTTCATTGCTGGATTGCGCCCGGAGATCCAACTGTGCAATCTCTTTTCGGAGCCTATTTTCTAATAGGGTCCTCTCTTTTTTTGTCTGCTCCCTCTCTAAACAATATGCCTCTCCATGTTGCCTTCCCAGCCTTCCAAACTGTATTTTTAGACACCTCCCCCGTGTCGTTCCGTTCAAAGTACGCAGTGATCTCCTTCTCCAGTTGTTCATAAAAAACAGGGTCTTTCCATAGCGTTTCATTACATCGCCATTTTTAATTTTTGTGCGGGAGTGCCATAAGGCTTATGCCAGTAGTCACCATATCGTGGTCCGACCAGGAGATCAGGGAGATCTCTGAGGCGGTTACTACATTCTTTAAGCCAGCGGTGAGGTATAAGTAATCAGTTCTTGTGAATGTGGAGTGTGGGGTCGAATAAAACATGTACCCTGGACGGCTGGGGTGGAGGAGACGCCATATGTCACTTAATCCATATTGGCCCATCATATTGATCACTTCCGTACGTCCTCCATCAGCTGGTTCGTGTGATGCTGGATTGCCGGCTTGTCTGTCGAGTGCGGGGTCTGCCCACATGTTAAAATCTCCCCCTATGATGACCTCACCCGGGGCCTCTAACATAATTTTTGGGATCATGTTGGAGAAAGCGTGTTTGTCCCGTGTTGGGAGCATAAATAGATGTGAGAGTTGTGTTGTGTAGCCTACCCACCAGAACCATGGCTCTTTCCCCTACGTCAGCCTAGTTCTCCCCCCTTCTATTCGGCACCTGGTCCAGCTGGATTAACCTCATCCAGTTAGTCTCGGACCACCAGTGAAGACCATACCTTTATAGTCTGTTTGTTTGACACTTCTATTAGAAATGAGACCCTTCTGACCCCCCCTAACCCCTTGTTTCTGTTCGCACCATCTGCCATCAGTAATTATTCTTACTTGTTAGCATTGTTACGAGCCTGGATCATCACTTATTCGTGTCTGACCACATGGTGGGGGATCCTAGTCCTGTGTATCAGAACTGGGCATCCCCTCGGGTCGAGTTCAGTTGGACATCTGTGGTTTTCACAAAAAAATCAATGTTCCATATCTGGGGAAGCGTCCATTCTCCTGAATTTCCGTGAACCTGGGATCATCCTTCTTTCGTCTTGGTCCTTTGATTATCCACTCCCTCTCCCCATTTCTTCCTTCCTCTGGGGCTGAACCTCCTTCCTGTCCTTTAAGTTCTGCGATACAGCCATTGATGTCCTTTTCAGATTTCAATTTTATCGTATTCCCTTCCCATTCATGGTCAGCTAGAAGGGGTATCCCCACCGATAACGAATCGCCTTATCTTTCAGAAATGTAGTGAGTGGGAGGCATTTCCTTCTCATGGCTAGGGTAAGAGAGGAGCGGTCTTGATAGATGGCACTACTGGCTGTGTCCATGAGGATCGAGGTGCCGCGTCTGACCTTATCAAGGACCCGGGTTCTGTCGGCGTAAGTGTGGAATCTGGCTAGGATTGTCCTAGGGCCTCCTGCCGCACCGCCAGCCCGATGGATGCGGTCGAGTTTGGGCTCATCTACTGAGTCATCTTCAAATAGTAGTTTTGAGCGTGTATGCAAAGTTTTTTTCAGGTCAGATTCCGTTTCCCCCATCTCGTTCCGGGACGCCAAAGGCGTGTATGTTATTGCATTGTTTGCGGTATTCGAGGTCATCGACTTTCAGGTGGAATTCTTCTTCTCTCCTTTCAATGTCTATTTGTGTTTCCAACATGGATAGAGAGGTCTGATTGTGCTCCACCTCCTCAAGCCTTTCCTCCATCTCATCGATCCTGTGAGTTATTTTGTCTATCTTTCCGCTGATATCAGCCCACATACTCTTAATTTCTGATAGCAGGTCGGTGACATCAGCTTTAGTTGCGGCGGTTTCCGGTCCCAAGGAGGCCATCTTGACACTGGGAAGGGGAGCGCTGAGGGGAGAACTTATAGGACGCAATTTTCTCTTTGATGTTCATACGCCCAAAGTGCGGAGTAGTAGAGATTGAGACATTTCGGAGAAAGCAATGAAGAGCTACAGGGCACGTTCTGCGAGAGCGCTCGTCCGTCTGGGATTAGGGCAGTCTGTGTTGGCACTTATGAAGACAGCCCGATCGTTGGGTGGCTGCGTGCGTTCTCTGGGTATTCCCACGCCTAGTCTTAGTGACGTTGTGCACCACACAGGGTCCTTATGGTTGTTTGGAAGTAGCTCTGCAAAGTGAAGTATGGTATAGGGCTTGTGCGCACTTCTCTTACTTGTCGTCGCTTGTGGTGTTTACTGGGTTGATCCCAGTACCTAACTTAGGAGAGAGCACCTGGCCGTGGTACCTCTCGTCGAGTGAGTCGAGATGCTGGTGGCTTCAGATTGATTCCAGGATTGGTTGTCACATGTGTCAAGTCCATATTGTTTTCTGCACAACTGGGCGGTTGAAGTACCCCGTCTGGGTCCCATAGTATGGTAAGCTTGGGAGGGAAGGGGGAGCTACCTTACTTTTTCAAAATAGCTCAACAAAAGTATCTCCTTCGCCTGCACTGCATGGCCATGCAGAGTGGGGGTCACCATTTATTGCCAGCGGTTTCGTGGGTGTGGGTCTTCCTGGAGAGGGGGCCAGTATAGCGTGGTTAGATTGCACTACTTGAGTTTCGGGAGTCTTTATTAGCTCTTTCCCCCTCTCTGGTGCAGCTGTGTGAGGATCTCCGTATGAATAGGGAAGCGTAGGCTGCGGGGGTATGAGGCCTCAGGGCCGATTTAGGTGAGTGCAGGTTTCATATTACGATCAAGAACGTGTAGCTGGTCCCGTTTCACAACTCCCCCCACCACCCACTCGTCGCACGTGTAATGGAGCATTTAAAGGGGAGTTTTATGCAGTCTAATGAGGGTATTTGCTTGTTGTTCCGGGCTGCTCTCGCAGTCCCAGGGTGTTTAGTGTCAATTGGGTCTGCGGCCCTCACTATTGCAAGATCTTCGGAGCGGCTCAGAGGGCAACATTGATCTGTGAGCGCGGGCTGCAGTCACTCACCGCGGTTCTGATCAGAGAGCGACTGGTCTCCGCCACCTGGTTGTTGGTGCACTGTATGTTCTGTGTGCCTTCTGGGCTTGCTGTAGCCGTCGGAGATGTCCGGTGGTAGCTGCATGCCTGGGGTGTCACTCCGGTGTCTGTGTCGTGGCCGTTCCTGAAGAGGGGCCTCCTCACGCTTTGGCCGGGCGGTCAGGCCGGTTTGATATTACCCAGACCCTTGGCAGTTCAGGGCGAAGCGCCTCCAGGGCCAGGGGCGATGACAAAGTGCACGTTCAATGTGAATGGAGCGGTGCGGGGCCGTGGGGATCTTCAGAATCGCCGACACAGTGCCCAGGCTCATATGAATTCACTTCCACTCCGCTCACCCACGTCTCTTCTCCGTTAGGGGGTTGCGCCAGGTGGCTCGTGTGGGTGCAATCTCCACAGCATTGTGGGGTTGCTCCTCAGCTTGGTTGCCGGGTCTCGTGGACTCCTTCCTGGGTTTCACGTGTGCCGATACCAGTTTCGCTTTCGTTCAGACGGGTCTCGGGATGCCGTTAGTTGTACTCAGTGATTCCTATGGCAATCCTTCACCGATTTTCATCGGATATTCTCCTGCTGGGGCTGGGGGGGCAAGGACACTCACACAGCTGAGAGTCACTTTCTGTCCGGGGGGGGTCCAGAAGTGGGGGCTGAAAACACTTTGCGGACCATGGAGGCAGAGCTCAAACGGAGAGAGCGATCCTCCGTGGGCCCCCTGGTGGCCAGAGCTCCTCCCGGAAGTGTTTTACAGACTTGATCGCTCTGCAGCTGCTCCTGCCCTAACAGATGCATACGAAACTGGGAAATTACCTGACAGTATGGAACAGTCAGTCATACTCCCGATCCTTAAGCCAGATAAAGATAAAAGAATATGCAAATCCTACAGGCCGATAGCCTGGATTAATCAGGACACAAAAATCCTCACAGCTATTTTAGCAAAAAGAGTTAAAAAAATAATCACAACATTAATACATCCAGACCAAAATGGGATAGGTCCCAGGCAGAGCAACAACCGAAAACCTGAGAAGACTTCAGGCAGTCATAGAGAGAACACAACACTGGCTTGAAGGCTGCGCTGTGGTGGCACTAGATGCCATCAAAGCGTTCAACTCAGTTAGATGGGAGTGGTTGTTTGCGTCCTGGAACGTTTTGCCATTGGAAATAACTTTATGCAGTGGATTTGCATGCTCTACTCCAGCCCGACAGCCAGAGTGCGCACTGGCAAACATTTCTCAGAACAGTAAAAAATCCACAGAGGCACCAACCAGGGTTGCCCCTTGTCACCCTTATTATACATCCTAGCACTAGAACCCCTAGCAATATATATGAGGAAAATGTTTGGAGACACGGGACTCCAGGTAGATGGAGTACTACATGTAATATCTCTCTACGCTGATGATATGCTTATGTACATAAAACATCTGGAAGAAAACTTGGAGACATATCTAGAGGTACTCGAGAACTTTGCAAGATTGTCAGGGATTACAATTAGCAAGTCGAAGTCCTGTATCTTTCCCGTAGCAGAGAGGGTAGGAACAGAGGAAGGACTACTACCCCGCCTAGTACTCCAATGGAGGACACACCTTCTGATACTTCGGTGTTAACATCTACCATGATATCAGAGACACTCATAAGCACAACACACTAAAAGGGTAACTGAGCCCAGACAACTCGATTAGGTTCTGTGAGAAACTCCCTCTCTCTGTAATGGGCAGAAGTGCCCTCCTAAAAATGGTCCCCCTCCCCCACCTATTGTACCACTTCATAAACAGTATCTCATACCTAGGGCCTTTTTCAGAGTCCTGACCTTGTCGTTGGGAGCCTTCATCTGGAAAGGCGGTAGAAGAAGAGTGGCACTAGATGCCCTGTGTAGAGACTATACGGAAGGAGGGCTACGCCTCCCGTATTTCAAAGTCTACTATCTTGCAGGCCAACTCCAACATGTGGCAGGGTGGATAGCAGACTTTGAGACAGGCGACCACACTCTGATGAGCCCCAGCATAGCCCCCTGCCTCCTCAAAGAGGCTCTATGGCTCACGCGTACATCAATAGCTCACCCCCCAAGACCCCTACAACTTTGCAGACAAATATGGTCCAGGACCAAAATACTACTGACACTAGAAGAACCCTACTCCCCCCAGATCCCGCTAGCAGCCCTACATGGAGACCCCAGAGAGCATTTGGCCCAAAGCCTGAGGTAATGGGAGGATAGGGGCATAATTACTATAGGCGATCTTTACTCCTCTGACAACTACTTACATTCCAGGAACTAGGAGAAACATACGGGGTACATAAAGATCAATTCAATTCATGACGTACAATAGAATGTTACACACCCTAAAGAATACAAGGCCAGATTTACCAGATATAAAAGGAAGAAAACTCGATGCTTGGCCTACCATATGATGCATCAGAGGGAGGTCATGCAGTCTCCAGATTATATAAGGGATGGATTGTTGGAAGCGCTACCCAAAGACCTGAATAGAGGGAAAAGGGCATGGGAGACAGATATAGGTAGAGAGCTCACCGAAACAGAAAGGTCAAGGGCACTGCTATATCCCAAAAAGGTCTTGAGAAACGCAAGACTGAAATGAACCCAATATTACACCTTACATAGGGCATACATGACACCCCAGTAAATATCCCAATTCCCAGGGGCAGAAACAAAGGGATGCCCGATATGTGACGACGAGGAAGTTAATATGGGTCATATGTTCTAGTCCTACCCAATAGCCAGGGAATACTTGCGTGAGGTAGAAGGGAGGCTGAGGGAAGGAGGGATAAGAGGCCAGGAAAGGAATTTGGAAGCATGCCTCTTGTGAATATACAGATATCCCAAGAAGGATAAGACAATGAGAAGAATGATAGACCTAGCCTGGGTATTGGAAAAAAGGAGAATAGCAATGGCCTGGAAGACTTCAAAAGGCCCGAACATAAGTAGATGGTGGGAAGACCTGAAAAGGTGGTCCACTGCAGAGACTGCGTGTGGTATGAGGTGCTGCAACTGGGCAGAAGGTAAAGCTTGTAGGACATAACATGGAATGCACCTGTACACAACCTTTCACCTCACCCAATGATAAACCCTCATGAGAATAAGGGCCCTAAACCTAAAACATTGAGGGCCCAAAAGAAATGACTGACATTAGCAGGAATACCCAGGGGTCCAGCAGAACAACAGGCTTGTCACTAACCCACAGAACTGAAATGTTTTAAGTGACATCAGACGTGTTCAGTTACCGTTTGAAGAGGGGGGAGGGAAGGGAGTTGGGGAGGCAGAAGGGAAAGGGAAACTATTACAAGAATATAACTGTTCCTAGAATTGATGTTGTACAAGAAATTGCTGATACATATGACGAAAACAATAAAAATATATTTAAAAAAGAAAAAGATGGTGGCGATCCCAGAAGGAGAGAGAGGGAAGTGCTACAGATGTGGTGTGTTGGTCATTTTGCCAGCTCCAAGTTATGCCCAGCCATCCATAAAAATTTTTCGAATTGTGGGCTGAAAGGGCATTTCACAGCCACATGCCAAAGAGAAAAAAAAAAGGTGTTGTGCGTTCAGGGAGCAGAAGAACATAGAGGAGCAGCTGAAAGCCTCTGCAGGAATTCCCACCCCATTTTGCCAATATGTTGGAAACCGGAAATTGCGACATGTGCAGCCTCAGTAATGATACCCATTACACAAAGAGTCTTTGAGGCAAGGTATCCACTAATAAAGCCCTCTGTGAAGTATTGCTGAAGAGCTGGTGGTCTCCTGAGGGAGGACCCCGAAGAAGTATGAAAAGAAGAAAACAAGGACACTGGCGATGTCACAAGAAATTAGTGTGATGCACTGAAAGAACATAAGACCTTATAGAATTGATGTCAAAGTAAAGAATCGCGACGAACCTCCATATGCGGAATGAAGATGGCACGTGTGGAGAACACTGCAGAAAACACAACCGGTTTTAAAATTGTACAGATGCTGTAATGCACATAGACCAAGTATTCCTAAGGCTGGCTATACGTAGTATATAGACTGCAGGCAGTGCCGCCATTATATATAGAATTCTGGACATTCGAGATCACAATTTTAGTAAGCGAGTCTCCATGAAGGAAGACAGATTGAGAGCTATGTGTATGTCGCAGCAAAGACTAGGCTCAAATTAGAAGCAAGAGAGAACACCATGAGTTGCCAAGTTTCTTCATTAAAGACAATTAAATGATATAATATGGGCTGATTCATGGTCTCTGATCACGTGAGCTGAGGATGAAATCAGATGAAGAGCATGGTGCAGCAGACTGAAGCTAGCGAGTGCTCGCACTCCCTTATATTCCCAGAGATGAGAAGCTACTACAAGGCCGAGTTCAAAGACAATGTGAATGGCAGACGGCTTTAGTGATGAGAGATGATGGGCTAATTGGGTGGGGAGACACGGTCAAGTTCATCCACAAGCACCTGGGGTTCCAGCTTACGTGCTGCTAGAGAATCGAATGTTCCAGAAGGGTCCAATCGTGCCAAGCAATCGTAGAAGACTGTATAACTTAGAGCCTTATAGTTTGAAAGCCAATATGTTGTGTATCTTATAACTGGTGAAGATGACTTGCACTAAAGGAAGGCATGAGTGGCCCACCTGACTTTAGAGATCCAATTACAATTCCATCCCGTATAGAAAGTATACTTAGATGGTACCCTTAGACCTATCACAATTCTGCATAGGTTTTCTTAAATATTGCCTCATAGTAGGACGTCACGTATGACACATTTTTATTATATAAACTATTTTTTATGGCAAGCTTTGAGATTATGCTGTGCAACATCTGTTGTGCTCCCTGTTTTAAACAACTGCAAATAAAACAGAGTTTTTTGCCAACTTCCTGAGTATGTCTTATTATACTGCGAGTTATTCTCCGTCCCATCCATAGTATTATGTGTTAGCTTGATTAAAAGGGCCTTTAGGGTTCACCTGGTAGCATGTCGCATGGTTGACAAATGACCCATCCACCAGAAGACTCCAGTGCTTCGGACGATCGAGTACCCTCCGCCATTTACTAGCGGGAAGATCGCAAGGTTTCCTGATATAGAATTCTTGCAAGAAAATCGAGACAGGTGGGACGGGTCTCTCTTTGACAAAATACCTCTTGGTTTCCACAGGCACTTTGCGAACAGAAGGCGAAAGTGGTCGATTGGAGGGGGAGTCGATACCGAAGGTCTCGAGTTAAAAGAGCGAATGGCGAGTAGACTAAGGGGAATGGCAAACTGAGGGGATGGGATTGTGGTAGTTTAGAAAGTAACTGGTGACCTAGAAAGTAGTGTAGAAAAAGTAATGAGTGGTGTTTTTTGTGAATATAGATAAGGAGATAAATGGCCCGGGAGTCCTGGTCCAAGAGGATTCAGAAGGAGTCATCATACACTTCAGTCGAAGTAACGTAGGTTACATAGTGGACAGGTCCCTGTAAGATGACTCAAATCCTGTAAATATGGGTATATCTATGGGCAGTAATCCAATATAAGGAATACAGCACTGAGGATTAATGTGAAGAGTCGACTTGTCTGTTTACTTGTGGTATATTAAGGTGTCGAAGAGCGACAATTGTGTAAGGAAAATTAAGAGAAGGTTGAGAAGACATAGCATCTATCTAGAGAAGTTGTCAGTACCGACTTAAAGTCAGACTGAGACTATTGGAAAATAGAGGTTTTGAGGGGCGATTGTTGAAGCGCGCTCATATTTGTTGTTTTCATAAAAGTATTTTTGTAAAGCACTGTTAAGTATTGACAGACAATTGAGACTTGTCACAATGGAAGATGTTACTCCTTTGATGCATTTGTGTAAAACCCTGTCAAAACATATGCACAAGCTCAAACAGTATAGTGCAGAATGGTTGAAGGGCACGGCAGATAAGATGTTCATGCCATGGCCACAAGGGGGATCTTTGTCAAAAGCAGAATTGCAACACATGACCACATACTTGAACGCTGCGTACACAGGAAAGACATTGGAGAAGAGGTTAGCTATTTTAGAGCTTTGGAAAATGTACCAGGAAGAGAGAGAGGATCCGCCCCTTGAGGATTGGATGCCTAACCAGTGTGAAGAGGAAGGCGTCGAGCCTTCTGCTCCACTTGCCTCGCTTGAGGTAAAAAGCATTAGTTCAGAAAGCGCAGGATTGTATCCATTGAAGGAACTGAAAGCAGCGCCGGGGTATAGTAATCCAATACACGAATCGCCTGCTTATAGCAGTGATGATAGTCCAGAGGAGACTAAGAGAAAAGAGATCTTCATTTTTTTAACTTTTTTTTATTGTTTTCACGCAACACAGCATAATAACACAACAAAAAAAAACAGCCCCAACTGGGACACAGCGCCACGAAAACCCTCCCCCCTAACCCCCCCCGACTCCTCCCACTGCTCCAAAACAAATGAAGTTTTCATAACACAGGTAAAACAAAACAACATCTCAAGACAAGGCTATGTTAATTTCTCAAGTCCCTTGCCTCGGAAAGAGCCGAATGTCCCTTTGCGCTGCCCAGTTCAAGTGCGGCTCAGGCCAAGGGAGCCATTCCAGGTGCTGCCTGTTGACTATGTTGGGGGGGGGCGGCACCAAGGGGGGACCCAATAGAACAGTGTAGAGGAGCATCCGAAACCTGAGGGGCGATATGTAGAGCCCGTTCCCCGGACAGATGATTCCTGAAGGGCACCCAGTAGTCCTTGGGTCTGCTGTGAGAGGGAAGCGTTAGATTGAACTGGACTCTCTCTTTTCGCAGCCTGACATACCCCTAAGCCAATGCAGAAATGTGGGAGGGCTGCTAGCTCCCCATGCCCGGGCCACAAGAGATCTTGCCACCACTGAGGCCATGCCCAAAAGCCGTCTCTCATTATTGGTACCCCCTTCAAACAGGGCGAGGAGCCAGACCTCGGGAGTCTTTGGTATGGGGACGTCTACCATTTTGGACATTGCTTCAACTACCTTTTCCCATAGGTGTTGTATCGCAGGGCATAGCCAAGTTACATGGAAGAAATCAGCATGTTCCAGGTTGCATCTCCTGCAGTTCGATGTCCTAAGTGTGAAGTGGGGAGTCGTATACTTGGTGCACAAATTTAAAGTGTATTAGGCGGATTCTATTATTGGCCGATATGGACTTGGATTGGGAGCCTATAAGGTCCCATTGGCTCTCAGATAGTGAGAGACCCAGGTTGCGTTCCCATTTATCTTTGAAACCAGTTACTCGGAGGGAGATGAGGGACCAAGCCTGACTATACAGAATTGAGACTAATTTCCTTGAGGACGCTTGCGCGGTAATGTATGTCATGATGGGGGGGAGGGGGAATCCAGACAATCTGGCTATTTAGCCCGCAGCACCTCCCGCAGACGATAATACAGAAACAACGTTATTGGATTCCACTCGCCTTTGGCTTTAAGGTCTTCCCCTGCTATAAATCTGCCCTGTGGCGCGATGTTGCCAATAGTTTCGATCTGTAACTGTAAAATGCTGAATGAAAAGGGTCTTGTGTGTGAGGGTTATACCCCGGACGCGGTAGATGGCCATAGAGGGGGGGGGACTACCATTGTCCCAGTAACGCACATTTGGCTAAACAATCCCAGGCCCTGAGAGTGATCGCAACAGGTTGTACTTCTGCCTTGGCACATCGCTCCCGCGTCCCACATAGGAGGCCTCTCATATTGTCTGGCCGGGCTAATACTTTCTCCAGAAACGTGTGAGGTAAGTCAGTCGTCGGGGTCCACCATCAAACCACGTATTGAGCCTGAGCGGCCAGGTAATATAGAAATAGGTCAGGGACCTCCAGACCCCCTTGGGAGCTTGGACGATACAGAGTATCTAGCGAGAGGCGGGGTCTCCTACCACCCCATATCAGTCTATTCATCAGGCCTCTCAATTTAACCCAAAAGTTCACCGGAGGCCAGATCGGGACGTTGTAAAAATATAAAGGAATTTGGGGAGGACCACCATTTTTATAAGAGATTCTAGCCGCCTGAGAGATAGGAAGGCGCACCCAGTTATCTATCTTGTGCGCCAACATCTCGAGAGTCCCCATATAATTCTCCTCGTAGAGCGTAGCGGGAGATGTGGACATCCAAATACCTAAATAGTGTTTCCCCTGTGGGCACCAGGCGAAATCGGCAATGATGTCATGTGGGATAACGCACGCCGTGAGCGGGAGAACCTTGGACTTAGCCCAATTTATACGCAGACCGGATAGGGTACCAAATCTAGTGACTTCCTGCATCACTGGGGAAAGATTCATGCGTCGATGTTTAATATATATTAACATGTCATCCGCGTATAGGGAGACGATGGATGTGTGCGAGTGGAGTGTTATCCCCCTATGTGAGTGAAAGTCTAGCAAGGCACATGCCACTGGCTCAATGGCAAAGGCGAATAATGACGGGGAAAAGGGGCATCCCCGTCTAGTGCCCTGGGATGGGAGGATGGGTTCGGATTGATTACCATTAGTGTACACCAAGGCTCTAGGAGCCGTATTTAACATTCAGACCCAATGTAAGAACGTATTGCCCAGAGCCGAGCGCCGAAGGACCTCGAATAAGAAAGGCCATTCCACGGAGTCGAACGCCTTTTCTGCATCAAAAGCAGCCACCACCCTGGGGACCGCCTGGTCCACATTATGCATTAGAGTGAAGAGTCTACGCAGATTATTTTGGGTGGATCGGCCCGGAATAAACCCTGCCTGGTCGGGAAAGGACCAGATTGGGCATATGAGGTAAAAGTCTATCTGCTAATAGTTTTGCTATAATCTTATTGGCTGTGTTCACCAATGACAAAGGCCTGTAGGACGAGTATTTGCTAGGGTCCTTATCAGGCTTAAGTAGGACCGTCACCAGAGCCGTCCTGGTTGACTCTGGAAATACCCCATTCACACTAGCCGAATGAAACATATTCCTCAATTGGGGGATAAGAAGGTTGGGGAAGGCCTTATATAGTTCGGCCGTAATGCCATTGGTCCCCGGAGCTTTACCATTAGGGAGAGATTGCATAACCCTTAGAAATTCTTCGTCCGAGGGAGAATTATTTAGCAATGAACCTACTTCCGGATCCAGCCGCCCGAGGGCAACCCTTTCCAGGTACTGTGTGATATCATCATGGCCGATTGTTAGCTGAGAGGTAGAGAGTCTCTCATAGTATTCCCGAAACACATTGTTTATTTTCCCTGCCTCCCTAATGAGTTCTCTGTCTGACGACTCTACTTCTATTATGGGATTGAGGTGGCGTTCATGCCTGATGGCCCACGCCAGAGTCTTGCTGGGTCGGTCACCCTCCCCATATCTAGCAGCTTCTATCGGGTCCCCTATGAACCGTTCCTCATTGATCATGAGTGTACGAAGCTCGTCCCTTTTAAGCTCCAGTTTGGCTCGGAGCTCGGGGGAGTCTCGACATGCCTGCTGGGTCTCCAGACCCTTCAGTTCAGTTTCCCTAGAGGAGATGGATCTACGAATACTCTTCAAGACCCCACCCTCTTGAGAGATGCACAAGCCCCGAATAAACACTTTAAAAGTTTCCCATACTACTCTTGGGTCCGGAACTGAATCAGAATTTATCTGGAAGAACTCGGCAATGGCCTTACGTATGTCCCCACAGAAAGCTATATCTTCGAGAGTACAAGCTATGAATCTCCAACGGAGCCTTTCTGGAGGGGGGAGCAGGCTCGCGAAGATCGCCAGGACTGGGGAATGATCAGGTACAAGGTAATATCTTTACCTGGCGGGACACCCGGGCCAGCTCAGAGGACGTGTGAAAATAATTGATCCTGGATTAGCTCCCATGAGCAGATGAAAAATAGGTGAATTTGCGATTATTAGGGTGGTAAAGACGCCATACATCAAAGAGCGCGTAGTCTGATGCTATGGCCTTCCATTTTTGGGACGTCTTTGATAGGGTGGTTTGAGCAGAGGAGGACCTGTCCAAATGTATCGACAAAGCCATGTTATAATCTCCAGCCCACACCACCTTGTGGTTCGGAAAGAGGCGTAGGTGAGCTGAGCAGGCTTGGAAGAAATCAGGGCAGTCATAGTTAGGTCCATATATATTAATAAATAGGATAGATCGCCCTGATATCTCCCCCGCCACCAGGATGAAGCGACCCTCCGAGTCCGACTTCTGGGCATGCATTTTAAAGTCTAAGATGCGGTGTATATAAATTGCCACCCCCCGGGAGTGTGAAAAGTAAGATGAGCAATATCTATGGATGCCCCAACCAGCCACGGATGGAAGTTTGAAATCTTTCCCCAAATGGGTCTCTTGAAGACAAAGGACATTCACGTGGTGGTTTTTGGCATAGTTTGAAATCATTTGTTTTTTATTCCATTGGTGAATCCCAGAATATTCCAAGACATTAAAGTGATGTCCATATTAGACCGTGGGTCCACCCTAAGTGGGGCCGTCATGCTAGAGGCAGGCAACAATACACATCTGGATAATAAAGTGTACCATTAACCACTTCGAACGAGTGAGCTGAAGGAGTATATGCTGTCAGGTGTATCCAGAGCCGAGAGAGCATGGGTGAGAGATCCCTCGTCACCCCTTCTTGTGGGTGCTGTAACGTAACAATCAATGAACTCTGAACTAGAACTGCCCCTGCTCCCCCCACCCACACCAGTAACCCCAATCTACCAGCCGCCCCAACCCATCCTGACCCTTACAAGGTAAAAGAACAACTCCAAGCTGGAATACTGTGCCACTGGACATGTGGGGTGCTAGTGGGCACTCTGAATCCTATTGTCAGGAGGCTATTAGCCATATCTTTCACTTTCCAATATACTACTGCATAATGACAGAAACACAAATAGGTGCCATGTGAGGCACAGAGTTCGACCCTGGGGAGGCCCGGACGCTCAGCTGAACAGCAGCCCGCTCATTCGACCTCTTATTTCAGGAGGGGCTGTGAGGGAGCTTCTCAGACTCCGGGAGTTCCACTGCAAATCTCTCCACTGTGTCCAGCGATGTAAAGAAGAAGGTTTTGCCATTATGGACCACCCTGAGCTTGGCAGGATACAACATTGCGTAGCGCACTGCTTTTTGTCTTCAGGATATTCTTCACATTATGGAATGGCTTCCTTTGGTCTTGTACTTGCTGACTAATGTCCGGAAAGAGACGTATTGTTGCCGAACCCAACCTCTGCACCCTTTTCTCTCTTGCCGCCCGTAGGAGGATGTCGCGGTCCCGATAGTTAAATATAAGGGCAATAATGGCTCTCTCTGGGGCCCCCGGAAGCAGTCTGTTTGCTAATGATCGGTGGGCCCGGTCCACCAAAAAAATGGTTTGTGACCGGCGGGTCGCCGAGGACCTCCTGCAGCAATTTTTCAACAAACTCTTCCATGTTGTCTATCTGGGTGGTCTCGGCCACTCCGTGATCCTTATGTTGTTCCTTCTGGATCTCCCCTCAAGATCTTCATTCTTGGCTACCACCTTTTGCACCATTTGCTGCAATGATGCGACCTCCCGCTGAAGCACAGCAATTTCATCCTCACCCTCCCCAAGTCTGTACTCTGCCTCAGCCATCCTGCCACAAAACTTGTCAATCTGTGCCACAGATATATCCACCTTGCACGTTAAGGCATCGATTTTTGCCCCGAGATTGTCCGTACTCCCTTTAAGCGCCAGCAGAGTTTGGTTAAGAGCCGCAAAGTCCATCTGAGAGGGGCCTGGACTGTTGTCTTGGGTGGGAGGATCTTGAACTGGCTTGGCAAATTGTTCCATGTTCGACTGCTTCTTTTGGTTTCCCATTCCACCCGGCTCTCCCCGCCGTGAGGATAACGGGTACATTGTGCCCCCACCCCACAGGGTGGATCCCAGGTAGTCGGATGGTGCAGAGCATACCACTGCTGCCAAGCTTGGGGCCGTGAGAGATGGGTGTTGAGCAGGAGAAACTCAGGCTGAGCAAATTACCCACTCCCTGGAGTTCCGTGAGGCGAAGAGATGCAACAGGCACTGTGCCACTGATTTTGGCTAGGACCTCTTCCCAAATCCACAAGTGCTGGTGCCCCCACTGCAGCAGGAGGCCCAAGGAGGTATGGGGGGGGTCCACCGAGAGGAAGACAGACTGAAAAGGGCCAAAACTGAATGTAACTTGCAGGAGAGACAAGGTGCCTGAAAGCGCTGCAGGAGGCTCGTGGAGCAAGGGCCAAATGGTGCTGGTGAAGTGCATTGCCTCCAGGGAGCGTGGGTGTCAGAGAATCAAAAAGTGCCAGATTGCGTGGGCCATCTGCGTCCCGACCACGGGTGAAAGCGGGTGGGGCGAGGGAGGGTCCCCCCACCCCAGGCCCCCAACTCACCACAAAATCCAGGGGAGAGCGATGACGACAGCTCTGTTGAGGGCCGGGGATGGCCCCCTTTGAGTGTGAATGCGAGGGGCTTGGGCCGTAGAGCGGGAGCCGAGACGGCCCCAATGCCCGCACTGCAGACAGTCTCTCCACAATCCCCAGTCTGGAAGATAGGCTCCCGCCCCGATGGTGGAACTCACGGGCCTGGGCCCCCACTGGTCCAGTCAGCCAAAGCGGGGAAGGCAGCAGGGCCACAAGCTCGCAGGGGTCGCTATCCAGCCGCCCGTCCACTCAGGCCACGGACTCCCCAGATCCAGGTGTATGGGAGCCGCGGCGGCAACCAGAGCCCAGCAGTCGCCCTGGGCCACGCAAATGAGTCCAGGACCGCATTAGCAAAGGGAATGAAGCACAGCCCTGCAGTGAGCCGAGCCTCCCTGCACCAGGTTGCAGCTGGGATCACCGCCGAAAGGGGATGGGCACCCCGCCGGTCTCCCACCAAGCCGCACAGCAAGGTTCTACGGGGTAATATAATGTCCACGGGGTCCTGCAGGGCTCTGGAGGCTCCCCAGGGTGCCAATTCTGTCCAACTTCCTTACGAAGTTGAAGAGACATCTACTACTCGCTTTCAGGTACAGGATATTGCTCCATATATGATTGCCTCCGACGGAGCACTTTCAGGCTGCGGCCATCTTGCGTGCCGCGCAGCAGCACCCACCCGAAAAGAGGAGATCTTTAAGGTCTTACAAAACAGGGAAGAGAAAAGGGAACGACCGAGTGTATCCACAGACATAGAACAGGAAATTAAGAGATGGAAAGGAGAAAAGGATAAAGCTGACGAAATAACGCTTGTACAGAATTAATGGATAGGAGGACAGGCATTGTTTAAACTAGATGGAAAAGCATCAAAGAAGTTAGGCAAAGGGAAGATCGAGATGAGCAAGATAGGAAAGACAGGGAACAAGAAAAGAGATTAAAAGAAGATGAGCAGAAAAGGAAGAGCCGACACCGGCCGAGAACAGCTGAATCAGGAGGAGCAACAAAAGAAAGAAGAAAGGGCAGAGGAACAAAGAAAGTATGATAACAGACAGAAGGCAATGGAATAACAGGATAAACAGTACAGAAAGAGAGAAGAAGAGGAAACACAGAATAAGAGATAAGAGGATACAGAGACAAAAGGAAAAGGAAGAAAGAACAGCGGGGGAAAGGAGAGAAGGAATGAAAAAGGAAGAGGAAATAGATGGGAAGCAAGAAAGCGAAGAGACATAGATGAAGAATTAGAACGAAAAAGGAGACAGCGGGAACGCGAGATAGATCACATTCAGAATGAATTAATGGAGTCTCAAGTCCAATGATGCGATGGAGTGGCATAGAAGAGTTCCTCCCATTAGAGGGAGCAACATCAGGGCCATGCAAGGTTACATTAGATGAGGACTTCGATATAGGGAGTATTGGCGATAGGATTGATAAGGCCTATCAGTACTTAAGGGAAGGAGGTAATTCGGGAAGCCGAGGAAATAGAGATCCATTTATAATCTCCCAATCACAAGGTGAAGAGGAAAGCCCACTCGGTCCTGAGGATAGAGCCCTGTCCTTAAGTAGGCTAACCTTAGACAAGGGTTAAAGAGAGGAGAGCCATACTAGTTGGGGACTAGACATGTCAGACGAAGATAGAGAATCCTTCAGTGAGAAGGGAAGGAGCGTGTGTGCCCCTGAAGGAGGCTTAAAAGGCAGACAAGGGAGTAAGATGGTCTGATCTAGAACAACCTAAGGATAGGATGCCAGATCCTATAGCATGCCCAACGCACCCTAAAGGACGATCGTATAACGAGAGGGGAGAATCGCTGCCATAAGTAAACCGGTTAAGGTCCCTGCCAAGAAGAAGACAATCAGGAACAATTGTTCCTACTATGGATAGGCAGACGATGGAAGCGGATTGTGGAATAGGATTTACGCAGTTTCCCCTGTTGGAAAAGAGAGGGTTGAGACCACAGTATATTCCATGGCCACAGATGGACAAGGATAATTTAAGGTGCAAACTCCCCAGCTTAACGGCGGGTACAGGAAAATGGATTTAGGAGTTGGAGAAAAAGACAGGAGGAAATACCTCAGCAATAGGGGATATCAAAGGTCTCCTAGCAGCTATTATTGGGGAAAGAGCAGATGACATTTGGATGAGAGCAGGTTATTCCGATTGTCACGGCACAAAACACGGTGCACAATGGAGCACCATTTAGTAACTGTAGGGCAGACATTTTGAGAGCCCTTATAGTACAATATCCCGATGTGTCAGATACGGCTGCGATTATGACACAAAAGATGAAAGAGGATGAGGATCTGTTTGCTTACATTCAAGACAGTCAATAGCACTGGTCTCTTGAAACGCACGAGGCGTCGGGAAAAATAGTGGCAGTATTTTACCACATTTTGTGCCAGGGACTGCCTGAGCAGGTACAAAGACAACTTAAGAAGTTAGCGGGAATGGAAGTAAAACCGTGGCCTGAGATACAGTTGACTATAGTGTATCACTGTCGGCTGTTAAAGGAAAAAATAAAAAGAAAGACGTAGCTAGAAAAATCGAGGAAGCCAAGTTAGTCCTGAAAAAACGGGCAAAATACACCATAGCAAGGATGGTATTAACAAGCAGAGAGGGGCTAGGAGTACAGCAAGCAGTGAATAAATAGCAGGCGAATAATCAGTGCCCGATGAATCAAGTCGGAAGTGGGCTTATACCACGGGGTACAGAGGAAGCGGTGGATTTCAAAACACTCAAAGTGGGTTTCAGAATGGGCAGAATGGGAATCAGAATGTGAAAGGAGGATTTAACCAAAGAGGGCTAATCAGATGAAACCCTCCTATATGTGTGGACATGTAGAATGACAGGACACATTGCGCGCACACGCGGGAGCCAAGGGTATATACAAAATGGTCAATATTTAAAAGAGGGGACAGCTTATCCTCCACCATATGGTATTACCCGAATTGTTAGAGTACAATTGCTCGAATGACAGAATTGACCGTTTTGCAGTGTCCAAATTGACCTACTGCACAATTGACCATATATATATATATATATATATATATATATTGGGTTGGGGTAATAATAATATAAGGGGATTGGGTGGGAGGTTGGGGGGGTGGATTCGGTGGGGGGTTGCGGGGGGGTTTCCCCCCGCATATATATCCTAATTGACCGTTTATATTCAGTAAATTGTGCAGAAAGTCAATTGTCATTCGGACAATTGTAATACGAACAATTCGTATACCACCCAGCATATAGCACACAAGCTAGGGAAGCATTTGCTCCGGATTAGACAGTGCATCAGGCACAAGCGCCACAAGTGCAACAGATAAAGCAACTGCAGCAATCACAGCAAGCACCATTGAATCTACTGCACGGGCAGTCGCAGCAAGGCCCCATGCAGATACAGCAGAATGCAAACACAGGACAGTTACTGACACCTAGAATAGGGTGTGTCACCATGGTAGGAGGGAATCATTTCACAGGTACAGGGGTATGTGTGTATCCGCAATAGGACAGCTAACAGAGCGGCTTGATGTGTTCAATACTATCCATGACACTAGCCCCCAAGAGGAACCAAGGGTTGATGTGACGATAGGAGGAAAATCTTTTCATATTTAGTTGACACTGGGGCTACTTGTTCATGTATACGAGAGTGAAAATAACCAATGTCAGGAAATCCCACGAATGCTCAAGGATTCTCTGGAGCTACAAGTCGAGTTCCTTTTACTGACGAATTACCAGATCCTATAGGAGAATGTGACATGTCTGTTCCATTGTTGTATTCATGACAGACAACAGTTAATATTTTGGGAAAAGACTTAATGACAAGACTTAATATGACAATTTCTTTTACTGAAGGTAAAGTGTGCTCCACGCCTGGGTTACACTATATGAATGTGGGTCAATGTATATTGGCATTTACAGGGCAAAGGGCCCACGAGGTGTGCTGATGGAGCCAGCAGTTTCTCTATATGGGATGAGCATTCTGTTAACATGGCTACCTGGCTAAGTGGGAAGGACTATGAGGATACCAGATTAATTTCTGTTTAGACTACACGAATCTATGGATGAAGACGGGGGACAGACTATCCCCTTAGAATTAGATGCAGCCATAGTACGAGGGTAAATGGCAATGCTCGAAGGAACAGATGAGGAGGGTAGGCCATGGAGAACAGTGATTGTCATTGGCGAAGGGTGCAGATTGATTGACATCACCGATGGTGATATGTTTAGAGATGATTTAGAGTTATTCTTTATGAGCGTTAAGTATTGGATTAGAATTGAGAAATGGGAGATCCCGCAGCGCATGGCAATAATGGGACAGTGTCCAGCATTTTTTGACAAAGATTTGGAGAAAGTGCCAAGTGTTTTATGGACTACATGCCCTTATGATGTAGGCCTATTAAAATGAGTGAATGAGGTTAAAATAAAGCTGAAACCAGGAGCAATTTTACCTCGAGTGAGATAATACCCAATGTCTCGAGAGGCAGATGAGTGCATTTTTTAGACTATCTCAGCATTGATAAAGCAAGGTATTCTGGTACAGTCAGAATTGATGTGTAACACCGTGGTATACCCAGTGAAGAAATTAAAGGGAGGATCGCAGAGATTCTTACAAGACATGAGACCAATTAACCAGATTGTCGAGGCCAAATTTCCTTTAGTTCCAAATCCAGCGACAATACTTTGTAGTATCCCAGTAGAAGCGTAATATTTCACAGTGATGGACTTGAAAAACGTGTTTTACTCAAGTCCGTTGCACAAAAACTCACAAGATTTAACCTCTTTATGTTTCGCCTAATTCGACTGAAACATACCTGTTTGCCTCAAGGGTACGGTGAGTCTCCGTCGATCTTTAATAGAGCCCTGTAGATGGCCCTTGGCAATATTGATTTGAAAAGTACCATGATACAGTACATAGATAGTGTAGACAAGACTCAATTTAATTAATGACTATCCTTACAAACAAGGGATACAAGGTAGATAAAGAGAAGTAACAGTATTGTCAAGAAGCAGTGTTGTATATAGGCCATTTGATCTCACATGAGGGAAATAAGGTGACACCTGAAAGAGCTGAAGCAATTATGAAAACTAAAATAAATGCACACGGTAAAGCAGATACAATAGTTCTTGGGATAATGTAACTATATAAAAAGCATGGGTATTTGACTATAGCTCATACACAAGACCCCTTTTGCAGGCTTTAAAGAAAGCACAGGTGGATAAGGAAAAAAATAGAATGGACTGAGGAAAGAGAGGAAGGATTTGAAGAGTTGAAAAAAGCAATTTGTACGCCTCCCGCTTTAGGAATTCCCAATTATGCTGAAGGGTTTTTCTTATTTTCACACACCAATGTGACAGTTATGACAGCAGTACTAACAGAGAACTAGATTAAGGTACAAACCTCTGGCATATTACAGTGGGATTTTAGACCCAGTCATGAAAATGCATTTTCCGTATGAAAAGACCTTGGCAGCTGCCGCGTTCGCAATTGAGAAGTCTACAGGCATTGTAATGGGTTGTCCTAGGACGCTTTTTGTAGAACATGCTTTATATGCCATTTTGGAGAAACCTAAGGGTACATTGACATCTCAGAAGGCTTTTGTGTTTTGTGTATGAAGTGATTATATCAAATCCAGCGATTAAAATTGTCAAGATGTAAAATAGTGAGCCCTGCCACATTTGTAGTTTAGCCAGTGGCAGAGGGAGATCATGTGCATGATTGCACAAACTATGACGAATTTTACAATGACATACTGCACGTTAAAGAAAATGCACTGGCACAAGGGGAAATCCTTTTTATTGATGGTTCATCAAAAATATATCAAACAAGTGGAGAAAGGCATTCTGGTGCCGCTGTAATGAGGCACAGAGCAAACAGTGAATTTGAGGTAGTATGGAGTGCAAGACTACCGTCTCACTTTTCAGCAGAAGCAGCAGAATTGGTAGTGCTCATTGCTGCGCTTGAAAAACATGGACGATTTACAGTCACTCCGCCTATGTGATGCCGACTGTACACACAGGGCTAGCACGTTGGAAAAGGAGGGGTTACCTCAGAGCGGACTGCACTCCAGTGCAGCACACATCACTATTGCATAGGCTTATTTGGGCACTACAACCAGTAGCCATAGCGATAGTTAAATGTGCAGCACATACCAAGCAAACTGACTCAGTTTCGTGCGGGAATGAAGACTCAGAAGCCAAAAGGGTTGCATATGCACCAGATATTTCAGGTTTTGATGTTCCAGATGTTAAAGAAAAAGTGGTTAAAATTATGGTGGTAAATGAAGGATTTAACCATTTACCAAGAGCTCAGTTCATGGAAATGCAAGGCAGCGCACCACAGGAAGAGCAAGAATTATGGAAACGAAAAGGGTGTTCTCTGTTCCCCACAGAAGCATTGTGGCGGCGGGACAGTACCGGAAAGCTGGTGATGCCAGTAGCATTAATAAAGGTAGCGCTTGAACAGCTGTACTATCCTGCACATGCAACTAAGGAGAGTCTCGCTGCAACTATTGCAGAAAACTGGTTCGTACCGAACCTGTTAGAACACGTTGCATTTTATGTAGTAAACTGCACCGTATGTCAAAAATGTACCGCTGGGCATGCACTGCGAACAATTAGAGGAGTAATTCCTCGACCAAATGGTCCGTTTGAGCATTTACATATTGACTATGTTGACATGCTGCAAGTAGGTATCTGATAGTGGTGGTGTGTCCCTTCTCCAGGTGGACCGAAGCAGGTCCTTGTACACACCCTGATGCCACTTGTGCAGCAAAGTGTTTAGTACGTGAAGTCTTTCCAAGATGGGGAGTGTGTGAAGTGCTGAGATCCGATAATGGGACACATTTTGTTAATTAAGTATTTGAACAACTAGGGTTATTACTAAACATTAAACACAAGTTTTCTTCTGCTCATCACTCGCAAACGAACGGGATATGTGAGAGACTCAATGGCCTTCTAAAAGAGAGAGTTGCTAAGCTCAAATGGACACTGAAAAAGAGATGGCTATATTGCCTTCCCTTAGCATTATATGCCCTAAGGAATACGCCTGGTTCAGACCATCACCTCAAACCCCATGAGTTAGTGACAGGAAGACGAATGAGAACGCCTTTGACTCCTCTATCGAGGAGTAGAAGTAATGCCCAGAGTACTGCAGAACTGTTAGGAAATAAATTAAATGAATACCTAACATGTATGACTGCTAGTATCTCTCATTTCAGATCAACTAAAGCACCAGGGGTCGGGGGAGCGTTGGGTTTGTCTCAGAACACAGATGAAAACCATTCAGCAGCCGGAATTTCTAAATTCAGACTAAATGGCCTTCTAAAAGAGAGTTGCCAAGCTCAAATGGACACTGAAAAAGGGATGGCTATATTGCCTTCCCTTAGCATTATATGCCCTAAGGAATACGCCTGGTTCAGACCATCACCTCAAACCCCATGAGTTAGTGATAGGAAGACGAATGAGAATGCCTTTGACTCCTCTATCGAGGAGTAGAATTGATGGCCAGAGTACTGCAGAACTGTTAGGAAATTAATAAATGAATACCTAACATGTATGACTGCTAGTATCTCTCATTTCAGATCAACTAAAGCACCAGGTGTCGGGGGAGCGTTGGGTTTGTCTCAGAACACAGATGAAAACCATTCAGTAGCCGGAATTTCTAAATTATTATCAGCACCTGTATTGTTTGTTGGAGATACAGTGCTGATTCGCAATTTTACTAGAAAGTGGCACAAACCTAGATTTGTTGGACTATATATTGTGGAGGACATTACTCCCTCTGCAGTAAAAGTTCAAGGCAGGAGAGCATAGATCCATCTCAATGATGTTAAAATCTGCACTGGAGAGGCCGACGCACCCCTAACGATCGATTCGGAAGCAAGACAAGAAGAAGAATTTCAGCATGTGCAGACTTGATCGATGACAAGAAAGAAGGACGATAAACCAACGGATTGATTAATAAGTGCAGATTTGGATTTGGACTGTGGCTCTCTTGAACACTCCTTATAGATATTATAGCAGGCGTGCAAATCTATTTCTTGAGCCATAGAGTTCTTTGAAAATTAACTTTAGAAAATTGTTGATGCATCACAAAAATGCCTGAACTAGATTTTGAATTTGATTTCGACAAATGGAAAAGGGAGCAGTATCCTGATTCATTCCTTATTGAGTACTTGTTCAATTGAGTTTATGGTACTCCCCGAGAGTTATGTGCATTGAGTTGTGCTTGTTATTTTTTTATGTTTATTCTTAGGGCTTATCCTGCACTTGTCAGAATCAGAAGAAATGTAGACATCCACACGTTTTTAGAGGATCCTAAATATGCCCTTATAATAAGGAGATTGCATATAGCAATTGTAGACGAGCTACTACAAATACAAAACATATTATAGTTGCCGGAGTAGTGTTTTTCTTCCTTAAAACCGAGTTTAAGCAAAAATGAGGAATCTGGAAAATGGTATGATTTCAGAAAATGAGTCCAAGAGATACCAGAATGGCACAAGGGGTGGGGTTTTATATGCTGGTTTTTAATATATGTGTTCACAGTCATGCTTTGTGCCGTTCTGTTCCTTTTGATTTATTACTTTATTGGTCCAAAGTAGAGATTCCTTTGATTCTCCCCACTCCAGTAACTCGAGTAGATTTACCTATTACTAATGAACCTAGGTCTCGAGTGTTTTCTGCCCAGAGCACAGCTGCTTTAGAATTGTTTCCATGGGCAGCAACCATTCTGTTGGGGAGACGCAGAAGGAGTACTGAGTTGGATTATAATGGGATTGACACATATTTAGACAGTACAGCACATTTGGGTAACAACATGTGGGATCAACACATGAAAAAGATGGGTGAAAAAAATTCCAAGGAGAGTTGCTATGTTTGTGCTCTTATACCTTATGCTGTGGGGACCTCTAAGATCTTCATAGCTACAGAAAGCTCATTGCCTAACACATCTTACACTCTGCCAGACAAGAGGACAGTTCCAGAGTCGAACAGCATTCTTGATATGGGTGACTGAAAAAATGTCTCCAAGAGAAGACAACTATGTACAAGATTTGAAGACAAAATAAAAACCAGAAACACGAAACCTAGTGATAAAATATGAACAGTCTGGAATAAACAGAGCAAGTATCAGAAGAGAAGAAAACAAAATGCTAGATTGTCAAGGCAAAAATCCAGAAGAGACACAGAGATGTAAGGAAAGAGGCCAATTACATATTAAAGGAACAGTGTTGACTCCGGAAGGATGGGTGGAAGGCTGTGCTGTGTGCAGAGCAGCAGCAATAAGACATGCATTACTTTCCGTAAAAGCATTTCTGATGATTGTATCTGCTTAGATTCACATGCTGTGCATATCGTCCGACATCCAGTGGTATTGCATCTTGTCTTTCGGGACCGAAAGGGGACGTCGGCATAGGCGTGTCTGTTACACTATCCCTATCGTGACGTGTCTAGTACCCAAAATCCCTCATGTGCCGGGGTCTCTCCGATTGTATTTTTTCTGCCATGAGGGAGCCGAAGGCTATAGTGAGTGAGTACATAAAGAGAGAAAGTAGTATGAAGTTTATGTTCCTTCCACCCCGAGCGGGGCGGTAGGGAGGGCGCATGTGAATCTAAGCAGATACAATCATCAGAAATGCTATTACAGTAAGTAATGCATGTCTTCTGATGCTTGTTAATCTGCTTAGAATCACATGCTCTGCATAGACTAGCAAGCAGTACCCAGAGTTGGAGGTGGGTTGTGAGAAGGAACAGTAGAGAAAAGATGTCTTAGTACTGCTTGTCCCACCTGAGAATCAGACCTAGAATGAGTGTCTAGGCAATAGTGTTTTGTAAAGGTGTGTACACAACTCCAGGTTGCCGCTTTGCAAATGGACTCAAGAGGAACATTTGCAATGAATGCTATGGATGCCCCAGTGCCAATGTTCCCTCTAATTATTTTTCTCTAAGTGCGGAAATGATCTTTCCTTGTGCGCTCATTATTTTCCATGTGCGCAACTGAATAACGATGTAAGCCACTTTTTGAGCATGCGTAGTTAGTGAGATACCATCAAGAATTTGAAAGCAAATTTCCCCTTCCCAACCACTGTAATTCTTTACAAATCATCAACCGGTCCAAGACTTCAAGATATGCCATAGTACCTAACAAAAGTACTGATGCGCAGACAGAAAAACGTGTATAAACAAAAAAAGCTTTGCATGCTCAGGATAAACAATAGGTTTAATGGTGGCTATTCATTTGTCAGCATTGCTGAGAGACAATATAGAAAATGCTTAATGCCATTGGGAAACAACTCAAGTTTATGACAAAAAACAACTATCGCTAATCACTGATGTGGCTGCCAAAAATTCAGACATTACGCAATTTTTGCAAATTTAATAATTGTAACTTAAAGGAATGTGTCAGAAAGCATGCAAATAAGAGTTTTTGTGCCCCTTTAATGGAGTAATTCATGGGCCAGGAGAAAATGGCTCTCATTATTTGTGTAAGGACGATAATTGCATCAGAATAACTGCACCACAGAATATGATGAGCAGAATTCCTGGGCCTATGCTCACTATACACATTATGTTGGTCTTTGAGTTTTGATAACATTTACTCAAAACCAGCCTTACAGCTAGGAGGCATATGCACCATCCATTTGACTCCCTAAAAACATGGTAAGGTGCCCAACAAAAAAACGGGAATCCATGAACATATAGGAATCGTGCCCCTGCTTCTACCCACAAAGTTGCACCGATATCTTTTCAATTCAATGACGAGCAGAGCAGTAGCATTGGTAGAAACTCAAATAATATTACTGCCCGATCTCAAGAGGAATTTTATGAGGTAAGAACATATTTTAATAAGCATGAAATATCCCTAATGGCAAAGCCAACTACTTTCTTGCTCCCTGAAAAATCTTTTGATTCCAAGTACGGAGTAAAATTGTATCACAGCCCTGCTTGTAATCCTGATATATGTAGTTAAAATACAGGACACATAATACAGCTCATAGTTTTGCCCAATCAAGAGCCTTACTGAGGTTTCTTCTGCTGCTCCGTTGAAGAAAATTACATGTATTTGCCCTTCAAGTCAACAGTAGCAATGCTCACAGGTACAGCATATTGAGTACCTTCTTCTTTAACTAGGGACTCTAGTGAAATTCACTGTTATTAGTTGAACAAGATGCATGGGGATGCTAGAGGCAATACATGTAAACCCATGATTATATTGAAAAGCCCTCAGCAGCTGAACATAGACAGAAATAGAAGGTGCAGTTTCCTAGACTATTAATATAGTTTCCTATCCTTTAGCAAACAAACATTTCCTTCACTGTACTGTGCTGCCAAAACATCTGATTTGGTTTTTGAAAGTTGCTGATTTGTTCTTCACCACAAGGGAGTGTTCTCCTGTTGGCTTCCACCTGTTCCCCTCCCCGACTCACGTACTAGCCTCCCATATTAGTTGATAGGGCTCTGTAAAACTTGAGGGATTGTAGCAGTAAAACGCTAACTGGGATATTTGCATACCCACAATAGTTTGCAAGCAAATCCAATTTAAAGCCTCACAATCACATGATGTGGAGTTTAAGAAAATGTTATAAATCTGCATGTACACAAGTAATATCAAGTACATACAAGATTGTTTGCAACATACCCCACCTTTCAATTGTTGGGTAGGATTAAAAAAGTGCTCAGTGAAACCGTTTTTGTATAGCAGTGAGTTAACATATAATTTGTTAAGGTCTATGGTCCATGGAACTTTGAACATTTTGAAAGGATGCAGATTGTGTGAAAAACATTCTAGTTATCTGAATATTGTTGCACTAATTTTATATACAAATAATGCCATGCAGAGTCCATACCAATTATCCCTTGCAGGCCAAGTAAATGATGTTGCAATGTTGCTCTCCACTTTTAGGGTAATGTTAGCAATTCTAAAGTAGGAGACGCTGAGCATGACATCTGCCTACTCAAAATCCTTACAGGGCAAATTAATGTTTCAGTTTTCTAATGCGATAACTTGCAAGGGGGGCTTTTCAAAGTGCTTGTGTGACATATGTACAAAGAAAAGGAAGCGTGGAATGAGGTTACACATTCTAGTAGCCTGCTTACTTACAGTCAGTATCCAATATCTGAGCTGAAACTTGGGTTACATAGTGTGGGTAATGCTTTTGCTAAGGCACCATGAGTAACAGAAATTCTTGTGCTTGAACGTCATTCATATTATAACAAACATAAAACAAGACTAGTATCTAAGTCTGGTAACCTTTCATATTCGCCAATGTAGGCAGAGTCAAGGTTGTCTGGTAATATCTGAATGTGGCCTTAGGCGGAGTTCGAGTCATGTGGTAGAATCAAGTTTAGGAGTCATCGGTGGGGAGTGACGATAATTTGGTTAGTGTGTGCAGGCATATCTTAGTTATATGTTCTGTTTTTGGAGCCACTTTTTCAAATTCGTTTTTAACCTCTTGTCAGTATATTCTGTGTTTAGGGTTTTTAAGGTCAAGCTTGTACAGTAGGTCAATGTTAAAAGGTTAGACCAGAATATTAAGAAATATATTGTATAATTTAAATTCATTTTGAGAGAAAGCAAATATTAGGTAGCTGCTGTGGCTTGTCCCTTATTACATCTTTTTGAATAGGTGGGAATTGTCTGTGTGCGCTGCTAAAATTATTCTGAGCGGAATCCAGGAGGAAGCTGGGCAAGCGCACATGCTCACAGCTTAGAAGGAACATTGCCCAGTGCCTCCAGTAGAATGTGCTCTAAGCTTGAAGGGCAGTTCTCTCTTTGCAAGAGTGTAACATAGTGCGATGCATTTGACAATCCACCTTGAGATAGCTGATTTAGAGACAGGATCCCCTTCTCTACCAGCTGCCACTGAAACAAAGAATTGCTTAGTCTTTCTTAGTGGTTTAGTTTTCTCCAGGTAAAACATGACTGCCCTGCGCACGTCTAGTGTGTGAAGGCTTCTTTCGGCCACGTTAGTAGGGTTCTGGAAGAAAGTGGGTAGTTCGATTGACTGGTTCACATGAAACTTCGAAAATAAATTTAGGCGCAAACCTGGGATGTGTGCGCAGAACTACCTCATCTTTGTGGACTGTAACAAAGGGGTCTAAAACAGAAAGAGCCTGTAGTTCGCTAACCCTTCTGATAGAAGTGATAGCCACTAGGAAGGCTGTCTTATAAGTCAGGTCTTTCAGACTTGCTTTACGCATAGGCTCGAAGGGAGCTCCCATGAGCCTGGTTAAAAGCACATTCAGATCCCATCCAGGGGCTGGGTGAGAGATGGGAGGATAAATCCTCTTAATTCCTTCCATAAAGGCTTTAATCACCGGTATCTTCCACCACAATACCTTTTGCTGTGATGTGGTGTAGGGTGACAAAGCAGCCAGATGAACCTTTAGGGAATTAAAGGCTAACCCAGAGTCCAACAGGTGGGTTAAATACAACACAATGTGTGAGGGTGAGCAATCGATAGGATCGACACCCTTGGAATTGCACCAGATGACGAAACGTTTCCACTTGCTAGCGTAGCAATAACGTGTATTAGGTTTCCTCGCTTCCCTGAGTATGTCCATGCACCTCTGAGGGAGTTGCAAGTGTCCAAACTCTATGATCTCAGGAACCAGGCTGCTAAGTTCAGGGTTTGGGGGCACGGGTGTAGGGTTTTGCCCCTGTCCTGAGACAACACGTTGTACGGGCAGGGCAGCTTGACTGGTGGGGAGAGGGACATTTCCATCAGGTGAGCGAACCAGGGTTGGCGGGCCCACATGGAGGCCACTAGTATCATGGTAACTGGTTCCTGGTGCATCTTGTGGACTATCTTGTTGAGAAGGGGAGTCGGGGGGGGAGGGGGGAGCGTAGACAAATTTGCCCGACCAAGTTATCCAGAGACCGTTCCCCTTGGACTGGTTCTGGGGGTACCTGGAGGCATAGTCTTGGCATTGGGCGTTCTCCTGAGTAGCGAACAGGTCGATCTCTGGGAACCCCCATTCTGCGAAGATGCTGGATACAATGTCTTCGTGCAGTCGCCATTCGTATTCTTCTGGCAGAGGAAAATCTCTGCTGAGTACATCTGCTAGAAGATTGAGTTCCCCTGGAACAGGTTGGGACAACAAAAACATTGTGTGTTTGAGAGCCCATATCCAAATGTTTTGGGACAGCTAGGATAGCCCTGGAGAGTGAGTGCCCCCCGGTTTGTTCAGGTAATACATTGCTGTAGTGCTGTCGGTTAAGATCAGCACCGTCTTCCCTTGCAGTTGTACATAAAAGGCTTTCAATGCTTTGAACACTGCTAATAGCTCCAGTAAGTTTATATGATTGGATGCTACTTGAGGGGACCACACTCCGTGTGCTGTCTGCTGAAGCAGGTGAGCCCCCCACCCCGTGAGAGATGTGTCTGTTGTGAGAGTGGCTTCCACTGCAGGGGTGGTGAAGGTTTTCCCCTTCAGGAGGTTTTCCCTCGACCACCACTGCAGAGAGAGAACGAGGGCTGGCGAGACAACTACCAGATCTTCGCATTGTCCGCTGGCCTGACACCACTGGCTGTTGAGCCACTATTGCATGGGACGCATGCGCAGCCGCGTGTGGGGAACCAAGTATATACATGACGCCATCATCCCTAGCAACCGCTTGGCTTTGCTTACCGTCACCTCTCGACTGGCTACATATTGAGAAATCTGAGAGAGCATGTTCTGAAACCGCTCGCTGGAGGGGAAGACAAGACCGTCTTCCGTCCGGATTAGTGCCCCCAGAAATTGTTTTACTTGGCTAGGGACTAGGCTGGACTTCTTTTCGTTGATTGAAAAGCCCAGGCTGAAGAGGAGATCTACTGTTTTTTGGGTGTTCGAAAAACAAGCATCTAACGAGTCCCACGTAATGAGCTAGTCGTCGAGGTAAGGGTAAACTGGGACTGATAGTCTGCGCAGGTGTGCTGCTGCCACTGCCAGGACTTTGGTAAACACCCTTGGTGCTGAGGCGATGCCGAAGGGGAGTACTTTGAACTGGTAGTGTTTGTCCTGGATCATGAACCTTAGGTATTTTTTGTGCGCTGGCAACATTGAAATATGAAAGTATGCATCTTTCATATCCAATGTTGCCATGAAGTCCCGCCGTTTCAGCAATGGGATCACTTCTTGTAGTGTTACCATGCAAAACTTCTGGGGTTTTATGAACTTGTTCGCTGGGCGCAGATCTAGAACAGGACGCTTGCTGAGATCCTTTTTGGGTACAAGGAAGTACACTGAATAAATACCCTTGTTTACCTGAAGAATAGGGACGGCTTCTATGGCGTCCTTTCCCAGCAGTGCTTCCACCTCTTGAATCAGGATGTTTAGATGGTCCGGTGAAAGGGGCCAGGAGCGCGGCAGTCTGAACTGTGGAGGTCGGGAGATTTCCATGCAATAACCCTGGACGACTGTCTTTAGGACCCACTGGTCGGAAGTTATCCCCTCCCATGCCTTGAGGAAAGATGTTAATCGCCCCCAGACCGGGGAGGCATGGGAGGGGACCTGGACTTGGTGGTCATTTCTGACCCGAGGCCGTGGCTCTTCTGGGATTGGGGCCTCTGCCCCTACCTTTGCCGCATTTCTGACCCCTTGAGGGATACTAAGTGGGGCTTCCAGATGTTTGGTTATTGTTGAAGCTGCCCGTGCTGTAGTTGTTTTGATCGGCATGAGCTTGTCCTCGAAAGGACCGCCGAGAGTTATTACCCCTCTGGGAAGAGGGTTTTAGTGTAATTTGTTGCAGAGACTTTAAGGTCTCATGCTGCTTCTTGGCTGTCTCCAACGCTTCATCAACTGCCTTCCCAAAGAGGTAAGACTCTTCGATGGGCATATTAATGAGGGAGGCCTGAGTTTCAGGTCTAAACCCCGATGTACGCAGCCATCAAGTCTCTTCATAAGAGTCCCTCGTGCAAGGGATCTGCCAGATGTTTCTGCAGTATCCAGGATGTTTTTGACCAAATTTTGGTTAACCAGTTTTCCTTCCGCAACAATGGCGAGAAGCTTGGTCCTGGCCGGTTCCGGGACCTCCTGAAGGCCTTCTTGGAGCAGGTTCCATTGGGCATCGGCATGGCTTGCTAATAGTGTAGTATTATTAGCAACCCGAATGTTATATGCCGCTGCTGGCGTGACACGTTTGCCTAGGGCATACAATCTTTTAGACTCCTTGTCCGGAGGTGATTCTCCAGTGGCAAAGGGTACCCTTGCCATCTTACGAGTAGTGGTCAACACCAGTGAGTCTGGGATGGCATGCCCCTTGATATACAGAGGTTCGGAAGTAGAAGGCCGAAATACTTTTGACTCTCGGGTTCACGGCCCTTGTCTGGGCAGGTGTCACTAAAGATGGCGCTATCTGCCTCTTAACAGAGTTAAGGAGGGGAATGGATTGACTTGCGGGAGGTTTTTCCTTAGTAATGTCTTCCACAAAATCCTGCTCAGGATTGAGTGGCATTTTGAAGAATTCAGCTGCTTTTTTCTGGCGTCGCAGACTGCCGAAACGCTGTCTGCGGCACCAGAAGGCCCAGCGGTCGGAGTCCCGGGTAGAGGCCTAGTCGTAACTTTCGGGCCTATATAGGCCTTGTAAATGGTGTTGAAAGCTACTTGGTCATCCACAGGGGAGGCCTGGCGAGCCGGAGTGGAAGGAGAATCGACGCACAAAATAGAGTCCTGATCTTGATGTGACCAAGAATCCTGTCCTTCTTGCTGGGTTTCCCCAGTTCTCCATAATCTCTTGTTGATCTTCTCCATAATTATCCGAAAAAGAGGATTCCTCTTCTTTAGTATAAATGTCCCTGTATGTGTCCATGTGGGCCACGTCTTTCTGTTGGAAAACCTGAGGTTGCACATCTTGTATTTGAAGGTTAGGGTCTACCCGAGCCGTTTTCAGTGGAGGCTGGTCAGCAGAACTAATATTCTGCTCCAGCCGATCCATGCATCCCTCAAACTTTTCAGTAGTCCATTTCGAGGACCTAAAAGGGCCTAGGTGGGGAGAAACAATGTTCTCCGCCCTTTGGCGTCGAGAGGAACTTCTCAGGGTGTCATAGAGGCTCTGTGTCACAGGTTTCCCCCCTTCACACCTGTCTGTGTTGCCTTCTCACCTGTCTGTGTTGCCTGATGTCCTCTTTAGGCGGAGTCTTCTTTCGTATGGTTCGGGACTTAAATAAGCCCGCTCGGCCGTCCTCGGCTTCCAGATTACGTTCAGCTTCGATGTCCAGGATCAAAGGAAAACTCCGGGAATATTCAAGAAGGAGTAGGGAGGCACGCGGAAGCGACGCAGGGATTCCGGGAAGATTGGATAAGAAGGAAGAAGTCGGGAGAAGGGAATCCAGGGGCTTGGGGATAGCAAGTAGCACAAGAGAAAGTACAGAGCACATGTCCGATCACAGCTAGTAGCAGCGTTGAGACCCGCGGGGCCGCGGGGGTGTGGTTACTTTATAGAGGACGCTGCGTAGAACGTGAAGAATGGTGAGCAGCGTTCTGAGCTTGCCGCCATGTTGGTAGTATTATGGAGTGTAAGGCCCGACGTGCCAGGGACCAGGAGGACCAGAAGGGGCGAGTTTGACGGTTCACGACACTCTGGACTATCCACGTAAGAGTCATCGGAATCGCGGCCCAAGTCTGTCGAAAATCTTTCCGCGGCCTGGCCCATAACTTTCTGCGGGACAGGGGTAAGACCCACTACCGCTGCAATCCTAACGATGCTCTTCCTGATAGTAACCGAATCGTCGTGGGACAAAGCCTCCGACGATGTAGAGGTAGCCGAAACGCCGTCTGCGGCACCAGAAGGCCCAGCGGTCGGAGTGCCGGGTAGAGGCCCAGTCATAACTTTCGGGCCTATAGAGGCCTTGTAAATCATCGAAGTTTCGGACTCCAAAACTTCGGCACGTGTAGGTGGGGAGTAGCGCCCTTATTAATTTTCGTTTGCCCAGTCATCATGCGCCGTTGCGGATGTGGGGAAGGCTTTTTTGGATCTACACGATCCGAGGGAAACGTCGAAATATTCGACGGACCCGTTGGCGCTTTTGCCTATTTCGACAAAGGCGTCGAAGATGGCGCAGGGGTTGTGTGTTTAGTGCGATGTTTATGTACACCCTTGTCGCCGGGTGTAGTCTCTGTAGTAAGACCAGTGTTGAGCCTGGAAGGGTCGGGGACAGGCGTGGCGGACCTAAAAGTGTCCACCTCAAGGTCTATAACATCCGCATTGGACGTTTGGTCATTCGAAGTACCCCCGTCACTTTCGGCTGGTGTTGCGGTAGGGGAGGGAGGCTCCACGCGTGACATGCCGTACGCGGCCCACCGCTTTACACAGCGATCCTTAAGTGTTTTAGGCTTAAGGAACTTGCACGCCGAACACTGCTTTGCGTCGTGCTCTAGGTGGAGACAGGCCTTACACGTCTTGTGCTCGTCCTTCCAAGGATATCTGACCCTACACTTAAGGCAAAATCTAAAAGGAGTCCTTTCCATAGCCAAAGGGAAGGATGACCAGACCTAAAGGGAAAGAAGTGGAAAGGAGGAAAGACATAATAACAATATGGCCACCCCGAACCCACTCTCCCTACTGTATAGGTCGGCCAGAGGGCCCGACCACGTGGAAATCCGGCCACCGGATCTTAGGCGCCGAGACCACAGCCGCAGACGATTCCTCCGTAGACTTCATCGAAGATGAAGTTTAGGCGAAGTGACTTAACGGGGCATAAACCGAAAATTTGGTAAAAGATAAACAATGTCTCTAGTAAGAGCTCCGCTGTGGGCGGAAAAAAACAGAGGGACCTCGGCGCATGAGGGATTTTGGGTACTACACACGTCACGATAGCAGATTAACAAGCATCAGAACATGATATTATGAGCCAGTTTATAGATACAGCAGAGAATGAATGCAAGCACCACTGGACGAATATTGTGAAGCTGTTGACATGGGTCATCGATAAAGGAGTACCTTTGGAGATAGTGCCTCTGGCCAGTGCAGCCCTATGTTTCAGAAATAATGGTACAAGGAAGGTTGTAGCAAATCATCAGTGTGGCCGAGTTTTTGACATACCAGGCATGAAGGATGGAACAGTAGTCCTAATGAATCACTACTGGGCCTGTGGGTCCAGATCTTACATGAAGCTGCCCAAAGATTGGGGAGGGATGTGTTCCCTAGTGCCTATTCATGTTCCAGCATTAGTGATTCCGAAAAGTGATCTGAATATTGGAGAATTTCCAAAGGCAGATACCCATTTGAGGAAAAGATGATCACTTGAGTTCCTCAATCGAACAAGGAGCTAAAATCGATAGAAGACTTTAATGACATTCCATACGAACACAGGTTGTTCAACCAGACCGCAGCGATTTTCCCAACTATCTTTATGCCAGGGATCCAGACGATGGCCAATGCTAGATGGCTACAGATTACCAGATGGGAACTAGATGGGAACTCCTGCAGATGATCAACACTACTGTAAAAGGATTCAATACAATCAAGGAAGAATTGAGAGCCATAAGACCGATGACTCTCCTGACTCTCCAGAACAGATATGTCCTTGACATGATCACAGCAATGGATGGAGGTGTTTGCGCCAAAATCGGAGAATCATATGGCACGTTCATACCTTCTCTCATGATGATGAGAATGGAATCTTTTTTTTTTTTTGGAAAACTCTTTTTATTGAACTTTTCAGATTTTAACATCAAGGCAACAATAAAAGAAAGAAAATGTCCCAACCCCCATCCCCAGGACGACGAGCATTCAAAATCCCTCATATTCCCTCTCCCTGACAGTTCCCTCACCCTATTGTAGCTCAAGAAGTCTCAATCGCTGAGGACACCATATCACTCTGTAGTCATCCTTGAGAAAAGACAATCTCTCCCCATTCGGCAGCAAAACTTTGCGCTCTATTTTCCATGGCATATGTTGCCCACTCCAAGGCTACTATGTCCCAAACTTTCCGCAGCCAGTCTTGTTCCTTTGGAGTTTCTGGGCTCCTCCATCTTTAGGCTATCAACAAAAGGGCTGCCAACATCAAAATTACTCTTGCTTTCTCCCTACTCCCCATCCTCCCCTCATCAGAATTTCCCCAGACGCCCAGGAGGATCTGCATCGGGGTCCGTGTGTCTCCTGGGCCAAAAAGCCTTTCCTGCGCCCTTTGTACCTCGGCCCAAAAAGATGCAATCTTGGGACATTGCCACCAAACATGTTCTGCCGTGCCTACCTGCCCACACCCCCTCCAGCACCCATCCGGTCTTGTGGGAAACATCTTATGCAGTTTGGCTGGGGTGTAGTGCCATCGGAATAGGAGCTTATACCAGGCTTCTTGGAGCTGGGAGGCTCTGGCTTATTTGGGTATCTTCTTCCAAAGACTTTCCCACTCCCCTCTACTGATTTCCCTCCCTAGGGCCTTTTCCCATTTCTGCATATATGGCCACTGAACTATTCAGGATCTTATAAATATTGGAGATAAGGCTTTTCGCACTGTCATTGGTCAGCAGAAACTTTTCAAATTTAGTCGGCCCCCTAGTTGCCGCTTTCCTAACTCCCGGATGTAGAACCCAATGTCTTATTTGAGCGTAGCGCAATCTTTCCTTCTCCTGTATTGCAAAAACCCTCTTGCAGTCCTCGAATGATAACAATTCCCCCTCCCGGAACATGTCACATAACTTCCCACATCCCCCTTCCTGCCAACACTCAAAAGCCCCCCTCTCCAAGCCCGGTGAGAAGTCGCACATTTCCAAATAGCGGCGTAAATGGAGACAGTAAAGATGTAATTCCCTTGGCCCGTACCATGGCATCCCAGATGTCCACCATTAGTTTGGTGATAGTGCTTTCATATAGGTGCCGTGGCCTATGCTCCTTCGGGAGCCATAGGACCTCCGAGAGACAACGGTGGGCTACCACTCTATCCATTCTTACCCACATTTTTTCTCGCTGGCTCTCTTCTCCCTGCAGCCATTCCCTGACGATTCGTAACTGAGTGGCCTCATAATACTGCTGAAAATTCCACAAAGCCAGGCCCCCTTCCTGTCTAGATGTCATTAACAAGCCGCCCCGCACTCTCGGTCTTTTCCCTTCCCACACCAAATCCCTCGTCAGAATCCCCAATTCCCTAAAGAAGCTAGGTGGAACAGGTTGTAGGATAGCCTGGAATAAATACAGCAGCCGCGGGAGCACAACCATTTTCACTGCTGCGATCCGCCCTAGCCACGACACTCTAAGGCTCCGCCATCTACGAAAGTCACTGCGAATAGCTCTAATGAGCGGGGGGAAATTCGCTGAGTACCACCCTGAGATTGTTGCCGTAATCTTTACCCCCAAGTATTTAATCCCACCCGGACTCCACAATAGGGGAGTACCTTCCCTCATCTCCTCAAGTTCTAGTCCCCTAAGCGTTAGATTGAGGATTTCTGACTTGGTAGCGTTAACTTTGAGACCCGAGGCCTCCCCAAATTGTTCCAATAGGGATAGGCTAACCTGAAGCGACTCTTTGGGCACCGTCAACATCAGCAGCATGTCGTCAGCAAAAGCTGCGACCTTCTGTTGATCCCCCCCCAAACGGGTGCCTCGTATATCCGGTTTTTCCCTAATCGCTTGCAGAAGGGGTTCCAGTTACAGCACATAGAGGATAGGGGGCAGCCTTGCTTAGTCCCTCTCTGTAAGTTGATCCTTCTAGTAGCTGACCCGTTAACCATTATTCTAACGGATGGTGCTTGATAATTGGCCTGGACCATCGTGAGAAATTCTCCCCTAATGCCCATCCTTTCCATTACGTGAAACAGAAAAGGCCACTCCACACGGTCAAAGGCCTTTTCCGCGGCAAGCGCCACCAAAACCGCTGGGGTAGATGTCCTTTGGACTTTTTCAACTAAATGAGCCACCCGTCTGATATTATCTGCTGTCTGCCGGCCTTTGACAAAACCCGTCTGGTCGGATGCACGAGAGAGGACAAAATAGTGTTCAACCTATTCGCCAAATCTTGGCATCTATATTAATCAAAGCAATGGGGCGGTAAACCGTTCTCTCTTCTGGATCCCTATGCGGCTTGAGGACGAGGGTCACCTTTGCTTCTTCCATCGACAGGGAAATTTTACCTGTCAGTCGAAACGTGTTGAATAGGGAGGTCAATTGCGGTGCTAATTGTGTAATAAACATTTTATAAAAGGCAGCGATATAACCGTCGGGGCCGGGGGCTTTATTTACTGGAAGAGCCCTGACCACCCCCCTTACTTCCTCCTCCGTGATTACTCTGTTTAAGGCTTCCCTCGAGTCGCCATCTATTTCCCGCAGCTGGACGTATTGTAGAAACATGTCTTGCGCCTCACTAAGGGGATTTTGCGACGTATAAAGGGAGTCATAAAACTCTGCAATAGCCTCCTTCAATTCTTCCTTCTCAGTTATCCTCACCCCATTGCCCAGTTTCAAGGCCGTGAGGGCATTTTTCGCCCTTGCTCCCCTAAGTAGCCGTGCCAGAAGCGTACTCGCTTTATTCGCCTTTGCATAATACTTTTGTCTCACGGCTAGGAGTGCCCCTTCCGCCTTCTTGGTACGTAGTAATTCTAACTGGCCCAGCGCCTTCCTATATTCCCGCATAGCTTCCCAGGATGGAGTTGCCCCTGCTATCTGCCTAGCTGCCTCAACCTCCGCCTCCAATTGTACCTCCAAAGCTCTTAACTGCTTCACTCGAAAAGCGGATGCAGCAATTAGATCCCCTCTGTCACCTTAAAAGCGTCCCACCGTATCCCTTCTCCCATGTCTTCCAGCCTATTTATAGCAAAGAAGGTCTTAATCTTCTCCTCAATTTATCCCCGAACTACCAGTTCTCTCAAAAGCGCACTAGGAAACTTCCAGCCCCACACACCCCTCCCCCTCGTACCCACATCCATCACCACTGATACTACCTTATGGTCGGCTATTCCAATCGGTCCTACCTGTACCTCCCGAATATAACCCACTAGCCCAGCTGAGACCCATATATAATCTATTCTAGATTGAGATCCATGGACCCCAGACAGAAAGGTATATCCCTCCGCATTTCCCTTTATCTCCCTCCACACAGCCCGCATCCCCAGGTTCATAATCTTATCCTTCAATTCTGCTGACAGCACTGCCCCTCCACCCCTGGATCCGTAACCACTTCTATCCCATGCCCCATCCCATGCGATATTCAGGTCTCCCAATAGGACAATTTGCCCCCGGGTCTGTTCTTCCAACACTTTCAACACCGACAGTAGAAATTGCTCCTGACCAGGGTTGGGACTGTATATCACCGCTATTGTGTAAGGGGTATCCTGGCATTCCCCTCTAACCACCAAGTATCTCCCCTCTATCTCTCATGACCGCTCCCACTCTCACATTAACTGTGCTCTGGATAGCCAGTGCTACCCCCTTTGTTTTACTATGACCTGAGGCATGCAATATCTGATCAAAGCCTCTCAGCTTCAACCGACCCTGGTCTTTGGATAGCAAGTGCGTTTCTTGGAGTCCCATAATATCGGGTCTCTCCTTTCTCACAAAGAGTTCCAATTTTTTCCTTCTCAGAGGAGAGTTTAATCCACGCACATTATGCGTTATCCACTTAAGAGGTTAATAGTTACGATTGAGATCTTCCTCTGAACAACTGTCTTCCCTCCTTTCTCCTCCTTGAATGTCGCGCCCCATTCCCACCCCTTCCCACCCCCCCTTCCACCTTCCCTCACCAAACCCCTCCTCCCCCTCCCTGGAAGACCCCCCTCTTCCCGCCTGCTCACCACTTCCAACTCGGGCATCTCCGCCCTTACCGTACCCAAAATGGTTGCTCCTCCTCCGACCCATGTCCTCATTTCCCCTTCTAGAGGCCCATCGCCCCTCCTTTCGAGTCAGATTTATAAGACATTGGGAGAGCTACGCCGCTCTTCATTAGGATTTCCGTTTTGCCTCCTCATACCATCTTTGCCACTTTTCCTCTTCTTCTCTCCCACAGTCGACCAGCTCCATGGTTTCGGCCTGTTGCGTCCTATTGCTCCCCTAGCTCCTGAGCTCGTCAGAGTTTCCTCTAGTTCAATGTGAAGTAAGTCGGCCCCTTCCTGCAGGGTCGTCACTCGCTTCTGGGCTCCCTCCCATTCAAAGAGTAGCCCAAACGGAAAAGTCCACTTATATCGAATGCCCTTCTCGTTCAACACTTTCACTAGCGGTCCCATTTGCCTCCTCTTCACGAGAGTGCTAGTTGCCAAGTCCTGAAACAATGCAATCTGCTGACCTTCAAACATAAGGGGTTTGCTCCTTCTCGACGCACGGAGGATTGCTTCCTTCTGGGCATATCTACCAAACGCCGCCAGAACGTCTCTGGGTCTCGCTGTCTGGCTTTTGACAAACCGCCCGGTTCTGTGAACCCGGTCCAACTCGATCTTCTCAGGGTTCCCTTCGCCCAAGATGCCCGCAAAGATGCCCTGGAGAGCCTCCTTTAGATCCTTATCTGAGACAGATTCTGGTAAAGATTTCACTCTGATGTTAACCCTACGTGATCTGTTCTCCAAGTCCTCCAGTTGGATCTCCAGATTCCTCGTAGCCATGTCCAATCTCTATATGGCTTCACTGTTGGCTGTGGTTTCCTCCTCTATCTCTTGGAGGCCCCTTTCCAGGGTATCTGTCCTTTCCCCCCAATTGGCACGTTTCCTGCCTTATCTCTCCCAGGGCCTCATTCAGATCTGTTCTCATTAGTTGAAATTGATCTTGAAAGGTCTTGGCTAAATTCAGTTGTAAGGCATGGAGCTCCCCCAAGAATTCCTGTATAGTCATCATCGAGCGCCCCTCCCCCATCTCCTGATCTGCATCGTCGCCCAACTTCTCCCAGGCTGCTCCAGGGCCCTCTCTTGCGGTATGCGCCGGCCAAATTGCAGGTATCCAACTAAATCACCTCCGGCTGGCACCCCCTTCCCACCTTTGCTTTTGGATTTGGTGGCCATGTTGTAGCAGTCTCCGCTGTCCCCTCTGTGTTGCCGGACCCAAACAAGGATCGTGGATGAGCTAGAGTCCACGGATCCCACCTCTTAACTCGCCGGGGGCCAGGGGTAGTGTTGTGAAGAAAAAAAAAAAAAAAAACAGGCAAGAGATCCTTCAAATCCTTAAATCCTTAAGGTCGCCAGAGGTGCCCCCCTGCTCCTCCTCCAGCAGGACGGCAGAACCACTCGGGGCACCACCGATTACACTGACCCCCCCGAGGCAGCCTCCTTCAAACGCCTCACTGAAGTCCTCACAGTTCCCTCTGGGGGAGAGCCGCTCTCCCGTCCGTCCCTTGTAGTAGGAGCGCCTGTATCTGCGAGGAGGCCAGGGGCCCGTCCCCCGGGTCCCACGCGGGCCGCGCGACACCGCAGACCGCGATCCAGGCTCACTGTGAGGCGGCCTCCGTCCCTCCACCCGCCGCTTCTGGTGCCAGGGGGGTAATTCCACCAGGGGGCAATGCTCCGAACCCCCACCCCTTCTGCAAATGGAACCTCTGCAGTGACTGGGAGGCAGACCCTCGCCCAAGCCTGTTCCCCCTACACAGTATCCACTCTCCGATTATGGCGACGTGGAGAAGAAAAATAAAAAAAATTTAAAAAAAATAATAATAATAATAATAATACTAATAATAATAATCACTGCAGCTGCTGCCTTATCTTCGCGGCGTCTCACCGTTGGCAATCTTCTTCTGGGTTCCGTTCCTTCTCCCTGCACGGCACCCCGGTCCGACTCGGAGCCGCTTCACTGCCACTCCGTCCGCTCTTCACTCGCTAGAGGGGGGGCCACGCAATCACTCCCTTGCAGCTCCTCTCCCATCCTCCGCGGAGCACACCGAGCGAAACCCTGATCGCGGGTCCCGCTCTGAACCACCCCCGGCCCCGATCCTCGTCGCCTCGCGGCTCCCCCTCGCGAGCCCCAACCAACAGTGCACCCGCGGCCTCCAACCTCTTCCGCGGTTGGACTCGTAGGAAGTGGCAGCCTCACACCGAAGACCTCCAAGGGATGCCGCCCAGGGTTGCGCCGGCTCCAAGTTGCTCTCCGCTCTCCCCTCACTCTCTGGGGAGGCGTCTTAATCGCCAAGGACACCTGTGAAAGGGACGGTGGGCACCCCTATGCTGCTGGGTCCGGAGAGCGCCGTCGGCACTTCTACTCAGTGCCGGCGGCCATCTTGAGTCCTCGAGAATGGAACCTTAATGTAGGCCATAACGCTGCTGACAAACCTGCACAACAAAATGGGGGACGAGACAGAAGATATTGCAGATGTCAGCTGGTTCGCATCCATCTTCTTATGGGTTCCACAATGGATGGCGAATATCTTCAAGCTCTTGGGAGCAATACTAGTGATGGTGATGTTTGGGTTTTGTGTAATCAGGATAATCACACAGTGCAAGAAGACAACGAAGAAAGTAGAAGGAATGAAGATCATGATAGATGTTGAATCAGGGTTTAGACCCAAGGAATTGACAGATAAAGAAATCAGAGACTACATAAAGGGCAGTATTTTAGCACCAGAGGGACCAAAGATCTTGCATCCAAAAATAAACACAAGTAGTATGTGGGACGATGGATTTACTGTAACCTAAATGGTCGATGCAGCCATATGACCTGGAGTGTCGATGAACATGTAAAATCAGCCGTATCCCTAAAAGGAGTAATACAAATTTGCACTCCAAAGAAGCTTTCAAGAAAGGATGTCGAGATGTGGAAACTGGTGAAGGAGTGGTCGATGAATTGACCAGAGGGGGGAAATGTAGAGAAGCAGCTCTGCAGGAATTACCGCCCATATTTTACCTATATGTTGGAAACCGGAAATTGCGACATGTGTAACCTCAGTAATGATACCCATTGCACAAAGAGTCTTTGAGGTAAGGTGTTCACTAAGAAAGCTCTATGTGAAGTATCCCCGAAGAGCTGGTAGTCTCCTGAGGGAGGACCCCGAAGAAGTATGAAAAGAAGAAAACAAGGAGACTGGTGACACCACAAGAAATGAGTGTGACGCACTGAAAGAACATGAGACCTTATAGAATTGATGTCAAAGTAATGAATTGCGAAGAACTTCAATATGCGGAATGAAGATTGCACGTGTGGAGAACACTGCAGAAAACACAAGCCATTTTACAATTGTACAGATGCTGTAACAGAAGTAGACCAAGTATTCATAAGGCTGGCTATACATAGTATATAGACGACAGGCGGTGCTGCCATTATATATAGAAATAAGGACATTCGAGATCACAATTTTAGTAAGCGAGTCTCCATGAAGGAAGAAGGTTTGAGAGCTATGCGTGTGTCGCAGCAAAGAATAGGCTTGAATTTGAAGCAAGACCCAAGAGGCTGTCTGGCTTGATGTCAAATGCTGGAAGCAGCCAAGAACTAGTTATCAGCCTGCGAAGAACAGTATACGTGAGAAGCCAAGGCATCCCTTGTTAAGTTGCAAAGAGAGAACACCATGAGTGCCAGGTTTCTTCATTAAAGACAATTGAATGCTATAATACGGGCCTATTCACGGTCTCTGATCACGTGATCTGTGGATGAAAATAGATGAAGAGCATGGTGCACCAGACTGAAGATAGTGAGTGCTCGCACTCCCTTATATTCCAAGAGACAAGCAGCTACTACAAGGGCGAGTTCAAAGACAACGTGAATGGCAGACGGCATGAGTGGAGAGATGATGGGCTAATTGGGTGGGAGACACGGTCAAGTTCACCCACCAGCACATGGGGTTCCAGCTTACATGTTGCTAGAGAATCGAATGTTCCAGAAGGGTCCAAGTGTGCCAACCAATTGTAGAAGGCTGTATAACGAAGAGCCTTATAGTTTGAGAGCCAATAATATGTTGTGTTGCACTAAGGGAAGGCATGAGTGACCCACCCTACTATAGAGATCCAATCACAATTATATCCCATATAGAAAGTATACTTAGATAGTACCCTTAGACCTATCACAATTCTGTGTAGGTTTTCTTAAATATTGCTGCATAGTAGGGCATCACGTATGATGAGGTTTTAGTATATAAATGTGATTTTTTTTATGAAAAGCTTCGAGATTATACTGTGCGACGTCCGTTGAGGTCAGTTGTACTCCCCGTTTAGACAATTGCAAATAAAACAAAGTTATTTTCCAACTTCCTGATTCGGTCTTATTGCTTAGTTTGAGAGTTACTCTCTGTCCCATCTATAGTATGATGTGTTACCCTGATTAAAAGGGCCTCTAGGGTTCAAGAAGATGGAAGCTCAGAGGATGGACCGCGTAGTAGTGGTACGGGACAGCACAGAAGACTATTCTCGCATGAAGTGTCCCAGCTGCAAAGTCAGGATCAAGGGTTTTTCTGTTAAAGTGATGGTGGACTGTTGTTCACCTTATACAAATGTAACTCAAAACAGGTGGAGAAAATTACAGGAGGAAGGGTTGAAGATCTCTCTGAAGCATTCAAATGTCAAAGACCCATGAGGGTACAAAGGTTCCAAGATCGCCATTGTTGGGATGTTTCAAAGTGTTGTTGAATATAAAGGAAGGTTGGCTGTAATCAGCATCGACATGGCAAAGAAAGGGGTGGGCATTTTGGGCTGGAGGGATCAAGTGACTCTAGGGATACGACTGGATCCCAGGTGCGCAAAGCCGGTTTTGTTTATACATGGGAACACCACTGATGAAGAGCGATTCCCTGAGGTGTTTACCGAAGAGGTGGGGTGTCTATGTGAATTTGCTCACAAGATTGTGGTGAAGTCCAAACCTGCGAGTCACAAACTAAGACACATTCCGATGTCAATCATGGGTGAAATTGAGTTTGAATTGGAGAGACTGCTCAAGAAGGGCATAATCAAGAGGGTTGAAGCTTCAGAATGGGTAAGTCCCATAGTGGTGGCGCGTAAGAAGAATGTGTATTGATCTCCAAGAGATTAATAAGAACATTCTAGTAGACAAGTATCCTCTGCCCATGATAAAGGACATGCTGAACAGAGTCAGGGATGCTACAATGGTTAGAAGTTTGGATCGGTCTGCAGCATACCATCAAATACCACTCATGGAAGATTGCTGACCACGTTTATCACCCCTTTCGGTCTTTTCTGCTTTCGCTGCATGCCGTTTGGTTTGGCCTCGGCTGTGCCGGTTTTTCAACGTGTGTTGAACAGAATTCTTAGAGAAGTGGAGGGTACTCTAGTGTACCAAGATGATATCCTGGTTTATGACAAAAAAATGCTTGATCATGACAATCTGCTCAAAACCTCATGCAGCCTCTTGAGGGATAAGGGGTTGACAATTGAGCAAAGTAAATGTTGGTTTAGAATGAGTGAGGTGGGATATCTTGGGCATGTGGTGAGTGGCAAGGGTTATTGTCCCAAGGAAAACACCATGATTGCTGTTAGGGAGGCACTGATACCCAGGAATAATGATGAAGTGAGGGCATTTCTAGGTCTTGCAGAGTTTTAGAATACATTTATAAAAGACTTTGCTGAATTATCTGAGCCTATTCAGAGGTTGTTGATAAAAGGGGTGGAGTTTGTGTGGGGTGCGAGATGTCAAGAAGCCTTGGAGTTGATCAAGGAGGGTATCTGTAATGCAATAAACCTTGGGAGCTTCAAGTTGGAGGAGCAATCATAACAGTGATTGAGAGTGTGAGGGGGTAGGGTGCTGTGCTCTCCCAAGGTGTTGGAAAAGAAGAAACAATATGTCATATGTCCAGGGCCATTACAGAGTGTGAGAGCAGGTACTCGGTTATCGAAAGAGTTGTTGGCATGTGTGTGGGGAGTTGAACATTTCAGGAGGTATGGTTGGGGTCGACAGTTCATGGGGAGGACGGATCATAAGCCTTTAGTGGAAGTGCTCACAGCAAGAGGGATGAGGGCTACTCCGAGGATTGCTTGCTTGTGTTTGAGGGTGCAGGAATATGATTTTAGGGTGGACTACGTGCCTTGAGCGCTCAATCGAGTTGTTGATTTTTTGTCAAGGGTACCTGTAGAAGTGGAAGGCATTGATGACGAGGAATCTGCGGTGGAGGAGGAGGAGGAAATGGTAGCTTTTCTGGAGGAGGCGTTTGTGGATGAGCATGCCACTGTCAAAAAGGACGATTGGAGAAAGGCGTAGTGGAGGATTGTACCATCAGGAAGGTGGTGGAGTGGACTAAGTCGGGATGGCGGGCCAAGAATCAGATAACTGATGAGATCAAAGGTCTCTGGGAGGTCAGGGACCAGTTCACGCTGGAAGATGATCTATTATTGAGGCAAGGAGTAGTGGCAGTGCCGGCGTGCTTCAGGGAGAGGTTGGTTAACAAAGCTCATGACGGTCACCCGGGGGTCACGTGTACTAAAAGGAAGTTGATACTGGTGGCCTGCAATGGATGTGATGGTCGAGAGAGCGGTTAGAGAATATGTGGAGTGCCGGAATTCTGACAAGGCGTTGAAGACACACAGGCAAGAGTTGTCGCCGGTGTCATTACCTTTGAGCGCCTGGTCGTGAGTAGCGGTTAACGTTTTAGGGCTGTATGAGAATTTGGGGGAGGAGGAGGTTCTTGATTGTGTTGGTGGATCATTACTTACGGTGACCAGAGGTGAAGTGGGTCAGTAATGTTACAAGTGCTGAAATTATCACTTTTCTTTAGCAGGTTTTCAGGAGAGAAGGTAATCCTGCAGAGGTGAGAAGTGATAATGGCACACAATTCAGAGGCTGTGAGATGGTAAGCTATGTTGAAAAGAGGGTGCTCAAGTGGAAGTTTACGTCTCTTTATGGACCTTAGTCAAATGGGCTTGTTGAGCGCTTTAACAGGGTATTGGTGAGGGTGATAGAACAGCCTGTGAGAAATGGCTTTGATGCAGTGGATGCAGTCAACAAACTGCTGTGGGATGTGCGGGTGTCTCCTAATGGAGTCACTGTAGTATCGGCTTTCAGAGTCATGAGAGGTAGGGAGAATAACACAGATCTCAATCCTGCCCGGGTGAATAGTGTGGCTGGCAGTGATAAAGGCAATGAGGAGATGGTAGAGATTATCAGAAGAAGGAATAAAGTGGAGCACAAGATAGGTATAAGAAGGATTATGATGCCAGGTTAGGTAAAAGGGCCAAGGCTCGGGTTGAGGTAGGGGTAGGGTCGTGGGTAAGAGTTAGGCATGGTGTACAATGTGACCAAAAGGAAATCAAAGTTTTCTGAGCCCAGAAGCGTCATTGAACTGCTAACCAACACAGTTAGGGCAGAAGCTCGCTAAACATGGAATTTGGACAGGGTGGTTGCTGTTGACGCTGCCTGTTTGAAGAGGTTGACTGTTCATGAGTTGAGAGAGCTTTATGACAAGTTTGGTGGTAGTTGGGCGCCACGTCGCGTAGATGGGGAGCCCGGTGCAGGGTGCTAGCTCAAGGGTTGAGATGCAAGGTGCTGCTGCTGGCATGGGTCTGCTACCAGTTTAGGTGGTGGTGTCAAGAGGAGGAGAGGATCTAGCCTGTGTGGATGAAGGATAATGTCAGGTAGTGCACCTGGCCTGGTTTTGTCATACATAGCGCCTATCCTGGTCTTCTATGTTCATTTAGTTCAATTTAATTGTTCATGTGTTTTGCTCGTGTTATGTACTGCTCATGTTACTTCATTGTCCATGCTGGTTGATTTCAGACTCAATTCTTTCAGAGAGCAATGCTTTGTTCCCAGTAGTGACTTTTGAGATTCACTATTAAAGCGCCAAATGTTAAGTAACTTCTTTATCTATGCCAGTCTGGTAAGTAAACTAAAAGTCCCCTTAAGTTTCCAATCTTAAAGCAATGGCTTCAAGAAATGACATTCAAATAAATAGGTTCTTAGCTCTCAAGGACTACTCTATTAATCCTGTCCTAAAATCCAAACACTTGAATAAGGCCCAACAAAGCTGTCAATATAAAGATGCCCCCAAACGAAAATATATTCTAACACGCATTGGCAAAGGTCACAGTTTTGGTTTTGTGTAAGCATAGGAAAGTACTACCCAACCAGAAGACTACAACAGCATAACATTGGGAGAGTACCTGAGCATATGGTAGCTGTGTGTAGCAAATGCCTATAAACAAGCAACAACTGTTGGATGTCCCAATGCTTGCTGTGATCAGGAGTTCAGATGGAAGGATAGACATACTGGGTATAAATCAAGTGGCTGAAGGCACTCTTGACTCTTGGTTAAGGCATTTATATTACACTAGTAGTGGATTTATAGATACAATAACGTCATCAACTCTCAGAAGACTTTTTGGAAATAATACTTGCCATCTATGTTATGGGGGTTTGGAAAAAAAGCAATCAAAAACGTTCTACCTGTACTGTAATGTCATAGAAGAATAGGCCGTTTCAGCATCAAAGCCACATATGCACAGTGCCACTTAGAGGACATCACTGGAATTTCACCTACAGATCAGAGCACAGCCGGCAATATGGGTATGAAAATTATTTGTATTTGTATTTATCATTCTTATATAGCGCTTTACTCCAAAGCGCTTTACAGTTAACAACATGTATATATAGAACATGATAACAGTAGAAGCAATTTACAAAATATGAATCGAACCAGTAAAACAGTATGTAGAACTATTAGCCTATGAGATAAAAAGGAGGAGGAGGGGAAGGAAATGAGGAAGGAGAGAGAAGGGGAATAGAGTGAGGAAGTAAGAGGAGGGGAGGCCGTAGGAGAGCAGGTAAAGGGAAGGATGAAGGGGGTACTAGAGGGAGGAGAGAGAAAGGGGAGGGGATTAGAGTGTCAAGGTGGGGAGTGGAGAAGGAGTGATTCCAAGGAGGCACGGAAGGAGGAATAGGTGGGGATGGAGCGGATAGAAAGAGGTAGGAAGTTCCAGTGTAGGGGGCAAGGAGCTGAAAGGAGTGGAAACGAGACGAGGCACATGGTGGTGGGGGAACAGAAAGTAGGAAGTGATCGGCAGATTGGAGGGAGCGGGAGGGGGTGTAGAATGAAACAAGAGAGCTGAGGTATGGGGGGGGGGCAAGGTCATGAAGAGATTTAAAGACAAGACAGAGGAAGTGAAATTTAAGTTGGGAATGGAAGGGAAGCCAGCCAATGTAAGAGAGTGAGTTCGAGATGGAGTCTTGAGGAGAGAGAAGACACAGGGTACGGATAGCTGAGTGGTAGAGGGATTTAAGGGGGGCGAGATGGGAGGTAGGGAGTCCAAAGAGGAGAGAAGAACAATAGAAGAGATGAGAGAAGATGAGGGAGGAGATTATAGTAGCATGGAGGGTGAGAGAAGAGCAGACTTTACGAATATTGAAAAGGTAGTAGCGACATGCGCAGGAGGTGAGAGAAATGTGGTGGGTAAAGGAGAGGGAAGAGTCAAAGTGAATGCCAAGATTACGAGCATGGGGAGAGATGAACAAGTTACTTCTTACCTTCTAACGTTCTTTCGACGGGATGTTCCTCCGACGTATTCCTCATCTTAGACGTATTCCTCATCTTAGATATCTCCTTCCAGCTCTGCTGGCCTCGGAAATTTTTTTCTCTAGAGGGCGCTGCGCGTCGACGTCCCCCGAGTCGATGTCCCTCGACAGCCGCCGTATCGACGTCGACGTCATCCTGCCTATAAAGGCAGCGCGCAGCGTCCGTTGCTCAGTTCCGTTTTGTAGCCCACAATAATACTTTCTGGACTAACTAATCACCCTGAAGGAGCGTAAGCTGCAACAACAAGGGAAGTAGAACTGCGGGGATGGATGGGAGGGTCGATGAGGAATACGTCGGAGGAACATCCCGTCGAAAGAACGTTACAAGGTTAGAAGTAACTTGTTCTTCGAAGGGATTGTGTCCTCCGACGTATTCCTCATCTTGGATAGGCTCCCATAGCAGTATTCTATTATCGGAGGAGGGAGTACTGACTTCACGCTGTCTTCTATTGATGAATAGAATGCAGTACAGCCCTTCCAAACCTAGTCTCTTGACTGGAGGAGGAATCCAAATTGTAAAAACGTGTAAAGGTATGGACAGACGACCATGTAGCGGCCGCACATATGTCTTTAACCTGCACGCCTCTTTTGTGGGCCGATGAAGCTGCAATACCTCTGGTCGAATGAGCCCTAAGGTTTTGAGGGGGCTCTTTCCCTGCCAGTTTATAACATTCCAGAATGGCTAGAATGATCCATCTGGAAATGGTCTGCTTAGTTATTGGTAACCCCAGCTTGTGACCTGTGTAACCTACACAGCTGGTCTGACTGTCTTATCCTGGCTAGTCTACTAATGTAAAAACTTAAAGCCCTCCTAGGGTCTAGCCTGTGTAACCTCTCTTCCTCTTTCCCCGGGTGAGGAGGAGGATAGAAAGATGGTAGGGTAATCTTCTGAGTGATATGGAATTCAGAAACCACCTTTGGGAGGAAATTAGGCTTCACTTGCAGGACAACTTTGTCTTTGTGAAATATTGTATGAGGGGGTTTACAAGAAAGAGCTTGTAATTCGCTCACCCTTCTAGCAGATGTAAGTGCTATTAATAAAACAGTTTTAAGGGTAAGGAATCTTAACGAACAAGAATGGAGAGGTTCGAAAGGTGTACCCATCAGGAAAGTTAGTACTAAGTTTAAATCCCATAGGGAACTTGGAATGGTCTTAGGGGATAAACATTGGTTAACCCCTTTAGAAACTGTATTACCAAGGGTAATTTGAAATAGGATGGTTCTTCCGCAGTACGCTTAAAGATGGATAGCGCTGTGAGATAGCCCTTAATGGTGCCAACTTGAAGGCCTGAATTTGCCAAATATAGTAGGAAGGACAAAACCATTGGTGTACCACATGAAAAAGGGTCGATATTCTGTTCTCTACACCAGCTGCAAAATCTGTTCCAATGGCAGTGGTATAAAGACTTTGTTGCTGGCCTCCTTGCCAAAAGCAACACCTCCATAACATCATCAGGGAGGTCCCAATCCTTGTACCTCAGCCTTTCAGAAGCCAAGCATGAAGGTTGAGGGTTTTGATGTCTGGATGGAGAACCTGACCTCCCTTCTGTGAGAGTAGGTTCTCTCTGAGTGGAAGTCGAATTGGAGGGCAGATGGACAAGTCTAGAAGGTCCGGGTAACACGTTGCCCTGGCCCAATCCGGGGCAATTAGGATCATGGTTCGCCGGAATCTTCTCAACCTCCTGATCATTTGAGGAATGACAGGGACCGGTGGGAACGCGTACAGAAGGGGAAACGCCCAGTCCACTATGAACGCGTCTCCCAGAGCTCCTCTCGGGGGAAATTCCCTTGAGCAGAAAAGGTTGCATTTCCTGTTTAGGCTGGTGGCGAAAAGATCTACCTGAGGGGTTCCCCAAAGGGCGAAGATCTCTTGAAGGACTTCCTGAGCTAGCTCCCACTCGTGGGAGACTGTGTTCTGCCTGCTCAGAGCATCTGCTGTCAAGTTCTTCTCTCCGGCTAGGTGAACTGAGAGATTCCTTCTTGGATTGCCCAAAACCAGAGCTGCATCGCCTCTCTGCACAGGGGTAGTGATCCTACGCCTCCTCTTTTGTTGAGGTAATGCATGGCCACCGTGTTGTCCGTCATTATCAGGACGTTCTTCCCTTGTACAGCTGGCAGGAACGCCTTCAGCGCAAGTCTGATGGCTCTCAGCTCTAACAGGTTGATGTGTAGTCTGGACTCCGATGGAGACCAACGACCGCTGATGGTCAAGTCGTTGGCGTGGGCTCCCCACCCCGTGAGTGAGGCATCCGTGACTACTCTTATCTCCGGCCAGGGTTGCCAAAACTGTTCTCCTTTCAGAATGTTCTCCTGACAGGCCCACCACTGAAGGTCTCGAGCCACCCTGCCGGGAACCTGAAGAAGATCTGTCATTCTCCCTGAGAATTGTGACCACTGAGTCCTCAGTGCCCACTGGAGGGATCTCATTCTCAGGCGAGCCTCTGGCACTAGGAAAATGCAGGATGCCATGAGGCCTAGCAACCTCAAAAAGTCGAAGGCTGGGAGACGTTGGGCATGCTGGAACTTGGTAACCATCTGTAGAATATCTTGAGCCCTCACCTCTGGTGGCGAGGCTTTTCCCAGGGAAGTGTCCAGGATCGCTCTTATGAACTAGAGTCTCTGCGATGGTATCATTTGTGACTTCTTTAAATTGAGGGAGAAGCCCAGTCTGTGAAGGAAGTGGCACACGTGATTTAGCTGGATCTGAGCTTGTTCCGGAGAAACAGCCCTGATCAACCAATCTTCCAGGTAGGTGTAGACGTGAATCCCTTCCCTCCTTAGACTTGCAGCCACTACCGACATTAACTTGGTGAAGACCCTCGGGGCGGAGGTCAGCCCAAATGGCAGCACTCGAAATTGATAGTGAGTTGCCAATTGCGAACCTCAGGTATTTCCTGTGTTTGAGATGGATAGGCACATGGAAATAAGCGTCCTGAAGGTCCAGAGATACCAACCAGTCCTGGAACTGAAGGGCCTGGAGGATCTGAGAAAGAGTGACCATCTTGAATTTGTCTTTTCTGCGGAATTTGTTCAATTCTCGCAAGTCCAAGATGGGTCTCAGTCCTCCGTCTTTCTTTGGAATGAGAAAGTAAGGGGAGTACCAGCCCTTGTTCCTCTCCGCTACAGGTACCGGTTCTATGGCACCTTTCTCTAGCAGGTCCCAAATTTCCTGCAAGAGGAGCGGATCTGGAGCTTTCTGAGAGCTGATCCCCGGTGGATGACTCTGAGGTATACGTAGGAAGGGCAGGCAGTAACCATGGGCAACTGTTTCCAATACCCAAGCATCTGACGTGATAGCCTGCCATACCGCCAGATGTTGAGTCAACCTGCCTCCTACAGGTGTCCTGTGAGGGAAGTCCTCAGAGTGGTTTTGGGGCGGCTGATGCAGATGCCGATGGTAAAGAGGTACCTGCTGTTGCTGCGGCTTTTGAATATCTACCCCGTCCACCTCGGGTAGTTCTTCTTTGACCCCTTTGAGCCGGTCATCCTCTACCTCTTCCGAATGCGGAGTAGAAGCGAAAGGACTTGCCCCTCGCAGAGGTTCCTGTTTGACGAAAAGGAGTCTGACGGATTGCAGCTCCTAGGGATTTTGCTGCTGCTTTTGAAGTTTGCAGTTTCTCTAAACTGTCATCCGCCTTTTTCCCGAACAAAGAAGAGCCATCGAATGGCATGTTCAAGAGCCTGGCTTGCAGATCTGGGGCAAAACCAGACTTTCTCAACCAAGCGAATCTCCTGGTTGATGTACTTGCCGCCAATGCTCTGCTGATACTGTCAGCCGAATCAATGCCCGTCTGGAGGGATTTGCACATAGCGTCTTTACCGTCCTGTATAATATTCAGGAACGCATCCCTTTCTGCTCCCTCCGGGATGCAGTCAGCCGCTGTACAAGCACACTCCCAAAGTGTATGGCTGAACCTAGCAAGGGTGCAAGTAGCATTAACAGATTTTAACGCCATGCTACATGCTGAAAAGACTTTCTTTGCCATAGCATCATATTTTTTATCGTCCCTGTCCTGTGGGACGGTAGGATAAGCCGTCTTGACATCGGTAGAGGATGCTGCCTGTACCACCAGACTTTCTGGGGATGGGTGTTTAGACAAAAACTCTGGGTCTGTAGAAGATACCATGTACTTTGCAGACAGTTTTTTATTTACTGCTGGTACTACATCTGGGGTTTCCCAGTTTGTCATGATCTTTCTCTGAAGAGCTTTATGAAAAGGCACCACAGGATCCTCCTGTGGGCCTTTGTCAAGAATATCGGTGAGGTCATCTTGTTGGAAAGATTGTGAAGGTGCAGACCACCCCATGAACTCTGTGATCCTGGCCATTAAGGCTCTGCAGGGGGTTTCAGCATGCTCCCCTGGGTCTGGTTTAGCAAACTCCACCTCAGGGGATGTGTCTAACCCACTTGCCTCATGTAAAGAATCATGAAGATCCTTTAACCTGCGCTCTTCAGAGGAAAATTCCTCTCTAATTGGGGTAACAGGTCCCTGTAACTCAAATGTGTCTTCCTGTTCAGACAATTCACCCTCTTCCAAAATTGAGGACATAGTTCTCAATTGTTCTGAACTCATAAAGGGAGTAAATCCCATTTCCAAGGCAGAGGGTGCCAAACTTGTCATTATCGGCCTCGAAAACGTCGATGTCGTCGACGCTGACGTCGAAGGCTTCGAGCGTGGCGTCGAAAACAACGGCGGAGGCCTCGAAGACCTCGACAGAATTGGAATTCTACTCGACAATCTCGAAGCCATCGACGTCGAGGACCTGGGGACAGTCACTGGATGTGTAGTAACCGTGACTTTTCTTGGCGTCGACGCCGGTGTCGCAGCTGGCGTCAAGTCGACAGACCCGTGTGTCGAAGGTCCCTTCGACAACGGCGTAGAAGACATCGACCACGACGGAACCCTCGTCGACGGAACCTTCGAGGAAGGTTTGGAGGTCATAGTCCTACTCGAGGGTTCGAGACGCGCTCGAGAGGTTTCCTTCGCCGGGTACTGCGACTCGCGGCGTTTTTGACCTTCGGGTCTTTCGACCAGAGCATCGCTCTCGGCAGTCTTCGAGGGGGTCGAGGCCGCTTTCTCGAAGACGCTCATCATATTTTTTCAGAATTCCTCCCATTCTGCCCGGGAACTATGTTTCGTGGGGCAAGGGATTCTTTTTGGCGAAACAGAGGAAGAGGAAGACGGAGAAGGGGATCTTCGACGTCTCCTCTTCGAGTGCTTCGATCTCGAGGAGTGATGAGACCCACTCCGAGACCTGGAGCGCGAATGGTGACGAGGAGACGAATGTCTCGACTTCTTCGACGAAGAAGAAGCTTTAAAAGTCTTAACTTTCTCCAGCTTCCCCCTACGCTCCTTCAGGGCCTTAGCTGTCATGGACATACAGTCCTTGCATTCCGAACAATGGTGTTCATCTCCCAAACACCACAGACAAACTCTGTGAGGATCGGTCAACATCTTTTTCCCACAATCTCGACATTTCTTGAAGCCGGATCGAGGAGTTGTCGGTTCCGACGAGGAAGCCATGGAGTACGGATCGAATAACTCGAGGTAAATAGGATTAATCTGACTAAGAACTGAGCAACGGTATTCCGAGGCACTGAGTAAGCGCGGAAAAACGGAACTGAGCAACGGACGCTGCACGCGGCCTTTATAGGCAGGATGACGTCGACGTCGATACGGCGGCTGTCGAGGGACATCGACTCGGAGGACGTCGACGTGCAGCGCCCTCTAGAGAAAAAAGTTTCCGAGGCCAGCAGAGCTGGAAGGAGATATCTAAGATGAGGAATACGTCTAAGATGAGGAATACGTCAGAGGACACAATCCCTTCGAAAGGAAGATTTGAAGGGGTAAATGAATAGAAGGAGGGGGAGGAGGGCGGAGGAAGTGTGTTGCAGGGAAATAATAAGACTTCAGTCTTATCAGTGTTGAGAGTGAAATTGTGGGATGACATCCAGTTTGTAATAGCGTTGAGGCAGGAAGAGAGATTTAGGTGTAAGTCAGGGGTGAAGGAAGAGAAGGAGAGGAAAAGCTGGGTGTCATCAGCGTAAAAATGATGAGAAATCCCAAAGGAAGAGATGATGGGGGAGAGGAGGGAGGTGTAAAATGAGATTGAGAAGGGTCTGAGGACAGAGCCTTGGGGAACACCGTAGGCCAAGGGAAGAGTAGGGGAGGATCGACCGCCCCAAGAGACAGTAAAAGAGAGGTGGGAGAGGTAAGAAGAGAGCCAGTTGATGACAGAGCCCTTGAAACCAAAGGAGGAAAGAGTATTGAGAAGTAAGGGGTGAAAGGAGGAAAAGAGTATTGAGAAGCAAGGAGTGATCAACAGTGTTGAAGGCAGCAGAGAGGTCAAGGAGGATGAGGACGGAGGATTGCTTTGAGTAGCAAGTGGTGAGGAGGGAGTTAAGAACATAAGTGAGAGAGGTCTCAGTGGAGTGTTTAGGGCGGAAACCAGATTGAGAGGGGGGGAGAGAAAGGTTAGTGACAAAAGCTGAGAGCTGAGAATAGGCTAGGCGTTCAAGCATTTTAGAGAGAAAAGGAAGAAGTGAGATTGGACGGAAGTTGGATGCAAGGGGATTAGCAGAAGGTTTCTTCAGAATGGGGACAATAGTGGCGTGCTTGAAGGCAGAAGGAAAGATAGCAGAGGAGAGACAGCTGAAATTATCTGAAAAGCTTTCATATGAGTAAATCAGTATTGTCTTTCAGGGCAGTGCTATTTTATACATATTTTTGTCAACCCAAGAATGAGAGCTCTAAAGTATGCAACCAGCCACATCACAATGGCAAGCCCTTAAAACAACGTTTTTTGGGTGGGAAGCGGCAGGTACTTGGTGAATATGACCATAGGGATTATCATGGCCAGGCGCAGTCAATGGGTAAATGCCCAAACACCTACGCCACATATGTGCAATAATGAACGCTTCTGATGTCAAGCTACGATAGCCACATAGCATCCTTCTAAGAGACTGCACAATGCAAACTCTGTCTGAAAGCAAAGCACAAGCCCAAATATATTTGGATTAACTGGAATAACCAAATGAATGTGCCTCGATACAATGACATGAAGATACATGAAAGACTATACCAAACAATATAGCATTCTTTAAATTGAAACATTGATACATTGATGCATAGGACTAATACATGGAATATGCGTTATTGCTCGGTGTGATGTTGTTACTTGAAATGCCCACAATTAAAAGGGGAACCTTTCAAACAGTAGATAAATCACTTAATTAGAAATTAAGTGCATGCTAGTTACATTGATATCGTTAACACCTTTTTAATTTTAACCAATGGGGAGGATAATATTACTCACTATTTAGGTGTTAAACAACTGTGTATTACATCGTTTCATCAAAAACAGTTCCTGCTATTCGGATTTCAAACATTGCACTTCAGAAATGACACATTTACTTAAGACGTTAGCTCAGCTAGTTCAAAGGGGCAACTAGAAATGACTGAAGTTCTCTACCAAAAAAAGTTACATCGTCATGAGTGCCCGGTAGTGTGAGGATTCTAAAATGGCCCACTGATGAGTACTTTCAAAAGGACCATTGAATGGCCACCGTTTCCACACCGTAAGCTTGCGCCCAATGACAAGATAAACAAGTACCATTGCATTGGCTTAGAAACAAAATATGTCAACAGGCAACTAAAACCGCTGCAGTGGTGAGTGCTATTCGAACGTGTTTTACAAAAAAAAAAAAAAAAAAAAGTAAAGCGATTTGTCTTTTGACTCGGTCTCAGTGTGCTCTGGTGAGTTCCGTCAGTTTTTGGGCATTCGGGATATTCTCTGTCGTCATTAGCACATTTTTCCTGAGATTGTTGACAATATTTCTCAGCATTTATGTGACGTTCAGAAATATTATGTCCCTGTACCCGTGAACATTTTTGCGTTCAGCGTTTGCATCCATTCGGGAATATGCTTCAAGACACCCTGCATTTGCACCAAAGGCAAAATGTGTATAAACTATGGTTTCTACTGACACTACATAGGTCATTTTGCAGAATGACGAATGAATGAGAAATCTTTGCTGCCTGGTGTGCTCTTCCCAACAGGTATGCCTTCACCTACCAAGCTGAAGTGCAAATCGCTACTAAGGGAGGGTCTGTTTTTGCATTTTAATAAAACCAATATCAAAGAACCTATACGTTTATGCTTCTTCATATTTCATGTACATGTGTATAAAATCACATACACAGGACTTCGGATCCTTGTTAAAACTTCAGCTGCAAGGCCAGAAACTCGGATTATGAATGAAGTGGCTGAAAGAACACTTGGTTAGGACATTTTATTACATCAGTGGCAATTAAGCCATTAAATCTCAGGCGACTGTTTGAAATAACATTGGCAGGCCATTCACAAAATCAAGTCTGAAGTTATTGTTGTACAGAGATAGCTAAAAGAGATACAAGCAGGATGTGTTGTGGGACAGGTGGGGTAGACAGTCGGTTGAAACGGCCATAAAGACTAGCCTGGTTAGGGGCAATCAATGGGTGGGTAATTAGCCAAACACCCCCTATAGGCTGTGGTATCCCTCCTGTAAGCAATTCATGGTGGCAACAGTAAAGACAGACACAAGTTATCACAGCTCAAGGGTGTTTATTAAACTGTATATGCAGGTAGGAAAAACGCCTGATCTAAACCTAAAGCTAAAGTGGGATCAAGCTACGACCATCAAAAGAAAAATAAGGCAGTCCTAGTGGCATTGTGTTAAATAAAAGGGCCTATAATAAGAAAAACCCGTTGCCATTCCTTACGCTAAATATAAAAAGAGTGTGGGATAGGGTTTCACAAGAAAGAAAGAAGTATTCATAAATGATAAATCAGGATGTGTTAGTCGGGGGAGGGGATCTCCCTTCCCCACGTTTTCAGCACGGGACAATGCGGGGCTCCTGAGCACAGCACACTCTCGAGACACCAGTTCCGCTTCACATATCAGCACCTACGAAAAGTATCTTGCCTCCAAGGACCTGATGGGTTTCAAAAATAACAAACAAAATAAGTTCTGTTCCAATTGTACGTTGGGTGATAACTTCACCCCTGCCCCCCGCCCCCTCTTCCGGCTGCAGCTGCAGACCCCTCGAACAGTTCTCATCAGTATCAGAACTTTCTTAGGTTGTCTCTCCTACTTCCAAGGACCTGATTGGTTCAAATAACAAAAAGTTCCTTTCAGATTGCACTTGGGGTGGTACCGTCCTTGTATCTGGAGTCAAGGACGGTACCACGGTAGCAGGCGGCTCCCTCTGTCCTGCTTATTAGCGTAGGCATGCTCCGTGTACCGTTGACATCTGCTGCAACACAGTCTGGCTATTGTTCACGGTCTTATGTTTCCTTCTGCCGAGGCTTCGCGGGTCTGGGTCGGAAAGGGCAAGGCCGCTTCTCTCCTAGTCACCCCTTCGGTTCTCGCCTGTTTTCTCCTCCTCTTGAACTGCTGTGCTTGGATAGCTCCCTCGTTGTGCGGTCTGCCTTGCTCGTCCTGTGCTCTCGTGCTCCACCTTTATCCCTGTGAGGAAAGGAAAGGGCCTTCAGGTGTGTGTGATTCTGGTCCATCACCAATGTTCCCTCTAAGCTGTGCGCATGTGCGCTTGCCCACCTTCCTCCTGGATGCCGCTCAGAAGAATTTTAGCAGCGCACACAGACAATTCCCACCTATTCAAAAAGATGTAATAAGGGACAAGCCACAGCAGCTACCTAATATTTGCTTTCTCTCAAAATGAATTTAAATTATACAATATATTTCATAATATTCTGGTCTAACCTTTTAACATTGACCTACTGTACACGCTTGACCTTAAAAACCTAAAAACCCTAAACACAGAATATACTGACAAGAAGTTAAAAACGAATTTGAAAAAGTGGCTCCAAAAACAGAACATATAACTAAGATATGCCTGCACACACTAACAAAATTATCGTCCCTCCCCATCGATGACTCCTAAACTTGATTCTACCACATGACTCGAACTCCGCCTAAGGCCACATTCAGATATTACCAGACAACCTTGACTCTGCCTACATTGGCGAATATGAAAGGTTACCAGACTTAGATACTAGTCTTGTTTTATGTTTGTTATAATATGAATGACGTTCAAGCACAAGAATTTCTGTTACTCATGGTGCCTTAGCAAAAGCATTACCCACAATATGTAACCCAAGTTTCAGCTCAGATATTGGATACTGACTGTAAGTAAGCAGGCTACTAGAATGTGTAACCTCATTCCACGCTTCCTTTTCTTTGTACATATGTCACACAAGCACTTTGAAAAGCCCCCCTTGCAAGTTATCGCATTAGAAAACTAAAACATTAATTTGCCCTGTAAGGATTTTGAGTAGGCAGATGTCATGCTCAGCATCTCCTACTTTAGAATTGCTAACATTACCCTAAAAGTGGAGAGCAACATTGCAACATCATTTACTTGGCCTGCAGGGGATAATTGGTATGGACTCTGCATGGCATTATTTGTATATAAAATTAGTGCAACAATATTCAGATAACTAGAATGTTTTTCACACAATCTGCATCCTTTCAAAATGTTCAAAGTTCCATGGACCATAGACCTTAACGAATTATATGTTAACTCACTGCTATACAAAAATGGTTTCACTGAGCACTTTTTTAATCCTACCCAACAATTGAAAGGTGGGGTATGTTGCAAACAATCTTGTATGTACTTGATATTACTTGTGTACATGCAGATTTATAACATTTTCTTAAACTCCACATCATGTGATTGTGAGGCTTTAAATTGGATTTGCTTGCAAACTATTGTGGGTATGCAAATATCCCAGTTAGTGTTTTACTGCTACAATCCCTCAAGTTTTACAGAGCCCTATCAACTAATAAGGGAGGCTAGTACGTGAGTCGGGGAGGGGAACAGGTGGAAGGGAACAGGAGAACACTCCCTTGTGGTGAAGAACAAATCAGCAACTTTCAAAAACCAAATCAGATGTTTTGGCAGCACAGTACAGTGAAGGAAATGTTTGTTTGCTAAAGGATAGGAAACTATATTAATAGTCTAGGAAACTGCACCTTCTATTTCTGTCTATGTTCAGCTGCTGAGGGCTTTTCAATATAATCATGGGTTTACATGTATTGCCTCTAGCATCCCCATGCATCTTGTTCAACTAATAACAGTGAATTTCACTAGAGTCCCTAGTTAAAGAAGAAGGTACTCAATAAGCTGTACCTGTGAGCATTGCTACTGTTGACTTGAAGGGCAAATACATGTAATTTTCTTCAACGGAGCACCAGAAGAAACCTCAGTAAGGCTCTTGATTTTTGGCTAGCAAGGGTGGGCAAAACTACGAGCTGTAATATGTGTCCTGTATTTTAACTACATATATCAGTATTACAAGCAGGGCTGTGATACAATTTTACTCCGTACTTGGAATCAAAAGATTTTTCAGGGAGCAAGAAAGTAGTTGGCTTTGCCATTAGGGATATTTCATGCTTATTAAAATATGTTCTTACCTCATAAAATTCCTCTTGAGATCGGGCAGTAATATTATTTGAGTTTCTACCAATGCTACTGCTCTGCTGGTCATTGAATTGAAAAGATATCAGTGCAACTTTGTGGGTAGAAGCAGGGGCACGATTCCTATATGTTCATGGATTCCCGTTTTTTTGTTGGGCACCTTACCATGTTTTTAGGGAGTAAAATGGATGGTGCATATGCCTCCTAGCTGTAAGGCTGGTTTTGAGTAAATGTTATCAAAACTCAAAGACCAACATAATGTGTATAGTGAGCATAGGCCCAGGAATTCTGCTCATCATATTCTGTGGTGCAGTTATTCTGATGCAATTATCGTCCTTACACAAATTATTAGAGGCATTTTCTCCTGGCCCATGAATTACTCCATTAAAGGGGCACAAAAACTCTTTATTTGCATGCTTTCTGACACATTCCTTTAAGTTACAATTATTCAATTTGCAGAAATTGCATAATGTCTGAATTTTTGGACAGCCACATCAGTGATTAGCGATAGTTGTTTTTTGTCATAAACTTGAGTTGTTTCCCAATGGCATTAAGCATTTTCTATATTGTCTCTCAGCAATGCTGACAAATGAATAGCCACCATTAAACCTATTGTTTATCCTGAGCATGCAAAACTTTTTTGTGCATACACGTTTTTCTCTCTGCACAGGAGTACTTTTGTTAGGTACTATGGCATATCTTGAAGTCTTGGACCGGTTGATGATTTGTAAAGAATTACAGTGGTTGGAAAGGGGAAATTTGCTTTCAAATTCTTGATGGTATCTCACTAACTACGCATGCTCAAAAAGTGGCTTACACCGTTATTCAGTTGCGCACATGGAAAATAATGAGCGCATAAGGAAAAATCATTTCCACACTTAGAGAAAAATAATTAGAGGGAACATTGTCCATCACACGACTCTACCATCCCTTGGGTTGGGACATGTCAGATAAACAGTCTTCATATTAGTCTGTTATCTTTCGTGTTGTGAGAAAGTGTTCGTGTCAGAAAAGGGGACGGGGAGGTTAGAGTTTCCGAGTATTCCATGTGGCAAGATGGGCAAAAAGTGTTATAAGGTATTGCAGCCCTCGTACCAGGGGGTTTGTGAATTAAACAGGAATGATAGTTTATTATCGTGAAATGCACAGGGTGGGGGATTGTGGGAACGGTAGTGTTTTGTCCGAGTAGACTGGGTGTTCGTAAAAGGATAGCCAGAGGGACGGGAGACGAAGGATGGGAAGTGTTTGGGTGAAAAACAGGAAAACAAGGATTCTGGGAATTGTGGTTTTTGAGGGTAACAAGGTTTGGGTTCCTAGTTGGTTTACTAGAGTTGCAGGGGTGGTAGGATTTTATTAAGGGAGCTTCTTTGGGCGGAAGGGAGGTAGATGTGTAATAACCAAAGAAAATCTCAGGGACTTCAGGGAGGTAGATGTGTAATAACCAAAGAAAATCTCAGGGTCTTCGTCCTCTCCTTCCGCGGTATAGTACAGAGTCTCACCTGGGGCACTTCCTCAAGCATAACCCCGGGCTCTCCTACCCAGGTGATCCTCCCTCGCTGGTCCACCACCAGGGTTGGGATCTGAGAGCACCAGCCCTCTCCTGGCCACCTGAATAAGGGATTCCTGAGGCTTACTTGGGAGAATACCCTCAGGTTTCTCGCACTCCTCACATGCTATCGTTCGCCTAGCTTTACTTCCCATGACAATAGTTTCGGTTTACAGGCAGCGCTTTCAGGGCCCCCTAATAGCCAAAACTAAAAATACCGCCTTGGTGGTGGGCTGGGTCTTACAGTACTCAGGCATGGATTATTTGCCCTTACAAAATTAAGCAGGCACTCATTTTAGTGGCTGCCTTCTCTCGATCAAAAACATGCACGAACAACTCTTTTTTGTTGACCTTTGACACATTTTCCTTGAAAGAGCTAAGACCTTTAGGCATCCAGCCTGTGGAACTACCTCTCCAAGTTAAGAGCTTTAAAACCTAGGTAATAACACTAGAAAGTAAAAAAAATAGGAAACCATGCAGGCCACTCTGCGCTAGAAGAAAACCCAATGAACATCACTTGTATAGCAGGTTTACCTTACAGTTTTGCTAATACAACAAAACAAACATAACACTATGTGAAATCATATTAAAAGGCGCAACAACTAAATTGCAACTAAAGATGAAAGAGCAAATATAAGGGGAAAAGGCCAGAAAAGAAACGGGACTCCAAATTGTTCAGCGTAAGCCTTGTATACACGGAGCACCTGATATATAGAACATCTGAAGGAAGCTTGAAAGAAACTCTCCATCCTTTTATACGGGGTGGGCCAAGCCACAGGGGCTAGTTTGGTATAGCCGCTGCCCGATGTGCTTCTTAGAGGATGAATGAAGCTGAATTCCCTGGGTGTGCCCTTTCCTCAGAGATGCACCAGTTTCTCAAGAGTCTAAAACTCTATTGTAGCCTGGTTGGTCTGGCACTACAGGTCCTAGCATGTCCTAAGTGGGCCATATTCTAAAAGTATGAAACATGGCAACTGTAAATGCTTTCTAAAGACTACAGCTGGTCTAATATCAGGGGCCCAGATCATAGAAAAGGCACTTTGGGCCTCATTCCGAGTCGGGTGATCTGGTGAAAAAGCTCTCGTATCCGTGGATACCGGCACTTTACCGGACCGCCTGACTACCAGTTTGCCGTTGGGGCTCCTGGGTTACCTCCAGCTAAATGTAGGTAAACCAGGCACCCTACCGGCCTGCAAAGCCCTCATTACCACCACCGGCAATGTCCCACCAGCACTCCTAAGTGCTGGTAAAGTTAAGTACCAAGTGCTGGTATCCTGGCGGCTCTACCGCCAGGATACCAGCATGCTCGGAATGAGGCCCTCTGTAAGGAAAACCAACCTTGTCGCTTTAATACCACTGAATACCGGAAGAAAGACAAGCCACGGTAGTTCGCAGAACACCAAGCGCAGCAATAGATGACTCCACAGGAAGAGTAGGAATATACTGTACCTTGCGTGCACGGAGCATGCAGCTTGCGAGTGGTAGAAACAGCATGCCCCACTTGTTCCCGGAACAGAGAATGGCACAGAGATTTGCAAGGCATTGTCAACACCCAATTACAGATTCAAAATGGTACTGCTGTTCAGCCCTTGTTTAAAGGCAGAGCTATGCGTGAAGCCATCTGAAACCCAATTAAGATCTAACCAATGCCTAAAGAGAAAGAATAATGACAATTTGAAGCCTAGTTCGTGTCAAAACCGATTAGGAAACATAAAACAAAATGTTCAATGGAAGGACTAATCCTGCGCTAACTTAGGTAACCAGCCACCGGCCCAACACTTTAAAAAAAGGCAGAAAAATGTCCGAGGGGCAAGAAGACTGGGAGGGAGCAGACGTGCTTTCATCCACTTCCAGGATACATGGGGAGGCTGCCATTCGGAAGGAGAGCTCACGTTTCGGCAGTTGCAGGGTCGGCCTTAGGGCAGTGCCGCCCGGGCAACCACCCAGGGCCCCATGCTATTAGCCCCCCACCACGCCAGCTCGGGGGAGTCTTTCAAGGGCTACCCCACGCTGGCGGAGTGGGAGAAGGCACGCAGGCACCCTATTGAAATGAAATGTGCTTCAGAGTGGAGCGCATTTAATAACAATAGGTCGCCTGCCTTGCCTATTGAAACATTTGGCGCTCCCCCTGACCCCTTCCTGCATGACCTGGGGCACAAAGGGGAGGGAATGGGTACCAAATTTTTCTTTTCATGGAGGGCGGCCCGAGAGTAGGAGGTAAGGAGGGATCAGGGGTTCCAATGAAGGATCTAAGTGTACTGGCAAAAAGGCAGAGATTGTTAGCAGCGCATCATGCCTGAATAGCAGTCAGACAGTCAAGAATGAGAGAGGAAGAAGAGTAGGCAGGGAATGGAAGCTTGAAGGGGAGCTGCGTGTTTTCTGCATAACACTGGAAGTGAGTAGAGAAGGGGGTTATCAAGTGGGCCAGAGGGGCAAGGTAGATGGTAAAGAGCCATGTGAGAGGAAAGAGCTCTGAGGGATGCCGCAGGTGAAGAGTGTGGTGGAGGAGAGGAAAGGGCCCAGTTGAACCTGGGAAGGTCGGTCAGATAGGAAGGAGGTCAACGAGTCAGGTGCCAGGTCTGTAATGCCAAGGGTATCACTGAGCCGATTTATAAGGGTGTTCAGGAGAGCAGTTTGTGTGCCTCTGGCTGCTCTGAAGTCAGACTGGTGGTCATGGAGACCGCCAACAGATTCAGAGTGGTGGATCAGTTGGGAGATGACCAACTTCTCCAAGAGTTTCCCAGGAATGTGTACTGAAGAATGCCTTTCTCTTCACCCCCATCCCACCCCCACCTGCCCCCTCCCTCCCTCAACCCCGCCCCCCCCCTTGGACATCCAATGTACCCCCCTGACCCTGCTGCCTCTTTCTATCATCACTGCTGAAACTCTAAGTTGAATGCCTATGTTCATTGTGTTTTGTTTTATAAAACCAAATAAATAGTGTTATTAAAAAATAAATTAAAAAAAATAAAGTTTCCTAGGAAGGAGGTAATGATGATAGGGCGGTAGTTAGCCAGGCAGGAAGGGTAGGTAAGAAGGCTTTTTAAGGAAAGGGTGCACAAGCGAGTGCTTGAGGGTAATGGGAAGGAGCCAGTGGCAACAGAGTGGTTGCAGAAATGAGCCAAGGCTGGAGCAGGGGAGGCAATGTTGTCCTTGATAGTTCTGGAGGAGCAGAGGAACACCTGTTTGGAGGAGACTTTCATCAAGAGGACTGGTTTAGACACCTCATCCGGTGCAATGGGCGAGAAGGGGGAAGAGGAAGGGGAAAGGGAGGGTGAGGGAGGGGAGGAGAGGAGAGTGAGGATGGGATATCCTGAGTTATCCTGCAAACCAGATACAAAAAGGCGGGCCTGAGGATTAGGTGCTGCCACGGCGAAACAGAGCAAAGAAGAACCCTGCCAGTAGGGTGAGAATATTATCTGCTTCAAAAGGACCCTGAATGACTGGGGAGAAAGACTCACCGCAAGAGTGTTGTGAGAAAGCTGAAAGAACCACAGTTCATATAGAGACTTTGCAGAAGTCAGAGAATCTCACATTCTGAAGAAACAAGCCTGACTAGATTGATGCATTACGAGAAACCAGAGCCCGTGGACCGGCGTAAACAATTTGTATTGACCAGAGCTTAAAGCACATGAAGACTAGACTGATGCTGAAAAAGAGAAAAAAAAAGGTTTACAAGCCTTGAGAATTTCGGCAACGTTCCGAATCCAGAGCCGAGAACCTTCCAAACAAAGGTTGGTAAAGAAAATTGTGCACAGCGAGTCAGACCATAGGCAAACAAGTAGCTTCAGAGGTCTGGGAAAGGCTTATAAGAAGGAGAACCTAGCATATTTTGTGAAAAACAATGGGGTGTGAAGAACACAACTGTGAGTAAACATGCGAAAGACTGAATCCTGAAAGCACTTGATGTAGGTTTGCTTATAGAAAATGGGAGGACGTTAAAAGCAAGGTTTATGCTCATTTGTTAGGGCCAATTTTGTAGAAATAGTTTGTTTTAGCTTAGGGTGAGGCCAGCGGCTAAACGACTTATAAAGAATATGTTGGAAATTCATGATGGACATGGCTTTTGGACTTTGGCTGTAAGAATAAGGCATCCCTAGAGAGACAGACTTATAAGAGTAGGTTTAAGATTTATGTTAAAAGAGACCAGCTAACTAAGATGGAGGGAGCATCTGGAGAAAGACTGTTTAAGTGACACCACCCTTGACTCGATTTTGTTGTTTGGCAAGAAAATTTCCTAGGAAGGATACGTGTTATCCCAACCAACACCCTTATATCGTTCATTGTAATAAAGGGCTAATAAAAATCTGCCAACGCACTTCCTGTCTTCATTTCTCAGCATCACCATAAAGCTAAATACTGCCACTTCCACATCTGATATGGAGCCAAGGTTGCTAAAGGTGTTCCAAATCGATCTGTAAGCCAAACCATGCAGAACATGACTAAAAACAGCAAGTGGTGTACTTCATGGTAATGAGTACATGTAATGGTGTGTTTAATGCTACCTGCGGGAGGAACTCTGGTGAAGAGTGCTTTCAGCAAACTCCAGGGATACATAAACCAGAGAATATACAGTGACTTCCGATCCGCAGTGAGCGGCTAGGGACCCAAGGGGCCAACCCCTTCCAATCCATCATATGCTACGGTCTCCCAGGCCTCATTCTATGATGATGGATGTTTATAAAATCAGTAAACTCACAAATGCATTGCTCCCTGGCGCATGGGTCAAAAGGGAATTAAGCAAAAAGATAAACAAAAACAATTAGAACAACTTCACATTGCTGCTTGAAAAGAGGACACCAACCGAGATGCACAGTAACAGTGGTCATGGGGACAGCACGTTATGTTTTACGTAAGGCCTAAGGGCTAAGCAAATGTACAAGCATTGAAGAAAACATTGGCATCAATATTTATTTTGGCGTGAAACATAGTGTTTATTCTGCAGCCTTTGGATTCCAAACAATACAATTCAAACAAACCTGGACTTCTAATGCTGTTGAAATAATACAAAGCTACAACATATGCCTTTAACCTTGAGTCTGAAAGGAGTAATTTTATCTGCTTGTATTCAAATGTTGCCAAGTTATCAGTTTACAATACCCTTGCGTATAAAAACACCAGTTACATATGAAAACACGGGCTGCACCTGGCGTATCATACGGCAACCTATATATTTGTCTCACTATGTCTCTAATATAGCTGTCTCTTCCCACGTGGCAGAAAGATATGCCATTAAGAATGCGTTTGTTAGGGTCAGCTCTGCTGTTGGAGACAGCTGCACAACCAGAGAAAAGAGAATACAGATACTTCTGCGGTGGCGGCTGTGGAAGGCAGAGTTTTTATGCAAAAGCAGTTATTACAAAAAACAAAAAAGAATATTATTTAATTGCACCAACATTATCAATGGCTTGTACATGCACAAAGCTAATTTCTATAGCAGAGTCCACAGTATTCCTCTGCTGCGCCCATATACACTCCATTTAGACATGACTAACTCTTAAGGGTCTGGGCGTTAAACAAATGCTAAAATATAAAAAAAATACAAAACAAAAAAAAATGGGCGACTACCAGGATCTTGGCCACCCTCGCTTAATTTGAATGGCTGAAATGCACACACCCAAACTTTCCCACATTTTTGGACTCCGGTCCTTCTGAGGGCCTTCAACCAAAAGTTAGCTAGGACCATAATTATGGTGAAAGGCGCCATAACAAATGACAAAATTAATGAATGAATGAATTATCACGTCCTGTACAAAATAGCTCATAAAACAAATTGTACATTGGTCTGAGCAAAGCAGATTATCAATACCTAGAATAACATGTACATTATTTTCTGACAGCAAGTTAGCATTCCAAGGTAGAGAGTCTTCTACACTCATATGGTACTCTTACGAGAAAGGTAAAGGAAGCAAAATGACACCAGTGAGGGTTGCATGAAATCCATAAGCATTTTTGGAACAAAAGGACTGACCAGAGACCTTTACATTTGACAACTATCTGTGATAAAAGGATTGTATGCTTGAATCTTTAGGTAAATAAACACTGGGCTTGGTGCTCATTTCACTTTTCACAACACTCACACTACCATTAAATGTTTGCAACATTGAACCATATATACTGATTTGAACCACTTCAAGATTTGGTTGTGAAGATAAAATGACTGAAACATCTGTCACATTTCTGAGAGCCCAAGACTGTCGGGAGAGGATTCCTTTCCTCGCACGGAATTTCAGAAAGGCCTCAGTTCCCAAAACACAATATGGGATACATTACTCAATGTAATCATGTTTCTGATGCTTTTATCTTCTTAGATTCACATGCTATGCATAGGCTGACATCTAGTGGTAGCCGTGCAGCATTACATTTTTTGTTTTCGAAACTCGAAAAGGGACGTTGACAGGGCGTACCAATAATACTATCCCTAACGTGACGTCTCCTGTACGCATTGAGGTTCCTCAGATTGTTTTGTTTCTGACATGAGGTAGCATGAAGTGTAGCATCATTACAAATGTAATACAGCAGAGAAGAGTAGGTAAAGATAGAAAGTATCTATGCACCTTCTACTCCACAGGGGAGGAATGGTGGGCGCATGTGAATCTAAGCAGATACAAGCATCAGATATACGATTACAGCGAGTAATGTATCCCTTCTGAGGGTTGTGGATCTGCTTAGATCACATGCTATGCATAGACTTGCAAGCAGTGTTTGGAAAAGGAGGTGGCTCGTGAGAAGGTACAGCTGCAAATAGATGTTTTAGCACCGCTTGTCCCACCTGTGAATCTGCTTTGTGTGTTAATGCAGTAATGCGGAGTAAAAGTATGTATGGAACTCCATGTAGGTACTTTGCAAATGGTGTCTAGAGTGACGTTTGCAATAAAGGCCAAAGTAGCTCCTGTATCTCCAGTAGAGTGAGCTCTTGGTGTGGAAAGCAGAGTCTTGTTTGATAGGGAGCAGCAGAGCTGTATGAATTTCACTATCCATCTGGAGATGACATTTTCAGAAACGTGATCACCTTCCCTGCCAGGTGCTACGTAGACAGATCGTCTGTTTTTCTTAGAAGTTTTGTCTTGTTTACATAGTAAAGAACCACCCTCCTTACATCTAGTGTATGGAGGTTCTTCTCAGCTGAGTTTGAAGGATTTTGAAAGGAAGTGGGTAGTTCAATGGATTGGTTAACATGGTACTTGGATATGAACTTAGGTGAAGACGTAGGGTGTGTTCTTCTTACCAATTTATCTTGGTGGATAACAAAGAAAGGGTCTTGCACAGACAAAGCTTGTAGCTCACAAACCTTCTTATGGAGGGGATGGCTACCAGAAAAGCTGTCTTGTATGTTAGGTGTTTAAGGCTGGATTTGTGCATAGGCTTGAAGGGATGACCCATGAGCTTTGACAGTTCCACATTGAGATGCCAGCCTTGAGGTGGGTTAGAGATGGGGGGGGGGGAGTCTCCCTCCATGAAAGTCTTAACAGGGACTTTCCACCAGGACACCTTGTTCTGTGATGTGGTATACGGAGACAGTGCCACTAGGTGAACCTTGATGGAGTTGAACAATAGGCCAGAGTCTAGTAAGTGGAGCATGTAGTGAAGAATGTGTGATGGAGTACATTCAATAGGGTTTACATTTTTTTTGACTGGCACCATATTACAAGTCTTTTCCACTTGTTAAAGTAACAGTGTCTGGTGTTCAGTTTACATGTCTCTTTGGGGATTTCTATACACCTTTGAGGTCGTTTTAAATGGCCAAACTCTATGACTTCAGGAACCAAGCTGCCAAGTTCATAGACTGAGGATGTGGGTGTAACATTGCCCCCCTGTGTTGGGTGAGCATGCTGAAGGGGCACATGAGTTTGATTGGTTCGCACATTGCCAGTTTGAGCTGATGCGGATACCAAGGTTGTCTAGCCCACATTGGAGCAACTAAGATTAGAGTTGCTTGATACTGAGGTATTTGCAGCAGTATGTTTTGGACTCTTGTTTGAGGGGAAGACTAGCCCCTCTTCCGTCTTTATGATACCTCCTAGGAACGGTTTGTTTTTGCTTGGAACAAGACATGATTTTTTCTCATCGATTGATAATCCCAATTGGAAAAGAGGGTTGATTGTCCTTTGGGTATTTTGCTTGCAAATTTGAGGGGAATCCCCTGTTATCAGCCAGTCATCCAGATAAGGGTTCACCGAGATTGATTGTCTGCGTAAGTGTGCCCCCACCATCGCTAATACTTTGGTGAATACCCTTGGAGCAGAGGCTATGCCGAAGGGTAGGACCTTGAATTGTTAGTGTTGATCTGCTATTTTGAAGCACATTAATTTTCAGTACAATGGGAACATTGAAATACGAGCATATGCATCTTTCATGTCCAAAGTTGCCATGTAATCCCCTTGTTTTAGCAGTGGCATTACTTCTTGTAGCGTAGTCATGCAAAATCTTTGTGGCTTGACATGTGTTCGCAGGGCATAGGTCTAGAACAGGGTGCATTGTAAGTTCTTTCTTTGGCAGAAGGAAGTACAATAAATAGGTACCCTTGTTTACCTGGTTTGCCAGGACGATTTTTATGGCGTCCTTTAGATGCAGTTCTTTGACCTCTTCCAGCAGAATGCGCTGTTCCTCCTGCGTCGTTTGTCTTTGCCTTGGTGGGTGGTTGGGTGGTGTTTGTACGAGTTCTATTCAATAGCCTCCTGCCACGGTGGAAAGTACCCACTTGTCTGACGTGATCCCCTCCCATGCATGGGTAAAATGAGTAATGCAACATCCTACTGAAGAAGCATGGGAGGGGAGCTGGAGCGGGTGGTCATTGCTTTGGTGGGGTGAAGCCTCTGGTGGAGGAGGATCTGCCTCGACTACTCAATCTTTTGTGCCCCTTTTGAACATTTTGTTGGGAGGATTGCCCCTACGAGGAACCCCAAGATGAAGTCTGCTCGCCCTGGTTGTAGTTGTAGGACCGCTGAGAGTTTTGTCCTCTGAAACGGCATGTGTTAAATACGCCTCTCTGTACAAAGAGCTTGTATGTTAGCTGCCCCAGGGATTTGCGGGTGTCGTACTCTAGCACTTTTCAGTGCGTCCTTAACCGCTTTTGCAAATAAAGGCTCATTTGGCACATTTACAAGGGTGGTTTGAGTTTCCAGCTTCAAACTGGATTGACGTAACCATGCATGGCACTTAATGAGGATACCATCAGCTACTATCCGGCCCGCATTATCTGCTGCATCAAGATTATTTTTCAGCATGCAGCTTGCCACCTTTTTACCTTCAGCTACTGTTTTTAAAAGCTGTGTCTTTAGGGGCTCTGGGGCAGAGTCCATTTGTTGTGAGATCTTGTCCCACTTGTGGCAATTATCACTCACCAGGAGTGTAGTGTTATTGGCTATCCTTACTTGGAAAGAAGCTGAAGAAGCTACTTTCCTGCCCAGTGTGTACATCTTTTTGCTCTCCTTGTCAGGAGGCGCTTCGGCAGAGGCTAAAGGTGTGCCTGCTCTCTTTCACTGGGTGGTCACAACAAGAGAGTCAGCCTTTAGTTGCCCCCTGACGTACAAAGGGTCTGATTGAGCTGGTCTGAACATTTTCTCAATGCAAGGGTTGACTGCCCTTGTCCGATTCGGGGTAAGGAAAGAAGGCTAAATGCGCCTTTGGATAGATTGGAGCAGTGGAATGAACCGTGCCACAGATATCTTATCCTTGAGGATTTACTCTACAAAGTTTTTGTCGACTTGTGCCTCCTGGGTATAGATTTTAAAATGTTCTGCGGCTTTTAAAAGAAGATCATTAGACTGCAGCTGATTATCCACAGGGGAATCAGACACAGGTTGGTCAAGATGGTCTGAAGATTGAATGATGTATACATCATAATCATCATAGTATTGGTCGGTCTCATCCATGTCCCGTTGGTCCCCTTCATTTGCTATCGAGCCAGGGTCCTGCAAACCTGAAAAGTTAAAATAGTGTAGGTCGTCAGCAATGTTCCCTCTAATTATTTTTCTCTAAGTGCGGAAATGATTTTTCCTTATGCGCTCATTATTTTCCATGTGCGCAACTGAATAACGATCTAAGCCACTTTTTGAGCATGCGTAGTTAGTGAGATACCATCAAGAATTTGAAAGCAAATTTCCCCTTCCCAACCACTGTAATTCTTTACAAATCATCAACCGGTCCAAGACTTCAGGTTATGCCATAGTACCTAACAAAAGTACTCCTGCGCAGAGAGAAAAACGTGTATGCATAAAAAAAGCTTTGCATGCTCAGGATAAACAATAGGTTTAATGGTGGCTATTCATTTGTCAGCATTGCTGAGAGACAATATAGAAAATCCTTAATGCCATTGGGAAACAACTCAAGTTTATGACAAAAAACAACTATCGCTAATCACTGATGTGACTGTCCAAAAATTCAGACATTATGCAATTTTTGCAAATTGAATAATTGTAACTTAAAGGAATGTGTCAGAAAGCATGCAAATAAAGAGTTTTTGTGCCCCTTTAATGGAGTAATTCATGGGCCAGGAGAAAATGCCTCTCATAATTTGTGTAAGGACGATAATTGCATCAGAATAACTGCACCACAGAATATGATGAGCAGAATTCCTGGGCCTATGCTCACTGTACACATTATGTTGGTCTTTGAGTTTTGATAACATTTACTCAAAACCAGCCTTACAGCTAGGAGGCATATGCACCATCCATTTTACTCCCTAAAAACATGGTAAGGTGCCCAACAAAAAAACGGGAATCCATGAACATATAGGAATCGTGCCCCTGCTTCTACCCACAAAGTTGCACTGATATCTTTTCAATTCAATGACCAGCAGAGCAGTAGCATTGGTAGAAACTCAAATAATATTACTGCCCGATCTCAAGAGGAATTTTATGAGGTAAGAACATATTTTAATAAGCATGAAATATCCCTAATGGCAAAGCCAACTACTTTCTTGCTCCCTGAAAAATCTTTTGATTCCAAGTACGGAGTAAAATTGTATCACAGCCCTGCTTGTAATACTGATATATGTAGTTAAAATACAGGACACATATTACAGCTCATAGTTTTGCCCACCCTTGCTAGCCAAAAATCAAGAGCCTTACTGAGGTTTCTTCTGGTGCTCCGTTGAAGAAAATTACATGTATTTGCCCTTCAAGTCAACAGTAGCAATGCTCACAGGTACAGCATATTGAGTACCTTCTTCTTTAATTAGGGACTCTAGTGAAATTCACTGTTATTAGTTGAACAAGATGCATGGGGATGCTAGAGGCAATACATGTAAACCCATGATTATATTTAAAAGCCCTCAGCAGCTGAACATAGACAGAAATAGAAGGTGCAGTTTCCTAGACTATTAATATAGTTTCCTATCCTTTAGCAAACAAACATTTCCTTCACTGTACTGTGCTGCCAAAACATCTGATTTGGTTTTTGAAAGTTGCTGATTTGTTCTTCACCACAAGGGAGTGTTCTCCTGTTCCCTTCCACCTGTTCCCCTCCCCGACTCACGTACTAGCCTCCCATATTAGTTGATAGGGCTCTGTAAAACCTGAGGGATTGTAGCAGTAAAACACTAACTGGGATATTTGCATACCCACAATAGTTTGCAAGCAAATCCAATTTAAAGCCTCACAATCACATGATGTGGAGTTTAAGAAAATGTTATAAATCTGTATGTACACAAGTAATATCAAGTACATACAAGATTGTTTGCAACATACCCCACCTTTCAATTGTTGGGTAGGATTAAAAAAGTGCTCAGTGAAACCATTTTTGTATAGCAGTGAGTTAACATATAATTCGTTAAGGTCTATGGTCCATGGAATTTTGAAAGGATGCAGATTGTGTGAAAAACATTCTAGTTATCTGAATATTGTTGCACTAATTTTATATACAAATAATGCCATGCAGAGTCCATACCAATTATCCCTTGCAGGCCAAGTAAATGATGTTGCAATGTTGCTCTCCACTTTTAGGGTAATGTTAGCAATTCTAAAGTAGGAGACGCTGAGCATGACATATGCCTACTCAAAATCCTTACAGGGCAAATTAATGTTTTAGTTTTTTAATGCGATAACTTGCAAGGGGGGTTTTTCAAAGTGCTTGTGTGACATATGTACAAAGGAAAGGAAGCGTGGAATGAGGTTACACATTCTAGTAGCCTGCTTACTTACAGTCAGTATCCAATATCTGAGCTGAAACTTGGGTTACATATTGTGGGTAATGCTTTTGCTAAGGCACCATGAGTAACAGAAATTCTTGTGCTTGAACGTCATTCATATTATAACAAACATAAAACAAGACTAGTATCTAAGTCTGGTAACCTTTCATATTCGCCAATGTAAGCAGAGTCAAGGTTGTCTGGTAATATTTGAATGTGGCCTTAGGCGGAGTTCGAGTCATGTGGTAGAATCAAGTTTAGGAGTCATCGATGGGGAGGGACGATAATTTGGTTAGTGTGTGCAGGCATATCTTAGTTATATGTTCTGTTTTTGGAGCCACTTTTTCAAATTCGTTTTTAACCTCTTGTCAGTATATTCTGTGTTTAGGGTTTTTAGGTTTTTAAGGTCAAGCTTGTACAGTAGGTCAATGTTAAAAGGTTAGACCAGAATATTATGAAATATATTGTATAATTTAAATTCATTTTGAGAGAAAGCAAATATTAGGTAGCTGCTGTGGCTTGTCCCTTATTACATCTTTTTGAATAGGTGGGAATTGTCTGTGTGCGCTGCTAAAATTCTTCTGAGCGGCATCCAGGAGGAAGCTGGGCAAGCGCACATGCGCACAGCGTAGAGGGAACATTGGTCGTCAGGTGTGCTGTGAGAGGTAGAGGTACTAAGCTCTGTAGTGTCTAAGCGGGGTCTTTTGGTGTCTGGTTGCTTTTTAGCTGCTTCGCCTTGAGAGGGCCCTTGGAGGCCGGAGAGTTGATCAGGGCGTTGATCCAAAAAAATCAACAAAGCTAGACATTCTCCTCATTACTCTATCAAATTGTTCAGGGGTCCATTGAGTGGAGCTTGTTAAAACTGTGGGAACAGGGATAGGAATGATGTAGAGGGCTGTTTGTGGTGTGTTGCCCCTGAGAGGGCGTCACTGGGGGCAGAGTACTCTTTATACTTCGAAAAAGGAGATTTTGAGGATAGGGGTGTCTAAGATTAAGTGTTTTAACGTTTTGGATTTGAGGAGACTGTCTGGGGCGTGTTTAATGAATTCTGTAACTTTTGAATTATTAGAAAGGGCTCTTGATGCGTCTTTCGACGCACAGTCACCGGTACCCGAGGATTTGTCCAATTTATTTGCGTTGACGGAAACAGACTTGGGCCTCTGTGTTGGGGGCCTATCATGTGGCGAAGGCGATCCCTCAACACTGCAAGTGGCTTAACGGTTGACGACACGGTCAACTATCGGTCATGGGGGTAGGTGGTGTTTAGTGTGGCGTGCAGTGTGGGTGCTCGAGCCTCCAGGTGTCATCTCTGTGGCAGAACCGCCAGCCTGCCTGTTGGGGGGTTCGCACACATGAAAACAATCAGGTCCAGTTCACCCTCGGCATCACTAAGGACGTTGATCCTGCAATTGCTGGCGGCTCCCTCAACGTCCATGGCGGCCTCGGCCTGCATGGTGTGGTGGGCCCAGCATGTAGTTTTCCAGTCCTTTAGTGTCTTGGGCCTCAACAGTCTGCAGGACTTGCAGTGTTCTTCAGAATGGTCCCTAGGAAGGCTGAGATTACACACTCTGTGGGTCCTTCCAGGGAAACATCCTGTTACAGGAAGGGCAACATTTAAATGGTGAGTTTTCCATACTATGGAAAGATGGCAGCTTGGCGATGTTAAAGGAAGAACAGGGCGTTGATCCAAAAAAATCAACAAAGCTAGACATTCTCCTCATTACTCTATCAAATTGTTCAGGGGTCCATTGAGTGGAGCTTGTTAAAACTGTGGGAACAGGGATAGGAATGATGTAGAGGGTTGTTTGTGGTGTGTTGCCCCTGAGAGGGCGTCACTGGGGGCAGAGTACTCTTTATACTTCGAAAAAGGAGATTTTGAGGATAGGGGTGTCTAAGATTAAGTGTTTTGACGTTTTGGATTTGAGGAGACTGTCTGGGGCGTGTTTAATGAATTCTGTAACTTTTGAATTATTAGAAAGGGCTCTTGATGCGTCTTTCGACGCACAGTCACCGGTACCCGAGGATTTGTCCAATTTATTTGCGTTGACGGAAACAGACTTGGGCCTCTGTTTTGGGGGCCTATCATGTGGCAAAGGCGATCCCTCAACACTGCAAGTGGCTTAACGGTTGACGACACGGTCAACTATCGGTCATGGGGGTAGGTGGTGTTTAGTGTGGCGTGCAGTGTGGGTGCTCGAGCCTCCAGGTGTCATCTCTGTGGCAGAACCGCCAGCCTGCCTGTTGGGGGGTTCGCACACATGAAAACAATCAGGTCCAGTTCACCCTCGGCATCACTAAGGACGTTGATCCTGCAATTGCTGGCGGCTCCCTCAACGTCCATGGCGGCCTCGGCCTGCATGGTGTGGTGGGCCCAGCATGTAGTTTTCCAGTCCTTTAGTGTCTTGGGCCTCAACAGTCTGCAGGACTTGCAGTGTTCTTCAGAATGGTCCCTAGGAAGGCTGAGATTACACACTCTGTGGGTCCTTCCAGGGAAACATCCTGTTACAGGAAGGGCAACATTTAAATGGTGAGTTTTCCATACTATGGAAAGATGGCAGCTTGGCGATGTTAAAGGAAGAACAGGGAAATGGGCATTCTCTAAATGAGATTAATTATGACCCCCCCTCTCTCCCTACTGTGCAGTCAATTTATTTTTAAATGTTTTTATTGGCATTTATTTTAGACATATATTCATTACATTCATGACATGGGTCAGAGCTTGTGTTATAATACACGTGTGCCAAATAAGCATAAGTAACTTTAAACAATAACCAAATAACAGATAACAGTAATAACTTGACTGTCCTTTTTGACCTCGGAGTTACTTGGCCCCAAGCTTTGTAGTCGGATCTCGACCTCTACTCTGTTGGGCTCTGTTTGCTTTCCGGGGGTCGTGGCGGGGGGAGTGAGTGTGGAATTACTACTGCAGTTCGTGGGTTGAGCTGTCATGTACGTCGCGAGGGGTAAGTTCAGGGAGGTTTGTAGCTTGTTGAGAAGATCATGTCTCTCAGAAGGGTCTTCCAAGCTTCCAGTGTAGTGCTCGAGTCTTCCCCACCCCTATTGTTCCCCTCCTCCCAGGCTCTGGTTTCAGCTGCCGTCCATCTTTCCATCTCCCTGATCCAGGGTTCGTACCTGGAGCCTCGTGGCGATTTCCAGGCCTGGCAATCGTTCTCTTTGTGAGCACACATGCTATGTCCATGAGCTTCACCAGGTGTTTGATTTTACTCAGTCTCGGGTGGGTGCCCAAGAGGCACTCTTTAGGTGTCCATTCATATACCTCCAGGCCGGCTTTCCTACAGGTCTGTTCAGCGGCGAACCAGAGTCTCTGTGATTTGGGGCATGTCCAGAACATGTGGATCATGTCGGCCCGACCAGAGGGGCACCATGGGCATGTCGGGCTGGACCTGTTAAATGTGGTTATTCTGTGCGGGGTCATATAGGTCCTATATAAGACATTGAGCTGAATTAGCCTGAATCTAGCGTTCCTAGAGACCTCTTTAGAGTATGATAAGGCTCTCAACCATTCCCCCTCTGCGATTTCCAGCCCCAGGTCAGCCTCCCACCTCTCTTTCAGTCGCACGCTTCTTGGGTTGGGTTTATCGTTTATTTGGGTGTATAACCTTGAAGTCGGTTTCCAGCCATCGCTAACACCATAGATCTCCTGCACGAGGGCGTGGGTTTCAGGCTCCTCGGGCCACACATTCCATTTTTCCTTGGCGATAAGCTTCACCTTTTGGTACCATAAGAATTGTCCTGGGGAGAGTCCGTCTTTCCCCTGAAGTGATTCAAAGTCTCTAAATAGCCCCTCCTCGAACATGTCTCCCCACGTGTAGAGGCCATGGCTCTCCCATCTCCTCATTGTAGATAAGTCGCTGGAGGTCTTGCATACATCTGCTAGGATGGGGATCTCCGGCGAGTATGATTGTTGTAGCCCCAGCATAGCGGTGACCTTTTTCCACACCTGTTGCCCCACTTGTACAATCATGGGCGGGTTAGGAGGTCCAATTTTGGTGTTCCATATCAGTTCCTTTGGATGCATGGGTGAGGTTAGTTGGCTGAGGAGATTTGTTTCGGCTGTGGGTTCGTCGCATAGCCATTTGGCCACATGAGACAGTTGTGCCGCTAGATAATATCCTTGGAAGTCGGGTAACTGAAGGCCCCCTGCGGCGTAGGGCAATGTGAGGATGTTTAATGTGAGTCTGTGCCTGGTCCTCCCCCAGAGAAAGTCTTTGATTATGGATTCCAGCTTCCTGAAGAAGGATGGGGGGATATAGTATGTTATATTGGTGAAATAATAGAGGAATCTAGGCAGTATTATCATTTTAGATATTGCCGCTCTGCCCATCACTGAGAGCGGTAGTTTCAGCCAGAATTTGATGGATCTGCGTACCCCTGAGACTGCAGCCTCTGTGTAGCATTCGTGAGTGGAGGTTGGTGTGTGCTTGATGGTAAGGCCCAGGTAACAAAAGGCTTCCACTTGCCATTGTATCCCCATTTTAGGGAGTTCTTCTATGCTCTTTCCGCTGAGTCCAGCTAAAGGGAAGGCACATGATTTCTGCCGGCTGAACTTTATCCCTGAGTATTTTGCGAAATTGTCCAGGATGTCTAGGGCTGTGGGAGCATTTTTTTGGGGTTCTCGAAGATATAAAAATAGATTGCTATCGGCTCCAGGGCTAGGATATATAACCTTGGCGAGAGCGGGCACCCTTGTCTGGTCCCTCTCTGAAGAGCCCAGGCCCCTGATACCAAGCTCCCTGTCTTTACCCTTGCCTCTGGATTATTGTATAGTACCTTGACCCATCTGATAAAGTGTTCGCCAAGTCCAAACTCCCTCAGGGTCTCAAACAGCCACTCCCAGAAAATTGAATCAAAAGCCTTAATGGCATCTAGCGAAAGAAACGCCAGGTCTTCTTTGCGTTCCTCCGTCTGTGCCATTATGTGCTGGAGCCTTCTCAGGTTGGCTGTGGTGTTTCGCCCTGGTACAAAGCCGCTTTGATCCACATGTATTAATGAACCTATCACCCTTGCGAGCCTCTTGGCCAAAATGGTTGTTAAAATTTTGCTATCGTAGTTCAGGAGCGCCAACGGGCGATAAGAGTCGCATTTTGTAGGTGGTTTGCCAGGTTTGAGCATTGGCACTATGAGTGTTTCTCTCATGGTACCTGATAGTGTTCCAGTCTCGAATGCCTCTGCATAGACTTCGTGTAGTATGGGGGACAAGATCTCCTCGTATGCCTTGTAGAACTCTGGGGTAAGGCCATCGGTCCCAGGCGTCCTACTCGTGGAAAGAGAACGTATCAACTCGGAGATGTCTTCGATCGTGATGGTTTGTCCCAACATGTCTTTTTGTTACTGGTTCAGTGTAGGGAGGTCAACTTCTGCTAAGGTGTCTCTTATGTCTGCCTCAGGTACTCGGTCGCTGTGAGTATATAGTTACTCATAGAAATCGGAAAACACATCGTTTATTGCTTGTTGTGTTCTGTGGACTATGCCCTTGCCATCTTCAATCTTATTGAGGGCCAGCTTTGGGTGTTCCCTTCTGCACAACCAGGCTAATATCCTACCCGGTTTATCCGCTTCTTTATGAGCTTTCATAGTACGAGTAGAGTAGTCGAATTTCGAAAGCCTATCCCATGCGGTTCTGCATTCCTCCCTGATCTCCCTCAGCTCGTTTTCTGTCTCGATTGTGGGAGAGGGGGTGTTTTCAAGGTGCCTGATCTTTTCCTCCTCGGCCTCTAATTCCTTTCTCAGTTGCCTCCTGATCCCACTTGCCTCAGCGATCACCTCTCCCCTTGTCACCACCTTCAATGCTTCCCAGAAAGTGCTCCATTTTTCCACCGTTCCCTTGTTAATCTAAATGTACTCTTCTAGTTTCTCGGCCAAGGTCTCCTTGAATACGGGGTCGGTTAGTGACTCTGCTGACATTCGCCACATTGGGATGGGAGGTCGGGGAGAACGGAGACAGAGTTGTATCATTAGTGGGGAGTGATCCGAGATTGATCAGCCCAGGTAGTCCGCGGACTCGATCTGTGGGGTTAGCTTGTCATTTATAAAGAGGTAGTCTATCCTGGTGTGTAAGTTGTGAGGGGCTGAGTAGAATGAGTAGGATCTGTCAGCGGGGTGAAGGTCTCGCCAGATATCTGTCAGATGTAGGTCCTCGACCGCTCTGTGTAGGGCCTGTGTGGGAAGATTATTCTGTATTCATGGAGTGCCAGATCTGTCCGTTACTACACTCAATTGAAATCGCCTCCCCACAGGAGAGTGTATTCTCTGCGGAGCATAACTTTGGTGCATAACTTTTTAAGGTAGGAAGGTATGCCATGTTGGGGGAAATATGAGTTTATTATGCATATTCGAGTGTTCTCTAGCATGCCCCACATCAGCAGGTACCTGCCCTCTTTATCTGATCCTACCCCCATCTGTTGAAATGGTGTGCCTGGGCTCACCCATGTGTATACTCCTCTTGCGTATTTCAAGTATGATGAGCCGTTACCTTGGCCTCCCCAGTAGTTTGACAGTTTGTCTTCAGAGTCAGAGGAGAGGTGTGTTTCCTGTAGGAGGGCAAATGATATCTTCTTTCTCTTCAGGTAGGAGTGTATTCGGTTTCTTCGGAGGTAGGATCCCATCTCTCTGACGTTCCATGTGATCACCCTGAGTTTTGATTGCCTGGTTGTATTAATTGCCAAGGGGGATTCCCTGCGGTTTAATGGTATGCTGTTGTGAGCTTTGCCTAAATCTATCTGTGTGGAGTGGTCCACTCCAGTGTTTAGTTCCGGGTTCATTTCAGATTGGTTAAAGGTCCTCAGAGTTAGGGCAGTCAAAACAATAACAACTTGTATAGAACAATTATAACTGGTGCTCCCAGCTACTATCACCGAAGTGGAGTGCTCAGGCGCTCTCGCGCTTTCTGTCCCAATCCGGGTGTCTGGCGCGAGTAGGTGTGTGCTGACAACTGGTCGGCACTGGACTTTCGAGGGGTCGTGGTCCGCGTACATGTGTGGAGGGTCGGGTGAGCCCCGCAGTCGTTTAGCATTCTCCTTTTGTAGTTTTGTTTTGTTGATAGTGGTGGTTCTAAAAGTTCTCAGGTGTATCATGTAGGGTGCTTGTGCCTGTGTCGGGGGGTGTAGCCCTCATTCTTGGCTGTCCTCGTTGAGTTTCCCGTGGTTGGAATCGATAGGGACCTCAGCCAGGTTATTATGTTCCATCCACATGGTGGCCGCTGTTGGAGTCTCTAGGAATACTGCTCTACCCTTATAGATAACCTTCAGTCTCGAGGGATAGAGCAGCATATACTTCAGGTTCAGTTTCCTGAGCCTGGCCTTAATTGGAACAAAGGAGTTCCTCGCTCTTTGGACCGACTGAGTGTAATCGGGGTATATGGTGATTTTAGAGTTGCCCCGCTCAATTTCCCCACCCTCTCTTGAAAATTTCAGGATCACCTCTCGGTCGCGAAAGTTGAGGACCTTCGCTATGATGGGACGGTGGGAGGAGCCTGGAGGGGGTTTCTTCTGGAGCGACCTATGGGCTCTCTCTATGGCGAAGCCCTGTGAAAGGTTTGCCACCTCGATTTCTTGTTGTATTAGTGATTCCACGAAAGCCGTCGGGTCTGTAGTCTCCGTCCCCTCTGGTATGTCTAGTATTCTAATGTTACTGCGCCTAGCACGGCCCTCCGCCTCCTCGGACCTTGCTTCTAGGAGGGATACCTTTTTTTTTAGGTCTGCGACTTCAGTTTTCAGGGTTGTCGTGTCACTTGCCGTGTCCTGCTGGGAAGACTCAATGATAGTAACCCGTTCCGTCAGATTGCGAGCATCTTGCCTTATCAACTGGATGTCGGCTTTTACTTTGCCAATCTTCGTGTCTATAAACAACCTTAGGGCCTCGATCGCCCCCAACACCTGATTGTGTCTGGCGTCCACCTCCGGGGTGTCCCGGGTTGTTGGGTCGTTTGATATAGGCTGGGTGGTGGGGTGAGATTTCGAGGTAATGAAAGGGTCCAGAGTGGCTTTTTTTGGCTTTGTTTCTTGCTGCAGCCATAGTGGATTGTCTTAATCACGATTGACAGCAAAGAGGTTCTAGGGTTCCATGTCAGGGCATAAAACTGTGTTCACTCTTTTTGGTTTATGGCGCGAGATCACCCTGCTTATTGGAGTGCAGATCCTGGGGGTTCAGAGAACATGGACCCCTGCCTCTGTGGGGAAAGAGAAGTTGTGACCCCAGTCGTCTGGGGCGGTATCATTGACTGTGCCACAGGTCTGGCCTTTTGGTGTATTGTGGGGGGCTGGGGAGACGTGGGGTGTTATAGAGCAGGCAGTATCAGGGGAGTAGCCCAGCGTGGTCTCTTATTGTTGGCCAGGGTAGGCAGGTGTGTCCCGAAATGCAGTGATTCATTTGTCAGACCCATCAAGGAGTCTGAAGGGGTTCGACCCAGGATTAGGAATATGGTGGGTTTGGGTCCCGTAGAGGGGGAGAGTCACCCGTAAGAGGCTATTCCTGCTGTGGCTCCAGTGCGTGCTCCGGAGGAAGGATCCTGGTGCTCTTCAAATGGCTGTCCTGATTGGCGCGTGATCTTGAAGGATCAGGGAGGGCCCGTTCCCCGCACTCTTCACTTAAGGAATGCAGGATTCAGTCCTGTGTGGCTAGCTGCCAGTCCAAGGGCGGAATATAATGTCCTGCGTGGGTGGGGGGCTCCGTTCTCAGAGAAGCAGGAGAGCTCTTGTGATGTTCCCCGAATCGGGGTCGCAGCGGATGGTCCAGGAGGACCGGCAGGGAGGCTGTGATGGGTTTTTGTTGGGCTAACCCCGGCTCTGTAAGGGGTCGAGATGTCAGCGCCAGGTGCCAGGATGTTTAGCACCAGGCGCGTGATCCCCCGCCTCGTTGTTCCCTTACCACTTGCAGGTGTTTCGGTGGGGCAGGCTGGTCCACCTCGATAAGTGTCCTGTGCCTCCTGTGCCTCCGGGCCACAATGAGCAGCGGGGAAGATGCGTGGGTGGTCAGGGTCTGGCTCCACAGGGGTGCGTTTATTTCGCTAGCGGAATGTGGCTGCCATCTTGTGGGTCTCCCCCAAGGGGGGGGGGCCGGACCGGAGCGCCTCAGTGGGTCCCCGTCCTCTGGACATTGTCGGACGAAGGTGTCGAGTGTAATAAATCGCTTGATGTATCACTGCAACGGAGGATCAGTGATATGAATGTCTTTCCAGCGCCGGAGGCAGGATCAGGCAGGACGGCTCGGCTGGGCTCCGAGCGCTTCCCACAGGGAGCAGGGGGAGAGGAGCCAGAGTGTCTCTGTGGGTCCTCGACGTCCGATTTTTGTCAGACAAAGCTGTCGGGTGCAGGCAATCGCCTGATGTACCCCTGCACCGAAGGATGAGTGATGTGGAGGGGTTTAGGGTGCCCTCAGCAGGGTCTGGAAATGCGGGTCGGCCGGTTCTTGTGTGCTTCCCCCAGAGGAGGGGGGGGAGGCAGTCCGGAGTATCTCAGAGAGATCCCGGCGTCCGATTTCTGTCGGAGCGAGTTGCAGGGTGTTGCAGATCGCTTAGTGTAAATCTGCCCTGAAGAGTGGATGGTGAAAATGGGTTTTTAGCACCCAGTACAGGATCTGACTGCGTGGCTGGGCCGGAGCTCAGGAGATCAGCGTCCATGCACCATGCTCAGCAGGCCACGCTCCCTTTACTGTGCAGTCAAAGTTCATCAACACGGATGAGTAGTTGTCGACGAATGATCTTGTCCTCGAAAGCCGTCGCCAGAGATCTTGCGGTGTACCGCCATCGAAAGGTTAGAAAGAAACTCTGACTTGCATCCGACTATGATGGTGGAAAAAAAACTATCCGAGGGACTTCGATGTGTGCAAGTGGGAGGCAGGCCAGAATGGGGGAGATCTTGTGGGAGAGCCCAGTTAGAGCCACCATTTTGGACCAGGGAGTCAACAGACCCGGTGGGTGTGCGTTGTGCATGCAGACGGACTGTGTCCCCCCCACCTCTGGTAATAACAGGCAGGTTACATGGAAAAGCGGGAACACAATGAAGGCACCAAAGTCTTTGTAGAAACCAGGAACAGATTTATTACAGGAAGAGGAGTAAACTAATTGCCAGCAGGATACATTTGACACACTGGACTAGCTAGGTACACCCACTAACATGGAACCTGGAGAGTACCCTTGGATTCAAAGGGGGGAAAGGGACAACAAGGGAGAAAGGGAAGGTTTGGAGAAGGGGGGCTGGTAGAGATGGTGAGGGGGAAAATCAGAGTGGCCGGCACAGAGACAGACAGGGTGACTGATGCACAGGGGGACATACACAAAGATGGACAGGGGCACAGACGGACAGGGAAGTAGAGACGGACAGGGAAGCAGAGACGGACAGGGAGGCACAGCGAAGCAGGCGGGGTTGGGGGGGCACAGGCTGAGAGGCCAGGATAGAGAAGCAGGGGAAGAAGTGAGAGTGAGGCCTGGAGACCCACTGGTGGAAAAATAGAGCAGGGTTGGCGAGAAAGGGAACCAGGAGAGACGGATAAGGCCAGATAGGGGAAGGATACCTGCCAGAAGAGCCTCTGCAGACTCTGCCCCCAACCCACATCAGCACACCACACCGCCAGCAGCCAAGAAAAAGAACGCTCAGTCCCCTCTCCACAGGCCTAAATGAAACTGTTGCTCCCAACCACTGCAGGGCCATCATCTCACCCAGACGTTTGTTTGGGCAGGTGTTGCCAGGGTCGTTTCCAGGGGAGATGGGATGCAGAGTGGGACACACACTTTAGGTATTCTGTGTGATTCCCAGGTCAGAGGAGTTGGTAGTTTGAGCCCAGAGGGGATGTTATTTGTACGGTATGGGGAGATGAAATTATAGAGTGCAGGCCAGTTGGGGCCAAAAGGGAGGTTACTTGTTGGACTAGGGAATGGAGGAGGTTCCAAGAACAGGGGCTAGCTTGGCGAGGAAGGAGAATAACATTGTGTGGGCAAGTTGCTTTCCAGAGCGCCCCACCCATGATGGACACAAGTGCAACTGGTTTTGAAGGGTTCGTAGAGGCTTCATGACAAGACAAAGGGAAGAATAATTATAGGGTGGGGTTGAGGAAGAGTTGAAAGTGGTTTCAGGCTGCAGCTGAGCAACAGATAGAACTGGTTATTTTGATCCACAAACCCCCCCCACCCACACAGTGCAGGGGACCGATAGGAAAATACATTTGGGAAAAAATAAATGTCACCCAATACTTTGGAAAATGAAGTTGTGCAATACATTGAATACAGTGGGGAAATGAAAAGTCACGTACTACATTGCAAATAAAAGGGGACATAGAAATTGCAATTTCCACCGATGCTTAAAGGACCATGGGTACAGGAGACGTCACACTAGGGATAGTATTACTGGCACCACGCCCTGTCGACGTCCCTTATAGGGTTTCAAAAATAATACTATGTAATACTCTGCGGCTACCACTAGATGCCGGCCTATGCATAGCAAGTGATCTGAACGAACACACGCAAACACACACACGAACACACACAAACACACACAAACACACACACACAGTCCCTCTCACTCTCCCCCTACCCCCCCAAGGGGGAGCCCCTTCCCATGAGACCATGGAGGTGAGGCTCCTATCCAGTAGACTACTTGGGGTCTCATGGGGAGGGACTCTCCCTCTGGGGACAGGGACAGATAACTAGGGAAAATGCGGTATGACCCCCTCCCAATCACCCCTCCTAACCCTACACCTGTGTTACACATGTACCTGCGCAGGGCCAGTGACATAAAATACACTGAGACAAAGTAGAGCACAGGAAGATTAAAGATCACTAACTGTCAAAGTACTGAGAGGTAGAAGAGTCGCAGAAGCATAAAGAAGGTTCTATGGCACCTAGAGCTTCCACGAGGGAATGGACCTTACTACGAAATAAAAACCAAAGAAGGACTGTTTTCTATGGCAATCCATCCCAGGATGAGCCACGAGCGGCAGAGCCTTTTGGTGCAGGAGACCAAAGAGGCAGGTGGCCGGGACGCTGGTAATAGGGTAGAGGTATCCCAATGCCGTCTGCAGTGGATGGACCGACTGGAAAAGCTGGCGAACAGAAGTCTAAGGGTGCGAAGAAGCTGGACCATGCGGTCGAGTGAAGACGCCTATCCTGCGAGGAACCACAGGCTGAGGAGCTGCTGTAGCACACCGAAAAGCAAAACAGAAGAAGAGAACGCCCAAGTCCGAACCGAGGATGCCAGTGAGAACACGAAAAGGTATCTGGGTTGCCGGGACGGTTAGTGGGGGTCTAGGCAGGTCGAGGAAGACTCAGAAGAAGAGAGCAGACAAGAACCCACAGAGTTGGGGCAAGAAGGGAACCTCTGGGCGAGAAGTGAACCCTGAGAGAGAAAGACTGGTCTGGGACCCACACCAACGAGAGAGAAGAAGTACAAATCATCTTCCTTGTGGCAGTACATAGCAGGAGAGTAAACCAGTTCTGCCACACCAGAGCAAAATAGAGACACAGGTCTGGGACCCACACCCACAAAAGATGAGCCCTACAAATAATCTTCTTTGTAACAGTACTTGGCAGGATAGTGAACCTGGTCTGTCCAGCAAGCTGAATAGAGAAATACGGGTCTGTGACCTACGATCTGAAAAGGCAAGAAGAGAGTGACCCTCTCCCTCGTGGCTGTACTTGGCAAGCCAAAAGACCAAGTAGGCTATACTGGAGAAACCTGGGTCAGGGATCATACTTGTACATACTGTGAGAAACCTGAAGGTGTCTCACTTACTAATCCCTGGGGATCTGTCATCTAGGTGGCCAGGACACAGCCATCGCTATTGGATCCAGTTCCTGGGGATGGAACCGTGCGGGAGGATCACCTGGGTGAGGGGTAATCGGGGAGTGGAGGTGGGACACCGACGGGTGATACGAGATACCCCCCATTTTAGAACATATTTTCCCCATCCTACCACGCAGGATACTCAGACACTCTACTACCCCCCACCCCCTTTTCCGACACAAACACTTTCTTACACCACGAAAGACAACAGACTAATACAAGAGCCGTTTACCTGACATTTCCCAACACAAGGGTCAGGCAAAGTCAGGCAATTGACCAGAACCACACACACCTGACGGCCCTTTGCCTTCCCCACAGGGATAAAAGGTGGAACACGAGAGCACACTACGAGCAAGGCAAACTGTACGACGAGACAGCTATCCCAGGGAGGCAGTTCAAGAGGAGGAGAAAATCGTCGAGAACCGAAGCAGTGACAAAGAAAGAAGCAACCTTGCCCTTTTTGACCCAGACCCACGAAGCCTCCATGAAAGGAATCTTAATACCGCAAACAATAGCCAGCGTGTGCTGCATCAGATGTAAACGGGACACAGAGCCCTCTTACACTGATAATCAGGGCAGGGAGAGACCCTTGGCACCGTCCTTGACTCCAGAGACAAGAAAAGCCAAGCGGTTCATCGCAGCCGGTGAGTTGAAGGGAGAACCGATAAGAAACCGAACTGTGTTGAACAAAAGCTGCAAATGGAAAATTAAGAAGAAAACCAGCTGCAGAGAGGTCCATTACCAAGTGGGTGCTCTCTCGATAAGACTCTGGTTGATTCCCCATTGTTGAAAATAATGATACCAGAATGCCCTAGGAGAGCCACAAGGAAAGGATCAAAGTGGTCCTACAGGGGTCTATCAAAACCCCCTGTACAGTCGAAAGTCTTTGACCGGCACATAAGAGGGAAGCTAAGGGAGACAAATCCTGCATAGCGAGAAAGGAGAAGGAACAGTGCAGTTGACAAGAGTGAACCCGATGGAGGGATGTCCACAGTGTATTGTTTAAAAAGACAGTAACACTTTTGAATGCAAAAGGAGAAATCATTTGGAATAAAAGCCGTAGTGAACCCGACGGAGGGAGGCTGATATTCGAGAGGGGTCTGTGCCCAGAAGAGCGAGATCCAGGGGTGAAAAGCCATCACCCAACGTACAGACGAAAAGGAACTTTTTGTTTTGTTATTTTGAACCCATCAGATACTCGGAGGCAAGAGATTTTTTTTGTAGAAACGAGATTTAACCACCAAAGATCCTGATAGCTGAGAACAGAACTGTAATCTTGTGCTGGGAAAGCTCGAGAGTGTGCTACGCTCAGGAGTCCTGCCTTGTCCCGTGCTCAAAATGTGGGGAAGGGAGACTTATCATTTGTGAACACTTCTTTCTTTCTTGTGAACACTATCCCACACTCTTTTTGTATTTAGTTGTAAGGATTGGCAATATTTCTTTTTTTTAGCATAGGCCCTTTTATTTGACAACACGACACTAGGCCTGCCTTATTATAATTTGATGGTCATAGCTTGCTCCCTTTGTAGATTTAGGTTTAGATTAGGCATTTTCCAACCTGAATACTTGTGTCGGTCTTTACTGTTGCCACCATGAGTTCATTACAATACATTAATGAGAAAGAAGGAAAAAAGTGAAACAAGGATCACAAGGGGAAAGGAGTCATTCCCCCTGGGTACCGTTGAGTGTGAAGTGATTGTGAAATCAAGATACCTGGAGAAGGGAGACATTCTCTTCGTAGCGCTACACCTACAGGAAAAAGGACAATCTAACCACAAGGCCAGGGGAAGGGAGTCATTCCCCCTGGTTTTGTGTGAGAAACAATGAAAGCCAGAGACAGGAAAAGGAAGTAATTCACCTGGTAGTTCAATCTGCACAAAGGATCAAACCACAGAATATTGTGATCCAGGGGAAGGGAGTCATTCCCCCTGGGCTGAGAACTTCTCTGATCCAGAGTTTTACAAGATTGACAATCCTTTGTCTGATAAGTATTGGGACCACGGGAAGGGAGTCACTCCCCTGGTTAAGAACTTGCAAACCAGAACTGTGTTACCTAGTCCAGGAGAAGGGAGTCATTCACTGACCAAGAACATTGAAGCAACCTTCTAGTTTAGTTGTAAGTGTAAGGGACAGAGTTAGAGATGTTGACACAGGACGGTGGACTCTCGTTTACGACAACATTCTGACAGACCCATTATTATTTTAGTTGAGGCAGGGAAACCCCTCCTAGAAGTAGGGAAAGTTAGGTTTTCACTTTATTTTCTTGGTGAATAAATGTCTTTAGCAACCACCATGTCACCTGTGTCAGTCTCCTCCTTCTGCACCCTTACAAAACACAAATGATTACAGCACCCACATATGGTATAAAAAGTCAGGCCCAATTTGAGAAAATTCCAAAAATACATTTCTGCGTTATAATTAAAAATAGGTTTAGACCCTACCACATACTATTGTAGCACCTCGACAACATAACTCACAAAATTATCCTTGCAGAAACTGCCCGTCAAGGTAAATACTTCATGTAAAAAATAAATTGTGTTTGTAATTAAAGGGCAGTTTGTCATAATGCGTTCAAGAGTGTCTTAATAACTTTGAGGTGGTTTACCAAATATCTGTGCAAATGAAAATGAATTTTGTACACCTGCAATTGCATTAGCATCAGTGCAAATGCTGTGCAAAGTGATCTGCACTACTGCATGCACCAACAGAATTTGTACATGCATAAAAAGCATTTACACAAGCTCAAAGGTTTATTCTCTCCCCACAGGACAATGACAGGCTTGATCTGTGTTAGATACATATATACGTTTTCCTGTGCAGGTGTCCTGCTTGCCATCCCTGCATGATGTTGGAATGGTGATGCATGAGGCAGAACAGCAGCTCAGTGAATGATGCATCAGTTTTGATGCTGGAGTGCTTGGAGAGTGTCAGTTGGGAACTGAAATTGTATGTTTGAAGGACAGCCAGTAGGTGGGGTCCCTCGTCTTCATCTTAAAAGAGTAACACGATTCCTAAACAAAGTATATCAACAAAATTAAGTGTTTTCACCTTCTTGGAGGTTTGTCTGCGTCTGCAGATTTGAAGCATTTAAATCTTCATTTGGAACACCCCTTCCAAAAGCCGAAATTTGTGGTGTAGCAGCAGTGAGACCAAATCACATTCCACGAAACATCCCTGCAGGCCAGCATCCAAGTTAAGCTTTGAATATTTTTCATATCCATGCCACTTTCGTCCTTCCTACAGAACATTATTTGCTAAAACAAGCAAGGTCTTGGAGCTCAATGGACACGCTAAACGCTACCATACAGATGTTTTACTAGCAGAACACACACAGAGGGGTTAGACGTATTGAATACAGAACAAATTGAAAGAAGATTAAGAATCAATGGCACTGATGATATATAGGCGATGAAGGAAGTCCTGTATTTTAAGAACTATACATCCGGCTGGGATCTATGGGGCGGGGAGACAGAGGCAGAGGTTGCATGTCTGTTATAGAAGGTGATTATACACATCTATACAGAGACCACGAGATTGTGTGTCTGATACTCAGATTCTGAATGCGGATCTGACCTATCAAAATAGGATATTCGGTACCAGTAAAGGATTGATTCCATTACACCTGTCTGCATCTCCGAAGTTGAGACACAGAGATTTGAATTGGCTTACTTCAGTCCATGAGATGCAGGACATCTAGATTTTGCCTCATGTCCTGAGGAAGGTCTCAAGAAGAAAAGGACAGTATTGTTGTCCACTGACCGAAACACGTGTCGACTATACAAATTGTTTGAATTCATAACAAACTGTATATGACACCATTAGCAAGGCCAGGGTCAGAAGAACATATGTCAAAAAGATATTTGTAAACATAAGTGTGACATTTGGGTATTGTTACACTATGTATAGTAGGCCATTATGGTTTTATGTATGTATATATGAATGAGGGATTGAGTGTATTTGGGTATGAGTTGTGAAAGAATTGTGATCTTTGTATGAAGTGATAACGATTTTTAAGGATATATGTGATTATTTGTGAATTATTTAATAAAATTTGTATAAATTGAGTTAGTGAGTTGTGTCCCCCGATCCACTGGTCCAATCTTTGTTTTTCAGTTAGTATCCACACATGTCTGTCTTATCATTGTTTCTTAGTATATTTTTGACCTGCTTTGTATAGAACATGTAAATGTCCTAAAGATCCTTTTTCCCCCTTCCTTTCCCCAACATTTCTATTCCCCCGCCCCAACAAGAACACTTAGTGTACCTTTTCAGACTAGCTAGCATAGACCACATAGCTTCTGCTGACCATCTCCTGTTCTTTATTACATGAACCTTGTGAAGGATCAATACCCATTCTTATTTTCTACTTCAAGTTCTTGAATATCCTTCATTCTTTTCAGGCTTCAAGCAATCACTGTGACAAATAGGTTTCATACAATCGTTATATTCGTACCTCTCGCTAGGACAAATACGATTGTGCCCCTCGTTATATATGCCTCTTTCCCCAGTGTCTCCTGCTCTCTCTGTTACATGTGGTGTAATAGGGCTGCGTCGGAGCGGGGTGGGGAGCTTTGCCCTCGCCTTGTTTGTCAGGTTGGCTCTCGTGCTTTTTCCTTGAAACGCTTCTGTGTCTACCTTCTTTCGGTGTGGTTTTGGCGTCGGAAGGACTTTTGACAGTTTCCTTCCCCACCGCCACACCTCTGCTGCAACTCGCTCCTGGGTCCCCATTAAGGCAATTAGGCTCTTGGTTGTTTGCAGTAGCCTGGGCACTTCCATGCACGGCTTTCCTTTAGTCTCCCCTGAGCGTCCCTTCTGATATTGTTCTCGTGAGTCAGAGTCAGTCAGTCAGTGTCAGTTAGTGTCAGAGGCTCCAAGTCCAACCAGATAATAAAAAGCAAAGAAGGACTTCACGTGTTGTCAGACCATTCCTGGAGGAACCGGGAAACTCAAAACAAGCTGAAGCAAAAGGGACGCCAGGAGTGCAGAGACCGAGGCACTTGGCCGCCAACAGAGGCATTCGACAGATCCGCCGTGGTTGGACCAAAGAAGGAGGCAGAGACCACGGCAGCCAGCCGAATGGGAGATCCGGCACATGCAGAGAGCTGAAAACATGCAACCCAGGAAGAGGGGACCGCTGCAAGACCGTAGTCCTTGGAGGAACATTTAGAGGCTGAGGTCACCGGAAGAACCCTGGAGAGGTCTGGATAGCCAGGATGGTTGGTGGAAACCCCAAAGGGCAGAAAGGTCACTTAATAACAACATGTCTTCAAAGTCATTCATAATCACAGTACTTGGCAGATTAGTGAACCAGGTCTCTGGCATCAAGAGGAGAGAATTGCATGGGTCTGGTACCCACACCCTTTTATGAAGAATAACCCAAGTCATCTTCATAGTCACAGTACCTGGCAGGGTAGTTAACCAGGTGGGTTGTGAAACAAAACCTGGGGGAAGGAAGATATTCCCCCCAGGAGTTTAACATTGTAAGAAAGGCCAGGGGAAGGGAGTCATTCACCCTGGTGTTTATGAACATTGTGAGAAAAGCCAAGGGAAGGGAGTCATTCTCTTGGCACTAAGGTTATTAGTTGAAACTTTGCTTTATTAGCGAACTGAGACATTTTCAATCTGGAACTTTGCGTGCTGCCTTTGAAAGAGGCTGCAACATGGTGAATTGAGTAATTCCCTCTGAAAGAAATAGTCTCTCCAGACTACTAACATGGTGGTCCACTATACAGAAGAAGGGAGCCATTCTTCTAGATTAAGAAGACTCACCAACCTTTTAGTTTAGATAGAAGTGTAAGGGAAAGAAATACGTTTTAACACAGGACGGTGGATTTTGGTTACAGACATTCAGACATATCCTTAGTATTAAGTTGAGGCAGGAAAACCCCTCTTAGTAATAGGGCTAGATAGGGTTTTTTCTTTATTTTTCTCACAAATAAATGTCTTTAGCAACAATCATGGCACCTATGTGTCTGTGTGTCTGTCTCCTCCTTCCACATCCTTCCACTCCTTTGAGTTTCTACGTCCCAGTACCTACCAGGTACTTATTCTTCATCATCCTTTAGGTTTTACTTGTCTCTGTCTCTGGCAAGTGCTTATGTTCTGTAATTAATTTACAATCACAGATGTAGGAGGATTCTGTTTTTCTGTCAACTGATATAGATTGCTCAGACTTCGGTGTGAGATGAAAAGAGAGTTCCTCATCGGAACGGGAATCCGTGTCCACAGGAGGGGAGTCTCTCCCTGTGAAGTCCTGTAGGCCGCCACCTGTAGGGAGTCATGTTGCATAGCAGGTTCACCTCCCTAGCCTCACAGGGAAAGGCTCTGCACTGGGGAGAAGTGATTAAATCCCGCAATTCGTCACACCTTGTTAATGGATGGTTTCAAAAGGTGAGCTGAAGTAAAACTTCCAATAATAGATCTCACAAAAAAAAAAAAAACAGAATTCATATCTATAATCAGACCTAAGCAAAGTCTTGGAACAATGGCAAATCGCGATTACATTTCAAGGTCATGTGTGTGCCAAACAGACTTGCACCTGCTGGCCTCATACAGCCGTATAAAAATAGGTTATTACTTATAAGCTTTAGTCAGCGCTGTGTGAGGCCAGCCCCAGCTTCACAGCCATACAATCTCACTGAGAGCACAATGTTCATCTGAGCCAAACAATGCACGGTCCATGAATATCTTTGCTTGCACACAGCTTTTAGCATGATGTCACCAAAGCATCCTGTGTGCCTACCATAAGTGATAAGGCACTGATCACTCTAAGAGTGCTGTTGAAGTAGTGCAGCTTTGCCAGCAAGATGCCTGTGCGCTGTTCTAACCAAATGAACCTCAATAGAAGAAACTACAGTGTCCAGTATTCATTTCATGCTGGGTGTTAAACTCCTCCACCACAGATGGCAACGGTTATGGGATGAATGTGTGGGCCCCTTCAAAACATTGCATTCACCCATCCGTCTGCAATCCCGCCAAGGGGTTTCTCACAGTTGTCTTTGGACAAGAACGTCCATTCTGAACCTGAATCCGCTAACATCCTGACCCCCCGCTATTCAAAATGTTGCAAGTGCATTAACAGCCACCATTAATCACAAGCAACACATCACTCACTTCAAACACCTTTCACCACTACACTATACCTCATGCACCATATTGACTTTTATCTGGCCTCATTAGCACTGCAACATCACATTCGTTGCTCTTTATTTTACACAGCATACTCTGCTTTCTTTTCAGAAAATGAACTGATGCGAAAGATCAAATTAGGAAATGTTCCTGTAAGATTGCTTAAATGCAGAAGTTGAGCCTCAAATGCATATCAGCAGTTTGCCAAGCTCAGTTCTTCCCCACACGACCACAGGGCAATGGAATAAATGCCTGTAAAATATCTAGTATAGGCTTTGTGCTCAGCTGGATCTGTTTCGAAACAGATTCTGCAGTTTAAAAGCTGCACACCTTAAAAGATGACAAGCATCTTTTAAAACCAAAGAATCTGTTTAGCCCCTGCCTATCAAAATGCCAATTGGAGATCTTTTTTTTTTTTTTTTTTTTTTTTTTACACACGCGTTGATTGCTTAGCTATTGTGGTCGAGTGGACAAGGTTTAAAAACTTGTTGCAGCAGATGGGAGGTACTACCTTTGCTCTTACCCCCACCCCCAAAACACATGGAGGATGGCGACCACGCTGTGGGAAAAGTGGACGGATGCCATCCACCTGCATGCACCATCCAATTCTGTCCTAGTCATGTAGCATGCATACAGTGCGATTCACCATCGGTTTACTGCTTTCGAAAGCAACATTTTTTCATTTTTTTTAAACTTCTTTTTATTGCTTTAATTACTTGAAAACAGACAAAACTCACAGAACTTGGCTCCCCTCCCCAATCCCCCCCAACTTTGCCATAGCGCCAGCTGTCCCCCCATCCCTTTCTCTTGCCGAGAGTCAGACATGAAGATCCAACAGTTTGAGTCTCTGTGGTCGCCATTGTTCCCTGAAATCCCCTTTTAAGTAAGCCAAGGTCTCTCACCATTCCGATGAAAAGTTCCCCAAATTGTTGTTAACCGCATAAGTAGCCCATTCAATCGATACTATCTCCCACCTGTTCCTCAGCCAGTCTTGCTCCGTTGGAATCATGGGGCTCTTCCACCTCTGGGCGATGAGGGCCATCGCGGCTAATATGAAGACGACTTTTGCCTTGAATTGCCCTCTCCCCCCTTCTCCCCCTGCCTCTCACCGCCTGCCCATTAGGATTTCCCTGGGGTCTTGACTTGCACCCTCCCCAAGCGCCTGGTCTTGTGCCAGTGAGATGCCCCTCCAGAAGGGTCTGATGTTGGGGCAATCCCACCAAACATGAGCCTCCCTATCCTCCTCGCCACAACCCCTCCAGCATGTTCCAGATGTTTTTGGATATATCGTGTGCAGGCGGGCTAGAGTGTAGTGCCAGCCATACACATACTTATACCAGGCCTCCTGAAGTTGAACAGCCCTAGCCACCTTTGGGATCAACCTCCACAACCTCTCCCAGTCCTTCCTTTCCATTCTAGCTCCCAAACCCCCCTCCCATCTGGACATATAAGTCCAATTTGTTTTCAGGCCTGTGCCCTCCAAGAGCCTATAAAGATCGGAGATCAGCCATCTGGACACCTCATGCGTCAGGAGATATCGTTCGAACTGCATCATATCGCGCGTGGCCGCCCTCCGTACATCCGTGGATATCACCCAATGTCTGATCTGAAAATATCTGTGCCATTCCCCCTCGCCCACCCCGAACTCCCACTTACATTCTTCAAACGTTTTCACGTTCTGACCACAAAACATATCTGTTAGCCCTACACCCCCCCTCTCTCCCACTTCAGGATTGCCCCCTTTTCCATCCCAGGGGTAAAGTCCCCGTTATTGAAAATGGGGGTGAATGGCGATGGGAAAGTTGTGATCCCCAGCTTCTCGACAGCCCTGTCCCAAATTTCAACCAACCCTTTTGTTATGGCGCTCATATACAGGTGAGACGGCCTTAACCTGCGCGGGAGCCACAGTACCTCCCCTAGGTGATGCCGAGCCACCACTCTATCCATTTTAACCCACTGTTTATCATATTCCACCGAGAACCATTCCCCGATTACCCTGAGCTGCGCGGCTTCATAGTATCGACGAATGTTTGGTAAGGCCAGGCCCCTCTCTCCCTTAGATGCCGACATTAGTCTGGCCAAGCACAGCCTCTTGCCTTCCCAGATGAAGTCCTTGACTGCCCTATCTAGTTCCTTGAAGAAGCTAGCTGGTATGGGCAATGGAACGGCCTAAAATAGGTAAAGCAACCGTGGGAGAACCACCATTGAGCGCAACATTTAACGGGTGGTTTCCCACTTCCCAGGATGGTTGTAAAGAAACATGCCAGGATGGCCCTGTACTCGGCCCCCACCCTCTCTGTCTCACTCCTGCACATCTAAAACTGACCCCCTCTTACTTTGGGTGGTGAAACAAAGCTCTGCAAAGGGGTGCAGGCAGCCAGGGTCTCTGGGTAGGCCAAGGGTGCAAGCAAAGGCTCCAGTGATGGTCTGCATGCCAGTCGGTCAAGATGAAAGCAGCCTGCGACGGGCTACAGGACGACAGTGCAATCGTCTGGCACCGACAGCGCAAGTCCACTTACACGGGCATGGCTACCATATTGCTAGTTGTCTACCGGGCTCAGCATTCGCACTACTTGTCTCAGAAAACATGCAGACACGTTACGCATGTGCAGAGACAAAAGACAATCAGCAATATTCCAAACAAATAGGCTCACAACTTTTAGAATGAAGTACAGCACGCTTAATTTCTGTTTTTTCAAGCACCTGAAGTGGGCTGCATTTCATTGTAAAGGTTATCACCCTGGTGCAGGCAGCAACATGCAGTAAGGTGGGTTGCACATGCCCCATATGTTGTGCAGTCATTAACTAGGGCAAAAAATATTCCTGGCTAAAATTCTCATCCAGAGACCGGGCAATGTACATTTAAAATGATGTTAAAAATATTTACTTGCAAGCTTCCACTTGGTTGCCATTAAGAAGAATCACTGAAAATAATTCATGGTTATGACATTTGCCCTAATTGAAGATTTTGAACCCCATTGTTTATGTATTAAATAGGACATCAAAGTACTGTGATGAATTAAAGTTCTGTGATGAATCAGAGGTGATCATCCCAAAGATCCTGGCCTCGGAACCTTCTCAATTGGCCAGGTAAAGGCAGACGCTGCCTGATCCTGACCCTGCGGGTGGTGTTCTGCGGTAGGACTCATGGGAGGGGACTCAGGTCAGGAGAATTGGGAGAACCCTCTAACTAACTTCCCTAATGATCCCACAGTCTTAACGGCCTATTGAAAAATTTAGACAAGAAGTCAACAAGAACATTATGGACTTCAAGTCCCATAATGCTCTAAGTGCTGAGACGAGGAAGAGGGGCTCAGAGGTGCAGAACTGCAGTGCACAGTCTAGTGGTTCTAATGGCCCACACCTGAGCGGGACTTTTAAATATTTAAAGCCCCTTCAGGTGCAGGCCATAAGAACTCATCAGCAGTGGGCGCAGAAGAAGCAGAAAGAAGACGCAGTTGCAAAGCTAATAGTTGTAGAAGTTGTGAATTAGGCAGAGATTGTGCATTGGGAAATGGTGTGGATGCTGGCTGTCCTGTGGGAGAGAGCTCTCCTAATTCTGTGTTGTGCTCCGGTGGCTGGTGAGCGCCAGAGTACGTGGGGAGTGAAGCACAGAAGGCGCGAGCACTGGAGTGTGACCGGAGCAGTCAAGACGCACAAATCCCAAAGCAAGAAGAAGCAGCTGAAGCAGCAGTGGGTCGAAAGGAAGCGCAGGGAAAGACCAGTGAGCTGGCCTATGCTAGGTAACCCCGGGGCGCTCCATACAGACTGCTGGCTGGAAATAAGCCTTTTGAATACTCAACTAATGAATTACAGCATTTTTGGAATAACCCTTATATTGAGAGACCAAATGAAGACAGTTTAGGTGAACAAGACAACCAGCAATTCCTAAGCCAAAGTAGGGCAATAATAAATAAACGGGAAATATGCTCTCCAAAAGAGAGAAACTTAAGCAAGAGACATTACCAGCAGTAAACTCGTGTAGTAGAAGGAACTAAAAAAATATAAATAAATAAATAAATAAGGTGGCAGGAGAGAAGCCCTCCTTATAGCAATCATCAAGGGGTATGGGAACATAACCTGCATTGCATGTGCCAAACAAAATGTATTAAGGTGCATTATGCCCTTGTGAATGAAGTTATGAATCACAATGTTGTTGAAAATCAGACTTTTCGAAGGTTTGAAGCAGACCTCACCACAGGGTGCTTGTAGTAGTAGAAGTTGTAGTAATAGGAGGAGGAGTTGTATCCTGGCAAGCAGGTATACCTAAAAAGGGACTGTTAGTGGTTAGTCCTGGCAGGTTAGTGGACCAGGAAGATGACACTGAAGTACTGCATTGTGGTTGAAGTTTGTGGTGGAAAGAAAGTGGCAAGTCCACTAATGTTATAATTTGAACTGTGGAAAACCCATCTTGACAAAACCTTATTGTTTATTGAGAAGCAATCTGAAAGTGGTTGTTTAACAAAGAAGAGGCATTATATTGAAAACGGACTAGAAGTGTGAAGACAAAGTCTTTTTGGTTTATTGATCTGTGGGATGTTTCAACCCACTAGTCCAGGCTCTGCAACATTACTGTGCAATGCTTGCATCAGGAACATCAAAATGGCCTCCGGAAAGCATGCTGCTCGCTAAAAATCACCCAAAAGTGCGCAGTAAAAACCCGAAAAATAGGCCGCCATCCACTTTTGCCTATCTCAGTGTTAACACAGGAGACCACTGCCAAAACCCATCATTTGGTTGCCTACAAAGCAAGGCCGATTGCAAAAGAAACACAGCTGTGGGAAAATCTGTTTTTCTTGGTTGTCAAATTTGCAAAAATCATGGCTAACAAACCACCCAAAAGACCCAGCCTCCTTGTTGGGTGTTAAACATCATTCTACTTCAAGAATCCACATACATACATTGTCCACAGAAGTACACTTATCAGAAGAAAATCCACATTGAAGATTGCATGCTTGGAGAAATATGTCAAAAATGGGTGCAACACCGTTACTCACCTCTTCAGAAGCTGGTGATTTCTAAAACCTGTCATGTGTAAAGTTAGACATTGAACTCAAAGTATGCCAAAGAAAGACTTGCTATCAGAAGCCTAAGAGGTGGAGACAATTCAAAACTATAAACTAAAAAGGCTTAAATTAATAAATTGGTTGATGTATTTGTTATTTGTTAAAAATATAAGTTATATTTGAAGACAAGACAATTTCAGACATTGTGTTTAAAAGTTAAAGTTAGCCACACTGAGCTTCAAAGACATTCCACACCTTCTCCCAAACAAAGGAATCTTCCCCCTGCTCTCTGCTAAGAAGCTGGCAGGCTGGTGTGAAAGGAACTGGGAGGGGCACTCTGGCAGGTTGCTCCGAGTGTAGACAAAGGACTCCCTTGAGCTGAATGAAAATGCTAATTCGGGTGTGACTGACATCAACTGCCCTGGCAGGAAGAAGACCATGTGAATCTCTGACTCAGCCAAGCTTGGAGGTGGGCCAGACTGGAAATGTGGATTGGAAACTAAAGTAACTGTATGTTTTGGGAAAAGACTTATAAAATATTGTGCCGAACCTACATAAATATGAAACTTAGAGATTATTCAAATGAAAAATTCACTAACAGTTTAAAACTAATCTGGAATCCATGCGACATTCAGAGACTGAACCACAAAATGTTTAATATTGTAGCTATTGTGATTATGCTAGGAACATGAAAAATTGCAGGAATATGCCCAGAGGGTATGTGCGTGTATGTATAAAAATATTGTACAGATCCGAAAACGTGTAACCAACCAAAAGTGCAAAAAATTGTCATTTATGAACCAAAACTAGTAGGAAGATAAGATTTTGACAGAAACGTACCTTAGGCAATCTGTGATGTGTATATGTATTATTAACTGGTTGTGCATATTGAAAATATGCTTTTTGGGAAAAATAGATTTTCTGGGTAAAAGCGAAGGGGAGGGTCTTCCCTAGATTGTAAATGGCAGCATCACTCTGACACATCATGACACATCATGACACACTGTTCCTTCTCAAATCAGGGGACAGGGGATTCTTTGACCTATCAGATCCTTAGAGGGTTAGGCATAGACAATCAGCCTCCCCACCCACTTTGGAAAGTGGATAAATAGGGACTGTTGAGGACCCACACACACACACACACACATTCACTCATTAACTGATCTACTGGTGAAGCACCCTGCAGGAAGATCCAGACTCCAGAACCAGACTCCAGAACTCTGAAGCAGAGGCCCAACCCAAAAAGCTGAACCCTTTTCAGCAGGCCTTTAAAATCTTGTAACCTGATTTAACCCCTAAACTTCCACGGGGCCTAACCAATTCAACAGCCTGGCTGTGCTGTGTTGGTTACCTCTAGCCAAGAACCTGTGCTAGAACCCAAGATCCAGACCAGTCCAGCAGAGCTGTAACCCAGAACCTGTAGCTCCAATACAAGAGGCTGTGCAGACCAGAGTGCCTTGCTGAGAGCAGAACCCAGCGCCTGAGACCTGTCCGGTGGCGAGCGAATCCCAGCCAAACCCTTGACCAGATCTTTGACGGGCCCATTCCATTCCAAAGCCATAGTTGTAAGTATTTGGCACAGAACTCTCCATAGTCATCTCTTAGTATTAATAATCCCATCCAACTCATTCCAATATATCCATAACTGCATTATTGAATCTCTTTTGTCTATCCTAAATCTTGCTCTCCTCCACATAATCCTGTGATAATTGTAGGCATAAGCATATTGGCGCTAATATATAATTTCTGGAGAAAGGCAATCATCTCAGGCAGATAGAAACCATCCGGAGGCGCCTCTGGATAGGTGGCTGTGCTGTCCGTATAGTTTGCGGCTCCATAGACTCCCTAGTGTTAAGAAATCTTTGTTCTAAATCTTCAACAGCGCATCTTTCAATTTGAAATCTTGACCTTTTTGCGAAAAATCTACCTTCACTAAAACCTCTAACTTTTGAACCGTACGTCCTAGAAACGAAATTGCTTTCAAACAAACCCAAAACGACATTCCAATTCCTTATAGCTTTTCCGTAATCGCGTTTCTCGCACGCGGAAAAGTTGCTGCGATTTTGTATTTGGCTTAATTTCACTCCATGTAAAATAGCTATTTCTTGCTTTCAACTTCTGAATTCCGTTTTCCATCTGCTAATCATTCACAAATCATTGCTAGTGTTGACCTGAACCAATCCAAAGCCACTCTCACTAGTTCTTAATCAAATTTAGCGAATAAAACAATTTTTTGCATTTTTCCCATCACTTCATATTACATTTAAAAGCAATTGACCGGTTTTGAAATCATTACTGTTCTCTCTAAGCTTGCTGGGGGGAAATCGGGATTGAAACGGCAATTGTTGATTGTTATTCCTGACACCTGTGTGCCCTCATTCCATACCTTCATATTGCATATTGGGGGGAGTGAGTAGTGACAGGGGGAAAGAGTGCTCACCTTGTCTTTGATTGAAATCATATCAAGTCTTATTTCTGTGTTGCATTTTTCTTATCATTGCAATTTCTTGAACCCATACAAAGTATTCTCTGCTACATTATTCTTCCTATTCCTACTCCTAATTGATTAAAGAGATTGTTGATATTGTAATATTACCCATTGCTGATCATTGTTCATATAAGTGTGATATTCAGATATTATTGATAAAATTGTAATCGATATATTGTTCAATTCTTCAAATAAATCTTTTAATTTGCAAAACAAACCTATTTCTTGGTTCAGTGAGACCGGGGGGATTCAAAGAGAGGGGCGTTATTTAAGGGTACATCATCCAGAATTAAAAGAACTTTTGACATAAAAATATAGAAATAAGGGTTTAAATTGGGCATCCCATACTAGGCATTGACTTAGTTTGAGTGCTGGATTGAAATCACTTACAGATCAAGAGTTTAAGAAAACTTTGAACAAACATATTTGAAGAGTGATCAATCTTGTTTAGCATATCCAAGTGCCAAATGAAAGACTTATAAAGTGAAGAGAATGTTGTAATACATTTGGAGCTGAATGTGGATATTGAAAAGAACTTTAATTGGAACTTTGATCTGGAAAATCCTGCATTAATCTTGGGGAAGGGAGAATCGACCCAGGTTACAAGGATACAGGTTTACAAAATGTATGTTTGAATAGAACTATTACATTGTTGAGTTTGATGGGCCATATGATACCTGTATGATTTTGTTCTATGCTTAGTATGCCTAAGTGTGAGGGAAAGAAACCTTTTTAGAGTGTTTTTTCCTTTTGTCTTAGTTTAACAGGTAGGGAAATCCTCGTTAGGTTAGGGAAAGTGAGGAGTTTGCCTCACCCGTATTATTTAATAAAATGGCTACTTGTGAGAAAACACTATCTAGTTCTCTGCCTCGCATTTCTGACACCTCACAGTGCACTGCCACCACCAGGTGGACAGCCGTGAAACATCCTAGGTTTGCTCGCCAACAAGATAGAGTACCATAAGAATGGTACTTAACCTGCCTTAAAAGGTACTAGCCAATGCTAATGGCGAATAGATTTTGTGATGCCTCTCCTTTGGATCTTCCTTCAGGTTTTTGTGGCTCCAGCTTCTGGGCTTGCACCGTGTTAGTCACTGTACTCATTGAATATTTCTTCCTTGATTCGGATAGGTTTTTAAACAGTCTGTATTGGGTTACTGAAGTCTCTGAACTTTAACTCCCACAGTACATTTCCCTTGTTTATCTTCAACAGTGCTACTGCACTGAAGTGGTGGGATAGAAGCATTTCAACTCTCAAACAACTCTTTGCTATTTCACATGTACTTGCCAGCGCCACTGTACTAGGTCTTTGGAGTGTTTGAAAGAATACCCAATAGGTAGGCAACAGCTATTTGCAAGTGGTAATTCACTATTAGCAATTTAATAAAGAGAATTGGCAATCATGCAAAGAGGCAAGTCACTTGGATGCCATCTAGTCACTTGCAAATTAAAATGTATACCCCAGAAATAAGTACTGTCTCTTTGTTTCACATTTTGTCAGCATCACTGGGTTAAGTCTTCAGCATAATCATACCACAACACCACCTAGGCAATGTTTCTCTGATTCGCTTTTATCAGCAATTTTCCACTAGTTATTTGGAGTGTTTGAACCACAACTTAGTCCAGGCTGGTACGGCATGCCTGAAATGCTTGAAAGGGCACAGTGTGTGCAGACTTGTCCTTAGATTGACAAGGAGGAGAATGCCATTGCTGGTTATTTTGAGACGACGTTCAGGAACTTGACAGTAGTGAACCAGTCTTGCACTTGTCCAACTGCTCCTCCATCACCACACTGAAAGTTGTGGAGATCAAATCCCTTGAAATGGTAGGACCAAAAACATTAGGAGACTCTTAAAAAGGAGGTATGTTTGTTTATCTAAGCTATGCAAGTCTCCAGAACGTCACTCAAGGTTTTATGTGCTTGGACATTGTATCAACATTGTTGAGGGCAACCCCAATAGGGAGAAAATTATCTGGTTCTCCTCATTAATATAGGCCATAAACTGCTACCAATGTGGGCAGTGGAGGATGGTCAGATGTAAATATTGCAAAGCCCTTCCACTGGTGGTCATTGCATCCCACTTCAACAGCGTTGTTTGCCAAAAGGGGAGTGGGGAGTTCAAGTAAATCTATTAAGGAGCAGTAGAGGGAGTTGCGAGCTATTTTCCTTGCAGAGGACAGAAGCCACCACATAACACTGTGCATGGTTGTGCTTGGGTAAGATTTTTTTATTTGTAACTGAATAAGAGGCCGGCATTTTCCAAATTTCAGAGGCAACACCCAAGTACAACTCTCTGAATAGGGATGCCTGCTTTAGAAGGTATAACGGGGGGACAAGCACCCTGGTCTCCAATTTCTAGTCTAGGTCTACTCAGACCACATCATCCATGATGGAATGGAACCACTTAGCTCTGGCAGTGTGAAAATGGCTGTGTGTGACTTTCATGTTTCCCAAATGTATTTTCCACCTTGATATGACTGTATTTTCACTGCACTGTTTATGCTAGCTGTTTATTTCTGTCAAGTGCTTGCATGTTCCCCTGTGTGTGCATTTTGCCCTGTATTTAACTATTGCATTAACAAGGCTTCATTGTACTTGGTTCCAATATTGCCTGATCACTATGTTGTACATTCATAATCCCTATAGTTGCTTGTTTCTGGCACACTAGACATTGCTCACCTGGGGACTCCACTCGCAAGCAACCAGCCTACAGCCAATAACAAAGGGATCACATTCCTCCTAAAAGCCTGGCTGACTGTCGGAAAACCTATTCAGCAGCCTCCTTGAGCCAGAAACCAGCCGCAGTGTAATCTGCTGAATCTTTACTCCCCTTCCCTGAGAGCCTCCTCCACTACTCATTGACAGTTGGCCTGCCCTTTTACACCCCGCCAGTCTACTTGTTGTGTCCATCATAGGTGGGGGATGAGCTCTGTAAAGCCAACTGTCCCATACCATGTAATTATCCCAAGTCACCAAGCGTGCACCCTTTCTGGGAACCTCCTCCATTCCCCACTCCTGCAATTAACCTCCCCTGGGGCCCCAACTGTCCTGCCCCTGACCTGGAAATCACACAGAATACCTGAAAATGTGTGTCCAGCCCTTCATCCCATCTCCCCTGGAAACCAAACAAAACTTGTCCTGGCAACAACCAAATCAGTTGCCTGGTCTTCCCTTCCCTGGAGGCCACACAAAAAAAAAAAACATAAACCCTGGCAATCCTGGGTGGGATCGAAAGCCTTAAGACCTGTGGAGAGAGAAAGTGGGTCATTCTTTTTTGGCTGCTAGCAGTGGTGTGCTGACGGGGGAGGGCAGCAGAGCCCAGGAGGCCCCTTACACAGGTACCCTTGTCTTCCCTCTGCATCCTTCCTCTCCTTGCCTCCTCAACCTGCTCAATTTTTCCACAAGTAGGGCTCCTGGCCTTCGCTCTCGCTCTGTGTGTGTGTGTGGGTCTCTCGCTGTGTGTGTGGGTCTCTCGCTGTGTATGTGTCGCTGTGTGTATCTGTCTCTCTTTCTCCCTCGAGTGCCCCTGTGTGTGCTCGATCACTGGGTGCCACTGCTTACTGGGCGTCCCCTCTCACTCTTGCTTCCCTTCTCTTTTTGTCCTCCCTCTCTCAGGCTTCTGTCTACCAACCCCCTTTTCCCACTTCCTCTCCAACCCTTCCCTTCGGGTTCCTGCTCCCCTGTGCATCCAAGGGTACTTCCCGGGCACACGGGTTCCATGCCAGTTGTGGTGCCTAGCTAATGTGCCTGCCATCAATGCCCTGCCCTGTGCCAGCAGACCAGTACAGGCAATCACCTGTGACCAGTGTGTCTAATGTATCATGCTGGCAATGAGTTTACTCCTCTTACTGTAATGAATCTGTAATAAATCAACTTGGAACTGCTACGGATTTGCTGCCCGGCTGTTTGTTTTGAAGATTCTATCTGTCCTCCGGCATTGCGAGCAGGGATTGCTCTTGCCGTGGAGGGAACCGCTTTCTGATGGAGGCAGAGCTTCGTTCCCGTCACGTGCCGGATCACGTGACCCAACCGGCTTATTTACAGCCAAGGCAGGCACCTTCAAGCCCAGAGGAGATAAGCCCGACGGCTGTTAGGCGCTGGTGGCGCTTAAACCAGATGGGAGACTGCGGAGGCATTCCTCTTTGATCCCTTTCGGCTAGCGCACTTTCCAAGTAAATGCAAGTATTGCGACACTATTAGTTGACTGCATCTGAAGGGATAGCCTTGTTCGAGAGTGCGAAAAAAAAAAAAGAGTGCAAAGAGCTGCAATTTATTTAAAGCTCATATCTAACATTTGCATTTCACACATCCCAGCAGCCCATCCCTCATCTTTTATCCCCTCCCTCCTCATTTTCCTGAATTTTGCTGCCCTTCCTATTCATCTTACCCAGGGGTGATAAAGATGTCGGGAAAAGCCTCAAGCCGAAAATATAACAGCAATAGCAAGGGGAAGGAAACCTTATGGGCTCCGCTCTAACAAAGGAACCCCTATGGACATGGGAAAAGAACATATGGCAGAAAATGGGGAGAAAAAATTCATAGGAGGAAAAGTGGCGCCACCCCAAAAGGGTCCCTTGGATGCATATGTTCCCTGTAAATACATGGAAGGTGGGACTATGTCTGGACTTGGAAAAGGAAACACCTCGCAAATCGAAGAAGAAGGTAGTTATCTCCCGCTAGATCTAGACAATGACTCATTATTACAGTTATGCTACGCCCTACAGGAGCGTGTGGGATCACAAGAGGGGAAACAAATAGAGGCAAAGACAGTAGGATCTATTGCAACAAGTGACCTTATACCTGTCTCTTTGGAGGAAAAAGGGCCGACATCTCCTACAGTGGAACATGCTGCAAAATCTCTGCTTGTAGGGGAAGAGGTTAATCCCACTCGTACTTCCTCTGCTTCACAAACGGACTTCCCCTTACTACCTTTGACAAATCCGACAAACTCACCAAAGGCACCAAGATTATCTGCCAGTCCAAACATGGCCTTTGATTCTAATTATTCTTTGCAAGACCCCTCACCAACGGAATATAGTACCCATGAAACCACACAAACTGGAAATACAACACTTAATTTTGCTATTAAAATCTTGTTAAAATTATGTGGTACGATACACGAAGACCAAAAAGCTCAGGGGAGAGTGGTTCTTGCCCTTTACAAATTGTTGAGTGCACCGGTCAAAAAACCCAACATTCCTTGTATCGACCTGAGGAGAATTCCATCCACTGCCAGCCCAACAATGGAACGAGAAGGGGCAACTTCATTACCAACCTTAGATCAGGAAACTATGACCGAGGAGGAACACAGATCTATACCTGTGGGGGAGAGGGAGTTGGAAAATAGACCCTTACCCTCTACAAAACAGAAAAGACAGACAAAGAAAAGTGAGGATAAAGTCAACAACCCTCTCCCTCCTCCTCCCCCTCCCCGCAATTCCACCCCGCGACCTTCAGCAAAAATCTTATCTAAAAAACAATGTAAAAGGGCTGCCTGAAGAAAAAGAAGATCAGCCCAAACAGCAGGCACCCTAACCAGCTGGCTAATGGATGAACAACAGGGACATGCTAGCCATTATTCGGAAAACCAGCTGTCAACTTGTTCTGAATTAGGTGCAGTCATACAAAATCCTCTATCCTCGGCTGGACGGGAACAGGTGCCCCATTCACAATATATCCCCACTAAAACGCCCAACTTGGGCTGTGAGGGTTTTCTGGTGCCGGCAAAATTGGATATCAAAAACGTAACTATTGCGCCTATTGAGGGAGGGAAAATGGGTACCCAACTAAATAGATCCACACTACTTGCCCTCTTCTCAAAAATACCCTCACTACGAATATTGAATACTAGTGACATTGACTTTGTGGAACCTTCGCGCTTAAAGGGAACAAAACTTACAACAATACACTGCTACTTACCTGAGACAGCGAATATGATTAGGTCTAATCGGACATCCTTGGAATACTTAAGATACAAACTAGACGTACCCATACCAACCTTGGTGGGGGGGGGGGATGCCAAAAATGTTCCTGTGCCAGCAATAATAGCTCTGGGGTTTCTGCGACAACCAAAGTGGCCCAAAGATTAAGTGATGAACAAGGGTGGGAGTGGCTGCAAGGAATGATCGCACAGAAGAAAACAGACTGAATTACTTTCATTATCAGCTGGAATACGAGGGGACACAGCCACTGGTTAAATGAGGCAGTGTCTTGTAATGTATTACTATCTGCAGACCTATTTTTATTGCAAGAAACATGGGTAACTTTTGAAGTGGAATTCGATGGCTATGTAACTTTCCAATGTAGGGCAGTTAGAGGTGAAAGGGGAAGACCAAAGGGGGGTTTATTAATTGGTGCTAAGACCTCCCTCAAACCTAAACTGATCTAACAGGATATTTTAGGAGGAAATGTACTGGCTATCCAAATAAATCCTCCGGGTGGCTGGGCAGGCTGTAAAGAGGTCTTGATAATTAATATTTATGACCCCCCGGGGGAGTACAATACAGAAGCCATTGGGGATAAATTGGACACTTTTGACAGCCTGGTGTACTGGTGGAAATAAGATGGCAGTTCTACTGGGAGGCGATTTGAATGCAAAATGTTGTGACCTGGAGGGGAGCGGGAACTATCCTTATGTCCAGAATATGTGTGATATGCCCCTGCTTAAGAGTAACAACAAAGGGAGACTTTGGTTAGATATACTCAAAGAGTGGGATTTGACAATATTAAACGGTCGTGCAAGTGGAGATATTCCAGGGAAAGCGACCTGGTCAGTGGGGAATAAGCGCTCTGTGCTGGACTATATGGTTGTATCAGAGTGTTTTCTTCCATATGTTAAGTGCTTAAATATCAAGCTAAATGATTTTAGCGACCACGGAACTCTCACATTGGGTATAGAAGGGGGGGGGAGATGACAAAGGAGGACTCTAGCAGACAGTGGGTATCAAATCACGCGGGCAATAAGATCAGATGGACCCAAAGATATATTGAAAAAATGAACGCTATCACCTTCCCCAGCCACAAGACCATCAAGCAGCTAATGAGGGGAATGAGCCCCAAGGAAATTGAAAATTGGATTACATACTTAACACACTCCCTGTTTAAACCATTTCCCTCCACGCGGATAAGCTGGAAGAGTGGGGGCACTCTTACATTTGACGCAAACATCAGAGATCAGAAACGCCTGATGCGACAAGCTCTAAGAGCCCTAAGAGCACGTAGAACTACTAACGCTATGGGATATATGTGTAACCTTAAGTCTCTACAGATAAAACGTAAATATCGTAGTTGGCTAAAAAGGTATCGCCAGCCTCAAATAAGAATTCAATGGCAAAAGTTTGCGGAAGCCCTCTGCAGTAAAAATAGTCGCAAGATATGGCAAATACTGCCACTGGCGGGGGGGCAACAGAATTTGAAGATTTTAAACCCCATTTCGGGTGAAAAATGGGTCGAACATATCTCAAATAAATTTTATAGAGAGAATATGTCTACCTCATATAGTATCACGGGGGGTTTCAAATTGGCCTCTCCCCCTCAGCTATAGGTGTATTAAACTGACTATACTGAATTTAAAATCTTCTAATGCCCCAGGACCAAATGGTCTGGCCAATGCAGTATTCAAGCAGGATCCACATAATTGGGTGCAGATATTACTTACTTTATTCTCTAGGGTCTGCAGAACCTGCCAAATTCCTTCTACTTGGAGGAAGTCTGTACTGATACCAGTATATAAAAAGGGAGAGCGTACTCTACCTGCTAATTATCGCCAACTCTCGATGCTGGATGTGAGTAGTAAAATTTTTAATACCTTGGTCCTTAAAGAGATTGAAAAATGGGCCACAGAAAAACAGATCTTACACTTTGCACAAACGGGCTTTAGACCAGGGGCAGGTACCACCCATAACATCAGGGTCCTAGATCAGCTAATTAACAACACCACCAGCAGTAAGGAGGCTACTCTCTATATGGTTTTTGTAGACTTTACTAGTGCCTTTGATCTGGTTAAGCGGGACATACTATGGCTCAAGCTAAAGGAAATGGAGTGCCCAAGCTGGATTATAAACATATTAATAGCCCTGCATAGTAACACCTCAACAAGGGTCCGACTAAATGATAGGGGCGAGGTATCAGAGAAGATCTGTATTAATATGGGAGTCAAACAGGGATGCGTAACTGCCCCTATGCTATACAACTTATATATAGCAGACCTGTTGAGCCGCATGGCATTAAAATCAAACTGTACACCTAAACTGAATGAAACCCCTATCACGGGAATGCTATATGCAGACGATCTGATCCTCTTTGATCGTACACTAACGGGTATCAAGAACTTACTTAATGAACTGCAGGTCTATTCAACACAATTAGGATTAGTAGTAAACCTGGAAAAAACAAAAATAATGGCGATCGCAAGAAAAGGGCCGAGACGATCGGAAATTGCTATCAATCTGGGTACAATTGCGGTGGTGGACCAATATCCATACTTAGGGCTGGATTTTAAGGCTCTATCTGATTACGAAGCCATTATTAGAACAAAAAAGAGGAGAGCGAAATTGCTTACCCATAAGGCCTGTAGATTTGCAAAGGGTACTGCAGGCTTTAGTATGGCTGGTATCATGAAACTGTATCTACAGTGTTTTGTACCTGCTTTGCTATATGGTCTGGAGGCTTTGGCAATGCAGGATCTGACGTGGCTAAACATCTTAGAGGGATTCTATTGGCGGAGCATTTTTGGCCTAGGACCCTCTTGTTCAGTACAATATTTACAATTGGAACTGGGCCTAATCTCGCTGAGAGGAATGGCACTACGGGCAAGAGGCTCTTTTTATTTGAAAGCCTTAGCAAACCCTCGTTGTAAATTGCTCAGGCTGGCAGGACAAAGTTACTACCTAGAAAAACATCCTAGAGGTAGTTCTTACAAAGAGCTGAATGAATCACTGTTTGTGGAGATTGACTGGCCATATGAAAAATTAAAACATTTGCCTTATATTCACCAGAAAAGAGCATTTCAAGATAAGCTTAACAAGTGGGACTGGTGTATGAACTCAGAACATCTAATAAAGCTTAAGGGATACAAAGCTGTCTCTCATGTTACACATAGATATTTAAGACCTCAGGTATTTCTATTGCTATCCCCAGCGCCTGAAGTAAGACGTTTCTTGCTACAACTAAGAACAAATCAGCTACCAGTCCTTACTATAATTGGACCAAGGTTAAAAATCCCATGCGAGTCCAGGACTTGTAGAATATGCCAGGTGACAGGAGCCCTTGAATCCGCGCGGCATGTTCTAACCTTGTGCCCAAAACTTGGCCCAATATATATGAATGCTTATGGAAAATGGGTCCACAACTATGATGCGATAAAAGATGAAGCGTTCAGGTATGGATGTTTGAATCCAGTTACCTTAAGCTTACAGTTAGCCCTTTTTAGGGTATGGACACAAATAAAGCCCCTACTTACTCTAGTGAAAACAACCCTTACTCATTCTTAATATATTGCTGACACATGGGATTGTGAAAACTTTTAAATGGTGGAATGAACGATTGAAATGACATCATTATTGTTGTTGTTTGATTAACTAGTGCCTATATGGCTGTTTATATGAAACTCATGAAAATGTATGTGTATGTGAAATGTATCGATTGTGTATTGTTATTACTTATGCAATATGAGTTGTGTAAAATCCAATTTTGGATTATATCACAATAAAGTATTTATTATTAATCTGTTCCTGGTTTCTACAAAGACTTGGGTGCCTTCATCGTGTTCCCACTTTTCAGTGTAGCCTGCCTGCTATTACCAGCATGATACTGCATACACAACGCACACCCACTGGGTCTGTTGACTCCCTGGTCCAAAACTGTGGCCCTGCCTGGGGTCTCCCACACAGCCGCTCCCATTTTGGCCTGCCTCCCACTTCCACAGCAGGGCCTCATCATACTCCTTTGGTGAGGCATCATTATTGCCCACCTACTATGGTGGAGTCCTGAGCCTAAGGTGGTTGGGACACTGGCAAGAATAGCCATCATAGTGTGGGTAAAAGCAGAGGGTAATGTAATAGAAGAGCCCAAAGTGACTAGTACTGGAGATGTCAGCGCCACAATGAGCTAACTCTTGAATTAGTCCTTCACAAGTCCCTTACAACATGGCCTCCTGAGAGAGGACAGTCGCTGATCTGGTCCAGAGGTATGAAATTCAGTGGGTATCTAAAGGTGTTAGACTGGCATGTCACATGAGAGCACACCCCTCCTGACCACCGGGCTGTCACCCGTTACAACGTACTCTTAACAGTTCTTGTGACTGGAGGGTGGTGCCGGTCTCTGGCTCACAGCATTGACCACCTCCCGGGACAGATGCCTCCTTGTTGTCTCTGCAGGCTCCCTGCTCTTTCCCTTGCCCGACTGCCTGCCCGCTGGACTGTTTGTTTGCCCCTTGATCCTGTTCTGCCTAGTTGCTGCCCGGCACGGTTTACCCGCAGGGCGGTCTATGCTTACTCAGGGGTCTATCCTTTTCTAACACAGTTTTCTTTTCACTTTCCCGATCGCTGTGCCTCCGCAGACTGTAGAGTATCCTTCTACCCCTCATACAGTCTGGGTCACGTGGACTCTTCACTGCATGCTCGGGCTCTCGGGACTGTTGAATTTCTGTTCCTCTCCTTGGCGCCCCTAAGATTCCTATTAGAGCCCTTCCTCCTCCTTCCTGGGCACTAACATGAGGAATGACTACAATTATATGGTCTGTTTTGTTTGGATGTTGTTGGTCGCTGTTATAACCTCTTTCCATCTTCTCAAACAGCATAGACTTGGAATTCTGGTGTTACTTCTCCATACCTTTTCTTCCAACACTTGGGTATATGGAGTCTACCGCTCAAGGCCTAGTGGTGGTGGGGAAGGTTTGTGACAGTTATTCATGTGAAAGGATTAGCTGATTCCGACACTTGCCTCCTGTGGAGTTTTGCTTTACTCTGTTCAATCCCAAATACAAAAAGGTATCAAAACAGAATGGTTAAGAAATTTGCCACATTTAAGCCAAGTTCTCCAATTGGACATTTTCTATGCCTCATGCATCTGAGACAATTGCCTCTTTCCAATGGGCTGAAACATGAGGAAGCATGACCTCTTGCTTGGTCTAGAGCAGCGGAAACAATTATGTATGATGAATTATCCATTACAAAAAGAAGCTAATTGTTGGTGCCTTACATAGACTAAGGGGCCAATACTCAAGATGCATCCAAAATGGGAAGGGAATCAGCATTCTACGAGTCTCTGCTAGGGCACTTAATGAGAGCAATGTTGGGGAAGGTACGAAAGCTGACAACAAAGGCTTGATTTTTTGCAACACCAGCAGCCTTTGGCTCTGCACAAATGTAGAGATCTAGACGCAAGGAGGTTTCCCTCATCTTGAGGGCTGATATCTGGAATTGATCAAAATGATCATTTTAATTTGAGACCTGGAATCTTGGCCCCGCCAATCTTCGTTTGTAGCCAAATAGTTTAGAGGAGAAACTGAGAAATAATAATCTGTTGGTCATTCTCTCCCTACAGTTCTTTGGATCTTCTGTGGTGCCTGTTGTGTTAAAATGGAGTAACAGTACTAGAAAAGCAGAGCTCAGGTTTGGTATGATGATTAGCAATGGTAGCCAACTGGTTTGTGTGCCCTTGTAGAGGTCAGGAAGGAATCCGAACCTATGTTGCATCAGATGGCTCTGATAATTAGTTATGCTTTTTATTCTTCCGGTCCCTGCCCCTTTCTCTGTGTGTTTCTATGAAAGCAACTATTAGATTTCCTGGTTTGTGGGAAATATCCAACCTAGGAATTTATGACCCAGTCCCATACTCCTGTTTCTTGGCTTTGCTCTATGCTGACAGTCTAAGTTGCATTAAAGGATTTGGTAAATGCCTCATTAGTCGGTACTGAGAAACTGGGGTGGCACCCAAAAGGGAACAGGACTCTAACAAAGCCCCCAGCACCAAACTGGTTACTGGGTGTCAGTGAAAGAATGAACACAGCCTAGTCAGCCATAGAGTACCCATGATCTACTTGTAGTTAAGTTACCAGATTCCAGTTCAGGGTGAGGATAAACAGTCTGTGGTGAATGAGCGATCCAGCAGGCGCTAGCAACAAGAGATATTCTCCACAGATTGACTTAGCTCAACCCTATGTACCATGGGCGAGGCAACCTGTAAATAGATAGAAAGCTATTGAAGTTCAGATGCAGGAAGACTATTGGTACCAAAAGGTTATTGAAAATCAAGCTCCTGACAAAGTTAATGTATTTAATGTGGCTTCAGAAGGATCCAAGAGCAATTGCAGCTCAAAAAAGGTCAAGAGCAGAAAGGATGGCTGCATTGATGGGGAGTGCCACTATACAGGGTGGACCTGTTAGGGAGAATTCTCAGAAATGTGCTGATTCCCTCTACCTTAGACACCCCCAGCAACTTTGCTGTATTTTGAGGATTTGATTTTTTTAACCTGGAGAGAGTGAGAACCTTTTCCCCCCTCTCTCATGTATTTTAAATGTGATTTTTGAGCTTTGCGTTTCTTTTGGATATGGAGTCTGACAAACTCCATAGGCATCATCTTTTACATTGTGTCACCCTTCAGTGCAGTGGCACAGGGAAGTCTTTCAGATTTCCCAAGTTTAAATACCTTCTCTGGGATAAGACAATGCATTACTTACCGTAAAAGCATTTAGGCTGGGACAGCTCCCGCCGTCGACAGAAAGCCCTAGCCTGCCAGAAGACTTCTCAGAAGGCGAATCGTCTACGCTAGGGGACAGATCTATGTGAATACAAGGAGAAGAGACTCCTTTTCCACTCCCAGACCGCTCTGGCCTACCTCAGTGGACCTTAGAGAAGTTCCAGTCCTGTATGGACAAGTTAGACAGATTCATGGCCATTCCAGAAAATAGGACACCTAAAAGACCTAGGGAGGTACTCCTAGAAAGTCCAAGGGCTAAATACCTGAAGTTGTTCTATAACCCCTTTCAGGAGGATATGAACTCTTACGACCTCACCGAAGAGGACACTCACTTCCAGGAGGAGTTCATTAATGATGAAAACCAACAAGAGAAGGCTTCCATGAGGACACTAACATAAGTGAGGAAGGGTACGAAGAAGACCCAGGTGAGGGTGACCCAAATCCCTGGCAGTCACCATCAGGGTCTACAGAGCCAGACATCAGGTCTCCTCAAACCACACCAGTCAGGAATCCTTCGCCTGTTGAAGACCAGCCCACCTTTAATGTGCTGCTGAGGAAAGCAGCAGCACATTTTGAGGTCGAAACTGGGGAGGTCACCCCAGACACTGACTTTGTGGAAAGATTATCAAAGAAAAAAACCCCTCCAGCCAAACAATTCCAATACTCGCCTCTGTTAAGAGACGAATCAACCCTTCACTGGCCACCCCTGCACTAGTAAGAGGGGTTAATCCAAGAATCGAATTTCTTTTCTCACCCTCTCAATCAGACCCACTATATATTAAGGGTCACTCAATCCCGGACTCCTTAGTGGTGACTAACACTAGGAAAAGGGCTGGGGTTCCACTGTCTACCAGCGAGGCACCCCTGGAAAAAGAGGGGAAAAAGCTTTATGCCCTAGCCAAAAGAATTACCACCTAGGCAGCATTCTCAACTAGAATTGCCAATAATAACACATTGCTGGCAAGCTATGCTGATGCACAATGGGGAAAGCTTAAGCAAGACATCGAGGAAGTTCCTGAACCCCTAAAAACTAGATTGCTTGCTACAGTTAATGAAGGGTCACTGGTCAACCAATGCATCGTTAAGAATACCCTTGATGCAGCGGAAACAGCTGGCCGCTCTTTGGTACAGGGAATTCGGCTGAAGTGCCACGTCTGGCTTTGCAATTTCGGGTTTAAGGCAGAAACGCAAGCGGCGCTCATTAATAAGCCTATTGAAGAGTCTAATCTCTTTGGAACGGCAGTGGACGACGCACTGGAAAATGCGAAAAAAGAATTTGATACCATAAAGACCTTGGACCAAATCTCAAAGCCCCCTAACAGGCGGGGATTTGGCAACAAGCTGTAACGCTCACCTGATTCCCGCAGAGGCGCCGGTCTGGGTGAATGCCGTATCTTCAAAGGTGATGTGTAACACACGGTTGGCTCTTTGGGCTGGACCTCTGTGCACTGTATGTCTGACTTGAAGAGTAAGATGTCTGCAGATAGAAAATATGGGATTAATGAACTGGGGTTATTGGGTGCCTCTCTCCTCTTCCCTTTCTCTTCTCCTGTAGAGCCCCAAAGGTTAACGCCCTCACCTTAGGTAAGTGAACGCCGAGCTCTCCATCTGCCTCGGGGCAGGGTGCCGTAACCAGTTTCTTCACTGGATAAGGGTGCAGGCCTCTTGACCTCAGAGGACTGCTGTCCGTCATTAACTGCACGAACGGTAAGTTCTGGGCACTTCGAATGTCTTAAAAGTCTTTTGTAATGATATCTCTTGTTTTGCAGGGTTCCGGCGATGGAGGATGGCGGGCTGATGAGAGTTGAGGATCGAACCCGCGTGAGGAATAGAAGCGCCTGGAAGCACGTAAGTAAGCGCTTGTAGCCTGCTTCACGATGCGCACTAACTGTCCCTTTTATCTTGCAGGTACAAGTTCGGAGCTTTAGAGAAGCTGAAGGGTGCTGGAATACCCACTGGATTCGGCGTGGGAAGGAGTAATGGCACGTGAGTAATAAAGTTGCCCAATGTCTTTAAATGCACCTTCTTTTGTCTTTCAGATGCGGGATGCAGCGCCGAAGGCGTTGGTGACAGCCGATGGACCAGGTAAGAGATGCGCTGCCACTGAAGACCGTAGTGCTAACCTGTTCTTTCTTTGTCTTTACAGGTGCTGCTGAAGACTGGATTCCAGGATGGTAAGCCTTTGTTCCCTTAGGCCCAGGATCAGAAGCAGAAGACACAATGAGCGTTCTGCTGCAGAGAATGCAGAATAACACAAAGCAAGATTAATCCATCGGGTGTGGTTTAAATAGCCTCCTGTAGTGCTTAGGTGTCTCCTTCCACAGCCACGCCTAGGTAAGAAAAGAGTTCCTGCTTTCCAGAAGAGTTCCAGTGTTCTGAACCTAGGGAGTGGCTCCTGCCCCACCCAACAGGAAAAGTAGTCCCAAACAGAAGAGGATCAGGGGTTCAACTGGCAGGTAAGTAAGCAGCATGGTCTGCTGCAGGTACGTCCACCCAAGCATTATGAGCCCGGCGCTTCCAGCGCTGGGACTGGGCATCTTTATGAGCCTGGTGCCACTGGCGCCAGGACAGGGTCCAAAAGGTCCCAATTGGGACTGGCTGGCACTCGGAACCGGGGTTATGGGTCTGCTTCCAAGGGAGTCGGGCAAGTCCTGATCTTTTGGAAGCAGAGATCATGACAGCACCCCCCCTCAAGGCCCCTCCCAAACCGGGCTTCTCCGGGGGTTTGGGCTTGTTAGGAAATGTTCGATGAAATCTTTTGATTAGACGAGGCGCGTGGACATATTCTGCAGGTTCCCAGGATCTTTCTTGGGGACCGTAGCCTTTCCAGTCAATCAGGTAAAATAGTTTAGATTTGGAGATCTTGGAATCCAGGATGCTTTTGACTTCAAACTCGAGTTCTCCATCAACTAGGATAGGTTTTGGAGATGTAGTTAGTCGGGTTTGAGGTTGCACGGGTTTTAATAGAGAGACGTGGAAGACCGGATGTATCTTCATGTGAGGGGGCAAGTCCAACTTGACCGCTACTGGATTTACTATGGTAGTGATGGAATGGGGACCAAGGTATCTTGGGTTGAATGTGCGTGGTCCTTTTAGAGGTAGATATTTGGTGGATAACCAGACTTGATCTCCTACTTGATATTGGGGGGCTTCCTTCCGATGTTGGTCTGCTCCTTTCTTGTATTGTTCTTTAGCCCTTTGAAGGTGAGAAACGTCTTCCTTAAAGGCTTGGGTGATTGTAGAATGAAGGTGGTCTACTGCTGGTGTTCCAAGATCTTGGAGTGGATCCAACTCCGAGGTTCGAGGGTGACTACCATATAAAAGAAAAAACGGGGTCTTCCCAGTTCCCGAGTGGACAGAGTTATTGTAGGCATATTCGGCTATCCAAAGGATATCTTTCCAAGTTTTTTCAGTTTGTTGTAGCATGCAGCGCAAATACTGTTCCAGAGTTTGATTGGTCCTCTCGGTTTGTCCGTCGGTTTGAGGGTGGTGGCTGGTCGAAAGTCTCACATCAATTTGAGCCGACCGACAGCAACTTCGCCAAAAATGAGAAATAAATTGACTACCTCGATCCGAAATTAGAACTGAAGGAAAACCGTGCAGTCGGACGATGTTTTCGAGAAATTCTCGGGCCAGAGTTGCTGCTGTTGGTAAGCCTTTGAGTGGAATGAAATGCCCCATCTTGGAGAATAGGTCCACGATTACTAGGATCGTATTGTATCCGGAGCATGGAGGTAGATCGGTGATGAAGTCCATAGAAAGCGTATGCCAAGGGCGAGGCGGGATGTCAATAGGGCGTAAGAGGCCGGCTGGTTTTTCCTTTTGACTCTTGTTTTGGGCGCATACTCCACAGGACATTATAAAGTCTCTGATATCTTTTTTCCAAGACGGCCACCAGAAGTAGCGCTTGATCTTTTTCGAGGTCTTGGTCATACCGGGATGTCCTTCCATTAAAGAATCGTGATAACAAGAGATTACCTTTTTCTGTAAATCTGTGCTGGGCAGGTATAACCGTTCTTGGAAATATAATAGGTTGTCCTTCACCGTAAAGTCCTTTCCCTGCAGATGCCAATTCTGTATGTCTGCTGGAGTTACCAGTAGCCTGGCTTTATCCTTAACTTCCTCTATGGATTGTGTGGCGATTACACCTAGAATTCTTTGTTCGGGAATGATAGGTACAGGTTTAGGATTGATCAAATGTTCTTCCACTCCCATCCGAGAAAGGGCATCAGCTTTACCGTTTTTTGTACCAGGTCGATAGTGAATTATGAAGTCAAACTCGGCAAAGAATAGTGCCCAACGGAGTTGCCTAGAGGATTGAGCTTTTGCGGTTTTCAAATATTGCAGGTTTCGGTGATCTGTAATCACAGTAACGGTGTGTCGGGCCCCCAGAAGATAATGCCGCCAAGCCTTAAAGGCGGACTTGATAGCTAGAAGTTCCTTATCAGTAATAGTGTAATTGATTTCAGAAGGCGAGAATTTGCGGGACCAAAATGCCACGGGATGCAACTGATTGGTTACTGGGTCCTTTTGTGATAGAACTGCCCCCATGGCAAGGCTCGAAGCATCAGTTTCAACGATGTAGGGGAGTTCTGGGCGAGGATGTTTTAAGATCGGTGCAGAGATAAATCTAGTCTTCAAATTCTGGAAAGCTTGTTCCGCCTCGGTAGACCATTCAAAACGTTTGTTTTTCTTTAACAAGGCAGTGATGGGCTGGACTATTCGAGAGAATTCGGGGATAAACCTGCGGTAAAAGTTAGCAAAGCCTAACATGCTTTGAACACCTTTTACGGAGGATGGCGATGGCCATTTGAGAATTGCATCGACCTTCTTTGAATCCATACGCACTCCGCTAGGTGATAATATGAATCCAAGAATTCAACTTCAGTCACGTTGAAAACACATTTTTCCAACTTAGCGAAAAGTTTGTGTTGACACAATCTCTCGAGGACCATTTTCACGTGTTTCCGATGTTCAGTTTCCGATGAAGAATAAACGAGGATGTCGTCAATGTAAACAACAACACACACATCTATGAGCTCTCTGAGGACATCGTTCATAAAATATTGAAAGGCGGCCGGGGCATTGCAAAGTCCGAAGGGCATGACCTGATATTCAAATAGCCCATACTTGGTGCGGAAGGCCGTCTTCCATTCATCGCCCTCTTTTACTCGTACCAAGTGGTAGGCTCCTCTAAGATCCAACTTTGTATATATGCATGCTTTTCTGACTTGGTCCAGGAGTTCAGGGATCAAAGGTAACGGATATCTATTCTTAACGGTGATCTGGTTCAGGGCGCGATAATCTATACAAGTTCTAAGGTCCCCTTCTTTTTTTGGAATGAAGAACAAAGCTGAGGAAGCAGGGGACTTGGAAGGACGAATAAACCCATTCGCTAGGTATTGATCCAGGTATTGTCGGAGGTGAAGATTCTCAGGCTCGGTGAGGGCATAAATTCTACTACAAGGAGGAGTAGATCCAGGTATCAGGTCTATCTGGCAGTCATAAGACCTATGAGGAGGTAGAGAGTTAGCCTGATCCGTCCGGAAAACATCTTGGAATTCTAGGTATTCAGGAGGTAACTGGGGAGCCTCCGAGGAAATTGCTGCCAGTGCAACACCAGGTCGAGGGTGACAAGTAGAGACACATTCTGGAAACTGAACCGTTCTTGCTCGCCAATCGATCTGAGGATTGTGCTTCTCTAACCAAGGAATTCCTAGAATAATCTGGAACTGAGGGGCCTTGATCACATCGAATATGATCTTCTCATGGTGTCCATCTTGACTTACTAGCGTCACTTCTTGGGTGGTATGCGTTACTGGTCCGGAGGCTATCTCCGTACCATCCACCGTAGTAATGACGTCCTTTACAGCCTTTGGACAAAGAGTCAGATTCATCCTCAAAACCATTTCATGATCCACATAATTGCTGATGGCACCGCTGTCGACGTAAGCTTCAATCGCATGTAATCGATACGGATGTTCAGGGCTAATGAGGACCATAGGTATCACGAAATGCGAGGTCACTGAACTGGTTTTAACGCTCGGCAAGAGGACCTCTATTCTTGTCGGGCAAGGTCTTTTCCCTGCTCAGAGTTTGTGACCCTGGTAACTGCAGCTCCTACTGCCTTCTTGGCTGGTTTCACCGGACAGTCTCGAAGAAAGTGCCCCGAGTTTCCGCAATAGAGGCATAATTGCAGCTGTTTTCTCCTTTCCCGCTCCTTTTGTGTTAATGGTCCTTTCAGGCCCCCTATTTGCATGGGTTCCCCGGAGTCTACTCCTTTGGTAGGAGTTGGTGGTTTGGAAAATACTCGAGCATCAAACTTGGAACGATCTGCCTTCCTGTTCTGCAGTCTGTGGTCAATTTGAACGACTAAGTCAATATAGTCCGAACAGTCTTGCGGGGGATTCACTACTTGGGCTAACACATCTTTGAGCTCTCCACGTAGACCTCTATAAAACAGCGTAATCCTTTTGTCCTCAGGCCATCGAGTTTCCACTATCAGTCTGTTGAAAGACGCAATATAAGCCAAAAGGTCTTGATTACCCTGTCGCAATGAAAGGAGCTCATTGTCCAAGGCCTCCCCCTGTGAATGTCTTGCAAACAGTTTTTCCATACTGCTGAAAAGCTTGAAAATCATGGAGAACCGGATCATCTTGATTAACTAGAGGGATCGACCAGTCTGCCGCATTGCCACTAGGGTACGAAAGCACGAAAGCTACCTTAGCTTGATCAGTTGGAAAGGCTGCTGGCCGGCATAAGAAGTGCAACCGGCACTGATTAATAAATACTGCAAACCTCTTTGGGTCACCAGAAAATTGTTCGGGCGGAGCCAGAGGTACATTCCCAGGTAGGTTGATCTGCACTGGGTTCGTAGAGGATGTTGAAGGAAGATTTGCCCCTGATGCGGGTAACAGAGTTTGTCCGGCTTGTGACTGTAGCAATTGTCTAGCGAGATCGTCTGTTCGCTCCTTGGAAATAATCAGTTCCCTTCTTAGAGCATTCGTTTCCTGACGGGCTGCATGCACTTCTGCTCTTAGTTCCCCAAGTAACTGGGCTAGCTGGTCGGTATCCGAGGTTTCCATAGCGCCTGGGTGGGAGTTTTGCGGTAGGCTTTGTGTTCTGTAACGCTCACCTGATTCCCGCAGAGGCGCCGGTCTTGACTGGGTGAATGCCGTATCTTCAAAAGTGGTGTGTAACACACGGTTGGCTCTTTGGGCTGGACCTCTGTGCACTGTATGTCTGACTCGAAGAGTAAGATGTCTGCAGATAGAAAATATGGGATTAATGAACTGGGGTTATTGGGTGCCTCTCTCCTCTTCCCTTTCTCTTCTCCTGTAGAACCCCAAAGGTTAACGCCCTCACCTTAGGTAAGTGAACGCCGAGCTCTCCATCTGCCTCGGGGCAGGGTGCCGTAACCAGTTTCTTCACTGGATAAGGGTGCAGGCCTCTTGACCTCAGAGGACTGCTGTCCGTCGTTAACTGCACGAACGGTAAGTTCTGGGCACTTCGAATGTCTTAAAAGTCTTTTGTAATGATATCTCTTGTTTTGCAGGGTTCCGGCGATGGCGGATGGTGGGCTGATGAGAGTTGAGGATCGAACCCGCGTGAGGAATAGAAGCGCCTGGAAGCACGTAAGTAAGCGCTTGTAGCCTGCTTCACGATGCGCACTAACTGTCCCTTTTATCTTGCAGGTACAAGTTCTGAGCTTTAGAGAAGCTGAAGGGTGCTGGAATACCCACTGGATTCGGCGTGGGAAGGAGTAATGGCACGTGAGTAATAAAGTTGCCCAATGTCTTTAAACGCACCTTCTTTTGTCTTTCAGATGCGGGATGCAGCGCCGAAGGCGTTGGTGACAGCCGATGGACCAGGTAAGAGATGCGCTGCCACTGAAGACCGTAGTGCTAACCTGTTCTTTCTTTGTCTTTACAGGTGCTGCTGAAGACTGGATTCCAGGATGGTAAGCCTTTGTTCCCTTAGGCCCAGGATCAGAAGCAGAAGACACGATGAGCGTTCTGCTGCAGAGAATGCAGAATAACACAAAGCAAGATTCATCCATCGGGTGTGGTTTAAATAGCCTCCTGTAGTGCTTAGGTGTCTCCTTCCACAGCCACGCCTAGGTAAGAAAAGAGTTCCTGCTTTCCAGAAGAGTTCCAGTGTTCTGAACCTAGGGAGTGGCTCCTGCCCCACCCAACAGGAAAAGTAGTCCCAAACAGAAGAGGATCAGGGGTTCAACTGGCAGGTAAGTAAGCAGCATGGTCTGCTGCAGGTAAGTCCACCCAAGCATTATGAGCCCGGTGCTTCCAGCGCTGGGACTGGGCATCTTTATGAGCCTGGTGCCACTGGCGCCAGGACAGGGTCCAAAAGGTCCCAATTGGGACTGGCTGGCATTTGGAACCGGGGTTATGGGTCTGCTTCCAAGGGAGTCGGGCAAGTCCTGATCTTTTGGAAGCAGAGATCATGACACAAGCGTTCTTTTCGTGGCCAGCGCCAACAACAGAATCAACAACTTCAATATTCTGCCAACAACTACCAAAGTAATAGCGGCCAGTACAATCAGAAAGGGCAACGCCGTGGCAAGGGGAGAGGCCGGGGTTCCACCCATAGAGGCTCCCAAGCCACCAACACCACCAAGTGATGCGAAGATTCGGGTCCCCTCCCATGCATCGCCGGTCGGGGACCGGTTAACATCCTTTTTTCCAGCATGGGAGGGAAGAACATCAGACCGCTGGGTACTATCCACCGCAGCCCGCGGCTACTGTATAGTGTTCAACAGTTCCCCAACATACAGACCCCCGAGGGGACGACGCATGACACCAGAACACCTCGCCATGCTTCTCCAAGAAGTGGACCAACTACTGGAAAAAGGAGCTATAGAGGTTGTGCCTCTATCTCAGATAACGGAAGGTATTTATTCAGTGTACTTCCTTGTACCCAAAAAGGATCTAACCATGCGCCCTGTATTAGATCTGCGCCCAGCGAACAAGTTTGTCAAACCCCAAAAGTTTCGTATGGTGACCTTACAGGAAGTAATCCCACTGCTATCTCAGGGAGATTACATGACAACACTGGACATGAAAGATGCATACTTTCATATTTTAATGTTGCCAGCGCACAGAAAATACCTCAGGTTCATGAAAGAGGGCAAACACTACCAGTTCAGAGTGCTACCCTTTGGCATAGCATCTGCACCAAGGGTATTCCCGAAAGTACTGGCAGTGGCAGCGGCTAACCTGCTCAGGTTATCCATCCCAGTATACCCTTACCTCGACGACTGGCTCATAACAGGGGATTCTTACGAGACATGCTTCTGAAACACCCAAAAGACTGTAGACCTTTTGTTCCAACTGGGCTTCTCCATCAACGAGAAGAAGTCCAGCTTAGACCCCAGCCAAGTCAAACAATTCCTAGGGGCTCTAATTAGAACAAAGTATGGCCTTGTCTTCCCCTCCAACGAGAGGGTCCAAAACATGCTGTTTCAGATCCCCCAATATGTGGCAGGTCGGGAGGTGACGGTGCGCAAAGCGATGCCCTTGCTAGGAATGATGGCGTCATGTATTTATTTGGTACCCCACGCGCGCCTGCGCATGCGCCCAATGCAAGAGTGGCTCAACAGCCAGTGGTGTCAGGCCAGCGGACAATGGGACGATCTAGTGGTGGTCTCGCAGGCCTTGGTTCTCTCGCTATGGTGGTGGACAAAGGAAAACCTGGTAAGAGGTAAACTCTTTGCCACACCCGCAGTGGAAGCCACTCTAACCACAGATGCATCCCTCACAGGATGGGGGGCTCACCTATCCCATCAAACTGCTCACGGAGTGTGGACTCCGAGCGTAGCATCCAAGCACATAAACCTACTGGAGCTACTGGCCGTGTTCAAGGCACTAAAAGCCTTCCAGGAACACCTACAAGGGAAGACAGTGATGGTCCTTACGGACAGCACCACAGCCATGTACTACCTCAACAAGCATGGGGGCACCCACTCTCCAGGACTGTCGAAGCTGGCCCAGAATATCTGGAAGTGGGCTCTCAAACACAACATGTTCCTCCTGTCGCAACATGTACCAGGGGCACTCAATCTGCTAGCAGACGAACTCAGCAGAGACTTCCCTCTGCCCTCAGAGTACGAATGGCAGTTGCACAAAGACATCGTCTTCGACGTCTTCACACAATGGGGATTCCAAGAAATAGACCTGTTCGCAACTCTGGAGAACTCACAATGCCAAGATTACACCTCCAGGTACCCCCAGAACCAATCCAAGGGGAACGGTCTATCGATTCCATGGTCAGGGAAATTTGCTTATGCCTTTCCCCCGACCCCCCCCTTCTCAACAAGATTGTGCACAAGATGCACCAGGAACAAGTTACCATGATACTAGTGGCCCCTATGTGGGTCCGGCAGCCATGGTTCGCTCACCTGATGGAGATGTCTCTATCTCCCCCAGTGAAACTTCCCTGCCCAGACAACACGCTGTCACAGGACAAGGGTAGGACACTGCATCCATGCCCTCAGACCATGAACTTAGCAGCCTGGCTCCTGAGATCATAGAATTTGGACACTTACAACTCCCGCAGAGATGCATGGACATCCTCAGGGAGGCTAGAAAGCCGAACACTTGTCACTGTTATTCTAGCAAATGGAATAGATTTGTCATCTGGTGTAGAGGAAGAAGCATCGACCCAGTTGACTGCTCCCCCACGCACATTGTCCTGTACCTGACCCATTTACTGAACTCAGGTCTAGTGTTCAATTCCATTAAAGTCCACCTAGCGGCACTTTCTGCATACACCACTTCCCAGCTTAAAGTGTCGTGGTGGAAAGTCACAGTTATCAAAGCCTTCATGGAGGGAGTAAAGAGAATACACCCTCCGATAGCAAACCCAGCTCCCGGCTGGGACCTGAATGTGGTACTTACCAGACTCATGGGCCCACCCTTTGAACCCATGCACAAAGCAACTCTTAAAGACCTCACTCTTAAAACCGCTTTCCTAATAGCTATCACCTCCATTAGGAGAGTAAGTGAACTACAGGCTCTTTCTGTTTTAGACCCCTTTGTAGCAGTTCACAAAGATAAAGTGGTTCTATGCACGCACCCAAGGTTTGCACCAAAATTAATCTCAAAATTCCATGTAAACCAGTCAACAGAACTACCAACGTTCTTTCAAAACCCTTCCAATTCGAGAGAAAAAAGTCTGCATACACTTAATGTGCGCAGATCTGTCATGTTCTACATGGAAAGAACCAGACCACTGAGAAAGACTAATCATTTCTTTGTCTCGGTGGCAGCAGGAAGAGAAGGAGAAGGAGATGCAGTATCAAAGTCCACTATATCTAGATGGATTGTTCAATGCATCACTCTCCGTTACACTCTTGCTAAGAGAGAACTACCCTTCAAGCCAAGAGCACATTCTACTCGAGGCACTGGGGCATCCATAGCATTTATTGCAAATGTTCCCTTGAGTCCATTTGCAAAGCGGCTACCTGGAGTTCTGTGCACACCTTTACAAAACACTACTGTCTAGATGCACACTCTAGATCTGACTCCCAGGTGGGACAGGCAGTATTAAGACATCTTTTCTCTACTGTTCCTTCTCATAACCCACCACCAACTCCGGGTACTGCTCGCTAATCTATGCACAGCATGTGATTCTAAGCAGATTAACAAACATCAGAAGACAATGCATTACTTACCGTAAAAGCATTTCTGGTGGTTGTATCTGCTTAGATTCACATGCGCCCACCCTTCCTCCCCGCTCGGATGGAAGGAACACAGACACCTTTCTACATCTCTCTCTTTTCTGTACTCACTCACGTATAGAAGGCTCCCTCAGGGCAGAAAAAATACAAACAGAGGGACCTTGACGCGTGAGGGATTGTGGGTACAACGCACGTCACTGTAGGGATAGTGTTACAGACACGTCTTGTCGACGTCCCCTTTTCGACTACGAAAAACAAAATGCAATACTCCGCAGTGACCACTGGATGTCGGACTATGCACAGCATGTGAATCTAAGCAGATTAACAAACATCAGAAACTAAGTTTCCCAGAGCAGTAAAGTGAAATTGACTTTACTCACATTTGTAACTTTCTAGACCCAGCACACCCTATCTTACAATAGGGTACTAGAGGGGTTGGATAGTATCCCCTTTAACTAGCTTCTCATGTAACAATTTTATGTTACCCTTTCCTCACTGAATGGCTGGTGGCAGTGGTTTAATTTGAACTACTGTGGTGTGCATTTACCGCGGGCTGCGTTCGCAGCTGCAGTAAAACTCCCAAGGGTGGTATTTTTGTCAAAAGGGCCCCGGTCTTCTTTTTTCACCATTTCTTTGTGGAAAGGTCCTTCTTGAGATTTACTCTTCGCGCCAAACCAGGTTCGGTCCCTTTCTTCACTTTGCCTTTGGGTGGATTCACAAGTGAAGCCCGCCTCTGGCTCCAGTGTGTCTGGGGTGGGCAGGAAGTGAGGGAGGTGCCCGAATCTCCCTGTGCTTAGTCTCCTAGGAGACCCAAATGCACTCTGTAGTGATTGGCTGGCTGACTGTCCGGCAAGGACAGACACCCGGCTGGGTGACTGACAGCTAGGCTGGAATGTATGGGAGAGAACTGAATAAAAGGCAAGGCTTTTGGCTTGGAAGGCAGAGTCGACCACTGGACGAAGGAACCGAAGAAGAACTTGAAGAGGACACCTGCTGCAACTCCTGGACCGTTGGTTTGCCCGGTGAAGTCCTGCTGCTGTGCTGAAACTCCTAATTCCTATCGACAGAGAAGCCCCTGCAAGGACGACTTCTCCCCTCGAGTTGGTGGGACCAATCAACTCCAAAGTAAGCCACCTGGACATCCTTCTCGGAGCTAGTTGAATTTTCACAGAGCTGCTGCTATAAACCGTATAGCCAGGGAGAGCAACACCAGCTTGTGTGCGTTGCTTTTAAGCTGGCCTAGAGCTTCTGAAAGATCCTCTGGACTCCCAGGAATCAGGACTGACCGAGCCTGAGCCCCCACAGAGTGCAGGACCCCAGAAGCAAGGAAAGCCCATCTCGACAGCCAGGAACCGCAGTGTTGCTATTTGCGGCAGGCGCAAGGAGCAGAAACACCGAACAGCCAGTGATTTGAAGATTGCCGGTTGCGAGCGGTGACCGTCCCATTGCAGTGCAGGAGTCCCCAGAAATCCTCCCTCTTGTCCCCATGACTCAGGCCCAGGAACAGTGAGATCTGCAGAGATGCTCAGGAACAGAAGTCATCTGCTGCACTTGTTCTTCAATTCAAAGGTACTGTAAAAAGTGCGGCTTGTGGCCCTACATTTGATTCTTCCTTTCTTCAAAGACTTCTAAAACATTGTGCAAAGACTTTTTCTACTTACCTACCAGAGGTGCTTCATCCTATATATGACTTTTGCCCTTTGGCTTAGCCGATTACACTGAATGACTCTGCTTAGGGGATCCAGAAGTATTTGCCTGCTTAAGAATAATTGTGGTCTCTTGTTTGTTTTAATCACCTTTTCCTTTTACCAACTTCCAAGAGTGTTCTAAATGCCAACAGTAAGATATTAATGGCCCCAACACCCTAGCTATTGAAGTCACCTGAGGGTGTAGGTTGTGTCTGTGGGCCATCCCAAAAGGGTCTTTACTGATTTAGAAACTAAGTGTGTACAGTATTGGAGTGCATTTGTGTGTTACTATTATATTCTGATGAAGGATTATTACTGTAAATAAATTAATAATTGTTTATTCAAGAATCCTTGTGTGTAAGAGTTTATTTGAACACTTGTCACTGGGAATCTCTGTAGCTCCCCTACAGCTCACATTGACCCCTCTTCAGATAAGCCTGGCTGCTCAACACGCTACCAAAACTGTAGTACAAGCTTATACCAAATGTTGGGTTGCCTATTACCTGTAGTCAGGGTTCTTGTAGTGTTCCCAAAGGGTACTGCATACAATCTTGCCTAACAGGGCCACCTGCAGGGAAATGTATTTTGCTTACCAGGCATGGCTTAACGCATGACTGTAGGAGCTTGTCGAACTATCAAGCTGATGGTGGAAGTAGGGAAGGATTTGGGAATGTCAGGTTTGTCATGCAGAAGTCCCAGATGCAGTGATATGCCTTCTTGTCCATGGATCAGTCAGGGGGAAACACAATGGTTCTATCTCTGATCAATCAAGAGAAGAAAAGGATGGATGGGATGGGTTTTGCCCTGCTGTCCCTGTGGCTGCAGGAAAGAAAAGAAACGCCTTCCCAGTGCTTACGTGCTTTATCTGTGAGGTCCAGAGGATGGGGGAGCAGACCAGGAAAGGGGCGGAGAGAAAAACCCATCCAACAACACTGCACGCAAAACATCCCATCAATAGAAAGGTTACGTGGGGGGCCCAATCCGCGTGGCCCGAGCACGCAGCTAAAATAGAAAAATCCATGAAAAAATGCCAGTACCAATCCAGGATCCAAGCAAGAGTCCATTAACAGGCTGAGTCTAACACGTTATCCAAAAGAAACTGTCCAAGCCACACGTAATCCACCAGAACACAGAATCCAAAGGGCAGAAAGCCAGTGAATATCCAGCAAAACAGTTTGTGGCAACACACAGTGCAGGAAGTAGCTGAGAAGTGTTTGTTTCTGCAGTACAGGGGTTGAAATCCTTGTTGCTGATGCGTTCTCCTGATACGACGTCAGCATGCTTACCGGCGTGTCACTTGAGGTCCTGGGCGCCTAGAGGGAGCCTGGGAAGCACAGTCTGCCTTCTCTGCATTGTCCCCAGGCACCAGAAAAGACACCATGAACTTGGGGCAGTCGGAATGCCCTGCCTCCAACGGCGCTGGCATTTACGGGCACTCAGTGCCATGTAAGCCAGAAAGGGAATGAAAGTGTGCTTCTTTGGTGGAGTGCAGAGCTTGCATATTTAAGGAAGCCTAGAAATCCTCACGCGAGTAACTAGGAGATGGTAAAGGAAATTCAAGCTCTCAATCGACAACAGAAAAGGAGAATCAAGTAGGGTAGAAGGATGGAGGCACGTCCACAGAAGAAGCCATCACCGTTAAACAGTCATTGCAAATCCTCCTTTGAACAGTTTCCAGTCTCAGTACTAGATGATAATATTCACCAATATTTGGCAATAGGGTGAGCCAGATTGAAGAGTAAATAGAGAATGTATATTATATACAAGTAACGTCCACTCGATCACAGACAGTAGGACTTTAGGAAAGCTTCTCCATACAAAGGTCAAAACAGAGGTCAAAACCTGACAGACACTTCTGATTTGGTGAAATGTGGTACTAGAAAAGCAGCACCACACAATCTGCCCTAAAACACAATCCATATGTGACACTGTAGCGGAAATAACCACAGAAGAAGATATTTCTTCCACGTGTCATGATCAGGAGAAAGAGGACAGAGTTATAAATCACTTCGTTATTAATGGCAGATGAGGTCAGCATACTGTAGGGGTTGTAACCCCATTCCCTAATTATATTACTTCTTTTTATGTTCTATATACCTTTTGCACATACATCGATTTTCCTACCACCAGCCTGCGCCATCATTGCCTAGGAGTATAAATAGTACATAATCTGGAGAAATAGCTGAAAGTATTGGACAAAATTGAAGTTCTTTCCTCAGTTCCTTGCGATCTGACAAAACACCCATTTAGAAATCTAAGGCTCTAGCAACTCCATTACCAGTCAGCCTCCAGTGAAGGTTGGCATTTTAAATTCATTGTTGATAGGTCCGCCTCTTCAGAACCGAGGACCCTGCTTTTACAATGTCTCAATGTAATGAGCAATCCAATGAACAAGACATGGGAAACTAGATATAAAGGAGATTCACAGCACACGAATCAGGCACAGGACAACTATTGGAAGCTTCGCATAAGAGAATATTTAAGCAACAAAATGGCCTATCCATTCTCACCCATGTCACTAAAAAACAAGGTTTCAGCTCTCAGCCACTTAATCACCCCCAAAAAAATGTTGTAAATGCTTCTACGATTTGAACTGGATGCGATTGCAGGTAAACACATAATATGAAGCGAAACAAAAAAAGATGCATGATCATACATTAACCCTGGTTACTAACGAAGCCTGTTCAACTTGGCTCTTAGAAGAGTCTAGTAGGTTTTGAATATTGTTCTCATTGCAGATTTCATGCCAACCCAAGCATTGATTCAGAGCGCTCGACAGCTTCTCCAGAACTGACATATACATGGACGATTAAGAGTTACACAAATCAGATACCAGTAAACATACACAGCATGCAACGGATTCTTTCCATAAAGACCATGCAAATACATAACCCCTTAAATCCCATCCCGCCACCTAATCACTAAAATAGTCTATGCCTTTTTCCGATTGCCAGAAACATTGTTTTCTTTGCAGGCTTTCAGGTATTACTAGTTTTGTATGCTATATAGCCCATAAACTGAACCTTTAGCACATGTAAAACTAAAATGTAAAGAAATTATTCAACATATTTTACATTTACACATGCAATACTTCAAATTTCAAAAATGTTATAGACAAAATCTAAAATCCTAAGTAAAAGTGACATTTAATTCGTATTTAAAATCCTAATCCATAAATCTTCACACAATACCCCACTAAAAAGCGATAATTTCTCGTTTCGGATCGTTGATAACACAAGGCACTCAATGCATACATGTTTCAACAATTCCACCTCCTGTAAACAGTAACGGCACTTGGTCATAGACTTGTCAATAGATCTCCTCATTCCTTGTACCACTCTAGTGGGCAGCAAGTTCCGTTTAAACCTTAAAAGCTTTGAGCGTAAATCTTTCGATGGGTACTTTTTAAAAATGGCGCAATGAAAGAAAATCTTTTTACTGATAAATTAAAATGATAATTAAAACAACGATAACCCACGACTGCTGCCCTGGTCTCGATCGATACTATACAGTTTCTGGTTAACCTTGTTTGGGTTACTGCAAAGCTCTTCAAATGAGGATTCAATTTTCAATAAAAGATCAATACGTTCCTTTACCCATTTATTCAGGGCAACAAAAGATTCCATCTCCCACATTAAATTTAAGAAAACGTAAAAAGAAGCAGTTACTAGTTCACTGATCCGATAACTAATTTTAGTGAGCGGATATTATACATGGACCACTAGCCCACAGGAAATGTCTCCCCTGCTTATACAAGTGAGCCAAGGGTATGACATACAAAACAACCGGTACTAACTAAAAGAGTCCATGTCCAAAATTGAATGGTTGGGGGTTTGCACAGTGCTTGATCTCCCGGGGTCACTTTAACACTGGTGCCAACTAGAGGAAAAGGGGAGAAGGTGATCAACAAATAAGTAGTTGCCAATTACTATGCATTTACAGCCTTTCTAAAGGATGGGTGGGAGTTAGAGGAGGGGAGGAATGTCACAGCTTCATGGTCAAAGCTTGAGGAACTAGTAAAAGTTTAGGTGTAAAAGAGCGAAGTGTCTTTGAAGGAGAATAGGGTACCAGATTGCTATTGATGGAGAGAGGCAGAACCAAAGATGCCCTGGGAAACCATACAGAGTATCTTGAAAGAAATACCATCACTTATATTAGAACTAGTACAAACCGCAAAGGGGGGGGAAACCTACATGCCCATGGTATGGAGGTGGACAGTAGCAGTTTGCGCTTATTGTAGGCCTTTGATTGTAGCTCAAGTTTATCAGGCGCTCACAGGCTCCATGTTGTCGTGAAAGAAAGATGATAGGATTCTGAGCCAGATGAAGCAAAATATTGGTATTTTCCGAGCAGGAGCGGAAGCCAAACAAGTGGATGAATAAGGACAATGGTTCAACAGATATCAAAAGTAGGAATGAAGGGGCATCCATGGGGGACCGTGCAGCACTTTAGTGCAGTTACAATGAAAGATTGCAAACCAGGTCAAGGAACCTCCACCATTGCCACAATATAGCAGATTACCTAGAGTATGCCAAGTATAATTCTGAATAAAATATGACAATTACATATGCCAAGACCTTTGGCTAGCTTTGTCTAGTTGTACAAGTTGACGTAGAAAGGCAAAAATGAAGTAACATAATTTCACAGCTATAACAGATACGGTCATCATTTTATGTCCTCGATAAGTGAATCAATGTGTTAGAGTTGTCACAAATGCAGTGCTAGTGCAGTGTATTAAAGAACTGGTTGTGAGAGTGCAAAAATGATCCATGGAACAGGGAAAGCATGGCACTGTGGTAGCAGCACTGCAGGGTTCCCCAACACAAAGAACCAGTACGCAAGAGGCAGTTCACGTGCTTCACATGCAGCAAGTACGACATGACAGGGTACAGTGTAAGCCTTCCTCGCTCACCCCAGAAAAGGTAAACCTCTGGCCGCAGACATTGAAATATTTCACACAAACACTGCAAACTTCCTGAAATGCACAGGCTGAGCAAGCTTCTTTAACAGATAGCAGGCACAGGTGGGAAGGAGGCCTTGAAGTCTTAAGGTGCAGAAACAGTATAATGTGTGTTATAGTGAAAGCCTCCCACAGACATACTAGCACAGCAAAGGCACCGTGCTACAAGGTAGCTCCACCATTATCTGCTAAGACGATTTGCACCAAATTGGTCACGTACATACACATCTATATGCTGCCAAGAGGTAACCACATCTTGCTTCCTTCTTAAAGTACTTCCCTCAAATGTTATATATTTGCATGGATATTTCCACGTGTAAAGTTGCTATTACCATTTTAAATTGCATTTGGTTAACTTGTAATTTGAAACAATAGAAATATTAAACTTTACATGGGTTAAGTATAGTGGAAAAATGCTAACTGTAAGCTAATATGCCTAACCAGTAACACATTTCCAATCTTTCAACTTCCATATTTGGGTAGGTGCAGTGGTGCAATTAAAAAGAGCAAATTACAAACGACCATGGCTCAAAAGTGGGCTTCTTGCCAACCAGATCTGTGCCAAAAAGAACATCTGGGAAGGAGAGGATAGAGGAACTAGGCGTGGAGAGATCCATAAGTAAGGTACGGGAGGGAGTGATTTCGATTATTCCCAGGCTTTTTGTCAGGCGGAATCAATCTGCTGAGTCACAACGAGCAACACCAAAAAAAGGAACATAGTCTTAGTGCAGATGCTGCAAAAATATACCTGCGCGGCAAGGGCGCCGATGCCGTACCGCCGTCACATTATAGACAGTGCCAACTAGACCTGGCCAACAAGACACCTGGCAAGAGCTGCAGAGACTTGCTTCCTGCCCAGCAACAACGGCAGCACTGCCGCACTTCCCGAGTCCACGCCTTCACCAAGGAAGAAAGAAGCTGAACACGTACTTCACTTCGAATAGGCAAGACAAAGCATTCCAGCCAAGAGTGCGACAGCTCAGGACAATTAACAACGTACACACTACAATAGAAAAGCAGAGTGAGCATGCCTGTGCACTGCATTCCCAAGGAGGATCCTGTTAGCAAAGTGCACGCTGTGCAGCACAGTACAATCCCCTTTCCAGAGGCTAGTCAACCGCCAGGCTGAACGTGAAAAGCGCAGTTCGGTACCAGTTTTGTACTTGGACTTCATGGGAAAGATTGTGTACAGCACACCACGGATACATTATAAAGTTTTACTGCAAAATTCCCATTTAGGATTAATCATCATTATTTGGATAGTGCGCTTCTTTTCCCTTCACGCCTCTTTTTTTTTTTAAAAAAAAGCTTTTCTTTACACTGCTTGCAAAACATACGAAGATAGGACAGGTCTAGCGGTTAGGTAGGTAGGAACATTATTATAGTGATAACTCACACAGTAATCTTTGTCCAACTCAGCGAGAGATTTATTTAAAATGCGTGTTACCATTTCTATCGGCATGCAAGATCTGCTCCACTGCGCCCCGTAGCTCGTGCACACTAACAGGGGTGTTGCTAGGTCTGGAAAGGATCAGGGGCTAAGCTAATGCCGGGACTGTCGAGATTTGGAGCTAGCTATACCCTTTTGGTTGTAGCACCTGAGCTTCTATATGGGGCTACAATCAAAAGACCCAGGGCTATAGCCCCCTCAGCCCCCCCCCCCCTCCCCTCCAGCAACGCCTCTGCACGCTAATAAGGTTCCTTCCTGTGCGCGCGCTGCTCCCGTTCACTCACCAAGGACCAGAAGCGACTCCAGCATTGATCCGAGTTCCTCACTAGAGACCGGAGCTCCACATATATCGTCTTTTCTTGGCTGAAACAGACCTCTCTAAGGTCATAACGAAGTGATTTTGCCTGGCTCTTTGTGGGTTTGCACAATCAGCTGCTCTTCTGGGTTCCATTCAGGATGCTCTCAGTCTCTTTTTTTTGTACCGCAGTCATGTTTTCTTCACAACTCTGGGGCTATGAGAACGTAGCTTCTTGAGACTGCAGGGCGTCTCCACCCTCTGCCATAAGGTCATTGCCTCGAATCATGTCTCAGACTGATCTCTCTCACTTCCAATCTGCACTGCAATGCTGTCTCAGATGTCTTCTTCAGTGGCAATAGGTTTGATACTAACTCGAGCAAATATTGCTAGCCTTTCCAGCTTCCACTTTCATCCATCTTGCGTACATATTGTGACAGGGCAAGAGACCTGACCCTGTTAAGACGAGATGGGGACCCCTCTCAACCTGGGGGAGGAGGCCTTCCCGGGCACTTGCTAGAACTAGTCCGGCCCCAGAGGTGGGGTGACTGAGTTGAGAGGGTCCTAGTCTCTGTCTCCCCTATTTCTGTCTCTCCTACAAAGAACCATTTTTGCGTGCCCCATACCTGCTGTGCAACATGGTGGCTGGCCAGTGTTCTTTTGTTTGTACCGTAGGACGACGGATACTAGAATTCCTTGCGGTGGAGACCTGATCAGACTGCTCACCAGTGCAAGGCGGCGACAATCAGAGAGGCAGGGGAATGTCATGGGAAACAGACCAGCAATCCAGATGCTCTATACAAGAAAATCAAAGATAAGTGTAGGAAAATGTTGGACCCAAGAGTAACCAAAAGATCCTACAGTGAGGGGTCCCCTCTGACTGTTCTGGTAAAAAAACTCGACAATAGTTGCTGGTTTTACATTGTTTTTCGAAATTTAAATGAAATATCCATGTACAACGCATACCCCATTCCCCAGCTAGATTAGCTGGTGGAAACCTTAGGAGATACAAAATTAATTTCAACACCGACCTCATAAAGGGGTTCTAGCAGGTTCCCCTTGATGAAGGTGTCAGGCAAACAGAAGGGCTCTTGCAATTCACAGTCCTGTAGTTAGGCCTTCATGGGCATTGCACTATGATGCAATGGCTGATGGATAGCATATTGCCCCCGCATTACCTGTCGGAACTTCGCTGGGGCATACTTAGACACAACCGACATCGGTCTGCAATTAACTGAGAAAGGCCCACCTCACTGCCAACCCAGCGAAATGTCACTTTGCCCAGTCATCTGTAAAATACCTTTGATTCCAGGTGGGAAACAGATTGGTGCTGCCCCAGCACAGTAAGGTGGAAGTTGTTCAGAGTGTCCCGTGGCCCCTAATTAAAAAGACGTCAGGGCTTTTCTAGGGCTGATGGTAAACTACCAAAGGCTTATCCCCAACATTTCAGAACTAGCAGCAGCGTTGACGGATAAACACATCAAAACCTGGTATGCTGAGATCAAGAGGCCTTCTCAAATGTTTTAATAAAATTCCTTGAACCGTCTTCAAGAGTTGGTGTGTTCTTGAGGCCATCTATGACAATATATAATTGGTTCCCTGGGCTATGACTATTACAGAAGTGCTATATCGTGATCCAGTGTCGCTCTCTTCATGCACCATCCTTCTCTTCAGTGTGCCTCCTTCACAAAAGGCCAATTCACTTCACATCTCTTTATTGATCATACTGCATCTACAGTGTTTGTCAGTATTTTCTCTTAATTGGGATAATGATGAAAGGACACCTTTCTGCCCCGCAATATGTGAAACAGAGATGCCAGAGACAGGGGTCAGCCTGTGTGCTGAAACTGCTTCCATTGTTGAATTATATGGATCCTATTTGAGGCCATGGATAAGTGGCTAGACACCTTTATGAACCTGTTGGCTCTCTACCGACCCTGTAGTATTCACAACCCTCATAGGAGTGCTGGTCAAAGTGCTCTTTATTGGGGCTAGGTGACTGGATTCTCAGCAGTGCACTCATTCTGGGTTTTTTGATGTTGGTAGGGATAGTAGTAGGTCCTTGGCCCAAGAAGGCCCAGTGGCATTCCTTTGACTCTGCTTCGCGATGCTGCTGCCTCTGTCTAGAACACGAATAACTACACGGGTTTAGGAACTGTCCCTGGATATCCCTTCCCCTTGCTTCCTTATTGGACTCCTGTTTCAGAGGTCCTCCCATGCCAGGGACTGGGTATCCACTCTTGCTGCTCCGATTCCTTCCAATTTCTCCCTAGGCATCAGCATAGACTACCGGGGCTTTAGCAGGGAGTGAAACCGTTTGCAATCCCTGCTAGGCTAGTCAAGGTGCTGGCCTACTATCGGCCATCATAATGATTTGTCCTGCTGGTTCTGGGATTGGGTTTTTGTTGCATGCAAACGACAAGCACTGTTTTGGGAAGCCCCACCCACATCTCACTCCAGTTGTCACTGAGTTCTTTGGGGCACTCAGAGCCGTTCCTTGAAGCTCAGGAGCTTTCAGTACTCCTGCAGTGGGCCCATGTCTTCGGCTAGCAGAGAACTCCGTTTCTCCTGGAACATAGGCCCCCCTATTTTTGTTTTCTCTGTCCTGCTGTTCCTGCTCGTTTCCCTATGACTGCAGAGCGGGTTCCGACAAACCCACTGGCCCTAAGGGAGTTACAGAGGTGCTTTGGTTGTGATGGATTGATTTGTTATTTATCATGCACCTATACACAAGGGTTTCAAGGCGCAAATGTTGTGATACTAAAACTAATGCATTTCTGCTCAAAATAAGATGGCCGCCATTATCCATCACTATCTATTTGGGCAGGCCCTCGTTCCCTCATGAAGAGCACCCCCCCTCCTCCCCCCCCCCCCCGAGTACTGTGGTCAAGGTTTTTGTTGTAATCAATGTCAAGCAAAAAGAAGACACCAGACCATTTGGGTAAGTAGTCCACTACCACCAAGCCATATCGGTGTCCAAGTTGCATGAACTCCAATGGTCCTATGAAGTCCAGCCTTATCCCTGTCCTTACCAAAAGATATTATTTCACTAGTAATCTTATTGCTGTTGGCACATTTCATGGCCGTTCATAGCTGCGTCTACTTTTGTATCCATTTTGGGCCACCAACTTGACTCCCTTATTCTTCTCTTTGTCATTGTGGTTCCCAGGTGACAAGCATGTGCTCTTTTCATAATGACTTGCCTCATACTATGTGCAAGTACAATCTTATCACTGTGAAACAGTAGGCTGTATACCATGTACAGCTGTGACAACAAGGTTGTAAGTCTTCCACACAGCCCTATTTGGGCCACCCTGACTTCACCCATCATTATTACCGAGGTATGGAAGTAGCCTGCTCGACTTCCTCTACCCAATGCTTCTTGCTCATAATAAGCAACTCTTCTTCCACCTAAGTCACCTATGGACATGAATACAGATATGGCATGGTGGTAGTGGACTACCTACCCAAATGAACTGAAGTCTTCATTTTGCCTGACATTGCAACAAATACGCTACCACCTGCTCGATCTTACCTTAACTTTCTGTCAGTGTGACACTCAAACAATATGCGCTTCCTTCAGTTATGTTGTAAGCGGGCCACTTCGGACTTAATGATCTGAAGCAAGGCACTACCAGAATTTTCTTCACTAACTGTACTATGACTCTTCCTGCTGCATGGATGTCCCCCCCAAGCTCAGCACCTTTCTTCAGCAGAAGTCTCAAGTTGTCAGCCTTTGTTGAAAACTGCGAAATTAATTTAGCATAATATTCAGCTAGACTGACGAACAACCAGAGTTCCTCTTTCAGTGCATCACAATCGCTTTTAAACAAGTTCAGTTTGGGGTTGATTTACTTCACTGTGAACGCATATCCCAGGTACTCTACTCAATTTGTTTTTTAACAAACATATTAGTCGTATCTCAGCTTGATGCCTTCAGTTTTCAATTTGTTCAGTGCTTTCAGCGGCTCCTTTTTAGAATTTCATCTTGAAAATAAAATCTGTTATGCACTTAGCATAACAGCATGTCCATCATTCTCTGCAACACAGAAGCTGTGCAGGAGAGACCAAACGGCATAGCGGTGAATTGGAACATTCGAAACAGGGTGATAAATGAAGTCAGTGGTCTGGACTATTTAAGTAGACCTATCCGATATGCTTCCTGCATTTCAAGCTTGGAGAAAACATTAGATTCTATTAACATCAGAACAAGTTCATCAATGCTCTGCAAAGGGTCTGTGACAACTTCCTAATTAAGACTGTGTAGATCAATGCACATACCTCAAGTGTTGGCCTGTGTTTTTATTTTTATGAACACACCCATGGCAAGCCATTCTGATGCCTCAACCAGTTCAATTGTAGCATTTTTTTAAAATCTGATCTAGCAGTGTTGTTCTGCTGTGGCAGGAACTGGATGAACTTTCTGTTCCACTGGGCTTGTCCCCCGGCTTCAACTGTATTCAATGCACGTAGTCCTTGACACACCCTACAATTCAGATAACAAGTTGAAATGTTTTTTTTCCACATGCTTTCTTCATCTGCACATTCTATGGCCAACACTTGGCCTGTCGCATTAGGATCTAACAATGTCCAGTTTGGCTTGGTCACTGGGGCCCAGGATTGCCAGATGTCCTTCCTTTCAACTGTGACAAATCTGAGGATGTCATCCCTTCTCCCATAGGGGGAGACCTTCGACATATAGAGACCAGGGCAGTGCATTCACAGTGCAATAGTCCCCCTGGGGGCGGTGCACCATGGGAGGATAACACGAGGAAGCAATTCCCCTATGGGATTGGGGATGACCATAACCAGAGAAGGTTGTAACACCCCGCTTTACCATATTGAACCCCTTCTCCAACACTAAATCCTCCTGCCCCGACTCTGGATGCAGCAAATATATTTTGTTGGCAAGTCAGTCAGCCTAACCTACATGACAACACTGAAAACCCAGATAATACAAAGTATCCTGTATGTAGCTTTAAGGCTAGTACTGCGATGAAGAAGATGGGAGCGAGTACAACGATCACTCGCAAGAAGCAGAGCAAGCAGTCTAGTTTCCAAAGGCCAGTGATTGGCCCAGAGCAGTACATCAGCCCGACGCAGGAAGTTAAAGGAAGTTCAATCTCAAGCTCAAACCGAATCACAGGAGAAACGCGAGAGGAAGAGAGCCGTCCCCTGAAGAGGAATAGCGGGAGACGCGCATGGAAAGAGTCGATGCGAGCCGCAGGATCCAGTGAAGCACGGTAGAGAGACTGTGCAGCTGGAGGAAGGTACCCGTCTGCTGAGCCGCTGCAGACACCACTGGACGCCCTGGCTACCCGAGCCTCCAGAAGGGATACAGCTGCCTGGAAACCGCTGCTATACCACCGAGAAGGAAGCAAACAGGTACACACAGGTTGCCCGGGAGCTTTGAGAGATCTGGGGGAGCAACGGGATGAGTTCAGGAACTGAAAAGGGAGGGTCTGGTAGCTTGAAATGAATGAGGGACAGTTGTATAATTGGCAGGAGAGTGAACCAAGCGGAAACGTAACAGTGCAAGTCTGGGAACCGCAACCAAGAGTAAGACGGTCTAGGACCCAAATGCAAGAGAGGGTCTGGAACCCTGAAGAAAACGAGTGAGATTTGTATACTTGGCAGGAGAGTGAATGAACCATGTGGATACAAAGCAACAGTGCAAGTCTGGGACCCGCGCCCATATGAGAAGCCAGAATTTGAAGTAAAGAGGGTCTGGGACCCTGTAAGAGGAAAGACAGCACAAGAAAGAATATTTGCTTGGCAGGAGGGTGAACTAAGCCATATAAAGGATTGCGAGTCTGGGACTTGCACTCAAATGAGAGAGTGAGAATAAGAGGGTCAAGAACCCTAGGACTGATAAAGGGAATCCTATGCTTGGTAGCGGAGAATGCCAAGCTGATAGGATAGAAGAACCGTGAAGCTAAGAATCAGTTCCTCATGAGTTATCCAGCAACTTGGGATAAGAAGAAGTCTAGCAGAAAGGAGCAAAACCCTAGCCTTGAAATCTTGTATTTTGGAGCATTGTTTTGCATCAACCTTTACTACCAGTGAGACTGGGAACTTGTCTGTTAGTTGAAAACACAAAGCACACTTTTTACTTTGATGGGAGATCATGCTTGCTCAGTTATCTTAGATTATTAGTGTTTGGGACAGGAGTAGGTTTTGGAACACGATGGTGACTGGTTTTTTAGTTTCGGACTTCCTGACAATTTCACTAATTCTTTTGGGGGTAGGGAGGCAATTTTCAAACCCTCTTTTTTATCAATAAAAGTCTATAACCAAAAACATGCCACCATTGTATCTGGGCCTTGCTTCTGACCAGCACTATTGCACACGTTAGTAGTGTATGTAGCACTTATTAATGTATGTTTTTTATGTATTCTGTGTATGTGTTTAGCTCATGTTTTTTCAGAGAATTGTGTATTATAAGTGTGTTTAAGATTTAAAGGTCTGTTTTACAAATTGTCTGAATGTTTTCATTTACTAATTAGCTCTGCACAATAAATATTAAACTTCGTACAGGAAGTCCATTCACCCTGACTGCATTGAGATAGGGTATTCTAACTATGAAATAGTCACAAGTCGGTTGACCTGGCCATACATAGTCATAGAATTTAAAATGTTTGTTAAAGCTTAGTTGTATAAATTTACATATGAAGAGAATGTGTTTTTTGGTTATTGTAGCAATGGGACAGTGTTCAAATGCACAAACCAATCAACACGTGAAGGGTAATACAACCAAACCACAGTACAGTAAAAAGGCCAGTAACTCAGTAATACATGCAAGATGTGCAACCCGTGGGTTTTCATGTGGCGGACAGGGAGTTAATCAGGTTTTCCCTTTGAGTTCAGGTGTCTTGGATATTTAAAATAGGAACACAAAAGGACTTTAACTCAAATAACATGACACAGAACCTCCAAATGACACAGAACCTCCAAAATGACAGACTCAGAGGGCAGCTCCAGCTGCACAAATCAACAAAGGTTGATGCAGGGATCTCAGGATCAGGTTGCCAATAATTTGACCTGGTTACAAATTCCAAACACAGACCTTTTATATTGCAAAGTGAACCATGCATTCATCTTGTAAACTCGATGAAAGAAAACATGAAGCAGCAGAACACGACGAGGCAGCCCAAGCACTATCAAAATTACAGTCTGAACAGAGCAGTTAATTGCATGAGAGAGTTGTCATGTTCATGTCAGTTGCAAACGATGATATGGTACAAGACAAGCTAAGTGCACGATGCACACACTTCAAAAGGACCTAATAAATGTGTGGTTATCTTGCATGACATTAGTACAAATAACATTTAAAATTGCAGGTTATGGCTCATACAAAATGCATGTTCATTCATAAACGTTATAAATATTCTAGGAGATATGATTCACCAAGTATTCAGTGAATGACGAGAAGGGTGCTAAGTAGTACATTATTTGAGGTTATGTTTGTACATTAAGTTATGTGAGTAACTTCTCTTGTACGGTACAGGTTCTGAAATAAGGGGATAATTCAAAGCTTTTTCCAGGTGTACATTCAACTTGAAACTTACTCACGAGTAAGTTACTGCAAATTCACAAAAGGGATTATGACATTTCTACTGGTGTACATTTCACAGTTAATGCAACTTATACCGAGGACAGCAAAGGTGTATGATCCCAAAGGCAGCTGTGGGTGTATATGAAAGGTGAAGAAGCAAGCACACACCCTCAAATGTTTTAAGAATATTCTCAAAACGTCAAAGGGGTCTTAGAAGCTTTTGTGAACTGTGATGATTCCTATGGTGTCATCACCTTTCCTGGCGGCGGTCTCTCCCCCATGTGGCCAGGAGGTAGCAGCCGCTACCTGATTCTGGCCCTGGCGGCAGCTATATGAGGAAGGATCACATGGGTGGAGGCAGCACATTAGGGGTATACCATGACATCATTGGACGAGACATGGTATACCCCCTTACCTTTTGATGACACCCCCCTCCATTCCCTTTGCCTTAATGGCATATTGTCATACCTCCCCTCACCCACCTAGGAAGTGTACTGCAAGCACTTACACAGGATCTGTATACAAGTCACCAAAAACAGACTTGCCTTTTAAGACTCCTGAAGACACTTTCCCGTATTCTGCAAGAACTGGCTTGCCTTTCAAGATCACCAAGAACACCGTCACAGACTTTGCATACAAGTTAACAAAAACTGACCTCTATTTCCCTAAATGCGAAAGCACTGTGACAAAGAAGAGCTGAGTAATGAAGATTAATGTAGTCCAGGAGCACAAGCTGCGCTCTAGTTGGTGCAGGAACATGGCTGATGCAGGGAAATTTAAACAGGTAAACCATCTGACCAGCAGACTTCGGCTGGAGAACTTGAGTCTGCTAAGTACTGAGCTAAGTACTGACTGAGGGTCTGTGGCGCTGGTGGAAGGTCTGTGTAGCCAAGTGACTGAGGAGAGCTGAAAGAAGGATACGGTATGCTGAGAGGACGCCCGAAGCAGGAGAAAGGCTCCAGGGCATTTGCCGGTACCGTGAAGCAGCCTCCACAATGCCAGAGCATGGAGACCTACCGAACAGACGAACGTGCGCCACGAAACAGAAACTACAGCGCAGAGGCGGCAGAAGGGAGCAGAACGTCGAAAAGCCACCACAGGCATACCGCAGAAGAATTTGTACCCGCCATCAAGAGCCGGTGCATCCACCCAATGGAAACTGGGACACTGGGGCGTATTGGCAACACTACCAAAAGCAACCTACTGCAAATGGAGTATATATGGCACATTACTCACTGTAATCTTATTTCTGATGCTTGTATCTGCTTAGATTCACATGCTATGCATAGGCCGACATCTCGTGGAAACTGCCGAGTATTACAGTTGTTGTTTTCGAAACACGAAAAGGGACCTCGACAGGGCATGCCAGTAATATTATCCCTACTGTGACGTCCACTGTACCCATGGTCCTTCACGCGTCAAGGTCCCACAGATTGTTTGTTTCTGACATGAGGGAGCATGAAGTGTGCGCGAGTACAGTATAGCATAGTTTTATGCATCGGACTATCCATCTGGAGATGGAGATGACATTCTTGGAAATGCGGTCTCCCTCTCTGCCTGGTGCTACGGAGACAAACAGCTGGTCTGTTTTCCTTAGCGGCCTGGTCTTGTTTACGCCAGTGTTTGGCGTTTTACCTTAGCCGAGCTAGTTGGATTCTGGAAGAAAGCCGGTAGCTCAATGGATTGGTTCACGTGGAATTTGGAGATTAATTTAGGAGAGAACCTAGGATGTGCACGTAAAACCAATTTGTCTTTATGAATAATAAAGAAAGGGTTCTGCATTGACAATGCTTGCAGTTCACCAACTAAGAAGGCAGTTTTGTATGTTAGGTGTTTAAGACTTGACTTATGCATAAGCTCAAACGGGGTCCCATGAGCTTAGCTAGTACAACATTGAGATCCCAGCCTGGCAGTGGATTAGACATTGGTGGGTGGAGTCTCTTTACCCACTACATGAATGCCTTAACTACTGGGATTTTCCACCACAATACTTTATTTTGAGAGGTGGTGTAAGCTAATAAAGCCGCGATGTGGACCTTTATGGAGGTGAATACTAACCGTGAGTCTAACAAGTGGGGCATATCATTTGGAATGTTGGATGGAGTACATTCTACGGGATTTATTTGTTTAGACTTCCACCAGATTACAAATCTTATCCACTTGTCGAAATAACATCTGCTTTACAAGCCTCCTTGAGGATATCCATACACCGTTGAGGCAGATTAAGGTGGCCGAACTAAATGACCTCAGGAGCCAAACTGCCAGGTTCATTTGAGTGTGGTTGAGGATGTCCTGTTATTCCCCCGTGTTTGGTCAAAAGGTTTGTCTGACACAGGAGTTTGATGGGATCGCACATCGCCAGTTTGAGCAGATGTGGATACCATGGCTCTCTTGCCCACAAAGGAGAAACTAGGATGAGTGTCATCTGTTCTCTGTGAATCTTGTTCACTACCCTGCTCATTAAGCGAGTCGGGGAGGAAAAGCGTAAGCAGATTTCCTTGACCAGTTCATCCATAGGGCATTCCCCTTGGAATCTGGTTGGGGGAACCTGGACGCAAAGCCTGGGCATTGCTTGTTTTCTCCTGTAGCGAACAAGTCTAGTGTGGGGTAACCCCACTGTGAGAAGATGTGGTCTACGACACTTGAGTTTAGTTGCCACTTGTGTTCCTCCGGTAGGGGATCTCTGCTCAGAGAGTTTGCTAGAGTGTTGAGTACCTCTGGAACATGTTCCGAGGATAGGGACATACCCCATCGGAGTGCCCATCTCCATATTTTCTGTGCCAGCCTGGACAGACTTGGAGAGTGTGTGCCCCCTGTTTGTTTATATAAAACATTGCAGTGGTGCGGTCTGTTAGAATCTGAACTGACTGGTTTGTCAGCTGTGCTTCGAATGCTTGAAGCGCTTTGAATACTGCTAGGAGTTCCAGCAGGTTGATGTGGTTCTGTGCCGTGATGCGAGTCCACAGACCATGTGCTGTGTGGTGAAGGTAATGAGCCCCCCCATCCGGAGAGTGATGCGTCTGTTGTAACGATCGCTTGCGCTTAAGGCATGCGGGACCAGGTAAGTGCACAACGCCCTCATGCCTAGCAAACGCATTGCTTTGCATACGTTTATCTGGCGTACGGCTTGATACTGTGATATTTGCCGAAGCACGTTTTGCACTCTTTCAATGGATGGAAAGGCCAAGCATGTTTTTGTGTTTAAGACAGCTCCTAGGAACTGTTTTGTTGCGTTTGGTACAAGACTTGACTTTTTCTCATTTATTGAAAAGCCATATTGGAAGAGAAGATTTATGGTTCTTTGCGTGTTTCGTTTGTAAAGATGGGGTGACTCCCCTGTGATCAGCCAGTCGTCCAGGTAGGGGTACACTGGGATTGTCTCCATGCGCAGATGCGCTGCCACCACCGCTAGTACCTTTTTGAATACCCTTGGAGCGGACGCTATGCCGAAGGGTAGCACCTTGAATTGGTAGTGCTGGTTTGCTATCTTGAAACGCAAGAGCCTTCTGTGCGCTGTGAACATTGAAATATGAAAATAGGCATCTTTCATATTCAGTGTTACCATGTAATCTCCCCGCTTTAGCAGGGGGATTACCTCCTGTAGCGTTGTCATGCTGAATTTTTGTGGCTTTACATAAGTGTTTGCAGTGCGTAAGTTTAACACTGGGCACATAGACAGATCTTTCTTTGGCACAAGGACGTAGGTTGAATAAATACCCTTGTTTACCTCAGACGGTACAATCTCTATGGCGTCTTTGAGAAGCAGCGCGTTGACCTCTTCGGGAAGGATGAGCTGTTCTCCCTGCATTGTCTTTCTCTGGCATGGGGGATGATTTGATAGTCTTTGGGTGAGCTCTACACAATAACCTCCCGCCACTGTCGATAGCACCCACTTGTCTGTGGTTATTCCCTCCCATGCGTGGGTGAAGAATGAAATATGTCCCCCTACTGGGAAGACATGGGAGGGGACCTGTAGCGGGTTGTCATTGCTTGGGAGGTGTTCCTCCACCTCTGGATGTGGAGGATCTTCCCTTCGGCTGCGTGATCTGTGCCGGCCTCTCTGGTAACCCTGTGAGGCTTGACCCTGGTTGTTATTCCCGAGGAATTTTGACAGAGCCTCATTGTGAGTTTTAGCCATGAAAGCGGCTAAAATGGTTTCCACCCCTCTGGCCTGGTGGTTTATTTGTCAACTGGCCCAGAGACTTTAAGGTGTCGTATTCCTCCTTGGCGGACTTTAGGGCGTCCTCCACCACTTTACCGAAAAGGACTGAAGGTTCCACTGGCATGTTAAGTAATGTAGCCTGAGTCTCAAGCTTAAAGCCGGATTGGCGTAGCCAAGCGTGGCGCTCGATTATAGTGCCCTCAGCGATAATCTTGCCCGCATTATCTGCGGCATTGAGATTATTTTGAAGGATGCAGCTGGAAGTTGCCTTGCCGCCAGCCGCCACCAGGGCTAGTTGTGATTTAAAAGATTTGGGAAGTAAAGCTATTAAGGCAGTTATTTCATCCCATTTGTGGCAATTATAACTTGCCAACAGTGTAGAGTTGTTTGCCATTCTGGTCTGAAAAGCCACTGAGGTTGCAACTTTCCTTCCCATAGAGTAGAGCTTCTTGCTCTCCTTGTCTGGGGGTGCATCAGAAGAGGCTAGTGGTGTCCCTGCCCTCTTATGGGTCGTTGTCACCACGAGTAAATCGGGCTTAAGCTGGCCTCTGATATACAGAGGGTCAGAAGACGCTGGCGGAACAGTTTCTCCACTCGCGGGTGAACCGCCCGAGTCTGGTTAGGTGTCTGCAGTGAAGGTTGTATTCTCCTCTGGACAGATTTTTAAATTGGGATGAATTGGGTGGCAGCCTTCTTATCCCACAAAATATCCTCCATAAAGTCTTTGTCTTGCCGGGTTTCTTCTGTTTGGATACCAAAGTGCTCAGCTGCTTTGATTAATATGTCATTATGGAGGGGTTGATTATCCACTGGCGAATCAGGCACTGGGGTTTCCTGTGGAATTGGTGAGGCCAGAGTGTACACCTCTGCCCCTTCATCATCACCATCATAGTAATGATCAGGGTGCCGATAGTCCTCATTATCCCATTCAGTGGCTGTATGAACGTCATATAGGTCAGCTAGTACTGATTGGACTGGTACTGAATCTGTACAAGACCTTTTTGCTGGGGGCTGGGAGCTTCAAGCTGGGGGCTGGAAGCCTCGGTAGTAAGAGGTGTAACCTGAACATTTTGGTATGCCTGAGGGTTTTTGTTCAAAGAAATTGGCCATAAAGGTCATTCTTGTCATTATCCTATCTATATCCTCCACAGTCCATTGGGATGAACTGGGGATGACCCCAGGATACGGAGGAGTAGGGACTTGTCCTAAGGGTGTAGGAGAGGATAGGCCCTTATTCTGTAAGGCCTCAGACAAAGATTCCTGCTCTTGTGGGACAGAGAGAGGTTCCCTAACAGGGGTCAATTCGTCTTTTTGACATTTATACCTATGATTAGGACTCTTGGAGGAGTATTTCTTGGAGTGATTAGTCTTTAACAGGCTCTCTGGGCTTTATTGACTAAAATGGGATAAACCAGTGTTTTTCGACCCTACCGCCGATTTCGACATATGATGTCGACTTTCGTTAGTGGGACGGACCTCCGCCTTGTCAGCTGACATACAGCATTCGGTAGATGGCGTTTTAGGGACGGCGTCTTTCGATTTCTGGGGCCTGTCATAGGGCGAGCGGGAACTCGAGTGTCCAGAGGACAGGGATTCAGACCTCCCCCTTGACGCCGTACTTGGGTGCTTTGTCGACAATGCCAACTCATCGCCCCGGGTTGTGTGTTTAGCGGCGGGGGTAGTGGAGTGCTTTTGCCGCCGTGTGTCGTCCCCTTAACAGAGCCGCTGGCCTGTCTCTTGGGGTCGGGGGCCCACACTAGGGAACTTGACTGTTCCCCGTTGCCCTCGCCGTCCGAAAAGGTGGCAACACTGCCCGCACTGGAAGCTCCCTCCACGTCAGTGGCGGCCTCGGCCTGCACTGCGTGATGGACCCAGCGCTTGGTTCTTCGGTCTTTAAGAGTTTTAGGTTTGAAGGGCTTGCAGGCTCGACAATGCCCCTCGTTGTGGTCACCCTTTAGATACAAGTTACACACTCAGTGTTTGTCTATCCACAGGAATTTCTTATTGCACGTGGGGCAGAATTTAAAAAGGTGTTCTATCCATGTTTGGGCAGGGCAGCCAGGCGAGGAAGGGAGTGGGTGGGGAAAAGCATTCCACAATGACCGCCTCCCACTCTCCGTACTGTAAGGGCTGAGGACCGGTGCGGCTTTCCAAGGCCGAAAGTGTCAGTTGAATCTTGAATTTGTTGGATGGCTGTCTTTTCCACCGCGTCGATAAACTTGTCGAAGTCGGAAGGAAAAGGACAGAAACAGTAAACTATTTTTAATTTGTCATAAGCAAATGGCGTAAGCCGAAATTGAACTCTGCGATAAGCGTCCGCTCACGATGGCGAAAAAAAATAAACAAACCGAGGGACCTTGACGCGTGAAGGACCATGGGTACAGTGGACGCCACACTAGGGATAGTGTTACTGGCACGCCCTGTCGACATCCCTTTTCAAGTTTTGAAAACAACAACTGTAATACTCTGCAGCTTCCACTAGATGTCAGCCTATGCATAGCATGTGGTCTAAGCAGATTCCACAAGTTTCAGAAATATAAAAAAAAACAACGAGCAAGTGAAGGGCACTTAAAGAGAAAACAAAGTAGATACAAATGACTGTCATGTTTTCACGCAATAGAGCAACAGCAAAATGGTTTACCCCGCTACTCAGCGCCATGAAAAGAAAAAACAGAAAGCTGGAACTAGAATGGAGGAAATAAACGACCTGGCGAAGAATATACAATTCTTACGACAAATCCACTCATAGAAAAAGGAAATCCATAAGGCCAAAAAGAAATACAACAGAATCACCAAAGCCGCCAACACCCAAAAAGAACTGTTTAAAATCAAATGAAATGGGAACACCCACCCACATATGCAACAACACACTGATACCTTCACTGAAACTATGCAACGACCTTGCAGACCACTTCAGAAACAAAATCAGCACCATCCAACAGATCATACAAAACAGACCAAGCAACTACAACATGCAACTTACTCAGCCATCCAAGGATCGCTAGCACAAACTGCAAAGCTTTCCCCAAATATCAGCAGAGACGTTCGTGAAGCTGGTAAGCAACAGCAACAAAGCTGGCTCCCCCATGGATATCTGCCCCCCAGACATACACAAATCAATCCTCACACAAGGAACACCCATGGAACATCACAGAATCCTTTTCAACCAATCACTTTCAACAGGAAAAGTACTAAGATCATTCAAATCGGTATACATCAAGCCGCTCCTCAAGGACACAGCAGGAAACTGGAGGACCTCTCCAACTACAGACACATCTCTAACATTCCGTACCCAGCAAACCTACTTGAAACATACGTCTATAGAATAACACAAGAATTCATGGAAGAACACCTACTGCTGGATCAAGCACAAATAGGCTTCAGACCGATGAGGGGAACGGAAACGGCACTGCTCTCAATCTGGGATGATCTAAAGGCTAATGCAGACTCAGACAAAAGCACAGTTCTAATACTTCTGAATCTCGCCGCAGCGTTTGACACAGTCAACCATGACATCCTCACTAGGAGATTGGAAGAAACAGGAATCACTGACCTAGGCCTAATATGGATTAAATCCTTCCTAAAAAACAGAACAGAATATATATGGATCAAACCTTTCAAATCCACTCCAAGAGAATCCACCTGTGGAGTACCACAAGGATACTCCTTATCCCCATTGCTTTTCAACATATAACCAACGCTACTAATCAAGCTCATTAAAAAACACGGCCTCACATGCTACAACTACGCTGATGACACAGATGGTCTACAAAATACAAGATACACAGGAAGGAAACTCAACGCTGGAAGGCTGCCTGCAAGAACTCTATGGCTGGATGAACACTAACAGCCTCAAACTCAACCCGGGCAAAACAGAAATTATGATTGTATCTAAAAGCAGGGAAAATGATCACTACATCCCATTGTTGACAGAACTAGGAACAGCACCGACTCCATCAACAATAATAAAGAACCTGGGAGTCTTGATGGACAATGAACACTTGAGCCACAAGTAAACGCTATAACCAAGAAATGTTTCTTCCTCCTACACATGGTAAAAAGCATCCTACCATTCCTCTCCTTCATCCACAAAACTCTCAATATCATCGCACTCACGTCCAGCGTAGACTACGCCAACAGTCTATACCTAGGAATGCCAGGACAACTATTAAAGAAACTTCAGCGCATCCAAAACTCTGCGGCCAGACTCCTGCTCAAACTACCACAAAGAGAACACATTACCCCAGCGCTGAAAATGCTACACTGGCTACCAATAAAACAGCAAATAAAGTTTAAAACAATGTGCATAACGCACAGAACAATCCACAGCTAAGGAGCAGAGTTCCTAAATGAGAAAAAACAGTGTACCATCTGACAAGACCACTCAGACGCAGCAACAACATTTGCTTAGAACCAAAACCATCCAATAAAAGAAAATTCGGAGATCATCTTTCTCCCGCCTGGCAGCAATAACCTGGAATTACCTTCCAAAAAACATATGCAACACAATGGATCATCTGGAATTCAGGAAACTACTCAAGACTTAGCCCTTTGCTCCAGAGCCAGAAGGAAACCACTAGGAAGCATACACCCAACAGGAAATAAGAATCCTAAGGAGTTATCCAGGACCCCTAACTTGATCTTCCCTACTGGAGGGCGGGGGAGGACACCACAACAACCCCTATCCACATTCAGGTAGTCCACAGACGAAACCTAGGCAGGTAAGCCCCCCCCCATGGGACGGTCAGGGAGCTACCAGAACCCTCTAACCCAAACATTGCCAACTAAGGATGAGGGAACACACCTGCATCACTAGTATAACACAGAAGTTAACTGCCACTTCTCAACATGCCTGCCAAGTGGGCAGACAAATACAATACCAAACACAGGATAATCCGATGTTGAACGCAGAAATGCAAAGCTAAAGAGGTAAGAAAAACCTGCTAACCCAACTCTAAAACCTCAACTTTCCGCATACACTTCTCATACAAAAACTCACACAACCACTTCTCTGCACGGCAATCCGCACATACTTCACCACATTGCAACAACAGACAAACAACACAAACTCGGCACAACAGCACACAGGGAATTCGCCGGACCCGAAAACCACACTTAAGCTCAGTGAACGGTGCAAACCGAAATGAAGCTGCCAACAGGACATCAAAACTCTCACTTTCCTATTCCTACTACACCCTGCTAACCACCCCACTCCTGCCCTTTTCAGATCCGCCAGAGTGCCTGGGGACCACTCCAGTGGTGACAGTGCACGGTACAAATACCTTTAACATTAAGTTAGTAAATGTATATCATAAGCATATGAGAAAACACCTGGAGAGAGAATATACCAAGCAAATTCAAGTCACAAGAGAAAAGCCCTGGCAGCAGAGTATACCAGGCAGCTGCAAACATGTTCATATGATAAAGCCCTGGCAGGAGAGTATACCAGGCAGTTTCAAGTGTGATAGTAGGAGAAAGCCCTAGTAAGGAAGCACACCAGGCAAGGACAAGCTAAACAGTGTATATGGAATACATCATTCAAAGAGGTCATGAGAAGGATGTACCAGGACTAGCTAAAGCCTGTGTTAAAACAGAGGAGTGAAAAACCTGGCAAAAGGGTATACCAGGTATCCTACCAAGATACAGACTCGTAGCCAAGTTGTTTTGTTTACCAATTGTGTTGTTGATCAAGAGAAACTTAAGGAACCAAGATCCTCAGAAGGATAAAACAGAGTGAAGAGAAATCCAGAGGAAGGCGACTACTATCTGGAACAAGGAACTCTATCCTTCTGGAAGTTTTGCGTTGGAGTTACACCTTTTCCTTTTGAACATTTGTGCACTACTCAAGGCCAAAGACATGTTCCCTTTCACCTTAAGAGTTGATTTTTAAAATGGGAGGGCCAGAATAGTACTTGGCACAGGACGTTTTGCTTTGGACTATGATATCCGACAGACCCTTTGTTTCGTTTGAGGTAGGGAAACACATCTTAATGTAGGGACAGAGAGGCATTTCTCAACCCCATTTTCTTTTGGCGATAAAGGTTTATGGCCAAAACCATAAGTCTATCTGTCCCTGTCTCATTCCTGGTTCATCACACAACTCACTTAAGTTACATTTCAAAAGTAGTATACATTTAACAGTAGTATAGGCAGTGCCCTGCCGGCCCCACCCAAATCGGGAAACCTTGTTGAAGGACTTTGCATTCTGCGAGCTGATCACTTCTACTAGCCACCCCAAAGAAAGACGGGTAGACCGAAGCACTCTTCTTGATGCACAACCGGAGCCCAGAGCATAGAGTGGGTTGCTACCAATCACCTCTCGTTCGTAATAATCAAAACGCTGTGTTTTGATCTTGCTGCTCTCTTCTCATAACGAGTACACGACTGTTACACAACTGCATTGGAATGGTTGATAAACTGTGCATGGTTTTACCCTGCATGTTGTGGGCAAGTACTGAAGGGGAGTTTTATCAGCGAGTGTAAATGTGCAAATCATCTGGAGTAAGAAGGGATATGTGGTGGAAATACAGTTTGGAGCATAAGAAATAAAATTCCCTGTTAAACACATTATTCCAGGGTAGGAGTCTGCAACCTTCAGCTCTCTGGATATTTTGAACTATGCCTCCGACAACTCCTCACCATTTACTATTGTAACTATGGCTGATGGCAATTGTAGCCCAAAACATCTGGAGAGCCAAAGGTTGCAGACCCCTAAGGTACTCCTTATGTTATACCACACATTTTGGGAGCAAATGGGCTTTTTTGTGAATATGATGTTAACCTAAATGGATTTTTCAATGGTAATAAATTACATGCAATGTCTTTGAACATATTGTTTTCGGGTTTAAAATACACCCCTCCCCCCACACAAATTAAGAACATGAAGGCATTTTATGTGACTACAACCTTAAGGATGGTACGAGTATTTAGGGATGAGGGTGCCATGTGAATTCCAAAAGGGGTCCCCCTGGACACACAACGCGCAACTAGAGTTTGCTTCTCATTGTGTATCAAGAGGTTAATGCAGGTGAGACTGCATGCTTGTTCAATTCTTGGGCTCTAAGCAAATGCCAACAGTGGTGCCAATAGTGTATCAACGGTTAGTGAATATGGGGGAAACTTTGAAAGGGAATATCTAGTGGAACAAAAACAAGTAAAGGTACGGGGGTGAAGTGGGAAATGACTGCTGAGTTAACTCCAATGTGGCGTGTGTATACTGGTACGTAATTAGGGCGTTTTTGGACCTATACACATTCCCAGAATATGTATATTTGTACAATATGTGGCATCTGCATATTGGGGTGTATACTGAGCAACTCATGTCATTCCCTAAACGTGTGCAGATTATTACCCAATGTGGCATTTACACATGCACTAGGTGGGTCTGAAAACGGTAGACAGGGGCAGTTGCAAGGTCTTGTGCGGCATAAACTGTGTAAGGCCACCTAATTCCCACTATCATCACAGAGAATGACAATATGGACAAATGTCACAGGGCGAGACATCAGTCTATGATAGTCTAGAGAATCATGGGAACTAGATTACACTTGGCACCAACGCGCCACCTATAAGCCGAAACAATTGCACTGGGATACAGGTAGGCAGGGGATAGGATGTGAGGAGGGACACAGCTGGTGGGTGATTTTTTTGTTTTACCCACCACTGACTCCCCATGGCCATTCCAACCTACTACCTAACCCTGCATGCCCAAAACACATCCTTTTGAGAGATCTTTCAGCCAACTCCATCACGCAGCAATATTTATTTCAAAGCAGTCTTTTGAAGGTTAATGGCTTAATTTCAGTGAAATGCGCTACTGGCAAATAGGTCTTGACCATGTGTACCTACAACCAATTTATAAGCAGCATGTGTGACCTCACATCTGTTCCTTGCACTAAAGTACTGTCAAAAACAAGTACTGGCAAACCAACAGTTTCGGCGTGTGTAGTCATTAGGCATTTCAAAGGCCCTGCTATGGTATGCCCAGGTACTTGTATACCTTTTCCCAGCTGTTGTCATTTTATGGCCAGGTAGTACCATCATGCCAATGCCTGGCAAATGTCTATCATATGCTTACACACAAGCTAAGCTGGTGGCTTTGACGATGCCGTTTTTGTAGAAACCTTCCTCGACTAGCTCTATGTGGAGCTGCATTGTGGTCAGTGTGAAGGAGGACAGTCGAGTTAACTGTTATGCAGACAATGGATCCCAATACTCCATTCAAAAGAGTGGCAGGGGCTCTTACAAACCCTCTCTTCCTAGGCAGCTAGACGGCTCCGGGAGTTAAAGGTTCACCTAGCTGGGCTTAGCCGTAGGTCCCAGGTTCGCAATGCAAAGTCTGCACTGCACTTCCCTGCAAACCTGGCCTGTGACCATTAGACTCGACGTAGTGCTAGGTTGGGAGAGGAGTATTATTCTGAATCCCGCATATACTCTGCAATGCGTAAAGAACACCTCTAGGGACGCCCCAAGCATGCACTTTGCGATAGTGACAACGTGCGTTGGTCAGGCATTTCAACATGCACCAAATCACTTTGGGACTAGGCAGTGCTTTAAATTGGCGGGTCCTAAACGGCCCTAGTACCATTTTTTTGCAAAATGAGTACCTGCACTTCTCAAAGCTTGAGAGTACCGGTCCTCAGTTGAAAATATAACTGAACCTCAATGAAAGACTTAGCTTCTGCAGCCTTTGCCTTCTCCCTCCGCCATCCATAGTGCCCATAATGTCGCCCACCCTGCACAACAAAAGGAGCGCCAGAGTCCCCAACACATGTTTTAGGCTTTGTCTGTTACCCATGGGGTCCTTTGAGAGTTTTCATGTGGAGTTGGGACACCTCCCCCTCCACTCCTCCCTCCCACCCCCGCACGGCCAGCACCCCAAAAAAGCCAGGGCAATTACTTTTTTAGAGCGTTTTTGTTATTAGCTGTGCCTTGTCTAATATGTAAATGTTTAAGTGGAATTGTGATGGAACGTTTCAGATTGAAAGTCCACACAGAGCTCCAGAAACCTACCAGCCATCTTCCTTATTATTAGACGACAATGAAAGAAAGCAATAATAAAACTCCCTGCTTTTATGATTTCCACAAATAGGAAAATCTGCTTTTAATACAAGAAACTAGGAATTTTGTGAAAGAATCCCAGCTTTACTGCTTAACCAAAGGGGGGTGATCATTGCCAAATAATGTATTCTCTTTGGGTCGGACCTGTAAATATTGGGTGTTCTCAAAACCTGACAACTTTTTTACATCACAATACAATTGTCAAAATAGGCCACAATCAGTCTGTGATTGATGAGGGTGTCTGCATTAAGTTAACAAGATCAAATTTAAAGTTAGTGATTTAACAGTAAACGATTATACTGAGATTTTGTTTGGAATCAGAGATGTTTCAGCATGTCATGTTCCAATAGCTCAGGTTCAGAAAAAAAACGTACAGAGGTTTGAAGAGGGTGTGAGAAAAGACTGGAGTGGGAGTGTGGGGAGTGGGAGTGTGGGGAGAGTGACAAATAGAAATGAACACGAATAGCGAATGAAATACAAAGAGTGGGACGCACATAGAAAGTGAGGCAACTACAAAAATGGAGCTGGACACACAGTGTGAGATTAATTGATATGGGTCAATGAGTTTGAGAGAAGGTTTAAGAGCCTTCTGAGGCTGAGTCCCGGCCACCTTAAAACCTAGAATGGGGGATACCTGCACTTTTTTTTCCATTTAAAGTACTGGGAATAGGCCAGCATGCAGAATGTGTGTGTTTTCCCTGCTTATGTGAGCAGGGGGCTCTCGAAAACATGACTAATACCTATTCAATCAGGCCCCCTAATATCCGATCTGAAATCTCTCCCCCCACAAACACCATCCCCATTTATGAAAGCTACAACAATGGAAATGCACTGGCACCAGAAGTAGCACGCCTTGCCCGGCTGCAGGAATCTTTACTACAAACGCAACTTTATTTTATTTAAAACAAGCTTTTCCTTCCTGCTATAAAGGCATCCTTCGTTGTGTGCACAAGTTAATAATTCAGCAGCCAGGAGCTTCTGTTTATTTGGAGACTAGCAGCCACTCCCTACCGATGCAAGGCAGCAGGTAGCACGGTGTCCTTGGCAGCAACTGGATATCCCGACCACCGCCCGTCCTGGAACGGAAGCTGTAAAGTCACGGTGGCCTATAACGCCAAAACGCTTATAAATGGCTTACATATATAATCTGTGACTAAACGGTCGCCACCTAAAAATACACCCAGGCACGGTCAAGCTCACTGTGCTCCAATCGCAACACAAAGCACATCATGGAGGGGAGGGGAGCGGCACAGCTGCATCCAGGCCATCCTTTCTCCCTAGTCTCTTAAACTACACACCCGGGGTACAGATCCATACTTCAAGCGTTACCAATGATCCCCCTGTAGCATCGTTAATGACCCTCGCCTCATTTTATTTAATCAATCTAGCAATGCAAGTCTACTTTTCTACGTGCAATCTGTGCCTTGATCTGCGCCTCGTCAACAACAGAAAGGTTTTCCTATGCCCTTGCCTCCAACTTGCTAAAATGCATAAAATGCTAACGGCCACGTTTCTCCTCATTTGTTGCATGAGGGAGTGGGAAATTTGCCAGATTTGCTCAAGTGCCTAACAGCCCCCTATGGTCCTATGATGTATTCCAGAGGAACAGGGCCAGAGGAACATTGGATAACATTGGACAAGATGCCGAACGCCAAGCTGCATGGTGCGCAGTAAGGAGCGCTGTGTGAATACAGAACGTATTTGATATTAACGGAAACAATGCACACCAGAGCACACCGCTCATGCATTCATTGCGGGCTCCATTAGATAACATCTTCCCTCTTTGGGTTCCAACATGTGTAGAAATCTTGCTGCTTATCACGTACCTTTATGATGCGCATGCGCAAGTTTGTTTGTAGGAAGTTGTGAAGGTGTAACTTCACTTGATAAGTAAAGTGGTCTGACAGCTAAAAAAGTGGTGGCACACAGCTTACCTGGGAATGCACGATACCCATGAGCTGTAGTGTGCCCGAGTATCCGCATTGTACAGACCGGGATTTGTTACTCATAAGACCGTATGCAGCTAGAGCCTGTATTTAGTTGCATGGGTGTTTGGTGAAGGCACATCATCTTAAGTGAACCTTTACTAAGATGAGGTTTTGCAGGGAGCACTGGAGCTCACTATATATATTGTCTCAACAGGTGTGGGAGGCAGTCCAAAAATATAAAGGAATAATTCCTATCAATAAGATGAAAAAGGATGCAACAATATTAGAGCGATGACACGTGGGAGATCATGTATACTGTGGTGAGTGGGGTGGCCGCATATACAGAAATGTATGAGCCGTTGGGCTCACCAGAGTTTATTGATGCTTGCATATTCTAATTCATTTCAGCTGTTCAAGAAAGGACGTAAACTTTTTGTACACTATTAAGTGGTGTTTCTCTGGGATGGTGACCAAGATTAAGGTCAGTATAGACGTGAGGGTGTATCGACGTGAGGGTGTATCGCAGTGATAGCGAGTGTATATAATTTCCTTGACCTTTAAGAGTGTTGAAAGAGTTATTATTTTCGTTTATTAGGGGTAGCTTTAAGGATTGACTTCTTCAAATAAATAAGACTGTGTCCTGAAGAAAGCCGGGTAGCACTACAGAGAACGTGAAGGATGGACGTATCTCTAGACAGGCCGAAACACATTGTGTCGACAAAGTTTCTTAAGAACATCATCCTTAAAAAAAGTGGGAGTGAATACCCACCACGAGAAGCAATATGAAATATGGTTGTGTGGCTGTGCAGATGAGAAGGTTGTCTCTGAGTGATGAAGGAACTATGAAGAGTGAATTGTTGTATTTTGAACCCTCAGTAATAAAGAGCATATAATAATGAGCATGTCCTGTTTGGTGATTAAATAAAATAAGAGACCTACATGTCGTGTATGAACAGTGGTCGCACACTGGCACTTTAAATACTAATCCCAATCACATATACTGCTTCAATGTGCACATTTGTGCAATTATTGCAAAATGTCATGCTGTGTATATGTACAAGTTTGTCTTTGTAAATCAGGTATTGATGTGAATGAATTGTTTTACATTTTTGAATAAGAGCGTTTTGTAAGACAAATAAAATAGTGGTTTATAACCATCAACATTGGTCAAACGGGCGACACAAAATATTGACCATATGTATAGACCCCACATCTGACTGATACGATCCTAGAGGCAGGATAGCCTGTCACATGGTTTAGGTATAGAGGGGATTTAAAGGGAGAACACCGGAATACTCAAGGTAGTTCATTCTTTTGTCAGCCTGCTCTGGAAGAAGTTGTGTCGGAGGAACAGTAGTACATCTGGGCATTTAAACAGAGGAATAACCCGAAGGATAAAAGGACGCGCAGTCTATGTTGGAGGAAGAGAAGAGATCCCCAGGACAGGAAGAAAGTACTACAATGATAATTGTAGTGTGGAACAATTCATAAATAAAAAAGGTTATACGCTACAAACAGTCCCTGGGTCCGATTGTGTCACCAGCATCTCACAGGGCACTCTAAAACAGGATACCCACTACCTCTCAGAATACTGCTGACACAGAAAATACGTCTACAGGGTAGCGGCAAGGTGGTGAATAAGTTGTGGGCTAAAAGTCTTAAGAATTTAGTGTGCCATCTAAAAACATTCCTATAGATGTGCATTTAGCGCCTACCATTCAAATGTTGCATGGTGAGCAGGAAAGTCTGGATGAGAGGGGGAAATCTATATGAATGGAGTAGGCTGCACACAAAAGGGAGGACCACTATAGTACAGAGGGCACAAATAAATCAATTATTATATTAATTAAACCAAAATAGAAATTAGCTTCCCACTTTTACCTCCAATCTTGTACTGGAAAACAATGCCCGGACGCAAGTCCTGAGATTGCCATGCCAGTAGAAGCAACTAAAATTCACTGAAATTGCCCAATAAGGCCGAAATAGGTCTGGGCTTGCTTGTGGTCCCATGCAGAGGGATATGACCTAGCAGTTTGGGATGGACTGACACATTTAGGGTGGGGCCAAGCACAATTTGCTTATTGTCTTCCCCCTTCATTAACAGCATCAGAGTCTGAAAAAGAATGGTCTGGAGAATTGCTCAGAGCGTTGCCAGTGGTTTTTGGTTCATTCAAATCCTTCCATCGATCACTCTTCAGGTTTGCGGTTGTTTCTATATGCAACAAGTGCAGCTTGAAATGACCCATCAATGCCATCCAATGCAATGCGCAGTCTTACATATCCAGCTGATGCCACCATATGCCAAGCATAACCCCATGTGACAAGGCCAATAACTCAATAACTGGGCATTGTCAAAGAGGTGTGGGGGGCAGAACCCCTCAATGCTGGTGGCCTCCCAGAGTTAATGCAAGAGAGAGTCCCTGAGGTGGAAGGCGACAAGAGATAGGGCCCCAACTCCTGTTCCTTCCCCCGTTGTGTGGTAATCTCGATCTAAACAGGGCCATGACTCAGTCTTGCCTCCGAGGTTCTATGCCCGCCAGTATTCTTTTACCATGTCAGATGCTGGCACACGAGAATGAGAAGAGAACCAGGCAACCGACAAGAGAAACCAGAGAACCCTGAATCAGTTACCAGCATGAATGAAGCTCCAGCGCTGCATGGACCTAACAACTCTAAATCTATGGCTTGCGCATGGACCCGATCACTGCAGAGGGAGAGGGAGAGACTCCAGCTACGACACAGCACAGAAGTGCCACAACAAGCATCTTTGCAATGTACGGGACCGGCAAAACCCACCTGTAGTCCCACAACTAAAGACAAGCCACTAGATCACTATGGTCTTAAGAGGGGAAGATTCCCCCGAATTACCCACTCAGACCCCATTAATGTGGCCCTGAGAACAAACCTTGGCAACAGTTTCATCAGCGCCTGATATCCTGGGTGGCAAGCCCGCACAGAGAAAGTGGGCGGGACGAAACCCCACTTTTAAGCATTTATCGCACACATACAAGCCCTGGGAGGAATAGGAATCAAGTAAATTGGGTCAGCTGACAAACTTGGGTGAATCACGTGAGGTCAGAGGAGGAGGAAGGCGACCAAGAGACAAGCAGGAAGAAATAGGAAGCGTCAGATGGTGGAGAAGATCTATGGAGCAGGTGTGGCACTGGTTTAGAAGTGATAGTGGTTCTGTAGAGTCAGTGTGTGTAGTGAGAACAGTTGTTAGGAAAGATTTCCATTTAATGTGTAATTTTCCCTCCAGTTGTGTGCCCCTCCAACTTTCTGCTTTGTTTAAACACCACAGTCTGACTTTACTAGAGGAGCACAGCCTTCTGCTGCACGCCCCTGGGCTTTTCACTCACTTCTTATGGGGACACCGACATGCCCTTAAAGACAGTCAATACTGGAGACTTTGTTTCCCTTAGTCCTTGTCCATGTTGCAACATTTCTGCAACATTTAACAAACGTACAATGTACCTTACAGTACAGTAAACTTGGGTCTTCCTGTCATTTCCAAATACTCTCGAAGGATTTTTTCAGAGAAGTGCAGACGTGCCTTGGACAGGGCTTGTGGCAGCTTATCATTTTGCATATTTTTAACCATTTCTTGCCAGGTAAACTGCGATTACCGCGTTTGGCACAGTTAGGTGGCCTGGCTCCAAAATGGCCAAGCCACGAGGTTCTTTGTCCTGTCCTTTGGCCATCTTGCCTCTTCACCTTTCCCAGGTCGAGTCGACCCGGGTCAGTCCTTATTTGGGCATGCATTTTCCCGCAAAGCGCCAAGCTTTCGCGGGCTTCTGCATGTCTTGTGTGCGCCCCCAGGATGTAGGCTGGAACGTATGGTTCCAATACACATCCTGGGTGCCAGAGAGTCTGGTGTGCTGTTAATGCCTGGGACCACTGTGGTTGAGGACTAGTCCACGTATTGGTATGCCTGTTTGTGAGCAGATCTCCCACTGGGTCTTCTTCATTTTGGCTTAAAGGAGATTTTGGATAAGAGAAGGCTCCTAACACCCATACCATGTCGACCTCTGGAGTTTTCACTGAACGAAGGATAAGATCCAAGTATCCTGAAACTAAGAAACAGAGTCGATGAACCGCTGGTGACGCGCTGGAATGTTTGGCACCCTCAGCCCGCTGTTGTCCGGGGGACCCCCTCTGCCTCTGGTCGTCCTAGAAGGTCTGCGAAGACGCTTCGACCTTTTGGAATAGTGGGACCAACTATTCTCGGCACCTTCATCAAATCCTGAAAGTAAACTTTTTCGGAAGCGTCCCTGGGCCAACCAGTGGGCTGACCAGCTTGCGCAGGGGTTTTGCCCTGATACCGCCACCGTTTCAAGGAGGACCTTGAACCTTGGTACATCGCGAGCTCTGTGTTCACGGCACCCTCACACCGAATTTCGTACACTTGGCGTTCCCAGGTCTGGTGTAAAGTGAGTGCGCCCGAACGAGAATATACGCGGTTACCGTGTAGCCCAGCCGTGGTGACGAACTTTGCACGTTCATTGCAGCTGTGGTCCTCTGTGCCCTGGAGCCTTCTGCAGGGAACTGATCCATCCACCAGGAGCGGAGAAATCACCACTGTCCCGTAGGGGAATCAACAATGTATCTTCATCGTTGAAAATCTGCAGAGCCGCGAGATTGCTGCATTTGAACCTGCAACCGAAGTGGACTCGACTGCCGAAATTTGGTCCGGAGTGCGCCAGGGGTCAGTGAGTAATTGCAACCCTAAGCAGTGGCCCCTAGCGCATCCATACATGTTTACGCATGAGTGGCCCCTGAGAGCCCCTCTCCTTTCCACTGCTACTGCAAACTAGCGAACTTTTCCCAACTCTTGGAATCGACTCTGACCTCGAATAGTAGGAAGCTATTCTGCATCACCTCACCTACCTTCCTGAGATGCTACAGCCCCTACAAAAGACCCTGCTTTGCCCATTTGAACTACCGTGTGCGCCAGCTTCGCAAGTACATTTGAGCATTAGGCTCCCTTCATCTTAGGGATTGGACTGCCTCTCAGTTAGGACTGCGCTTGATGCAGAAGGGCCTATGGACTATTTGCACTGCCTGTTTCCTTCCCCGTTTAGGTTGTGGACCCATTTGGTGCATTCACCTTTAGAGCCCATTGGTCTTGTATATATGTGTATAGATAGGATTGTATTGGTTTAATAGTATTGCTGTGATTTTCTTACTGTGTGTTGAATTGCAAAGGCCTTGGAATAAATGTATTTGTATTTTTGATATATACACACCTGACAGAGTGATTTGTAAGTGTCCTTTACTCTGTGTGCTCATTGAGATCTTTCAGTCACCTTCGCCCCCTCCTGAGACCTAGTCCTGACCGCTGTCAAGCTACCTTGATTGATCTGGCTTGTCCAGAAGGTTACCCTGTTCCAAGAAACTACGCTGGCCTTCTGAACCTCTGCCCACCAGGTCAGAGTTCAGAAATCCGTCTTAACAACAGTGTACAGTGTGAACGAGAACAGTTTACAGTGTGAACGTGAGAAGGCTAATACAGAGTGAAAGGATGGTGATTGAGTAGCACTACAAAGCAGGAGAGTAGTAGTAGTGTGGGAAGAGTAGTAGTGGTATAGTAGGGGACTGAGACAGGAGTTAACAGCAAAGGGTGGATGGAGGCAGGAAAGAGGAGGAATGAATTATCGGAAGGGCAGAAGTTGGTTGGGGCAGGTAGAATCGAAGGGAGAGGTGAATATGTATACAAGTGGAACTAGGTGAATCTTACAGAGTAGCTGCAAGGCACAAAATCTTAACTTTCCCCATTAGCACACTAACCTGTGGTGAGAGTAGAGAAAGTTAGGAAGTCCCTGACGGAGTTAGTGAACATGATTTCATGGGAGAACACCTTTAGTACAAAGCAGCTATTTGACAGTAGGGGTCAATAATCGGTAAAACAGGGGGCTACGTACACCTCAGCGAAAGTGACAGCCATCGGCATCCCAAACAATTCAACAAAGACTGTCTGTGAGACTCAAAAGTGTTTTCTGTGCCATCTGTGACACCAAGCAATGTTATTCAATATTTGTTAATGCCTCAACCGCATCCCTTAATTTATCTGGCCACAGCTCTCGCTCCCTGCAATGCTCTGTGCTCCATCTTTGATCTTCCCCATTTCCTCTTCTTCCATTGCAGCCTATTTCTGTATGGTCCACCTCAGCAACTTCCTGTTGACGCTTGCTGTTGGGAACCAGAGCCCAACCATTACCTCGCTCCCATGTTACCCTCAGCCGTTATTAGGAAGCTACATATGTGCTGAGCCATGGGCTGGGAACTGCTGACACTATCAGGGCTCCCTTTTTTGGTTTGTCACTGATTCGGCTTTCTTGAACCCGGGCACACAAGGGCAGTGGCGTGCGAGAAAGTCCCTATGGTTAACACCTAGTACCCCAAAATAACATCCTTAAATACAAAGTATGTCCATAGCCAAGCAAAGCCAGGAAAAGCAACCTGAACCATAATGGCCAGACAGACAACTTGAGTGAGAAAGTATACTTCCTCTTGCCCCAGTTTCAAGTGGGCCTATATTCAGGGGAAAAAGCAGCAACTCTAGCAGAGACCGGCGATCACCCACGATGGTGGCCCAAACGGATCACTTAAAGCCAAAAAGAATTGGAGCCAGAAGCTAGCTGTGAAATCAGAAGCTTTGCCAGGAAATATGAAAAATATGTCGCAAAAATAAAACTTAACAGGAAGTCATCATAACACCATTGGAAGATAGGATAAAAACAAGTAATAAACCCACCACCACAAAAACGCCAGCAGTCTACTGGAGCATAGCCTCTGCCCGGTTAAAGGGTGACCGAAATCAATCGTTCCATAAAACAGTAATAAAAATCATAGAAACATTACAGAATGCATTCTCGACTGAATATCTACAAAGCATGTTAAGATGTTATACAAGTCAACCAAAATTAAGGTGCCCAGATGGATTATAAAATGTTGCCAACCCCAATGCGATGGAACTTAAAAAGGGGGAGGGCGGGCTTAGCAAAGCAAACTTTCTAACAAACCCAAAATAGTTCAAGAAGAAAAGAATCTGTAAAAATATGGAATCAAAGAAAAATTTGACATTAAAATTGCAGTTATTTATCCTGTTCCCCTAATCCACATTTGTTGTAAAAAAAAACAGGGCGGGGGGGTGGAGGGGTGGTAGGGTGACCAGATGGAATCAGAGAGAAAAAAAGAGCTGTCGAACTTAGAAACGAGAAAACGTGCAACAAATGCTATGGGGATCAACAAGTCATAATATGGAAAGAATGGACACTCACACAGCCAGAACACAGACACTCCTAACAAAATAATTTAAAAACAACCTGTCGGCTTTCACTTGAGCTCTTTTTGGAACGCCTTTATTGTTGGTGCTTCACCCATTTTATAAAGATCAGAATTTTAATATTATATGGTACATGTATGTGTTGCCATTATGAGACCAACGGGAGAAGCAATTGAAGCACTAGCCTTTGGCTTCTATCCACGACAACTAGAGCAGATCTCACTTGGGTGGCTTTAAGTGATTTTTGTGTAATGGTCCCAGTGGAGGCCACCAGCTTCAACAGCACATGGGCAGCAGAGGTTGGACGTAAGTGGCCCACACACTCCTCTAGATGTGCTTCTCTGTTTCCTTTTAGACAGGCTTGTCTAATTTGGACCTCAGGGAAGTTTTGCAGTCCCCAATGTATTAGTTTGGATACCATGCAGCATACCCACATACCCAAGGGTTGTGATCCCAAAACGTAACTGCTAGTTGCACTCATATGTACAGGCTTTATAGTACACTGTTCCACAGCTCAAAACTTCTTTCCTATCCTTAGTGAAAAAACATGAGCTCCTCTTTTTGCTCCCCAATTAACCTTTAAATAGACAAAAGAGGTGCGTGGCAGTTGACCAAGTCCACAATATTCAGTCTCATCACTATGCAGCTAAGCCGAACTCTCTGGTCCCAAAAATCTGTTTCCACTCTGTAAGGATGTCGGAGAAGGAAGCTGACACAAAAGTGGCATGGTGGTGGTTACAGACTTATTTGTGCATAAAACAGGTCGTCACTATCCCCATCTTCTAAGAGGGGTGTCCCTACCTCAAAGCTAATACTAAAGGGTCTGTCAAATTAAACTCCAACGTCCTGTGTTGCAACCTACTTCTATCTCTCACACTACAACTAAAGGGTAATCTAAAAGAAAGTTCCATCCTCAGGAGAATGCCATTCTCCTGCTGTTCAGATAGCATCTAAAAGAATGTTCTCTTGCAACAATAATGCCGGGGTGTGACTCCCTTGCCCTGGGCTTGCGGGTTTCCCACAGCCTTTATACAATTCCACATCCAGGAGAATGGCTCCCTTCTCCTAGTGTAGATCTATACAGTTTCCAATAAAACCAGGGGGAATTACTCCCTAACCCTGGCGTCTTGAGCACAACTCTCAGTTCGGGGGCAGGAGAATGACTCCCTTCTGCTGTTGTTACTTGGCACAGTTCACAACAAGGCCAGGGGGAATTACTCCCTTCCCCTTGCGTCTGGCTGTGTTCATTCCATAAACAGTTCAACGTCCTGTATTAAGAGAATGTCTCCTTTCTCCTGAAGTTGATATTGCTTTTCAATGTATCACAAAACAAAGCCAGGGGGAATGCCTCCCTTCCCCTGGTGTCACTGAAAGAAACTAAGTTCTTTTGACCAGGAGAATGCCTCCCTTCTCCTGTTGTTACTTGGCACGGTCCACAACAAGGTCAGGTGGGGAAGGACTCCCTTCCCCTGGCGACGACTGTATGGGTTTCTAAGTTCAAAATAGCTTTGCCACTCTTTCCAGGTCTCGAAAAGGTTTGTGCACTCCTCCCTTTTGCTAATGAGTTCCTTTCTATCAGGGCGTTGTAGGAACTCCCTTTCAGTCTCTTATTTTACCTTGATGGGGTTCCAGACCCTTCTCTGGTATTCAGTGGCTTGCTTGTGGCCACTGCTATGAGGAGTATTTCCTCAGAGGTTTTCAATGTTCGTGCTCAGGTCCCAGACCCTTCTAGTTCTTCTATTATTCTCAGTATTCGTGCTGGGGTCCCAGTCCCTTCTCTGGTGGTCAGTGGTTTTCTCTTTCCCACTGCGACGAGGAAGATTTCCTGCAATACTCTCAGTGTTTGCTTTCGGGTTCCAGACCCTTTTCTGATTATACCCAGCAAAATCCCCACTACTGAGGCAAGAGAGAGCTTCATGAACCAGCTTCCCTACCAACCTTGCGTGCCCGCTGGGTCTCCCGTACCTCCTTTAACTTGCGTGGGATCGTGGTACGTCACTGGGGCTTCCTGGGACCGCGGGTCATCTCTCCGACTCTGCTGGTTCACTGCCCTTGCCCCATCGGCTGCATGGTACTTCTCCCATCTGTTCCTCAGCTCGGCTCTTCTGCCCAGGTACGCTCCTGCAGGACCTGTGGGGGGTGGGGAGGGGGGAGGGGACTCCCACAGCACCTAAGTGGTATGCACTTCCCTCCGGTCTTGCGACAGCACCTGGATCTCTCGTACTGGTTCACCTCCAGACTTGCTGCTAGACTCAGCGGGGTTTGACACTGCTGAGCTTGATAGGTGCGTTAGTCCATCGTCTATACTTCTACAACGTTGTGAGTCTTACACTGACAGACTGTAAAGTCCTTTGTCTATGTTGGTAACTTGATAGTCATGCCACGGCGTGCCAGTACTAGCACAGTCAATGACCTTCATGTCTCCTGTGCTCTTCTTCGTCCTAGTACCTTTGGCTTTGGTTTTATCTGTGTTACAAAAGTACATAGGTTTACTTTCAATAAAAATGGTTTTGAGCAGTGGGAAGGACCAAGGAATGCTGGAGAGTGACAACATTCAATGGGCTGTATCCCAGGTGATCGTCCTTGTCCAGAGAGGGAGATTCCCTCCCCATGAGGTTCTCCTACATTAAACCCCCTTAGGGAGACTATTGCGTAGCGGCCGCACCTGCCTGGCCTCATGGGAAAGAGCTGCCCCTCGTGGAGAAGTGATGACCCCTTGTGAATCGTCACAACACTTAACCCTAGTTTCTTAGACTATGGTTCTTTTAACTTTTAACGTACTGCTCGCCTTTTTTCCAGCAGATCACTGATGTGACTCCTGCTCCTTGGCAGAAATCCCTTGTCAGCTCCGGCAGCAGGCAGCAGAATTCACATGTCGCACATTAGTTCAATGCATGATTGTACCTGGCCTACAGACACTACCTTTCCTCTCCCCTTGACCAAAGAGAGGTACTTCACAGTGTCCTAAGGATCTTCACAGAGGTGAAGACTATGAAGCTGTGAGTACTAATTTCTTTCTACACATAACATCAGACAGTCCCCACTGGCCAACATTATTGGAGCATACCTGAACCTTGAACTTAGTGAGTAGGAAAAAAATGCTGTGGCTGTCTTTTCACCCGCAGCTTGAGGAATGTTGGAAAATGACTGACCTTAACATGGACTAAACTTGAAAAACAGTTTTGCACCTTCCTGTTGTCAGGGAAAAGGGAATGTGCCACCATGTCATGCCCATATCCTTCAAAGCCTGAGTGCGAGTACAAAATCTCATCCTGGAAAAGGCTGCTCAGAAGGAGCTGGCCCACATTGTATACTAGTAAGGATGCATCAAGAATCAGGGTGACATCGCCTGTCCTTTTGTTTCGATGTTCTTCTCCAGACAAATCTGTTACAATGCATACCTCAGCCGAAACGCTAATAATGCCCCAGTGCTATCATACTGTACACTGGGAAATAGGCCTCAGAAATGTAGGCCTTTGCCACTGAAGCCTATGAATACTAAGCCTATGAATATTTACCCTTCATTTTTGAGTCTCTGATCCTTAAACACTGTTTGCAGATACATCTTTGATCCTATGTAACAGACAAGTTTAAGCAGGAATAAACGTTTCATTCAAGTTGCGAGCTACTAGCCAAGCATAAAGTGTCTCATCCCCTCTATTCTGCACATGCACACCGTCTCCCACGCACCAAGAGTCAATTATGATTTACCAATGGCTAGTGTTGATTGCAGTGTTGTAGGCCCATGCTTGGATTGGCCTATAGGGCAATGCTCGAAACAAAAACCCAAAATGCCAGTGTGGGCCCGTTTTTTGGGTCAAAGTGTGACACTTTTTTTGGCCAATGTGGGCCAGCTGGATGAGTTATTTCACTATGCGGCTAGTAGTTTTGACCACTGTTGCTAAATACATATTCTTTAAATTGCACAATTTGCATCACATGTTATCCCAAAACTCCCCCTTGGGTACTATTCAAACAGTCTGCCACAAAAGGAATGAATTGCCATTTGAAACTGTGGGCCACTTGTTCATTGGTGCCAGAGACAATTAAATGCCCTAGTCCAACCCTGTGGAGGCCTGCTGCAAGTATACAAATTAACAAAAAAAGCTCCCCAACTGCAGTGCAGTCTCCCCATAATTATGTATGCATGTTTAACAGATATTTTTATAATGTGCAATATTTGAAAACATGTCAACTAAAAAGAGAACTAAAGCCTTCAAAGTAGAGCCTTCTTTTATTGAATCTAGGAAGAACCGCAGCTTAAATAATGGCACTAAAGTAACGAGTGGGTTAGAACTTTACTAAGCAAGTGTTTAAGAGACATCTCATCTTTGATGCAGACAGTGAAATGATAATGTTTGAAATCGAGTTATGTTGCCTAGGGGAGAAGCAGCGAAAGGGCAGTGATGCAATCCGCAAGGTTATTTATTTGGAACCGCTTTACAGACTAAACCATCTCTAGAGACTGAATATACTGTTAGGAGACCATGGAAGGGTTGAAGGACACATATGCTGTGATAGGTTACCTATTTTTGCCAGGTGTTTGCTAAGCATGCCAGGAAGTTGAAGATGTAAGATTGACTGACTGAAGTCTGGAAACTGAAAATTGACTCACCACAGGAATGGAACAAACAGTAGCTCTGTCTCTCTGCAGCAAGCCACTGCGACTCAATCACTACCAACATACATCATAATGATCAAACATGCGGAGGAAAGGAAATGTCCATTCATGATCTCCCAGAACAAAAAAATGTAACATCACCACTTGAACTAATTAAAATGAGATTAATTACGCAGTGTTACCAAGAAAGCTTGCGATTGCAATCAATTGTGCTCTGAGACTCAAAAAACACAGCAAGGAGAAGATTTTGTCATGAGATTTACAATTCGGTTTAGTCTAACCGGAGTATGAAGAGAGTTGGGAGCATTACTAAGCCTTCCTTGAACATACTCTAAAAGCCCGCTTACTGGCACTGATAGAGAACGGGTACCATCATACAAGCAAAGCACAACATTATCGCCCCAGCATCCTCACAACATGGGGGAAATCCTACAGTCACTGCCCTCATGCAAATAAACCAGAGTTCTTCTCTAGATAAGCAGCATAAACCAGAGTGCATCTCTAAATTAGCTGCAACGGAACGTGTTCCAAGTGCACAGACAGTGTGCTTTATGTGGAGATGACCTTCCAAGGACCCAAGTGCTATCCAAAGTTAAACATCTCCATTGTTTTTTAGTCTGAGTTTTTCTTTTGGTTGTATTCAGTCCAAGAAATATGGGGAATAAGTGGGGGGGCGGGAGTAGGGCATGGGGATGTGTGTGTAAATAAATACTGTTGTAGGAAGAGGCGTTGCATTCACTGTAGTGAGATATAGGGGGGAAAACAAGATTAGTGCTATAGAGGCTTGGGAAGATTAGAACCAATCTGAATGTCTATACGTACAAGTTAAAAGATGGAAACTAACCCCTACAAATTGTGAATCTGGAGTTTGTGTCTTAAAGTTGAATAGGCTATGGTGTGCCATAAGCAGGGACTTCACCTAAAAATGAAAATTATAAACCCACCAGTGGGTAACGCAAACTATTGTCTTCATGGAGAATGTTTATCTCTGGCCAGAAAATGTGTTTACTTCTTGTTGAGGTGCCCATCCAGACACACTTCGCTTCAGTGCCTGGTACATAAGGAAGTGAACTTCTTCAAAGCGGAGGTAGAATATTTAGAAAACAAGGTGGGTGAAACCCAGCAGCAAGGCTGAGCACAGAGTTCCTTTATGTGGAAGTAAGACTAGGTTCTGAAGCCTTCAAAGTAGAGCCTTCTTTTATTGAATCTAGGAAGAACCGCAGCTTAAATAATGGCACTAAAGTAAAGAGTGGGTTAGAACATAACTAAGCAAGTGTGTAAGAGACATCTCATCTTTGATGCAGATAGTGAAATGATAATGTTTGAAATCGAGTTATGTTGCCTAGGGGAGAAGCAGCGAAAGGGCAGTGATGCAATCCGCAAGGTTATTTATTTGGAACCGCTTTACAGACTAAACCATCTCTAGAGACTGAATATACTGTTAGGAAACCATGGAAGGGTTGAAGGACACATATGCTGCGATAGGTTACCTATTTTTGCCGGGTGTTTGCTAAGCATGCCAGGAAGTTGAAGATGTAAGATTGCACCGCAATGGAAAGCGAAAGCTGCTGAAGTGGAACGAGCGAGTGCTTTCATTGCATACTATGTCACACTGTCTTTTACTAAGATTGTGTCATCTATTAGTAACTGTGAAAAATAGCATGCACAAAGAAACATTTTTTCTGAGATGGGTGTTGTACTGATAGTCAACATGTTGGTGCAGATTTGTTTGGCTTTTCTAAAGTATTAACAACCAAGAGTGCGGTCTTAACTATGTACGGGTACCCGTGGAAGGTAAACCAGTAGATAAGCAGCAAGTGTTGGCAGCAAGTAGACGTGAAAGTATAGTTTACTGAGACCAAACAAGTGTGACTGAGGCAGCGTGCAAAGCAGCCTGACAGCCCACCTGGTTTGGGGCAGAAATAGAGCACACGTCCCATATGAATAATTAGCTGGAAAGTTATGACCCACCAGTCTAAGGAAAGAGAAGGAATCCTACTTTCTTCAGCTCATTTGATTACTGAAAAACACTCTGCCTGATACAAAAGGCCAACAAGAAAACTTCTAAAGCTTGGACATTGGAGTGAAAGAGCTAGAACAATCAACATGAGATTGCCCAACTTCTTGCGTTTTCTAGGTTGGTGGTCTGGAGTGGCCACCATTACCTACTGTGACAAACCATGGGATTCAGTCAGTTCTCCCCAGGGGGGAACCTTTCACTGTGAGGCTAGGGAGGTGAGTTTGCTAGGTGTTACCTTCCCTATGGGTAGAGGCAAGCAGGACCTCGCTGGGAGAGACTCCCACTCCCCCACCCCTCGGGACGAGGACTCCCATTCCGATGAGGAACTCCCTAAATCCATCATCTATAAACCATCACTGATAGCACCTAGCCAAAGAAAACAGGAAGAGCAAGATGAGGTTTGTTATTGTCATATGGAAACTGAAACCCTGAATAAACATGAACAGAAATACTTAATCAATACTGAGAATGATCATGCAAGTAATACAGAGTACTCATCTGACAGGCAAGAAGGACTTACATCAAGGATGAGTCACGGGAGAGAGAGAAGCCAGCATGCTTAATATCAGCTGTGCGAGGAACGCTGAAGCAGAGTAGGACGTGCTCCTTCCCAGCGTGTAGGGAAGCTGGTGTGTAAACCCTATAAGGGTGCAATACGAAGCGAGAGACACAGAAGGATTAAAGCCTCAAACGAGCATCATCATCCATGGTGGTGGCGTGACCGAGAGTCGGTGGACTGGGAATTCTATTAACTACGCCAAGGCCACTTACCCAACTACAGTCCGAAGTGGGTTCCAAGAAGAAGAGAAGGAAACCGAGAGCAGAGAAGCCTACCTGACACAGATGAGAGCATCCTGTCCTGAACGCAGGTCCAGTGACGCTTACCCTTAGAGTCAAAAGGTAACAGGGAAGGCGCGAGACCCAGAAAGGGACACCGAGAATAACAAAGAAAAGCATAGTCGTCCATGTGGAGTTAACGTTAACGTCACTGGAGAAAAGTGCAAATCTACAGAAAAACACTCATACTCGTCTTAGTAAAGACGGAATAACAGTAAAATTTAAGAATCAATATTGAAACACTGATAGTCGTTCCAGTAGGGAACGAGTAGTAGAGAATAAGGAAAACTGGAATACTCATGCTCGTCCCAGTAAGCACAAAGAGGTGGATAACATTAATAATCATTACTGGAACACACACACTCGGCCCAGTAAGAGAAGCGTTGGAGAGAAGTGAGAATTGTTATGGGAAACTTCATACTCGTCCCAGTAACTACCAAGTGGTGAAAGAATATCAAGTGGTGAAAAAGAGCGAGAATCATTTGGGAACAATCGTACTTGGCCCAGCCAAGTCAAACAGTGGACATTGAATAAAGGAAAATCCTCAAGTTTAGCAAACCAGAAAAGAGGGGGAAACAAAGTATGAAGGAGACTGTTGAAAAACAAAGCCCAATATCTTGATCATAGTAGTTACCAAGACTACCTGCAAATACTTTACTAAAAATGAACTTGCTGAGAAGCAGACCACAGGAGAAGGGAGTCATTCTCCTGTGCCTTAGTTCTTTTGATGGTGGCGGGGACAGGTCAGATTAAATTTGGACAGAGGACAGTTCTTCCTTTTGGACTCACTGATGACTGAACCTCTAGTTAGTTTGTGTTAGGTAGGGAAAACCATAGCCTGGGGAGAGATATGAGTTTTCACACTTTTCTTTAATAAAGAATATTCCAAAAGAGAAGACAAAGTCCCTGTCCTTCATCTGACCAGCCACACTACATTTTGATTGTGTCAGAAACCAGAAGGTGTCTCACCCCTAGTCCTAGAGAATCTGTCATCCAGGTGGCCAAGACACGGCCATTGTTTTTGGATCCAGTTCCTGTGGATGGACCAGTGCAGGAGGATCACCTGGGTGAGGGGTCTTCGGGGAGTGGGAGTGGGATGCCGGATGACAAGACGCTGTATCCCCTTCCCCGTAACACCTTTACCCCATTCTACCAGGTAGGATACATAGGAACTCTACCCCCCAACCCACTTTCCCTACACAAACACTTTCACACAGACAGCCCGCTCTGGGAGAAAACAGACTAACACCTGAGCAGTATACATGACGTGTCCCAATACAATGGTCAGGCAATTACTGACCATCACTCACACCCGACTTCCATTAAGCTTCCCTGCACAGATAAAAGGCGGAGCACAAGAGCACACTCTGAGCAAGGCAAAGCACATGAGGAAACAGCAGTTTGAGAAGGTAGCTGAACGAGAAAAGAAAGATGGCAAAACAGGAGGGGATCGCAAGGAGTGAAATTCCCTTGACCTTTCAGACAATGAACCATTACTTTCAAGAGCACTCGAGATTGAAAAGTGTGAGACCAGGAAACCAGGCTGAAGAATCCTATTGTGTGTCGGAGATTCCCACTAATCAAGGAAGGGAGAAGCAGCAGCCGCCGTGGTACTGTCGTTGGCTTCAAGAGCAAAGCAACATCAGTGTAATCAACACAGCCTATGAGTTGGGGCGAATGATACAAGACTGGTCTGTATTGAAGCCAAGGTTGCAAGCAGCAACATTGTGTGGCTTGCGCTGGAACAAACATTGTTGAAACGCGTGTCATAAAAGATGCAAATAAAGTTGGACTGCTGTTGAGTGTTTGAACTTTGAAAGGCAAGATACTGTACCTTTGACAGAGTGGTTCGGCACCGCGTGTGTGCTCATTCGAAGGTCTCTATAAAGGTATCCAGCTGAGAAGTGGCAGAAGTGAACGTTAAAGGGTTATATTGAGAAGAGAACAAAGAATTGTGAATCAAAGTGGTCCAGCAACGGATCAAGCAAAGTCCTGCGCACAGTCGAAAGTCTTTGATTTTGATAGAGTAAACAAAGTTTGGAAAATTAGATAAATGAGGTCTGAGCCCGGCAGATGGAGACCAATTGAGGGTTTTGTGTTAAAGTGGGTCTGAGCCTGGCAGAGGGGGACCTGGGGTGAACAGTGAATCACCAGAGAAGTTGTGCATATGAGAATCCTGAGGAGAAAGGAACTTTGAATGTATGTTTGTTGCATCAGGCCCTCTGAAATAAGAGACTTTGAATGGCAAAGAGACTTTGGCACAGAAGGTTCCGATACTAAGATTTTAAACTGCATCATCGTGCTAGAAAAGCCACAGTATGTGCTAAGTTAGAGTGTGCCGCCTTGTCCCATGCTGAAAACGTGGGGAAGGGAAGCTAACGGCTTCCTGACTATCCTGACATATTTCTTGAACACTTTTCTTTTGCACAACATTGTTTCTAACAGCATTTGTATTTAGAAGTAAGGATTGGCAATAGGTTTATTAGTATAGGCCTGTTTTTTTTTTTTACAAGACACCACTAGGACTGCGTTATTATTATTTAATGGTTGTAGCTTGCTCCCATCTTTAGATTTAATATTAGATAGGCATTTGTCAAACCCAATTGTAGTTCAATAAACACCCTTGAACTGTGATCACTTGTGTCTGTCTTCACCGTTTGATACCATGCCTTCCTTACAATTCCCAAACTACTTTAGGCAAGGAAGAATGTCCATCCATAAATATATGAAGTACATGCATACTGGCAATAACTGGTTTGCAGAATGGCTTTACCAGCCATTTGTTCTGATGAGGTACATTTAATCCAGTCCAGAGAGACAGAACACTAACAAAAACATGTTTTTCTCCGAAATACAGACTGTCAAACAAGAAAGTTGCTATGTGAGCACCAACCCCGCCAGCTCAGCTGAATTTCCTATTGCAGCAATGACAGTGCATGCTATGGCATAGTTTTCAGTACACAGCATGGCACAAACCAAGGGTACACATTGATAAACTATTTGTTGATCCTCACAAATTCATTATTTTAATTCTAACAAACAGAACAACGATTACTTCTAGTTTTATTGGTGCACATCACAAACTAATTTATCATGCTTAAACAACAGGGGTTATCATTATCCAACAATCCAACTAAGGCTTAGCTGGCGAGTCGAATTTGATCTGCATGTCTTCGGGGCAGACACTAAATCACTGAGATATCTAACATGCTTTACATATGCCAAAAGCGATTTTAAAGAGAGGTGTGAGCCAATGCTGGATGACATGTGCTGTTCAGTTAGAAACCGGATACACAGCTCAGTCGGCTGGAGAAGTTGGTCCAGAAGCCAGTGTGGTCCCATCCCATGATAAAAAGTGTTATCCCATGAAGCTGGGAAATGTAGAGGGATGGGTTGGTGTGAAGTTAACTTCGGCTAGATCACAGCTAAAATGGAGTGGCGCAAAATCAGCAACTGAACGCTAAGAGACCTGGAATGGACATGGGAATAATCATGGTGAAGGGCAAAGGGTACTAGAGAGCACCTAGATTCTACAGTGTCAGCACAGGTAGGGAAATGGCTGCTAGAGGGGCCCAATGACCACTTCCTGCTTAAACATGCATACACCAAAGCGTTTTCAGCAACATGAAAGATTTTCCTTCAAGTAAGGCGTAATGTCGACTTAGGGCGAACTGCGTGCAATTTCTTTTTAAATGAATTGGAAAAAGAAAAATGTATTCTGTGAGCTGATAGAGATCATCTTATTGTCACCACCCTGAAATGTCCCTTTAATACACTGTAGGATGATTTTGGTGTTTATATTGCGCACATCCAAACTGAGCCAAGCAGAAACCTGCATCTAGGCACAGATGTTCAATTCCCAGAACAATAAATTACGACATTAAAAAGGCAGAAAATGATTGGAACAAGAGGGTTTTCAATTTTCTTTTACAAAGAATCAGGGTAGATGTCTTCAGGTGTTCGGCAGGCTATGCATTCAAAAACCAGAAACTTGAAAAAACATCGGTTACCCCGAAAATGTAGTGAGAAGCTCGGATATTTTGCCTGATCGAGCGGCGAGAGCGCGTTGGATGATAGAGGAGGATTTTGAGGCCAACTAACTAGGTGCCAAAACCATAAATACATTCATGAATTAGGCAAAGAGTCCTAATCTCAGTTCTTTGTTGAATAGGCAACCAATGTAATTTCCTGCGATGCAGAGACACTGATGCAGATTTAGAAAGACTATGTTCAGGACTAACCGCAGCGTTCTGGCCAACTTGGAGTTGATGTAACCGACTCAAAGGCATCCCTAAGAGAAGAGTGCTGCAATAGTCAATTTTAGAATTGATCATTGTCCCCACAACCACAGGGTGATCAGATTCAAGAATAAATGGCAGAACAGATTTTAATAGCCTAAATTGATAATAGACAGATCTGAACCCTTCTGTAACATGAGCTTTACAGCTCAGACATGCCTGCCATATACAACCTATTTTTTTTACCTTATAAGAAAAGGAGGTTTCAGCGTCTAAAATGGAAGGACAGGGAGAGTCGTATCAAACCTAGCAAAAATATCCATTAACGCCTTAATATAAATGTTGAACAAAATTGGGGAGAGGGGCAACCAATGAGGCACCCCGAAAAGAACAAAAAGGTTCCCAATTTGACAGCGTGGGTTCTACCTGAAAGAAAAGAAGAAAACCACTTGAAGGAATCATCCGAAACCCGAGCAACCTCGGTTAGACTAGCCAGGAGCTACCCGAAATCAACCGTATCAAAGGCCGCTGACAAGTTGAGCATGATTAACATGCTCATGTCTCCTTCATCAGCGGCCGTAAGAATGCCTTTCCAAACAGCCACTGCAAGCGGTCTGCCTCTTTAGGACAATCTTTGATGATTTGCAACACTTGCTTCCATCAATCCTGAAACAATGATTTCATATTCAGGGTTTTAAGTGCAGCTGAAGCCCATTTTATTCTATTGAGTGCTCTCACCAGGCCAGCCTATGAACAACAAAAAAGGTTCAATGTTAAACACAAAAACTGAAATGTTACGGAAGAAACAGAAAGCAGGGTAGTAAAACAAACCATAAGTACAGTATCACAATTACCCTGAAAGTGGCTTCAGAAAATGGTGAAGACAACGAAACTACAAAATAAATTAATGAGCCTCGTATCTACTGCAAAAACTGCACCGTCTTTGCAGGCGGAAGTCTAATGTATGTGTTTCAAGAGGAATGCATTTTCAGAGTTGAGCTCCAACAATGAGTAAGCCTAACCTCCACACTCAAGTCTTCTAAAAGTAGGCATCACCGTAAGCCAGATAGAGAAAGGTCAGAGACTTAGCAAGAGCCTATCATCAAAGGTAGGGACCGATTCTGTGGAAAGCATATGCATTTCAAATATTAAAAGTGCACAAATGCAACAACTTCAGCTTGAGGCTAATGAAACCTATTCTAGTTAAAAAGGTAGAGATCATGTCACTCTGCATTTGAGCAGCACTTGTGGCCAATCATTTTGTACTCTTTGGAAGACCGCGTTGTCATTTCTCAAAGTGCAAAAGAGAGACAATTTCCAAAATATAATCTTGCATTACAAACTCTAGATTCTTTACTAGGGTTCACAATTTCTCAAAGACTTGTCAGCCTCTGAACACCTTGTCAGGATTTACCATCCCTCTGCGGCTTGGCATCGACCTTCAAGGGAAACACACTGTATCCTGGCAAAGGACTCCCAAGCCTCTCAGCCTATCACACAAGCCGTTCACAGAAGCTTCTCCAGGCTCTTTGTAACACTCACCTGGTATCCACGGGAACGTCACTCAGCCTGTTCTGACTTCTTACGACCTCGAACCCTTCCCTGGAGTCTACTCGACTGGAGACTGGGCCTGAAACACAGGATTGGTAGACTTTAACTCCCTATTGTCTCTGTGTGCTTGAACCCCTTCTTCCCCGGGGTCCAACCCTTCCCTTTGATCCACAGCTCACCTTGTTTTTTTGGAAAGTGTGCTCTCTGTCCTGCTTTCAGCCCAGGAGATTGATGCAGGCTCGTTGCTGCCTAGTTACTTCACTGGCAAGAGTCCGACAGGTAAGTATAATGAGTCTTTTGAACAGTTCTCTAACTTCGTTCCTTTCCTTCCTTAGATGATGGCCGGCGTCTGGGGATGGCGATGTGCTGCTGAGATGAGTAGCGCTGAAGGCGAGTGAGAGCGCGATGCACGATGCAACCCTTTCGTATTTGTATTGAACTGAGTTCTTTTTCTGTGTCTTTTAGGTGCCGCGACGTTTTCATCGTGGATGCAGGTTATGAAGAAGAAATGCGGTGAGTAAGCGCGGTATGCGGCACCTCTAGATGTTTCCACGCTAACCTGGAGTGGCTTTTCCCTCTTGCAGATGGATGAGAAGTTCCGGAGACAGAGTTCCCCCAGAGCGGCTGGGATTCAGTTGAGCGTTTGAAGCTCGTACAGTCTTTAAAAATAAGCGAAGATTTGCTGAATGCTTACTAATGCCTTTTTTTCTGTTCTTTTCCCTTTTCCTTAGGAAGCGGCGTGCCGGGATGGGAATGACACCGCCGAAGATGCCCGCAGAACAGAAGAAGCAATGAACGATGGGCAGAAGCGCCGCAAGGTAAGGCTGTTCCTAACGGTGTTCTTGTACTTACAGGAGCTGAGCGCAGAAGAAAGATGCAGGCCTACTGGAGACCGATCCGAACACGGCGAGTGTCACGCTGCAGGTGCAGAAAACACAAAGCATGTTTCTCAGCCTGGGCGTGGCTTAAATAGTCTGGGTATCCCAGGTGTCTCTGGGCTGAACCACACCCAAAAGACTAGACTGCACATGCAGTTCTGGGAACCGAAATATGCGGGGGCATCCATCTTGTCCCCATCAATGCACTACAAGTCCAATCCCCAAAGTTATCCTATGGGAGTGAGTGAGCCTGGTGCCACAAGCGCCAAGTCTGACTCCAAGTGGGTCTTTGGAGGGATGGAGAGGCCCTTGAGGGCCATGTAGGTGATTGTGGCCTGGCTCCAGCCTGACATCTTGGAGGGCTGGGGACATGAGGGGCAGGAATCATGACAGCCTTGCACGCTACAACAGGCAGTTCTGAGAAGATTCTCAAGCCTCTTGGCTTTTTCAGGATACCACATCACCTCTCTGAGACTTGAATCAGTCAATTTCTGTAGTGTGCAACTATAATGCACGAGTTCCAGTTTCCACAGTTCGCTGTGAGCGCTGCAGCTTTCTGCCCGGTTCAGCATTTCCCCTTTGTTCAGCACCTGTAGTTTGCACCCGGCACACACATTTCAAGAACTGCTAACGGCACTGCTGCTGGTTCTCAAACATTCTGTACTGTGCAGTCGCACTGGTCCTCATATTTCTCCACCCTCCGACCCATCTGGTCAGGAGATTCCACCATATTTTTGTATGTGCATTGCTTCTGTAGGTTTTTGTTCCAGTCTCCTTCCCAGGGTTCTCAGCGGTTGCTTCCCTGTCACATGAAGGGTAGACCAAAGACAAAAGCCCTAGCTGCCATAGATCCCATTTGGTATAGTTAGATTTAATCGCAGAAGATTTGCACAAAGATGATTTCATCAAATTCTTTTCAACGAATTTCACTGCAAATGTTTGTGGCGAAGGGTCAGGTGGGGCGAGGGTAATAAAGGTGGGGGGGTTTGCGGGCGGTTGAAATAGCACCAATTATACAGCTGGGTTTGAACCTGGGCACCCAGCTGAAGGTGAGCAGAATGGTAGTGGACTCATGATCTGCTATCTTTGACGATTTCTGATGACTCACAGTCAATGCTCGGGTCTTTACAAGGCGAGTGGTCAAAGGCAGAAGTTCCTCTAACCCATCAGTGGTTCGAGTGAGGCTGAACATGTACAAGCAAGACAGCTGTGGTGCTATGGGCAAAGATCATGCAGGTATGCCAAATAACTACTGCTGTTTGGTGTGCCCCTGATGCCACATGATGCAGGCTTAAGAGGCACACAAGATGATATCTGGTACTAATAACTGTATACACCACTCTCAAAGATAGGCAGAGGCCATGATTTTATGATACATCTGTATCCCACTTACTCACGCATAGGAGCAAAGCATGGCTAGTGAGCACTGTACTAGATTTTACACAGGGGTCCCTGGTTTGGACACCACAGGAGTACATCTGCCCATAGGAATTATGCAAATGTTGCTACCAACCATTGAATGCCTGACAGCCAGCTGTGCAAGGAGGCTAGTGTAGGGAAATATTTTCTAGGAGTACCCTGAGGATCTCGTAGGGGGCGACACAGGCTATAACTGGTCCGCGTCAGCGCGGCCAGTTTTAGAAAAAATTTGTTACGCCTCAGTGCAGGCCGTATTGCATTTGAGCAGTTATTTAGAATGCCTTAATCTATTTTAAATTGATTATAATTGATTTTATTGAATGAGATTGACCAAGATTGATTTATTCTGATATATATATGTGTTTTACAAAAAATGTAATTGAGGTGTTGCATTGAAGTGTTCTGTTGTGATACAGTATTCTACAATATTGGAACGCTCGCTGCTTAGCCTGCTCCTAGTCCCAGGAACTCACTGTGTTTATATTTACTTACCCTACACGGACAAGCAGTCTGAGGACTACAATCCCCAACAAGCCCTCTGTGTCGCATACCAGTAATATCATCGGACTGCGACACAGGCTATAACTGGTCAGCGCAAAGCGCTGACGCAAAGCCTGTTTTAGCCTGTTTTTGCCTGGTCTGCAGTCGGCAGGAACCGCTGCCGGTCAAAGCATTTATCAGGTATTCTCTCTTAACTATTTGTAATCTAAGTTTCATCAAGGATTGACTCACATGATGATTCATTTTGTATATAGTACCACTGAACTGAAAGTTCTTGACAACTCTTTGGGCAGTATTACTCTAAGGGCATTAAATAAAATTAGAAGTGCACAGATTTTTAAACCTTTACTGCAACTTCATCCTATTAAAAACACGATAATTAATCATTTCAAAGCAGCATTAGTGAACGCCAGATCTGCTGTGGCCCGTACTACCGAAATTGCATAACTTATTCATTCTTATGATCTAGATATACTAATCACAGAAACATGGTTTTCCGAGTCCTCCCCCAGCGTATTTCATGAGCTGGTTCCGGGTGGCTACTTAATTAAACATATCAATAGGACATTCCGAAGAGGTGGAGGAATTGCAATTATTCATATGGCCACACTTGATATCTCCCACCTAAACACTCTTGATTGGGGAGATGAATCTCAGGTGGGACTAATGACTTTTAAAATGTCACCTAAATCTACTATTCATGTAGTATTAGCATACAGACCACTTGGACCATGCAAACAATTTTTAGAAAATGTAGATGCCTTTCTTAGTGGTGAAGGGAGTAAGTATAAAGAGCTGCTCTTGGTGGGTGATTAGAATATATGGCTGGATGATCAAACAAAACCAGATTCTAAAGAACTCTGGGATTTGCTTAACGCTCATGACCTTCATCCTTTGGGCGTTAATTCCTCGCATGTAAAGGGCCACTGTTTAGATGTGGTCATTACACGTGGTGGATTCACAACTATGAAGGATGTTATGCCAGTTCATTGGTCGGATCACTTTGTAAAAAATGTTGTATTGAGTATGTCTAACCAGGCCAAACCCAACACCAAGACTAGACAGGCTTCCTATTCTCGGAAAGGCAGAGACTTAGACAAAATTGCTGGCATTGAAATTTCTGTGTCCCTTGATTCCATTGACCCCACTGTTCCATGTGAGGAATTTTTCACTATGGGATTCTCAGTTTTGAGCGTTATCTGTAACAAAGCAGCTCTGCAAAAACCAAAAGCCGGGAAGGTCTCTCAACCTTGGTTCTCAGCCAATTTACAAGAACTACATAAACTGGTTGGTAGGACCAGCCAGACCTGGTTTAAAAAGCCTACTTCAGAAAATAAAATCAAAGCTAAAAAAGCCCTGTTGGGATATAAACTGGCTATTTTTTCGGCTAAGAAAGATTTCCTGGGGAAAAAATTGCAGTCCGCTAGCAACCAGCCGAGAGAACTGTTCTCTATCATATCTAGGTTCTGTAATCCAGACTGTAAAAATGCAGTGCCTGATTTCACCGAAGCAAGAGCTAATCTGTTCAACTCTTTCTTCATAGATAAGATCAAACAAATAAGGGCAGGCATTGAACAGACAGTCTCTACAAACCCACCGATATGCATAATTAATCTTGCGGTATCTAAGCTTGATAGTTACCAAAATCAGACTTTATTATCTGCTTTTGACTTTCACCCAGTTGCCAAAGAAGATATCTATCAACTCATTACGACTCTTAAACCCACAATTGATTCTCTCTCTCCCCTACCAGCCTTTGTAGCCAAATAATTGGCACATGAGCTAACCCCATTTATCACCACTTTTGTTAATAAGTTTCTATTAACTGGGATTGTTCCGGAGAGCCTAAAGCTTTCCATCTTCTCACCCTTATTGAAAAAAAACATCACTGGACGTAGAGGTTCTGCAAAACTACTGTCCCCTTGCAGGGCTGCCATTCTTGAGAAGATGGTCACAAATCAGCTCCAAGAGTTTGTTGAACACAAATTATTATTAGACATATTCCAATCAGGATTCCGACCAAAATATGAAACTGAGACCGCCCTCCTAGTAGTACAGGATGAACTGTTGAAGGCCGTGGACCAAGGGGAGCTCACACTCCTGGTAATGCTGGACTTGTCCGCGGCCTTTGATACAGTAAATCAAGAAATCCTCCTGGAACTACTACAGGAGGTAGGAAGAGTCTCTTATTCAGCATTGAAATGGTGCAAGTCTTTTCTGACTAATCGTCAGCAGCATGTGAGATTGGGGGAGTTCCTGTCGGACCTCATCTGTCTGAGCTTTGGAGTCCCGCAGGGATTCTCCCTGTCGCCATTGCTGTTTAATCTATATATCAGACCTCTTCTGGAAATTTTAAGACGTTATGGGTTGGCTTTCCATTCATATGCTGACGATGCCCAGACATTTGTACGAATCACAGACTTTCAGGAAGCATTTAGCAAACTGGGGCAATGTTTGGCAGAAGTGAGCAGCTGGATGTCGAAAAACTATCTACAGATCAATGCTGCCAAGACCGAACTTATATTATTCGGACCCAAGCACCTGCTGACGGCTGCCAAGAAATTGCCTGTTCCAACATTGCTGGGCAAAAGTTTAAAATTTGTATAAAAAAAATCAGTGGGATGTATGTGGCAAGAAGATCTTGCCAGTGAAACACAGGTGGGAGCCAAGACTAAAGCAGTCCATTTTGTCCTGAGAATGTTACGTGTTACGTGAAGCACTTCCCTACACTCCCAAAGAGGATCATGCTTCTGTGGTAGGGGCGTTGACCAGTGCCCATCTTGACTACTGCAAGCCAATTGCTGGGTATCCCTTCCAAACAGCTCCAACAACTTCAGAGAGCACAGAATGCGGCTGTCAGACTGATATTTAAATTAAAAAATCCACTCATGTGTCCCCATACCGCCGGGAGCTACATTGGCTTCCAATTGCTGACTGCATTAAATTCAAGAAAGCTTGCATTATTTTTAAATGCATAAATGGCATTGCTCCTCTGTATCTAAGAGAGCTAATTCAGCCATATCACCCAATGAGACAACTACGTTCTAGCAACAGTCACCTCTTGATCATTCCTCATTCAGTCTATACATCTCGAGGTAACAGAAGATTCTCTGTTTTTGGTCCCAGGTTGTGGAATTCCCTACCCCTACAACTTAGGACCATGAGCTCTCTCCTGCAATTCCGCCGAGCACTGAAAACCTCTCTCTTCAGGTAGATGGCCCCCTTTTTTGGTGGGGGGACCTCGTTTTGATCCATATCATCTGCCTCTGCTGATGTCATCTGCTCCAAAATACGAACAAATTCGTCATGCGCGTGTTACAAATAAAACATTTTTTAAAAAAAATCAAACAGTCAGTATTTGCATCACTGACAATGCAACAGGATCGCGGCTCCCATTAGCAGGGAGAGAGAGCGAAAAGGTCACATAAACCAGAGAAGGGCAGTCAAAAATACACAAAACCACGCACCAGAGTAGAACAATGGGACTTTGTCTCACAGCAAGAGACTGGTCTAAGAGAAAAACAATCGCTTATTTTACTGACTGGAGGAGGACAATTGTGTATGGATGTCAATTAGGTCCTAAGTGAAAGGACCACAGGTTGATTGGCAACACCTGCCACTTATGTTTAAAAAATATTGGGTTTCAATTGATTTACAGACATCCGACAATCAATATCATTGAGACAGGACGCCTTTATGAAGCCGCCGAACTTACACAGCTGTCTTTGGAGGAAAAGGGTTTGTGGTTTTTCAGCATTACAACGAGTTTGAAGGAATCGCTACCTTTTTGAGTAGTTCCTTAAAACATGGTCAATTAAAAAAGAAACACACAGAAAGTATCTGAAAGCCAAATTATGCTATTGGAAGAATATATATAGTGTGAACCTAGCTCTTGAAGCAGCATGTGCAACGAAACATCAGAAGGGAAATGCAGTGGTGGGGGTCAGGTGGGGCTGATGGAATATATTTGTCCAAGTCAGTTATCTGTCTGGTGTTTTAAGAGAGCAGGATCTTCATCTCTTTCCTCGGGCTGCAAGTCTGGAAGGGAGTGGGAGTGGGCATGGGTGTGGCAGGACAATGCTTTGTTTCGCCTAGGAGGATGACCGCTTAGCTCCTTGTGCTGCCTTCAGGGATGGAGAGATTTTCTTCTAGGCATAATGGGGAATTGCTCCTCATGACCTTGTAAGTGATCTGGGTTGTCTTAATTGTGATACGAGCCTGAAGGGGAAGCCAGTGGAGCTCTGAGGATGTACCTAATGTGGTTACATTTCTTTGTTCATGCGATGAGGCAGGCTGCAATTGTTTAACACTTTCGGGAGGGGTGCAGAGGGGACGCAGGTAGATCTATATTAAACTTTCTGTTTGTATCACTTCCAGGGACCACAAGGGAAAACTGCAGCTATTTAGGCCTATATGCTGCATATGTACTTTAAATGACATTTCTTCTCTTGTGTATTCCTTTTTGGAGTAGACATAGATCGTCTGGGCCTCCAAAACTGGACACACTCACTATAAGCCATTAGGCATTAGAGACAAAAAAGACAGATGTCACTTTCCCCTCTTCACTTTCAAGATGGTCTGTCCCTCCCCTGCCAAATCACGTTTCCACCCAAAAGTGAGCTCAAATGCACCCTTCTTCCGAGAGGAACACTAAACTTCATGATCTCTTGGGAGCCTGCAGCTCACAGGGAGTGTTTGCTGAAAGTTGAGAAAGATACCCCCACAAGAACATTCTTGAATAGTTTAGTACACTTCAAGAGCTAGGATAAATCCAAAGATAGACTTTTGCAAGGATTCAAATATAACAATAATAATTTAGCATTTATATAGCGCTACGAACCCTCAGGCATCTGAGCGCTACTTATTGTTACCCACAGTGTGTGGTGCTCATTTATTGACCTCGGAAGGATGAAAGGCTGAGTTTGGCGCTGCCGGGATATATGCAGAAATATCATGAGAACCTACAAGGCCTTGAGACTGTCTTCCCAGGGTTACAGCAGGAAACAATGCCAGCCAGAACCTACGTCAAGGATCGGTGCTGGAAGCCCGGTTGTGAAATTTGGGTTCAGACACTTGACACTGCACACTTCACTCCCATGCGCCTTTGTTACTCGACTGTAATGAAGATTGTTTAAGATCATCGCGTGAGCGCTTTCTAAACAACGCCACCGATTAATTCATAATGGAACGGGAAAACTTTCCCCAGGATGAATGAAGAGAAAGGGCCAGAATGTTACAGTCAGGAAAGGTGAGGAGACAGAGGGCGACATGTAATCAGGAAGAAAGTCGCCCTCAAGGAAATGTCTGCAAGATAATACAAGTATGGAAATATAAAAGGAAAAGTAAAAAAAAAAAACACTAAAAATACAAGAAAGTGAATTAAAAAAAAAAGCCCTTGCTTGAGGCAGAAGGCCCATGCTTGACCTTTTCAATTAGAGAGGATATAAATACATTCAGGTGTTTTTGGGGTTACACGGGATTAAGCCTGGTACCATATGAATAGCCAGTGCGCATGGGGTGAGGGGTGTAAAACATCAAAGACTGAAAGGTGTTCCCAACATACCTGATGCTTGCCGTGCTGACACTTGAGTCCCTCCTGCTGGCAAGGTAGCTCCGAAGGGCTCGAGTCGCTCACATTTCTATACCCGGGACTGGGTATGACGTACTCCTGTCCTAAATCGATATCTTTCATCTTCTGTTTGCATCAGTCTCGGGGTGGCTAGTGCTTTGGTACACCTTTGGGGTTCTGCAGAGAAGGAAGAGAAAGAAGCCAAGTCACGCAGGTCCAGCATCAGCGGCCATCAGAAGAGAGGAAGAACAGCATTTCCCTGAGCTCCCTCCATGAAGAAAGATGCGAGGGGCTGAGACGGTCACGCATAACAAAATGCACCCATTCGTCTGTGGATAAAGCAAACACCGTGGGAACAAACTGTTCAGCACAAACGCGCAACACATTCTTACTGTGATGGCAAAAAAGCAGCCACAATCACTTATGCTATGGAAAGCAATGCAACATTCTGCATAATCGTAAAAACGCCATCAACACAAGCTGCATTTTAAAAAGTCAACACCGAGTGACAAACTGTAGTTCCATGTTTGCCGTCCGCGGGCTACCTAAAATCAAAACGACGGGAGCTCTGCTTTCCAAATGTACTAGCCTCAATAAAAAAAATACTCGTTTTAATGTCAGGGAAAACGGAAGAAGGGTGGAGGGCACGTTGGGGAAAAAAGGTGTAAAGTTGTGGATTAAATATCCTGGAACCAATAGAAAGCGGAGGAAGCTGTTATGAAGTGTTTCGTAAACACGTGATTTTATTAGCAACCCGGAAAGCATTGTATGGATTTTAAGAAGAACAAATCGCCACAGGCTCCAAGAAACATTTTCATGGAGTACAAGCAGTTCAGACAAAGCTAAACATACATTTAAAACATGAAACCATTACAAAGCAGAAGCAGGATCTCGGAGGAAATTCAGTCCAGACACATAGCTATTATTTGAGCAAATAATGCACACCATATCGCTCCCGCCCCTAATTACATTTCAATTAGGCAATTATGGTCCGATCGTAATTTGCAGCCTTTTCTCCAGTACATTTATCCCAATTGCATGCACGTGATCATGTTCGGGTCTTGATGGAAAAATAATACGTTATCTTCGCATGGAAATGTAAAAATGTGATAATGTGATGCAAGAACACGTGGTCCTAGCTGAGGTACCTGTGGTCAGAAAGGGGCTTCTAAAAGCACCTGGTCACCAGAGGGCAAAGCCTTGGGTGGCTTTTCGGCCATGGAGCTGCTCCGGGCAGTCACCTTGCCCAAGGATTTACTGACTTATTCATCATTTAAAACTATAATCGCACATCCTAGTGAGAAAAGATCCTTCATGTGCCTAAGGCCTTAAGTGCACAAGGAGGCAGGCTCCATCCTGCTGCAGTCGCAGGGGCACCCATTTCCCTACGGTGCATGCATCCAATGATTTGGCAAGTGAAACGATGCCAGGAATAATGGCACACCCGAGTCCTTTCTAGCACTAGAAACTGCATCTGACGCAAGCCCAGTGCAGCAAAACGGCCAGACAAATGATCTGCAGCACCACCCTTTCTCTCCCTTCCCCGGCAGCAACAGGTGGCTCACTTGATGTACAGAAATGAAAATGTGAATTACTGCAAAGCCCTCGCGCTCTACACAAGCATCGTGGCTTCAGCATTTTATGGGGTTCTTCTAAAGAAGGCCCTCACACATCCGGTGGATTCCCGACTCGTCTGGATGAATTCTGCTATGCCCTTCGAGCTGCCCCCGGCTGCTTGTGCGCAATTCTCTTATGAACAAAGGTTCTGTTCTGCCAACCGTCCATGTATCAGCATTGGTCCTTGGGGAGGGGCCGTTTGAAGCACTGGTTGCAACATGCCTTTTGTTGGGACACCAGAGATTATTTTACAAGCATGCTTCCACAGAACGAAGCAAGCAAAAGGCAGGGAAACTAGTTTTGCCGTTTCAACAAAAGGCATGTTTTGCAGAAGGCAAATCACCCATAAGGACAAAATTAACCGCAGGTGCTGAGGAAAGCAGAAAACGGAAAAAAAGGGGAAATACATATCTGGCAGAACAAACCGTGTCTACTTCATCCCTAGCAGACATATGGAAGGATCTTCAATACCCCTCCCCCACCTCTACTCTGAGGGTTAATCAGACAGAATGCGTCATCTTTCCCCTTCCAACCAAAGAAAGCCATACATCAGCACAGCCCTGCTCTCCGATAAACTACATGACTGATGTCAATTTAAGTGCCAAAGTGAGTATGGTCCGTTAGTCCCCAAGCCCTTTAATTGGCTGTAAGAGTCACCCCTTCCATGATGGGATCCAAGAAGCATGCGCTCCTGCGCCCTCTCACCTTCCCAGAGGGTGGTGTGAATGGTCTCGGCCACCCCTTTAGACAAAGCATTTTGTTTTCCGCAAACGAAACCAGCAGAGGCAGCAGGTGGCTTCCCCCCCCCCCACCATCTTGACAGCAACAGGGCGTTTGCCACCTTCCACACCACCATTCGCCCTACCTCGGACTGGCAAAAGTAGTGTTTCGTTTTATATCTCATGTTACAGGGCTTATTAAGCCCTTCCTCCACATATGGAAAACAGTCCTAGCCTCCCCTTTTACAAGAGGCGGATTGATGTCACTGTACCACTCACACAAAAAATGCTGGCTTTTTCTTAAGCTTTCACAGACCTCAGACTTTCCGTTGTCGCTGCCCCGAGGCAGCATGATGTTGTCCCATCGCTCATGGGCAGAAGGCAAATCCTAGCTCGGTTCTCACAGGCAGATGCCTAACAATGACACCCGTCACAGGTCGCGATATGTACTCATCCCCTACCGCAGGCAGAAAGATGGCTCGCCCAAGCAGAAGAGTGGTGTTGTCCCACTTGTTACATGCAAGTGCAGCCAACAGACTACTGCGCCTGCCCACCACTCTCTGCAGCATGGAGCAGCTCTAATGCCCATCAGTAGTTTCTGCTTCCAATACTTTTTCTGATTCATACTGGTAGCTTCTCTTTTGCTGATCAATAGATGCTGATCAAGCCTGCAACACTACGAAGGACACAGCCGCTAACAAGCAACGAGCAACACCCTTGTCAATGCTCTTTGTTGCCCATGATATTCCCTGATCCTTGATCATCCGGTTATAAGCAGCCTAAAACACGGGAATCACTCCCCCCACCATGAAATGATGCTCTAGATTTGGTGCTAGGAAATTCGAAGCGGGCGTAGGTAGCCTGTACTATACTCTCATGTTTCTTGAGGTTACCTGTATTTTGTGACCTCCTACTTCCAGCCCGTAGGCGATTGACTGTTGGAACACTGGGTACTGACTGCAAGTCTGCATGAGTCACATCTCTGCAGCAATGTGATGCCTGTAGCTCGATGCCCACCATTCATCCCTTTAGTACCATGCTCACCATCCCGGTCAGCATTCTGCTCTAGGGTTACATCCATCCACTTAACAGCACTGTGCCCCATTAACCCACCTCACGGTCACATCCCCGTGCCCTCTACCTATCGTTGTCTCCACTCCTTTAGCTGTGTCTGAACGCTCCTGCCCTCCCACGTCCGCGGCTGCATAGCCCCTAATTTTCCTCCACACAGACACATACAACAGTATCACAACCACCATTCGCCTTGGAGCTGGATGCATCGTACCTGACCCCCAAATATTAACTGGGGTGCCTGTATAACTTCTTCCTATGCCTGTGTGCCGGTTCCTCTGCCGTGGAGCTGCAGCGATACTGCACCGAGTGCTGCCTGTTCCTAGTCTCGTCAACGCTTGGGCCGCCTACGGGTCCTTCCCTAAACGGTCAAATGTTAAAGTCTATACTATAGCCTTGCCCCCAATAACCCCGGGCTTTTATACCTGTATTCCACCCGCACTCCCCAGCCTAGCCATTCATGTCTACGCCCTTCTATCCAGCCGTAGGACTAACTTGGTCCTGCTCTACTCACCAATAGGCCTGCCTTTATAAAGACGCAATCCCTCACGGCCGGGTCCGCTAAAACCGGACTATTCATCCACAGGCCTTGGGCTGCCTGAATGTTATTGAGATAGAGCAGTGTTCGCTATAACATCCCCCTAAACGTGTAGCTGCTTACACCCCCGCCCCTTTACATTGCGCAGCCTGCATGTACCCCCTGTACCCTCTCCCAATCTGTGCAGCATCCTCTATTTTCCCTGCATCCCGCCCTCATCAAAGCCAAATGCCTCTACCTTTTATCCCCTGCGCCACCACCCCACCTGATGTTTTCTAATAAGCAGTCCACCTCAGCCAAACGATGTAGGCATTATTCCCCCACCGCCCCGTACCATTCAGAATGATGTCCTACTAATCCGGTACAGCCTCTACGTTGACCCCCAGCGAAGACCAGACCTGTCATAATTCTTTCCCCACCTCTTCTTGTATTTTACCCCATGAGGTGGGGAGGGGGCACCTAGTGCATCAATCAGTTGCGCTTTACCCGTGGTTTGTCCCCTCCCGGCCCCTGTCACCTGCTGCTGCTGATGGTGCCGTTTCTCTGTCCAGCTCTGCAGCTCCTGTAACAATCAGCTGAAGAGCAAAACAAGCCTAGTAGCCCAAGCGTCCCCTCCCTCGTTGTCATCTACGCATGCTCAATAATCCATAAACCGAAGAGACGCTCGGGATATGTAGTTGTAAGGTGGTTCGATGCTTGTGGCGTGCACCAAAAGACAGACTACGATACCTAGAGGGCATTGGAACAAGCCGGCTTCTTTGGGGCACGCACCTCGCCTCGTGCCGCAGCACGTCGCCTCTGGAACGTTCTGTCCTAGGCTGCTCCCTTAGTGACTGAACGCATTGCGGGAGGGAGGGAGGTGACGGTGGGAACGTTCGTGTATGCTGCGCTCCTGTCAGTCAGTACAGAGGCAACAAACTCCTTTACATTGGGCGAACTCGAAGGCAAGCACGGTTGGACGTGCACGCGCTTGAACTTTCTGTCCATTCAGTGTGTCTAGATGCTAAAAAACAATCCGCATCTGATGTTGAATTTTCTGTTCGTTAATTATGAGTGGTATAATGCACAAAGCTGGCGACTAGCTGAGCCGGTTCAGTGACTGTTGCTTATTTTTTAAAACTCCATAACTCTTATGGCTTTTTTAATCAGAACAGTGTGCTGTAAAATCCACTATTTTGACAGGGAAATAACATTCAAACCCTCCAATGATTGGTTGGTCACTTGCTCACTTAGGGAGAGAAATGGAGCAGGATTGGTTTTGTATCCCTGTGGTGCAAATGAAAAGTAGGCACCCATGTTGATATAAGAATGGAGATTAAGTTCTATTCAAAGAAGTATCTTTATTCTAACATGCCTGGGTAGCACTTGATAAATATTTGCAGAGAAAGTAGTATTTGCGCTGTTTATTAACACAGTAGTTCAGCCATATGGTGGTCTATTATGTTTTCATATGCCCCGTGGACCTCCCGGTAACAGTGCCCCCCCCTCGTACCCGAAGATAAGGCACAGAGACGTCTTGCTGTTACGGGCTCCTGGCGGCAACTGACTCGCACGGGCTCCCCTTTATTCAAATGCGCATTCTCGGCCCTCGTGGTGGCTCGCGAATGAATACGGGGTGTACATCACTCCGTAACATTTCTCTGTTTTCATAAAGAATAAACAGAGTGAAAAACAAACAGTAATAAACTGCCCAACCAGGGCGCATACATTAATGTCAAACATACATGAAGTTCATGGGCCCAACGTGGGCTATTACCGTCCTCTCTGGGGATCAGGGTCCATTATGAAGTCACAGAATTTGACGGGGCACTTGCGACCTTCCCGACTTGGATACCTTCTGTCCTCATTCCTGAACTGATGGGGGGACTCGGTTGGCACAACGTTTTCTCTATCCTCGCCACTTCCAGACACCGGGCTGGCGCGCAGAGTCGTGGGTTCACCTGCAACGTGGTTGTTCTCTGTGGGTTCACCTGCAACGTGGTTGTTCTCTGTGGGTCTGATGTCCACTTTCTTGAAATAACATGCGTTCCTTGTGATAGTTCCTCTGCGGCCTGATGCAGTCACCATTGACCCATTGACATGGGTCACATCCATGGGGCTGGGCTCGTACATGAGAGAGAGTTTCCCTTCCAGGTGCCTGTTGCGCACTAGGACTGTGTCCCCCACGGCGATGTTGGGCTGCTGGAGGTGCCTCCTGACGTTCTCGCGCTCGTTGCGCACCTGCCGCTCCTCTAGTACCCTCTGATCGTCGATGGTCCCCGGGTCGCGCCCCTCCATCTCCGTATCAGTCCTCTGTTGCACCGATTGAACATAGCCTCTGCTGGGGCCACCCCTGTGGACTGATGGGGTGTGGTATGATACTCGCAGAGGAATTGATATAGGTTCCTTCTTAGCTCGCCCCCTTGGTTTTGGGATATTCTGAATATTTTGTTTAGGGTGCGCATAAACCGCTCGGCTTCCCCGTTGGGGCTGGGCCATAGCGGTGTCACCTTCCGGTGGGATATTCTGCACTCCTCCATGTACTGTGCATATTGATTGCTTTGAAATGGGGGCCAATTGTCTGAACATAGTTCGAGGGGAAAACCATGTGTGGCGAATATTCGCTCCAGCACTTGAATGGTGTGGTCACTGGCGGTAGATTCGACCAACTCTATCTCCGGGTAGCAGGACCATTGGTCGATTACTGCCAGAAAGTATGTTCCTCACCCAGTGGAACCGAAGTCGCCATGTACCGTGCCCCAGGGCCTGTCGCTTCTCCCCATGGATTCAATGCAGGGTTCTCTCGCTGCGGGGCTGGCGACTTGGCACTATACGCAGTGTTGCACTTACTTGTCTACACGATGCTCCAGATCTGGTCCTCACCCGTGCCTTAGTTTTGGCTGTGCCCTGGTGGCCACTGTGGGCCAGTTTAAGCACCCTCTCAACCAACAGTCGTGGGACCACAATTTGCCGTCCTCTGAGCAGCAATCTTTAATTCGACACAGACAGTTTGTGACGGGGAGCGCCACAGTGCTTGTAGATCTTGTTGTGCACTTTGCTCTCTTCGTGAAATGTTTGCCTGCACCATCTTCCAGTCCCCATTGGCCATCGCTGTACGGATAATCTGAAAGCACTCATCTGCCTCGGATGCGTCTGCCAGTTCTGTCATAGTTAACGCTATTGGCATAGCAGCCTCCACCACATGCCGGACCATTTTGGCGCAGTCTTCTCCGGGCGGTCCATCTTGCGAGCGGCCAGCCCCGGGGTGTCGGGAAAGGTAGTCTGCTGGGTTATTCGTGCCAGGTCGGTACTGGAGCTTCACTCCGTACTCCATCAGGGATAACATCCACCTTTCAATCCTTAGGGGAGGCTTGGAGGATGCCCCTGTCATGATGGGGATCAGGGGTTTGTGATCCGTTATGACCGACACTAGTTTCCCCAAGATGTATACATGGAAATGTTTGCAGCCTCACAGAATGGCTAGAGCCTCTCTCTCGATCTGTGGATACCTTCTGTCCATGTCGGTCAGGGCTTTGCTAGCGTATGCTATTGGCCTCATCTGCCTTGCGTGTCCGGTTGTAACAGCACCGCCCCCAGGCCAACCGGGCTGGCGTCGACGACCAACTCTGATTCCTTCTTGGGATCAAAAAAAGACATGGGTTCTTCCCTGGTCAGTGCCGCCTTGATATTGTCAAATGCCTTCTGCTCGCGGGTGGACCACTCCCAGGTGGCGTCATTCCTCGTGAGAGCCCGAAACGGTTCTACAAGGGAATCTACGTCTCTAATAAACCTACCACAGTAGTTTACCATGCCCCAAAAACTACTCACATCTGATGGTGACGGGAGGTGTGGGGGCAGCTTCCCGAATATCCTTTACTTTCTCTGGATCGGGTGATATGCCTCCTGCGTGGAACACAAAACCGAAGAATTCGATTTTATCCTTGAAGAATTTGCATTTTTCTCAAAGGAGGGTTAGCCCCAAGTCTCGAATCCTCTCCAGCGTCTTCTCAAGTCTCTTCATATGTTCCGCCTCTGAGGACCCGTATACCAGAATGTCGTCACTCAGATTTAGTACCCTCTTTAGACCTGCAAGGGCACCGCTGATTATGTTTTGAAAAACTTCTGCAGCTGAAGAAATCCCAAAACTCAGTCTTTTGTATTGGAAGAGACCATCGTGGGTGGTGAAAGTGGTTATGTACCCGGAGTCGGGGTGCAGCTCGAGCTGGTGGTACACCGATCGAAGGTTGAGTTTCGAAAATTCCTTGGCCCCCTGGAGCTCTCCTACCTCGTCGTCGAGTGTTGGCGGCAAAGGACGTTCCCGTTGGATGGCCATATTGGGCAGGCGCATGTGCACGCAGATGCGCACTGCCCCAGGTTTTTTGGGTTTGGACGCCACGACTATTGGAGATACCCACGGGGTGGGGCCTTCCACCCTCTCTATGATGTACAGATCAAAGAGATTTTGTAGCTCTTCCCCCACCTGCGCCCGCAGGTGGAATGGGATCCGGCGGTGTTTCAACACTGTTGGTCTCACGGATTCATCAGTGTGTAAGCGGATAGGTTCTCTCCGCAGTTTGCCTACCCCATTGAACAAATCTGCATACTGCTCTGTGATGTTATGAACGTCGAATTGCTATACTGACATGGCGAAGTGCACAATGGTCAGAACTTCAGACACTGCACAGCTTAGCAGAGAGTGTGGCTTGACAACTGTCACGAAAAATGTGACCTTGATGGAGTGTTGGCCGTGGGTGATGGACGTGGTGAACACCCCTTGCAGGGGAAGGGGTTTATGGCCGCCGAAAGAGTATATCCTGGCCTTAATTTGATCGAGCACTGGTGGACCTGGGAGCGCCTCGTAATGTCTAGCGGCCATTACGCACACAGATGCTCCCGTGTCTAGCAGCACTAGGGTGGGTTGTTGTTGTTTTCTAGAGCCAAAGTCAATGTTCGAGATGAAGAAGACCTCCTCATCCTCCTCTTCCTCCTTGGCTATTTCAAGATCCTGCATCCCTTGTTCAATAGCGGCTACACCCTTTTGTTTTTGCGGGCCACTAGTGCTGGCCCTTGCCGGTCCTCGCGAGATAGCTACAGGGCTGGCCGCTCTGCATACCCTAGCAAAGTGTCCAGTCGTGCCACAGCACCCGCATATCCTCGATTTTGCTGGACAGTCATTGGTATGGGGAAGGTCCTAGCTGCAATACTGACATAGTTGGGGCAGGTCGGGTTTCGGAGAGGGTTCCGGGCTTCGTTGGAACCATCTTGTTCTCTGGGGCGCATCGGCTGCGGGGCACCCAATTGCATATGCCTCCTCACCTTTCCGTGGGCGGACTGCCATGTCCATCCTAGCACCTCTGCTCTCCGCCAATTCATACGCTCTGCCCATATCCAGAATCTGCGCTAGAGTAAGTCCTAGCTCGCAGAGAACCTGGCACCTGAGTTTCCCAGAGTTGCATCCCTGGATGAGTTGGTTACCCACCATCCCCTCCTCATTTTCCCACTGACATGTGCTGGCCAGATGTCAAAGCCTCCTGCAGAAGCTGTCAAGTGTTTCATCCCCCGACTGCCTCTTGCTGAACATTACGAACTTGTCAAAGTCCTGATTGGCTAGGGGTAGAAAGTGTTCCTTGAGGGCATTTTTGACATCCAGGTACGTGGTCGCCGGAGAGTTCAGTGATTCAAATATGCATCGTCTTCCGTCTCTCCAGTGGCCCTGAAGTACATTTGTAACTTTTTGACCCATAAGAGCCATTTGGGCCCCAGTTTAGAGGGTGGGCCAGACATGTCAAATTCGGGCATGGGTGCCAATGTACCTGGTTGTCGCCGAGTAGGTTGAGCTTGAGAACCTGCTCTATAGAGGCTGCAAGTCAGCACCAGTGGCGTCGTTATGGAATAGGGCCCTGTAAGGCAGGTCCACCTCCCAGTACACTGCTCTGGGCAATGGCACCAAAAATGACCCCAATGAGGGTAGATTGTTCAGTGGACCCACTGTAGTGGGGATGGGGTTAAAGTCCTCAATTCTTTCCTCAGGCTGAATCTGTAGCCCAGATCACATGAGTGCATAGCTTGCACAGAAAACCACAGCCATTTGTAAAAATAACTGTGGTGGAGTGTCCAAAAATTGTTGAAAAACGGCGCACGAGCACCCCATGAGGGGCCGCTACCGTGAACTCACAAAATGGCGGCCCACGTGTCTCGCGTAGGTGATGGCGTCTAGTGGGCACCGAGAACATTTCATGAAGATCCGATGATGTGATCGTGATGGTTTCTCTCCCCACTCAGGCCCGTCCTCATTGCCAATATTATGTTTTCATATGCCCCGGGGACCTCCCGGTAACGCCCCCCGTACCTGAAGATAAGACACAGAAACATCTTGCTGTTACGGGCTCCCGGCGGCAACTGACTCGCACAGGCTCCCCTTTATTCAAATGCACATACGCGGCCCTCGTTGATCGCGCATGTGTACGGGGTGTACATCACTCTGTAACAGTGGTCTATGCGCTAAGAAGAACCACCACTCTAAGCAGCATTCTTCGCAACCTTTTGAGTCCCATTGAAACCTATAAACGGCATGGGGCTGGCTGTGCTTATGAATTGACTTTATGGTGCGTGACACCCGCCAAAGGTGTATGAGTTGGGAGGTATGCCGCAGAGGTTCATAGTGTGGAGATGAGTGGGTGAAACAGCCTGCACAAAGAGAGTTGTGAGTCAGCAGAGCTGACTTGGACTCGATAGCAGTTTTAAGCATGATCCATTTCACAAATACTCATCTGTATCCATTTTTGTATTGCAGTTTGTTGCACTGTGGTGTGAATATTCTTTTCCTATGAGCACAGAGCATGCTGCTTGTCCTGAACTGGGTGCCACCACAACCATGATTACTGATTTGACACGGCTGAGCCATGAGAAATCCACTTTTGCCTGACATAAATTGTACAAGACTAGAAGCTTGTGCGGCTGTGAGGTGAAGCCTTGTTCAGTACATAGCCACTTTGAGTGGCGCATGACAGGTTACATGTCATATATGAAGGCGAGGCAAAGTTTTGCTTGAAAACCTGAGGGAATGGCATTCGAGGCTCTAAGTGTTAAGTAGTGTTTAATTTCATATGGTGGAGCGCTCCCTGTTAGGGAGAATTCTCCAGAATGGCTAATTTCCCTTACCTGTTGAGTCTCTAAGCAGCTTTGCAGGATTTCTAGGATTTATTTTTTCACCTGGTAAGAGTGTGAGCCTTTTTTTTCCCACTCTTACATGTGTTTTGATGTGTATTGTACGTTTTCTGCTCATGTACTATGGAGTCTCACCCACTCCATAGGCATCGGGCCTCATTACGACCCTGGCGCTAAGTGTTTACCGGCGCCGTAAAAGGCTGTGGCGCCGTTAAACACTTAGCGCCTTACTATGAGGTCCCTTTGCGGGACCCGACCTTAACGGCTGGTCTACACCAGCCGTTAAAGTAGGGACCCGCAAAGGGACCTTGGTGCTAAGTACGGTACCGCAATTTGCGGTACCGTACTTAGCGCCTTCCCCATTCCCATAGAGCCCTATGGGGCGAAAATGGGAATGGGGAAGGGCCATGGTTCAATGGGGAATTACCGCCCCGCCAACCTTGGAATGGGGTGGTAATTCCCCCATTGAACCATGGCGGACCCGTTACAACACCGGCACCAACCATGGTGCTAATAGCGCCATGGTTTAGCGCCGGTGTTGTAATGAGGGCCATCATCTTTTTACTGTGTGTCACACAGCACCTTTAGTGCAGTGACACAGGGTTGTCTTTTTAGACTTCCCACTTTAAACTCAATTTTCTGGGACTGACTACTGTCTCCCAGAACATGTAAAGTTGCCATTGACTTTACTAGTCTTTTTAAATTTACAGACCCAGTACAACCTATCTTCCAATAGAGTACTGAAACGGTTAATAGTTATCCCTTTTTGTCTGATTCTCATGGAACATTATTTCTTTCCCCTTTCTCTAAGATTTGGCTGGTGGCAGTGGTATCTACCATTTTTATTCTACTGCGAGTTATGAAAATAGCCTCGGTAACGCTAGAGGCTATGGTGGTAGCCTCAAACTCTAATCCGCTGGACCCCATTTATTTTTATTTGGTTCCGGTCGGGTTTATTCGCCATTTCTTTTTGTAAAGGTCTTTCTCGTGTTTTACTCTGCGCGCCAAACCAGGTTTGGTTCTTTTGTTTGCTGTCCTTTGGTGGGCTTCTGCACAGAAGCCCTCCTTAGGCGCCTGAGTGTCTGGGTGGACAGGATGTGAGGGAGGGGTTTGAGGCTCTCTGCACAGGGTCTCCTTGGAGACCCAAGTCACACTCTAGTTTGATTTGCTAGGTGGCTGTCCTGCCAGCACAACCACCCAGCTGTGTTATTGATAGCCAGGCTGTGTGAATGGGGGTAAACTGCTTAAAAGCAGGTCTCTGGAACCTGGAAGGCAGAGTCGCCACTGGAACGAGAGAATCAACGAGGAGCTGAAGGAAGAGGACTGCTGCAACTACTGGACATCCCAGTGAAGCCCTGCTGCAGGCCGAATCGCCCAAAACTCCGACGACAGAGAAGATGTGTAAGGAATCTTCTTCCCTTGAGCTTGGTGGGACCAACCAGCTCGCCACACACCAAACGCCGGCCTCCCTCTGCTTGTCGAATTTGCTGGGCATCGCTGCAGTGAACCGGATAGTCAGGAGGAACGGAACCTGTTTGAGTTTTAAGGAGCGCACCTTTTATTCAATGCTTTCCTCTGCTGCTGGCTTCTTCCCTGGGCAGTGCAGGACACTCCAGTCTTCCTCCTTCTTGTCACCACGACAGTTGCTTCAGGAACCGTGAGCCTGCAGGAACTGTCAGGAACAACCGCCTCAGCTACAGCATTCTTCTTCATTTAAGGTACTGTGCAAATCCGGTCGTTCGTTCCGTCCGACCGCAGTGAAAGTGTTTGAAATCTTTCGCCTCGCCGAAGGCTTGTCCTTCTCTTCTTTGAATAACTTTTCGACCAACTTCGTTTTGAACTCTTGGCAAAGACTTAACCGCGAACTACTCTGAACTGTGTGATCCTTTGCAAAGACTCTGAACCATTAACATTGGCCCAGGCCTATTGACTCGAATCCTAGTTGTAGTAAGCCTTTTCTAGATTGCCCTGCCTATCACTTGTTGGTGTTGTTGATTTTGGATAACCTTGTCTTTTCCTCCCTTTTAAATTGCTGGAGTGCCATTTTGCGCACACTTCATTTTTTAGCTTAACCTGTCCAGAATTGATTGGGGGTTATTGTAGTGTATTAAGATTGTGATTTTCTGCTGCTTTATAATAGTGAACTGTTTTATAACTGATGGTGTAAATAAATTGCTATCCTTTGTGTAACTTCTGATACTGCTCACTTTACTCTTGAGATAAGTCTGGCTGCTCAGCCATTGCACCACTTTACTGTGTAGTACAGGCTTGTACCAAAGGTGAATTTGTACTTACAGTTGTAGTCTTAATCGTGTGTGGTGTTCCCAAAGGGTACTGCATATGATTCTGCCTTACACTCCCCCACAGGCGGGAACAGTTCATATGACAGGGTAAAAAAAGTTGTACAATCAAGAGATGTGGTGCTGCTGACCAAGCACCCAAGGTAAGTAGATGTTCTGTGGAGGAAGTGTATTGTTTAAATGTATCCCACTAACAACTAATGTTTTCCATGGCGTAAAACACTATAAAAAACCAGATGATTAATTGAGACAAGAATACTCTGCCGGTTTCCGTGTCTCCTTCTCTACAACTGTAAATAAATAAACCAGATTCTTCGAACTGTTGCCGGCTTGAACCGAGTTTGGACTTATTTGCAGATCTCACAGATTTGGTGCTGTGAGGCCTCAGATCATCACACCCATCCGACACAGTAATGGGAGCACGGAACGGTCCCCCTCGAAGCCCTGTACGCTCAAAAAAGGTAGGTAAGAGGTCTAATTGAAACGTCTCGATGGGTTTTAAGCAGCGGCCACCAGTACAGTTGTTGCTTCTACTTTGGCTGCACTAAGCATTATTATTTAAATTTCACAGTAACAGGGCATACTAAGCACAGACGGAAAGGGGTGAAAACTAGAATAGAATAAGATAGTGGTATTTGTAGTTATAGTTTATAGTGTTGTATTATTTTTTATGCCGGTGAACAGCCTAGAAGGGAATTCTGGGTAGGTGCTAGAGTACCGAAGGGAACCTGAGTGGCAAATGCCAAATTCTAGGTTTTATCAGAAAGCTCTCACAGGATGAATTATTGTATGAGTCCCTGTGGTGTGGTGTGGTGTGGTGTATATTGTACATTTTTCCCACCCCAGGCTGTGTTCAAGTAGAACTTGCCCTAGATGTCAGTGTAAATAACTTTCATTGCTCCCAAGGGCTGCGTGTAAAATCTGTATCTTCCTGAACATTAGAATGGAAAAGGGATAGTCTAAAGTATGTGGTCTCGGGATAAGGCACATTGGCATATTTCACGTGTGCACATTATTGGCTGTATACTTGCAAGTACTTAGAGGGTTGGAGCGCCATGACACAGGGAGATGGCCGTAAATGGGTCTCTGTCGAAGGTACCTTTGATTTGACTCAACTCTTAAATTAAAGGTGATTGCTAGAGCATACAAGGGGAAAATAACTCTGAGAGTAATGAGAGGTATTTCTGGATTGGTATGGTGAAAGCTCCTAAACAGATTGGTGAGTCACAAATGAGGAGTCTTAGGGATACACATGATAAATGAAGAAGCAAGGTACAACATTAACATATAAACAAAAAAGGGATCATGTGCTCCCTCCTTAATGGCTCCCCTTCTCTGTATCCATAGCAGATTACAGAATCTAGTGCAAAAAAAGGGGATGCAGAGGATATGGATTTTTTTAGAACCATACATGTTGGTCCAACAGCTGCACAAGCTTCAATAGCAGCATCATGCTCCCAAGCACAGCCCCGGCAATCTCAACTGTATGCCGGGGCCAAATCAAGCGTGCAGTTGCTGTAGTCCCTTTCAGAGTACACCTCTAGTGAGCATGCAAGTGCTCCTAGTTAGGCTATTATTCCTTTCCATCCCTGTGCATGTCCTTTATATGGCTCATCTGGTTCTCATTTGCAGGCAGCTTTACGGCAGCTACCACGGATTATTGCTGATAGAGCAGGTCATTTGGTAACAGTATATCCCTGGACACCAGGAATCTGCCAACAGAGGTTCCAAATATTAGAGAAGAACCACTGACATTTATGGAGGAAGTAAAAATAAAGTAGTACGTTATTATAACCCTTCTTTGGCAGATATGGATCAGGCAATGAGGGTAACTTTGCCCACAGAGGTGTGCTAGGGTCTAAACCGAGAGAGTGGGTGGCCTGTACACGACCCAGGAATAGAGGCTGAGTTGGTTTAAATACATGTGGTATGCCCTAGAAAGACAGACTGGCCAAAGGTTAACAATCGTAAACAAAATAAGAATGACTCTCCAGCAGATTATCTTGATCTGTTGAAAGTTGTGTTTACATTGCATTCAGGGATTAATAAACTGGTGGAAATTTCCCAGGATGCCATGGGCGCTGTATTTGTTCTAGTGCCAATGTCACAGCTTCAAAAATAGTTGAAGTCTATCTGTGTGTGGTGGCAAAATAAGCCCCTAATAGAAGTAGTGGCAGTGGGAAATCACTGTATGTTGTCATAGAGGGCCTAAAGAACGCCACAATTATCTTGGGTCTAGTTTCAGGGTTTTTATTATCAGTCTGTAGATGTTAGTCAATACTGGATTGCAGGAGGGCCAGACTAAGGGTTTTCCCCATTGTGGCGAATCATGGGATCACATCACTTCTTCCCAAGGGTAAGCTCTTCCCTGTGAGGCTAGGGAGATGTGGCCGCTACCCGATAGTCCCCCTTCGGGTGGGAAAAAGCGGGATGACCTCACAGGGAGAGACTCCCTCTATGGATGGAATTCCCTAACCCTCCTGCCTTAAAATGATGAAACCCAGAAGATCTGTTGAGGTTCAGGCTGACTGTACTACCGTGTGCTGTTGTCATACTCCTTCTCTTCTTCCTGTTAGATTAGACACCATTATTTTGAATCTTCAGTCTAAACAGGCTATGTACTATGAAGGTGATGAGAAGAAGAACATTCACAAAGCCATGCAGAACACTCATGTGAAAGATACTCAGACAAGTTGGTCCAGAGGAGGCAATCGGGTACACAACTGAACCTGACGATGGACTATGACACGACGCTGGGGAGGTTCCAGCTCAACAAGATAAAAAGCAAAGAAGGACTCCGTAAAGAGGGCAGCAGGTGCAAATCCTGGTTAGCCCGGGAGATTCTAACCAGGAGAGAAGACTGGACGCTGAAGGAGCAACCCAGATGCGGGGAGGACGCCGGCCGGAGACCAGAAGAGTTCTTCTATGGCCCAGCAAAAGCAAGCTGAAATGGAAGCTGGAATCCACAAAACGGTGCAGGACATCGAGGAGGTGGACTGAGTGGTCCCACAACTACGCGGATACCACCTGCCCAGAATGCCCGTAGAGACACAGAGGGACGCTAGAGAGAGAAGAGCGAACCCGAACAAGCGTTCACTGGGAAAGCAGAAGCTCGACACCCCAGGAAGCACCAGTTATGTGTTCCGACCAATGTAATGGTAACTCACCAGTTATTCCTTGGTTAGGTAGAGATCAACCCTCTAAATCTAGGGAAAGGTAGGTGTTTTCTTCTTTCTTTAAATAAAAATCATACTGAAATACCACCTCTGTTTCTGAATCTTCACTCCAGCATGCCATATATGGTGTCTGAAGTGGGATATTGTGTGATATAAGGTGGAGGAACCCACAGAGAAGTGCATGGCACGACCCTGTGACCAGCTACATCCTAGAGGCCTGTTGGGAGTAAAACTAGCCCTGTGGAGCCAGGAGAAGGGAGTCGTTCTCCTGGCATTTTCTCTTCCCAGAAGAAGAACTGAACTGAACTGAAACAAAAACACTTGAACATTGCCCTAGGGCTGATCCTTACTGAACCTGGAGAAGGTAGTCATTCTCTTGGTACTATATAGGTTTCATTCTGTTGTTTAGTGGTATGGCTAGAGCAGAGGAGATTTTTGGAAGGAGAATGGATATTCATTTGTACTTTCATCCTGACGATGAACACACCAGTTATTCCTTGGTTAGGTAGAGATCAACCCTCTAAATCTAGGGAAAGGTAGGTGTTTTCTTCTTTCTTTAAATAAAAATCATACTGAAATACCACCTCTGTTTCTGAATCTTCACTCCAGCATGCCATATATGGTGTCTGAAGTGGGATATTGTCTGATATAAGGTGGAGGAACCCACAGAGAAGTGCATGGCACGACCCTGTGACCAGCTACCTCCTAGAGGCCTGTTGGGAATAAAACTAGCCCTGAAGAGACCCACTATCCAGTCTTCGTTAAAGTGCCAACTTCCCAGTGACTTTGATAACGGAGCTAACATAAACAAAACATTTCAAGTACAGTCATTTGAAACACCTTCCGGAATGAGTAACATTGAGGACCTATTGGACCGCTTGGTAAACCACCAGAACCAAGCAGACCAGAGATACCAGGCAGGGCTGGAGAGAATAACCGCTAGTCAACACTGTCCTATTCTTCCCAAAGGTATCCTTCAACCATATCAGGAAAGTGACGACCCTGGACATTTCTTCAAAATTTCTAGAGGTTGGCCCAACAGTTCGGTTGGACTGAGAGGTTAAAGACATGTTATTTTTCCCAATATTAAGGGGAGAACCTGAAGCCTCATATCAGACCTGGACTCCCTTAGTTAACACCTCTTTTGATTAAATAAAACAAGGATTGTTAACGAGGGTGGGGCAAACAGAAAAGGTGTTCAGATAACTCCGTTTAAATACCACAGAAGTCCCAGTAGAGTTGGATGGAAGGGTCCAAAATACTGTATCCCCGTGGTTGGGTAAAAAAAAAAGTTAGCCGAAGTATTAGAAATCATGGACCTTGATTACTGTACTAATGCTCTACATCGGCATTTGCAAAAAGCAGTATTGCAGCATAACAAACCCACCTTAAAATGGCTGTAGAGATAGCTCAAGCTCACGCAGAGGCAGCAAAACAGATGCAGGCCTTACATAAGGGGGAAGACACAAGAAGAGAGATAAAGGTAAATCATAGAAACACTCCCATAGAAAAATCCGAAAGAGAAGAAAGATCCTTTTATAAGGAATGGGGGATGTGATGAATCATATGGAGTCCTCACAAAGACCCTACCTAAAGTCTCCTCCCAGTTGGCCAGGGGAAGGCAGCCCCTCCCTGATCCTGACCCTGGGGGTGGTATTACACGGGGCGGTCACCTGGGAGGAGAAGGGCCCCAGGATAACAGGAGTACACCCTGGGGTGAGATGCTGCTTAAAGAAGGAAATATAAATGATGCCAGAATATGTAATGGTTTGCTGCCTTTATGTCCCCAAGATAACTATCTCAATTTGAGTGAAAACAATGAAAACCAGATATGAAATGGGAGTAAGAAAAACCCTCAAAAATTCACTGACATTCTTAGAGATGGAAGCTCCTATGACCTCCTGGGAATACTAAAGAGGAGTCTTTAAATATTAACCATTTAGATTCCGAAAACCATATTTCGCCAGTAAAGCCAAACATTTCATTGAATCCTTATAACATTCCTTTAGCGAATATAATTAAGGAGAGAAATTAATTTGGTAATGGTATTTCCATGAGAAAAAAATTATTTGGACATTGTGGACTTCAAATCGAACAAAGCCCAAAATACTGGGACAAAGAAAAGGGCTGCAGAGACACACAAGACTGCAAGTTGCAGCCTAATGGTGTTAATGACCCACACCTGAGGGAGAGTGGGATGCATAAAAGGCCCCCTTGGTGCAGGCCAACGAGAGCAGTAGCAGGAGGTGTAGTAGTCGTGGTACCTCCACGTTGCTGCAGAAGCTGGAGGATAACCGGGACGCCGGGACCGCTGTCGTGTATCGAGCAGAAGTCGGTCCTGAAGATCGAGGTTGCAGAGGTCGCAAGGTGGGAAGTGTAACATTTAAAAGCTTCCCCCAAAGTGAGTTGGGTTCTGGTGGCAGGCGAGCACTGGAGAGCCCATGGAGCGAGGAACACTCCTTTACTGACAGGCTTGGACTGCGAGGGACCAAGAGAAGGAGGTTGCCGGGCTGCGCAAAGGAGCAGAAGACCCAGAGGCAGCGGAGCGAGTGGACGCGCATGCCAGACCCGGTGAGTTCAGTACTGTATTGTGACCCGGAGCGCTCAATGCTTACCCGCTGGCCAAGTCTGGGTACTTTAAGTTTGTAACTAGTATAAAAAAGGTGAAGTGGCAAAACAAACATATTTTTTAATACTGAACGGATGTAAAGCAGAAAAATAATCAGTTTAATAATCAAGCTGACTTTAAGAGGAAGAGGTGGCAGAATAAGAACTGGACCAGCAGACCAAGAAGATGTGATTGTATTCATGTGGGTCAGAACAATCGACAGCAACATGGGAGGGCAATATTACAAACCAATGCAAACAACAATTGCCAAAGCCAAAAGAGCATAATAACAAGGCAAATTAAAAAGAACCAACATTGTCAAAGCCAAGAGAGGGCAATTTAGAAACTAAGATTTTGCAAATCATATTGCCAGAGGCTATAAGAGGAACTGGCTTAAACCCACATTTCCAAAGCCAAAGAAGTGTAAAAGTGTGAGAAAAACATTGTCAGCATTTGCTTAATGCAGAAGTGGGGAAACGAGTGGCAGGAGGCCTATCCTTCTGACAAAAGATAGTCTTGAGGATTGGAGCATAAGGTGCATTGCATGTGGCAATCACAAGAGTGTGACAAACAGCACCAATGTGTTTCTTGTCTTCCCAGAAGAAGCAGCTAAACTTGATTTTGTGAAACAAAAGACATTACTTATTGTTAGAATGGATTTCTAAACTCTGCTCTGGTGAACAGAAGTTTAGGATGCCAGCCTGCTTAGTGAAACAGGGATCACTTCTGGGAAGTTAGCCAGGACAATTCAAGGTAGCTTGCCGAGCAGCCAAGGCTAAGTCTCAGGAGTAGTCTCGGGAGTAGTCGGAGTGATCTGAGGTCTTGGATGAGCAAACACGGTAGGACGACAAGAATTACCCTTAGACAGTAGTATACAATTTATTAGGCCCAGGAATTAACACACGTGAGTAAAGAATAACACAGTAATATCACTACTTAAACACACTCTATGTAAAATATATGTATAGCAGTGGTCGAAGTGGGCGGTGTGAGAAACCTTAGGGTATTCCCAGTAAAACCTTGAGAATCCCTTATTCAGGTGCCCAGGACGAGGCCATCGCTGTTAGATCCAGTTCCTGGGGGTGGACCAGTGGGGGAGGATCACCTGGATTGTGCCAGAGAAGGAGAGAAGGATGAGATATGTGAGGCTTTCATGGACTGTATTGCATCTGTCTCCCTTCCTCCTGCTGTTATGGGTCGTCGTCCACCCCCCTCTGTGCGCAAAACCCAGCCACCTGCTCCTCGAGCACTTCGACTTCCTAGTGCAACTACCAGAATGAAGAGGAGATTTGTGGCACTCCCCAAAAGAATTCGGCATTATGCTGCCCCATTTCGTGCACGATGGCAGCTGCCGTGGAAGTTAGCGGATCGAATAACTACATTTCCCAGCAAACCTGGCTCCGTACGGTAGTTTGCCGGTAGAGCCTCGCATTGGCTTGCCCCGCCTCTCTCACTGATTTAGTCCATGGAGACAGCCAGGGCGCCGCTTCTGTTTACAGCTACTCCCGGCATTTAGAAGCTCCATCTTCAATTGCTGAAACCTCCTTGTTCTTACGGATTCGACTCGGACTGTTTACTGGACCCTCTATTTTGGAATACCCTTATTGAACTGCCTTCCCGTGTACCGAACCTGTTTTTGCTTCACGGACACCGCTAGAAAAAGTTTGTCTTTGTTATTGTACGCTAGTGTACCAGACCTTGCCTGCCTTCGACTTCCTATCTCAGGAATAGCCATCCCGACTGGCTGTTCTGCATCGCGCCAAACCTTACCTGCCTTCCATTTACCTTCCCTGGATCTGCCATCCCGACTGGTTGCTGTCATCATCCTTCGTTCATCAGTGGTAAGACTTTTTGCTTCACAAACGGAACATTTGGAAAGCCCCTGGTTAATCCGTGCACTCAAGGACGCTCTGCAGCTGTGCACCATCCCGAATCCAGTGCGACTCTCGTGCCGCCCGGGTATTAGCATCCTCCTACTAACATTTCCTTTTTCTTATTTTATCCCTGTCGTTGTGTTCTAAGCTACTCAAATCCTCCATTCAGTCTCCACTGGTAAGATCCTGTCCACCTCTTGAATTGTGTCTTAGTTTAATCCAGTTAGATACTAAGTCTTGTTATATTCCTAGGTGATTCCCGAATTGTGCTGTTCTTCTATCCTACGGGGGGAAAAAGCCCAGGTATTATATCAGTTAGTAAAGGCTTACAAGGGACAACTGTTATCTTCGTGTTACTCACTTGTTATTCTTCCTTTACAGCCTGGTTCGTGGCGGTGCGCTTTCTCCCCGCCCTTCTGGGTGATCAGTCCCCTTGTCTGGTTAAATACAGCAAGTGGTCATATCATTTTGAAGGTCTTATTCCCTCACAGAGAGGAGGCTTGGGTAGAGGCCCTACCCAAAGCTCTTCAAGCAACTTCCTGGGTTTTGGATACTCCCCGGTTCCACGCACTCATCTCACCGGTGAGTAACAAAAACAGAAGCCATGGATGAAGCGGATCCTTTGGCTGCTTTGTTTCGCTTGGTGTCTGAGTTACGATCTGACATGACATTAGCTCATGATGCCATGCATCAAAGGATCGACAGCTTACGGAGTATTCAAAACCCCCCGACACTCGGGGTAGACATGGCGGGTGCGGCCGCTTCAGGTTCCGGTCTGCCTTCAGCTTCCGCCTCTGGGTTCTCTGCGACCCCGGTTTTGATGGCCACTCAATTCCCGTTGGCCCCTCCGGAACGCTTTACGGGAGATCCAAAACAATATCGGACCTTCATAAATCAATGCAAATTGCATTTTTTGTGTCGGCCCACCGCCTTTCCAAACGCTACCACCAAGGCAGCCTTTATTCTTTCCCATCTCGGGGGTACAGCGGCTGCGTGGGCCAACCCTTTACTTGAGTCCAACAGCTACGTCCTCTATGACTGTGACGAACTTATATTGGCCATGAATAAGGTTTTTGATAACCGTTACAAATCTCAAGCATTGGACCTGGAGTTGTTGAGTCTACGACAAGGCTCTTCTTCTCTTTTTTCTTATCTCACCAGATTCAATCAGCTAGCTGCTGAAACAGACTGGCCTGAAGAGAAGAAATCAGCCGTATTCTACCAGGGGTTGTCCGAAGAACTAAAAGACATCCTAGCCTGTACCGGTCGTTCCGACCTCCTTCGGTGAATTATTAGATTTGGTGTTGCAAATAGATGCCCGAAGGTCTGAAAGAAGAGGAGAACGTAAAACACCAATCCTTACCCCTGTTCCAGCAGATGTAGTTACTCCTCCTCTTTCGATTCCAGAACCCATGCAGATAGGGGCGGTGAGGGGTCCTTTGACTCAAGCCCAACGTGAATATCGACGTTCACATAATTTGTGCATGTATTGTGGTTCTTCAGAACATCAGTTGAAAGACTGTCCCAAAAGACCGGTCAAAAAGGCGGGAAACGCCAAATCCCGGCGATAGATAGAGTCCCTACGCCGGGAGTGTCTTCTTTGGACTCACAGGGTTTTTTGTCTGCTCCTGTCAGTCTTCCTGTGTTATTTACCACGGCCGAAGACGCTACGTTCCCCTCCGTGGCTATTATAGACTCCGGAGCTATGGGGAACTATATGGACTTTGACTACGCTGCAAAAAACAAAGTGCCCATTCTACCAAAGGCTCAACCCGAGAGGGTCCATACTGTGGACGGTACTACTTTGGTATCCGGTTTGGTTACACAGAACACCTCCCTTGTCAGCATGAAGACCGAAGACGGACATGTGGAATCGCTTTCATTCGATCTAATCAAAGCTCCTCAATACCAGGTCATATTGGGTATTCCATGGTTGCAACACCACAACCCTGCTATTGATTGGGTAAAGAAAAGTGTTCGATTCCCTTCTTTGGAGTGTAATGAAAACTGCTTTCAGGATACGGGTGTATGCCCGGAGTCTTCCTGTCAAGCTCTGGTGGCTTCCTTGTCTGTCGTAGGTGCCATCGTTCGTGACGCTAGTAAGGACATCCTTTCTGAATACGAATCCTTTCGGGATGTGTTCGATAAGGGCAGGGCAGATCGATTACCGCCTCATAGGACCTATGATTGTCCAATAGACCTGTTACCTGGTGCCAAGATACCAGCCGGAAGAGTCTATTCCCTTACCTTACCAGAAGACAAGGTTCTGAAAGAATACATAGATAAAGCCTTGGCCACGGGCTTTATTAGGCCTTCCAAATCCCCAGCGGCATCTCCATTATTCTTTGTCCCTAAGAAGGAGGGGGACTTGCGCCCTTGTATAGATTACAGGGCATTGAATAATGTTACGGTAAAAAATCAGTACCCTCTCCCGCTGATATCAGTGCTTCTGGATCAACTTGGTTCGTCAGTGGTGTTCACTAAACTTGACCTCAGGGGGGCCTATAATCTCGTTCGGATTAGAGCAGGGGACGAGTGGAAGACTGCCTTTAAGACACGGTATGGCTTATTCGAATACTTAGTGATGCCATTTGGACTTTGTAATGCCCCGGCCACCTTCCAGGCCTTTATGAATGACGTCTTCCATGATTATCTGGATCAATTTGTCATAGTTTATCTAGATGATATCCTCATCTACTCATCCTCTATGAAAGATCACTGCGTACATGTGCGTCTTGTGTTACAGAGGTTGAGGGAGAACCACCTGTACGTCAAGGCAGAGAAGTGTGTGTTTAATTCTGCCGAGGTGGAATTTCTTGGTTATGACTTGACCAGTCGTGGCATTCGTATGAGTCACTCTAAGGTTAAAGCGATTCTGGAATGGCCCGTTCCTGCCTCAGTTAAAGCACTACAGTCCTTCTTGGGGTTCTCCAATTTTTATCGACGGTTCATCCATTCATTCTCGTCGATCTCTTCTCCTTTAACAGCACTGACCAGCTCCAAGAAACCATATGCATGGAATCCGGAGGCACAGCGGGCCTTTGAAATCCTGAAGACCGCCTTTTCGACAGCACCGGTCTTGCAACACCCAGACCCTCTCCTTCCCTTCCTAGTGGAGGCCGACGCCTCCGGTTCAGCGGTTGGGGCAGTATTGTCACAAGAATGTCCCGATTCGGGAGAAATCCATCCAGTGGCATATTTTTCCAGGAAATTGACCCCTTATGAACGCAATTATCCTATCACAGAACGTGAGTTATTAGCCATCAGAGATGCCTTTGCGGAATGGCGCCATCATCTGTTGGGGGCCCGTCATCAGGTTACCGTCTATTCGGATCATCGTAGCCTCCTTGCCTTCAAATCTATGAAGTGCCTTATGGCCCGACAAGCTCGTTGGCATCTATTCTTTTCCCAGTTTAACTTCGTCATCACATATAGACCGGCTCGCCTCAATACCTGTGCTGATGCTCTTTCAAGGTTATCCCACGGTTCCTGTGTTTCTAGGGCTGATCGTCCCCTGCTGTTACCGGAAAGGGTGGTTTGTGCCTGCACTCCTCAACCTTCGCTCCATGCCCTTATATCATCTTGGGTGACCTCAAATGATGAGGAATGTGAATCTTTGAATCTCGACATCGTACAAGGCTTGCCTTATATTCAGGGTCGTCTCTTTATACCTCCTGGAGAAGCACGTCTTCGAGCTTTAGCCTGGTCACACGATTCCTTGATGGCGGCACATCCGGGGCAGCAAAAGACGTTGGAGGCGCTGCGACGTTGGGCTTGGTGGCCGTCAATGTCCCGGGATATCATCGATTACGTGGCCTCTTGCTCAGTGTGTGCTCAATGCAAGGTCTCGAGATCCAAGTCTGTGGGCCTTTTGCGGCCTCTTCCGGTGCCACATAAACCATGGTATATGGTTTCCATGGATTTCATCGTGGATCTGCCTCCTCTAAGCGGTTATGATACCGTCTGGGTTGTCATCGACTACTTCTCCAAGATGGCTCTGTTTGTTCCCTGCTCGGGGTTACCTTCGGCCCCCGTCCTGGCTTCTTTGTTTCTCAAACATGTCTTCCGTTTCTTTGGACTTCCCTCTATCATAGTATCGGACCGTGGCCCTCAGTTTACTTCTCGCTTTTGGAGGGCTTTGACTTCTTCATTGCACATCGACGATCGTTTCAGCTCTGCATACCATCCGCAAACCGATGGACAGACTGAGAGGGCTAACGCCACTTTAGAACAGTTCCTCCGATGCCTGTGTCTCCAATTTCAGTCTACCTGGTTAGAGACGCTCGCCCCTGCCGAATTTGCCTACAATAATTCGGTACACTGTGCCTCGGGTGTATCACCGTTTTTTGCCTTGTATGGATTCCATCCACGTTCTTTGCCCTTGGATCCGGCACTCCCCATTGACAACCCGGCCGCTGAGGATTGTGTAAGAGAATTGGACTCGGTCCGTGAGGGTGTTCGATCCCATCTTCTTCTTGCACAGGAGAGAGCAAAAAAATACGCTGACCGGCATAGGACTGCAGCTCCTGAATACAAAGTGGGCATGGAAGTTTGGCTGTCTACGCGTAATCTTCGTATTCCTGGCAAACGTATGCTGCTCCCGAAGTTTGTGGGTCCTTTTCCCATTACGGAGGTTTTGAATCCTGTGGCGATGCGTCTTTCTTTACCAACTTTGTGGAAACTGCATCCTGTTTTCCACGTCAGTCTCCTCAAGCCTTGTCTTCCTTCCACGCGCCTACCTACGCGACCTTGCGCTATCCGCGTGGATGGCGAGGATGAATATGAGGTTGCCGATATATTGGACTTCCAGCTCCGCAGGGGTCGGCCCTTTTATCTGGTCGATTGGAAAGGGTATGGTCCTGAGGATAGGTCTTGGGAACCTTTGTGTAAAATCCACTCGCCTGTACTCCTGCGGCGTTTCCATGCCCGCAAGGGGTTGCCGCCGTCTTTGGGGGCGGATGCTGTTATGGGTCGTCGTCCACCCCCCTCTGTGCGCAAAACCCAGCCACCTGCTCCTCGAGCACTTCGACTTCCGAGTGCAACTACCAGAATGAAGAGGAGATTTGTGGCACTCCCCAAAAGAATTCGGCATTATGCTGCCCCATTTCGTGCACGATGGCAGCTGCCGTGGAAGTTAGCGGATCGAATAACTACATTTCCCAGCAAACCTGGCTCCGTACGGTAGTTTGCCGGTAGAGCCTCGCATTGGCTTGCCCCGCCTCTCTCACTGATTTAGTCCATGGAGACAGCCAGGGCGCCGCTTCTGTTTACAGCTACTCCCGGCATTTAGAAGCTCCATCTTCAATTGCTGAAACCTCCTTGTTCTTACGGATTCGACTCGGACTGTTTACTGGACCCTCTATTTTGGAATACCCTTATTTAACTGCCTTCCCGTGTACCGAACCTGTTTTTGCTTCACGGACACCGCTAGAAAAAGTTTGTCTTTGTTATTGTCCGCTAGTGTACCAGACCTTGCCTGCCTTCGACTTCCTATCTCAGGAATAGCCATCCCGACTGGCTGTTCTGCATCGTGCCAAACCTTACCTGCCTTCCATTTACCTTCCCTGGATCTGCCATCCCGACTGGTTGCTGTCATCATCCTTCGTTCATCAGTGGTAAGACTTTTTGCTTCACAAACGGAACATTTGGAAAGCCCCTGGTTAATCTGTGCACACAAGGACGCTCTGCAGCTGTGCACCATCCCGAATCCAGTGCGACTCTCGTGCCGCCCGGGTATTAGCATCCTCCTACTAACATTTCCTTTTTCTTATTTTATCCCTGTCGTTGTGTTCTAAGCTACTCAAATCCTCCATTCAGTCTCCACTGGTAAGATCCTGTCCACCTCTTGAATTGTGTCTTAGTTTAATCCAGTTAGATACTAAGTCTTGTTATATTCCTAGGTGATTCCCGAATAGTGCTGTTCTTCTATCCTACGGGGGGAAAAAGCCCAGGTATTATATCAGTTAGTAAAGGCTTACAAGGGACAACTGTTATCTTCGTGTTACTCACTTGTTATTCTTCCTTTACAGCCTGGTTCGTGGCGGTGCGCTTTCTCCCCGCCCTTCTGGGTGATCAGTCCCCTTGTCTGGTTAAATACAGCAAGTGGTCATATCATTTTGAAGGTCTTATTCCCTCACAGAGAGGAGGCTTGGGTAGAGGCCCTACCCAAAGCTCTTCAAGCAACTTCCTGGGTTTTGGATACTCCCCGGTTCCACGCACTCATCTCACCGGTGAGTAACACCTGCTAGATCTTTCCGGCCCATATCCAACAAACCCTCCATATGTAATCAATCCTCTAACGTCCCAAACCTTGTTACACCCAAAAAGCGTAACTCCCGGAATCTTTGTTTCACCGGTCTCCATTCGAAATAATCCCTATCCTTCTTTCCGTTCCTCTGAGTATCATTTTCCGCATTCCCAACCTGATCAGACAAAACACTACGCTTCCCACAATCCCCGTTGTTCATGTCACAAACCCAGCTATTCCCGCTTACGCTGCAAACCCGACCAATCCCATCCCTCTGATTGTCATTTCCCAAAATCCCAACCTACAATGACAGAACACTACTGTTCTCACCATCCACTATGTTCTGTTCTGCATCCCGATCATTCTCGTCCCTTACACAAACCTTCCTTACCCGTCCAATAGGGTACTATGACACTCCAGCCCCCCCTTTTTCCAAAACATATACTTTTTCATACCCAAGACAATGGACTGATGTAAAACCTTTACCTGACTTGTTCCAACCAGAGGATCAGGCAAAGTCAGGCAATTGACTCAAATCAAACACACCTGACGGCCCTTCCTTTTTCCCACAAGGATAAAAGGTGGAGCAGGAGAGTGCAGTACGATCAAGGCAAGCATGGCAGACAGCACGACAAGACGACTACCATGCCGCAGTTCAAGAGAAGGAGAAAGGCATCAGTAATCGAGAGGGTGGCGATGTAACGGTTACCTGGACTCCTCGGGAGCATAATGCCTTCTCAGCCTGTGGACCTGTTACTTGGGCACTTTTAGGATTCCTTTCCTGTATTAACTGCAATAACAACAATAGAACTGTTATAATACCTGATTTCTGAGAAGTTACTGTATAACTGTGTGCTTTTGGTAATCTCTCCCTTCTCACCTGTGTTTATGTTTTGTGGAGCTCTCCATCCTGTTATTCTACAGGGGCGCGTTGGAATGAAGAAACTTTAACTTTGAATGCTGAGGTGTTCAATAGACTCTCGCCTTTATAATGTTTTTGCTTTCCCAGAATTTGCCTTGGGTAAGTATCAGGAGAAAATGCTATACTCTTTTATATTTGGAATAGTCCCTACGTTGGAGAGATCTCTCTTTCTAATATTTTCCCTTTTTCTTGCAGGTTCTCGGAATTCAGAGAGTCTAATGGCTGCGGGATGACTGCGACATTACTCGGGATGGAGAAACGTTCAACTCACGTAAATTCGTCTAAGCGGAGTAACTGCAGCCTTTTGGGGAAGAGCGTGGCAATAATTGAGTGGTGAAAACTTGAAGAAACTTCAGGTACGTAAACTTATTTAAACTTCTTTGTTCTTATTTTCTTTTAAGTACCTTATTTGTCTGCAGGTTTTCGTAAAGCTGAGCAAAAATACCCTTGGAAGATGCGGTGGCTGCTGAGGAAACTTCTGAATGAAGGTACTGCGACTGTGAACGATGAATGCTGCTTGAAGTTTCTGCTGCTGTGAGAGAACTTCTGACAGAAGATGCTGCGGCTACGAACAAACACAGCTGACTGAAAAACTACTTCGGAGATAACTTCGGTTTTGTAAGTCTTTTCAATAACTATGGAATTCTGTTGTTTTTTCTGTGAAAACAAATGTTTTTGATTTTTCCTTTTTTTTATCATATAAAGGAGACAGAAATTACATTTTTTTAAAAACACTGTTGATCTATACATCCAGTATGGTATACCAGTCCCTCCCTGTACAATTGGTCTTGAAAAAATAGACTTTGTACCTAATAATTTTCCACAGTATCAAAACAGTTTATTTTAATAAAGTTTATCACAACAATATTTTAAAAACAGATCTTAAAACAGATTTTTCTTAAAAAAGACCCCACAACACAAGGTAGGTACAGTACAAATCATTAGTTCCACACACATATATTCCTACAACAATACAACACAGTACAACCACAAACAAATAATGCTTTTGACGCCATGCCTGGATGGGAACTGTGCTCACTTACTGAGATCATGACAGTTTTCCTCCCCAAGACCCCTCCCAAGATGAACCCTCCGGTCCTGGCTTAGTAGGGTGGTTTTAATGAAACTTCTGAAGTAATTTGGGGGCATGAATGTTTGAGCTAGGTTCCCATGTCCTGTCCTGTGGACCAAACCCTTTCCAATCTACAAGGTAGAATCATTTCCTTTTGACAATCTTGGAATCTAAGATTTCTTTTACTAAGAATTCTGGTTCACCTTCTATGATTAGGGGTTTTGGTGGTGGTTGTAATCCGGTCCCTGCATTCATTGGCTTTAACAAAGAAACATGGAATACCGGATGAATTTGCATGTGGGATGGCAGGTTCAATCTTACTGCTACTGGATTGACCATGGTTTCCACAGAGAATGGACCCAAAAACCTAGGTTGGAATGTATGTGGGCCTTTAAGTGCAATGGGCCTCATCCTGAGGTGGGCGCAAAGGGATACCGGGCACCGTTAAGGACACCGGTGCCGGTAATCCTTTTGCGCCCTATTCCGAGGTCCCTTAGCGGGTCCCGTCCTTAATGCCTGGTTTTACCAGGCGTTATGGACGGGGCCCGTTAAGGGACTTCAGAGCTAATAACGGTACCGCAATTTCCAGTACCGTTCTTAGCGCCTTCCCATTGAGCCCTATGGGGGCTGAAATGGGAATGGGGAATGGCTTTTTCAATGGGGACTTACCGGTCCTGCAAAGGTCGGAATAGACCGGTAAGTCCCCATTGAACGAGGGCAGACTCGGTACCGGTATTGGAGGTAGTCATGGCGCTAATAGCACAATGATTACCTCCAAACTCGGAATGAGGCCCAATGTGTTTAGAAGACAACCATACTTTGGCAGTAACCCTTAAATGTGGCGGTAGCGCTATTACCGCCGCATTTAAGGGTCCGCCAAATCACGGCTTCGACTGATTTCCCCCCAGCTCTTAGCTGGGAGGAAATCCGCCGAAATTTCACGCTCATACCGCCGGCGGGAAATCCGGCGGCGGTGAGAGCACAACATTTCCCCATTGAGCCCAATGGGGAATGGGGCATTCCCGAATGGGCTCAATGGGGAATGGGGATTTCCAGTTCCGCCAAACCTGTGATCTGGCGCTAATAGCGCCGGTGGGTTTGGCGGTAGGGCAGATAACGCCAGCGCTATTAGCGCCAGCGTTACCGCCCGAATCGTGATGAGGCCCTTTGTCTCCCACCTTATACTCTGGAGATTTTCTTCGAAGTTGATCTGCAAATTTCTTTTGGCTTTCCTTTGCTATAGTCAAATGTCGTATAACCTCTTCCTCTACTCTGGTAATGTTATCATGAAGACTCTGTACTGCAGGCATCTCTAAGGATTCTGTTGATCGAAGGTAGGGGTCAGAGGATGTGAACCGTTAAGTATGTAGAAAGGAGTATAACCTGTGGAAGTGTGTTCAGAGTTATTATAGGCATACTCTGCTACCCAAAGGACATCCACCCAGAAACAATCTATCTGGTGGAGAAGACATCAAAGGTATTGTCCGAGAGTCTGATTGGTTCTCTCTGTTTGACCATCAGTTTGTGGGTGGTGACTGGTAGATAAACGTACTGCAACTTTAGCCAACTCACAACATTTTCTCCAAAATTGGGATACAAAATGACTCCCTCTATCAGAGATCACTGTAGATGGAAATCCATGAAGGCGTACAATTTGTTCTAGGAACACCTTTGCTAAGACTGATGAAGTAGGAAGCCCCTTGGGGACAATGAAATGCACCATTTTGGAAAACAAGTCCACCACTACAAGGATGGTGTTATAACCCGAACAAGGGGGCAACTCCGTAATAAAGTCCATAGAAATGGTATGCCATGGTGCTGGTGGGACAGGTAACGGTTGAAGCCGTCCTGCTAGTCTCTGCTTTGAGCTTTTGTTTCGAGCACAAATACCACAAGTTTAAATTAAATCTATGATATCCTTGCGCCATGTTGGCCCTCAGAAATGCCTTTCGATTTTGGCCGTGGTCTTAGCGATTCCAGGGTGGCCTTCCATTGTGGCTCCATGGTAATCTGCCATAACTTTCTTTTGTAACTCCTGATTTGGCAGGTAAAGCCGACTCTGGAAATAAGGTAAACCTTCTTGAATGCTAAACTTGGGTCCTCTTGACTTCCAAGCGTCTAACTCGGAAGTGGTCATGTTAAGGAGAATTTGTGCCTTCAAGTCTTCTTCTGAAGATCCAGTGACTCCCAGCACCTTCTCTTCTGGAATTATATTTACAGGATCTGTTGTACTTTGGATCTCTTCTCTCTCTCCAATCCTTGACAAGGCATCCGCTTTGCCATTACGTACCCCTGGCCGATAAGTGATACAAAAATCGTATTGCACGAAAAATAACGCCCAACAGAGTTGTGAGGATAACTGAGCCTTTGCATTGCGTAAATATTGCAGGTTTCGATGATCTGTGAAAACTGTGACAGTATGCCAGGCCCTTAATAAATGGTGTCTCCATTCTTTGAAAGCATGTTGTATTGCTAGCAATTCCTTATCTGTGATGCTGTAATTTAAATCTGCTGTTGAAATCTTCCTGGACCAGAAGGCCACTGGATGCAGTTGTCCGGTTTCAGTATCTTTCTGGGATAATACAGATCCCATTGCAGCACTGGACGCATCAGTTTCCACTACAAATGGTACTTCAGGTTGTGGGTGTCTTAAAATAGGAGCAGTGGTGCATTTTTCTTTTAATATCTGGAAGGCCGCTTCTGCTTCCTTGGTCCAGGAGAATGTCTTGTGCTTTCGCAGTAGCGAAGTTATTGGATGGACTAGTTGTGAAAATCATGCAACAAAGCGTCTGTAAAAATGTGCAAATCCTAAAAAACTTTGGACTCCTTTCACTGACGTAGGGGAAGGCCAATTCAGAACGGCGTCAACTTTTTGTTTATCCATTTGGATTCCCATAGGTGACAGGACAAATCCCAGAAATTCCACTGAGGTCGCATGAAAGGAGCATTTCTCTAGTTTGACAAATAGCTTGTGTTGTCGCAGTTTCTGAAGTACTGCTGTTACATGGGTTATGTGCTCTTGGACCGAGTTTGAATATATGAGAATGTCGTCAAGGTACACTACAGTGCAGACATCGAGCAATTCGCATAAAACATTGTTCATAAAATTCTGGAATGCTGCTGGGGTGTTGCATCGGCCAAAGGGCATGACTTGGTACTCATATAAGCCGTATTTTGTACAGAAAGCAGTCTTCCATTCATCTCCTTCTTTGATTCTCACTAAGTGGTAAGCTCCTCGAAGGTCTAGTTTAGTAAACATTTTGGCATCCTTAACTTGATCCATTAACACTGGAATGAGTGGAAGAGGGTCCCGGTTCTTGACTGTGATCTGGTTGAGGGCACAATAGTCTATGCAAGTATGAAGGTCCCCTTCCTTCTTGGGCGCGAAGAACAGAGGAGACACCATTGAGGACTTAGACGGCCAAATAAAACCATTGGCACAGTAATTATCTAAATAAGTCTTCAAATTAATATTTTCTTGTTCAGTTAGGGCATAAATTATGCTGCATGGGGTTTTTGAACCAGGGATCAAATCAATTTGACAATCATATGGCCGATGAGGAGGCAACACGTTAGCCTGTTCTTCTTCAAATACTTCTTGAAAATCTTGATACGCCGGTGGAAGGGTTCCTATCAACCCTAAGGTTGGTTTTTCTCTTAAAATCACTCGAACTTCTTTTTCAAAGGTTCCGTCTTGAACATAGCAGGAATACCTGCATTTCTCGGTAAAAACTAAGGTTTTGACATGCCAATCAATCTGTGGATTATGTTTCAGTAGCCATGGAATTCCTAAAATCATTTTAAACTGTGGGGCACTAATTAGGTCAAACGAGATCTTTTCTCGATGTCCCTCCTGGTAAAGCAAGATGCAAACTTCAATACACTTCGTCACTGGTCCGGATATCTGTTGAGTAGCATCTACTGCAGTGACATTTTCTATTACAGCCTTTGGGTGCATACCAATACCCATTTTGCCAGCAGGCTCGTAATCCATCTAGTTCCCAATTGCACCACTGTCCACATATGCTTCCATAGCGTATATCTTGGAAGGTTGAAGGTCGTTACTTAAGATGACTGGACAACGAAATGAGAGAGCTGAATTTCCTTCTTTTGGCTCGACAAGTCGACCTCTACACTTGTCGGGCGTTGAAATTTTCCGGCTGTTCATTTTCTGTGATTTTCCTGTCCGCCTTGTCTACTGCTCAAACTGCTTTCCATGGTGGTTTCACTGGACAGTTTTGCAAATGATGACCCGCCGAACCCCAATAGAGACATACATTCTGTTGTCTTCTTTTGTCTCTTTCTTCCTTAGATATGGGACCCCCGAACACCTCCTAACTACATTGGCTCAGGGTGACTTTCAGTCATTGGACGAGTTCCATAGTCTTTTGAACGAACATAGAGTGATCTGGTCTCTGATCTGGCCCGATCAGAGCACCGGTTTTTCAATCGGTGATCCAGCTGTACTTTTAGGTCTATGAATTCGGCACAACCTGTAGGAGGATTCATTACTTGTGCTAATATATCTTTGAGTTCTCCTCGTAATCCTCGATAAAAGAGTGTGGTTCTCTTCCTCTCATGCCAATTGGTCTCTGCCACTAATTGATTAAAGGAAGCTATATAGGCCAGCAATCCTTGGTTACCTTGGCGTAAAGAGAGCAGCTCATTATCTAAGGCCTGTCCCTGAGCAGGATGAGCAAAGAGTTTCTCTAACTACTGCCGAAAACCAGGGAAATTCCTCAGTAATGGATCATCTTGATTAACTAAGGGCATGGACCAGTCAGCATCATGTCCACCCAGATATAACACAAATGCCACTTTGGCCTGATCTGAAGGAAAGACCCCGGGTCTACACAGAAAATGTAAATTACATTGGTAAACTGCAAAAAGCCTTGGATCCCCTGTAAATCTCTCTGGGGCTGTTAGTGGAATGTTCCCATGGAAAATTACCTGTAGAGGAGGACTGGGAGCGGTAATTTGACCGTGTCGAACCCCACTAGGAAGTGGTGCTTGTCCTGCTTGGGACTGTAGTAATTGGCGACCCAATTTATCAGTGCGCTCTCTTTTAACCACCAACTCTTCCTAAATTGGTTTCAGACCTAGCTGCATGGACATTATGCCCTTAACTCTCCCAAAATCTGGTATAAATTGTCAATTCCTGTGTTCTCCATTACGCTCAGGTGGAGTATTTTAAGTACTGGGTTCGTGTTCTGTAACGCTTACCTGGACTCCTCGGGAGCGTAATGCCTTCTCAGCCTGTGGACCTGTTACTTGGGCACTTTTAGTATTCCTTTCCAGTATAAATAACAATAACAACAATAGAACTGCTGTAATACCTAATTTCTGGGAAGTTACTTTATAACTGTGTGCTTTTGGTAATCCCTCCCTTCTCACCTGTGTTTTTGTTTTGTGGAGCTCTCCATCCTGTTATTCTACAGGGGCTTGTTGGAATGAAGAAACTTTAACTTGGAAGGGTGATGTGTTCAATAGACTCTCGCCTTTATAATGTCTTTTTGCTTTTATAGAATTTGTCCTGGGTAAGTGTCTGGAGAAAATACTATAGTCTTTTAGATTTGGAATAGTCCCTACGTTGGAGAGATCTCTCTTTCTAATATTTTCCCTTTTTCTTGCAGGTTCCCGGAATTGGGAGAGTCTAATGGTTGCGGGATGACTGCAACGTTACTGGGGATGGAGAAACGTTCAACGAGAGAAAGTTCGTCTATGCAGAGTAACTGCAGCCTTTTGGGGAAGAGCGCAACAATAACTGAGCAGTGAATACTTGAAGAAACTTCAGGTACGTAAACTTATTTAAACTTCTTCTTTCTTATTTTCTATTAAGTTTGTCCGTTAATTAAATACCTTATATGTCAGCAGGTTTTTGGAAAGCTGAGGAAAAATACCTTCGGAAGAAGCAGTGGCTGCTGAGGAAACTTCTGAATGAAGGTACTGCGACTGCGAACAATGAATGCTGCTTGAAGATGCTGCGGCTGTGAGAGAACATCTGACAGAAGATGCTGCGGCTACGAACAAACACAGTTGACTGAAAAACTACTTCGGAGATAACTTCGGTTTGGTAAGTCTTTTCAATAACTATGGAATTCTGTTGTTTTTTCTGTGAAAACAAATGTCTCTGATTTTTCCTTTGACAGGTACTGTGAGGGGAGATGCCGGTAGCGTTACCCGCTGTCAGCAGAGAAGACGTGAAGCGAGCGCTCTGGCGGAGGTGGAGCTTAAGTAGCTCCCTCTGCAAATAGTATAGAGCGTGCTGTAAATAATCAATGGATCTGGCGGTGGCCATGTTGAGTGTATGAGACCACCCTAAGCACTATGAGAGACTATAGGAGCATAAGCTATGAATGGTACCAATGCCATGTTTGCCAGGCTTGTACCCACTTTTGACCTGCTGACTGATGTGATGTACCTTGCTTCTCCTGCATGCCTGAATGGGAACTGTGCTCACCTACTGGGATCATGACAGGCGAGGAGAGGAGTGACCTGGCCCTTTTCGTCTCAGACCCACAGTGCCTTCGTGGAAGAGGGCCTAAGACCGCGAACAATAGCACAAGTGTCCTGCAGCAGATGTCAACGGTACACAGGGCAAACCTATGCCGATGAGCAGGAGCGAGGGAGGCTCCCACGCCTGTGGTACCGGCCTTGACCCCAGAGATGCAACAGCCAAGCGGTTCATCACAGCCAGTGAGTTGAGGGGAGAACCGATAAGAACCTGGCTGTGTTGAGTAAGAATTGCAAAGTGGCAAGTTTTGAACCAAAGCTGATGAACTTTGAATGAACTGTAAATAGTGGGAAGGGGAGACCAGCAGTAGAGGGAAACGGGCACCACATGGGTGCTAACTCAAGAGACTCTGGTCGAACCCCATATGAGAAAAACTACAGATACCAGAAGGCCGTAGGAGGGCCAGCGAAATAGGTCAAAGTGGTCATACAAAGGGTCAAGTAAAATCCCTGTACAATCAAAATACTTTGATCTATAATCACTGTGAAAGAAAGGGAAGTGAATCCCAACAATATTGGACAATTGTGAATGTGACCCCGAACGAGGGAGAGCCAGCGGGGAAGCTATCACCCAAGCAAAATACATTGAGAAATTGGGGGAGGAGAAATCCTGCCAAAGGCAAGAGGGGTCCGAGCCCAACCGAGGGAGATCCATGGGTGAAGCCCTCACCCAAGAATATAAAGAGAAGAGGGGTCTGAGCTCGACCGAGGGAGATCCAGGGGTGAAGCTATCACCCAAAGTTGATTGATAAAGGAACTTTGATATATTTTTGGAATACAATACGTAAAGGGTCAGCGCCCAGAAGAGGGGGACCCAGGGGTGAACCCACCACCCAGGGAATATTGGGAATGAACTGTGAAACCATTATAAATAAATTAGAAGGATCAGCACCCAGAAGAAGGGTACCCAGGGGTGAATCATTATTACCCTAACAAACTTTAATTTGTTAAACAAACTTTTGTGTTTTTGTTAGTTGAACACGTCAGACCCAGAAGGCAAGAGACTTTCCAAGGAAACGAGACTTGGCCATCGAAGGCCCTGAGAACTGTCATTGGAACTGTCATCTCATGCTGGAAAGTCTGAGACTGTACTGTGCTCCAAGCTCCCATCTTACCCGGTGGTCAAAACGTGGGGAAGGGAGACCCAGGCTACCGCATCCTGACATATTATTTGAGAACACTTCTTTCTTTTCTTGAGAACTATACCACAGCCCTTTTTTGTATTAGTTGTGAGGTTGGCAATATGTTTCTTAGTATAAGCCCTTCTTATTTTGACACAACGCCACTAGGACTGCCTTATTTTTTCATTTGATGGATGACATTTGCTCCCATCCTAGATTTAGGTTTAGATTAGGTGGTTTTCCAACCTGCATACCGAATTCATAGTTCAATAAACACCCTTGAACTGTGATCACGTGTGTCTGTTTTATTTGTTGTCACCATGAGCTTCTCACATATTATGTAAGGAGTGGGATATGATCCAATTGATAATTGTTGGAGAGTCCATTTACATGTTGAGAATCCAAATAGAAATTTCCATGCCCTATTCTCAGAAAATTTTGAATCAATAAACAAACTCTACCAAACTTAATTTTTGCTCAATGGTGAGGATTTGATAGAGAGCAGGATACCACTCTTCTAACCCATGAAACAGGAAATGGGAATCCAATTGCTCCCTTTGACCTCTGAAGCCATTTCACCTGTTCCAAAAGAACGTTGAGGGTAACACCTATTATCTTTTTTGTCCTCGGGATTATGTATTACAGGCAAGGGACAAAGCCCTTATCTCTTTGCAAATAAGAGTGAGACCTCCCTTGGGATGGTCCCTTTATATTTGACCCTATAAAGAAAGTAAAATGAAAATCGTACCCCAATTCTCTGGCGAAGACGTATTAGCCTTCGTCTTCCTGAATTTCTCTAGGAACACAGTAAAAATCCATAGGTGAGACCAAGTAGGGTTCCTTGTATATGAAACCCCTATGAGAACACACAGAGAAAGTCTCATATGTGAGACTTTAAGAGAAACATCAAGAAGAAACCTAGAGATCCCTTTCACTGAAAATGAAGTCCCAAAGCCCCATCTTTACTATTCAAGGGGGACGGTAGAAGATGAGCAAGAGAAAGAGAAGGAGGGAAACCCAAGCAAAGAGATGCAAGAAGAACCTTATATTGACCAGGAGAGACAAAAACTAGAGGTGTCTAAACCCCCGGAAATGTCTAAGCCCCCTGAATATAAACAAAAGCGGATCAACATCTACTATATCTCTAAAGTCTCTGGCTGAGTCAGAAGCCTCAACTTTATAAGTATGCCTATTTTGTGGCGAGAGGGGCCATGCCAGAAAAACCTTCCCTGACAAGATAGAGGAGGAGTTAAAGGACATTCAACAAAATGGAAGGAGAATAGAGAGAGAAATGGAAGTAGGAGAACTGTTTAGATCATCACCCATGCAAGCCATGATCAACCGGGAAGGGGTTGAGAGTCCTGATAATAACAATCCCGGTAGTATGCTGAAAAACCTGGACCGACTGTCTAGGTGTTCCATGGTGGAATTCCCACATGAAAACCCCTTGTCCAACCAGCATAGGGGAAGGGTATGTGAGAAACCCGAGGGTATTCTCCCAGTAAAACATTGAGAATCTCTTATTCAGGTGGCCAGGACACGGCCATCGCTGTTGGATCCAGTTCCTGGGGGTGGATCAGTGGGGGAGGATCACCAGGATAGGGAAACCCTGGGTTATGCTCGGGAAAATACCCCAGGTGAGACTCAGTTTTGTGCCAGAGAAGGAGAGAAGAGCGAGATATCTGAGGCTTTCATGGGCTGTATTGCATCTGCCTCCCTTCCTCTCTGGCCCAGATCCAACAAACCTTCCATACGTAATCAATCCTCTGAGGTCCCAAACCCGGTTACACCCAAAAAACGTAACTCCCGGAATCTTTGTTTCACCGGTCTCCATTCAAATACTCCCTATACTTCTTCTTTCCATTCCCCTGAGTATCATTTTCCGCATTCCCAACCTGATCAGACAAAACACTACAATTCCCACAATCCCCTTTGTTCATGTCACAACCCCAGTTATTACCGCTTACCCTGCAAACTCTACCAATCCCGTCCCTCTGATTGTCATTTCCCAAAATCCCCACTAACGACAGAACACTGCTGTTCTCACCATCTCCTATGTTTTGTTCTGCACCCCGATCATTCTGGTCCCTTACACAAACCTTCCTTATCCCATCCCATAGGATACTCTGGCACTCCAACCCCCATTTTTCCGATATGAATACATTTTCATACGCAAGACAATTAACTAATGTAAAACATGTTTACCTGACATGTCCCAACAGATGGGGAGCAGGTGCAAGTGGAACTAGGTCACCTGGCCTAAGCCCCGCCCACCTGGTGCCTTCCTGGTTGCGGCTCTTTTTCCCCACTTAAGGAGCCCTCCAGCCTCTTTTCCTTTGCAGATGGGGAGCAGGTGCAAGTGGATCTAGCTCACCTGGCCTAAGCCCCACCCAACTGGTGACTTCCTGGTTGCCGCTCTTTTTCCCCACTTAAGGAGGTCTAAGCCCCACCCAACTGGTGCCTTCCTGGTTGCTGCTCTTTTTCCCCACTTAGGGAGCCCTCCAACCTCTTTTAATTTGCAGATGGGGAGCACGTGCAAGTGGATCTAGGTCACCTGGCCTAAGCCCCGCCCACCTGGTGCCTTCCTGGTTGCCGCTCTTTTTCCCCACTTAAGGAAGCCTAAGACCTGCCCACCTGGTGCCTTCCTGGTTGCCGCTCATTTTACCCGCTTAAGGAGCCCTCCATCCTCTTTTCCTTTGCAGATGGGGAGCAGGTGCAAGTGAATCTAGGTCACCTGGCCTAAGCCCCGTCCACCTGGTGCCTTCCTGGTTGCTGCTCTTTTTCCCCACTTAAAGAGACCTCAGCCCCGCCCACCTGGTGCCTTCCTGGTTGATGCTCTTTTTCCCCACTTAAGGAGCCCTCCAGCCTCTTTTCCTTTGCAGATGGGGAACAGGTGCAAGTGGATCTAGGTCAACTGGCCCAACGCCCGCCATCCTGGTGCCTTCCTGGTTGCCACTCTTTTTCCCTATTTAAGGAGGCCTAAGCCCCACTCACCTGGTGCCTTCCTGGTTGACGCTCTTTTTCCACACTTAAGGAAGCCTAAGACCCGCCCACCTGGTGCCTTCCTGGTTGCTGCTCTTTTTCCCCAATTAAGGAGCACTCGATCCTCTTTTCCTTTGCAGATGGGGAGCAGGTGCAAGTGGATCTAGGTCACCTGACCTAAGCACCACCCACCTGGGGCCTTCCAGACAATGCAGTATATAGGATAACAGTAAAATAAATAAAACAATAAATAAAAGGACAGCCAGCTGGTGTCAAGTGCAAGGGTAAATGCAGACATTAGGTTTCAAGTGCAAGTAGAGGTGCAGTCCAGGTGTGCAGCTGGCAGGGAGGGTACCTGGGCCCGAGATCAGAGGGTAGCCAGGTAACCAGTGCAGTTTCAGATTCAGCCAGGAGATCAGCAGGGGAGAGGAGGAGAGAAAGTAGAAGCAAAGAGGAAGGTCTTGAGGTGCTTCCAGAACCAGAGATGGTTCTCAAGTTTCAGAGAGGCAAGGAGGCTGTTCCAGAGGGAGGCCCCAGCAGAAGAAAGAGATCTACCACCAACTCGCTGCTTGGAGAAGCCACCAACCCTGAGGGAGCTGGAAGCGGATGAGCGAAGCGCCTGAGAAGGAAGATATTTAGGAAGAGAGAGTTGAAGGTATTGAGGCCCCATACCCCAGATATGTGCCGAAAAGCGCCCTGACGTGCTTAAAGACACAAAGTAGAATATTCAAGAAGGTGGAAAATTATGGAGAGGGTTCGGAAGTGTAGAAAACAGGTTTCGAGAGTTAGGGGAGTATCTGCTGTGGAGAACAAAGCAATTCCCAACTTTCAGACGGCTTTAGGAAGCAGAGGCCACCCAAGCCAATGCAAGAACCACAAGGGATCCTTTGTGCGTAAAAATGCAGTGGATATACTAGGGGCCACCGGTAAGTGGTATGATTACTCACCGCCCTTAGCTCACTCCAGGTACAAACTTGGCAGGTCTCGAGATGGTCACCTGGAGTACAAAATCCCACCCTCGGTTAAGCTTCAAAGTGCAGATGCAGGTCCAGTTTACAACAGGAGCTGTTTTTCTTGTCTCGATTTCTGAGAAGGCTCTTTTGCAGGGCAACAAGAAGACGTCAAGAGTGATTGGTCCCACCACTCCAAAGGGTTGAAACACCCTTAAAGGTCTTCGGCAATCCAGCGCAAAGCTGGGCTCTACCGGGACAAGAGCTCAGGGTGCCAACCTTCTTCTCTGCAGTTCCGGATAGTCCTTGGTTCTGCTTGGCTCTTCTGGGGACTTGGTTCTTTGTATAGGGTGATTCAGACCTATTGGTGATCTCTGGGCCTGCATTCAGGACCCCTCCTCATATCCACAAGTCCAGTGAGTGCTCTCACCCAGCTGGCCAATGAGGAGATCTGCCCCACTAATGCATGCCAGCACTGGTCCACTCAGGGACCACTGCAGCTCTCATGCACTTGTGCACATCAGGCATCCTGGCACCAGTAGAGTGGATTGGGAACAGACAGTCCCAGCCCACTTCCTACTGTGACAAATCTGAAGGTGCCTCACCCACTAGTCCCAGAGGATATGTCATCCAGGTGGCCAGGACACGGCCATCGCTTTTGGATCCAGTACCTGGGGGTGGACCAATGTGGGAAGATCACCTGGATGAGGGGTCTTCAGGGCGTAGAAGTGGGGCACTGGATGGTGAGATGCAGTATCTCCTTCCATGTAACACCTTTTCCCCATCCTACCAGGTAGGATACCTAGGAACTCAACCCCCCCTTTCGCCACACAAACACTTTCTCACAGACAGTTCACCAGGAGCGACAACGGACTAGCACCAGAGCCGTATACCTGACAAGTCACAATATGATGGTCAGGCAAGGTCAGGCAATTACTGATCATTACACACACCTAACTTCCATCACAGTTCCCCACATTGATAAAATGCAGAGCACAAAAGCACACTCTGAGTGAGGAAAGGCACACAAGGAAACAGCCAATACAAGATGGCTGTGTAATGTAAGGGGAAAGACAGCAAGACCAGAGAGGGTTGCAAGGAGGGAAGTGCCCTTGACCTTTAAAGACTGTTACTTTTGCGAACCTTGGAAAGTAAGAAGCCTAAGATCAGGAACTAAAGCTGAACAAACCTTCACTGTGCATTGAAGGTACCCGGGGCACTCCTGCATCTATAACCAAGGTGGGGAGGAACGATTGCCGCAGTGGTACTGTCCTTGGCTCCTACAACAAAGCAGCGTCAGTAAAGACAGCACAGCCAGTGGGTCGGAGAGACTGATACCAAACCAGCTTGTGTTTGAACCAAGGTTGGAAGCGCAAACATTGTTTGAAGAAATCAACAGAGGACAGTATGTGAAACACATGTGATGAGCGACGCGAATATAATTGGAAACCAAAGGAGTGAATGAACTTTGGGGAAGCCAAGCGAGATACCATATACAGAGTGGTCAGGCACCACGTGGGTGCTCATTCAAAGGTCTCTGTTAGGTATCCAACTGAATGGTGACTGTATTATAAAACGGAAGTTTGTATTGAAGTGGTCCTGAAACAGGTCAAGCTAAACCCTGTGCACATTTGAAAGTCTTTGATAAACCAAGGCGAACTACAATTGGTCTGAGCCCAGTTGAGGGTGACTAATTGGAAAAGGGGACAGCTCTGAGCCTGGCTGCGTGGGAGCTGGGGTGAACCAGGAGTCACCCAATGTCATCGTTCAGAGCCCCTGGAAGCTACAGAAGAGGTGGAAGCTCCTCCATTAATGTCCCACCATGCTACTTCCTGAACGCACGTTCCAGTTGCTCCGCCTCACGTTGCAACCACAGAGCTTTGCTCAATTCCCTTTTGGTAAGAGGCTAGTTTTCCTCGCATGTGTTTTTCTCCCCTTCCTTTTGCCTTAGCCTTCTTTCCCGCTACTCCTTTGCAGCTCCCACGCTGCAGTTTCCGACCCCTCGGCAGCTGTCTGTTGCTCCCAGCAACCTTCCGATTGCGCCCCTCTAACTTTCACTGCCTCTTTTTTCTTTGTTCCACTGCCTTCTCCTCTTCTTCCTTCCAGGGAGCCTCCATCTCGTCCCTGACCCCCGTACACACAAACCTTCCTGCAAAGTTGCCTCTTAAGGAGAAAGGCTTCCTACGAAACCCATCAGAGATTCCCATTATCATTCACGGATCCCATCTTCTGGACTCTGCAGAACAGAAGGGTTTTTAGTGCCATCAGCTTTTTCCCTTTGTTACCGGCTACTTCCGGGAGGCTGGTCTCTTGCCTTAACTGTCATCGCAGTGAGCATAGTGGCTACCTCCCGGGATCGGCCATTCCTCTAGATGGAGCGTAGGACCACCAAGAAGAAGCCCTCCTTTGCACATTCTGAAGAGGAACTTGAGCTCTCATCTGAAGAAAACGCAGGTGAGGATGTTCACCCGACTGCTGACACCCAAGAAAACGCATAATCTCTGAACTTTGTAAAGAGTAGGATGTGAGCCCGGCTGAGGGGGATCCGAGGTGAACTGAGTCACCCAAGAAAACAAATATTTTCTGAACTTTGTAAAAATTAGGATCTGAGCCTGGAAGAGGGGGATCCAGGGTGAAGCACCCGAGTTGAATACTTATGAGAAGTACCAAACTGTGTATCTCATTTTTATGTGCATCAGGCCCTCTGAATCAAGAGACTGACGAGAAAAGAGACTGGGGCACAGAAGGCCCTAGTGCTGGAAATAGAACTGTATCCTCGTGCCGAAGAAGCCAGAGTGTGTGCTTTACTCGAGTGAACCGCCTTACCCTTGGCTGAAAACATGGGGAAGGGAGGCCAACAGCCTAAATATCCTGAAATATTATTTTGTGAACACTTCTTTCTTTTTCATGAACATTCACCACACTATTTGTAAATTAGCAGTAAGGATTGGTAATATTCTTTTTTTAGTATAGGCTCTTTTATTCTGCCAAGACTCCACTAGGACTCCATTATTATTATTTGATGGTCGTAGCTTGCTCCCATCTGTAGATCTAGGTTTAGATAGGCGTTTATCACCCCTTTGTGAAAGTTCAATAAACACCCTTGAACTGTGGTCACTTGGGTCTGTCTTACTGTTGATACCATGCATTCCTTATGCTACACACGTGACATGCATTAGCCTGCAAAACGCAGTGGCTTTTATGGGTGAATGCATGCCCAAATAAGGACTGCCCGTATCACAAAGATCAGGAGGTAGGCCAACTGACAAAATAGCCAAAGGAGAAGACAAAAGACCTCATGGCACGGCCATGACGGACACAAGCCACAGTCATGAGCCAAACACAGTAAGCGCGGTGTGGCTTGGCAAACGCTCATAATAATACAAGAACTGCACCTATCCCAGTGTCAGGGGCACCTGGCTGCACAATACAACATTTCTGATAATCAGGGGCCCTGGACACAGGGGCCTGGCGCATGGAGTGTTTCAAGCATTGGAAGGCCTTCTCATGCTCTTCAGACCAAGTTACCTTCTTGGGTTTCTTTGGAGCAGCGAGTGCAATCGGGAGGGCAGCTATGGTACCATAGTCTACCATGAAGTTCCTGTAATACCCAGTGAGACCCAGGAAAGCCCTCACTTGGGTTTGGGTTTGGGTTGTGGGGGTACACTAGTCTTGTACTGCTTGCACCTTCCTGGGAAGAGGCTGAATTCTACCTCAACCAACCTCATGCCCAAGGTAGACCACTGAACTCTGACCAATTTGACACTTGCTGGCCTTTATGGTCAGGTGTGCCTTCTGAAGAGCCTGCAACACAATCTCTAGGTGTCTTACATGCTCCTCCCAAGTGGGGCTGAAGACTGCTATATGATCCAGATATGCAACGCAGAATTCATCCAACCCATTCAGAACATGGTTAACAAACCTCTGGAATTTGCAGGTGCATTCTTCAATCCAAATGGCATTACCCTGAACTGGTAAAGCCCTTCTGGAGTTGAAGATGCTGTCTTCTCCTTGGCATTCTCTGTCAGGGATATTTGCAATACCCTGCTGTGAGATCAAAGGTGCTGATATACTTGGCAGCACCCAGCTTGTCTACCAATTCATCTTTTCTTGGTAGGGGTGAACATCTGTCTTGGTGATAGCATTCAAAGCCCTGTAATCCACACAGAACCTCAACTCAGAGGTACCTGCCTTTGGCACCAGAACTACAGGACCGGACCATGGACTACTGGAGTGCTAAATCTCCCCAGATCCAACATCTTGTTGACCTCAGACTTGATGTGAGACCTAACTTTGTGTGACATCCTATAGCTCATACCTTTGGTAGGCACACTAGCTGCATTGTAAATGTCATGTTTTCACCAAGGTGTCAATCCTGGAGTGAGTGAAAAACAAGGGGAGAATTACTTCAGCAAAGTTCTCACCTCACCTTGCTGCTGAGGGGTCATCTAAGGAGCCGATTTGACACCCTCAATGGAGCAATCTCAAAGACTGCCTTGGAACAGGTCAGGGAGGGGTTCCGATTCCTCTTCCTCTCTGTTTGATGCCAAGAGCAGAACAGCCATTTCAACCCTAGGGATGAATGCCTGCAGTCTATTTATATGGAACACATTTGGGGCTTGAGTAGGCCTGCCAAGGTCCACTAAATAGTTCACCTCACCAAGTTGCTCCTCCTGTAAGGGCCTGACCAATTATCATGTGGGCCATAGGCCGCATGGGATTCATAATCAGGATGTTCTGGCCTGGCGGAAAGTGTGCAAGTGAAGCTTTCTGGTCATACCAATGTTTGACCAATGCCTGACCAGCCTTAACCATGTCACTGGCCTGAGTCATCACTAACACAATCCTCTTTCTCAAACCCAACACATATTCCACGCCATTTGTAGTGATGGGAGGAATGGAGAGCTCCCATCCTTCCTTGACTATAGCTAGGGGTCCCCTGACAGGGTGACCAAAGACAAGCACAAAGGGACTATATCCAACCCCTTGTTGAGGGACCTCTGTAAGCAAAGGGTAAGCATGGTAGAAGGAGATCCCACTTTCTCATTTGAGGCTCCTCAAGAGCTACATCATGCTTTTGAGAGTTCTGTTAAACCTCTCAACTAAGCCATTTGTCTGTGGATGATCCACTGATGAAAACGTATGGGAGATCCCACACACCTTCCACATGGCCTGCATGTACTTGGAAATTAATTTGTTGCCTCTGCCAGATCTAGCTTCTTTAGGGAAGCCAACCCTAGTGAAAATGCCAAGCAATGCTTTAGCAACTGTCCTAGCAGTTGCTGTCTTCAGTGGGATGGCTTCCGGATATCTGGTGGCATGGGCAACTAACACCAGAATAAACCTGCTGCAAGAGGATGTTGGAGGGCCAAGGGGACCAACAATGTCAATCCATACCCTCTCAAATGGTACAACCACTACAGGGAGTGGTACCAATGGAGCCTGAATTGTTGCACCACTTTTACCACAGATTTGGCAAGTAGCACAACTCATGCAGTGGCCTTCTAACTGGATCCCATCTTGGGCCAGTAGAAGTGCATGGATAACCTCTCATTAGTCTTCTTGATAGCAAGATGGCATGCAAGGTGGAACTCATGTGCCCACTGCAGGAGGAAGGGTCTCACTTGAATGGGGAGCACCAACCTCCTATGGTCTCCTTCAGTGGACTATTTGGGCTCACTGTATAGTAGCCCACCTTCCCAGTACATTCTGTGTTTCCCACGAGGTTCACCCTCAAGCTGGGAACAGGCCTGTCTCCTAAGGCCTTCCAAAGATGGGCACTCACATTGGTCCTTACTGAACTCTCCCCTATCAGGGCCACCTTCTGCAAGCAAGCTCTGCAATTCAGGATGGTCTTGTGGGTTAAGCATTTTAGGCAGCCCCTCCTCCTCGTCGGGTTCAGGGGCTTGGCCAACTGCCTCCAGCTCAGTGGAAGGGAAGTTGGGGGGATATTCTCTTTCCCTCTCTTTTGCTTTTTGACTCCTTTAGCTTTGGGTTTCTCTTTTGGCTTTGGCTCAGCATTGGACTTGGACAAGGCAGCCTTGGTCTGTGACCTAGTACGGGGTCGTTCTGCTGTATCTCCCACAAGACCTAAGTCTCTGAGATCATTTCCCAGCAGAACTCTCCCAGGGACTTGCCTCTGAAATCTTACAGGTATCCTTACTACTCCACCATTCACAGCTAGATTTACATGCATAACTGGAAACTTGAGAGGGAGTCCATCAGCCAATTTAGTCGGCATCAGAGGGGCTTTGGCTAGCTCCTCGGGGTTTACCAAAGTGAAATCCACTACAGTTCTGCTAGACCCAGTGTCCCTAATAGCAGAGGAGTCTACACCATCTACCAAGACAAAATCCTTAAAGTAATGCATTGTATTGTCAGGGATGGAGGTATATGCATCAGCTACTCTAGGTTCCCAGGATCCCAGTGAAACTAAGACTACATCTGATCCTATCATACAGGGTAAGGAATCAGAAGAGAAGGATGCCCCTGTGAGTATTTCATCCTCATCATGAGAGAAGGCCAGATTCACACAGTGGACCCCCAAGGTTTTGACCTTACAGCTGAGGTCCACCTTGTGAGAAACCTGAATGTGTCTCCCTGACTAGTCCCCAGGGATCTGTCATCGAGGTGGCCAGGACACGGCCATCACTATTGTATTCAGTTCGTGGGGGTGGACCAGTCATGGGGGGATCACCTGGGTGGGGGGTCCTCAGGGAGTGGAAGTGGGACACTGACAGGTGAGACGCGGTAGCCCCCTTCGTATAACACGTTTTCCACATCCTACCACATAGATTACTCAGAAACTCTACCCCCCTTTTCCGACACAAACACTTTTGCACATCATGAAAGACAGCGAACTAACACTAGAGCTGTTTACCTGACATGTCTCAACACAAGTGTCAGGCAAAGTCAGGCAATTGGCCAGAATCACACACACACCTGACAGCCCTTTCCCTTCCCCAGAGGGATAAAGGTGGAGTACAAGAGCACACTATGAGCAAGGCAGACCACACGATGAGACAGCTATCCAAGCACGGCAGTTCAAGAGGAGAAGAAAGGCGGAGAGAATCGAATGGGTGACAAGGAGAGAAGCGATCTTGCTCTTTCCAACCCAGACCCGCGAATCCTCCATGGAAGGAATCGTAAAACCGCAAATAATAGCCAGCGTGTGTTGCAGCAGATGTCAACAGTACATGGAGCACACCTACGCTGATAAGCAGGACAGAAAGAGACGCTTGCTACCGTGGTAACGTCCTTGACTCCAGATACAAGAAAAGCCACAGTGAACTGTTTAAAAAGACATTAAGACTTGTGAATGCCACAGGTGAAATTGTTTTGAGGAAAAGCCGTAGTGATCCCGACGGAGGGAGGCTGATATTCGAGAGGAGTCTGAGCCCGGAAGAGGGGGACTGAGGGGTGAAAAGTCTTCACCCAACGAACATGCGGAAAGGAACTTTTTGTTTGTTATTTTGACCACATCAGGTCCTCTGAGGCAAGAAACTTTTTGTACAAAAAGAGACTTAACCACCGAAGGTCCTTAAGGTGAGAACAGAACTGTCGTCTCGTGCTGGGAAAGCTCGAGAGTGTGCTGTGCTCAGGAGTCCCGACTTGTCCTGTGCTCAAAACGTGGGGAGGGGAGGCCCCGGGTACCACATCCTGATTTATCATTTGTGAACACTTCTTTCTTTCTTGTGAACCCTATCCAACACTCTTTTGTATTTAGTGGTATGGATTGGCAGTCGGTTTAGTATAGGCCCTTTTATTTGACAAGACACCACTAGGACTGCCTTATTAGTTGATGGTTGTAGCTTGCTCCCATCTTAGATTTAGGTTTAGATTAGGCATTTCTCCAACCTACCTTTACAGTTTAATAAACACCCATGAACTGTGATCACTTGTGTCTGTCTTTAATATTGCCACCATAAGTTCCCTACACCCTTCAGATGGTCATTTGATCCACAAGCCACAGAAGATCCACTGGGCCTTGGGACATTGGGAGGCTTAAAATAACCAGAGTTGTGCTTGGAATGATTAGTCCCACTACCCTGTACATGGTCATGTGACATACCCATTGAAAACTTTTTATGGCCCTGTTGGGATGAAGATTTTTCATATGACCCACTTTCTTTCTCTTTTGCTTCTTCCCCTCTTCCTGCATCCCAGAAGTAGGCTTGTCCTTATGGGACACCCTGTGGGATACCCATACATCGGCTGCAGTGGCTAACGTCTTAGGATCTACCTCCTTAGAGTCAGCCACATTTTGCTTAAACTCAGGGGAACATGAGGCAAAAATATGTTTCAGCATAACCAAATGGATCATGCCTTCAAAAGTGGCAACTTTATAGCCTTCCACTGTGAAGGCATCATGAAGCAAGACACAGACAATAGACTTAAAGTTCAAAGTAAAATACTTTATTAAACCAAATGTCAGGATGGTAAAAGGCCTAACTTGCACTATGGAAAGGTGGGATTTCCCTGCCTGAATGAAACGAAGGAAAGTCTGGGTCCAAGGTTTCAACGTAAAAGTCTGTCTGTATCCAAAACCTATGCGTGACCTCACAACTAAATTTAACGAATGTGTAGGGTTATCAAAATAAAAAGATATTGCGGGTCATTCCGAGTTGGGCAGTAGCCATGGTGCTATTAGCACCATGGCTGCCTCCCAAACCGGGTCCGGTTCCGGTCTGGCAGAATGGGGACTTACCGGGTCATTCCGACCCTGGAGGACCCGGTAAGTCCCCAAGCCAAATACCATTCCCCATTCCCATTCGAATGCCCATAGGGCTCAATGGGAATGGGGAAGGCGCTAATTGCGGTACCGTTATTAGCTCAAGGTCTCTTAACGGGAACCGCAGAGAACGTGTGGTCAGACCACACGTCCTTTGCGGTTCCCGCTAAGGGATCTCGGAATTGGGCGTTAAGGGTTTTCCGTTACCGGCATCATTACCGGTGACCGTTAACCCTTACCGCCCAAGTCGGAATGAGGCCCATTGTGTTCAACTCAAATTTCTGAGCTTCTTCCAGTTCACAGCTTTCTTTCAGCTCCCCTTCCCCAAGTATAAGAAAGTTACACAAAAAAAGTCTCAAGATTATCTTTCTCCAGTTCAAGGTGATACAGTTCGAAAACAACACTCAGGGTTCTTTTCCCCAAGTTCAAGGTAATATCGCAGATAGGTCTCGGTGTTCCCTTCCCCAAGTTCAAAGTAGTATCACAGATGGATCTAAGGGTTCCCTGCCCCAAGTTCAAACCAACACAGTTTCATAGGAAAACAAAGCCCACTTCCAAGTTAAGTGAATACTTATTTTTGAATTCTTCTGTCACAGTGTATTTATCGTTTCCAATTTTAGAGTTCCTTGGTGTTTTGCCTTCCTGTGTTCTCGGTAATGTAAAGATATCTTTTTCACTTAAGGGGTTCCCCTCTGCACTTAAAAAAAGGCTGGAAGGCAATGTGCTTTATCTTTGAACGCAAACAATTCATTCACACTTCATGTACATTTTGAAATAGACCTGCCACAGGTCTCTTTATAATCTTTTAAAAAAAATGTTTTATTGTATTTGATTAAACTTTAACCTTTTACAAATCCACATAACTTTGACAATTTACAATAAACCATATTTCCAATTCATATTAAACATAAATAATTAACATGTAAAATTAATAAAACTTACTCATATCCTAAAACTAATTTCTAATTAGACTCAAAATAATGAAAAGTAAAAATTGAAAGTTGAGGAAGGGGGGCGGTACCAAGCCAAGGAAATGAAAAAGTACTAGTCAGATCAAATTTCACCAAACCCTTGGGGGAACATCAGAAAGTCTTCCCAGGCTTTATAATACTATGTTGAATCCATCCAACACCTGTAGTACTGAGTGCTTGATTTTGCCCTGAGAGTAACCAATCCCAAAACATATCTGGCCCATGGCCCTCACAGTTCATACCAAATAACAGAGATCTTAACTGCCATGTTCTCTCACAATCTGTTGATAGGTGCTTAAGTATTTGTTCCTCAGGGGAATTGCACCCATTACAGCAATACTCGGTTGATTCCCTCATTCCTCTTTTTGAGAGCACCTCCCCAGTTTGGCCGATATTTAACCTCAGTCTCAAAAACTTTTTCCTAATTTTCCAATCCGGAAACTTCTCAAGGTAATTTGCGATGTGCTCTATTTTTTTATCCACTCCCAAAAATGAGTTTGTACCAATCTTTGCTCGCATATTCTCTATTGTGAAGATCCAGTCCATTGTAACCATAGCCTTTTTTGCTTTCACTGGGTTCCTGATTAGTGTTTGGGTATCCATGTCTGCTTTAATTAACCCATCCCCTACGTACCTCTCCAGGTTTGATAGCATTTTGGATCTGTTCTCCATATGAGCTCTATTGTCTGCATAGAGGGACCCCTCCTGAGCCGTCAAAATCAACCGATAAAGAGAGGCTAATTTCCAATCTGCTTGGACCTTTAGTGATCGGAGGCCCAATTCAAATCTGATACATGAGACTGGTAAACTTGCTGGTAGATTAACAGCCTTCTTCCAAATGAGGCCATCTCATCTTTGCCAGTCTACAAACCACAGATGGACCTTTGCCTCTAGCCCATACAGCAGTACTGGTATCGCCTTAGCCTGCTAGTATTTGATTAAAGTGAGGATCGAAAATGTACAGTATTTTGATAGGATTTTTTCATCTGGGGGATGAGTTGCATGATCTTAGTTTGTACATCTTGCTCTACTTTACAATTGGCTAGGGAGGCATAGATTTTGTAGCCCAGATAAACCAAGTCTTCCACTCTTGTTATACGCTGCTCTCCCATCTCCCAGTTAGAATAATCGACCTTCTTTTGCCTCTGTCTGAAAACCATTATCCTAGATTTAATAGGGTTTATGGCAAGACCGTTTTCTCTAGTATAGCAGTCGAGTTTGTTCAGAAGGCGCTGTAACCCAACTGCTGTACAGTTCAAGTGGACCACATCGTCGGAGTAGGCCAGCCAATGCATCTTGGAGCCATTGATTGTTGGACTAGCCAACGCCGACGATATCAAGTAATCCCCTACATCTGCTAGATATACATTGAAGAATGGCGGTGCTCCTATGCAACCCTGCAGAACACCTCTCTCTACATTAATGGGATCGGACAGACACCCCTCATCGTCCAAGCGGACTCTGACTGTGGTGTTTCTGTGAAGCTCGACCAGCATTGACAGCAACCCCCCTGAGATGCCCCATGTTCTTAGCTTTTCCCAAAGGCGGTTTCTGTCAACCCGGTCGAATGATTTTGAGAAGTCCACCCACGCCCTGAATAGTGCTTGTCCTCTTTTTTCCCTGAGTTTTCGCTCACAATGTTTAGTGCCAGACCATTTAGGGCTGTAGGCAGACCCCTTCTGAACCCCGTCTGGTACTTAAAAAGGATCTTAGCTTTCTTCACCCAAATTTCCAACTCGTCCAGAAGGATTCTCATAAAGAGTTTACCGTCGATGTCCAGGAGGGCGAACGGACAGTAATTTGCTGGTACCACCCGGTCGGACCTCTTGAACAGTGGGATTATAATTGCCCATTTCCATGAGGGTGGAAAAGTTTGGCTTGCCAAAATCTCCCTGAACAACCAATCGCCCAGCATTTTTGCCCAGAACAAGGGATTACCTCTTAAAACCTGGTAGGTCAGCCCGTTAGGCCCAGCGGCCCTTTGAAGTCGAACTACTCAAGATCAAGTCCACCAAAGTCTGCTCATTGAAAGAGATATTCCAATCAGAGTCTTTCACAGGGAAATGTGTGGTCCCTTCGGGTTTTTCAAAGGCCGCTGACAGGTAATCTGTCCACCTCTTTTCCAACACTAAAATACAAAGCATACTACCAGATTTGCCCTCCATCTGATTGATGACAGACCAGAAGCATCTAGAGTCTTTATTACTCAGAAACTTCAGCATCTGTTCACTATCTTTTTGGAGGCGTAATATTCTTCTTCCCATTGGCCAGTGCTTGTAATTCTGTGAAAGGACTCTGGACTCTCTTTTCAGCTCAGCCCCACTTATATTAATCCTCTTTAATTTCCTCAACTTCTGGTTTAATAGTTTTTTCCTTTGCATCGTTTCCTCGACAAAGGAGTGGCGATGAACTTGTTTTGTGCCCCTCCACCCCCATCCCCACTTTGGAGGGCATATAGAGTTCCCTGACACATCTAATAGTTGATTGTTAAGAGGCTCCCCCTTCCCCCTGTACTTTGGTAGACAAATTCTCATTTTCCTGTTCACCAGGGCTTATATCTGTCTGTCATGTACGCTAGACCCCATGTCAGAGAAGACCAATTCTAGCTGAGAGTGATCACGCCCCCCTTCCCGCTCATATATTTGAAGAGGGCTGGGGACAGAAAGATGTAATCAATAATCGCGGCAGAAGATCCCTGATGTTGGGTTGGATTTGCAGGGGAATCGCCCTGCAGGGATCCATTAATCATTTTTAGGCCCCAGCCCTGCAGGAACTCCACCCAAGATTTACCTTTCTCTGATATTCTACAGGATCTTTGGATAGGCCCTCTTTTTACCAGAGGGATGCACTAAGAATTCAAGTCACCCCCCAGAATGATGGGTTCCTCCAAAATCTGTCTTAATCCCCTCCAAGATCTCTGCCAGATTGTTCAAAAAGCCATGTAAATTGGAACAAGCAGGGTGCCAATATAAATTTACTATAATCAATTCGATGGTAGGCCTCTGGTTTTTTAAAGCTACCTTACACACCTGAGTTCCATTTTTGCTATTATGTAGCACTATGGAGTTTCCAGTTGTGGTGTTCTTAAATGCTGTCAGAAGACCCCCTGCCGGTCTTCCTTTAGCTTTTTGTAGAGCTGATTGAGAGAAGATCATGAAACCTTCAATAGCTATTGTATTGACCAGCCACGTTTCTTGCAGCATCAGAATGTCGCCTTTATGAAAGAGATAATCCTTCATTTTTCCTGAGTTGAATTTATTCGGACCCCGAGTGTTCCAGAATATCACATTTAATCCTGAATGTCTAAAGGGACTGTGAGCCCACCCCCAGGTTCCTAAGGAACTGCGTCAGAATTTCCAGCAAAAGCGAAAGAGTCCTTGCCTGAGAATTCTCTCCACTATTCTCCACCCTTCTCTGGGATATTTCACCTTGCCCGCTGGTCCCTGCATTCCCCCATACACTTGGAGGACACCATGTTATTGATTGGTTTTGTTGTTCCTTTTCCAATGGTGGTGAACTGGAAACCAATAGCCCCACACCCTTTAGCTCTTTTGTTGATCTCAGTATTGCTTCTAAGCCCTCTCTTGTTGTTAGGCCAACCTCCAAAATATGGGAGTTCTTGCTAACCGAAAATCGCACATATTCAATATCCTTTGAACTAAACAGATAAAGGTTTGGTACTTGTTTAAAATTTGATAAAATTGTGTGTCTACAAAGTGATTTCACTTTCTTGTGATTTGAGTTTGTAGAGAGCCACATTTTTGGCATTGCAAAGATGGAATTTCCTTCCTCTTTCGTCTTTTCATTTTCAACCAATTGCACTGACTCCTTCCTCTCAGTGACAGGCAGCACAGTTTTCCCTTCAACATTTGTTGTTTTTCCTGCTGCATTCCAAGTCATGTCTACCATACAGTGCTTCCCTTGACCCAGTCTTACTTCATCTTGTCCTAATTTCTGTTTGGGGCAATTCAGAAAGATAGGAGCAAGTTTCAGATTCTCCCTTCCTGATTTGTTCACTATAGCAATGAGGTCCCTCCCTTGAGAACTAACTTGCCGTTGGTTCATCAAAAATATTGGTGCCAAGAGGATATCGCGGCCATCTACAGCTATCCGACAATTATAATCACCCTGTTTCCTTATGTCCCTCTGGCTCGTACTATCTCCATTCTCCTTAGGATTCTTCTTCTGGTCTGTCTTATTCTCCCTCTCTTGTGTCCACCGATCCATTTGTAGTCCCACACTCACGCTTCTAATCTTGACACCCGCTTGCTGCTCGTGTTCCAATCCCTTGTTTTCTCTCCTTTTGGTTTTGCTCTCCTGACTCTTGATGACCTTCTTTTGAGGCACTTACTTTCTCCTCTTTACTGGTCACAGTAGTGGAATTCAGATAATCTTCCCCCCTGAGGATCACCACTGACGACGAATTACCTAGTGCTTACATAAAGGAAATAATTTCTGTGTTCTTATATTTTACACAATTTTGCTTCTTTGTTTTTTCCGCTCTTCTCTGGGTGGAATGGTTTCTTTATTTCCTCTCCATCTTCTCGCCTCTCTCTTCCTCAATTTACTTCTATTTTTGGAATGGCGATACCCGGTTTCTGTATTGGGATGTTCAGCTGCTTCAAGGTCTCTACAGGGTGACTCTTCCACCTCTGGGGTAGTTAAATTTCCCTCTGCTGGTTACTCTGCCACATTGGCCAATCTTCTACACTCGTCCAATACCGAGTCTGATAACGGGGTATCATCAAAAGGAGATGTGGATCCCTCCCTCGTGTCTCCCTTTACTTGATCCATTTTCTCTTGAGATGCTGAAATTACATGTTTCAAGATGTCCTGCATGAGGGTGTTGTTAGAATCTTCCTCTTTCCTTTTGGTCGAAAGTGACAAATGGACGGCTGACAAATCCAAACCTTGTTTGGTTACCTCCAATTGGAGGTCTTTCAAAATAGGAGTCACAGTGCAGTTTAGAGCACTATTAAACCCCACTAGGGATGCATCCAGGCTTGCTATTTCTGTTGTTAGTTCTAATAAGACTGCGCCTGTGTTTGGACTTCTGCTCTTAATAATTCGAACACAGATACTAGGGAGTTTAGAACGAAATTTAGCACGGACAAGGTTATTTCATTTGGCTGATTACCATCTTGTTTTGTGTGATTGTTCTGTGGCACATTGCGTTCGACTTCTGCATCAATAATCCTCCCATCTGCTGCTGGAGATACAAGAGAACAGTTCTCTATTCCTATCTCGTCACCCGAGTCTCCCAGTCCCACTCTTTCCAAAGACTCTTCCATTTGGGGCGTATAATCCTGATGCTCCCCGGTTGCACTCCTCCCTTCCCTTGGCTGTGACCAAGTACCTTGGGGGGCGGTCAGTAGGTCGTCATCATTCACACTTCTACTTCTCCTTTTCCCAAAGTGGTCATCTACTTTCATTTGAATCTTTTTTGTTGTTACAGTGTATTCTAATCCACGCTTTCAAGAGTTTCTACTTTCTTGTTGTTCCTGGAGCAATCCTGGCCCTGCCTCTGGTATTTGGGGCACTGGTTGAGTATGCACTTGGGCCTGGATAGATTTCCTACAGGCCGGGGTGGGACAATTCCCTCCTGCAACGGGATCCGGACTGCAGTGTTGTTCTTCGACTGTGAGAGATGATTGACCCGGCTCTTCCCATTCTGGGGACCTGATGTCATCTTGGTGCATGGTACTCCGAAGTTTCATTCTTTTTAGAGTTTGTGTGTGGTGATAGGAAGGGTAAATAAGAGAGAAGGATTTCAAAATCAATCCTCACGTTTAAGACTTCTCGTCTACATTTCACTCGACATTCATTTTTACTCTGCCACTTTTCCTTCCCTCCTCAGTAAATCGCCACAACGACAAACAAGTGCAGCTGAGTCCTTATCCAAGGAGCAGGATGTACAATTGGGAGGGTGCACGCTGATTCCGAGCCTTCCACTTGCTGTTTCCTTTCCTGCCCAGCTCTGATGGTTAAGCTCTAATTTTGTAGCAGTTTAATTGGAATGGGTTCGTTGGCAGTTGAGCGGGATCAAAGGGGGTTAAACCCAACAGTCTCCCGCTTCATGCATTAATGCTTCAACAATAGTGAACTGAAAGGGCTCTCTAGACTGCCTAAATGCCGGGTGGATAATAGTTTCCTGGTTTCCTGGTGCTCCTGGGCCGTTTCTTGTGACAATTCTTTGACTGCAGAGTCACTCTCCCCTTAGCGGATTAACTTGGAAACAGAGCCTAGTACAAAGTTCTTTAACATGTGCACCAACAGTGTAAGCACAAGTATAACTTGCAGTGCACAGCACAATTCCGTGGACAATCCTGAGACAGGCTTACCCATTTCCGCTGCAGGTTACTGGTTTCTTATAGGCTCTCTCCTCGGCTCTTTTGACTCTCCGGACTCCGAAGGACCACGAAAGACCACTTGCTCTCCCACTTCCTCTCTGCACGCGCTCCGCACTGGAAATGGGCTAATATGCTTGCAGCAGTCGTCGCAGCATACAGGCTCCTCCTCCACTCAGGAAAACAGCAAAAAGACTTCACAGTGACCACGAAAGACCACTTGCTCTCCCATTTCCTCTCTGTGCGCGCTCCACGCTGGAAATGGGCTAATATGCTTGCGGCAGTCCACGCAGCGTACAGGCTCCTTCTCCACTCAGGAAAACTGCAAAAAAGACTTCACCGTGACCACGAAAGACCACTTGCTCTCCCACTTCCTTCCTCGCAATTAAAGATTATCACAATAAAAGACAGATAGAAATGAAACAGAAATACATCACCAATAGCGTTTGTCTAACATTCTTCATCTCGTCCAAGCATTCACTGGGAATCACCAGGGCAGGAGAGAGAATCTTTTGCTTATGAGAACAGGCTAACGGTAACATATCTGCTTCAGTCAGCCCGGCCGGAGTTCAAAGTAATAAGAAGAAGTGAAGTGCTCTTTCCCTGTCTGTGTGATGTCTTTTCCTCCAACTGTAATACAGTATTTTTCCAGAGATTTTTACCGTCAGTAGAACCTACGTACCAGACTCCACTGAATTTGTAAATAATCTCTGGATTCTCATGAGAAGCTGACAGACCTTGCTCTCCGCTACTGAAAGAATGCAAAACAAGCTTCATCTGAACACATAAACAAGCTGTCTTTCGATGGCTCTAGCAAACGCACAGTGTGGTCAGAAGTGAATTTCTCTTTAAGGTTGAAGTGAAATGTTCATATCTGTTCACAGAATGCATTTCACTTAGACTCGATCTTGGAATCAAAGGTAAACATTTTTTAATGCACTACATTACACCCCTGGACATTTGACTTCCAGAGCCTAATGGCACTACATTATATTTTTGAAATCTACAAAGCATTATAGCTAAGCTAAAAATACATTGGGCCTCATTATAAGTTTGCCGGTAACTAAGGTACCGGTAAGCTTGCCGGTACCGTAGTTACCGGACCGGCAAACTACAAGTTCTGCTCGCGGTGCCTTTACTCCCGCCAGGTCTGACCTGGTGGGAGGAACGGCACCTGCGAGCAGAGCATGTCGGATGCACCGGCACCATTGTGAATGGTGCCGGTGGATCCGACCTCCCCATTCCCATTGAGCCCTATGGGGTCCGGCAGGGCCGTAATGACCCAGTAATTGCCCATTTGTGGGCACTGGAAATTTTTGGGAAGTTTGGCGGCAGCCTGCCGGTTTTACCGGCAAGGCTACCACCAAACTTATAATAAGGCCCATTGTTCAAAACAACACAATAAAACCAAAATAAACAGAATAACAAAAATGCAAGGCAAGTGCATAACTTAGGGTCTCACCAATATTTGGCATCCATGCAAATAACCGATTGCACCAATTACCTGAATGATAAACAGTAACTTCCTTGGTCAACTCCTTCAATTTGTTCATATGATTTTGCTCAAATTGAAACAACACAACCCTTCAAACGCATTGCACCCTAAATTATGCTTTAACAGTAAGTACTCAATAGTAGCTCTATTTTGCAAAACTGCCTTTCTCATACATGTCATGTCATTGTTGACGCTGGTGCATGTGCTTCCGGCATGCGCACATAGATTTTTTTTTAACACAGTTTGGTTGATTTCTTGATGTACCATAAATTGTTGTCACTAGCCAACCTTCTTTGGCTGACAAGCCATGTTGAAACAAATGTCTCCATTGGCAATGTTGTAAGTGTAGAGTTTGGTCATGTTTTTCCACTTATCATTTGTCTCCTGGCAAAACTGAAAATAACTGTAGACTGAAAAAGTTTAACGAACATCGTTGTCCTCAACTGAAGAATGTTTGTGAAGTCCTTGAAAGATTTGTTTTAATATTGGAGCAGGCGTTGGCACTGCTACTAGACATGTCAGTAGGTCCATTTCATTATGAACATCCAATAGGCAAAATTAAGACGTATTAAGGATTTCTTTGGCAAAATATTTCCAAATATTCTGGATTTGAGTACATTTCATTTGCGTAGTTCTTATTTCCTTTCAAATCCATTTCTTCATGCCTGCTGGGACTGATGTTTTGTCGCTGTCATCATTTGATTTATGAATCACATTCTCCATTTTCCTCACTTGCACATTGATGTTTTGTACAATTGTGGTATTTTGGATTGATTTCTCCATTTTTTGGGTTGACAAATGGAGACCATTGATACTTGCAATTACCCCAGTCGGGCACATCCAGTACAGAATCTGTAAAAAAAAAACAAAAACAGGCATATCAGTGTTCCTAATTATTCTTTTTTTTTATTTATTTATTTTTTTTTATTTACTTGTGTATAATCGTAAGAGACAATGATTTTTACAAGGATGATCAGAATCCGGGCTAGCCACGTGTGCTTCTGCTTTCGTGTGAGTGCGCCAGCTCACACATTTCGTTGCAGGAAGTTAGGGTCCTTTACGGGTTGACCGGAGTGGTTAGGCCCAGAAGAACTGAATGTGCCAGTGGGTCCGAAGGCCAGACCTTGCTACACCAGGGGTGGTGCTGTCTGTCTCAGAGAGAGGCCGTGTTTTCGCCTGCCTAGTGAGAAGATTCTATGGCCTTTATTTTTATGAAGGCAACTTCCAGTAGTTTACATGCCGCTACAGCCCAACGTGTTTTTCACCCGAGATGAGACGGCACCACCACGTGTCTTCCTCCACCAACACTGAATTGACCCATAAGGGTTCCAAATAGGCTACACGTTCTGCGTTGAGAGTGTGGCAGTTTAGCAGAAGATGGCGAATCGTCTCGATTGCGTCGTCGGATTGACATAATCTGCATGTGGTTTCCGCGGCCAGGCTTCCTATCGCCATGATTTCTCTGGTGTGGAGCAAGTTAAGCCTTGCTCTTAGGAAGTATGTTCGAAGATTTCTGTTTGGAAATTTTACACAGTAGGCCAGAGGGCAGTTGAGCCGGTTGAATGACGGTGGCAGATGCTTTAAGAATTTGATCGCTCTAGTTTGGTCGGCTGTGGTGATCCAATCTTGATTTTTCAGTTTTTGAGACACTCTTTGTGGGTTGGTTTTCAGGTCCTCTGTAGAACATGCCAATTGTTCCAGAATGTTTGCTTGGCAGGCAATCCACTTCTTGATCTCCAAGCATTTAGTTGATTCCAGTTCTTTGTTAATAATGTTGAAGATTGGAAGACCGTCTCGAATAAGGGTCTTTCTAAAGATAGCCATGGAGGCAAGGCTGACCGTTGCACCCAGCGACAGTAGGCCCAGGTCTCTTCTGATGGCTGCGATCGGGATGGAGTTCGGGAGACCCAAAGTTGTCTTCCAGATGTATCCTTCCAGCTTAGGCCATATTGAACTGGGCATGTTAATGGTGGCGTCCATGCCGTAGGTTAGTGCAGGGACTACTTTGCCTTTGTAGAAATTGATGACGGGCATCCAAGAGAATTTGCCGAATTTGCGGTCAATCATCTTCATTTGCGAGGTTAGGTTTTTTACTTTCTCCCAGAGATGCTGTTGCATTTTTGTCTCCTTTGGAGACCCGTCGATGTAGACTCCCAGGTATTTGAAATGTGGGACGACTTCAATGCTGCAATTATTCACTGACCATGAATGCGCTGATTTCTTCGGCTGACGCTTCTTGGCCAGTATCATGATTTTTGTCTTGCTGTTGTTTATTGTAAGGTTGTTGACAGCCATGTACTCTGCCAGGTTGTCTAGCTGGCGTTGAAGGCCTATTTGTGTCTGGTCTAGGAGGATCATGTCGTCCGCATAGAGAATACGGGACAGGACGGTGTTACCCAGCTTCGGAGGAGAGCTGCGGACCGACACTTCAGATTTTTGGAAGTCTCCCAGGAAAGCAACAAAGAGGGCGGCGCCAGAGGGCATCCTTGTTTCACTCCTCTTTCTGATGGAATTTCTTTGGTGAGAGAGCCTTGGTTGTTCAAGCAGACACGTAAGGATGTCTTCGAGTGGTGGGCTCTGATCGGTTGGAGGATTTCGTCTGGGCAGCTCCATCCTTGAAGTTTATTCCATAGGCGCGTTCTATCGACTCTGTCGAAGGCCTGTGACAGGTCTATAAAAGCTGCATAGACAGTTGGAGCGCCCTGCTTTATCTTAGCCTTTAGAATGCTGAGGATGAGGATGTTGACTGCTGTCCCGCCGTTCTTCTTAAAGCCCATCTGGAATTGATCTTCGCATGGGGCGGATTTGGCCCATCGACGAAAGTGGTCGAGGAGAAGAGTGGCAAACAGTTTGCCCATGATGTCAAGTTCCTGGCCGACATCAATGTCATCCAGGCCTGTCCTCTTGAATCCGTTGACGCAGCAGCTGGCGATTGCGACGGAGCTTCTTTTGGATGGCGGCAGTTGGCGTTCAGGTCCCCGCATATTAAGAGGTGGACGGTTTTGCACTCGATTACGATTTTGTCGATTGTTTCGGCCATAGATTGACAGAAGGCCGTGGACAACGTTCTTTGAGGATTCCAGTACACCGTGACAATTGCCAGCGAGGTCACTGACCGTTGCTTTGGTGATTCCGTGAAGTGGGTCCATTCAATGAGTGATGCCAGTATCCCGTAGGATCTCACGATGGTTTTGACAAGTTTTAGATTGTGGCCTGTTTTTACAGCGATGAGTAGGCCAGCTGAAGGGCGGCCTAGTAGGCCCCTGACCGCCGGGGAAGTCTCGATCTCGAATCCATCCATGGATGGTTTTTCTAGGAGCCAAGTCTCTTGGAGACAAAGGATGTCAAAGCGGCCAAGGTCCTCACTATTGGTGTCGGTTAAATGGGCATGGCCCCTGGTGTTCCACGAGGCCAGTGACAGGGTCTTTGTTAGGGAAGGTGGGCTGGCTCCGGTGGATAGTTGCTATCTGCTTCGATTGGCGATTAACGCTCCTTTTAGCCAGTTCCATGGGCCGCCTGCCGACGAATCTTTGTTTAAGTGGGCCGAAGTGTCCGGAGCTCTGAGAGATGGTGATTGCTTCCTACGATTTCTGTAGCTGTTGAGTCTTCTTCGTTGCGGGGAATGCTCTCGTTTCCTCTCGCTTCTTTGCGGGTCATGGTGTCTCGTGAAAGACTGTTGGGGCGGGCTGTGCCTACTTCTGTGTCGAGAGTCTCGAGGTGAAAAGCCTTCCGACTCTCTTAAATAACTTTTCAGCAGGAATATATTTCCTTTTTTTCTGGCCAGGTTCCATGACCAGAACTACTTGATTTGATTGATTTGGACATTTATATAGCGCATATCCCATAGGAACCTAGCAAAAACTACATCTGGGCGCAGATGAAAGTGTAATATTATAATTGAGTGGTGGAGAGATACATGCCCTAAATACAGCCAGAAGGTCTTATTCAAACAGATAGGTTTTCAGTAATTTTCGAAAAACTGGATAAAGATTTAGTCTCACGCAAAGTTTGCGGGAGAGGGTTCCAAACACGAAGATCAAAGATAAAAAAGCGTCTGTCTCCCCACATAGAAGTTCAGGAAGTGGAGATTATCAGTAATCCCTGCCTGTTTGATCGTAAAGGTACGAGTCGGGCAATAGGATGAGATCTTAGAACTCAGATACAAAGGGGTCAGTCCATGGACACATTTAAAAAGAAGACACATAATGTTTTATTCTATCCGCCGTTGTACTGCCAGCCAATCTAAGCCTCTACGCAACTCTGAAATAGAGGCGCTTCGGGATAGAGAAATAAACAGGCATACAGCTGAATTCTGGGCCACCTGCAGGTGCAAAATTTGATATTTAGGGATGCCAGCTAGAAGAGCATTGTAATAATCCAGCTTTGAGTTTGTTTAGGTGCCTACCACAATGGGACGATCTTTCCCAGAGCTAAGTGACAATAGAGGTTTTAAGAGCCTAAGCTGAAAATACATGGGGCATCATTGCGAGTATGGAGACAGCCATGCCCTTAATAAGGGCATGGCTGCCTCCATACCGGGTTCCAGGTCCGGGTTCCTTCAATGAGGAATTACCGGGCCATTCCAACCTTGGAGGACCCGGTAATTCCTCATTGAAAAAACCCATCCCCATTCCCATTTGAGCCCCCGCAGGGCTCAATGGGAATGGGAAGGGAGCTAATAACGGACCTGTTAATAACGGGCCCGTTATTAGCTCCCTCGTTCCCTTGCGGGACCCGCTAAGGATGACCAGACGTTCTGAGCAGATCCCGCAAGGGAACCTCGTAATAGGGCGGAATGGGTTTACCGGCACCGGCACCATTACCGCCGCCGTTAAACCTATTCCGCCCACCTCGTAATGAGGCCCATGGACTTTATAATTTGGTTCACATGTAAATGACAGCCCAGGCCGGCCTCCCATACACAACCCAGATTCTTTACAGACTGGGTGTATCTGGTAGGCAACCTGAACAAGGCGAAACAGGGGATCCCAGATGTAACTTTGGACATCTTATTTTTTGGCCCAAGAATAATAACCTCCATTTTAGAGGGATTCCGCTGGAGTTAATTTTCCAACATCCAGCATTGAATCATTTTGCCGCACTTTACCAGCTGTTCCACCGTCTCTGCTGGATGGCTTAAGCGAACATAATCTGAGTATCATCTGCGTATGAATGATACTGTAATTTAAACGGCCAAAAATATTGAGCAAGGATCGCACATAGACATTCAAATCAATCAAATCAATCAATCAACCCTGACATGGCGCCTCAACATGAGAGCGCTTAGATATCCAGATTTTCTGGAGCGAATAAGAAAAGACATAGGGCCTCATTACATGTGTACCGGTCCGGAAACAACAGTGCCGGTAAACCTACCTGCACTGTTGTTTCGGATTGACACACAATGGGTTTGCCTGCCGGAGCCGCTGTGCTCAACAGGGCAGACCCTGCCGGACACAGTGGCCATGGTAAGCAAGCCGTAAGGGAAGCACCCGTACCCTTATTAACGGTGCCGGTGCTTCCGTGTTCCCCATTCCCATTGTGTCCTGCAGGACTCAATGGGAATGGGGAATTACAATTTACTGGCGCCTGACTTTCCAGAACGCCGGGGTTGTAATCCCCCGGTGTTACTGGCAAGCCAGGCGCCAGTAAATCTTGCAAGTCTGGTGGCAACCCACCGGTAGCACCGGCAGGGTTACCGCCGGACATGTAATGAGGCCCTATAGACTCATTCTGGCGAACTAACCTAAACCCCGGATACAACGCATATACCTGCTGTGATGACTTTAAAGCCTACACGAGAGGCCAATGCATCTCGAGGTGGTCACACAAACTTAATGTCTGGGGGGAAAAAGAGCCACAGCTGCACAAATATATCTCTAGTGCCGAAAAACGACATAAGCAGACACACAAGCAGCAGACCCTTACCCGAATACACACGTAGGGCGGAAATCAAACAACTATCATCGGTATGTGTCCAAAAATCCTACTGGCTGGCTCGAAGGCGACAGACCAGTGCCTCTGATGTCACTATCACTACAACAGCGACAAGCCTCACAAACGATCCCCATTGTATGCGTCACCCCCGGAACTCTCCAAACGGGAGATGAATGCATCAACACGCGGTTCGCAGAATACTACAAGGAGCTATACACAGACTCCAAACCACTTTCAGGTCAGAAAATGCACGATTTCTTAGGGTCTATCGTCCTACCCAAAATCTCCAGCGCCCCGGGGGGATGGTTTTAGCACCCCATTACTGCAGCAGATATTGACAGCGTGATTTAATCACTCTCCCCGGGCAAGGCCTCCGGGCCAGACGGTATTTCTATTGATTTCTACAAAGTCATGACAGACATATTGGCGCTCAAACTAGAAACCGTATTCATTGAAGCGACGCGTTGGGGACGGTTACCACAGATGATGCTAGCGGCAAGCATAGTGATATTTCCTAAAAAAGGTGAAGATCCGGACGAGTGCAGCTCCTATCACCCAATATCACTAATTAACTCTGAGGCCAAGATTTTGTTGAAATGTTTAGCGCAAAGGATGGAGGCGATGCAGCCATTTTTGATCCATAAAGATCAGACGGCTTCACACGCAATAGGCACTCAGGGGACAATGTTCGCAGGCTGATACACATTATTGCTGATGACCCGGGAGACGCCGTCCTGGCAGTTGACTCTGAAAAAGCTTTTGATAAGGTCCTCTTAGTCCTGGCGGAATATGTTTTTCCGGCCTCATTTATTAACCTAATCCATCTACTGCCCCGTTCAATCTTCAGTCGGGTACACGTCAAGGCTGCCCACTTTCACCCCTTCTGTACTCTCTGTCCATAGAACTGTTGGCCGTCAAACTGCGTACTGACTCGGATTGGGCGGGCACTACGAGGGCAGCAGAAGAGCACCGGGTATCCTTATATGCTGCTGACTTGTTTTACGTCAGTAGATGCCCAGCTTCCCTTCCAAGGGTCTGTTACCTCCTGCAAAAATATGGGCCAATGCCAGGGTGTAAGATCAATTGGGGAAAATCCGAGATCCATCCGTTACGATGCAATATCCCCTGGGAGCCAGGGGGAGTCGCTCCCTTCCAGCTGCAACTGCGCTATATTAAATATGTAGGGGTCAACATCAGCACCTCTATCCTCGAGCTTCGGGACCTAAACTATCTGTATATTTTGGACCAAATCCGACTACACTTGTCGAAATGGGAACATTTGACCCTGTCCTTGACGGGCAGAATACATGCCCTCAAAAAGAACTTGATGCCAAAACTAATATACCTCTCTATGATGCTACTATCCAGCCCCACTCCCAAAATGTATAAAGATCTCAATATCACCATGTCCAGATTTATCTGGTGGGGGAAAAAGCATGCTTGCAATCAGCAATCCTTCACGCGTCTAAATCGGACGGGGGCCGAGCACTACGTTCATGAAAGACCTACTACCAGGCAACGCAGATCTGCTGGGCGAAACGGTTGCTGGATCCCAGAAATGCAGCTACCTGGAGGGCCGTAGACATGGCTATAATGGCCCCCTTGACCCTGGGTGAAGTTATGGCTGTTCCTCTGACTAAATTAAAATAATGAATCAAATTGCATCCTATAGTAGGACCGACAATCACACAGTGGCACAGTCTGCGGTCACCAAAATGGCGCCTATGTGGATCAGTGTGCAGGCGCTACTATCGTTTGGGGCTCAACTACAAGCTTCGTCCCTGATAGGACACGCTATGGTCGCAGAATCAGGTGATGGATTTATGCAAAGGAAATGTAATTCTACTCTTCCAAGCTGTGCACCACACACTGGGCCTTATGGTGGGAAATTGGCTCCAATGTAGGGCGTTGCATACCGTGATAGTAAAACACACCATGGATGCCACTCGGCAAGCCACCCCATCCCCATGCCAATTAGAGATGAACAACATCTAGACGCATTTCAACGTCTCTGCAAGTTCTGTGCCATGGGAATCCTGCGCAATGTAGGTAGGAACCACACTGTGGCGAACGCATGGTCCAGTGACCTTGGCGTCCCAAGTGACACCAGAGAGATATATATGATTACTTTGCGGCCATACCAGAGACCTATTTGAACACCAAAAACAGGGAAATACAATTCAAGATTATTCAACAAATCTACTAACCCCCAGCTATGCTATTCAGCATGGGTCTAAATCATACCTCGGCATGTTGGTGAGGCTGTGCAGAGATGGGCACTATGGGAAATATGCTATGGTCCCTCCTGCAACTGACAACCTATTGGTGCATGATTCACCACCTAAAGTCTCACGCATAGGGGGCACTCACCTCACTCTGACCTCTGACACCATGCTGTTTGGGTCTGGGAGCATCGATTGGCACGAGGATGCGCTCACTCGCAGACTGATGGGCATTATGCTCTTCACACCGGGTAAACTCCTAGTCTTACAGTGGAAAGCGAACTCCCCACCCACTAAGACACTCGGGGTCAAACTACTATCTAAGATCTGCACATTGGAACGGGCGGCTTTCAAGCAGCGTTGAAAGTCCAACACAGCACAAGTTGATTGTTGATTGGTTCTGGCAATTTCTGGATCCATACATCTGACAGGGCGGCAGTGGTCACTGCCCAAAAACACACACTGCCTAATGCAGGGTCGCTTTCTCATTATACATACAGCGGTATTCTCTGCTGATTGGAAGGAGCGTTTCATTTCTCCTTCGAACGCTCGTGCTTGCAAGGTCCATCCCTCACAGCTGCACTGCGAGCAGAGCTCTTGCAGCCCATTCTGCTTCCTGGAGGGGGCGGACCCCTTCCTGAACACGTGACACAGCACGTGACTGCCAACCTGCACAAGTTGCCGGCACAGCCGCCCTTGCGGCGTTAAGCCCTGGAGACTGTAAGGGCTGGAGATACTGTTTTGCTGTTTGGCTGTGATCTGTGAGTACACTGTTCTGGGCCTTCCCTAGCCAACCCAATTGAAGTTGCATTCCTATTACGAGGGTTTGGGGTGGAGAGTCGGACTCTGGCAGCTCCACAAGCCGTCGGGCGTTCCCTCCCCAAAAAATGACTATTACGCTGACACAACTCATTTACTAAAACTTTTATTTAATTGAGTGTGTAATATTGCTTTTTATTTTTTTAATTCGCTCTTAATGCTAGGCTATATATATATTTCATAGGGTTTTTAGACAATGTACTGGTTTTTCAGAGTTTGATTTTTGCTATTTGTGCCATATTCTAACACTTGCATTTTTTAAAATTTAAAAACTGCCTAGTATTTTTTGCTGTGTGTCTCTATGTCTAACTTCCCCTGACATCTAGGCTTATTTCCAGTGTATTTCTGGGTACCTTCTCTGGCATAACTCTTAGTTTTCTTTCTCTTTCTCCCTACTGTTAGGCTGAGGTTTTATCCGAATGACACGTAGGGGACTTAGAAGTCAGACTGCTATGGAGGTCTCACTTCCTTTGTCTCCTTCGCCCATTGTCGGTATGCCCTCCATGCCATCTACAGTTATTGTGCCAGAAACCCCCATTCCTATTGCTATGGGGAGTTCTGATGATGCTCCACTTCAGGACCATTATAACCCTCTCCTTTTAAGGGACATAGCCCAGGCCCAAATTCATCTGAGAGAGAGGTCTGAGGTTTGCAATGCTATGGGTATCACTTCACGTAATACAGCTTATAATAACTGTATTTTCAATGGAATACATGACATTTCTATAGATACTCAGGAAGAACGTCTAGCTGCTACTCTTGCCTCCAATCTTTTGGTTGGGGTCAGTTTCTCAAAGATTAAAACTAACATGGCATATGACAACAACCCTCTGCCTAACATCCCTCTTCCATCGATTGCCTCACTGAATCCTAGTATGCCCATACCCCCAGTCATGGTGGGTGAATCAGAAGTTATTGCATCACAACTATTAGAGAAGAAGGACAGTGGGAGCGTTGCTATCTCCCACACTCAACCCTCTTTAGGATCCAAAGCATTACTCAGTGATACTAAGCACACATCTTCTTCTCACGTTAACCTTTCTACTAGTGTGGTGGGAACTTCCTTCTCCCCTAATGGGATCTCTTTGCCGTTCAAAACCCCTCTTAACAAGCCCCGTAACTCAATATCAAAAATAAAAATTAATCTAGGTACCCAGGGTAATCCAATCCAGGGGAAAAACATCACACATTTCTTTGGTAAGAAATCTGTCTCTAGCACTCTGGCTAAATCTCCTCACCCTCTTCCTTCAGTATATACCCCGGCCCACACCAACTTAATTAACGTAGCTAAGAAACTGGATATTGAAGATCTCTCAGTCCAGGATATTGATGACATCACTATCATAGAATGTGCAGATAAGGCAATTGCTGATAGCCACTTGGACTCCCATCTTAACAAAACAAATAATGTTACACAACAAATTTGTGATGAATCATTGGCAGGTTCCCCTTCAGATCTCACCAACTTTATTGACGAGTATACTGAAAAACAAAACTGGTTAAAAGAAAGAGGTCTTCTTCCGGACTTCAAAACTGATCCGCCCAGTGAGTCTATTCTACATCATACCCTTAAAGATGTTGATGATAGAATTAAACTCTCCCATCCAACTATCTCTGCGTTGAATATGGTTCTGAGTTCCTTTGTGAGTCTCTATGATAACATCTGGTCAGAGGTTAGATCCCATTCACGTATACTTTCCGAAATATATTCTAGGCTGGAGGGCCTAGATAGATTTGAAGAACTAGTAAAAATTATAAAAGAAGAAAACCAATTTTTGACCACTCAAGGCCTTGACCCTACCTCTTTCAATCCACCTTTGGCCCCTACACACGATTTTCATCAGGGGCCTACAGGGATCACGGCAACTACTTTAGGGGCGGTCCCCAATGCGGCCCTGGGTCTTCCGGTTCTCCAACCTCCAGATCCTGATTCCCGGGGCTCTTCCTCTATGACTCCCCGTGCTGCCTTTGATGGTTTGCGAGAGGCTGACGACCCTACAGATATACTTCCTAGTGTCCCGACTGTATTCTCTATGGAAAGAGGAGAGGACAAAGTACAGGAGGATCTGCCAAGGGTATCCCTCAAACCCTCTATACAAGACCGTTCATGTGCAGGTGGGACTGCAGAGTTGGCCGTCCGTTCTAAAGGTGACCATGTCGCATCCTCAGGAGAAAACATGACTATCCTAACTCCAGAGATCGCAGCAATTTCCTCTGAGCCCCCAGTGGAAACTTCCTGTCCAAAAGTCCTCCCCTGTCTAGGAAAGAAAAGGAAAATGAGCCAACAAATGAAGAAAACAAAAAATCAGAAGAATGTCAAAAAGATTACTTCGTATACTAATCAATTTTTCAAAAACCTCTTTATGGCAAACTCTATAGTCCCTTCAACCACTGTTTCAGTTCCACAGGGGACTGATAACTCTGTTGAACCAATCCCCTCTCCCATCCATGTGACCACTCCAGATACCGCCAATGCTCCACCTATTTTACCACGTGCATCTGTCTCAACGGATGCGGTGGGTATGCTGATTAACACCTCTGCTTCTATTGATGCGGGGCCAAGGACTGTTGGTACTGGTGAAATTGCAGTTTCTAGCATTCAGATAACACCTCTTACCGTACCACCATCCACTAGTACTAACCCTATAGCACTGCCAACTGATATTGTTGCAGCGGAGGTTATGGACTCTGCCCCAGAAGCAATTCTCCCTTCTACTTCTCTGGAGTCTACTTCTGGTAAAAGCCTGAATCATCCGGACACTTCTCTAACTATGCCGACTGTTAATATGGTTAACATTGATATGGCTAAACATTTACTTCAGTCGCTACTTGTTCCCAAGATCAGCAAGGTGACAGTGTCTAATTCAAATGTAAGCTTGTCACAGGACGAGGTTCCTACTACTCGGCTCTCTTCTTTTGATCCGGCACTCTTGTCTGCTCCTGAGGAGCCCCCTGTTAATATGGGCTGCATTAAGAGGGATGGAGATATGACAGATCGATCAGACAATGTCTCATCGACTCTCCCCCCTTTTAACCATGCGTCTCTTAGCATCTCAAATATGCGCATGTCTGCGGTTCGCGAAGCGGTCCCCTCTGGGTTTGACTTTGCCTATAATAAGAACGTTTCCAATTCTTGGGAAAGATTTCCACTGGGGCCAAATGTCAACCATAATAGGACTATACTAAGAGGGGCGAGGGGTTGTGATCTGGCGGCTGACCCCCTTGGGCACTTTACCAAAAAAATTATTGAGTCCTTGCCTGTCTCTGCAACAACAAAAGTCTCTGGTGATGTTATACAGCTTTCCAGTCTCTGGGGCGAAGATATGCCAATCTGTTTAAATCGTGGTAACATACTTAAAATCTTTCACCAACTTCCTTCGCTTTCGCTTATCTCTAGCTATGACATAGATTGCATCTTATTCCCTTTCCATGATCGGGTAGATGTTAGTAATATTATTCTTAGATCGAAGGTAGTTTTAGACTTGATCATGGGGCATATGGAAGGGTTGAAGCAACTAGGATTTGAAGCAAAAATAGTGGACTCTTCTCAATTTGCCAAAAATAAAGGAGAGGGCGCTGAATATAGAGGTAATCTTACAATGGTCTACCATCCAGAAAGAACTCCCCCACCCCAACGGAGGCATTTCTTGCCCAAATCTAATGGAGACTTCGCGAGCTGGGCACATGTCACCGCAGGCCTATGGAAATGATTTAATTCCCGCTAAATCAGAATCCTCTTCGAAGGCCCGCCCTCTATATAGCTTCGGTTTCTTTTCTTGGAACTCTAGAGGTAATTCTCATTTGTTCACGAACCTAGAAACGGTTGCCGTGATTAAGGCTTCGCATTGTTTTTTTCTCCAAGAAACTTGGCTACTTTCAACTCCAGTTCTTGATGGATTCGATATTTTCTCTCAATGTGCCAAACCTAGCCTGGGAGGCCGCGCATCGGGGGGACTCATTATAGGGGTAAGAACCTCCTTAGGTTCTGTCGCTAAGGTGCTTTCGGATACACCTTTTGGCTTTATGGCCTTAGAGGTGTTCTTTCCGGATTCCAATTGCTACTTTCTCTTGGTCAATGTTTACTGGCATATGGGAATCTCTCCTCTCGAATTGTTTCTGGAGAAGTTAACTGATACAATCCTTGCCTGGAGATATCTGCACCCCATGGGCAAACTCATTCTGGCGGGCGATCTTAATTCAGACTGTACTCTCTGTCTGGAATCCAATTATGATGACCTGGGCTTGGTTATGGAAGACGATCCACGTACAGGACTAAAACTTACATGGGGTCGATCTTGGAATCTGGCTTTGGATTCAATTGGCCTAACTTGTCTTAACAGCCATTATGATGCTACTAATCCTTCCTGCCCAACTTGGCGTAGATCGTCCTTATCTTCCACCTTAGACTACGTCTTTGTCGACCATTCCCTGATTCCATTTTCTTCTAATGTCGAGGTGTCCTTCAATTCATGGAGCGACCATGGTATTCTCCGGGTTCAATTTCTATGCCCCTTTCTTACCAAGCTTCTGCCGGAGGGTGGACCCACTCAGCTTTATACTGTTAGTCAAGGGACAGGGATAAGGTGGTCTCCTTTTAACATCAGTGTTCTTAATAACAAACTGATCTCTTCCCTTAACCACACCTCGCTCTGCTGGAAAATAGCAGTCTTTAACACCTCTTCTTTTGATAGCTTTCTCAATGTCTTACAGAGTAGTATTTATGGCCAGCTAAGGAAAGGAGTCTCCAAAAAACTTCACAACCATAGTTTCGACCAACAATTGGCCGATGTAAAGGCCCTTACTAAGAAACTTATTAGGGATGTTCAAGCCCTAGATATGGATTGGGCAGATAAAACAACAAAAATTAAAACCATTCGCCAAAAATACAAAAACTACTGTAAGCATAGAAAAATTACTATGATTCAAAATGATGCACAGTATATGCTTGCAGTACTAATAAAACGAGATGTGAGGGCCTTCTGGGCTTCGGTTTCCAGCCTAGATAACACATTGATGGCTGATCAGCTTAATGCAATCCCAGAGGCCAAATGGTTTGACTACTACTCTAAACTTTTTGATATTGGGGAGGAAGACTTGGCTTCGGATGTATCGATGATTTACCCATCGAAAGACGCATGGAAACCAGTTTTTGATCTTGAGACAGTGTTCTGTCTTATTTCTAAGGCTAAGAAATCTAGGGCGCCAGGCCCAAATGGCCTTACGAACAATACGTTCAAAGCCGAGCCTGAGATTTGGGCCAATCTACTCTTCCTGCTTTTTCAGGACGTCGTAAATTCCGGGAAGGTCCCTATGAGCTGGCATACGGCCCATATTGTCCCAATCTTTAAGAGAGGCTTACGCTCTGAGGTAAAGAATTATAGACCGATCTCTCTTATAGACGCGGACTGTAAGCTTTTTGCTTCTCTGCTCCTCTCCCATCTTAACATATGGATTAGGGACAATCATATTCTCCCCAAATACCAAACTGGCTTCAGGGCCGGCCACTCTACCAATCTCAATGGTCTTATTATAACTGCCCTTCAGACCTCCTCTTGGGGAAAATCTGATGGTCCTCTGTATGTCGCCTCTATTGATTTATCTAATGCATTTGATCTGGTCATTAGATCCAGATTATGGGAAAAATTAACTAAATGGGGCATCCCGGCGGGCCTCCTTTCTCTCATTATGGCCCTCTATGAAAACTCGGGGGTACACATCAGGCTTGATTTGGCTGGTACTCTCTCTAGGAGAATTAGGACGCGTATTGGGGTGAGACAGGGTTGCTCGTTAGCTCCCTGTCTATTTATCCTCTATTTGGCTGATGTGGATAACTTCCTGAAAAATGCAGGCATGGTGAGTGCTAAACTTGGGGACCTGAGATTCTCATGGTTGGCATATGCCGATGACTTTCTCTTGTTCGACCAGACCAAAGTGGGCCTGCAGAGGCTCCTGTGTAAATTTGAACAGTACGCACTGCTAAATGGGCTGAAGATCAATCCTGGTAAAACACGTATCATGGAATTCTCAAAGGGGAGAACCCGAAACAACAAAGTATGGAAAATGGGGGGAGCAAACATTTCTCGAGTTAATAAAATCGTCTACTTGGGCTTTTTGATCTTGGCCCAACCATCGGTGATAGAACTGAGACGATTTCTTAGACAGAAACTGCTCCCTCTCATCTCCCAATCACGTACTTTGGAGAATAAATATTGTATGTTTTCCCTCAAACCCGTGGTAGACTTTTTCAAGGGTAAGGTGACTCCAAAGTTATTGTATGGTATGGAACTCCATTACTTTACACTTTTGCCCTTCTGGGACTCTCTTGAAGGTATTTACTGGAGGAAAGTTTTAAAACTGCCCAATTCAATTCCTACTGTTGCCATTAGATATGAGTTGGGTCTGGTTTCTCTACGAGCTAGGATTCTTTGGAGGGTTCTCTCATTGTTCTCAGCCTTGCTTTCCCCTAGACCTGATACTTTATATGTTGATGTGGGCCGCATGATTTTTTCCCAGACACACTCGGGCCACAACATATATCTCCATCTTTTCTCCACTCTCTGCGATAAGACCCTTATGGACATTTCCTCCGACAGGGATACATTACTTACAAACCCTAATAAGGTAAAGGAGTCTCTCTTCAGCCATGATTGGAGTAACACTATCGAAAAACTTCATGGTTATTCCTCACTGAGTGATCTTCAATTTGATCATAAGAAGAGAGGTGTGATGTCTTTTATTTTGATCCAATTTCCTAATAGACATTACCGCTCTCTTCTTATTAAACTCAGATGGAACCTTCTTCCCACTCGGGAAGTCCTATGCAAAAGGAAGAAGTTTTCTGATTTGGATCCCACCTGTCGTTTTTGCAAACTTTTGGGGGTCACTGAAACTTCTCGGCATCTCATTCTTGACTGCAAGGCCTTGACCTCTTTAAGGGACAAATATCTAGGCATTTTTAATGTTATGGGGCGACTGGGGGTAGACAATTGGATTTGGTCACAATGTCTCTCAATCTCGAACATCAAGGTTGGTCTGGCTGTGGCGGGCTTTATCAGAGCCCTTGACCTATATGCCCCTTTGGTCTGATTTTTGCTCCTATTCTTGGAACTATGAATTTTTTACTATATGAGCACAGTGTTTTTAATATGAGCAATGTATTTCATATTTTATACCTTGCATTTATTCTATTTGTTATTCTCTATAACTAGTACTTTGTATTGACTCGACTAATCTTAGACAATCAAATTTTAAATCTGAAACCGGTTGATTATCTATTGTTTGTCCCTTTTCTGTAAAATTTGCAAACTTTTACAACCTATGTAAATCTGTAATTTCGTATTTCTTTAGCGGGCATTTTCTTTTTTCTCTTTTTTTAAATACAAATGCAAAGCAATGAATGTTTATCTTTCTTTTACTATCTTGTTTTTTAATTATAAAGTCTGTTCTATTTGTAAAGGTTTTTTGTAAACCATATACAATAAAAAAAAAAAAAAAAAAAAAAAAAATTATACATACATCAGGGCGGCCAGAGGGTACAGAGGGGACGATGGGTACACATGGGAGGGGAAGGAGAATGTATCAAAAAACCCATGGGGAGGGGGCGGCCCATCAATAAGTATAACGTTTGGCCAAGGTCGTTATAGGACCCAGGTGACCATAATGTAGGTTGTGGACAGGGGCTGGACTGAGAGGCACTCGTAAGACCTGATGCAAGGCAGGTATGGTCATGAAAATCAGTGGACTCGAGCACCATGGTACACTCAATGGGATCCCAATGCCTTCACATGTACTACCATTGTAACATGGTCTGCGCTTGTATTGTCAAAACAAAACAATAGTCTATTTTTACTTATTTTACTTACTGCTGTAACATGAATTGAGCTTGCACCAGGGCGGTGACGGGGGACAAGTTCGCTTGATTGTTAGCAGGCCCACACATGATACCAGTGGGGGTATAATTCTACGTTGTATTTTGATACGCTGGATCACAGGGCGCAAGCCTTACAATTTTCATGTTTGTGATGTGAAAAATAATGAACAGATTAAACAAAAAAGAAACAAAATCTACTCCCTACCTATTCCCACGCAGCTGTGATTAATGAAACTCTATCAATGGACCTGCCCCGCCACCCTCCACCTAGTGTGGTGAGATTTCGAGAGTACCCCTTGTGGCAGTCCAGGTGTAGTACTCGGACTCTGGGACATCATGTTCATGGATTTTCTATTATATTCTTTTACAATTAGACTGAAACCATGGTGAACTTCAAAGAAAATACCAAACTAAAATAATGAATATTAACTCAGTGTGACGTTCCCTATTCTAAAACTCAAATATTCAAGGAAAAGATATTCTTGTCAGGATTAACCAAAACAAAGTCCCAAGTCCAAATCCTTTACTAGCCTAACACATTAATAGCAACTAACACACATAAATCTCAAGGGTTTAACAACTAAAAAATGCTTGACTGCTGTGTCTGTTTCAGGTTTTCTCCCCTAGATACAAAGTTCTTCAAGTGCCACTGTAATCGCTAAATGTTCCAAATAAAATCTTACTTGAGGTATTTCAGTCTCTCTCTCTCACTCTCTCTTGTCACTTCGGGTTGCCGTTTTCACTTGTTTATCTCAGAGTGTTTCGGTTCACCTCGAGGGCATCACACACTGTCACTCCACTCTGGGCATTTCTCCCTTGTTTCTCGCTTTCATCCCTGTTCTAGTGTGTTCTCCCTCTCGTCCTTCTGGGGTTTCTTGATTCTTGTTCCTCTCTCTTGCGGTATCTTCACTTTCTCCATCTCTTAACTCTCGTCCCTTTCTCTTGGGTTTCTTCACTCTCTCCTTACCCTCTCTCAGGATATCCTCTCTCTCACGCCCTTTCTTGGGTATCTTCTCTCTTAGATTAGCTTCACTCAGAGTAAGGGGATGAGTCTCTTGTGACTCCTTCTCTGGGCTTGCCCCTTCTCCCCTCATGCCCTCAAGCAGTAATCAGGCTGTTCACAGTCCCTCTTCAACGGGGAACTGTACGTTACCTAGCCCCTTCCACAGGCGAGCATGGGCTGCCTTTCTTCCAGGTCCTCTGGATGGATGGTGTTGGTCTCTTTTCCCTTGCTGGGATCAGCTGGGCTCTCTCAGGTTTCATTCGTTGGCATAGCAGGGTAGCTACCAGGCAGCATTCATTCCCCTGGCATCACTATGCGTCTCTTTCACCAGGGAACCAGTTCCCAGCTGAAACAACTTGCAACTGAACTGGCTCTCCTTTCATTCAGTGCTTTCTCCCCTTTTTCCGACTACTGATTGGCTGAACTGTCCAGTCTCAAAATTGGTGGATGTAGTGCTTACATCATATCCTCCAGGGTAGGTCATTACCCTATTGGTTAGTTTGAATAACAGTTGGATCAATTAAGAGTTCCAATTAACTCTTCTATATAAGAGCACTGCTCCAGTTTATCTAGTTTACATCTCCTGGGTAGATGATAGGTAAGGCTTTCTGCGTTCCTCTTATTTTATTTCCACATGCTTTTGTGGTGTTGTGTGGTGTTGTAGATGTTATTTCATACATTTAGATTACTTTTACTCACAGTACTTAATGGGGAATTGAACCCAGGTATTCTAAATGGGCGGTATCAGTACTACCACTGTGCTATTTCAGCAATGATGCTATTTGGTGTTGAGGGAGGCTGACCTCTTTTCACTGTAGCTGAGAAGTGTTTTTCTTCTCTCCGTGCTGGCAGGGTGTCTTGCTGCATGTTGCTAGCTTGATCAGCCGCCACAGGGTTTCAGAGATATGTTATCAGTGTTAGTCGAGGAAAAACCTCAATTGACCGCACCCTTAAAAAATGTACTTATGTGTTATCTTAAAGGGTGCTTTCATTTAGCAACTTCTATCTACTATTGGCCTTGCCAAAGATTGTTTAAACTTACTTCTCCCCTCTCAGGTATTTAGCTGGAATTTTGACTCTGAAGCCCTTGCCCTACTTATGTGGTAGAGAAGTACTGCTGACACTATACTGACCATATATTTATAAGGTAGAGAGGGGTCATTTATTTAAATGCATTATTTGTTTACTTTCCTATTTACAGTTTCTCTTAATTCATTGATTTTAACTGCTTTCCTGTGTTTAAATGTAAGGTGTGGGTAGTCTCACTTTGAGACTTCCAACTGTGTACATACATATATACGGCGTGGGTTGTGGTTATATTTAGTCGGTAAGATAGCTCAGCGGGTTGAGTGCTCGCTGCTGCTGTCTGTGTGTGAACTGCAGGTCGCGGGTTCGAATCCCGGCAAGGTAAACTCAGCCTTTCATCCTTCTAAGGTCAATAAATAAGTACCAACTTAGGTTGGGTGATATTGTATGTATGAATGTTCTGTGTAAAGCGCTTAGTCATAACACTATATAAATAACACTTCATTATTATTACTTTTCTTGAACTGTACATTGTCTTAAAGGGATGATAAATTAGTATATGTGTGTACTTCTGTGTGAACTCTAATCTTTGATTGTTTTGTGTGTGGTGAAAGGAGCTTGTGGTGACAACAAGTAAGACAGACACAAGTGATCACAGTTCAAGCGTGTTTATTGAACAATTAATGATGTATGCAGGGTGGAAAAATGCTTAATCTAAACCTAAATCTAAGGTGGAAGCAAGCGTCGACCATCAAATAAATATAAGGCAGTCCTAGTTGCGTTAGAGTCAAAATAAAAGAGCCTATACTAACAAAACTATTGCCAAACCTCACAACTAATACACAAAGGGGCGTGGGATCGTTCTCAAGAAAAGAAAGAAGTGTTCTCTAATATGTCAGGATGCAGTAGCCTGGGTCTCCCTTCCCAACGATTTGGACACGGGTTAAGATGGGAGATTGAAGCACAGTACAGTCTTGGGATTCTCCAGCACGAGACAACAGTTCCAATTGTAGCTCTCTGGACACACTCTTAGGCTTTTTTAGCACAAGATAATAGTTCAGCTTTTATCCCTCGAGCTTTCAATTATCAGGGCTGTCGATGGCCAAGTCTCGGTTCACTTGAAAGTTTCTTGCCTTCGATGGCCTGATGTGTTCAAACAACAACAAAAAAAGTTCATTTAACAAATGAAAGTTCTTTTCCAATGTTTGCTGGGTGATGGGTTCACCCCTGGTTCCCCCTGTTCGGGGTGCTGACCCTTCTCAATCGTATTCCAAAATATATCACAGTTTCTTTATCAATCAACTTTGGGTGACAGCTTCACCCCTGGATCTCCCTCAGTCGGGCTCGACTCCTCTTGCCTTTTTTCAATCCAGATCTATGGGCAATTAATCCCATATGCTCCGAGGGGATTTGTACTCAAATCCTTGTCTCAATGACTACTCTATCTTTAGGTTCCACTCTGATTTCTTTCTGAGCATGCAAAATCTATTCCTGCAGATTCTGGAGTTGCTCGATAAGGAGCTAAAGCACCTAGTGTCAGTTCCCACCAGTTTCTCTGTAGCTAAGTGAGGTTGTATCTGTACAGTAGGCGTCAAAAGGTGTGTTAAAGGAGTTTCACACTCAGCCAAAGAGCGATTATTCAAAATCTTAACTGCATCAAAAAGCTGCTCACGCCAGCCTACTAGGCTCCCATTCCATGACGTACATAATTGCTCCATCAGCAGTACATCCATTCTCTAAATGAGGGCCACCCCTTGGGGATGGTAAGGAACATGGAAGAGCCATACAATATTTGTCTCTTGACAATTCTCCTCAATTAGTTTGCCTTTGAAATGTCTACCATTGTCACTATGAATTTGCAAGGGCACACCATAATGCAATATTTATTTATTATTTTATTTCTATTCTACTTATTTGTACTGCACTCCCCCCCCCCTTCCCTTGCACTTTTTCCCTTCCCCCTACCCCTGCACTTGCGCGGTCTGAATGACACCTGGCCTAGTAGGATCGTTGTCTGTCTTCCCCTTGTTCCCCCCTCCCTGCCTCGTCGCGCCTTGAAACACTTGTGTATAGGCACGTTACAAATGCCATATCATATCATATCATATCATAATATAATCTGGTCTAGCAACTTTATGGTATTCAACTGTGTAGACTCTTGCATGGCAACACCATCAGATATCCTGAAAAAGTATCCACAATAGTACATGCATATTGGCAGCCTTTACTGATTGACATAGGCCCAATATAATCAATCTGCCAGATTTGACCTGGTAACTTTCCTCTTCGCATAGTGCCCTTGACAGTATGAGGGATGGGTCTATGTCGCTGATGTTGACACATTAAACATTGCAAAATAACTGTTTTCACTACTTCTTTTTTTCAGTAGCTTCTATATTCTTTATGACAAAGAAAAAGAAAAAGAGAAAGAAAACATACCTCTACTGAGGTAAAAAGAACAGGAAGACAAAAAGGAGGAGAGAAGAATGGAGGTGAGTTCTGGGGTGGTCCGTTGGAGGGGTCGCGGCAGTCTCAGATCGAAGTTACAGGGTGCAAGTGATGTGACTGCGATGGGGTGGACAGCCGCATGTGCAGGTCTGGGGGGCCGCTAGGTTGTCAGTCCATTTTAGTTAGCCAGCGGAGCGCTGGAGGCTATCTGGGCACTCCCGGAAATCTTTCCACTAAGTCCAGGAATGGGCCCCAGGTGCTGTGGAACTTGTTTTGGTTGCCCAGGCGGATGACAGTAATTTTCTCCGCTGCGGTGATGTCCCAGCATTTGACCCACCACACGGGGATTGCTGGGCCCTCCTGAAGTTTCCACAGCTTGGCGATTGAGATGTTGGCTGCGGTCAATAGGTGTGTGCAGAGGTCCGCCAGATTGCCGGTCATTGGGAACTGTCCTTCTCCCGTGTCTCCCAGTAGGACAATCCCAGGTTCCCACGGTATTGATAAGCCTGTGATCTGTTGGTTTTGCTCCAAGATCTCCCTCCAGAACTTCTCTGCCTTCGGGCACGCCCAGAGGAGGTGAAACAGCGTTCCTGTGTCTGTGCAGCCCCTCCAACAATGTGGCGGGATAGCAGGGTTGCATTTGTGAAGGATTTCTGGTGTCATGTACCACCTATAACAGACCTTAATGTCTCCCTCTTTGTTCGTTACACATTTAGAGGTCTTGTGGGTTCTTGTCCAGATGCGCTCCCAGCTGGTCCTGTCTAGTTCTAGGCCTAGGTCTCTCTCCCACCGTGTCATGTAGGGCTCCTTGGATTCGGGGTCTGCCCTGTCCAGCAGCCTATACAGGGTCGAGATCTTTCCCCTGGGTGGAGTTGTTGTTAGTGTGCACTCAGTGCTGTCAGTTCTCTGTGCCCATGTATCCTCATTGAGTCATGTGACAACCAGTGTCGGAGCTGGGTGTAGCGAAACCTCTCGCTTTCCGGTACCTGGAATTTCCTCTTGCAATCCTCGAAGGTGAGTAGAGAATCCCCTTCGTAGAGGTCCGCTACGCGCTGCAGGCCGCCCGCCTTCCACTATGAGAAGACGTTTTTCCCTTGGCCTGGAGTGAAGTCTGGGTTCTGCCAGATCGGAGAGAGTGAGCCCACCGTGCTCCTGTAGTTCCACTTCCTTGCCGCCTGTTTCCAACTGCTTACCGTGTTCCTGGTGGTTGAGAGGGGCCCGGCGTTAGGGGGATTTTTGGGCCATGTGATGTGTGGCAGGGATCCCAGTGGGTATTGGCTCCAGTCCTCCTCCAGCTTTAACCAGCAGGGCTTGTTGATACCAGGTTGCCACGTGAATGCTGCCGAGAGCTGGGCAGCTAGGCAGTACCTTTCGACCTCAGGGACTCCCAGGCCTCCGTATCCGGGGCTCCTGAGTAAGACTTTCCTGGTTACTCAGGGCTTTTTGCACCCCCAAACAAATTTTAGCATATTTGCTTGCAGTTTCGGTATTGCTACCGGGAGGGCTTGGCAGTGGTAGAGCAGTCTGGGGACCAAGTCCATTTTGAGGTTTGCGATCCTTCCTAGCTAGGATATTTACTGATCTTGCCAGCGGGCCATGTCCGACTGTAGGTCCTTCAGCAGGGGCGGGAGGTTTAGTTTGTAGGTGCGTTCTGCTAGCTTCGGTAGGCGGACGCCTAGGTAATTTAAGTGGGATCTGGCCCATGGGATTGGAAGGCAGGCCGCTAGGGAGTCCAGCGTTGCTTTCGGGATGTTGATGCCCAGTCCTGTGGACTTTGTGAGGTTGATCGAGAACCCAGATGCTGACTTGAAGCTGCTTAGCTCCTCCCATAGCGCTCTGAGGGATGTGCTTGGCTGCGTAAGTGTTAGCAGCACATTGTCGGCATATAGGGCCGCTTTGTAGGTATCGTCCTTGAATTTGAGGCCCAGGATTGCCGGGTTCTGCCAGATTCTGGAGGTGAACGGTTCCATTGACAGGGCGAAGACAAGAGGCGACAGGGGGCAGCCTTGGTGTGTGCCTCTAGTGATCTTGATTCTTGGGGATCTGGTGCCGTTGATCCTCAGGGTTGTGGTAGGGTGCTGATAGTTAGCCATCGTCCATTTCAAGAATTTCGGACAATTCCATAGTGGCACAGTGTCTCCTTCATATAACCCCAATCCAGCATGTCGAATGCCTTGTGTGCGTCTAGCGAGGCTACCACTAATTCTCCTACAGTCCTATTGGTTGTCTCGATGATATTTAAGGTGCGCCTGATGGTGTCCAAGGTGTTGCGCCCGGGATGAAACCCGTTTGGTCTGGGTGGATGAGGTCTGGGAGGAGCTTGACGAGCATGCGTGCCAGTAACTTCAAGAAGATTTTGGAGTCTACATTCATTAGAGCAAATGGGAATTATAACGCGCAGAGTTCTAGGTTTGTTCCTGGTTTTCGGATCAAAACTGTGACTGATTCCTCCATGGAGGGGGCGATGGAGCCATTTTCGACGAAAGAGTTGAAGAGTGAGGCTAGGTGGGGGGCCAGGATGTGGTTATATTTCTTGTAGAATGGTGCGGGCAGCCCGTCTGGGCCAGGTGCTGTGTGTTTTATGGAGCGGATCACTTCTGGCACCTCCTCCAAGGATATAGGGTCTTCCAGGGTGTCCATCTGTCGGTGGAGGGGTGGCCTTGGAATCGTTCTCAGGTAGGTGGCGTGTGCTACCGCTGCCGTGGGGTTCCCTGACATTACCTTCCTATGGCGCTCGGTCATTATGGTAATCATTTCAGGGTCAGAGCAGTGTGGAGTCCCGTCTTGGTAGTAGTTAGTGAGGACTTGCGACAGCTCCTGATTGTCTGCAATGTCTGTGAGGAGATAGTCCTGTAGCTTCCAGGCTCTTTGTCGCAGTGTTGGTAGGCCTTCCGTCTGGAGCTGTGCTATGACTGGGGCGTGGTCGGAGATCACTCTCAGGCTGATGTGGATGTCCACGATGCAGGGGAACAGCGAGCATGAGATGAGTAGAAGGTCTATTCTGGAGAGACCCTTGTGGACATGCGAAAAGAAGGTGTAGTCGCGAGCCTTGTTGTTCGCCAGCCTCCAGGCATCGATCATCTCCGTCTCTCTCAGGAATTCCGAGAGCCCCAATGCCTTCGTAAAGTCTGTTCCGGTAGGCAGCAAGGTCTTGTCGATGGTTGGGTCTGGGGTGAGGTAGAAATCCCCTCCGAGCAGTAGTTTGCCTTCGGCAAAGGTTGATATCACCGGGAGAATCCTTCGTAGGAAGCGCTCCTGGGCTTCGTTTGGGCAGTAGATTGCTATGATGGTTATTGGGAGCTCAACCAGTAGGCCTTTAATCATTAGGAACCTGCCCTCGGGGTCCCGTTTGACCGTGACCTTTGTCAGCACCGCTGATTGACTGAGCAGGACTGTCTCCACTCCTCTCTTCTGGCCAGAGGATGCAAAGTATCTTTTAGGGAACCTTTGGTATCTGACTCTCTGTTTGTCCGTGGCCAAGAGGTCAGTTTCTTGTAGAAAGACTACATCCGCCTCTAGATGGGTCAGGCGGTGTTCCACAGACTTCCGGTTCCTGGGGGAGTTGAGGCCCTGGACGTTCCAGGTGATCATGGTCAGGTTCTTAATGGATGACCCAATTTCGAGGTGAGCAGTTTGCAGTTGGTGGGTACCATCATGCTCCGCTTATCGCCAGCTTGTGCGGGCGGCTGTCGGGTGAGCTGGGACCTGTTTTGGGAGTTTGTCCCCCCTCGGTGGCCACCTCTCTATACCCCCTATTAAAACAAAACTTGGTCAACTGTGCCAGCCTTCGACCAACGGCGGCCCCGGCAGGGCCAACGCGATCCTTTGAGGATGAGACCCTTAGGCCTCAATTTCGTGGCAGTGAAAGCTGTGTGTGAGGTTGAAGTGTTGTCTTACTTCAAGAGTTCGATGCATGGCCAGCGTTAATGGCTGTCATCTGGTTTTTGGCGATGCTTGTCGGCTCCGAGGGAACCTGGGTGTCGGTGTGTCACCCCACCTTAGCCCTCGTTGCTTGGGCGCTTGCCTTTGAGTGGGGGTCCCCTGATTCTTCGACGGCGCCTCTCCACCCGTGACCAGGACCGATTAGGGTCCTGCCGGTCTTCTTGGTCTGAGGGCGCTTCCTCGTTTTTGGTTTCCCCCCCTGCATCCCGTTCAGTTGTTTTTCAGCCTCATGTAGTTTGCGTATGTGGCGGATGCTCCCGTTCCAAGGGAAAATCAGGGCTCTGGGGAAGCCCCAGTGGTACGATACACCCTTTTCCCTCAGCCATTCCGTCACTGGTTTCAGTGCTTTCCTTTTCAGGAGTGTGGTGGCAGCGAGATCTTAGTAAAGGGAGATTGAGGCATCCCTGAATTGTATTCGCAGGGAGCTCCTAGCCTCCCGCATGATTTACTCCTTGACCTTGAAGTAGTGTACTCTTGCCAGGATGTCGGGCGGGGCTGAGGAGTTGATTTTGACTCTAGTTCTGTGGACCCTGTCGAGCACCAGGGGCGGATCATCCGGCAGGGTGATTATGAAGCGGAAAAGATCGCTCACATAATGCTCGAGATCCGCCTCCGGAATGGATGTGGGGATCCCTCTCAGGCGAATGTTGTTGCGGCGGGAGCGGTTCTCTGAGTCCTCCTGCTTGAGTTTGAGTGTTTCGCAGCGGGCTTCTAGTGCGCTCAGCCTGCCTGCCCTCTTCTCGATTTCATAGCTGTGCTCGCACAGGGTGGTTTCCGCCTCCATTGTTCTTGTTTCTAGTTCCCCCACCCTCGTTTCTAGCACTGTGATGGTGTCACGCTCACCTGATTCCCACGGAGGCGCAGGTCTGGCTTCGAGTGCTGATGCTTCTTCAATGGTGAAGCGCAGGACTCTGATGATGGACAGGAAGGGCCCCTCTACTCTGGCTTTTCTGGCTCGCAGGAATATTCCCCTGTGCGTGAAAAGGGAGTATTACCTACTGACGGAATAATGCTCAAGCCTCCCACTCCCTTCCAACCCTCCTCGATACCCTTCCACGATTCCCTGTGAAGTCTCACCTGAGGGTCTGGAAGGATGAGTTCTTCATCCTGCTTCTGATGCAGGGGCGCGTTGAAACCCAGTTACTTCACTGGATTGGGGTTTGATGGGAGTTCAAAATAAGCTTGACTATTCAGGTGAGGCGCTGTAAGAGTTCTGTTGCAAGTTCAAAAGTTCAAGCTTAATAATAATGTTCATTGTCTTATTGCAGCAAGCGCTAATGCTTATGTCTTTTTCCCCTTAGGGGCCGGGGTTCGGAATGCCGGAGATATGGCGCCGACTCGAAGTGTAAGTTCTGGATGAGCGTTCAGGTAATGTCTTTGCATTCGCTCATTCAATGTCTTTGTCTTTTTTCCCCATTGGGGCCGGGGTCCGAAATGCCAGGAAGCGGCAGGACCCGAAATGAAATGGGAATGACCCAACAGGTAAGTCTTAGAAGGAAACTGAGCTTTTCCTATTTCCCTTCCTTCTCTCACCTTGTTTTCTTGTCTTTTCTGTCTAGGCTCTGGGAAGTGGGTGCGGATCCGGATGATCGCTGCTGAAGATGGAGGCGCCCAGGAAAGGTGAGTGAAATGCAGCGCTGCAGCGATCGAAGCGAAATGCTTTTAAAATGATGTCTTCCCTTTCAGGATCGTCGGTGTGATGTCCCCGTGATGCAGCTTTAGCAGGTAAGGTCTTCTTTCTCTCCAATTCTCTCTTATCTCCCTTTGCAGGCAACCCAGGATGCTGACAGGCGTGGCTGAAGTCCAGATGCAGGAGCTGACACGGTGAGCGTCCAGCTGCGAGGAGCAGAACAATACGAAGCGTGAGTTGCTGATCGGGCGTGGTTTAAATAGCTTTGGAAGAAGTTCCAGACATGTATCTGTTGTATAATCTTGCACAGATGACAGGAGGCGTGGTGGCAGGCAGGATGGCTTTTATTACACAATTATCAAACTGCCATCAACATATAAATATTGCAAGGCCTGAGGGCTAGGCAGGGTTGCCTAATAATAGTTCCTGGGCTGAGAGACAGGAATGTCCAACATAAGTAATGGCCCCAGGCCCAGATCTCGGAGGAGCCGGCAAGACGCGTCTTGCCGCGTCCTCTGGTGCTCCCGTAATGCGCGCGAAGCGCGCGGGGGTGGTCCTAGCCACCTACGCGAGATCTCGCGAGAGTAGGGTACTCTCGCGATATCTCTACACACCTCCCTTTGATAACGGAAAAGGAGGTTCATTGCATAACATAGTCAGTGTATCTCACCGGTCTTCTGTGCTCTCTTCTCGGCCGGTCACCCTTCCCAGTGCGATCTTCCTGCTCCTCCTGTTCGGGTTCTGGCAAGGGTGATCCCGGTTCCATCTCTGTTTCTTCCCTTTCTTTGTCGTTTCTCTCGGGCTCCCGTGGTTCCCTTCGCTCGTTGTCTATTCCTTCTTCGGCAGATGTTCTCTCCGGGGTTCTTGCTCTTTCTTGTCTCTTCTGATATAAGGCTACTCTTTCCAGATTCCATGTGCGCCCGTCCTCTGTGCGGACATGATTGGTTCCCCTGTGGACCACTTTGGTGGGTCTGCTGAACCGAGAGCCCGTGATTTGGTCCTTTTTTGGTAGTCTTATTTTAACCCAATCTCCCCCTCCAATGTCTGACTGTTGCCGGGTTCTTCTTCTTTGGTCACTCCATGATTTTTCATGCGTGCCTTACTGTTTTCAATTCTCCACACCACTTCTGACATGTCCACAGCTTCATCTTCTCTCACTTTGGATAGCCATGGAGGTATGAGCGTGGAGGCTGCATTCCTCCCTCTCAACATCCGAAACGGAGATATTTGCGTTATTCCGTTAGGGGTGAGTCTGTGGGCCGCTATGGCCTCCTTGGTAGTTTTTAAGGGGTCCATCCCCGAAGCCGTGGCTAGTTGTATGGCTCCCTTAATGAACCTGTTGGCCCTTTCAACAAGCCCATTTGCTTGGGGGTGGTACAAGGCCGCCTTCCTTTGGCCTATATTGTTCTTTCTTAGGAATTGTTCCATGTCCCGTGAGATTAGTTGCACCCCATTGTCTGTTACCACTTCCTTGGGGAGGCCTTCTCTTTGGAAAATTTCTGTGAGGACTTCAATTACCGTCGCTGTGGTAATGTTCGGGACGAACTCTGCCTCGACCCACTTGGATAGGTAATCAACTAGCACTATGCCGTACCGATGTTCTGGTGCCATCGCTTCCAGAGGTCCTATAAAGTCTATGCCCACTTTTGACCACACCGCTTCTGGTATTTCTGTGGGAATTAGGGGTGCCTGTCTGATTTTCAGTCTCTTGTCACTATCGCACTCATGACAACGCTCTATCATGGTGCGAATCTCTTGGTCCATGGACGGCCACCAGTAGGCCTCCCGGACTCTGCGCCGGGTCATCGTGTTTCCCAGGTGACCAGCGTGGGCTCTGCATAGGATGGTGCTTCTCATGCCTATAGGTGGGATTATCTGGTCCGTCTTCATTATAATTCCATCCGTTTCCGATATCTCTTCGGCTACCTTCCAATAGGGTCTCATACCTTCCGGCACCATTTTTTCCCCTGGCCACCCTTCCTTGATCCACTGACGGATTTTCGCCATGGCCGGGTCTTTCTTGTCCTCTTCCAGCCAATGTTTCTCGCTGAGTTCCATATACTCAGGTGCTTTTATGTCAGTGATCGATGCTACTATGCATTCTCCTCTTAGAAACGTGGTGGCCTTGTCTTTACCTTCGGGCAATCTAGACATGCAGTCAGCCTGCGAATTCTTCCACCCCGATATGTGCTGCACTTCAAACGTGTACTCCTGCAGTTTTGCTGCAATGCGTGCCAATCTGGGTGTGGACACTTTGGTACCTCCTGGGCTGAGCATGTGGATGAGGGGTTTGTGGTCCGTCACCAACTTGAATTTCGTGCCCCACATATATGTTCTAAAATGTTCTACTGCCCATGCGCACGCCAACATTTCCTTTTCTATGGTGGAGTAATTTTGTTCCGTCGAGGACAAGGCCTTCGAGGCAAAGGCTACCACATGCTCCGTGTCCCCCTTCTTCTGCGTAAGAACTGCTCCTAGTCCGTATGCACTGGCATCCGTGGTGATGACTGTATCCCACTCCGGGTTAAATGGCTGTAAACACGGCGCTTCCATGATGTGCCGTTTTATGCTTTCAACCGCCTTCCTCTGGGGTTCTTGCCACGAGAATACCGAACCCTTTTTGAGTATGTCACGGAGTGGTGCTGAGGTTTCAGAGAACAAGGGAATAAATTTAGCGTAATACTCTGCCAGTCCCAAAAATGATCTTACTTCATCTTTGCTGGTCGGCTCTGGTGCTTCTATGATTGCATGCATCAGATTTTGTTTCGGACTTATCCCTTTTTCAGAGATTTTGTACCCCAAGTACTCGACCTCTTTCACTTTAAATGCACATTTTTCATGGCGTAGTCTCACCCCTGCATCCTGCAACTTGGTCAGGACCGTTTTCAATGTGGCGTCATGCGTTTGTTCATCCCCTGCATACACAAGGATATCGTCCTGGAAATATGCGACATTTTTGACCTTTCGTAACAACACATCCATCATGCGTTGAAACGCTGATGCTGCCGACGATAACCCGAATGTCATCTTGGTGAACTGATAGGTGCCAAATGGTGTAATGAACGCTGTGAGGGGTTTTGACTCTTCATGCAATTGTATTTGGTGGTATGCGTTTCTCATATCCAGTTTTGAGAAAATCTTGGCTTCCTTCATCAACAAAATGAGTTCATTTATGCTCGGTAGCGGGTAGTTGTCGGTGATGACTTCTAAGTTTAAGCTGCGAAGGTCTATACACACCCTTAACTCCTGCGAGTTCGGTTTCTTTATCAGCACTACTGGGCTCAGCCATTCTGACGCTTCAACTTCTTCAATGACCCCTTCCGCTCTCATTTTGTCCAACTGATCCCTGAGAGTGTCTCTTGCGGTTGCTGGCACTAGCCGCACACGATGTTTGACCGGGACGGCATTTTTTTTTAGCATTATTCTATGGACAAAGCCCTTTATGTGACCCGGCTCCTCCGAGAAAAGTTTTGGGTAGTCACTCTTGACTATGGGCCCATCCCTCGCGCAGACAGACAGTACCTGGTCTTCTGTGCTGGGGTCCAATTTGATTTTGAGCTTGTCTTGGTCGTCCCATCCCAGTACTGCTGGGCCTTCGTGGCTGAAGTAGACTCTGGTGGTGGTTTCTCTTCCTTTAAACTCCACCTTCCCTTTGATATATCCCAGCAGTTCAACTGACGCCCCTCCAAATACTGTGGGTTTGTGGCGTGTGGTGAGAACTTGGACCCTTTCTTTTCCGACCATTTCCTTGTATGTTTGCAGAGGTATTATGGTGAGATCCGATCCAGAGTCCGCCATCACTCTTGTTTCGCAACCGTCAATTTTGATTGTGCAATGGGGTTTTTCTCTTCTTGCCCTTGTGCTGTTTACCATGATGACCGTGGGTCTCCCCTCATCTTCTGAGGACGATTCTTGCTCCCTGGTGTGATCGGTGTTTACACTGGTGACTTTCTTGTTTCTCCACCGACATGCCACCGAAAAATGGCCAATGCGTTTGCAGATTGAGCACTCCTTATCTCTAGCTGGGCACTCCCTATCGAATGCCAGGTGTTTCGTGCTGGTGCACCTGTGGCATTTCAGAGGTTCTTTCTTACCTCCTCTCCCCTCTCTTGTGTCCGGTGTATGTCTTTCTTTCTTTGAGTGAAATGTGACAGCTTGGATTTCCGCAGAACCCTGGGTTCCCGTGAGTTCTTTTCGTCTTCCCGCGGTTTCTTCAACCGCCCTGGCAATTTCGATCGCCTTCTCCAGTTGTAATTCTTTCTCCATGATGAATTTATCTTGAACTTTTCTGCTGTTGGTGTGGACTGTCAACATGTCGCAGATGAGGCTCTCAGCATTGTTGACGAAACTGCACAGCGCTGCCAGTTCTCGCAGCTTGGTGACGTAATCGTCGACCGGTTCAGATATTTCTTGTCTGCGAGTGTAAAAGCGTATTCTATGCAACACCGTGTTCTCTTTACTGGCAAATCTCTTCACTATTCTCCTAACTGCCTCCTTGAAGACGTCATCGTTGTCGCCAGCCACCGGGATCGGGGTAAGACTCTCAAACACCCGCTGTCGTTCCACTCCCAGGGCATTAAGTAACATAGCCCTACGCCGTGCCGCTGAAAATCCTGCCCCTCCTAGAGCCTCTACAAACGTCGTGAACAGGGGTTGCCATTGCGGCCACGGAATTTCCGGTTTACCTGGAGTTTGCAGGAAGGGGGGTGGCGGCGTCGCTCCTTGCATGTTCCCACGTGGGTTGTAGTGGTGATCCTCGTCGCCAAATTATGTTGTATAATCTTGCACAGATGACAGGAGGCGTGGTGGCAGGCAGGATGGCTTTTATTACACAATTATCAAACTGCCATCAACATATAAATATTGCAAGGCCTGAGGGCTAGGCAGGGTTGCCTAATAATAGTTCCTGGGCTGAGAGACAGGAATGTCCAACATAAGTAATGGCCCCAGGCCCAGATCTCGGAGGAGCTGGCAAGACGCGTCTTGCCGCGTCCTCTGGTGCTCCCGTAATGCGCGCGAAGCGCGCGGGGGTGGTCCTAGCCACCTACGCGAGATCTCGCGAGAGTAGGGTACTCTCGCGATATCTCTACAGTATCCTTCCACCGATCAGGTATGTATCCTTCCCCGACCACACCCAGGTGGAAAGTAGTCCCACAGGTAAAGTAGTTCCATTCAGGCCTCAAGAGGGCCTGGATGTAGCAGCATGGTCTGCATCAGGTAAGTGCACATTAAAACACGTGAACACATCTCTAGCTTTATGAGCCTGGCGCCTAAGGCGCCAGGACAGGGGTCCAACATGAGCCTGGCGCCTAAGGCGCCAGGACTGTGTCCAAAGGGCCCCAGCTTGGGCCCGCTGGCACTTCCCTGGGGGGAATGATGCCTGCCTCTGGGGTTGCTGGGTCGGACCTGGCTCCTTGGAGGTAGGCATCATGACAGTACACCCCCTCAGGGCCCCTCCCAAGGTTGTTCCCTCTGGGGGTTTTGGCTTGTTCGGAAATCTCCGGTGGAACCTTTGTATTAATCGAGGTGCGTGAACATGGTTACTAGGCTCCCACGATCTCTCCTGAGGTCCATATCCCTTCCAGTCAACAAGATAGAAGAGTTTTGACTTTAACACCTTGGAGTCTAAAATGTCTTTAACTTCGAATTCTAATTCCCCTTCAATTTGAACTGGGTCTGGAGGCTTGGACAGTCGGGTCCCTGGTTGTACTGGCTTCAAAAGTGATGCATGAAAAACTGGATGAATACGCATGTTAAGACGGTAAATCCAGTTTAAAGGCCACAGGATTGATTATAGCCTTGATGGGATAAGGTCCTATGAATCTGGGATTGAAGGTTTGCGTGCCCTTGAGGGGTAAATGTTTTGTTGCTAGCCATACCTGGTCTCCTACTTGGTAAGGAGGAGTTTTACTTCGGTGCAAATCAGCATTTTCTTTATACTTTTTCTTGGCTTGCTGTAAATGAGTTGCAGCTTCTTTGAAGGCTCGGGTTATTGTGGAATGCAGATGATTTACTGCAGGCATTTCCAGGGTCAGAGGTGGATCTAGGTCAGAGGTCCGAGGATGGTGACCATACAAAGTATAAAAAGGAGTTTGTCCGGTTCCAGAATGCACTGAATTGTTGTATGCATATTCTGCAATCCAAAGGATGCCTTTACAATTTAACTCGGATTGGTGTAACATGCACCGAAGATATTGCTCGAGAGTCTGATTGGTTCTCTCGGTTTGTCCGTCTGACTGGGGGTGGTGGCTGGTGGATAACCGCACATCTATTTGTGCTAGTTGGCAACATTTCTTCCAAAAATGGGAGATAAATTGACTTCCACGATCCGAGACTAATATGGAAGGAAAACCATGTATGCAAACTATATTCTCCAGAAATTCCTTGGCCAAGGTGGAAGCTGAAGGCAAACCTTTTAAAGGGATAAAGTGGGCCATTTTGGAGAATAGATCGACAATTACAAGGATAGTGTTGTAACCAGCACAAGGAGGCAGGTCAGTTATAAAGTCCATTGACAAGGTGTGCCATGGTGCCGGTGGAATATCCAAGGGTTGAAGTAGGCCGGCTGGCCTTTTCTTTTGACCCTTGTTTTGGGCACAAATTCCGCAAGACAATACAAAAGACTTTATGTCTTTTCTCCAAGAAGGCCACCAGAAGTGGCGTTTGATTTTTTCCTCCGTTTTAGCGATACCAGGGTGTCCTTCCATTAATGATTCATGATGATGGGCAATAACAAGTTCTTGCAATTCTTTACTTGGCAGAAACAACCGCTCCTGGAAGTAGGGTAAATCATCCTTAACGGTGTAATGAGGACCCTTTTGACTCCATTCCGGTAAGGCTGAAGAGTCTAGAAGTTGTTTTACTTGCGTTTGGATGTCCTCAATAGTTTGCAATGAAGTTAGGCCTAAGATTCTTTGTTCAGGTATGATTGGCACATGTTCTAAACTCGAATTGGGTTCTTCCATGCCAATCCGGGATAAGGCGTCCGCTTTACCATTCTTGCAGCCAGGGCGATAGGTAATTACGAAATCAAATTCCGCAAAGAATAGAGCCCATCGGAGTTGTCGTGAAGATTGAGCTTTGGCCGTCTTTAAATATTGTAAATTTCTGTGGTCCGTAATTACGGTGATGGTGTGTCTTGCCCCGAGAAGGTAGTGACGCCAAGCCTTGAAACCAGATTTAATAGCCAGTAACTCCTTGTCGGTAATTGCATAGTTGATTTCAGGAGGAGAAAATTTCCTGGACCAAAAGGCCACAGGGTGTAGTTGGTTAGTTTTTGGGTCTCTTTGCGACAGGACAGCTCCCATGGCCGAACTGGATGCGTTGGTTTCCACAATATAAGGGAGATCTGGGTGCGGGTGCTTCAATACAGGTGCAGAGGTGAATTTGTTTTTCAGGTCCTGAAAGGCTTGTTCGGCCTCAAGAGTCCATTCAAAGCGTTTGTTTTTCTTTAGGAGAGCTGTGATGGGTTGGACTGTTCGGGAAAAATTCCAGAATGAATCTTCGATAGAAATTGGCGAAGCCGAGCATGCTCTGAACTCCCTTCACCGAGCTAGGAGATGGCCATTTGAGGATGGCGTCCACCTTTCGCGAGTCCATTCGGACTCCTTGAGGTGTCAGGATGAATCCGAGAAACTCAACTTCTGTGGTATGAAAAACGCATTTTTCGAGCTTTGCAAATAGTCTGTGCTGGCGCAATTTCTCAAGAACTGCCCTAACATGTTTTCTGTGATCGGATTCTGAAGAAGAGTACACCAGGATGTCGTCAATATAAACAATGACACAGACATCGATAAGTTCCCGAAGAACATCATACATAAAGTACTGAAAGGCGGCAGGTGCATTGCACAAACCGAAAGGCATCACCTGATATTCGAAGAGCCCAAATTTGGTGCGGAATGCAGTCTTTCATTCGTTGCCTTCTTTTATACGCACCAGGTGATAAGCTCCTCGGAGATCTAACTTGGTGTACACACAAGCCTCTTTCACCTGGTCGATAAGCTCAGGGATCAGGGGCAGAGGATAACGATTCTTAATCGTTATTTGATTTAGGGCGCGATAGTCTATACATGTTCTAAGTTCGCCCTCTTTTTTCGGCTCGAAGAACAGAGCTGAGGAGACAGGAGACTTGGACGGGCGAATAAAACCATTGGCTAGGTACTGATCTAAATACTGATGCAAATGCAGGTTCTCAGGTTCCGTAAGAGCATAAATCCTACTACAAGGTAGTTGAGCATTGGGTACCAGATCGATTTGGCAATCATAAGACCGATGGGGAGGTAACGTGTTAGCCTGTTCCTTCTGAAAAACGTCTTGGAATTCTTGGTATTCTGACGGTAGCTGTACAGGGGTGGAAGTTGCTGAGGCTAGACCCATAATTGGATTTCTTGGATAACAAGTTGGTTCACAATCAGGAAAATGTATCTTCTTTGCTCGCCAGTCGATTCTGGGATTATGTGTTTCTAACCAAGGAATTCCAAGAATTACTTGAAATTGTGGGGCCTTGATCACATTAAACACGATTGCTTCCCGATGTCCATCCTGACCCACCAGTGTCATTTCAACAGTGGAATGCGTTACAGGCCCTGAGGCTATTTCGGTTCCATCTACTGTAGTAATGACATCTTGGGTTACTTTTGGGCGGAGAGGGAGCTTAATCCTGGAAGCCAATTCATGGTCTATGTAGTTTCCAATAGCTCCACTGTCGATGTATGCTTTTACAGCATGCAACTGCTGAGGCTGTTTTGGGTCCACGAGCACCATTGGCATGACAAAATGCGAGGTCAAAGAGTTTGTTTTCAAGCTCGGCAAGCGGACCCCTACGCTTGTCGGGCTAGGTCGTTTCCCGAATCAGGTGTCAATAAATCGTTATCAGTGGCTCCAACCACCTTCTTAGGTGGTTTAACCGGACAATTTCGAAGAAAGTGACCGGAAGTCCCGCAATACAGACAAAGTTGCATTTGCCGCCTTCTCTCTCGTTCCTTCTGCGTTAATGGTCCTTTAACACCGCCGATTTGCATAGGTTCGGATACGTCGGTACTCTTGGAGTTAGCGTGGGTTTTGATCGGTACTCAGGTTTCGTACTTGAACCGATCTGCTTTTCTATTTTGAAGTCTGTGATCAAGTTGAACCACCAAGTCTATGTAGTCTGCGCAGACCTGGGGTGGATCTACTATCTGAGCTAGAACATCCTTAAACTCTCCGCGCAGGCCTCGATGAAACAATGTGATCCTTTTGTTTTCTGGCCATCCAGTTTCCACAACCAGTCTATTAAAGGTGGCAACGTAGGACAGGAGATCCTGATTACCTTGTCGTAAGGATAGCAGTTCATTATCAAGGGCCTGTCCTTGAGAGTGTTGAGCAAACAATCTTTCCATGCTGGCCTGGAAGCCCTGAAAATCCTGGAGAATGGGATCATCCTGATTTACCAATGGAATAGACCAATCGGCAGCACTGCCACTGAGGTAAGATAGTAAAAAGGCTACCTTGGTCTGGTCGTTAGGGAAGGCCCCGGGTCTGCATAGAAAGTGTAAACGACATTGGTTCATAAAGACGGCATATTTCTTGGGATCCCCCGCAAAACGTTCAGGCGGGGCCAAAGGCATGTGTCCAGGTAGATTGATTTGTACCGGGTTATTCAAACCCATTGATGTGGAAGTACCTCCAGAATTAGGTAAAGGAGTGTGCCCTGCCTGGGCCTGCAATAACCTTTTGGCCAGGTCATCAGTTCTTTCCTTGGATAGGATCAGTTCTCTTTTGAGAGCGTTGGTCTCCTGGCGGGCTGAGTGCACTTCTGCCCGTAATTCCCCCAAAAGCTGGGCCAGCTGATCTGTCTCGGAAGTCTCCATAGCGCCCGGGTGGGAAATTGTGGGTGGGCTTCGCGTTCTGTCACGCTCACCTGATTCCCACGGAGGCGCAGGTCTGGCTTCGAGTGCTGATGCTTCTTCAATGGTGAAGCGCAGGACTCTGATGATGGACAGGAAGGGCCCCTCTACTCTGGCTTTTCTGGCTCGCAGGAATATTCCCCTGTGCGTGAAAAGGGAGTATTACCTACTGATGGAATAATGCTCAAGCCTCCCACTCCCTTCCAACCCTCCTCGATACCCTTTCACGATTCCCCGTGAAGTCTCACCTTAGGGTCTGGAAGGATGAGTTCCCCATCCTGCTTCTGATGCAGGGGCGCGTTGAAACCCAGTTACTTCACTGGATTGGGGTTTGATGGGAGTTCAAAATAAGATTGACTATTCAGGTGAGGCGCTGTAAGAGTTCTGTTGCAAGTTCAAAAGTTCAAGCTTAATAATAATGTTCATTGTCTTATTGCAGCAAGCGCTAATGCTTATGTCTTTTTCCCCTTAGGGGCCGGGGTTCGGAATGCCGGAGATATGGCGCCGACCCGAAGTGTAAGTTCTGGATGAGCGTTCAGGTAATGTCTTTGCATTCGCTCATTCAATGTCTTTGTCTTTTTTCCCCATTGGGGCCGGGATCCGAAATGCCAGGAAGCGGCAGGACCCGAAATGAAATGGGAATGACCCAACAGGTAAGTCTTAGAAGGAAACTGAGCTTTTCCTATTTCCCTTCCTTCTCTCACCTTGTTTTCTGGTCTTTTCTCTCTAGGCTCTGGGAAGTGGGTGCGGATCCGGATGATCGCTGCTGAAGATGGAGGCGCCCAGGAAAGGTGAGTGAAATGCAGCGCTGCAGCGATCGAAGCGAAATGCTTTTAAAATGATGTCTTCCCTTTCAGGATCGTCGGTGTGATGTCCCCGTGATGCAGCTTTAGCAGGTAAGGTCTTCTTTCTCTCCAATTCTCTCTTATCTCCCTTTGCAGGCAACCCAGGATGCTGACAGGCGTGGCTGAAGTCCAGTTGCAGGAGCTGACACGGTGAGCGTCCAGCTGCGAGGAGCAGAACAACGCGAAGCGTGAGTTGCTGATCGGGCGTTGTTTAAATAGCTTTGGAAGAAGTTCCAGGCATGTATCCTTCCACCAATCAGGTATGTATCCTTCCCTGACCACACCCAGGTGGAAAGTAGTCCCACAGGTAAAGTAGTTCCATTCAGGCCTCAAGAAGGCCTGGATGTAGCAGCATGGTCTGCATCAGGTAAGTGCACATTAAAACACTTGAACACATGTCTAGCTTTATGAGCCTGGCGCCTAAGGCGCCAGGACAGGGGTCCATCATGAGCCTGGCGCCTAAGGCGCCAAGACTGTGTCCAAAGGGCCCCAGCTTGGGCCCGCTGGCACTTCCCTGGGGGGAATGATGCCTGCCTCTGGGGTTGCTGGGTCGGACCTGGCTCCTTGGAGGTAGGCATCATGACAGATGGTGCTCTTTACCTCCTCGGTGCCGTTCTGGAATTCTTTGGTCAATGCTGTTTGGAGGTCCTGGAGGTCAGATTTCGTGACCGCCTGAGTCGGGGCTTCCCGGGGTGGTTCTGCGTGCATGCTTCCAGCGTTGGTTTCCCCTGGTTCTAGGCGTTCCCCCCTCCTGGATCTGTCTGTTGCAGGGGTGGATAGGAGAGTTGCAATGTCCGCTTGCTTCACTGGTTTTTTCAACATGATGGGTATAGGTCGTAGTCTCCGGCTGAGGTGTGGTGTGCTGAGGTCGCAGAGTGGAGACTTGGAGCCGATCCAGCAGTCTCTGGCTTAAGGATGAGGAGAGCTGTGGCTGCTTTGGCTGCACGGACTCTGGGTCACTCCAGCGTGGAGGGAGAGGCGGGGTGCATGGGATCGCAGTAGTGGCTTCTCCACTAAGGGTTTTATTGTCCTGCAGGCCCAGCTCCTGATTTGGCCACAAGGTGCGACCTGGTTATTGCCAGTGGATAGCCGCTTTGAGGCTTGGGTTCAGTAGGTGGTGCCTGTCGTCTCTGAGGATGCCTCTGAGGGTGCTGGATTGCCTTGTGCCTGACCGGTTTTTGCCTGGTTTTTGGTCCGGCGATGGGTGTTGGTGCGAGGGCTCGGGGGCTCTCAATGGTCTATTCGCCAGGTGGTGTTGTGGTACAGCTCCTGGTCCAGTAGGGAGCCCCCCGGGAGAGTACTTGACCGGGAGGTTCCGTGGCCCAGCTTCCATGACTGTCTGTGAGGAGCGGCCAGGGGTTTGCTGGTAGTTGGTGGTGATTGGATGCTCTGGATTTTAGGGTGCTAATGGTAGTCCCGACCTCTGGGAGTGTGAGGGTGCCTTGCTGCAGTGCAAGTTGTTCCGGTTGGTGGTTTTGTTCTGGCGGTAGCTCCTCACCCCGAATGGTCTGTCATGCGGAGGCCCGAGCCCCTGCTGTGATTGGGGGCCGTGCTGAGGGATGTTTGTGGTGGGCCGCCTCGTGGCTCAGGTGCGACTATTTTCGAGGTGGGGGCTTTCAGAGCCCCTGATATGCTCCGTTGGTTCAGAGTTTCTTCTCCGCTTGGGGAGGGAGTGCTGTGAGGGGAACCGGCTTTGGACCAGCGCAGGTAGGAGGAAGGGGCTCAGGGCCGCACTCACCCTCGCTGTGTCGTGCCTTCCCGCATTGTGGATGCCAGGTTGTGGGTTGCACAGTGTTATTGCTGGGTTCCGGGCCGCGATGTGGCTAACTGTTGTGGGTCTCTGGTTGCTGCAGGTCTGTGCAGGAGGTGCTTCTGCCTGCCAGTACGGGAGCTTACCAGGTCTAACTCCTTGGCGGCTTTGTTCTGGTGGCAGCCCCTCACCCCCAAAGGTCTATCATGCAGGGGAAGGGGACCCCTGCCCCTGCTGAGCTGGCTGGCCGTGCTGCGGAGAGGCTCCTGGACTTGCTTAACAATGGGCGTCAGGAGGGGGCTGAGGGTCCTTCACGTTGGGGTGTGATGAAGGAGGGAGCCCTGTGAGGGGTCTGGCCTTGATCCAGCGTGGAGGGGGGGAAGGGACTCAGGGCCGCTCTCGCCCTCCCTGTATCGCACCTTCCTGCATTGTGGATGCCGGCGCTGGTTTTCGGGCCGCGTTGTGGCTGGCTACTGCGGGTTGCTGATTGCTGCTGGTCTGTGTTGGCCTGCGAGCTAGGCTGTGTTGGGGGCTCGCAGGTGCTTGCCCGGCTTACCTCCTTGGTGGCTTTGTTCCGGTAGCAGCCCCTCGCCCGGAAGATCTATCATGCAGAGGATGGGGGGCCGTTCTGCATAGAGGCTCCGGGGCTTGCTTAGCAGTAGGTGTCAGCAGGAGGGCTTAGGGTCCTTCGCACTGGGCTGCCACATGGCGCAGATGGGAGGAGGGAGCTCTGTGAGGGGTCCGTCCTTGATCCAGCGTGGAGGGGAGGAAGGGACTCAGGGCTGATTTCACCTTTGTTGCATCGTACCTTCTAAGGTTGCGGGGTCCGGATCGTTGCTGGAGACGGCAGGTCTCGCTGTGACTGACCACCGGCGGCTGTGAGCCGAGCCGTGCTGTGTCGGGGGCTTGAGGAGTTTCAACTTGTCAGGCTCGAAGGCACGTCAGGTCCAGCTCCTTGCCAGCGTGCCGGGGCTGGAGCAGGGCCGCCGCTTGCTGAGAGTCATTCGCCCCGGGCGAGTGTGTGCGGGGGGGTCCCCGTTCAGCATTGCCACGGCTGATGCCACCTCCTGTCGGGCGCTGTTTCCCTTGCCTTCCTCATCTTGAGACCCGCTACACTATGGGGTGTCCAGCTGCCTCTGGGTGCTTAGCATGGTAGCAACCGCCATTTTGGCTACCGTTGCGCCCGGCGCCACTTCAGACGCAGGGACCTCCAAATTCCAGGTGCCGACGGGCGATGATTTTTAGCTGGAGGTGCGCTGGATTGCCTTGGCTTTCAGGCACACCTACTGAATGCTGTCAGGGTACGCCATCACCGGGGCATTTCAAGTGGATGCGTGGCGTCAGCTGGGAGCTCTTACGGAGCCAAACCGACTGCCATGGCGCCAAGCCACGCCCCCTTTTTTCACTACTTCTAAATGGATGTTAATCCCTCGTGCTTGTGCCTACCGGCAAGCTGCTTTTTCTCCAAGGTTTCTGCATTTCCGGTGAGCCCACTTGGCCAGATCCCCCAAATCCTCCTCCTGAGCCTCTGCATCCACAAATAAAATCTTGGTGTGTTCATCTGCAACAGAATTAAACCAACGTTCCAATGGGTCAGTGGTACAGTGTGCATCCACATGATACACTGTTACTTCACTTTGCGCTAGTATTTCCCAGATGTCCTGCCACAGTTCCTTTCCCCACAATTCTTTTAAATGTATTTTCCATGCATTCTTTTGCCATGTTGGCAGCCACATAGCTAGCCCATTGGCCACTGACTGTGAATCTGTATACAAATGACACTGACCAGGTGTCTCTTGTTTCAAAGCTTGATAGACTGCATAGAGTTCCGCAAACTGACTGCTCTTCCCATTCCCTGAAGTTGTCAAGATCTTTTTTGTCTTGGGATTATATGACACTGCTTTCCAGTAGCGCGCCGTCCCTACACAGTGAGCAGAGCCATCAGTAAACCAAGCATGCTCTGTCTGCTCCACTGTCAGGTCTCCATAAGGTACTCCTCTTTTCACTGGAGATTCCTGTACTTCAGTTACTCCCTATGATATGTAATCTACAGGTGGTATATTCACCACTTGCTCATGTAATTTTGCCACTCCACCCTTTCCTGATTTGGCACTGTCTTGAATGTACCATTTCCATTTCATTATGCAAGCCTCTTGGGCATGACCTATCCTGTGACTTTTAGGAGAGCTCACTACTGTAAGGAAGGCATGGTAAGACAGACACAAGTGATCACAGTTCAAGGGTGTTTATTAAACTTCAATTGTGTTTGCAAAATGCCTATCTAATCCTAAATCTAAAGATGGGAGCGAGCTACGACCATCAAATAATAATAACACAGTCCTAATGGTGTCTTGTCAAAAAAAAATGGCCTATACTAATATACCTATTGCCAATCCTTACCTCTGAATACAAATAGTTTGGGAAACAATGTTATGCAAAAGAAAAGTGTTCAAGAAATGATATGACAGGGCATTCAAGCCGTTGGCTTCCCTTACCCACATTTTCAGCACGGGACAAGACGGCACACTCGAGCTTAGCAAAGTCTCAGGCTTCTCTAGCACGAGTGTGCAGTTCAAAACGTCAACATCTTGGCCTTCTGTGTCAAAGTCTATTTGTCATTCAAAGTCTCTTGCTTCAGAGGGCCTGATACAGCAAACAAGCAATAAAGTTCCTTTCCTTTTTGTATTTCACATGCACACAATTTTCTTAAGTGATTTACTATTCACCTCGGATCTCCCTCCGCCAAACTCAGATCCACTGTAACACATTGTTCTCAGGATTTTCATGAATCCAATTTCTCGGGTGATTCACTGTTCACCCAGGATCCCCCTCTGCCAGGCTCAGATTCACTTTGACACAAAATCTGGTCCTATGTTTTCTATTCTCAAGGTTTCACGAAAGTGACGGTTCCTTGTCGAAAAGGTCAAGGGAACTTCTCTCCTTGTGACCCCCTTCTGTCTTGCTGTCTTTCTTCTTTGTTATACTGCCATCTTGGAACTGCTGTTTCCTTGTGTGCTTTGCCTCGCTCAGAATGTGCTCTCGTGCTCTGCCTTTTATCCATGTGAGCAAATGTAATGGAAGTCAGGTGTGTGTGATGGTCAGGAATTGCCTGACCTCGCATTACCATCGCATTGGGACACATCAGGTATACCGCTCAGGATCTTAGTCTGTTTTCTCTCATAGCAAGCTGTCCTTGAGAAAGTGTTTGTGTTGTATAAGGGGAGGTGGGGCTGAGTTTCTAAATATCCTACATGGTAGGATAGGGTAAAGGTGTTACAAGGAAAGGGATGCCGTGTTGCACCATCCGGTGTCTCACTCCCACTCCCCAAAGACCCCTCACCCAGGTGATTATCCCACACTGGTCCACCCCCAGGAACTGGATCCAAAAGCAATGGCCGTGTCCTGGCCACCTGGATGGCAGATCCCCAGGGATTAGTGGGTGAGACACCTTCTGGTTTCTCACACTAACCACTGCATAATTGGTATTCAGGTCTAATCAGTACATCATGACCCACAGTCTATATTTCAGTATCAATAAGAGCTGAATAACATGCCAGCAATTGCTTCTCAAATGGCATGTACCTATCACCTGCCTCAGGTAATTTGTGACTCCAAATTCCCAAAGGGACTCGCTTATTGTCTTACGTCTGCCACAGGCTCCATTTAGCATCACTTTCTTGTACAGCGACATTTAACTCTACTTCTCCTGGCTTCAAAGGCCACAAATCAAGCACATGTTTCACAGTGTCCTTTGCCAATTCAAAGGCTCTTTGCTGCTCTTCTCCCCATTCAAATTCATATTTCTTTTGTGTCACTTTGTACAGTAGGGCCAAGATTTGCCCTAAATGTGGTGCGTGCTGTCTCCAAAACCCAAACAGTCATATGACCTGTTGAGCTTGCTTCCTGTTCATTGGAGTAGCAAATTCAAGTATCTTTTGCTTGGCTTTTGACACGATCTCTCGATGGCCATTATGCCATTGAATTCCCAAAAATATCACTGTCTCAGCTGGTCCTTGAATCTTGTTAGGGTTAATCCCTCAATGATTGCTTCCTAATTGATTTTGCACACTGCGCTCATCCTTTGCCTGAATCAAAATGTCATCAATGTAGTATGTGAGTTGGATGTCAGGCTCACATGTTATCTTGCTAAGTGTTCTGCCACCAGCTGGTGACAGAGAGTACCCCATAGGCAATCTTGTGAAGGTGTACTGACGCCCATCGCAGGAAAATGAGAACTGCTCTTGGCACTCTTCGGCAATTGGCATTGTGAAAAATACATCTGTCAAATCTAGCACAGTGTACCAGTTTCTCTCAAACGCTTGGATATTCTCAATCAAGGTAACAGTGTCTGGCACTGCAGGGCTTAAAGGGGGAGTGTGTTTATTTAACTCTCTATAGTCCGCAGACATTTTACAGCTCCCATCCCCCTTTTTAAGAGGCCGGATTGGGTTGTACAAAGCAGTAGAGACTGGCCTTAACACACCTGCCTCTACATATTCTTTGATAGTATCAGAAATGTCCATGTGCCCCCCCCCCCCCGGGAATACGGTATTGTTTAATTGACACACGCTTCGCGCCAAAGGTACGTGTTTCGGAGGGATCTTCAATTTGCGTACGATCACTGGTGTACAAATCACTGCATTTACTCCAAATTGATATTTTGTACCTCCTAACCCTAAAGTCAATCCTTCCAAAATGTCAAAACCAATAATGCATTGAGGTATTGGGACAATCAATATGTCATATTTCAGTTTTTTCAAATTGCCAATCTACATTTCCACTCCTGTCTGTATTGCGGGTGTCTCTTTTCCACCCTGTCAATTAATGGTAAAATGTCTGTTTTTAAATCTTGAAGGATTACCATGAATCAATGAGGCCTCCTCACCGGTGTCAATCAAAGCTCTGACCACTTGTGTGTGTCCAGGCTTCCAATAGATCTTTACATCAACATGAGGACGCCTGTCCATTTTATACAAGTTGACCCCACCAGGACTTGGCCATAATCCTATTCAGACGGTGAGTGAGTGTACCCAGACTCATCCTTCAACATTGCACTTACTGCATTTCTCAACTCAGCATATTTTGGCTGGTACTGGAAAGGAGTTCCCATAGAACCTTCTCCCGGCTCCTCCTCAGAAGGCGCATAAGGTGAAGTGTCACCCTTCTGCTTAGACACCACTTGTCTCTTGACTTGCTTATAGTTCTCTTTCCCAACAAGCCCTCTCTTCTTGTACAACTCATACATTTCCCTGGTCTCAATACCATCTATTTCTTCCCGTGGCACAGCATCTTTCAATAGTGCCAAAAACATGTTCTTTCTAGACACACAGGCATCTCTACTATCTCACTGCGCCCCTCCCTCTCACGAGGCTTGTCTTCAGTTTTGTCCCATTCCTCCAGATCTGACAATTGCTGTATGGAATAAATACTTTATCAGTGGGTTTGCCAGTCATCCCTACTAGCAAAGTCATGATAACACTCTTGTATGCTGGAGGGGCAGTTCTGATTACCATATTTCTGGTTGCTACCAATGGTGGCACTACACTCATGTGGCCCAGCTCATCAACATGGATTGCCTCCTTCGTTGCATGTTCCCTAATCTTTTGAATTGCCTCTTTCAAAGTATACCATCTCGACTCCTCTGAGAGCCAATCTGTGGTAATCAGGTGCTTTATAGTACACCGCTGAGCTGCAAGGTGCAATAATGACACATGTGAGGCTTGCTCATTGGCATCAGGCTCTGGTCCAGCTCGCAACACTTCCTGAACATTAGTATCATTTGATAAAAGTAGGAAGCGCAGTGAATCAGTCGAATCTACAAACAAACCTGCCCCACCCACATCATATAACCTAAGCATCCAAGCCAATAACAGCTCACCCGACTTTTGTCTCAAGCTATTGATTATTTCACCCACTTCTTGCTGAGTGAAATCCTCAAGTGTGGTATCAACTTTGACCCCGCTGGATTATGCAGATGAGGCTCTGCACCTAGTCACCGGATTCACAGTCACCTTTTCCCCATCTTGTTTAACTGTAGGTTCTGTCTTCATTTCAGTGTCAGAAGATGTACTACTCGAAAAGGAATGCCATATATTTGCATCCCAACAATCCAAGTGCGAGTTTATGTCAGCATTTGAAATGACAGCTTGTACGTTGTGCTCATCTTTTCTACCTCTGCGCTTCCTATATTGGAATTGGGCCATTGTAAGGGCTGCATTTCCACAATTTGTTGAACGTTAGAAGCCTTGTCACTCCAAATTTTTAACTGCAACTGCGGCATTAAAGAAGCCTACCTTTTTGTTGCTAATTCTCTTTCTAAGCGCTTTACGATAAGCTTCAAATACAATCCAACCTCTTCTGCTCACAGCAGCAGACTCACTCCCTTAAATCACTGGGACTTTTTGTAAACAAGCAATCACATCGTCAGGCTGTGAGCTAGCTGGAAAATTGTCCCCATTGCTCACACAAACCAGAGCTAAATGTGAATTCTACAGCTAAAGGATCATGCAGGGCAGAATTCCAACCAGGAATGAGTAATTCACAAGAGTCCCTGTCAGCAGGACAAGTTTTATATCTTTTGCTGAATAAGGAATGCATATTATCAAAACACTATGCACTAATTCAAGTACAGTGAATACATTACTGTGGTCGCTTTAGAAAGCTAAAATAAACAGTTACGCACTGCGGCAGTCAGCACACACAGCAAACACTTTCACTTCCAATACAAAGCCAAGAAGAGAAAAAAAATCAAACCTTTCAAAACATTGTAACTCAAAGTACATGGAAATGAAGTCTCACGCTCCAAAGCACAAAAACTGCACATTGCAGTCAGCCAAGGAATTAACAGAGCAAGGCCACTGATTGTGGCGCCAATTATTTTGCCTTCCTGTTTTCTCAGTGATATAAAGATATCTTTTTTACTTAAGGGGTACCCCTCTGCACTTGAAAAAAGACTGAAAGGCAATGTGATTTATCTTGAAACGCAAAGAATTCATTCACACTTCATACACATTTTGAAATAGACATGTCTCAGGTCTCTTTATTATCGCAATTATAGATGATCACAATAAAAGACAGAGAGAAATTAAACAAAAATACATCACCATTAGCGTTTCTCTTACATTCTTCATCCCTGCCAAGCCTTCACTGGGAATCACCAGAGTAGGTGAGAGAATCCTTAGCCAACGGGAACAGGCTAACGGAAACACGTCTGCTTCAGTCAGCCCAGCCGGAGTACAAAGTAAGAAGAAGAAGTGAAGTGCTCTTTCCCTGTATGTATGATGTATTTCCCTCCAACTGTAATCCAGTATTTTTCCAGAGATGTTTACTGTCAGTAGAACCCCACAGCTGTGTGGCCGTTGCAGCTACCAGACTCCACTGAATATGTAAATAATCTCTGGATTCTTATGATAAGCTGACAGACCTTGCTCTCGGCTACTGAAAGAATGCAAAACAAGCTTCGTCTGAATACATAAACGAGCTGTCTTTCTATGGCTCTAGCAAACGCACAGTGGGCTCAGAAGTGAATTTCTCTTCAAGCTTGAAGTCAAATGTTCATATGTGTTCACAGAATGCATTTCACTTAGACTTCATCTTGGAATCAAAGGTTCAATTTTTTAAATGCACTACACTTGGTCTAGGCACAGTTGTCAGACCACAAAGTCTACTCATCATAGGCCACAAAACCCAGAATCTTAAGTTCACAATGTCTTTGGTTTTCGCAATTTGGTTTAGACCAGGTTCCCTGGTGTAGGCCTAGTTGTCACACGGCATGGTCCACCCATCACAGGTCACGCAACCAGGAACCCTATATGTAGATTCACCCTTCTTTGCTTTCACCAGGTTGGCCTTTTGGGTTTTTTCACAGTATGTCGCTTCTCAGTACATTTGGGGTAGGGTTGCTTTTGACACCACACATTTAATTAACATAGTCACTCTTTCTTCTGTAATTTGTTTAGTAAGGTTTTCCAGCGTCTCTTTAATTTACCCAACAGCTTTCTTGACAGGGTTAAACATTAATTGTTTGTGTTTTCTTTATCTTTGGGTGATGTTAAATACAAAGATCCCATCTCATTATTAAAGAATAGTTAATTTGCCCAAGGGTTTCCTTTAGCAGGACCTTTTAACTGTTCCAATAATGGATTGCAACTTAATGACTGTTCGCGGTTACTGTTTCTGCATGCTTATGCTTTCGGAAAGCGGCTTTCATTCAGCTGCATACACGTACGAGACACACCGGTGTTTCTGAGCACAGGGAAACTCACTGGTGCTTGCACTCGTCTCTCTTGATACGCGGGCTGCCCTGTGCTCCACTTCTGCCTTCAGGGCGCTCAGTCTGCCTCTAGGATACTCTGGGGTTCCTGGTACACCCCGAGAGAATGAGCATTCCTCTGTGTGTTTTTCGGGACTGGCTTCACCAGCTTCGGTCCCCACTGCATCGACCATACAGAAAGGAGCCCCTGCTCCAACGCCAGGCATGAGACACAATTCACATACCTGCGGTTTCGGCATCTTGCAGCATTCTGCTTCACAAATCGGATTCCCGCAGCTTCAAGCAGTGGTTCACTTTCCTCCCTCTTTCACGGGTGTCTTCTCAGCTACTCAGTCCGGACTTCCACTTCGGCCTCCGCTCCGACCGCCAGTTTGACTTCCACTCCAACTCCTGGTTTGACTCTGACTCCCGGTTTGACTCCTGGGTTGACCCTCACTCCAACTCGGCGGAGGGCTCTTTATAGTTCTTAATCACTTTCAGGTGTTGCCCATTAAACTTAATTGCCTGACACTCTGGAAAGGGTTTAGCTGGACATCCCTTGTTCTCATAACTCTCTACAGGCATCTTCTTTGTCTCAGTACCAGAGTGGTAAACTAGGTTACTAGTGTTTGCTTCTCTTGATTGCTTCTTCCTCGTCTCAGTACTAGAGTGGTAAACTAGATTACTAGTGTTTATTACTCTTGATTGCTTCCTCCTTGTCTGAGAACTGTTAGGCAGGAATTGTGGGAAAATGTCTTGTAATAGCCGATAAAGGCTAGGGGAGGGTTAGGTTGTTCCTCAATAGGAAAAGGGGGAAGCCATGTCTCACCTAAGGGCATCCCACTCTCAGTCCCCACAGACCCGCCACCCAAGCGATCCTCCCTCGCTTGTCCAACCCCACAGTCAGGATCCAAGAGCAATGGCCTTTCCCTGGCCACCTGCACAGAAGATCCAATGGGAATAGGAGGAAGAATACCCTCATGTTTCCCACACCACCCAACTAGTCAAGTTCTTTAAAGATTCAGTAACATATGTGACCTACATACTACCTTCTCTTTTCTTGTACTCCCTGAATCTTTTCAAATATTGGACAGGAGTCTTCCCAAACTTTAAGACCAGGGTTTTCTTCAATTTTGCAAAATCTTTTCTCTCAGTCTTTGACATTTCCACAATGGCACTGCAGCCATAGCAGGGCAGTCTACTGAGCAACCATGCACACTTATCAGCATCTACTACTTCTTTTATTTCACATGCATACTCAAACGCAGCCAGCCAGTACATGATGTCATTTTTTTCATCATAATCACTGAGCAGATCTTTAGGAAATCTAGGATGTGAGGAGGCACCAGAACCATTCCCAGGCTCGCTTGAGGAGCTGTAGGCAGCTTGAAGTTTGCTAAGCTCCAACTGATGTTCCCTATCTTTTTGTTTTTCCATTTATTCTATCTCTAGCCATGTTAAACTCAAGTTATTTTTCTCTCAGCCTAAGCTTTTGTCTCTTGAGACCTAACACAACATCAGAGGAAATAGAGGACACGTGATAGAGCATCATCCTCATCCTCTCTCTCTCTCTCTCTCTCTCTCTCTCTCTCTCTCTCTCTCTATGATAGCAGCAACAGCCATATCATGACTGCTACTGGGAGTATCCCCAAAATCTACAATCTTTTGGATTAGCTCAGTTTTTGTGCCAGAGGTAGTGACACCTCTTTCTGTACATAGCCTTCTTAGTGTTTCAGATTTAGAAGCACCCAAAGTAATAGCAGTGACTGATCACATTTTATAAATTTAGTTAAGTGGTTTACAACTACTGGCTAACAAAAGTCACTGGGCCTCATCACAAATTGGGCGATAGCCCTTGAATGCGGCGGTAACGCTATTGCTGCTGCATTTAAGGGTTGGCTCAAACATGAGTTGGGCGGAAGGTTTGGAGTTTTACCTCCAGCTTTTTGCTGGAGGTAAATCTCCAGCTTTCTGCCCGTTTTCATGCTATTACCGCCAGCGCTATTACCACTAGTGGTAATAGTACCGGAAATCCCCATAGAGTACTATGGGAAATTACAGCCTTACCACTACTCGTGATCCAGCGCAAATTGCGCCAGACCGAGTAGCGGTAACGGTATTTGTTTTGGCGGTATCCCAGCGGTATTGCTGCTGGGATAACGGCAAGGCTGTGGTGAGGCCCACTGTGTTACTGTGTAAATGTAATCCAGTGCCACACCAGTGTGCAACAACCAAGTATTTCAGTTCGTATCCCACCCCTGTACACCAATTTGTTAGAATGGATTTCTAAACTCTGCACTGGTGAACAGAAGTTCAGGCGGCCACCGTGGTTAGTGAAACAGGGAACACTTCTGGGAAGTTAGCCAGGACAATCCAAGGTAGCTTGGAGAGCAGCTACAGCTAAGTCTCAGGAGTAGTGGGGGTGATCTGAGGTCTTGGATTAGCACAGAAGGATGAAAAGAATAACTCATAGACAGTAGAATATCAAAATATACAATTTATTAGGCCAAGGAATTAACACAGGTGAAAAAAGACAAACATTGTAATATCACTACTTAAACACACACTATGTAAAATATATGTACAGTCACTTTTGGTCAATGCAGTAAAGTGTGGAAACCTACCAAAACCTGTAAGGAGGAAAAGCAGGCAAACGTTATCCCATTGGCAAACTCCAGGGATACATAGCCCTAACTTTATAAGTCCAGCCCTACGAAGAATGGAGCCTTGTGATCAATGTTAGATGTGCGCATAAAAGTTCTCAGCTCGGTCGTGCAAAAAGACAAAAAGTACAATATTCAAGAGGGTGGAAAAAGTTAGGGAGAGGATTCTGAAGTGTAGAAAATGGGTTCTGAGAGTTAGGGGAGAATCTGCTACAGAGACCAAAGCGATTCCCAACTTTTGGACTGCTTTGGGAAGCAGAGGCCACCCAAGCCAAGGCAAGGACCATAAGGGATCCTTTGTGTGTAAAAATTTAATGGATGAACTAGGGCCCACCGGTAAGTGGTATGATTCCTCACCGCCCTTAGCTCACCCCAGGTCCAAACTTGGCAGGTCTGGAGAGGGTCGCCTGCAGTACGAAATCCCACCCTTGGTTAAGTTTCAAAGTGCATAGGCGCTGCAGGGGCAGATGCGGTCCAGTTTACAACACTAGCTGTATCTCTCATCTTGATTGCAGGACAAGGAAAGCACCAATGCAGATGGTCTCAGGACACTTGAAGAAAGGTGGGAAAGTCACCAGAAGTGCCCGCCAATGTCACACGGTGACGTCCATTTCTCAGGTTCGAGTAGTGGGTCCTCCTCAGACGACCAATCTAGGCCACAACAGGGCCGACAACAGGGTCGACCACAGGCAAATTTTGCGTATCCACCTCAACCCCCCCCGGCTTTCTTTCCTTTTTTAGGTGGAGGTTTTGGCAACCCCCAATGGGCACAACCACAATGGGGTTTCCCCGCTTGCAGAGGCAGAACAAATCAACGCCGACGCCGACCGAGGTATTGACCCCCTCTGGTACCTCTCTTACAACCCCGGTCTTCAATCTAGCCGGACTTGAACTTTCAAAATCTGAGCTATCAGTCTTATCGAAAGGACTTTCCTTCGTACCAACAGCCACCACTGATTGGTACGATACAGAAATGGAGGTGCACACTTTTCCCTGCAAGGTGAGACTGCGCATCTTCTTCCAACAACACAACCTGGATGAAGAAACTGACAGAGATGACACCGGTCTGCACCAACCTTCCACCTTTACCCCAACTGACAGCCAGATCCCACATAATCTCCTCACATTCGAGAGATGCGTATTGGAGGACCTAGACCGTCTTAAAACTGGTACTTTGAGAACGGAACACAATCTTGGTACAGCAGAGAGACAGGCTTTGATATCACTACAGAGCAATACAAAGATTGTTATTAAACCCTCTGAGAAAGGAGGAGGCCTGGTGATAATGAGCAACACACAATATCAAGACATGGTTTTGCAACTTCTCAATGATAGAGACAGTTACAGGATCCTTCGCAAAGACCCTACGAAGGACCTCTGTCAGGAAATAAGCAATGCAGTTGCCTTTGCACAAGAACGAGACTGGATCTCTGATAAGGAGGCAGCTTTCCTGACCAAACCCTCGGGGAGAACACCATGCTTCTATGCCCTACCGAAGATACATAAGGATCCCCTTAATCCACCTTGCCGCCCGATTGTATCTGGTTGTGGCTCAATTCTGGAGCCCCTGTGCAAGTTTGTAGATCATTTTCTCCAACCCATCAGTACACAAGCACAGACGTATTTGAAAGACACCACGCATACCATCTCCGTATTTGAGGGCCTCCCATTTGACCCGCAGGGTCGACTTCTGGTGACAATGGACATTAAGTCTTTGTACACAAATATTCCCCAAGCGGATGCAATTGAGTGTACCCGTGAGTGGATGTCTGCCGACCCCACTCCCCACAAGACCCTTATCAATTTTGTCCTAGAATTAATGGAGATTGCTCTTTGTAAAAACTTTTTCACTTTTGATGGTACAATATATCTCCAGACCAAAGGCACTGCCATGGGTGCGGCATTCGCACCAAGCCTGGCGATATTGTATATGGCCAAATTTCAGAATGACCATATCTTCTCAGACCAGAATCAATGGCAGGCGCAAATTACCAACTGGCATCGCTATATAGACGATGTGATATTTATTTGGACTGGCACTGCGGTTGAACTGATGGACTTCTGGACATGGCTCAATACCCGCAACACGGACATTCAATTTACCGTTGATAATAACAACTCAGAGATTAATTTTCTGGTCCTTACTATCAGACACAAGGAGGGTACATTACAATGTGACCTTTTCCGGAAACCTACGGACAGGAACACCCTCCTTCATTACACCAGTAACCGTTCCAGCACATACAAAAGACAACTTAACTTACGGGCAATTCCTCCGCATCCGGAGGAATTGTACTTTGATTATAGACTACAAACGTCACTCGGAAGACCTCGCTGCTCGTTTGCGAGTTAGAGGCTATCCCAAGAAACAACTGGCACAGGCCATGAAACGAGCCCGGTATACAAATCAGAATACTCTTATCCGTCCAACACGGGAAGACAGTCAATCGAGACCCGCATGACTTGCGTGGTCACTTTTGGTGCACACACGACACAATTGAAACAAATCATTAAAAAACATTGGCATATAGCACGCCTGAACCTGCCGGATGAACAACTCCCGAGGTTCGCCTTTAAACGTGCTAAAAATATTAAAGAGCACTTGGTGCATTCTCTCTACCAACCAGATACCAAATGCGGCAGTTCCCGCACACTCCGACCCCTACAAGGTCATCACCCATGCGGCAGCTGTGTCGCGTGTAAATTTACAAAGAAAATAAAGTCCTTTTCCATTGGTACACGACAATGGACCCTAAAAGATTTGTCCAATTGCAAAAGTTCAAATGTGATCTATTGCATTGAGTGTCCATGCGGCCTCAGATACATCGGCCAAACAACTAGGGCTGTCAACATGCGGATCTCAGAACACCGCTCCAAAATTAGATGTAAGAATTTGACAGCCCCCCTGGTGGAGCACTACCTGATGATAAACCACACCCCCAACAATATCTTGTGGTGGTTGGTGGAAAAAGTGACAGGTGGGGCGGATACACAACATAGTCTGCTTAAAAAAGAATCCAGATGGATCCACCGCCTGGACACATACCACCATGGCCTGAATGAGGTTTTCCAGCCATGTATTTAAATACAAAATTCCATGATTAACCTGTTGTATGCCACCTCACTATGTCTCTTGCCAGGCATCTTAACACACCACCCCCACCTACACCCGGTGGTCCTGCAGCAAGATATGCACACCTGTGACCCTCCTTGGGCCCCCCCAGCACTCATGGACATGCATGTGAGTAATTCTCTCACAACTCACTTTGGGGCACCGGTACCGCGCACATGAGGTTTTTGGCACATATGCCGTGCGACCACCTATCCAGTTCCCCAGTTTCACTTCCCACAGTGCGGGGACACACGATCACACTACCCTGTCCTTCCCGTGTCTTTCCCGCCCTTTTCCCCTCCCCCTCTCACCCCCCTCTTTTCGCCCCCTCCCCGGAGCTCCCCACCAGTCTCACCTGCACATACTTTGTGGGATGAGTCCCGACTGCTCTATGAGCAGTCTTGCAGCGGCAGACCCTGTACGACGTTGCCAGTTCCCATGGTTACAAGCAGAAACACAACCGGGAATGCGCGCGCTCACCCGTGCAGGACGCTGCTTCGGTGTGTGCAGGGGATTGGCCAGAGCGACGGAGCCTCACGCCACGCGCACGCGCGGTTGCTATGGGCGCCGTATTCTTCTATAACGGCACCAAGCACCCGCGCATTCACCTGCATTGTGCACTCGCGGCTGCTTTTTCTCCAGCCAGACGGGGAGTTTCACTGCGCGCAACTGGACGTTTTTGAGCCGATACGCGAGGTAAGCTTTCTGTCAGCAATTACAGAATGCCTGCTCTTCTACTAGCACACACAGGGTGTGAGACTTGATGTGCCCCTAGATCAATCAATCCACAACTTTGGTTCCGCACTCACGGCCACGAGGCCACCCCTATTAACACACTAGGGGTACAACAGGGGGGCCTCTATTCCCTCCACATCTCAGCTGTACACAATGTCACCAACGGCACTAACCTTCATTGTTAGCCACCATCCAAGTGCGTGCCAGTAGACATCACCCCGTACTCCACTCCAAGGTCCCGCACATGGACTACGCATGTAGCCCACACGCCCTACCTCCACTGACCAGGTTACTTGGCTCCCTACCTCACACTGGGCTGCTCTTCTTTTCCCTTGTGCAGGGTTTCCCCTAGGACCACTCGCAGAAACCACGCCTGTTGCTGATGAAGAATCTCTGCGCCACCACTCCTACTCATCAACTACCAAGTGAACTTTCACTTGTCCACCTGCAGGTACCGCTGTTTGCATTTTTTCTCTTCCCTGCATTGACTCGTGCCCGCAAGCCACTGCAGCCAGTAGTGTGGTCCATACAACACCCATAGTAATTCTATACCTCCATTTTTGTCCCCTGTGCAGCACAATGCTTTACCCCACGACTACTGCCCTGGGCCAGCCCACCATACAACAGGACCTACTTGAGTATCCTCCCTTGCCCAGCCCCATCTTTGCCCTCTGGTGATTTGGATACCGAGTTTTTGGGACTACAGCACCGGCAGGTAAGCTGCCGCCTCGCTGCATGAGAGACCAAACTTTCTGTAACATATGCCAAATGACTATTGGCATCCCTGTAAAATTACTCATTCAAGCTATCTATACCCACTGAAGGGTCACCCCTATGGAGCCCTGATGAAGGCGGACGCTACCTTAATGCACTTCCGCCGAAACGTGCCCACCCAGGAACTCCTACATTCATCTGTTCCCGTTTGAATCAGACCCTGTTTATTCAGTCTCTGTCACGTTGGCCACCAAGATATCTTATTCTCCATAGAACCCTGGAAACACAGTATGCTGGAAAGTAATACATGACTGAGTAACTTTCCATTTACAAGGTTATTCATAAAGGAATTTCTAACCTTGGGATTTTTTCACAAAGGACCTGTGTGTCCACATCAATTGGTTCACTATTATGCAAGAAAATAGAAAAGAAACCTCTGCTTAAGATTGACCTGTATATTGATAATACAGTACTCCTTGTTCACTTTGTTGTAAATACTGTACTTTTGTTCCTTGTTATGAATTTTTATTGATGGTATTATATGTTGTCTTAACCTTTCATTTATGTATGTTGCACTTTTTTCAACATCTGTTCTCAACTTTTATGTATTGAATACTTATCTATATAATTAGCAAATAAAACTTTTGTCTGCTACTTTCTGGTTTGTCTTAGCTCAGTGAGAAGGCAGTACACCTTTGACCTTAGGTTTGGATCTACCACTTAATAGACTGACCTACATATCAATTTGTAGGCAGGACCACCCTCCTGTACCTGTGAAGTACTATAGCCTTGAGCTTGTCCACTAGGAAGGGTACCCCCCCTCTTTTTTACACATCAGGGGCACCCAAGCCTTGTGGTCTGACACACGCTTCTCTCTCACACCCCAAAGCAGCTGGGATGATGACATTTGGCAAAGAAGATGCTTTGCAGTGCGAACTAGCATTTCCCCAAAGCTTAAGGTAAACCTTGATAAAACAATGCTCCTTTGCAGGTGCCAAGGTTCAAGCTGGTCCGTCCACTGGAGGGCGAGGGACAATTTCAAGAAGGCTCTTTTGCAGGGCAACAAGAAGACGTCAAGAGTTATTTTTCCCACAACTCCAAGGAGTTGAAGCACCCCTTCAGGTCTTTGGAGATCGTGCACAAAGCAGGGCTCTACCGGGACAACAGCTGGCTCAGGGTGCCGACCATCTTCTGAGCAGTTCCGGATATTGCTTGGTACCTGCTCAGCTCTTCTGGATACTTGGCTCCATGTATAGGTTCATTTGGACCTATTGGTGATCTCTGGCCCTGCATTCGGGACCCCTTCTCATATCCATAAGTCCAGTAAATTCTCGCACCCAGCTGGCCAATGAGGAGATCTGCCCCATTCATGCAAGCCAGCTGTGGCCAATCAGGGACCACTGGGGCTCTCATGCCCTCATGCACACCAGACATCCTGGCTCCTAGTAGTGTGGAGTCCCAGCCCACTTTCTGGGTACTTACACATGTGACAAGCGTAGCAGTGTTTGTGGGTGAATGCATCACCAAATAAGGACTCCCCTGGTCACAAAGATCAGGAGGGAGGCCAAGGGACAAAATGGTCAAAGGAGAAGACCTTGTGGCATGGTCATAACAGACACTAGCCACGGCCATGAGCCAAACACGCTAAGCATGATATGGCTCGATAAAGGTTCATAAAAATACATGAAAAAGCTTCTGCTGCCAGCAGTCTACTCCTAGGCACATTGTCCAGCTCCCAACAAATCCTCAGTGGATGTCTAGGGTCAGTAAACGCAAGAACCCCATTGCGCGTTACTGTAATGTACTTTGTGCAAAGAAATACAGTTGCCAGAAGTGGCAACAAAGTCATAAAACTAAGAGAAACAAGGTTTCTCAGTACTGACTGTCTGAACAGCATATCAGTTTCCCCATAACGATGAGCGAATGCCCAGTGGAGTGCAGCGGTTGAATGCTGTGCTTCACTGGCAAACATCAGGACGGAGGCTGAAACTAAAGCAATACGTTTGGGGGGTCCATAAAATAGCAGTAAGTAAAACTTTCCCTAACACTAATTTGTTCAAAGAAACCTTTACCACAGAAGTACTTGGAGTAGTTAGTAGCTGCATTTTGTCCTGGCAGGAGAGTACACCAGGCCAAAGCATCTTGTAGTAGTAGACCTGGCAGGAGAATGGACCAGGTGGAACTTATGGAAGTACTGTGGTGTTGTTTTTTTAATTTTTGTTTATTGTATATTGCTAAATAAAAGCATTTACAAAATTTAAAAGAAATACATAAAATGTTTCATATACAGCAAATCAAATTTAAAACATTCTGTACAATTATACAATCATTACTTTCACATATATATGCAGAAACAAAATTTAAAATGTTTGATCATCAACTTTCATGCAATATAACTTTCATGATTTTTACATGTTTCATCTGTTACCATTTAATACTGCTTATATTTCATTTACCACATTCAGTTAAATGAAGCTAATTCCAGGTCGACAATTTTCAATAGTCTAGCCAATGCGAAGATTAGGGTCTTGAATTGACCATTAATCATCCTGTTCCAGATAAATTCAGTTGCATTCTCAAAGTCAACATTTACAAACTGCATCAGTATTTTGGTTCTATCATCTTTAAAATGTACACATTCAAAAATTAAATGCAGTTCAAGAAGTTGCATTTTCATATGGTACTTCATTACAGATGTATTACCATCAGTTAAAAGGATATTTGTATAATCCTGATATAAGGAGTTCTTGTGCGGTTCTAACATTTTTGCATAGTTCGAGAGTGAGCGCAATTTACTTCTAAATGATAGAGACCCCAATCCGAATTCATGTCGCACAATGCAATTCGGAATTGCCAAGGGAATACGCAATGCTGTTTTCAATAATCTTCCCTGGAGGATATCAAGTTGAATACTCGTATCATGGACACACATTTCAAGGGTATACAGGATAACAGGCTCGACTTTCAAATTCCGAAACTCTAGCAAGGGGCGGAGAGAGAATCTACAATGCTTACCAAATATTAGCTTAATTTGGCTGAGAAGAGGTTGGGCTTTGAGTTTAAGTCTTTCATTTCATATACTAATTGAGGCTGCATTTGTGACAAACTATCCTAGATATATATTGTCTTCACTGAGGGTGTTAAATAGACATTATTCAATTTCCATCTATGTTGTTTCAATTTCTTGCCCGCATTAAATACCATCATTGCTGTTTTATTTGCATTAGGTTGTAAATGATGTGCATGGGCAAAGTTTTCAAATATCTTCATTTTAGTTTGCAGCCCTGCTGGAGTGAGGTCAAATAGGATTATGTCAACAGCAAATGCCAAAAAATGAAGCCTCAGGGTACCCAAGCGAGCTGGATAAACCTTTGCATCATACTACATTTTTTCCAAGTCCGATAAGTAAAGATTAAACAAGGTGGTAGCCAAGTTACAGCCTTGTTTCAATCCCAATTCTGTAAATATAGCTCTTGTTGTTGCCCTCTCTGCTATCAATCTAATCCTATAGGTAGTGTTCGTGTGGAGCTGGATAAGCCAGTAAATCAAAAGCCCAGATATTCCAAAGCATGCCAGCTTCTCCCATAGTAGATTACGCACAACTGAGTCAAAGGCATTAAAAAGATATATATAGGACATGTAAATTGGACATGCACCTTGATTTTTTGTTTCAACCAATAAATGAGATAGTATAGATGCATTAAGCGCAGTTCCCATCCCTCTCCTAAAACCAGTTTGACATTTCGAATATAAACCATGGAGTTCAATATATTTCTCCAAGTCGTACAAAAGAAGAATCGCAAAAACATTTGCAGATATATCCATTAATGATATAGGTCTATAATTTGCCAGGTTACATGGATCTCCTTTTTTGAATACCGGTATTATAATCGAGATAACCCATGATGCTGGAATCGAGTGAGTTTGAAAAATCAGGTCATACTTTATTTTTAAAATACCCGCCCAGAGCAATGGATCTGCTTTATACACACATGGCGGGATGCCATCAGGGCTCGCTGCCCTTGAACTTGATAGTTTACCGATAGCCCACACTGTCCTTTTCAGTCCAATTCATTACACATGACCCCTGATTCGTTGATGGCATTTTGGCAGTTTTCATAAATCATTCAGGCAATGTATATTTAACAATGATGTATTTTTTACAGACTTCCACTGGAATAGTGTTAGCTGGCTGTTCACACCTAGAAATATGCGGTTGTCGAATACTTGCACAGATACGTCTAGTGTCCTTTTTACACAGGGTACAAATGATCGCTTGATTTTCTTTAATATGTAATGTTATCTTAAACCCTTTTATTTTGTTTTTATAGACCTGTAGAATACATTTTTTTTCTTTTCATATTCGTATTCATTTCACTTCAAATAAGATATTTTCCTTATCTCTCTATTTTTCTGTCGTTTAGTCAGTGCAACCTCTAAATCGAAACCATATTTCTTTGGTTGCAAGCAAGGCTTCTGAGTTTTTAGAAGTTCATCAAGAGTTTCCTTCACAATTTTAGAAATGACTTCCTCTATCTTAAATAACTCCTGCATTGAAAACTCCTCTTCTAAATCTTCTAACTTTAAGTATACCTGATTCAGTACTTTCTGGCATACTACAGGGTTCCATCTCATAGATATATTTGGACGGTCGATTTCAGAAAATTGTAAGAACTTATCAACTTGATAAAATGAACATTGTCTAGCTATTCTCAGTTCAATGGGCGCATGATCACTATACACAATCCCATGAACAATCACAGGTCTTACAATGCTTTTTTTTATTTTATTTTATTTTTAAAGTCAAACAAAAACACTACAACTGTTTCAAAACATTCCAACACATTTTCAAACTCCCCAACTCCCCCCTCCCCCTTTAAACTAGAGCCGGTTCTCACATATTGTTTGCGGGAACATCATTGGGTGGCACACTACCTCGACAGCCATCAATCGGGTCTTCTGTTTCGTTGTCACCCTGGTGAGGGTTTGCTAACGAGGCCACCAATTGCCGCCAGGCCAGCAAGGGCCCTGCTTCTTCTTCGCCCCCCCTGGTGACCGCTTCAAACCAGACTACGGATTCAGCTTCCACCCACCTCAAGGGTCTGTCTACCATAACTCCACCCTAGGTCTGTGGGCCGCCTTCCAGCCCATGGCGATCTTACGTTTGGCCAAGACATAGACCAGGTCCTTCATCTTGCTTATGTGTTTCAAATGCCGGGGTCTAGGGAATAGTCCAAGCATGCATGACCAGGCCGATTCCACATCCAGCACCACCCCCCCGCCAGCCAGTCTCGTCTTGACCTCGTTCCAAAATCTATGCACCTCCGGGCAAGCAAAAAACATGTGTAACAGTCCCACGTTCACCTCCCCACACCTGGGGCATTGCTGCACAGCTGATCCCCCAAACTTTGCAATCTTTCCAGGGGTTAAGTAACAGCTTCAATTGTATGGGTAACATACAATTGAAGCTGTTGGAATCTCGCGTTACGGGATACCTTTTTATGGTACCTCTGGGCCCGTTCCCACTGCCCATCCGTCATGGGTCCTCCCACCTCCTCCTCCCAATCTTGTCTCAATTGGAGCAACTCCTTCCCTGCCCTTGCTCGCAGGAGCTCATATATCCTCGATATTTCGTGCCCGCCCTCCGATACATCATACATGGTTTCCAGGGAGGCATCTGGATCCTCCGCGAGCACTGTCTCCGACCATCTTTCTCTGGTCTTTTTCAACAGCCTAGTGTAGGTTATATATTGGCCACCATGTACTCCCGTCTCTTCCTGCAGCCGCTGAAAGTCCACCGCCTCCCCTTCCTGCCATATGTCCCTGAGGATGGCTAGGTCTACCTGTTCCCAGTATCTGCGGACCGATTCAAGTAGTTGAGAGTCGCTCCCACACAGAGCCGCCAAAGGGGCCTGCTGGGAGTATGGTTCCAAGTCCCCCCCAATCTTCCATGTCCTGTGCCAGATCTCCCAGCCCAACCTCAGTAGCCGCCCCTTGCCCACCAGTTTATCTCTGCCCAACCACACCACTTCCATCAGAAAGTATGGGGCTGTATCTTCGCGCAGGAGCCTGGCTTCCGCCGAATCTTCAGTCGAGAGCCACCTGGCCACGTACTGCAGCTGCCCAGCCAGATAATAGAGTTCGAATTTGGGCAGGCCTATCCCCCCCTGTCACACGGGTTCTGGAGCTTCCACAGAGCCACCCTATTCCTAGAGCTGCCCCACACAAAACCCCTACATACGCTGTGAAGTTTCGCGAATAGGCTCCTGGGTATCAGAAATGGGACGTTTATAAAGAAGTGCAAGAGTCTAGGCAGGACCACCATCTTGAGCAAGGCCGCCCTCCCCATCATGGTCAGGGGCAATCTGGACCAGAATACCATACTGTTCTTAATCCCCCCTATCACTTTTTCCGTGTTGTGCTTGTGTTCTGTCTCGATCTTGTGATAAATGTTTATTCCCAAATACCTAAACGTTACGGGCTGCCATGGTATTGGCAAAACAGGCAGCCTCTGCACCGGGACATTCCTATATCTACCCAAAGGGAACAGGATGGACTTTCCAGGGTTCACCGATATACCGGAGAGAATGGCGTACCGTTCTATCTCCTCTAGGACATACTGTAGGTTTTCTTCTGGGTAGCGCAAATAAAGGAGCATATCATCCGCATATAATGATATCAGATGCTCTCCACTGGCCGTGTTTATGCCCACCTCCCCATATTGTTGACGCAGGCATATTGCCAGCGGCTCCAATGCCAGTATATATAGCATAGGTGACAAGGGACATCCCTGTCTGGTCCCCCTGTTCAGTTGCCAAGAATATGAGACCGTGGACCCTGTCTTGACCCTCGCCATCGGGGTGCTGTAAAACAACTTTACCTATCTGAGGTATCCGGGTCCCACTCCGTACCCCTTCAGGACCGCTTTCAGCCAGGGCCATCGTACCGAGTCGAGGGCCTTGACCGCGTCTAGCGACACTATAGCCAGCTCGCCCGTGTCCTCCTAAGTTTGGTCTATGACATGGTGTAGCCTCCGGTGGTTATCGGTGATGTTCCTACCCGGAACATATCCCGTCTGATCTGGGTGTATCAGTTTCTTAATCACCCTCTTCAGTCTATTAGCCAGCACCACCGTGAGTATTTTGCTGTCCTGGTTGAGCATGGACAACGGTGTGTAGGACCCGCGCTCCACGGCTGGCTTGCCTGGTTTCAGGAGTGGGATGATTACAGCCTCACGGAGGGACAATGGGAGTTCTCCCTTCTCATAGGCCTCGTTGAAAGTGGCAAGCAGTTGCTGGAGCAACTCTTGCTGGTACGTTTTGTAGAACTCGCTGGGCAGCCCATCCTAACCCGCGCCTTACAAGTGGGCAAGTTCCGAATCACTACCTCCAGCTCATCGAGGTGACGGGTGCGTCCAACTCAGAACGTTCTAGATCATCTAAGGTGGGCAGCTCAATGTCCCCCAATGTGTCTAGTATGTCTTGGCCCATATCCTCCCCCGTGTCCTCATACAAGTGTCTGTAAAACTTAAGGAATTCCTCATTTACCTCTTTCTGGGTGTTGCATATGCTACCTCCTTCGCCCTGAATCTCACTAATCCCCGAGCGGGGGGTCTCACTCTTGTACAGCCAAGCCAGCAATCTGCCCAGCTTGTCGCCCCCTGCTTGTATCCTCTCCGTATATTTCCTGTAGCTGAGTCTACACAGTCTATCCCAGAGTGCACTGCAGGACAACTGTAGCTCCTCTACTTTGGTTCTGTTATCATGAGCGGTGCTCACGCAACGCGTGAGCTCCTCTAGCTCCCTTTCCGCCTCCCGCAGCTCCCTTTCGACCCCCCCCTGTAGCCCCTTAACTTGGGAGATAACTACCCCACGCACCACCACCTTAAACGCTTCCCACAATGTGCCCACAGAGCCTACGCTTCCCGTGTTTGTATCAAAGTATTCTTCAATGGCGTCCCTCAGGCCCTCCCGAAACCCCTCATCCTGCAGAGCCTCGGTCCTAAGTCTCCATGTAGGGATCTGCGGTCGTGGGGGCTGGTGTCTCCAGTCTACCACCAAGGGCGAGTGGTCCGACAGCACTCGAGCTTTGTATTCTGCTCCTTCTATTTCTCTCACTATCCCGGCTGTTACAAACATGTAGTCTAACCTTGTGTGCAAATCATGTGGCGCTGTGTAGTGTGAGTACTGTCTATCCGTGGGATGCAGCCTTCTCCACGCATCCTCTAGGCCTAGGTCTTTCAGTAGGGTACTCAGCGCTTTAGCCGCCGGTGTCGAGGTCTTACAATGCTTACCAGTGTTTGGGAGATACAAAAGAAGTCAATCAATAAGCTCAACGAGCCCCGAGCCCAAGAAATTCTGCTTGAGGATACAGAAAAGGTGACAAAACTCAAACCCCAATCCTCCAGAAATTGTACCCATTTCTTTCCTATTTGCCATGCTTGAGGGGACACTCCCATCAAATGTTCTACCTCATTCTCTGATCGCCTACCACAAGATGAATTAAAATCACCCCCCCCCCGCAAATTATATCAGAGTATTTATCGTGTGCTCCTGCAATTTCAGGACACGTATCAATTTCATCAAACATCGTCTCTATTTTAATTTTTAGGGGATTCCAATAAAGGTTAACAAACATGTTACAGCTATTGCAAGTACGTATTCAGAGGCATAGACAACTGTGGTGTTGTTAAAAATCCTCCTGAAGAAGTGGCAGAACCACTTAGTGTTTTAGTGAAGTGTTGCAGAATTATCCTGACAAATTAATATTGTGGAAGCAAGTCTTTTGTGAGCTGTTGCATAATCATCCAGACAAATTAACATTTCTGAAACAAGTGTTTTGTGAACTGCTGCAAAATCATCTAACATTACTGAAACAAGTGGATTGTGAACTATTGTAGAACTATCCTGACAAAGACATTTTTGTTGACCCTAATGAACTATGGAAGTGTTCTGGGTTTATGAGAAGAAGTTGCTTTGAACTTTTGATCATAATAGAAAGAGGAAAATCTTGCTGAACATTGTGAACTGTTGGTGGAAGTTCAAGTTGGATCCAAAAAGAACTGAATTGGAACATTTGTTACAAGACAGGATTTCCTTATTCCTTTCAACTGTTCATTGGAATACAGCGTGAATCTGGGGAAGAGGAATTCACCCAGATTATAAGGAGGGACAGTTGTCAGGTTGTGAATATAACTGTTTTGTCGGTTACATTTGAATTGATATACATTACCTTGTTAAGTTTGTGTATGTACAAATGTGAGAGACAGAAACCTTTTGTTCAAGTGTTTCCTTTAGTTTATTTTTATATGCAGGGAAATCCTTGTCAGGGTAGGGATAGTGAGGCGTGTATCCAACCCTTTGAGTTAATAAAATGGCATCTTTTGAAAAACCTTCACAAAGTTGTCCGCCTCACATTTCTGACCCCACACAGTGAATAAGGATAAAATGAAACATCCTAGTATGAATGATAAGGGCCCATTTAAAGTGGAACCAGAAAAAGTTTAAGTCCTACCAGCTCCTATAACATATTGGTTTTCCTGTGGTAAAAAGGGACGCTTAGCTAGACACTGCCCTAGAAACCAAAAGGAAGAGCCTATGGATGTAGGTGGATGTCAGCTGATACCTGGGAAGAAATAGAGAATGCGAATGAGATAGAAACCACCAGTAATTATTTTTGCACTCCCACACCTTTTAAAAGACATGAGAAAGTTGGGATAAATGGAACTGATGCCCTAGCCTTAATAGACTCCGGCAGCAAACAAACAGCAGTCACATCTTATTTATTACATTTCGATGACTTAGGAAAACCTGTGAGGATAACCTGTGTACACAGAGATGAGGAAATATATTGTAGAGTTCCTGTCACTCTTTCTCTCTGTTAGAGGTGAAAACCTTATAATGAACTCAGAAATTGTCCCAGGGCTTCCTGAAGAAGTCATCATCAGGACCGATTTTCTTAACTTCAATAACCTCAAAGGAAAGTTAAATAAACCATCTTCAAACAATTCCCCCTTTAACGCCTGGCAAGAACACGTTTTGGACGCAGAAAGCCCGGTCTGGGATTAGGGCCAAACTAATATAGTATCCATTCCGGGAGTGCCGATTTCTGAGGGGGATAACCCAAGTTTAGATGGACAAGGCAATTACTTATGGGGAAGGGTAGCTGACGATTCGTAGGATCACGTCAATTCTCCCCAAGGGGAAGCCCTTCCCTGTGAGGCTAGGAAGGTGAGGCCTCTACTCGATAGTCCCCCTAGGAATGGTAAGTAATGGGATGACCTCACAGGGAGAGACTCCCCGTATGGAGACAAGGACTTCCATTCCATTCTGGAACTTCCTAACCCTCCTGCCCTAAAAACTATGAAACCCTTAAGATCTGTTGAGGTTTAGGCTGACAGTGCTTCTGTGTGCTATTGTGATACTCCTTCTCTTCCTGTAAGATTAGACACCATTAATATGAATCTTCAATCTAAACAGGATTTGTACTAGGAAGGTACTGAGAAGGAGAAGAACATTCACGGAATCATGCTGAACACTTGTGAAAGCTACTAGGACGAGATGGCCCAAAGGAGGCAAGCAGAGTTCACAAATGAGCCTGATGACAGGCTACGACACTACGCTGGCGAGGTCCCACATCAACAAATTAAAAAGCAAATAAGGACTCAGTAAAGAGGGCGACATGTGCGAAACCTGGTGAAGGCAAGTCCCTGTTTACACTCACGCCAGAAAGAATACAGCCCTCTAGGGAAAAAGGCCAAGAGATTGCTTGCAAGGATAACAAGGTTTAATTGTACAGAATACAAAGATCAGCAAAGAACTCTGCTGCTCGAGAACGTTCTGGTCAAACTTAATACAAGCAGAACTTAAAAGGCAGTACAGTATCATCAATATACAGTAAAAACCAGCATCACTGTTTGGCAAGACCATATACATCGGCCTGCTCCACAGGGGATGCCAGGCAACGATTGTTCACATTTCCGCAGTAGGTCAGTTCCCACGTGGGTCAGCTGGGCTCATCTCTCTGAGGAGTGAAGGTCAGGTACCTCGCAAGTTACACTATCAGAACTGCCATGATACCCTAAGCGTACTACTATATTACTGTGGCATGCACCTGGGAGACTGGGGCACTGGTGCCAGGGGGAAGGGAGGAAGAAATACAGTCACGCCGACCCACACATTCTGTGCTTTGTTATATCACACCCCTCACACCCAAGGCCTTTGCCCTCGTTTTGATCTGTAATTTATCCCTCCCTGTACCTCCTGTTACAAAGGATGTATTTATGTGGGGAGGTGAAATGGCTGCACATACTCAGATCTTTTATGGCCATTGGTTTTATGGCTGTGGGCACCCACTATCAGGGAATGCAAGGGTTCTTGCACTGGGTCAGTGGTATGGGCCATTTTTCTTGGTAGGCTGGGCGGGGGTTAAGGGTCTGTTGAGGGTTCGGCTGTGATGAATGGGCACCACGAGGAGCCTGGTGTTGTCTTATGCCCTTGCAGGGTGCATTCCTCCCAGTGATACTCAGTAATAGCAACAAGGAAGGGACAAGGGGAAGCTTCCGTGAGAACTGGCCATACAGGCTCATTCCATCTTAATGTATCTGGGCCTAGTTGAGTTCTTCCTTTGAGCTAACCTTGTGCCACACAGCCATGCAAGACTATGCACCTACCATAAATACAAAATGGTGTTTCTTTCTATGTGTACACTACATCTATTATTCTCGCGTACATTATATTCGTGGCAAGTTAATTAGCACAACTCTTTCCCTGTAACGCTTACCTGGACTCCTCGGGAGCGTAATGCCTTCTCAGCCAGTGGATCTGTTACTTGTGCACTTTTAGGATTCCTTTTCTGTGTAAACGACAATAATAATAATAGAACTACTATAATATCTATTTTTCTGGGAAGATACTGTCTAGTAGTGTGCCTTTGGTAATCCCTCCCTTCTCACCTGTGTTTATGTTTTGTGGAGCTTTCCATCCTGTATTCTACAGGGGCGCGCTGTAATGACGAACTTTGAACTTGGAAGGCTGCAGTGTTCAATGGACTCTTGTCTTTATGATGTGCTTGCTTTTCTAGAGTTGTCTTGGGTCGGTATCTGCTGAAAATATGATAGTTTGTTAGATTCTGAATAGTCCCTACGTTGGGGAGATCTCTCTTTCTAATATTTTTCCCTTAATCTTGCAGGTTCTTGGATTTCGGAAAGGTTAGTGGCTGCGGAATGACTGCGAAATTACTCGGGATGAAGAAACGTTTAACAAACGTAAGTTCGTCTATGCAGAGTAATTGCAGCCTTCAGGGAAGGGCGCGGTAAAAACTAAGCAATGAAAACTTGAAGAAACTTCAGCTACGTAACTTACACTTCTTCTTTCTTATTTCTATTAAGTTTGTTTGTTAATGAAATAACTTTTGTTTGGAGGTTTTCGGAAAGCTGAAGAATAAATACCTTTGGAAGATGCAGAGTCTGCTGAGGAAACTTCTGAATGAAGGTACTGCGACCGCCAACGACAACTGGTGCGAAGAAGATGCTGCGGCTGTGAGGGAACTTCTGACAGAAAATGCTGTGGCTACGAACAAAAACAGCTGACTGAAGAAACGCTTCGGAAATACTTCGATTCTGTGAGGCAAAACGACTGTAGCATTGCCCGCTGTCAGTAGAGCAGATGCGAAGCGAGCTCTCCAGCGAAGGCCGGGCTTAAGTAGCTCCATCTGCAATAGGTATACAGTGTACTGTAAATTATCAATGGACCTAGCGGTGGCCATGTTTAGTGTATGAAAACCACTGTAAGCACTATGAGAGCCTATGGGTGCACATGCTAAGAAGGGTACAAATGCCATTTGTGCCAGGCTTGTACCCAACTGTTGACCTGCTGACTGATGTTATGTCCCTTGCTTCTCCTGTATGCCTGAATGGGAAATGTGCGCATTTACTGGGATCATGACAGTTTTCCCCCCCAAGACCCCTCCCAAGGATGAACCCTCTGGTCCTGGCTTAGTAGGGTGGTTTTAATGAAACTTCTGAAGTAATTCGGGGGCATGAATGTTTGAGCTAGGTTCCCAAGTCCTGTCCTGTGGACCAAACCCTTTCCAATCTACAAAGTAGAATAATTTCTTTTTGACAATCTTTAAATCAAAAAAATTCTTTTACTCTGAATTCTGGTTCACCTTCTATCATTAGGGGTTTTGGTGGTGGTTGTAATCTGGTGTCTGGATTCATTGGCTTTATTAAAGAAACATGGAATACCGGGCGAATTTGCATGTGGGATGACAAGTTTAATCTTACTGCTACTGGGTTGACAATGGTTTCCACCGGAAATGGGCCCAGAAACCTAGGTTGGAATTTACATGGGCCTTTAAGTGCAATGTATTTAGAAGACAACCATACCTTGTCTCCAACCTTATACTCTGGAGATTTTCTTCGAAGTCTATCTGCACATTTCTTTTGGTTTTCCTTTGCTGTAGTCAAATGTCGTCAAACCTCTTCTTGTACTCTGGTAATGTTATCATGAAGACTCTGTACTGCTGGCATCTCTAAGTGTTCTGTCGGATCGAAGGTGGAGGTCCGAGGATGTTAACCCGTTAAGTATGTAGAAAGGAGTAAAAGCTGTGAAAGTGTGTTAGGAGTTATTATAAGCATACTCTGCGAGCCAAAGGACATCCACCCAGGAACAATCTATCAGGTGGAGAAGACATTGAAGGTATTGTTCAAGAGTCTGATTGGTTCTCTCTCTTTGACTGTCAGTTTGTGGATGGTGACTGGAAGATAAAGGCACTTCAATTTTAGCCAACTCACAACATTTTCTCCAGAATTGGGATACAAATTGACTCCTTCTATCAGAGATCACTCTAGATGGAAATCCATGCAGAGGTACAATTTGTTCCAGGAACACCTTTGCTAAGACTGAGGATGAAGGAAGCCCTTTAAGGGCAATGAAATGCACCATTTTGGAAAATAGGTCCACCACTACAAGGACTGTGTTATATCCCGAACAAGGGGGCAGTCCGTAATAAAGTCCATAGAAATGATATGCCATGGTGCTGGTGGGACGCGTAACGGTTGAAGCAGTCCTGCTGGTCTCTGCTTTAAGCTTTTGTTTTGAGCACAAATACCACAAGTTTGAATGAAATCTATGATATCCTTGCGCCAATGTTGTCCACAAGAAATGCCTTTTGATTTTGGCCCTGGTTTTAGCGATTCCAGGGTGGCCTTCCAATGTGGCTCCATGGTATTCTGCCGTAACTTTCTTTTGCAACTCGTACTGCGACCACGAAGACTGCTGCGAAGAAGGTGCTGTGGCTGTGAGGGAACTTCTGACAGAAAATGTTGCGGCTACGAACAAAAACACCGGACTGAAGAAACGCTTCAGAAATACTTTGGTTCGGTAAGTCTTTTCAAATACCATGGAATTATGTTGTTTTTTTTGTGAAAACTAATGTCTCTGTTTTTCTCCTTTGACAAGTTCTGTGAGGAGAGACGCTGGTAGCGTTACCCGCTGTTAGCGGAGCAGACGTGAAGCGAGCGCTCCAGCGGAGGCGGGGCTTAAGTAGCTTCCTCTGCAGTAGGTATACAGGATGCTGTAAGTTATCAATGGACCTAGCGGCGGCCATGTTTAGTGTATGAAAACCACTGTAACCACTATGAGAGCCTATGGGTGCACATGCTAAGAATGGTACAAATGCCATTTGTGCCAGGCTGGTACCCACTGTTGATCTACTGACTGGTGTTATGTCCCTTGCTTCTCCTGTATGCCTGAATGGGAACTGTGCTCATTTACTGGGATCATGACATTCCCCCCTAGCGCACCACACAGCTACTTATGGGATCCCCCTCACTATAAAGCGTGTAGGGGGGTAGGATAGACTAATTTCCATCCCAACATTCCCCCTTTCATTACTTCTACAGAAACAAATTCTTCCCCGTATTTGCGCTCATTTTCTCTTCTCACTGCAGCCTCATAGGGGGGTGTTCTCTTTATCGGCAGCCAAGCTCTACACACATGTCGCAAGCTTTCTCCCACTCGCACATATTCCTCAGTGTACATGTCATATAAATGCAGCCCCCATCCCCTGCCTGGTGAACCCATACTTCTTTGTAATTTTTAGGGGTATGGGGGAGAGCCAATGGTTGTGTGATACAGTCGTTCAACTTCATCTCCGTAGGGGATAGAGACCATGTGGGGAATGGGATGATTAGTTTGCACTTTTACTTCCTTTGTATCATGGGGTACTTTTGGAGTGCCAATGGAGACCATAATCATTGCACTATAAGGCACTGCTTTGGCACAACACAGGAGACCCAACTGGCACGTGCAAAAAATGACCAAGACAAACACGATGATGGGTACCAACATTTTTACCAATGTTCCAAACCAGGATGGCACCCAACTAAACGCAAGCGAAAATCAATCTTCTCCTTGGACGCCAGCTTCCTGTTTCATCTTTGCCCCCAGATCATGCACTGCAGCGATAAGGTGTGACAATGTCCTATTTTCAGCATCTTCAGAAGGCATGAATGCCCAACTTAAACCCCCGATCTTTTTGCAAACACCACCTTCCATTGCTGTCGGCAGGTCAAGTATGTAGCGGTTCTGCAGCGTCATCAGCATGAGGCTGCGCAGCTCTACTTTTATAATGTTGAACACTTGCTCAGTGTCATTAGCCAACTGGATCAGCTCCCAACGCACGATTTGGAGCCATTTGGCATTGGCTCGTGCTTTCACACTGGGTAGTAGAAAAATGTCTCTGCTGAAGTAAACAACTTGTACTCATAAAGTGTTTGTGCGAGCAGTTCTGATGAGTCTTTTGATAGGTAATTTGATGGTATCTTTCTCCTTTGCAGTTAGCTACACAGTTCTTTCTCAGGGAGGATGCGGAAGTCTGGTGGCGGCAGCGTGTACTGTGCTGTGATGGTTGGGGGCACTGTGGGTGCATCGTCAGGCAGTGGCCCCCCTTTCAGGTGTTCTTCTGGGACTACTAACAGGGCTGAGTGTAGTGTAGCTAGCGAACAATAGCCCCTCCAGGAGGGTGGGAGGTGCAAGTACACTTGTTGGCCACACACCCATTAATAGTGCATCAGCGCTGCGGTTCCCTTCTTGAGGTCTGGAATCAGCACTGTTCTATTACACCGTTCGTTTCAGCCTACAGAGATAGTTCCTTCACTGAAAAAGCACAATGCATAAGTCTTTTCTTGGTGCACTTTTACGGGCTTGTCTATGGCTGCAATCCATGTCAGTTTTGTGACGTTCTCTGTCCATATCTGTGTGCATGTCTGTTCCATGAGTGCCACAGTTATTTCCGGAAACCCTAAGCGTGCTTCACCTCTAATTAATTATAATTTAGCATTTATATAGCGCTACGAACCCTCAGGTATCTGAGCGCTGCTTATTATTACCCACGGGGTGTGGAGCTCATTTAGCGACCTTGGAAAGATGAAAGGCTGAGTTTGGCCTTGCCGGGATTCGAATCTGCATCCGCAGGCTCTGCACAGATGTCAAAGCGAGCGTTCTACTCGCTGTGCTATCGGACCGGCTACACAGGAGGGTTGTCTCTTGCCACTTGTTGTAAACATATTTCGCTCTTTCGATCACCAATTAGGGTTACTTTAAACAGTTGGTGGTGGTCAGACTTGTTTTGCATTTCTGGGCATCTGAATCAACAGGTTCTAGATGGAGGATGCATGCCTGGAAAGTCCCTCTGTGCCTACGTAGCGCAAGATGAATTAGGCATTGTGCCTCTATGATTGGTACTTCTTGTGGTACTAGAACCTTGGGTGCCCCAGATGCGTGCGGTATTAAGGAGCACACATAGCAACTGCTATTAGTTGTTCGCCTTCCCACTGCACTCATGTCAGAATACCAACCGTTGGAGTGCTCGGGATGATGGATATCTTCAACCACATCCAGGCCTAGGCCGTGGTATGCGTCATATTTAGGTTTACGTGCTTGTCTTTTTAATCTGTTATGGCGTGTCTTTTTGTCAATTTGCTTCTACTGTTTTAAAAAAAATATATATTTGTATTCATTTTTCCAACAAAATAACTTTGTGAATCACTTCCAATGATACATCATATTGTTCGCCTGTTCAAAACTCCCCTCCACCCTCCTTCCCTGCTTCACCCCAGCCTATTCCACTTGCTATGTCTACCTATGGTGTGTATTAAATTGCTTGAACTTCTCACCTGACCGAGTCAAATGCCTTGGTTACTGCCATAAACTGGGTGCTTTCTTGGGTTTGGTCAATGACATGGTGCAAACGTCTTAGATTACATGTGATATTCCTATTTGGGATATAACCTGATTGATCTGGATGTATGAGTTTGTGAATTACTGGTTTCAACCTGTTAGCCATCAGAGCCGTCAGTATCCTTCCGTCTTGGTTGAGCAGCAACAGGGGATTGTAAGAGCTGCAATCGGTATCGGGTTTGTTAGGCCTCAGTAATGGGACTATAATTGACTCTCTTAATGACAGCAGCAAAATGCCTTTATCTAGTGCTTCATTCAACATTGCCAACAATGAGGGCGTGATCTCTGCCATTAACTCTTTATAGAATTCTCTTGGTAGACCGTCCGCCCCTGGAACCTTACCTGGCAGCAACCCTCTTATGGTGTGTTTCAACTCCTCTTTGGTTATTTGGGCTTCGAGCTTGTCTGCCTCTCCTGCATCTAACTTTGGAAGATCTATCAACCTAAGGCTTCTTCTATCTCTGACTCATGGGTTTCCCTTTCTCTTCGTATAGTGTCTTATAGAAATCATAAAAATATCTGTTTATGTCTTGTTGTGTCTCACAGATCTCCCATTCTTAGCTGTGACTGCCCGAATCACGCTCCGCTCTGTTTTGCGTTTGTACAACCAGGCTAGCAAGCGTCCCGGTTTGTCGCCTTCGGCGTGTTGCCTTTTCACATATTTTCTATAACTCAGCTTACCTAATCTGTCCCAGTGTACTAAGCACTCATGGTGGAGGGCAGCACCCCGACTGGGTAAATCTTGCTGACCGTTCATGGCTTCTAATTTTATTTCCGCCTTACAAAAGTCAATCTCTATTGTGGCTTGAACCCTGTTCGCTTTAGATATCGCAGTCCCCCTGATAACCACTTTGAAGGCCTCTCATAACGTTCCCGCTGACTCCACACTTCCGGTGTTATGCGTGAAATAAACCTGCTCCCCGTCCCTTAAATGTTCATGGAATGCTTCGTCCCTCAGAGACTCACTCCTAGGTCTCCATGTCGGGATACGTGCTTTCGGGGGGGAAACTCGCCATGTAATCATCAACGGGGCTTGATCTGACAGCACTCGTGCTTTATATTCCGCCTCCTCAAATTCACCCAGAGTGTCTTCTCCCGTAAAAATATAATCCAACCTAGTGTATAGGTCCTGGGGTGCGGTGTAATGTCAGTAACCTCAGGCTTGTGGGTGAAGAGTCCGCCATATGTCTGTGAGTTTAAATGTTTGAAATAATGTGGACAGGGCTGTGGCAGAGGGGGCAGGGTGCATACATTTGTCATCTGATCTGTCCAGTATAGGTTTGAGCGTACAATTAAAGTTTCTGCCCCATATCAATGTACCATCTCTGTGTGGACTTTTTAGTGGGTATAACGTGTGGTAATAAGCTGCCGTATCTTGGTTTGGTGCGTACGTGTTGATAATACAAAATTATCTGTGTTCAACCCGACCTCGCGCTAAAAACATCCTGCCCTCTTTATTTCAGTGTATTGCTCGCCCAGAGTGCACGGACAGTCATTAATCACCAGCGCAGTTGCAGAGCCAATACTTTGAACGCAGGTAGACGACGCAATGACTTACAACCACACGCACGCTTAGAGAGTAAGTAGCACTTATACGGCTATTTATTCATAATTAGACATACATAAGCAGTAAGTGATAACACAGGAATGAATCACAGATAAATCACAGAAAAGATAGTAAGTTAGCAGGAATACATCACCATGGGCGTAACTGAATCCCTCATCTCGCCAGAAGCGGCTGGAAGACCCCGGTAACAGCCAGGCCGAGAGCACAACAGCCCACAGATATGTCGGAACAAGGCGTCTCCCCTCCGACTGAGGTTTTTGTGCTTATCACGTCTGACCGTTGAGGGGTTTCGCATATATGCACTCCTCAAAAAGGGGTGGCAATTTTCTCAAACCTTCTGGCAATGCGCTTGCGCATTGATGAGTGACCGTTAGTTGCCAGCTGGGTCAACCGACAGTAACCTCAAGGAGCAGAGCGCTTCCCTCTCCTAAAAACAAACGCCACGGAAAACAGTTCATTAACTCATCTTGAAACCTTGGCGTGGGCATAGCAAACTACAACAACTCTTGTTATCAGGTACCAACCGGCACCTGTAGATCTTAGCTTTCCCAGCGCCGTGTCCTTGGCTGAGAAGGCCTGCATTCCAGGCCCAGCAGCGAATAACGTTGAAAACATGTTGTTTCGCAAAACAACTGCAGCTCTCCACTGAGGCATGGATAAATATCCATTATGGCTCTGAGTGCCCCCAGAATGCACTGCGCACCAGCGCCATGTTTTAGCTCGAGCATCACACTGGGAAAGTCTCGAGCAGTCTAAAAAGTACCAACGGTACCACCCATATTATTACGCCTCTAGCATAAGCAGAATATGACGTGCCCAGCATCGTACCTCGCAATTTTTTAGCAGGTGAGCTCTATTTCTCATTTGTAAGGTGAGTTTATTGCAGGAATGCAACGTAAATTTTCTGACGTCATAATTCTATTACGTTTAATATAAATGTTGAGGCCTCTGACATTCCAGGATACTATTCTAAGTTCCCCCATTGCACAATTCTAACATGCATCAATGGTTCAATGTTCAAATACAGCATATACAGTGTGGATTCATAGGCTAACTCCCTAACTCCCCTGCCTTCCCCCTTCCAACAATTGTCCAGCTCAATTCCTTGTGCTCAGGCATCCCAACTTCTGGGCTCCATTCCAGGGTCTTGTCCTGGTACATGGGGTGCAGGGCCATCTTAATCATTTTTGGGGCCGTGTGCATGGACATCGTTGGGGCCCCCCCCTCCACCAAACCAAAGGAATTAAGTGATCAAGAATATCTGGTGGCACCCCCTCCCCCACCTTGATCATAACCTATAGGTTGATATGCTGCCTCGCAGCATTCAAAATAAGCATGTTTACTCCCTTTAAGTCCCCTTACACTCTTCATTCTTGCTGTAATCAGAATGATAAACAAGTAGCATTTAAAGGCCAACATTAGCAACTACGAAGAGGTTACTTCTCTTCTAGTATAGAAACAGGATACTTTTTATGAGCAGCATCCGGGAAGATATGCAGCCTGTAGTATTAATGCAGGACTGTATGTAAAAGGTACATGTAACCCAGAATAGGCAGAGAACTCACATTAGCTGCGTCAGAGAATGCAAAAGTGCTCAAGCATGGATATAGTAGACCAATTGTAAGGAAGGAGAAAGCTACACATAGCATAGCATGGATAGCGTATGCAGATTAGAAGTTACCAGGAAGGTGTCTCTATCCAGACAGACTGAGATTAGAAGTGGGACATGGTTTTCAAATAGTGTTGCCATTATAGATCAAGGGAACAAGTGCCTGTGGTGTGCAATATATCAATGCTCACTATTATAGTGGAAGCAACCCTATAGCCAGTGAAACCAAAAGTGAGGCTTTTATTGAGATCATACCCTGGGAAGAAAATCACTTTTCATTTGAACACTTTCTTTTCCAACTCTTACCATGTGTACCAAAACAATCTCATTTTATAAAACTGACTTGCTAAGTACACAAATCACATTTCTAAACGTGATAATTTTTAAAACCAAAATATTGCAGAACGGTGTTATGCAAGATGGAAATGATTCTAGCTTCATTCTCTCCATCATCAAGGGCAGTATATAAGTACAAGCATACCAATCAAAGTGATTTAATAGATTATGGGGTCATTACGAGGTTGGAGGTAGCCATGGCGCTATTAGCGCCATGGCTACCTCCTTACTGCATACCGGGTCCGTGTTCCCTGAATGGGGAATTACCGGGCCATTTCAACCTTGGAGGACCTGGTATTTCCCCATTCAGGGAACCCATCCCCATTCCCTCTAACAACGGGCCCGTTAATAACGGGCCCATTGTTAGCATGCTGGTCCTTTAGCGGCTCCCACTAAGGGCGCCTGGTAAAACCAGCCGCCCTTAGCGGGACCCGCTAAAGGACCTCGTAATGCGGTGGTCAGGGGTTAACAGCACCAGCACCTTTACCAGAGCCGTTAACCCCTTACCGTCAACCATGTAATTACCCCCTATGTCTTTTGTACGTTTAAGCTTTAAATACCTCCAAAACAATGGCTTGTGAAATTGTCATTCATAAACGTGCAGAAAAACCTTTGACTTTTAAACAAAAAATAAAGTTTTTGTGTCAGAAGAGCAGACTTTAAAATATGCTTGCCTAAGGCCTGCAACATCTTGTCCGCTCTTCCCTGTCTACCACCCCTTCCACTCAAATGGCCTACATGAGTAGAAATCTCAAGTAATGAGCTAAACGATGCAAACCTCACAGAAGACAGCACAGTAATGCAAGAGAGATTATATGATTTGAGCATCTTTGGAGGGGATTGCCTAGGTTGTAGAACACCCCATCTGAACAAATCAATTTCTAGACCTTCACCATACAATCGACATGTTAGTGTTTACAGCAACCCCTATCTGGTGCAGGTACACTGCTGATAATAGCACTTCTTATGCTGCAAAACCAAGTACATATGCAGGTAGGTTTATAAACTTCAGACATAGGAAAGGTTCAGCCAGCCTTTCTGGAATGTACTCTTCTAATCTTTTATATGAACACATATCGCTGCAATGAGTGCTTAACACACTGAGCTAACTTCTGAACCATTGTGGCACTCAATTTATCAATATGGATTTCAACTTTGGCTATTGCACATGATCAACATAATTCCCACAGGAAGGAAAGAATGCTACAGAAGTTGTGCCATACGGAACACACAAACTATGTATTACACAGTGAACACAGAAAGCATTACATGATTAATTGATCAAACCAGAATGTACTTGTCAAAACAGACAGGCAATAGGTTTAGCGCCTCGGCAGCATGCCATAAAATCTCCTGGCATGTGCTATTTAAGTCTGGTGAACAATGGAATCTTACTTTAGATCAGGCAGCCTTGTGGGGGGCCCCCTCCAAGGTGGGGGCCCTGGGCAAGTGCCCCTTTTGCCCTCCCTTAAAAACGTCTCTGCTGGGGGGCATTAGGCGGATACGAAACTGTCAGTATCTGAGCAAACAAATCCAGTCTTAGGTGTAGGACACTCCTGCGTAGTGCTATCTTAAATAGGCACCATGTAGTTGACTCCTGTATTTTGGCAACTCTCGTTTTCCTGAGGCTTCCATCTGGTGAGTCTTACTGCCGCTGTGTCATGTACTTATAGACCTTTGCTGCCTTGTAGTGGTCATGGTCTCTTAAGTGAGTCTACTCGTCGATACTCGGACCAGCCTCTGCTCCGGTTGGCAAATTCTGCGTGTCCATCCATTCTCACGCATCATAGGGTATTAAAGAAAATTGCACAACCTTTGTGAATCACTTTCAGTCTAACCCGATACAGCAACATGTACTTCAGATTGGCCACACGTAGTCTTTTTTTTCACCGATATGTCGTTCCTCCGCTGCTTCTGCATCTGTATGGTGTATTCCGGGTATGCAGTTATTGTGAATCGTCCCTCCCTTGCAGAAGTATTCAAGGATCTTTTCTCTATCTCAGCAGTTCAATATCCGGGCTATTATTGGCCTCAGCAGGGCTCCTGGAAGTGGTTTCCTCATCAACAACCTATGCACCCTTTCGACCGTCAAGCCTTCAGTGAGGGCACCTAGACCGATTTCTTGTGGCACCAGGGACTCTATGTAGTTTGTCAAGTCCATTCCTTATTCTCCTTCCGGGAGCCAAAAAAAACGTACATTATTGCATCTCAGCCTGCCTTCCACATCCTTGGCTCTGTCTTCCAGGTTATGCACCTGTTGTTGCAGGAGCCTGACTTCTTCAGAGGTGTCCTTAAGGCCACTTGTATTCTCCGTCAGTGTCTTTTCAAGTGTTTCCGTGAGTTCAACAAGTGCCATCACATCTTGTCATACAATTTCACATCTATGCTGATAGCATCTATTTTGGCCGTGTTGATCTCCTTTCTCGAGCATCTGCTCCCTTTTTGGTGGTGGAGTTGCCTGGGGGGCTCAGGGAGGGGGCTTTCCGCTTCGAGTGCAGTTTTTGTGCACGTCTCCAAAGTTAGCTGCTTCCCTTTGCTTCTTTGAGTTTTAGACGCCATGGTCCATTGCCACCTCGTCTCTCAGCACCACTGCCAATAGTTGCGTCACCAGAATTCCCTGCTTACCGGTCAGTTCTTACCGGCAGTTGTTGCCGCTATTCCATCGATTGTGCACTGGAGTGTAGTGGCATATTTGATGGGTATGGTTACTCCATTCCGTGCTGGTGTAAATTTCCCTATTTAGCCCTCATCCTACACTGTGTCTTCGTCGTAGGGGCTTGGATCTTGCTGGGTGGGTCCGCACTGTATTACTCTGCCTCGCTTTAGCTTAGCAGGCTGCCGACAGGGGATATTGCTCGTTTCTAGAGTTATGCTGCAGGCTTTCTCCGGTCCGTTCAGCCCACTGTTAATGGACTTAACGCCTGGTGACTCTGTCAGTTTCTTGGTGTCCGATATGTCATGCACAGGGCCCCTACAGGTGTACAGTATGCACGTTCACGGCCATAGGGCTGCCCGTCTGCTATCTGATCCGAAAATGTTGCTCCACGCAATCACTGGGACAGGGGACATGTGGGCATCTAAATTTATATTGCTCTTGTTTATAGTCAGTGCCTCTGGCCACTTCCCCGATCCCTGTGCCTGCCTCTAGCTGCGAGTGGCCGCAGGACCTATGGTTGCACTTCTTTCGTGTTTAGGATAGCCCAGGCTGGGTTCTGTTTTTACTCGTCTCGTCTAGTCCACTGTTGCCAGGCACTTATTTTGTTCTACTGATCAGGCCTCAGTGCCATACTGGGCCTATATATTGTTGCCGTGTCAGGCTCTTGTTATTGTATGCCCGCTACTAGAATAATGTTTCTGGGCATGATATTGCCATCTTTCTTGCTCATCATTGTAGGATTCCACATGTACATTTGCCAACAGTGATTACCCAGCTGTATCAGCGTTAAATTTGCTTTGTCTTGCTGCTGCGAAGTCCTTGGTTCCACTCACGGTTCGCAACCAGCGTTTCAAGTATATCCACACAGGCCTGTTTCCTCTGTGGTCCGCTCTTTACTCCTTTGTGCTCTACAGGCCAGCCTCCACCCTGGTCCGCCCACTTGTTGTAGCCGGGGCCAGCTTCCTCTACGGTTCACCTCTGCACGGCAAGTTGCTTTCTTTGCAGTCCGCCCGTGCATATAATGCACTTCTAGGGCCGGCTTCCACTGTGGTCCGCCTCCTAGTAATTACCCAGGCCAGCTCCTGCTTTGGTCTGCCCCCTTGCAGTGGCCAGGGTCCTTTTCCGCTGCAGTCCGCCCTCACTATTAATATCGATTCCTATTGTGCATGCACCAACGGCTCCGTAAAATGTTCCAATGGGGAGGACGGGTGCCATCCCGGAGCCGCGCCAGTTATTGCACTCCTAATTTACCGGCCCACTGCCCGTGCCTCCTTTTCCTCACCGCGGACCCTCAGTGGCCCGATGCATGCTATTTCGACAGTCGGCCAGGGGAAGAAGCTGTAACGCAGTCCCTCAGCCGTCAGCAGCAGTCTGGGCTTTCCTCTGGGGGGCAGTTCATCTCCTGTATGGCGCAGGAATCTAGATCTTGCTATCCTTCTATGCCGGCTTCAATAGTCAGCATCTTCTCCACAGCCCGTATCCACTTTGGTAGCTCTCGGTGCACTCTCTCATGTGCATTTGCTGCTGTTGCAGCCGTGAAGAGGGGCCGCCCTTCTGTACCCTTGGCGGGACTTATTAACATGCAACAATTGTTGCCTCGACAGGGGTTCAAAGGGCCGTGCCAACCTATGCTTGACTGGATCTTCGGATCGCCTGTCCTGGCTCCACCGTCGCTGTGCGTCTCATACCCCTGGCCTTCAATTCCGTTTGGCACTTCCCGCACACAGCCTCCTGCTGTTATCAGCTGGGCAGTCACGGATCTCTGGCATTGTAACGCTCACCTGACTCCCACGGAGGCGCTGGCCTGGTTCGCGCTGCTGTGACCTCTTCTAAGGTGATGCGCAGGGTGCGGAAGACGGACTGGACCGGGCCCCCAAATCTGGCTTGTCTGGCTCGCAGAAGTATCCTTCTGTAGGTGAAAATAGGGGATTAACTGTCTGCGGGGTAATGCAATCAGCCTCCCACTTTCCCCTCTCACCCTCCTCGAAACCCTTCTGTGATTCCTCGTAGCGTCTCACCTTAGGGTCTGGAAGGACGAGCTCTCCATCCTGCTTCTGATGCAGGGGCGCGTTGGTATCCAGTTACTTCACTGGATTTTCGGATTGGTGAGAACCAAACTTGCTTGGCTTCCAGGTAAGTTTTTCGATAAGAGGTTCCCCTTGTGTCCGTGCATTAATGTACTAATGCTAGTGTCTTTTTCCCCATAGGGGCCGGGGTACGGAATGCCGGGGAACAGGCACCGACCCGAGATGATAGGTGAAATCCTTGTAGAAATCAGGTAAGTCTTTAATGAGCGTTTTTTGGTAATGTCTTTTCATTCGCTCATTAACGCTGATGTCTCTTTTTCCCCTTAGGGGCCAGGGTCCGGAAATGCCAGGATGCGGCGCGGACCCGAAATGAAGAGGGAATGAATCAACAGGTAAGTCTTAACATGGAGATTTAGCTTTCCTTATTCCCTTCTCTCTCTCACCTTTTGTTCTGGTCTTTTTCTCCCTAGGCGCTGGGGCGTGACTGCGAATCCGGATGATCGCTGCTGAACATGGAGGCGCCCAGTAAAGGTGAGTGGAATGCGGCGCTGCAGCGATCGACGCAATGAGCTTTTAAATAAAAGTCTTCCTTTTCAGGATTGTCGGCGAGATGTCTCCGGGATGCAGATTTAGCAGCTAAGGACTTTTCCTTCTTCTGTTCTCTTCTTCTCTTCCTTTGCAGGTGATCCAGGATGCTGGCAGGCGTGGCAGAAGTCAGGATGCAGGAGCAGACACGGTGAGCGTCCAGCTGCTAGATGCAGAACAACGCGAAGCACGTGTGGCTGTTCGGGTGGGGTTTAAATAGCCTTGGAAGAAGTTCCAGGTATGTATCCTTCCCCAACCACGGCCGGATGGTAAAATAGTCCCACAGGTAAAGTAGTTCCTTTCAGGCCTCAAGGAGGCCGGGATCCTGCAGCATGGTCTGCATCAGGTAAGTGCACCCAAGCACATCCATAATGAGCCTGGCGCCTATGGCGCCAGGACTGATGTCTTTTATGAGCCTGGCGCCATAGGTGCCAGAACACTGTCCAAAGGGCCCCTATATGGGGTTTCTTGGTTCTTCCTTGGGGACTGGATGTCCGCTTTCGGGGACGCAGGGCTTGAACCGGCTCCCCGGGAGCGGGCATCATGACAGGCGTCCCTCACAGCAGCCCGTCGTCCCTCACAGCAGCCACATCTTGTAGCGGCTTATTTCACCCGCACAGTCCTTTGTTCCCGGGATGCCGCCATCTTGCATCCGCGTTTGCAGTCTGGGTCGAAAACTTCGATCGGCTCGATCTTTGCAACAGTCACCCCTGCAATGCTGAAATTGGTGCCCGGCTGTGCACTGCACTCTTATAATATCTTCGTTAACGCAGCTGGCGCCAACGTTTGTTGTAGCCTCCATAATAGCCAGGATCAGTTGTGGATCAGCAGGAGCAAAAGGGAACACAACCTACTGCATGGCTGCATAGCCACGCCCCCTGCTTCTAGTGTTCATGATATTTACACTATTATTTGTACTACACAAAGATTTAAGACATTTGGAAGTAATACTTTTAGCATTCAGCATTCACCCCGCCTTACAAAATCACGACATGGGAAAGAAGTACACCAAGCACTCACATCTGTCACACTCACTAGGACATACATTGTGAACACAAAAACCTATTGTATTGTGAAACCTAGGCCTCTCTCCCACTATACAGGATTCTTAAATCTAGGTGTGTCCTCCAATAATTGCCTATTCTATTGTGAAACCTATTGTATTGTGAAACCTAGGCCTCTCTCCCACTATACAGGATTCACAATCTAGGTGTGTTCCCCGTACCCAAATTGTTTAATGAAACCTAGGTCTCGCTCCCACTATATAGGAGTCTCAAATCTAGGCGTGTTCTCCCGTACCCAAATTGTATTGTAAAACCTAGGCCTCTTTCCCACTATACAGGATTCTCAAATCTAGGTGTGTCCTCCCACAATTGCCTATTATATCGTGAAACCTATTGTATTGTGAAACCTAGGCCTCTCTCCCACCATACAGGATTCCCAATCTAGGTGTGTTTCCCATATCCAAATTGTATTCTGACACCTAGACCTCTCTCCCACTATACAGGATTCTCAAATCTAGGTGTATCCTCCCATAATTGCCTATTATATTGTGAAACCTATTGTATTGTGAAACCTAGGCCTCTATCCCACTATAAAGGATTCACAAATCTAGGTGTGTTCCCTGTACCCAAATTGTAGCCTGAAATTTAGGCATCTCTCCCACTATACAGGATTATCTAATCTAGGCGTGTTCGCCGTACCCAAATTGTATTGTGAAACCTAGGCCTCACTCCCAGTATACAGGATTCTCAAATCTAGGTGTGTTTTCCCACACCCAAATTGTATTGTGAAACCTAGACCTCTCTCCCACTATACAGGATTGCCAAATCTAGGTGTGTTCTTCCACACCTGATAATTGTATTGGGAAGCCTAGGCCTCTCTCCCACTATACAGGAACCTCTAATCTAGGTGTGACTCGCCCATATCGGTTTATAGTATTGTGACACTTAGCCCTTTATACCAATTGACAAAAACCCAGAGTTTAGGTGTGTGCTCCCAATCTGCCTATATATTGTGGAACCTAGGCCTTCGACCACTAGACAGGAATACTAAGCTAGGTTTACCTCTGATATCTGCCTATTGTATTGTGAGACCTAGCAGCCGTCCCAGTAGACAGGAACCTCAAATCTAGGTGCGCTCCCCAGTGCATGCCATTTGCCTAACCCCAGGACCTGGCCATCTTCCGGGAACACCCTGCTAGCCACATAAGTCAATTGCATAGAGCCGTACTTTGCCCCAGTCAAGCGCGAACCCACAGTCTAATTTCAGGAGCTAGTTAGTCCAACAGCATGTGCCCCCCTTTGAAAAACCATTAGTAACCGGACTGTGCCCTGCTTATACACTTGGCCATCAGAAGATAGAAGTACAAAACAATAAATAAATCACTACTCGGTAAACCACCGCTGAAAAGCCTACAGGCGGGCTACAGCCCCTGTAACCCAAGTCCAAGCTATCGCACAACCAAAGACGCTAAGATGCCCCATCAAAGAGTAGCGCGCTGCCAAAGAGAAACGGAAAATAGAACAAACCAACTGGATACTCGCCTGACTCCAGCAGAAACCGTCAAAAATACAGAACACATGTTGTAAAACACCCCAGCAAACGAAACAACTATCCCAAGAAGAGATAAATCCCTATATCTAAAAGTGTATCTCGCAACTACCTCACCACCTCGACAACCTATCAGCGCTAATACATCCAGGAATGCTGAGAACCGACCGAAAGCCTGCAGGAGGAGAGGAGATAACCCAAGAAGGGGAAGGAATTAAACCAACGCCCTCACCCCTTACATCACAAAAACTCAAGGACACCACAAGCAACCACAGCAAAACATAGAGGATGAAGAAGCAGAAGAATGTATCATCAACCCGACAATCAACCTAACAGATTGTTTCTGCAAGGCAGGAGAATACATGAAGCACCAACCACATTGTGACCTAAACAAAGAAGAAGCACAACAGAACAACCACAAGACAAAGCAAGGATTAAAAACCAATTCTAACCGTGTCAAAATGATTGGTTCCAAGTCATTTCATTTCGGGATGTTTTTTCGTGGGGTTTTTTACAGCGATTTTATTTTATGAAAAAACCCTTCAAATTTATTTTACAATTATTGTTGGGGGGGTTACCCCCCAGCCCCACAATTTTCTTTCATTTGTATTTATTCCCAAAGACCCACACCCCATATATATAATGTACTAACCCCCCCTAAAAATTCAATGGGTTTTTTCGAAAAAAACTTTGTGGCAAAAAACCAAGTGAAAAAACATCCCGCGGTGAAAGGACGTCACATCAAATGATCCACTGCAACCTCATCAAAGCCAGATCAATGTGTAAACATGCCACAGAGACTTTTGACCTCCTATTCAAAGGTTGTATCGACATCATATTCATAACAGAAACATGGCTAGACGACAACTACAAAACCACATTGCAAAACTGCATCCCTGACAGCTTCAAGTGTTCGCAAGTAAACAGGAAAAACAAAAGCGGGGGAGGACTGGCGATAGCATACAAGCAACACCTCAAGATTAAAACAGATGCAAATACATGATCCTTCGCCTAACAGCAAATCCCAAAACAAACCTGAAATTCATCTGGTATACAGACCACGAACATACGATGCAAGCTTTGCCGACGTATTCTCTGAAGCCATTACCAACCTAGCCATCGAGCCGGAACACCTGGTAATCCTCTGAGACTTTAACATCTGGTTTGAGAAAGAATCCGCTAGCTCACAGAAATCACTAGCCAAACAACTGAAGACAATAAAACTACATCAGCTAGTCAAAGGAGCAACTCACACTGCGGGACATACGCTAGGCGCATTCTTCGCCAACAGAAATCTCATCGCCACAACGCCACCACTACAGATCCTCTGGAGTGACCACCTCATCATTCCATTTGTGATCACACTCCCCATGACAATGGCAAAGAAACAGACAAACTGCCAACTATCATGAAAAGAAACTGGAGAGCCGTCAGAGCTAGCAACCCAGCAGAGAAATTAGAAATCAACAAACCACTGACAATGATCCTGGACGAAGCGGACATCGAAATAAAAACTACTCCATAAATGGATTGCTGGAATGATCGACGGGATCTCAAAGGAAAAACTTTTCACCTAATGGCACAAATGAGCTACAGCAAAATGGTTTACCCTGCTACTCTGCGCCATGAAAAGGAAAAACAGGAAACTTTTAGAATGGAGAAAAGAAAGTGATCAAGTGAAGAAACTACAACTCCAGTGACAAATATGTTGTGTAATGCTTTGCTGTGTGTGATGTGCAATGTAAGGGGAGGAGATGTGTTGTGTATGGCTCGGCTTTGAAGAAGGAATGTTGTGATGTCATGTGGAGTGTTTATGCCTGAGTGATGGAATGCATGGGTGAATGTCTAATCTGGTCAGTTGGTGAGCCCTCTGCCTGGGTAATGGGCTACCAGTGTTTTATTGTCCTACATGTAACTTGAATGTAACCTGATTGACTGCTTGTAAAGATACTAATGAAACTGGTAATAAACCTCACTACAATGGTGATGAGCTGGTCTTTTAAAGAAGAATCCACGCATGTAAACAGTAGGAACGTTTGGTGAACCTGCTGCGGGGGGTGCAGGAGGAAGGAAAAGGACAACACTGCCCCCACAACAAGTAAGGCCCATCACCCAGGGCGGAAAAAGGGGGAGGTAGCGAGGCCCTAAGTGGAAGGATGGTATGTCCTCAAGAAAAGGTTGAGAGCCCCACCATTGGAAGCAGATAACCTGCCCATAATGAGGAGGAAGGGAAGCTTTGCACTGGTGCTGGAGAGGGGCTGTCCCACGGACTGGAGACAGGGGATGCGCCCATAATAAGGAGGAAGGTGTGCCCCCTAAGCCGAGGATAGGAGCTGTACTGCTTAGAAGAAGCTGTACCCTATTTGCTAGGAAAGACTTTCAAAAGACTTTTGGACTTTGGCAGCGTTATAACACTGCATGAAAGGATCGTGTGCCCCGGTTCTTGCTAGAGATATAATTATGTGCAGTCCTCTGTGTACGTGGTACAGCCTAGCAGTTGTGTGGAGTGCCAGTACCTGCTGTGGCATGTCTGGCAGTTGAAGGCAGAGCTCTGCACTGAGTAGCTGCTTGGGGTTAAGTGATGAAGACAATGTCGGATGCGGAGAGTTGGCAAAGCTATGGAACGCTCAAGGTTTGTGAAACAAACTGAACGCTTTGCTGCCAGTGATCCTTCAATACGAATGACGTACTCGTCCATATCCAAGGACAGAGCGGCTGGGGTTTGAAGTAAAGGACCCTTTCTGCATGTACAACGCGACCAGGAAGTGCAATTGCAGTGCACCACTCTGCATGTGGTATGCTGCGGTTGTCCGAGAAAGGAGGAGAGCAGTATAATAGAACTTGTTCCTGGTCGCTGCCAGGTCATTTTATGGGAGGATGCACAGTGAATATGGTGCGGTGTGGCAACGTTCGGTTCTGTAATCTGCACGATGGAGCTATTTGGACACGGTCTAGTAATGTTATGCTGAGAGGCTAATGGCGGGTTTTAAGCTAATGGATCAAGAGTCATACGGCGTGGGACAGACTTGTGAATTCTAGAACAGGGCAAGATGGTGTCGGATAGCGTGTCTTAACAGTTTGAGGAAAAAGGACATGTGTATCCTTTAAGATATGTCCATGTTTATGTTCTCTCCCTTATGGGCATGGTAAACGTTTGGTCTGTTATGTGGTGTTTTAAGTGTGGCTGGGTTGGTGTGGTTTGGATATGGTGTGATGTTCTTAGAATTAACCTTTTGAGGACTTTCAGCATGTAGGTCGCCAATTGCGACATGGACTTTTAGAATTGGATTTGGGTCGGGTTCATGGCATCTAATGTTCAAAAGACTAGATGTAATTTTTTGAGGATTTTCGGCATTTAGGTTGCTAAATAGTGACATGGACTTTTAGGAGTGGATTTGGTTTGGGCTTCATGATATATATTGTATCTTAAGAAATGCATAAATTCAAAGTATAGAACAATGCTATGTGAATTGTATATTATGTTATGTGATGTATGGTTTACAGTATGGAACTTCTGTATTGATCCGGGCAGTTTAGTCATTTTGGGGGTAGCGCCTTCAATGATCCCTTGTATGGGTGTCGATATGATGGTCTGGTGATTGAGGGGGTACCACCTACTGTGTATTTAGTTTTGGGTGAAGCTTATATGAAATGTATAAGTATGGTTGCTGATAGTGTGAGTGCCAGGTCAGCATGTCTTACCTCTCAATGTGGTTGCTGGGGGTAGCGCCTTCAGGCTAATATTCAGTATGGATGTGGAAGGGTACGCCACAAGGGTATTTGAGATGTAGTGCCACATGGTATGGCATCTGGGGGTAGCGCCTCCAGTTTGGTATTGGCCTGATTGTGATGAGTCGTGCATGGTTAAACAGTGTACACGAGTTTCTGGTGGTAGCGCCACCATTTATGTCGGGCGTGACTATAATGAGGTTATTTATGGTTATCCCACGTATGGCTGTGTGAGGTGGTAGCACCACCAATTGTAGGGGCATGACTGAGGTTAGTCATGCGTGGTGAATGGTTTGGTACCTGGGTGGTAGCGCCCCCAGTAGGTGTAGTGGTGTGACTGTAGCATAAGTCACGCACGGTTAGGGGTATGTGTGTACGGATGGTAGCACCCCCGTTGTTGGTATGGGCTTGTCTGTGGTATTAGACATTGCATGGTCACACATTACCCGACATTATGGTTCATTTACCACAAATACTTTTTCTTCTATCTGCACATGTGGCTGGGTTTAGCTGTACTGTGTGCCCTTCTATGACTTTTTCCACCCTCATCAGGGTCCGGAGTGTGACAGTGATATTGGTTGTTGGTCCCGGTGTGCCTGGCCAGTGCATGGGGTATGAGGTGACTGGTAGACTGTTAAAGCACGTGTTACGTGCTAGCCCTGATGATGTGAGTCAGTGTGAATGGCTTATGTTGGTGTGTGTGGAGGTGTGTTGTGTAACGTCTTGCGCTGTTGTCGGAAGAGGGGAGATGTGTTGTGTAATGCTTTGCTGTGTGTGATGTGGAATGTAAGGGGAGGAGATGTGTTGTGCATGGCTTGGCTTTGCAGAAGGAATGTTGTGTTGTCATGTGGAGTGTTTATGCCTGAGTGATGGAATGCTTGGGTGAATGTTCTAATCTGGTCAGTTGGTGAGCCCTCTGCCTGGGTGATGGGCTGCCAGTGTTTTATTGTCCTACATGTACGTTGAATGTAACCTGATTGACTGCTTGTAAAGATACTAATGAAGCTGGTAATAAACCTCACTACAAAATCCACTCGTACAAAAAGGAGATCCATAAGGCCAAAAAGAAATACTACGACAAGAGAATCACCAAAGCCACCAACACCCAAAAGGAATTGTTTAAAATCATACACGAAATAAGAAACCCTCCTGGCTGCAACAACCCTCTGATACCTTCACTGCAGCGATGCGATGACCTCGCAGACCACAAAGACAAAATCACCACCATCCAACAATTCATACAAAGCAGACCAATAGACTACAACATGCAGCCCACCCAGCCATCTGAGGATCACCAGAACAAACTTTGAAGCTTCCCCCAATTATCAGCAGAGACATTCGTCAAGCTGATAAGCAACAGCAACAAAGCAGGCTCCCCATGGATCCATGTCCCCCAGACATACACAAATCAATCCTCACACAAGGAACGCCAATGGAACACTACAGAAACCTTTTCAATCAATCACTTTCAACAGGGAAATTACTGCAATCATTCAAAGCGGCATACATCAAGCCACTCCTCAAGGACAAAGCAAGAAATGTGGAAGCCCTCTCCAACTTCAGACCCATACCGGACATCCCCTACCCAGCTAAACTACTCGAGAGAACATCTACAGAATAATACAAGAATTGCTAGAGAAGCCACCAACTGTTGGACCAAGCACAAGTAGGCTTCAGACCAATGAGGGGAAAAGAAATGGCATTGCTCTCAATCTGGGATGATCTAAAGACTAATGCAGCATTTGACACATTCAACCATTAAATTCTTATTGGGACACTAGAAGAAATAGGAATCACAGACACAGCCCTACTATGGATCAGATGCTTCCTAACAAACAGGACAGAAACTGTCTGGATCAAACCTTTCTAATCTACTACAAGGGAATCCAACTGCGGAGTACCACAAGGATCATCCTTCTCCCCATTGCTCTTTAATATATACCTGATACCACTAATTAAACTCATCAAAAAACAGGGCCTCACATGCTACAACTACGCAGATGACACTCAGATCGTCTACACAATACAAAATACACAGGAAGAAAACAAAACACTGAACAACTGTCTACAAAAGCTCTACAGCTGGATGAACAGCCCCAAACTCAACCCGGGCAAAACTGAAATAATGATCATTGCTAAAAGCGAGGAAAACAACCACTATATCCCATGGCCAATGGAACTAGGTACAGCACCAACTACATCAACGATAGTAAAAAACCTGGGAGTCTTGATGGACAACGAACTAACACCTGAACCACAAGTAATCAAGAAATGTTTCTTCCTGCTTCACACAGTAAAAAGGATCCTACCATTCCTCTTTCACCCACATCACACTCATCATGTCCAGAATAGACTATGCCAACATTCTATACCTAGGAATGCCAGAACGACTGTTAAAAAAACCTCAGCGCATCGAGAACGCTGCGGTGAGACTCCTTCTCAGACTACCACCAAGGGAACACATTAACCCAGCCCTGAAAATGCTACAGTGGCTACAATAAAAGAGAGCATAAAGTTCAAAACAATGTGCCTAACGAACAGAGCAGTCCACGGCCAGGGAGCAGAATTCCTAAAGAAAGAAAATAACCGTCTACAACCCGACGAGATCACTCAGATCAAGTAACAACATTTGCCTAGTACCAAAACCTTACAACAAAAGAAAACCCGGAGCATCATCTTTCACTGACCTGGCAATCTCGACCTGGAATAACCCGAGAGAAAACATACGCAACATGAGGGGTCATTTGGAGTTCAGAAAACTACTCAAAACCTGGCTCTTTGCTCAAGATTCAGGAATCAACTAGGAAGAAAATTCCACAACGAAACCTGTGAATAACCCTGTAGGAAACAAAAAACCCTAACCTACCCCTCCATTGTAAAAGTGGGGGTAGGCGTGCACTGCCGACCCAGCGCCACATGCCACCAATTGTAAAGGATACTTGGATAGGTGGGGACAACCAACAGGATGGACAACAAGGGACAAGGGCTGTGACCAAAACTGCACCTGCCGCTGGGCAGGTGAAGTAGCGGATATGAGCTAGATACACAAACCACTAGGGCCACACAAAGAGAGCTCGCACTACACAGCATTCCTGCCAACTAGGCAGTCAAACAAACACACAGGATAACCATAAAGGTTGAGCGCAGAAACATGAAGACAAAATGGTAAGAAATCGACAACTACTAGAAAACCATTATAACCGTACATTAACATTTTCAACTTTCTGCATATTCAACCTCCAGAAACTCACACAACTACCTCTATGCACAGCAATCTGCACGCACTTCACCACATTGCAACAACAGACAAACAACACATAACCTGCAACAGCAGCACATGGGAATTCTGGCACCGATCGAAAACCGCATTTAAGCTCAAAGAACTGTGCAACTCGAACTGAAGCGGCCAACGGGACATCAAAACTCTCACTTTCCTATTCCCACTGCACATTACTACCCTCCACCCCCTTTCCCCTCCTCTTGACACCCTCCTTTTCAGATCTACCAGAGCACCTGGACACCACAGCAGTGGTGATGGTGTGCAGTACAAATACCTTTAACATTAACATATATGTGGTCATGTTTTCTTGTCTTGTTAAATCAAAGGATGTGCTTTCATTCATGCTTTCATTCAAGTTCAGGTTTGGGGTCAATTCAGTTAAATTAAAGGGTGCACTTTAATTTGAATTTCAGTCACCCGTGTTCCTCCGCCCCCCTTCTTTTTGATGGCATGCCCAGATAAAAGACGCCCCCAATATATTCCCAACAAAAACATGAGAAAAGTAAACAAAATGGCCATAAAATGAAGGCCACACTGATAAGAATACTTTCTAGTACTGCTAATTACATGTCTATTGCTAGGCAAGGAACAATTTGATGTTGACATCTTCATCTTTTCAAAACCTGTAGTGGGAATAAAAACAGGTAAAACAAAGGAATGGGAGGGTATGGTGATGGGGCTAATTAAGGTAAAAACTGGGGAGGGGCAAGTAGTGAGGAAAGAGAGACAGAGAGAGAGAGTTTTAATTTAAGTACCTTGTGCCTTTAGCAGCAATGCATGTTTGTATATTACTTGTACATGCACTTAAATGGTCAGCATTAAGCTACATGAGGTGAGGTATACTTGTTACGTTACCTTTCTGTAGCTGGTGTGGACTCAGGTGGAGCCCTGAGAATGTCTAAGAGGTGTATCGAATATCAGAGCCCTTTCACTTTCACTGCGAGAGGGGTGGAAAACACAACCTCGTAGGGCCCATGGAACCTGGGATTGTTCCATTTTCTCACAAAGCTCCTGACATGCACCAGCTCCCCCGGCAACAATGGTTGGGTGGGTGCTGGTTCAGCCGGTGGAGCTGTCATGTTTTGTGCATCATCTGGGTGTGGCAGTGCCATCTGTCGTGACACTAACTTTATCGCCTGTGTTAGGTGTGTCAAATTCACAGGAGAGCTTGCAGAGTATAAGAGGGGGCCCTTACAACTTTCCCTCCCACTTTTACATCCAAGTCTTTTGTGTATGGAATCTTTGAGACAGACGCAGAGAATCCCTGCGTGTTGAGAGTGTTTCCTGATAGCGGGACGTCACCTTCACTGATGCACGACTTCTCAGCTCCTGAGTCCACCATTAAGATGAATTGTTTGTTCCCCATCTCTGCCCCCACCAACGGTTACTCTTCTGGATTCAGGCTCATTGACAGAACTGGACATGCAAGTGCTCTCTGTGGGCTGTCCTGGTCACGGTATGTGTCTGTCCCAGGAAACGAGAAAGGGTTTCCCCCTATCACAGTAGCGCCTTGGAACAGGGCAACTGTGCCAGTATGTACGCTGCTGAAGGCATTTCTGTTCTCTGCTTGCTGTATGTTAGTGCAGGGTTGATAATGCTGAACTGTCTTCTGCGGGTGTTGCGGTTGGCAGGGGACAGGAATCTGAAAGGCTAGCTCTGTGTAAGCCTGATGAATCTCATACGTTATTGAAGTCATTCTGGTAGGCGGCCCCTGGGGATTCCCTTGGGGTCAAGGGCCATAATTGTGCTGATTGTAGTTGTATCCTACACCCTGTCTATTCCTACATTCTTTGGAGCAGTGCCCCCACCTCCTGCATGTCCAGCACTGCCCTGTTCCCCCTCCTCTTGGTCCCAGACCCCCAAACCCACCTCCCCTGGACACTAGGAACCCACCTCACCCTTGTTGCTGTCCTCCTTGCCACTGTGGCCCTGAAAATTGTTGGCTACCGCCCCACTGTCCTTGTCCTCCTTCAGCCCACACTGCTGCTATTCTTGCATTCTCCGCATTGGGCGCATACCCTCCCTACTCTGCCTGTGCCGTTGCTGGCCCTGTTGCCACCACAGATACTTTCACTAACTTATTTTGGACCAGTCTCGCTTCCTCAGGCTGTCGCCTCTATATCGTTTCCTTCTCGTGCTCTTTTATTCGTCTTCAATGGTGAACTATAATGCTTTGAATTTCGGGCCATACCTTTGATTCTATTCCTGCTATTTTGCTGAGTGCCTTTTGTACTTCTTTGGGTAGGCCCTGTTTCACTATAAAATAGAAAAGCGCGGTTGATTGGTCCCAAGCGTTGCCCATTTCTGCTCTCCACATCTCTTGGACCCTGAGAATAAACTGAGCAGCGTCTTCATCATTCCCCATAGATGCATGATGTATTGTAAATCTGGAGTATCTGGGAACGCCCACCGCAACGCATCCCACAGAACGCCCTAACCTTATTGAATGAGGCTCCATCATGGGCACCATTGCTCAACGTTACTCCGGGGTATCCCGCTTTCACCCATACATTTTCAACTTGGTCCCCAAGTGCGGCCACTAACAGGCTTTTAATATCTCCTATTGCTAAGGGCACCCCCGCTGTGTTCTTTTCAAAAGAATATATCCACGTCCCTGCCCCCACCATGAGTGGTGGGAGTGCTTTAAGGAGGTTATTCTTCTTAATCTGTGCCCAGGGTACATAGTGAGGCCTTCCTGCTCCCTTGTATATCAGTGGCATTTGCATTTTCATCTTGCCTTTTCCGCCTTTAGTCACACTTCTCTTTTTCCTTGCAAGTGCTATCCGACAAATAAATCTCTCCCTCAATCTTCCGTCCCACAAACTTTCTAACCCTGGTATGTGCTGGGGCGCTTGCTCTGCGTCCCCTTGCCCTTGGTATCATCAAATTCACTCCAGTCTTCTTCATCGCCTCTTTGTGACCCTACATTCTCGTATCCCAAGCTGTCTTTCTCTCCGTCAGGCTCTACTTGAACAGTTCTTATTGGTGCACTGTCTATTCTGAATAAAAAATCACCTAATTTCCACTCATCCCCCGCTGGTTGCACCGGTGCTACCATGTGTAGTACCGCTGTATCTGCCTTTGTTATATCACATGCTGCTCTTAGCCTGGCTAACTCTGTCCGTGTCGATGCAAGTGCTATTTCTAGGTCTCTTGCGCTCACCCCGGTGTGGGCAGTAACCTCTGGAGGTAAGACATACGGGGGAGGTAGGGATGTGGCTGGCGCTGCTACCATCGTGCCTGCTGACACATATGTTGGATTAGTATAGCCTTCTGCTGGGCGAGTTGCTGGCAGAAATATTCCTTTTTTTCCCCTCCACGTTCTTCCCATTTTCCCCTGCACCTGTCTCTTTACTATTGTCATGCATCGCCACTTCTCCCTTTGGATCCTCTGTATCCTCAAACATTTTCCAGAGGTTCAATACGACCTTCTATTCTGCAACTGTCTCCCCTTATATTTTGCTGTCAAGAAGGTAGACATATGTTCCAACACACTTCTGTCAAAAGAGCCCTGACCTGGCCAGGAGTGGGGCATTCCCACTCCTCTAGTCTCAGTCACCCACTGGTTGTGATACTTCTTAATCTTTTTCACAATAGAGGGGCAGGGCCTTGCACATATGGTCTAGGGGAGTTTCTGCCCCCATGTTCATCTCCTGTGTGTCTAGCAGTGGGGCTACGCCTATGCTGCTGTGCCTCCGTTGTTATACAATAACTTGTTCAACACATATAAAGTTCACTTTTGTCAACAATTCAACTTAATATAGTCAGTAGAAAATCTCAATATAAAATCGCCTGTCAAATACTCCCACCCCTCTTTTCCCAATTAGAGCTCTGTAACTACACCGATGCCTCACACTCTCCTCATATATCCACACCCAACACATACACGCCCCTGCTGGGCCTCGTTCTAAAACCATAAAATGCAAGAATAAAACAAACTAAAATAACAAGCTAAAACAACAACCACTATTAATCCCAAGCTGTCTAATTATACAGAGCTCCTATCTTTATCCTTTTGTTTTTCTCACTGTTTAAACAGTGCATGTGGTGTCACATTCCCCCTCACACAGGGATGTTCCCTCTCTTCTGTTTTCCTTTTCCTCAATATCCTAAAAAAATGAATAAAAAAACAAAAGATCAACACACTCCACAAATATGCCACACTCTCAATTTCAATCACTGTGTGTTCACATTGTACACACTGCTCCATACATCCACCCCTAATTTGTTATCCCTTGCAGGCCATACTCATGTGCACGTGCTCACCCAAACTCCTCCATTCACAGGGTTCCAACACCAGCCTGCACCTCTCCTTGGGGCTGCACCCTGCTCCAAAGAGCAGGCAGGATTCTGCAAAGACATCTCCCACAGGGCCACTCGGGGGAACGCGTTTTAAAACTGGTTGCTGTAGGTGGGCACGGCCCTTCCTGAGAGGCTGCCTGGATACCTCCGCATGTACGGGAGCACTGGGATCACATCAGCAAGGTCACCAAATGAGGACAAGTCCCTGATTACGCTCACGCCGGAAAGAATACATCCCTCTGGTGAAAAAGGCCAAGAGGTTGCTTGCAAGGATAACAAAGTTTAATTGTACAGAATACAAAGGCATCAGCAAAGAACTCTGCTGCTCGAGAACATTTTGGTCAAACTTAGTACAAGCAGTAGCTTAAAACGAAGTACAGCGTCAACAATATACGGTAAAAACTAGCATCACTGATTTGCGAGACCATATACATGGGCCTGTTCCTTAGGGCATGCCAGGCTACGATTGGTTCACTTTTCCGCAGTCTGTCAGTTCCCACGTGGGCCAGCTGGGCTCATCTCTCAGAGGAGTGAAGGTCAGGTTCCTCGTAAATTACAGTATAAGAACTGCTAGGATCTGCAGAACTGCTCCACACCACAACAATCAACACCGGTTCAGGTGGTTCTTCCAGGAGCAGTGCCTCTGCCCCACCCGAAAGCTTCATCGGCGACTCAAACAAGTTTGCTGTATTTATGAACCAATGTCGCCTTTATTTCTTGTGCAGATCAGTAGCCTTTCCTAATGACCAAGCCAAAGTGGCGTTTGTACTCTGGTATTTAGGAGGTAGTGAGGCAGACTGGTCGTTACCTTTGGTAAATCAAGATGACCCTTTACTCCGGAACTTTGCGAATTTCCAACATGAGATGGAGAAATTGTTTGCCCGTCATACTCAAGGACAAGCTCTGGACAACGAGTTGTTGTCACTCAGATAAGGGAGTCAAGATCTATTAACCTATATTGCAACCTTCAATCGTCTCATAGCCCAGACCAACTGGCCAGAAGAGAAGAGGACTATACTCTTTTACCAAGGGTTATGGGGAGAACTTAAGGATGTGTTGGCGCAAGTGGTGAATCCCCCTGAGAGGTGTGCGGACTACATGGACCTGACCGTGAAACTCGATCATAGGTTGCAGAATCGGAAAATGGATCGAGCTAGATCAGTTTGCATACAACTTTTTGAGAATTAGACTAAACCACATGAACAGTCTGAGCCAATGCAAATTGGCGGATTATGAACTCCCCTTACCAAAGCAGAAAGGGAAAAAAGAAGACAACAGCTTTGCTTATATTGTGGACAAGCAGGTCACTTCCTCCGTGACTGCCTGGTAAAACCACCCAAGAAAACGGTTGGGGCAACAGACAAAACTGATGAAGAAGAACAGAACTTGGGAAACGCCAATGCCCGGCAAGTGTAGGGGTCCGCTTGTCGAGCATGAAAAAGGAATCCATACAGACCTCACATCTAGTCCTTCCAGTGCTTTTGGTGAATCACAAGCAACCATCAAAAATACATGCCTTGGAGGCATATATTCATTGTGGAGCTGTGGGTAACTACATTGACCAAGATTTGGCTCTCCGAATAGGCCTTCCTCTCCGACAGAAGCAGAAATCGGAAAACGTCACTGCTGTGGATGGTTCTCAGCTATCATCCGTTTTTTCCATGTAACCAAGGTCCAATTTCTTGGTTTCATGCTCACACCACAAGGCGCACATATGGATACATGAAAGGTGGATGCAATCCTCCAATGGCCCTCACCAACATCCACGAAAGGAGTGAAAAGCGTGCTCGGATTCGCCAACTTTTACCGCCAACTTTTACCGTCAGTTTATACCTGGGTTTTCACAAATTGTACATCCAATTACCTCCTTCTTAAAGAAAAATCAAAAGTTCCATTGGTCGACAGAAGCTGAAGAAGCCTTCCAGAAGTTGAAACTAGCATTCACTACAGCACCAGTCCTCCGACACCCACGACCAGAGCTACCTTACATAGTTGAGACAGATGCTTCAAAAATAGCAATGGGAGCAGTAATGTCACAATGAGACCCTGAAACAGGACAACTACACCCCGTTGCATTCTGGTCCCGCACATTTTCAGCCCCCAAATTGAACTACACAATCACAGATAAGGAATTACTGGCGATTAAAGCAGCATTCAAGGCCTGGAGACATTACCTTCTTGGGGCGAAACATACAGTCACTGCCATCACGGACCACCGTAACTTGCAATACTTTAAAACCGCCAAAGCACAATCCTCGCGTCAACTTCGTTGGGCTCTCTTTTTCGCAGAATACGATTTTATTATCACTTATAGACCTGGAGTATGCAATGGGAAAGCAGACGCTCAATCACACATGAGTGAGGAAAAGGAGGCTTTTACAGCATCTAACCCCGTGGCCCTAATTCCTGAGGAAAGGATTCAAACCAGAATAGCTGCCACCACGTGTGTGGAGGACCAAAGAACCAGTTTGCAATCCCGATGGATCAATCAACACAACAGGAATGGCTGTTAAAAGGTCACCAGTACACCATCGAAGACAATCTACCGTATTTCCAAGGCCAAGAACTGCAAAAGCAAATCATCACAAATGACCACGATTCATTAGTGGAAGGACACCCAGGAATAGCCAAAACTCAGGCTAAGGTAAACCAAAACTACTGGTGGCCAATCTGGCGAAAAGACATCGGCCAATTTATTGAAACCTCCAGTGTCTGTGCACAACACAAGTCTCAGAAACAGAACCCTGCTGGCTTACTACATCCCCTAACAGTACCGCCAGTACCTTGGCATACCCTGTTGATGGACTTCATCACTGATCTTCCACCCTGCAATGGATACAACAGCATACTAGTCGTTGTGAATTCATTCTCCAAAATGGCCCATTTCATCCCTTTGAAGGGACTCCCAACTGCGTCAACTCTCGCTTCTGTGTTCCTAGAGCAAATTGTTCGAATTGCGTGGATTTCCATCAATATTAATATTTGATCGCGGAATGCAATTTGTCACTGCCTTTTGGAGAAAGTGTTGTACGATTGCCAAAATCGATCTCCGGTTGTCCACAAACCATCACCCTCACACTGATGGGCAAACTGAACGAACCAACCAAACTTTAGAGCAATATCTCAGGTGTATGTTGCAACAGTCTGAGGATTCCTGGAAAAATATACTCTTGATAGCTGAGTATGCATACAACAACTCAGTTCACACAAGCACAGGGCACACTCCATTCTTCACTGTGCACAGAAGACATCCGAGGACATCAGTATTTGATCCACCCAATACCCTGGAAATGCCAGACATAAAAAACTTTCATAAAACCATCACTCAGATTCTGAAGGAGGTGACAGAGCATCTGACCAAGGCTAAGGAAATACAAAAACTGTTTGCTGATCGACATCAGAAGGAAGCTCCCACCTACCAGATTGGAGAAAAAGTGTGGTTAGCATCCAAATATATTCCCCTGAAGGGGCCAAGAGCTTTCCACCCAAGATACCTGGGCCCCTATACTATAAAGTCCATAATCAATCCTGTCGCCATGAAATTGCAGTTACCATCTCAAATGAAAATTCACCCGTATTTCATGTCTCTCTCCTCAAACCAATGAAGCCCAATACACGGCTTAGTTCTCTGCCAGAGCCCGAAGTAATAGATGTAGAACCAGAATATGAAGTCAAATCCATCCTGGACTCCAAGGTGGTTTGATCAAAATTGTATTACCTAATTGACTGGAAAGGTTACGGACCTCAAGACCGAACTTGGGAACCCAGTGAACACGTCCATGCTCCGCATTTAATCAGACAGTTCCATCGCAATAATCCCACCAAACCAGGACCGGGAGGAGAACCACCCTTGAGAGGGTCCTTGAGGGGGAGTGCTGTCATGGTCATGAAGTCAGGGGCACTGGTATGCAGGGGTCGCATGCACAGGAGACCTGGGTGGACACTGTCCTGGCGCCTTTGGCACCAGGCTCATGAACAAAAGCAAACAAGAACATCCAATTAACACCAAAAAGCTTTTATTTTGGACATAGAACTTCAGATGCACTAACCTTGAACATTCCATCCATTAAGCAGGATGCATTAAACTTGAACATTCCATCCATTAAGCATCCCCAATTGTATTCTTGGGTGTGGTTGCTAATGGATTGCCTTCGCACGTGCTCACTCTCTAGGAGTGGCAGGGTGTGGCTGGTAAGCTGGCCCTAATGGGCGTGCCCACCATCTCAGCTATATAAGCTGCCCCGATCCTCAAGGCAGATGCTTCGCGTTATTCTGCACTTGCAAGCAGCGTAAAGCTCCCCGTCGCCTGAGGTCAGACTTACCTTTGAAGATCCTGCTTCCTGGACAGGATCAAAGCACATGCTATGATATGTACTGTATTGCATGTATATATGTATACCCATATGTTCCTTGACCTGCAATTATATGCACTGTATTGTATATATGTATGTACATGCATGTATATGCTTTCGACAAGCACTGTAACTAAGCTTTGAGACTTCTTGTACTGCTGCGCCCAGCTACCCAAGGGTCTGGTGCGCATTATTAAATAATAAACAAACATCCTGCTTCCTGCCAGCATACTTACCAACTGGGGGAAGCTGTACTTACCTGTACATCTCTTCGGTGAACCAAGTATTCATCTTTACACTTTCCGGAACACCAGAATCTTCATTTCGGCACCGCAGCACGACACGCTCCATCATTGGCAGCAGCGCCTGCAAGGAAAAACAGAAAACAAGGTTAGATATCGAAAAAACAGTCAGTTTAAGGTTGCGCTTCGCCATACTTCGCGCTTTCCTTAAACCATCACTTACCTGCTGTCGAACATTGCGGTAGCATCCATCTTCCATCCGGTCTCGTCTCGCGTCTCACAGCTGCATGGAGGCTGCATTTCCATCTAAGGGAAGAAAACAGAAGAGAGACATTATTGCGGGCATAAATAGGAGCAACATATAAAGACATTAAACAGAACGAACAGCATCACAAGAGCTCAAGAAAGCCTTACCAATCATAAGGAGAAGCATAGTCGCAGCTGGACTGGACTTGTCAGGGATAAGTCAAGGAACTAGTTCCCATTCGACGTGCCCCTGCCAGAAGTAGCAGGGCAGAGAGCTTATCTTCCATAATTCACAGGTGAGCTTTATGGGCCGGCGTATGCTCACAGAAACCGTACTTTGGGGTGGATGGTTCGAGAGGTACAACAATCACAGATTGGCGCACTTACACACTCTTATCTTCACGCAGGAGCAGTATCACCACGTACCACCGCTCACAGCTTTTCTACCGAGGGAGAGGCCTGAAGGGGGTGATTCAAGTTCAGGGAGGGCTGCAACCATGCCCCAACGCCTCCGCACAGACCAGGTGAGCGTAACACTGGGTTACAATTGAACTGGCTGCAGGGGACAAATAGAAGCAAACATGGTACGAGGAGGTGAACCTACTGAGGTGTGTAGGCTAGTTGAAGAGCCTTGTTCTTAGGGCTTTGCGGAAGGAAAGATGCAAGGTCCCATTCCTCATGGTGGTTGGAAACGCGATCCATTGACTTGGGGCTATGAAGGGAAAACTGAGCCTGCTTTGGCCCTTTTGAAGGTGGGGATGTTGAATTGGTTGGCGTAGTGTGATCGCTTGGACCTGGAGGAGCTGGCTCTGATTACTTTCTATGAGAGATAGGAAGGGGCTGTGAGGGATAGGTATTTATGTGTTATGGCAAGGGTCTTGAAGATAATGCGTTCTTTGACTGGGAGCCAGTGTGCCTCGCAGCCTAGCATTGGAAATGTGATTCCTCTTGGGAATGTTCAATGCTGCTCGGAGTCTGTTATTCTGAATAGTTTGTAGTTTGATCAGACTTTTTTCAGAGGTACTGGCCAGGAGCACATTGCAGTAATCAAGTTTTGCTCCAATAGTAGCTCTGCCTATTGATAGACAGTTCTGGGTTGAAAGGTATGGTTTGACTGCATTGATCTGCTTAGTGTGAAGCAGGCCGATGCGGCAATCGCACTGACTTGGCGTGTCATGGATAGTGTGGATTCGAGGTATACCCCCAAGGTCTTTACCGAGGGTGAGACTACGATTTGTGTATTGTCTATGGAGAAAGAGCTGTATTGGTTGTCAAGTTTCTTAAGGGTTTCCTTAGGCCCGACTAGGAGGATTTCCGTTTTGTCTCCATTTAGGCATAGTCTGTTGGTTCTGGAATCACTTTCATAAGAGCCAGAGGGTGGGAGGAGGACCTGAGTATCATCCGCCTAATTTGTGTATGATATGCCAAGAGAGTCCAGTTTGTCAAAGAGCGGCTTAGTAAATATATTGTATAATGTGGGCGAGGTGCAGGAGCCCTGATGGACTCCGCAGTGAATGGTGGTGGGTACTGTGCAGGCCTGTTCAGAGAAGGCCCTCATGGCTCTCCCTTCCAGGAAGGAGGAGATCCATTTGGTGGCTTCAGGAGTGAATTGAGCTGATGTCATGAGATGCCTGCAGAGGGTATCATGGTTGACAAGGTCGAACGCAGAAGATAAATCTAGAAGGAGGAGGAGTGCTGGTTTGCCTTCACCCATGATTTTGGCTAAATGGTTCTTCAAGTCCAGAAGCGCTGATTCAGTTCCGTGGCCAAGACGGAACCCTGATTGTCACTTTCCTAGAATGCTATTTGTTTCCATGAAGTCCTGGTTTTGTGTGTAGGCGGCTTTATCAAGATTTTTTTTACAGAAATGGGACTGTGGTGATGGGCCGGTAGTTGTTAGGGGAGATGGGGACTTGGGATGTTTTTTTCTGGAGAGGGCGTACCCAGGCCTCTTTAAGGCAGGGTGGGACGAAGCCAGAGGAAAAGGAGGCATTTATGAATACTATGAGGAACAGTGCTAAGGCATGTGAGCAGTCTTTGATAATGTTGGCTGGGCATATATCACCTTTGCAATTAGATGGTTTAATATTTTTGAGGAGGGCTAGGACTTCTGTTTCTGAGACATTTGGGAATGAGAAACGTGTCTTGTCCAGAGAGGGGGAGATTGTGGTAGGCGTGGTGTGAGGGTCTGGACTGGTCATGGAGTTGTGATTGGAAGGAATATTGCCTTGTAAGAGGTCTATTTTGTCCAGCATGGCTTTTTGAATGCTTGAACACCAAGATTCATCTTTAGTGATGTCCTGTGTGCTATGGACTGGGGTGACTAGTTTCCTGAATATGTTAAACATCTCTTTGGATTGTGATTTGGCATTGAGGATAGTGTTGAGGGCAGTGGATTTGGCTAAGATGATGGCTATTTTGTATTGAGTAGAGAGTTTCTTAAATTCTTTGGTGGAGTCTGCCACTTAGTGAGGGGGAGGTGCTTAAGGGCACATAATTCCTGGGGTTCGGGAGAAAACTAGGAGTTGGCATGCCAAGTCACCTTTGCTTTCCTACGTTCAAGAGGAGCTATGGTGTCAACTGCATTAATTAGGGTGCAGTTGTATAGTTCAACCAGAACTTTGGGGTCGTTAGAGAATGGTGGCCTGAGGGATGGAACCTATGGGAAAGGAAGGAGGTTGTCTTTGGTCAATTTCCGGGAGCTTCTGGCTAAGGAAAGTGGCTGGGGTGTACTTAGCTTAATGGCTTTAAAAGTCATTGGGATGGAGCAGTGGATAACATGATGGTCTGTCAAAGTACATGGGATGTTGGCGCTTATGGAGGTGGAGAAGTTGCGATCAGCGACCCAGTCGAGGATGTGTCCTTTCTAGTGTGTTGGGTTTGGGACTCGTTGCACAAATCCCATGTTGTTGAGTGCATTGGCAAGTGATTTGGCATGTTTGTCTTTGGAGTGCTTGAGGCTGAGGTTTAGGTCACCAAGAAGGTTTTCCTGAAATTCTGAGGACGGGCCAGGGGTCTGTAGACTATATGCATGGAGATGGTGCAATTGGGTGATATTCAGAGTTTAACAGAGATAGAGTCTGTGTTGCCTTCCAGGGAGGAGTTAGCTTGACAAATGGACAGGGATTCTCTAGCTATGAGAGCTACTCCGCCCCCTTTCATATGTGGTCTGTCCTGCCGGTATATGATGTAGCCTGGTGGAAGGGCTAAGGATATGGGTTGGGTTCTGCCGCCTCATGGAGCCATGTTTCAGTTATTGCGAGGAGGTCTAGGTTGTGGTTGTTGATTAAGTTCCGGACCTCTGTGGCATGGGCCGGGAGAGAACGAGCATTTATAAGAGCACATTGAAGGGGGATGGGGAACTACTGACTTGAGTGGGAGGTACGTTTAAGGGTGATTTGAGTGGTGCACGGTTTGTAGCAGAGGGCATTGCGGGAACCCAGTGGCTGTAGGTGAAGTGTGCGTGTGGCTTATCAATGGAGGAGTTGTCCCCTGTGAGGGTGAGCTTTAGAGGAGTGGGGAGAAGCTGATTTGTCAGTGCTTAGCAGGTAAGTTTAGTTGGGGTGGGAGCTGGTGGAGGCTTCGTGAGGGAGCAGGTCTGGCGAGTGAGGGCAGAGCCTCGTGTGGAGCAATAGCCAAATAGATGGTTCCTTTGCTCTATAGGCCTTAGGCACTTTGTATAAGACAGTGGTTTAGTCTGGCACCTTAACAATGTTAGTCTGCGGCCCAGGCCAACAGTGGGGTTAACTTTGGTCCTAAGTTTGAGCTTGTGTGTGTCAGGGGGAGGGATGACTAGAGGGGGTAGAAAGCAGGTCGGTAGGATTTCATCTGCATCGGGGAGTTGTTTCTTGGACATGGTGAGCCTGTTTGAGTGGGGGACGTGGGAGCGCAGAGGTGACAGACTGGGGGGCGCCATAGGGGTTGCCTATGTAGCGGGCAGGTGTTGACAGGATGGGTGGGTCACACCGGACACACCGCTGGGTGGATAGAAGATGCAATGAGGAGGGGATTGAAGTGCGGCGGGTAGGGTTCTGCCGGATGACCTTGAGCGAGTAGGGTATTGATGAGCTTGGGAAGATGCTTTTGATCCTACCGTGGTAACTGAGTGCGACTAGTGGGGGTTACAATCAGTGGCCATGACTACCCAACTGCTGACAGGTAGTCTACTCGTAATTCTAGTTAGTGGCTGCAATTCGAAGCTGCACCAAAACAGGCGAGGGTGCATTCAGTGATAGACATGCAACTATACAATACGAGTTCGGGAGCAGTGCTGCCAAGAGTAAGGCTATGATAGATAACATCGACTAAAAGGCATTTTTGGAACAATGCAACAACAATAAAGTAACACTGGGGATAATACAAAGGCAGTGGGCCTCATTACGAGCATTCCGGTCCGGTAACAACGGTGCTGGTAAGCCTACCAGCACCATTGTTACCGGACTGGCACAATCCGAGTCTGCAGGCTGCTGCCGTCCCGCTCACAGACTTTCCGGGAAGCACCGGCACCATTATTAACGGTGCCGGTGCTTCCGTCATCCCCATTCCCATTGAGTCCTATAGGACTCAATGGGAATGGGGATTTACATTTTTCCACCGTCTGACTTCCAGGAACACCGGGGTCATAATCCCCTGGTGTTTCCGTGGAGCCAGGAGCCAGAAAAAATCACAACTCTGGCAGCAGCCTGCCAGTTTTAGCAGCACGACTACCGCCGGAGTTGTAATGAGGCCCAGTGATGCGCAAACATACAATGCATATGACTCACTGTGGCATCGAGCGGGTTGCCGCTGTGAAAAAAGAGTTATCAGTGTCTCACTGCATCTCTAAGGGAGTTGGCGAATGCTGCAGTGCATCAGAGGTGCACGGCTGGATTTCTTTGTGCCCGACACTGCACAGACAGGCACAGAAACGGGCCTTATTTTGCAGGCCTTACCGGACAGGGCCGGCTTCCGCCTACCGGCTTCATGGATTGGCAGCACTAAAAACTGCTGCTGGCTAATCACAGCGATCCTTCTACGCTCAGCTGATTGTTGTTGACCCGAAGTGTTGTGGTTGCTAGGGCTTTTATCGAGCAGTCATTTTAGCAAAGGCCAGAATGAATGAGGCTCTGCAGGGCTCCAGTGCCTGCACAGTGAATTTGTAAGCCTTAGGCTTTTTTAGCAGGAACAGAGGCAAGTATGCACCTTAGGTACAAAAGACAATAAAGCTGATGTATTAAATACAACAAAGAGCTCAAAAAAGGGGCCTCCAGTCACATGGTCAGATGAGAATAGACTTTGGGGCGAGCTACACTGAGACCAGAACATAAGACCATGCTTCACTCCCTTTTATTCTCAGGCACAGTGAGTCTCTACAAGGCCGAGTTCAAAGATATTAATTTAATGGCAGACCGCAGGAATGATGATGGGTGTTGGGCTAATTGGGTGGGGAGGCATGAGTCCCAGTTGCATGCTGCTAGTGAGTGGAATATTCCAGAAGGGTACAAGCGTGCCCAGTGGTTGAAGTGTACGAAAAGAAGTAGTGGAACTATGTTCCCTGCTGGCCTGCCCCTGCTCCCCACAAACCCTGTTGCAACAACCCCTCCCACACACAATACGCACCCCCAAACACTTGCACCTGCTGTTTAAGGGAATGTTCAGTGCAGTGCACTGAAAGTTAAGGTTTCAACTTCTTCCTACACTTTTATTTTAAAACAAAACCATTCCGGAACGGTTTCTTTTAAAAATAAAAGTATAGGAGCTGTACAAGGTAATTAAAAAAAGTATAGGAGCACCGCTCCCGACCGCTCCCGCTCACTTCGACCACTGAGCGTGCCAACCAATTATAGATGGCCACGTATTAAGGAGCCTTACAGTTTGAGAAGGCAATATTATGTCATGTATTAGACTGACACGGAAGACGACCTGCACTTGGGATGGGCTTAGATGTCCACCTAATCTTAGAGACCCAATCAAGTCCCTGTATCCGATACAAAGTATATGTAGATGTTGCCTGTTGACCAACCACAACCCCGAGTAGGTTTACTTATTTTGCCAAGTATCCTGACGTCACTCATGACGAATATTTAGTATAAAATCACTGTTTTTTATGAAATGTGTCGAGCTAAGTCTGTGCAGTATCCGTTGATGTCCGTTGTACTCCCTGTTTTAAAGACTTGTTATCAAAACAGCTTTGACTTTTGGCAACTTCTTGAGTAGGGATGATTATTGATGTATGAGTAAGATCTGCATCCCCATCTATCTCAGATACTGTTTCCTAATCTTAAAGGACCCGTTCCTCAGGTTCATTTGGTAGCAGAGAGAGAATGGTTCAGGCCCATCGACCAGTAAGCTCTTAGAGATTGCAGAACATCGGGCATCTTCCGCTATTTAGCTGGAAGAACGCAAAGTTTCTTGTGGAGAGCGGCCGATATAGAAAACTTGCAAGAAAAGAAGATACTGGTGGGAAGGGCCCCTCTTTCACGAAATCCCTCCTGATTTCCACAGCCGCTGAGCAGACCGAAGGCAAAAGTGGCCAGTTGGAGGAGGAGACGATCCAGAGTGTCAAGAGCCAAAAGGCGAATGGTGAGTGGATTGAGGGATGTGGCAAATAATGTGAGAACGGGGGACTGTGATAGTAGCAAAGAGTAATGGTGGGTTGGTTGAGTAAATATGTGACGAGGGGCGAAAATGACATGGAGCGTCTAAATAAGCCTATGCTCAAGGAGCATCTAGAAGGAGTTATTCCAAAACTCAAGCGGATAAAACTCGGCTGCACACGGACAAGGTCTGTGAGAGGGAGTAATTCAAACTCCTATTGGAGAAGTTGGGGGCAAGTGATAGCAGTGAAGAGCGCTGAGGAAGTACATGTTGAAAGACGACTAGTTTGTCTGTTCATGTATTTTATGTATAGGAAAAGTGAAGTGTCGAAGAGCGACAAGGACAGGTTGTATTGAATAGAGATTAAAAAGCTATTATCTACCTGTTTTAGCCATTGCCGGCGCCGACCAAAGTAGGAAGATTGGAGTAAAATTGGAAAATAGAGGCTTTGAGCGGTGACTATTGGTGCACGCTCATGTTTATGGTTTTTCTGAAATGTATTTTTGTGTAAGGTAACGGTAAGTATTGACGTCAATTGAGACTTGTCAAAATGGGGGATGTTACTCCACTGATGCATCTTTGCAAGCAACTATCGAAACACGCAACCAAGATTAAACAGTACAGTGCAGAATAGGTTAAGGGTACCACAGACAAAATATTAATGCCATGGCCACAAGGGGGATCGTTGTCAAAAGCAGTTTTGCAGCACATGACCACATACTTGCATGCTGCTTACACAGGAAAGAAATTGGAGAAAAGGTTAGCCAGCTTAGAGATTTGGAAGATGTATCAAGAGGAACGAGAAGATCCACATCCTGAGGATGGATGGCTTAATCAGTGTAGGGAGGAAGGTGCCGAGCCTTCTGCTCCTCCTACCGCGCCTGAAGTAAATGGCGATAGTGAAAAAGATGAAGGACTGTATCCATTAAGGGAATTAAAAGCGGCGATAGTATATAGTAATCTGATATCTGAACCGCCTGCTTGTAGCAGTGACGAGAGTCCAGAAAGAGAAAGGACTAAAAGAAAGGAGGAGACCTCTAAGGTCCTACAAGATAAAGAGGAGAAGAGCGAATGACGGAATGTATCTGTAGATATAGAATGAGAGATTAAGAGATGGAAAGGAGAAAGGGATAGAGCTGACGAGGTTACGTTCATACAGAACAAATGAATGGGTGGACAGATATTGCTCAAACTTGATGAGAAGAGCATCGAGGAAGAAAGGCAAGGGGAAGGTCAAGATGAACAAGATAGAAAAGACGGGAAGCGAGAGAAACGTTAGAAAGAGGATGAGCATAAAAGGAAGAGTAGACAAAGGCGAGAACAAAAGTATCAGGAGGAGCAACTAAGAAATGAAGAAAGGGCAGAAGAATAGAGAAAGTATGTCAACAGACAGAGAGCAATTGAAGAACGGGGCAGTCTAGAAAAAAGAGAGAGAAGAGGAAGAAGAACAGAAGTTACGAGATAAAAGAATGCAAAGAAAAAGAGACAAAGAAAGAAGTGCGTAGAGCAAACGAAAGCAGGGAAGAGAAAAGACAGGAGGAGGATAGAGTTAGATGGGAAGCGAGGAAACCAAGGGAATTAGACAAAGAAATGGAACAAAAAAGGAGACAGAGGGAATGTGATATTGATCGCATTGAGAAAGAGCTGATGGAACCGAGTCCAGTAATATCATGGGGCGACATAAAGGAGTGCCTCCTGTCACAAAGAGCAATGCCAGGACCGTCTAGGGTAAACATAGATGAGAAATTTGAGATAGTAAGAGTATCGGGGATAGAATCGATAAAGCTTATCAGGAGATCAGGACAAAAAGTGAATCGAGAAGTAAGGGAAAAGAAGATCGATCAACAGGTGTCCAGTCATGAGGGAAGGAAGGAAGCCTGTTTAGTCTAGAGCATAGAGCCTTGTCTTTGGACAGGCTGACGTTAAACAAAGATGTGAAAGATGAAAGTCATACTAGTTGGGGACTAGATATGTCAGACAAAGACAGAGAAACCTTCCGGGAGGAAAAGGGAGAAAGTGCATGCAGTCCTGAGGGGTGTCTACAGACGGATAAGGAAGTAAGATGGTCAGATTTAGACCAACCTAAAGATAGGACGCCAGATGCCATGGCGTATCCAGAGCGACCTAAAGGACGATCACATAGTGAGAGTGTCAGGGGTAAGGCTGGCCTTAGGCCATGTACTATTGGAGCTGTGGGGCCAGGGACCATGAAGAAACCCAGATCCAGAGGGTTCCCGTACTTTAAAGGGCTGTTGTGCCCTTTCTGCAGACTAATCCAGCATTCAGCCCGCCAAAACTACAATACCCAGCAGGCTTCGCAGGCCCGCGAGCCAATGGGAAGCCGCGCTGGGGGTGGCGCGCGACGAATGCGCATGCGCAAGCCCCAAGGCACGGGGCTTGTACTTGAAGAAAGACCGTGTTTGGGCAAACCGTAAAACCCCGGTCTGAAGAAAGACCGCGTTTGGGTAAAACCGCAAAACCTGGAATTAGCAACCCACGCGCGGCAGCGCACCCATAGCAACTTGAGATTCTTGGAGCACACTAAGTGCTGAATGTGTGTTGTACGAGTGAATGGGAGTGAGAGACCGACAGAGCTAAAAAGCATACGCTAATGCTTGTCCTTTGTTTTCTTTTAGTTTGCACCTAATTTCAACCTGGACTTCAGATTGCAAGGATGTGGCACAGGACTTGACAGCCTTTGCAGGACAGGACTAAAAAGACTGAAGCAAAGAGCTAAGTGTGCTAGTGCATGTGACTGTGCTCATGAAACTGCAATGGGCTCTTTCCAACAATTGTTTGATGTTAATTCTGATATGTTTAGTCTTCGTGTTCATGGGAGCACGTACATGTTTGTTCTGAAGGGAAATGTGAAGGGAAACACCTTTACATGTGAAGGTGTTTAAACAGAACCTTCAGCCAGTTTGAGGAAAGTGTGCAGTCATCGTTTACCCTAAAATCCCCATTCCCATCCAGAATCTCTCCCTAACTCTCAATCCTGTTACCCTAAAATCCCTCTACCTATCCACTCATCGAGATCCTAACCCTCCTTCCCCGCTCTGGTTAAAGAGGCCTGTGTAAGCTTTGACTTCTAGGCACTTAGACCATTGAGGGGGTGGTTGGTACCACGTCGCTCGTGTGCCTAGGACCTGGGCACCCTGACAGAAGCACAAGCCCACGTAATATTCAGGCGCCTGAGTGGCGTAGCCATCCCCATCACTGTCATGGAGGAGATTGCCAAGGTCTTGCAAGACCTACACGGCGAGTTGGCAGCGTCCAGACAGGACTATGCCACACTGTCTGCGCAGGTACGTAGCCTGGCCGCCCAAACAGCACCCTTGCCTGGTCATACACCAGTACAGGTACAAGTCACCCCAGAGGCCCTGGTTCCTCTGGCGCCACCAGAGCGGTATGCGGGAGACCCACAGAAATGTTCCACCTTTATCACGCAATGCCGCCTCCATTTCCTTACGAAGCCGGCAGCATTCCGGTCCAATCAGTCTAGGACAGCATTCGTGATCTCCTACCTCACCGGAGATGCTGCAGCATGGGCAAACCCCTTAGCCCAAAAAGACAATACAATCTTATATGATTGGGACGAGTTTCTCTGTGAATTCGAGAAATTATTTAATCGTAGGGCCGCCACTTTATGTAAGGATCGGGAATTGCTGACCCTGAGGCAAGGAAATAAGGAGCTAGTGACTTATGTCACCCAATTCAACCGATTGGTAGCCGAAGCCGTGTGGCCACGCGACAAATGTATGTCTCTATTCTATCAGGGACTGAGGGATGACATAAAGGATCTTATCGCCCAAGTCGACCCCCAACCCCAAGAATGTTCGGATATGATTGATCTGGCCATGCCGTTAGATCACCGTCAGACGGAACGATGGGGGACAGGAAAAAAGGGGAGTCGCGTCCTGTGGCAAGGTTTGACCAATTTAAAGGGACCCGAGGGTCAATGGACAAGTCCGATGGAGACGAGTCGATGCAAATCAGGTCGGTTCGAGGTCCCCTATCCAAAGAGGAAAAAGAACGGAGGAGGAAAGATGGTGTTTGCATGTATTGTGGGAAGTCTGGACATTTTGTTTGTGAATGCCCCACAAAGCCCAAGACTCAGGGAAACGCCTCGGCTCTTCGGTAGTGGGGGTCACCCGGTCAAGCCTAACTAATTGCAGGGCCCCAATTGACGGTAGTCCTAATTTTGCCCCACACGTTTCATTAAGGGGGTGTCTTGGGTTTCGGGGAGTATCAAAAGAGGTCACCATGTTGATCGACTCAGGGGCAACGGGTTATTTCATAGATACCCAGTTTGCGGCTAAGTTGGGTATTCCTATCCAGTCAAAGGCGAAGCCTGAACCCGTACGTGCTGTCGATGGTACACCTCTGTGCTCTGGACCCATCACACATAATACTCACTTAGTGTCCTTGAGTTGTGGAGTTGGGCATTGGGAATTTATTACCTTTGATCTAATTGCTGCCCCGCAATTCCGCCTTATTTTAGGGTTGCCTTGGCTGAGAAAACATAATCCTCAGATTTGTTGGACATCCGGTTTGACAAAATTTAGCTCTCCTTACTGTCGAGAACATTGTGAGCGGCCGGTGGCCGCGACCCCCCAAGTCGCAAGCGTTACAGGAGTCCAATCCGAGGTACGCTCAGAAGAACTACCCGTAGAGTATTCTGATTATGTAGATGTCTTCAATAAGAAAGCCGCAGAAACCCTGCCCCCACATCGGCCATTTGATTGCCGGATAGACCTAGAGCCAGGGGCAACATTACCATGCAGCCATATATACACCTTGACTGAGGCTGAGAACGAGCACCTCTGGGAGTACATAACAGCCAATTTACAGAATGGCTTTATTAGACACTCTAATTCGCCGGTATCTTCCCCTCTGTTCTTCGTACCGAAGAAGTCCGGGGAACTTCGGACTTGTATAGATTACCGCGGGGTGAATCGGATAACCATCAAAAACCGTTACCCACTTCCACTCATTCCAGTCCTTCTAGATCAGGTTAGGGACGCGATCATCTATACTAAACTGGATCTTTGTAGGGTTTACCATCTAGTGCGGGTGCGTGAAGGTGACGAGTGGAAAACCGCCTTCCGAACAAAATTCGGATTGTATGAATACCAGGTTATGCCATTCGGTCTATGTAACGCACCTGCTGCCTTCCAACATTTCCTAGATGAAGTTCTTCGAGAATATTTTGACATATGTGCCGTCGTGTACATAGATGACATCCTCATTTATTCTCACAGTCTTGAAGATCATGTCCAACATGTACGCGCTGTTTTACAAAAGTTAAGAGAATACCATCTTTACGCCAAACTAGAGAAATGTGAATTCCACCGGACTACAGTGGAATTCTTGAGGTACTATCTTACTCCAACACGCGTACAAATGGATCAGAAAAAGGTACAGGCCATTCTGGATTGGGCCCCACCAGCCAATGTAAAAGATGTGCAATCCTTCCTGGGATTTGCAAATTTCTATAGACGGTTTGTCAAGAATTTCTCTGAGCTGGTTACTCCAATCACGAGACTTCTACGTAAAGGCTGCCAGTTTGTTTGGGACGTCTTGGCTGAGCAGGGATTTCAACGGCTCAAGAAGGCCTTTGCCGACACACCAGTATTAAAACATCCAGACTTGTCCCAGCCATTTGTGGTGGAAACTGACGCTTCCAGCTATGCGCTAGGGGCCGTTCTCTCCCAACGGGATCCTCAGACGGGCCTCTTACACCCAGTAGCCTACTACTCTAGGAAACTGCTCCCCGCAGAAGTTAATTACATCATAGCAGACAGGAAACTATTGGCCATAAAGGCAGCTTTTGGCGAGTGGCAGCACTATTTGATGGGGGCATGTCACACAGTGACGGTTATCACCGACCACCGCAACCTTCAGTTCATTAGAACTGCCAAGACCTTGAGCCCACGTCAGCTGCGTTGGGCCCAATATTTCGCAGAGTTTGATTTTATTATCACATACAGACCAGGAGCGAACAATCGGAAAGCTGACGTTTTGTCCTGCTACCCGGACAAGGTCTCTGAGGAAATAGAAACTGTGTCTCGGTCAATAGTCTCCCCGGCACAAATAGTGGGTTTAACTACCAACATTTTTGAGAGCATCCAAAAGGAACTTTCCATGTATGACCTTCACCAATGGTGCAAACAGGACCCTCAGCACACCGTTATGGATGGGCTCCCATATCATGGGCAATCTTTGTATTTGCCTACACTTCACCTACGAGAAAAAGCGATGTCATGGTGCCATGATTCCTCCCTAGCGGGTCATCCCGGTAAGGCAAAAACTTTAGAATTGGTGGGGAGACATTTTTGGTGGCCAAAGTGGCGGCTTGATATCCAGCAATACGTACGACAGTGTGCAGTATGTGCGCGGAATAAAGCCGATCACCAGAAACCAGTGGGCCTCCTACGTCCCCTGCCAACACCTACTACTCCATGGCATACAGTCACCATGGACCTAATAGTCGAATTCCCACAAGTGCAGGGCTACAACTCCATACTGGTGGTAGTGGATGCCTTTTCTAAAATGGCCCATTTCATCCCCTGCAAAGGGGTTCCAACAGCCAAAGAAATTGCTGAATTATTCCTGCAAAATGTGGTTCGGCTTCATGGCCTTCTGTGCCGTATATTCACAGACAGGGGTCCACAGTTCACCTCCAGGTTCTGGCGCGAATTTTGCAACATCATTGGTATGGAAGTTCGGTTATCCTCAGGACATCATCCCGAGACGACGGCCAAACCGAACGCGTGAACCAAGGGCTTGAACAGTTCCTGCGTTGCTTGGCCGCAGGACGAGAGACAACATGGGTTCAACACACTTGGCTAGCACAATTGGCATATAACAATGCTGTTCATTCTTCCACAAAACGATCCCCGTTCTTCTGCTTGTATGGAAGACATCCACAGATTTTACCTTCATCCGTCCCAGCAGCAGAAGCGGCACTGCCTACATTATCAGGACAACGGATCGGAATAGAGCAGGTTTGGAAGGAGGTGCAGGATAATCTCGTAAAAGCCAAAAAAACATACAAAGCCTATTTGGTGTGGTTGTCCACCCGAAATTTACAATTAGAGGGACCCAAAAAATTACAACCTCGCTATCTAGGCCCGTTCAGCATTGAAAAAGTAATTAACCCAGTAGCGGTATGACTGGCCCTACCATCCCAGATGAAATCCATCCTACTTTCCATACGTCACTTTTGAAGCCAGCCCCGCCTGGGGTACGCACTCAAAAAACACCCCCAGTACTTGTACAGGGGGAGCCGGAGTATGAGGTCCGAGCAATTTTGAACTCTAAAAAATGAAAGAATTGCCAAATCTATTATTTGATTGACTGGGTGGGGTATGGACCTGAAGACCGCTCCTGGGAACCCTCACACCATGTACATGCCCCACGATTGCTGCGCACTTTCCACAAAAACTACTCTGAGAAACCTGGGGGACCTGCCTTCCGTGGGAGGGGGAGTGCTGTCAGGGGTAAGGCTGGCCTTAGGCCAAGTACTATTGGGGCTGTGGGGCCAGGGACCATGAAGAAACCCAGATCCAGAGGGTTCCTGTACTTTAAAGGGCTGTTGTGCCCTTTCTGCAGACTAATTCAGCGTTCATGCCGCCGGAACTACAATACCCAGCAGGCTTTGCGGGCCCGCGAGCCAATGGGAAGCCGCGCTGGGTGTGGTGCGCGACGAATGTGCATGCGCAAGCCCCAAGGCATGGGGCTTGTGCTTGAGAAGCCGAGGAGTGAGGACGTGAGCCCAGCAGCTCCCCGGAATCCACACGCGAGGGGCCCAGAGCCTCTGGAACAGCGATCCGGCCCCTCGCAGAGAAAAGATAAGTACCGCTCAGCTCAAGCAGTCCCTGAGACCCTTAGGGGAAGCGCAGGGGGCATTTCCCGACCCCTTCAGAGCCCCTGCGCACCACGTAGAAGCTAAGTGGGCGGGTTCACGGGAGTCATATTGGCACATGTGTGAAAGTCAAGAAAGAGAGTGTTTATAATTCTATTTACATTCGTCTCGCGGAGAATACGCCGGAAAGGCGCATGAGACGGAAAAGTATAACTTAAGGCACCCGGTTTGAAGAAAGACTGTGTTTGGGCAAACCGTAAAACCCTGGTCTGAAGAAAGACCGCGTTTGGGCAAAACCGCAAAACCTGGAATTAGCAATCCACGCGCGGCAGCGCACCCATAGCAACTTGAGATTCTTGGAGCACACTAAGTGCTGAATGCGTGTTGTACGAGTGAATGGGAGTGAGAGACCGACAGAGCTAAAAAGCATACGCTAATGCTTGTCCTTTGTTTTCTTTTAGTTTGCACCTGATTTGAAACTGGACTTCAGATTGCAAGGACGTGGCACAGGACTCGACAGCCTTTGCAGGACAGGACTAAAAAGACTGAAGCAAAAAGCTAAGTGTGCTAGTGCATGTGACTGTGCTCATGAAACTGCAATGGGCTCTTGCCAACAATTGTTTGATGTTAATTCTGATATGTTTAGTCTTCGTGTTCATGGGAGCACGTACATGTTTGTTCTGAAGGGAAATGTGAAGGGAAACACCTTTACATGTGAAGGTGTTTAAACAGAACCTTCAGCCAGTTTGAGGAAAGAGTGGACTCATCGTTTACCCTAAAATCCCCATTCCCATCCATAATCTCTCCCTAACCCTCAATCCGGTTACCCTAAAATCCCTCTACCTATCCACTCATCGAGATCCTAACCCTCCTTCCCCGCTCTAGTTAAAGAGGCCTTTGTAAGCTTTGACTTGCAGGCACTGAGACCATTGAGGGGGTGGTTGGTACCACGTCGCTCCTGTGCCTAGGACCTGGGCACCCTGACAGAGAGGGTGTGCATAAACAGCTACAATGCCCCATACAACTCCCCACAGTTCCCCATTGATCAAAACAAAACATCCCCGGGAATCCGGCCATGCCTCTATGAGTTTAAGAAGAAAGGCATTTTGTAATTCGTTCTAGTGAAGAATTTACATTCCAATCCCGCCAGGTGAGTTTCTGTGAGCAGGGCGAAATCTAGTGAGTACCTATTAAGAGACTGCTACACCAGCCTGCGTTTGCTACTGGAGCACAGCACGTTCACATTCCCATGTCAACAAAGAAACCGCCCCATCATGCGCCATCCTCCCCGAAAACCCAAATCAGAGGTCGCACATTGGGAGGACCCCCTCCTCCATACAACCTCCTGGAGGTGAAGATGTTCCTACTCAACCCCCACCTCATGCAACCTGGCCAAGCATTATAAGTAAATCAACCAAGAAATACTTTCCTAACTCCTTCCACCACGCACTTCACCCATAACTGAAGCACTTGTTAAAAAAGATTGATCATGCCAGAGTAAACTGAAACCAAGCAACCAGAGCAGGTCATTGCTTCATCCATTGTCTGTCGTCTGTCGATCTTTCCCATTGTCCTCAAACAGCACTGGCACCTGTGAGTTCAGTGGAGTAGAGGATGACACCTGCTCCCAAACCAGTTGCAGGACTCCTTTCTTCAATGATCCAACTGGCTGGGGCTGGATTTGAGTCACAAACCAATCCCATGCCTCTCGTGAACTATTGAAGAGCAGAACCTTTGCCCCATTATACACCTTCAGTTGCGCAGGAAAAAAGAGGGCATATCTGATGCCATGAGAAATCAGCTTCTTCTGTGTGTAGTCAAAGGCTTGCAGCACTAGCTGTGCAATCCGGGAAAAATCCAATCCTAGAACTGTTATTAAGCCTCACTGGTAATGCACAGTGGGCAACGACCCAATCTGCTCTCTATAGTGCCAGAGACACCAGGGAAATGTGTGCCAATAATTGGCACCCACGGTCACCACCCTATTCAAAAGTTCCCAGGATAAAGGAAAAATCTCAGCAAGCAGACTCTTTCAGCAGCCCCAGGTTTGAAATGGCCTCCCAGAATGTGGGAGGGCCCACAATGTCTCTCCAAGCACCCTGTTAATTACTGCTGTTCTACAGTAGGGAGCGGTAGGTGATGGCAGGTCAAAGAGTCTGTGGAGCCGATGGCTAAAGGAGAGCTGGTCTGGAGGGGAACATAAAGATAAGCAAATGGGTAGAGAAAGACCCCCACCAGTCTGTCTCCACTCGTGCACAACGAGTGCCTGCAGCTATTAGCTGCGCCGTGTGCCGCGCACTGGGCCGGCTGCCACATGAGGTATCAGTGGGCCGCTCTCATGGGACCGCTCACCCCTGTAAGGACCTCATGGTGGCAACAGTAAAGACAGACAGAAGTGATTGATCATAGTTCAAGGGTTTTTATTAAACTGTATGCAGGTTGTAAAAATGCCTAATCTAAACCTAAATCTAAAATGGGAGCAAGCGTCGACCATCAAATAAAAATAAGGCAGTCCTAGTGGCGTTGTGTCAAATAAAAAAGGACTTATACTAAGAAACCTATTGCCAAGCCTTACAACTAATACAAAAAGGGTGTGGGATGGTTTTCAAGAAAAGGAAGAAGTGTTCACAAATAATGTCAGGATGCGGTAGCTTGAGTCTCCCTTCCCCAAGTTTTGAGCACGGGGTAGTTGGAATCTTGGAGCACAGCACACACTTGGGTTTTCCCAGCACACGTCGACAGTACTGTTCCAGTCTATCAGGAGACTTTATGGCCAAGTCTTTTTTTCCTTGAAAGTCTCTTGCCTTCGGGAGTCTGATGTGTTCAAACAACAAAACAACAGTTCATTCAACAAAATGAAAGTTAGCTTCCTGGTTTTACTCAGGGTGAGGATTCTTCAGCCCTGGGTCCCGCTCTTCTGGGCGCTGACCGCTGCTCTTCTTGGTGTTGGGTGATAGCTTTTGCCTCTCTGGATCTTCCTCTTCTGGGCTTGGATCATAAAACAGTTCCTATCTGTATCAGGGCTTTCGGTGGTTGTGCCTCCTGGTTCTGAGGGCCTGATAGGTTTTCAAATAACACACAAAGTTCTGATCCACATAGTTCTTGGGTGATGGATTCACCCCTGGGTCCCCCTTTTCTGGGCACAGACCCTTCTTTCACCAATCTTAATGTCTTTTAAACAGTTCCAGTGGACATCCCTCGGCCGGGTTCACGTTTGTCAGCACACTGTTTCTTGGGACTTTAGACTTTGCCCCTTCCTTGTCAGCATCCCTCTTCCGGGTTCACTCTTGCCAACTTCACATTCACATTAACTTTAAATGTTAGCAGGATTCACTTCCCTTGCTTTCTCATCTGACGGGATTCACTTCCCTTGCTTTCTTTATAGTTCTTAGGTCAAAGGCTTATGACTGTATGGGGATTTTGCTTGACCTCCTGTATGACCACTTTCATCTATCTTGGCGGCTCTCCTATGGCCTTCTGGTATCTTATCCGTAGTTTTACTCAGATGGGGATGGACCAGGGTTTCTCAGAGCAGCACCCACGTGGTGCCGGTCCCCTTCTGCAGATGGTCTCCCCCTTTTCAATCTTATAGTTCTTTGAACTTCTTTCGTTCTGCTACTTTGCGACTTTCATTCACCACAGCCCGGTTCTTATCGGTTCTCCACTCGCCGCACTAGCTGTGATGAACCGATTGGCTTCCCTCATAGCTTGACCCAACACTGGTACCACGGAAGCAGGAGTCTCCCTCGCTCCAGCTTATCAGCATGGACATGCTGCGTGTACCGTTGACATCTGTGTCAACACGCTTGGGCTATTGTCCTCGGTCTTACGATTCCTTCTGCAGAGGTTTCGTGGGGTTTTGTCGAAAAGGGCAAGGTCGTGTCTCCCCTCGTCTGCCTCTCGATATTCGCTGCCTTTCTCCTCCTCTTGAACTGCCGGGTCTGATTAGCTGCCTCGTCGTGCGGTCTGCCTTGCTCGTACTGTGCTCTCTTGCTCCAAGTTTTATCCCTATGGGGAAAGTAAAGGACTGTCAGGTGTGTGTGATTCTGATTAATTGGCTGACTCTGTCTGAGCCTTGTGTCGAAACATGTCATGTAAACAGGTTTATGAGTCAGTCTCCTTCTTTTGTGGGGCAAAAGGGTGTTCAGGTCGGAAAGGGAGGTTAGAGTGTCAGATTGTTCTATGCGGTAGGATGGGATAACAGTGCTTTATGGAATTACAATCCTTTTATTAGAGGGGTTTTTGGTAAATTCGGAAGTGTGGGGTTTGAAGGGGTTTTGAAATGAGTAGGAGGGTTTGTGAGGAAAACGGGAATAGCTAGGATTGTGAAATAAACAAGAGAGATTGTGGGAATGGTAGTATTTTGCCTGAGCAGGTTGGAAGGGAGTGTAATAATACTCAGAGGGATGGACAGAAAATGACTGGGAGTATTCGGGTAAGGAGTAGGGAAACAGGGAGTCTGAGATGGATAATCTTTGGGTGCAAGCAGTTTGCAGATGTTAGGGGCTTGGCTCTGGATGGAGGGGTCTTTTGATCTGGGTAGGAGAGATGTAATGGTAGGCGGCAAGGTAGAGGTGTTGTGTCCTACAAAAGCCTCCGAGATTTTGTCCTCCTCTCCTTTTCCCTCTGTACAATACTGTGTCTCCCTTGGGTTATTAACCTGAGTACAACCTCGGTTCCCCCATCCAGGTGAGCCTTTTCGCTCTCTCTCCCCTAGAGTTGGGATCTGAGCGGATCAGCCCTTCATTGGCCACCTAAATAAGGGTTTCTCGAGGTTCGTTATGTGAGATACCCTCAGGTATTTCCCACCTCCAACGGCGAGTGCTGAGGCTCCAGCCTCTGCCCGCAGCCTCTCTGGGATGGCCGCAGGTCCTGGCAGCTATTGCGTCTTTGTTGCCGCTCTCCAGGATTCTGTGCGACTGCCTAGTGCAAGGAAAACACCAACGGCTCTGGAGCAAGATGGTCCCTGCTCCCGAAAGGCAGCAGAGTGGAGCTAGAACACTCTGCTAACTCGGTCTGTACAATAAGTAAGAAAAAAACAATAATTCAAGCTAGGACCTTATCAGGATATTGGCAGCCTTACAGAACACTGAAAGCTCACGTCGTCATCCTCTGGCTGCTCCGCAGCGCTCCCAGGTTGGACGTCTTGTGCGGCAAGAACTGATTGAGAATTTCTTTTAAGGACATATTGTGTCACATTCCTCACACAGTTGTATATAGTAACATAGCAAATCTGTCACACCCACTGTGAGAAAACCATGGTGGCAACAAATAAGACAGACACAAGTGATCACAGTTCATGGGTGTTTATTGAAAGATGAATGCTGCACGCAGGTTGGAAAAATGCCTAATCTAAACCTAAATATAAGATGGGAGCAAGCGTCGACCATTAAATGTAAGATAAGGCAAACCAAGTGGCATTGCGCCAAAATAAAAGGCCTATGCTAAGAAACCTACTGTCAAACCTCCCAACTAATACAAAAAATGGGTGCGGGATAGTTCTCAAGAAAAGAACAAAGTATTCTCAAATAATAGGTCAGGATGTGGTAGCCTGGGCCTCCCTTCCCCACTTTTAGTGCACAGGTTAAGATGGGAGTTTGGAGCACAGTACAGTCTCTGGCTTCTCCAGCACGAGACAACAGTTCCAATGGCAGTTCTCAGGACTGTCGATGGCCAAGTTTCATTTCACTTGAAAAGTCTCTTGCCTTCGAGGACCTGTCGTGTTCAAATAACAAAACAAAAGTTCTTTTAACAAATGAAAGTTCGCTTCCAATGTTTGCTTGGTGATGGGTTCACCCATGGGTCCCCCTCTTCTGTGCGCTGACCCTTCTCAATTGTTTAGCACTGTTTTGACATAGGGTGATGGCTGCACCCCTGGATCTCCCTCCCTCGGGCTCGGACACCTCTTATTCACATTCCCTTCACATTCAAGTGTTACAGGATTCCTGTTCCTCGTTTTCTCTCAATACGGGATTCATTTCCCTTGCTTTCTCTCAATGCACGATTCACTTCCCTTGCTTTCACATAGGTTATAGATCAAATTCTTTTGATTGTACAGGGCTTTTGCTTGACCCTAAGTATTATCACTTTGAACTATTCCGCTGTCTCTCTTATGGCCTTCTGGTATCTGTAGTTTCTCTCATATGGGGCTCGACCAGAGTCTCTCGAGTTAGCACCCACATGGTGCCGGTTTCCCTCTGCAGCTGGACTCCCCTTCAAAACTTGTTACAGTTCTTTCAGAGTTCATAGCACTTTGGTTCAAACTTTTCAGGTTTCACTCAACACAGCCCAGTTCTTATTGTTTTCCCTTTCGACTCACCGGCTGCGATGAACCGCTTGGCTTTTCTTCTTCATTGGAGCCAAGGCTGGTACCACGTTCGCGGCAGCTTCCCTTGCTCCTGCTTATGGGCATAGGCTTGCCCCGTGCACCGTTGACATCTGCTGCAAGACACTTGTGCTATTGCTCATGGCCTTAGGCTCTCTTCCACAAAAGGTTCTGCGGGTCTGGGTCGAAAAGGGCAAGGTCACTTCTCTCCTTGCCATCCTCTCGATTCCTGCCGCCTTTCTCCTTCTTTTGAACTGCTGCACCTGCTTAGCTGCCTCGTTGCGATGTCTGCTGTGTTCGTACTGTGCTCTCTGGCACCACATTTTAACCTTGGGGGGATGAGAAAGGGTTGTCAGGTGTGTGTGATTCTGATTAATTGCATGACTTTACCTGAACCTTTTTTTGGGACATGTCAGGTAAACGGCTCTGGTGTTAGTCCGTTGTTTAGTGTGTCGTACAAAAGTGTCCATGTCGGAAAAGGGGGGTGGGGTAGTGGTTTCGAATGTCCCAAGTGGTAAGATGGGGAAAAGGTGTTGAAAGAAAGGAGATATGGCGTCCTACCCGTCAGTGTCCCACTCCCACGAGGACCCCCCCATCCAGGTGATCCTGCCTCACTGGTCTACTCCCAGGAACTGAATCCAATAGCGAAGGCCGTGTCCTGGTCACCTGGATGACAGATCCCCGGGGGCCATCCAGGAGACACCTTCAGGTTACTCACATGCCCTTCCTCCATACGATGCAGCCACATTTGCTTCAAGAAAATCCACGTTTCCCTGGTCCTTTCCTTTCTGATGTTCCACAGTGAAACAATAGGGTTGTAGGTGTAGAAACCATTGCATGACCCGAGGGTTGGACTCTTTACATTGGTTAATCCAAACTAAGGGTGTATGGTCGGTGACCAGTGTAAACCTTCGACCCAATAGGACATATCTAAGATGGATAATGGCCCACTTGATGGCTAGGGCCTCTAGTTCTACCACAGAGTCGTTTTTTTCACGTGGGAATAATTTGTGACTGATGTAAGGTATGGGGTGTTCTAATACGTCGCAATTTTGGGACAAGGTGGCTCCTAACCCTGTAAGAGAGGCATCTGTCTGAAGCACAAACTCATTCGAAAAATCAACTACCTTTAGGCTTGGGTTATGGCATAATGTCTGCTTTAACCCCTTAAGTGCCAAGGGCGAGGTATCTCGTCCTTGGAATTCCCTCCAGAATGCCAAGGACGAGATAGCTCATCCTTTTTGGCACTCTGTTTTGAGCGCGCTCAAAACAGTAAACCAACCCCCGGGTTATGTGAGGGGGAAATCCCCCCTCACTGCCAAGGGGTTGGATTACCTTCAGTTTCACGTTGGCGTGCGTAAAGCATGTCGACGTGAAAGTGAAAGTAATTTTCACTGCAGCAGCCATTTCGGGCTGCTGCGGTGAAAATGCAAGGTGAGTGTTCAGCTTTCTCCCCCTCGATCTCCGGCTGTATTTCAAGCCGGAGATCGAGGGAGGTGTCGTTGGAAAGGGGAGATTCTCCCCTTTCCAACGACACCCTTTGTGACAGCATTGCTGGGTGCGGACCGGGCACAGAGTGCTCGATCCGCGCCCAGCAATGCCACTGGACCACCAGGGATGCGTTTGTGATGTGGGGAGTGAGGGGGGCTGCTTACAGTAAGCAGCCCTTTCCCCCCCAGCCCCAAAGCATGGGGGCACATATGTGCACAACCCTGGGGGCATGTGGCTGATCATCTGAGACCAGGGAAGGGGGAAAAAAAATCCCCCAAAAAATGAAATGGAACGGGGATGGGGGTGGGCGTGGGGGCCCCACCCGGGATTTTTTTTGCCCCCCTGAAAGGGTGGTGGCCCTCCCCCTCCCACACCAAGTGGAATGGGGGGCCACCCCTTGTAGCCCTCCCTGGGGGCAGATTGCTGCCCCCAGGCAGGAGTACATGAGGTGGCCCCCCCATCCAATTGGAGGGGGGCACCAGAAATAAGTGTGGAGGCCCCCCAAAGGATGGGGCCTGCAGGTTAGGGCCCCCTGGGGGCAGATGGCTGATCATCTGCACCCAGGAAAGGGGGCAAAAAGAAATGAAAAAAATGAGATTCCGGTGGGAGTGGGGGGCCACTAGCCACCAGGGATTTATTTGATAGAAAATGGGGGTGGCCCTCTCCCCATCACCGCAAGGGGAAATGGGGGCACCCCTTTTAGCCCCCCCGGGGGGCAGATATCTGCTACTAGGAAGGGGCATCTGACTCCAGGGAGGGCTGCATGAGATACCCCCCTCTTATCTGCCCCCAGGGAGGGCTACATGAGATGTGCCGCCCCTCCAATTGGGGCGGGGGTGGAGAGGTGCACCCCCATTTACATTAGAAAATTCCCAGTGGTGTAGGGAGACCCTCAGCCTCCGCTAAAGGGCAGCCTGCCATTTTGAATTATTTTCTTTGTTTACTAAAATTGCCTTGGCACAGAGGGGCACATTGGTGTGCCAATCTGGCCCTGGGGTGCCCAAGCCTTACTGCCCCACCACTGGGGGGCCTGTCCCACAATTTTTGGGGGCCATCTCCCCCCACCCCAAATGGAGGTGGGGTGTACCTCACACAGCCATTTGTAGGAGGCCCAGGGAGGACTGCATGAGGTGCCCCTGCCACCCATTTGGGGTTAGGGGGGAGAGGGCCTCCAAAAATTGTGGGACAGGCCCCCAGTGGGCGGGGCAGTAAGGTTTGGGCACCCCGGGCCAGATTGGCACACCAATGTGCCCCTCTGCACCAAGGGGAGCTGGGCTACCAAAGGAAAAAAGTGAAAATGGTGGAAAGCATTTTAGGGGAGGCTGTGGGGCACCCCAAAGGGACGGGGAATTTTCTAATGGGATGGGGCATTGACCCCCCCACCCACAATGGAGTGGGTGCCATGTCATGCAGCCCTCCCTGGGACCAGATATCTGCTCCTAGGAAGGGACGCCTGAGCCCAGGGAGGAGTGCAGGACAGCCCCCCCCTTATCTGCCCGCTGGGAGGGCTACATGAGATGCGCCACCCCTCCAATTGGGGTGGGGGTGGAGAGGTGCACCCCCTTCACATTAGAAAATTCCCCAGCGGTGTAGGGTGCCCCTCAGCCCCCGCTAAAGGGCAGCCTGCCATTTTGAATTATTTTCTTTGTTTACTAAACTTGCCTTGGCGCAGAAGGGCACATTGGTGTGCCAATCTGGCCCCGGGGTGCCCAAACCTTACTGCCCCACCCACTGGGGGGCCTGTCCCACAATTTTAGGGGGCCCTCTCCCCCCGCCCCAAATGGAGGGGGGTGTGCTTCACGCAGCCGTTTGTAGGAGGCCCAGGGAGGCCTGCATGAGGTGCCCCCGCCACTCATTTGGGGTGAGGTGCGACAGGGCCCCCAGAAATTGTGGGACAGGCCCCCCAGTGGGTGAGGCAGTAAGGTTTGGGCACCCCGGGCCAGATTGGCACACCAATGTGCCCATCTGCGCCAAGGGGAGTTGGGTTACCAAAGGTAAAAAGTGAAAATGGTGGAACGCATTTTAAATGGCACTGTGGGGCACACCAAAGGGACAGGGAATTTTCTAATGGGATGGGGCGTTGACACCCACCCCCCACCCGTAATGGAGTGGGTGCCATGTCATGCAGCCCTCCCTGGGACCAGATATCTGCTCGTAGGAAGGGACGCCTGAGCCCAGGGAGGAGTGCAGGACAGCCCCCCCCATATCCGCCCCCAAGGAGGGCTACATGAGAGGCGCTGCCACTCAAATTGGAGTGGGGGTGGAGAGGTGCCCCCCCTTCACATTAGAAAATTCCCCAGCGGTGTAGGGTGCCCCTCAGTCCCCGCTAAAGGGCAGCCTGCCATTTTGAATTATTTTCTTTGTTTACTAAACTTGCCTTGGCGCAGAAGGGCGCATTGGTGTGCCAATCTGGCCCGGGGTGCCCAAACCTTACTGTCCCACCCACTGGGGGGCCTGTCCCACAATTTTATTGGGCCCTCTCCCCCGCCCCAAATGGAGGGGGGTGTGCCTCAGGCAGCCGTTTGTAGGAGGCCCAGGGAGGCCTGCATGAGGTGCCCCCGCCACTCATTTGGGGTGAGGTGCGAGAGGGCCCCCAAAAATTGTGGGACAGGCTCCCCAGTGGGTGGGGCAGTAAGGTTTGGGCACCCCAGAGCCAGATGGGCACACCAATGTGCCCCTCTGCGCCAAGGGGAGTTGGATTACCGAAGGTAAAAAGTGAAAATGGTGGAACGCATTTTAGAGGGCACTGTGGGGCACACCAAAGGGACAGGGAATTTTCTAATGGGATGGGGCGTTGACCCCCACCCCCCACCCGCAATGGAGTGGGTGCCATGTCATGCAGCCCTCCCTGGGACCAGATATCTGCTCATAGGAAGGGACGCCTGAGCCCAGGGAGGAGTGCAGGACAGCCCCCCTTATCTGTCCCCAGGGAGGGCTACATGAGATGCACTGCCCCTCCAATTGGGGTGGGGTGGAGAGGTGCACCCCCCTTCACATTATAAAATTCCCCAGCGGTGTAGGGCGCCCCTCAGCCCCCGCTAAAGGGCAGCCTGCCATTTTGAATTATTTTCTTTGCTTACCAAACTTGCCTTGGCGCAGAGGGGCACATTGTTGTGCCAATCTGGGCCCAGGTTCCCAAACCTTACTGTCCCACCCACTGGGGGGACTGTCCCACAATGTTTGGGGGCCCTCTCCCCACACCCCAAATGGAGGGGGGGTGTACCTCACGCAGCCTTTGTAGGAGGCCCAGTGAGGCCTGCATGAGGTGCCCCTGCCACCCATTTGGGGTGAGGTGCGAGAGGGCCCCCATAAATTGTGGGACAGGCCCCCCAGTGGGTGGGGCAGTAAGGTTTGGGCACCCCGGGGCCAGATTGGCACACCAATGTGCCCCTCGTGGGTTACCAAACGTAAAAAGTGAAAATGGTGGAACGCATTTTAGGGGGGGCTGTGGGGCACCCCAAAGGGACGGGGATTTTCTAACGGGATGGGGCGTTGATCCCCCCACCCGCAATGGAGTAGGTGCCATGTAGTGAAGCCCTCCCTGGGACCAGATATCTGCTCCTAGGAAGGGATGCCTCAGCCCAGGGAGGAGTGCAGGACAGCCCCCCCCTTATCTGCCCCCAGGGTGGGATACATGAGAGGCGCTGCCACTCCAATTGGGGTGGGGGTGGAGAGGTGCACCCCCTTTACATTATATAATTCCCCAGCGGTGTAGGGAGCCCCTCAGCCCCCGCTAAAGGGCAGCCTGCCATTTTTAATGATTTTCTTTGTTAACCAAACTTGCCTTGGCGCAGTGGGGCACATTGGTGTGCCAATCTGGCCCCGGGGTGCCCAACCCTTACTGTCCCACCCACTGGAGGGCCTGTCCCACAATTTTTAAGGGGCCCTCTCCCCCCCACGCCAAATGGAGGGGGTGTACATCACGCAGCCATTTGTAGGAGGCCCAGGGAGGCCTGCATGAGGTGCCCCCGCCACCCATTTGGGGTGAGGGGGGAGAGAGCCCCCACAAATTGTGGGACAGGCCCCCCAGTGGGTGGGGCAGTAAGGTTTGAGCACCCCAGTGCCAGATTGGCACACCAATGTGCCCCTCTGCACCAAGGGGAGTTGGGTTACCAAAGGTAAAAAGTGAAAATGGTGGAACGCATTTTAGTGGGCTCTGTGTGGCACCCCAAAGGGACAGGGAATTTTCTAACGGGTTGGGGCATTGACCCCCGACCCACAATGGAGTGGGTGCCATGTCATGCATCCCTCCCTGGGACCAGATATCTCCTCCTAGGAAAGGATGCCCGAGCCCAGGGAGGAGTGCAAGACAGCCCCCCCCCTTATCTGCCCCCAGGGAGAGCTACATGAGAGGCGCCACCACTCCAATTGGGGTGGGGGTGGAGAGGTGCACCCCCCTTCAAATCATAAAATTCCCCAGCGGTGTAGGGTGCCCCTCAGCCCCAGCTAAGGGGCAGCCTGCCATTTTTAATTATTTTCTTTGTTTACCAAACTTGCCTTGGCGCAGAGGAGCACATTGGTGTGCCAATCTGGCCCGGGGTGCCCAAACCTTACTGCCCCACCCACTAGGGGGCCTGTCCCACAATGTATGGGGGCCCTCTCCCCTCGCCCCAAATGGAGGGGGTGTACCTCACACAGCTGTTTGTAGGAGGCCCGGGGAGGCCTGCATGAGGTGCCCCCGCCACCCATTTGAGGTGAGGGGGGAGAGGGCCCCCAAAAATTGTGGGACAGGCCACCCAGTGGGTGGGGCAGTAAGGTTTGGGCACCACGGGGCCAGATTGGCACACCAATGTCCCCCTCTGCGCCAAGGGGAGTTGGGTTACCAAAGGTAATAAGTGAAAATGGTGGAAAGCATATTAGGGGGGGGGGCTGTGGGGCACCCCAAAGGGACGGGGAATTCTCTAATTAGATGGGGCATTGACCCCCCCAACCCCACCCGCAATGGAGTGGGTGCCATGCAGCCCTCCCTGGGACCAGATATGTGCTCCTAGGAAGGGACACCTCAGCCCAGGGAGGAGTGCAGGACAGCCCCCCCATTATCTGCCCCCAGGGAAGGCTACATGAGAGGCACCACCCCTCCAATTGGGGTGAGGGTGGAGAGGTGCACCCCCCTTCACATTATAAAATTCCCCAGCGGTGTAGGGTGCCCCTTAACCCCCGCTAAAGGACAGCCCGCCATTTTGAATTATTTTCTTTGTTTACCAAACATGCCTTGGCGCAGAGGGGCACATTGGTGTGCCAATCTGGCCCCGGGGTGACCAAACCTTACTGCCCCACCCACTGGGGGGCCTGTCCCACAATTTTTGGGGGCCCTCTCCCCCCCACCCCAAATGGGTGGTGGAGGCACCTCATGCAGGCCTCCCTGGGCCTCCTACAAACGGCTGCGTGAGGTACAACCCCCCAATAGTAAATCCATTGATTCTGAGTTCTGCAGGAAGTAACACCACCCGCCTGCAGGCGGATATGGAAACATCGGCTCTGTCATAGACGGAACCGGTGTTTCCATGGTCCCCATCCCCATGGAGTCCTATGGGACTCCATGGGAATGGGGATTTACTGAATTCTGTCTCCAGAATTACCGGGTCACCCGGGTTGTAATGCCCCAGTGATTCTGGCAATCACGGAGGCGGAATGGAATTAACGGTCCGGCGGCAGCATGCCGGTTTTTACGGCACGGCTACCGCCAGACTCGTAATGAGAATCCATATCTTTATTACTCCTTTCAGGCATCCTGCTGATTTCACATGCTCATCAATATTCCAAGTCATAAAAATGCACTGTCCATTGGGACTGCAGTAAATCCATCTTCCCATATACATCTTAAGGATCCTTGGATACAGGAATTTTGTTCCCTCAGGTGTGTGAATGCTGGCCTTTACATAGTCTCTGATTTCTTCATCTGTCAGCTCTTTGGGTTTGAATCCAGACTCAACATCAATCATGATCTTCATTCCTGTTGCTTTCTTTGCAGTCTTTTTGCACTGTGCGATTATAATCCTGACCACACAGAATCCAAACGTGATCATCAGTAACAGGGCTCCAAGGAACTTGAAAATGTTCGCCATCCATTGTGGAACCCATGAGAAGATTGATGCAAACCAGAGGTCATCAGCAATATCTTCTACTTTATCTTCCATCTTGACGTGCAAGTTTGTCAACATCGTTATTGCCTTTGTCAAGGTGCCATTCTTGTCATCATGAGAAGGTGTGAATGTGCAACACGATTCTCCGATTTTGGCACAAACACCTCCATCCATAGCTGTAATCATGTCCAGAACATATCTATTCTGAAGAGTCATAAAATGTATGGCTCTCAGTTCTTCCTTGATAGCATTGAAGCCCTTTATCATAGTATTGATTGTCTGCAAAAGTTCCCATCTGGTTATTTGTAACCACTTGGCATTCGCCATCGTCTGGATTCCCGGCATGAAGATAATAGTGAAAACAGAAGTAGTCTTGCTAAATAGTCTTTGTTCATATGGAATAGCCTCAAAAGCTTCTATCGACGTTGCTGAGAAATAATTTTCCCTCTTCATTTGATCAAGGAGTTCAATAGATCTCTTCTTTCTCAGTTGAGCATCTGCTTTCGCAAACTCGCCAATGTTCAGATCACTCTTTGTAATCACTAATGCTGCAACATGGATAATCACCATGGAACATAGTCTTCCCCAATCTCTGGGTAGCTTCATATCTGCTCTGGATCCGCAGACCCAGTAGTGGTCCATTATCACTACTGTCCCATCCTTCATTCCTGACACATCAAAGATTTGCCCACATTTTTGATTTTCTCAAACTTTTCTTGTACCATTATTTCTGAATCACAGTTCTGCACTGGCCAAAGGCACTATCTGCAATGGGCCTCCTCTGTCTTCGACCCACGTCAGCAACTTTGCAAGCCTCGGCCAGAGGTTTGCATCCTTTTTCCACACGGTATATAACTAGTTTATGATGTCCAGTTACTGCCACAGCTCTGCATACCACTATGCCTTCTTTCCAGCTATCTGGAGAAAGTACTGTTCCCCAGATCTGCAACAGGCCTCTTTCCTCGCATCTTTGTATTTATTCATCAGTCTTTCCTTGGCAATTGAGCTTTCTATTTATTTCCCATCAAATTCCTGCTCCTTTCATGCCTGGCTGTTCATATCTTATCACATGATCTCTGGTGCGTGGTATTTATCTTGTCTTTAAATCTTGAACATAGTCATCTTCTTCTGGCACTGTCCATTCAGTTTCCCCAGGCCAAAGATGCTGTTTGACCGTGGAATTGACATCTTGTTTGGCAGGGTGCAATGTGCGTTTAACAATGGGCTGTTTGGACATCTATCTCTATAGCTATGCATATCTTAGACTTTCCCATAGCATAAGGTAGGAGAGCACAAATATAACAATCCTCCTCAGAGGAGCTTTTTCCTACCTCTTTCATGTGTTGATACCACATGTTGTTCCTCAGATATGCTGTGCTGTCTAAATAATCATTTATAACTCATAATCATCTTCCCTTGCACTCCTCGTGGGTCTCTATCCTGTATAGTGAGTGTTCACCAAATTATTATGGAGTAAATAAAAAACAGGCCTTTTATCAGGAGGAATCATAGGAATACTTGTCAGAGAAATGGGTGACTTCAAATGTGTCACTGGTGTAGGGACAATCACATATGGCCTTGGCTTTCTTACAACCTCTAACTCTGCATAAGTCCTTGGAGTGGGGAGAAACAAAGGGACTTCTATCTTTCTGGAACCAATGAGGTATGCAGCATCAATCAGCAAAAATAGAAAAACAAGAACAGATGCTGTGCATATGTAAATTGTACACCAATACATGACGCCCCACCAATGATGTCTCTCCATACGTCGTTAAGTTTGCTTACTTTCTGGAACCGCATCATGCTCAATAAATCTCATTGTGCCTGTGTACTTATTTTTTAAGGAACGAAAAAACCTTTTTAATCAGGCAGTCTCATTCAATTTTCAGGTAGCTGCCGAATCTGCTCGAGTATCTCCACAAGTATCCAACTGATTGCAGGACGATTTATAGGATCTTGTAGAAACACATAAGTGTTGGTATTATGTCAAACAAGATAAGGATGAACTCGAATCAGATAATAAAAGACCACAGCATGTAAGCTGTGGGCATCATCATCAGACAGGACCATTTATGTGTCCAAAAAGAAACTCAGTGAGAAACGAATCTGGGAACTGCTCCCTTTTCCAATCATCGAAAAGCAAGTCTAGATTGGGCATTTTTGATTTACTTCAGCACTTCCTAAGGTCCAATGTCAACGAACTCCTGTGGTTCAAGAACAGTAACTTTCTCACGTCCTGCTATAATATCTATAAGGAGTGTCCAGGGGAGCCACGGTCCAAATGCACAATTGCATTTATTTATTCCACAATCTTTGCTTCTTTCTTCCTCGTCATCGATCGAGTCTGCACGCACTGAAGTGCTTCTTCTTGACTTGCTTCCGAATCGGGTGGGGGTGTTTCAGTCTCACCAGCATATGGCTTCACGTCATTCAGGTGAATACAGGCATGTTTTCCTTGAACTTTAACTGCAGATGGAGTAACTTTCTCCACTATATAAGGACCACTAAAACAAGGCTCATGCCACTTCCTTGTAAAATTGCGGATCAATATGAGATCTCCACTAAATAGTTTAGGAACAGGTACTTCTTGGTATCCAGTTGCTGAATGGTTTTCATCTGTGTCCTGAGACCGACACCTCTTACGCCTGAGTTGATCTGGAATGACAGAGATACTAGCGGTCATACATGTTAAATACACATATAGCTCATTTCCTAACAATTCTGCAGTTGTCTGAGCATCACTCCTAGTGCTTGATGGAGGAGTCAGAGGCATTCTCATTCGCCTCCCTGTTACTAATTTATGGGGTGAGATGTGGTGGTCCGACCCGGGCTGGTTTCTCAATGCATATAATGAAAGGGGCAAACAATACAGCCACCCCTTTTTCAGTGTCAATTTCAACTTGGCTATTCTCCCTTTGAGAAGGCTGTTGAGTCTCTCACATATCCCGTTCACTTGCAGATGATAAGCAGTAGAAAACGTATGTTTAATGCTAAGCAATAGACTAATTTGCTAAAACACCTCATTGACAAAATAAAGCCCATTGTCGGATCTTAGCACCTCACATACTCCCCAGCTAGGAAATACTTCTCAGACTAAAAACTTTGCAGCGCAAGTGGCATCAGGATGTGTGCATGGACCAGCTTCAATCCATATCGAAAAGGGGCACACTACCTCTATCATATACCTATATCCACTACATACCTGCAGCATATCAACATGGTCAATACGTAAATGCTGAAAAGGACCATTCGGTCAAGGAATCACTCCTCTAATTGATCGCAGTGTGCGCCCAGCAGTAAACATTTGACATACGAAACAATTTACTACATAAAATGCAACGTGTTCTAACAGGTTTGGTACAAACCAACCTTCTGCAATAGCTGCAGCGAGACTCTCCCTAGTTACATGCGCTGGGTAGTATAACCATTCTAATACTACCCTTAAGGCTACATGCATCACTGCTTTACCAGTGCTGTCTTGTCACCACAATGCCTCAGAAGGGATAAGTAACAACCCCTCCGTGTCCACAGCTCTTTTTCTTCCTGTGGAGCACTACCTTGAACTTCCATCAATTGCGTTCTCGAAAAATGATTAAAATCTTCATTTACAATCATAATTGTTACCACTTTTTCTTTCACATTAGGAGTATGAAAACTAAAAATATCAAGAGAATATGCATCCCTTTTGGCCTCTTCATCTGCGGCTTGGTTTCTGTATGAAATAAAGTCAGTTCTCTTAGTATGTGCTGCGCACTTAACTATTGCTATGGCTACTGGGAGCTGTAGTGCCTTAATAATCCTGTCCAATAATTGTATTTATTTATTCACATTTATAAAGCGCGCATCATCCCATGGGCATTGTGGCGCTGTTACAGACAAGAGACATTGTAGCTGGTTACAGGGCAAAAAGTATTAGTTACAGACAAAATGCAATCATGGCTGGTTACAGGGAGAAGCTTAGTTACAGGTCGTGTGGCAGAAAGGTTATACATGGTTGCAAGGAAGTACAATAGTGAGTCAGGAACACAAAGGGCGGGGTGAGGGATGTGCCTGTGTTAGTAGAAGAGTTTGGTTTTGAGGCCTTTGCGGAATACAATGAGGGAGGTCTCAGTCCTAAGAGCGTTGGGTAGGGAGTTCCAAAGTTTGGGAGCTAGGTGAGGAAAACCGATTCCTCCTGCTTTGGCTCTTTTGATGGGTGGGATGAATAGTTGGTTGGTGTAATGGCTTCTCTTAGGACACGGAGAGGGATCTCTGGTGATGGTTTCAGATAGGTAGGGTGGGGCCGAGAGGCTTAAACATTTACGCGTTAGAGTGAGGGTCTTGAAAGTAATTCTCTCTTTAATGGGGAGCCAGTGGGCGGACCATCTGGCCTGCGTGATGTGGTCTCTTTTGGGGATACTAAGAGCTGCTCTGAGCATGTTGTTTTGGACAATTTGGAGCCTATTTAGATTTTTGGCTGAAGTACCTACTAAAAGAGCATTGCAGTAGTCCAGTTTCGCTCTGATAGTGGCTCTTGCGATGGAGAGGCTGTTTTGGTTGGGCAGGAAAGGTTTAATGGCAGTTATAAGTTTAGTGGTATGGGCAGAAGCTGAGGCAATAGCACTAACCTGTCGTGTCATGGACAATGAAGAGTCTAGAAAGACTCCAAGGGTCTTGACCGATGAGGAGACAGGAATAATGGTGTTGACGATGGTGAAGTTGCAGTAATTTTGGTTGAGTTTGGAAAGGGTTTCTTTGGGGCCTAGGAGGATGATCTCAGTATTGTCTCCATTAAGGCAAAGTCCATTGGAAGCCATCCTGGCTTGAATGGAGGTGTAAATTTGGAGGAGGGCTGCTGAGTCTTGGTCGTAAGATCCGGTGAGGGGGAGGAGGACTTCTGTGTCGTCGGCATAGTTGGTATAAACTATGCCGAGGAAGTCCAGTTTGTTGAAGAGAGGCTTAGTAAACAAGTTGTAAAGTGTGTGTGCTGTGCAGGAGCCTTGAGGGTCTCCGCAGTGGATGGTGGCGGGCGCGGAGTTAGCCTGATCCGAGAAGACCTTCATGGCTCTGCCTTCTAAGAATGAGGTTATCCAGGTGGACACATGTTTGGAGAAGTGAGCTGAGTTGGTGAGATGGGAGGTAAGGATTTTATGATCAAGAGATCAAACGCTGCTGAGAGATCTAGTAGCAGCAGGAGGGCTGCATTGCCTGTGTTCATTATCTTGGTAATTTGATTTTTGAGGTCTAGGAGGGTGGTTTCAGTGCCATGTCCTTTGCGGAAACCAGATTGCCTTTTGCCTAGGATGGTGTTAGACTCTATGCAGTGTTGGATCTGGTTGTCGGCTGCTTTATCCAGGATCTTGAGCAGGAAGGGGACGGTAGTGATGGGGCGGTAGTTATTTGGGGAAGAGGGATCGAGGGAAGGTTTTTTTAGAAGGGGGCGGGCCCAAGCTTCCTTTAGGTTGGATGGGATCGTACCTGTGGTAAAGGAGGCATTGATGAATGCTGTGATGAGGGGAGCCAGGGACTCAGCACAGTCTTTAATGATGTTGAGGGGGCAGATGTCCTCTTTACACATGGATAATTTGAGATGTTGGAGGAGTTTTATGAATTCCGGTTCCTAGACATCTCTGAAGGAGAAGAGAGGGGCAGTGGGTTTGTGGGGTGCGGTGTTGGGTGTGGTCTGATGGGCGGATTTGGGGAGTGCATTACATTGAGATTTAATTTTATCTTGGAGAAGTTTAATTTTGTTTAACATGGCTGTCTGTATGCTGGAGCACCAGGCTTCGGCTTTGATAATCTCATCGGGGCTGGTGGGAGGAGTGATGAGGTCTTTAAAGATAGAGAACATTTGCTCCGATTTGGAGTTAGCATTAGTGATGCAGTGGTTGAATGAGTTGGATTTGCCATTAAAAATGGCTTTTTTGTATTGCATTGATAACTTTTTGAATTCTTCCAGAGTGGAATCAATAGGCTTGGCCTGCCATTTGGTCAGTGCTAGGCATTTACTAGTGCAAAGGGCTCTTCTGTGAACCATAAATTGGTGAGCATTGATTTTTTTTCCTTCTTAGCTTCGATCAGGGCTATGGCATCAATGGCTCTAGTTAGGGTGTGGAAGCAGATGTCAGCGAGCATGCTTGGGTCATTTGTGAAGGGAGGTTTCAGTTCTGGGACATCCAGGTAGGGAAGAAGGTTGTCCTTAGTGAATGTTTTGGAGCTTCTGACAATGCCTGGAGGAGCATAGGAAAGTGCTTTACTGGTGGAATCGGTGGGAAGTGTGAATTGGATGCAATTGTGATCAGTCCAGGGGTGGGCCGTGTTGGAAACAACAGTGGAAGAGCAGTTGAGGTCAGCCACCCAGTTGAGGGTGCAGCCTTTACTGTGAGTCGGGCTTGTGACTTTTTGAACAAAACCAAGATCTTTGAGATCTTTGGCTAGGGTTAGGTCTGCTTTGTCTTTTGGGTCATTAAGACCTAGATTGAAATCCCTGAGTAGGATGGTTTCAGTGGTACTTTTCAGGTTGCTGCCTAGGCAGTGGCGTCGGCAGGAATCAAATTTAGGAGGGGCACAGAGGGGGCCAAAGACAAAAGTAGGGGGGCACAGACAAAAGTAGGGGGAGAACATGGTCACTGCTCGTCTTTGGTAGGGGGGCCACAAGGGGAGGCACATGGTTTCACAGGGGGGGCCCTGGCCGCCCCAGGCCCCCGCTAGTGACGCCACTGTGCCTAGGATGTGGAGGAGGTGCCCTGGAGTACCGCCCACTCTAAGGTAGCCCCTCCTTTTCCAACATGCTAACCCTGTGTGTACGGTTGACATCATGTAGGTGGAGTCACTGTACACTGTCACTTCCTGCCCTGCGTGATTCTCGAGCGTGACAGTAAGCGCCACCAATTATGCAGCCTGTGCCAAAAGCGCTACCAATTATGCAGCCTGTGTCGAAAAATGAGACGTAGTCTTGCACTTGCAACAACTTCAAATTTCCTGTCAGCTCTGTACCTTACCACAGCTGAACCTGAATGTCTTTCTCCATCAGTTCGATCTATTTTCGAAGACCCGTCAATAAAGAGAAACTCCCCTCCTGCTGGAGCATTCTCCTTTACACTCGGGATCTCATCATCAAACTCCTCATAATTCAAGCAATCATGCACTTGATTGTCCTCTGTCACAGATTCAGCTACAAACGTGGCAGGGCTCACTATTTTACCCCTGACTATTTTGATTGCTGGGTTCGATATAACTACCTCATATGCAGAAGCTCTCTGCGACGTTATAGTACCCATAGGTTTCTCCAAAACAGCAAACAAAGCATGCTCAACAAATAAAGACATGGAACACTCCATCATGATGCTTGCAGACTTCTCAATGGCGAACGTGGCTGCTGTCAGCGATTGTTCGCAAGCAAAGTGTCCTCTCATATCTGGATCTGAAATCCCACTATAATATGCCAAAGGTTTATACCCAAGTCTGATTCTCTTAGTAAGCACTGCTGTCATAATGTCATACGACGGTGCAAGTGGCGTATTTGGGATCAGTGGAAGAATGGCCGCCGCTAGTGGTTCCGACACGTTTTCATTCCTACGTGCCTCTACAGTCTAGTTGTTGTTGCGCGTTTTAGCCCCGGAAGTATTTAGTCTTGTACTTCCGTTCCTTCGACACGTTGCAACGTTAGGCTTTCTCTTGTTTGTAGCGCTCCCCGTGTTTTCCCTTGCGGTTGTTACCACCATTCTTTCTTCTGCTTACTTGTTTTCTTACCTACTCTCCTCCTGGCCGCTTGGCTGGCTTATCTCTCCTCTGCTTCGCTCTTTTCTCCTCTGACTTCGCTTAGCCATCCCCTTTGTTACTCTTTCGTTACTCGCCCGTCTACTTACTGTTATCTGTTGCCCTCCTCCTCCCGCTGTGCATACAACTTCCGGTTGTCCTTCCATCGGACCTTCTCTTCCTGTTTTGGAGTCCCAGACAACGGCATCTCAGTGGAATTGTCTACGACAACTTCAGTTCCGGTACAGGGTTTTTTTATGCCACAGGCTTTTTCCCCTAAGCTGATGTGCACGGGGATCCGTCCACAGCCCACTATTTAGTGCACTGTGGCGTCCTTCCGTGCCCGTCCCTATTTACTAAAAAAAGGGAGAAGACATCTTTGAGAAAAAAGAAGAAGAGGGATTCCAAATCAAAGATTCAAGGTGAGGAGGAAGGGGAAGGAGGGGAGACAGAGCTTTCCTTCGAGGAAGAGGATATTACTGAGCAAAGTGATAGTTTGCAACACCAAAAGACCATCTTGGCCATGCCACAACAACTCCAGGAACTCATAGCAGTTGTCCAAAATTTGAACCTAGAGGTTCAAAATCTTAAGAGTGCCAATACTGCATTACAACATAAGATGACTGAGAGAGAACAAGCCTCTAACGATCTTCCTCCACTCCCATTGGTATCAGGAAAATGTGATGGTACACCCAAAAGGGTGAAAGAATTCCTGGATGCCTGCAATCTTCATTTCTCTTTTCGGACCCATACAATTTCCTCCGACCATGCTAAAGTAGGGTTCATGATAACCCACATGACTGGAAACGCCCTGAGCTGGGCCACTCCGTTAGTCAACCAAACTGATCCGGTTCTGCAAGATTACACTGCCTTCAAGGCACTTCTACAGTAAACTTTTTTGAGAACAGAGACCACTTACATAGCCTCCGAAGACCTCTTGGACATCAAACAAGGGAACTCAGATCTGTTGTCCTATATCACGTCCTTTAAGCAAGTAGCATCCGAGGCAGGGTGGCAAGAGCAGGAACAATACGCCATTTTTCGCAGAGGCTTAAAAGAGGAACTTAAGGATGAACTTGCTCGTATTGCCTGGCCTCAAACATTTGCAGACCTACTTACTGCGGTACTACGGATTGACTTCCGACTGAATGAACGTCGCTCTGAAAGACGAAAGAACAGAAACGTACCGTCTTTCCCTGAAGGACCTCCTTCCACCTCCTCCTCGACCTCACGACAAGCAAGAGAGGAACACATGCAAATTGGTACCACTCGGGCACCTCTTACACCAGAAGAAAGGAAGAGAAGAAGAGATGGCTCCTTGTGCATGTACTGTGGTGCTTCTACACATCTGTTAAGAGACTGTCCTGAAGTTCCCCCTAGACGATCGGGAAACAATCACCCTCGGTAAGTGTGAGGACTAACTTCTGAGGGGCGCTAGCTAGTCCTTATGCCACTCTTTCAGTGACATCTTCCTTCACCTCGGAAGACTCCCGTTTTATGGTGATCGACGTAGAATAGGCGACTCCGACATCCAGACCCAAGCTTTATTAGATTGCGGAGCCGCTGGAAATTTCATGGACACACAGTGGGCGGAAATGATCCGGCTACCTCGTGTAGGAATGTCAGAAGACCAAAAGGTTAAAGGACTTGATGGCGAACCTCTCAGTTCCGGCCTAATCACTCATACCACAGAAGAACTCATCATGAAAGTCCACCAACATTCTGAGAAGATTGTGTTCGACATTATCTGCGCCGCCCATTTCCCTCTAATTCTAAGCATTGGGTGGTTGCGTAGACATAATCCAACTATCAACTGGGCAGAAAACCTTCTAAGCTTTCAATCCCCGTATTTCAAAGAGACTTGTCTTCCTGGGCCTGATTTTGAAGTCATCAAGGCAGTATGTTGTTCAGAAAATAGTGCCATACACTGTTTGCCCACTTATCTTAAGGACTACTCAGAAGTAGTTACTGAAAGGATTCCGCTTGAACTACCTCCCCACTGCGCAGAAGATTGCTGCATTGAACTCACACTGGGCGCATTAGCCCCTTTCGGACGGATGTACCCTTTGTCTTTGGAAGAAAAGAGATTCCTAAAGCAGTATCTGGATAAAAATCTCACCAACCACCTCATTCAACCATCTAAATCTCCAGCAGGTGCTTCCTTGCTCTTCATTCCCAAGAGAGGAACACAAGAACTACGTCCCTGCATAGACTACAGGGGTCTGAACAAGGTCACAATTAAAGACCGTTATCCTACTATGCCATTGATCTCAGATATCATCCAAGCCGTTCAGGGAGCTACAATCTTTACCAAGTTGGATTTAAGGAACGCATATCACTTACTCCGGATAGCTAAAGGAGACGAATGGAAGACGGCCTTTCGTACACCCCTTGGTCTATACGAGTATCAAGTGATGCCCTTCGGGTTGGTTAATGCTCCCTCAATTTTTCAACGATTCATGGACCGTCTTTTTTCTGACCTTCTCTGTCAAACCACAATCATATACTTAGATGACATTCTGGTGTTCTCACAAAATCCCGAAGAACATGAGGAACATGTCAGAGAGGTTTTTCGCAGATTGCAAGCCAATCATCTTTCAGTGAAACTCTGCAAATGTGTTTTCTCTACTTCCTCTATCCCATACTTGGGCTTTATTCTTTCTGAAGTAGGCATATCCATGGACCCTCAAAAGGTCTCCTCCATCCTGGAATGGCCATCCCCCAAGACTGTCAAAGAGGTCCAGAAGTTTCTTGGATTGGGTAATTTCTACAGGAAATTAATTCCCAACTTCTCCCAACAGGTTGTGCCCATCACCTCTCTCCTGAAAAAATCTTCATTACCCTTTAAATGGTCCAAGGATGCTGAGGATAGCTTTTGTAGACTGAAACAGTCCTTTTGTTCAGCCCCCATTCTTTGTCAACCCGATCAGAGTCTCCCGTTCATCCTAGAGACTGACACCTCCTCAGCAGCCATAGGAGCAGTTTTACTGCAATTCTGTGGAGATAAGGAACATCCTGTTTCTTATTTTTCCAAGACACTCACTAGCAGCCAAAAGAATTATTCTGTTATTGAGCAGGAACTTTTAGCCATGAAGCTAGCCTGTCTGGAATGGCGCCATTTAATTCAAGGGGGAGTTCATCCATTCACCATTCGCACGGATCACAAGAACCTTCAAGTTCTGAGAGTTTGAATGTTACAACACCCGTCAGGCCAGATGGGCCCATTTCTTTTGCACAATTCGAATTTGATATCTCTTATTTACCTTCGTAGTAAGATTCCTACCCAAAGACCGTTGGGTCTTCTTGAGCCCAGTCCTGTACCTTCCGGGCCTTGGTGGACGTTATCTACGGATTTCATTGTAGACTTAACAAAGTCCCAAGGTTGTATTTGCATCATGGTGACGATAGACTCCTTGACTAAACTGGCACACTTTTCTCCATTACCAGGAGTTCCTACTGCCACCGAGATGGCTGAGGTGTTTGTCAAAGATGTGTTCCGGCTCCATGGTATTCCCACTAAAATTGTTTCCGACAGAGGCTCTCAGTATACTTCTCATTTTTGGAAGGCCTTCTGCGGGAAATTAGGGATAGAAAGAGCTCTGTCCTCTGGGTTTCACCCCCAATCAAATGGACAAACCGAACGCTTAAACGGAACACGGAACAGTACCTCCGTTGCTTCATCAACTCACAGCAAAATAACTGGGTGGCACTTCTACCCACTGCAGAATACTCCTACAATAATACCACTCATTCGGCTTTAGGCATGAGTCCTTTTTTTGTACCTATGGTTACCATCCCCACTCAGTACTACCGATTTCTGGATTGACATCTAGCATTCCTGCAGTAGAATCTTCCCTGGCCCTTATTCAGGAAGCTCACAACAAGGCCAAGAAGAGCCTGCAGGAGCCGGCCCTTCGAAACAAGAATCAGGCGGACAAACACAGAAGGCTGGTACCCAGCTGGGAAATCGGGTCTAAGGTCATGCTCTCCACTAAATTCTAACCCAGATGGGTGAGACCATCTAAACTATCTCCACGTTACCTTGGACCTTACGAAATCCTACACAAGATCAATCCAGTGGCCTTTCGCCTCAAACACCCTGACAGCTTATGATGGGTTCATCCGGTATTTCATTCCTCTCAACTGAAACCTTTCCAGGTCGATGAATGGGCTCGCATCCCTAAAAAGGTATCCATACCTATTGAGTCTTCTGAGGATGAATCCGAAGTCGCCCAAATCTGAGATTCCAGATACCATCGGGGTAGGCTGGAGTACTTTGTTCACTGGAAGGGGTACCCTTGGTCTGAAAATTCCTGGGAACCCAAATCTCACATCCATGCACCTTTGTTGGTCCATAAATTCCATCGAGCTCACCCTGGTAAACCTGGGGGGGTGCAGCTTCTGGGTGGGCATTCTGTCATACGACGGTGCAAGTGGCGTATTTGGGATCAGTGGAAGATTGGCCGCCGCTAGTGGTTCCGACACGTTTTCATTCCTACGCGCCTCTACGGTCTAGTTGTTGTTGCGCGTCTTAGCCCCGGAAGTATTTAGTCTTGTACTTCTGTTCCTTCGATGCGTTGCAATGTTAGGCTTTCTCTTGTTTGTAACGCTCCCCGTGTTTTCCCTTGTGGTTGTTACCACGATTCTTTCTTCTGCTTACTTGTTTTCTTACCTACTCTCCTCCTGGCCGCTTCGCTGGCTTATCTCTCCTCTGCTTCGCTCTTTTCTCCTCTGACTTCGCTTAGCCATCCCCTTTGTTACTCTTTCGTTACTCGCCCGTCTACTTACTGTTATCTGTTGCCCTCCTCGTCCCGCGGTGCATACAACTTCCGGTTGTCCTTCCATCGGACCTCCTCTCCCTGTTTTGGAGTTCCAGACAACGGCATCTCAGTGGAATTGTCTACGACAACTTCAGTTCCGATAAAGGGTTTTTTTTATGCCACAGGCATTTTCCCCTAAGCTGAAGTGCACAGGGATCCGTCCACAGCCCACTATTTAGTGCACTGTGGCGTCCTTCCGTGCCCGTCCCTATCTACTAAAAAAAAGGGAGAAGCCATCATTGAGAAACAAGAAGAAGAGGGATTCCAAATCAAAGATTTAAGGTGAGGAGGAAGGGGAAGGAGGGGAGATGGAGCTTTCCTCCGAGGAAGAGGATATTACTGAGCAAAGTGATACATAACTCTTCCATCCGTATGTGAGAACAAAAAGAACTCCTCAGAATAATTGGGAATTCCTAAAACTGGAGCTGTACAAATTGCTTTCTTCAACTCCTCAACCCCCCCCCCCTCCATTTCCTCTATCCATTCTATTTTCTCATTGTTCACTTGGGCTTTCTTTAAAGCCTGCAAAAGAGGTTTTGTATGTGAACTATAATCAAATACCCATGCTCTACATAGTTACACAATCCCCAAACCTGCTGCATGGGCTTTATGGTGTGCAGTTTTGACGTTTTAAAAATCGCCTCAGCTCTTTCTGCCTTGAATACAATAAAGGCACAGACATTACACTCTCCTATAGAGACTGGTAATTCATCAGTAGCTCCAAAGAAGCCTTGAGCATTCATGGCATTTCTTGATAACGAAAACTTTCCCTCATGTATTCATGAGCAGGTTGCTCCAGTGTCCACTAAAAAAGAAAAAGATTTGCCTCCTATGGTAACATCGACCCTTGGTTCCTCAGGATTTGGAGCCACCGAAAATACTAAACACATCAAGTCACCCTGTGAGCTATCCTATTGTGGGTATATACTTATTCCTGTGCCAGTGAAAGCACTTTCTCCCACAATAGTGACCCCCCCTACTCTAGGAGTCAATAACTGCCCCGTGTTTGCACTCTGCTGTATCTGCATGGGTGCATGCTGTGATTGCCCTTGCATCGGATTCAATGGTGCTTGCTATGGTTGCAAAGCCTGTTGCGTTTGCGGCACTTGTACTTGATGCACTGTCTAATCTTGGGCAAACTCGTCCCTCCCTTGTAGGCTATATGCTGGGGGATAAGCTGTCCCCCCTCTTGACAATTGGCCATACTTGACATACCCTTGGCTCCCACATGCTCGCACAATATGCACTGTCATGCCATGTGTTCAACATATAGGAGGGAATCTCCTCAATTGCCCTCCCAGCACATTTTGATTATCTTTCTGCAGATTCTGAAACCTGCCTTAGTTATTTTGAAAACCACCCTGATTATTCTGAAAGCCATCTCTTCCTCGAAAGCCTGTACCTCTGCCTTCCGGCAGAGGTACAGCCTCTCGGCATAAACCCATTTCCTCCTTGATCCATCTGGCATTGATTATTTTCCTGCTGTACACTTGCTATTTGCTGCATTCCCAGCCCCTCACCGCTCGTCAGTACTGCTCCTTCTAGAGCATACTTTGATCATTCCTTCTGGACTAACTTAGCTTCCTCAAGTTTCCTAGCATCCTCCCTCTTCTTATTTTTCTCTTGCGGCAATCAGCAATGATGCACAATAACCAACTGTATCTCTGCACATGGCTACGCTTCCATTCCCACTAGCTTCTTGACCTGTTTCTGTACCTGTTCTGGCAACCCCTGACACAAAATGTGGTAAAATACTGGCACAGATTTCTGCCAAGGCTCTCGAGTTTCCAAGGTCCACCGTTCCTGAAAATTCTGAATATAAGCATGCAGATTTTCATTTTCTTGCATCTTACGTGCCATAATTGCACCCATATCTGACGTATGAGGATACTGTACTCTGAGCGCTTTGCAGTCAGCCGCCCTACATTTATTAAATGGCGCTCCATCATGAGCCGTATTCTGTGTTCTAACACTCGAATAACCTGTTCTCGTCCATATATCATCAGCACTTTCCACAAGAATGGCTGCTAGGAGACCTTTAATGTCCCTTATAGCTAACGTGTTTCGTCCTGTCATTTTTTCTAGCACATAATTCCATTTCCCCACACCCGCCGTTAAACTGGGGAGTTTGCATCTTAAATTGTCCTTGTCCATTTAGGACTAAGGAATATGCTACAGCCTGGCCCCTCCTTTCTCTAGTAGGGGGAATTTGCGAAACCCAAATCCGCAGTCCGCTCCCACCATCTGCCTATTCATAGTGGGAACAATAGTTCTTGATTGTCTTCTACCTGGCAATGACCTCAACCTGCTCACATATGGTGGCGATTCTCCTCTCTTGCTGTGTGATCGCCCTGTAGGTCATTCTGGGTACGCCATAGGGTCTGGTGTCCTATCTGTAGGTTGGTCTAAATCCGACCATTTTACTTCCTTATCCATCTGCAGACATCCCTCAGGACAGCATGCACTTTCTCCCTCTTCACCACGGGAGGGTTCTCTTTCTGCATCTGACATGTCTAGTCCCCAACTAGTATGGCTTTCATCTTTCTCATCTGTTTAACATTAGCCTGTCCAAAGACAAGGCCCTATGCTCGAAACTAAACAGACTTCCTTCCTTGCTTCGTGACTGGGCACCTATGAGTCGATCTTCCTTTCCCTTACCTCTCGACTCATTTTTTGTCCTCATTTCCTGATATGCTTTACCAATTATATCTCCGATACTTCCTATCTCAAAATTCTCATCTAGGTTCACCCTAGATGGTCCTGGCATTTCTACTTGTGACGGGAGAAACTCCTCTATGTCGCCCCATGATTTTACTGGACTCAGTTCCATCAGCTCTTTCTCAATGTGATCACTATCGCGTGCTCTCTGTCTTCTTTTTTGTTCTATTTCTTCATCTAATTCCCTTTGTTTTCTCACTTCCCATCTAACTCTATCCGCATCCTGTCTTTTCTCTTCCCTTCTTTTACTTGCTCTACACACTTCTTTGTCTCTTCGTCTTTGCATTCTTTTATCCCGTAATTTCTGTTCTTCCTCTTCTTCTCTCTTCTTTTCTAACCGGTCTCGTTCTTCGATTGCTCTCTGTTACATCTGCTCTCGCCTTTGTCTACTCTTCCTTTTATGCTGATCTTCTTTCAATTGTTTCTCTCGTTCCCTGTCTTTTCTATCTTGTTCGTCTTCATCTTCCCTTTGCCTATCTTCCTCGATGCTCTTCCCATACTCTTCCAATCGAGCGTGAGCAATATCTGTCTGCCCATCCATTCGTTCGGTACTAGTGTAACCTTGTCAGCTCTATCCCTTTCACCTATCCATCTCTTTATCTCTCGTTCTATATCTAAGGATATGTTCAGCAGTTCACTCTTCTCATCTTTATCTTGCAGGACCTTAGATGTCTCCTCCTTTCCCTTAACCCTTTCTCTTTCTGGACTCTCATCACTGCTATAGGCAGGTGGTTCAGATATTGGATTACTATATCCTATTGCCCCTTTGAGTTCCCTTAATGGGTGTAGCCCGTCATCTTTCTGTACTATCACCATTTACTTCAGGTGCGGTAGGAGGAGCAGAAGTCTTGGCACCCTCCTCCCTACACAGGTTAAGCATCCAATCCTCAGGAGGCGGATCTTCTCGTTCCTCCTGGTACATTTTCCAAAGCTCTAAGCTAGCTAACCTTTTCTCCAATTTCTTTCCTGTGTACGCAGCGTGCAAGTATGTGGTCATGTGCTGCAAAACCGCTTTTGACAGCGACCCCCCTTGTGGCCTTGGCATGAACATTTAGTCAGCGGTACCCTTAACCCATTCTGCACTATACTGTTCAAGATTAGGTGCGTGCTTCGGCAGCTGCTTGCAAAGATGCATCAGTGGAGTATCATTCCCCATTGTGACAAGTCTCAACTGACTGTCAATACTTTTCTTGTCCCTCTTCGAAACTTCATCTCTCCTGTACATTAAATGAACAAACAGACAAACTAGTCGACTCTTCAACACATACTTCCTCAGCGCTCTTTGCTGCTATCACTTGCCCCTAATTACTCCGATAGGAGTGTGAATCGTCTCCTCTTATAGATCTATCTATATGCAGCCTAGGTTTACCCACTTGGGTTTTGAGACGACTCCTTCTAGACACTTCTTAAGTGTAGGACGCTGGGTTTTATCTCACAAGCTCTTCGTCTCTGACGTTCCTCGTCACATATATATATTTATTTTCTCAATCAACCCCCGTTACTCTTCACTATCTTCACTAGCCCCCGTTCTCACATTTGTTTTGCCACATCCTTCAATCCACTCACCATTCGCCTTTCGCCTCTTAACACTCGGGATCGTCTCCTCCTCCAACCGGGCACTTTTGTCTTCAGTCCGCTCTGCGCCTGTGCAAACCAGGAGGGATTTCATTAAAGAGGGACCCGTCCCACCTGTATCTTCTTTACTTGCAAGTTTGTCTATGTTCTGCCCCTCTCCACAGAAAACCTTGCGTTCTTCCAGCTAGGACTCCCAATGTTCCGCAATCTCTAAGACCTTTATAGCTCGATGGGCCTGAACCATCCTCTGCTACCAAGTGACCTCAGACAACGGGTCCTTTAAGACGAGGTAACAGTATCTGAGATGGATGGGGATGCAAATCTTACTCAGACATCAATAATCAGACCGACTCAAGAAGTTGGCAAAAGGTAAACTGTTTTAATAACAAGTCTTTTAAACAGTGAGTACAACGGACATCAACCGATGCTGCAGAGACTTATCTCGAAGCATTTCATAAAAATATTGCCTTTATACTAAATATTTGTCATGAGTGATGTCAGGATACGTGGCAAAATAAGAAAACCTATTAGGGGTTGTGGTTGGTCAGCGGGGAACATCTACATATACTTTCTATGGGCTACAAGGATGTGATTGGATCTCTAAGGTCAGGTGGGTAACTAAGCCCATCCCAAGGGCAAATCATCTTCTGTGTCAGTCTAAAACTCGACATACTATTGGCTTATCAAACTATAGGGCTCCTTAATACGTGGCCCTCTACAATTGGTTGCCAGGCTAGTGCCCTTCTGCTAGCAGCACGCAATTGGGAATCCAGGTGCTGGGGGTTTGGCCTGGTCATGCCTCCCCACCCAATTAGCCCAACTCAATCATCACTCCTGCGGTCTGCTATTCAATTAATCCCTTTAAACTTGGCACTGCAGAGGCTCACTGCACCTGGGAATAGAAGGGAGTGAAGCATGGTCTTATCTTCTTGTCTCGGTGTAGCTCGACCCAAAGTCTATTCTCATCCACTCATGTGACTGGAAACCATGTTTTTGAGCTCTTCGTTGTATTTTAATACCATTAAATGAAGAAATCTTGGCACCCTCAATGATTTTCATTACACCTCAAACAGGGGCTAAGGTTGATTCGCACGTTTTTGTATGTTCTCGAGTACATGCTTGGGCTCTCGGAGGCCCCAACTCTTGACTCTGAGCCAGACTAATCTTTCTCAAAAAATCTTCCTTCGCCGTCACCTATTATTCTGCTGTGCCACACTTCCAATTCTTCCATTCACAGGGTCCAAGTTTGCTAAAGTGCGTTGTGGAACATCCAGATTCTATATATTCCTATGACTATACATCGGCACATCGCCGCAATCTATTTACTATATAGTCAGCCTTATGATTACTTTCTCTACTTGCGTTACTGCGTCTGTACACTTGTAAAATGGTTTTGCATTTTCTTCAGTGCCGCTCCGCACATGCAATCTTAACTTCAGGGGTGAAATGTTACATACTTCATTACTTTGCCATCAGGTGTACGTCACCTCCACTTCATTGTCACGTCACCAGTTCTTTCTTTCACTCATTTTCACACTTCTTCCAGAACTTCCTTCAGAAGATCATAACTTCTACATGGATACATATAGGGTTCTCTCAATGGATACCTTGGTTCAAGGACTTTTCGCAGTATTGGCACTCTTACTGGTATCGCACTTGTCACAATCTCTGGCTGCCAACATATAGGCAAAATAGGGGCGGAATTTCCGGTAGAGGTACTTGGCTCATCCACTACAACAAGGTAGGGGGCAAGCGTTTACTGGTGGAATACACTCAAGGCTGTGAACTGTGCAACTGCAGCCTATTGGTTTCTTTTCTAATTGGCACTGGGAGCCGCCCGAGGCTCTTGCCGCGACAAACTGTCTACGCGCTTCCTGGAGGAGGCGTGTTCTCAACTGCACGTGACTATATCACGTGTCGGGTTGTACCTTCAAAGCCCGAAAGCTACCGCCCTTGTGGCTGTAAGCCCGGTGGACATAAGCCTATTGGCTGTTATCCGGCTGTTGGGCGCTGGTGGTGCGGTCAGTGGACGTGAGACTGTGGAGGTGTTCCCTCTTTGATCCCGAACCGTGAGTTAAAGCTTATGCTTATTTACAATCAATCCTAGGAGTCCCTCTGAGTATGAGAGGTGGTATATTCAGCTAAGTGTAAAGCAATATCTGCAAAGTGACTCCCCTGCAGGCACATCCAGCATAAGATCGAAAAATACTTTATCGCTCGTTATACTTGAGGAACTTGAATATCGAGTTGTGTTGCCCTGTGAGCTGATTAGTAATTAAAGCACCCTATAATTTATATTGAGCGTTATGTTATCTACATCTAAGTCAGTAATACCTTCCATACTGGATGCAGCAAACAGCCCAATGGTCGCTGCTGCTACGCGATCTAAACATAACAATTTGCTGAAAACACAGTCAACAACTTCTATAACTTTGACACCGCGTGCAAAAACACGACAAAAACTCAAATGGCAAACAGAGTTATAAGACAATTTTGTCCAACGGTTAAAAACCTCTCTTCGTCTTATGCTCTACCTGTTACGTTACAAGAACCTAATGACGAACCTAATGATCAAACTTTGTCCAAAACTACATCATTATCACAAACGGAGACTGTTATAAACGTGTCTCCCTGCTCCCATGATAAATCCAATGAAATGAGCGCAAACATATTGATTCACGTACCAGATTCAAATCAATCAGACTCGGTGATAAGTGAAGTCTTGCTCGCACATAGCAATGGGGATGATCAAAATAATATGCCAATTTCCGATAACACCATGATCCAGTCAACTACCCAGTTGGAACACAAAAAAGTTCCAAAAATACATCTGGACCAAATCTCTGAAATCCCAGAGGAGGAAAGCATTGCAATCAACGAAGATGTTTTTCTAGATAGACAAAAGCAGAATATGCAGAGACCGGAAAATATATCTCCAAACAAATCTAATGTCGATTACTACAAATGTGGCCCTATGGATGTAACCATTTCGGAAGCTGCATCTTATATACTCCCTACACCAAGACAACGTGAATCTTCTTGTGAAAAAGGACACGTCCCTCCAAATATAGGTCTATTGGAAGTCACTCTTATGGCAGTTAACACGACAACTCAAAGTTTGCTCAAATTATTCGAAACTCTCGAAAATAAAATAACCATACAATCTGCCAAAATTGACCAAATCTCGGCTTGGATTCAAGTTCAAGCGAAAGAGAAGGAGACTCTGTGTCAGTATATTGAACCTGTTAACGATCTGTCTAAAGATATCGAGATCATGACCATCCCTGCAACCCAGTTTATCACCCTGCCTTTGTTCAATGAAATTATATACCCAATTGAAGAGGCGGCGAATGAAAATTCACACAAAGATACTTCTTGGATAAGTGTTGAAAGCTCGCCCAAAGCATCAAAACATCAACACGATAAAGCTCAATATGACCTTTTTAATAAACATCAACGAAATAAGGGTCAATCTAAGCACTTGGCAACTAAACCACTTCAATCCACAAAACGAACCACCAAAACAAATAATCGCATCATGCGACCACATACAGTGGATTTGACCGAAAATGCAACCTTGAACATTGACCAAGTAGGCGAAAATGACATATCGAGACGCAAGTCCCCTGCCTCAAATCCAATAAATCCAACATTTAATGCACAAAATACACTTCCTAATCAGTCACCGCTAAGCCAACTCGTCGCAGCACTGGAAAATCGGAAATTAAATGTCCCTTTATCGACCAACAAAAACACGACTCTTGACACTTACTCAAAAACAAAATCAAATAATGTCAGTGAAAGTGTGGATCATGCATCGTCGCAGTCAGTGGGATCGCAAATCGATCAAATTAAAGCAGCAGTAGATTTATATATCTTGCGACGCACGTCTGAATTAAGTGAACTGACAGCTAAAACAAATTTGCAGAATTGTGAGGGGCAAAGTTATGCGAATAATGCCCATCACATTGAACAGGCTGCTGATCTTGATAAGCTGATCTGTGCAGAATTCAGAGAACATACCTCTCAACGGTCAGCGGAGATTCATGACGTAGAAGTTAAAAAAAGCATACAGAATAGTGTGATAAAATGTTCCGCGGATAATGCCCATCTCACCGAACATGATGTCGAACATGAAAACAGAATCTTCTCAGAACATAGAAGCCAAACTCCATCAAGGCGTAGCGGGGGACCTCCGCAAGTACTTGCATCACAAATGGAGGACCCTTGGAACACTCCAAATGAGAAGATCAAATTAATGGTCGATTCCTACTTGGCAACTCACCTGGGCTTAGTGCCCGTCCCACAAGGCTCCATGGAAAAGTTGACAAGAGTTAGGTTCTCTGATGAGGGTAAGGCGGTCAACGACATTAATTTATGCCGAAAAGAAAAAGAAGCAAACAGTGACTTGAACCGCAACCAAATCCTTAAAAAACAAGGTTCAGTGAGCAAACAACAAAAACATGATCTCATAAGAAAAAAAGAATTAGCAAGCTACCATACACTAATCCTGAAATGTCGCGCGGCTCCTCATCCTCAATATGACTTGTCCCGTGCGAGTGTCTTAAACATCTTTATTGATGTGCCTGAGCTAGGTGATCTCACATCCACTGATATTAATCAAGTAGAATTTATCTGTGACACCAACCTTGGTATAGTCCGATTATGGATGAAATCAGGATTAGTAATGAACTATCTATGGCAGGCTCGAATGAAGCTCTTTGCAATGGGATTTTTACTTGCTCAAGATCCCGAAAGAAGAAATTATGATTATATCGTTGAAAAAGACGCAACAACAAGGTCATCATCAAATATATGTCAGTGTGCAAGATGTAACAGCATTGATTTGACTCCCAAGACTCTGGCCATCTCACAGTCATAACCACTACTGACGCCATAATTTCATGATAAAAAAAATGGCTTGGTAACCTTGGTTAGCTGGAATACCAGAGGTTTCCTCCATCTACTCACCAACGTCCATCCCGTGCTGGTTGATGCAGATATTATAGTTCTCCAAGAAACCTGGTTAAATAAGCCTCCCTCATGGGATCATCATGATATTTTAATTAACCCGGCGATTACACCCCAAAAAGGGAGACCCATGGCAGGATTATTAGTCGCTGCTAAACTGGGATCCAAATTAAAACAACAGGCATGGGACAATCCAAATAAGTTTATACAGTTGGTCAAACTTTGGAATGAAGTCCAAAAACTGGCATTAATCAATGTTTACAGAAATCCAGCCGCTATTACAGATGAACGATTCTATAAAGATCTGTCCAAAATGTTTGTCTTAATTGCACAAACTCCAGGAATAACAGATATCATTCTGGCTGGCGATCTCAACCTTGATCTGGTCAAAAGTGCATCGAAGAGTAAAACAGCTGATCATGTTAAGTGGAATCATATTATGAAACAATTTAACATGAGAATGGCCAATGGATCACTCCCGGGTGATATACCTCATCAAGTTACATGGTATAGAGGAAAGACGACAAGTACCATTGATTATATATATTTATCCACAGGGTTATTCATGGCGTCTAAAGAATTTAAGGTTATAACCCAATCCAAAAGTGACCACCACATGCTAAGATTGACATGGTCGAGAGCTAATCAACAAGTACATGTCAAATCTGAATGGATGCCACAAAATCTATCAATTAACAATGCTAAATCTCGCTTTAGGTGGACTTCGCTTAAACTTGCTGCACTGAACGAAAGCATATTACAACAAAATGACCTCCAGACATCACAGTCCTATGTGGACACTTTGTCTCTATACAGAACTTTTTACCTTCCTTCAAATCGATCTCACCAGCATACATTTGATCAACAATTATCACAGAAAAAAATGAGTACCATAGAAGTTTGAGACAAGCCAAACAGCTTTCATGGCCTGAACGACTTCTAGCTTGCAAAAGGTTAAAACTACAGTACAGATCTTGGATACGTATGTATAAAGGAAAACTATTCCAACAGGATGGAGAAATCTTTCTTTCAACTATAGCAAGCAAGAACTCTGCTCAAATTTGGCAGTTACTCAATCTTAACTCAAATTTGAACAATTTAAAGTCACAATTGAATGGAGTTTCAGAAAATCTATGGATTTCACACTTTGCTCAATTATACTCGGATAAAGCCTTTCATACACATAACTATGGATCTAACTCTTCAGGCTCATGGAATTTAGAATGCTCTGAAAACCTAATTGAGGCACTCATTCTTAAATCGTCTTCCTCCCGTGCGGCAGGCCCAGATGGTATCACCAACTTTATGCTTAAGCAACATCCTCAGATATGGGCCAAAATCCTGAATAACATCTTTCAACGTATATTAAAAACTCGCAACATTCCCGATTCATGGCGTTCATCGGTCATTGTGCCAATCTTTAAGAAAGGGGATCGCTGCATACCAGCAAACTATCGTCCGATTGCACTTTTAGATGCTCCAGGCAAAATCTTTAATCGCTTAGTGCTATCGGCCTTTAACATATGGACATGTAAACACAAGCATCGTGATAGCAATCAAACTGGATTTGTTTGTGGCCTGGTGACTTCAGTAAACCTTATGATTCTCAACACATTGAAAGCTCAAGCTCATCAAACTAAAACATCATTGTTTTTTGCATTTATAGATTTAAATGCTGCATTTGACTCGGTTTCTCGTATAAAACTTTTTCAAAAACTAATGAAAGCTCAGTGCCCTCAAGACATCATGGACATTATTATTGCTCTTCATACAGGCACTTCCATACGTGTCCGCCTATCTACTGCTGGCCTGTTATCTACAGTCATTAAAACATCAAGAGGATTAAAACAAGGGTGTATTTTGGCATCAGCGCTATTTAATTTTTTCATTCATGATGTACAAGAAATCTTTTTCAACCTATCCTCCGATTCACCAAAAATGAATGGCTCCGCAATCCAAGCGCTCTGGTATGCTGATGACTTAGTTCTAATATCTAAGACACCGACAGGCCTTCAAAAACTAATTGATGCACTTTCAATGTATTTTGATGATAATGAACTATCCATGAATATCAAAAAGTCGCAAATTGTAGCCTGCGTTGTGAAACGATCTCAGAGAACAAGATTTGTTTGGAGGGTAAAAAACATCGCCCTTGACATTGTGTCAAGCTATAAATACCTAGGAACTCAATTTGAAGCCAGCTCGGTGACAACAGAGCATTTTCTATTACTGCAAAGTAAAGTGACAACTGCGATATCACAATCCAAATTGATATTATACAAATACGGTAAATTTTCTGTGGAGTCTGTTCTACATTATTGGCAGCAGAAAGTAATACCAATAATACTTTATGGCCTGGAATCACGAGACATTTCAGATGCAAAGGAACTTGATAAAATCGAAGCCAAATATTGGAGAACCCTTTTTCATCTGCCACAATCTGTCCCCATTGCGTGTATCAGATACGAACTTGGTCTCATCTCTCTTAGGGCTAGATATCACTGGCAGCTCTGCGCCCTGCTCAGAAAATCTCTAACGAATATTGAATCTGAGACCATAATTGCTGTACTGGCAAAACACCTGCTTCAATCACCTCAGAAATTTACAGTGAAATGGACTACTTATGTATACGATATTATGGCATCAGCAGATGTTGACGTTGAAACCTTGATCCTAAATCCTAACCGTGCAAGAAATAAAGTGTACATTCACGATTGGCGGACGAATCGTGAACTCTGCTTGAAATATAAACATTTCGATACGCATCTCTATCCTGATAAGAACATGAGATGTCCAGAAAAATACTTGCTAAAGTCACCATCTCCATACATACGCAGTGCATATATGCGAATACGATTCAATTTATGGTTGACCAAAGATATCCTGGCTCAGCGTAAGCTAATACCCATGTCGGAGAATTTTTGCCGGTTCTGTCTTGTTGTGACTCAAAAAGAAACTCTAGAACACCTATTAGTAGATTGCACAGCACTTTGCTCAATCAGAAACAATACATTTGGAAAAAATATGTGTGTGGTTGCTTCGGTCCAGCCATCCTTGAGATGGTCTTGTCTCTTAAACTTAGCCAACATGAGTTTAGTTATTGCATCAGTTCACTTTTTTAATAAATTGCGCTTAGATACCCCTGAACATATCTAAAATTGTTATAAAATTAAAACACGTGGAAATAATCACACAAAAACTGATGAACATGCATATATTATGTACACAGATAATGTAAACTTGTATATCTAAAATAATACCAACATCAATTTTATTTTAACTATTGTTAAATCGAAAATGTTTGAAATCTTCTTACAAAAATGTTCTTGTAAAAATCTTATGGTTAAAACAAGAAATAAATAAAAAAAAAAAAAACAAGGTGGGGGGTTGTTACTGGAATAGCGGGACAGGCAGATGCGGAACATGTGGTGTTGATGGGTGCAGGCCGGAAATACCTGAATCCTGTGTGATGATGTGCTTCTATGGGATTGACAAGTCATTTGAGTACAGGTTATTCCAAGGGGAGAGGCCAAGGACTAAAAAGGGTAAACAGTTCTTAGGGCACTGTTATCCATTAATGAGGGGAAGTGTGATAGATTTGAAAAGAAGAGCTCTAGGCTTTAGTCATTGATTGGTAGTTTCACTGTGAGATTGTCTAGGTATGCAATGGCCTTCAGTGGTGGAAATCCATGTCTGTGTGTGTATATGTGTGTGTGCGTGAGCTTCTGTGACTGCCTTCTAAGTTGGACCAACCGATAAAGCTCCTCTGGGTCCAGCATGCAGTTGTTCAGGGCGACACCCGGCCCATTTGACCACCATACTGACAGTCGCCAAGGTTAGGGAGGTGACTTCACCACTTACCCATAGTCAAAATGGGGCTTTAAATGATAGTATGTAATCTTCTTTGTAACACCGTTGTAGTGCTCACTTTTCTTTATATTGTAATGCAGTGCAAAGGAATTACCAAATACAGTTGATGGATTAAGGCAATGAAAAACTAAACTACCAGTTTCAGCACTAAATGGCCAACTTCGTAGTAGAACGTGATATTGACTAAAAAAGACAGTACTGTATAAGTCATTATTTTTTGTATTTGCATTTTATACAGAGAGAAACTTGCTTGAAAGCAAAAGAGCGCTGTAGGTTTTACAATATGTGGCACAGGAAGTTCGGCCATTGGGGCGGGATGTGATGCAGCAACACAAAGAGCCTAGCTGCCACTTAGGCATTGACTGAAGAGTAAAGTCTTGAGTTCCTTCCGGAGCTGCATTGGGATGGTCTGGATGGCCACCAGGGTGGTGTTCCAGTAGGCAGGGGTATAGCAAGAGAAGGACGATTTCCTATTTATTTTCCTTGCATGCCGGTTTTGGCTCGAGTCTAGTGATGGCCTGGCTTCTGGAGGAGAGTGACCCACCTGAGCTATATAGTTTGTCAGCTCGGTAGGCAGGTGCATGAGCGGTGGTTGAGTCATACGTGATGCAGGCAGTCTTAAAGAATGTTCTGGCTGAGCTGAGAAGCCAATGCAGCTTTCCTAGGATGGGAGAAATGTGGTTGGATTTCTTATGTACCGTTGTTAGTCGTTCAGCAGTGTGCTGAGCAGCCCTAAGTGGCACCAAGTGTGTCACTGAAACACTGGTGTGGAAGGAGATCCACCCATTAAAGTGGGAGATTACCAGGGCCTGAACTGTGGTTCTGATGTCTTCGGGTGGAAGGAAGGGTGTTCCAGAGGAGTGTTAGCTGGTACCAGGCAGTGTTAGTGTTAATGTTAAAGGATATTTGTACCGCACACTATCACAACCAGAGTGGTCCACTGGCGCTCTAGCGGCTCTGAAAAAAAAGGGAGGGGTGGGGGGGCAGTTAGTGGGATGAGCTGGAGAAGTGCAAGAGAGCAGTGATGTGCTGTTGGCTGCCTCAGCCCGGAATTCCGTTGGCTGGCCTTAGGGTGTTATTCTGTCGGAAGACGTTGTGTGCTGTTGTGCGGGTCTATGTGTGCTTTGTTTTGTTGTTGCAGGGTAGTGAAGTTTGTGCAGATTGTTGTGTTGTAGGTTTGTGGTTGTGTTTGGTAAGAGTTTGAAAGGTTTCTGCAGAGGGTGAAATTTTTAGTGGGTTGGTTGATTGGCATTGCTGTCTTGAAGAGAGGCGCTAAATTTCCGTATTTCTAATTAAGTGGTGTGTGTCGGCATTCCCGTATCTATGTCCAGATCAGGGGCTGTATGGCACTTAAGGTCCCTTTCCCATATGGCATCCATTCATATGCATAACCCTGCCCAAGTTGGGTACCGGCCACCTACAAAGCCCCTGTTTGTATGAGGGTGTAGACAGGCGTTTGTGCGTCCCTTGCGGTCTAGCCCAGAGAGCATTCCCAATCTAGTCTAGTAGGAGGGTAGCACCGGTAAGCCCAGGTTTACTCCCTCCATGTGTTGGGGCTGCTCGGCATTCATCATCTTATTTGGTTGCTCATTCGTGTTACCGCTCCTACCTCCTTTGGAATGTGGCAATGCTAACGCTTGCAATTATGTCCAGGGGCGGCGTCTGCCTACATTCACAACTCTTTTCGGACCATGCCACTGCCAATATCCACAGCTTAGTTAGTCTGCCAAGTGCTAACGTTCACCCAACTTTATACAGGTATAATCTATAGTAGCATTTATCGAGTGGGTGAAGGTTGTTCACTGAAAGTTGGCTAAGGATGTTGGATTAAGTCCTTGTGGGTGTCGCTGGTGTCCTATTAGACCTAGTGTTGTCTCTCTTGTTGTAGTAGCGGTTTCTTTATTCGGCTCTAGATTTGTTCATTGTCGTCCTAGGTTTGTCTTCCTTTTCATTGTGTTTCCCGTTTGGTGGTTTTGTTTTTCAGTCTGAATCTGTGATGTTGAAGAGCCATGTTTTTAGTAATTTTCTGAATTGTAGGGGGCCTTTGGTGTTTCTTATTTCTTTTGGGATGTTGTTCCAGGTTTTTGCGGCCAAGTGGGTGAAGGAGGAGCCCCCAAGTTTTTTCTTAAGGTATGGTTTTTCTTCCAGTCGGATTTTGTCGCTTGATCTGAGGAGTATCGTTGGCTTGTTGATTGTTCATTTCTTTTGCAGGAATTCAGCTCCTTGTCCGCCGATTGCCCTGTGTGATATGCACATTGTTTTGAAGGTGATGCAATGTTTGACTGGCAGCCAGTGCAATGTTTTTAGGGGTGGTGTGATGTGATCTCTGTCACAATCCTCACCCAAAACCCCCTCTGGCAAACCCATTGGCCAGGTGGAGTCACGACTCAGGCCTCTAGAGCCTGGCATCCTCTTCAAAAGCCCTCATGGGGCCAGTCCTGGCGCCTATGGTGCCAGGCTCATACACCATGAAAAGACAATGTGCTTGGGATGTACTTTATTGTATTGTCAGCCAACATGGAGGCATCCACATAGCTTGGTTCCTAAGAACCAAGCTATGCGGTCTAGTGTTTTGGGTGTGGTAGCCTAGGGACTACTTTTCATGGACTATTTTGTTGGGGCTATTTAAACCACACCCGAGCAAGACAACACGCTTCGCGTTACTTTGCAGCTTGCAACGTAACGCTCACTGTGTCCAGCTATTCCCTCAAACCTCGGAGAAGCGGAACCTGCAAGGATTCAAAGGGAACATCATTAGCAGCAGCATCTTACCTGCAGTCTTCATCTTTAAACACTCTCAGCTACTGAGAACAGCTTCCTCGAATCTGCACGCCTCCCGGACAGAACGACCTGAAAGAGGAAGATAGAGGCAACATTAAAGAAAGCAGTAGAGACATTTACAAATTACGAACTGCTGAAAAGGCTTACCTGGCTGGTCACCTCTTGGATGGCACCACTCCGGACATTCCACTCGCGCTGAAGAACACCGCGACCTACAAGGAAGGAAAACACAGGTTAGCAAAGGCAAGACTTTGCAGCGCTGTGCATAGCGCTTACTTACCGCATCATAGCGCTCTTAATGCGCCAACATTTACCAGTGGGGCTCAACCAAGCCAGTTCGCTGCGCTGAAGCTCTGCATACCTGAGGGAGAAAAAAGAGACATTTTAAACAAAGAAAGGCATGCAGGATAGCAACAAAACTAAAGAACAGCAATAAGACCTACCTGAACAATATCAAACGGGCCGGCATCAGTGATGTAACTGGACAGCACTCGCCCATGAAAGACAATGTGCTCCTGCAAAGAAGGCAGGACGGAGAGCAAGCCTAATTCTACCACAAGGTGAGGAGAGGGCGCCAGAGGGACTGAAATCATACGGGGGTGGAGGGAGGATACTTACCCCAGTCGGCCAGTCTTGAACGCAGTCCTCCTGTATTTTCAGGCAGAACCTTCCCCGCAGACCACATCAGGGCAAAGCTGAGAACTATACCAGCGAGTAACCCGGCTGGGTGGCGTCCCTGTGGATACCAGGTGAGCGTAACAATCTCTTCTGGATAGTTTGAGGAGGAGTCTGGCTGCTACATTTTAGATCCGTTGTAGTTTCTTCAGGAGGTATTCTAGTATCCCGAGATAAAGGCTGTTTCGTGTGAAGGAGGAAGAAGCATTTCTTGATTATTACATTTATTTGTGGTTCTAAGGTTAGGGTGTTGTCCATCAGGACTCCCAGATTGTTTAGTACCTTAGATGGAATAGGTGTGCGGTTCCCATTTCTGTTGGCCATGGAGTATAGGTGTTCTCTTGATTTTTGGAAATAATCATGATTTCTGTCTTTCCTGGGTTGATTTTCAGGTGTTGGCATTCATCCAATTAAAGACTTCTTTTAGACACTTGATTAGGGTTGAGTCGGCTTGGGTGTCTTCGATTTTGTAGATGATTTGAGTGTCATCTGCGTAGTTGTAGCATGTGATTTTGTATTTTTTGAAGATTCTGATTAGTGCAGTTTGGTAGATGTTGAAGTACAGTGGTAATAGTGAGGACCCTTGCGGTACTCCACAGTCGTTGACTTGTGGTGTGGATTTGAAGGGCTTTAACAAACGGTTAAACTGTGTTGGCATTTTTGATGATATGTTTTTGGAAGAAGAGTGTGCTGTCTTTAGTGAACCAAACTGATTTGGCAGTCAGGGCCAGGTGAGATGCAAAACTGTCAGGATGCATGTTGCTTAGCCACCCTTGAATGATATCCTGCTTATTGAATGAGCAGGTAGAACACAATCTGTGTTTGTGGTTATTGAGCTTCAGCGATGTGCTCGTCATAAAGGCGTGGGTGGAGGTGAGACACTTCCTGAAGCGTGAGAACTCCGGGGTCCAACTGTCTTTTAGGTTTAATTTGGTATTGTCTATGTACTGAAGTAGTGATATTTTGGGGATATTGAAATAGGACCCCACTGGCTTCATGTACAGATGAAAGATCACTAGACAGAGTATTGAGCCTTGTGACACTCGGCAGGTGATCGGGCTGCAGTCTGACCTGACATTGCCCATCTGGACGGCTTAGTGTATGTCTGAGCAATAAAATGCCATCCAGTGAGAGCTGTGCCCGAGAAGCCCATTCTGTTTGCAAGTAGGCTGGTCAGTGCGAGGTGGTTTGCCGTGTTGAGCACGGCAGAGAGGTTTAGGAGGACCGGGAGGCCTCAGTCACCTTTGTCCATGATTTGAAAAGTGTCATCTATAACTGGCTGTTTCAGTGCTACATTCAAGGGTGGACTAGCAACCAAAAGTGTCCCTGGAAATGTTTTTCAAAGTGGCCATGTATTACGCTGTGCAAGAAAATGTAGTGTATTGGGGTGATCATACTATGCACCTTTTTGGGAGACAGGTTTATGCAGGCATACAATATACATTGTGAAGGCATAACAAAGTAAGACACCGATAACAGATTCAAAGTTCACAACAAACACTTTTATTCATTTAAATGTCAGGATTGAAAAAGGCCTAACTTGCCCTATGCTGAGGTGGAATTTCCCTACCTAAATAAACTATGTTTTTTGGCAGGGGGAGCCTGTGTCGCAGTGTCCTGCTCATCGCTGTCAGTCTGTGAGCCTGTGGGGGACAAAGAGGGCGATGGCATTGGTGATAGGTCAGTGTTCTTCATGCAGAAGTTGTTCATCATGCTGTTCTATGCATTGGGACTTCATTTGTGGGCATTCAGGTTGTAGGACTGTTGGGTGGGTCATTCATGCATCGGTCTGGGTGGCACGTGTCTGTGGTGATGCGTGCATGTGTGTGTGTTGGGATGTGACCCTCACATGGGCAGGGTTGTGTGCATGTATGTTTGTGGCCACATCCATGAGCTGATTTGGGGCTCACATTTGGGGGGGTACCTCATCCTTCACAGTGCAGTGTTTTATGTGGACACTCAACTCCATCTGATGTTGTCGGCGCACCACGCCCCATTTCGCCGACTCCCTCTATGGATTCCACACCTATGGTGCTCGCGCAGGTCTCCTCCCACTCCTTCAGTTTGATAGGAGAATCTCCACCACCTCCTGTGGCCATGGCCAGGTTCCGATTGGCAGCCAGTAGGCTGCGGACACGGAGGCGGAGATCGTCCCACCGTTTCCTGCAATGTTTCACAGTGCGGGTGGTGCCCACCGCTCTGACTTTCTGGGCCACCTCTGCCCAGATGGCCTTTTTCTTTTATTACGGTCTCACGCCGCATGTCATTTGCGAACACGACACCCGCGTTGGCGGCAAGCGTGTCCGTGAGCATGATGAGCTCCTCATTGGTGAATTTCTCCTTTCGCTTCTGCTCTGCTCCTTTTTTAATTGCCTTGGGCATTGTCAGGGGTTCTTGGATGTTTTTGTATGGCACTGGTGTGGATGCAGGTCTTGGGGGCGGAGGATGGCAATGGATTGTGTTTTTCAAGATGGGCGCCTTGCTCTTTCCCGTTCCTTTGCGATGACACTACTTCCGGTTCCGCTTATTTACGGTGACCGCTAATGCCGTGTTGCAGGAGGTCAGAAGTGCTATCAGCGCTTTCATAGGTGCCGCTAAGGGTCTTTACGGGGTCTTCACCGGCATGGATATAGGGTCAATACCGGCATGCCGCTAAGCTTGTGCCCGCATACTCATAATGGCACGCAATTAGCGGCCTCTCGACTACACGGACACGTTATTAGCGCTATGCCGGTAAAGGCGATAACTTACCGCTTATCATGTAATGAGGCCCAATATGTTATTGTTGGTAATGTAAATCTCTAGCCCGTTCAGGTAGAAGATTAAATGAGAGATCTCAATTAGTAGTCCCCAGCATGCTGCATAGGATGATACTGTTGTGGCAGATAGAAATGTATAATAAAAGCCACTTGACTAAAGGGACATTGAAATTGAGAAACAACATTAGTACAGCTACTATTATTAAGTAGCCAGGCTAAAATGGCTGCTGGCCTTTCACACATGTGGTTGGGAATAAGTAGAGAGTGAATCACATGACCAGCTAACTGATGACTCAGAGGTGTGTAGAAATAAATAATGCCTGTTGGAAACACGCCTGAAGAAGTCCCAGTGTTTGGGATGGAACGCGTGGCATGACGAGGAGCGCTGGGGACTACTTACACTGTTATGTAAGTCTATGTTGGTTAAATAAGTTTTTCAATTGTTGATCCATGTACAATACAACATTCAAGATATTTTTGGCACTTAAAACAGGTCTAAGTGCTCTAACAAGTTTGTGTTCCTTACTTGTGATACTGGTTCGTTATCATGGAACAGCAATCAAGTGAAATAGTTGTTTAAGATGGTATTATATGATGACTCAATTCTTTCTTCCTTGTTCTCTTTACTCTGCTTAAGTTCTTTTAATGATGGTGTGGTGGGGAGATTGATTATATGTTTAATGGCCAATATCTCTTTACATTCGCAGATCCTTTACAAGAGAAACATGTTTGGTCTTGAATAGTAGAAAGGGTTAAAGAAGATGGAAGGTTTCCATCCCCAACTCCTACATGATATTGTCTGAGTTTGATCTTCCTAAGGTCTCCAACTCTTGATGCTTAAGAGACATTTCAAGATCCAAGGGACATGGTTCATTTAGGTGACAAACATCTCCACAGGAATAACAGAAGCTTCCAACATCTAATGATGCTGGCGCAGAAGAAAGACTCTCATTCCCTTTCTGCATAATATTTACCTTGTTATCATGGATTTCTGGATCTTCTGGTGGAGTGCATCATTCTGATAGAGCGTCTTTTTGAAGGGAGAATCGCCTTTCCCTTTCTAAAATATTGGAAAACAAATGTTGACTTCCCTCCTTTCCATATGTCTTTTCATGCTACCATTCTCTCAAAGGCTTATGGGCAAGAGGTTCCCATAGATTTGCATACCTCAAACTTCCCGCCAATTGACCCCATTCAATCTCAATGGTGTTTTCAGAGAAATTCAAAAAGACACATTTCAATTCATCTCCCCAGGAGATTAGAGGTTGTATTTTTAATGCTCTTTCTTTAGGGGGTAACACATAGATGCCCCACCATTGGGGAAACTTAGTTGTTCACCTAAAGAGATTATATTGTCTCTCTCCGGTACTCGACAATCTTGTGAACAAAAAAGATGGAACTCATTCTCCTTTATGGTCTTTCTGATGGGGAGAATAGCCTGCGAGTTCAAAACCTGGAAGGTGACCCCTAAATGATGGTGTACATGGTTGGGGAAGTTGGTGTTTCCCCACTGACTCTCATTTTGTAGATTTGACCCGCTGAAAGGGTTTGGTTTGGTCTCTGTCTCTTGGGATTTTCATCTATTGGCATAAAAGGTAGGTGGTATATGAGTACTTGTTTCTGGCAGATTACACATGCATGCATGTAAGGTTTAATGTTAGTGTGAATTCCGAGCCAGTAAAAAGTTTCCGTTATATGTGTCTGAGTTTCGGACTTTCCCAGGTGTAAATGTTCTATCTCCAAGACCACCTGCTTGCGATTTTCAGGGACTACCACTTGCGATTTTACTATGCCCTGTGCAGTGGTGTCTCCTCTATAAAAAAGCCTGTGTTTCAAGAAGAAAAAAGGCCCTCCCCTTTTCACAACCTTCTGTCTCCGATACCACTTGCAAAAATGCTTCAGCTAGCCAGGGGTTGTTTCTTTGGGCAAAGGCAAACTCTGGAAGGGTTTCGGGCTCCTCTTCTGTAGGCTTTCTGGATTCAGGGTTGGGAGGGCCGTCAGATGTCTCATCAGCCTCCTCAAAGCCTCGAGTTCCCCTGTCCGTGCTTTCCTTCCCAGATTTTCCTTTAAGCCTAGGGAACAATGCTTTCTCAAGCACCCCTTGAGCAACTTTATCCCCTTGGTGAATTGGGAATAGGTCCTTTCTGTGATTTTGAAGCAATACCTTAACATCACCTCTAAAGTCTGGGTCTATTACTCTCGCTAATACATCAATTCCAAATCTCCATGCCAGCCCTGACTTGGATACTAGTCTAATGTATGTATCAGGGGGTGGAATTAGCATCAAATCAGTGGGGATCAATCCTATTTCACCTGGAGGAATTGTCTCATCCCTACTACTACAGTAATCAAACCGAATAGAGCCCTTGGTCGCTACTGAGGGGTCTGATGCTCTGGCACTTAGCTTTTCAAATTTTAGGGTCCCCCAATTTGTATCGGTTGAGACGCATCCCACCCCTTAAACCATTTGTTAAGGCATCATGAAGCAAGACACAGACAACAGACTTAAAGTTCAAAGAAAGGATATTTATTAATTTAAATGTCAGGATGTGTCAACCTCAGCAGCCTTAGAAGGCGTATCAGTTATATCCACGACCTCCTCCCCTTCCTCCTCACCTGAATCCTCTGAAGAAGTTTCGCGGCGGTTACCCTTCTTTCCGATCTTCTTCTTCTTTGAGAAGAGGTAGGGCCGTCCGCGGTGGGAAACCACCCTGATTCCCTGCCAAGCAGGGAAGCAAGAGGCTTCCTTCCCGCAGGGACGGAATAGACGAGGGAAAAAAGCGCATGCTTAAAAAAACCCTTGGTGAACAAGATAACAGTCCAACAGGTCCGGAGAGTGAAGCGATGAAAACCTGCAGATCCGATGTCAGAAGGAGGACGTCTGATGCAAGGATCCTGGACAGGGGTCTGGAGGCGAAGTAAGTCCTTAGAAGTTTCCAGGAGAGATGGATGAGGGAAACAATGAAGGAACAGAAGCGAACCTTGGTGCCAGCCGGAGAGGGTAAGCGGCATAGAGAGAAAAGGAAAGAGAGACAGGAGAACCAGAACGGCGAAAGAGAGCCGCGGGCGAGAAAGAGGAGAGAAAGAACGGCGAAGAGACGCCGACTGGAGGCCCAAGGGTCAGCAAGGTAGGCACAGAGGAAAAAAGCACACGGAGCAAGCAACAAGGAAAAGAAACAAATTTGCAACGCGCCGAACCCGGAAGTGGGCGGTGCTTAAGTAGCGAAACCAGGGAGACAGAGAAAGACTAGAGCGGGGACAACCCGGAAATGGACAGGAAAACAATGGACGACCTAATGGCGCCGCCAACGCCAGGCGTTCCATAGCCCCCACCGGCGACTAGACGCCGGCGGCATGACAGTATGACCCCTTCCAATGGAGAACCCCCCCGGCTTGCCCGGAAAGAGACGATGAAACCTCTGAACCAAAGACGGGGCATGGACATGGGAGACAGGTTCCCAGGAGTCCTCAGAATGGGGGTACCCCTGCCAATGGATGAGATATTCCAGGCGACCACCCCGCAAGCGGGAGTCCAAAACGGAGGCCACCTCAGACTCCTCCAGGGGCAAAGCAACCGGGGGCGGTACAGCCGGAATGGAGCGGTGATAGGGATCTCGCCTAAACTCCCTCAAAAGAGAGGAATGAAAAATAGGGTGCAGGCGGTGCATGTGTTTGGGCAGAGAAAGCCGATAGGCAACAGGGTTGATCCTGCGCAGTATGGAAAAAGGTCCCAGGAATCTGAGAGACAACTTAGAGGGGTGAAGCCAACACGGGAGGTATTTGGTGGATAACCATACCTTAGTCCCCTTCTGCCAAGCGGGGGAGGGCAAGCGCTTGGGGTTACTCTGAGTACGAAAGCGCCGGCTACTAGCCCGTAGACTATCGATGACAGTCTTATGGTCCTCTTGCAAAGTGAGGGGAAGAGAGTCCACAGAAGGAACAGTAGAAGGAGCAAGAGACAAGGAAGGATTAAAGCTCGGATGATACCCATAAGAGCAGTAGAAAGGACTAAGACCAGTGGCACTGTGAACAGAATTATTGTAGGCAAACTCTGCAGTTGGGAGAAGACTAAACCAATTGTCCTGCTGGTTGTTGGTGAAGCAACGTAGATATTGCTCAAGAGTGGCATTTGTCCTTTCTGTCTGTCCATTGATTTGGGGATGGAAACCTGACGATAAGGCACGGTCAATGCCCAGCCTCTTACAAAGTTCACTCCAGAAGCGTGACGTATATTGTGAACCCCTGTCCGAGATCATTTTACTGGGAGTGCCATGTAGGTGGAAGATCTCTCTGGCAAACACGGTTGCCATCTCCGCTGCCGTGGGTAACCCAGCCACTAGTGTGAAATGGGCCATTTTAGAGAAACAGTCAACCATAACCATAATACAGGAACATCCCTCTGAAGCAGGCAGTTCCACGATGAAGTCCGTCGAGATAATACTCCAGGGTCTCTTTGGTACCTCACTCTGCTGTAGGTAACCAATGGGTCGTTGGGTAGAATGCTTAGATCTACAGCATATAGGGCAGGAGCGAACATACAAGTCCACCTCTTTAGACATTTCTGGCCATCAAAAACTCTGTTGAAGACGTTCCAAGGTATTCTTCGCCCCCCTGTGACCGGCCACAAGATCGTCGTGGCACCATCTTAGTGCGGTGCGTCGAGTCTGGGAATCGGGCAGGTAGAGACGTTGTTGCTTGAATCCCAGGCCATTCTGGATGGTGATGTCATCTGAGTGGAGAACGGTAAGAGGAAGACCCTCAGACTGTGTGCCTTTACGTACCCTCTCCAAGAAGGCATCTACTGTATATATGAATTTTACGTCCGTGAGAAGCAAACTGGGAAGTTCTCTGGTTGTACCACCGGAACATGGCCTTCGAGAAAGGGCATCTGCTAGGATATTCTTAGATCCCGGTAGATAGGTCAGGAGAAAGTCATATTGAGAGAAAAAATGGGCCCACCGGGCCTGGCGTGAATTGACGCACTCCATATTCTGCAGGACCTTGAGGTTTTTGTGATCCGTTCTTATCTCGAAAGGATGAATCCCCCCCTGCAGAAGATGTCGCCATTCTTCAGAAGTAGTCTTCATGGCCAGTAGCTCCTTCTCAATGACGGAGTAATGTGATTCACTGACATTCAAGGTCTTGGAAAGATAGGCTATTGGGTATTCGAGTCCAGCATGCTCCTGTAAGAGAACTGCACCCAAAGCAGCTGACGAGGCATCGGTCTCCACAATGAATCTTAATCCTTGGTCCGGTTGCCGGAGGATGGGGGCAGAGCAAAACTTCTCCTTTAACAGTAAGAAGGCTAGATCAGCTTCTTGAGTCCAGGAAAAAGGATTGGAAATCTTCTCAAGTAGCCTGGTAATGGGGAGAACCGTCTCCGAGAAACCCTGAATGAATTTGCGATAAAAATTTGCAAGACCAAGGAACCTTTGGATAGCCTTCACTTATTCCGGAGTAGGCCAATGCAAAATAGCTTCGGTCTTAGCTGGGTCCATGTGGATGCCTTCCGCGGACAGGATAAAACCAAGGTAGGTTACCTGAGGAACTCCAAAGACACACTTCTCTACATTGGCCTTGAGGTGGTGGTCCTGTAGCCTTTTAAGAACTTGGATGAGATGAGTACTATGGATCTGTGCGGTCTTCGAGTATATCAGGATATCATCGAGGTAGATTATGACATAATGAAAAAGAAGATCAGAGAATGTTCTGTCCATAAAGCTCTGGAAGATAGACAGCGCATTGACCAAGCCGAACGGCATTACACAGTACTCGTAATGACCGAACGGAGTCCGGAACGCAGTCTTCCATTCGTCCCCAGGATGGATGCGCAGAAGATGGTAGGCTCTTCGAAGGAAAAGATCTGCGCTCCCTGCACCGCCTCTAGAATATCCTTTATGAGAGGCATGGGGTAACGGTCTCTTACTGTCACTTGATTGAGGCCCCGGTAGTCGATGCACGGTCTTAATTCATCCGAAACTTTTTTCGGAACAAAAAACAGAGATGCCCCTGCAGGAGAGTGGGAATGTTGGATGAGACCCTGTTGTAAATTGGAGTCCAGGTAGTCCTTGAGAACTCTCTTCCCCTTGAGGGAAAGAGAAAACATACGGCCAAACGGTACCACCGCATTGGGCACCAGGGTGATATGGCAATCCTCAGGCCGATGTGGAGGTAGTTCTTGAGGACCTTCACCATGAAAAACTTCCTGATAACGAAGACACTCCTTAGGAATATTGTTCACGGATAGAACATCCGTCAGGGTAGGAGGATCCGGAAGAGTGTGGATCGTTGCAGCCAAGGGTTGTATCGAGCAGAACTTCTTACAAAAACTAGAAGAAAAAGACAGTTGGTTCTTGGTCCAATCAATAGTAGGGTTATGCTTCCGGAGCCAGGAAACCCCCAGGATGACGGGAAAATGAGCTGCTCGGATCAAGTCGAATTGGATGGTCTCAGTATGATGGAGAACCTTCATAATCATGGGAGAGGTAGCATGAGTGATGAGACCGGAGCTTAGGGGTGTACCATCAATGCCCTCAACCTTTTGGTCTTCCTCTTTCTCCAGACGACTGATGCGAGTCTTGTCAGCTCAGACGACGTCCATAAAGCATCTAGCTGCCCCGCAGTCCAGTAGCGCTAGGACTTCGAATGTCTGATGTAAGTGGTTCAACTGGACTGCAATAACCATGAGGCGATTATCTTCGGAGGGGTTGATGGTAGGTGTGATAGACAGAGAGACATAGAGACCGGAATAGCCCCTTCGGAAACTGGTCCCCACTAGTTCCGAGGTATGGCGTTTCCCGACCTGCGGGGAGGTACGTCTGGACAGTCCCTTAAGACATGGGTGTTGGAACCGCAGTACATGCATAGAATGAGGTCTCTGCGCCGCTTCCGTTCTTCGGGGGTAAGAGGTCCCCTGGTGGTTCCGATCTGCATGGGCTCGTCTTTAGCTGAACCCGAGGGAACGGAGCAGGATAGAGCTCGGTTGGCAGAAATGGGGAACCCACGTTGTCTCCGCCGCTCAGACCGTCTTTCGGATAACCGAAAATCGAGCTGGAGGACAGTAGCCCAGAGCTCCGAGAGTGTGGAAGGGCGGCTAACCCTAGCAAGTTCATCCTTAAGGTCTTCTCTCAGACCTCGACGAAAAATAGTGTACTGAGCATTCTCTTGCCAACCCGCATCAGCGGCCACCCTTTTAAAGCGGGAGATATAGGACAGAAGGTCCTTGCTTCCCTGACGGATATCTAGTAGCTGTTCACTGGCTACTAATGTAGTCTCTTGTTGTTCAATCGCCAGTTTGAACTGGGCGGTGAACCCAGCATAATCCTGAAGGAGAGGACCGGCACTGGTTACCAAAGGGGCTGCCCATGACAGGGCATTTCCGGTCAAATTAGAGATGAGGAACCCTATGTGGGCTTGGTCTGTAGCGTAAGACTGAGGTCTAAATCTGAAATAAATCACGCAAGCCTCCATGAATTCCTTAAATTTGTTGGGTGATCCGTCGTATTTGCCGCAGGATAAAGGCATGGGAGGAAGGTCACTGCGGGACTGCTCGAAGCGGTCCAACCTTTGTCTGAGGGTAGTGTTTTCCGTTTTTACTGCCTGTAATTCTTGAGTGAGATTATGGACAGCTGTTAGCAGTTCTTGCACCTGCTCGGGAGAGGCCATGGTTCTTAACTGTTGGCGTTGCAAACTGTCAACCTCCGCAGCCTTAGAAGGCGTATCAGTTATATCCACTACCTCCTCCCCTTCCTCCTCACCTGACCCCTCTGAAGAAGTTTTGCGGCGGTTAGCCTTCTTTCCGATCTTCTTCTTCTTTGAGAAGAGGTAGGGCCGTCCGTGGTGGGAAGCCACCCTGATTCCCTGCCAAGCAAGGAAGCAAGAGGCTTCCCTCCCGCAGGGACCGAATAGACGAGGGAAAAAAGCGGATGCTTAAAAAAACCCTTGGTGAACAAGATAACAGTCCAACAGGTCCGGAGAGTGAAGCGATGAAAACCTGCAGATCCGATGTCAGAAGGAGGACGTCTGATGCAAGGATCCTGGACAGGGGTCTGGAGGCGAAGTAAGTCCTTAGAAGTTTCCAGGAGAGATGGACGAGGGAAACAATGAAGGAACAGAAGCGAACCTTGGTGCCAGCCGGAGAGGGTAAGCGGCATAGAGAGAAAAGGAAAGAAAAACAGGAGAACCAGAACGGCGAAAGAGAGCCGCGGGCGAGAAAGAGGAGAGAAAGAACGGCGAAGAGACGCCGACTGGAGGCCCAAGGGTCAGCAAGGTAAGCACGGAGGAAAAAAGCACACGGAGCAAGCAACAAGGAAAAGAAACAATGTTGCAATGCGCCGAACCCGGAAGTGGGCGGTGCTTAAGTAGCGAAACCAGGGAGACAGAGAAAGACTAGAGCGGGAGAACCCCGAAATGGACAGTAAAACAATGGACGACCTAATGGTGCCGCCAACGCCAGGCGTTCCATAGCCCCCACCGGCGACTAGACGCCGGCGGCATGACAGGATGATAGAAGACCTAACTTGCCCTATGCTAAGGTGGGATTTCTCTACCTGCGCGAAACTAAGGAAAGTCTGAATCAAAGATTTCAACTTAACTTAACAAAGAGTTCGCCTCACTTTTCATCTGCACCTGGGGCTGGCATCTTGTGCTCCTGTGCCCGGCGCCCCCATTGAGCTGCAGTGCTTTAGCATCCGGCAAGGCCTTTCCAACATGGCCGCCGAGCACTACCCGCAGGCTCTTTCTTCCTTTGTCACCCAGAAGATCGCCTAATTGGGCAGCCTACACAATATCCTGCTGCCGGTCCTGGTAGCCAGATGGTGACACCAGCCCCGATCTAAGGACCCCATTTAAGGACTTTGGTGGAACCTCTCTGGGCCTCAAACCCGCTGATATACCCCAGTGCACAAAAGAGCTGGTAAGCATCCCCTCCCTTCTGATTTACTTGTTACCTCCTGTGAGCACCTGCATAGGGCCCCACATTGCTGGTCTTCCTCTGTACTACAGAGTGCTCCTCCCCCCCGATGTGGCCTCTCTTGGTCCGTGTGCTGCGCAGCTGAATACTGCCTTTCCTCCTTTCTCCCCCACTTCGTTTCCCTTCTATCAGCTCCCTGTCCCTCCCTCCTAAACCAGATCTCTCTTGTCAGTTCTGCCTTCAGCACAATGTTATGCCTTACCTTGTTCCCCCATCCTCCATGCTCCTCCATAAGAGCCTGATATAACTTTTTGACTGCCTGCACCTCTGCCCCTATCACAGACGATTCTTACTGGCCTCCATCAGCATTTCATTGACTTCCTCCTCACAGCCGTCCACCTAATTTGTATCTTGCTCCTCTTGCATTCGCTCCGCAGTTGCTACTCTCCTTCCTCAGATCAGGCCTTCTTGTGACTGACACCAGTATTTTGCATGTCAGATTGTATGTACTCTACAATTACTTAATTTAATTTTCTTTTAAAAGTATGCTTTTTACACACTTTCTAGGAAATCCAAATCTCTCTTCTTGTTTATTCTGTTTTGGGATTGAAAAAGTATGCTTTTACCTACCTGTTAACAAAGTCGAATCTGCCGACTTGCATATTCTTTTTTGTGCCTGAAAAGTATGCTTTTACTCACCTTTTAGGAAATTCAAATGTGCCTACTTTTATATTTTGTTTTGTGTTTGGAAAGGTATGCCTTTACCCACCAGTTAGGATAGCCAAATCTGCCTAGTTGTAAATTCTGGTTGTGTTTGAAAAAGTATGCTTTTAGGGGGCGTGGCTTGGAGCCGACGCGATGCAGTCGGTCCTCTAAAGCCGCCCGTGGACTGCCCGCTGCTATAGCTAACATTATGCGGTTCCTGTGGCCTACATGATCCATCGACGCCAGCTATGTGGATCGGAACCGATGGGGCACTAGCAGCTCAAAGATGAAAGCCGGGAGAGGGAGCACTATGCCCGTTCTCTTCGCTTGAATCCCGGTCCCCCCCTCTGCCGCTCGGACAATCCAAGATGGCGGGTGCACGTATGATGGCGTGCACAGTCAGGAGCTGGAGGCGATCCTCCCCGTAGCACTCGAGCCGGAGGGGACGGACGAGCATCCGGATATCCAGACAAGCGGGGACTGGTTCCATCGGCCGGTGAGGGAGGCCCGGCCCCCCCTTGGAACCGGCGAGGGGCCCCGCATGCACTGGCCCTGTTTTGTGCACCCTCTCCCTCTTCCTCCTGGGACGCCCCAGCCCACGCCACGTTACAGCTACACATCCAGCGGACAGAGACCTACGCAGGGTGCGTTAGTGGCCTTCCTGGGTGCCCAGTGGGGCCTACCTTCCGGCCTATGGACATATGCAACGGCCCTTGAAGCGACTCAATTTCCTGGAGCGGAGATGAGAGACCCTCCCCCCAAAGGTTGGCGGCGGGAGCCCTGAGCAGGAGCCCCTTGAGAGATTTAAGGTAGGCCTAGCCCGCATGCTTTTCTTCCTGAGCCCTTCCTGGGGCGCCCCGGCCCACGGCCCTGTTGCCCGCGGATAAGACCTCCATCCCGCACGGGCAGCGCTTCTTAGCCTCTGGGGGCCCGTGAGCAGCTCCCATAGCAACTCTTCTTCACTGCTACATCGCTCCCGGCGGCCATTGTCCCACCGCCGACAACCAGCGCGATGGCCAAGCAACAAAAGACCACCAAGTCTTCGGACATAGCAACTCTGCTGACCGCTTCTGACAAAGCTAAAAAACAAGATTCCTGCCCCTCTATCTCACGGGAATCCCTAGATAACAAGGGACCTTTGGCGACCAAAGAAGATATACGTGAATTCATGGCGGATATCAAATCAGAATTCCGCTCATGTATGGCGGAACTCACAACTAAACTGGAAAGCACAGATAAAAAAGTCTCGGAGGTTGAACAAAGAGTGGGAGTTGTTGAGGATCATATCCAAGATCATGCCTCCGCGCTAACTGAGGTCCAACGCTCAATTGGACTTTTACAGGACAAGTACGACATCCTGGAATACAAGCAAGAGGACCTCGAAAATAGGGCCCGGCGCAATAACCTCTGTATTCGGGGGGTTCCCACTTCGATCCCAGACAAGGGGTTGGCTGAATATGTGGGCCTCTTTTTCCAATCTCTCCTCCCTGACCTCGAAGATTCACAGCTTCTCCTAGATCTCACCCACAGGCTGAACCCCTGACGCAAAGTGGAATCGGATGGCCCCCTCCCGACGTCATCACTAGGGTGCACTTCTTTACCACGAAGGAAGCCATCTCGGCCATAAGCCGCTCCAAAGACGAAATTACATTCCAAGGGACCTCCCTCCAGATCTTTCAGGACCTTTCTCCTCTTACTCTTCAAAAGAGGCGAGCCCTTTGCCCTCTAACCACCTTTCTTCAGGCTCAAAAAATCTGCTACAGATGGCTCTTTCCCACAGCTTTGCATTTTTCCTACAAGGGCTCACTCAGGAAAATTAGCCACCTGGAAGATGCTACCGACATCCTGCGCCCAGATGCTTCCAAACCCTCGTCTTTCCTGCCCTCCGAAGCAACGGCTGACTCAAACCTGGTGGCCTCCCCTAATCCCACAAAAGATTCTTGGTCGAAGGTTCCCAGATTCCGAAAGAGGAAATTGCCGGATGCGACCCCATCTTGGAGCTTCCACCTCGATACCGGCTCGTAGCCCGGCACCATGATCCGATCAGCACCCTCAGGAACACAGATAAGCTTCATCCTTAAAGCAGCGGGCATTATTCCATGGCCCATGCCCGGTTCCAAGGCACAGTCCATCTATGAGTCCTTGGAACAAACCACTAAGATTACCTGTAAGGTTAGCCATGTTGGCTACACACTGTTCTATGGCCCCGTTGGCCAAGGGAGGCATTAGACCCGCAAAAGGTCAGCCACCCTCAGTTAAAACTTGGCCCTCCCGTTGGCGGCCCGAGAAAAAACCCCACAGACAGGTTGGGGAAAGGCCACGCACTCCACGACATGATGGCTGATCCCTCTACATCTCTCCCTCTCCCCCAGGACTCGTCAATCTCCCCGGAACTGGCCCCAGAACATCGAACTCTGAGGTTCGTCTCCCTGAATGTCAAGGGACTAAATTCACCCGCCAAACGCAAGTCCATCCAACAGAAGCTTCAGAACGACAGTGCAGCAGTGGCTATGCTACAAGAAACCTATTTGCTGCCGGCAGACCATAGCCGCCTACGCTCCCGAAACTTTCCGAAGCAACTTTTCGCATCTGGGAACTCCAAGAGGGGTGGCACAGCTATCTTGTTTGGGAGGGGACTGAACCCGCAAATCCTAGACTCTATACGCTGCCCGGAGGGGCGGTACATGGCGGTGAAATGCCTACTACTAGGACAACTATATTCTATAATTTCCGTATACGCACCCAACTCAGGCCAGGCGCTGTTCTATGAATCCCTGAACACAACACTCTCCCCGTTCCTGGAAGGCCAGATAGTTATTGGAGGGGACTTCAATGGGGTCCCGGACCCCACGAAAGAGAAGTCACATCCACCCAGTGCCGGAGACCTCACTATAGCCCTGGCTCTCCTACAACTATTTAGAACTTTGGGGGTGGTGGATTCATGGAGAGTACTCCACCCATCCGAAAGAGACTTTTCCTTTTATTCTTATGTCCACAGAACCTTTTCCAGAATAGATCTTCTTCTAGTGCCTCCACAAATCTTCACGTTCACCAACAATGTGACAATTGGCTCCAGAATCTTGTCTGATCACGCTGCGGTGACCCTGGAAATCCGAGTGCAGGAACCAGCTAAAACCCAACAGCGCAGATGGACTCTATATGATCCGATTCTCAACGAGATGCCACTCAGAGACGCGATCGCAACCACGATCACCAACTTCTTTAGGGAGAACCCCAGTGAGGACACCTCTACCATCAATACTTGGGACACAATGGAGGCAGTGGTGCGGGGTGAACTGATTGCGCAAGAAGCGGCCTATCATAGACACAAACGTCAGCCTTGAGGAAGACCTTAGAAATGCAGAAAGGGCCCATAAGGAGAAGGGCTGGACCCCTAAAACTCAGCGGGCCATCCGGATAGCACAAAAAAAGATTGAGGCCCACTATGCCGAACACACTGCCCACCAAATGGCAAAAGCAAACTTGCCAAGGCGAAGAGGAACAATACAATTGTGGGCCTGCGGGACCAACGAGGCAAGGTCCATTACGCTGACCAGGACAAACTGTAACTCACTGCGACCCACCTAACTCAGGTGATGACCGCTCCAGCGTGGGACATGGAGGAACAGAAGGAACACTTACGGGGTGCAGCGCTTTCCCGGCTAAAAAGAACAGCCCGTGACACTCTAGAGGTGCCGATTACTGACGAAGAAGTGGACGAGGCAATAAAAGCCCTTAAATCCCGAGCCCCTGGCCCTGATGGCTATACAACCAGGTTTTACAAGATTTTTAAACCTCAACTATTAGCACCTTTGGTACAGTTGTTTAACTCGTTCAGAACCACGGGCACTGTAACCCCGTCCATGCAGGAGTCAATTATGGTCTTATTACCTAAACCTGGAGGCGATCCGAAGAACCCTGCATCATATAGACCCATTGCTCTGCTCAACATAGATGCTAATATTTACTCTAACATCCTGGCATCACGTCTGTCTCAGTTCTTGCCGGAGATAATCAGTGCGGATCAGAGTGGCTTCCTCAGACACCGCTCCACGGCCGACAACATTCGTAGAGCCTTGGATTTGGTGGAACTTGCCTCCCGGGATTCCCGGGAATTGGTGCTTCTGGCCCTGGACGCGACCAAGGCGTTCGACAAAGTGGATTGGACTTTCATGAGGCTCACCCTCGAGGCTTTTGGATTTGGCCCAGAGTTCTGCACTATGATGCTGGCAAATTACAAAGCTCCCAAATCCCTTCTCAGAGTTAATAGCACCCTCTCCTCGCCCATCAACCTAACTTGCGGAACCCGACAGGGATGCCTGCTGTCGCCACTTCTCTTCGCTCTAATTATGGAACCGTTTGCCCAGCGGATCAGATTGAACCCTGCAGTCAAAGGCTTTCAATCAGGCCCGGCACACCACAAGCTGGCCCTCTATGCAGACAATGTCCTCCTGACTATCACGAAACCCTGCTCCTCCCTCCCTCAAGCCCTGGCTGAGATAACGAGCTATGGCAAGGTCACAGGCTTCACAGTCAACTACCGGAAATCAGTCGCCATGGGAGTGGGTGTGACCCGAGAAGACCGAGAAGACCTAGTTCCGCTGTGCCCAATACAATGGACAACTAAAGGAATTAGCTACTTGGGAGTTCAGATCCCGGCCAACCCAAGTGAGACCTATCGGGCTAATTTTCCCCCATTATTTACAAACTTGGAGGCAGATTTGAGACGCTGGGCGGCACAAGAGATATCGCTGATGGGCCATATTACAGCCTGTAAGATGAACTCACTACTGAGATTTCTGTATGCGTGCTCCACCCTCCCGGTGCCGGCTCCGGCACCAGCCCTTCAACGCCTACAGAAGAAAATGCTGTAGTTTATTTGGAGGGGGAAAAAGCCCAGGATCCCTAAATCCACGATGCTGGGCAACGCGAAGCTGGGTGGCCTCGGGGTCCCTGACCTGCAGAAATATTAAATGGCGGCTCAACTGTCCTGTATCCAATCATGGCAAGTCCTCATCAACCGCCCTAGATGGGCGGACCTCGAACAAGCGCAGTTACCCCTCCCACTACGCTTTCTCCGACATGTCCCCCTTCCGGAACGGCGACAGTGGCGGAGCCTTCTGGCATCCACCAAACACACCATTTTGGTGTGGGACAAGGCGTTGAAACAGAAGAGGATCCCGACGGGGCTCAGCACCCTCTCCCCAGTGTTTATGAACCCGACCTTCTCTCCTGGTCTGTCTCCCCGGAATTTTAAGGCCTGGATTGCAAGAGGCCTAGAGACCCTGGGTCAACTTTTTGAAGGGGGCCAACCCTGCACCTTTGAGCGATGCAAAGAACTCTTTAGGATCCAGGAATAAGATAGATTCACGTATACCCAGCTACGCCACTGGTGCACCCACCCACAGACTTGCCAGGTGGCTACTCGTCCCCCCACAGCCATCGAATTGACCCTTAACGAGCTCCCGCCGCGAGGAAGAATCTCCACTCTATACATGCGCCTCCAAACGGATTTCCTAACCTCCAAGACCCGGTATATGGCCCTATGGGAGGTGGACCTGGGCTATCCGATTGAAGACCAACAGTGGGTTGACATCTGGTCCCGGGCTCACACCTCCTCATTATGCATTACAAATAGAGAGTGCGCTTACAAGATCCTCCTCCGGTGGTACTACCCTCCCCTAAGAATTCACCACATGAACTCCACACTCAACCCTCAATGCTGGAGGCAATGCGGCCAAATAGGCTCCTTCTTCCACATGTGGTGGTCCTGCCCCAAGGCTCAAGCCTTTTGGAAACAATGCCTAGCGATGATAGAGGACATCACTCAGGTGCGACTGCCCTTGGCCCCCGAACCTATCCTCCTTGGAGCACCGATCCCCGGGATCTACCCAAGGTCTGGTCCCAAGGCCAAACTATTATCGCAATGCCTACTTGCGGGCAGGAACATGATAGCCCGCACCTGGAAAACGACGGAAGGCCCGCTCATGCCTTTCTGGTGGATGAAAGTCTGGGACATCCTGAGAAGGTGATGGCTGCTGGGACAGGCACTTTACATCGCTTTCGCAACATCTGGGGTCCGGTATTGGATTTTGACCAAAGGTTCCCGGCCCTGACTTTCAAGCACAAACTGGCCAGGAGAACTATTCAGGATGGAGATCCCCTGCGGGGACATGAAGACGGAACTTGAGACCGAAGGGTGGGGTGGGAGGAGCGTCAAATGATATTACTGTATGCTACTTGTCACAAGTGATTAAGCTTTGTATTGCTATAACCTGCCTGTTTAAAATAAACACGTTTTAAAAAAAAAGAAAAACTATGCTTTTACTCACTTGCTAGAAAAGTCAAATCTGTTTGCTCCTACAATTGCTGTCATTTTTGAGCTTCTTGACACCCCTCTATTGCTCTCCCCTGTTCTCTCTGTCCCGCTCTTACTTTTATGATCGTGCCCCTCTGCTATTGCTGTAAACCTGCCTGATCCTTTCACTCTTGGTCTGATCGTTGCATTGCTGGGGGGCTACTTGGGTCGTGCTCTGCAGCACCTCCTTTCTCTCCCCACATCTTTCAAAATGGTTCTCTCAATCTCCCCCATCTTCTCTAATTGCTTCTCTATCACCTATCCTACCCCTCTATCAAAGTCTGGATGATAAAGTCTGATAATTATTTTCCGTACTCCCAACCTGCTCAGATAAAATACTACAGTTCCACAATCCCCCTTGTTTATTTCATGATCCCAACTGTTCCCGTTTGCCCCACCAACCCTACCAATCCTGTCCTTCTGATTGTCACTTTTCAAACTCTCAGTTGAAAGTGACCAACAATTATAGATCCCACAAACCCTCCTAATCAGTTCGAAAACCCTCCAAAACCCACCCTTCTGGAATCACCTAGCCCTCGTCCCGTCTTGTAGAATACTCTGACTCTCCAACCCCTTTCCTTTCCAGCATGAACACTGTCTTTCCACACGAAAGACAGCAGACTAATAAAACTGTTTATCTGAAATGTCCGAATTCAAGTGTAGAGGAGGTCCCAGACATGGCCTGCACCCCCGCCCCCAATTTCGAGGTACCAGGAAGGTACTTGCCAAGGTATGTGACGTATGAGGAGCAAATGAACCAACAGAGAGCAGCACTCGGGCTCTGCCCAGTGTACATCAGAAGAGCAATACCTGTTGAAGCACCCGTAACCAGACAACCATGGGCTGCACAATTCCCTCTTAGACAACCATACCAGCAGCTGACACGAAATGACGAGTACCTACAGACGGTCCACGAAGAGACCCAAAGAGCATTAATGGATGGCCAGTGGAAATGACACGAGGGCCTGGACAGACTCGTGGATGAACGAAAACGGCAATCAAAGATAACACGCCAGTGCGAGCAGCTATGAAAATAGATGTAATGGACGCAGGAGAAGAGACTATGTTGAAATGTAAGGAAACGTTGCAGTGAAACAATATGGAAGTAGCCAACCAGCTGACGCGTGTAACGCAAGAAGCTAATAAAACAGTACTGCTTGCAATGCTTAGTAGAAGAATAGAGCGGCAAGCGCCAACCATATGTCTACCTCAATAAGGCACATTATACAAGTGCGACTCCATTTTGTAAGCAGAAGTATGCCCAGGCGGCCAGAGGCCTGCCAGTTTCCATATTCCAGCTAAAGCCAGAAGGAAGGGCGGAATCAAAACTCAGCAAAGAAGCTGCTCACGCCTGGGAATTCGAGGTCAACCTAAGGAAGGGAGGAGAGCGGCAACGCTGGAGAATCGAAACTTCAGAGCATACCAGCCTGCCCCGTGAAGGTCAAGATAAGGTGGGCCCAGGCAAGTGGCGAGGCTAAGGAAGAATCAAATACACGAAAAGCTGGAAACTGAAGCAGATTCACAGTGAGCAGACATGTGACCAGTCAGGCGCGAAGAGTTACCAACGTCTGATGTCACCCAGAACCAAGGATACCATAACTTCTACAGATAAGAGGCTACAGTTTCAAGGCCAGGCCCAGCCAACTAAATGACACATAGCCTAAAAGCACTGATTGATGGAAGGGAGGCAGGGTGAATCTAGGGGTACTAGACACCTGGCTGTCCATTCTGCATGCTGCTAATTAAAATGGAGATTTATGTCTAGGGGTGTAACCTACCCAATCACAATGGACCAAGTTATCTAGGGTCCTATAGATAGTTGAACCAATAAGACGTTGTACTTGTAGTGACATCTATCACGTGTGATGTAGAGGGATGGGCGTAGACGCCCACCTGATAAGAGTTATCCAATCCGCATGCTCTGTTACCATATACAGATATAGCACCTATACTTAAGTTACCTTTTCCAACCAATTATATTGCATGACAAACTTGTAGAGTTAGACGTCAATGCTGACGAGTTTTGAGGATAAAAGTTACTGTTTGTATGAAGTTCGTGGAAGTTGAAGCGAGACAGGCGATCGCATCACTCCTGATTCCCATTTGTTTCCTCGTTTTCTGTACTTGTCATTAAACAGACTTCCCTTTGCCAAACTATTTGAGTTGTCCTTATTGAATCGCGTTGGAGTAAGTGAATCCAGCACCCCCATTCCTCACATGGTGCAGCTATCTTGTTTTACAGGTACTTGAGGGTGAGCTCTGACCTATGGGCCCGTCAGAGGACATGCCGCCTCTCTTGTACACTTGGTAGCGTGAGGATGGTTCCATGACCATCTACTATTGATTAACTAATACTAAGACACCAATAGACCGACGGCATGAAGTAACTCTAGGCCTTCGGCAATATCAAGAGTCCTTCTGCCATTCGGCTGAGTAGACTGAGAAGCTTCCCGTGGACAATGATAGTGTAAGTCCATGAAATCTGCAGTGGGTCTGAAGGAACCTGCCTTTCAAAGCATAACCCTTCTCATTCCCACGGGCAGCGGATCGGACGAAAAGACCACAAGAGGCTGGAAGGAGGGGCGGTGATCCCCAGGTTCCAGAGAGGAAAAGATGCGAGCGGTGAGTGAAACAATTAACTCCTTACTTTGGCAAATGTTTTGTAGGCATTAGAACAAGTAAGGGAAAGGTAACGGAGGGTGGCGGAGAAAATAATAAAATAGTCAGAAGTAGAGAAGACTGTATATATGTAAGGGGTTAATGATTCGAGTATAAGAGAGAAAAAGTGGTTACCGGGATAGACACCCAAGAGAAAAAGTGATTACCGGGAGGGCACCCGAGAGAAAACAAGTGGTTACCGGGGGGACACCCGAGAGAAAACGAAGAGGATACCTGTCATGATCTCTGCTTCCAAAAGATCAGGACTTGCCCGACTCCCTTGGAAGCAGACCCATAACCCCGATTCCGAGTGCCAGCCAGTCCCAATTGGGACCTTTTGGACCCTGTCCTGGCGCCAGTGGCACCAGGCTCATAAAGATGCCCAGTCCCAGCGCTGGAAGCGCCGGGCTCATAATGCTTGGGTGGACTTACCTGCAGCAGACCATGCTGCTTACTTACCTGCCAGTTGAACCCCTGATCCTCTTCTGTTTGGGACTACTTTTCCTGTTGGGTGGGGCAGGAGCCACTCCCTAGGTTCAGAACACTGGAACTCTTCTGGAAAGCAGGAACTCTTTTCTTACCTAGGCGTGGCTGTGGAAGGAGACACCTAAGCACTACAGGAGGCTATTTAAACCACACCCGATGGATGAATCTTGCTTTGCGTTATTCTGCATTCTCTGCAGCAGAACGCTCATCGTGTCTTCTGCTTCTGATCCTGGGCCTTAGGGAACAAAGGCTTACCATCCTGGAATCCAGTCTTCAGCAGCACCTGTAAAGACAAAGAAAGAACAGGTTAGCACTACGGTCTTCAGTGGCAGCGCATCTCTTACCTGGTCCATCGGGTGTCACCAACGCCTCGCGCTGCATTCCGGCATCTGAAAGACAAAGGCTTACCTACTCTTCGCATGCTCCGGAGGTCTTCACACTGCATTCCGGCATCTGAAAGACAAAAGCTTACCAGCTCTTCGCACGCTCCGGAGGCCTTCGGCGCTGCATCCCGCATCTGAAAGACAAAAGAAGGTGCGTTTAAAGACACTGGGCAACTTTATTACTCACGTGCCATTACTCCTTCCCACGCCGAATCCAGTGGGTATTCCAGCACCCTTCAGCTTCTCTAAAGCTCCGAACTTGTACCTGCAAGATAAAAGGGACAGTTAGTGCGCATCGTGAAGCAGGCTACAAGCGCTTACTTACGTGCTTCCAGGCGCTTCTATTCCTCACGCGGGTTCGATCCTCAACTCTCATCAGCCCGCAAACCGCCATTGCCGGAACCCTGCAAAATAAGAGATAGCATTACAAAAGACTTTTAAGACATTTGAAGTGCCCAGAACTTACCGTTCGTGCAGTTAACGACGGACAGCAGTCCTCTGAGGTCAAGAGGCCTGCACCCTTATCCAGTGAAGAAACTGGTTACGGCACCCTGCCCCGAGGCAGATGGAGAGCTCGGCGTTCACTTACCTAAGGTGAGGGCGTTAACCTTTGGGGTTCTACAGGAGAAGAGAAAGGGAAGAGGAGAGAGGCACCCAATAACCCCAGTTCATTAAACCCATATTTTCTATCTGCAGACATCTTACTCTTCGAGTCAGACATACAGTGCACAGAGGTCCAGCCCAAAGAGCCAACCGTGTGTTACACATCACCTTTGAAGATACGGCATTCACCCAGTCAAGACCGGCGCCTCTGCGGGAATCAGGTGAGCGTTACAGAACGCAAAGCCTACCGCAAAACTCCCACCCAGGCGCTATGGAAACCTCGGATACCGACCAGCTAGCCCAGTTACTTGGGGAACTAAGAGCAGAAGTGCATGCAGCCCGTCAGGAAACGAATGCTCTAAGAAGGGAACTGATTATTTCCAAGGAGCGAACAGACGATCTCGCTAGACAATTGCTACAGTCACAAGCGGACAAACTCCGTTACCCGCATCAGGGGCAAATCTTCCTTCAACATCCTCTACGAACCCAGTGCAGATCAACCTACCTGGGAATGTACCTCTGGCTCCACCCGAACGATTTTCTGGTGACCCAAAGAGGTTTGCAGTATTTATTAATCAGTGCCGGTTGCACTTCTTATGCCGGCCAGCAGCCTTTCCAACTGATCAAGCTAAGGTAGCTTTCGTGCTTTCGTACCTTAGTGGCAATGCGGCAGACTGGTCAATCCCTCTAGTTAATCAAGATGATCCGGTTCTCCATGATTTTCAAGCTTTTCAGCTCAGTATGGAAAAACTGTTTGCAAGACATTCACAGGGGCAGGCCTTGGACAATGAGCTCCTTTCATTGCGACAGGGTAATCAAGACCTTTTGGCTTATATTGCGTCTTTCAACAGACTGATAGTGGAAACTCGATGGCCTGAGGACAAAAGGATTACGCTGTTTTATAGAGGTCTACGTGGAGAGCTCAAAGATGTGTTAGCCCAAGTAGTGAATCCCCCGCAAGACTGTTCGGACTATATTGACTTAGTCGTTCAAATTGACCACAGACTGCAGAACAGTAAGGCCGATCGTTCCAAGTTTGATGCTCGAGTATTTTCCAAACCACCAACCCCTACCAAAGGAGTAGACTCCGGGGAACCCATGCAAATAGGGGGCCTGAAAGGACCACTAACACAAAAGGAGCGGGAAAGGAGAAAACAGCTGCAATTATGCCTCTATTGCGGAAACTCGGGGCACTTTCTTCGAGATTGTCCGGTGAAACCAGCCAAGAAGGCAGTAGGAGCTGCAGTTACCAGGGTCACAAACTCTGAGCAGGGAAACGACCTCGCCCGACAAGAATAGAGGTCCTCTTGCCGAGCGTTAAAACCAATTCCGTGACCTCGCATTTCGTGATACCTATGGTCCTCATTAGCCCTGAACATCCGGATCGATTACATGCGATTGAAGCTTACGTCGACAGCGGTGCCATCGGCAATTATGTGGATCATGAAATGGTTTTGAGGATGAATCTGACTCTTTGTCCAAAGGCTGTAAAGGACGTCATTACTACGGTGGATGGTACGGAGATAGCCTCCGGACCAGTAACGCATACCACCCAAGAAGTGACGCTAGTAAGTCAAGATGGACACCATGAGAAGATCGTGTTCGATGTGATCAAGGCCCCTCAGTTCCAGATTATTCTAGGAATTCCTTGGTTAGAGAAGCACAATCCTCAGATCGATTGGCGAGCAAGAACGGTTCAGTTTCCAGAATGTGTCTCTTCTTGTCACCCTCGACCTGGTGTTGCACTGGCAGCAATTTCCTCGGAGGCTCCCCAGTTACCTCCTGAATACCTAGAATTCCAAGATGTTTTCCGGAAGGATCAGGCTAACTCTCTACCTCCTCATAGGTCTTATGACTGCCAGATAGACCTGATACCTGGATCTACTCCTCCTTGTAGTAGAATTTATGCCCTCACCGAGCCTGAGAATCTTCACCTCCGACAATACCTGGATCAATACCTAGCGAATGGGTTTATTCGTCCTTCCAAGTCCCCTGCTTCCTCAGCTTTGTTCTTCGTTCCAAAAAAAGAAGGGGACCTTAGAACTTGTATAGATTATCGCGCCCTGAACCAGATTACCGTTAAGAATAGATATCCGTTACCTTTGATCCCTGAACTCCTGGACCAAGTCAGAAAAGCATGCATATATACAAAGCTGGATCTTAGAGGAGCCTACCACTTGGTACGAATAAAAGAGGGTGATGAATGGAAGACGGCCTTCCGCACCAAGTATGGGCTATTTGAATATCAGGTCATGCCTTTCGGACTTTGCAATGCCCCGGCCACCTTTCAATATTTTATGAACGATGTCCTCAGAGAGCTCATAGATGTGTGTGTTGTTGTTTACATTGACGACATCCTCGTTTATTCTTCATCGGAAATTGAACATCGGAAACACGTGAAAATGGTCTTCGAGAGATTGCGTCAACACAAACTTTTCGCTAAGTTGGAAAAATGTGTTTTCAACGTGACTGAAGTTGAATTCTTGGGATTCATATTATCACCTAGCGGAGTGCGTATGGATTCAAAGAAGGTCGATGCAATTCTCAAATGGCCATCGCCATCCTCCGTAAAAGGTGTTCAAAGCATGTTAGGCTTCGCTAACTTTTACCGCAGGTTTATCCCCGAATTCTCTCGAATAGTCCAGCCCATCACCGCCTTGTTAAAGAAAAACAAACGTTTTGAATGGTCTACCGAGGCAGAACAAGCTTTCCAGAATTTGAAGACTAGATTTATCTCTGCACCGATCTTAAAACATCCTCGCCCACAACTCCCCTACATCGTTGAAACTGATGCTTCGAGCCTTGCCATGGGGGCAGTTCTATCACAAAAGGACCCAGTAACCAATCAGTTGCATCCCGTGGCATTTTGGTCCCGCAAATCCTCGCCTCCTGAAATCAATTACACTATTACTGATAAGGAACTTCTAGCTATCAAGTCCGCCTTTAAGGCTTGGAGGCATTATCTTCTGGGGGCCCGACACACCGTTACTGTGATTACAGATCACCGAAACCTGCAATATTTGAAAACCGCAAAAGCTCAATCCTCTAGGCAACTCCGTTGGGCACTATTCTTTGCCGAGTTTGACTTCATAATTACCTATCGACCTGGTACAAAAAACGGCAAAGCTGATCCCCTTTCTCGGATGGGAGTGGAAGAACATTTGATCAATCCTAAACCTGTACCTATCATTCCCGAACAAAGAATTCTAGGTGTAATCGCCACACAATCCATAGAGGAAGTTAAGGATAAAGCCAGGCTACTGGTAACTCCAGCAGACATACAGAATTGGCATCTGCAGGGAAAGGACTTTACGGTGAAGGACAACCTATTATATTTCCAAGAACGGTTATACCTGCCCAGCACAGATTTACAGAAAAAGGTAATCTCTTGTTATCACGATTCTTTAATGGAAGGACATCACGGTATGACCAAGACCTCGGAAAAGATCAAGCGCTACTTCTGGTGGCCGTCTTGGAAAAAAGATATCAGAGACTTTATAATGTCCTGTGGAGTATGCGCCCAAAACAAGAGTCAAAAGGAAAAACCAGCCGGCCTCTTACGCCCTATTGACATCCCGCCTCGCCCTTGGCATACGCTTTCTATGGACTTCATCACCGATCTACCTCCATGCTCCGGATACAATACGATCCTAGTAATCGTGGACCTATTCTCCAAGATGGCGCATTTCATTCCACTCAAAGGCTTACCAACAGCAGCAACTCTGGCCCGAGAATTTCTCGAAAACATCGTCCGACTGCACGGTTTTCCTTCAGTTCTAATTTCGGATCGAGGTAGTCAATTTATTTCTCATTTTTGGCGAAGTTGCTGTCGGTCGGCTCAAATTGATGTGAGACTTTCGACCAGCCACCACCCTCAAACTGACGGACAAACCGAGAGAACCAATCAAACTCTGGAACAGTATTTGCGCTGCATGCTACAACAAACTGAAAAAACTTGGAAAGATATCCTTTGGATAGCCGAATATGCCTACAATAACTCTGTCCACTCGGGAACTGGGAAGACCCCGTTTTTTCTTTTATACGGTAGTCACCCTCGAACCTCAGAGTTGGATCCACTCCAAATTCTTGGAACACCAGCAGTAGACCACCTGCATTCTACAATCACCCAAGCCTTTAAGGAAGCTGTTTCTCACCTTCAAAGGGCTAAAGAACAATACAAGAAAGGAGCAGACCAACATTGGAAGGAAGCCCCCCCAATATCAAGTAGGAGATCAAGTCTGGTTATCCACCAAAAATCTACCTCTAAAAGGACCACGCACATTCAACCCAAGATACCTTGGTCCCTATTCCATCACTACCATAGTAAATCCAGTAGCGGTCAAGTTGGACTTGCCCCCTCACATGAAGATACATCCGGTCTTCCACGTCTCTCTATTAAAACCCGTGCAACCTCAAACCCGACTAACTACATCTCCAAAACCTATTCTAGTTGATGGGGAACTCGAGTTTGAAGTCAAAAGCATCCTGGATTCCAAGATCTCCAAATCTAAACTATTTTACCTGATTGACTGGAAAGGCTACGGTCCCCAAGAAAGATCCTGGGAACCTGCAGAATATGTCCACGCGCCTCGTCTAATCAAAAGATTTCATCGAACATTTCCTAACAAGCCCAAACCCCCGGAGAAGCCCGGTTTGGGAGGGGCCTTGAGGGGGGGTGCTGTCATGATCTCTGCTTCCAAAAGATCAGGACTTGCCCGACTCCCTTGGAAGCAGACCCATAACCCCGGTTCCGAGTGCCAGCCAGTCCCAATTGGGACCTTTTGGACCCTGTCCTGGCGCCAGTGGCACCAGGCTCATAAAGATGCCCAGTCCCAGCGCTGGAAGCGCCGGGCTCATAATGCTTGGGTGGACTTACCTGCAGCAGACCATGCTGCTTACTTACCTGCCAGTTGAACCCCTGATCCTCTTCTGTTTGGGACTACTTTTCCTGTTGGGTGGGGCAGGAGCCACTCCCTAGGTTCAGAACACTGGAACTCTTCTGGAAAGCAGGAACTCTTTTCTTACCTAGGCGTGGCTGTGGAAGGAGACACCTAAGCACTACAGGAGGCTATTTAAACCACACCCGATGGATGAATATTGCTTTGCGTTATTCTGCATTCTCTGCAGCAGAACGTTCATCGTGTCTTCTGCTTCTGATCCTGGGCCTAAGGGAACAAAGGCTTACCATCCTGGAATCCAGTCTTCAGCAGCACCTGTAAAGACAAAGAAAGAACAGGTTAGCACTACGGTCTTCAGTGGCAGCGCATCTCTTACCTGGTCCATCGGCTGTCACCAACGCCTCGCGCTGCATTCCAGCATCTGAAAGACAAAGGCTTACCTACTCTTCAAATGCTCCGGAGGTCTTCGCACTGCATTCCGGGATCTGAAAGACAAAAGCTTACCAGCTCTTCGCACGCTCCGGAGGCCTTCGGCGCTGCATCCCGCATCTGAAAGACAAAAGAAGGTGCGTTTAAAGACATTGGGCAACTTTATTACTCACGTGCCATTACTCCTTCCCACGCCGAATCCAGTGGGTATTCCAGCACCCTTCAGCTTCTCTAAAGCTCCGAACTTGTACCTGCAAGATAAAAGGGACAGTTAGTGCGCATCGTGAAGCAGGCTACAAGCGCTTACTTACGTGCTTCCAGGCGCTTCTATTCCTCACGCGGGTTCGATCCTCAACTCTCATCAGCCCGCCATCCGCCATCGCCGGAACCCTGCAAAACAAGAGATAGCATTACAAAAGACTTTTAAGACATTTGAAGTGCCCAGAACTTACCGTTCGTGCAGTTAACGACGGACAGCAGTCCTCTGAGGTCAAGAGGCCTGCACCCTTATCCAGTGAAGAAACTGGTTACGGCACCCTGCCCCGAGGCAGATGCAGAGCTCGGCGTTCACTTACCCAAGGTGAGGGCGTTAACCTTTGGGGTTCTACAGGAGAAGTGAAAGGGAAGAGGAGAGAGGCACCCAATAACCCCAGTTCACTAATCCCATATTTTCTATCTGCAGACATCTTACTCTTCGAGTCAGACATACAGTGCACAGAGGTCCAGCCCAAAGAGCCAACCGTGTGTTACACATCACCTTTGAAGATACGGCATTCACCCAGTCAAGACCGGCGCCTCTGCGGGAATCAGGTGAGCGTTACAATACCAGGAAGACACCTGAGATAAAAAAGTAAGGATTCACCTTGTTCCTGTGCTTTAATACAGCGGTCAGAAGAAACGTGAACTCAGAGCCCACATAATGGGGGACAATTAGACTACGGTGACGATTAAAGATGGCACTAAGGGAGTTTGTTTAAACTCCATGTTGGGGTATTGGTTAGAAAGCAGGTATATGTATGTCCAGCTGGTGTCCGTCTAGTATGTTGAATGTCTCTTTTACGTGTCCTGTTATATGTCAAATGTAAAGAATTGAATCTTTTGATTGTTTGAAATGAAGTTTGGGCTTTATGCGATTCCATAACTAAGAGGGATCGCCAATGGTTTGTTGGTTTTAAATAAATTGACGATATAGAATTTTGGCAGAAAGGATTGGATTGGAGCTTGCGTATTTGGTGCTCACTCATACGGGTGAACATATTGAGACTGCATACAATATTGTTGGTAACGAAATTTGAACATGGAGGAGGTTACCCTACTCGCACATTTATGTAAGCAGTTACTCAAACAACCACCCAAGCTTAAAAAGTACAGCACTGAGTGGGTTAAGGGTACCGCCCACAAGATGTTTATGCCATGGCCACAGAATGGGTCCCTATCCAAAGCCGTCTTACAGCACATGACGACTTATCTACATCCCACATACACAGGCAAAAAGTTAGAGAAACGCCTCACTGTTCTGGAACTTTGGAAAATGTTCAAACAGACGAAGGAGGAAGAACCTCATACAGACTGTTTATTAAACGTATGCACGGAGGGGGGTGAGACGCCTACCGCGCCACCAGCCTTGCCTGAGCCAGTCATCGAGGGAAGTAAGTCAGAGGGACTCTACCCACTAAGAGAACGTAAGGCAGCCTCGGGGTATAGCAACCCTGCATATGAGTCACCGACATACAGTAGTGACGACAATAAAGGGAAGGACCAGGAAATTAATCTTGCCTCTGCAGTCCCGAGGGACAAGGAGAGACGCGATGATGAAAGGAAGGATCAGGCACAGAGTTGTGGCACATGCTGACACCTCTCGTTAAGGAGAGAGAGGGAAAGAAATGGAAAGGAAGAGAAGACAGAACAGATGAGATAGCATTCGCAAAAGACGAATGGATGGGAGGACAGATATTGTTGAAACTTGATGGGAAAGGAAGTGATGATGTGAGACCGAGGGAGAAGTCAGATGAGACACGAAGAAAGGACAAGGAGAAGGATAAGGAAATAAGGGACGAGAGAACAAAAAGAAAGGATAGGCTGAGGCGAGAACAAATATATTGCGAAGAGCACGGAATACCGCTCAGTCGCACACAATACGCAGCCTATGAAAAGTACAGGCAGAACATGCAAAAGTTGGAAGAAGAGCAAAGAGTACATGAGAAGAGAGTGAAGAGAAGAGAAGATGAGGAAGTTAGAAGGGCAAAAGAACATAGAAATGAAAGGAGAAAGGAAGAAGATAAGGCTAGAGAAGAAGCGAGGAAGCGCAAGGAAGTCGATGAGGAAATAGAACGTAAGCGCAGACAGAGGGCACGGGATCTTGAATATTTGGAGCGGGAAGTTAAAAAACCCAATCCTGTTGTAGAATGGGAAGACATAGAATTCATTCCTGCGAACGACCCAGTACCAGGTACAAGTGGGACAAATATTGAAGATGACCTCGACACCAGAAGCATCGGGGAAACGATTGATAAAATATACGATGAAATAGGGCTGGAACAAATTTCCCAAGGGGAAGGGAAGATGAGCACTTGGAGAGCACTCAGCTATTTGACACTGAGGATGTCACCCGAAGTAGTGGGAGCAGGGGACTGTCCCTAGACAGGCTGGAGATTGGTCAGAACGAAGAAGATGCAAGGAGTTGCATAAACTGGGAACAATCAGAGTCTGCCTCCGGTGGGGAGACGGAGGACGAGGCACACGAAGAAGGGAGACAGCGCGAAAAGCGGCTCCCAAGGGACCAAGGGGGACGATGGTCAGACGCTAGCGAATACGCAACTAGGGCACCGAAGTCTGGCCGTCATGAGGGAACTCCCCACGATCAGAAGGGGGTGTCAGCACCTGCCTATGCAGACCGACTGAGAACACTGCCAGGTCGACAGCGATGCAGGAATGTTACCCAGGCAATTGGTAGGAGAGCTATGGGCAAAGAGAAGGAAGACTGCGCATTCCAGTTCCCGCTGCTAGAAAAGGGGGGAGCAAGACCACAATATATTCCATGGCCACACATGGACTGAGAGAACCTGACAAACAAGCTTCCAATGCTGACTTCAGGAGCTGGGAAGTGGATACATGAGTTAGAGAAAATGACGTGGGGAGTCACCTTAGCTATAGGGGACATTAAGGGCCTCCTGATCGCCATACTTGGTGAAAGGGCAGACGATGTATGGAAACGAGCCGGGTACCCTAGGGTAACCATAATTAACACTTCCCATGACAGAGCGCCATTTAATAATTGTAGAGCAGCAGTGTGGAAAGCGCTACGAACGATGTACCCAGACACTTCCGATATGAGAGCTATAATGACTCGAAAAATGAAAGAGTCAGAGGATCCGTTGATTTATATCCAGAATTTTCAAGACGCATGAGTCTTGGACGAGATCTATCCCTGTATTCTACCATATATTGTGCCAAGGGTTGCCTGAACCGGTGCAAAAACAGCTCAAGAAATTGGTAGGAATAGAAGCCAAACCATGGGCAGAAATACAATTGACAATTCTAGATTGTTGCAAGAAAAGAACCGAAAAAAGGAGGCAACTCGTAAGGGTGAGGAAGCGAAGCTGGTGCAAAAGAAACTCTCAAAGTATGTTCTCGAGGGAGCCATGCTGACAAGCTCAGCTGAACCAAGCGCACAACAAGCGACTAACCCATCACAGAATAACCAGGGTAGCGTGGGATTTTACCCGAGGGGTAGGAGATTTAGAGGAAGAGGATGGCAGAGTAATCAGGGAGGGTTCCAAAGTAATCAAGGTGGCTTTCAAAACGCGCAGATGGGCAGTCCAGATACGCCAAATGGACAGATGGCCCGACCGCCGCCAGTGTGTTGGCTGTGTGGAATGACAGGACATGTGACGCGCGTGTGCAGAAGCCAAGGCATCTGGCAAAATGGCCAATGAATGGGAACAGGCATGGTGAATCAGCCTGCTGTCCCACAACAAGGCGGTGCACAGAATCACACAGTGCAGCAGCAGGCACCAGGCTTGCAGCAAAGTACGCAGCAAGGGGTTCAACCTTTGAACATGGGGAACTTGCCACAGGGGCAATCACAGCAGGCACCGCCGCAAATGTCGCAGGGCACTAACTCCGAAGGGGGAGTCAACCCTGGAAATGGAGGAAATTCACAAGTATACAGTCGACCAAACCTATATAAACAATAGGACAGCTCACGGGAAACTCTGATGTGCTCTATCCTATCAGTGACACCAGACCCTAACAGGGAATCAAGGGTAAATGTCGTCGTAGGGGGGAAAGAATATTCCTTCTTAGTTGACACGGGTGCAACGCACTCGTGCATACGAGAAGGCAAGTTTTCCTTGTCCGGTCAGGCCATAGATACTCAGAGTTTCACAGGAGCTCACAGTAGAGTTCCCATTATGGACAATCCCCCGGTCTTTGTAGGGGAGTGTGAGATGAATGTACCCTTATTATATTCACGCCAGACCCCAGTAAATATTTTGGGTTGGGACTTTATGACAAAGTTGAATATGACTGTTTCGTTTATGGAGGATGGCATAGTATGCTCCACTCCAGGAATGCATTATTCAAACGTGTGCAAAGTAATCAGAGCATAATCCGGACGCATAGCCATGAGAGCTATACCGTTAGAGCCAGAAGTCTTCGCATATGGTGTGCGTGTGCTCATGGCAGGATTGCCAAGCCTCGCAGATAGAACTATGAGAACCCCTGATGAATTCTTATTCAGACCAAGAATACCCATGCATGAAGAAGAGGGACAAGTATTTCCCTTAACGATACATACTGCCGCAGTGCGAGGGAAAGTAGCACTGGTCGATCGGTATGACGACGAAGGCAGACAATGGTGCGTGATTATCCCTTTGAAGAAGGGTATCGAGTGATTTACGTCACTGATGATGATCTGTTTGAAGAACACCCTGACCTAGAAGAGGCAAGGGTGTAAGTGAGTCTCTTATTTTGGGTCAAAATGATCAGACGAGAGGTGCCAGAGAGAATGATGTTGGCACTGATACGTCCGGAATACTTTGATGATGACATGGTCCAAGTACCTGTCACAGTATGGACAACAGGGCCCTATGATGCAGTCCTCCTGAAAGGGGCAGGAGAAGTGAAAATTAAATTGAAACCAGGAGCAATTTTACCAAGAGCGCGACAATATCCCATGTCCAGAGAAGCAGATGAAGGGATCGCGAAGACAATTTCCGCCATGATGAAGCTGGGCATCCTGGTGACATCAGAATCGCCCTGTAACACAGTGATTTACCCCGTCAAGAAATCAAAGGGAGGGTCTTGGTGTTTAATCCAAGATTTAAGAGCATTAAACTATATTGTTAAAACCGGGTTCCCTCTAGTCCCTAATCCATCTACAATCCTATGCAACATACCCACTGAGGCAAAATATTTCACGGGGATTGACTTGAAAAATGCGTTCTTCTCAATCTCGTTGCACCGTGACTCACAAGCTCAGACAAATGCGCCTGAAAAGCACGAGGTTGCCACAGGGGTATTGTGAGTCTCCATCCATTTTCAACAGAGTCCTACAGATGGACCTAAACAATATTGCAGTAGACAGTGTTGTTTTGCAGTATGTAGATGACATTCTGATCTGCAGCACCACTGAAGAGCAATGCAGGCGCGATTCTGTCCAGCTACTGACTATATTGGCTGAGAAAGGATATAAAGTTGACAAGGAAAAGCTACAATACTGTCAACAAGAGGTGCTGCACATAGGCCAGATAATCTCACACGAAGGAAAAAAAGGTAACCCCAGAAAGGGCTGAAGCTATCATGAACATGGCTAAGCAACTCATGATAAAGCAAATGCAGAGCTTCCTAGGCCTGTGCAATTATGTCAGAGCATGAGTCTTCGATTACAGCTCCTATACCAAGTCCTTGCTTCAGGCCCTAAGGAAGGCACAGGCAACAAAGGAAAAGATTGAATGGACTGAGGCAATGGAGAAGGGGTTTGCAGAACTCAAGGGGGCGATTTGTAAGGCCCAATTCTAGGGATTCCTAATTATGCAGAGGAATTCTACCTGTTCTCACACACTGATGGCAATGTTATGACGGCAGTACTCGCTCAGCAAACCTTGCTGGGGTATAAACCCTTGGCGTACTACAGTGGGAGTCTGGACACGGTTATGAGAGGCCACTTCCCATGCGAACAAAATCTAGCTGCCACTGTGTTCGCCATAGAGAAGGCGTCAACCATTGTAATGGGATGCTCCATGACGTTATACGTCGAGCACTCATTATTCGCCATTTTAGAGATACCAAAGGGCACACTGACATCGCAGAGAGTGTCTGCCTATGAGGTGATTATCTCAAAACCATCGATCAAAATTGTTTGATGTAAAACTGTAAATCCAGCTACGTTCATAGCTGAGCCAGTCACTGAGGGAGAACCTCTAACACTACTGTGCAAACTATGAGGAATTTTATGATGAAATCCCCAGGGTAAAGGAAAATGCCCTGGCGAGTAGCGAGATCGTGTTCATTGATGGTTCATCAAGAATCGACCAAGAGGATGGACAAAGATACACAGGCGTGGCCGTGGTAAAACACATGGCAAATGGAAAGTTTCAAGTACTCGTCAGTGCACGAATACCATCTCACTATTTAGCACAAGCTGCAGAACTATTGGCGTTGATACTCGCCATTGAGAATCATGCAGATCAGGAAGTAACGGTGTACAGTGACTCCGCCTATGTGACATCAACCGTGCACGCAGGACTAGCACATTGGAAAAGGAGGAGCTACCTCCGAGCGGACGGCACGCCAGTGCAACATGCAGCCTTATTGGACTGATTGATAAAGGCTCTACAGCTCCCAGTGGGCATAGCGGTCATGAAATGCACTGCCCACACCAAAGCGACGGATTTTGTGTCATGTGGAAACCATGAAGCGGACACGGAAGCCAAGCGAATGGCATCCAAGAATGAAACAATCATGGACATGGAGGTGGCACGTACCCATAAGCGTATGATAGTAGCACAAGCCATACCAGAAGCCTATAGCAATATGGGACAGACTCATCTGATGGAGATCCAAGGGGAGGCACCGCAGGAAGAGAAGAATCTATGGAAGCGTTGACGGTTTATATGTCAAAAGAAAATCTCACTGCAACGCTCACAGAAGACTGGGTCACACCGAATTTAGCGGAGCATGTTGCATTCTTTATGGTGAACTGCATAATCTGCCAGCAATTCACCGCTAGGCACACATTAAAAGTAGTAAGAAGAGTCATCCCCCGGCCCAATGGGCCTTTTCAGCACTTGCATATCGATTATGTCGACATGATTCAAGTGTGCAACGGGTACAGGTACTTAATTGTAGTGGTGTGTCCATTCTCTAGATGGATAGAAGCAGATCCCTGTGCGGACCGAGACTCAACCTGTGCTGCTAAAATTCCTGGTGAGCGAAGTGTTCCCTAGATGGGGGGTGTGTGAGGTAATGAGGTCAGATAATGGGGCTCACTTTGTCAATGCAATATTTGAACAGATCAGCTTGTTTCTTGGTATAAAGCACAAGTTCTTGTCCGCGTATCATCCTGAGGGTAACGGTATATGTGAGAGGCTCAACAGCTTGTTAAAAGAAAGGATAGCCAAGTTGAAACTCACTTTAAAAAAGGGATGGCTGCACTGTCTACCACTGGCACTGTATGCACTTTGTAACCAGCCAGGCTCCGACCATCATCTCACGCCGCACGAGATGGTCACGGGCAGAAGAATGAGGACTCCCCTTACCCCCCGAGATAGAGCAAAATGTGATGCCCAGCCAACTGGAGAGGTCCTGGGGACCGAAATGCAGGAATATTTTAACTGCATGACATCAAGCCTTTGTGTCATTTCAGACCAAGTGCAGCGACGGCGAAAAGGGTGCAGCACAGCACAAAATACAACAGGAGGTGCTGAAACAGACAAGGTTCCAGGTCTATGTGTGCCCCTCATCTTCCCTGGTGATGCAGTGCTGATCAAAAATCACACAAGCAAAAGGTGGGATGAGCCAAGATTGAATGGCCCTTTCATCGTGGAGGACTGCACTCCTTCAGCCGTGTCAAGCTACAGGGCAGGATTAACCATATATAGACAACGGGGAAGAACCTCAGCACACGCAGACAAGATCCATGACGAGGAAGAAGGACGCATGAGCAGCAAAATCAAAGCAAAAGAACTCTGTTTTCAAATTGGGGCTGTCAAAACTGGACATTTCCTCTGAGGAAAAAAAAAGAGAGAAAGGTGATAAAGGACAATAAAAGGGACACTCTGTGCATCGCAAGTTGCATGGTGAAGAAGAGAACTGCACATACAAAACCGCAACAACGTTGATATCACAAACTTTTGAATCAAGTCACACTCAAGCATTACAAAGAATCAAGACTCTGACAGGCTGCAAAAAAGACTTTTTCTCTGAAAGCGTAACAACAGTATCCTGAAGCAGCCTACGCCAAGACTTTGGGTTTCAGAACTTATGGTATCCCCATCAGAAATATCACAAGGGATGTGCTTTCCTGCTTTCGATTGGTATTAGAGACATATCCATCACTTGTAGGGAGAGACACCAGTATCCCAGACTTCATTCAAGATCCTGCTAACAGGAGGGTAATACAGCAACTACTGACTGTCCTCGCGGAGGCCTTTGCGAGCTGCCTGAGTACGGCGACTAAGGACACAGATGCTTCCACCACAAGTGGTCATCAATGATTGATGAACTGACATACACGCTTTTCTTTCGCATCATAGAGGAGTACCCAGGACTCATCGGGAGAACCACGGATACCCTAACGTTCATCAGAGATCCAAGAAGCAATGAATATCTGAACCAACTGTGGATCAAGCTAAACTACGTGGTTGCAATCCACGCAGCAGGAAAGTGCAGAGACTGTTCACGTTGTAAGAAAGGCCTGTGACCCAGAACCCAGCAAAGCAGGACTAATGTCCCTATCACCTGAGGACAGCCGGCTGGCACATAACGTGCCATTTCGTTTAGTCACTGAGTTTCCAGAAATGGTCGGGAGACCTGCCGATGTTGACGTCATCACCTTCATCAAAGATCCAGCAAAGGTCGCACAAATGGGCACACTCCTCCATGGCATCATGCTCCAGGTGGAGCTAACCAACTTCCAGAGAGAGTACCTGAGGAGATTCCAATGAGACTGTCAGCCGATGGACAGATCCAGGAGACAGAGACACAGTTCTTCATATTTCCACCGAGGGACAGATCCAGGAGGCCGAGGCAAAGTTCTTCATCTTTCCGTCGAGGGACAGATCGAGGAGAGCAGAGAGGAGAACTTCACTATCTTGTTTTTTCTATTTTTTATTTTTATTTTTTATTTTTTTCATGTTTATTTTTTTTTTATTATTATGACATTTTATTTTTGTGTGATTTTTAGTAGTACCATCTTTCCATTCCTTCGCATTGAACAGGTTCCAGCATGTCCTCAGGACCAAAGAAAATTTGAGGAGTGCACTGGGATCTTACCTACTGTAGATATGCATAATGAATGTGACTTACCAAAGATGTTAGCCTAACCTTTTTCCATAGTCTAGCAAGGGAACTGTATCCCATAACCAGAGACTAAGGTCATTACCCTCAAGAGGGGGGACACTTGAGAAGCACTCGACACTTTATTGTTACAAACTTTTTGAGAAACGAGATTGGAGTAAGTGAAAAGAAATAAATACTGATGACAGACTTATGTTCGAAATGGGGGCCCAGAAAAGTAACCTAGTCCTCCCAGAGGCAGAGGGGCGCCCCCACTTCCCTGGAAGAAAATGCTGCAAGTTGTCCTATCGAACGATAATGTGCATATGTATAGTGATTATTATTGTTTTTCTGTCATTGACCATCAGAACTGCATTCTTTATTGGTGCACAAAGCGTTCCAATTTCAGTGCACTCACCGGATAATGCACGCATAAGTCCCACGAAAGCACCCAGAACCTACATAGTTATTCCAGTTCCAAGAAAGCCTGATGGTAAAGTTAACAAACTAAAATTGAATGTAATTAACAGTGATTCATACACATTTGAGGTAACGAATGAAGGGAAAAGCTGGAGACAGGGTCAGCACGGAATGAATGAAAACATAGCACTGACCACGGCACGCATCCACACGCAGGGGACACACAAACCAGGGCAAGTGTCAATGGCTATAGAATCTCGAACAAAAGCAACAGGGGGTGAAAGACTGCCTACCGAACAACCAGTCCCAGAAAACAGTGGAAGTGACCAGGAAGAAGCAATTGAAAGGCTGATTAAAGAAAAGATATCAAAGGCACTCAAAAGGACTGAAGCAGCCACAAGAGAAAATTCACAGGAAAAACACAAATGTTGATAAATCATTTATTCCCGTTTATAGTTAGAGCAAAGAAACTACACGAGGAACTGAAAGACAAACCCGCAAGAGCTGTAATAACAAGCACACCTGTTCCAACGCAAGGAACAAGCACCAGGCCCACAACGCAGCCACTCATTGGGCAGGTGATGAGCCAAGGTGGTTAAAGGAGATCTACGAAAGATTACAAAAGGAGAGGAAAAGAAACGCAAAAGCTTCTCCTACCACAGCAATACAGATAATGAAACCTGCTCCACCGAAAAGCATGCCAGAAAAACTCCCAGAGTGGAAAAGCAGCACGGATGCATTTAAAGATATAGTTATAGCAAACTACAGAAGGACACTGAGAATCAAGAGAAGCCCACATGAAGACGACAATGAACTGAATGATTACCTGGACAGCACAGCACATCTAGGAAACAACATCTCGTACCAGCACATGAAGGAAGTAGGAAGAAGGCAATCAGAAGGAGAATGCTTCGTCTGTGCACTTCTACCGTACAGCAAGGGAAAATCCAAGATCTTTGTGGCTGTAGAAATTGATGTCCCTACAGCACACTGTATGTCACACGTAGCAATGTGCAACACCAGAGGGCAATTCATGGGAAGAGATGCCCCGCTGATATGGGCCACTGAAAAGGATTACCCTGATGAGGATGGCTAAGTCCAGGACATTAAAACAAGAAACAGAGCACATGCTAGGAATCAAGTGATCAGATATGAGAACCCTGAAGTTAAAGGATCAGGAACAAGATGGGAAATAAACCCGAGACTGAACGTCCAAGGAAAAACTGCAGAAGAGGCTCAAATTTGGAAGAACAGAGACCAAATGCAGATTTGGGGAACAGTGGTTTCCCCAAATGGGTGGGAAGAAGGAGTAGTAATCTGCCGAGCTTGGATGGTCCTTGGAGCCTGCCAAGAAGCTATAGAGAACTCACAGAGGTTATGCAAACCTCTATGGCCAAAGTTGGTAAAACTGCTGACATGGGTCGAAGACAGAGGAGGACATTTGCAAATAGTAGCACTGGAAAAACCGAAACTGTGCTTCAGAAACAATGGCACAAGGAAAATGGGAGAGAATCAAAACTGCGGATGAATCTTTGAAGCCCCAGGAATGAAGCAAGGGACCGCAGTTATAATGGACCATTACTGGGCATGTGGATCCAAGGCATATATAAGACTACCGAAAAACTGGGGAGGCATATGCACACTAGTGAACGTCCACGTTCCCGCACTAGTGGTCCCAAAAAGTGATTTGAGTCTTGACAGTTTCCCGAAAGCAGATGCTCATCTAAGAAAGAGGAGATCTGTAGAACTGGTATCTCGGATGAAGAGAGAAAATTACTTTTCTGCCAAATCAGAAGCATTCCACACAATACCATACAAGCACAGGCTGTTTAGCCTCACCTCAACAGTATTCACAACAATGCTCTTGCCGCACATCCAAATAGGAGTGAATGCTAAGTGGTTGCAGATAACCAGATGGGAGTTATTGCCAACCATCAACACCACCATAAAAGGATTCAACGCGATCAAAGAAGAGCTGAGAGCAATTCGATTGATGACCCTCCAGAACACATATGTGCTTGACATGATCACAGCGATGGATGGAGGTGTTTGCGCAAAAATCGGAGAATAATGTTGCACAGTTATACCTTCGGATGATGAAGAAAATGGAACCTTAACAGAAGCCATAAGTATGTTGACAAACCTAAAGAACCAGATGATCGATGAAGGTGATGAAGTGGGCAATGACAGCTGGTTTGGAGCCCTGTTCTCATGGGTCCCACAATGGATGGCAGATATATTCAAGTTTCTGGGAGCCTTACTAGCAATGATACTGCTAGGATTCTGTGTTATCAAGATAATTATTACACAGTACCGGAAGACAGCGAAGAAAGCCATTGGGATGAAAATCATGGCCGATGTCGAACCAGGGTGGAAGCCCAGAGACCTGACTGATGAAGAAATAAGAGACTTTGTGAAAGCCAGCGAATTTGCGCCAGAAGGAACAAAGTTTACATACCCCAGGAAACGAAGAAAGTATGAAGGGAAATGGATCTATTGCAGCCCAAATGGACAATGCCAGCTAATGACCTGGAACATAGACGAACATGTAAAAACAGCACAAGGTTTGAAAGGTGTGATAAACATATGGACTCCAAAGATACACACATTCACACCATCTTGTACAAACCCTGAAGACGACGAACAAGACACAGATGAACCAAAAAAGATGAATACAAAGGAGGAAGCAGAAGTGGTCGATGAACCGACCAGAGGGCGGAGTGTAGAAGAGGTCCTAGACATGGCCTGCACCCCTGCCCCCCATTTTGAGGTACCAGGAACGTACTCGTCAAGGTATGTGACGTATGAGGAGCAAATGAACAAACAGAGAGCAGCACTCGGGGTCTGTCCAGTGTACATCAGAAGAGCAATACCTGTTGAAGCACCCGTAACCAGACAACTATGGGCTGCACGATACCCTCTTAGACAACCATACCAGCAGCTGACACGAAATGAAGAGTACCTACAGACGGTCCACGAAGAGACCCAAAGAGCATTAATGGATGGCCAGTGGAAATGACACGAGGGCCTGGACAGACTCGCAGATGAACGAAAACGGCAATCAAAGTTAACACGCCAGTGCGAGCAGCTATGAAAATAGATGTAATGGACGCAGGAGAAGAGACAATGTTGAAACGTAAGGAAACGTTGAAGTGAAACAAGATGGAAGTAGCCAACCAGCTAAAGCGTGTAAATAGGCTTGGAACGCAAGAAGCTAAGAAAACAGTACTGCTTGCAATGCTTAGTAGAAGAATAGAGCGGCAAGCGCCAACCATATATCTACCTCAATAAGGCACATTATACAAGTGTGACTCCGTTTTGTAAGCAGAAGTATGCCCAGGCGGCCAAAGGCATACCAGGCCAGGTTTCATATTCCAGCTAAAGCCAGAAGGAAGGGCGGAATCAAAACTCAGCAAAGAAGCTGCTCACGCCTGGGAATTCGAGGTCAACCTAAGGAAGGGAGGAGAGCGGCAACGCTGGAGAATCGAAACTTCAAAGCATACCAGCCGACCCCGTGAAGGTCAAGATAAGGGGGGCCCAGGCAGGTGGCGAGGCTAAGGAAGAATCAAATACACGAAAAGCTGGAACCTGAAGCAGATTCACGGTGAACAGACATGTGACCAGTCAGGCGCGAAGAGTTACCAACGTCTGATGTCACCCAGAACCAAGGATGCAATAACTTCTACAGATAAGAGGCTACAGTTTCGGGGCCATACCCAGCCAACTAATTGACACATAGCCTTAAAGCACTGATTGATGGAAGGGAGGCAGGGTGAATCTAGGGGCACAAGGCACCTGGGTGTCCATTCTGCATGCTGCTAATTAAAATGGAGATTTATGTCTAGGGGTGTAACCTACCCAATCACAATGGACCAAGTTATCCAGGGTCCTATAGATAGTTGAACCAATAAGACGTCATACTTGTAGTGACGTCTATCAAGTGTGATGTAGAGGGATGGGCATAGATGCCCACCCGATAAGAGTTATCCAATACGCATGCTCTGTTACCATATACAGACATAGCACATATACTTAAGTTAACTTTTCCAACCAATTATATTGCATGACAAACTTGTAGAGTTAGACGTCAATGATGACGAGTTTTGAGGATAAAAGTTACTGTTTGTATGAAGTTCATGGAAGTTGAAGCGAGACAGGCGATCGCATCACTGCTGATTCCCATTTGTTTCCCCGTTTTCTGTACTTGTCATTAAACGGACTTCCCTTTGCCAAACTATTTGAGTTGTCCTTATTGAATCGTGTTGGAGTAAGTGAATCCTGCACCTTCATTCCTCACATGGTGCAGCTATCTTGTTTTACAGGTACTTTAGGGTGAGCTCTGACCTATGGACCCATCAGAGGACGTTCTGCCTCTCTTGTACACAAGCGTCAGGCAAAGTCAGGCAGTGACTTAAATCACACACACACCTGATGGCCCTTCCTTTTCCCCATAAGGATAAAAGGTGGAGCAAGAAAGGACAGTACGAGAAAGGCAGGCTGCACGATGAGAGATTTATCGAGACCCGGCAGTTCAAGAGGAGGAGAAAGGCTGACGAGGAGAGACACAACCTTGCCCTTTTTGACAAAACACCGCGAACCCTTCGAAGAAGGATTCGTAAGACCGAGGACAATAGCCCAAGTGCGTTGCAGCAGATGAGATGTCAACAGTACACGCAGCGTATTGGCGCTGATAAACCGGAGTGAGGGAGACTCCTGCTACTGTGGTGCCAGCCTTGACTCCAGTTACAAGGAAAGGCACGTGTTTCATCACAGCTGGTGAGTTGAGGGGAGAACTGATAAGAACCGGGCAATGATGAATGAGAGTCACCAAGTGGCAGAACGAAAGACGTTCAAAGAACTGTAAGATTGGAAAAGAGGAATCCAGCTGCAGAAGGGGACCGGCACCACGTGGGTGCTGCTGCGAGAAACCCTGGTCCATCCCCATTTGTGTAAGCCTCCAGATACCAGAAGGCCATAGGAGAGCTGGCAAGATAGGTGAAAGTGGTAATACAGGAGGTCAAGCAAAATCCCTGTACAGTTGAAAGCCTATGACCTAAGAACTATAAAGAAAGCAAGGGAAGTGAATCCCGCCACATGAGAAAGCAAGGGAAGTGAATCCTGTGAACATTGAAAGCGAAGTGAATGTGAAGTTGGCAAGAGTGAACCCTGAAGAGGGATGCTGACGAAGAAGTGACAAAGTGTAAAGTCTAAAGTGTCAAGAAACAGTGTGTTCACAATGGTGAACCCGGCCGAAGGATGTCCACTGGAACTGTTTAAAAAGAGATTAAGATTTGTGGAAGAAAGAAAAGCCATATTGAACCAAGTGAAGGGAGGCTGAAAGTAAAGAGGGGTCTGTGCCTCGAAGAGCGGGAACCAGGGGTGAAGCCATCACCCGAAAAGCCATAGTGAACCCGGTTGAGGGAGGCTGAAAGCAAAGAGCGGTCTGTGTCTGGAAGTGGGGGTCCCAAGGGTGAAGACTTCACTCGAGAAATACGTAGAGCAGAACTTTGTGGTTGTTTGTTGTTTTTTTTGTGTAAATCTATCACCACCGAAGGCTCTGATACTGAGAGGAACTGTTTCAAGGGTCTGTGCCTGGAAGTGGGAGATCAAGGGGTGAACCCATCACCCAGCAAACATTGGAAACTGAACTTCATTTGTTTGGGGAAATAAGTTTTGTTTTGTTATTTGAAAACATCAGGCCTTCAAAGGCAAGAGACTTTTCAAGAGAAATGAGACTTGGCCCTCAAGGCTACTGAGACATACAGAAAACAGAGCTGTCATCTCGTGCTGGGAGAGCTCAAGAGTGTGCTGTGCTCCAAGATCCCACTTTACACTGTGCTTAAAACGTGTAGAAGGGAGACCCAGGCTACCACATCCTGACATATTATTTATGAACACTTTCTTTTCTTGAAAACCATCCCACACCCTTTTTGTTTTAGCTGTAAGGTTTGGCAACAGGTTTCTTAGTGTAGGCCCTTTTTATTTGACACAGCGCCACTAGGGCTGCCTTATTTTCATTTGATGGTCAACGTTTGTTCCCATCTTAGATTTAGGTTTAGATTAGGCGTTTTTCTGCTGCCACCATGAGTTTTTTACACTACTCACAGTCTGCTAGGGATGCCACGGCTTTTGAGTGCCTCTCCCTGACACCCTCCAGTCTTCAGCATTGTTCCTCCGCGTCCCACTTCCTTATATAATTTTGCAGCTCCGGCTGCTGATTCCTTGCCACAGAGACTCCCTCTCTGGGCTGCTGCCCGGAGTCCTGGCTCCTCCACAGGTCCAACCACCACCCCCTCCTGCAAAAACAGGCACCCTGCTGGTCTCCTCCCAACAGGCCTCCTTGTTTCCCCTCTCTATAGTGTTTTCTGGCTCTGTCTTTATACACCTTATCTTCCAGTGGAGGAACAGGCAAGGGTTCCTCAACCACGTCCTGCATAATAGGGGCGACTGGATCAAGATCAGGAACAACCGCTGAAGGAATACTCTGAGGATGGGGTTCAGGTTCACTAGGAGTGGGATCTGGCTCTGTGAGTGTAGGCACCCACACAAGTGTCTGGTCTAACCCGTGGTCTGGGTTAGCACCAAACTGATTGCCATCTTCACTTGCTTCCGGCTGGCCTTCTGATGATCTTTCAGCCTCAGTAGCTGGAGAAGCTTCCGGGGATTGAGCCTTTGAAGGATCTTCTTCGGTCCTTTCAGCATAGGTGTCACATGCTGACTCCATCTGTTCTTCTCCTATGGCCTCAGGGTGCCCAGCATTGTTAAGTGGGTTTGATTAAACCTCTCCAGTTGGGCATCCCCCTGAGCATGGTATGGAGGTGTACAAGTCTTCTTGATTGCAACCAGCTCCAGCATCTGTTTGATGAGCATCAATTCAAAATCCGGTCCCTGATCGGAATGAATCCTGGCCTGCCAAACCCTAGTGCACAAAGTATTTTTCCAACAACAGGCTGGAAACCGTGGTGGCACGCTGATCTTTCGTGGGAAACACCTGCGTGTACCAAGTGTAGTGGTCTGTCACCACCAGGATGTTCTGTACTCCTCACCTATCCATCTCCAATTTGAGGAAGTCGATGCAGATGAGGTCCATGGGCCAAGAATTTTGCAGATGATCAAGACAGGCTGCAGGACGGGTTACGGTCTTTCTGGTGACACACCTGGCGCAGTGCCGGAAATAATACTCAAAATCTGCAGCTAGTCTGGCCCAGAAAAACCTTGAATGGACCAACTTGAAAGGTTCTGTTGCTGCTAAGATGGCTGTGCTGGCTGTGGAGTGCATTTAGTACAGCTTGCGATGTATTAGCTTGTCTCCAACTTTGCTTTCCTTATACAGGATTCCACTCTTCAGCATTGCAGCATGCTCAGGTTCATGAGGGATGTCTCTGGACATATCCGCTCCCGTGGTCTTGGCTTTCAAGAACAGAGCGATGCCAGGATCACTATCTCTGACATACAGGTCTCATCTCGGGTCAGACTTCGTAGCTCAGATACCTCCAGACTGGTGATGTAGCATTAGACAGTAGGTACCCCCTCAACTGAGGATTCCAAGCAATCCACATTTCTGGCTCTGTCTGGCTCCTGCTGATTTACAGCCTGGCAGATAGCTCTGATGCTTGCTGAAGACAACTCCTTCCACAAGGTTGATCCAGCTGTATCATCCAGCTGAGCAGCAGGCCTCTGAGAGAGGGCATCGACATTGATGTTAGTGTGCCCAGGCCTGTATTGTAGACTGAAATTGCATGTGGACAGTGTAGCGAGCCATCCGGTAGCATCCAGCTTTGCCGACTTCAACACATAAGTGGGTTGCTGTCCATCCTCACGGTGAAGGTGGCTCTCTAAAGGTAATCCTGGAACTTCTCTGTAACAGCCCACTTCAACGCCAATAGTACCAATTTGTGGACTGGGTAGATCTCTGCTTCATGCAGGCCTCGGCTGGCAAAAGTGACCGGTCTCATCTCACCATTGGTCTTCTGGTAGAGAACAGCTCCCACCCCCTCCAGAATCGCATTCACATGAAGGATGTGAGGCAACTGCGCATCTGCGTAGACAAGAACTGGTGCTGTAGTGAGGGTCCGCTTGAGCTCCACCTGTCAGTCCACCGCTCACCAAAGTGCTCCTGTAGATGATATAGATGATCTGCAGAGTTGGTGGTATTCCTTTGGCTCCTCTGGGTAGATGTGCATCCTTTGGTGAGGTCCGTAAGTGGTTGGGCCATGTTGGTGTATCCTGCGACAAATCTCTTGTAGTAGTTACAGAATCACAGGAAACAAACTCCTTGCCATCCGCAGAGACAATGTGTCTGATGTACTTGACACTTGTCCGGCAAAACTGGAACTTGTCTACACTGACCTTTAGCACTTGTTCCCACAGAGGTCCAACACCTTCATAAACCTCCTGTTGTGTTCTTTCAGGGTCCTCCCAAACACAATGATGTCATCCAGGTACACAGGTACTTACAGGGGGTTCATGTCGTGGACAATCTTTTCCATGAGGTGCTGGAAAGTTGCTGGCACACTGGATAATCCCCAAGGCATGCTGACAAACTCAAAAAATCCCAACGGATAGATGAAAGCTATCTTATCGTGATCCGTCTCATGCATCGGGATCTGGTTTTAGCCACTCCACAAGTCCAGGACCGAAAACCACATACTCCCAGTCAGGCAGTCCAATGCCTCGTCCACCTGGGGCGTGGTGTACTGATCTGGAATAGTGCGGGTGTTAGGTCAATGGTAGTTAATACTGGGGTTTTAGTCAATGGTAGTCGATGCACATCCAGACATCCTGGTTTTTCTTCTGTGTGACGACGATTGGAGAAGAGCAGGGGCTACTGGATTCCTGGATAATCCCTACCTGCAGAAGATCATCCGGATGGCAGTGTACATCCTCCAAGTCTCCTGGGGCCAGGCGTCACAACCGCTTCCTCAAGCGAGTATCATCAGACATCCGAATCTGGTGTTCGACTCAGTGGGCCTTGATGATGTCCCAGGGGCTTGTGAAGAATACCTTGGACGCAGGGCAAGCTGCTCCATCAAGTGGTCCTTGTCCCTCTCTGAAATCGGGGAGTTTCCAAAGTGCAAGGTCTCCAGATCCAACGCCATCTCGGATGGGCCAGTGGCAACACTCACTGGGGCTACAGAAGCAGTCAGGTGGAACTGTGCGATGATGGTGCATCCTGGTACTCGGATGGTCCTATTGGTCACATTAATGACCAGTACCTTAATAGACTTCAGATCTGTTCCATCTGTTTTCACCAGGGTCCGCTGTACCAGTAAACCCCCTGGGATCTCCTCACATTCTGTCTTTTCCATCACCAGACGTCTTGGTTGTTGCTCCCCGCTGAGTCGCACTCTGCCAGGAACCATCACAGTGGCATGTGAAGGGATTGTGATCTGCCCGAACTGGGTGGCACATATATCTTCAATGGGTCCATCAGGTGGAGCTCTGGACTGGATCTCTCTCTGTAAGTATGCCTGTTGGCACATGGAGTGCATGGACAAAGTGCTGGCATATTGTGGTCCAGCCATCTCCCGATAAAATGCTGCCAGTGCGTCGAACATCAAGGAATTAGTTCCAATCACCACCAGTGTTTTGGGTTCTTCACTCCGGCTGCTTCAGACCAGAGCCAGGCTGTCCATAGGAGTGCTGACTCCATCTACATCGCGTGGAAACTGCAGCCATACCCGGATGTACCCCAGATATTTGCAAGGGTTACCTCCCACGCCAAGAAGGTTCAGCCCAGCCAAGGGCTCCAATGGGATATGCAGCAGGTGTTTTCTGTAGAATGGCTCATAGACGATGGTCACCTGTGAGCCGCTATACAGAAGCGCTTATGTCTGGTGTCCAGCGATGGCAATTGTCACGGGTGCTGGTGGTCCTACCGGCCCGTCAATTATTGCCCATGATGTTCGGGTGCTGCGCTTGCTGGTAGTTTAACTAGAGGTGATCTTCCTTTTGGGTGGAATAGCCGGTCTAGGTGGATACTGGTACACAGATGACTTGCCCACTGATGGTGTCACTGCAGCCTTGGTCCGATCTGGTGGCACAGACTTGTGTGTCTCTACTTGTTTGGAGCATAGTAGTATTGAGGATTCAGGTGCTCTGCTTCCTGGTCCTTGCTGGTGTTTCCTACCATCGCGTTTGTTGGTGTGTTCAAGGCCTGGAACCTTGCCGCGACTTGGATATAATCTGGTGGGTTCATGCACATACAGAAGGTGTGATCCTCCTGTCCACACCTGTGGCAGAACTGCCATGGCTGGAGTGGTGCAGGACGCCGTTGGTTCACTTGGGGCTGCCATGGCTCTTGAGTGTGCCGGAAGAGCTGGTGTTCTCTTTCTCCAGGTGGCACTGTAGAGCCTAGTGGGCTGGGTGTAATTATAGATGGTGGCTCGGCCACCATCCTCTGCAGCTGCATTGCCTGGATAGTTTGGTGCAACTTCTCAACTTGATTTCACATGTCATACTCCGGGTCAGTGTATGGACACACCAGTTGACTTGAAAGACTGTACACTGTGTCCTCCATCTCGCCTTCCAGAGTATGCAACTCTCTGACCAGTTCATCAAATGGTGGTGGTTTCTGGCTCCATTCTCAGTCATAGCTGCAGAAGCAACAGCTGTTACGACTGACCTTCGGGGCAGTTTGTTATGGCATCGTTGGCGGCTTCAGACTAGGTTGAGGATTTGTACTTCCAACATGGTGCCTGTAACCAGAAGGAACGGTGTAGTTCCTCAGACGGGAGACGGGAGTGAAGCCCCTCCTCTCTCCCCGGAAACAGTACATGGATCCTTGACGCCCGAGCAACAATGCGTTGCTACTGTCTTCAGAGGCTCCGCTCTGTGAGTTAGCGTCCTTAGCATTGCGAACCCCTTTCAACTTTCTTTCAGATTGCTAACTCTCCTTTCCTCTATCTGTATTTACATATAGGGAAGCACCGGCACCCCAACCATATTCATCTGCTCTGCCGCCATCCTCTGGCTACCAAACGTGGACCAGATTTTCATCAGCTCTAGTAAGCGACTCTACTTTATTTGGCCACAAGCTCTTTGTCGGGTCACCGCTCCCTCGTCCTAGGGTTGATTGCCATCTCTTGTATTTCCCCAGAATACAGTCTTTACCGGTTACGTTCCGGCTTCACTTCAAGATTCAGCCGCAAACCTCACCGGGACTTCATATTCAAGTCCCATTCTCACACAAGCACTGGTAGGAACTCCTTCCATCAAACCTCCTCCTTCCATCTTTTTCACTTTACATTCCAAGAATAATCCCTTTCCTTTTATGTGTTCTGATTTTACTTTCTTAAGATTGGGTACCCTTCACGGCTACATGATGACTCCTCCCACTAGACCCTCGTGACTACAAACCAGGTAAATGTACTCTTCTTAAGAGCTCTCAGGAAGGTCCCTATAAACACCTTGGTTAACCCTTTTCTTTTTATCCCCAGTTTGCCACACGAATAGACCCTTCAAGAATGCTCACTTTTTTACTTACCTACAAGAGCGTCACCACGCAAGACGAGTAAGAAGCTGATCCAGTTCATCCTTCAGCGCACTCTACTTACAGCCAGGTTTTCTTCCCCATGAGGGTTTCCCGCGAGCTTCCTTCCGGCGCCTGTGCTTGAAGGCGCCGGAAGATTGTTTCAGGTGGACTTCTCTAATCTTCGCTTCTATTCAAAGACAAGGTAGGATTTGTTTTCTTGTTGTTGTCTGCGGGATTGATTGTGGGGTCCCTCCAGAGGTAAAACAAAGGAAACCCTTAACAGATAGCAACGACTTTTACTCTGGAGGACGCACAGACAAAGCGTTGCAGACATTAACAATGGAACAACAAATACAACAATAAGTGGCAGCCATGCAGACCCTTTCTGCAGAGGAACAGCAATTAAAACAAGAGAATGCCGCATTGCGACAACAAGCGGGTCATTCTGCTCAGAGTTCGGAAGTTCCCCCAGGGCCATTACCCAGAGGTCGCTTTGACGGCAATCCACGTTCCGTTAAAGAATTCTTAGAATCATGTACAGTTCAATTTGCCTTTTTTTCCCACAGATAGAGACAAAGTGGGACACATGATTGCCCAAATGACAGGTGCTGCCTTAGCTTGGGCTACTCCCTTAGTCACCAATAATAACCCTATTCTTGATTCTTATCCCTCATTTTGTAACAGTGTCCGGAGTATGTTCAGCAGGCAAGAAGTTGTAGTGGCCTCTCAAGAATGACTCCTTGATCTAAAACAGGGGAATCAAGATATACTAGCCCATATAACTACATTTAAAAGGATAACCGCCAACACTTCCTGGGCTGATGATGCCCTGATAACCCTCTTTAGACGGGGTCTTTCGGAAGACCTGAAAGACGAAGTGTCTCGAGTCCCACAGCCATCCAATCTAACTGAATACATAGCGCTAGTCATGCAACTAGATTACAGACTCCAGGAAAGAAACAGAGAAAAACGAAAGGGAAAAACCCTAGATATCATACGGAAGTCCTCTCTTCTCCCAACAAATCGGGTCCTACTGAGGAGCCGATTCAATTGGTAATTGCAAGGGGTCCTCTATCGGCAGAAGAACGAGCCAGGAGAAGACTACAAGGATTATGTATGTATTGTGGATGTAACAGTCATACTGTCAAAGAGTGTACACTGGCCCCACCGAGAAAGCTGGGAAACGCCAATGCCCGACCGTGAAGGGGACAACGGCGTCGGGTTCTTCAGCAGCAATTAGTCCCCTCCCAAATATCTCGATCGGTCCCTCTACCATCACAGCAGGAAATACTATGATCACTTTGGGTATCTCTTTGTCTTGGGACAACGTTTGTCTAGTCAATGTTCCGGCATTGATAGACAGCGGAGCCGCTGGCAATTTCATTGACGATGCTTGGGCACAAAACCATAGTATTCCACGTACAACCAAGTCTATGGCCATCCCGGTGGAAAGTGTAGATGGTAGCCCTCGTACGTCAGGGCCCATTAAAGACCACACAGGATCCCTGTAGATGACAGTGGCATCACATCAGGAAAACATTGAATTAGACATCATTAAGACAGCCCATTACCCGGTAATCTTAGGGTTGCCATGGTTAAGACACCACAATCCCTACATAAACTGGACGGCTGGTACTCTTTTTCTTGGTTCAGAACAGTGTGCCCACCATCATCTCACATCTAATTCCACTCCACAGAATTCTGACCAAGGATTGGGCATCACCAATACAATAGTTAACGAGATATCCTCTTTACCTGCTTTTGTACCAACATTTCCATTCCATCTCTTCACAGTCCGAGTATTCTGAACTTCCCCCACACCGGAGGGACGATTGTGCAATCAATCTGGTACCACACAGTCCTCTTCCTTTTGGAAGGATGTACATTCTATCAGCCAAAGAGAAAGAAGTTCTGAAAGAATATTTGCACACACATATCAAGAACGGTCTTATCACTGACTCGACCTCCCCAGCAGCTGCCTCTTTGTTTTTTAGCCCCAAGAAAGATACATCCGAACTCCGTCCTTGCATAGACTTCCGGGGTTTGAATAAGATCACGATCCCTGACAAATACCCTATGCAACTCATCCCGGATATACTAAAGGCGGTGCAACGAGCCAAGTTATATACCAAACTAGACTTAAGGGGCGCATACCACTTGATTCGTATTAAAGCTGGAGATGAGTGGAAAACGGCCTTTCGAACCCCATTTGGTTACTACCAATATAGAGTCATGCCCTTTGGACTAACTAATGCTCCAGCTTTCAAAGATTCATGGATCACATTTTTGAAGACATACATTTACACTATGTTATCATCTATTTAGATGATATATTGGTCTTTTCCTCTACATGGGAAGAACACCGCTCCCATGTAAAAGAGGTTTGAATCGCCTACAACAAAACCATCTGTTCTGTAAATTGGAGAAATGCGAATTCCACAAAACTACCATCTCATACTTAGGTTACATCCGTTCCCAAAAAGGCACTGCTATGGATCCTGCGAAAATATCCGCAATCACTGAATGGCCTTCGCCGTGATCTGTCAAAGACATTCAAAGATTTTTAGGCTTTGCCAATTTTTGCAGGCGTTTCATTCCACAATTCTCATCTCTAACCAAACCTTTAACTCATCTATTGAAGAAAGAAACCCTATTCCTCTGGGCAACCGAGAAACAGAAATCATTTGAACAACTGAAAACCCTCTTCATCCAGGCTCCTATTCTAATGGTACCAGATCAACGGCGTCGGTTCATTGTACAGTCAGACACATCACAGCATGCTTTGGGGGCAATTCTACTTCAACCGGACTCTCAAAATATGGAAAGACCAGTTGCCTACCTATCCAAGACTCTTTCACCAGCAGAGGTCAATTACACGGTACAGGAGAAAGAACTCCTGGTCATTAAACAGACTTTCGAGGAGTGGCGTCATCTTCTCCTAGGGGCCTGATATCCCATAGAAGTCAGAACAGATTACCATAATATCCGAACATTGCAATACGCACAAACTTGCAACAGCAGACAAGCTCGGTGGGCTCACTTCTTTTCCCTGTATCGTATAAAATTCACCTTCATTCCAGGAAACACCAATCTGAAGGCCGATGCTTTATCACGAAAGACTCCTTTGGAGAAGGTTCCTTTTAAACCTGAACCTATGTTTCCAAAAGCGGTATTCATTCCAGTAATACATAATTTCCTACAAAAACTGGAAGACAAGTCTAGGGACCTCGAAACCTTAGAACCTGACCTATTTACCACACAGGGCTTGACAAGTAGCCGAGGTCTCCTGTTCAAAGGCGAGAAGGTCTACGTCCCTGATTCCGATCTCCAGAAAGAAGTATTGAGGCTCTGCCATGATTCACAAGCAGCAGGGCATCAGGGACTCTCTAATACCCTTGAACTGATCCATAGACATTTCTAGTGGCCTACTGTTCGAACCGATGTACAGGAATAAATTGCTTCTTGCACAGTATGTCTACAGACCAAATCTCCTCGAATTCCTCCCTTGGGTGAACTAGTAACTGCTCAACTACCAACCAGACCCTGGCAAATAATTTCTACAGACTTTATCGTAGACTTACCCAGATACGAAGGCTGTACCACCATCATGGTCACCATAGACACCTTGACAAAGATGGCACACTTTATCCCTTTACCTACCATTCCCTCGGCAGCACTCATGGCAGGGATCTTTTTGGAGCGTATCTTCTCTCTCCATGGTCTCCACGAACCATTATTTCGAACAGAGGACCACAATATATCTCGAGATATTGGAAACAACTTTGTCACATTTTGGGAATTTCTAGAGCCCTGAGTTCAGGTTTCCACCCGCAGACCAATGGACAAACAGAGCGGCTAAACCAAACACTAGAAGGTTACCTCTGGTGTTATGTCTCCTCTGCCCAGGACAATTGGAAGAATCAATTACCCTTGGCTGAATTTGCATATAACAATGCAGCTCATTCTACCATCAGAGCCAGTTCTTTCTTTTGTACTTATGGGATTCATCCTACGGTTTTCCCCATATCTGCTTCTCCCCACGCCAAATTCCCGGATATGGAGGGGTTGATAGATACCATTCAGCAAGGCCATATCAAAGCTGGTTTGGCTCTCCAAGAAGCCCAAGCAAGAAGCAAGAATCAGGCAGACAAGCATCGTACTCCTGCTCCTCAGTTCCAAATCGGAGACCAAATTTGGTTAGCCAGCAAATTTCTCCCTAGGAGACTCACCCCTTCGAAGCTATCACCCCAATTCTTTGGCCCGTTTCCTATTCTGGCCAAATATGGGCCAGTGGCATATAGACTGCGGCTCCCTAGGTCATGGAGTCGCATCCATCCCAGCTCCCACATCTCACAATTAAAACCCGATGTACGTAATCATTTTCATCAGCCAGTGTGTGGATCACTCCCTCCAGAGATGACTGACACGGGTCCAGAATACGAAATCTCTGGAATATGTGACTCTCGCTACCATCGAGGGGCTCTCCAATACCTTGTGGAATGGAAGGGTTATTCCCCTTCGGAACGTTCATGGGAACCAGCCTCCGCTGTCCATGCGCAATGCCTGGTTCGTTCCTTTCATCGGTTTCACCCGGGGAAAATGGGGTTTGCTACCCTTAGGAGGGGGCATACTGTTACGACTGGCCTTCGGGGCAGTTCGTTATGGCATCATTAACGGCTTCAGCCTAGGTTGAGGATCTGTACCTCCAACATGGCGCCTGTAACCAGAAGGAACGGTGTAGTTCCTCGGATGGGAGACGGGAGTGAAGCCACTCCTCTCTTCCTGGAAACAGTACATGGATACTTGACGCCCGAACAACAATGCATTGCTACTGTCTTCAGAGGCTCCGCTCTGTGAGTTACCGTCCTTAGCATTGCGAACCCCTTTTGACTTGCTTTCAGATTGCTAACTCTCCTTTCCTCTATCTGTATTTACGTATAGGGAAGCACCGCCACCCCAACCATATTCATCCGCTCTGCCGCCATCCTCCGGCTACCAAAAGCGGACCAGATTCTCATCAGCTCTAGTAGGCGACTCTACTTTATTTGGCCACGAGCTCTTTGTCGGGTCACCTCTCCCTCCTTCTAGGGTTTATTGCCATCTCTTGTATTTCCCCAGAATACAGTCTTTACCGGTTACGTTCGGGCTTCACTTCAAGATTTAGCCGCAAACCTCACCGGGTCTTCATATTCAAGTCCCATTCTCACACAAGCACTGGTAGGAACTCCTTCCATCAAACCTCCTCCTTCCATCTTTTTCACTTTACATTCCAAGAATAATCCCTTTTCTTTTATGTGTTCTGATTTTACTTGCTTAAGATTGGGTGCTCTTCACGGCTACATGATAACTCCTCCCACTAGCCCCTCGTGGCTACAAACCAGGTACATTTACTCTTCTTAAGAACTCTCAGGAAGGTCCCTATTAACACCTTGGTTAACCCTTTTCTTTTTATCCCCAGTTTGCCACACGAATAGACCCTTCAAGAATACTCACCTTTTTACTTACCTACAAAAGCGTCACCACGCAAGACGAGTAAGAAGCTGATCCAGTTCATCCTTCAGCGCTCTCTACTTACAGCCGGGTTTTCTTCCCCATGAGGGTTTCCCAGGAGCTTCCTTCCGGCACCTGTGCTTGAAGGCGCCGTAAGATTGTTTCAGGTGGATTTCTCTAATCTTCGCTTCTATTCGAAGAAAGGTAGGATTTGTTTTCTTGTTGTTGTCTGCGGGATTGATTGTGGGGTCCCTCCAGAGGTAAAAAAAAGGAAATCCTTAACAACAGCGGCAGCGATTTGGGTCCTGTTGCAGCCTGACCGGGGTCAGGTTGTTTGGCTCAATCCACTTCTGTTGTAAAACCAGCGGAAGAATCGACCCAGATAATCTGATGGACGCTCACCCTGTTGGAGGCGGATGGCGTTACTTCACCATCAGTTCCACACCGGTCTCGGTGGCACCAAACACTCCATCCAGCGTGCACATGATGTAGTTCCCTGTGGGGTCAGAATGTATGGCACGGAGCGCCTGAATGACACTCAATGCAGGACCGTGCAGACTCTCAATGACGCAACGCCTCTCCTCCCTGTCTGTAGTCGTGTATCATTTGGTTGGTCTGGTCCGGCCAAAGTTGGTATTCTTCTTCATCCCTCAGGATTGGATTTTCCCTGGATAAGGGTCTCAGGTGGACATAGGGGCCGTGCTCAGATGGTGTCGTGATGACCTCATGTAACACGTCCTTGAAGGCATGTACGTAGTGATTCGTTTGGCTCCTCTATCCCCTGGTGTAGCACTGTTGTGCGCTCTAGACTCTGGTAGAATAAGGGTGCTTACGGATGCAGTCTTGATGGCACCTACACTGGACGCTGCAGGATGACTGGGTGCAGCGCTGCACTAGGCAGGATTTGGGCTAAGCATAGGTGGTGTGACTGGTGCACTAGCCTGCAATCCTGTCCATATGGTCAATGCCCAGTGCAGAGAGGATATGACACTATAGGGTTTCCCTCTTGGATGATAAGTGGCATTGCCTCAGGGTCGACTTACTTAGGCCCAAAGCAGACCAGGATACTGGTTCCTGCTAGGCCAGGGGCTTCACCCTGGCATTTAATCTGGCCGGTGAGGGACTCTAGGGACTCTGTCAACCGGAGCAGCTGATGTAGAGGTATGCTCCAAGAGACGACACCTACAATAAAGCAATGATCAGTCTTAATTCCCGCTACCTGAAGCCGATCCATGAGGATGGTACCTGTCTATCAGATGGGGTGGCAAATCGGTAAAATCAAAAACACATTGATGATAACAATATATAAAAATCCTTATCCAAAACATGCACAAAAAAACTGATTGGAAAAAAACAGAATCTTACACTGGCAAACTGTACACTACACAGGAAGGAAAAAGAGTAGGCATGAGGTAAGTAAACAGGATAGGGAGGGTTTAGGTACACCAAAGGTGATCTTAGCAGTGCCTCCAACAATGTAGCGGGGTGATTGTATTATGCACCTTATTGGGAAACAGGTGTACGCGGGCACACAATATACATCTTATTCCTTAACTTATAACTTGACCCGCCTCTTACCTGTCTCCAAACCCTCCTCCCCTAGGTTCGAGATTACCCCAGTGAACACCGCTGTGAAGGTGGTGAAGGTGGAAAAAAGTCAGAAGGTTATGGAAGGATCCCCAAATACCCCTAAGGAAGAAGACACAAGGTTAAAGTAACTGGCACACAAAAGGAAAGGCAGACAAAGGTATGCTGGTGTACTGCTCTTTTAGTTGTTATATGTATCTTTTCTCTTCCAGTACACCAGCAGAGTTTTAAAAGTTCTTTACAAGAAGGGGCTCACGCAACACTATGTACAATTTCCTAAGCAGCTGAGTAACATTAAAACATATAGAAAAGTATTTTAAAAATGTACAAAGTGCATACAGTGCACTGTGCAAAAAACAATATGTAGGACAGTCTCAAGGTCTTTGCTGCTCGCTTGGTGTGATGATCTTGATCTTGGCACTGCTCCTTCAAAATGGTTCTGGTGATGGTTCTTGTGGCAGACCGACAGTAGCAGGCAACAACAGCAACAGTGTGTACCGGGCCCAAAGTCTTTTCTTGGGCTGGTCTGTGTAGGCAAGCTGTATCTGAGCAATTAGATGCAGTGTGGGTAGCCCCACACAACTCAACGCCACCTGGGCCACATCTGCCAGGTGTGGCCCAGGGAGTCCTGGTGGGCCACCTGACAGGAGGGTGACCCCTTCAATTATATACATGCCAGGAGGGCTGAAAGCATTGGGTGTTCCCCTGCTCTGGGCACGCCATTATTTTAAAGTTGTGCGCGGGCCATGGTGGTGATTAGAGGCCACCCGGTGCTTGCCCGTGATCACAGCGCTCCCCTGCTTGTCAGGGGAGTGCCAGTGTAAAGGTGGTGGTGACGGGGCCAGAGCACAGCGCCTCTGAACCATCTTGAAGGGTTTTCCGTTGTGCCTACAGTACACCACCCGCGCTGCCAACAGTTTTTTATTTTTTAAGAGTAAAGGACCCTCGTGCGTGGAATTATTTGGTTCCTGTCTGATCCCCGTCCGGCTCTCGTGCTGGGGTTCTGAGGCTTTCTTTTTTTCTTGTTCCCCCTGCACAGGAGTTACAGTTGCAAGCAAGCCCAATCCCTCTAAGTAGAGTATGGCGGTTCTCTGCACAAGAAAATCTGGAAACATTGGTAAAAGTAATCATTATGAAGCACATTTGTCCCTATAAAAGGCATTAGAAAGTAGCTAAGAATAAAAAAACAGACGTAAAACATGTATCTCCTATTCCAGATGGTTGGGTCCCATACTGTCCTCTTCTATTCATATTGCCCACGACTGCTGTGTGGGAGACTCTCCAATTCTAGATCATCATTTGTACCTTACTGTCCCCTTCTATTCGCATTGTCCACGACTGCTGTGTGGGAGACTCTTCTCTTCTAGTGCATCACTGAGTTCCTTACTGTCCTCTTTTATTTGCATTGTCCAAGACTGCTGTGCGGGAGACTGTCCTATTCTTGCTCATCATTGGGTACCTTACTGTCCTTTTCTATCCGCATTGTCCACCACTGCTGTGCGGGAGACTATTCTATTCTAGTGCATCATTGGGTTCCTTACTGTCCTCTTCTATTCGCATTGTCCAGCACTGCTGGGCAGGAGGTTCTCCTATTCTAGCTCATCATTGTGTACCTTACTGTCCCCGTCTATTTGCATTGTCCACGACTGCTGTGCGGGAGACTATTCTATTCTAGTGCATCATTGGATTCCTTACTGTCCTCTTCTATCTGCATTGTCCACCACTGCTGTGCGGGAGACTATCCTATTCTTGCTCATAATTGAGTTCCTTACTGTCCTCTTCTATTTGCATTGTCCAAGACTGCTGTGCGGGAGACTATTCTATTCTAGCGCATCATTGGATTCCTTACTGTCCTCTTCAATCTGCATTGTCCACCACTGCTGTGCGGTAGACTATCCTATTCTTGCTCATCACTGGGTACCTTACTGTCCTTTTCTATACGCATTGTCTACCACTGCTGTGCGGGACACTCTCCTATTCTAGCTCATCATTGGGTACCTTACTGTCCTTTTCTATCTGCATTGTCCACCACTGCTGTGCGGGAGACTATTCTATTCTAGCACATCATTGGGTTCCTTACTGTGCTTTTCTATCTGCATTGTCCACCGCTGCTGTGCAGGAGACTCTCCTATTCTAGCTCATCATTGGGTACCTTACTGTCCTTTTCTATCCGCATTGTCCACCACTGCTGTGAGGGAGACTCTGCTATTCTAGGTCATCATTGGGTACCTTACTGTCCTTTTATATCTGCATTGTCCACCACTGCTGTGCGGGAGACTATTCTATTCTAGCGCATCATTGTGTTCCTTACCGTCCTCTTCTATCTGCATTGTCCAGCACTGCTGTGCGGGAGATTCTCCTATTCTAGCTCATCATTTGGTACCTTACTGTCCTTTTCTATCCGCATTCTCCACCACTGCTGTGCAGGAGACTCTCCTATTCTAGCTCATCATTGGGTACCTTACTGTCCTTTTCTATCCGCATTGTTCACCACTGCTGTGAGGCAGACTCTCCTATTCTAGCTCATCATTGGGTACCTTACTGTGCTTTTCTATCCACATAGTCCACCACTGCTGCTGCGGGAGAACATTCTATTCTAGCACATCATTGGATTCCTTACTGTCCTCTTCTATCCGCATTGTCCACCAGTGCTGTGCTGGAGACTCTCCTATTCTAGCCTTTTCTAGCTCATCATTGGTACCTTAGTGTTCTCTTCTGTTCTCATTGCCGTTCTTTTTTTCGAGAGACTCCCACATTCCGGATCACTTTTGGGTTCCTTACTCTCCACATAAATCTGCATTGGACTATACTGGAACCTCTATCATTCTGTGTGCCCTGCAAAGGGCACATCTAACTCGTGGCCAATTGGCTTCGTGGCTACTCTGAGTGATGCCAGGATCCTGTGACATGGAATCCTCTCAGGTGTTAGCACTTTCTAAAGTCATCCAACAGGGGCCCTGCGCGAGTCTTGTGGCAATACCAAGTAGACCACTTAACCATGGGTCGTCATAAGTCCTCAACCTACATCATTTGATCACATGTTCTGTATCGAAAACATGCTACAGGTAGGTAGTGTTTGATACCTCCTCGAGCCGGTGCATTTCTTTCAGGGATGGGCCGACTGCAGGGACTCGTGCTACGTCAAACACGTGACATGGCTGAGACAGAGCGAAACAGCGCACACCAAAAACATTGACCCAAGAAGCATACGCTGGCTGCCTTTGGAAAGAACTAAAACTAAATAGCAGAGAGGGCAAATTAAAAGACGTTTCTCCGCCCTCTGGCTGAATGCAGTGTAACGCTGTGTCTGGTAAACAGGGCCCTGTTTACAGTCACTTTGTGCTAACGCACCGAGATGTTTTCAACCGATAAATCCTGCCCTTCAAAAGGACTTGTCAGCTGGTTCTTTCCAGTTACCCTTGCCAAAGTATCGTCATCACTCATGATACCTTCCCTACAGGGAGCACCTGATGTTTTGCATAAAACGTTTTATTTTCTGCATCTGAAGTGTACCTTCCCAGCATTGCACTATAAAGTAGCACAGCATTTTACCAGAGCAGTTCAAAACACGGATCGAGTCGACAGATTCTTAAATCTTGTTTATGGCTTGTAAAGGAGGCATTCGTGTATATCGCAATTTCTAAATAGTGCGTCCTCCAGCCGGTCTGTCGCTATAGTGGAATATGGAAGTAATATTACACCGGTGTGACATCACAGCAGGGCAATACAGCACCAGCATGACCTCACTGCAGGGGAATACAGAACGTTCTCTGCCTCCCCGAGCCTTCGGGGTTGTGAGATGGAAGGAAGGTGTGAACAGTGGAAAGTGGGGCGGTTGGCAGGTGGACCCCAGATATTTCCTTTGGGTTAACTTGTTCCTCTGCCTTTCTTGTCCAGCCGCTGAACTGCTGGTGTATGGGCATAGTGTACGGGGTGGAAAAGGGATTCAGAATGCACCTAAAGCAAAATAAAACTGTAGATTTGCACCTTTCAACAACACGATTGGTCTCATTGCTGGCTGTAGAGCGATCGCGAGAGCCCCGCTCTCGCGAGACCTCGCGAAAAACACGGCTCCGCCCCCGCGCGTTACGCGCGGATTACGGGACGAGCTCAAGACGCGAGCAGAGGCGTCTCCCCGGCTCCTCCGAGCACGGGACTTTAAAGCCTCTTATTCCTGTATCCTGAGGAATCCTTAACCTCAGCAAGGTTAGCCCCGTTGGGCATTGTTGTTGCAGCTTAAATTGGTGATTGCACTCCAGTATAAATAAACCACTAGTGCAATCCTATTACGGCTCCTGTCTTGTCACTAAAAAGTCTTTGGTGGGATATATTCCCGTTGTGTTTAGTTATCAGCTACAGTTATGAATATAATGGCAACACTGTTACAAAGTAATTTCTTGGCAGCGCTTTGTAGTTAAAATGAGGTTTATTATACGAGTCCCCGGCAGGCTGCCGTCGTCAGGTCTCACCACCATAATCCGCAACGTTCACTTCTCTGCATTCGAGAATAGGAGAATGCAGAGAACCGAAACGTTCGCGGATTGGCATGTTTACACATAACATAGTGAATACACTGTAACATCTCCCTTCCTTATACACAACCAAGGAACACCAAAAAATATATGGAGGATATAAATATATCAGGGGTGATGGGGCAGGAAAAAAGGAATCCAGGGGGTGAAGGGAACAGGGAGAGAAGAAACAAGGGATTGAAGATTAATCATTAGGCAAAACATATGTCTATGCAAAAAAAAATCTCAACCAGTCCTACATCAAAACTGTACTAAGAAATGCTATCCCTACCATATATATGAACACTGTAGAATAAAGGATACACCCTACTGTAGATTTAATCAGCATGGCCTCCAAGTTCTAATGAACAACTCTGATATGTGAACATAGTCAATAATAAATGAACCCTTCCTTAAAATTAGATACAACTCTCCTGGGTCTTGAACACTCTCCACCATTATTACTGGAAACCCTTTGGTCCTCTCCATTTGGTTCTTCTCCAATTCTTCTTTCTCTTCCTCTCTCATCCACACTTTGTCTGCATCTAACAAAATCATTGTCAATATGTCTTAATTCATTTTCTTCTGCTGAGATGATATCATCACAAGACCACTTGTCCCCATTTTCCAACACTACTGATTTTCTGAGACGCTTAATAACTTTTTGCGGGGCACGGAACTTAGACTCTCCCTTCAGGACTCTTTTGGGTTCCTTTACTCTAACCCAATCACCAGCTTTGATATTATTTTCCTTCACACAGTTATGCTGATTATAGTACTTTTTGTATTGATCTTGTTTTTTCTTAACTCTCTCCATGACCTCATCCATGTTAATGTTAAAATCTTTCCCTGTAGACATCCAAGCTGGCTTGAGTCTATTATTAGCAATCCTACCTCTCATTAAAGTGAATGGTTCTATACCAGTGACAGAGTGGGGTGTAACTTTATATGTATCCAATGCTTCTTTCAAAGTATCTTTCCATGGCAGATTGTTTGCTATTGCCAGCTGAATAGTTCCTTTTATGAAGCGATTCATCCTTTCCACAAGTCCATTGCTCATTGGGTGGTACAAAGCTGTGGTATTATGTTTGATGGCTCTATCACTTAAAAATGTCTTAATTTCCTGTGACACAAACTGAGTACCATTGTCAGAAATCAATTCTTGTGGATCACCTTCTCTACTAAAGATCTCCTCCAGGAATTTTGTAACCTTACATGTCGAAACTGAGTCTTCCAAAATTCCACATTCAATCCATTTTGATGTATAATCGACTAACACTATCAAATATATGTTCATGGGTTCCAACACTTCATACGGGCCAGCAATATCAATGGCTAGTTTCGACCATACTGTATCAGGCACAGTTACAGGCTGAAGGGGTGTGACTCTTATTACTTTGCTTTTATCACTAGCTGCACAAGCAGAACATTCTTTAACAAGTGACTCTATATCACCCCACATACTGGGCCACCAATATGTTTCCCTGACTCTCCTTTTCGTCAAATCTCTGCCAATATGTCCTTCATGTGCAATGTCCATAATTCTTTTCCTCAATGCCACTGGTGGTACAATACGATCACCACGATAAACATATAAATCATCATATGATATTTCATCTTTGATCTTCTCCCACAGTTTAATTCCCTCTTGTACATTTTTCCATCCATCTGTTACAGCCTTTTTCAACATCTCTTGTTCTGGGTCTGAATTAGTGGCTGCCAGCCATTCTCCTTTATCAAAACTTGGATGAATCTGTGCAATAATGGAATCCATATCTTGATCCTCAACTAAACTCTCGTCACTTAGTATTTCAAGGTATTCATCCTTACAAGGCAAACGGGAGAAACAGTCAGCAACTTTGTTGGATCTGCCAGGAGTATATTTTATAATCACATTATACTGCATAATGATCAAAGTCCATCTTCTAATGCGAGGTGATGTTAAATGGGAGTTCTTGGGATTTAGGACATGAATGAGAGGTTTATGATCTGTTTTCAATTCAATGGGAACTCCCCAAATTAATCCCTTGAAATGTTCTAATATCCATTTAACACCTAGTGCTTCTTTTTCAATGGTGGAATAATTTCTCTCCGCTCCCTTTAAGGATCTTGAGGCAAAAGCTATCGGAACAAACGAACCATCATGGAATTGTTCCAGAACTCCACCCAAACCAACATTGCTCGCATCAACTGACAGCACAGTTCTGGCCCCAGGGTTGAACATTTTGAGTGTGGGTGCTTTATTGATCAGATTTTTTATATTGTCCAATTCCTTTTTACATTCTGCTGACCAATCAAATTTTGTGCCTTTGGTCATCAAATTTCGCATGTAAACAGTTTTTTCTGCATAATGGTCAACAAATTTAGAATAATACTCAGTGAGACCAAGCAGACTCCTAAGCTGATCTTTATTTGCAGGATCAGGGACCTTCAAAATGGTATTAATCAGGGTTTCCTTGGGTCTTATGCCTTCTTCACTGATACAATGGCCTAAATATGTAACCTCCTTCCTTTTAATTTTGCATTTCTCTATTTTCAAAGTTAGACCTTTTTGTTGAATTATCTGCAAGACCCCTAACAATTTGGCATCATGATCTTCTTCACTCATGGCTGATATTAAAATATCATCCTGAAAATAATGCACGCCTTTTAGGCCAGTAAACAAATGTTGCATTAATCTTTGGAACACAGCGGCTGCCGATGCCAGGCCAAATGGCATCCTTTTATATCGAAACGCCCCCAGTGGTGTTATAAATGATGTGAGGTGTCTAGATTCTTCATCTAATACAACCTGATGATATGCTGATGACAGGTCTAAGGTAGAGAATATTTTTGCTGGTTCCATCGTTGTTAACATCTCTCCTATGTTGGGTAACGGATGTCGGTCAATCCATATGTTGTTGTTGAGATCTCTCAGATCTACACACATCCTAATGGATCCCTCAGGTTTCCTTACAATGACAATTGGAGAGAGCCACTCGGAACTTTCGATTGGTTCAATAATATTATGAAAGCATAGTTTATCCAACTCCTTCTGAAGGGCTTCTCTTGTGCCAATGGGGATGTTTCGCACTTTGTGGACAACTGGCTTAGCTCCCCTCTTCAATATTATTCGATGCTTGAAGCCTTTCAAAGCTCCTATGTTATCATTGAAAACCTTGGGGAAGCTCTTCACTAGATCTTCAGCAGAATTATATGTATTGCTCATTATACTCATTATAGGCTCTTCTTCCCCTGGATGTATTCTTATTTTTAGTGATGCTTGCTCCCACCAACCAACTATTGAGTAACCTTCCTTGGCAACATAAAGTTTACAATAAGTCTTCCTTCCCTTGAAACACAATTTTACCCAAGTGTATCCAATTATGTCAATGGGAGTCTTCCCATATCCTGTAGCTTTGACAGTGGGGATATGAAGCTCCTTTATGTCCATCTTCAACACATTCTCGAATGTATTTATATCAACCATCGTGTAAGGTGATCCCGTGTCAACCATCACCACCAACATAGTATCGTTTATTGTCATGGACACCCATGAGCCCATAGTACTTCCAGTTGTGGCAACAGTAAGTATGTGCACCCTGTCTTCCATACCACTGGTAATCGCAACTAGGTCATTTGATGTAGAGGCTCCTTCAACTGCCCCTACTGATGCCATGGTGCCTCTGTTCCATTGGCCATTGTTGCCCATGTTGTTATAACGTGAATTGTATCTGCCTCTACCTCTCGTATTACGGCAAACTTTCCCAAAATGGCCCACATGTCCACACTTGTAGCACTCTGCCGAATGAGCCGGGCATTCTTTCTCGATGTTCATATGTTTTGACCACCCACATTTAAAACACTTGTTCTGTGATCTTTGAAATGTCTCTCTGTTTTGTCTCCAATTTGAATTGAAATCTGACTTCACCACTTTTTTTACTACAGCTACAAGTGCTTCTTCACTACCATCGTATTTTCCTTCACTGTTGACATGTACAGATTTAATATCAACACTGTCATTCTTGTTCTGGATCTCCTTCATACACTTCTCTCCAAGTTCAAACGTCCGTGCTATTTCAATAGCCTGTTCTAAAGATGGATTTTTAGCTTGCCAAAGACGTTGTTGTATACGGTTGTCAGCTACATGAAGTACTAATTGATCTCTCATATACTCGTCGGCCACACCAGTGAATTCACATGTCGAAATAAGTCCTCTGAGAGCTGCTATATAATCATCAACAGACTCACTTTTACCTTGCTTCCTGGACAGAAACCTATATCTTTCCAAAACAATGTTTGTTTTATTCCCAAAATGTTTGTTTAATTTTAACAACGCAATTTCATATTTCCTTGAAGTAGAAGCAGAGTCCCCAGCCCCTAGTTCATTATAACTGGGCTCTGGCAAAGTCCTAAATATTCTTAAGGCTTCTGCGCCTATACAGTTCAGCAAGGTAGCTTCCTTGACATCATCATTGTATTTCGCACCACCAACTGCTCTTAGATACACTTGAAAGCTGTCCAGCCACTGTTCCCAAGGGCATGTCGGATTTCCCGGCAAAGGTAAGAATTTCATTGGAGCCACAACACTCTGCATGGCTAATGATGCTAAATGTATCAGTAAACAGACGGAACTCTTTTTGGTTTTATTTGTCTTTAGCTCCTTCTGCTTGTTTATGTCCTTATTTTTTTTTTTTTTTTTTTTTTTTATAGTGCAACCCCCATTCGTTTTTTTATAAACACTGCTGCACCCTTCATACAGTCATAACACTGGACCATATCCTTGCTTGCTGTAGCCAATGTTCATTGAACTATATTTATTCAAAATCTTCGGTCCCAGCACAATTCAATGCAATCCTTGAATGTCTAGTTTCACGAAGGCTCTGCATCCATTTGTCACACAGTTGCCATGGTTACTTTGCTGGATTTATACAAAATGGAGGCACGTTCACTCACGTCGCTGGTTCCTTTCCTCTAACAATTTATGCACGACTCGCTTATGAAGCCGTTGGCAGTCCGCGCGCACATTCACACTTGCAGTCTTCAAACGATTTTCATATAAGGTACAGAGACAAGTAAATGTCTCTTTTGTCTTCCGTACCTGTCACGTCGCTTTTGTTTTCGTGAGGATTCCGTCATATATATTGTCCTGGGGTTCGTAGTGGTATACTGCGATCATAATAATGTGTGCGCATCCAGTCAGGGACTCTCACCGAACGAACATGCCACTGATCCTCGTCGCCATTGTTACAAAGTAATTTCTTGGCAGCGCTTTGTAGTTAAAATGAGGTTTATTATACGAGTCCCCGGCAGGCTGCCGTCGTCAGGTCTCACCACCATAATCCGCAACGTTCACTTCTCTGCATTCGAGAATAGGAGAATGCAGAGAACCGAAACGTTCGCGGATTGGCATGTTTACACATAACATAGTGAATACACTGTAACAAACACTAGTATAACATACATATTATTAGTACCCGGTGTGTGTCAATCAGATTATGATATGATAGGTTATTTATAGCGTGCTTAATACCCAGAGGTTTCTAAGCGCAGACCCCGGGATCGAACCCATGTTACTCCATGTCCTCTTGCTTCCAAGGCGAGCATGTTGCTGCTGAGCTATCCACCTGAGACAATTGATTGTAACAATTGATCTGATTGACCCTCGCTGGGTCGTTACCCGCCCCACAAAGACTTACCTGCTCCTGATGCACGCGGGTCGCGAAGTTCCTTCTATTTCTCCAACTGGTCAACATGGAAAGGGAGAAGGGACAACGTGTAGTCCCTTACCTCCTTTCCATGGTGGCCATTGCTTCGCTCGGGCCTGTAACTATGACCCCGGAGCTTTACCTGGCCCTCTCGCTGTGACATCACAAGTGGCTTAGTATATCATAATCCTCCTGTGGTGATTGTCACACTTGTTGAATATTCTCTAGCTATGTAGTTAGGGAACACTTAATTACTGAAGAAGAAATGTATTGGTGATCTCTTCAGCTCTAGGATTCTCCTCTTCCAATTACAGTAAAAGCACCCAGGTCTTAACCTGCAGACAGCTGAACTTTCCAAAACACAAGCCATCTAGCGGTTTATGAACTTTAAAGGACCTAGTAGCTGCTTCAAAAATAGAATCTTCATTTTGGTATTATACAGAATAATGCAGCCCTATCAATTACATTAGAAGGATGTTTATAGGTTACATTAGAATTCCGTGGCTTAATAAATCACTTAGCCTTACACTAATGCTTTCTGTGGCACACAGACTTCCTCTGTAACATACATGATCATTAAAATGTGCAGCTGGGACACATTACTCACTACCTAGAATAACATTCCCTATGGATTTCTCTATTAGGTCTTTCTAACAGAAATGCTGCACAGTAAGTGATGCCATGAGATCTAGGCAGTGCATAAATACTTTAAAGTACAGAAGAGCATAGTAGTGGGGCAAGTATGATGGGCCCCTACCTCATCCTGGGCAACAAGACCAGTGTGAGAGGAGGGACCACATTGGGACAATATATGATGACCGCAGTGTGTCCGTTGTCCAAGTGATTTCCACGGAATAATCATGCATTCAATTGGAAAAGATGAGTCTTAGGAGATTGCTTTGCGGTGTAAAAAGGACACACAATACAACAGCGTTAGTTTGAACCCTTAGCCTGTTAGACGTTGATTACTGTGCACGCTCGCACCTTGGAGATATTTGTTTTAACATTGGTTTTAGCTTACTAGTTTGTAATCTGTATGCTCATTGGTCGTTAATCTTTTCATCACCCTCCTTCTAGAGTTGACGTTTTACATTATCTGAATTTTAATTGTTTTTGTCCCTCACAGCATATAAACTCTTGCAGATGTGTTTGTTAGAGAAACTCGAACAGAGCAGCATCCTGCCTGTGTAACTACAGCCCAGCCTGTTTTAGGGCCTCATTACAAGTAGCCCAGTAAAAACGGGTCCATTACCGGCATGCCAGTAAGAGCGTGTCCATGCTCGTATGAACCCGCTAATAGCGGGTGATTATGAGTGTGCGAGCACGCGCGAACCCCCATGCCGGTAATGGAAATACCGGCATGCCGCTAAAGGACCTCCAACCCCCCGATAGCGGCATCGTGGGACCCGCCGATACCGGCACTGCCTAGGAGCAACCCCTAAATACCGGCCCGGTAATACCAATATGCTAATACCGGGTTCACAAAACCGGATCCGGAAATAACGTCATTGCGTAGGAACTGGAAATGGGCCGGCGGCCATCTTTAAAAACACAATCCATTGCCACTCTCCCTAACCACCAGTCGATACTCAGAGAGCACTGTGGAAATCCATAGAGAATGTCAAAGACTACCAGGAAGACCACCCCCCGGCTGCAGAAACAGCGTTACTAAGACGCAGAGCTCACCATGTTAGCGGACACTCTAGCTGCACAAGCAGACACAATACAATCCCAGGACTAGAAGCGGGAGGTGCAGCAACAAATGAGGCAAATCTGGCAGGAGGTAGCCCGCAAGGTATCAGCCGTAGGTACCACCCCGCGCAGTGTGAGGGACTGCAGGAAGCGGTGGGATGACCTCCAATTGAGGGTACGCAATATCATGGCCAGCAATCGGAGTGAGGCCATGGCCACAGGCGGGGGTGCCCACCCCCCTGCCAAATTGATGCCCTGGGAGGAAACGGCTAGCGGATTCATCAGTCCTGAGTCCATTGAGTGATTAAGCGAGATGGAGATGGGTGCGGCATCAACCGCGGAAGGAGGTGAGTGACCCTGCAGATCACTGTAGTGGAGACCATGACGTAGTGCAAGTGAAGTGGTAGAGAGTCTAGGGAAGGCAATGCATGTCCCAACACCCACATGACCATATCCAAGTCCAGATGGCGGGCCAAAAGCTGCCACACTGAAATGCATGCTGAGTGCCAATCCCATAACCAACACACAGCCAACACACCTGGACCTTGCCCATGTGATACATCCCACAAACCCAAAATCAACGGCATGCCAGCTGCCATGCAGTGAATGCTAACATGCCCCCTCTGAATACCCTGCGTGACACACCTGTAAGACATGAATGCATGATCAAATGAATAATGAACAGCACCATTTTATGCCTCTGCCATGTCACACCATCACTGATGCCCTGCATCTCTTCTATCCCCCCAGGCACTGATGAGGAAGAAGCAACCCAGGAGACAACCGCAAGGGCATCCACCTCACACCCTAAGAAGAGGGCAACCACCACCACCACCTCTGCTGGAGGCAAGCAGGCCACACCCACACCTGTCCCTGGAAGCACCTGCCTCCACTGGGGAAGAACTTCATGCCAGTGTGGAGCCTGAGGGAGACACAGAGGTGACATGCCCGGCCACCCCGAGCCCCGTGCCCACCCCCTCACCCCAACACCTGCAGTCACGCACTTGCAGTGAAGCTGATCCCTGCCTCCGTGACTGTGACCTACCCACCTCTCAAGAGTACAGTCCCGAAAATGCTGCCCACGTGACTGCACAACCCACCACTCCAGCCCCCTCCAGAACCCTGGAGACACGATTGTCGATGGTGGAGGCCCAACAGGAGGCCATTTTAGACCTACTCCGCCAGTACATAGCGGACGGGGTGGAAACCAGGCGGGGTATTGCCACAGCAATTGCAGGGACCACAGCGGCCATCGAAGCCAACACAGCTGCTATCAATGCATCGGCTCGGCTAATGAGGGACTGCCTGGGGGCGGTGACACAGGTGCTGACTTCAATGCTGCTTCATATGCAGCGGCCACGGATTGCAGGAGGTGTGGAACCTGCCAGCGACTCACATACTACCTCTACACGAGCTTCATCTGTCCCCACCAGCCCAGTGCGCCACACACGTAGGAGTGCAAGGCAGACTGAAATGCCGCCTCTGGACAGGAAGAAGTCCCGGAAGTAGTGTGGGGGGACAATGGTAGTGGGACACAAGGTTGAGGGTGAAGGGGTGCATCTTGTGGAGTCTATTGGGGGTGTTGGTGTTTGTTGGGGGGTCTGGGAGTTTGTTGGGGGGACTGGGAGTTTGTCGGGGGGTCTGGGAGTTTGTTGGGGGGTCTGGGAGGGGGGAGTGGGTACATTTTTGCTGTTGTAAATAATACACACGTTGTGATTAGAAGAATTCATGGCTGGACATTGTTAATTTCGTGTGCATCCATTTAATGTGTTACGGTGTTCAGTGCCCAACTCCCAACATTCCCTGTGTGCATGTCCTCATTGGCCGAGTGTCTGACTGACACATGTCTTTCATAGTCCCTGTGTTTCAGAAGTATTTGTGAATTAGTGCTTGGCGTACAGCATGGCCATCCCGTGCATCAAGTACTGGCAGGGGGGCTACTTCACCTCCATCTCCATCCTCATCATCCTCACCCGGGCCATGCATGTCAATGTCAGGTGGCAGTGGTACATTTCTCCGGCTGCACATGTTGTGCAGCATGACACAGGCCAAGGTGATCTTTGCCACCTTCTCAGGCCTATATAGGAGTGCCCAACCAGACCTGCTGAGGCAGCGGAACCGCGCCTTCAACAGGCCAAAGGTCTGCTCAATCACAACTCAGGTACGGGTGTGCACACGATTGTACTCCTCCTCATGGCTGTTCTGCGGGTTCCGCACAGGGGTGAGTAGCCACGGCCTCAAGGGATATCCTCCATCACCTGCAAGCAGATACAAATAGGTTTGTGTCTCTCAGAACTGCCACCTTCAGGGAGCACAGTCATGGCGGCAGATATTTTGTGTGGGCATGCACATGTCCCTGTATGCATGCAAAAATGTTACCTAGATGCAATCTATACTGTCATGAGGTGTGGTAGTCTGGATGGCGTTCAATAGATGATGCAGGGTGTAATCATGCATGCTGAGGCAGATGTGCTGTGGGAGTGCAACAATGTTTAGCCTCCAATTCATGCTGTTCATTCTTTACTATGCATGGTCACACTGACCACATTGCCACAGTTGCCATCCTGTTCATTCATGCATTGCTTGCCATCACCATGGTGGCCTGGTTGTGCCTCTTACTTGTTGTCATCGATATGCATTATTTGTGATATGTGGCCCAGTGATGTGTCATGTACCGTTTGACTGGTTCAGGTCAGGAGTGTTTAGCTCTGCATGCATTCTTCAATCACCGGCTATTGCCACCCAGGTGCAGTATTGCCCCCCCCTTTCCCACCCAGGTGCAGTATGCCCCCCCTTGTGCATCCCCACACATCAGTACCCCAAAGCACTGCCATGGGACAGTTGTGCAACTCACCAAGCAGCCAGGCACGTGGTCCAGAATTTTGCTCCATGTGACGGGGTATCGTGGAGTTACGCAGTACCATGGCATCATGTGTTGATCCGGGAAATCGGGCACCGCAATGTGTGATGATCTTGCTGGAGTCACATACCATTTGCACATTGATGGAGTGGTATTGCTTGCGATTGCGGTACACCGCCTCTATGGCATGGGGGACTACCAATTCCACATGGGTAAAGTCGAGTGCACCGACACAATTGGGCATGCCTGCCAGTGCATGGAAGCCTACTTTGGTGTTGGCTATCTCCTGGGCAGTCCGTGGTAGGGATATGTGGCTGTTTCGTGCTTCAGGAGGGCATCCAGCACTTGGTTCAACATGCGTGAAAATAGTGGCTGTGAAATGCCATGCAGCTGGCCCACTGTGTGTTGGTATGTGCCTGTGGCCAGGAAGTGTAGCACAGACACCACCTTTAGTAGCGGGGGGATGGCAGTGCATATTTCAATGAGTCTGGCAATGTCGTTTTGTATCATGTCCGCTATGGTGGTGATGGTGTCACGGTCAAACCGGTACAGGGGGTGGATCTGGTGCGAGGGATTGGTGGTTGCCTACGAGGCACTGCTGCTTGCACTGGTGGTAATTGCTGGGCCTGTCTCACCCTCCTTCTCCTCCTGCGTCTCCTCTGTGCTGCCTGTTGTTGCTGCTGTAGTTGTTGTTGTTGCTGTTCTTGCTATAGTTGTAGCAGTATGGGCATGTCCTCCAGCGCCATGATTGCAACAGCTAGTGGTAGCATTTTGGTGTTAGAAGGGGTGTGGTGTGTGGGTGTGCTCATTTTATACTGGGCCAGCCTCCATTGACTCCACCTGTGGGAATTGTGTGCACGTGTGGCAGTTGCCTTGTATCCTGATTGCTGTTTGCGGGTGGTCCGTGATGCCTGTATGGCCGGCATCATGCAGCCTGTGATTACCGGCTTCGCGATGCCGGTATTTGCATGTCCGCGTGGGTTGGGATTTCCCCCTATTACCGGCATACCGGTATTTGCTCCCCGAAGGGGCACGTGTACGTGCCTATGCCGCTATTAGCGGCACTGTTATTTAGGGTGCCGCTAAAACCGGGTTTGCAGGTCGGAATACACCGGAGTGGTAAACGATGCCGCTATTACCATCCCGGCATGTATTACCATACCAGCATCGTTTTTGCCTTACCGCCAACCTTGTAATGAAGCCATTAGTGTACCACCAGCACACGCACTACAACTCCCAATGGAGTTGTAATATGCATGCTTATTTTCTTATCTATCAGGCGTGTCAGCGCCGGCGCGCCAGGGACTAGCAAGTCTGCGTAAGTCCATGTGAGACGCGCTGAGCTCTATTGGCGGTAGCTCTCTGTGGCGAGACGCGGATAAGGGGCAAGTGCTCCTTTTTCTCTTGGTAAGGCTAATATGGATAATTTCTGTATTGTGACACCTAATGTCCATAAGCCACATAAGCAAGTCTTTAGTGACTTGTGGGCCTTACGCACATGAAGGTTTGGCCCTTGCAAACAGTCCCCACCCATTAAAATGGTACTGTTCAATACTAGATTGCTCTATAAATATGCTCTCGAGGTACGAGACTACATACTGGGTCATGATATTGATATAATGGGTATCACAGAAACGTGGTTGCAAGAATCAAGTGGACCCAATATAGACCTAGCCACATCAACTGGTTATTCCTTCTTTGGAGAGAATAGAGAAGGTAACAGGGGAGAGAGGGTCACTATTATAGCTTGCTCTCACCTAAACTTTTTTCAGACCTTAGCAACTTGCAGGGGATGTGAAACTTTTCCTCAAAAGCACAACCACTCCTAATAATTGTGTAAACATTGTTTTTGATATAAAGGCCTCCTCATGATACTCCCATGTACCATGATGTCTTGGCTGACATACTATCCTCTCTTCACAAACCTAATACATTTACCATAGTACTAGGGGATTTTAACAGATGGCTTGCTAGCCCGCTTGATTCCGAAGCGGTTTGTTTGACTTGCTCAATTGTTCACTGCGAACAAATTTGTCATTGGAAGTGGCAGCGACCCCACACACAATTTGGGAAATACGTTAGACTGGGTTACTAGTAAAAATGTATTACTGGGCCCAGTAGCTACCCAACCTTTTGTCTGGTTCGGCCACTACTTAGTCACCTTTGACTTTATGCTGCCTTGACATTTTGCTTAGAAAAAAAATCCTCTTTGTACAGTTTCCAGCAGAAATTACAAAAGGATCCGTCAAGAGGATTTGGAAACTTGCCTCCTCTCACTGATGGTATCTACCTTGGTTTCCAATTCGCCTAATATTCTGGTCTCTGAATTCAACAGATGCTTTTCTGATCTGCTAGACCACCTTGGCCCAATTACCACTAAATCCATCAGAGAGAAAGTTAATGACCAGAAATGGTACCCCGTCGCCTTACAGGATTGAAAAAAAGAAAATAGGAAAGCAGAAAGAGCTTGGAGGAAGGATCAATCACTGTATAATAGGGACAAATGGAAATTAATTGAAAGACTGGATTTAGGCATATATTCTCCTTGTTACAAAAGATACCTTTTTTGATAACCAAATTGCTTACGCAGAAAACAACTCTAGGAAACTTTTCCAGATCCTTAGGGACCTGGAAAAACCGAAGTCTATGTTACATCAAATTACCCCCACACATTTAGATTGTGAAACTATTTAGAAAGCCTTTGCAGGCAAAATAACTTTAGCACAAACTCACATTAGCATAAACCTGGCTGAAATGGAGCATAAGGCTCCTGTTTCCATCACAGAGCGCTTAGATCAATGTGTCAGCTAACATCAGGAAAAAAATGTGTCCGACCACGTGTGTAGGAGAAGTTCTGCCCTCCAAAATCATCCGTAAAAATAAAGAACTGTTTCTCCCATTCCTTAATCGTCTCATTGATTCCAGCTTCAGGGATGGTTGTGTTCCCATGGCCCTGAAGAAAGTCTGTGTGATCCCACTGCTAAATAAAACCTGAGCTAGACCAAAAAGACTACTCTAACTTCAGACCTATTTCCAACGCCCCTTTTCTGCTGAAGATTTTGGACATGGTGGCCACATCTCAATTTCAAGAATTCTTGGAAACCTCCCAGGCATTGCACCCTAGCCAATCAGGCTTCAGAGCTTGTTATGGCACTGAGAGCGCCTTGTTCAATATGAAGTTTGAAATGCTTCAGATCATGGACTTGGGCAATGCTGGCCTGCTGATGTTGTTCGATCTGTCAGCATCCTTCGACCTTGTTGACCATGGTAAATTGTTATGCAGGCTGATGAATGCAGGTGGCCTTTCAGCTAAGGCTTTGACCTGGATGAAGTCATTTTGACAGGGCGATTGTCCAGGATAGTATGGGGCACTGCATGCTCACTTGATGAACCTTTGAAATGTGGCGTACCACAGGTTGCTTGCTTGCATGTCTCCCTCCATCTTCAACGTATATTGCCGTCCTCTCTGTGATCTCTTGGACGGGCGGGGTGTGCACTTTACCAACTAGGCGGATAACACCCAGCTCGTCTTTGAGCTGAGCGGCAAGTACATTGAGGATGCGGAGCTCATCAATAAATTGTATGCTCCTATCCAGCAGTGGATGGCTAACAATGCGATGTGCCTGAATGCTCCAAAAACCGAGACTATGCTATTCGGCTCACCACAGGCGAGATCCAAACTGGACTCTCAGTATCTCGGTTTCTCTCTTGAGAATCATTTTATTAAGACTGTGGGTAAGGTCAAGACCCTGGGCATTACTTTTGAATCCTCACTGAACACAGATGCAAACACGAGAGTATTGCTAACAAAGCCCAATATGTATTGCAACGCCTAAGGTTGTTCAAGCTATATGTCTCAGAGGCCAACTTTGCCATTCTGGTTCGTGCCCTAATAATGCCAAGGATAGACTACTGCATCTCCTTGATTTTGGGGACCAGAAAAAACACTCTTAGACGCACCCCGGTCCTGCAAAATGATGCAGTTTGCATCATCAAATATGTACCCAGACACCAGCTAATTTTCTCCCACAGGTACATTGGCTCCCTGTGGAAGTTCATATCCACTTTAAAGTGCTGACAATGGTTCAGAAAAGCCTTTATGACCAAGCCCCAGGCTACCTTAGAGTGTGTCAACATTCATAGCTCGGCCAGACTCACGAGATCGAGTGATGGGCTCTGCCTATCCGTCCCTAAGAGTAATTGGACCAGAGGCATTGGCAGATCTTTTGCTTCCCAAGCCGCCATCCTATGGAATAAACTCCACAAACTTCTGTGCCGAAAACAACCTACTGAAATTCAGGAAAAGGGTGAAAACTGTTGTTTTTGAGTAACCTCTCTTCCTGCTAGCTCCCTTTATCCTGCCATTTCTGTCCTCTCCCTCTCTTTCTTTCTCTTTTCTGCCCCCTGATGCCTGCAGGCTCTGGCGCATTGTAAATGGACAAAATGAAACTCTAACTATAAAAAAGTTTGAATACTGAAAAAGAAGAGGTGAAGACAACTTTTAATAAAAATAGTTAAGGTAAACAAATCCTGACTTTAATTTTTATTTCTTTATATATTTATAACACGCCGAAGCTTGCAAGCATCAGGGCGCGAACAAAAACACGTGTACTGGTTAGGGCACTGGACAACGAGAATAGAGGACACATGTGTCCGAAGAGAAGGGAAGAATAGTCTTAATTAGGTAAATGGTAAAATTGAGTGAAATAAAAATAGCGAAACTCCTGACTGGGATCAGTATGGTTTAGAGCAGGTGAGGAGGGCTTCTACTTAGAGTGTCCAAATGGTGCTTAAGCGATATGGGAGGGCCCTGCCATTTTGAAAGTGTATCTTTAAGGCTGAAGGTAAATGCAAATAATGGTATGATGGGTTTTGCTGGGATTTCACTGGTACTGCAAATGGAATAAGGAATCAAAATCTAATTTTTAAAACAAATGCATGCATTTGAAATTTCAATTTTTTTCTTTTTAAACAAATTGTACGTTTTGGTTATTTTTACTTTCTTTGTTTGCAATTCACATATGTTTCTTGTTTACGTTACTTTGATCTAAAATTGGTTATTTTACCTATTTATTTTTACCTCTTAATTTCCCCAGATTATTATAACATAGAACTGTTGGGGCGAATGGGCCAGCCATCGGGTGTATGTGTGTTCCAGTGTAGGGCAGAGAGAGTAGTCTGGAGAGGGGACAGTGGGCTCTGTACAAAACAGGGGTGCAACTAGACTAAAATTTAGGGGAGGAGGGCTAACCCTTCAAATGTCATTAGACGGGCTGACCTTATAGGCAGTGGGGGCATGGGCAAACCTAAATGTGTGGGGGCATCGAATTTCTTTACACATTCTAAAGATATTCTTCTGGTGAAGCTTCAATGTTAAAAGCAGTTAACTCTCTCCTCCACGACTGAAACCAGACACTTGGGGACTGCTGTGAGAATGAGCGGTCTCCTCCTATCCCCATCTACCCATCAATCACTCCCCTTACATGGAAGTTCTAACATCCCATCACCATTTCAATTGCTTAAAAATGTATGCATTCCAAAACATGCCTTACATTCATAATTGACGGGCCTTTCTTAACAGTGCATCCCCAAGCACTGTTTATGGTCTGTGTCCTGTCCTGCCTACTGACGGCCCTGTAGACGAGCAAGGCCAAGTCAATTTAAATCAAAATATCAGCTGAATCTCCATTTGGCCAATAGTCGTTGTGGCACTGGAATACAGCAATATGGTTAATTCGATAATGTAGTGGGTTGTGGAGCACAGTGGTATACTATTTCTGCTCTGCCAGGTGTGTGGGGAGGAGGGGTGGAGGTCAAGACCATGAAGGATTTGAAGACCAGTATTAGGAACCTGTTTCTGGATTTTTGATACATGAAAATCCCACCCACTCGCGACAAACTTCGACCCTGTGTGGTAGGGTTTTCTATACCCTCTCACTGGGAGTTCACTATAAAGGATGAGGGGACAAAAGTTATTTGAACATTGCTATCATCAGCACACAGGTTCTGAGTGGTCATTAGGGAAATGTTCGAAGGGCTGGCCGGGCACTTCAGCGTTTTGTGGGCCAGTATGATCAGTTGGTGCACAACATCAGCAGCTGGTAGTTGTGGCCAATGCTACTGATCCAAATGGCTTTAAATGCCCCACTTACAAAAGATTTTCCAAAAAATGGGCCCCAATCCGAGTTTGGCAGTACTGCATTGGTAATTCTGCCAAAGTACTGCCAATAATCAGATACCGTTACCGCTACTTGGACCTATGAGTTTACCACAGTATTACAAGTGGTTGTAGGGCAGTGTTAGCCCCCTTTTATGGAATCTATAGGACTCCATTGGGGAAGTTTACCGGAATTACTGAGTGGTAATTCTGCAGATTTTTGGAGGAAAAGCTCCACTTTAAGTAATTCCGCCAGTGGTCATTCCGCCAAAACGTGTAATTTGGCAGTGCAGAAAAAATGTAGTTAATTCCTTTACCACCAAAAAAAGTGACGGCAATGGAATTATCTCCACACAATCTCAGAATGAGGCCCAATGCACCATCGGATCGCATACTACTTAACAGTTTGAAGAGAAAAAGTAACTGATTGGAATTTTACATTTCGGGCCACTTGTTTATTGGTACATGAGCAGATTTTGGGCTCTTGTGCGATCCCGTAGGAAAAGTGTTGAATTCCATACGACTGCCGACTGCCAGTCACATTTACTACAGCAAAAAGGCACTACACTTTTTTAAACACGTCGAAAAGGCAAGAGATAAATGGTTTGGGATTTTAGAAGAATAAAACAATGGGGATCTTCCAAAGGGCAATGGCCACTCACTACACTGCTGAAGGAAAATAAGCACTGGCAAACACAGCAGTTTTGGCTTTTGTCTAGGCATGGGATCCCCTATTTCCAGGCACTACCATAATGGTAGTACCTGGCTATGAGATGGCAACAGCTGGCAAATGATGCTTGTCCCAGCGCATATTATGGCTGTGCCTGGCAAACACCTATGTAATGGCTATATCTTCCTGAAAAAGAATGGCTCTGGTCGGCCGTCGAAGGCAAATAATGGATCAATAGAAAAATCAGCCAAGAAAATTGTACCAATCTTCCTGAAACATTCCAATCCGGAAAACATCAAAGCTACAAAGGAGACAGAAACTAAAAACGGACAAGGGAAGACGACAATGATTCATGAAAATTTTGCTGATGCTGGCAAAGTGTGCACATTTCAACCGCAAATTACCAAAAACAATCACCCTCAAGCGAGCCTGGAGAACAATTTGAAATCGGAAATGAGAGAGACAGACGGATCTGAGTATGCTGTGCCAAGATTGTGGCTCAAAATAGTGGGTAAAATCCCGCTACATACCTCTTTGTGCAGAAGGGTGATACTTGGATATTTCAAAAAAATACCTAATCTCTCCCTGTTTAACACAGGGGACATAGAATATGTGAGATTTCCAGATAGAAGCGATGTGAACATGGCGGGCATTGGGCTCACGTCCAAAAAGGCACAAAAGGCAGCCATAAACGCCACAAAAGAACTGGAGAAGCAAAATATCTTGGTCTTATTGACAATACCAAATTAAACAAACTTTGATAGCGATGAAAACAAGTCCCAAGAATCTGGCACATCATCCAAATCTGAGGGGAACCAGGGCCCCACAGGCTCAAAAGTTTTGGTGAAGAATTACCAAGAGTTACAAGCAAATATGATCGTGTTCCTCCCTGACATTCTAACCCAAGTGTTACAGAAGCTATGCATGGGTCCTCCAAATCTTTAGGCAGAATAGTCTGAATATAATAAGTTGGAACACGCGGGGCTCAAAGACATTCACATCTAAAACAATGAGGAACATTCTGGTTAATACTAATGACATTATCCTCCTTCAGGAAACTTGGTTAGTACATCCAATGCAGGTTGATGGATATACAGTATTTACAGCGCCTGCTCAGCAAAAAGCTAAGGGTAGACCATCGCGGGGACTCCTGCTAGCAATTAGAAATTCACTGAGCATGGAGGCAATATCAAACTGTAACAATACCAAAGGTATTTTGGCCTGAAAATTTAATAAGCGATCTTCAGTAAAAGATATCCAGGTAATTGTTGTGAATGTTTATTGTAACCCCGCCTGGACCAACCTTCAGGCTTTTCTTTCCATCCTATCTTCAATACTGGAAAAGATAAAATTTGGGTTTGGGGGAGCTCACGTAATCCTGGCAGGCGACCTAAATGCACAGTGTTTCCGGACCCCAAGGCAAAAAGACACCACAAGATGGCCGGTATCTCTAAGAATGGAAAACTGTGGGTGGAATTTCTGAACTCATGGGGTCTACAAATGTTGAATGGAGCTGTGCGAGGGGACACCCCACCAGGCATGATGTGGACACGAGAAAAATCTGCATCAACATTAGATTATGTTTTTGTGTCAGAAAGTCTATTTGTACGGAATATCCAACTTGAAACCAATTGGGAGGGGAGGGAGGGGCCATGCCTGGCTAAAAACAGTAATAACAGATGTCAATGTTACTCAAACAGACAAATACATTCATGAGTTATCATCAAGAAAGGGGAAAGTGCTCCTTGTAAAATATAAAAGAGAGGGGAGAAAAGTAAATGACAAACTTTCCACCATATCGACAAGAGAGCAGCAGAAAATGTGTCATCCCACAAAATGTGTGGGCTCCATTTGGTCAATCTATCCCCCTAGTACAGGAGGAATGAAGGTAAACTTCCAGCACCATCATACCTTTGATGAAGAAACATGGTGGCAGAAAAAACTACATAGGTGCAAAATAAGGCAATTAAGGAGCTTCAAACTTGATAAAGAGATGTTGCGGGTGGAGGTAAAAAACTCACTAGAGCATACAAGCAACAGAAATGTGAAACAACGCTGGAGGCGCTCTGTGATGACAATTCCAGAAATTTCTGGTCACTAATTAACCGGCTTGAAAATAACACTAATAGTGCTCAATGTAACTTAGTTACAGGGAAGAGGTGGTCAGCATACCTTGCTAAAAACTTTAAAAGCCACCATGAGGTCCAATAAAGTAGGGATGATGGTGTAAACTGAGAGCTAGCCTTCAATGAATTGACAATAGAGGAACTAATAACAAAATCCTCAACGTCAAAGGCAGCAGGACCCAATGGTTTAACATACCAGGTTCTAAAATATAACAAAGTAACCTGGTCGAAGTTACTATGCAGGTTGTTCAGGGAGATCCTGGCGAGACGTAACTTTACGGCTTCATGGAAATCAGCAATAATAATTCCATTCTATAAGAGGGGCGATCGGTCGCAACCAGAAAACTATCGACCAATCGCCCTGCTAGACATAGAGAGTAAAATCTTTATGAGAATTTTGCTGCAGGAACTGGAAGAATGGGCAAAAAGGGAAAAAATTTGAACAAAATTTCAAACAGGCTTTAGGAGCGGGATGTCTACATCACTAAATGGGCCGGTACTCAACTTAATAACTGAGTTCACAAGAGACGCGGGAGAAAAACAAATATATGGAGCCTGAGTAGACTTCTCAAGGATGTTCAACCTGGTGAATAGGGAACGCCTTTGGGATAAATTAAGGAAATGGGATGCTCCAAAGGGATTGCTGTCTATGTTGAGGGTCCGATTAGATGAAGCTGGACACCTCACCGATTCGATCGAAGTCGAGAAAGTAGTAAGGCAGAGGTGATTGAGAGCACCGTTCTTTTTTAATTTATACCTGGCAGACATGGGTCCTTTTCTTCAACCATCGACACTGGCGAGCCCTAAGATCAATACAACAAAGGTCCATTGGCTGGCCTATGCCGATGATATTGTCCTGGTAGACAGGACAGCTGTGGGTCTGCAACGTCTTCTGAATGATTTGAGTGAATAAGCTAAACCTAATGGTTTATCCATTAACCCAAAGAAATTTAGGGTAATAGTATTCAGACATCCTCGCGAGCAGGTAAAGTTTGCACACTGGGTACTAGATAATCAGGTTGAGGAAGTACTTTATCTAGGTTACCCAATTTACGTGTCACCAGCAAGATATAAAATAGAACACGACACACAAAATAAAATAGACAAATTAGTACCGCAGATGAAAAAGGTCCTCCGTACATTCTGCAAATTCTCCATCAAACCCCTAATTAAATTCTACATGGCAAAGCTAGTACCAGTAATTCTGTAAGGCCTAGAGGCTAAGCCTTTCCTATGGGACACAGATTGGTAAAAGTTCGAAGGGTCAATCTGGAAAAGAGCCCTCGGGCTCTCCCTAAGCCTTCCAATGTCATGCCTTAGGTTCGAGCTAGGTCGCAAATCATTGAGATCCCTGGCAGACTGGAGGATACTTTGGGCCTCATTACAACTCAGGCGTTAAGGGTTAACGCCGTCGTTAACCCTTAACGCCTGATTCCGATTTTAACGGCTGCTTCTAACAGCCGTTAAAATCCATGGCGCTAAACCGCCTTGGTGCTAATTACGCCACCGTAATTTACGGTGGCGTAATTAGTGCCTTCCCCACTCCCATTATGCCCTGTGGGGCAAAAATGGGAATGGGGAAGGGTAAAATGGGAAATGGGGATTTACCGCCTGTGGGATGTATTTACCCATGCATCCGAGCCCTACCTCAAAACTGTGCAGTACTGACATGGAAAACATCATGATGGCCAGAGCTTCCCAGAAAATGCACAGGGAAATGCATGAAGAATAGGCTGCCACTCATTTTTGCCGATGTTATGGGCACAGAAGGACCCTGCCTAAAACCACCATTGGACTACCCACACAGTAGTCTGAAACCATTGGGAGTGGCAATGCTGATTGCCAAAAGCAAACCCATAACTGTTGGGAATTCATTTTCTTAAATCCCAAAAAGGGGTGCAGTACCAGTACTCACCACTATCCAAAAGCCGGCGTTTTAAAACCACCAGATTTTGTAGAAAACTGAATAAATGAACCCAAAGCAAGCCAAAGAAAGACTTACTGAGAGGTGGATCCAATGTAAAGTTATATTCTGAAGTGACTTGAAGGTGTATAACAAGACTGGCTGAGCTGTGGATTTCAGCAGTTTAAGTAAATTTGGACTGAAAGACACTACAAATCTAAATGTTCAAATTGAGTGACCTACTTTTGAGTGTCACATAGGTTGAAATTGTTTAAATGTCATAGTTTTAAACTTAGAATCAGCATTCTAGCTGCATATGTAAAAATGTTTAGTTTTATTTGAATGCAGAAACTGGGGAACAAAAAGTGACATTTTATCTGAAACTTGGCTTAAGGAACTGGATTCTGCCCACCAGCCACCCCCATCAGGAGTGAAACTTGAGTCACAGCTGTGTTCCCAGGCCTATCTGCCTTTTGCTGGCCACACTAAGGATATGCCATCTCTCTGATAATTGAATTAAGGGAAGCCCCCACAGAATACAGGAGCTCTGAACAAAGCCCTCTCCTGACTCAGGCAGATGGTTTATTGCAGATATCGTAAAAGTAGCTTCCTCCTGAAGCAAAGGGGAGGGGCACTGCCTGTGAGAGCAAGCTGGCTTGGCAGAACTGGAAAAACCAGAAATTCAACCTTGTGCTGGAGGAAAACCACACCCCTTTGGGGCCAGAACATAACTCTAAAAAGATGAATAACTCATAGAGCGGACATGTGAAAATTGTATAAATGACACCATAATTCTTGTGATTTTTCTGCCCACATTTTAAGAGGTTTTTAGAACCGGTGGCATGTTCAGGGGGGTTTTAGCGGAAAAGAGGATATTACTCAAAATGTGTGCATGTGAAAAATCTGACACTTCATCAATTAATGTCCATACTCCTTGCGCACATGTGTGTAAATTTGGGGTAATGTCCGGAATTGCAAACCAGTTAAAAAGTGCAAAATATTGCCATTTCTGAATGCAAGCTCCCAGGAAGAGCAGAGTTTGAACAGGAGATACCTCCTGTGATATGTGAGGGGTGCATATGCTTTTAAAACAATATGTACCTCTGCAAATATGTATTTGGTTCAAATCTAGATTTGTGTGTAAGTTGACAGGAGGAGTGGACTTTCTGCAGGCTGTAAAATGACATCACTCTGACACAACTTAGCTCCCCCAATCAAATGAGAAATGGAAGTTTGACCAATTAGAAGCTGAGAGAGAGGTAGGGTCAGTGATGCTAGAACACACCCACATTCTAAACACATAAAAGCAGACAGACAGGACAGATAGGGAGATTCATTTCCATTTGCAGCTGGAAGCTCTGCCAAAATTCCATACATTACCTCCATCAAACCTCCAGAGAGCCAACCTAGAGACTTCAATCTATCCAGAACTAGAGACCCAGACCAGACCAGCAGAGTAGAGCTGACCTGTTAGCAGAACCAGAGAAAGCTGACCCAGATCACTGTGAAGTGCAGAGAGCTGAACCGGAGTCCAGTCCTAAACCTGACCAGATCCGTGGCAAGGCATATTTCTAAATATATTGTGAGTACATAGCAAAACTGTGCAGAACCAATCTCTTAGTTAAAATAATATAATTCAACCTATTTTAATCTAAGTAGAACTGTCTCCTAACTGTCACCTGTCATTTGTAAAGCTGTCACTTGTCATTTTCTAGTTGCAAGCTGCACTTGTCTTTTTGAACTTTAAAATTTCAAATCTGAAAAACGACCTTTATTTAATCGCTCATATCTCCGTGACCGTTTGTGCTAGAGACGTGCAGTAACTTTCATCTGGAAGCTGAGATCCTAGGCTTTCCTAGGACCCCAAAACGATAGTGATAGTCCTTGTAGTTCCTTGCATTCGCAAATTTAGCCGCGATTTGACATTTTACCGCGATTTGCAAATTTCTTCACGTGTAAAAATCTGCTGCTGCTTGCCTTCCATTTGCCAGAAATTCGTTTAACCTGCTAGTTACACCCTAGATCCTTGCTAAAGTGATCCTGAACTTATTTAAAGCATATACCACTCACCCTAAACCTCCTAGAGGGAATTAAAAGCATTTTAGTATATTTTTCACTTAATTGCCAGCACATATAAAAGCATTTGGGCCTGTGTTTTCAACTTCCGTAGTCTAAGTTGCTGGGGTGAACTGAATTACATTTGAATTGCATTTCTGAGAACTGTGTGCTTCCTTCCATTTCCTTGCATTGCATAAAAGGGGGGGTGAATTGTACAAGAAAGTGATTACATTGTTTTTGCTGAAATCCTATCAAGTTATTTTCTGTACTGCATTCATTCCACATTGCATCCATTTGAAACCATAAAAGTATTGTTGCTATCTTATCCATCCTATAACCACTCATCATTGATTATAAAGAAGTGTGCTAGTGCCAGATTCTCCGTTGTCAATCTTTATCATATCAGATTAAGTGTGCTATTCAATTATTAATTTATTCTAAAGTGTGATATATATATATATTGTTCAAACTATCAATTAAACCTTTTAACTTGCAAAACAGAACTACTTCTTGGCTCAGTGGGGTCAGGAGGATTCTAAGAGAGGGGTGTTATATAGGGGTAGTCATCCAGAACGCATGAACTGGACATAAAGATATACCAATAAGGGTTTTCATTCAGTATTCTAGACTAGGCGTTGACTTGGCTGTAGTGCTGAATTGAATCCTCTTACAAATTGGGGGCTCGTAGCTGGGATTCTGGGTTAGAATACCACTTGTGCAGCTTAATACAGTGTGCTAACTGACGGGATACATGCACCCAGTCGGATCACCACGCTGCATTACGCTGTGAAGCATTCCTCAAAAGGGACACTCCAAGAAAAGTTCTGTTCTGCAAAAATAAAATACTAACTTCTGTAAGTCAGGACAGAGACCAATCTCTAGAATGACGACCTTGGTAGATATGAAAATAGCCAGAGAGCACTTCTTACATAAACTATTTGTGAGAGGTGAATGGGCTGAGCAGGGCCAGGAGGCCTGGTTGCAGGCCATCACGCGACAGGCCACTGAAACAGGGTCAGACTTATGGAGAGATCAGGGTCCATTACATGTGGCCCTGAGTGAACTATATATGGCTCCTAAGGCCAAAGATGAACACGACAAGATTGTTAGGATAGCGGCATATTTATATTTATATATGGGAGCCATACAGAATAAATGTGCTGAAGGCCATGATCTGGCAAAAAGGCAACAGATGGCGTTAGAGAAGGCCCAATCTGATCTGGACTCTTCTGGGCAAAGGCTGCACAGAAGCCAGGAGTCAGAAAATGAGACCAGACAGTACATCACTAAAATAAAGGAGGATATGGATGTGCTGCAAAAGGAAAAGTCAGAACAGGATACCAGATTTCGGGCCTTGCAGAAGGAACACCAAGAAGGTTTGGACTCCATACTGCAAAGCCAGAAAAAGCTGGAGCAACAACTGGACTTCAACAGGGTATGTGCTGAGCAGGTAGTCACCCTGCAAGGCCACCTAGATAGGGAAAAGGCAGAAAGCAATAAACTGATTCTGAAAGACCTGGATACCCAGGCAGAGTTTGATGAAGAGCGCCGGAAAGCTGGTGCCCTTCAAAGGCAGAGGGACGACCTGGCAGCACAGATGCAGGCTCTCAGTCAGGAAAGAGACACTTTAGGCCAGGAAGTCTGCCACTTAAAAAAGGAAATTGAAGAAAATCACCTGGCCCTCCAGGGGCTGGGTGACCTCCAAAAAGAAAACCAGAACTTGGTAGAGCACACCAGAAGGGTGGAAGATGCTCTGGCAAGAAAGGAGCAGGCCGGTAGGGATGGGACTCAGGAGGTAAACCTCCTGCAGCAAAGACTGGCCCAGTTCTCCAGGACCAACCAGGAAGCACAGAGGGAAAATGAGGCCCTCTGTCAACACAATGATAGGCTCCAACAACAGGTAGCGATGCAGGAGAGACTGATAGAGTCTAGTAAGGCCTTGACTGAGGAACTGAAAGCACAAATGCAGGCTCTTGCATTGCAACAGGGAGCAGGGGCGGATAGAGATGAGGTCCGCTGGGAAAGAGAGACTCCTGACCATAACCTCAGGAGCCCTAACACCAGGGGCCTTCATCTCTCCCAGTCCCTGGACTCTACCACCCCCATGTCCCCTGGCGCACATGAGCACAGGGCCACAGGGATGGCAGATTACTATCCAGCTAAAAGTATGGGGCTCATAGGCCAGTACCACTCAGGAATGGAGGGGTGGGCATCCGGGTATGGGCACCCAAGTACAGTACAGTTCAGTGGGGAACCCCAGGAGAGTAGGCCCATTAAGGGCATCCTGAAAACCTCTGCCCAGTTAGGTCAGTGGAGGGGGTACCCATCAAATCCTGGCAGCAAGGAGGAATCTGAAGACTCCTCTGAACTGCGCAGGACACAGGAGACCCGGTCCCCACATTCTGCCAGCCATTCCCAGGCTCGAAGAATCCGGGAAAACCTGGAAGAGCAGACAGGAACCTCTGGGAGCAGTGCCTCTGAGTCAGAGGATGAATGGACAAGGGTTACCCGAACCAAAAAGGCCAATAAGGCAAAAAGGGCCTTGCTTAAGGACCCCTTAAAGCAGATTAAGGCGATCAGGAGCGTCATCACGCCTTACCATAAGAACGCTAAGTATTCTGTTTGGGAGCACTTAGAGTTGTTTGAGCAAATGATGGAGACTTTCCATTTGAAGGACAGCCAAAGCTGTATTCAATATGTAAAGTGGACCTTCTCCCCGGAATACTCCAGTTTCTTTGCGGGGCTGGAGGACCAAAATCATTTAAGAGGGTCCACCTATAAGGCGGCCATCTTGAAACATTTTTCCATTCATAGAAATCCTCAAGAGGCTCGCAAGGCAGCCTACAATTTGCAATGTGGGGAGGATCAGGCCCCACAAGAATTTGTGCAAGAACTGAAACGTGCTTTTGCGCAGACCACCAGAAGGGTGCGCACAGACAGTAGAGAATTCATAAATACATTTTTTCATGCCTTGCCCAAATACATAATGACCCAGCTCGTGAGGGATTTTCACGAGAAAAGATCTTTAGACTGGGTCCTTGAACAGGCTACCCGGATCTATGAGGTGCAGAAACCGGTAGATAGCAAAAATAATGCTCAGAAAAACCCCAAAGCCAACAGCACCCCTGCTGCTGCCAAGGTGGCAGAGGTAAAGGTCACCCCCATTTTAGAGTTGGAGATGGGGGGGCCTAAAAACCTACCTGCACCTAATAATGCTAGGCCCAGAAGGTCCTCGGGCCAGTCACAGACAGGGAGCCAGGGATGCAGCCCCACAAATGGGGTCCCTCGCTCTCCTGATTATGTAAGTCCCCGTTACAAGGGAAATCGACCCATCCTGGGTTATGTGTGGACTCCTCCAGCCCAAGGGGGGGGGGATCCAGCCAAGCACCTAACCCAGGGAACTTCCCTCCCAATTTCCCACAGGAGGGCAGAAATTCTCCAAATCCTGGGCAGAACTTTTTCCCCAGGTATCCACCCAATTTCCAACCCCAAAACCATCCATCCTTCTTTCCCCAATTCCCTGAGCCCAGACAACCTAATCCGGGAGAGGGGAGGCCAAGGGTGGAGGGGTACCCAAATCTTCCCAACCCGGGGTATTACCAGAGGAGGGACAGCTACCCTTCCCGGGATCAGCCCAGGGGAGAAAACAGGGCCCCGTATCAGCCTGAGCGGGTTTCCCAATTAGAGCGCCAGGTTCAAAACATGGCGCGGGATCTGGGTCACATACTGAGGGCTCAGCAGAACCCTCAGATCGGCATGCCGGCGCAGAACGCACCCAACTCTGGACCTGGTGCCCCAGAACAATGACGGGGGCAGCACCCCGATAACTCACCGGTTCCCAGGGAGGAGGCACAAAGGGAAGGGGGTGTAAAGCCTTGGAGGAAGCTTCCTTCCTCACTTGTAAACAGCCCCTGGAAACCCAGGAACCGGAAACAAAATCTCTTGCCCCTGAAAGTCTGCCTCCTAAGGAGCAGAGGGGGGGTAGGAGAAACAAAAGACCCAAACAGACTCAGTTTGAGGAGGAGGTACAGGTCTTCCAATTTGAGGGAGAGGGATCCTCAGAGGATCCTGGGAAAAGGATCTTCTCCTTCAGAGAGGGGGGAACTCCTCCCAAAGAAAAATGGGTCCCTAGGGATGCAAATCCAGACTGGGGAGATGTGGAGACTGAGCTACCGCCGCCCACCATCTCATCCCAGAACCAACCGCAAGAAAATCCCCTGGTTCAAACCCATCCTGGTGACTGCCTCCAAAAAGGGGGGGGCGGCCCAGAACCGGAGCCAGGGGAACCCACAATGGCTCTGATCTCCAGTTGCCAAATTTTTCTTTCAGATTCCCAAGGCTCTCCACAGAATTCTGCCCAAATCTCTTTGCTAGCGATGTCCAAAACCAGAAAATTAGCCCACCAGTTGTCCAAAAATGTACATTATCTGTGCCCCCTTGAGGAGAAGGAGGGAAGATATTATGCCCCGGTACAAGTACAGGGGCAGGGTACAATTTTGGCACTGGTGGACACTGGATCTCAAGCTACCCTTCTGTCCAGAAGGGCCTTTGACGAACTGAATGCAGGAAGGGGAGAGAATTACCAAATTCCTCTCACCTCTCTTCCTGGGCAACTCCAGAACTTTGACGGGAAGGAAATTCCCGTCGAGGGGACGGCAGATTTGGACATTAAAATTGGGCGACACAAGTTGAAACACCCGGTCATAGTTGTGACCCCAGAGGGCACCCCTTGTTTACTAGGGAATGACCTCCTGAGAAGGTTGTCACCCCTAATAGATTGCGTAAACAGGGTCCTCTGGACCCAGACTAGCCGACCAATAAAATTAAAACAGAGTGTCAACCATGTTAGTTTAAACGGCACCTGCTACATGGTTGAACAAAAATCTGACCAAGTAGAATTTCACTTCCAGAATAGCCAAATTCCAGACGTGACAGTAATAGCAGTAGGACAACAGACTGGTGATGGGGGGTCCTCTATATTTCTGAAAATCAACCTTCCTTCCAGTTTAAGGTGGTATTCCACACTGGAAGGAAACACCCTGAAATTCTTTACTAATCCACAATCAGAAACTCCCACTCCTACAGTCCAGAAAGATGTGAAATCAGCTCAGAGCCTGGCTGATATTCAGCAAATTGGAGAGCAGTTGTTCATCCCTGTTCAGTTAAATGATGGGAAGGACTCTGTTCTCGCTCGAGTGTGTGTGAACAACGGTAAGAGCTTCATCAGCGAAGCCATGTTCCGCCAACTCCCAAAAGATCCAGCCATTCCCACATTCAAACTGATAGACAAATGGGAAATGGACCTGGAAGCGCCTAATTCCAAACATCTCCTGCCAAGCAGGTGTATGCTCAAAATCTCCATTGGCAACAAGAGCATAGTCCACAATTGTTGGGTCGTGCGAGACTTCCCTGCCGCCTTTTACTTAGGCAGTGACATTCTCAATCACTTTGCCATTAGTTTGGAGCTAATAAACTTCAAAGCTTGGTCCCGATTAGCGGATAATCCCATGGGCTTTGATGATCCAGAAAAAGCATTTAGGTCAGCTCAATTGCTACCTTATGCAGTTGAAATTCAGATCAAAGAGGAAGTCACCATCCCAGAAAGGACCCGACAATTCTCCCTGGAAGTGAAAGTTAAAAGGGGACAAGAGTTGAAAAACCCTGATGCTTACATACATCTAATTGCTTCTCTCCAACAGCAAGGGTTGGGGGTAAACCCAACTCCATTAGTCAACATAGAACATGACACCATTCCAATAGAGGTGGATAACAGCGACTTAAAGAGTATTACTCTAGCCGCAGGCACCATTATTGGAATGGCGGTTGATGACCGACATTTCTCCATTGATCTTGGAAATGAACTGTTAGGACCAATCCCCAAGGACTGCTTTGACAATGACAGTGAGGACAATACAACACCAGACAGGATTTTTACCCGGCATGGGGGGAACTTCCTGGTGTACACTTCCTGCCCCTATGGTAAGGAAGATGTGACTTGTGACTTCAGGAGGGATGAGGTGATTTTCGAGGTCCATGAGGGCTGCCTTTCCCACCTGAAGCCTCCAGTCCAAATCAGCACTCTGACCAGGGACTTCTCCACCCAGCTGGAGGAGGCTGCTGAAATAGCCAAACCAGAAGTCTTTCCAGGCTTCAGGCAGATGGTGGAAGAGAGAGTCAACCTAGCTGATGCCTGTGTGACTCTGGAACAAAAGCAAAAGTTGAAACAAGTTTTCTTGGATTTCCAAGATCTCTTTGCGGTAGACTCATATGACTGTGGTCGCACCGACATCCACACAACCACAATCCCCACGGACCCTGGCATGACTCCTGTGTTTGTGAAGCAATATCGCTTGCCTCTCGCATCAATGGAGTCCCTTACTAAAATAATTAATTACCTTGAGTCCAGGGGAATAATCCGTCCAGTCCACAGCACCTTCAATAATCCGGTGCTGGGAATATTGAAGCCAAACCGCCAGTGGAGACTCTGTGCCGACCTCAGGGAGCTCAACAAACGGGTCCATACTTCCCGATGGCCTCTGCCCTACATTGACCAAGGGCTGGCCCAGATCCAGGGGTCACAGGTATTCACTGCAATAGACCTGACCAATGGATACTGGACTGTGCCTGTCAGTAGGGAGGACCAATACAAGCTGGCTTTTACCTTTGGGGGCCAGCAATACACATGGACCCGGACTCCCTTCGGATACCTCAACTCCGGCAATGAATTCAACATTTTCCTACATAAGGCCATGCCCGACCTGGGTGCGAGGGGTAACCTGGCTTATGTAGATGATGTCCTCATCAAAAGTTCATCTGTGGAGGAACACATAGCGGAGATCCGTTATGTTCTGACGCAGTTGAGGGCCGCCGGAGCAAAACTTTCCTTTCAGAAAGCACAGTGGTGTAGAACCTGTGTTAATTTCTTGGGGCATGAGATTACTCCTCAGGGTCTCTGTCCCCAGGAAAAGAAAGTGGAAGCACTTCAGAAACTGAAAGACCCCACAACTCTGCGAGAACTAAGGAGCCTCCTTGGACTGACTAATTACAGCAGAAAGTTCATTGAGGGCTACGCAGAGATCACCAGACCCCTGATCCATCTCCTGAAGGGGGGGTGAAGTGGGAATGGGGTCCAGAACAAGCCGAGGCAGTAAAACAACTCAAAAGAAGCCTCTCACAAGCGCCTTGCCTAGCTTACCCTGTCAGAAACAAGGAGTTCTTCCTGGAGACAGGGTTCTCTAATACGTGCTTGACGGCAGTATTATACCAAAAGCATGACAAGGTCAATAAAGTAATCTCCTATGCGAGCAAAACTTTATCCTCTGTGGAGGAAAAATTCAACGATTGTGAGGAGGCACTCCTGGCAACGGTGTGGGCATTGAAGAATTACCGCCCGTTTATCCAGGGGGAACACATCATAGTGGAGACTCCACACCAGCCTCTGCAATATCTCCAAAGTGACAGAATCTGGGCCGGAAATGTGAGTAATTCCCGAATTACTTCTTGGATTCTGTCAATGCAAGGCTTTCCTGTAGAGGTCAGATATGGCCAAAACAAGAAGAGTCCCCTCGCGCAAGGTCTGGCTGACTTGCACGATTGTGCCAGAGAAAACTGTCTCGAGGACGAAAGTCTAAAAATCAAGGACAACATGGAGGCATACCTTAATTCCCCACACAAAGTCTTTGAAGAGGACAAGTGTGAGGGAATGCCCACTGTCTATGTGGATGGATGCTCTTACCATGTTGACAACAACGGGTAGAAAGAACTGGTGGCTGGCGTAGGGAATGCATGGGTGAATGAGTCCCCAGAACCCTCCGCTGGATACAAAATTGGTCCCCGAAGTAGTCAGGTGGCAGAATTGATGGCTGTGCATCAGGCCATCCTCACTGCTGTCCAGCATCAACTCCACGAACTGGTCATAATCACAGATTCGGATTATGTACGGAACGGGTTCGTGGAGCACCTGGTTAATTGGAAAACCAGAGGCATGTTATGTGCTAACAACAAACCCTTGAAACATGGGAAGTTGATTCAAAACATTGATGATCTGGTCACCTCGAATGAGATGACCATCTATTGGAAAAAGATCAAGGGTCATTCCAAAGTAGAGGGACCAGACAAAACTGGAAATGACTTAGCTGATCAGCTGCCCAAAACCGGGGCCATCCAAGGGGATCTAATTGAGATTGAGTCCCTGTTGGGGGAAATCCAGGTCACTGCTATCACTAGGTCCCAGACAAATGCTCACAATGACCTTTCAATTGCACAATGGAGTAAGGAGACCCCTGATGCTGATTTGATTACAGCTCAGAAGGGGGATCCAATTATTGGAAAATTTTACCAGCACCTTGAGGACCCTGAGGACTTTCCCCTGACGGATACCGATTACATTGGGAAAGAGGACCTAAGAGTGTTGATGAAATGTCCAAAAATGTTCCGAATCCAAGACGGTTTGCTGGTAAGGAAATCCAAAGCTGGCCACGATCAGTGGGTGGTTCCTACCTCATTCCGAAGCCTGATGTTAAGTCACGCCCATGATGCGGCCACTGCCGGTCATAGGGGGTTTCACACAACATTGGAAATCTTAAGAGAGGTTGCATACTGGCCACACATGGGGAAGGACCTCGACCAATACTTGAAGGGGTGTCTTGTGTGTGCACAATTTCAGCCATCCTCCCTCATGCACCGTGCGCCTCTCCAAAAGAGGGGGATGACACTGCCATGGTCAGATTTACAAATCGACTTTGTAGGCCCTGTGATTCGCTCTGCTAGGGGGAATAAGTACATGTTGACTGTGACATGCTTGTTTACCAAGTGGGTGGAATGTCTCCCAGCCCCAAATTGCAAGGCAGAAACGGCAGCTGCCTTGATGATTAACCACATCTTTTCTCGTTTTGGTCTACCTCAAAGGATTGAGTCAGACAGGGGTAGCCACTTCACCAGTGAAGTAATGACAAAGATGTGGGAGATACTGGGGGTCAAAAGGAAGTTGCATATTGCTTACAGGCCAGCTTCTTCTGGGGCAGTAGAGATATAACCGAACCATTGTGAGCATATTAAAGAAGTTTGTGGCAGATTCTGGGCCAAGTTGGGATATCTGATTACCTCTGGTCCTAATGGCCATCAGATCTACCCCTTCATCTGCAACCAAAATGTCACCATTTGAGTTGACGACTGGGCGCAAGATGGTGCTTCCGCAGCATTTGCTCTACAGGACCCAAGAGCAGACACTGATAAATGCCTCCACTACTCATGAGTATGTGGAGAATTTAAGGAAACGCCTCCAACATGCTTTTGCTTACGCTCAGCGGAATCTAGAAAGATCAGCTGATAGCATGAAGACCCACTATGACCTGAAAACTTCCAGGAAGGAATATCAGGTGGGAGACCGGGTCTATCTGTACAACTTCCAAAGAAACCAGGCAAAACAGCGGAAATTTTTGCCTACGTGGAAGGGACCCTTTGAGATCATCGACAAGATCTCCCCTGTGGCCTACAAAATCCACATCCCCAAAGGTCCTTTGGCAGCGGGGGAAGACAAGTGGGTCCACATAAACCAGTTGAAATGTTGCCATCCCAGGCACACTCTGCAACAACTGGAGGAATCCTCTGGAATCCTAGCGGGTACTGTCTCAGACTAATTCAGTTCCAACCATAAAACATACCACATCTAGTCTCTAAAATATTGTGATTTGCATGAAACTGTATCTTAGTTATACTGTTTTTTTTTCAAAATAAGAATGTAATGTTTCGTTATGATGAAATGCATATGCTGCCCCACTATCTCAACAGTGGTGGAAAAATGTCTATGAATAGGTATTGTCGCTCTTCCTTTGTCGTCCTAGGAGAGATGAAACCATGGAGAATGACCAAGGAGGACGATCCGGAGACCGGGAGCAGAGACGCAACGGGCCCGGGGTACCGCCCAATATTCCCATCAGGACCGGCGAGGAGAACCGATCGATCCGACCGGATGGAGAAAAGATGCTGAACTGTGCCATCTATTGGAAGAAGATGAAGAAACATCCCAGGTCTTGCGAGTCCCATCAGTGAAACCGAATGGCCATCGCAAGAGGGGGGCTTGTGGGATGTATTTACCCATGCATCCGAGCCCTACCTCAAAACTGTGCAGTACTGACATGGAAAACATCATGATGGCCAGAGCTTCCCAGAAAATGCACAGGGAAATGCATGAAGTATAGGCTGCCACTCATTTTTGCCGATGTTATGGGCACAGAAGGAAACTGCCTAAAACCACCATTGGACTACCCACACAGTAGTCTGAAACCATTGGGAGTGGCAATGCTGATTGCCAAAAGCAAACCCATAACTGTTGGGAATTCATTTTCTTAAATCCCAAAAAGGGGTGCAGTACCAGTACTCACCACTATCCAAAAGCCGGCGTTTTAAAACCACCAGATTTTGTAGAAAACTGAATAAATGAACCCAAAGCAAGCCAAAGAAAGACTTACTGAGAGGTGGATCCAATGTAAAGTTATATTCTGAAGTGACTTGAAGGTGTATAACAAGACTGGCTGAGCTGTGGATTTCAGCAGTTTAAGTAAATTTGGACTGAAAGACACTACAAATCTAAATGTTCAAATTGAGTGACCTACTTTTGAGTGTCACATAGGTTGAAATTGTTTAAATGTCATAGTTTTAAACTTAGAATCAGCATTCTAGCTGCATATGTAAAAATGTTTCGTTTTATTTGAATGCAGAAACTGGGGAACAAAAAGTGACATTTTATCTGAAACTTGGCTTAAGGAACTGGATTCTGCCCACCAGCCACCCCCATCAGGAGTGAAACTTGAGTCACAGCTGTGTTCCCAGGCCTATCTGCCTTTTGCTGGCCACACTAAGGATATGCCATCTCTCTGATAATTGAATTAAGGGAAGCCCCCACAGAATACAGGAGCTCTGAACAAAGCCCTCTCCTGACTCAGGCAGATGGTTTATTGCAGATATCGTAAAAGTAGCTTCCTCCTGAAGCAAAGGGGAGGGGCACTGCCTGTGAGAGCAAGCTGGCTTGGCAGAACTGGAAAAACCAGAAATTCAACCTTGTGCTGGAGGAAAACCACACCCCTTTGGGGCCAGAACATAACTCTAAAAAGATGAATAACTCATAGAGCGGACATGTGAAAATTGTATAAATGACACCATAATTCTTGTGATTTTTCTGCCCACATTTTAAGAGGTTTTTAGAACCGGTGGCATGTTCAGGGGGGTTTTAGCGGAAAAGAGGATATTACTCAAAATGTGTGCATGTGAAAAATCTGACACTTCATCAATTAATGTCCATACTCCTTGCGCACATGTGTGTAAATCTGGGGTAATGTCCGGAATTGCAAACCAGCTAAAAAGTGCAAAATATTGCCATTTCTGAATGCAAGCTCCCAGGAAGAGCAGAGTTTGAACAGGAGATACCTCCTGTGATATGTGAGGGGTGCATATGATTTTAAAACAATATGTACCTCTGCAAATATGTATTTGGTTCAAATCTAGATTTGTGTGTAAGTTGACAGGAGGAGTGGACTTTCTGCAGGCTGTAAAATGACATCACTCTGACACAACTTAGCTCCCCCAATCAAATGAGAAATGGAAGTTTGACCAATTAGAAGCTGAGAGAGAGGTAGGGTCAGTGATGCTAGAACACACCCACATTCTAAACACATAAAAGCAGACAGACAGGACAGATAGGGAGATTCATTTCCATTTGCAGCTGGAAGCTCTGCCAAAATTCCATACATTACCTCCATCAAACCTCCAGAGAGCCAACCTAGAGACTTCAATCTATCCAGAACTAGAGACCCAGACCAGACCAGCAGAGTAGAGCTGACCTGTTAGCAGAACCAGAGAGAGCTGACCCAGATCACTGTGAAGTGCAGAGAGCTGAACCGGAGTCCAGTCCTAAACCTGACCAAATCCGTGGCAAGGCATATTTCTAAATATATTGTGAGTACATAGCAAAACTGTGCAGAACCAATCTCTTAGTTAAAATAATATAATTCAGCCTATTTTAATCTAAGTAGAACTGTCTCCTAACTGTCACCTGTCATTTGTAAAGCTGTCACTTGTCATTTTCTAGTTGCAAGCTGCACTTGTCTTTTTGAACTTTAAAATTTCAAATCTGAAAAACGACCTTTATTTAATCGCTCATATCTCCGTGACCGTTTGTGCTAGAGACGTGCAGTAACTTTCATCTGGAAGTTGAGATCCTAGGCTTTCCTAGGACCCCAAAACGATAGTGATAGTCCTTGTAGTTCCTCTGTAATCGCGCTCGGCGCATTCGCAAATTTAGCCACGATTTGACATTTTACCGCGATTTGCAAATTTCTTCACGTGTAAAAATCTGCTGCTGCTTGCCTTCCATTTGCCAGAAATTCGTTTAACCTGCTAGTTACACCCTAGATCCTTGCTAAAGTGATCCTGAACTTATTTAAAGCATATACCACTCACCCTAAACCTCCTAGAGGGAATTAAAAGCATTTTAGTATATTTTTCACTTAATTGCCAGCACATATAAAAGCATTTGGGCCTGTGTTTTCAACTTCCATAGTCTAAGTTGCTGGGGTGAACTGAATTACATTTGAATTGCATTTCTGAGAACTGTGTGCTTCCTTCCATTTCCTTGCATTGCATAAAAGGGGGGGTGAATTGTACAAGAAAGTGATTACATTGTTTTTGCTGAAATCCTATCAAGTTATTTTCTGTACTGCATTCATTCCACATTGCATCCATTTGAAACCATAAAAGTATTGTTGCTATCTTATCCATCCTATAACCACTCATCATTGATTATAAAGAAGTGTGCTAGTGCCAGATTCTCCGTTGTTAATCTTTATCATATCAGATTAAGTGTGCTATTCAATTATTAATTTATTCTAAAGTGTGATATATATATATATTGTTCAAACTATCAATTAAACCTTTTAACTTGCAAAACAGAACTACTTCTTGGCTCAGTGGGGTCAGGAGGATTCCAAGAGAGGGGTGTTATATAGGGGTAGTCATCCAGAACGCATGAACTGGACATAAAGATATATCAATAAGGGTTTTCATTCAGTATTCTAGACTAGGCGTTGACTTGGCTGTAGTGCTGAATTGAATCCTCTTACATGCCCCACTCACCTTGGAATGGGGCGGTAAATCCGCCATCCACCATGGTGTAAACATAGTTTACACCATGGTGGTAAAGTTGGCGTACTTACCGCCTGGGTCGTAATGACCCCCTTTGTCTTTATGGACTCATCATCACGCCCCTGAGAGAATCCCTATATGAGGACATTACATTACATCTGACAGCTCATAAATCCGAGCTGCTGCTCCATTTAGAACAAAAGGTCAAAGACATTTTGGAAAAAGCAGATACTACCACTGAAATGTTAACAACCAACCCATTGAAAGTCAAAAAAGAGATTGAAACCAAGGACTGGATTGTAACCACTGGAAGTCTGCGCCTGATCGAGCCATGAAACAGCTTTCTGGTGGTGGATAAGAACCTGGGCTCCTTACCAAATTACTTGGTGAAATTCCCAGATTGGGAAATCGGAGGTAATTTTCTGAAAGCCCGCCTCAATGTCCTTCACACTGGGGAAATATTGAGTATAAGAGGTCAGGGGGATACAGCAATCAAACTATGTACCGTCTGCGAGAATCCAGTCAGGCAGAGTCTGAGGCAACTTTTGATGGAGTGCGCGGGCACGTGAGAAATAAGACTAAATCACTTCTTCAGATTAGTGGAGAGAGAGGAATGCCTTCTCTTGGAAAATGTCTGGAATAATATGATCTCAGGCCAGAATACAGCAATAACAATAGCAGGGGTTCAGGCTCTGCTGAGGTGTGGCCAAATAAATGACTGACAATTATCCAGCAAACATAACGATTCTAGTGGCAACATAGTGATACTCTGTCAGAATGTACAAGAATGCGAAGTAGCTCAAGCAATGTGTAACATTGTAATACAAGTAGAAGTGAAAGAAGAACATAAGTATGAGGACCATGTGACATGTAGCTATTGGCTACATTGACATCTTTCTCTCTTATTTAGGTGGTCTTAGGTTTCATTGTATAATCTGTATAACATAGTATTTCATTGAGCAAGGTCAAGTTTTGGCCTTTTTCTTCCTCTTCCCTTCTTTAACTTTCCCTCTTATTTTTCTTTTTTTTTTAGTATTTTACTATTTTGTTCCTTTTGAAACAGTGAATCTTTAAGATATTGGATGCATGTTATGACAAGAAGAAGTTCTATTTTGTAAAGGTTGTACAACTATAAACAAATAAAAACATTTTTTTTAAAAAAAAGTAATGGCTATATAAGCGCCAACATTTTTGTTCTTGCCAATTCTTGTTATAACAGGAATTCAGTACAAGGACAATGATACTGCTTATAACTCAAGTGGCATTAGGCACGCTTGGATAAGACAGTTTTATTACATCAGAAATGGTGTAGCTGGTTTACAGCTGTAATTAAGTCATTACCTTTCAATAGGCTGCTCAGAAAGAGTCCTAAACTCAAAGAGATTCCACGTAGATGTGTTTGGGGTGGGCAGGGGCAAGTAGTTTGTGGGTCACGTGGGTAACCAGGGGAGATCAATGTGTGGAGAAATAGCCAAACACACCCACAGGCTGTGTTCCTCCTCACATCCAATCTCCCTACTATCTTCACTTTGCATGACTATAGATTTGGCTTATGGGCAGTGCTTTCAGCGCCACCTACTAGCCAAAACTAATAAAAACACCAACGAACGTTCTCTCTCACAGATATATGAAGGAGACAGTCTATATAGACAGCTGTAGTGATTGGGAAACGAATCATCACCGGGAAGTCATCAGGCAATTTAATGGATTATAGAAATGTCAGAACTGGCAGCAGTCAAGGGAGTTACATTAAGTGAATTACATAAAGATGGTTCCTCTGAAATAACCCGGAACCGATCCCTTAAAAAGGACCACTAGAAGGCGCAATCTAAATCATCATGAGTAATGTATTAAAATGACGGACGATAGGAGTACAAACTAATGGATGATATAAAACCTGCTGCAGCAAATCCCGGAAAATATGCAACATTTACCAACTGAGAGCTGCACAAAGGCTACCATGTTTCAAATGGACCGTGCGTCGCCTCTGTCGTAAAAGGAAATGAATGGGAAAGAACTGAAATAAAGTCTGTAACAGAGCACTGAGCTATTAATAATTAAACTGTTGCTATATAATATTAATATACATCAAAAAATGGTTGTGGCCTCTTGATTGGAGGCATAACAATATGGACTCTACCTGCTCTCATTGTGAATCAATCACGTTCATTGGTGTCCAGTCCACTACAGGGAGATGCAGGAGTGCTGGCAGAAGTTAGACCTCCTCTAAGGACTGCATTATGCGCATGCTGGGAGCGGCATACACAAAACATAACAAGGGCTAAATAACCCATATTTACCCCATGCAGTAGCTTCTATGCGCCTCATGCTGTAAATACCCCGTGCCATGCTAATTCATAATTAGGTGGTGTTTTAAAAATACCACCGACTTTTAAACCACCAGCCAATTATGAGTTGGCAAGGCATAGGATATTTACCGCACAGGGGATATAGAAAATACAGCATGGGGTATATATATGAGTTATTTACCCCTTGCAGTACTTTCAATGTGCCCCATGTCGTTAAATATCCTAGGTAATCCCAACTAATTAGGTGGTATTTTAAAAACAAAAATGCAGGTAGTTAAAATGGCACATATTTTGACCGTTACCTCCATATCCCCGAATGAGTTTCAAGTTGCTGAACGGACAGTGGGACATATTTGATGCTCCAAGCATGAAGGTGCTTTGCCTGGGGGTAATGAAACGCTATAGGGGAAATATGTGAGGTGTTGCCTTTGCTGTGGGTTTCTTAATTTCCCATTACTGACTCTGATCCTTCATCAGCCATTGTGCCACTGGGCACAGCGCTGAACGCTTTGAGTGTCATGCTTTCACCCCAGAGGGCTACATGAGGCGCACCTTTATCACAAACACTGTTTCCAACACCATGCTGCCACTAGCCACTGTGAGCTGGGAGAGGCAGATGCTCATGCTGCGCCTGGAAATAGAGAGGCAGGATAACCAGGCCAGGGCACAGGGAGTACAGGGGGGTAGGCAGGGCGTGCACTAATCCCCAGGGTTAGGCCCTCACCCGGACCCTCACCGACAGCCAGTTGGTCTCCCTGAACTGCATTAACAGGGAGACGATAACAGAGCTGCCCACCACAATACAGGACGACATAGGGAGCAGGATCAATATCTGGACAGCTGTGGCCCTAGGGACATAATTTAGGGGTTGCCAGAGGTCGCACCTACGACCTCTGAGGTCTACCTTGCGACCTCTGTGGTCTCCCCTGCGACCTCCAAAAAAATGAAGAAAAAATAAGTTTTTGTTTTCAATTTCTTTTTTAAATGTATTTAATGCAAGCTCCTGGGCTTTGGCCAGCACCATGTGGCTCTTTTCTTCTGGAGTGGCTGGCTTTCTTGTTCAGGCCCCTTAAAACAATAAGAAAAATAAGAACAGGAGTGCCACAAGTCTAACATTTTCAGCACTGACCCTAAATAAGAAAGAATAGGAATACCAAATAACGTGTCTTTTTGGAATTCTATACAATAATTGCCAGACTCATTAAAGGTTTATTTCAGGCACACTTCAGGGGGTGAGTCACTGATTTAGTCTGTTCTTAAACGCCTCAACTCAGCCTTTCATCCTTTTGAGGGCAATAAATGAGTACCAACAAAGGTTGGGTGATATTGGGTGTATATTTTTTCTATATAAAGCGCTTAAGCATAAGTGCTATATAATAACACATCATTATCATTTGGTCATGGACGTCTGCTTGCATTCACAGTAATTTGGCAATATGGGCCTATTATAGTGATATCGTAATCATGTTTTTCGTAGTGTACGGTCGTGTTCCATCGCTTGCTGCGATATCACTTCAGTGTGGGGTCAAAGATCATGTGATGTCCCTTCCGTTACCCCTGGCATTTTGGTGAAATGACATTCCTGTGTGGCCCCACTGTTGAAGCTAGTGTCCATCCTACAATTCCTTGGAAGTGGCACTTTCCAGCACTTTGTGGCCATGATGCACGACATGGCACATTCCACATTTTGAACAAGTAAGAAGAACAGAGGGGGTGGGTCACACGGAAAAAATACCTTAATCAATCAAAAAGGATAAATTCGACTTCAATTATAAGGACCAAGGAGGGGATAAGGCAGGTCAAGGAAGGTGTACAAATAGCATATTTTATTAATCACATATCAAAAAACATGGAAAATGGCACACAATACATAGTAAAAAAAAACATAAATTCACAGCTCATATTAGGTACCAAGGAATAAAGTGGATGCCTCACAGTCACCCCCACTGCAGTTAGGGGTAAGGACAGCGTAATACAATTGTACACTGCTGTTCAAAAAAAGATGAGACGGACTGCAACTAAGGTAAGTCCCTAACTAAATGCCACTAATCATCCTAGCATATTAGTGCATACACAGTCCAAGTATCAAATCAATGTATACGTAAGACATTCAGTAGGTTATAAATGGTCATAACCAACCACATTTTGCGCAGTGTTGGGCCAGGTGCTTGAAGCCCTCCTGCGGCAAGTGCAATGCCACACCTCACTGCCTGCCACCTCAGCCCATCTCAATGCAATGAAGGCACAGTTCTATGCCATTGCCCAAATGCCAAATGAGATCGCTGCCCTGGACTGCACACATGTTGCGCTGGTGGCACCCCAGGCGCACAAAGTAGTGTACCGAAACAGCAAGCTCTACCACTCCCTGAATGTGCAGGTGACCTGTGACCCCATCCTGTACAACACCCACTGCTCTGCCCACTACCCTGGTTCCACTCACAATGCCATGGTCATACGGAACAGCGCACTGCAGGGAAACATGGAGAGGCACAGAGGACAAGAGACCTGGACAGTGTGTGAGTTGAAAAGGCAGTTCACGTGCACCACAAAGCAGCTGCCCAAATGGGTGGGGGGATGCAAATGACTACACAAAGGATGGCATGACAAGTGAATGCAAAAATCTGTACTTCACCTCCTCCCGCACCAACGTCACATTACAGGCCATGGAGCATGCACATGTCAGACTTACCTGCATGGAGAAGCAGTAATACACATACAGTAGAAACCATCTACACCACCATGACTACAGGTACCACATGCAGCATGCACTTACAAAATCAATGCTGGAAATGGCCATGTTACCACACACAACAACCCTGCCAGTACGACAACCAAGTACTGATGTGCGGCCAGCCCACAATGACCACCCGTTTGCACCAGATGCACAGGGAAGGCCCCTGAGGAACCCAGCATGCCATGAAGAAATATACTGAGACGCCAGCCACCATGTCGGCAGCACATGTCACCGACACACCCCTAAAGTAACATATGCTTCTAGGTGATAGAGTGCATGTGAAGCACCAACAATGCATGACACTAGTCACACTGCATGCACAGACACGGAATTGACCAATCCCGTCGAATGAAGGCCCATGCGCATGCACAAGTAGTACATCAAACAGATATTGCGTAAGTCCACCCCCACGCGTTTCACCATGTCTAATGGCTGTGCCTCTCCACATGCAGGTGACTCTTGATACCTACAGCTGCCCTGGCTGATGACCCCTGTGTGTGATCCACAAACCAACACACACTGCAGGATATTGGGGTTGGGAGAGGGGTGTGGCTTATTCCATGGCACTGTCATGGCTCCATGGAGCAATGCTGCACTGCCAGCAGGGCTGTACTGTGGTGCACAGTGATTGGCAGGCTAGGCACATGTGTGTGTGTCGGACACATACTTCCCTGTGGCTTGTCTGAAGTGCCCTGATGGGGCAGGCCTACTGGGACAAATTCCTGCTCCGGTGACTGCTGCACAGGGAGCGCCAGTAGGGGTGTGGTGCACATGGCATTTGTTTTGGTGACTTGCCTGCCCTTCCCGCACTGTGACGCTCAGGGTTGCCCTTGGTGTCATGCCGCATGACTGATGTGGAGGGTGGCTGATGTGCCAACCCGTCTCTCTGCCCTGTGGGTGTGCTCAGCTTCAGGGTATGCTGACTTGTGTCTCTGTCCACCGGGGCTTCTTATGCTGGGTTGTTATGTATGCATGCATTTTGGAGGCCAGGGGGTCACTTACCTCCTGCCTCCTGGTTCCCACCATTGCACTGCCGACTCCCCCTCTCCCCTTGAGGTCCAGCACTGTGCTGCATTTATCCTCCCAAGCGGTGAGTGCCAGTGGCTGAGCAGTGCCTCCTCCTGTCGCTAGGGACTCCCGGCGGTGTTGGGACAGCAGTCCCTGCACCCTCCCCCTCAGGTCGTTCCACCTTTTATGGAAGTACTCACCTTCACGGGGTACACTAGCATCTGCTGTGACCTTCTGGGCAATGTTGTTCCATATTTCTGTCTGCCGCTGCCCACTGGTCTTTCTTTTCCTGGCTCGATACAGCTCCTCACAGTGGGCCACTACCTCATCTGTGAGGACCACAATCTCACCCTCACTAAATGTGGGCTCTCTGAGTCCTTGTTCGCCCCCCCCGCAACCTCCCCCCCCTTGCCTCTTAGCCTCTCCTGACACATTTTGGATGGTTTGCAGTGCTTGATGGGTGCAGGAAATGGAGATATTTAATGGATTGTGTTTTCCAAAATGGCCACTGCGACGCTTCCAGTTCCAGCAGTGATTCTATTCCCACCGGCGGATGCGACATTAGTGCCGGTTTTCTGTCAGTAGCCCTTATTTTGGTGCAATTGGCGCTGGGTGCTAATAGCGTTACCGTCGGAGTCGGGGCACGTGCACGTCAGGTTGTGATGCAACGTTGATACCAATGCACAACCCGGTGGTAATGCTATTTGTACCAGCGGTAATTGCGCCAATTTACCACCAAACTTGTGATTCATTCTCACAATACAACAAATGGCAAAGCCAACAGTTTGGGCTTTTGCCTAGACATGGGTTAGTAATTTTCCAGGCCCTACCATAATAGTAACATCTGGCCGTAAAATGGCATCATCTTGCAAATGGTGTTGGTACCTAAGCATATTATGTCAGAGCCTGGCAAGTCCCTAGTTAATGCCCGTAGAACAGCCAAAACCATTGGTTTTCCCAGTGCTTGTTTTTTAAGAGGAATACAGAGCAAAAAACAGGTGCAAGGGCACAAATGCTGCTTATGAATCAAGTGACTGACGACACTTGTGGTCAAGAAATGTTTATAATATCAGGAGCTGATTAAAAACTACAATTAAGGTATCACTTTTCAGAAGACTGCTTATACATTGCCATTCCCTTAAAAGCACAGAGCTAGCTCAGTGATATGCCAAGGATGTATTTTGTCATGGAGTGGCAAGTAGTAGGGCGGGAGGGAGTATATGGAGCAGCATGTACATGGGTGGTCAATGAGTGGGTAAAATAAATACCATCCAACGCAGCATGTCCCTCCTCACACCCCATTTCTCTCCAACCTTCTCTTCCCAATGCCAATAGATTTTGCTTACAGGTAAGACTTACAGCACCACCCAATAGCCAAATCTATAAATAAATGCTGTCCCCACAATTAACGTCTCCTCAGAGGATTGCATTTTCTATGAAGGCAGATACGTACTCATTTTTTTATGAAGATTCTGTGGGACTTTTTGTGTGCATTGCTTTAAAAGTCATGGAGAGAGATTTAAATGGGATTTGATCAGCAGACTCCCTTCCTCGTTTGTAATTTTGAGGGACAGTCCTTTTCTTTCTGTTATGTTAATGGGCATTTGTATAGGGTCTTTAACCATTGGTATGGTCTCAATGTGCTGTAGGTTGAACGCCCTTGGGGACCGGAGTCGAGGTCAGTGGAGATAGTAAACAGTGCATGTGTGTGCACTCTGTATTTGTGGAGCTAGACCGAATTGTTCATGGCGGAAAGCTGCATTCTAATGCTGGAAGTAGTGTGCAGGGTAAAGACAGGTAGTATTTATGTAGCTGAGCCAAATTGTCATAGGGTAGCTGCATTCTAGTGGAGGTGGTGCTAGTACGTGAGATTATGTGTGCAGCTAGGGCAAATTTGTGGTGGGGGATAGCTTCCTTCTAAAGGTTGTTGCGGTGTGCAATGTGGTATATAATTATGTGTGCAGCTAGACCGGATTGATCATGGGGGATAGCTGCATTCTAATGTTATAGGTGCTGAGTGGAGAGTAAGGGTAGTAGGGTGTATCTGCGAGTATCCGTGTGGTTGGAAGAGGCCTCCCTCTTCCTGATTACTTTCCTGTGACTACCAAATTAACTACGCTCCCCTTTATAGGCCTCTGGTGCGTCAGGAACCTCTAAGTCTAGTATGAACTCAGCTCTATCTGCAACCCACTCCCTCAGGCGAAATGCAGTTTTAGGCTAACCTGCACAATCAGGGGACATGCAATATTAGGTTACCCTACTCAATCAGGCGAAATGCAGTTCTAGGCCAACCAGCACGGTCAGGTGAAATGCAATGTTAGGTCAACTCGCACAGTCAGGCAAAATACAAACAGAGACGCACAGCAGTGGGAAGAGCACTAAGATTTGAAACACGCAGCAGTGGAAAAATGCACATAGATATAAACACGCAGCAGTGGAAAAATGCACCTAGAGTTAAACACACTGCAGTGGAAAAATGGGTCTTGGTAGATTTGTTCGTATACATTTGGCCGAATGGTACATTTGACCGAAATTTGGCCTGTACCATTCGACCAAATATATTCCAACAAATTGACTAATACACACCGATCATGGGGAGCAGGGATTGCAGGGGTGTCCTCTGCTTCCCATGATCGGTGTATATTGACCTTTGGGGGTTTCAGGGGTGTCCCCCGCTTTCTCGATATTGGAGGCAGGGGACGGGAAAAAAAAAGAAAAAGGGACCCTCCGGCATCAGAGCTGACCCACATTAGAGGGACGGGTGTGATGCTGCAGGGCTGAAGTGGACCAGGCGACAGGAATCAGGTAAGTGGGGAAAGGGCATGGGGTTTGGTAGGAGTTTGTTTGAGTGCGTTTCAGCCTCTGAGAACTGATCGCATGCGGGCTGGTTTTTTTCAGCCAGTTTGCCAGGATCTGTTCTCAGGCGTCCAAACGTACCCAAACCGAAAAATGCACTTAGATTTCAACACAGCAGTGGAAAAATGCACCTAGATTTAAACACACAGCAGTGGAAAAATACACCTAGATTTAAACACACATCAGTGTAAAAATGCACCTAGATTTGAGACACGCAGTAGTGGAAAAAAGCATCGAGATTTGAAACTCACATACAATCAACAGTGTAATGAAAACAACTTTGATTCAAACTTTGGAAGTGTAGTGCAGTCGGGGGAAGGAAGGGGGAAAGAAGATGAAAAGGTGAAGAAGCAAAGGGAAAGGGGGGGAGACGATGAAAAAGGTGGAACAAAAAGAGAAAAGACAGAAAGGAGAGGGCCTACCATGGAGGGGACGGGGAGAACACTCACCTGAAAGCAGGCCCATGGTCGGTGGTAGCAGGACCTGCTCGCACGGGCCAGCTACAGGTGGTAAAACCATCTTGGACCCTGCAGACCAAGTAGCTGGGCCACCAACACTGCTGGGCCAATCACGGGAAGGGGAGATGGGTGGAGGGCGAGAGCAATACAGGGGAGAGTCAGGGAGGTAGCCGCAGCGGATCGGGGGAAGCGAGTGGAAAAGGGGGAAAAGAAGATGCAAAAAGTCAAAAATCAAGTGGAAAAGGGTGGAAAAGAAGATGAAAAAAGAAGGAAGAAAAAGTGAAAAGACAAAAGAGAGAGGGAGAGAGGGACTACCAAGGAGGCTTGGGGTGAGCACTCACCTGAAAGCATGCCCAGAGGCAGTAGTAGCAGGACCCATTCTCACTGGCCTGCTACAGGTGGAAAGCCTGCTCGTGCTGCATGTCACTACACAATGCAGGCTACAGGTACACCATAATAATATTAATGGTGTGTAGCAGGGCAGATTTACACCACTTTTTTCACCCTGCAGGGCTTGACAAATTATCCCACATTATTGTAGCTTTATTGGTAAAAGCAGGCAGACTCCAAAACAGTCCATTGTAGATGGCTCCAACAGTCGTTTCCAGACATATAGTGGAAAAGTGAAGAGAAAAGGTGATTTTGCCTGTATTTTATCATTTCGTTTTCCAGTACTTGGTGGAAACAATAAAAATTGCCTTGAGGGGCCCTTTTGCATAAAAGTACAAACAGGAGTGGTCCCCTCCATTCAATTTAGGATTAAAGAAAAATTAACCCCATACTCTTTTTCATCAACATGCTGCTACAATTTTGTATACATGGGGCTCATTACGTGTTTGGTGGTATATCGGTGGTAGATCCACAGAGATACTCTCAAACTGTAATACTGTTACCGCCACTTGGTCCGGCGATATTAATGCCAAATTGCAAGTGGTGGTGGTGTTAGTCCCCATTTAATTGGATTACAAAGGACTCCATGTAGGATTTCAGCAGAACTGCTGCAGCAGTAATTCAGCTGGTGATAATTCCGCCAAAATTTAGCAGAAGGGTGGCGGATTTACCCCCAGTTTATAGCTGGTGGTGAATCCTTCAATTTACCACCAAACTCATAGTTGGGCAGTACAGTAATGCAGTGGTAACAGCATTACCTCCGCATTTTTATTGCACCGCCTAACTCATAATGAGGCCCATTGTCAGCTTGATTTCTAATGTGATGTTTGCATTTTCAAAGTCATTTGTATAAAATTGAGTATTATTTTAGGCATTCAAAAACAAACTAGAACACATACTTGTACCAATTTGAGCTGGGAAGATGCATGGTCAAGTACCTAAACCTCAAGATAAGCTCAAATTTCGGCTTTACCATTTAACCAACGTGTATGATCCTGGGCAAATCATTTAATCTCGAAACTGCCAAGATTAGGTGCCCCTAGAAGTGATTCAGTTTGCAGTAAGAGATATTCCAAAAAAGCCTCACTCGTGGTTTAATAGATGGGCAGCACAGGAGTTAGGGCCTGCCAGGGAGACACACACACACACAAACACCATTCTTTGGAAAATATAAGACAACATTTATTGAACGAAACTGTGACATTCAATAGCAAAGCAAAGTAAATATGTCAAACAAGAAGCCGTCATGGACAATTGCATATTGTAGACAGTATGATAACAGCATGTACCAGGCAATGGGCCTCATTACGAGTATGGAGGTAGCCATGCCGCTTTTAGCGGCATAGCTACCCCCATACCTGGTACCGGGTCCGGGTTCCTGGAATGAGGACTTACCGGGCCATTCCGACCTTGGAGTGCCCGGTAATTCCCTTTCCTGGAACCCGGACCCAGTACATCCCCATTACCATTTGAGCCCCTATAGGGCTCAATGGGATTGGGGAGAATACTAACAATGGGCCTGTTAATGACGTGCCCGTTGTTAGCATCCTGGTCTGCTCGCGGGACGCGCTAAAGACACCTGGTTTTTAGAGGGACCCGCGAGCAGACCTCGTAATGAAGCGGTAGGGGGTTAACGGCACCGGCAGCTCTACCGGTGCCGTTAACCCCATACCGCCTGGGTCGTAATGAGGCCCCATGACGTATAGAGGGGGTGGCAGGAAAACAATGGTGATTCCTTTCTGCCATGTCCCACAGGAAGTGATACCAGGAGGCTGGCAATCTCTCAACATGCACTGTCTGCCTCCTGATTCCGCTGGCTCGCCTCAGCTCTCTTTCCAGCAGGTTAGCACTCCTTTGCACCCTCAACTTAATTAAAATGTGCTACAAAATTGAAACAACAATTAGTTTTGTGCTTCAAAATTTTATTTCTTAAGAAACAAAATGTCCTAGTCCCTTGTTTCAGTTTTCCCGGAGTGGGGCGGGGTGTCTGTCTTTCAAAACAAGTTAGCGGGACCACAAATATCTCCTCTGTGGCCTGCTGGCAGAAGCCATTGTTTAGGGAGATATTGTTTAGCGTGCACCATCTGAAATGGGATAAGGATTTGGGGCTTAGTTGCTCAGCACTGGCAGAGCATGTGGAGAAGGCCTCATCCTTGATTGTTCCCAGCCAGGCCAAGAATAAAAAATGGGGGTAGGTTGGGGTGACAGTGGTGGTAAATGGGAATGGTGGTCAGGGCGAGGAGATGGAAAGTGACTGGAGGGTGATAGGTGAAGGAGGAGTGGATAACATAGAAAGGGGAGGTCAGATGGGATATTAAGATAGGATGATTGATATTGCCCAGCTATTTTTCCTGCTCTTTTGCTCTGTACTGTTTTTTTAATAGCTCAATTATAGCATTATGTTGAAAAATAGGGACACAACTTTAGTTCTTAGGGCGTGATTAATTGGGATTGGGGTTCTTGTTCAGGGGTCTGCAGTATACCGTTTTTTATTTGTCATGCTTTGGCAATAGTTTTCCTTATGGACATGGGGGAATGGGTGGAAGCTGAAGCAGGTAGTCAATCTAAGGTCAAAGTAGTGAGGAAGTTTATTGGAAGGAAACAAAGGAGCAGATGGAAGAAGAGAGCAGAAGAGTTTGGAAGGGGTACTGCAGAGCATCTTATTTTTGATCTTATTTTGATTACATTGAGTGATCTTGGGCTAATTACTTCATGTCAGAAAACTTGGTGAACATAGGCCTAAACACTGTACTCCAATAGTGCAAAAACTTAAAAAAACAACTTAAAAAACATGTACCATTTGTTGCACTCGTGACAGCCATTAACCACCGCCCCCTGCCATAAGCTCCACACCCAGGCCCCGCCTACGCAGGCACATCTGTCAGTCATGCCCAAGAATTCCTTTGCCTTGAATCTGCCACTGAATGCAATCCTGGCAAGCATCTTTATCAGACATTAAAGTAGTCTTGCAGGAAATGTGTCACCCCTGGTCCTAACAACCTGGGTTTGAATCCAGGCGTCTGCACCTTTTAAAGCAGTCTAACAGACTAAACAAATGCAAGGATGCAAATGGAAATTTCCAGGTTCGGAAAGACATTTTTTTGCTGTATCAAGGATTTGAAAAATCTGGCTCAAATACAACACTTTGTTTTGGGTACTCTCAATGAAAGGTGCCGACCCCCTGATCCCAAACCTGGCCCACCCATATGAAAATTCCTGGAACCAGGCCTGATGTCCATCGCTGGTGCATGCAGCGAGCTAAGTTACCAGTCTGTTTTATCAGAACTCTTTGGGGAACCCGTGGTAAAACTGATAGTAAATGCTGTTAATGTATGTGACCATCAGTGCAATGCATTTATTTATGTCTGAACAATAAGCACATGTGAACATGTGCACATGTGAATGCACTTGCCTCTGAGTGGCATTGCATGCTCTAAACTCATTTTCACACTTGTAAATAAAACACAAAGCTCTCCTTGACTTCAAACGAGATTGCCGTGCCAGCAAGTTCATCAGGCCTGATCTCAGAGATAATGCGCCAAAAAAAGAAAGAAAAAAAATCAGACTTTCCCCTCCTTGCAGAGGCATTAGGTTGAGAGGAAGAGGCCAGAGGGTTATTGGTATGAACATTAGGGGTAAAATAACGATGAACAGAAATGTTGATAAAATATTAGATATGCATTTCTCACAATTAATTCGTTCATGATGTATTTCTATTTCTTCTACCCAATCATGCTGTGACCCTTTAAAATACATATTCTAAACAGAGCAAGCTAGAATTCACTTCTTGTGATGCACCCAAAAAATTCATTTACAGAGAGGAATTGGAAGAACTAAAGACAAAGCACATTCCTTCCTGTGTCCAGAACATATTTAGCCCCTGCAGGGTGTTTAGTGGTGCCAATAGAGTGTTTTTTGAAAAGCTGCTGCCGAATTTCCAGAACATCTTATATGTAAAACTACATCAGAGAGGCGGCAGACGTGAGGTCTAATTGGGGCTAAACAGCAAATAGCTAAATGAGACCCTGCCTTTATCACATCACTGCTCCCCTGACACACCCCATCTCCCCCCTCATCATCCGAGGTGTGCATGTGCTGCTGGACTGCTCTGCAACATGCGCAGCGGCACATGGGATGGACACGCTGCTCTGCGGTGGGGTCTGCAATGAGCACGGAGCCTGGTATTGGCTACAGCCTGTACCTGTCAGACATTTGCCTGTCAGGGGAGAACCTGGCAACAAACCTGGCAACATATAGAGACTACGGGGCCTATACAGAGGTCCCTGCAAAGTTAGAAAAATGTTGTTCAATGAAGGAACAACACTGCCTAAAAGCACCATATTCTGCCAAGACCAGATGCGCAAAGTTAAACAATTTTATTAGGGAGTGTGTACAGAGGTGGGCCAACTTAAAAACAGGACCTTCCCCAAAGAGATGAAAATATAGCATTGCCTCCTTCCACAGATGTCTCTTGAAACAGCTTTTCCAGTGTCAGGATGAGAGGTCAAGATTTCAGGCCTCAGCCATTGTTCCAAAGTCGCAGGAGTTACCACACTCCTCTTTCCAGTACGTATCACTGCTGTTTCAGCTCCTTTGACCCTATTTTGCAGGCTTTCCGGGGTCAATTAACCCAAGACTAAACCAGTCCTTGGTGTTTCGCAGGACCTTCGGGTGTCGCTTAGAAATTGTGTTGCGGTCAGCAAGAAGAGAGACAAAAGGACCAATCCGTAATAGCCTCCCTTCCTGACTATTCTTTCCACCACCTCTGTGAACTACAACTATGCTTCCTTACCCCAGCTGGAACCTCCTCCCACCTGTTAGACCTCCTACTTCAAGATGACTAGGCCGCTTCTGGCTCCTTGTGTTTCTTTTCAATATCTTAATAAACTTCTGATCTCTTTTCTGTATGGCTTTCTTCTTTCTCTCCCAATCACTTACTGGACAATCTTCCTCACTCTGCTCATCTGAAGACATATCATCCTTAGTCTCCTCTGAGAGAAACCAGAGGGTGTCTCACCTGCTAGTCCCCGGGGATCTCTCTCTCAGGTGGCCAGGACACGGCCATCGCCTTTGGATCCAGACCATGGGGGTGGACCAGTGCGGGAGGATCACCTGGGTGAGGGGTCTTCAGGGAGTGGCACTGAGATAGCCCAATGGCGAGACGTGGTATTCTTCCCTTTACCGTACCGATGATCCCTCCTATTTGATAGGATTCTCTGATGTTCCAACTTTCCCCCTTTTCCACACAAACACTGGGCCGAGGAAGAGGGTGACTAAGAGTGACTAAGAGTAAGAATGCTAACTCTTACACATTGCATTGGACGTGTCCCACTAATTCGGTCAGGCAAAGTCAGGCACTTGACTCTAAGTGCATACATCTGATACCAATTAGCTCTCCTCACACGGAAAAAAAGGCGGAACATAGAGACACACTTTGAGCAAGGTGGAACACGAGTACAAGCAGAATTTCCAGGACAAAGGCAATCCTACTGGAGCAGAGCAACGGACCGAGGGACAAGACCCACGGGTGAAGGATCCCAGGAGTTCTCTGCAGGAGGTTGTTTCCTCCAAACGGCCATGAGAGATACGTGGAGAAGGCGGAGTCCCAAACAAGAAGGCTGTATTGTGTTTCATGGATGCCATTGACCCTCCCGGGTATACAGCAGAGTTGGGGAGGCTAGGCCAAGCCTGTGGTACTAGCCTTGACTCGTAAAGTCGAAGATAGTAAAGACAAGAGAGAAACACACACAGCCAGTGAGTTGGCAAGCGTCGTGAGAGGCCTGTGTGTGCTAAAGAAAGATTGAAGTGGCAACATTATATCATACAATTGAAGGCTGCATGCATGTGGATGAGATGCGAAGAAAGGCAGTCCTGTGTATGAATCTTAAAGTAACGATAGCTGTAAAGTCTGCGATATTGAGTAACGAAGTGGCCCGGCAAAATGTAGCCCACTCGAAAGTCTCTGTGAAAGGTGAAAAGTTTGTAGCGATAAAGTGAATGAACTGTAAAAGTGAAGTGATTGAAATTGACCCAGAGAAAAGGGGAAAAGTAAACCGTGCATGTTGAACTTTGAAATGTAATACAGAGAACTACCCATACCAGAAAGCACTGGGCCAAATAAGAAAGGAGTGTGAATTGAATGCTGAAAAGCCAAAGTGGTCCTGCGGAGGTCTGTAGAAAAAAGCCACGCACATTTGAAAGTGTTTGACGTTCAGGAAATGGTCCGAGCCCGACAGAGGGAGACCAAAGGTGTAATAAGTTACGGGAAGGAAACCCCTAAAGGAGGTGAATTAAGCTTGGGGAAGGGAGCCTCTGCAAGTGTTTTTCTTTTGAACTGTTTGTTTTGGAAAGTCCAAGCACGATTGATGTGAGCTTGTGCTGTGAAAGGTCTGAGCCCGATTGAGGGATACATGTGAACTTCTTCTGTGAAAGGTCCAATCCCGATTGAGGGACACCAATGTGAACTTGTGCTTTAAGAGGTCTGAGCCTGACAGAGGGGGACCGACGTGAACATTTTGCTGAACTGTGTTTTGGAAATTGGACAGCAAGACTTTAACGTGAAATGCCAGGCCTTGATCGACATCTTGAAATGCTTTTGTGTTAAGAACCTGAGCCAGAGCTAGTCACCCTGCCTACAGGGACCGCCATACTCCGTGCTGTCCAACATGGGTAGGAAAGCTGACTCAGCCACAGGTATTCTTTATATTTGAACACTGACTTTCCTTTGTATGCATATTCCCTTTCAAACTTTTTGTGCAAGATATAGGGCAGGCATTATGTTTTTGTTAGTATAGGCCATTTTGATTTGACAGACTCAACTAGGACTGTTTTATTTATTATTTGAATGTCAGGACTACTCCTATTTTAGCTATAGGGCAGAGTAGGAGTTTCTCCAACCCCATTGAAACTTCAATAAAGGTTTTACAAATTGTACATTTTGTGTTAGTGTCATACTTGTGATACCATGCCTTCCTTACACCTCTCTTTCGTCTACCCCCTTGTCCTGCTGCTTAATCACTGTCTCTTTCCTACCCCCTTGGCCTTTTGTTGTCACCATCGACTCCAGTCCAGGACTAGCTTCCTAATATGACTCTATCCTTAAACTCCACTCAAGGTTTTATTTCCTCCCTCCCTCCTTCCATCTGGTCTTGTCTCTTCCTGATACTCTACTCCTGGTTTTACTTCCTCCTTTTCTATTGTTCCTGCTATCGCCTTCCAATCCTGGTTTTGTTAACAACTTCCTGTCCTTTGTTACTACTACTGACTTCCAATCCACTCCTGGTTTTACTTCCTCCTTCCTTTCCTCTGCTACTAGCAACAACGTCCACTCCTGGTTTTGCTTCCTCCCTCTTTCCTTCTTTTCTCGCACCTTTACATCTCACAACTATCTTCTCTTCTGTAGAGATGACTTCCTCCTCTCTCCTGCTGCCACTTCTCCAGCTCCCCTCTCTAGCACACTCCTGTCTCCAGTCTCCAAAGTGTCTGTAGCCCCTCTCTTCTGCAGCATTCTCCTCTCGCCAGCCTTCTCCAAACAGAAGCCACCACACTGAACTCGACTGTTTGGTTTATATAGCAACATTCTCCAACCCCTTGATTGCAATTAGGGCTGATAGTTTGCAGCTGTGAGCCAAAATGGTGAGAGGGTTGGGATTGGCTGGGCTCTCTCACTTCCTGAGGCTCAGAAACTCTGTGTGCAGGGAGAATCTGCACAGGCTGCTTGTGCTGAGGGTATCATGCTGTGCTGCTGTTGGGAAGGCAGGCTTCTTAAGGGATCTCTAGGGCTGTTTAGGTTTCTCCCACGGTCTCCCTGTCCCTGAAATGTTTTGCTATGTCATCCCGGGCTTTGAAGGGATGATTTAATTTCCGTGATCCTTTCTGGGTTTTCTGGTTGGGGGATAAAGGAATTGTGGGAGATGTAATCCCTCTGAGGGTGGTTTGCCGGCTTAATACCAATATTTGGGTCTTGTGACAGGTTTTCTGGGGTCTTCCCCGACTCCAGTGACAGGACTAGGTGTTTTCCCAGACTTACTCTCTCCCCAGCCCCTAATTCTGCTTCCTGGATCCGGTCTGGGTTTGTTTCTGTTTCTGAGGGGCATTGTAGGAAGCATATTTTTCCATTACTGGTTTGTCTGGGCATCCAGCTCACCAAGTCTATTGGCTCATGGCCAATAGACGAAGGTCCTAGAGTGGAGCATGGGGGGGACTTTGTCACCCTTGCATGTCCCTGGTTTACGGCCTCCCCCAACAGCCCTGGTGACAGTCATTAATTCAGGTCAGACACTGCAGGGGCATTCCCTTTGCAGAGCCCTACTCTTGGATTTATAAAAGAAGGAGTTTAAATGCTGCACCTATGAGGTGTCATAAACCTACTACAGAAGTCAATCCTGGAAAAGCTAGGCATTTCCCGGATAGCAGCACCGTTTTTCTGATTTACTGAAAGTTCAAGGACACTTTTGGAAGTCAAAAAAGTGGCAGACTTAAAAAGAAAAATACGTCCAGTGGCACTGGTGCACATACACAGAACAATAGATTTGATCCGTGTTGCAGCTGTAATGTAGGACAGCTCCCCTCCAATCATTCCTCTCATCTTAGTCCGACCTCTGGTGTGGGAAACCGGACGGCAGAATGACGGCTTTCAACACTACTTTTTCCCAGAGCTCAGAATCAGGCCCTCAGATGTAAATTTGGCACTCGGCTCTTCTAAAGTTAAAGAGTGCACAGCACAGTGACCTCTCCATTTGGACCCTGTCTGAGCTCACTGGGGCTTTAATTACTAGGGTCCACTAATCCCAGCATGCTCAGAGGTCCAGTGGCACCGACAGTGGCCCTCATTACGACCCTGGCGGAAAGTGACTGACCGGAGCGCCACAGCGTAAATAGCGTTTCCGCCATTGCACGAAGGAGCAAAGTGCGGCCCATTCCGACCCATCGGGCACGAGCACCACGCCACGGCGGAAGTGCAAAGTCCGCGATGGCGGAAATGACCCAAAAACGGCCCACACCGCCGCCGTACGGCGCCCTAGGTGCAATACCGCCACCCCTCTTAGCGGTCACCGCAGTGTGCGCCTACCGGAAAGTACGGTGACCGGAAATATACGGAAACGGAAGTTAAAACATGGGCCCGGAACGGGAAACATCCCGGCGTACACCTATAAAAACACTAAAACCACACAACCACTAAAATCACTACCCTGAAACACACCCCAACCCGTCACCCACCCTAGCGAAACCAAGAAAAATGGGAAAAGTAGCGAAGAAAGCGTGCGACCGCAAGCGGCAGGTCCACTTCTCCCGTGAGGAACTCACCGTGCTAACAGAGACCCTCCAGGAGAATGCTGCCGTCGTCTTCTCCACGCAAATGACCAGAACGGCACTTGCAAACAAGAAGACCATATGGGCCCTGGTGGCACAGCGGGTAAGTGCGGTGGGGACCGCACCCCGCACCCCACAGCAATGCCGCAAGCGATGGGACGACCTGCGGATACGCGTCCGCAGCATACTCTCTGCCAACCGCAACATTGCCACAGCCACCGGGGGAGGTCCTGAATCACCCATCAAGTTGACCCCCTGGGAAGAAATCTGTGCCTCCACCATCGGAATGGAGAGCATAGAGGGAGTCGGAGGGATGGAGAAAGGAGTGCAGACATCCGAAGATTCAGGTAGGTGGGCCAGATAAAACAATGCCAAATCCACACAGTCCATCCATGTGAAGTACCATGCGTCCACATAGTGCAACAGAAACACATGTCCAGGAGAACGTCCACACACATCGGCCTGATAGCGCACGTTAAAACCCACAATAAATACATAAATAATTAAAAACCCCTAATACACGCACTACACGTGCAGCAGGCACACCCTAACTGCAGGCTGCCAAACAACTGCACCCTCACTCCACACACAAATTAAAGCACCTCCAAGGCCCCGACCCAAATCACCCTCAGGTACCACCCCAATGCATGTGATACAATGCCATTCCAATTCCCACAGACCCATCAATAACCCTCGCCCTCCTTTACTCCACCACAGGGTCCGATCCAAACGACGAGCTACAGGACACCCCTACCAGCACACCTGCAAAGAGGGCCAAGACCAACGGCCAGAGACCCTCCACCTCAGCTGCACGCATCAAGACACGGCAGCAGCACAAATCAGGTGGCAGCACAGAGGAGGGAACATCAACAGGCACCCCAGCAGCCAGCATGCCCACACCACCACCACCACAGGTCCCCCCAACGGATGCCACAGAAGGCACTGCCTCTGGTGGCAGCAGCACCATAGGTGACACCCCATTGATGGCAGCATGCTCGGACACAGAAAACGGGGATGCCGAAGTCAGATGCATCCATGACCTGTCCCAATCCCCCTGTCTGTCCCATCCCGTACAACATGAGGATACCACGCAGGGGCACCCACAAGACGACGACTGGCCATCCCCCACAAGCCCTGTGGCAAGGCAACATGAGGACAACAGCCCCTCTGTGACACCCCCGCAAATGGCCATGGCCCAGCAGAGGCAACAGTCCCTCGACCAGTTGATCGAACAACAGCAGCAACTGGCCACACTCCTCAAGGACCATGCCGATGAATGTGGGGGCACTAAGGCAGACATAGAAACATCAACTGAGACACTTAGGGCAGAAATGGAGAGAGGTACAGAGACGCTAAGGGCACAAATGGAGAGTAGCACCGAGAGCCTGAGAGTCCAAATGGAGAGAAGCACCGAGAGCCTGAGGGGGGAACTGCATGCGACGTCCAAAGACGTATGTGCCGAACTTGCCGCAGTGCGCCGTGTGCTCACTGAGCTCTCGCAAACCCTTAGGGACATGCATGGACGTGAGCAGGCAGACACATCATCCGTTGCAAGTTCCGTCCAGGGCAGCCCCCAACGTAGATCTGGAAGGAACCTGCGCTCCACAGGCAGGGGTGCCCCTGATACCCGCAGAGGGGGCATGCAATAGCGACAGCCCACTGACAATGAGCATCTTTGGACACTGGTGTTCGGGGGGGAGGTAGGAGGGTGGAGGGGGTGTGTTGGGCTCACTTGGGTGGCGGGTCGATAGGGTGTTCAACATGATATCACATATGCCATAAAAAGTGCACGATCAACCAATGAGATGTGTGGACATTGATCTTTGTGTACTAGGCCATCATAGGCGTACAGTCCATATTGTGCATGTCCCAGACAGACGCAGTGCCACGAGTCCCGTGTCCATGTATCAGCCACCAGGCGTGAGTGCTAGAAGCATACATCAATGAGATGCTGACGAATGTCACGGGCCTCCGGTGCCTCGCAGACTCCATGAGGTGCTGCCACATCCCCACCCTCATCATGACCATCATCAGGTGCTTGCAGTTCTGCGTCAGGGGGCATGGGCACATTTCTACGTACGCACATGTTGTGGAGCATGACACATGCCATCACCATCTTTGCAACCTTCTCATGGCGGTACAGGAGTGCCCCGCCAGACCTGCTGAGGCAGCGGAAACGGCCCTTCAGTAGGCCGAATGCCTGTTCTATGACTACACGGGTACGTGAGTGGGCATGGTTGTAGTCCTCCTCATGCTGGTCCCGTGGGTTCCGGACTGGTGTGAGGAGCCATCTCTTCAGTGGATATCCAGCATCACCTGTATGTGGACGAGAAACGTATGATGTGGAATGCCATTGATACGTACGCACACCTCCCCCCCCCTTCCTGCCAGGTCATTGCCAATTCACATACCCCACATCATCATGCATGTAATGAGACTCACCGAGTAGCCAGGATCTGTTCCCTGCGTGTCGCTCCATGTAGCGTGGTATTGTAGAGTTCCTCAAGACCATAGAATCATGGGTTGATCCAGGGAATCGGGCACAACAATGTGTAATGATCCTGTTGGAGTCACACACCATTTGTACATTCAGGGAATGAAATTGTTTTCGGTTGCGGTACTGGGCCTCCATGGCATGTGGGACGACCAATTCAACATGGGTGCAGTCGATGGCACCAATGCAACCCGGTATGCCGGCAAGTGCATGGAATCCCACTTTTGTGTTGGTAATTTCCTGCTCCGAGCGTGGTAGAGAGATGTAGTCGTCTGCGTGCTGCAGGAGGGCATCGAGCACTTGCAATAGTGTCCGTGAGAACAGTGGCTGAGAAATGCCATGCAACTGTCCGACTGTGTGCTGGTAGGTGCCTGTGGCCAGGAAGTGTAGTACAGACACCACCTTCAGTAGGGGTGGGATGGCGGTTGGGCTATCTATCATGCTGACAAGGTCAGCCTGTGTCATGTCCACAATGGCGGCTATGGTGTCCCGGTCCAGACGGTAGAGGGTGTGGATCTGCTCATCAGTGAGGTTGAACGGATGTGCTCGGAGGCGTGGTATTGCGGGCTGCCTGCGTGGTGGTAGTGGCTGTGCTGGTGGGCCTTGCTGGCCCTGCCTTGGCCTCCTCCTCCTGCTGCGTCTCCTCCGTGCGGCTGGTTGTAGTTGGTGTTCGTCTTCTTCTTGGAGTCGGAGCACTTGCAGTGCTATCAGGTCCCCCAGGGCCAACATCGCGAGTCCTGCCGGTAGCATTTCGGTGTGGTTGTGGGAGGAGACTGGCTGTGCAATTTATGTGTTTTCAGGCTGTATGGCCTCCACCTGTGGTGATTAATTCCACCTGTGCAAACTGCTCTCCCCTTTGGCCGAGCACGTCCCGCGCACAACGCTGCAATTCGGGGAATGGTATCTTGCTATTGCAATCATGTATTTGTACCCGATGGCCGTGTAAGATTGGTTGATATGTTCATTCTGCTGTGGTCCCATTGTTTCCCATACTATCTGTGCAGTCGCGAACAGACTTGTGAAGGGTCAGTGGAACGTAGTACTCGAGTAACGGTGGGCCCTCATGCATCACTGTACCGAGTTGCAACGACGGGCGGGGCGTCCCATTTGTGGGTGAAGGCAGTTGCCATTTTCACACACAGCCGCACTCGATGGAATAATTAGTGATTTCAAACGGCCACAGATGCCTTTTCGACGTGATGTTGCAAATGAGGAATTCGAAGGGCGGCGCTTTCGGTTTCCAGCTAGCGGCGAGGAGATGCCCACAGGTCTGACTGCAAATATAACGTTCTATTGTTCAATGTCCTTGAGACAGGGCCCATGGCGAGGGAGCAATGATTGATATGAATAGTTTGGGATGCGCAATAGCTACGTGGGCGATGAGGCCGGCCGTTCCCAAATACATGTTACTTCACAACACTGGAATTACGGGCTGGGGCACTGTGGATTTAGCAGGCTGCATAACGCACAGACTCAATGGATGTTTCTAATGTTATGTGAGTAATTATTCAGGCGTTTTGATCCCGGGATGAGGGAATGATGAATGGATGCATGGGCAGGTGATTTGATACAGAGTTTGCCATGTACAGGGCTTCTTGGGATCTATCCGCCTCCCCTACGCTATGTGATGCAGGGCTGCCATAGTGGGACCATCGTCTATCTGGCCTTGTTGAGCCCTCCCTGTCTCGAGGCGCCCTCAGACACTTGTGTCCATGCACGTTAACATTCCCATCTGATGGAATCTGTTTTGACAGACGCATGCACAGGTACACTCGTTTGTGATGGTGTTTGCACCTCGATATAGATGGTTATGAGTCGCAAGTGGTTTTGGGGTGGTGATGATCCTTTTGAGTGGGCTAGCATGCATATGGCTGTGGATTTCGTGTGATCATTAAAGTGAGTTGTTCGAATGTAGTTCTGATGGCCATTCTGTTCTTTTTCTTTTCTTTTGGTTGACAGGTATCTCCTCCCCTTTTGCCACTGCCATCTGTATGCCACTCCTGCAGATGGATTTTACTCCCGACACCTGCTGCTTCGTGTTAATCAGTGGAGCAGCATTACGATCTTATGGGACGATCGCCAATGGCCCACATGCCCTTACGCAGTACTGGTGGCTCGGAGCAACATTTCGGCCTTTCAGCTGGACTAGTGCCTCCCCATTGGGACGGCCCTGCGGTTCTGTGCGCTTCCATGTTGCCTTTTCGTACGTGAATGTGGCTCTGTGTACCATGGGGGAACAGGGCGACACACAGGTAGTGGCTGGTCATTTCTTGCGGATGCAGCCCACAATGGTGATTAGTGTTTTGGAGTTCATGGCCTGATGGCTGTATGGGCTTGGTGACTTTGATGTGCATAAAATTTCTATTCTGATTTGGCCCGTGTAGCGTTTTTCTTTGCAAGTGATGTGGCATATGCCTATTTGGGGGGCGATGTATTGTGAGGAGATCTGCATTGGGTTCCAGCTTCGGGGTTTAGTTGCGTGGTACTGTGCTGGGCGCGTTTGCCTACGAAGCCCAGTGAGGTCAGGGATGGGGGCTGCCAATATGACTGTTTGAATGTTGTCATGCTCAGGGGCGGGGGATTGGGTTTTGTGTAACAGATGCAAGTCAGCCAGGTGGACTGGTGGAATGATGTGATTTTCGGAATATTGCTGGTCACAGGTGCCTGTGTTTGCGTGCGTTTCTTGGTGGGGGACTGTGGTCATGTCCATTGGGATGGCTTCTGTATTCGTGCCATCTGTGCCCTGCAGCTCCCATTGGCCCCTCTTGTGTTTCTTTTGTTCGTTGCCATGCATGGGTGACTTGTACATTTCAATGGTTGCATTGTGACTTCATTGCACCTACGGGGAGTTGTACTTTGTGGGCAGGGAGCGGTGTACAGGCACTCAGTGGGGCCGTTTACGGTTGATTCGCGATGCCGTACTTCTCGCCATGGCGGAATGGTACATTACGCCATGCCTGATGGCGTTAGGTACATGTCCGCTAGGGTCGGAATTGGCGTACCCTTGCGCCATGGTGGTGTTTGCGGTTTGGCATGGCGCGCGCGCGCGTGCTTGGTGCAGTTGGCGTTGGCGTTCACTACGGTGTCGCTAATGGCTTCGTACTTTGTGGTGACGGGTCATAGTCGCACCGAGCGCTATTCGATGGCGGTATTGCATTTCCGCCATCGTTTTTCGATTTCCGCAAGGGTCGTAATGAGGGCCAGTGTGTCCATACTCTGTTCAGGAATCTGACGGACCTTTATTCCAAGCTAACAAAAAGCAGCCTGGGAGCTATCTCCTGTTTGGTGAAAACTGAAAGTGAAGTCCGAGGTCGGCATTAACTTGGAGGTTAACTGTACATGTGGGCTTGGGCAAATTAGCTACATGTTTTGACCCATGGGTGGTTTGCTAAGCTGACTTAACTGGCTGGTTACTCTCCATCTCACTTGTATTATTGCAGTTATGGGAACTGGCCTCACGTCCAAAACAAAAGGAAGCACACAATGACAAAACCAACAGTTTGGGCTTTTGTCTAGGTATGGGATAGGAATTTGCTAGGCACTGGCATAATGCCGGAAAATTGAGTGATTACCTGGGCATAACATGACAGTACCTGGCGAATGCCTATCTCATACCTCAACCCTAAACTGTTGGCTTTGTCATTGCTTGTTTTTAACAGGACTGCAGAACATGCAAGATATACAAATCAAGTGGCTGAAGGCACACTTGGTTAAGACATTTATGTTAAACCAGTAGCCTTTTACAGCTGCAATTGAGTTATTAACTATCAGTAGATCCATTAGAAATAACACCTACAGGCTAAAGTGTGATGTTACTGCTTGATATAGTGAGCTCAAAGATATCCCAGAATGATGTGTTGTGGGTGGGGCGAAGCAGGTAGTGGGAGGGAATGGCCGTAGGGATCAGCATGGCTATGGGCGGTCAATGGCTGGGTAAATAACCAAACAGCACCTACAAGCTGTGTGTCCCTCCTCACATGTCCTTTCCCTCCTTCCTGTACTCCAATGCAATAATTTTGGCTTATAAGTGGCGCTTACGCACAACATAATATGCCAAACTAAACACTGAAGGCATCCATTGAATGGATATTTCCAAGAATAGGGAGTCTCCCCCTATGCAGATTGGACTGGGCTACTACTTAATCAGGTAGGCAGCCACTCTATTGGTTGGTTCATTTATTTGTGTCTAGAACCAGTTATACGTCCTCTACTAAGAAATATGTCAGCTCCCTTTGTTGTTTCTTCCCCTTGTAGACATCTCACACATATGCTTGTGTACTCTAGACATTATTTCTCATCCTGATGAAGGCTGCATACTTGTGACACCACAGTGGGTGACGAGATGGCGAAACACACTGTGTCAACCTTTCTATACAGCTGTCACCAGCACTGCTTAAGCTAGAGCAGGTTCTACACAACAAAGAAAAGGAATTGGAATAAGACACTGCAAAATATCAGTGTCGGGATTATGTGTCTAGAACAGATATGTGTTGTTATCATTGTACAAAATACTAGTTGATGGCCCTGTGTGTGGCCAATGAATGTGTATAAATGCATTGTATGTAAATGTGTTGTTTTTAAGAGAGATTCATACAAGTCATATTGGTACAACATAATAAAACAGATGTTTTTATAAGAAATTAAAAAGTTCCATAGTACTGGTTGAAAGAGTAAAAGAGGGGAGTGTGACACAATAGCCTTGGCGACTCTCTGTTTATCTATAATATTCCTGGACGTTCAAGGAACCCTTATATAAGATACCATCAAGAATAGACAGACACAAGTGGTCACAGTTCAAACCTAAATCTAAGATGGGTGCATGCTACAACCATCAAATAATAATATGGCAGTCCTAGTGGCGTTGTGTCAAATAAAAGGGCCTATACTAAGAGAAACCTATTGCCAATCCTTATGGTAAATACAAAAAGGGTGTGGGATAGTGTTCACAAGAAAGAAAAGAAGTGTTCATAAATAAAAAGTCAGAGTGTGGTAGCCGGGGGTCTCCCTTCCCCACGTTTTGAGCACAGGAAAAGGTGGGACTCCTGAGCACAGCACACTCTCGAGCTTTCCCAGCATGAGACGACAGTTCCGCTTCCCATGCCAGGACCTTCAATGTTTAAGTCCCTTTTCTACAAAAAGTATCTTGCCTCTAAGGACCTGATGGGTTCCAAAAATAACAAACAAAAAGAAATTGTGTTCCAAATGTATGTTGGGTGATGCCTTCACCCATGGGTCCCCCTCTTCCGGGTGCAGACCCCTCACAAATCTTAGCCTCCCTTTGTCCTGTTTACTATGGCGTTTCAGAACAATCTCCCCTGTAACATTCACTAGTCTTAATGCCTTTTTAAACAGTTCACTGCAGACAACCCTCTTCCAGGTTCACTTTCATCAACACACTGTTCCTTGGGAATTTAGACTTTGCCCCTCTGTATTGGCATCACTCCATTGTACCATTGACTTCTGCTGCAACACACTTGGGTTATTGTTTGCGGTTTTACGATTCCTTCCACAGAGGTCTCGCTGGCCTGGGTCGGAAAGGGCAAGGTTGCTTCTCTCTTTGTCAGCCTTTTGTTTCTTGCCGCCTTTCTCCTCCTCTTGAATTGTCAGGTTTGGATAGCTCTTGCGTCGTGCGTTCTGCCTTGCTCGTATTGTGCTATCGTGCTCCACCTTTTATCCCTGTGTTGAAGGGAAAGAGCTGTCAGGTGTGTGTGATTCTGGTCAATTGCCTGACTTTGCCTGACCCTTGTATTCGGACATGTCAGGTAAATGGCTCTGTTGCTAGTCTGTTGTCTTTCGTGGTGTGCGAAAGTTTTCATGTGGGGAAAAGGAGGGGGCAGTGTTTCTGAATGTCCTACGTGGTAGAATGTGGAAAAGGTGTTGGAAGAAGGGGGATACTGCATCTCACCCATCTGTGACACACTTCCACTCCCAGAGGACCTCCCCATCCTGGTGATCCTCCCTCACTGGTACACCCCCAGCAACTGGATCCAATAGCAATGGCCGTGTCCTGGCCACCTGGATGACAGATCCCGGGGACTAGCTAGGGAGACACCCTCAGATTCCGCACATACCCTTCCTCCATGCGATGTAGCCACATTTGTTTCACAGGGAACCTGGAAATAAAATCTATATTTCCCTTGTCTTTTCCCTTTATGTGTGCCACAGTGAAACAATAGGGTTGTAGATCTAGAAACCATTGCATGACCCGAGGGTTGGAGTCTTTGCATTGACTAATCCAAACTAGGGGTGAGTGGTCGGTAACAAGCATGAATTTCCATCCCAATAGGTAGTACATAAGATGGATAATGGCCCACTTGATGGCCAGGGCCTTTAGTTCCAACACAGAGTAATTATTCTCACGTGGGAACAGCTTGCGACTATTGAATAGTATAGGGTGCTCCAATCAAATCACAAACCTAGGAGTAGGAAGAGAAGGAATTTCCACAGTTAGACTAGCTTTCTAAAGGGGGGACTGTACTACTGGAGAGAAGGGGAGTAGAACCCAAAGCCTATTAAAAGTTCCCACTCAGCTCTTTGAATTACATGACATAGGATGGAAATCATGAAGCAGTCGAGTATCCAAGATCACGTGACACTCAGAAACGAAAACATTGAGATTGAAACGTCTCCACAGCTAACACATTGCTTGATGATTCAACACAAGGGAACTGGCACTAGTGGACCCTACCCCCAAAGCCCTTCAATTGAAGTAGGAAAACAACCTTCCATCAACCAGGAAGGCACTAAAGATGAGACCAAATGAGCAAATAACTCCACAAGAATACAAGTAGAAGACTGTTACCAAAATGAACAGTATATGGCCACTAGTTCAAATGGACTAGCACAGAAATCTATGCTGGCAACCAACTCTGTCAATGCTAATAAGAGCCCGAAACCAGGTGATCCGGGTGCTAATGAGCCTGACTTCCGTATGAACATGAAAGAAGTTAAAACCAATCTGTTCCTCAACGATCAAATGAGTGACCAGAAGGAGACCCTCAAACTTACAAATTCAACGGATTCTCCCTATCAAATCTTCAAAGATGAACATTGGATGTCCTTCTCTTCTGAAACCCAGACGCCATTCTCCGCAAAGAATACAAGAAACCTGACATCATTCTCTAATGTACAATCTACCAACCAAGATATAAACCAAAATGAAGACAAAACACTGCACAACTTAACAGCCTTGACACAAAAAGAAAAAGCTAAAAAGGCCAAAGAACAATGGAAAAATGATTAGGAAAGACACACAAGATCAGAGCGCTATGAGTTTGTAACAAAACCTTCCACCAATAGACGCCTTGAAAGACTCTCATTAGATCTCACAGAGAGGCACTGATGGAGCTACAAGAAACAAACAGAAAACATAAAAAGCAGGTTAAAGAACCTATACTTACAAAGGCGCCAGTTGCATCTAACACTGCTTCAATCAAGCCCTTAACGAATACACGGAATATGAGACCAGAGAAACAATGGAATATGGAAGAACATAAAAAGGAATCATGCAAGGAGTCGGTTTACTGCTCATGCCAATCAAGACATCCTAACCACCAAGAATCCATTCCGACCACAATGGTTGACTTACAGAACATGCTGATCGCTGTTACCACCCAAACGATGATCCCTTACATGAAACTTCAGGAAGTTAACCTTGAAGCATCGAGGGAACAAGCAATTATGCTAGGCTCTATATATGCAAAGCAAAAAATCCACAAAGTGCTTATGTCAAGGATTCAAGAACGACTTAACATTGAGGCAGAAACCAGCTGAGCTTGGCAACAACGCCTTGCAGATATTGCCAGACAAGACCGAGCCGACAAAACACAGTTTACAGATGCACTGATCACAATGATAAATGTTCATAAAACAAAAATGCCATCAAGAAACGAAGGTGCCACTATGTATCCACAAACATACAGAGATGCATGCACTCAAACTGGAAAAAAGGTGACAAATCCAACGCTCTCCTTGGAAACAGTTTACAAGAAAGCACCGGGAAATCCATTCCAGAAGGTTTGCTGATTGACCTAACGAATGATAAACCCAAAGAAATACAAGTCCATTTAAATGGAATGAATCCAGACAAAGGCGCTAGAAAAGGAAAAGCAATACAAACCTACAGCATCTTTGAACAAAATCAGCATCCTCCATTACCTAAACTGAAGAATGAAAGCACAAAGAAGCAAACAAAAAAACAACAAAAAGGATCTAGGACATTCCTTAGAAACCTTACAAATACACTAAACACAACTATGAAAGACAAGCAGAAGACACAGGCCAAACAAGTAACTGCTGACAAAAAAGTGAATGAAGCAAACCTTATTACTATACAGCATTGGGAATATTCTACATCGCCAAAGAGAAATACACCTTTGATGACTTCCATAACACCCAATACTGACCACACGAACACTGAACTACTAATGAATTTGTCCAATTATCCTATGGACGAACCTGACGACAACGTTCGACAAATCAGCCTGAGCTACGGACATGGAAATGGACGGATAAACGAGTCATTGCTATCAGTACTTGACTGCTATGAGGAGACTTCTTCAGAACGCCATACTCACATTCATTTATCATGTGAAGATATCTCAGACTCAGATTTAAGCTGTCATAATAATAGATCTACACCATTAATGAAAGATGAATCCGGTCCAGAAGTAAATGATCACAGTAATAGAGGCACCCGATCAAGGCAAGAAACCCTTAGCATCCCAGAGACCCATGAAGAAAGGGCCGGAAATCAAGATCCTATCCTTAGACTCCCTCAATTTATAGATCCACTCAAAAGGAGCAAGCAAAACAGGCTGGAGCTAGAAAGATAGACCAATCTAGAAGATGAGCTTACTGTTAACAGTACAAACACACTGTGTCTTTTTCAAGCAATACCCAAGCTGAGATCTCTGAAATCAAAAGAGATTAAACTAATCGAATTTATTCAAGCAAAAAGATTGGATACAATTTGGATTGACTGTGCTACGATCGAAATATTGAGATCTATCAAATCATGCACACGACAGATTCGACATCTCCGTTTTGAACTAACAATCGAAGACCTGGAAGTTAAAAGCATTTCAGACACTCAAAGCCACCCAAGCCAAGGAATGGTGAATATCACACTATGCTCAAATATCAGTAGTTGTGAATGTTTGCACTCCAGAATCACCCAAAATGATTACCAATTTAACAACAGAGACCAGAACAACAGACATCTCCAACGATCCATATACCTCACTGAAGACCACAGATCCCCATTTTGGAGAGAGCTGCGATCAATTACAACACAAAGTGGAGCCCGAGAACAAGAACGTCAATAACCACAAGCCGACAACCGAAATCAAATAGCGAAACTATGCTCCTGGAATACTTGGGGCCACTTTCATCTATTCCATGCAGAAAGGCTGGACTTGGTAAAAGCACAAATCCTATGCCTACAGGAGACTTGGATATTCCAGCAGCTATATGTGAAGGTTACACTATCTACATGAATTCAGCTACCTGCAAAGTGAAAGGTCGCCCTTTGGCAGGCCTACTAACCCTGATCCAACTGGGTTCATAATTTGAAGTAATAGAGCACAGCAACATCGACTCTTTGGTGCAAATTACGATACTAGCCATCGCACGATAACCAAAATTGACCTCAACAATGTGGAAGCAAGCACTTCCAAGTTCCACCTAGGAATCCTAAATAGATACTGGAACCCGAGAATGTCTGAAGACGAGAAAGTAATAGACTCGATACTATCTGCCATCGATATGACCACATTGAAATATGTAAGCATGAAATTTATTATATGCAGCGATTTCAACTTTCACCTGTACAATCAAGATGGGAAACTAGTTGAAGGACATCTGCTTGAATATCGTGCTCGCAGATGGTCCACTGAGATGACAGATAGAAAGATTGATCGACTAGATGCATTTGTTACTGGCACTAACATACCTACACCTACCTTAATAGGATTCTCTGATGTTTCAACTCCCCCCCCCTTTTTCCACACAAACACTGGGCCGAGGAAGAGGGTGACTGAGAGTGACTGAGAGTAAGAATGCTAACTCTTACACATTGCATTGGACGTGTACCGCTAATTGGGTCAGGTAAAGTCAGGCACTTAACTCTAAGTGCATACATCTGATACCAATTAGCTCTCCTCACAAGGATAAAAGGCGGAACATAGAGACACACTTTGAGCAAGGTGGAACACGAGTACAAGCAGAATTTCCAGGACAAAAGCGATCCTACTGGAGCAGAGCAACGGACCGAGGGACAAAAGCCACGGGTGAAGAATCCCAGGAGTTCCTTGCAGGAGGTTGTTAATCCAAACAGCCACGAGAGATACGTGGAGAAGGCTGAGTCCCAAACAAGAAGGCTGGATTGTGTTTCAAGGACACCAGCGACCCTCCCGGGTGAACGGTAGAGTTGGGGAGGCTAGGCCAAGCCTGTGGTACTAGCCTTGACTCGTAAACTGGAAGACAGTAAAGACAAGAGAGAAACACACACAGCCGGTGAGTTGGCAAGCGACATGAGAGACCGGTGTGTGCTAAAGAAAGATTGAAATGGCAACATTATATCATACAATTGAAGGCTGCATGCATGTGGATAAGACGCGAATAAAGGCAATCCTGTGAAGGAATCTTAAAGTAATGATAGCTGTAAAGTCTGCGATATTGAGTAACGGAGTCGCCCGGCAAAAAGTAGCCCACTCGAAAGTCTCTGTGAAAGGTGAAAAGTTTGTAGCGATAAAGTGAATGAACTGTAAAAGCAAAGTGATTGAAATTGACCCAGAGAAAAGGGGAAAAGTAAACCGTGCATGTTGAACTTTTATATGTAATACAGAGAACTACCCAGACCAGAAAGCACTGGGGCAAATAACAAAGGAGTGTGAGTTGAATGATGAAAAGCGTAGTGGTCCTGCGGAGGTCTGTAGAAAAAAGCCATGCACATTCGAAAGTGTTCGACATTCAGGAAATGGTCTGAGCCTGACAGAGGGAGACCAAAGGTGTAATAAGTTAGGGGAAGGGAACCCCTAAAGGAGGTGAATTAAGCTTGGGGAAGGGAGCCCTTGCAAGTGTTTTTCTTTTGAACTGTTTGTTTTGGAAAATCCAAGCCCGATTGAGGGAGACTGATGTGAGCTTGTGCTGTGAAAGGTCTGGGCCCGATTGAGAGAGACTGATGTGAACTTGTGCTGTGAAAGGTCCAAGCCCGATTGAGGGAGACCAATGTGAACTTGTGCTTTAAGAGGTCTGAGCCCGACATAGGGGGACCGACGTGAACATTTTGCTGAACTGTGTTTTGGAAACTGGAAAGCAAGACTTTAAAGTGAAATGCCAGGCCAGCCTTGATCGACATCTTGAACTGCTTTTGTGTTAAGAACCTGAGCCAGAGAGTGTCACCCTGCCTACAGGGACCACTTTACTCTGTGCTGGCCAACATGGGGAGGAGAGCTGACTCAGCCACATGTATTCTTTATATTTGAACACTGACTTGTCTTTGTATGCATATTCACTTTGAAACCTTTTGTGCAAGATATAGGGCAGACATTAAGTTTTTGTTAGTATAGGCCATTTTGATTTGACAGACTCAACTAGGACTGTTTTATTTACTATTTGAATGTCAAGACTACTCCTATCTTATCTATAGGGCAGAGTAGGAGTTTCTCCAACCCCATTGAAACTTCAATAAAGGTTTTACAAATTGTACCTTTTGTGTTAGTGTCATACTTGTGATACCATGCCTTCCTTACACCTCTCTTTCGTCTACCCCCTTGTCCTGCTGCTTAATCACTTTCTCCTTCCTATCCCCTTGGCCTTTTGTTGTCACCATCGACTCCAGTCCAGGAGCTACTCCATCCAGCTTCCTAATATGACTCCATCCTTAAACTCCACTCAAGGTTTTATGTCCTCCCTCCCTCCATCCATCTGATCTTGTCTCTTCCTGATACTCTACTCCTGGATTTACTTCCTCCTTTTCTATTGTTCCTGCTACCGCCTTCCACTCCTGGTTTTGTTAACACCTTCCTGTCCTTTGTTACTACTATTGACTTTCAATCCACCCCTGGTTTTACTTCCTCCTTCCTTTCCTCTGCTCCTCTGCTACTACCAACAACCTCCACTCCTGGTTTTGCTTCCTCCCTCTTTCCTTCTTTTCTCGCACCTTTAAATCTCACCACTCTCTTCTCTACTGTTGAGATGACTTCCTCCTCTCTCCTGCTGCAACTTCTCCAGCTCCGCTCCCTAGCACACTCCTGTCTCCAGTCTCCAAAGTGTTTGCAGCACCTCTCTTCTGCAGCAATCTCCTTTCGCCAGCCTTCTCCAAACAGAAGCCGCCGCCCCCTTCTGTCAGCCACCACACTGAACTAGGCTGCTTGGTTTATATAGCAACATTCTCCATCTCCTTGATTGCAATTGGGGCTGATAGTTTGCATCTGTGAACCAAAATGGTGTGAGGGTTGGGATTGGCTGGGCTCTCTCACTTCCTGATACTCAGAAACTGTGCAGGGAGAATCTGCACAGGCTGCTTGTGCTGAGGGTATCATGCTCTGTTGCTGTTGGGAAGGCAAGCTTCTTAGGGGATCTCTAGGGTTGTTTAGGTTTCTCCCACGGTCTCCCTGTCCTTCAAATGTTTTGCTTTGTCATCTCGGGCCTTGAAGGGATGATTTAATTTCCGTGATCCTTTCTGGGTTTTCTGGTTGGGAGATAAAGGAATTGTGGGAGATGTAATCCCTCTGAGGGTGGTTTGCCGGCTTAATACCAATATTTGGGTCCTGTAACAGGTTTTCTGGGGTCTTCCCTGACTCCAGTGACAGGACTAGATGTTTTCCCAGACTTACTCTCTCCCCAGCCCCTAATTCTGCTTCCTGGATCCGGTCTGGGTTTGTTTCTGTTTCAGAGGGGCATTGTAGGAAATGTATTTTTCCATTACGGTTTTGTCTGGGCATCCAGCTCACCGAGTCTATTGGCTCATGGCCAATAGACAAAGGTCCTGGGGTGGGGGGACTTTGTCACCCTTGCATGTCCTTGGTTTGCGGCCTCACAACAGCCCTTGTGACAGTCATTAATTCAGGTCAGACACTGCAGGGGCATTCCCTTTGCAGAGCCCTACTCTTGGATTTGCAAAAGAAGGAGTTTAAATGCTGCACCTGTGAGGTGTCATAAACACCTATTACAGAAGTCACTCCTGGAAAAGCTATATTTCCCGGATGGCAGCACCCTTTTTCTGATTTAATGAAAGTTCAAGGACACTTTTGTAAGTCAAAGAAGTGGAAAAATACGTCCAGTGGCACTGGTGCACACGCACAGAACAATAGATTTGATCCTTTTTGCAGCTGTAAAGTAGGACAGCTCCCCTCCAATCATTCCACTCATCTTAGTCCCACCTCTGGTGTGGGAAACCAGACGGCAGAATGACGGCTTTCAACACTACTTTTTGCCAGAGCTCAGAATCAGGCCCTCAGATGTAAATTTGGCACTCGGCTCTTCTAAAGTTAAAGAGTGCACAGCACAGTGACCTCTCCATTTGGACCGTTTCTGAGCTCACTGGGGCTTTAATTACTAGAGTCATCCCTGCATGCTCAGACGTCCAGTGCCACCGACAATGAGTCCATACCCTGTTCAGGAATCCGAATGACCTTTATTCCAGAGCCAGCCAGAGCAGCTGCCCAAGCTAACAAATAGCAGCTCGCGAGCTATCTCCTGTTTGGTGAAAACTGAAAGTGAAGTCCGAGGTCAGGCATTAACTTGGAGGTTGACTGCACATGTGGGCTTAGGCACATTAGCTACATGTTTTGACCCATGGGTGGTTTGCTAAGCTGTCTTCACTGGCTGGTTACTCTCTATCTCACTGGTATTATTGCACTTATGGGAACTGGCCTCCCGTCCAAAACAAAAGGAAAGCGCATTGACAGAGCCAACAGTTTGGGCCTTTGTCTAGATATGGATAGGAAGTTGCTAGGCACTGGCATAATGGTTCTACATGGCCATGATTGCAACAAGTCGGAAAATTGAGTGATTACCTGGGCATAAAATGACAGTACCTGGCAAATGCCAATCTCATACCTCAATCCTAAACTGTTGGCTTTGTCATTGCTTGTTTTTAACAGGACTGCAGAGCATGGAAGAGATACAAATCAAGTGGCTGAAGGCACACTTGGTTAAGACATTTATATTAAACCAGTAGCCATTTACAGCTGCAACTAAGCCATTAACTATCAGTAGATCCATTAGAAATAACACCTACTGGCTAAAGTGTAATGTTACTGCTTGATAGAGTGAGCTCAAAGATATCCCACCATGTTGTGTTGTGGGTGGTGAGAAGAAGGTAGGTGGAGGGAATGGCCGTAGGGATCAGCATGGCTATGGGCAGTCAATGGCAGTCAAACAGCACCTTCAAGCTGTGTGCACCTCCTCACTTGTCCTTTCCCTCCTTCCTGTACTCCAATGCAATAGTTTTGGCTTATATGTGTCGACCTTTCTATACAGCTGTTACCAGCACTGCTTAAGCTAGAGCAGGATCTACACAACAAAGAAAAGGAATTGGAATAAAGCACTGCAAAATATCAGTGTCGGGATTATGTGTCTAAAACAGATATGTGTAGTTATCATTGTACAAAATACTATTTGATGGCCCTGTTTGTGGCCAATGAATGTGTATAAATGCATTGTATGTAAATGTGTTGTTTTTAAGAGAGATTCATACAAGTCATATTGGTACAAAATAATAAAACAGATGTTTTTATGAGAAAGAAAAAAGTTCCATAGTACTGGTTGAAAGAGTAAAAGAGGGGAGTGTGACACAATAGCCTTGGCTGACTCTGTTTATCTATAATATTCCTTGACGTTCAAGGCTCACCAGGAACCCTTATATAAGATACTATCAAGACTAGACAGACACAAGAGGTCACAGTTCAAGGGTGTTTATTAAACTGTATAGGTAGGTTAGAAAACCGCCTAATCTAAACCTTAATCTAAGATAGGAGCACACTGCGACCATCAAATAATAATAAGGCAGTCCGAGGGGCGATGTGTCAAATAAAAGGGCCAGTAGTAAGAGAAACCTATTGCCAATCCTTACAGTAAATACAAAAAAAGTGTGGGATAGTGTTCACAAGAAAGAAAGAAGTGTTCATAAATAAAAAGTCAGGATGTAGTAGCCGGGTGTCTCCCTTCCCCACGTTTTGAGCACAGGAAAAGGTGGTACTCCTGAGCACAGCACACTCTCGACCTTTCCTAGCACGAGACGACAGTTCCGCTTCACATATCAGGACCTTCAGTGGTTAAGTCTCTTTTCTACAAAAAGCATCTTGCCTCCAAGGACCTGATGGGTTCCAAAAATAACAAAGTAAAAGAAGTTCTGTTCCAAATGTATGTTGGTTGATGACTTCACCGATGGGTCCCCTCTTCCAGGTGCAGACCCCTCACGATTCTTAGCCTCCCTTTGTCCTGTTTAGTATGGCGTTTCAGAACAATCTCCTCTAACATTCACGAGTCTTAATGTCTTTTTAAACAGTTCACTGCAGACACCCCTCTTCCGGGTTCACTTTCATCAACACAATGTTCCTTGGGAATTTGGACATGGGGCGTCATTACAACCTTTGCGGAATGGGTTAACAGGCTCCGCTAATGCAGGCGGACCCGTTAAACCCATTCCGCAAGATTATGAGGTCCCCTCGCGGGACCCGGTAACCGGGTCCCGGGAGGGGACCAGGGAGCAAACAACGGGGCGGTCATAATCGGCCCGTTGTTAGCTCCCGCTCCCATTCCCATTGAGACCTATGGGGACTCAAATGGGAATGGGGAAGGTCTGGGCCCGGGTTCCCAGAGGGAGGAATTACCGGGCCCTCCAAACTCGGAACCCATTTAGGGAACCCGAACCCGGTTTTGGAGGCAGCCATGGCGCCAATAGCGCCATGGCTACCGCCAAACCCGTAATGAGGCCCATCGTCTCTCTTTATTGGTATCACTCCATTGTACCATTGACTTCTGCTGCAACACACTTGGGCTATTGTTTGCGGTTTTACCATTCCTTCCACAGATGTCTTGCTGGTCTGGGTCGGAAAGGGCAAGGTTGCTTCTCTCCTTGTCAGCCTTTTGGTTCTTGCCGCCTTTCTCCTCCTCTTGAACTGCCAGGTTTGGATAGCTCTCTCGTCGTGGTGTCTGCCTTGCTTGTATTGTGCTCTCGTGCTCCACCTTTTATCCCTGTGCTGAAGGGAAATAGCTGTCAGGTGTGTGTGATTCTGGTCAATTGCCTGACTTTGCCCAACCCTTGTATTGGGACATGTCAGGTAAATGGCTCTGTTGCTAGTCTGTTGTCTTTCGTGGTGTGCGAAAGTGTTCATGTGGGGAAAATGGGGGGCAATGTTTCTGAATGTCATACGTGGTAGGATGGGAAAAAGGTGTTGGAAAAAGGGGGATACTGCATCTCACCCATACGTGACCCACTTCCACTCCCAGAGGAGCCCCCCATCCTGGTGATCCTCCTTCACTGGTCCACCCCCAGGAACTGGATCCAATAGCGATAGCCGTGTCTTGGCCATCTGGATGACAGATCCCGGGGACTAGATAGGGAGACAACTTCAGATTTCTCACATACCCTTCCTCCATGCGATGTAGCCACATTTGTTTCACAGGTGAACCTGGAAAGAAAATCTACATTTCCCTGGTCTTTTCGTTTTCTGTGTTCCACATTGAAACAATATGGTTGTAGGTCTAGAAACCATTGCATGACCCGAGGGTTGGAGTCTTTGCATTGGCTAATCCAAACTAGGGGTGAGTGGTCGGTAACAAGCGTGAATTTTCGTCTCAATAGGTAGTACATAAGATGGATAATGGCCCACTTGATGGCCAGGGCCTCTAGTTCCAACACAGAGTAAGTTTTCTCATTTGGGAACAGCTTGTGACTAGTGAATAGTATGGGGTGTTCCAATAACATCGCAAACCCAGGAGTAGGAAGAGAAGGAATTGCCACAGTTAGACCAGCTTTCTATAGAGGGGACAGTACAACTGGAGAGAAGGGGAGTAGAACCCAAAGTCTATTAAAGGTTCCCACTCAGCTCTTTGAATGAGAGGCAGCTACAGCCCGCAGAGGGCTTTATCTCAGACCCTTACAAAAGTCAGAGAGCAACAAAGGCTGATTTCTACAAGCCTACTGGAGGCTACATCCCAGGCTGGAGGAGAAAGCCATAACCTGTTGAGGGCAAGTAGAGAGAGATCAGTGCCTATAAAGGCAAGGAGGAGTAACAATTGCTTGTAGGTAGCGGTTGCTACACCAAGGAGGCAAACTATGGCCCAAAGAAGCGACAGGCTCTGCAGATAGAGGAGGACCATGGGAAATCAAGAATTGCTGGGTGTATTTTGCATGATACTGTGAGTGAATCAAGATATGAACGTGGCATAGCTTTGACTTTTTGAGTAGGGGACCTGTACTTGGTCACTAGATCCTTAAGAGTAGGCCCTACAGCCTGTTAAATTCTCCACCCTGACACTTTAGGTTCGCTGTCCTTCCTGAAATGTAATGGGAACCCACATAACCTATAAATGTTTATCCGTTCTCTGTGATACGAGTGTTAAGTTGATTTCATGTTGTCAGATCAACCCAAATGAAGGATCCTCTCAGAGCCTTTGCTACGGCTGCTATAGTTTGTGTGGGCTCAAGCTCCTTGTACCTGGTTACATGGTCTATGACTATCAAGATTATTTGGCTTCCGGAAGTGGTAGGAAGGTCAAGGGGACTGATGATGTTAATAACTGACATCGTAACGGGCATCCCAAGCAAGGGAAATGCTACTGAGGACCCTTTTGACTGCCCTCCTGACTTAACAGACAGCTTTAAAGTTAAACATGTCTTTCGATGATGCTGTACCTGCAATCTCGTGGTGGGCCATTAGACATGGGTGATAGACCTCTCCAAAGTTTCATTACTATATGGTGGCCTTTCAAAGGCACATCATGGCTTTACTCTTACAGAAAGGGTCTCTGGCTCAGGTCTCTACTAGCCTCTGGTGTGAACCTTGCTCAAGGTCTATGGGTTGCTGTTCAGTAGCCTGCCCCCTAGTATATTCTGTTTGTCCCTTTTAGGTTGTGTGATGAAATCACTTGCCTGAACGTGGGGCCATCAATGGGTTGGTTCAAGGGGCCACCGGAGCTAGTGGATGCTGGAACTGCATAAGGTATAAAGGGATCCCAAGACCACATAAAGCGATCCCAAGACAGCACCAACTTTGTTCCCATAGAGGGCAGCCACAAGAGCACTTGCATCCTTGAAACCAAAACAGCAACCATGACCACTCAGGGTATCTGCCAAATGATCATGCACAAACCCACTACCCCAACAAACTCCCATAACCACTTAGGGTTGGTCACAGGACCGTTCATGCCCCCACTACCAGCACAACTTGCAACACAACAAAACTGGCAGTCATAGGGTCACTCACACCCCCACCACACCTAACAACACAAATGAGCACCACAAGGAGAGGGAGAAGCCTATGCCTCTTCAAGCGACTCCTTCTTATAAGGCAGATACTATCGGAGAGCCATTGTAGCTTCCCAGTCTGACCCATATACCCAGCACAAAAAATAAAGCCTCTCTCTTTAAGGGAGAAGGGTTGCAACATTTGAGACTTATTGTGAGGTTTCTCCAGCCCACTGGCCTGCAAGTGGCTCCCAAGACCAAGGAGACACTGATGCACAAATTCCCATCACCACGGCCACCATTCTTCTGTGCTGCTCCGATCCTGCTTCCACAGCACCTGGATACTGGCAGTTGCTCCTGGTGTAAGGGGGGCTTGCTGCCTTTGCTTCATTCTGTAGAGAAACAGATTTACACATCACTCATGAAGCCCACCCCCTCACCACCGTCATACTGGAAGAGCAGCAAGAAAGCACTGTGCATGACAACTGGTATCATCCCAATACTGTATCGGAGATATGAAAGACGTTATGATCTCAGACAACCATATCGAATGTACCCTCGAACTGAAGTGGTAGAAGGAAGTCTGCAGACACCACTGGACATAGAAGAACTATAAGCAAAGTCTGGCAGGTGTAAAGTAACGTCTTGAAGAAAAGAAACAAGGACGCACTGAAACAATATATGAAAACTCTGAAACAATATATGAAAACTCAAAGAAAAAGATGTGACTGAAGTAACAAAGTAACTGAACATGCAAATGCAAAGGAATCATATACACTGAGAAGAGCTGTGAGAAGAGATGCAGTAGATGTATATACACAGAAACGCAAGGTAGATGAGACATATGGAAGCTTGCTATAGTAGAAAATATAACACAGGTAAAGCAGCCATGTTGAGAAGGTGGACATTTGGTTTCATACAATAGTAAGCTAAAAACCCCAAGGGGAGAAACCAAGGCTGCAGAGCTGACAGGCACTGAAGTACAGATTCATGCAAGAACAAAGAATATTTATTTTGATTAGGATCAAGGATGCCACAGTAAGAAGCAATTGCAAGGTACAAAAGGAGTTGAAGAGGATAAGCCATCTACATAAGACATATTTCTCGTAGATTAGGCAAAGGAGTAAACATTTCCGAGTGCCAGGTATTGGACAATTAAAGATGCAGAAAGATGGAGCAACCAAGTCTCTAGAGGCTAAGAAGAGTAATAGCACCCAGTATAATTGAATCAAATAGCACTAGACAAAAGGAAATCATGGTCTCCTCAAATGTGCTGCAAGACCAGAAAACAAGGCCTATCCATGATGCTCCAGGCGAAAGATAGCAATGTACCTTCTTTCCCTTTAAGGTTCTGGAGAAGAGAACAGTCAGCAAGGTCAACTACAAAGAAGAGGCAATTGTCTGACATTGTTCTCCACACCTGGAATTTCGTTTTGCTTATGTGCTGCTAACGAGTCAAATGTCCAAGGTTGGAAGAGAGTGCCAGCCAATCAGGATGACCTATGTGATGGTGGACCGCTGCTGTTATTGTACTATTATATGTATTACACGTAGTTAGAGGTAGTTCAGTGCATGCATACCAGATTTGGGGCTGCCAATAATATTACTAACAGCTAAATAAGCTACAGGTATATATGTTCTGTTAACCAATCCTTTCGCCTAATAGGTTTTTACTATTTGCCACGTAGGATGATGTCATGGCTGATGTATATTGAGGTATAAAGCCTTTGTGTTACTGAAATGTATTTGAGAGTGCATAAGCTGCGGCTTGTTGTGCTGGCCAAATTTCGCTACTATATTGAATTGAAAATAAAGTACTTTGCCATATTCTTTGAGTCTGTCTGGTTATTTGGACCTGAAATCAGTTATTATGGTAATCCCATCTAGCACTTGATATGCTCCAGGTGCTGATGCACATTTTGGTAGCGGTGCGGATGGTTCAAGATCAAGACCCTCGGATCCTTGATGTCTTCCAGCATAAGCCGGAAGGCTGCAGAGTTTCCTGTGGAGAGCGGGAGAAAAACCACATGTGACCAGAGACCGTTGGCAGGTGCATCTTTGAAGACATTCCTGTCCAGTCCCCACAGGTGCCCCGCGAACGGAAGGCGAAGTGGTTGATTGTGGAAGAGTCGATACCGAATGGCTCACGCAGACAGTCGAAAGTGGCAAATAAAAGGGGAGTGGTCATATTGTATGTTTATATATAGTGGGGAATGAAAAAGGATTTGATTAAGGAGAGATACCTTGTTTCTTAATCTCAATGAGAATAGAAGGGACCGCATCAAACTCTGCAACAGAGTATTATGTAAGGGATTCCTGCAGGTAAGCCTATAAAGGATGCGCGACACACTCCAAAATGGAAGATAAGATACTTTTACTAGAGACAGTAAAGAAGACGATCGTAAAAAGTGTGTGCACATTTTGTTTGGGGTTGTAAAAATATTAGTGTAAAAAGTGGACGTGTTTTATATTAGTTGTGATAATACAGGTTGAAACTATAGAGCGTTAGTAATACATTCGATTGATTATTAGACCCTAAAAAACAACAGATTGGCACCAATCAATGAATCATAGGAGGACACTAGTGGAAAAAAATAGAGTAAAATAAGATTCTTAGCTTATCAATAATAAAAACGAGAGCATATGAATTGATAGAACCATAAACAAAGAAGTAAAAAGAATATTATTGTGTAAGCTTGAAAATGGTTTGGAGAATTGTTTTTAGAAATGGCCGGTGATTGATGGTGCTTGCTTGAATTGATAGTTGTGGTATTGACAGTTAAAAAACGACTTGTCCTTATACGGGACACTCCTCTTTTACACTTATGCAAAACATTACCGAGCTACACCCCCAAGATTAGGAAATACCATGCTGAGTCGATACAAGGCATGGCTGACAAAATGTTCATGCATTGGCCGCAAGAAGGTTCACTATCGAGAACAGTATTGCAACACAAGACAACATACTTAGATGCTGCATACTCAGGGAAGAAGTTACAGAAAAGGTTAGCTGTTTTGGAGCTATGAAAAATGTACCAGATCGAGCGAGAAGATCCACCCGAGAAGGAGTGGATGTTTAATCAGCATAAAGAGGAGGAGGTGACGCCCCTGGCTCCTCTTTTTCCTACTAAGAACAATTGTACAACTGAAGACAAACAGGGAATGTATCCTTTAAAGGAGTTAAAAGCAGCAACGGGGTATGTTAATCCAAAATACGCATTCCCCGCTTATAATAGTGAAGACAATATAGAAGAAAGCAAAGGTGAAGAATGTAAATATATGTCTACACACGATGAACATAAAGAGCGTGATGAAAGAAGGGACAGGCAGATAGAGATGATGAAGTAGATCACATTGTTAATAGATGTATAATACCAATCGAAGCACGAGAACGATGGGAAGAAGAGAGAGGGTCACAACATCCCGGCAGGGAGCTGAAAGGGATACCAAGAATACAGACATGGGCTGATGAGCATGAGGCAGAAGGCATAGGGAGAAGGATTGGGGTCTATATAGGCAAATGAGGCAGAAAGATTGTTACAAGACCAGAGGGAGCATTGCATGATCTCCACCGAAAAAGAAACAGGAGATAGATTGGATGTATGGACAAGCATAGAACATTGTCATGAAGCAGACTAGATCTTGATGACGAGGAAAGGGATAATAGTCATACAAGTTGGGGCATAATGATGTCAGATGAAGAAAGGGAAGAAACCGAGACAGAGCATGAAGAGAAGGCGCACACGGTTTTTCGATAGATCCAGATGTAGGAAGAGGAGTAAAGTGGTCGGATTTAGAAGAGCCAAAAGAAAAAATGCCAGAAGCTATACTATATTCTGAACGACCACAAGCACAGTGGCACAGTGCAGGGATATATCCCTGCCTTATGTAAGTAGATGGAACAACGTGAAGCACATTGCAGTGCTCAGAGAAGAACACAGGCCAAGATGGCTGCCCCGACACCTCTGACAACCAGGATGCCGCATTGATATCCAAGGAAGCCACAGATGATTGCCAGCACCCGATTACAGCCAAGCACCTGAGCCGAGCCGGAAGTCAGAGCCGGCTATTCATCAAGGTCATGACCTAAGGCCACAGATGCTCTCTGTGGCTCCGCTGCGATTCAAAGCTGCTGTGTGATACCTGAACCTAGTGGAACAACGTGAAGCACACTGCGGTGCTCAGAGAAAAACCCGGGCCAAGGTGGCCACCCCGAAACCTCCTACAACCTGGATGCCGCATTGGTCTTCAAGGAAGCAATGGATGATTGGCCAACACCCCGTTACAGCCCAGCACCTGACCCGAGCCGGAAGGCTGAGCAAGCCATTCATCAAGGCCATGAACTAAGGCCAGGGCTGCTCTCTGCAGCGCTTCGCTGCTCGCCGCAATAGCCGAGGACCGAGCTAAACCCGACTCCGTCCAGATGTGGCCGAAAGGTAAGCCCACCATGTGCATCTGTATGGCAGGCACCTTTGCCTTTTTCCAGGGTGTACTTGCGCCCCTCTTCTGCCCCTGCCACTACCCATTACCATGCTCCAGCCCTTTCCCCCCCCCTACAGTCACAACAGGCCCCTTCATAGTGGGGTCCCACCAGCAACGTGTGAGCGCCAACACACACACCTATCACTGACACGTACGCAAGCAGCCCACCAGCGCCAAGGCCCAAACTCACCACAGCGCTCAAAAGGGAAAACCCTCTAGCCAACTCATAGCAAGCCACCACAACGTACAATAACTATTACCCCAGTCTCCACGGCATCCAGAAATACCAGGCTTGCATACAGAACAGCCAAAACCAGCCCCTCCCACCTAGTCTGGATAGAAGGGTGGGCCACCTGAGCCTCAGATCGCACTCCAACCTTGTGCACACCACAAAGATCTTGCCCCTAGGGTTAGCTCTACCAGATGCTATTAATCACTGTTTTAGGGAAAATGAATTACCTTACACTGCAACAAACAGCTCTCACCACTCAAACACCGCCTATTCTCCCCAAGCCAAGACTCCTCCACCCAGCAGGACCCGGGCCTTGCAAATGCCAGTGACTAGTTTGGACCTGATACCACCTGAGCCTAAAGCAATCTCACCCTGCCCCTTACTCAAAGGAGCCCTCATCAATGCCAGATTGATCCCTGCCCATGCCCTCAATAGTAACGACCTAATCACTTCCCAAAACCTAGACCTGCTAGCCATCACCGAAACCTGGCTCAAGCAAACCTCTGGCCCAGCCCTATCCCTAGCTCTCCCCGAAGGCTTCACTATTTTGAGACACGGCAGATCAGGCATGAGGGATGGAGGCATAGCATTCATCTTCATAGACTCCCTCCGCATTACACCTATTGACAGGCTTATGGATGGGAACTGTGAGCTTCTCTCTATGAAGCTCACCTCATTACACTCAAATTGTACCACGATCCATATCATCTATCGACCCCCTGGTCCTAGCATAGCCTTTGAGGCAGACCTCATGCACATGATAGGGGGGAACATCAAACCGACATCTAGAATCATACTCCTGGGGCACCTCAACCTAGGCCTCAATGACCCCTGTAACGCAACTGCCACCTCCGTAGTCAAAGCACTATCAGACTTGTGGCTGAAATACTGTGTCACTAGCTCTACCACATTGAAGGCAGAACCCTTGACTGGATAGCCGACCCAAACAGCCAAATAACCATCATAGCCAACGCCCCATGCCCCTGGTCATACCACCACACCATCTGCTTCACCTCTCCTCAGCAGAAACACCAGACCCCTAGACTGGTCACAGAGCACCCGGAAGATATCCAAAGAAACCATCTCCCCCTTCCTCACTCCGCTCTGCCCAGAACTTGTCAAGTCAACAGATCCAAATATATTAGTGGATATCTTCACCAGCACTCTAACTAATGTGTTAAACGTGGTAGTTCCACTACTTCTAAGGAAAGTCAAACCAGCTAGCCGTGTCAACTCAGGGTTCACCAAAGACCTCCAGGCTCTGCACAATAGAAAAAGACAAGCTGAAGCTTATGGAAGAAAATCGCCTTCAGCTACCTCCAAATCTCCATTCAACAGGATAGCTATTGAATACAAGCAGGCTATTCTTACTACAAGAGCAAATTCTTACAACAAAAGAATTGCTAATGCCAACTCTAACTCTCAGGAAATATTTAAAATTCTTAGGGAATTAAAATAATCCTCTCCCCCCCCCCCCCGCCACCATCTCCAAAGACGAGATCTGAGGCTGTAAGATCCAAGATGCCATGCGTCTGAAAATCGCACCCTCCAGCAGAAAATCAAGGCTAAACAAGCACTGACTAAAGTACTTCCCCAAACTACTACCGCCCCATTACACTAAATCAGTTAGCCATGTTCAAAGACGAGTGAAAACCCACGCTATTCCTCCTTCTAGACCTCTCAGCCGCCTTTGAACTGGTGAACCACAATACCCTATGCCACCACCTCACAGATGCGGCTTACTCCTCACCCGAAGCAACATCATGGGTAGCATTTTTCCAGAGTGTTCACCGACCTGGCCAGCACACCACCCATGCCTACCCTCTGTGGCGTCCCACAAGGCTCCTGCATCTCCCTAACCCTCTACAACATTTTCACTAAACCCTTCTTCAACCACTTTGACAACATCAGCATTTCCTCCATGAATTATGCCGATGACACCCAAATCCTTCTCCCACTGTCAGGCAACTACAAGGAAGACTCCCTCGCCGTTAACAGTGTATACTCAATGATTCAAGTCTGGATGGCAAAGAACTACTTGTGCCTAAATGACGATAAGACTGAGATCTTACTTGTGGTATCTCCAGCCCTGCTCAAAACCCTGGACCCCCAATTCTCTGCTTTCACCATTGATGGGATATGGTTTCCCATCTCTACGTCAGTAAAAACACTGCACATCCACCTAGATGCCCCTCTCTACCCCACCAAACAGGTGAACGCTATTGCCTCGTCAGCAGCATATACAGCCAAACTGATCAACGCTGCCAGACACTTCCTGTCACTGCCCAGCTGCCTCACAATCGCCAAATCAATCACTGGAGCCAGATTGGACTATTGTAATGCTCTACTTGCAGGAACCTCCAAACAGAACTTAAACAAACTGCAGACAATCCAGAACAATGCCCTAAGAGCCGCACTCAACATTCCGAGGAGAGACCACATCTCCGCCATGAGAAAAAAAGTGCACTGCTGCCCTATTGGAGAAAGGATCATCTTTAAAATCCTTTCAATCACACACAAATACATATCGAACACTGTGCTCCAGTATTTATTGCCAAAAATCGTGAAATCCTTAACAGACCTGTCAGAACCATGCACACCCACCATCTGTCCTTACCAAGAGTAAAAAGAGCCAGAGGAGGAGGCTCTAGCTTCCCTACGGTGGCAGCAATCAATTGGAATACCCCCCACCTGAACTGAGAGCAGAAACCTCCTATTGGCCATTCCGCAAAGCCCTAAAAACCTGGCTATTCACCTAAGATGCTTCCTGTCAAACAGATCTAGGCCAAGACTGATCATTAGGCTGGTCGCTTACCTTCATACACCCACCTGAACCCAGACCGGTGTCCTTGGTCTAACCCTCTGGCATAAGCTGCTTCCTCTGATGCTTGTATGTAACTGGTTCCACAATATCGTCCTGATGCCTGAGGGCTGAGACGCTTTACAAATAAAAAATAAATAAATAATAAATAAAATTAAGATTATTACCAGGACAAAGACGAACTGGGCAAAACTAGTGCCACCTGGAAGACAAGGAGCTTAGGTGGATATGATTGTGGACCAGGATTTACACGATTCCTGTTATTAGAGAAAGGGGGAGGACGACCACAATATATACACCACAAATGGATAAAGAAAATTTGAAATGTAAATTACCTAGTTTGACTGCTGGTGTGGGAAAATTGATCTATGAGTTAGAAAGAATGACTGCGGAATGATGTTAGCAGTCAGTGATGTAAAAGGCCTACTTGCAGCCATCTTAGGAGAGAGCTAATGACATTTGGAGATGAGCAGTATATGTGAGTGTGACAGCACAAAACACGTCACATGATCGGGCACCATTTAAGAATTGTAGAGCAGATATAAGGAGTGCGCTTAGAGTACATTATCCTGACACATCAGACATGGGTGCAATCATGACACGGAAAATGGGTGAGGACGAAAATCATGTTGCTTTTATTCTGAAAATTCAAGAACGTTGGCGTTTTGAGATGAGGGAACCATGGGATAAAACAGTAGCATTATTTGATCAAGGACTGCCTGAGTCAATGCAACTGCAAATGAAGAAACAGGTAGGAATAGAAGCCTAGCCATGGGCAGAAATACAGTTGACTACTGTACACCATTGTCGATTGTTACAAGAGAAGAATAAGAAAAAAGCTGAGAATAGAAAGCAGGAGGAAGCATAGTTGGTTCAGAAAGAATTAGTGAAGTTTGCTTTAGAAGGAGCACTATTGACAAGTGGTGAAGTTGTGGCTACGCAAGAATTACAGCCAGCACAGCCAAGCAATGCATGGTACCCTATAGATCAAGGTGGGTAAAATTGTTGGCCACGAGGTAGAGGGAATGGACCTAGAGGATGAGGCAGATTTCAAAACCCTCAAGGGGCAGGAGGATTTAATGGAGGACACCCACAGCAATGTTGGAACTATGGGAGGACAGGACATATAGCCCACACATATAGAAGTAGAGGGAATATGCAACAGAAATGGCAAGCTCCAAGAGGGGGGATTGGCTATTCTCCACATTATAATACACGCTGCAGGAGTATTATGCAAAAGATCACACGCAGTATCAGACATGCCCACCACAAACACAGCATATCCTTTTGTGAACACAATTGCCACAAGGGGAACCACAGCAAGTGCCTATGCAAACACAACAAGTGCAGACACAACAACCACAGTATGCTTCGATGCAACAAGCAACAAGCAACAGTGCCACAATGGAAGGCAAATGCAGAAGGCTAACAAGTGCCCACACCCAGGATAGGTAGTGCAACAGTAGTGGGAGGAAATCCTTTTACAGGTACAGGGATGAATTTATATCTGTATGCCCTCAATGAAGCCCGATTGATCCTGATGGTTAAGTTCAGGAAGAAGCCCTTCTAGCCTATTCGCCAATATCTTAGTGAAAATGTTTGCGTCGATGTTAATGAGGGCTATCGGTCTATAGGAGGATCTTTCTTAGAGGTTTTTCCCCGGTTTCCGAATTAAAGAGATTTTGGCCTCTTTCATAGAAGGGATTATTTCTCCTGTTGCTTTAAATGTGTTAAAGAGATAGGTTAGGTGTGACACCAGTTGCCCGGCAAATTGTTTGTAAAAGGCTGCCGAGAAGCCGGCAGGGCCAGGCGCTTTACTCCAGGAAAGCTGTCTTATCACCCCTCTCACCTCGTCTTCCGTAATGTTCTGGTTCAGAATTTCTTGAGCCTCACGCCCAATCGCTGGGAGCTGAACTTTATCTAAGAAGAGCTCTTGTTGGCTACAGTGGGGGTTTTGAGACTCATAAAGAGATTCATAATACTCTGTCATGACTTCTTGAAGGTCCTCCAAATGAGTGACTCTATCACCATTCCCCGTAAGTAGGGCCGTAATGGTGTTCCTGGAGTCTGCTCCCCTGAGAAGCCGCGCCAGGAGGGTGCCCGTCTTGTTAGTCTTGGCATAAAATTTCTGCCTCACTGAAAGGAGAGCTCCTTCTGCCTTTTTAGTCCTAAGCAAATTTAATTGGCCCACCGCCCTTCTATAATCCCTATGATTGCCTCTGCTAGGGGTCTCGATGGCTTTCCCTCTCGCCAATTCTACTTCCCTTTCGAACTGGGTCTCCAGGAGTGCCAACTGCTTGCTGTTTTGCGCTTTGGCTGCTATATTTTCAACCTGTATAGTGGCTTTGAATGCATCCCAATGAATACCCTTGTTGAGAACACCTGACACATTTTTGTTTAGGCCACAAATACCTATGGATGACAAGGAAGGTGTCATGATCACTGCTTCCAAGGAGTCAGGACCAGCCCAACGTCCTTGGAAGCAGGCCCCTAACCTTAATCCTAGGCACCAGCCGGTCCCCACTGGGACCTTTTGGACCTTGTCCTGGCGCCGGTGGCGCCAGGCTCATCAATGCCATCGGTCCCGGCACTGGAAGCGCCGGGCTCATAATCTATATGAATATGCTTGGGTGGACTTACCTGCAGCAGACCATGCTGCTTACTTACCAGCTGCATAGGAATCCTCAGTAAGCCGGAACTACTTTCTTACCTGGGTGGGACAAGCTCCACTCCCTGGATACAACACTGGAACTCTTCTGGAACAGGAACTCTTATCTTACCTAGGCGGGGCCGTGGAGGAAGACGCCTCAGCACTCCAAGGCTATTTAAACCACACCCGATTGATGAAACGTGCTTCGCGTTATTCTGCATCTGCAGCAGAACGCTCACCGAGTCTGTTCCAGCTTTTCTTCTATCCGGGCCCGAACCTGCAAGAATAATACTTACCATTCCTGCATCCAGTCTTCAGCAGAACTTGCAAGAACAATACTTACCATCCCCGCATCCAGTCTTCAGCAGCACCTGCAAAATAAGAAACTACAGGTTAGCACGGCAACCTTCATACGAAGCGCATTACTCACCTGATTCATCGGCAGCGCCCATTTCATCACGCTGCATCTCCGCCTGTGAAAACAAAGGCATAGTTATTTCTTACCGGCACTCTGGGTCTCCAACGCTGCAATCCGGACCTGAAAGACAAAGGAGAGACATTAGACAGGTATTTACTTACGCCCATCGCGCTTGCCATAATAGGACGCCTGCAAATACTCCGGCGTTTTCCAGCATCTCTTCAGCACGAACCCGCAGCTGCAAGAGAAAAGAAACAGTTAGAGCGCTTGCATTTACTCACGCATTCGAAGCGCTTCATTCCCATTCCAAGGCTCTGGCTCCAGCTTCGGCTCCCTTCACACCATCTTCTGTCTCCAGAGCCCTGCAAAACAAATAGGAGAAAGCATTATACCAAACCCTGATCTACATAAAGGTGCCCTCGCACCTAAAGACTTTAAGGACAAAAGGTGTCCAGAAACTCACCGCTCGTGCAGTTAACGGCGGTAGCGATCCTCTGATGTTAAGAGGCCTACGTTTTACCCAGTGAAGGAACTGGCAACGGCACCCTGCACCAGACGCAGATGGAGAGCCCAGCATTCACCTATCTAAGGTGAGCACGTTGACCTGGGGGATTCTATGGGGAAGCTGGGAATAGAGAGAGAGAGAGAGAGAGACACTCAACTGCCCAGATCATTAACCCCCATATTCTCTCACCTGCAGAAATCTCACCCTTCGAGTTCGACACACAGTGCGAAGAGGCTCAGCCCCAGAAGCCAACCGAGTCCTGCACATCACCTTTCGAGTCACAGACACCTTCCTGCCTAGACCAGCGCCTCCGTGGGAATCAGGTGAGCGTTACAGAACGCGAAGCCCACCGCAAAATTCCTACCCAGGCGCAATGGAAACCTCGGACACTGATCATTTGGCCCAATTGCTTGGGGAATTAAGAGCAGAAGTACATGCAGCTCGTCAGGAAACAAACTCACTAAGAAGAGAGCTGATAATATCCAAGGAGCGAACAGAGGATCTCGCTAGGCAATTGCTACAAACGCAGGCAGGACAGACACCTTTGCCCGCTCCAGGAGGAAGTTATCCTTCAGGATCCTCAAATCCTGTGCAAATCAATCTACCTGGTAATGTGCCCTTGGCTCCGCCCAAACGCTTTTCCGGTGACCCAAAGAAGTTTGCAGTGTTTATTAACCAGTGCCGCCTACACTTTTTATGTCGACCAGCTGCCTTCCCAACTGATCAGACCAAGGTGGCTTTCGTACTTTCTTACCTCAGTGGCAGTGCCGCAGATTGGTCGATCCCTTTAGTCAATCAGAATGATCCGGTTCTTCATGATTTCCAGGCCTTCCAGTCCAGCATGGAGAAACTATTCGCAAGACATGCACAAGGGCAGGCCTTGGACAATGAACTCCTTTCATTACGGCAGGGTAATCAAGAACTCTTGACTTATATTGCTTCATTCAACAGACTTATAGTGGAAACCCAATGGCCTGAGGACAAAAGAATAACGCTTTTCTACAGAGGCCTGCGTGGAGAGCTCAAGGATGTGTTAGCTCAAGTTGCGAATCCTCCACAAGAATGTTCAGACTATATTGACTTAGTTGTTCAATTAGACCACAGATTACAGAACAGGAAGGCTGATCGTTCCAAATTTGACACCCGAGTGTTTTCTAAACCACAGACCTCTACTACGGGAGCTGACACCATGGAACCCATGCAAATAGGGGGCATGAAAGGACCTTTAACCCAAAAGGAGCGGGAAAGAAGAAGACAGCTGCAATTATGCCTCTATTGTGGAAACTCGGGGCACTTTCTTCGAGACTGTCCAGTGAAACCAGCTAAGAAGGCTGTAGGAGCCGCAGATACCAGTGCCACAAATTCTGAACAGGGAAACGACCTAGCCCGACAAGTGTAGAGGTCCTCTTGCCGAGCGTTAAAATCTGTCCAGTGACCTCGCATTTCGTGGTGCCTATGGTCCTCATTAGCCCTGAACGTCCGGATCGTTTGCATGCAATTGAAGCTTACATCGACAGGGGAGCAATCGGTAATTATGTGGATCGTGAAATGGCATCAAGGATGAATCTACCTCTTGTCCCTAAGGCAGTAAAAGACGTCATTACTACAGTGGATGGCACGGAGATAGCCTCCGGACCAGTAACGCACGCCACCCAAGAAGTGACGTTAGTGAGCCAAGATGGACACCGGGAGAAAATCGTGTTCGATGTGATCAAGGCCCCTCAGTTCCAGATCATTCTGGGAATTCCTTGGTTAGAGAAGCACAATCCTCGGATCGATTGGCGAGCAAAGACGGTTCAGTTTCCAGAATGTTTGATCACTTGTTATTCTCGGCCTGATGTCTCATTGGCGGCAATCTCTTCTGAGGTTCCCAAATTACCTCCCGAATACCAGGAATTCCAAGACGTCTTTCGGAAGGACCAAGCTAACACCCTGCCTCCTCATAGGTCTTACGACTGTCAAATAGATCTGATACCTGGAACAACTCCTACTTGCAGTAGGATTTATGCCCTCACCGAGCCAGAGAATCTTCACCTCAGACAATATCTGGACCAATACCTAGCTAACGGGTTTATTCGTCCTTCAAAATCTCCACCTTCCTTGGCTTTGTTCTTCGTTCCGAAAAAGGAAGGAGACCTTAGGACTTGTATAGATCACCGCGCCCTGAATCAGATCACCATTAAAAACAGATACCCGTTACCTTTGATCCCTGAACTCCTGGACCAAGTCAAAGACGCATGTATATATACAAAGTTGGATCTCAGAGGAGCCTACCATTTGGTACGAATAAAGGAGGGCGATGAATGGAAGATGGCCTTCCGCACCAAGTATGGGCTATTTGAGTATCAAGTTATGCCCTTTGGACTTTGTAACGCTCCGGCCGCCTTCCAGTATTTTATGAACGATGTCCTTAGAGAACTCATCGATGTATGTGTTGTTGTCAACATTGATGACATCCTCGTCTATTCATTATCTGAAGAGGAACATCAGAAACATGTTAAAGAAGTCCTCGAGAGATTACGTCAACATAACCTTTTTGCTAAGCTTGAAAAATGCGTTTTCAACGTAACTGAAGTTGAGTTCCTGGGATTCATATTGTCCCCTAACGGAGTCCATATGGATTTGAGAAAAGTCGATGCGATCATTAAGTGGCCTTCACCAACCTCTGTAAAAGGAGTTCAAAGCATGTTAGGTTTCGCTAACTTTTACCGTAGATTCATTCCTGAATTCTCTCGAATTGTCCAACCCATCACCGCTCTGTTAAAGAAGAACAAACGTTTTGAGTGGTCTACCGAGGCAGAACAAGCCTTTCAGGACTTAAAAGTTAAATTTATTTCTGCACCTGTTCTAAAACATCCTCGTCCAGAACTCCCCTACATTGTGGAAACGGATGCTTCTAGTCTAGCTATGGGGGCAGTTTTATCACAAAGAGATCCGGTCACACACCAATTACATCCTGTAGCCTTTTGGTCTCGCAAATTCTCGGCTCCCGAGATCAACTATTCAATTACAGACAAGGAACTTTTAGCTATCAGATCGGCCTTTAAAGCCTGGCGGCATTATCTTTTGGGAGCCAGACACACAGTCACCGTAATGACAGATCACCGCAACTTACAATATCTAAAGACGGCCAAGGCTCAGTCTTCCAGGCAACTTCGCTGGGCTCTGTTTTTGGCTGAGTTTGACTTTATAATTACTTATCGACCAGGCAGTAAAAACGGAAAAGCAGATGCCCTCTCCCGGATGGGAATAGATGAACACTTGACCAATCCAGAACCAATACCCATAATTCCAGAACAAAGGATTTTGGGCTTGGTCAGCGCTCAATCCTTTGAAGACATCAAGACTACAGTCAAATCAATCCTAACTCCGGCCGAATTACAGGACTGGCAATTAAAGGGAAAAGAATTCACTGTGGATCAAGACCTTCCATATTTCCGAGGACGATTGTACTTGCCCAGTGAGAAAATACAAGAACAAGTGATCTCCTGTTATCACGACTCACTAATGGAGGGTCACCCAGGCATTACCAAAACCATGGAAAAGGTCAAAAGACATTTCTGGTGGCCATCATGGAAGAAGGATATTAGAGACTTTGTAATCTCCTGCGGTGTATGTGCCCAAAATAAAAGTCAGAAGGAGAAACCAGCCGGCCTCTTACATCCACTAGACATCCCTCCCTGTCCATGGCATACCCTGTTCATGGATTTCATCACGGACTTACCTCCATGCTCAGGGTATAATACCATTTTAGTAGTCGTGGATCTATTCTCCAAGATGGCTCACTTCATTCCCATGAAAGGCCTACCTACAGCTTCAGTATTGGCCCGAGAATTCTTAGAAAACATTGTTCGGCTACATGGTTTTCCCTCGGTTTTGGTCTCCGATAGGGGAAGTCAATTCATCTCCCACTTTTGGCGAAGTTGCTGTCGTTTAGCCGAAATTGATGTGAGACTTTCAACCAGTCACCATCCCCAAACTGACGGACAAACCGAGAGGACAAATCAAACTCTAGAGCAATATCTACGTTGCATGCTCCAACAAACTGAAAACCCTTGGAAGGACATTCTTTGGATCGTGGAGTACGCTTATAACAATTCGACTCATTCGGGAACCGGGAAGACTCCCTTCTTCTTATTATATGGACACCATCCTAGGACCTCGAACCTGGATCCTCCCCAAGAATTCGAAGCACCTGCTGTGGATCACTTGCACTCTGAGATCACTCGTGCTTTTAAGGAAGCCACTGCCCATCTGCAAAGAGCTAAAGCTCAATTCAAGAAAGGAGCAGATCAACACCGTAAAGAGGTCCCTCACTACGCAGTAGGAGATCAGGTCTGGTTATCCACTAAGCACCTGCCTCTAAAAGGACCCCGCACCTTCATTCCGAGATACCTTGGACCCTATCTCATCTCTGCTATAATTAATCCGGTAGCTGTCAAATTGGAATTACCTTTGCATATGAAAATACATCCAGTATTCCATGTCTCCTTACTAAAACCAGTACAACCAGAAACCCGATTGACCGAACTGTCATGATCTCTACTTCCAAAAGGTCTGGGTTTTCCCAACTCCCTTGGAAGCAGATCCATAACCCAGGTTCCGAGTGCCAACCAGTCCCAATTGGGACCTTTTGGACCCAGTCCTGGCGCCAGTGGCACCAGTCTCATAAATATGCCCAGTCCCAGCGCTGGAAGCGCCGGGCTCATAATGCTTGGGTGGACTTACCTGCAGCAGACCATGCTGCTTACTTGCCTGCCAGTTGAGTCTCTGATCCTCTTCTGTTTGGAACTACTTTTCCTGTTGGGTGGGGCAGGAGCCACTCCCTAGATTCAGAACACTGGAACTCTTCTGGAAAGCAGGAACTCTTTTCTTAGGCGTGGCTGTGGAAGGAGACACCTAAGCACTACAGGAGGCTATTTAAACCACACCCGATGGATGAATCTTGCTTTGCATTATTCTGCATCCTCAGCAGCAGAACGCTCATCGTGTCTTCTGCATCTGATCCTGGGCCTAAGGAAAAAGGCTTACCATTCTGAATCCAGTCTTCAGCAACGCCTATAAAGACAAGAAAGAACAGGTTAGCATTACGGTCTTCAGTGACAGCTCTTCACTTACCTGGTCCATCGGCTGTCACCAACGCCTCGTGCTGCATTCCGGCATCTGAAAGACAAAGGCTTACCTACTCTTCGTGCGCTCCGGAGGTCTTCACACTGCATTCCGGCATCTGAAAGACAAAAGCTTACCAACTCTTCGCACGCTCCGGAGGCCTTCGGCGCTGCATCCCGCATCTGAAAGACAAAACAAGGTGCGTTTAAAGACATTGGGGAACTTTAATATTCACGTGCCATTACTCCTTTCCACATCTAACCCAGTGGGTATTCCGGCACCCTGCAGCCGCCCCGAACTTGTACCTGCAAAATAAAAAGACAGTTAGAGCGCATCGTGAAGCAGGCAACAAGCGCTTACTTACGTGCTTCCAGGCGCTTCTATTCATCACACGGGCTCCATCTTCAACTCACTTCAGCCCGCCATCCGCATCGCCGGATCCCTGCAAAACAAGAGACATCATTACTAAAGACTTTAAAGACATTAGAATTACTCGAAACTTACCGTTCGTGCAGTAAACGACGGACAGCAGTCCTCTGAAGTCAAGAGGCCTGCTCCCCTTATCCAGTGAAGAAACTCGTTACAGCACCCTGCCTCGAGGCAGATGGAGAGCACGGCGTTCACTTACCTAAGACATCTTACCCTTCGAGCCAGACATACAGTGCACAGAGGTCCAGCCCAAAGAGCCAGCCGTGTGTTACACACCACCTTTGAAGATACGGTATACGCCCAGTCAAGACCGGCGCCTCTACGGGAATCAGGTGAGCGTTACACGAACTCCCAGAACCTGTTTTAGTAGATGGAGAACTCGAATTCGAAGTAAAGAACATCCTAGATTCCAAAATCTCCAAATCTAAATTATATTATCTGGTTGATTGGAAAGGATACGGCCCCCAGGAAAGGTCTTGGGAACCCTCAGAATATGTCCATGCACCTCGTCTGGTCAAGAAATTCCATCTGAATCACCCCGACAAACCAAAACCCCCAGAGAAGACACGCTTGGGAGGGGCCTTGAGGGGGGGTACTGTCATGATCACTGCTTCCAAGGAGTCAGGACCAGCCCAACGTCCTTGGAAGCAGGCCCCTAACCTTAATCCTAGGCACCAGCCGGTCCCCACTGGGACCTTTTGGACCTTGTCCTGGCGCCGGTGGCGCCAGGCTCATCAATGCCATCGGTCCCGGCACTGGAAGCGCCGGGCTCATAATCTATATGAATATGCTTGGGTGGACTTACCTGCAGCAGACCATGCTGCTTACTTACCAGCTGCATAGGAATCCTCAGTAAGCCGGAACTACTTTCTTACCTGGGTGGGGCAAGCTCCACTCCCTGGATACAACACTGGAACTCTTCTGGAACAGGAACTCTTTTCTTACCTAGGCGGGGCCGTGGAGGAAGACGCCTCAGCACTCCAAGGCTATTTAAACCACACCCGATTGATGAAACGTGCTTCGCGTTATTCTGCATCTGCAGCAGAACGCTCACCGAGTCTGTTCCAGCTTTTCTTCTATCCGGGCCCGAACCTGCAAGAATAATACTTACCATTCCTGCATCCAGTCTTCAGCAGAACTTGCAAGAACAATACTTACCATCCCCGCATCCAGTCTTCAGCAGCACCTGCAAAATAAGAAACTACAGGTTAGCACGGCAACCTTCATACGAAGCGCATTACTCACCTGATTCATCGGCAGCACCCATTTCATCACGCTGCATCTCCGCCTGTGAAAACAAAGGCATAGTTATTTCTTACCGGCACTCTGGGTCTCCAACGCTGCAATCCGGACCTGAAAGACAAAGGAGAGACATTAGACAGGTATTTACTTACGCCCATCGCGCTCGCCATAATAGGACGCCTGCAAATACTCCGGCGTTTCCAGCATCTCTTCAGCACGAACCCACAGCTGCAAGAGAAAAGAAACAGTTAGAGCGCTTGCATTTACTCACGCATTCCAAGCGCTTCATTCCCATTCCAAGGCTCTGGCTCCAGCTTCGGCTCCCTTCACACCATCTTCTGTCTCCAGAGCCCTGCAAAACAAATAGGAGAAAGCATTATACTAAACCCTGATCTACATAAAGGTGCCCTCGCACCTAAAGACTTTAAGGACAAAAGGTGTCCGGAAACTCACCGCTCGTGCAGTTAACGGCGGTAGCGATCCTCTGATGTTAAGAGGCCTATGTTTTACCCAGTGAAGGAACTGGCAACGGCACCCTGCACCAGACGCAGATGGAGAGCCCAGCATTCACCTATCTAAGGTGAGCACGTTGACCTGGGGGATTCTACGGGGAAGCTGGGAATAGAGAGAGAGAGAGAGAGAGAGACACTCAACTGCCCAGATCATTAACCCCCATATTCTCTCACCTGCAGAAATCTCACCCTTCGAGTTCGACACACAGTGCGAAGAGGCTCAGCCCCAGAATCCAACCGAGTCCTGCACATCACCTTTCGAGTCACAGACACCTTCCTGCCTAGACCAGCGCCTCCGTGGGAATCAGGTGAGCGTTACAGAAGGACAGGTTATCCCCTTAGAACTAGAAGCAGCAGTGTTAAGAGAGGAAAGGGGGGTTGTTCATGGGACAGATGATGAGGGAAGAGGATGGAGAGCAGTAATAGCTCTTGGTGAAGGATACAGACTAACAGATTTGACAGATGAAGAATTGTTTAGAGTGGATTATTCAGATGATGCATTAGTATTTTTCATACGTCTCACTTATTGGATTGAAGTTGAGAATAGGGAGATACCATTGAGAATGACATTGGTGAAAAAGAAACCATAATTTTTCCAGGAAGATTTAGAAAAGGTACCAATCATCTTATGGGCCAGCAGTCCATATGACGTGGGTCTATTGAGTGGAACAGGAGCAGTTAAAATAACACTCAAGCCAGGAGCAATTATGCCACCAGAAAAACAGTATCCCATCTCCAGGGAAGCAGACAAAGGCATATTTGAAACCATTTCTGCTTTAATAGAGCAGGGAATATTGGTACCAACAGAATCCCCATGTAACATAGCTGTGTATCTGGTGAAGAAAGCAACAGGGGGGGTCTTGGAGATTTATTCAGGATGTATGCCCTCTAAACAATATTCATGAAGATTCACAAGATTTGACTTCATTTTCATAAAGAAACCAGCGCTAGAAACATACAAGATTACTTCAGGGGTACTGTGGGTCGCCACCAATCTTTAATAGGGTTCTTCAGATGGACCTAGGTAACATGCAACTTGAGAGAACAATAATTCAGTATGTAGATGATATATCAGTATGCAATGATATCGAGGAAAGATGCGGAGAAGATTCAGTTCAACTAATGACAGCACTAGCAGAGAAAGGATACAAGGTAGACAAGGAGAAATTAGAGTATTGTCAGGAAGAGGTCCTGTATATAGGACAGTTAATTTCTCAAGAGGGGACAAAGGTGACACCTGGAAGAGCAGAGGTGATCATGAAAACGCCAACACCTCAGACAATAAGGGAAATACAACAATTTTTAGGCCTATGTAATTATGGCAGGGCCTGGGTTTTTGACTACAGTACATATATTCAACCACTTTTAAAAGGGCTCATGGAAGCCCAGATAGGTAAAAGTGAAATAACATTGACAGATGAGATGACTGGAGGATTCGAAGAATTAAAAAGGGCGATTTGTACAGCCCCTGTGTTAGGGATTCTGGATTATAATGAGGGGTTTTCCTTATTCTCACATTCAAACAGAGAAGTAATGACCACAGTCCTCACACAGAAGACATTAGGACATAGACATAAACCATTAGCTTACTATAGTGGAATTTTAGATCCAGTAATGAAAGGGCATTACCGTTGCGAACAAGCATTTGATGCTGCTGCTTTCACGATTGAGAAAACTGCAAGTATTCCAATGGGGTGTTCAATGACGTTATTCATTGAGCATTCCTTATTTGCCATTTTAGAGAAACACAAAAGCACATTGACCACACAAACAGCGCCATGGTACGAATTTATTAATTCAAACCCATTGATCAAAATTGTTAGCTGTAGAGTATTGAATCCAGCGACATTCATAGCAGAGCCAGTAGGAAAGGAGGGCTGTGCACATGACTGCACAATGCAGGGGTGTTGCTAGGGGGGCTAAGAGGGCTATAGCCCCTGATCTTTTGGTTGTAGCCCCGGATAGAATCTCAGGAGCTACAGCCAAAAGACTAGCTAGCCCCCAGTCCCAACAGTTCCGACATCAGCTTAGCCCCGGGTGTTTTCCAGACCTAGCAACTCCCCTGGCACAACGTATACTGAGCTTTATGACAATATTCTATATCTTAGATGGAATGGTCATCGGAGGAGGGGAAATTCTATTAATTGACGGTTCTTTGAAAATTTACGAAACAACAAGAGAAAGACATAGTGGGTTAGCAGTAGTAAAGTTAAACTGTGATGGTGAATTTGAAGTAGTAACAAGACTGTCTTCAAGTTGCTCAGCACAGGCTGCACAATTAGTGCTGCTAATCGCTGCACTCTAGAGATATGAGGATGAGGAAGTGGCTGTGTACTCTGACTCCGCCTATGTGACGTCAACTGTTCATGCAGGGTTGTCACGTTGGAAAAGGGGGGTTTACTCCACACATACGGCACACCAGTGCAACATGCGCCGCTATTGGACATCTTATTAAGGTACTAAAGCTTCCATTGACTATCGCCGTGCTGAAATACGCAGCCCATGCTACGAGAGCAGCCATGATTTCTCGCGGTAACGAAGTCGCAGATGTTGAAGTCAAAAGAGCATCATATTTCCCAAATATTTCAGATTTTGAAGTAGAAGATATTAAGTAAATGTCAGAACGCTGCATGCTAATAAAATAAGGTTTTGGTATAGATTATGCATTGTACAGTTAATTGAGCTGTACCACAATGAGCGAACACACAGCAACGAACCACAAATTACTCTTACACAAGTGCATATGAAAGATATCTATACATTTATTGTCGACCGGACCAATAGATACAAGTAAACTTTAGTTATGTGAAAACAGTTACCACACACAAAACTCTACTATACAGCATGTACACAATATGTTTCCTAATGCGACAAATGAGGAAAACACAGCCACAACCTGTAAAGAGAAGGGTTGGTTAACACACCAGGAGCTTTAGACAATTTTTTGGAGTCGTTCCATAACTTTCTTGTCCAGCCCTAAAAAGTGGGTGGCCTTAGGCTCAACAGTGCAGTAGTGCATCAAAGCGAATGATCGCGCCGGTGAAGCAAATCACGGGTCTTCTTGGGAAGGATGTACAAAGTCAGGAAGCAATGAAGATTTGGTTCCAACTATTCAAGTAGGATGTGCCTTTGGTGGCAGAACATTTTTCAAAAGGTGAGAATAGCTGGGGAGTGCATGCTAACCCAGCCAACATCGAATACCTTTATGGGATATTCGTGCGTAAAAGGCATCAATTGTGCCGGTGGGAAAACGTCAAGTGATGCAAGGACTTGATCCATATAGCCAACTGGAGCCATGGGTCTGCGATGACATCCTTTTTACCCCTTTTCATGAAACATATTGATCACGGGACACACATCCACTTCGTCCTAATATAAAAAAACATATACCTTATTGGAGTGACTTACTGCGCCTGATAAGGGGTGGCTATTTTTCTGAAGTCCAATTAAGGGATTACTATAACCATTCAACTGAGGCAGTCCAAGACTCCACTCTTAGTATAAGGCTGTACCACCTGAGTTCAGGGTAGTGTAGACAGAGCAGCCAGGCTTATTTTAGGAGGGAGAGAGGGCTGTAGAATCAATACAAATGAAATTTTAACACAAACAGTCTAAAGAAACACTGAAACACTATGCACTGTAAAAATAAATGGTTCATTTAAATACAAGTAGGCCCGGATAAATCTTGGGGGATACAAGTACTATCACATTATATATGACCACATTTATAAAAACACAACACTATGCTTGAAGGTACACAGACCAAAGCATATAACCTTTTTTGGAATACCTAACAGGAGTGCTTGGGAAGTCAAAACCAATAGTTACTTTTAGATTACTTTCAGTAATACCAGGGTAGTAGAGCCTATCAGTTGTACTGTGACGCTCAGCAAGAAATCACATAGTCATTTCAACTGGACAATATAGTTTTCTGAGCTAGTGAACACAGATACTAGGCACAGTACAAACCTAGAACTCTGATTCAGGAAAACACAGTTATTCTAGGGAGGTTGGACCTTGGGGTGTAATATTCAATTACAGTTGCTTTCCAGTTCACAGACTAAGGGAAGCAATAACTAACTTATTTTAGGATAACACAGTTACACTCATGCAAGTAAAACCTATACACATTTACAGGAGCTATTAGCAACTGAAAGGCGGGTATAACCTAAGACTCTTTTTGTATCCATCTAAAACAGACCAGGGAAAGCAAACCCCCAGTGTTGTACTTTATGAAAAACCCAAAGTAATTCTAGGAGGGTAAAACCCAAGTCAGACTTATTCCTGACAGGATAACAGCAAGTCAGTGGAAGCAAAACGAATACAATTATCCTAACAGGAATAGTAAAGTGAAACCAAAAGCATTACTTGTGTGGAAGAGGCACTACCAATTCACAGGTGAGTAAAATAACTTTATATCTATTTTCCAGAATGGCAAAACATGTAAGTAACGTTAAATGTGGAGTCCCTAGGGCAACCAGGCAACAGCAGGCATTTATTGCAAAAAAGTTGTCAAAGACGATACATTTTAAGAGACACTTTGGAGAGCCCAAAATATCACACCCATAAAAAGAGTAACATGTTCTGTGGGTGTGGAAAAAGGTTCCCACTCACAGAGGTATAAGAAACAAAAACCCACCAGTAAAGCTAAAAGTTCTGGGGTTGACACAGGTTAGGAAGATGTATTAATACTATGAAAATCTTACCTAACAGAGGCCATCGGCGCAAGTGCCATGAATTGCATGTGGGTATGGGGTTTGGGTCTAGCAGAGGGTTTGACAAATACTAAGCCTCAGTGTACCTTTCACAGATGGGGAATAGCCATTTACAAATCAGTCTTTCTCCCACCCAAATGGGCAGTTCAGCACTGAAGTGCTAGGGCAATTCTCTTTTGAACAATAGCACCCATAGCAACCACAGAGACATGTCTTCTAGACAGAAGGCCTGATCACGACTTGGCCGTTAGCGCCAGCAGTATTACCGCTGGCGGAAATAGCCTTACCGCCGAACTCCCCGGCGCTACTAGCGCCGGATCACAAGTTAGGCGGTAAAGTAATTCCCCATTCCCCATTGAGCCCATTCGGGAATTCCCCATTCTCCAGTGGGCTCAATAGGGAATTTTCGCGCTCTTACCGCCGGCAGATTTCCCGCCGGCGGTAATAGCGTGAATGTTCGGCGGATTTCCCCCCAGCTCAGAGCTGGGGCGAAATCCGCCAAAGCCCTGATTCGGCGGACCCTTAAATCTGACGGTATAAGCACTACCGCCGGATTTAAGGGTTACCGCCGAAGTCGTGATCAGGCCCAGAGGATAAGCAATATAAACAAAGTAAAGTTAAAAGATATACATTAATGCATCTTAAAGCCGATTATATCGGCGTTAATAAATATTTTGTAATACATTATCTAGCATTGAAATTGCAAGTGTAATAGCATTAGATTGTTTCTTTACAATGTCCAAACATTGGGGAACATATCAAAAATGTTATTGTGAGCAGATATTGAAGACAGCTACAAATCATTTAAATTTGGAAGTCAACCTTTCAACAAGTTCTGATTTTGGAGGACAAAGCTCGTTTGCAATGTTTTGTGGCATTGTATGTGTCCTGGGAACACATTCACGATCCATTCCATGAGTGTACATGGCCAAAACAGTTAATGTCAGATCTTTCATAAATTCAAAATCCATTTCCTGGTATATTGACTTGTCCACCAATTGTTTGCTTCGTTTTGTAAAGGCCCTGAGGTAACGAAGCATCCCGAATGTTCCTGAAGTTTTCCCTTATTCCCTCCCAATGTACTTTTTGTGCGCAAGTACAGCTAGTCTTGTTCTGGCCTCTACACCGGCTATGCCGAAATGCAACCTTTTGGGCCTGTACTTTAGGCACATATTATGGAACACCTCTAAATCTCCAGTATGACAGCATATGGTGAGTCCCTTCAGGTCTCTTGAAAGTGTTTTATCGTACACAATCTTCTCAAGTGCTTTGTGTGGAGGGGAACATGGCACCAACTACTTCTTCTTGCGTTCCTGCTCCTTCGATAAAGGTCCATGATCACATTCATGGAAATGTTGGTTTTCTGTCCATGAGTGTATGTTGGAACAATGGTGCATCAATGAGCGCCATTTAGCAAGTAGAACTTCTACAGATCCATCACAAGATTTGGAGCTCCACGAAAGATGGTTGCTGATAGAAAGAGACCACTTTAAAAGGTTTTCCAAACTCCTTTTGTTTACCAGCAGCTGTAATATTTTTTATTGATTGATTTGGCCACATGCCATACATCAAATTGATGCTGAATGTGTGGAAACTGCGCTCGCATGGCCTTGGCTATTGAAACGTGCCTGTCAGTGGCTATCAGGTCTATTTGCATTCCCCTGGATTCCAGATGTTCAATGGATTTAATGAAACCATGTTTCTCCATGGCCACAGACGATGTAGATTCAGACACCTGCATGATGACTGAACTCACAGTTTTTTTACTTTCCATATCTTGAAAGTGGTATGTGCAGTACTTAGCAGAAAATCCTGGACTGTCACACTGTCCGCCACCAGCTAGTCTGAAACGTTTGCCAGAGAATGTGCTGTTGATTGACATCTGTTTGAGTTTACAGGCATGACTAATAGCAGGGAATAAGAATTCCCTCTGATATTTGTAGAACTGGGTTTTAGCAAGGAACTCAAGTCCCACAAATTGACAGAAACTGGACATCTTACTGAAAGTCGATCCGCTGAACAGTAAAGCTGCTGAACAAAGTACATTTCCAGCAGGCACTTTTCCGAGCATCGGTTGAGCAGACCATGAAAATGTATTATGGAGGTGGACACAGCTGGCCTGGATTTTCAGGTTGGTGCCTTGTAATGCACGAGACACATTCACCAATGGCTCCCCGCTCTAGCAGGCAGCTGTCAAGTACAATGTATTTTTTATCCTTTAATAGCCAATCATCCTGCAGTACTGTGTTTTTTGACTCAACGATGGTGGACAATTCACCCAAACTAGGCAAACTGAAGTAGAGATCTTGAGCAAATTCCTCTTTCAATTGCGTAGAAGTTTCAGCCTCTGTTATTTCAGGCTATGATATTTCCAGATGCGTTGGAGGAACAGATAACATTGAATGTTTGTTGGGTGGAACATTTTTAGAGGGTGTAAATTGTGTCAAAGGGTCTGCGAGCAATTGCAATGCATCTTCATTGTATTCAGTTTCATCTGGTCGAGATTGCACAAAGTAGCAATGGCCATGGTAACTTTGTACGGTTCGCAGCTGAGATTCCATTCATTTTCCGGCCACTCGACATATGCATCACGAGTTTCAGTATTGACTGGAACACGCTGCGCCTCAAATAGTAGTTGCTCCATTGTGAAATCTGTTTGGCAAGCAACATCCTTGGTTTCAGTTGTTGTCTGAGTTTTCATACTCCTCTTCCTTCTGGGCCTCTACACAGATTTGTAGAAAAACATGCTCAATGTATAGCACACATACAGAAGATACGATTTTCCGACTAAAAACAGAATATCTCTAAAATATCTGCTTAAAAACTTCTCCAAAACAAACTGATTTGTTCTTTACCCTTGTTTTCCTAATTTGCTTCAAAACCGTGGCCTTCTCTTTGACGACCTCAACATCAGGCTGCAAAAAGAGCATTTTTATATGGTTTAAATCAAGCAAAATTAATTTCCACTTAAAAAAAACATATGTACATATATACACACACACACACAACCAACTTGACGGACTTCAAAACATTACAACATTATAAAAATGTATTGCCAACCAATGTGATACCCAATTGCATTTCATATTAGGATATGTATACCTCTGGTCCGTGTGCCTCTTCTAATTCCACATCTTGAGTACATTCCTTGGAGAGAATCATCATTTAAAAAAATTAAATGTCAATCGTACTGACATGTCAAATGTTTCATCGCACAGAGCACTTTCGCACAAAGTAGTTTAAAATGATTACAAACCATATACTGTAAGGTTGTTGCAACACAAATAGAACATTCATGTGAACATACCATCGAAAACAGTGTACGTAATTTGGTCATAATATACATTTCAGATTTCACCTGATAACCTTCCGAGATGACACATGGACTTGATCTGAGATCACCCTGCAAAACATAGTGATTATAACGTCGCCTTCAAAAGTAGTTTGCTTTGCAATGTTTCCTTTGTAATCTATTCTGCATTAGGTAGGAACTGTAACGTTAGAACCAAAATCAGAAAAGTTTGAAACAGTGAAAGGTTACATGCATATCCTTTGTAGGATTTACTTTCATTCTAGCCAGGAAACTGTAAGTACGCATAAATCATACTCTGGACGTATTGCAAAGGAGGAAGTGATTGTAGTTGAAGTTCCAACATCCCCCTATAACATAGTACTTGTTTTAATACGGATGAATAAGCAAAATGAAACTGAAGAAATTAGATGCAGAGAGACACCCATACATGCCACTTTGTGTAAATAACCAATACTATGCATAATAATGTTCAATATGTTGACATTTCAAGCATAACACATGCACGTATTGTTCATTCCGATATAATTACTTGATAGGCGAGTGAGGTTGATGCTGACTCCGGAAAAGTAATTGATGCAGAATCTTGCTCCTTCATTTTCAGTACATTGTCAGAAAATAGTAGAATGGAAAAGGTAAATTAGTATTAGAAATGTGGCCACATCCAATGCTCTAAAATATCACTTTGTGCAAGTCAGTAGGCTCACCATTGGGATACTAGACATGACGAGGGTCTGTGCTTCCATCAGTGTGCTCTACGTAAAGAAGAACATGTCAACCAACACATTTCGAAAACATTATGGGACCTTTAAAGGGCACTATATAGTTTTTACTGAGGGTCACATTTCACAGATTTATTAGAGGCTCCTGAAAGCAGGGATAAAGTATACTAAAGTGAAACATTTTAACATTCTGGTGATTATTTTAACTATGGAAACTTGAGTATTGCAACTTGGATGGAAATAAACACTGTAAACTCTAAACCGTTCATGAAGTTACCATTTCAATACACAACTTTAAATAAATTGAGAGATCATAGAGACTAGATATGTATACAGACCATCATCCTACATACCAACACACATGACAAATACATCGTCCACTACTCACCTGAGCAAGAGTGTGCCGAAATTCAGTCGGAATTGCATTTGCAAGCAATTTACAAAGAATTCTGGGTCGACGCTTTTTTGTGTACTTTGATTGTTCGTACATGTCATCGGTAAAGTGCAGGCTGCAGGCGCGGAATCGATTGGCCCTCACGTTTCCCAAGACAGCCTGGGCTCTACTTTCAATCTCGTCCACTGGAAATCTGCAATTTGTAATCCATCTTCTTAGTAAATCAATATCCTTCTGGAATATTTGCAGGACTGAGCCCTGAGTTTTGGCATGGCTCACAGACAGTAGCGTATTTAGGCTTTCTGCTGCCCTACGCCCAAATATGTGTATGCGCCCGCAACTTTACTCCACCTCTGCCAAACTCTGCACCTTCACCAGATTCTGGCCCTTCAACAAACTCTATCCACGTTGTCCAAACTACACCCATACAGCCCCATTGTGTCAGGGACAACGCTTTTGTCTTAGCAGCAAGGCAACGCAGCTAACACAGGTTCGAATCCCGATCCGGCACTTAGAAACCACTGGCTGGTATTAGGCATGTTATAAAAGAACAATTATAATTATGTTATTATTTTAGCTCCATAACATTATAAAGACGGTTTTAAGGTTGCAGGATTAGAAAGTTATAGCTTCCTCTCTAATAATTCAAGCCTGTCATCTGTCATCTTCTATGTTATGTTAATTGAAAGGGTGTTTTCAGATCTCTGTGGCCCAGGATTTGGAGAAGGCAGTGTGTTCTACAGTTCAGTGCACTAGAGGTAATTATTATGGCTAATTGTCTACTTTCGGTTAAACCCAAAAACAATCTTTTCGATGGAGTGATAAGAACATAAGCTATCTGCCAACTGGACACAAGTGAGAGAAGGTTGGAATGAGGAATTTTGGATTAAATGCTAATATCTGGTTTCTCTCACTAAATGCCGACTGTCCCTCTATAAGAAGCACCTAGACTGGTCTGTAATATTAATGCAACATAACTACATTTCTACCTCCAATGCCTTGGGCTAGAATGGCATTAAAATATGGCGAGTATAAACTCTGCCTAGGCATAAACACCTCAGTAGAGCAAAGGCAGTTGGGGAGGTTCTTGGAATCTTTGTCTGTGCATTCCCATGGAGGAGTGATGGATAAGGGTGTACCTGAACATTTGTAGCAGAACACTGCTCAATGGACAAAAACATATGTTGATTGCTGGGGCGGGGTCTTGAAGAGGGGAGTCTGGAGACACTGGGTCTGGGGAGGCCATGTGAACAATGGTCACAATGCAGAAGATCCCTTTTAGGTGTACATGGTGTTTGGCAGCTTGAGTGTACCCACCCACCCAGCCCCCTTAGGAGCGCAGGGTCATAGGTGCAAACTGACATTGATACTGGAGCAGGGACGGATGGGCATGAGGGGAGCGCCAAAGGCCCCGAAACACTGCTGAAGGGACACAAAACTATGTTGATTGCTGGGGCAGGATCTTGACGAGGGGAGTCTGGAGACAATGGGTCTGGGGAGGCCATATGAACAATGGTCACCATGTGGAAGATCCCTTTGAGGTGTACAGGTGTTTGGCTACTTGAGTGTTCCCACCCAACCAGCTTTCTTGGGAGCGTACAGTCACACGTGTGAACTGCCATTGATACTGGAGGGGGATGGATGGGCATGAGGCGAGAGAAAAAAAGGTCCTGAACACTGCTGAAGGGACACACACTTATGTTGATTGCTGGGGCAGGGTCTTGAAGAGATGAGTCTGGAGACACTGGGTCTGGGGAGGCCATGTGAACAATGGTCACCATGCGGAAGATCCCTTTAAGATGTACATGGTGTTTGGCTACTTGAGTGTTCCCACCCACCCGGGCGCCCTGTTGGGAGCACATGGTCATAGGTATGAACTGCCATTGATCCTGATGGGGGGAAGGATGAGCATGAGGTGAGCGCAAAAAGGCCCTGAACACTGCTGAAGGGACACAAACTTATGTTGATTGCTGGGGCGGGGTCTTGATATGGGAGTCTGGAGGATCCCTTTGAGTTTTACATGTTGTTTGGCACCCTGTGAGTTCCCACTCACCTATTACTGGAGGGGGGATGGATGGAGACGAGGTGAGCGCAAAAGGGCCTCAACCATTATTTCATGACCCTCATAGACGATTGAGCGTGTTCTTGACTCACTGAAAAATTCGAACAACTATTTGTATATGCTCATTTGTATTTTTTTTAGTTTGGTGATGTTGATGGCACAAACAAACTACACATTATATATTTGTGGTTGCAGCATAGTGTGTGAAATTCCCTTGTACTGTCTGCTGTCTCTGGGGAATTTGGCGCAAATGGCTCGAACGACAAAGGTGGGTATTACTCATCGAACGCGGAATCGCCTATCAAAAAATAAAAAGGTGGGTCATAGTGTTTAATTCAGGACATGAGACCGATAAATCAGATTGTAGAGGCAGAGTTTCCTCTAGTCCCAAATCCTGCGACGATTTTATGCAGGATCCCCCGGAAGCATGTTATTTCACTGTGATGGACTTGACAAATGCATTTTTTGCAATCCTGTTGCATAAGGATTCCCAAGATCTTACGTCATTTACGTTGTGTCAGACTAAGCTGAAAAGTACACGTTTGCCCTAGGGGTACTGTGAGTCTCCATCGATCTTTAATAGGGTCCTGCAGATGGACCTAAGCAATATTGATTTGCCAAGTGTTGTGCTGCAATACGTAGATGATATTTTGGTTTGTAGCACAACAGAAGAAGAGTGCAGATGAGACTCGATTCAGCTAATGATTATTTTAGCAAACAAATGATATAAAGTGGATAAAGAGAATTTGCAGTACTGTCAGCGAAAGGTGTTGTACATAGGACAGTTACTCTCGCATGAAGGAAAGAAAGTTACACCTGAAAGAGCTGAGGTGATTTTGAAAACATCAAAACCGCACACGATAAAGCAAATGCAGCAGTTTTTAGGACTTTATGTTAGAGCATGGGTATTTGATTATAGTTCACACACAATGCCCTTGTTGCTGGCCCCGAAGAAGGGACAGGGGAATAAGGAAAACATTGAATGAACTGAGGAAATGGAGGAGGGGTTGGATGAACTAAAAAAGGCAATATGTACAGCTCCGGTTTTAGGAATTCCCAATTATTTTGAGGAGTAAAATGGTGAATCCTGCCACGTTTGTAGCCGAACCACTGGCAGATGATGAGCAAGTGCATGATTGCTCAAAATATGAAGAGTTTTATGATGAGATCCGACGTTTAAAAGAGAACGCACTAACAGCTGGGGAGGTTCTCTTCATTGATGGTTCTTCGAAGAGCGATCAAACTGATGAAGAAAGGCATTCAGGCTCAGCTGTGGTAAGACACAGAGCCAATGGGGAATTTGAAGTGGTAGCAAGTGCGAGACTACCGTTTCATTTTTCAGCACAGACTGCAGAATTAGTGGTGCTTATTGTTGCGCTCGAGAATCACACAGGGCAGGAAGTGACGGTGTACAGTGACTCCGCCTATGTGACATCAACCGTACACACAGGGTTAGCACGTTGGAAAAGGAGGGCTACCTCCAAGCGGACGGCACTCCAGTGCAACATGCTGCATTGTTAAACAGGCTTATTAAGCACTCCAACGGCCAGTAGCCATTTCAATAGTTAAATGCACAGCACATACTAAGAGAACTGACTTTATTTAAAGCGGAAACCAAGCCGTGGACGAAGAGGCCAAAGAGTTGCAAATTCTTCTGATATTTTTAGTTTTGATACTCCTGATGTGAAAGAGAAAATAGTTTTAATAATGGTTGTGAATTAAAGTTTTAATCATTTGTCACAAACGCAGTTAATGGAATTTCAAGGTGGAGCTCCACAGAAAGAGAAAGAACTGTGGAAGCAGAGAGGGTGTTCTTTATTAAACACAAGTTTTCTTCTAAAGCACTGTGGCAACAAGACAGCACTGGTAAACCGGTGATGCCTGCAGCCTTATTAAGGGTGGCCTTAGAACAGCTACACTTCCCTGCGCATGTAACTAGGGAGAGCCTCGCAGCAACCACTGCGGAGGACTGGTTCATACCAAACCTGTTAAAACACGTTGCTTTTTTGTATTAATTTGCATTGTATGTCAAAGGTTTACTGGTGGGCACACACTGCGAACAGTCCGAAGAGTAATTTCTCAACCAAATGGTCCTTTTCAGCATTTACATATCGATTATGTTGATATTCTGCAGGTTTGTAATGGATATAGGTACATGATAGTGGTAGTGGGCACATTTGCAAAATGGATTGAAACTGCTAACATCCTGATGCCACTTGTGCTGCAAAGTTTTTAGTCTGAGAAGTATTCCCTAGATGGGGAGTATGTGAGGTGTTGAAATCAGATAATGGCCCCCATTTTGTGAATGAGGTATTTGAACAAATTAGCTTATTGCTTAGTATTAAACCCACGTTTTCTTCTGCTTATCACCCACAAATGAATGGGATATGTGAGGGACTCAACAGTCTAATCAAAGAGAGAATAGCAAAGTTGAAATTGACACTGAAAAAGGGGTGGCTGCATTGTCTTCCCCTTGCATTATATGCATTGAGAAATCAGCCCGGTTTAGACCACCACCTCACACCCCACAAATTAGTTACAGGGAGGTGAATGAGAACGCCTCTGACTCCTTCATCGAGGACTAGGAGTGATGTCCAGACAACTGCAGAATTTTTAGGAAGTGAGTTACGTGAGCACTTAACATGTATGACCGCTAGTATCTCTGTCATTTTAGATCAACTCAAGCGGACGGGTTGTCGGACTCAGAACACAGATGAAGACCATACAGCAACCAGACCTGAGGGATTATGTGTACCTCAATTATTTGCTGGAGATAAGGTTCTATTAAGGATTTTCACAAGAAAGTGACACAAGCCCAGATTTAGCTGCCCTTTCGTTGTGGAAGACATAACTCCGTCAGCAATCAAGGTCCTAGTGAGACGAGCTTGGATACACCTAGGAGATGTGAAAGTCTACACTGGAGAGGCCAACATAACCCCAACCCATTCGGACGCAAGTCAAGAAGAAGAAGTTCAGCATGTGCAGACTCAATCGATGACGAGGAAGAAGGACGCAAAGGTTATCCAGTATATAGATAGAAGTGTACAGTTGGACTCTGCCTCCCCTGAAATGCTCTTTGTAGCTGCTATAGCAAGGAGTGAGAAAGCTACAGTTCTTGAGCCACAGGAGTTTGTTGACATTGGACTATGGAGTGCTGAAATAAATGGAAAAATGCTTTCTGCTTGAGGACTGGAAGAGGGCTCAGTTCCCCGACTCATTTCTCACTGAGTTTCTCTTTGGAGGTGCCCATGGTGCTGTCCAATGTTGATGTACACAGACTACTTCTTACTGTCTTCATACTTATACTCAGAGTTTACCCTGCGCTTGTTGGGAGGAGCACTGATGTACGTACTTTGACCAAGATCACAAAAATGGCCCAGCAATTAGACTGCAGCAATTATAGAGCAGATCAGATTATTACCTGAATACCTTACTGGATTCACAGATGAACCTATCTAACGACGATGCCCACAAACTACTTGCCATGATCTTTTACTATTTCCTTCAAGCACACCGTTATCTTGTTTGACGAGACACTAACACTCTGTTTATGCGAAATCCTATAAATCGACCTGAAATCAGCCAATTACTTGTGGCGATCATAGAGCAAATTCTACAACGACCGGAGCATCTAACGAGATTGCCGGAATAAAACAAGTTTTTCCTTCCTAAAAATTAATTACAGGCAATCATGTGGTCTATAGAGCACATTGCAGCTCCAGAAAGCGAGCAGAGTCAACGACGTATGGAGAGACATCGATGGTGGAGCTTAATGTGTTGGTGCATAATCTATGCCTGTTCAACATCCATTATCATTTTTCTGTTTCTATTGTTCCACACTGTTTAATTTAATGGTTCCAGAAGGGAAGGTTTCCTGTTAATCCTTCCCACTCCAATCACCTTGGGAGAACTAGACATTGTAAGAAGGCCAAGGCCTTATGTGATTATTCCTACTCCAGTAGCTCATGTGAAGTCACCAATTTCTCTGACAAGTGTCCCCATGATTCCCCCAGTAGGAAGGATGGCTACTGATGTGTTTCATGAGTTGTTAGCATGCATGCTTCTTGCAAGAAAGAGACCTAATAGCAGTACAAGGGAGGACGTTATGAATTAAATGATTATTTATTTAGACAGCACATTTGGGGAACAACAAAAGAACTTCTAAGGAGGATTACTAAGTATGTGCACTCCTGCCTTATGCTATGCGTAAGCCTAAGATATTCATAGCTATTAAAATAGATGTTTAAACAGCTTATTGCCCAACTCACCTTGCACTCTGCCATGCAAGAGGTCAGTTCTAGGGTCGAACAGCATCCTTGGTATGGGTGACCCCAGATGAAGATGATTATGTTCAAAACTTAAAGACAAGAGAAAGAGCACACAACAGAAATCATGTGATCAGATATGAACAACCTGGCATGAAGGGATCTGGAATCAGATGGGAGATAAACAGAAAGCTCAACTGTCAAGGGAAGACTGATGAAGGAATTTGAAGCTGCAAGGAAAGAGGCCTTATGCGAATCTGGTGAAACTGTACTTTCTCCAGATGGCTGGGAAGAAGGCATAGTTGTATGCAGAGCTGTGGCAGTAACTGGTCATCACAAGTCAGTTATTGAACAAGTGGAAAACAGATGCAAACCTACATGGCCGAAACTTGCAAAGCTTCTGACGTGGGTCGAAGACAAAGGAGGTCCACTGCAGACAGTGCCTTTGGCTAGTGCAGAACTATATTTCAGAAACAATGGTATGAGAAAAGTTGGAGACAATCAACAGTACGGACAAATCTTTGCTGTACCAGGAATGAAAGACCGGACAGTAGTAATAATGGATCACTACTGGGCCTGCGGATCCAGAGCATACTTGAAACTCCCGAGAGACTGGGGACGACTGTGTTCTATAGTGATGGTTCATGTTCCAGCATTGGTGATTCCAAAGAGTGATCTGAACATTGGCGAGTTTCCTAAAGCAGATGCTCACCTGAGGAAAAAGATATGCTGAACTCTTGAATCGAATGAAGAGGGGAAATTATTTCTTGGCCAAATCAATAGCAGCTTTTGACTCTATTCTAGATGAGCACAGGCTGTTCAGCAAGACTGCCTCAACATTTACGATTATCTTTATGCCTGGGATTCAGATGATGGTGAATACCAAATGGTTAAAGATAACCAGAAGGGAGCTTCTGCAGACGATCAACACCACCATACAGGGGTTTGATGCTATCAAGGAGGAGCTGAGAGCCATACGACTGATGACTCGGCAGAACAGATGTGTCTTGGATATGATCACAGCTATGGATGGAGGTGTTTGTGCCATAATCGTAGAATCATGTTGCACAATCATTCCTTCTCACAATGACAAGAATGGCACCCTGACAGAGGCCATAACGATGCTGACAAACCATACTTCATGATGGAAGACGACGTGGAAGACATTGCTGATGACAGCTGGTTTGTGTCAATCTTCTCGTGGGTTCCACAATGGATGGCGAACATTTTCAAGTTCCTGGCAGTCCTGTTGGTGATAATCATGTTTGGGCTCTGTGTGATCAGGATAATAATCATACAATGCAAGAAGACTGCAATGAAAGCGGTGGGAATGTAAAATTGTGATTGATGTTGAATCAGGATTTGAACCCAAAGAGCTGACAGATGAAGAAATTAGAGACTACGTAAAGGCCAGCATTCATGCACCTGAGGGAACGAAGTTCCTGTATCCGGAAAACCACAAGAAGTATGTGGGGAGACGGATCTACTGCAATCCCAATGGAAAATGCAGTCTTATGACCTGGAGTGTTGATGAACTTGTGAAATCAGTTGGATGCTTGAAAGGAGTCATAAAGATATGGACTCCAAAGAAGCATTTGTTCAGACGAGGATGTCTTGATGTGAAGATTGATGATAGAGTGGTTGATAAATCGCCCGGAAGGGGGAAGTGTAGAGGAAGAGCCAAATACCCCTACTAGAAGCTCCACCCCAGGTTGCCTATATGCTGGGAACCAGAAAAACACGTGCAGTACCAGTGAGGATGCCTGTACCACGAAGAATTCTTGAAACAAGGTATACATTGAGAAAACCCTATATGCATTCACAAAGAAATGATGGCTTTCTGGACAGAGTCCCGGAAGAAGTGTGAAAATGAACAAGAAGGAAGACTGGTGACATCATGCGAAGCAGAACTGATGCACCCTGAAAAGATACACAAGATGGAAGAATGTAGACATTCTATAAGATCTGAAGAGGAGGTGTCGAAAACAAGTAACATTTCGGTTTCGACATGAAGATGCTCTTGCAAAGAAACGCTGGAGAAAATGCAAAGTCATTTTACACTTGTGCAGATGCTGTAACGCATGTAGACAAAATCATTGTGAGGCTGGCTACATAGGGAATAGATTGCTTCGATGCACCAATGTATATTCATAGGAATGTATAGAACCTGGATGTTCCACGATGCACTTTAGCAAGACTTGATCCCTGTGAATGGAAAGGGCTTCTGTGTGGCGCAGTTGGAAAATAGCTATTGGTGAAGGAAAATTCAAGAAAGGCTGACTGGCCCAGCACCAAGAGTCGAGGCCACTGTGAGCCTGGTTGGCTGTGAAGTAGTTACATGAACGTGAGAAAGGAACAAACTTCTGTTTGAGGTGGGATGAAAAAACACTGGCAGAGTCAAGAGTTCATCATTTAATGGTATTACATTCAACGAAGAGCTTAAAAATGTGGTCTCTATTCACATGGTCAGATGAAAATAGACATTGGGTCGAGCTACACCGAAACCAAAAGGTAAGACCATGCCACACTCCATTTTATTCTCAGGCACAGAGAGCTTCTGCAAGGCCAAGTTCAATGCTTTAATTGAAGAGTGGTGATGAAGTTGGGCTAATTGTGTGGGGAGGCTTGACAAGGCCGACCCTCCTTGCACTTGGGGTACCAGCCTGCATGCTGCTAGAGTGTGGAATATTCCAGATGGGTACAAGCATGCCAACCAATTGTTAGGGCCACATATCAGAGAGCCCTATAGTTTGTATAACCAATGAATCGTCGTGTATTTTATGACGATGAAGATTACTTGCACTGGTGGAGGGCTTAGTTGTCCACCTAATGTTAGAGACCCAATCACAACCCCTGTTAGTATGGAACGTATACTTAGATGTTCTGTGTAAGCCTATCACATACCCACATAGGTTTTTGTAGTTTGCCACGTAGTGTGAATGATGACGAATTTTGACTATAAAATGTGTTTTTTATGAAATTCATTGAGACCATACTTTGCGGCGTCCTTTGATGTCCGTTGCAACTCCGTGTTTTAGACAATTGCAAATAAAACAGCACTGTGTTTTGCCAACTTCCTGAGTTGGTTTGATTACTCATGTTTGAGTAAATTCTGCATCCCCATCCATCTCTAAGTATTACTACCTTGTCTTAAAGGACCCAGGTCTATAGGTTCAGTGGTTCAAGACCAGCAAACAAGGCCTATTGATAACGCTGCGACGAAGATAGCAATGTACCTTCACTTCCTTTAAAGTTCAGGAGAAGAGAACAATCAGCGAGGCCAACTACAAAGAAGAGGCCTTGGCTTAGTGCCTAGCTAATGAGAGATTGTAGGATAATTGGTCAAGTGGGCAGTTGTCTGCCGATGTTCTATGCACATGGGGTTTCGTTTTGCTTATGTGCTGCTAACGAGCCAAATGTCCAAGGTTGGAAGAGAGTGCCAACCAATCAGGATAGCCTATGTGATGTTGGACCATACACTGTTGCAGAAAAGATACCAGATAAGGAGAAACCAATAATGTGACTAATACCTAAATCAGCTATAGGCATATATGTTCCCTTAACCAATCCTTACACCTAATAGGTTTTTACTATTTGCCACGTAGGATGACATCATAGCTGACATATTGTCAGGATTTGCCCCTGTAAATTGTGGCAGAGATGGAAACACCAACAGTTACATTCCGTATGTAGTGAGGGACACGGTCTAGTCCTCATCCAAGATGGCCACCTAGTGTTTATCTACGTTCTGTTTCCCCCGGAACTGCTGTGTGTTCACAGTCACTCTCGGATCCTGCTTCTTGTTACTCTTGGACAGTTCGCCGTAGTCTCTTGTGTATTCGTAGGTTTATCTGTTCTTCACCGTTCTATCTAAAACCCTGTCCGTTCCGGATTCCGGTGAATGCTGTCATTTCTGCCCTTTTTGCAGCAGTAGCCTCTCTTTTTGTGCTATGTAGAGCTCCTCCTTTCTCGACCTTGCTCGGATTGTTACCATAGTTTCTACTTTCCTGTTTCTTACTTACCTGTATTCTTGTTTCCGTGTTCTTGAGCTCACTCTGCTTTTTTAGTACTTGTTCTGACTCTGCATTTCTTCAGTCGCGGCGAGTATACTTTCTTGTTCCCTGGTGCGACGTTATCCTTCAGCCGCTGTTGCTGCTATTTTCTTACTTAATTATTTCTGCTACAATATCCTTTTTCTATACTATCCGTAGTATCTCTATGTTAGAACATTCTCATCTGTTCACTTACTACGGTGGCTGTGTCCAGGGTCGGACTGGGACAAGAAATAGGCCCGGTCATCCAAAGAAAAGTGGCCCACCCCTCGCCTCAAAAAAGTGGCTGACCCTTCGCCTCACGACCCTTGACCTCTGATGACATCACAAGAAGTGATGTCATTTGACCCCACCCCAAAGTGACATCCTGGGAAGCAATGAAACACGTCCTTTCACCCCTTGACAAAACAGGAAGTGGCATCAAATAGCATTGTCCCAAAGTACACTAAATTATTGGGACTCCAGGCAGACGTCCAAGGCCAAATGATAATATGTTATTGTATAGCACTTACGCTTAAGATATTTTTTTATAGAACAAATATGCATACAATATCACCCAACCTGTGTTGGTACTCATTTATCGACCTAAGAAGGAAGAAAGGCTATTTGAAGAAGACAAAATGATTTTCTTTTTTTCTATTTTTTTTCTTCCAAACCGGCCCAGGCATGGCCAGAAACCGGCCCCCACTCCCCAGGGACGACTTCGGGCCGACCATGGGCCGAAAGGCAGAGGGGCCAATCCGACGCTGGCTGTGTCCTTTTCCTCCAATTCTGGGTCCGACTCTTTCTGGACCTTTGGACTCTGCACTGTTTCTCTTAAAGCGGATTTGAGGACCATATTTACCCATCTGTACTGTGGTCTTGGCAGCTCCTGGTTCTTCACTACATGAACATTGCAGACAAGTTACAGGAAACTACCAGTTTGTACTATTGTCATCATCTTGAAACCTCCTTTGGAATACCACATGTTCCAGGGTTTTTTGGTGCCGGCTGGCTTTTTCACGGGTTTAGGGGTTTGGCACCTTGGAGTTCTCCGAGATTTGGTCTCTAAACCAGTCAAGGTGGCCTCTGAGGGAACTAGACCCTATTTACACGAAAAGAAAGACCAAAAAAACCTAAGGAGAAGAAAGACCCTGACATAAGAAAGACCAGAAGGAAGAAGCTAACAGACCCCAAGGACAGTTCTTCAGAAGGTAAAGGTGAGGAGGAGGTTGGGGAGGGAACTCTGATGCCTGACAGTATACAACGGCCCAATACAACTATGGCATCCTTGGAACAGTACCAGGAGTTGATGGTCGCCTTGCAGAGCTTGCCAGCTGAGGTACAAGCCCTGCGTACCAAAAATGTAGCATAATGTGGCACTACGCCAAGAAGTTGTAGCCCGTGATGAGAACCGTGGTGACCTGCCCCCTATGGCTTTATCATTCGGGAAATATGATGAAAATCCCAGTCAACTCAAGGAATTTTTGGATTCTTGCTAGATCTATTTCACCTTCAGACCACGTATCTATGAGACAGCCCGGTCACAGGTGGGATTCATGGTGTCAGATCTAACGGGTAATGCCTTGGCATGGGCTACACCACTGGTTACTACAAACAATCCTGCCCTCAACGATTTTGATCATTTCATAGGACTTCTCAAGGACTGTTTCAACTGACCAGAAGTACTCTATTCTTCCTTTGAAGCAATGCTTGATGTGTGCCAAGGGTCCACCGATGTACAGTCGTACGTATCCCGTTTTCAGAAGCTGGCGGTGAATGCAGGATGGCCTGATTCAGCCCAACAGACGATTTTCAGATGTGGGTTACATGAAGACATCAAGGACGAGCTGGCTAGACTCACCAAACCTGCAACCTTCCAAGAATTGGTGATGATGTCATTACAGACCGAGTATCATATGAGTGAGCGAAGCCAGGAAAGAAGAAGATATTGATCTTACCCTCCTTTCGAACCCTCTCTTGCCTTCTACTAAGGAGGTCCCAGCAGCCTAAGAGCCCATGCAGATTGGAACAACACAAGGGCCATTAACTCCAGAAGAGCGCAAGAGATGCAGAGACGCAGGACTTTGCATGTATTGTGGTTCTTCAAAACACCTACTTAGGAACTGTCCGGAGGTGTTTTCCAGGCGTAAGGGAAACGCCAGCCCCTGATGTAATGCAAAGGAGATCTCGGGGGAAACAGCTGCAGTCCTTGCAACCACGCCAGAAGAGACAGAGGATAACAGGCTGATGGTGTTCAACATTTGTTTGTTGCTTGCAGATTCCAAACCCATTGAGGTCCTCGCCATGCTGGACTGCGGTGCAGCAGGACATTTTGTGGACATTGATTGGGCAGGGGAGCATCAAGTCCCCTTGCAGACTTAACAAAAACAAATCCCTGTAGAAGGTGTGGACAGGACACCTGTATCATCCGGACCAATTATCAGGGAAACCATTCCTTTCCAGATTATGCTAGGTGAACATCAGGAACTCATGGTGTTCGACATAATAAAGGCAGCCCATTTTCCAATCATCATTGGAATTCCGTGGTTACGCAAGCATAACCCCCACATAGATTGGGCGTCCGATAGGTTGAGCTTCGATTCACAGTATTGCCAACAGCATTGCATGGGTATCCTCAGTACTGAAGTTACAGTGGAGAAATCCGAGACTTTGCCAAAGAAGACAGTTTCTGCGGTACCTCTACATTATCAGCATTTCTTGGAAGTGTTTGAGGACACAATCCCCCGGCTCTTACCTCCACACAAGGCCGAAGATTGTGCCATTGAAATGGTGCCTGACGCCATTGTACCCTTTGGTCGCATGTACCCTCTTTCCTTACCGGAACGAATGGCGATAAAAGAGTACCTAGACATCAACATGCAGAACGGTCTCATCCAAGAATCAAAGTCATCTTGTGGAGCTTCCCTCTTCTTCATTCCTAAGAAGGACACGGCCAAACTCAGACCGTGGGCCTCATTACGAGGTTAGCGGTAAGGGAAAAACGATGACCTGCCAACCCACTATTAGCAGCACCGTAAATAACTGTGCCTCTAATAGTGGCCTGGGCGCGGGCACACAACCCTTCATGTCGGCCATACTGGCATGGCGTAAACAGGAGGACATCACAAGTCAGGCGGACATGCAAACAACGGCCTACTGAAGCCCGAAAAGTACCTTACCGGCATGGAGTAAATACCGGCATCGCGGACCACCCGCAAACGGCCATGTGCAGTGTTCCCAACTGCCACAGGTGCACACAATCAGCACAGGTGGAGGCAATATAGACTGGGCCAGCACAAAAGGAGCACACGCAACCCCTTCCCACACCCAGTCACACACCAAATTGATTCCCATACTACTAGCAATGCTGGAGCTGGAGGACATGATTGCAGTGGAACTCCAGCAACAACAACAACAACAACAACAACAGGCAGCACAGAGGAGACGCAGGAGGAGAATGAGGGTGAGGTAGGCCCAGCATGCCCCAACAGTGCAGCCAGTGGTACCACGCAGGCAGCCCCCAATCCCTCGCATCAGAGCCAGTCCATTCAACCTAACCCCTGAGCAGATCCACACCCTGTACCGTCTGGACCGGGACACCATCACCATCATTATGGACATGATACATGACGACATTGTCAGTCTGATTGAAATACGCACCGCCAACCCACCTCTACTGAAGGTAGTGTCTGTGCTCCACTTCCAGGCCACAGGCACCTACCAGCACACAGTGGGGCACATGCCCTGGCATATCACAACGATTATTCTCACGTACGCTGAACCAAGTGCTTGATGCACTCCTGAAGCACACAGGCAACCACATTTTCCTTCCACGGACAGCCCAGGAGATCTCCAACACCAAAGTTGGTTTCCATTCACTGGCCGGCATCTCTGGTTGCACTGGCGCCATCGACTGCACCCATGTTGAATTGGTGGCCCCACATGCCATGGAGGTAGTGTACTGCAACCGTAAGTCATACCACTCCATCAACGTGCAAATGGTATGTGACTCAAACAAGATCATCACACATTGTTGTGCCTGATTCCCCGGATCAACCCATGATTCAATGGTGATGCGGAACTCCACAATACCACGCTACATGGAGCGACATGCAGGATAGAGATCCTGGCTTCTCGGTGAGTTGCATGTTAGGCCCATGGAAATGCGATGTGGGTAGGTGATTGGGGGGAGAGATGCATACTTCACCTAGCTGACAGCACCTGGCAGGATGTACCATGCTCATACCCCAAAGCAAGCCAGACTTCACCCGACACCTGACCACTAAATACAAGACGTAAGCTGCACTACGCCGAAAATGATGCAGTGCAACAACCATCACATAGCCATCAACATGTACACTGCGCATAAGCAGACCGTAGACCCCACAGCACAATGCAGCAACAAGCAATGAGGATGGCCAATGCACAGTGCCAAATACCATCAACTAAAAGTACAGGTCTCCATTACTGCGTACAGAGGAGCCACATGAGGGCAAGATACAAGAACGCACCCCTACACCAACACAGAGGTCCACCAAAACAGCATGTCTCCATTGGTCGTGCAAATTGAGATCATCATGACGCTGCCATCAACGTTGACAGGATGGTAGCATACATATCACTGCACATCACCCAGATCATGGGAACAACCATCGTGGACTACCACAGTGCATGAGCAACCACAAGGAATGTGCCCCCCCTGCGCCCAATTGATGATGGCACGCATACCTGCCTATAAGTGGAATACACACATAGCAGTCACCTCATGTGTCTCTACTCATGCATGGATCTGTGGGTGCATACAGGAAATTAATGCTTGCTATGGTGTCATTGATCAATGATACAGGTCCCATGTGATGTGAGGACTTAAACATAATCATTGTTGCCCACATGCACGTGATGCAGGCTATCCCTTGAAGAGGTGGCTCCTTACCCCAGTCCAGAACCCACAGAACAGGCACGAGGAGGACTATAATCGTGCCCATACACGTACCTGTGTGTTGATTGAGCAGACCTTTGGCCTCTTGAAGGCACGGTTTCGCTGCCTCAGCAGGTCTGGTGGTGCACTCCAATACGGCCATGAGAAGGTGGGCAAGATTGTCATGGCATGTGTCATGCTACACAATATGTGCATCAGCCGGAATGTGCCCCTGCCCCCTGATGCTGAACTGCAACCACCTGACGATGAGGATGAGGAGGGTGGAGATGGGGCTGCACTTCAGGGAGGCAACGATGCACAGGAGGGAGGTGCCATGCGTCAGACTCTGATTGACCAATGTTTCTAGCACACATGGATGGAGAGTGTGACATGGAGGTGGAACTCAGGGCACTGGGTGTGTCAGGGACATGGACACTGTAGACTGTTCACCAATAAAGCACACGTACACAATAAGCAATGTCCTCACATGTGAAATCAGATTGCATAACAAGTGTATTCAAAATATGTAACCAACAAGTGCACAAGCCCTCCACCCAACACACCCTCTTCCCCCTCCCACTTCCCCCTCAACTTCCCCACACACCTTCTCCCACTTCCCCCTCCACCCTCAACTTCCCCACACACCTACTCCCGCCTCCCCCTGCCCCCTCAACTCCCCCACACATGGTGTGCACTGGTGTGCACCACAAATCCACATGGGACCAGTATGCCTGGCTGAACCTACAGCACTCCCCCTCTTCCAGCACCAGGTGCACACCTGTCCACTCTGTGCAGGTTCCGGCCAGACCTACGCACGGGGCTGGACTTAGTTGAGCTTGCATTGGAAGATGTCCCAGGCCTCGATTGCAGCCACCATTTGGGAAAGGACCTACCGCACTGCTGCCAATTTGCCGCAAACGTCCTTTGAGGTGGTCTCAATTGCTGTTTTGAGGGATGCAGCACATTCCTTAATGTCATCCCTTGCCCGGCCACATTCCGTAATGTGCTGTGTCAACAGCCCTGTCAGCTCCTCCTGCCGCTTCTGAAATGCCCCGATCCCCTCTTGGCTGGTCGGGACAGTGGTGGATGTGTGAGGGGTTTCCAACATGGTTTGTTCCTCATGCACACTTGGCATGGGGGTGAAACTGCCGGGCCATGAATCCCCACGAGACAGCCCATGCATGCTGCTGTTGTGCAAGCTGTTGTGCAAGCTGCATGGGGAGAGTTGTGGTGATTGCAGGGGGCTTGTGGCGGTAGTTGCGCCATGCGGCAGAACATCTGCATCATCGTCCGACACAGCTGCTGTGGCAGCTGTCTCCCCCACTGTGCTGCTGGCAGCCAATGCAGTGCCTTCTGCCACTGGCTCCTGTGTGATGGTGGCTGGTGTGGGTGCTGTGGTGGGGGCCGTAGTGCACATTGGTGCTGTGGCCTCTGGAGTTTTCTTGCCCTTCTGCAGTAGTGCAGGATGGCCTCTTCCCCTTGATGTTGAGGGGCGGTGTTCTCCCTCCATGCCCCTGGCCTTCTTTTGTGGTGTTACATCATCCTCCCTAGTGTCCAGGTCATCGCTGTCTGAATGCGTTCCTGTTGGGGACCAATAGAGGGAGAGGGTTAGTGATGGGTCCATAGGTATCAGGCATGCATTGGGGTGGCTGCATTCATATGGAATAGCAGTTGATTGACATTGTGGTAGTGACATACGGTTGTTTGGCTTTTGGGTGGGTGATGCATGGAAGCGTCTGGGTTGAAACATATATGGGGTGCATCATGCATGTGGACAAGATGGTGCTGTGCACTGCCTGTAGGCAGTCTTGTATATATGTGTCTGGTGGACCCTGCTCTACATCATTTCACTGTCAGTTCAGGTGTACATCATCGTGTTGGTATTTGCATTGTTTCATTTGGGACACCTACCTGCATCAGCCGATGACGGGGCTCCTCGCTCCATGTCCCCCACTCCCTCAATTGCCTCCATCCCTATGGTACTTGTGCAGATCTCCTCCCAGGGTTGCAACTTGATGGGGGAGTCCGCACCTCCACCTGTCGCCATCCCCAGCTGGCGGTTGGCAGAGAGGATGGTCCGCACGCGTAAATGCAGATCGTCCCAGCACTTTCGGACAGCTTTAGGAGTGTGGGGTGTGGTGCCAACGGCACTTAATTTCTGCGCAACCTCCGCCCATATCTGCTTCTTCCGCTGCACTGCAGGGCGGGACATGTCAGAGGAGAAGACGACATCGGCATGTTCTTGCAGCGTCTCCGCCAGCATGGTCAACTCCTCTTGGGAGAAGCGCTCCTTGCGCAGGCGCTCTGCGGTTATTTTGAGTGCTTTGGGCATGGTAAAATGCAGCAGGTAGTGGTGGAGGTGTGGTACAGGTGTGGTGGTCAGATGGCTCCTGGTTGTGGAGGATGGCAATGGATTGTGTTTTTAAAGATGGCCGCTGTGCTCTTCCCTGTTCCTGTGCGATGACGCTACTTCCGGTTCCACTTATTAGCGGACACCGCTAATGCCGATGGCTTGGATGGCGGTGGAGCTATTTGCGCTTCGTGCTATGCCGGTAAGGGGGATTTTTCGCCCTTTCACGGCATGGCGGTGGGGTCTTTACCGGCATGGCACAAAGCTTGTGCCTGCGAAGTTGTAATAGGCCGCTTTTAGCGGTCTATTGCCAGCACGGACATGGTAGTTGCTCCATGCCGGTAATGACCGGTACTTACCGCCAACCTCGTAATGAGGCCCTGTGTATTGATTATCGAGGATTGAATAGAGTAACAACTAGAGACAGATATCCAATGCCTCTAATCAAAGATATTCTGGAGGCAGTGCAAGGGGCTACCGTCTTCACTAAACTAGACCTCAGGCGGGCCTACCACCTCCTGAGGATAAGAGAAGGAGACGAATGGAAGACGGCCTTCAGGACCCCCTAGAATTGTTTGAATACAGAGTGATGCCGTTTGGACTAGTAAACGCCCCGGCGGATTTTCAAAGATTTATAGACAAGATCTTTGCTGACATGCTATACCTGTTGATGGTCGTATATTTAGACGACATCCTGGTGTTTTCTCCATCTCTGTGTGAACACTGAAGGCAAGTAAGAGAAGTGATCCGCCGTCTACAAGTGAACCAGTTATTAGTCAAGTCGGAAAAATGTCAATTTGAAGTCTGTTCGGTCTCGTATTTGGGGTACAATCTGTCTAAAGAAGGACTTTGCATGGATCCGGCTAAGGTAAGGGCGGTTTTGAACTGGAAGGAACCACAGAATGTCAACGAAGTTCAGAAGTTCTTAGGGTTGGTGAACTTTTATAGACGTTTTATCCCAAATTTCTCTAAGATCGTGTTGCCAATCGCTGCCTTACTTAAGAAGGGAATTAAGTTTGACTTTGACCAGAAGGCTAGGGAGTCCTTTCAGCATCTCAAGTCCTTGTTTACTACAGCACCAGTATTAGTACAACCTGATCAGGAATGACAGTTTATCTTAGAGACGGATGCCACTGTAGGGGCTTTGGGAGCCGTACTATTACAGAAGACAGATGATGGATGGAACACCCCGTAGCCTACTACTCCAGGACGTTGATGTCCAGCGAGTGCAATTGCTCCTTCCTAGAGAAGGAACTTTTGGCCATCAAACAGGCGTGTGGGGAGTGGCGCCACTTACTCCAAGGAGCAGCCCATAGTTTCCTGGTACATACCGATCATGGAAATCTGCGTGTCCTGCAGCAGATGGAATGCACCAACTCCTGTCACGCCCGTTGGGTGTATTTATTTTCACAGTTCGATTTTCAAATAACATATATACCAGGTTCTGAGAACACGGTGGCAGATGCACTGTCCAGAAGACATGGGGATGACACCGGAATTTATCAAGGCCAGGAACGACTCCTCCCTCAACTCAAGATTATATCAGCGGTAGGCACTTTTCTGCAAGAACCCCTGGAGGAAACCAACTGGTTATCTAATTCCACTGACCTCAAACAGTGCAGCATTAATGATGGACTCTATTACTATGGTGATGCTTTATACCTTCTGTCTGAAGCTCTCAGGACTCAAGACATCTCTTGATGCCACAACACCGCCCTGACAGGTCATACAGGAATCAAGAAGACCCAGGAGCTAGTCGGCAGATGCTTTTGTTGGCCGTCTCTGAGGAAGGACATCTCACGTTATGTGCTCACTTGTCCGCTGTGCACATCTAGTAAAACTGTAACTGGCAGACCGGTTGGCCTTCTTCAACAACACGCAATGCCTAGCCGTCCATGGGAACACATCTCCACAGATTTCATTGTTGACCTCCCCAAATCCAGTGGCATGACAATGATCATGGTAGCTATAGATTCCTACAGCAAATTGGCTAATTTTTTTTCTGCTCCAGAAACCTCTGTGGTATTCTTACCTGACTGTCATGATGCCTACCCCCGGGGAACCAGACCAGGTCCAGCAACCCCGGAAGCAGGCATCAGGGGCTGTTTGGGTGCGGTCCTGGCGCCTATGGCGCCAGGCTCATATGGAGAGTCAGTCCTGGCGCCATAGGCGCCAGGCTCATAGAGTAGAACCTGATGCAGACCATGCTGCAAGCTTACCTGGTGCAGAGCATGCTGCAGAGCTCCAAGCCAAATGAGGCTTGGAAGGGACTATTTTACCTAGGGACTATTTTTTACTCGGGTGGGGCTGGCGAAGAATACTTACCTGGGACTACTTTGGAGGCTATTTAAACCACGCCCAAAGAGCAGCACACGCTTCGCGTTATTCTGCATCCAGCAGCGTAACGTTCACCGTGTCTGCAAGCCTGCATCCAGTCTTCTGCCACGTCCGCCTCGAGTCTGTAGCTCCCAGAAAAAGGGAAGAACAGAAGGAGAAAGGTTAGAATAAGAGCAAACCTTCGATCCTTACCTGAATTCCGGATCCACTGCACCTTCGAGTTGGAAGAAAGAAGCATTTACGCACGCCGCCTCGCCTGCTGCAGCGCCGCGCTGAACTCACCGGCCTTCGCAGCAACCTCACGATCCACCGCATCCTTCTGCACGTTCCCGCCACATTCTGGCACCTAAGGGGAACACAAGAACAGCAAAGGTGAGCCAAGGAAATAAACAGAGGCAATAGTAACTACCCCCATAGACTTACCTGATTACCGCCGGGGGTACTATTCCTCTTCATGGTTCGGCGCAGTCTCCATTTCATCCTCGCCGCACCCCGGCCCCTAAGGGGAACAAAAGGGCGACAAGGTGAGAAAATGGGACAAATAAGGGGAACTCTTCTCACCGCAATAGACTTACCTAATTTTACTGCCGGAGGCATAATTCCCCGAACTTCATATTTTCTCGCCACACCTGAATAAGGGAACAAGCAGCTTACATTCTGGCCTTATTTTATTGAACTGTGTAGGATAAGCCAAATCCTTACCTGAACTTCGTCAGCTACCACGAGGAACTCTTCGCTGGGGTCAAGCTGCAAACTGCAAGGAATCGGACAAGAGTGAAAGTCAGACATGTGAACTCGTACAAACTACATATTTTTGGGAGTCAATATTGTTCAGGAACTCATCAATTCCTTCGAGCCAGTGAAGCAATTGGTTATCAACGCGCCCCTGCGCTCAATGCAGGATGGAGAGCGCATCTTTTCAAACCATCAGGTGAGACTATAAGAGGGGACATCAAAGGTGATCTGTGGGGAGAACAGCGGGGGTGGGGGGAATTTACGCTCAACTCCACGGGTGGTTAATTCCCTTTCTCCATTTGCAGAAGAATATTTCTACGGGCCAAGCAAATGAAGCTAGGTGGGCCAGTCCAGTCCGTCATCTCGGCCCTACCCGTCACATTGGTGGAGACCGCAGCTGTCCAGTTCAGATCGACGCCTCTGTGGGAGCCAGGTGAGCGTAACAGAATGCGAAGCCTACCCACAAATTCCGACCCGGGCGTTATGGATTCCTCAGAGAATGACCAATTGGCCCAATTACTAGGGGAACTGAGGGCTGAAGTGCATTCCGCCCGTCAAGAAACTAATGCTCTTAGGAGAGAACTGAATTTGTCAAAGGAGCGAACTGATGACCTTGCTAGGCAACTATTGCAAAGCCAGGCTGGACAAGCACCCCTACCTGGTTCCGGGGGTAATGCAGCTCCTGTGTTATCGAGTAACCCTGTGCAAATAAACCTACCAGGAAATTTTCCATTAGCTCCACCCGAACGCTTTGCCGGAGATCCCAAAAGGTTTGCCGTGTTTATGAACCAATGCCGCCTGTACTTTTTATGCAGACCTGGAGCCTTCCCAAACTACCAAGCCAAGGTAGCCATTGTATTGTCATATCTCAGCAGCAGTGGAGCTGGTTGGTCAATTCCACTAGTCACCCAGGATGTCCCAATTCTTTGGGATTTTCAGGGCTTTCAAACTAGCATGGAAAGACTATTTGCCTGGCACTGCCAAGGTCAGGCCCTGGATAACAAACTTTTGTCCCTACGACAGGGTAACCAGGACCTTCTATCCTACATGGCGACCTTTAATAGGTTGATAGTGGAAACTGGTTGGCCTGAGGTAAAGCGTTCCACGTTATTTCATCGAGGGCTTCGAGGAGAACTCAAGGATGTCTTGGCTCAAGTCGTTAACCCACCTCAAGACTGCACTGAATATATAGACTTAGTGGTCCAGTTAGATCACAGACTTCAGAACAGAAAGGCTGATCGAGCCAAGTTTGAGAATCGGGTGTTGGTCAAAACTCACGCTAACCCCAAAGGAGCAGATGCTTCAGAACCCATGCAAATCGGAAGGGTTAAAGGACCCTTAACCCAGAAGGAAAGAGAAAGGAGATGACAACTGCAATTGTGTCTATATTGTGGAACTTCTGGGCATTTTCTACGGGATTGCCCTGTAAAACCACCCAAGAAGGTGGTAGGAGCTGCTGATAAAAGCCATATGGAGTCAGACTCGGGAAACGACCACGCCCGACAAGCGTAGAGGTCCGCTTGCCGAGCTTGAAGAAGGATACTCAGACCTCGCATTTCATCATACCAATGGTCCTCGTAGATCCAAGGCAGCCATCACGTATGCAGGCAGTAAGGGCATACATTGATAGCAGGGCCATAGGAAACCATGTGGACTATGAATTGGCTTCCATGATGAATCTACCTCTCGGCCGAAAAACCACCTCAGATGTCATCACCACAGTCGATGGAACTGAAATTGCCTCTGGGCCTGTAACTCTTTCCACCGCAGAGATGACACTATTGGGTCAGGATGGGCATCGAGAGACTATTGTGTTTGATCTAATCAAAGCCCCACAGTTCCAAATAATACTGGGGATACCTTGGTTGGAAACACATAATCCTTGTATTGATTAGCGAGAGAAGAGAATGACCTTCCCGGATTGTGCACAAACCTGTTACCCACAGAAAAATCAGAACGTAGGCCTGGCCACAGTAACCACAGCAGTCAATGAACAACCTCCAGAATACCAAGAATTCCAGGATGTCTTCCAAAAGGAACAGGCAAACATCTTACCTCCTCACAGGTCATACGATTGTCAAATCGATCTCATACCCGGTGCACAACCCCCTTGTAGCAGGATCTATGCCCTTCCGGAACCTGAGAACCTTCACCTACGACAATATCTAGACCAGTACCTTGCCAATGGCTTTATTCGCACATCCAAGTTCCCTGCATCTTCAGCTTTGTTCTTCGTCCCCAAAAAGGAAGGTGACCTCAGAACGTGCATAGACTACCGCACATTGAACCAGATAACTGTTAAGAACCGATACCCATTGCCTCTGATCCCTGAACTATTAGACCAAGTGAAGGACGCTTGTATATGCACTAAATGAGATCTCCGGGTGGGCATACCATTTGGTACGTGTAAAAGAGGGCGACGAATGGAAGACTGCTTTCCGCACTAAGTATGGGTTATTTGAGTACCAGGTGATGCCTTTCGGGTTGTGCAATGCACCAGCAGCCTTCCAATACTTCATGAACGATGTCCTTCATGAACTCATTGACATTTGTGTTGTTGTGTATATCGATGATATTCTAGTATACTCCTCTTCAGAATCTGACCATGTGAAGCATGTCCAAGCAGTCCTTGAGAAATTGCGCCAGCACAAACTATGCACAAAACTAGAAAAATGTGTTTTTCATGCCACAGAAGTTGAATTCCTTGGGTTTATCCTGACCCCAAAGGGAGTCCGAATGGACTCAAGAAAGGTGGACGCAATCCTTAAGTGGCCATCACCAAGTTCAGTTAAAGGAGTACAAAGCATGCTCGGCTTTGCCAATTTCTACCGCTGATTCATCCCAGATTTTTCACATGTCGTACATCCCATCACAGCACTCTTGCGAAAAAAATAAACGCTTTATATGGACTGAAGAAGCTGAAAAGCCTTCCAAGAGCTGAAAGCGAAATTCACGTCTGCACCTGTGTTAAAGCACCCACGCCCTGAACTTCCATACATAGTGGAAACTGATGCATCCAGTCTAGCCATGGGAGCTGTCCTGTCTGAAAAGGACCCTGAAACTGGCCATCTTCACCCAGTAGCATTTTGGTCCAGAAAGTTCTTGGCACGAGTTAAACTATGCGGTTACCAACAAGGAGTTATTAGCCATTAAATCCGCCTTCAAGGCTTGGTGGCACTATTTTCTCGGTGCCAGGCATACCATTACTGTGATCACCGATCACCGGAACTTACAGTATTTAAAAACAGCCAAGGCCCAATCGTCACGTTAACTCCGATGGGCATTGTTCTTTGCTGAGTTTGATTTCATGATAACCTATCGACCAGGTTGTAAGAATGGTAAAGCAGACACCTTATCCCGAATAGGGATGGGAGAGGCAGAAGTGAACCCAGAACCAGTACCTATAATTTCCGAACAAAGGATCCTTGGCATGACTACTCTACAGACACTAGAGGACATTCAGGTAAAGATCCAGCAACTCTTTGATCCTACAGCCCTGCAGGAGTGGGTAAAGAAAGGGCCGGACTACTCTGTCACCAATGATCTGCCTTATTACCAAGGGCGACTGTTTCTGCCATACAAGGAACTACAAGAGCAAGTCATTTCCCGTTGTCATGATACCCTAATGGAGGGGCACCCAGGTATTGCAAAAACTGAAGCTAAGATTAAAAGACAATTCTGGTGGCCCACCTGGCGAAAGGATATTAAATCATTTGTGATGTCTTGTGGCATTTCCGTCCAAAACAAAAGTCAAAAGAAAAATCCAGCTGGACTCTTACAACCTTTAGACATTCCGCCTACACCATGGCACACCTTATCGTTAGACTTTATTACTGATCTACCTCCTTGTAATGGGTTTAACACCATTCTAGTTATTGTGGATCTTTTTTCCAAGATCGCCCACTTTATTCCTTCAAAAGGACTACCTTCAGCCTTATTCCTGGCCAAAGAATTCATCGAAAACATTGTTCGCTTACATGGATTTCCGTCCGTGTTGGTCTCTGACGGGGGGAGTCAATTCATTTCACATTTTTGGAAGAAATGTTGTCAATTGGCGCAAATCGATGTGAGATTATCGACCAGTCACCACCCCCAGACCGATGGTCAAACGGAGAGGACCAATCAGACTCTTGAACAATGCCTGCGTTGTATGTTACATCAAACTGAGAGTAATTGGAAGGACATCCTTTGGATCGCCGAATATGCATACAATAATTCAGTACATTCTGGAACTGGACAAACTCCCTTTTATACCCTATATGGGCAGCACCCTCGAACCTCAGACCTTGACTCACCCGAACACTTAGAAATGCCTGCAGTGGACCATATACACGCTACGATTACACAAGCCTTTAAGGAGGCAACTGCACATTTGAAACAGGCGAAGGAGAACTATAAGAAAGATAACGATCGGCATAGAAGTGATACTCCACAGTACCAGATAGGGGACCAAGTATGGTTGGCCACAAAACATATACCTCTCAAGGGAACGCGGACCTTTAACCCTAGATATTTGGGACCTTACTCTATTAAGGCCATTATCAACCTGGTGGCCGTCAAGTTGGACTTACCTGCTAATATGCAAATTCATCCTGTCTTTCATGTGTCACTTTTGAAGCCAGTGCAACCAGGGACAAGTCTAACCAAGCCACCAGACCCCGTCCTTATAGACAGGGAACCCGAATTTGAAGTTAAGAACATCCTGGACTCCAAGATGGTGAAGTCAAAGCTTTTTTATTTAATCGACTGGAAAGGGTACGGACCACAGGAAAGGTCTTGGGAACCCAGTGACCACGTGCATGCACCTCGATTGGTGAAAAGATTCCACTGAAAGTTCCCAGACAAACCAAAACCACGTGGAAGAACGACTTTAGGAGGGGCCTTGGGGGGGAGTGCTGTCATGATGCCTACCCCGGGGGAACCAGACCATGTCCAGCAACCCCGGAAGCAGGCATCAAGTCATTTTGAGCAAGCCCAAAAGCCCCTGCTAGGGGCTGTTTGGGTGCGGTCCTGGCGCCTATGGCGCCAGGCTCATATGGAGAGTCAGTCCTGGCACCATTGGCGCCAGGCTCATAGAGTAGAACCTGATGCAGATCATGCTGCAAGCTTACCTGGTGCAGACCATGCTGCAGAGCTCCAATGCAAATGAGGCTTGGAAGGGACTATTTTACCTAGGGAATATTTTTTACTCAGGTGGGGCTGGGGAAGAATACTTACCTGGGACTACTTTGGATGGCTATTTAAACCACGCCCGAAGAGCAGCACACGCTTCGCGTTATTCTACATCCAGCAGCGTAACGTTCACCGTGTCTGCAAGCCTGCATCCAGGCTTCTGCCACGCCCGCCTCGAGTCTGCAGCTCCTAGAAAAAGGGAAGAACAGAAGGAGAAAGGTTAGAATAAGAGCCTTACATGAATTCAGGATCCACCGCACATTCGAGCTGGAAGAAAGAAGCATTTACGCGCGCCGCCTCGCCTGCTGCAGCGCCGCGCTGAACTCACCGGCCTTCGCAGCATCCTCACGATCAGCATTCTGGCACCTATGGGGAACACAAGAACAGCAAAGGTGAGCTAAGGAAATAAACAGAGGCAATAGTAAATACCCCCATAGACTTACCTGATTACCGCCGGGGGTACTATTCCTCTTCACGGTTCGGCGCAGTCTCCATTGCATCCTCGCCGCACCCCGGCCCCTAAGGGGACCAAAAGGACGACAAGGTGAGACAATGGGACAAATAAGGGGAACTCTTCTCACCGCAATAGACTTACCTAATTTTACCGCAGGAGGCATAATTCCCCGAACTTCATGTTTTCTCGCCACACCTGAATAAGGGAACAAGCAGCTTACATTCTGGCCTTATTTTATCGAACTGTGTAGGATAAGCCAAATCCTTACCTGAACTTCATCAGCTACCACGAGGAACTCTTCGCTGGGGTCAAGCTGCAAACTGCAAGGAATCGGACAATAGTGAAAGTCCGACATGTGAACTCTTACGAACTACATATTTTTGGGAGTCAATATTGTTCTGGAACTCACCAATTCCTTCGAGCCAGTGAAGCAACTGGTTATCAACGCGCCCCTGCGCTCAATGCAGGATGGAGAGCTCATCTTTTCAAACCATCAGGTGAGACTATAAGAGGGGACATCAAAGGTGATCTGTGGGGAGAACAGCAGGGGTGGGGGGGAATTTACGCTTAACTCCACGGGTGGTTAATTCCCTTTCTCCATTTGCAGAAGAATATTCCTACGGGCCAAGCAAACAAAGCTAGGTGAGCCAGTCCAGTCCGTCATCTCGGCCCTACGCTTCACATTGGTGGAGACCGCAGCTGTCCAGTTCAGATCGACGCCTCTGTGGGAGCCAGGTGAGCGTAACACTGGCATTGTTCGACTACATGGCTTGCCCAGGACTTTAGTGTCAGACAGAGCCACGCAATTTACATCCAGGTTTTGGTCCTCATTGTGCCAGCAGTTGGGTGTACAAGGAGCCCTCTCGTCTGGGTACCACCCACAAAGCAATGGATAAACTGAGAGACTTAATGCCAGCCTTGAGCAATACCTCAGGTGCGTCTGCAACAAGGAACAGGACGATTGGGCATCGCTGCTTCCTCAAGCAGAATTCACCTATAATAACACAATACACACCTCGATCAAGATGAGCCCATTTTTTTGCACATATGGTTATCATCCACAACACATTCCTTGGACCGGCGTCACTACTACTAGCTCGTCGGCTATTGATAGCCTCCTTAGTGAGTTGAAGAGAGTCCAAGCTGAGGCGGTCAATTCCTTGGAGGCAAGTAGACAAGAATATAAGAAGTGGGCTGACCGCAGAAGGAAGCCAAATCTGGATTGGAATCTGGGAAAGCTAGTGTGGCTATCAACCAGGTTCCTTCCTTGATGGTGCATGCTGGTAAGTTTGCTCCCAGATACATTGGTCCCTTTCCCATTTAAGCTTGAGTCAACCCAGTGGCTTTCAGACTATGCTTACCAAAGAGTCTCCATAGAGTGCACCCAGTATTCCACACCTCTCTGCTCAAGGAACACAGGGAAGACCATTACCAGAGACAAATTCGAAGAGTGACAGCTGGGGAGCCCCAAAATACATAGGAATATGAAGTCTCCTATCTGGTTGATTCAAGGTATTGGAGGGGCACGGTGCAATATCTCATGCATTGGAAGGGATACTCTGTTACACAAAGAACCTGGGAGCCCAGAAGTCATATCCATGCCTCTAGGTTGATTCACAGGTTCCACAGACTCCATCCCAGCAAACCCAGGGGTACCCAGAGGGTAAGGGGTCATACTGTCAGGCTTTGCCCCTGGAAGTTGTGGCAGAGATGGAATCACTAACAGTTACATTCCGTATGTAGTGAAGGACACGGTCTAGTCCTCTACGTTCTGTTTCCCCCGGAACAATGCGTTGTAGCCGTCCTCTCCGTAGGACAGTGCTGCTGTGTGTTCACAGTCCCTCTCGGACCCTGCTCTCTCCTGTTACTCCTGGACAGTTTGCCTTTGCCTCTGTACTCTCTTGTGTATTCGTAGGTTTATCTGTTCTTCATATTTCTGTCTAAAAGCCTGTCCGTTCAGCGTTCCAGTGAACGCTGTTATTTCTGCCCTTTTTGCAGCAGAAGCATCTATTTCTGTGCTGCCTGTATTCTTACTTACCTGTATTCTTGTTTCCGCGTCCTCGCGCTCACTCTGCTTATTTCAAACTTGTTCTGACTCTGCCTTTCTTCGGTCGCGGCGAGTATACTTTCTCGTTCATTGGTGCGACGTTATCCTTCAGCCGCTGTTGCTGCTATTTTCTTACTTAATTATTTTTGCTACGATATCCTTTTTCTATACTGTCCGTAGTATCTCTATGTTAGAACTTTCTCATCTGTTCTCTTAGCCCGTGACTACGGTCGCTGTGTCCCTTTCCTCCAATTTTGGGTCCGACTCTTTCTGGACCTTTGGACACCACACTGGTTCTCTTCAAGTGGATTTGAGGACCATATTTACCCATCTGTACTGTGGTCTTGGCAGTTCCTGGTTCTTCGCTACATGAACTTTGCAGTCAAGTTACAGTAAACTACCAGTTTGTACTATTGTCATCATCTTGAAACCTCCTTTGGAATACCACAACATCTTCCAGGATTTTTTGGTGCTGGCTGGCTTTGTCCCTGGTTTAGGGGTTTGGCTCCTTGGAGTGCTCCGAGATTTGGTCTCTAAACCAGTCAAGGTGGCCTCTGAGGGAGCTAGACCCTATTTACACAAAAAGTAAGACAAGAAACCTAAGGAGAATAAAGACCCAGATGCAAGAAAGACCATAAGGAAGAAGCTAACAGACGTCAAGGACAGTTGTTCAGAAGGTCAAGGTGAGGAGGAAGTTCGGGAGGGTACTCTGCTGCCTGACACATATATTGAGGTATAAAGCCTTTGTGTAACTGAAATGTATTAGAGTTTGTAAGATGTGACCTGTTATGCTTGCCATATTTCCCTACTTTATTGAATTGATAATAAAGTAGTACTTTGCCATATTCTTTGAGTCTGTCTGGTTATTTGAGCCAGAAATCAGTTATTATGTTCACACATCTAGCACTGGATGCGCTCCAGGTGCTACAGCAAAATTTTCTCTGCTGCTCTCAGGTACTAGCGGCCACTGCAGGCATACTCTTCCTTTCCTCCATTCACACTCACCAGTTCTAGGGTTCACCACCCCATTCTGCTTCCCTTCTTGCTGGGGGCTGCTCCTGCCATACACAGCCGCCATCTCACCTACACCATTAACCCTGCTGTGCCTTAGCTCCATGTAGGTCTGTCCTTGTACTGAACCTGCGTTTGGAGCTGCTCCTTCAGGTTCCCATGTCTCAGAGGCTTAGGCCATTTATATCTGCATCTGTATGCAGGTTTTTAGACCAGAGATCCTCCACAGTCGGGATTCCCATTTCTCAGTGGGTGTGGGGGTGGAGCGAGGGGGTCTGTGTTTCTTCTTTGCACCTTTCTCATGGTCCTTCTTTTTTCTGTGCTTGGGCCTTGAAGACTCCTCCCTGAAGACTTTCATTACCTGCCTGCCAAAAAAAACGTCCTCTTTCTTTGTTAGTGGTGCTTCCCACTGGAACCGCCCACCTAGGTAGGAATTGGGGTATAGGGGTTTCTCTAGACATGGGTGGAAGTAGGGGGTTGTGCTATTCCACAGGATCCAATCCTAGGTGCATCTCCTTTTCGCCACAGCCCCACTAACTTGCAGACATTGCTCCTGCTTTTCTGAGTCCTTGTTACAGTTGCTGCCTGCTCTTCCTCTGGCCAGAGATGTTCCTGGTATGTGGTTCTGCCTCTTGAGTAGGCTCCACCCCATGATTCTCCATAGTGTGGCTCTGATTGAAGATCCAGATTGCCTTACCATCGACTCCCATGCAAATTTTGGTAAATCCTTTCCCAACAGTTTGCAAGGCTGGCTTATGCACCTGGGTGTGAGTAGACTTAAATGTCACATTACAGCAGCTGGCGATTCAGTTGGCGGAGCTCAAGGTTGATCTCATCAACACCCAGCAACAAAATGCTGCCACCTTGAGTTTTGTGAGATCCTTAAAGGCTCCAGTTGGAGTTGTTACTGCAGATGTCAGTGTTCTGTTGCCCCACAACCAGCCCTTGCCACCAGATCAAGATCTGGTATTGCCTCCACAGGGAGCTTCCTTTAGTATGCCTTTTCCAGGTAGGTGCCATGGGGACCCCAGTAAAGCCAGTGCCTTCACCCCGAATCGGATGGGAGCCATGTTCCGTGCAAAACCCTAGAAGCAGGATGACTGGTACCCCTGGAGATTGCACGGGTATGAGGTCCTTTAACCATGTAAGAAAGGAAGCAAATAAGGCAGGGACATCTCTGCATTTACTGTGGCAACAGAGCCTACTATGCATGTGATTGCCCACTCTGTGGGTTAGGAAATAGTTCTGCCTGGAAATGAAAGAGAGTCCTCTTTCAAGTGTTGCCCAAGATCTACAAGGCTACTTAAGTAACTGATTTGAAGATACCATCAACCTTCATGTTTATCTACTGATGGAATTCCTGGGCATCAGAGAACCACTGCAAGTTGCGGCCTTGGTGGATTCCAAGCATATGGTAATTAAATGGACCTTCGGTATGCACAACAACAATATATACCTATTTTCCTGGACACCACCTCAGAACTAGCCCATAGTGTTGACAGTTCTCCGTTGAAGTTTGGCGCCATTACACATGCCACTGTAACAATGTGAGTATAAAAGAACATTATGAAAATATCTGATTTGAGAAGATTCACACCCCGCAATTGAAGGTTATACTGGGCATCCCTTGGCTGACTCGCCATACCCCTATCATTGATTGATCTTTGGTAAATGCTCAGCTTACCTTGGAATACTGCCAAAGGGCCTCTCTTACCAAACAATACCAAAAGGAAGAGCCTGCCCTGGTAACCTCCCAGGGACATGAGGGTGCAGTCATTAGCCAACCAGAACATTAGTACTTTGAAAATGTAAAAAATATGATTGTTTAGACCTTTAGGTGGTCCGCGCTTAACACAAAAGAGTTATAATTTGTACAATCAATCAAAATATGTGAAAAAAGGTTGATACCAAGTATAATCTTGAAAAAAAGACAAAGAGACGATTTATCTTAGCATTTGTTGGTTGTAATTCAAAAATTAGAAAATATATTTCATTGAATTTTGTATTCATTCAATCCTCGACTTTGTTGCTAGCCAAAAGAAAGTAATTGATAATTACATGTATCCAAAATAGTCCCTGAAATTACCTTGTGTGGGAGGTGTGAGCCAAGATTCTGTGGTTCTCAATTTTTTTTGTTTGTGGATCTCATATTTCTTATTGTCAAAGTATGACGGACTAATCATTCTCTTCAAGTTAATACAATTTCGAAATACCATTTTGGGATTTTTGTCCAAGAACATATTCAATTCTACATCAGTTGTCAAGATGTTCCAGTTCTTTTTTAGAATTTTCTTGATGGTGCAATTGTTTGTACTGTAGGTCGTGATAAACCTGAGTTGTGCTGGTTCTGAGGTCTTTGGTAGCTTTTCTTGTAGTAGGTCTGGTCTAGGTCCCTCCCTGGTTTTAAGTGCCATTTGCTTCAGATGTTTGGGGCTATAGCCACGGTTCCTAAATTTTTTCATGGTTACTGCTTGGTGTTTTTTTAATTCAAATTCCGATGTGCAATTTCTTTTGATTCGTAGGAATTCTACGAATGGGATATTTTGAATGATGCGACGGGGTGGTTGCTTGTAGCATGTAAAATGCTGTTAACAGCAGTCTCTTTTGTATACAGAGTACTATGAATGGTATGATCCTCAATGTACAAGTGGAGATCCAGAAAATCAATGGACTGTTGGTTATAGTTAATGGTAAATTTCAAATTGTAGTCGTTTTTGTTCAAAAACGCATGATATTCTTGTAACTGTTGTTCCGACCCATTCCATATCACAATAATATCGTTGATGTATCTTCCCCAAAAAGCAATCCTGTTGTTGGTTGTGAAGTCTGGATGTTGCCATGCAAATTGAGTTTCAAAATGTCCCATATACAAATTCGCATTTGAAGGGGCGAATTTCGTCCCCATTGCTGTTCCCTGGACTTGTTGAAATATTTTGTCTCCAAAGCAAAAGATGTTGTTGTTCAGGGTGCAATGGATCATTTCTAAAATCATCATATTTTGATCTTGCAGTGAGATTGATCTGGTTTTCAGGAAATGTTCTGCTGTTATAATTCCTCTGTTGTGGATGATACTAGTATAGAGTGCTGTCACGTCTAATGTTACAAACCAGAAATTGTCTTCCAATATATATTTTCCAATTGATTCAATGCATTTGTAGTATGTTTGATACATGAGGTCAAGCTGGACACTAAAGGTTGTAAATAATGGTCTATATACTCTGAGATTCTTTCTGTCATAGACCCGATGCTGTTAATAATAGGTCTACATTGTGGTAGATCGGTGAAGGATTTGTGTATTTTAGGCATGAAGTAGATTGTCGCAAGTATTGGATGTGCAACATTCAAATATTCGTATTCTTCGTCTGTCATCAGACCTTTGTCATGCCAGTGAGAGCTCATCAAATTCCAATCTGCAAGTAGTTTTTGAATGGGGTCATTTGAAGCGGTTGATAGCATGTTGTATCATTTAAATGATTCATAGCTATTCAAATGTAGTCATCAGTCTTCAATAGGACTATGTTCCCACCTTTGTCGGCAGTTCTGAATGTAATGTCATAATTGTCTTTCAGTTTTTGGATGGCTAATAACTGTTTTAAGTTCAAATTGTGATTGATTTTGACTTTCTGGTTTTTTAGGTGCAATTGCCTCAAGTCACGCTGGACTGCTTTTTGAAACAGATCTATGGCATTTTCTGTTGATGGGAGTGGAGTGAATTGAGATTGAGATTTGAGTTTAGTGTGTTTTGCCAGTCCCAAAGTAATATCTTGTTCTTGTGCAAAGGAAATCACTGTATGAGTGTCCTCCTCTTCGGATAAATTCAAAAGATTGATAGTGTTTTCCACATGTGCCAACAAGAGTTCTGAGCACGGAGCTGAGGTAGTCACCGTTTTCTGTTTGCTATTGTGTATAAAGAATTTTTTCTGTTTAGTTTCCTGCAAAATCGGTACAAATCTCTAATCGTTTCAAAGTAGTCATATGTATTTGTTGGACAAAAGGAGAGTCCTTTGTTGAGTGCTGAGATTAGGTCTTTTGGTAAACTTTGGTTTGTGAGGTTGATTGTTAAGTTTTCCTCTTGGGTTGATTCATTGACCTGGTTTGTACGCCATTGCTTTTGTCTGTATCGTTTCCTTTGGTGGTTGCCTGTTCCTCTGTGGCCTCTCTTTGTTTTGTGGTGTTGACTGTCGTGGTAAAACCCCATTTTAGATTTTGTTTTAAGTTTGAACGTGTTTTTTTGAAATGTCTGTATTCTTCTGAGGACCCACAAAACCCAATCCCATCCTCTTCTACTTTTTTAGAAGAATACAGACATTTCACGAATAAGTGTACCTCCCTTCCAAATACATCGCCCTTTCAAGTCTCATAAGAAAATAACACCTTGTTTTCTGGGTCAATTGCGTATTGTGAAACCCATGTCTGGCAGAGAGTCTCCCAGGACCCCCTTGTTATTTGTATATTTCAAGTAACTTTGGGTCTCACCCTAAATTACTAGGGTAATCCAGACGTGGACCCCTTGCTCACTATTCTTAGAGAGGCACAGCTACACCCTACTGATGAGGTTCAACCAGACCGAAACACATATCTGGGGTTGCTGTTGGTACTCTTGTTCAGAGGAGAATTGCCTAGCATTTCGGTGCTGGTCTGCCCCAGGGCAGGACAATGACTGATAGGCTTGGGATATTTCTTCTCTATGAAAGATAGTGAGCTAAAGCCTCTGGGTAAGGCTCTTGTAACCAGGACTCATGTCTGGCAGAGAGTCGACCCAGGACCCCCCCCCTTGTTATTTGTATATTTCAAGTAACTTTGGGTCTCACCCTAAGTTACTAGGGTAATCCAGACGTGGACCCCTTGCTCACTATTCTTAGAGAGGCACAGCTACACCCTACTGATGAGGTTCAACCAGACCGAAACACGTGTCTGGGGTTGCTGTTGGTACTCTTGTTCAGAGGAGAATTGCCTAGCATTTCGGTGCTGGATTGCCCCAGGGCAGGACAAAGATTGATATGTTTGGGATATTTCTTCTCTGTGAAAGATAGTGAGCTAAAGACTCTGGGTAAGACTCTTGTAACCAGGACTCATGTCTGGGAGAGAGTCTCCCAGGAACCCCCCTTGTTATTTGTATATTGTGAAAGTGATAGTTGCACTGGCCATAACATTACAGTTAACCAAACATTATGGTATTCACCATGTATCACTTTTGAAACCAGCCTGGCGTTCAAAGTGGCAGCACTGCCACTGTGTCCAAATGAACTCCTGTCCGGGATGCAGGAACACGGGTGGTGCAACACATATTTAAACTCTCAACGCAGGGGGCGTGGAGTGCAGTACCTTGCTCATTGGAAGGGTTGGGGTCCTGAGGACTGGTGATCTAGCGCTTTCTTTACAGCAGACAGTTCAGTGCTTTTGTTTCATGCATGCTATCAGCAAAGCCCATACCACCTGGGGGGACTGTCAGATTGCCCCAGCTGTGAGCCTTTGAGCGGCTGTGAGGTCAGCGAAAGGCTGATGCCTGCAGCACGCTCATTCGGCTGCCCTGTTCCACAGCTCCTGGATGCTGGCAACTGCTACTGCCATAGGCGGCCACTGCTTTGGAGTATTCCTGCCCACTTCTACTCCGTTTTCCATTTGCTGCTTCCAGGTACTGGCAGCCGCTCCTGGCTGTTTGGAACTGGTCAATTAGTCCGATCCACTTTTTCCAGTGGACACTACTGGTATACACAGTTGTCCACTCTTCCTTTCCTCTGTTCACGCTCACCAATTCAGGGTTTCTCCACCCTTTTCTGCTTTCCTTCTTGCTGGTGGAGGCTCCTGGCATACACAGCCGCCATTTTGGTCCGACCTTCCCATCTGCTCTGCCTAAGCTCCATATGGGCTCTTACTGTTACTGCACATGTGTTTAGAACTGTTCCTTCACGTTCCTACATCTCGGAGGGGTAGCTCATGCATGTCTGTCTCCGTGTGCAAGTAGTTAGAATAGAGATTCTCTGCAACCCTGTTCCCCTTTTCTCTGGGCGATTTTCTGTATTTGTTCTTTGCACCTTTTCCCTGCCCCTTCTCTTCAGTGTGCTCTGGCCTTGAAGAAGAGTCCTCCCTAAGATTTGCAAGGCACGAGATCCTGGTCTAATTTCCCTTTTAGTGACACTGCCTGCAAGAGCCCCCCATCTAGGTGAGGTGGGTGTTGGGGTTTATGGGTCTTTCGAGACCTAGGATGTAGGGAGTCAGTTGTGCTACTACACGGGACATTCCTAAATGCATCTTCTTTTCTCTCCAGCCCTACTAACTTGCTGATGCCACTCCCACTTTCCTGGCTCCTCCTTGGAGTTGCTGGCATCTCTGCCTCTATTCTAGTTCTAGAGACGTTCCTGACCGTGGTTCTGGCCCTGGAGTGGTTTTGCAGAGTGTTCTGTGCTTGAGGGTCTGGGTTGTTTTAGCATTGACATCCATGAAACTTCCAGTCCATGCCTAACAGTTACTGATGAGTGAAGAAATATATTTCTTTCATTGGCACTGATGTAAAGGGAGCACTTTACATTATGACTCACACTCGTACAGCCCACAGACGTCCTGTGGATTCAAAGTTGCATTCGAACAATAAAGGATTGACTTGTGTGGACTGCACAAAGGAGAAAACAAACAAAAAATATTCTCCTTGCCTCCCCAGCACAAACCTGCAAATTCCCTGCGACAAAGGCATTATTAATGTAACAGCCAGCTTCTCGGGCTTACACCAAGATATTCTGAATCTAGATTCCCCTGCTGAGGGAATGGAGGGACCCAGACTAAAGCAGGTAAAAGCATCAGAGCTTTGAGACGGAGGACAAGAACCCCAACAAATATCACTAGCCTTTCTTCCAAAATCCAAGATGGTGGCAGGTATTCCTGTAACCTTGGACAAACTCCCTTCTATATCACATGACCAGCAGCACATGGCTCAATCGTATCCTTAAGCTCCACCCAAGAGGAGAGAAAACCTACTATAAAAAACTGCCAATTCATTCTGGCAGTCTGGGGGGTTTGAATAGGTATTGCAAAAAGAGGTTTGGTGGACAGGGGCAAAAGAGGAGTTTTGAGAGGAGAGCAGGAGGAGAGAGTTGGAGGCTAGAGGCAGAGTCTTGGGAGGTTGGGGGAAGGGTAGTGTCATCTGGGAGAGTCTTGAGGAGGTTGTAGAAAGAGGGAGTGTCATCTGGGAGAGAGAATTGGAGAATAGAGGAAGGAAACCAAGGAGTTAAGCTTACTTGGAGGAAAGAGGAATTGTCACCTAGAAGACCCGAGTTGTTGTGAAGCGGAGGAGGTTGACCATAAGAGAGAGTTGTAAGGAGGTTGGGGTTAAATTGGGTACCATCTGGAGGACTGAAGGTAGATCCTTAAGGAGGAAGAAGGGATATGTGTCACCATCTAGAGAAACCAAGAGTGGGAAGGTTGGGGGAAAGGAAACAACAGGAATAAAGTATACAAGGAGGAGGGGTGAGGGTAAAGACAGTACCATCTGTGGAACAGAAGGCAGAAAGGTAAGAGGGAGAGATGCAGCTATCATGTCTGAGAAAGCAAGAGGTGAACCAACTCTTCTCTTCCGTATTTGGGACTTTCACCTAGCTCCCAGGAACCAACCTCTCTTTGATTTGCAGAATGTTTGATCATAGGGGTAACCCAGTTCTATTTGACCCTGAGTGTCTGGAAGAGGGGCAGCTGGGTCCTTCACAGAGGAATTTTACGCCTGAGATGCTGATACTGGCGATTTGCCTGCCGGCTTCAGCGAGGCCAGTGGTTTGGACACATCTCCAGTGTTGGGCTTTGTGTAAAACTCCATTTGGGGGCACTTCATGTTGCACAATGCTACAGCATGTGAAGACTTTGCAACCCCTTTTCTAGCTAAAAGCAGAGTGTCCTTACTGATATCTAGGAACAAGAGCTCTCCAAATAAGCTGACTTCCCATTGTGCAATGCTATTTTGGAGCCAGTAATGGACCATTGGGGGAAGATGGCATCTGTTAATGCCATGTGCAAAAATCTTGACAAAACTCTCTAACCCATGTTTCCTCCTACTCACCCTACACTAGATAGCCTTGTCACTCAGGCCTCTATAGCTGGTCTGGAGGCAGCTGCTGTGCCTTCCTTCCCCCATGACAGTAAGATCTTGCTGGCTGTAAAAGGCACGGCAAACTGGCGTGTTGGGTCCGTGGGTATGGGCTGTGTTCTGCAGGCATTCCTCGACTCAGGAGTCTGGTTTTGCCTACAATGGCCAGTCCAAATGGCTGGATATCCGCTTTCAGGGGGGCAGCCTTTTCAGGAGAGAGACATTCAAGACCTTAAAAGAGGTATCTAAGTTCCTGGGTTGGGGGTTACTATCCAATAGGCATCTGCCTGTTTCTCAAAGGGTCGCTCCTTTCACTCCTTATTTTCTTTTTCTCCGAGAGACAGAGGCCATTGCCCCAAGACAGGCAGCAAGGACTCCAGCAGTTGTTACTTTGTTTTCAGTGTGTTTGGCGAAGCCACAATGTACAGTTGTTGATTTGTGGGGTTTTAAGATTGCTGAAATGCTGTTTTTAGGTAACTCACTGTTTCCTCTTCTGGGGTTATAGGTGCTTTGTCACAATTAAGTTTAATAAATGAATGTCCACACAGTGGTATTATGAACAAATGTGTTGCATCTCATTAAAAATAGAAGATGCTGATGCAGGTAAGAGGTAATTAATGCAGGTTCACAAAGACTCTAAGAGCATGTGTTACTCTCCATTCGGCAGGCTACTGTTCTATGTGAGGCTGGCACAGTTTACTTGACGTTGAATCAAAAGATGTCAGTGCAATGAAATGTGGCATCCCAGCAGTGGCACCAAGTGTCAGTCATTTTGTGTTGGATAGGAGTTGGGAGTGGCAGTTCTGGTGTCCTCTCTGGCACTACCCTTAAGAAAGCTTTGTAACTGCAGGAGGCAGACTGTCAGTTATCGAGGGGCTTAGTCCCTCTGCTGTCGTCTCCTTGTAGTCGGGGTCAGCGTAGTGACCAGGGCAAGCACGCTTCACATAGGTCACAAGGTTCGAGGTCCTGATGAAGTACTCTGCTTGGACAGAGTTCTTTAGTCTTTGTCTTAGGCTCTGCTACATTTTAGTTCTTTGCCGTGGAAAGCACCCACATACCCCAGTCTCTGTCGAGTTCCCATTCTCTCCGCGTCTGGTTCTTCTGCCTCCTTGTGTTACATTTCTGCATGGGCAGCACGGTTTTCCTGAAAGCAGGGGATCCTTAAGAGTTTCTGCCCACCCACCTGTGAAGCTCTGCACTATATGTGTCTACCAGTGACAACACTAGCGGCTCTAAAACATGTAAAAGGGTGCAACACTAAGGCCGGGTTATGCAATTGGGGGCTTAGCCTACTGTTCTATGTGGGCGTGACTAAAATGTGCCAAAAATCAAAACAAACATATTTAGACTATTTATATAGGTCCATGGACACACTAGTAGTTTCTAAATCTGTATTTATTTACATGTACTCCCTTTAGTTATGGTTGGTAGAACAGCATGTTATCTGTCAGTCTCAATGTTATAGAAAGTTGCAAAGTGTGTGAAGGTTCCTCAATAATATACAACAGCACTTTCCTCGTTTAAGTTAAGTTTGCTTTAACACAATTCTAAAACCTTGTCCAAATAATATATGCTGGCATTGCCAGTGTATAATCATCATGAGGATTGCCTCAACAATACATTCCTCTGTAAAACATGCTCATGCTGCTGAGCGTTATATTCACAGAGAGGGGGAGTGGTAAAGAGATGGACAGAGACAGTAAGAGATGAGTGCTTGCACATGCTGCATTTTCTGCTGCAGGGAGATATATCCAGTGAAAGGGGTGCCTAGCTGTCCAGTTGCTCCATGTCATGCAAAACACTTTCAGATAGTACTGGTTTTAAACATTACATACTGGCATTTATATTATTAAAGGATTGTTACTTAAACATAGAGGACTCTGGGAGACTTATCATTTGTATGATAATTGACAAACCGTGGCTATCTGTGGTCACCCATGTATTACCACAGTTCACATGGGATATGTACCATGGTTTTGTGAAAACATTGCTATTAAAAATTCAATCTTATCGGTGACTTAATTTTTACGTTCTTATTTAAAACAAAATGTGGGCACGCTATTTACTCACCAAATAGTTTTGGTAAACAAAACTGTTATGGATAAACAAAAGAAATTCGAATGAAACAAAAGAAAAGAGAAGATGGACGCATGCCCTCCAAGGCTATACGGCTATTCTTACTTTTCATTCAGGAGCATATTTTTGAGCGGTGGAGCACATTTTTGGAAAATGTAGTGTTTCTCTGATACGGCCCAGGATTAGTGCGAGGAAACCTGTCCACAGACACCTCCAACTCCATGTATCCTTATCCCAGTATTTACTTGCTGAGGAGTGCTGCTACTCTGAATTAGTAGAGGCAGCGTTTAGTACTAGGGGGAACGTAGGATACTGAAGGGACAAGTCCATAATGAATGATTCCAGGTCAATAGCACATGTACATTTTTTCATTAGTGGTGTGTTTAAATTGCTCCGGAACTTGCATGAGCGGCTGAGCGTAGCGAGAGAGCTCAAACCACTATTGGAGGATTCAGGGAGTTCTCTCCCTGAGAAATGTGTTTAACTAATGGGTTGAAATGGTACATTATATAATTGCTTCTGTGAAACAAATCCTTACTATCAATGAATGCCAGATCACACACAGTACACATGAGCATTGTACAACACTTTAATGATACTTTTTCCCACAATATATGCCAGCACTGCCACTGTGAATCACATTTTAATTGTTCCTAGGTCTGATATATACCGGCATTACCCTTTAAAATATGTTTACATGTTGCCTGTGACCAAATATATGGCAGTATTGACACTGTTAAACATTTTCATAATGGTGCCCTGTCCACAATATGTCAGCACTGCAACTGTAAAGCACATGTTCATGCCGACTGTGCTATGATATATACCAGCTTTGCCCTGTAAAACACTTTTGTTGCTGCCTGTGCCCAAACAGATGCCAGTTTTACCACTGTTAAAAAGGCACAATGGTACCCAGAATGTTTGCCAGGATGTCACTGTAAATCCCGTTCAGGGGAAAGCCCTCAAATTCATAGTGCTAGTGCACCATACACGCTAACACACACACACACACACACACACGCACACGCACACACACACGCATTCACATGCATTCAAACTCTCTTGTGCAAAACATGCATGCACACAAACACACACACATACTGCATTCACACCATGCATTCAAACAAACACTTCCCCCCCTTTTTTAAATGTACTTTTTCAACATGGTGTTGCCAGTTTCCTTGCTTTCTCTGATCCAAGGCAACAGTCAATCCACACTAATAGGGCAGGTTGCGGAGGCTGCAACATGGTGCCCAGGTGGAGGGGTATTTATACAATTATAACGGCACCTAAGCAATGTTCAGGGGGAGGTGGTTTCAGGGAATGGACGCTGACGGGCATTTAAAAAAAGTAAATGGGTAAAGATCAAATTAGCACTTGAGTAGTTTGGTTCTGATATGCCACCATCAGTCATTGCTCAAATTTGGGCTCCAGCTCAATGTACAGGAACAGGGAAGTGGGGAAGGCAAGGCCATGCCACAAAGCTCAACTAACCTCGTTATGATGCTTGTGTTACATGCATTATAGTTTCTAAATATGCGTGGGACCTTCCCAAGTGTATTTGCTAACTGCAATGTCAATGCAAGTGAGGGGCTAAGTGAGAGGTAGGTGGGTGCGCAGGGACTCCTTGATCCTACGTAGGGAGGGGGGCAACAGATCACCTTGATCCCTTTAGCTCTTCCATTGCTCCTCTGACACCCCTTACTTGTCCCATATGAGTAGAAAAATAGCACCCTCTCACAGAGTCTGGCAATGCCCAAGTACATCCGTCTGCCAGTTCATGGCTCATTTCTAGCTGCATTTTACCATTATCCTATGTAAGCCGTGGTGGCATTATAATTGTTAATGTACTTGAGGTGTCTGTGGGCCATCAGAAATGAAGTCAGGCAATTGTCTACAATCTGTGGGCCCTGAATGTGTGCCTGGCCCTAGCATAAACGTACACAGCATACCATAATATAACAATGTATAAGAGCTTTAGAAAGAATGATTTGTGTGGTGTGAGGAATCTGAGGGTGTCCTCACCTCTTTTCACCATATATCCTCCTCCCAGAGGGCCAGGGAAAGGCCATCGTTTTTGGATCCTGGCCCTGGGGATGAGACACCCTTGGGTGGAACGTGGTATCCCCTATTTCCTTTTCAAAATGTTCTATCTATCCTCCAGACCTTTGCAGGGTATTGTAGGTCAGACCCCTATTTTCCCATTGACGTTCATAAATATACACACCTCTCTGGTACTGGGACAAAGAAGAGGATTAAAAAGGTATGCAGGTGGAACAACCAGGCAAGTCCCCCTAATAGATTTGGCCACAGTCAGGCAATTGGAATTAATTACCCAAATCTGAGGTCACTTCACACTCCTAACTGATATAAAAGGCTTTGCCACCAAAAGCACAAAGGAGGAGGAAGGAGCTGGCGAGGAAGGAGCTGGCGAGGAAGCAGCTAGCGAAGAGGAAGCTGTGAGAAACCCTTCTGTGATGAAAGGCGTGCCCAGGCGCTGACCCCTGAGCTGGTTGGGTCAGGTCCTGCGAGTGGCACTGAAGCGGGAACTCCGTTATGCAGAGTGGTGCAGTGGGAAGCAGAAACTAAAGAGAGCCATCTCATTGATCCCCACGAAGACTGCTCGTTACAGGAACTCCAGAGTATCCATGGGGCAGGCTCAAGAACCCCAAAGGCGAAGGAAGAGTGCAGGAAGGTTTGTGTAGACCTGAAAGGCAAGCACAAGCACTGGTGAGTTTCACTGACATAAGCAACACTGACTGGTGTTGCACGCAAATGCAAGTAAATGAGACATTGTTGAACACGTTTGCAAGAGAAAAGGAACTCATACGCGAAGAGCAACTTAGTGGCAACACATTGTTAAACAGCATTGCTGTAGAAAGACAGCTTGTACGCTTATTCTATAAAAGCCAAGAGAAGATTATGTGTTGTCGAAGGGGAGGTTGGGAGAGTGTAATGTGCAAGTTAGAATATGAACCAGCATTGTGTGAGAAACCTGAAGGTGTCTCCCTATCTAGTCCCCGGGATCTGTCAACCAGGGGGCCAGGACACAGCCATCGCTATTGGATCCAGTTCCTGGGGGTGGACCAGTGAGGGATGATCACCTGGATGGGGGGTCCTCGGGGAGTGGAAGTGGGACACCGATGGGTGAGACGTGGTCTCCCCCTTCTTTCAACACTTTTTCCCCATTCTACCACATGGAAGCACTGCCCCCTCCCCTTTTGCGACACAAACACTTTTGCATGACACACCAGAGAACGGGCTAACACCAGAGCCGTTTACATGACATGTCCCAATACAAGGGTCAGGCAATTAATCAGAATCACACACACCTGACAGCCCTTTCCCTTTCCCACAGGGATAAAAGGTGGAGCAAGAGATCACAGTACGAGCAAGGCAGACCACACAAAGAGACGGCTATCCAGGTCCGGCAGTTCAAGAGGAGGAGGAAGGCAGCGAATATTGAGAGGCTCACAAGGAGAGACACGACCTTGCCCTTTGTGACGCAGACCCGCAAAACCTCCGCAGAATGAATTGTAAGACCGAGGACAATAGCCTAAGTGTGCTGCAACAGATGTCAATGGTACATGGAGCGTATCGACACTGATAAGCGGTAGTGACGGAAACTCTTGCTACCTTGGTACCAGCCTTGACTCCAGTTACGAGGAAAGCCAAGCAGTTCGTCGCAGCCTGTGAGTCGAGGGGAGAGCTGATAAGAGCCGGGCTGTGGTACATGAAAGACGCAAAATGGCCAGATGAACTGAGTTCAAACAACTGTAAAAGTGTTAAGGGGAGACGAGCACGTGGGTGCTAACTCGAGAGACTCTGGTCGATCACTGTCTGAGTAAAACTACAGAAACCAGAAGGCCATAGAAGAGCTTCCAAGTTAGGTCAAGTGGTCATACAGGAGGTCAAACAAAATCCCTGTACAGTCGCAAGTCTTTGACCTAAGAACTGTGAGAAAGCAAGGGAAGTGAATCCTGCAAACACTTGTGAATGCAAAGTTGGCAAGAGTTAAACCGGAAGAGGGATGCTGACGAGAAGGGGGCAAGTCTAAAGTCCCAAGAAACAATGTGTTGACAAGAGTGAACCCGACAGAGGGATGTCCACTGGAACTGTTTAAAAAGACATTAAGGCTGAGAGTATAGAGGGGTCAGTGCCTGCAAGAGGGAGACCCAGGGGTGAAGAATCCTCACCCTAAGTGAAACCAAGAAACAAACTTTCATTTGTTGAAGAAACTTTTGTTTTGTTGCTTGAATATGTCAGGCCCTCGAAGGCAAGAGACTTTCATGAGAAACAAGACTTGGCCATCAAGGCTCCTGATAAACTGGAACAAAACTGTCGAATCATGCTGGGGAAGGTCGAGTGTGTGCTTTGCTCCAAGATCCCACCTTGCCCCGTGCTCAAAATGTGGGGAAGGGAGAACCAAGCTACCACGTCCTGACATACTATTTGAGAACACTTCTTTCTTGTTTGAAAACCATACACCCTTTTTGTATTAGTTGTAAGGTTTGGCAACAGGTTTCTTAGTATAGGCCCTTTTTATTTGACCAACGCTACTAGGACTGCCTTAATTTCATCTGATGGTTAACGCTTGCTTCCATCTTAGATTTAGGTTTAGATTAGGCGTTTTTCCAACCTGCATACGTTTAATAAACAACCTTGAACTGTGATCACTTGTGTCTGTTTTTACTGTTGCCACCATGAGTTCCTTACAATTGCCAGAGCTATGATCTTAAGGTTGTTCAACCAACATTGTTGGTGCTACAAAAGTGTTATTTAAAGTGGAACCTACATTGGCAAGAGCCATTCTGAAACTACATGAAACAAGCATTGGCAAGAGCCATTGGGAACTGTGTGAAACAAGTATTGGCAAGAGCCATTTGAGACTGTGTGCTTTGAGAAACCAAAGATTTGCAGGAGCCATAGAAGTATATGAAGTGGCAATAAATTGGAAGTGGCCAAGCAAGCAATGGCAAAGACGAAACAAGTAAGGTATCTCGGTTGCGTGATCTGTGATGGGTGAACCATGTGGTCAGACAACTGCACCTAGACCAAGTACACCCACCTATTGAAAAGCCATATAAAACATTTGCCGAGAAACCTGTGAATCATTGAGGAGCTGTAGTTGTGAAACTTGTGAAGAATAACCAAACCAGAGGAGCTGGAAAGTGTCCCTGGAAATCGTGCTGTGCAGAAGAACCAGAAAGCTAGGGGAAGGCAAGCCCCCATGGCATTGTGAACAGCCTTGAGACTTGGGGAAGGGAACACCTTTGCAAGCCAAGAGCTGGAAGAAGCTCAGAACTTTACTTTGGAGTTGGAAGAAGCTCAGAACTTTTACTTTGAACACTTAGCAAGTGTAGGATTTGAACACAGACGGTTGTTTTCTTGGACTTCCCGACGCAGATTATCCTTAGTTTCCTTTAGGTAGGGAAATCCCACCTTAGTATAGGGCAAGAAAGGGCTTTTTCCAACCCTTTTTACGTTAAATAAAAGTTTGTATCCCAAACTTAATTTCTGTTGTCTGTGTCTACTTCGTGATGCCTTCACAGTGGATAGAAACTAATAAATGCAACCCCAATTGTTGTTTCCAAAGTTAAAATGGTTATCTGTAGTTATGCATTAACCACCCCTAAGTAATGTAACTTCCTACCCTAATTGACAACACATGTTAACACACCACTCCAAAACTGAACAAAACACAATAGAACGCACACACCACCTCATATGTCTACAATAGATTTCCCTTAACACCACAAATACACCAACACATCTCTCCACAATATCTGTAAACACTAATCTGCCTGGCACCAAAGACAACCACACAATAATCATTACCAACCTGAAGAGAAGAGCACATTACTCACTGTTCCAGATAAATTGCAAAAGACCTACATTTTACACCCCCTATCTTTTCAGATCTGCACACATCATAACTGCCATAAAGCAACTTTTCCATGCTCCTTATACATTTGTCCCGTACCCCATATTTCTTTTTTTGTTTGTTTTATTGGTTAAAAATCAATTCAGCCTTTAACATTACAATACAATCAATGAATGCACAATTAAATAAAATTACAACCAGTTACAATAGGCAGAACCAAAAACAGGAAAAGTAAAAATGAAATAGAGAAAAACATTAAAACATGTATTAAGCTTCAGTCTCTAAAGCTAATTAGCTCATGAAACTTACCAATTCATTATCAATTGAGGTAGTGCATGCTGACAAACAGTAGTTCCACAATGAGTCTACTGACAATACAGAGAAATACTTCATACATTCATGGAAAGCCCTTTCTCTAAAGTGCTTCAAAGATTTGCAGTATAGGAGCAAGTGTCTTACCGTTTCTCTCGGGTTCTTATCATGACGGAATTCTTCAAAATGCGGACTCTTCATTTAGGAGTCCAAACCTCAGCAATATCTCCTTGGCGTGACACAAGTTTAGACGAAATCACCAAAAACTAGAGCGGGCTGTCTTGCTGGAGTAAATGGATAAACACAGTGCTAAGGTGCCTCGCTTTTTGTGATCTCTTTTAAGAAGGCTCAGGGAAGAGTAGGAGTGAAATTCTGCCACAGTGGTAGCCCAGTCCGCAGTATATAGAGCTCTCTTTACCTTATCTGGGTTTCCAATGAGGTCCGATGAAGTGCAACCTATCCCAGCCAACAGCCGCAGGGAGATCCCCTTAATCTCAGACAAGGCGTGCAAGCCACCCAACTCGCAAGCCACCCCATAATCCAGGAATAGTGAGTTCACTGGGGGAGCTAACATCTTCCCATAAAGTGATAGGTATCTCCAACACGCTCTGGCTTTTAAGGAGATTATACCAAGTTCATATTTAGTCGCTGAATGCGGCAACAAACTTGGAAGGTGAAGGACTCTTCTCCCAATCAAGGCTTCCAGATATGTCAAATAATCATTAAGTGACAGATTGTATATCTCAATCCCATAGAGTAGTTTGGGGACGATTTTTGCCTTCAAAGAAATGCAAAGAAGGGAGAAGTGAAAATTTGCCATATTTAGCGTCCACCCTCACCAAATGATTTGCTAGGTTCTTGGGCTTGTTGAGTTGCTGTGATGGAACATTTTGAGTCAATCATGAAGCCAAGATAAAGGAAAGAGTCAATCCTCTCCACAATTCATGCACCTAGAACACGTGTGTACAGGTGCGTTATAAATGCCACATCATATCATATTATATCAAAGGTGCTGACTGAACATACCACTTAAAAGATGGCTGTTTCCTAGAGTGAGCCAGTTGCAACACCTTTTTCTTTGCTGGGTTAACAGACGAAGAGTGAGCTTTCACAAAGGTGCAGAAACCATCAAGCAGGTGTTGCAGGCCTATGGGTGTATTATCAAAGATAAGATAATCATCTGCGTGGCCATGTTATAATGGTCTCAGAATAGATATTTTGGGTGTTGCCAAGGCCAAAGCTCAAAGATACTGATCTAAGTCTACCATGGACAGATTGTGTAGGCAAGGGGCTAATACGCACCCCTGCCTCACGCCTCTAAAGGTTTTTATCGGCACGACAACAGCCCTTACTGATTTAAACTCACTTGCATTTAGGAGTGGCTGTGCAGAGCAATTAATAATCTTAACATGCCTGGGAGCATTCCCCAGGCCTGTAATTTACGCCATAGGAGACTGCGGTCTACGGCACCAAAGGCTGCTGCCAGGTCAACCGAGGCAAGGTAAACTGGATTCATACCTTTTTTCCATGCCAGGCCCTGTATCCATTTGAGCAAAATATCATTCAGCTGGGTACCCATGTTTTTTCTGAATCCGGTTTGCCACTTGGAAGTAAGCTTCGATGTCAGCCAAGTGTTGGAGCAATATACAGGAAAAGCTTTTAGCATCCACATCCAGGATCTCAATGGGGTGATAATTTCCTGGATGGGCTTTGTCTCCCCTCTAATAGTTAGGGATGATATATGTCTGATCCCACGGCGGAGGGAATTGCTCCAACCTAAGAATATCCAAGAATATGAAGAAAACGATTTCTGCCCAAAGTGATGGGCAGATTTAAAAAGATGATTTGATAGCCCATTCGGTCCTGGTGCTCTGGAGTTACTTATACCCCCAATTATTTCCAAGATTGTAGCCTTTGTTAAATCTATGTCAACGGGAGCTAAATCGGGTACTTTGTTTAAGGACTCGATAATGGACAGTAAAGGTGGAGCAGCATAAAGGCCTTCAAGATAATCTACCGAACCCTCTTCTGTGACAGCGTTAATCAACCTACCCACTTCTGGAATGTCAGATGCGTTAATCAGTGCCCAGAAGTACTTTGAGTTTTTTTTGCAAAAGAACAGTTAACGTTGTTTCTGCATCCAATTGAGCGCGATGGGCTCGGGATGAACGCAGCCAGTTGTTATATGACCGACAGGCTTTATGCATATAGATGTTTTTTAACAAGGTCACTTATGGTAAAATCATTTTTAATCAACCTAATCAAACGCCTCAAATCTCCTCTCCTCTGGACTACAGCCACATTATATGTGTTGTAATGGGAGAAGAGCAGGGCTTCCTACTGCCCACCATTGGCAACTTAGATACAATTGCATCAGTCACAAAGGCCTCAAAGCTATCAACCGAAATGTCTGTGGGACTTTCTGACTCAAGCCTTGAAGCCATGTTTATGGCAATCCTTTGATTAACTCTCAGAAGTAAATCTGTAGACCAATAGATTTGATTACCTTGGGTATTTAGTATAACGGTCAAATGACCTGAGTTCAAAGTGGCAGGTCCAGCCCCTGTTACACTGATATCGAAGTGAGCCACCAATAACGAGTGATCACTAAGGAGAGACTCGAAGAGTTCAAATCGGATACATTTCCCTAAAAGCCAAGACCCCACAAAAACATAATCAATAATCGAAGAACTAGAACCATTGGGCCAAATGGAAGGGGCGGGGATATCCCCAGAAACCATCCTGTGTAGATGCAAGAGCCCCATCCCATTAGACTTTCTGCTCACACTCTTACATTCCTAGATTTTAAAGCTTTATGGGCCAGACACACCTCCCTTAGCTCCATGACAGAAATGCAGTCTGAATTAAAGTCACCTGCCAGGAGGACATGTCCACCTTGTGTACTGTTATACCGTTCAGCAACAAAGATTGACAACCAATCAACAGTATCAACAAGGGAGCACATGCTCCGGTGCCAATATATGTTAACGATTGGGACACTCATAGCCTCCTTAGTCAAAATCTTGATATGGGTGGCTAAAATCCAAAACTGCACATCAAGGCTGGTAATGACCTTAATGGCGGGGAGAGTTTCACCAATGTCAGAAGGCCACCGTAAGTGCGACCAAAGTCACCCTGGCGAGCGGCCTGATGTAATACTCCATATCCATCAAATGCAGACTGAAGTTTAATCCAGGTTTCCTGGAGAGTAATGATGGTGTGCTTCATAAATTGCTGAGTCAACGTGGTATTTTTAAATAAATGGGAATGGTCCCAGGAGTTAAATGAGATCAACGAAAGCCAGTCCAACTACCTGTGAATGGGTGCGCCACTATAGTCAAGCTCACAGGCTTGCGGCCTAGTGATCTTTTGCGAAGATGAAGCCATAAGCCAGGACCAATCCTGGCTTTCTTACAAAGCCAAAATCTTCCTCTTTAACAACAGAACCTGGCCCTCCAAAAGTCTGGCTGACCCAGGCTGCAACGTGTCTTTGCTGATAATGCCTCTTACAGGCTCTTGCTTGCTTCTATCACCATGCTGATTTTTGGCAATAAAAGGAAGCAGATCGTAGCACAAACGCCTTAGATTGTCACGTTCCTTAAGTATAATGTCCATGACAATTTTGATTTTAGATAGATCACCACTCAATCTGATCTGCGTCGTTCGGGCAAATAATTTTATTCGAGATCTCCAGAATGGATACCTGTCAGTTTGGAATTTCTTGCAGAAGAGATAATAAGTTTGTTTGATTCAGAACAAAGGATTTGGTGTCCAGATCACACTTTCAACCAGCACTGTTAACGGCTTGTCCAAATTCTTCCACTGATTCTTCGAGTTAAAGTTAGAGGAGTTCATGAGGTCCAGGGGGCAACGCACCTGTGTGTTTGCCAAGTCATGCTTTTACTTCCCGAACAGGTCTGAGACCTCATGTTAGGTGCCCAAGCGCCCCCTGGCGCACGTGCCAAATGCTGAAAAGGACTCTGTATAGTCAATGCAGCACGAGGCAACATCGAAGATGCATCCAAGGGCCAGATGTGCAGGAGGCAGGGCGTAATCTGACCTTGCCAACCCTGTAGCCCCCTCCTCCATGAGTTCAACTGAAGATGGACCTTTATTCAAATCGCGATGGCTAGACTCCAAGCCAGCGGCCGCAAGTGGAGTAGAGGCTGAATCAAGATGAGAGAGAACTGCCTTGACTGCTGGCTGGGAGACAGCAAAGTTAATAAAGCTTCTAGGGCCTCTCTTGTTTGTGTGTTTTATAGGCAAGTTTTCTGATTTTTTGTTTTGTATCACTGGCTGTCTTCTGCCGAGTGGTGGCTTGGAAAAAGATCCAGCCTTCACTACAGTCGCCATGCTCAAGATCTCTTCTACAGTGTCGTCTGCATATATCTGAAGATTTAAAGGAATGGTTCGGTCAAAATTTTTTATTGCCCCTATGGGTCGGCCATGTGTTTTTAAGCCTAAGTCGCTCGATTTTAGAAATATTTCCTATGGACCTTACCCGCGTTTTCCTCCATTAAACGCACGCGAAAACAGGCACCAGGTAGCTGCCATTTCGTGATAATCCTATCATTTCCCCCATCGCCCTGGCTGACCTGCTTTTGCGGCACTAAATCATATCCCCTGCCCCTGAGCCTGACATTATCAAAACATTCATATTCCCCGCCTCTCTCCATGACGTTACTGTGCTGCGTAGGAAAACGCGCCCAGTCGTCTTCTACGCGACTTCACACAGAACCCGGAAACCAACACAGATCAGCTCACAACACAGCGCGCCACAATTCGGAATATGAAACTGTACTTTAAAATCAAACAGCAACACGGTAAATTTGGTAAAGTCCATTTATTTGACATTAAATGTTTATAGAATATTCTGCAATTGCCATATGAACTCCGAAAGTAATTTATTTACTTTTATCTCTATCCGCAAATCCTTAAAATTTTATCGTGATTCACGCTCTGTTCCTTTATGGTACACAGGGTGTTGGTTTTCGTTCAAAGAGGCACTTTTGTCGCACGTTGAACCGCAAGGCTGTTCCATCAAGTAGGCACTAGGCCAGCATAAAGGTTGATATGTTGCTTCTAGCCACTAGTACTGCTTAAGGGCATATGGGCCCTTGGCGATCGTCGCATAAGATCATCAGAATGGTGCAGTTGTTTACATTAAGCTGCAGCTGGCGGCTGAAGAAACCGTCTGCCGGTGTCTGAAACTGGTGGCAGGGGCAAAAGGGAAGGATGTACCTATTTTCAAAACATAAAATTTATAATTAGTCCCGCCAGCCGATCTTTATTAATATTATTCATTTTATTTATTACGGCCGAGCTGAAACTATTTGCTTTCAAGGATAGTGCAATGGAGTATGTTCGGCTCTAAAATCAATGCGATAATTAACTAAATAAATCGAGGTTGGTACACAATGAGAAACGACTTTTTGTCTACATGCGTGTGGAATGTGGACCTGCATGCCCATGTGCTCGCTACAAGGACGATCCCACAAACCTTTTCAAAGCTCTTCATTCATTCATTTATTCATGCATCCATTCATTAATTCTTCATTCCGGTATAAAAGCGTCTAAAGAGTTACTTACATTATATTTGCAATTTCCATTGTGTCTCTGCGTAATGCAGTCCGTAAATCCCACTGTGCTCTTGACAACGATTTTTCGTATACTGAACTAACATGAAACTCGGTCTAGTTTAAGAATTTTCTGCCTTATCGTCTCAAACGTTATTGCACCCCCCAAGCCCCCTTTCAAATGAAGTTCTTTCTGCATGGTCCCTGTCTCTCAAGGTCAAAAAACAATAGAACCTTATACTGCCAGTGCGAGTTGTGGGCCTCTTCAGGGCGCAAGCTGAAAATCAAAGCCGCTGACCTTCACTAGAAATTAGCATACATTCTTTCTTTGCAACATCCCGTAGTAAAGCCATCTGTGAGAACTTGAAGTTTCGAATCCATCTATGTAGTGCGCCTCAATGTGCAAATGCGAACTGGCTTCTCTCCCATCTGCAACGGCTCGCTTGGCGCGTTCTAAGGCCCCAATTTGGTCCTCGTTGTCTGCGAGCTTTGAAGCCCCAAAGAACCATAACTATTGAGACTTTTCATTTTTTGGGGAAGGTCAGGGAAAGTATAAAGTACCCGAGGAGTTGAGTTGAAAGTGATATTTATTGTTTGTTTGTTTTATTATTTGCAATATGCAAGCCTCCCCTCTGTTAACAGTGCCCAGCATTTATAAGAGATTGCGAAAATTAGTTACATCAACAAAAATATATACACACACATATAGACAAGGTCAGCAATATGAGGTGAATAGAGAGAGAATTCAAAGATGACACAAAGGTAGTTCGGCACCCAGGATGGTGAAGGTAGGGGTTAGGGTTAGCGTACTTTGTATGCACACTGTACAATAAAATTTATTTACAAAAAGACAATCGTATTACAATTATTTAAACCGGGATTTGTACTTCACAACCAGCTCTCCTTTGGGTGGACATGGCACAGTGGCAATGTTGGGTGGCAATGGATCAGTGCTCTGCACAGAAACGTTCAAAATTCCATATCTGTGCTTCTCTAATACAGCAACAATAAGGCTTTTGACAAAGTCGAACTCCATTTCCTCATAGACTGGTTTGATCACCCATTGCTTACTTCTTTTTGAAAAGGCCTTAGTGTAGCGAGGCATCCTTACATTACCCTTAGTCCTAGATTGTTCACGGCCGAGATTCTCGTTATGGGCCAAGACGGCAAGTAGAGTCCTATGTCTCATGCCCTGTATGCTGAAATGCAAGCGCTTTGGCCTGTACTTTAGGCACATATTGCGGAACACCTCCAAACCTCCAGTGTGACATAACTCTGTCAGTCCCCTCAAATCTCTTGATAGAGTTTTATCGAAAACAATCTTCTCAATGGCTTTGTGTGTCGGTGAAGATGGATTCAACCACTTCTTCTTCCGTGCCTCCACTGGGGATAAAGTTCACATTGGTGGAAATGTAGGTTTTCTGACCAGCGGTGCACGTTGGTACAGTGGTGCATCAGTGACCGCAATTTTTCAAGTAGTATTTACACTGACCCTTCACAAGTTTTGGAGCTCCACCAAAGATGGTTGCTGATAGACTGGGACCACTCTGAAATACTTTCCAAAACTTTTTTTTTCCCTGCAGCCGAGATTTTCTTATTGATTGATTTAGCAAGGTGCCAAACGTCAAATTGATGTTTAATATGTGGGAACTGCTCTCTCATTGTCTTGGCAATTGAAACGTGTCTGTCCGTGGCTATCAGGTCGATGTGCATTCCACTCGATTGCAGATATTCCACTGATTTTATAAATCCTAGTTTCTCCATGGCCACTGAGGATGTACATTGTGTTACCTGCACGACCACCGAACTCACAATTTTCTTACTATCCATGTCCTGAAAGTGGTAGGTGCAGTACTTGGCAGAAAATTCAGGGCTGTCGCACTGTCCATCGCCGGCTAGCCTGAATCGTTTGCCTTCGAATGTACTTGCTAGAGACAATTGTTCAATTTTCCAAGCATCACTAATGGCCGGAAACAGATAATCATGTTGGTATTTGTAGTACTGCGTTTTTGAAATGAAATGGAGTACCACAAACTGAAAGAAAGACTTTAACTTTCTAAAACTGGAGCCACTAAAAAGTGATGCAGCTGCACACAGTAGATTGCCTGCTGGCAGTTTCCCCAGCATCGGTTGTGCAGACCATGAGAACGTATGATGTAATCTATAGGTGGCATGTATTGTGACGTTACTGCCTTGTTTCTGACGATTCACATGAATCAATGGCTTCCCACATACTTTCCCTCTGACAGAATGCCCACATTTCAGCATACTTATAATATCCATCAAACAACTGTCGAATACTATGTATTTGTCCTCTTTCATTAGACTGTCATCCTGCGTCAAAGTTGTTTCGGCCTGTGACGTTGAACACATATCACCACATTTGAAAGAAATATCGCTGCTATCAAGTTCTGATGCGTCAGTGAATGCTGCTGCTGGTTCATTGTCTGTCATTTCAACATCTGCTACTTCAACATTGATAGGAGAACACAACAATGTCGACAGCTTTTTTGGTGGCAATTTTTTGGCGGGTGTAGATTGTGTAAATTGATCTGCGACTACTTCAGAGCTATCTTCAATACATCCAGTATCATGTTGTTGCGGTGGTGCGGTCGCACTGTAGCAATGGTCCAATACAACTTTGCTGGATTCTCCGGACACATTCATTTCATTTTCTGTACATTGGACATGAGCATCCCGAGTCTCAACACGCCGCGTCTGAATTAATAGTTCCTCCATAGCCTCCATAGTGTAAATGGTCTGGCAAGCAACATCTCTCATTCACTTCACTGTCTGTGTATGTATAGTTCGTAGACCCACGGGTAACTAGAGGACAGATTGGAAAAGGGATGTTCAGTTTAAACACAAGATAAAGTATAGTACAATTGACTTTAAAAAAACATAAAATAGTCACCAGCACAAAAAAATTTCTAAAGTTATGAACTGTTTGTAACTAACCTTATTTTTGTTTCTTTTCTTTGCAACTTTTTTGACTCGACCTTCAACATCTGCACGCTGTTGCTCCGATACGTATCCGCATGTCTACCCTTCCTCTTGCGCTGCAACGACTATATTTTCTGTATCCGCATAGACAGCACGGAATGAGGCTCCATCGACTCCCTGAAACATAGTATTTTCATTACTGTGTATCAAAATATTGTTAGCATAAAACGCACGTGAGGACCAACACACATGTACATCTCAATAGCCAAACACGATTTAAACATTGTGTGGAACAATCAAACGACAAGTATTCGAGCTCTGATGACCTAGTTCGATGGAGCTGTCAGTATCCATACCTCTGGCTCTGCATGGACTGCCACGAATGATTGTATTGAAGAGGAGGCATCAGCAACTCCCTGAAACACAGTACTTGTGTTAGTATGGTTTTCAATATCGTAAACATAACACACACTTGGGGTCGACGGCACAGGTACATATAAAGAGATAACCACAAATGTTGCATTGTCTAAAAGAATCAAGGAATATTTAAAAATGATCAGATTTAATCGACTTATTTCTCTGATTTCTTTACATCTGCATCATCTAAATGGGATCTTGTGATTGTAGTGGAAGCTCCATCATCTCCCTGAAAGACAGTACTTGCGTTAATAGGAAAGAAAGTATAGCAAATGGAATCACGTTATATGATCACGCTCGATGGAGCTGTCAGTATCCATACCTCATGCTGCTGAAGAATATCTAGGGCTGTTGTCAATGTGGTGCGCACTTCCGAAAGCTGTTGCGCCGATTCGTATCCGCATGGTCCCGCTTCCACCTGAATTACTTGAATGTCAGGCTCTGCATCAAGTGCGTGGGTTGACGATTCAACAACTGCCTGAAACATAGTACTTGCATTAGTAAGGATTACAATATTGAAAACACAACACACGCTTGGGGTCGACCGCACAGGTACATATCAACGGCTAACCACAAATGAAACATGGTGTAGAACAATCAAACGACAAGTGTTCCAGTCCTGATGATCACGGTCAGTTGAGCTGTCAGTATCCATACCTCGGGCTGCTGAAGAACATCTAGGGCTGTTGTCAATGTGGTGGACGCTTCAGCATCTCCCTGAAAGACAGTACTTGCATTAGTTTGGATAACACTAATTATAACTGAAAACAAACACCAGGGGACGACAACTAAGGTGTATATCAATTGGAAAGCACTAACCAAACAATTGGTAAAATAATCACACGATACATACAAACTATTACTTAACATGCATAAAACAAGTTTGTAGCGGAATAGCCAAGTATGATTACCTGATACGTGCTAGAAGTGGTTGATAACTGAGAGCACGTGACAGAAGTAGAATGTTCTTGCTTCAGATTCAAGGGATAGTCAAGAAGTTGTAAAGGTAAATTATTGTTTGATAATGAAATGCCAATATTTAAAATTGCCATGTAAGGAGACAGAATACTTGAGTAATGCGCAATATAGCACAGTTCCCTCTGCCCATATATAGATTTCGTTTGTGGGTTATGAAATCTAAAAATAATATATTGATAAATGTCATTATTCAAAAAGCTATACACTCATATCAATGTCGAAAGTATTACAAATTGGAAACAACACCTAAAATATCAATGAATCCATTCGGCTACCTACACACTACCGCAAGGCCTAAAGCTAAAAACGGACACTTGACTCACCAGTGGCGGATTGTGGACGAATGGAGTGGGAATAGCGCCTGCGAGCAATTTTCGTGTCGATCGCCGTTTATTCTTCTTTGTTACCCAAGATGTGGTGTACTTGTTCGAGGGAAAGTGCCGGCTGCAGATGCGGTATCAATCACCCCTCTTGTCTTCAAAGACTTGTTGGACTCTACTTTCCAGCTCATCCAGTGGATATCCGCAATGTCTGACCCATTCTCTTATTCGATCAACAGTTTTCGGGAACACATGCATTGTAGTGCCTTCAGATTTAGCATGGGTCTTCGAAGGGCAACCACTAATAGAACAGGCAGGCATTGTTGAAAATTCTGAAAAGTAAATATCAAGATTATTATAAAACCTTGATGAATAAAAATGTCATAAAAAAGTAAATGAACCATACCATGCTCAATGCAAGGTTTGTTTTGGTCGCCGGAACTATACCAGTTCATCATGTGCGGCTTAGTATTTGCATAAATTACAGAATTTTTTTTAATTATGTGACTAAACTCTGAACATGTGACTCGTCCCTTGGATGTTCTGTCTTGCACGAAAAGGAACCATGCTTACATTATAGACTGGACCCCCGAAGGATGCAATTCGATGACAATTGACACAGTTGAAAATAAATAGATCTATTGATAGCATAACAATAGAAACTCAAGTCAAAAGCAATGAGACCAATGACCATAGCTCTATTGGGTACTGTAATAGCAAAGAGATTGAAATGTAAAAATTACCGAAATATGACTAGGATACATGGCCTTACCTTGACCAACAAACAGTTGGATTCAGCAGGCCGAGCAGTATGTTGCAGGAGAACAGGTAGATGGCCACAGGTAGCACACTGACGAGTTTGCTCGAAGCGGTCACAGATAGCACGGCGACGAGCAGATTAGCATAGATCTCAGTTGTTCTCAGGTAGAAGGTTCAAGAGTTGACTTGCAAAGCACAAAGATGGTCTCATGAGACATTTCAAGTGGTTTATAAAGTATTAGAAACAGGGGTGTGTTTGTGAATGAATGACGTGTGTATGTCGTGGTATTATGTTTATTGCAGGGGGGCGGCCTGCCTCAGGGGAGGCCTGCCTGGAGACACGGGGTCTGAGGAGGCCATGTGAGCGATGGCCCCTGGGCGTGGGATACCTTTTGAAGTGTACATGCTGTTTGGCACCTTGGCCGTTTGCGCCCGTCACAGCCCCCCATGCCAGCGCTCATCCCCGGGTGCGAACCGCCTTTGATAGAGGGGGTGGGATGGATGGGCCTGGGCCATGCAGATAAGGCACAGGAAGACTGCTGAATGGCGACACACTTATGTGGATTGCAAGGGGGCAGCCAGCCTCAGGGGAGGCCTGCCTGGAGACAGGGGGTCTGAGGAGGCAATGTGAGCGATGGCCCCTGGGCGTGGGATACCTTTTGAAGTGTACATGCTGTTTGGCACCTTGGCCATTTATGCCCGTCACAGCCCCCCATGCCAGGGCTCATCCCCGGGTGCGAACCGCCTTTGATAGAGGGGGTGGGATGGATGGGCCTGGGGCGTGCAGATAAGGCATAGGAAGATTGCTGAATGGAGACACACTTATGTGGATTGCAGGGGGGCGGCCTGCCTCAGGGGAGGCCTGCCTGGAGACACAGGGTCTGAGGAGGCCATGTGAGCGATGGCCCCTGGGCGTGGGATACCTTTTGAAGTGTACATGCTGTTTGGCACCTTGGCCGTGTGCGCCCGTCCCTTGCCCTTATGTGATGTTAACTTTGCATGACATTCGCGTAGATGGGAACACTGAGCAGGACACGGGGCATCCATTTTTGTACCCCCTTTCCACTCCATTTTGGTGACCAGGCCTCACTGCGATAGTACAGCGTGCAGAGCACATGGCCCACAGTCTCGTTCCCACTCTGACTGGAAAACTCCAGAGGTATTTGCAACAGCTTATAAATGTAACACATCACTCTCTGAGATCACGGTCCTGCATGTGAACCGGCCTGAACCAAGCACATGGCTCGTTCATCTCCACAAACGTGTCCTTGCCCACGCACCCTCGCCAGTGGAAAGTTACTGCCATTCTGACCCTGTGTCCCTGCAAGGTATTCTCTTCATGTGCCAGACCACTGACCACGCCATGATGGCCACCTAGCAGATCCCCAACTAACATTAGACCCCTACTGCAGTATATCATTGCCTATCAATAACAAATGCCACATATCTGAGATTCTTGTGAGCATAGACCCACACTTCAAACACTGTATTATAGTGGTCAAGACCCTTGACCTAAGGCCTGTATAATCCAATGTTCATTGATAGTATTGATATAAGTGTGACTTTTATAGAGACATAACCGACTGAAAGACTTTGAACAAGTGTTATTTAGTGCATGCATTATTGATAATATATTATGTTAGCTTAGATAGTGACCACCCCGCTTCACAGTGACCTGAACTTCACCCATTCCGAGCACAGGTGTCTGACGCCCATCCTTGAATGGAGACACACTTGATTGATTTAAAAAATCGAAACAACCGTTGTTAAAATATATGTGGTGTTTTATTTTGTAGCTTATTTTGATGACACAAAAATACAAAAGTTTACACATTGTACAGTTCAGGTTGCAGCACAGCGAGAGAAAATCCCCTGTACTGACCGCTGTCACTCGGGAACGTTTCTCTTATGGCACGAACGACACAGGCGGGTATCACTCTTCGAACGCAGTGTCCAAGCCTCCCGTGAAGCCATCATGTAAAGGAACGATAGGCCACCAGCCTGTACCACCTGTGAAAAGGAATGAAACAAACTGTTTTTAAATGACCAAGATAAGTTTAATAAACGTTTTTTGTCAATGACAATTCTTGTAACTAATGGCATTCTGCTCGGACAAATGCTATCTAGACTCTGCACACTATTGAAAGACTTTCATGCGTTACAATGATATGTAGATGTAATTTTGGATATAGTAGAAGACCATGAAATGGGAGTGGCATGACAAGCAGAGTATACTTACTCATTACTCGGATTACGAGGACGAACAGTTGCGCGAAGTTCGTACATAAGCACCATCATTATCCTCAACACGGTCCGTGTGAGGCAGGCTGCACTGAAGTCTGGCAGCTCGGTGATGCATTGCGGTCGTGGCTCGCCTTCCGAAATGTAGGCCACGCATCCTGAGTTTTCCCAACAGCAGCAGTTCTCCTCCTCGGTCGGCATTAGCTCGCACCGATTGCATGTGCACCAGGTGGATACACCGTCCATGCGACTAGGTCCAGTGTCTTCATCCGTTGATTCATCCTGCCAACTGCTGTCCGAAGCCCCATTGTTTTCGCGTGTTTCCCTTTCCAGTAGTTCCTCCTTGGTATACTCGGGCTCGTACATGTAGGGCATTATTGTATCCATTGTGTGTTGCACAAACTAAAATAATTGATAGCGGTGGTACTGGTATCTGTCCACACGGGTTACAAGCAACGAAGGTAGCTGACCAGAGCCCAGAAACGAGTCACAGAATACTCAAAGTAACACAGAGAGAGGAATGGAGTCGAAAATCTGCTGCTGTGTGTTGTGAAACGGTCTGTTTATACTTATTGAGGAAAGAGGCGTCCTGCCATTTCCATGGTGTATTGTGTGACCCTCCCATGTGTATTACCCTTTTAAGGGAATGTGTCCCTCCCACGTGTATTGCCCTTTTAAAATGGGCCATGACTGTGTCATGGCCCAAGCTAATAAAAGGAGCCACTGCAGGCACGTGTAGCAGAACGGCTGCAGACTCCAAGTATGGAACTCCTGTCTTCGTCTCTCATTGTGGGCTCGCAGGCCTACACCGGGTGATCACGACCCTGCAGGTCCTCTGATGCCCTGGGTCTAGCCCAGGCACCCACCATGCTACAGGCATCCCCGGTGCTCCAGCACCCAGGCTGTGCCCACAGCCTCTCAGGGCCCTGCCCTTCATCACTTTGTAGGTCCGGGTGACCCCGGCATACCAGCATGGTGCTGGGCCCCCCAGCAGCAATGAGGCCGCGTGACCGCCGCCGGCCCCACAACATTGGCGACGAGTGAAGAAAAGCCTCCTTGATGCCCCTGCTCTGCCCATGTACCTCCATTGTTCTTTTTTTCTCCCTTTCGGTGGGAGGGAAGAGGAGGGAGAAGGGAGGAGGAGCGGCAGGCCACCGCGACAGAGAAGTGAGGGATGCCCCAGCATGACTTGGCTCTGGCCGAGGCCCTCTGTAAAGAGGGTTCTCGTGTGGCCGGGATCGGAGCATGCCTGCAAACCCCCTCACCACGGCATCCGCCGAAGGTGAAGTGTTGTGCTGCCCCCACCCCACAAGAAAAATAATTGTGCGCCCCCCAGGGGAGAAGTAATGGAGTGGCCGCTGCCGCGCAAAAATATGACACCTCCTGCCGGGGGAGAGTTGTTCTGCCCCCTCTGTGTCATTCCACAGCAAGAAAAAGAAGTGCCCCCGCACCCTCCAGGGGAGAAGTAACGGAGCGGCCGCAGCCGCAAGAAAAGGACTTCTCCCACCTGGGGAGAGAGTGGGGCTGTTTCCCCTTCAGGGGAAAGAAGAGGAGAAGTGGCAGCCCCCGCCTTGCTGCGGAGGATGGAGCCAGCCTGCAACACCCCCTGCGGCATCTGCCGCCATAGGGGGGAGAAAGAATTGAACCGCAGCCGTAGCAATGAAACAACCTCCCACCAGGGGGAGGACAGTCAAGTTGTCCCAGATACGAAGGGATGGTGAGTGCCCCCCCTGCAGGGTCAGCATACATGTCCCCCACACAACCGGTGCACCCGGAGTACACCCCAGGCCAGCCAGCGGTAAAAACTGCAGAGCTCCTGTCATCAGAGCAGAGAGGGAGAGAAATGAGGGCCCTCCGGCAGAGAAATGAGATCCCGGGCACCTCGTGGTTGTGGTGTCATGTGACCCGTTAGTCCGGGGCACGTGACGATAAGGAAATAAAGGAACCACCGGAACTGGCGTCAGGGCGCCAGTCCGGGTTTATGCACCTCAGCGAGTGGTCGTGCCTTCTTTGCCGTGCTGCGCCCCGCTGCGCTGCGCGCTGGGGTATGCCTCTGTCAGGGCCCGCTCCATAATCCTGCTGCCGCCCCCATCACCGGCGGCAGCTACCATCACACTGGCGACGAGGCCGTGCAAGAATCCACGTGAGACTGCGCCTCCCTCCCTCCTGTACGCGGAGCCACACGGTCATACGCGCTCCGGTTGCCGTGCCTCGCACGCAGAAACAGTGACAATCCTTCTGCGAGGCCACAGGCGGCCACAACCAACGCTGACACTCCATCAAGAAACATCCTGCCCACGTGTCGGCCACTACAACGTCGGCAGCTGCATCCCGAACATTCCATGACGTTCGTATTAACGCGCGCACCAGCAGTGAGGAAACCCCACCTCACACACACAAACAACGTGCAGGACTCCTGACTCCTGTGCCTGGTGGCCACACAAACAACAGGAACCTACGTTCACCACCCAGCCATCACGACCAAGACACCGGTGAGTGAAACAACCACCCCATCCAGTGAGGCCGCGCGGGGACACGCTCTTCCACTAGGCCCCATTCTACCTAGTGAGAAGTTCACTGCCCCAACAACATGTCGAGCTCCGAAAGCAGCCCTGTAAGAACCAACACCGGCTCCTCCATCAGAAAGAGCCTCACCACAGACCACCCGGACCCAGCGCTCACGACGCTCATGCCACCATTTGACCCATTTACCACAGGGGCTGCCATCAGATGGGAAATCTGGCTACAACAATTTGAGATGCACCTTGACGCCAGGGACATCACCATAGCGAGAAAGAAGCGCACGTTTCTCCTACTCAATGTCGGAGCGGCCACCCTACGTCTCTTCAACGCTACCCCTGATCGCGGAGATCACAACAACTATGACGCAGCCAAAGCAATTCTCACGAACATGTTCAAACCTGACCTCAACCCTGATTATGAACGCTTCCATTTTTGCATGGCCAGACAGCGTGAGAAGGAAACAGTAGACAAATTTCACGCTCGCCTTCACGAGATGGCAGTTGGTTGTGAGTTCCCAGACGAAGAGTTCGCAATCTGCCTCCAAATAATCAACAGCATATCCTCTGAAAAGCTGAGAAGAGCAATACTCTCGGAAAGGAACATACGGCTATCCCGCATTCTAGAAATGGCGCGCCTTCGCGAGCAAACTGAAGACCAGGTAGCGGTGATTGAAGCAGCGATCCAAAGGCTCCCGTTAGACAACCCCAAGCCATCAGAAGAGGTAGCAGCTGTATCTACACATCAAAACACTTGCATGAAACACGGCCAAAGAACACAGATGCCGCATGAACGGAATAAATCCTGCAAATGGTGCGGTGGCCCGTGGCACAAAGGAGAATCCTGCCTGGCATGGGGATCCACGTGCAGGAAATGCAACCGCCACAATCACTATGCAGCGGTCTGCATGAACCCGTCAAACCGAAGCGACAGAGAAACGGCGTCACGACCACCACCTGAGCGACGGAGAAAGTTCGCCCCGAGAGAATACTCACACCAACAAGACCGGAAAGGAAAAGCCAGAGCTGTCGACCACTCTGAAAGGTCCCCAGACACGAGCGACAGCGACGACAGTGTATCCCCTGAGAGAAAAGAGAGACGGAAGAAAAGAGGCGAACGGATACACCGAGTACACCTTATATCGGCCGTCGAACCACACCGATCACGACAAAGAAAGAGACCATCGTGTACCGTCATCGCCAACGGCGAACCACTGAAAGTAGTCATCGACACTTGCGCAACAGTGAACGTAATGCCAGCGACTGCATTCAGCAAGCTTTGCCCGAAACCCACACTCCACAAGAAGAAAGTCAGGCTATACGCGTATGGATGTAAGAGACCCCTACCTGTACAAGGGTCTTTCAAGTCTGATTTCGCCCACAATAACATTAGCTGCAGGGCGCGCATCTATGTAGTGGCTACTGGCTGTGAAACACTGCTCAGCTGCAAGACTGCAGAGAAACTAAAGCTAATTCATTTTGCATTTAGCCTCCAACACAACGAACTTGACGATCTACTACAGCGACACAAGAAACTGTTCCAAGGAATCGGGTGTCTAAAAGGCAGCACAATCAAACTCCACATAGACCCCACGATTGAGCCGAAAGCAGTATGGCACCGGCGGATACCATTCCATCTGCGTGAGGCCGTAGAGGAAGAACTAACCAAACTCGAAGAAGCAGGGATAATCCAAAAAACATCAGGTCCTACCCCGTGGGTGTCACCAATGGTAGTGGCCCAAAAACCGAAACAGCCCAATGCCGTGAGAATTTGTATAGATATGAGGCTCCCCAACGCGGCGATCGGAAGAGAACGCCACATCACCCCAACGATAGACAAGCTCATTGTAGATCTCCCTGGAGCGACAATCTTCAGCAAACTAGACCTAAGATCGGGCTATCACCAACTCAAACTAGCCAGAGACTCAAGGTACATCACCACATTCTCCTCTCACCTTGGGCTAATGAGGTACAAGCGACTTAATTTTGGAATATCGTCGGCGGCCGAGGTTTTCCAGCACGAAATCCGGAAGGTCATCACGGGCCTAGATGGCACCATGAATATCAGCGACGACATTCTCGTGTACGCCTCAGACGAGAAAGAGCACCACAAACGCCTGGCAGCAGTCCTGAGCAGGCTAAAAACAGCAGGCCTAACGCTGAATGCAGAGAAATGCGAATTCGCAAAAGAAGAACTATGCTTCTTTGGATATATTTTCAGTGCCAAAGGCGTATCCCCTGATCCATCAAAGGTAAACGACATTAAGAACACCAAAGCACCTCAGTCAGCCACGGAGCTGAGAAGCTTTATGGGAATGGCGACATACTGTGCGCGTTTCATTCCAGACCTTGCTAGTATCGCAAGCCCACTACGTGAACTGACCAAAAAAGACCAGAAGTGGGAGTGGACATCGATCCACCAACAAGCTTTCCAGCAGATCAAGGACACATTGTCAGCATCAACAACCATGGCCTTCTTCAATGTAGACAGGCACACCGAACTACTGGTAGATGCCAGCCCAGTAGGCCTAGGAGCTGTCCTAACCCAAACGGACAACGAGGGTAATGTGTTCCCTATTGCATTTGCCAGTCGGGCGCTCACCAAACCAGAGCAAAACTATGCTCACATTGAGAAGGAAGCCCTTGCCATCCTGTGGGGATGTCGTCATTTCAAGGTATACCTGCTCGGAAAACAAGCAAAAGTTTACTCAGATCATAAGCCACTGATCCCGATATTCCGAGGCTCTGCTCCCCACCCCCCGGCACGCATTGAGAAATGGATGCTGCAGCTACAGCCCTATAACATAGAGGTCGACTACCGCCCAGGGACAGACAACCCAGCAGACTACTTGTCCCGCCACCCGAGACCTGCCACCAGGGGAGAACAACATCACTCGAAAGAAACGGCCGAACACGTATGCCACGTGGTCACCTGCACCCGACCACGCGCCCTCACCATAAAAGAAATAGCCGATGAAACAGAAGCAGACACCATCCTGCAACACACTACAACCGCCATCCAATCAGGCAACTGGAAGACATACCTCACATCCATAGCCCAGTGCACCACATCTGCCCAAACCAAACTCCGGGCACTGTTCGGGATACGACACGAACTCTCTGTTGCTCCTGAAGGAGTGATCCTCAAAGGTCACTGCATCGTGTTACCCGAGTCATTAGAGGAGAGAGCCCTACGACTAGCCCACAGCGGCCACCAAGGCATCGTCAAGACCACTGCATACCTCAAATCTAGAATGTGGATGCCCAACATGCAACAAAGGGTAATGGAGCTGGTGGAATCATGTGCCGCGTGCCAAGCATCCAGGAGACCGGAGAACCCGGAACCCATCAGCAGCGCTCCGAGAAGCAGCAAGCGATGGGATGCAGTCAGCATGGATCACTGCACAATCGCAGGCGAGGGATACCTACTCGTAGTGATCGACGAGTTCAGCAGATACCCTGAGGTGGAGCACGTCGCATCCACAAACGCAGAGACCACGATCCTAACGCTGAAGAAGATATTCGCGACACACGGAATTCCGAGAAAGGTGAAGAGTGACAACGGCCCATCTTTCACCAGCCAAGAACTGCGCAAATTCTTCAAAGAAGTGAACGCCAAACACCAGCGCATCACCCCCAGATGGCCCCAGGCGAATGGCGACGCAGAAAGATTTATGGGGTCGCTGAACAAAATCATTCGCATCGCCAAAGGAAAAGGACACCCATGGCTGAAAGCTGTCTATCGCTTCCTAAGAACACACAGGCAAACCCCTCATTCATCCACCGGGGTCAGCCCTGCTGCCCTCATGCTCGGGGTACCGATACAGGCGGAGCTCCCCATACACCCTCGATGGGTAGCCCCCGAACCGGACATCCCAGCCATGATGAAACCCGACTGAGGCGGAACGAACAAGAAAGCACTGCCCGGCGAGCCCGCCACAGAGAACTAAGACCAGGTGATACAGTGATTGTCAGAAACCGAGAAACACCCACGAAGATGTCCCTTAACTTCGAGCCGCAACCATGGACAGTTAGCGCGACGAACCACAGCATGGTCACCGCCACACGAGGAAACAAGACCGTGACAAGAAACGTGTCGCATTTCAGGAGAGTACCAGCTGAATTGTGGGAAGAGCAACTAGTATCTCCAAGGAGCGAGGCGACAGCACCACTCACGCCCCAGAACCACACACTGTCAAGAGCCCGCGCCACAACACCCACCTCCGAGACACCGCTCCAGCAAGAGGACCCAGCCATGCTGGCAGCCCCGAGAACAGACACACCGGAGAGAAGCAGCACTTGGACCCTCTAAGAGAAAGACCCAGACCGTCGTCCCGTCTTCAAGGATACGTGGTGGACGGAATATACAGAAAAACCCGCCAAGACAGACTCTAAGACAGCTGAGCTAATAGTATCTTGTCAAAATCACGTATGTTAAACAGTTGGTTGAACACCTCCAAGTTGGGGAGGAATGTTGTGTCACGTGACCCGTTAGTCCGGGGCACGTGACGATAAGGAAATAAAGGAACCACCGGAACTGGCGTCAGTGCGCCAGTCCGGGTTTATGCACCTCATCGAGTGGTCGTGCCTTCTTTGCTGCGCTGCGCCCCGCTGCGCGCTGGGGTAGGCCTCTGTCAGGGCCCGCTCCATAATCCCGCTGCCGCCCGCATCACCGGCGGCAGCTAACATCACAGTGGTGATAAAAAAAATTAAAAATGTGCATGCTCCATGCCGGAGCTAATGTAAATGAGGTGGATGGGCCCGGGGCTGGCGGTGTAGATAAGGTCGTGCTCTGGTCTGGAGCAGTGAAATATGCAAATAGGAAACTTTAGAGCTGAGGTGACCCCGGCTATGGGAAGCAGCTCTGTGCTCTGGTGGCCCCGCAATGTCCCCCGCTCCGTCCCTTTCCCTCATGTTTTTCTCTGCTGCGTGGGACGAATTAGGCAGAAAGGAGGAGGAGCGGTTGCTGCCACTGCAACTGCAGTCCTCCGGGGCGGGAAGTAACGCACTCCACATCGGAGCAGAAGGAAAGAGGTGTGCCCGCTCCTGCCTGGGGGGAGATGATCAAATGGCGTCATTGTCGTGTTACTAGTGCCACCACTACACTCCAGGCACCAGGCTGCGCGGTGACTGGAGGATCAAGAATCAGTGGGGGAAGTGTGCAGTGCTTCATGCCGGCGAAATGGAGAGGAAGATGAATGCGAAACAAAATGGTCTAAAACAAGGCTGCATAACACCACAGGCATCCTGTCCAACCCAGTACTGAGCGTCAACCGGCTCCCCAGTAACAACAGCCACATACCCTCAAGGGGGAGCAAGGAGCAGTGGCCTCAGCACCTCACCATCCGTGTCACCCAGCTTACCAGTGACATCAGCCCCATACCTGCAAGGGGGCGCAAGGAGCAGTGGTGTCAGCACCTTGCCGCCATCGTCACCCTGCCTGTCCTGTAAGTAGCACCAACAGTGAGCCACTACAGTCACCCAGTCTGCCCTGCAAGTGGCCCTGACTGCCTGCCCTACAAGTGGCCCTGACTCTGCCACTATGACACCCTGACAGCCTGCCACTAAAGTCACACTGCATGCCATGCCATCGAAGGACCAGGCCAACGTGGGCTTGGGGGAGATACCTGCCGGCCCCCTGAGTCTTGGCCAACAACTTGTGTCTGACCAACAAAGCATGCAGCCCTGACACCCGCCACTGGTGAATCGGGCAAGTAAGGGTAGCAGCTCCTCAGGAGTGCTTGTGCGCCCTCCTGTGCCCCTGGGGAGAGTGGCGTTCCTGACTGGGGGAACATGGTTAAAAAGGGGGATGAGTGCTATCCTGTCACCCTGTGACCTGTCATCATTACATGGAGAAGCTTGGACGCCTGGCGATCTGCGTCTCGCTGCCCTGCCCACAACATCAAGGGACTATACCGATTTGGCCCCTGGTACCCACCAGGTGCGGCTTTGCCAGCCGTTGAACTGTACCATCTATGGACCTGGACCTGGGGAAGTGACTCCTGAACGGACGCTGATGGAAAGCGTACTAATCTCCTGCAGTCCTGCAATTGCTTAAAGAGGACTCAGTGTACATGTGTTTTGAAGCTGTTAACCTGCATACTAGCTACATGCTTAAAGTGGTTTCAGTAAAGAACAGTGGTGTGAAGCTGTGATCTCACAGTTAGTAGGTGTGCATATCATGCCAGCCTCCAACCATAGTGTTTCTTCGGTGGTTGCAGTTCCGAACCCCGGGTTAAGAAAGGGTTTTTGTAAACGCTGGTAGAACTGCATACATTCCACCGGCAGTTTGCCAACCACGACTGTCACACGCTGAGCATGTTTACAATGGGTTAGTATGTGTTATGTCTGCAACTACCTGAGTAGCTATGTATGTGTCAGTGGCATATCCTATTATCTGTCTACCCCACAATTTCTAAAGTGATAAGTATTTGTCGTTCTGTATTGGGGAATCATGTATGTCTCAGCAACATTTGTTTTGTTCCTTATGAAAAAGGAGGAGTGTAATGTGTGACCCTCCCATGTGTATTACCCTTTTAAGGGAATGTGTCCCTCCCACGTGTATTGCCCTTTTATGATGGGCCATGACTGTGTCATGGCCCAAGATAATAGAAGGAGCACCTGCAGGCACGTGCAGCAGAACGGCTGCAGACTCCAACTATGGGACTCCTGTCTCCGTCTCTCATTGTGGGCTCGCAGGCCTACACCATGTGATCACTGTCCTGACGCCATGGCCTGCAGGTCCCACGCCGTGTGACCACAGCCCTGCAGGTCTTTGCTGGTGTGCACCCCCAGACCAGCCTGGTGCCCTGGGTCCAGCCCAGTCACCCACCATCCAGGATGCTCCAGGCATCCCCGGTGCTCCGGCACCCAGGCTATGCCCCACAGCCTCTCAGGGCCCTGCCCTGCATCACTTTGTAAGTCCAGGTGACCCCGGCAGGGAGGGAGATAGTGGCAAGCATCTCCGCGTCTGTAATAGGGCATAAATCAGGAGAAATAATCGGCCCACCACTCTGAAGATCATACATCATTCCCAGCCAAATGGAGGATCAACTTGGTAGAAAAATCGCTCACTGACAGTTGCAGTTCCACTGGCAGCTCCTCTTGGAAAGCGTGTTATCCTACTACACCACCAACCGCCAATTTACCAACACACTGCGTCGCAAACCGCGCGAGGTGTGCACCGGTGTGTAGCTTTTATAGTGCAGCTCCTCTTTCTGGCAGTAGAGATGAAAGTCAGACTTCGGTTCACAATAAAGCACAGTGGAGCAAAGAGCAACGTGCAGGTATTATCAGCCTCCAAAACAGTGCGTCGCACACCGCCCCATATTTTGCACGTGTGGTAGCACCAAAAGACAATAAAAAGGCTGATGTTAATATGTACAAGATCCAATAACATAGTAAGTTTCACACATTCTCCTTTGGGCCCCAGCTACTCTGGTGACTGGAAGTTGCAGGGGAGGAGGTGAACGTTGGCTCTGCGGCAGTTGGTGCGCTATAATATCATCTGTGGCGCCCTGACTAACTATTGGGAATATGTATCCTCCTGTCAAATCAAGTGATGTGGTACTGAAGCAGGCCCAATGCTACATTAGATAATTCTAGATGACCACTTGGGGCCCACTAGCAGAGGTAGCAGAGGAGCACAAGGGTCACAATTCTTTCCTCTGAAACATTCAATTTGCCCCATTGTGAATGTGACCTTTTACAAATAACTTCTACGGTCTCCCAGTGTTTGCAGGCAACACAGTTAAATGAAATTGTTTGCCTAGGATAACACACTTTGGTTAAGAAGTGAAGCCAAGAGACTTCAAAAGTACACAAATCACAAAGCAATGAAATCTGACAAAATATAAATTCTTTTAGGCATAAATTAAGCCAGAAGATAATAATTGTAACTTTATTTTCCACATCCAGAATTTAACACTAAAACTCCAAGGATGAAAAGTACTGCACATCTGATAGGTCTCCTGTTTTACATACACGCCAACATGCCCACATGCTATTCAGGAGATGTTAGTTCAGTCCTGGTGGTAACTTTACATCCTCGTACTTGTAGTACTTGAGTTCCCCATTATAAACACAGGACTACAAGTCCCAGAATGTATCTTCTGAATGTAATGCAACATGCTGGCATGATCGGTTTTACACCGCTATAACTTAGCGTGTAATCTATTTAGGACGTTAAACTGTTTGTTATTTCAAATGTAACCTAGGCAATTGAATGTTATGGTTATTCCTAACCAAATGATGAATTTGTTTTATTTTTAGGTGGCAATTATGGCATGCTTTTTAATTAGATTCAAGTGTTATTAATTGGTGAAGGAATTTTGAATATTCTTTTGTATGTGTTTATCTGTGTTTTATTTGATTGTGTAGGGTTTGATATTAACCAAATACGGAATAAGATAATAATAATACGTTTGCACTTAGAGACATCATTTAGCTTGTTCTTATGCAGAGTGCTGAGAAAATGTGAGGATTAATCTAGTTGAACAGAAGGTATTTTAATTTGATTAACATTAAATGCCTTGAAGATGCCAAAAACTTGCTACACAACTGGAGCTCTTCTGTGGCCATTCAAATGGCAATTCAACTGAACATTCGTACTACGAAAGGTCTATGCTGACAAAGTTAACCAGGTAATTGCCAGGCCTTTGTAAAGGTGCAGGCAGCCCAGCAGCGCCATTTTGAAAGCTTTGAGGACAGTGAGGCCCTGATAGTCAGGAAGCAGGGAGGAGGGGTTGGGCGGGTAGATGGTAGCCAGATGCCTTGTTAGGGGGGATTAGGGGGCTGAGGGGGCTATAGCTTTTGGTTGTAGCCCCAGATAGAAGTTTAGGGGATACTACCAAAAGGCAAGCTATCCCCGACTTCCCGACATTAGCATTGCCCCAGACCTTTTCCACACCTAGCAACACCCCTGATGGTAGTCCAATGGTGTTTCTGGCATCAATTTTGGGGGAAGCAGTAAGGGCTCCCACAGCCGTGTAGCGAGTGTGCGCTTACTTGTGCGTTTGGTTTCATTTAACACCTGTGCCATGTTTTTTTTTTAAGAAACGTTTTTATTAGTTTATTCACACAAACAATACAAACCAAACTTGCAATGCATACGGTAACATTTCAATTATGCATCGCTTAATTATGTTCACTGCTCCCCTTATCCCACCCCCCTTTCGAGCCTACTCCTTCTCACATTCTGTTCCTGCATCTTGTGATAGGGTGTCCTTTGCCATGGGTTCCATTGGGTCTCGCATTCACCCAAATAACTCCGCTATTAATAATTTCCAGGCCATCAGGGTCTCTGTCTCCTCCTCCCCCAGTACTGCTTGATCCTTGCCATACCATGGCTTCTGCCGCAGCCCATTTCTGCAAATCTTTCCACCACACCTCTAGTCGTGGTCTGTGGCATGGCTTCCACCCCATGCAATTTTCCTCTTTGCCAGTGCATATGCCAGGTCCTTTAATTTGCTTACATGCTTGAGTTTTTGTGGTCTAGGGAAACCCCTCAATAAGCAGGCCCACACTGTATCGACCACAATCTTAATACCTCTTTCTGCTGTGTGCCACTTCGCTCCAAAAACGCTCGATGACCGGGCATGACCAAAACATATGTACCATACCAGCATTCTCTTCATCACATTTGGGGCATGCTTGCCGTCCCACATTTTTAAACCTAGCTATCCTCTGGGTTGCCATATACGCCCTATGCGTAACAGACAGTTTAATCTGCTTTAGTCTTGCATTCCTCGACACCTTCTTATGTTACCCTTGGGGTCGTTCCCACTTCCCATCCTCCATCAGGGCTCCCACTTCCGCCTCCCAGTCTTGTCTCAGTTGTACTACCTCCTTTCCTACTTTGCACATCATCATCTCGTATATTCTGGATATCTCATGTCCCCCCTCTGTTATGTCATAGATTGTATCTATGGTAACATCTGGTTCTTCCTCCAGTACCACTTCGGGCCATGTCCTCTTGATTCTCTGCACCATTCTATGATACGTGATATACTGGCCTATATGTAACCCAGTTTCCCCCCTCAACGCCTCAAAATCTATTATAGTCCCTTCTTGCCAAACATCACCCATTGTTGCTATCCCAACCGGTTCCCAGTGGTTTCTAATTGTCATCCTCAGTTGCTTCTCTTCTCCCGCCAGTGCTACTAATGGTACCTGCGGGGAACACGGGATGGGCTCTTCATCATCCGGCACGCCCTGCGCCACATCTTCCATCCAAGTACCATCATCTTTGGGCACCCTTCGATTACTGCTTTGGGAAGCCACATGATCTCCTTTAAATAAAATGGGGCACAATCTTGTCTAAACAGCCTGGACTCAGAGGTCACCTCCTCTGAGAGCCATTTAGCCACATATTGCAGCTGGCTTGCTATACGATACACTTCGTAATTAGTCAGTTTTATACCCCCTCTCTAATAGAAATTCTGCAGCTTCGAGAGGGCCACTCTATTGCGTGTGCCATCCCAAAGGAAATCCCTGCACATACTGTCCAATCTAACAAAGAACTTTTTTGGTATCAAGTGCGGTATATTCCCAAAGTAGTGCAGAAGCCTAGGCATGACCACCATCTTCAACATTGCCCCCATCCCATCATTGCTAAAGGCAGCTTCACCTAAAACCTCATGCAATTTTCAATGTTCTTAATGGCTACCTCTGTATATCAAGAATGCTAGGCTGATCACTCAATTCGTCGGAACCAGAACTGTCTTTATGCAGAACCCACTCCTCCTCACCTGATTCTTCTGTAGACTCCTCGCGTCTTCACCCCTTTTTTCTTGTAGACTTCTTTTTTGAGAAGAGATATGGTCTTCCGCGGTTAGAAGCCACCCTGTTCCCCCTGGTAGTACCAGGGAAACAAGGGACTCCCTTTCAGCAGAAGCCGTAAGAGAGGAAAAAAGGGTATGCTAAAAAAAACCTCTCTTTTGTGTTTCGATCTTGTTGCGGTGTAAGGATAACCAGAAAAGGTTCTTTTCCAGGTATCCGAAGGAGAGGATGTTCCGGGTTGCAGAGGATCGCAGAGACCGCTGAGGATCACGTGAATGCTGAGCTGGGCAAGGGGAAAGCGGTAAGAGTGGAACGCCGGTTGAGCGGCGGCAGATCGGGAAGAGGAAGAGTGGAAGCGGAGACCGAGAAGAAAGAAGGAGGGAGAAAAAAGCAGGAAGTAAGAAGAGAAAACGGAGGAAGGATAAATGGACCCAAAAAGAATGGGTAAGGAAACAGGTAAGCTCAGAAGAAGGTAAGCACAGAAGAAGGAGGGCCGAGACCCGGGAAAGGCAGGACAAGGAGAGAGGGAATGGGACTGGGAGGAGAAAAGAAGATAAGGCAAATGAAAAAAAATACCGGAACGCTAAGACGCGCGAAGACGAGAAATCAGCGAAGAACCAAAGAGGGAAAGGACACCGGAAAGAGAAAGGCTAAGAAAAGGGCAGAAAGGGAAGAGAACCGGAATAAGGCCGGCAAGGCAGCAAGCAGGAAACTGGAAGCAAGCACAAGCGACACGGAGCGTGAAAGCTTCAGTTGCAACGCGCCGAGCAAAAAAAAGAGGCGTGGTTAAAAGCGAAACCAGGAAGAGGCTGGAAAAAGACTAGAGCGTAGCAACAGGAAATGGGAAAAAAGGTGGAACAATTAATGGCGGTGGAGTTGCCATTGGCTTCTCAGGCTCGTAGGGAAACTCCTTACAAACGGCATGACAGTATGCCCCCTTCCATGGGACACCCCCCCCCGGCTTGCCAGGGTGAAGTCTATGAAATATCCGCACTAGACGAGGGGAATGGACATGAGAAACAGGTTCCCAAGAATCATCCGAATGCGGGTAACCTTTCCAATGTATGAGATACTCCAGTCTGCCTCCCTTATATCTGGAATCTCGGATGGCTGCTACTTCATATTCGTCAGGTGGTAAGTCTTTGGGTTTCTGATCTTTCGGTATTCTTTGCTTGTAGGTGTCTTCCTGATATTCTTTCAAAAGAGAGGAATGAAAGACCGGATGAATTTGCTTCATGTAGTCGGGCAACCGAAGTCGATAGGCCACTGGGTTTATCCTTTCCAAGTTGGTATAAGGACCCAGATAGCGTGGAGTAAGTTTGAAAGAATGCAACCAGCAAGGGAGATACTTTGTAGATAACCAGACTTGGGTGCCCTTTTGCCATTGGGGAGAAGGAAGGCGCTGTGGATTGCTGAAAGAACTATACCGGATCTTGCTGGCTTACAGACTAGCATAAGCAGTCTTATGTGCCTCAGAAATACTGGTAAGCAAAGCGTCGACAGAAGGTATATCCCCAGGAGGAAAGGTTCTGATTGGTAAAAAATGGGGATGAAAGCCATAAGTACAAAAGAAAGGACTTAGTTTGGTGGCACTATGAGTGGAGTTGTTGTAAGCAAACTCGGCTGTAGGTAGCAGGGCCACCCAATTATCTTGTTGAGAATTGGTAAAGCAACGAAGATACTGTTCCAGTAAGGCGTTTATCCGTTCTGTCTGACCATTCGTTTGCGGATGGAACCCTGAGGACATAGCTCTTTCAATTCCAAGCCTCTTACAGAGCTCTTTCCAGAAACGGGAGGTATACTGTGAACCTCTGTCAGAAATGATCTTGTCTGGAATTCCATGTAACCGGAATATTTCCTTGGCAAAAACAGAAGACATCTCAGCTGCTGTTGGCAGTCCTGCCAAGGGGGTAAAATGTGCCATTTTGGAAAAACTGTCCACGGTTACCATGATGCAGGAGCAACCGTCCGACGGAGGTAAGTCAACTACAAAATCGGTGGAGATTACTCTCCATGGTCTCCTAGGTGTCTCTTCTAGCTGTAGATATCCAACCGGTTTCTGAGTGTTGTATTTTGATCTGGAGCAGATAGGACAGGTCGACACATACTCATCTACTGTCTTTTCCATTCCTGACCATCAAAAATGACGTCTGAGTAAATCCAGAGTGTTCTTAATACCTCGATGTCCAGCTACTTGGTCATCGTGACACCATTTCAAGACCTGTAGACGGGAGGTGGAGTCTGGAAGAAATAGACGTCCTTTGCAAAGATATTCGCCATCCTGGAGGAAGAGATCTTCTGAAGCCTTAACCGAAGGGGGTTTGTCTAAGTTGGCAGTGGCTTTGTGTACCCCTTCTAGAAAAGCATTTACCGTACATATCACCTTTTTCTGAGGCAACATGAGGTTTAGATGTTGTTCGGACAGACATTCTGGAGAGGGACTTCTGGATGATGCATCAGCAAGCAAGTTTTGGGTTCCAGGTAAGTAAGTAAGCGCAAAGTCATACTGGGAAAAAAATAGGCCCATCGGGCTTGTCGTGAATTTATACACTCCATATTTTGTAGGACCTTTAGATTTTTGTGGTCCGTGCGCAGTTCAAAGGTAAAAGCAGCCCCTTGTAAGAGATGTCGCCACTCTTCACATGCCACTTTCATCACGAGCAGCTCCTTCTCTATCACGGAATAGTTCAGTTGGCTAGGTGTTAGAGTTTTAGATACATAGGCTACAGGAAATTCAACCCCGTCATGTTCTTGTAGCAATGCTGCTCCCAAAGCTGCAGATGAAGCATCAGTTTCTACTATAAATGGGAGGTCTTGATCTGGTTGACGTAGCACTGGGGCAGAACAAAAGGCAGTTTTAAGTTGGTGAAAAGCATCCTCGGCTTCATTGGACCAAAGAAAGGGAGAAGAAGATTTCTTTAACAAACAAGTAATAGGCAATACCTTGTTGGAGAAATCAGAAATGAATTTGCGATAAAAATTGGCTAGCCCGAGGAATCTTTGGACTTCCTTTACCGAAGTCGGACTTGGCCACTGCAAGATGGCTTCTACCTTCCGAGGGTCCATCTGAATTCCCTCGGCAGACAAAATAAACCCAAGATAAGGAACCTTTGCTACCTGGAAAACACACTTGTCTGGATTAGCCTTCAGATGGGCATCTTTAAGTCTTTGGACAACCTGATGGAGATGTTGTGCATGTAATTCCGGGGATTTAGATGAACACTAGAATATCGTCCAAGTAGATGATAGTACAGTTATACAACAAGTCAGAAAAGGTATGGTCCATAAATCGCTGGAAAACTGATGGTGCGTTTACCAGGCCGAACAGCATCACCCTATACTCGTAGTGGCCGAAGGGGGTCCTAAAGGCAGTCTTCCATTCATCTCCGGATCGAATGCGTAGCAAATGGTAGGCTCTTCGAAGGTCGATCTTGGAGAAAACAGTGGCCCCTTGTACGGCTTCTAATATATCCTTAATCAAAGGCATCGGCTCCCGATCTCTAATGGTGATGCTGTTCAGACCTCGGTAGTCGATGCAGGGTCTTAGTTCTGTAGTATCTTTTTTGGGCACAAAAAACAAGGATGCCCCAGCAGGAGAACGTGAAGGTTGAATGAGACCGTTTTGTAGATTGGAGTCAAGGTATTTCTTGAGGACTTCTTTTTCCTTAAGAGAAAGGGAGAACATTCGACCAATCGGTACTAGGGCCTCTGGGACCAGATCAATGGTGAAGTCCTCAGGTCTGTGTGGAGGTAATTCTTGGACTTCTTGGTCTTGGAAAACTTCACTATACTGAGCCAGGTCGATGGGAATTGTATGAATTCCCAAGGTATCAGATGTTGGAGAGGATTCAGAGATGGCTTGGACAGTGGCGTAGCTGGTTTCCGGAAGACATTTCCTCAAACAGAAATCAGAAGAAAAGGACATCTGATTGGTTTTCCAATTTATGGTAGGGTTGTGTTTGCGTAGCCATGATACCCCTAGTATAACTGGGACGTGGGCAGCTCTTATTAGATCAAACTGGATAGTCTCTGTATGTTGTAGCAACTTCATAGTCATGGGCGGGGTGGCATGGGTGATCAGACCAGAACTTAAGGGCTTGCCATCAACTCCTTCCACCTTCTGGTCTTCATCCTTCTCTAGTCGTTCTATACCAGATTGATTAGCCCACATGATGTCCATGAAACATCCTGCTGCACCGCAGTCCAGTAAAGCCAGGACATCATAAGTCCTTTGATGAAGGGTAAGCTGGACTGCCAGAACCATGAGATGGGTGTCCTCTGTGGATGAGATGGATGTTATCGACATTGAGACGTAGGGACCAGGAAATCCCCCTCGGTAACTTGTCCCCACTAGTTCCGAGGCGGGGCGTTTTCTGACCGTGGAGGTACTTCTGGACAGTCACGTAACAGGTGCTGGTTAGAACCACAATACAGACACAGATTATTGTCCTTTCTTCTCCTTCGTTCATCAGACGAAAGGGGCCCCCGGGTGGTACCTATTTGCATGGGTTCATCCTTGGTTTGATGGGCGGAGGAGGCAGTGGGTAGACAAGGCTCGGAGGAAATAGGTGTGATTCGACCTCTTCGTCGTTCTGAACGTCTCTCGGAAAGGCGGAAATCCAATTGGAGAACGGTAGACCACAATTCTGACAAAGTTGCAGGTCTGGGCACGCGTGCCAATTCGTCTTTCAATTCTTCTCTGAGACCACGACAGAAAATGGTGTATTGAGCCGCCTCTTGCCACCCGGTATCAGCGGCGACCCTCTTAAAACGGGAAATGTAGGATAGCAAATCCAAGTTACCCTGACGGATGTCAAGCAACTGCTCGCTGGCTATCAAGGGGGTTTCTTGTCTCTCAAAGGCTTCTTTAAATTGGGCCGTAAACCCACTATAGTCTTGCAGCAGTGGGCTAGCACTGGTAACTAATGAGGTGGCCCATGCCAGTGCATTTCCAGTAAGGTTGGAGATGAGAAATCCTATGCGGGCATTATCGGAGGCATATGTCTGGGGTCTGAAAGTAAAATGTATAATACATGCCTCCATGAATTCTTTGAACTTATGTGGAGAGCCGTCGTATTTACCCAATGCCAAAGGCATAGGGGGTAATTCTGCACGTGCTCTTTCTTGGTTGTCAATACGTTCTGTTAGAACCGCGTTCTCTGCCTTGACAGTTTGTAGTTCCTGTGTGAGATTGTGTACCGCAGTTAGCAACTCCTGTATCTGTTCAGCTGTAGCCATTGTAGGATCATTTGGGCGTTGCAATCTATCAGGAATGCTAGGCTGATCACTCAATTCGTCGGAACCAGAACTGTCTTTATGCAGGACCCACTCCTCCTCACCTGATTCTTCTGTAGACTCCTCGCGTCTTCGGCCCTTTTTTCTTGTAGACTTCTTTTTTGAGAAGAGATATGGGGCCTCATTACACGGATGGCGGTAAGGGTTTACCGGTACCGGTATTTTACTGGTACCGTTAGATCCTTACCGCCTTACTACGAGGTCCCTTTGCGGGTTGGGGAATTTAACGCCTGCTTTTTGCAGGCGTTAAAAACCAACCCGCAAAGGGACCCAGGGAGCTAATTACGGTACCGCAATTTGCGGTACCGTAATTAGCGCCTTCCCCATTCCCATTATGCCCTATGGGGCAAAAATGGGAATGGGGAAGGGCAATGGTGGAAGGGGGAATTACCGCCCCGCCAACCTTGGAATGGGGCGGTAATTCCCCTTTCCGCCAAGGCAATGCCGGTATTTTACCGGCATGAACCATGGCGCTAATAGCGCCATGGTTCTCCGCCATCCGTGTAATGAGGCCCATGGCCTTCCGCGGTTAGAAGCCACCGTGTTCCCCCTCGTAGTACCAGGGAAACAAGGGACTCCCTTTCCGCAGAAGCCGTAAGAGAGGAAAAAAGCGTATGCTAAAAAAAAACCTCTCTTTTGTGTTTCAATCTTGTTGCGGTGTAAGGATAAAAAGACATGGTTCTTTTCCAGGTATCCGAAGGAGAGGATGTTCCGGGTTGCAGAGGATCGCAGAGACCGCTGAGGATCACGTGAATGCTGAGCTGGGCAAGGGGAAAGCGGTAAGAGTAGAATGCCGGTTGAGCGGTGGCAGATCGGGAAGAGGAAGAGTGGAAGCGGAGACCGAAAAGAAAGAAGGAGGGAGAAAAAAGCAGGAAGTAAGAAGAGAAAACGGAGGAAGGATAAATGGACCCGAAAAGAATGGGTAAGGAAACAGGTAAGCTCAGAAGAAGGTAAGCACAGAAGAAGGAGGGCCGAGACCCGGGAAAGGCAGGACAAGGAGAGAGGGAACGGGACTGGGAGGGGAAAAGAAGATACGGCAAAGGGAAAAAAATACAGGAACGCTAAGACGCGCGAAGACGAGAAATCAGCGAAGAACCAAAGAGGGAAAGGACACCGGAAAGAGAAAGGCTAAGAAAAGGGCAGAAAGGGAAGAGAACCGGAATGAGGCCGGCAAGGCAGCAAGCAGGAAACTGGAAGCGAGCACAAGCGACACGGAGCATGAAAGCTTCAGTTGCAACGCGCCGAGCAAAACAAAGAGGCGTAGTTAAAAGCGAAACCAGGAAGAGGCCGGAAAAAGACTAGAGCGTAGCAACAGGAAATGGGAAAAAAGGTGGAACAATTAATGGCGGCGGAGTTTCCATTGGCTTCTCAGGCTCCAAGGGAATCTCCTTACAAACGGCATGACACTGTATTGCACTTATGCTCCTCTTCCACCGCGTGGTATATATCTATCCCTAAATAGCGAAATGTGCTAACCTCCCATGGTATCTGTAACACCGGTAGCTGTTTCAATGGGATCCCTTTATATCCACCCAATGGGAACATGCTAGATTTCTGAGGGTTCACCGCTATAACAGATAGCCCTGCATATCTTTCCATCACTTCCAAGATGTATTGGAGGTTCTCCTCCGGGTGTCGCAAGTACAACAGCATGTCATCCGCATTTAGGGAGATTAGATGTCGTTCCCCGCCCACAGCAATACCTATTGTATCATATTGTTGCCTCAAATTTATCGCTAGGAGTTCCAGGGCTAATATATAGAGCATAGGGGACCATGGACATCCTTATCTGGTACCCCTACGGAGTTGCCATCTTTCATATATCACTGCTCCTGTTTTAACTCTGGCCAGCGGTTCACTATATAACATTTTCGCCCACTGTAGATATCCAGGCCCCATTCCATAGCCCGCCAAGGCTGCCAACAACCATGGCCATTTGACTGAGTCAAAGGCCTTTATTGTGTCTAATGACACGATTGCCAATTCACCTTCATTCTCGTTCCCATGCTCAATAACTCGATGGAGTCGTCTGAGATTATTAGATATGTTTCTGTTCGGGACATAGCCCGTCTGGTCAGGATGTATTAATTTGCCAATGACCCTCCTCAATCTATTTGCCAAAACGGCAGTCAGTATTTTGCTATATTGATTTAACATTGATAGCGGCCTATATGAACTGCAGCTATGCCCAGGCTTGTTAGGTTTGGGAAGCAGTATTAGAATCGCTTCTCTAAGTGACTCTGGTAGTCTGCCTAGCTCATATGCCTCATTCAACATTTCTAAAAGCGGAGGTAGCACCTCTCCTTTAAATATTTTATAGAATTCACTTGGGAGTCCATCAGCCCCCGGAGTCTTGCTGGTGGGCAACTGTCTTACCACCTCTTCTAACTCTTCTAAAGTAATTGGTGCATCCAGCTCCTCTCTCTCCTCAGCACTGATCTGCGGCAATCCTATATCCTCCAATGTTTCCGCCATCATCATGTAATTACTCTCCCCATCATCTCCATATAGTAGCCTGTAATAGTATGCAAACTCCTGGTTACCACCTTCTTGGGTATCGACTACACTTCCATCTTCCCTTGTTATTGTTCTGATTGTGGGTCTGGGGGTTTCACTCTTGTATAGCCATGCCAAGATCCTTCCTGGTTTATCCCCTCCCACATGTTGTCTCTCTGTATATTTTTTATAGTTAAGGTTACACAGTCTTTCCCAGTGTCCAGCACATTTCTGCTGAAGCCTGAGTATCAGTTTGGCGTCTTCCTTGGTGTTGTTTTCTCCCTTCAATGCCCTTTCCAATTCTCCCTCTGTTTCCCGCAGGACAGCCAGGATCAGGCTATGTCTGTCTTCTGCCTACGCAGGTATAGCATAACCTTATTCCTCTTTAAGTAGCTATTGAGCCCCCTGACATTCCAAGTAATTGTAATTATTTTAAGGTCTCCCATGACTTGTTAGAGTCCCACTCCTCCCCCCACCTATGCAGTCCAGATTTGAATGTATTTCCCGTCTATAAAGGCTTGTTTCCCAACTCAAACTTCTCTTAACTAAAAACACAACAAACACCCCAACCTCCCTCCCTCCCACCTCCCTTCCCCGTCCCAAGAACACCCTCCCCAACTGTTGCCCAGCTCCATCCCTGGATCTCAGGCACCCCCGCATCTAGCCCTTTCTGGCAATAGCCCGTACTCGCAGCTCATAGGGGTAAAGCCGCCCTAGTGGCTGTCTTACTACTGATTCCTCGGGGGTAGGTTGCCTTCGTTCTGCTGCTCCTGTTTACTACAAGTACACTGCGCCTAAAGATTCCCAGTTAACGTATGCATTTTATTCTCTATATTCCAGTCCAACAGGATCAATAAGTCTGAAGGTGACATAATACAATTCGGATGTTCCACAGTCTCTTTCTGGGGCTCCCCCCCACTTATCCTCTCAGTACTCATGATGCACCCCCCTCACTTATCGTGCTCCTTGTGATCCTGCTCCTCATCTCGCTCTAGACAGCCTTGCAGGTCCAGCCATGCCGCCGCTTCCTCTGGGGTATCAAAAAAGAACGCTCTACTTTTATGCAAGACTTTTAGCTTTGCAGGGTACAAAAGCATGTACTTGATCCCAGCCATGCACAGTCTCATCTTGACCGCCACATAGCTGTATCGCTGACTCTGCACCAACATTGTGTAATCAGGATACGCCGTGATGTTGGTAGATGCCCTTTCTATCATTCCACCTTTACGAAAGTACTCCAAAATCTTCTCTCTATCTTTATAGTTCAGAATCTTCGCAATAATCGCTCTAGGAGGGGCCCCGGGCCGTGGTTTCCTCATCAGGGCCCGGTGTGCTCGTTCAACAGTAAACACTTGTGAGAGCTTGTCTGCTCCTATCTCTTGCAGGATCATATTCTTCACATAGTCCGTGGGGTCCTGGCCTTCTTCTCCCTCTAGCATGCCGACCACACGGATGTTGTTCCGTCTTGCCCTTCATTCCGCTTCTTCTGCTTGGTTCTCAAGAGATTAGCCACCTGTTGCTTTAATATGTGGACCTCCTTCGCGTTATTTGTGCTGGTATCTGTGTTGGTTTTCACCACACTCTCTAGGCCACTTGTTCTTTCTGCCAGCGCTCTGACATCCTATCGCAGCAGGGTGACTTCTATTCCCATTGCATCTATTTTGTTCTCCAAGGCCAGTTCATAGGTCCGCCATTGCTGTCCCCCATGTGGTTCTTAGCTCTGTTATAGCTGCCAGGACCAGGTGGTTTTCTCCCTCTGGAGTGCTGTCCGCAGAAGCTGTCACTGAGCTTTGTCACGGAGCAGTGGGAGTCCGTTGCGTCTTGGCAAAGAGATCCATTGTGGGTTGTTTACTCTTGGTCCTGAGTCCTTTCACCAACATCATGCAACCCCGTCTGCGTATCCAGTTCCGCTCCCTCTGTGTCATGCGAGTTCTGTCTCCTGGTATTTCTGTGACGCCACCAGGTCAGTTCGGGCCCGGGCGTGTCCTCCTCAGAGGGCTGCAGTATATGGTAGCATGCGTTGTTCGATTCATAGAGACAATCCGCTCCGCCGGCTCAAGCCGTGCACAGCGGAACTATATGATGTGATCCGCGCTAGCTTCCTCACACAGTGCGGGTTTTACACCGGCTTTTGTAATAATAACAATGTTTCAGCCCTGCGGTATCAGCGCATTGCTACTTCGTTGCCGCCCGAAACATCACGCTCGCATCAGGTGCTCCGCTGTGGTTGTATGCTGGGGCTTGCCGAATGTGACCGCTGTCCCCACTTTGTAAAGCGCTCCGCTGCCCCAAGTCCTGCGATGGGCTTGGCGGAGCGAAAACCGTCCTCACCCTCACAGGCAGGCGCGTCCAGGCCCCGCACAGTCAGCAGGCGCCGGTCCTCCTCTCCAGCCTCCGCCGCACTGGTCTATGCGATTTCCACAGTCGCAAACTCATTCCCTTTGTTATCCATTTTGATTTGTATCATTGCGGTGCGGCTGCTCTCTGAAGAGCCTTTTTCCTGCTCCTTCCTCCTTCCAATCCGTCTACCTTTTTTAGTTAATGCAGGGCACCTATTCCCACGTCCATGCCTTCATTTTCAAGGAACGTGGATCGTTTTTCCCGCGTGTTTTTTTGGATCAATGTTGGATCCTCAGGAGCACCTCTTCCAGGCACGTCCTATTCCACGGCTAGTTAGCCATGCCCCCACCCGTGCCATCTTAATCTGGGCTGGAACTTCTCTTATTGGCCCAAAGCGTGCCCAAAATAAAAGGTGCAACCTGGAGAGCCGCTAGTGAGTGACATCACACTACAGACCTGGCTGCTGTTCCTCCTCCTCCTCCTGAAGTAGATAGGCATTTTGTGAAATCAGCATCAATAAACCGTTCAAACCATGCTCCCATTCTGCATGGCCCATTGGTTCCACTGTTGACCATTCTTGCCCATATGTGCCAGTCACAGTTGAAGGCTGCGTACCGCCCTTCACCTTCAAGTCATCTTTGAGCCACAGAAAAAGAAATATGATGACAGATGCACTGTATGAGCCTTTAGCCATAGAAACAGCCAGAAACAGCCAGACGAGCTGGTGGCTATAACAAAATGTGTATTCATATAAATCGATCCATTTAGTATGCTATGCAAGTGGACTTTTCGACAATCTTTAATAGCTATATGATTCGACTGCACTACATTATCGAAAGATTGGCTACCTGGCAGGCAAATGACACCCAGCTCAGCATCCACTTACAGGAAGGATCTGGGAGTTAATGGCAATAAGTGGGCTTGCAGGGGTCTACAATCTTTGACTCTATATGTTTTGGACTACAATTCCCATCAGCCCAAGCTAGCGTAGCGTAGGGAATGATGAGGTATCCTGAGAGTGTAGTGCAAATCAACTGGGGAGCTGAAGGCTCAGACCTGCTGGAAAGCTTGTTCAAATTGAATGAACCATGACTGGCTCTGCCATAATGGCTCCAAAACAGAGATGCGATTCATGGGCCGGTCAGTGCAGTACTCCTCCCTATTTACTGCCAGGAACGGTGGGTATTCCTCCTGTACCCATATCACTTAGTTCCAAAATGTGAATTATTTTCTACTTTTCTACCAAAAATAAAAGCAAGGACCAAAATGTCTTTACCTTGGATTTCTGCAGGGGGTCTGAAATGCAGACAATCACCCTGAGACAGTGATATTGTCCGGAATTGGCTACTTACTGGAACAGCAGCTACACAGAGCTTCCAACTAAGACAATCCATGGCCCACAGTGTTTATAACTGTGCACCACAGCTAGCCTTATACTTGCTTTGCTTTGGCAAGATCATATTACCATGCAGAGAGGATTCTAAACTGTAAACAATTACGGAACAACTAGCTGTTCCCAGCGCAACATATTCCATTCTAGCATATCTTAAAGGTCAATATCGGTCGGTGATTCATAGGGTCACTTCTGTCCCCCTTCTTAAATTTCGGAATTACCATTGATCCCTATGGTCCCTGTAACTTATTAATGGTCATTGAAAAGGTTAGACATATTAGATGGAAGGAGAGGTATGGGCGGCATAAGAACAGTATCTAAGTTCCATCGATCACACGTGCCTCGTGGCTTTGTAGATGCGTAATTGTCAACCTTGTTTCATTACAGAGTCCCTGTGATGGCATAAGATTGCATAGTAGCATAATTAAGGCACCTACTTTCAGTTTTAGCTTGTGAGGAGGCATTCGTCCTACAGCATTTTGCTCTCCAGAGACAAACATTGAGCCGGTAATTAACTGTTCATTGAAACTGGAACCGCTGTGCCCTTTGAGAAGAGAAGTCGGGGTGGAAAGAAGTCATTTCTAAATGTTTGCGATAGTGGAAGGTGAAGGCGACCACGTAGAACCGTGCTCATTCTGTTTGTTGAAATGGTTGCTGCTGTTGAAGTTGGTGCACATTGCCATTTGGAAAGCAAAGGGAATCCTAACACTGATAAATTGCATCAGCTGAGTACAGAAACATACCTAACATTTTATATATATATAGATTGCATTTCAAAAGAATGTGTGATGACACTCAATGGTCTTCTAGCCAAAACAACTGGCCCGTCCCATTAGGTCAGCATCTCATTGCCTGGGTTCATTTCTAAGGCTGGGTGAACTAGTCCACAGATTGATATTTGTACTCCATTGATATGCTAATCGGGAAGTGGCAGAACAGAACAGAAGCGTGCGATGGACTGTGCATTTCAATGTCACCCCATGTCCTCTCCCATTTGGAAGAGTAGCTTAGACTTTGTTCATGGGCCACCCCAAACATTAGCATCTCTTTGTGTAAGTGCATCTTAACTTGGATGGGGCCTTGCAACCAAAGGTGTAACAAGTAGTCTGAGAGGGAGAATCTTGCCAGGTCTGAGTGTGTGGTGGGGGCAAGGAGACATTAAAAATATAATGGAAACAAAAGACTTTTGAGTCTAAAGCAGTGGTCTACAAACTGTGGGGCTGACACCCCTGGGGGGGCAGAAGGGTGTCCAGGGGCAGGGCAAGAGGCTCTTCCAAAAGGGACAACGGCAGCAGCAATATATTTATTCAAGGGGAGGTGTGGCAACACTATTTCTACTTAAGGGGGCTCGGCATAAAACAAGTTTTTAATACCACTGGTCTAAAGGGAAAGCAGAATGAAAAGGGGCGGGAGGAGATAGGGGGCAAAGGAGCAAGAGGAGGTTAGTAAAAGAGAAAGACGGGCTGAAAGTCAAAAAGGAGGAGTAAAGACAATGGATGTGGAAGCAGATAAAGAGAAAGCAAATGTGAGAATGAAAAAAGAGAACGATACAGGTGGAAACAAAAAGACGAAAAAGAATTTAAAAAAGTGTCAGATATGAAAAAAGCAGGAGAAGGCGATTAAGGGTGGAAGAGTTAAGCAATGAAAAAGGAAAGAGGGAGTACAGATTGCAGAATGTAAGAGAGAGTAATAAAGAGGGGTAGGAAATAGTGGACAGAGAAAGGGAGGGACATGAATGGAGGAAAATATATAGAGCAAGGTCTAAAACAGATGGATGAGGGAGAAAGAAAGAAATGAAAAATATGAAAGAATCTCAATGAAGAGCAGTGGGGAGAGTGGTGAGAAACAAAATAAGCTCATGAGGTTGCGGTATGATATGATATTTATAATGCACCTGTACACAGATGAATCACACTACGGACCCTAGCCATTACGCACAAATGTCTCACAAATTCTGCCCCAAAATATCTGGCTGACACATTCTGCAAACACCATCCTACTCGCACTACCAGATCAGCTCACTCACACAACCTTATAGTACCAAGATTTAATCTCAAAACAGCTGGAGGAGCCAGCTTCCCAGTACAGGCTGTCAAACGTTGGAACTCCATTCCCATCCCCTTCAGACAGGAACCATTTTTTCTCACCTGAGCAGTAAGTCACTTCAGCAGTAGGCCGCAAACATGCATACTTATCATTGACTATTTAAGACTTACTTCATCATGTGTTTTTTCATACTTGTCTTATGCATCCCTATCCCTTACCCGTTCACCGACCCACCTGCAACCAGGGTCCTTCATTGTTACCATTACATTGGGCCTCATTACGACCCTGGCGCTAATGGGTTAACGGCGCCGTAAAAGGCTGCAGCGCCGTTAACCCATTAGCACCTGATTACGAGGTCCCTTTGCGGGACCCGACCTTAACCGCTGGTCTACACCAGCCGTTAAAGTAGGGACCCGCAAAGGGACCTTGGTGCTAAGTACGGTACCGCAATTTGCGGTACCGTACTTGGCGCCTTCCCCATTCTCATAGAGCCCTATAGGGCGAAAATGGGAATGGGGAAGGGCCATGGTTCAATGGGGAATTACCGCCCCGCCAACCTTGGAATGGGGTGGTAATTCCCCATTGAACCCTGGCAGACACGTTACAACACCGGCACCAACCATGGTGCTAATAGCGCCATGGTTTAGCGCCGGTGTTGTAATGAGGGCCATTGTGTTGTAATATGCCTGCACCTTTGTATGCTACCTACAAGTTTTTCAAGCGCTCAGTTACCTCAGGGTTTGGTGCGTGATACAAATAATAAACAAATACAAAATACAAAATACAGATGTTTCTAGGCGCCACAAGACAAGGAGGCGAGACAGAGGGATGACAGACAAACGATTTTACTAGGCCTTGTGACATACAGATCGTGCAAGTGCAGCGAGAAGTGCAGGGGAGAGGGTGTCTGGAGAAGTGCAGGGAAGGTGTATGAGGGGGAGTGCAGTCAGGGCATCAGGGCACTGAATAAGTGCAGTAAGCATGGCAGTGAGCTACGCACGCGTGGGAGGCCATTTTAGTGATTTGCTGTGGATACCATATTTCCTAGAAACTGCCCGGCCTTAGCTGTAACGCGTTTGTCTTGGAAGCAAGACTATGCATTGCACAAAAGGTTCAAATCCCGATCCCGTGCTTACAAAGCACTTGCTGGTATTAAGCGCATTATAAAAGAACAATTATAATTATAATGATAATTTTCACAGCTGGATACAGACTATCTGGAGACAGTGTACGGGGGCCTATCCCCCACAATAGCGGCCCATGTTCTCCTTAAAGTGGCTGCACCCGCATCCCCCACTTAAAGTGGCTGCAGTTAAAAGTCTTCTCTCCTCATGGGGTGGGGCGTGGAGGAGCTGGGGTTTGGACGCTTCGTAAATTCTGACTGGTGCACCTGTGCTAAATAACGACAGCACGGCTCAAACAGTGGTCGAAGTGTACGAAAAGAAGTAGTGGAACTATATTCCCTGCTGGCCTGCCCCTGCTCACCACAAACTCCATTGCCACAACCCCTCCCACACACAATACACCCCCTGCCCAAACACTTGCACCTGCTGTTTAAGGGAACGTTCAGTGCAGTGCACTGAAAGTGAAGGTTTCAACCTCTCCCTACACTTTTATTTTAAAACAAAACCATTTCGGAACGGTTTCTTTTTAAAATAAAAGTATAGGCGCTGTACAAGGTAATTTAAAAAAGTATAGGAGCACCGCTCCCGACCGCTCTCGCTCATTTCGACCACTGGTCTCAAAACACCCTTCCCACGGGAATAACCTACCCTCCTTAATTTAATATTCATGAACGCAAGGAAGCAGAACAGCAGAGGTGAAGGCGAGCAGGGGCCCTTTTCAAAGGTCTGCTTCGGGGACGGGGGGGGGGGGAGAGAGGGGGAGGCTTGCGAAGATCCAGGATCAGGCATAGCTGAAGATGTTTATCGGCTTGTGGAAGCCCATTTCAACATGATGTTTGGGCCCCTTCCTGCTTAGAGCAGAGGAAAACAGTCTGTAGCATCCGTGGGATATTTACATTATCAGGGAGACAAAGAAACAGATTATCATGAGAGGGCCACCCAGCAGGTGGATGAAACACTAAACGTCCACTCAAAAGCTATTAATGCTTCTTTGTCAACAAGGGGTGGATGCAGGAGTAAAAGAGAAATGACGTGCTAAACCCACTTCTGTATACCCAAGGGAGGAGACAGCCTGAAAAGCTCCAGAAAATGCAGCTTGCAACAAGCGCGCCTTAAATTGCACATTTAAAGCCATGAATTAAAATAATATGTTGCCTTGTCAGAAGACTGCTAACTGCCAGCATTGGGCTATTGCTGCCCCCCATATCCCCTGAGGCTCGAGGCCCCTTTCTTTGGATTGAAAGGCCCTGACCTGTCTCTGCATATAACGTGCATTCATATCAAAGGCTGCGGAAAGCATAAAGTTTAGTTAGTTTTGCCGGTGAGTAAATATACGTCAAAGAGCGCAGCAGCGCCACCTGGTGGTAGGTAGGCGGTATGTGCGTAATGTATCGTAGACCTTAAACTGGTGCTTGATTCACCAGGAGTTTTTCATTGGGATTGTACCATTGAAAAACGCTTTGTAAACCAGGCCCCAGGTCTGTCCCTGAACCCAATTGTTCGACTTAGGCTAGTGTTTTTTTTGCCATGTGTGACATCAGTCAAAAGCAAATGTCTGTGTCCAGCCCTGTGATGTGCTATCTCTATGCCCATGCATAATGCCCGAGAACATTGTGTCAGAGAGTATAACATGGTGCCAGAGAAAGCATGCCCTGAGCCATGTAATACACTGAAGTCAGAATCAGCGTGTCTAAGACTGTGCGCCTGATTCTCAGAAAATGAGGCCTGGAATCTAAAAATGACAAAGAGGATGTGCTTTTTCAGGTGCCTGATTTTCAGAAATCCACAGAGGCCATGTGCGTATTCCCAGGTGACTGTGCTCCAGCACACATGATGCAACTGCCCCCTCCTGCATGTATTAGCGTTGGAAGTGCACTCCCGACACTACTATATGAGAAGGCTTGCTGCACTCATGAGGCTTTTACATGAGAGACATTTCCATATGACAATTTCACATGTTACGCTTGACCATATAGTATGAACAGGTGAGAAGATAGCTTAAGCACAATGCACTCTACCTTGGGACCAGTGCGATTTCCCGATCAACTCAGCCCTTCATAGCTACAACCCCACCTGTCTGCCGCCGTTGGCCGTCCCACCCGATCCTTAAATTGAATACTGAATACCATAACAACATGACACTCTGGGTTACAATCACTGTAATAAGTAACTTTGGTTATCAAGTACTCCAAAGCTGGATTCCGTGTGAAGGCGGTGCTATTTAAAAACAGGACTTATAATTATAGCCATGACAAGGAAAATCTCTTTACTGCCATGATTGAATGTTGGCGGTGGCGCAACTGCCATTGCATCAAACACAGATCAATGTAGGCACACACGTTACATGTGGTTTCCACTCTATGTTCAAATCTGCATGGTGTTATACCAGATTGATGGGGAAAATGTACTGTTGGCCAGGCTTTCACAAAGTTCCCATAGGCGTTTAAGAGCAGCCTTTCATGCTGCCACCAAATTCATTGTAGGGGACAGAAAATGAGTGAGACAATGTGCCCTTAATGCTGGCAGGGTCGTCATTTAGGTGTCGCCAGAGGTCGCAACTGTGACCTCTGAGGTCTCCCTTGCGACCTCTGTGGTCTCCCTTGCGACCTCTAAAAAAACAAAAGCAAAACAAAGAAGTTACATTATTTTTTTTATTTTTTTTTGTAATGCAAGCTCCTGGGCTGTGGCCAGCACCATGTGGCTCTTTACTTCTGGAGTGGCTGGCTTTCTTGTTCAGGCCCCTTATAAAAAAGAAGAAAAATAGCCACAAGTCTAACACTTTCAGCACTGACCCTAAATAAGAAGGAATAGGAATACCAAATAATGCATCTTTCTGGAATTCTATACAATAATTGCTAGACTCATTAAAGGTTTATTTCAGGCACACTTCAGGGGATGAGTCATTGATTTAGTCTGTTCTTAACCCCCTCTACTCAGCCTTTCATCCTTCTGAGGTTGATAAATGAGTACCAACACAGGTTGGGTGATATTGGGTGTATATTTTTTCTATATAAAGCGCTTAAGTGTAAGTGCTCTATAATGACACATCATTATCATTTGGTCATGGACATCTGCTTGCATTCACAGTAATTTGGTAATATGGGCCCATACACACTGATCTTAACGATACACGTGGCGATCCATTCTTGTATGAAATGTATATCACATTCTAGTGATATCGTAACCATATTTTTTGTAGTTACAATGCTATGTGATGCCACTTCCTGTTTTGTCAATGGGTGAAGGGTTGTGTTCCATCGCTTCTCGCGATATCACTTCAGGGTGGGGTCAAATGACATCACTTCCTGTGATGTCATCAGGGGTCAAGGGTCATGTGATATCACTTCTGCTACCTCTGGCATTTTGGTGAAATGACGTCCCTGAATGCTGGCTTCCAGGCGTTGGACGCCATTTTGGGCCCTCGTCTCTTGGAAACTAGACTGTTCAGCCTTTAGGTCTACTCTACAGCAGTCAAGAAGAGGCCTCTGAATTGACAGTCTCAAGAAGAATCTGGATGCCTTGAAGCTCCTACACATTCCCAATGCTAGGAAAACCCCACACCCAAAAGCAGGCCTGCTCATTCTCTGTTCCACGGCTCAGGAACGACCGGCAAGTCACTCTTAGGATGGCTCCCATTCTTATGGTTTTTAGGCGAGAGATAACACCTGTGTGTTCCTTAAAATTGATCTAACAGAGGCTCATCTGAGTAGAACTGTCACATTGCAGCTACTGTGACGGATTAATAGATGCTTTAACATGTCTGCTTATGCATAGTTTACATGTGATTTTGGGATTTTGTTTGCACGTATTTTATTGCTGAAATATTGTTTTTAAAAAATTTTTAATTGTTGTTAGCAATAAAGCCTTTAATAAACAATTCACCAAATCACACAACAATTTCACATTATTATATAAAGGCACAAATAAAAAATACCCGAATACCCAATATACTAGTTCAAGCCGGTATTGGTCGTTTTTCTGGCATTCAAAGGTTCGAATGAACCAAAAGTTCTAAAAATGCTACCACCAAAGGTTCGAACACCAAAGGTTCGAACCTTTGGTGGTAGCATTGTAAAAAAAAAGAAACGGGGGCTTCGGGGGTGTCCCCGCAACACCCGCTCACTATACTTTAGAGTATAGTCAGCGGGGGTTGCGCGGGAAACCCCTGCAGCCTTCCGTTTGACCGGGGTGTTGCCGGGGACACCCCCGCAGCACACCCGTGAAAAAAAGAAAAAAGAAAAAAACGGGGGCTTCAGGGGTGTCCCCCGCAGCACCCCGCTCACTATACTTTACAGTATAGTGAACGGGGGTTGTGGGGAAACCCCTGCAGCACCCGTAAAAGAAAAAGAAAAAGAAAAGGACCCTGCGGCACCAGTTCCAGATCACGGAAGTGAAAGGGGACTGGCGCCACAGGGACTCAGCGTGAAGAAAAAGGTAAGTGGGGTTTGTTTATGTTGGGGGTGTGGGTGGGAATGTGTTGAGGGTGTGGGTGGGGTGTGTGTCATGGGTGTGTTGTGGGTGTCGGTAGGGGTGTGGGTATGTACGTGTGTTCGCATGAGGAAGGTGCAAACATTTGGTGGTTCGCACCTTTCTCATGCGAACTTTCCGGCCACGGGCAAATCAGCTGCGGTCGGATCACGTAGATCCGTTCAAGCCAGCCTTCTGGCCCAAAGTAGGACTGTCTTGAGAGTCAAAGTAGGTTTGGCCAAAGTTACTGGCTGAATGTGCTTTAAAACACACTATTTGCAATCAAGTTTACCAAGACACGGCATCAGATATGTAGTACTCATGCTTTGTCATGAAGAAATACCAAATGCCATGCGTAATTGTGGTATGCTTTCTTATGACGGGGGCCATTTTATGTGGCAGTCATGGTGTGCTGCAAACAACCTCTGCCTCAACACCAGTAAGACTGAAATCGTTCGCATTGGGAACCCTGCTCCCGCTTTCCCACTCTCACTCTGGCCGTCCTCTCATGGCCCGACGCGCGCACCCACCTGTGAGGCTAAAATCCTTGGGGTCATCTTCGACTCCACTCTCTCCTTCTCCGCTCACATTTTGAACATCTCTAAAAGGTCCACCTCTCAGCTACACCTCCTCAGAGGTACTCTACCTTTTCTCGCCTTCCCCCAGCAGCTCACTGTCTCCAGAGCCCTGGTTCTCTCAAGGCTGGACTACTGCAACAGTGTCTTCCTCAACCTCCCTGCTTCTGCCCTGCTCCCTCTGCAACTCATCCATAACAGAACCGCAAGACTTATCCTTGGCCTCATGCCCAGGGACTGCATCTCTCTGGGGCTGAAATCCCTTCACTGGCTCTCCATGGCTGCAAGGATCCAGTTCAAGATCCTCTGCATTGTCCACAAGGCTTTCTGGGGCCTGGGACCCACCTACCTGCAAAGTTGCCTACCTAAATACTGTGCCTCATGGGCCCTGCGCTCCTCTACCTCCAACCTTCTGCGAGTGAGCTGGGTCTCCAAGCAGAGATTTGGCGGGTGATCCTTATCCTCAGCAGGTGCCTCCCTCCGGAATAGCCTCCCTGCCGGCCTCAGTCTTGAGCCTGATCTTCTTAAGTTCTGGAAACTCCTCTAGACCTTCCTCTTCTCCTCCTACTGTTCTCTTCCTCTACCTTGCTAACCTAGCTCTCTGCTCTTTCCCTCTCCCCCTCCTCTTCCTTACATCTTGCTGACTGGCCGCCTGGTTTACCTGAGTCTCACAGATCCCGGGAGTTAGGGAGAATTCTCATTCTATGGCTAATTTCCCTTACCTAGTGAGTCCCTCAGCAGCTTTGCTGGGTTTCTGGGGTTTATTTTTTCCACTTGGTAAGAGTGTGAACCTTTTTCCCATACTTGCATTGTATTTTTGTGTGTTGTACTTTTTGTGCTCATGGGCTTTGGAGTCTCACCATCTCCCTAGGTATCATCTTTCTATTGTGTGTGTTACACAGCACCTTCAGTGCAGTGACACAGGATTCTCTTTTAGACTTCCCATTGACTCAATTTTTCTGGGGCTGACTACTGTCACCTAGAAACATGTAAAGTTGTCATTAACTTTATATAGTCACATTTACTACAGATCCAGTACAGCCCATCTTACATGGAGTATTGGAAAGGGTTAACTCTTAACCCTTTTTGTCTGTGCCTCTTGGAGCCTTGTTTCGCTCCCTTAACATTAAGACTTGGCTGGTGGCAGTGGTATCTACCCTAACTTTTCTACTGCGGTTATCTTATATAACGTGGTAATGTTTTAGGCTACTATAGTAGCCTTGAACATGAAACCCGCTTGACCATTTTGGTTTTAATTCGGCGCCGGTTGGGTTTCGTCACCATTTCTTCATAAAATCTTACTTGTGTTTTACTTTGCGCGGCAAACCAGGTTTGCCTTCTTTGTTCACCGTCATTTGGCGGGCTTCTCCAGAGAAGCCCTCCTTCTGGCGCCTTGGTGTCTAGGTGGGCTGCATGTGAGGGAATGGTGTATCACCCCCTGCACAGGGTCTCCTTGGAGACCCAGGTCGCACTTTGTGTTCATTGGCTGTTGCTGGACAACCCCCCTGCTCTGTGATTGACAGCCAGGCTGTGTGAATGGGGGATTTTGGCATAAAAGGCAGGACTCTTGAGCTGGAAGTCAGAGTCGCCACTGGAACTACAAGGAACCGAAGAGAAGCGGAGAAGAAAACGTCTGCTGCAACCCCAAGTTCCGGTGAAGCCCTACTGCAGTCCTGAGCTATCTACCCTTCAAAGACAAGAGACGATCCATTCCGGAGTCTTCTTTCCTTGAGCCTGGTGGGATCAACCAGCTCACCCTTCTTCAGCCAGAGAATCGTCTTCTGGGTCGAAATCACTGCACAGTGCTATAGTGGTCCGGATAGCCATCAGAAGAGCCCTCTCCTGATTTAAAGGAGTGCACCTTTTATTCATCTTTGCTTTTGCTACTGCTGGCTTCATCCCTGGGTAGTGCAGATCGCTCCAGATGTCCTCCTTCTTGTCCCCACGACTGAAGCTTCAGGAACCGTGAGTCTGCAGGAACTACCTGGAACAACTGCCGTGGCACCAGCTTTCTTCAGCGGAATAAGGACTGTGTCCATTTGGTCGTTCTCTTCGTCTGACCTTTAGGAATCGGGGTGAACCCTTCTCCTCCACGAAGGCTTGTCCTTTCTTCCTTCCCTCTTATAACTTTTGCCACCTTTTGACAATATCTAAGTACTCCTGGCATCTTGAATCTCAAACTGTTCTTAACGTGTGATCCTCGACAACAGAGCATCTGCTCCCTTGACACTGGTGCAGGCCTATTGACTTTTATCTGCATCCTAGAGCGAGTCCTCTGATTCTATTGCCTTGACAAAAGTATTGCCTATGATTTTTCTTAACTATTCCCTTGGTTTAATTCTTTGTGCTAAGTGTTTGACTTCGGTGGCATTTCTTTCCACAGGTACGCATTTCTTTAGTAAGACCGAACTGTCATTACTGTCAAAAAGTGATCGCGTATGCACCGCCGGTAACGTCTTTGTTTCACAACACCGGTCTGTTAAATCCTAATGTACTTACCTTGAATTTACCTGAACAAGAGGAATTGGTTGTGTGTAGTGTATTTACAGTGTGATTTGATTTAATAGAAGTGAAGTGTTTTATGAACAGATGGTTTAAAAATAAATGTAATTATATTTTTTTACCTGAAATCTTGAGTCAGTGTTTGCTTGAGTCAGTAATTGTAGTCCTTTGTGTAATTCCTATTACTGCTCATTTGCTCTTGAGATAAGTCTGGCTGCTCAGCCACTGCTACCACTTTTTCTGTGTAGTACAGGCTTGTACCAAAGGTGAAATTGTACTACCACTTGTAGTCTTAATCTTGTGTAGTGGTCCCTAAGGGTACTGCACAGGATTCTGCCTAACACCGGGGACCCCCGCCAGTCCTCTCTCGCACTTACCTCAGGGCCCCACACCCAACCCAACTTCAATGCACTTCAGAAACAACCCCTGAGAGTGGCACTTTCTGCACTTACCCCAGTCTCCACTGATTGGGTGCACTTGGACCTCCTCCTCCCCCCTCCCTCTCTGTGCACTTGCACAATCCGAATGTGCCGTACCTGAAGATCGTCTGTCTGCTTTCCCTTGTCTTCACTCCTTAATTGCACTGGTAAAACTGCAGAATCGCTGTCAGCCCTATTTGCTGTGTCTCAACTGTTAAATATTTTATATGCACTTACTCTGCCTGTGCAGACTATTATCATCTCAGAATTTCAAGGGCTCTGAGCGACTGTTGTTTTTTCCCCTTGTTCCCACCCTCCTTGAGCGCTTTGAAACACTTGCCTGTGTATAGGCGCTTTATAAATAAACAATACCAATACCAATTGAGGTGGTGTCATTGTTACAAATCAGTGCCATGATAAAGCAGGTTTCTTCGCTTGAACTGACTTGTTTTAAAGAGAGCAGTGTTTATAATTCCTGTTGTTTTTACTTTGTTTTTTTTAATGAGTTATTCTAACTGTGCCCAGCCAGCATCTGCTGACATGATTTAAAAGTCTTAGACAAACTGCAAATGTAGTGCTGTTAGTGTTTTCCCAACATGTTTATCCACAGAGTAAATAGTAAGTGTCTGGCTAGTAAACAGTGTGATTTTTTTTGTTGGTCACAGGGATCTCTTTATGGCTGTGTTTTCTGTAGTCTTTAGAAGGCTAATATGCCCTTGTTTATTTCAACGCAAATCTAACCTTTTGCATCTGTGGACTGAGTCTCCCACGAACAGAAACAGGCTTCATTACGAGTCTGCCAGTCCAGAAATAAGGGTGACGGTAGCAACGTATTGGCACCCTTTCCGGACCAGCAGACTACAACTCTACTTTCCGGGGCCAGTGCACCCTGCAGGTCTGACATGCGGGGCGCAATGGCACTGGAAAGCAGAGCTGGCACGAAAGCACTGGCACCGTTAGCAATGCTGCCGGTACTTCCGAGTCCCACACAGGAAAGGTGACTAACATTTTCCGGCGCCTGACATCCCGGCCCACCGGGACTTGTAATGTCCCGGTGTCACTGGGATATCAAGCGCCGGAAACGGTTTTACAGTCCGGCAGCAACCCGCGTGCGAGAGTACATTTGTTTTTCTTGTCTGAATTAACACTATGTGCTCCATTACGGGTTTGGCAGTATTTCCTTTGGAAATACCACCCAACGCGTTAAATAAAGGGGAGGGTCCCCATAAATTAGAGCCATATGCACCCTTACGCGATTGCCCATTCTGAAGTCCCAATGGCCTCATTGCGGTTTTACCGCATACAGTACTACTTTTGTTTGGAGGACTTTTTTTGGTGGTTTTTGAGAGTTTTATTTTTGAAAAATTTGGTGGAGTGGTAAAATATGAGCTTTTCAGAAATACTGCGTGTTTTACTAATTTTGCCAGACCACTGATGAGCCTCATTAAGATTTTGGCGGTTTTACAGCATAAAGTACTTCCAAACTCAAATACCAGTACTGCCTGAATTAAGCGAACGGTACCATTCAGTTATTTCCCATTATGAAGTATTTCCATGGGGAAATGCTGTATTACCGCAGACGGGATTACGGCATATGATAATATCACATGTGGGACTGATTTTGTGCGAAGGGACATTAACTCCACATAAAAACAGCCATTTATGATACTTTTCAGTCCTGAAACTTGGAATTTGGCATCAGAAATACCAAATGTTTTACCACTACCGCCAAACTTGTAATGAGTCTCTGTAGCAGGGTTGTCCAACTCCAGGACTCGATGGCTGGATTCATGTTGGATTTTCAGGATACCCCTCATCAATATTCATGAGATAAATTTGCATATAATGATTCTAAATGTATGCACATTTTTCTCATGAATATTAATCAGGGATATCCTGAAAACCCGTCAGGTTTCCGGCTATTGAGACCCGGAGTTGGATAACCCTGACCTGTGGGCCTGTGTGAATGAAAGATGCACTTTTGATGCAAGTGAAAGAGGCAGCCTTCAATGTGCGGAAGTTATAGTTTACAGCATTGGGGGCTTTGTTTATAGCATTGGGGGCTTCTACACTTCTCGGCGGTGTCCCCTAAACTCTGCGGGGTTGGGGGCGAGAGGCCCTACAATGATTTCCTCAGGATGAACATTTATATACCCCTTAGCACTTAAGGGGTCAGTCATGCAGCAGAGACATTGAACGTGAGAGGGCAGGTGAAACAATCAATGGGCAGAGAAGAAACTGACGCTTCCACAGCCGTACCCGCCTTTCAGAGACATGAGGTGCCTCGTGCCAATACTGCCCCAGCCCTGCTGGAGTATCAGAGGCCGAACCCTGGCCATCCATTTCCTTATGAAGGGGAGACATACTAACCAAACATATTAATGGGGGCATATTTTAGTTACAATGGCCCATCCGAAAAAGCATTGAAAAAAGCTAGGAACAGCATGTACTGAAATACGGTGTAAAGCAACCACTACAATGATATCATATCAAGTTCATCTGAAGTGTAGTTTGAAAAATGCTTGGTATGTTTGACAGATCACATTGATACTGAATGCCGAAATCCAGTGGAGTAACTTTGCTGAAAATGTTGGGGGGGGACATGACATCTGAAGAAAAGGTGCCCCAGCCAAATGAATGGGGACAACATGTTGTGCCATGAAAGTTGGGGGGGACAAAAACCCATGTGCCCCCCTAAAATTACGCCCATGCCGAAATCATTTGAAGACACAAGTAAAATTGGAAGAAGCACAAAACTGATTTAATATGACAAATAGGATACACAAAGGTAAGCATTACTAAAGGAAAACATGAAATAATTCAAGTCATTATATATTTTATATTTCAGCAAACCACAATGCCAGAAACAAACGAACAAAAGGGAATGACATGTCACTGAGGCGCATGTGCATCCTTACACATTTGCGATCTCCCACCGTCCATACCAATAGCATTCGCTTCACTCCGTTTTGTCAAGGCGACACCTGCCAGCCAAAACTAAAACAGCCTGGGCTAGACTGGAAGGAATACGAATCGGACAGCACCATCCATCCTCATTTAGGACAGCGGCACAGAAACCAAACGTGCTCCCCTCGGTGACATTCCAGGGGCCCCTGCACTAAGCGATGTGTTTGTGGCAAATATGAAAAACAATGAGGTGGCGAAAAGGCACATCCGGCCTTTCTGGAGCACCACGATCCGTTCTTGCAGAGCACATTATAGAGGGGTTCACGTTTCAGTGAATCGACACTTTCGTGCAGCAGTCGCATGCCAGCTCCACAAGAACGCACAATGGCCTGCAAAATGCTGACCTCTGCTTGGATGCACACACATTATGCAAGAAGGACGCCCAGCCTACTGTGGTTTCAGAATTCATGACGTTTTCAGTGTTGGGTCATGTGGACGTTACGCTGCTCGGATGGCTGCTAAAGACGTGCGTGTCTTGTGCATAGCACGTGTTGCTCACCAAACAAAGACGACATCGTTTTTTTGTTTTTGTGGGGAGGGGTTGTACAACAGGGAAATGGCAAGTTCTACGTGCTTTTTCTGAAATACAATACAGATACACAAAAAGCAAACGCTGCAGCAGTTCACAACTATGGCTGCAAACATGTAATTAAATATCCCCATACATTTGATTAATTACCCAACATATAAATCTTTCTTAAGTAGCTGCTGGTTAGAGTTTCAGATTATTTCACGTAATTTACTGCAATATTTACAGACACATACAAGCAAATCAATGGGGCCTAGCTCACCTCAAGAAACAGAATATACCCCATTGCTAAAATGCATTAATCTTGTCCTATAGCTCCAAAAAGCTTTTACTTGAAATGTTTCTATATTTCGAGGGACTCTGCGGTTCTCGTTCTCGTTCTGCATCGCCTGCTTAAACGAGAGCAGGTGGAACGGGGGATGGAGGTCGGATCATGTCAAGTTTCTTAGCCCTACGCCTCATAACAAAACAGAAGGGTGATGGCTGCGCCTCATAACAAAACAGAAGGGGGATGGCTGCGCAGTTTTGAATTAATTATAACCACACGCGACCGACCACACTATGGTTTTTCAGCCAATAGAGAAGGGGAAAGACCATATGCAAATCAAGCCTGGTCCTAGACCTTGTGTGGTAGGAGCAGGCAGGCCAGAATTATATATGGGACCATGCCCGATTTGCATATGGTCTTTCCCCACCTGATCATACCCATGCAAGCATGGTAAGCAGCGTTTACTCATTGGCACTTACTCATTGGCACGGTGCAGTGCAAATGTACTGTGCAGGGCAAAGACAGCATACACGCTTTGTGACTGGGTGGCCTGCCACAAATAACCACACTGACTCTGGTAGTAAGTCGAACAGTGTTTATTTGGGATTTTACAAACACGTTGGGGCAATGATTCACGGGTTCTTCTCAGCTCTGATCAGGGTACTTGGTGGATTTGGCGCTAGAGCCGCCCCTTTCTCACTCAACTACCCCGGCTGTTACCCTCCTCCCTAACCCAGGTGTCCTTAACGGTTGTTAGCATTGTTGATCGTGCCACTTGTGGTCTTCTGCCTGGAACTAATGTTGTTTTCCCTGAGACTGTGTCTACCTGTCTCCCTAGGGATCTTCTAGCTGTCCCTAACCCAGCCCACTAAGTACTCTCTGGGCGATATAGGATGGTGCCTCCTTCCGCCCAGTTCCACCTCTTCTGTTCTACTTGCACACACAGTCTCACCTGACCCTTCCCTACACTAGGTCCTTTGATGTCCTCCTCCTGCCGTGCTACTCTCCGTCCGTTCTCACACTCCGCCTTCCGATCTCCGCCCTTAGATGTTACCACTCTCTCCATTCCTCTACCATACAACTACCACTGTGCTACCAATACCTCTGCTACCATCTCTTTCCTTCTGCCTCACTACTACTCCACCTTCTACTCCCACTCTATTGTTACCACTACTTCAACACTACCATGACTACCTCTCCACTGTTCCTACTTCTCCTATTAGCACTACTACTCTCACCACCTCTCTCCCGCCACTGTCACTACCACTCACTACCGTCCACTACTGCTAACTACCACTTCCTGCTACTACCACTACTTCCTGCTACTACTACCTTCTACTCTATCGCTAGTTCACACACTCCTTACTCTCACATCCAAACACTCCACAGACGCCCTCTCACCCATAGCTTCCACACTCCTGTCACACTCTTCTCCTCTGATCTCTCTTGGTGGTTCCCTGAGCACAGGCTCCAGTAGGCTCTCTCTGTTGAAGCGCCGCTCTCGCTGGGTTGCGTGATGACGGTCCTTCTGGTGCTGACTCCTCCTCTGCATCTCTACGCTTCAGTGCTCTGCAGGCTACTGTTGTGCTGTGCCAACTGACAGGGCCAATTGTTCTGCCCGGTCACAGCATGTACGCTGCTTTTTGTCCTGCACATTTGCACTCCACCGTGCAAATTGCCAAAATAAGGCGGCAGGGAGCTGTCTGTGTGTATGTCTACACGCAATGGCTACCCGCTGCCAAATTCCGTAATGGAGCAAAATGAGCTCCTGTGAGGTTAAACTGGTTTGGCATAATTTATGCATGTCTGGACAGCTCCAATAAAGGCAAAACAGGTGTCAGGAAGTGATTTGGCTTTATTCTAGGTTGCCTTAGGTGTTATTTTATTAATCCCAAAAGCTGTAACACTTTACCTGGAGTGGCAAATGGCTCAGCCCTTTACTGGTAAGAAAGCAGGCATGTGAGCAGGCAAAGTAGAGTGTCTCTATTGTGATTGGTGCTGTTCACTTGCAATGCCTGGGAGATTCTTTCTTAATTTTGCATAATGTCTGCACAACTCTTTGATTCATAGCATTTTGTTTTCAATTTATTACAAACTTTTGCACAGGAATTCCTTCCTTACATCCAAAATCTAATTTAAAGCATAAAACCTATCCAGAAAGCAAAGTGCAGAGAGAGTCAAAGTTGAGGGTGTAGATACCAAACCATCCCAAGACAAGAAATAAAATATTTTTTAAAAAACCAAGAAATCTGCAAGGGTCCGCAGGACAGAGCTTTACCAAGCCGATGCACATGGCAAACGTCTAAATTGTCAATGTCACCGCACTTTACTTCCCTTAAGGTTTCTCACATTCAATGTTAAGTCCACTTTGGCACCTCCTAGACACCAATTTCTTTATCTGTGTCAGACAGTTTCCACAAAAATATAAATTCTACAAAGAGTATCAGCGCTCTCGACAGACTCTCATTGTAGCCCACATGGAGATACTCCCACTAGGCATCAGCGTCTTCGCCGTAGATCTTTCGCATGCATACGTAAAGGAAGATAGTTCTCTGTGTTCATACTTCTGGACAGAAAAGGATCAGGTGTTTAAACGGTTCAGCTTGGACCCCACATAAACAGCATCTATCCTTTGCGATCCCGTATCTATGAAGGGTCACCTTGGTGTGGAGAATATTTGGCCAGAATCTTAAAAGCAAATGTCGATGACTGGCTTTGGGAGTTAACCTTAAACATGCGGGAGAGATGTTTAATTGTCCACTCATTGTGTTTGACAGGGTGTCGATCTTTGACTTGGATCTCAGTTCTTCCGTTTCCTGCCAATCAGCCGTCCATAAGGCCCTCTTGACCGACAAAGGGTTTCCACACAGGATCAGAACTTTAAAGGGAGCGAAGGTACATTGCTACCTTCTTCAAGCGGTTTATGAATGGGCCTTATTTACTGGCCCTGTACCACATGTGAGGAGACCATCATTTTGTCCATTTTGCCTTTGTATTTAGTGCTATTTGATTCAATTATATTAGGTGCTATTACTCTCCTCGGTCTCTGGAGGCTTGGTTGCTCCATCCTGCATGTGTTTTCCATGTCTTTAATTGTACAATACTTGGCATTCGCAAATATTCACTCCTTTGTTTAATCTAAGAGAAATATGTCCTGCATATATAGCTTTTCCTCTTCAACTCTTAGTTGGTGATGGTTTGCGCTATATAAATCCTCATAACATAACATGATACTACTTGTCCATATACCAATAGCTGACGTCTCTCCCAACATCCTGGCAATCCTGGTGTTTCCCATGTATCTGCACAATCCAGTCTCTTTTTATTTATTTATTTGTTTGTTAGTTTGTATTGTGCCGGAGCCAGCAGGCATCACGGCGCAGAAAGAGGAGAGAAGATGAGATCAAGTACAGGGAGAGGCCAAGTCAAGAGTTAATTCAAAGGGCACCACTCACCGAGTATCGGATCATTTTGTTCTTCCAATTCGGGTCTTTTATACATTTCTGTGTTTTTATGTAAGCATCTTCATATGGGAACATACTTTTTGACATCCATTGTAGGGTTGCCAACTTCCCTTCAAATTGTCCTCGTTATGCATGCTGCTAGATGGCTGAGACACTTTGCATCATGTATAGGTATTTCTTGTGCAATAAGTGTTCTGGCTCTGCTCATGGCATGAGTGATGAGAGAACTTACATAGCAGCTCTGACGTTCTCCTCCCCACCTCATTCATGTGTGCATGCCACATGATAGTTTTTAAATGAGCTGAATTATCAAGGTATGTGTTTATATCTTGATAGTCTTCTCCAACATCTCTTTTAAGCCATTTAATTTGTTTGGAAATATCAGGGAAAATACCACTCGTGCTTTTGTTATGAATAGAAACAGCTGTCTATTGCTGGATACTCCATTTATATTATAAAACATAATTTCTCAAAATGCTATTTAAAATGTTTTAAGAATAAGGATAAGGAAATAAAGACAGCACATTGTAGAAAACGTGACTACAAGAAATATTGCAAAAAAATTCATACACCGAACTGTGCCTTTTGCATTAAGTGGCCTTCTTTCTAGCAATGTGTATCTTACATAATGGAAGATTCCCATTTTCTTTTATCAACTTTTAGCTTCAATTACCTTTTATAATAACCACACTTTTTATAACAGAAATCGTAACAATATTGCAATGATGATCCTGCAAATAATGGGGATTGCCTTGGGGTTTCCAAAAAAGGTGACAATATCAATGTTTCGTCTCCCTAGGACTGGATAGGATTGAAGTATATATGTAAAAACAGCATACAGAAATGTGTGTAACGTTATAGGCAATATACAGTGTTGTGTGCGTTCTTCCTTTTCTTTCTTCAAAACATTGTCTCTTTAGCCTAACAAGAATAGTTCTGTGAACATTGATAAGTTTGTTTGTTTCCCTTTAAACTTGGTAATGATCGGCAGTTCAAATGGTTATTACTTTGCTGACTCTTGTTGGCTCTTGGTAGCCGATCGGGTCTGCATACGCCGAACTTCTTCTCTTGCTTCACTGTCAACTGTTGCAGGAGGGGTAGGGGTCTCTCCTTGTAAAGTGTTATATCATTTAGATGCAGCCAGTCTCATCTTTCTTTGATCTTTACGGCAGTGGCGGTGACCCCCAAGGTGCGATCCTTCAAAGCGGGGCTTATTCCAAATTCCAAGTGCGCATGAAATTCTTGATAAGCACTTGGTCACCAGGATACAAACTAAGTGGCTTTAAAAGCTCGATAGGGTTGAGCGTTTGGCTGTCTTCTTCAGTCTTCTTCGAACCTTCCCTCTGATTTTTAAACTGTTGGGAAATAAAAGAAACACTAGCAGTCATATTTGTTAAATAATCATGCATCTCATCCCCTAATGTTGTTTGTAAACTATGGGCATCAGTTTTTATTCGAGTGGGAGGAGCAAGGGGTACTCTCATACGGCGTCTAGTCACCAACTCATGAGGAGTCAGGTGGGGATCTGAGCCAGGCTGGTTTCTTTGTGCAAATAAGGCCTGCGGTAGGCAATAAAGCCATCCCTTCTTCAAAGTCATCTTTATCTTAGCTATCCTCTCTTTAAGGAGTCTGCTTAAATGCTCACAAATACAACTCACCTGTGAGTGATAAGCAGATGAAAACATATGCTTTATGCCTTTATGCCTTAGCTTATCTGTTTGAACTTCTCATTTAAAAAATGCGGCCCATTATCAGACGATAGCACTTCACATACTCACCATCTAGGAAACACCTTACTTATGAGAAACTTGGCAGCACATGTGGCATTGGGGTGTGTGCATGGACCTGCCTCAATCCATTGGAAAAAGGGACATACTACCACTAACATGTACTTGTAGCCATTGCATGTTTCCATCCACATAATCTATATGTTGATGCTGAAAAGGACCATTATGATGGGGTATTGCTCCTCTGAGTGTTCGCAAGGTGTGCCCTGCTGTTAATTTCTGACAGACAATGCAGTTCACAATTAATTGTGCAACGGGCTCTAACAAGTTTGGCGAAAACAAGTCTTCTGCAATCATGGCAGCAAGATTCTGCACAGGATAGAGAAGCTGATCCAGCACAACCTTCAATAATCTAGAGGCATAAGTGGCTTTCCAATACTATATTGTCTCCATATAGCCTTTGTGGGGGATAAAGAACACCCCTGTCTTTTCCATAAATCATATTGCTCTTGGGGAGCTCGACCTTGCAACTCAATTAACAGTACAATGGATAACATATTAAAACCTTCTTTTATCGTTATGCAACGTTGTGACATTTGCTTAACATCTTCTAATTCAAAATTAGAAATATTTGGGAAATATGCTGTGTTTTTGCTTCAATGTCTGCGGCTTTTGTTACTGCAAGATATCATGTCTGTCCTCCTAGTATGGGCTGTGCATTTCACCACAGCGATAGCCAATGGGAGCTTTAGCACCTTAATAAGTTTGTCCAAAAGAGACGCATGTTGCACTGGTGTGCCGTCTGCGCGGAAGGAAGCCCCTCCTTTTCCAGTGTGGAAATCCTGCATGTACGGTTAACGTCACACATAGCCAGAGTCAGACTACACTGTCATTTCCTCATCCTCATATCTCTGGAGTGCAGCGATAAGCGCCACTAATTCAAATTCACCATTCTGTTTTAACTTCACTACTTCCGATCCCATATGTCTTTCTCCTGTCATTTGATCAATTTTCGAAGAACGATCAATTAATAGAATGTCCCTCCCTCCTAGAGCATTTTCTTTAATGTGGGGAATATCATTATAAAACTTAGTGGGCCTCATTAGACGTTTTCCGGTCCGGGAACTACAGTACCGGTAAGCTTGCCAGTACTGTAGTTCCCGGATCGGCAAACTACGAGTTGTGCTCGTGGGTGCCTTTCTGCCCGCCAGGTCTGAGCAGGCAGAGCGGCACCTGCGAGCCCATCATGCCGCATGCACCACACCATTCACAAATCGTGCCGGTGCATGCGGCTTCCCCATTCCCATTGAGCCCTATGGGGAAGAATCATTCCCAGTGCCCTGGAATGGGCAATTACCGGGTCCGCCGGTGTAATAATACCCCGGTAATTTCCCATTCCAGGGTGCCGGGGAAAAAACAACGCTGGCGGCAGCCGTGCCTGTATTTGTAACGCTCACCTGGTATCCACCGGGACGTCACTCAGCCTGTTCTGACATCTTACGACCTCGAACCCTTCCCTGGAGGCTAGTCGACTGGAGACTGGGCCTGAAACACAGTATTGGTAGAGTTGAACTCCCTAGTGTCTCTGTGTGCTTGAACCCCTTTTTCCCCGGGGCCCAACCCTTCCCTTTGATCCACAGCTCACCTTGTTTTCTTGGATAGTGTGCTCTCCGTCCTGCTTTCAGCGCAAGGGCGCGTTGATTGATGCGGGCTCATTGCTGCCTAGTTACTTCACTGGCAAGAGTCCGACAGGTAAGTATAATGAGTCTTTTGAACAGTTCTCTAACTTTGTTCCTTTCCTTCCTTAAATGATGGCCGGCGTCCGGGGATGGCGGCGTGCTGCTGAGATGAGTAGCGCTGAAGGTGAGTGAGAGCACGATGTGCGATGCACCCCTTTCGTATTTGTATTGAACTGAGTTCTTTTTCTGTGTCTTTTAGGTGCCGCAACGTTTTCAGCGTGGATGCCAGTTATGAAGAACAAATGCAGTGAGTAAGCACGGTATGCGGCGCCTCTAGATGTTTCCACGCTAACCTGGAGTGTCTTTTCCCTCTTGCAGATGGATGAGAAGTTCCGGAGACAGAGTTCCCCCCAGAGTGGCTGGGATTCAGGTAAGCGTTTGAAGCTCGTACAGTATTTAAAAATAAGCGAAGATTTGCAGAATGCTTACTAATGCCTTTTTTCTGTTCTTTTCCCTTTTCCTTAGGAAGCGGCGTGCCGGGATGGGAATGACACAGCCGAAGATGCCCGCAGGACAGAAGGAGCGATGAATGAAGGGCAGAAGCGCCGCAAGGTAAGGCTGTTCCTAACGGTGTTCTTGTTCTTGCAGGAGCTGAGCACAGAAGAAAGATGCAGGCCTACTGGAGACCGATCCGAACACGGTGAGTGTCACGCTGCAGGTGCAGAAAACGCAAAGCATGTTTCTCAGCCTGGGCGTGGCTTAAATAGTCTCTGGGTATCCCAGGTGTCTCTGGGCTGAACCACACCCAAAGGACTAGACTGCACATGCAGTTCTGGGAACCAAAATAAGTGGGGGCATCCATCTTGTCCCCATCAATGCACTACAAGTCCAATCCCCAATGTTATCCTATGGGAGTGAGCGAGTCTGGCGCCACAAGCGCCAAGTCTGACTCCAAGTGGGTCTTTGGAGGGATGGAGAGGCCCTTGAGGGCCATGTAGGTGATCGTGACCTGGCTCCAGCCTGACATCTTGGAGGGCTGGGGACATGAGGGGCAGGAATCATGACAGCACTCCACCCCAAGGCCCCTCTCAAGGTGGCTCTTCTGTCTGGTCCTGGTTTGGTTGGATGGTTTTGATGAAATCGTCTAAGCAAGCGAGGTGCATGGATGTACTCACAAGGCTCCCATGTTCTGTCTTGTGGACCATACCCCTTCCAGTCTACTAAGTAATATAATTTGGATCTGACGTACTTTGAATCTAGGATGTCCTTGACTTCGAATTCTGGCTCCCCGGCGACTACTACTGGCTGCGGTGGCGTTGCAACGCGGGTCCCAGGTTGAACAGGTTTAAAGAGAGACACGTGGAACACAGGATGAATCTGCATGTTTGACGGCAAAGCTAGTCTGACTGCCACAGGATTTATCACAGAGGTGACGGTGAATGGACCCAGGTATCTTGGACGGAAAGTTCGGATTCCTTTAATGGACACGTGTTTAGACGCCAGCCAGACCTTGTCTCCCACTTGGTAGTTGGGGGCCTTTGCTCGGGGTTGATCAGCAAACTTCTTTTGGCGATTCTTAGTTTGAAGTAGGTGTTCAGCTGCCCTTTTAAAGGTTTGAGAAATGGTCGTGTGCAAGGTTTTGACTGCTGGCATTTCCAGGGTTGTAGGAATGTCCAACTCAGAAGTACGTGGGTGCCTGCCATACATGGTATAAAAGGGTGTCTGCCCAGTGCTGGTGTGTAGGGAATTATTATAACCATATTCAGCTGTCCATAATAGGCCGAACCAGCTTCCTTCAGCTTGGTGTAAAATGCAACGCAGATACTGCTCGAGTGTCTGATTTGTCCTCTCATTTTGACCATCCGTTTGGGGATGGTGACTGGTGGATAGCCGGATGTCGATCTGAGCCATAGAGCAGCATTTTCTCCAGAAGTTAGATACGAACTGAGTACCTCGGTCTGAGACCAAAACTGAAGGAAATCCATGGAGCCGTACGATGCCTTCAAGAAATACCTTTGCCAGAGTGGAAGCATTTGGGAGCCCCTTAAGAGGAATGAAATGTGCCATTTTTGAAAATAGGTCCACGACCACAAGAATAGTGTTAAACTCTTGACTGGGTGGTAAGTCAGTAATAAAATCGAGGGACAACGTGTGCCAGGGTGCTGGAGGGATTTCCAATGGTTGTAATAGCCCAGCCGGTTTCTGCTTGGATGACTTGTTTTGAGCACACACTCCACAAGATAGGATGAATTGGATAATGTCTTTACGTCACGTGGGCCACCAATAATTTCATTTTACCTTGGCTAGGGTTTTAGCGATTCTGGTGTGACCCTCGATCAAGGAATCATGATAACCGGACATGACTTCTTCTTGTAGTTCTTGGTTTGGTAAGAATAAACTATTCCTGAAGTAGGGCAACTGATCTTTTATCATGTAATGTTCTCCTTGCGCACTCCACGCTTGTAATTGCTCCAGACTCATCAGGTTTTGGATTTCTTCATGTAATTCTTTGTGAGTTATGGTTGCTGTGATTCCTAGGAGCTTGTCACTCGGGATGATTGCTATTGGGTCAGGGGTCTGATACCCTTGCTCTTCCACCCCCATACAGGAAAGGGCATCGGCCTTCCTGTTTTTCACCCCTGGTCGAAATGTAATCACGTAGTCATATTCAGTAAAAAAAGAGCCCAACGTAGTTGTTGTGAGGATTGGGCCTTTGCCGTTTTTAGGTACTGGAGGTTCCGGTGGTCAGTTATTACAGTGATTGTGTGTCTGGCGCCCAAGAGGTAGTGCCGCCATGCCTTAAAGGCTGACTTAATGGCCAGGAGTTCATTGTCTGTGATAGCGTAATTGAGTTCAGGGGGTGTGAATTTACGTGACCAGAAGGCAACGGGGTGTAACTGGCCCGGTTTGGGGTCCTTTTGTGAGAGGACGGCTCCCATAGCCATGCTTGAGGTGTCCGTTTCCACCAGGTATGGGAGATCAGGGCGAGGGTGGCGTAAGATTGTGGCAGATGTGAATCTTGCTTTGAGTTCCTGGAAAGCCTCCTCGGCTTCTGTTGTACACTCAAACTTTTTGTTGCTTTTCCTTAGTAATGACGTGAAGGGATGCACGATTTTCAAAAATCCTGGGATGAACCGGCGGTGGAAGTTTGCAAAACCCAGCATACTTTGAACCCCCTTGAATGAATTTGGGGATGGCCAGTTCAGGATAGCATCTACCTTGTGTACATCCATTCGGATTCTATTCGTGCTGAGAATAAAGCCCAGGAATTCCACCTCGGAGACGTGGAATGAGCACTTTTCGAGCTTGGCGTAGAGCTGGTGTTGACGGAGTTTCTCCAATACGGATCAGACGTGTTTAACATGGTCCTGCTTTGATGCGGAATATACTAGGATATCGTCGATGTACACTGGAGCACAGACATCAATAAATTCCCGTAGGACATTGTTCATGAAGTATTGAAATGCAGCAGGCATGTTGCAAAGGCCAAAGGGCATTACTTGATTTTCGTACAAGCCGTATTTGGTGCAAAAAGCGGTTTTCCATTTGTGCCCCTGTTTTACGCGAACAAGGTGATATGCCCCCCTCAGGTCTAGTTTTGTGTAGATTTGGGCATCTTTGACTTGATCAAGCAATTCAGGGATCAGTGGCAGGGGGTAGCGTTTTTTTATGGTAATCTGGTTTTGTGCGCGATAGTCGATGCACGTTCTCAAGTCCCCCTCCTTTTTCAGTACAAAGAATAGAGGACTGGCTGCTGGAGAATTCGAGGGACGGATGAACCCGGTGGCCAGGTATTGGTCAAGATAGGCCTTCAGGTGCTGGTTTTCTGGTTTCGTGAGTGCGTAAATTCGCCCACAAGGGATTTGTGTGCCAGGTATCAGGTCGATTTGGCAATCGTATGGTCTATGCGGTGGCAGGGTATTAGCCTGTTCTTTCTGAAAGACATCTTAAAAGTCCTGGTATTCACTTGGTAGGGTGCCGATTGCCACAGTCGCAAGCGTGGAGGTTCTGGTGTCTATTGGTTGTTTCTCTTGGCAATAACATGTGTGGGCGCAAGTCTCAGGAAAGGCCAATTCTTTTGCTCGCCAATTGATTCGAGGATTGTGAGCTACCAACCATGGCATTCCCAAAATCAACCGGAACTGTGGTGCCTTAATGAGGTCGAAAACGATAGATTCTTGATGTCCGTCCTGGCACACAAGGGTTAAAGCTGCAGTGCATTGGGATACTGGACCAGAAGCTATTTCCGTGCTGTCGACAGTGGTAACAGTGTCAGTGGTTGATTTAGGGCGTAACAGAAGCCCCATCTTTGCCGCAAGATCCTGGTCGATGTAATTCCCAACGGCTCCACTGTCTGTGTACGCTCTTACTGCGTGCATCCGAGATGGTTGTTGGTGATTGATCAAGACCACAGATAGTGCAAAATGGGAGGTCTGTAGTTCATTTTCTTCTCCCGACAAGTGGACCCCTACACTTGCCGGGCTGGGGAGTTTTCCGATTCCTTGATGGTATCTTCCTTGTCCGTGGCCCCTACCGTCCTCCTCAGTGGCTTCACAGGGCACTCTTTAAGGAAATGACCTGACCTTCTACAGTACAGACATAACTGCTGCTGTCTCCTTTTATCCCTTTCCGCTTTAGTCAAGGGGGATCTGACCCCCCCAATTTGCATTGGTTCTCCTGAACCTTCCGTTGTTCAGGCAGTATTGTCCTTTGAACGCACATACATAGGGCGAGGGTCTGGCCTGGTTCGATCTGCTCTTCGGTCCTACAACCTATGATCCAGTTGAACAACAAGGTCAATGAATTCTGAGCAGTCTTTCGGGGGGTTCACTACTTGTGCGAGAACATCCTTGAGCTCCCCCCGCAACCCCCAATGAAATAATGTGGTTCTCTTCTCCACTGGCCATTCTGCTTCAACTACGAGTCTATTGAATGTGGCTATGTATGTTAATAGGTCTTGATTCCCTTGGCGTAGGGACAGAATTTCGTTGTCTAATGCCTGCCCATGAGTACGACGGGCGAACAGCTTTTCCATCTCCTCCTGAAAGCCCCTGAAGTCATGCAGCAAAGGATCCTCCTGGGCCACAAACGGTACAGACCAGTCTGTGGCGCTACCACTCAGGTAGGATAGCACAAAAGTGACCCGTGATTGGTCATTCGGAAAGGCTGCTGGCCTACAAAGGAAGTGCAGGCGGCACTGGTTCATGAACGTTGCAAACCTCTTGGGATCCCCCTAGATCGTTTGGGCGGGGCCAAGGGAACTGCCCCAAGAAGGGTTATCTGAACAGGATTGGCTGATGGCGCTGGCATCGAGGACATGCTTCCCGGCAATGGTGCATGCCTTGCTTGTGACTGGAGAAGTTGCCAGCTTAAATCATCAGTGTGTTCTTTGGCTACTATCAGCTCTCTCCTCAGGGTGTTGGTCTCCTGCCTGGCTGCATGTACTTCGGAACGTAGCTGCCCCAACATGTGGGCTAACTGGTCGGTTTCTGACATTTCCATGTTGCCCAGGTGGATTTTGATGTGAGGCTTTGCGTTCTGTAACGCTCACCTGGTATCCAGGGGGACGTCACTCAGCCTGTTCTGACCTCTTACGACCTCGAACCCTTCCTGGAGGCTAGTCAACTGGAAACTGGGCCTGAAACACAGTATTTAACTCCCTATTGTCTCTGTGTGCTTGAACCCCTTCTTCCCTGGGGCCCAACCCTTCCCTTTGATCCACAGCTCACTTTGTTTTCTTGGATAGTGTGCGCTCCGTCCTGCTTTCAGCGCAGGGGCGCGTTGATTGATGCAGGCTTGTTGTTGCCTAGTTACTTCACTGGCAAGAGTCCGACAGGTAAGTATAATGAGTCTTTTGAACAGTTCTCTAACTTTGTTCCTTTCCTTCCTTAAATGATGGCCGGCGTCCGGGGATGGCGGCGTGCTGCTGAGATGAGTAGCGCTGAAGGTGAGTAAGAGCACGATGCACGATGCACCCCTTTCTTATTTGTATTGAACTGAATTCTTTTTCTGTGTCTTTTAGGTGCCACGACGTTTTCAGCGTGGATGACGGTTATGAAGAACAAATGTGGTGAGTAAGCGCGGTATGCAGTGCTTCTAGATGTTTCCATGCCAACCTGGAGTGTCTTTTCCCTCTTGCAGATGGATGAGAAGTTCCGGAGACAGAGTTCCCCCCAGAGTGGCTGGGATTCAGGTAAGCGTTTGAAGCTCGTACAGTATTTAAAAATAAGCAAAGATTTGCAGAATGCTTACTAATGCCTTTTTTCTGTTCTTTTCCCTTTTCCTTAGGAAGCGGCGTGCCGGGATGGGAATGACACCGCCGAAGATGCCCGCAGAACAGAAGGAGCGATGAATGATGGGCAGAAGCGCTGCAAGGTAAGGCTGTTCCTAACAGTGTTCTTGTTCTTGAAGGAGCTGAGCGCAGAAGAAAGATGCAGGCCTACTGGAGACCGATCCGAACACGGTGAGTGTCACGCTGCAGGTGCAGAAAACGCAAAGCATGTTTCTCAGCCTGGGCGTGGCTTAAATAGTCTCTGGGTATCCCAGGTGTCTCTGGGCTGAACCACACCCAAAAGACTAGACTGCACATGCAGTTCTGGGAACCAAAATATGTGGGGGCATCCATCATGTCCCTATCAATGCACTACAAGTCCAGTCCCCAATGTTATCCTATGTGAGTGAGTGAGTCTGGTGCCACAAGTGCCAAGTCTGACTCCAAGTGGGTCTTTGGAGGGATGGAGAGGCCCTTGAGGGCCATGTAGGTGATTGTGACCTGGCTCCAGCCTGACATCTTGGAGGGCTGGGGACATGAGGGGCAGGAATCATGACAGTATTACAGGCACCTCTGTCTACCAGGGTCGTAATGAGGCCCAGTACACGTTGTGCAATCATGTACACAATCTGCCTTCTCTACTGGTTCTGCTATGAATGTCGCTGGATTCACTACTCTACATCTAACGATTTTGATCACTGGATTTGAAACAATCATCTCGTATTCCTACTCTCTTTGTGTAGTGACTGTACGGTTAGGTTTCTCCAAAATGGCGAATAGGCAATGCTCGACGAATAACGTCATTGAGCACCCCATTGTAATACTTACAGCCTTTTCAATTGCAAAAGCAGCAGCAGCTAATGCTTGTTCGCAGGAGTAATGCCCTCTCATTACTGGGTCTAAAATCTCACTGTAATAAGCTAATGGTTTATGTCCATGTCCTAATGTCTTCTGCGCAAGGACTGCTGTCATCACCACTCTATTTGAATGCGAGAATAAATAAAACTCCTCATTATAGTCTGGGGCTGTACAAATCACCATTTTTCAACTCTTCAAATCCTTCTTTCATCTCATCTGTCCATATTATCTCACTTTTACTTGTCTGTGCTTCTTTGAGTCCTTTTAAAAGTGGTGTAATATATGTACTGTAATCAAAAACCCAGGCCCTACAATAATTGGATAGGTTTAGAAATTGCTGCATCTCCCTCATTGTCTATGGTCTTAGAGTTTTCATAGTTGCTTCTGCTCTCTCGGGTGTCACATTTCTACCTTCATTGAGAGATTAGCTTCCCTATATACAGGACCTCTTCCTGGCAATACTGTAGCTTTTCTTTGTCTACCTTGTATCCTTTTCCTGCCAATAATGTCATTAACTGGACTGAATCTTCTCTGCATCGTTCTTCTTTCTCACTGCACTCTAATTTGTCGTCTACGTACTAATTTATTGTGCTCTCAAGTTGTGTGTTACCTAGGTCCATCTGAAGGACCATATTAAAGATCAATGGGGACTCACAGTACCACTGTGGTAATCTTGTATGTTTCCACTGCTGGTTTCTATATGAAAATGAGGTCAAATCTTGGGAGTCCTCATGAAGGGTAATTGCAAAGAAAGCGTTCTTTAAATCTACTACTGTAAACTATTTGTCTGTAGCTGGGATAATACATAATATGGTAGCTGGGTTTGGAACCAGAGGAAACTGTGCTTCAACAATATTGTTTACGGGGGCAGAGATTTCAACTGTCTTTTTCAGTTGATTATTCTTCTTTCTTTCCTTCTTATTCTCTTCTTGGTTTATTTCAGTTACTTTTGCCCCTATCCTTTCATGGGACAAGTTTATTCCTTTCTCTTTATTCAAACTTAAGATCTTCCTTTTATTTAATGTCCACTCTTTATCATGACTGGGATGAGTTTGAGGGCTCCAGTATTGATTCTCATTCTCTTCATGTATTATTTACATTTTATCTCTTCTGGGACAAATATGAGCGTTCCAGTAATGATTCTCAATCTCTTCAGGTATTCTTAATACTTTATCGTGACTGGGATGAGTATGAGCATTCCAGTAATGATCTTCGGTCCCCCTCCCGCGTCTCCCACTTTCCCCGTTAGCCGGATTGTTTGGATATAACGTCACCAGGGATCTTAAAAGGGTGGGACCTTCACTTGTCAGGTTGGCTTCTCGTTTCTTCTGCAGTGTCATGGATGGTCTTTGAGTTCCTTCTTCTGTCAGTTTGCTCTGCAGTACTTCAATGGGAGTGGTATCAGCGTTGCTAACGGACCTCCAGGTCCACCACGACTTGCTTGCGGTCATGCCACCACTTGTTTCCTGCTCATGCTCATGACGCCTTGTATTCATCTCGATCCCTCTACTCTCATCTCTTTTTCAATCCCATGCACTGGAAGCTGTACTTAAGCTTCACTCTAGCATTGGATGCTGCACGTCAAAGTTTTCATCAGCATACCTCGGCCAGCTGATTTGAAACTCCCAGGTTCTCTCTCTCTGAAGGTCTCCACCTCAAAGTTTTAGTGACACAGGCATGGAACTTCCCTGGCATACTGTCAAAGTCCTTCTTCTATGTTTGACTCATACTCTATATTCTTTCAGTGGTTTCCTTCCTCCCAGCACATATGTTTTCCTTCACAGGTACCAATAGTGCATTTGAATGACAATAACAGATTCTGAATTTTTCTTCATCTCTTTCTTCACAGGATGTTATTGAAGGAGGGTTAGTGATATGTTGCTTAGGAAGATCCACATAGGAAAGGGAGTCCTTGTCCCCAGAGGGGGAGTCTCTGTCTGTAAGGTATCGCTTGCCTCTACCCCTAAGCAGGGTATTGCGTAGTGGGCTCACCTCCCTCGCCCCACAGAGAAAAGCTTCCTCCTTGGGAGAAATGTTGGAATTCTGCAATTCGTCACACACCCTTTTTGTGACCCCTGTTCTCCCTCTTTCATCTTTCCAATAGTCTCCAGTTCAACACTCCCCGCCATAGTGCTTTCCTCTACCTCTTACTTAGTTCCAACCTCCTTCATAAACTTCACTCTTAGCCCCCCAGGGTTTCCCCTCTGACCTCTTCTTCCAGCCCTCTGGGTCATTCTCCCCAGACCTTCTAAGCCTCTACCCCTCAACCCCCCAGGTCCCTGGATCTCTCCTTTGCCAGCTTGCTGGCTCGCCTGATTCCCTTCATCCAAGGACTGTCTTTCACCAGCTTCCTGTGTTTCCCCTACAACCACCTGCTTCCTTGTTATCCCACACTTCTGGGAGTCTTTTCCAGCTTCTTGTCATCTGCTCTCTCCTGGCTTGACGTCATCATCTGCAGTCTGCAGCTCTTGCTTCTTGTTCAGCTCCTTCTGCTAACCTCTCCATCCAGCTCCAAATGAGCTTTTATCCAAACTCCCCCAATCTTCTAGGAGGCCCTGCCTTGGCCTCTCCTTCCAGCCTATCTCTGTTTAAGGGGATTCAGGTGTGCTAGCTGGGCTAGAAATGGGCTGTCAAGCCCTGCACTTGGGGCAGGCTTATAGCCCTGATGCGGTACTTGGGACTTGCTTGGCCATCTTTTTGGGCAGTGCTATCACTGCCTGGCACTCCCTGACATTGGCATCCAACCTCTCTCTGTGGTAAGGGAACCCAGGTGTATCTATTCAGGCTGCTGTTCTAGGGATTGGCTGGTAGGTCCCACCCCTGAGGTTGGCTTCTGTTTCTGCTGTGGGGCTTGGAGCTGGCGTGCCCCTCCCATTGAGCAGTTCTCTCTCTGGTGGTCACACTCTGACCCTGTCCTGTGGGTGAACTTCCTTGATCTGACTGTTCGTAACCGTTTGTGAGTGGAGGTCAAGTGTAATAATTAGCTGACTGCTTCTCAAATGCCTTGCCCTTTTTCAGGTGCCCCTCTTTCACTCTGTACATTCATGTGTACTTCCTGCTCCCACGTGAGGGGAGCTAAGCATGCAGGCACTGATGGCTACGCAGGACCACAGCTCCTCAATTTCATTAAAGGCACAGGAGCATCAAAAGTGGCAATGTGATGAGCCCCTGCATTCCGTGTGTGGCATGGTGGAAGTAGTCAGAGGACCACCTTACCACTTGGCCTCTGGCTAAGCATCATTGGGCTTGTGGAGGCACCCGGACTCCTTGGCGGCCCCAGTGCTGGGGGCTTCGTCACAGGTCCTTCAAGAATTGTTAATGAAACAGGTGAAACTGGGTGCTTTTTTCATGTTGTTATATCCATGTTGGTAAGCACAATGCTTAGGGGTTCTGTGTAGACGCTTAAGATTTCTGGTATTGGGGGACCCCGCCTTTTACTGGGATTGTGGGAGATACAGAAGTCTCCATCTTCACAAATTGTTGCGTCACTGAAACGCATGAGGAAATCCCTTTGAGGACCCTGTGGTAGATGTCCTTGCAGAAGATGAGGGTGGTGAGTTGAGGTGGTCCTGGTGATCCCTGGTGTCAATTGCTGTGAGTTGTAGAGAGGGTTAGCAAGAACAGGTGTTGGGGATCCAGGTGGGGCTGGAGATTTGAATGCTGCAATCGACTACCGGTATGGGCACCTTCTTACGCTCCCCAAAAAGTTCTCGCTGTCATGGCCAACACACCAGTGATGAACACTTCCTCCCAATGCGCTTCTTTTACATGGCAGAGGCCCCTCCTGTACTACAGCATCTCTAGTCACACTCGTTGTGGCCCACCGCTGAGATAGTTTTGCAGGTGATTGCGTCAGTGTAAAGAAAGGCGTGCGCCTCACGCATGACCTTGAGATATTTTCTCTTTGACGCACCATGTGTTTGGCCAGCCTTTTGCCCGCTTGTGTCATCTTCTAAGAAGGCCGGTCGCTGTGCACTACCTACACCAGCCTCTTTAAAGCAAGGCCGTTATAAGGCGAGCAAGATGCACCCATCCCCCACATGCCATAATCTTTCCTTTTCTTGCTGCAACTGCACAGAAGATCTCATTAAAAAAAGATTAGATCAAATGCACCAGCAGCCGACTGGAATTTAGACAAAAAGCTTTTTTTTCTTGTACTTAGAGATAAGCAATACTGGGAAACATGGCCCCATTACAAGCAGGAAGGAAGCCAAGGGAAGGAGGTGTCCTAAAGCAGTCTGTGCAGGAGAGGCCTGGCGTGACCCTCGGAGCCAGACCGCCGGTGGGAACACGTGCCATGCCAACAGCAGCAGACCTTTGAAAAGGCACATGTGTGTGCATTCAGAAAATGTGCACGCTTCTCACCATGCCTCATAGCATCGACTGTCCACACATGCTCCCTCTCACCTCACACCAACCCAGCGAATTGCCCCCACACATCGTCAATGTTGCCCCCCACCCCGTCCCCAACACATTTACCGAAACCCATCCTTTTGAAATGAGGAAACAGACAATGATTTAGTGGGTAGTTAAAATGGCCTCACCCTGCTTTATTTAGCAGGAGTCAGTGGCGTAACACAAAATGTGGGGGCACCCCTGCGAGCCATGCTGAGGCTCCCCCCCAACTCAGCAATAAATCACTGGTCGCGCTACACTCTGGGCCAGCCTAGATTATCACGCTTGCGCAATACGCACAAATGTGCTGTTGAAGGGTTATGCCGCACACTGTACTAGGAGAAAGATAGAAATATGTTTTTTTTTTATGCAAGATACAGAACACTTTCTGAGAAGAATTGGTTAAAAAGCCAGAGTGCTTGCAATTGTTTTGTAGGGTAACACCAATCCAATATATGCAAGTCACCAACACTGCACGGGAACATTAATGCTTTACTATTAAAAATGCCAAGCCACAATGAAAACATGTCCAACTGGCTGCACAATGTACACCAGTGTAGACACATAATAATATTACAGTAAAGCATGCCAGGTCACATTTAGACATACTTAGGCTGGTTGCACCAAAATGCCAGTCGAAGCAATAACACTCATCAGGAAGAGAACACACATTCAAACCTGCGTCTCTGTGGCCTCTAACAACACGGCCAAACTCTTTAATATCTGCAAGTAACTGGCCAATCCTGTTGCAGTCTTTACCTCTCCTGTTCCCTCCCAGACCCTCTGTATGGCTCTGTTCTCTCACTTCTCCTCATGCAGTCCTCAATCTCTGCTTCCTCTCCCTCTTCCTCTCGTGACCCCCCTTTAGCCATCTCAACTTCTCTTCCTCCTTTCTCCTCTTTCTCTCTGACAATATCTGATGAGGTTTCTAGACAAGTCCGATCTATGAAAGTGTTGTCCAAACAGGTGCACCCATGCTCCTCTAGAACCATCGTGGACCATATTGACACTCTAGCTCCAGCCTTGGTCGATTTCTGTAATCACTCTTTCATCACTGGAATGTTCCCCTCTCCCCTTAAGCACTCCTGTGTGCACCCACTCCTCAAGAAGCCTTCTGCCTTTCCTGCCTGCCCGGCAAACTATCGCCCAATCTCCATCACGCCTTTCCTGGGCAAACTGTTGGAAAAAACTGGCCATCTCCCACCTTACTCTCCACACTGAATCTGTTGGTTGTCTCCATGACCATCAGTCTGGCTTCAGAGCTGCCAGAGGCACGGAAACTACTCTCCTGAACACCCGTGAAGATCTGCTCTCTAACCTTGATTACAGCATTCCTTCTGTCCTCATCGTCCTTGATATTTCCTCTGCTTTCGACACGGTCAACCACGCCATCCTGATCAATCGACTCCATGAGAACCTGGGCATCACGGATCAGACCCTTGTGTGGCTAACCTCCTTCCTCTTGGACCGCCCCTCCCAGGTGCAAATTGGTCCCATTCTCTCAGCCACATCGCTCTATACCTGTGGTGTTCCCCAGGGCTCCATCCTCGCACCCTTGTTTTTCAACCCCTCCTTGGCCCCTTTGACCGACCTGATCTCTACCTTCTCCTCTTATGCGGATGACACTCAGCTTTCCTTCAGGCTCCCCTCAGACTCCAGGATTGGTATGCCTCCAACGATCTCTCCCTTAATGCCACTAAGATGGAGATCCTTCTCATTGGGACCCCTGCCCCTGCTTTCTCTCTCACACTCTGGCCGCCCGCCTTGGGCCCTCTTCCTTTGCTTTCCTGCGAGACAAAAAACTGTGTTGTCATCTTTGACTCCACTCTCTCTTTCTCTTCTCACATCTCAGACATCGCCAAAGGTCCCACTACCAGCTCCTCTTTCTCAAAGGGTACTCTTCCCTTTCTCACTTTCCCCCAGAAAGCTCACTGTCTCCAGAGCCCTGGTTCTCTCTAGGCTGGACTACTGCAACAGCCTCTTTCTCAACCTGCCTTCCTCTACTCTCTGTCCTCTGCAACTATTCCAGAACAGGACTGTGAGACTTGTCCTTGGCCTCAAGCCCAGGGATGGTAACTCTCCAGCCTGAAATCCTTCCACTGGCTCCAGTTTGCTGCAAGGATCAAGTTCAAGACCCCTTGCATTGTCCACAAGGCTTTCTGGGCCCGGGCCCACACTACATCCAATGCTCTCTTCCAAAATACCTTTCTTCTCAAGCCATTCGCTTAGCTACCTCCAACTCTAAGGGTTCAATGCTTCTCCAGGCAGATAGTGGGGCGGGGGGGGGGTAGATCTCTCTCCTCTGCAGGTGCCTCCTTCTGGAAAGGCCTCCCTGCCACTCTCAAACTTGAGCCAGACCACCGGAAGATCCAGAAGCAGCTCAAAACTTTCCACTTCTCATCTGCTTGCTCTCTCTCCCTCCCTCCCCTGCTAGCCTACCCAACCTACCTGTCTGCTGTACTGACTGGTTGCTTGGCTACCCTCAGAGTCTCAGTGAGTGCAAACTCTTTCTTGATCAGTCACCCCTGCACTGCCTCTGGGCCTACCATGCACATAGGGCCTACCATGCACTTAGCGGCTGTAACTGTAACCGTACAGTCCCTTGTTCTCCTTGCACTACCCAGAGCTGTGCTGTCCTGGCTGCATTTACTCAGAGCATTGCTGCTCTGTTCTTGCCTCCCGTCTCACTTGTACTTGCCCCCTCCCTTTCCCCTTGCACTTCTTGTTCTTGCACCTGCAAAAACTGAATGACACAAGGCCTAGTAAGATCATTTGTCTTGTCCTCTCTCTATCATCCCTCCCTTGTTTTGTCGTGCCTAGAAACACGTGTGTACAGGCGCGTTATAAATGACTAATATCATATCATTTTATCACAGATGCCCAGAAAAATATACAATGCTGCAGTAAGAAATGGCTAGACTGGCAGCACCCAAATGCCATTCTAGCCAGGTAATTACACTTAGCAGGACTGCTTTATTAGAAATGCCCAGTTATTAAATAAAGTCATACCAAACTGAGGAATGACTAGACTGGCTGCACCAAAATGCCACTCTTGCCACTAATACCCCATATCATGCCTGCTTAGACTGGACATGGACAACCATTATGATTTGTCGCACAATCCCGCCCCACCCCCACACACATCCCCTCTCCCTGCCACTCCTACCCTACCCCAACCTCCAAAATCAGCTCCTTGGCACAGAATTACCTCCACGTCCCTCTTCCTTGTCCCAGAGCTTACATATCAGACTCCTTGCCTCATAGGTAAGTACTGGGGAGTGGGACTAGGAGTAATGAAGATTACAGGTAGCTAGGTCAGGCATTACCTCCATGTACCTCTACCACATTGCAGTACTTGTGTATGAGGCAGAGTGCCTCACACAAGTACTGGGACGGGGAAAAATAGGGAGGCTAGGAGTAATGAAGATTACCAATAAGTAATCAAGGCATTAAACAGTAGTAGTGGTGCAACACCATTCTGTTGACTGGGCTTCAGAACTCCCCTGCCCCTCCCCCCATGAAATGTTGGGCTATGTTGACTCGACCTGGCTGACATTCAGAGCAGTTGCCTGACAGAACAGGACACGGATGTTAAACGGCACCTGGGTTTCACTGTTAACAAGAGCCCAACAATTACTAACATAAAGCATTTCACTGTTAGTACCTGCATTCAAATGCCAATTTTTTTAGCCAATTGAAATCGTGATGTGGGTTTAGTACTTGCATGCCAGGGGAGTGATTGGAAGGGTAGAGAGGGAACAGGAGACCACTCATTCTCGCAGCAGTCCATAAGTGAGAGCTTTCAACGTTAAAGCAGAGAGTTAACTGCTTGTGACATTGAAGCTGCACTAGAATAGTCTCATTAAAATGTGTAAAGAAATTAGATGCCCCACACAAATAAGTTTGCCCCTCCTCCACCACCCATGAAGTTAGCGCCTCTCCCAACTTTTGAAGTATTAGCCCCCCACCCCAGAAATGTAGGTTTTGTTGCACCCCTGAATGCAAGCATACACCCCATTCACCATACACACACAGGCACACCCAGGCAGCCATCCATACATTTAAGTGGGCACCCTTTCACCATACAGGCACACCCAGGCAGCCACCCATACATTTAAGTGTGCACTCTTTCACCATACACTCACACAGGCAGCCACCTATATATTTAAGTGTGCACCCTTTCACCATGCAGGGACACCCACGCAGTCACCCGTACATTTAAGTGTGCACCCTTTCACCATACACTCACACACACACACACGTCATCGGGTTGAGGGGAGCCCTATTACTTCAAAAAGAAATTGTTTCTTTTAGAAGTCACTCTGACTTCATAAATACATTATTTCCGTTAAGGACCGACCCATAACGGAAATAATTTCTTTATGAATGCAGAGTGACTTCAAAAAGAAACGTTTTTTTTAAGTCATAGGGCTCCCTCCACCTCATAACATGGAGGCCTCCAGCCTAGGGTCTTCCATGGCATGAGGTGGGGGATCCCTCGGACTTCAAAAATAAACGTTTCTTTTTGTAATAACTCTGCCTTCATAAAGAAATTATTTCCGTTATGGGTCCGAAAAACTTTTGGAAAAAAAATATTTTTTTTTCTTCAAGTGGAGCCCCCTCCCAGAACATGTGCTGGTGGGGCCCCACTCACAGCGGGTGCTCGGGAGGCCCGCGTTATGCCAGTGGCAGGTGTTAACTTACAGGGTGCCCTAACCCGCCAACTCGAACACGCTTGTTTCCGATCAGGGATGCGAATCTCCTAACCATCCCTCTCGACCCGTCGACTTTTATTTAAATCTTTTCTCTTGCTTATTTTCTTCTTCCATTTTCATTTCCCCTATTTGTTCTCACAATCTTTTCCCATTTTCGTTCCCATTCTCTTAGCCCATTTTCTATCCATTCTTATCCCATATTCTTTCTGTTAATAAATTACTTTTCCTTCCCATTTTCTACTATTTTCTTTCAATCCCATTGCTTTTCTTCCCTTTATCTGTCATTCCCTGCCCATTCCGTTCTACGGTTCTACTTCTAAGAACATCTGCCCCCCACAACACACCTCCCCATTCACATTTTCTTCCCATTTCTTTTGATTAACTTTTGTTTGTTCGTTCAGGTTATTCTTTTAACCCAACCATAATATTGGGGGTGGAAAGGGCTTCCATCCCCCTTAGCAACATCCCCTGTAGTTCCAGGGTTTCCTAGAAGTCTAGCACCTCTCGTGCCATTGTTCAAACTGGTGGCTGCGCAGTACCCTTGTGGTTCCTGGCAGTACTTTTCCAAAGGGATGCACCATGTAACTCCCATCATGACTCGCTGATGGCAACCATCCCCTGTGCATCCTAGGCTGAGGCAATAACACAATTGAGACATACGGCTGACTGTTTATACAATAGCGAGTTGAGTGAATCCCTTACAAGGAGAGACACTAATAAAGTAACCACATATATTCGTAGTCACACAACATACATTCTGGTACAACCGGAAGGCCCCCACCCGTGGACGATGGTGCGATGAACTATGGAGACACAGGTCCCCAGCCTTCACCCCTGCGGTGAATGCGTCTCCGTTTTTTGCAGTTTCAAACTGTTCGTACTGGCACACTGCGGTGTGACCAGCCTACTGGGGCCTGAGGGCCCACTGACCCTGTGTTGCAGTTGTTCTGTTCATACCACCTCACATGTATTTTGCAAGGGGCAATACTAGACTAGCCATATGAATTTTTTTCTGATAGTATGTTATCATTCCAAGATGGACAGTCTGGTACATTCTTATTGTACTCTTTCGAAATACCTCTCTGAGAGTGGGAAAGGGGACAAATAGAACCAATGAGGCTTCCTGTATGCTTTGCATTAAATCACAGAGCATTTCAGGACTATAACAGTGATGATCAGAGATCTCTACATTTGATAAAGAAGTCTGTGATAAAAGGATTGTATGTGGGAATCTCTGAATGCATAACCGATGCATGGCGTGGTGCTCACATCACGGTTCATAATACTCACCCTAACATTAAAATGTTTGTAACCATGAACCATGCATCCTCATTTGGACAGCTTAAATTGTTGGATACAAGTATTAAATGGCTGCATCATCTGCCACTCAAATGGGGTACAAGGGCTCTTTTTGCTTCTTGTTTCTAAATAATTTTAGGTGAGGAGGGGCTGGGTCTCACTGTGGGCATGCCCAACCCCAATACAGAAACATCTTTAGGGAATTAGATCTACAGACAGGACAGGATACCCCACAAGAGAGATCCAATAAACAATGCACAGAAAGGCTACACAGAAAGGATTGTACCTCTTAAAACTTTAGCCTGACCATTCATAAGCTGATGAAGCGTTTTAAATAATACCGGTTTCTAACGGATGGTAAAGAGTCCACAGTTCCTCAGCCACTGCCTTCTCACTATTACGCAGGCCTCAGGGGTTATTTCGTCAAAAAAGAGCAAGCCCATGATCTAACAGAGCTGGCATTAGCATCTCTTATTAGTGCTGGTCTGCAGCTAGTGAAAATCATGGTGTGGCAGTGTAGAAAGGGCATTTGGCCTAGTGGATGTACAATTTTAGGCAACGTCTTAGCTTTATGTGTTTAAATATGGGCACAGTATGGCATGCTCGTCGGAGCCACATAGACAAAACATTCCAGTGTCCTCTTGTATAGACATTGGGGACAGAAAACAACAGGTATACGTGCTGTTACATAAGGGAGTGCCACATAGACGCCATTAACCAACAGGGTGAAAGCTTGTGCAGAGCACAAAACATTGCTGGCACACAATGAACTCTACTTTCCTAATCAAGGTGGCAAGTGACATTGAGGTGTCATCTGATGTGCACGCTAGGCAGTGGTTGGCTTGTTTAGAAAATTAAAAAACCTTTGATGCTAAGCTGATGCATTTAGTCCATGTCCCAGAGCAGCCACTAGAATACTTAAGCAATAAAATGACAGTTAACCTTTGCAGGGATGCGCCATATGTAACTAAAAAGTAATATACAAAAAAAAAACTTTTAGTGTGTCAAATAAAGAGACATGAAGATGAAGAAAATAGTTTTAAACTTTTTTGTGTGGCACGTTAATTATTTTTGAAGAATGCATAGGTTTGGTCAGCTAACTGGTACTTAAGCTGGCCTGACACTGAAATGTTAAGCACATACGGTATACACACAAATGCTTGTTAAATGAGCCATCATTTATAAATGGCCCCACTTAACAGGCTGTCAGCGCAAAGGATGAGGGGCACTGTTTGTGTGACTCCAGAGCATCTCACATGCTGTGTTTGGAATATGCATACCTTTGCATATTCTAAACGCATCGCAGTCGGCAGAGAGCAACCAGCCACACATGACAGAGGAGCACTCACCGGCAGAGAAGGCTGCTTAATATGTTATCCAACAAGCCCGGAAGCAGCTTTCTGGGCGGGCCCCTTACTGCGCCCCCTGCCCCCCTCTGGAGCTCTTTAGATCTGCGCCCCGGCCTGTCGCCCGCTCAGCCTGAGCCAAGAAACGGGGCTGCCAACATGGCTCCATAAAAGAAGGGGGTCAACATCCGTGGACGGTGGCGTGATGAACTGTGGGGGGGGCACCAACCTACTCCTTTCATTCCCCCTCCTTCCTCACAGTGATATGCCCTCCCACAGGGGCTGCTCGTCCTCTATACAAGCTACCCCAAAACCCCCTCATCATGCTTGAACCTACTAGCATCCTGCTGCCTAGCTTTCATGCACGGCTACTCTTGTTCTCTTTCTCCACGAAAATAGGCACTACAATTGCCAGTGAGCAGATTAGCAAAATCTTAATCGGGCACTACCACCCTCCATCTGCTCTCCCCATCTTATACCCTTTGGTCCTCCCATTCTGCGCTCCACCAAAATGCTCCTGTCCCTCTCCCTACTCGCGCTCTTTTGCCCTACTCTCCCCACTGTGCTGGGTGCACTGCATACAATGAAGCCAGCTCCACTGCCCCTCCCTACCGCCACTTACACTTCCTTCAGCCAGGCAACCACTTGTTCTCCTTTGGATGCTCTGTCCGCACCCTCTCTCGGAATGCACCCCATGACTGTGACCATTAAGCTTGAAGTAATATTAAATGATAAATGTTAAAGGTATTTGTACCATGCACCGTCACCTACGGAGTTGGTCCCCAGGCGCTCAGGCGGCTCTGCAAATGAGAAGGCGGAATGGGTTAGTAGGTGAAGAGGGAGTAGGATAGGGAGAGAGGTGGTGTCCTGTTGGCGGCTTCAGCTCGGTATACACTGTGCGCTGAGCTTTGGTGCGAGTATTGGATCGGAGTCCTCGTGTGCTGCAGGTGCGGCTTAAGTGTTGATGAGGTGTGGTGAAGTGCATGTGGCTTGCTGTGCGAGAGGTGGTTGTGTGAGTTTTTTGCGTGATTTAGGTATACAGAAATGTTGAGCTTTTTTTGTTAGCGGGTTTATGTTTCACAGCTAACCTTGTACAATTAATTGCCAGAGTGGGCCATTGAACGCACCCTTAAACCGTCACTACCACCCCCGGCCCCCACCCTATGTTCCATGCTGCTGGTTGTTTAGAAGATACATATTCTAACATTGCAAAATATAGCACCACTCACCCCCAGACATCATGCTACAGCAATGCATCCCCCCCTTAACTGAATCCCCTTGTCCTCTGTGTCTAATGCTCCACCCTCCTGATCCTGATAAACCTCCTTTCTATCTGAAGTGGCGTAATGGAGTTAGTGGTTTTTGTTTTGTTTTTTAAAAAATGTGTCCACGTCTTCTATAGTTTCCCCCCCTTCGACCCTTCTTCGTACCCCTTCTCAATCTGCTCAGCACCAACCAGAGCCTACTGTACCCATACCTTTCCCTTTGATTTCGTACTTCTATCACCCCAGCGAACATTGCCATGAACTGTCACCTGCACTATTAACCCGTTCGTACTTTTGGCCATTAACCCCAGGTACACTCTAGTGTCTTGTAACTGCAAAATTCTACTTTCCTTAACCCCCTCCTTAAACTTAATTTCACTGCCACGTTAAGTCGTTAACCCTCTATAAACCATATTCTTCTGTGTCGTAGGCCTGTACACGGCCGGGGACAGCTGGGGCGTACCTCGCGCAGCGCGGGCCTCGCTGTAAATGATACGCGGGGAGCCGAGGTGACTTGCAACCTTCTTTATTCAACTTAACCGGCAACTGCCGAACTTCCCCTCCCGCCCCTCCCCTTCCCCTGACGTCACGTCCTGGACATCGTCGCGTAACGGCCGCAACGGCGGCCGGCCCACGCATAACGATGCGGGTGGGCTGACATCTCCCCCCTTTTTAACATGAGGGGTGCTCCCATTTCCTTACCCCATCTCTTCTATCAGGCGGAGCGGCTTGATGCGACTCCTTTGAGGGCGCCTTACCCCGCACGGTGTCGCGCAGTCTCTGGCCGGGGTTGCACCGTCCTTTTCTGTCTCTGACTCCTCGGCGTCTCCCTGGTAGGGTTCCTCTGCAAGATCATTCCCGTCACTGTCTCTGTCCCATTCCCACCGCTCTCCATGATGGGGTTTTACTCGCTTGAATTGCGAGCTGTTTCGGGTGATGGACGTGCAGTCACTTCTTTGTGCTGTGACCATTGTTCCTTTCTTATGTGTGATGACGAGTGGTTCGGGTGCGAATGTCGCTTCTTCCTTCCTGTGTTTGGGTTGTCTGACCCATACTTCATCGCCTGTCTGCATCGGATTTTCTCTCGCCCTTCTCTTTCTGTCCATTGTTTCCTTCATTTGCGCCTTGTTCCTCTCGTCGTTGACTCTTGCCTCGCGTTCAAGGCCTGTCGTACCCTTGGGTCTTGGGTCCTCTGGTAGCCTTGTGGTGACTGGCCTCCGGAATAGCAAGTCTGCCGGGCATATGCCCGTGGTGCTGTGTGGTGTGTGACGATACTCCCTGAGCAGTTGATTGAGAGCCTGCTCGAACGGTTTGTTTTGGATGTGGGCGATCTGTAGTGTCCTCTTGATGTTGGTCATGAATCTTTCGACCATGCTGTTTGCCTGAGGCCATCGGGGAGTTATTTTTTTGGTGTTGGAATCCCATGTATCGTGCAAACTTCTGGAACTCGTGGCTTATGAAAGTGGGGCCATTGTCTGATTTTATCACTTTGGGGATCCCGTATGCTGACAGCATCCGGTCGAGGGCGGGGATGACACTCGAAGTTGCGCTGCTGTCTACGATCTGGGCATCCGGGTATCTCGAATGTTCGTCCATGAGTACCACGACGTGCGTTCCGTCGTTCAAGGGTCCGAACAGGTCCACAGCTAGTTCCTCCCATACTTTGGTGGGAAGCGGAGACATTTGTAGCGGATTTGGGTGTGGCGGTGGAGCTACCTGTGCACATATGTGGCATCCTCCTATGATTGTTTCTAGGTTGTCGAGTTGCGGGAACCACACCTTCTGCCGAAGGAGCCGTTTCGTGGCCGCTATCCCCCGATGTCCTTCATGGGCCAGATGTATTGTCCTTTCCCGGAGTGCTCTCGGGATGACGACCTTGCACCCTTTTAATAGTACCATGCCTTCCACCACTGTCAATTCGTCGCGCACTAGATGTAATCCTTTGACTTCTTCCTTGACTTCGTCCGTTTCTGTCTTCGCTTGCTGTTTCATCAGGGTCCTCTTGTCTGTTAGAAGGCAATGTCTGACGATGCGTAGGGCGGGATCGACTTCCGACTGTGCCGTTATCTCTGCCCATCCTATGGGTAGTGGTTGTAGGTGGTGAATGACATAGTTAATGTACGCATCCGCGATAGAGGGTTGAGATGCCGTGGATGTCGTGGGATGACGAGAGAGATAGTCGGCGGGATTGTCCTCCTTTCCGGGCTGGTGCCGGACTGTAAATTGGTAGTCTTGTAGCCTCAAACCCCATCTAGCTATCCTTGGTGGCATGACAGCTTTGGGGTTTCCATAGATGGTCAGGAGGGCTTGGTGGTCCGTGACTATTGTGAATTTCTTGCCGAAGAGAAATAGGTGAAAATATTCGCAGGCCCATACTACCGCCAGACTTTCTTTTTCCGCCTGTGAGTATGCCTGTTCTGTGGTTGTCAGGCTCCTGCTGGCGTACGCGACTATGTGGGCATTTCGCGAGTCCTCCGGATCTTTTTATGTCAGGATGGCGCCAAGGCCTACCGGGCTGGCGTCTACAATTACCTCGGTGTCGCGCCGGGCGTCGTAGTATGCCATGTCCTCTGCCTGTGAAATGGCTCTTCTGATGGCTTCGAACGCCTCTTGACACTCCTTGGACCATACGAACGGCGTGTCCTTTCGCGTGAGCAGTCGCAGGGGGTTGCTGACTGTTGCATAGTCCTTCAGATATCTAGAGCAATAGCTGGCTAGGCCCAAGAAGGACCGCAGGTCCGTTGTGTTTGTGGGGGGGGTGGCGGTGTTTAGCGCTTCAACTTTCTCCGGGTCCGGCCTCATGCCCTTCTCTGAGAAGATGTGACCAAAGAATCTCAGCGACCCCTTGGAGAATTCGCACTTCGCCTTGTTTAGCGTGAGGCCAGCGTCTTCCATTGCCTGACATACTTGGTGTAGCTCCCTGTCATGTTCTTCTTGCGTTTTGCCATATACCAGGACGTCGTCTGAATAGTTCAGACTGTTCGGTATGTGTCGAATTACTTTGTGGATCTCTTCCTGAAAGATCTCGGCCGCCGACGAGATGCCGAAACTGAGTCGTTTGTACTGAAATAATCCAAGGTGGGTGACGAAGGTGGTGATGTATCTGGATTTGGCTGCAATTTCGATCTGGTGGTATCCTTTGGTTAGGTCCAGTTTTGAAAAGACTCTTGACCCATGTAGAAGGTGGATCATGTCGGTGATCCTGGGCGCCTGGTGTCTCTCTCTCTCGATGGCAGTATTGGCACGTCGCATGTCGACGCACAAGCGGATGGACCCGTCTGGCGACTTTTTGGGGACTGGGACGATGGGTGAGACCCAGGGGGTGGGCCCCGAGACTGGTTCAATAACGTCCATCTTGATCAGTTTATCCAGTTCTTCTTCCACTTGTCTTTGGATGTTGAATGGAATGCCACGGTAGTGTTGGGCCACTGGTTTGACGAGTGGGTCTATGTGCAGGTATACTTTCCGGTGTTTTAGTTTTCCCAGGCCGTGGAATAGTTTAGGGAAAGTCTGTTCGATGACCTCCGGCTTGGCAAAGTACTTGTGGGCCATCAACTGATAGAGGATGTGTACCAGTCCCATCTCCACTGCTGTCCGGAAGCTTAGGATGCAGCCACTGTCTGCTTCAGTTTTGAGGATGTGCAGTGGGATTCTTGCGGAGTGCTGCTTGTGAGAGCACCACGCTGTTATGGTGCCCTTGCACGGTAGGGGCGTCGTGGATCCATATGGGTAAATGTCTATTTCAGCCTTCCTGATTTTGGGAGGTGGAGTTAGTGCTTCATAGGTTTGTTCATTTATGATATTCACCGTGGCCCCTGTGTCGATGAGGAATTTCACCGGCGTGTTGTTTACCGTCAAGGTGAGTATGGGGCTATGCTGAGTGGCTGTCGTATTGGTCTTGACAGCCCATACGTAGCCCTTTTTCCTCTGGTCATCCCCTGATGACGGGGTGTCGCTGCTGGTGGGGGATCGCGTTTCTATGTATCGGACATATCGTCTTCTGTGAGAGCGACGCGTGTCCTCTGACGATCGCCTGTCGTCCCTGGAGTAGTGGCCAGATCTGCTGCTGTCCTCTCTTTTGGTCGGCTTCCTGTCGCTCTCTCCTCTGGATTTGGGCGGGCTTTGCCGGCTGTATCGACGTCTGTCTTGAGTTCGGGGTCTCGCCTGTGCCTTCATGGGGGCGTTCTTGCACGTGGCCCTGAAGTGGTCCATGCCTCCGCATGCCGCACATTGTTGTCCCAGGGCCGGGCAGTCCCCGGCGTGTGGATATTCATACCCGCACTTGTAGCAGGTGGCCTCTGCGCGTCTCCCACTCTGGCTGGGGCTTGTGTATAGCTTGTTGACGGATCCTGTGGGTTCTCCTGGCTGTTGTATGGAGACTTTCCCCAGGTTGTCTAGTTGTGAGTCCACGGCGGCCTCCATGCGAGCCAGTGCTAGGATCTCTTCGAGTGACCTTTGTTTTTGCAGGAGCTGTTTGCGAAATGGTTGCGAGATGCAACCTGCGATCACCTGCGATCTGAGGGCTTCTTCGTTTGAATACCTGTGGAATTCGCAGTGTTTTAGTTTTATGCGCAGGCGCATCACGAAATTGTCGATGGATTCGCCTTGTTCCTGCCTGGTTGTATGAAATACGTGGCGTTCGTAATCGACGTTTGTGTGTGGAGCGAAGTATTCGGATAGTTTGGTGTGAAGTTGGCCGTAGGTTACTGTGTCGACATCGAGTAGCTCTCCGGCTATGTCTCTCACTGCTGGCCCAACCGCCATGAAAAGAGTGTTCTTCAGTCTGGCATCATCGGTAAGTCCTATCGCTCCCGTGTAGAATTTGAAGTCCCTGAGCCATATCGTCCAACGGGGCCCCAAGTTTGAAGTGTCCCTGATTTCAAAGGGGTTTGGCATGTGGATCACCTGCGCTGCCTCAGAATGAGGGGGCTGATGGTCGCCACTTCCTGGCGCGGCCGCTGCGGTGCTTGCACCTCCAGTGGACGAGGCGGGCGTGCTAGCGGTGTCAGACATCTTACCCGCTTGCCGCCGTCCGGTGTGCCCTTATCGGTGGTGTGTGTCCGCGCCTCTTTGGCAGCTGCGGGGCCGTGCCTGCTGGTCCTGCTCCTGATGAGGCAGTATTGCCGTGCTGGCCGTCCTCGTGACCCTGCTGTGGCCGTGGTGCAGGGATTTTGTTTATTTTTTTATTTATTTATTTTTTTTCTTGCGGCCGTGGGGGCGGAGCCTGCCGGTGCAGCACCCCTGCTGTGTTCGCGGGGCGTCTGCACGTGTGGTCCGGTGCCGGTAGCTCCCAACCGTCGTGGAGGTGCGCCGACGCGCCGAGCCGCACGACAGCGGGCCTCCCAACGGCACACGTGGGCCGCGTTATCTCCTCGTCGCCATTGTAGTAGGCCTGTACACGGCCGGGGACAGCTGGGGCGTACCTCGCGCAGCGCGGGCCTCGCTGTAAATGATACGCGGGGAGCCGAGGTGACTTGCAACCTTCTTTATTCAACTTAACCGGCAACTGCCGAACTTCCCCTCCCGCCCCTCCCCTTCCCCTGACGTCACGTCCTGGACGTCGTCGCGTAACGGCCGCAACGGCGGCCGGCCCACGCATAACGATGCGGGTGGGCTGACATCTTCTGAGCGTGCACACTGTGCCACATCTCTGTCGTGCTGTTAAATGTTGTTTACCGCTCGGCGCCACCCCTCCCCCCCCTAAATCCCGACCCCCCCCCCTAAATCCCGACCCGAGCACCTAACTCCCTGGTTCGAAGACATCAGCGAGGAAGGGCTCAGCCCCAGTGTTGCCAGGTCCGCTTATTATAAGCGACTTTGGGCTTGTTTTTGCCCAAAGTCGCTTATAATATTTGGAGGTCGCTTGTCGCGGTTTTCGTCCGCTTGTTGGACCGTCTGTGCGCGTGTAATTGGGCTTCTTTATATTGCTGTTACGCCCATTACACGTCGCACAGATCGTCCTGCACTGGGCTGCTGGCAGCACTTGACGGCAATTGCTGCTTTGTCTTGCTCTCGGGTGCGCCCTGTGTTTTGAATATGCTTAAGTGTTTGGCACTGATGGGATCGTTACTTGCCCATCAATGTCAAATGCCTAAACATATGCAAAAAAAGCGCACTTTAAAAGTTTTGCCATGCGGGCAGACACACTGACATGTAAAGATTTAAAGAAGGGGATTGGTTTAGTTTAGCAAGCGTCACTCTATAGCAATATTGTCCTGGTGATATCCCCAGTGCTGACGCATTATCCACTAACATCCTTTATTTATTTATTTTTTGGAAACTTTTTTTGCAAGACTGGGTTAGAGGATTATTGGAATCTATATACAACATTTTCTCAGAAAGATGTATTCAGGAAGGCCATGTTTCTTTTCAGCTTCCAATTGGCCATGTTACAATATTATATAGCGCCTTGGATTAAGGCGCTATATAAAACAATAAATACAAATATTTCAGGGCCGTATTATTTTGCAATCTGGGACTTCTAGTCACCATGCAATAAAATATTGTTGTTCTAACACACTACGTCAGTGTTCTGTCTATGTATGTTTTTCTTGTTGTGTTATGTTTCTTACTTTTGAGACCTTTCCACAACTTTTTAGGTGCACGCTTGTTTTTTCCGCTTATTTGGATGGGAGTCAGCTTTTTTTGGGCTTGTTTTTAAAGGGCATTCAGCTTATTTTTTCCTTCCGACCTGGCAACACTGCTCAGCCCGAGCACAGGTCTTACTCCCAACCCCCCTGCCCCCCTCCAACACCGTTTCTACTTATCCTTTGACTAAAATGTACAATGCTTCTATCATAACTGCTGGCCCTTCTGTGTATTCCCGGTGCTCACCGCAAAAAGTTCCCTTCATTCCGGTTCGGGCACCCGTTCGAAATCTGAGCGGCGTAAGCCCCGAGTACCCAACCTTCCCACACTTCTTCCCGTATTAAAATAACTCAAGGTGCTTAATTACATGTCCCGTTTTGTGTTTTCATGTTCAATTATCGATTTAATTATTTCCATGCCAGCTAACCAGCTCTTTCCAAACAGAACCATCGCCAAGCGATGCCTCTTACCAACCAGAAGGCCCGAAATGGGGTGCATGGGGGGGGACTAAAAACGGAGGCACCACACGAGGCTTGCACGGAAAAGTTACATTGAAACCCTCAACAGTGTACGAAAAGAAGTAGTGGAACCATATTCCCTGCGCCCGCCCCCACTGCCCCAAACCCCATCGCCACGCCCCCACTGCCCCAAACCCCATCGCCACGCCCCTCCCACGCACAATCCAAACCCCAACAAAGTGAATGTTCAGTGAGTGCACTGAAATGCAAGTTTCAATTTCTTCCTACACTTTTTTCTTTTAAAACTAAAACATTCCGGAATGGATGCTTTTTAAAATAAAATAAAAGTATAGGAACAGTAAAACAAAAAAAAAAGTGTAGTGTAGTGAGATCTGGGGAGAGGCACGCTGGGAATGCCGCGTGGACCGCCAGCATAGATGCGACCAGACGCCATGGAGGGTTAACAGACCTTACCAGGTCCACGCATCGCTGCGTCCCAACATAGTGACTGCGCGCGATGCTACACCTCCCCCAAAATAAATATTGTCCTACTCCATCTCCTCAATCCACCGTCCGGGTCTTCGAATGATGCAGCAGGGCCATCCCTATCTGGGTGGCCTGGTGTTGTTTTCTTCCGGTCTTTCCCCGGTGCTGCTGTGCTCTTCTCTTTCTGGTTCATCTTCGTCAGCTGAGTATCCTGACTGCTCTCTGACGTCTTCTTCTTCTTTACTCCATTGCTGATTTACTCGATCTGTGACGGTCTTTCTGAAGCATGAACTGTTCCTTGCTATGACCCATCCTTCTCTTTCTGCTGTGACCGTAGATCCCTTGATGTGGGAGACAGTCATGGGGCGTGGGTCAAACGGTGGCATGTCCTTGTGAACTTGTACTTTTCGTGCCAGTACTTGTTCCCCTATTACTAGCTCTGCAGTTAGGGCCCTTCTTCTGTCTGCATAGTCTTTCATTTTCTCTTTTGCTTGGTCGTCTCTTTTCCTTGCTTCCACCATCACCTCCCTTTCTTCTACTTCCTGGTCCACCTGGGGCACTCTCGACCACAAGGGACGGCCAATCATGAGTTCTGGTAATCCCTTAGGAGTTGGCACAGAGCTTGTAAAATAGGCATGTGTGCGATGGCTGCGATGCGTATGGTCCTCTTGATGGTGGTCATGAAGCGTTACACTACTCCATTCGCCTGTGCCCAGAGGAGTTTAATTTTTTGTGTTGGAAGCCCAGGTAGTTTGCAAAATCTCAGAAGTCTCTACTGGTGAACGGCGGGCCATTTTCCGATTTGACCACTTTCGGTACTCCGAATGCTGAAAAGATTCGATTCAGGGCTAGTATCAGTGCTGAAGGTCCTGTGGAAAGTACTACCTCTGCCTCTGGGTAATGAGAGTGTTCGTCCAGTACTACCAGCACGTATTCCCCTGACCTTAGAGTCCCGAAGAAATCTATCACCACTTCCTCCTATACTACTTTTTCGGGAGTTCAGACATGTGTAGTGGTTCTGGCAATGTGGTGCTTTGTCAACTAAGGCAGATGTGGCAGGACTTTAGTGTTTTTTTTCCTATTAATTTGTCCATTCCTGGGAACCATACTTTACTCCGCAGCATGCGTTTCGTGGATACTATTCCACAATAACCTTTGCATGCTATGTCTATGATTTACTGATGGAGTGTTGCCAGTATGATGATCCTGTCTCCTTTCAGCAGCAGGGATGATGGTGATACAGATAGTTCCTCCTTTGACTTGGCAAGCGTCCTGAACAAATGTCTGTCCATCGCCTGGTTCGCTTGAACTGCGTCTCTTACCGACTTCCATCTTCCATTTCCAATGCAGGATTCCACAAGCGCGAGTGTTGCGTCTTCAGCCGTGCATCTGGCCAGCTATGCCATGGGGACGGCTGGTGGAATCACCTGGTGGATGATGTAGTTTATGTATCCGTCTGCCATTCCTCCTGACGTTGTGGGTCCGGTATGTGGATGTCGAGAGAAAAGATTTGCTGGATTATCATCCTTCCCAGGTTTGTGGAGTATGGTGTATTGTCTTCCTGGAGGCGCAGCCCCCATCTCACTATTCTTGGTGGCATTTGTGCTGTTGGTTTCCAGTAAATTGTGATGAGGGCCTGGTGGTCTGTAATTATTGTTAAGGGTTTACCATATAAGAACAGGTGCAAGTGTTCACAGGCCGACACAACTGCCAGTGCCTCTCTTTCAGCCTCTGAGTATCTTTGCTCTGCTTCTGTGAGGCTCCTTCTGGCATACAAGACAATTTTTCTCTGGGTGTGCCTGCTCCCTGAGTGTTGTCCTAGGATTGTTCCCAGTCCTATGAGGCTGGCATCAACTGTGAGTTCAGTTTGTAGGTTGGGGTCAAAATAGGACATGCATACGGCTGCAGCCATATCTCTTCTTATTGTATCAAAACTCTCCTGCTGCTCTGGCCTCGATTCGAAATTCCTGTTTGTTTTGAGAGTGCTCGAAGGAACGCACTTGTGGTGGTGAAATCCGGGAGGTATCTGGTGCAATAACCAGCCAGACCCAAGAAAGATCACACTTGTGCTACGTTCACAGGTCAAGGAGCTTGCGTCAGTGCCGTATTTTGTCAATGTTGGGTTGAATTCCGTTTTGGGAGATGTGGCTGAAAAACTTAAGGGTGCTTTTGTTAAAGTCAAATATTTCCTTGTTTAAAGTTATGTTGGCGTCATTCAATGCCACACATACTTTCATCAGCGTGGCACTCTGTGTTTCCTGGGAGTGTCCAAAAATTAAAATGTCATCACTGTAGTTGATGCAATGTGGTATGTGACTAATAATTTTACATATTTCCTCTTGAAAAGGTTTGGCTGCCAATGAGATCCCGAAACTCAGGCGTTTATAACGAAAAAGCTCTAGGTGTGTGGTGAATGTTGTTATGTAGCGTGACTCTTCACTGAGTTCGATCTGATGGTACCCCTTGTTCAAATCTAGGCGGGAAAATACTGTGGCTCTATTGAGAAGGTGCATCATGTCAGTGATTCGGATTGATTAGTGGTGCTCTCGAAGGATTGCTTGATTTGACACTCACATGTCACTGCACAACCTTATTTGGCCGTCCGCGCTCTTTTTGGGTACTGGGACGACGGGTGAAACCCATGGCGTGGGCCCTGTTCCGTGCTCTATGATGTCTCCTTCAATTAGTGTTATTAGTTCCTTTTTGACTTAATGTTGAATGTTGACTGTGATCCCTCTAAAATGTTGTGCAATGGGCTTCACCGCTGGGTCAATGTGCAATTTTATTTTCTGTCCTTTGAGCTTCCAATGCCTTTGAATAGATGCAGAACGTTTTGCCGCCACTTTGGCCATAGGGTACATATATTTTCCGACCATTATTTGGTATAAAATGCGGATCAGACCCATCTGGACATCCGCCTTGAAGCTTAAAACACAGCCGCTTGCAGCCTCTGTTGCCAAGACATACACCGTTATGTGATCCTGCTTGTCTTTGTGGTGTCACAATATTTTGAATGTGCCCAGGCATGGAAGAGGGTTCTTAGCCCTGTATGCATAGATTTCTACTTGTGCCTTAGGCAGTCTTGGTCTGTACTTGAGTTTCAGGTATTCCGACTCTGGCATGGCGTTAATTGTGGCTCCTGAGTCCACTAGGAACTCAAATTCTTGATTTTGCATGGTCATTGTTAGTGTGGGACTGTGCTCTGATGCAGTCAGATGTCCCAAGGCATACAGGTATTCTTTCTTTCGTCTGTTCGTGCTGAAGTGTGATTCTGACTCGCTGGTGGACGGCGTGATTGTATACAGTCTGTGTATCCTTCGACCTTTCGGGGTCCCTCTGGTGACTGTGAATGTTTCCCTCTGGTGTGGCGTCTCTCCTTGTGATATCTTCTTTCTGTTCCTTTTGACCGCTCTTCCCTTTGGTGCCTGGGTGGGATTCTGTGTCAGTGCGGTCCTTGTTCTGTAGAGTTGACCCTCATTGCTTTCAGCTTTCACCACATAGCTCGATAATTGTCCTCACCCCTACAGGCTAAGCATATTTGACCAATGGCTGGGCACGATCGATCATGAGGGAGGTCATGTCCGCATCGGAAGCATTGTTGTTTTTCATGCCTGGGGTCATGTAGTGTGAGGAGTTGTGACATCATTTTGTTTATCCCTTCTTCTGTGATAAATGAAGTGGTGATGTGGGTCTTGTCGAATGTGGATATCTGGAGGTCCAAGGCTGAGGATGTTCTCGCCAAGTATTTCTGCTAGTGTGTGTGACACCTGTAGCAGTTTCTTTTTAAGTATCAGTGATTCACAGCCCGCAATTACTTGGGATTTTATGGTTTACTCGTTGTTATATAGCTGGAATTTCGCAGTGTTTCACTTTTGCTCTCAGGCATGTTACAAATGTGTCCATGCTCTCCCCTGGGAACTGTGTGGTGGTATGAAATGCGCGTCTTTCATAATCCACGTATTGGTGTGTGGCAAAGTGTTCTTTCAATATTTTCTTTAGCTCGTCATATTTGTACTCCACATCCTCTGGCAATTCAAAAATGATGTCTCGTACCTCTGGGCCAGCTGTGACGGTGAGCAGGCCAATGATGCGTTTATCCTCTTGTAGTCCCACTGCATTAAGATAAGCGTCAAACTCTTTCATCCACCTGGTCCATCTTGGACCGAGGCTGGTGGTGTCTATTGTGTAAAAAGGCATGATTAAGGATACTGGGAAAACATCCTTCCCTTTCTGACCCTGGGCATGTGCTAGCTCAGCCTGGTCCTGTGCCTGTTCTGAAATGATCTCTAGATGTAGTGCTTGATCTGCTTAAGCTTGCATGTGTCGCGTGATCTGTTAGGGCCACCCCTTTTGTAATTGTGGTAGATTTGTGAGCCCCTTGCACCACTCCTGTCACCACTATGGGGCCTCTCCTCTCCTGTGCCTCTCAGGCACTTTAGCCATGGTTTGGGTGATTTTGGTGGTACTTGAAGGTGAGTTTGTTCTGCACCGGTACTCCTCCGTTGCTCCCTCGTGGTGGTAGCGGGGCCACTGGTGCTCATTAATAGGCAGCAGGCTCTCCGCTGCACCTGAGCGGTGCAGCTCTGTCCCTCGTCGCCAGTGTAGTGTAGTAAGAGGTGGGGAGGGGTGCGCTGGGAATGTCGCGTGGACCGCCAGCATAGATGCGACCAGACGCCATGGAGAGTTAACAGAATCTACTTTATTTGCATGCCGCGCTCGCTCACGTTACCCCTGGTCACCTGAACAGGTTCACGCATCACTGCGTCCCAACATGGTGACTGCATGCAATGCTACATAGAGGAGCACTGCTCCCAACCGCTGCCGCCCACTTCATAACCACAAGCAAAATGTTCACCTATAAGAGAGGTGACCGACCAAAACTTCCAGCATCACACCACCCCTGTTCAAAATTAAGAATTGCATCGCAACTGACAACCTGTGGCATAAACACTGAATAACCAACTGACACACTTCTTCCCGAATTAAAACAACTTAAGGTAGGGACGTCATTCTGCCAAAATGCCAGGGGTAACGTATGTGACATCACATGACCCTTGACCTCTGATGACATCACAGGAAGTGATGTCATTTGACCCCACCACGAATTGACATCACGGGAAGCGATGAAACACAACCTTTCACCCCTTGACAAACAGGAAGTAGCATCACATAGCGTTCCTAAGTACACTACGAAACATATGGTTACTATATCAGCAATGTGAGCAATGTGATATACATTTCATACAAGAATGGACAAGCATATGTATCGTTAATATCAGTGTGGCCCATATTACCAATTTACTGTGAATGCAAGCAGACGACCAAGGCCAAATGATAATGATGTGTTATTATATAGCACTTACGCTCAAGCGATTCATACAGAACAAATATACATATAATATCACCCAAACTGTGTTGGTACTCATTTATCGAACTCAGAAGGATGAAAGGCTGAGTTGGCCTTGCTGCGATTCGAATCTGCAACCTGCAGATCACACACACACAAACCCACATCGCAGCACCGAGTGCTCAACTCACTGAGCTATCTTACCAGCTATAGTAAAATGAGCAATTACACGTCAGAAAGCAAATTACACTGTGTAGTGGATACCATTAAACTGGTAACAGAGATTTAACAGCAGACCAGTTCATCTGTAGGTCTGGTGCAAAGTTCCATGCATGCCATGCCTGCGTGGATACTTTTCCACTACTTTTCAGGTTTCAGAGGTTGGCAAAATAGGGAAAGCAGCACACTCACACGACATCCCATACTCTGGGCTCTCGTTACCTCATGCATGTAAATAAACATCCTGAACAGCATGCCAGGGAAATGGCAAAGATAGACACATTACAACAAAGCATGTATTGTGGCACAATGAAATAAATGGCCACTTGATGCTATGGTCAAATATTTCTACACTGTACACAAGCTTTAAGGCAAAATGATTTTGTCAAGTGACTGAGGACACTGAGATGGAATGTCTTGTGATGATCGTAATAGAGACAAGGCAGAAAAAACATGCTGTAACTGCAACTTGCAAAAAGCAAAAAAACATAGTCCGAAATGGATGCTTATTCTACTCTAAATGCTTTTTGGAAGTTTTTGGCCGCATTGTGAATTTGAGGTGTTTAAGAACAGACTAAATCAGTGTTATTCCTATTCTTTCTTATTTAGGGTCACTGCTCAAAGTGTTACACTTGTGGACCCTCTGTTTTTTTAAGCGGCCTGAACAAGAATGCCAGCCACTCCAGACACAAAGAGCCACATGGTGCTGGCCACAGCCCAGGAGCTTCCATTAAAACAATAGATATATATATATATATATATATATATATATATATATATATATATATATGTACTAAAAAGAAATCTTTGTTAAGGGGACGTTATGGTTAAGTTGTCCTACTAACAACCTGTGCAATTCACTAAAAAAACTTTACAAACATGCCATTACGGTTCAAAGTAAAACCGAAAAACCCTTGAAATTCGCCAGTTATGGTAGGCTAAGCAACCATACCTTCCCCCACCACTGTGCACTGCTAACACTAACACCAGGACATGAAAGATGGCATCATAAATGTTTTTGTTCACTGCCATATATATATAATTCAGTAAAAAAAACTTTGTTAAAGGGCCGTTATGGTTCAAAGTAAAACCAATCAAACCCTTGGCATTCGCTAGTTTTGGTAAGCTAAGCAACCATAACTCGCACCACCTACGTGCATTGCTAAGACTAACACCCAGGACATGAAAGATGAAATCACAAATGTCATTGATGACATCACTGATGACATCACCTGTGCATGTACTTTTCATGAAAAGTCTGCACAAGGGAGTCTTATTCTAATGTTGATAAAAAAAAAACTGTGAGGGCTCATTGGAATAGATGACATGAGCTATGTGGTGCATTAAGCAATGCATTGACATAAATAGCATTGTATTATGAAGTTCTTTACGTTATAATAATCTACTCATGTATAAACATAAGCATTGTGTGCAGCATACAGGATGGAGGTGCAATATTCATAATCTTCCCATGTTAAATAGTGAAATGGTAAATGCTTTCTTATTAGAGTTTTGTGTACTGTGCAACATGTTATAAGTAGGTAATGAAACCCACTTCCTATATAATTTCATTATTACATACAAAACACACAAACATAACAACACATACAACTATGAGTTTATACAGGGAAAGTGAAGTACGCGAAAAAGCAGCAGTAGAACCAGAAATTGTTCATAACCTACCTGATTATCTTTATGCACAGCAATTATTGTTCTGCTTCAAACCTACTACTTCCCTATGAATAACTATCATTTGTGGTTACTGCACCCTAAAGAGAGTAATGTGAATACAAATATGAGCATATCCACAGAAAGTACAGTAATAAAAAAAACAGCAGACCACTAAGAAAGTGTTGATAACCTTACTGATTGTCTTCATACACAGGAAGCATTAGTATCTTTCAAGTGCGTATTCTCCCTATGTATATGTTTCATATGCTAAGAGTGAACCCCAAATGAATTACTGTAAGAACATATTTGAAGTGTAAGTCTACAAATATAGTACTTTTCAATTCTTTGGTTCCTAAGTATTACTGGCTAAGATATATCACTAAAGGAAAAAAAGAGAGAGCCACACATGTGATGTCATCAGTGATGTCATCAATTACATTTGTGATTTCATCTTTAATGTCTGGGTGTTAGTCTTAGCAATGCACGTAGGTGGTGCGAGTTATGGTTGCTTGGCTTACCATAACTAGCGAATGTCGAGGGTTTTATCGGTTTTACTTTGAACCATAACGTCCCTTTAACAAAGTTTTTTTTACTGAATTATATATATATGGCAGTGAACAAAAACAAAGGGGTTACACATGTGATTTCAGTGATCTCATCAATGACATTTATGATGCAATCTTTCATGTCCTGGGTGTTAGTGTTAGCAATGCACAGTGGTGGGGGAAGGTATGGTTGCTTAGCCTACCATAACTGGCGAATTTCAGGGGTTTTTCGGTTTTACTTTGAACCATAATGGCCCGTTTGTAAAGTTTTTTTAGTGAATTGCACAGGTTTTTAGTAGGACAACTTAACAAGAACGGCCCCTTAACAAAGTTTTTTTTAGTGAATTTTATGGGTGTTTAGTATGTCATTTTATGTATAACGTCTTGGGAATAAAAAATGTTTGTACTGAATGTCACTGCTGTAATGAAGAAGCATAAGAAACAGTGCTGCTGCCTTGCAAATAAGAAATGCACAAAATGTGTCACCGTACATCTGCCGACCCATATTACTGTTGGTTGCTCTTTGTTTATTGCCGTTCGCAAATTGCCTTATTATCTGCCCTTTCAAAAAGGAAAGCCACCCGTACACAAAATAAACATTGTGTTAATAGCGACCTTTCACTGTGTAAATACATTTATAAACCAAAAAATTGCATACACTCCAAGTACTGCATATTTGTCAGTAAAATACATAGGGGGTCATTATGACCTGGGCGCAAAGGGATACCGGGCACCGGTAATGACACCAGTGCCGGTAATCCCTTTGCACCCTATTCCGAGGTCCCTTTGCGGGTCCCTCCCTTAACGCCTGGTTTTACCAGGCGTTATGGACCGGACCCGCAAAGGGATACCGGGGTCAATAACGGTACCGCAATTTGCGGTACCGTTATTGACGCCTTCCCCCTTCCCATTGAGCCCTATGGGGGCTCAAATGGGAATGGGGAATGGCTTTTCAAATGGGGACTTACCGGTCTGGCATAGGTCGGAATAGACCAGTAAGTCCCCATATCACCAAGTCGGTGGCGGTACCGTATTGGTGCTAGTCATGGCACTAATAGCGCCATGACTAGCACCAACCTCGGAATGAGGGCCATTGACGCAATAATGTTTGGCAGTAATAGTCTAAATTTGCAACGTAGTAACGAGTGCTACTAAAAAGGAGGATTACTTGTTATAATCCGGGGTGGCTTTGTCGGGTCAGATTACAAAACAAAATCCTTTTTCACGATGGCCACCATAGAAAGTGAATGCGGTTATTTCATACATAGTCCTTCTTCCCTTTCCATGGTAGTCGGCAAAAAACACAAATACGTGACGTGTCGCAGAACCTGTAAATAAACATACAGCGACATACAAACTAATATGTTATATTTGAAAATAATAGAGTGCATTGTAAAAGAAAACGTAAACATTTTAGAGTTTGTAAAGTAGGTTTATTTTACAACAAACTGTCAGAGATCATCGGAGTAATCCCATTTTCAATGCAATGTTAACAATGGTTGAAAGAACGGCATTGCAAATGTTAAAGATGAAGAACACATTGTTTTTTTTGGCATACAAAAATTTAGAGTTCTTTGATAAAGCAGGCGCTTTGTTTCCACAGTGATTTCCAAGAAGACGTCATAACCTTGAGCCTACAGCATCATAAATGATGTAATGTTGCTTCAAGTAGCGAGTTCAGCGTACGGACAAAGCGGGCTTAGAGTATCGTCCCACATAATTGTTATGCACAGGAAACCGCTCACGAGCAGTTGTATTTGACGGCCAAAAAAGCCCTCACTCAGCATCTGAAAGCCATGGCACGGACAATACGGCAATATGTACCTGGGGGGCAAACGTAACAAAACTTACGTGTCAGTAACCAACCTTTACCAAAAATATTTCAAGAAAGACACAAAAAATTGCCAAAGTGATACAGAAATGTAGGTGTTGAAACATGACATTTTACTGAAATGTTTATAATGACCATGTGTAAGTATAGGAACAGTGTACAAACGCCGAGAATCTGCATGCGGCGTAAGAGAAAAAAATATAGCAACTACACAGAAAGACGATACTATAGTTATGAAAGCAAAAATAATGTACAGTGTAAGAAAAAATACGTCTCGTGATTGCAAACAAGACCACAAGAACGTGCAAAGTGATGCACAAATCTATGTGCACAAACATAACGTTGCAACTAATAAATAGTAATGCTAAACAAGGATGAGTGTACTCATACCCTACAAATGGGAAACCTGTTCACTTGGCAATATTGCAGGAAAAATGTAACAGCGGAGAAACATAATACAGCGGTGATATGGGCACAATTAAAGTTTTTGTAATGTAAAAATAAAGGGCGGTTCGATGTAGAGTGGGCAAAAGTAAACTTACATAATATTTACTGCCTCCATTCTGTTTCTGTAAGTCAGACAGCAATGTATTTGCATCAAAGAATCCTCGTGGACTGATATTGCATGTCCCTAACAAACTTTTAAAAACATAACCTTATCAATTGCTATTTTTTTCGACCCTTTCATTCCTTGAATTTCTTGTAAGGTTTCAGTTTCGCTCAAGGTCAAAAAACAAAAGTCACTCAGATGCGCGGGTGTATTGCGCGTCCAACCAAAAAAGCAACTCATGTGACCTTCACTCAGAAAGCACAAAAATTCCTAGTTTGCAACAACATATTGAAATCCAATTATGAGAACCGCTACTCGCATACACAGTGCAGATGGTGGCCTTAGTTTTCAAAACTTAGAACGCCCATCTGACGGCAATATTATTCCAAAAACATTTCAACCCATGCACACTAATTGGTAGTGGTACAGTGAACATGAACTTGCATTTAAACGTATGAGTTTGGAGACAAGAAAACTTCACTTTTTCAGTTTGTGCTCCCACATCCCATGCCAACCCTCTGAAAGGTTACCTTCTGAAGTATTATTACATAAGTGTGACCAGTGCAATGCTGCATTGTTTGTATGTGGTTCTGGTGATGTCCGCGGACACCAAAACATTAATAAAAAATAGCAGGGGAACCAAACAAAGCTGACGTACTTGACGCTGTTTCACAACCAATCATGGAAAGCGGCACATGTTAGTGGGCACAAACTTTTTCCCCCATTCAGTCTAAGGAGAAAAGAGACGTTTTGAGAACCCCCCCAGCCCTTGTAATTTCCCCCGCCCCTGGCATAAACATCACCAAACATTCCAAAGAAATATAAAGTGTTCGATATATTTTTTTTGCAAACTTTGGTGAGGAATCGTCCAAGGGGAGCGCAGTTGTAAGGCACCCAAAAAGTGCTCTTCCTATGGAAACAGCAACTTCACCATAACAACATAGCCACTAGCGTGCCTGTGTGATATGCTGCAGTGGTTGTGGGCAGGACCTAGAGATTTCGATATCTGTCCATACATATTTAAACGTAAGGGTGTACATTGGCTTACAAAGTCGTTTCTGGGTGCATGGCCTTCGGGCATGCACCCAAGACTGTACACCCTCCTCAGAACCATCAGACCACTAAACTATAGTAGGGGTGAATGCATTCCTGTAATATAATGTGGTGATTATGGGCAGGGCATATAGTTTTAGGAGTAAGGCGTACGGCCTACGGCCTGCAGCCATGCATCCAAAACTCTGCATCCTGCCCACAATCACCTGAGTGATGTGTGTAAGTACGGTTACTTCCATAGGTGTGGTATGCCTCACTTGTTCTGGCCAGAAGCTAGACTCCTAGCTGTAAGTGCATAGATATTACAATATGTGGGTGTGGAGTGGCTTATACCTCCAGTGCTTATAACTTAGTTTTTGGGTGCATGGCCTTCGGCCATGCACCCAAGACTGTACTCACTCCCCACAACCATCTAATCAACAATCAATAGTACAGTTGTATCCATGGGTGTGACATTCTGCAGTGGTTGGGGCCAGGGCCTAGAGTCTTGGAAGTATGGTCTTCGGCCTACGGCCATGCATCCAAGACTCTAGTCCCTGGCCACAACCACCGCAGCATGTCACACCCATGGCGGCGTCCTAATCAATGGCACACCCATAGGCCAAAATAATATAATAACAACATTTACTCAATTTCAATAGTCGCTAACACCACGCGTGTCCTTAGAACAGTTTCAAGGTGCCTGTACACAGCATGGACTGAAATACCACCCTTACGAGACCCCTCATTTTCTGCACGTACAAACATCCCGAACAAGGCGGGCATAGACAATGCATCATTGACACCTGCCGCCCAAACAAGTACATTATTTCACACATCTCATACTCTCTGAACCTTCCCAAGCACTGTAGCACATCAAAGTAGTTTCCGAAACAGCACTTCACATGGCGAATACATCATCAACAACTGCCGCCCAAACAAGAACACTATTTAACCCATCTCTTACTCTGTGAACCTCCCCATGCACTGTAGGACAGCAAAACAGTTTCCGAAACAGCATTTCGCCGCTGGTGGCGACCGTGCTGTGTTTGGATCCAAGATGTTGGGCGCAGCCACACATTCTGACGCACATCGCGGCTCTCTGCAGCCAATTGGCGAAGACGTCACGTGTCTGCGGTCATGACGCCACCCCCCTGGCCAATCGGTATCTTGTCAGCGGAGCAAACAGGGAAGTGTGACCGCAGAGCGGACATAGATATCACACATCTTTTGAGACATATTCGTTGGTCGCTTTAAAGGAAACTACTGGATGGATTGTCACAAAATGTACAAAAGCATGCTTTTGGGACAAAGCCCCTGGCGCAAATTTGGTGAAAATCCGTCCAACGGTTTGACCTGTAGGTGTGCACAAAGTTTTTCCCCCATTCAGTCTATGGGAAAAAAAGACGTTTTGGGTCCCCCCTATAACTTTTCTCCCCCTGGACCAAACATCACCAAACTTGGCAAAAGAATTCAGATTGGCCCATATTCCTTTATTGCAAGGTTTGGTGAGGATTTGTCCAGGGAGAGTTGAGTTATAAGCCGCCCAGAAAGTGTAATATATATATATATATATATATATATATATATATATATATATATATATATATATATATATATATATATATATATATACATACATTTTTTTAGGGGTAGCAATGGAAACCACAGGGGCAGCAAGGAAGACCTCAGCGGTTGCAGTTGCGACCACTGGCAACCCCCCTGACTTAAGGTGCCCTGAGCGATTCTTCGCCCAATCCTAATTGTTTTACATGTCCCTTTTGGGGGTGCAAAACGTTTCCGTGTTAACAAATGCAAACAGTCATTTTTGTTCTAAAAGTTGGTGCAAAGCACCCATAAGCTGTCTGAATGTACACCCTCCCGAGGCCCCTTACAATTTAGCATGCAATATAGCAGCAATTTACAGATGTTCATATTTAACACACAACGGTCTTTTGTTTTGGTAGAATGAAATATTCTCAGCACACCATATGAAACCTTTTTTTACCACCTAGAACCCGCCCAACCCCTCGTTGTCCCAGGCGCCTAAATAGTAAAATTGGCATAAAGATTCCATGTTCACTAAACCCCCTCTCCAGCTGACGGTCACCTTGAGTGAACGACCAAAGCAGCCCCTTACAAACATAACTGCGTTGCTCTCACAAACAACACTTGCCCTCGGCAAACCACAAACCGCCATTGTAACTGCCTATAATGTATACATTACATAAGAATGCAGAAACCAACTCTGCAACCATGTGTCTCTTGAGCGTCAACCACAGTTCCAAGTTAATGTCCTAAAAATGCATAACCCCCCCCCCCAATAATTTTACAGCGGTACAATTAGGGTCTTTTTAAAACGTGTTATAGAGAATATTTGTGCCACACTCTGACACAGCCCTCTCTAACCTGCATCTTTCTATCTCCAACACTCTGGACGTCCTTGCCCCTGTCATGAGAATCCGTCTGAAGCCTACCTCCAAGTGCAACTCTTGGTATGACTCCAACCTCGCTGCCCTGAAACGCAAGTGCAGGGTGGCTGAGAGGAAGTAGAGGGCTTCGGGTGCATCCTCTGACAAACTGGTCTGCCGCCTGCTCCAAAGGCAATACAGACTCTCTGTCCTATCAAAGAAGATAGCCCACATCCAAGACTGTGTCTCCTTGGCCTCTAACAACACGGCTGAACTCTTTAAAATCTGCAAGGAGCTGGCCAATCCTGCTGCAGTCTTCACCTCTACTGTTCCCTCGCAGGCCCTCTGTACTGCTCTGCCTTCTCACTGAAACTCAGGACATCGTGTCCTCTCTCTCCTCTTCCTCTACCTCTCTAGGCCCCCCTCTGGCTGCCTCTCCCTCTCCCTTCTCCTCTTTCTCTCTGACAACAACTGACCATGTTTCTAGACAAGTCAGATCTATGAAAGTGTCGTCCAAACAGGTGCTCCCCTGCTCCTCCAGAACCATCAAGAACCACACTGACACCCTTGCTCCAGCCATGGCGGATTTCATCAATCACTCCTTCGCCACTGGATCTTTCCCCTCTCTCAAGCACTCCCTTGTGCACCCCCTCCTTAATAAGGCTTCTGCAGATCCCCCCTGTCTGGCAAACTATCGCCCGATCTCCATCACTTCTTTCCTGGGAAAACACCTGGAAAGGCTGTCCATCTCCCAGTTTACTCTCCACACTGAATCTGTTGGATGTCTCCATGACCATCAATCTGGCTTCAGAGCAGCTAGAGGCACAGAAACTGCTCTCCTGAACACCCATGAAGATCTGTTCGCTAATCCTGACTCCAGCCTTCCTTCTGTTCTCATCCTCCTTGATATGATATGTCCTCTGCGTCTGACACAGGAAAATATGCCATTCTGATCAATCGACTCTGTGTGAACCTGGAGTGGTTGAACTCCGTCCTCCTGGACCGACCTTCCGAGGTCCAACTTGGCTCCTTTCTCTTCACCACCTTCCTCTCCACATGTGGTGTTCTGCAGGGCTCTAACCTCCCACCCTGGCTCTTCAATGGGCCTCATTATGAGGTGGTCGGTAAGGGATTACCGGCATCGGTAAGGGCACCGGTGCCGGTAATCCCTTACCGCCCTACTACGAGGTCCCTTAGTGGGTCCCCTCCTTAACGCCTGGTTTTACCAGGTGTTATGGAAGGGACCCATTAAGGGAATTCAGAGCAAATAACGGTACCGCAATTTGCGGTACCGTTATTAGCACTTTCCCATTGAGCCCTATGGGGCTGAAATGGGAATGGGGAATGGCTTTTTCAATGGGGACTTACCGGTCCCGCAAAGGTCGTAATAGACCGCTAAGTCCCCATTGAACGGGACCAGACACGGTACCGGTATTGGAGGTAGTCATGGCACTAATAGCGCCATGACTACCTCCAACCTCGTAATGAGGCCCAATGTCTACTTGGCCCATTTGGCCCACCTGGTCTCTACCTTCTCCTTTAACTTTCAGTGTTATGAGGATGACACCCACCTCTCTTTCAGGCTCCGCTCAGCCTCCTCTTCTCTGTCGCTCATTCCTGACTGTCTATCCGAGATTCAGGTTTGGTGTGCCTCTAGCGATCTCTACCTTAATGCCAGTAAGACAGAGATCCTTCTCATTGGGACTAATGCTCCCGCTTTCCCTCTCTCACTCTGGCCGCCCTCCTTGGGCCCTCTTCCTTCGCCTTCCTGTGAGGAAAAAACCTTGGTGTCATCTTCGACTTCACTCTCTCCTTCTATCCTCACACCACAGACCTTGCCAAGAAGACCCACTACCAGCTGAACCTCCTCAGAGGTATTTTTCCTTTTCTCACTTTACCCCAGAAGCTCAATGTCTCCAGAGCCTCCGTTCTCGGTAGGCTGGACTACTGCAAAAGCCTCTTTCTGAAACTACCTTCCTCTACTCTCTGCCCTCTGCAACTAATATAGAACAGGACTGCAAGACTTGTTCTTGGCCTCAAGCCCAGGGACCCGTATCGCTCCAGCCATGAAATCTCTCCACTGGCTCCCGGTGGCTGCAAGGATCAGGTTCAAGACCCTCTGCATCATCCACAAGGAATTCTGGGGCTGGGGCCCGCACTACATCCAACTCTCTCTTACTAAATACCTTCCCTCTTCTCAGCTACCACAAACTCTCTGATGGTCAGACGCTTCTCCAGGCAGAGAGTGGGGAGGTAGGTAGATCCCTCTCTTCTGCAGGTGCCTCCCTCTGGAATGGCCTCCCTGCCTCTCTCCAACTTGAGCCGGACCACCTCAAGTTCCGGAAGCAGCACAAAACTTTCCTTTTCTCCTCTGCTTTCTCTCTCTTTCTGCCTTGCTGAACTACCTGTCTGCTGCACCGAGTCTCACTGAGTCCAGGCTCCTCCAATGTCAGTCCCCCCATGCACTGCCTCAGGGCCTACCGCACCCTTCGGAGCTGATACTGCAACTCTACAGTCCCCTACCTCCTTGCACTTACCCAGAGCCGTGCTGCCCTGATTGCACTTCCCCTTTCCCTCTCCTTGGCACTTTCCCCTCCCTCACACAATCTGAATGACACAAGGCCTAGTAAGATAATTTGTCTTGTCCTCCCTCTGTCTTCACTCCCTTGTCTTGTTGCGCCTTAGAAACATTTGTGTACAGGCGTGTTATAAATGGCATGTCCTATCATTTGTTTCAGTGTTTTATTTCTAGGAAGGTATTTAATCTTAGTCCACCACTTCCGGCAAAACAAGTGATTCCCATTCATTCCTTGCAGTATCCCAGAAGTTGTGGGGAGAAACAGAGCACAGGAACACCCACTGGGCAACAACAGCTAGAGAGCAAATGCAAGAAGCTATTTATAAAGCCTTTCTATGATTTCATTCTTGTGTTATAGGGCAACCAAGGGCTCCCATTGAAGGGCAGCAGTGAAAGGGTTGATGGCGGCAGCGTACAAATCCTGGCAGGAGTGTGAGCACGTCAATTGCCCTGCTCTATTTGCAAAACTGCCTATCCATACAGGCATATTAGGCCGCCGCCTCTCGCGGCCATGCTCCCACATTCCCAAGATACCAGAGTCACAACACAGTCCTTCCAAGATAGTATACGGTACATAGTTTAAATCCTTTTTTTATTTTTTTGTATACTCCCATCTAGGCAGCCAAAGAGTCGTACTTCGGCAGCAGGAGCTCTGCACCCTCCATCTTGCCTGGATTGTGTGACCTAGGGAAAAGGCCATGCCCGTAAATGCCAACCAATTCACCGGGCTGCACCCTTACACAAAACAAAAAGGTGCTGCGCTGGGCTTCATCCCGCGCCACCCCACACATTCTTTAGTTAGCAATCACCCTCAATATCGAAACCGACAGATGGCACAGTCCCAGGTGGCTGAAAACTAAATAGCGTGCATCGCTAACTTACCTGATAGAAAAGGGCAAATGAAACCAAGTGGCGCTTCGCTAGGCTGAGCATTAAAGCAAAACCATGCTGCTTTTTTATTACCCGTGGAGGAGAAAACCGACAATAGTTAGACTGGTGACTCGGGGAACAGTTTATTTCTATGTATGAAAGCACCGCACACTGCAGGTGGCAAAACACCTCCTTCCCGAACCTCGATCAACTTGGCAAAACCCTGTCCGCCATTCGGCCCAAACCCGAGTAAGCAGAGGGAGGGTGCAGGGCTGGACTGGGAAATAAAAGAGGCCCTGGAAATAATTACTGGGGACCAAAAGAGGCCCTGGAAATAATGTTCAAAGTGGCCCCATATGGCACCTTTTCAGCAAGCCTAATGCTTTTCCTATGAGAAAATTTGGAAATACCACTCAAAAGAGGCCCAGTGTGCAGAGGCCCACCGGGAAATCTCCAGAGTTCCCTATAGGCCAGTCCACCCCTGGGAGGGTGTTAAAACAAGGGGCTCTGCAAGCACCGACTACCAGGAACGCACATGATGCTGCCCTGAAGTGGCCTTAGCCACCAGCGTGTAACAGGACAGAGGGGCTAAGCCCCCCCCCCCCCCCGCCCCACCTGCTGCCTCAGTAAGGAGGCACCTGAAAGGGAAGTGGGGCCATAAAGTATGGCCCCTATATTTAGTACCTGCACAGGGGAAGGGGTCTTGCAGAGAAGCTGGCAAGGCACCAGGGAGCAAGGTAATAACCGACCAGGCAATCAAGAACTTAGAGCTGGCATCAATGGAACTCCTTACAGAGATCTTCAATACATGCTTGAGACTTCAGCACTTCCCGAGATCCACTTCCTGCAACACTTGTGTATAGGCACCACTTCCTGCAACACTTGTGTATAGGCACGCTATAAATGTCTTATCATATCATATTCTGGAAGGAAGCAAGGGTCATCGTATTCCCAAAGGCTGGCAAGCCACAGAGGGATCCTGTGAACTACCATCCCATCAGCCTGCTCTCCTGATTGTCGAAGCTCCTGGAATAAGTTCTCCTCGCCCGCCTCAGCGACTTGGCATCCAAAAGAAATCTACTAGCAAAGGAACAGTTTGGATTTCTAAAGGAGCATGCAACGGCCCATTGGCTGCTGAGAGTGGTGGACACCATCAGCCACGGATTCAACATCAACAAGTCCACGAGATCGTCTTCTTGGATGTCGCCAAAGCATTCGACCGAGTCTGGCACAAGATGATCAGCCTGGGATTGCCGGACTACCTGGTGAAGATGATTGCAAGCTACTTGGGAGACTGCACCTTCCATGTTGCCATGCGGTCTGAGATGCCTCACCACATCCCATTCCGAGCAGGTGTGCCACAGGGATCGAACCTCAGACCCTTCCTGTTCAACATCTTCACCAACGACATCCTGACAGATCTCCACAAGACCGACCTGGCACTGTATGCGGGCGATGTTGCAGTCATGTCCCAGTTGTTCATCAAAAAGGAAGTGGTGAAGAACCTGCAAGCTTCGTTGGATGCCATCTCAACGTGGTACAGCGATTGCGGGAAAGAACTCAACACCAGCAAGACAACAGCCACGCTGTTCACCAGAAAGAAGATCAAGGGGGAACTGCACATCAGCCTCAACGGGGAGACCATCAAGTGGGAGAGTAGCCGCTGCTACCTCAGTGTGACCCTGGACAGCAAACTCAACTGGTGAAGCTATATCGAGGTTACTCAGCAGAAGGCATCAGGAAAGATGGAGGTGCTGTACCCACTCCTGAAGACCAAGTCCATGCCCCTCCAGACAAAGATCAACATCTACAAGGAGATCATTAGACCTACCCTGACGTATGCTTCCCCAGCATGGATGACCTGCCACGAGCGACACCAGAAGAGTCTTCAGATAGTCCAGAACAAGGCTCTGCGGATAACGTCTGGAGCTCCACTCTTCGCAAGGATAGCTGACCTTGACAGAGAACTGGCCATTGAGATGTTGGACGACCATTTAGCAAAGCTAAACAAGAACTTTTGCCAAGGACTGGATCAGAACCAAAACTCTCTGATAAGAAGACTCACTGCCACCACTACAAACCCTTTTGACTACTAGGGCTAGTTTCACAGGGTCTTCTCGTGATGGGCTGCAGGTATATCCTTGCACTTTTTATAGGGTGCGCAGTGATCCTGTCACGTGCCCCATTGCCTGTTCATCAGTGGCGTACCGAGTGGGGGGCAAGCTGCCCCCCAGAGGGTCTTTTGAGAGCCTCACCGGGACATTTGTCAGTGGGATACCTCTCCCGTTTGGCACCTCAATGAGGGTGCCCAACGGGAAACGCGTCCCACTGGCAGGACAATGTCTCAAGGAGCTCTGAGCAGCAGAGGGGCTCAAACGTTGCTCTGTGTCAACAGAGCATTTCATTGTGATTCATTAGGCACTGAAGAGAGGCAGGGGGGAAGGGGGAGCACTATTACCAGAGACTGTTGTCCCTTTAGAAATGGGAATGAGAAGGAGTGATCAGAAGTGAGAAGGGTGCATAATGCTGCATGCTTTATGAAGGGGGATTTGTTAGGGTCACATTAATCTGCATGATGCTATTGTGACTTTGCATGCAGGATGGGGAGAATACAACTAAAGCCATACTCTTATTGGTCAGCGTATTTCTATGACAATCTATATAGTGTATAGTTAGTTTATTATGAAAGGCTAGTTTATTATGTAATGTGGTTTGCTTACATAAAGTATTATTTAAGCACATGAAATGCAAAACAAAACCTTAATTAATATCTAAATCAACTAAACCTGGGTAGATGTGCACAGTTGCTTAAATTGTCCATATCCCAGTTTCACCATTTAACCAAAGTGTGTGATCCTGTGCAAATCATTTAATAGCACTGTCTTATCTGCAGCTCTGTAAGTGATTCACTTCATAGCTTATGTTAATATATCATGCTGTTATTTAAAAAAAAGCCTATTTACTATAGAGTTGCTCCATATATATTATTAGTGCAATTTAGGTATTTTGCACCACAAAGTTATTTGCCACTTGGCTTGCTTATGGCAACTTCTTCTAAAGTCACTTCCATGGTGCCTCCAAGTATCAAAGACTGATGATTCTCCTTGCAACTACTTTTTCTTTAAAGTCACTTCTGTTGGTTCAATCAATGTGCAAATTAGGAAGTTTGCATGTATTTCATCCCAGAGTGCCTGGACAGAGCTCTAATAGATGGGTTTCCTGCATCTGTAATGATTTTGCAGTTGTATTTTTTTTATGTGTTAAAATGCCATCTGCCACTAATGTTACCAAAAAAATAGATTGAGACAATGGTGGGCGTTTTGGGATGCGAATGAGACATGTGGAATTGTGCGCACTGCATTTGGGGGGGAAAGTAGGAGGACTTTTTTCGTGGATTGCCCGCCCCCTCTCAACCTCCCATCTTGCAATGCTGGATAGTCCCCTGCCGTTCATATTGCGCTATATTAGTTGTTGCCAGGGCCGGCCTTAGAGGCAGCAGTGCCCTGGGTGGATTGGTGCCCCCATTCACTGCGTGCCCCTGGTCAACAGGGGGCGTGGCCACAGAGTGACACTTTTTTGTTTGTTTTTTTTTTTTTAACCTCCTCGCTCCTGCGAGGAGGCCATTCTAGGAATAGGGTGCATTAACACCCTATTGTTCCTAAATGCGCTCCGCTGCCGCGGGCGCATTGCCTAACAATGAGGTGCCTGCCACCACTACGCCAGCTCGGGGGAGCCCTTGAAAGACTCCCCAAAGCTGGCGTGGCGGGGGGCTAAGGTCCCTTTTGTTGGTGACAATTGACATTGAATGCGCCCGATTGACATTGAATGCGCCCGCCTGCTGCACCTTCTCCCGCTACCCCAATTCAGGGGAACCCTTGAAAGACTCCCCTGAGCTAATGGCGCCCTGGGGACGCGGCGCCCCGGTCGGTTGCCCGGCTCGCCCACCCCTAAGGCCGGGCCTGGTTGTTGCCTAGCATCTTGGAACTGCAGCAGAGACCATACCAAGCCCAGAGGGCTTTTCACATTGCGCAATAGTCAGTTCGCGGTGTTGGAAATCATAAAACGCTTCACCAATCATCATTCCGCGGAAAGCCAATGTGGTAGTACTTCATCTGAGTGGTTAATGCGTTCATCGCAGGTTAATTAATTGCCACAGTCCGGACATGCGCTACAGAGGTGCTATGGGAACGGAACAACTTGCAAGAACGTGTTGAACTGAGCTGTTCCTTTTAATTGTTGCGTTTGTCCAATATAATTCTACAGAAGCTCATTTAATGGGCGGCCTTAACCACGCAGATGTTTCTATTCCCCATTATGATGTACGCACCCACAGGCGCATCTGTCAGCTGGGCCAGGCAGCTAAGGAAGGGAGCTCCTTCTCGCTTACTGATGTCAGTGAAAAGTGTTGGGTTTTTCCAGACAGGCTGAGGCTCGGTAACGTGGCAGCTGATCTCGTTCACTGTTCCCCTCTGTCGAGCTTCACAAAGGATGTGTGCATTGTGTTTTACATCCAAGTAAACTATTGGCTAGACTGTCTTTTTCCCAGGAAAGGCGGGTTGGTGCCTCAGTGGGTCTAGTCACAGCCCCAGACATCTACCTTGTAACTTTCACGGTCGATGAGTACTACTGGATGTTGCATGGCACCCCTGCAAGGGGCCATGGTATCTTGCAGTGTGCTGTGGTATGGTCACATGGTTACCCATGTGACCAGCTTAATAAAAGGTCTGAGCCGCTTCCGGCTCGGGAGTCAAGATCAAACTGACTCCATGTGTGTGTCTGTGCATGCACCATGCTGGTGCCTCACCACGTGTGCTAGGCCCAAGGACGGGGCCAAGCTCCAGGACGGTGCCCCTGCCGGGCAACGCCGTCCGGATGGTGCCCCTGCCGGGCAACGCCGTCCCTGTGTGTTCCCCTGGCCCTGTGAGCTGGGCCAGGGTGGCGACCCCGGCCTGGGTGCCCCCAGAGCCGGGGCCGCGGTAAGCGGGTTGCCACCCGGCCATGTGCGGCGATCCGGTGATCCGGATCGGGTGAGGTGATCCCCACCCTTTGGGTCTGCAGCGTGGGCGCTGCCTTTGTGAGTATGGTCGGGTGCCGCCCGACACGAGTACGGGGTTGCCCGGTGGACTGGAGCAGCCCCCAACACAGGAGAGTAACGCCTAATTTTCTGGCGCCCAGAGGCATTTACGAATTTTGTACACCACCCAACTAGCGTACTAGGGTGTTGGAGGTTACAGTAATGCGGCATATGATGATTGCAAGCTCGCCCAGAATGCACGCTTTATAAATGAACGTTTCATAAGGATTACTAAATGGCGCACTGGTGTTAATTGGAAAAGGGGGAAATAGCGTGGGGGTTGTTCTGATAAGGTTAAGGGAGGTAGAACGCGGGCGGTTGAATAAAGGTGAGGATGGCTAATAAAGTTCGATTGTTGCGTGTCACTAACTGCAAAGAATGGAGTCAGAATGTAATGATTCGTGCACTGTTTAGCTTCTTGGGTGGCAGGAATAATCAGTCAGCAAGCAGGAACCAGTGGAGAGCCAGGTAAGTATAAAATGAAAGCTTGCTTTAATGTTTCAAGTACAGAAAGGAAGGTAAGTAGGGAGAGCAGGTTACATGCCTCTTTCTTCTTCGTCTCTCTCTCTCTCTCTCTCTCTCTCTCAGTACCCAACCGTCATTCCTGGAACCTAGTTGACACCCAGGTTCCAGATCCCTCATAGCATTCCAAGCTCCACACCACACACAGACACACAGCGCCTCCAGCCTAGTGCTTAGGTCATAACATCTCATTCCCAGTGATAGAAGTGTACCGAAAAAGTAGTGGAACTGGGACTCCTGCAGCTTTACTGTTGAAAGACTCCCCTGAGCTGGCGTGGCAGGGGCTAAAGGCGCCCTGGGGGGCATTCATGCTGGTTGACAGCCAGTTGAGTTGAAACAGTTTTCAGTTTAGCTGTTACTGATATCTGGTGGTAAAGTGGAGAAGTGCTTTAACTTTAGAAGGAACAATTCCGGAATGGAGAAAATGGTTGCAAAAAGTAGTGGAGCTGTTAAAAGCAAAAAATGAAAGTAGAGGAACACTGCTCCCGACAGCTCCTGCTCACTTCGACCACTGCTCATTCCTTAAAAGAAGAAACAATTAAGATCAATCCACACGTACATGAGGAACTACATAACCTCCACGCAAAGCTCACAAACAAGGATTAACATACTGAGGAAATATAACTCCTTTTGTCCTGGTCCGCCACCCAGGACCTCATGACTGCCACCCCTGGGCACAGACTGCTCACTGTGAGCATGAGTAACTTCACTAACATTCTCAACCAACAACAACATAGAACCATGCTCCTTACGTTCGAGCCTGTCACCCCCAAGCCCTAGACCTGCCACGCCTAGGCGAAACCTCTCCCACAGTACAGAGCACCCCAGTCTCTGCAGTGCAAGCAAACCACTCTAAAGTCCAAACATCCAGTAGTGTCATACACAACTCATGGAGCCACACAGGAGGTAACATACATTCCTCCCACTCATACCAAACAGGACCAAAGTACAACACCGCCACTAAGTACCACCACTCCTACAACAAATACAAGAAATGAAAAAGGAGGAAAGTAACTAACAACAGAAAGAACACACTCAATAGTGACGCAACCACACATGCATGGTGCGTAGGGATGCACAGGCCCAGTGGGGAGGCCCGCAAGCGTCCTGCACAAAGACTGTATGCAAGCACGAAAAGAATGGAACAATTCTGTGCTTGCCAAAGAACATTTCCTAAAATGGTAATAAAAAATGTCCTGAAATGCCAATGTCTAAAACTTCATAGGTCAAAGAATGAACACATGATAGCAAAACTTCACATTAAACTCTGAAATCACAACACTGGCTCATGCTCTGTGTGCCCCAACAGGTACTCTCAACCTACATTTTCAATAAGGCATGCCAAATAGGAACTCCTATCCTAACTCTCAATGCAGCACTGCCCGGCACCACAGACCTCAAAAGATGAGTTTCAACCAGTACTCCTTAAAATGACACTGTGACCTGTGTCTTCAAGTTTACGATATTATGATGAGATAGAACTCTAATCATGGACGCTCTCACACACTATGCGCCTCATGTGCAACTCCAGAATTCATGGCTGCTTTTACACCATGTGCGACTCATGACTCCAAAACGACTTGGACGCTCACACATTATACATCTAAAATATTCACAACTCTTATTGGATGCTCTCACACACGTGTATCTCAAAATCTGATAACTCTCATTGGACGCTCTCACAAATGTGCGCAGCAAATGCTGACATCTATTCACTAATGACACTTTGTAATTGTAATAGCAATTGGTTATTTATAATGCACTTAATACACAGAGGTTTCTAAGCGCGGACCGGGGATCGAACCAGTGTTGCTCCATATCATCTTGCTTCCAAGGCGAGCACATTGCGCCTGTGCTATCGTCCCGAAACTTCAACTACTGATTGGGCGGGCACTACACCTGGGCAGTATGTGGACTACACCCTTAAGCGTCATGCACGCGGCTAACCCCTTAACATGCACACATCTTCATTCATAACTTCATGCACACCGCATCTCAAAACTGCACATACTAATACACATAACTTAAATACACTTTAATGCACAGCTACTATAACTTCATGCACATCAAATGTAAACATGCACTCATTTTCACAAACACACCGCACAACTCGAATACTTTAGTTAATTGATTTTTATTGAAAGTTAAGAATGATTCAGTAGACACTACAGCAAGTTGCATGAAAAGTGAGGTACATCATAGTTATTATGATATGTGATGATGCTGTAGTTAACTACATACAATATTATATATAATAAACGTGATAATAACATTAAAAACCATTGCATGGTTCGGGACAAACAGAGGAGGACAGACACGACACGTTAAGGGAAGAATAGGGAGAGGGAAGAGCAATAATGGCAATAAAAGGAGCATTTTATGTTAAGTGATTATTAAAGGCATTCCATTTGTTATGAAACTTAGGTAAAGTTTTTGTTGATAAGACCTACCTTTTTTTTTTATTCTGTGAAAAGAGCAAACAGCGTTCTACCATAAATTATAAGTTAGTTTTCGAGCATTTTTCCAGTTAGACACAATGAGAAGGAAAGCAATGTAACCATAAAATTAAATAAATCAGAGAAAGTAATATACGACATATAGGGGTGTGCTACGGCTCGCAATCATGACATTACATAATGTGAGGGGCTCCTGAAAGGAAAACATTTTTTGTAAGCATTTCCACATATCAGTCCAAAATGTAAAAACAAAATTACAGTTAAAGATTGAATGAATGAAATCTGCAGGAGAAGATTGGCAGGACCAGCATACGCTTTGACTGGAGTTAGACATTTTGGCAACCCTTTGTGGCATAAGATAGGCTCTATGCAACATGAAGTAGTGTGATTGAGTGAGATTTGCTGTAAAAGAAATGGAAAGGCATTATAGCCACATTTTTTTTTGTTTATTTGTTTTGGTTTATTTAAACCTTTACAAAAACATTTCATCAGAAAAAATACAAATTACAAACATTAATAAAACATTGAATATAAACCAAACATACTCGACACAAAAATTTCAAATTTGCTAACAATCTGAAATAAAATATGAGGCTACTAAGAGCCCTTTAACATAAAGAATCATTTGACAGAGCAGCAGAAATTATTCAAAGTTGTAAAGGATCCGATCTTAGCCTAAGCAAGTTATCTAAATCACCCTTCATAACACAAACTTTACATATCGGTGAGTATTAGCTAGAAGAGGCATATTAATTTTACATAAAATTAGAACAGCAAGAACAAATCCCAGCTTTACATACCTCTTCATTAGACAGAGTATTTCAATACTCGGGCTTAGACCAAAGTTGGAAAACAGAAATATAAAAAGTAACTTCAATCACTTCGTACAGTACTCTGATAAAGATTCGTTAGCATAGATCACAAAGCTTTTTCAGGAAAGTAGTAACCCCAATCCTTAACACAGTAGAGTTACCATGTCTCATTTGATGCCACAGTTACTCTCTATTCACCCAATATAAATGCTCAACACATTGATCAAAATATAGAATGCGTTCATTAAGCAAAGCTGGGCAAATAAGTAAAATGTGCTGCAGAGTTTCCTCAATTCCCTCATTTTTACAGAATCTGCACCAGCTCCATGTCCCAGTCAGCAGATTCTAATCTTTGACAATAAAATTTGTCTTCAACACATTTAACATGAATCTCATAAATACATTGCGTACATTTTGACAGGGGTATTTGTCCAGACATACTTCAATAGCCGGAGAACATTTCCAAAATGAACATATCTGCATTAGACTGCATTACTGTTTTTATAGTTTGTTGCCAATCATTGCTTTTCAAAATCTTTTTTACTTTCAGAGGATTAGTTAAAAGCATATCAATAGAGATACCTGAATTAGAAAGAAACTCTTCTATATTTACCTTCAATTAATTTCGGAAGATATTTGTACGGTCCATTCCTGCTACTGCATATAAGTCCTCTAACGAATTTGTTAGACATTTTCTCCATAAAAATATTTTTTTTCCACATGATGATTGATTTCAGAGATTGGAGGCCTAGCTCATATCTGATAACCCCAATCGGTACACATTTTGGTAAAAAGTACAAGATTCCTTTCCATATTAGACTTTCTAGTGATTTTAGGAAATCAGTAGATTCCAACTCCTGAAACTCCATACCATACAATAGCCTAGGAATTCCCTTCATAATATAGAAAGTTCTCAAAGGTACCAGTGTGTATTTACAATATTTAATCTCCAATTTACGCATTTGTCGTAAGGCCATTTCTGCCTTTGTTCTCAATTGATTTTTTGTTACAGTCAGTGAGCCAGATCCTATAATGTAATACCCCAAATATTAAAATGCATTCTGACATTTAATGCGTTTGCCCTCACAATGCCATGTGTATCCAAGCCAATTTATTTTGGGGTTTACCCAAGCATACAATGGTTGTTTTTGATGCGTTGATTTTTAAATGTAGTTCTGTCACAAATATAACAAACGCATTTATCATTCTTTGTAAGCCAACTTTGGTACAATCCACCAACAGAAAATCATTGGCATATGCCAACCATTCAAAAGATTTATTACTGAGTTTGGGGGTAACCAACCCTTTATTCATTAATTCTTTGTTGGCCCTACAAACATATAAATTGAACAAGGTAGGCGCTAGCATGTTGCCGTGTCGGAGCCCATTGGGGATATCAATCTCAGATGTAAGTAAACCTTCTGAGTTTAGCTTGACTTTTATCTTAGTCTCAGAGTATAATTCAATAGTTATCTCTAGTAGGTTTTTAGGCATGTTCAAGTCTCTCAATAAGCACCATAGTGTAGGACGGTTAACCAAATCAAAAGCTTTACTTAGGTCCATAGACGCAACAAAGATAGGGATCCCATCTTTCATTAGAGCCTTGGATTGAAGACTTTTCAATATTAACCCCCCACAATCAGTATCCATGTTTTTTTTTAAAACTAATTTGTTTGGGATCAAGTATATTATTGCATGTGATCCATTCCTGCATTTCTTCCAACACAATTGATGCAAAAATCTTTGATTCAGGATCCGAAATAGCTATTGGTCTATAGATTTCTGGAGAGAATCTAGAACCCTTTTTAAAGACTGGAAGTACAAGAGCTATTCTCCATGACTTAGGTATAGTTTTGGAGACTAATATATTGCTATATAAAACGTTTAGAATTTTAGCCCACAATTCAATATTAGTTTTTATGATCTTATTAGAAAGATTATTCGGCCCAGGGGCAGCAGAGTTTTTTGACTTTCTAATTATGCGAGATATATTTGAAATGAAGATATTCAAATACCATTCACCAGCTTTACTGTTATCGACCATCTAGTTCACCATATTGCAGCTGTTTTAAAATGTTCATGCCACGTTCTTTCACTAATTTGAGTGAGTAACAGTTCTTTTTGGGAAAATTCCATGTTATTGATAATTTGCCAAAAATTGGAGATATCATTGTCCTTATAGCATTTAGCATTTTTTCGCCATCCAATTTTGCTCATATTCCCCTGTGGCTTATTAACCAATTTTTGAAAATGTTGTTGAATTTTTTTGATCAGAATAAATGTATAACCAGCCGTATAGCCTTTTTTCAAAATTGAGTGAACTTCTCTCCTCATTAACAGCTTCTGATTTTGAACCTCTATATCAAAGCAACGTCCATGCCTACACCTACGTTTACCAGTAGATTTATTACCCGCTGCAGATTTGAGTATAATATCATTGACATGTGTTGAAAAAGTATTCGTAGAGAGGTTAAGTATGTGTTGTTCCAAAGTAATTTCATCAAAATCCTGTACCAGAACTGATGTAAATCTCTTTGTTTTATTAAAAGTCCATCTCATTCTATTGCCTCTAGCATTCACCAGCAAACCCTCAGAGTAACAGGATATTTCTCCTGTTACAAATGTGTTAATTAAATCAATATGTAGCAAATTATGATCACTAGTAGGCATCTTAATCACGGCAAGATTTGAAGTATATTTATCTAAACCAGCAGACACAAAAATATAATCTAAAGTAGAGCTGCAGCCTCTAGCATTCCATGTATGACAGTTGTTTACAATCTTTACCAGTCCCATGATTTCTACAAAATGTAACCATATTGCTCCTCATAATTTAGAGTTACCTGCCCCCTTGGTTTTGTGTAAGTTAACATCAGACATTAGAGCATCTGCCTCAATCAGATCAATATTTCAGTCACCATTCAAATCGCCTGCTATAACTACTAGCCCATTCACATTTGCTACACGCCATGCATCAATTTTCATAGTTAAGTAGTTCATTTGTTTTACTAATTGCAAATCTTTATGTTTCAACAGGTTCCAATAAACATTTATAATACAAAGATGCATCATTTTGTCACCAATTTTAATCTCGTATGTCACAGACAGTAGCGAGTTCAGGCTTGACCATTCACTGGGTTTTACCACCTGAAGGATCTGTTTACATGCTTTTAGAAGACCCCCCATAGGTCGACCATTAGCACCCTTTGTAGCAAATAATTGTGTTATTTCATAAACCTCCCATAATAATCCGCAAGTGGCCCAGGTTTCCTGTAATAGTAGCAGGTCATGAGATTGTAGCATATCCGTCACTTCAATATTTTGAGTCAAGTGCAGATGCCCTCTCGAATTCCAGCTTGCCAATGCAATTTTATCCACCTTGCTAGAGGGGTTTTCCCAATTCCTTCAGGGAGTTAATGGATTCCCTGAGGGAGAGTGAAAGCAATCTCCATTCTTGCTTATCGACATTGTCATTAGTTGAGTTGTTTGATTCAGTATTCGAGCCCCCAAACCTCTACCTTCACAGACATTCGGGGATAGGCCCTTCTCATTACTCGCTTGTATAGGCGGGTCATATTGAAAGAGGTCAAAGCCCCTACGCTGCAGTGAATCAACCTCCTTTAGCAACAAACTTCTTACCAAAGGCGACGGAATCACCAGGCGCACATAGTCAAGCCTCTGTTTGTGAATGAAGTCCACCAAGGTAATGTCTTCAGATGATATTAATGACAATTCAGGAATACCAGAAAATAGTGAAAGAATAAATGGCCGATTTAAGGATATTTGATTCCCATCCACAAACAGTGTTGTCAATATTAAGCTAGGTAAATTGATCAATTCAGGTTTTCTCAGATCATATTCCATAATAGCCTTTCCTGAATAATCCTGTGTTTTCTGGTCTATCCTACTGATGCTGGTAGCATTTTGCTGGTTCTTATTGGGAATTTGCCGCCACCAATTATTTTTAAGGGATAGTTTATCCTCTAGAATTCTTCTAACAATAGTAGCTATTTCCCCTTCCTTAGTAGTAGTATTAGTAGTTGAGTTAGTCATAGTTTTACACATATCAGTATTTTTCGTAACATCCCCACCCTCATTAGGAGGTATATCTAGGTTAGTCGATAGGCCCATAAGTTCGAAGTCTGCAGTATGAAAAACAATGGGGGTATCACAAAATGAATCATTTAAATTATGAATATTATTCAACTTTGTAGCTGCTTCCCCCCACTGTTGTTTTAATGCATCTTTCTCCATATAAATGGAGTGGTCTTCCGCATATAGTGATTGAGAGGCATCGATGGGCTCAGTAAATTTAGTATTTAAGTCATCATTAATTTTAAGCACGTTAGAAGAAGCCTGCACGCACTGCAGGAGCTCTTCCTCTTCAATACAGGGAGGTGATAAAGGTAGTGTTATTGCATGCGCCACACTAGCCCTGCACGTAGTAACTGCTGTGAAATAGTCCGCACCAGGGTCCTTCCTCATAATTGGTATTTTTATACCTTTGCCCTCAGTAAATAACGTAGCTTGTCAATTATCTAAAATGATTGACCTATGGTAAATAACTCAGTTAGATCGAGATGAATTTAGAATTGTATGCCACTTACTTACAGATGACGAAAATCACATGAAAATGCTCATGAATTTGTTTCAAACCTAGAAAGGGTAAAACAGCTGGCGCCTCCACCTCGCACCCCACACCCGAACAGCCAAACAGCCAGCCACTTGGTCCACTTGGGTGTGCGCGCGGGTGCGCAGGCACCGGACCTGTTGTAGGCTGCTGGGTAATGGGGGCGGGGCTAAAGGCTGACCCAATTCATTACAGGAGAAGCGAGAGAAAGCAAAAGTAAGTAACGTGCTAATGAGTAAAGTCCAATAGTACTAGTCCAGCAAAGAGATCCAAAAGTCAACGCACAAATAAACAGCGTTTCCACTCAAAAGTGCTCGTAACAGCTTCTTCTTGCCGACGGCTCGTTCACACAGGACAGCAACTGCCATCCCCTCCAGCCAAACAGCCAGCCACTTGGTCCACTTGGGTGTGCAGGCACCAGACCTGTTGTAGGCTGCTGGGTATGGGGCGGGGCTAAAGGCTGGCCCAATTCAAAGTAAACAGCGTTTCCACTCAAAAGTGCTCATAACGGCTTCTTCTTGCTGAGGGTTCGTTTACACAGGACAGCAACTGCCAGCCCCTCCAGCCAAACAGTCAGCCACTTGGTCCACTTGTAGCCATATCTTAGTCCACACTTCTTGAGTGATTTGTAAGTTCCATTCAGATTCCCACAGATAATAGAGTTTAATGGTAGTATTGATGGGATGACTGAGAATAGAATTTGAATGCTTTGGTGGAGGGAGTGAGAGTACAAAATTAGTTCTAAATATTTTGAAGGAATTTTATGTGTAGAATGAGGAATAGCTTTAGCAATACGTTTAGTGAAACTGAAATAAGTTTTAAAATCTGATTCATTTAAATTGAAGCGAGTACAGAGGTCTTGGAAAGGTATTGGAGCATTATTCTAAAATAAATATGAGACTAGGAACATTTCGGCTGAGTACCATTTATGTCATATTTGGGTTTATGAGAAAAAGCTTTGTTAAACCAAAGAAGGCACTGGAGATATCTTGGATATTATCAAATGTTGTAATTAAGGATTTTCATACTTGTTTGAAGGAATATAGGAGGGGAAGTGTTTTGATTCCAAGCCATGAGGATGTTTTGAGAAAGTGAGTAAAGGACAAAGGAGTAATGAGTTTTGATTCCAAAATAATCCATGAGGGGGTATTAATGAATTGGGGTTCGTTCATAAGTTAAACATAAGTCAATTTGTTGTAATAAAAAGGATTCCTGGTATTTAAGGAAGTCTGGAAAATTCACTCCACCGAAAAGTTTACTGGATTTCAACTTATTGAGAGCAATTTTGGCAGATTTATCTTTCCAAAGGAATTGAACTAGAATTTTTTCTATTTTTTTAAAGAAAGAATGTGTGAGTAGTACTGGTATCATAGAGAGATAATAGAGAATAACAGGCCCAAAAGTCATTTTAATAGAGACTAGTCTGCCCCACCAAGAGAGGAACAAAGGAGACCAGTGATTAATGGATGAGTTAATTTTATCAATAATGGGGTAGGTTTAGGGTGGTCTTGAGGTCTTTAGCGAAAGGGATCCCTAGGTATTTCACAGATCAAGCACACCATTTCTTTCTAAAAAAAAAGGTGTGTTCGATAATGTACATGAATTTGTAAGGGCTACATTTCTGATTTGTCATAGTTCAATTTATATCCAGAGACACAGGCAAATTGATCTATAGTAGACTTAAGTGCTGGGAGGGAAGAGTTGGGATCTGATAAGTAAAGTAGAATATCGTCCGCATAAGCATTGAACTTAAAAGTTAACTCTTTAATCGTGATACATTTAATGCTATCATTGACGTTAATACTTTGGAGTAAAAGTTGTAAAGCTAAACAAAAAGGAGTGTGGACAGTGGACAGCCCTGTCGAGTGCCTCGTGAGATGGGAAAAGCTTTAGTGAAGGTGTTATTAATAAAAATTCAGTTTGAGGGAGATGAGTATCGAAGTGACACTTTTTTGTTTAAGGTAGGGCTGAACCCGTGCCATAAGAGGGATTGAAAAAGAAAAGGCCAAGAGACTCTATCAAAAGCTTTTTCAGCATCTAGAGCATGGAGAAAAAGAGGATCAGTAGAATGCGCATGTAAAAGAGTGTTGAAAATAATCCTTGTATTGGATGAGGCATACCTTCCTTCAATGAAGCCTGTTTGATTAACGTTAATTTGTTTATGCATAATACCGCCGAGACGCAGGCAATTATCTTGGCTAAGATTTTGGAATCTGAGATAATTAGTGTGGTGGGACGGTAATTTTAAACCAAAGAGGGGTCTTTGTCTGGTTTGGGAAATAGAATAATAAGAGCTTCTCCAAAAGAACCTGTGCTAGAGTCTGAGGCAGGAAAATTATTGCAGAGTTCGAGAAGTTTAGGAGATAGTAGGGATGAAAAGGAACAATAAAAATCTATAGGAAAACTATCTGGTTCAGCAGCTTTACCTATTTTAAAATCTAAAATAGCTTTTTGTATTTCTTGCAACTAAATCGTGTTATCAACGAAAAAAAAGGTCTATTAGATGTTTGGTGATCTTTTTATTAGAACTCAGATATTTAAGAATATTATCGTTAAGAAATGTTTGATCTGCCGACTAAAGTTGGGAGTAAAACTAAAAAAATGCATCATTAATCTGTTGCGAATTAGAAACTCTGATATTTTGTTGGTTCACTGCAGAAGTTATGACATTTCTTTCCTTTTTCCTTTTTAGATAAGCGGCTAACAATTTGCCCGATTTATTGGATCCGCCATAAAATTTAGCTTTAGATCTTAATAACGAGGAACAGCCTTTATTGGTGCTATGAAAAAATAGTCCATAGGAGTCCCTCTGCGAGACCGAACATGGCCCAATGACCTGTTCTTTGGGAAGATACCCACTTTGTGCTATATTTGCTGAATTCTATACATTTTGCAAGAAGGGATTTGAAGGAGTCTTCTATGGGATTGTTGAAGTATGCCTGTCCTAATGACTTAATGGAGCAAATACGGTATTGGGAGAACTTTTCATTTAGTTTTTTCGTAAAGGATGTATAGCGTATAATGAATCCATGCAGTGTGGCTTTAAAGGCATCCCAAGTTTTATTTATAGATGTATCAAGGGGATTATTAAGGGTAAAGATGTCAGTAATAAAGTTATTAATTTGTTGGATAAAATCTGTGTCATTCAAAAAAGGAATAACATCTCCATCTGGATGAATGGAAAGGCAAGGGATCTCATCCCGGTGCAGTAAGAACATGGGCATGATCAGAAATACTAATGGGGCCAATTTCAGAATGAAGAATGTTGGGTGCAAGAGTGGAGTTTATAAATATATGATTTATTGTTGAAAATGTGTGGGGGGGAGAAAAAGTTATATTCTTTCGCCTCATGATGGCAGAAGCGCCAGGTATCAACAAGGCAAGATCTTCTATAAAATTAAGGAATTGTTTGTGTGATTTCGTATTGATGAATTTGGATTCAGATTTACGGTGTAGGGTGAAATCACAAATTTGGTTGCAATCCCCGCAAATAATGAGACAATCAGAATTTTTGCTGAAAATAGTGTGTATTAAATGGCAGGGTTACGTTTCCCTAGATGGCTAAGGAATCTTTGATTCTTTGCCTTTTAATAGGTTTTTAAGCCCTTTAATATTCCAAGATAAGACTTTAATACTCATAGCTATAAGGAGTTATGTAGTGTGTGAAAGGATGAGGAGTAAGCCGACTGCTTGAACAAAAACTTTGTTTTATTCAAAAATAAATTAAAGAATACCCTTAACAACTGAAACTCCAGGACTAGCTTCAATCTCTTTGATTATCCCTTTTTCCTCAGGGTTCTCCAATGAGGGTGGGCCAGAAGGACCCGTTCCTCAGTTGTCATAAGCCTAACGGTACTCCCTGGTTTCTTCTTGCTCCAAGGCACGTCCTTACTGAAAAAGAAAGCGAAAGTTCCCTTTAGTCCTTCTTCCTTGTCCTCTTGATATAGGGGCTGGTGCTGCATTAGTCAATAAGGGTCCTGAGGACCATGGTTGTCTACAAAAATCCTCCCAGGCCCGCCCTCTTTTCCCCGGTTTGCAGCTTGCCATGATGCCTGACTGTAGTGTCCCGCCGGGGAAGATTGGGCTCTGCTACCCAGTAAGGGTTGCACCGTGTTGACATCTGGTAAGTGCTCTGGGTTGGGAGGTCGTACACCGTCCCACGGGAGGCTGTGCCACGGAACGGGCAGAGCCAGCGGCTCAGCAGCCTCTCTGCTCCATTTTGCATTGCCTGTTAAAACAGGTTCCCCATGAGTTGCCATCCTCGGGTCTCCGCCGGTCCGGTCGGTGTCAGTGCAGCGGTCAGACCCATTCGTAGTCTCCTCTGTGATCTGCGCATTCCCCAAGGGCCTGGCCACAACACCATGGCTTCTGTTGGTGTCTTCCGGTTGCTGCTTGGGTGCGTTGGGTCTGGGGCTGGTACCATCATGTCCGCCGGGGTCACCCTGCAGCATGTAGTCCTGTGCACTCTTACACACGCACACACCCAAAACTAAAGCAGTTTGGGCAGATCAACGCTACGTGATAAGTAATCAGGGACTACCTGGAAAGAAGCCGGCTGTGTACAGACTGGAATAGGTAGGGTTGTAGGGTGTGGAACCAATGCAAGATGCGCTGGTTTGAGTCCTTCTGGATGCACAACCACTGCAAGGGAGTGTGATCCGTGAACACTGTGAAGGGACGGCCCAACAGGTAGTACCGTAGTGATTCCACTTTCCACTTGATTGTGAAGCACTCTTTCTCGATGGTGAAATAGCCAAATTCGTGAGATAGGAGCTTGCGGCTTCCGAACGCCACTGGATACAGGTCGTGCACGAGGCCTTGCGACAGCACACCCTCAACCCCATACCTGAGGCATCGGTCTGTAAGAAGAAGTGTTTTGTGAAGTCTGGACACCGTAGGACCAGCAGGGCTGAAATGACAGTCTTCAGCTGATAGAAGTCTTGAATTGCCGCAATATCCGAAAGTAGATTTTTTTATAGGAGAACTTTAGGGTGTCCGTAAGTGGGGCAGCCAAGGAGGAGAGTAACAGAATAAACCGTCTATAGTATCCTACAAAGCCCAGGAAAGCCCTAACCCGTTTCCTGTTTACCGGCATTGATAACCGAAGGATGGCATCCACTTAGTCCCATTGTGGTCTGATAACACCACCACTGACTAAGTAGCCCAGATGTCGCATCTGTGCTGTGCCTAGCATGGTCTTCTTATGGTTGATCTTTAACCCGGCGACGTTGAGTGCAGCCACCACCTTCTTCATGTGTTCCAGGTGTTCATCCCAACTGTTGCTGAAAACAATGATGTTGTCGAGGTAAGCAGAGCTATAAGAGGCGTGGGGTGCTAAAATGAGATCCATGAATGACTGGAACCTGGCTGGTGCTACATGCAGTCCAAACATCAAAACAGTGAACTGATAGAGACCGGAAGGAGTGGAAAAAGCAGTTTTTGGCCTTACGCAGAGGGATCTGCCAGTACCCTTTTGTAAGGTCGATGGTACTTAGGTACACACCCGATCCCAATCGTTCCAGGAGCTTGTCGATGCAAGGCATGGGGTAGGCCTGATAGGTGGAGATTGAGTTCAATTGCCTGAAGTCCATGCAAAACCTGGTGGACCCATCTGGCTTTGGCACAAGGACAATTGGAGAGAACAAATGGCTGGTGGATGGTTCTATTATGCCCAGTCATAGCATTTCTTCCACCTCATCCTGGATGGTAGCCCGTTTTGCTTCTGGAATGCGATAGGGCCTGATCGGTACGGTGTCTATCGAGTGTTCAATCAATGAGGTTCATCCTGGGTAGTCAGAAAAAATGTGTGCCTGTGGTTGGAGGTTGGCAGTTAGTTCCTTCTTCTTGGCCTCTTGCATGTTGGCTCCCCATTGTGCCGTCTGCAGGCCGGTCAGTTCCTCCTGCGGTTCTAAGACGTCCATGGTTGCAGTGTTTACCATCGAAGTAGGGTTGACTGGTTCCTTCCATTTTTTTAGGAGATTGACAAGGTAGTTCTTCTCCTTATCCCGTCTTTCGGGTTGGTGTATCATATAATTAACCGGCCCCAAAACAGCTGTAACCGTATACGGTCCTCTCCATTGTGCTAGCATTTCATTATGGCTAGTAGGTAACAGAACCAGTACCTTATCCCCAACCTGAAATGTACGAACACGGCTGTTTTGATTGTAGTATTTCTCTTGGGTCCGTTGGGACCTATCCAGGTTCTCCTGTGCCAGCTCCCTAATTTTTTTAGATGAGTTCTCAATTCCATGACATATTCGGTGATGGTACTCTCTTCTTCCTGGCCTTCCCATTCATTGCGAACTACATCGAGCACAGTTTGGGGTTTGTGGGCGAACAACAGTTCGAATGGGGAGAATACGGTTGGTGACTGCAGAATGTCCCGTAACACCATAAGAACCCAGGGAACTACACAGTCCCAATTCGCCGCAGTTGGATCAGTGACCCTTTTTAATATTTGCTTTATTGTTTTGTTGTAGCGTTACACTAAAACATCTTTCTTTGGGTGATAAATGGTGGTCCTGATTTGTTTAATCTGTAGTTGTTGGCAAACAGTGTTCATGACAGTGGAGATAAAGTTTTGTCCCAGGACGGTGACGATCTCACTTGGTAGACCCACTCTAGCAAAAAACGGTATCAGATGGTTGCGCACTTGGGCTGCACTAGTTCCCTGCATTGGGAAGGCCTCTGGGTAACGGGTCGCGTAGTCCACCATAACAAGGAGGTACTGGTGGCCATGACTGTGAGGTTCCAGAGGACCCACGATGTTCACACCAATGCTGTAGAAGGGCTCCTTGATAAGGGGCATATGTTGCATCAGGAATAGCGGGGGTAGCTTTGGGTTCGTCTTCTGACACATGGAGCAATCTTCACAGTATTTGGAGACATCTCTACATATCCCTGGCCAATAGAACCTTTTCAGGACTTTCTCTTGTGTTTTCTCACTTGCAAAATGTCCTCCTCATGGCCTCATCATGGGCCAGTCGAAGGACCACGTTGCGGAACCCTTGTGGCATCAGTAGCTGCTCGGTTTCCTGGTTTGTTTGATCCAAAGTTACACGATACAGAATCCCACTCCGGGACTTGAACCAGGAGAAGACAGTGCCTCGGCTGGATCGATGAAAGCCTGTTCTCTTGCTCTTTTTAGTGTGGGGTCTGTGAGAGTCTCACTCCTAAAAGTCGGTTTCTTGTCGTCTGGTAACCAGTCGACGAGGCAGCTGAACTGTCTATCCTCCACCCATTCTCTTTTTACTCTTCTCACTTCGTTGCAGCTCTTTTTCTAGGATTTTTGAGGGGGGCTAGTCAGTTCGACCTGGGAAAAGGGGACACTCTTTAGCTATTCAGTGTCTTCAACACATTCCTGGAAGGAGGGGAGGTCAGTGCCCAACAGTACATGGGACAGCAGTTTAGGCATTATAGCAGCCCGGATATTAGAACTGGTTCCCTTCACTTCCATGGTTACCCTCTTAGATGGATGTGCCTTGGTGTCCCCGTGCACACATTTAATAGGGATAAGGGGTCCCCCCACATCCACTGCCCCACTTACTTCGGATCTGATGGCAGTCTGCTGGCTCCCACTTTCCAGAAGGCCTTGGCTGGGTCTTCCGTCCACAAGGACATCCACTAGGTAGGGATCTCTGCGTCTTCGGTACTCAAGACCCTGCAGATAGCCGATCTTCATGGGTTCCTGTTTGGGTTTGCGATTGGGAAAATTGGGCGTTATGCCCCCATTCTCCGCAGTCAAAATACTGCAGTTGACAGGGTACACTGGGCCAGGCGGATCCTCGACCCTCAGGGTGACAAGGCTTGGGTTCAACAACCGCAGGACTGCGTAGGACAACGGTCTTTGTCAAGTCGGTACATGGTGCTCGTGTGGTACCGGACTTCTGAAAAGCAGATGCAATGCCAATAGCCTTGGCCAGAGTTGGTCGGTGATGCTGTCGTACCCAACATTGCATGGGTGCAGGTAGGGCTTCTATGAACTGTTCCAACTTGACCCTTTCCATGATTTCTGAAACACTACTGCACATGGGTTTCAACCACTTGTCTGTTAGTCCTTGTATCTGATAGTAAAGCTGCCATAGTGTTTCCACGGTACATAGCCTGGTGTCTCTTAGGCATATTCTATAGGCCTTGTCATCCATTCCCAATCATTCCAGATTCGTTTAATCTCTGGGTATGCAGTGTCTCCGGCAGGGTTGGCAGCCTGGTATGCTCCTTGCATAGCGCCTGTCAATAGATGTGCGATGTAATATCCCCACCTTTCCTCTGGCCATTGTGTGGTTCGGGCAGCTCTATCAAAGTTTGTGAAGAAGTAGCTTGGGTCATCACCAGGTTGGTAATTCTGTAGCGCTGAGGTAGGGGCCATTGGCTGTCCCCAGGATGATATCATTCAGCAGCCTGGATTTGTATGGCCTGTTGGATGGCCTGTCGGTCAGCCTGCGCCTGATGGCTCTGTACCTGTAGCAACTGCTGGAGCTGTTGTTGACCACCTTCCGCAAGCGTCTTGACGATCCCCTCCATGGCGGTTGCCGTATCCCACCGCTGCCATCACTTTGTGAAAGGATGAGGAGGAAGCCGACTGCCTGAACCAAAACGTTGTTTTATTCAAAAATAAATTAAAGAGTTCCCTTAACAACAGAAACTCCAGGACTTGCTTCAGTCTATTTGATTATCCCTTTTTCCTCAGGGTTCTGCAATCAGGGTGGGCCAGAAGAACCCGTTACTCAGTCTTTGTAAGCCCAGCAGTACTCCCTCGTTGCTTCTTTCTCCAAGATACATCCTTCCTGAAATAGGAAGAGAAAGTTCCCTTTAGTCCTTACTTGTCCTCTTGATATTGGGGCCCTGATACTGTGGTTGTCTACAGAAACCCTCCCAGGCCCCAATCCTTTTTCCCCGGTTCTCGGCTTGCCATGATGCCTGACTGTAGTGTCCCACCTGGGAAGGTTGGGCTCCGATACCGAGTGAGGGTTGCACCGCTTTGACATCTGGTAAATTCTTTAGGTCGGGAAGTCATACACCGTCCCGCGGGAGACTGTGCCGCATAATGGGCACAGCCTGCGGCTCATCAGCCTCGCTGCACCCCTCGCGTTGTCTCTTATGGCAGGTTCCCCATGGGTTGCCATCCTCGGGTCTCTGCGGTTCCGGCCGGTGTCGGTGCTGCGGTCAGACCTGTTCATAGTCTCCTCTGTGATCTCTGCATTCCCCAAGGCCCGGCCACAACACCATGGCTTCTGTTAGTGTCTTCCGGTCGCCGTTTTGGTGCATGGAGTCTGGGGATGGCACCCTTTTGTCTGCCGGGGTCACCCTGCAGCATGTAGTCCCGTGCACTCTTACATAGTGATATTAAAACAGGACATAAAAAAGCAATGATAAAATGGAATAGAAAGAATAAGGTAGTAACGATTGGGGTCAGTTTGTATACATTGTAAGTTAGCCCCTCTGATATAACGATATATTTGATATAATAAAGATCATAGGATGGTAAGGAAAACACATGAGAAGAGGTGACAACCAGAACAAATGAATATTTGATTCGAAAAGGGGTAACAATCGTACAAGAGAACATAAAGAAATGAGTGATCCTGAATTTGTAATGCAAACCAAACAGGAATCTGTTAAGAACTGCCGTAGGAGGTAGCAAGACGGCACACATTGCATTAATGTGGCAGATAGAGTTAAATCTATATGTATAGCAAGATGAGGCTACTTAGTAGTAAGTAGTTAAGAACAACATCTGGGCAATAATAAACCAGGAGCAGTGAAGGAAGGAATTAAATCTTCATGAAGTTGGAGCGACTTCTAACTCAGCATGTTTAATCAGGGACCTGGATTTATCCCTTTGTTTTTCAGGGTTGTCAGACACTGTGGCAGATGGGTTCAGAGCTATTCCTGGAGTGGTAGAGTTTACCAGATCTGAGTTTTTGCCAGACCGTTAGATTGTGGGCATGTTGAGGAGGTTGATTGGAATAATTATGATCTTTGGAGGTCAATGGCCAGGGCATGGTGTCCATATCAGAAGATTGAAGGGATTATACAAAATCATATAAATCTTCAGGGTTCAAATATTCTTCCGCAATGCCTCCTGGAGGAGTAATCAGCATTCTTGCTGGTTCAAGCAAACCATATTTAATATCCACTTTTTTCAGTGCCGGTCTTAGGTCCAAGAATCTTCTTCTTTTATCTTGCATGGATTTGGAAAAGTCAGGGGAGATAAATATCTTGTTTCCTTGAAAGGTGAGAGGTGACATTTTCTTTGCCATCAGGAGAATTAGTCGTGCTTATTGATGTTCTAATAAACAAGCAATTACGGGCCTAGGTGAGTTAATATGTGAGGTTAATGGAGGTTTAATTCTGTGAGTGTGTTGAAATTCGAGAGGTGGCATGAAGGTGAGATTTAAAATTTTTGGAAGCCATTCAGTGAGGAATTGAATGGGGTCATTTAGTTCGATATTTTCTGGGACCCCGTATATTCTTATATTATCCCTCCTGTTTCCATCTTCGAGGCTCGCTACTTCCACTTCAAGGCGCTGAATTTTGTTGTGAATTTGTTCTAGACCTTCCATTCTGTCTTCAGTAAAAGAAACACGCTCTTCAACCTCTGTTAGTCTGGAATTAATAGTTTTCATATCATTTTTTTTTAAACATGTTTTTATTCATTTTCACAGTTATGAAGAATAACATCAACATCAGTGACTTCCCCAACTTTCTCCCACCCTCCCACCTCCCCCCCCCCACGGAAGAAGTTCCTATCTCTTGTGTCTTTCTTCCGGGAACTTTACATGCTATATATGTCCGAGGTTCTGTTGTTATGTGGGCACCATTGTGCCATATAGTCAGAGTTCAGGTATTCCAGAACCGGTCCCCACTCCCTCGTAAAGGTGTTGTTCTGGTCCTGTAGGTGGTTTGTAATCTTTTCCATAGTCATATGGGACCAGACTTTTTGCAGCCAGGTGAATGCCAGTGGTGGGTCTCTTTTCTTCCAATTTTGCGCTATCGTTGCCCAGGCCGCGATTACCAGTCCCATAAAGCTTCTCCATTGGGATATGGTTAGTTTCTTGGCCTGTGAGTCTTTGAATCCGCATAGCCACACCATCTCCCCCATCTGGGCAGCCACTGGGATTACATTAACAATTTCCTTTTGCACTTCACTCCAGAAGTCTTTTACTCCCTGGCATTCCCACCATATATGCTTCCAGGTGCCCACATCCGAGCACCCCCTCCTACAGCTATCTGAGATGTCCGCGTACATTGACTTTAGTCTCGCTGGGGTATAGTGCCATTGGGTGACTATTTTCCACCACATTTCCCTGGTTTGGACGGCCCTGGTGAGTTTGGGGATGCCTGCCCACAGTTCTTCCCATTGCTGTCTGGTCACTTCTTCCCCCAGTGTGGCCTCCCACCTCCTCATGTATGTTCATTTTACTTCTTCCTCTGGTGTGTTAATATATTTATATAGTGTGGATACTAGTTTTTTGTCCCCTGGATTGGTTACTATATACGTCTCGAATGGTGTGAGGTCCCTCGTGGCCGCCTCGAAGACCTCTGGTGTGCTCAGCCAGTGTTTTAATTGTTCATATTTGAATCTGTCTGCTTCTTTTAGTTTCCACATAGATTTGCACTCTGTGAAGGATCTAATTTCTTTGTCTATGAACATTTCTCCGATCTTTCTGCATCCTGCTGCCTCCCACCTCTCAAATCTGCTTGGTTCCTGTCCTGGGGGGAATTGTGGATTCCCAGGCTTTCAAGGTGGTCTTCAAGATTTCACTGATTCGAAGGTTCTCGTGTCTGTGTTGTGTTTGCTTCCATAGCAGATCCTCCAGGGGGGTTCTGGCGACCGCCCTATCCTGTGTCGCCCAGATTGTCTGTTTGTTCTCCCCCAGCCATTCCTTCAAAACCCATAATTGGGCTGCCTGAAAGTAATTCTTGAAGTGGGGTAGGGACATTCCGCCAGCCTTTATTGGTGCCGTGAGGATGGTTCTTGCTAACCTCTGAAGTCTCCTGTTCCACACAAACTGTGAGACGGCCCTTGACAGTGATCTGAAGAAAGAGTCGGGGACCGACACCGGCAGGGCCTGGAAATAGTAGAGCACCCTTGGTAGTATATTCATTTTTATAGATTGTATTCTCCCCCACCATGAGATCCTTAGGGGACTCCACCTCTCCAGGTCCTTCCTGATTCTACTCAAAAGGTGAGAGTAATTACTCTGAAAGATCATGTCTACCCTTTGCGTAAGTGTCACCCCTAGGTACTTTATGCCTCCCTCTACTAATTTCAAGTTTAGCTTACCCGCCGCTGTTTTTAGTGCTTCTTTGCTCCCTGCTAGAAGCATGATTTCTGATTTCCCCCTGTTGATCTTTAGGCCAGAGATCCCCCCAAAATCCTCAAGTATTTCTATGGCGCTCTGCATGGAATGCTCTGGGACCTCCAAGGCTAGCAGCAGGTCGTCCGCATATGCCATGACTTTGTGCTGCCTGCCCGCCATCTCTATCTCCCTTACCCCTTGTGATTCCCTTATCTTAATTAGAAGGGGCTCCAGAAATATAGCATATAATAGTGGTGAGAGGGGGCAGCCCTGCTTCATGCCCCTTCTAATCTCCACCCTGTCTGTGACTTCTCCATTTACTGCTATTCTTATCACAGGGGAATTGTAGTTAGCTTTTACCATCCTTATGAACTGCTCCCCGAATCCCATGTGGCCCAGTGTCTTAAAGAGGATGGACCATTCCACTCGGTCAAATGCCTTTTCGGCGTCCAAGGAGAGGAGTGCTGCTGGTTTGTGGGTAATACCAATTTTTTCTATCAGGTGGGTTACTCTTCTTAGATTGTCCTGAGTTTGCCTACCCGGGATGAAGCCTGATTGGTCTGTGTCAATTAAGGTCGGAAGGAGGGGTGACAGTCTGGCCGCTAGCACTTTCGTATATATTTTAGCGTCCAGATTTATTAAGGCTATCGGGCGATAAGAGCCCGGAAGGGACGGGTCCTTGCCTGCCTTGTGGAACACAAGGACCTTCGCCTCATTCATGGATGGAGTCACATTTCCACTGTCCTGGAAAGTATTTAGTAGCCTGGTAAGGATCGGGATTAATATATCTGCATATTTCTTATAGAACGAGGCCGTATAGCCATCCGGTCCTGGGGCCTTTGAGCTAGGAAGACTTTTGATTGTCCTCCTAACCTCCTCTTCAGAGATCTTTTTTTCCAAAGCCTGCCTTTCCCCGTCTGTTATGGTCGGTATAGGGATGGATCGCAGGAAGCTATCTTGTTTCGCTTCATCTGGGTGCTCTGTTTCATACAGTTCTTGATAGAAGGTTTTAAAGGTGTCCCCATTATCCTTAGTGTTTGTGTGTGGGTCCCCTTGTGCATCCTTGATGTTCAGTATTGTCGTTGCTTTCTGTTTATCTCTGAGTATTCTCGCCAGATATCTATCAGCCTTATTGGCCTTGACGTAGTATCGCTGTTTCAGGTAGAGGAGGGATTTCTCTGCTTTTTTGTTGCGGAGCATTTCTATTTGACCCTGCACGTGCTTCATTGCTTTCTTGAGGCTTTTTGTGGGATGGATTATAAGTTCCCCTTGGTTTTCAGCCAATTTCTTCTTGAGTGTTCTTTCCCATTCCTGGTGCTGTTTGTCTTTGGCTACCTTTAGCGCTATTATATGGCCCCTTGTGACCGCCTTAAAGACTTCCCATACTGTTCCCAGTGGGACCTCTCCATTGTCATTGTGTTCAAAGTATTCTTTTATTTTGTCTCTTAGTTCCTCCCCCTGAACCAGATCTGTTAATATGTCAGGGGGCAGTTTCCATCTCCAAAGGCCTCTCCCATTGCCGGGGGTTTGAAGATCGATCCACAGTGGGGCGTGATCTGACATTGCTATTGAACCCTTTTCAACCCCCTGGATCCTCCCAACTAATCCTACTGATACCCAGAAATAGTCTATCCTCGACATCGTGTTATGCACGTGCGAGTAGTATGTAAATCCACATTCTTGTCCCTTCCTCTCTCTCCAGACATCCCTCAATGCTAACTGTTCCATTCTTTGTCGAAGTTGTTTTGAAGGGGCCCCATGTACCTGTGATCCCCCTGCGCTCCTGTCTTGGATGGGGCACCAGGCCAGGTTCAAATCTCCCCCATTATTATCTCACCTTTCGCAAAGTCTTCCAGTTTCCCCAGAGTGTCTCTAAGGAAACCATCCTGCCCTGTGTCTGGCGAGTAAATTGTAGCTAGGGTGAATCTGTGATCCTCATATGATATATTGGCAAATGCGAATCTCCCTTCTCTGTCAACTCGGGTATCCACAACATTTGCTATCAGACCCTCTCTTGCCGCTATCATCACTCCCGCTCTTTTCCCTCCTGCATTTGCCTGCGCCCAGATCTTGTAGCCTCTGAGGCGTACTTTTTTTTAATCTAGGGTCTTTATGTGTGTCTCCTGGAGGAGCAGGATGTCCGCTTTCTCCCTTCTCACCATAGTCTCCACTTTTTTCCTTTTTACCGGAGAATTCAGGCCCCTGATGTTTTGAGAGAAAATTCTTAGCTTCCCCATCTTTTCTGATCTACCATTTCTTGCCTCGTTCCCCCATACCAAAGCCTCTTCCTTCTTCCGTAGTTCCCCCACCCGGCCCCCCCCCTCCAACTCCCCAACTCCCACTTAACTTTAAACCCAAATACAACTTTGATCCCGAGGAGGGCCCGGGCCCCTAAGGTTGCTTGGGCGTTCCGCCCATCGCTCTCTGCCCTCACATAGCTCAGGATCAACTGTGCGGGGATTCCTAAACCCCAGTCCATCCTTCAACCTCCGCCGATTCCCTTCCTATCCCTGGTCCCCGCCGGGCCTAGTAGTTAATTGTTCCGAGGTTTACTGCAGCTTCTCTGCTGTCCTCCCCCACAGTGCGAAGTGCCTACCTGCCTTCACTTTTCTCTTTGGTTATCACCTAATGACAATGATCCCTCCCTCCCCCCTCCACCCTTCCTCCTCCTTTGGCTAACCTCCCCCCATCCTCTTGGTCTTTTTTGCGGATCCCATTTTGATCTGGCCGCTCTCACTTCCGTTTCATCTGTTTGTATGTCCATTATGTGGAGGCCTTCCTTATACGAGGTCACTCTTCTTTGTTTGCCTTTCCACTCAAAAAGTAGGCCGAAAGGGAATGTCCATTTATATCTGATCTCTTTCTTCACTAGTTCCCTCACCAGTGGGCCCATTTCCCTTCTTTTCAAGAGTGTCACTGAGGCCAGGTCTTGGTACAGTTGTATATCCACCCCATTCATTCTTATGTGGTCCAGCTGCCTTGCCTTCCTCAAGATCTGTTCCTTTTGCTGGTATGATGTGAGTGCCGCCAAAACGTCTCTTGGTCTCTCCCCTGGGGCGCCGGTTCTTTTTGGGCCCAACCTATGGATTCTGTCTATCCCTATGTCTTTAGAGTCTTGAACTTCAGCTATATCGCTGAACACGTCTTGTATTGCACTCTTGAGGTCTTTATCCGTGACGGTTTCTGGCACAAACTTAATGCAAATATTGGATCTGCGGGAGCGATTCTCCAGATCTTCACATTGTATTTCTAAGTTATGTTTGAGTCTCACCAGATGTTCTTGAGTTTCGCTATTCTGTTTCGCCTCCTCATCCAAATTTTGTACGATCTTCTCCACCGTATCCGTCCTTCCCTCCAACTTTGCCACGTCTACTTTCATCTCCTGTACCGCCTGCTTCATCTCATTCCTCAATGAGGTAAATTGGTCCTGGACTGTGGACATAAATTTGTCTTGGAGTTCCGCGAACCAGGCCCGCATATCGTCCTTTGACGGCGGAAGGAGGGAGCTCTGATCTGTAGTGCTTATGCCCATTGTGGGGGCGTCCCCTAACCTGTCTTTTGGGGGCGCCAGTGTATCCGAAGACCACATTTGGAGGAGACTTGTATCCTGTCTGTGGGTCTGGGGTGTAGATTGCGAGATTCCCCCCTTCCCCTTAGCCCGTGACATCTTTGCAGGTTACCGAAGGTATGCACTTCCTTTGGGTGCCTCTCCTGTGTCGGCCGCCGCGGGAAATACTGGACCCCCCTCTCCCCTTTGCCTTTAGGGTCCCTGTTGACTGTGCTGCTTCAGGCTGGGGTTGCGAGTCTTTGCCTTAGACCTGTAGGTGGTCTCGACTCATCCCGGGGTGTGTGTCTGCCGCAGAGGCAGTAAAGATGATGCTGGGTCTCCCCCGCCATTCCACTGCCCCCCCCTGCTGTAGCTCCTCTGACTGTGGCTTATGCATACATTGGGTGGGGGGGGATACACCTCGGATCTTTGGTATCCTGCCCTGCAGACCCGGATTCCTCCGCCTGATGGGCAACGGGGCCCCACACAGTCACCCTCACCTTCGAGGTCCGCCTCGGTCCGCCTCTCGCTGCTTGCTCGGCGGAGGGGCTGGGAGGACCCCGGCTCCTCCTCTTTGTCTCCCCTGTCGCTCCTGGGTTCCCCTCACCTCATCCGGTGCCGCGGAGCTTCCGATGCTCGTCCGCGGGCGATTGGGGCAGCGGTCCACGCTCCAGAGCCTTCTCCGCCGCTCCTCCCTCCGCCGATCCGCTCTCCCCTGCGCGCCGCAAGGGGTTGCCCACTCGTCCTGCTGTGGTGGGCGGGGGCGGAGCTCCCTGCAAGCTCCCGGCTCCTCCGACGAATCCGTCCAGCCAGGCCTTCCTTAGATGGGGGGAGGGGTGGGTCTCACCCCCCGCGACGGGCTCCCCGGGGGGTCTGTGCGGCCGAATTTTACTCAGTGCCACGCTCTACATGGGGGGGAGGATTCCGCCGAGGATCTTGTTCCTTATCGCTCGGAATTCTCTCCTTGTGGTGCTTCTTTGTATGCGGCCCGGCGGGAGAGCGATCTATTCGCAGCCTCCCCTGCCGGCGGCCATCTTGGAGTCCCCCATATCATTTTTAAATGTATTCAAATCATCCTGAATCCCCAAGGTTCTTGTGTCCATAACAGAGATGGATGTTTGCATGGACGAAAGTTCTTGTAGTATCTTCTCCATACAGTTGTTGATGGAAGATAAGTCTGTAGAAGCATTTTGGGTAGCCATTAGAGTGATTAAGGTAGAAGTCACTGACTCTCGTAGAGCGTGACGTGAATGTATAACCTCAGAGGAGGTGGCATACTTGCATTATTCCGTTGAAGATAACCTTATCGGTTCACCAGACATTCGTAGGTAGGTCGTGCTCACACCTCTGACTGCTGCCAAAGCTGTGTTCTCCACTTCACTAAGTCAATATCAGCCAGAAAGCTCAAGGTAACAGAACCACTTATTCCTACACCAGCGTTGTGGCGAATCACCTCACGAGGAACGTCCAGGATCGAAGGCGTCCGCTGTTTCTGAGTACCGGACAGGATGTATCCAGGCAGAAACGGCATCGGAGCCCACAGTAAGCCAACCACAGTATATTTCACAGCAATAAGTGTGTAAGATTTGTTGTAAAATAAAAATATGTCCATTTATTACACGCTCCGTCTGCGAGTACACCAATCATGCGGCCAGGTTTTTAGTCGCTGGCCATGCACCTAAAGTTATTTATCTTTTTTAAAGTTTGTAAATTATCTTCGAAGTGATGCAGAGTAGTGAAAGTTCAAAGCAAAATGTTGTTTTAAAAGGTGCAATACCAGCATTAGCCACTTGATGTCAGGCACAAGAGGCCTGCTGTAAACTAGGAAGCCTCGTTCTTACCTTATACTTGGCGCAGCTTAACTGCCTCAGAGACGTATCTGTTGACAGGAGTTGGTGTGAGGGATCAGTAACGGGCACATTGAGCGGTTCAAAGTGGGAAAAGTACCCGCATACCCCGCTGCTCATAGGTAACAGCTTAAACAGAAGAAGGTGACTGCTTCATCACATTATGCGCAGAAAAAGCCCTTTATTAAAAGCTCTGTCTGAGAGCTCATTAATCATGCAGCCATTGTGTTTGGTCGCTGGCCACGCCCCCCAACTCAAATACTTTAAAACAAACTGAATAATTTAGGGATGTAGAACACCACATTAGACGAAAACAGTGGTGAACAGGCACTGTTCCGTTAGTGTGCACTTACTTCAATTTCAAACAAATTTCTTAACATCCCCACACAAATTACAAAATACATAATTTAAGAAAATATTTTGTGCAAAACATTTAACAAATACTGAGCATGCCATCCTTATCAAATAGGAACACAATTGCCAAAAAACGACACACTAATTCATTTAAATTGCATACGAATCTCTGTTATACACACGGGCAAACTTCATGAAACTCAACACATCGCTATAATTGTAAGCTCATCGCCAAAAACATTACACCCATCTCACTAAATGTCAATACACAATTCCACTACTGGAACTTTAGAAAAACACAGCACTGTCAGCCGTTAATGTTCGGGGCACGTAATCGTCAAAGAATGCAAGCTGCATTGACTCCAAACTCATAATAACTAGAATTCATCGCTGCAACCAGAATGTTCGCATATGTTCTATTTTCCATTTCAACATGTAATACTCTTAAAACCATTTCTGTGCCGGCAATGTACACGAACGTCTTCCTTTATGACGCCACTGCATGTGTCTCAATGTTTCTATGGGCCTCCTTACGATGAAGGCGGCCGCGGAATGAACGGTGCCAGTAGGGCACTGGCGTTCTTCTGGGCCGCCACATTACGAGGTCTGCAGCGGGTCCCGCTCTGGACTCCTGGCCAGACCAGATGTGCAGACCAGGATGCTGACAACAGTCCCGTCTTTAACGGGCCCGTTGTTAGTATCCTCCCCATTCCCATTGAGCCCAATGGGGGCTCATGGGAATGGGGATGTACCGGGTCCGGGTCCCGAGAATGAGAATTACTGGGCCCGCTAAAGTCGGCATGGCCTGGTAATTCCGTTTTAGGAACATGGACCCAGTACCCGGTTTGGGGGTAGCCATGCCGCTAAAACGGCATGGCTACCTCCAAACTCGTAATGAGGCCCAATGTCTGTAAAGCGACCTTGAGCATCACTACTTGCGCTGCGCATAAATTGAATTTTAGTACCTATAAAACTGTGAGGGTGCTGCTGCACTAATTATTTAGGATTAAACAGCATCCTCATATCTGCGTCAAAAACGTCCCTTTATTCCGTGTCCAGTGTGGTGTGAAAAAATATCTGGTGTTCCACTTGACGGAACAAAACCTCAATTCTGCGCTTGCCATTACGCTGAACTGCGTAAAGAGGGATTTCCTCTAATTCTCTCCGATGTTGCACAAAGGCCAGAGAATGACGCCGGGGCCACTGCTTTCGTTCCAGCACAACAGTGATGCTGGGAACCCTCCCTGGGTACCAAAATCGCTCCGGATGCCTCCCCACATGAGTAACTTGTGAAGCACTCTGAACAGCCCTGGATAGGACCACATGTACCACAATTCTCCTGTGTGAGCGCAAAGGTGCTCGATGCTAGGCTATTTTCCTCTGAACAAGAGTACCAACAGCAACCCCAGCTGTGTTTGTTCTCGGTAGAGGGGCTCCCAGACCTTTTTGTCAATTTTAGGAACTTTGGGTTTCACCCTAAATTACTGTGGGTAATCCAGACGTGAACCCCTTGCTGGCTGTGCTTAGAGAGGCACAGCTTCACCTAACTGATGAAAGCCCGACTAGGCCAAACCACATGTCTGGTGTTGCTGTTGGTACTCTTGTTCAGAGAATTGCCTAGCATTTTGGTGCTGGACTGCCCTTGTGGGTGGGACAAAGACTGATATGCAAATGGTTATCTCTCCTCTGTGAAAGGTACAGTGAGCTAAAATGTGGTTGGAGACCCTCCCGAGTGGGCTCCTTCCCATAGAACAGGTTATTTGGCCGTGTTTGTTCTCAGTAGAGGGGCTCCCAGACATTTTGTGTAGTTCTTGGAACTTTGGGTGTCACCCTAAATTACCCAAGGTAATGCAGACATGGACCCCTTGCTCACTGTGCTTAGAGAGGCACAGCTTCACCTAAATGATAAGGGCTGACTAGGCCATAAAACATTGAACAGTGTCGCACGCGTGCATTCAAGCGCTGATTGGAAGCAGTCAGATACTTTTGGAGGATCATTAAACCTTTGCAGGCATTGACCCCTTACGTACCGCAGTTCTCTATTTTGAAACTTACGCTGCTGAGGGCAGCTATATGCTACACCTGAAAAGTGGATTTCAGGACTGAAATTTGTCCATTTTCTGGAACTATTTAAACTTACTGCATCTGCACCTAAGACATCGACGTGGCTTCTTGGCGTTTGTCAAACCTTACAATTTGCAGGACTGAACTTTGTCAATTTTCTGTAACAATTTAAACTTACTGCACCTGCACCTAGGGCATCAACGTGGATTCTCCAGCTGTGGGTTGTCAGCAGTTTACCTTCCTGATTTTCAGCATTTTGCTACTCCAGGGTCCTACTTGGCTAGTTCCCTACAGACCGTGTCCCATTGATTGGGGACAACTTGCCCTGAGGAAGGCATCCTTTGAAATTGCTGCCTGGCAGGAGGCACTGTTGCCGAAACGTGTGGTAGATGTCCATTTGGACACCTGCACATAGGTGACCTGCCAAGAGAACTATGAATAAAGAGTGAAGAAGGACAAACAACCCTTAAAAATTACGAGTTTAGACCGAGAAAGAATATACTCTTTCCTGTCCCTATACTCTCTTTTTCTCAAAATTCCCTTTTTTTCTTTAACAAATGTTTTCTTCACACTTTTCTCTGTCCCTAACTTCATTCATTTTTGGACATTATTCACTGGCGTAAGTGTGATTTGGTTGAATTATATCATAATATGTTTTCTCTTTTTCATTGTGAGTATCTATTTGCAAATATACTGTTGATATAAGTTTTTCTCTTTTTTGTAACTCATTGAATAAATCCAAATATATTCTCTTGTAGGCTTCTTGAATCTTGATTTGGCATATATCAAAATCTCAGTGAATTAACTATAACACTGAAACATCAAATCTATTTTTTGAGATTCTTTAAGAATTTGCTCTCTATTACGATGGAACCGTTGTTTTTCTGTTTAGATACTTGTCCTACTCCACCGCAATATATAGGACACTCCCCACTACTTTGTATGTAGGCCATAACACATGTTTGGGGTTGCTGTTGGCACTCTTGTTCAGAGGAGAATTGCCTAGTATTTTGGTGCTGGACTGCCCTTGTGGGTGGGACAAAGACTGATTTGCAAATGGATATTTCTCCCCTGTGAATGGTAAAGTGAGCTAAAACGTGGTTGTAGACCCTTCCGAGTGGGCACCTTCCCATAGAACAGATTATTTGGTCATGTTTTTTCTCAGTAGATGGTCTCCCAGACCTTTTTGTGCTGCTCAATATTCGGTTAGAATGTTACTGATTTACTTGTTCTAGAAAGTACAAAAGCTGAATGGAGGGCCTCAACAGTCCAAGTGGACTGAGGAAGCAACAACTGGAGCAGGGGACCTCAATCAGATGAGTACAACACAATTGCCCTTGATAGCAAATAAGTATCAGGATATTCATTGAGGCAATGGGGATGCGTTTAGTTGTCAGCTACCAGCCTTGGATGGTGGGAAGGATAGCATAACGGTGCTGCCAGCAGCCCAACAGCACCGGCTATCAATGTAAATTGACCTGATTGGGAGGCTCAGGGAGGTTGGGGGATTGAGACCTAAGTGTGCTAAGTAACAAGTGATATTGAGAAAAAGAGAGCTGACGTGCACCCCCCATTTGGGTGGCAGCTTCCAGTTTTGGCTGGTAGAAAGGAAAGCATAACGGTGCTCCCCACAGCCCAACAGCGGCAGCTGTCAATGTGATTTGCCCTGAGGGGGGGGGTCAGGGAGGTTGGGGCAGTGAGACCCAAGTATTCTAAGTAAAGAGTGATGATGAGCAAAAGAGAGCTGACTGGAGATGAATAAAGAGATGCACCCTCCATTCGGTTGTCAGCTTCCAGCCTTGGCTGGTGGACAGGAAACCATAACAGTGCCCCCCGCAGCCTAAAAGCGGCAGCTGTCAAGGTGATTCGCCCTGAGCAGGAGGCCCAGGGAGGTTGGGGGAATGAGACCTACGTATGCTGTAGAACAAACTGTAGAATGCGCCAATGATAGATTTATATATCATTCTCCCCCTGTGCTAGAGGAAGCTAGCAGCAGCAGAAAGATAGCATGGGTGATTTGCTGCCATTCGTAGTGAGAGCAGTGGAATGGGTGAATCTCAGAAGGATTGGAGGAAAGAGGGCCGTGCATAAGACCGACATTCTTTGGCTTAATAAGAAGGGCATGAGATGACATGAACTGAAGAGAACGATGGGGGGATTGATCAAGGAGAAAGTCCACCCTGACATAGTAATGATTTGCTCAGACATCATTCCCAGGTTCACTTGGAAATGGGCTAACTCACACTCAGCAGTGGAGAAGTCGAGGGAAAAGTTGAACAAGGCAATGGCAACATTTTGCAGGGTGGCTGGTTTCTCAATAACCAGGCATGGACTGATAAACCTAGGAGTTCCTGGGTATTATGAGAAGGACAGGGTTCACCTGTCAGACATGGGTTGGTACCTCTTTTTGCTGAATGTGGAAAATGCCTTAAGAGGGCGAGGCTGTGAATAAAAAGCAATTATTGCACTAGTGGGGGCAGCAAAGGGGTGAACAACCCTTTTTGCTGTGGCGGTAACTCAGGCGATTGAGCAGTGCCAAAACTAACTTCCTGATGGAGGGTAAAGAGGACCAAGGGTAAATGGCCCCCTGTTAGCCTAGCACGGCGGGGGCGGCATGGTAAAAATAGGAGGGGCACCCGCTGTGGCCATCAGCTTCCACTTTGGGCTGGTGGAAAAAGGAAAGCATAACGGCACTCCACTGCAGCCCATCAGCAGTGACTGCCAATGTGTTTCGCCCAGAGCGGGAGGCTCTGGGAGGTTCGGGGAGTGAGACCTAAGTATGCTGGAAAATGAATGTATAAGGAAAAAGAGAGCTGGCTGTAAATAAAGAAAGAGAGAAAGTAAAGGGGGGGTGCCAAGGAGTAAGAATATTAAACAAAGGTGCTGCAGATCGTCTGGGGGTTGAAAAAATGATTAAATATGTTATTATTTGGTTTGAATTGACAGTGTAAAATGTTTAAGAATAACACTGTGGCCCTCATTCCGAGTTGGGCGCAAAGGGATACCAAGCACCGTTAAGGACATCGGTGCCGGTAATCCCTTTGCGCCCTATTCCAAGGTCCCTTAGCGGGTCCCTTCCTTAACGCCTGGTTTTACCAGGCGTTATGGATGTGGCCCGTTAAGGGAATTCAGAGCTAATAACGGTACCGCAAATTGCGGTACCATTATTAGCGCCTTCCCCCTTCCCATTGATCCCTATGGGGGCTGAAATGGGAATGGGGAATGGCTTTTTCAATGGGGATTTACCGGTCCCGCAAAGGTCGGAATAGACCGGTAAATCCCCATTGAACCAGTGCGGACTCGGTACAGGTATTGGAGGTAGTCATGGCGCAAATAGCTCTTTGCACGTTCGCTCTCCCAGACCACTCTGTGTATGGTATATTTTCTTGGCCTCCCAAAGTTCAATTATAAAGTTCAACTAATTCCTTTGGCTTCCAATTGTATTTGCGTTGCTTATCCCAAACGCCTCACACACTGTTCTCTTTATACAATTTTGCCGCTTGCAACGTTGATTCAAAACACAAGCTGGTTTGGCATCAGTCCCTCCGACTCACCAGCTGTGCTGTCTTTTCTGACATTGCTTTGTTGTAGGAGCCAAGGACAGTACCACAGCGGCAATCACTCCTCCCCGCCTTGTTAATCGATGCAGGAGAGCCCCGGGTACCTCCAACACACTGTACATGTTTGATCAGCCTTAGATCCTGGTCTTCGGTTTCTTACTTTCCAAGGCTCATGAAAGTAACGGTCTTTACAGATCAAGGGTACTTCCCTGCTTGCAACACAGTCTCACTGTCTTTCTCCTTGTATTAAACTGCCATCTTGGAACTGCTGTTTCCTCATGTGTTTTGCCTCGCTCAGAGTGTGCTTTCGTGCTCCGCCTTTTATCTGTGTGGGGAAGTGTGATGGAAGTCAGGTGTGTGTAATGCTCCATAATTGCCTGGCCATAGATTTGGGACATATCAGGTATACGGCTCTGGTGTTAGTCCATTGTCGTTCGCTGTGAACTGTCAGTGAGAAAGTGTTAATGTCGGGAAAGGGGAGTGGAGGGTTGAATTCCAAGGTATCCTACCTGGCAGGATGGAGAAAAGGTGTTACAAGGAAGGGGATAATGCGTCTCACCCTCTGGTGTCCCACTTCCAAGCCCTGAAGACCCCACATTCAGGTGATCCTCCCGCACTGGTCCACCCCCAGGAACTGGATCCAAAAGCGATGGCCGTGTCCTGGTCACCTGGGTGACAGATCCCCGAGGACTAGCAGGGGAAACACCTTCAGGTTTCTCACACACACCCTATACCCAAAACCGGGACAGGGTTTTTTGATTTAAAAAACTGTCAGGGTGGGAGGGATAGAGGGACGGGACTGTCCTGGCAAAACCAGGATGTCTGGTCACCCTACTCAGAGGTGAAAGCTCTTGATGGATGTTCACAAAAGTTCTCAGAAGTAAACAGATATATTCACCTGTGCTGTACTTATGTTATTGGGTTATTTGGTGTTTAGGAAGTGCTAACGTACCATCAGTTTGGCTTTGTAGGGCAGTGACCATTCATCAGTGGCACAACACCATTGAGCTGACCAGGCTGAAGCCCTCCTCCACGAAATGTTGGGCTATGGTGATTCAACCTGGCTGACCTAGGCAGTAAAATATATGTGAGGACCCCTTATTTAAATCACAGAATTTTTTTTCACCAAATGATTTTTTAATATCCGCGTGTATCAAAATAAACTGACGATTAGTAATTTTAATTGTTAAGATAGCTTATTGAAGCATAACCTATTTACTGGCAAATCCTGGTGGATGAACATACTGCATTAAAGTACTCAAGAAACAGGAATCCTTATAGAAATGTTAAACAGAAAGAGTACAACTGTTGCGTTATTTCCCCCATCTTGAAGACTGCAAATACCAGAATGCAAGAATTTCAAGACTAAAAGACTCATAACAAAAGATAATGTGAAAGGGAAACCTAGGTGTTTTACGTGGTGGGACATCGGCATGCTTCATATATTGCAAGTGAAATGTGACATTCTACAAAAAAATAAACCTATTTGCACACCAAAAAGCGTACACATGAAAACTAGCGAGAGATAGTTAACAACTTTTTTGTTAACATATTTGAATTGTTTTCAAAGAAGTAAGATTTGGGCAGCAAACCTTTTTTGCGTGCTCTTTCAAAATAAAATACCCCTTTTGAACACCTTCTCTAAAACAATGGTTCTTAAATCGATCATTAATTATAAAAAGCGTCCACTTTAAACGCTCTGCTAAAACAAAGAGCGTGATAAATCTGAGGCCCCACAGGGTCTGATGGGCTGCTGGGGAGGTGGGCGCAGTGGATATTTGTCTCTAGAAGAGAGTCACAGGGGTGTGGGAGCTGAAAATACAGCAGACGACCAGCCACTTTAAAGCAATAAGTAGTATTTCATATACTCTCTGCAGCTGGTGGCTGTGGGCCCCGCCCCAAGAATGCAGGTCATGACGCGACAGCACACATTGCCCATGCCTCGGGCCAGCCCTGACAAAGGCCCTACAACTACTAACATAAAGCATTTCACTGTTAGCACCTGCATTCATATGCATAAATGTTTAGGCAATTGAAATGGAAATGGTGATGTGGAGTTAGTGCTTGCATGCCAGGTGAATGAGTGGAAGAGTAGGGATGGGACAGGAGACCGCTCATTCTCACAGCAGTCCTTAAGTCGGTGCTTTCAGACTTAAAGGAGAAAGTTAACTGCTAGTAACATTGAAGCTGCACTAGAATAGTTTCATTAGCATGCATAAAGAAGGTAGATGTCCCCCATGCAAATACGTTTGCCCGCCGCAGTCTCTGAAGTTAGCGCCTCTCGCAACAGTTGAAGGGTTAGTCCACCACACATCCCCCCTCCAAAATGTAGATTCTGTTGCGCCCTGCCATTCAATGCTGCACCAAACTGGGGTTCTTTTAGACCGTAGGCTGAAAGCATTACATTTAAATTCACATTGAGCAGAAACAACATTAAGACCCCTCACCCCCCGTAGAGTAATGTTATTTATAGGCTATAAGCAGAATTTAGGTGTGGGCTGTGTGAAGCTAAGTCTGTAGCTAATGTTGGTTGTGTGAGGGTTCGAAATGGTGTGTGTTCCCAGTGCGAGGAAGTTAGGAGACGTTACACAACTTCTGGAGGCCATATTTTGTGATATAACTACAGAAGACAGACTGAAGTCACAGAGAGTGGATTACTGTGTCTATGATGACCTGCCCAGGGCTTGCGAGAGGACCAATAAAGGAATGCCTCACACCTGTGTTAGTGGTGAAGCGCGGGACAGGAAGGCAGTGATTGGAAGATTTTAGAAGATGCTGGCCGTGCTGCTGGCATGAGCAGAGCATGAGAAAACTGCAGTATGCCAGTTTTGGACTAGTCCCGCCAAATGCCTGAGGAGGCCAACCCGAGCTAGAAGCTACGAGGCAGATGCTGGCTGAGGTGAATGGTGGGCTTCCCGGTGTCCCCTTTGTGTTTTGTACACAATATTTCCATTTGCCACCTTTCCGGGCTACTGCATGCACTCCAACCCCTTCCCACTCCCTCTTCCGTGTTGCAACTTCCATTCCGCTCCCAGAGCACTGTGATTGAACCTTCAGCCCATTGTGTTCAACAACATGGATCACCTTCCCTGGCTGCCTCTGAGCCTTCTTTAGCTCTGGGCTCCAGGTTGTGGTGAGTAGTGGGCTTCCCGGTGTCCCCTTTGTGTTTTTTAGATAATATTTCTGTTTGCCACTGTCCCACGCTACTGCGCGCACTCAGACCTCCTCCCCACTCTCTCTTCCGTGTTGCCACTTCCATCCTGGCCCCAGTGCGCCGTGATTGGGTCTTCAGCCCTATTTAGTTCCAACGCCCAGGGCATCCCCTCTGCCCTGGCAGCCCCCACAACTAAGGGCCCAGAGGTAAAGAGCAGCTCCCAATGAAGTAGCTCCAGACTGTGTCTGCAGGTGTTAGCAGGGGAAGCAGGCAGCCGTCAACCAGCAGCAACAGACAAAGTAGGTGTGAGGTGAACAGGGGGCACAGCAATCACTGTGCCCCACTAAACTGGCCAGCCTCTCTCTTGTCTTACCTTCCCCATCACCCATTAGCTTTAGCAAGCATTTACCGATTTCCATTTAGCAACTGTTACCCCATATATATCCACTGAGTTGTCAATGGTGTTACCTAGCCATCTCTTACACCTAGGAGAACTGGTGGTTGGCGATATCTCACATCTAGATTAACTGTACTCTAACTGTGCTAGCAACTCCAAATAAATTGTGAGTATTAACTTGCATCACTTTCTGACAGAACTCTGAATATTATCTTGCATCACATCTAGACAGGAATGTGAATATTAGCCTGCATCACATTTTGGCAGAATTGTGAATATTAGCTTGCATCATGTCTAGACAGGAATGTGAACATTAGCTTGTCTTACATCTAGGCAGAATTGTGAAAATTAGCTTGCATCACATCTAGACAGGAATGTGGTGTTACGCTCACCTGGCTCCCACAGAGGCGTCGATCGTAACTGGACAGCTGCGGTCTCCACCAATGTGACGCGTAGGGCCGAGATGATGGACTGGACTGGCCCACCTAACTTCGTTTGCTTGGCCCGTAGGAATATTCGTCTGCAAATGGAGAAAGGGAATTAACCACCTGTGGAATTGAGAGTAAATCCCCCCACCCCCGCTGTTCTCCCCACAGATCACCTTTGATGTCCCCTCTTATAGTCTCACCTGATGGTTTGAAAAGATGAGCTCTCCATCCTGCATTGAGCACAGGGGCGCTTTGTTAACCAGTTGCTTCACTGGCTCGAAGGAATTGGTGAGTTCCAGAACAATATTGACTCTGAGATTCCCAGCAAGATGCCGTAAGTATAAAGTTTGTAAGAGTTCAAATGCCTGACTTTCACTCTTGTCCGATTCCATGCAGGTTGCAGCTTGACCCTAATGAAGAGTTCCTCGTGGCAACCGGTAGTATTCTGGTAAGGATTTGTATTTTCCAACACAGTTTGATAAAATAATGTCAATATGTAACCTGTTGCTTTCTCCCTTATTCAGGTGCTGAGAGAAAGTATGAAGTCTTGGGGAATAATACCTCTGGTGGTAAAATCAGGTAAGTCTATTGTGGTGAGGAGGGTTCCCCTTGTTAGTCCCTTGGTTTCACCTTGCTGTCCTTTTGTTTCCCATTAGGGGCCGGGGTTCGGCGAAGATGCAGTGGAAGCTGCGCCGACCCGTGAAGAGGAATAGTACCCCCGGTGGTAAAATCAGGTAAGTCTATGGGAGGGTAACTAATATTCCTCTGTGTATTCCCTTGGCTCACCTTGCTGTTCTTGTCTTCTCCTTAGGTGCCAGAGTGCGGCGGGAACATACAGGAGGATGCAGTGGAATGTGAAGATGCTGGAAGGCCGGTGAGTTCAGCGCAGCGCTGCAGCAGGCGAGGCGACGCGCATAAAATAACTTCTTTCTTCCATCTCGAAGGAGCGATGGATCGGGAATTCTGGTAAGGATTAAAGGTATTGCTCTTGTTCTAACCTTTTCTCCTTCTTTCTCCCTTTTTCTAGGAGCTCCAAACTCGAGGCGGGCGTGGCAGAAGGCTGGATGCAGACTTGCAGGCACAGTGAGCGTTACGCTGCTGGATGCAGAATAACGCGAAGCGTGTGCTGCTCTTCGGGCGTGGTTTAAATAGCCTCCAAAGTAGTCCCAGGTAAGTATTCCTCCCCAGCCCCGCCCGAGTAAAAAATAGTCCCTAAGTAAAGTAGTCCCTTCCAAGCCTCTTTTGGCTTGGAGCTCTTGCAGCATGGTCTGCATCAGGTAAGATTGCAGCATGGTCTGCATCAGGTAAGTTTTAATCTATGAGCCAGGCGCCTATGGCGCCAGGACTGACTCTCCATATGAGCCTGGCGGCGCCATAGGCGCCAGGACTGGACCCAAATAGCCCCTAGCAGGGGTTGTTGGGCTTGCTTAGGATAACTTGATGCCTGCTTCCGGGGTTGCTGGACGTGGTCTGGGTCCCCGGGGGTAGGCATCAAGACATGTGGATATTAGCTTGCATCACATCTAGGCAGAATTGTGAATATTAGCTTGCATCACATCTAGACAGCAATGTGAATATTAGCTTGTGTCACATCTAAGCAGGAATGTAAATACTAGCTTGCATCAAATCTAGCCAGAAATGTGGAGATATCCAATCGCCACATCTAGAAAGAATTTTGGAGATTAGCAGGCACCAGATCAGGAAAGAATTGTGAAGATTAACATGCGTCACATCTAGATAGCGATGCCACTAACCAACCCCATTAAAATACAATCTCACCCATCTGCATACACCTCTCAAATACTAACCAAACACAACCAAACCTCTAAAACACGCCAAACCGCATGCACTTCACTACACCACACCACAACAACTAAACAAATCACACATAGCCTCAAAAAACAGAACACGGCGGCCACCAACTGGAAAGCACACCTAAGCTCAGCGACCAGTGTTAACCGAACTAAAGCTGCCAACAGCACATCACAACTCTCTTGCACTTTTCTTGCTCGTTCCTACTAACTCACCCTATGCCCTTTTCTTTTCAGATGCACCAGAGCGCCAGGGTACCACTCTGGTGGTGATAGTGCGCAGTACAAATGTCCTTTAACATTAACATACATTGTGAGGTACAAGTGACTACAACACCAGGGAGGAGAGGCGAAAGAAGACATTACGTGGCACATAGGTCTGATACACCAGTGGGGAGCGGAGAAAGATAGTGCAAGACACAAGTGACTTCAATGCCGGTGGGCAGCCAAGAAACATGGTGTAAAGGAGCAAGCAGCTATAAAAGCCAGTAAGGACCCGTGAACAGCGAGGCACATGCATCTGCAATGCCAGAGAAGAACCAAGGCCCAGTGAGGAACAGCGACTGTCACACTAGGGATGAGTCGAGGAAGAAGCTCTGTGCTCCACACTGTTGTGGAAGTTCTGAGTAAAGACAGTAGAAAGACCAAGATGCTGCCAAAACACCCAGAGCCCCTAGTCACTGAGAATGGGGAACCATTGCCAGGACCCTGAGACGGAGACGTGCAATGAAACTGCAAATTTCTTGGGAATTAAAAGGTTGACTAACCGGTTGATGTTTCAAAGTGCTGGGAACCAATCAAACCTGAAGTAAGGTAATGCTGCATTGTGGGAATTGGAGTAAAAGTCCCAACGTGCGCTGTGAATTAGACTGACGTTGAGTTTAAAGAAACAACACTGCAACATGTAAATTGAAGTAAAGGTCCCAATGCTTTTGGTGAATGAGTAAATCAATGGGTTCATTTTTTAGTGATGAGTAGATATTACTGAAGGTGAAAGGGAGTGCTTGTTGAAGCGACATCAAAAAGCAAGTGGGTTTGAATGACAGCTCAGACAGCATCTCTACCTGCTCTTGGAGATTTGTTTTTTAAAAGCCTGTTTTAAAGTCAATGGGCCTCATTACACGTTGTGCGGTAAAAATCCACAATTACCGGCATGGCACTCTTAACGTGTCCGCCCCCGCAAGAGGGCGCTAATAGCGCACCATTACGAATACGCGGACACACACGAGCATAGCGCCATGCCGGTAATGACCCAACCGCCATGCCGCTAAAGACCCCAAAAAGTCACTTACCGCCCTCGACGAAAGTACAGATAGCACCTCCGCCCTCACGCTGCATGTAAATAGCGGTCACCGCTATTAGCGGTGACCGTTAAATTGCGGAACCGGAAATAGCGTCATCGCACAGGAACGGGAAAGAGCACAGCGACCATCTTTAAAAACACAATCCATTGCCATCCTCTGCCCCCTGGACCTGTTTGTGGTACTTTGCTGTCTGAGATTTACTGGAATACCCTTACCATGCCCAAGGCACTGAAAAAAACAACTGACTGCCAACGGAAAGAAAAGTTCTCTAATGAGGAGTTACTCATGCTGACCCAAACCTTAACACACGATGCTGCAGTGGTCTTCGCTAACGACATGCGGCGGGAGACCCTCCTTAAGAAAAAGGCTATCTGGGCCGAAGTGGCAATGTACGTGAGTGCAGGAAAGATGGGATGACCTGAGACTCCGGGTCATAATGATCCTGGCAGAGAATCATAACACTGCCACCGCTGGCGGATCTGGGTCGCCAATCAAGCTAAAGGAATGGGAGGAGACATGCGCCAACCTGATTGGAGTCGAATGTATCGAGGGAGTCGGGAGGATGGAGCATGGTGTGGCAGACATGTCGGATGGAGGTAAGTGTACTGATGAAAGCATGCAATGTGCAGGTCCCCACAAATGTCAGCCCAGGCTCACCTCATGGATGGCCATACATCCACACATGCATCTCACCCTGCCCATGTCAGTGCCAGACCCAAACACACACACATGCACAGATCAACAGAGCAAAGTGCCACACACAACACTGCATGGACGAGCCACTGAACTGGCACATCACCTGCACCCTTCACAATGAATTGCAAATGCCCACAACTGCATTGATGATGTATCCTGCATTAAGTACATCGAACCCTAACCAATGCCATCCCCCTTCTTGTCCCCGACAGGGTCACATACAGACAGTGAGGATGCATCCCAGGCACCCCCTGCGCAGAAGAAGAAAAGGCCACAGCCCACCGAGGACACCCCTACGACATCAAGGGTAAAATGCGCAAGGCTCCATTTGCAGAGTTCCAAACATCGTTCAAGTGCCACTGCCAAGGCCACACCAGACCCAACAGCCTCACCTCATGAGGTTCACTCACCACCACCACTCACAGCCACCGAGGGACCACCCTCAGCCATTGCTAGTTCGGCAGGAGAGGCGGCAGCCACCGCACCATTAACTGATGTGGAGAAACCAACTGAATTCGAGCTGGGCATGCACACCCCAAGCCCACCCAGAACCCTCGAGCCATCACCCCATCACACACCTGGCTCCAACATCACTGGTGACGAGGCCATGGGATCATTCAGTAGCCCCCCGGTGCCTCCGTCTGTACACCTGCCAGCATCACAATGCACAGCAGCCACACCACCAGAGGCCGACACTGCCCTTGACCTGGCCAGCATCATCCAGCGGCAACAGGGTCTCACTGTGCTGGTTGGTCAGCATGTGGCGGAGGCTGCCCGTCTCAGGGCGGAGATTGGGGAGACATCCAGGCACTCCAGGGAGAGTATGGAGACCTGCACAGACAGGCTGTGTGGGGAGCTCATCAGAGTTCATGAGGTCCTCACACGCATTGCGGATGCAATGGACCGTCAATTTCCACCAGCACCAGGACAGTCTGCCACTTCTTCGTCCGCCAGTTCGCGGCAGACAAGCCCACTCCGATGCTCCGCACGCACCACCAGGCGCTCCTCCCGGCAGCCTCCAAATGCTGGATTAGGCAATGACCAATAGGGAGTGAATATCCATGCTTCCGCGTGCATGTCTGGATGCAAAAATTGTGGAAGACACATGAGGGACAGTTCTGGGGGCTGGGGGGTAGGGTGTGATGGGACAGTTGTGGGGGGTGGGGGATAGGGTGTGATGGGACAGTTGTGGGGGTGGGGGATAGGGTGGTGGGATGTTTGGGTACATGCACATTTTCCTGTTTGAGTTCATAAATACACTGGTGTTAGAGCAAAACACAGGCCTGGACTTCTTCATTGTGTATGTTTGATTTATTGACGCCAGGGTCCATTGTGAGCTAACATACAGACACCAGTGCACCACTAGCCATATCCATGTGACAGTACGAGAACTTGTTACTCAGAATATTTGGTTGATCAGATGCTGCCTCACAGCACGTCCCTCCTGGCCATCCCCTCTTGCATGACCTGCATCCCCTTCACCTCCATCCTCATCACCATAATCATCCTCATCAGGCGATTCTATTTCAACGTCAGGGGGCAGTGGCACATTCCGTCTGATACACATATTGTGCAGCATGACACATGCCATGGTGATCTTGGCCACCTTCTCATGGCCATACAGGAGAGCGCCACCAGACCTGCTGATGCACCTAAACCGTGACTTCAATAGGCCAAAAGTCTGCTCGATCACGATGCGGGTACGGGTATGTGCACGATTGTATTCCTCTTCGTGCCTGTTCTGTGGGTTCCGTAGAGGTGTGAGGAGCCACCTCTTCAGGGGATAGCCGGCGTCACCTATATGGGGGAAGGAATGGTGTCCTGTTACTGTTCACCTCAAGTGTGGCCTGTTCATTTAATTGTCTTACATCTGTATGTGCATTTGGACGATGGACTACAGGCTACACCCAGTTGGAGTATCTATCTCTCCCCCCCATGCACACCCAGTTGGAGTATCTATCTCTCCCCCCCACGCACACTGCCATGTGCTTGGCCTTCTACTCACCAAGTAGCCACGAACGCTGTCCCGTTTGTCGCTCCATGTAGCATGGGATAGTTGAGTTCCGCAGGACCATGGAATCATGGGTAGATCCGAGAGATCTGGCACATCAATGTGTGATTATCTTGTTGGCGTCACATACCATTTGGACATTGATGGAGTGGAATTGCTTCCTGTTTCGGTACACTACTTCATTGTGATGTGGGATGACCAATTCCACATGTGTACAGTCAATGGCCCCGATGCAACTTGGGATGCCTGCCAGTGAATAGAAACCGACTTTGGTGTTTGCAATCTCCTGGGCAGTCCGTGGCATGTATATGTGTTCGGGTGCATGCTTCAGGAGGGCATCGAGTACCTGGTTCAGTGTGCGTGAGAATACTGGTTGGAAGATGCCATGCATCTGCCCCACTGTATGCTGGTAGGTGCCTGTGGCCAGGAAGTGGAGCACAGTCACCACCTTCAGTAGAGGGGGGATGGCAGTTCTGATGTCTATGAGGCTCACAATGTTGTGGTGTATCATGTCCACGATGCTGGTGATGGTATCCCGGTCCAGACGGTACAGGGTGTGTATCTGCTCAGGTGTTAGGTTAAATGGACTGGCTCTGATCCTGGGAATTGGTGGGTGCCTTTGTGGTATTATTAGGTGCTGTGGTGGTGCTTGCTGCGCCTGCCTTGCCCTCCTCCTCCTCCTGCTTCTCCTCTGTGCTGCCTGTTGTTGTTGCAGCTGCGCTGCTATCAGGTCCTCCAGGCCATGTAATGCTGCTATTATTGGAACCATCTTGGTGTGGGAAGGGGTGTGGGAAGGGGTGTGGTGTGCTCCTTTTGAGCAGCCACAGTCTCCATTGCCTCCACCTGTGCTGATTGTGGCCACCTGTGGCAGGTGGTAACACTGCACAGTTATTATAACGGGTGGTTCGCGATGGCGGTATTAGCGCCATGCCGGTAAGGGGTTTTGGGGGCTTTACCATGCCGCTATTGGCATGTCCGCTCGCCTTCTGATGGTGTGCTATTAGCGGCATGGCATTATTTACGGGATGGAGGGTCGCGCGCCCGCGGACTGGCCTCTATTAGTGGCACCGTACTTAGCGGTGCCGCTAATAGCGGTGAGCCGGGTCGTAATTAGCATGGGGATTTAACGTTACCAGTATTCCATTACCGGTAATGTTAAATCCCTACTGCCTACCGTGTAATGAGGCCCAATGAGTATAATAAATGAATATTGCTTTCTGGGAATTAGAGTAAATGTACTGAAGTGTTCTGTGAACATGAAAGTCACTGCGTTTAGTAAGACCACTCTACATACTGGGACTTGGAGTAAAAGTCGAGAAGTGTTCTGTAAATGAGAAAGCCATTGAGTATAAAAGGTCAACATAGTATTTGGGACTTGGAGTGAAAATACAAAAGGTTCTGAAAAACAAGAAGGAAGCTAGCTAGATAGAGAGAAGTTAAAAAAGAAATTGAAAATATGGGAAACAGGAAGAGGCACAATACATGTTGGGCACTTTGCAATCCTATACACACCTGTGGATGAAGCAAATAACTGATCAAGCCTGAGGAATTGAGACCACAACCTCAATCATAAGTTCTTTTACCGTTCACCCACACAGCAATCTAATGATATCTATTAGGCATGGACACAGAGCTCAGAACCACATGTCTTTATCACATACACTGCTGGCTCTAACTGCCGCCACTTCCTTGCCCCTCTCTTTCCACTGCCCCGCACCCGTGCTCATAGACTCCCTCCCTGATCACGTGGTTCCAATTTTACCATCAGTTGCAACATCACAATCTCCCCCATTTTAGTTTGGACTATTAGGTGACCCTGAAAGCACTACATTTTACACCAAAACTATTGTCATTAACATAAGAGCTGCAAATATGGGCTTTGAATGAGGGTCTGTAATGGAGATGATATTTGAGGAGAGATACACAGTTGTAATCCCTCCCATTCCATGGCCCTAGCCAATGTAATCCTCATGGCTAATCAAACCCATTCCCACCCATTTGTGACCATTTCAGAACTCTTTGATTTTGTGTGAGCTCTTCCATGGACGCAGCCATCTTGGATGACTGTCTCTAAGGAAGCTCTCTGGAAGCAAGCAAGTCATCTTTGAATGGGATAGATACCATGGGAAAGATACAAATTAGTTAAGCTTCAGTTAAAGATTCATAATTTTTCAAACACATGATGTCAAATGTTATTGTAATTTCTTATTAGAATTTTAGTAAATAGATAAAATGATTTTAATATATACAAAATCATTAAAGAGACAACATACTAGATACATTAAGAAATTGAGTTATTTGCCTGGCAAAATGTGAAGTATTATTTTAGCTTTAATGGCTTCTTGATGAACACCAGCTGTGCGGCACATGCCATCAATGGGGCTGAAGAAGCCCATGGAGAGCCAGCTGCTCTTTGTTCCTGACCCGGTCACGCCCCGTCATTAATGGAAGTGGTGCCCGATTCCTCCTTAAGCTTCACTTACAAAGGCAAAGTCAGGATGGGAAGCAGCGGCCAGCGGAGAGAAGTTCGGGCTCAAAACCCCCACACACATTACACAAATGATAATGGCTTTTAAAGGCACTTTTAATGGGTCCTTGAAGCAGAGCTCATTTATCTCTCGTAGTTAATTTAGTCTGTGCTAAAGTCACGCTGTTATTGAAATCCATTTATCACCTGACGTTTTGTCTCCCTGCAAACATTCTGCCTCCCCTGCACTGTCTATAGTACACAGACCTTCTGACACTTCAAAGCAGTTAGAACAAATGAGCCAGTGGGCCTGCATCAGGAGGATTTGGGCAACTTGACTCAGATATATATGTTCATGCCTTGCTGCCTGTCACTTAGCGCGTTACAAAATTAAACTCCAAAAAGTGCTAAACAGGGTCCAAGAAGCATTTTATTTCTTTTCTACGAAGAATATGCTAATGAAGAAACATCAGAAGGAAGCAGGTTGTTTGTCAACTCTGAATTAATTTTCCATGTACCTGGGACGTGGTAATTAATCTTTCCTGTTTCTCGACGAGCAGGAACGCAGTAAATGCAGTCTGGCAATAGGTCTAAACACTGCTTTATGAGAAGTGAAAGAAAATGATGGGTCCTAACAAAGAAATGTTGTTTTTTTAAAGATAAAACAGCATGGAAAGTACTAAAATTAAAATGCCCAATGTTTATGGACGTATTTTATATACATCTCTGAGTGCACTGTGAGTTAAGGAACAGCTGTCCTTGTGGATACTTCAAAGGAACCATTAGAAGACAGATGTGCTTGTAAAGGAATATTTACAAGGCTGAATGAGGCAAACACCAGCTCCTCCACACCTTAAGAAAATCACCCTGCAGTGTGCTATGAAGAGGCAGCAAGTGGCCCTCTTCCTTGAAAAACATCTTCACATTCAATCCAGAAATGAAACGACTTTTCTCCCTGCTTTCTGCTATGTCAATCTCAGTTATGAGCCAAGCTTCCTTTCTTTGTGCAATCTATGTTTTCTATGCAAATATGGGAAGTGTTATGTCCTTAACTCATTCCATGCTAAGCAGGTACACAGGGTTTGGGTTTTAAATTTCATACACTACATTTCTGATGTGCACACCAAAAGACGTTTTTGACTGCTTCCGCAAAGAAAATCAACGATAAACAGCTGCAATTGGCAAATTCACCAATTTAGCGCAGTCCAGTCACCTGTATATAATATAACTTTCGTATGTGATAGGGAATGTTAATACACTTTTATTCTTGGAGACATATAATAAGGGCAATTGCATCGTAAGTTACACAACAAATAATAAACTGAATCTTTGAGGGAAAGATTTGAATATGGCTGAACATTATTGGATCAACCCAAATTCAAAGAAACATGGGGAACCTTTTTGGGATGTCCTGCAATGTGGAATTCAGGTGCTGGTTTAGTTTAAGACATGCTTTTTCGTCAATGTGCTTCTTTGTATGTGTTGCTAAATTGTGGCTTATTCATGTTTTTTGTTAGGTATTTGAGAAAGTATGCAATTCATAAATTGTTGCATTTCTTTCGCATTTAAGGTACATTTATGTTGGGACTGGATTGCTTTGGGTTTATGATAGTGGCTCGAGTCAGAAGTGTGAGAAACCAGGTGTGTCTCACCCGCTAGTCCCCAGGGATATCTTTCTCAGGTGGCCAGGGCACGGCCATCGCCTTTGGATCCAGGCCCTGGGGGTGGACTAGTGCGGGAGGATCACATGGGTGAGGTGCCTTCGGGGAGTGGGACAGCTGACGGCGAGACGCGGTATCTCCCCCTTACTCCATCCTATCAGGTAGGATACCTAGGAACTGTAACTCCCCCACCCCCTTACCTACACAAACACGTTCGCACAGACAGCCCATTCTGGGAGAAAACAGACTCATACCCGGGCATTGTACCTGACATGTCCCACTACTATGGTCAGGCAAAGTCAGGCAATTACTAATAACTCACACCTGACTTCCATTAAGCTTCCCCACATGGATAAAAAGTGGAGCACAAGAGCTCACTCGGAGCGAGGCAAAGCACACGAAGGGACAGCATTTTCCAGACAGCAGCTGAAGAAGGGGAAAAAAGCAGAACACCGAGAAGGGAGAGCAAGGAGGGAGATACCCTTGACCTTTCTGGTGAGAAATTGTTATTTTCCAGAAACCTTCAGATTAAAAGGCGTAAGGCCAGGAAACCAGACTGAAGAATCCTGCATTGTGTGTCAGAGATACCCGGGGCCCTCCTGCATGACTGGCCAAGTCAGGGAGGAGCAGCAGCCGCCGTCGTACGGTCCTTGGCTCCAGGATCAAAGCAGCGCCAGAGAAATCAACACAGCCGGTGAGTCTGGGGGACCGATTCAAGACGGGTCTGTATTGAAGTCAAGGTTGCAAGCGGCAACATTGTATGAAGAGCGCACGAGCGAAGAATATTAATACGTGTGATGAGAAATGCGAGTAAAGCTGAACAACTGATGAATGCTTGAACTTGAATAAGAATCAGATAAGGTACGAGACAAAGTAACAGAGTGGTCCGGCACCACGGGTGTCCTCAATCGAAGGTCTCTGTGTGATGTACCTAGACACGAAGTGGAAGAAACAGAAGCAATAAAGTGAAACTTATGGATGAAGTGAATCGAAGTGGTCCTGCAATGGTTTAAGAAAAATCTGTGTGACAGTCGAAAGTCTTTGAATTTTGATACCAAAGATAAACTAAAGAAAGTGAGATTATAAGGTCCGAACCCGATGAAGGGAGACCCGTGGTCTGAGCCCGATCGAGGGAGACCAATTGTGAACTTGTGTTTAAGGGGTCCGAGCCCGATCGAGGGAGACCCATGGTGAACAATAAACCAGAGAACTTGTGAATGTGAAAATCCTGATGAGAAAGGAACTTTGGTACTTGTTTGTTATGCCAGGCACTCTGCAATAAGAGACTTTCATTGGGAAAGAGACTTTGGTGCAGAAGGCCCAGATACCTATGTTTTGAACTGCATCCTCGTGGCAGAGAAATCAGAGTGTGTGCGAAGCTCGAGTGTGCCACCTTGTCCCGTGATGAAAACGTGGGGAAGGGAAGCCAACTGTTCAACTATCCTGACATATTGTTTCTTGAACACGTTTCTTTTGCATACATCGTTTTCCCACACCATTTGTATTTAGAAGTAAGGATTAACAATAGGTTTATTAGTATAGGCCCTTTTATTTTGACAGAGACTCCATTAGGACTGTGTTATTATTATTTGATGGTCGTAGCTTGCACCCATGCTTATATTTAGGGTTAGATAGGCGTTTAATCAACCCATTGAAGTTCAAAAAACACCCTTGAACTGTGATCACTTGTGTCTGTCTTCACTGTTTGATACCATGCCTTCCTTACAGGGGATAATTCACTATTTTTCACATTTGGGCCGATATTTATGAGTAGTTTGATCTGTTTGCCACACATAAGTCGAACCGGTTGCATTAAAGTACAAATTGAGAGAAATGGCTTTTGAGGAGGGACACACAGCTTGTAGGTGTTGTTTGGTTATTTGCACACCCATTGACTACTGATGGCCATGATAATCCCTATGGCCATTCCCACCCAGTTCCTGCCCCTCCCTACCCAAAACACCTCCTCATGTGAACTCTTGCTTTAACAAAGCCTTCCCATCAAACTGTGCACTCAAAGTGCCTGGCAGTGTGTTTTCAAAGCAGGCTTCAGAGAGTTAATGACTTAATTGCTGCTGTAAACCTGCCCTGCTACTGGTGTTATAAAAATGTCTTAACCAGGTCTGCCTTTACCACTTGATTTATAAGCACTATGCATGTCCTTCACTGAAGCCCTGTTTAAAACCAGCATTATCAAAGCCAAAAGTTGTGGCTTGTGTATGAATAACAGGCACTTGCCAGGCACTACTATTAGATGCCCAGGCACTAGCACCATTTTGCACCTGCTTCGTTCATAGATTTATAGGCCAGTCAGGATGGAGTTTTATTGGCACTATGTTGAGGCTTGGAAAGACAGAACTATTAGTTCTTTACTAGGGGGGGATTGGTGCTGTGTCCTGGAGCCCAAAGTGGTGAAGCTAGGTCGGTCCAAGATTGTAGTGTCACTCAGAGGTTGCAGCCCTGTATTTGGTTCTACACTTTGGGACAGATCTATCTTTTTTACTAGAAGATGCAGCTCTGAGTTGTGAATTGGGAGAGGGCACGTTCACTTTTGTCCTGGGAAAGGTTTACATTTTAGGGTCACCGCTAGGAAGATGTTTTTGGGCTTTGGTTTAGAAGTGAGTGTTAGTAAATTCTGGTTTGCAATTGTGTGTTATTTGGTTGTAGACTGGAATGGGCAAGCTACGTTTGGCGTTAGTGAATATGTTTTAAGGCTATGAGGAATAGGGTTGCCAAACCCACAAAAATTGTTTTTGATGGACATTTTTGATGTGGCGGTGCATCAGAATCAGTTTGTGGTCTGCACGGTTCCGTACCTCATCATCCTTCTTTCTCCACATACTCACTTTTATGGTAACATTAGTGTCAAAGACATTTTAACACATACACAGCACAAAAATAACAGAACTGTAGGACTGTTATGAATATAGGGCTCTGATCAGTTTGATTTCTTTCCAGGGCCTGAACCAGGATTTCTTTGGCCCTCTGTAGCAAAAGCCATGCAGCACCCCTAATTTGCAAATGTATTTCCATCATCAGAAGTGACATCACAGAAAATAACATTAAAATTAGTGTCATCATCCTTTGATATTCTTGGGCAGGGGGTTGAACCATAGACTCTCCAGATATTTTCAGCCAGGTCTCCCGTTATCCCTCACCTTTGACTATGCTGGCTAGGGCTTTTAGTAGTTGGAGAGCCACATGTTGCAGACCCCTGCTGTAGGGCATCATTTGCAGTGACATTAAAAGAAAAGAAGTGTCCATGCGCAAACTAAGAGAGAAATAACTTTGTGGGGGACCATAGAAGATGAAGACATAGAGATGTTACTTGCGGTTGCAGAGGGTGGACATGCTATTTCGAGGATATATGAGGTGTTGGTAGGAGGGGCCCCAAGAGCGGACCTGAAATGCAAAGAGAAATGGGAAGGAGATCTAGGCAGGCCCATAGAGGAGGGCAAATGGAAGAGAATTATGCAGTACCATAAGAAAGTCTCTAGGAATGCTAGACTACAATTGATACAGTTTTATATAACACAAAGAGCCTATTTCACACCAGCGGTCATTGCTACATTTAAAGGGGCAGGGATATAAGGTTGTCCCAGATGTAGAGAAGAGAACTCCGGACTTATACATATGTTCTGGGGATGCCGTTAGTGCAGGGGTTCTGGAACAAAGTGGCACACATGGCGACCAGAGGAGGGGTGGAACTAGACATCTGGACTCCTGAGGCTTGCATGCTGTGGAACTTCAGGAGAAGTGACAAAGACAAACCAATGAATAGATTAAAAGACTTGATGTACACCACGTCCAAACGGAGTATAGCTATGCAGTGGAAGGATTCCAGAGAACCGCATACACAGAGATGCTGGAGGGATCTACAGAGTTTGGTAGAAGCTGAAACGGGTGTGTGGGAGAAGGCAATGTCAGACCAGAATACAGACTCTCAGATGGGTATACAGCGATGGATTGTGCTCACAGTAACCTTATTTTCATGTAACAATGGACAGGAAATTATTAGAGGCTCGAGCGAAGAGGTGCAGCAGTGTGTTTAAACGATGTTTAACTTATGGCACCGGCGGATTGGGGTTGTTAGGGTTGGGGTAGATTAAGGGATAAATGTTATTGTTGTGTGATTAACACCCTGTGTAGGCGTATGTAATGTGCAGTTGGTTTCAAAATTAATAAAAATATATTTGTAAAAAAAATGGTGGTGTGCAATATACTGACTTGTGAAGTGCTAAATTTTTTCCAGAAGCTAGGTCTGCGCTCAAATACAACAGTAATAATAATATGTGAATGTCCTCTATACATGTAGCAACTCTAGTATAGCAAACCATGAGAGAGTATTTTTGTGTTTAATTAGAAATAGCTTCCCATTTGATCTCTTCTAAGGATCCCAGTTTTTGCAGGTAAGATGCAGTCAATGAGATTAAACCTTTGCTTCAGCTCATGTACTTTGATTAAGTGGTGAAACCTGTGCAGTTCCCTTAGGCAGCACTACACAAGATTAGGACTACAGGTGAAAGCAATAAATCCCCTTTGGTATCAGTTTGTACCACAAAGATTTAGTTGGTAGCTGTGGCTGAGCAGTCAGACTTATCTCAAGAGGGAGATGAGCAGTATTCAGGGTTTACACAATAGGCCCACTAGACTATGGAACAAGGAAACACTGACCAAAGCGTTGTATTTAAAAAGTAGATATATATTTATTTTATATACTTCTAATAAAACAAATGTATCACAGTCATCAAGCAAGTTAAATTAAGTCCAAGGAAAAATATACACACTCCCAAGTTAAATTGTAGACCAAGTGAACCAGAGTGAAAACTGAGCAAAACGGCACAGTGACAACTACACACAAAGAATCCTCTAACAATTCGTCACAAGGGAGGGAAGCACAAGTTATATAGAAACAGTTCCTTACACACCCTAGTAACACTTCACATCAGTTTGTCAACCAGCTTAAGCAAGGCAGTGCATCAGTATAAGCAGTACTTAAATGAAAAATGAGCAAAATGGCATTTCACAAGGTTTAAAAATGGGAAGGAAAGGGTAGTTGAACGAAATAGGTGCACCAACACAATTCTTAGTGAAAATCAATCTAAAGAAGGCAGATCTAATAAATGTGACCAGAGTCAGTAGGCCTGTGCCAGAGTCAGTGGTACAGGGCAAGGGCCCAGGAGCAAAAATGTTCTTGTAGCTGCAGTCAAGTCTTTGGTTTACGAAGTGGTAAAGGTGGATGCAGAATTTTAAAAGAACATATTAAGAGAGAGTGGCGGCCAACCCACAGGTAGGTAATGGATTTAAAACACCTTTAGTGCTACCGAGAAGAAAGGGCTGCCTGGCGCAACAATGTACCTTTAACTGAAGAAGTGGCTCCTGCGGTGGTAGTTGTTCCTGGTAGTTCCTGCAGTTTGGGTGATCCAGCAGAGGAAGAGAGGCTCTTGTCATGGAGGAAGGTTCGAGTTACTGCACTACCCAGGGATGAAACCAGCCGCGGTGCTGCCCGACGAATAAAAGCTATGCTCCTTTAAATCGCGGTCCGGGTGGACTGGTGCCTGGCTATCCGGCCTCTGAGTACTGGGTACGGGAGATTCGACCAAGGCAGGTCCGGGAAGGCGATTGGCAAACTGGTTGGCCGGATCAGCTCAAGGGAAGAAGGCTCTTGCAGGTGAAGATCTTCTCTCGTTGTTTGGAGAAAAGTGGTGAGACGCTGCAGCAGGGCTTCCCCAGTGGTTCAGTCGTTGCAGATGTCTTTGGCTTCCCTCCTCTTCGGCTCCTTAGTTCCAGTGGCGACGTCTTGCTCTTCCAGTCCTCAGGACCTTGCTTTTATGCAAAAAGATCCCCATTCATACAGCCTAGCTGTCACTCACACAGTGGAGTGGTCATCTTGGCGGGAGACCCTCCAGCCTATCAGGATAGAGTGCGACATGGGTGCTGAGGCAACCCTGTCCCTCCCACAAAATGGACCCACCCCAGACTCAGTGGCGCGGAAAGGAGGGCTTCTCGGTAGAAGCCCGCCAAAAGGACGAACAAAGGATCCCCGACCTGGGTTAGGAGTTTAGAGGAAGACACGAGAAAGAAGTTATATTAAAGTTATGGCAATAAAAACCTACCGTAGTAAAGTTAATATTAAAATACACCGGCGGTATGTTAGAGGCTGTCAGAAAAAGTGGAAGCCTCAAACAATGGGAAAATCCCATAGGAAAATATTTGCGGTCGAATATTTATGGTAGTGTATTGCTCTGCCCCGAAAAGTGCACGGAACAACCATAAATCACCAATGCAATTATAGAGCAAATACTTTGAAAAATAAACAGACAGACACAATAACTCACAACCACGCACTCTTTAGAAGATAATCAGCTCTTTACGGCTATTTATTCAAAGCTTACACGTACATAGAAATAACTCATAAAAATAACAAGGACATAGATCACAGAAGAAGTAAAGAAGTCAAAAAGAAATACATCACCGTGAGCATAACAAAATTCCTCATCTCGTCCAGAAGCGGCTGGAAGACCCCGGGAACAGCCAGGCCGAGAGCACCACAGCTCACAGGAAGGCCGGACGTAAGCGTCCTTCTCCGGCTGAAGTCTCACCTGACCACCTCCGGGTTTCCGCATATATACACACTCCACAAAGGGGAGTTAATTCTCGAACATTCTGGAAATTGCACTTGCGCAGTTGAGGAACAGCCGTCGGTTGCCAGCTGGGTCAATCGAGAGCTTCCCCCCAAGAAGCGCAGTGCCTCCCTTCTCTAAAAACATGCTCCATAGAGACCAGTAGCAAGCCATAACAACGTTAGCTTTCCCAGCAGAAATGGCCTTGACCGCATACCAGGTTTGGAAAAGCATGTTTGTCTCAGCACTGTGAATCTAACACTCAGCAAAATGTGTGCAGCATTTCACTGCGGTATGAAGTAAATATCCAACATGGCTCTGAGCGCTCCCAGAATGCATTGCGCACACGCGCCATTTTGGATGAAGCATAAATCAAGCATAACAGGTAGTAACCACTGCCACCAGCCAGAAACTTTTGAGAGAGGGTCTGTACGGTACCCTCTCGAAAATTAAAATAGGGGAAAAACTATTAACCCCTTCCAGTACCTCCATAGTAAGATGGGTTGTACTGGTTTAGTTCATAGGATTTGACTAGTAAAGTCAATGGGGACTTTACATGCCCTGGGAGACAGTAGTCAGTCCCTATGGGGTTGAGAAAGATCCCATAGGCATTAAACACAAGAATAGCCTAGAACACACATAGCAAAAATGCCTAAGAGTGTAAGAGTGGGAAAAAGAGTCTCACTCTTAGCAGGTAAAAAGAAACAAACCCTTCAAATTCAGCAAAGCTGCTGGGGGACTCTATAGGTAAGGGAAATTAGCCATAGAATGAGAATTCTCCCTAACACTCCCCCCCCCCCAGACTAAGGAACAGGAGGATCTAATCAACTCCTGGATGAGTCTCTTTCCTCTAGTCGGTTATAAACCTCCTAGAGAGACCATCAGCATTTTGGTGGTGACATCCTGACCTGTGATCAATGGTAAAATCAAAGCCTTGAAGGCAGATTGACCATTTTAGCAGTTTTGGGTTCTCCCCTTTCATTTGCATCAACCATCTCAAGCGTTGGTGGTCTGTTTGAATGATGAAAGTAGATCCATACAAGTATGGTCTAAACTTTTTCAAAGCCCACACAATGGCAAAACATTCTCTCTCAATAGTTGCCCACCTTGTCTCAGGTTCCTTCAGTTTCCTACTGATGAAGCAAATGGGGTGTTCCCTACTTTTCTCATCCAGTTGACTGAGTACTGCACCTATACCTGTATTGGAAGCATCTGTTTGTACCATGAAGGGTTGGTGGTAGTCAGGAGCTCTGAGAACTGGAGCTTGACAAAGGGCTTTCTTCAGGCTTTCAAAGGCCTGATTGTTCTCCTCATTCCATTTGATCTTTTTAGGGAATTTAGGAGAAGAGATTACATTCAGTGGAGAAGCTATGGATCCATAGTTCTCAATGAAATTCCTATAATACCCAGTGAGGCCTAGGAAGGCTCTCACCTGGGTTTCAGTAGAAGGGGTTGTCCAATTTTGCACAGCTTCAATCTTGCTGAGCAGAGGCCTTATTTCACCACCTCCTACCTCATGCCCAAGGTAGACCACTTTAATCTGACCAATTTGGCATTTACTTGCCTTTATGGTCAGATGGGCCTGTTCAAGAGCCTGCAAAACATATCCTATGTGGTCAACATGTTCTTTCCAAGTAGGGCTGAACACTGCAATGTCATCCAAGTATGCCATGCAGAAGTCCACCATCCCATTCAGAACCTGGTTAACCATCCTTTGGAATGTAGCTGGTGCATTATTTAATCCAAAAGGCATAACCTTAAACTGGTATAAGCCAACTGGGGTGGAGAATGCAGTTTTCTCCTTGGCATGGTCAGTCAGGGCTATTTGCCAATATCCTGGCGTGAGGTCAAATGTGCTGAGGAACTTGGCTGAACCAAGTCTATCTACCAGCTCATCTGTCCTTGGCAAAGGATGTGCATCAGTCTTAGTGACTGCATTTAGAGCTCTAGAGTCCATACAGAATCTCAACTCCTTGGATCCTGTCTTTGGTACTAACACAACTGGGCTAGACCATGGGCTAGTAGAGGGCTCTATTACCCCGAGATCAAGCATCTTGTTGACCTCTCCTTTGATGTGGGTTCTTACATTTTCTGACATCCTGTAGCCCCTGCTTTTGACAGGTAAACAGTCACCAATGTGCATATCATGCTGGCCCCAAGGGGTCAAGCCTGGTGCTAGAGAGAACAGGGAGGCACATTGATTCAACAAAACTTTGCACTCCTCCTGTTGCTCAGGTGTCAGATTAGAAGAGAGATTAACTCCTTCTATTTTCTCATCTAAAGGTTTGCCTCTGAGGAGGTCAGGTAGAGGTTCACTCACCTCCTCTTCTTGAGCTGAAGCTAGAAGCAAAGCTCCCAGTTCTGGTCTTGAGACATAAGCTTTTAGACGGTTGATGTGAAAGACTCTAGGAGCCTCCTTAGGATTGCCTAAGTCCACCAGATAATTCACCTCTCCAGTTTTTCCCACAACCTTGAAGGGTCCCATCCATTTGTCCTGCAAGGCCCTCTGCCTTGTTGGGACCATAACAAGAACCAGCTGGTCTTGAGCGAGCTCAACCATGTTGGCCTTCTGGTCATGCCAATGCTTGACCAGAGCCTGACCTGCTTTCAAGTTATCACTTGCCTCAGCCATCATGTGTGACATTCTCCATAGTCAGTGACTCTGACTGGCGTGGGGGAAGGAGCACTCTCCAACCCATCCTTGATCAGGGCCAATGGACCTCTGACCATATGGCCATAGAGACGTTCAAAGGGACAAAGGGACTGTAACCCACTTCCTCCTGAGGGACTTCTCTATATGCAAAGAGAAGGCATGGCAGTAGAAGATCCCACTTTTTCCTCTAAAGCTCCTATCATGCTCTTCATGGTTCTGTTAAACCTTTCCACCAATCCATTTGTCTGAGGGTGGTATGCTGTTGAGAACTTGTAGGTAACTCCACAGTTTTTCCACATGGCCTTCATGTAGTGGGACATAAAACTTGACCCCCTGTCAGATATTACCTCCTTAGGAAACCCAACCCTGGTAAAAATACCAAGGAGGGCCTTAGCCACAGCCAGAGCTGTAACAGTCCTCATAGGAATTGCTTCAGGGAACCTAGTAGCATGGTCTACTACAACAAGTATAAACCTGTTGCCTGACGAAGTTGGCAGATCAAGGGGACCAACAATGTCGATTCCTACCCTCTCAAATGGTACTCCCACCACAGGGAGAGGCACTAGAGGTGCCACGTTCTTGGAGCCACTTTTACAAGAGGTTTGGCAAGTGTGGCAACTCTTGCAATACTTATCTACCTCAGCCCCCATTTTAGGCCAATAAAAGTAGAGAGAAAGCCTTTCATTGGTCTTCTTGAAACTCAAGTGACCAGCCAAAGCTATCTCATGGGCTAGTTGCAAGAATTGGAGTCGGTTTGCTTGAGGCACTACAAGTCTTTTGTAGTCCCCAGGGAGTGACTCTGTTGGTTCACTATAGAAGAGGCCATCTTCCCACTGTAACCTATACTTCCCAGGCTCTTGCCCTTCAAGCTGAGAAGCTGCCTGGTGGCGAAGACCTTCAAGAGTTGGACATTCTCGTTGTCCCTTACTGAAGTCTGCCCTTTGGGGTCACCTTCTGCTAGTAAAGACTGCAGCTCAGGATGGTCCACAGGGTCAAGATCGCCAATGAGTTCCTGGCCTCCTACTAGATCTGAGTCCTCAGGCTCTAGTTCAACCACACAGGGTTGTACCTCTCTCTCAGCCTCAGCTGGAGGAGGAATCACAGGTGTGATTTTTGACAACTTAGGAGATTTCCTGGTTGGCAGCACTGGAGTGCCTTCTGCTAATTTCTTCTTGGAAGTCTTGGGTTTCCCCTTTGCTTCTGGTTGCTTGGAAATAGCAGTTAATAACTCCAGTGGAGTAGGAGTGATTTATTTTTCTATCATCTCCTCAGGAGAGCCCCTTAAAGTCCTCTCCCTTGCAGGTCTGGTAAACTCCTGTAATCTCTTAGTAGGAGGTCTGGGGGTACTTGACACTACTCCCAGGTCTTTCAGATCATTGCCCAATAGCACCCTTCCTGGTACTTCAGATTGTACACTCACAGGTATCCTGACAGTCATTTCATTGCACTGGATGAGAGCTGGTAATTGGGGAATCATCTTCACAGGCCCTCCAGCTAACTTGGTGAGGCGTTTGGGTGCCTTAGCAACATCCTCCACCTTGAAAAAAGATTCGTCCACCACAGTTATGCTGGCCCCAGTGTCTCTAATGGCAGGGGTCTCCTGACCATTGACTAGGACACTGTCTTTATAATACTTTTTAGTATTAGGAGGGATAGAATTATACACATCTAAATTATGTTGTTCCCACAACCCTAGAGATACTACAGATACACTAGCTGAGACTCCAATGGGATCTTCATCTAGCAGTTGAAAGTTTCCACTGGCCATATGTACTTCCTCCTCTGTAGCGAAGGCTAAGGAGACAGTGTGGACCCCTGAAGGTTTACCCTTACATTTGGGATCTCCTTTCACATGATCAGTAGAGCCACAAACATAACATTGTCCAAATGTCTTTATGAATGGTGGCTTGTTCTGATCCCCTTCTGGTCTGGGACTAGAAGGTATACTAGCCTGATTAGTTTTGACTTACCCTTAGAACGTTGTTTGGGGCCCTCTTTGGAATTGGAATTATTTGAATTCTCCTTGTTGTCTTTCTTTGGCTGCTTTCCTTCATCCTTTTTCTGAGTTACCCCTGAATCCTTGTGAGTAGCCATGTTGGCAACCCACAAGTCAGCAGCCTTAGCTAGCTTCTTAGAATCCAGTTCTTTTGAATCAGCCAAGTGCTGTCTGAGCTCAGGAGAGCAGGCATCATAGATAGACTCCATCATAACAAGATTTCTCATTCCTTCATAAGTGTTAACTCTATAACCCTTAATCCATCCCTCTAAGTTCTTCAAACACTCATTCACCCAAGAAGCCCAAGGGGTACTATCATGCTTTTTGAGGGTCCTAAATCTCTTAAGGTACTGGGAAGGAGTCTTCCCAAATCTAGCTATCAAAGCTAGTTTTACACATTCATAATCCATCCTATCCACCTCCCACAACTCCATTACCACATCAGATGCAACAGGGGGAGCCGAGAGAATAACCAGGGGGATGAACTGAGCCCATGATTATATTCAAACATAGCAAGCCAATCTAATACATCCAACTTAGGTTCATACATACCCACAATCTCTTTAGGTATCGGGGGGCTTTTTGGACTGGAAGATCTAGAGGATTCGGGGAGAGAAGCATTTTCCAAAGACAATGTCTTCATCTCAAGCTCATGGTTGAGCTCCATTTCTTTGAGCCTTACTTCTTGACGTCTCTGTTCAGTTTGGGCACTAATTCTTTTGAATTCAAGTTCAAGTCTCATTTTTTCTAGAGAGATACATTCAGGACTTAATGTGGGACCTGGTAAGGTTCCAGTTGCCATAGGTTGAGGCTTTTGAGCAGGTAGAGGGCCAGAGGGGGTGACATGGTTATCCTCCTTTTCCTCATCTGTTTCTACAATAACATCTTCAACATTATTTTCCTCAAGATTTGCTACATTTGCTGGAGTAGGGGGCACTACAGCACCACTATCCAGACTTTGATTCTCTAAAAGTCTATCAATCATTTCTAATTTCTTGCCTTTGACAGGAAGACCTTTCTGTCTACACAGATCCCTTAAATAATCAGCAGTATTAGTAAGGAGGGTCTCCTGGCTGTAACTTTCCATAATTTTGACTTTTGTTTAAAATAAACTTGTTGTGATAGTTAGCCTTGTGGTTATTTGAACCAAAGCACTAGCAGAACACTAAAATGTAAATCCAATACTTTTATCCTCGCCCTGTACACCAGTGTTAGGCAGAATCCTGTGCAGTTCCCTTAGGGAGCACTACACAAGATTAGGACTACAGGTGAGAGCAATAAATCCCCTTTGGTATCAGTCTGTACCACAAAGATTTAGTTGGTAGCTGTGGCTGAGCAGTCAGACTTATCTCAAGAGGGAGATGAGCAGTATTCAGGGTTTACACAATAGGCCCACTAGACTATGGAACAAGGAAACACAGACCAAAGCTTTATATTTAAAAAGTAGATATATATTTTATACACTTCTAATAAAACACATGTATCACAGTCATCAAGCAAGTTAAATTAAGTCAAAGGAAAAATATACACACTCCCAAGTTAAATTGTAGACCAAGTGAACCAGAGTGAAAACTGAGCAAAACGGCACAGTGACAACTACACACAAGGATCCTCTAACAATTCCTCACAAGGGAGGGAAGCACAAGTTATATAGAAACAGTTCCTTACACACACTAGTAACACTTCCCATCAGTTTGTCAACCAGCTTAAGCAAGGCAGTGCATCAGTATAAGCAGTACTTAAATGAAAACTGAGCAAAATGGCATTTCACAAGGTTTAACAATGGGAAGGAAAGGGCAGTTGAAAGAAATAGGTGCACCAACACAATTCTTAGTGAAAATCAATCTAAAGAAAGAAGATCTAACAAATGTGACCTGAGTCTGTAGGCCTGTGCCAGAGTCAGTGGTACAGGGCAAGGGCCCAGGAGCAAAAATGTTCTTGTAGCTGCAGTCAAGTCTTTGGTTAACGAAGTGGAAAAGGTGGATGCAGAAGTTGAAAAGACAATGTTAAGAGAGGGGCGGCCAACCCAACAGGTAGGTAAAGGATTTAAAACACCTTTAGTGCTACCGCGAAGAAAGGGCGGCCTGGCGGAACAATGTACCTTTAACTGTACTCAGAGAGGCACAGCTTCACCTCACTGATGAGGCCCAACAAGGCTGAAACACGTGTATGGGGTTGCTGTCGAAACTCTTGTTCAGAGAGGAATTGCCATAGCATTTCGGTGCTGGACTGCCCATGTGGGTGGGACAAAGACTGATATGCAAATGGATATTTCCCATATGTGAAAGGTACAGTGAGCAAAACGTGTGTGCTGCAAACTCTCATCTTAGAACAGGTTATCATGCCATGTTCTCTCTGGAGAGGAGCGCCTGCTACCTTTTGTGAAATTCCTTTAACCGAAGAAGTGGCTCCTGCGGTGGTGGTTGTTCCTGGTAGTTCCTGCAGTTCGGGTGATCCAGCAGAGGAAGAGAGGCTCTCGCCGTGGAGTAAGGTTCCAGTTACTGCACTACCCAGGGATGAAACCAGCCGCGGTGCTGCCTGACGAATAAAAGGTACGCTCCTTTAAATCGCGGTCCGGGTGGACTGGTGCCTGGCTATCCAGCCTCCGAGCACTGGGTACGTAAGATTCGACCAAGGCAGGTCTGGGAAGGCGATTGGCAAACTGGTTGGCCCCACCAGCTCAAGGGAAGAAGGCTCTTGCAGGTGAAGATCTTCTCTCGTTGTGTGAAGAAAAGTAGTGAGACGCTGCAGCAGGGCTTCACCGGTGGTTCAGTCGTTGCAGATGTCTTTGGCTTCTCTCCTCTTCAGCTCCTTAGTTCCAGTGGCGACGTCTTGCTCTTCCTGTCCTCAGGACCCTGCTTTCATGCAAAAAGATCCCCATTCATACAGCCTAGCTGTCACTCACACAGTGGAGTGGTCATCTTGGCTGGAGAGCCTCCAGCCTATCAGGATAGAGTGCGACATGGGTTGCTGAGGCAACCCTGTCTAGGGGTCCTACTCCCCCTCCCACAAAATGGACCCACCCCAGACTCAGTGGCGCCGAAAGGAGGGCTTCTCGGCAGAAGCCCGCCAAAAGGACGAACAAAGGATCCCCGACCTGGGTTAGGAGTTTAGAGGAAGACACGAGAAAGAAGTTATATTAAAGTTCTGGCAATAAAAATCTACCGGAGTAAAGTTAATTTTAAAATACACCGGCGGTATGTTAGAGGCTGTCAGAAAAAGTGGTAGCCTCGAACAATGGGAAAATCCCATAGGAACATATTTGCGGTCGAATATTTATGGTAGTAACCACTGCCACCAGCCAGAAACTTTTGAGAGAGGGTCTGTATGGTACCCACTCGAAAATGAACATAGGGGAAAAACTATTAACCCCTTCCAGTACCTCCATAGTAAGATGAGATGTACTGGTTTAGTTCATAGGATTTGACTAGTAAAGTCAATGGGGACTTTACATGCCCTGGGAGACAGTAGTCAGTCCCAGGGTATGGAGTCTATGTTTGGGGGTCGCTACAACACCCCTGTGTCACTGCACTGAGGGTACTGTGTAACACATGGGAATAAAGATGGTTCCTATGGAGTTGAGAAAGATCCCATAGGCATTAAACACAAAAATAGCCTAGAACACACATAGCAAAAATGCTTTAATAGTTGGAAAAAGGGTCTCACTCTTAGCAGGTAAAAAGAAACAAACCCTTAAAATCCAGCAAAGCTTCTGGGGGACTCTATAGGTAATGGGAATTAGCCATAGAATGAGAATTCTCCCTAACACTGCGGATTGTGCCAAATCTGCAATTTAAGCAGTTTAATCGCAAACCTTCAATACTGAACTATAGGTTTTCAGATATATGGTAAAAAAAACCTGAATAATCATTAGTCTACCAATGCCTTTAAAAGTACACAAATGACATAAGAAATTAACCTGAGAATTCAGAAATATCGAGAAAAAACTATCTAGCTTTGTTTTCCTCATCCTGAATGGAAAGTTATAATAGCCTGTAAAAGTGTGAACCTGAACCATTCTCACTGAGGTTTCAAAACTGTATTCACAGTGAAAGAAAACACAATGCAGTATGAGATCATCTGCTTCATTATTATGATATGATATGGCATTTATAACACGCCTGTACACAAGTGTTTCTAGGCGCAACAAGACAAGGAGGGGGAAACATAGGGAGGACAAAACCACGATCTTACTAGGCCCTGTGTCATTCAGATCACGCAAGTGCAGGGAAATTAAAGGGGAGTAGTGTTGAAGGGAGTGGGGGGAGGGAGAAGTGCAGGTAAATCAAAAGTGCAGCCAGCGTGTGGCTAAGTGCAGGTAACTCAAAAAGTGCAGCCAACGGGTGGCTCATAAGTGCAGAGTCAAGGGACTGTAGGGTTGCAGAAAGTGCTAGGGGAGCCGAGAGGCAGTGCGAAGTGCAACTGGACATGCAGGAGCCTGGGCCCAAGTTCAGAGGGTAGCCAGGTGACCAGTGCTATGAGCATCCAGGACATCAGCAGGGAAGAGGAAGAGAGAAAGCGGAAGCAAAGAGAAAGGTCGAATTGCTTCCAGAACTGGAGGTGGTTCTGCTCAAGTTTGAGAGAGGCAGGGAGGCTGTTCCAGAGGGAAGCCCCAGATGAAGATAGAGAACTGCCCCCAACTCTCTGCTTGAAAATGCGACCGACCCTCAGAGAGTTGGAGGTGGATGAGAGGAGAGTTCGAGAAGGGAGATGTTTAGGAATAGAGCCAATGAAGAGATTTCAGAGCTGGAGAGATACAATCCTGGGGTTGAGGCCAAGGATATGTCTTTCACTTTGCAGCATTATGCTCCCCACCCAATTATTTGCAGCACTTTAGGCACAATAGTCGTCCCTCTCCACCCCCTCCCCTAAGCATGGGGTGCCTTTGCCATCAAAATCTAATCCAGTGATAGTCACTTTTTTTATATGGAACCCTCCTGTCCCTTGAGTAAAAATGTTTTAGCTTTTTTATATCTATTAGGGATTTGCCAGGCGTAGATGCCCTGTACGCGCACCATTTTCTCACTTGCTAGCATCAATGGGCAGTTAATACCACTACGACAGTGCCTTTCCCATGTCTACACAAAGCCTGAGCCGTTGTTTAAACAACTTGTCAGTTCTCAGTCCCTCTGAGGCCTGCCAGGACAACTCACCTGGCCTCGATCAGGAACAAGTCCAGCCGGGGAGTCAGCCAGCTCTTCACTGGATTCTTCTCCATCGCCGTCGTGTGGGGCATCCCACCTCTCCGGATCTGAATCTTTGTCATGGGATCTTCGCATGATGATCCCCAGCATCCTTTTGAAATGCGAAGAGTCTTGAGTCACACTTCTTCATTTTCCCCCTGCAGTGATGAATGACCCCTTTACTTTGGTAACAGCCAGCTGAGCACTGTCGACCATGGCTGTGTGTTTGTGAGTCCAGGGTTGTCGTATTACCACAATGTCCCCAGGCAGTATGTGACTTTCACGTGCCTTACGTGTGACATCAGCACATTTCCTCATGTTCTCCTTGGGCTGTGTATCTTGCTCACACATTTCTTTGTCCTCCGCATAAACTTCTTCCGGGACCATCATATGGGGTAGCCCTGTCCTAATGTTGCGGCCAAACATGACCTCCGTGGGTGCATTCCCTGTAGTGCTGTGAGGGCTGTTGCGATAATCTCTCAGCAGTTGATAGAGTATCTTCTCAACTGGCTCTCCAGTCAGATGGGCAATCTGGCAGTTTTGCTTGATGTTGCTTATGAAATGTTCCAATGTTCCATTTGCTTGTGGCCACAAAGGTGTGATCCGTCTGTGCTTGAACCCCATGTACTCGGCAAAGGTTTTGAAGTCTGGCCCTGTGGAAATGGGGCCATTATCTTATTTGACTACTCTTGGGACCCTGTAGGCAGTGAACGTCCTATCTAACACCGGTATGGTGTGATACGCAGCTATCGAGCTCACTTAGATTTCCGGGAAACGGGAGTACTCATCCATTGCAACTAGTATGTAGTCCCCACCTTCAATGGGACCAAATAAGTCAATTGCAATCTCACCCCACACCTCTTCTGGAAAGTCTGTCATGATCAGGAGTTCAGGTCTTGTGTGGGGGTTGATAACCGCACAGGTGGGGCAGTTCTTGAGGAGCACTTACACTTGCGCATCCAGTTGGGGAAACCACACCTTTTGCCTTAGCATTCTTTTTGTGGACACTATTCCTGGGTGGCCTTCATGTGCCACCTCTTATATTCTTCTTTGCAGGGCCTGGGGAATGACAATCTTGTTTCCCTTTAGTAGTATGCCGTCTTCTGATCTGGTTAGTTCCTCCTTGACCAATGTCAGACTTTCAATGTTTGGTTGTATTTTTCCAGCCTGACGCCTTCCCCTGCCATTTTGGCCTGCTTCCACCAGCCTGATTCATTGCACCTCATGATGACCTGGAGGGCTTGGTCATTCTCTGTCTCTTGCATGATGTGTGATAGGTTGATGCCCTTTGGTACAGCCGCCTGGACTATGTAGTGTATATATTGATCCACGACCAAGGAACTCGAGGCAGCGGATGCCTTGGGGTGATGGGATAGAAAGTCTGCAGGGTTTTGTTCTTTTCTTGGCCGATGTATGATCCTGAAGCTGTAGGCCCATCTTGCAATCCTGGGAGGTATTTTTGCCTGTGGGCTTCCGTAGAAGAATAACGGTGCCTGGTGGTCCGTGACCACGGTGAACGGCTTACCATAGAGAGACAAGTGTAAGTGTTTGCAGGCCCAAACTACTTCCAGTCCCTCTTTTTCGGCATGCAAATAGGGTTGTTCCATTTTTGAAAGGTCCTGCTGGCCGGCTGGGTCAATTTGTGTTAGTATTGTGTTGAGTTTCACAGAGCTGGCATCAATAACGAGTTCCATCTCCCACGCACGCAGCGTTGAAGTATTCCATGTTCTTGTCAGATGCAATGCACTGACAAATTGTTTCAAAAGCTTGCTGGCAGGAGTCAGACTACACAAATGGTATATGATGTTTCGTGAGGGCTTTCAGCGGTTCACTCACCGACGCAAAGTCTTGAATATAACAAATGCAGTAGTTGGCAAGCCCCAAGAATGATTGCAGGTCCGATATATTTGCCGTAGGTTCTGCATTGTTGAGTGCAGCTATCTTCTCTGGGTCTGAGGTCATGCCCGGGCCGAAAACACATGTCCAAAAAAACAAAGGGTGCCTTTTCTGAATTGGCATTTTTCCCTATTGAGCAAGAGGTGGGCTGTTTCCAACGTCATGCCTACTCTCACCAGTGTGTTGTCATGTTGCTCTTGGTCTTTCCCAAATACCAGTATATCGTCACTATAATTGAGGCAGTTGGGAATATGCTTGATGATGTTGTATTTCGGCTTGGAAAACCTCTGCAGCCGACGATACACAATATATCTGTAGGCACATGTGAGTTACAAAAGTTGTTATGTACCTGGACTCTTCATTCAATTCCAACTGGTGGTAGCCTTTATTTAAACCCAGTTTAGAAAATACTGTTGCCCCATTTAGCAAATGGATCATGCCGGATATCCGCGGGACTTGGTGCCGTTCCCTCATAATGGCCTCGTTTGGGCAGCGCATGTTTATACATAATCTGTTTATACATAATCTGATGTTGTGCAAGTCTTTCTTACAGACCGGAACAATTGGTGATACCGCCGGCTCGATAATGCCCTGCTCAAGTAACTTGTCTAGTTCTTCTTCTACCATGCCATTGTATGTACACGTGGATGCCGCGGTAGGGTTGAGCCACTGAACGTGCCTCTAGATTTGTTGGTACTTCAGCTTGTCCAGACCTTTCAAGAGCGTCGATTCTCCCTAGGAGTCAATGAGGCGGTAAAGCATGTGGATCAGCCGCATTTCTTTTTTTTCTTTTACAAACTTTCTTTTATTTTCAACTCAAGAGCACAGTTACGTTCGCATTTATGACAACAAATATAGCAATTTGAACCATTTCTTTACAATTTTCAATACATTCAAATGTAGGCTCTTGGATGTAACTGTTAACTTGTCCAACTCCCCCCCATCTTCTCTGATGATCTTGGCATTGTTCGGTTAGTAAAGTGCATTTGTACAGTTAGGTGCAATGCAAGGTTCAAGTTATTTATACCAATCTTGCTTGATCACAGGATAGAAATGTTTGCGAAGAATTCTGGGTTTAAAGTACATTTATTCCCTATCATCAGTAAACTCATGTAGGGGCATCCGTGTGTTCAAGTATTTGGGATATGAGCCATATGCCAGCGCTTTCACCTTCTCCATGGCCACGACCCCCCCATAGCTTTACCCACCACATGGCCACCACCGCCCCTGTTTATTCTTTCACATGTGTGCTAGGTTGATTCTGGCTGCACTCAACATGTGAGTTATATGCATGGCTCTGTTCCCAGTACTTGCATAACTGCCTTCCACAGTTTCCCCAGTAGTACCACCAGTGGATCCATGGGTAGTTGCACCCCCACCACTTCTTTGATTTTGATGTGACTCAGGATTTCTTTCCAGTATGTCTGTGCTAGCGGGCAGACCCACCACATACGGATCAAGTTTCCAGTGCCTCCACAGCCCAGCCAACAGAGTGAGGAGTAGCTTGGTGTAATGGAGTGTATGCGTTGTGGGGTCATGTACCATCTTAGATACAGTTTTTAGGCTGCTTCTTTAATTGAAACACATTTAGAACTTTTCGCGGCCCGCTGCCATATTTGTTCCCAAGACTCTAGTGATACCGGTTTTCCCACATCTTCCTCCCATTTCTTCATGTGTGGTAGGGTTTCTTCTGGGTTCACCCCACTAAGTAATCGATATAATCTTGATACCCTCTTCTCCAGTGCCCCTTCCTTAATTGAGAGTTCCAACCCCACCAGGTCCCGGGATGCTCGCTCTTTCACCTTGGTGTTCGTGATCCAATGCCTGATTTGGGTATAATGATATAGTTTGGTCTCCGGAATCAGAAATTTCCCTTTTCACCCTTCAAACGTCATGGGTGTCCCCTCTGAGTAAAAGTCTCCCAATGTCAGTGTTCGCCCTCCCTCCCAACGGCACCAGAAATGGGGCTGCATGCCTGGTGTAAAATCTGGGTTGTGGGCCATTGGCGTCAGTGGGCCTCCTCCAATCTTTATCTTCTTACCTCGCAATTCCTTGTCCCAGTACCACAGAGTGGCTTTAGTCATTTCCAAGAGTGTCCCCCCTCCCCCTCTATGTCTCACCGCCAGGAAACTCAGACATTGCAGCAGAATCCTTGTTGCTTCTTTTTCCAGACTTACCCATCGATTCTGATTCTTCGGAGAGACCCATTGTAGCATTGGTGCCACTTGTGCTGCCACAGGTATCTGCGGAATTCTGGTACCTCCAAACCCCCAATAGCCTGTGGCCAAAAAAGATCCTTCCTTGGGACCCTGGGTTTCTTCCCTTTCCAAATGAAGGTCATAATTTCTTTTTGTAGGTTCTTGACAGCTGGGTCTGGGAACCGCAGCAGGAGTGCTCCCATTACATATAAAAATCTGGGGAGAAGGGACATCTTGATGGCTGTTATACGTGCTGACCAAGACAGTTCCTGCATATTCCATCTTTTGAGGTCTTTTATCAAGGCTTTCAACAAACCCGGGATGTTTGCCCCATATAATCTCTCAGTTAAATGTATTCCTAGATAAGCAATGGACTTCCGTTCCAATTTTAGTGGATATCGACTCTCCCATTCGGTCACCCGCCCTGGCTCTTCGGTGATATTGAGTGCCTTAGTTTTAGGGTAATTGATATGAAACCCCGAAACTCCTGCAAATTCGTCTAGTCATTTAATGGCCTGGTGAAGTGAATGGGCTGTGTCTTTTAGGAACATTAGGATGTCATTTGCATAAAGGGCTATTTTCTGGGATCCGCATGACCCCACTTTTACCCCTTGTATACCTTGTGCTGACTGGGCCATTTGCGCCAAGGGCTCCATGGCCATGGCAAAAATCAACGGGCAGAGCGGACATCCCTGTCTAGTCCCTTTGCGAATTGATATGCTGTCTGTGAGCTGTTCCGTTAATCAATAGCCTTGTGGATGGATTCCTATAATTGACCAAGACCATGCGGGTAAAGCCAGGCCCAGCCCCAATCTAGGCTATGCGCCAGAATGGTGGAGTAAATCTTTGCATCCCCATTTAACAATGCAATAGGGCGATAGCTTCCGCATTCGGTTGGGTTCCTTCCCGGTTTTAGCAGAAGCACTGTGGTAGCAGGACCCATGTCCCCGTAACACTCCCAGTATCCCTTATGTAATTAAAGAGGTTTGTTAATGGGCCTGCCAAGATACTCTGGAACGTTTTATAGTATGCATTGCAGAGGCCATCTGGCCCCGGGGATTTATTCCCTTTCAAGCTTTTGATAATGCCTCGTACCCCCTCCTCCGATATTGGTGCTTCCAACATTTGCCTATCCTCCTCTGTGATTTGCGGAACCTCCACCTGCCCCAGGAATTTTTCTTGTGCCTCCCTTTGTAGGCTATCTCCTTGCAGGTTGTTTGAGTAATATGTGTGCAAGATCTCAGATATTCCTCTTTCCCCCCTTTTCATACCTTCCCCTGGGTGTTTGACTTGAATGATACGGTTGCAGACTTTCTGTTTCTGTAGTTTTGCCGCTAAGACCTTATGTCCTATAATGGGCCTCAGCATTGTTCACTTTTATTTCTAGTTCCTGCCTCTCCCTCTCTTTCCTCTTCAGGAAGTTTGCAGTGTGCGCAATAAATTTGCCTCGCACCACCGCCTTGCTTGCATCCCATATAGTACCCCAGTTCACCCCGGCAGTGGTATTTTCTTTGAAGTAATTCCTTAATACCCCCTCGATGACTGCTCTAAGGGCTTGGTCCTTTAGGAGTAGTTCGTTTAAGCGCCATGGTTTGCGGGTTTTCAAGAGCGGGGTCTGCATCTCCATTGTCAAGGAAACCGGAGCATGGTCCAATATGCATTGTACCCCTATGTCCAACCCTGTGACTTGTGGGATAGCTGTATCCGAAACCAGGTTCATATCGATCCTGGAGAAACCTTTATGCACAGCCGAGAAATGGGTATAAGCTTTTTCCTGGGGCCGAAAGAACCGCCAAGTCTCTATTAGATGTAAGTCCCTAAGGAACTGCGCCAAAGCTGGTTTATGCGCATTGTCCTTGGAGGTTGCGGGGAGAGTTTTGTCCATTGGGGCGTCCATCACACAGTTGAAATCCACTGAGTTTTGTATTTCAGAGAGCCTTTTCATGATTGATCTCCTTTTTATCAGAGTTCAGCCCTTGCACATTTAACGTAACAAATGTTAAATCAGCCATGCTTCGAACTGTGTTGCATACCTTCTAACCAGCTTCCATACCTGCCAAGACCTTTGACCTTAACCCTGACTCTATATGAGTCAACAACCCTAGTTTTCCCCCCTTCAGAAACTTGTAATATTCCTTTGAACTTCGACCATAACTCCCACTATGATCCATCACAGTGGCTCACCGGGTTTAGTCTCCCTGGGAAAATTGGGATCTGCACCCCTAGACACCACCCCCCCCCCGGCCTCCACCTGCTAAAGTATTTTACCTATATGCTTCACCCCTAGGTGTATGTCCTGGCAGATTTAACCGCTGTTGTCATCCAACCCCCTTTCATATATCCACCTGCTTCCCAACGAGACCTCTGTAGTTTTAATTATCGAGGGACATAGACCTCAATTTCCTCCATCCTTAATTCCCTTATGTAGGGCCAGTCGCTTTAGTCTCTTTGTTGCGGCCTTTCGGGCAATACCGCGCTGGTTTCCAACGCTCTCCCATTGTGTCATTTCCATCCCTTTGGTGCCCGGAGGGGTTTCTGTCCGCATCATCGCCTTCGCTCCCTTCCTTTCTCATCAGATCATCCATTTTTTCTTCCTTTGTGATCGTATAACGCTGCCCTTTCCATTCAAACCTGAGTCCAGTTGGGAACACCCAGCAATATCTAACCTTTCTGGTTTTCAGCCAGTCTGTGACCACTCTTAGGCGCTTCCTTTTTTGTAAAGTAGCTTGTGCTATATCTTGGTAAAGCTAGATAGATGCCGACTGGAAGCGGATAATTTCGGTTCTGCGGGCCACCCACATGATGTCTTCCTTTAGTTGAAATAGGTGTACTCGAGTGAGCACGTCTGGAGTCAGGTTTTTGTTGATCTGGTATGTAGAGTTTACCCTATGTGTCCGGTCCAGGAAATGTCTCTCTTTTCCAGGATATCCCGGAATAGTTGTACCACGGTTTGTTGCAGCTTGGAGTCCCGGGTTGATTTAGGGATCCCCCGGATCCGTATATTATTTCGCCTGGACCTATTTTCAGCATTCTCCTGTCTGTTCTGGACCCATTCCATTTGCTGTTCTAACGTCTGGACTCTCTTGGTCAGCTCATCCTGTTCTTGTCCTTGTTCAGCCACTGTAGATTCCACCTCATCTATTCTTCTCTCCACCGCCATAACCCATTTGTTGAGGTCTGCTATTGACCTAGCCAGATCTGAGGCGCTATCCTTAATGTCCTTTTTTAGTTCCTGTAACATTGTCAGTAGGTCTGATTTGCGTAATGGTGGGTCTTCCTGCGTTGACATATCCTCTAGGGGGGAGAGTGGACCTGGGCAGCTGTTTGTTGCTGGCTACGTTTATTGGTTTCTTTATTGGTTTCTGCGGCCTGCATGAGTGTTTTGATGTCCCCAGATGTCGACCCCTTCTGTTTTGTGCCTTGTTTGGCCATTTTCTGTTCACTGAATGGTATGAGAGACCGCAGCGCCGCTCCTGGTTCCCACTATCAGACCACCTCCGCTCTCTGCCCCCAGTTAATGCAGGTCTTACATATATCTTTGGCGTGGTGAGTATTTGCCCCTGGCCCGGGCCACTGTGCCTCCAGGAGCTAGTCTATGCTTCTGAGTGGCTGCGTCCGCTTGCTTTATTATTCGTGAGGGAGGCTTTCTGGCCAGAACATGTTTATTGGCCAGTTGGCCTCTTCTCGGAGTAGCTGCCTTTTATTTACTCTCAATGTGAGGGCTAGGGTCCGTTGGTTGCCTATCGCTGGGTATGAAGACGGTTGTTGCCCCTCATCGCCCACTCCAGGGATTCTGGCTGCTGGCTGCTTGTGCAACATATCCGTTCACTAGTGATTAGGCAGGGCTTTCTGCTGCATGCAACATAGCATTGCTTAAGGTGGTGGTTCTTCCACTGCTTGTGTGGTACTCTGTCTTTGAGGTGCTTGACCTGTCACCGTGTCCCATGAATCAGGGACTTTGCTGTTGCTAATAACGATGGCTTGTGTTGTCGAGGCTGCAGCCTTTATTTCATTTCCGGCCTCGCTCCCTCATTTGGCTACAGCCGCACCATGTCTTACATAGAGCCCAGGCTACTCCCCCAGGCCTCCCTTTCTGCCGTGCTCGCACTTCCACCCATTCAGCCACCCCTAGACTCCTTACTACAGGTGATGGATCTCCAACTCCCGCTCTGTGGATGCTGTCCCGGGCCCCTCCTCTCCACGTTTCTCCCTGTGTTGGGGAAGGTGCCTCCTGCAGTGGCAGTTTCACCTGCCGGTGAGGGTGGGACATCCCACAGGTCCAGCCTCTGGTGCTGGCACATCGCCATCCCTGCTGGCTTGTATTCCACCTGGAGGGAGTTGTTGCTGTAAGGTGCCCCAGCGCTCCCACCGTCCATGCCTCCCAACGACTTGACGACTGCCCCTCGCTGCGCTCCACCTCTGCCCGGCATCCTCGATTCAGCTTCTCCCCGCCGTCTCACCCATGTCAGGTGGGCCCTGGGGGGGTGGGCCCTCCAACACAACAAATCTCTCGGGATCCTGGGTCCTTGTAGATGCAGTTCTGCAGGATGGTTTCATCTGCGGCTGAGGCCGCGATCGCATGCCACAAGGGGGCCTTTGTGCCTCTTCCTTGTTATCCGTTACTCCGCTTCATGGGCTCACTCCATCTGGTCTTCGTTGTGCCTCAGCCGCCATTTTAGCGGGGTTCCGAGCCGTGCTGTGAAACCGACCAGATCTCTGCCGAAAAAGCCCATTGACGGTCCAAATTCACTGGGGCGATACTCTCAGCTTTCTTGTGTATGTAGGTCTCATTTCTAGGAGAATCGGGCTGTTTGCAAGGGGATTTAGGCCTCGAGGCGGGGAAGAAGTACGAAGCTTACCGAGGAGGCATCCGTACGTGTCCTTGGCTGGCCACGCCCCCGATCAGCCCCATTTCTAAGGCAGCTTTATAGTTTAAGATGCACCCACTGTCTGTGGTGGCCTCCAATACGTGCATGGGAATTGTTTTTGATTGAGTCTTGTATTTGCAGGGTACCATGAAGTATCCCTTGTATGGCAAAGGGGTCTTTGACCCATACAGGTAGATGTTTACCTCTGGTGGCCTTAAATACAGGGCATGTGGCAAATTGTCATAGACTTACTCGATAACTACATTTTCCATTGCTCCTGTGTCGACTAAGAATTCGGCTGGCTTGTCGTTTACTTGGAACAGCAGTAAGGGCCTCTGTTCCTTTGCTGTGGGATTCCCTAGAGGGCAGCGATATCCTCTCTTTCTTGGTTCTTCATATGAATGTTCTTTCTTTCTTGGCTCTTCCGCCGATGATTGGCTGGACCCACTATCTGTGTGGGATTGCTCTACCAGATAGCAGACGTATCGTTTAGGTGTTCTCTTGGCTCTTGAGGTGGACGGCCCAGTAGCCCGCTATTCGGTTGGTGTTCTGTCATGTGTTCTCCCATACGCTCCCTGTGTCTTCGCGGAGGCAGTTCATGGTACTGATGCATCCCTGTTGGAGGTCCCTGGGGGTTCTCTCTCACGCGTGACATCATACCGCCACTCCCTTCACCTTGTGATTGACTGTGGTAAATGCGCAGATAGCCTTGAAGTGGTTGTCTCCTCCACACGCTGAACATTATTGACCTAGAGTTGGGCATGTGCCATCATGGGGAAACTCATATCCTCATCAGTAGCAGAAAGGTTCCCTGTTGCCTTTCTGTGTCAGCATGGTTTCCATTTTGTTAATGACCTCAGACTGCCCAGTGGCGACTTTCACATTGCCCATGACCTCTACCTGCAAGGGTAATGCCACGTCTGATCGTGCTAGGTGCAGGATTTCGTCCGGCGAGTGTGGTTTTTGAAGCAACCTTTTCCTGAAATCAGCAAATTCATATCCAGCAAAGATTTTAAACCACAGTGCCTCTTCGTTAGAATAGTTGTTAAAGTCACAATGTTTGAGATGGATGCGGTGGCACATTACGAAGGCGTCCATTGAGTCCCCTTTGGTGTGTTTGGTCATGTGGAATATGTGACGTTCATAATCCACACTGGTATGTGATATGAAATATTCTGACAGGGCAGTTCTTAAATCCAAATAGGTGTCAGTTGATCCTGCCGGGAACTCATCCGTTATGTCATGTACATTTGGACCCGCAGCCAGCGTCAGGAGGCTGTGCTTTTTCTCCTCCTCTGGGAGACCTATAGCCTTAAAGTAGCATGGTGAGCTTATCTTGCAGTCACAAGTGCAGATCCCCAGGTGGTGTGACAGGCACCATCAGGTTTTCTTGATCAGGCATGGTGACTTTGCGCTCACTTCAGCTGAGGGCAGTAGAGTCTTGCTTCTGCTAACTTTTGTTAAATGCTATCAAGTCTCCTTGCGGCACTGGTGGCTTGTGTGCCTCAGTGCTATTTATCAGTATGGATTCATTTGGGGAGACATCTGAGGACTTCCTGCACGTATAGTTTATTAGGTCTCTTGTCACCTTGGGATAGTAGTTTTTCGTTTTCTTTTCTGGGTCACTTTGATCGTATTCCCCACTGGTTCCCATTTTAACTTCAGTTGCAACATCACAGTTCCAAGGCTAGAAAATATTCTTTGGGACGAGAGTACTAGGAAGGAGGGGGGAACTTCTTGACACTCTCCCGGAAATTCTAGGATATGGAGAAAATAACTATGATGATGGTTAAAGAAGTAACCCACAGCGCCCTTCAAAAAGAATAGCGGAGGGAAGAGTTCTGCGACTGGGTAACAAAGACTATAAAATAATGAAGAAACGTCATACAGATAACAAACTTTAATGAGAATACAGATCTAGACCTGTTTTGAAATACAAATCTGTCACGTTGACGTCTCCGTGACGTTGGGGGAGGGCGGAGGGAAGAGAAGGGAAGTGACGCATAGGGGGGCGGGATCGGGGAGTTCGAGAAGGAAGGGAAATAAAGAGGACGTTCATTACAGAGCTCCGTGTCTGCCTTTTCATTCCTGCGACATCGCAGGCCCTCTGTGCGCCCAGGGTCACTACACTGGCGATGAGGATGGGATCGGTGGCACGGCAGCACCCAACGAAGCTGCTGTAGCCCGCCCACGGACCCCACGAAAAGGCCCAAAGAACGCTGGACCAATACGCGGCTCGGGCCGCGGCGGTGAAAACACGTGGGGAGCGAGAAGACCTCGCAGAACAACCAACGGGTGAGCCCACAGAACACGTGCTTTCCCGGCTGCAGCTACGGGCGCCGGCAGCACGAGCGCACGTGCGCTGAGCACGCAGCTGTGGCATACATCGCCTGCGTGCCTCGGAGGCCCTCACATCCCACGGCAAGGGACACGGCGAGGGAGGCACTCATTGCACGCGCCCTGCAGGGCCAGGGAACATCACAGTCCAGCAGCCCAGACCAACGGGCCCACCAAGACCCCAACAGCAGGGGGCACTAGAACCCGGGGAGGGGCAAGACCAACGGATGGTGCTTGTGCCAAATTGGCGGCCATCCCTCACGGACCAGTGAAGAGATTAACCACAGGAGGAGGCGAGTAACCGCCACCAGAGACCCGCAAGGAAATGTTATCAGCACGCAACACCCTCAGCGCCATGTCAGGCCAAGATGGTGGGCAAGGAGGACAACCGCAGGCAAATGCGCAGCCGGTTCCAGGCGTGCCAGCGACGGACCACATACCTTACCAGCTGCCGGACAGGCTGGCCGCCCAGATGCCGGGGGCATTTGACGTGACGGACACCAGCAACATGGGTCCGAGATGGACCAAATGGATCAGAGACTTTGACCTATACATGGGGGCTACAGGACCTATTGCCGATTCAAGACAGGTATGCCTACTCAAACTAGCTGTAGGATCTGCCACCCGAGACATAATTGATGAAATGCCCCAAGACTCGATTGACTCAATTCAAGACCTTAAAGAGGCGCTTGCTGCGTACTTCGCACCACATACTAATGTGGATTACGAAAGACATCTATTCCATAGCACCAAGCAGGCCAAAGGGGAAACCATGGACGCATACCTGATGCGTTTGCGCACCAAATTGAAACATTGTGACTTTGCGAACTATTCGAATACGGAGGCCTTAAGATCACAAGTTATCTCCGGATGCGAATCCCAGGCCTTCCGCCGGAAGCTGTTGCAAAAATCGCGCACGCTGGAGGAAATCCTAGCACTGGCCAGAGTCGAGAGAGCCATAGACTCCCAGGTAGAGAGTTTTGGAAGCACAAATGCCGGGGAAAGTGTAAACAAACTACAACTAGAGAAAAGATCAGAGGAACTCTTCTGCTATAAATGTGGGTTTGAATACCCACATGAAGGAACCTGCCCTGCGATAGGACAACGATGCACATCCTGCGGTGAAGAGGGACACTTCAAAGCCGTATGCAGGCTGTTCCGCGACCGGGGGAGAGACTGACCCAGGGACAGCACGGCTCCCCCGAAAAGCCGATATGGGGGAATATCCAGCAACAACCCAACCCCCAACACGTCAATCACCCCAAACCAGCCCACAGGTGATCAGCGAGAGCGCGACTCGGGAGAAGATCGGCAGAGGAGGAAGGACAGAAGGAGGTTCGTAATGCATGCAAAACCAGAGCGCAGGTCCCGACGCCATGTACGATACCTGGTGGAACAATCCCCCACAGACTCCGACCCTAGCTCATCCGGAAGCGACCAAAAAATGAGGCCTACGTATATGCTCTGGGCAACCCCACTGCGACGGCACACAGCCCCACGTTAATAATCAAGCTACAAGAAAGGCCGACGGAATTTCTCATTGACACAGGAGCCACGGTCAACGTGGTGAGCGAAAAAAAGTCTACACTGACCTAATACAAAAACCGAAGCTGATCCCAGCGACGGTGGACATATATGCATATGGAGCCAAAACACCGCTCAAGTGTCTGGGACAATTCAGTGGCTTGTGCCGCTACAAAGGGCATGAAATGAGGATACCCATTCATGTTCTGGCCACGGAAACGGACAGTGGGTGTGTCCTCAGCTTCAAAGTGGCTGCTGACATGGGACTGATACACATTTTATACAACATCATGGTCCACAAATACATAGATCCAGTGGACATGATAAACAATTTGTACCCCAAAATCTTCAGAGGCATCGGAAAACTTCGGAACAGACAAATAAAACTCCACGTGGACAATTCAACCCGGCCAGTAGCCCAGCCATACCGCGGGATTCCGGTAAACATCCAAAAGAAGGTTGAAGATGAGCTTCAAAAACTGTTAGAACAAAACATCATCGAGAAGGCCACCGGCCCCACCACGTGGGTGTCCCCGATTGTTCAGGTCCCCAAAAAGGGCTCTGAGGCAATCAGGCTTTGTGTTGACATGCAACGCCCGAATCAGGCCATCAGAAGAGAGAGGCACCCTGCACCACGCATAGCCGACATGATACACCTACTAAACGGAGCCAAAGTTTTCTCAAAGCTTGACTTGCAAAAGGGATACCACCAGCTAGCTCTTCATCCTGAAAGCAGAAACATCACAACTTTCGTCACACACGTTGGTCTCTTTCGGTACAAAAGGTTAAGCTTTGGGGTATCCTCGGCAGCAGAGACCTTCCAGGCTGAAGTGCATAACATCATAAAGCACATTCCAAACTGCCTCAATTACTCGGACGACATACTGGTGTTCGGGACCGATGTCAACAAGCACGATGAAACCCTGATGAGAGTATGTAAGGCCCTTCATGATGCCAACCTCACCCTGAACAGAGACAAGTGCGACTTTCGAAAATCCACACTGAAATTCTTCGGCCACGTCTTCTCTGAATCTGGCATGACACCGGACCCGGACAAAGTGGCTGCGCTGAATGACACAGCTGCCCCATCCAATGTGTCGGAACTTCGGTCCTTTCTAGGCCTGGCCAGCTACTGTAACCGATACATACGGGACTTTGCGTCAGTCAGTGAACCGTTACGGCGATTGACCCATCAAGATGCAAAATTCGAATGGACTAGTGATTGCCAGAGATCGTTCGAAGTGATCAGAGAGCGGGTTGCGAAAGCAGAGAACATGTCGTATTATGACCCCAATAGAAAGACTGAGCTTACTGTGGACGCCAGTCCAGTTGGCCTTGGGGCTATCCTAGCACAACTTGATCCGAAAGACCCATCACAGAAACACATCGTAGCGTACGCCAGTCGCAGTGTATCCACCACGGAACAAGCATACTCACAAGCAGAAAAGGAAGGGCTTGCGGTGGTATGGGCGTGCGAGCACTTCCACCTGTTCCTGTATGGCAAACCGTTCCAGGTCATTACGGACCATCAGGCCCTCTTATTTCTGTACGGCAACCCTCAAGCCAAAATGCCCCCGCGCATTGCAAGATGGGGTCTGAGACTGCAAGACTATGCGTTTGAGATCATTCACAGGCCAGGAAAGGGCGAAAACCCGGCTGATTTCCTGTCCAGGAGGCCTTGAGAGCAGAGCGCTCCGGAACCGTCCGTAGCCGACAGATACTTAAGGTACTTAATTCATCAGTCCGCGCCAGAAGGAATAAACATGGAGGCGCTCGCCACAGAAACAGAGAAAGATGCAGCATGCAGCATCATTCGTGAGGGTCTGGAGTCAGGGCTGTGGCGAAGGGCAAAGGAAAGGGGGAGGGCTGCAGGGGGCACGGTGCGAGAGGACGTGGAAAGACTACTGCAGGTAAAGGAGGAACTCGCAATATCGGATGATCACCTGCTCGTCAAGGACTGCAAGCTCGTCATTCCCCAATCCATGAGAACCAAAGTCATAGAACTAGCCCACGAGACGCACCGAGGGATGGTATCAACGAAACGCATGCTGCGCCAAAAGGTGTGGTTCCCTCACATGGACAGCATGGTTGAAGCTGCACTGAAGGCGTGCCCCACGTGCTGTGTGATCACACCAAACCGCCATCCCTAGCCACTACTCATGTCAGAACTCCCACAGAGGATATGGGAAGCAGTGGCGGCCGATTTCTTTGGGCCCATCGAAGGGGGGAAATATGTCCTGGCCGTCATGGACGAATACTCACGATACCCCGATGTGAGACTAGTATCGTCAACGGCTGCTCACCATGTCATCCCCGCATTAGATCAAATATTCTCAGCTTATGGAGTGCCGAAGGTGTTGAAGACAGATAATGGAGCTCCGTTCTGCGGACATCAGTTCGCACAATTTGCTGACTATCTGGGGTTTCATCACAGGAAGGTCACCCCTTTGTGGCCTCAGGCAAATGGAATGATCGAACGATTTATGGCCAACCTAAAGCGAGCCCTACAGATAGCGAGGCTGACCGGCCAGCCTTATGAACAAGTCCTGAACCAACTGATGAGAGATTACAGAGGGACCCCTCATAGCACCACTGGGATGACCCCAGCGGAATTGATGTTCGGTCGAAACACACAAACACGCATCCCCCAGACCAATGACATCTCTCCGCCACCGATGCTGGATCAAGCGGTAAGAGAACAAGATGGAGCTGCAAAAGCTCGCATGAAAGAATATGCCGACACCCGTCGGCAGGCGCAGCCCTCACGCCTCGAGGTAGGTGATGTCGTGGCAGTATGCCAACCTTCAACACACAAGCACACCTCGGCATTTCGCGATGAACCGTTACTAGTCACTCAGAAGAAGGGCTCTATGGTGACGGCTCAAGGGGTCGAGGGATCAATCACAAGGAACTCCTCCCATTTCAAAGAGCTTCCACCGACTGGAGCTCGGCGCCTGAGTGGTCGAGTTCAAGCCCCCCTCACATACGAATCGGATGATCCGTATCAGGCTGACCAGTGGGACTCGACTGAGTCGGAACATGAAGAAGGGGATGCAGTGGAAGAGAGTGGGCCATCACCAGGGCGAAAGCAAGCACGACCACAAAGGGCTCGGAACAGACCCAGGAGATGGATAGAGGAAATGGACTAGAAGCCCACCAGGCCGTCGCCTGTTGCGAAGAGCCTGGTAACTGTTTAAAAAGGGGGGAGATGTCACGTTGACGTCTCCGTGACGTTGGGGGCGGGCGGAGGGAAGAGAAGGGAAGTGACGCATAGGGGGGCAGGATCAGGGAGGTCGAGAAGGAAGGGAAATAAAGAGGACGTTCATTACAGAGCTCCGTGTCTGCCTTTTCATTCCTGCGACATCGCAGGCCCGCTGCGTGCCCAGGGTCACTACAAAATCTTACAAATAAACATACTTTTAGATAAACTATCTCAGTTGTTCGAAACGAGAGAAACGCCACCTGGGAAAGACCACGCCACAACAGGATGATGGCCGGTGGAGAACACAGCAGGCCAAAAGGTAAGTGGTTTCCTTGGGCTGTGGGGGTGGGTCATGGCAGGGGGGCTAGAGAGGGTCAGGTGGGTGGGGAGGGCCGAATCTCATGATAAGTTTGAAAGATTGGGCTTGGGCAGAGAGAACGTTTTGGGCATTAGCAGGACAATGATCAATGGGGCAGGAGGAGAAATCACGCTCCTCTCATCGAGTACTGATTGGCTGCACGTTCGAGGGGGCAGCCTACCCATCGTTCATTTCTGTAGGGACTCAGGGGATGTTCCAGCCCCTGCAGGGGGCGCTAGAGGGACGTCCCACATAACATGGGTGCCCCTCTGGCAGCCCCCCTCTCCCCTCGTGGCCAGGCAGCTCACTTCTCCTTCAGCTACGTCATGAGTGGGGGCGCGCGTCCCCAGGGTGGGCATTTCCAGCCAGCCCTGGGGAATGCCTATAAATACGGAGGAAGACTGGAAAACGGCCTCTTTTCCAGTCTTCCTCTGTCGAATTAGTGTGTGGGATTGTCGGGTGTCATGTTCCGTTGGTTTTTCCTGACGTGGTAAATATGGAGGGAAAGGGCACTTCTGGCCCAGGTGTGGGAGGGCTCGGGTCCTCGGGGGCCTTGCTGCTTCTTTGGCCGTGGCGCCGGCCCGTATTGATAATTTGCCCGACACAACGCCTGGTGCGGGATGCTCACGTTTTTCCATGTTTTAGAATTGCTATTGGTGAGGGCTTGTTGGAACATTTGGAATTCACTGGGGCGAAGGGGTTGCAATGCAATATTGATGAAAATGTTTCATGTTTAGTGGTGACAGGGATGTAATTGCGATACTGCTTCGTGTGTGTGCTTGAAAGCCGTTTTTGTGTCATGCTTTGAATACAACAGGTTTGGAATTGTTGTTCAAAATTGCGGAATGGTCTCGGTTTCCCATTTTCTGAATTGCCATTTGTCGGGGCTTTTTGAACGTTTGGACCACGCTCGGGCTAAGCGGTTGCGAGGGGTTATTACGAAATGTTTCATCTCTAGTGGCTATAATGAGTGAATTGCAAAAATGCTTTGTGTGTTGTTGCCATCGCGTTTGGGCCAAACCACGGTATACCGTCCACCCCTCTGCTTGCTCGGCACAGCGCTGCCCCCCGAGGTACGGATGCAGGGTGGCCGAGTAAGAGAATACAGCTTCGTAGCACATCCCCTGGGGCGGGATGGCTGCGGAGTGTTTCTTTGTTTGCCAGGCATGGCCTGCTTTGTTCGAATACATCCGGTTGCTGTGCGGGGGCCGCCACATGTCGACATTTGACAGGGACGACGAGGGAACGAAGCAATGGAGGAGGCACCCCGATAACCCTGGCAGTGTCCTCTTTCTCCTGGCCTCCACCGCCGGGAAGGGGGAGGTGCTGACTCCGGCACCGTGCCAAAAGGAAGGAAAGCCCGCGAACGAAAAGCACGGCAAATCTCGGGGAAGCCCGCGAAGGGCTAACAAAAGAAAGGGGAGGGGATTCCCCTTTTTAACAAGAAGGTCCGGACGGCAGGGCAGCAGTACCAGCTGCAGCAGAAGGAGGCCGCTCGTACCCGCAGAGGAAGGATTTCGTTTTGAGGAAGGACGCCTGCAGCAGAAAAGGAGTTTTGTTTCATTGTTCGTGTGGCTGTCCGGGTAGCGGTTACAAAGCCAGAAGAAGAAGTGTTCCCGCCAGAGAAGAAGGGTTCCGGCTCATTGGAGTTCCAGCGAAGGAGCGATATGCTGCAGCCAGGAGGGTGCGTCGGGTAAGGAGGGTGATGCTAGAGAGTGAAAGCGTGACTCTACGCGGGGGAGCCTGGCGCGGCTGAGAGCAGGGTATCGAGCAAGGCAGTTGGGAGCAAGGATCTCCAATGTAGCAATAAGAAGTTGGTTGTGTAGTCGGCTACGACGAGCGCGGTATCAAAGTAATGAGGGTGATAATAAGGTAGGGTGTGGGGTTGATGGGTTGGCGCGGAGGCGCAGGCCCGTGCCGCGAGACCTGGAGCCCGCAGGCATTTCCTCCATCTGGCCGGAAAAAGCGTGTGTCACCATTTAACCATTTGCCCACGTTAGTGGGATTTTTGAAATGCTGCTTGTGGTACGGCTGGGTGCAGCCACGAGGCGTTAATACACTGCGTGTTGCCTTGGGGACACGGCCTGGGGGGGCCAGTGAAGCGGGTACATTTTATGGACCAACGAGGGGTAGGCAGATGGTGCATATAAGCGCTGCAAGTCGTGGGCTACCAATATGGCGTTAGATGCATGTTTTGTAATGGAAACATTTTTGCAATGCTGCTGCACCGATGCGGGCGGGAAGGGCAAGGGTGCCCAGGAAGCTGTCGGGGAGCTTGTCTTTATTTACGTGATGAAGGTAATTTTAGCGCCGGTCAGCAAGCATTGGCGCTTTGGCGTATTTACTTCTGTTTGTTGGCACGAGGGTTTCCTTTGTCTGGCGTAAAGTTTGCAGCAATTTGAGGGATAGGGTTTGGAACGATGCACAGGGCAAATACCGAACCGCGGGTTCTGAGTGTGTCATAAGGCTGTAAATTGAATTGTTAGAAAACGAATATGCACTTGTTCATGTCTAAAACAGAACAGCGGGTAGCAGAAGTTAGGTATTATGCGTTTTCCAACATCAATGGTGTGTATTGGTATGGTTACCGCACAGGCGGCAACCTGCTCCCCCTTTTTTGCTGGCAGGGTCTAGGTTCAGGAGTTTAAACACGATCTAAGGTTCTGGGATGGCACGTAATGGTGGAGCGGTAATTTCAAAAGTGTACCGATTGCGTGGGGGCTGCGGGGGCACCCCAAGCGTCCGAAGTAGTAAGCAGAAGTAATATGGCTGCGTGAACTGGGTCGCCAGGCCATAGCGGATGTGCTGATTGAGTTAACAAACGCATACTTGTGAGAAGCGCAATTACGCAGAGGAATGGGAAGTCCATTGTAGTGGTAGGGCATGGCTTTAAATTCTGGATAGGCGTCGCACGGTTTTGCTAAAAATGCATTGGGGGATAGCTCTGTGGGCCCCGGCTAGTGGAAAGCTATCGGAGGATTTCAAACCAAGAGTTGTACTTAAGGCTTGTAATTATGAGAAAGGCTGGGCGCAGTGTTTATGAAGGGCGTTTGCAGTTGTTCAGGCAGTGGATCACCGTGGGTCTACCTAAATGAAGTTTGTGTAGATGAACTGTAGGTGTAAGACTGTTGCAAATGTCTCCGCAAATGTTCATGGTGGTCGGTCGCTTTGGGGTGAGTATGGCCCAGGTATAACACTGGGTGTGCAGGATAATTCTATGGGTGTAGGTACGACATGTAATTCAAACAGGTCGCCGGAGTTTAGAGGGCGGTTGTGTTGATTAGGCCTCTTTAGAACACTTAATGGACGTGTTCTTATGTCGAAGATGTTGTCTTTAGAACAAGCAAGCCCGACCACTTGAGGTACCGGATTTTAAAGGGAGTGTGGGGTTATAGCCCAATTAAACAACAGGGTGGGGGCTCGCTTACACGGATGGGGCGCAAACACAACGGACCCCCATGGCAGCCTTGTCATAATTGTAAAGGGCTTTGGCGATGATGCCGCGGTTTGAATAAACTGGGAAATGGGTTGACCGGCGGCAATGCCGCAGTGTTAATAATAACCTGGGTAGGGGGTTGACGCAGCGAGGAGCACCTGCTTCTGGACAGGGTCTGAATCGGTCAGCAGGGTTTTATAGCAGAGTGTGAGGGCAGTATTGGGTACGTGCCTCATGGATCAAAGTAGATGGTGCAGTATACATTTGGGGTAGCACGCATGTCCTTACTTCGAGTACAATATTGGGAGGAAAGGAGGCACGCGGAAAATCTGGGTAAACGAAGGCCAGTTTTCAATTGAGTCTTGAAATAACTCTTCTTCCTAGCAATTGCGCGTCAGTAGGAGATTAAAACAGAGTTGGAGGATATTATGGTGTAGGTGCCCCGTTGCTCGGGGAAAGTGTGGGGTGTTGAGGGGGTGAAGTGCGCCTGTTCACACTAACAGTACAGAGCTGGAGGGGTGCTGAAGCACACAGGACACTGGGAATAGTTATACTCTCGTGAAGGCCAGATGTCAATTTAAGGGGTTAGGTAAAATTTCCGAGGGAGTTGTCCGGAAGCAGACAGGTGATGGCTCCGTTCGAAACACAGTGGTGGGACATGATTGGGCCAATCTGAGCTGCTTGATTCAGACGGCACTAGTTGCCCTGGAGCTGAAAAGGTGATGCCTCCATTCAAAACACAGTTGTGGGACATGATTGGGGTAATCTGAGTACCCTGATTCAGACGGCATTGGCTCCGGGCACGACTAGAAGGTACAAAGCATGCTGGGACCGATACCGGGATTTCAAACGGAAGGTACTGGGAGAGGGCCAACACGAGATGCCGGTAAGGGCCTTCGTGGGGTGGGGCTGGCAGGAAAGAAAGATCAGGTCATGGATGGCACATCACCTGGCAATGATCGCTCATTACTCTAAATTGGAGGGAAAGAGCGACCCCACCAAAGAACATTATATCTGTATGGCTATGAAAGGATGGGCCAAGCAAGAAGGTCCGGAAGTGATGTAAGGAGGCCCCCAGATGTGGTCAAGTTACAAAGAATGGTGGCCAGCCTTGAACGAATTTGCCATGGGGAATTCGAGGTAGCACTATTCAGGGCAGCGTTCACACTAGCATTTTTGGGGCATTCAGGGTGAGTGAGCTGGTACCAGAGAACAAAGGGGCAAAGGGCACAGGATTTTTGCAGAGGCGGGATGTACAATGCTCAGAGACACAGGTGACGGTATGGTTGAAAAAATCAAAGACTGATCAAATAGACAAAGGATGCACAGTTTCCCTCTTACCAATCTCAGGTAGCACAGCGTGCCCAGTCAAAGCAATGTCAGGTTTCCTAATAATAAGGCCCATCACCGAAGGGGAGGTTCCGCTATTCATTCATCGGGATGGTACATCATTGAGTCGCTTCCAGTTTAGAAGAGTGATGGAGCTGGCGCTCGAAGAGATAGGGGAAACTGAAGGGGTCCTTGGGACACATTCATTTCGAATTAGGACGGCCACATCAGCGGCGGCCAAGGGCATGGGTGAGTGCGCAATCAAACAAATTGGGAGATGGAATTGAGCTGCTTCAAGGGATATATCAGGCCTGAAAAATTGTAAGGTTAACTCTCCCTCCTTGTTTTCCCATAAGAATCACGCAGCAGTGGAGAAGTCCAGGCGTAAACTAAACTGTGCAATGTCAAAGTTCTGCAGGGGCAGAGATTTTGGTAAATCAGGCATGGCCTGATTAATTTGCACACTCCAGAATACTTTCTCAAGGATGGGGTGCATCTATCGTCATTGGGCATGGATCTTTTCTTTGAGAACGTCTGCACAAAAATACTGGAAATATAAGAGGAGCAGCAAAGGGGGGAGCCACAGTGGGCGGCAACCCACTTGTGGCGTGGCGGTGTTTGGCCGAACAAACACATGAGACAGACTCCGAATGAGCCAGGACAAAGCCGAAGGGTCTTCGCTCTTTGCTGACCCAGCGCCCCTTGGGAGTCTGGGACAACAACAAGGGCTCAGCTTCCCCCATGGAAACGGCACTCTCCCTGCCCAGGAGCGCCTGCAGGGGCAGGAGGGGCTCGGACGCGAAGGTGGTGAGAGTTGGGCCTATGTAGGACTCTTGGAGAAGGAAAGGGGGAAACAGTTATTTGTGTCACGGAGCGGTCGCCGCATCTTATGATTGTTTATCCACAAATGTGTGCAGTGTGGTTTTTGTGATATTGTGGAATAAAACTGCGGCCTTTTTATGCCAAAACAAGCAAAGACTCATTCTACACTTTTCTGGGGGGAAAAGGAATGAGCTATGGTTATATGCTGTGTACAAATGGACGGATGCCGGGTTATGACAAACTGGCCCTCATTACGACCCTGGCGGAAAGTAACTGACCTGACCGCCATAGCGTAAATAGCGTTTCCGCCATTGCACGACGGAGTAAAGTGCGGCTAATTCTGACCCATCGGGCACGAGCACTACGCCATGGCGGAAGTGCAAAGTCCGCGATGGCGGAAATGTCCCCAAAACGCCCCTCACCGCCGTCGTACGGCGCCCTAGGTGCAATTCCGCCACCCATCATAGCGGTCACCGTAATGAGCGGCAATCGGAAAATACGGTGACCGTAAATATACGGAAACGGAAGTAAAAACATGGTCCCGGAACGGGAAACAGCACGCCGTACACCTATAAAATCAGAATACCCACACAACCATTAAAAATCCTACCCTGAGACACATCCCAACCCGAAATCCACCCTAGTGAAAACAACAAAAATGGGAAAAGTAGCGAAAAAAGCGTGCGACCGCAAGCGGCAGGTCCACTTCTCCCATGAGGAACTCACCGTGCTCACAGAGACCCTCCAGGAGAATGCTGCCGTCGTCTTCTCGACGAAAATGACCAGGACGGCACTTGCGAACAAGAAGGCCATATGGTTCCTGGTGGCACAGCGGGTAAGTGCGGTGGGGACCGCACCCCGCAACCCACAGCAATGCAGAAAGCGATGGGACGACTTGCGGATACGCGTACGGAGCATACTATCAGCCAACCGTAACATTGCCACAGCTACCGGGGGAGGATCGGATTCACCCATCAAGTTGACCCCCTGGGAAGAAATCTGTGCCTCCACCATTGGAATGGAGAGTATAGAGGGAGTCGGAGGGATGGAGAAAGGAGTGCAGACATCCGAAGAATCAGGTAGGTGGGCCAAATAAAACAATGCTAAATCCACAATGTCCAATCATGTGAAGTACCATGTGTCCACATAGTGCAACAGAAACACATGTCCAGGACAACGTCCACATACATTGGCCTGATAGCGCACTTTAAAAGTCACAATAAATAAATAAATAATTAAAAATCCTAAAAACACCCTCTACACGTGCAGCATGCACACCCTAACTGCAGGCTGCAAAACAACTGCATCCTCAATCCACACAAAAATGAAACCACCTCCAAGGCCCTGACCCAAATCACCCTCAGGTACCACCCCAATGCATGTGATACATTGCCATTCCAATTTCCACAGACCCATTAATAACGCTCGCCCTCCTTTACTCCACCACAGGGTCCGATTCAAACGACGAGCTCCAGGACACCCCTACCAGCACACCTGCAAAGAGGGCCAAGACCAACGGCCAAAGACCCTCCACCTCAGCTGCACGGATCAAGACACGGCAGCAGCACAAATCAAGTGGCAGCATACAGGAGGGGACTTCAACAGGCACCCCAGCAGCCAGCATGCCCACAACAGCACCACCACAGGTCCCCCCAATGGATGCCACAGAAGGCACTGCTTCTGGTGGCAGCAGCACCATAGGTGACACTGCATTAATGGCAGCATGCTCCGACACAGAAAACGGTGCTGTCGATGTAGGATCCATCAATGACCTGTCTCAATCCCCCTGTTTGTTCCATCCCGTACACCATGAGGATACCACGCAGGGGCACCCACAAGACGACAACTGGCCATCCCCCACAAGCCCTGTGGCAAGGCAACATGAGGTGATCAGCCCCTCTGTGACACCACCGCAAATGGGCATGGCCCAGCAGAGGCAACAGTCCCTCGACCAGGTGATCGTGCAACAGCAGCAACTGGCCACGCTCCTCAAGGAGCATGCTGATGAATGTGGGGGTTCTAAGGCAGCCATGGAAACAGCTACTGAGACACTTAGGGCAGAAATTGAGAGAAGTACAGAGACACTAAGGGCACAAATGGAGAGAAGCACCGAGAGCCTGAGGGTACAAATGGAGAGAAGCACCGAGAGCCTGAGAGTACAAATGGAGAGAAGCACCGAGAGCCTGAGGGGGGAACTGCATGCGACGTCCAAAGCCGTATGTGCTGAACTTGCCGCTGTGCGCCGTGTGCTCACTGAGCTCTCACAAACCCTTAGGGACATGCATGGACGTGAGCAGGCAGAGACATCATCCGTTGCAAGTTCCGTCCAGGGCAGCCCCCAGCGTACATCTGGGAGGAACCTGCGCTCCACAGGCAGGGGTGCCCCTGATACCCGGAGAGGGGGCTTGCAATAGCGTCTGCCCACTGACAATGAGCATCTTTGGACACTGGTGTTCGGGGGGGAGGTAGGAGGGTGGAGGGGGTGTGTTGGGCTTACTTGGGTGGCGGGTCGATGGGGTGTGTAACATAATTTCACATATGCTATAAACATTTCACAATCATCCAATGAGATGTGTGGACATTGATCTTTGTGTACGAGGCCTTTATATGCGTACAGTCCATATTGTGCATGTTCCAGACACACACAGTGCCACAAGTCCTGTGTCCATGTATCAGCCACCAGGCGTGAGTGCTAGAAGCATGAATCTATGATAATCTGACGAATTTCACGGCCCTCCTGTGCCTCGCGGACTCCTTGAGGTGCTGCCACATCCCCACCCTCATCATGACCATCTTCAGGTGCTTGCAGTTCTGCGTCAGGGGGCATGGGCACATTTCTACGTACGCACATGTTGTGTAGCATGACACATGCCATGACCATCTTTGCAACCTTCTCATGGCGGTACAGGAGTGCCCCGCCAGACCTGCTGAGGCAGCGGAAACGAGCCTTCAGTAGGCCGAATGCCTGTTCTATGACTACACGGGTACGTGAGTGGGCATGGTTGTAGTCCTCCTCATGCTGGTTCTGTGGGTTCCGGAGTGGTGTGAGGAGCCATCTCTTCAGTGGATACCCGGCATCACCTGTATGTGGACAATAAAGGATGTTTGTGGAATGACATTGCTACGTACGCATCCCCCCCCTTCCTGCCAGGTCATTGCCGCATCACATACCCCACATTATCATGCATGAAATGAGACTCACCGAGTAGCCAGGATCTGTTCCCTGCGTGTCGCTCCATGTAGCGTGGTATTGTTGAGTTCCTCAAGACCATAGTATCATGGGTTGATCCAGGAAATCGGGCACAACAATGTGTAAAGATCCTGTTGGAGTCACACACCATTTGTACATTAAGAGAATGATATTGTTTCCGGTTGCGGTACTGGACCTCCATGGCATGTGGGACAACCAATTCCACATGGGTGCAGTTGATGGCACCAATGCAACCCGGTATGCCGGCAAGTGCATGGAATCCCACTTTTGTGTTCGTAATTTCCTGCTCCGAGCGTGGTAGAAAGATGTAGTCGTCTGCGTGCTTCAGGAGGGCATCGAGCACTTGCATTAGTGTCCGTGACAACAGTGGCTGTGAAATGCCATGCAACTGTCCGACTGTGTGCTGGTAGGTGCCTGTGGCCAGGAAGTGGAGTACAGACACCACCTTCAGTAGGGGTGGGATGGCGGTTGGGCTATCTATCATGCTGACAAGGTCAGCGTGTGTCATGTCCACAATGGCGGTTATGGTGTCCCGGTCCAAACGGTAGAGGGTGTGGATCTGCTCATCCGTGAGGTTGAACGGATGAGCTCGGAGGCGTGGGATTGCGGGCTGCCTGCGTGGTGGTAGTGGCTGTGCTGGTGGGCCTTGCTGCCCCTGCCTTGCCCTCCTCCTCCTCCTCCTGCGTCTCCTCTGTGCGGCGGGTTGTTGTAGTAGTTGGTGTTCGTCTTCTTCTTGAAGTTGGAGTACTTGCAGTGCTATCAGGTCCCCCAGGGCCAACATCGCTAGTCCTGCCGGTAGCATTTTGGAGTGGGTGTGGTTGTGGGAGGGGGTTGGGTGTGCAATTTATGTGTTTTCAGGCAGTATAGCCTCCACCTGTGGTGATTCATTCCACCTGTGCAAGCTGCAATCCCCTTTGGGCGAGCACGTCCCGCACACAACGCTGCAATTTGACGCATGGCATCTTGCTATTACATTCATGTATTTAATCCCGATGGCAGCGAAATATTGGTTCATATGTTCATTCTGCTATGGTCCCATTGTTTCACATACTATCTTTACAGTCGCGAACAAACTTGTGAAGGGTCAGTGGAATGTAGTGCTCGATTAACGGTGGACCCTCATGCAGCACTGTACCGAGGTTCACCGACGGGCGGGGCGTCCCATTTCTGAGTGAAGCCAGTTGCCATTTTCACACACTGCCGCACTACATGGATGAATTTGTGATTTCGAGCGGTCACAGATGCCTTTTCGACGTGATGTTGCAAATGAGGAATTCGAAGGACAGCGCTTTCGGTTTTCAGCTAGCGGCGAGGAGACGCCCACAGGTCTGACTGCAGATATAAAGTTCTATTGTTTAATGTCCTTCGGACAGGGGCCATGGCGAGAATGCAATGATTGATATGAATAGTATGGGATGCGCAATAGCGTAGTGGACGATAAGGCCGGACGTTCCCAAATACATGTTACTTCACAACACTGGAATTCTGGGCTGGAGCACAGTGGATTTTGCAGACTGCATTACGCACAGACTCAATGGAAATTTCACATGTTATGTGAGTATATAATCAGGCGTTTTCATACCGGGATGAGGGGATGATGTATGGATGCATGGACAGATGATTTAATAGAGAGTTTGCCATGTACATGGCTTTTTGGAATCTATCCACTTCCCCTGCGCTATGTGATGCAGGGCTGCCATAGTGGGACCATCGTCTATCTGCCCTTGTTGAACCCTCCCTGTCTTGACGCGCCTTCAAACACTTGTGTCTATGCACGTTACTAATCCCATCTAATGGATTCTGTTTTAACAGACGCATGCACACAAAGACTCGTTTGTAATAGTGTTTTCACCTCGATTTATATAGTTATGATTCGCAAGTGATTTTTGGGTGGGAATAATCCTTTTGAGTGGGCTAGCATGCATATGGCTGTGGATTTAGTGTGATCATTGAAGTGAGTAATTCAAATGAAGTTCTGATGCCCATACTATTCTTTTTCATTTCATTTGGGTGACAGGTATCTCCTCCCCTTTTGCCGCTGCCATCTGTATGCCACTCCTGCAGATGGCTTTTACTCCCGACACCTGCTGCTTCGTGTTAATCAGTGGAGCACCATTACGATCTTATGGGACGATCGCCAATGGGCCACATGCCCTTACGCAGTACTAGTGGCTAGGAGCAACATATCGACCTTTCAGCTGGACTAGTGCCTACCTAATGGGACGGCCCTGCGGTTCTAGGCGCTTCCATGTTGCCTTTTTGAACGTGAATGTAGCCCCTGTGTACCATGAAGGTACAGGGCGTCACACAAGAAGAAGCTGGTCATTTATTGCGGATGCAGCCCACAATAATGAAATATATTTTGGAGTTCATGACCTAATAGCTGTATGGGCTTGGTGATTTTGTTGTGCATTAAATTTCTATTCTGATATTAACCGTGTACCGTTCTTCTTTGCAAGTAATGTAGCATATTCCTATTTGTGGAGCGATGTATTGTGAGAAGATCTGCATTGGGTTCCGGCTTCTGAGTATAATTGCGTGGTACTGTACTGGGCGCGTTTGCCTACGAAGCCCAGTGAGGTCAGGGATAGGGGCTGCCATTATGACTGTTTTAATGATGTCATGCTCAGGGGTGGGGGATTAGCTTTTGTGTAACAGATGCCGGTCAGCCAGGTGGATTGGTGGAATGATGTGATTATCAGAATATGGCTGGTCGCAGGTGCCTGTGTTTGCGTGCGTTTCTTGGAGGGAGACTGAGGTCATGTCCATTGGAATAGCTTCTGTATTCGTGCCATCTGTGCCCTGCAGCTCCCATTGGCCCCTCTTGAGATGAGCCTGGCTGCTCAGTCACTCTGCCAACTTGTGTGGTACATGCTTATGCTGATGGTTGGTTTGTTTACTGGCAGGAGTACAGGGCTGGTGCAGTCTCACTCAGGATACTGCTTTGAATGTTGCCTTACACTGGTGTCAAGCGATGGGGGGGGCCTGTTGTTGTTTTGTCTCATATTTCAGTTCATGTTGCTGTACTTGAACCTTCACATGCCTGTGCTGCATCAGTACGGCAATGGTGACATGGCAAATATGGATGGCCACTCACAAGGCACTTGGAGCCCCTACATTCATTTGTTCGTTGGCATGCATGGGTGACTTGTACATTTCACTGGTTGCATTGTGACTTCATTGCACCTACGAGGAGTTGTGCAATGTGGCCAGGGAGTGGTGTACAGGCACTCAGTAGGGCCATTTACGGTTGGTTCGCGATGCCGTACTTCTCACCATGGCGGAATGGTACTTTCCGCCATGCTTGATGGCGTTAGGTAAATGTCCGCTAGGGTCAGGATTCGCGTACCGTTGCGCCATGGTGGTAATTACGGTTTCGCATGGCGCGCGTGCGCGTACTTGGTGCAGTTAGCGTTGGCGTTCACTACGGTGTCGCTAATGGCATCGTACTTTACGGTGACGGGTCATAATCGCACCGAGCGCTATTCGATGGCGGTATTGCATTTCCGCCATCGTTTTTCGATTTCTGCCAGGGTCGTAATGAGGGCCACTGTGTTTTATTGGTTGGTGGGACCGGAGTTAGGAGTATTGCGCCATGCGGTCGCTTGGTGCAGACACAGCAGGTTGTTCGCCATAAGGGGCGAGGTGGGTGAGTAGGGACGCAGAGTTTCTTTGGTTCAAGAGGAAGGTGGCAACATGCGGAATGGACCGTTTAGGAAATGGGAGAAGGTTGTATGGTACAGTGCGATTGCACATTACTTTAGGGACCCAAGCTTGGTACAACGGGAGGCAGATGTTATTTTGTCTTAATGGCCCCCAGGGTAATCGACAAAGAGGCAACATTGGTTGGAGGGTCCGGTGCCCAAACGGAAGTTGAAAATGTCCGTTGTGTGCGCGCTCCCCGCCCCCGGGGTAATGGGCGAATATGCAAGCACTTGCTGGATGGGCGGTGTTGGGGGCTGTCCCGGTCCACCGGGCAGCCCCATATTCGTGTCGGGTTGCACCCGACACGACACACTTCAGTGCGGCGATCACGCCGCATACGCAGGGGTGGGGGTTCCGCCCACCCCGCTCCAGATCACCGGAGCGCCTCACACAGCCGGCTGGCCACCGGCTTACCGCGGCCCCGGCTCTGGGGGCACCCAGGCCGGGGTCGCCTCCTGGCCCGACTCACAGGGCCAGGGATACACAAGGGGACGGCGTTGCCCGGCAGGGGCACCGTCCGGACGGCGTTGCCCGGCAGGGGCACCGTCCTGGCGCTGGGCCCCTTCCTTGGGCCCAGCACACGTGGTGGGGCGCCGCCATGGCGCCAACCCAAATAACACACACACACCACGGAGTCTGGATGGTCTCGACTCCCGAGCCGGAAGCGGCTCGGACCTTTTATTAGGTTGGTCACATGGGTAACCATGTGACCACACAACGCCATGGAATGTACCATGGCCCCTCACAGGGGTGCCATGCAACACTCCTCCTTTTTCATATCGACAAAACAAAAACCCCAAAATCCCCATCTAGCCACAACTACTACTATTTGAGCCACTCTACTACTTTGCACACCCTTTATTAACCTGGGTGAGTGGCTCTCATATCACTAAACGGCACCAGTGAGGGCTACTGGCACCATATAAAGCACTCGGAGCCTACAGGTGCGCACCACACGACATTGCCCACTAACTGGACCATTTTAAGCAAGTCCATGTCTGCCGGCTCACAGTCTTCCGGGGAATGTCACTTATGATGTCCATCTTCAGTCTGGAGTCGCCGGAAACCAGCTCGCACCCTCACCAGAGTTCACTTAGGACAGTTACTACACCATCACACAAAACACCGGCAAAGCCGCACCTAGGGAGGCCCAGGGGCCACATCGGCTAAGTCCACTTGTGCGGAGAGGAGATCGTGGCAGGGTGGCAGAAAAACCCTGTTCCTCCTTGCCGGGGCCTGGGGGCCTGCATCCTCGTTTCCCCTTTTCTTTGCACGGCAGGCCCATGCTCTTGAAGGGCACTGCTGCATGCTTCCCTCCAGTTGGGGGGGGCAGACAGCTCACCTCACGGTGCTGCGACGCCGCAGGATCACCCCACACGGGGCGGGCAGCTTCCTTGCGAGCCCAGCTGGTGTTGGGCCCGCTGCCTTATTTTTTTTTTCGGCGGCTATGTTTGCCGCGGCCTGCGGGTGGGGGGGGCAGGCAGCTCTCCGCCCGCTCCTCGGGGCGAGCACTCTATTGTGCTTGCGAGCCCAGCTGGTGCTGGGCCCGCCTCCTTCGTTCCTTTTGCAGGCCCAGTTGAATTCGGGCCTGCAACACATTTTTTTTTTTCCACGCGGGCCCATCTGGTTTTGGGCCCGCCTCATGTCTCCCTCTACCGCTGGTCGATGGGGCAGCCGCGCGGTGGTGGGCGGCCAGCTGGCATGCTGGGGGAGGGGCCGCTCACCTCTGCATGTTTTCCTTGCGGGCCCAGCTGGTGATGGGCCCGCCTTCTTCATGCGGCGTCCCTCGCCGCTCACACTTCGGCCCGCGGATCGCGGGCGTGGCGTCGCCTCCTCACTGTGACCGACGCCGGGACAGCTTTCCTCCTGGTGGTGGTGGGGGCCGATCACCTCCCTCATGCGGGCAGGCAGCACCTTTGCGGGCCCAGTTGGAGATGGGCCCGCATCGCTTCATTTCTAGCGGCCGACGCCGCAGATCATACCTCCCCCAGATGGGAGGGGGGGCAGCCCGCGCGGCCACCGCCGCACCCATCCGCATTGTGGGCCCAGTTGATAATGGGCCCACCCGTGCACTCGATCCTCGGGGCACGCAGGGCCGACCTCGTCGCCATTGTTGGGGGCTGTCCCGGTCCACCGGGCAGCCCCATATTCGTGTCGGGTTGCACCCGACACGACACACTTCAGTGCGGCGATCACGCCGCATACGCAGGGGTGGGGGTTCCGCCCACCCCGCTCCAGATCACCGGAGCGCCTCACACAGCCGGCTGGCCACCGGCTTACCGCGGCCCCGGCTCTGGGGGCACCCAGGCCGGGGTCGCCTCCTGGCCCGACTCACAGGGCCAGGGATACACAAGGGGACGGCGTTGCCCGGCAGGGGCACCGTCCGGACGGCGTTGCCCGGCAGGGGCACCGTCCTGGCGCTGGGCCCCTTCCTTGGGCCCAGCACACGTGGTGGGGCGCCGCCATGGCGCCAACCCAAATAACACACACACACCACGGAGTCTGGATGGTCTCGACTCCCGAGCCGGAAGCGGCTCGGACCTTTTATTAGGTTGGTCACATGGGTAACCATGTGACCACACAACGCCATGGAATGTACCATGGCCCCTCACAGGGGTGCCATGCAACAGGCGGGACGGCAAGAAGGCATTTTATGGACGAATGTGTGCTATGTGGTAGCAGTGAGCGTGTTCCATGGGGCCTGTGTCTCGGCATTTGAACACTAGTCCCGCAAGGACCTGGTCGTGGGGAGCAGTGGGAATGTTGCGTGCAGTTGGGAGTGGGTTTCTGTATATAATTGTGGAACTCAATAGCTCAACAGGTACGTGTGTTTAAAATGTGGGAATTATATCATGGTGTTTTGATCTTTTTAAAAGGGGTTAGAGCCCGGGGCAGAGAATTGGATTTCAATTTTCGTGATTGCTGCACGATGACGCGGAATGAGCTTAATGAAGGGTCAAGCGGCGAGCGTAGTGTCTGTGCTGTTTAATAGTTACATTAATACAATGGCGCCTATTGATAGAGGAGGGGTTCGTAGGTGTGGAGCATGGGGACAGAGTTGGCAGTGAGCCAGGCGAGCGGTGTGCCATACCGAGTTGGTCGGTGGGGGGGAATTGCATCGGGAGATAATAGTGTGATCTTGGGCAAACAACTCCGGCCATGTTGTTCGGAAGGGCTCAGCGGTCTGTCTCTTGTGTGCAGGGTACTAGACAGCCAGCAGAAGGAAAACCTGTAGACATACTGGGGGTAGCAGTGGTAACAAACGGGAGGTGCATAACCGAGGTAGGGCATTCATTTCAAAATTGGTTCTTCATGTTAAAGTGCATTCACTGCGAGTACAGTCACTGTCCGCCACCAGGGGCCCTGCTAGCTTTATGTTGCATGGGTTTGTTCGCCCAACGTACCGTGGATGCCATTTCTTTAGATTAGGATTCAGAATTGGAATTGGTCGCAGCTGGGGTTTGCGCTTGGGATGGCTCTGGCCGCACAATGCACTTCCAGTGTCGGGGGCAACTCATTTGTAAAAACGTCTTTTGGTTACCAGGCTATTGGCGGTCTAGGGCGCCCGGCAGCAATTTGAATACCAAGTATTTCTCTGGGGCAATTAGATTTATTGTATTTCATGGGATGGCAAACCACTACAGTGCTGCATGGTAATATATTGGTTATAGAGGCGGTTTGGTAGGCTCCTACTGGTGCAGGGAAGCTGGGAGGTAACCTAGGTCACCCTAGCAGGAGTATACACTCCCAACAGGGACAGAGCGCTTTCAATGAGAGGCCCTTGCAACCATAATGGCCAATAATAGAGGTGTAACCATAATAGGAGGGCGTTGTAACACCTGAGCGACCCAAGAATGGATAGACAAGCAATGAAAACAGAACAAAAGGGCCACCTCCAGGAGGGGAGAAAGATTTTTTAAAAGCCTGACAGACAGGGGCGCCTCCTAGATGTCTGGAGGGCCCAACACCCCGACAGAAAGGGATACATATTCCTATCTAGTGTCCACGCAACTAGAATTGACTACTTACTAATCAGTAAGGAGCTCCAATTGCAAATCAGGGAGAGTGCAATTCGAGCACTGGGGTGGTCAGACCATGATGTGGTGACCATGAACATTGAGATGGAGGGCATACGCGGAGGGGATTCCAAGTGGGACTGCAATGAGTAGTTTTGGCAAGACAAGCTCTTTGCTGGGGAACACAAGGCTGCAATTAAAGAATACTTCGTGATCAATGACAAAGGGGAGGTGGATGGTACAACGGTATGGGAGGCTGGGAAAGCCACATGGAGGGGGACTCTATTGAGAGAAGGAGCCAAAAAGAAACAGGAGCGGAGGCTACAGGAGGAGAAACTAGGCAGAGAAATTAAAAATCTAGAAGACAGAGTACACACCCAGAGGTCCTACTGGTAGGAACACCCGATAACACTTAAACAGAAAAGGGCTGACCTGAGAGAGCTGGGAGAAGGGGACACAATACGTAAACTGAAATTCTTAAAGCAAACAATTTACGAAAAGCCAATGAATTCTGTTCTGTCTTACTGTGACCCCCCACTCCTTGGCCATTCCTGTGTTTAGCAGGACAGTTAGATAGGTCAATTCTGAACTCTTTGGGTCTGGGTAGACATCCCTCGGTAGCAGCGTTCCACGTGCTCCGCTCATCTGCATTCTCCCGTGTCCTTGGCATGTCGTTGAGCACACCCTGCACCACTCCTTCCTGTCCGGCAAAGGTGACACACAAAAGTACGCAACATAAAGGAAAAAATCCCTGCATCGTCCCTCAGTGGCAGCGTTCTGCGTAAGCTTCTGCTCGTCTGCCAGGGAATTCCTGTTCCGTTCGTTCCTGGTCCAGTGCTTCCTCCCCCAATTTGGCCTCAGTTCCTTTAATACGTCCAGGGGAATGCCTCTTCGCCGGCGTCCGTCTCCGGTTCATTCTCACCGTTCTCCTCCTCCAACTTGCTTGCTGCCATACCTCTCGACCCCTCCTCCTCCTGAACACAAAAGAAAGCAGACCTTTTATTAGGCTCCCCGCCTCACACCGTCCCGTCACCTGTTTCTCCTATCTCGCTTCTCCGGCTGCTGGCCCGCCCCTCATTACCCTTTATCATCTTCATCTGCTGTCTCATTGCCGCTGTGCTCTCTGATGCCCATGCAAGCACCTTTCCTTCACATACCCTCCCCACCAAGCCCTGACTTTCGGGCAGGGAATGGGCTCGTGAAAGGAAATCTGCCTGAGCCAATAGCTTTCCCAGAAGATGCACTTTGCTGAATGAAAAAGGTTGCAGCAAAAGAAACCACAGTAGAATCCTAGGATTAGAGTCTTTGTTCCTCGACATTCAGACTAGTGGGGCATGGTCGGTGACCAATGTGAACTGTTGAGCCAACAGATAGCTCTGTGACTCAATGGCCCATTTAACCGCGAGGCACTCCTTCTCAATCGTTCAATATGCCTGTTCATGTGGCATTAACTTATGACAATGATAGGATTTCCACGTTATCCTTGCTCTGGATCATCACTGCTCCCACATCCACTCCAGATGCATCCATATGGTAGAAGAATGGTGCAGTGGAAATCCGGGAAATGTAGCATGGCATGTTCAGCCAGGGCTTTCTTCAGGGCTTCGAAGGTCGGGTCAGCGTCCTTTAGGTTCAATGGCCTTTACCAGCCCTGGACGACTGTAGCCTATCCATCAATGGGTCGGCCAGGGTCAAAAGGTGTGGAATCATCTGTAATAGCCCACAAATCCCAGCAAGGCCCGAATTTGCCTGACATTGGTGGGCAAAGTCAGTCTGTTGATGGCCTCAAGTTTATCCTGTTGAGGTCGAATAGTTCCCTGACCCACAAAATATCCCAGATATTCAGTATGCGGGAATGCCACAGAGGTCTTCTTGGGATTGATGTTTAGCCTCGCCTATTGTAGTGTTCCAAACACGTCCCTCAGATGTTTCAGGTGGGTCTCACACAAGGTACTATAGACAATGATACCATCCAGGTATGCTCCCATATACATGCCCCTGGAGAATTGAGTTCATCAGCCGTTGGAAGGTTGTGGGTGCCCCATGCAAGCCGAACGGAAGTATATTGAACTCGTATAGACCTGTGGGTTTGGCAAAGGCCATCTTCTCCTTCTATATAGGCCATAGCACAATTTGCCAATACCCCTCAAACCAGATCAATAGTCGTAAAGGTACTTTGCCTGTCCTATTTTGTGCAAGAGATTCTCAATACGTGGGGTGGGGCATGCATCAAATTTGGAAACCTCATTCATTGTCCTAAAGTCCGTGCAGAATCTGAGGCTGCCATCAGGTGTTGGCACCAGTACAATGGGCGAGTACCATTGGCTGCGGAAGGTTCAATCACCCCATCTTCTGCATCGCCTGGTTTTCCTGGTTGACTGCTTGGATTCGTGCCTCCGGGATTCGCTATGGCCATAGTCTGCCTAGGGTTCCTGGTGCCATGTCTTATTTCTTGATGGGTTTGCGAGGTGCGGCCGGGCAAGGATGAGAAAAGCTCCTTAAATTCCTGTATCAGTACGTCCATGTCCTCGCGTTCCTGCTTCTGTAGTCCCGGGTTGATGTGCAGGGTCTCCGTGCTACTGTCATCACATCCAAAATGCATCTCCCTAAGCGTACGCACTTCCGTACTGATGAGGGCTATTGTAGGAGTGGTCTCCTCCCATTTTATAAGGAGGTTGACGTGGTACATTTGGACCAGGAATTTCCGGTCTTCTTGACTCACTTTATATGTGACTTCTCCTACCACTTGTTCTATGGTATATGGTCCAATCCACAAGGACAGCATCTTGTTCTCCGAGGTGGGCAGTAGTACTAACACCTTGTCTCCCCTTGGAAGCTCTGCATCCTCGTACCTTTGTTGTGCTGGGCTTCCTGTATCCGCTGGGCCTGTGTATTGCTCGCCAAGAGTGCACTGACAATTATTTATCACCAGTACATTTGCAGGGCAAAGAAAAATATTTTCAACTCAGGTATATGGAGCAATAACTCACAACCAGATACGCAGTTAGCAAAATAATGAGCACTTATACGGCTATTTATTCATAGCTAAGAAGCAACAATTTATAAAACAGAAGTAAATCACAGAGAAGATAGGGAATTCAAAAGAAGATAAATCACTGTGGGCGTAAAGGAATCCCTCATCTCGCCAGAAGTGGCTGGAAGACCCCGGTAACAGCCAGGCAGAGAGCACAACAGCCCACAGGAAGGTCGGAACAAGGCGTCCCCCCTCCGACTGAGGTCTTTGTGTTTTTTCCCCCACCTGACCTCTCCAGAGCCTCCCAATATATGCCCCCCTAAAAAGGGGTGGCAATTTCTCGAACCTTCTGGCATTAGCACTTGCACATTGTTGAGTAACCGTTGGTTTCCGGCTGGGTCAACTGACAGTAACCCCCAAGGAGCAAAGCTTCCCTCTTCTAAACACCACGGAAAAACAATTCCATAACTCATAGCAAGACACAACAAAACCAGCTTCCCAGCACACCTTCCTTGACTAAAGTCTGCATACCAGGCTCAGCAGCGGATAACATTGAAAGCAGGTCTTTTAGCAAAGCAAGTGCAGTTTTCATTGAGGCATGGAATAAATATCCATTATAGCTCTGAGCGCCCCCAGAATGCACTGCGCATCAGCGCCATGTTTTAGCTCAAGCATAACAGCCTGCTGCAAATGCTTTTGTGCCACCTCTTGCAGCATTTTCCACCTGTTCTGACAACTGGTGGGCGTACTCTATGAGGGTAATCTCCTGCTGGGGTTGTTCTTCCAATTCCGATCTCAGAATGTCAAGCAGGGTCCAGATGGGTCGTCCAAATAAGAGTTCAAAGGGAGCAGACCTGTTAGAAGACTGTGAGGTGTTTCTCAGGGTCATGAGGATTCATGGAATCAACCAGTGCCAATTATTTTCCATGGGCTGCAGAGTTTTCCTTAGCATCTGCTTTATTGTCTGGTTGCACCTCTCCACCAGCCCATCAGTCTGGGGATGATATACCGAGGTCTTCAGCTGGTTGATGTGCAGTGTTTGACACACTTGCTTGAGGTCAGCTGCATAAAGTTTGTTCCTCGATCTGTTAGGATCTCCCTGGGAATCGCCACTCGTGCAATGAACGGTATTAATACTTCAAAAATGTGTTGGGCTGAGATGGACCTCAATGGGAAGGCTTTGGGGTACTGTGTGGCGTAATCGAAGGTGACCAGTAAATATCAATGACCTCGGCGGGTTGGTTCCAGGAGTCCCTTGATATCCATTCCTATCTGTTGGAACGGTTCCAGTATCAATGGCACGGTCTGTAACCGCATCCTCGGTACATGGTGTTTATTTTATTCTGGCAATCCGTGCACTGTTGGCAGAACCAAGCAGTCTGGCCATGTATCCCTAGCCAAAAGAAACATGCCAAGATCCTATGTATGTTTTTTTCCGTTCCCAAGTGACCCTCTCCTATCCGCACATGAGCCACTTCTAACACGGCGGGTCAAAATTCTACAGTGACCATTAACTGTGTCAAGGTGTCCCCTTCCGGCTGTACTATGACTTTGTAGTACTGGCCTTTTTCCTTGCTAAAATATGGCCCTTGACCTTTCCTTCCCTCATGTACGGCCATTCTAGCATTTCTGAAGGTGGGATCCAATTCCTGAGCTAATTGGTAGCTGTCCCCTTGCTCATCAAGTTTCCAATCCACCGCCACTGGTAGCATGACCGTCTCATGCCACCTGCCTTGTAAATCCTGCTTCTCTGCTCGACTTTTCCTCAGTGACACTGGCCGTTCTTCTAGGGTCACGTCCAACCAATTTTCTCCGATCTGTTGAATGATCCTAGGCATTACAGACACATCCAACCCTTCGACCAGGGGTTCAGGGAGCATGGGTAGCACAGCAGCGTTGATCTTTAACTGCTCCCCTGCTGGTTTAACCCTGATCTCCTTGGTAGGATAGGTTTTGACATCACCATGTACACCTAATGGGTATTTTCTGTCCCCTCGCTGTCTCCCCACCTACCGGCTGGGCACTCACCACCATCTGTCAGCTTCCGGAGTCCACCATGGCTTAGTTGTAATCCCATCCAATTCGGCTTTGCAGGTATATGGATATGATTGCTGCAAGGTGCATAGTCTCCCTGAATGAATCCCCCCTTCTGGCACATCAAAGGGACCAATTTGCATCAGTTCTGCCTTACACATTCTGGCTATATGGCCCCATTCCCCACACTCATAGCACTGCAGGCGTCTGGGTTTTATCATCTGGGATCTGTGGAACTCGAACAGGCCCCTCTCATGCTCACGCACGCAGTAATACGCGGGACATGAGGCTCCTCGAACACGTTTACTTTATTCACTACGTGTTGAACAACTGCCCTTCCCTGCATCCATCCCCCTCCCTAACCCAACGTCACTTCCTCGTCCTCGGGACTGCAACGGCGGACCTCCCACTAAACGATGTGGAGGGGCTGCTGATCAGGATGTTACAGCACATCCTGACATCTCCCCCCTTGTTAACGTGTAACATGGATGGTGTCCTTTACCCCATCTCTTCGATGAGTCTTTGGGGTTTTATACAACTTCTTTGTGGCCTTCCATGCCTACGAGGAGTGGACGAGACCAAAAGTGACTATGTCTCCTTTTGTTTGTTTTCCGACGGGTCTTGTTCTGATTGGACGACCATCTCTGGCCATCCTACCAGGAGTGGTTGCAGCTGATGGATCACATAGTTGATGTATGCTTCCGCTATGGATGGTTGATCAGCAGCTGGTCCCGTAGGGTGGCGGGACAGGTAGTCTGCTGGATTGTCCTCCTTGCCCGGGCGGTGTTTGATGACGAACTTGTACAATCCCCACCGTGCAATTCTTGCAGGCCTTCTCGTCTTAGGGTCTCCATAGATCGTGAGCAGGGCTTGCTGGTCAGTTATGACTGTAAATTCTTTTCCGTACAAAAATAGATGGAAATATTTGCACGCCCATACTACCGCCAGGCTCTCCTTCTACGCTTGGGAGTATACTTGTTGGGTGGTAGTGAGGCTCCTGCTGGCGTACTCCACGATGAACACCTCAAATGGATTTGTCGGGTCTTTCTGGGTAAGGATGGCGCCCAGCCCTACGGGACTGGCGTCCACGATCACTTCTGTATTACGTTGCGTGTCAAAGTACGCCATGTCTTCCGCTTTGTGATAGCGTTGCAGATGGTTTCAAACGCTTGCTGGCAGTCTTTGGACCACTCAAAGGGTTAGTCCTTGCGAGTGAGTAAGCGCAGGGGGTTGCTTACTGTGGCATAGTCTTTTAAGTACCAGGCGCAATAACTGGCAAGTCCGAGGAAAGAGCGTAGCTCTGTCGTGTCCGTGGGGGGTGAAGCCGTATTGAGAGCGACCACTTTGTCTGGATCTGGACGCATCCCTTTGTCTGAGAAGTTGTGCCCAAAGAATCCTAAGGACCCCTTGTTGAATTCGCATTTATCCCTGTTGAGGGTGAGCCCTGCTGCCTCCAGTGCAGTGCAGACTCAGTGGAGGGCCACATCATGCTCTTCCTTGGTCTTTCCAAACACTAATACGTCGTCTGAGTAGTTTAGACAGTTTGGCACATGTCGTATAACCCTGTGAATCTCCTCCTGAAAAATTTCCGCGGCCGATGAGATGCCGAAGCTGAGCCTCTTATATTGGAAGAGTCCCATGTGGGTCACAAATGTTGTGATGTACTGTGATTCGGGGCTTATTTCTATTTGGTGACACCACTTTGTTAGGTCTAGTTTTGAGAATGGCTTGGCTCCATGGAGGAGGTGAATCATATCTGTGATCCTTGGTGCCTGATGTCTCTCTCTTTCGATTGCCACGTTCGCCCTTCTCATGTCGACACACAGTCGAATTGACCCGTCTGGGGACTTTTTGGGGACAGGGACTATGGGAAACACCCATGGGGTTGGTCCGGTGATGGGCTTCATGACTTGTGACTTGATGAGTTTTTCTAATTCCTCTTCTACCTGCCTCTGTATGTTTACGGGTATCCCCCTGTAGTGCTGCGCCACTGGTGGGATGTCAGGGTTGATGTGTAGGTGAACTTTCCTGTTTTTGAGCTTTCCTAGCTCTTTCAATACGTTCGGGAATGCATCCTCGATTTCTTCTGGTTTCGCGAAGTATTTGTGGGCCATTAGTTGATATAGGATGTGTACCAGGCCCATGTCAACAACCGTCTTGAAGCTCAGGATGCATCCCTCTGGAACAGCCTCCCTGCCACTCTAAAACTTGAGGATAACCATCTCCGGTTCCGGAAGCACCTCAAAACCTTCCTCTTTGCTTCTGCCTTCGCTCCCCTTCTCCCCTGCTGATCTGCTCTCTTGGCACTGTGCACCTGGCCACCCTCTGTCCCCTGGGCCTAGGTACCTGCTCACCCTGCCACCTTCCTGCACTGCCTCCTGGTCACCCCTTGCACTGGGGACTGTATCTGTACCCATACAGCACCCCCATTTTTCTTCTTTTTCTGCACTTATTCAGACTTACCCAGTCTGCTGCCTTAAACACAGCGCTTGCCACTTGCTGGATGCACTACCACAGTTTGCCTCAATTTTCTATTTATTTTATTTATCTGCGCTCCTCGGCTTCTGCACTTTCCACTCTCCTCCTTCCATGCACTTTTTCCCTTTTTCCTTTCCCATGCACTTGCGCGTTCTCAATGTCACTGGGCCTAGTAAGATCGTTTTTATGTTGTGCTGTGTTCTCCCTTGTTCCCCTCCCTTGCCTAGTCGTGCTCTGAAACACTTGTGTACGAGCGCGATACAAATAAAATATCATATCATATCCACTGTTGGCCTCAGTCTTGAGTATGTGTAGTGGTATCTTTGCAGCGTGGGACTTGTGCGCACACCACGCTGTGATGGTGCCTTTGCATGGCAGAGGTGTTGTTGCACTGTATGGGTATATGTCCACTGTGGCTTTGCATATTTTTGGTGGATGGGTTAGAGAGTTGTAAGCCTGTTCACTGATGATGTTGACAGTGGCTCCTGTGTCTATGAGGAACTCTAGTGGTATGTTATTTACTAGCAGCGTGAGCATGGGGCTGTGTTGGGTGGCTGTTTTGTTGTTAAGCGCCCAGACATATCCTTTCTTTCTCTGGTCGTCCTCGGATGATGGGGTGTCACTGGTCGAGGGTGACCGCATCTCAATGTATCTCACAAATCGTCTTCTCTGGCTGCGTCTCGATGCATCTGCTGGTCGCCTGTCCTCTCTGGTGTAGGTGCTTCTATGTTCTCTGTCTTCTCTGCATTGTGTTCTGGGGTCATTGTCGGGTCTCATGTCTGTCGGGCTTTGGCGGGAGCTCCTCCTACGTTCTTGAGGTCTCTGTCTGCTTGGCGTGGATGCGGGCGCGTTTTTGCATACTGCCCTAAAGTGGTCCATCCCGCCACAGGCGGCACATTGTTGGCCCATTGCTGGGCATTCTCCTTTGTGTGAGTATTCATACCCGCATCTGTAGCAGGTGTCCTCTGATCGCTTGTTGCCTTGGTTCGCAAACGTGGCCAGTTTGTTGATTTGGTCCTGATGCAGTGTAGGCTGTTGTAGGGCTATTTTGCTGAGGCTGTCCAACTGCGACTCCACTGCTGCTTCCATCCTGGCAAGGGCCAGAATTTCCTCAAGTTTTCTCTGTTTTTGTAGTAATTGCTTCCTGAACGGTTGCAATATGCATCCCGCTATGACTTGTGATCGCAACGCCTCCTCGTTGGAGTACCGATGAAATTCGCAGTGCTTAAGTTTGATGCGGAGGCGCGTCACAAAGTTATCGAGGGACTCGCCCTTTTCCTGTCTGGTGGTGTGGAATATATGTCGCTCATAATCGATGTTTGTGTGAGGAGCGAAGTAGTTTGGTAGCTTGCCCTGTAGTTCTCCGTAGGTGGTGTTGTCCATGTTTAGTAGCTCTCCTGCAATATCTCTGACTGCTGACCCTACTGCCACAGACAGAGTGTTTTTAGCCTGTCATCATCCGTGAGGCCTATGGCCACGACATAAAATTTGAAGTCCCTTAGCCATGTGGCCCAGTGGGGGCCCAAGTTGGTGGTGTCTCTCAGGTCGAATATAGTGGGCATGTGCAGTACTTGGGTTGTCCCTCCTGCCGCTGTGGCCTGACTTGCATTTGCATCTGCTGCCCCGTCTGGTCTTGACGAGGATGCTGAGGGTGCTGATGAGGCCGACGATGACACTGGATCTGAAATAGTGCAGATGTTGGGGATGCTTCAGGTATGGCGTGAGGAGTCTTTTGGGGTTGTTGTCACACTATTTGTGGGGGTGTGGCCTTTGTGGGTGTTTTAACCTTCGCCGAGTTGGCTGCCAGGTTCTGTCTGTATGTGTCCTTCAGTTGCGGTCCGGGCTGTGCTTTATTCTCTGTGTTACTGCTTCTCGCTGTATGTGGCTTCTAGGGAGGGAATTCTCCCATCCGCCGCTTATCTACGCGGCTAGTGTTCAGTGGGTTTGGTGTGGGGGTATGCGGGCCTTTCGACCTGCAGGCTTGTTGTGCTGCCCTTTGGCTGGTGTGGCTCTCTGCTGGATGCCCCCACCACGTGGGATGTCACTGCCTCTCACCAGGCTTCCTTGCAGGCTCCGGGCACCTCCCGCTGATGTGGACAACTGCGCGTCTCTCCTCGCGGGCTCCAGGCACCTCCCACTGATGGGGAGTGCTGCGCGTCTCTCCTCGCGGGCTCTGGGCACCTCCCGCTGATGGGGGCCGCTGCGCGTCTCGCTCAGCACGGTCCTAGATACCGCTGCTGCAGGTGGCGGGTCGTGGAACACTGCCGTGCCTTCTTCAAGGTGCGTGGCGGGCTGCTGGACAACAGGGGCTGTCTTGGGTCTGGGCAGCCGACCGGGTCAGTCACGGGGAGGTGTGCCGACATGCTCGAGCTGTCCGGAGACAGGCCTCCTAACTCGCCGGGTCGGTGTTCACCTCCTCGTCGCCATTGTGGAACTCGAACAGGCCCCTCTCATGCTCACTCACGCACACAATAATACGCGGGACACGAGGCTCCTCGAACATGTTTACTTTATTCACTACGTGTTGAACAACTGCCCTTCCCTGCATCCGTCCCCCTCCCAAACCCAACGTCACCTCCTCGCCCTCTGGACCGCAATGGCGGACCTCCCACTACACGACGTGGAGGAGCTGCTGATCAGGATGTTACAGCACATCCTGACAGGATCAGCCATACATTCCTCCATCAGTTTCTGATATTCATATTATAGGGACGCCGGACCATCCCGGTCTTATGCCTGACACAAACCTGGTCATCGTGGCCAAGGTCTGGCTGCGGTTGACTGCTCCTTACACCATCATTCTTCCTTGACCTGGCTTTTGATAAGCCGAGGCAATGTTGATGGCCTCCATCAAGCTCCGCCTACGATGTTGCATCACCCACCTCTGTACCGGCCCCGGCAGGGCTTTCCACGAACTGCTCCAGTACTATCCTCTCAGCCATTTCCTGAGTGTTGGTGGTGGCCGTCTGTAGCCACTTGTCTGCCAATTCTTTTACTCTGTAATATAGTTGTCTGGGCGTCTCATTGTCAGGTCTTTCGTCTCTCTGAACTTCACCCGCTACGTTTCCTCGTCATGTCCCAATCTTTCCAAGACAACCTTCTTCATGCCTACATGCGCTGTATCCCCTGTGGGGTTAGCAGCCTGGTAGGTGCGCTGCATTTCCCCAGTCATAAAGGGTGTAAAATAATGACTACATCTCTCCGGCGGCCACTGTGCATTCTGGGCTACTCTCTCAAAGTTAACAAAAGAAATTGAGCCAGGTCTTCCCCTGTTATGTATTTCTGCAGGACGGTGGCCAGAACCTGGGCTTGCCTCCTTCTGTTGGCTGCCTCCACCACCTGGGTTTGCTGTATCTTCAATGCCCGCTGAAAGGTCTGTCAATCAGCCTGGGCCTGTTGACTCTGTACTTGTAGTGCCTGCTGTAGTTGGTGTTGTCCCTCGTCCAGGACTTTTAATAAGGCCTCCATGGCATTCTCCAATCCCACAGCTGCCACCACTTGTTACCGGCTGAGATTGGCCAAGAGTACCACAGACATAGAGAACTTCTGTACTCAAGTTTATTTTGTTGTACAACTCAAAATAAAACAGTTAATTGAATATCAGTCCAAGCTGGGATGGTGGTTAACTCATCAGGATACCCCCCTTCTCCCAACCTATGAATTTTGTTCTGTTTTACTGTGACCCCCGCTCCTCGGCCGTTCCTGTGCTTAGCGGGACAGTTTGATAGGTTAGCCCTGAACTCTTTGGGTCTGGGCAAACCTCCCTCTGTGGTGGTATCCGCGTGCTCAGCTCATCTGCGTTCTTCCATGTCCCTGGTATGCCATCAAGCACACCCCACTCCACTCCTTCCTGTCCAGTACAGGTGACACACAGAAGTAAGCAATATGAAGGAAACAAAATGTGCAACGTCCCTCAGTGACAGAGTTCTGCGTAAGCTTCTGCTCATCTGCCAGGAAACACCTGCTACAGTCGTTCCTGGTCCGGTATTGCCTGCCCGACTTCAGCCTCAGTTCCTTCAATACGCCCAGGCGAATGCCTCTTCGCCAGCGTCTGTCTCCGGTTCCCTCTCGCCAACTTCCTTGCTGTCGTACCTCACGACCCCTCCTCCTCCTGAACACAAAAGAAAGCAGACCTTTTATTAGGCTCCCTGCCTCGCGCCTGTCCCTTCACCTGTTCCTCCTATCTCCCTTGTCTGGCTCCCGGCCCGCTCTTCATTCCCCTTTATCATCTTCACCTGCTGTCTCATTGCCGCAGTGCTCTATGATGGCCCAGGAGGTTCCCTGCAAGCACCTTTTCGTTCAGAACAGCAAAGAAGTATGTGTCCTTGGTGAATCTAGCCAAAGGACGGATTAAACAGACCAGATATTCTCTTATGAACTTGTGAACAGAGGAAGCAAGTGAACTGTTCAGTATCCATCTTGGGGGAGGAAACCTTGAGAACCAAAGAACTGTAGTGTGTATATCTTGGGGAACAGAGTCCCAAGATCACAGTGTTGTATGAACTTGATTACATTTGAACTTGGGGAAGGGAAACCTAAGACTTTCCTTTGATGCAAACTGTGATGCCAGTGAACCTACAGAGGGTAACTTCATAACGTATTTGTATTTATATTTGTATTTAGATTTGTATTTATTTTGTTTATATAGCGCTTTACTCCAAAATGCTGGACATTTAAACAACTTGATACATAAAACATTATAACAGTAGAAGAAAATTATAATTATGAATCAGTCCAACAAAACAGTAAGAAGAGCAATTAAACTGCAGGGAAGAGGGAGAGCAGTGCAGTAGAACTGAGAGGGAGAGGGAGGTGTGAGGAGGAGAAAGGGGAGGGAAACGGAAGGGGAAAAGGGTTGAGAGTGGGGTGGAGGGAGAGGGGAGGGAGATGATCAAGGGGAAAGATGAAGGAAGGAGGGGGAGCAAGAAGAGGGAGGGGTTTCATTGTTGGGAATGGAGAAGGAGAGATTTAAGGGATGTGCGGAATGAGGAGAAGGAAGGGTTGAGAGAGGTAAGGAGTTCCAGTGCAGGGGGGCAAGGAGCTGGAAGGAGCGGAAGCGGGAGGGGGCCCAAGGGGATGGAGGAACGGTGAGAAGGAAGTGGTCAGTAGAACGAAGTGAGCGGGAGGGAGTGTAGAAAGAGAGGAGGGAGGAGAGATAAGGGGGAGCAAGACCATGGTGAGATTTAAATACTAAGCAGAGGAAGCAGTGGTCGAAGTGTACGAAAAGAAGTAGTGGAGCTATGTTCCCTACTGGTCTGCACTGCTCCCCGCAAACCCCATCACCACACCCCCTCCCATGCACAATATAAACCCCCAAACGCATGTGCCTGCAGTTTAAGGGAATGTTCAGTGCACTGCACTGAAGTGCAAGTTTCAACTGCTTCCTACACTTTTATTTTAAAACGAAACCATTCCGGAACGGTTTCTTTTTAAAATAAAAGTATAGGAACGGTAAAACTTCATTAAAAGAAGTTGAGGAGCACCGCTCCCGACCGCTCCCGCCCACTTCGACCACTGAGAGGAAGTGAAATTTAAGTTGGGAGTGAAAGTGGAGCCAGCCAAGGGAGGAAAGCGATCAAATTTAAAGACTAAGCAGAGGAAGTGAAATTTAAGTTGGGAGTGAAAAGGGAGCCAGCCAGGGGAGGATAACGTGATCAAACCTACTTGAGACAATGTTACATTGGCACCAAATTGAACTTATGATATGATATTTCAATTATAATGCACCTATACACAAGTGTTGAACATTTATATTTGATTGAGAACATTTCCCCACTAGATTGTGTTGTAGTTGTGAGAACAAGCATAGGTTTTGTCACAGACAGACGTTTAGTTTGGCCTTATAGACACAGACTTTCTTTAGATTTCTTTAGGCAGGGAAAATCCCACCGTAGCAAAGTATAGCTGGGCGTTACACCATCATGATCATTAATAAAGCTTTGTTTAGAAATATATCTGTTGTCTGTGTCATCTCTCTTGATATCATGCCTGTCTCACAGTGGGGTGGCCACAAGCAAGACATGGGGCCTCATTACGAATCAGGCGTTAAGGGGTTAACAGTGCCGTAAACGGCGCCGACCCTTAACGCCTGATTCCGATGTCCCTTTGCGCCATGGTGAGTTTAACGCCTGCTTTTTGCAGGCATTAAAATCCATGGCGCTAAGGGACCATGGTGCTAATTACGCCACCGTAATTTACGGTGGCGTAATTAGCGCCTTCCCCACTCCCATTATGCCCTATGGGGCAAAAATGGGAATGGGGAAGGGTAAAATGGGAAATGGGGATTTACCGCCCCACTCACCTTGGAATGGGGCAGTAAATCCGCCATCCACCATGGTGTAAACAAAGTTTACACCATGGTGGTAAGGGTACGACCCAGGCGGTAACTTACCGTCTGGGTCATAATGAGGCACATGGTGCCCCCCTTTGCCTATTGAAGACCAACCTAACCCTCCCCGGGTCTTTAAAGGCTATTGTAGAACCTCTCACCTCCTTTCCCCACATTTTACATCTGACAGTACTGGGACAATGAAGAGGCGACTAGGAGTGATGAACACTAAAACCTAATTTCACCACTCTAGTACTTGGACGAAGAAGATGCCTGTAGTGTGTTTTAAAGGTCAGGCATGTCCCTTTAATTATAGTCAGGAAAGCCCAATTGAGATTGCACACCTGTAACCTGTCAAGTGGTTTCAGGTGTATAAAGAGAGACTAACGAAGCAGCAAGGGGAGCAACAGGGAGGCCTGGGTGGAAAAGAGCAGCAGGGGACCCTTCTCGTGAGGAGGCATCCATGGTGGGAACTTAATGGAAGCCAGGACGCAGGCCGAACTCCCAGAGAACCTGAGGAGCCCAAGGCGAGCTGGGCCGTTAAGCTGTCACAGGTGTGGGAGCCTCGGTGTTGGAGAGAGAGCAACCAGAGCTGCGAGCGAGGAAGCAAGAAGAAAGGATGCTGTCCACGTCCCTGCCGAGGTAGCATAGCCTCCGGCGTGTGGAGGACAGCATCCGGAGTGCAAGCGGGGCTCGCAGGAGCTCGCAGAGGCTGGCCCGAGGACCTGAGAGGCAGAAAAGAAGAAGCAAAGTCATGGGAGAGGAACGCAGAGGACCCGTGGTTGTCGGGGAATGTTACTCAACACTGCTCCTAGAGGGCTATGTGCAAGCAATTAAGTGCCGTATGAGCTATATTGAATCCCAAAATGAATTAAAACTTGAAACAAAGCTAATTGAATATCGAACTGAATGAAAATGAAACTTTGAAACAAAGCTGAATAATGTATATTGAATACTGAAATGAATGAAAACTTGAAACCAAGCTAAAGTAAGCTTATTGAATATAGAACTGAATAAAACTTTATGGACAAAGCTAATAGCAGATGAAAGCCAAAAGGGAAAGTGCCCATTTTTAAAGCAACATACGGAAAAGAGTGCAAGTGTGAAGGAATGCAACAGAAAGAGTATGGCATGAAAAAGACCACCACAAAGGGAACTTGTATGAATGGATACAGTGTGGCAAGGCCAAAGACTGGCAAAACGCGTGTGACACGTTATGGCAAAGCCAAAAACGCTAACCAGGAGAAGCCAGGAGAGTGTGAAACTGCACCCAGAGCCAAGAGGCTGACAAACAGAAGCTAAGTGAATGTGAATCTGTACACAGGGACAAGTACAGAAGAACCTGTGAGTGTTGGAGAACCTAGGGTTCCTGGTTGTGGGACCTGTGATGGGTGGATCGTATGGTCTCATAACTGCACCTAGACCACTAGGCCCTAAATTGTGAAAATCAAAGACATTGGCCCTCATTACGACCCTGGCGGAGAACCATGGTGCAATTTGCACCATGGTCCATGGCGCTAAGCTGCCAACTCCGCCATGGTGGTTGGCGGACTTACCGCCCCATTCCGACCTTGGCGGGGCGGTAAGTCCCCAATCCCCATTTACCCTTCCCCATTCCCATTTTTGCCCCATAGGGTATAATGGGAGTGGGGAAGGCGTTAATTACGCCACCGTAAATTACGGTGGCGTAATTAACAACAAGTCCCGTAGCGCCATGGATTTTTCCGCCTGCAAAAAGCAGGCGTAAAAATCACCATGGCGCTACGGGAACTCGTAGTCAGGCGGAAAGGTACGCCATGCTTTACGCCGGCGTAAACCCCTTTCCGCCAGGGTCATAATGAGGGCCATTGTGAGATACACCTAGAAGAAGCATTGTGAGTGAACTGGTAAGGCGTACAAGAAGGAGGGTCAAGTGGACCTAGATTTGTGTGGAACTTAGAACGACTAAAACAAATATCAGTTGCTCTGTTGCAATCTTGGGGAAAGGAACCCTGAGATTTGATGAACTCCAAGTGCTGTCTTGTGGACGGAGCCTCAAGACCCTTTTTCTTCTGAACTATGTTGCCTGAAGCTTGGGGAAGGGAACCCTGAGGATTGTGTGGCACTGTATTGCCTTGAACTTGGGGAAGAGAACCACAAGGATTTTTGGAACTGTTTTGAGCTTGGGAAAGGTAATCCAGAGACTTTTGTGGAGCTTTCCTAAACTTGGGGAAGGGTAGCTGAAAAGGAAGCTAAGAGCTGGAAGTGAACTTTGTGTAAATCACCATTTCTTTTATTATTGATATCCCTACACATTATTTATCATTAGTTGTGAGGGCAAGGATACGTTTTGGACACAGACAGACTTTTAAGTTGAACTCTTTGACTCAGACTTTCATTAGTTTGATTCAGGTAGGGAAATCCCACCTTACCATAGGGCAAGTTAGGCCTTCTACCATCCTGACATTTAATTTAACAAACCATTTTATTTTGAACTTTGAATCTGTTGTCTGTGTCTTGCTTTATGATGCCTTCACAAAACCCATAGAAGTAAAGAGGGCGGTACGGTGCTATCCCAAGTTTGTGTCTACAGAGAAAGGTCAAAGATCCAAGAGAACTCCTTCCTGAGATTATCTTACTAAGGAAGAAGTCCCTAAAAGAAACCCTCCTTTACCATTTACCAAAATACTGAATCACTCTTAGAGAAAAAATAGGGAAAATGAAAACTACCGTACCATTATCCCCCCTATGTTTTCCTGTGGATAAAAGGGGCATAAAGCCAGATTGTGTCCTAAAACATCATAGAAGACCATATTGAGATAGGCTAGCTAGCAGCAGGACATTGGGAAAAAGAGGACGAAGAAACCGAGTACAACCCTGTTAAGACCAAAATATATTATGGCGCAGCATCCCAACATTTTCAAACTCATGAGAAGGTGCAAATAAATGGAATATGGACTAAGGCCCTCATAGATTCCGGAAGCCGACACACCACCGTCAGAGCTGATCTCCTATATCACGACATCTTACAGGGTAATCAAGCAGTAAGGATAACATGCATGCATGGAGATGTAGACACTTACCCAAAATTCCCTCCGTCGTTGAGAGTTAGGGACGAGCCCACGATCATGAAAACTGCTGTCATACCTGGTCTACCGGAAGAAGTAATCATTGGTATGGATGTTCAACTTTTGCAGAACTTCTAACTTCTCCGTTAGTCCAAGATACGCAATCCGATTGCTCTCCTTTACCATCTTGGGAACCCTCTGTAGACCTCCCAGATACCTCCATATGGAACTGGGGAGAGACCAGCTCTCTAGACCCAGGGAGAATCAAAGTACAAACCCAAACAACAGAAATTATAAGCTACCTTCAAGAAAGCGATGGGGAAGCCACGACCGTAAGGGCAAGGGTATGTGACGAACTGAGGGAATTTGTCCCTTCTCCCCAAAGGAAAGCCTCCCCCTTTGAGGCTAGGGATGTAGTCTGCTTTGCAAGAACTTCCCTAGGTGTCTGGGCAAGTGGAATCTCATTGAGAGAGACTCCACTTTAGGCAACAAGGACTCCTGTTCCTGTGACAAACTCCCTAACTCATTCTTCATGGTGGCATACATGGGATTATCTGATCTGAAGGACAGTATAAAATTCATAGACATGGCTGAAGACAAAACAGAAAAAAACCTGTCACAAACATGAACGAAGATCTGTTTTTTTAAAAGGAGACCCTCATTTAACTGAGATGAGGAGGCTATAAGCCGAGCACACGCAGAGACGAGGCAAAGCAGAGAGACGCGTATGTCAGCAGGGGAAGCCACTGGATGGCATCACACCTGAGAGAAGCTGAGCCAAGGAGATCTGCAGGGCCCACAACTTTCAGATTTTCTCGGAGAGTGAGAGCAAAACACTGGAAGCCCAGCATTGGTACGGAAAGAGAAGCTGAGGAGAAGGGAGCCTAAATCCCAGTGGCGGCATGACCACAACGACTTTGTGGTGGGCAGGGTTCCCATCCAACGACGCAGAAACCATTATGCTGAAAAAGCAGCAAGCCACCCGCTTACCCTCAGTGGTATGTGTTCCTGCAGAGGGAGAGGACTGAGAGCAGAATGCCAGAGAAAATGAAAAAGCAAAGAACTGGCCTTGCCGAAGAGAACTCGAGTGAGCCGAGGTCCCCGAGACATTCCCCTGCAGGTTCTGAGGTAACTAGGAGAAGGGGAGACCCGGGAGGCCACTGGAAATTGTTATGTAACAAGATAAACTCGTCCCAGTGGAATTGACAAGATAGTAAAGTGGAAAATACAGAACTGTAACATTGAAATAAAGAGAAAATGATAGAACCTGATAAAGTGACCATTAAGAGCAAGATACAAATATCGGGGGAAGGGGAGACAATAGCAAATAAGCTAAGAAATACAGAATGGATAAATTAGAGAGTGACAATACCCAAAGGAGAGAAAGAGAACTCTGAGTAAACCTGAATGAGAGAACCATTAAGACAGGAGTAAAAATACCCTGGGAAGAGGGGAAAGTACCACATATGTTATGAGGCAGAGACAGTAACAAATGAGAAGGAGAATTGTAAGAAGTAGGGGCTGGGGAAGCCCACAAAAGAAACATTATGCAAAGCCAAACCCCATTCAGGAGTGAGGGAACATTAACTACCAAGAAGGCGTATCCGTCTGCAAAAGTATCTCGAGTCCATTGGCGGATGCTTATGCTCTACGCTAAACTTAAGTTACCCACACCCAACACTTTATATGAACTTGTTAGGAGTAATATCTATCGATCTGGCTTCCTATCCAAATTCTCCAAATTGTGTGAAACTATACTTTGTAGCATCGGCTCAGACTTAGAACAGCTAACAACTAATCCTACAAAAACTAAAAAAAACTGTGGGATTACGATTGGTGCCTTACCATGGACTCTTTCCACTCATACAGATCTATGTTTCATTTAGCACATGAACATAAGAGGAGAGGTATCCCTTCTCCAGTCCTCACAATTTTTCCTAATCGGAATCATCGACACGTTTTACTCAGATTGCACTGGAATATCCTTCCAACACTGGACACTAAACTAAGATGGAAACAAATTCTGGCGACAGACAGCCTCTGTAGATTCTGCCATTTGTGCCCGAAACGGGTAAACATCTTATTCTGTTTTGCACACAACTGAAGGCCCTCAGAGATGTTTGTCTGAGTGCACTAAAATCTCTATACTTGGGTTTACCAACTGAACTGGTATGGCAACGTTGTCTGTGCATTCAAACTGCGCGCGAGGGTTTGGCTTTGTATGGCTTTATTCGTAATCTCCATTTGGACCTTATGTGAGAAACTGCTTGTTGCTGTGCATAAATCTATAGGCTTCTTCTAGTTATTAATTGCTAGTACTCTGAACGTCACTCGTTGAATGTCCCATGGCTGTGACTTTTTAATGTTTATACTGTTTGCCAACACATTAATTGCATATGAATTATTTCGATGTATTGTAAAAAAACTAATTCTCTTTAGTACTGTTCTTATCATTTTTTCTTTGTAAAGGTTTAATAAAACCATATACAATAATAAAAAAAAATGAAAACTTTTTTTTTTTTAAGTATATGTTACAGGCATATCGGTGTGGAGCAAAGGATAGGACAGAGAGTTAAAAGGGATACCTGGAGGAAAAGCCCTTAAGAGTATGGAAAGCCAACTTGTAAAAGAGTTACACAAACTTGTACAGAAGGTAACAAGAGACAATTTAAAGACAGCCTACTAATAGGTCTGAAGCAAAGGAGAAACCTTATTTTGTTAGCATATTGGCAGGGTCAGTTAGAATTTGTTTTTTTAGACAGCAGACTTTTTTCATTTTGACGACTTCCTGGCAAAGGACATGCACCTTAGTTATTTATATAGGCAGGGAACACCCAGATAGCAATCGGGAAAGTTACGCCTTTCTTCTTATCATTTAATAAATAACGAGTGATAATGTCAACCCATTGCCTGCGTCCTCTTTCTGACCCACCACAATATTTAGACCTTAACCTTGTGCTATGTACTGTGATGCAGGCATGGTATCAAGAGAGACACAGACGCAAGTGGTATAGTTTCAAAACCTTTATTTACTTAAATGCTGGGGTGGGTGTAATACCTAACTGGCCCTAACTATAAAGGGATGTGCCCTCAACTGATGTTTCTAAGGGCCGTCTATGTCTGAAAGTCCAAAACTAAAATCTGTCTGTGTCCAAAACTATGCTTGCCCTCACTCTCTGATAAAATGTGATAGGAACTCCTTATAAAAGAAAAAGTGTGATTCAAAAAGAGATATATATACCAAGGCTGGTTTCAGGTGGTCTTCTAACCAGGTGTAGCTTGATTAGTGTAATCAAAGCTTAGCACAATCAAAATGAAGTTGTTCATCAGCTCTTCTCTGCAAAGTTCATATACTCTGTTCAACAATTCCCAATGTCTTTAGTTCCTGGCGATTCCATTCCCCAATCTTCACTCCTCCCAAGTTCCAAATCAAACAAAAAATATAACACTGCTTCTTCCAGGCTTCTCAGGGTTTCCTTCCCCAAGCTTACGTCTCCTTGCTTCACCAAATAAACGTTCACCTCTGTTTGGCCTCTTAGGGTTCCCTTCCCAAACTCAGGCCCTTTCAGTTTCAAATACACACTCAGTTTAACAACAGTTTCTCATAGGCCTCTCAGGGTTCCCTTGGCCAAGCTTAGGCCTCTTAAGTTTTGAACAAAAAGTTCAACCTGTCAAGATGTGCCATGCTCTTGTTTACAGTTCCTTTCACATACAACCTTTTCATGGTGTGCTATAAGAGACTTTAGAAAACGCTAAGCAATCATACCCACAGCTTCTATTGACACTACAGGAATTTGGTAAATTCTCTAATTATAGAGTCAATGTGGCAAAGACCTTGATTTATCCAATTTCCATTTCATGCCATAGGGGGTTCTTTGATGTGGGTAGGGAAATGAGGGCTGACTTGGGTTTTAAATACCTGGTTATTCATGTGAATAGGGACGTTGAGACCCTGCTTGCACATAATATCTGCTTGAAGATTGCAGAAGTGGATAGTCTTTGCTATAAGTTGGAGAAGCTTAAATTATCCGTATGGGGTAAGGTTATGTAGTGAAGATGTCCATCCTCCCAACATTTTATATATCTTTAGTATGCTTCCCCTGCCTCTCTCAAATAATCTTTTGAAAAGAATTAATAAGTCTTTCGACAGGTTTATGTGGGGAGAAGGGAATCGGGCACGAGTTCCGAAAGACGTCCTCCAAAAATCAGTAAAGTTGGGCGGCTTTGGTTATCCAGACAAAATGCGTTACCACTCTGCATTTACTCTGCACACATAACATCACTGGTTGGAGTCTAGTTACAATATATGTGCAGGTTGTGTTGAAATTGAGAAGGGATCTGTTTCACCCACTCCCCTGGATATGCTTTTGTTCATGGATAAGAGGTTGCCTGCTGACGCCACCCCGCCTTTTGTAAAGCATATTGTCAGAGAATGGCACAAATGTAATGAGACCAGGGGTGAAAGCCATTTGCTGCACGCTGAATCCAGTTTATGGAAAAACCAAGCCATAAAATTGAATAACCGAGTTCTGTCATGGGTTTCGTGGCAGAGAGCTGATATCTGGAAGATTGATCAGGTTTATGACGGTCAGAACATGGTTGATTTTGAGTTCCTGCGGTTCAAGTATAAGCTAAAGGCGTCTGAAATTAGTCGGTATAATAATTTGCGAGAACATTTTGTAGTGATATTCTCATCATTGAACGCTGCGCTGCACCGTTCACCTACAATTTTACTTCTTTCAAAGTCCATGCCCTTATCTGCATCTATTATATATAAATAGATTGCACCTTATGTGTCTCAGTTGCCATCTCAATGTGGTAGAGGAAACTTTGATTTGGATTTCAGTTACTCATTGTCAGATGTTGAGTGGCGCCATATGTGTGCAGGTCCAGTTAAATATAAAGTGGATTTGGATCTAAGGTACACACAACAAAGAATAAATCATTATCTGTACTGATCCCCAAGAAGAATGAAGCTGAGTAAGTTGTGTAAACATGTAGACATAGGTTGGAACTGTAAAAGGGATGTGGGCACTACACTTCATATGTTATGGTTATGTGGTAAGATACAGTTGTTCTGGGATCGGTTTTTTAGGAGAATGCAACTAATCATGGATCAAGCCATTCCCAGAGATCCACTTTTTGGGGTGTTAGGCTTAACTTCTTTAGGTGCAGGATTATCTACAAGCAAAATGTTTTGGGTGTATAGAGCCCTCCTCCTCGCAAAAAAACACATTTTGAAATTTTGGAAAAGTGACACTTCCCCTAATATTGATGATTGGTTGTAAGGTATGTCTCTCCGGTCAAGGAGAGAAGAAATATCCTTTAATGCAAAGAACCAGCTTGATAAGTATGAACAGTTCTGGGAAGCATTTAATGATCTTTATGCATGATCATTAATTGCATTCTAGGTTATTTTATTTTTTGACAATCTTTAATCTTTTTCTTCTTTTTTTTCCATCTTCTTCTAATATTTTTGTTTTGATTGGTACTCTCTTTTGTTGTTATTGCCCTGTGGTTTAGATTACTAAATTGTTATGAGCATGTTTGGTATGTACATTTATATTATTGTATAGGGTTTTATTGTTTATGTATGGCTTTAAATTAATAAATAAAATCTTTAAAAAAAAAAAGAAAACGCTAGGTTTTTGGCTCATCCTAAGTGCGACCACTCTGATCTTTGGTCCCTCTCTGTATTTCCTGTATTTGCTTCTCTTCTATCCTTTCCTCTTCCAGGTGCTGAATGCACCCCTTGGTTATCTTCTACTTTGTTCTGCTCAGTTGCACCTTCTTTGTCTTGCTTTCTCCCAGCTTGCCGTGCCCCTGGCACTTTTCCGTTGGGTTCACTTTCTCTTCACTGTGCCTCTTGCACATTCATTTCCTTCGTTTTGTGCACCCTTGCACATGTCCCTTTCCTTTCCATGCTTCTTGCACACTTGTTTCGTTCACCGGTACTCACTTGCACCCTCACTTCACATTCGGGTCACTCGCACCCTTCTTATTTACTTTATTTCCCTTTCCGGTTCTCCCTTGCCCCTTTCCTTCCCTTTCAGATGACTTGCAACCTTCTCATTTATCTTCAAGCCTTTTTCTTCCTTTCCGCTCTCTCAGCGCCTCTCTCTCGCTTTTCTTTTACTTTCCGCTATCTTTTCTTGCTTTCCGCTTTGTGCCTCTTAGAGATTCTGTCTTTTCTCCCTTCCCGCTCCAGCTTACCGCACACTCCAGAGTTTCTCTCACTTTCCCCTTTGAAACTGACTGGGTAGCATTGCGCTGGCAAGCTGTCTTCTCAGGGCATAGGCGATCGAGGTCAGTGTCTCACCACCTGCGCCTCAGGCCCCCTCGGGACCGGCAAATGTCCCAAGGGAACGAGCACTCCTCTACATGCCACCAGCAGAACACGGGCTACCACAATCCGGCTCCCTGGAGAAAGGGCTCCCTAGCCACGCTGCAGCCCCTCATAGGCACCGGGCCAGCGTTGTGGTACACCTCTCCCCTCCAGATCCTCCAGGCTCCTGTCCCTTCAGCTCCCTGCTCCGTGGCTTGTTGGATTCCTAAGAGTCCAGTAGAATCAGGTGTGAGTAGTCAGTGTGAAATCCCTGACCTTGCCTGACCCTATTAATGGGAGAACCTGATGGTGGTAGGTGGCAGTCTTCCTTTTGTTTCTCAAGGTGTTACTTGCTAGTAATCCTCACTACGCTTGGTTGCCTCTTCTTCTTCCCAGTTTTTGTCAGAAATGGGGAGATGGAATGGGATTGCAAATACCCCATGAAAGCTTAGGAAGGGGTTTCAGATGGAAATGGGGAGAAGGGGAGTACCATGCCTCGTCCTCATGTATTCTCTACCCAATTCCCTGTGACTCTCCACTCAGGTGATACTCGCTTGCTTGTCCACTCCAGGGTCGGGATCCAAAAGCGACAGCCTTTCCCTGGCCATCTGAATTGAAGATCTTGGGGTAGTATGTAAGGGAACGCCGTTAGGGTTCCCACAGTACTTAAGGTACTTTCCTTAGGGTTTGACCTGAGTTCATGATGCACATACATGGAACAATAACCAGGCCCTAGACAGACAATACATTTTTTATACATGATGATGAACTCTATTATTAGTGTCATTTTCTATTCATGGTATTTGCTTCCTCCTTACAATAGTTTCCCTGTATGTGCCTCAGATTTGTATGCATTGATGCTCTCCATATATATTTTTTGTACTAACACGTTGTTACGCTCACCTGGCTCCCACAGAGGAGTCAATCGGAACTGGACAGCTGCGGTCTCCACCAATGTGACGCGTAGGGCCGAGATGACGGACTGGACTGGCCCACCTAGCTTCGTTTGCTTGGCCCGTAGGAATATTCTTCTGCAAATGGATAAAGGGAATTAACCACCGGTGGAGTTGAGCGTAAATCCCCCCCACCCCCGCTGTTCTCCCCACAGATCGCCTTTGATGTCCCCTCTTATAGTCTCACCTGATGGTTTGAAAAGATGAGCTCTCCATCCTGCATTGAGCGCAGGGACGCATTGATAACCAGTTGCTTCACTGGCTGGAAGGAATTGGTGAGTTCCAGAACAATATTGACTCTGAGATTCCCGGCAAGACGCCGTAAGTATAAAGTTGGTAAGAGTTCAAATGCCTGACTTTCACTCTTGTCCGATTCCATGCAGGTTGCAGCTTGACCCTGATGAAGAGTTCCTCGTGGCAACCGGTAGTATTCTGGTAAGGATTTGTATTTTCCAACACAGTTTGATAAAATAATGTCAATATGTAACCTGTTGCTTTCTCCCTTATTCAGGCGCTGAGAGAAAGTATGAAGTCTTGGGGAATAATACCTCTGGTGGTAAAATCAGGTAAGTCTATTGTGGTGAGGAGGGTTCCCCTTGTTAGTCCCTTTGTTTCACCTTGCTGTCCTTTTGTTTCCCCTTAGGGGCCGGGGTTCGGCGAAGATGCAGTGGAAGTTGCGCCGACCCGTGAAGAGGTATAGTACCCCCGGTGGTAAAATCAGGTAAGTTATGGGGGGTAACTAATATTCCTCTTTGTATTCCCTTGGCTCACCTTGCTGTTCTTGTCTTCTCCTTAGGTGCCGGAGTGCGGCGGGAACATGCAGGAGGATGCGGTGGAATGTGAAGATGCTGCGAAGGCCGGTGAGTTCAGCGCGGTGCTGCAGCAGGCGAGGCGACGCGCATAAAATAACTTCTTTCTTCCAGCTCGAAGGCGTGATGGATCGGGAATTCAGGTAAGGATTAAAGGTATTGCTCTTGTTCTAACCTTTTCTCCTTCTTTCTCCCTTTTTCTAGGAGCTCCAAACTCGAGGCAGGCGTGGCAGAAGGCTGGATGAAGACTTGCAGGCACAGTGAGCGTTACGCTGCTGGATGCAGAATAACGCGAAGCGTGTGCTGCTCTTCCGGCGTGGTTTAAATAGCCTCCATAGTAGTCCCAGGTAAGTATTCCTCCCCAGCCCCGCCCGAGTAAAAAATAGTCCCTAAGTAAAGTAGTCCGTTCCAAGCCTCTTTTGGCTTGGAGCTCTTGCAGCATGGTCTGCATCAGGTAAGTTTGCAGCATGGTCTGCATCAGGTAAGTTTTAATCTATGAGCCTGGCGCCTATGGCGCCAGGACTGACTCTCCATATGAGCCTGGCGGCATAGGCGCCAGGACTGGACCCAAATAGCCCCTAGCAGGGGTTGTTGGGCTAGCTTAGGATAACTTGATGCCTGCTTCCGGGGTTGCTGGACGTGGTCTGGGTCCCCGGGGGTAGGCATCATGACACACGTGTGTAGTAATTCTTGTATTATTTGCTCTTAATACCAAGTATAACATTAGTCAAGATTCTGACTGGCTTGGACTTATGATTCTACTGGCCAAACATACCAGATTAAAAATACTCTACTCCTCAGGTCCATTCTGCAGCCATTGGCTATATTCATGTATTATTAGGCTGCTGCATTAACAAAACTTCAGTTGAACATTTCTGTTTCAGTAAGTTAATTTTGTGACACATGAAGTAGTTCATGAGAGGTCTCCCAATCCCCCTTCATATGTTGCTAGCAACACTCTAAACAGAACCCTTTGCTGGGACTTTTGATCAGAATTGATGTCTTATGTGATGGCATCAGTGATGTCATCAATGATGCCATTTGTGATGTCATCTTCGATGTCCTGGGTGTTAGTCTTATCAGTGCCTGGCGGTGGCGCGCCTTATAGTTGTATAGTTTACCATAACTGGTGATTTGTGTTGGTTGTTCGATTTTACCTTGGAACCATAATTTACCTTTTACAGTGCTTTTTTCAATGAATTTCATAGGTTTTTATTAGTGCAACTTAAACATAACGTTCATTTAACAACGTTTTTTCAGTGAATTTCAAATGTTTTTATTAGTGCAACTTAACCATAACGTCACTTTAACAAAGTTGTTTCACTGAATTTCAATGGTTTTTACAAGTGAAAATATTTCATGATGTTACAACACTGTATATAAGTTATAAATAATTCCTCTTTTAACATATATGAAACGACTATAAACCTCCTTTAACAAATATATTTTTGCAGCGCATACTGATGTGTGTAATTTTCAGCAGTGCTGCTGGGATGCAAATCATGGTTGAATTACCCAGGGCATGAGGCTTGACCATGATTCCCGCCCCACCAAACCACCCGAATTATCCACTGCACCTAGGCTGTATCCTGGTCCAGTGTCCACTATACCCTGATAATGTGAAAATGGCCAGTGCTCATGTTTGCAGCCATTGCCAGTGTCAACAATCCATGGGGTATGGGCTTCGGCCATGCCAGAGGACCCAATAAGCAAACCAGAGTAGACAGTTGTCCCTGCAAAGGCCACAGCCACTGCCCAGGCATCATAGTTATATCACCATTTTTTGTACATGCATTTTGACACTTTAGAATAAATGAAATACAGGACAGATTTGAAAAAGCATGCTTTCAGGTCATTGCCGATGCTACTATCGCAGGTTTGCTGCAAACCCATACTTCCTGCTGTAACCAGGAGCAGAGTTTTTTTCCCATTCAAGCCTATACTGATTTCAAAAATGTTACCACATAGCCGGTCCTTGGTGGCTATGCCCACTTTAACCCCATTGCCGGTTCCTGGTGGCAACAGCCAGTGGCCAGATTGTCCACGGTATGGCTTTTGGCCATATGCCAGACAATCTGGCACCAGTCCATGGCCACAGGCTATGCCTCAGGTACCAAAGTTATATCACTATTTTTTACCTATATTTTGACACTTTTCAAAAAATAAAACACAGGATAGATTTGAAAAAGCATGCTTTCGCGTCCTTGCCAATGCTCCTATTACAAGTTTGCTGCAAATCCCTCCAGCACTTCGGCTATAGCCGCAAGCAGAATTTCTTTTCCCATTCAAGCCTATTTGTATTTCAAAAATGTTGGGACCTCCCCTACAATTTACTCCCCTCTTGACAAAATCGCTTCAAAATATGCATAAACATTCAAAGTTGGGTCTATAATCGTTTTGCAAATGTTTGCGCAAATTCGTCAAACGGCACCAACGTTATAAGCCATCTGAAAATGTTAGGACCCCACTATCTAATGTTGCCCTGTCTTGACAAAATGCCATCAAACTTTACAGCAACATTCAAAGTTTGGTCTATATTTGTATTGTAACATTTTGTGAAGTTTTGTTGAACGTCGCCAAAGTTATAAGCCATCTAATGACTGCTCTTCACTGACCTTTTAATGCACACATATGCATGGATGGCCTCGAACATTTGTCAAGTTGGCAAACAACACTGCAATGTCCCTGAACATCTGAGATGTTTGTGGACATCAGAGAAGAAAAAACACCCAATTGTGGTCTTTTTACAGACATATCCCATCCCATCCTCCTGACCTCTAGCCTCCCCAGAGATAGTTTAATTTCTAAGACAAGTGCAAGGTGGCGTTTAAAAAAAAAAAGAAATGTTTACTGCAACGTTCGCAGACTACGGGCACAGTTCGCAAATCCAGCGTGATATCTGTTTCAAAAGTTTTTATGCACCTCACATTTCTAAATTGACCAATCAGTGCCTTGACACAATGGGCCTCATTATAAGTTTGCCGGTCCTGTAGTAACGGCGCCGCTAAGCTACCGGCGCTGTTACTACCAGACTGGCAAACACTGAGTTGTGCTCGTGGGTGCCTTTCTGCCCGCAAGGTCTGACCCGGCGGGCAGAGCAGCACCCACGAGCACAACTCGTCGGATGCACCGGCACCATTCATGAATGGTGTCGGTGCATCCAACCTCCCCTTCCCATTGAAACCTATAGGGCTCAATGGGAATGGGGAGCAATGAATACCGGCACCCGGCAATGGGGACGGACCGGGTCCGCCGGGGTGGGAATGCCCCCGTACGTCCCCATTGCCAGGTGCTGGTAATTTCACGAGTTTGGCGGCAGCTGTGCCGGTTTTACTGGCATGGCTACCACCAAACTCGTAATGAGGCCCAACCTGCGAACATTACGCAGCTTCGTGATGGGCCCAGACGTATCAGTGGACACCGAATCAGGAAGTGAGTCCGCGGACCGAACCGAGAGATCACTAATTTGTGTTACCTACCTTTTGATTATTTTACAAATATCTACTGGATGGAGTAAAACCAAATCTGCAAAAGCACACTTTCGCGGACCAGGCCACCACACCTCGCACAAGTCCGTCCAGCAGTTCGGGGTGTAGCCACTAGCAAAATGTGTTTCCCATGTAACTCTATTCAGAATTCGAAATGTTTAGGACACCCCCTACAACTTTGCCCCCTATTGACAAAACAACACCAACCTTAAGCATAACTACAGGGTCACTATCGCTGACCCTGTAATGAAGATAAGGGACGTTTAAATCTGGCTGCTGTGTTTTTTCTTTTACAATTTGATCTTTCTGTAGTTTCTCATTTCTCTATTAATTATCTTTGCATTTGGAAATTGATCAACTCCATAGGCTTCTCCCAACAGGCTCTGCAATTAAATACTGTGTCTGAGGAGAGGTGAATGAGGCACACAACAGCTAGGATCACAAAATTGGAAGATGAGCACTGGGTGGGAGAGTGCACATGTGACCATGATAGAGAGGACATCATTGCCCTGATTAAGAGAGCCAGTAAGTCGAGTGCCTCAGGCCCTGACGGGATAAATAATATAATGCTAAAGGTGGAACCAGTCGCATGGGCAGAATTTCTCATGGTGTTGTTCAGACAAATTGCGATATCGAGGATCATTCCCTCGTCATGCAAAACCTTGGTAGTGGTCCCGATCTTCAGGAATGGCAATAGGGAGGATCCAAAAAACTAATGCCCTTGCACCCTTCTTAAGGTTGTGGGGAAGCACTAGGCCTCATTGCTCCTGCAAAGACTTTCGGACTGGGTTTTGAGATATGGGGGGGTCATTACAATTTGGGCGGTAAGGGATACCAGGCACCGGTAAGGAGACCGGTGCCAGTAATCCCTTACCGCCCAATTCCGGGGTCCCTTTGCGGGAACCGCAAGGGACGTGTGGTCAGACCACACGTCCTCTACGGGTCCCGTTAGGGGACCTACGGGCCTGCTATTAGCAGGCCCGTAATTAGCGCCTTCCCCATTCCCTTTGATCCCTATGGGGGCTCAAACGGGAATGGGGAATGGTTGGTTCAGTGGGGACTTACCGGTCCCTCCAGGGTCGGAATGCACCGGTAAATCCCCATTAAACCAGACCGGTGCCGGACCCGGTATTGGAGGCAGCCATGGCTACCTCCAATCTCGGAATGAGGCCCATGGTAATTTTGATCAATTTCAATCTGGTTTCGTGAAAGAAGTAGGCATGAGCCTAAATGTATTCTTATTAAACGTTTTAAAGACACATGCCATTATGAATAGAGGGAAGATCTACCTCTCGTTTATTCATTTGGTGCAGGCTTTTGACTTAGTCAATAAATTAACAACGGTGCTGGTGTTTCCTATTGGACTTTATGGGAATGGGGATTCACAAAATTACCGGTGCCTGACTTCCCGGCCGCCGTACTTGGAATAGCCTGGTGGCAATGGGAAGTCAGGTGCCGGTAATGTTTTACGGGTCCAGCGGCAACCCGCCGGTAGCACCAGCGGGTTACTGCCGGAAACGTAATGAGCCCTATAGTCACCATGCTTTGTTGGCTTATTTTTTTAAAAATCATAACATATCTTTATTTGCCGTAGAAGCCATGAAAGTATACATATCAACAACAATTTACAATATGAGTCATGCCCACCATTTACACTAGGCAGTATAGATGATGTTATAATAAAATTATCTCTGGGGCCGTGCTTCCTGCAAAGACCCCTGACATAAGGACATATTTAGGCCATGTCACAGGATGTTCACTAGTGCTTGGGGAATAGCCTGTTGGTCCTATTTCCCTCCCAAGGGTGTGGCATTTCCACCTGTCAGCACGGAGCCCTGAGGACCACAACCCATGGGGTAAGGGCACAATTGAATTACACTATTAACTGGGGAATGCATGACTTTTAGGCTCTCAATATGTCCCTGGCCACTCCAGTGTCACAAAATATTAGTTCAACAGACTCATCCTCCCCTATTTTGGGTATTCTTGTGCAACTGACAATATGATCCTTAGACACAAAAGGGCATCCCCATGTAGTTCTCAGCCAGTGTAAGCTTTTATTATGGAGTGCATCCCTTGGTTCTGGACGACTTCAGAGTGGTTTGGGGACTCTATGCAAGAACATTGTCCTGGTATCCAGGAGCCTGCAATGCTTAGCTAGAAGGTGATGTGAGTTTTGAAACGGCAACCTCGCTACGGCATTGTAATGCAGGGGCTCCTTTTGTACGTGGTTAAATTGCAGGTGCTTACCATGGGGCCCCTCGCTCCCATGTAAATTCGCATAGTTGGACTTGGTGTTTGCCTGTGTGAAGTTAAGCATAGTTGGATGTGGGCTGTCAGTAGAGTAAGAAGGTTGAGGGAGAGGGATCCAATAGATTCTGTTGCACGTAAAGCGCCTAACTTCTCCCTGGTCACGTGATATTTCCCCAGCAGCTGTTCTGTTATCAACCACTTCGGTGAGAGACAGTAACAATTTCTTGATCTGGGAAAGCTCGGCCGGGACTAGGCTACAGTTGCAGCAGCATGCCGAAATGCCCGTGCCGCCCTCCTCTTTCCGGTCTAGTGCAGGTATGACCGTTGAGTTGGGCGTAATAGCCGGCCTAGGCATGCTGATCAAAAGGGGGAGATTACAAGACTGTGGGACAGATAGTGGGTCAGTCTCAAACTCACCCTCCTTCCCCATGACAGTTAAGGTTGTGTGTTGGGTTGATAACTCATCTAGCTTCCACTTGGCGACACTAACCTCCCACCTCCCCCGCCCCACCCTTTGAAAGAGAGGTAACTATGCCATCCCCCCTATCTGGTATGGATTGCAGAATATCAGAGACATCAATCTGCCTCATCCCAATGGACAAGCTGGGGCTGGGGAAGTTGGATCTTGGGTAAAGAGGGGCCCTTCTGGGGGCATCTGTTGCAGCTGCACAATTTGTGCAGAAAAATTAATGGAAGTGGGACCCTCCTCCCCCATGGGGACTGGACAGTCGGCGTCCACCAGAGCAGTTATGGTGCATGGCTGGGTTTTGGTGGCTGGCACAGCCGTTGCCAATACAGCTGTAGTGGGGTCCCCTACCCCTGGGCTGACCAAACATTTTCGAATCTCTTTAATCAGCATGTGACTGTCATCGCAGCCAGCAGGTGCTCTGATAGAGTTTCCTAGAGTGCCTGATAGGGTCAGAGCAACAGTGTTTTCCAGTTTCTTGTTCCTCTTCAGCAGTTTTATTTTCTGCTTTGCACCCAATTCGGGGCCTGGGCCAAGCTCGGGACCATAAAACACAAGGGGTGTGTTTGCATGGATCTCCCCGATATCTTGGCCGAGTGACACCGACATAGTGGGCCAGCGGAATCACAAAACAGGAGAGACAAAAAGGGAGCAGCAGAACTCTGCCCATACAGTCGGACACTCAAACAGCACAAGCAACCCCAGACTTCGTCACAGGCTTCGTTTTATGTTTGACACCCAAATAGTTTAAAGGAGAGTACTGGGCTCAGCATTTTCAAAGTCTCATGCAAGGTTCCATCAAGTCAGCAAGACAGAAGGTCCCAACCTTAAGAAGCACTGTGTTGGGACCATGCAGAAAAAGGGAGAAGTTACCTCCTTGAGGGGCAGAGCAGCACCACCAACACTCAGGCAGAAAAGCAGAGTTCACAGCCTAAGCTGCAACTTCACCATATTTCTGCATGCATAGATGACAACGCTCCCCCCATGGGTCGCCAACCCTTGACCCCTGCCACCCTTGACCCCCGGCGGGCTTGAGCCGTGGTGGTCAAGTCTGCTGCTTATGAGCGGGAAGTGGCGTGGACACAGCGGCGGCAGTCCTCCAATGTGCAGGTAACAGGTAACACCCTGCAGGCCGCCAACACCCGCCGGCCTTGACCCCCACCGCACTTCGACCCTGGCGGGCAAGTCTGCTGCTTATGAGCAGGAAGGGGCGTGGCCACAGTGGCGACAGTCCTCCAGTTTGCAGGGAACAGGAAACACACTGCAGACCTCCACCACCCATTAGCTTATTAAGTTCAGAGAAATGTTTTTCAACAATTTACCCAAAGCTAATATGAGAGGTTGCTTTGAAGTTAACATAAGTCTACCTCATAAGCAATTGGTCAGGGCCTGAGTAGTCGAATGAATAAAAGGACCTAGATGTATGATCCTATCTTTCAGAAAGGCAGGACACACCATTAACAGATGAAAGAGGGACGCCAATGGTACCTGCCCACATGAGCGGCATCCGCAGAGTTCTTTCGGTATGCCTAACTTCGCACCAATCACCTCTAAGCTTGGTAGACAATTAATGCAAAATCTAAGGTGACGTGCTCTAAATTTCTCAGAAGGAAATTTACCTACATTTGACCTTGGTTGATCAATGGGTAGATAAAAGTAAATGTTCTCCCCAAGTCCTCAATATCCATGCGCTTATCCCAGCATATAATTTTCTTTTTCAATACATAATTTTAGGCTGAAACATCAAGATCGATTATTTTGTGGAAGGTCACACATCTCCTGTGAAGTTAAGTTACAAAAGAACTAGAACTCAACTTCGTTGTCAATAACTCATAGAGGTAAGAGCCCAATGTTGTTTTTTCTGAGTACATGAGTTTGTTTAAATAGAAGACACTCTGCTTGGAATATTGTGCCCACCATGAAGTCAGTCCAAGTTCCAATCTAATTACACTGATTGGTACTGAGTTTGAGAAAGCCATACTGGACCTCCAGATTTTGCCTTCCAGCTGATGCAAGAATGTCCTGTTTTTCATTGTAACCAATTCACAGACATACATAACAATTTCATTGACTTTCAGTCGATAAAACTATTTTAAGGGAAGTAAGGAATAAGTACATAGTTGGTGCTTCACCACTATCATCCAAGAAATACAGGAACACGTCTTTTCCTCCATTCTGGTTTTGTGATTTTCTAATTGTGTTTTTGCAGGTATAATACAACCCATCTAAAAGACATTGTAGACCCGCTGGAGTATAATCCAGCAGTATAAGATCATTGGTGTAATCATTGGTGTACACTATAAAATTCACTGTGAGATCTGACCATTTAAAGGCAACCCTCCCAAGTGGTACTCACCTCCCACAAATCTGCTAGGTACAAATTAAAAAGAGTGGGGGCTAAAACGCATCCCTGACGCACTCCTTTGGTTAAGGGAATACTTCTAGACAAATCTCCAAGAGTGGTCAATCTGACCTTAGCTGAATTATCTGTATATAGCAACTGAATCATGCATAATAAACCTAGGTCAATAGCCCAGTTTATCTGTTTTTGCCATAGCCTTGTAACATTGACATAGTCAAATGCTGCTGACAAGTCAATTGCTGCCACATGCAGAGTTTTAGCAAAATTCCTACTGATGCCAGAAATACATGCACAAAGTGCTTAAGCACTCACAACAGTCCCCATGCCTTTCCTAAAACCTGTTTGTGGTGGGTTAAAAATGTGAGTAGGATCCGCCCAGCAGGTTAATCCCCTCAAAATCAGAGTGGCAAAGATGTTTGACAAGGAATCAATCAGAGAAATAGGACGATAGCTCTATGGATTCTCTTTCATTTTTTAAAATGGGTACCAATGAGTACCAGAAACGCTTGTTGCCAAGAGCTGGGGCATTGCTTGCCCTCAGCAATATGTCAGAAGAGATTAAATGAAACATCGACCAATAAAGGGGGATCATCCTTGAAAATTCTATTTGCAACCCCGTCTGAGCCACTAGTACTAGAATTTTTTAGCACCCAATCACCATTTCGACATCAGATTTATCAAACCAAAAAAAACAAATAGGTACATCCTGAGCGTTAAACTCCAATCTCGAGGGTTCTTCATAATTTGCTCTAAATGTATTATTTTAATACTCAACCCAAGCTTCTTCAGAAACGCAACAGTATTGTACCTTAAATTGTAAATCACTGCTAGAATTTAAGATACACCAGATTGGGCGAGTATCTTTCTTTACCAACTTTTTAAACAAAATCTGATTTTTTGCAAATATATTCCAAAACCTTTACTTAAATGTTTTATCTTTATCAAAATGGTTTCTAGGCCTCAAAATAAACGGGGCAATAGAGGGATAGGTTTGCTCAATGACCACCTTCCCCAATTTAGATAGTAGAGACGGAAATTCTAAGGCTAGAGAATATTTTTTTTCCCAAAGGGAAAGTTTGTCCCAGCATAACCCTAATCTAACATTCACTTTCTTACAGTAACCAAACTTCATAACTCTGTTCTTTTGTCGATTAACAATAAGATGCTGGAGCTCCAGAGAATCTAAATCACTTTTAGATTTGCACATCGTGTGAGTACTCGAGAGTGCTGTTCATTCTGGTTTCTCTTGGACTTGTGCTTCGTGTTCATTTCCTGCTTGCCGGTCTGGCGAAAATGGTAGATTATGGGCCTCATTACACGTTGTGCGGTAAGGGATTAACGTTACCGGTAAGGGAATACCGGTATCGTTAAACACCCATGCCAATTACAACCTGGATTACCGCTATTAGCGGCACCGCTAAGTACGGTGCCACTAATAGCGGCTTGTTCGCGGGCGCGCGACCCTTCATCCCGTAAATAGCGGCATGGCGCTAATAGCACACCATCACAAGCCATGCGGACATGCTAATAGCGGCATGGTAAAGCCCCAAAAACCCCTTACCGGCATGGCGCAAATACCGGCATCGCGAACCACCCGTTAAGAGAACTGAGCAGTGTTCCCACCTGCCACAGGTGGACACAATCAGCACATGTGGAGGCAATGGAGACTGTGGCAGCACAAAAGGAGCACACCACACCCCTTCACACAACCCTTCCCACACATAAAATGGTTCCAATACTAGCAGCATTACATGAGCTGGAGGACATGATTGCAGTGCAGCAGCAACAACAACAGGCAGCACAGAGGAGACGCAGGAGGAGGAGGAGGAGGGCAAGACAGGCGCAGCAAGCACCACCAGGACACCTAGTAATACCACACAGGCAGCCACCAATCCCCAGGATCCGAGCCAGTCCATTTAACCTTACCCCTGAGCAGATACACACGCTGTACCGTCTGGACCGGGATACCATCACCAGCATCGTGGACATGATAAATGACGACATTGTGAGCCTCATAGACATCAGAACTGCCATCCCCCTTCTAGTGAAGGTGGTGACTGTGCTCCACTTCCTGACCACAGGCACCTACCAGCATATAGTGGGGCAGATGCATGGCATCTCACAACCATTATTCTCACGCATGCTGAACCAGTTACTCGATGCCCTCCTGAAGCATGCACGTGAACACATATTCTATTCACTGGCAGGCATCCGAAGTTGCATCGGGGCCATCGACTGTACCCATGTGGAATTGGTGGTCCCACATCACAATGAAGTAGTCTACCGAAACAGAAACCAATTCCACTCCATCAATGTCCAAATGGTATGTGACGCAAACAAGATAATCACACATTGTTGTGCCCGATTTCCCGGATCAACCCATGATTCTATGATCCTGCGGAACTCAACCATACCACGCTACATGGAGCGACAAGCCGGACAATGTTCCTGGCTACTTGGTGAGTAGCAGGGCAAGCACATGGCAGTGTGATTGTGGGAGGAGAGATACATACTCCAACTGGGTGTGATTGGGGGGGGAGATACATACTCCAACTGGGTGTGATTGGGGGGGGAGAGATACATACTCCAACTGGGTGTTGACTGTCGTCCGTAGGACGAATGGACATACAGATGTATGCCAATGTCCATCAGGGAAGGCCACAATGTACTTGAGAAGAACCCACATGCAATTTGAAGCTGCACAACATTGAGAACAATCCAGGTTTCCAAATATTACACATCCATCCACATCCACATTGCACATCATGCCACACCACATAATACACAAATCAGCAACATGGCGTCAAGATAGTTATACAGAATTAGCGCAGCACAACATCAATACAGCAATGTGCCCTTGAATGCATGCAAAGGGATCACCCCTAGCCATAGCATTGAACCACACACCTATAGCACCACTGAAGTGATGCTTCACAGCATGGCAACATCGATGTCGGAATGGCAGTACACTAGCAGTGTGGTACCAAATTTGCCTGGGCCCAGGGACAGCTAAGACCTGGCCTCACCCAGGACATGTCAATTACTGTCGGAGGCATGAATCGGGCATGTCCACTTGCAGGGTCAAGCTCACCTTTGCACATTGCAGTCACACAGATCGTCTGCATGCATGCTGGTAATCGTGGATTTCAATCACAATGCAAAGTCGATTTGTGTGATATGTACAGACCGCTCTTGAGGTGAACAGTAACAGGTCCCCATTCTTCCCTCCATCCAGGTGATGCCGGCTTACCCCTGTACGGAACCCACAGAACAGGCACGAAGAGGACTACAATCGGGCACATACCCGTACCCGCGTCGTGATTGAGCAGACATTTGGCCTTTTGAAGACACAGTTCAGGTGCATAAGCAGGTCGGTGGGGCTCTCCTGTACGGCCATGAGAAGGTGGCCAAGATCACCATGGCATGTGTCATGCTGCACAATATGTGTATCAGACGGAATATGCCACTGCCCCCTGACGTTGAAATGCAACCACCTGATGAGGATGAGGATGGTGATGAGAACGGAGGTGACGGGGATGCTGGTCATGCAAGAGGCGATGCCCAGGAGGGACGCGATGTGCGACATCATCTGATCAACCAAATATTCTGAGACGCATGGTTTAACTCTGTAGGATGGATATGGGTATTAATGCACTGTGTCTGTGGTGAAGCGCACAATGGACCCTGTCACCAATAAAGTACACATACACAATGACGAAGTCCAAGCCTGTATTTCAACTAGTCACCAGTGTATTAAGGTATAATGAGATGAAAAAGTGCATGCCCCCAACTATCCCACCACCCTTACACCCACCCCACCCCCCACAACAACCTCAGAAACATCCTTTCCCCCCTTCCCCACAACACTCCCGAAACACCCTTTCCCCCTCCCCCCACAACACTCCCGAAACACCCTTTCCCCCCTCCCCCACAACACTCCCGAAACACCCTTTCCCCCCTCCCCCACAACACTCCCGAAACATCCTTTCCCCCCTCCCTCACAAAACCCCCGAAACACCCTTTACCTCCTCCCCCCACAACAACCCCATGTGTGGCTTGCACAATGTTGATGTCCTGCTGCACACGTGCCAGCTAGACCCTGCTGTCCCTATTCCCCATTGCCACCACCACCATTAGGAGGTTGGGATGATGTGCACCTCGGAGTGCGCATGGAGCAGCGGAGGGGGCTTGTCTGCCTTGAACTTGCAGATGATGAGGTGGCTGTCTGTCCCTGTGGTGGTGGTGGGAACTGGCGGTCCATCGCGTACGCTATGCGCGTGAGGAACTGCCTCAGTTGGCCAATCTCCACGCACAGCCTTACAGGCTTCCATCGCCTCCCTCGAGTGCCTAGCAGTCTCCGTGATCTCCCCCTGAGACGGGCAGCCTTTTCCACATGCTGCCCAACCAGCACTGTAATGTCCTCCTGGTGCTGCCTGATGGTGGCCAGGTCATGGCCACTGTGGCCAGCTCGTGGTGTGGCTGCTGCGCCTTCCTCTACGTCCCAGGCATCAGGTGAGGCCACCGGTGGGCTCCAGCACCCTCCCATGTTCTCCTCGCCAGACTGGCCATGGACACTGGATCCTGGTGTTGGCCGTGGAGTTGCTTCTGGGCATCCTGGAGGGGTGGGGATGTGCATTTGCATGGTGAACTCTATAGGGTCCTCCACATCTGACAGCGGCACTGTGGCTGCTGCCTCACCAGTGGAACTTGTGGCAGCGGAGGGTGGGCCCTCCGTGGGTGTAACCTGTGGTGGGGGGTTCACATCAGTGGGTGTGGCAATTGTTGCTGGCGTAGACTGCGGTATTGGTGCAGTGGCGCTCTTGCGATGTTTGACCCTCTGGAGGGGCTCACTCCTCCCTGTGCCCCTTGATGTGGTGGGGGTGTCCCCTGTCTCCTGTGCCCTGGGTTTTTTCTTGGCAGGGGGACCCTGAGTCGCAGTGGCAGGTTCTTCGCTGTCTGTATGTGAGCCTGTGGGGACAAAGAGGGGTATGGCATTAGTGATGGTTCAACGTGCTTCATGCAGATTCAGTTCATCATGCTGTTCTGTGCATTGGGATTCATTGGTGGGGATTCAGGTGATGGGGCTGTTGAGTGGGTCATCCATGCATGGGTCTGTGTGGCACTTGTCTGTGGTGATGCGTGCATGTGTGTGTTGGGGTGTGACACTCACATGGGCAAGGTCGTGTGCGTGTATGATTGTGGCCGCATCCATGAGGTGAATCTGGGCTCACATTTGGGGGGTGCCTCAACATTCACAGTGCATTGTTTCATGTGTACACTCACCTCCATCGGATGTAGTGGCCACACCATGCTCCATGCTCCCGACTCCCTCGATTGATTCAATGCCAATCGTGCTGGCGCAGGTCTCCTCCCACTCCTTCAATTTAATTGGTGAATCAGCGCCACCTCCTGTGGCCATAGCCAGCTGGCGGTTCACAGACAGTATGCTACGGACCCAGAGGCGGAGATCGTCCCACCGCTTCCTGCACTCCCTGACGGTGCGGGTGGTGGTGCCCACCGCACTCACTTTCAGGGCGACCTCTGCCCAGATGGCCTTTTTCTGGATCAGGGTCTCCCGCCGCATGTCATTGGCAAATACCCCATCAGAGTTTGCTGCTAGGGTCTCTGTCAGCATTATGAGTTCCTCGTTCGTAAACTTCTCTTTACGCTGGTGGTCGGTGTTTTTTTTTATGGCCTTTGGCATGGTGAGGGGATCCTTGTGGCTTTGGGATGGTACAGTTGTCGAAACAGGTCCAGGGGGCAGAGGATGGCAATGGATTGTGTTTTTAAAGATGGCCGCCGTTCTCTTTCCCGTTCCTGTGCGATGACACTATTTCCGGTTCCGCTATTTAACAGTGACCGTTAATAGCGGTGACCACTATTTGCGTGGTGCAGGATGTCGGAAGTGCTATCAGCGCTTTCGTCGGTGCCGCTAAGGTTTTTTTTGGGGTCTTTAATGGCATGGAGGTAGGGTCATTACTGGCATGGCGCTATGCTCGTGTCCGCATACTCGTAATGGTACGCAATTAGCGGCCTCTTGCCAAGGCGGACACGTTAATAGCGCCATACCGGTAAATGCTGTTTTTTACTGTGTACCGTTTAATGAGGCCCTATATCTATTTGCATCTACATATACTTCATTGGTGATACGCTTGTTTCTAAACAACACCATCAAAGCTGAAGATGCTATACGAGTAAGCACTGCAAAATCTAAACAAGTTTTTCTTTACTTATAGCGGCTGAGTAGGCTCCGCCCACCTTTCCCAGCAATTCCATTTTAACTCTGGTGGGCACGCATTGTGGGAGTGCTCGAGCGTGCTGTTCGGCTGTTCTGCTGAGCAGCTGATCAGCCTCTCTGCTACTCGGCACGCTTTTCGCCTTTTTCCCCATTCAAGCTTTCAATAATGTTTCTCTAAAATAATCAATTGTTTGTAACTTTTGTCCCTCTGCTGGCATGGCTCTGGACACTTTAAAAACAGTGATGCCCAGCCATGCCAACATCTTACTTGGAGCTGTACAACAAGTTACGCCACCTCGGGTTGCTCAAGTATTGTCTATGACCCCTGACAAACAGTGTAAAAAAATTGCAAATATAAAAAACAAGCGATCGAAATCCCTGAATACTGACATTAGGATGTTTTGTCAGCGAACACCTAGAGATTTAAAGCTTATGATAAATACTTGTGCTGAATCAATAAGACCTCCCTCGCTCTTTACAAAACCACTGTCAGGACGCTCCATGGCTGTCATGATTCCTGCCCCTCATGTCCCCAGCCCTCCAAGATGTCAGGCTGGAGCCAGGCCACGATCACCTACATGGCCCTCAAGGGCCTCTCCATCCCTTCAAAGACCCACTTGGAGTCAGACTTGGCGCTTGTGGCACCAGACTCACTCACTCCCATAGGATAACATTGGGGATTGGACTTGTAGTGCATTCATGGGGACAAGATGGATCCCCCCACATATTTCGGTTCCCAGAACTGCATGTGTGGTCTAGTCTTTTGGGTGTGGTTCAGCCCAGAGACACCTGGGATACCCATAGACTGTTTAAGCCACACCCAGGCTGAGAAACATGCTTTGCGTTTTCTGCACCTGCAGCGTGACACTCACCGTGTTCGGATCGGTCTCCAGTAGGCCTGCATCTTTCTTCTGCGCTCAGCTCCTGCAAGAACAACACCGTTAGGAACAGCCTTACCTTGCGGCGCTTCTGCCCATCATTCATCGCTCCTTCTGTTCTGCGGGCATCTTCGGCGGTGTCATGCCCATCCCACGCCGCTTCCTAAGGAAAAGGGAAAAGAACAGAAAAAAGGCATTAGTAAGCATTCTGCAAATCTTTGCTTAGCTTTAAATACTGTACGAGCTTCAAACGCTTACCTGAATCCCAGCCGCTCTGGGCGAACTCTGTCTCCGGAACTTCTCAACCATCTGCAAGAGGGAAAAGAGACTCTAGGTTAACGTGGAAACATCTAGAGGCGCCTCATACCGCGCTTACCCACCGCATTTGTTCTTCATAACCGGCATCCACGCTGAAAACGTCGCGGCACAGAAAAAGTACTCAGTTCAATGCAAATACGAAAGAGGTGCATCGCGCATCATGCTCTCACTCACCTTCAGCGCTACTCATCTCAGCAGAACGCCGCCATCCCCGGACGCCGGCCATCATCTAAGGAAGGTAAGGAACAAAGTTAGAGAACTGTTCAAAAGACTCATTATACTTACCTGTCGGACTCTTGCCAGTGAAGTAACTAGGCAGCAATGAGCCCGCATCAATCAACGCGCCCCTGCGCTGAAAGCAGGACGGAGAGCACACTATCCAAGAAAACAAGGTGAGCTGTGGATCAAAGGGAAGGGTTGGACCCCAGGGAAGAAGGGGTTCAAGCACACAGAGACAATAGGGAGTTAAACTCTACCAATCCTGTGTTTCAGGCCCAGTCTCCAGTCAAATAGCCTCCAGGGAAGGGTTCGAGGTCGTAAGAGGTCAGAACAGGCTGAGTGACGTCCACGTGGATACCAGGTGAGCGTTACAGTGGGAGCCACCAAGCAGTTCTTTTCACATAAAATTTCTGATGAAGAACCTTTAGCACACCCCACCCAAGGGCACCCTGTTGAACCACCTGGACCAGAGTCTAACCTCAGAAATGCTCAGGTTTCAATCCAAATGGAGTCCCTGGTGACCTGCCAAGTGGAAATACATGATCAAGACTGCACAGATGTGCCAATGTTGTATTTGAAAGTCCTTAAAAATGAAACGCAAAAAAAAGCTATTTCTGGGCACGAGAAATCGGAACAGGGTATTACAAATGATATCCTTAAAATGGACTGATGCAGGGAATTTCCTTAGAGGAAGTTGCCCCTATGCTTGGAAACAATGGCGAGATAATCCAAGAGACTTTTGTGCAAGAAAAACCGGAACAGCAAATCATAAATTACATCATCAAAAGCGGTTTGGCACAGGGAGAAGCCCTGGAGGAAGATGACACTTTGTTTTGTAACAACAGTGAGATAATCACAGAAACTCAACAAGAAGAATCTTTGAAGCTGCAAGTAACAAACTTGTCTGATTCACTGATATTGTACCCAGACTCACTAAATTCTTCTATGAACTCTTCTGCTTCCTCGGTAATATCTTTTGCAAAACCCACCCGAGACCTTCTTTCGGGTTAAAGCAACTACCTATTTCTAATCATAAAACTATTTTAACGGCAATGAATAACAGTGCCTATACCTTAACAAAAATATATGGGTCTCTAGAAAAAAAAAATCAGAATCATACTATTTTATTACATTTACTTGCTGCAAAAATTGACTGGATAGCTTCCTCACTAATGCAGCAGAATGCTGCCGAGATAAATAATCAAAGATTGCCGGTGTTGACAACTATTTCAGGCGACATCTTAATTATGCAACCAGAAGAAACTATAAGGGTGGATTCCAAGCCTTTAGAAAGTGATGTATTAGGGATACCGCCAGAACTTATAGTACAACCGGACTTGACTTTATAGAACTCTGGAAATTTGCTACTCTCATGATCCAGTATATGTGGTCTTTCAATTGCCACAATGTAAAAAAAGAAATAAGAGAAGGACCAAAAAAGCTAAGAATAATAATAAAAACTAAAAACCAATCGATACCAAACAAAACATCTAATACTAAATCAAAATAATGTATAGATGTGTTGACAACCCCACTATGTGCAACTGAAACAAAATTATATTCCATAGTCAAGTTAGCAACTTCTTAAGAACAACTGGCAATAAACCAAGATGAAGAAAACATTGATGAACCTGAGGACCTTATTAATTAATCAACTTATTCTATTACATCTTTACCAAATATTGACCCTGAACAAAATCAGTCAGAGGATCTATGTGACATACTTATATTTTTATTTACAGAAATACCATGGAACAGAAAAGGGCGCGTATTGTAAGTCTTTGTAAGACCGATCTCGTCTATGACAATCAAACTAAGGCCAAACCATCTGTGATTCCTGATAGATGTTACAGTTCATACACAATGGCTTATTCAGGTACCTCAAAAGAAAGATAGAAGTAAACCCCTAAATTGAGATGTTCAATTCGTACAGGAAGCAATTCCAAAAACACACAAATTCCCCCTTCCACTCCTAGGGCATCCACAAAGGCGACAGAAAGAATATTACATCACCATGATATGTTAAATGTACAACTGAATGAGAGAAAACGAGGTAACCCATTTCCCAATAGATCAACTATTTTAGCTGTATTCATTGTATTTAAGAGCATCCAAAATCTAAAAACAGTAGATTCCCATGATACTGAATCCGTCTATTTTCAGAGAACGCGTAAAATGGACACATTGACTTTAACTGTTCGATCACAAATAGTCAAAGAGACCATCTAGATATAAAGAAATATATTAGCACACAAATGCTTTACTTTATCGATTACGAAGCAATGGGACACTGTAAGACAAACACAAAGCCTGAGTGTAAAACCAGATAGGCAAAATGACAACGTAAAAACACAGAGCAAAATGCAAGCTAATCCAAAAAAAGTACAGCAACTAATCATAAATTGCAAGGGCAATAGAGATTAACTAACCTGCACAGTGCATATTGATAACAACAACTACGCAGATCAAGAAACTTCATGGGCGTGGCTTAAAATGCAATTAAAGAGATAAAGTATAATGCAAATCATTAATGCCAATCAAATTTAATCCCTCCGTTTGTAAAGAAGGCGGTGTGAAATACCAGAGGGTTTAAACATCTTATGTCTGCAAATACCAATCATTCTCTGGAAATCTTCGACGTAATTATATTGCAAGAAACGTTGATAACGACCCAACACTTACGGCCAAATTACAATATAGATTCCGGCCATTAAACAGACAATGGGCAGACCCATGGCAGGTCTTCTGATTGCCCTTAAATTGGATATGAACGGTAGCCTCACGACATGGGCTTCCCCACATCCTTGCATTCAATTGGCAAAACTCATACTACCAAATGCTTTCTGTCCCCTGGCGACTCACACTGCCATCTTAAACCTTAACTGCAACCCCTCACGACAGAATGATGATGATTTTTTTGATTTTGTAAACTGAATGCTGAACCTAAATGCCTTTGAAAAACAACAATATACAACTGTAGTATTAGGAGACCTTAATATATTGTGCTTTATTCAAAAGAATAATATCTTTATATGAAAGCAACTAGGCGGTTAAACCTAATGAAAGAACAAATCTGTACTATTCTTAATGGGACAGTTGATAGTGATGTTCCTCTGCAACCGACATGGAAAAGAGACAAATCTTTTGTAATCTTAGGTCTTTATATCTTTAGAAGCTATCTCTGCAGTAGTTAATTTCACATCTGTGCCTACTACAGATAGTGATCATAACATCCTGGAGACAACTTGCTGAAAACAGATACACCTGTACGTCAATGTTACACTCCTCAGTTCCAGCTCTCAGAAAGACGTAATAGAATTAAATGGACTGCTCACAAACTAAAATGTCTTCTATGTAATTTACAAAAAGAAAACTGCTTTTCAGACACTGCCATTCGACCAGAATATACAGGCCCTTTTGGAATTTGTCGAATCCTTCAAAAATTGTGCCCGACCGTCCTTTAAACACAAATATCCATTTGATCCAATTATTAAAAATGCAAAAGTGACAATGAGGGCTCAATTAAAAAATCTTAAAATCGCAAACTGCAATGAATACAAAGAGAAAGCTGCTAAAATCCTCACTAAATATAATTACTTTGTAGAACAACACAAAGCAATTAAGTTGCAAGAAGTGAATGAACGAATGTTAACAGATTGAGCATCAAAATCCAGTGAACAGATATGAAAACTTCTGAATGAAGGAACTAACATAGGCACGTCATCGCTCATGTTAAATTCCATATCGGAATGCGCATGACCAAACCTACTTCACTGATATCTTTGCGGACTCGACTGCCCCCGGCAAGATGACTAATGACCTTTAAAACGATCTTAGCTTGCTACAATTTGACCAGCTAAATATTATTACACAAATTAAAAAACTAAGTCCGTCACGAGCGCCAGGGCCAGATGGCCTTTCAAATATCATCTTGAACGCCAATCCTGAGGAATGGGCCTTAGTCCTGTTGCTGATATTTCAAAGAATAAACATTACAGGGGAAATTCCAGAGTCATGGAAACAATCTATATTGATCACAATATTCAAGAAGGGCAATCAAATTTTACCATCAAATTATCGTCCGATGTCCTCTTGGAAATTCCGTGAAAAATATTTGCAAGACTGCTCCTGAATGATAAAAATTAATGGCTGAAATCCGCAAACAAGATAGACCCACATATATCTGGTTTTGTCGCTGACTTAGGCACTTCAGTCAATTTACTAACTTTGACAGCTTTAAAAAAGCAAGTATGGACCTCTAAACAACCCATCAACCTCGCGTTCATAGATTTTAAACTAGCTTTCAATTCAATATCAAGGAAAATTCTATGGGAAAAACTAACAGAAGCCGAATGCCCAACTTACATATTGCAAACACTATGGCAATTATATACAAATACATCTGTACAAATCAAATTGATTCAAGAGGGTTTACTAACACACCCTATTCCTACTTACCGTGGCCTGGAACAAGGCTGCATTTTAGCTGCAACTCTTTTTAATTTTTATATTAAAGATCTGAATAAACACTTTGAAAATACAAGAGCTTTCCCTCCAAAATTAGGAAAATACTCAATCGCTCATCTTTTCTATGCAGATGATCTGGTCATAATCGACCAGACCCCAATAGGCCTGCAGAGGCAACTTCAAGGACTAGCAAAATATGCATTTGAAAATATGCTCTCTATTAACATCGGCAAATCAAATATTCTAATATATCTTATCCTTTAAATGGACAGAAGGGTGTCAAAGATTGTGATTGTACATCAGTATAAATATCTAGGACAATTAGTTAATGACACCAAAACAGAGATCCATATAAACATGACCTAAGGTATAAATTCGAAACATTTTCTTCTCAAGCAAAACTAGTCCATAGGAAGTATGGAAAACATCTCCTATCTACCTATAATAAAATTCTATAAAGAAAAAATAGTCCCCGTAATAACCTTTGGCACGCATAAAAAAAGCTCCCAGAAAATCAGCCAGATTGGAGCTACCTTGAGGGAATGTTTTGGGAAGAACCTATTGCCAATCCCTAAATCATTTCCTATTCAAATATTGTGACATGAACTTGGATTAATATCGATGAAAGCAATCACCTCATGGAATGCTGTAATGTTATGCAGTAAATGCATGAACAAAGATATTTATTTAGCCTTGTTAACACATCTCTAGCCTCTATCTTGGTGTCTTGGAAACAATCAAGTATGGCATTTATTAATATAGCTAATAATGAGCTGGAATTATTAACTAGTAATCCCGCTCGAGCTAAACAAAAATGTTGACATTCTGATTGGAATGATACTTGGCATGAAATATAAGACATTTACCTCTGGACATTTCATTAAAAAAAACTAAATCAAATCCCGGTATATTTGGAGAAATTTCCTGATCAGCATTATCGCTCACATATTATGCATTTACGCTTTGACCTATGGCCTACGAACAGGCATGTACAGCCTCTAGAATGAAGGAAAATTTGAAATCTACAGGTCGATTTTGCAATCTACCTAGTTATCTGGAAACATTAAAACATCTGATGCACAAATGTCCAAATCCAATTACATTAAGGCAATAATATTTCTAGGCGTTCGATGGAGTCATTAGGGGGAAGCTTTGGGCCAAGTTGAGAGCATGGCACTGTCCAGAGGACTTGGTAGAGACCTTTGAGGCTCTTTATACAAACACCTTAGTTAGGATCAGACTCTCGGGGAAAGGACATCTATCACAAAAGACTCCAACATATGGGGCCTCAAACAAGGGTGTGCCCTGGCTCCCCTCCTCTTTTGTCTCTATATTGCGGACTCAGTGGTCTCACAAAGGGAGGTTGCGGCTTTTCCCCCTAAAATTAATGGTAGGGAATTGTCCTGGATAATATTTGCAGATGATTTAGTCTTCTTAGATTTACACCTATTGCAAGGCATAAATTAGTTTTCCAATATTGATTAGCAGAGTTTGCTAATGAAAATGTTTTTGATTAGCAAACAGACCCATTTGATTAGCAATTCTGTACTAATGTTGTTAATGTCACTGGATGTTATTTGTACCCAAGACATGAATTGAGCAACAATACAGCAGTTTTGCTTACTGCTGGAATAAAAACATTTGTGAGTGGAAGCAGGCCTTGCAAATTCTTTAATCTTCAGCTAGGCTTGCAGGTAACTTAGTTTACCTATTAAACCTAAGATAAATGCACTAGACCCATAGCAATAGAGGACAACACATGTATAATGCAATTTCTGTAAAATGGTTCCTGTCACTACAAACTCACTTTGTTTGGTACACTGCTGCCACCCAGAGTGCAGCCATGCACAGTGAACATTTTATTTGACATTTACTGCAAACAAAGTAGATGTTAAATAAAAGTTACTCGCTACTCGCTCTTCATAAAATCTAGTTGACACTATGAAATCCAGATACACTAACCTAAACTTTACTGTAAAGCATGGATCGATGCAAGGTTTTACAGTCTCAATACTGTAATTATGTATTATTTAAACAACTTACATTTTAGGAATGGAATTGCAGGACTGTCTTTTTAAAAAGATGTAAAGTTGACACATACTTGTCTTTGCCAGACAAGATATAAAAGGCTTAATTACTTCTAGTTTGCAATAATTTGGAAACTATCTTGCACTCCTACACATGCATTTGGCAATTAAGAGTGCTTACTGCTGCACTTTCCTCCATTAACGCTTGAAGTGAACAGAGAAAAGAGGGTGACGAGAGCACCAACGGCAAGAGAGGAATGCCTGGAGAGCTGTGCTTTCATTGAAGAGGGCAATTTAAATAGCAAACTTTGCTACACAAGTGTTCATTTTATTAGAAAAACTACAGAATTGCATAGCAAATTGCTATGCGACACTGCTTATTTTATGCCTTGTATTGGACTCCAGCGGAGGATAAAGGTTTTAGTTTATATCTAAGTGAGAATGGTATGATGATCAATGTTGCAAAATCCAAAGTATTGGAAACGAAATCAGCCCATAAGAAGAAAAAAGGGGGATTTACATGGAGAATTTGAACAAAGCCACTTGAAATAGTAGAATTCATGATCTATCTGGGGATTGAGATAAATCGAAACAGGAATGATCGGGGTCAGCACATTCATCTAAGATCTAGATTGATCTCCTTAACTAACCAAGGAAGAGCCTTCCCCCGAAAGTTTGGGAGATTTACGATGATTCCCATCCTTTCCTTTTATAAGCAGAAGATCTGCATGTTCTGACATATGGAGCAGAGGATATCCTGCATTTGTCTTGGAGGATATGGGAGAAATTGGAAGGCTTCTTCTGGCAGACAGTGCTGAGGCTCCCAAATGCTGTGCCAATGGTGACAATTAGGCAAGAGCTGAAACTCCAGTCACTGGAATCCCTGGTACTGTGGAAGTCAACTGTGCTTTCTCGGAAATGTATGTATGAAACAGACTTAGCCCATTTTGCGGTCCTCGATCCGACCAGAGAAGGACAGGATAACATTTAATTCAGTGGAGGTTGAAAGTAGAAAAGAATTTAGAGCAGAAGGACATTAGATTGAATGATTTAGCTGTAAATCCATTAAAGGTAAAGCGGAAACTGCAAGAACTGGATTGGATAAACATGGTAGAACAATGTGACTGAGATAACTTAAGCTATTCGATAGTGGTTGGATATAAAGGCCTACATTTACTCCCCAAGGATCTACAGAAATTTCTGTCACATCACTACCGCGATATGCTCCTACGGTGCAGGTTGAATACTCTTGCCACAATAGAAGTCCAGCTCGCTTGGAAAATGCTGGGAGTTAAAAATCCCCAATGCAGCTTTTGTAAGGGTGGGGAGACCTTGGAGATGCTCTTCCACTGTGTAACTGCTTGTGATTCCCTAAGTGAAGTCAGAAAATAATTTTTGTCCGACTATGGAGTGGGCGAAACTACACTGAGGCTTAACGAATGGTGGGCCTGGGTGCTCTTAGGAGAACAAACTAGCTTAGTGATTGCGGTATTGAAGATGATTGAATTGGTTTTGAAGAAGAAGAATGAATTGAGAGAAATGGAATAATGGCTTTCCTTTTTTAAGATGTATAGGAAGATGGGATCTATCAACTGTGTGTAGGAAGATGTATAATGTTAAAGGTTTATATTTCTGTGGCCACAATGTGGCCATTTTCTTATACTTTCTTTTTTTAAACTAACAAAACATTTTAATTTTTAAAAAAAAGAAACGTGGCCATGGGTTTAAACCCTTTTCCTTGGACATCGGAGGTTATGATCAACTGTCCCAGGAGTCCTGTTATCTTGCTCAGGCCTCCCCAGCCATTATACTGTGTCCCTTTCTGTGCGAGGTACACCCTCCAAGGTGCCCCAGTGGGCCGTCCCTCTCAGCAGGCTGACCGGATATCAGCAGCGGCTTCGGGGTCCTTTGCGTCCCTCATGTCAGGCTATGGTGTGTTGTGCCTGCAGAGCCCTCCGTTCACTCACTGGCTTCCACCACACTTCCGGCTCACCGTGGCATCGTCTCCTCTTCTCTGCATCTCAGTGGCAGGGCTTCAACCCATGAACTTCTCCATGCTATGTTCTACGGCCTCCCATGACTTGGAAAGACCGCCTGCTTCATCAGGTTGCTCTGACGCGCGTCGGAAGCAGAGAACCTCCTGCACTGCCAGCCTCCGTACCCGCGGTCTCTCTTCTCGGCTGTTCTTACCACAGCTGAGTAAGAAGACGAACTCCATGCTTCTTTTCCCGGCATGGTTTTAAGCCATATCAGGCCAATCACCTTCTTCCAGCTACTAGACTGCTGGTGTTGGTTCACATTAGGAGTAATCATAATTGCTCTTTGCCTTATCCTCGTCTCAGTTCTTGTTTCTTTATTGATTTTATATTGAGGAATACTGTCAGTAAGATTGTCAGGTTGTTGAAGGGGATAATAGCAGTATGCCATTAGGGCATTCCGTGTGCCAATAGGGCATGAGGGATGGAGGGAATATCCCTAAAATGGAAAGAGGGGTATTGTCCCTCACACAATGATGTCATGTCATTCCCCCAAGGGCCGTCTCCACCATGTGATCCTCCCTCAAACAGCCAGCACCCTCAAGGTCAGGATAAGGTAGCGGGTGCCGTCCCCTGGCCACATGAGGAGAGCCTATCTCAGGGAAAGGAGTGATGACATCATCAGATTCATCACAGTACATCCTTTGTGATATGCAGTTGTGTGCTTAAGCTTGCTGCTCTCATGTCTCTCTCCAGCTGAAACTATCTACATCCATTTCCATGACCTACTGCAGCAGGGCACAAGTCCTAAACATGCACTGGCAAAGCCAACAGTTGGTTTTTGAGTAGACATGCAATATGAATTAGCAAGGCACTGTCATGGTGGCACTACCTGGTATTGAGATGGCAAAAGCTGGGAAATAGAGTGAATACCTGGGAATATCCTGTCAGTGCCTGGCAAATTCCGATCTAATACCAATACATAAGCCAAAACTGTTGGATTTGCCAATGCTTGCTTTAAAAAGTGCTTCAGTGCAAGGATTCGATGTGCGGTGTGAGGAGCCTGAGGGCATCCTCGCTTCTTTTTCCCTGGAATTCTCCTCTCAGGTGGCCAGGGGAAGGCCATCGCTTTTGGATCCTGACCCTGGGGATGGATATGCGAGGGAGGATCACCTGGGTGGAGGGAACCCCAGTCCTTTGTGCACTGTCTTGAACTTGGGGGAGGTAGAGCTTATCACAAGCCAAGAGACGAAGAAGCTCTACACTTTCTTTAAAACTTTTGAACATTATTAATTTTGAAGCTGACATCCCTACACATTGTCTACATTTAGTTGTGAGAGCAAGTAGAGGTTTTGGACATAGACAGTTACCAGATTTGGACATTTAGACGCAGACTATCCTTAGTTTTCTTTAGGTAGGGAAATCCCACCTTAGCACAGGGCAAGTAAGGCCTTACTCCATCCTGATTTTTAAGTTAAATAAAACTTTTGAGTACAAATTTGAATTCGTTGTCTGTGTTTTGCTTCATGATGCCGTCACAAATGGTGTCAGAAGTGGGATGCGGCTCAACCAATACAAGTTGGGGAACCCTAACATATGAAAATTTAAGTCCCACAGCATCTGACCCCTCAGTAGCCACTAAGGTCTCTATTGGGTTCGATATTTGTAGCAGTAGGAACGTGAACATTCCCCCAGGCGAAAGAAGATTAATACCAACTGATTTGATTCTGCCCCCTGATACCACCATCCAACTGGCCCCTATATCAGGACTAGGGCAGAGGTTTGGAACTGATGTACTGGCTGGGGTTATAGATCCAGACTTTAGAGGTGGCATCAAAGTATTATTACAGAATCACGGAAAGGATGCCTTCTAAATCCATCAGGGGGAATGAGGTAACAGATCGAGGTACTTGAGACTTCGGGGAGGCAGATGATACACCTGACACCCCTCAAGACCCTGAACCCAGAAAGGTCAAGAGGAAGAAACAGAAACTCTTCCCAACCTAGCCTTTGCCCAAAGAAATGACCCATTGTTGGCTGAAGCATTTTTACAAATTACACCAGAGCAAGAGGGTTGGAGAGAGGAGGTATATGGGCTAATGTACCGGTGAGACACTACTTCAAAGGTCATAGTAAAAACCCAACTAGTTGTCTCAAAATGTCATAAACAAGTAGTCCTGGAGATAGCTCATTCCCATCTGACTGGAGACCATCTAGGAGAAACGAAGATCCAGGCCCGGTTATCAATGCGTTTTATTGGCCAGGAATTCATGGTGACATTAAAAACTTTGTTCAGTTCTGTGAAATTTGCCAAAAGACCAGTACCCATATACCACCTCCAGTTCCCTTACAGTCACTGGCCCTCATTACGACCCTGGCGGAAAGGGGTTTACGCCGGCGTAAACCATGGCGCCCCTTTCCGCCTGAGTACGAGTTCCCATAGCGCCATGGTGATTTTTACGCCTGCTTTTTGCAGGCGGAAAAATCCATGGCGCTACGGGACTTGTTGTTAATTACGCCACCGTAATTTACGGTGGCGTAATTAACGCCTTCCCCACTCCCATTATACCCTATGGGGCAAAAATGGGAATGGGGAAGGGTAAATGGGGATTGGGGACTTACCGCCCCGCCAAGGTCAGAATGGGGCGGTAAGTCCGCCAACCACCATGGCGGAGTTGGCAGCTTTGCGCCATGGACCATGGTGCAAATTGCACCATGGTTCTCCGCCAGGGTCGTAATGAGGGCCACTGCCAATCATTGAAATTCTGTTTTCAAGAATTGGTGGGGACATTGTAGGCTGCCTGGAAACATTAGGGAACAAATACATTTTGGTAATAATGGACTATCCCACTCGCCATCTAGAAGCCTTTCCCCTGAGAGCCAATACCACCCAGCAGATCCTGGAACACCTACTCCCTTTCTTTTCACAAGTGGGGTTTCCAAAAGAAATACTGACAGGTTGGGGCTCCACATTTATGAACAAACTCATGCGGGAAGTAAAACAAGTATTGCATATTACCACTTTAAGGACCTCAGTATATCACCCACAGACAGATGGCCTTGTAGCAAGGTTTAATAAGACCTTGAAAACCATATTGCGGAAGTTGGTGGAACAGAGTGGCAAGAACTGGGATCAGGTGATTCCATTGGCTTTATTCGATATTATATGATATGGCATTTATAACGTGCCTGTACACAAGTGTTTCTAGGCGCGACAAGACAAGGAGGGGGAAACAAAGGGAGGACAAACCATTGATCTTACTAGGGCTTGTGTCATTCAGATCGCGCAAGTGCAGGGAAGTGGTAGGGGAGAAGTGCCGGGGGAGGGGACGGGAGAAGTGCAGGTAACTCAATAAGTGCAGCCAGGGACTGTAGGGTTGCAGGTACAGACCATTAAGTGCTGGGGGAACCAGGAGGCAGTGCAAAGGCAACTGGACATGCAGGAGCCTGGGCCCGAGTTCAGAGGATATCCAGGTGACCAGTGCACAGAGCAGTCAGGGACATCAGCAGGGGAGAGGAAGAGAGAAAGCAGAAGCAAACAGCAAGGTCTTGAGTTGCTTCTGGAATCAGAAGTGGTACTGCTCAAGTTTGAGATCTGCCCACCCACTCTCTGAGAGTTGGAGGAGGATAAGTGGAGAGCTCGAGAAGGAAGATGTTTTGGAAGAGAAAGTTGGAGGTCGAGCGGTTCCAAGCACCAGAAAGCCTTGTGGAGGATGCAGCGGGTCTTGATCTTGATCCTTGCAGCCACGGGGAATCAGTGAAGAGATTTCAGAGCAGGAAATATACGATCCCTGGGCTTGAGGCCAAGGACAAGTCTTGCAGCCCTGTTCTGGATAAGTTGTAACGGTCAAAGAGTAGAGGCAGGCAGATTTAGAAAGAGGCTGTTGCAGTAGCCAAGACTAGAGAGGACCAGAGCTCTTGAGACACTTAGCTTCTGGGGGAAAGTGAGAAAAGGAAGAATACCTATCAGGAGGTGCAGCTGATAGTGTGACTTCGTAGAGATGTCAGAGATGTGAGGAGAGAAGGAGAGGGTGGAGCCAAAGATGACACCAAGGTTCTTAGCCTCACAGAGGGAGCAGGAAGAGGGCCCAGAGTGGGCGGCCAGAGAGAGAGAGGAAAGGAGGGAGCAGGTGTCCCAGTGAGGAGGATCTCAGTCTTACTGGCATTAAGGCTGAGATCATTGCCGGCACACCATTCCTCAATTGCGGCCAGACAGTCTGGTATGAGAGAAGTAGCTGAGGGGATCCTAAAAGAGAGCTGGGTGTCATCTGCATAACACTAAAGAATTGGAGCCGAACGTAGCGATGCAGTGGGCAAGAGATGCCAGGTAGTGGTTGAAAAGCCAGGGAGATGGGTTAGATGCCTGGGGAACACCACAACACAAGTAGAGAGAGAGATATTGAAGACAGAAAAGACCCCATTTGGACCTGAGAGTGTCAGTCTGAGAGAAAGGAGGTCAACCAGGGCGGGGCCTGATCAGTGATACCCAGGTTATCACGGAGGCGATTGAGCAGGATGGCATGGTGGACCATATCAAAGGCAGAGGATAGAGCAAGAAGAATGAGGACAGAAGGAAGATTAGAGTCAAGATTGGAGAGCAGGTCTTCACGGGTGTTCAGGAGAGCAGTTTCTATGCTTCTGGCAGGTCTGAAGCCTGACTGGTGGTCGTGGAGACAACCAACAGATTCCATATGCAGATTAAGCTGGGAGATGGCCAGCTTTTCCAGGAGTTTTACCAGGAAAGGAGGGATGGAGATCGGGCGATAGTTAGCCAGAGAGGAAGGATGAGCCGAGGTCTTCTTTAGAAGGGGGTGCACAAGGGAGTGCTTAAGGGGAAATTTCCAGTGGCAAAGGAGTGATTGCAGAAATCTGCCAAGGCTGGAGCAAGGGTGTCAATGTGGTCCTTGATGGTTCCAGATGAGCAGGGGAGAACGTGCTTTGACAAGACTTTCAAAGAACAGACTTGTCTAGAAACATTATCGGAGGTGAACAAGGGAAAGGAGGAGAAAGGAGGCGGAGAAACTACCTCAGACAGGCCAGGAGTGGTAGCAGAGGAGGAAGAGGAGGTAGACAGGATGTCCTGAGGTTTAGTGGTGAAATGAGAAGCCAAGGCTGTGCAGAGGGGCTGGGAGCAAACAGGAGAGGTAGAGACTGCAGCAGGATTGGCCAGGTCCTTGCAGATTTTGAAAAGTTTGGCTGAGTTGTTAGATGCTGCAGAGATGCAGGCTTGGATGTAGGCTTTCTTTTTAGAGAGGACACAGAGTCTATACTGCCTTTGGAGCATGCGGCATGCCAGTTTGTCAGGGGGTGCACCTCATGCCCTCCACTTCCTTTCAGCCGTCCCCTACACCTGCGTTTAAGGATGGTGGGGTCGGAATTGTACTTGGATTTGGGCTTCAAGTGGATCCTCATGTCAGGGGCAAGGACATCCCTGACATTTGCTGTCAGGAAGACCCACCAGGCTTCTACCGGATTATCACTGTTCGAAATGACTGTATGGACAGGAGCTTCAAGATTTCCCAGATATGTTGAAAGAAACCTGGGAAGAAAGGGGAGAAGACCCAATCCCACTCTCCCAAATTGCAAAATGACTTAAAGAATACATGACGCTAGTGAGGTCTTTGGTACAAACCCATATGGCCAAGGCACAAGAACAGCAGAAAGCCACTTGTGATAGAAATGTTTCTTTAATATCTTTTTCAGTCAGCCAAAAGGTATCCGTCCTGTTACCCACTTCTGAGAACAAACTAATATCTAAGTGGCATGGACCATATGAAGTGTTAGAACAGACAAGACCCTGCAACTAATACATTTATCAACCTGATTGCCACTTAAAAACACTAGTTTATCCCATTAACCTTTTAAAGGAGAGGAGAGAAAATCCTTCAGAGTCTAATGCCACCATGTTGTCCTGCTTGTTTCCTGAGAATTTTGATAACACAGTTCTCAATCTTCCCAATCTTAGTAATAGCCAGAAGCAAGATCTATATGACCTCTTTAGGCAATTTACTGATTTATTTAGAGAGGAACCAGGAAGAGTGAAGAATATTTACCATAACGTCCGCATTCCAGAAGGCAAAGTGGTACACTTAAAACCATATAGAAGACCTGAGTCCCGAAAAGAAACCATCATCCAGGAAGTCAAGCAGATGCTTGAGGCTAATATTATTGACCCATCTACTAGTTCCTGTTCTTCCCCTATCATGTTGGTGGCAAAATCCAATGGGAGTTGGAGATTTTGTATCGACTTTAGGAAAGTTAATGCCATATCTGAGATTAATGAATAAGATCTTAGAGCCCTACTCTGACTTTTGCGGGGCCTATATAGACGATATTGTGATACACAGTAAAACTTGGGAAGATCATTTATATCATCTTTACACAGCCATGCGAGTGTTTAGAAAAGCAGGTTTAACCTCTAACCTGAGAAAATGTAAGTTGGCTCAAGCAGCAGTGTGAGAAACCAGAAGGTATCTCACCCACTAGTACCCGGGGATCTGTCATCCAGGTGGTCAGGACACAGCCATCGCTTTTGGATCCAGTTCCTAGGGGTGGACCAGTACAGGAGTATCACCTGGGTGAGGGGTCTTCGGGGAGTGGGATGCCGGATGGTGAGATGCGATGTCCCCTTCCCTATAACACCTTTACCCCATCCTACCAGGTAGGATATTTAGGAATCCTACACCCCCCCTTTTACAACACATACACCACTTTCTCACAGAAAGCCCGCTATGAGAGAAAACAGACTAACACCTGAGCAATATACCTGAAGTGTCCCAATACAATGGTCAGGCGAAGTCAGGCAATTACTGACCATCACACACACCTGACTTCCATTAAGCTTCCCCACACGGATAAAAGACGGAGCACGAGAGCACACTCTGAGCAAGGCAAAGCACACGTGAAAACATCAGTTTCGAGACAGCAGCTGAACAAGAGAAGAAAGATGGCAAAACAGAAGGGGATTGCAAGGAGAGATGTTCCCTTGACCTTTTCGACAAGTAACTGCTACTTTCCAGAAACCTCCAGAAGAGAAACCGTAATACCAGAAAACCAGGCTGAAGAATCATGCATTGTGTGTCGGAGATACCTGTGGTCCTACCTTGTCAATAATCAATGCGGGGAGAAGCACCAGCCGCTGTGGTACTGTCCTTGACTCCAAGAACAAAGCAGCATCAGTGAAATCAACACAGCCGGTGGGTTGGGGAGACTGATACAAGACCGGTCTGTGTTGAAGCCAAAGTTGCATGCAGCAACATTGTATGGCGAGTGCTGGAACAAACATTGTTAAAACACGAAAGTAAAGGTGAAGTGACTGAAATGTAAAGCAAGATACAATACCTTTGACAGAGTCGTTCGGCACTGCGTGGGTGCTCAATGGAAGGTCTCTGTAAGGTATCCAGCTGAGAAGTGGCAAAAGTGAATTTGAGAAAAAAGGTTGTATCAAGAAGAGAACAAGTAATTGTGAATCGAAGTGGTGTTGCGACGGGTCAAGCAAAATCCTGCGCACAGTCGAAAGTCTTTTTTTCGATTTTGATGAAGTAGAGAAAGTTTGGAAAAGTAGATACATTTGGTCCGAGCCTGGCGGAGGAAGACCAATTGAAGGTTTTGTGTAAAAGTGGGTCTGAGTCTGGCAGAGGGGGACCCGGGGTGAACAGTACATCACCTGAGAAGTTGTATATGTGAAATCCTAAGAAGAAAGGAACTTTAATGTTCGTTGTGTTGCATCAGGCCCTCTGAAATAAGAGACTTTGAATGGCAAAGAGACTTTGGCACAGCAGGCCCTGGTGTTGAGTTTTTGAATTGCATCCTCATGCTAGAGAGGCCATACAGTGTGCTAAGCTTGTGTATGCTGCCTTGTCCTGTGCCGAAAACATGGGAAGGGAAGCCAACGGCTTGAATATCCTAACGTATCATATCTTGAACACTTTTCACACTATTTGTATTTAGAAGTAAGGATTGACAATAGGTTTATTAGTATAGGCCCTTTTATTTTGACAGACTCAACTAGCACTATGCTACTATTATTTGATGATCGTAGCTTGCTTCCATCTTTAGATTTAGGTTTAGATAGGCGTTTTTTCAAACCCAATTGAATTTCAATAAACACCCTTGAACTGTGATCAATTGTATCTTTCTTACTGTTTGATATCATGCCTTCCTTTCCTATGGTGTCAGTAGTGGGATGCAACTCAATTTAGACAAATTGGGGAACCCTAACATCCCTGAAGCTTAGTCATAGAGCCTCAGATCCCTGTATCGCCACAATATAATCCATAGGCTTTGATACCTGTAGCAGCAGAGAAGCTACTATTCCTCCAGGGTAAAGAGGAAGGATTCCCACATACTTAATCCTAACACCCCCTCCTGGGTGTTATATAAGATTGGCTCCAAAATCTGGCCAGGCCTGGAAGTTCGGTCTGGATGTCCTAGCGGGCATCATGGATCCTGTCTTCCGGGGAGACATGAAGGTTCGCCTATAGAACCATGGCGAAACTCCATTTGAAGTACATTGCGGGGACAAAATTGCACAGGGAATTCTTGAAAGGGCTCTATTTCCCTCTTTTATAGAGAATGAACTACAATAAACTGAGACTTAGGCTTTGGGGGAAGCTGATGAACCATCTACCACTGAGGCTAAGAGAGAAGAAGAACCTACCATCCATCCCAATATACCCTTCGCCCAACAAAATGATCCAGCACTCGCAGAGGCTTTCTTGCAGGTGATTCCTGAAGGGGAAGGATTAGAGAAGGGAAGTCCCCTTTTCTTCCTAAGGCAACGGTTACTGTATAGAAAGGAAACCTCCAGAGAAGGCTCAAGTAAAACTCAGTTGGTAATCCCCAAAACCCATCGGAAGATCGTGCTAGAGATTGCACATTCTCATTTGACAGTGGGGCACTTAGGACAATCTAAGACCCAGGCATACATCAGTGGGAGGTTTTACTGGCCAGGTGTCCATGCTGATATAAAGAACTTCATTCATACATGTGAAATATGTCAGAAAACCAGTACAGATATTCCCTTGCCTGACCCTCCGGACCCTTTACCAATAATAAAAGTCCCTTTCTCAAAAATTGGGATGGATATCATTGGACCATTGGAAACCTCTAGACTGGGTAGCAAATATGTCCTCGTAATCGTTGATTATGCTACCCAATACCCAGAGGCGTTCCCCATGTGGAACAACACAACCCAACACATTTTAAAACATCTATTATTTTTTTCCAGGGTTGGTTTCCCCAAGGAAATTCTAATGGATCAGGCTTACAATTTTATGAGCAAACTCGTGGGTGAAGTCAAGGAATTGCTCCATCTTTCCACCTTAAAAACCTCAGCTTACCACCTCAAACAGATGGATTGGTAGCAGGATTTAACAAAACAGTTTTGATCCTAAGAAAGTTGGTACACAAGGACATGAAAGACTGGGATAGTATGATTCCCTGGGCCTTATTTGAAGTAAGAAAGACCCCTCAGGTGTCCACCGCATTCCCTCCTTTTTAACTACTTTATGGTAGAGAACCAAGTGATATCCGAGACATGCTCCGGGAGACCTGGGAAGAAAGACAAGAGGCACCTATTCCATTCTCATGAACAGATACCTGATTGGGAGAGCATATGAAGCTTGTTTGAAATCTAGTGTATACTCACATGGGAAAAGCCCAAGCACAACAAAAGTCCACCTACGACAAGAGGACAATAGGACAAAAGGTGTTAGTCTTCTTACCTATCTCTGAAAATAAACTTGTCACAAAGTGGCATGAGCCATATGAAGTACTAGAACAAACAGGGACCTATACCAGCCATTGCCTCAATACTGTCTTGTTTGGTACCAGAGGAAATAGATCATTTTGAATTAATTCCCCAAGAGCAATCTAGTCAACAACAAGAAGACTTAAAAGATTTAGTCACGACATTCCCTGATGTATTCTGCGAGAAACCAGGGAGAGTGCACAGCACTTATCATTGTATCAGAAATCCAAAGGTAAAAGTGGTCCATTTGAAACCGTATAGACTCCCGGAAGCCCGTAGACAGATAGTGGTTGAGGAAGTGAACAAAATGCTAAGGGCAAATATTATCGATCCCTCTTCAAGCCCATGGTCCTCCCCTATTGTATTGGTCACAAAATCTGATAATTCCTGGAGATTTCACATAGACTTCCAACAGGTGAACGCTATCTCTGACTTTGATGCCTATCTTATGCTGCGCATTGTTGAATTGATTGATAAACTCGGAAATGCCACCTTCCTATGAACCCTAGACTTAACCAAGGGGTACTGGCAGGTCCCAGCATATGGACCTAATAAGGAAAAGACAGCTTCCTCAACACCCCAGGGACTATTCCAGTTCAAAGTCCTCCCTTTTAGACTACCGGGGGCCTCTGCCACTTTCCAAAGGCTTATGAACAGGATATTACAGCCCTTCTCCGATTTCCGTGGGGCTTACATTGACAACATAGTCATTCATAGTAAGACATCTCTTTACTATTATGAGAGCCCTCAGAGAAGCCGGCTTACCTTCCAATCGATCCAAGTGTAAGCTGGCTCAATAATATGTGAAATATCTCAACTTCTTTGTAGGGAATGGCAGTGTCCAGCCTATACGAGAAAAAGTGAAAGCCATCCTAGATACCCCCACTCCTAAGGCCAAGAGAGAACTCAGAGCATTTTTAGGATTAATAATTAATTGCCGTAGGTTTATCCCTAATTTCTCAGACAGAACTGCTAGGTTGACAGACAAATTAAAGAACCCCGAACCCCAGAAGATTCATTGGACTGACGAGGATGATGTATGTGTTACGCTCACCTGGTCTCTGCAGGGACGTTGGGGCACAGTTGCAGCCCTCCCAGGAAGTAGAACCCCCCTGTCTGCTTTCTCCCGCTGCAAATAGGCCGTGGGCTGCTGCAATGAATTGGAACACTGCTCCTGTAGATTAGTAATGGTGAGCTCTCCGTCCTGCTACTTCTGGCAGGTGCGCTTTTAGGATGAGGACCGAGTACCTTCACTGGTCCTTCATACGTGGTGTCCAGTCCAGCTGCGACTATTCCACACCTTGCTTGTAAGTTTCTTTCAGTTTTCTCTTTGTCTTGAAGTATTTGTATTGTCTTTCTCACATCCTGTTGTCTGCTCTGTAATAATGTCTGTCTTTCTCCCAAATAAGTGTGATTATGGCCCAGCAGAACTACTAAGCACGAGGTGGCTCCAGATGAGGAGCAGAGGATCCCGCGGCAGTCCGGCAGCAGGTAAGTGAGCTTTTAAGGATAAGCGTGAAGAATTTTTCAAGCGAAACCTCAAACTGAAAGTTTGTAATGTCTAACCTTGCCTTTTGTCCTTTTACAGTTTCCGTCTTCGTGGATGAAGAAGATGTCGTGCTGCGGTGCCCAGAGCTGAAGTCCTGCGTTCCAGAGGATGAAGAAGATGTCGTGCTGCGGTGCCCAGAGCTGAAGTCCTGCGTTCCGGAGGATGAAGAATGGATGCCAGGCTCAGCGGTGAAGCATGCAGGGGAATTTTGACTCCAGGAGGTAAGCGTATGGGCAGGAGACTGGATTCCCAAAGGTAAGTGCTGCTTTATCCCAGGCGGCAGTGAGCGTTATGCTGCATACGAATGCAGATTAACGCGAAACGTGAGCCTTGGGGTTGGGTGGCTTTTATAGCTGAGCTTTTAAGGCCACGCCCGCTAGTTCTATTCTGCTTGCCACACCCTGCCACACCTTGAAGTTGCATGTGCAGGTTATAGATGGAAAGTTGCACGTGCAGCTCAAGATGGAAAGCCACACCCGGACTGACTGCACACATGTGAAAAGTTCCTCAAAAGCACTCCTGCCCATAATAAAGAGTCTTGCTTATGTTTCTCCATGAGCCTGGCACCAAAGGCGCCAGGACTGAGTCCAACCGGGCCCCCTGTGTATAAATGTCCCAAAGGGACGTGCGTCAACCATGCTACCCCTTGCTCCCACAACCTGATGGTGCAGCTCCTGTAATCCTGGGCAACTGGCCATGACAGCATATTATGACAGCTTAAAACAAACCATATGCCAGAACCCGATCCTAAAGATAGTAGATTTTTTCAAAAGAGATTGTGTTACAAACTGATGCCTCTCTTACAGGGTTAGGAGCAGTTTTGTCACAAGTTTGTAATGTTTTAGAACACCCTATCCTATTCGCTAGTTGAAAACTCTTCCCACATGAAAGAAACAACTCTGTGTTACAATTAGACGCCCTTGCCATCAAATGGGTCATCACCAATCTCAGATACTATCTCCTAGGAAGGTAAGATAAACACTCATCACAGATCACTCTCCATTAGTGTCGGTAAGCCAACGAAAGGACTCATGCGATGGTTACTGCGATGCAACCCTACTGTTTCACTGTGGAGCACCGAAAAGGTAAAGACTAGGGGAACGTCGATTTCCTTTCTCGGTTTCCCTGTGAAACAGATGCGGCTACACCGCATAGGTGAAGGGCACGTGAGACACCAGAAGGTGTCTCACCAACTAGTCCCCGGGGATCTCTTTAACCTTCATCTCTCTATCTCTATGGATGTCCTTGCCCCTGTCATGAGGATCCGCTTGAAGCCCAAATCCAAGTGCACCTCTTGGTACTATTCCAACCTCGCCGCCCTTAAACGCAAGTGTAGGGTGGTGGAGAGGAAGCGGAGGGCATCGGGTGCACCCCCCTACAAATTGGCCTGCCGACTGCTCCAAAGGCAGTATAGACTCTCTGTCCTCTCCAAGAAGAGAGCCTACATCCATGCCTGCATCTCTGCAGCATCTAACAACTAGGCCAAGCTTTTCTAAATCTGCAAGGAGCTGGCCAATCCTGCTGCAGTCTCTACCTCTCCTGTTCCCTGCCAGGCCCTCTGCACGGCCCTGGCTTTTCATTTCACCTCTAAAACTCAGGACATCCTGTCCACACTCTCTTCTTCTACCTCCTTTTCTTCTTCCTCTACCACCCCTTGCTGTCTGCAGCGGCTCCTCCTCCACTCCTCCTTTCTCCTCCTTTCCCCTGTTCACCCCTGACAAGGTTTCTAGACTAGTCCGATCTATGAAAGTCTTTTCAAAGCATGTTCTCCCCTGCTCATCCAGACCACATCGACACCCTTGCTCCAGCCTTGGCTTATTTCAGCAATCATTCCTTTGCCACTGGAACCTTCCCCTCCTGCCTTAAGCACTCTCTTGTGCACCACCTGCTAAAGAAGCCCTATGCTGAGCCTTCTTCTCCTGCTAACTATTGCCCGATCTCCATCACTCCTTTCCTGGGCAAACTCTTGGAAAAGCTGGCCATCTCTGCATACTGAATCTGTTGGTTGTCTCCATGAGCACCAGTCTGGCTTCGGAGCTGCCAGAAGCACAGAACCTGCTCTCCTGAACACCTGTGGAGACTTGCTCTATAATCTGGACTCTAATCTTCCTTCTGTCCTCATCCTCCTCGATCTATCCTCTGCTTCTGACACGGTCAACCATGCCATCCTGCTCAGTCGCCTCCGTGACGACCTGGATATCACTGGTCAGACCCTGGCCTGGTTGACTCACCGAGTGACTGCCCGGGTCCAACTGGGGTCTTTCCTCTCTTCTATTTCTCTCTCTCTACTTGTGGTGTTCCCCAGGGTTCTAACCTTTCTCCCTAGCTTTTCAAGCACCACCTGGCACCTCTTGCCCACCGCATCACTACATTCTGCTCTAACATTCAGTGTTACGCGGATGACACCCAGCTCTACTTCAGGCTCCCCTCAGCCACCTTTGCTCAGTCTCTGATACCAGACTGTCTGGCTAGAAATTCAGGAATGGTGTGCCACCATTGATCTCTGCCTTAATGCCAGTAAGACTGAGATCCTCCTCATCGGGACTCCTGCTCCCTCCTTTTCTTTCTCTCTCTGGCCGCCCACCCTGGGCCCTCTTCCTACTACTTCCTTTAAGGCTAAGAACCTTGGTGACATCTTCGATTCCACCCTCTCTCCTCACATCTCTGACGTCTCTAAGAAGACACACTATCAGGTGCACCTCCTCAGAGGTATTGTGCCTTTTCTCACTTTCCCACAGATTCTCAGTGTCTCTAGAGCCCTGGTCCTCTCTAGGCTGGACTACTGCAACAATCTCTTTCTAAATCTGCTTGTCTCCACTCTTTGACATTTGCAACTTATCCAGAAGAGGGCTGCAAGACTTGTACTTGGCCTCAAGCCCACGGATCTCCAACTTTCTCTTCCTAAACATCTTCCTTCTCGAGCTCTCGGCTCATCCACCTCCAACTCTCTGAGGGTCAGTCACTTCTCCAAGCAGAGAGTTGGGGGGGGAAGAGCTCTTTGCTCGTCTGGGCCTCCCTCTGCAACAGCCTCACTGCCTCTCTCAAACTTGAGCAGAACCACCTCCGGTTCCGGAAGCAACTCAAGACCTTCCTTTTCGCTTCTGCTTTCTCTCTTCCTCTCCCTTGCTGACATCCCTGACTGCAGTGCGCACTGGTCACCTGGCCTCCCACTGAACTCAGACCCAGGATATTGTATGTCCAGTTGCCCTTGCACTGAAGAGCCTGTATCTGTGACCCTACAGTCCCTTCTCTCTCTGCACTTATGATCCACCTTCTGGCTTTACTTATTGAATACCTGCACTTCTCCCTCCCCTTGGCACTTATTGAGCTACATGCACTCCCCCCCCCCGCCTCTGGCAATTCCCCCTCTCCTGCACTTGTGCGATCTGAATGACACAAGGCCTAGTAAGATCGTTGCTTTGTCCTTCTTCTGTTTCCCCCTCCTTGTCTTGTTGCGCCTAGAAACACTTGTGTACAGGCGTGTTATACATGACATATATCATATTAAAGTAAGGTGAGCTTAAAAGCCAGGACTGGCTGAGCAACTTACATTGGACGAGGGACAACTTGCGATCACTGGAAACTCTCCTACCTCTTTAAAGACTTAAAGGCACACGCAAAAGGAGCCTGTATGATAGCTCCAGGTTTCAGCTCTTGTTCGAGGGACGTGTGCAACTTTCTATTATGCGTGGTGAGATTAAATCTGCAGTTCAGCGAAACAAAGAGGTTTTGTATGCTTCAAACCAACAATAACCTTGGAAATGTAGCAGGCATCTTTGAGAAGCTTATTAATTGTATTCAGTTTTGTTTACTTGAATGGGGGTAAATATCGAGCAGTTGTGGGCGGTGTGCAGCTTTGCCTTTGAGGTGCATTTGCACAGGTAACAAACATGACTCAACACAAGACATGAAAGCTAGAAGTATTTGCAGGCCACAATGAGTCTCTGCTGGGTTGCTCCGTCCTACCTGCTCACAGTTAAATGGAACACTAGCTCTTCCTCCCTCAACTAGTCTAAGGAAAACTGAGCCCCCACCCTCCAAGTGCCTTAAGTGGCATTGCAAAATGAGCTGGGGCTCATCAAGGTGGCGTGGCCTAATGGCGGGGGGGGGCTCATTAGCCCATGCCTCCTTAACAAACCCCAGCTTAATGACAGAGGATGCTGATCTCTGCATCTAATACCTAAAAGGATGCATGGCGGGGGACAGCAGCCACATGTTTTCAACCTTAATGGTGTGTTAGGACTTGTAAACATACCTTGCCCTTCTAAGAAGCTGGCGTGTCACTGGCAGGAATCGAACAGCATTTGCGGCAGTCACAATATGTTGCCAATCTGTGGCTTCCAACCACCTGCCATTCCCGTAATGGCAGCCTCCAGATCTTGCCAACCACATAGCCGCACCACAACCAATCCCGGACAATGCTACTCCAACCTTGTCACACTCGAGAGGCGTGTCCTCTCCATATACACTTCAAAGGCCGGAAAGAAAGACTTTCATCGCATTACGTTGCAACTTTGTTGCCGTAATGCTCCAGTCCGTCTCCACGGCCAATTGTGTACTTCCAAGCCTTCCTTGTTCATTCCTTGCCGTTCCGTTACCCTGCCTTCACCCTCTGCTCTCTCCAGTTCCCCCTGCCTTTCCGCTCCATTTTTATATCCTACGGAGGATCCTGAAAATCCAGTCCACATCAAGCCTGGACCCCAAACTAATTGGACCGACGTTGAGGACTACCGTCCAAGGTTTTTCACCTGTTTGGGTATTTCCTTGGGCCGTCCCTCTGTAGAGCCCAGTCGGCCTGTTACCACCAGGCAGCCCTGGTTTTGGGGGAGGGCCGTCCTTACTTCCATCGCCGCCTCTCCAAAACCAAGACAACACAAAAGAAAAAGGCTCCTAATCCTGAGTCTGGTAAGGATAGAACTCAAATCTTGCAACGCCCACATACTACAAGCATTGAGCAGATCCAAGAACTAGTCACTGCTGTGCAAAACCTGTCCTTAGAGGTACAAGCCGTGAAGAATTAAAACGCTGTGCTTAAACAAGCATTGCAATTCCGTGAGCCAGTAACACCAGCCCCTCTTGTCTCTGTGGATAAATACTATGGAGATCCTAGGAACTTGAAAGAGTTCCTCGCCGCCTGTACAGTTCAGTTTATATTTCACCCGAATGCCTTTCCTACCGATAACGGCAAAGTAGGATTTCTCCTATCAGGAAGCACCCTCTCCTGGGCAACCTCACTTGTGGTGAAAAATGATTCAGTCTTAGATTCCTTGGATATTTTCAAACAAGCTTTTAAAAATTGGTTTGATAGACAGAATTTATTGTATACTGTCCAAGAGGATTTGTTGGGTTCTCACCAGGGCACAATGGACATAATGGCATACACCACTAAATTCAAGCAGTTAGTAGCTCAACCTAACTGGACCAATGAAGCTTGTGTGTCACTATATCGCCGAGGCTTGTCCGAGGAGCTCAAAGATGAGGTATCCCGGATTCCCACATCTGCCTCCTTAGATGCATTGATACAATTGGTGATTCAAATAGATTTCCGCATCCAAGAACGCAAAGCAGAAAAGAAAATGACCAAAGCAGCCTTTAGACAAAATATTCCTTCCTTGCCTTACCTTGATGCATCCAGAGACGTGTCGGAGCCCATGCAAATCAAAGCATTTAGGGGACCCCTGACATCTGAGGTAAGAAACAGACGTAGAACACAGGGACTTTGCATGTACTTTTCTTCTCCAGCACACCCATTTCGCAACTCTCCATTAGCCACTCCACGCAAGAAGGGAAACTCCTTCTCTCGATCCTAGATGGGACCCGGATCTGGGGGACTACTTCATGTCCCAATAAACCGATTTTGGTGTATTCTGCCAACCCAAACCTGTTGGAACTTCTTGTTCTCAAAGTGATGATACAGGTATCAAAGGATCAACAACTACAGGTTCTGACTCTTTTGGACTACGGAGCCGCTGGACTTTTCATGGACGCCTACTGGGCTTCACGAACAACATACCACTCGCGAAAAAGACAACCCCGGTACCTGTGGAACGAGTAGATGGCAGGGAACTCCAAAGTGGGCCCATCATCAGTAACACTGTACCTATTATTTAGTGGATTAACACCCATTCTGACATTATACAAGCGGCTCATTTCCCTTTGATATTATATTCCATGGTTATATTTCCATAACCCTTTTATTGAATGGAGAACACATATCTTTTTTTGGGCTCTTAGTGTGATTGCATCATCGACCTATCAATTGAATGAAGCAAACCTCATGCTTTGTAACACTGTACCTCACCATTAACAGGAGTTCAACAAAGTCTTTAAAAAAGAGACTGTACAGTCCTTATCGTCTCATCGTCCAGAGGACTGTGGTATTACCTTACTTCCTGGTACAGCTGTACCTTTCAACCGTATGTTTTCCTTGACACCTTTGGAAAAGGAGGCTCTCAAAGAGTATCTATGACATAACCTGGCCAACGGTCTGATCCGATAGTCAGTATCTCCAGCGGGAGCCTCCCTCTTTTTTTCCTAAATGGAATACTTCAGAGTTAAGACCTTGCTTGGACTACAGGGGCCTTCGTTCTGTAACAGTTAAGGACAAGAATCCACTTCCCCTCATACCTGACATCATCAATGCAGTTCGTTCAGCAAAAGTATTCACAAAATTAGACCTAAGGAGTGTGTATCACTTCAATTGCATCAAGAGCAGAGATGAATGGAAAACCGCATTCCGCACTACCTATGGACATTTTGAGTACGCTGTGATGCCCTTTGGACTTGCCAACGCTCCTGCAGTATTTCAGCGCTACATGGACCATCTTTTTTCAGACTTACTGTTTCACAATGTGATGGTCTATCAAGATGACATTCTGGTCTTCTCACAAACCTTACAAGACCACATCCTTCATGTCAGATCTGTCCTCCACCGTCTTCAGGAAAACCAGCTAAAGATCAAACCAGAAAAGTGTATTTTTAATGCATCTAAAATTCCTTACTTAGGAAATATCCTCTCACCTGAGGGTATTTGCATGGACCTTCACAAAGTCTCAACCATTTTGAATTGGAAAAGCGCCACTAAGGTTAAAGAAATGCAGACGTTTCTAGGATTAGGCAACTTCTACAGAAGATTCATTCCATCCTTTTCTCGTTTGGTCCTTCCGATAACTTCTGTGTTAAAAAACAACACGCTATTTCTCTGGCCAGACAATACGGAAAAGGCTTTCCAAACCTTGACATACCTGTTTAACACATCGCCCATTCTCATACCGCATGACCCTCATCGTAAATTAATTGTGGAAGCATATGCCTCAGATGCGGCTACTGGAGCAGTCCTGAAACAAGAATCAACCGACCAAGAAGACCATCCCTTGGCATATTACTCCAGGAAGTTGACTTCTTCAGAATCAAAATATTTGGTTCTTGAGAAAGAGCTCCTGGATCTTAAATCTGCATGTATGGAATGGTGTCATTATCTGCTAGGAGCAGAACAAGACATTGAACTGTAAACAGACCATAGGAATATGATTCTACTTCAGTCTTTTGAGTGCAGAAATAGCAGGCAACCTTGTCAGGCCCTTTTTTTTCACAATTTCAGTTCCGGCTTACGTTTATTCCTGGATCCAAAAACGTCATTGTGGATTCTCTTTCCCATAAAGACAAAGGTATTCAAGAACCTAAGGAACCACTCAAAAGGAGGTTGTAACCCCCATCCTTCATTGGAACAGTTAGTCCTTTCCTTCAACAACTGTCTCTGGCATATTCCAACAACAATACCTCTACATGGTCCTTACAGAGTCAGGACAGCTATTGATTCCGGGGGGCGTCCTTATACATTCCTACAGAAATGTTATGGTATACAGTCTTGTCATCGAAAAAAGATTCACAGACTCTTTTTTTCCATCGAAATATATTAATAGAAATGCTTTTCCATCGAAACGCATATTCATTGAATTTCTTTTCATTGAGTTTCCAACTCAAACATACCTTAAAAATGCTTTTTTTAAACAATTTGAAACTTTTTTTTTTTAATAACTAATTTTATTGCATTTTCCCATAATACAATAACATTCAATACACAACCATATAATTTTGCATACAAATGGTAGAGCAGTGCGAGCAGGTACTAAATGAATATGTACGTATGTGGACACACATAAAAAAATAAGGTACAGATAGAGTTAAAACAACAATCGGCTCCTTCTTGATAGCCGCATTCAAGCTGCGACAGGTATTGCTGTTATACTCTGTGGCCAGGGAAGAGTTGTGCCCCAAAGTCCAGTAGTTTGTACTGTGCGTGGCCTACAATGTCTGTTCCCACTTCCCCCAGATTTTGTCAGCTTTGCCCGGGCAGCCTCTTGCTTGGTAGACTCGACGTTCCATTAGGATGATAGCATCTACATCTGATATCCATTGGTCATATTTTGGGGTATTTTCTGAGCCCCACAGTTGTGCAATGTTTCTTTTGGCGATTTCTGTGGATGCTGAGAGAAGTAGCTTTTCGAAGCGAGACATGTCTCCTTCCTCTTCAATTCCTAGGAGCAGAAGTTTGGGGTCCATTGGGATCGGTCGGCCCATGACCCTTGATAGTCGTTCACTACATTTATGCCAGAAGTGCTGTGTTCGTGTGCATTGCCATAGGATATGGTAAAAAGTTCCTTCCTCCTGTTTGCAGCGTAGGCATTTAGGGTCGGTCGTTTTACCCCAGTTATACAAAGCTACTCACGGGTAGTATATTCTGTGAAGTATTTTCAGCTGGACTAGCCTGATTCTCGCTGAGATTGCAGTATCTCTAGGATACATCAGGGTCGAGATCCATTCTTCGGGTAAGATTGGGCCCACATCTCTTTCCCATTTCATTTTCAGGTGTAACAACTCCTTCGTGGCAAACAAGGAGATAGCATTATACATGGTAGATGTGACCTTGTTACTTACACTGTCTATGACTATGTTTCTTTCTATGGGTGTACACTCCGGCATGTCCGCCAGCTGAGCCCTATGTACACTAAGTGCATGTTGTAGTTGCCCATAGTGGTAGCTTTCGGTGGCTGGAAGATCGTATGTAGCCGAGATCTCATCAAACTGCAGCATCTGATTGTTTACATATATTTGCTGGATGGTTTGTATGCCGGCTGTCATCCAGTTCGGCCACTTCGGGAGGTTATTGAGACCTGTAAGGTGGGCATTGTTCCAGATGGGCTGGACTGGGGTGACTTTGTTGTCCCATCCTATATATTTATGTACTTCCTTCCATACTAGGGCCATGTGCGCTACTACCGTGCATTTGGGATGGCGAGTCTGCCCGTTGTAGAGACTTTCAATCGGGGACATGCCATGTCGTGCAGCTAATTCGTCCTTTATATGGGGGATGATTGGGTTACCGTGTAGTATGTCGTTTACCGTTGCCATTTGGGTCGCCCAGTAGTAGACTTGGACGTTGAGAAGGCCTATTCCCCCCTCCCAGACTGAACGTTGGAGGGTTTTGAGGGCTATCCTCGGGTGCTTCCCTCCCCACAGGAGTTTACGTGTTGTTCTGTCTATTTTATGGAATTCTGCAGTGGGGATGTGGAGAGGGGCGTTTTGGAGGATGTATAAGAACCGTGGTAGGGCCAGCATCTTGAAGAGCTCTGCCCTGCTTAACAAAGTCAATGGCAGTGCTTCCCAGTGGGCTGCATCTTGCACGTACCTTTTAATTAATTGATGTAGGTGTCACAGCGAGTAGAGCGCTCGCTTTGACATCTGTGCAGAGCCTGCTAACACAGATTCAAATCCCGGCTGGGCCAAACTCAGCCTTTCATCCTTCCGAGGTCGATGAATGAGCACCACACACTGTGGGTAATAATAAGAAGCGCTCAGATACCTGAGGGTTCATAGCACTATATAAATGCCAAATTATTATTATTATTATTAGGTTTTGAGTCAGGTAGCTATCCAGCCTATTTGCGATTAGGATACCCAGATAGCAAAACTGTGTGGTTTCGATTTGTTATGGGGATCCAGATGTCGGAATGCAGTCTACTCTTTTCACCGGGAAGAGCACGGATTTGGCCCAATTCACTTTGAGACCACTGAAGGCTCCATAGTTTATCAGTATTTGAGTGACTATAGGGCAGGAGATCGCCGGATCTCCCAGATATACTAGGAGGTCATCCGCGTAAAGGGATATCTTATTCTCCCAGTTTGAGCTCCACCGGAAGCCAGTCCACGTGGTCATGCCCTGCAGAATGACTGCTAACGGTTCTATCATTAGTGCGAACAGCATTTCCAAGAGCGGGCATCCTTGCCTGGTGCCTTTTCCCAGTCGGATGTTACGCGAGGGCCATCCGTTCACTCTTACTTCTGCTGATGGGTTGTTATAAAGGAGCTGTACACATTTTATAAATGGTTCCCCGAATTGCATCTTCCGCATTATTGCCCATAAAGCCTCCCAATAAACTGAATGAAAGGTCTTTTCAAAGTCTATGGCTAATAACGCTAATGATTGTTGTAGGGCGGGTGCTCTCTCCAGCGCCAGGTGCAACCTACGAATATTCATTCTTGTTGACCTTTGAGGCTTGAAACCGCATTGATCCGGGTGGATCAATGCTGTAATGACCGTTTGTAGTTTATTAGCTAGTATTTTGGCTAGTATTTTAGCTTCCCCATTGATTAGGGATATGGGCCGGTAGGAAGTGCATTCATCTGGGGGCTTGCCCTTTTTGGGGATCACTATAATAGTGGCCTTACGGAGATCTGGTGGGAGCTTGCCCGTTGTTAGGGAGTGCTCAAACATGTTGAGCAGATGAGTGGGTATATCTAGGTGATTTAGCTTTTTCCAAATGTCAAGTGGGAAACCATTGGGACCTGGGGTTTTGCCTGTTTGGAGTTGGGTAATGGCTGCAGATATTTCATCCACTGTTATTTTGTTGTCCAACATATTGGCTTGCTCCGCAATGAGTGTTGGGAGATCGATACCATCCAGTATGGTACTGTCTGCTGCATAAGTGGGGGGTTTATAGAGATCTTCGTAAAAGTCAGCAAAGCGTTCTGCTATCTCTGCATCAGAGTAGACTAGTTCTATTTCCGATTTTCTGATGCACTTCACCTTCAGCTGCCCTTCGTCCCGCCTTTCCAACCATGCAAGCATTTTGCTGGCTTTTTCCCCCGTTTCGTACAGACGTGCCCTCGTGGCGCTGTGTGCTTTTTTGGCGCAGTCCAGCGATAGGTTATGCAACTTCTTCTGCGCCAGTATGAGGGCTCTGTTCATCTCAGGGGTGTCACTGGCAATGTGTTCTGATTCCCTGGACGCAACCTCTCTTTCAGCTTCGATGATCTGTTTGTGTTGGGCCTTCTTTTTTGCCGATGTCCACGAGATGATTTCACCCCGTAGGACTGGCTTGTATGCCTCCCATAGTATATTAGGGTCGTCAACCGAGCCTGCATTTAATTTGAAGTAATCGGAGGTGGCTGCCTCTATCCTCTCTTGTAGGTCTGGGAACCCCAGGTAGTAAGAGTTCAGCCGCCATGTGGGAGGCGGTCGAGGCCTCTCTGTTTCCAGTTCAAGTAACAGTGGGGAGTGATTGGAGATTCCCTGTGGGAGGAAGGATGCGCTACATGCTTTATGAATGTTCTGATATGGTAGGAAGAAGTAATCTATCCTGGACATTGAGGCGTGAGCTCCAGAATGGAAGGAGTATTCACGAACATCACTGTGTAGGTCTCGCCACGTATCATGCAGCCCCATTGCAGCCGCGAAGGAGGCCAGTTTGGTGGTGGTGGCAGGATTTCTGGCTCTCAAGTGCGTGCGATCCAGGACATTGTCCATGACTTCATTGAAGTCCCCTCCTATTACCCATGTGTCCGCAGGGTTTGCTGTCAGGATGGGGGTAATATCGGTTAACAGAGTGTTGAGGAGGGTTGGCGGGGAGTACACTGCCATGAACACCAGGGTTTGGCTCCAGAGTGTTACCTGAATTTGTACATAACCACCTCCGCTATCTTGCGTTATATGCGTGATCTCCAGTGGAAGCCTTTTATGAATTAGTATGAGCACCCCTCTCGCTCCCATGGAGAAACCCGCATGCACCGTAGTGCGATAGTTAGATCTTTGGAAGAATTTGCATGCGATTCCCGCTAGATGCGTTTCGGTCAGAAAAGCTATATCCGGGGAGTGCCTGTTTATGTGCTGCAGTACCAGTCTTCTTTTCATACTGGATCCTAGCCCATTCACGTTCTATGACATGAGCCTTAACCTCTTTTTGGTTGAAGTAGTCTCAGGTGCCATCGATTGTTTGGAATTTAGATTTGTGTGTGTGTTTCATCGGTTGCGGACGCGACAGTCTCACAGCATTCGTTGTCATGATGCCTACCCCCGGGCATCCAGACCAAGTCCATCAACCCAGGAAGCAGGCATCATGTTACCTAGAGAAAGCCCAGCAACCCTTGTTAGGGGCTATCTGGGTACAGTCCTGGCGCCTATGGCGCCAGGCTCATATGGGGCATCAGTCCTGGCGCCATAGGCACCAGGCTCATATGGTAAAATTTACCTGATGCAGACCATGCTGCAAGGGATCCAAGCCCATGTGAGGCCTGGAAGGGACTACTTTACCTTAGGGACTATTTTGTTACTCGGATGTGGTTGTGGAGGAATCCTTTCCTGGGACTACTTTGGAGGCTATTTAAACCACGACCGAAGAGCGGCACACGCTTCGTGTTATTCTGCATCCTGCAGCGTAACGCTCACTGTGCCTGCAGTCAGCATCCAGCCTCCTGCCACGCCCGCCTCGAGTCCAGAGCGCCTAGAAAGTGAAAGAAGAAAAATGGTTAGGACAAGAACATTACTGGATTTCTTACCTGATTCTGGATTCATCGCTCCTTCGAACCAGAAACAGACTTTATTTGAAACGCGTTGCATCGCCAGCAGCAGCACCGCGCCATACTCACCGTTCCTCGCAGCATCTCTACGATACGGTGCTGTCTCCATCATTATGTTGCCGTATTCCAGCACCTAAGGGGGACAAGAAAACAACAAGGTGAGCGGAGGGAACAAACAAGGACAATCTCTTTACCACCATATACTTACCTGATTTTACCACCGGAGGTATTATTCATCAGCACGCCAAATCTTCCTCCGCCGCACCTGTAAGAAAAGAGAAAGCAGCGAGTTAAACCTTGGCATCATTTACCAGACAGTGTTGGATAACACAGACTCTTACCTGAACACTTTCAGCTGCCACAACACGATCTTCTTTTGGGTCTAAGCTGCAAGATAAACAAAGGAATTGGATAAGAGTGATTATTCAGACATTTTTGAACTCTTAAGAGCTATATACTTACGGCCCTTCGCCAGGAGGTTTGAAGCCAAGATTTGTCTAGAACTCTTCCAATATCCTCAAGCCAGTGAAGTAACTGGCCATCAACGCGCCCCTGCGTTCCTCGCAGGATGGAGAGCTCATCATTCAAAACTATAAGGTGAGCTTTGTGAAAGGAAATATCAGAGGTGATAAATGGGGACGCAGTGAGGTGCTATTATTGAAATCCACGGGTGGCTAATTCCCTTTCTCCGCCTTTAGGAGACTACTTCTACGGGTCAAGCAGACGAAGCTAGGTGGGCCAGTCCAGTCAGTCATCTCTGCACTACGCATCACGTTGGTGGAGACCGTGGCTGTCCAGTTCCGCTCGACACCCCTGTGGGAACCAGGTGAGCCTAACATTCGTCCAGTTCGTTGTGCTCACAGTGCCATTGTATCGTAAACATTGAACAAAACCAGTATCTCCAACTCCCCCCTCCCCATACTCCTCCCCCAACTGAAGCATCTGTCGACCCAACATAAACTTCTAAACAGTTAAACTTTATCATACATATGCCCGCCCTGTATTAGCCAGGTTCTAAAGTTCGAATATAGCTTAGAGCCGGGCGATGCAGCACCCTCTGATGGCGCTTCGGGTTTGTTACTTTGTCTGGGGGGCGGCTGTTCGGTTGGCCGCCAGCCTTGGTGTGATTTATATCGTAGTATGCAATGTGGAGCGTAGGCTCCTGTGTGCTACGTTTGCAGTGAATTGGTCATCTGAAGTGATTGTTGCAGTTCTCTATGTGTTTCCTTGCTGCGGATTCTCCATTTGTTGCTGTTGCTGCGGGTCAAGTCCGGTGGTCGCTCAGGATCTGGTCTGTTGCGCTTCCCTCTCTTCTTTCCTTCAGAGCTCCAATCGCCATCTATATGCCTCTCGGCCCAGTTCCATGCCTTCTTAGGGTCTGTGAAATACACCGATGTGCCCTTGTGAAATATCTTGAGCTGTGCAGGGAATATTAGCCCATATTTGACTCCCATGAAGTGCAGACGTTTCTTGAGCGGGTCGAATGATTGGTGAGCTTTTTACACTTCTCTGGTAAAGTCAGGGAAGAAGGCGATTTTTGATCCGTTATACGTGACCAGCCCTTTTGATCTTGCCAGCTGCAATACCGTGTCCCTATCACTATAATATAGAAATCTTGCGATGACCGTGCGCGGCGGCGCACCTGGTGTGGCTTTGCCGGTTGGGATGCGGTGGGCACGCTCATGGAGAAGAACCTGGAGAAGGACTGTGCATCATATGTGTCCGCAAGCCATTCTTCAAGGAATAGTTCCATACAGGCCCCCTCTGCCTTCTCGGGGAGGCCGAGTATACGAATGTTGTTTCGCCTAGATCTGCCTTCGCTGTCGTCCACTCTCGCTTCCAGAAGTTTGATACGTGCTAGCATGCCGGACATATGGCGGTTTACCCCTCGTAAATTGTCTTCGGTTTCCGAGATCCGTGCCTCCGCCTCCCCGGTACGTGAGGTCAGCTTTTGCATGTCATGTCTTAGTAGGGACACTTCCGCGCCAATATTGTCCATCTTCTTCTCCATTGAAGTTCTAGAGCTGGCGATAGCACTCATAATGTCTCTAAGGGAGATATCTTCCTCCGTGCAGTCCGTCTCGGATATTGGCAGCCGCTCCGGGGAGCGGGCCAATGGTGTGGTAGCGTACTGCTCAATTCTGCTTTGCGTCAAGGTTTTCCTGGGCTTATCTTTCCCCATCTCCGGTTATTTAGTATGATGACGTTGGAGGGTCGTACCCTGCTAGCAGGGGGAAAGCAGTGACAGAGTGGAAAGGCAGGTGGATCTGGTGGCCCAGGGGTGAGTACACTGGGTCTTGATGCTATATGGATGATGGTCACGTGGACCTGTGTCAGATATGTCTGTAACGTTCCGTTATCCCGCTATGACTGGGGTGACCACAGGACACAAGGTCTCTTCCGGGGTTGCGTTGGACACAGGCTTGCACATGCGTGTGCTCTAGTAATTATGGTCACCATGCATTGTTCATAGATACAATACGGTACCCGTCTTGGGTGCAAGGACCGCTCACTGGCCGAATGCCTGTGGTGTTGGGTTATAGTATTTCACAATATGCATTAGGCTCTGTCCTTCGCCCTACCGTGGAGGTGGGCGGGGGGGAAGAGACCCCGCTTCCCCTGGTGCGCTGCGCCACTGCTATGAGCTGCAACCTTCTTTTTGAAACAGAGGCGTGCGTTTATTTGTGTGATCTCCTGTTGTGGCACCCCTGCCTGGTATAGCCAGTATGCTGAGGCCCGTCTGGATGACTATGACTGGCACCAGTAGGCCCACACAGAGTGTGTGTGCGTGGTGTTACGGCCTGCTGTTTTTGCTGGGCTGATGCCAAAGTTTCGGTCGATCTCTCCTTCCTCCTATGGGCCTGTATCGCTCTTGTAGGTCCTGGGGAGGGCTTGCCGCTTGTCACCCACTACCCGCGTCGTGTTTAAATTAGTCTGCTCCTTGGCCAGTAGCCCGGTGCTTGTCCTTAGCTGCTTGGAACACTCTATTGTGCGGGAGCACTGGGGGGGGGAGGCGGGCAAAGCCTCTTCTCCTCGCCACCAGCACCCCTCCCCATGCCACCCCCGGCTCCTTACTGCTATGGTCGTCCGTCGGCAGCGGGGCAACAGGAGCAGTGCTCCAGCACTGGTAAGGTTGTAGCGGGCGCTCAACGCCTAGCGGAGTGCCCGCGATCCTGTTGCAGGTCCCGGTGAATCTTGGGTCTCCTCTCGATGTATCAGCAACGCCACAGAAGCAGAATGCTATATGCCCATGACGACCATCTTGCGGGCTGTGTGGTGTGGAGCTTATGATCAGGCTTTGGATGAGCGGCCCCAGCCGCTCCGCAGTGTATTCCGCAGAATTTATCTCAGGAGACACACTTTCACCCTTCTCGGCGGTATCCTGTGCCTTTCCAGGATCCTCTGCGTAGCATTGAAACTGTCTACATTCACTTAACTAACATTTTTTGTCCGACGAACAACAGAGTGGGTGGGGAGGAGATCCGTGTGGCAGTTTCCGATCTGCCGGCTGGGTTTGCACGGGTCTGTGCTGATTTCGGCGTAGCTTCGGGTCGCAGCTCCATGGTGTGCACCGCACCCCTTGTGTCTCATGCGCTGTAGTGCCTCCGGGGATAGAGTTTGTTGGGCAGCCAGGCTGGAAGTCTCTGCCGCTCGTGCTCGGCAATGTAACAGGAGGCTCCGCTCTGCGCTACCGCCGAAGTGACAAGGCGAGAGCAGCGCTGGCAGGCCGGGCTTCGTCTCCCGCCCAGCCTCCACCCGAGTCAGGGTATGACACTGCTGATGTCTCCGAATTAGGTCGGGTCGCCTCGCTGTGAGGCGCAGACTGCCAACTTTCGACTTTGCTAGCGCCCTCCCCAGGTGGCAGCACTTTTTTCCCTCCTAGCCTCAGTGCCGACTGACCAGGCACGTTCACAGGCACCCACGGCTGTGTCGATTCAATACTCCTGCGACGGCGGCTATTTTAAGCATACTCCGTCCACAGGCGCCGCTTTCTTTTAGAGAGGTTATCTCGTAGTCTGTGCTCCGATTCAGCCTCCCAATGTAGCGCTCCGTCGCTGCATGGTTCCGCTACCCGTGAGTATCGTTTTCTGGCGAAAACTGCCCAATTTCACAGGATAGAATCAGGATTTAGCTGGCGGCCCCGAGAGCTCTGAGGAATCACGTCCTCATCGTACGCTCGCTGGCCACGCCCCCCTTAAACTTTTAAATATAACTTAAAAAATAGATGTATGGATGTTTGGGTGGGGGAAAGCATTCAATTTTGAAAGAGGCAGCTGTCCAGTAATGAAATACATTTTAACTGTATTGAATCAATTTCAGCACTGGACAGCTCCCTCTGACGTGTGTAGTATTAACAAGCAATTTCAGGACAGGGGACTTTTATTTTATTGGGGGGTTGGGGGTAACACCCCATTAAAAAATAAAATAAAAGTGTCAAGTGCACTCGCTGACACTACACAAGTTACAGGGAGCTGTCCAGTGCTGGATTAGATTGTTACTTTTTGTACTCGACTTCAGTCCTGGACAGCTCCCTGTAATGTTATAACATTAGGCATGTTTCAGCGACTTTCCATTCAATAAATGTAAAGTGTTTATATAACAAAGCTCTAATCGATGAAAGGGTTTTGATGTATAAACACTTTCCAATTTTTGTATGGCAATTAGTTGAAACATCTTTCACTGAAAAAGAGTTTATGTAATATCACCTCAATGCACATCTTTCAATGAAAAGTCATGTAACCAACTTTACAGAGGCAGCTCCTAGAACTCTGTCATAGCTCAAAAATCACAGGACACAGAGGAGTCAAGACTGTCTTGCATCTCCTGAAAGGTACTTTTGGTGGCCACGAATGCAGCAACACATACAAGACTACTGTCTGTCTTGCCTGATCTGTGCTCAGACTAAGAATCCCTGACGAAAGCCAGCCGGAAAACTACACCAACCCAAACTACCATCCCGTTCCTGGAAGATCATAGGAAGGGATTTTATAGTCGAGTTTCCTCCATCTCAAGACTGTCCGGTCATAATGATAACTGTGGATGCATTCTCCAAGATGCCACATTTTACTCTGTTTCCCAAAATACCAGCTGCTATACAAATTAGCAATGCTTTGCAAAGGAGATCTTCAGAATACATGGTCTTTCTGAGGCCATCATCTCCGATCGTGGCTCACAGTAAACATCCGCCTTTCGGAAATACTTGTGCAAGAATCTGGGATTAAAAAACTGCTTATCATCTGGTTATCATCCGCAATCAAACGGCCTGACCAAACGTATGAATCAAACATTAGAACAATACCTACTTTGTTTTATCTCTTCACACCAAGAAGACTGGACTGATATATTACATATCGCAGAGTTCTCTTACAACAATTCGCTCCAGTCAACTACAGGGATAACACACTTTTTCTGTAATTTTGGCTATCATCCCACTTGGAGTCCGTCCTTTTGGAGACACAGTACCTCCATAACAGCAGTAGAAGAAGCACTGGAATCCCTGCAAAAGATACAAAGGGAAGCATTAAACCACTTGATCACTGCTCCTCAGCATGCCAAAAGATACGCGGATGCCCATAAAAATGCAGATCCTTTGTACAAATTGGGACAATCTATCTGCTTGTCCAGAAAATACCTACCAGCTCACCTCCGTAAAGGAGAATGTGCACCCAGATACTATACCTTTCAAAATAACATGCCAAATTAACCCTGTGGCATACAGAATCCAGTTACCACCTACGTGACATCACATCCATCCAGTCTTCCACACTTCCTTACTCAAGCCTTTCCATCCAGATCCATGTTGTTATCATGACAAACCACCTCCACCTCCAGTTATATGGGATCAACAGCCAGAATATGAAGTGGAGAGGATCTGTGACTCGGGTTTCTTTTGAGGTGGACTCCAGTACTTAATCCACTGGAAAGGCTACCCTCGTTCCGAGAGAACCTGGGAGCCAGCCCGTAATCTCTGTGCACCTCTCCTTCTTCAGCAAATCCATCGTTTGTATCCTTGGAAACTCGGTATGGCCCGGTTTGCTATGGGGCATGATGTTAGGACTCGTAAACTTCCTTGGTCCTTCTACCGAACCTGGCGTGTCACTGGCAGGAATCGAACATCATTTGCGCCAATCACAATATGTTGCTGATCCGTGGCTTGCAACCACCTGTCATTCCCATTATAGCAGCCTCCAGATCTTGCCAACCACATAGCCGCACCAGGGTCAATCCCAGACTATGCTACTCCAACCCTGCCACACTCGAGAGGCGTGTCCTCTGCAGATACACTTCAAATGCCGGAAAGACTTTCATCGCATTGCAACTTTGTTGCTGTAAGGCTCCAGTCCATTTACATGACCAATTGTGTACTTCCTAGCATAACTTGTTCCTTCCTTGCCATTCCGTTGCCATGCCTTCCCCCTCTGATATCTCCAGTTCCTCCCACCTTTTCGCTCCAATTTTGTAACCTGCTGAGGATTCTGAAACTCCCGCCCACTTAAAGCCTGGACCCCAAACTAATTGGATTCACCACAGAATGCTGTTGAGGACGACGTCCAAGGTTTTTTCACCCGTTCAGGTTTTTCCTTGGGTCGTCCCTCTCTGGAACCTGGCCGGCCTGTTACCACCAGGCAGCCCTGGTCTTGGGGGAGAGGTATCCTTACTTGCACCACTGCCTCTCCAAAGCCAAGACAACACAGAATAAAAAGGCTTCTGTCCTCAGTCCGGTAAGGATAGAACTAAAATGGTGGTGTTGCCCCTCGCCAGGCATTTGACGAGGGGCAGCAGCAACATTAGTGCTGAAAAGGTGAGGCCGCTGGAAGCCAAGGCCTTTGTTCCTAAAGCCTGAAGCTCCTGCGAATGAGAGGGAGCTCCAGGCTTCAGTAAAAAAAGGCCTGCCGCTTCCCGCGGCCTCACCTTTTCTTCTATAATGGTGGCACCGGCCCACGGGGATCTTTTAACTAAAGGGATGCCTCGCAGGTGCCAGCGCAACCATTATAGAGAAAAGGCAGTTTTTTCTGAAGCTCTCGCACATGAGCAAGAGCTTTAGGCTTTAGGAATAAAGCCTTGCCCAAAAAAAAGCAGGGCTGCCAGGGGACATTAGTGGGCCCACAGCAGCAGTGGCGTACCGAGTCAGGGGGGAGCAGCTTGCCCCTCCAGTAGCTTTTTCACTAGCCAGACTGGGACATTTGGGAACGGGACACCTCTCCCGGGGGTGCGAATGGGAAAGGTGTCCCACTGGCAGGACAATGAGGGTGCCAAGCTCAGCACCCTCATTGTCCTGGTAGCAGGACACCTTTCCCATTTAACACCATAATTGTCAATGAGGATGCCAAACGAGACAGGGGTCCCTTGGTCAGGACAATGCCCTGCGGAGCTCAGGGCAGCTGAGTGGCTCTCCCTATGACTTGAGACATTGGTCTGTGTCAACAGAGCATCACAATAGGAGCCATTACGCACTGATGGGAGGGAGGGGGGACTATTAGCTGGGATGTTTGTCCCTTAAGAAATGTGAATGGGGGTGATCAGAAGCGACAATGGTGCATACATTATAGCATTAATGTGAGCAAAATTCCCCTTGGGTTTTAAAGCCGTAGTAATTATTTCATAAAGCATGCTGCATGCTTTATGAAATAATTACTACGGCTTTAAAACCCAAGGGGGATTTGTTAGGCTCACCTTAATGCTATTGTGACTTTGCATGCAGGATGAGGAGAATAAAGCTAAAACCATACTCTTATTGCTCAACATAGTTCTATGACGATGTATACAGTGTAAAGTTAGTATATTATGAAATGTGGCTTGCTTCCAAGGCATTACAATAAATAAAGTATTATTTAAGCACATGAAATGCAAAGCATAATCTTAATAAATATATATATCAACTAAACCTGTGAAGATGCGTTCAGTTGCTTAAATTATCCAATCCTGGTTTCACCAATTAACCAAAGTGTGTGATCCTGGGTAAATCAGTGATCACAGTGTCTTATCAGCAGCTCTGTAAGTGATTTACTTCATAGCTTATGTTAATATATCATTGTATCATAAAAAAAGCCTGGTGACTATAGTGTTGCTCCATATATAATAATGGTGCCATTTTTGTTTTTTGCACCACAAAGTTATTTGGCATTTGTCTTACGTATGGCAACCTATTTTAAAGTCGGTGCAGAGGGGAGAGAAAGCCGTTTTCCGACAGTGGGATGAGATGCGGCAGCAGGAGCAGGCACAGCTTTCCCCACAGGAGCAGGAACAGCAGGAACGACTTTTCTCACAGCGTCCTTCCTGGGGCGCGGCGTGTGCCTGCAGGGAGATTGCTTGGCCACCGTGGTATGCGAGAGGTGTCGGTGTGTTGCAACCGGGATGAAGTAACTGGATTTAGATCTCTGGTTGTGGTTCACAGACCCTATCAGGTTTGACTGTGGCTAGGGTTAATATTTATTTATTATTTATTGAGCATTTGTTAGTAGGTAGTCATGTCTGGGTGGGGCCTTTGTCGTTGACATGCTTGTTTGTGTTTATGTAGTGGCCATTTTTCATTTCCGTTACTAGGGGTGAGGTTTCGTGTCCCTTGGGGTGGTTGTTTAGGTGATGAAGCCTTTGTGGTGTGCTTCTGTTTTCCATATGTGTGTCCTTCGTTAGGGTACTATGTTTTTGCGGGGTCCCTGTTGTGGGGGTGGCTTTGGGGCATCGTGAGGGGCGTTTCTACTGGAGTGTAATAGCAAATGTTAATCCTTTTGTTTTACAAATGATAATGCCTTTTACTTTGCAAATGTTATTGCTGTTTTACTTTAACAGATATTTTGGACTTGTGGTTTGTGTTATGTGTGTGGCCCTTTTAAGATGTTTGTCCCTCCCAAGTCTATGGCCCTTTTAAGATGGGAGCAACTGCAGGCATGTGTGACAGAACGGCTGCAAACTCCAATAATGGAAGTCCTGTTGTCTCCGTCTCTCGCTTTGGGCCTGCAGGCCTACACCGTGTGATCACGGCCCTGCAGCCCTGGCCCACAGGCCCACACAGTGTGAGCACGGTCCTGCAGGTCCCTGCTGGTCTGGGCCCAGCCCAGGCACCCTCATCTGGATGCTCCTGGTATCCATGGCGCCCCTGGCACCAAGGCCCGTGTCCCCAACTACCTGTAAGTCTTCATGACCCCAGCAAACCAACATGGTGCTGGTCCCCCCAGCACCTCTGAGGCCGGCCGTGTGCCGACAGCGGAACCACAATAATGGTGACGAGGAAACTGACCCCTGTGGCGTGGTCCATCACCCACTGGGGAAAAGGAGGACCAGCATCTGTCGGCGTGGATAAGGTGATGGGATGCTGTTGGTGCTTGTGCGGCCGGGATTGGGCATCTGCCTTAATTGTGTATTAAATCCCCGCCCGGTGAAGAAAGAGAGCTGTCTCCCAATGGGGAAAGAAGCACAGCCTCTGCCGCAGGCATAATGGTGTCCCCGAGGGAAAAAAAAGAAGCCGTGACGGTCTGCAGCAGTGGTGAAGAGGGCTGCAGGCTCGCCGCTGCTAAACCCCTCTTGCCCGGTGAGGTGAGTGACCAGCTCAACCTCACCCGACACCAAAGGCAGCATTGCTTGCATGGCCTGCAATGCTCCGCTGGGGAGCGTCCCGCCATATGCCAGCATTTGAGAAGGTGAGCGTCTGCCCGTCTCTACAAGCGGCACCATCGGCGGGTATCCTGGGGTGCTGCTGGGGCCCCCAGAGCGTTACCGGGCCAACTGGCGATCAGTACATAAAATGTGTGTGTGTGTCGCAGCGAAGATAATAAAAAGAAACACCCGGGCTAGGAAGCGGTACATTTTAATAAGCTCCACGTTATCCACCCTTGTGGCGTTAAGCCCTGGAGGCAGTAAGGGCTGGAGCCGCTGTTTAGCTGTTCGGTTGTGACTTGTACTTGTGCAACGGCCCCGTGAGTACACCAGTCTAAGGTCTTATGCTCTTTCATCTGCCTAATACTAAATAGTAACTAGGGTAAGGGGGAAGAGTCGGACTCTGGCCGCTCCTCGAGCTGTCGAGCGTTCCTTACCCTATTACTGGGACCTCCTCAAGAATTTTGCTGCTTAATGGTTCTTTTATATTGACTGACCCTTTAAACAAACAAAACAATTCATATACTTGCTGCTATATCCGGTTCTGATTTTTATCTCTGCTTCTGAAGGAGATCCATATTTATTGTTTCTATTATAGTGTTTTAAACTGTATTTTTTCGTTTTATTTTATGTATTTTTGCTAACCCTTGTATTCAGTGCATTTTATACATTGTCTACTATTTTATTAGCCATAGATATCATCTTTAGGAGTCCTAATATTTTATTATCAATAGATTTTTTTCTTCTACTGTTCATCCCTACGGTTTTCTGCCTTTGTCTCTTTGTGACCTACATTGGTTTGAATGACACGTAAGGGACTTAGGAGCCAGGTAGCTTTGGAGGCCTCTCTCGATTCTATTCTCCCTGTAGTGTTGGCTCTTTCTCCTTCCTCGATGGATGGTATTCCATCAGGAAAAGCCATTTCCTCTTCTTTTTGCAAGTCACAGCACACAATAGTAGACACTCTGGAAGATTCTGTTTCCAAAAAATGTATGGCTCAAGCCCAAATTCATTCGCAAGAAAGCACAGATTTACTTAACCTGATGGGTATTATTCCACGCACTCCAGCCAATAATAGCTGCATATTTACTGGAAATCAAGATATCTCAATAGATGCATAGGAGGATCATCTGGGGGCTACTATAGCTTCGAATTTGGAGGAAGGGGGCAGCCTACTTAGGGCAAAGATGCACACTGATCACTTGAATGTTAGTACAGTGAACACTGTGCACCCAACCCCCGTTCCATTCCAACCTAGGCTGCCTTTACCTGCCTTAATGTCGGAAGATTCTGTTATGAATGCTAATGAATCTTCTGTTCTTTCTAAAGAGTCTACTGTGCAACAATTGCCTCCACCAGAGGATGATAGGAATTTTGGTACTTCTGGTATTAATGTATCAACTGAGGCATTTACCTCTGGTAAGGAGGTTAACCATACTTCCTCTATTCATGTTACTCTCTCTGCTACTCCTGTTGACATTTCCAAACCCATATTGTTTAAAACTCCACTTACTAGATCTTTGATTAATTCCCCTAAAATAAAATCTCACACAGGTTCTCAGAGCAAACCTATCCAAGGGAAAACAAATTCTAATTTTTTTGGAAAAAGGACAGCCACTAGTACCCTTATCAAACCTCTGCTCTCAGTCTTATCAGTGGCCACTTTGGATCATACGCATTTGGCAGCAGTAGTAAAGAAGTTGGACACTGAAGACCCCGGAGATAATGATATTGATGATATTAGTATCATAGAGTGTGCAGATAAGGCAATAGCTGAGAGTCACTCAGCAAACCTGTGATGCCTCCTATGCGGGCTCTCCCTCGGAACTCACTGACTTTATTGATGAGTATACTGAGAAGCAACATTGGCTTCGAGAAAGGGGTTTACTTTTAGACTCTCAAAAGGATCATGCTAGTCAGTCTGTTATGCACCGCACCCTTAAAGAGGCAGATGATAGAATAAAATTAACTCAACCCACTTTATCTGCATTAAATATGGTTCTTAGTTCTTTTGTGAGTCTTTATGACAATATATGGTCAGAGGTCAGATCACATTCTCTCCTACTCTCTGAAATCTATAACAGGCTGGAAGGTCTAGATAGATTTGAAGAATTGGTTAAAATTATTAAGGAAGAACATCCCTTAATAACAAAACAGTCTTCAGACTCTGTTTTCTCTGCTCATCCGATTACTGAAGTACCTTCGGTTAAGATAGCCTTAAGTGTTCAAACGGCTACTCTCCCAGGGGACCCCATCAATAGGGCCTCAGGGACTCCCTCTCATGGTATGGACAGGGGAATTTCTAATCAACTCCCCCTGATCTCCCCTATGAAGGCTGAGGATACACAAGTGGGTCATATCCCTGATGTAGATTCCGTTATTACCTCTACAAAAGTACCTACCCAACTATTAGTAGAGAAAGCCCCAGAGGGGTCCATTTCTAAATCTTTAAGCCCACTTTCCAAGGGTCTATCCTCAGGAACTACCACTCAACTGATGGCTGAGTCACTTAAGGGAATAATATTGCCCCACTAGTAGACTTTAAATCTGACTTTACAGTGGAAAAACAGGCTGATATTATCGACCTCACTAAGGTTTCGGCTCAGTCGAAGGGCTTTGCTCATATAGTTAAAAAAAAGCATAACCAACAAACAAGGAAAACAAAAAATCAGAAGAATATGAAACAAATAAATTCTTATACTAATCAATGTTTTAAAAACCTTTTTTTGGCAACTGCCCCTGTGTGTGCAACAATTCCCTCCCCTTCTAAGGGGTTACGAATCTGGTGGAATTAGCAGTACCTGTGACCGCTACTTCCATCGTAGCTACTGCTTCTGCTGGATTTACTTCATTACCGTCTATTCTGGCTATACCTAGTCAGCCTGATCCTTTGGTACTTAGTCCCATACTAGGGGATAATATTCCTTGGGTGGAGGTTGCCTCCACTGGGCGGGTCGAGGAAACTTCTGTTACATGCCTTTCAAAAATAGTTTTAACTCAACCGGAGCCTATAAACAATACCGCTCCAGCTATATTGGATCCCCAAATTGTATGCAAGCATATAGAACCTGTTTGTGATGCAATTGACCTAACCACTCCGTGCAATGCTTAATCTACATCAATTCCTACCCATCCTGAGCCTATTATCACTCCGTTATCAGTGAATTTGGTCAACCTCAACATGGTAAAACAACTATTTCAGGAGTTATTTAATACGAACACATCGGCTGGGGGGGTTCCTAATCCAGCTACGTGTTTGCCCCAGGATGGGACTCCAAATACCTTTTCCGCTCCTATAGATAGTCTTCCTTCTTGTCACTCTACAATGGGGGCGAGTGTTATGGGATTTAGACCAGTGGAGGGCCTCTATGTTCCTAACTCCCTTAATTTAACTAAGTCTAAGGTGCCAAATGTTGGTTTAATTAATGGCCATCAAAGCTCTTCCACCAGCCCCGAATTCTCTCAAGATGAGAATTTTTCTCATTTGCCTGAAAGATTTCCGTTGGGACCATATGCCTCTCAAAACAGGTCTATATTAAGGGGTGCTTGGAGCACAGATCAGGAAGCTGATTCGCTAAGTCACTTTACTAAACGTATAACTGACTCTTTACCTCATCCAGTGGAGGTTAAAGATTCCCTTGATATTCTGCAGCTTACTAGCCTTTGGGGTCAGGATATGCCTATCTGTCTCAATCATGGAAATATATAAAAACAATTCCATCAACTTCCCTCTCTTTCACTCATTTCTTGTTATGATATGGAGAGGATTTTCTTTCCCATTAAGCGACGCGTAGTTTTGAGCAATATTGTTCTAAAATCTAGATTGGTCTTGGAACTAATAATGGCCCAAAGGGATGGTTTAATGCAGCTTGGTTTTGAAGTAAATTTATTACAAACTAATCATCCGCCTAGTAAATATGGAGGGTGTGAAGAGTATAGGGGAAACCTTACAATGGTGTACCATCCGGAAAGAGTTCCACAATATCAGCGGAGGCAATTTACGCCAAGATTCAATGGAAACGCTAGAAGCTGGGCTCAGGTTACCTCAGGTCTGTGGAAATGATCTCTCCTCTAAGTGCCCTGTTACATCTATACATGCTCCGGCCCTGAATAAATTTATTTTTCTCTCCTGGAATTCTAGGGGAAGTATTCATCTTTTTACTAATACCGATACAGTACGTATGATTAGGGCTTCACGCTGTTTTTTCTTACAGGAAACCTGGCTGCTCTCCCCACCCGTTGTTGATGGATTTGTTATCCATTCCCAAAGTGCTAGATCCAGTTTAGGAGGGAGGGCCTCTGGGGGCCTTCTTATTGGAACTAGAGCCTTTCTTGGCTTTAAGAGCAAGGTTGTTGCGGATACGCCTTTTGGTATTTTGGCTTTGGAGGTCACTTCCCTTGATGGCCTGGTTAATATTCTTCTCATTAACGTATATTGGCATAAGGGCATTGCTGTACTTGAGTCGTTTTTGGAAAGTCTAACCGATATAGTACTTGCTTGGCTGGAGATCTTAACTCTGACTGTTCAATTTCATCCGAGGCCAGATATGATGATCTGGCCTTGATTTAGGAGGACGATAATCGTCGAGGACAGAAATTCGATTGGGGTAAACTTTGGAATTTAGCCCTGGACTCAGTTGGGCTAACTTGCCTTAATGGTTTCTATGATGCTACTCTTCCATCACGTCCCACTTGGCATAGAGGTCTTTCAGTGTCTACTATAGACTATGTCTTTGTAGACCACTCCTTGTCTTCTCTCCCGCCTGAGGTTGAGGTTTCTTTCAACCCATGGAGTGACCATGGGTCTTTGGTAGTTACTTTTCCCTCTCCTTTTCCATGAAGTTATTGCCCACTGGGGGTTCTTGTCATCTTAGATTAGTGGGACAAGGGACAGGGATACATTGGTCACCTGCCAATATTAATCTCCTTAATGGTAAACTGATCTCCTCATTTAACCATACTTCTCTCTCATGGAAATTGGCAGTGTTTAACACTTTAAACTTTGACAGTTTTCTCGGTGCTCTCCATGGTAGTATTTCGGGCTCTCTTAGGAAGGGTTTCCCTAAAAAATCCCATTCTCATAGGTTTGATCAGGAGTTGGCAAATGAAAAGGCATATACTCGGAAACTTATTAGAGAGGTTCAAGTACTCGACATTGACTGGGATAATAAAAAAGCTAAAATTAAAACAATCCGCCAAAAATATAAAAATTATTGCAAATCTAGGAAATCTACCCTGCTACAAAATGATGCGCAGTCTATGCTTACAGCACTTGCTAAGAGAGATTTTAGGGCTTTTTGGGCCATTTTTCCTAGCCAAGATGATGTGATGGTGGCTGACCAGTTGAATGCCATTCCTGAGGATCAATGGGTCGAGCACTACACTGAACTCTATGGCACAGGGGGAGAGGAGCTAGAACCTTGTACAACGGGGCAGAATGATCTAACTGTTCCTTGGGTCCCCCTCATTGACTGCGAGATAATACTGGGTCTTATTGCCAGAGCTAAGAATTCAAGGGCCCCTGGGCCCAATGGTTTAACAAATGATACTTTTAAAGCGGAACCGGAAACTTGGGCAAAACTTTTATGTCTGTTATTCCAAGATATTGTTGTCTCTGGCAATGTTCCAACCAGTTGGCAGACGGCACATATTGTCCCCATATTTAAGAGAGGCCAACGTACTTTGGTCAAAAATTATAGACCAATCTCTCTTATTGATGCGGACTGTAAAATCTTTGCCTCTATGCTTCTCTTTCATTTTACTGTCTGGATTAAGGAAAACCATATTCTCCCGAAGCAACAAACAGGGTTCAGGGCTGGCCATTCTACCAATCTTAATGGTTTTATTCTATCCACCCTCCAAACCTCAACCTGGGGTAAATTTGGTGCTTCCCTGTATGTTGCCTCAATTGATATTTCAAATGCTTTTGACTTGATAATCAGGTCAAGACTTTGGGGAAAGCTGTCAAAGTGGGGGATTCCCCCAGGTCTTTTATCCTTAATAATGGCAATGTATGAGAATTCAGGGGTCCATATTAGGATTGATCTTGAAGGAACTCTTTCCAGAAGGATTAGGACTCGTATCAGGGTTAGACAGGGCTATTCTTTAGCACCATGCCTTTTTATCCTCTATCTTGCAGATGTTGAGGCATTCCTTGGAAATTCAGGCATGGTTAATGCTAAATTGGGGGATCTTAGGCTCTCATGGTTGGCATATGCCGACGATTTTCTTCTTTTTGATCATACTAAAGTCGGCCTTCAGAGACTTATTTGAAAATTTGAAGAATATGCCACCCTTAACGGGTTAAAGATCAATCCGTGTAAAACTCGTACAATGGTCTTCAAGGGGGAGAGAGGGGAACAAAAAAATCTGGAAAATTGGCGGGGAAAAAATAATCAGAGCACACAAAATTGTCTATTTGGGATTCCTTATTCTGGCTCAGCCATCAGCCATTGAATTAAGGCGTTCCCTCAGACATAAAATGCTCCCGCTTATTTCCCAATCAATTAAGCTTGATAACAAGTATGGTATGTTCTCATTTAAGCCTATTGTCGATTTCTTTAAGGGTAAGGTGACCCCAAAATTAATCTATGGAATGAACTGCACTATCTAGCCCTTTTGACCTTTTGGGATACCCTTGAGGGTATTTATTGGAGGAAAATTTTGAAATAACCTAATTGTGTCCCAATAGTGGCTATAAGATACGAATTGGGTTTGGTCTCTCTGCGAGTTAGAATCCTCTGGAGAGTCTTAACCCTTTTTTCTGCCTTGCTCTCTCCGAAACAGGACACTCTCAATGTTGATGTGGGTAAAACCCTCTTTGCAAAGGGATCTTTAGACTGTAATCCATATCTTTCTAGTTTCCGTGATCTCTGTGACAGGACGTTATTAGACCTTTCCACAGATAGGGATACCCTGTTAACAAATTCCAATAAAGTCAAGGAATCCCTTTTTAGTGCTGATTGGAGACACACACTTGAAAAATTGCATGTTTTTCTCCTTCTCTTTATGACTTACAATTTGACCATAAGAAGAGAGGTTGCTTGTCCTTTCTATTGACTCAATTCGCTAACCGTCATTAGCGCTCACTTCTTCTCAAGCTTAGATGGAATCTCCTCCCTACCAGGGACGTTCTTCATAGAAGGAAGGGGATTAATGATTCAGATCTTCTATGCCGGTTTTGTCATACTCCTGGGGTAATTGAAACTACTAGACATCTCTTTCTAGATTGTACAGCTTTGAAAGGTCCTAGGTATCTTTATCTAGAAAGATTCAATACCCTGGGTATTTTAGGGGCAGAAAATCTTATATGGTCTTGGTGTCTTGCCATCTCCAATATTAAAGATGGTCTTGCTTTGGCTGGATTTGTCAAATTATTAGATCTGTGTGCGCCTGCCCTTTCATTAAACTGTTCGATAATTTGCATTAAGAAATTGTTGTAACTTTACTGCTATCCTTTTAAGATTGATGTTATGTAAAGGGAAACTGCTATTTAACCGGCAAAATTATTTCGCATTTTAACTTGCACTGAATTATTTTTATTTAAATGATTTGTTATGTGTTTCTCATTCTTACAAAGGGATAATTGGGTCTTTAACTATCTTTTTTTAATATATATGAAATGTTTGTTACTTAATGTATTTGTAAAGGTTTCTTTTTGTAAACCATATACAATAAAAATAAAAAATAAAAATAAGTTCCACTTTGGAGCAGGGGCGTAGAAGACACATAAAATCTAGGGGGAACAGGGGACACCTTGGGGACTTTGCCTTTTTTAATTTATTGTGTTTTAGTTAAAGAACTCGACTTTTCACAAAATTAAAATTAAAATAGCAGTAAGTATTAAATGACATATGTCATCACTATATGAAACAAGAGAAAAGAAGAAAAGAAAACAGAAGAAAATTAAGAACAAGAAAAGCAGATCAAAGTATAAAATCCTTCCATTTGGCGTCTCATTTCAGAAGGCTCAGTTCACGTAAAAATGTTACCACTTCCCAGGTCAAGAGGCTTCATGGCCTGAGCATAGCTAGTCCCAAAAAGATTGGGTGTCCACCCACCATTCCTTGTCCACAAATCTCAAAAACGTTACAACCCTCTTAACAGGGACTTTGCTGCAGACACAAACCACAGAGTAAAATGATCTGCCAATTATTTTGTAGTGAGTGATGATCATGAGCATTTGTTCAAAAATCCATATCCCCTAAAGGAGTGCTTTAATTTAATGTGTAAGGTAAATATTGGAGAGGTGGCTTAAGACAGACACGCAATGTTACAATATTTTTTTTAATCAGGCCGTCCATGCTCTAAGGATGGCTTAGTGAATACCAGAGGCCATTAACAGCATGTACTGCAGTTAGTATTAAACCATTGGGGTAGGACTGAAGGCATCCCCTCAGCTGGCACAGTGTCTACTGGGTGTGGCACCAGGCCATGCAGAAGCATTCAGTTAAAAAGCCCTCTCTCCTGTATAGCAGAGCAGGGCATGTAGCGGACTGTTGGAGTGAGAGCTCTGTGTGCTTTCAGTGATAACCCAACCCAGCTAGCCAGTCCACTGTGTGACAACAGAGGTAGAAAGGTATCTTGGACAATGTTGTATAAAACAGTAATATGGTGGTGGAAAGTGTTACTCGCTATCTGATGGATGTGCTGCAAATGGCCTGTCCAACTGATGTGGACAAGAAGGAGGCGATCCATGAAAGAGTGAGTTGATTGCACCAATCTCCACACAAGGTCATGGGAGTCTGAGATTGATGGTTGCTGGGAAAGGAGACTGAGGCTTGCCATGCAGGGGCTTTTTTTGATGTATACGGTGTGGAACTTTCAGAGGTGGGCTAAGTGTATATGAGACATCGCTCAAATATGTGTACAAAGAGGAGGTTTCTGTTTTTTCATTGTTTCTGTCATTGCTTGAGCTCATATGGCTCCCTCATTCCAAGTCCTTGCTAAAAAGGCGTCAAATGCAGAGTCCCGACCTTGTAGGCTATTCTATGTCCACAAAAAGACAAAAGACTGTGCTCCCACATAAAAATAAAAGTTCCCTTCCTCTTTGAGGTGCCTGAGCACTACCAAACCGCAGTGGTTGAATCACTGCAGCTGGTTTCCACCTCGGCTCCTGTGCTAGTGGGCTCAATCCAATCAAAACACATGGTCCTGGATAATGCAATTTCCTACACTCCAGGCCTCTTGCTGCCCACACCTATTAGCAGAATGCATCAGCCCACCCATTAGCCAAAACCTGCATTCGCATCACGTAAAGTAGGGCTGCGAGGGCTGCCCATATACAGGAACTGCCCTGTTCAGCCTCAGGTTCCCCTATACCTGCATCCCCTATCCCACAATATATAAAGCTTCTTTTATTATAAGGATTTTTTTGAAGATCTTTATTCTACCGTTAATAACTTATTTTTGAAGTCCCACGTCTAAGTGCTTGCATCTTACTTTCACCAATAGAGTATATATACTCACACAATATATTCTTCTATTGATTTTATCCTAATTGATTTGAAAAAAGAACAAGCATTGGCAATGCCAACATTTTGGGCTTTTGCGTCTGCAAAGTCACTTGTGGGGCGAGTACCTGGGCATCTAACAGCAGTGCTTGGCAAATGCCTAATACTTGTTCACAAGCCAAAACTGCTGGTTTTGCCAATGTTTGTTTTTATCAGAACTTCAGTGAAGGACACACATAGTGCTTATAAATCAAGTGGCTGAGCACAAACCTGCTTACGACATTTTGATTACACTAATAGAGCATTGGCAGTCGCAACATCTATCATCTGTGTGCCTACAATCTGTGGGAGCTGTTGTAGGCTGGCGTAGGCTGGCATAGGCTGGTGAGGCGAGTATGTTTTGGCAGCATTCTGGGACGTGCTCTGGCTGAATGGGACAGAACTCAAGTGAGTAAGCAGTGATTAAAGGGCCTAAAGACCCTGGGTTCCGGACTGGTGAGACTCCATGAGGCTGAGTGGAATTTATAATTAAGGTTGCTTTGGATACTTCTCTATTTCTATATCACGTGCATGTGCAGTTGCTTCACCGAGATATATTAAGAGAAGGAATCGGGATATGTGAATAAGGGCAGGAGCTACTGACTTATTATCTCACTGACATCTGACAGACAGCAGCTTCTAGATGCTACATTGTTAACAGCAAGGCCTAGTAGGACTGTCATTGGTGTTTTCTTCCCTGTCCCCGGCCCCCTTTTTTGTCTTGTGGCACCTTGAAACACCATTTTCTGTTTAGGCGCCCCTTACGTGCCAAGGACGAGTATGCTTGTCCTTTTTGCATAGGCTTGCATAATAGCCTGGCACTTAAGGGGTATACCCAATACATACATAAATAAATAGCTATGTTCTCATGACACCATGCACCCAGCAAAGCATCGGATTAGTGATGCACAAATGCAGGAGTTGAAAAGTCCCTGTTGTTGTAAACACACCAATGGAAGTGGAGTGTTGCGAAGGAGCTTTCAATAAATACAAAGTTGAAATGTTGTGGCAAAGGCTTCCAATGATAACTTCATGTAATCGGAGAATATCTAAAAATGATAAACTGATGATTTGATCTGGTTTTCATGCTGACACTGGGGCGGAAGAAGAGTACGCGTTGCCACTCCTGCCCTCTGCACTCGGAAAACTTGTCTGTGTACAGCCCGTCCTATGCCCCAGCATGCTTTGGTTGTTCCCAAATCACTTTTCTATCATGTTAATGGCTTTAGCATATACTGATATACATCCTAATCTTCAGCAGGGGTTGGTGGTTTGCTATCTGCCAAACTTTGGGTTTAAATTCCATACCAAACTATGTAGTTTCTCACAGCTATGCCATAGGCTCCAAGGAATAGCTAGTTTACCTGGGTGTGGCAGAAACAGTGGCAGGGTTGTGACATTTGGCACTGATAGTCATTAGAAAGTTTTGAGTCAGCAGGGAAGTGTTGATCCCGACTCGTCAGCAATGTAAAGACACATTTTTGGGCCTGATTCATGGAATTATTTGCACGGTTGAAAGTGACTTTGCACGTTTGCACTGCTGAAAAGTGACTTTGCACTGGCACTGTCGACCCAAAGCCTGATTCATGGAACCGTGCAAAGTGTATTTTTGCAGTGCAAAGTCATTTTGTACTGTAAAAAGGACTTTGCATGACAAAAATGCACTTTAACAGTTCCATGAATCAGGGTTTGTGTTGTCAGTGCAAAGTCACTTTTCAGCAGTGCAAAGCCTGCAGAAGTATTTTTACATGCTGCATGCAACTACAGACACTGGCAGAGACACAGTGCACCATGCACAACACAGACATATTCTCGGGGGATGAATTCCATTATATCCCCCCCACTTAAAATTGTGGGGGGATTTGTCCCTCCTGTTCCCCCCATGCCCTACGCCCATGCGTCAGAGCTTGAAGAGAAAAGATTCCTGTGCTCCTCCTGCAAATAAAAATTCCGGGCCCATCGACGGTGAAGTGGGCATCAGCTCCACGTCATCGGAGCATGGAAAATAAATACAGATGCCCCCCTACGAATCCAGAGCCAGCTGGCAGTAAAAATGTGTGGGCCAAGTGTTCACAGAGGAATTGTGACTGAGACCACACCAGCAAAGTAAGCACACTGAATTAACCAGGGCCCAAAGCTAGAGTGTGAAAGTGAAACAAAAAGGTGTACGCCACCTGGCACCGAACAACATGCCACAGCTCATGCTGCTGTTGCACTGCCCATTCTAAAACTCCTGCCTGGGGGAGTGAGGGAAGTGACGAGGACCTGACATCCTGCCACCAGTGTCACCCTGCCTGCCTAGAAAGTGGCCCGACACCCTGCCATCAGTGTCGGCCTCCCTGCCTAGCAAATGGCCCTAGCACTCTGCCACTAGTGTCACCCTGCCGGGCCGACCATCCATGGACCAGGCCGATGTGGCCCCTAGTGTGATTCCTGCTAGCCCCAAAGTGTGACATCACCTACATAATTTTCCTGCCTGGAATAAGGGAAGAGAGGACTGGCCAGGACCTCTGCCCTATCAACAGCAGTTACTCCTGCCTGCGGGAGGAGAAAAAGTGGCACAGACATCCTGCCACCAGTGATGGGGGGAAAAGGGAAGAAAGAGCAGGGGCCCCTACCTGGAGCAGTATAAGAAGTGACCCAGACACCCTGTCACCTGTGTTCGGCCAACCAACGCTTTGCGGCCCTGACACCCACCACCAGAAAGAAGTGTAACGAGCAAGTGAGGGTTGCAGCTCTGCATGAGTGCTTGTGCGACCTCCTGTGCCACTACAGTAAAGAGGTACTCCTGCCTAGGGGAGAATGACCAAGAAGAGGGGGTGAGTAACTTGCTATCACCCCATGCCCTGTCAACATCATGTGGTGCAGCCTACATACCCTGCTACCCGCGTCTCGCTGCCTGCCCCAACATCAAGGGACTGACTGAGCCTGAATGTGGCGCAGCCTAGATGCCCTGTTACCCGCGTCTCGCTGCCTGCCCCAACATCAGTGGACTAAGCCGATGTGACCCCTGGTGCTCCCAGGTGCGGCTTTGTCAGCCTTTGAACTGTACCATCAACAGACCTTGACCCGTGGTAGTGACTATCGTGAAGGGACACTGATGCAAACTGAACTGGTCTCCTGCAGTCCTGCAAGTGCTCAGAGAAGACTCAGTAAACATGTGTTTAGATGATGTGAGCCTGCATGTAAATTATATGCTTAAAGTGGTCCCAGTTACATGGATGCGAAGCTGTGCCCCTGTAATTTGTAGGCATTCTCTAAATGGTGCCAGCAGCTTACAATGGCGTCATTCAGTGGTTGAAGTTCCACTTACCCCAGGTTAATAAAGGGTCTTGTAAAATTTGGTAGAACTGCCAATATACCACCAGCAGTTTGCCAACCACGACTGTCACCGCTGAATATGTGTAGAGTGTTTGATATGTTTCATATGTCTACAACTACCGGAGTCCCTATGTGCGTATCATTGGTCTATCCTATGATTCGTCTATCCTACAATTCCCAAATGGTATAAGTATTGTTGTTCTGTAACGGGGGGAATCATTTATGTTTCAGTAACATTTGTTTTGTTCGTTATGGAAAAGGAGGAGTGTTATGTGTGACGTTCCCAAGTGTGTTGCCCTTTAAGATGTTTGTCCCTCCTAGGTGTATTACCCTTTTAAGATGGGCCATGACTGTGTCATGGCCCGACCTAATAAAGGGAGCACCCTCTAGGACATTGGATAGAATTGGGGTCGGAAGTGGCTGTTTCTTGAATTACTCGGGAAACTAACATGGCTTGACATGCATTATGCATTACGTCCCTGTGTTGGGTCCTTTCCTGTGATCTATTGGCACTTGAACGTTTGGGCTCTGGCGGTACACGATCGGTGTACGCAGTGTACACGGTGGCTGGGAAAAGCTGTAAGCCGTAAGCCGCAAGCCGAGTGCAGAGAGGAGCCTCTGAGCTGCAGACTGAGCCGGAGTCAGAGTTGCAGTGAGCTGAGTCGGAGCGGTGTGCAGTGAGTGAAGGGCAAATCAGACGGGAGTTAGTCCCCCACCTTTCAGTGTGAGAGCTTGCAGTGTACCTATTGTACACACTGCGTAGGACCCGCGCTCTGCTCTGTCTGCCTGGATTATTGCCTTGCCTTGACTTGCTAGTTGGGGTAGTTAGGGCATATATGGACAGCTACATAGCTACATAGTGACTGGCATTAATAACAGCGAGTACCCGACTGTCGCCCACTTCACCCCTTCACCTCCCCCCTCACCCACTTCACCTCCTTCTTGACACCACTTGTGACTTGAGTTAAATACCGCCTCTAAGATAGCGCCCTAGCTGTCTCTTGTAAACCATCCATGTGAGTCTTAGGGGGAGTATAATTGCCAAACCCCACCTGACAACCTTAGATTATCTCTTGTCTCAAGGAAACATGAAAGCCCATCAGCTAGTCAAAGCTGCAACTAAACTCACGATCCCTGCAACAAGAATGCTGCTGACTGCTCTCCCACTTTGCATCTTAACATGGGTAGTAGAAGTGCTGTGGAGTCTTCAGAGTCACCCATACAGCTGCACGGTGAAGTGTTTCATAATTTAGACCATATTGCAGCAAAGGAAAATCAGGAGGCCAGCTAGAGTGGCAATCTACACACACAAAATACTGGGTCCAGTGAGAATGGGCCATCTTTTAGGGATGCTGACTCGCCCTCACTGTTAAGGGCCTCCTCGCCCCCGCTATGGAAATCTGTGAGCAGAAATTAGGTGGATTTGGCAGCGGTTCCCGAGGAACTCATATTGGATTACACTGATTTTCAACATCAAAGAGCCCCACGTAAAAACCCAAAAATTGCAGCCCAGCTAGCCCGAGACCTTTCTGTACTAACGGACAGAATCTCTACGCAATTACAAAAGAGTATGGCTTCCATCCAAGACAGACTTGTAGCTTTAGAGGCTAATTTATCATGGGAGGACTTACTACCGCACCCCTTCTCCCCCCATGATCTTGCGAGGACAAAAGACAAGTTAAATGAGGATGAGATTGCCTCACTCAATGATGACCACGCTGCTCCTTCTGTCCCCCTGAGCCAATCTAGGCAAAGTGTATCCCCTTCTGTTAAACCCAGAAACTCCTCTGCCAGTGATACGACTAACTCTTCTGACCTAAGCCAGGATGCTCCTGTTTGGGAAACTAGGAGTTCAGCTGAGCATTCTCATCAATCAAACATCAAAATGATGGAACTTCAGAGACTAATTATGGTATCATTATCAATTACGTTGACACCATTTAATAAACTTTATGACTCAATCAATGATGCCACTCAAGGTCAAGGAACTCTTTTTCGACCAAAATCGGCACCCTTGAAGGATTGGCCATAAAAGTTGAAGAACGCCTCAATAAAGAGGCTGAAATGTCGGCCTTATGGCAGAATCGATTGTGCGATCTAGCGAGAAGGGAGTCAACCTGACAAAGCAACGCTGATGGAGGCATCTATTGGAAAACTGTAAATGGATGCGGGCAGCCTGGAAAGGAGAGTCAAGAGACCTTAGATGTCATGAGGATAAAGAAGTTGCTCAAAGCAAAACAATAGCTTCCGAACGAAAGCCTACGCCAAACTCCAACAAGTCGACTCAAGAGATTGACTCAAATATGTTCTCGATTTTCAAAAGCAAAGTCAATGTGGGGCTAAGAATGTCCAAAGAAAATCTCCAAATGAAGGAAAAGAAAAGTAAAAACCAGCTGCCCGCGAAAAGAAATAAGTCCAATGGATGGAGGGCTTTTCTTTGCAATTTAAGAACTCTGCCTCACCTTTCATTATGCCAGTCCCCCAAAAGAGCCAGAAAATAACTACTGTGCTTGTTCAGAGACCCTGCAAAAGCACAGGAACCAATAGCCACAGCAGACCCGCATGAAGAGCACTGAAAGGAAGATTTGGCTGGTGCTGATGAGACATGCCTTCATTGCTCAAGAACAGGAGGATGAAGACTGGAACAACCTCTCGTCTCAGAATGGGTTGAAATTGAGAGAGTAGCTTCTTGAGTAGCCTCTGACCATGTCGAAAGGCCGAGAGTCGCAGCGGTAGCAGTGCCTAAGAAGTCGTCTCATGCTGCGCTGGAAAACACCTTTGTCACGAAACAAAAACGTAATCGGTTGAATCATTCGGCAACCTTTAAACAAAACCCTGTCAGGCAATTTGAAACAGACAAGTCCATGCCCAGATGCAAACACCCTCAAGTGGAAACATTCAAAATTCATCTTGAACGAAGTGTGAGTGGTCCAAAAGCACCCATTCTGAATCTTCGTAATGTCTTGAAATTGTTCCAATACATTCCAAGTCTACGATTCATATCGTCTGATGACATCAAAGCGGCACAGTTTGTCACAGAAGAAAAGATTGATTGGGTAATTTTCTACCTGCAGACTGAAGAGCTTAAAACTTCAATACTCTCACATGGTGACAAATTGCTACCCCTTGAATATGGCAGAGATTTCCAAGGTAGACATCGCCCACCTTATGCAAAGGCACCTTGCACCTGAGAATCCGAGGGAAAGCAAAATGGTGTTAATGAAAGGATGGAGAATGAGCGTCCAAAGCAAAATTCAGCTCCACCCGCCAAAATCAGCCCGGGCACCAACCTTGGCTCAAACTCACAGCAGTCTCACATGGACAAGAAAGAACTTCTCAAATTAAAATTTATGGTAGTGAATTATCCTCAAACCTTGAAACTTTGCCCAGGAAATAAATCAGAAAACTGGGACTGGATGGTGGGTGCACTAGCCAGCTTTGGCAAGAAATAGGTTACTCCCAAGGAGGAAAATCCCATCGCCTGGATCTGTTCATGTAACTCAAGATGGTTCAACTCACTTTTATCAACTAATCTGAAAGCCCTTGCCAAATATGACATCATTTGCCTCCAGGAAACCTGGCTTAGGAATGTCCCTGGTTGTGACGGATATGAACCCTTTTTGAATCCAGCAGGGAAAGGGGTCTTGTGAAGGCCTCACTCGGGTCTGTTAACTCTAATAAAACTAGATGCAGGTCTTGAAGTGGTATCCCACCAATCCCCTAGCCCTTATGTCCAAGTATTACATCTCTTTCGATCCACTAAAAGCAAGAATGAACATCTGCTTTTAATGAACGTATACTGGAGGTTAAATTCAGCGAAGGAAGTACATTTTTATTCAGTCATGAATGAAGTGGATAAGTGATTGATTCAATGGGAGAATGCTATGGTGATAATATGCAGGGACTTGAACATCCATCTGCTCGATAGGAATGGTATACCAAGGGAGGAAACTGAGCTGGAAGGCAGTGCCTTGGAGTGGCATTTAGAAGCAAATGCCAGGGACCTACACATGTTAAATGCACAGATGTAGGGGGACATCCCAGGTGCTTGCACCTGGGGTAGAGGTCCTAGAAGATTTTGCCTTGATTATTGCTTTATATCAGGCAATATAAGAGACAGAGCAAAAAGGCTAAGCATTGTAGAACAACTTGCAAGTGACCATGACATGGTTGTCATATCATTTGAGAACCTAAAAACATCAAAATCAAGGAAAATCATGAAAACGGTAGAACTGACCCAGGCTAAGAACTGGCTAAGAGTGGGTTAGTGGCAGATCTATACATTCTGTGGGCGATATGCAATGGCGGTGAATGAGAACCCCCACATCATTGAATACAGTTGGATTTTAAAAGACTGTCTTCATCTAGTGACAGGTGGGAAAAAAGGAGGACAACTCACTGATCATGCCTATAACCCCTTGGTAAGTCAAGCAAGAAAAAAAACGGTGTGCCGACCTTTGGAAAATCAAGGCCAGCAAAATTTCACAGTCCACCGGACTGATCCGTCTACACAACCAAATATTTTGAAACTGGCTCAGAGCAACTCAAAGTCAACGTTTCTAACAGACACAGAGCGAATGTTAAAAATTGTCTGCAAAAAGAACACGAAAGACCTTTGGGAACTACTGAACAACAGAGGGTCTTTTAGAGCTGACCTGATGCTCAGTCAAGTGAGTGAGATATCCTGGCACTCCAACTATTCGAAGCTGTTTTCAGATCCTGACGGTATTGTGAGAGAGCGTGAGTTCGTGAGAGACCATAAATGGGAGATTGAGATCAATCGAGCAGACCTGGAGAAGAGAATAAAGAGTCTTAGCTCATCACGAGCCACAGGCCCTGACGGCATATCCAACCAGCCCCTCAAAGAAAATCCTGAGGAATAGATCATAATGTCAATGTTGGTCTTTGACCAAATACTCATCACCAACCAAGTTCCATCAACTTTGCGAGATGCGATAATCGTCCCCATTTATAAAAGAAGTGATTGCGCAGATCCTCGGAATTACCGCCCGATGGCGCTCCTCGACTATATGGGGAAACTTTTTGCCTCAATTTTGCTGCAAGACTTGTCTAAGTGGGCTATGCTGGTGGGAAGGCTAGACCCGCGCCATACAGGCTTTGTGCAGGGTGTGGGCACCTCTCTGAACATCTTTGCACTTGGAATACTGAAACAACGAGCATTGAAGTCGAGAACCTGTATTCATATGGCCTTCATGGACCTAGAACAGGCCTTTGACTTGTGTCAACAGAGCAAAACTGTGGGCGAAACTAAGAAATTGGAATCGCCTCGCAGATCTTTTGGAGGCGTTCTGCGCCCTTTATTCGGATATATCAGTGCAAATAAGGCTTAATTCCACCTCCATTCTCTCTGATAGGATCCTGACCCTCCTGGGTCTAAAGCAGGGATGCGCTTTGGCTTCACTTTTATTCAATTTATATATCTCTGACCTGGGTGACTGGCAGAAATCAGTGAGAGCTTTCCCACCTAACATCAATGGAACTGCCGTTCCCTGGGTCTTAGTGCTCATGGACGACACCCAAATTGGCTTGCAGAGAAGTATAAAGAGCTTTACTGAGTTTGTAGAACATAATGACCTGAAAGTCAATGAAAAAAATTCCAAAATTCTGAGCATGTCATCTGTACACAGGCGACTGAGGAAGGATCCATTTTAGTGTGGGTAGAATGAGAGGATCGAAGTTGTATCAACCATGATGTATTTGGAAGTGGTTATCAACGGGAATATAGATGACAGAGCCCATTATTATTCACTCTGCACCAAGACCAAACACTTGATGGCTCAAGGGATTAGAATTGCTAGTAAATACTGTAATTTCACCCTGGCCCCATTACTATCATTCTACCGACACAAGGTCATACCCATCCTCACATATGGTTCATAGGGAATGCTAAATATGTCTTGGACAGTATGGGCCTTATTAGAGGTTCTGTTCTGGAGGAAAACGGTGATGCTCCCTTCCTCACTAACAATGCCAACCATGCAGGCATGAATTGAGACTCCAGTCACTAGAATCAATCACCATTTGGAAGTTGATGGTGCTCTACAGGAAGTGTAAAATGGCAGAAAGAAGAACCCCATTCGAAATGTTTACCTCCATTAACACTTCATCAGATCGAATTTTCAATAGCTGGTGAGTGAAGATTGAAGGAATTCTTGCGGACAGTGACTTGGACAAAGAAGAGCTAATCCAGAATCCAATGAAGATAAAAAAAAGCTTCAAGATCAAGACTGTGTAAAGACTGTTCGGCAAAGAAATGTAGACATCCTGAGACCCTGCCTTGAAAGGGAAAGAAAAGGCTTAAATCAGCCGCCTCACTGTCTGTTGATAAACCCTTTACCCTACTACAGGAACCTCCTCCTAAGAGTGCGTTTGAACATCTTACCCACCAGAGAGGTTGAGTCAAGTAGGAAACTAATAGCCATGAATTCCTTATATTGCAGATTCTGTGAATCCCCAGGGGTGGTTGAGACTTTGTTTCACTTAGTGATTGCTTGTCCATCTCTCTCCACCTTGCGAGACTATTCTGCCACATTAGACCTCGAGTGGTGGGAATGGATGCTCATGGGAGAGAGAGTCAAACTATGCTTGGCAATGTTGCAATTCATTGAAGTAGTACTGAAACCTCCAAAAGAGGCTCTCTGACTGAACAGCCGTATGAATTACAAAAGGGAGTAGTAAAACATTAGAATAATTCAAAGATGTCATGTTAAATGACTTATGGTGAAAATGCTAGAAGTGTTAGTGTTATGTAAATATGTGTTTTAAGTCAATGCATGCTTTATACTTGTGTTGTGAAGAAAAAGGATATGTTTTTAATGTAAATGGTTAAATGCTTCATCATCTAAGGCTAACAAATAAACATAATTAAAAAAATAAAAAAATAAAAGGAGCAACTGCAGGCACGTGCGACAGAACGGCTGCAGACTCCAATAATGGATGTCCTGTTGTCTCTGTCTCTCACTTTGGGCCTGCAGGCCCACACCATGTGAGCATGCTTCTGCAGGTCCCTGCTGGTCTGGACCCCCACACGAGCCTGGTGCCCTAGGACCAGCCCAAGCACCCTCCATCTGGATGCTCCCGGCATCCATGGTTCCCCTGGCACCAAGGCCTGCGTCCTCACGGCCTATCAGGGTCCCACCCTGCAACTACCTGTAAGTCTGGGTGACCCCGGCAAACCAACATGGTGCTCGGCAGCTGTGAGCACCTCTTTTATTTTGCTTTGTCACCCTGAGTGGGACGGGTATGCCCAGATGTGGGCCCTGTGCCTGCTGGTCCTAGAGACCCAAGCTATTCCTCACTGATGAAGCCCAACAAGGCGGAAACATGTTTGGGGATGCTTGTGGTTTCGTGCAGAAGGGATGTGACCAAGCAGTTTGGGCTGGACTACCCCTTTTGGAGTGGGACCAAGCCTGATTTGCATATGGTCTTTCCCCTTTTGTAATGGCTTGGCAGGTGTCAATACTGCTGTCAATGTCAGAATCCTCCTCCCTCCCTTCCTCCTCACCTGTATCTTCCTGGTGGTCTTCCTCTAGGGACTTCTTATGATGCCGGGGGTTCCGGATTTCCTTTCTCACTTTCTTCCCCTTCTTCTTGTCATGATGCCTACCCCCGGGGAACCAGACCAGGTCCAGCAACCCCGGAAGTAGGCATCAAGTTATTTTGAGCAAGCCCAAAAACCCCTGCTAGGGGCTGTTTGGGTGCGGTCCTGGCACCTATGGCGCCAGGCTCATATGGAGAGTCAGTCCTGGCGCCATAGGTGCCAGGCTCATAGAGTTGAACTTACCTGTTGAACTTACCTGAGGCAGACCATGCTCCAAGCTTACCTGATGCAGACCATGCTGCAGAGCTCCAAGCCAAATGAGGCTTGGAAGGGACTATTTTACCTAGGGACTATATTTTACTCGGGTGGGGGTGGGGAGGAATACTTACCTGGGACTACTTTGGAGGCTATTTAAACCATGCCCGAAGAGCAGCACACGCTTCGCGTTATTCTGCATCCAGCAGCGTAACGCTCACTGTGTCTGCAAGCCTGCATCCAGTCTTCTGCCACGCCCACCTCGAGTCTGCAGCTCCTAGAAAAAGGGAGGAACAGAAGGAGAAGAGGTTAGAATGAGAACAAAACCTTCGATCCTTACCTGAATTCCGGATCCACCGCACCTTTGAGCTGGAAGAAAGAAGCATTTTACGCGTGCCGTCTCGCCTGCTGCAGCGCCGCGCTGAACTCACCGGACTTCGCAGCATCCTCACGATCCACTGCATCCTTCTGCACGTTCCCGCCGCACTCTGGCACCTAAGGGGAACACAAGAACAGCAAAGGTGAGCCAAGGGAATAAACAGAGGCAATAGTAACTACCCCCATAGACTACCTGATTACCGCCGGGGGTACTATTCCTCTTCACGGGTCGGCGCAGTCTCCATTGCATCCTCGCCGTACCCCAGCCCCTAAGGGGAACAAAAGGACAACAAGGTGAGACGAAGGGACAAACAAGGGGAACTCTTCTCACCACAATAGACTTACCTAATTTTACAGCCGGAGGCATTATTCCCTGAACTTCATATTTTCTCTCCACACCTGAATAAGGGAACAAGACACAGGTTACATTCTGGCCTTATTTCATTGAACTGTGTAGGATAAGCCAAATCCTTACCTGAACTTCGTCAGCTACCACGAGGAACTCTTCGCGGGGGTCAAGCTGCAAACTGCAAGGAATCGGACAAGAGTGAAAGTCAGACATGTGAACTCTTACGAACTACATACTTTTCGGAGTCAATATTGTTCTGGAACTCACCAATTCCTTTGAGCCAGTGAAGCAACTGGTTATCAACGCGCCCCTACGCTCAATGCAGGATGGAGAGCTCATCTTTTCAAACCATCAGAAGAATATTCCTACGGGCCAAGCAAACTAAGCTAGGTGGGCCAGTCCAGTTCGTCATCTCGGCCCTACGCGTCACATTAGTGGAGACCGCAGCTGTCCAGTTCCGATCGACGCCTCTGTGGGAGCCTGGTGAGCGTAAAAGAACGCGAAGCCTACCCACAAATTCCCACCCGGGCGTTATGGATACCTCAGAGACTGACCAAGTGGCCCAATTACTAGGGGAACTGAGGGCTGAAGTGCATTCCGCCCATCAAGAAACCAATGCTCTTAGTAGAGAACTGATTTTGTCAAAGGAGCGAACTGATGACCTTGCTAGGCAACTATTGCAAAGCCAGGCTGGACAAGCACCCCTACCTGGTTCCGGGGGAAATCCAGCTCCTGTGTTATCGAGTAACCCTGTGCAAATAAACCTACCAGGAAATATTCCATTAGCCCCAACCGAACGCTTTGCCGGAGATACCAAAAGGTTTGCTGTGTTTATGAACCAATGCCGCTTGCACTTTTTATGCAGACCTGGAGCCTTCCCAAACGATCAAGCCAAGGTAGCCTTTGTATTGTCATATCTCAGCGGCAGTGCAGCTGATTGGTGAATTCCACTAGTTACTCAGGATGACCCAATTCTTCGGGATTTTCAGGGCTTTCAAACTAGCATGGAAAGACTATTTGCCCGGCACTCCCAAGGACAGGCCCTGGATAACGAACTTTTGTCCCTACGACAGGGCAACCAGGACCTTCTATCCTACATCGCGACCTTTAATAGGTTAATAGTGGCAACTGGATGGCCTGAGGTAAAACGAATCACGTTATTTCATCGAGGACTTCGAGGAGAACTCAAGGATGTCTTGGCTCAAGTCGTGAACCCACCTCAAGACTGCGCTGAATATATAGACTTAGTGGTCCAGTTAGATCACAGACTTCAAAACAGAAAGGCTGATCGAGCCAAGTTTGAGAATCGGGTGTTGGTCAAAACCCATGCTAACCCCAAAGGAGCAGATGCTTCAGAACCCATGCAAATCGGAGGGGTTAAAGGACCCTTAACCCAGAAGGAAAGAGAAAGGAGACGGCAAATGCAATTGTGTCTATATTGTGGAACTTCTGGACATTTTCTAAGGGATTGCCCTGTAAAACCACCCAAGAAGGTGGTAGGAGCTGCTGATAAAAGCCATATGGAGTCAGACTCGGGAAACAACCACGCCCGACAAGCGTAGAGGTCCGCTTGCCGAGCTTAAAGAAGGATACTCAGACCTCGCATTTCATCAGACGAATGGTCCTCGTAGATCCAGGGCAGCCATCGCTTATGCATGCAGTAAGGGCATACATTGATAGCGGGGCCATAGGAAACTATGTAGACTATGAATTGGCTTCCAGGATGAATCTACCTCTCTGCCGAAAAACCACCTCAGATGTCATCACCACAGTCGATGGAACTGAAATAGCCTCTGAGCCTGTAACTCATTCCACCGCAGAGATGACACTATTGGGTCAGGATGGGCATCGAGAGACTATTGTGTTTGATATAATCAAAGCCCCACAGTTCCAAATAAGACTGGGGATACCTTGGTTGGAAACACATAATCCTTGTATTGATTGGCGAGAGAAGAGAATAACCTTCCCGGATTGTGCACAAACCTGTTACCCAAAGAAAAATCCAAACGCAGGCCTGGCCACAGTAACCGCAGCAGTCATGCAACTACCTCCAGAATACCAAGAATTCCAGGATGTCTTCCAAAAGGAACAGGCAAACACCTTACCTCCTCACAGATCGTATGATTGTCAAATCGATCTCATACCCGGTGCACAACCCTCTTGTAGCAGGATCTATGCCCTCACGGAACCTGAGAACCTTCACCTACGACAATACTTAGACCAGTACCTTGCCAATGGCTTTATTCGCCCATCCAAGTCCCCTGCATCTTCGGCTTTGTTCTTCGTGCCCAAAAAGGAAGGTGACCTCAGAACGTGCATAGACTACCGCGCATTGAACCAGATAACTGTTAAGAAACGATACCCGTTGCCTCTGATCCCTGAACTACTAGACCAAGTGAAGCACGCTTGTATATACACTAAATTAGATCTCCGGGGGGCATACCATCTGGTACGTGTAAAAGAGGGCGACGAATGGAAGACTGCTTTCCGCACTAAGTATGGGTTATTCGAATACCAGGTGATGCCTTTCGGGTTGTGCAATACACCAGCAGCCTTCCAATACTTCATGAACGATGTCCTTTGTGAACTCATTGACGTTTGTGTTGTCGTGTATATCGATGATATTCTAGTATACTCCTCTTCAGAATCTGACCATGTGAAGCACGTCCGAGCAGTCCTTGAGAAATTGCGCCAGCACAAACTATATGCAAAACTAGAAAAATGCGTTTTTCATGCCACAGAAGTTGAATTGCTTGGGTTTATCCTGACCCCAAAGGGAGTCCGAATGGACTCACGAAAGGTGGACGCAATCCTTATATGGCCATCGCAAAGTTCAGTTAAAGGAGTACAAAGCATGCTCGGCTTTGCCAATTTCTAACTCAGATTCATCCCAGATTTTTCACGTCGTACATCCCATCACAGCACTCTTGCGAAAAAACAAACGCTTTATGTGGACTGAAGAAGCTGAAAATGCCTTCCAAGAGCTGAAAGCGAAATTCACATCTGCACCTGTCTTAAAGCATCCACGCCCTGAACTTCCATACATAGTTGAAACTGATGCATCTAGTCTAGCCATGGGAGCTGTCCTGTCTCAAAAGGACCCTGAAACTGGCCAGCTTTACCCAGTAGCATTTTGGTCCAGAAAGTTCTCGGCACCCGAGTTAAACTATCCGGTTACCGATAAAGAGTTATTAGCCATCAAATCCGCCTTCAAGGCTTGGCGGCACTATCTTCTCGGTGTCAGGCATACCATTACTGTGATCACCGATCACCGGAACTTACAGTATTTAAAAACAGCCAAGGCCCAATCGTCACATCAACTCTGATGGGCATTGTTCTTTGCCGAGTTCGATTTCGTGATAACCTATCGACCAGGTTGTAAGAATGGTAAAGCAGACGCCTTATCCCGAATAGGGATGGGAGAGGCAGAAGTGAACCCAAAACCAGTACCTATAATTTCCGAACAAAGGATTCTTGGCATGACTACTCTACAGACACTAGAGGCCATTCAGGTAAAGATCCAGCAAGTCTTTGATCCTACAGCCCTGCAGGACTGGGTAAAGAAAGGCCGGGACTACTCTGTCACCAATGATCTGCCTTATTATCAAGGGCGGCTATTTCTGCCACACAAGGAACTACAAGAGCTAGTCATTTCCCGTTATCATGATACCCTAATGGAGGGGCACCCAGGTATTGCAAAAACTGAAGCTAAAAGACAATTCTGGTGGCCCACCTGGCGAAAGGATATTAAATCATTTGTGATGTCTTGTGGCATTTGCGCCCAAAACAAAAGTCAAAAGAAAAAACCAGCTGGACTCTTTCAACCTTTAGACATTCCGCCTACACCATGGCACACCTTATCGTTGGACTTTATTACTGATCTACCTCCTTGTAATGGGTTTACCACCATTCTAGTTATTGTAGATCTTTTTTCCAAGATGGCCCACTTTATTCTTTTAAAAGGACTACCTTCAGCCTCAATCCTGGCCAAAGAATTCCTCGAAAACATTGTTTGCATACATGGATTTCCGCCCGTGTTGGTCTCTGACCGGGGCAGTCAATTCATTTCACATTTCTGGAAGAAATGTTGTCAATTGGCGCAAATCGACGTGAGATTATCGACCAGTCACCACCCCCAGACCGATGGTCAAATGGAGAGGACCAACCAGACTCTTGAACAATACCTGCGTTGTATGTCACATCAGACTGAGAGTAATTGGAAGGACATTCTTTGGATCGCCGAATATGCATACAATAATTCAGTACATTCTGGAACTGGACAAAGCCCCTTTTATACCCTATATAGGCACCATCCTCGAACCTCAGACCTTGACTCACCCCAACACTTAGAAATGCCCGCAGTGGACACGCTACGATTACACAAGCCTTTAAGGAGGCAACTGCACATTTAAAACAGGCGAAGGAGAAATATAAGAAAGATGCTGATCGGCATAGAAGTGATACTCCACAGTACCAGATAGGGGACCAAGTATGTTTGGCCACAAAACACATACCTCTCAAGGGAACGCGGACCTTTAACCCTAGATATTTGGGACCTTACTCTATTAAGGCCATTATCAACCCGGTGGCCATCAAGTTGGACTTACCTGCTAATATGCAAATTCACCCCGTCTTTCATGTGTCACTTTTGAAGCCAGTGCAACCAGGGACAAGACTAACCAAGCCACCAGACCCTATCCTTATAGACGGGGAACCATAATTTGAAGTTAAGAACATCCTGGACTCCAAGATGGTGAAGGCAAAACTTTTTTATTTAATCGACTGGAAGGGTTACGGACCACAGGAAAGGTCTTGGGAACCTAGTGACCACGTGCATGCACCTCGATTGGTGAAAAGATTCCACCGAAATTTCCCAGACAAACCAAAACCACGGGGAAGAACAACTTTAGGAGGGGCCTTGGGGGGGAGTGCTGTCATGATGCCTACCCCCGGGGAACCAGACCAGGTCCAGCAACCGCGGAAGCAGGTATCAAGTTATTTTGAGCAGGCCCAAAAACTCCTGATAGGGGCTGTTTGGGTGCGGTCCTGGCGCCTATGGCGCCAGGCTCATATGGAGAGTCAGTCCTGGCGCCATAGGCGCCAGGCTCATAGAGTTGAACTTACCTGAGGCAGACCATGCTGCAAGTTTACCTGATGCAGACCATGCTGCAGAGCTCCAAGCCAAATGAGGCTTGGAAGGGACTATTTTACCTAGGGACTATTTTTTTCTCGGGTGGGGCTGGGGAGGATACTTACCTGGGACTACTTTGGAGGCTTCGCATTATTCTGCATCCAGCAGCGTAACGCTCACCGTGTCTGCAAGTCTGCATCCAGTCTTCTGCCACGCCCACCTCGAGTCTGCAGCTCCTAGAAAAAGGGAGGAACAGAAGGAGATCCACTGCATCCTTCTGCACGTTCCAGCCGCACTCTGGCACCTAAGGGGAACACAAGAACAGCAAAGATGAGCCAAGGGAATAAACAGAGGCAATAGTAACTACCCCCATAGACTTATCTGATTACCGCCGGGGGTACTATTCCTCTTCACGGGTCGGCGCAGTCTGCATTGCATCCTCGCCCTACCCCGGCCCCTAAGGGGAACAAAAGGACAACAAGGTGAGACAAAGGGACAAACAAGGGGAACTCTTCTCACCACAATAGACTTACCTAATTTTACCGCCGGAGGCATTATTCCCCGAACTTCATATTTTCTCTCCACACCTGAATAAGGGAACAAGCCACAGGTTACATTCTGGCCTTATTTCATTGAACTGTGTAGGCTAAGCCAAATCCTTACCTGAACTTCATCAGCTACCACGAGGAACTCTTTGCGGGGGTCAAGCTGCAAACTGCAAGGAATCGGACAAGAGTGAAAGTCAGACATGTGAACTCTTACGAACTACATACTTTTCGGAGTCAATATTGTTCTGGAACTCACCAATTCCTTTGAGCCAGATAAGCATCTGGTTATCAACGTGCCCCTGCGCTCAATGCAGGACGGAGAGCTCATCTTTTCAAACCATCAGAAGAATTTTCCTACTGGCCAAGCAAACGAAGCTAGGTGGGCCAGTCCAGTCCGTCATCTCGGCCCTACGCGTCACATTGGTGGAGACCGCAGCTGTCCAGTTCCGATCGACGCCTCTGTGGGAGCCAGGTGAGCGTAACACTTCTGTAGCAAGTAGGGCCTCTCTCCTCGGGAAGCCACCCTATCGGCAGGAAAACCCCAACAGAGTGGCCTCCCTGGGAGCCAGACCCAAAAATACACGGAAAAGCCGACCGGCACAAAAACCCTGTAACGATCCTTAGAGCTTGATCAGCAACCTTCCGTCTATCTCTCAGATGGCTGTTCGACGCCGTACCAAGGAGGGAGCGGTCTGCAATCCGAGGATTGCTAAATCCAAGTGACCGGAGGGCACAGCAGCCGCAGTACGGTAAGGAAGGTAGGACAATGGAGTGAAGTAGGATCGGGAGGCAAAGCAGCATAAGCGGAGAGTGGAGCAGATCGAAGGCAGCAGAAACCACAGGCAGGAGGAAGGCAACAAGCTGAAAGGCGAAACCAGGTAAGCGGAGGCAGGAGCCGAGCAAAGCAGAGCAGAAGAAAACAACAGGTAAGCCACTAAGAAAAAGAATAGCGGCCAGCTGACAGGAGGAAAAGAAAAAATAACACCAGGCTGAAACCCAGTGCAGCGCACGCACGAAGGAAAACAAGTGCAACGCGCGGAACTGCAGGGGGAGAGGATTTTATGCACGGCAGCGGCCATTGTTGTAACAACTAGACCGTTACCAAAACGAACAGCAGGAACGTAACGGGACTAGTAATGGCGCCACCGTCTTCCCCACAGTTTCCAGCCGGGCATGACAGCAGGCGAAGAACATGGTCTAGAGGGCTGCCCAGAGCAATGCCAGAGTTTAAGATTAATTCGAAACCTTCAGCCATCACCTCTTTTATTTTGCTTTGTTTCTGTGTGTGACATAATGCCTGAGCTAGCCCTGACTGAAACTGACATGAATGCAGTGTATTGTGCTGCAATTTCTTCATGTAATCTGAAAGCTGCTGTGTTCTTCCACGGACTGATCCAGAGAGGACCTGTTCAGGAGACCTTTCCTCGAGCTACGAGTGACCATCGTGCAACCTGCTGCTCTTCATCTGAAGTACCCTGGAATCCAGTGATGTGTGCCTGCCATCTGGAAAAGAGATCTTGTGAGTCCTGCAGAGGAGTGCCGGGACATCTCACGTCGAAGAAGTCTATTGGTGTCATTCAGAGTCTGGAGGAGCTGTTGTGACCGGTGGAAGCCTGTTGCTGTCTACCGCCCAGAAGAGGAGGTACGCTGGAATAGTGCTGCTTGACACCTGGAGCTGTGAAAGTTCCAAACTGCCAAAGAATACTTCAAGGGACATCCTTACCATCATCACTGACCACTTTTTCCTGCCAGAGAAGGTCCAGGGTCGCTGAATGCAGAGGAAGGTCCGCCAGTGGGTTTTCCGCCACCAGAATCCAACAAAGATATTGCGAGGGTCCAGACTTGGTGAGGGTCTATGGTCTACTCCAGTGGCCGAGTCCAGGTCACCAGAAGCCGTCGAGAGGTCTGTGCTGCAGCATCGAAGAACCGAAAGTCAGAAAAAAATGGCATAATCCCGAAACCCGACACCAAAAGTGACCTATGCACCTGTCGCCGCTAGAAGTCCTCGAAGGTCCCCAGGAGTCTTACTCTCATCTGCCAAGCCTTTGAGGAGCCCACAGCAAGTTTCATCTTCCCAGGGCTTATACATTCAGAGAAATTATCGACCAACAGAGAGCACCGGGAAGAGCCAAACTGCTGCACTTCAGAAAGATTTTAGTTCCATTATTCTTTTTGGACTCAGCATCCCAGTGGCTCCTTCTTCCTAGGGGGTTCCATCCTCCAAAGGAAGCATCATGTGAAACCGAGAAACTCTGCCAATTCGCCTGCCAAGTCACCAAAGGTACTGTTATCAGGAAGAGCATCTTCTAGCCTCAGGAGTTGTCCAGGGTTCCTTGATTTGTCTTGGATCCTGTTCCCCTGTGGCCTCTCAGTTACTTTGGGGTGGTAGAACATTTAAAAGAAAGTAGAGAGTAATTGAACATGTTTAGACTGGGCAGTAAAAGACAAAATACGTTACTCCCTAACTTTTCCATTACAGGTTGCCCAGGTGAGGGGATCCTTGCACAGAATTGTGTATCGAGTCTAAAGAAAGCTTTCTGCCACTGTTCATAACTAACCTGCCTTTCTTCCCTAATCTATGCTGTTAGCCCTCACATAAGAATTTGCATGCCTATTTAAAACTGTCTGCAGTTGGTGCATTTATTACTGGATTTGAGTATTGTGTGGTACCACATAGAGTATATATATTTGCCATTCTTTGAATAGAACTGCCCGAGTACAAAGGGCCTCTTTACGAGTTAGGCGATATTGCGGAAGTAAATCACCAAAATACCGCCCAACTGAATTACCGTTTCTGCCACTTGGTCAGGCAGAATTAGCGCAGGATTACACGTGACGGTGTAAATTCAAATGTTTTATGAGTCTATAGGACTCTATTGGGCTTTTTTGGTGTAATTACCATGGCAGTAATTCGGCTGCGGTAATTCCGCTGATTTTGTTGATTCTTCGGCAGAAAGTTGGAGGATTCACCTCCAGCATGATGCTGGAGGTAAATCCTCCACTCGAGGGCCATACTCGTAGTATGGCCGAGCGGGAACATTGGCAGTAATTCCATTACCGCCAATTGTTTCCCGCTCTGCTATACTGGTAATGATGCCCAAAGTGTTATTTTTTATATGTATATATATATTACTGAACCTTATTTTATATAAAGAAGTTGTGTTATTACAAAGCATAGAGAGGGGACATTCCTTTGTGGGGCTTGGGGACTCACTGTACTTAGGAACTTGCCTGCATCACCTCCCAAGTGCTTAAGCCTTGGTTGCTCATCCAAGCTGCCATTTAGAGAACCTTGGCTGGAGTGCGCTGCGCCTTTGTCCCAACCATATAGAGGACAGAAGTACAGATACCCCCTCCAGTCTTTACAGCACCAATAGGTCAAATCCCCCGCTATGCCATGGATAGCTGCCACGTGTATGAAAGGTGGGCCTTTGGGACCTTGCTGACTACTGGACTCTGCTTCTTTCACTTGTAGCAGTGTGAGTAATTGCTAGAGCTTGCTGAGCCCTTAGGCCTTTTGTTGAATGGGCTTTGGAAACCCCTTCTGTTCCTCCACGTTGGTGCATTCATTAAAGGGCATTGACAACCATTCATGGCAGTACTTGATATTGCTTCTGGGCTCTCAAGCGCGTATTTCCTCTGTGGCGGTGAGCGGGCTGATGCTGTTGTGGGCTCTGCCCAGGTTGCGCCAACCTGGCGGAACATTGCAGTGAACCACTGCACTTTGCGGGCACGTAGAACATCACCGTTGGGACACCAGGTAAGTCCCTTGCATTCCATTCACACCACCTTTCCCGTCTGGCCCTGAGGAGGATGGATTCCTCGCAGGCCTTTCGGTGGCTCACGAGGCCCACTCCTGCCCCTCAGCCACTGAGGTAATCCCTCTTCACAGCCCGCCCTGTCTGGCCCCGGGGCGGATGGTCTTACCTCTCACGGCCATGTTCTCTTCACCTGTGCCGCCACCCACCACACAGCCTGGGACTTTCACTTCTTCTGGGCTCTCAGGCCACGCCGCGTTTCGGGTCGCCCCACCACAAGGCCGCAGACTGGGGCGTTTTGATCACCTGGGCCGCCGCGCAGCATAGGGTTTGTTGTCTTCAGGCCCGCACAGACTTGCCCCCAGCAGGCTGTTGCCTCTCAGGCCACACCACTGGTCTTGGGGGCGCCGGCACATGCAGCTCTGAGCTGAGGTGTCATCCTTTACCTGGGCTACCCTTCACACGCGGGCCAGGACTTTGGATTCACACTGGGCTGCAGCTGGCAATCAAAGCTCAGCCAGCCATCTCCATATGCCCGGGGGGCGCTCGAGGCTGCAACCCCCAAGGAGCGTAAATCCTCCTTTTCTTTTCTGCTGCTTTCCTTTTTCTATATATCTTTGCCTTTCTCTGTCTGTTTTTTCCTTACTCCAACTGTCTTTCTTTTTTCTTTCAATCCCTTTCAGAACCTTTGGTGAGGCCCTCCATTCCTGTTGTTAGGGGAGCCCTGGTCAATTGTCTTCAGTCCTAATGCTCTATGTGTCCCCCATTGTGGCGCACATGGGACAGTTGGGCAAGTCCAAGTAAAACAATGTAAAAACAGAGTTACATAAAATAAAAGAACTTTTAAAAACTTTTGTCTTGGTCTTCTCTTTCTCTCATTACTTTCTACATTATATCCTATCTATACTTCAGTAAACCCCTACCTGACGGGTCGATGTGGGCCGGGGGTTACAATTATTCCAATTGACTGTGCGCCAGCAGATATTGTAACATTTGCTATACCTCCTTGCCTCAAGTTTGGTTTACGGTTCCCTTAAAGTCCACATTGCAGGGTTGGAACCATACCATATCACAACACAAGATGTCCTGGTGCAAGGTGCTTGCCTACAAGGACAAGTGCATATACCCACCAGTCGCTTACCCTACGCCTGGGTAGGACCTTAATATTATTCTACATGGCCTCATGAGGTCCCCTTTTGAATCAGTGCATAACGCAGCACTTAAGGATCTCACTTACAAAGTCACATTCCTGATAGCTGTTACATCCAGCAGGAGAATAAGTGAATGTAAGGCCATTTGTTAATATTCATATACAGAAGTTGGTGCTAAAAACACATTATTTTACCAAAATACATTTCGAAAGTCATTCTATGTTAATCAATCCATAGGATTACCAGCATTTTTGCCAACCCCCAGAGTTGGGGTGAAAGGCACTTCAGACTTTAGATGTTAGAAGAATGATAATGTTCTACCTTACCAAAATCCATGAAATTCAGAAAACCAGCAAATTCTTTCTTTGCAAAGGTTAGAGAGGGAGATTCAATTGCTAAAGCCACCATTGCAAGATGGATTGTTAGGTGTATACAGCTTTCTTACACTTTGACTCATAAAATGCTTCCATTCCCATCAAAACCTCACTCCACTCGCAGAAGAGGTGCAATGCTGGAGTTTATTGCAAATGCGCCATTAGAAGAGTTTAGTCAGGCAGCTACATGGAGTTCAGCCCATACGTTCACACAGCAGTAGTGTGTGGATAATGTGCTGATTCAAAGGAGACCATCGCCTTTCCTCAAGGGGGAGCCACCCACTTTGGGGCTAGACAAGTGAGCATTCTATGCTTATAGGGGATCCGGCTTAACTTAGCGGACATGGTAAGTGGGATCCCTTTGGAGGTGATTCCCACTCCGGAGAAAGGAAAACCCCAGAGAGGGGCAAACGTCACCATCCCTCCCTCCAGACACTAACACTTTTATGGGATATGTGGGAGCTAAGGTGTGTATTAGCCTTATCACCCCTTTTGTAATGGCTGATTTGGCTTCTGGCTTCACCTATCTCTAGTCCTCCTGGAAAACAGCCAAGAGACGAATAGACCAGCCCTTTGGAAGACCATCATGGAGAGAACCAATCAGGAAAGTGACTTGGTGAAGCCTGCAGAGTTCAGTTGAGCCAGAAGGCTGAGAGGACGTGGTGGATCGGAGAGAGGACACCAGATGCGGCACCGCAGGCCATCGTCTGTGCTGAAGGAGTGCAGCAAGGCACACCGTCGAGTAACTGGAAGAGTCCGGTTCGATGACACAACCAAAGAGGAACCTCGGAATGCAGACCTAATGTGCTGTCACAGTCGCATCCCCAAATGAAGCAAGCGGGAGAGGAGAGTCACCAGCGACCAACGTGGTACCAAGGTGAAGAGTCGGGTAAGCGGCTCTGTGATGGACAAGCGCCATACCTCTCCTGAGCAGACCTGCTAAGAAGAAGCAGGTACGCAGTGGATTTGGGGAACTGGGAGGTGGATGGTGAGACATGGAAGAGGAAGCAGGACCCCAGAATAGGGAAAGACCAGGCAAGCCCCAGAGTGGAGAGAGACAGAAGGACGCCAACCCCAGATTGGGGAGAAGACAAAGAAGCCCCAGATTGGGGAGAGAGAAAGAGACAGACCTCAGAGTTGGCAGTGCACCGAGAAGCCCCAGAGTGGGGGGAGATGAAGAGACCAACCCTATAATAGGGAGAGGTCCAAGAAGCCCCAGAGTGGGAAGAGAAAAAGAGATTGACAGCAGAGCGGGAGGGGACAGAGTAGCCTCAAAGTGGGGTGAGCGAAAGAGACCAAACCTGGAGTCGGTAGAGCACCGAGAAGCCCCAAAGTGTGGGGAGAGAAAGAGACCAAACCCAGAGTGGGAAGAGAAGAGAGAAACCCCAGAGTGGAGGAAGAGAAAGACAAAATCCCCAGAGGGGGGGGAGAAAGAAGGAACCCCAGAGTGCAGAGCAAGAAGGAGAAGAGCTTTAGACTATACACCTATTGGGCTTCATTGGCAACTTAATGCCCTTGAATTATATATCAGAGACAGCAATCTGAATCTTAATCCAATTAAAACTAAAGTTTTCATTATGTTTGTTTGTTTGTTTGTTTGTTTTATTCACTTATAATGCGCACCAAACGCGAAGTAGCTCGGCCCCCCTTCTACCTCACCTTCTATGAGATCGTCCCCCAAAAAAATTAAGATACATTTTGAGCAGAGATTGATTCCGTCTAGCTTGGAGGTTTTCCCCTCTATTGTATATCTGGGTATTCACATTGAGGGGACTGGTAATAAGAAGTGTCTGAATACCACCCTGAAGCAGAAAACAGTAATGTTGGCATTGCATGCCAAAAGGATTAATTTTAGATTTGGGCATTTTTTATTGTTACCAGTTTTAAAGTTTTATAAATGAAAGGTTGAGTACCTATTTCAATCAGCTGTTATGAACTTGGTTTAGTCTCATTGCAGGCCTGCATAAACTGGAATATTCTGTCTTTATTCAGGGAAATATTGGTTGCACCGGGATGCTCCCTATTTGGTGCTATAAAAACTATGTATGAGAAATAAGAGGATGCTGTATTTAGGATTTCCAGACAGAAGACTTTATGTTTACACAACCTGACATACTGATCAACAACCTTTCTTTATGTTTCTGTTTAGAGAAGAGCTTAGAGTTGGAAATCATGCATCCTCATCTACCTCCTTATTTTGACCTACCGAAATATCTAGGCAAGAGCTGATTGACAAGTGGGGCAAGCTGTCCTGAAACACACACCTCCTTCTTTTACTGCTTCTTAGTATATGCAAGGTATATGGGTCTAAGCAGATTCACAAGGCTCAGAAGATTTCCTTACTTAGTAATAGTCTTTATTTGGCTCGTATATGCTTAGATCAGTGGTCTTCAAACATTTTATACCAAGCCCCTTGAAACATTTTTTTAAGTTGGGCCCCCTGATCATTGAGGTCGACAGATGGAAGACTGGGACAGTATTCTAGAGGCGCACTTTCCACATGATCACATCAAATAGCTGTGTGCATGAGGCATGGCAAGTGACCAAGTGTCCTCACTCTTATGCATTCCATTCAACATGTTAGTACAATTATTCTGCTAAGAGTGGCACTATCAAAACGAGGCTGAGATGATATATTAGCTTTTGTGACAGTAGGCTTGGGGCAGAGGCCTGCTCCAGCAGACTTCAGTCCCGAAGTGTGGAGAGTGAGTGCACACAACCCAACCATTCAGCATCAACATGTAAGTGACCAAGGATGGTCACATTCTAATGTCTTTTCTTTAAATTCCTTATCGCTTCCTCCTTGTCTAAAACCTACTTCTATGTTGCCCTTCTTCCTTACCCAGTCTCTCCATTTAAACTCTATTTCGGCTGTTCTATTTTCCTTCTTCACTGCCCCAGTTCTGACTCCTATCTTGCGCGTCTGTTGTGACTGTCTCGTTCACAAATTCTCATTTTCTTTCACCTTCCCACTTGCACTCTCTTCCTTCTCATTTCTTGAAATGCTGCTCATCTCATTGTTACACACTTCCATCGCTCCTCATCCTATAGTACTGTCTCTTATTTCTTTTGCCCCACACAGCCCATTCTGTCAAAGAAGCCCCAGATTGGGGAGAGAGAAAGAGACAGACCTCAGAGTTGGCAGTGCACCGAGAAGCCCCAGAGTGGGGGGAGATGAAGAGACCAACCCTATAATAGGGAGAGGTCCAAGAAGCCCCAGAGTGGGAAGAGAAAAAGAGATTGACAGCAGAGCGGGAGGGGACAGAGTAGCCTCAAAGTGGGGTGAGCGAAAGAGACCAAACCTGGAGTCGGTAGAGCACCGAGAAGCCCCAAAGTGTGGGGAGAGAAAGAGACCAAACCCAGAGTGGGAAGAGAAGAGAGAAACCCCAGAGTGGAGGAAGAGAAAGACAAAATCCCCAGAGGGGGGGGAGAAAGAAGGAACCCCAGAGTGCAGAGCAAGAAGGAGAAGAGCTTTAGACTATACACCTATTGGGCTTCATTGGCAACTTAATGCCCTTGAATTATATATCAGAGACAGCAATCTGAATCTTAATCCAATTAAAACTAAAGTTTTCATTATGTTTGTTTGTTTGTTTGTTTGTTTTATTCACTTATAATGCGCACCAAACGCGAAGTAGCTCGGCCCCCCTTCTACCTCACCTTCTATGAGATCGTCCCCCAAAAAAATTAAGATACATTTTGAGCAGAGATTGATTCCGTCTAGCTTGGAGGTTTTCCCCTCTATTGTATATCTGGGTATTCACATTGAGGGGACTGGTAATAAGAAGTGTCTGAATACCACCCTGAAGCAGAAAACAGTAATGTTGGCATTGCATGCCAAAAGGATTAATTTTAGATTTGGGCATTTTTTATTGTTACCAGTTTTAAAGTTTTATAAATGAAAGGTTGAGTACCTATTTCAATCAGCTGTTATGAACTTGGTTTAGTCTCATTGCAGGCCTGCATAAACTGGAATATTCTGTCTTTATTCAGGGAAATATTGGTTGCACCGGGATGCTCCCTATTTGGTGCTATAAAAACTATGTATGAGAAATAAGAGGATGCTGTATTTAACACTTGGATTATGCACTGCCACTTTCTTTTAGGTTCCATCGAGGTCACTTCAGACATCTTGTCATCTACACCTATGAAGGTAATAGGGAAGCTTTGTTTTCAAGACTGGATATGGATGATTGATGACTATAAAAAGTTTAAGTTATTTTCATATGTCATCACTTGGGAAAAGCCGCTTAATAATGTGCCAATTTACTTGAGGAAGTTTCCTACTCTTCACCAGATAGGGCTATTTCTTAGAGCCTGATTCAACTTGTTCCCTGCAAATGAAATACTGGATGCGAGAGCGAAGATCGATAGGTGTCATATGGTATGCAGGTTTTCTAATGCATCTAGACAAGTTGAAACGCTGGACCATTTGGTAGTAGACTGTAGGGCTCCTGCGATTATTAGAAATCTGTATCTGGGTAAATTCGTACTGGAACAGAGATCAGTAACCCCAGCAGATTTCTAGCATAAAATACCTGCAGGCTCGCAGATAGCCTTAACACTTGCATTTGTCAGCTGTCTATTGTACATATTCCCTTCCGGTGCTTAATCATGTATCACAAGGCAATGTGTGGTATGTATTTTATTCTTATGATTAAGGAACTGATCTTTCAAAAAAAAATAATTACGTGCAATTAGATTGAACATTTTTATCACCTGTATTTACTATACATTGAAAATTTGTATATATACCTTCTTGTTTTATTTTATTCAATTGTTTTATTGAATTGTATGCGATTATTATGGTTATTGCGAAACGTTTGGTTATCAAGCCAAAACACAATTAAATTTACAAAAAGAAAGAAAAAGAAGAAAGAACCCCAGAGTGGGGAATCAGAAAGAACAGATGCTCAATGGTGGGGAGGAAGAGATTAAAGAGAAGTCCGGATTGAGGAAAGAAGAATGACTGAAGTCGGCCTGAAGAGAGAAAGACTGTGAGTCTTATAAAATGAAATGGGAGAGGCCTGGCTGGCGCCAGGACAGTATTCAAGCACTCTACAAACTACCTAAACTGCAACTGTGAACGTAGCCAACGGCCTATAGTTAAAAAGTCAAAGGAGTGGGGGCCAGAAGCCATCAACCACACTTTTACTTGGGCAATTCCCCAAACATGTTTTGGTTGTTTTGTATTTTGTTTTTTTAGAATTTAGGGAAATAAACTAGGTGAGATTAGGATTTCCAGACAGAAGACTTTATGTTTACACAACCTGACATACTGATCAACAACCTTTCTTTATGTTTCTGTTTAGAGAAGAGCTTAGAGTTGGAAATCATGCATCCTCATCTACCTCCTTATTTTGACCTACCGAAATATCTAGGCAAGAGCTGATTGACAAGTGGGGCAAGCTGTCCTGAAACACACACCTCCTTCTTTTACTGCTTCTTAGTATATGCAAGGTATATGGGTCTAAGCAGATTCACAAGGCTCAGAAGATTTCCTTACTTAGTAATAGTCTTTATTTGGCTCGTATATGCTTAGATCAGTGGTCTTCAAACATTTTATACCAAGCCCCTTGAAACATTTTTTTAAGTTGGGCCCCCTGATCATTGAGGTCGACAGATGGAAGACTGGGACAGTATTCTAGAGGCGCACTTTCCACATGATCACATCAAATAGCTGTGTGCATGAGGCATGGCAAGTGACCAAGTGTCCTCACTCTTATGCATTCCATTCAACATGTTAGTACAATTATTCTGCTAAGAGTGGCACTATCAAAACGAGGCTGAGATGATATATTAGCTTTTGTGACAGTAGGCTTGGGGCAGAGGCCTGCTCCAGCAGACTTCAGTCCCGAAGTGTGGAGAGTGAGTGCACACAACCCAACCATTCAGCATCAACATGTAAGTGACCAAGGATGGTCACATTCTAATGTCTTTTCTTTAAATTCCTTATCGCTTCCTCCTTGTCTAAAACCTACTTCTATGTTGCCCTTCTTCCTTACCCAGTCTCTCCATTTAAACTCTATTTCGGCTGTTCTATTTTCCTTCTTCACTGCCCCAGTTCTGACTCCTATCTTGCGCGTCTGTTGTGACTGTCTCGTTCACAAATTCTCATTTTCTTTCACCTTCCCACTTGCACTCTCTTCCTTCTCATTTCTTGAAATGCTGCTCATCTCATTGTTACACACTTCCATCGCTCCTCATCCTATAGTACTGTCTCTTATTTCTTTTGCCCCACACAGCCCATTCTGTCTTTTGACTCTCATAGAATCTTCTTCTTCTATTGCCATAATCTCACTGATATTGTCAAGATAGATTACGCAAACAGTTTTTATCTAGGAAGGCCTGACTACCTCATCAAGGATCGACAGCGCATCCTAAACACTGCAGCAACACCTCTTCTAAAAATAAATTGGAGGCAACTCATTACTCTGGCCTTGAGAAGCTTACACTGGTTACTTACCAGTGAAGAAAAGAATCCACTTTAAAGAACTCTGCATCGCTCACAGAGCACTGCATGGACATGGAGCAGAATTCCCCCAATCTCAAATCATCCTCTGGCACTCAAGGAGGGCTCTGAGATAAGGCACTGACATCATGCATATAGAATCAAGGCACAATGAGGAAACAAGTACTCAAGCCACGTCCCCAGCCCTTAAATCATCCAGCTCCAACCCGGAGCAGTGGAGCCCATGGTGGAGCAAGGTTGTGGTGCTTGCGCTGCTTGTGTTTCTCCTGGAAGGATTTCCTCGCTCTCCATAACTCTATCATGCCCCAGCCCTTAAAACATCCAGCTTTAACCCGGAGCAGTGAAGCCTGTGACTGAGCAAGGGCACAGTGTTGGCGCTTCTGGTGTTTCTCCTGGAAGGATTTCCTCGATCTCCATAACTTTAGCCACGCCCCCAGCCCTTAAAACTTCCAGCTCCAACCCTGAGCGGTGAAACCCGCGGTGGAGCATGGGTGCAGTGTTGGCGACTCTGGTGTTTCTCCTGGAAGGATTTCCTCGCTCTCCATAACTCTAACCATGCCCCCAGCCCTTAAAACATTTATCTGCAACCCGGAGCATTAAAGGAAGCAGCGGAGCAAGGGCACGGTGTTGGAGCCGCTGGTGTTTCTCCTGGATGAATTTCCTCACTCTCCATAACTCTAGCCACGCCCCCAGCCCTTAAAACATCCAGCTCCAAACCAGAGTGGTGAAGCCCGTAGCGGAGCAGGGGTGCGGTGTTGGCGCCATTGGTGTTTCTCCTGGAATGATTTCCTCGCTCTCCATAACTCTAGCCACGCCCCCAGCCCTTAAAATCCAAATGAATGGTGAGGAAATATAGCTTATCAAGACCTAGCACAGGCCATGTTATAAAAGAGGCGAGGAATGGGCCCAGTGGTGAAATTCTTAGTGACAAAACAAGTAAAATACAAATGGACATTCCTGTTTGGCTTACTATTTACATGGGAAGTAAGACAACATAGAATGATGACATGTGAAGAGGGACTGCAGATCTTGAAAATACAAGAAGTGGGTGAGGAATCGGTGGAGAAAGAACAAAGGGGAGACAGAGGGTGAAGACAACCATGGGAATGGAAGACAGTGCAGCAAAAAGGGAAAAGCAGCTTTAAGAAATGAAACAACGAAACAGAGACATAAGACAGCATGTAACATCAGTACAATAACTAAAGTCTGAAGAGAAAACGGACATAAACGACTCCCCAGGAAGGGGGTAAGATGATAAGACGTATTATAAGGTATGCTGCCCACGTGGGGGGCAAGGTGGATCTTGGAATCCTAGTGGGGTTTAGAACTCCCCACAATGACTACTCTGGGCAAAGTGAAGGGCCAGGCGTAACAGACAGGGTGTCCCAATGAGCATAGGAACCTGGGCCCTCTGCAGGGGAAGGGTAGGGATTGGGAGGGAATCACTGAGTTGGGGGTTGTTGGTGAACGAAGAGGAGGGGGTAGGTGGGAATCAAGGGACACAGGGGGGCGCCCAATGAGAAAAGGAGGGGTAAGGTTCCTGGAACAAAGGAGGAACAGATGGAGGCAATTCAAATGGAGGAGATTAAATTCCTCACAGATAATGTAAGGGGACTGAATACCCAGCAAAAAGAGAAAAAATTAGAAAATGTTCTGCGCAGGGAAACATTTGATATACTCATGTTGCAGGAAACGCATAAACACATATTAGTAATTAAGACAAAGGGAAAATGTGAATTAGAGGTTATACCCATGTTTATCAAGCCAATTTGGGAGCAGAGAAAGCAGGGGTACTAATAGCGTTCCATGCCAGGTTGGGCATGCAAATTCAAAACTCGATGCTGGATAAAGAGGGAAGGTACATATTTTTGAATGTGACCCTATAAGGCAATTGGTTGACTTTAGCATCAGTATATGCTCCGAATACGGGCCAGGGTGGGTTTATGAGAGATGCACTTGCTAAATTAGAGAATTTCACCAAGGGAGAGATAATATTGGCTGGGGACCTTAACATGGCATGGCAGCCAAAACAGGACAGGAGCGGGGACTTTGCACAGGTAATACAAGCACAATCAAAATCCTTACGGCGGAAAATAGAAACATTAACTCTCCAAGACGTGTGGAGAGTAGTAACGGGCCAGGCGCATGGCTTTACCCATTATTTTCATGTACATCTCTCCATGTCCAGAACAGATTACATTTGGGCATCAACGAGGCTACTGGAGAAAGTACGAAATATAGAATTGGGATAAATCTCATTATCAGATCATGCCCCGTTGTGGCTGGCCATCTCCTTGAAAATTAGAAAAATGGGGCATTGGCAGTGGAAACCCCTCTCAGACCTCCTACATGACCCAATTCATGTAGCCACAATTAGAGAAAAGATCGAACAGTATTTTAGTCAAAACGAGACAGAAGAGGTCTCTCAAGAAACAATATGGCAGCCTTCAAGGCAGCTACGAGGGGACATATGATAGCACTAATAGCCAGGAGAGATAAACAAAGAGATCAGTGGGAAAAGGAATTAGAGGAGAAACTACGGGACATCCAAGGAGCAATGTCTAAAATTCCCAGCAGTGCATTAAAAAGATCACTGAGACATGTTCGGGGTCAATTGGAAGCTATTGGAATGAAACGAGCCGAGAAAGGACTTTTATATTTAAAAAATTGCCACTATGTGAGGGCTAATAAAGCTGATAGACATCTGGCCAGGCAAATGTGGGACTAACAACGCTTACAAACAATCATAAAAATACAAAACAAAGAAGGGTGGGTACTGACAAGGAATGAGGACATTGGGGTACATTTTTAGAGAGTTCTACCAAACCCTATATACATCAGATAATCCACTAGGGCAGGACCAGCAAGACTATCTGTCGAGGCTATCACTTCCACAGATATCGAGTGAAGAGAAGTATCTTATAGGAGGAGAAAAAGGGATGAAGAAGTTAAGAAAGCAATACAAGAATTACCATTAAACAAAGCCACAGGGCCGGATGGATTTACAGCGATCTTTTATAGGAAGTATTGCGATATTTTAGCCCCAATTCTCACAAAACTATTCAACACATTCAAAATCAAAGGCAATGTCACCCCATCAATGAGTGAGGCTACATTTGCTTGTATTCCATAAAAATGGCAAAGACTCGACCTTCGCAGAGTCTTATAGGCAGATTGCGCTAATCAATCTAGATGCAAAACTATATACTAAAATTCTAGCCAACATACTTACTTATTTGCTTTCCAAATTAATATGATATGATCAATCAGGATTCATTCCAGCAAGTCATACATTTGATAATACGCATAGGGCCTCATTACGACCCAGGCGGTAAGTTACCGCCTGGGTCGTACCTTTACCACCATGGCGTAAACTACGTTTACGCCATGGTGGTTGGCGGACTTACCGCCCCATTCCGAGGTTGGCGGGGCGGTAAGTCCCCAATCCCCATTTACCCTTCCCCATTCCCATTTTTGCCCCATAGGGCATAATGGGAGTGGGGAAGGCGTTAATTACGCCACCGTAAATTACGGTGGCGTAATTAACAACAAGGTCCCTTAGCGCCATGGATTTTAACACCTGCTAAAAGCAGGTGTTAAATCCTCCATGGCGCTAAGGGACCTCGGAATCAGGCGGTAAGGGTCGGCGCTGTTTACGCCGCCGTAAACCCCTTACCGCCTGGGTCCTAATGAGGCCCATAGAATCATCCACTTGATAGAGAAAATTGGGATAACCCAAATCCCTGCAATATTAGTCTCACTTGACGCCGAAAAAGCATTTGAAAGGGTTGAATGGTCCCTTCTGTTTTACATTTTAGAATGCATGGGATTCGGGGAAAAATGTATTCAAACGGTACAAGTGAACGACAAATCACCAGGAATACGCATTGCCCTAAACGGAATAGGGACAAATAAAAATAACTTTGGGACGGGGCACTAAACAAGGCTGTCCCATATCACTGATGCTCTATGCAATTTATCTAGAACCTTTATTAACTAAAATTCGGGATACCGATCAACTTAGACGAATAGAAATGGCAGGAATAACACATAAGGTGGTTGCATTCGCGGACGATATGCTGATAACATTGACAGACCCCGAACACCAACTCCCAGCGTTAATACAGGAATTAGATACTTATGGAGGCATATTGGGTCTAAAAATCAATACGCAAAAATCAGAAATCCTAAATCTCTCGGAAGACCAAGAACGATGTATAGGATAGCTACAAAATTGCAATCAAAACAAGCAGGAAAATGTATTACATATTTAGGCATAATCCTTACTAAACAGACAGGGCAATTGTATAGTGCAAATTACCCACAACTATTGGAAAGAATCATGGATTTGGGAGGATGACATCGATACAAATGAAGGTTCTTCCGCAACTTTTATATCACTTTCAGGCATTGCCTATCAGAGTCCCAAAGACATTTTTCAAGTCCCTCAACAAGGCAATATTATTTTATATTTGGAAGAAAAAAGCCCAAGCAATGTTAACAGCCCCAAAAAATAAGGGGTGCATTGCCCTTCCACATTTTTATAAATACTACGAAGCAGCACAGATTTGTGAGAGAATGGTCAGAGGAAAGGCCTACACAAAATGTGGGTCAGACAGGATAGAGCGGTTGCGGGAACTCTCCTCTCGAGTGGATGTGGTTAAATAAACGAAATAGACATCCCAATCTTAAATTAGTGAAGTAATGGGGGTGGGGCCGTAAGTATGGGATTCGGCAGTTTAAAGAGGGGCACTTACGGTGGCTCCGGCCCCCTTCTGTCCAATGTTCGGGAACCCTGATTTTCCACCAGGAATGGGAAAGGGGGCATATAAAAAATGGGAGGAAGCAGGATTATTAAGATACAAGATATGGACCAGGGACAAACTATTAGGTCATTTGAAAATTTCACTCTACAACTGGGCCCGAAAGGAATAGATAGATTTAAATACAAACACTTGAAGCATTGGTTGACCTCCCCAAATATTAAACAAGCGGCAACAAGAGAGCTAACTCCATTCGAAACATACATAACATCCCACTCAGGGTCAAGGAATTTGATCTCTAAGATCTATACATTCCTGAATGAACATGGGGAAGATGTTCAACGGAATTATATGAAAAAATGGGAAACAAACGTAGGAGAAACAATTTCAAAGCACCACTGGGAATACCTGTGGGGGCTATCCCAAAATTGACTCGAGCCACACAGCTAAGAGAAATGTGGATTAAACTGATTATACCTTAGCACTACACCCCCGAGAGGATACACGCAATGTTCCCACAGGCATCAGATCAATGTTGGAGTGGCTGCATAAAAGTGGGGGACTGGAAACACATATGGAGGGAATGACCAGAGTAAGAGACTTTCTGGGAGGGTGTTAAACCCCAAATGAAAGGGTTGTTTCAGGGGGTGGATCGGTTAGAAGAAAAGGTATGGCTGTGTGGTATGTGCGAACCTATGACGAATGTCCCAACTAAAGCACAGAACATTTTATTAATAGCGGCATGGCTGGTGATCACGCAAAGATGGAAACAACAATCATCACCCACACTTCAGGACTTGTTGCAAAAAGTGTGGCGTTTTGCATCATTGGAATGGGTAACATATAAGATTCAAGGAGATCAAGATACCTACGGGTTTGGTGCGCTATATTAATAAATAAACAAACAAACAAACAAACAAGAAGGATTCAAGAAAGACTGGGGGTCCGTGTTGAATTACCTACAAAGTGACTATATGGTTCAATGGTGCCCACATAATCTTAGAATATTGGACATTGTAGGATCCTGAGAAAAAGACTTTATATGGAAAAGAGACTATTCGTCTGGCAGGGGGAATGTGGGGGGTGTTATTTTCTAAACTGTCAAGAAGATGTTTTATAATATGAAAAGTAATAAAAATGATTATTTTTTTTAAATAAAGAAACTATTCCAACTCCTCCTGGAGTAAGAACAAGTTTCACCTTTGCAGTAACAACAAATGTTTTGTCAGGATGGTTTACTTTAAACTTGAGTTCAGGAAGAATTATAACTTTTCTTCAGCAAGTTTTCACAAGACACAAATCAATATGAGTTGTTTATGTTAGAACCACAGTTCAGCACGTGCATCAACTACTACCAGGCATATACCTCTGCCAGACTTGTTTGGACAATGCCTCTTGCCCTACAGGCCTACTTGCCTGCCCATCTACTTCTTCAACAACAAGAACAGAAAAGTGCTTCAGTGGTAACTTCCAACTTAGTGTAACAACAACTTCATTATACTTCTTCAGCATCAAACTTAAAACATATTGTGGGGGAAACAAGAAACCACATTGGTGCCCTTCAAGAAATCTTGGAAACTAATCTCCTCTCCCTCTGGATAATCTACTCCAGAAGGGCAGCCTGTTTACCACCTTTCGTTCCCCTCTTTATCAACAACCAAATTCTGATCACAAGGTCTCTTTTCTTCTACCTTGGTTTTGGCAATGTAGGTTGTTATCACTTAGAGATTTGTATTTTGTAGCACATAAGCAGTAAGCACTATAGTCATTAAGCCTCTCAATATTCCCCTCTTGCCTAGAGTACTGCTTGTAACACTGGTTTTGCTGGTTTGTTATACACTCTTGGCTAGGGTATTGTTTGTAAACTTTTGGAACAATTACAGCTTTTCCGCAGGGTTTTTGGGCTTTCCACACTCTCATGCGCCTATTTATAAAGTCACTTGCTTTCAGGAGGCATAACTTGCATTGGTTTCGTATAGTTCTATATTCAAAATCACTTCTATTGTCGCTTTCGCTCACTCCCGAGTGAAGCGGCCTGCTGTGAACACGCGGGCAGCGTTGAACTCTCCGGAGTCACTTGCAAGCTGCAAACTCACCGCGTAAGTTGCTTGTGTACGCTCAGCTCAGTGTTTGCAGGTCTTCAAGGCTTGTGGCTTCTCGCGGTCAGGTGGACAGCCTCCTCTGTTTCTCCTCTGCTTACGCCACTTAAGATTGTAGCCTTTTCTGCTCCGGATAGGGTCAGGTGCAACCCAGCCACCTCGATCCTCAGAAGAGGGAACACTTCCCTCGCTGCTGCTTCCCGCTGCGGGAACTTTGCACAACAAAATATTATCGGGCAAGCACCTCGTTCTCATGCTTCCCGCTGCATGACCTCTGCAATAGGGAGAGTCCCAGGCAAAGACTGCTTGGCCTGCCCTTCATATCCTTTGATTGTCCAACATGCACACACGCATAGTAGCACTTCCTCAAATTTTTCATACTGGCCTTTCTCCCTCTGAGGGCATTCTACACACATTTGCATTGTGATCAAACCAATGGAGAAATGCGCTATACAAGTGACGCATTACATTAAATAATGCAAGGACGAGTAAGTGTCATAGTGCGGCTAGAATGGCAGGGCCAGTCTAGCGATTTCTTACTTTGGCATGACCATTGTACAGGGAATCTATGATAAAGCAAGCATGATATGTGTTAATACTAGACTGGCATTTTGGTGCAGCTCGGCTAGCGATTTTGCACTGTGGAGTGAATTATTTACTGCCCATGTATGATAAAGCAAGCAGGAAACGAGTTTTAATGTGGTTAGACATTTTTCTAGATATAATTACTTACTGTGGCATGGCGTTTTTTACTCGGCATCTATGATAAATCAATCATGATCAGTTATTGCCTGCCTAGACTAGCATTTTAGTGAAGTCACTCTAGCTATCAGTTCTTGCTGTGGCATCTATGATAAAGAAAAAATGATAAGTGTTACTACTTATGTAGACTAACCTACATTGGTGCAGCCATTTTGTACATGTTTACTTATTGTGGCAAAGCATTTGTAATGGCATTTGTGGAACAGCATTTGTAATGACAAGGCCAATAGGCAGATTGCAGCCTTTATTGGCATAGCCAGCGTGGACATGTTTTCTTTCGTTTTGTCTCTTTGCCCTGGTTTTCTTCCCACTGTCTACGCTTGTGCTAAGGTGTTGGTAGGGACCTGAAGCGGTACTACAGGGGGAGGCGGGTGGTTTGTTTATGGTGGTCTACACCATGGTTTTGTTGAAATTAGCCTCTTTGGCAATGTAACAAAGGCTGATTGTGGTTTAAATGGCTGGTATCTTGTCCATGAAAAGCAATTCAATAAATACATACATTCAAAAGATCATATATAATACATTCCAGTGGGGGTTATTTGCATATATTATGTTCATTCTGAAAACATGAGTGGATTGCAGCGACCCATCCCTCGGGCTCCAGATCTAGAGCACAGTGAGGCCTACTACAGCCACCGCCAGAATCGCACTCCCTGGTCGGTCTTCGGTGGTCTCCGCAGCACTGGCCCGCGCAGCTGAGTAGATGAAATATAATGATGCCATTATAATGATTTCCTTGTGTCAAAGCAGATGTATAAGCTTTATCGCCTTGCTGAAGCTTAGTCTGCAGGTGTCCATGCGGCAAGGACCCATGGCCGGGGCCTGCACGATGCAGGCCATACCTCATTATTCTCGGTGGCGCTGACCCAAATCTCACCTGGGCCCGTCTCATCATTTGCCTAATTCCCTACCAGCAAAGCTTCTGGTAAGTCCCTAATGATGCCGACGGAGGGGCCAGGGTGAGTCCAGGAGGGCGCCGGTCTGCATGGAAACGCAGCCATTGATAAGAGGGGCTGCTCCTGCTGGAGCCCTCTGTCCAGAGGCAGCCATGGTGAGATGCGGGACTCCGGGAGGCTGCTCAGCTGCCGGCGCCGCCTTCCTGCTCCTGGGGCTCAGCATCTACTTGCAAGGTAGGGAGGGCCCCCTTCTCCAGAACCCGCGCATTCTGCTGCACCCCCTTCAAGAGCTGCAACGCCTTATTCTGCAGTGCGTTAACATTCCATGGAACAGGAACATACATGTATTGTTGATGTATGGCCTGATCTGCAGAACCTTTCACTTGCACACACATAAATATGGGCAGCAGAGGTCTCCCTGAACTCCTTGCAATCTCCCAGGGAGGCCAGCCTTTTCCTTTCATTTGTTTTATATTGCACCACTTTCCAACATGATCCTGTCCCTGGAATTGGCCCAGACCTCACTGAAATGTGGACTAAGAGGCGTAACTCGCCAGAGCATGAACACACATGTGCATTCCCTTTATTTATGTTGAACACTTGTAAGGCGCAGGTTACACCACAGAGAAGATCTCTTGGCGGTGCGAAAAATGACATGGCGTCTCCCACATATGTCTAGGAAGGTTAAATGTTAAATGTTAAATGTTAAAGCTATTTGTACCGCGCACCGTCACCAACGGAATTGGTCCCCAGGCGCTCTGGCGGATCTGTAAACGATAAGGTGGGATGGGTTAGTAAGGTGAAGAGGGAGTAGGATAGTGAGAGGAGTGGTGTTCTGTTGGCAGCTTCAGCGGTATGCACCAGATACTGAACTTTGGTGCAGGTATTGGATCGGTGTAGGTCCGCGTGTGCTGTTGCTCCGGCTTATGTGTTGTTGCAGTGTTGTGAAGTGCATGCGGCTTGTGGTGCGAGAGATGGTTGTGTGAGTTTTTGAGTGAGATAAGTATGCAGAGTTTGAGGTTATATTGGTTAGTGGGTTTACCTGACCTTTAGCATGTTGGCCTTCACAGTCTTATCTAGAAGCGGCGCAGGCCAATGTTCAGAGTTCTATCTAGGTGTGGGCATGCTAACATTCACAATCTTATCCAGGAGCGGCGCAGGCTGGTGTTCACAGTTCTAAGTGTGGCACATGCTAACCTTCAAGTTTCATCTGGGCGCGGGCATGCAATCCTTCAATCAAAACCTATCTAGATGCAATGCAGGCCAACGTTCACAATTCTAGCTAAGTGTGGACATGCTAATATTTACCAATCTGTCTAAGTGTGGACATGCCAATATTCACAATTCCATCTAGATGCGACGCAGGCTAATGTTCACAATTCTAGCCAAGTGTGGGCATGCCAATATTCACACTTCTAAGTGTGGACATGCTAATATTTACCAATCTGTCTAAGTGTGGACATGCCAATATTCACAATTCCATCTTGATGCGACGCAGGCTAATATTCACAATTCTATCTAAGTGTGGACATGCTAATATTCACAATTCTAGCTAAGCGTGGGCATGCTAATATTCACAATTCTATCTAAGTGTGGACATGCTACTATTTACCAATCTGTCTAAGTGTGGACATGCTAATATTCACAATTCTAGCTAAGTGGGGACATGCCAATATTCACAATTCCATCTAGATGCGACGCAGGCTAATATTCACAATTCTAGCTAAGTGTGGACATGCTAATATGCACAATTCTAGCTAAGTGTGGGCATGCTAATATTCACAATTCTATATAAGTGTGAACATGCTAATATTTACCAATCTGTCAAAGTGGGAACATGCTAATATTCACAATTCTAGCTAAGTGGGGACATGCCAATATTCACAATTCCATCTAGATGCGATGGAGGCTAATATTCACAATTCTAGCTAAGTATGGACATGCTAATATTCACAATTCCATCTAGATGCGACGCAGGCTAATATTCACAATTCTAACTAAGTGTAGACATGCTAATATTCACAATTCTAGCTAAGTGTGGGCATGCTAATATTCACAATTCTAAGTGTGGACATGCTAATATTCACAATTCTATCTAAGTGTGGACATGCTAATATTCACAATTCTAGCTAAGTGTGGACATGCTAATATTCACAATTCTAGCTATATGGGGACGTGCCAATATTCACAATTCCATCTAGATGCGACGCAGGCTAATATTCACAATTCTAGCTAAGTGTGGACATGCTAATATTCACAATTCTACCTAAGTGGGGACGTGCCAATATTCACAATTCCATCTAGATGCGACGCAGGCTAATATTCACAATTCTAGCTAAGTGTGGGCATACTAATCACAATTCTATCTAAGTGTGGACATGCTAATATTTACAATTCAATCTAAGTGTGGACATGCTAATATTCACAATTCTAGCTAAGTGCGGTTGCCAGTGAGAGCAGCTACCGCCATTCTCTTTCAGGTTACCTGACATTCAGTGCTTTAAGTGGGTTTAGAAATTGAGGGGGGGAGGGCTCTCGTTAGGGGCTGTGGCCTAAGTACGGGTGTGCTTAGGCCACACTCCCTATCGAGAGCACCCCCTCGCATAAGGGGGTAAGGTCTGCTAAAAGAAGTGGAGCTGGGGCGCACTGGCCTTATCACCTTTGATGAGCCCAGCCGCTCCTTTTAAAAAAAAGAAGGGGCTGGGCGCACCAAAAGGTGTGACACCAGTGTGCCCCAGCTCACATCCAGCAGGCAGCCTTTTCACTTAAGGAGCCACGTGGTGCAATGCTTTACCATGGGCTCCTTGAATGAAAGTGCTGTCTGCTGCTGATGGCTCTGTACTCAAACATGAGGAGGGCTGAACTGCCCAGCTCCTCTTTTGTTTCCAAGTAAACGTGAGGAGCCCAGGGGCTTCATGCTGGGTGATGGCTATTCACTTAGAAACAAAAGGAGGGCTGGGCAGTAGAGAACCATTAGGCATCCCGCACTGGCACTGCACAGTTACACCTGCTGCTTCAGTTTAGAAAAAAGAGAAGGTGATGCCTTTTCTTTTCTTCTAATCCGAAGTGCTGACTCCTGCAGGCAGCTCGTGTAACCGTGCAGCCGCTACACGGGCTGCCTCAGATGTCAGCATGGCTGGGGCTAGTAGGGGGTGTGCCCCAGTAGGGCCCCGGCTCAGGAGCCTTTTCTGGAGACTGCTAGGGCTCGGCTCCAGCTAGCCCTGGCCCACTTAAAGCACTGCTTACACAGGCTCTCATTACGAGTATGGCCAAGCAGTAAAAAAGTGGCAGCAACAGAATTACTGCCAATTTTATCGCTCTGGTATATTCTGAGTTTGGCCTTGGAATGGTAGGCAATTCCTTCAACTTTCTGCCGAAAAATCAGCAGAATTACCAATGAACTCCAAAAAATGGGCACTAACTCCACCTACCATCACTTGTAATCCGGCGGTAATTCCACCAGACCAAGTGGCGGTAGTGGTAATGGACCGTTTTGCGGTATAACTGATAGAATGCTGCCAAACTGATGCGTTAAACGGACAAATGATGATACGCCCTCACTATAAGAACTGTTATAGTGATGCTATACTTTAAATGGGACAGCACTGTCACTTTTACAGCAGGGCTGTTTTACTATTAATAAGACAGTGGTGATCATTCTCATCAAAGCTGCTATATTTTTCAGGAGACAGTTCTGTCACTTTTTGGCTTTATATTTAATGGTGTATTGGTGATAATTTGCTATCGCAAATGTGCGTTCATTTAAATGGGATAATACTGCTCACTTGGGCTGCTCGAATTTTAATGGAACAGTGAGCATCATCTCAGCAGGGCTGCTGTTAATTTACGGAAGAGCAGAGGCGTTGCTAGGGGGGTGGCTAAGGGGGCTATAGCCCCTGATCTTTTGGTTGTAGCCCCAGATAGAATCTCAGGAGCTACAGCCAAAAGGCTAGCTAGCCCCCAGTCCCGACAGTTCCGAGTCTTTTCCAGACCCAGCAACACCCCTGCGGAAGAGTACTGCCGATTTTTGGATCAGCGGCATCACATTTCTTGGGGCATTGCCGACAGTTCTCAGCAAGGTTGCTATCATTTCAATGGAACAGTACTCCCACTTTCCAGTAGAGCTGCTCTACTTGGAACGGGACACTGGAAATAATCTCTCAACAGGGCTTATTGATTTTTAATGAGACGGCACTGGTACTTTTTGGCATGGCTGCACTTCTACTTATGAAAAGTGGCAGTCCTTCCCCGCAGCATGCTCTCTCTTTAATAGTCCTGGCACACGCTAGCAGGGCTGCTCTACTTTTAATGGGGCATTGGCAGTAATTCTCAGCGGGCTTGCTCTAATTATAACTGGATAGTGCTGCTGACACTCTTTGGCAGGACTGCTTTGCTTTTGATTGGCCGGTGCCAGCAGCTTTCAGCTGGCTTTTTCTACTCTTAATGGAATACCACTGCAATGGTGCGGTTCCTTCATCTTTCAGCACTGGGTCACGATTGGCCCTTCTCAGCAGCGCTGATATTGTTAATGAAAGAGTAGCAGCACACAGCAGATGCTGGGCCCTCAAAGTTTTTTTGGGACCCAGGGCATGGACATAAATGGGCTCCACCCAAACAAAGCAAAAAAATGAATGTATTGCACAGCGCTCACCACCAGGGCACAGACCCATGCTGGGTCAGTGACCACAGAACCACATACTTCTGGAAATGTGTTAATGGGCAGACTACAATTGCACGGTGGGATCCAAAATATGAAGCACTTCAAATCTGGCTTGGCAGTTCCCAGTTTGCTGATTGATATTAGTGCTGGGAATGGCCCAGAATGGGTCCCGGTGATGCACTTGCAGGATGCGCCCCCCACCTCAGTTTACCATGCCTGGGGAGGGTGCATAGAGAACACTTTCAAGAAGGTATGAGGATGGCGGAAACTCAAAAGGCGTAGGCCCAGTGGTCGAAGAGTGTGAAAAGAAGCAGTGGAACTATGTTCCCCACTGGCCTGCCCCCATCATCACACCCCCTCCCCCGCACAATACACCCCCAAATATATGCGCCTGCTGTTTAGTGGAACGCTCAGTGAAGTGCACTGAACGTGCAAGTTTCAACTTATTCCTAAACTTTTATTTTAAAACAAAACCATGCCAGATGGTTTATTTTTAAAATAAAAGTATAGGAACAGTAAACCTTAATTAAAAAAAAGTAGAGGAGCACCGCTCCCCGACCGCTTCCGCCCACTTCGACCACAGGGTAGGCCAAAGACCTACAAGCATTGGAAATGCCAATAGTTTTGGCATTTGTAGTTGTTTATTGCATTTTACATTTCGCATGGAGGGAAGGAAGGAGAAATGACAGGTAAGAAGAAAAGACAGCATGGGAGGAATTGAAGGGAAGTGCCGGAGAGCAGGGGGTGTGAGGGAAGCACTGTGGGTGGAGGAAAAATAAATAAATGGGAACACGAGGGAGAATTTAAAAAATCTAATCGATGAAAGCTATGCCAGGAACAGTACACTGGAGCATTGTACAACTTTTGAAGGAAGGAGTGATAGCACAAATGGGAGGGGGGAGAAGAGAGACAGTTTAAATGCGGGAAGGAGCTTCAGCACAAGGGGAAGGAGTAACAGTGCAAGGAGGAAGGAGTGACAGAGCAAGGGGGAAGGAGCAATATAGCACGGGGTAAGGATTTACAATGCAAGGGTGAAGGAGCGACAGAGCAAGGAGAGAAAGAGCAACAGAACAAAAAGAGAACGAGTGACAGAGCAAGGGGTGAAGGAGTGACACTGCAATGGGGAAAGAGCGACAACGTAATGGGGAAGAAGTAACAGCCCATGAGGGAAGGAGCAACAGCACAAAAGGGATGGAGCGATAGCACAAAAGGGACAGAGCAAGGGGCGAGGAGGGAAGCACAAGGGAGAAATGAGGGAAAGCACCAGGGATGTCATTTAGGGGACGCCAGTGGTCGCCCCTGAGGTCTCCCTTCTTACCCCTGTGGTCTCCCTTGCTACCCCTAAAAAAACTAAAAAAACAATTTAATTTTTAAAATGTTCCTGGGCTGTGGCCAGCATGTGGATCTTTGTTTCTGGAGTGGCTGGTTTTCTGATAGCTACAGCTGGTAAAATAGCTCAGTGGGTTGAGCGCTCGTTGCTGCAATGTGTGTGTGATCTGCAGGTTGCAGGTTCGACTCTAGGCAAGGTGAACTCAGCCTTTCATCCTGCAGAGGTTGATAAATGAGTGCCAACACAGGTTGGGTGATATTATATGTATCTTTTTTTCTATATTAACCACTTAAGCGTAAGTGCTATATTACAACACAGCATTATCGTTTGCCCTTGGACGTCTGTTTGCACTCACAGTAATTAGGTAATATGGGCTTATACGCGCTGATATTAATACATATGGTGATCAGTACAGATGTATACCCCACTTGCGCTGTTTCTCATTTAGGACGTACATATTAGAATGTATGGAATGTATTTTAGGTTAGAGCGCCAGGGAACCACTACTGTGGTGATAGTGCGCGGTATAAATATCCTTTAATGTTAAAATTAGTGGAGCAAATGTATCTTTTACAATGTTAAGACCATATATATAATAGGAATCATAGAGGTTGGGTGATTAACTAAATTATCACCTGCGCTGGGCCTATGTGGGTGGGATAGGTGTATGGTCATTATGCCTACTGCAAGTACCTTGCTTGGTAGGGGGCTACGCCCGAGGAACTCCGAAAAAGGTAAGCTGAGTAGATAACAACCAAAGGTAGCTTTGCACATGTTGCAATTTTGATAAGTGCTGACAGTCTTTTATTGGCCAGTTGATGCTGGAACATAGCACATTTTCATTTGTATTTTACTGGTAGGCGAATAAGGCCTGCACATCAAAAAAGATGTATTGAAAGGTATTGGCAGCATTCAAGAACACAACAGCCAACACATGTTTTTACTAAAGGAAGGGTCTTTCTCAATTGGAAGGGGGTGACCTGTGTGGTCCACCAATAAGCTTGACCCTATGGTTGAAGGATCAATTGGAAGGGTACGATAGTGGACCAGGTTGGTCTCAATTGAGTAGCAGGTTAGGAGTAACACTTTTTCTCTCGTAGTTAGAGTAATATCTCAATGGTGCTGCGTATCAGGGTTGTTGCTAGGTCTGGAAAAGATCAGGGGCTAAGTTAATGTCGGGACTGGCGGGACTCGGGGCTAGGTAGCATTTTGGTTGTAGCCCGGAGCTTACATCCGGGGCTAGAACCAAAAGATCCGCGGCTATAGCCCCTTAAGCCCCTCCTAGCAACAGCTCTGCTGCGTATGCAGGGATTTAATGTTGTACGGGGTGTATTCCTGTCTTTATCAGTGCGCGTATTCAGAGGTGTGAATTCGGTATGAGCTCGTGCCGTGTCGGGCGTCTATGCGGCAAGCTTTTCAGCGATGTGCGGTTTAGTTCTTCATCTGTCAGTTATTTGCTCATCCGACCTCAACCATTTTTATGCTGTGCCAAGCTACGCGGTGGGGCAGGAGCAGTGGGCGAACCGTTATGATCCAGTTTAAAGAAGTTACTCCCATCTTGTTTCCTGGCCTGAGGCCTCATCTGCCAGTCTGTTCATGGCCATGGCATGTCACCTCTATGTCTGGATTTACTAACACAATGGCTGGGGCACTAGCTAATTGGCCCTGGAATGAATAACCATTGTTTCGATCATGTGGTAGAGGACCACTTTTCAGAGATCAATGTTGTCTATTTATTGGATTTTCTGCTGTCCTAACATGTGTGTGCTTTTCTTCGGTGCCACTTGGGGTGCTGTATATTAATTTGTTATGGGATCCATTGGCACAGGAGTTACTTGCACCTCGGCGTTCAGAGATATGTTTGCTTCCTTGCTGATACTTACTGAAACGAATATACTTTGACAATTGCATGATGTGTGCCCTGGGAAATGTTATCTGCTGTGATGTCAGCTTCTATGCAGAACTCCCATCAGTGTACTGACCTTGGTACTTGGGCTAATGTCTGAGCCTTGTGAGGCTTGGAATTTCGTGTTAAGCTATTTTATATCAGGATGCAGTATTTCAGAATTGAGGCCTTGCAGGTTTTGATCTATGTAATGGCAGTACTTCTGTTCTCTCTACCACGTTGGTATTCTTCGTGTCTTTGTATGCCGCCATTCATTATTTCCTGGCCATGTAATAAATCCTGCAGCGTCCTCACAGAACCCCTGCCTAAAGTCTCCTCCCAGGCCGCAAGGGGAAGGCAGCCGCTACCTGATCCCAACCCTGGGGGTGGTATTAGCCGGGTGGATCACCTAGGAGGAGAAGGCCACCAAGGGAATAGGAAAACCCCATTAGGAGAGACACAGTAGGTATTCATCTTCAGAGGGTGAGATTTCCATAATAGCGGAATACCTAATGGTTGTTGACAGAGTAAGGCATCCCTTCCCAAAATTACCCAAATTGGGAATAGTGAAAACCCTCATTGTCAACATGGGAATGATATATGTAAAGATCAGAGCATCAATACCATTTATTCTGATAATTATGATTCCTCCTTAGGTTTGAGCTATGAAATCAAGAACCAACCATTCATTCCTCTAAAACACTCCCAAAAAGGTGTATTCTATAAACAGGGTGAATTAAATAAGGTTAAAATTAAATCCTTTGATATAAAAAAGAATTAGAACATTAGGGACTTGAAGTCCCATAATGCTCTAGGTGCTGGGATGAGGAAGAGGGGCTTAGAGGTACAGAACTGCAGTATGCGGTCCAGTGGTTCTAATGACCCACACCATGGCGGGACTTTTAAATATTTAAAGCCCCTTCAGGTACAGGCCAGTAAAAGAAGAATCCAGCAGCAGTGGGAGCAGCAGAGGCAGAAAAATGAAGACTCCAGAACTTTCTCTTTTTTTGAAGCGGATTACAGTGCCGAGAGGGTCGTCAAAGTAGCAAACCTGAAGTACAGCGGTCACACAGCAGGTAGTGATGCTATCCCATGTGAGAGAGAAGCTCTCCTTATTTTGTGCTTTGCTCCAGTGGCTGGCGAGCACCGGATAACACAAGGAGCAAAACAGGCCACTTTCCAAAACGGCCTGGGCTGCGGGAGTGTGACCGAATCTGTCAAAAGTTCAGGAACTGACAGAAGAAGCAAAATTGCAGCAGCAGCGGGTCGAGCGGATACATAGAGAGAGACCAGTGAGTTGGCCTTCGTCTGGATACCCTGGCACGCTCCACAGTCGACCACTGGCTGATCGCAAGCATTTCGAATACCGAACTAATGAAAGATTAAAATGTTGGCATGATACTCATATTGAGAGAAAGCAAAAGAAGAAAGGTTCCAACTATCAGTGCCAAAGTAAAGAGGGGACAATATTGAACCAAGATAGTAACCCTCATTGCCAAAGTAAAGAGAGGGCAATACTTAAGCAAGACTATAACCATCATTGCCAAAGTACAGAGTGGGAAATTCTTAAGAAAGACTGTAACCATCATTGCCAAAGTAAAGAGGGGGCAATATTGCAGAAGGATTGTTACCATCATTGCCAAAGTAAAAAGGAGGTAATGTTTAAGCAAGATGATAACCAGCATTGACTAAGCCAAAGAAGGGCATTTACAAATAAAAGAGGAAACAGTTTTCAGAAAGAGAGAAACTGGAATGAGAGACTTTAGCAGCAGTTAATTGGTGTGATAGTAGGAACTCAAAGGTGGCAGGAGAGAAGCCCTCCTTGTCGAGAATATCATGGGGAAGAGAAATATAACCTGCATTGCACGTGGCAAACAAATCAGTGGAGCAAACAGCATCAATGTGTACTGTATCCAGATGGAAGAAATTGTGAATCTTAATGTTGTTGAAAGTCGAAGACTTTTCTAAAGTTTTGAAGCAATCCTCACCAGAGAGTACTTGTAGTAGTATTAGGAGTTTTTATCCTGGCAGGTGAGTATACCAAGAAAGGGATTATTAGTGGTAGTCCTGGCAGGTTAGTGGACCAATAAGAAGATACTGAAGTACTGCATTGTGGTGGAAGGTTGTGCTGTAAAGAAAGTGTCAAGTCCACTAAAGTGTTTATGATGATCTGTGGTATAAACATACTGACAAAACATTGTTGTTTATGCCGAAGAAAGGGCAAAGTAGTTGTTCTTCAAAGAGGAGAAGTTATATTGACACATTGACTGGAAGTGTGACTACAAAGACATTTTGGTTTATCAAGCAAGAGCATGTAGAATCTTTGGACAATCTACTTTTGAAGAGTGATACATCTTTTGAACTAGAAGACAATCCAAGTGCCAACTGAAAGACTTATGGAATGAAAGAAACTTTATGTAGCATTTAAAGCAGAACTTGGCTACTGAAAGAAACGTTCTTGTTTGGAACTTTGATTTGGAAAATCCTGCATTAATCCTGGGGACAGGGATTCGACCCTGTTAACACGGATACATGGTTCTCAAGTTTATGTCTGAATATATTTATTTTGTTGAGTTTGAACAGCCATATGAAACCTGTATGATTTTATTCTTTTTTTTTTATTGTTTTTTATTTGGTTTTTATACAAACCTTTAAAAAAAAAAACTAAAGTAGCCTTATAAGACTTTCCAAACGACTCACATAGCTTTACATTTTAGATTTGATGTGTATAACAACATCCCAAGCTCATCAACAACCCCGTGATTTAAGCCTCGTTTTTTAAAGTTATCGTAGCGTTTAAACGCTCTTTAGCTACCTGAAGAAAGGATACAAGAGCATACAGGACAGGTTTGTTAGACCCGTCAAACAAGGCTTTCCACCAATCGTCGCGAGTTAAGCATTTGAAGTTCTTTGTCACTGTATTAAGGATACGATTTCTTTCTTGCTCAAGACCAGAGCATGACATCGTCAGGTGCTTCAAGGTTTCGTTTGTGAAGTTACAGAAGCGACACCTGAGGTCTAAGTCCGGTCGTTGGGACCAATAGCATAGCCGTTCCTTCGTCGGCAGGGCGTTCAGTCTAAATTGTAGATATAGGGTACGCAACCACTGATCCGGAAAACATGACAAGTATGTCGGCACAGAACCATAGGCTCTAGCTTCTCCAGGGACTTCTTGCATTGACCTTGATGTCTCTCTTTGGTCACAGGTGTTTGTCCAATCCGATCTCCAGAGCTTCAGTTTGGCAGCATCAGGATTTTCTAGCAGTAGTTGTGGCGTAATGTCATATGAGGTAAGAACCTCCTGGCATAGCTCATTCCATTGATAGACAATTGACAGCGCTTTGTCAGACTCTGGGTTTTGGAGAATTGCAGTTTGAAGCATAGGTTTTGCTTGGATTAATTTCCTGTAGAGATTTAGCAGATTCCAAGCAACCCTTGCTTGTAAAGAGATATACCCAAGCTCATATCTAACACACCGTTGAAGTACCTTTTGGGAGATGTAGAACTTTAGACCAAAAGATGTTTTCAAGAGTGTTCCATACTTCGTTCCCACAGCCAAAGGCATTTTCACCAGCATAAATCAATGAGGGCACAGCCTTCTGCTGAAAGAAGTTTAATGTCGGTTTTAAAGAAAATTTGCCAAATTTTCTGTTAATTAGAGACGCTTGACATGCCAGTTGGCGGCATTTTCTCTTTGCTTCTTCAGCCCATGGAGCATCATTTCTGCTCGCACTTAGGCGCATCCCTAAGTAGCGGGTATTTAGCACGCGCCCGATGTGTTCTTTGTCTAGATACCATTTAAATCTCGGCTTGTTTGTTTTTGCACCTTGCAATTTTTCAAAGACGATGACTTCGCATTTTCCCTTGTTGATGTTTAATCCATTATCTGTTAAGTATTTTGCCACAGCAGTTAATTTACGTTGTAGACCTATGGGTGTTGAGTCTAACAAGATGATATCGTCCGCATAGACTAAATAGTCTACGTGTGTGCCGTGAATTTTAGGTGGGAAAGTGCGTAAGCCGTTGAAAGCGTCTTTGATGTCAGATATAAACAGGTTGAAGATACTTGCTGCTAGGGGACATCCTTGTTTCACACCTCTAGAAGTGACAATGGGGGCTGATAGCTTGCCCTTTAGATCTAATCGCACTCTAATTGAGGTGTTTGTGTGGAGTTCACTAATGGCGGCCAGGAGTCTTGGCGGACAGGCCCATTTGGACATTTTTCCCCATAGAAGCTCTCTGTTTATACTATCAAACGCCTGAGATAGATCTACCAGCACAAGATATATCTTAGAATTCGAACGAAGCGCTTCCATCTTCATTAAATTCAATAATAGGAGATTGACGCAACAACCTACGCCCTTTACAAAACCTGTCTGTCTAGGGTCTACCCGCCGGTTGTAAGAAGACCACTCCAGCAATTTTTGCTGCAGAAGGGTTGCATACACCTTTCCCAGCACGTCAAGGAGTGCAACAGGTCTGTAATTTTTAGGGTTGTTGCGGTCCCCTTTTTTGAAGATTGGAATGATCACTGCAGATTTCCATGAGCTAGGGGTCTTGCGACACTCAATGATCCTGTTGAACAGTGATTCACAGAAGGTTGCCCAATGTTCGGGCTGGCGCTTGATCGTAAAGTTTGTTAACCCATCAGGGCCTGGCGCTCTGGAGTCGTGCACATTCTTGATGACTCTGAGGATGTTTTCATATCCGAATGCGAGGTCCCAGTGTGGTAAATTTGGGGGCTTCCAGGTGTGATTGAGATTGTCCTTGCAAAAGAGATCAGCATAAAAAGTTGTCCATTCAGATTCAGGCACCAAATTGGCCTGAAGGGCATGTTGTGGAGCAAGGTGATCGTTTATGAGTCTCCAATATTCGACTAGGTTAGCAGACTCCATTTTTGCCAGCATGAGCTCTGCGTCATTTTGCAGCATAATGGCCTTGTGGGACTTTATCCAGTTCTTATAGGCTTGTTTAATCTTTTGAGCTTGGCTTCCATCGTCTGTAAGAGGATTTTTATGTATCAATCTCAACTGCCGGCGTAGAAGGCGCTTCCGTTGTTGTACCTCAAGGTCGAATTTGTGTTTAGGTGTGAATTGGATAAGTCTTAGATTATTTTTTTTTTGTTCTTGGTATTGCGTCAGCAAATGGTCATACTCCAGAGAGTGAGAAGACTGGAATCCCATGAGAATGTTGCTCACCTCACTTGGTTCAAGATTCAAACGGACCCGGCCGGATCCTGTCCTAACAGAATGAGACCATAGAGCCTGGGAAAGGTGAACTTTCGAAGTAAATTTTTGGACCACCATATCGTGGTCACTGTGAGTCATTTTAATGACAACGAACCTGTCAGTTCTTTTATGAATCGTTTCAGATACAAAGATGTAATCAAGTGTAGACTTTTGTACACCTCTTCTCCAAGTTGGAGCCGCTGGAATATCCCCTTGAGTTTGTCCGTTTAGCATCGTCAGGCCACGTAGCTCCATTTCTAAACACCACTGCAATGTCAGTTGGTGTCCCAAGTTGTTTAATCTCTTCTTGTTTCCCAATGGGTTTAAGTGAGTGAGGCAGTCGATGTTAAGGTCGCCGCAAATAATCAGTTCGTGTTGTGGGCCACCTTCCAGAATCTCGTCCAACGCAGTTGTGACTTCATCTATGAAGTATTTAGACTCAGCAGCTTCGTGGTTCCAGTAAAGATTGACGATGTGAAGATTTATGGCCAAGCCATCGGCTGCCTTTTCAGAGACAATCTTTACCACTTGAATGAACGGAGAAATGTTAGCAGAACTTACAATCCGAAAGCATGAGTCCAGCTTAACAGCCACCAGTAGGCCTGCCATAGGTCTGCCCTTACGCTGTTTAGTTGCAGGGTTATGGGCAAGTTCAAATCCTTCTAGTATTGGTTTGTCGCAAAGCCACGTCTCCTGCAGGCAAGCAATATCCAATTCAGCAGACCAAGCAGTATTAAAAAGATGGCTGAAGCCCCTGGTATTCCAGGATCCTAGTGTGTAAAGTTTGGATGGAGAGGGAGCCTGGCGTTAACATGACTGAACATTGTTTAAAGATTCAGCTAGCCAGGACCAGTCTTTTCCACTCGTTTTATACAGCAGGCAGTGATCGTTGCTTTGGTTTTGGAGTGAGCTGGATCGGCTCCTTGAATTGTGATTCTTATCCGATTGTTACTGGATGGGTCGAGAACTGGCTTCCAATTGTTTACTGCAGTGCATTGTGATTTGTCGCAAGAAGCTATTTTGGCAGAATCAGTTGTCTTCATGTTATGAACTTGATCAACTTTACCATCATGTACCATGTTAAAAGCCACTTTTGGTGCGCCAGTGAGTGCACAGGCCGGTGCCATGGAGATGTCAAAACCGAGCGACAGTAACACCGGGCCGGCTTGAAGAAGTATGTCAACTATCAGTTTGGACTGCATGTGTAAAATGACTGCATCATTTTTCATCTCGTTAAAGAATTCCACTATTTGTATGTCTTCGGATTCAATCGCTCTAAGGCTTGGAACGAGATGACATAACCATAGGACGTTGTGCCGATTCATGATCAAATCATCTGCAGTGTCAATACGTTCCAAGAGCACCCGATGAAGCAGTGGTTCGCTTTTTTTATGAAGCAGTGGTTCATTTTTTTTAATGCGAAGATTGACCTTATTGGAAACATTTAGTAGGTCATTTCTTAACGGACTTGATGATGGACTCACATTTGGGGTCGGTTGCAGTGGTGTGGGCAAAGTGGAAACCCCTGGGACATTATTTATTAATTCCAAAGTAGCAGGCTCAGAAACTGGCATCTTACCACGAAAGTCCAACGCTAACTGAGCACTGGTCTCATCTGATTGAAAAGCCAGCTTGTGGGGTAATGTTGACAATCTCAAGCGCTTTTCGTCTAGCATCAAAAATGTGTTCTTTTGACGGTCCGAGTTGTCAACTGGAGTAGTTTTGGTCTGTCCAATTTCACATAATGTGACCACTCTGTTCGATGGCTGAGATGACTTGTTTGAACAAGGCAGGTTTACAAAAGCGGCTCCATTAGTCTCTGGATTTGCACAGACCACTACCATGGAGTCTGAGACGATCTCTGCCAAATCTTCTACCTCATCCAGATCTTCAGTCTCTACATCCTCATATACTGACATGTTTAATAGTTCGTCAGAAGTGTCACATGAGTTAGTTTTTGCTCCGATTAATTTGTCCAATTCAATGACAACATTTCCAGAATTGGAGTCCGACACTCCACTTTTTTCTTTCAGGATCGTCTTATTGACAGTTACATTAACTGTTTTCAAGTTTCTCAGAAATTTCCTCGAGTCTTTGCCTCGTTTTGTTTTTTTCAAGGCATGTTTTTAGGTTTTTTCAGCCTGTTTTCTCGGCAAACCTTAACACTGGGGCCAACTGGAAGAACCCTCTTGACAGATTTAAAGATGTCAAAGACGGCCGAGGCAACACTATTCGCCTCTTCCCCCACAAGTATGGGCTCCTCACCGACCAAGTCTGGGTTTTGGAACTGGGTCGAGGAGGAAGCCAGTTGAGGATCTAATAAAGGCAAGTTTCCGACGGCATGAGTTGCCAACAGTATGTCCTGGAACTGTGTGGGGTTGCTTTGATCAGGCCCGACTGAGACTGAAAGGTCGTTACCTGTTTGAGCCCGAGGTTGGCTGTCAGCAGAAAGCGCCACCACATTCATCGAGTCATGAGTACTTGTCGAAGCAGCTTTGTCCACTGTGATCGTCGGAATCTTACGAACTGTATGAGCTATTGCAAGATTCACTGCAGGCTGCATGCGGGCGGTCTCAGTCAGACTGTTAGAGAGACCGAGAGACGACTGATGTAAGCTGCAAGAGGACCTGTTTCCTCTGTCGTCTAAGAGGCCATTGCACGAGTAGTTTGTTGACTTTTGATGGAACAGGTTAAGTGCTTGTTTCGCCACGTCAGCCAGAAGTTTTCTGTCTTGGTAGACATTTTTGTTGCAGTCTGTTAGGGCCCCCAGAGCCATTTCAGCCTTCGTGTTGGTGTTCAGAACTGCGTCCATGAGAGACGTGTGCGTATTTTCAAGCGTGGCAATCTTTATGTTTATTCCAGAGACAGCTGCCGTCAGATCTTTTAGGCTATCGTTCAAATGTTCGTACATTTTGAGAAAAGGTGTCAACGACATCGTTGTTGACGACATGATGATGGTCTGGAGTTCTTGCATATTTGGCGTTTGGCAAGTGTTTGTAAATGGCTCTGTTATATGTCCCAATTGCCGTTTTTTGCTTAACGGCAGTCGTCTGATTTTAGGAAAGGGTCGCTCCATCAGGGATGAGTCAGAGGATGAAGAGTCAGTTGTGGATGCAACACTCCCATCGTCAGTTTGAGGGCCACACGCAAACTTTCGTGCGGTATTTGATGAGTAGGTTTGCTTTTGCGTTGCAACCGCAGAACCTATTTTAGGGAGCTTTCTCTGTGAACATTGTACGCTCAGGGATAAGCTCGAGTAAACTCTTCTCCTTTTCGTCAAATTCTTTTTAAGAGGGCTCTGCAGTTGGCATTTGCTTGCCACTGCCTGTGGATTGGGGTTTGCCACCATTTCAGATACATGTATATTTGCCATGTGCGAACGTTCCGAAGCAGCCTCCCTTGGTTCAGCATCTCCCATTGTAGTGTCTTTTGTGGTTAAGGTAGAGAGTCTTTCTTTATTTATCTGCTTCAGATCTATTAGAAGTTTGTTAACGATGTCTAAAGAGTTTCTGCGGTTGGAAACACTTTTGTCTTCCAAAGCCTTCGATGTGTCCAGAACAGCTCTTAAGTGACAGATTGGGGTCTCTGGACACGGCTCAAAGACAAGCTCCACAGCGTCCCTATGAATGGAAACAGCGCTATGAGAGATATCAGCCTGGGCCCTATTGGGAGATGAAACTGGCGAAGGTATTAGATTGTCATACGCAGTGTAGAATCCTGGTCGGTGAGAGCCCGTACTTATTTCTTCTTGATCTGTGTTATATGTTTTATTCAAAGCACATGTGCTCGATATATGAGCTTGATCGCCAGTAGTTTCGCACGTTGGTATTGCGTTTACAGATATCAGGTCAGTCTCAGATCGCCGATCGCTCATTAGAATACCAGAGAGCGACTTGGTGGGGCTGTGACCTGTGGCCGCCGCAAACACTTTTCCTCGGGCTCCCTCTTGGGTGAAGTTTCCGTTTGAAAATGGGGTAGATGGCATCTCTAGCGTGTCGCAGCTCTCCAGGATGGAGGCAGAGTGTACGAGCGGTTGTCTTGAGGGTACAGAAGCATCCGCCGCCAAATCACACCACATGCCCTTGTCATCACTGGCCCTATCACCCAACACAGGTCAACCAGCAGAAAACACCAACGCTGATATCGATGAGGTATTCACACACTCACTTACTTTTGTGAGAGTCGTTGTTGTAGTCTGCGTCGGCTCCGGTCGTTCTTTTACCGGAACGCGGTCGTGCTCAGCTGTGACGGGAGCCGAAACCGGCTCGAATGCATCTTTAGGAGTCACCTTCCGGGGGGTGTCAGGGGATTCGGGGGAAGCCGCCGATGACCAAGATTGTTCCAGGTCAGTGCCCAGCGTGCAGGGCAGCTCCCGCACTCGCTTCCTTTGGGCCCGTGTCTTCATCAATGTACACGCAGCTTTGCCTTTGGATGTGGCAGCAATGTTTACTCTCATGATCGCGGTAGCAATATAGAGCAGGCAGAGAGAAGGAGAGACCACAGGGGGGGGTCCGGGAATCCGCGGACTTCCTCGGACTCCTCAGACTCTGCCAGACTCTGCGCCCGCTCCGCGGGGATCAGCAGTTTTTAAGGGCACTCCCACAATAGGCAGTAGAAAGAGTAGAGTTACTGGCAATCACTCCTCAGACTCTGCCAGACTCTGCGCCCGCTCCGCGGGGATCAGCAGTTTTTAAGGGCACTCCCACAACAGGCAGTAGAAAGAGTAGAGTTACTGGCAATCACTCCTCAGACTCTGCCAGACTCCGCGCCCGCTCCGCGGGGATCAGCAGTTTTTAAGGGCACTCCCACAATAGGCAGTAGAAAGAGTAGAGTTACTGGCTATCACTCCTCAGACTCTGCCAGACTCCGCGGGGATCAGCAGTTTTTGAGGGCACTCCCACAATAGGCAGTAGAAAGAGTAGAGTTACTGGCAATCACTCCTCAGACTCTGCCAGACTCCGCCAGACTTTATTCTATGCATAAGTGTGAGGAACAGATACCTTTTGATATTAGAATGTTTTCCTTTAGTTTTAGTTTGACAGGCAGGGAAATCCTTGTTAGGTTAAGGAAAGTGATGCATTTGTCATACCCTTATTTACTCTTATGTCCAGTCCCCTTTCCTCCAGACTGCTTGGGCGTCCCTTCCTAGGGACGGGAGACGGAACCTTTTTCACCAGAAAAAAACCTTCTTCCCTTTTAAAATTAGAGGCTCACGGGGGTGCGGCCCTGGGTGCATGCGCTACCCTGACTCCGCCCATCGGCACCACACCTCAGCAACCTTTTCCGCATCAACAGGAACAGGCCGATTTCACCAGTGCTCCTGGGTTTGGCTTCGGCCATGTAATATCACACGCTCTTCCCCGGATTCTTCTTCTTTCTTTTTGTCTTCTTTTTGTCATTTAGGTACTCGGTACTCCGGCATCATGCTCCTCCCTGGCACATGTCGACTTCAGTGGGCTTCAGCAGGTGTCCAGCCTGGGAAGTCCTCTTCCCTACGTCTGACCCCCATGCTCTTTGCCGCTGCTGCCTTGGCCCTGACCATGGCTGCAAAGGTTGTACTGCGTGCGACGCATTGACTCCAAGTGCACTGAAGAATATAGTAGCTAGGTGGAGGGAGCTTTTCGAAAGGTCTCCTCCAGAGGATTGAAGAACTTTGTCAAACAGAGATCGAGGCCCAAGGGAGGGCCGCTGTTTTCCATCGCACCCCATAAGGGCTACTCCTTCCCGAGGAAACGACCAAGAGAGAGGAACCTCTCGGGTTCTGGTACCAGCACGCACACTGAGGCTAGTCCAGCTACCGGCCGAGGGGTCGTCAGATCCTTCTGGAATCAGTGCTGAAGGACCGCACGGTTCTTTTACTTGGTTTACACCCGAGGGGCAACGCCCTCTTACTGGCTCAATGTCAGAGGGGGCGCCTACACTCAGCACTACCAGTGATAATGCCGAGGGCAATACGCCTTCCAGGCCTAGACCTGAGGTGAAGGGTAGGCCTCATGCTCCACCACCAAGAGTCTTGGAGGAGGCTGGGCCCAGGGAGCCATGCACCACGACTTTGGCATGTAGCGCGCAGCTCAACAAAATGGCCGCCGTGCCAGACAACATGGTCACTCGTCCAATGCCGCTCCTAGGAACAGAGCAGGTGGGTGAATGAGTTTCAAGGTGGGACTGGTGTAAACCAGGTACTTGGCCTACAGTTTATCCATCAGCAGCGCAGGGCAGGTTTCCACTGCAATCTAGACAGAGTGCGCTCCGGCCCCAGCAGCCCCCGGCCGCTCCAGCAATATCTGCCACCCTTTCTGCTTCCAAAGACAGGTTCTTTGAGAGGTTCCTGGCGCTGATGCGAAACCCCCAGATAGGGGCCATTCTGCGGGATGCAGTCAGGGACTTGCTCCCTCCGGTCATTTTACAGGCACCAATAGTCATTCCTCCCATGGCTCTGGCACCACAGGCCCCAGCGCAGCCCCTGCTGCCCCTGCCGGCTCCTTCGATTCCGGCTCCACTGCCTCCCACAGTACAGGCGGTTCCACACCAGCCTCCGCAGCAGCCTCCGGCTCCGGTCTCCACACCGCAGCCCACCGTGCCCAGCACCCCTCCACCCGCTCCGGACCAGCTAGACACTCTGGTGGACGCAACCGAGGAGGAGGACCCTGACACACCGTCATCAGCAAAGGCCTTCCACGACCGGCTTGCAGGTTTGGTGGATTATCTGGGACTTCCTCAACCTGAGGTCAAGCAGCCCGAAGAGGGGGTCTTAGTAGAAGTCCTGACCCTACGACTCCCAACCAAAATGGGTATCCCAATGTCGAAGGACGTCGTTGGCGTGGCCAAGAAGGGGTGGCCCAAACCACACTTGGCCCAACCTGTCAATCGGCGCCTCGATGCCAAGTATACAGATGGAGGAGGATCCACTCTTGTTGTTGGTGCACCCTCAACCGCACTCTTCGGTGATTGCTGCAGCGTCACTTTACTCTAAGCCTCAGGCATCCTTGGCCACCTCGACCTCGGTGCTGCTAGACAAGGAGGAGAAGATCTTGGAGGCGTATGGGAAGAAGCTGTACTCTAACGGCTCGCTGCACCTGCGTCAATCCTATGCAGATGCCATGCTGGTAGCCGCTAACCAGAGGCTTTGGAGGGAAATAGCGGACTTCCTTCCAGAACTTCCGGTACAGAGCCAGGCATGCTTCAAAGCGGGTCTAGGACAAGCCAAGCTGGTAGCGCAGGACATCATGGAGTCCACTCTGGCCCACATCGATACCTCTGGCCGGGCCATATGCATAGCCACAGACATAAGAAGGATGTCTAGGAACGCATATTGGACCTTCCGTTCAAGGGTTGCGACCTCTTTCACTTTACCACCAACGAGGAATTAGATAAAAAGAAGAACAGCTTGCAAACTGCGAAGTCTTTATCCTAACGAAGGCTATGCCCAAGGCATACACCCAGTCGCAACAATGCTCCGACAGGGGGCAGTCATTCAGCAGGTTCTGGGGCTTCAAGGAACGGAGGTCAAGACAACCGGACCGCTCGCCCAGTCATCACCGGCACAAACAACAAAAAGAGGGGGGCAAGGGATTCCCCTCATCAGCAGCAGCCTCAGAAGGAAAGAAAGCATGACGCATCCCTCCGGGTCCACGTGTCTCCAGTGGGGGGCAGGCTTTCCTTCCACGTGCAATTATGGCACCAGAACTTTGCAGACCCCGGATCCTCTCTGTAGTATCCTCGGGGTACCGCCTACTGGCCCCTTCTCCTCCTCCTTCCTACACTCCACTCCCACAGATTGGGACAACAACTCCGTTGGCGGAGTTTCGGTCGCTCGTCGAGAGCCAGGCTGTGGAAGAATTCCAGCCTCCAAGAGTGGATTGAGCTTTTATTCCAGGATTTTCACCATACAAAAGAAGAACCAGGCTGGCCTGAGAGTTTTGTTGGACCTATCCACCCTCAACCTCTCCCTTCCTCTTCAGAAATTTAAGATGGTTACGCCAGCACTAATTGTGGAGAGACAAGACAAGGGAGACTGGATGTGCTCCCTGGATCTGAAGGACGCATATCTACATGTCCCAATTTGGCAACCACACTGCTCCTTCCTGCACTTTAGGATCATGGGCTGCCATTTCCAGTACAAGGTGCTACCCTTTGGCTTCAACCCAGCCCCCAGGGTATTTATCAGACTCATTAATGCGGTGGCAGGCATCCTCAGGGCCCATGGCACCACATCTACCCGTACCTGGACGACTGGCTCGTCAGGGCGAGATCTCCGGAGGCAGTTATCCACAATTCCTCCGCACTTATAAACACACTCCATGACCTGGGGTTTACCATCAACCTCAAGAAATCCACGCAGAGCCTCACCTTCCTGGGCTTCATCTGGGATACAAGATTGTTGCCATCACGCACTTTCTTACCAGAGCAGTGACCTCGGCCTGGTGGTACCAACACTTACTGGGCATCATGGCAGCGGTCCTTCTGGCCGTGCCACACACAAGACTCAGGAGGAGGAGGTTACAACTGCACTTGGCAGCCTCATGGATTCAGGAGAGGGGCTCCCAAGTGGATCTTATCAGCATACCTCCTTCTCTCCACTCGGACCTCACTTGGTGGTCCAGGGACTGCAACCTGCGGGCGGGCATGCCCTTACAGCAGCCGTCTCCGCGGGTCACCATCACTACAGACTCCTCCCTAGAAGGATGGGGAGCCACTCTGGACAGCCACAGCATCCATGGAGTCTGGACCCGGCAGGAGCAGGAGTCACATATCAACTGGCTGGAACTCTGGGCAAGTCCGTCCTTATCCAGACCAACAACTCCACCAGCATGTACTATGTCAACAAGCAGGGAGGTACCAGGTCCCCTCTGCTGTGCACCCTAGCGTGGGAATGAGCCCTGGAAAACAACATCTACCTCACGGCCGTCCACCTCCCGAGGGAGGCCAACTTGGAAGCGGACAGGCTCAGCAGACTGGGTGTGGACAATTACAAATGGCAATTGTATGACCAGGTGTTGTTGGAGGTCTTCAGCAGATGGAGGTACCCTCAAGTGGATCTGCTTGCCTCCTGGAAGAACAGGAAGTGCTATCAGCTCACCTCTTGGCAGGGGCAGGGCCCCGGCTCCCTGGGCGACACATTACAGATTCGGTGGGAATGCATGACGGCCTATGCCTTTACTCCAACACCCCTGGTCCACAGGGTAATCCGCAAGATAAAGGAAGCTCATCACCTCAGGATCATTTTGATAGCTACGTGGTGGCTGGCGAAACCGTGGTTCTCTGAACTGCTCAGCCTCACGGACAGACTACCCATTCACCTTCTGCGGGGCTCAGCCCATCTCTTGTCCCAGCAGGGGGGCAGGGTCATCCACCCCGCTCCACAGAAGTTAGCCCTCGCAGCGTGATTCCTAAGCAGGTCACTCTCAGGCGCCTGAGCCTCTCTCAGGCTAATTTAGAGATCATTCAGGGTGCCAGGAGCAAGGCTACCAAGACCAGTAACCAATACAGGAGTAAATGGACTAGGTTCTGTCACTGGGCAGACTCTAAGGAGATCGACCCCCTTACGTGTACACTGGATGACGTACTCTCCTTCTCGGCACAATGCATGCTCTCAGGCATACAGGTGGACACATGTCGCCCCTACCTGGTAGCCATAGGGGCCTACAAAAATTTGGAGGAGGAAGTCTTCTAGTCTTCCAGCCCGATTGTCAAGAAACATCTGGCAGGCTTGTCCAGGCTTTACCCGCCCATCAAGAGGCCACACCTTGTGTGGGACCTCAATGTGGTGTTGGGCGCCTTGGCGCACAAAACCTTTGAGCCAATTCAGGCTGGTCACTATCAAGACAGCGTTGTTAGCGGGACTCCGCTCTGCTCGCAGAGTCAGCGAAACCCTGGCTGTGGTGGCTTCAGAGCCCTATCCCACTTTCCACAGGCATAAGGTGGTCCTGCAGACTCACCCGGCGTTCCTACCTAAGGTACCCTCCGCCTTCCATCTAAATGAGGAAATAGTCTTGCCTACGTTCTTCGCGGACCCCAAGGACGAGCCTCAGAGAGTCTTGTACTGTCTGGATGTCAGGTGCGCTCTGAAATTCTATCTGGACAGGACAAGGGCTTCCGCAAGTCAGACACACTTTTTGTCACCTTTGGGGGCTCCACACCCCGTATCAAGCATCCAAGGCTTCTATTGCACGGTGAATGGCTGCGACCATGAAGGAGTCCCATGAGGGGCAGCACAAGTAGCTTCCAACGAACATGCACGCTCACGCTGTCAGAGCCAAGGCCACGGCTATCGCATTGCAGCAGCAGGTTCCATGGCAAGTCATAAGCAGGGCGGCCACCTGGGCCACCCCTTCGGCTTTCTGTAAGCATTTCTGTTAGGACACTGGCTGCAAGTCAGACGCGCCCTTCGGACAGGCGGTTCTAAGGAACTTATTTGCTTAAGGAGGGTCTCCTCTCCACCCTGGGGCTATATTCAGTTGTAATCGCCCATGCCGTATGGAAGAACGGGGACGGGACGTACGAGTAATTATATGTTACTCACTGTGTCATTAGGCAATGTAAATAATGCCGACGTGTCAATGGGGACTGAGGTGTGGCTCCGGTGGCCGGAGTCAGGGTAGTGCATGCTCCCAGGGTCGCACCCCTCCGCACCTCTAAATTTAAAGGGAAAGAAGGTTTTTTCTGGTGAAAAAGGTTCTGTCTCCCGTCCCTAGAAGGGATGCCCATGCAGTATGGAGGAAAGGGGACTAAGGACTAAGAGTACGTTAGTCACTACGGTGAGTAACATATAATAATTAATAAAATGGCTACTTGTACAAAAACTCTTTCTACTTGTCCGTCTCACATTTTGGACCCTTGTGAGACAGGCATGGTATCAAGAGAGACACAGACTCAAGTGTTATAGTTTCAAAACCTTTCTTTGCTACAATGCTGGGGTTGGTGTAATACCTAACTGGGCCTAACTCTAAATGGATGGTTCCCTCAACTGATGTTTCTAAGGGGCCGTCGATATCTGAAGGTCCAAAACCAAATTGTGTCTGTGTCTAAACCTATTTTTAAAATATATTCATTTATTTTTGTATTACATTTGGTTGAAACAAGCAACCTTAAAAAAAAAAAGAATTTCGTCTCAACATCATATACAAGTTATTGTCATTTGATAAACAAATTTGTTATTAATTCACAACACTTTTCATTTATCACAGATTGTCTAAAAAATGCAGTGTTCTAAAATATTCTTTAAAAAAGTAGCAGCAATTTTGAAAACATCTTCATTATTTGAAATTGTATTTTATATTTATTTTATTATTATATATAAATATATGTATATATAGTAGCCGGTCAAGTGGCAAAGCGAATAGAGCGCTCGCTTTGACATCTGTGCAGAGCCTGCTAACGCAGGTTCGAATCCCGGCAGGGCCAAACTCAGCCTTTTATCCTTCCGAGGTTGATAAATGAGCACCACACACCGTGGGTAATAATAAGCAGCGCTCAGATACCCGAGGGTTCGTAGCGCTATATAAAATGCGAAATTAATTATTATTATTGATGGTGGCATTACACAACAAGAATATTGTGAAGAACTGTCAACATCCTATACATTCATTCTAAAATGACTTCCTTTACAATTGGAGATTAACTATTTCAAGAAAATGAGTCAATGCTAGTACAAGAGCAGCCTTTTCACCGCACCTGAGTCTTGACCTGAAGAAATCAGTATAGTAGTCAGATTTTGTAGACAAATCAACACCAAATGTCTGCACTCTCAGAGCATCACAATATTGGCATTTTAATACCCAATGTTTTATGTTTCTGCCTTTGTAGATATTTTACAAAAGCGACAATACATATTTTCATATGATATATTTCCAGCTTTCCAGTTCTTAGTATGTTCTCTTGCTAAAAAGTGATTAAACTGGAATCGCATATAAAGTGCACATGCTTTGTTGTATGAGAATGTCAAAATATAAGGGCAAATTTGTTTTCTTTTTCGTGGGAAACACATATATTCTTTATGAAGTTTATATTTTCCCATAGTCTCAATGGTTTTCAACCAATCATATTTATATACAATGTTTTCAAACTTTCTCTGGGCGTTGAATCAATTCCTCTTTACTTGAGTCAATGGAGCAAAGCAGGGATTGCATTCTATTGCCATACATATTCAAAGATTTAACAGAGGTTTGCTTCAATATTTTACCAAAATCCTCATATAGAAAGTTGGATGGTGGATCTAGAATTTTTAAATAATTGGAAAGTTACTTGCAATGCAGTCTTGATGATAGCGAGACCAGAACTAGTTAATGTCTTAGTAATGCACTAGGCAATTAATTTGTAAAGCAAAGGACAACTTTCCATATCTGACCCTAAATTGAATTCAGATGTTCACATATATCTATTAGACACATGTCCAATCTGTAAAGTAGAATTGTTTCGATCTTCAGGGCATAATAATCGAGGATTGGTCCTAATGAAAACTTACAGACCCTTGAAAAAAGAAATTTCATATGAGAGAGAAGAGGCCCTAATTTGATTTCCAGAGACTCTTTCCACATAGATATCGATAAAGAATTACGTACATTATATCCTAGATATCTTAACTTATAGACTTGTACTAGTCTCTCCAAATCACAGTTTTTGGCTTGTTATTTCCTTTAAAGACAACAATTTTCAATTTAGTAGCATTAGCATGAAGATTATTTTTAAGGGCACACCGCATGAATAGTGTGAGTTTAGCTTAGTGTGTCTAAACCTATGCTTGCTCTCACTCTCTGATAAAATGTAATAGGAAGTATTTTTATAGGAAAAATAGTTATTCAAAAAGAAATATGTATCAAGGCTAGTTTCAGGTGGTCTTCATGGTTAGTGTCATCAAAGTTTAGCACAATCAAAAAAAATGTTGTTCATCAGCTCATCTCCACAAAATGTGTATACTCTGTTCAGCAATTCCCAATGTCTTTAGTTCCTGGGGATTCCCTTCCCCAAGCTTCACTTCTTTCAAGTTTCACATCAAACAAAAATATAACACAGTTTCTTCCAGGCTTCGCAGGGTTACCTTCCCCAAGCTTATGTCTTCTTGTTTCACCAAATAAATGTTCACCTCGGTTAGGCCTCTTAGGGTGCCCTTCCCCATGCTCAGGCCTCTTCAGTTTCAAAGACAAGTTCAGTTGTGTTAGGCCTCTTAGGGTTCCCTTCCCCAAGTTCAGGCCCCTATAGTTTTAAACAAAAAGATTAACTTGTCAAATATGTATGTTCCTTGGTTAGGTCTCTTGGGGTTCCCTTTGCCAAGCTCAGGCCCTTTCAATTCCCAAACACGAGTCCAGTTTTAAACACAAAATTTCAACTTGTCAAGATGTGCCTTTCTCTTATTTGCAGTTCCTCTCACACACAACCTTCTCATGGGATAATATCAGAGACTTTCGAAACTGCTAGGTTCTTGGCTCATCCGAGCACGACCACTCTGATCTTTGACCCCTCTCTGTATTTCCTGTATTTGCTTCTCTTCTATCCTTTCCTCCTCCAGATGCTTCCTGCACCCTTTGGTTATCTTCTAGTTTGCTGTGCTCACTTGCATCTTCTTTGTCTTGCTTTCTCTCGGCTTGCCGTGCCCCGGGTACCTTCCCTTTAGGTTCGGTTTCTCTTCACTGTGCCTCTTGCACATTCATTTCCTTGCTGTCGTGCCCCATTGCAACTGTCCTTTTCCTTTCGTGCCTCTTGCACACTGGTTTTGTTCACCGGTGCTCACTTGCACCTTCACTTCACATTCGGGTCACTCGCACACTTCCCATTTATCTTCAAGCCTTTTTATTCCTTTCTGCTCTCTGCACGCCTCTCTCTGACTTTCCTTTTACTTTCTGCTATCTTTCTTGCTTTCCACTTTGTGCCGCTTTTAGATTCTGTCTTTTCTCCCTTCCCGTTCCAGCTAGCCGCACACTCCTGAGTTTCTTTCACTTTCCCATTTAAAACTCACTGGGTAGCGTTGTGCTGTCGAGCAGTCCTCTCAGGGCATATGGAATCGAGGTCATGGTCTCACCGCCTGCCCCTCAGATCCCCTTGGGACCGGCACACATCTCAAGGGAACGAGCACGCCTCTATCCGGCTCCCTGGAGCATTGGCACTCTAGCCAGGCTGCAGCCCCTCACAGGCACTGGGCCAGCGTCGCTGATCTCCTCTGGATCCTCCAGGTGCCTCTCCTTTCAGCTCCCTACTCCTTGGCTTCTCTGCTTTCTTTAGGATTCACAGCTCGCTCTCCTGATTGTGCAAAACCACACCTTTTATATAGAGTCAAGGTGAGTCAGGTGTGAGTAGTCAGTGTGCAATGCCTGACTCTATTAATGGGACAAACTGATGGTAGTTGGTGGCAGTCTTTCTTTTGTTTCTCAAGGTGTTTCATGCAGGTAATCCTCACTATTCTCTGTTGCCTCTTCTTCTTTCTAGTATTTGTCGGAAATGGGGAGGGGGAGATGGAATGGGATTGCAAATATCCCATGAAAGCTCTGGAAGAGGTTTCAGATGAGAAATGGGGAATTGAATTGGGATTGAGGGTTACTTCTATTTACTAGAATACTGTTAGGATATTGACAGCGGGGACAGGAATATTCTTTATCCTTGGTGTAATTAACTCTTTGCCTCCTCTTACTTGGAACATGAATAATGGGCTTTGAATTTGGAGTAATACGACCTGGATCAGGGCTAAGAGAGTCAGAATAACCCATGAAGGCTTTGGGGACGTCTTCCTACTCTCTTATTGTTCCGTGAGTATACCACGTTTCGCCTGGGGCACCCCCATGACTATAACCCCAGACTCCCCTACCCAATTGATCCTCCCTTGCTTGTCCACCCCCAGGGTTGGGATCCAAAAGCGATGGCTCTCCCCTGTCCACCTGAATAGAGGGTTAACAGGGTTTACATGGAAGAATACCATGGTTTCTCACCTCCCCCCCCACCACAGTATGCTGCAACCTTTCCCTGTCTGCCCATGTCAATACTACTTGTGTAACCCTGTCTGGGTATTCAGCAACCTATCCCTACTTCTGTAAATGCAAACTACTTCTCACCTTACTTGTGTTGCACAATCTATTCTACTCTTCATGTCGGCTCGCGACCCTTAGTGTTTTACTATTTTCACATAACGTTTCTCAGCTTGTACATTGTTCATGCTTGGATATGGGTGGGAGCATGGCCAGACCTGGTGCAACTCTCATCTCCATTATCAAACTCCCGACTCTGGTCAATTTATTGAGCACACCTTCCTTTCCCTTCATCCTGTCATGTTCATATTAAGGTATCCATACCCCCGCCCCCCACAAGGTACCTCCTTGTTCTACGTACTCCTCTGGCCTACATGTCCTGAAGCATCAATCCCCATCTCCTTCACAATCAACCCAGTGCAGGCATAATTTTCAGGATTGAAAGGGCGCTTGAACCTGGGGGTCCAATAAGTCTATCGATGACATGCATTTGATCTGGTTCATCTGTTTGAGTGTGGATGTGTACCACGTTATCTTTACCAAATTTTATGGTCATCATGTACTGCTCCACAACCCTTTTACTTATTTTCCTACACTGTGCTAACTTTATGTCTCTTTCATGAAATGTCTCTTGCTTCAGAGGGCCTTATATGTCCATTAGCAACAAAACAAAAGTTCTGTACCCTTATCTTCACTTTGGGTGATCACTCTTCACCCTTGGATCCCCTCAGCCGGCTCCGATGCTTCTCTCAATGTTAGCCTGCCTCAGTGGAGCTTAGGCCAACACTGATTGTGGATAGCCTTCAGTCGGATTCACATTTGCCAATTATCACAGTTCAAAAGAAAGTCATTCTAGACCCCTAAGGTTCTTCCTTTACCCAGTCCCCAGTCAGGCTTTCCCTAAAGCCTCCAGTCAGGCTTCATATAATTCTAATTCTACAATGTACTCGGAAGGGTTATTGTTTACCCTTATCTGCAGGGTTCACTTTACTTCCACAACGTGTCAAAGACTTTTGACTGTACAAGTGGTTTGGCTTCAACCTCGCATGACCCCTTTGACACCTCAAGCCGGCCTTTCCCAGGGCCTTCTGGTTATTGTAGTTCACAGCACTTTCACTTGGCTCTTGTTACAATGGCCCCTCTCTAGGCCCCTTTTATTCACACAAGTTTCGGGGGCTTTCGAAAAGGTAATTTCCCATTACCGGACCACTCCGCTATCATTCATGTCATTCTTCTTCATCAAAGACTTTCAATTGTACAAGAGTGCTTGTGCCCTTGACTGCACCCTTGTATGACCACTTTGAAAGTCCTTTAATAATCTTTATCAGCTGTGCTCTTCTAGCACCTTGTATCTTAGATATTGTAGTTTCTTTTTAATCATGCTTCTTTAGCACTCTTGGATTCGCAAAGTTCATGATAAGCCCTTTCAGCATTGCAGCATACTTTTAATACTTTTCTATCCCTTTTTCCATTTAACACACTCACATATTCATTCGCATTTCACAAACCAGACTTTTGTGTAGCTTATCGACTCACCGGTTGTTCTTGCTTCAATCGTTCTTTTCCAGTCAGGTACCCCTCTTCCGGGGTCTGACCTTTCTGTGTTTTCAGGGTCTCACTCTGCTGGGCGCAGACCCCAGGCCCTCCTCTTCCGGGCTCAGACCTTCTCGTTCTCAGGGTCTCCGTCTGCTGCGCGCGGAACCCAGGACCCCTCTTCTGGGCTCAGACCCTCTCGCCTTGCTTTAAGGGTCTCACTCTGCCAAGTGCGGACCGCAGGTCCCCCTCTTCCGGGCTCAGACCCTCTCACCTTGCTTTAAGGGTCTCCCTCTTCCAGGCACGGACTCTTCTGAAGGCTCAAGAAACAGGGCCTCCCTCTTCCGGCTCAGACCCTTAAAACACAAATTTCAAAATAAATGTCTTTTAAACTTTAAGTCCCAGAGTGTACCCTGCTTTCCAATGGAACTTGTTGTGAGGTCAGGGTCTTGCACACCAGCCCCTCAAAGGCCTGACTCAGGGGAAGATATGTGGGTAGAGCACTGCCAGGCATAGGCTCCCCACCACTCTGCAGCCTCTATGGTGCTCACCGGCTCAGGGGTTTGGCCTTCCTCGAGCCTCCAAGTCTTACAGAGTTCTTCCAGTTCTGGCTCCTTCCTTCTGGCTTCTCTGCTCCCTCCAGCATCACCAGCTCGCTCAAAGTGTGCTCTCCTGCTCCGCCTTTTATGAGAGTGGTACTTATGTTCAGGTCTGCCCAGGCGGACCTGATATTGAGAAAAGGAACTGTAACCTTGTGCCAGAAAAGCCCAGGAGTGTGCTGTGCTCAAGAGTCCTGCCTTGTCCCATGCTAAAAACGTGGGGAGGTGAGACCCCGGCCATAACATCCTGACTTATTATTTTGTGAACACATCTTTCTTTTCTTGTGAACATCATCCGGCACTCTTTTGCAGCATAGCGATAAGGATTTGCAATAGGTTTTCTTAGTATAGGCACTGTTTATTTGACTCGACTCCACTATGGCTGTATTATTATTATTTGATGGTCATAGCCTGCTCCCATCTTAGATTTAACTTTAGATTAGGTGTTTATCTCACCCATTTTACAGTTTAATAAACATCCTAGAACTGTGATCACTTGTGTCTGTCTTACTTTGTTACCATGCACCTTACAAGGACGCACAGACCTGTTATTACCAATACCAGAACTGCTAGTAGTATTTTAAACACGTTACCTAGCCAGGTAGATGACCATGAGAAAAGAGCCGTAACCAGTCTTCATCTTCAACTTCACTAGTTTCCTCAGCCAATTTTGTATGCACATTTAGCAGGGAAGTGTGATGAATCCTCTGCATCCCTCACTAAACCCCTGCCTAAAGTCTCCTTAAGGGGGCAGGTAAAGGCTGACGCTTCCAAATCCTGACCTTCAGGGTGGTGTTCTGTGGGAGGATCACCTAGGAGAAGAAAAGACTCAGAGAAGGGAGAGGAACCAGTGGGGCAAGTCCCTTAATGTGGGTGAGATCAGTCGGAACTCCTGTGGTATAAAAGTGAATACAACTCCTTCTCAAGCCCATAGAGCTAGAAATGTCCCTACTTCAAAGGAGGAAGTGGAAGGAAGCTTGAAAATAATAACCATCAAAAGCCTAGAAAGCCTTATTCTTCTTTCCACACAAGACTGGCAAATGACTTGTATGATAATCCTTCAATGGATGTTGTCGAGACCAGAAATCAAATAATTAAAGCATAAAGGGTTAGAAAAACTTTACTTTGTTGACAGGGACTTCAAGTCCCATAATTCCCTCAGTACTGGGATGATGTTACGCTCATCTGGCTCCCACAGGGGCGTCGATCTGAACTGGACAGCTGCGATCTCCACCAATGTGACGCGTAGTGCCGAGATGACGGACTGGACTGGCCCACATAGCTTCATTTGCTTGGCCCGTAGAAATATTCTTCTGCAAATGGAGAAAGGGAATTAACCACCCGTGGAGTTGAGCGTTAACCCCCCCCCCACTCCCGCTGATCTCCCCACTGATCACCTTTGATGTCTCCCCTTATAGTCTCACCTGATGGTTTGAAAAGATGAGCTCTCCATCCTGCATTGAGCGCAGGTGTGCGTAGATAACCAGTTGCTTCACTGGCTCGAAGGAATTGGTGAGCTCCAGAACAATACTGACTCTGAGATTCCTGGCAAGACGCTGTAAGTATGTAGTTCATAAGAGTTCAAATGTCTGACTTTCACTCTGTTCGATTCCTTGAAGGTTGCAGCTTGACCCTAGCGAAGAGTTCCTCGTGGCAACCGGTAATATTCAGGTAAGGATTTGTATTATTCAACACAGTTCGATAAAATAATGTCAATATGTAACCTGTTGCTTTCCCCCTTATTCAAGCGCTGAGAGAAAGTATGAAGTCTCGGGGAATAATGCCTCCGGCGGTAAAATCAGGTAAGTCTATTGTGGTGATGAGGTTTCCCCTTGTTTGTCCCTTTGTTTCACCTTGCTGTCCTTTTGTTTCCCCTTAGGGGCCAGGGTTCGGCGAGAATGCAGTGGAAGCTGCGCCAACCCGTGAAGAGGAATAGTACCCCCGGTGGTAAAATCAGGTAAGGCTATGGGGGGTAACTAATATTGCCTCTGTGTATTCCCTTGGCTCACCTTGCTGTTCTTGTCTTCCCCTTAGGTGCGGGAGTGCGGCGGGAACATGCCGAAGGATGCGGTGGAATGCGAAGATGCTGCGAAGGCCGGTGAGTTCAGCGCGGCGCTGCAGCAGGCAAGGCGACGTGCATAAAATAACTTCTTTCTTCCAGCTCGAAGGCGCGATGGATCGGGAATTCAGCTAAGGCTCAAAGGTATTGCTCTTGTTCTAACCTTTTCTCCTTCTTTCTCCCTTTTTCTAGGAGCTCCAGACTCGAGGCGGGCGTGGCAGAAGACTGGATGCAGACTTGCAGGCACGGTGAGCGTTACGCTGCTGGATGCAGAATAACGCAAAGCGTGTGCTGCTCTTCGGGCGTGGTTTAAATAGCCTCCAAAGTAGTCCCAGGTAAGAATTCCTCCCTAGCCCCACCCCAGTAAAAAATAGTCCCTAAGTAAAGTAGTCCCTTCCAAGCCTCTTTTGGCTTGGAGCTCTTGCAGCATGGTCTGCATCAAGTAAGTTTGCAGCATGGTCTGCATCAGGTAAGTTTTAATCTATGAGCCTGGTGCCCATGGCACCAGGACTGACTCTCCATATGAGCCTGGCACCATAGACGCCAGGACTGCACCCAAATAGCCCCTAGCAGGGGTTGTTGGGCTTGCCTGGAATGACTTGATGCCTGCTTCCGGGGTTGCTGGACTTGGTCTGGGTCCCCGGGGGTAGGCATCATGACAGATGAGGAAGATGGATGCAGAGTAACACTGCTGTGGGATTGTTCCGCTAATTAGTGTAGATGACGTACACCTGAGGGAGACTGAGTGGCTTAAAAAGCCCCCTTAGTTGGAGGCAGTAAGAAAGGAGCAGCAGAAGCAGAGGAAGCAGCGTGGTACGTGTATGCAGCTGAAAGTGAAGCAGGAGGCGAGAGAAGAAGATGGGACCATTGAACCGCATGAAGTGGTGACAGGACCTCAGAGAGTCTTTGCCTCGAGCTCTACCTGTTGCAGAGGTCAGGCATCGGGCAGTGTAAGGAAAAGGCGCTTGCCCAGTGACAATTCGTTGTGCAGAGGATGCACAGCGGGAAGTAGCAGCAGGCAAGGGAGGTGTGCCCTCTTTAGAGGTTCCAGGTGGGTGGTTGCACCTTATCCTCTCCAGAGCAGAGGAAGCTCTTTTTCTCAGGGGCATGAGCGAAGGAATACCAGAAGAGGCTGTCCACTCGACTCGGAGGAGCCACACGCACAGAAGACCTGCAAACACCAAGCGGAGCATGATTGAGCAATTTACCTGGTGAGTTCACAGCTTGCAAGTGACTCGGGAGCGCTCCAACGCTGTCTGCATGTTCACGGTAGGCAGTTTTACTCGCATGTGGTGAAAGAAGCAGAGACTACCATTTTGAATACCGAACTATACAAAACCAATGAAATTTATACCTGTTGAATCAAAGTGACTATGACAGCAAGCGTGTGAGATTGTTGAAGGCTTAAAAACCCAGTGGGAAAGCTTTAAAAAACCTAAAATCTTACAAGCAAAATCCAAGGCAAGAGTATTTCAAAACACAGCAATACCAATATAACACACACTGCTCAAGGCGTGAGGGAATACTGGGAAGCCCAACAGTTGTAAGACTTGTTGTTCGTGTGTTGTGAAATAAAGATTTTCAGATGATACAAACATCCATTGCCAAAGCCAAGATAGAAGAAAAATAATAACACTTTCTGATCACTATTTGGTTGTTGGAGTAGAGGGAAAAGAAAGGTGGCAAACAGGCTGCCCTTCTGGAGATGGTTATCCAGAGGGAGAGGAGCATAGTTGCAAAGGAGTCCCAAAGAGCACTATTGTGATTCCTGTGTTTCCCCGAAATGTGTTTAAAGCTTGATGTCAAAGAAGTCTTGTGAAGTTGTTGTTCTAAGTTCGAAGTTACCACTGAAGTACTTTCTGTTCCGTTTGGTGAAGTAGTACACGGGCATGCGAGTATACCCGTATGGCAAGAAGTTGTTGCTTTAAAACCATGGCACTAGAATAAATCAGGTGGTAGTTGATAAAAGTTCTGAACTTTGTTTCTGACAGAGACAACTCATGATAAGTTGTGGCATTTAAAGGAGAATTGTTCAAACCTGTTGTGGAGGAGTTACAATTCTGCAGAAACCAACATTGTGGCACATCATCCTGACAAATACAATTGTTTACTTGGAGATGTCACATGTGATACTGTTTATGCGCCAGGAGGAGTTGGAACATACTATTTCTTTTGGAACATTGTGGAGACCACAAAACTGGTTGTGAACAGGTTTAATACTGTAAAACTGTATCTGCACATTTGTGGCAAAAAAGGATTTTCTTTTTTCTTTTGAACTGTGGAGCAAACCCTTGCTCAGCTTTGGGGAAGGGAAATCCACCAAGGGTATGAGAAGAGACATTGCTCATATTGCGAATTAAATTATATGAGATATATATATATATATATATATATATATATATATATATATACATATATATATATATATATATATATATATATACATCTGTTGAATTGAACTGCCACACATTTCCTTATTCCTTTATTGAATATATAAGTGTGAGGGGCAGAGATTCTTTTGTTAGAGTGTTTCCTTTAGTTTATTTTAGGCAGGAAAACCCTCATCAGGGTAGGGATGGTGAGGCATTTATCCAACCTTTTAATTTAATAAAATGGCTACAGTTGAAAACTCTTTACAAAGTTGTCCACCTCACATTTCTGAGCCCTCACATATGGTGTAAGAAGTGGGATTGGAATCAGTTGATACAAACTGGGGATCCAATGTATATATGGCAGATTCTGATCAGACAGAAAATGAGTGAGAAGATGATTGATATAGTCATACCCCCCTTCTTAAAACACATGCTTCCCCTAATGTCCAGGCATCTAATACCTACCTTGCTAAGGAGGAATTGAACTCTTGTTCTTTTTCCATCAAAGGACCCAGGCAAATAAGAGAGATTCCTTGTAATCAAGGGGCCCCTTAAAATGATTATGGGACTACATTTTGTTAAACTCTCAGGGCAAGCTATTACCCCAAAGAGACGGTCAGTAGAAGGAAATATATATCATCTATTTTTTCCACAGAATTATGTCATCCCAGGAAATGATAAAATTCTGTTCACTTTAATGTTATAGAGAGAGTTTCCTTTGTATATATCTGCTTACATTATGCCTGATCAAGGACCAAAGTTCAAAATCTATCCTCTGTTTTCTAGTGATAAGGAGCTGACGTTCATGAGATAAAATCTTTCAAACAACCCTCAGGAGACACTTAGATGAGACAGAGTTGGGAGGTTAATATATGGTGTTGCCTAGGAATCTTGGAACCAAGAAACGATTAGACCACTAAATATGTCTTATAAATTAAAACAGAGTATTACAGAGTCTGAGACCAATGAAGCTAAACAGAGGGTGATTAAACAAGAAGAGGGACGAAAATATGTTATATTGCTTTGACAGAGAAGAGGTTTCGTGCCCACCTCTTGGAAGCCCTAAACAAAAGAAGGTCAGGTAACTCACGAAGTTCAGAATCTTAGAGAGACCTTAATATAGATCCTGAATGTCTACAATCTGATGGTTCAAAGTTTAAGAATAACAGAGATTTGGTGCTAGATAACTCAGAAAATGATTAATCTACTACTTATTATAATGTGTTACTTTCACTGCTAAACATAGCTCAGAGAAGACTGACAATCTCTTTTGAAGAAAATTCCTCAAATACATTCCAGGATTTGGGTTGCTCTGAAAATCCTGATCCCCATAATTTGAATTGTTTACGTTGTGCGAGCTTTGAACACCATGTATATAGAAACACTACTCAATTTTTTTTCCATCTTGAAGAATGAGTGGATTGAGGAAAAATGTGAGATTTCTAATGAAAGTATCAGACCCACACATTCTTCCCAGACTATTTATGTAGAGAAACCTGAGAAATTTATTTGTACTGGCAAAAAGAATAGTTATCGAATCCCTGTAGTATGGCAAGGAAATACGATTTGGGCTCAGCTGGATACAGAAGTAAAGTCTCTTCAGTACAGGCTAATTTTCTTCCAAAACATTGGAAGAGTATAGGCCAAAAGACTATTGATTGTGTCCATGGACAGACAGAAGGACACCCTTTAACAAAGATTGAAATTTCAATCCTAGGAAAATATATATCGGTATTATTGGCAGTAATACCTGATCTACCTACTCCAATGATCCTAGGTAGTGAAGTTCCATACTTTGACAAATGGGTTTTTAGAGTAGCCCAGATAAAAAGGAAGTCATTTAAGAACCTTGACCAAACATCTAAAAAGGCCTATCCCTATTATGATTCTCAAAATTCTTGGACCCAAGAAGAACTGTACATAGAGGATCCAGTCTGGGTCTGGAAAGCATGTGAATCCACTATGAATGCGGGGGAAGCTAAAGGTGGAGAAGTGGAAGAGGAACCTGGACCGGGAGCTCAGGTCTGTAGGGGAAGGGTATGTGATGAATCATCCTACAGATCTTCCACTAACCCCTCCCTAAAGTCTCCTCCCTGGTGGCCAGGGAAAGGCAGATGCTTCATGATCCTTTCCTTGGGGGTGGTGTTCTGCGGGAGGATTGCCTAGGAGGAGAAAAGGCTCAGGGAAGTGAGATGAACCAGTGGGGCAAGACACTGTATTTTCCTTCCTCTAAGGAAGAGATATCACAACTGCCAAAATACCTAATCGCCTGTTGCCACAATAATCTAATTTTTTCATCTGTTGAGCACCTTAATGTGGGTGAGATCAGTCAGAACGCCTGGGGTATAAAAGTGAATAAAACTCATTCTCAAACCCATAGAGCTAGAAACTTCCCTAACTCAAAAGGGGGGGGGAGAAGGAAGCTTGTAAATAATAACTGTCAAAAGCCTAGAAAGCCTTTTTCCTCTTTCCAAGAAAGACTGGTAAATGATTTGTATGATAATTGATATTGTAGAGACCAGAAATCAAATCATTAAAGCAGAAAGAGTTTGAAAAACGAACTTTGTTTATAGGGACTATAATTCACTCACTACTAGGACAAGGAAGAGGGATGCAGAGGAACACTGTTGTGGGAGAGGTGAGCTAATTAGTGTAGATGACTAAAGGCATGCCCCTAAACGCTCACACCACAAAAAATCCAACCCGTTAGGGGAAAAGGCCCAAGAAACTTTTGCAAGGATAACAAGTGTCTATTTCTAAAAAAATAGGTGGGTCAGCAAAGAACTCTGCTGCCATGTAACGTTCTGCCAAAAAATGGTACAATCAGAAGCTTAAAAGGAGAGACAGCATCATAGATCATGCCATTTTATACAGTGGAAACCCACGTGGCTTGTGTTGCGACCCTATACATGGTCAACCTGCTCCATAGGGGATGCCAGGTCTTTGGTGCCAGCCCAGTCCGTCTGTCTTCCATTACGTGGGCTCTTCTGTGCTCATAGTCTCCAGGGAACCAAGACCAAAGAAGCAAATAGCTACATTGACGAACAGTGATACTCTATTTATTTATTTGAATTTATAAAGCGCACAAACGCCCCTAAAAGGCATTGCGGCGCTGTTACAGTATATTCAATTAGATACAACTTAAAGACAGATTCTTGAAAACAGAATTGGTTCAAAGACAATGTTGTGGAAGTGTTCCATGGTTACAGGGGAACATCATTAGAAAACATCCAAGCAAACATTCAAGTACAGTTTAGTTGAATAACTTGGTTTTTATCTATCATTATACAGTGCACCTGGCATGCTCAAAGACTGGCACAGGGGGAGTCTCGAGGTCACACTGACCCACACATACTTCACTCCTCCTGATCGCGTCTCTTGGCTTCCAAGGCTTCCACACTTGCTTTTGAACTACAATGTATCCCTCCCTGTACCTCACATTACAAATCATTTCATTATGAAATAAAGGTGGGATGACCATCCTCTTAGATCTTTTATGGTTGATTGCTTTATGGTCGGTGGTCTGGGGTCAACTGGTATCTCTGAATTCGGGGGTCTTGGGACTAGGGCAGTTGTAGGGGCTATAACTTGTAGTTGGCCGGGTGGTGGTTGGAAGCCTGCTCTGGCCTGTTTGTGATAACACGAACACCAAGGCACCCAGTACTGGCCTTGCGGGGCACATTCTTTCTAAAACAAACATTTTGGCAACAACTTTTGAACAAAGACGAGTTTCTGTGGAATTTAGCAGTGTGGGCCACTCTCATCAGTGCTTGAGCATATTTGGATTTCCACTTCAGACTTGCGGCCTGTGTCTAAAACACTAGATACCCCATGGCCGTGCAGGCCCTATGCAACAGCTATGGCTACTTAGTATCTGCAAAATGGCGTCTGCTTATATACACGCACTATGTCTAAACGTCTAAATTGCATACAATAACATGATTGTGTAGGGACCTTTAGGATGCCCCCCTGCTCCCTGGTATGTTATAATTCTTTCAATGGGGCTCGCCTCACCCTAAAGCGCTTAGGGGGTGGGATGGGTCTGTTCCCTTCCCAACATACCCCTCTTTCGTTACTTCCACTATAACAAACTCCCCCTCCATGCATGCGCTCATTCTTTCTTCCCACTGAAGTCTCATATTGTGGGGTCCCCTTTTGTGGTATCTAGGCCCTGCACATGTAAGCTTCCTCTGATCGCGCATATTCCTCAGGCGTGCATGTTATATAAATACATCCCCATCGCCTGCCAGATCCACCCGTACTTCCTCATAGTTCTCAGGGTCAGGGGGTGGGACAATAGTGGTGTGATATAAGTGGTCCACTTGGTCTCCATAGGGGATGGTGATCATGTGAGGGATGGCATGGTCAGTTTGTATTTCACTATCTTTTGTATTGCAAGATATCTTTAAAACCTGAATTGACACCATCATCATTGCGCTGCTAGGCACTGCTTTAGCACAACACCGGAGGCCCATTTGGCAGGTGCAGAAGATGACCAAGATGAACACAATGACGGGTACCAGCATCTTCACGATGACACCTAACCAGGATGGGGCCCAATCGAATGCAACGTCAAACCAGTAATTGTCTTGTATTCCTCCTTCTTTCTTCATGTCACCTCCCAAACCATGTACCACTGCAACTATGTATTATACATGCAACAAACTGGTTTCCATAGAGGGATTTGTACAGTCCACATTAGGACTCTCCAGTTTCTAATAAGGAAAACATTAAACACCCTGGCTCCAATCTATATCTAGCCTTTATATGATATTTGTGAGCTTTTGACTGCTTCGATCGAAATAGGTTTGGGTACAAACTAATTAAGTGGGAAATCCAACTGGCCCTTTGAGACTTATCTAATAGATTTACCACTGCACACCTGTCACGATGAGGCTTGATGCTAAAGGTACTATTTCAGAACCAATACACACCAATCACGGTCTTAAACAGGGGTATGTTTTATCACCCCTACTTTGTAACCTTTATATGGAGGATCATCATGAGCCATTAAAAGACTGTAATAATCATCCTCCCTGTATAGATTTGCTAAGTATTTCATGGTTGTCGTACGTGGATGACACTGTTATACTGGACAGAACTCCCCTTGGACTCCAGAGATCGTGTAACGCTCACCTGATTCCCGCAGAGGCGCCGGTCTTGACTGGGTGAATGCCGTATCTTCAAAGGTGATGTGTAACACACGGTTGGCTCTTTGGGCTGGACCTCTGTGCACTGTATGTCTGACTCGAAGAGTAAGATGTCTGCAGATAGAAAATATGGGATTAATGAACTGGGGTTATTGGGTGCCTCTCTCCTCTTCCCTTTCTCTTCTCCTGTAGAACCCCAAAGGTTAACACCCTCACCTTAGGTAAGTGAACGCCGAGCTCTCCATCTGCCTCGGGGCAGGGTGCCGTAACCAGTTTCTTCACTGGATAAGGGTGCAGGCCTCTTGACCTCAGAGGACTGCTGTCCGTCGTTAACTGCACGAACAGTAAGTTCTGGGCACTTCAAATGTCTTAAAAGTCTTTTGTAATGATATCTCTTGTTTTGCAGGGTTCCGGCGATGGCGGATGGCGGGCTGATGAGAGTTGAGAATCGAACCCGCGTGAGGAATAGAAGCGCCTGGAAGCACGTAAGTAAGCGCTTGTAGCCTGATTCACGATGCGCACTAACTGTCCCTTTTATCTTGCAGGTACAAGTTCGGAGCTTTAGAGAAGCTGAAGGGTGCTGAAATACCCACTGGATATGGCGTGGGAAGGAGTAATGGCACGTGAGTAATAAAGTTGCCCAATGTCTTTAAACGCACCTTCTTTTGTCTTTCAGATGCGGGATGCAGCGCCGAAGGCCTCCGGAGCGTGCGAAGAGCTGGTAAGCTTTTGTCTTTCAGATGCCGGAATGCAGTGCGAAGACCTCCGGAGCATGCGAAGAGTAGGTAAGCCTTTGTCTTTCAGATGCCGGAATGCAGCGCGAGGCGTTGGTGACAGCCGATGGACCAGGTAAGAGATGCGCTGCCACTGAAGACTGTAGTGCTAACCTGTTCTTTCTTTGTCTTTACAGGTGCTGCTGAAGACTGGATTCCAGGATGGTAAGCCTTTGTTCCCTTAGGCCCAGGATCAGAAGCAGAAGACACGATGAGCGTTCTGCTGCAGAGAATGCAGAATAACGCAAAGCAAGATTCATCCATCGGGTGTGGTTTAAATAGCCTCCTGTAGTGCTTAGGTGTCTCCTTCCACAGCCACGCCTAGGTAAGAAAAGAGTTCCTGCTTTCCAGAAGAGTTCCAGTGTTTTGAACCTAGGGAGTGGCTCCTGCCCCACCCAACAGGAAAAGTAGTCCCAAACAGAAGAGGATCAGGGGTTCAACTGGCAGGTAAGTAAGCAGCATGGTCTGCTGCAGGTAAGTCCACCCAAGCATTATGAGCCCGGCGCTTCCAGCGCTGGGACTGGGCATCTTTATGAGCCTGGTGCCACAGGCGCCAGGACAGGGTCCAAAAGGTCCCAATTGGGACTGGCTGGCACTCGGAACCGGGGTTATGGGTCTGCTTCCAAGGGAGTCGGGCAAGTCCTGATCTTTTGGAAGCAGAGATCATGACAGATCGTTACAAGCACTGCATAACTTCCCCAAAGTCAATCAACTTCATATACATCCCTCCAAAACTAAAGCTCATTATCATGATCATAGGGAAAAATCAATACAGGCATTTTGAATGGCAGCTAGACAATTCCCCTATTGAGTTTGTAGATAAATACATTCACCTGGGAACACTTCTATAAACTAATCCTAATCAGAAGCTTTTGCAGAACTATATTGCCCCGAAGAAAGGTAGAGTAATATAAAACTTTATCATTACTAAAGGGGGTTTCTTGGTTGAAGGGATGATTAAAAGATATAAGACTAGCATTGTACCAAGTGTAATGTATGGATTGGAGTGTTATAATGGAAAAAACGTAGGGTGGCTGAATAAGCTAGAAGCAACAATTTGGCAACCTGCCTTGAGTCTATCCAACTCAGTGCTTATGAAGGTTGTGAGAGTCACATCTTAGAGAAATAATTTGTTAAACCATGCAAAGCAGTCTACAAAGACATACATTGGACAAATGAGTTAAAAAATGTATGGAATTGTCAGAAAAGAAATAAAAATGAAAGCCTTGGATTGGAATTGCTCCTGTAATTTAGAATATCTTTCCAATAAAAACATGGTCAAGAATATGCAAGACAAGGCTTCCCACTCCATGCTCCACTCAATTATGTCATCAAGTCAAATGATCGATCTCTGCCAAGATTCCACATGCAACTTAGATTGAACACATAGCCAACTATGATGATTACCGGAGTCTGGAAAAAAATACTGCAAGAATCTACAATTTGCCGCTTTTGCTCTGGTGCATTAGAAACGGAATGCCACTTGTTGGCCCAATGTAGACTCCTTACTAGTTTTTTTAGAGCTCGCTATTCTGAATTTGTTAGCAAACTAGGAAACATACAAAGTGATCAGTTGTGGGCATTTATTTATTCTGGCAATTGTGGTAACTCAGAAGAAGGAGTCGGACAAAAAGGTGGCATTTCAAACTCAAGGTTTTATTCAAATAATAAGAGAAGGACCTATCTTACCCTATCTCTGGAAGTGTTGCCCTATCTAGCTGAATTCTAACTCGAGTGCTCGTTGTCAGGGTGGTTGTCAAACTAAAGAATCAGTCCTCTGTCCAAAACTATCCTACTCTGACCATATCACTAATCAAATGTATTCAGCAAACAGAAATGAAGCCAGGAGAATGACACCCTCATCTTCGTCCAATGGTTCAGCTTTGAGGGCTGGTTTCTGATAGTCTCGAGCAACAGTTCTGACATGCCCTTGTAATTCCTCCCAGGGACGTCTTTGGACTTGATTAAATGTCCAATATTTATTCTTTCTCAGCGTTTTATATACACCTTTTTCACAAACACTCTGGTGTGGGAGACTACTCCCGTAGCAATCATTGTCCTGGATATCGCTCTTGTAGTTATTGGGACGAGGGAGATTACTCCTGAGGCCCTCTTCACTCTTGGTATCCTTCCTGTCATTACTGTGACAAGGGAGATTGCTCCCGATCCTTCTTACAACTACTGTGAAAAGGGAGATTACTCCCAAGATACTCTTCAGCCTTAGTATCTTTCTTGTAACTATTGTGATGAGGGAGATTACTCCCAAGACAGTCTTCACTCTTGCTATATTTCTTGCAATTACTGAGATGAGTGAGATTACTCCCGAGATACTCTTCACTCTTTGTATCTTTCTTGCAATTACTGTGACAAGGGAGATTACTCCCAAGATGCTTGTCAATGTTGGTATTTTTCTTGTAATTACTTTGACAAGGGAGATTACTCCTGACACACTCATCACTCTTTCCCAAACCCCTACTGGGACTCCTGTAGCTCCTGTCACCTTCTTTCTGGTGGGGGCACGTCACTGGTTCTTCCTGGGGTATTGGTCTCTCTCGCTCTTGTTGAACGCTCTTTGCATCTTTCTCTCTGCTTCCTGCTGCACTGTGCTGGCTCTGCAGGCTTACTGGTCTTTTGGTGTCGGCATAATTGAGGGACCGCACGGTCCACCACCCCAGGTCATGCCACCATCGGCCTCTCTCCAGCATCTGCGTTGGTGGGGTCTCTGTCAGACTATGGAGTGCCCTGCCAATTGTTCCAGGGTGTCCTCACGACCAAGGACCAGCTTCTCCTGCTCACTTCCTCGTTCCCAGCTTTGAATCCCCTGGGGCTGACAAACTTCACGCCGGGTTCTCTTCTTTGGGTCCCTTCTTGGTTTTTATATCTAGTAGCTGGGTCCTCCCCAGCAGAGTGCCACAGTCCTTTGTTTATATCAATGGAGTATTCTTCATGCATCCTTGGGTCCACCTTGGGGCCACCTCTTCTCAGTACTGTCTAGACGGTTATAGGTGATAGGACCAAAAACAAAGAGCCGAAAAACAAAAGGATCGAATCAAAAGGATCGAAAGTTAAAGTTTCGACATCTGGTAGAAAACATGTAAAGGGTCATTTGGTCAAGAAAAAAAAGGATTGACGGTTAAACAACATAGTACTTGAAAACTCGATCAATAAAGGGTTAAAACAATAGGTAGGAACGACGAGTAAAGAACCATGTGTAGAGAGCATATGCGCAGGTGACAGTTGAAAACAAACTGTCAGTGCGTGAGAGAAGGTGACTAGGAAACACCAGCTGACACGAGAAACGAATTACATGACTGAAATCATCAGGTAAGCAAAACGCATGAAACTGATGAAATAATAGTAAAAGACACACATTTGAGTCAGCAAACAATAATTAACCATAAATTTTGCTGTTTCAGATACATGATGAGTGCGAAAATTGAGTATATAAAATCTCAAATGGGAGGAACGCAATTAGTGTACAAAGGCTACACCTATAATAGAGAAATAACATGTAAAGAATCCACTTACTGAAAATGTACCGAATATAGAAAATTAAAGTGTATAGGAAGAGCGATCACAGAAGGTGAAAATATAAGATGTACAGGAGAACACAACCATATGCCTGACACTACAGCGATAAAAATTAAAAAGTTGATAAATGAAATTAAAAGAAATGCAGAAGAAAATCGTAATGAAGCAAGAAGCTCAATAGGGAACAAAACATATGGAAAAATTCCGCTCCATGTAGCGGCCCAAATGCCAAACACGAAACTACTAAAAAGAAGCATAAATAGACAAAAATAACAGAAAGAAAACCTGCCGATGGCACCACAAGCATATCTTGACATAAATGTACCTGATATTTTACAAAAGACTGAAAATGGGGAACAATTTCTGTTTGCAACAATGGATATTAAAGATGAGAAAATATTGATTTTTACTACTGATACTAATTTATCACATCTAGGAAATTCATCGATATGGCACGCAGATGCAACATTTAAATCATGTCCAGAACCCTTTCATCAATTTTATAGCATTCATGGTACAATCAATGGAACAGTAATACCTTTAATTTATGTGTTAATGCCAGGCAAAACCGAAGAACTATGCAAGTGTGTATTTACGAAAATCAAGGAATCAATACCAGATAATGCACCGAATACAATAATCATGGACTTTTAGCAGGGTCAACTGAAAGGTTTTCAAACAACGTACCCAAACACTCACATACAAGGATGTTTTTTTCATTTCGGACAAGTAATATGGCAAAAAATAGTTAGGCCTAACAAAAGTTAGGCCTAAGAACAAAATACATTGAAAACGGTGACTTTCAGAACCAAATGAAACAAATATATGCATTGGCATTTGTAAAAGAGGACAAAGTGATTACATATTATGAGACATTGATTACAACACCATATTTCACAACAAATGAGGACAAATTTGTTGATTTGATGCATTATTTAGAAAACACATGGATAGGACAACTAACAAGAAAAGGAACAAGAAGAAGAGCCAAATACCCAATTTCAATTTGGAATTGTTACCAAGCAGTAAAAGAAAACTGGCCAAGAACGAACACTATTCCGGTAGTTTGGCATAGCAAAATAAACAAAGAATTCAATGTAAATAACCCCAACTTGTGGCATTTCCTAGAACACCTTAAAATGGAGCAAACAACACAAGAAATAAAAATTGCACAAACAATTTCGCTGGAAAATAATCATAAACAAAAAAAATACAGGGATTATGAAGAGAGAATAACAAGCATAGTGAACAATTTCGGGTCAATGGAATCAATGCAGTATTTAGAAGCCATATCTTATAACTTGAAATGTTAAAATTAATAAACAAAAACTCACCCAAATCACCGAATCTGCAATCCAAATAAAGTACCAAAATCCAAGAAATCCCAAATTGAACCAATCCGTAACATCAGAAATCCATAATCCGCATCCAAAATCCATCCAGGAGTAAAACAAAAACCAATCCAGGAAGAAAAAAACCCATAAAAAAATGAAATCCATGCAGAAAAAATCCAAGGGATCAGGAATCGTAAATCCAAATGAAGCATCCATCCATGCATAGAAATAATCCATTCCCCGATGAAAAAACAGTCCAAAAAGCCACCTGCGTTTGAAAAAAAAACACTCCAGCATGAAAAAAAAACAAATCCATAAAAAAATCGAGAGCGCGTACGCATAGGAACCCGTCTGAACAAAAATAACTCGCAAAATGGCGACCACACAAAAATGCGTAAACGTGGGACGTCATACGTTGGACGCTGGAAACATAAACAAAACTTGAATAATAGAATAAGTCATCCAACATCGCCATCTACAGTTTAAATAGTATACAAGTTTGAAAAGTTAAAAAAAAGTTTACATGTTTAATATATTTATTTTAAAAAATTGCAAATGTATTATTTATATATTATCTATATTTTATTTATACAGTTTAAAATGATATATACATACAAATATAATAAATACATTAACAAACAGTATTAAAATGAATTCAATATTACATCAATGTTAAAATAAAACCATTATTATTATTACAAAACCAATGATTGTCTCTCTATCATTATTATTATTATTAGATATATTGTTTGAAAATGTTCGAAAATGATTCTCACAAATGACTATTGGAAACTAAAGTTATTAGTACAAATGTATCCTCAACTATTGTATTCGATCCTTTTGTTTTCGATCCTTTGACTGGACACCGTCTAGACTTGGAAACGGAGTAGTTTGCATCATTCCTTCAATCTTCCTATTCTCAGTATTTTTGGGAGATGAGTTATAATCACCCTGTATGCTTCTCCTCGTCTTGGTAGTGTTAAGTCTTAAGTGAAGAAAGGAGGGAATAATGCAGTGACAAACAGTAGTACTTTCAGGTTGGTTCTTGGAGGACCTCAAGGATTTCATGGTCTCAAAGGCGATGGGGTTAGGGAGTTCCATCATGGAACGGGAGTCTTTGTTCCCATAAGGGGAGTCTCTCTCTGTGCGGTCCTGCTTTCTCCCACCCCTAGGGGGATTGTTGAGTATCGGACTCACCTCCTAAGCCTCAGAACAAAGGGCTCCCCTCTGGGGAGAAAGGATGAGATCCTGTGAATCGTCACACAGTTCACTAAATTTGTCTGTGGCAGTTCATCATGTATAGCAACTAATTGACGCATTGGCTCATTTTTAATGAATTCCTCTTTCAGTTGCGGTAATGTTAGTCATAGCTGAAACGGCACAGAAAGTGCTGTTGTGCTGTGGACCCTGCTCCTGCACCCTGCTCTAAGGATCTTGCTGTCGTGCTACTGGTTTCCAAACACTGAGACGCTAGTGTATGCGCAAGAGGAAGCATAACCCCTGTGAAACATTGGACCACGATACCCAGAAATCAACGCAGTGACTGTGGACTCAGCCCCCACACCTCCCGCCTCTCACCCAGCCTACTTAGCACCAGAGACACGCGCACCCACGCGCGCCCCCTGGAAGTGCACCGAAAGTGCTGTTGTGCTGTGGACCCTGCTCCTGCACCCTGCTCTAAGGATCTTGCTGGCATGCTACTGGTTTCCAAACGCCAAGACGCTTGTGTATGCGCAAGAGGAAGCATAACCGCTGTGAAACATTGGACCACGATACCCAGAGTAAATATTCTGGCTTTTGAACTATTCTTTTCAACTCGTTACTTGTTTCACCTATTTTTGCTCTCCGTGATTCTCTGTGACTTTGGACTGTGTTTTGTGTTCGTGGGTTGGACTACGAGTCGTCATACTGGCAGCCACATAATTTACGTACTGAATTTTTGTCTCTTTTGCAGAATCATTGCAGTGACTGTGGACTCCGCCGCCAGACCTCCCAGCTCTCACCCAGCCTACTTAGCACCCGGGTCGCGAGCACCCACACGCGCACCTCGGAAGTGCACCAAAAGTGCTGTTTTGCTGTTAGGCTGGGAGGGTGAGTGGTGCGGTGGTGGGGTAAAATATTTATTTCAAATTGTATAGGGATTTCTCGTAGTACTGAGTTTATTGGGTTGTTATGCGAACCCCGCAGTTTGAGCAAATAGCTTAAAGAAGTATGCATTGTATCGTGACCTGTAATGCATAAAGTATAAATTGATTACTGACACATTATCTAGGGTTATAGGGGTCGTATTAAGATTATAATCATGGACCCTAACCCTGAGTGCGACACATTTGCGTGCTAAGAAAAATGGCTACGCAATTAAGAAGCGGGAAAGTGTGCAAAGCAGCCATAAAAACATTACCGCTTTCGGGAGTTGACATCTCTCAAGACAATCAGGATATTTGCATCTACCCTGATGCAGAGCTAGAGATTAGTAAATCTAATTTAAATCCCTCTAGTGAAATGGATAGGAAGGGGTCAAGAACCCCCGAATCAGGGAAACAAAGTCCTGATGATTTGCAGGAAGAGGAATCTTCACCAACACAAAAGACTAGCCACTCTAACACAAATGGTTCCGAATATGATGAGACAGACTTATCCTCTGCATACTCAAAACCATCCTTTGATTTGGGCGTTCCATTTCAAAATAGTTTTCTTAGCGTTCGAGACACTTCTAAGTCTATTAATTCTGCGGACATTAATGTGATCACTTCTGATGTCTCAATGATGGCACCGGCAGTAAAATTCGAATTGGGCAAGCGTACATGGCATAGATAACGTGCATCTTTTTAATACCCTCCCTTCAATTGGCTCATTTGCTACCCATTGTGTCTTTGGGTGTAATGTTAATTTTCCCTTGCCATCGGCCCCTTCCTTTACATATCAGCAAACCGATTCTCAGGGCATCATAAATGGGGCTTCATCATTCCTGCACCCACGTAATGCATTTGACACATCAGAAGAAGTGGTGCGGCCATCCCTAGGTAAGCAAGAAGCCATCCCCATTGCTTCCCTGACAAGTTCACTGATTCCGGATGAGACTGATCCGACTCCGGATCCGACTCCGGATGAGACAGATCACACAAGGTCAAGAATACTAAATCTCTTAGATAAAGGGCATGAGCTCACTCACCTGGAAGTGAGGGAGCCCAAGAGAATCTCTTTGGAAACACAATTAAAGGTTAATAGAGTGGAAGGATTTTTATTGGGTAGGGCTAGTGGCTCTGGTAAAGATTTGAGGGCCGGCCTATGTTCCACTAAAGAATTCCTATCCCACAGCACCCAGTCTATAGATGGTGAAATTGGTCAACTATCACCGGGGCTGAGTAGGGATTTGACATATAAACCTTCTTTTGCAGAAAAACTTGTGGCAAAGGGCCAACAAGACTTTCAACAGAGACGGAAGAAATATTGAAGGCTATAGAGGGTTCCATGTCATTTCATCGTGGGATGTTTTTTCGCAGGGTTTTATACAGCTGATTATTTTTATGAAAAAACTCATATAATTTATTTTGGGGTGTTACCCCCTCAAACTGCATCCCCTTTAATTTGTTTTATGTTCCCGTACACCCACACCCCATTTATATATTTTTCTAACCCCCCCAAAAAAATTCGATGTGTTTTTTTGGCAAAAAAAATTACGGTAAAAACCCCTGTTAAAAAACATCCCACCATGAAAGGACGTTGTACACTATAGAGAGCCTATCGGCCAAAGTAATGAATCTGGAATATGGTATATCAAATTTAACAGCTAATTTCCATGTGATTGCAGGATTGGAGGGACCTATCCAGGTCCCAGAAAGTGAACTACGTAAGCAAGATTCTCCTTGCAGCCCAACGGCTTTTACCGACATTCTTGAAAGGGAGGAGAACATTAACGAGATAGCAGAGCCGGTAACAAAAGAGCTTTTAAACCAACCTATTAGTAGTTGTGAGGGCTTTTTTATATCTAGGTGCCAAAAGCGACTAGCAGTAAAGGACAAAAATAGAATGCTGAAGAAAACACAGAAAATATATTGTCAAATGAAGTAGCTCTTCCAGATCTTAGTGAATTAAATGAGGAGAGTCGGGCGGCTCTCCAGCTTCAGAACGATGATCAAGAGAGCAAATCCAGTACTAAGGTTTTGCAAAACAAAAAAATTAAAAATTAAAATAAAACAAAAAATAATGAGGAACCTAAATTAAAGGAGGGTGAAGTGGGATCACATCCTCAAAGGTTGGAAGGGGCAGATTCACCCTCAGGAGTACAAAGAGAAGAAAGTAAAGAGATAAAGCAATCTCAACTATCGTACTTATATCGGGTGATAGATAAATCAACATCTAGGCAGTCCACCCCCTCAGTAGCCTTAGGGCAAGTGGCGATTATACCAAATTCCATAACACAACCACTAAAATTGGGACTCAAATTACAACAAAATGACGGAAATCGATCTCTCTCACCTAAGTCTGAGAGTGCAGCAATGGGGAAGAGAAGGCCATGACCTTCCTTCACTATCCAAAGCTTATTCCTGAGGTTGAGATGTGGAACACTTTACCTATAGTGGCATTGGCCCAAAACTCCTCAACACAGACCTCAGAGGGGGGAGGGAATGATCTAGTAAATCCAGATTTAAGAAATATTATAAAAACCATCTATGATGGACAATTTGCCCAGAAACCTGAAGACGTCTCTAGTTACAATTCTTTCCATCCTATAGTAAGAACTGAGAGTGGCAGATCACAAATCTGTGAGGATTGCCTACTACTCCCAGTCATAGGGATGTTCAAGAAGGAATGAAGGTGCATACAATAGTTAATGAGCCTAAGGTCACTAAGGAACTTGCTCCGACATTGGTTAAGAACTCCACATCTCAGTTAGTGGATCTATGGGAGAAAAATCCTGTAATTCAGGATCTACGAAACATCATAAAAATAACAATGTCAGAGTTACTACCAGGACATCTGGGGCAAAAATCTGATGACTCTGCCATTAATAATACCCACATTTTAACATTGATATTTGCAAATAAGGAGAGTTTAGTTCACTCCAGGCCTGCTTCTAGTGTTCTAGTGACAGCCTCAGGGATGGTCAAGAAGCCGGCAATGAGAAGACGCTTGTGGCAAAAATGAAAACTCAAGCAGGGGAGCAATTAGAGATGGGCCACTTAGAGAGTAGACAGTTAGAAAACAGTCCCCAATATCCCATCTTTGTAAAGGATAGCGACTTGCGGAATTCTAGGTGGTGCACATTAACATTCCCGGACCTCCCTAGGATTTTGCTATACAATCTCTGCGAAATTGGGGGCACCGCATCCTTATATCGGTCCCGAATCCTAACTCTGTTCAATGAAATCCCTAGGCTAAGGCAGATTTCTTCAGCCGATTTAAAATTAGTGGACGTCATACATCCTACAAGATATGATTATGTGCGCATTGTTCCAAATTCTTGTAAGGTTTTTGAAATAATCTTTCATTAAAGTGAACAATTTAACAGAATGGGATATGATATACTTATCTTTAGTGAAGGTCAATCTCAGGGAAGGGGTTGGGAGGAAGGGGGGAGTGAACCACAAACTAAGGAGCATGAACAGTCAGATTTTAACATGCAAAAAACATCAACAATGGGTGAGGACCAACAGGAATGGAGATGGCTTGCCCTCTCGTTGAGGGACTCCATATCTCAAATTAAATAAATCATTGAATCAAAAACTTTAGTCCTCCCAAAGAATGCACATACTGGAATATCCTCTCATGGAATTCTAGGGTCCATTCGAATGTTTTGACCTCCGGAGCACTGTGTGAGAAATATAAAACCTTCCAGTTGATTTGCATTTAAGAGTCCTGGATGGCCACCCTGTTACAAATAGATGGATTTAGTTGTATACAACAGCTTGCTAGGGGAGGGGCTAGAGGTAGACCAGCTGGAGGGCTGATGATTGCAGTTAAGATCACAGTAGGAACACAAATCCTTGAAACATGCGATGTAATCTGGGGAGTACAGGCATTGGTTTTGGAAACATTTAACGGATATTCAGCATTTTTAATTTTAATTATTAACATCTATTGGAACCCCTCAGTCGGCTTAGGAGAGGTACTAACAAGAATTAATGCCTGCCTTATGACCTTGTTACTCAAATATAGAGGATTGCATATCATTGTAGCGGGAGACTTGAACTCAGAAGTAAAATATGGCCTGGGTATGGCAAAAAAGATGGGTTCAACTTCATTTTGTGATCTGGATCACACTGGGGAGATAGAAGGTGCCCCCTTCTGTACCACTTGGAAAACAATTCAAGGCCAGATGTGGCAAAATGTATTTGAATCCTGTGGATTAATCCACACGAATGTCTTGTTCAGCTCCTCTACAGATGAGTTTACATGGAAAAACAGGCAAGCAAAATCTACAATACATCATATTTTCCTGTCAAAAACACTCTTTGAAATATGTGTTAATTTCTTGCTTATAGATTCAGATTGGAGTGATCATATATTCTTGGAGGTAAAGCTAGCATGGGCTTCTAAGCCCACAGATACTGGGAAAATAAAGGAAAATTTTCAACTGACGTGTAAAGGAAATCAAATAAAATGGCATGAAGTGAATATAGGTAAACTGAACGCTACTTTCATTCTTGAATTCTACAATAATACCTGGAGTGAAAGAATACATTTATGTTCGGTTTCTACTTCTCTGATTACCTAAAAAGTCTGATCGAATTGTCCATTAAACCTTTGAAAAATAACTTTTTGCGATCCCTAACATTTCATTCTTATGACCCTGTGGTTAGACAAAAGAGAAATTGGTCAAACCGTTGTATTAGAAGGATTGTAAGTTCAAACCTGGATTTGGAAACTAAAAAAGAAAAAATAGGCTATTTAAAAAGGCCAAGAGAAATTGGTTTAAAGGCTATAAGGCACAGATGCTTCAAAAAGATTACGTCTCCATGATGTCCGCCTTAAGGGATACTACAGGCCGGCAGTTTTGGACCCTAATGAATTTTCTGGAATCATCCCAGGTAGACGTTCAATCGGTATGTGTACAAGAGGACGCTTGGGTCTCTTATTTTTCGTGCCTGTATGCAGGGAATTTAGAGATTAGTAAACAACTTTCTGTTATTAGAAATCAACCCTGGAAGTGTAATCTGTTTATCTCTCTTATTGAGCGTCAGATTAGATTTTATAGTTCGTCTAGAGCATCGGGGCCAAATGGTCTTTCAAATTCTACGTTAAAAGGAAATCTGGAAGTTTGGCGAAGGCCCTCTTTCTCTGATGTAATGCCTTCCCGTATCATTCCAAATTCCTGGAGGCTTTCTTATATAATCCGAATTTACAAAAAAGGGGACAGGCAACAGCCGACAAATTATCGCTGTAATTTGTGCAGGCCTGCTTCTGAAACATATATTCGAATGGACGTAATTAAATTATATTCTATCTGATCGTCAGTTCGGCTTTATGAGAGGTATGGGAACTGAAATAGGGGGTCTCCTGTTTACCTTGTTGCTTGAGAAAGCATGTATGGGTTTGGCAAGCACAATATTCCTGGCCTCTTGATCTATCTCTCGCCTTTGACAAGGTAGACAGAATTCGACTATGGTCAAAACTAGATCGTCTAGGGATGTCTCCCGGAACATCTAATGGGCTCAGACAGGGATGTCTTTTTGGGCCGACTCTCTTCAACTTATATATGGCAGATGTGGCTGAGCCTCTTGAATTAGCATCTTTAATATCCCCTAAAGTGGAGAGCAATAAAATCAGTTGGTGTGCTTATGCAGATGATTTTCTTTTAGTGGAAGGCATGCCTCTAGGCCTCCAGAGGAAGCTCACCGTCTTTTCCAATTATGTTAAAGAAATCGGCTTACAATAAATGAAAAAAAGACCTTGGTTATTTGTCTAACTAATCGAAAGAAAAATTGTAGTTTTAGTTGGACCATAAATAGTTACATCTTAACAAAAGTAAGATCAATATGTTACCTGGGTTTTCCTGTATTTAATGGAGCCACAAAACACATGTATTGGAATTTTTACTTAGACAGAGTGGATAAATTGATTCCTAAAATGAAGAAATTGACAATAAAATATTGCAAATACTGAATCATGCCTTTTCTTAGATTCTATAAACTAAAAATAATTCCTACATTTATTTACGGCTGTGAAATTCTGCCTTTTGCGTCGTCAAAGTTACTTTATAAGATGGAGTCCAAATACGGCAAAAGATTGCCCACTACCTCCTGAAGGGAGTTCACTTAAATGCAATACGTTTTGAACTTGGCTTCATATCATTGGAAGCTATCGTATTTTGGAGGAGGATGGCTTTGTACAAGAGGTTTTTCTTGATGGAAGAAAATAGTCTTCTTACTCTTCTGGGGACAAGCCTACGAATGAGTACCTCCAAATCGAAATGGCTATTGACTCCTCAGATTGATAGCCTGAAAATGTTGGAAAAGATTGATTTAACCCAAAAAACATTATTAAGTAATCCAAATTTAGTAAAGAAATTCATGCATTATAATGACTGGCAGAATATAGTGGAGAGTGTTTGTGCTTCAAAGATGTATTGTCATCTTGTCCCACATGGGAAACTTATGGGCAACACAGAGTCTTACCTCGTAAAATTCCCAGATCCGTATTGTCGGGTTATATATTTGAGATTCCGATTCAATGTCCTACTCACTGGAGAGATATTGCAAATTCGTGCCTATGACAGAGATATTCAGATTTTATGCAGTTTCTGTCATAATCCTCAAGTTAAAGAAACATTGAAACATATCCTATTGAAGTGTAAAGCTTTAATACAACAACGTGTCGAGGCTTTTAGCAAGTTTTTTCAGGACCCATCTCAGGTCAATATTCAGAAAGTATGGTGCAATATGTTGCACAGAAACTCTATGGGCCTCATTACGACTTTGGTGGTAGCCATGCCCTTAACAAGGGTATGGCTGCCACCAAAACCGGGTCCGGGTTCCCTGAATGGGGAATTACCGGGCCAATCCGAGTTTGGAGGGCCCAGTAATTCCTCCTTCAGGAAACCCGGGCCCGCACCTTCTCCATTCCCATTTGAGCCCCCTATAGGGCTCAATGGGAATGGGTGCAGGGAGCTAACAACAGGCCAATTACAACCGGCCCGTTGTTAGCTCCCTGGACCCCTCGCGGGACCCTGTAAGGACGCCTGGTTTTACCAGGTGTCCTTACCGGATCCCGCGAGGTAACCTCGAAATCTTGCGGAATGGGTTTAACGGGTCCGCCTCCATTAGCGGCACCCGTTAACCCATTCCGCAAAGGTTGTAATGAGGCCTTATAGCCTTGAAATTGGCCATTGTCTGTTTTCTCTCTGTCACTTGTGGGCTAAAAGAAGTAAAAAATCCTGCTGAGCCTGGTAATTAGAGCTGGTAAATGTTTTGTACAATTTTGGCAGCTTCTTAAGGGGTGCATAATCAATAAGTTGTGATTTAAACTAAACGAAGGAATGAAGATCGTGAATTCTAATCAACTTGTTCTTAGGAAGTAATTATAGAGGATCAAGGAATGAAATTAAATGTTCACTAATAAGTTTAATAATGTAATGATGGGTATGTCGTTATGTAGTGATCTGCAATCTAAAGATGATCTTGAAATGAAGTGAAGATTTTAATAATGTATGGCAGAATAGCGTCTCTATTATGTTTTTAAGTTTGTTTTAGTGAAATCTACTTTTTTTAATGGAAATTGTTTTGTAAAGGTTTCATTATGTAACCATAAACAAATAAAATAAAAAAAATAAAAAAGTTAGTCATAGCACTCAATTTTACTAAATTGAATTTTGCCTCACATTAGTTGGAATAAGGGTAGGCTCTTGAACATCAGAGCTTTATATCTTGACCTATGTCGTGGGAGATTGTTATCCCAAATTATTGAAATATAACATTAGTGATATGCTTTATTTTAAAGGTTTCCCTTAAAGTATAAATGTGCACATAATCGTATATGATAATATGTATATGTATATATACATATGTAATGAAATATTATTTTTTTGTGTTTGTGTAAATGGTTACTTTGATATAAACCAAATAAACTAAAGAAAAAGAAAAAGGTGCTTGCAAATAATAGAGATGTTTTAAGTGCTCTCAGAGGTTTAAAATGCAGTGTTTATAGTGAACTGTCAAATGACTTGGAAGTTGGCAAGTGGTGAAAGTAGAGGAGGTATTGATCACAGAGGCAGCACAAGGATGTGCATGCTGTGTTTGCCGGGGTATCCGGTCATTTTTTCGAAAACATTTTTTCGAAATACAATTATGTCTAAAACATTTTGCCGATTTTTTTTTTTAAATGTCTTTTTTTTAGTTCATAGTTTTTTTGTTTGTTTTGTAAGTTAAAAAAAAAGTTTAAAAAGCAGGGGTTTGTGGGGGAACCCCCCATTTAAAAAAAAAAGACATTCAAAATATTTTTTTTAGGCCAAATGTTTTCGACATAATGGCATTCGAAAAAATGTCATTCGACAAAATCACTATGATCCGTTTGCTGAATATGGAGTGATGCTAGGCATCACAAATGTATTCCAGATACGTTATTGCAGAACTATATTGGGAGTGCCATAAGAATTGGAGTGTAAGCAGCGAGTAATGGCAGTATAAGTGAATAGCTCTAATGTAATGGAGTTTACACAATAGCTCTGGATCGATTCGTAGCATGCGCTTGTACACTGGATTTTGGAGCCTCATATATTAGTGTGCTGGCATGCTTGAAGACATGGTTGTGGATATTGTTTTTGGGTAGAGTTGCCGGTGTGTGCATGCGTTTGGATGTGGAGTTTTGGAAGCATTGGCGGGTGTGTGTGTTTGTGTGTGTGTGTAATTAATATGTATAGTTGTTGATAGACCCTATTGTATTGAGTTTGGTTTACTTGCCCATGCTTGCATGCATGCAGGATGAATGTTGTTTGGATCCTACTCTCGATTTTAGATGCCATGTAAAAGGGACGTTTGCAGTGGAATGAGTGTGTGTAAGTGGATGTAGGACGTGTGAGTGTATTTGTTAAGGAAGGGAGGTGTATTGTGAATGTGCTTTACTAGAAAGAAAGAAAGAAAGAAAGAAAGAAAGAAAGAAAGAAAGAAAGAAAGAAAGAAAGAAAGAAAGGGAGAAAGAAAGAGAGAAACCCAACTCTAAAACCTCAATCTCCACATACATTTCACATGCAGAAATTCACGCAACCACTTCTCTGCACAGCCATCCGCACAAACTTCACCACACTGCAACAACAGACAAACAACACATAACCCATATCAACTGCACATGGGGACTTGCACAAACCCGATAACCGCACTTAAGCTTAGCGAACAGTGCAAACCGAACTGAAGCTGCCAACAGGACATTACAGCTCTCACTCACCTATTCCCACTAGACCCTACTAACCAGGGGTGCAATGAAACCTACATTTCGGGGGGGGCCTAAGTGGTGATAGGAGGGGCCACTTCAGAAAATAGGCAGGGCAATCTTGGGGGCTCTGCCCACACTGTTCAACCCCCGCCCCATGGTCTGGTGTGGGGACCTTCTATCAAATAGTATATTTTAAAGCGCAATATGCAGAGAGGCGATGGAAGTCTTTCTTGAAAGTAGCAGCTTTAAAGTTTCACTGCATTTGTTCAAGTACATTTTTCTGAACAAACACAGTAAAACTTGAACACTGCCAGTTTTGGGGAAAGGCTTCCCTCACCTCTCTACCTAACAAAATGCAAGTGCGCACATTCAGGGGCCTAGACTAAAATGTAGGTGGGGCTAACCTTTTAAATGGTAGGAGAAGCGTTAACTTCTGAGATGGTGGATGAGTTGCAAACTTACTTGTGTAGGGGCATCTAACCTCATTACTCATTGTAATGAGACGATTCTAGTGCAGCTTCAATGGTACAATCAGTTAACTCTCTCCTTTACGTCTGAAAACAGACACTTTTTGCAGATCCTGAATGTCCTAGAAAGTGTGAAAATGGCATTTGGTGTGCAATGAAAGACTCAATATCAGAGCATAACAGGACATTGCAGAATCAAGTGATACAAGTCTGGGGTACCAGGGCAGCAATAATGCAATTCTATGTGATAGTATTGGAGCCACTAGCAGAGGAGCAGCAGGGTACACCAATTTGTCCCTAAACATATTAACACTGTCCCATTGTAAGGGTGTAAACGTAATCACTTATAAGCCCTCCAATTTTTGCAGTTGAAGTCAGGGTGAGAGTACATTATTTGTCCGGGATCACACACTTATGCTAAACAGCAAAGCAGGGATTTTAACCCACTCTGCAATTTGGGCACGGCTGCCTTCTTCCACACTTTACTTGGAACAAATATTTAAGTTTTGGCTGTCAAGACCTACAATAATACTGTCCTATAGAATTCACTTGCAAAATACTCACATCCTGAATGGAAAACCATAAGATGCAAAAGGCAAAAATATTTATTTTCAATGCTTTAAGACACACAATAAAATAAGTTGTGTCATAAACTCACTTAGGTTTGGACATTCGTCACAAACCTCCAGCGTGTTGTTATGTATGGTTTTAAGAACATTCAACTAAGGACATCAAAGCAAACTTAACTTTTTAGTATATCAAGCTATTAGACGTTATGGGTATGAACACATTTTCAAAGGGTGCTTTATTGTGTTGCTTGCTGTTAACTGTCACAGATTTGCAAGGTGAATGGTGGTCTTTCAGTTGGAAATTCACCATCATGCATAAGAAGGGCTATGCTGCTGATGACGAAAGAAACTATTACGGCACTGGCTGCAGAGCTAGGGACGCAGCTTGTGTGTCTCAGGGGGCCTGTGACTCTGGGAAACGGGCAGTGCTTGATCATCCGAGCTGAGCAGATGGTAGATTTGCCTCGGAAGAAACAAAACGCGCCCAGAACCATGTTCCTGATCCTTTGAACTGTTAAAGGACACGGAAGCCACACCCCTTAGCTAACATTTCAGGGGGCAGGAGGCTTCAGCCCAGTCAGCTCAATGAAATTGCACGCTTCCAAATAACCCATGTCCCCCCTTTTTTTTCAGATCCGCCATAGTGCCTTGGGACCACTCTGGTGGTGACAGTGCACAGTACAAATTATTTTAACATTAACATATAGATGAATGTAAGCAGGTTTGGAATGTATGAGGTCAAAGTGAATAATGGAATGTTAGAATGCGAATGTTAATGTTAAATATTAAAGGTATTTATATCGTGCACCATCACCAATGGAATTGGTCCCCAGGCGCTCTGGCGGATCTGCAAACAAGAAGGTGGGTTTGGTTAGTCAGGTGAAGAGGGTGTAGGAAGGTGAGAGAAGTGGTGTGCTGTTGGCAGCTTCAGTTCTGTTTTCACCGTACAGCGAGCTTTGGTGTGAATATCGGACCGATGTAAGCCCTCATGTGCTCTTGGTGCGGTTTATGTGTTGTTTGCTGAGTGAGAAGATGGTGGTGTGGATTTTTGGGTGAGTTAGGTACGCAGAGATTTGTGCACAGGGTTAGTAGGTTATATATCCTAGTTCTTACAGATCTTTTTCTATGTATCCAGTTGTCCTGTAGGTAGACATAGTTTCCACTTTTCTTTCTTGTCCATTGTACAGCTGTGCAGTATTTGAATTTACTGTAATGGGACGGGTTATGTCTAGTCCCCCCAGCTGGTATTGGTGCTGTAGATTAGCAGTCGCCTACTCCTACGCTATCTATTTCCGTCGCTGGTCTATTGGCGCTTGTGTATAATTTGTAGGCGAAGGTGCTATTGGTAAATCGTCCTTGTCCTTCCATCCCGATCCACAGTATCGTCCTATCATATCTATAACTCAGTTGGTAAGTTGTTTTGCCGTAGATTGGCTTCCTTAGATTCTGTTCATGGACGACAGCTTATGGGGATCCGGTATCAGTTTCTTCACTCATCGTCGTTTCAGCTGTGTGTATGCCCCGGTAGGCGTTCTTCTAGTTATGAGGTGAAGAGCCAGGATTTGAGGAGTTTTCTGAATAGTAGAAGGTTTCTGGTGTTACATGTGTTCTTTGGTAGTTTGCTCAAAGTTATTGGTGCGAGGTGAGAAAAAGAAGATGCTCTGAATTTTCTATTGTTGTGGGGTTTTGGTTCCAGGCGGATGTTGCTGCTTGATCTGAGCGTCCTTGTTGGGTGATGTAGGCTTAATTTGTCTCTCAGGAACTCTGCGCCTTGGTTGTGGATTGCTCTGTGTGTAATGCACATTGATTTGAACTTGATCCATTGTTTTATCGGTAGCCAGTTTAGTGTTTTCAGTGCTGTTGTGATGTGTTCTCTTTGGGGTCATTTGAGGAGCAGTCTGGCCACCGCGTTTTGTATGCGTTGTAGTTTTTTTAGGAGTCGTTCAGGCATACCCAGATATAGGCTATTGGCATAGTCTACTCTGGACATGACAAGAGCGATGACGGTAAGAGTTTTGTTGGCAAATGACAGGAATGGTAGGATCCTTTTTACCGCTCGCACGAGAAAGAAGCATTTCTTGGTTAGAGTGTTTACTTGTGGCTCTAGAGTAAGTTTGTTGTCCATCAGGACGCCCAGGTTTTTTTACAATCTATGATGGGGCTGAGGTTGTATCGAGATCCCTTGGCCAAGGGATGTAATGGTTGTCACCTCCATTATTTGTGATGATCATTATTTCTGTTTTGCTGGGGTTGAGTTTGAGGTAGTTCGAGTTCATCCAGTTGTATATTTCATGAAGGCAGTTCTCTAGTGTTGAGTTTTCTTCTTGAATGCATTGTATTTTGTAGACTATTTGTGTATCATCAGCATAGTTGTAGCAGGTGAGTCTGTATATTTTGATGATCTTGATTAGTTGAGACAGGTTGATGTTGAATAATAGCAGGAAGAAGGATGATTCTTGTGGTACAATAGGGCGTGGTCAGTGATTCCAAGTTCTTCCAATCTCATGATGAGGATGTTGTGGTTAACTGTGTTGAATGCCGCTGAGAGGTCTAGAAGTATCAAAGCAGTACTCTTGACTGAGTCTGCCTTTGCTTTTAGGTCCTCCCATATTGAGATGAGTGCTGATTCCGTTCCTCTCATTGGTCTGAAGCCTACTTGTGCCTGGTCTAGTAAGCAGTTCTCTTCTACGAATGTTTGGGTTGTTTTGTATATGTATGCTTGGAGCAGTTTAGCTGGATATGGGATGTTGGAGATGGGTCAGTAATTGGAGAAGTCCTCTACATTTCCTGCTATATCTTTGAGTAGAAGCCTGATGTATGCTGATTTGAAGGAATGTGGCACTTTCCCTGTTGAGAATGAAAGGTTGAAGACATTCTTATGGTATTCCATCTGAGAGGATTGATTTGTATGTGTCTGGAGGGCAGGGATCTGCAGGGGAACCTGTTTTGTTGCTTTGATTTACCAGTTTGACAAAAGTCTCCACTGATATTTCAGGGGAAACTTTGGAGTTTGTTTGGCCGTTCCTAGTGGAGGTAGGTGGGTTCCGTAGTCTGTTTGCATGGTCTGTTTTGTATGGTCTGTTGGATGGTAATGATTATGTTTTTGAAGAGGTCTGCTAGGTCAATACATAGTTTCTTCGATGGAATTGGCATGTTGTTGCAGCCCGGTGGATCTTTTTTTTCATTTATGAATTTAAAGATTTCTTTCAGGGTGTTTGGTGCTTTGAAGATTCGGTTGTGGTAGTATTTCCGTTTTTTTTTTTATGTTTCCTTTTAATATGAGCAAATATGTTGTTGAAACTAGATTTCTTTTCCTCAGTCGTTTTTGATACTCTATTTTAGTTCCAGTTTTCTGTTTTGCCTTTTCATGGCGCTGAGTAGTGGGGTGAACTATTTTGCCGTTGCTCTTTTGCGTGAAGGGGTGAAAGGTTTTTCTTTGGCGATTTCGTTGATCGCTGTTGTGATCCAGTTGGGGAGTAGAGCCATTTTTTTGTCCAGGTCAGCTTCGTCTATAATTGTTGCTTGTGGTTTGCTGAGTTCCAGAAGTTCAGTTAGGTTGGAGTTTTTGATGGTTCTTCAATTTCTTTTCATGGTGATCGTTAGCTTGTATTGTTGCTTGATTAATGGAGTGGTAAGTGTGATTATGAAGAGAATGATGAGGTGGTCGCTCCAGAGTATTTGAATTGGTGGTGCCGTGGTAATGAGTTTTTTGTTGGCGAATATTGCGTCAAGTGTATGCCCTGCCGTGTGCGTTGCTCCTTTGATTAGTTGGTGTAGATTCATTGCTGCTAGTTGGCTGACAAGAGATTTTTGTGTGGCTGTGGTTTCTTCATTGAACCAGATGTTGAAGTCTCTGAGGACGATCAGATGATTGTGCTCGATGGCTAGGTTGGTGATAGCTTCCGTGAAGGTGTCTACGAAGGTTACATTGTAAGTTGGTGGTCTGTATATCAACATGAATTTCAGGTTTGTTCTGGGGTTTGCTGATAGACGTAGGATTAGGGATTCACATTTATTGATGTTAATGGGTCTTTCAGTTTGATTTCTAGGTGTTCCTTGTGGATGATTGCCAATCCACCACCTCTTTTGTTTTTCCTGTTTGCTTGGACGCATTTGAAGTGAGGAGGCAGGCAATTGATGAGGGTGATCTTGTAGTTGTCATCTAGCCATGTTTCAGTTACAAATAGGATGTTGATACCTCCGTCACATAGGAGGTCGTAGATTTCGGTGGCATGTTTAGACATTGACCTTGCGTTGATTAGATTGCAATGGATCTTTTTGGTGTGGTTTTGTTTATTTGTTGTTACTTGATTTGGTTTGTTGTTGTTCAATCGGGGTGCTTCTGTGTTGATGCCAATTCGATGAAGATCAGCGAAGGCTGCTTTTTCATTGAAGCGGTCTGTTAGATTGATAGTTGGGCTGTTCAATCGTAGTGCTTCTCTATCGATGCCGATTTGTTGAGGATCAGCCAAGGCTGCTTCTTCATTGAATCAGTCTATTAGATTAGTGGTTGTGTTGTTGAGTGTGAGCGTGAGTGTGAGAATGCTGTATGCATGGCATTCCACCACTGGCAATTGGAAAGATGTAGCCTAAGCGTATGTTTCAACTCAATGACGGGGCTCAAATGGACTTACCCACAGTGTCACTCATCCTTCACTACAACACACCCATACAACTGAAATATGACTGGCCACAGTGGTGCAGCACGTGCACTGCTTGCATCTGTAATTTTTCAACATAACTACGATCCGTTTGACTTGCTTGATCCCAGTCGGGCAGAGGCAGGGCAGGGGAAGGGATGGAGGGCCACTGGGGGAGGGACCACTTGAGACTAGAAGGAGGCACTGTCATCTGTGACTGAGTGGTCAGAGAACCTGTGTGAGGTGACACGACACCAAGGCCACAAGACTCAAAGGCCAGCAACAATAAAGCCATAGGCATATCAGTCACTGCTTTAATCTAACAATATAATAAAAGGCTAGATATATGCTAGAGGGAGCTTGTGCCTTAGGATATATAGAGACAAAGCCAATTTGCATGGCTTTGCCTGTTGTCACTGCAGGAGGGAGCTGTTGCCTTAGGATATATAGTGGTCCTTCTGTGTTGATATAAACCTGAACTTTGGTCCGTGTAAATGCCTTCTACACTAGTACTGAATATTATGGTGTTTTGGAGGAACTCCGCACATTCCACTTTGAGGTGAGTGAACCACAGCGGCCATGCTGGTTTAGCTGCTAAAGGATATGCATCTCAGAGGGTGAAACGAGATTGCGCAAGCTCACTGTCTACCCAGTGATGCAGTCACTGAGACAATATGGAGTGGGAATATCTTGAAGGACTTCAAATCGCAGGAAGCTTTGCTACCGGTCCAGCAGTCCATGGATCAGAGCAACAAGCATGTATTGGTGAATGGAGTACTTTTTCACGCACCCGCCAGGTTCAAGAGTCAGGGAGAAATAATAATCAAATATTCCCTGAGAAAGAGCATGTGAGCAAAAGACAGCATACATCGTGCTCAGCGCTCATGCCATGGCATGTTCCCCGGCAATCTAGAGAGACCGCAGAATGCTGTGTGGAGCTGCTTACTGTAGACAAGAAATGGCAAAATGGCACAGCAGGCAGTGGATATCTTTGAAACCTCACCAGCTCTCATTAAAGACAATAGCGACCATCAGGTAATAAACTAACCTAGCCTCCACCAATAGTAGACTGAGAGGAATTAAGATTTCCCCAGTGAATAACCAATCAGTAATGAGAGTTCAAACAGGATGGGGAATAACCTATCAGGAGCAACATTAGATGACAAGCCTTGTCCTAAGACTATGCTTTAAAAGGGGTGGGAACCTCCAAAAGGGGAGATTACTAGAGGAAGCAGGCGTTCCTGTTCCTGCTACTTTGATAAAAGGGGAGAGCGCTGAAGGGAGCATACATGCCTATATTATCCATTCCATTCAGGGGACGGTAGTCCAGTCCTGATCTTAGCTTTGCATTCTGGTACTTGTATTCCTGGATTGACGTCTCCCAAATGGAATGAATATTGTCGGCATATATGAGGGAGCACCCGGAAGAAGATTGCTGCCTGGATGAAGGAAGTGCCAGAGAAGAGTATTGGGTGGGAGGTTTCCTAGAAGAAGGTATTACAAGCCTAGAGACTTTGGAAAGAGAGATTGGGAACTTCTAATACATTGAAATTGTGAAGGGAGAGGCTACTAGGGAGCCCCAGAAGCACCTTTGAAGCCCTTGGGGGAGCTGGTGGAGCTAGCACCTAAGGCTTTGCACCGGCGACCCTGGGGAGGAGGAGAGAAACTTGGTCTGTGACAAGAGGGTGGCAGAATGCTTTGTGCCTGAAAAGAACCCTGAAAGAGGGGGTGGGGGTAGTCATTATTTCTTCAGTGACTGAGAAACCCATGGCCCAGGATAGACTTTAAGAGAATGCTGAGAAACCCAAGAAAGACCATAGTGAGTACTGAGAAATCCAAGGTCTGAGCAGGACTTGAAGTGAATGCTGAGAAACCCAAGATCTGGGGAACACTTAAAGTGAATGATGGGAAACACAGGGTCTGGGAAAGACTTGGTGTGAATGCTGAGGAGTCCAAGGTCTGGGCAGGACCTGAATTGAATTCTGAAAAACTCGAGGACTGTAAAAAGCTTGAAGTGAATGCTTACACATTCAAAGTCTTGGGAGGACATGAAGTGAATTCTGAGAGATCCCTGTTCGGGGAGACACCTGAAGTGAAGGCTGAAAGACCTGACATACTGGAGTGAGTTCTGTGAGATTTCCATGTATCAAGAGGGTATGGAGGAATTTCCCACAGGCTCATGAGTAGCACTGTGAGAACTTAACTGCAAGATGAAGAAACCAAATCTGAACTGAGTTTTGATCAGAGAATCCTGAGAAGCCTAAAACTTAGGGGACGTCTGGAGATGCACGGTGAACGCAGATAGACCTAACATGGGTCCAGACTGAATACTCCCAGGAAGAGCCTCCCCAAGAGAACTTTTGCTGTTGTTACATTAGCTTAGGGTTAGACATTTGAGATTAGGATCTATGAACTCTGTGTTGGCCACCCTTGGAACATTTGTTTTATAGCCTACGGTAGCCGGGAGGCCGACGAATGGTTAAGATTTGATGTTGCAGCTTTCTGTTGCCCATCTTGTTGGATATTACTTTTTTGAATATTGTGTCCCTGGGAAGGGCTGGTAAGAATAGGTTAAGAAATGTATGACTTGGACATCAACCTACAGAGATCTTGATCAGTTGGAGGGAGCCCCACGTTGAGCTGACCCACATTTAACACTGTTTCATTTAGAAAGTGCCTTATTGTTTCTTGTTGATTTTCCTAGGACCTGTAGTTCTCTGCTCCAATCTCTTCCCTAAAGAAACAGACAATAAAGTAGATCCTTCTGAAACTGAGCAGATGTCTGGCAGTCATGTCATTGCTCGGCTTTACCTGGCAGGGGTGCTGCACTAGGACACCCCATCAGGGATGGAAAACAAAGGGTGCATTCTGAGATGATTGACTATCAGTGTGTGCTCCTGTCCTCTCAATTCTGTCCTCTCAATAATGTTTTTCATTCTTGACCCTAGTGCTAGGGATTGCCCTGGGTATCAGTAATAGCCATGACAACTTGGCAGCATAGTCCTTCAGTGCCGCTAATCTGTCCCTGCATCCAGAAAGGTAAGGTTTTACTTGCACTAAGGTATAATCTTGGAGGATGTGCCATGTTGAAAGTGAAATCGTATTAATTGAGCAGTGAGCAGTCACGTGGGGGCCTGGCCACATACCCTTTATCCCCCATTGTATTAAGTCTCATCCAAGGATTCAAGTAGAGCCCACCCATGACAGAAGGAGTTGTATGTGTACGTGCTGCACTTGATAAGGCATAGCCTGCCAAAACACAGGAGAAAGCCTGTAGGGACAATGCCACATGGGCACTATTCTCCTGGAATGGCCTTTATTAGGTGGTGGAGGCCCGTTATAAGGTTAATTTGCTCCAGCTTTTCTCAAAACCTGAAGCCAGCCATTTACTTCTGGCTCCCCCAAAGTTCACTGGGGCCCAGATAAAAGATGTCACCCCGTTACAGAAGTTTATGTGAAGAGTGCTGGTAACCTGAAGGGCCCTAACTTGGGGAGATCCTGGAACCAACCAGCAGGGTAATTCATAGAATCCAGCGCACAAGTAGCGCACGCGGCTGGCGCACAGCGTGCGCCTGCGATAGTCTGCGCCAGGCACGTGCGCTAAAACTGATTTCCGCGCACAGCGTATTCATGGATTTCATGCTCCCAAACCAGCCGTGGCGCAGAGAATCGCAGCGAGCCTGCAGCAGCGCCAGTAACGCCCCCAAGAACGCCCTCGCACAAGGAAAAGCCATCAAAATCGCTAAATCATCGCTAAGGGCTGCGCTAACCCTGGACCACTTCACAGGGCAGGCAAACAAGGAAAGCAAAGCGGGCAATCTACAAATCAGGAGTACGCGGGAAGTTCTACACGCGACTAGGCAGGGAACGTGAATTACAGGGGTACGCGGGAATTATCACACGCGAACAGCCAGGGAACGCGTATTACAGGGGTACGCGTGAAGTAGAACACGCGATAGGCCAGGGAACGTGTATTACAGGGGTACGCGTGAAGTAGAACACGCGATAGGCCAGGGAACGTGTATTACAGGGGTACGCGGGAATTATCACACGCGAACAGCCAGGGTGCGTGTATTACAGGGGTAGCGGGAAGTTCAACACGCGATTGGCCAGGGTACATGTATTACAGGGGTACGCGTGAAGTAGAACACGCGATAGGCCAGGGAACGTGTATTACAGGGGTACGCGGGAATCATCACACGCGAACAGCCAGGGTGCGTGTATTACAGGGGTAGCGGGAAGTTCAACACGCGATTGGCCAGGGTACGTGTATTACAGGGGTACGCGTGAAGTAGAACACGCGATAGGCCAGGGAACGTGTATTACAGGGGTACGCGGGAATTATCACACGCGAACAGCCAGGGTGCGTGTATTACAGGGGTAGCGGGAAGTTCAACACGCGATTGGCCAGGGAACGTGTATTACAGGGGTACGCGTGAAGTAGAACACGCGATAGGCCAGGGAACGTGTATTACAGGGGTACGCGGGAATTATCACACGCGAATAGGCTGGGTGGGCCCTCACAGGTGTACCCTGTACACCCTCCACGGCCCCTGCAGGCAGCCCACAAAACAGGGGACTACCCTGCACACCTGATCATGTCCCCCTGCACCCCCATCCACCAGGGGCACCCTCCACCAGGCCCCCACCCATGTCTCCCACCACCCCCACCCCCCAGCAGTGCAGGGGCACCTGCCAGCAGGCCCCCACCCATGTCTCCCACCACCCCCACCCCCCATCCACCAGGGGCACCCTCCACCAGGCCCCCACCCATGTCTCCCACCACCCCCACCCACCAGCACTGTGGGGCACGTGGCCAGCAGGCAGTCAGGCAGCAGCAGATGGCAGGTGGGAGCGTGCTCAGGGCTCTGGGGGACTGTAATTTGGCCACCTGGCCAGGAGCGTGGTCTTTCGTGTTTGAACGCGTGGACAGCCTGATAGGGAGTGATTTTGCACGTGAAAATCCCACACTCAGCGAATCGCGCGAAAACCCGTCACCAGCATATGTGCGTCTATAGTTACCTGCACGTGCAGTGTCAAAGCGTGTGATTGGTGAAAATGGATCTACACGCAGGAGTGACAAAGCGTGTGATTGGTGAAAATGGATCTACACGCAGGAGTGACAAAGCGTGTGATTGGTGAAAATGGATCTACACGCAGGAGTGACAAAGCGTGTGATTGGTGAAAAGTGAGCTACACGCAGGAGTGTCAAAGCGTGTGATTGGTGAAAAAGGATCCACACGCAGAAGTGACAAAGCGTGTGATTGGTGAACATGGGCCAAGCACGTACACGCCGTAAGTGACGCTGTACGTGTGGGCCTGTATATAAGGTAGTGTAGAACACCATTCCCTTGTACGTGCTTTTCGTGGAGAGCGAGTGGGTGAATTCTGTACTTCTTGTCGTTTCACACGCGATTTACTTCACGGCGTTTCCAGTTCGTACTCCCTGTTACCTCTGACAGCTTTTTCTCTTTTTCCTCTTGTACTGGTTTACCTGGGCCTGTTCCCTCAAACAGTGTCCCCTTCTACTGTTGTCCTGTCTCCTCAGACAGCGTACACATCTTCTTTTGGCGGGGGTGTTGCCAACCAAACACGCTCATTTTTCACGCTCTTTTACCTGGCAGACGGTGAGTCACGCACGTATCTAACTTCTGTGCTTGCCCCGTGTGTAGCCTACCCCTTCAGAGGTCATTCTAGGCTGCGTGTGACACGCATACGTTCATTTAAGTGTTACTGGATGCCACAGCGTAGTGCAGGGTTTTCCATCAGCACACGTGGTCTAGGAGGGGTATTGTGCACGTTCCTTAACTTTTTTGGGGTGCCTGTGCGTTGCGTGACCCGTCATCTTTCCCCAGGGGTGTCATATAGCCTTGCCACTGCACTAGGGTACGAATACCATCTGGTACCCAACCCCTTTGACACCCAATTGCCCAGGACAATTGTGCACACCGACTCCCATACGCACAATAACATCAGTGCCATGGTTGGGAGGCGTGCAAGCCGTAAGGGTGGCAAAGGTGGCCGAGCCACACGTGGTGGCCGTGGAGGATCCACTAGGGGACGTGGTTGTGACTTGCAGGGTGCCCCTGTCCCCCCCAGTCTGGAGGACCAGTCAGGGACACCCATGCCCCCCCCCCCCAGTTGAGGGTCATGTGGCTGATACCAACCCCGATCAGCCCTTGTCGGACCAGCCCATTGTGGCACCAGACCTGTCCGAGGGTGATCCCATCGCTGACATCCAGGTCAGCAGGTCCACTGCACGTGCACCGGTGCACATTGGTGTCATCAGGGCACGCGCATCTATGCCAGATAGGTCATCTGCTGGCCCCCGTAGCCAGGGTGTGGCTCCATCCACCCCACCTCTCATACACCCTGCCAAGACTGTGTCGGTCCTAGTTCATGCACCTCAGATCAGGCCTGACCCCATCCCTCTACCCCCAATGCCTGCACCTACTCCCATGCTGAGTGTGCAATCCCACACACCCAGTACTGAGTCCACCATGGCTCCTGCCCCTAGTGTCCACAGCGGCGTAGGACACTCTGGATCCCCACCCCCTTCCAAGCGCAAGAGGAAGAGTGCACGTCCGGCACAGGCTGATGCCCCAGGCACGGCTGCACAGTCCGGCCCATCAAGGAAGCCAAGCTTCACAGACGCCGAACTGAATGCACTTGTTCAGTATGTGTCAGATCATGATAGGGAAATGGTCATCGTTGCAGGGTCCAAGACCACACATGCCAGACGCCAGGCCCACTGGCAGACCATTGCTGACAGAATAAGTGCCCTTGGAGTAGTGAGGCGCACAGCTAGTGATTGCCAGAAGCGCTGGAATGACCTTAAGCGCAGGGCAAAGGATAAGCTGGCCTCAAGTCATGCCGCAACCTTGGTGACTGGAGGTGGGTCCCCAGCGCAGGAAATAGAACTCACACCACACGAGTCCGTAGCTGGATCCTACGTCACCGAGGGACAACTCCAAGGTGTGGGAGATCTCCCTGATTACGAGGCATCATCCGGTGAGTGCACATGCATGTGTGTATTATCCATGTGCATGGTGTGTGTGTGAAGCATTCATGTTGGGTGCCTGTCAAGGGGGTGTGTGGCAGAGTTGATAGTGGCACCCATGTGCCTCATCCAGTATGTTCAGTGCAACACCATCTGCCCACAGCACTATCCCTACTGGCAACAGTGCACATATGGCCCTACACCATGGAAGTTGCCCTTGAATTGCCATTTTGTCACTACATTGTTGCTCATACTCCCCTGTCTATTCATCTGATGTCTTACATACCATTCCTATACTTTCCCCCAGCCATTCAAGTTTCATCTTCACATGCATGACATGCAATGATACCACATGCTAATGCGTCCTCTGTATATAAATGCCAACCAACATGCTGTCATACTGTGGATGTTGCCTTGACATCCACCTCCTACCTGTGTGCTTTGGTACCGTCTGGTTTCGAGCCCCATTCCCTCACACTCCATGCTGCTCTTCATGGTCTATCTTCCCTGACTTCTACAGTTCAGACCATCGTGCCCTACTCACGACACCTGCTTGCTAACAGTCAAATGAGGGCACCCTGCCCTCCAATGCGACCCACCCTATTGCTGACAAGTGCATCTGAGCCTACTCAAAGCTAACTCTCACTGACATCTGCTCATACATGCCTTTGCCTGTCCCATAGACCCTTCACATGGTCCCTGTCCTCTCTCCTTGCTCCTCTTCCACCATCAATGGTGGGACCCGTTGGGGTGTACTCCTGGCCTCCTTCCAATCCTCAGAGGCCACAATTGATGTGCATGGTAATGGGAGCATCTCAGTCCAAGGCCCTTAGGCCAACCTCATTCTCCTTGAGAAATGCTACCCACATCTCATCAACTTCCTTTCCTCTCCTGCTGTCCCCCCTCCTCTCTCCTCATCAATCCTGCACTGCCTCCCTGCACCCTCCCATGATCCTTCTCCGCCTCCCACTCCAACTCCTACACATGCTGCACCTCTGATCTCTAGCACTCCCCGTAAGTCCTACAAGGCTGTCAACCTCCTCCACAATTACACTCCTTTCACTGCGGCTGCATCAGGCATTCCTCCGATATCTGTCACTTACATGAGGTTATGCACCTTGACATCCTTGGTCTCATGGAAACATGTCTGACGGCCAGCTCTGTCTGCATCCTTCACACACTCCTACCTGATGTTCAGGAGACCCTCTCCTTGGCCCGCCACTACTGTGCAGGGGGGGTGTGCCCTTGGCTTCCCTGAGGGTATTCCTGCCACTGTCACTCCTACTTAGACCTACTCCACTCTGGAATGGCTTGTGTGACGTCTCTCTCTACCACACCTTGACATTCACAAACTGTGCGTACTGTGTCTGGGAAAACTGGTCAAATGTACTACTTCCTTTCTGAGTGTCCTCACCTCTCCTCCTCACTCATGTCCCCAGACACAGAAATCCTCTTCCTTGGGGCTGTACGCATCCACCTGCATGCTTGTTGACCCCCCCACGTGACCTTTCTGTGACCTCAGCAACTCCCTCTCACCCTCTAGACTCCCGTCTGTCCCTACTCATTCTGCAGGGCACACTCTTGATGCTCTGATCTCATCTGACTTTCCCCTCTCCGTCCATCTCTGCACTCCTCTCTCCTGGAGTGATCACATTCTCCTCTCCTCCCAGCTCACCCTCACCACCCCACAGGCAAAGCCACCCTCACCACTGTCACACACCTTCTTGGTATTCCAACCCATGAAGTGTGTGTCAGTCGAGGCTTATGCTGCCAAAATCTCCCCCCCATCCAGCTCCCCCTTAGGCTCACTCCCATCCTGACAGGGCCCACTCCATGCTCCACTCTATGTCAGGTACACTGGATGTCTTTGCCACGGTCATGACCACCTGTCTGAAGCCCCATGCCAATGCAGAGTCCTGGCATGACTCGTATCTTGTGAACCCAAACCACAGGTGCCGGGTGGCAGAGAGGGAATGTCCTGCATCATGCTCATCCTCTGGCAAACTGGCCTGCCACATGCTCCAAAGGCAATAGCGCCTCACCCTTTTCACCAAGATGAGATCCCCAATCCAAGGGCACATATCTGCGGCATGTGACAACTCTGCAGGACACATAGAAATCTGCAAGGACCTTGCCGAGCCAGATGCAGTGTGTACCTCCCCTGTCCCCTCCGAGCCCACAGCACTGCATGATTGTCTCTGTACCCCTATAGGCCACCCCCCCCAGCACTTGTCTGCGCCTAACACCATCTGCCCTTGACGTTAAGTCCTACTTACCTTGTACAGCACTTCCAGCCGCCACTTCCCCTTGCACTTCATTGTGCCACCCACCCCTGCACTTGCGTGACATGAATGACACCAGCACCAGTAGGATTGTTGACTGGCATCCCCTTCTGCCCCACCACCCCTCAGTGCTCCGCTGTACCTTCATACATTTCTGGACCGGTGCTTCACGAATGCTATATGATTCCTTTACAGGTGATGGGGAGGTGGAATCTCATTGTTTACTGCATTTTGTTGATGTAGACAAGGCACTGTGCATCGTGGCCAATTTGGACTAGCAGATCCATGTACAACATGTTAACTTATTGATGTGATGATGCAATGTCAGGACCAGAGTGGTTGAAATCCAAAAAAGTAGCCCTCCTCTCCCTCTTCACTTGGTGGCTATGTCACATGCCATGTGTGTGATGGCATGTGCCTTTGACATGGCAATCACCGGCCAATGTGTGATGGCAGTGCTAGGCAGCATGGTGAGCAGGCGTTGCTCTCCAATCTGTACATTGTATGCCCTGAGCCTCCCCTACAGACCCAGTGATGGTGAATGCATAGGAGGTCTCCCAGTCATGTGGGACATGTGTCGTAGAACTACTGCCTCTGTTGTTCATCAGCCCTTGTTGCATGCCATGGTGCTAATGCCTGTTTCCATTTTTCTCTTTCATGTCTTTGCAGGGGACGAAGCACTTGTTGATGCTGGGGATGTGGTGGTTGAGCCGTCCCAGGAGGGCAACCCGGGCCGACCTTCCACAAGTGAGGGACGTGGTGTGTTTGTGGGTGAAAACCCACAAGTGCTGCAGGTCGTGCTGTCGAGGGGTGTCTCTGGGGGTTCCTCCCCCGAGCAGTATTCAGGTGTAGACTCGGAGGATGACACCTATGTGCAGTCGCAGGTGAGTGTTCTTGGGAGAGAATCTCCTCTGTCCGACCCACCTGCAGCCGGGCCATTGCCCTCAATGGGGATGTCAGTGTCGGCAGCTCAGCCTCCGGTGGTTACGGATGCAGGGCCACACCACACAATCTCTGATCCTGTTCCTGGGGCTGCAGATCAGAGAGGGAATGCAGTCCTGCAGCCTGAGGCCTTGCCGGCACAGCAAGGCGCAGTCCGCCTTGCCCCAGGCAGGTGTGGTGCCCGTCAACGTGGTGGCCGTATGCCACCTGGCAATACCGCTTGGGAGCAATCCATCTACGGTATGGCCACCCAACAGGCAGCATCATCCGAGATGATTGCACAGGCCATGGATAGGGTGGCCACTTCCATTGTCCCCCCAGAAAGGCTGATGGAGCGACTGGAGCAGGCTACAGAGTCCATCTGCCAGGCACACAGGGAGGACATGTTGGCGTCCAACATGGACAGGCGGGCGGCACTGGCGACTCTGCGGGAATCACTTTCCATGGAGTCCCAGCGCCACAGGGAAGGCCTGAGGGAAGAATTCCATCACCTCAGGTCGACCCTGTTAGAGCTTGAGGCTTCATCCCATAGAAGGACAGAGGAGCAGCTGGAGCGTCTGACACGGACGCTCTCGGCCGAGATGCAGGCAACTCGTGCGGAGGTCAGGTCATTCCGGAAGTTACTGCATGGGGACCTCCGCATGATTATAACCCAGAACCAGAACTACCAGACCCGCCTGCTTGCAGCCATGGAGGAGCAAACTCGTGCTTTGCGTGGGCTGCCTCCCATTGTCACACCATCTTCTGAGGCAGCTCCCCCACCTCCTGAGTCAGCTGCAGGGTCTGGCCAGAGCGATAGCGACTCATCTCCCACAACAGAGTAGCCGTGTGGGCCACGAGCCTATGGGGTGTTTTAGTTTCCCATGATCCACACAGGTGGATTGTGGCGTGCATCCTGTCCTCGGACCTCATAGGTGGCCCCCCCCCCCGCCGGCCCTTTCATGGCCATTTTTTCTCAATTTTTTTTTCTATTTCAAGAGTGTTGCCTTGTGTGGGTACCTGGGCATACACTGTATTGTGGCTGGGCACATGCAGGCTTGTCCTGAGTTTGGTTTCGATGCTTGGGTACCAGACATCCACACCCCTCCTGCTTCCGTTTCCATGGGCTTGCAAAGGGTGTGCCCAAGTGACAGCAAATTACACGGTGACATTGGACTCCCATGAGCTGTTGGCCAGTCCATAGTCAATACTGTGTAGACATTCATAGTGTACATTGTTGTTGCACCTAACTATGCATGATGGTTTGATATGTGCCTCTACTTACATATGTTGCTCATGTTTTGCAGGTATTTCACACAGTTATTCACACGGGCATACTCTCTGGAGTCAGACTACATGTCGGTAGATGTGCACTGACACTTTTGCGTGGCGCCATCACTGTACATCTGGACGGTGAGGACATACCAGCAGAATCAGGTAATGAGACTACCATTGATTACATGCATTGTGTCTTGTTTGGGTGGGCTTCAGGGTGGGTTGGTGTGTAATTTGATTGAAATTACTCTTACACAGGTGTGTAGTAGTGGCTCCAGCGCGGTTAGCTGTTCAAGTGCGGCTATGTTCCATTTGGGGCACTGCTATTTGTGACACCGGTGTCATGTTGTGATGGCCAGTTTGTTTGCTCTCACATACCATGACATGGTGTCCTCAGTGGCGGGACTGTGAAGGGAATGGGTGACATGGCAATGTTGTCATGTAGTGAATCGCCTGTGGCAATGCATATTTGATTGATGGAGTTGTGTCTTTTCGTTGTGATGCATTGCTGGTGTATGTGTAGGTAGGGGTGCACACATAGTGACACTTCCATGTTAACAATCTCAGGCTGATGTGTATCTGACAGTTTATTGTCAAGTAATTTTGTGACATTGCCAGGTAGTGTCATCATTGATTGTCAGATGGTATGTGCCAGAGCAGTGTGCACTAGCCAGCACTGTGATTCCTAGGTGAAGAAGTTGGCCACCAGTTGCGTACGGGCTGCCTCCCCCGTGCCCTTTCCCCTCCCATGCGCAGCGGGCGTGCATGTGGTTGTGGATGTGGGGGCACCACCATGTCCACGGGCAGGCCCCGGCGTGTTGCAACGTTGTGCAGGACACATGCTGCCACTATGATCCTGCACACTATTCGGGGAGCATATAACAGCTGCCCGCCAGAACGGTCAAGGGAGCGAAAGCGTGACTTCAGCACTCCGAATGTGCGCTCCACTATGCCCCGTGTTGCAATGTGGGCTGTGTTGTACCTTACCTCGGGTGGCGTGGTGGGGTTCCGGATTGGGGTCATCATGTGGGGGCTGATAGGGTAGGCACTGTCCCCTGCGGAGGTGGTGATGGGTATCATTAGTGGTGTTGTGTCATGACCCAGTATCTGACATGCATGCATGTGCAGTGGCATTCATGCTCACCAAGCAGCCATGTATCTCCATGCTGGCCAGCCTCTAGGTCCCGGCATAGGGTAGACATTCTGTAGATGAAGCTGTCGTGGGTGGACCCGGGATAGTTGGCATATACTGATGTGATTATTCCCTTGGCATTGCATACAACTTGCACGTTGATGGAATGCCAGTGCTTGCGGTTTCTATAGATGTGCTCTGTTGCCCTGGGTGGACGTAGAGCCACATGTGTGCAGTCAATTGCACCAAGCACTTTGGGGAATTGAGCCACACCATAGAATTCCTGGATGCACGTCCGCCTTTCTGCATGAGTCCTGGGGAGATATATGTGCCTGCGGACTGATGGCCGTGCAGTGATGATGTTCAAGACCTGGTGTAGGCAGCGTGACTGCGTGGCCTGTGACACACCACCCACTATGGCACTTGTCCGCTGAAAGGATCCAGTGGCCAAGAAGTGCAGTACATTCAGGACCTTCTGCAGGGGGCTGAGTGCTTGGGAGCACAGGGTGGGTGATGTGAGGTCATCCTCCCACTCACTGACCAGGTCCAGTATGATGTGTGCTGGAAACCTGTACCTCCCATACACCTGGTCATCAGGCATCCCGAATAGGCTGGTTCTGGGTGTGAATATTCTGGCCCTGACTCTCCTCCTCCTCCTCCTTTGGTAGCCCACTGCCACTGCTGCTAGGAACGGTATGTTCATCCTGGCATCTGGCTTGTTTATTGATAAGTGCGCAAATTAATGCCTTGCGTGTGTTCTAGGTGAGCGTGTGACCCTCGCACCCCTGGAATCTAGTTCCCACTCCAATAGCGTGTGGAAATTCCCACGCAGCAGGCATACAGGTGCGCTGACGTACTTGCGTGTGTAAGTGCCCGCGCACCCCTGAAATACACGTACATAGGCCAATGGCGTGTACGCGCACTTTTGGCCAATTACACGCGATGAAATACACGTACATAGGCCAATCGCGTGTACGCGCACTTTTGGCCAATTACACGCGATGTAATACACGTACATAGGCCAATCGCATGTACGCGCACTTTTGGCCAATTACACGCGATGTAATACACGTACATAGGCCAATCGCGTGTACGCGCACTTTTGGCCAATTACACGCGATGACACTCTGACGTGCAGTATTTCCACGTGTGCTCCGTCATCACGTGCTGAGTGGGGAACGCCCGTGCGGATCACGTCAGACGCGCTTACGCGGTGAGGGACTCTGGTCCAATAGAATCGCGTATGTGTGCTGACGCACTTACGCGCTAAGGGCCTTTCCTCGGATTTCACGCTGACGTGCAGGAATTTCACGTGCCAAATCACTCCGTATCAAGCTGGCCACCCGAAAACACACGGAACACCACGCTCCTGCCCAGAAGGCCGAGTTACTGCCCCCCCAGTGCCCTGAGCAGCCTCCCACGTGCTATCTGCTGCTGCCTGCCTGCCTGCCTGCCTGCTGCCACCGTGCCCTGCCATTTGGTGCCTGCACATCAGCCATCTGCAGGGGTCCAGTTGCTGTGTCCACCCCTGCTGGAACTGAAGACTCCCAACTGGGATTACATCGCTCCACAGCCCAGCCCCAGGACCCAGTTGCCCACCCACACCTGCCTCTGGGGTTGCCATGTCGGGCACTTCGACATCTGGCACCAGTGGCAACCCCAGGCCAGAGGGGCAGAGGGGCACCAGCTTCACTGCCACCGAAGTTGGTGTCCTGGTGGAGCATGTCCTGGGGCAGTATGATGCCCTCTTTGGATCGTCCCGCGCCAGCAAGGAAGGACGGGAGAGGATCTGGGCCGACTGTGTGGTTGCCATCAACGCGGAGGGGGTGGCAACCCGCAACGTCCAGAAGATCAAGAAGCGCTGGGAGGACTTGAGGTCCAGGACCCTTGTGAAGGCCCGGCGCCTCGTGGAGGGGGGCCGGGGCCGCATGAGTTCCATCCAGAAGAGGGTCCTGGAACGCGTACGCCCAGCGCTCCACGCCCAGGTCCTTGAGAGGGAGGCCCGTCTGGAGTTGAGCGGTAAGTGTGCAAGCATTACTGTGTGAGACAGGGCATGTTGCGGTGTGCTGGTTCTATGATACTTGCCTGTATGTGTGCCATGGGCCATGTATGCATGTATGTGTGCAGGGACATCATGGTAATGCATGTGCGACCAGTGATGTGTGACCCACATGGTTGTTGCATGTGTTGAAATGCGGCATGGGGAGCCCTATGCAGATTTAGGACATGAGAGCATGCCAGTCTCTGTACCTGGACATGGATGGGGGTGAAGGATGGGTGCTGATGCCAGGTACATATATGGTAGCCATGTCTGTGTGCCTGACCTGCGTGTCTGTGACTTGTGCATGCCATGGATGCATGACACATGTGTGTGACAATGCACAGATTCAGTGACGCACCCAACTTACCCTTGTTTCGCCTGTGTTCGTTGTGTTTGGGGCCAGATGGATGTGACTGAGGTGAAGTGTGTGCATGTGATATGCATGAGCCATGATTCATGTGAGTTACATATCATTGAATGTTTCAAGAGTCAATTGGACATGCATGGAAATGTGCATGGCATGCACCATGCCTGTTACTGTGTGTGTTTTGCCTGGACTGACCCATGTGTTGTGGAGGGACATGATGGAAGTGTACTTTGACAGGGGTGCTCATCTGCTATTGCTTCCTGTCTAGGGGACTATTTTACAGTAGCCTGATGCTTGTGTCCTTTGTCTCCCTCTACGCAGCGGCTAGTGAAGAAGAGGGCGGAGACGGCGCTGTGGAGCAAGGCGGCGGGGATGCCCCCACGGCTGCAGCGGAAGGGGTGGGTGAGCCCCCACAGGGGCCTGCTACGGCGGGAGACGGTGAGGAGCCATCCAGGTTGGTGGTTTGCACAGAGGAGGAGGAGGCCGACACTGGTGCACACATGGGGCCTGGTGGGAGCATCCCTGCTGGTGCAAGTGGTGCAGTCCAGGGCCAGGGGCAGGAGGCAGCACAGGTCACCGTGGAGGTGCCTGTGCATGTCGCTGTCCCTGACCCTGTGAGTGCACCACCATGCACCAGCAGGGATGCCCCGTCCCAGGCCCGTCCGCAGGTAGTGGGGATGTCCATGTCAACTGACTCCCCTCCACCTGCGGCCGTGGGAACCCCTGGCCGCGTGGAGCAGGTCCTGATTGGGGTCGCGATGCGCACGGCTGTGATTCGTGATGACGTGCGTGCTTCCCGGGAGGAGCACGCACGTCATCACGAAGTGCACCGTGCCGACGTGGCCCAATTGGGATCGGCCATGTTCGGGGGGTTCCTGCATGTGTTGGCCAATCTGACGGCCCTCTCCTCCTCTGTGCAGGCTATCCACCGGTCGTTCTCCTTGCCGTCTTCCGGCCCAGATGCCACCATGGCCCCCTGTGGACCTGCCCCGACCAATGCAGCCAGCTCGGTGGGGATCCCATCCCTGCCACAGTTGGGAGTCGGAGGTCCAGCAGGGGTGGACGACACAGCAAGTGGACCCCAGCAGATGGAAGATGTGCCGGCATCATCGGGCAGGGCACGTGCACGACGGCGTCGGTGGTTACCATCAGCCTGGATGCCGTCGTGCTGGCAGAGGCAGTGGCGTCGGAGGCAGCAGCGGGCTCGACGTGGGAGGCATCATGGCTCAGGGCCATCAAGATCAGAGGGGCAGGCATCGGCCGGAGGGCAGGGCAACCCTGGCATGGCGGTGTGTTCCGTGTGGGAGGAGTTTGGCCAGCGGATAGGTGCGGAGCGGCAGCGGGCGGAAGAGGAGCGGCTCGCCATGGCCAGGGCGGAGATCTCCATGCGTCGGGCATTGAGGCGGGCTGAGTGCCTCGAGGAGGCTCGCAGGGATTTTGGTGAGCACATGGGGTTGTCCCTGCGAGACCTCGGGGCCAGGACAGAGTCCCGCCTCCAGGACATTGACATGGAGTTCGAGGATGCCCTGGCCAGCATCACCAAGTGAGCCGCAGGACTAGCCCGCTGCCTTTGTATATAGTTTTTTAGTTAGTTAGTGCTAGGTTTCCTTTATTTATTTTTATTATTTTGGACCGCTCGGACAATGGCCACTTTTTTGTACATTTTTTTTTATTAGTTAGTATTAGGTTTCATTTGTGGTGTTGGGCTCATGGACCCTGGAACATTCCTGTATATATTGTTATTTTTTGGGAGATACATTTTTTTATTTTCTTATTGTTTACACCATGACGTAATGGTTTTTCTTTGATTTCCTACTACATGGTTTTGCTTTGGACAAATTCTATTGATTTTTTAATCCTTTGTTTTTTGGTTTATCATTTTTGTTCTCGGACATGGACCTTTTATTTACTTTGCCACATAGTTGTATGTTTTATTGGTTTACTTAATTTTTTGTTTTTAATACATTTTTATATTATCTTACACTTGTGTTATTTTCTCTTTGGTTTGTTACATGTCATGATATGGGTTTTGACATTCACTTGCACCCATTGTGTATGTGTGTGTGACGGACATGTGTTCTTTTGCATACTTGCCTTTGGGGTTGTGTCATGTGATTGCATTCACTATGTGGGTGCATGCAATCCTTGCCTGGGTGTTTGTGCTGGGTATGCTGGCCATTACTGCCATGATTGTGTATCGTCAGGACCTGGGGCCAGGGGGACATGGGTGGGGGCCTGCTGGCAGGTTCCCCACAGTGCTGGGGGTGGTGGGAGACATGGGTGGGGGCCTGGTGGAGGGTGCCCCTGTGGGGTGGGGGGTGGGGGTGGTGGGAGACATGGGTGGGGGCCTGCTGGCAGGTTCCCCACAGTGCTGGGGGTGGGGGTGGTGGGAGACATGGGTGGGGGCCTGGTGGAGGGTGTCCCTGGTGGATGGGGGGTGGGGGTGGTGGGAGACATGGGTTGGACATGGGTGGGGGCCTGCTGGCAGGTTCCCCACAGTGCTGGGGGTGGGGGTGGTGGGAGACATGGGTGGGGGCCTGGTGGAGGGTGTCCCTGGTGGATGGGGGGTGGGGGTGGTGGGAGACATGGGTTGGACATGGGTGGGGGCCTGCTGGCAGGTTCCCCACAGTGCTGGGGGTGGGGGTGGTGGGAGACATGGGTGGGGGCCTGCTGGCAGGTTCCCCACAGTGCTGGGGGGTGGGGGTGGTGGGAGACATGGGTGGGGGCCTGGTGGAGGGTGTCCCTGGTGGATGGGGGGTGGGGGTGGTGGGAGACATGGTGGGGGCCTGGTGGAGGGTGCCCCTGGTGGATGGGGGGTGGGGGAGGTGGGAGACATGGGTGGGGGCCTGGTGGAGGGTGTCCCTGGTGGATGGGGGGTGGGGGTGGCGGGAGACATGGGTTGGACATGGGTGGGGGCCTGCTGGCAGGTTCCCCACAGTGCTGGGGGTGGGGGTGGTGGGAGACATGGGTGGGGGCCTGCTGGCAGGTTCCCCACAGTGCTGGGGGGTGGGGGTGGTGGGAGACATGGGTGGGGGCCTGGTGGAGGGTGTCCCTGGTGGATGGGGGGTGGGGGTGGTGGGAGACATGGGTGGGGGCCTGGTGGAGGGTGTCCCTGGTGGATGGGGGGTGGGGGTGGTGGGAGACATGGGTGGGGGCCTGGTGGAGGGTGCCCCTGTGGGGTGGGGGGTGGGGGTGGTGGGAGACATGGGTGGGGGCCTGGTGGAGGGTGTCCCTGGTGGATGGGGGGTGGGGGTGGTGGGAGACATGGGTTGGACATGGGTGGGGGCCTGCTGGCAGGTTCCCCACAGTGCTGGGGGTGGGGGTGGTGGGAGACATGGGTGGGGGCCTGGTGGAGGGTGTCCCTGGTGGATGGGGGGTGGGGGTGGTGGGAGACATGGGTGGGGGCCTGGTGGAGGGTGTCCCTGGGGGGTGGGGGGTGGGGGTGGTGGGAGACATGGGTGGGGGCCTGGTGGAGGGTGTCCCTGGTGGATGGGGGGTGGGGGTGGTGGGAGACATGGGTGGGGGCCTGGTGGAGGGTGTCCCTGGTGGATGGGGGGTGGGGGTGGTGGGAGACATGAGCAGGTGTGCAGGGTAGTTCCCTGTGGTGTGTGCTGCCTGCAGGGGCCGTGGAGGGTGTACAGGTAATGCCTGGGAGCACACAGCCAATTCGCGTGTGGAACTTCCCGCGCACCCCTGAAATCCACGTACCCGGCCATATCGCGTGTGGAACTTCCCGCGCACCCATGAAATCCACGTACCCTGACTATTCGCGTGTGGAACTTCCCGCGCACCCCTGAAATCCACGTACCCTGACTATTCGCGTGTGGAACTTCCCGCGCACCCCTGAAATCCACGTAGCCGGCCATATCGCGTGTGGAACTTCCCGCGCACCCCTGCAATCCACGTACCCTGCCATATCGCGTGTGGAACTTCCCGCGCACCCCTGAAATCCACGTACCCGGCCATATCGCGTGTGGAACTTCCCGCGCACCCCTGAAATCCACGTAGCCGGCCATATCGCGTGCGGAACTTCCCGCGCACCCCTGAAATCCACGTAGCCGGCCATATCGTGTGTGGAACTTCCCGCGCACCCCTGAAATCCACGTACCCTGCCATATCGCGTGTGGAACTTCCCGCGCACCCCTGAAATCCACGTACCCGGCCATATCGCGTGTGGAACTTCCCGCGCACCCCTGATATCCACGTACCCTGACTAATCGCGTGTGGAACTTCCCACGCACCCCTGAAATCCACGTACCCGGCCATATCGCGTGTGGAACTTCCCGCGCACCCCTGCAATCCACGTACCCTGACTAATCGCGTGTGGAACTTCCCGCGCACCCCTGAAATCCACGTACCCGGCCATATCGCGTGTGGAACTTCCCGCGCACCCCTGCAATCCACGTACCCTGACTAATCGCGTGTGGAACTTCCCGCGCCCCCCTGAAATCCACGTACCCGGCCATATCGCGTGTGCAACTTCCCGCGCACCCCTGCAATCCACGTACCCTGACTAATCGCGTGTGGAACTTCCCGCGCACCCCTGAAATCCACGTACCCGGCCATATCGCGTGTGCAACTTCCCGCGCACCCCTGCAATCCACGTACCCTGACTAATCGCGCGTGGAACTTCCCGCGCACCCCTGAAATCCACGTACCCGGCCATATCGCGTGTGCAACTTCCCGCGCACCCCGGTATACACGCACACGTTTATTTTTTCTCTCAGCGCGTGTCTGTGTTTGTGGGTACCCCTTTGTACGTCATTTGTCCTGGAGGGCCACAGTATTGGACATTGATCATGTCTGTATATAGGTGCTATTTGTTGGCGCACCTTTTAGCGCACATTTCTTGCAGGCGCAGAGACGCTACCGCCTGCTTTCTTGTGGCGGTCGTGTTTGTGCCTGTTTGTGCCTGTGCGCTGCTTTGAGCGTGCGCTTTTTTGCCCTATTCTATTCCATGAATACGTGTTGTATGCGAGCGTGTGGGCGTTCCGCGCACTTGCCTCCTAAACTTTCCCCGTGCCGCCCACATTCTTCCCCATTCCGAGTGTTGTGCCCCATTTTATTCCCCATTCCGAGTGTCCCGCCCTGTGTTCCGCCTACTTTAGAGCTGTGCGCTGCGCTCGGAGTGATAGCGCAGTGGCCGTGGCGCACGACGTTGGTTGACCTGTGCGCCGGCCTGCGCCGCGCGCTTTTTCAGCGCACGTCCTCTGCTTTTCTTGCGCACGGACTTCCATGAATCGACGTGCGCTGGTTTCCCTGCGCTTTTCGCTAATTTTCGGCGCAGCGCACGTATTGGCCCCTCTGCGCCGGGATTTTCGGCGCACATTTATTCCATGAATCGGCCTGCAGGTTTCTTACTGGCAAATACATCCATGAAATTAGAGCTCAAATGAAAAAAGGGGAACCTGATCAATGTTCTGGAGTTCGAAACAAGAGTGCAGAAGGGATAGCTACTGTGCAAGCCTCTGCAATGGGGATGCCTGGAAAAGGGGGAGAAGTGGACTGGGGGAACAGGGAACCTCGGTGAACAATCAGTAATACAATGGGCGATAAAGAACCAATGCAAAATAACTGTAGCAAATGAAACACATACAAGTTAATGGGAGACCTAATGCACATGCAAGAATGACTGCAGACCCAAGGCAATGATTACTGATACCAGGGATGCAGGCAAGAATGTGGATTTTAGTTAGAAAAATAATTGGAAGAATATAATGCAAGGTAAACGCAAATATTATATAGAATGGCAGAATAACACGCAAGGTAAATACAAATAACAAACAACAAGGCAGAATAATATGTTGAGGTAATTGTAAATGATATACAGCAAGGTAGAATAACAGCAGTTTACCTGATATGGGCGAGATGATACGAAAGTAGTATTTACACAGTTCAATATGGAAAACTTTAAACCAGGTTGAATAATTCGCAGGTGGAATTAATGCAGACATTTTAAAAATATGGATGGAATATTCTGTACACAGAGGCAACAGAAACTGTTCAAATGAAATACTGTATTATTTTCCTACAACTTGAATATTGATATTCGGCAACTGGGGATTCTTTGCAATAACTTCACTTCATTACAGTGCCTTTTAGAGGCATATGGGGTTATTTTCACAGTACTTTACGAGGGAAATATTTACTGGTCCAAATACTAACGTGCCCTGGGGCAAGTTTAGCCAAGGATTAACTTAGGGGGTGTAGGGTAGACGGAAGCAGAACTGTACTACAGATCCTTCCTTTAGAGCGGGAAAGGAACTTACCGGGACCACAGATTGTGAGACCATTTCTTTCTCCTTGGGTATTCAGGCACTGCAGTCGGCAAAGGGCAGCCTCGGGAAATGTTCTTCTCCTTAGACTTGCCAGGGCTGGAGGGTCAGGGTTCACAGATCTAGCAGCTGTACTGGCAGTGTCACAGATCTTCTCCACTCCTATCTGGTTCTCAGGCTTGGGAGCTTGAGCAACTCTCCCACAGTCCAAGGTGGGCTGAAGCGCAGCAGGGGACACAAGTACCTCAGCGGAGTCCACACAACAGCAATGAAGTCTGAGTGTAAGATAGGACCGGTCATAAGGCCAAAATACCCAGCAGCAAGACCTCGGGGCAAGGTCTAGCTCGGAGCACAGCTGGATGCAGGACCAGACTCCCTACACTCGAGTCTGCAAAACCCAAGGTGATGAAGCAACATGCTCCTATGGAAGGTGCAAGATAGGTGTGCCAAACCAGAGCCTGGCTCAGCCTTTGAACGGTTCGGTAACATACCAAGGACAGGAGTGGGGGGTGTCAGGAAGGGTGTACGAAGTCCCAAAACATTAGTGAGGGTGTAATAACTATACATTATTGACACAAAGAAAGCTCATGAAGGGAACGCTGGGGAAAAAACAGTGGAACTGGGATTCAAATGATGTAAATTCGAACATGGGGAACATAGTCGCACAATGTTTTATAGAAAATAAAGTGAAATAATGAATTAAAAGATCCACAAATGACAAGTGCATCTCCAGGTCAGTATCAGATCAAAGGGGGGGCGGTATCCTTTTCTTCCAGAGTCCAGGAAGTCTCCAAAATAACTCAATGTTAAACATACGAGAACAACAGGCGTCATCAAGAAAGATTTGCAACACGAGGGTTCCATGCGAGCTGACAAACAAGTGAACACAGGGCAAAGGTGGGGGCTGGGGAGAATGTGTAGCTCTGGGGGCTTTCATTTGATATGATAACTAAGCAAACACTGGCAAGGGGGAGGCAAATAAGCTTGATGTCTCCAGTGTTCAGCTAAAACTTCCACCTCTGCTGAGTAATTGCCCACTGGAAAACATTGCACTCCATTCAAAGGCTTGGCTGTCCATATGGTTCAGTGTACATTGTAAGTACACTATTGCGCATCACTCTTCTAATGTGAAACACAGCTATTACTTCCCCCTATAAATGGTTCTTAGGGCAGGCGTTGTCTGACTGCCGTTTTAGACTATCCAAACTGGCACACAACTGTATGACCAGCCTGTCAGGGACTCGATGGGCGAGGGCTGCAGAGCACTGCCTCTGTGTTGCAGGTTTAATGTCTGTACCACTTGTATTTTGCAGGGGGCTACACACTTCCCCACTTCAAAAATCCTTGGCCCCAAGGATTAACCTTTTTGTGTAAGAATACTTGTTACAATTCTGACTGATGGGATTAGCCACACTTGGTCGTTAAACAAAGGCATGTTCCACAAGGAAAACATAATAAAGTGTGTTGGAGTTTGACGACCCTACACGATCCATACATAAATCCTCCTACCCTCCTTCATTTAGGTGAAAGAACATGGACACACAAATGACAGGTCTTACTGACAGCAGTAACATCTCATGACCAGACATTAGACGTGTGCGTGTCCTGTCCCTCATTCTTCCCCTTAACCTCTCCAACTTCGCCTAATGGCTGTCTCTTCTCACACAGGCAGCACAGTGATGTCTCGAGTAACCTGCAATGGGGGCGACACTGAGCACTTCCTGGAGTCCTTTAAACATGTGTTTGGGAAGAAGGCCTTCCGCCCCGTGCATGACTTGAACCAGCCCACCGTGGTCAACATCTCGATCACTCTCTACGCCATCCTTGGAGTGGTGAGTCTCCCATAAAATATTAGGAAGCATATACTCACTAAGAGTCCTGTGGATTATTTTATACTTGTTTATCCTCCTAAGGAATGGTACTTGCCATCCCAACTGAGTATCCTCACAGGCAGGACAGGCCATTTCTGTGGGGGCTTGTCACCTCTACAGTGTGAGTTTAGGGATGAGGTGTGTCCGCTTTGTGGGAATACTCAAGGATAGGTCGCCAGAAAGCGCCCTCAGAGGTGAGATCAGTCAGCTCCGTGATACATCCTCTGGGCTGTGATGTGCAGTCCCAAGCTGAGTATCCTCAGAGCTTTGACATACCGCCTCAGTGGAAAATCCTCATGGCTTGGAGTTGCTGGCCACATAAAGCACATGTAGACCTACAGGGCATCAGGGGGCATGGCATCTGCTACATTCTCATGTTTGGGTTGTGCAGTCCACTGGGATACCCTTAGGGGGGCACATGTCAGTCCAGCATGGAAGTCTCAGGTGGTGGGACATGTCAGCACTGTGCGTCATTCACAATAGTGGAATTAACATGCATTATTGATCTTTCTTGTGACTGAGCCATGCAAGCACAATAAGCCATCCACAGGGTGGAAGATACCAGCATGCATGGTGAAGCATCATTAGGTGTGTAAAATGCATGCACACTTGGTCATGAACAGTGGTGGGAATGGGCAAGCACTGTGGGGGTATATTTAAGGGTGTGATGGGCTGGCACAGTAAGCCATCCACAGAGGTGTGATGGGCTGGTACTGCAGGAATACTTTAGGCTTGTGCTTTGCAGGCAATGTGGCTTTTCCACACGAGTGGGATTGGACAGTGTTTCGGGGCCTCCTTAGGGGTTTGATGTGCTGGCAATGTGAGCCATCCACAGAAGTGAGGGATGCTTGGATCATGCTGCATCCCAAGGGGTGTAACATGGTGGCACGGTGGCTTATGCTTAGGGTAGGGACTTGCTGTTTCAATCCTGCCCTCTCAGCTTCGGAAGGACATATAGGGTCTTTTTGATCAGCTGGTTATGTTTTGGAGCTCCTGGGGTGTCCTGGCACTGATCTACAAACCTCCAGGATGAATTCTGGAATCAAACCACTTCCCAAATCTAGTGTGGGATCTTATAGAGCCAGAACAGTGGATTGTGGTCAGTGTTGTCACTTCTACTTTGTAACCATGCATCATCTACATTTCCCAGCGCAGTCCTTGGTTCTGACTTCAGTCTGTTATGCTTCTGTATTGTGCAAGACTTCTGGTACTTATTAAGCCCCCCCCCCCCCCCCCCCACCAGCCCGATGACTTACACCACCGAACTCCAGTTCTTGATCTGTTTCAGCATAGCAGCCTTGCCTTACTTCACACCATGCGAAGACAACGTTCATGAGGGGGCATCCTAAGTGCTTGTAGCTGGGTCAACAACAAGTTGCACGCTCTGGTAAGCCTGGCTTTTCAACGTAGACTTCTGGCTTTGGAGTGGAGTGTTCTAACAACTGCCTTCCTCCCGCACCTTTGAACCAGACCTAGTGCTGACCTTTTGGTTGTTGGTTTGCTTGTTGCAGTTGTTCCTGATACGGAGTGCATCTGCAGTACATGCTTTCCAGCCTGAAGGCTGGCTTGCAGTCTCCCTCCTTCCAGCACGAATCCGTCCTTCCAGCTTGAAGTCTGCCTTGCAGAATCCCTCCTTGCAGCCTGAAGGTTGGCTTGCAGACTCCCTCCTTGCAGCTTGAAGCCTGGCTTGAACACTCCCTCCTTTCTTCCAGCTTGACTTGACGTCTGCCTGTCAGATGCTGCCTTGCAGACTCCCCCTTCCAGCTTGAAGCCTGGCTTGCAGACTCCTTCCCTCCTTCCAGCTTGAAGACTGGCTTGCAGTCTCCTTCCCTCCTTCCAGCCTCAAGACTGCCTTGCAGACTCCCTCCTTCCATCTTGAAGCCTGGCTTGCAGACTCCTTCCCTCCTTCCAACTTGAAGACTGGCTTGCAGACTCCCTCCCTCCTTCCAGCCTGAAGTCTGCCTTGCAGACTCCCTCCTTCTAGCTTGAAGCCTGGGCTGCAGACTCCCTCCCTCATTCCAGTCTAAAGTCTGCCTTGCCGACTACCTCCTTCCAGCCTCAAGGCTGCCTTGCAGACTCCATCCTTAAAACTTGAAGCCTGGCTTGCAGACTCCCTCCTTCCAGCTTGAATCCTGGATTGCAGACTCCCTCCTTTGAGCCTGAAGGCTGCCTTGCAGACTCCCTCCTTCGAGTTGAGACCTGCCTTGCCGACTCCCTCCTTCCAGCCTCAAGGCTGCCTTGCAGACTCCCTCCTTAAAGCTTGAAGCCTGGCTTGCAGACTCCCTCCTTATTGCCTGAGACCTGCCTTGCAGACTCCCTCCTTCCCGATAGAAGCCTGGCTTGCAGACTCTCTCCCTTCTTCCAGCCTGAAGTCTGCCTGGCAGATTCCCACTTTCCAGCCTGCAGGCTCCCTTGCAGACTCCCTCCTTCAAGTTTGAAGGATGGCTTGCAGACCCCCTCCATCCAGCTTGAAGCATGTAGGTGGGTGATTTTTCTTTGAAGGAGAGAGGAGAGACCAAGTGAGGGTCTCATGGTTCCGGATACCGATTGAGACAGACTGTGTTAAAAGTACTAAGATCGTGTGCTGAATACTGATAATACGTGAGCCCTTAATGTTTTGATCTTGACAAACCATCGTTTATTTTTTTAAATAAAAAATGGGGAAAGTGTTCTTACTACTGTGTGGCCTTCATTACGCAATATGTCAACAATCTCTCCCTCTCCACCTGCATTTTGTGTTCCTCCCAAATATTTAGGGGTTCTAACATTTCAATAATCATTCCGACTGACATCGTTCTTTCCATGTCATACAGGCACACGCTTTCTTTTTTAATTATTATTATATGTATTGAGCATGGATCTAGCTTTGAGAAGCAACTCAGCGCTTTTCAGAGGTATGCACCAATACAGATACATAACGGAGTGCTTTAGAGAGGGGTACAACGTTACAGATGCATAACAGAGCGCTTTTCCGAGGTAACAACAGAACAGATATACAGCAGGGGGTAGGATACAGAGGGGCACAGCGGAGGGGTACAGCTGTACTGGGTGGCGGTTAGGAGAGGGACAGGCAGCGTCTAACGAGTCAGGTGGCGCATGGGAGGTGGGGAGGATGTGATGGCCTAGGTGTTGAGGAGGAGAGAGTCTTTGAAGAGGTGGGTCTTGAATTCTTTTCTGAATTGTAGGAGTGTGGCGGCGAGACTGATGCCGATGGGGAGGAAGTTCCATAAACTTGGGGCATAGGCAGAGAAGGCTTGTTTTCTGGTCCTTTCCTTTTTGCAGCAGCGGATTTCAAGTCTGCACATGTACTGGCTTCTGGTGGTGTGCTGTCCACCAGAGATGCTAAGTTTATCCGCAAGGTAGCTCAGTGACTTGAGAGCGACTGCCTTATAGATGAAGCAGCAAGACTTGAAGGTGATTAATGCGTGTAGTGGGAGCCAGTGAAGGCCGATGAGGGCTGGGTGATGTGGTTGCATGTGCGTAGACCCTTGAGGCATGCAACCATGTGTAGGATACTTCTCAGTGGCACAAGGGAGGATGGCCAGAGGCCATTGAGGAGTGCATTGCCCCCATTGAGGTGGGATAGGGCCAGTGCTTGAACAGTGGTTCTAAAGCTGTCCGGAGGGAGTAATGGCTTGACTTTTTTTGCAGGAGGTAGAGCTGATCCCAAGTTGTCTGAGTTTTCTTAGCTATGTGTGTCTTGAAGGAGAGGTGTTTGTTGATGTGGAACCTGAGGGACTTGGCGCAGGAGGTGAGCTCTGGTGAGAAGCCCTCAGAGTTCATTGTTGATAGCCAGGTCTGTACGTTTGGGTGTTCAGTGTTGTTGGTGAGGAATAGGAATTCGGCCTTGGAGGGCTAGAGCTTTAAGTATGCCCTGGACTTCCAAGACTGGATCAGCGAGAGGCATGTTTTGAGCCTATGGATGTCCTTGATGGAGTCGATCTTGAGGTATAGCTGTGTGTCATCAGCATATTGGTGGATATTAATGTTGTGTGTGGCTAGGAGGGCTCCCAGCAGCTCCATGTATAGATTGAAGATCACTAGGGAAAGAATGGAACCCTGCGAGACTCCATGGGTGACAGGTAGCATTGGTGATCTAGAGGAGTCCATCTGAACAAACCTCTTGCGCTTGGCGAGATAGGACTTTAACCAGCGTAGGACAAGGTTGCTGATCCCCATACACCAATGTAGGGTATCTGTAAGTGCCTGGTGCTCTAGTGTGTCGAAAGTGGCTGAGAGTTCGAATAGAACCAGGAGGTAGGGGTGGTTGTCATCAAGGATGTTGAGGGCGTTGGTGACCACCTGCATGGTTGCTGTCTCCGTGCTGCATCTGGGTCTGAATCCGGATTGGTAGGTTTGGAGGAGATTGTTGGTGTTGATGTGTTGCTGCAGTGGTGCTGCTACCACTTTTTGGATGATCTTACCTATGAAGGGAAGATGGGTGATGGAGTGTTAGTTACCTAGTTATCAGGATCCAGAGTGGGTTTCTTTAGAAAAGGGAGGGTTTGTCCTGTTTTTAGGGTCAATGGAAAGGTGCTTTGAGTTAGGGAGCTGTTGATGATCTCCAGGTAGGGAAGGAGAGCTTCTGCGGGCGGGATCTTGAGGATGGAAGCTGGGAGAATGTCATCTGTATATTTGATGGCTTTGAGGGTGGCCAGTGTTTCTACCAGATCCCTGTTGAGTGTCTTAAATGTTGTCCCTGGTGTGGAGATTTCACGAGGAGGGACGTGAGGTGGGTCTATGGATGCAGAGCTGGTGTCTTTGTGCTGGCGAATCTTGCTGATTTTTTCGATGAAGTAGGTGTTGATGGCCGTGGATTTTTCTATGGAGTCTGGTATGACAGAGATGCGTAGCAGGTTAACGCAGTGCTTGATTGCTTTGAAGAGGGCTCTGCTTTTGTTGTTGGCTTCTGCTATGGTATTTTGATAGTAGGACGTTTTGGCTGTATTGATTAGTTGTGGGTTGCTCAGAGTTTCTTGAGGAGCGCCACGTCGAATGCAGTCTTGGAGCGGTGCCAGAATTTCTCTTGTTTTTTGATAACTCTTTTGTTGAGGTTGAGTCCTTGTGTGCACCAGGGTGCTAACCGTTTTGGTTTGCAGGTGCCTTGTTTCAGAGTTGCGTGTCGGTCGATGGACGCTGAGAGGGTGGCATTGTGTGCTTCCAGTAGAGTGTCGAAGTTTGGTTGGGGGTGTTTGGTCCATGTAAATTGTAGTTTGGTGAGGTCTTCTGTGAGGGTTTCCACTGGAAAGTTCTTGAACGGCTTGAAGGTTTGTTTGCTGGGTTTCTGCTGGGAGTGCTTGACTGGGGCTGTGTGCAGGATGTTGAAAGGCATGGCTAGGTGATCAGACCAGTCAAGTGGGAGAGGAGAGCTGCAGTGGAGGGAAGACAGTGCAGTGATGATTAGGTCGAGGATATTACTTTTCACATAGGTTGGGCCTTTCATGTGCTGTGAGAGGCTGAGAGTGTTGAGAAGGCTAAGGAGAGCTTCCTTCATTGGTCTGGTGGCCTTGTTGCCTGGGAGGGTGAAGTTGCCTAGGAAGATGTTTTTTTGTTCGCTTGAGGGAAATGGTGGTGACCAGGTCGGTGAAGTGTCTGAAGAAGGCAGTGTTAGGTTTGGGTGGTCTGTAGATGAGATGGAAGGTGACTGTGTCCATTGGGGAGAGCAGGAAGTGACAGGAGAGGACTTCGAAGGAGCCAAAGTTGTTGACGTGAAGTCTGGTGCAGGGCCACAAGGTCTTCTGTATGACTGCAATGCCTCCACCTGTCTTGTTTGGCCGGTCTCTGTGTTGGATGCTGTAGCCTTCGGGGACAAGGACGTCTAGGATGTGGGTGTCAGCCAGGTCTCGGAGATGAAGATGGCATCAAGGCCACGTGAAGTAATGAGGTTGGCGATATCTGCTGCATGGGTGATAGCTGAGCGGACGTTGGCCAGCATCAACTTCCGTGTTGTGGATGATGAGGGGGTGTTGATGGGTTTGAGGCTGATGTGGGTGAGGTTGCAGCATTACAGAGTCCATGCCTTGGAGGAGGGGTGATGTTGTTGACGTTACCGTTGCCTAGTGATTGTGGGGATGGCCTCTGGGGACGGAGGGAGAAAACACATGTCAGCGCTGAGATGCTGTAAATGCATTGGCGGGACAGGGCCTCCATGTCCTTGCCCTGTAGTCCTTTTATCATGTGTGTTCTGTGTTCTTTTCTGCACAGGAGTCCATGTGGGACTCCTGGCAGTGCAGCTCTTCCTCTTTTTGGTTTGATGAAAAGACCCTTGGGATACCCTTATGGCACCCAGGGGTGGGGGTACAACCGTGGAGCCCTAGTGTATGTTTTTGGGCACCCGTGTGTGGCCACAGAGCAGGGTGTGGGCTGGTGGCAGCTCCATGCTGAATTTGACAGGTGCTCTGAGTATCCTACATTTTGGGATACCTAAGCCCTGCCATTAGAATCAGTTGATTCCTGATAGGAGACAAGATGGCCCCTGTGGCCTCTTGCTTTCTATTGCCTGTTACCTTGTTTTCCCAAAGTCCTGGGAAACCCTGACTCTGTCCCTTCCCCTGACTGGCTGTCGGTTGGAAGTTTCATATATGGTATTGTGGGGAAGTCCATACCAGACCGGCTGGAGCCTTCCCAATGACTGTATGTTGTGGGTAGGGTGGGACCTGGGTGAATGGAATGTGTGATGAATACACATTTCATGTCATGGGTGTCTAGTTTCTGGTGTTTGACACAATGTCTGAGACAGCCTTGCCCGCAACTAGTATGAATGCAGTGTGGAGTGGCTGGGTGTTTGTCTGAATCCACTTTGTGTTATGAGTGTCTGGATGGGGAAGAATGGCCAGAATGCACTGTGAGCCTGATTGGCTGCCTGCCTGCATGAATGTCCTTCTGAATGATTGGGTGCCTGAGTGTGACCCAGCATAGTGAATGAGAGACCAAACAGTATATCTGGGGACCTGTCACTGATGGAAACCTGATGCTTACCATGAATCCCAGCTAGAAGAAGAAGGCTTTGTTGCTTCTTTCCTTGGCTGCAATCCGAAAGCTGTTGTGTCTCCAAGAACTGATCCAAGAGAGGACCTGGCTAGAAGACCTCTTCCTGAGCTACAAGGGAACATCGTACACCAGCTAACCTTCATCAAGGCTCCCTGGAATTCAGTCCTCGAAAGGCTGCTGACCGGAGACGGGGACCGCTGAGGAATCTGAAGCGAAGCACCTGGACATTGAAGTCCATCGCCGTCGACGACCATCATCGCCGACTGGAGCCACACCGCTCCATTGCCTAAGACACTTTGAATCAAGGACCTCCTTGCTCATCACCGTTATCCGCTTTGTCCCGCCAGAGAAAATCAAGGTCGCTGACGAACTGAGGAGAATCCGCCGGTGGGTTTCCCGCCCCCCAAAGTCCTCAAAGACAGTGACGAAGATACATTAACCAGCCGTGGTCGAGTCCCGATCGCCGACGCCAGCTGACGACGACCCGACGCCCTTGCTGGGCCAAAGCTCTTCATTGACTCTTTGCAGCAATTAACTATTGTCGCCGAAATGCACCGCACGCCTCATCTTCGCAGGACGTCCACGGTCGATCGTCGACAAGCACCGCAAGGACTGAAGCTGCTGCCTCAACAACGTTGTTCACCCTTTTCTTTATTGGATCTCAACGATCCATGGCTCCTGCCTTAAAGGGAGCTCACTCAAGAAGGATGCGTTGACGACCCGACGTCAAACTCTACGAAACCAGGTACATTGGGGTAGTAGAATGTTGGTAGAAGGAAATAAGACTCTGCTAAGCAATATATGGGCTGGGCTTGTCAATATATCTTTTATTTACAGGTTCCCCAGGTGGGGGGAACCTCACCCAGAACTGTGTCTAGTTGGTAGGGGCTCAGTATTCTGCAAATTGTTTACCCAACTTATTTTCCTCCTCAAGTCTATTGTTGGTTCACTTCATTAATTGATTTGTATGCCATTTTAAAACTGTCTACATTTGATGCATGTTAATGGAATCAAAGAAGTAATTGTGGTAACAAATAGAGACTGTATATATTTACCATTTTAGAATTGCCTGAGCATAATGTGTGTTATTGTATGTGTACATAATCAAAGCCTTATTTATATAAAGAACTGTGTTTTCACTGACATAGTGTGTGGACATTCCTTTGTGGGTGCTTGGGGACTACACTGTACTTAAGAACCAGCCTGCATCACCTCCTGAGAGCTTAAGCCTTGATTTCTCGTCCATTGCTATCCTATAGAGAATCTTGGCTGGGGTGCTCTGTGCTTCTAGTCTGCTATATAGAGGGCAGGAGAATAGACAACCCCTCTCCAGTCCTTTACAAGCACTTGCTTACCTGTTGTCTGAGCAGGGGTTCTGGCCCTGGTCCTCCCGGTCCGAACAGCTCCAACCAGGAATTGCCCTTTCCTTCGTCTGCCATTTACTTTGGACGTCCGGGAGAGAGATGCCCTTAAAAGAACAGAAAGGAAGAGGCAGGGCTAAGAAGATGGGTGGGGCTTAGGCCAGGTTACCTAGATCCACTTCCACCTGCTCACCAACTGCAAAGGAAAAGAGGCTGCAGGGCTGCTCAAGTAGGGGAAAAGGGAAGGCGCCAACAGTTTAAGGTGATTGCTTCTTCCAGCTCATCTGACTCAATCGGTCATGTTGCACTCAGTGGGCAAAACAGAATGGCACAACAAATTTGTAAATTGTAAGTAGACAGGGTCTGTTTGCAACATTACAATGCAATACAATACCCTCCAGAATTCCCCCTTCTAAACTAAAAGCAGCAACAACCCCCAAATGAATAGACTAGTATATTCTATACAGTTTTTGGTGCCGCCAATGTTATCAGAATTGATCTTTTGGTCTTCAGAATAGATACAACTCCTGGGAAGGCATATTCTCTTGCTTTAAGGAGCAAACTCCCTATTAGGTAAGATTTTCATATTTATGATAAATCTTCCTGACCTGCGTCAACCCCAGAACCTTTTGCTTTGACTTTGTAACTATTTTACCTTGTCCCTAGCTGAAGCTGAATCCTTTTCCCCCCTCACCTAGTCTTTTACTCTTTTATGGGTGACCTTTTTATGTCTCTCCATAGTGTATGGTTGGCGTTGTAGTTTCCTGTGACATTTGGGCTTAGGCTGGGTTGCACCTTTGGGCACCCCTGTTAATTTCTCTTTCATGTACCTGTGTGAACTACAGTTCCCAAATAGTAAAGAGGGATTTTCATCCCCTTTACATTTTGCATAATTGAGCCAGCACACCCCACCTTATGCAGAGTGCTGGGAGGATACAATGTATCCCCTTTCTTACTTACCTGGTGACATTTTATTACAATTGTGTGTTTGCATGAATAGCTGGTGGCAATGGTTTTACTTGTATGATGTTTAGTCATTTTTACTTGCAGGCGGCTGTAAATTCAGCATTGGTAATGCACAGAAGGGGCACCATTTTTCTAAAATGGAGGGCTCCTTCTTTTTTCCCCATTTCTTGTTTGCTTATAATTTCTGAAGTTTTCCCCTGCCTAGACAGGAATGACCTGAGTGGATGTTTTGTCCTCAGCGGGAATCCTTTGAATTCCCCGCCAAGGCTCCAGAGTGTCTGAGGAGGCAGGAATTGAGGGATGAGTCCAAAACTCCTTGTCCCTTTGTCTTTCACCTTATCTGAAAGGAGCCCAGTTTCAATGGGGGGTTGACAGTCATGATTGGACAGTCAGGCGCCCCTTTCTGAAAAATCAGGCAGAGATTGCACAAGTTGTGCTGTAGTTACTGTTAAATACTCCGAACCTGGAAGCTGCTGACAAGTCGGACACTGGAGCTGAAACTGAAGAGGAAGATGAAGAAAACACAGCTGTAGTGATTTCCAGAGAACGGAGAGCCTGCTGTGTAACCGGAGGCTGCTGTTATCCTTCATTCCAATCAAACTGGGAGTCCTGAAAAAGACAACCCAGAGCCTGGTGAGATCCAAAAGGCTCAAGAAGACCTGCATTTTGAGCTATCCCACGTTGTGCTGCGACCTTGTGGGCTGCAATACCCCAATACCTGGATCCTCGAGTCATCATGCAGTCATCATGCAGAGTGCTGGACCAGATTAGAGACAAGAATCCAACCAGCGATATTTAGTCTTCTCCTGGCTCCGGAAAAGGGCGCCAAAATCACAGAGCTGCATCCAGCCATGAAGAAACTCTTGCATGGAGCCTACCCCATTGATCTCTTGTGCAAAATCCCTTCCAGTGTTTTGTCTTCAGTATTCATGACGAGGAATTAATCGACCAGGTTTTTGGCTTCAGACCCTAAAGTCTTCCTTCTGCAAACTCTTCTACTGTACTGAGGTACTGAGTTGTCTCGGGTATTTACTTACCTTAAGCTTTTATGATTCCTGTATAGCTTTGGAGTGTTTCTTGTGATTGGGAGGCATCTTATCCAGTTCACCCGGGCCGACTGCTGGAATCCTCCTAGGGTGTCTTCTCAGAAGTCCCTGGACCCTAACTAACTCTAAAATTAAATACTTACTTGTTTGAAGAGACTTCCTCATGAACTCTGACTTTCCCTGCAACTGAACCCTATCTCACCCTGCCTTCAGCTGGCACTTAGACTGCTAGGGTTCCTCTTCTGCATCTGGGAGAACTCATGCAATAGAGTAGGGAGGGACTGGATAAGAAAAGGATTATGCCTTGAAAAGTATAACAAGTGTTTAAAAGTTACTTACTTGTGAAAGAGTTGGTTGGTAACTGCCTCTTTTTGCCTGTCCTTGTTGTTCCTATGGGTAATCTTCATTGCTCTCAGTTGCTTCTTCCTCGGCCCAGTACTTATTGGAAATGGGGAGGGGGAAACGGGATAAGATTGAAAATAACCCATAAAGGCTGAGGGAGAGTGTGATGATGTATAACTGGGAAGGAGGAATACTGTGTCTCTCTACCAGTAGATGTTACATGTGGGAAAATGAGGGAAGATGTTTTACTGCAACCTAAAGAGGTTGTGGGAGGTGTAAGGGTAGATTGGCCATCAGTACGAAAAGAGAGATACTGCGTCTCGCCTGTGAATACTGCACTCCAAATCCCCAAGGACCCTCCACCCAGGTGATCCCACCCAGGTGATCCTCCCTCGCTTATCCACCCCCCAGGTCTGGATCCAACTGCGATGGCCGTCCCGTGGCTACCTGAGAAGAGGATCCAGGGGGAATAGAAGTGAGAATACCCTCAGGTTTCTCAGACTGCCTAGAATAGCTGTGTGCCATTTTCAAAAAGTGTCCTGTAGTTGTAGATGACCTTGGTCTGCCTGGTGCAATCCTAAATTAGTGTAGAATGTTATTGCTTACCTTAGTTTGTGTTTCACTGATCTGACAAAGCATATTGAATTGTATATTACACCATAAGGTCTTACTCAGCTGGTATAGCTGTGTGTTATCCCGAATGTCATTATCAGTTAATACTGTTCCTTGAATCTGTGTTACACTATTCAGAAATGTATCCTGATAACAGGGTTGGTTTACTAAGTGATTCCTTAACTGAGTGTCACTGCATGAATCACGGGGTCTACTACCCTTGACTTACTGTAAAGTAATCTAAAAGTAACTGATGGTGTTACTCCCCATGAATAGGTGTGTTCCCAGCTATGTTATTGAGCTTAGTACACCTGGTTGGGCGAGCATTAACCCCCACTCTGATAATGGTACTGTTTTTATCTTCACCCGCTCCCTTCCTATCTATTTATTATCAGTGGTCCATTGCTGCCTGTGATAACACTGTGGGCCAAGGTGTTATTGATAGGTCATCCGTACCTTCCATCCCGATTGATCTGTGGTCTTTCTTTGCTATGATTCTAGGTTGTCTATCTTCAGTTGGTAAGTGGATATGTTATAGATTGGTATATCCCTTTTGTTGAAGGTCGAAGGCTTAGGGAATAGGGGATATATTTCCTCTCTCAGCGTTATTTTATCTGTGCATTGCCCCTGTAGGCATTCTTTCTAGTTATGGTATGAAGAGCCAGAATTTGAGGAGTTTTCCTGAATTGTAGGTGATCTCTTATGTTACGTATGTTCTTTGGTAGTTTGTTCCAGGTTTTTGGTGCGAGGTGAGAGAAAGAGGATCCTCTGAGTTTTCTTTTGATGTATGGTTTTGGTTCCAAATGGATGTTGCTTCTGGATCAGAGTGGCCTTGTTGTGCAATGTACGTTGACTTTTCTTCTAAGGAACTCTGCACCTTGGTTGTGGATTGCTCTGTTCGTTATGCACATTGATTTGAACTTGATTTACTGTTTGATGGGTAGCCAGTGTAGTTTTTTCAGCGCTGGCGTGAAGTATTCTCTTCGAGGTAGTTTAAGGAGCAGTCTGGCCGCCGCATTTTGTATGCACTTGGAGTTTTTTTAGAAGTCGTTCAGGCATGCCTAGATATAAGCTATTGGTGTAGTCTAATCTGGACGTGACGAGAGCGATGACAGTAATTGTTTTGTTGGTGAATGACAGGAATGGTAGGATCCTTTTTACCGCTCTCAGGAGAAAGAAGCATTTCTTGATTAGGACGTTTATTTGTGGCTCTAAAGTATGTACGTTGTCCATCAATTCCCAGGTTTTCTTTACAATCGACGATAGTGCTGGAGTTTCACCAAGTTCTGTTGGCCAGGGGATGTAGTGGTTGTCTTATGTTTTTTTTGTGATGATCTTTATTTCTGTTTTGCCTGGGTTGAGTTTGAGGTAATTTGAGTTCATCCAGTAGTATATTTCATGAAGGCAGTTCTCTAATGTTGAGTTTTCTTCTAGTGAGTCTTGTATTTTATAGACTATTTGTGTGTCATCAGTGTAGCTGTAACAGGTGAGGCCATGTCTTTCAATGATCTTAATTAGTTGAGACAGGTAGATGTTGAATAGTAATGGGGAGAAGGATGGTCCTTGTGGGACTCTGCATGACAATTCGCTTGGACTTGATTTGAAACGTTTCATCCATATCATTTCTGTTCTGTTTGTTAGGAAGTATTTGATCCATAATAAGGCGTTGTCAGTGATTACAAATTCTTCCAGTCTCATGATGAGGGCGTTGTGGTTAACTGTGTTGAATGTCGTGGAGAGGTCTAGAAGTATCAAAGGAAACCATCCAATAAGTTTGGTTTAGCCAAAGTAAAGTATACACATTTTAATTAATACAAAAACGAACCATGGGCTTCTTTAAGCCTGAGACCTTCCTTAATGTACCAATGGAAAATGTGTTCACATTTTGTAAGGGGTATTTATTTATTTATTTATTATTCACATTTATAAAGTGCGCAGCAGCCCAGGGGCATTTTAGCGCTGTTACAGACAACATGCTTAGCTACATAATACATTCTTAGTTACCTGAAGCGTACATGAAGTAAGGGGAGGACGAAAGGTGAGAGGGAGCAAGGCATGAAGTATTCTGATACACTGACGTATACAATAGGGATGGGGGAAGGGAGAGAGGAGGGAGCAGGGCAGGGGGGGTGTTAGTTGAAGAGTGTCGTTTTTAGCACTTTCCAGAAGGCTGGGAGGGAGGTCTATGCACTAAGTGTGTTGGGTAGAGCATTCCAGAGTTTAGGTGCTAAATGTGGGAAACCTAACCCACCCGCTTTGACTCTTTTGATAGGTGGGGTGCGCAGTTGGTTGGTGTGGCAGGTTCTTTTTGGACGTGATGAAGTGTCTCTGATGATGGTCAGTTTTACAGCAGTTATTAGCTTGGTGGTGTGTGCCGAAGCTATGGCACTGACCTGCTGCATCACAGGCATAGTACAATCTAGAAAAAACCCTAGTGTCTTTACTGAAAAGGAGACAGGGATGATGACGTTATCAATGGTTAAAATGCAGTATTGTTTATCAAGTTTGGATAATGTTTCCTTGGGGCCCATAATGAGAATCTTGGTTTTGTCTCCATTGAGACACAGACCATTGGCCGCCATCCAGGCTTGGATGGTGGAGTAGATAACGTGTAGGGCTGCAGCGTCTTGGTCATAGGAGCCCGAGAGTGGCAGAGGTACCTGCGTATCATCAGCATAATTGTTGTATGCTATTCCAAGAGAGTCGAGTTTGTCAAATAGTGGCTTTGTGAACAGGATGTAGAGAGTGAGAGCTGTGCAGGAGCCCTGTGGGACTCAACAATGGATGGTGGGGGTGGGCAGCACTTGCTTGGCTTGAGAAGACTTTCATGGCTCTTCCTTCTAAGAAGGTTGTGATCCATGAGGAAGCCTCTTTGGAGAATTGTGCAGCATGAGTGAGATGTGAAGTAAGAATCTTGTGATCCATGAGATCAATTGCGGCTGAGAGATCGATGAGTAGGAGGAGAGCTGGCTTACCTTTGTCCATAATTTGTGTTATTTGGTTTTTAAGGTCTAGAAGGGCGGTTTCTCTGCCATGGCCTTTGCAAAATCCTGATTGTCTTTTACTGAGGATGGAGTTAGATTCGAGGAAGTGTTGAATCTGGTTCTGAGCCGCTTTATCCAGGATTTTGAGGAGAAATGGGACAGTGGTGATAGGTGGATTGTTGTTGGGGGAGGAGGGATCTAGGGAGTTTTTTTTAGTAGTGGGCGTACCCAGACTTCTTTGAGGATGGGAGGGACAGTGCCTGTGGTAAATGATGCATTAATGAAAGCCGTTAGGAGAGGAGCCAGAGATTCAGCGCATTCTTTAATAATGTTGGGGGGACATATGTCTCCTTTGCACATAGATGGCTTCAGATGTTGGAGGTGATCAAGGACTTCCAATTCTGCGACGTTTCGGAACGAGAAGAGCAAGTCGGTGGTTTTGTGGGATGGGGCTGAGCAAGGGAGGATAGTCATGGTTGGGTAGGGCTTTGAATTGCATCTATATTTTGTCTTGGAGTAGATTTATTTTACTAAGCAGGGCTGCTTGTATACTGGAGCACCAAGCTTCATCTTTAATGATCTTGTCGGGGCTGGTGGAAGGGATGATAAGGTCTCTAAAATAGTGAACATTTCCTTGGATTGAGAGTTGGCTTTAGAGATCCGTGATTTGAAGGAGTTTGATTTAGCTTTGATGATCGTTCTTAATATTGTGTGCGGAGTTTGTGAGCAGAGTTCAGTCTGCTGCAGAAGTCATTGGTGAGAGGAGCTGCTGCAACTCTGTGGAGGACTTTGGAGTCTTTGTGGCGTTTTGCAAGAAATCGACTGTTTCTTTAAGGAAAAAAAACCCAACTTTCCTTTAAAAACTCCAGAGCAGCGCGGAGCGCGCGCAGAGTTCGTGAGCAGAGTTCAGTCTGCTGCAGTCCACAGCAGACGCAGGTAAGCGGGAACCTATGGCTGACAACGGGCCATTGACTTGTTTAAAACTGAAACAAGCCTTGAAATGTCAGGTTGGCCATGTTTGTGATAAGAGCTCGTTAATGGACTCTGAAGAAGCAGCCTCAATATGTGATCTGAGGGTGTATGATTGGTCAAACGAGCAGAACACAGTGGAGCGGAAAACTGTGGAAGCAGAATCTGCCTCTGTCATGTGTCCGTCCTTAAAGGAACTTGTATCTGACAACATTTCACACTGGCAGTTACTGGCAAAGAAAGAGGATATGATAGCCATGTTGCCGGAACCTGAACTGAATGAAATTATGGTTGAAAATGTAATTGAAAGTCTAAACGTACAACATGCCGCTGCAATGGTCGGAGTCGTAAGCGACAAATGCCACACTAAGGAACGTGATAAGACTCCAAAATTAACAGCAGCATGCACTGAAAGTGCTGAGGTGATTGAACTGATTGAAGTGAATGCAGGCGTCTTTCAATCACGGACACTGAGCTCCTTGAAATCGAGGTGCCAAATAGATTTTTTCAATCCAACTCATTAAAACTGACATTTCCAGCAGAACACGCTGGCCTTAAAAACACTTCCACGATCGAGACTCAAAGTGATATACCCAGCGGGTATATGATGCCAGCACAATTGAGACGAGAAAAGACAACAATATCAGAGAAAAAGAGGCATTCGGAACTTTGTGCTCTCCATTAGCTGAAAGTCGCGCAAGTTCTGGCAACACAATCATCAGTCTACAGCCTGTGAGCCTACAGCATGTGAGGAAAATACCATCCACGTTAAATTTGGGGCTTGATCTAGCGGGCCGTGAAGCACACCTTACTGAAAGATTAAAAGCAGACTTTGAAATAATGAAAGAAAAGCTGTCTAACAGCTTCAATAAAGCAAACAATGGAAGACATAAACGCCTCTAAACAATCAATGTACAGGAACACAAGCAACACTTGAATTGGATACATATCAACAAACCACACAGAAGGAGGCACTCTCAGCAAGTATGGAGAAGGGCCATCTAGCGGGGATTAGCCGTGGAGCTGCTCAGGCGATTCTGCAGGGGAGTGATGCAGGCCATCGAGGACGCGGAACGGAGAGCCCTCGACGTCGGGATGGCGAGATTCGCCATTGTGGGAAGACTCTGGCAAGCTGCTCAACGCCGAAGTCAGCGCTTACGACGGGAGAGTGTGACCAAAGAACACAGGCACCGAGTAACTCACCCATCAATGGCCCACCCGAATCGGAAAACTCCACAAATGAAAATCCTTACTGTGAAGCAGAGAAAGAAATCGACAAAAATAAATCAAATTTGTCCACAGCAGCAGCCATTCAAATACACAATAATGTGCTGGCTGCGACTTCTCTGGCACTAATTCCATTTATAAAGTTGTACGACACACTAAACGAAGTGACACAGAACAATGGAGCGGCCCTTGGACATATTATGGAGAAAATAAATAAAATGAAAGTGCAAGCACGGCCCTGTTTTCACGACTAGAAGCTGAATCTGCTCAGCATTTTTAACACGTTAATAGAATGCATGACACAATCGTGAAAGAAAATAAGGAAAAATCACTCCTAATGGAGACAATCTCTGGGCTATTGAAACAAACTTACGAAAATAAAGTGACATACATACCGCCATGCAACAGCGCTGTAATTTGGGGAAAACACGTTGGAACGCAGTGCGATGGCGATTCAATCGTAGTAGACTTGACAGCACCTAGTAGTGCAATGGCACCTTCTAAATTGGCGGCGGAAAAAATTCTGCTAGAGAGTATGTCGAGCACGGTAAAAAAAAAGGCACCGGAGGATGTTAACTCTACCAGAATAGGCGAGGGAGCCTCAAAGAAGCCCGGATCTGAAAGTGAAATAAGTAATCACGCACAGTCGGAAACAAGAAACAAGGAGAACGAGGTAGGAAGCACCGCTGAACAGGCATCAGGCTCAGCTTCGGCTGCTGCCTCCTCTAAAGCGTCTTATGGGATATTTAGTGGAACAACAGCAAATATACCCATGAAGGAAATTTCAACAAAAACGCAAGCGGAGTCAAGCCGCTTTAGAAGAAAAACAATGAAGACAAAACATACTGTGAAATCGACAAAACAGTCGAGTAACTCAAGAAAATTCATAAGAAATTTGACGACGCCTCCCAAAACATCATTTTTCTCAAGAAAAACAAAAAATTACGTAACGATGAAAGAAACTCACAGAGAACGGTCCTCTATATCAGTAGATGGATCTTCAAAGTCGAGCACTGGAAATCCAAAGAAGAGAATGAGACTCGACTCTGATGAAAACTCGACTCATCCAGAGATGTCCTCGACAGACCTGTGTAATTTATCCACCTATACCGAGGATGACGATCAAAATATGCAGCCGCATCAGGGGCCAAATAATTAGTTCGATGATCACCGAATGATCGGTATTCAGAGTCCGGCCTCAACTCAGCATCTGTTCAATCCGTCGGCAACGAAAAATAGGAAGGAAGCAAGCCATGACGGAGAGTCAAGAGATGCTAAAACCGTGAAGGAGACCAGTAAAAGACTGTCACTTGGCGCTTACGCCAAGCGAGAAATCTTAATACAACTGAATCCAAAACACCCAGCGGCACAAAATGAGAATTAAAAATGTGCTCCCCGATGACCATGATGTCAATTTGAATAGAGGAAATATCATGAGGCTGCTGCACTCGGTGCCGGCTCTAAGGACCATCAGGTTCCAAGATGTTGCAATCGTGGAGTACATGTCTGAAGCCAGAGTCGAACGGGTGCTATTGCACATAAATTCTCAGGCTGTACAAAAAACCATGATGGGTTCAAAAGATGAATTACTATGTTTGGGCTTTGAGATTGCTGAACATGAACAAATGACAAGCCATCATGAATCGGAAAGCAGAGACACATTTACTAGCAGGAAATCCTCAGAACAACGTCGAGATGAAATAAGAAAACATCTGACAGCTGAGTCATCCCAGTACTCATAAATCGGAAATGGAAAATATGTGCCGAATAAGAATTAGCTATCTAAAATTGGAATGGAGGGAGATTCGACTCTGATATCGTGGAACACCCGTGGATTCAGTCATCTGTACAATGACTTCCCAGTAGATTTGACAAACAACTTTGCCATCTGCTTACAAGAGACATGGATGCGATCTCCTCCAACAAAGGATGGCTACTTGACCCTAATAAATCCAGCTGAAAAAAACTAGCAAGGAAGACCTTTTTCCGGCCTACTAACATTAGTGAAGATCGGGACAACATGGGAAGTCACTGAAGAAAACAACCCAAATAGTTATGTACAATCAACCCTATTACAATAGCCCATTGTACATGATAATACATTTCAATACCTGCTCTTGATTAATGTATATTGGAACCCGTTGAAAATTACAACTGCAAATTTTGTCACCTTGGTAATGACGATAATCGATACAAATCAGAGAAGTCATCATGATTTATCGATAATTATATGTGGCGACATGAATATCATTTGGTTTGACACAAAAAAGAGCTATTCTCAGATCATGCAAACAGCAATCTGCTATACTGCTCAAGAAGACAAAGGTGGGACAATGATGTAGAATCACGCGACTGTGTAATGGTAAATGGGAATGTTAGTGGCGATAGTCCGCCAAATTACACCTGCCATAATATGGGCCTGAAAAATACCTTGGATTATATTTGGGTGTCTCAAAATTTATGGTCAACAATTAAAAATCTGAAGATCGTGTCGACCGAAAACAGTGACCATGACCTGATGATCATGATGTGGCCTCTAAAACGCCGAACTACGTTCACAAAAATGAACCAAGTCATGGAAGTAAATTGTGGAAGAAACAGGCTCAGACTAAAAGCGACCCAAATATCAAAACTGACTTCAGCCCTACTAACGGCTGATAAAGACTTCTGCGATCCAATGAATTATTCGATATTTTTACCAGGCAAAAGTGCTAAAACCTCATATAGTGGGAAAAAAATTCAAACTCATCGCCACATTTGGAGCAAGAAAATAATCCAAGAAAAGATACAATTTAAGAAGGATATATGTGAAATAAAAGCTCGGTTCGGAACAGCTGAAGAATCGAGAAGAATCAAACTGAGAAAGCAGAAATATCGGAATTGGCTAAAAGCCTTTAAATTTCAACGAGATCAAGAACGCGGAGAGGAAATGTTGGGGTTAATAAAAACAAATAACACAAGAGAAATCTGGTCCATCTTGAATAGAGGCTATGAAAATCCACCGAAGAGGCTAGTAAATGGAGTGGCTGAAGGAGAATGGCATAAACATTTCCAAAAAGTGTTTTCGCCGCAAACACCGCAGGTAACGGCTCATCCGGCATCTGATAATACAATATGGGATGTTTGTGAGTCCAGAGAAACAATTGAAAATGCCATTGGAATGTTAAAAAACTCAAGAGCTGCAGGACCTGACGGAATCACGAATGTGATGTTAAAAGAAAACAAACATGAGTGGTCCGAATTTATGGAAAACCTGTTCTCAGTGATTGCAGACCAACGATCTCTACCACCATCGTGGTCAGAGGCAATAATTGTGCCGATCTTTAAGACGGGCAATCGGGCAGATCCTGCCAACCATCGCTCGATTGCCCTTTTAGACACGATTGGCAAAGTGTTTGCCACGTTCCTTCAGAAAAAACTATCAATATGGGCAACAAGGGCAGAAATGGTGGACATAAGACAGACTGGATTTACTAAGGGAGTCGGGACGGAGCTGAACCTGGCAATTGTAAACATCTTGAAATTGGAGGCCATAAAGAAAAAATCAAACTTGTTTTTTGCATTTATTGATATGCAACAAGCATTTGACACAATAAATTGCAAGAACTGTCCAAAATGGCTGCTAAATCCAATAAAAGCACTGCATGCCAAAACTACCGTCAGGATCAAGTTAAACGAACAAGGAGATCTTTCAGATCATATTGTAACAGATAAAGGGGTAAAACAAGGGTGCCCCTTAGCAGCAACGTTATTTAAACTATTCATTGCTGATGTATCGATTGCCCCAGCAAAGGCAAAATGCTTCGCGCTGCAGGTCAATGGAACCGGGATAAGATGCGTAATCTATGCCGATGACCTGGTCCTGGTCGACCAAACACAGATCGGGCTACAACGACTGCTCCATGAACTCCAAAATTACATGGATGAAAATTACTTATCAATAAATGTTGGAAAAACTAAAGTCATGAAGTTTGGTACCACTAAAGGAAAAAGAAACAAGAACTTTAGGTGGCAAATATACGACAAAGAGATTGAGAAGGTGGAGGAAATTCGTTATCTAGGAATAAAGATCAATACCTTGATACGAGAATGGAGCTGGGTCCAGGAATTACGCCAACGAATGCAGACCTTAGCCCTACAAGGAGCACGAATACAGACACTTTATGGCAAATTCTGCATGATCCCGATACGCACGTTCTATCTGCAGAAAGTGGTACCTGCAATTACATTCGGAGCAGAAGCTGGGTGGAACATTGACAGCAAGATCTGGTCCCAGCTTGAAGGGATGTTTTGGCGTCGTGTCCAGAGACTGCCAACATATATCTCGATGATAATAATAAGGCATGAGCTAGCATTAGATGGACTCTATACCGTTGTCTTATGGAAATCATTGTCATTACTGCGGAAGATGAACATGCCAGATCCGAAACCAGGATATGAAATATTTGCCTCAAAGAGCAACCGCGTGAACTCGGATCTACTCTCAACATGGTCCCAAAAGGTGAAAGCAATAATGGACAACGCAAACATCGCAATGGACACACTACTGATGCTACCACAAATTGCGAAAAAAAACCTCAAAGAATGGTCATGGATCCAAAATGTGTCCAAATATGAAAATCTTCCGACAGCGCTAAACCTCGGAATGTCAATGAATAAACTAGACAAACTGCTGAATTATCTGCAGCCATTTCCTTCGAGACATCACCGAGATGGTTTTCTCCATCTACGTATAAATGCTTGTAAATCAAAACAAATGTTATATATGCGACATATGGAATACACATTGGACAATATATGTAGATACTGTGAAGCAAATGAAGAAAGTATAAAGCATTTACTAATAGAATGTACAGCTCTTAGAGATAAGCGTTCACTACATATGAGCAAATATGCTCCAGGAACAGAAAATATGGAGGACCTGTGGGCTCGAATTCTGAGTGGGAGCTCGATATTCTTAATTTGCTCTGTAGTGAACTTTCTGGACAATATAATTCCAAAGTAGATCTGAGGAGTTCATGAAGAAAAAGTTTGTCATGGAAATTGTGACATTTTTGTTAAAAGTTTGTAATAAACTAAAAAATAAAAATAAAAAAAATTGTGTGGATAGCCTTTTGAAATCTACCTTGGTAAAATCACTGGGCTTAGATTGCCAGATGGATAGTGCATTACATTTGCTGGTGCGTACATCCTGTAGTTCATCAGTGAACCAAGAGTTAACGTGCATAGATTATTTCTCTTTTTTGTTTTCAATTGGGGCTATGGCATCAATAGCACTGGTAAGGGAGCATAGGTGAGCATTTTATTGGATGGAGCTGTGGGAATGGTAAATTGGATACAGTTATGGTCCGTCCATGGGTAGGCATAGTTGGAGTTGATAGTGGTTGAGCAGTTGTGGTGGGCCACCGAGTCGAGGGTGTGACCTGTACAATGCGTTGGGCTGATAATTTCTTTAAGGAACCCCAGGTTTTTGAGTTCCTTAGCTAGGGCTGTGGCCGCTTTGCCATTGGATCATTAGTCCTAGATTAAGGTCGCCGAGCATAATAGTTTTAGTAGAGAGTTTAAGGTTATTGCCTAGTAGGTGGAGGAAGAAAATTGTGTTTTGAACACACCTTGTTACTGCGCCACAGTATATAATAAATTCCAAAAAGCCACTGATTTGTGATCTATTTCGATTTATTTGTTGGCCCTCTATGATGAGGGTAGGTGGAGGAGATGGCCTTGAAAGTCAAGGGATGGGCCTGGTGGTCGGTAGATGAGAAGTACATTTATGGTGCAGTTAGGGGACAAGGACAGTTTAACTGAGAGAACGTGAGCGTTGTCTTCCCGAGGATGGTTGCAGAGCCTGATGGACAGGGCATCTTTTGTTATAAGAGCTACAGCTCCTCCTTTCAACAGCTGTCTGTCTTGATGGAGGATGGAGTATTCAGGTGGGAGGGCTAGTGAGATGGCAGGACCAGACGCCTCATCGAGCCAAGTCTTGGCGATAGCAAGTAAATCTAGGTCATTGATGGTGAGGAGGTCGTTAATCTCCAATGCGTGGGCGGGGAGAGAGCGTGCATTTATGAGTGCATATTTGAGAGGGGGTGGGGTGGGTTATTCATAGTATGGTGAGTAGGAAGGTGTGAGGCTATGGGGTGAGAGGAGGAGATCCCATGAAGGGAAGGGGAGAGTACTGGCTCATTGGTGTGGGATTTGAGCGTATGGAAGGAGGTAGTAGTCGACTGGGGAATCCGATGAGGAGGTGTCTTGAGTAAGGTTTCTGGCAAGACGTCAAGGTCTTTGGCTGTAATACACTTGGTTTCATAGGAGGTGGGTGTGATTCCTCAATACCGTGGGTCTGGGGTGAGTATGGTTTAGTATGGTTCAGTTTGCGACCTGAGCCTTTGGAGGCTAGATGTAGAGTGGGCTGGACTGGACAGGGGGCATGTGTAGCGTATTGTTGGACGGTAGGGGTGGTAGTGCAGCATCGCTGTAAGGGAATGTGAGTGGGGATGGTCCTATTGGAGTTCTGCATTAATAATGGAGCAGAGTTAAGGTATGTGAATAGGGCAAACACCAGTACTAGCATGAGATGCTAGGTTGGTGTAATGAGATGTGTGATCTGCAGCGTGTGAATGTAGGACGCCTGTGAGTTGGTCCTGGGACACATTGGTGACATGGGCGCACTGTGGAACGCTAAGTCAGTTGAGCAGTGTCATATTAGTAGTAGCTAATATTGAGGTGGAAGCCTGGAATACAACTAACCTTAGCGATATGTGAGACAGTTGGTAGTAGTGGGGAAAGGTATTAACAGGATAAAGGTTTGTATGTGATACTAGTGGGCTAAAAGCAGGTGGCTATGGAGGATCAGTTGAGCATGCAGTTGGACATAGGCTAAAAGTGGCAGTGGCTCATTGAGGGCACATGTGCGAGCAAAATAACACGGGGAGATGGCAGCACAATGGTGGTCAACTTATCAATGGCTAGCAATGGGCACAAATGCAAATAAAATGTGAAAGGGCAGAGTGAGCAGGCATGCAGCGAAAGTCATAATGGTTCTGGTGGGCTCCGAGCGAAGTCAGAAGGAAGGCCAATAGCCTACGCCGCTGTGTGCCTAAACTCCTGTATGAAGTTGCAGAGTCATTGCAGGTAGTTTAAAAGGGGCTGAAGGGAGTAAAGAACCTTTAACTCCTAGTGCGTATAAAAGGGTAATGCAGCCAGAGGGAGGGTGCAGAACTTGTATGGCATGCTGAGAGGCAGGGGGTATAGGCATAAAGGGAGAGAGAACAAGCTACCAACAATGGTAGGGGCGCGGAAAGCTGTACTAGAGGCGGGTACTCACGGACACAGTAGGCAAGTGAAGTGCCAGCGTGTCCGGCCGACGGCACGTACGGCCACGGACAGACACATACAGGCCCTTAGGAAGCAGCCCTTTGGTGGGTCGGCCGGCTTCTGCCTTCCGGTCAAGATGATTAGATGAAATAGATTGTCTGGTGTTGAATCAGAAGGGGCCTGGTAAAGAGGCTCGACCCCTACTCAGAGTAGTGAGGGAATCAAGCAGCCATCTTAGAAGTGGCGCGGATTCAAAAAATCATGTAGTGCTGCTTCGAATTCTGTTGAATTTTGTCGACTCAGGCGTGACTCAGGGTGTGGCCTCCCCTGTAAAGGAAGTAAGCTTGAAATGATGCAAAGGTTGTGAGACCAGCAGACATTCTCCACAGAACCTGTGTCTTCTTCTAACCATAGTGGAGAAAGTGAGGATGAGGAGGTTTTAGGCACCAGTCAAAATTCCTCTGAGGATGAGTATTAAGGTTCTGATGAGGAGGATGATAGCTCATCCCCCTCTCCTTCTCATGGCCTTACCTTGCCCAATACTCTAACTCATGGAGTGTTCATGGAATTGAACAAAAGGAAACTTCTTGAAGATCAGAAACATGGGAAAAATGTCTAACTCATCTATGGAAAAGGATTTTGTGGACTGTTCTTATTTTTCATCTGATAAGTCTGAAGCTTCCAGGATCCAAGAGTTGGTGAGTCTGTATGACAGGCAGGATGATATTGTTGTATGGCTTAGAACGTTTGACCATACCTGTAAAAAGATTGGTTTGTGTGAGGGTGATCAGACATCCTGGGTTATTTTTAGGCTTCCCAAAAGTGACTATCAGAGTCTGAAAGCGTGAACTATAGTAGGGTGAGACAAACTCTCATAACTAGATATGAGAAGAAACCTTCTCCATATCTAAACCCCTTAAGGGAACATGGGACAAAAGATAGGTCTGACAGTGCCATCTATGTGTACCCTGTAGGACCTGTTACCAGTGAGTGTAGCAGAAAAGTTGTTGTCTTAGACTCAGCTGTACCACCTTGCAAAAATGTTGAGGCTCTCAAACTTGAAGCAAGAGAGATCACCTTGGGGACTCCTCCTCAGAGATAAAAAGGCATCAACTGCGACTCTGTAGGGTTCTTGAGTGTAGAATCCATAGCTTCAAATAGGGACCAAGCCCCTAGCCCCACAAAGCTAGATGTCACTTCTGTGACCCCACCTTTAGTTAACACTGAGGTGAAAGAACCCCTTGAAAACCTATCTAGAGTAGAAGTGGTTCAGCCTGTAGACATAAACTTAACGGTTTCTGTTCCATCCCTAAACTAGTGCAATACCATTAAAGAGGTCACTGAGTTGGCCCCACTTTTAGTTAACCCTAATGAAATTGGACTATCTGAAAATCCACATACTGTGGAGATGGTTCACATAGTGTTTCTATTAAACTGGTACTTTGGTGTTCTACCGCTGTACAGGTCACTTATGTAAACTCACCTTCCCCTGAGGCTAAGGTGACTAAATCCCCTGAAACCTGAAACCTCACAGACTGTGGAGGTAGTCATCGAATCTCAAAACCTGTACTATCACTCACAACCTGTGGAGGCAATTCGGAGGGCTGACAATGACTTAGTTGTTCCTGTCAGAAACCCAGAATGGTGTCATACCATTGACACAAAGGCACTTGCAGTTAACTATGAAGTGTCTGAACCACTTGAAAATCCATTTACAGTGGAAGTGGTTCATAAAACTCTAAAACAGGATACTCCTGACAATCCACCTACAGTGAGGTGATCCAGAAGACTGACCAGCACTTGGGTGTTCTTATCTAACCTGAAAGGGCAGAGCTTGACCTTGACCCCAAGGTAGGAATTATGTGTTCTTCTTTAGTTCAGAGTTCCCAGAAGGAAACTTCCAGGCCTGAAAAGTTGAAAACCAAAAAGCGTTATAAGAAACCTAAACATAGCGTTCCTACTAGGCCTTCTTTAAAAAATAAAAGCCTGTGACACCAAATACTCCTACAGGAGAGATGGATAGGTGTTCTGAAACAGCTAGGGTCTCTGTTCCAAGAGACAACTCTAAATCTGTGGGATCCCTTACAGGGGACACTACTGAAAGTCATAATGTTAGCAGGGCAACCTTCAACACAGGCAAATCAAAAACTGGAATCATAGGGAAATGGGAGCCTAAACCATGCTCTACTATTTCAATTCCAAATATAAAGCCTTTGACCCACAATGCTTCTGAGGAAGAGGTAGACAGGATAATTGGAAACATCCCTAGGCCTTTGAGGACTGGCAGTTCTCAAAACTGGTGGAAAACCAGAAAACTTAAGTCTAAGGGTAAACACCTTTAGACTGGTGGATCTTCTACTGGAGACCCAATATTAAATCCTAGTGTTAGGAGGGAGACGTCTAACTAAGGTAAACCTAGATCTCAGAGGAAGTGGAAGCATGTACCATGCTTTGCCACAACTACTCCAACTAAGATACCTGACACCCAACCTGCTCCAGAGGGAGGGGTCATGAGGAATCATGAAGAACCCTCTAGGTCTAGGGGAATTCTTTATAAGAATCTCTTTAAAAAGCCTATTGCAGGTGCAGGAGTTGTAACACCTCCTGAGGGACTGTTAACTCAGACCCCTTCTTTTAAAAAGAGAAAATTGCCTAGCAATGATTGCAGGACCTATAGTTTGTTAAGAAGCTATTCAGCTAATCTCAAAAAGAGTTCCAAAAAGATTTCTGATGGACTCAACAGTAAGTTTAACTGACTGCGACAAGAGAAGATAGCCTCCTGTCCTTTGGTCTAAGAGGGACGAGTTTTAGGTAAGATTTTCATATTTATGATAAATCTTCCTGACCTGCGTCAACCCCAGAACGTTTTGCTTTGACTGGGTAACTATTTCACCTTGTCCCTAGATGAAGGGGAATCTTTTTCCCCTCTCCCCTAGTCTTTTACTCTGTTATGGGTGATCTTGTTATGTCTCTCCATAGTAAATGGTTGGAGTTATAGTTTCCGATAACTTTTGGGATTAGGCTGGGTTGCCCCTTTGGGCTCCCTTGTTAATTTCTCTTTCATGTACTTGTGTGAACTACAGTTCCCAAGTGGCAAAGATGGATTTTCATCCCTTTTACATTTTTTATAAGTGAGCTAGCACACCCTACCTTATGTGGAGTGTTAGGGGGGATACAATGTATCCCCTTTCTTACATACCTGGCAATATTTGTTACAATTCTGAGTTTACGTGTATTTTATTTAGTTTTATAGAGCGCTTTAATCCAAAGCGCTGAACATAGGAGTAAAAACAGTACAAAAGATGCTTAAAACAAAAGTAGTACAACGATTGCAACAACCTTCATTATTCAGTTAACAGAAGACAGGATTTTAGAGGAGCCTGGAAAGAGAATAAACTGGGATAGAGCGAAGAGAAAGTGGGAGCACGTTCCAATTTAGAGGTGTTAAGAGAGAGAAAAAGAACGGAAGCGAGATTGAGCACAAGGAGGACGTGGAATTGTAAGAAGGTAATGAGATGCTGAATGAAGTGAACGAGAAGGAAGATGAAAAGAAACAAGTGAAGAGAGATAGGGAGGAGCAAGACCATGAAGAGCTTTAAAAACTAGACATAGGAAGTAACATTTTAGGCAGTAATGAAAAGAAAGCCTCCAAGTTTAGCAAGAGAAATCAAAATAGAGTCTCGAGGAGCAAGCAGACAGAGAGTATGGATAGAGACATTGAAAACTGATTTTAGTGGAGCTAAACAAGAAATAGGAAGTCCAAACAGTGCAGAAGAACAATAAAAAAGCAGTGAAAAAATTAGAGCAGACACCAATAGCTTTGTGGCATTAAATGTCAAAAAGGAGTGAGCTTTGCAAATGTTATAAAGATGAAATCCACAAGAACGTGCAGATAATGAGATATGATGTACAAAAGAAAGTTCTGAGTCAAAGAAAAGACCTAAGTTACAAGCCACTGATGGGATGGGTAACTGAGCTGTAGGAAAGGATATAAAAGAGGGTGAGATAGAAGATTAAACATTAGAGGAAGCAAAGAAGATAACCTCAGTCTTTGCAGCATTAAGGACTAAAAAGTGATCAGACATCCATGATTGGATAGCCAACAGACAAGCGCTAAGTTTAAGGTGAATATCATCTGTAAAGAGAGGAAATGAAAGAAAGAGCTGTGTATGATCAGCGTAAAAGTGATGCAAAAACCCAAAAGAAGAAATAACCCCTGCTAGTGAGGAGGTATAGAGAGAGAAAATGAAAGGGCCAAACCTGATCCTTGAGGAACACCGCAAGTGAGTGAATGTGTTTCAGAAGAAGGTTGTCTTAACAGAGGTCCCTGGTCCCTAACTAACTATAAAGTGAAATATTACTTGTTAGAAGAGACTTCCACAGGAACTCTGACTTTCCCTGCAACTGAACCCTATCTCACCCTGCCTATAGCTGGCACCTAGACCACTAGGGTCCCTCTTCTGCCTCTGAGAGAACTAATGCAATAGACTATGGAAGGACTGGATGAGAAAAGGATTCTGCCTTGAAAAGTTTAACAAGTGTTTAAAAGTTACTTACTTGTGAAATGGTTGGTAACTGCCCCCCTGAGAGTGGGCAGTTACAAAAGTTCTTACTTAACCTGAATGTGTTGCGCCATTCTGAAAAGTATATGTAAGGTTATTTAACTTACCTGTGAATTGGTTATGCCTCTTTCCCAAAAGTAATGCTGTTGGCTTTACTTAACTATTTCTTTCAGAATATTAGTGTATAAAACCAACTGGGTCTTGCTTCCCCTGGCCTGCTGTATAGCCTGTCTAGAATAAGTCTGCCTTAGGTTTTACTTACCTTGAATAGCTGTGTGCCATTTTCAAAAAGTGTATTGTAGGTATAGCTGACCTTGGTCTACCTGGTGCAATCCTAAATTAGTGTAGAAAGTTATTGCTTACCTTAGTCTGTTTTCCACTGATCTGAAAAGCAACTGTAAGTGTATATTACATAATAAGGTCTTACTCACCTGATATAAGTGTGTGTTATTCTGAATGTAGTTATAATTTTATACTGTTCCTTGAATCTGTGTTCCACTAGTCAGAAAAGTATCCTGATAACAGGGTTGGTTTAATACGTGATTCCTTAACTGAGAGTCACTGCATGACTGACAGGGTCTACTACCCATGACTTACTGTAAAGTAATCTAAAAGTAACTCATGGTTGTACTCCCCCATGAATAGGTGAGTCCTATACTAAATGTGTTTTGGTACGTTCTGAATTCCCTAGAAATACTTTTCATTTTTTAACAGGGGCTATCTTTAAAGCACTGTGTTGTGTTTTTAATAACTGTGTTTATATATAATGTGATAGTACTTATTTTCCGAAGATTCCTCTTGGCCTACTTGTATTTAAATAAACCCTTTATTTTTACAATGCATAGTGTTTCAATGCTTCTTTGGACCATATGTATACTACAATTTCTTTGTACCAAGTTACAGCCCTCTCTCCATCCTAATGTAAGCCTGGCAGCTCTGTCTACCCTACCAAATACTCAGGTGGTACAGCCTTATACTAAGAGTGGAGATTTTTACTGTCTCAGTTGTATGGTTTTACTAAGCCGTTAGTTGGACTTCAGAAAAACTGTCCTAGCACTCCCGCTTGTACATTGTCACTATTTACTACACCAGACACTTTCTCTGATCACTTGGCATAGTCCTTCTGGAAGGCCCCATCTCCTAGGACAACTTGAGGGTTACCTGCTGCCTTCTCCAAAGCATGGCCTGGGCTTTTCCATCTCCACACGCAAGTCCTGCCTTAGTCCAATGTCTGTCCTGTACTGCTTACAATTGGCAAAGTCCACATTACAAAGTCAGCCTTTCTCATAGCGCCAGCAGCCCTTAGCAGCTGTGGCCCAATAGTAGAGCTTTCTAACTACGGACATCTTTTATAATAATTTTCCAAAGTTAGGTGGGCAACAAAGAATATAGTGTCATACCCACACCGTTCCCTCTTCCTAACAATGCCTCAGGTTGTTTTGCTCACAGCCACGTCTTCTGGAATGTTCATCTCAATCTTGCGGCCCTCCTCCTCCACCCTGTGGCCCTCTTCACCTTCCCTTGTTTTTCTGTCATGCTCCCTTTTCCCGCTTACAGTCAGTGCACCTGTGTCCTCCGATTAAATGTGATTTGTTTCTTTTTTTCTAAGAATGAAAAGAACCAGCTGCTGACGACCTTCATGTGGCTGCGTATGGTGAGTGATTATTATACACGAACAGTAAAGGCTGTGACTAAATGACTTACGGAAACTGAACCTGAATGACTGATGATGCAGTGTGTCAAAAAGCAGGAGAGATTTTCCTCAATCAAGTGATTATTTTCGTTTTTAATCTTTAATGATATATTTTTAGTAACCAATTATAATGTGTTGTGTGCCAACACTCCCAGGCACTTTTTCAAGACAAAGGGCCTCACTTTAAGTACAACAGTGCGGTTAATAAATGTTGGTAATGAGTGGTAATTCCGTTACCGCTGCATTACTGCACCGCTGTACTGCAATTTCGGCAGTGAAATGGAGGATTTACCTTCAGCAAACATGGAGGTAAATCCGCTGCTTTACCACCAAAAATCAGCAAAATTACCACTAGTGGAATTACTGGTAGTAATTCCACTAGTGGTAATTTTGCTGATTTTTGGTGTAATTCCACTGAAATCCCCATGGAGGGGACTAACACCGCCTACCACCACTTGTAATACAATGGTTAATTTGACGGACCAAGTGGTGGTGACAGTAAATGCGTTTAGTGGTATTTCAGCAGATTGACACCAGACTTTTAATGTGGTCAAAAATATACTCAAACAATTATTTCTCACTTGTCTCCATTGTTTGATACAATTGTTGTCCAAATTGCGAAACACATATTGACATAGAAAAATGTATATACTGTATTCCTAAATAGCATTAGATCATCGAAGCTCAACAGAGAAAAGAATCTGAAATAGGAAAAAAATGTGGCAGAAATGTTATAATTGGGTACAAAACTAACATATCATCAAAGCTTACATAATGCATCTTCAATTATTCAAATGCATTTGGCACAGCCCTTAATGTTCTACAATTTTGCTGCATAACAGCGTATCTTTTCTTTATCATTCATCGATAGTGTATATCAACATCTTCAGCGTTAACCTTTTATTTTGATTATCATTCCTGTCTGGCCACTTTAACACTAGCCTTCTTTCTGTTTTATATACATAATTGTAGGCCGACCGTCGCAGCTCCATAGGTATAAGGCGAGATATATTAGCCATTGACTTTTGAGGCCATATCTATTGCTAAAAACGTTTGAATCGTTTCAAATATCTGTCTGAAAATGTCCAAAGGTTGAGTTTGGCCGACGCTGCCTCTAGCCACCCAAGTATGTTTTTTTGGACTGATCCCATTAATTTTCCATAGGCAAAAAAGTTGCATCCTTAGAAGGGAAGCACAGTGCAAACCACTGGATGGATTTTCTCCAAAGAGGAAAGAAGTTGGGCACAAAGTGGTGCTGATGTGCCTTATGGTGGTTTAGCGTAGATCCATCCATTAGTTTATTTAAAATTTATTGGAGAAGGGCGTGGCCCAGCTCAAAAAAATCATTTTTTTCTCTACTATGGTACACTGCAGCAGTGAGGCATTTTAGAAATTAAAGCCGCCATATTTCTTTTTTGCACTTTTGCCTCATACAAGCCCTACCTGCCGTAATCCTGCGAGAACGGGAAAAAGAAAAGCATGCTAAATTAAATTTGGAGATGGGAAATGGGAGGTTTCACACCACAGTGGGTGTCGGGAGGGTGAACAAGGACTCATTGGTGGCTTTTATACTTTGAGGATGGCTAGAGAGGGCTATTTCAGTCAAATTGTTTTTGACTTTTCATGAGAAAACCATGTTCCCGTGAGAACTTCATAAGATTATGAGAGGATTTGGAAGTGTGGGATTAAATGTTGGAAAAAATATTAGAGAAGGGGCAGCGGGCGGTTGCCATCAGGAGTGTATGAGGGGGGCACCAAAAAAGGAGTTGATGTACATATTTGAAGTGCGGGTGGCCTGCAGTCAGGTCCAGTGGCTACTGTGACAGGATTAGGGGAGAATTTGGACCCCTCCCAGAAATGAGTAGAGGGATTTCAAGGGAAGGAAGTCCCCGTTACCTCCCATGTGCCATGCATGCTACCAACGGAACCACCTCCTGACACACAATGCCTCACAGTAGTGTTTCTGGACAGTGTACTCTATTTTCTGTTTCAAGATAACAACTCACTGAAGGCACCTGGGTGCAAGCAAGTAATTCCTGGACGGGAGCCAGGTGAGTGAAATCAAGAATTTCCTTGCGTGAGGAACCTGAGGGCGTCCTCACTACTGTTTCCCCTGCATCCTCCTCTAGGGTGGCCACGGAAAGTCCATCGCTCTTGGATCCTGACCCTGAGGGTGGATTTGCGAGGGAGGATCACCTGGGTGGAGGAGACTTGGGAAGTGGGGAGAGGAAGTCCATAGGTGAGACATGGTATAACAAGCCCTCTATCCCTCAAGCCTTTCCCTGATCCTCCCTTAAAACATTCCCCAAGAAACACCAATGTGGAACTGGGACGAGGAAGAGAACAACTCTAGTAGAGACACATCCTCATTTTATTAACACACACACATACTGGCCTCAACTGTGTTCTGAGACGAGGAAGAGGACAGCACGAGTAAGGCAGGACTACTGTTTTAACAGAGAGCGGTCTAGTCCTTTTTGGACCAATCATGGTGGCAGGAACTTTAAAAGCCGGAATCATGGTGGAAATGGAGTCAGCTGTGGACGCAGGGCCACAAACTGCTACGTGGAAGCAGACCTCTCCGGTGCAGCAGTGTGGCAAGTGGAACGCTCGAGACCCTTTGGAAGATGCAGAGTTTATGCAGCGGGAAGTGAAGCTGAGGGACGCTGAAGGCTGGTGAAAAACCGCAAGAAGGAGACAAGCGTGACCGAACAAAGTGGTCGAGTGAGTCCCGAGCTGCAGGAGGAGCATCGCTGGTTGAGCGCAGCCACGGAGAGCCGCTGGGAGAAGATGCAAGGTACTGAATGGGAAGTAAAGAACTCGTGGTGGTGGAGGACCTCGCAGGAAGCCATAAGCTCCACTCCAACCGGTGAGTCTACCAAGAAGGGGGACCACCTGGCTGGCAGGCGAACATGCAAAACAAATAATGATATGATATGATCAGACATTTATGACGTGCCTGTACACAAGTACCAGGGGGAGCGAAGGGGGAAGTGTGGTCAGGGAAGCGATTAATCTGAGTAAGTGCAGCCAGGGGAGCCAGCTCGGGCATTGCAAGGGTGGACATTGATTTGAACGGAAGCATGCATTGTTATGAATACCAATTTGAGTGAAAGCAAATGTAAGTACTTTTGAATACCGATCGGAGTGAAAGTAAGTTTGAGCACTTTGAATGTAGATTGGAGTGAACGAAAGGTTGCAAATCTGCCTACATGCTTTGGCAAAAGCTGAGTGAATTCAAAGGAACTGTACTACATGAGAAAACAAGCATTGTCAAAAGCCAATAGAATCAAAGGAACTGTATGTTATCAGAAAACTGGCATTGGCAAGAGCCAGGAGAATACAAGAAAGTGTAACTAGTGCATGGTGGTTAACCAAGCCAAGCCAAAGTACAGTGCCAAGAGAGTATGACACAGGTGAACAAAAGCAAACATCACTGTCAAGCTGAAGCAGTGGCCTAATGGTGATTGACAAGGGGTATCGGTTGCGTGACTTGTAATAGGTGGACAGTGTGGTCCGACAACCGCACCGAGACCGAGTGCCCCCCTGTATGAAAAAGCCACTGAAAGCACCCATAAAGAAGCTTGCAAAAACTCTTATGTGATTTTGAAAGTCAAGGAATTGAACTACTTAACTAGTGAAAAGTAACAAAAACAGAAGAACTGGGAAGTCTCCCAAGGAATTGTGTTGTTTTGAAAGGCTGGAACATTTGAACTCTTGGGGAAGGGAATCCCTGTGCCATATGAACTACTTTGAACTTGGGGAAGGGAGACCAGAAAACTGGAAGAAGCTTTGAACTTTATTTTGAACACTACTTATTTTGATGCTGACATCCCTACATATTGTATACAGTTAGATATGAGGGCAATTATAGGTTTTGGATACAGACAGACATTTGCTTTGGACTTCCTGACACATACTATCCTTAGTTTTCTTTAGGTAGAGAAATCCCACTTTAGCATAAGGCAAGTTAGGCCTTAATCCTGCATTTTGAGTTAATACAAGTTTGTGGACCAAACTTGATTCTGTTGTATGTGTCTGCTTCATGGAGCCCCACACTTGCCAAATAGAAAAGAGGCACAGAAACCCTCCCAAAACTGAATTGGCAACACATCTCACCAGCCCATGAAAGAAGGCACATAGGCAACGAGCAGCCTGAGCACCTGACTGCTTCCCTGTCGACAGAGATTGCAGGAGAAAAGGATAGACACTGATATCCTCCCTAAACCGAATTTGACACCAGGAGGAAAATCAAAAGGAAAGTCAAATTCCAGATCCAAAGCAAGCAAAGAGACCATCAGATACTGCAAACAAAATCATGCTGGAAAAGGGGCAGGAGTGTAGAGGGTTTTTTAAAGCTTTTCACCTGGGTGACCCAGCCACTAGTGAAAAGACAGCAACAGATTGGCCACAAAAATCAGGTGAGCGCTGGAGCCAATAGAGAGGGACGGGGGGTTAAAAGCAGGTGATACACAATATATAACTGGAGGCAGTGAACGCCAAAGTGAGGGTAGCAGGAGCATGGTTAGTAAGTGCGGAGGTGGAACGAGAGACCAGAAGGATGGACAGGGGAGCGGAGTGTGGAAGAGTTTGTGGCAGAGTTGGAGCAGAGTGCACTTGAGGTATTTTGTGTGAGAGTGGTGCCTGTTGTATGGAGTGTAGTGTGGAGAGGGGGTAGGAATAGTGAGAGTGAGTATACAAAGTGAATTGAGAGCGAGAGAGAGATTAGTAGAGAAGGGTGTGCAGAGCACCTTATCCCTGGAAGTGTGAGCAGGACACCATATCCATGGGAGAGTGAGTAGGGCACTATTTCCAGGGGAGTTTCAGCAGGGCACTATATCCCTTTGAGATTGAGCAGGGCACTAAACTAATGGGAGAGTGAGCAGGGCACTATATCCATGGGAGAGTGAGCAGGGCACTATATCCATGGGAGAGTGAGCAGGGTACTATATCCATGGGAGATTGAGCAGGGCACTATATCCATGGGAGAGTGAACAGGGCACTAGATCCTGGGGAGAGTGAGCACGGCACTAGATCCCTGGGAGAGTGAGCAGGACACAACATCCATTGAAGATTGAGCAGGGCACAATATCCAAGGGAGATAGAGCATGGCACTATATCCCCTGGGAGAGTGAGCAGGGTCCTATATCAATAGGAGATTGAGCAGGTCACGATATCCATGGGAGGGAGAGCAGGGCACTATATCCATGGGAGAGTGAGCGGGGTCCTATATTAATGAGAGACTGAACAGGGCACTTTATCCCTTGGAGGGTTAGCAGGGCACTATATCCCTGGGAGAGTAAGCAGGGCACTATATCCATGGGAGAGTGAGCAGGGCACTATATCCATGGGAGAGTGAGCAGGGTACTATTTCCATGGGAGATTGAGCAGGGCACAATATCTATGGGAGAGTGAACAGGGCACTAGATCCTGGGGAGAGTGGGCAGGGCACTAGATCACTGGGTGAGTGAGCAGGACACAACATCCATTGAAGATTTAGCAGGGCACAATAACCATGGGAGATAGAGCATGGCACTATATCCCCTGGGAGAGTGAGCAAGGTCCTATATCAATGGGAGATTGAGCAGGCCACCATATCCATGGGAGGGAGAGCAGGGCACTATATCCATGGGAGAGTGAGCAGGGTCCTATATTAATGAGACTGAACAGGGCACTATATCCCTTGGAGGGTTAGTAGGGCACTGTATACCTGTGAGAGTGAGCAGGGCACTATATCCATGGGAGATTGAGCGGGCATTGTATCCCAGAAAGAATGTGCAGGGCACTATATCACTGGAAGGATGAGCAGGACACCATATCCCTCATTATGGTGTGAAATGGGTGGTGTGAGTAGTAGAGAGAAGAGGGGTAGAGTGAGAGGTGAGAAGGTGATGTTGTGAGAGATGAGGAGAGGGGTGTGAAGAATGGACGGACAGAAAAGTTGAGAGAGTGAAAGAGAGGAGAACGGGAAGGAGAGAAGAAGATAGGAAGAGAAAGGAGCGTACGAAGACCGGAGGGAGTAGGAGGGGAGGGGAGACAGTTGGGAAAGGAAAGGAGGGAGTAGACCAGCGACAGGAGAGAGAGGGAGCGAGTGGGAGAGAGACTGCAGAGTGCTTCGACATTGAACATTTCTATTGAGTCCTGGGAAAGACCTTTACAGAGTTGAGGTACCACGTAGGAATCCGCGAGAGAGTATGATAGATAAGGCTGTGGCCTAGAGACCCTCACCTTATTCAGATTCTTAGATAGTAGGGGTTACTGACCATTAGTCCATCTAACCAGGTGTTAGGGATGCCTGGGTTAGCAAGGTGGGAGCCCTTGGGTGACAAGAGAGGGATGGCCACTAGTGTGATCAAATCAAAGGCAATCCACTGCAGATATGTCCATCTTATTACCTGTCTAATACAACCCTTGAACTACCTTTAGGACTTTGTGAAATATTAAGGCAATCTGTGACGACACCACTCATAACCATCAGCAGTTATATTACATTTCGGCTAGCATGAACTACACGTAAATCTACTCATTTGTTTGTCATATGTTTTGAAACAGATTGAGAGTATTGTTTACTCTGAAAGGTAGTTTTCTTTCTTACGTGGTGTGATGTCATCTTTGATGTCATCATGTACTTTAGCTACCGGTGATGTCATTGATTATGTAATAAGTGGTTTAATAAGTAATGTTATCAGTGTGCCCATGGGCTATGCAAGGGTAGAAAAACACTGTTATGGTGGCTTAACTTCCAACGCTTGCTGAATTTCAAGGGGTTTTTGCATTTAGCCATCACTTTAACGTTACTTCACCTAATGTATTTTCATTGACTGTCAAGGGTTTTGTTGCACTGAACTGTTTCAACTTCCTCTCTTATATGAATTTTCCTTCAAGGGATTTGTTATGCTATATCTCACACCACCTCTACTACTAAAGTATTTTTTCATATCATCAGATGTCATATACGATATTATCAGTAATGTTTCTAAGCTACGCATCTGGGATTTTTCCCCATTACGGCTCTGTGGCCCACTTCATTTTTGGGAAGTGATGTGTAGCCCTTGTAAGGGTGGCCCTGTTTACGCTCACACCAGAATAAATACACCTCTCTAGGGAAATAAGGCCAAGAGTCTATCTTCTAAGGATAACAAGTTTAATCTTACAGAAATGAGGATAGTAGCAAATGACTCTGCTGCCTGAACGGTCTTCTCCTGTCCCTCTTCCGTTCCTTCCTGCCAAAATGGTGCCAGGCAAGAATGTATATAGGCATTTCTTGCTGTAGTTGCGTCACTGGATATGGACCATGGCTTCATCCCAATCCATTCTCCTTTCCATAATTGGGATGCTCCAAAACCTTCCTTTCTTCTTTGTCAGCAGTTTTGCCAGGGCATGCTGTTCTACATGTTGCTAGCTTATGCCAGAATACACTCTAGCTCATGCTTTCCTTCATTTGGATACCTATACAAATGTGTATGTATAAAAACATTTTCCAGTCATTCTCTCCATATTCTACTCATATCTGGTCCTGTAATCTCCTTTTCACCTTATTTTTATAAACTATCCCCTTCTGCATTTTGTCGCATAGAACATGTAAATAGCCTGCATGGCCCCTTGACGGCCAGTAGACAGCTGGTGAATCATTTCGTGTGCTCTGCCAGTGCTAGTCTTAATGGCGAACACTGCAGACATGCCTGCAGTCCATTTTTAGAATCTCACACACATTCCTTCTGGGAAGGAGCTTGCCTCCTCTATAGTACTAAGATGTTTCAATGCCTAGGATCCGACATTACAAACCTATCCAGCTAATAGTTAATTGTGCTTTATACTTTTTTTTATTTATTTTTTTATTTTTTAATAAGCATTGGCTTTACATTTGAAAACCTTAAGCTTATTACAAAATGACCATTTTCTTTTCAAAATAGATATTTTATTTATTATGAATCAAAGAAATAACAATAAACAGTTGTTAGGGAGAATTCTCTGTTAAGGCTGATTTCCCAAACCTAGTGAGTCCCCCAGCAGCTTTGCTGGATTTTTGGGGTTTATGTTTTTCTCCTGCTAAGAGTGAGACTCTTTTTCTCCCACTCTTAGACATGATTTGAGATATCCTTTGACTTTGTAATGTGTTTTATGGGCTATGGGGCCTTTTACTCCATAGGGTTTCATGTGGTTTTGGTAAGTATGTTACACAGCACCCTCAGTGCAGTAACACAGGGGTGTCATAGTGACCCCCAAACATAGATTCCTGGGACTGACTACTGTCTCCCAGGGCATGTAAAGTCACCATTGACTTTACTAGACTTAAATTGTGAACAGAACCAGTACAAACCATCATATTGTGGAAATACTGGTAGGGGTAATTAGATTGCCCCTGGGACTGTTTTTCGAGGGGGCGCTGTGCAGTCCCCCCTCGTCCAGTTTCTGGCTGGTGGCAGTGGTTACCACGCAAAATATTCCACCGGAATATTTCCTAAGGGATTTTCCCATTCATTTTAAACGCACCACTTTTTGGTGCAATGTTAAAGATACCGCCGGGTTATTTATTTAATATTTATTCCCCGGTTGGGTCTTTTTGCCAGGACTCGCTTTTAAAATGGCGTTTGTGTTCGCCTCTGTAACTCCAACCCAAGTCGAGCCCCTTTTTCCACTTTTTGGCAGGATTCTGCACAGAAGCCTCCAAAAGTGGTGCCACTCTGTCTGGGTCTACAGGATGTGTGGGAGGGGGTTTTAGGCACCCTGGACTGAGTTGCCTCGGCATCTCAAGTCGCACTCTTGTGTGATTGGCCCAGTAGTGAGCCGCCGGCTCACCACTTAGCATGTTTGAGTCACAGCTAGGACTGATGAAAGGGGGTTTTCTGCATAAAAGCAGGGCTTTGGGGACTGGAACTTCAGAAGTCGCCACAGGACCAAAGAATCCGAAGAGGGAGAAGCTGAGCCGACCTGCAACGACGACACCACCGGTGGAGCCCTGCTGAATTTTCTCACCACTTCCCAACGACAGAGAAGATCTTCATCCCGGCGAGTCTTCTTCCTCTGAACTGGTGGGGATAACCAGTTCGCCCTCTTTTCGCCTTCCTGGATCGTCTCGTGGTCAAATCACCCGTGCCAAGCACCCCGGCGGCCGGATAGCCACGCTTCACCACTACCGCGAATAAAAGGGTAGTACGTTTTAACCGGGAAACTCCGCGGCTGGTTTCTTCCCTGGCAGTGCAACGACCTCCAGCTTTCCTCCACGTCGAGATCTTCTCTTCCCCTGGACGAATCACCGACTTGCACCCACTGCCAGGAACAACTGCCCCTGCTGCAGCTTTCTCACCATTTCAGGTACTGTGTCCCGCCTGGTCTCTCTTGCAACAGACTGTTCAAGGTGTCCCGTAAATCCTTGACTCTCTATCCTGGGGTGACTTGGGACCTGCTAACTAACTTTTCCTGACTTGATCCAACCCTTTTATTGAACTATCTGGAAAGACTTTTTAAAGTATTATTCAACTGTGTGATCTTGGACACATTCCGCCTTGATCTCTCCAAGAGTGGGCCTGGCCTATGAACTTTCTTGCTCTAACAGTAGATTCTGCCTTTTTCTGACTTGCTGTGGTTCTTTTAAAAAAAAGTGCTGCTATTGTGCTGTCCTAATTCTACCTTTTCCCTCCCTTTTTAACTAACTTATTGGAGTGCCATCTTAGGTTAAGCACTCACCTCTGTCTGCAAATAAGTGGTGTTTAACTAAGACTTGTTCAATAAGTAATCAGGGATGTATATATATTGATAGTGACTGTGTTTGAACTTGCTTGCCATATTAGTGTTAGTGTATTTTACAAGTGTGTTTTTAAATAAATAATTATATACTTTTATACCCAAGCTCTGGTCAGTGTTTGCTTGTGCTACTGTATCTCTGTACCTATTTTGTATACTCTATATACTGTCTAACTCTTCTTGAGAGAAGTCTGGCTGCTCAGCCACAGCTACCAGGTAATTCTGGCTGGTACAGACTGCTACCAATTGTGTTTACTGCCAAAAGCTGTAGTCCTAAGCCTTTTGCAGTGGTCCCTAAGGGAACTGCACAGGTTTCTGCCTAACAACAGTAGACATCGGTAGCGGCACAAGCTTAAAAAGTCACAATTCATTGTAATGTTAAGATAATCATAAGATTGCCACATATTTAATTTGCAGTGTTGTTTGACCGTGGTCTCAGAGAAAAGCTCTGTGTCGGGGAGGATACGTCGACTTATGGTTCAGTCCAGCCAACGTGCAGGGTTTTTTTTTTTGCGTGAGGGCTGGATAGCGTTCTGCATAATCCATTAATGGGGCCCAAGTATTCCGGAAGGGATTGAGATTGCCCATACGAAGTGCAGTGATCCTTTCCGCTATGGCGATGTCCCAACACTTGGTCCACCATAGTGGGTTAGGGGGACCCTCAGGGTGCTTCCAAAGGTGGGCGAGGGCTACCTTGGCCGCTGTTAACAAATGTGTGCACAGACAGGCTGCATTCCCTGACAGCGGTAAATCCCCATCCCCCGTGTCCCTCAGCAGAATGATTCTGGGGTCCCACGTGATATTGAGACCTGTGATTGCCTGGACATGATTCAGCACCCCTCTCCAGTAGTTTGCTGCTTCAGGGCAGTCCCATAGGAGATGGAATAGCGACCCCTCACGCGGGCAGCCTCTCCAGCAGTTCGGTGATGGGCTTGCGCCCGCTTTGTACAGTTGGGCTGGTGTGATATAATACCTAAAGCTCACCTTATATCCCCCTTCCCTGTTGGTAACACACTGGGTGCTTTTGTGAAGTCTTGACCATATTTTGCTCCATGCCTATGGCTCCAGGGGATGCCCCAGGTCCCTCTCCCAGTTCAGCATGTATCTTTCTTTCGTCTCTGGGCTAGTCTTTTCCAAGAGTTTGTAGAGGGCGGATATCTTACCCCTCCGGGGGGGAAGATGTCAGTGTGAGTTCTAGAGGCGTTAGGACCCTGGAGCCACGCTCTTTGATGCTGCATTGAGAAATCCAGTGGCGCATCTGTGAGTAGCGGAACCTTTCCTCCTCAGGGATGTTAAACCTCGCCTTGTAGTCCTCAAATGAGAGTGGATGACCCTCCTCTAGGAAGTCTGAAATTCTGTGAAGGCCGCCCTCCTTCCACTTGGTGAAGCTGTGGTTACAAAGGTCAAGGGAGAAACCCGGGTTGTCCCAGATTGGGGTCAGTGGGCCCAGTGAGCTTTTGGTTCCTCATTTCCCGGCTGCCGCTCTCCAGCTATCTACCGTGTTGCGAGTTGCTGATAGCGGGTTCAGAGTAGGGGAGGATCTCCAGGACTGGATATGTGGCAGGTCGGGTAGGGGTGACTTGCACCATGCTTCTTCCAGTTGCAGCCAACGTGGGCGATTTGCGGTACGTGTCGAGGCGAAGGCCTGTGCGAGCTGGGCCCTCGCCAGTATCTGGGGATGTCCGGGACACCCAGTCCACCAAGCTGATGACTCCGGGTCATACTTTTCCGTGTTATACGAGGTCTTTTTCCCCCCCGCTGTAGGGAGATGAGATCCTTTTCTGGGACATGGGTTGGGAGTGCGTGGCAGTGGTACAACACCCTGTGGAGTAAGTTCATTTTCACGGCCACCGCTCGACACAGCCAGGAAATCTCCTGTTTGTTGTTTCAGGTCTGTTCGTAGCACTTTAAATAGTTGCAGGAAGTTGTATTTGTAGATCAGTGCGCTAATTTTGGGAATTTGGACACCCAGGTATTCCAATGTGGCATTGGCCCATGGGATCGGAAGGTCGGGGCACAGAAAGTCTCTTTGTCGCTTTGGTAAGTTGATCGGTAAGGCTGAAGACTTATCATAGTTCACTCTGAACCCAGAGATTGCCCCAAATGACTCGAGTTCTTCAAGCAGGGGTTGCAGTGATGTATCCGGGTCAGTGATGGTTAAGAGGACATTGTCCGCATAGAGTGCCACTTTGTGCTCTATCCCGCCCACGGTGACCCCCTTGATGTTTGGGTTAAGGCGAATCCTCTCAGCAAACAGTTCCATAGACAGGGCGAACACCAGGGGCGACAGCGGGCACCCCTGACGGGTCACTCTCGATATAGGGATGGGCGCTGATTTCCTACCGTTGACTCGGAGTTGTGTTGACAGGGATGCGTAGTTTGCCATTATCCAGGATATAAAATGATGGCCCAGTCCCACGCTAGTCAGGGAGCACCGGATGTAATCCCAGTTTACAAGATCAAACGCTTTATGTGCGTCGAGGGATATTATTAGCAGCGGGGTCTTCATCCTCTTTGCAGATTTGATAATATTTAGTGTACGCCTAATATTATCATGTGTTCCTCTACCCGGGATAAAGCCTGTTTTATCATTGTGTATTAACTCAGGGAGGAATCTGCCCAGCCTGGCTGCTAGTATCTTGGAATAGATTTTCCCCTCGGTATTCATCAGTGCTATAGGCCTATATGAGCCACCTGTTCGGGGTCCTTCCCCGGTTTCTGGAGGAAATTGGTAGTTGATTCAGCCATGGAGTTTGTTACCTTTTTGGTAGATAGGAAGGAGTTGAACAGTAGTGTTAGTTGCGGAATTAAGATGTGTGCAAATGTTTTGTTAAACTTGGATGTCAGCCCATCTGGGCCTGGGGCAATGTTCTTTAGAGATTTTATGGCATCAAGGATTTCCTCTGCGGAGATCAGGGCTTCTAGGGAGTTGAGGGGGGCTGTGACAGCGGGCGCAAAATGACTCTAGATAATGTTGCTGCCGAACTCTTTCCTCTGGAGATGAGGGCGCCCCTGCATGAGAGACTTCTGGTGGTCTACCAAGGTTTCTATTATGTCTGGAGTGGTGAATTTGCTTTTCCCATCCGGCCCTTTGAGGCGTATGATATTGTTTCTACTGAGTGTCTTTTGTAATTTATATGCTAGTAACTGGTTTGAATTTGATTCGATGCTCATCGACTGGTGTTAAGACGGATTTCTGAACTCTGTCCTGGTGGCGCAGAGGTTCAGAAGGCCAACCTAATTACTTGGAACAGGGTAACCTCTGGACAAGCCAGACCAATCAAGGTAGCGATCGCGGCGGTCAAGACTAGGTCTCAAGAGGGGTGAGGGTGACTGAAAGCCCGCAATGAGCACACAAAGCAAGAGCGCTTACAAACTACTCCAAACAGTTGTTTATATCAAAAATAGATACACATTTATTATAAGGCCTCAAAACTAATGACCACAGTAAAAGCAGCAACATACAACGATATTAAACCAACACATACACTATCCACCCAATATATATACAGAATACACAGTTTCACAGCATTAGCAGCACGAAATATGTTATCCACCGGCAGGGGAAGGAAAACAGGCAGTGCGAACCAATGCGTGTGATATGTCCGCCTTCTGAGGCCCCTAACTAGATGGTAGTCCAATCCCTACGAAGAGTGGAGCCTAGCGCTCAAAAGTACCTGCACACGCCGGTGCCAATGGGCAGAAGGTGAAGCTCTTCGGAGGACGTTGAACAGCTCTGTAGGGAGCTCTAATGAAGGAGAACACGGTCCGCGACTCTAGCGCAGCCTCCACTGTGAGGCAGAAGCAGGGCGCGAGTACGGACAAGGGGTGCTGTATTCACAGCGGGGAAAAGCAAGGGGCACTGCAGGAGGGCGACCAGATCCTAGCTAATCTACTCACCGGTCCCCGAAGCAAGCAGGCCCGAGCTTCTCCTCGATAGATGCAGCTTCTGGCAGGTTCTGAAGAGCAGGGAACGTCTCGTCGTCGTGCAGAGTAAAAAAAGACGTCCCGATCGAAGAAACAAGCACAGTTTTGTCGCCACCGCAGGGCAACGGAACGGCCGGGTGTATTCAAGCCAAACGAGCACCGCTCACCTCTAGCTTAGGACTGCTAAGCAAACGAAGCGTGTGAGCATGCCCCGGACTCAGAATACCACCCAACCTGTCGGCGATTACAGAGCAGGCCTCCTTAGTAAGCTGGTCAGTCAACTGGATGGCCCAGAGACACTTCCGAAGGCTTACAGCAGGAGTTGATGAAGGTGCCGGGAATAGCTGGTCCTGCTATTCCAATAGGTCGAAGCGCCAGTACAGGCCTTCTTGTTCGATCTTAGGTGGAAAGGGCTTCACCGGACGACAGCAATGAGGAGCAGAAGTTCTTCAGGGGGTCTCCAGCGATTCCTCGGTCCAGCCTCGTGTTCGCAGGATACTTGGCTCCTGTATCCCTGGGTTCGTAAGAACTCAGGAGATCGACATGGTAGTGGTGTTTCCAGCTCCCTCTTATCCACGGTTCCCTTCGCGCCAAAACGGAGGGGAGCCAATGGGAGATCCGCTCATCAACACACATACCATACGTGGACCAATCACGGACCACAGTGGTCCCAGGCATTCACACCACCCTAGACTCTCTGGCACCCAGGATGTGTATTGGGACCAGACAGCCCAGCCCACATCCTGGGGGCACTCAAACGACATGTAGAAGCCCGCGAAAGCAACCGTGTTTCGCGGGAAACTACATGCCCAAATAAGGAAGGCCCCGGGTCGCCTGACCCGGGGGAAGGTAAAGGGAGCAAGACGGACAGTGGACTAGACAAAGGAGCCTCGTGGTCCGGCCATTTTGGGTAGCCGGGCCACCCTTTTGGGTTCGCGGCAAAAAGGTGCTCAGAACGGCAAAAGGAGCTCAAAATAAACCAAATGATCGCTGCCACCAGCCCAGTCCCTGAATGACCTGCACCGATCCAAAAACCATCCTATAAGAGTGTCTAGGGTCCGTAGAAGGCTAGAGACCCAAGAGAGCTGTAACTTAGCTTACAGTGCCCTCTTGTGTCGTGTTGCACTAAAATGGCGACACGATAAAAGAAACTACGGGAAACAGCGTTCCCCGGTACTGACTGTCTTAAGGGCATGTCAGTTTCCCCGTAAGAAAGGAGCGAAAGCCCAGAGGAGTACAGCAGAAGGCTGCACTTCTCTGGCAAAGTCAAGAAAACAGGTTGAAAACAATAGCAAAAAGTTTAGGGGTTGCCACATGGAAGGAAAGTTCCCTACAATAACGAAATCTTTCCTAACACTCGCCCCTCCCAGACTATGGACAGGGGGAACTAATCCACCCCTGGATGAGTCTCTTGTTCAGGTCGGTAAAACATTCTGGACAACCCATCAGCATTGCTATGTTGGACACCTGGCCTATGCTCAATAGTGAAGTCGAAGCCTTGTAGACTTATGGACCACCTAAGCAACTTTGGATTCTCCCCCTTCATGTTCATTAGCCACTTTAACGGCTTATGGTCAGTCTGCACAGTGAAGTGGGTCCCATAGAGGTAGGGCCGCAGCTTCCTTAGGGCCCACACAACAGAGAAACATTCTTTCTCTACCGTGGACCATCTGAGCTCTCTGTCCTTAAGCTGGCGACTAATAAAACCGATAGGGTGTTCCTTACCCTTCTCATCTACTTGTGATAGTACAGCTCCTATCCCAGTGTCAGAGGCATCCGTCTGCACGATAAAAGGTCTTTGATAATCAGGGGCCCTGAGCACAGGGGCCTGGCACAAGGAGTCTTTCAAGCCATTGAAGGCCTTCTCACACTCGTCAGTCCAAGTTTCCTTCTTGGGTTTCTTCGGAGTTGTGAGGGCAGTCAGAGGAGCAGCTATGGTGCCATAGTCTGCCACAAAATTGCGGTAATAACCCGTGAGTCCTAAGAAGGCTCTCACTTGGGTTTGCGTAGTGGGGGTAGGCCAGTCTTGTACCGCTGGTACCTTACTGGATAGAGGCTGTCTCCTCCCTCCACCTACTTCATGTCCAAGGCAAACCACTGAGCCTTGTCCATTTTGGTGAGGGGCCACTCGGACACCCTCAAAAGAGCTTTCTGAAGGACTGCTTTGGAACAGGTCAGGGAGAGGTTCAGACTCCTCTTCCTCAACGTCTGAAGCCAATAGCAGTGCTGCGATTTCGCCGCTTGGGACGAAAGCCTTCAGCCTATTCACGTGAAACACTTTTAGAGCCTGTCCAGGCCTTCCAAGGTCCACTGAATAGCTAACCTCACCCAGGGGCTCCACCACTGGGTAAGGGCCTGACCATTTGTCCTGTAAAGCTCGAGGCCTTATGGGATTCACGATCAGGACTTGCTGGCCATGTGTAAAGTTGATGAGGGAAGCTTTCTGGTCGTACCAATGTTTCACCAGCGCTTGCCCTGCCTTCAATTTAGCACTAGCCAAGCCCATCAGAAGTACCATCCGTTTTCTGAGCCCTAGCACATAATCAACTACATTGGTAGTAACAGGGGGAGTGGGCATCTCCCATCCCTCCTTGACAATGGCTAAGGGTCCCCGTACGGGATGACCGAACAGAAGTTCGAAGGGGCTGAAGCCAACACCCTCCTGTGGTACCTCTCGGTAGGCAAACAGCAAGCATGAAACAAGAAGATCCCATTTTCTTCTCTGAGGCTCCTCCAGAGCCCCAATCATGCTTTTTAACGTCCTGTTAAGACGCCCCCCCAGACCATCGGTCTGGGGGCGGTATGCAGAAGAGAACCTGTAGGTGACCCCACATTCTTTCCACATAGCCTGCCTATACTTCGACATAAAGTTGCTGCCATCATCCGGCACAACTTCTTTAGGGAAGCCAACCCTAGTAAACATGCCGAGTAAAGCTTCTGCAACTGGCTTGGCAGTTACAGTTGTAAATGGGACGGCCTCAGGATACCTGGTTGCATGGTCGACCAGCACCAGGATAAACCTATTGCCTGAGGATGTTTGCGGGTCAAGGGGACCAACCATGTCGATCCCTACCCTTTCAAATGGTACCCCCACAACTGGGAGCGGTACCAACGGAGCTTGGATTGTCGCACCAACCTTACCAGACAACTGGCAGGCGGCACAACTCCTGCAGTGACTTTCTACTTGCTCCCCCATCTTGGGCCAGTAGAAGTGCATGGATAACCTTTGCTTGGTCCTCCTCATACCAAGGTGACCAGCAAGGGGAACGACATGCGCCAACTGCAGGAGGAAGGGCCTAACAGCAAGGGAAACCACCAACCTCCTATGGTCTCCTTCTGTAGACTCTGTGGGCTCACTATAAAGGAGTCCACCTTCCTGGTAAATCCTTTGCAACCCAGGAGGTTCACCCTCAAGCTGGGAGCAGGCCTGTCTCCTTAGGCCTTCCAGAGATGGGCACTCACGTTGGCCCTTACTGAAGTCGTCCCTATCAGGACCTCCTTCAACTAACAAGTCTTTTAGTTCAGGATGGTCGTTGGGGTCGAACACTTCAGGCATCGCCACCTCCTCGTCAGGCTCGGGCGATTGACCAACTCCCTCCACCGCAGTGGTAGGCGAGCTCGGGGGAATATTCTCTTTCCCCCGTCGGGACTTGTTGACTCCTTTCGCCTTGGGTTTCCCCTTCGGCTGGGGCGGCGTATTGGACTTGGCCAATGCTGCCCGTGCTTGAGACCGTGTGTAGGGTCTTTCAGCAGTGTCTCCTACGAGCCCTAGAGCTCTGAGATCATTGCCCAACAAGACCTTTCCCGGGACGTTTCTCTGAATGCTCACTGGAATCCTAACTGCTGTACCATTTAAAGTTAGATTAACAGGGATCACGGGAAACATACGGAGGGGGCCGTCAGCCAACTTAGTGGGCATCAGAGGAGCTCTGGCAACTTCCTCTGAGTCTACCAAGGTAGAATCCACTACAGTTCGACTGCACCCACTATCCCTAAGAGCTGGAGTATCCACTCCATTGATCAGCACACTGTCTTTAAAGTAGTGCTTGGTATTATCCGGAATCCTAGCATACGCCTCTGCGACTTTAGGCTCCCAGGAACCCAGGGACACTAAAACTACCTCAGCCTCTATTCCGCTGGGAAATGAGTCTGAGGAGAAGGATGCTCCTGTAATCTCTTCTTCCTCGTAGGAGGAGAAGGCCAGATTAGCGGAGTGGACCCCCAAAGGTCTAACCTTACAACGGGGATCCCCCTTCACATGGTCAGTTGCTCCACAAGAAAAACAAGCCCCATTGGGTCTGTTTACGTAGGGAGGCTTATTATAACCAGAGTTCTGTTTCGGAGGCGAACCTCCACTACCCTGTGAGTTCTCGGATGGCTTACCCTTATTTTTCTTTTTGTGGCCCTTATGGGAAGAAGATTTAGCAGATTCCCCACCCTCCATATCTTTGGACTTTTTCCCTTCCTCCTGCTTACCAGGATGAGTTTTGTCCTTATGGGACACTCGATGTGACACCCATAAGTCTGCTGCAATGGCCAGCTTCTTAGGATCTATCTCCTTCGAATCGGCCAAATGCTGCTTAAGCTCCGGGGAAGAAGAAGCAAAAATGTGTTCCAGCATGACCAGATTGATCATGCCTTCGAAGGTAGAAACCTTATAACCTTCAACCCAGCCAGTCAAGTTTTTCAGGGACTCAGCTACATACGACACCCAAGTACCACCTTCCTTTTTCTTATACTCTCTAAACCTTTTCAAATATTGGGTCGGAGTCTTCCCAAACTTTAAAATGAGAGTCTGCTTCAACATTGCAAAATCAGCGCGCTCAGCCTTCGACATTTCCATAATGGCACTGCAACCAGAATGGGGCAGTCTGCTGAGTAACCATGCAATCTTATCCGCATTATCAACCTCTTGAACCTCGCATGCATACTCAAACGCATTTAACCAGTCCATAATGTCATTTCGTTCCTCATACACACTGAGCAGATCTTTTGGAAACCGTGGATGAGAGGAAGCCCCAGAACCATGTCCAGGACCCTTGGACCCATTTGCGAACTGAAGCTTGGCCAGTTCCAACTGGTGATCCCTGTCTTTTTGTTTTTCTGCCTGGTCGATTTTCAGTTTGGCTATGCTGAATTCAAGCTCCTGCTGCCTAAACCGCAGCTCTTGCTTCTTGAATTCAAGCATAGCCTCCCCATCAACACTGGCAGAGGAAACGTTAGACATTACATCCTCCCTGTCCTCGTGGTCGTGATGGATCAGTGCAGCGGCAGAACCGTCGGTTCTGCCAGTGAGAGCAGCCCCACCACCTTCTGCACTGTCCTCGGAAGTTATAGCGTCAAGCTGCGCTTCTTGCCACGCCACGATTCTCTGGATCATTTCCAATTTAGTGCCTTGAGAGGAAACCCCTCTCTCCGCACACATCTTCTTCAATGTTTCAGATTTCGAAGCATTTAAGGTTAATAAAGTATTCGTTTCCATACTGTCGATAGGACTATGGCCTTTTTAACGTTATATTCAATACTTTACTGCGTGTCCTGGTTGGAATAACCTGAAAACGCCTTAGCTCGTGCGCAACACTGGATACCTTCAGTCGTATCCCACCGCTGTACACCAATTTGTTAAGACGGATTTCTGAACTCTGTCCTGGTGGCGCAGAGGTTCAGAAGGCCAACCTAATTACTTGGAACAGGGTAACCTCTGGACAAGCCAGACCAATCAAGGTAGCGATCGCGGCGGTCAAGACTAGGTCTCAAGAGGGGTGAGGGTGACTGAAAGCCCGCAATGAGCACACAAAGCAAGAGCGCTTACAAACTACTCCAAACAGTTGTTTATATCAAAAATAGATACACATTTATTATAAGGCCTCAAAACTAATGACCACAGTAAAAGCAGCAACATACAACGATATTAAACCAACACATACACTATCCACCCAATATATATACAGAATACACAGTTTCACAGCATTAGCAGCACGAAATATGTTATCCACCGGCAGGGGAAGGAAAACAGGCAGTGCGAACCAATGCGTGTGATATGTCCGCCTTCTGAGGCCCCTAACTAGATGGTAGTCCAATCCCTACGAAGAGTGGAGCCTAGCGCTCAAAAGTACCTGCACACGCCGGTGCCAATGGGCAGAAGGTGAAGCTCTTCGGAGGACGTTGAACAGCTCTGTAGGGAGCTCTAATGAAGGAGAACACGGTCCGCGACTCTAGCGCAGCCTCCACTGTGAGGCAGAAGCAGGGCGCGAGTACGGACAAGGGGTGCTGTATTCACAGCGGGGAAAAGCAAGGGGCACTGCAGGAGGGCGACCAGATCCTAGCTAATCTACTCACCGGTCCCCGAAGCAAGCAGGCCCGAGCTTCTCCTCGATAGATGCAGCTTCTGGCAGGTTCTGAAGAGCAGGGAACGTCTCGTCGTCGTGCAGAGTAAAAAAAGACGTCCCGATCGAAGAAACAAGCACAGTTTTGTCGCCACCGCAGGGCAACGGAACGGCCGGGTGTATTCAAGCCAAACGAGCACCGCTCACCTCTAGCTTAGGACTGCTAAGCAAACGAAGCGTGTGAGCATGCCCCGGACTCAGAATACCACCCAACCTGTCGGCGATTACAGAGCAGGCCTCCTTAGTAAGCTGGTCAGTCAACTGGATGGCCCAGAGACACTTCCGAAGGCTTACAGCAGGAGTTGATGAAGGTGCCGGGAATAGCTGGTCCTGCTATTCCAATAGGTCGAAGCGCCAGTACAGGCCTTCTTGTTCGATCTTAGGTGGAAAGGGCTTCACCGGACGACAGCAATGAGGAGCAGAAGTTCTTCAGGGGGTCTCCAGCGATTCCTCGGTCCAGCCTCGTGTTCGCAGGATACTTGGCTCCTGTATCCCTGGGTTCGTAAGAACTCAGGAGATCGACATGGTAGTGGTGTTTCCAGCTCCCTCTTATCCACGGTTCCCTTCGCGCCAAAACGGAGGGGAGCCAATGGGAGATCCGCTCATCAACACACATACCATACGTGGACCAATCACGGACCACAGTGGTCCCAGGCATTCACACCACCCTAGACTCTCTGGCACCCAGGATGTGTATTGGGACCAGACAGCCCAGCCCACATCCTGGGGGCACTCAAACGACATGTAGAAGCCCGCGAAAGCAACCGTGTTTCGCGGGAAACTACATGCCCAAATAAGGAAGGCCCCGGGTCGCCTGACCCGGGGGAAGGTAAAGGGAGCAAGACGGACAGTGGACTAGACAAAGGAGCCTCGTGGTCCGGCCATTTTGGGTAGCCGGGCCACCCTTTTGGGTTCGCGGCAAAAAGGTGCTCAGAACGGCAAAAGGAGCTCAAAATAAACCAAATGATCGCTGCCACCAGCCCAGTCCCTGAATGACCTGCACCGATCCAAAAACCATCCTATAAGAGTGTCTAGGGTCCGTAGAAGGCTAGAGACCCAAGAGAGCTGTAACTTAGCTTACAGTGCCCTCTTGTGTCGTGTTGCACTAAAATGGCGACACGATAAAAGAAACTACGGGAAACAGCGTTCCCCGGTACTGACTGTCTTAAGGGCATGTCAGTTTCCCCGTAAGAAAGGAGCGAAAGCCCAGAGGAGTACAGCAGAAGGCTGCACTTCTCTGGCAAAGTCAAGAAAACAGGTTGAAAACAATAGCAAAAAGTTTAGGGGTTGCCACATGGAAGGAAAGTTCCCTACAATAACGAAATCTTTCCTAACAACTGGTAAGAGAGGGGTTTCCTGGAGGATTACTACGTCCCCTTTTAGTGCCGCCAATCTATTCTCCACCGATTTGCACTTCCTTGGTGAATTAAGACCCTGGACGTTCCAGGTCAGAATGCGGACATCTCTAATGTTGTCTGGGCCTGTTGATTATGGGGGGGCGACTGGTTCTGTGCAGATAGTGCTGTGCAGCGTAGGGGAGCCTTTGAGGGGTTCCCATGTGTGTGCAGTAATGTGCTGCGATTACCAATATCCAAGCGTGAAACTGTAACTGTTAACTGGGTTCCCTGGGGATCTAAACTATTCCCGGGCCCCTTAACTCCCCGCTCCCCCTCCCCTTCCCAAAAACTGTTGGAATGAGACCATAAAGCTCATCCGTGGGGTTGCTAGCCAGCCCCATCGTCGGTAGTTGCGCCCAGCGGAGGTGGATAATACCTGCTGGGCCGCAGCATCATGGGCTCAGGAATGCTGTAGATGAGGTTGGTGTGAGGTTGTGTATAGCTGCGTGCATGTGGGTATCCCCGTGGGTGCTAGACCCCTCCCCCTTACCAGGATGAGACGGGGATCCGGAGCAATGTCGGTGCTTGCGTGACTCAGGGGGGGGTTGTGGCACTAACCTTTCGTATTGGCTTCAGTTGAATTCCTGGGACCCACCGATTAGTTCGGATCATGCTGCTTCTGGGGGCCCCGAGGCCTGCGGCGCATGCCGGCACGTGACAAGTGGCTGGATGTTGGTGAGCTGGGTAGTGATTGGGAACCTGCAGCAGGCTCAGAGTCCTCGTCAGTGGATCCCTTTCCCAGAAACCGTTCCGCCTCCTTAGGGTTGTGGATTTGCCTGCAAGTTCCTTCCCATTCGAAGCAAAGGGCTGTTGGGTGGCCCCAGCGATATTGTATTTTCCTTTCTTGCAGCCATTCCGTTAGGTTGCGGAGGGCTCTCCATTTCTGGAGGGTTATGCTTGCAAGGTCTTGGTACAGCGCAATGTTGGCGCCTCTGAAGGTGATTTGCTTCGAGGACCTGGCCTCCCTCATTATCTCCTCCTTAACCCTGAAGAAGTGAATTCGGGCGAGAACGTCCAGTGGAGAGGATGATGCTTGTCTTGGCGCCGTACGGTGGCACTCTGTCGATTTCTAGAGGGGCACTCTCCGGTAATGTTATTATGAATCTGAATAAGTCTTTGGTGAAGCCTTCGAGCTCTGCGTTAGTGATGGCAGTAGGGATTTCGCGAATGCGGATGTTGTTGCAACGGGATCGATTTTCTATATCCTCCTGTTTGATTTCGAGTGCGTCGCACCTGTCCTCCAGGGCCGCTATTCTGTTTAAGCCACAGTCCAGTTCAAACGTGTTATCGCACAGGCCGTTTTCTATTTCCTCGGTGCGCTTTTCCACCCCCTCCACCCTTCTGTCCATGGAGGCAATCTTGTTGGTGACTTCTTCTGTGCCCTTTTGGATCTATTTGGTGAGGGCTATTAGAAGATCTTTTAGGTCTGTTTTAGTGGTGAAATGATCAGTCTGCACCTGCTCCGATGTATGGGTGCCCCCAGCCGTTGCGCCTGCAGCAGGGTCGGGCTTTCCTGCTAGCATGTGTTGGTCATCATTGTTGTGCTGTCGGCCTGTTTTTCCGCTTTGGCACTTTTTGACATAGCTCTGCCGGTTGGTGGGTGTAGATAAAAGTGCTGCCGCTTCTCCGTCTGCTTACAGCTCCAGGCCGCTTCCGCGGGGCAGAGGGTAGAGCTTCACCTGTTGTGCCCTGCAACGGGAGGCAGCTGACGTGCGCCTCTGTGCTACTATACCACCTGGTCAGGCGTGAGGGCAGCTACTTGCCCCGGGAATGTGCGTATTGCACTTTAGGGTGACTCTCTCAGTGTTCTGTTGTGCTCCGGTGTGGTGGTGAGACGCACTTGGACTGCAGTTCCCTTTAGCCAGATCAGTGCGTCGCCGGTTGGCACTCCTGGTGGACCCCTCGGGATGCTGCACTTGGTGCCTGACCTCTCTCGCTGCGGTTCTGAGTTGATGCTGCAGAGCAATGTAGGAAGAAAGCTCCGAGTGGTAGCCGCTGCAATTGAGGCCAGTGCTTTACTTTACTTGCGGGGAGAGCTGCTGATTCGCCCGTGGGTGTGCTTGTCTGAGCTGGCGCTCGTGAGAGAGCAGTCCAAGATGGAATAAAGTGCGCAATTACTATTAGCTAATGGCCCGGGGCGAGCGGCAGCTGTCTACCTTTTTCGTGGGTGTGGGCTGCAGACTGACCTTTATAGGAGCGCTTGCAGGATCACTGGCTGGCTCCCGGAGTAGGTCGGGGAAGGGTCAGGTAGAACAGCAGCCTGAGTGTCCAAAGATCCGTCGCCGCCCACAGGGTCGCGGGAGGGGGATGCCGCAGATGTGTGGGCTCTCTTGATGGGCTTGGGCACAGTCTATGTGCGGGGTGCAGTCAGGTGCTGCCGCCGGACCTGGCTGGATGATGATAGGGGGGGAGGCGGAGCGTAGCCCCGGTCCCCCGGAACACTGCTCTGAGGCACCCGGCCCCGAACCCGCAGACTCCCCCACCTGGCGGCAGCGGAAGTTACTGAAAGGCCTTCGCCCGCCGGCCTCCCGGTTCCGTGGCCGCAGGAGTTCATGGCTCTGGTAGCCCACTGGGCGCGTTTCCAGGGCTGCGTGCAGGACTCACGAGGTGGCGTTACTCGGTGGGGGCGACTCCCAGACCCTACAGCGGCCCGCAGCTAGCTGGTGCTGGCGGTGGCTTGCTGAGGACGTGGGCAGCACTATGCATTGCGGCCCCTCCCCCACCGCAGTTGCAGTAGGTACGGTTGCCCGCCCACCATCTTGGCCTTCTTCCCGCTGGGGAGCCCGGAGTCCGGCCAGCCATGTGGACATTCCGCGCTGCCTCCGACCCACCTCACCAGAGGTAGTGAACGTTCATACTTCTGCTGTGTCAGGTGTAGACTCCGAGGTGGCTTTGATCCGCAGGGGTTTGCTCCGACGAGAGGGCTGACCAGGAGCGCTCATGAAGCCATGCTGCACGGTCAGCTCCCGGCCAAGCCCCCCAAAATGACAGTTTAAAAAAAATGAAATAAAGGAAGAGAGATAATTAAAAAAACAACACTTTTGATTAAGAAGCAAGGAAACACAATAGAAAAAGTAAAAAGAAAACGAAGACGGAGATAAAATAGAGTATAAAACTTCTGAAACTCTGCAAGACTGTGACCTGTCACACAATAAAGTTTAAGTACAGGAGTTTGCATATAAATTTTCTTTTAGGAAGCCTAAGACGGCAACAGTCATGGAGATGCTTTCCCCATACAGGATAGATGCCCACCATCCCCCCGCCTTCCTAGTTGTAAACTTTTCAATCAGTTTGCCCATCCATTTTTTTCGCTGGGATTTTATACCGGGGCAAACGATGATTAAGTGCTCAAGGGTTTCTATTAGGGCATTACATCAGCAACAGGCGTAATCTTTTTGATATTTCGGTTTCCTTGCTTCCAGTACTTCCTTAGTAGGCATTAGGTTCATCCGCAGTCTCATAAACTCCCATCTGCGTTTATTGCATGGAAATGTTTTCAGGTACTTTTGGGGATTTCCTCTTTCCCTACAGTTTGGCTCTTTCTGGCCATACAGTTTTAAACATCTGACGTTCTCTATGGTGTACATCCAGTCCAGGTCCAATAATTGTTTTTTTTTTACACTGCCTGGATTGCGAACAGTTCAGTTCATCCAAAAGTGCTGAACAGGCGGTTTTCTAGGCGTTTAGCATGTGGTCAGACTTTTGAAGCAGACCCTGGTTCAAGACCCTAAAGCCACCCTCTCAACTATTCAAAAGACATTTGCGAAAGAATGCCAGTGTTTTCCATTGCACTATAGACCAGAGTGAATTTAGACCCACTTCTTCTCGTATTAGGTCAATAGGAGTGTAGGCAGGAAGGATCAGCATCTGTCCACAGTAGATTCCCTCCAGTTTTGGCCACAGTTCCTTCGATAATGATGGCATAGCTTCAGCTCCATAAGTTATAATAGGCACGACTTTCATGGTGTAAACGTCAATGCCAGGATGCAGAGTGAATTTGCAAAATTGTCTCATAATTATTTTAGCCTGACATGTAAGATTTCTCGTTTTTAGTTTTAGTCTATTTTCCCGGGGAGCCTCCACTGCACTGTTGTGATACAGATTCCCAGATACATGAGGTACGATACTTCACCAATTTCTTTGCCCTTAAGGAACCATGCTTGTTTGCCAGATGGTCTATTCGTCCAATTGCCTCTGTAAACCAACCATAGTTTGGTCAAACAGAATCAGGTTGTCTGCATAAAGCAGACGACTCACGGCCATCCCGGCTAGTCTTGGGGGAAACATTGTTGTTTTTTCAAAAGCTGTTGGTATGTCTGAGATGAATTGGTTGAAAAGCATAGGGGCTAATCTACAGCCTTGTTTAAGGCCATTTGTGGTTATTATTGGTTCAGTAAGGGTACCCTTTTTATCCAGTTTAATTCGCATGGTGGTATTAGTGTGGAGGACGATCAATGCTTCTCTCAAATCCTTGGCGCAATTCCATTTTTCCAACATGTGCTTTATATTTTTTTAAAATATGCCTCCCCATGTCTGTGTATGTGATTATATTTGCATGAGAGAGCCTTCCCAGTTCCCCTCCTCCCCCTAGTCCATCATAGTGTCTAAAAGAGGTCTTGCCTAACTCTAAAGCACTTGGGGGTGCGTTACTTCTACAGTAACAAACTCATCCCCACCCGACATATCTACAACCCCAAAAATAGCAGTTTGAGTTTCACTGTTTATTGTATGGAAAGGTGTTATAGATCCCCCAATTGATACCATCATCTTTTCACTACTAGGAACTATATTGACACAACATTGGAGACCCAATTGGCACGTGCAGAAGAGGACCAAGAAGAATACGATAACAGGCACCAGCATTTTTACTGCTGCCCCTAGCCATGATGCCCTATCAAAGGCAAGCGATAGCCAATCAGTGTTCTGAACTCCAACCTTCCTTCTTCACTTGAACACCTAGATTGTGCACCGCCTCGAAGAGGTGGGATAGTGACCCATTCTCAGCATCCTCCGGGGGTACAAATGTGCAGCAGCTGCTGCACAACTTTTTACACACTCCTCCTCCTATGGCATCATCATGAGTCTCAATGTACAGAGCTCTACTTTGATGGCATTGAACCCATTCTCTGTCTCTGTCACGATCTGATGTAACTCCCTTCCCCTTCTCCTCACCTGAGAGAGCTGATGGATCGTCTTGGTACTTCTTCTTCAGTCTCTCTTGCCTCTCTGTGTTTATTTTCTTCCTGGTCTTTTTATTGTGCAAAAAGGGACGAGCTCCCTGGGATGCCACGCTGTCGGTATATGTTATAACCAGACAGGGGGGCCTCCCGGGAGCCGGTTCCAGAGCAGGGAAAAAGCCGAATGGCAGAAAAAACCCTGCTAGTTGGTTCCACGGTGTGCAGGCCGGTTGGAGGCGTGTGCGGTGAGTAGAGTCCGGATGAATGGATACTTGGCATGCAGGAGATTCTAGGGCTGATAACGGAGCAGATCCACAAGAGATTCCAACGAGGACCGAGAGGTAAGTCTGCCCAGAGAGGAGATCCCCCAGACAGCACAGCAAGAAGAGACGGGTAAGTAGCTGGGAAACACAGAAGGAGAAACACAAGATATCCGAAGCAGGATACAGGGCTGAATGGAAGGGACGCTAGCGGTGTCTGGAGCAAGAGACACGGGGGAGTAGCAATAGCAGAAGGAAAGTGATAACGGAGAAAGAACGAACACAGAAGCGTTACCTTCGCGGAGCATAGAAGGTGCAACGCGGGGAAGAAAGGATCGAACCTGCATTAATAGACGCGGCGGCCATCTTGGATAACAACTAGAACATTGAATCCGAATGGCCGCTAACGTAACGGAACCGCTAATGGCGCTTCCAGACGTCCCACAAACGCCGCCATGCGGAATGCATGACAGTCTCGTTGGCCAGCTGAACTAGCTTCCATCAGATGATCTGAACTCACTTGGTGTTAGCAGCTGCTTGTACCCCAGCAGCCAAAAAAGATGAAAATAAAGTCTCTGCTGACCTAAAAAGTCGATACTCATCAGGTATTCCTCTGAGCAGTACAAGAGTTTTAGAGACATAGTTTTATCTTTTCCTGGCAGCATACGAAACTGTTTTGTGATCTGCAAGTCTCTTTCTGCTTCTTTAGGTGCTGGAGTGGCTGTTGGCACCTTGACAGGCATTTCTTTTCCCTTCAGGTATTCTTCCGGGATTACTAATAGTACTGAGTGCAGGGTGGCCAGTGAACACTTGTCCATCCAGGATGGTGGGAGGTGCAAGTAGGCTTGTCGACCACAAACCCAGTAGTAATCCATCACCGCTGCCGTGCCATTCATCATATCAGGGATCACAAGAGTGTGGTTGCGCCAACAGGAACTGTTCCTTCATTGCTAAAACAAAGTTCATAGTCCATGTCTCTATGTATTCGCACTGGCTTCTCCATTGTTGCAATCCATGTCAGCCTTGTGATGTATTGGGACCAAATTTGCACACACATTGGGCCTCATTACGAGTCCGGCAGTAACCGAGCCGGAAAAACTGGCAGGTTACCGCCGGACTCGTATTACCATTCCGCCTCCATGATTCCCGGAATCACCGGGGCATTACAACCCCAGTGACCCGGTAATTCCGGAGGCGGAATTCGGAATGGGGAAGTGGAAACACTAGCACCATGCTGTAACAGTGCCGGTGTTTCCACGTCCGCCTACAGGCGGGTGGTGTTAAACCCGCCAGGTCAGACCTGACGGGAGTGACACCTCCCGCCTGCAGAACTTGAGATCAGCCGGTCCGGAAACAACGGTGGTGGTGGGTTTACCACCACCGTTATTTCCGGACTGGCTGACTCTTAATGAGGCCCATAGTCTTTACTTGGGCTATTGTTTCCTTGCTGTACTCTATCAGTCCATCTGCCGGGCACGTCACTGTGGTGTCCTGCCATGTATCATTGACATGTGAATAACCTCCCAAGGAACAATATGGTCCTTGTAGACACTTGCTGTATTTCGTACTGAAATTGCACAGCGCTGGGTCTAGATCAATGCTCCTCAACTGCACGCTGTGTGCCTGGAATGTGTCCTTTATCCTACATAGTGCAAGATGTACCAGGCATTGTGGCTCTATAATTGGGACTGCATGTGGAACTAAAACCTTAGGAGCCCCTGACGTATGTGGAATGAGTGCACATGCATAACAGCTTTCATTTATCACATTTCTTCCTGCAATACGCATATTGGAGTACAAGCTGTTAGATGAATCTGAATACTAAATATCAGAAATGGCGTCAAAGCTCAACCCCTTATATAAAACATATGTCACTCGTACTTCCTGTTCTTTTCGTCTAAGAAAACCTGTCGGGGGGCCAGCAAAAAGTGAGACATTGTTTGATTCTTTTTTATCATAGACATATTCATACTAGCATTAGGTAACTGTCCATCCCCCCTTTATATGGTGCCCCCATATAACAGACATACCTTCATACACTCCGACAACCATAACCAGTGTCACACAAAACAATATAATACTAAAAGCGATTATTCATAATTCTTAGAACAAATTACATTCTTTTTAACATTATCTCTCCATAACAGAGAGGTTTGAACAAGTCAGTCAGGCATCTTATCCCTGGAGAGGAGAAAGAAGGTTATCAAGAAAGAGAGAAAGAGAGAGAGAGAGAGAGAGAGAGAGAGAGAGAGAGAGAGAGAGAGAGAGAGAGGGAGAGAGAGGGAGGGAGACCCTTTTCCCACCAGGGCCAAGACCATCAAAAATGGAAACATTGAAAAATAGAAAAAAGATAAAAAAATAAAAGGACTATACCAAATAGCAGGGATCCTTTACTAAACGTTTTCGTCATCAATACATTGATTATGTCCTTAATCTGTCAATTGAGCTTTGCCTTGTCTCAGTTGCTCTTCGGACATCTGAAAGATGCACCCAATATCGTAACTACTTCACGCGGGTGGCTAGAGGCGTACAGAACACCACCTAATATGGACCTTGAAGATTTGTCAAGGAGTTCCCCTCTTCTCACCTGAGTTCGATCTTTGCTGGATTTCTTCATCGATGCCTTCTTGCGTACTGCTCGAGTCTTGAATAAGGCTGCATGAGTCTCTTCCGACTCCAGCGTGCGTTCAAGTACTGGGAAGCAGGGGTCCAGGAATCCAGGAAATAACAGGGTGCGCAACTAGCACACGAGTCCAGGAATCAAGAAAGGGAGAAAAGGGACTAGGATTGGGTAGAGTGGAAGAAGCAAGGGAATAATACCTCGAGCTATGGAGCACACGTCTGGTCGCTACTTCGCAATAGCATTGAGACGTGCGGGCCCGCGGGGGCGTGGCATATTTATGGAATGTACTATGTGCGCCGTGAAGGCCGGTGCGAGGCGTGTCACGTGAAACGGCCATGTTGGGAGAAAGAATGAATGCAAGCCTCGCCGTGACAAGGACCAGGAAGTCCAGAAGGGGCGCGTTCTGTGGGTCATGACAGCATGCCTCCTCCGAAAAGCTGTTCCACCAGGTTTGCCTAGTTGTATAAGGTGAAATCTTCTGAGTAGTCGAGGAGTCTTGAGATTAGAAAGTGGTTCCCAGGTTCTTTCACTAGGAGGATATCCTTTCCATTCAACCAGGTATTGAAGCTGACCCTATTTATACCTGGAGTCACATATTCGAGATACTTCATATTCCAATTGGTTGTTGACCAGTAGAGGAGGAGGTCGGTAGGATTTCCGGGAGGATTGGTGGTAGGGTTTTAGTAAGGATGTGTGGAATACCGGGTGTTGGGAGAAACAATTAATGCAAGCCCCGCCGTGACAAGGACCAGGAAGCCAGAAGGGGCGCGTTTTGTGTGTCATGACAAGATTGTTCCATCGACGCACAATGTTATTCACGTAGATCAGCTCTCCAGTTAATAATGATCCAGTTGTGGCTGATATGTTTGCAGTTGATGTCCCTTCTGGTGTGTCCTGTCCTTCACTCCTGGGTGGCGCAATCTGTCAAGAGATATATTTGATAGCACATGTTAGTGCTGTTAAATATTCCCTAAATTCCTCTCCTAGTATGGTCGCTGCTTTTTGTGTATCTGACGCTTCCTCACAGGAGATATGGGGGTTTGCAAGCGCCTGCCTGTGACTATTTCATGTGGTGTCAAAGGGTGGTCCTTGCTAGGCTGTGAGGGCCAAGGGCAAACAGTGTACCTAGTTTTTCTTCAACGTGGAACACAATTTTGACAGTTTACTCTTCAAAATCCCATTGATCCTCTCCACAACGCCATTAGCCTGAGGGTGGTAAATTGAGCACATTCGATATTTTATGTCCGATAGCACTGAGACATGCTGAAATAGCGCATTAAAGAAATGTGTGCCATTATCTGATCTCAATACTTCGCATATACCCCATCGTGGAAACACCTCTATGACGAGGAACTGGGCTGCACACTTCGCATAGACTGGATTTGTATACCCTACTGCAGGTTTAGGCGTTACGGGGTATATCATCTTATCCCCTTACATTGGATCTTTTTTTCATCTTCCTGATCTTCCATATCCTCGAATAATCGCCAGAGATCTAGAATCTCTTTTCTTTTTTGTTGTTGTAATTTCTTCCCCTTACATTTTGCTGCTAAAAAGATGTAAATTCTTTCTAGCATGTTTCTGTTATGGGAGCCCTTCTCTGGCAGGAGCAGGACATCCCCCTTCCTTTGTTTCCAATACCCATTGTTTATGATATTTGTCTATCCTGTCACAATACAGTGGCAGGGCCCTATTAATGTGTCTTATTGGGGTTTCTTCCCCCATAATGTTGCGCGCGTCCCTAATGCTTCACTTAGACCTTACTGCTATGCTGCACACGTTGCTTGTTACACAAAAATACAGATCACCCACTTTTTACCCCACCCCCTTTATTCTTTTCCACTTTGTTTTCACACACACACACACCGCAACTCATCCACCTTCCTTCCTTTTTTCCCACAAAAGACAGCAAGCAAAAATACATAAAAGTAATTGACGAAAATCCAGGCCCATTCCTTGTACCAAGCCACTACTTTTGTTCCTTATGTCCTTAGTAGTACCACCTTCTTAGCTTTTTTTTTAAGATGCTTGGGGATCCCATTGCTTCTATTGTCATAAAGGAATACCACTTGGTACTACCTTCTCAACCTATTATGGCTGAGGACTCCTTACCTCTCAGTCTTTATACGCTGAGACTCCCTTTCATCACAGTTTTTATACGCGGACCCATCTCCTATCCAATCTATTCCTTAACACATGACCTGAAATCCTATCCAATCTATACCATACCACATCACCAAAAGGTCCTATTCAATCTATACCTTAACACATCACCAAAAGTCCTATTCAATCTATGTCATTGGGCCTCATTATGAGTCTGGCGGTAGCCGTACTGGTAAAACCGGCAGGCTGCCACCGGACTCGTGATGAATTACCGCTGCCTGACTTGCTGGAATAACCGGGGCATTACAGCCCCGGCAGTCTGGTAAATCAGGCGGTGGCAATTGTTACTCCCCATTCCCATTCGAGTCCCATCGGACTCGAATGGGAATGGGGAGGACGCAAGCACCGGCACTGTGCGCAACAGTGCCGGTGCTTCCGTCAAAGTCTGCGGCGGGTGCCGTTCTGCCCGCCAGGCGCTACTCACATCTTTGGGTTCTTATTCTCACTGCTGGTGAGGCCATCAGTTGTTTATTGCAGAGTTTTGTCTCTGGGCTTCCCGTGAAGGTTCTTGTTGATTTTGTTGCCTCTGTTCCAGCAGACCTCGTACCAGCATTTGACAGTCTTCCAGAAGTATTGCCAGGTCTTACATCACCAAAACAGAAGGGTCTGTTTTGTAGGTGCCATAGGGTGGAAGGCTTGTTTGGAGGACCTTTTGTGTATAGGGATGAGTAATGATTACAATTCTCAAAATTCTACTAACCCAGCCGTGATCCCAGTCATAAAGCTGAAGCAGGCACAGCCCAACAGCCTTACCTCCCTCGCCTCTTTAAGATGGCCTACCCTGAGGAAAGGCTGTACTCTCCAGGGGGGATGTGAGCTAACACATGAGAAGACCAAACCACAATAGTACTGAGGTACCAACATAAAAGGAATGTCCAGTCAAAGTTCTAAATAAATAGGAATCTTTAATTAAACTAAAAGCACCAATGACCCATCTCTGTAAGGGAAAATACAGATATGGCAGGCTTTGGAAGAAAGGGAAACTTTGAATTTGAAGATAGAGGTAGCTAGGAAACAGTTTCTGCATCAAATGTTCTATTTTGTAGTATTGTCATTAAAAGGTAAAATGGCAGTGTTGGGTCAGTGGTTCTGGAAGACTCGGAGGCCTCGGATGAGGAGAAGCAAAGACTTGCCATTGGTGGGGAGTGGGCTCAACACAGCATCGTGGTACTACAGTGGTGACAGCTGTGGGTCAAAAGAAATGGGTCTTGAATGCGGGTACAGCGGAGCTTCATTGTTGACATCGAGTGAAACTCAGAAATTCACAGGATGGTTGAGGCCGATAATGACTCTGGTGGTTTCCTTGCAGCAGCTTAGATGGCGCAGAAGGTGCCCAAACTGACATCAAATTGGTTTAGAGATGCAGCGAAATCCAGGGTTCACTTCCTTGTGTCTTTAGTTGTTGGCGGACCCTGTCCAAGGTCTTCAGAGAGAAGGGCAGCCTTGGGGCTGCACTTCCCAGCCAGGAAGGTTGCCGGAGAACACTTTCAAGAGCATTCCCATTACGTGAACAGGTTTCTGGGTACCAGTAGTGTCAGCATATAGTAGGCCTTACCCAGCCATCTGGGCACCCCAAATGTTCCCCATAGAAGTCTTTGGGCCTCATTACAAGTTTGCCGGTCTGGAAACAACGGTGCCAGTAAGCTTACCGCAGTGGTCGAAGGGTATGAAAAAAAGTAGTGGAACTATGTTCCCTGCTGGCCTGCACCCACTCCCCACAAACCCCATCACCACGTCCCCTCCCACACACAATACACACACCAAAACGCTTGCACCCGCTGTTTAAGGGAATGTTCAATGAAGTGCACTGAAAGTGCAAGTTTCAACTTCTTCCTACACTTTTATTTTAAAACGAAACCATTCCGGAACGGTTTCTTTTTAAAATAAAAGTATAGGAGCCGTAAAAGGTAAATAAAAAAAGTAGAGGAGCATTGCTCCCGACTGCTTCCGCTCACTTCAACCACTGGCTTACCGGCACCGTAAGAGTCTGCTGGCGGGTGCTGGCAGGTGCCGTTACGCCTGCCAGGACTGACCCTGGTGGGCGGAACGGCACCCGCCAGCAGGCTTTGACGGAAGCACTGACACTGTTGCGCACAGTGCCGGTGCTTCGGTCCTCCCCATTCCCATTGAGTCCTATCAGACTCAATGGGAATGTGGAGTAACAATTGCTGCCGCCTGACTTACCAGACTGCTGGGGCTGTAATGCCCGGTAATTCCGGCAAGTCAGGCGGTGGTAATTCATCATGAGTCATGCAGCAGCCTGCCGGTTTTACCGGCACGGCTACCGCCGGACCTGTAATGAGGCCCTTTGTGTCTTCATCTTTATGGGAGAGATCTGTGGAGTAGACTGTAACCCCCAAAAAGTTCCAGGCATAATCCTTCTTCAGTAGTTCAAAGAAGATTCCACAAAGGGGGCCGCTTACCCCCTTAAATAGGCAATCTTCTACAGTGGATTGATTCACTTCTAGTCTTCTGTAAGGAGTCGGCTCTGATTGCTCTTTCAGAATCTTCTATCTGGTCAGCACATACTCAGAGTGCTTTGTCTGCAGGAAGTGGGGCGGGGTACAGGAAGTTTGGGAGCTTGGGGAATTCCTTGGATGGTATAACCAATCTCTTACTGGAAAGTCATCTCTTGACCTGCTCTACTCCACCTCTTGCCCTGTCTGCCTGCATCAAACAGACTCTGTTAATTACAACCCTGGTGTAATTTCCTTTACCCTTGCATAGCCTGCCCATTAAAGTACTGGATCACTCCCTGCCTCTGCGTGCAGTTCCTCTCTTCCTATGAGGTGACAACCTTTTCCCATGGAAGATAAAAGCTCTTACTGGGGCAGAGCCCAAATGGTCTTGTTTGAGTGAAACACAGTTCTAGACCTTGAATACAAAGGAGGCCTTCAGCAAAACAAAAGAGGTGATGGATGGAAGGTTTATAATTAATCTCAACCTCTGGCATTGCTCTGGGCAACCGTCCAGACCATCGTTCTTCGCCTGCCAAGCCATTACAAAAGGGGAAAGGCCATATGCAATTCTGGCTTGGTCCTACCCCAAAAGGAGGACTTGGCAAGGTGACTTTAAACCAAGCTGACAATAAAATCTAATCTAATCTAATCTCTCCATGGTCTTGCCCTCCCTTATCTCTCATCCCTTCTCTCCTTCTACTCCCCCTCCCGTTCCCTTCGTTCTGCTGACCATTTCCTCCTCACTTCACCCCCACTCCCTCTGGCTCCTCCCGTTTTCGCTCCTTCCAACTCTTAGCACCCCTACATTGGAACTCCCTTCCTCTTGATATCTGTTCTTCCCCCACCTTCACCTCATTCCGCACTTCCCTTAAATCTCTCCTTCTCCATTCCTCGCCTTGAAATCCCTCCCCCTTCCTCCTCCCCCCTTTCCCACTCTTATCCCAACTTTCCCCCCTCCCTTCTCCTACCTTCCCTCCTCCACCCTCCCCCTTCCTCCTCCTTCCCTCTTCTTCCACTCCCCCCCTACCCTGTCCCTCTCCACGGCCTCCCTACCACACTAAGTTAATTGCTCTTCACAATGTTTTATTGCTTGATCGATTCATATTGTAATTGCTTCACTGTTATATCGTTCATGTTTTATGTATTGTTGTTCCATGTACAGCGCTTTGGCATAAGGCGCTTTATAAATAAACAAATACAAATACAAAATACAAAATGAGGTATCACTACATATTATCCCCACCAAAAAAATATCACTGTATATATGGTCGTCTGAAACGGCCATAGGCAATATTTTTGGGGGGATAATCTTTGGGGTTTTTGGGAGCAGCGGTTGCAGGGGTGTCCCCTGCTCCTTTAAAAATAATGCAGAGGTTGGGGTGGTGTCCCCCGCAGGTTCCATGCCTTAATATCGCCGCAAAAATATGGCAATAATTTTGTGGGGATATTAACACATGGAACCTAAAGTGACAACAAAAGGTGTTGGTCAATATAATTATGGCATCCCAGAGACCACAATTTCATAAGATATGGTTTATATTTATATTTATCATCTATTCTGTGGCCCAGAATTATATAATGAAATTTATATTTAGAACTACCCACGGATAAAGGTAGATCATGGCTGTTGGGCTTTTGGTTGCAACAGCTGCTGGTAGGAATGCACATGCCACTGTGTGACTGCGAAGTTGCCAAACCACAAGGCAGCTGCTGAGAGGTGTCAGTAGACAGGCTTAGCAAATGTATATGTAGGATTTTAGGCATGGAGCATTACAAAAGTGAACCCATAGACATAGGGCCCTTTAAGACGAGGTAGCAATACTTAGAGATGGATGGGGATGCAGAATGTACTCATGCATCAATAATCAAACCGACTCAGGAAGCTGGCAAAATTTAGTACTGTTTTATTTCCAATTATCTAAAACAGGGAGTTACAACGGACATCAACCAACGTTCGCTTGATTTCTCTCAACAAATTTTATAAAAAACACAACTTTTATAGACAAAACTACTAAAACGTACTTGGCAATGTGATAGGCTAACAGGGAAGGGAACATCTAAGTATACCTTCCATACTAACGGGGGAAGTGATTGGGTCTCTTACTTCAGGTGGACAACTAAGCCCTCCTCTAGTGCAAGTCATCTTCATCATCACAAAATATACAATGCTCCATTGGTTACACAAACTATAGGGCTCTCTTTTACGTGGCCCTCTACAATTGGTTGGCACCCTTGTGCCCTTCTGGAATTTTCCACACGTCAGCAGCACGCAGGCTACCACTCCAGGTGCAGGGAGGGTCGGCGTGGTCATGTCTCCCCACCCAATTAGCCCAACATCTATCATCACTCTTGCAGTCTGCCAGTCAATTAAGGCTTTAAACTTGGTCTTGCAGAAGCTCTCTGCGCCTGAGAATTAAAGGGAGTATTCTCTGGTTTTGGTGCAGCTTGACCCAATGTTTATTTTAATCTGACCATGTGACTGGAAACCACGTTTTTGAGTTCTTTGCTGCATTTAATACTATTAAATGATGAACTCTTGATGCCTTCAATGTCTTTCCATTCCACCTCCAACAGAAGTTTGCTTCTTTCTCAAGTTCATGTAACTACTGGATGGACAACCAGGCTCACGGTGGCCTCGACTTCTTGGTGCTGGGCCAGCCAAGCCTTTCTTGAATTCTCCTTCGCCATTAGCTATTTTCCAACTGCGCCACACTGAAACCCTTTCTATTCATGGGGTGCAAGCTCTGCTAAAGTGTATCCTGGAACATCCAGATTCTATACATTTGTATGTATATGCATTGGTGCATCACCGCAAACTATTCACTACGTAGTCAGCCTTAAGATCACTTCATCTACTTGCGTTACTGCATCTGTACAATTGTGAAATGACTTTGCATTTTCTTCAGCGTTTCTTTAGCATGAGCATCGTCATTTCGAGTCGAAATGTTGCTTATCTTTAACACCTCTTCTTCAGATCTTATAGAATGTCTATGTTCTTTTGCCACGTGCATCTTTTCTAGATGCGTCAGTTCTGCTTAGCATGATGTCACCAGTCTTCTTTCTTACTCATTTTCACGCTTCTTCCGGGACTTTATCCAGAAGGCCATCATATCTTCCTGAATGGATATAGGGTTTTCTCAATGGATACCTTGTTTCAAGAATTCTTTGAGGTACAGGCATCGTCACTGGTACTGCACGTGTTGCAATTTCTGGCTCCCAACATATATGCAACATGGGGGAGGAGCATTTGGCGGGGGTACTTTTCTTCTCCTCTACAAAAGGATGGTCTGATTTGCAGTCCTGACTTTCAGAGACAAAGCCTCTGCATTATTTTATTACTAAAAATCTAAAAAGCTCAGGCTATTCTCCCCCCACAGATGGCATTCTGTTACACCTATGGGCTGTCTCTCTGTCTCTTGTTGACTCGTCTCTCTTGGGGTCCTAGGCTGTATTGCTCTCCCCAGAGTGCACAGAAAAAACATAAATCAGCAATGCAATTATAGAGCAAATACTTTGAACGCAGAAAGACTCAATAACTCGCAACCACACACTCTTAGAAGATAATCAGCACTTATACGGCTATTTATTCAAAGCTTAAAAGCAACCAGTACTAACATAGAAATAACTCACAGAAGTAATATAGACATAAATCACAGAAGAAGCAAAGAATTTAAAAGGAAATACATCACAGTGAGCGTAACAGGATTCCTCATCTCGCCCAGAAGCGGCTGGAAGACCCCGGGAACAGCCAGGCCGAGAGCACCACAGCTCACAGGAGTGCCGGACGTAAGTGTCCTCCTCCGGCTGAAGTCTCACCTGACCACCTCCGTGTTTCCACATATATACACACTCCGCAAAGGGGTGGCAGTTCTCGAACCTTCTGGAAATGGCACTTGCGCAGTTGATGAGCAGCCGTCGGTTGCCAGCTGGGTCAATCGAGAGCTACCCTCAAGTAGCAGAGTGCCTCCCTCCTCTAAAAAACACGCTCCGCGGAGAACAGTAACAAACCATAACAAAGTTAGCTTTCCCAGTAGAAATGTCCTTGACCGCATACCAGATTTGGAAAGCATGTTTTCCTCAGCACCGTGAATCTAACACTCAGCAAAATGTGTGCAGCTTTTCACTGCGGCATGAAGTAAATATCCATCATGGCTCCAAGCGCTCCCAGAATACACTGCGCACCAGCGCCATTTTAGTTCAAGCATAACAATTCCACCCTTGGATATTTACCTTCCATAGCCCGGTGGCAAAGGAGCCAGTCTCTGAAACCTACGAAACGTTAAAACTAAATTACAACAACAACAAGCTATTATGATAGCTAATATAATGAAAATGCAAGCAAAGCGTAACGTAGTGTACCCCCAATATCAGGTATCCATGAAAATAACCAATCCCACCAATTCCCAGTACGATCTTGAGACACTTGAGAAATGAGATCCCTCAAACCTTGAATATGACTTTCAATAGATCGTGAATGGTCACTTAAATTGAAAAAACATACATACCTTCAAATGTGTTACACCCTAAATTATGCTTTAGCAATAGATAATCAACAGCAGCTCTGTTCTGCAAAGTTGCTTTTCTAATAACTTGACTATCAAGGAGTAATTCTTCTAATGTCTGAGAAGTATGATTAAGGCTTTTGACTACTAAACATGCTAATTTCATCAAAGATTTGTAACCTCCAGCAGCTAAACCCCAAATTCCCACTAATGAAAGGGTTAATGCTAGAACCTCAGCTTCTGATAACAAGTGTACATGTGAATCACAATCAGGAGATAGACCCATAGATTTGAAAGTTGACCTTTTACCTCGAGTTATCGCTGGGTGTAAAGGAAACATCATTAATCCTAATCGAGTCAAAGCACATGGACCTCCAGAAATATTGGCTGGAATATGAGTGTATGTGATGTTGCCACATGAAAAGAGCCATCATGTTGTAAGTTTCACATAATTCAAATGACTGGCAGCTATCACTGTATGATTACAAGACATTGGGCCTCATTCCGAGTACGGCGCTAACCAATGGCGCTATTAACGCCTTGGTTGACGCCGTACCCGGACCGGCAGCGCCTTGGTGGATGGCGGAATTACCGCCCCATTCCAAGGTTGGCGGGGCGGTAATTCCCCATTCACCAAGGCTCTTCCCCATTCCCAAATGAGCCCCCATAGGGCTCAATGGGAATGGGGAAGATGCAAATAACGGTGACCGTTCATTACGGTCACCGTTATTGGCTTGGAGGCCCCTTTGCGCCCTCGACTTTAACACCTGCTCAAAGCAGACGTTAAGGGCGAGGGCGCAAAGGGAACTCGGAGTATGGCGGTAAGGGATTACCGCCACCGGTCTCGTTACCGGTGGCCGCTATCCCTTACCGCCATACTCGGAATGAGGCCCATAGTATTATTTACACTGGTGCATGTGCGTGGCACTCGCGAACATAGTCGTCTCTCAAACATTGTATGATTGTGCTGGTTGGTTAAATCGATCTGTCGGCATTTGCCAATTTCTTGTGCATTGCAGGTCATAAAATAACATACATCACCTTGGGTTATATTATAAGTAATAACACGTGTCAAATTTCTCCATTTACGATCGGTCTCTTGGCAGAACCTACAATACTCATAAACGGAAAAAGATTGCCTAATATCCAAGTCTTGAACCAAAGAATCATTGTGTGTGATGCCGAAGATATGCTTTAAAACCAGAACAGGCGTCGGCACTGCTACTAAACATGTAGTCAATAAAGCTTCAGCATTGGGCACATCAGTAAGACAAAAGTGCGATATGTTGAGCACCTGCTGTGCCAGATATATCCGCATATTCTCCGCCTGGGTGATCATAGTAGAATATTTTCGCCTTCCTGAATATGCGTCTCGCATGACTGGCATCAAGGTTGTTTTCACTTGCTCCTGATGTGTTTGCCGCATTTCACGAATCCATGTCTTCGGTCTGGCTGGCTTTTCGGCATCGGCATAAGGCTGCTTTGGGACAACATTATTCATCACTATCAGTATCCCCTTGATCACTGGCACAGATATGACATTTTTCGTTGGTAGCAGCAGGCTGTTTAACTCTCCCAAATGGAGTCCATTTAGTACCACAATTACACCAGCCAGACACAGGATCTACAAGGCAAATCCAGAAAAGAGATATCAGTGTTGCACATCACTCTCTCAGGTAACATTTGTCTGCGGGCACATATTGCCATTTCTTTCTACCAGGCTCCATGACTAAAACTACTTGATCTTTGCCTGATGCAACGACATCTACAGGCACAGGTGGGCCACTTGGCTTTTCCACCCACACCTTTGCACCCGGTACCATACTGTCTGAAGAGAAAAAACCACTGTCCCCACGGGTAGTTAACACTGTAGGAGGCTCCCCCTTCTTAATCATGGACAACGTAACGGGAATAATGATCAATTGGGCCACTCGATCACCCTTGTGGATTGATAACAATTGGTCCCCACTATTTATTAGGATGACTTTAATCTCGCCTTGGTAATCAGCATCAATTACCCCTCCCAACACTTGAACTCCCTTCAATGCTAGGCCAGATCTAGGGGCAATGCCAGTGGTTAAGATTCAGTCTAAACCTTCCAGCCATCACCTCTTTGTTTTCACTTAGACCTGCACCACATGCCCACGCCTGGGCCAACTTATCATATGGACTCTTAGTCCAGCCTGGAATAACAACATCAGAACAGTCACCGCCAGCGGTAACGCTCTTCTTCCTGAACAAACTACTCATTATCGCAAACAAAACAAACCCTCTTTGTATCTATATATGTTTTCTCTTCACACTGCAATCACTCCCAAAGGCACTCACACACCGGCAAAGGAAAGAAAAAAAACTTCACTACTCAAAAACTTCACTTGCAAGACAACCGAATCCTATCTACGTTCCAACAGATTCTTGGATACTCGGAACAACTCATCACAAGTATCCTGTTTGTGACGCCAAAAAATGTATTGCTCTCCCCAGAGTGCACGGAAAAAACATAAATCACCAATGCAATTACAGACCAAATACTCTGAACGCAGAAAGACTCAATAACTCGCAACCACACACTCTTAGAAGATAATCAGCACTTATACGGCTATTTATTCAAAGCTTAGAAGCAACCAGTAATAACATAGAAATAACTCACAGAAGTAATATAGACATAAATCACAGAAGAAGCAAAGAATTTAAAAGGAAATACATCACAGTGAGCGTAACAGGATTCCTCATCTCGCCCAGAAGCGGCTGGAAGACCCCGGGAACAGCCAGGCCGAGAGCACCACAGCTCACAGGAGTGCCGGACGTAAGTGTCCTCCTCCGGCTGAAGTCTCACCTGACCACCTCTGTGTTTCCACATATATACACACTCCGCAAAGGGGTGGCAGTTCTCGAACCTTCTGGAAATGGCACTTGCGCAGTTGATGAGCAGCCGTCGGTTGCCAGCTGGGTCAATCGAGAGCTACCCTCAAGTAGCAGAGTGCCTCCCTCCTCTAAAAAACACGCTCCGCGGAGAACAGTAACAAACCATAACAAAGTTAGCTTTCCCAGCAGAAATGTCCTTGACCGCATACCAGATTTGGAAAGCATGTTTTCCTCAGCACCGTGAATCTAACTGCAAAATGTGTGCAGCTTTTCACTGCGGCATGAAGTAAATATCCATCATGGCTCTGAGCGCTCCCAGAATACACTGCGCACCAGTGCCATTTTAGTTCAAGCATAACATAGGCTAACCACCTATCCAGCTAACCTGATCTCCATCCTCATTGCCCTGATGAGCTGTTTCCTAGAGACCACTCACTACTTCTCCTGTGGGGTTTGACTCTGCACTGTCCTCATACACTTCCTTGACACTTTGCCATATGCCTCTTCTACCACTCTCTGACCCTTTTGGTGTAGGCTCCATGTCTCCCCTCTCATAATCTCTTCCTCTGATTTCATTCTCATCACTGAACTTCTCTTCCAGTCTTATCCCTTCATCCCCTTCTTTCAGCTCCTACTCAATTCTTCCCTCCATCCCCTCTTCCGCTCTTCCTTTCACCACCTCCTCCTCAGTTCTTATTCCTTCCTTTCACTCCTCTGCTTTCCTATCACCACCTCCTTCCACCCTTCTGCTCCTACTTCCATCACTTCTTTTTAAAATTGTATTCCCTCCTCCCACTCCTTTCCTCCTCCTATCATCACCTCCTCCAACTCCTCTTCTTCTCTCTTCACCTTCTCCTTATCAGATTTTACTCTCTCCTCAACTCTTCTTTTCCTCCTTACAGTGGCATTCTTTGTTCTCCAAGTCTTCGCTGCTCCTCTAGCCTCCTCTGCTTCGCCAGTCTCTCCTCTGTCCTGCCTTCACAAAACCAACACTGTCTCCTTCTCCCACAAGGCTGAGTCTTCTATGCAGGCTTTTATTCTCCCATTTCTCCCCCCGGGTCTTGTTCTCCATGAGAGCTTGCAGCTGCATTTTTTTTTTTTTTACTATTGCAGAGTTGGTTACTTTTGAATACTAACCCCAGGTGTTTCTGATACAGGAGCATGCTCTCTGGACAGTGGCTTCAGAAAGCCAATCCACTGTGTTGGATTCATATCTGCTTTGTGTATGCATTGCAGTGCTACAGATCTGTACAGCCTTGGATAATCAACACTCTCTCAGGAGCAGCTTTCATGGTGAGTGGAACTGGCGTGAGTGCTCTAAGTCACATCACTGTCATTTAGAAGGAATTATGTTTTCTTAAACTAGCACATAGCATTATTCTACACCACAGAGCCCATATTGATAGAAATGAAGAGTACACTTTCTCAATACCCTCTGTTAGCAGACCTTGGGTATTTCTTAAAGGGTCATCTGTTATTGCACTGTGCTGCGTGTATAACAAGGCCCTGCCACCAGAATCCAGGATTGAAGAGATTACCATGCTACCCAACCACCCCACAACTGCACTCTATATTACAGAATAGGTGGCAGCCCCCAGACTCAATGGTCACCTCCCCACACACCCTAAGTGTCAAGCAGGGAGCATTGTCAGACTTCACAATCACATAATCACAAAAGCCATCATATTTGCAATCAATGCATTATATTTGCAATTAGTTTCTTCTTCAACATGGCCACCTCTGCGAATGTCACACCAGGCACCTGAGTGCCTCTTCCACACCCTTCTCGTTGTGGCCCCTCGATTGCTGCCTTCATCATCCTAAGGACAATGGTGAGCTGGCAGGTGAGAGAGCCGGCCCACTGACTCAAGGACCCCACCCAAGGCCCCTGTCTTCCCTGTCTGGCGCTGGAGGGAGCCCCTCTCCATGCTGCCTCCATCATCCTGCCTCCAGGCAATTGCTCCCAAAGAACAAACTGACTGTGACTCCTATATGCCCTGACCACGAAAACTGCTTTTACAATGCACCGGTAAGCAACCCAGATCGCATCGGTCTGGCCTACATACCTCCTTTGGACTCTCTACCATTGACTGCTTGGTTGTTTCTTCCCTCCTTTTACCCACTAGACTAACTGCAAATTCTAATTTCAGCACCAATTGAAATTGTGTCTTCCTGTGCCTCAAACTAAATGCTTTGCTGTTTCTTAATGCCTTGCTTAATTCGATTTTAGGTGTGCTTTACATCTGTGCATCTTCCATTTTGTACTGCATTGTTGTGCTTTTGGGATAACTTGAATTTAGGTGTGCTTTGCATCTGTGTATCCTCCTGCTTACCTCGGCTGCTAAGCTGCCTAGTGAGTTTGCTCGTGCACTGTGCAGCCTCTCCATCTGTCCCTCTTTCCTCCACCTCAATGGCACTTTCCACCCCCCCATCTATTCTAACTGTTACTCTATCACCTATCCCTCCTCTCTCACAAAGTCTGGAAGAAAAAAGTTCATAAATGATCTCTTGGCCTCTAATCCCGGCATACCTATTGCTGACACCTACGTCAGTGCTAATTCCGGACAGACTATCACTGATATCCTCTTCTCTGTCCCTTCTTCAGACCTTTGGACCTCTCATCTACTCTCTACCCTCTCCCCTTTTTCCTCTTCCCTCATTAATGGTGAAACTAGATGGGAAGTGCTCTTGGTGTACTTCTCATCCTCTGGGTGCATCATTAACATCTCTCACAATGGCACTGCCATGGCCCAGGGTCCTTAACCTAATCGTTTTTCTCTTTGACTGGTGCCTCCCAGCCCGAATCAACTTCCTACCTTCACCTGCTGCTCCTCCTTCCTCTCTCTCTGCATCTGCTTCACCACCAGTGGTCGAAGTGAGAGGGAGCGGGTGGGAGCGGTGTTCCTCTACTTTTTTAAATCAAGTTTTACCGTTCCTTTACTTTTATTTTAAAATGAAACCGTTCCGGAATGATTTAGTTTTAAAATAAAAGTGTAGGAAGAAGTTTAAACTTGCACTTTCACTGCAACGCACTGCACGTTTCCTTAAACCGAACGTGCATGTGTTTGGGGGCGTGTATTGTGGGTGAGAGGGGGCATGGTGATGGTGTTTGTGGGGAGTAGGGGAAGGCCAGTAGGGAACATAGTTCCACTACTTCTTTTTCTACACTTCGACCACTGTTCACCACCTCCGATGGGCGTACCACCCCCCAGTACCGCTCGTTGGAAAACCTTCAAAGGTGGTGAATGGCTACACCTAGCCACTATGAATGCTTGTTCTGCTGTCAAACATTCTTCTGACATCTTCCTCCTTCTTGAAGACTTTGATCTCGATGTCCTTGCTCTCACAGAGACGTGGTTCAATGCCATCTCTGTCACTGCATTTGACTCCCTCCTCCCTGAGGGCTACAAGATCCTCTCAAGTCTCGGCCCAACCAATCTGGTGGAGGAGTAGCCCTGATCTTCCCTGAGTGGGCACCTACCTCTCCCATACCCACCCAGGCCTATTCCTCCTCTGAAATTCTTGTCAGCAAGCCTGGTGTCCCTCTGACTCTTTCTCCATTGCAACTATCTACAGACCGCCTGGCCTTGTGTCTGTCTTCCTTTCAGAATGGGCTGACTTTACCTCCTCTCTTCTGACTTTTACCTCTGAACTCCTCCTCCTTGCTGACTTCAACATCACCTTGACTCCACTGTTCCTGCCTTTACACTCGTCTGTGATTTTTGTACCTTTCTCTCCCTCGCTATTCTCCCTTCCAGCCCTACCCATTTTGCCAGACACACTCTTGATGCCTTCATCCCCAACTTGATGCCCTCATCCCTGCTGATCCCCCTTTCTCCAACCCTCTCAATACCCCTCTCTCCTGGTCTGACCACTCTCTCCTGTCCTCTCATCGGGGACCTCTCGGCCCCCTGACTGAGCCTCCACAAGCATTGCCAGCCTCCTTTGCGGTCATCCGACTGATGAAACGATTGTCAGCATCTGCGATTGCCTCCACCTTCATCCCTCCCCCTCCCCTTGACTCCACCATTGCCTCTGTCCTCGCCAATCTTCATCTTGCTATCACAAACACTCTTGACATTCTCGCCCCTGTCATGAGGATCCACCTGAAACCAGCCTCCAAGCGTAACACCTGGTATGACTCTGATCTAGCCAATATCATCTCTCTATCCGTTCCAAAAAGAGGGCCCACCCAGACCTGTATCGCTGGAGCCTCTAACAACACGGCTGAACGCTTCCAAATCTGCAAGGAACTAGCCAATCCATCTGCAGTCTCCACCTCGCCTCTCCCTTCTCAGGCCCCCTGTACTGCACTGGCCACACATTTCAACTCCAAAACTTAGGACATTCTGACCTCTCTCTCTCCTTCCCCTGTCTCCACTCCTCCGCCTATCCCCCTTCCTCCCAGGGCCTCTCTTCCACCCCCACCTACTTTACCCTCCTTCTCACGCTTCACAAAGCCTGGGTTCTCTAGAGTAGTCAGCTCTATGAAGGTCTCATCCAAACAGGTATCGCCCTTCTCCTCCAGAAACATTAAGGACAACAGCTCCTCCCTCGCTCCGGCTCTTGCTGACTTCTGCAACATCTCCTTAGCCTCTGGCTCTTTCCCTTCCTCTCTCAAGCACTCCCTTGTGAACCGCTACCTATAAAATCCTTCAGCCGAGCCCTCATGTCCAGCCAACAACCGCCCTATCAATACTACACCCTTCCTTGGGAAACTCCTGGATAAGTTGGTCTTCCCCCAACTGACCCAACACACTGAGCTTGTTGGTTGCTTACATGATCATCAGTCTGGAGCCGAGCATCCAGAGGGACTGAAACTGCTCTCCTGAACACCCGTGAAGAACTGCTTGCAAATCTTGACTCTAACTCTCCTGCTGTTCTCATTCCCCTTGACCTCTCCTCTGCCTTTGACACGGTCAACCACTCTATTCTCACAAAGCGGCTCCATGATACCCTTGGTATCTCAGATAAAGCTTTGTTTGATCTCCTTCCTCACTGAAAGCCCTTCCCAGGTGCTTGTGGGCTCCTTCTCCTCCACAACCACTCCCTCTACATGTGGTGTTCCCCAGGGCTACATCCTCTCGCCTGGGCTTTTCAACATCTACCTTGCACCTCTTACACACCTGATCTCTACAGTCTATCCTCATTTTCAGTGTTGCCCAGATGAAACACAACTCTTCTTCAAGCTCCCCTCTTCCCCCTCTTCTTCCTCCTCTATCATCCCTGACTGCCTGTCTGTTATTCAGTTTTGGTGCGCCTCCAATGATGTCTGGCTTAATGCCAGCAAGTCTGAGATTCCTCCTATCGGGACACCTGTTCACCATCCCTCCTGCACTCTGACTGCCCTCTATGGGCTCACCTCCCTCTCCTTCCACTGAAGCCAGAAACCTTGGGGCCATCTTCGACTCCTCTCTCTCCTTTACTCCTCACATTTTGGACTTTGAGAAGAAGGCCCACTTTCAACTTTAGCTCCTTAGAGGCATTCTCCCTTTACTCACCTTCTCTCAGAAGCTCATTGTCTCTAGAGCTCTGCTCCTCTTCAGGCTGGATTACTGTAAGAGCTTCTTCCTCAACCTGCCTCTTTCTTCACTCCGCCCTCTTCAACTAATCCAGAATAGGGCTGCAAGAATTTTCCCTGGCATCCAGCCCAGGGACTGTATCTCTCAAGCCCCCAAATCTCTCTACTAGCTCTCGGTTGCTGCAAGGATCAAATTCAGACCCTTTGCATCATCCACAAGGCTGTCTGGGGCCTGGGACTATGCTAACTGCAGCTTTCTCTTACTAAATACTCTTCTTCCAGATCACTTCAATCGTATCGCTCCAACTCTCTGCTGGTCAAACGCATCTCCAAGCAGAGAGCTGGGGGCAGATGCCTCTCCTCAGTTGGCTCCCTCCTATGGAATAGTCTCCCTCTCTCTCTCTGTCTGGAACCACACCACATCAAGTTCTGCAAACAACTCAAGACCTTTATCTTCTCCTCCTCCTTCCCACTCCCCCTTCTGTGCTAACCACCCCCCCTGTCACTGTGATTGGCAGCCTGATCCCTCAAGTGTCCAATAGGATCCTGGCCCCCTGCCCAATCTCCACCAGCATCCTCCCTTGCACTGCCCTCTGTGCCCACACCCACCTATCGGGTGGTTTGCCTTAGCCCTGCACTTACTTGTTGAGCGGTAGACCTCCCCCCTTTACCTGTAACATCTCTGCCCATGCACTTACCTGTTGCCCTCCAACACGCACCTCTGGAACCCCCCGTCCCGCGGGACCCTAATAGCACTTACCCCATGCCACCTCCCTTTTTATTTCTCTTCACTGCACTTGCACAATCTGAATGTCACAAGGCCTAGTAGGACCGTTGTTTGTTACTTTTTATTCATTGTCAATTTTCAATGTTTATTTGCTCCCTTGTTCCCTTCCCTTTTGCCTTGTGGCGCTTTGAGACACTCTATTGCTGTAAAAGCGTCTTATAAATATCCAATAAAATAAATAAAAATAAAATCATTGCTCTCTCTTTAGAATTTCCTGAGTTTAGCTTTAATGACTTCTGATCAGTGTTTGTCAATGAATTACTTTAATTCCTCTAATTTGGACCTGTATAGGGGTAACTTCTCGGACACAACCCAATGCAGCCAGCCATACGTGGATAAAAACACACACTGTGCAAGAAAGAGACATTATTTATCTTCCCCACTGCTAGCCGGGAGCGTTTGTTTAATCAACTATTAATTTATTTGTTTAATGTGTTATAGTATAAACTTTAACAAGACAATGGATGGGTTACCCCTTCCTCGCTGACAGAGGGGAAGCAACAAACAATATTAAACAGAGGTTGTGCCAGCGGAATATAACTATGTTCAATCAAGGGGACTTAGTCCGACAAGAAAAAGGAAGAGTAGAACCCCATATTCCACACCACAGATCACCATACAAGAACCAAGAAATAATTTTAAAATACTGTATTTATTAAAAAAATTGTATATATTAAAATACATATTAAAACGTCTAGAGCTCATATTTGATGAACACATTTATTGAAGGACATAAATACTAAAGTGCATAGTGTAAAGTGCTTATTTCAAAATTTAACTAAGACAGGAAAAAAAGGGAAGAGAAGAAACCATCTAATTGGTCCTGAACACTGGTACACAAGTGCCAAATCGGATACCCCAAGCGAGTGAAGGGGATCACTCGGATGGGGAGCCTTCAGTCACCTGGACAGATTTAAATAATGAAACAAAAAATGAAACAATAAAGCAATCACGTAATAATCAAAAACACACTAAAGCTAACCATGGGATGCCGTGTGTCAACTACTAAAGTGTCAAGGCAGTAAGTTACATACAATAAAATAGGCCTGGCACTGTTGGCAATTAGTAGTTTCGATGGAAAGAATGCATCTAACTTTAATACAGATGATGCCCATCTTCTTCAGGATGTAGCATTCCCGTAAACATCATGGTTCCTGATATTTCATCTGTGCCTTTGTTTACACACCCAACATTAAAACTAACCATACATTTTTGTATATTGAAAACAGAAATCACACCTAGAACAGGTACAATAAAGAAAGAAGAAAAAGAAAAAAGGACATAAGACAATCAGAAACAGGTTAAAACCTGATGATCTGTGAGTGAAAAACGGGGAACTTCTCCCATTCTCTGAAGTTCAGAGAAGTCATAAGACATAATGAGGGAGAAAAGGTAATTACCATAATCTCAACCCTTTGTCTGGTCCCGGGGTCCTGTATATGGATCCATGAATATGTAATTGGGCCGTGCCAGAAGTAGATCTCAACAAATTAGATCTAAAAAGCAAGGATAAATATGTATGTTATGTGGCCATGGATGAACATGGGAAAAATCTCTCCAGATTGAGTGAAACGAGGGGACCCAACAGCCTGCCTAGCCACTCATCCCAGTTAGGAAAAAAAAAATCATGGTAGAATACAGACAAATGCGGACCACCATAATCCCCCAAAAAAGGTAGATTTTAGATAACTAAATTAAAACATGGAAAGCACATCACCCATTGGATGGCTGCTGGAAAATCCCAATGCTTTAGAGCATTTCCATCGTGATGATCTGCCTAGAGTGGGCAATGATGAAATAGTTGCACCGCCCTCAAAAGTGCCGTAAAGAGGTCAAACTTTCCCAGCGGCATTAGACCGCTGTATTCCAAATGCGCCTGAATGCGCCATAAAGGCACCTGTGAAGGACAGAGGACCACAAGAAAATATTAATGAAAAAAAGAGAAAAAGAAAGAAAAACCATATTGTGCTAGAGGCGCATAGCCACTTTTCGTCGCCCATGCCATGCAATTTATTAAAATGCCATATTAAACAGGCTTGTACTAATACGAGAGCGCCCCAGGCCTAGTGTGATATCAGTAACGACAAAAGAATGTCTTTGGCAAAAAATAAATTCCCAACTCAGTCCCAACCTACTTTCTGGCAAACCCTGTGTAGCAGCCAGAATCCCATTCAAGACGGAAGCACATAGACAATAGTAAAGATGCCTTTTTCTTGTCGGACTAAGTCCCATTGATTGAACATAGCTATATTCCGCTGGCACGACCTCTGTTTAATATAGTATAAACTTTACACATCAATAATATAAAATCAACATAAGCAAACTAACATATTTCACAAACATTTCATTAAAATAAAATAGAAAACATAAACAGAGCTATATATACAATCGTATCAAAAACGTTTCACTGCGATAGATTACTTTGCTGTTACTTTGCATTCAATTTTCGTTCATACACATTACTCAATTAAAATAAATCAACCGTGACCTATTGCACAGTTAATTTCTTTTCTACTATTAGCCAAATCCTGTATAGACTTAAATGCAGAGATCTACTTTGAGTGTTCAGACACCGTAACCAAAATGAGCCAGTCGTAATGGTATTCATATGGAGTACATATTCTCCTAGGTTTCACATATAAATGGAGCCTAATACAGTGCATTCAGTTAGAACGAGGTTTGGAGTTTCCATCATCGTTTGTTTAAGACAGATGCGACAGTGCCTCTCGGCCTTCAGAAACCTAGTTCTACAACCCACCAACGAGAGCACAGGGAGACAGTTCAAACGAAGTAAAAGTATGAAGCGCCGGAGATGTTTGGAGGGGCAAATAATTAAATAGGCTGGGGTTTCATATAAACATATAGGGCTTCATTACGAGGCTGGCAGTAACCCGCCGGTGCGACCAGCAGGTTGCTGCCAACCCTGTAACACCAAATCTGGCACCTGACTTCCTGGTGCCACCGGGACATTACAAGTCCCAGCGGCGCAGGAATTCAGGTGCTGGATTTGTAACTCCCCATTCCCATAGAGTCCAAAAGGACTCTATGTGAGTGGGGAGATGGAAGCGCCAGCATTGTTACTAACGGTGCCGGTGCTTCTGTGACAAGTCTGCCTACCGGTGCAGCTGCGCCCAGCAGGTCAGACCTGTCGGGCGCAGCGGCCCCGGCAGGCAGACTCGTAGTTTGGCGGTTTGGAAACAAGGGTGCCAGTAAGCTTACCGGCACCCTTGTTTACGGACCGCCACACTTGTAATGAGGCCCATAGTGTCTTGGTTACAAAGCCATGGCTCCTCAATGTTTTTAAGTGGGTAACATTTTCCCCCCAGTCCCAAAGGTCAATTTTCTTGCTTAGCTCTTTTTTCAAATCATGGAACCCCACATTATTCAACTATGGTACAGCTGACAAATGAAAGTCTCAAGATTTTTCTACATCCAGCATACATTTATAGAAAGAAAATATATGACACACCGTTTCTGTTCTAATATGAACTTTACAATGTAATTGGTCAGGTTTCTATGAGTAAAATGCATTGCACGTTCTCAATGGACACAAATGTGTCCTAAAATGCATCATTATTTCAATGGTTTGAAAAAAACCTTTCACCTGAAATGTGAAAGTAGGAACAGCCATTCAAGCCAAGTCACACACTTCACAGCATGCCTAGTAGCCATCGCTAGAAGTTAAAAATCCAGTTCTGAGCCACAAACACCTTTTTAAACCCAGCATAACTTTCTTGGTGTTGTGAAGACATGGCCAAATGCTCCAACCACAAGGCTTTCAGGACAATAATGCACTGATGATCCTGCATAAGAGTGAAACCAGGTATGTAGTTGTCCCGATAACCTTGCAAAATGTCTGTATTGGGTTGAGTAAGCTATATATAAAATAGCAGTACCCTCTGTAAGGAACCCATGGTGGCAACAGTAAAGACAGACACAAGTGATCACAGTTCAAGGGTATGTATTGAACTCTATAATGGATAAGATGAACGCCAAAACTAAACCTAAAGCTAAGATGGGAACAAGCTACAACCATAAAATAATAATAAGGCAGTCCTAGTGGCGCTGAGTCAAATAAAAAAGGGCCTATACTAATAAACATATTTCCAATCCATACCACTAAGTTTACAAAAAAGAGTGTGGGGTAATATTCACCAGAAAAGAAAGAAGTGTTCACAAAATGATGTCAGGATAGTTTGGCTGGGGTCTCCCTTCCCTACATTTTAAGCCCGGGACAAGGCAGGATTTCTGAGCACATCACACTCCTGTGCCTCTCCAGCACGAGGTTCACTATTCTGTTCAACGATACCAGGACCTTCAGGGGCCAAGTCTCTTTTCTACAAAGTCTCTTGCCTTAGAAGGCCGGCTGGACCAAAACAACAAACAAACAAAAGTTCCTTTGGTGATCTTGCACCTTGGGTGATTGCCCAAAACAACAAACAAAGTTCTGTTGGTGATCTTACACCTTGTGCGATTGTTCTTCACTCCTTGGACCTCCCTCTGCTGGGCTCGGATCCTTCTTACAACGTGGGACTCCCTCCGTCGGGTACACTACAGTCTTTCACTCTTAATATCAACACAATGTTCTCGGGTGCATCATGGTTCACCCCGATTCGCAGACTTCCCTCAACCGGGTTCACATTTGCCAATTTCACAATTCAAATTGTTTTATCACAATACACAATTTACTTCTTTTAGCTTTTCCCTTGGCTTCCCCCCATCGGGTTCACTTAGCCATCATTAACACCATGTCTATGTGTTTCTGACACAGTTCATGATTTACTCCATCTCTTTAGAAAGCAGGGTTTCCGTTTTCCTAGCTTTCTCTCAGCATCCCTCTGTCGTGCTCACACTTGGCTTAATTTACAATTTCCTCAGAAAGCGAGGGGATTCCCTGCCCCTTGCTTTCTCTTGGAATCCCGCCGTAGGGTTCACACAGGGGTGGAATGGGAACTAAAAGAGGCCCTGGAAATAATTACTGGGGACCAAAAGTGGCCCCATATGACACATTTTCAGTAAACCCAATGCTTTTCCTATGAGGACATTTGGAAATATCACACAAGAGAGGCCCAGGGTGCAGAGGCCCACCGGAAAAATCTCCAGAGTTTCCTATAGGCCTGTCTACCCCCGGGGTTCACACTTGCCTTGATTCACAATTTCCCTGAAATGAGGGGTTCTCTTCCCCTAGCTTTGTCTCGGCTACAGGTTAGAGACTTTCGATTGTACAAGGGATTTGATGTGACCCTTGGAGGACCACCCTGACAACTTATGCCACCCTCTCCTAGGGCCTTATGGAGCTTGTAGTTTCAATACAAACAAAAAGGGGCCAGTCAGAGTTCTTCGAATGAGCACTCCTGCGGAGCCTGACCACTCTGCAGATAGCCCTTCTCTGGGTTCTCCAAATGTTCAAACACACACAAGTTCTTTGTTCATAGGTTTCTTGCCTTCACAAAATGTTGACAATTGCAACCTTGGGCTCAACACAGTTCGGTTTGCTATCAGCTTTCTCCGACTCACCGGCTGTGCTGGACCCATTGGCTTGTCTTGCCTCTGGAGTCAAGGACATTACCACGGTAGCCAGCGTGCCTCCCCAACTGTGTTGTCAATGTGGACGGCCTCCGTGTACCATTGACATTTGCCACACCACACGCTAGCTGCACTCCCCGGTCTTATGATTCCCTTTTCGGAGGCTTCGCGGGTCTGAGTTGAAAAGGACAAGGGCAATTACCTCCTCGTCATCCTTTCAGGGTTCGCTGATTTTCTTCTCCGCTTGAACTGCTGGTCTGGAATAGCTGTCTCCTTGTGCATTCGGCCTTGCTCAAGGTGTGCTCTGGTGCTCCGCCTTTTATCCCTGTGGGAAAGGTAAAGGGCAGTCAGGTGTGTATGATTGTTGTCAATTGCCTGACTCCGCCTGACCCTTGTGTTGGGATATGTCAGGTAAACGGCTCTGGTGTTAGTCTGTTGTCTGTCACAGTGTAAGAAAGTGTTTGTGTCAGAAAAGGGGGGGATAGAGGTTTTGAATATCCTACGGATTAGGATGGGGTAAAGATGTTATAGGGAAAGGAGTACCGCATCTCACTCATCGGAGTTCCACTTCCACATCCCGAAGACCCCTCATCCATGTGATCCTCTCCCACTGATCCACCCCCAGGAACAGGATCCAAAAGCAATGGCTGTGTCCTGGCCACCTGGATAACAGATCCCCGGGGACTAGTAAGTGAGACGCCTTCAGGTTTCTTACACCTCTTAGACAAAGACAATTTCCTGGAGAAAAGCTTTGCATTTGGGCTCATTTGCATACCCCCAATGCCTTGCTGTTGTGGCTCAAAACTAGAGTTGAACTTCCAGCAATGGTTACTAGGGGCGCTGTGGAGTGTGCGACTCGGCTGAAAAGCATTTTCTTACTTAGGGTGAGGGTGGAGTTTTGCGGGTGGCCGGTGTCCGGGGAGGCAGGGTTTAGAGGGGGCAGAGCTGGCAGGTGACCTCCGATCAAAGCAAATGTCCAAAATAATAGTTTAAACAATACAAGTTCTTTCATGCTGCTTCTTTTTCAAAATATATATCAATTTCACTTTAAACCACTTCCATGGCACTGGTGCACCCAAAATATGATATCATTACCACTTGAAAACTGCTTTGGGTCCCATCATGTGATGTGGTGTGAAGGGAAGCAGCAAGCGCTGGGGTAAGGCTTGCAGTCAGGATTAAGGACGGAGCCACACTGAACTACTTTTTTTGTGTTTGCACAGCACTAATGTGTATTTTCATTTGCATTCTTTAAATAGTATACCTTTCACCCCTTGACAAAACAAGAAGTGGCATCAAATAGCATAGTTCCTAAGTACACTACGAAAAATATGGTTATGATGGTTATGGTTATGATTTCACTAATGTGATATACATTTCATACAAAAATGGATCATCATATGTATCATTAATATCTGTGTGTATAGATCCATATTGTCAAATTACTGTGAATGCAAGCAGACGTCCAAGGCCAAATGATAATATGTTATTGTATAGCACTTACGCTTAAGCTCTTTTTAATAGAACAAATATGCATACAATATCACCCAGCCTGTGTTGGTACTCATTTATTGACCTAAGAAGGATGAAAGGCTGAGATGGCCTTGCTGGGATTCGAACCTGCAGATCACACACACATTGCAGCAGCGAGCGCTCAACCCACTGAGCTATCATATCGCTATAGTAAAATGAGCAGTTATTCTGTAGTGGATACCATTAAACTGGTAATTGCTTCACAAAAATAGCCCTCTTTGCCATCACACTCCCATGAAAGTCAGTGGCACGCATTATGAATTCCCTTTGAACTGTGCTGGTAAATATGAAAGTGTTTTCATATGTAGGTTAGCACTACCGACACAAAGGTGGCAATTGCGCTTCAGTTTCTTGGCACCAATACCGCTTCACCTCTCTTCCCCCTTTTGACCTTCACCCCACAGAGCACGCTCTTGAGCTGTGTTGAGGGTAAATTAAGTACGCCACAATACGGACAAGCATCGGAGCCCTAAGGCAGTGTGGCGATGAACTTGATGGGCGCAGTACACAAGCTTGTAGGGTACATTACCAAGTCTCTTTTTTTCTGAACACTAGGTTTATACCAATGTGTTACGCTTGAGCAACCCACTGTCTAAACAGGCCCAGGCATGGGCAGAAACCAACCCTCACTCCCCCACTCCCCAATGACGATTTCGGCTGGGCCATGGGCTGAGAGGCCTTAGGGCCAATCCGACCCTCGCCCATCGCTAAGGACAGCACTCTCTGCCCTGTGCGAGCAGTGTGCACAAAGAGAAATCTGCTCTGTGTGCACGGTGCTCGCACAGGGCAGATTAGATCTGTCCCGAGCAGCCCAGCCCCCACCTTTGCGGGCCCGGTAGAAAAGCAACTTAAATTTACCAGTAGTGACGGCATCAGCGAGGTCGGGCTCCAGAATCCCTGCTGTCCTGCTGTTGTGTACACTTAGGGGGGTGGAGCCAGTAGACCGCTCATGGCGGCAATGAGCTGCTCTGCCCCCCTACGCCATGCTATTGCGGGTGCTTTTCTTGTTACTTACTCTCATACATCGTTCTGTGTACTGGCAGGAGTTCTCATGTTTTACCTCACAGCCCCTCATTCCTGTCCTTGACAGTTGCATGTCACTGTATGTCATTTTATTTCTTGTAGTCCCTCCACCATAATTAAACAAAATGCTCCAAATATACTACATTTATGACATGCACTCTATGTTCTCTTATATTGTGCTAGCAGGACATGGAGTTACTGTTGCTTAAATTGGTGCTATGTTTGCATTGTGGGAATATTGTCTACTATTGTTGGGGGGATAGGTTCAGGTTCAGTGTTTGTGTGTGTGTGTGTCCCCCCCTTGTGTGGCCATAACATGGTAAAACCATAACGTTATATCCCTATGCTTTTCCAAATCTTTTGCATAATGCCCTCTCTTTCCACATCTCCAAGTTTCCTTCTCTTCATTCCTTCTAATAAACCAATCATCATAGATACTACTGGTCCACAACATGCAGGGCTGTAATTTCACAAAAATTCCAGGGGTAGTGGAAGTGGCATCACACAACCCTTGACCTCTGAGGGCATCACAGGAAGTGACATCATTTGACCCCGCCCCCAAGTGACATCACAGGAAGTTGTGGCACATGACCTTTCACCCCTTGACAAAACAGGAAGTGGCATCACATAGCATTGTTCTTCAGTATACTAAGAAAAATATGCTTACGACATCACTGGTTTATGATATACTTAAAAATTGATTCTGCTTCTCTGTTTAGAGGAATACTGCATTTTCTTACCCAACGTATCATCATAATTCACCTTTCCCAAATTCCTAACCGTTGTGCCAGCCTTGTACATTGAGCAAAGCACTAGGCCTTGTTAAATAAAAACAAACAATTAAAAAGACTCCAACAGGCTCTAGTTTAGCTGCGTGAGCACTCGGTATGTAGGAGCCCGGTCCAGCAGCACTGTATTTTCTCAGCACACATGTCTTCACCCTGCCTTCAAAGGTAGCACTGCTCTGGTAAGTCAAAGAGCTCAGAGCAATGTGAGTTCAGAACAGATGCGGCTGCAAAACATTAGGATTTTTTCACTCCCAATCACTAACTAATTGATTCCGTCTGAACGCATAGAAGGGCAGCTAATATGTGCTTAAATATTCCAACTACCGGTAGACTACTTTCATTTTAGGAATTTGATGCTGTGTGGAGCTGGCATTTGGGTGAATAGCTCACTAGTTAAGCAGTCACCTCTAACATGGGACCAGCTGCACTTTACCAGATTGAATCACGCTGCAGGACTGACTCAGCCCTTTATCTTTTTGAAGGGTGGATTACAATTAAATTCGATAATAACAACACCTGCTTTTTGGAGCGATTAGAGATGGGACAAATCAGGCATAAAGCTCTCTATATAAGAGCACAATAGTTAATATTAGCTCCAAAGAAAAGCATAGTGGTTACAGGGAACTTTTTGGTGTTTTAGGGGAATCTGGAACACTGGGTACTGTACATACAATAGTATGGCATATACAGGTGGATGAAGACTTAAATACAAAAAACCTTGATGAGATGGGAAAATGTACCAGGGACAGCACAAGGAACAACACTATGGGGGCGTGGCTTGGCGGCCATGCGAGCGTGAGCTAATCTTGAAGAGCTCCCACTCGATTCGACGACAGATCCTACAAAAGGCTGAAAATAACCGCAGAAAGATCAAAGAGGCACCGGAGGGCCCGGAGCACGCACAGGGAAAAACCCGGCGAAAATCGGAAGCCGGGAAGGCAGAAACGGAGAGAGCGAGGTACGCGGAGCCGTCAGACAAAATGGCGGATGCGCCTCGCTGACACCGCTGCCTGCGTCCTGAGACACGAAGAAACGCAGGCGGAGGAAGGTAGGGCTGGAAGGCGCTGACGGGCAGCATCCAGCCCAGTCGAGACCAGAGACCCGCCCTGGAGGCGAGAGGGACCGGCCGCAGCGGAAGGGGAGAGAGGATCGAGACAGTGCTGCGTACCAGGGCGAGCAGCGGCGCGTAGGCCCGCGGCCGCAGGAAACAAGCAGCGGCCCACTGCATGGACCAGTCCGAGGGGGGGCCCGCGAGAGCCTGAAGAGCACAGACATGAGTAGCTGCACCGGAGCAGAGGCAAAGCGGGGGACCGCTGGGCTTGCGTGACGAGACATAGCCCACCCAGGGTAGCACCTGGGCTGCCAGTACCGACCACCAAGCGAGGGAGGCGGGAAATCACGTACCACACCGTGATGGGTGACACAGCCCCATGCGCGGCCGTCCTCCCCCCTGAAAAACACCGGGACGGGCGGTGGCCATCAACTGGAACGCTGGAGAAAGGGGGCCAGAGAGGACATAAACGAGTCTAACCCCAGGTTAGGCAGATCGTAACACGGTGGGGGCAACGCCCTCCTCCTACAAACACCAAGGCCACAGCAAGACAGACAACAACGCATCCACTGGGCAACCACGTGTGATAGCTGTCCCGCATAGACACGTTTGCAACATGCCAGATAAGCAAAAAGTTGGCAGGGGGAGACAGACAGTCATGGAGTCATTCGCCCGCAAAAGTGATGATCAGCAGCCTGAGGCAGCCGAGAAGGACACGCCAGAGCCATACGCCACTCAGGGAGAGATCAGACAGGTGGAAGGCAGTATTCTAGAGGCCATAGAAGCACTGAAGACGTCGATAGAAGGCAAACTGGATGCAGTGATTGTAGATGTGGGGCTCCTTCGACAGGACACGAGGAACTTGGCAGAGAGGGTGACAACTGTGGAACAACAAGTACAGATCAATACAGCAAACATGACCACCTCCCAATCGCAAATGTCAGAGGCGTTGGAGAGGATAAGCACTCTAGAACGCAGAGCCAAAGATGTGGAAGGCAGGGCCAGACGCAACAATGTGCGTATAGTGGGGCTGCCGGAAGGAGAGGAGGGCAGAGACCCCACGAACTATATAGAGAACCTCCTGATCCAAGAGGTGGGGGCAGGGACCCTGTCCCAGGGTTTTGTAGTGGAGAGGGCACATCGAGCGCTAACTAAGAAACCCCACCTGGGGGCACCACCGAGACCAATGATCGCAAAGATCATGAACTTTAAAGACAGGGAAAAAATCCTGGCGTTCTCGAGAGAAGGTGGAGACATAACTCAAAATGGAGCTAGGATAACAATTTACCCAGACTACACGGCACTCGTGCAAAAACAGAGAGCTCAGTTCTGGCCGACCAAAGAGCGCCTTTGGGCTGCGGGTGTGAAATTTATGCTGCTATACCCAGCCAAACTTAAAGTCCTGCAAGATGGGAAGACACAGATCTTTGAGACCACGGCTGAGGCCCAAGAGTGGATGGACCAACGGGGGATCCCGCAGCTCAGAGAGGGGAATGGGCGTAACAGGAACACACCCCGGCGCGGCAGAGAGTGAGATCAAGTACGGCATGCATGCCCTAGGAACCCGAACAAAACCGGGCGAGGCAGAATCCGAGAAACACTGCTACAAGACATCAAAACACCCTGCTGAAATGTGACAGAGCAGGATAATCAACAGCCTAAAAGCTTAAAGGCCTAAACTAGAGACTTGAAATGGGAGCAAAAGATTTTGAGAGCGGAACCGCCAAGATCCACAGTAGGAATCCCAAGTAGAGACAATGTTTGCAGTGTCAGTTTTTAGACACTACGCCGCGACAAGTACGCCAGAGGAGAGGACGGCGGTACCTGGAGTGCGGTGGGGCCCGAGCAGGGGGAGGGAGGCTGGGCGTTTGTTGTTGTTGTGGTTTTCAGTTGAAGCAGTTCAAAGGTTGGGGTTAAGTTTGCAGGGTGAAGGCACGGGAGGAAGTGGACATAACAGTTGGCGAAAACAAGGCGAAGGCACGAAAGAGAAGCACAGGTGGCAGTACCCAGGCGTGAGGAACCGGTGGAGCACACTGGAAACAACAGTCAACAACGAATCGCAGCCAATAGCCGCAAGATCAACTTGGGAGGGAGGACAAACAAACCATTTAAAGCACAGCAAGCAGGGGATGGGATATCAACCCCCGAAAGCGGCATGCCAGGAGACCATAACAGAGTGCAGGCCCATGGGAAAGAGCAGGCCGCTAGCGCTAACCTCCACAAAGGCCGGGATGACCTGAGGATCGTCACGTGGAACGATAGAGGGCTAAACGCATATGTCAAGAGACTAAGAATCTACACCTGGTTAAACAAAGTGAGAACCCATATTGCAATGCTGCAAGAGACGCACCTGACGGCCTAAAAACAAGCCAAGGTGGCCAAAAAATGGGGAGGTCAGATGTATAGTTCAACATACTCCAACTACGCAAGGGGGGTGACAACCTGGATTGCTCCTGGCATCCCATTCCAACTCATCAACCAAGAAAAGTACACCGAGGGCAGGGTCCTAATTGTCCATGGAATGTTGGAGAACCGGGAGGTGTGCCTGGTGAACACCTACGCCCCCAATCACGACGCGACGCCCTTCTTCAGGTCGCTCCCCCCCCCGGTTGGCCCCGTACAGGAATGCCACGATAATCTGGGCTGGAGATCATAATTGCACATTGGACCCCCGACTGGACAGGTCGGATGACAAGCATAAAAGAGCAGCACCACCAGCACGGGTGCTACGGCAGATGCTGGACCAGCTCGAGCTTGAGGACATCTGGAGAAAGGTACATGGGGGAGAGAGGGGATACACGCATTACAATGCTCCACACGGGACTTTCACACGGATAGATTACCTTTTTACGGGCATGGAAACATTGGGGGAATTCACTGAGGCACATATACACGCACAAACCCTATCTGATCACGCCCCCCTGAGAGTTACATGGGCACATACACACAGGGGAGCCCCCATACCCACATGGAGGTTAAGGGCAGAAGCACTACTGGATGGGGAATTCCAGGAGCACAATAGATGACTACTTTGAGCATAACTCGGGTAGCTCGGACAGCACGGGGACGGTCTGGGAGGCCCTTAAGGTGGTGGTCAGGGGCGCGGCAATGGGGAAGATGGGAGGACTCAGGCGGGAAACCCTAGCGCAACTAGGCGAGTTGGAAAGGAAAATCGAGAAGGCTGAGAAATGGGCAGGGGAGGAAGGGGGAGAACAGGGCAATCTAGGGCGCCTGGACTATGGGAGGTATATACAGAAGCCGCACGCAGAGGGGGATAAGCCTAGCAGACTCCTGGCCTGGCTAACTAAACAGGAGACCAAGCGAGAACCGTTTAATGCAATCCAGAATAGCCAGGGGGAGGTGATAAGGTCCCAGGAGGGTATAAATGAGGTGTTCCCGCAATTCTACCAAAAATTATACACTAGAGTCCAGGAAGCGGAGGAGGGGGACCTGGAGGACGCCTTCGCGGAAATTAGGCTCCCACAATTAACAGAGGAGCAGGCCCAGATGCTGGACGCTCCTCTTACCGTAGAGGAACTGGCGGAAGTGATCACCCAACTACCGACAGGGAGGACCCCGGGGCCTGATGGGTTACCGGGGGAATTCTATAAAAAATACAGAGACAGTTTAGCCCCGAGACTGCTGGAAACATTGGAGGAGGCATACGAGACGGGAAGTCTCCCGAACAGCATGTCGGAATCCATTATAGTCCCGATTATTAAACCAGGTAAACCACCCCTCGAGTGTGGGTCATATAGACTGATCTCCCTGATAAATCAGGACTCCAAGATCCTGACAGCAGTGCTAGCTAACCGCCTTAAAAGAGTGATACCCACCCTGGTCCACACGGACCAGACAGGATACGTACCGGAATGAAATACGTCATGGAACCTTCGAAGACTCCATTACGTTATTGATCGGACGAACCAGGAAGAGGGGGAGTGCGCTGTAGCCTCTCTAGATGCGATTAAAGCATTTGATTCGGTGGGTTGGGAATGACTCCTGGGAGCGCTCGCCCATTTTGGGATAGGACATGGGTTTCTACGTTGGATAAAGCTGCTCTACAAAGATCCGAGAACAAGGGTCAAGACAGGTAGACATGTTTGCAGGGAATGGGGCATAGAGCGAGGTACAAAGCAGGGGTGCCCCCTGTCCCCAATGTTATATATTTTGGCCCTGGTGCCATTCGCGGCCTTCCTAAGAATGGACTACAAAGACGCGGGCATAGTGATAGACGGGGAAACGCATCAGATATCAATATACGCGGACAATATATTGCTCTACGTACAAGATTCACGCATCCATCTGCGAGAGCTGCAAGAGGCACTGAGTGCGTTCGGCAGGTTATCAGGAATTGTGGTCAACAGAGAAAAATCCTCATTGTTCCCCTTGGCTGGCCTGCGCACAGTGCCAGCGGACCAACTGCCGAGCCTGGGCCTCACATGGACCCCGACCACCTTCAGATATCTGGGAGTGGACATTTATCATGACACTACGGAAACACATGCAGGCAACACGCAGGCAGCCCTGGACAAAATTGGGAACGCCATGCAATTCTGGCAGACCCTACCACTGGGAATGATAGGCCGAGCGGCCTTATTAAAGATGACGGTCCTGCCCCGGCTCCTATATTATTTTACAAACATCCCTTACAACATACCAAGGGCCTTTTTTTAAACACCTACACACCATGATGAGAACCTTCCTGTGGGGAGGGGGGAGAAACAGGGTAGCACTAAGCACACTACAAAGGGGCTATGAGTGGGGGGGCATTAGGCTCCCGGATTTTGAGTACTACTATCTAGCGGCACAGCTTCAATTTGTGGTGCAATGGCTGGGGGAAGAGACCTCCATAGACGCAATACTTTTCCGGCCGGCACTCCAGCAATTCTACTTGAGAGAACTTCTATGGTTAAACGCCGCTCAAGCCAAAGGCCTCCCCAACATGGCCCAACTAGGCCGAACGCTGTGGAAAAGAGCCTGGAAGACACAAGGCATGCAAGACCCCTGCTCGAGACAGATCCCCCTGGCGGGACTAGTTGATGCCCGAGTGGCGAGCCTGGCCACGTATAGAACACAGTGGGAGGACAAAGGATAGGGGACCTGTGGCAAGAAGGACAATGGGTCGAATTCCAGTCCCTGGTAGAGGAACAGGACGTACACAAAGGCCAATTCATCCTGCATAATAGTCTGGTACAAGCAATAAAGAAAAGATGGGCCACCATGCCAGAGACAGAGGACACCGAAGGTGCGTTAGACGCATGGTACGACGTTTCTGAAGCAACTACTGGGAACCACCAACAAAAAGACACTGAATGTCCGAGCAAAATGGGAGGAGGAGCTCCAACAACCCTTCAAAGATGAGGAGTGGAACAGGACCCTCCAGTACAGGAAAAAGGTCTCCAGGAATGCTAGGTTCAGGCAGATGCAAATCTATATAGTGCACAGAGCATATTCAACCCCCAAGAGAATGTCGAAGATGGGGGATGGACAGAGCCGGTGCTGCCCGCGCTGTAGAGAAGAACAAGCTGACATGGTGCACATGTTCTGGTCGTGTCCGAATATAATAGACTTCTGGAACATGGTTAAAGAAAGGGCGAAGACATCAGGAATTCACATGCCGGCTTGGTCGCCGGCGTCTTACATATTGGGCCTGTTCCCGAGGGGAGACCAAAAATGAAAGATCTGATGACAATATTGGCGAAGCGCCGCATAGCTATGGCCTGGAACACGAGCGAAGGCCCTTTGAAGGAGGGCTGGTGGGCAGATCTGCAAAAATGGGTAATAGCAGAGGCAGCAGTCTGGACGAGGGCCACGCAGAGGGGAGAAGGCAACAGCGGAGCTAGAATATTGGCATGGAATACCCTGGTGCAAAGCCTGTTCCGAAACAGAGACGGAGACATGAGCGACCCAGGAGGCCCAGAAAATGAAGAAGCCGACTCGCTCGTGCCCAGGGGCGATATATAGACCAGAGAAGAGCACACAACCGGAAAGGAGAAGGCCCGGCCGTGGCCTGTGCCTGTACGGACAATAGACAATACAGATGTCACTCAGAAGTGCTAGTGTACATACCCAGGGACAAGGAGAAGACACTCCCAGGGAAGGGAGAGACTGGGAGGACTGTTTCTCCACCATAAAAACTTGACAAGTGTTGGAGACCGGTCCGAGGAGGCGATGGACCATGGACATAATGCTGCTGCCTTCCGGGGAGGGAGGGGTGGTGGGGTGGGGAGGGAGTTGGGTAATGCATTCTTCTTTTTTCTTTTTCTCTTCGTTGTAAAATCAATCAAAAGAATTAAAAAAAAAAAAAAGGAACAACACTATGTCATCAAATTTTACATATATCCATTACAGTTTATATATTTAAATTTTCACTGACATTGAGATTAAGCGATTTGACCGGAATCACACATTTCTTTTGGTTATATGCTTACGCCGGGATTGAATCCAGGTTCCAAGCTCAGCCACTTAGACAACAGACCACATCCCAAGAATGCACATTATTGGGGTTAATCACTTCATCATCAAGGGTCCTCCATTTGTAACTCATTACTTCATCTTTGCCTGAAACTAATTACCTCCCCATCTTTGCCTCAAAAACATTACCTACTCATTTTCAACTCCAACCTGATCATATGAAGGTCAGTGGAGCATTACAGATCTACCTGTTTCTCACTGCCTTTAGATCTTCCTGCCCCTTTACCTTTCTCCATCACACTTTCAACATAGCGCTTTGAAGCAACACCTAGGTGGCCTTTGCGCTATACAAAAACCCTCTATAAAATATATTAATATGGTTGAAATTCCCAACGCTCTGGAGTGATGCAATCTGCTGGGGTTTCTATGGCTCCCATATTTTAGACAGAACTGTGTGTACTTGACCGCAAATATTTGACAGCACACATGCAGCAATAGTTTGCAATCAGTAAAGCACTTTGAGACTAGCCGATTGTCACATCCAGCAGATGAGCCATGTTTAAATTTAAATGGTATTTAAATATTGTGCACATCCTTCTCAATGTGAAATCACAGGTGTGATGAACAGTCAATGGCACTGATTTTGAAATGCTGTTAACAAAACAACAAGAAGCCACAGCAGGCGTGAATCGAAATTGTATGAAAATGTTAACTAATCACGGATACATATTTAAGCTACAGAACTAACGTGCATGGGCACCAATCGTGCATTGCTCATTGAAAAAAGAATATTTGAACAGGGTATCTCTCTCTAGCTTAATGGGAAGCACATCTTGGAGTGCAGGTGCTTTGGAGATCAATTTAAAAATTGCCATTGATTTGTGTTGCAAACCAATTAAAATGGGAGCCAGGTGAGACCTATGTGGAACGTTATTCCATGGCAACATTTCAGAAGTTTTGTGGTAATGGAAATCTACAAGTCCTAATATGCAAAATATTGTAAACATCAAACATCTATTTAACCAAGGTACTTTCAACACTTTAAGGCACACAATAAAAGAAGTTGTGTAATAAACTGCGTCATGTGCTATTTTAAGAACATTCCACTATGGGCACAAAAGAAAACAATTTTTGCATGTCAAGCTAGTAGAAGTCATGGGTATAAAGACATGTTTCTTTGTTGTGCTACTTACTTGAACAGATTTGCCAGGTGATAGGAGCTATGCGAGGCTTTTCAGTTGAAAATAACCCATCCTGCATTCGAAAGTGTCTCCTGCTGAGAAAAAAAATCAATGTCTTGGCGAGTTCATTAAGTTGCTGCCTGCAGAGCCACGGACGCTGCCTGTCCCAGATGAGCTGTGAACTGGACAGTGCATGATCCTCCAAGCCCAGCTGGTTGCATGCTTTGCCCAGGAGAAAAGAAAAGATCCAGGACGTTTTTCGTAACCCTTTAAACTAAGGGTACACGCTTTAAAAAAAAAAAAAGACCTAGTGGTACAGCGTACCAATGATTTGTTTGACACTTCCACCTCTGGACTTACCTTGTGTCTGCCAGATTCTAGAAGAGGCGATCTCGCAGGTCAGCAGGGAAGCACTGAGGAGGATGTTTTCTGATTGGCAGCTGGTAACTTGCTCTTGATTTTTATGAGCAGGTGGGAGAAATGTCCACCTACCCACCCACCCGTAGATCAGAAGGTGGGCTGTCAGCAAAGCAAAGGCAGGCAGCCACAGTGGGCTTATGTTTGTGGCTCTCTCTCTCTTCCTGGTAGCCTACGCGTGCAGAAGGGAAGGGTGGATGTTGGGGGTGGAAAGGGGAGGAAGAGATCAAAAAGAGGATGGGAGGTAAAGTAAAAGAAAGAGGGCCAGACATTAAGTTACATGGCGGTAGCCATGTTAGAATGTTAATAAACCTTATGGGACTTGTTGTGTTTGCCACCCGTGGGGGGCAGTGGCGGCTGCCGGGGCCCCGCTGTGCCACTCTCCACAGTTCAGGAGGTCTTTTTTTATTTTCTTCAAAAAATGTAATTACATTTTTTTTAAAACATTGTTTTTATTTGCGTTGCAAGCAAAACTGCAGGGGTTGCACCTGTGACTGCAGGGGTCACAGGTGGGACCCCTAGCCACCCCCAAATGACAACCTGACAACATGCTCAGTACTTGTGCCAAATCCTCCTTGTTTCTGTTTGCAATCTTTAACTGCTAAATAAACTTACATTAAACAAGCCTTTATTTGTCAAATTAATCCATCTGTGTTCCTCACCAGGAGCTATCACTGTCCTTCAATTCACTCCCTCAATTTTACAGCTCCTAGCTTCTTATACTCATTGGTCCTTCTTTCTCATCCATGGATACTTTTTATCTAAATAAAAAGTCTGTGTGTAATCTTAACATTCTGCTCTTTATTCTTGAAAGCTATGCTAATCAGTTTGTGTGCTCCATAAGTAATACTTCTTGGCCTAATGGCACACCCCTTTATGTTCTCTGGCCTCAAAATGCTAATGTGAATTCTTGAGTATTTGCATAATTAATCCCTAGAGTAGTGCATATTATCCCCTAGTCAGTTACTCAAATCTCTCCCAAATATGTCTTCTGACATCTTGCGAACAATACAATAATGGTATAAAAAGATCATGCTCCCCTATCCTATGGGGTGTAAATGTAGTCCTGTGCTGGTGAAAGTGCTCCCTCCCATTACTATCACTTCCCCTGTTCTGGGTATGGGTGTTGTCTGTGCCAGTGCATGCACATTGCAAGATGCTACTGTGTTTTACTGAAATAGTGCTTATGATTGTGTTAGTTCCTGCTGTGCTTGTGTAGGGGCTTGGTGTGCTTGAACTAGTGACACTTGCTGTTGTATTAACCTTCCCTGTTGTTTTAAAAAATAAAAAAAATTAATTTGATTTAGTTGCAACTCAACTTTTCAAATATTTGAACACATACAAAAGGAAGAACAATTTCCATTTAAACTTACAATATGATTAAAATATATAGATAAAATAAAATAAACCCACTTCACACTTCCATTAATCAGCACATAATACATAATACATGATGCATGATACCTACAAATAAATTTCATCCTTATAAAATACAACCTACTCAGAACAAACATAGAATACAAAATACAGTTCTCAATCCCATGATACAAGCCTCCGTCATCCCCTTCTCTGTTTTCCCTTCTACAACCAGGTATATACAGTAAAAAGAAGAAAAGTCACTCGGGGAGTACTTTAGCACTTAGGGTCGTCCGCCATTGCCAGGCGCATACATCATCAGTTTATAGTAGTGAGTTTATCGCTGCGCATCTTAATGGATGTCTTCTCCGTGTGGAAGAACCAGTCTTAGAAATTGCACTATTGCAATCTGTACCCTTTCTCTTGGGTTTGAGAACAGCATTTGCCATTTTTTCTCTCTTGAGACCTGAGTATGAAGTGCAAACACATTCTGAAAACATCTTACCCGAGCCATCTTTAGAGTTATACAGTCGACCAACAGATGTTGAAGAGTTTCCTTTTGTCGTCCATCTAAGCAAAATCTACAGTAATTTCGTTCAGTAGAGATCAATTTGTGCCTACACAGGACATCGTGAGTGCCCCATAAGTTAAATCTAAACCTTAGGAACTCCGCCCGAATAGCTGGCAACGGGCATTTCACCAAGTATGGGTCCATCATTCCATAAGGTTTTATGTCAAAAGCCCAGATGTTAAAGTCTTTATAGTCTGTACACTTAGATAGGGTCCTTGCCCAGTCTGCGCGATAGCTCTTCACTTTCGCGCGTTCCGGATTCAGGATCAACAATTCAAGTGTTACATCAGCCTCCACCAAGTAATTCAATACACACTTCCACCAATTCCTGGGGAATGTATTCCTAGATTTTAACAGGACAGAAGCAAGAACCTCTAGGATAGAGCCACTATTTACACCTACCAAACACTTGCTTAACAGGGCGCATTGTCTCCATCCTGCCTGTGAATAAAGGGATGACAACCCCAATTCATAGCGTATCAACGCAATCGGAACCGCCTTGGGCGAGCCTAGAATCTCCTTCCAGTACCTTGACTCTAAGGCCTCCCATGGATGGCTTTTATCTAACAACTTACTCTTACGCCATATAGCATAATCAGGACCACTTTCATTTTTATAAAAATCCACCACGTGTTTCAGGGAAAATTTACCAAATTTTTTAATGAAGATTCTGGAGTGGGAAATCAAATGCTGTAATTCATTCTGACCCATAGCAACCTCATCACTCTTACATTGCCTATTAGTAATCTCCACCCCCAGATATTTATAGTGGGACACCCTTGACAATTTAATATCTTGAATCGACCATGCAAGGAAGGGGTATAGACGCTGAGTTGCCAACGTGGCACTACACAATATTACTTGGGATTTGGAAACATTAATGTTCAATCTATTTACACAAAAATAATCCCCTAACCTTGCTAGCATGCGTTGTAGACCTTGTGTTTGTGACAATAATACCAGGTCGTCGGCATATAGCAGGTAAGGGATACGCTGCTCACCAATCCTCGGAGGATCCCCCTTACAATTAAAAAATTCATGACCTAAATCAATAATGAAGAAATTAAACAAGAACGCTGCCAATGCGCATCCTTGTTTTAAGCCACGTTGGGTCTCAATTTCCCTGTTGTGTAATTTGCATTTATAGATATACTTTTATCCAGGGAGCATGTCTGGCACTGTGTGTGATCTTGGGCATAATATTCCAATGGTTCTGTGGTATGCAGTGGGGGATATGTTGTGCCCCCTCTTCCTGTTCTCAGTTACCTCTCTGACCAGTGTCCTCACTGTCTACCTGATGCATTCTCGTGTGCCTTTACTACAGTCTCTGTCTCACCCTTACTCTCTTGCTCCATTTCTTCCTCTTTGCCTTCCATGCCTGTTTCTTTCTCACCACTGTCTCCCTCCCGTTCCTTCCTTAATCCCTTTCTCAGTTCACTCTTCTTACTTTCTTGCCTTCTTATTGTTACAAATTCTATAAAAAATGAGTGATGTGCATCTGCTCTCCTTTTTGATAATATACTGGCACATGCAGGAGCTTTTCCAGTTATTGCGGTCATTTGTGTGCTATTTAACACATGTGCATGAGGCACCTCCCTGTGCTCATTCATTGTGTGTTGGAAAACCACTGGGCGGACACTTTCCCTCTTTCAAATTAATATCCAACAATATACCTAAACTTTAAAAAGTGTTTCCTTCCATTGATCAACATGCCTTTCTCCCTTATCTGTGTGACTGCCCTGTACCCATGTATAGTGCCTGCGGGCTTCGGCACCTTACAAATTCAAATCCAATCAAATCAAATAGTGTCCCTTTGAAAATGCCCCTTCTATTGCTAATAAGTGTACCTACAATATTTAAATAGGATTCTCTAATGTGTGCTACTATAATGTCTGTAATCAGGGCCTGAAAAGTGTCTGGCATATCCCAAAAATCCAAAATAGCTAATAAAACCTTAAAAAGAGAAGTGGCCTGTGTAATTTTAAAAATTATGTAATAGTCCAATCTAATTTATATATATGCAATGGAAGGGGACACATTCTAGTGTGATAAAATGTGCACAAACTATGGTTAATCATGCATACATTTTAACCAAAACAAAAATATTTAGAAATATAGACCACCCACCATCAGAAAACAGGGGTCCATATACCACACAATCCCATACATATCAATCAAAGGCATCCCAAGGGCACCACCTCATCACATATAACACAAATCAAATCCATTTCATCTTTTAAAAAAAACATCCAATCACAAATTCCTTCAATTGGTGTTGTTACCTCAACCTAAAAATGACATCCCTAATAAAAAAAAAACATGATTACTCATATATCACATATCAAAACCTTACAAAGGAACGTCAGTTCAATGAGTCCCGGCTATGGGGCACTATTTGAATGAGAGTGGTACTGGGCCCTGCTCACTTAAAGCTCTGTATTAATACATGTTTTCAAAATATGTCATCACAACCATTCTAATACTCCACTGACAATGTCAGTCCAAAACCACTTTGCTATTATTTACAACATTTTGCTTCATCCTAATAAAATAATATAACCCTTAAAATCCATCTTTATCCAACAATCATCACTGATCATCTTCATGCACACACATATATTATCTCTAGCCCTACTCATTCTTATATAGTCCAACCCAAATCTCATGTTTTCCCAATCTATTTTTCACATGCGCACTTTTATGCACCTCAGATCACACCACTAAAAGGGATTCGTCCTTTTTAATAAACCTACTTTATAACCCTTTTTTTTCTTATATTCACAAAAGAGATCCTATACACAGATACATCCATGCTAATTACTCCCTACCTCATTAAAGGTCCAACAATACTGCCTTTTCAAAATTGTCATCTTATTTTCACATCTAAATAACAACCAATAACAGCCAGTTAAAGCAAAATGCATTTCCTTCACATTATATTTCAACATTACTCAATGTATATATACTCTGATATTTGCATAGCTCCTTAATCCAAGGTGCTTCAAATGTCCTATATTTACATACATTACTTTTATCATTGCCGGATCAAAATTGACACTCACATAGAACAACTTCTCCTTCTGCTGCGTCAGCGTGTGTCTAGGTGCATGACTTATCAACTACTCCTGCTGACTGTTTGGGCACTAAAAAACATACCACCACTTTCCCATATATTATTCTCCACAACCATTCAAATGTAACTACCCAAGCCCTACTGGCATCTCTAACACAATGGCTCCTAAAGGGACTGGCCTCAACTTAAACTCAAATACTTAACTTTAAACGAAATAGCGCATGCAATACCTTTCTCCTCCTCCTTCCTGGGAGCTCTTTAACATAATACGTTTCTACAAATCCATGCCTCCTGTCTCTTCAATGTGGGGAACTAAACACTCAGTACCGTACTGACTAAGCTATTCCAAGCTCAGCCCCTGTTCATCTCCTCCATTTAAGGAATGCAGTCTGTCTGCTGAGCGAACAAAAAAGCCTACACCACTCCTTATTTGAAGTCTGTGAGCAGGACAGAGGAAAAGGAATCACATCTCTGCTTTTGTCAAAGTCGTTCCCCCACAGCTGTCTGCAGGCCCCATAGCTGACCTGGCTGCAGATTTCGCAATTACTTTGCCGCACAGAGAAACACTGGGCCTCATTACAATTTCAGCGATAACCTTGCCGGTAAAACCGGCAGGCTGCCGCCGAACTTGCGAATTTTACCGGCGCCCGGGAATGGGCAATTACTGGGTCATTACGGCCCCACTGGACCCGGTATTTACCCATTACCGGGCGCCGGTAAAAAACGCTCCCCATTCCCATTTAAGCTCCATAGGGCTCAATGGGAATGGGGTGGCCGGATGCACCGGCACCATTCAGAATGATCCCGGTGCATCCGACATGCTCTGTTCGCGGGTGCCGGTCCGCCCACCAGGTCCGACCTGATGGGCGAAAAGGCACCCACGAGCAGAACTCGTAGTTTGCCGGTCCGGAAACTACAGTACCGACAAGCTTACCGGTACGGTAGGTACCGGACCGGCCAACTTGTACTGAGGCCCACTGTTTCTCATTTAAACTCTTTCATTTTCAGCTTAAGTTAATATATTATAAAATACACACATGCAAGTAAACCAAGCTATGCCTGGACTGTTTATTTTGAAGTTGTCTTCACTGGTCAAAAATGTGGCTGTTATTTCTTTGAAAATCCCACGCTAGCCATGATCTCTGGCATAGAAAAAAATATATATATTTTGAGTTCAACAAACAATGACACATCCCAAAACACTCATCATATTTAACATGAGTTAGTCTTCATTAACACAACATAACAAATGCGAACATACAACCTAACAAATACTCAAAAAATATTGACATGTTTCAAATTAGCCTCTGTTCATTTCTATGTTGAAGAAACTACCAACTTGGCAAGCACCAAAAAACGCTGCACATTCTCTAAATTACACCTTTTTTAATTCCAACTAGTTTCCCTTTCTCCACAATATACGGTAAAAAGAAAAATATGCAGGAAAAAATTAAAAAATTTAAATCCACTTTTACTCACCATCAAAACTACATCATTATATTCATGTAATATATCTATGTCACAAATAAACCCCAAAACAACTGTGCACTATAATTTCTACAACCGTCTTTTCTTACTCTCTCTGATTAAAGGTAGCTCATCTCCAGTTTACCCCATCTAGCAGTATGACACGCATTCTTCATATCGGCCTTGCCTGAGGAATTCTAAAATAAATATCCCCTCTGGGTGTATAATGCGGGCCTTTCTGTCCCCTTGGAACTAGGTATCGAGGTATCTAACTAACTCTCTTAAAACAAATCCCATTACAAAATACATATATATATATATATATATATATATATATATTTCAAAAAATGAAAAGCCTTAAGAAAAGGCAAATGCAGCGGAGTGCACTCCTGAGACCAGCTAAGAGATGGCAATGTTCACTCAGCAATAAAGGAGCATGACAGCAATTCCAGGCAGCACAAAAATTACTTGCATCGGAGAAGGAAAACCCTGGATAACAAACGATGCGTTTCGCAGGATTCTGACCGCTTGATCACGTAGGTAGGGTAAACACAGATGATGGTCTACGTTTTAAACCATAACAACTCTATGGTAATACATAGGGTGGCCACTTCCCCATATCAGCGCTTTATGGTATCACAAGGCAGCCATATTTGAACGTCCTGCAACAGTATGGTGCAAATACATATAGTGGACCCGGTTGCTTAGATAACTGAATGGATATCGTAATACAATCAAATATTTTTAGACTGTTGCTTACCACAAGGAGGAAAAACAGGAAAAACCACACCTACTATATTTATCGAGATACAAAATCTAACCACCCTAATACATGGCGGAAAGACACCTAGTCATGTGCAAATAATTGTGCACTGCTAGATAGACACAATGTAAAATGCTGTCTGATAGAGCCTGTATGTACCGAATAATTGGCTTGATCAGGAAAAACGCTAAGCCCGAATGGCCGAATCTATGTATTCAAACTCTCAAAGAGAGGGGCACAAACATGTGCACAGGTGATTCCTAGGAGACAAAGTGTCGTTTCTTGATGTGGGGTGCAGCAGTCTATATAAGCTTACCATCCACTGTCATTATAATGTTCCAACCGGCTGCCAAAAATCGTTACAAAAACGCTGATTGTAGAAGCCAAACATGAACAGTGCAAAGTCGCAAAATAACAATAAATGTGCAAAGTACGCCCAGCAGCAATAGTTGTTAAAAACAATAACCGTAAAGTGCATAGTGCCAAAGCAGCAATGATTGCTAACAGCAATAATAATTAAGTGCATAGTGCTCTCTGTCCATGCATGCTAATCCAAGAGTAGAAACACTATACAATTCATGTGCTATGGAGAGTGCTAATAAATATACATGCAATCAAGATACAATACGATTGGCATAGCATCTTATGAATATTTTAAAAGTAATCTAAACTTCTAAAGTCAATCTCATAGGGCAAGGAATGCATACATGGACTGCTGCAAAATAAACATAAACAGGGTAATTCATAGAAATTCGCACAAAAGTGGCGCACGCGGCTGGCGCACAGCGTGCTCGTGCGAATGTCTGCGCCAGCCGCGTGCGCTTAAATCGATTTCCGCGCACAGCGTATTCATGGATTTTCGCATCCAAAACCAGCCGTGGCGCAGCGACCCTGCAGCAGCGCCAGTTACGCCCCCAAGAACGCCTTCGTGCAAGGAAAAGCCTTCAAAATCCCCAAATAATCGCAAAGGGGTGCGTTAACCCTGGACCAGTTCACAGGGCTGGCAAACAGCAAACGCCAAGCGGGGAACGTGTATTTCAGTGGTTCGCGGGAAGTTCCACACGCGATTGTCCTGTGTACGTGTGCATCAGGGGTGCGTGGGAAGTAACACACGCAAAAGCAGCAGGGTACGTGTATTTCAGGGGTGCGCGGGAAGTATCACACGCAAAAGCAGCAGGATACGTGTATTTCAGGGGTGCGCAGGAAGTATCACACGCAAAAAGAGCAGGGTACGTATATCTCAGGGGTGCGCGGGAAGTATCACACGCGATTCCATCAGGGTACGTGTATTCCAGGGGTGCGCAGGAAGGATCACAGTCAAAAACAGCAGGGTACGTATATTTCAGGGGTGCGCGGGAAGTATCACACGCAAAAGCAGCAGGGTACGTGTATTTCAGGGGTGCGCGGGAAGTATCACACGCAAAAGCAGCAGGGTACGTGTATTCCAGGGGTGCGCGGGAAGTATCACACGCGATTCCATCAGGGTACGTGTATTCCAGGGGTGCGCGGGAAGTATCACACGCAAAAACAGCAGGGTACGTGTATTTCAGGGGTGCGCAGGAAGTATCACACGCAAAAGCAGCAGGGTACGTGTATCTTAGGGGTGCGCGGGAAGTATCACACGCGAATCCATCAGGGTACGTGTATTCCAGGGGTGCGCAGGAAGTATCACACGCAAAAACAGCAGGGTACGTGTATTTCAGGGCTGCGTGGGAAGTATCACACGCAAAAGCAGCAGGGTACATGTATCTCAGGGGTGCGCGGGAAGTATCACACGCGATTCCATCAGGGTACGTGTATTCCAGGGGTGCGCGGGAAGTATCACACGCAAAAACAGCAGGGTACGTGTATTCCAGGGGTGCACGGGAAGTATCACACGCAAACGCAGCAGGGTACGTGTATTTCAGGGGTGCGCGGGAAGTATCACACGCGATTCCATCAGGGTACGTGTATCACAGGGGTGCGCGGGGAGCACCACACGTAAATTGCACGTGTGGGTCCTCCCAGGTGTTCCCTCTACACCCTCCACGGCCCCTGCAGGTGGCCCAGACCACAGGGGCCTACCCTGCATATGTCCTGCAGGCACCCCATCCACCATGGCCATGCCCCCCAGCCAACCCACATGTCACCTTGCACTACTGCCCACCAACGCATGCCCCCCTGCACCCCCAGCCACCAGGGGCAGCCTCCACCAGGCCCCCACTCATGTCTACCCACCAACGCATGCCCCCCTGCACCCCCAGCCACCAGGGGCAGCCTCCACCAGGCCCCCACTCATGTCTACCACCACCCCCACCCCCAGCAGTGCAGGGGCAGCCTCCACCAGGCCCCCACTCATATCCCCTATCTCCCCCACCCCCCAGCCACCAGGGGCAGCCTCCACCAGGCTCCCACTCATGTCTACCACCACCCCCACCCCCCAGCAGTGCAGGGGCAGCCTCCACCAGGCCCCCACTCATGTCTACCACCACCCCCACCCCCCAGCAGTGCAGGGGCAGCCTCCACCAGGCCCCCACTCATGTCTACCACCACCCCCACCCCCCAGCAGTGCAGGGGCAGCCTCCACCAGGCCCCACTCATGTCCCCCTGCACCCACACCCCCCAGCCACCAGGGGCAGCCTCCACCAGGCCCTCACTCATGTCCCCTATCACCCCCACCCCCCAGCCACCAGGGGCAGCCTCCACCAGGCCCCCACCCATGTCTACCACCACCCCCACCCCCCAGCAGTGCAGGAGCAGCCTCCGCCAGGCCCCCACTCATGTCTACCACCACCCCCCCCAAGCAGTGCAGGGGCAGCCTCCACCAGGTCCCCACTCATGTCTACCACCACCCCACCCCCCAGCATTGCAGGGACAGCCTCCACCAGGCCCCCACTCATGTCTCCCTGCACCCCCACCCCCCAGCCACCAGGGGCAGCCTCCACCAGGCCCCCACTCATGTCCCCTATCACCCCCACCCCCAGCCACCAGGGGCAGCCTCCACCAGGCCACCACCCATGTCTACCACCACCCCCACCCCGCAGCAGTGCAGGGGCAGCCTCCACCAGGCCCCCACTGATGTCTACCACCACCCCTCAACAGTGCAGGGGCAGCCTCCACCAGGCCCCCACTCATGTCTACCACCACCCCCACCCCCCAGCAGTGCAGGGGCAGCCTCCACCAGGCCCCCACTCATGTCTCACTGCACCCCCACCCCCCAGCCACCAGGGGAAGCCTCCACCAGGCCCCCACTCATGTCCCCTATCACCCCCACCCCCCAGCCACCAGAGGCAACCTCCACCAGGCCCCCACCCATGTCTACCACCACCCCACCCCCCAGCACCAGGCCCCCACTCATGTCTACCACCACCCCCACCCCCCAGCAGTGCAGGGGCAGCCTCCACCAGGCCCCCACTCATGTCCCCTATCACCCCCACCCCCCAGCCACCAAGGGCAGCCTCCACCAGGCCCCCACCAATGTGTACCACCACCCCCACCCCCCAGCCACCAGGGGCAGCCTCCACCAGGCCCCCACTTATGTCCCCTATCACCCCCACCTCCCAGCCACCAGGGGAAGCCTCCACCAGGCCCCCACCCATGTCTAACACCACCCCCCACCCCCTAGCAGTGCAGGGGCAGCCTCCACCAGGCCCCCACTCATGTCCCCTAGCCAACATGTCACCACATGTCCCTGGCCCTTATGGTCAGCCTCCAAATGCCAAACACCCACCCGAGTATTGCATCCACCCACTTAGAAATGTCAAAAACATGATAGAAGCCCAATTGCAAGTTTGGAAATGAACACATGTTCCTCACATACACCCAATGGGTGTCAGTGAATGTCAAAACCCATATCATGAAATGCATGAAACCAATGAGATGATACTACACATTGAACTTTGAATAAAAAATATGTATTAAAAGTAACATAAATTGAACCAAAAATAAACAAACAATAATAGAAATGTAAAAAAAAAAACAGCAGGCCCGTGAAATAATGCAAAACCACAAATCATAATGCAAAGGAAAGGTGTCCAAAGTCACAGTCCACAAAAGTAAATCCAATGGAAAATTAAAATCGAAAACCATTGCTCCATGGCGAAATCATAATAAAAATTGAAAATCCAAAAGTCAACCGAAGAAATGAAACCTATCTAATAACACTACCTAAAAAAAATAACTATATACAAAAATGTGGCCCATTGTCCAAAAGGTCCAAAAAAAAATGCTAAACCAAAGGAAACCTAACACTAACTATAGAACTATTTACAAGGGCAGCGGGCTAGTCCGACGGCTCACTTTGGGATGTTCCGGGCTAGGGCATCATCGAACTCCTGCTCAATGTCCCGGAGGCGCTCCTCCTCCATGGCCACGAGGGTCCGCAGGGCCGTCCACATGTTCCCCCCAAACTCCCTGCGGATTGCCTCGAGGCACTCGGTACGCCTCAGGGCCCTCCGCATGGAGTTCTCCGCCCTGACCATCGTGAGCCGTGCCTCTTCCGCCCGCTGCCGCTCTGCATCTATGGCGTGGCCCAACCGCTGCCACACGGAAGACACTTCCCGTCCTGGGTCCTCCTGCCCTCCGGCCGATGCCTGCCCCTCCGATGTGGAAGGCACTGAGCTATTATGGCTCCCACCACGTTGCTGCTGCTGCGCCTCTGCCCGTGCACTGCCTCCTGCTGCCTGCACATCCTCCGCTGGCTGGGGTGCAGTCGTTGATGTGGCCACCCCTGCTGGACGTCCGACTCCCGACTGTGGCAGGGATGCCTCCTCCACCAGCCTGGCCGCACCGTCAGAGACAGCTCCACAGGGCACCCAGGTGACTGATGGGTGGGAAGATGGCACGGAGGACGACTGGCGCATAGGGGGTTCAGTTGAGGAGGGGGTCGTAGCAAGCCCCATCAAACGGAGGAATCCGGCCTGGGTGACCTGTCCCAGTAGGCCGACGCGGTCAACGAGCCATTCGAGATGACGTGCAGTCTCCTCATGAAAAGACTGCAGGTCCCCTCGCATGGCCCGTTGACGCATCGCCACACCGGTCAGGACAGGCTCAACCCGGACCCGGACAGCCACGTCCGCAGGCAGAGGAAGGCCAGTTGTCGTGAGCTCATCCCCTGCCTGAAAACAGGTCTGGACGTAGGCATCCCTGCTGGTGCAAGATGATGCAGTGACAGGATCAGGGACAGGATTGCACAAAGGCACCTCTGCGGCGACCTGTGCTGCCTCCTGTCCCTGGTCCTGCACTGCACCACTAGCACCAGTGGAATCCCCACCTCCAGACCCCATCTCTGTTGCTTGCACGGCCTCCTCCTCCACCAAACCCCCCACCAACCTGGCTGACTCTGTGCCATCTTCCCCCATTGGGCCCTGTGGGGTCCCAGCTGCCCCTTCTGCTGCCGAGGAGTCCAACTCCGACCTCCGCCTCTTTGACCTCCCCCCGGCAGCTGCGGCCTGGGATGCGGCACCGGACTCCTCACTCCCCGACGAGATCACAACCTGGGAGGGGAGCCGGGCCTTGCATCTCCGGCTGGCGGTGCGATCCCCGCCGCTGTGCTCCACAGCACCTTCTCCGCCCTCTTCATCAGTTGACGCTGCAGACAGGGAGAAATAAAACACAGGCATCAGGGCACTGTACAATGGACACATACACACATGACAGTTGCACATGAGTTGCATTGGCAAACCTCAGACATGACATCACAATCGGCAACACACATGTCATTTCAACTTGCACACATGAGCCATACCACAGCCACATCGCAACTGCCAGCACCATCCATACACATACAACAGCATGAGCAGGCAAAGGTGAGCCAGACATCACATGCAACACAGGGAGTGCACTACACATGCACGCACACCACCACACTTGCATGCATGTGTACACCTCAGCCAACTGTCGCAGTGTTCCGATGGGCATCCATGTCACATCTGCCAATCAGGCTTCCACATCCCGCTGTCACATGCATCCATGTTGCATCACTGTTGCACCCTTGTCAAATACACACACATGCATATGTACACAGTGCTGATACATGCAGCTGAAAACAACATACATGCGTGACATCACGAACATGCCCACTTACATACACATTCATCCAAACATGTGTGCCCACACAACTGCATTTGGCATGCAAGCCTACACACACGCACCATCCATGCTCACACATGACAGCCCTCGCATGTGTTAGCCTCACGGACCTGTACACCCCCACCCATACTCGGCCCCATACAAACAGATGTGCAACCGGCACACTACTGGCACATCACCACACGCACAGCTTACAATCATGATGCATGGACACTTACCGCTCGACTCCAGACGGATCTGCCTCTCAAGGACCTGGACGTGGAGCGCTGGGGATATGCGTTCCAGGACCCTCATCTGATCTTCCGACAAGTGGCCCCGGCGCCCCTTAGCATCCGCTGCCTTCAAGAGGCGCCGGGCCTTGTTCAGGGTCCTGGACCTGAAGTCCTCCCAGCGCTTCTTCCCTCCGCGTTGATGGCAGTCACGATGTCCTTCCAGATCCAAGTCTGTCCTTCCTTGTCGGCGCGCACACTTCCGTAGAGGGCATCATACTGCCCCAGGACTTGCTCCACCAGGACACCAACTTCCCTGGCACTGAAGCTGGTGCCCCTCTGCCTCTCTGGCCGGGGGTTGTCAGTGGTGCCAGATGTTGCAGTGCCCGACATGACAACCCCAGAGTCAGGAGTGGGTGGGCAACTGGGTCCTGGGGCTGGGCCCACCCATGTCTACCACCACCCCCACCCCCCAGCAGGAGGCTGGGGCTGGGCTGTGGAGCGATGGAATCCCAGTCGGGAGTCTTCGGTTCCAGCAGGGGTGGTCACAGCAACAGCACCCCTGGCTGATGTGCAGGCAGCAAATGGCAGGGCACGTGGGCAGCAGGCAGTCAGGCAGCAGCAGATGGCAGGTGGGGGCGTGGTCGGGGCTCTGGGGAGCAGTAATTCGGCCTTGTGGGCAGGAGCGTAGTCTTCCGTGTGCTTACACGTGGCCAGCTTGATACGGAGTGATTTGGCACGTGAAAATCCTGCACGTCTGCATGTAAATCGAGGAAAGGCCCTTAGCGCGTATGCACGTCAGCACGCATATGCGATTTCATTGGACCAAAGGCCCTTAGCGCGTAAGCGACGTGACGCGCGCAGGTGTTTCCCTCATTACACGTGATGACCAAGCAAACGTGGATTTCCACCAATCGCGTGTGAAACTTCCTGCGCACCCCAGAAATACACGTACCCAGGCCAATCGTGTGTGGAACTTCCCGCGCACCCCGAAGTACACGTACCCAGGCCAATCGCGTGTGGAACTTCTCGCGCACCCCGAAGTACACGTACCCAGGCCAATCGCGTGTGGAACTTCCCGCGCACCCCGAAGTACACATACCCAGGCCAATCGCGTGTGGAACCTCCCACGCACCCCGTAGTACACGTACCCAGGCCAATCGCACGGCTGGGGGGTGGGGGTGGTGGTAGACATGGGTGGGGGCCTGGTGGAGGCTGCCCCTGCACTGCTGGGGGGTGGGGGTGATGGGAGACATGAGTGGGGGCCTGGTGGAGGCTGCCCCTGGTGGCTGGGGGGTGGGGGTGCAGGGGGACATGTGTGGGAGCCTGGTGGAGGCTGCCCCTGCACTGCTGGGGGTGGGGGTGCAGGAAGGCATGAGTTGGACATGAGTGGGGGCCTGGTGGAGGCTGCCCCTGCACTGCTGGGGGGTGGGGGTGATGGGAGACATGAGTGGGGGCCTGGTGGAGGCTGCCCCTGGTGGCTGGGGGTGGGGGTGGTGGTAGACATGGGTGGGGGCCTGGTGGAGGCTGCCCCTGGTGGCTGGGGGGTGGGGGTGGTGGTAGACATGGGTGGGGGCCTGGTGGAGGCTGCCCCTGGTGGCTGGGGGGTGGGGGTGGTGGTAGACATGGGTGGGGGCCTGGTGGAGGCTGCCCCTGCACTGCTGGGGGTGGGGGTGATGGGAGACATGAGTGGGGGCCTGGTGGAGGCTGCCCCTGGTGGCTGGGCGGTGGGGGTGATGGGAGACATGAGTGGGGGCCTGGTGGAGGCTGCCCCTGGTGGCTGGGGGGTGGGGGTGGTGGTAGACATGGGTGGGGGCCTGGTGGAGGCTGCCCCTGGTGGCTGGGGGGTGGGGGTGGTGGTAGACATGGGTGGGGGCCTGGTGGAGGCTGCCCCTGGTGGCTGGGGGGTGAGGGTGGTGGTAGACATGGGTGGGGGCCTGGTGGAGGCTGCCCCTGCACTGCTGGGGGGTGGGGGTGATGGGAGACATGAGTGGGGGCCTGGTGGAGGCTGCCCCTGCACTGCTGGGGGGTGGGGGTGATGGTAGACATGAGTGGGGGCCTGGTGGAGGCTGCCCCTGCACTGCTGGGGGGTGGGGGTGATGGGAGACATGTGTGGGGGCCTGGTGGAGGCTGCCCCTGGTGGCTGGGGGGTGGGAGTGGTGGTAGACATGGGTGGGGGCCTGGTGGAGGCTGCCCCTGGTGGCTGGGGGGTGGGGGTGATGGGAGACATGAGTGGGGGCCTGGTGGAGGCTGCCCCTGCACTGCTGGGGGTGGGGGTGCAGGGGTACATGTGTGGGAGCCTGGTGGAGGCTGCCCCTGCACTGCTGGGAGGTGGGGGTGCAGGGGGACATGTGTGGGAGCCTGGTGGAGGCTGCCCCTGCACTGCTGGGGGGTGGGGGTGATGGGAGACATGAGTGGGGGCCTGGTGGAGGCTGCCACTGGGGGGTGGGGTGGTGGTAGACATGGGTGGGGGCCTGGTGGAGGCTGCCCCTGGTGGCTGGGGGTGGGGGTGGTGGTAGACATGGGTGGGGGCCTGGTGGTGGCTGCCCCTGGTGGCTGGGGGGTGGGGGTGGTGGTAGACATGGGTAGGGGCCTGGTGGAGGCTGCCCCTGCACCGCTGGGGGGTGGGGGTGATGGGAGACATGAGTGGGGGCCTGGTGGAGGCTGCCGCTGGGGGGTGGGGGTGGTGGTAGACATGGGTGGGGCCTGGTGGAGGATGCCCCTGCACTGCTGGGGGGTGGGGGTGATGAGAGACATCAGTGGGGGCCTGGTGGAGGCTGCCCCTGCACTGCTAGGGGGTGGGGGTGCAGGGGGACATGTGTGGGAGCCTGGTGGAGGCTGCCCCTGCACTGCTGGGAGGTGGGGTGCAGGGGGACATATGTTGGAGCCTGGTGGAGGCTGCCCCTGCACTGCTGGGGGGTGGGGGGTGGGGGGTGATGGGAGACATGAGTGGGGGCCTGGTGGAGGCTGCCCCTGGTGGCTGGGGGGTGGGGGTGGTGGTAGACATGGGTGGGGGCCTGGTGGAGGCTGCCCCTGGTGGCTGGGGGGTGGGGGTGGTGGTAGACATGGGTGGGGGCCTGGTGGAGGCTGCCCCTGGTGGCTGGGGGGTGGAGGTGGTGGTAGACATGGGTGGGGGCCTGGTGGAGGCTGCCCCTGCACTGCTGGGGGTGGGGGTGATGGGAGACATGAGTGGGGACCTGGTGGAGGCTGCCCCTGGTGGCTGGGGGGTGGGGGTGGTGGTAGACATGGGTGGGGGCCTGGTGGAGGCTGCCCCTGCACTGCTGGGGGGTGGGGGTGATGGGAGACATGAGTGGGGCCTGGTGGAGGCTGCCCTGCACTGCTGGGGGGTGGGGGCGATGGGAGACATGAGTGGGCGCCTGGTGGAGGCTGCCCCTGGTGGCTGGGGGGTGGGGGTGCAGGGAGACATGAGTGGTTGTCTGGTGGAGGCTGCCCCTGGTGGCTGGGGTGTGGGGGGTGATGGGAGACATGAGTGGGGGCCTGGTGGAGGCTGCCCCTGGTGCTGGGGGGTGGGGGTGGTGGTAGACATGGGTGGGGGCCTGGTGGAGGCTGCCCTTGCACTGCTGGGGTTTGGGGGTGATGGGAGACATGAGTGGGGGCCTGGTGGAGGCTGCACCTGGTGGCTGGGGGGTAGGGGTGGTGGTAGACATGGGTGGGGGCCTGGTGGAGGCTGCCCCTGCACTGCTGGGGGGTGGGGTGATGGGAGACATGAGTGGGGGCCTGGTGGAGGCTGCCCCTGGTGGCTGGGGGGTGGGGGTGGTGGTAGACATGAGTAGGGGCCTGGTGGAGGCTGCCCCTGCACTGCTGGGGGGTGGGGGTGATGGGAGACATGAGTGGGGGCCTGGTGGAGGCTGCCCCTGGTGGCTGGGGGGTGGGGGTGGTGGTAGACATGGGTGGGGGCCTGGTGGAGGCTGCCCCTGGTGGCTGGGGGGTGGGGGTGATGGGAGACATGAGTGGGGGCCTGGTGGAGGCTGCCCCTGCACTGCTGGGGGGTGGGGGTGATGGGAGACATGAGTGGTGGCCTGGTGGAGGCTGCCCCTGCACTGCTGAGAGGTGGGGGTGCAGGGGGACATGTGTGGGAGCCAGGTGGAGGCTGCCCCTGCACTGCTGGGGGGTGGGGGTGCAGGGGGACATGTGTGGGAGCCTGGTGGAGGCTGCCCCTGCACTGCTGGGGGGTGGGGGTGATGGGAGACATGAGTGGGAGCCTGGTGGAGGCTGCCGCTGGGGGGTGGGGTGGTGGTAGACATGGGTGGGGGCCTGGTGGAGGCTGCTCCTGGTGGCTGGGGGGTGGGGGTGGTGGTAGACATGGGTGGGGGCCGGGTGAAGGCTGCCCCTGGTGGCTGGGGGGTGGGGGTGGTGGTAGACATGGGTGGGGGCCTGGTGGAGGCTGCCCCTGCACTGCTGGGGGTGGGGGTGATGGGAGACATGAGTGGGGGCCTGGTAGAGGCTGCCGCTGGGGGGTGGGGGTGGTGGTAGACATGGGTGGGGGCCTGGTGGAGGCTGCCCCTGCACTGCTGGGGGGTGGGAGTGATGGGAGACATGAGTGGGGGCCTGGTGGAGGCTGCCCCTGCACTGCTAGTGGGTGGGGGGACAGGGGGACATGTGTGGGAGCCTGGTGGACGCTGCCCCTGCACTGCTGGGGGGTGGGGGTGATGGGAGACATTAGTGGGGGCCTGGTGGAGGGTGCCCCTGGTGGCTGGGGGGTGGGGGTGCAGGGAGACATGAGTGGGGGCCTGGTGGAGGCTGCCCCTGGTGGCTGGGGGGTGGGGGTGATGGGAGACATGAGTGGGGGCCTGGTGGAGGCTGCCCCTGGTGGCTGGGGGGTGGGGGTGGTGGTAGACATGGGTGGGGGCCTGGTGGAGGCTGCCCCTGCACTGCTGGGGGGTGGGGTGATGGGAGACATGAGTGGGGGCCTGGTGGAGGCTGCCCTGGTGGCTGGGGGTGGGGGTGGTGGTAGACATGAGTGAGGGCCTGGTGGAGGCTGCCCCTGCACTGCTGGGGGTGGGGGTGATGGGAGACATGAGTGGGGGCCTGGTGGAGGCTGCCCCTGGTGGCTGGGGGTGGGGGTGGTGGTAGACATGGGTGGGGGCCTGGTGGAGGCTGCCCCTGGTGGCTGGGGGGTGGGGGTGATGGGAGACATGAGTGGGGCCTGGTGGAGGGTGCCCCTGCACTGCTGGGGGGTGGGGGTGATGGGAGACATGAGTGGGGGCCTGGTGGAGGCTGCCCCTGCACTGCTGAGGGGTGGGGGTGCAGGGGGACATGTGTGGGAGCCTGGTGGAGGCTGCCCCTGCACTGCTGGGGGGTGGGGGTGATGGGAGACATGAGTGGGGCCTGGTGGAGGCTGCCCTGCACTGCTGGGGGGTGGGGGCGATGGGAGACATGAGTGGGCGCCTGGTGGAGGCTGCCCCTGGTGGCTGGGGGGTGGGGGTGCAGGGAGACATGAGTGGTTGTCTGGTGGAGGCTGCCCCTGGTGGCTGGGGTGTGGGGGTGATGGGAGACATGAGTGGGGGCCTGGTGGAGGCTGCCCCTGGTGCTGGGGGGTGGGGGTGGTGGTAGACATGGGTGGGGGCCTGGTGGAGGCTGCCCTTGCACTGCTGGGGTTTGGGGGTGATGGGAGACATGAGTGGGGGCCTGGTGGAGGCTGCACCTGGTGGCTGGGGGGTAGGGGTGGTGGTAGACATGGGTGGGGGCCTGGTGGAGGCTGCCCCTGCACTGCTGGGGGGTGGGGGTGATGGGAGACATGAGTGGGGGCCTGGTGGAGGCTGCCCCTGGTGGCTGGGGGGTGGGGGTGGTGGTAGACATGGGTGGGGGCCTGGTGGAGGCTGCCCCTGGTGGCTGGGGGGTGGGGGTGATTGGAGACATGAGTGGGGGCCTGGTGGAGGCTGCCCCTGCACTGCTGGGGGGTGGGGGTGATGGGAGACATGAGTGGTGGCCTGGTGGAGGCTGCCCCTGCACTGCTGAGGGGTGGGGGTGCAGGGGGACATGTGTGGGAGCCTGGTGGAGGCTGCCCCTGCACTGCTGGGGGGTGGGGGTGCAGGGGGACATGTGTGGGAGCCTGGTGGAGGCTGCCCCTGCACTGCTGGGGGGTGGGGGTGATGGGAGACATGAGTGGGAGCCTGGTGGAGGCTGCCGCTGGGGGGTGGGGTGGTGGTAGACATGGGTGGGGGCCTGGTGGAGGCTGCTCCTGGTGGCTGGGGGGTGGGGGTGGTGGTAGACATGGGTGGGGGCCGGGTGAAGGCTGCCCCTGGTGGCTGGGGGGTGGGGGTGGTGGTAGACATGGGTGGGGGCCTGGTGGAGGCTGCCCCTGCACTGCTGGGGGTGGGGGTGATGGGAGACATGAGTGGGGGCCTGGTAGAGGCTGCCGCTGGGGGGTGGGGGTGGTGGTAGACATGGGTGGGGGCCTGGTGGAGGCTGCCCCTGCACTGCTGGGGGGTGGGAGTGATGGGAGACATGAGTGGGGGCCTGGTGGAGGCTGCCCCTGCACTGCTAGTGGGTGGGGGGACAGGGGGACATGTGTGGGAGCCTGGTGGACGCTGCCCCTGCACTGCTGGGGGGTGGGGGTGATGGGAGACATTAGTGGGGGCCTGGTGGAGGGTGCCCCTGGTGGCTGGGGGGTGGGGGTGCAGGGAGACATGAGTGGGGGCCTGGTGGAGGCTGCCCCTGGTGGCTGGGGGGTGGGGGTGATGGGAGACATGAGTGGGGGCCTGGTGGAGGCTGCCCCTGGTGGCTGGGGGGTGGGGGTGGTGGTAGACATGGGTGGGGGCCTGGTGGAGGCTGCCCCTGCACTGCTGGGGGGTGGGGTGATGGGAGACATGAGTGGGGGCCTGGTGGAGGCTGCCCCTGGTGGCTGGGGGGTGGGGGTGGTGGTAGACATGAGTGAGGGCCTGGTGGAGGCTGCCCCTGCACTGCTGGGGGGTGGGGGTGATGGGAGACATGAGTGGGGGCCTGGTGGAGGCTGCCCTGGTGGCTGGGGGTGGGGGTGGTGGTAGACATGGGTGGGGGCCTGGTGGAGGCTGCCCCTGGTGGCTGGGGGGTGGGGGTGATGGGAGACATGAGTGGGGGCCTGGTGGAGGGTGCCCCTGCACTGCTGGGGGGTGGGGGTGATGGGAGACATGAGTGGGGGCCTGGTGGAGGCTGCCCCTGCACTGCTGAGGGGTGGGGGTGCAGGGGGACATGTGTGGGAGCCTGGTGGAGGCTGCCCCTGCACTGCTGGGGGGTGGGGGTGCAGGGGGACATGTGTGGGAGCCTGGTGGAGGCTGCCCCTGCACTGCTGGGGGGTGGGGGTGATGGGAGACATGAGTGGGGGCGTTGTGGAGGCTGTCGCTGGGGGGTGGGGTGGTGGTAGACATGGGTGGGGGCCTGGTGGAGGCTGCTCCTGGTGGCTGGGGGATGGGGGTGGTGGTAGACATGGGTGGGGGCCTGGTGAAGGCTGCCCCTGGTGGCTGGGGGGTGGGGGTGGTGGTAGACATGGGTGGGGGCCTGGTGGAGGCTGCCCCTGCACTGCTGGGGGTGGGGGTGATGGGAGACATGAGTGGGGGCCTGGTAGAGGCTGCCGCTGGGGGTGGGGGTGGTGGTAGACATGTGTGGGGGCCTGGTGGAGGCTGCCCCTGCACTGCTGGGGGGTGGGGGTGATGGGAGACATGAGTGGGGGCCTGGTGGAGGCTGCCCCTGCACTGCTAGTGGGTGGGGGGGCAGGGGGACATGTGTGGGAGCCTGGTGGAGTCTGCCCCTGCACTGCTGGGGGGTGGGGGTGCAGGCGGACATGTGTTGGAGCCTGGTGGAGGCTGCCCCTGCACTGCTGGGGGGTGAGGGGTGATGGGAGACATGAGTGGGGCCTGGTGGAGGCTGCCGCTGGGGGGTGGGGGTGGTGGTAGGCATGGGTGGGGGCCTGGTGGAGGCTGCCCCTGGTGGCTGGGGGTGGGGGTGGTGGTAGACATGGGTAGGGGCCTGGTGGAGGCTGCCCCTGCACTGCTGGGGGGTGGGGATGATGGGAGACATGAGTGGGGGCCTGGTTGAGGCTGCCCCTGGTGGCTGGGGGGTGGGGGTGGTGGTAGACATGGGTGGGGCCTGGTGGAGGCTGCCCCTGGTGGCTGGGGGGTGGGGGTGATGGGAGACATGAGTGGGGGCCTGGTGGAGGCTGCCCCTGGTGGCTGGGGAGTGGGGGTGGTGGTAGACATGGGTGAGGGCCTGGTGGAGGCTGCCCCTGGTGGCTGAGGGTGGGGGTGATGGGAGGCACGAGTGGGGGCCTGGTGGAGGCTGCCTCTGCACTGCTGGGGGGTGGGGGTGATGGGAGACATGAATGGGGGCCTGGTGGAGGCTGCCCCTGCACTGCTGGGGGGTGGGGGTGATGGGAAACATGAGTGGGGCCTGGTGGAGGCTGCCCCTGCACTGCTGGGGGGTGGGGGCGATGGGAGACATGAGTGGGGGCCTGGTGGAGGCTGCCCCTGCACTGCTGGGGGGTGGGGGTGATGGGAGACATTAGTGAGGGCCTGTTGGAGGGTGCCCCTGGTGGCTGGGGGTTGGGGGTGCAGGGAGACATGAGTGGGGGCCTGGTGGAGGCTGCCCCTGGTGGCTGGGGGGTGGGGGTGATGGGAGACATGAGTGGGGGCCTGGTGGAGGCTGCCCCTGGTGGCTGGGGGTGGGGGTGGACATGGGTGGGGGCCTGGTGGAGGCTGCCCCTGCACTGATGGGGGGTGGGGGTGATGGGAGACATGAGTGGGGGCCTGGTGGAGGCTGCCCCTGGTGGCTGGGGGGTGGGGGTGGTGGTAGACATGGGTGGGGGCCTGGTGGAGGCTGCCCCTGCACTGCTGGGGGGTGGGGTGATGGGAGACATGCGTGGGGGCCTGGTGGAGGCTGCCCCTGGTGGCTGGGGGGTAGGGGTGGTGGTAGACATGAGTGGGGGCCTGGTGGAGGCTGCCCCTGCACTGCTGGGGGGTGGGGGTGATGGGAGACATGAGTGGGGGCCTGGTGGAGGCTGCCCCTGGTGGCTGGGGGGTGGGGGTGGTGGTAGACATGGGTGGGGGCCTGGTGGAGGCTGCCCCTGGTGGCTGGGGGGTGGGGGTGGTGGTAGACATGGGTGGGGGCCTGGTGGAGGCTGCCCCTGGTGGCTGGGGGGTGGGGGTGATGGGAGACATGAGTGGGGGCCTGGTGGAGGCTGCCCCTGCACTGCTGGGGGGTGGGGGGTGATGGGAGACATGAGTGGGGGCCTGGTGGAGGCTGCCCCTGCACTGCTGAGGGGTGGGGGTGCAGGGGGACATGTATGGGAGCCTGGTGGAGGCTGCCCGTGCACTGCTGGGGGGTGGGGGTGCAGGGGGACATGTGTGGGAGCCTGGTGGAGGCTGCCCCTGCACTGCTGGGGGGTGGGGGTGATGGGAGACATGAGTGGGGGCCTGGTGGAGGCTGCCGCTGGGGGGTGGGGTGGTGGTAGACATGGGTGGGGGCCTGGTGGAGGCTGCTCCTGGTGGCTGGGGGGTGGGGGTGGTGGTAGACATGGGTGGGGGCCTGGTGAAGGCTGCCCCTGGTGGCTGGGGGGTGGGGGTGGTGGTAGACATGGGTGGGGGCCTGGTGGAGGCTGCCCCTGCACTGCTGGGGGTGGGGGTGATGGGAGACATGAGTGGGGGCCTGGTGGAGGCTGCCGCTGGGGGGTGGGGGTGGTGGTAGACATGGGTGGGGGCCTGGTGGAGGCTGCCCCTACACTGCTGGGGGGTGGGGGTGATGGGAGACATGTGTGGGGGCCTGGTGGAGGCTGCTCCTGCACTGCTAGGGGGTGGGGGGCCAGGGGGACATGTGTGGGAGCCTGGTGGAGTCTGCCCTGCACTGCTGGGGGGTGGGGGTGCAGGCGGACATGTGTTGGAGGCCTGGTGGAGGCTGCCCCTGCACTGCTGGGGGGTGGGGGGTGATGGGAGACATGAGTGGGGGCCTGGTGGAGGCTGCCGCTGGGGGGTGGGGGTGGTGGTAGACATGGGTGGGGGCCTGGTGGAGGCTGCCCCTGGTGGCTGGGGGGTGAGGGTGGTGGTAGACATGGGTAGGGGCCTGGTGGAGGCTGCCCCTGCACTGCTGGGGGGTGGGGTGATGGGAGCCATGAGTGGGGGCCTGGTGGAGGCTGCCCCTGGTGGCTGGGGGGTGGGGGTGGTGGTAGACATGGGTGGGGCCTGGTGGAGACTGCCCCTGGTGGCTGGGGGGTGGGGGTGATGGGAGACATGAGTGGGGGCCTGGTGGAGGCTGCCCCTGGTGGCTGGGGGGTGGGGGTGGTGGTAGACATGGGTGGGGGCCTGGTGGAGGCTGCCCCTGGTGGCTGGGGGGTGGGGGTGATGGGAGGCATGAGTGGGGGCCTGGTGGAGGCTGCCTCTGCACTGCTGGGGGTGGGGGTGATGGGAGACATGAATGGGGGCCTGGTGGAGGCTGCCCCTGCACTGCTGGGGGGTGGGGGTGATGGGAGACATGAGTGGGGGCCTGGTGGAGGTTGCCCCTGCACTGCTGGGGGGTGGGGGTGATGGGAGACATGAGTGGGGGCCTGGTGGAGGCTGCCCCTGCACTGCTGGGGGTGGGGGTGATGGGAGACATTAGTCGGGGCCTGGTGGAGGCTGCCCCTGGTGGCTGGGGGGTGGGGGTGCAGGGAGACATGAGTGGGGGCCTGGTGGAGGCTGCCCCTGGTGGCTGGGGGGTGTGGGTGGTGGTAGACATGGGTGGGGGCCTGGTGGAGGCTGCCCCTGGTGGCTGGGCGGTGGGGGTGATGGGAGACATGAGTGGGGGCCTGGCGGAGGCTGCCCCTGGTGGCTGGGGGGTGGGGGTGTTGGTAGACATGGGTGGGGGCCTGGTTGAGGCTGCCCCTGCACTGCTGGGGGGTGGGGGTGATGGGAGACATGAGTGGGGGCCTGGTGGAGGCTGCCCCTGGTGGCTGGGGGGTGGGGGCGGTGGTAGACATGGGTGGGGGCCTGGTGGAGGCTGCCCCTGGTGGTTGTGGAGTGGGGGTGGTGGTAGACATGGGTGGGGGCCTGGTGGAGGCTGCCCCTGCACTGCTAGGGGGTGGGGGTGCAGGGGGACATGTGTGGGAGCCTGGTGGAGGCTGCCCCTGCACTGCTGTGGGGTGGGGGTGCAGGGGGGCATGTGTGGGAGCCTGGTGGATGCTGCCCCTGCACTGCTGGGGGGTGGGGGTGCAGGGTGGCATGTGTGGGAGCCTGGTGGAGGCTGCCCCTGGTGGCTGGGGGGTGGGAGTGGTGGTAGACATGGGTGGGGGCCTGGTGGAGGCTGCCCCTGCACTGCTGGGGGTGGGGGTGCAGGGGTACATGTGTGGGAGCCTGGTGGAGGCTGCCCCTGCACTGCTGGGAGGTGGGGGTGCAGGGGGACATGTGTGGGAGCCTGGTGGAGGCTGCCCCTGCACTGCTGGGGGGCGGGGTGATGGGAGACATGAATGGGGGCCTGGTGGAGGCTGTCCCTGCACTGCTGGGGGGTGGGGGTGATAGGAGACATGAGTGGGGGCCTGGTGGAGGCTGCCCCTGCACTGCTGGGGGGTGGGGGTGATGGTAGACATGAGTGGGGGCCTGGGGGAGGCTGCCCCTGCACTGCTGGGGGGTGAGGGTGATGGGAGACATGTGTGGGGGCCTGGTGGAGGCTGCCCCTGGTGGCTGGGGGGTGGGAGTGGTGGTAGACATGGGTGGGGGCCTGGTGGAGGCTGCCCCTGGTGGCTGGGGGGTGGGGGTGATGGGAGACATGAGTGGGGGCCTGGTGGAGGCTGCCCCTGCACTGCTGGGGGTGGGGGTGCAGGGGTACATGTGTGGGAGCCTGGTGGAGGCTGCCCCTGCACTGCTGGGAGGTGGGGGTGCAGGGGGACATGTGTGGGAGCCTGGTGGAGGCTGCCCCTGCACTGCTGGGGGTGGGGGTGATGGGAGACATGAGTGGGGGCCTGGTGGAGGCTGCCACTGGGGGGTGGGGTGGTGGTAGACATGGGTGGGGGCCTGGTGGAGGCTGCCCCTGGTGGCTGGGGGTGGGGGTGGTGGTAGACATGGGTGGGGGCCTGGTGGTGGCTGCCCCTGGTGGCTGGGGGGTGGGGGTGGTGGTAGACATGGGTGGGGGCCTGGTGGAGGCTGCCCCTGCACTGCTGGGGGGTGGGGGTGATGGGAGACATGAGTGGGGGCCTGGTGGAGGCTGCCGCTGGGGGGTGGGGGTGGTGGTAGACATGGGTGGGGGCCTGGTGGAGGATGCCCCTGCACTGCTGGGGGGTGGGGGTGATGGGAGACATCAGTGGGGGCCTGGTGGAGGCTGCCCCTGCACTGCTAGGGGGTGGGGGTGCAGGGGGACATGTGTGGGAGCCTGGTGGAGGCTGCCCCTGCACTGCTGGGAGGTGGGGGTGCAGGGGGACATATGTTGGAGCCTGGTGGAGGCTGCCCCTGCACTGCTGGGGGGTGGGGGGTGATGGGAGACATGAGTGGGGGCCTGGTGGAGGCTGCCCCTGGTGGCTGGGGGTGGGGGTGGTGGTAGACATGGGTGGGGGCCTGGTGGAGGCTGCCCCTGGTGGCTGGGGGGTGGGGGTGGTGGTAGACATGGGTGGGGGCCTGGTGGAGGCTGCCCCTGGTGGCTGGGGGGTGGAGGTGGTGGTAGACATGGGTGGGGGCCTGGTGGAGGCTGCCCCTGCACTGCTGGGGGTGGGGGTGATGGGAGACATGAGTGGGGGCCTGGTGGAGGCTGCCCCTGGTGGCTGGGGGGTGGGGGTGGTGGTAGACATGGGTGGGGGCCTGGTGGAGGCTGCCCCTGCACTGCTGGGTGGTGGGGGTGATGGGAGACATGAATGGGGGCCTGGTGGAGGCTGCCCCTGCACTGCTGGGGGGTGGGGGTGATGGGAGACATGAGTGGGGCCTGGTGGAGGCTGCCCTGCACTGCTGGGGGGTGGGGGCGATGAGAGACATGTGTGGGCGCCTGGTGGAGGCTGCCCCTGGTGGCTGGGGGGTGGGGGTGCAGGGAGACATGAGTGGTTGTCTGGTGGAGGCTGCCCCTGGTGGCTGGGGTGTGGGGGTGATGGGAGACATGAGTGGGGGACTGGTGGAGGCTGCCCCTGGTGCTGGGGGGTGGGGGTGGTGGTAGACATGGGTGGGGGCCTGGTGGAGGCTGCCCTTGCACTGCTGGGGGGTGGGGGTGATGGGAGACATGAGAGGGGGCCTGGTGGAGGCTGCACCTGGTGGCTGGGGGGTAGGGGTGGTGGTAGACATGGGTGGGGGCCTGGTGGAGGCTGCCCCTGCACTGCTGGGGGGTGGGGTGATGGGAGACATGAGTGGGGGCCTGGTGGAGGCTGCCCCTGGTGGCTGGGGGGTGGGGGTGGTGGTAGACATGAGTGGGGGCCTGGTGGAGGCTGCCCCTGCACTGCTGGGGGGTGGGGGTGATGGGAGACATGAGTGGGGGCCTGGTGGAGGCTGCCCCTGGTGGCTGGGGGGTGGGGGTGGTGGTAGACATGGGTGGGGGCCTGGTGGAGGCTGCCCCTGGTGGCTGGGGGGTGGGGGTGATGGGAGACATGAGTGGGGGCCTGGTGGAGCCTGCCCCTGCACTGCTGGGGGGTGGGGGTGATGGGAGACATGAGTGGTGGCCTGGTGGAGGCTGCCCCTGCACTGCTGAGGGGTGGGGGTGCAGGGGGACATGTGTGGGAGCCTGGTGGAGGCTGCCCCTGCACTGCTGGGGGGTGGGGGTGCAGGGGGACATGTGTGGGAGCCTGGTGGAGGCTGCCCCTGCACTGCTGGGGGGTGGGGGTGATGGGAGACATGAGTGGGAGCCTGGTGGAGGCTGCCGCTGGGGGGTGGGGTGGTGGTAGACATGGGTGGGGGCCTGGTGGAGGCTGCTCCTGGTGGCTGGGGGGTGGGGGTGGTGGTAGACATGGGTGGGGGCCGGGTGAAGGCTGCCCCTGGTGGCTGGGGGGTGGGGGTGGTGGTAGACATGGGTGGGGGCCTGGTGGAGGCTGCCCCTGAACTGCTGGGGGTGGGGGTGATGGGAGACATGAGTGGGGGCCTGGTAGAGGCTGCCGCTGGGGGGTGGGGGTGGTGGTAGACATGGGTGGGGGCCTGGTGGAGGCTGCCCCTGCACTGCTGGGGGGTGGGGGTGATGGGAGACATGAGTGGGGGCCTGGTGGAGGCTGCCCCTGCACTGCTAGTGGGTGGGGGGACAGGGGGACATGTGTGGGAGCCTGGTGGAGGCTGCCCCTGCACTGCTGGGGGGTGGGGTGATGGGAGACATTAGTGGGGGCCTGGTGGAGGGTGCCCCTGGTGGCTGGGGGGTGGGGGTGCAGGGAGACATGAGTGGGGGCCTGGTGGAGGCTGCCCCTGGTGGCTGGGGGGTGGGGGTGATGGGAGACATGAGTGGGGGCCTGGTGGAGGCTGCCCCTGGTGGCTGGGGGGTGGGGGTGGTGGTAGACATGGGTGGGGGCCTGGTGGAGGCTGCCCCTGCACTGCTGGGGGGTGGGGTGATGGGAGACATGAGTGGGGGCCTGGTGGAGGCTGCCCCTGGTGGCTGGGGGGTGGGGGTTGTGGTAGACATGAGTGAGGGCCTGGTGGAGGCTGCCCCTGCACTGCTGGGGGGTGGGGGTGATGGGAGACATGAGTGGGGGCCTGGTGGAGGCTGCCCCTGGTGGCTGGGGGGTGGGGGTGGTGGTTGACATGGGTGGGGGCCTGGTGGAGGCTGCCCCTGGTGGCTGGGGGGTGGGGGTGATGGGAGACATGAGTGGGGGCCTGGTGGAGGCTGCCCCTGCACTGCTGGGGGGTGGGGGTGATGGGAGACATGAGTGGGGGCCTGGTGGAGGCTGCCCCTGCACTGCTGAGGGGTGGGGGTGCAGGGGGACATGTGTGGGAGCCTGGTGGAGGCTGCCCCTGCACTGCTGGGGTTGGGGGTGCAGGGGGACATGTGTGGGAGCCTGGTGGAGGCTGCCCCTGCACTGCTGGGGGGTGGGGGTGATGGGAGACATGAGTGGGGGCGTTGTGGGGGCTGCCGCTGGGGGGTGGGGTGGTGGTAGACATGGGTGGGGGCCTGGTGGAGGCTGCTCCTGGTGGCTGGGGGATGGGGGTGGTGGTAGACATGGGTGGGGGCCTGGTGAAGGCTGCCCCTGGTGGCTGGGGGGTGGGGGTGGTGGTAGACATGGGTGGGGGCCTGGTGGAGGCTGCCCCTGCACTGCTGGGGGTGGGGGTGATGGGAGACATGAGTGGGGGCCTGGTAGAGGCTGCCGCTGGGGGTGGGGGTGGTGGTAGACATGGGTGGGGGCCTGGTGGAGGCTGCCCCTGCACTGCTAGTGGGTGGGGGGGCAGGGGGACATGTGTGGGAGCCTGGTGGAGTCTGCCCCTGCACTGCTGGGGGGTGGGGGTGCAGGCGGACATGTGTTGGAGCCTGGTGGAGGCTGCCCCTGCACTGCTGGGGGGTGAGGGGTGATGGGAGACATGAGTGGGGCCTGGTGGAGGCTGCCGCTGGGGGGTGGGGGTGGTGGTAGGCATGGGTGGGGGCCTGGTGGAGGCTGCCCCTGGTGGCTGGGGGTGGGGGTGGTGGTAGACATGGGTAGGGGCCTGGTGGAGGCTGCCCCTGCACTGCTGGGGGGTGGGGATGATGGGAGACATGAGTGGGGGCCTGGTTGAGGCTGCCCCTGGTGGCTGGGGGGTGGGGGTGGTGGTAGACATGGGTGGGGCCTGGTGGAGGCTGCCCCTGGTGGCTGGGGGGTGGGGGTGATGGGAGACATGAGTGGGGGCCTGGTGGAGGCTGCCCCTGGTGGCTGGGGAGTGGGGGTGGTGGTAGACACGGGTGAGGGCCTGGTGGAGGCTGCCCCTGGTGGCTGAGGGGTGGGGGTGATGGGAGGCATGAGTGGGGGCCTGGTGGAGGCTGCCTCTGCACTGCTGGGGGGTGGGGGTGATGGGAGACATGAATGGGGGCCTGGTGGAGGCTGCCCCTGCACTGCTGGGGGGTGGTGGTGATGGGAGACATGAGTGGGGCCTGGTGGAGGCTGCCCCTGCACTGCTGGGGGGTGGGGGCGATGGGAGACATGAGTGGGGGCCTGGTGGAGGCTGCCCCTGCACTGCTGGGGGGTGGGGGTGATGGGAGACATTAGTGAGGGCCTGGTGGAGGGTGCCCCTGGTGGCTGGGGGTTGGGGGTGCAGGGAGACATGAGTGGGGGCCTGGTGGAGGCTGCCCCTGGTGGCTGGGGGGTGGGGGTGATGGGAGACATGAGTGGGGGCCTGGTGGAGGCTGCCCCTGGTGGCTGGGGGTGGGGGTAGACATGGGTGGGGGCCTGGTGGAGGCTGCCCCTGCACTGATGGGGGGTGGGGGTGATGGGAGACATGAGTGGGGGCCTGGTGGAGGCTGCCCCTGGTGGCTGGGGGGTGGGGGTGGTGGTAGACATGGGTGGGGGCCTGGTGGAGGCTGCCCCTGCACTGCTGGGGGGTGGGGTGATGGGAGACATGAGTGGGGGCCTGGTGGAGGCTGCCCCTGGTGGCTGGGGGGTAGGGGTGGTGGTAGACATGAGTGGGGGCCTGGTGGAGGCTGCCCCTGCACTGCTGGGGGATGGGGGTGATGGGAGACATGAGTGGGGGCCTGGTGGAGGCTGCCCCTGGTGGCTGGGGGGTGGGGGTGGTGGTAGACATGGGTGGGGGCCTGGTGGAGGCTGCCCCTGGTGGCTGGGGGGTGGGGGAGATGGGAGACATGAGTGGGGGCCTGGTGGAGGCTGCCCCTGCACTGCTGGGGGGTGGGGGTGATGGGAGACATGAGTGGGGGCCTGGTGGAGGCTGCCCCTGCACTGCTGAGGGGTGGGGGTGCAGGGGGACATGTATGGGAGCCTGGTGGAGGCTGCCCCTGCACTGCTGGGGGGTGGGGGTGCAGGGGGACCTGTGTGGGAGCCTGGTGGAGGCTGCCCCTGCACTGCTGGGGGGTGGGGGTGATGGGAGACATGAGTGGGGGCCTGGTGGAGGCTGCCGCTGGGGGGTGGGGTGGTGGTAGACATGGGTGGGGGCCTGGTGGAGGCTGCTCCTGGTGGCTGGGGGGTGGGGGTGGTGGTAGACATGGGTGGGGGCCTGGCGAAGGCTGCCCCTGGTGGCTGGGGGGTGGGGGTGGTGGTAGACATGGGTGGGGGCCTGGTGGAGGCTGCCCCTGCACTGCTGGGGGTGGGGGTGATGGGAGACATGAGTGGGGGCCTGGTGGAGGCTGCCGCTGGGGGGTGGGGGTGGTGGTAGACATGGGTGGGGGCCTGGTGGAGGCTGCCCCTACACTGCTGGGGGGTGGGGGTGATGGGAGACATGTGTGGGGGCCTGGTGGAGGCTGCCCCTGCACTGCTAGGGGGTGGGGGGCCAGGGGGACATGTGTGGGAGCCTGGTGGAGTCTGCCCCTGCACTGCTGGGGGGTGGGGGTGCAGGCGGACATGTGTTGGAGCCTGGTGGAGGCTGCCCCTGCACTGCTAGGGGGTGGGGGGTGATGGGAGACATGAGTGGGGGCCTGGTGGAGGCTGCCGCTGGGGGGTGGGGGTGGTGGTAGACATGGGTGGGGGCCTGGTGGAGGCTGCCCCTGGTGGCTGGGGGGTGAGGGTGGTGGTAGACATGGGTAGGGGCCTGGTTTAGGCTGCCCCTGCACTGCTGGGGGGTGGGGTGATGGGAGCCATGAGTGGGGGCCTGGTGGAGGCTGCCCCTGGTGGCTGGGGGGTGGGGGTGGTGGTAGACATGGGTGGGGCCTGGTGGAGGCTGCCCCTGGTGGCTGGGGGGTGGGGGTGATGGGAGACATGAGTGGGGGCCTGGTGGAGGCTGCCCCTGGTGGCTGGGGGGTGGGGGTGGTGGTTGACATGGGTGGGGGCCTGGTGGAGGCTGCCCCTGGTGGCTGGGGGGTGGGGGTGATGGGAGGCATGAGTGGGGGCCTGGTGGAGGCTGCCTCTGCACTGCTGGGGGGTGGGGGTGATGGGAGACATGAATGGGGGCCTGGTGGAGGCTGCCCCTGCACTGCTGGGGGGTGGGGGTGATGGGAGACATGAGTGGGGGCCTGGTGGAGGTTGCCCCTGCACTGCTGGGGGGTGGGGGTGATGGGAGACATGAGTGGGGGCCTGGTGGAGGCTGCCCCTGCACTGCTGGGGGTGGGGGTGATGGGAGACATTAGTGGGGGCCTGGTGGAGGCTGCCCCTGGTGGCTGGGGGGTGGGGGTGCAGGGAGACATGAGTGGGGGCCTGGTGGAGGCTGCCCCTGGTGGCTGGGGGGTGTGGGTGGTGGTAGACATGGGTGGGGGCCTGGTGGAGGCTGCCCCTGGTGGCTGGGCGGTGGGGGTGATGGGAGACATGAGTGGGGGCCTGGCGGAGGCTGCCCCTGGTGGCTGGGGGGTGGGGGTGGTGGTAGACATGGGTGGGGGCCTGGTGGAGGCTGCCCCTGCACTGCTGGGGGGGTGGGGGTGATGGGAGACATGAGTGGGGGCCTGGTGGAGGCTGCCCCTGGTGGCTGGGGGGTGGGGGCGGTGGTAGACATGGGTGGGGGCCTGGTGGAGGCTGCCACTGGTGGTTGGGGAGTGGGGGTGGTGGTAGACATGGGTGGGGGCCTGGTGGAGGCTGCCCCTGCACTGCTAGGGGGTGGGGGTGCAGGGGGACATGTGTGGGAGCCTGGTGGAGGATGCCCCTGCACTGCTGTGGGGTGGGGGTGCAGGGGGGCATGTGTGGGAGCCTGGTGGATGCTGCCCCTGCACTGCTGGGGGGTGGGGGTGCAGGGGGGCATGTGTGGGAGCCTGGTGGAGGCTGCCCCTGCACTGCTGGGGGGTGGGGGTGATGGGAGACATGAGTGGGGGCCTGGTGGAGGCTGCCGCTGGGGGGTGGGGTGGTGGTAGATATGGGTGGGGGCCTGGTGGAGGCTGCCCCGGCACTGCTGGGGGGTGGGGGTGATGGGAGACATGAGTGGGGGCCTGGTGGAGGCTGCCGCTGGGGAGTGGGGGTGGTGGTAGACATGTGTGGGGGCCTGGTGGAGGCTGCCCCTGCACTGCTGGGGGGTGGGGGTGATGGGAGACATGAGTGGGGGCCTGGTGGAGGCTGCCCCTGCACTGCTAGGGGGTGGGGGTGCAGGGGGACATGTGTGGGAGCCTGGTGGAGGCTGCCCCTGCACTGCTGGGGGGTGGGGGTGCAGGGGGACATGTGTTGGAGCCTGGTGGAGGCTGACCCTGCACTGCTGGGGGGTGGGGGTTGATGGGAGACATGAGTGGGGGCCTGGTGTAGGCTGCCGCTGGGGGGTGGGGGTGGTGGTAGACATGGGTGGGGGCCTGGTGGAGGCTGCCCCTGGTGGCTGGGGGGTGGGGGTGGTGGTAGACATGGGTGGGGGCCTGATGGAGGCTGCCCCTGGTGGCTGGGGGTGGGGGTGGTGGTAGACATGGGTAGGGGCCTGGTGGAGGCTGCCCCTGCACTGATGGGGGGTGGGGGTGATGGGAGACATGTGTGGGGGCCTGGTGGAGGCTGCCCCTGGTGGCTGGGGGGTGGGGGTGGTGGTAGACATGGGTGGGGGCCTGGTGGAGGCTGCCCCTGGTGGCTGGGGGGTGGGGGTGATGGGAGACATGAGTGGGGGCCTGGTGGAGGCTGCCCCTGCACTGCTTGGGGGTGGGGGTGATGGGAGACATGAGTGGGGGCCTGGTGGAGGCTGCCCCTGCACTGCTGGCTGGGGGTGGGGGTGATGGGGGACATGAGTGGGGGCCTGGTGGAGGTTGCCCTGCACTGCTGGGGGTGGGGGTGATGGGAGACATTAGTGGGGGCCTGGTGGAGGCTGCCCCTGGTGGCTGGGGGGTGGGGGTGCAGGGAGACATGAGTGGGGGCCTGGTGGAGGCTGCCCCTGGTGGCTGGGGGGTGGGGGTGGTGGTAGACATGGGTGGGGGCCTGGTGGAGGCTGCCCCTGGTGGCTGGGGGGTGGGGGTGATGGGAGACATGAGTGGGGGCCTGGTGGAGGCTGCCCCTGGTGGCTGGGGGGTGGGGGTGGTGGTAGACATGGGTGGGGGCCTGGTGGAGGCTGCCCCTGCACTGCTGGAGGGTGGGGGTGATGGGAGACATGAGTGGGGGCCTGGTGGTGGCTGCCCCTGGTGGCTGGGGGGTGGGGGTGGTGGTAGACATGGGTGGGGGCCTGGTGGAGGCTGCCACTGGTGGTTGGGGAGTGGGGGTAGTGGTAGACATGGGTGGGGGCCTGGTGGAGGCTGCCCCTGGTGGCTGGGGGGTGGGGGTGGTGGTAGACATGGGTGGGGCCTGGTTGAGGCTGCCCCTGCACTGCTGGGGGGTGGGGTGATGGGAGACATGAGTGGGGGCCTGGTGGAGGCTGCTGCTGGGGGATGGGGGTGGTGGTAGACATGGGTGGGGGCCTGGTGGAGGCTGCCCCTGCACTGCTGGGGGGTGGGGGTGATGGGAGACATGAGTGGGGGCCTGGTGGAGGCTGCCCCTGCACTGCTAGGGGGTGGGGGTGCAGGGGGACATGTGTGGGAGCCTGGTGGAGGCTGCCCCTGCACTGCTGTGGGGTGGGGTGCAGGGGGGCATGTGGGAGCCTGGTGGAGGCTGCCCCTGCACTGCTGGGGGGTGGGGGTGCAGGGGGGCATGTGTGGGAGCCTGGTGGAGGCTGCCCCTGCACTGCTGGGGGGTGGGGGTGATGGGAGACATGAGTGGGGGCCTGGTGGAGGCTGCCGCTGGGGGGTGGGGTGGTGGTAGACATGGGTGGGGGCCTGGTGGAGGCTGCCCCTGGTGGCTGGGGCGTGGGGTGGTGGTAGACATGGGTGGGGGCCTGGTGGAGGCTGCCCCTGCACTGCTGGGGGGTGGGGTGATGGGAGACATGAGTGGGGGCCTGGTGGAGGCTGCCCCTGCACTGCTAGGGGGTGGGGGTGCAGGGGGACATGTGTGGGAGCCTGGTGGAGGCTGCCCCTGCACTGCTGGGGGGTGGGGGTGCAGGGGGACATGTGTTGGAGCCTGGTGGAGGCTGACCCTGCACTGGTGGGGGGTGATGGGAGACATGAGTGGGGGCCTGGTGTAGGCTGCCGCTGGGGGGTGGGGGTGGTGCTAGACATGGGTGGGGGCCTGGTGGAGGCTGCCCCTGGTGGCTGGGGGGTGGGGGTGGTGGTAGACATGGGTGGGGGCCTGATGGAGGCTGCCCCTGGTGGCTGGGGGTGGGGGTGGTGGTAGACATGGGTAGGGGCCTGGTGGAGGCTGCCCCTGCACTGCTGGGGGGTGGGGGTGATGGGAGACATGTGTGGGGGCCTGGTGGAGGCTGCCCCTGGTGGCTGGGGTGTGGGGGTGGTGGTAGACATGGGTGGGGGCCTGGTGGAGGCTGCCCCTGGTGGCTGGGGGGTGGGGGTGATGGGAGACATGAGTGGGGGCCTGGTGGAGGCTGCCCCTGCACTGCTGGGGGGTGGGGGTGATGGGAGACATGAGTGGGGGCCTGGTGGAGGCTGCCCCTGCACTGCTGGGGGGTGGGGGTGATGGGGGACATGAGTGGGGGCCTGGTGGAGGCTGCCCCTGGTGGCTGGGGGGTGGGGGTGGTGGTAGACATGGGTGGGGGCCTGGTGGAGGTTGCCCCTGGTGGCTGGGGGGTCGGGGTGATGGGAGGCATGAGTGGGGACCTGGTGGAGGCTGCCCGTGCACTGCTGGGGGGTGGGGGTGATGGGAGACATGAGTGGGGGCCTGGTGGAGGCTGCCCCTGCACTGCTGGGGGGTGGGGGTGATGGGGGACATGAGTGGGGGCCTGGTGGAGGCTGCCCCTGGTGGCTGGAGGGTGGGGGTGGTGGTAGACATGGGTGGGGGCCTGGTGGAGGCTGCCCCTGGTGGCTGGGGGGTGGGGGTGATGGGAGACATGAGTGGGGGCCTGGTGGAGGCTGCCCCTGCACTGCTGGGGGGTGGGGGTGATGGGAGACATGAGTGGGGGCCTGGTGGAGGCTGCCCCTGGTGGCTGGGGGTGGGGGTGCAGGGGGACATGGGTGGGAGCCTGGTGGAGGCTGCCCCTGCACTGCTGGGGGTGGGGGTGGTGGGAGACATGAGTGGGGGCCTGGTGGTGGCTGCCCCCGGTGGCTGGGGGGTGGGTGTCATGGTAGACATGGATGGGGGCCTGGTGGAGGCTGCCCCTGGTGTCTCGGGGGTGGGGGTGATGGGAGACATGAGTGGGGGCCTGGTGGAGGCTGCCCCTGCACTGCTGGGGGGTGGGGGTGATAGGAGACATGAGTGGGGGCCTAGTGGAGGCTGCCCCTGCACTGCTGGGGGTGGGGGTGATGGGAGACATGAGTGGGGGCCTGGTGGAGGCTGCCTCTGCACTGCTGGGGGGTGGGGGTGATGGGAGGCATGTGTTGGTGATCAGGAGTGCAAGGTGACATGTGGGTTGGCTGGTGGGCATGGCCATGGTGGACGGGTTGCCTGTGGGACATGAGCAGGGGTGCAGGGTAGTACCCTGTGGTGTGGGCTGCCTGCAGGGGCCGTGGACGGTGTAGAGGGAACACCTGGGAGGACCCACATGGCCAAATCACGTGTAGCATTCCCCGGCACCACGGAAATACACGTACCCTGCTGAAATCGCGTGTGAATCTTCCCGCGCATCTCGGAATACACGTACCCAGGCCAATCGCGTGTGGAACTTCCCACGCACCCCGAAGTACAGGTACCCAGGCCAATCGCATGTGGAACTTCCCGCGCACCCCGAAGTACACCTACCCAGGCCAATCACGTGTGGAACTTCCCGCGGACCCCGTAGTACACCTACCCATGCTAATCGCGTGTGGAACTTCCCGCGCACCCCGAAGTACACGTACACAGGCCAATCGCGTGTGGAACTTCCCGCGCACCCAGGAACACGCGCACACGCTATTTTTCACACACCGGGTGTCTGTGTTTGTCGGTGCCCCTTTGCACCTCATTTGTCCTAGAGGGCCACTGTATGGCCCATTCATCATGGCTGTATATGGGTGCTTTTTGTTAGCGCACATTTTGGCGCACATTTTTTTCAGTTGCAGGGGCGCTACCGCCTGCTTCCTTGTGGCGTACTTGTTTGGCCCTGTGCACGTCTTTGACCCTGCGCTGGTTTGCCCTATTCGATTCCATGAATACGGGTTGTAGGAGAGTGTGGGCGTTCCGCGCACTTGCCTCCTGTACTTCCCCCGTGACGCCCATATTTTCACACGTTGTTCCCCATTCTGAGTGTTACGCCCCGTGTTCCGCCTACTTTTGTGATGTGCGCCGCGCTATGTGCGATTTCGCAGTGGCCGTGGCGCACGCCTTTGGATGACCTGTGCGCTGGCGTGCGCGGCACACATTTTTAGCGCACATCCAATGTTTTTCTCGCGCACGGACTTCCATGAATCGATGTGCACTGGTTTCCCTGCGATTTTCGCACTTGCACTGCGATTTTCGCACTTTTACTGCGATTCGCACGTTTTGGCACCTCTGCGCGGGAATTTTCGGCGCACATTATTTCCATGAATCGACCCCAAAGTCTATCAATGTTAAGTGCACAGTGCGTGCAAACATTGCTCATGTTAAAGTGCATAATGCATATCAGTATTGCTGCAATAAGGTGCCTAGTGCTTATGATCATTAAATTATCAACGACTAGCCTGTCCACATAAATAATGTATGGAGAAAGCTATTCAGGGAAAAAATGTCCTTAAAAAATACAGCCTCCATACTACAATTGGCATCTTAAATGTAAATGATAATGGTCTCAGACAAGGGAGGAGCACGAATATACGTGATCCAAAAATCTCTGTGCAAAAAGCTTCTCAAAATGAGTCCACCTTAGAACCCAAACCTATCAACATGCTAAAAAAAATAAGCAAAGAAAACTTCAAATTTCCATAAGAAGACAACCAAAAACGTGAATGTGTATGAAAAGATACAACATTAGAAAGTTTGATAAAACATGACAGTTAGTTGCATACATACAAGGACATGTAAACATATTGGAAAAAGCTGTAAGGCACTCTATTTGGTAATTAGAGGGTCACAATTGTATGCATCTAATGCAAATGAAGAAAGGGCAAAAGACTTTAAGTGCCCAAAACGTATATAGTTCTTCATCAAGATTGTGACCCCCGGGGCCTTTTCATCTCAAGGTCCGAAATAGATTTAGTTTCCAGTTGCCTTCACAGAAGCTCTCGGTTACCACCTCTGGGTGATTTGGGCACTGTATGGATACCAAAGAAGGATAACCCCTCCAATTTACTTCTGTGTTTAGTCTTAAAATGCAAAGCCATCAGATAAGTGGGATCCACATTGTTAATGGCCCTAATATATCGGAGCACTCTCATTTTCAATTTCCCTCTTGTGCTCCCCACATACCACATGTCACATGGGCAGTTCAACACATAGACCACAAACTCAGTGTCACATGTAATCCTTGACGTGATCTTAATGTTTTTTTCCCAAAATAGGATGTAGATAACAAGTAGTGGCAGCATAGGTACAGGCTTTCCATTTAGAACATTTGTGGAAGCCCGATGGTTTAATATTCATCCAACTACTAGTAAATACATTGTTAATAGGGCTCATGAAACATGGTACTATAGTATCCTTGAACGAGGTAGACCTACGGTATGTAATGTTTATGCAATCTCTCAAAATTCTACTTAGATGTTCATCTGATTTAAGGATGTGCCAATGTCTCTGCATGACCTGACGGATATTCTGAGCTCCATTTCCATAGGTCAGAATGAGACGTGTCTCACCCATGTCTGTAGATTTTAGTTTCAAAGTGTCTGCTACCAATAATAGAGAGCGATCAGTGTCTCTGGCTTTCAGAAAGGCTCTCTCCAATTTTTTTTTAGGGTACCCCCGATGTTTAAAATTGTGGGCCATAATGGCGCCTTCGCAATCAAAGTGTCGATCTTCAAACAGTTTCTACGTATGCAAATTAATTCCCCATAAGGAATACTCCACTTGAGGGCTGTGGGGTGGTTGCTCTTGCCGTGGAGTGGTATATTAAAGCTGGTCGGCTTCCTATACAGACTAGTGGTTAATTCACCTTGAGCCACAGTAACAAGAATATCCAAGTATATGATAGCAGTCTTGCTGTGGCTCTTAGTGAATTTCAGATTTAGGTTGTTAATGTTTAGCATTTTAACGAAGTCCAACCATTCTCAACTGGTGCCTTCCCAAATAACAAACAAATCATCAATATACCGTAGCCATAAGGCAATTTAAGATATATACTGACTGTTTCTGGGATTCCAAACCACAAACTACTCCCACTAGCCCATACGAAGGGGCAAAAGTAGCGCTCATAGCAGTGCCAGAACTGCTTGTTGAATAGGAAGCAATTATTGGTCAAGCAGAGTGTGATCATTTCAAGTATTGGAGATAGTTCATAGAACTAGTATGCAAAAAATATTCACATGCCTTGAGGCCATCCAAATGTTTTATTGACGTGTAGAGAGAGACTACATCTAATGTTGTGAGTAGATAAGATTCCCAAGGTATTCCTTCAATCCGACTCAAGAAATCTTTGGTATCCTTTAAATAGGAGGGCAAAGTAGTAACAAAAGATACCAATGTCTTGTCTATGAATCTGGAGATATTCTCTAACAGAGCCCCACATAGTGTTACTATAGGTCTGCCTGGGGGTCTTAATAAACTCTTGTGTACTTCGGGCAGAAAATAGATGGTCAGAATAACCGGGAGTTTGGGGTGTAAATATGTACATATATCCTCATCCAACAAGTCTTTATCTTTCCATACTTGTAAAAGTTTGCATAGTTTACTGTTCATGGCCTCTGAGGGATCATCAGTTAATTTTGCATAACAGTCCCTATCCATTAGTTGTCTATGGGCCTCTTTTATACAGTCCTAACGATTCATGATTACTATATTTGTCATATATACACACACACACACTTACAATACAATCCTCTTTTCCGTTTCTTGCACAATGCATACTTTACCATCATTTATGGTGCCGGCTCTTTCTTAAAATCTGCTGTCTGCCAGGAAACAGAGAGTATACATCAACTGGTGACTGCTTTGATAAATGGGACCAGACTGCACACCTTGCCTGGCCTTTCATCCAGCTCTGTGAGATCTTCATGCCCTTCCAGTGCAGCACATCAGAGGATCGTGGGTTCAAGGCCTCGCGGTTGGGCGCCATATGTATAGGGGTCACTTCTCAATGCAGCCAGACATTCTTGAATAGAAACACACATTGTCCAAGAAAGAGAGACATTGGGCCATAGGACTCAATGGGAATGGGGATTAACACCATTCCACCTCCGTGATTCCCGGGAAACCGGGGTTGTAATGCCCCGGTAATTCCAGGAATCACGGAGGCGGAATGGTAATACGAGTCTGGCGTTAACCAGGCAGTTTTACTGCCTCGGTTACCGCCGGACTCGTAATGAGGCCCATTATCTTCCCCATGGCTAGACAAGAGGGTTTGTTTAATCAACTACGGTACAGCTGATAAAAGAAAGTATCAAGGTTTTTCTACATCCAGCATACATTTATAGAAAGAAAGTATATGACACACCAGTTCTGTTCTAATTTGAACTTTACAATGTAATTGGTCAGGTTTCTAGGAGTAAAATGCATTGCCCTTTCCCCATTGGACACAAATGCGTCCTAAAATGCATCATTATGTCCTCCCCAAAGACCTCATATTTCTGATTGGCATAAACTTGTTTTCCCCATTTTGAAATGATTCATGGAACCTGTGTTGCAACTTAAAGCTGGCTAGAAGCAGTTTTTAGATTTCTCAAGTTGTTGCAAAACTCTGCCAATGACATAACATAAGGACTGCTGTTGTGTTTGCATTGGCTACTTCATCCTTATCTATTTCTAACTTACTGCCAACTTTTAGTCTAAGACCCTCTTTCTGCCATGGCACCACTAGAATCATATTTTCCTAACATTTAATACTGCTAAATTGATCCCAATAACCCCTTGGCTTGAGTTACTAACTATGTGTCTGAGCTCTACACAACTCTGCATTTATGTGTTTTCAGTAATTTGAATTTCATGAAGCTTTGATGCCTCTATTCATTTTAATGCATGCTGTGGCATCCATTTTAAAAGGAATGTACGCCTTTTGCTGTAGAATTTTATGTTAGCGACATATATTTCAACATTACATTTTGCTAATACATTTTTCATTATATGTTTTTCTAGTTTCTGTTGAGTGTGGGTAACATTCTTCATGTGTAAATGCAGTTTGACCTAATGTCTCTGTGACTTTGTGACACATGCATATTTGCCTTTTGTTTTATGCAGCGACAGTTGTCATAAGTGAGATGACATGACTTGCTTTTGTCATCCTGGGCTCACACAGTGGTTATCCTCACTGTCTCTGCTTAGGGTATGGATGATACCATTTTTTTAAAGGGAATAACTCTACTCATATTTACAGTATTGGACCGCGGCAAGGCCCCAAGTGACATGTTTATCTGTCCATCACCAGAGAAGGAGGGGTGGTCATTGTTGGTCTACACCAAGTCAGGCCAATTAGTGGTGCTTTCAATTTTTGAAAATTTCGTTTGTTGGTATTCAATTTCAATGGAAGTAACACTTCAATGGCTAACAATAATATATCCAGTGAACATCTGTTTAATGCCTGTAGATCACACATTCCCCGATGTTTCTGTAATGCAATGTGTAATAAAACATTTTTAATTTCAATTAATCTTTATTTCAGTAAAAACCATCAAAGATACAGAAAACACAGACATTGACATCATTGATAAATTACAATGAATAAAAGAATATAAAAACTCCTAAAATCATGTAGATAAAATGTCAGTTCAATAGGTGGGTTCAACCCTGATAAAATCCCTCAGATAAAAAATAAATCAGTTAGTTAAAATCCCTCATTATAAAACATAAATTACTAGTGGATATTTACAACATTTGACAAAACAGATCCTTTCCCATGAAGAAGACCATCCAACACCTAAGACCTTAATGACCTGTTGCCAGTTAACAGTTCCCCCCATAGAGTAAGTCAAGAAATGTCTTCTCTATGAACGACTTTGGTCAGAACCCCACCTTTCACCCAAGTAACCACAATCCACAATCAACACACTTAGTTTCTAATCTACCCTGATATGAAATCTCAGAGAAAAACCATTTAAGAGTTAACTCACACACAACACCTTTTGTTTCCAATATGCCAATATGTGGACTCCCTGAGAACAACCATGCAGGAGTTAAAAGTCCAATGATAACTATGGACTCCAACTTCCATAATCACTCAGGTACTGAGATGAGGAGGAGGATGAAGGAATGTATGCAGAGTGACAGGAGTCCAAACTACAACACGCAAACTAGTTGCTGCTCCAAACGCCCAGTGCAATTCTTTGGAGTCATCACTGATCCCCAGCCTAAGATCTCCTCCCATCTGGATAGGGGACGGAAGCCACCACCTGATCCTGACCCTGCGGGTGTTATTATGAGAGAGGATCACATGGGAGAATATGGCTGTCAGGGAGATGTGGTGACCCCATCAGGAGAGAGACACTGTCTTCTTCCCTTCCCTGTGAAGAAGACCCTTAATTCCTAAATTCCGAATGACAGGTTGTCATTATACAAATCCTTCCATTTGTAAAACCCTAAAACCCCTTTTTGCCAAACACCCCAGACAGGATACCATTCACAACTCATATGTGCATAACACATGTAGAACACCTCCTGTTTCTGATGGTTTTCATTTAAACAAAAATCCAAAGCAATATAACTTTAGAAAGCACAATAATCCAATGGACTCCAACTTCCACAAAACCTCAAGTACTGAGACGAGGAAGAGGAAGAAGGAGTTAATGTGGATTAAAAGAAACAACAAGGTAAACATGCAGACTAGTGGTTGTAATGAAATTCAGCTGTACAGGGCACTTAAAAATGAAGTGAAGGTGGAGAAGAGAGATGCAGAGTGGGCGAAGCGGGAAGCAGAACCGAAGACAGACACCCGAGAGCACACTGTGCTGAAGGAGGTAGGTGCTTCCTATTGGAAAGGCAAGAGATCGGAGGAGGCACAGAGTATATAGCAGGAGGACCGCTGGGGTGTCGGCAGTAGTGGACAGGGTGTCTGGGATACATTGAAGAGTAGCAGTTCTATTGGCGGTTAAAGGAGAAGTTGGCGGGAGAACTGCAAGAGTGTCTGCAGAGTTGGAAACGCTTTTCCGAAGCAAGGACCTTGCTGCAGCCATACGTCACATGTACCGGCTGGTGTACAAACAATTGGAAACTTGTTTTGAATATCAACCAAGTAATATAGAAAGACAGAATTTACACAAGTCTTCATATATGAGATGTCGATATGGGGAACATTTGAGTAAAAGTTGTCATAAGCTATTGAACATTAATGAAGAAGTTGAAATGCAAGATCTGTACAAGTCTTTATACATGAGATGTCAATATGGGGAATATTGGAACAAGTATTGCCACAAGCCAATGAATGCTAACAATGAAGTTAACAAACAAAACTTGTCTTCATATATGAAATGTCAATATGGGGGAAGTTGGAACAAATAATACCTGGAGCCAATAAAGTACAAACAATGAAGGAGCACAACTGTGTTATACTTAAAGAGAAAGAGAATTGAAAGATAAAAAAAGAAGTACACCAGGCAGTGCGCCTTTGGGAGAAAAGATACCAGGCAAGAGAGTACACAAGGTCATGCATCTAGAGTATGTAAAAGGAAAAGACATTGTGAAAAGGTACGTGGCAGGAAAGTATACCAGGAGACAATCTTTAAGAAGTTGCTGCATAGAAGAGACACTTTTGTTATCCTTTAAAACACCATTGCTGGAAAAAGACACTTTTCATCATCTTTAAGAAAGTGTTACATGAAAATGACATTTCTACTAATCTTAAAGAATTATTCTTTGAACAGAACATTTTCAATATTCTACCTGAGACAGTTCAGGATAAGAGAAACATCCCCTCTATACAAGGATTGTTTTATTGGATTTACATACTTCATTTTTGCACACTTTTTGCTGAATCTAAAGCAGCGACATTTACTTTGCACCTTTTTTTGTTCATTTATAGTAAACGGGTCAGATAAGTTTTGGACACAAGGACAGTTTGGCAAATTTTTATGATGAGACACAGACTGATCTTTAGTTTTGATTTCCTAGGCAGGGGAACTCTCTTTAGGATAGAGACAGAAAGGCATTTATCCAAATCTTTTTATTTTAATAAAATGCCTAATGTTGAAAACATTACAACTTTGTGTCAGCCTCTAATTTCTGACCCCTCACACATTGCATGAGGCAGTGCATGAGAGGCCGCTACACTCCCGGCTGGGGCCTGTGAACGAAAAGCACACAGAAAGGCTTGCAGGCACGAGAAAGCAAAGAGGGTCATGGAGAGACAGGGAGCCACTAGGTGCTCATGGAGGTCAGACCGCTTGCAGAGGCCGTGCTCTTCAGTCTAGAACGAGATGGGAAGCTGGTGTGACACCACGGAGCCACGCAGGACGCAGTGGCTTAGCACACAATTTGGGGGCTCCCCTGCAAGCCTTGCTAAGGGGGCCCCCCATGCTCTGCAACAAATCACGGGTTGCACCACATGCTGGGCTGGCTTAGATGACCACTTCAACTGACAATATCATCTCCTCTGCCCAGAATTACCTCCACGCCTCTCTTCCTCGCCCAGTACTTACCCATGAACCATCTTGCCTCATATGTAGGTATTGGGATGAGGAAGAGTGGGATACAGAGTAATGAAGATTACAGGTAAATAAGTCAGGCATTACATCCACGTCCCTCTACCTCATCCCAGTACTTGCATATGAGGCAATGTGTGTCATACACAAGTACTGGGACAAGGAAGAGTAGGTCTAGGAGTAATGAATATTACCAATAAGTAACCCAGGCATTAACCAGGCATTAACCACACACACACACCATTACCTCCATGTCCCCCTTCTTTGTCCCAGTACTTATCTATAAGGCACCTTGACTCATAGGTAAGTACTGGGACAAGGAAGAGTGGGATTAGGAGTAATGAAGACTACAGGTAACTAAACAAGGCATTACATCCACAATCCTCTGCCTTGTTCCAGTACTTGTGTATGAGGCAACTTGCCTCATACACAAGTACTCTGACGAGGAAGAGTCGACTAGGAGTAATGAAGATTACCAGTAACCAATCAGAGAATTCACCATACACTCACACACCCACACCCAATAACTCATACATTTACATATGCATCCTTTCACCATACACTCACACACGCACACACCCATACAACCACCCATACATCATACACTCACTCACTCATTCCTATATAAACACTTACATGCATGTACACACATTTACACAAAATACATTTTCTTACCTTTGAGTACGTTGATCCAGGACAGGGAACAAGGTCTCCAGTGTAGCAGGAATGTTTGTTCCTGTCATGGACCTGCAGGCCTCCATGTCACAGTGTGTGGGGGACCCCCATGACTTCAAAAAGAAATCTTTTATTTTTTAAATCACTCTGCCTTCGTAAAGAAATTGTTATCATAAAGGAAATAATGTGTTTATGAAGGCAAAGGAACTTCAAAAGGAAAATATTTCTTTTGGAAGTCACAGGACTCCCCCAACCTGTGGCATGGAGGCCTCCAACCTGGAAGCCTCCATGTCATGGGAGGGGGGGGGCAATGACTTAAAAAATACATCATTTATTTTTCTGCCTTCATACATGAATTATTTCCATTACAGGACTGCACTGGAAATCATTTCTTTATGGAGTCAGAGTGACTTCAAAAAGAAACTGTGAGGCGCTTCCCCTGCCATGACATATAGCAGCGGGGCCCCGCGCAATGGGGGCTGCAGGGGCCTCCGCTATGCATTGGCAGGATGCTAGAGGAGCATCTGCACTCAACAGAGTGGAAAGCGGGTGAAGGAGCAGTCCCACACAACCACAATCACGATCGTAAACGATGGAGAAGATCAGCAAGTCTGCCCAAAGCAGCGAGGGACCTGGGGCATTCCAACAAGCGAGACAAGACCAGTTATTTGAAAAATATAAGATTGCTGATGTAGAAAATGCCCAAAGGCCCTTTGATTGTCACAAAGATGAAATACAAAGTTCATACCCAATAATAAGAATGTTTGAATGTAGAAAAGACAAAGAAGAATGTTTGAATGCAGACAAGACAAAGTGCAAAAGCAAACCCCAATCCAATACAGATGCATGAGATGCCAGTGTGGAGGAGAAGTTTGAACAATTGCTAACAAAGATAGATATACCAAGTATTCACAGTATATGTTATTCTGATAAACTCAAAGCACTGAGAAACGCATAAGAAGTCCTGGCAGGCGAGTATACCAGGCAGCTGAAGTTGTTTAGCGATTCCCGGCACCAGGTGTTTTGAAAACATATAAAAGAGGTCCTGGCAGGCGAGTACACAAGACAATTGAGAATGAACACAATTTCCTAGCTGGGGTGTATACCAGGCAATCTACAAAGTTACAAGAAGTCTACAGAAAGACTGCTACAGAACTTAATTGCTTAAACCAGAACCTTCTGCGCTCAGCGAAGGTCCAAATGAACTGTGATTTAAAGAGACACTTTTTGCCATCCTGTTTAAAGAATCCAGGGGAAGACAACTGCCCTCTGGATCCAAGGGTCTTTTTCTTGGAGAACATTTTTCCTGGGAGTTATTCTGATACTTTTTTGATTTTTTAACACTTTTGCGAACTTCAAGACAAAGACATTTCTTTGGTCCTTTTGTTGTTCTGTTTGTAGTGTGAGGGCCTGGATAGGACATTTTGGACACTAGGATGACTTATCATTTACTGACAATGCTGATACAGACAGATCCTTACTTTGGCTTTCAAAGTAGGGAGATTCTTCTTTAGAATAGGGCTAGAAAAACATTCGCCCAACCCATTTTTCCTTTCATAAACATCTTTGGTTAAAATTATGAATACTTTGTGTCCACCTCTCATTTCTGATCTCTCACATTAATCATCTAGGGATGTGTTTGACTGCATATAATATTGGGGGTATTTTTAGAAATAAATACTCCAATCGCTTCATGGATGACGAATTCATGATTGTTTGTATAAATCCCCATACCCTTTAATTTATTCTAATAATTTATTCTAATCTCTGTGAGAAAACTGAGGGTATTCTCACTCCTAGATCACTTGGATCCTCTGTGCAGGTGGCCAGGGAAAGGCCATTGCTCTTGGATCCTGACCCTGAGGGTGGAGAAGCAAGGGAGGATCACCTGTGTGGAGGGTCTTTGGAGACTGGAAGTGGGGTGCCCTTGGGCGAGACATGGTATCCCCCTTTTCCCATTAGTAACTAACCCAACCCTTTTCCCATTTTCCTATGTTGTTATAAGCCAGTTCCCCTCATTTCTCCCCATTTAACACTTAACAGTACTGGGACGAAGAAGAGGCAACTAAGAGCAATGAAGACCACACTCTTTCACCACTTTGGTACTGGGACGAGGAAGATGCCTGTTCAGAGCTGTAAAGATCAGGCATGTCCCGTTGATTGTGGTCAGGCATGGCTGACTAGACATCCATACCTGCATCCTGTCAAGAGGCTGCAGGTGTATAAAAGGAAGCCAGCCCTGCAGCAATTGAGAAAACAGGGAAACCTGTGTATGGAGGAAAGACAGGAACAGCAGCAGGAAGGTCGGTGTAAGCGTGGCATGGGAGCTGGTGTTCCGTTGAGCCAACCGAACGTTAAGAAGGGAGCCGTGCGGAGTGTCTGTCCCTTGTATGAGTTCTCAAGATGCTTGTTTCCCTGTGTTGGGATGTTGACACAGGGGTGCCTGAGGGGCAGGAGTTGGACCCTTGATGTGAGGAGAAAAAGGCTGTACGATCCTGGCTGCTGTGGAGTCCTTGAACGCAGCCAGTGAGTTTCAATCCATTAAGAAACCTGTTGTACGAGCATGTAAACTTGGCCATTCAAGAAATACTTAGTATCAGAGTGGTTGCGTGTTTGAGGAAACATATTATCGAAGGTCTCCGATTCAATCCATTGTTTAATGCTGAATGACGGGGAATACTTTTTATCAGAGTGGTTGCGTGTGAGAGAAGAAATGTTTTCAAAAGTCTCCAACAGAAGCACATTTCAACCAATTGAAGGAAAGCCCTGACAAGTGCGACACATACCAATTGAACACCTAATTGAATACAAAGCATGTTTTTCAAATACTGAACTGCATGACAATTCTAAACAAATGCAATCGTACCAATTACCAGTTGAATATCTAATTGAATACAAACCAGGTTTCTTGAATACCGAACTGAGTGAAAACATTAACAAGTGCATCCGGAGCCTATTAAATACTGAATTGAGTATAATACATGTTTTATTGACCACCAAACAGAGTGAAAATTTAACAAAAGAGCAGAATTGTTACAATTTGAATACAGAAGCAAAACAAAACTTCAAATCTGAATAAGACCATTGTGATGCTGTATATTAAAACACATGATACTTTACATCAAAGTGAAACCAATAGGTGATGTTTTCTAAAGTGAATGGCACTTCAAATCTAAGTAAAGCTTTGAATTATTTTTACACAGATATAATATATGCATGGAAAATCTGCCATAAAAAAGGCACCAAAATTGCCAAAATATTTGGGAAAGACAAAATATTTCTTTGGTGCTGTTGAAATTAAGTCTTTGGGAAGGGAACCCTGAGAGTTGAGACATGTATTCACTTGAGACTGGAGTCTCTGGGTTTCTTTGGGTTTCTCTGGGTTTCTTTGGGTTTGGAACTATATTACTTGGAACTTGGGGAAGGGAGTGTTGATTAAAACAATATCATCCTGGACTCAAGAGAGGTAACCTTGAAACGTTTTCTGGAACTGTTCTATACTTGGGGAAGGGAGCTGAAAGGAAGCTGTGAGCCAAAAGAGGATTAGAACGTTATACTGGACACTGTTTTGTTCGGTTGCTGACATCCCTACACATTGGGCCTCATTAAGAGTTTGCCGGTCCGGATACAACGGTACCGGTAAGCTTACCGGTACCGTTGTATCTGGCCCGGCAATCTCCGAGTTGTGCTCGCAGGTGCCTTTCACTGACCTGGCAGAATGAAAGGCACCCGCGAGCACAGCATTTCAGATGCACAGTGCATCCGGCTTCCCTATTCCCATTGAGCCCTATAGGGTTCAAAGGGAATGGGGAAGAATTTTTTACGGTGCCCAGGAATGGGCAAATACCGGGTCCGGCAAGGCCGTAATGACCCGGTAATTGCCCATTTCTGAGCGCCGGAAAAAATGCAACTCAGGCAGCAGCCATGCCTGTTTTACAGGCACGGCTACCGCCAGGGTTGTAATGAGGCCCATTGTATAGATAAACTGTGAGGGCAAGCACCAATTTTGGACACAGAAAGATTTTTCAGTTGAACTCTTTGACTCTCCTTTGTTTAAGTTAGGTTGGGAAATCCCATCTTAGCTTAGGGCAAGTCAGGCATTCATCCATCCTGACATATAAGCAAAATAAAGGTTTTGTTTGAACTTGAAGTCTGTTGTCTGTGTCGTACTTTATGCCTTCACATTTCTTGTTGCTCAGAGTAGCTTAAACAGTGAGTTTGTGTTGTAACTACTAGGCCAGCCTGCGCAAAATTATCCATGATAGAATCAGTCAGTGGAACGTTATTAAAAAAATCTGCTACTGGCGCAGGTGGACATTTGGCTGCACTAAATGTAATCAACAAAGCTATGTTGGCTGTAATGTTGTCATATAAGGAAGACGTTAGACAGTAACAGTATGTCTAAACAGACTTTATCAATGACCTACAAATTATAAATAGGATTGCTTTTTTGTTTTCCTAGCTTTCTGATTACTTTCTGATGACTTGGCAATCACTCTCGGGCTCTCTCTGTCTCACTCCTTTTCTTACTGTCACTTCTGTATCTATTGCAGTGTTTTGATCTTCAACTATCTTAGACTTGGGAATAGGTATCAGCCACATGTGCGTTGGTTGTTAAATGAGGTAAGCACATCCCCAGTGCTCGGTGCCTCTGTGGGCTCTGCTGTGTTTTACAACACTACATGCACTGTTGCCATGTATTAATGTAGCTGCTACTATATGTGATGAATCCGATGGACTCATCAATGTTTTTCCGGCGGTGACCCCCTCCCATGTGGCCAGGGAATGGCAGTCTGACCCTCTGGGCGAATATATGAGGGAGGATCTCATGGGTGGACAAGGGTCTTTCCTTGGAGAATATTTTTGTTGGAGTCATCCTTACATTCGTGGTTGTGAACATGTTTTGCTAATATAAAGTCAAAGACATTTCCTTGCACCCTTTGTTGTTTTGTTTCTAGTGAGAGGGTCAGTTTAGGGCATTTTTCAACACAAGGACGACTTTTAAGTTACTTACTACTTGACACAGAAAGATCTTTTGTTTTCTTTGTAGGGAAGTTCCTCTATAAAATTGGGCTGGAGTTGCGTTTTCCAAACCCACTTTTGTTTAATCAAATGTCTGACTATGAGAATACCATATCTTTGTGTCCGGATCTCATTTCTAACCCCTGTGAGACAGGCATGGTATCAAGAGAGACACAGACTCAAAGACATGTTTTCAAAACCTTTATTCCTAAGAGATTCTCTATTGGTGTAATGCCTAACTGACCCTAGCACTAAAGGGAGGGTTCCCTTAACTGATGTTTCCAAGGGCCGTCGAAGTCTAGAAATCCAAAATAAAAATTTGTCTGTGTCTAAACCTATGCTTGCCCTCACTCTTTGACAAAAAATGTGTTATTCTTTCAAAAGCAAAGGGTGGTGGTTCAACAAAAAAAGGAAACCAGGATTGGTTTCATGTGGTCTTCTCACCAATGGTAGGTTGGACAGCTTCAAAAGGATGAGTTCAATCAAATGGAACTATTCATAGGACCTTCTCCATAGTCCAAACAACGTCAATCTCTTTAATGCCTAGGGGTTCCCTTCCCCAAGCTTCTGTTCTTTCAGTAACACAAAATAGACAGTATTAGGCCCCTCTTAAACTTAAAAGAAAACACAAGTTCAGTTTTTCAGTATGCACCTTGTTTTTCATATACAGTTCTTTCAAAGTGTTAGCATCAGAGACTTTTGAAAACGCCAGGTTATTTTCTCCTCCTAAGCATGACCACTCCGGGCCTTGACCCCTTTCTTTGATTTTATTGCTCTTGACTTTTTCCCTCAGGGGCTTTCTGCGCCCCTCTTGTTCCCCTCTGTTTTTTTGGCTTTCCTTCTTGTGCCTACTGGCCCCTTTCTTTACTTTGTCTGCACACCACTGGCCCCTTTCTTTCCTTTGTCTGCACACTTGCATTCTCCTCTTCATGCCCACTGGCACTGTTCTTTCCTTCACTTGCACACTTGCGCTTTCTTTACCTCTTCATGCCCACTGGCACCTTCCTCCTTGCTTTCCTGTGCACACTTGCACTTTCTTGACCTCTTTGTGCCCAGTGGCACCTTCCTCCTTGCTTTGCTGTGCACACTTGCACTTCCTTTACCCCTTCGTGTCCACTGGAACCTTCCTTCTTGCTTCCTGTGTACACTTGCACTTTCTTTACCTCTACGTGCCTATTGGCACTTTTTTCCACTCTGCTGGGTAGCTTGCACCCTTCTCTCTCTTTTCGGGTTGCTCGGCCTTCTTTAAAATAGTCCTTTTCCTTTGTGTCCCTTGCGCGCACAGCTTTCCAAATTTCTCTCACTTTCTATCATTCTTGGTACTCTTCTCTCAATCTGCTTTCCTTACTAGTTTACTTTTCATTCCTCTTTTCCGCTCTGTGCCACTTCATACATGTTCATCTGCCTGCTCTGCTTCAGTCAATCGCATGCTCCAGAGCCTCTCTCTGTCTCTTTCTCTCTTCATGAGACTCACCCGGGCAGCAGCGCAGTGACAAGCGGTCCCTCCTGGTTGTGCAGGCCTGTGGTCAGGGTCTCACCACCTGTCCCTCAGACATCCTTGGGGCCAGCACAGTTCCCAAGGGAACAAGCAATGTTTTACCTGCCAACAGCAGTCTGCAAGATGCTTTGCTCCGGCTCTCTGGAGACACGGCTCCTTAGCCACCCTGCAGCCCCTCAGAAACACCGGAGTAGTGTCTCGGCACTCGGTTCTCCTCTGAGCCGTCGATCCTGCTGCACACTGCTCCGTGGCCTCTCTGATCCAAACAACTACCCCAGCTTGCTCATTCAGATGTTCAACCAAACCTTTTATAGCTGGAAAAGCAAGTGAAATCAGGTGTATGTGATAATTAGGGAATGCCTGACTATCAATGGAACAACTTAAGTTCTTTCTACGACCGTTTTCCCTTACATTCCCCATGTTATTCCTATGGGAAATCTTCCCTTTTCCCGGCTGCCTCTTCCTCATCCCAGTATTTATTAGAAATGGGGAGGGGGAGAGGAAATGGGATTGAAAATGATGTTTACGGGTGGAATAATTATAGGATGACTGACAGAGGAAAGAGGGGAATCTCCTGGCTCTGTTTTTACACCGCTGGGGTGATTCTCCTTTTGCTAAATTGTTTCCTACTCCTTGTCCTCTGCCATAAATGTACTGATCTTGACGGCCTCCCCTTGGGTCTAAAATGTGGGCAGATAAATAGGTGTAAGGTTTAAAGTCATAGGGGGTCATTACAAGGTTGGAGGTAACCATGGCGCTATTAGCGCCATGGCTGCCTCCAAATCCTTACCTACTCTGCCCTGGTGAATGGAGCTACTACCACCCCATTCCAAGGTTGGCGGGCGGTAATTCCCCATTCACCAGGGCTCTTCCCCATTCCCATTTGAGCCCCCATTGGGCTCAATGGGAATGGGGAAGGCGCTAATAACGGTACCGCAAATTGCGGTACCGTTATTAGCTCCAAAGTCCCTTTGCGGGTCCCGTCCTTAAGCCTGGTAAAACCAGTCGTTAAGGGAGGACCCGCATAGGGAACTCGTAGTAGGGCTGTAAGGGATTACCGGCACTGGTTCCCTTACCGGTGCCGGTAATCCCTTACCGCCAACCTCGTAATGAAGCCCATACTGTTGTTTCCTCTGACCCACCTTCCTGCCTACTTTTGATCTAATAGAGTATTCCCTCCTATCTCTTGGATAGGGGACAATGGGGCCTGCATATCCCACAAAGGCTTCAGGGACTTCTTCTTCCTTGCCAATTATCCTGTTGGGATACCGCATCTCACCTGGAGTATTTCCATGATCACAAACCTGGACTCCCTTACCCAGTTGATCGTCCCTCGCTCGTCCACCCCCAGGGTTGGGATCCGAAAGTGATGGCCGCCCCTGACCACCTGAATAGAGGATTCTCGGGGTCCACATGGGAGAATACCTCTAGGTTTCTCACACGACTCACATATTTTAGTGCTTTTTCATTCTCATAAAGCACCCTGGTTGCTCAGAGACACAGGTACAATGGGAGAGGACTGGTAAAGACCAAGTTCCTTGCATTCCTTTCCATCTTGACTCACTGGGCAATGTCTTAGTGCCTCTGCACTAGGGCAACACAGCATTAGAACCTCAATTCCTGAAATGTAGTTCTCTTAGATTTCTTTCATCTTATAAGTATGTAATTTGCTAACGTTACAGAGCATTAGAACCAGAATCCCCAGCATTCACGGATCAGTGTCCTGTTTAGGCTTGTCAATGCTTCCACCGCTGTGCTGGCAGACTGCTAGAATCACAACACACACTATTTAATGTCCAGGACTCCTTTTAGGCTTGTCAGCTGTTCCTCCACCATTGTTGCTATTGTTAGTATTACACCCAGAATACAATGCTCTTTGGTCACTTTAGACTTGTCAGTGTCTACTGGGCTATGGCTGTGGAATGTTAGAAACACAACATTCAGCATGCAATGTTCTTGGCTACCTTTAGACCTGTCAGCATTTCCTCTGCTGTGGTTGTGCACTGTAAGAAGTACATGTCCCAACAATTTTCTTGGCTTTCTTGATGCTTGATAGTGCTTCCCGTGCTCTGGACGCAGTGTGTTTGAACAACAGCCCACAAGATACCTTGGTCATTAGGTTTGTCAGTGTTTCCCACTCTGTGGTTGCAGAATCTTGGAATCACTATTCCCTCTATTGTATTAACTTTGCTGAAAACGTTGGGGGTGGGGGTGGGTATTGGAGGGGGACATGATATCTAAAGGAACGGGGCCCCTGCCAAATGAGGGTGAGAAAATGGTGTGTCACAAAAGTTGGGGGAAGGAAAAAATATATGGGCGGGTCCCTCTTTTTTAGGGGGCCTGACTCTCGAGGGTTAAGAAGTACAAAATGACAGGAGGGGTAGAGTCATAGGCTTCCCAGACCAAAGGCGTGACAGGGGGTCAACAGGGCCTTGCAAAAGAGCTATGTGACTAATAGCTCGGGAAGAAAGGAAAATCACTGTGGGATATACAAAATAGTAAAGATTTATTTTAACAGGAAGACGTATTTTCAGAGTTCACATGTGCCGTAGCACAACGCATATACATACACAAGTGCATTTGTAGTCTACACAATGGTGGGTTAGTACATAATAGTGACAGTTTATTTTCTGTATTGTTTAGAGATCACAATACATTTAACATTGTCGACACTTAGGTAGGTGTTTCTGGTTCGGTAATTGGCTGACAGGGAGCAGTGGCTGGTAGAAGTGGTGCAGCGGTGCAGGGTAGGTACCGAACTGTCTTCAGGATGTGAAGGTCATAGTCAAACTAGGTTACATGGGAAGGGGGCGTCGTCCTATAGTAAGAGAGGAGACTGCGTTAAAAATGGTGAACTAGGTAATGTCCATAAATGGTGGAACAAATTGCAAGGAACAGGACCTACCATGTAGACATTGGTGGACACCATGGCTGTGGTCTTGGTAATAAATAGCTGCTGGATATGCGGCTGGACGGACAATCTGCAGAAGTCAGAGGCCCAGGTCTAAGTAGAAAAAGTCAGTGGATGACTAATGAGGTAAGGGGACAATTGAAGGAGAGTCTAAAAAGGCTGTGACTTGTGCCAAGGCTACAAGGAGAAATAGGAGCACGGTGTTGGAACAGTGCTCTGGTGAGTGGTACGGCCAGGGATGGCTGCGCAAGCGATATATCAATGCACGTTGTGACAGGTATAGGGCTGCTTGAACCATCTGTGAGCAATTGGTAAACATAGGTTAACATGGGAGAAGTGCTGGCTGAGCGGACTAGTTAGTGCATAAACAGCTGGATAAAAAAAAAAAAATGAGCGAGTTCTAAAAAGTGCCCGATTAAGGACAAAAGAGACTTGTGTGCAGTGTGCGGCCATGGCTTCAGCTGGGAAAGATGGTGGTTGAGATATCCCAGTGAATAATCGGGGCAGCGAAGGATGTGCAAAGAAGGCTGTGGGAGCCGTCTGTGAAGAGTACCATTTACAGAAAAAATACAATTTACAGAAAAAAGTGGCGTGAATTGGCCGAGATCTCGTTATTGCAAGTAAAGGAAGGGAGCTGTATCAAGTCAGCGGTCTTACCTATGCTGGCGAGGAGCTGTGTCACTGTAGTCAGCTGCACATGTATGACTGAGGCTCTCGATCTAAATAGCAACAAGGCCGTGGTTGCTTGCAGGGACTGCGCATGCGTCTAGGAGTAGTGTGTTAGAAGGACGGAGGCGCGGTGGAGTCACGCGCCTGAGTCCTGTCATATGATGTTGCAGGGGAAGTAAACAAGGTGTGTTACTTCGCGCATGCGTGATGGTGTAGTGGTTAGTCCAAGTGTACATGGAGAAAGACACCAATATAATAATGCATAGTTGTTGACAAGCATATAAAATACATCAAAACTGGGTCAATACTACAGACTGCAATATCTATGACTTTCACGGCCTGAAGACAGTTCGGTACCTACCCTGCAGCGCTGAACCACTTCTCCCAGCCACTGCTCCCTGTCAACCAATTACTGAACTAGAAACACCAACCTAAGTGTCGACAATGTTAAATGTATTGTGATCTCTAAACAATACAGAAAATAAACTGTCACTACTATGTACTAACCCACCATTGTGCCGACTACAAATGCACTTGTGTATGTATATGCGTTGTGCTACGGCACATGTAAACTCTGAAAATACATCTTCCTGTTAAAATAAATCTTTACTGTTTTGTATATCCCACACTGATTTTCCTTTCTTCCCGAGCTATTAGTCACATAGCTCGTTTGCAAGGCCCTGTTGACCCCCTGTCACGCCTTTGGTCTGGGAAGCCTATGACTCTACCCCTCCTGTAATTTTGTACTTCTTAACCCTCGAGAGTCAGGCCCCTTAAAAAAGAGGGTCCCGCCCATATATTTTTTCCTTCCCTTTGGACAACCCTTTGGTTGTTGGGCATCATTTATTTGATAAATACTAGATGGAGAATGTCAACATTGTCAGCTTCTCCAACGATCTGTATAAAAAACTTTTAGACACCCCATCGCTACTTGGTGTAACCACAGCACCAGCAGCACCGGTGAAAGATCCGGCACTAAATGATTTGGATGTTCTACTACAAAAAAAGAAGAAACTTACCCGCACAGAATCACATGGTCAACTTATGTTAGAGTACCTGAAAGCTGGCGTAATCCCCGAAGGTTTACAAGTGAAGAATATACCTCGGGTCTTCCTTGACAACCCCAGATTTATGACGAAATTTATCGGTGTTGGAAACAAATGTTCCTGAGATTGGGTCATTCTAGTAATTGAGTCAGCCGAGGAGGAAACTAAGAAACAAAAAGAACTCAAAACCCTCGAAGACAAAATCAAAACCGATTCTGTAATACCAGAGATAAAGACACATCTGGTCAAAATCAATGAGGAAATAAAGAAATTTCACAAATTCACAATCGACATAAAACTGTGGAAACTGCAAAACGACATAAAAAACTACAAGGAGGAAAAAACGTATCCATACTTGGTCCCCGGTTTCTATAACCAGTTGAATTCACAAGCTTCCAGCAATAGACAAAATCCACGGAGACAACAGAAGAAAACATTTGTAACTTTTTCGAATAGCTCTAACAGTAGCGACTCTGATCCGACCACTGGTGGGCAAGGCAACCCCCAACAAGCCTCAAGTTTTCAAGGGAGAGGACAACGGGGCAGACCTCGCTATCAAGGCAACACCCCATGCACACACGGAACTGGATCCCACGCGTACAACAAACATGGTGATCCCCATCTTTAATCTCAGTGAAGTGATGACATCCTGTCCTCAAATGAAATTGATGTCCTCAGTAAAGGTTTAAGTTTTATTCCGAGTACCAACGCTGACAAGTTCAACACAGAGGTCGAGTTACGTAAATTCTTCTGCATTATCCGCTTACACTATTTTTTCAGAGATAGCCCAGAAAAAGAACCACCGAAGTCAACAGGCCTAAAACCTCCATCGACTTTTACTCCTCTTTCCTCTATGATATGTCCAGAAATCCTATCCTTTGAGAATCGCATTCTCCTTGAAATGCGCAACATTTTCAAAAAACAAACCCACTTCAAAAATAACATTTCATCACAACAAAGGTTGGCTCTTAAATCACTAGAAAGCAACAAACATTTTCTGATTAAACCAGCAGATAAGGGCGGGGGCATCGTGCTATGGAGCAACACTCGATACGACACCGAAGTCACCAGGCAACTGTCTAATACTAAATTCTACCGCCCAATACCTGTGAACCCCACATCGCGGATCCTATCCGAAGTCACCAGTCTGATGTGCCACGCCTACGATGAAGGTTGGATAGATGGGGACGAGAAAGCTTTCCTGGTGAACAACCATTCCATTATCCCAGCTTTCGATCTGCTCCCTAAGATCCATAAAAATACAACAAATCCACCAGGAAGACCTATCATGGTTGGCATTGGATCAGTCCTTTAGCCTCTATCCATTTACATAGGTCACTTCCTAAGGCCCTTCATCTGCAAAATGCCTTCCTACATCCAAGACACCACAGCTATGATAAAAAAAACTGGACTCCATACAAGCCGGACAAGAAGACCTACTTGTGACCCTAGATGTAGAGTCATTATATACAAGCATCCCGCAAATGGAGTGTATACAAGTACTCAAAACCTACCTAGATGACAGAAGAACAATGGAACCCCCACCCCATTCCTTCTCGAGTGTACTCGACTAGCTTTAATGGAAAACTACTTCATCTTCAAACAAACCTTCTACCAGCAATGCCATGGGACTAGCATGGGGTAACATTCGCAGCAGATGTAGCGAATTTATTCATGGACGCCTTCGAAAAGAATTCTATCTACAATGAACACAACAACTTCAAAGACTCAATTGGTTGCTGGCTAAGATACATTGATGATGTGTTCATGATCTGGAAAGGGACGGAAGAAAATCTCCATGAGTTTCTGCGATGGTTGAACACAAAAAACAAGTGCATCAAGTTCACCATAGACTACAGCAAAAACCAGATACCGTTTCTTGACCTAGAAATATCCAAGAGTCAAAACAACTCTCTGAGTACACTCTATATTGCAAACCTACATCCAAAAACACCTTACTTGAATATTCCAGTTTCCCCCCTTCAGGCCTAAAGACCAACCTGCCCTACGGCCAATTCTTACCCATCAGACGGAATTGCTCTACACTAAGTGAATACGAATCAAAAAGCAAGGAACTCGCAACCCATTTAAAAGAACGAGGATACCCTAGCCACATCATTCGCCAAGCCAGAAAAAGAGTAAAACACACCAACCGAGATGTTTGCCTCAGTCCAACTACCAGAGACCAATCCAACAAAAAATGACCTGTGTGACGACTTTCACTCCCTTAAGTAATTCAATTAAAAAAGTGGTCCTCAAACACTGGGACAAGCTACACACTGACTGTTTCAAACCAGAAAAACCTAGATTTGCGTTCAAACACAGTTGCAACCTCAAAGACGACCTTGTGAATACATATACTGAAATTGATGCTCCCAGCAACACTCAAACCACATTATGGCATCTTCCGCCCGTAAAAGGACATTTCAAATGCGGCAAATGTTCTGTCTGCAACCTGACGGCAAACCTTAAAACAATTGACCTAAAAGGGAACCTGTGGACCCTCAATTATTTCACCAATTGCAAGACAAAATGGTCCATCTACATCATCAAATGCCCCTGCAATCTGATCTACATAAGCAAATCCAAGAGAGAAATCAGACTACGCATCTGCGAACACCGGTCCTGTGTACGGAATCAAACAGAAGATAGATCGCTAGTGGCACATTTCAAGAAAATGAATCATACCCACAATGACATCTTTTGGGCAATACTGCAAACAGTGGGCAACCCCTTCCGCTGAGGCAACAGAGACCTTACCCTCCACCAACTTGAGCAAAAATGGATCTACCGCCTGGACTCTGTCAGACAAGGTCTAAACATTTCTATCGAATGGGACCTCTTTTTTAACAAATAAATACATGGGCAAACACGTAGCATACTTTTCTGCGACTCTGTCCAATATGTCCTTTGTATCTAACTAATAATCATTTTTGGGACTGCTTCTTCTTACCCCTTCGTGTCTCTAAATCCAGTTACCCTGTGAGCTCTCAAACAGTCACCTCCCACATGTGCGTGGACTCCCTTATACAGCAAGAGCAGTATGTCCTATTAATTTATGTTATTTGCTAAACATAAAGTGGGGTCTCAAACTGGGTCAATACTACAGACTGCAATATCTGTAAACACTGTTTTTCCATTAACTCCACATGTAATGCTGATAACCTGGGTGTGTTTTAAGACCATAGAGCCACCGTGAAATTCTGGACATGAAAAACAATACATGTCCTGTATTCTGCTCATCGCACTGGTTACAATGTCATTTTAATAACCACATACAGTGCTACCACACTGCTCATGCCATACGGTTAAAATCAGCTATACTGTTGTATTTTATATGCTTGTCAACAACTATGCAATATTGTATTGGTGTCTTTCTCCATGTACACTTGGACTAACCACTACACCATCATGCATGCGCGAAGTAACACACCTTGTTTACTTCCCCTGCAACTTCACATGACAGGACTCAGGCGCGTGACTCCACCGTGCCCCCGCCCTTCTAACACACTACTCCTAGACGCATGCGCAGTCCCTGCAAGCCACCACACCCTTGTTGCTATTTAGATCGAGAGCCTCAGTCACACATGCGCACCTGACTACAGTGACACAGCTCCTCGCCAGCATAGGTAAGACCGCTGACTTGATACAGCTCTCTTCCTTTACTTGCAATAACGAGATCTCGGCCAATTCACGCCACTTTTTTCTGTAAATTGCATTTTTTCTGTAAATGGTACGCTTCACAGTCAGCTCCCACAGCCTTCTTTGCACATCCTTCGCTGCCCCGATTATTCACTGGGATATCTCAACCACCATCTTTCCCAGCTGAAGCCATGTCCGCACACGGCACACAAGTCTCTTTTGTCCTTAATCGGGCACTTTTGAGAACTCGCTCATTTTTTTAAAAAAAATTCTCGGGCTGTTTATGCACTAACTAGTCCGCTCAGCCAGCACTTCTCCCATGTTAACCTATGTTCACCAATTGCTCACATATGGTTCAAGCAGCCCTATACCTGTCACAACGTGCATTGATATATCGCTTGCGCAGCCATCCCTGGCCGTACCACTCACCAGAGCACTGTTCCAACACCCGTGCTCCTATTTCTCTTTGTAGCCTTGGCACAAGTCACAGCCTTTTTAGACTCTCCTTCAATTTTCCCCTTACCTCATTAGTCATCCACTGACTTTTTCTACTTAGACCTGGGCCTCTGACTTCTGCAGATTGTCCGACCAGTCGCATATCCAGCAGCTGTTTATTACCAAGACCACAGCCATGGCGTCCACCAATGTCTACATGGTAGGTCCTGTTTCTTGCAATTTTTTTCCACCATTTATGGACATTACCTAGTTCACGGTTTTCAACGCAGTCTCCTCTCTTACTATAGGATGACGCCCTTCCCATGTAACCTAGTTCGACTATGACCTTCACGTCCTGAAGACAGTTCGGTACCTACCCTGCAGCGCTGCACCACTTCTACCAGCCACTGCTCCCTGTCAACCAATTACCAAACCAGAAACACCTACCTAAGTGTCGACGATGTTAAATGTATTGTGATCTCTAAACAATACAGAAAATAAACTGTCACTACTATGTACTAACCCACCATTGTGCAGACTACAAATGCACTTGTGTATGTATATGCGTTGTGCTAAGGCACATGTAAACTCTGAAAATACGCCTTCCTGTAAAAAATAAATCTTTACTGTTTTGTATATCCCACAGTGATTTTCCTTTCTTCCCGAGCTATTAGTCACATAGCTCTTTTGCAAGGCCCTGTTGACCCCCTGTCACGCCTTTGGTCTGGGAAGCCTATGACTCTACCCGTCCTGTAATTTTGTACAAAAGTTGGGGGGACAAACACCATTGTCCCCCCCTAAAATGACATCCATGATTCCCAGCATGATAAGTGATTGGTTTTCCAGATGTTTGGCAGTGCTTACCGCTTTATGTCTACTTTTCTGATCTTTTGAGGAATCATGTTGTTCACATTTATCTATAAACCTCCTCCCTTTGCTACCAACTCATTCAAAGACATATGGGTATTGTCCTCTTGATCGAATACTCAAATAACCTGAGGTATATGTGAGTTATGAGCTACATTCTGCAGTGTCATTGTCAAAGGGTCTTTCTCATCTCATTCTGAATGTGCGGGGATGTAAATACTATTGTGGGATCCAAAGAACCGTTGTTATCTGTGCATGGTATAACGTTGCATGCTAGCAACATCTTTTTTGCAGCTGAATCTTGCTAAATCATTGCCTTCTGTAAGGGTGCCAAAGTATGACGCGGACACAGGAGTGACATAGTTGTCAGTATAAACTTTAATTAAAATGGAATTAAGTAAAAACCCCACCTGTCCCTATGACTAAGGGGTTGCCCTAGCTCAACAAAAAAGACTAAGGACTCTGTCAGGATGTCCAGTTGAAATCAAAATAGCCCACCGTTCTGTGTCAAAATGCCCATTTCCAACCCTCAAACTTGTAACTAAGAATAAAGGGCAAAGAGACTTCCTGGTCCAGAGGAATGACTCCTTTCTTTTGAACAATATCCAATTGTATGTGGGAAACTCGCCTGCAAGAATGGCTCCCTTCTCCAGGTTTCAGTTCTCCTCAAAAAGGCCAATATAAAGTTGAGGTTCAAAGTAAAAGTTCAAAGTTCCAACACAAACATCTCTAGGCAACACCAGGAGAATGACTCCCCATGTCACATATTTGCAATGCCAAGAGGTTTTTCCTCTCTTGGATCTCCACAAAGTTCATAGTATCAAGAGGATACCGCTCCTCTCTTGTCTTCTCAGGATTCTCACAAACAGCACCAAGCGGAATGACTATCTTCCCCTGGTTGCAACGTTCACAGTGCCAAGAGGACACTTTTCCTCTATTGGCTTCTTGGGGTTCTCGCAAACAGCACCATGTGGAATGACTCTCTTCCCCTGGTTGCAATGTTTACAGTGTCAAGAGGACACCTTTTTTCTGTTGGCTTCACAGGGTTCTCACAAACAGCACCAGGCGGGATTACAATACACAGTTCATCAGCTTGCTATCAACACCATCCTGCCTAGCGTACTCTCCAGCCAGCCGCTGGGTCATTCTTTCTTCCTCTAACTTGGTCAAGGGTATTATTTTCTCTTCCCCTTATTTGCTCTGCCTAGCACCGCAAACCTAGTTCGCCTTTACCCAGGTACTGTGCCTTGGAAGACTGCTGCACAGTTAAGCTGCCATGCCCTGCTGTACCCTCCTGCCAAGGACTGCCTTAAATCCCAGACCCCTATACTTTCGCTCTTCACATATGGGCCCCAGGCTCCTTTTCAGTTGCTTCACAAATATGGGTCCCAGACCCTTGCACTTAACAATGTAGCAGACTTGGCTCAGCATCCTGCCAAGCACTTTGACTACGAAGACGACTGACAATGTGATCTTCATAAGGGTGAGAGTCCCAGACATATTTTTCTTGGTTTCTCTCTTGGCCTCTTGGAAAACTCTGTGTTTCCTTTGGCTTCCTTACTTCTCCTGTTTGGCTAGGTCAGGGTTCCCTACGACTCCCTTCTGCCCCTACCAACCGTCCTGTCACCCCTGTACCTTTACAGTCTCTCCCGGTAGGCGGTCAGACTTGGGGTCTTTCTGTCTCTGGCTTCTGCAGTCTTCTCCCCTTCTCTGGTGTGTTGCCACGGCTCCACAGCACTTGGCCCCTCACAGCGAGCGCATCTCCTCGTGACCGCAGTCCACTGGCTTTGCTGGCCTGGACTGCTGCTTCTCCTACTAGCTGGACGGACCTTCCAGATTCGACCACTTGGGAACACATCTGTAGACTCAGCAAGCCCATGTTCTACAGCCCCTTCTCTTCGCCAGCAGCTCGAGCATTCACTGTGGTTCCTCCAGGGAAGGCCAGACCCTTGGTTCCTCCAGTTAGGTAGCCTCCAGCCTCCCTCAGGTGATTGGCGGGGGTACCGGGTTCTCTGGGGAGGGTCATCCTTAATCCCATAAGGGGCTTCCTCTCCCATGCGATCCTCCTGCCGTGCACCACCCCCAGGGGGATGATTGTACTGTGGATGCAAGGCCTCCCCATAGGGGAGAAGGGGCTACATCCTCAGATTCGTCACACTTCCTTCCAAATTCCACTTTGACAATTAATACCCCAGTCATGTCCTTGATCAAATTCTTACTTTCTTTCCATTACAAAGAAAATATAACAGCTGACACATTTGTACATCCCCATTGTTTTTTAAAACAATGTAAATAATAGTCATTGTTAACAACATAAAATATGAATCTATAATCAGTACAAGGAAGACCTCCAGTGGCACATGTTGGTGCGCGTGCTAAGTGCTGTTTAAAAGGATTGAACCTCTGCAAACCAGGCACTCTGTCCTCTGAATTCCTTCTCAAAATGTGGACCCATGTGCTGGAGGGTTCTTCCATTTTAATAACGACTCCTACATCCACTCTCCCTCCAGTCATGTGAGAGCTGCCATCCCAGAGATAAACTCCAGTCAGGGATGGTACCTGGTCTCATGGGCAAGCTCGTAGTACTGGTTGCAATGTTTAAGCAAGTGTCATGTCACTTGTGTAGCTTGTCTGACATCTCATCTCCCAGTATACCAGCCTCCACTTTACTATAATCTTGCTCCTTCAAACTGAATAAGTCACTAACCACTTACCTATTCTTGTGGTACACAACATCCTTATATGCATTTTTGGAGAAATTAAACCTTTAACTGCATGTCTCTCATTTTAATAATTAGTCTCTGAACTCCAGTTTGATATTTCAATTTCCCTAGTGCCCAATACACTGTCAAAGTTGTTCTTTCACTTGCAGTGTATCACAATGTTGATGCACAACGGATTTACCTCCTCACTTTAAGGCCAAGAATCAGCAGGATTACCGCAGCAGAACTAATGCCTGAGGTAATTCTGCCAAAAACCTCGTTTAACACGGCCTTGCCACCACTCGTTATCCTCTGGTAAATCCATCGGACCGAGTGGTGATAACAGCAATCGATTTTGGCAGTAACTCGGCATATTTACTGAAGAATTTCTGCCCCATGTCTACTAAAAGTTTTACAATATTTATTACTTTGTATAAAGATTGCTTTAATTATTCTAACGCTTGAGAATGCTCCTCCCTAATAAAATTATTTCTGCCCCAAGCAATCGTACAAAGGCTTAACCAATTCAGCAAACATAGGAGTGAATGTGTGGCAAACCCTAAAATACCCATCATGGACTGTAATGACATTTGATTCATGAGAATTGGCAGTGCAATGTGTGTTATTAGCCCCGGAGGAAGGGAATTAGGCAGTCTCCAAGCCAATCAGGAAGCCAGACGGGGTCTTACCTCACAATAAAGCCCCCATTTCGAGCCTCCTTCAAAGCGGGTGGTCGCCACCTTCCCCGCCGGGACAGCAAGTGTGCCCCGCGCTTCCCCTTCCCTTCACCCCAATTTCCACACCCGTCAATCACTCCTGGACTCCTTATCCCTCACCAGATCACTGTTGTGGTAATGCTGCCATAGAAAGGGAAAAGGGACTAAGTGTAGTTCCATTCTCCCTTGTCCATGGTGGCCATCTTTATTCTGTACGTTTTTTCACTTTGTAAAAACTATTTGCATTCCGGTAAAACATGTTGGGATGCAAATAGCAATAAATCCCTCTGGGCGTGGACATTACTGGGTCTGGTAATGCCCCGGGGATAACGTTAAGGCCCGGGCAAAGCGAGGGCCTGTAACTTAGCCCCAGAGCGTTACCTGACCCGGTAATGCTCACGCCTGTCAAGGATTATTGCTTAAACAGAAGTCTACCTTTATCAATGCGTTTGCCCTTTGCTGACAAACACATGCCAAAAATGTACTTTCTCTTTTTTCAATGAATGTGGGCTGGGTTCAATTTGAATCTCCCCTCCCTGTATTGTCATCAAAAACTTTTTCAAATGTTCATCATGTTCCTGTTCATTCTTGCTGCAAGTCACATTGTCATCTGCATATTGAACCACATTTTTGGCCCATTTTAGATCATCCAATGTTTTTTTCATTTTTCTGTAAAATACTGTGAGACTGTCTCTCAATGCCTGTGCCTCTCCAGAAAAATATCTGTGTTGTTCGGGCTGCAGGATCATTACCACTCCTTTGATATGTTACTGTGCTTTTGTACTGTGCCAAATCACCGCCATTAGTACCCGGCAAGGGTGCACTCAGAATGAAACAACCATTCCGATTGGCCCTCGACAAGGCATTACCCGGCCGGGAATCCCTCGGCCGGGATTCAACAGCCATTGTACCCGGCGGGGGGCGTGGCATCCCCTCAGCCAATGAGGAGGCTCGAAGCGGGGCCATCCCGGCTCCGAGCCTCCACACGGCTGAGAGGCTGCCTTCGCCCCCCGCCGGGGACTCAGGTAAGGCTTTTTTGTTTTGTTTTCCCTTTCCTCTTTCCTCCCTGCCCTCCCCACACCACTTACCTTCTGCCTCCTTTGTCCCCGACGGGGGACGATGGCAGCCTCCAGCCATGTGGAGGCTCCGATCGGGGCCATCCCCACTCCGCTCCTTTCTTCTGTTTCCAGCGCGTCCGCTCTTGATGGCCGCCATGGGGAAAAGGAAACAGACTCCGTTTTCCCTTTCCCGGCGGCCATTTTCTTTTTTTTTTTTCTGCCCCGAAACATTTTGGGCCAGAAAAAAATGCTTTTAGCGCCCCGGTCACGCAAATCTTGTGGCCTGGGGTACTAAAAGCAATATGACCCTCGCAGCGGGGGCATTACCGACTCAGGTAATGCCCCGGGGCCTTCGTTAAGGTAACTATAACTATGGGCTCCGGGGCATTACCTGAATCGGTAATGCCCCCGCCGCTCGGGTCATATTGCTTAATTATAGTTTCAAAGTACAGCATCCTTGCCCAAGGCATAATCTGGTCCTGCCCAGGTGCACAAGACCATAGTCTGCTGGGAAGAATAGCATGAGCAAGGGTGCGATAAGAGGGAGAGAACATGGGAAAGGAGTTTGCAGACATATGGAGATAGTTAGGCAGAGCTAAACCAGGCCTACGATAATCTTTAAAATCCTCTCAGGTCGAGTAACTTAGTTTACCTACACAACCAAAGATTAAGCAACTTGACCCTTGAACTTGATGGCATAATATTTTTATATTAAAAAATCAAGGTGACTCATGAAGAAACATTACCAGCAATGTTAATGTGCCTTTTCAATATTTTCCATCTCCTAACATGTTGAAATACAATTTTCTATAGACCACAGAGAGTACAAGATCCTCTGCATGTGAAGTACAACTGGGCACAGTTAATATGAGTGTTATAGCATATACAGGTAATAGGCTTAGGGCCTCATTGCGACCCAGGCGCTAATGGGTTAACAGCGCCGTTAATGTAGGGACCCGCAAAGGGACCTTGGTGCTAAGTACGGTGCCGCAATTTGCGGCACGGTACTTAGCGCCTTCCCCATTCCTATTGAGCCCTATGGGGCAAAAATGGGAATGGGGAAGGGCCATGGGAATAGGGTGGTAATTCCCCATTCCTCCATGGCGGACACCGGCATGGACCATGGTGCTAATAGCACCATGGTCCTCCGCCTGGGTCGTAATGAGGCCCTTAGAGTTTGTTTTAGCTTGTTGTTTCGAGTTAGGTTTACAATAAGTCTGAAGTTTAGTATTTGAGTTAAGGTTAGGATAAATTATTCAATATGCTATGGATCATGAGCTGAGGCCAGGGTGTGGTTAGAGTGTCAGTTAGTGTTTGGACTTAATTATTAGGAGCACTAAATGTTGCAGGATGTTGCCAGAAAGAATATGGTTGACTGCACACTGATGCAGAATTATATTATTTTTAGTGACAGTGGTGCATATGTTTATGTAAAGAGTCAATCCTTTGTACTCCACAATGCAGCTGCTCACTAATAATGTGTGTCTTGTCTCACAACAGCAGTGGCAGAGTCGTGCAGAAGGTGCTACAAGTCACTGACCACTGTTGACTCAATATACACTCATGATAAATGACATGGGCATAGGACATGGGAGGGGACAGGGGGATAAATCCCCCCCACTATTTTAAGTGGGGGGGATATAATGGCATTTACCCCCCCCCCAGAATATGTAAGTAGAATATGTAAGTGTTGTGCATGCAGGGTGTAAACATTTGCAGCGTGTAATTATACTTCTGCAGCAGGGATCAAGTCCTAAAAATTAAAGTGGGCGGACTTGTCAACAAATGCAATGAGATGTGATGTCACCAGAAATTAGCATATCAAGGGGAAATATGCACATTTCATTACATTTGCTTTGCATAACCAACCAAATTGCACAGGACGAATGCCATTTGCCTTTCATAAAAACAACACACACAAAGCCCATAGAGGATTTTTTCTTCTAATAGTGTTTTTGAAAACGTTGAAACATGTGCATGTTTTAAACTCCAAGAACCAATACAAATGTTTTCCCTGGGAATTGCAGTACTGAAATGAGACATTTTACCTTTAGTTGTTTGTTATTTTTCATCAGGTAATATAATGCATTGGTGACATGTCCGGCCTACAAACCTGACGACTGTGGTTCGATCCCCGTGGTCGGCTTTAATGCATAAATTCAATGAGGACATTCATGGTTTATCATTTTAACTGGGGGAACTGAGACCACCCTCTGAAAAAAATGGGGGGGCTACATCCCCCCACGTGTATCCTCGACCTGTTCTGCAGGCTGCAGGTTTGCAAGTACAATTTCTGCAGACTGCAGGTTTAAAGTACTTCTGCTCGCTGTGTGCCACGCGCCGGCCCATTTGGTAGATGCCCAGGCTGGGGAACAAACTGCACGTGCCCCTCCGCAGTGCACTGCTGCGCAGCCTCAGCCTGTGTTTGTCCAGAGGCCAGAGTGAAGTGGAGAAGCCAGGCTGCAACGCGTGCAGAGAACTCTGCAACAGCATTTGATTATCGAGGCAAGGGAGTGGTGAGTGGTAAACTAGAGAGAGACTTGACTCAAGCCAGAGCTAGCTGAGGTAAGTGACTGAGTAGTAGTGTCTGTGTGTGTGTGATGTTGTGTGACTGTCTGGACGAAGGGGAACAGCGTGTCTGAGTGTGTGATGTTGTGAGGGGGGGGCATCAGGTCCCCTTGGCCTTGGCCCCAGTCCTCCAGACAAATAGCGCCCTCAAAGGCAATGGCAGTGCACCCGGGCCAGGCCAAGAAACGGGCCTGGAATTGGAATGGATTGGAGATTAACAGGGTGCAAAACGTGTTGCTCAAGCCAAGCGACGCCCATGGCTTCTGCACTCTGAGTCTTTTTCCTGGTGTGGCACGCATAATGTCCCTCCCATACCGTGGAAGTCTCCCAGGGGGCATGTGGCCATATCACACCAGGGCCCCAGACACGCACACACGCCATGAGGTGGTGTCCTCTTCCGACAGTGCTCTGGGTCTCCTCGCCCTAAAGGACCCCACAGCTCCCTGGACCCCCTGCACCCTACCAACCCAACCATGCCCCTTCTTAAGTCACTCTTATCTTTCCAATAAGGAGGTCCCTCCTGCTGTGCACCTGGCAGACATGCTAGATAATTCTGCAGGGCCGGGCCCACATAGCATTCCACATCACATGAAGGGGTCCTCAAATGCTGGATACATCCCTTTGGGGTCCTCATACACGGCCCAAATAAGGTGCTGAAAATGGAAAAAGTGAGCATTGCCTGGGTTTGGGTCTTGGGGCGCTACTACATGGCACACTTTGCCTTAGTCCAGTTCTGCCTTACTCCTGTATTGCATACCATGTCCCCATCAAATGATGGGCCCTTCCTCCTACTGTCATACAAGGCGACTCGATGCGCCTGGGATTCAACAACTGAAATCACCTCTGATCCATGCCACAATTATCAATTGCCCTTCAAAATTGACGGTATTTATTTTTTATTTTTTTCCCTTTTTTTTATTTGCACAAATATTTAAATTACCGTGATGTGTTCACCAATGTGCATTGATGACACGTGTTATTGTTGCAATGCGATACTATGTTGTGGAAACTTCCCATGCAATTGGTTGTGTTTTTTGGTTACAATGCGATACTATGTTGTGGAAACTTCTCATGCAATTGGTTGTGTTTTTTTGTCGTCCTGCCCCATTTGGATTGCCTTTACATAATGATTTTTTTTTTAATGGATATTGGGTTGTGCCGTTATGCCAACCCCTCCCCTCCTCTCTTTATTTTCTATTTATAATCTCTTTTTGAACCATAATTGTCCAAACCTTTCAAATTATTATTTTATCCCTATAATGTATTGTATTGTTCAAATCCTATCAGCCTCAGATGAAGAGCAAGGACTGCTCGAAACACGTGTCAGGCTGTCTCAGAATACAATAAATCTGCAATTGTAGCAGTGTGTAGCATCCTTTTGTGTCGGCGCAACAAGACTCGAACCTTTCTTTTGTCTTGACATTACGATGGTATACCTGGGCAAGGTACCCACAAATCCCAGTCCACTGCAGCCCTCCGCCCACCTATTGTACGGTGCAAGCGCTTTGTTCTAATTTAGGTTTGCTTTGCCCATACCCTTCTACAGTAAATCTTTCCAAAAAGCATAAAGCTACCTTAAGGGATTTCTAACAAATAGTACCAATGAGAAAATGAAATCCCAGGCAATGCCGGGTATTTAAGCTAGTTTGCCATAATATAGAGTCCCCTTCACCCCCACCCTAAAAATACACATACACATGCACACACACACACACACACACACACTTACTCACTCCCCCGCCGTACAGATACAAAAACACTGACACCCATCCCATCCTACCCACCCCATCCCATCCCCACATCCTCCCCTCCACGTAGACATTCCCCCTAACAGACACGCACGCACACACTAACCTTCCTCAACCGCAACTTCCGTCTTCCTGCCCAGCTGCTCCTTTCCGTTCATGCACAGACTTGTGTACTGCAAGGGGCATGACACCTTGTTTTAGAAAGACTGCTCTGAGTGGTGTAAGAGCAGTCTTTCTAAAGCAACCTTTTTTAATTTCAGTAAAGTGAAAAAGATGTTTCACCTAGTATCAAATAGACATTCCAGGTATTTTAAGCCTACATAGCCACCAGGATTGCTTGAACACGGTCTCAAGCCTCTCACACACCCAACACTACTGGACCTTTATCTAATAATACTTCAAAACTACCTTGAAACCCAGTGCATATTTAAGACTAACAAATGCCCTTCTGTACCACCTCTCTCTAGAAGATAGTCCATACATAATGGATCACCACACAAAGCCATACTAATAGAAGCATTTACAGGTCTCGCAAAATCCACTCAACCACTACAGCATATTGAAGTACTTTTTAGAAAGATCGAGTACCATTTTTATGGTACTCAACCTGGTGGTCGAGTGTCACTTCTGAAATGCTTGTATGCACTATTTGCACTGTCCACAGCTGCCCTCCAGATAGATATGATATGATATGATATGGCATTCATAGCACGCCTATACACAAGTGTTTCAAGGCGCGACGAGGCAAGGGAAGGGAGGACAGTGGAAGACAGACAACGATCCTACTAGGCCAGGTGTCATTCAGATCGCGCAAGTGCGAACGTAGGGAGAAAGGGACGAGTGCCAGGGGAAGGGCAGTGCATGGGAAAGAAGAATAAATACGATAAATAAAACGGCCTGAAAGTGGCAAGTGCAAGGTAAGAGCAGACATAAGTGCTGGTAAGGGGATTGATGGGATACAGAACCAATTCCCAAAGGCAGGCGGTTGCCAGGGAGGCAGGGCAGGTGAGCAAACGGTGGGACCTGGCCCCAAGATCAGAAAGGGTGGCCAGGTAACCAGTGCAGAATCAGCAAGGGATTTTAGCAGGGGAGAGAGGCAGAGAAAGCAGAAGCAAAGAGGAAGGTTTTGAGGTGTTTCTGGAACTGGAGATGGTTCTCCTCAAGTTTCAGGGAGGCGGGAAGTCTGTTCCAGAGGGAGGCCCCAGCCGAGGAGAGAGATCGACCATCAACTCATTGCTTGGAGAAGCGGCTATCCCTGAGGGAGTTGGAAACAGATGGGCGAAGAGCCCGAGAAGGAAGGTATTTAGGGAGAGAGAGTTGAAGGTAATGCGGTCCCAGGCCCCAGAAGGCCTTGTGGATAATGCAGAGGGTTTTGAACTTAATCCTTGCAGCCACTGGGAGCCAGTGCAGAGATTTCAGTCCTGGGCTGGGGGTCAGGACTGAAGTGCTAGGAGCAGTGCACATGGTTAATTTCAATTACCTGCAAGTCAATCTGTTACAATCTACCATTCAAGCCTCTTGGTGAAGGTGGTCTAGGTGGGCCTGCTCGGCAGGGGGTGCATGTGGACTCTGTAGTAGCTCTGAGGTGGATGTGCACTGAGAACCAAGAAGTCTGTCTTCCTGGGAGCAAACCTGCTTCTGCTTTCTCTAAGAAGAGGTGACAGAGGACCCGTCATTGAGGCATGTAAGTAGTTAGCACAAAAAGCTATGCTTGTGGCCTAGAACTGAAGTAGTACCATAAAACCAGTCTGTATGTCAAAATACTTCACATCAGACCCCCTAGTATCCACCCTTCAACTTGCAGGATTACGTTTTTGTCTACATGATCCAGGCATGTCCCAGATTAATTACATTTTGCAAATGTGTGTTGTTACACCATTGATACATATTCAGAAAATGATTCTCTATTAATTTATGTCCATTCAGAATTCATAAGCTCATTCCCAAGACTGTGGAAGCACTGGTAACCCACGGTCTGGTGATGAGAAAGAGAAGCATTGCAAGAGGTTTGTAAAATGAACATATTGTCAGTAACAGAGTTGTTTAATGGCTCTGTGATGGTGGAGAATGGAGCTGGGAAGGCTGAAGACCTTAGGATGGGGCTTGAGACATGAGGGTGGATATGCCCATGGACGGGAGGCTCGATGGACACAGCCACCAGTGGCAGCCTTGGTGGCACCACCCATACCCTAACTGAGGCAGGGAGTGGCAATCTCAACTGCTTAGTCTCCAAGCTCCTCAGCTTCAGCAGAAGTACTAAGGACAAGCGATGTCAACAAGGACTTCACACATTTGTTTTTTTTTGTACATTCCTTACAGGACAGATCAGAAGTTAGGAGCTGGGGAGGAAAGACTGTTAAATTACAGCCTAGTCCCTGTGGTATTCCTGGCTGTTGTGCCCACAGTGCACCAAGCTCCTCTCCTGGGCTTAGGGCAGACATGGTACCCAATGTTGAGCCTCAAAATAGATACATAAATTGCTGCCTTTCAAGTATAGTTAGCAGGGAGACGACCGACTTCTGACTTGTACATATTCATGAATGGAACTGTTCATCATTTATCAGGGGCGTTGGAGACACATAAAATCTGGGGGGGGCAGGGGACACCTTGGGGACTTTGCTTTTGCGTATGAGGGAAATCCCCAAGGTGGACTTGAGGGAAGTGACGTCCGGAAGGTCTCCATCAAAGTGCACATTGTAAGCCCCAGAACTAATGTAATATTGAAAGGACTACATTGCCATGTTGTAGGTGCTGACTGGCAAAATTGGGTTCAATGTCATCTGGAAGTTCGTGGCCACTTTTAAATTAAATGATTGAAAGGCCCTTATGCGCCCCTGGCGGACCACCTTGTTTTTCTGGTTTTACCCACTTGTCCGTTAACTTGTACCAGCCTCAAGCCCTTGACATAGGTTGAACAATGTTCTGACTTACTCTGTGCCCTTCTTCCACCAGCCGCTCAAGCAGAACCCTTGGGCCCTTTCCATGAGTTTTGTCAATCATGAGGGGAGAAGCTCCCTGCTATTCTGTTTCATTATGTTGCCATCATTATGTTGCTATGTACATTTTGCTGCCTCAACTCCCATTAAAGGGGTGTTACAGGTCTGATGCTTTGTTTCTAATGTTCAGGTACAAGGGGGTCAGATGAATGTATGTTTTTAGTGATTTAGGAAGGCAGTAGGCTATTTTTTCAGGCAGGTTTGGTTACTATTAGGTGAGGTCAGGTCGCTAGGTGGGTATACAGAGTATCAAGGTGTGTTTTTTCCTCTAAAATTCCTCTACCTATCCAATTGTGTTATCCTAACCCTTTTCCCGGTTTCCCTACTTCCCCCTACCCATTCACAACCTCTCCCTAATCCCTCCTTCCTCCACTGGCTGCCACATGTTCACCTGTAATTTCTATCATCAGGAACCCGTGCCAACCACGGTGGGAGAGTCAAACATCCGGCCCCCGAGCTAAACAAATTGTGCACCCCTGCATTAAGGTTGGGGCCACTAATATGGAACTCCTTTTGGGGGATGCCTCGGATGGTGGCCACAGGTTTCCTCTTTAATCGTCAGAAGATGCTTCGATATTACATTCATAACACAGCTCCCAAAAGATGAGCAGTTAATTTACATAAGTGCTTAAAAATGTACAGTGCAGCCCCTAATTATGTAGAGATCTGGCCATTGCCATATATGTGAGACACGGCTGCCTCTTCAGAGTTTGCGCTTTGCTCGTTTGCTGGCATTGTTCGCCAACCACAGGGTACATTTGCTCTGCTTCCCTAAATCATTCATTTAGGAAAAGTAGCTTTCTTCCAACTAAGCTAGAGTTGTGCATTTACAATGGAATGGTAGGACAATCAAATTGCTCACCAACAAAACGCTGCCAATTATATAGTTCTGCGTTATAACATGACATGTAATTTTCTGAAAGTCAGCCGACAAGGCCCTAACATGGTAGCTTGAGCCCGCCACATGCACCTCCCGGCGACCAGGCCCTAACATGGAAGCTTGAGCCCCCCACATGCACCCCCTGCCGAGCAGGCCCTAACATGGAAGCTTGAGCCCCCCACATGCACTCCCTACTGACCAGGCCCTAACATGGAAGCTTCTGCCCCCCATATGCACCCCTGCCAACCAGACCCTAACATGGAAGCTTCAGCCCCCCACATGCACCCCCTTGCCGACCAGGCCCTAATATGGAAGCTTCAGCCCCTCACATGGACCCCCTGCCGACCAGGAACTAACATGGAAGCTTCATCCCCCCACATGCACCCCCCACCGACCAGGCCCTAACATGGAATCTTCAACCCGCCACATGCACCCCCCGCCGACCAGGCCCTAACATGGAAGCTTGAGCCCTGAACATGCACCCCCCGCGACCAGGTCTTAACATGGAAGCTTGAGCCCCACACATGCACCCCCCACTGAGCAGGCCCTAACATGGAAGCATGAGCCCCCCACATGCACCCCCCACCGACCAGGCCCTAACTTGGAAGCTTGAGCCCGCCACATGGACCCCTGACGACCAGGCCCTAACATGGAAGCTTCAGCCCCCCACATGCACCCCCATGCCAACCAGGCCATAACATGGAAGCTTCAGACCCCCACATGCACCCCCAGCCGACCAGGCCCTAACATGGAAGCTTCAGCCCCACACATGTACCCCCCGCCGACCAGGCCCTAACACGGGAGCTTGAGCCCCCTACATGCATTCCACGCCAACCAGGCGCTAACATGGAAGCTTCAGTCCCCCAAATGCACCCCCCGCCAACCAGGCCCTAACATGGAAGCTTCAGCCCCCACATGCACCCCCGCCGACCCGGCCCTAGCATGGATGCTTCAGCCCCCCACATGCACCCCTGTGCTCAGCATTGTCGCCCTTATGTGACTCTAGGAATGTACATGATAGGTTGTTGGGTGCAGGTGTTAAAGGAGACTGGGGGCAATAAATGTGTATCCTGAGATCTGGGTAGGCAATACACCTAGAGTTGTAGTGAATAATCGTTCCTCCTACACTAGGCCACATTTAAAGTATCACTCTGCAATTATGTTTCAGGCAGTGGTCGAAGTGGGCAGGAGCGGTTGCAAGCGGTGCTTCTCTACTTTTTTTTATTTCGTTTTACTGTTCCTATACTTTTATTTGAAAAAGAAACCGTTCTAGAATGGTTTCATTTTAAAATAATAGTGTAGGAAGAAGTTGAAACTTGCACTTTCAGTGCACTGCACTGAACGTTCCCTTAAACAGCTAGCGCATGTGTCTGGGGGTTTGTATTATGTGTGGGAAGGGGTGTGGTGATGGGGGTTGGGGGGCGGGGGCAGGCCAGTAGGGAACATAGTTCCACTACTTCTTTACATACACTTCGACCACTGGTTTCAGGTTACTTCTGACACACGTGCAGGCATTTACATTTGATTAATTTCTGCGGTCTCCAAAAGCATTTTTAATCGGGAAACAGAAGTGCTGGGCGTCCTTTCACTAGGATACGTCCCGTTGGTTTGCATTGCTTTTCTGCACAGAGTGCTGAGGTCAATGATGGGGTAACATTTTTAGGGAAGGAGGGAAATCAAGTGGTGGGGCAAGGGGCTACACACTCCAGAACATTCTGGAGAGGTTCATGGCATTCAGAGGGCGTAGCACTTTGCAATATGGGGATTGCAGTCTCTTATTCAAAATGGGGAAAGCAAAACCACAAGTCCCGGAACGCAGATGAAAACCGGGACTGGATGGGCAACTCAGAGGAATTGGTGGCTTCTGAAGTAAAAATGCAGAGAGGAAAAGAGATTAAGGAACAAAGCAACACAGTTAGGAAATTAGAGATCTCACTACCAAATTATGTCGTGGTATACTGGGACCAAGTTAATTCTGATTAGAAATACTCAATTGTACCTTAAGATTGTTGAACAAGTGTCTTAGCTCCTGGAAAGTATATCTGTGAGGGCGCAATAAGCGTATTAGCATGTTAGCATGCTGACTACATAAGAAATGATGCGTCGATAGCGCATACAACCTGAAATGCAATACAAGTGAAAGAGTCCGTGGATACAAACATACCTCATTTAATCAATTGCATCGCTGTTGCGGCATACTCTTAAATTTAAGAGTTGGGCTGGGCATATTCAATTTGAAAAACGACGAGGTGAAATACCCAAAAAGAAAAGGAGAGAAAGGTGAAGTGTATATGAGTCCATGTGGGCGTCCGCCTCCGAAAAGTGCCTCAAGCGCTTGGAATTACGAAAGACAGCTGCAGATCTGGCAGCTGTCCAAGGGACTATGAAAAAGTAACTCACCCTGGTGGTCTGCTACACGGAACGAGACGAGCCCCTCACGCGCGTCTGCTCCGACTTCCTAATGATGTTTGTCTCTGAATGCGGAGGAGCCTGGGCGCGAGGAGCGTCCACTGGCGAGACCGCCATCTTGGAGTGGTTGAACTAATACTTTGGGGCAGAAGGGGATAGCAAGTAAGCAGTTAGCTCCTGGCTAGTTATTACAAAAGCGCTTTGCCCCTAGAATGCCCGGAGTCAAAGAGCGTTAAAAAGTGTTAAATTGAGCTACATTTGGAAAAAAGTTTTTGGAAAACTATTTGTTAAAAAAAAAAGTGCAATTTAAATGTTGAGTATTAATCTCATATGGACCAATGTGGCGTGGAGATATAGAAGAAGGAGAGAAGAGAATAGATTAAAAAAATGCGAATAGGCGCCCAAATTGGAATTTCAATTGGCAGTAATGGTTGGCTTGAGGCAAAATCCCGGGTTTCCACCCGAATGTCTTGGGATTTAAAGTTATGACCATAATTACGTCCTGCGAAAATCTGTGATGTCTGTGGCTGTGCTCCCTAATCAATGCATATGGTGCAAATAACTAACCTGGTGTCGGACTAATTGGTTACTGTGGGTGTTCCCATGTGGGCACAGATTGCACCATGGTCAGTGGATAGTCATATTAAGTGGTCAAAATGCAGAGTTGAGAAGAGAAAAAGGAGAACATTTAAAAAAAAGTGAAAAATCTAGTTGGATATGTGAGAGATGGTCTGGTTTTCTGAAACTCCAAAACCAGATTTGTGAAAATAAACGAGATTAGTTGACAATTTATAAGAAGACTGATAGTTCGTGATCTGAATTGAGGCCGCTATAGACAGTCCTGTATTTACATATAAGTCTAGCTTCAAGTCTACGTAGACTCAGAGTCAGGTTACCCCCTCTCGGGGGCAGGACTGCTTTTGCGAGCCCTACGAATCTGATATTTTGTTTGAGGTCCATTTGATGATGTTTCTGCCAATGGCTGGCAATCGGGAATTTAGCATCCTGGCTGGCAATAGTGGATAAATGTTCTCTTATCCGGGTCTTTAATGGTCTAATCGTAGTGCCGATATATTTCTTGTTACAAACACTAATGATACAGTAGACAATGAATTTAGTGTTGGAATTCATGTATGTCTCAATCTGATGAGTCTGCCTGGGGTTGAATACCACGTTTGTAGTCTCAAGTGCATATGGGCACATTGAACAACTGCTGCATTTGTGAAAACCTTTAAATTGCTCTTGGTTTAGCCAAGTCGAATGGCGCGCTTCATTGCGCATTAAAGATGGACTGAGTGTATTCTTAAGGGTGATCCCTTTGCTGAAAGTAAGGTTAGGGAATCGATCAATCCAATTGGTGATATCCACATCCAAATGCAGAAGGTGCCAATGTCTTTTCAGAATCTTGTAAAGAATATGATTGTCTTGATTGTATCTGGTAATAGGGCGAATCTTGTAAGCTCCTAGTCTCATAGTTACATTTTTGGGTTCAAGTAGATCATTCCTTTCAAGTCTGCTGACCTGTTCTGCTGTGACTGATATCTGATTAGTATTGTAACCTCTTTGGGCCTGGGAAAAGTCTGCTTTCAGAATCAAAATCTCAACGAGTCGTGCAGTTGCGCCGAGCTCTGATTAGCTCTCCCTTGGGGATGTTTGTGACAACATGTTTCTTGTGGCAGCTATCTGCGTGAATAACTGAATTTACTGAGGTGCTTTTGCAAAAAGTCTTGGTTAAAAATCCGGAATCTGAACTACTGATTGAAAGGTCCAGAAAATCAATAGTGTTAGGACTGTATGAGCAGGTGAATTGGATACCCCATGAGTTGCAGTTAAATTGATTAACAAATAAAAGCAATTGTTGCGTGTTACCTGTCCAAAGCATGAAAACATCGTCAATGTAGCGTTTCCAAAGGTATATAAATGTTTTAAACGCATGGTTACTGCAAAACAAACTCCTGTTCAAAAAAATTCATAAAGATGTTAGCCAAAGCTGGGGCAAAGCTCGCCCCCATAGCAATTCCAATAAGTTGCTTGTAGTAAATGTTATTAAAGAGGAACATGTTATTTTGGAGTGTGAACAATAAGAATTGTTTAAGCATCTCGATGTGCACGTAAAATGAGGCAGAGGCTTGTCGAAAAATGTAGTCCACACAGGATATGGCCATATCATGCTTGATTGAGGTATATAATGATCTGACATCTAAGGTGACCATGGGTAAATTAGGTTGAAAAGTTACTTCTGTTAAAATTTGAAGCACATGCATGGTATCTCTTATGTATGCTGGTGTTGTAAGCATGGCAGGCAACAGGCATTCATTGATGTATAGCGACATGGGTTCCAATACACCCCCTCTACCGCTTACAATTGGTCTACCTTCAAGTATATTTGTGCATTTCTTGTGTATATTAGGCAAAAAATAGATTGTGACCATTGTTGGGCCATCAACTGTAAGAAATTGTGTTTCTGTGTCTGATAAGACACCTTGTTTGTGCCACTCCAGAACCATTCGGTTAATTTCACATTTGATCTGTTATTGGGTTAGACAAAAGTTTCTGATAGCAACCTTCTTGTTCAATATGGGGTTTTCAGTCTCTTATTCAAAATGGGGAAAGCAAAACCACAAGTCCCAGAACGCAGATGAAAACCGGGACTGGATGGGCAACTCAGAGGAATTGGTGGCTTCTGAAGAAAAAATGCAGAGAGGAAAAGAGATTAAGGAACAAAGCAACACAGTTAGGAAATTAGAGATCTCACTACCAAATTATGTCGTGGTATACTGGGACCAAGTTAATTCTGATTAGAAAATACTCAATTGTACCTTAAGATTGTTGAACAAGTGTCTTAGCTCCTGGAAAGTATATCTGTGAGGGCGCAATAAGCATATTAGCATGTTAGCATGCTGACTACATAAGAAATGATGCGCCGATAGCACATACAACCTGAAATGCAATACAAGTGAAAGAGTGCGTGGATACGAACATACCTCATTTAATCAATTGCATCGCTGTTGCGGCATACTCTTAAATTTAAGAGTTGGGCTGGGCATATTCAATTTGAAAAACGACGAGATGAAATACCCAAAAAGAAAAGGAGAGAAAGGTGAAGTGAATATGAGTCCATGCGGGCGTCCGCCTCCGAAAAGTGCCTCAAGCGCTTGGAATTACAAAAGACAGCCGCAGATCTGGCAGCCATCCAAGGGACTATGAAAAAGTAACTCACCCTGGTGGACTGCTACACCGAACGAGATGAGCCCTTACGCGCGTCTGCTCCGACTTCCTAATGATGTTTGTTTCTGAATGCGGAGGAGCCTGGGCGCGAGGAGCGTCCACTGGCGAGACCGCCATCTTGGAGTGGTTGAACTAATACTGTGGGGCAGAAGGGGATAGCAAGTAAGCAGTTAGCTCCTGGCTAGTTATTACAAAAGCGCTTTGCCCCTAGAATGCCCGGAGTCAAATAGCGTTAAAAAGTGTTAAATTGAGCTACATTTGGAAAAAAGTTTTTGGAAAACTATTTGTTAAAAAAAAAAAAGTGCAATTTAAATGTTGAGTATTAATCTCATACGGACCAATGTGGCGTGGAGATATAGGAGGTGGAGAGAAGAGAATAGATTAAAAAAATGCGAATAGGCGCCCAAATTGGAATTTCAATTGGCAGTAATGGTTGGCTTGAGGCAGAATCCCGGGTTTCCACCCGAATGGCTTGGGATATAAAGTTATGACCATAATTACGTCCTGCGAAAATTTGTGATGTCTGTGGCTGTGCTCCCTAATCCATGCATATGGTGCAAATAACTAACGTTGTGTCGGACTAATTGGTTACTGTGGGTGTTCCCATGTGGGCACAGATTGCACAACGGAACCTTCAGACATCACACTACAGACCATGCTCAATACACATATCTTGATGTCGCTGGAGGATGATGATTCACAATCAGAAACTGGCATTTCCAAAATACTCAGTGAGTTCGATATTGAACAACAGAACCTATATATATATATATATATATATATATATATATATATATATATATATATATATATATATATATATATATATATATAAAGGTTCTGAGAGTGGTGAATTCTGTTTGTTAAAAAAGGCAACGGAGTGGGTTGGACAGAGCTAATGAAGTAAATATATTATGTCATGCTGTTGATGTAAAGTCAAAAATGTACTGTGTAGCGCTTCATGGTTGGAGGCAATGCTTGAGGGTGGAAGGCAACAATATAAGTCCAAGTGTGCCCAAAGAGTAGCCCTGAAGGCCCCTCTGCCTCAAACAGTCTGTTCTATAATACAGATAAAAGGGTGAGTCTAAAGACACTTTCGGGTTAAGATGGCTTTCAGTATGCATGTTCCCTGCTGAAGATACAGCTCTGAGGCTGCTGCCCGAGCAGTCATTGCCCGTTCCGGGAAACCTTTGAGGATTTCTGGGTTGTTGGGGAGCATGGGTCCTTCTGAGGCAGTTGTTGGGCTCCTCTAGCAATAACCTGTAAATATGAACCATCCTTTTCTAACCTGTTCCCAGAGCTGCAATTCCCTAGTTCGGTTAATAGGTGGCAGTAGGGAGAAACCCAGATGGCTTTGACAAAACAGCTCATTTAATGAACTACCTGCTCTTTCTACAGCACTGAACAGTCTTCAGGCCCAGAATCGAGAGAATGGCCTCCTTGAAATACAAATGAATTTTCTCCAAAAATGCATTCAGAGGCAAGAAAATGTGTAATTTGGGGAGCATGTGAACTTAGAAATCCTTTAAAAACAACAGGCGGATTTGCATTTAAACCTGTCACAACACAAAATAATGTACTGCAAAGCTAACTCAGTAGCAAGATTGATGGGGCTTTGGGCAGTAAATAAAACTGGGAAATGTTTCAGAAAAACCAAGGCGCGATTATATTAAAACCTGTGGAAGCTCACAATGATTGTCACCAACACTGACCCACCCCCAGACTAAACATTTTATGCAGCGTAGATTATTTTAGTTTATGCTTTCAAAATGCTTCCAAGCACTGTATTCCTTTAAGCGTTTTCCATTAAATCCAGGGAGGGCATGCAGTCTTCTCTGTATATGGTGTAAGAAGACAGAGGTTAAAATACCTTCCCTCCCCTCTCACCCAAGCTTCCCCCCTCTTCTCCACACACACTAACAACTTCACCCAAAATGCAACATTTGCTTCTAAGCCTGTAGCAGAAGTTAAACTGATATTGTCAAGGTGATTTGTCTTGCCATTAAGGAAAACCATTGAGAAGTCGAGTTGCACTGCTAAAGTGAGAATGGCAAACTGTCAACTTGCCCTGAGGCTGATCACTTCCACATGCTGAGAGAAGGAGTAGGAAGAAACTCAAAGAAATAGAGAATGGAGGAACCTACTGGCACCTTGTGTGGCCCCTATAGTCTCTTAGGCTGTCACAAAGCACTGGCCGTGACTGAAGAGTAGTGTGACCACGGAACAGAAATCTGTCCATGTCAAAGGTGTTTTTTGCATTGCATTATATTAAGAGTTTCTTTTTTCTGTGCACCAGTCACTACTGTGCTAGTCTAGCAGTGCTGAGGCGGTATGCTCTTTGGTATAGCACACAGAGTCATGAGGCAGTACAAATGCCCCTCACTCACCTCTGTGCAGCTGCTGTATGAGCCCTATGGTTTAGCACCCAGAAGCACAAGTTATACAAATGCCCCACCCTCAGTGCTAATTGTGCAACTGCTGTATGCCCTGAAAGAGAGTTCTCATAGGACAATCTGCGGGCTATACAAACCAGTATTGCCATCATATTGGTTATTACAGCTTGAAGATTGCTCAGAAGGCTGTATTACAAGGCTACCAGCAGCACAGAGGGTTCCTTCAGCCAACTCCCTGCACAGCCCAGGAAGATGTATTTACTAAATTCTATATACTTAAATATACTGTACTGTCACAAGCAATACAGGTTATAATAGCTGTGTAGACCCCCACCATCGGGCCAGAGCAGGTATTATGGACACGTAAATCCTGTTAGACACCCTTAGTGAGCTCAAGATTTTATCTCGGCCTTGGGGTAAAATAACGACCAGTAAAGCCCTAGGACTGGGTTTACATCTTAATTAGAACATTGGAATGTTGACAGTTCCATTGCAGGCAATGTAGTGACAGAGAGGGTAATTCTGTACATTTGTAGGGTTTAGGGAATAACATAACACAGGCCTTTATAGATCTCACTTTCACGCCGGATCTTATAACTGATGTTTATCATTACTAAACTACATGGTACTAATTTTCATGACTGCTGATGGATGAAGGGCTGAGCGGACCTGCTGATATTTTACCCTGTAGTGGATGCATTAGTTCACTGGGCCACAGACCTGAATGACGCATACATTAGGTGGTTACAGGGCAGAGGGTGTTTGAAAACTCCACAAAGCATAGCATGTATTACAGCCTTTCCATTTAGGAAAGCAGAGAAGAGTTGACATCAGTCAGTGAAGCAACTTTTATTCGGAGTACGACATTCAAGTATACAGTAAAACACATTGGGCCTCATTATGACCCTGGCGCTCACGTAATGAAGGGTGCCGGTACGAGACCGGCACCCTACATTACGTGAGCACCGATTACGAGGTTCCCTTTGCGGGACCCAGACCAGATATCTGGTAAAACCAGACGTCTTTTCCGGGTCCCGCGAGGGGAAGAGGGAGGTAATAACGGGCCTATTGTAATGTGCCTGTTATTACCTCCCTCCCCATTCCCATTGAGCCCTATGGGGGCTCAAATGTGAATGGGGAATGGTTCCTTCAAGGAGGAAACACCAGGTCCTCCAATGTTGGAATGACCCGGTTATTCCTCATTGGAGGAACCCGGTAATGGAGCCCGGTTTGGAGGCAGCCATGGTGTAAATAGCAAGATAGCTACCTCCAAACTCGTAATGAGGCCCATAATAATAAAGATTTTGCTTAATTACCGTTTCCAACAAAAACACAAAGGCCCTCATTAGGACTCCGGTGGAAACCCATGGTACTATTAGCACCATGGTCGATGCCGGAGTCCGCCATGGCAGAATGGGGAATTACCACCCCATTTCAAGGTTGGCGGGGCGGTAATTCCCCATGCCACCATGGCCCTTCCCCATTCCCATTTGTGCCCCATAGGGCATAATGGGAATGGGGAAGGCGGTAAGTACGGTACCGCAAATTGCGGCACCGTACTTACCTCGAGAGTCCCTTTGCGGACCCCTACTTTAACGACTGGTCTAGACCAACCGTTCAGGTCGGGTCCCACAAAGGGACCTCGTAATCAGGCTTAAGGGTTTAACGGCGCTGACACCTTTTATGGTGCCGTTAACCCCTTAACGCCAGGGTCCTAATGAGGGCCAAAATGTTAAAAACCCATGACAAATTACATTTTGTTAAGAACAAGACAGCAAACAGTATGAAATAAAATACTATACAGCATTACATAAAACTCAAATAAAAGTTACACAATTAGATGAAAAACGTAACAATTGGGGATGAGAGCCTTGCTTGCAGCCTCAGACGGAGCAGAATCGCTGAATTAATGGACGGGTGACAGCCTTAATTTAAACACATAACTATACATCATCCTCATCCACACTTTATTGGCCACCCCCGCATTAGTCTTTTTCCGTAACATCTAGGCTCTGTGGACAGTTGCAAAACTACATGCAGTTCCAAAGAGTAGATGAGAAAATGCATAGCTTCATTAGTTGTGCGAAGCCATGCCAATCTAACAATTGCTCTCAAATGGCATCTTCGAATGGATTGTGTCCTCCCACATATTCGTCATCTTTGATATACGATATTCTGCTTCAGCTGCTTCTGAAAAAAAAATATTTTGGCAGCGGGCGCTGTGCATCGATGGCGTCGACTCGATGTTCTCGAGGATGATGTAATCAAAGGCATATATAGCACGTGCAGCACCCGTTGGCTTCAGTTCCATTTTTTCCGTGACAGCTTTAGCTTCGAGAAATACGGCGTGCTTTTTCACTTTTGTGACAACCTCGTTATTTCAAAAGAGAATTGAGAACATGTCTTCTTTGTCGACACAGACAATTCCGAAGACCGGGTTCAAAAAGTGTTGTGATTGTGGGTCGAAAATGTCTTTGATCGATACCCATCGTATTTGTTTGTGGTGCATCGGGGCAGACCATAACACCTCGGACTGCTCCAAGTGCCAGTCGATGACTGAAAAAGGCCCTGAAGGAACGAAAGAGGAAGTTGAAGGTAGGTCGAATCCCTAAATCTCCTACCCCGGCCAAGAAACCTTCGACCGACGAGTCGACAGGTGACTCTCCTCGGAGGAAGAAGGCCAAGCGGTCGAGATCGAGGAGTGGCTCTCACCACTCTTCTTCGTCCTCGAAGAAGTCTAAGAGAAGGCACCATAGGCTGCCTTCGTCGACTTCATCGTCGGACGCTTCCTCTGAGAGGGATTCTTGTCCAACTTAAAAAATCCACTGCAACCGAGTGGGAGGCCTTCAGAACAGAGATGCTCAAAATATTTGAAGAACAGAAGCCTCCAAGCCATGCTCCGACCGCGCCTTCGAAAGAAGCTGCGAAGGAAAGGGCTGTAGCTAAATCCTGCGCGCCCTCATGCCTGGGACGAATGCCCTATCCACATCGAGAACCGTCGAGGCCTCGGTCCGATGAAGTAACATCGAAGGATCAGTCAAACTGAAAGCATAAATCGAGGTCGAGATCGTTGACGCCATCGACACCTTCAATGTCAGCGGCCCTTTCGACGCCAACCAAACACTTGACGTCGACTTTGATGCCGAAGGTATAGACACCAGCTGCGCCATAGACGGCGAGCCCCCCCGGTAAAACCTATGGTGCCAATGAAGAAGGTTTCGTCAGCTCCTCCAGAGTCAAACCCATTATTTACAAAACCTCTTATACCTGAGAAAATCTATGTGCCACTACAGAGAAAAGACTATTTTAAGTCTCTTTCTTCCATTAATGAGGAAAATGAACCCTCAGATGAAGAGGCTCCATTTGACCTCCAATTTGGTATGCCAAATGTACCAGAGAGTTTTATTGCAGAGGAGTCAAGGTTGAGAGACCTCTATGACAACCTACGGACTGCAAGTGGAGTGGATACCTCACCTGAGTTGGAGTATGGGAGACCAGAGGCTGGGGATCATGCAGACGCGTCCTACAGACAACTTATATCCTAAGTAGTGGACTACATGGGGTGGAGTAGGCATCCATTGCCATTCGAACAAGATGATCTAACAGACATCTTAGATAAAGGTCCTCAGTCAGATCCCATATTACCATTTCACATTGCTTTTCAAAAAAGGGTGGCGTCGAATTGGGAAACACCGGAAACTAATCCGGCTGTAAATAAAATCCCGACCAAGAAGTACCGCCCTTCCAGTAGTGACCCTGACTACCTGTCGAAACACCCCACTCCAGAGAGTCTGGTGGTGCAGGCAGCTACTGCAACATCTAAACAAGTGGCTTATCCTACCATCCCTCCAGAGGATGACAAAAGAGTAGACCGATGGGCAAGGAAGGTATTTTCCGCAGGGAGCATGGCACTCAAATCTGCCAACTCCATATGTGCCATTGCAAAATGTATGTTCACTCTGTGGGACTGCATTTCCATGGTGGCAGAGCACATTCCTGAAGAGGATGAAAGAGACAGGTTCTTAGCCATAGTTAGAGACGGCAAAGAAGCCATGTGCGAGTCTCTTCAGTCAGGTCTGGAATCTGCTGATAGCATCAGCAGAGCCACAGCTACTAGCACTGTTATGCACAGAGTTGTGTGGTTGCGGAAGTCGGGTTTTGCACCGGCTATGCAATCCAGACTTCTCAACATGCCCTTTGACAGGTCTCACCTTTTTGGCAACAAGGCTGACCAGAGTCTTGAGAAGTTGCCGTCCTGGAAGGCGGCAGCCAAATCTTTAGTTGCCGCAATTAGGCTACCTCAGCCTTTTTGACCTAGTGGACAACCTTGGAGGGGTAGATTTTTTCGCTACTACTCCTCCGTTGGAAGGGAGAGTGGAATGGCCAGTCATAAGGGCCAAAGAAGATTTCCTCGTGGTGGAGGAGGAAGGGGTGCAGAGCCAGCTCAAGCAGGTGCCTCCTTACCATATGCCACTGCATCAGCCGCCTCAAAACCTCTCTGAGGTCTTGAGTCACAATTCACCAGTGGGAGGCAGACTGTCTCAGCATCTAGAAGAATGGCGAGACATTACTTTGGATGATTGGGCTTTGGAAACTGTAGCCCACGAGTACTGCCTTCCTTTTATACAGAGACCTCAGAACAATCCACCGGGGAACCACTTATTGAGGATTCCAGATCCGGTCTTTGTGCAGGAGATTTTAACCCTACTAGAGAAAGGTGCTATAGAACCAGTTCCTGTAACGGAGAGGAGCAAGGGTTGGTATTCCCCTTATTTCCTAATACCCAAGAAGGATGGAGGACTCAGACCCATCTTGGACTTGAGATACTTGAACAAGTTCCTCAGGAAGGACACGTTCAAGATGGTCACACTTTCTCAGATCCTTCAGGCCCGCCATCTCCAAGATTGGATGGTGTCATTGGACCTTCAGGATGCTTATTCTAATGTGCCAATCCATTTCAAGCACAGAAAATACCTTAGGTTCGCAGTTGGCGGTTCTCATTATAAATTTTGAGGTCTGCCATTCTGGCTGACCTCTGCCTGAGAGTTTTCCCCAAACTGATGGCAGTAGTGGCAGCAAGCCTCAGAAGAGGGGGATTCACATTTAACCTTACCTGGACGATTAGCTGATCAGGGCGCGTTCTCCCGAACAAGTCCTGGATCATCTCAACGTCACCTGCCACTCCCTTCACAGACTGGGCTTCTCCCCCAATACAAGAAGTCCTATATGACACCTTCTCAGAAACTCCAATTCATCTGAGCTGTTCTGGATACATCCTTGGGAAAGAGCTCGCCACCCGAGGAGAGGGCTCTAGACATTCTTCAGATGGTCACCAAATTTCAAAGTGCTCAGTGTCTCCTGGCCTTTGATTTTTTGAGGTTGCTCGGCCTTATGGCATCCTGCATTTTTCTGGTGCGAGAAGCCTGCCTGAGAATGTGATCCCTTCAATGGCCTCTAAGAACTCAATGGTCCCAGTTCTCAGAAAAGATGTCGGACCTACTTCAGGTTCCCAGCAGGGTCTCACAGGATCTTCTGTGGTGGGCCTGCGAGGACAATATTCTGAAGGGAGAACCTTTTTGGCAACCATGGCCGGAGATAATGGTAGTGACGGATGCCTCACTCATGGGGTAGGGAGCCCACACCAACGATCTGACAGTCAGCAGTCGTTGGTCTCCATCCGAGTTCAAACTACATATCCATATTTTGGAGCTGAGGGCAATCAGACTAGCGCTGAAAGCCTTTCTGCCCTCTGTATAGGGAAAGAATGTCCTGATAATGACGGACAACACAGTGGCCACATACTACCTCAACAAGAGAAGAGGTGTAGGGTCACTACCACTGTGCAGAGAGGCAATGCAGCTCTGGTACTGGGCAATTCAAGAAGGAACCGCCCTATCAGCAGTTCACCTAGCCGGAGAGGAGAACACATCGGCGGACACTCTGAGCAGGCAGAGCACAGTCTCCCACGAGTGGGAACTAGCTCAGGAAGTCCTTCAAGAGATCTTCACCCTTTGGGGAACCCCTCAAGTAGATCTGTTTGTGACCAGTGTCGACCGGAAGTGCAAACTGTATTGCTCATGGGAATTTCCCCCGAGAGGAGCTCTAAGGGACGCCTTTGTGGTGGACTGGGAATTTCCACTCCTGTACATGTTCCCTCCAGTCCCTATCATTCCTCACAAGATCAGGAGGTTGATAAAGTTTGGGAAACACATGATCCTAATTTCCCCGGATTGGGCCAGAAGGATGTGGTACCCGGACCTTCTGCATGTCCATCTGTCCTCCAATACATCTTCCACAAAGAGAGGACCTTCTCTCGCGAGAGGCGGGTCAGGTTCTCCACCCAGAGGTCAAAACACTCAACCTTCACACTAAGTTTCTGAAAGGCTGAGAAACAAGGATTGGGACCTCCCGGATGACGTAATGGAGACTTTGCTTTCGGCCAGAAGGCAAGCAACAAAGTCTTTGTACCGTTGCTGTTGGAATAATTTCTGCAACTGGTGCAGAGAAAAGAATGTAGATCCTTTTCTATGTAAAACACTGGATGTTTTATCCTTTCTGCTATCTTTAGCCCATCTGGGGCTCCAGATTGATACAATTAAAGGCTATTTGGCGGCGCTGTCCATCTTTAAGGGCTCGTCAGAAGAATGTTCATAGTTCAAAATTCCACTGGTGACACAATTTCTAAAGGGGCTTACAAATGTGTTCCCCTCCATCTCCGTTTCAGGTTCCAGTTTGGGATCTTAATTTGGTTCTAAAATTTCTAATGTGTGCACCTTTTGAACCTTTACATTCATGTCCCTTAAGGTTGTTAACCTTTAAAACCATTTTATTGGTAGCTCTGACGTAGAGTGAGTGAGATGCAGTCACTTTCGTCCAAGCCACCCTTTACTATCTTCCACAAGAATAGGGTTGTTCTAAGGGTTAAACCTTAATTTTTACCTAAAATCATTTCTGGTTTGCACATTGCCAAAACATGTTTTGCCTTGTTTCAATCCCCACTAACCCCCTCACCCTAGCAAGGAGGAGGAGAGATTACATAGGTTGGACCCTCGTGGAGCTTTAAGCTTTTATATATCTAGAATGTCAAAACTCTGTATTGATGATCGGCTTTTCATTGGCTATATGGGCCACAAACTGTGTCAGGCTGTCTCTAAGCAGACCTTATCCAGATGGATTATTCTGGCCATTTCAGAATTTTACAGGTTGGCAGGAAAGGATACTCCAGAAGGTTTAAGGGCCCATTCCACAGGGGCATGGCTACCTCTACAGCCCTGTCTCCGTGGTACCAACCTTGACTCCAAAGGGAAAGAAAGACAAGCGGTTCATCACAGCCGGTGAGTCAAGGGGAGGGTCGGTAAGAAACGGAACTGTGTTGAACGAAAAGTAGCAAGCGGCTAATTGGACTGTGAAAAGTTAAGAGAAGGGAAACCTAAGGGATGCTAAGAAGGGGAAAACAAGCAAAACAGGAGTCCTGCACCATGTGGGTGCTCACTCAGGAAACTCTGGGCTATTAGCTGATTGTTGAAACTACCATAAACAAAAGGCATTGGGAAAGGCAAGAAGGGGGTCAAAGTGGTCATACAGGGGTCTTGTAAAATCCTCTGTACAGTCAAAAGTCTTTGACCAACAGATGATTGCGAAGCTAAGGGAAATGAATCCTGCATCGTAAGAATTGAATGACAAAGATCCAATTGACAAGATTGGCAAGAGTTAACCCAAACGAGGGATGTCCACAGTGAACTGTACAAAATGACATTGAGATTCATGAATATCACAGAAGAGATTGTTTTGAGAAAACCGCAGTGAACCTGGCTGAGGGAAATTAACATTAAGAAGGGATCTGTGCCTGGAAAAGGGGATCCAAGGGTGAAAGGCATCACCCAGCATGCAAGTAGAAACAAACTTTTGTTTATTGTTTGAATACGTCAGGCCCCGGCAGCAAGAGACTTTTTGTAGAAACGAGACTTAACCACCAAAGGCCTTGATTGCTGAGAACAGAACTGTTAGCTTGTGCTGTGAAACCTCAAGTGTGTACTGTGCTCCAAATTTCTACCTGATCCCGTGCTGACAACGCGGGGATGGGAGACCCCACCTACTGTATCTTGACTTATTTGTGAACACTTCCTTCTTTCTTATGAACATTATCCCACACTTCGTTTTGTATTTAGCGAAAGGATTGGCAACAGGTTTTTTAGTATAGGCCCTTTGATTTGACAACAACACCACTAGGACTACCTTATTATTGTTTGATGGTGGAAGCTTGCTCCCATCTTAGATTTAGGTGTAGATTAGGCATTTTTTCAACCTCCCTATACAGCTTAATAAACACCTTTGAACTGTGATCACTTGTGTCTGTCTTTACTGTTGCCACCATGAGTTCCTTACAGAGAGCATAAAACACTGGCCAACTATCCCCCTATTCTTCTTGAACACAGCCTAAATATCGCTGATTATATCGTTAGAGCCTGCCCAGATGATTCAGAATCAGCTTCCCAAATATTTTGCCAGCACTATCCAGCAGTGAAATAGGTAGGTAGTTAGCTGGAGAGTCCCTACTGCCTTTTTTTATATATATATCGGGACGATTGACATTAATAGTTAGAGGGAAACATGTAACAGTGCAAAGAACAGGGATGAGGATGGGCAGTAAAACGCAGTCTTCAGGAGGGGTACTGGGCTGGGTGGGCTCAGATGATGGGCCTCATTACGAGGTTGGAGGTAGCCATGGCGCTGTTAGCACCATGGCTGCCTCCGAAACCCACACCGACTCAGGCCTGGTGAATGGAGTAATTACCGGTCCATTCCGAGGTCGGAGGGACCGGTAATTCCCCATTCACCAGGGCCATTCCCCATTCCCATTTGAGCCCCCATAGGGCTCAATGGGAAGGCAGAAGGCGGCAATAACGGTACCGCAAATTGCGGTACCGTTATTGACCCCGGTGTTCCTTTGCGGGTCCCGTCCTCAACGCCTGCAAAAACCAGGCGTTAAGGAAGGACCCACAAAGGGAACTCGTAGTAGGGCAGTAAGGGATTACCGGCACCGGTGCCCTTAAAGATGCCGGTAATCCCTTACCGCCCACCTCGTAATGAGGCCCAATGTATCTTATGGGGTGTGTGATGAGTCCTGTGGAGTCATCACTGATCCCCAGCCTAAAATCTCCTCCCATGTGGCCATGGAAAGGCAGCCACTACCTGATCCTGACCCTGGGGGTGGTATCCTGGGGGTGGATCACATGGGAGGAGATGGCTGTCGGGGAGAAGTGGTGATTCCAACAGGAGTGATGCAATAATTTTGCCTATCCAGTGAAGAAGACTATTTAACCCCAGAATCCCTTATGGCGTGTTGTCCTTGTTTGGAACCTTTCAGTGGTAAAATACTGAAACCCACTGTGAGACAGGCATGGTATCAAGAGAGACACAGAATCAAAAATGTTGGTTTCAAAACCTTTATTTACCAAGGTTCCTGGTTTGGTGGAATGCCTGACTGGCCCTAACTCTAAAGGGATGGTTCCCTTAACTGATGTTTCTAAAGGCTGTCGATGTCTGATAGTCCAAAATAAAAGCCTGTCTGTGTCTAAACCTATGCCTGCCCTCACTCTTTAAGAAATGTGATAAGTCTTTAAAAAAGGAAAAATAGTGGTTCAACAGAAAATCGGAATCCAAGGTTGGTTTCAGGTGGTCTTCTCACCAGGTGTAGTTTGATCAATGTTACAAAAATGAGTTCAATCAAAAAGGGCTGTTCATAGGACCTTTTCCACAGAGCTCTTGCAATATTCTCAAATACCTTCAATGTCTTTGGTTCGTTGGGGCTCCCTTCCCCAAGCTTCAACTTGTTCAAGTTCCAAACACCACAAAAGAACTATAACAGCTCCTTTTAAAACTTCTCAGGGTTCCCTTTCCAAAGCTTCAATCAAAACAATAAGGTAGGCCTTTTAGGGTACCCTCCCCAAGCTCAGGCCCTTTCAACTTGTCCAAACTCAAAACACCACATACAAAATATAACACAGTTTCTTTTGAAGCTTTTCAGGGTTCCCTTCCCCAAGCTTCAATACTTTCAAAATTGCAAAACAATAAGTATCCAACTTGGTTAATCCTCTCAGGGTTCACGTCCCCAAGCTCAGGCCACTTTCAGTTTTCAACACAAATTCAGTTTTGTCAGGATGTACTTTGCTTTTCCTTCAATATCATGAAATAATAGGCCATCCACTTAGTTAGGACTCTCGGGGTTCCCTTCTGCAGGATTAGGCCCCTAATAGGTTTCAAATACAAGTTCAGCTTGCCAGGATGTACCTTTCCTTTTATACACAGTTCTTTCACACACACTTCACTTGTGGGGAACAATCACAGACTTTCGAAAACCGCCTGGTTCTTTGCTCCTCCTAGGCGTGACCACACTGATCTGTAACACCTCTCTCTTTATTCCTTGCTCTTCCTTTTAACCTTTCACCTTCAGGTGCTTTCTGCACCCCTTCTTGTTCTCCTTGGCTTCTTCCTCATGTACACTTGCACCTCCTCTTTTGCTGTTTCTTTTTTTCCACTGTGCACTTTTGAACTTTACTTTGATTTCTTATTGTGCACCGCACATACTTTCTTTTCCCTTAACGTGCACCCTTGTACCTGTCCGTTTCTTTCTCATGCTTCCTGCACACTTGACACACTGTCCTCTCTTTACCATGCACGCTTTGCACTCTTTAAAAGTTTGTGTTCCATTTTTCCCTCTTTGTCCTCTTCAAATGCCTTTCTTTCACTTTACTTTTCTTATGCGCTGCTAGCGCAAATTCCTTCTTTCTCTTCTGTGCCGCTAGCGCAACTTCCTTCTTTCTATTTCTCTTATTCTGCTTATTTCTTACACTTTCTGTCCTTCGTACACTTTATCTTACTTTCCGCTCTGTGTCGCTTTAAAACGGGGTCTATCTCTCACTTCGCTTCAGTCAAACGCACGCTCCAGAGTTTCTCTCTCTCACTCACCAGGCAGCATCACTTTGACAAGCGGTCCCTCTGGATACACAGGATTGAGATCAGGGTCTCACCACCTGCACCTCAGACACCCTTGGGACAGGCACACATCCCAAGGTAACAAGCATTTTTTTTCCGAACGCCACCAGCAGGATAAAGGCTGCCTTACCCTCACAAACACCGGGCCAGTGTCTCTGGCCAGCATCTCTGCATGCCGTTCTCCTCCAGGCTTCACCTCCTGCTGTTCTCTGCTGCTTGGCTTCTCGGGCCAGGGCAGTCTTCCCAGCTCGCTCTCCACCTAGTGAAAAAACACACCTTGTATAGTTGAAAAAACAGTTAAGTGGAATCAGGTGTGAATGGTCATTTTTAAATCCCCGACCCTGCCTGTCTCTATTAGTGGGACAACTTGAGTTCTTTCTACAGTAAGTTTCCCTTATTTTCCCCATGTTGTTTCTATCGGTAATCTTCACTGTTCCCGGTTGCCTCTTCCTCGTCTCCAAGTATTGGTTGGAAATGGGGAGGGCGAAATGGAAGGGTTTTGGAGGATAGATCTGTTTCACGCTACTCTAGCAGGGAATCGACAATGAACATAGGGAAATCCTCTAGCTTGGTTTTCTGTCAAGGGGATGGTTGCTCCCTTCCATATTCCTGATGGTCGATTATACAAACATGAGTTTTTATGGTATTCCCTGTGATTTAGAATGTTAGAGGACGAATGGATATTAATATCAGACTTCTGTCTTTGTTTTAGTTGGTTTTTCTTCCTTCCCCACCTTGGTCAATTGAGTCTTTCCTTCCTCCCCTTGGGTCATTGATGGCGGGATTGGAATTAGGGAAAATGAGACCTGGATTAGGGTGACAGGAATCAATGTATGATATGATATGGCATTTATATCACGCCTATACACAAGTGTTTCATGTATCCCATGAAGGCATCCTGGACGTCCTCCTCCTCTTGTATTGCCCCGTCAGAATACTGCGTCTCGCCTGGGGTGTTCCCACGAAGGCAACCCCGGATTCCCATACCCAAGTGATCCTCCCTCGCTCATCCACCCCAAGGGTTGGGATCCAAGAGCAATGGTCCTCCACTGGCCACCTGAATAGAGGACACTCTGGGTCTTAATGCGAGAATACCCCTAGGTTTCTCACACCACTTCTACCAAACAAAACTCTATTTACTCTTCATATGTACCTAACACCTCTAAAACAAATTTAACATCAAATGTTTATGATGGTTGTTATTTAAACAGAAGAGTCCAACAATGTAACTTAAATCAGGCTACACATATTTTGGACTCCAAGGGCCTCATTACGAGCTATTAGCTCCATGACTGCCTCCAAACCGGGCTCCTTCACCGGGTTCCTGCAATGAGGAATAACCGGGTCATTCCGACATAGGAGGACCCGATAATTCCTCCTTGCAGGAACCATTCCCCCTTCCCATTGGAGCCCCCATAGGGCTCAATGGGAATGGGGAGAGAGGTAATAATGGGCAGATTACATCTGGCCCGTTATTACCTCCCTCTTCCCCTCGCGCGACCCGGAAAGGATGCCTGGTTTTACCGGGCATCTGATCTGGGTCCCGCAAAGGGAAGCTCGTAATCGGCGCTCCCGTAATGAAGGGGGCCGGTCCCGTACCGGCCCCCTTCATTACGGGAGTGCCACCCTTATAATGAGGCCCCAAGTCTCAGAACGTCTCAAGTACTGAGACGAAGAAGAGGAGCAAGGAGTCAATATGGAATGAAAGTGATACCAAGTGCAACGTGTGGTCTAGTTGTCAGGTTCACGATCAGCTGCTTGGGACATCTAAACTTGAAAATCACCTGCAAGCAAGGAAGAAAGGAGAAGAGAGCTGCAGAGAGCGCAGAGCGGGAAGTGAACCCAAAGCCAGAGGCAGATTCACAGAGACGAGCCGTGCAGGAAGAAGAAAATGCTTACCAGCAACCGCCTGGAGGCGTAACAGACCAAAGGAGAGGAACTCTGGTACAGGCATAGCGGATGCCCTGGAGGGACCACTCGAAGTGAGGCGTTCTGGAGGAGACATGGTCCTTTGTAGTGGCAATGGTTCCATCAGCGAAACAGTGAAAGCTGTTGCAGGAACCGGAAAAGACTCTGCCTGACAGAGGAAGCCTGCCCAACAAAAACCCTTTGCCGCAGCTGCACGTTATAACAGTGAGTCAAGCCAGAAGAGTTGGGGTTCCCGGGATGTGCCAACACGTTAATGAATACTTGGGGAATTATTCTAAATACTGGCCAAGTAGAATTAAAGGGCAAAAGTGGTACAATTCTCCTTATATGATATGTCAATTTGGGGACACCTGGAATCCGCATTGCCATAAACCAAGAGACACTAAAGAAGAAACTAAAGGGCAAATGTTACACAATTATCCTTATATGAGATGTAAATTTGGGGAACCTTGGAACATCATGAAGTAAGCACAGACAACAGATTCAATTTTCTAATCAAATGTTTTATTTTACTTAAATATCAGGATGGAGTAAGGCCTAACTTGTCCTATACTAAGGAGGGGAAACTAAGGATATTCTATGTCAGTAAATTCAACTCAAAAGTCTGTCTGTGTCCAAAACCTATACTTGCTGTCACAAGTAGCTGTATACAATGTGTAGGGATGTCATCAGAAAAATGAATGGTGATCAAAGTAAAGTTCTGAGCTTCTTCCAGCTTTTGGCTTGTAATCAGCTTCCCCTTCTCCAAAACAGTTCAGAAAACCTCAGGGTTCTCTTCCTCTAGAAATAAATGCAGAAAAGTTCAGAAAAGCATGGGGTTCCCATCTGCAAAAATTAAGTTCAGAACAGTTCAGATACCTCAGGGTTCCCTTCCCCGAGAGTTCAACACAGTTCACAAAACAATACCAGTTCAAATCTTCCAGCTTTATCTTCCAGCTTTCCAAAACTAATATCAGTTCAAATCTTGAGTCATCCAGGCTTTCACTGGTTCACATAGCTCTGTTTCTTAATTTCAAACTCACTCTCAACAACTGTAGCAAAACATAAGCTCCTGTACATTTACTTTGCTTGGTTCTTTCCAAGAAAGGGCACTCGGTCGAGGTACAGTTGTTGGACCACACGGTCCACCCATTACAGGTCACCCCTATGCACTTTATTCAACTTTCTGTATTCGCCTAGCTTTTGCCAACACGGGTTTTCTCTCTTAACCTGTTCACTTTCAATTCATTTCCTTCTTGGCAATCTTTTGGCTTTGTTACCACTTGTGCCTCACACAATTTATTCATTGGTGTTTTCCATTAGCTTCACCTTGCTTTCAGTTCATTCAAAAATACTCATCACTTGCTTTTGTTCAGTGCGGTATTCAAATGTGCTCACAATGTCTTTCAGTCAGTTCGGTATTCAATATTAATTGTTTCAATGTTCAAAAGTGCTTGTAACAGCTTGCAGCTTGTTTGGTATTCAAAGACACTTGCTTTGCCCTTCCAAAGTACTTATAACAGTTTTCACTTTGCTCAGCATTCAAACATGCTTGTTTCCAGTCCTCAGGAGTTCCCTGGTACGAGTGTTCCCTTGTTTTCACTCACCGGTTGTATACGGCAGCTCCGTCAGGTGTCTCCTCTCTATTTTCTGGCTTCTGTTCGCTCTGCTTCTCTATCGCATGTGCCACAGTGAGCAGCGCTCGCCCTCCTGGAATTCTACAATGCGTAGCTCCACTCTTCCCCAGCGACAGCTACTGAGAGCTGTGAGAAACCTGAATGTGTCTCACCGGCTACTCCACGGAGATCTGTCATCTAAGTGGCCAGGACAAGGCCATCACTATTGGATCCAGTTCCTGGGGTGGACCAGTGGGGGAGGATCACCTGGATGGGGGTCTACGGGGAGTGGGACACTGATGGGCAGGACACGGTACCCCATTCCCTGTAGCACCTTTTTCCCACCCTACCGCATAGGACACCAAGAAGCTCTACCCACCCCTTTTCCGACACAAATTATTTCTTGCACAGAAAAAGACAATGGATTAACTCCAGAGCCGTTTACCTGACAAGGAATTACAAGACCATGGAGTACAGCTGGCGTGTGGTGTGACAGGTGTCAACGGTGCACAGGGGCATACTGCACGGATAACAGGCACGCTGGCTACTGTGGTACCGTCCTTGACTCCAGAGGCGAAACAGACCAGCGGGTGCAACACGACCAGTGAGTCGGAGACAGCTGATAGCAAACCGAACTGTGTTGAGCCCAAGGTTGTAAGTGGCAACATTATATGTGAACAAAGAACTTGTGTTTTGAACTTTTAAGAAAACTGAGAGAAGGGCCAGCTGCAGAGTGCTCATTCGAAGGACTCTGGCTGGCCCCTTTGTTCTGTGGTGAAACTATAAGTCCCAGAAGGCTCTCGGAGAGGGCGGTGTGAGGGTCAGAGTGGCCCTAGAGAGATCACATAAAATCCTCTGTGCAATCGAAAGTCTCTGACCCATTGCTGAAAGAAAGCTAGGGTCTGTTATACATTCTAATGGAACTTGAACAAAAGGTGTTGGTGAAATACATCTAAGCAGGTCTACAAAAAGGGATTGATTGAAAGATCGATGTCCCATTTGGCAATGCCAATATTTTTTCTTAAACATAAAAAAGGTAAAATATGGTCCCATATTGATATTTAAAAGCTTTTAGGGTTCATAGCTAATACCGTTAGCTTCTTATTCCACATATTTTCTTTTTACCTGTTAAAGCATTCTAGGTTACGTATCCCTTCAAATTAGACTTTTTAGGTGCTTATGATTTGGTTTGAGTGTTGATGAGAAGATTGTGTTTACGACAAAGTTTCCTCGTTTGAATATCTTGCAATGACTTTTAGACTGATGAATGTCCAAGCTACTCTTTTAGCTCTGTTTTCATTATTTCACGCTTCTAATACATATATATTATTTTTGGGGTCATCAGCTGTGGTGAACCAGAAAAAGGAGTCGGATAATTCAGTGACATGTTCAAAAGGGTTTTATTTAAATTAAAAGAAAATTCCTAACTTGCCCTATCGCTAAGTGTCCTACTTAACAAAATAAAACTGTAGGTGCATGTCAAGTCCAAACAAAAGTATTCTCTCCTAATCCTAATTACCTACCAGACCCTACCACTTTAGAAAAATACCTGACTCAAAAGAAAAGGGAGGCTTGTATAATAGCCTCGGTATGGACTTCTGCCTGGCCCACTTGTCGACTTGTTCTCGGTCTTGCAGTTCTTGCAGCTTGTCCTTGCAACTCCAGTATTAAATCCTTTTGGAAAATTGTCGTTTGTCAAGGTTTCCCTCTCCCTTTGATAAGGAAACAGTTTCTGATTTAAATTTTACAATCCCTCCAGGATGACTTAAAACATACATGTCTTCCTTTCCCACCTTTGTAGTGTTTGTACTTCTCAAAGTCCAGTAGCTGTGTAGTTAAAAAGTCAAAATTCAAACTTAACTTACGGCTTCTGCCCAGCCTTGGAATACAGCCTCCTGTGATTTGAGGCACATTGCTATCCGTGTTACAGAGTAGTCGACTTCCCTTCACTTTATTTCAACGTAGCAACTATGTCTGTGTCCCTTGATACCCTTAGTGGTTATTTCGCCAGTGTGAGTGAATGCCCCAACACCCTCCCTTGGTCATAGCATTGTGTAAATGCCTTCCTCCCCCTGGTCTCAGCAAGAATGAATGGCCCCCACCCCCTCCCCTTGGTCGCTAGTGCGAGTGAATGCCCCCCACCCACTCCCCTTGGTCACAACGTGAGTGAATGCCGCCCACCCCCTTCCCCTGGTATAAGCACGAATGAATGCCCCCCACCCTCTCCCCTTGGTCACAGCATGAATTAATGCCCCCCACCCCTCCCCTTGGTCGTCAGTGTGAGTGTACACCCCACACACCCTCCCCTTGGTCACTGCACGATTGAATGCCCCCCGCCCCCTACCCCTAGTCACAGCGTGAGTGAATGCCCCCTTCCCCCTCCCCTTGGTCGCCAGCACGAATGAATGCCCCCCACCCCCTCCCCTTTGTCGCCAGTCTGAGTGTATGCCCCACCACCCCCTCTCCTTGGTCGCCAGTGTGAGTATACGCCCCCCACCCCCTCCCCTTGGTCGCCACTGTGAGTCTATGCCCCCCACCCCCTCCCCTTGGTCGCCAGTGTGAGTGTATGCCCCCACCCCCTCACCCTGGTCACAGCACGAATGAATGCCCCCACCCCCTCCCCCAGTCACAGCGTGAGTGAATGCCGCCCACCCCCTCCCTTTTGTCACAGCACGAATGAATGCCCCCCTCCCCCTTCCCCTGGTCACAGCGCGAGTGAATCCCCCCTGCCCCTGGCCTCAGCGTGAGTGAATGCTCCCCACCCTCTCCATTTGGTCGCCAGTATGAGTCTATGCCCCCTACTCCCTCCCCTTCATCGCCAGTGTGAGTGAATGCCCCCCACCCCCTCCGCTGCCCTATACGTCTCAAACTCCCCCTGCAGTCCCCTGTATGTCTGACCCCCCACCTCACACCTCTTTTCCCCCCTTCAGGTCCCCTCTCTCCACCCCCCGCCTGCCCATGTTTGTCCCCACTCCCCTTCACCTACCCCCTAGTCTTTCCTCCCTCCCTTCTCCTCCCACCCCAGTAAGTGTATGTAGTTGCCCGCCATTTCATGAGATTTGCTCTAGGCTAGCGCCCGTTGATTTAAACCTATGTAATAGTATGCACTTGCCACCATCCAATAAGGGACTGGCCCCGTGCTATTCTATGTATGAAACCAACCACGCACCTATCTGTAGCTTCTCTCCTATGCATCTGTGCCGGTCACCACGCACTTGCCCATTGAACATGACCACGCATTCATGAGATGCTGCCGCCTTTCAACCCTTAGGTAGCAATAATGTATGCATACTATTTGACCCGCAACTGTTTGTAGCTGCCGCCATGCAACATGTGGCTGGCACCATGCTCTTGCCCACCGAAGCTGACCTTGCAACTGTATGTAGCTGCCGCCATGTAAGATGTGGCTGGCACCATATACTTGCCCACCAATCTGTGTTTAATCACTGTTATGATCTTACTGTAATTGTCTGAAGTTATCAACTATGTATGTATGCCTTCTAACTGAACTGATGTAACTAAGCAAGCATTCTTAACAGCGCCATTCAACCCTTAGGTAGCACTAATGTATGCATTTTATTCTTGACTGTTACGCTCACCTGGCTCCCACAGAGGCGTTGATCTGAACTGGACAGCTGCGGTCTCCACCAATGTAGGGCCGAGATGACGGACTGGACTGACCCTCCTAGCTTTGTTTGCTTGCCCAGTAGGAATATTCTTCTGCAAATGGAGAAAGGGAATTAACCACCCGTGGAGTTGAGTGTAAATCCCCCCACCCCCGCTGTTCTCCCCACGGATCACCTTTGATGTCCCCTCTTATAGTCTCACATGATGGTTTGAAAAGATGAGCTCTCCATCATGCATTGAGCGCATGGGCGCGTTGATAACCAGTTGCTTCACTGGCTCGAAGGAATTGGTGAGTTCCAGAACAATATTGACCCCGAAAAGTATGTAGTTCGTAAGAGTTCAAATGCCTGACTTTCACTCTTGTCCGATTCCTTGCAGATTGCAGATTGACCCTAGTGAAGAGTTCCTCGTGGCAACCGGTAATATTCTGGTAAGGATTTGTATTTCCAACACAGTTCGATAAATAATGTCAATAAGTAACCTGTTGCTTTCTCCCTTATTCAGGCGCTGAGAGAAAGTATGAAGCCTCAGGGAATAATACCTCTGGCGGTAAAATCAGGTAAGTCTATTGTGGTGAGGAGGGTTCCCCTTGATAGTCCCTTTGTTTCACCTTGCTGTCCTTTTGTTTCCCCTTAGGGCAGCGGTATTCAAACTGTGGGTCGCGACCCCCCAGGGGTTCGTGGGTGCATCCCTGGGGGGCCCTGAGAGCTCAGAAAGAAATATTTTTTATAAAAAAACTTTTTTTTTTTTTTTTTTTTTTTAGATTGGAAGAAATGGGCTGGGGTGGCTCACATGGTCGGGTTGAAACATGAAACTGTCTCAGGCAACAATGAAAAATCGGCCCGCAGTTGTAAATGGATATTCATTCCTTTAGTCACAGACTGGGCCTCATTACAACTATGGCGGTACGGTAACAATGGTGCTGTTAAGCTACCGGCACCATTTCTACCGTACCGCCATAGTACGAGTTGTGCTCGCGGGTGTCTGACAGCCCGCCAGGTCTGACCTGGCAGGCCGTGCGGTACCCGTGAGCACAGCTCGTTGGATGCACCGGCACCATTATTAACGGTGCCGGTGCATCCGAGCTCCCCATTCCCATTGAACCCTATGGGGCTCTGATGGGAATGGGGTTCTACCGGTACCGGCACCCGCGAAAGGGCAATTATCAGGTCTGCCCAACTCGGCATGACCCGGTAATTGCCCATTCGCGGGTGGCGGACCCGGATACAACTCCAGCGGCAGCCGTGCCCGTTTTACCGGCACAGCTACCACCAGGGTTGTAATGAGGCCCACTGTTTCAATAGTACCCAAGGGGGTGCTTCGTGTTAAAATGTAAGTACATTGTGATATATTCAGCAACAATGGTCAAAATTACTAACTGCATAGTTAAGTAACTCATAAACCTGGTCCACATTGGCCAAAATGGTGGCCCATTTTGACTGGCCCACACTAGCATTTTACATTTTTGGTACAGGCATTGCCCTATAGGCCAGTACGAGCCTGGCGGCGCATCCATAATGGCGAGGGGACGCCCACCCAGTGGCCCCTCACCCATTATGGAGGAGCTAAGGAGCCAGCCCAGTGAAACAGTGAGCACTCCCTCGCTGCTTTTTCCAGCTGATGGAGTGCTCCTGGGCTGGCTGAACTGTCAAAGGGAAACACTGTTTCCCTTTGACAGTTCAGTTTAGTTCCCCAGCCACACATGCTCACTGAGCCATGCAAGTGCTGGGGTGTTTTGCTTCGCCAGCATTGCATAGCTCATTGGAAATGCTGGCTGGGGCACTGCATGTCTGTATGTCCGAGGGGGAGCTTGTGCGCCTCCTCGCACATACGGACAGAGCAGCCTGGAGCAGGGCGTTTCAGCACCCACACGCAGGCCAATGCAGAAGGTATGTTTATGTTCATTGTTTTTATTTAAACATGTGTATGGATGCGTGTATGCTTATGTTATGAGTGAGTGTATGGTGATGGATGCTCGTGTGAATGATAGAGTGATTGCTGTATGAATGTGCAGCGCCTTGCATACACACATAATCATGTTGATTGTGTTAGGCCCAGTGGGGCCCAGGAGACAGGGATGGTAACTTTTTACTGGACATCTATCATAGATGTCCAGTAAAAAATGTCATGCCTGCCCTCTGGGCCCCCCAGCACCATTTGCAAACTGATTGGTTATTTACCCATTTTTTTGTTAAAAGTATGCTCTACAATGCAACATTTCAACCCATTATTTAACGAAAATTCACAGGGGGAACCCCCCCCGAACCTCCCTTTATTGGTTCGGGCTCCCTCACTATGCTCTGTCGCTATGGCATTTTTGGGGGAAATAGTTGTGCCCCTCCACTTAAAAAAATCACCATCCGCCACTGGCCCTCAGACTGTGTTTGGAACGGGATGGGGGGAACCCAGGGACTATAGTGGGAGCACAATGGGCGGGAACCATGGGATAGTGGTGGGAGCAGAGTGGGGAGAGCCCAGGATGTGTGATGGGGTGGGGAGAGACCAGGGACTGGGTAGGAGTGGGATGAGAGAGCCCAGCAACTGTGATGGGAGCAGGTGACGGCGCGCAATACATACTGTCCATTTGGCATTTCTGGGGGGTCCCGACCTGCCCAAATTTTGCTCAGGGGGGCCCCGGCCAAAAAAGTTTGAAGACCACTGCCTTAGGGGCTGGGGTTCGCGAAGATGCAGTAGAAGCTGCGCCAACCCGTGAAGAGGAATAGTACTCCCGGTGGTAAAATCAGGTAAGTCTATGGGGGGGTAACTAATATTCCTCTGTGTATTCCCTTTGGCTCACCTTGCTGTTCCTGTCTACTCCTTAGGTGCCGGAATGCGGCGGGAACATGCAGGAGGATGCGGTGGAATGTGAAGATGCTGCGAAGGCCAGTGAGTTCAGCGTGGCGCTACAGCAGGCGAGGCGACGCGCATAAAATAACTTCTTTCTTCCAGTTCGAAGGCGCGATGGATCGGGAATTCAGGTAAGGATCAAAGGTATTGCTCTTGTTCTAACCTTGTCTCCTTCTTTCTCCCTTTTTCTAGGAGCTCCAAACTCGAGGCGGGCGTGGCAGAAGACTGGATGCAGACTTGCAGGCACGGTGAGCGTTACGCTGCTAGATGCAGAATAACGCGAAGTGTGTGCAGCTCTTCGGGTGTGGTTTAAATAGCCACCAAAGTAGTCCCAGTTAAGTATTCCTCCCCAGCCCCGCCCGAGTAAAAAATAGTCCCTAGGCAAAATAGTCCCTTCCAAGCCTCATTTGGCTTGGAGCTCTTGCAGCATGGTCTGCATCAGGTAAGCTTGCAGCATGGTCTGCATCAGTTAAGTTCTACTCTATGAGCCTGGTGCCATAGGCGTCAGGACTGACTCTCCATATGAGCCTGGCGCCATAGGCGCCAGGACCGCACCCAAACAGCCCCTAGAAGGGGTTTTTGGGCTTGCTCAAGATAACTTGATGCCTGCTTCCGGGGTTGCTGGACCTGGTCTGGGTCCCCGGGGTAGGCATCATGACATTGACCCTGCAACTGTTTGTAGCTGCCGCCGTGCAACATGTGGCTGGCACCATGCTCTTGCCCACCTAAGTTGACCTTGCAACTTTATGTAGCTGCTGACATGTAAGATGTGGCTGGCACCATATACTTGCCCACCAATCTATGTAATCACTGATCACTGCTATGCTCTATCTGTAATTGTCTGAAGCTATCATCTATGTACGTATGTTGATAACTTCATTGATGTAACTAAGCAAGCATTCTTAACAGCGCCACGATGCTCGAGGGCAGTGGGTGCTTTACAAATTCAAATAAATAAATAAATAAATATATGTCAGCTTTGTTATACAGTGTGCATATATTTTTCCACTCTCATACAGTGGAGCTGTGTTTTTGTTACGTTCTCGGGACTTTACACACTTTCTTCGGCTATTACAGATTCGTATCCCTTTCACTCTGGGTTCGTGGGACTGTGTGCCTGTTACACTCTCTTGATTTCACACATTTTGGCGGCTAATCCAGCGTTATATAACATTGTTTGTATCCCTTTCTCTGTGGGTGCATGGGGCCATGTGCCCTTTACGTTCTCTTTGTGTTTCCTACCTGAGCCGGTTTTTGTGCTTTTGGAAACCTGCAGTCGTCGGCCTCGCTCGCCTCCACACTTCCTTGGCGTACTTTTCCCCATCTGCTCCTCTTGAGATGGGAAAGGTGATTGTTGGCGGCATCTCGGGTTCCTCTCGTTCCTGGTCTCAGGCCTGGTGAATGGAGTAATTACCGGTCCATTCCGAGGTCGGAGGGACCGGTAATTCCCCATTCACCAGGGATCTTCTTCAGCATTCTCAGCGTTCGTTGCTGTGCACCAGGCCCACCACTCCTCTTCCGTGGACACGCCAACCAAGAAGACTGTTGTCTTTCCACCCTCTCCCCTCCCTAAACCGGAAGCCTCTTGCTCTTGCAAGGTACCTGCCTGTGAGCCTCTATCTAGTACCTCTCTTGTTTGACACGCCACTTCTGGCTACGCGGCTTGACATGGCTCTGCCCCTCCAGGATGCCAATGCTCCAGGGGCTCACCTCTCAGTAAAATTTGATCTCCTCCCACAGTGGGAGGTTCCCTCTCCATTCACGGTTCATTTTCCTTTTATATACGTCAGCAGAGTAAAAGAAAGGATGTCTGTCTTCATTGAACACTCAAGCCAGATTACCTGAAGCCAACAGAGACAAAGAAGGATATTTGTGAATTATATTTGTAGCAGGGAATGCAACAGTTTCAACATTCCTATATTCAGATAGGGTGGTTGGAAGAGCGGCTTCCATACTAAAATGGGAGTCCTTGTCCCCAAGAGGTTAGTCACTCCCAGTGAGGTCCCACTTGCCCAATCCCCTAGGGAGGGTCTTGCTTAGCAGGCTCACCACCCTAGCCTCAAAGTGGGTGGCTCCGCTCTGGGGAGAAGGGACAAATTGTCTTGATTTGTCACACAGCTTAGATAAAATTTTGATCTATTAAGCTACTCAAGAGTGGAATACTGAGCATGGTAAACAAGTTTTTGATCATTTGTATCGACATATCGATATTTTGGGTCAGATCATAGCTGATAGAGGGATAGAGTCTAATCCTAAAAAATAGAAGTTTTATTTCCTGGTCACCTTCAAAACCATCAAAGGCATTACAGTCATATGGTTTGTGAACTATCACCATCGGTTCATCAAGACATTTCTTGAGCTGGTTTTACCATAGACTGATTTGATCCAAACAAGAAAAACAATTGTCTGGTCACCACAGCCACAGCTACAGCTTCTGTAAGGGTGCAAGGGTGCAAAGGTAAGGTCCGGACACAATGGTGGCATGTTTTTGGGTATAAACCTTTATTAACGAAAAAAGGGTTGGGAAATACCTCTCTATCCCTAAAGCTAAGAGGGGTTTCCCTACCTCAAAGGAAACTAGTGAAATCGTCAGGAAGTCCAAAACTAAAATGTCTGTCATGGTTGGGTCCCAAAAACTACTTCTATCACTAACACTAATAATCTATAGCAACTGTGCAAGGATGATCTCTTCTCAAAGTAAAAGGTGTTCTTTGTGTGTTCAACCAACAGCAAAGTTCCCAGTCTCTCTGGTAGCAAAACGGTTTGCAAAATAATGTTCAATAAAAGCAATTTCAAATGGTGCCCTTAGGGTCTCAGATCCTCTCTTTCCAGCTTCTGTGGGTGCCCTGTTGCTTCCCCAGCCCTACATCACCTCCCAGGCAACCTGTGTACCTGTTTCCTTCATTCTCGCAGGTATCAGCGGTTCCCGGGCAGCTGAGACCCTATGCGCGGCTCCGCTAGCATTTGGGTGTCCCCCGGGGTCTGCAACAGATCTGCAGTCTTCCGACTCTTCCCAGCTCCGCATACTCTCTCTTTCGTGCTTTGCCAGGGCCTGGGGCGCTCAGAGGATTCACTCGGCAGCAACCGGAGTAGTCCTCTTGTGTGGGACCACCTTCGAATTCGCTCTTTCCTCTGGTTCCTGCTACCCATCTAGTTTGTGTCAGCTGTTCCTCCTCAGAGGACCGCTCTCTCCTTCTCACGTCTCAGCTGTGCTTTTGCTTTCAAACTCCCATGTGGGATTGATGTACACATTTGGGCCAATCACTGGCATTAGGAAGCTAGACCGCTTGCTCTGCTTCTCGTGAGTGATCCTTGGACTCCCAACCATCTTCTTCGTCACAGTACCAGCCTTGATGCTACATGCCTGATACTTTGTATTTTCTGGTTTTTCAGTGTTTTCATGTAGGTTAGGTTGACTGGTTTGACAACAAAATATATTGGTTCTATCCAGGAAGGGGGAAGGAGGATTTAGAGTTGGAGAAGGGTTGGATATATTAAAGCATGGGGATACCGTGTTCTCTGTTGATGGTCGTCCCCAATCTCATAGGGGGAGCCCTTCCCCTTGTTATCCTCCCTTGGTGCATCATCCCCCAGGGGACTATTGTACAGTGGACACACCGCCATGGCCACATAGGAAAGGTCTCCCCCCTAGGGTAGAAGGGACGACATACATAGATTTGTCACACTTCTTTAAAAAGCCTTTGACCTCAGCCACTGTCGTACAGCATACTGATCTGAAAAAGACTGTTTGTACTAGAGACACATGCCTCACATCTGGTGATTGGCCAAGAACTATTGTAAAAGAATCACTAGGGATAGAAGTATGTATTAGCATGCTAGCCACACAAAATAAATACAGCATTTAAAAAAAAAAATATATGGACCCTACAAACGACCTTAAAGCACTGGTATCTGCATCACTGCAGGACCCTCGTTCTTCAACTCTCATGTGCTGTGATGGAGCTCAGAGATGAACAATGTGTTTACAATAATGAAGTCTAATATTGATACATTCTAACAACAGTCCTAGGTTCATACCCTTCTCATTTCAAAACAAAACAGGGAGTGTGAAAGATTGACTGTACAAATGTGTCCCCCATAGAAACCTGGATCGATAATTTCTGGAGTGTTTTAAGATATATTTGCATGTCTATTGCTGTTCTCCAAGGTGTCACTGGGGATTATTTCAATGTTGTTCAAAATAAATAATATGCATAAAAAATCCCCTTTAACAATGTGCTGCGCAAGACCTACCCATAGGCCCAGAATAACCCATTCCTGACCCAAATCAGATGTTCCTGCTGACCACTATCTGATCTGAATAAAATGTCCACATTTACCTGTCACTGCCCCAAGTCCAAGGCCCACACATCCCCTTTCCTTTCTAGATTCAGAGGCTCATTCTAGTCCTTTCTTGCTCTGATTCAAAACCCACAGAATCAGTTTGCAATGTGGAACAGGCACATACAAATCACCTCTCATTTTGTGTCAAAAAGCCATACCTATCGTTTACATACTGAGTCAAAGGACTATGCTTACTGTTCTCTGAGTCAAACATCATGCAAATGTTTCCCTCCCCAAGTCAACGGCCCATTCTAGTACTTTCCTCCTCTAAGTCCATAACTTGAAACTAGCTGTTCCTAAACATACTAACTGCTCAGAGCAAGAAGACAAATGAACATATAACTCTAGCTGCCCTATGTCAAAGGCCCATTTTTGCCTGAGTCAGAAGCCAATATTAATTAATTTCTGTTTGACGCCAAGACCCTTAGCATTAAGGCACATTAACTCCCTTCCTATGAGTCAATTTAGCACCAATCTTGCAATCCTGGGACTCCCCTTGCATTTATTCACCTTGTTTAAATGTCTTTTTTTTTTAGGTTTGGTTGAATGAGTTTGCGTGGTGGGACCCCAAAGAATGTGGCAATGTACAAAACATATCTGTCCCAGTGGAGGAAATGTGGACACCCGACGTCTTCGTTCTCCAATTGTAAGTACCAACTGTTGAAACTTCAAAGGCGATATTGCGTACCCAGGCAAATTATTAAAGTAACTACCTCTGGAATTAACAAGGTTTGATGCACCACCCAACAAAGGTTATACATCTCCCAACACCCATGGGCGAAGTATAACCATTCAAACTTTCTGAAGACTAATGACCCCCAAGACCATCTGCATGAACATTATCACCCAAGATCCTTTGAGGAGCAGTGCCCTGTCAAGACCTTCTCTATATCCATGTCCATGACCCTATCAAGAACCAAGCGCCTCCATGATACATTCTCGTTTAAGCTCTCTTGGGGAAACCAACACTGCAAATATTCTCTGAATATGCATTACACTCAAAGCCATACCACTGCATAACTTCTGGAGATGCACACCCCTCCAACAGTCCCTTAAATCCCATAGACCGCCCAAGACCATCTGGAAGGGCAATATTCTCTAAGCTCCTTTGACAAACCTTGGAGCAGAAGACACTGAATATTGTGACAAATCAAGGGAATGTGTCCCTTCTCCCCAAGGGGGAGCCTCCTATTTTGAGGCGTGGGAGGTTAGCCCACTTCGCAAGACCCTCCCTAGCGGTGGGACCTCACTGGGAGAGACACCCCCTTAGGGCACAAGGACTCCCGTTTCTGTGAGGAACTCCCTAAATCATTCCCCATGATGGCAAGCATAGGACTATCAGATGTGAAGAAGAGTATAAGAACTAGAAACGTGGCTGAAGACAAAACTAAAATATGCTTTTACAACCAAGAAAGAGTGTCTGTCTCTTTAAATAGAGACCTCCATTCAACTAATACGAGGAGGCAGAAAAGAGAGCACACGACGAGGCAAGGACGGAGCAGAGAGACATACACACAAGCAGGGGAAGCCCTCTAGCAATATAACACCGAGAGATGAGGAGCCAAGGAGAGCCGCAGAGCCGGCGACTTTTGGAACTGCTCTGAGAGCAAGAGAAAAACACTGGACGCGCAGCGTCTATACGGAGAGAGAAACCGAGGAGATGGGAACTCCAATCCCATTGGTGGTGTGACCACAAAGACTTTGTAGTGGGCAGTGCGCCCATACAACAACACTGAAAGCGGACCATCTGGATACCCGCTGGCTTACCAGCCACACAGAGGGAGGGGGCCGAGAGCGGGATGCTGGAGAAGATGAGCAATGTAAGAAGACGAACAGCCAAAGAGAACCCAAGCCCAACACAGACCCCAGAGATGTTCGCCAGCAGATTCTGAGGTAACAGGGAGAATGCGAGAACCAGGAGGCCGGCGGGGAATCATTATGAAATAGGAGAAACTTGTCTCAGTGGAATTGATGAGACCGTGAAATTGAAGTTGAAGAAATGTAGCTGTAATAATATGAGAGAGTGAATCACAATAAAAGCTGAAAAAGAGACCATTAAGACTGGACCTCAAATACCCTGGGAAGAGGGGAAGTGCCACATGTTAAGAGGAAGAGACTGTAAACCAGAAAGAGATTTTCTATGAAGGGAAGACAAGTGAAGCCCATTAAGAGAAAAGATACACAAACCAAGCCACCGCAAGAATGGGGAACATTACATACCAAGAAAATATATCACAGCTAAGAAAGTATATGTTACACAAATCCAAAAGCCACTTCACTGTGGAGCAACCGATAAGACAGAGAGTGTAAAGGGATTAATTGAAAACAATCCCTAAGGAGGACGGTAAACTCAAAAAACTTGAGAGAGTTACAAGAACTTGTACAGAAGGTGACTGGAGACCATTTAAAATTAACCTACTAATAAGAAGTCTGAAGCAAAGAAGAAACGTGAGAAAAGACAATCAGGAGAGGGGAGACATTCTCCTGACATTAGTTTGTTAAACTCTAAGAACTTGTGAAAGAGTTGCAAGAACTTGTACAGAAGGTGACTGGAGACTATTTAAAATTAACCTACTAATAAGAAGTCTGAGGCAAAGAAGAAACATTGTGAGAAAAGACAATCAGGAGAAGGGAGACATTCTCCTGACCTTAGTTTGTTAGAATAGTGCTAGGGTCAGTTAGCATTCGTTTTTTGGACAGCTGCCTTTTTTCGTTTTATAACTTCCTGACGACAAACGAGTACGTTGTTATTTATATAAGCAGAGAACACTGACATAGCAATAGGGAAAGTTAAGCCTTTTTTTATCATCTAATAAACAAACAAGTTGCAATGTCAATGCTGCCCTCATTACGACCCTGGCGTTGGACCATGGTGCTAATAGCACCATGGTCCATGCCGGTAACTTACCGACTCCGCCATGGCGGAATGGGGAATTACCGCCCCATTCCGAGGTTGGCAGGGCAGTAATTCCCCATGCCGCCATGGCCCTTCCCCATTCCCATTTTTGCCCCATAGGGCTCAATGGAAATGGGGAAGGCGCTAAGTACGGTGCCTCAAATTGTGGCACCGTACTTAGCACCAAGGTCCCTTTGCGGGTTGGTTTTTAACGCCTGCAAAAAGCAGGCGTTGAAGTCTCCAACCCGCAAAGGGACCTCGTAATCAGGCGTTAAGGGTTTAACGGCGCCGCCACCTTTTACGGAGCCATTAACCCCTTAACGCCTGGGTTGTAATGAGGGCCAGTGTCCTTCTTCAGACCAGCCACAATAAATATATATATATATATATATATATATATATATGTAAACAAATGATGTGCCAACATAGTGGTCAGCCTGCATGTAGCTGGTGCTAAGGGTAGAAATCTTGGCTGGATTTCAAAATATGCAAAATACACATGTATCAAGGTAGGTTGTAGTACTTCAAAAAAAAAACAAACGTGTACACATTAACCCTGTCTTTGGAGGCATATGGGCAAGTAGTACCCCATTGAAACTTGTCCGTCACTAGGACCTTCTGGCTAGGCATGACCCGTTAAGATCCTCCATAGTCCACCTGAAAATGTAGGTTGCATGGCGCTCCCGAGAGATGTGCACCTCCAAGACCATCTGCAGATACTATCAATAATGCCCCTTTTGAGACACATGTCTGCAAGATCCTTTGGCTATGCATCAGAGGCGCAGACAGGGTCAGGCCTGAGCGGGCAAGGCCCACCCAAAATCTGAAAATGCCCATTCAGCAGCACTGTGCGGGCATTTACAGATGTTAATGTCACTGCGGTGGACCCAACTACTTTAGCTTCAGTCCCCATGGTATGATATGGCATTTATAACGCGCCTATATACAAGTGTTTCAAGGCACGACGAGGCAAAGGGGGGCAAACTGAGGGAAAACAGACAGAAATCCTACTAGGCCCAGTGACATTGAGATCACGCAAGTACAGGCGGGAGGGGAAGGGGAAAGGTGGGGGAGGAGCGGAGAGGGGGTGGTGCAGTAAATAGGATAACAGTCAATACATAACACAATAATTAAAAGTGTGGCCTGCTGCTGGCGAGTGCAAGGGTAGGAGCAGACATCAGGGGTCAAGTGCTGGTGGGGGCTGTAGGGCTACAGATACAGTCCCCAAGTGCAAGGGTTGCCATGGGACAGTGCAGGTGTGCAACTGGCGGTGTGGGGTCCTGGGCCCGAGATCAGAGGATAGCCAGGTAACAGTGCAGATTCAGAATCAGCCAGAAAGTCAGCAGGGGAGAGGAGGAGAGAAAGCAGACGCAAAGAGGAAGGTCTCGAGGTGCTTCCAGAACCAGAGATGGTTCTCCTAAAGTTTCAGAGAAGCAGGGAGGCTGTTCCAGAGGGAGGTCCCAGCAGAAGAAAGAGATCTTGTTACAGAATCCTGGCTACGCATCTGCTACGCATGACCCCTTAAAACTCTCTTGAGACTCATAGACCTTAATTAACCATTCAATACAAACATAGGTTTAAAGCTTTTCAGATATGTATGCTTCACCAAACATTCCTAGAGGCCACATGACACGTCCAGGGCCTCCCAAAGAACCATGTATTTGTAAGATCTTCCAGATTCCCCTGCAATAAAAGCCTCAACAAACTCAGGTATTTGCAAGAAGCTCTAGCATCAAACGCACATTGAAAACCTAATAGAAAACTATTTGGGGAAAGTGTTGGTTAGTGCCTTTAAAAAAAATATCGAATCACTTTCGATGTGATTCGGTGTTATGGCTTTCATTAATATCACTGGATACAGTTGGCCGTCTCTAGACTGACGGTCCTTTAAAGAAAGACCATTCAAAAATTGATGGTTTTCAAAACATTTTTAAAAACGCATTCATTTCAAAGTCTCAATGCACATCCCCCATTAACACCAGCTTTTTTGCACTTACAATCCAACACCCTCCAGCAGTGGTAGGTTACTCCTTTTCCATGCATATCAGTTAAACTACATGAAATTGTTTGACACTTAAATGCAAACTGATAGAGAAGACTGTATGACTTTTCAAAGACAGCTGACAATTATCGGGTGAGGGGTCACGGACCAGCATCATGTCCTACAGCCAAATGTAAGCACTTGGGTGTACAGATGTGTTCTGAAAAGCCACCCACTGAATGATGCAAAAGCAGTGACCGTGTACTCTAACGAAATCCCATGCCTGGCTCTTAGGGTGAAGGGTGGGGTAACCATGGGGGCCGTCACGGTCACCACCCACTAATTGATGCAAGGGTTGGAGGCGGAATGGGGTGGTTCCCATGTCCACCCTGCCATACCCCATATGCATGTTAGGATATTTTCACTGGGGCTAAATATGATACTGGCCCCTTAAGGGAATCTTATCCTGCAAAAGTAGCTACTGCAGTTTTTACTTTTCTATGGTAAAGTGACCGCCCAAACGAGGTATGTTGCCAGTAAAGTACAGAGTAGGGAACAGACATTAGTCCCCAGCCAGTCAAAAATGTTAGTCCAGACGTGCTGCGGCGCAGAGAGCACTGAGGAAAGTGAAGGTGAGCACAACTCCAACAAACTGAATGCTACTAGCGAGCTGGCAAAGCTAGAAGTTGCAAAGAATCGAAGAAGTCTGAAAGAAAAACATCTGACATTCAAAAAGCTGCTCGCCCTCCTTCCCACACCACACACAGACACACACACTGTGTGGGTCCCAGTTGGTGGCCGGCCATCATAAAGACTTGTTCCGTGGATCCTAAACAGGCAGGGGTAGTGCCACCCAAAATGTGGGAAGCCGTGTACAAGCTAGGATTGCAAAAAATAAAAACTACACACACCTGGTGGCGGGGCCAGGCAATTCTAAAAGGGAACAGCAGGGCCGTAGTGGTGTGGGAGCCTGTAGAGTTTGGAGATGGGGAGTAGGAGTGCTTTGGAAGTGAAGGAGTTGGAGAGGAAAGTAAGAGGCTGTTGGGGTAGGGCAGGGCAGAGGCTGGAGAAAGTGAAGTTGGAGGAAAGAAAAGGAGGAGAAAGGAGGTTGGAGTGAAGGAGAGGGATGATCCGGAATAGGTGGGGGAAAGAAGATGGTGATAAGTTAAGGAGAGGTGTTGTGAGAGGAGGTTGTGGTGATACATTAGAGAGAGGTGATGATTGAGGCGCTTGCAAGTAAAGGTAGGCAAATAAAAAAAATTAAGGAAGTGGAGGGATAATTCAATGAGTAGAGGAAAGACCAAGAGCTGAGAGATATCCTAAAGATGAGACCAAGGCAAGGAAGTAGAGAACATCAGGTGAAGGAGATGGAGCGTAATGCCAAGGAAAGGGAGAAGGGACAGCCAGAGGGTGGTGAAGTGGATGCTGAGTTGGCTGAAGTAGTAGTAGAAGGGGCGTCCTTTTGTACAGGTCAACATTTTGAAAGATGGTCATGCCCCCTGCTTCCGGTCTTAGTACCTCCCCCTTTTGATGTGCTTTGATATAAACTTAATATAAATTTGATATAAAAAGGATATAAAAAAATGTTTGATATATCGATTTTATATCCGGTGTATATTGGATATAAAGTGTTTTCTATTTTATATCAGTTTTGATATAAAGTGAATATGCATTTTATATAAAAATCTTATGTATAGATGCGAGCAGCGCTCGCCGATGTTGCTTGGTCGAGCGCCGAGAGCGAAGTGAGGTCTGAAGACATGGAATGTGATTCTAGGGCTTTCCAGAGTGATGCAGTGATGATGTCACAGAGGGGTTCCACCCCACTGATATAGGAAGCGGATATACATTTTATATCAAATTGATAAGCCCTCCCAAAGTTTTTGATAGCAATTTTATTGAGCCCCAATTTTTATATAAACTTTATAGGAAGCAGAAAATTATATCAAGCAATTTTGATATCTTTTAAATGTAAAAATGGATTGAATATTTTTGTTGATGTTTTCATTTATATAAAAATCCATATTAAAATCATATTTATTTTTATATGCAATTGTATATACAGAATATTTAAAATCATTTTTTTATATAGAAGTGTATTTTCAAATTAATATTATTTTGATATAAAATATTCAAAAATACTTTTATCTGTAGAATATCCATTTAATATCAAAAAGTATGTTTCTTTGTTCGTTGATCTCGAGAACGCTATTGAAAATGCTCCACACTAGCAGCGAGTGCATGGCGGTTAGTTTTCTTTCAAACTTTATTTCAGCACGTAGGTTTACGCTCCTCATGAGGTTAAAATGACTCGTTGATTCGTTGTTGGGTCAGTAGGGTATAGCCGAGAGCATACTCGTTGCATGTCATTGAGACCGGTGCATTACGCATGTGCTTCCCTGTGACAGCAACCAATGTATATTGGATATAAAGTGTTTTCTATTTTATTTCAGTTTTGATATAAAGTGAATATACATTTTATATAAATTATCTATATAGATGGGAGCGGCTGGGATTGGTGCTCGTCGATGTGTCTCATTCAAGCGCCGAGAGCAAAGTGAACTCTGAAGACAGGGACTATGAATCGAGGGTTTCGCAGAGTGACGTGTGATGACATCACAGAGGGTTCTGCCCACTGTGATAGGAAGCGGATAGACATTTTATATCAAATTGATAAACCCCCAAGTGTTTTTATAGCAATTTTATTGAACCCTAATCGTTTTTAGATACATTTTATATATTTTAAAAATCCCGAGAATGGTCTAAAGGGACAGTCCTAAGACTATGATGGTGTGGGGGAGGGGCTTACATCCGAAATATATAGCCTTTGTGGTAGGCCTGGGAAACACAGGCGCAATTTCAGCTTTCCAGGCGCTATTCAGGAAATGACAATTATGAACAGCTACAGTTACGACCAGGGGGTTATGACGATAGTCATAGTTCTGATTGTTTCACAGTTTATGATGGAATGGAAGATGGCCAGGATTTAATGACCGACTATGAACCCGAAGAGTTTTGGGACGATGATGATGTGGTTTTGGAGCAACCAGCCACAGCCAATGGGGGCTTCGAAGACAGGGACTGTGAATATAAGGCTTTGGAGGCAGTGATGATGTGCGATACTGAACTAGCCCGGGGACCTATATGAAAAAGAGGGGGGCTGTGTGCGGGGGTTCTGAGCGCCAAGCTGTACCAGAGACTAGCAATAGTTATTGTGTTTGCTGCTCAAACCAACTTGAAAACCCGGTGGCTTCTGACAATCGCCTATGTGAGGAATGTGTTTCTCTAATGGAGACCGGTAGCATTAAAGTCAATGTTATTATTCATTGTGCCTGCTGTTCAAAACTAATTGGAAGCCTGGGGGATAACAGTCTGTGTAAGGAATGTAATGGAAATGGGGGTAGAGCACTAGAATATACAGATCACTACACTGATCATGATGATTGGGGGTGGGTCCTGCTGCCAGTGAGAGGTTCTTGGGAGATGGTGCTCTTCCATCTCACTGAGTTATAAATGGGTTTTTGGTAAGAACCCAGTTCACCTGGGCACTGGAATACTGGTAATATTGTTTGTGACTTGACTTAAATTGTCAAGCAATAAATGAGGAGTCTTGTCACTTGTTTCTAGGGTATAAAAGTGATTTATTACACACTTAAAAACCGACACGTGTGTCGAACCGACATGGGTCTTTTTCAAGGTATGTGTGTTATACGTGGTAATGTTCTTGTGGGTGCAATCTCTTAAGTAAGGGCTCTTGTTGAGTAACCAGGAAGGCCTTGGGGGCCTCAGCACAAAGATGAGCGGTCACAGCAATCTTTCGATGACAATCCCCTATGTAAGGAATGTGTTCCGCTAATGGAGACCAGAAGCATTAAAGACAATGTTATTATACATTGCGCCTACTGTTCAAAATGAATTGGAAGCCTGGGGGATAACAGTCTGTGTAAGGAATGTATCTTGCTAATGGAGACCGATACGGACACGCCGGCTCTCTCCCGTGCTGATATTCGGTCACCCAGGGATTGACAGCCATAGTGGCTGGGGCGTGTTTAAAACAACACTTTTACAGATGGTGCTATGGACATAAAATGCATGATCCCCCTCAGGATGTTCACGAATGTTTGGAAACATCATATGTGGATAATTCCCTGCGTTGAGCCCTTAACATCTAGTAGATTTGCTGCGCTTGACACAGCCGCTGACACAGATAAGGATTGGCGTAGGGACAGAACAATGTATGTCTAAATCATTATGGGGTATAGAATCGGTGAATAACCCCCTTTTGAAAATGAAGCAGGGTGTGTCTGCCAGCTGTTAGAAACATTGTTGAGAAAACAGTTCCCAAGTGGGCGGGAATAAAAGATATCTAATTGAATGCCCAATGGAATGTCGACATGTTTGCGTATCAAGGCGTTGTGCAATGTATCTGTGCAGTCATCGCATGTCCTACGGAGCCTATAGCAGGACCGATTGTTCTAGTATTTTAATGCGAATATATTTTGAATAAAAATACATGTTAATAAAAATCTGTTGTTTATAAAACCTGGTTGTGTCTTTATGTAGAGCGGTTATGGGTGAACATGTCTGGCCTGAATCTGTTGAAAATGTAATATGATGAAGGAAGTGTTGGTAGTTATGGCGGGGTTGTCAGCCTGTTCCGTAAGGTGTACCAATGGTGAGAATGTGTCACAGGGGCGATCAAGACGTGGCTTTCAGGGAAGGAGGCCTACACACTACACAAGCCGGGCCTAAAACATTTTAAACGACGAATGACCATCGGATCTGACGTCGAACAACAATGGTAGGCAGATATTATGGATTTGAGCCAATTCCGCGAAGACAACGATGGGTTCTGCTACATTCTAGCCATCATCGACATTCTATCATAATACGTCTATGTTGAGGCTTTAAAGAACAAGACGGGTCACAGACATGGTGATGGCTTTTAAACACATATTTAACAAAGGCCGAGCCCCCGTTAAACTACAGACGGATGCCAGTGAGGAGTTTTTAAATATGCCGCTACATAGCCTTCTAAAGCAACACGGGTGTATCACTTCATAACACAATCCGAAGTTAAAGCCTCCATTGTAGAACGTTTTATACAAACTTTTAAAACATGGCTCTGGCAATTTGTCATGGCTAAAAACGCATGTAGATATGTGGAGGTGTTACCCACTTTTATAAATGTGTACAACTCAACACGCAACATAGATCTATTACAACCACCCCCGCTGATGTAACACTACAGAATTCCCTGGAGGTTTTGACAAAACTTTACGGCGAAAGACTTTTTTAAAACACAATGCTTATGCCCCTTAAAAAGGGGATCATGTGTGGATCTCAAAACACAAAGCCATCTTTACAAAGGGTTATGAGCAGAACTACAGCAACTAGATCTTTATTGTAGATGGTGTGACTCAAAGGGAGGGCATCTATATATACACACTAATTGATAATTCGGGCGAGGATGTTCAAGGTGTTTTTTACAGGGAGGAGATTCAGAAAGTCAGTAAAGACCAACAGCGAGTTTATAGAATCGAAAAATTCATAAAGAGTAAAGGTCATGGAGCCAGGAAACAGTATCTAGTCTAATGGCTAGGGTGGCCTGACAAATTCAATAGTTGGGTGACCGCCAGATCCCTAGAGGCCACGGGTGTGTAATAGGGTGACATGGAGTCTGCACCTTTCTTTATTATGCTCCCCAGCAACGCTTCAGCCGAGACATTCCCAGGAAACAAAATATCCAACTTTATCATGAAGCTGACAAAGCCCATAGCATTTCAAGGGCAATGGACAGTGACGCTCACTGAAGTTCAGTACTTTAGTCCCTGGGGGAAGCCACGTTTATCATATAATCAAAAAACCCTCTGAGGCCCTGGCCGGGCGGGTTCCCAGAGGGGCATTACCCAAATATACAGGAACTTGTCAGTCATCAACAAAGCTGTATCAATCAGACCCGAGTACAGCGATACGACACTACACAAGAGCCGCACCAGCGGAATGTGTTTTTACAAGGTCCGGACGCATCGGTTAGGTTTTCAATAGCAGGAAGACTGTGCAATATATTGGGAAGCATGCAGCACATTGGAAGTAAAGAACCGTGGGACAATACATGCGCCAACATTAACAGTGTTTTTATAGTTTACTGCTTTACAGTGATATTGTGGAGTATCAAGTGGTGGGGGATAGCTATGCCCCGCCGCTTAGAACCATGGAGATTAAAGGGAACAACAGCGGTATTGTGAACATTCAATACAACAAGCCTGATTACTTCCCTGTGTGTAAAAACCATTCAGACACCATCAACATACAGATAAGAGACGACCAGGGGGCGTTTGTATCATTTAAATACGGACAGATCTGGCTGAAAGACTAATAAAGCAACGTTATAATGGCTGTGGTGAAGAACTATGGAGATCCCGTGGGCATATATGGAATATTACATGAACCAGGCCGGTTACGGCGATCAGCCATATTTTAGCGGAACCACCGTAATGCATGGTGCGGGACTCAGGTGTATCTTTAGAAGTCTTTTCAGACGTGCAATGCCCTTCCTACGTCGTGGCTTTGAATTGGGTAAACCACACGTGAAACGACAGCCACCAATATTGCAAAAGACGTCATGGGAAGCATGACAACTGCGGTTGCTGAACGTCTCGCCAAACAGATAAAGTAGGGCCATGACGGATCACGCCTCATTTATAAACAACGCAAGAGTATTAAGAGGAAGAGGTCAGCGTCCATGTTACGTGGCCCCCCAGAATCCACCAAAAAAAGCAGATCAAAAGCCTGATGCGGACAGCCGAGTAAGAAGAAGTTTGTTATCACTAGAAGACTCAGGAACCAGTAGAGTATTTGATTTACTAGGCTGTCTACACGCTGACCTTTTCTTCCAGGATAAACTATTGATCAGCAGCGTTGACCTTAAAGTGTAACTATCCAGTAACACAGATGTTTTTTGTTTTATGAGCGGAGACGCTGAACAATACAAACCAGTCATCATATAGGCTAGTTTATTCGTCAAACGTGTAAGCCTCTTGCAGACCATTAGAAAGGTGCATGCAGAGGCGCTGCAGATATCTAACGTGAAGTATCCTGTGGAGAGAGTTGCCCTTAAAGTCTTTAGCATTCCTACCGGTAGCCGTGACACCAGTCAAGACAACCTGTTTCTGGGGCAGCTTCCAAAAATAATCATCATGGGTATTGTTGAAACAGTATTGATGACTGGTGGCGCATACGATCGAAATTCCGTTTGGCTTTAAATACTGTAAAGGTGTCCTGATCCCTGCCAAAGCATATGCACCTAACTTTGGAGTTCCAAACATAATCAGGGAATTCATGGACATGGTGGCTGTCACAGGGAAGCACATGCATAATGCACCAGTCGCAATGGCATGCAACGAGTATGCTCTCGGCTATACCCTACTGACCAAACAACGCATCAGCGGGTCATTTCAATCTCATGAGGAGCGGAAACCTATGCGCTGAAATAAAGTTTGAAAGAAACCTAACCAGCATGCACTTGCTGCTAGTGTGGAGCGTTTTCAATAGCATTCTCGAGATCAACGAACAAAGAAACATACTTTTTGATATTAAATGGATAATCTACAGAAAAGTATTTTTGAATATTTTATATCAAAATAATATTAATTTGTATATACATTTCTATATCGAAAAATGAGATTTTTTATATTTTGTATATAAAATTCCATATAAAAATAATGATTTTTAATATTGATTTTTATATAAATGTATACATCAACATATTTTTTATATTTTTTTATCCATTTTTATATTAAAAGATATCAAAATTGCTTGATATAATTTTCTGCTTTCCTATAAAGTTTATATAAAAATTGGGATTCAATAAAAATTGCTATCAAAAACTTTGGGAGGGCTTATCAATTTGATATAAAATGTGTATCCGCTTCCTATCTCAGTGGGGCGGAACCCCTCTGTGACGTCATCACCGCATCAATCTGAAAAACCCTAGATTCACATTCCATGTCTTCAGAGCTCACTTTGCTCTCGGCGCTTGACCAAGCAACGTCGGTGAGCACCGCTCCCATCTATATATAGATTTTATATAAAATGCATATTCACTCTATATCAAAACTGATATAAAATAGAAAAGACTTTATATCCAATATACACTGGATATAAAACCGATATCAAAAAATGTTTATATCATTTTTATATAAAATTTATATTAAGTTTATATCAAAGCACATCAAAGGGGGAGGGACTAAGACCAGAAGCAGGGGGCATGGCCACCTGTCAAAATGTTGACTTGTGCAAGAGGGACCCCTTCTACTACTCGAGGATACAATAGGCTTTTACCTGCTCAGAACCCAAGAAGAAGCCATCCTGCTATTTTGAGGTAATATTCCTTTTTCAATCAAAGCACACCTATATTTGTTTGAACCCCATTTTACTGGTGTGTGCCTTCCATTGTTTGCCACTCCACTTCGTGACAGTGCCCACCGCTTGGGCACCGCATAGATCTTGCTGGGGGCGCACACACATTAAAAAGTGGGCATCATATCGTTTGCCACATGTGTGCACCCTTGGGAAACCCAAAGCAATTCTAACCTTAACTGCTCTCCCATTCCATCTTGCGTATATTCAATCCCACGCTGGAGCAAACAGTACCATTTCAGATGCACCCGATTGATTTTACTATGCATATGCTCCTCCGGGCCTTGTTGAGGTCATGATATACACCCCTTGTGTCTATGCTTCATAGTGTGGATGAGGACAAATCTCCCCAGCTCCCATATCTGTTTGTGGAACACACGGGCAAGGTGCAATATCGGAAACCCCTGCGAGTGGTCAGTTCCTGCAACCTCAGTATCTTCCGTTTCCCATTCGACATACAGAACTGCTCCCTTACCTTCGGATCCTTCCTTGACTCAGGTAAGTTCTGAGACCCAAGTCCATTAAGGCCCTATTTGTAGTTTACTTACATGTGCTCGTGGGGTGCGAGCAACACCCTTGTCGGGTGCCAGGATGGTTTCCAGAAGTGAGGTTGTTGGACTGGTTAAAACACTGGCCTTTGTGTCGATCAAGCGTTCTCAGGCTCTGAAAGGGGAGGGCTGCAGAGGATTCGGTGTGCTCTCGAGATCCTCTGCAAGATGGGAGGCTGGGGAAAGGCTTGGGGGAGAGCGGGGTAGCTAGAAGGTGCAGGTGAAGGGAGCGCTGAGGTGAGGGGAAGGTCATAGTGCCATGGGACAGAAAGGCAGACTGCTGTCTGGGATGTCCAGTAGGACCAGGGTTTTCCTATTTTTAAAGTCAGTAAAACAACTTTTTATGGGCATGGGCAAAAATATCACATTGGCCTTACTTGGCTTAAAAGGGGATGGTAAAGCCTCATTGGGCCAACTCCATACTCTGTACAGTTGTCTAGGCAGATCACTGGGCATGTTAGATTTTGTAAGAACAAGAGAACAGGGGCGGGGGAGGGACAAGCTTGTCATATTATAATAACACCACATTCTGAAAAGTGATGAAAACCTCATTCAACACAGTGATGGTCTTCAGCCCAATTCCTTGATCAGGTTGACGGTGGCTCACTTGTTCAGCAGGGCAGTCATGGCTTAAGGAATTCTCCTTGCCTTCTGAGAGGGGAAGGCTTCTCCCCTCACACATAGTTCATGAGGCTGTTATGAAGAAACGGCAGGGTGTCCAAACCCATTGCATCACTCAAGGAGAAGGGTGTTAGAAGTCTTTTTGGTGGAAGGATATACCAAGGTGTGCAAGCCCAGGGGGATTTGTAGAGCATAGGGCAAGATACCAGCATCATGTTAATATGAGGTATGCACCCTTTCCCCAAGACAACATCACGTCTGCCCCAGAGGCATGTGATAAAGAGCAGATGGCACATTCTGTCAAGCTTGATGAGCGCTCCTGCATGCAGGGGCTGCAAGTAAGGTGCTACAAAGCATACAGTAATGGTAGGTTAGGGCTCCAGATGCTCGAAGGTTCTTGCGAGTAGGTTTTCAGGTGCATGTGTGGGCTGCGAGTCATGGATTGAGGTGTACATAAGAGCTATAGATCAGCGCATAAGGTATAATCAGGGTTGTCAGCCTGGCATTAGTGTCATGATGTGGGTGTCTTGCTTTGGGTCTTGCATGGACCCTGCGGTGTGCTGAGCCCTCAGAGCGTTGAAGGAGCAAGCAGATGGCCGAGGCCACTGTATCATTAGCATTTCAGACCGACCTGACATAGCATTTTTCTTACAGTTCAACACATCAAGCTTGGCCTGCTCATGTCTATCGACCGCATCGAGACTTTCTCAAGAGAGGCCCTGACATCTCAGGGCGAGTGGGAGCTGGTGAAGATCGAGAGCTGGTTCAGCGACGACACCCCTGAAAAGATCACCTTCAATGTAAGTGGCTCATCGTGGCTGCACCAATGAGACCCCAACGGCTGTATCCCACACATTGCCGAACGCAGGTCCACCAGTGTTCACAGAGAAGCAGGTCAATGTCATTATAATTATAATTAATTATAATTATAATTGTTTTTTATATAAAAAATAATATAATTGTCCCACTTTGTCTAACAAAGATCTGTACCACCTGCCATTGGGCACAATGCGGGCTGTCCCCACACAATAAGGTCTATGAGAAGACATAGCGTGAACCAGATGATCCAAAGGACCTAGCTTTCTTACCAGGTAATATTGGCACTTCCTTCCCTCAGCATCGCCAGGGTAACAAGGCTTCCGCACACCGATCTTGCCAGGGTGCATGCATCAAAAAGGTGCACATCTTAATTCAGCTAGGAGGGAAAGTGGCGGACACAAATTTCCCCATGCCACTGCAACTCGATTGGCCCTAAGACTAAGTTCCCACAACCCCATAATTCAAATCTACTCTTAAACGTCTTTGCCTCTGCCTTGAAGGAGCCCCCTCAAGTAGCCATTTCATCACTCCGCCCTTAATCTCCTCCTCTCCCTTTCTTATGCCCAATGCTATCAACTCACCAAAGCACCATCATTAACGTTGTGAAGGCTCCAGCCAATCAGAAGCACCGGGACATGGACTGAATCTCACGGTACAGGCCTGCGTTCACTCCTCCTGCCCTGTCAGCCTGCACCTTCCTCCCTCAGACTCCTACTCTCGACCATGACCCTGTACCCCAGCTTCGCTAAGGCCTGTAATTTGGGACCCATGTCATTACCGACCGGTGATGACAGGGCATTGGTTACTATGGCTTAAATGCACTCTACATACTCTTGTCTGTCTGACTTCGTACACACTCTGTGCTCCATTAATACTTTATTTTCTCATACAGTCCTTCATGTACTCAAGGTTCCAACCACTGTAGTGACAGGTGTTATTTTTACCCTATTTTATGGAACTCTATCAGCCTCGGAAAGATGAAAGGTTAAGTCATCCCTGCTGTGGGATTTGAACTCCCGAAGTGCAGACTGTCTTCCTGTCTGAGCTCAGTGCTTCACTCCTGAGCTACATTCCCGTTCTCCAATTGGTTCACATCCTATTGGGTTTTTTCTTATATAAATCAGATGACCATGGGAAAAGTATGACCTATATAATGTGATATGGTTCTTGTCCAGGCATATGCCCGTATTAGCATTATAAGTACAAAATACAGGATAACAATTCTGTTTAAAGCTGTGCCTCTCCTCCTTTATTCATACATCTTTTCGCACTGCACTATTCTAAGGGACTGTAAGGGGCTCTCAGACTCTCTGAAAAGCAGGGCCCAGTAGACTTTGTCGCATGTTAAAAGCTTGCTGACCACACCGGCCCTCTAAATGCGGGAAGACACGTGCAAACCATGTGCAGAAGCAATGTGTTGCTTCACCTTTTAAATGCAATGCCGGACAACGTAGCAGGTTGTACCGCAGGGAAATACGAACGGCTTAATTTTACAAAATGTCTAAATTGAATGGAGAGGAGCACCTACATTTGCACTTTCGTGCAAAACGGTCTCTCCTCTGCGCAATTTTCATCATTTGCACTATGAAGTACAAAAAAATGGTCAAGCAGGTAAAATCGCCTCTACACTTCATGGTGCAAAAACGTGCGGCTGCAATGAATTCTTATGGAATCTGCCGGCTTTTAGCAGGTTCGACAAACTGTCCGATTCCTAGGAATTCATTCGTTTTACACCAGCATGCAAATATCATGCTGGCGTAAAACCATTTATTTTTTGGAGAAGGGATGCAGCAGTTAGGCAAACAAAGAACTACTATTCAATTCCCCAGTTCTGGCTGCAAAAACGGTGAAAATACACTGGAGCTCATGTTCCATAGGGTCTTAATATTAATGGAAGGCTTTAACGCCTTCCATTAACATCACGCCCCATTTGCAAGCATTTCTGTGGCAGAGAGGAGGGGCGGAATGCAACTTGCATTTTTCCCACCTTCTTTCCTCTCCATCCTACAAATGCTCCGGAATTTACGCCAGCAAGGAGTTTCATGCCGGTGCAAATGCTAGAGATCCATATAGGGGCCACCAACTTTATGCACCAATATAAAGCAGTGATCCATTGTAAGCGCTGACTGCCATGCTCACATGCCAGGCAGCATTTACAAATGCAATTAAGCGCTGCCCGACATGCTGCTTGCATGTGGGGCAGTGTTTAATTTTAATTGTGGAAGCTACCTATCACGCACGTACGGTAAGCTGCATTTACAATTACAAGTAAATGCCACCTGGCATGCGAGCATGCCAGACAGCGTTTACTCACTTTGCATGGCGGGGTGGAAAAGTGCGATGCAAAAGATGGTGCACACGCGTGTATGCCACCTTTGCCTTGCACATTTGCACGCTGCTGTGCAGATGGTGAACATTTGGCAGCAGGGACCTGGCTACGCCGGAGTGCAAACGTACCCGGTCCGTGCCATCAAATGAAAAATAGGAACAAAATTAGCTCCACTGAATGCTAAAAGTGGTGTAAAACCATGTTTAATACATTTATGCCATTTCTTTAGAACACTTTTACCACTCGAGGGACTCGAAATGAGACCCTAAGAGTTTGCCCGGGAACCATAATTAGCAGAAAATCTTACTGGTGCTACAAACAGGGAATGTTGCCCTATTGCCAAGCGAGGGCGGGGGGGGGGGGGGGGCTGGTAGCAAAACCAGAGCTGCAAAAATGGCGGCATTGGCCTAAACTGTGTGCTGGCAAAGACGCCTGCTGACTTTGTCTTTCCATTTTTTTTAGAATTGCAGAAATCTCCTTTGCTGCAAGCAAAATGTGCGCACCAGTAATTTATTCTTATACTAGTTGATGGCGAAGTGATGTTTTCAAGATATTACTTGTGCTAATTTTCTTATATCTAATCACAATTAAGAAACATGCATCACTATCACCACAGTTATATTACCTCCCCCCTCATCCCATTATTCTGTGCCCTTCTGTATTTGTACGACTGCTGGCTACCCACCCCCAACCCCCCTTTTCTCTATGCCACCCCCAGCACTCCTCTTTACTATCCACAGGTCTGGCAACACCCTGGTGAGGTCACTGGCAACACCCTGGTGAGGTCACAATGCGCTTCCTCTCGGAAAAGGTTCAGGTCCAGTAAGACAACTATGGTGGTGATGGGCGCGGTATAAATATTCAATATAACTTGTCATACCTGGTGCGTGGACCTCACACGAGTAAGCAACGTGCAGCTCTCTAGGGAGCTCATGCTGGTCAGGGGCTTAACGTAAATGGAAGGCATAAAAGCATTGGGTAAGAATTTTCCGCCTTCCATTCACGCCACGTCCCATTTTCATCCATTTGTGTGGCAGAGAAGAGGGGTGCAATGCAACTTGCATTTCTGCTGCTCACTTCCTCCCCGACACAAAAATATGCTGGGAACCTTATGGAGCATGGATGCATTGTAAATGTCACCTGCCATGAGTAAATGGCAGGCGGTGTTTACTCAATTTGCATGACTGAGTGCAAAAATGTAGAGCAAAAGGCAGCGTTTTGTACGTCGTCTTTTGCCTTGCACTTTTGCACTCCGTGCAAATGACCACAATTCGGCAGCGGGGACCCCACTTTATGTCTACACCTAATGGTCCCCCGGGACCGAATTAATCGGCTCAATAAAATGAGCTCTTAAATGTTTTGGACTACCACTCCCATAATCATTCACCATTCATTAGGCTGACTAGGACTGATCCAAAAAATCTAGTACTTTTTCTTCCAACTAACCTCAGGAGATCATTTACTATATCTCCTCTCTAGCAAATAATGAAAGTTTGTTTGCAATGTATACACAGCCGTGATTCCAATGTGTATGGTTCCCACAGTGCTGATGCCGATACACAACATGCCTCAGCATCCGCCCTGTGGGTACCATATATACACATTGTAGTAAAATGGTTGCATGTCTTAGGCTTGCTAGATCTGCTCGCACCTACCTGGGCAGGTAATTAGCTCACCTATTTCACAGTTCACCAGTTGCTTTTTGGATCCACTGACATTGTTTGACCCTTCCCCCACACTTGCCATGTTATACATGGCCAGGTCTCTGAAATAACTGCTCGTAATGTCTTCATGCATGCATGTGTGTGACCTCCGCAGATCGTCCTGAAGCGCCGACCCAGCCTCTACGTGGTGAACCTGCTGATCCCCAGCGCCTTCCTCATGCTCATTGACGTATTGAGCTTCAACCTGCCCCCCCACACTGTGGACCGTGCCTCCTTCAAGATGACACTCCTGCTGGGCTACACTGTGTTCCTGCTCATCCTGAATGACCTACTACCTGCCACGGCCAGTGGGACCCCGCTGATCGGTATGAGCGGCCAAGAGCACATTAACACACATGTTACTGCCTGTCCTATTACTCCAGCATGGAAAGAGAGGGTGTAAAATGTAGTAGAAGGAAGGGGGGCTGGGTTATGTACAATCAGCGTGGGCTATCGGACACAGGTTTGAACATTAGCTAAGCAGATCCAGGGTATGAATGCTGGGGAAAGGTGCAGCCATCTTTAGTCAGCAGGATCCCTTCCTTTCAATAGAGTCTCAGTAAGCTAATGTGACTGGCACATATGATGGGAACACAGCTAATTCCATTATCACTGTTCATTTACACGTCCATAGAATGATACCTATTGATTTGGGCCTTGCTTATTGCCACGCCCATGGTCTCAGCCACTTGGGTGAGTGTGCACCTATTCCCAGATCTCTGGCTTCATCCAGTTCAGGGATATCTTGCTTTTTTCATGTGCTTGTCATCTGCAGAGGAAACGCAGTTCATCCCTCTTCGCTTGACTTGTCCGCCTCTCCCTTCTTCCCGCATCTCTTGCCTCATACACCTCAGCGACGTCCGACTCCCCACTAGCGTTTTCACAACAGATCATTTCTGTAAAACAAACATTCAGTTACACCAAATTTAAAACATTGTATACTAAACAAACCAAACAAACATTACTCAAGCAATGTTGCAATCAATGTCGCTAAACAATATATATGAACGTATTGTTCATATAATTTTATCATCTTCAATTCATTTAATAATCTTAAAAGTTCTAGCGATAAAAAGGTTTCCTTCCCAGTCATTAGTCCCACCCAAAACTCATCTGTATTTAACCAATCTTCCTGTTCTACAAAACGGGCAAAATATTTATATCTAAGTGCAGTAGTTGACCTCTGGGCTACTATGAGTAGATGTTTAGGGCCTGCCGTTCCCCATCCCCACACAGATCACAGTAGCCTTCCCGGGGCTCCATCTTCAACCCAATCGTCTTAGGTTATTTTAGAGCGATTAGATTCAAGCGGAACCTCAGAAGCTCCGATCTCCATCTCGGGTCAGGGAATCTCCGTATGTATAGCAAAACGTACCCTCTCGGTTTGTCAATGATAGGAAAGGCTTACAGGATTCCATTTCTACAAAAGAAGCCCTTGTTAGTATCCAGTCCATTTTCAGCAAAGAACGCTTTGGGTTTTCAACGAGTGCCATCTGTTTGTTCACATACTGCTAGGATACTGCAGGAATCTAATTTTAGTTCAGTTAACTAAGTACAGTTACCTTGGTTAAGATGGTCTCTTATATCCGCATGCAGTGAGTTCTTGCCGGGTAGCACCACTTCTCAGTATAGTGTAAGTAGCTTCCGGTCTAAACAAGCGTGGAGTGATTGTATTCCAAGCTCGTAACGTAAGCGGGCCATCTGTAGAGAATTAAGGAGATTCAATACCTTCTTCCACAAGAGCCCCACACAACGTACCCATTAAAGTTTACGTGCAATGGGGTTTGACTCCAAATCTCTATGTGTTGAGAATTTGGTAAAGTGTCAACAATTCCCCACATCACTGGTTTTAGACCTGTATATAAACAGTCATTCATCCACACATAACAAGCCTCAAACTCTTTAGTGAAGCCCAACTGATTGCCCCATACCATGTTTGCATACACATGGGAGGATAGCTCAGGGGCAACGTGCTCGCCTTGGAAGCAAGCGAAGCACTACAAGTTCGATCCCCGGGTCCGCTTTTAGAAACCTCTGGGTATTAAGTGCGTTATAAATAACCTGTCATTTCATGCACTTCACCAGCGTTCCCTTCATTCCCCCGTCACTTTTATTGTACGCTAAAATGGTGTCCTGTTCAGTAATCATTATATCCCACATACACTTTGGAGACCCAATAATACGCGCATTGCTTCACTCGTATACTTTAACAGAATGGTATCCATAGCCACATCACAGGCTACATGTGCTTTACTATCAAGTCTTCCAGCTGGTCTAAAGAAGAGTGACATTGATTACTGGTGGAACCTTCGGCAACTAAAATTAGTTTAACCTAAAGTTGCAGAAGTACTTTATGAACCATTCCATAGGGTGAAGAGGGTTCTTCGGCAGAAAGTTCTAAACCGCAGGGTACCACAAGTTGACTTCTGGTGATCATTCGAAAGTTTCAGAGAGGAAGGCCTAGAAATGGATACTTGGCTTTACCAATATGGCAGCCAAATATCATCATAAAACAGACAACAGATGATGCCTTTCTTTCTCCTTCTAGGCATCTATTTCTCCTTGTGCCTCGCGCTGTTGGTCATCGGGCTCCTGGAAACGGTCTTCGTAATGAACATTCTCCACCAGGGCTCGTCCAAGTGTCCAGTGGTCCCGCGCTGGGCCAGGACCATGGTCCTACACTACCTGGCCAGACTGGTGTGCTACAAAAAAGTTGATCAGTACGACCAGAGCACTCTAAACAACTCGTTTACCATCGATACTGTGGTGCAAGGTAAGGCCAGCTTGCAGTTTAGGACCAATGACAAGCTCTAGGGGCAAGGAAATGGCAGCACCCTAAGGACAGAGTGGCAGGCCTCTGAGTGGGTTCAAGCGAGCAATGGGTAACCTTAGAGTTGGCATCATCAAAAAGAAGGAGTACAGAGGTTAAGAGACAGAGAACAAGTGGATACAGTCCCCTGCTTTCATAGCTACCGTAACCTCCTGTGAAAATATAAAACAATGCAGTGTGGTGAAAAAAAGCAGCCAACCAAACAGTGAAATATGTGTGATCACCTCTCCCTCTGCCTCCCCCACCACCCCCCCCCCCCATCCCGCTCCATGTCGGTTTAAAGGGTTGACGTTCAGCTGATGAGGCAAAGAAAGTCTTATTTTATTTCAGAGACATGTGTAGCTATGATATGTGAATGCAGGTCACTACAGGATGTCCAGCAGGTCAACGTTACTAGTAGGGATTAATGGTGTGTCATTGCAGGCCAGGTTTGCTGAAGCCCATTTTCCTGCGCGTTGCTTTCACGCAGCCAGAACATTCCTCTGGTTCACCCACACCCCCTCTTCTCCCTTTTCCAATGTTGGGACACTCGAGTTTGCCCTGCCACCCCACTAGCCCCCCCAATCCATCTCCCTTGGGTTATGCAGTGGATTTCCGGAAAAATCCAGCCGTCCATCTGGCGCTGCTCTGCCTCCTTCCCCCTCGCTTCCCACTGCCTGCAGCACAGCCAATATTCCTCCCAACCTCACCCCAAGTCCCTCTCCTTTCCTCGTTTGTCCCACTTCCAACACCTCCTGATCCTCTGATGAATGCGCACATTTCTGCATGTACTGTTTCCTGACAGGACAGCAGTCGGGAAAGGCAGCCTGTTGGGAATCTGTTTGCAATGAAGTTGGGCAAAACAACTAGTATTATCCTGGGTGAACTGATATAATAATAATAATAATAATAATAATAATAATAATAATAATAATAATAATAATAATAATAATAATAATGCAATAAGCCCTGAGACTGTCAGGCATAAAGTAATGCCCCTGGGGCCCATAGTTGCAGGACTGAGCGTAGCAAGGCCCTCAACGAAGGCCCGAGCGGCATTGCCTTATGCAGTAATGGCCCGCAGTCGAGGGGCTTATTGCCATTAGTACCCCGGCCCGTTAGGCTGGGGTACTAATGGTGTTTTTTTTTTTTTCTGTGAGACCCGTTGCGTTTCACAGCTGGAAAAAAAAGTTTAAAAGATGGCCGCTGTGGACAGGAAAACGTAGTCTGTTTTCTCTTTCTATAGCGGCCATAGTAAACAAAGAAAATGACAGCCATGGAAGGGGAGAAGAGACTATGTGTAGTCCCTTCTCCCTTTCCAGGGTGGCCTGACAAAAAAAAACAAGCAGAATGAGGGTCATGCAAAATCGTGAGCAGGCTTACCACCAGTTAAGGCTTGCAAACGAACCAACCGGTTTGTTTGTGGGCGTAAAGAAAACCCACGCCGGGTACTAATTATGTATATAAAGTGACCATTTGTATTATATTATGGCACATGGTTGATATTGGAACTTGTCTCACATGGTGCTAGTTTGGTTGACATCAGGAGGATGAAATGGTCAGTCAGACGGGCTGATAATCAAACGTGTGGCCTACAAATTACACATCCCTGCTGCAATCCCTAAAACAAGTAGATTGTGTAGGTGGCTCAGTGTATACAGGAGACGTGGTGAGGAAATTAAGTTCTAAAAGATTTCCAGCCGACTGAGAGACATCCAAGGATGTGATGTCACCTCAGGAGGTGAAATCACTGTACATAATGGATGTAGAGAGCACAAAGGTTCACAGTGGCAAAGGGGCCCTAAGCCGAGGGCATTTCCCTCTGCTGGATCCTTCTCCCTAGCACCGTTGGACTCCATTCCAGTATAGAGATTGGACTCCAACTTTTGAGTTAGGGTAAATTCTGAAATATTTTACCCATCTGCAGAGTATAACGTTTGTAATCATTTCTGCATGCCAAGCTACAGCGGGGTAGGTGCCCTGTATGGTGGCGGGCATTGGGGTTGCTTTCACCTACTTAAGCCAGGGGCGGCAGAAAACATGTATTTTTGAAATCTCTTTCATCCCTTCCAAAGATAAGGCGTAATATGCTATTAATAGAGGGGAGCAGGGGGCAGAGGGTTAAGGTTGTTAGTAACCAGGCTAAGTGAAGCCCCTTAGTTTATGGCTTAGGATTTCGGCCACGGACTACCCGTCTATGTATGAGGAACACCCAACTAAGATAATGGGTTTGTCAGGATCTGACTTCCTACCCTGGATGACTTTTGGCAGGGACTCCTGTGTTAAACTGGGTCAGTGTGACCATTGGGGTGTTCAAGACTATATACAGCACGAGAACTATAAGGATGTTGTAGGGGACTTCAAAGAGTTAATTTCAAATGAGGCGCAGGTGTTGTTCTCTTTTAATTCAAGAGTCTTTTTTAATTATTCCTTTAAATCTATTGTGGGGTTTGAGAATTGCTTAACCAGCGGTCAGGTCAGTTCAGAGATGAAGACTCTGAACCTTAAGCTGATCCTGCCCTTCAATTCCTACACTTGCCAATGGAGAGGTAGAGAGGCTCCAGATCTGGATAATAGTTGCGTTGGCACCTCTCTGAAAACAAGGATCCCCTTCTTATTCCTATACCCCGATTCAAAGTCCTTGGGGAACTGATGCATCAAGCCCCCTTGAAGCTGGGAAGTTGGGAAATGCGAGGCTGGCTTTGTTCTGAGCCCACGGGACCTAACTGCCACTTGTGTACTTTTTATTGTTGCAAATAAGTTGTGGAGAGCCTGTTAGGCCAGGAGATCATGAGCCCTTATACAGAACACTTGGGAGCTCATTTTTTAAGTACACATACTTTACGCTGAAGTGACATGTTGCGTTTACACTTGGGCGTAATTTTCATCTTTTGCACAGCGGAGTACAAAAGGGAAGTGTAAAATGGTGGCATACCCCGCGCGTACACTCCACCCTTTCAGCCATGCAAAACGAGTAAACACACACTGCCATTTACGCTTGGCAAGCAGCATTTACAACGGATTCCAACTGAATCCACCTCCTTTTTGTTGGTGTAAAAAGGAGGTGGATTTCTCAGGAATCAACTGCATTGACACCAGCATGAAAATGCGGCATTATATGTATGGCGGAGAGAAAGGGCGAGGTGGAATCGTAACTTATGATACGTGCCCTGCTGTCAGCCATGAAAATGATTGAAAATGAAGTCTAATATCAGTTTAACTAGTAAATGTCTCTTGCAAAACATTTACGCATTACATTTATACCACGCCCCATTGAGAATGAGCCCCTTGCTCGTCATGGGATGTTAGCTAGTTCCTTCCTACTTTAGGGCATTGCCGCGATCTAAATAGACAGAATGCAGGTGTCTGTGTTCTTAGGTATTCTGGATGTTTTATGACCTATAATGTACTCATATTATATTTTTATAATTTTAACATGTGGTCATTTTAACACGTGATGTTGTTCTAAAGGCCTTGGCTATGCATTGTTGTTGTAAGTGTCCACATTTCACTTCCTGTGATGTCTGCCAGGTCAGGTGGCATGTCATGTCCCCTCCCCTACCCCTAAAATGTAGCTGAAATAACAGCACTGACCATCTAAGTGATAATCACCCATAATGTGGTTTTGTTTTGTCTGTTTTATAGAAAAGCCAATAAACCTACAGAGTGGTGACCTCTGCCACCTCGGACCCCATCTTCCTGTTCTGCTAAAGGGCATTTCCTGCGACCTGCAGGCCATGCGCAAGATGGTGGAGAACTATTTTGAACAGCAGGAGATCGCGGAAGAGTGGCTGCGCATGGGCCTCATCCTAGATGCCCTCGTCTACCGCATGTACCTGCTATTCATGCTGGTTTACGCAGTGATCCTGGGTTCCACCTGGGGCTCATGGTACCACATTTAATGCGCTGTAAGAACACATCTGACACCCATTCACCCTATGACTTTGGAAGTTCTGCGGACCCCCACTGGGTCTTTTAGGGCTTGAAGAGAGGGCCTTGGTCTGCTCACAAAGCACCTGTGGAAGGTTGCTGTTTGTCCATCCTAAACCCTACTCAAGTTCCCATCCCTTCTGATCTGGAATCATCACTCTTTGGACTTCATGAGACCCACACTGCTTTTTCTGCCAAGGAAAACTCTCCTGCATCTGCTAATTCCTAAAGTGCATTGAGCTTAGCTTGCCCGTCTTCGATTGCAAACGCTGATTTACTCCTTGGAAGCGATATTAAGACCACGATGGAGAACACAGGCCAGCTCAAGAACTGAGCCACACATCTAGGACATCATTGTTAATTTCCGATGCATTAGCATCCATACAGGAAACTAGTGCTGTTACCAAAGCTGTTTGTAATATATTGACTTATCAAGTATGTAAACATGTGTTATCCTGCAGGGGACTAGGTTCAAGAACCAAGGGGTCAACTTCATGAATGGTGACAAGTGACTGGTCTTTCTTGCGAAGAACAAGAGAACTGGAAGACAGACATGCAGGCGGGACACGGAAAAACCTTTCCTCATATCTTAAGGGATGTTATTGATAATAACTGTATGATAAGTGGATATGATGGATGTAATTGTGTTTCACTGCGTGCAAAATAAACTACTAATGCGTGCCCCCAAATGGACGAGGTATTACATCACTCTTTAAGGAGTCTACATGTTAAATACAGACAGAAGGTCCCCTTGTTTGATGATGTCCAGGTAGATTTTGCGACCTAATCTTACAATGGTCATCACTAGTTCCGAATCTGCTAAAAACAAACTTTGTTAAAATGGGCCTCTTTAGTAAACTGGCTCCCCTCAAGTGGACAATTATTGAGTTTATGGTATCCAGCAATCCACAATATTTCTAGATCAAAGAGCCCCTCACTTAATTTGGAGTAGGATGTGTTGAGGTCTTCTGCCTGATCCCGGGGCGCACAGGAGGATTAACCAGAGGGATGAACACCACCCCCAGTGGATGATCCCCTGGCCGCCCCCACTTGGTCCACCCACCCCCTGGCAGTGGAAAATCGCATGGGTAGACCAAACAGAGTCTCTCCCCAAGTGCGAGAGCTTGATGCACGCAATAGCCAGATAGAAAATCTCCAAGAGGAAAGATCAATCAATACCCAGCAACATGCGTCATTCAAATACTGGTAACAATCCTGCCGTGACAGTTGTTTATTGTTAGACGCTGGCACTGGCATGTAAATGAGCTGCAGGGATAGGTCCACTGAACCCCTAGCAACATTCTTCACGTGGTCTCTGAGCGCAGCATTTCGTCACAAGTTTGCAAACCATTGGCAGTCTTTTCCTATGTGACCCTCGAACGTAAGATCTGCGAAACAAACATACCAAAGGCAGGGCTGCCATTGGATAGGTGCACCATGGGGAGCACAGAGTTCCAGTTCCACTGCAAACGGTCATTCCCTGTACGTCCTGAGGCATTCAGCCTCCAAAGGGACACTTGGACACTGGGCACTCATACTGACAGACACAAAAAGCTGTGTCCTCCCGATGCAGTTCTCTGAAGTAATTTGACCAAGAGACTAAGTTCCACATTGGATGGCAGGCCTGATAAAGGCTTCATTTAGCCCCCTCCCAGCTCATCAGGCCCAGGAGAATTTAGAAGGAGCCACAGGTGCACACCCTCACCCCACGTCCCACCCAAGGGAGGAGCTCCCACACTATATTAACACATCCTCCCAGTAATTTGGTGTGGAAGTTTGGAGAAGGAGGTGATGGCAAGCCCTGGTGGAAGTTGGGATGGTTGGAGGTGCAAGGGGATGAAGGAGAAGGTTGGGGTACAAAATGGAGGAGTTGGGGAAACATCTGCAGGAGCTAGGAGAAAGTGAGGAGGTTGTTAACAGCAACGCGGAGATGAAGAAACATCTGGAGGTGGTAAGAGTAAAGGAGGTGAGGTTTGCGACAGCAAAGAGGAGGAGGATGAACATCAAGTGGTGGTTGGAATGAGTGATGGGGAAGGCCAAGGAGTATCAGGAGGTGACCAGAGGAAGTTGGGAGTGGATGGAGTAGCCTACCATGAGGAGGAAGAAGAGTGGCAGAAGGAGAGTAGGGAAGATCCAGAGGCAGTGATGCCAAAACATCTATCCAGCCCTGGTCCCATTACTTTGGTATACATTTGAGACCATCTTTCCCCCCAAGGAAAAGTACAAGCAAAGAGCACCATGAAACAGAGAGGGGTGGAGAACTGGACTCCTCTGTCTACATAACTAAACACTTTAAAAGCACTGTGGGGTAAGGGCTTAAGGGACTTTTCAGAGGAAATTCCAGTAACATATTTCAAAAGACAGATCATACTCTTTCTCAAGTCTTTTTAAGTATCTCGAAGTCAGTCCACGCAACCTGGCATTATATCAGAGGTTAGGTGCACCATATAAACAAAGCAACAGTCTTAAAATGAGACTTCATCGACTTGATTTTGATTGTACATGTTATTTGATTAGTGACCCCCAACGTACAATTGCCACTAAGTAATGGAACAAAAACACAGTACAATGGGAGAACATGTTTAATCGATACCAACAATAAGAGATAATTATTAGAGAACGAAGCCTTAATGTACAAGTAATTTAATTTATCAGCATTCTAACTCCTTTCATGAATCCTTTTCTGTTAACAAATGCACCGGGTCTCACTGTGAACTTTACATGTGTTGTGCATTGGGCACTAGAGACCTGGCACTGCAGCTCTCCAAGATGGTGGATGTCCAACTCTGCTGCTCTTAGAGATGGCTGATATTGAGTTCTGCTTATTTCCAAGATGGCTGACACCATTAAAGACACTGCAAGTTTTGCAAAACATAACGAAATGTGCCTAGGGTGGTGCGATGAGCCAGGAATGAAACACTGACACAGAGAACTGTGTTGGCCATAAACTTTTATTGAAACAATAAGGGGTTGTAAAATACCTCACTGTCCCTATTCTAGGAGGTGTTTCCATTCCTGAAACAAAAACTAAGGGTCGGTCCAATATCAAGATGTCCAAAGCAAAAACGCCATGTGTCCGAAATACTATCCTGGCCCTCACACTCTATAAATGAACTCTAAAATGAAAAGGTGAATGTCTTTGGCCTTGAAAAGCGCACAAATGTTCAAAAAGGAAAAGGCATAACTCCAAAACAAAAGTTCCAGATGGCTAAAGTTCACAGTTCCAGAGGATGACTCCCTTCCCCTGGATTTCTCTTCGCTGTACTTTACATTTTGAGGATATGAGTTTTCCTTGGGTTTCTTTTGGTCAGCAAAACAACATGTATGTAAAACAACTTGGCTGTCAGTCATAACTTGGGCAGGATATCTGTTATACTCTCCTGACAGATTTCATCTCCTTTTTAGTATGATTTCAATGCAATCTTTGACACACACCTGATGTATCCTTCTCGGGATTCCCTCATGTAATTAGTTTTACATTTTGTCCAACTTGAATCTGCCTGGTATGCTCTCCTGCAAGGACTTTCTTCTGTGCTTCATTTAACACACTTGCACCTTGAATTTGCCTGGCATACTCTCCTACCAGGGCTTCCTCATGTACTTCACTCAATACTCTTGCAACTTGTATCTGCCTGGTACATTCACCTGCCAGGACTTTCTCATATATTTCACTGGGCCCACTTGCAAACTTGACAATATTTTATATTTATTCTGTTATATTTCTTTAGCTTTAGGAAATATTGAGTACCCCATATACTCAATATGCTTAATTTACTCTGATTTGCCTTCTGTAGGGTTGCTGCCATGCCCTGGTACCCAGCGGTATACTTTACCCCACTTCAGTTCCCAGGAACTGGAGAGCCCAAGAGTGACCTTCCAACATTCTAGCCCACGCCCCATGGTACACCTGATGTGAGGAAGTAAAGAAGGAGAACGTCTTCTATTGTGTTGTTGGTGCATCATACAAAGACGTGTCTGCTGCATCTAATTTTGCATTTGTTGTACGTCCGGAGCAGGAATAACTCTGCCGTCCATCAGTACGAGAGCCGTAACACTGAGGTTCACTCTTGAGCTCTCCAGTTCCTGGCAACTGAAGTGGGGTAAAGTATACCGCACGTTCTCGTTCTGGACACTGAACCCTTATGTGTGTCAGATGACTCTGAAGACTGTCCTGATGAAAGTGCTCAAATCCACAATTGTACCACGGAAACCGGTAGACAGTTATTGAGTGGAGGCTATACTCACCCTACTGTCACTCTTAACAACCTTTTATTTCCCCTGTGCTCTGCCCCATCTGAAATCATCAAGGGTAGATGCTTCGGGTGTGTATATTTGTCTTCATTTATTGTCTCTCCCAAACAGGGAGCGCCACTTTACTTGCCTCTCTTTTCCCTGGTGGGTGTTTAGACTTGTGTTTTTATTTTAACCTAAGTCTCCCTAGGTTATTTCAGCTAGTATATGGGATATTAAATCATTGTGTACCCACAAAGAGAAAGCTGAAAGATTTGCCAGGGAGGGGGTCTTTTTTAATACTCATTTTTATGTACATTGTTACATGAATATGAGTGAAGATGGACTAATGGGGTTGAAAGAATCGCGAAGATTGGAACTGCTTTTTCAAAAACAATATCTCTTTACCTTCTTTTCCTGTCCCTGTTTGATAAGCGGCTCATCAGTGTTTCCTACACAGATTGGGACTAGACAGGCCTAGCAAGAAAACCATTGTCTCCTTCTGTCTTTCATAACGACCCTATTCTCCATGAGCCACCCATTGACTGTGAACACTCTCTTTTTTATGCTACAGAAAACTTGCACACAGTTGTGTCTTACACAGTTTAGAAAGAGCCAAAACCTCACATCCTGTTCAGAAGCTGTCCTAATTGGTATATATGTTTTGCAGTTTACACACGTTTTTTGTTAGAGTGAGTATTGTGACTAATGAAAAGCACAGAGCCCAACTTCAATTACTCATTCAAAGGGTTTCTTGCTGAATCACTATCAGAAACATATTTAAAATAAAAAATTGTAGGCATTTTATTGCAAACCAAAAAGCTCTTTGCTTGTATGCAAATCTACCTTCTTGGGTTCCGTGAAGAGATAGGTGTTATGTGACCTGGCCCGGGCGAAGCCTGCTGGCCAAGCCACCCCCTCCTCCTCAAAAGGAGGGGAAGGCATTCCTCGAGTAAGTTGATTCCATTTACAGCACCGATGGTTCGCTACCGTAAAAGGGCCCACAGTCTGACACTATGTTCAGTCATTAGGCAAAATGAAAGGCATTTCTTAAGCAAGCAAACCATTTCCAAAATGCCGTATGTAAGCATTAATTAAAACCTAGCCAGGCATGTACATGCACAAAAAAAATACATTAGCTAAATAGTCAACTTAGTTTACTCAAGCTTAGAGAATACATGAACTGCTTTCAAAAGAGAAAAAAAAGCTCATCAGTGCTTGGGAACTGTTATTTAAACATTCCAAGAGCTTGAAAAAAGGTTAAGAAAGCATATCGCTTTATGTAGGGGTCCCTTTGAAACTTTTGAAGGGTCCAAATCTCATTTAAATAAGTCTCAGTGATCAATCTCCACCACTGTATCCTAAAGAGCTAGTCTTCCCTTCATTCACTGTTCGCGGCAAACACTAGCGCCTAGGGCATACTTCCAAACCTTAATCATATCATGGTGTGCTGTCCCACAGCATCAGACTGGGAAGGGAGTTCACAAGTCACAAGAAGACCCAGGGGACTGGGCAGCGTGGACGCTTATCAACAAGAAAGGTGAAAATGGAACAGGTGTTTGGCTACCGAGAAAACAGCGCATAATCACCAACGTGCCCGGGCAGGGAATACGTCTGTGGCTGTCACGCACGGGCGTCACCGCGTAGCCCAACAGCTAATTGGTATCCGGGAGGTCTTAATCCAGGAAGGTACAGGCTGTTATTGTATCAGTTCTAGGCCTTGAACGGAAATATCGCAATGATCTTGGGCCCGCCCGGGGGACCCCGCTGGTCTTACTCCTAATGATAGTGTTACCAGTCCGGGGCAAGTGTTAAACTGCAGCGCCCAGAGAGGTGCAAAGTGAAACGGGCCACTTTGAAGCCCAAATCCCTGCGGAGTTAAGTGTTAATTCTGCTAAGTGTCACAGAAACCAAGGCCTCCTTCATGCGTGTACACTGTCTGAGCAGGCACGTGCCCCTACCCTTAACGGCTGAGGGAGGAGAGATGTCTGGGAGGTACCTTAAAAATCGAAGAGTCACTCAAACAAGAAGAGTGATAAAGGGGAGAAGGCAAGAAAACGAGAAAGAGGGAATAGATCGGGGAGACACTTGACGTGAGGCGCAGAGATCGAGGGTACCGACGGAGAGGCAAGAGAGACTTGGAAAAAGGAACAGAGGCATAGAGAGAAAGAAAGGAAAGCAGAGAAGCGAGGTTCAAGGGGAAGGACCCAGATACAGAAAATAGTGCATGAGAGAAAGGAAAGAGCAAGACAGAACTAATAGACACACCGAAGGAAGAGGGCGATAACAACATAAGCGTCGGAGGAAAGAGAGGCCAGATAAAGACAGGCTGAACGAGGAAAGAAAAAGGAAAACAAAGGGGGCCCAGGGTTTAGGGAGGGGAAGGGGTTACTCTAGCGCAGCAGGAAGCCGAACAGGAGAGGTTGATAAAAGTGGTCACAAGATCTGAGAAAGGAAATATGTTCCTCAGTGATGCAAACCGAGACACCCAAAAGAACAGATACTGAGGAAGTTCAAGGTGCGGAGATGCTGTTGGGTTTATGCCATGGACAACAAGAGACACCTCTTCTTTGCCTTGTGGACTGCACTGATTCAAGGTGAGAGGGGTACCTGACATTTCTGGACTCCCAGCTAGGCCCTGTGCCCTGAGGACACCCATAAAAAGGTGAGGGTTACCTGCCATTTATGAACTTCCAGCCCTCTGCCAAGCAGCTGTGACCAGAGACCCATACGGAGGTGAGAGGGGTACCTGCCATTTGTGAGATCCCAACTGGGCCCTGTGCCAAGCACGTGTGCCCTGAGGACATTCATACGAAGGTGAGAGGGTTACCTGCCATTTCTGAACTCCCAGCTGGGACCTGTGCCAAGCACGTGTGCCCTGAGGACATTCATAAGAGGGTGAGGGGGGTACCTGCCATTTATAAACTCTCAGCCCACTGTCAAGCAGGTGTGTCCAGAGACCCATACGGAGGTGAGAGGGGTATCTGCCATTTCTGAACTCCCAGCTGGGACCTGTGCCAAGCACGTGTGCCCTGAGGACATTCATAAGAAGATGAGGGGGGTACCTGCCATTTATAAACTCCCAGCCCGCTGCCAAGCAGCTGTGCCCAGAGACCCATACGCAGGTGAGAGGGGTACCTGCCATTTCTGAACTGCCTTCTGCCAAGAACTGGTACTCTCAGTCCGGTAAGATAGTGAGAGGCACCTTCCATTTCCAGACTTCCAGCTGCTCCTTCTGCTAAGCGCCTCTGCCCTGAAACACATAAGAATGCAAGGGGTACCTGCAATTTTTTAGCTCGTAGCTGCTCTTTTTATCAAGCGCCTCTACCCCGAGACCCACAAGAGGGTAACAGGGGCACTTGCATTTCTAGACTCCAAGCTGCAGCCTGTGCCAATCGCCTGTGCCCTTGAATCCATTAGGACAGAGGGGTAGCTGCCATGCCTAAAGTCCCAGCTAGGCCCCCTGCCAAGCATATGTGCCCTGAGAGCCGAAATCAGGTAGTACACATTCTGTGCGGAATGGTTGGATGGATGTAAAATGTAAAATAGGGACATAACGAATCCCAAATTGAATGAAGACTGGCCAGAAAAGGAAAGCTAAGGATGCGATTATGCCAGTTAACTTGGGGAGGAATGGAATGCATGAAGACATAGAGTCATGTGTGGCTGGATGGCTCGCCGACGTGGGAGGGTCGGATGGTAGTAGTGTGGGTGGTTGGGCCTATATATGGAGCAATCAAATAATTCGTTGAGGGTGAAGGAATTATCCAGGGGCTAGCATAATAAAATGATACATGGTGGAGGATAGGACAGAAGGGATGAAAAGATGGATGGATGGATGGATGGATGGACGGTCTGACAGTGGGATGGATGGTCTGATGGGATGGATAGGTGGGTTGGATGGTCTGGTTCAAAGTATGGATGGGTGGTCTGGTGGGAAGGCGTTATGGATAGAGCTAGAGAATAGCCGCATACATTTGGTGCATGATGGATGGGCATGCTGGTGGGATGGGTGTTAGCGATATGTCTGGAGAATAACTGGATACATTTGGTGGATGTTGGCTAGATCAGTAGGATGAATAGATGGGATGGATGGACGGGCTGGTGCTGGTGGTGGGATGGATGGGTGGATGGCTGGATGGGCTGGTGGGATGGATGGATGGTCTGGTGAGATGGATGGTCTTGTGTGATGGATGGATGGATTGTCTGGGGGGTTGAATGGATGTGGGATGGATGTTGGGATGGGTGTTAGGGATATGTATAGAGAATAACTCGATACATTTGGTGGATGATGGATGGATTGGTGGCATGGGTGTCAGGGATAGATCTGAACTATAGGTGGATAAAGTTGGTTGAGAATGGATGGGCTGGTCGGATGGATGGATTGATAAATGGATGGATGGGTGTGTTGGTGGGTTGCGTGTTAGTGATAGATCTGGAGAATACTTGGATACAGTTGGTGGATAATGGATGGATTGATGGATGGGCTGGTGGGATGGATGGAAGGACCGGTGGATGGAAGGATGGATGGACTGCTGGGATCGATGGATGGATGGATAGATACATGGGCGGGCTGGTGAGATGTGTGTTAGGGATTGATCTTAAAAATAGCTGGATAAAGGTGGTGGATGATGGATAGATAGATGGATGGGCTGGTGCGATGGATGGGTGGGGGTGCTGGTGGGATGGGTGTTAGGCACTGATCTGGAGAAAAGCTGGATAAAGATGATGGATGAATGCATGGGCTTAATGGATAGATGGATGGATGGGCTGGTGGAATAGACAGATGGCGGATGGAAGGACAGATGGAAGGATGGATGGATGGATGGATGGATGGATGGATGGATGGATGGATGGATGGGCTTCTGTGATGGATGGGTGGATGGGCTGGTGGGAGGGGTGTTAGGGATAGATCTGGAAAATAGCTGGATAAAGGTGGTGGATGATGGATGGGCTGCTGTGATGGATGGATGGGCTGCTGTGATGAATGTATGGGCTGCTGAAATAGATGGATGGCAGATGGATGGAAGGACAGATGAATGGATGCGCTGCTGGGATGGATGAATGGGTGGATGGATGGGCCTGCTGGTGAGGTGGGTGTTGGGGATAGATCTGGACAATAGCTGGATGAAGGTGGTGGATGATGGATGGCTAGATGGATGGGCTGGTGTGATGGATGGGTGGGGCTGCTGGTGGGATGGGTGTTAGGGATTGGATGGTCTGGTTCAAAGTATGGATGAGTTACTAATGGAGGGAGTGAGAGAAGGAAGAGGAGAAAAGGAAAGTCTTGACATTTCCGGAATTTAAGAACACCCGGCTCAAGTCTGAGGGGGGAGGGAGGCTGTTCCAGAGGGAGGAGCCAGCCGAGGAAAGGGATCTACATCCCACTCTCTGCTTGGAGAAACATTTCATCTGCATAGTTGGAGCCAGAAGACCGAAAGACTCTGGCCAGGAGGTATTTAGGGAGGGAAAGCTGGATGTAAATAGGTCACAGGCCCCAAACAGCCTTGTGGATGATGCAAAGGCTCTGGAATTTGATCCTTGTGGTCACCGGGAGCAGGTGGAGAGATTTTAGGGCTGGAGAGAGGCAGTCCCTGGACTTGGGACCAAGGATACATCTCGCAGTTCTATTCTGGATTAGTTGAAGGGGGCTGGATTAAGATGATGGATGTTGGATGGATGGGCTGGTGGATTGGATGGATGGATAGCGTGGTGGGATGGATGGATAGTCTTGTGGGATGAATGGTCTGCTGAGTTGGATGGTCTTGTGGGATGGATGGATGCATGGATGCATTGTCTGGTGATGGATGGATGGGCAGGCAGGTGGCATGGGTGTTTGGGATAGGTGTTGAGAATATCTGGATACATTTGGTGAATGATGGATGGCTGGATAGATGGTTGGGCTAGCTGGTGGGGTGGCTTTTCGGGTTAGATCTGGAGAATAGCTGGATAAAGTTCGTGGGTGATGGATGGATGGGCTGGTGGGATAAATGGAGGATTGAATGAATGGGCTGGTGGAAAGGATGGGTGAGTGGGCTCATGGGATGGATGGATAAATGGATGGATGGGTAGAAGGATGAGTTTGTGGGATGGGTGGGCGGGCTGGTGGGATGGATGGGCTGCTGGTGGGATGGGTGTTAGTGATATATCTGCTGAAGAGTTGGATAAAGTTAATGGATGAATGGATGAATGGGCTGGTGGAAGGATGGGTGGAGGGGCTCGTGGGATGGATGGATGCGGCTGGCTGGTGGGATGAGTGTTATGGATAGATCTGGAGAATAGCTGGATACGGTTGATGGATGTTAGATGGATGAATACGTAGGTGGGAAACATGGATAGTCCATGTACCCGAAACCTATAACCGCAAATAAACATGCACATACATACATGCAGGCTGGATGGAGGAATGGAAATAATACATGAAGAGTACATGAAAGGCGCATGGACAGTCAGTTGAAATATGGGGGCGGGGTAATGTCATTGAAAGGATGGATAGATGCCGCACAGAATAGACGAGTTAATGATCAGATAGTACATGTCTGGTTGGAGCTCACGGAGGAAGGGTGAAGAAAGGGGAAGTGGATGGAGATCGCAACTGAGAATGGAGAAACGGAAGAAGGACGTGAAAGAGGAGTAGGCAGATAGGGGAGGCAGAAGGATATAAGAGATGGGTGAAGTGAGGGAAGGGTGGACCGAGAAAGGTGTGATTACAAAGATGGAAGGTGGAATAGGAGGAGGAGAGCAGAGTCGAATACAATCGTGAAAGGGGCGACAGAGTCTTTACAACATAGAAGAGTGATGGAAGGAACATCTTTGAATGAATCATTATTACTGGCAGTTGCTAAGGGCAGCATTCCGTTCCATCGTTTTCATCTCTTTTTGAGAGCTGTGTCACTACAGAAGGGGGGGGGGGGGAGACATATGCAAATTAAGCTTGCTCGCAACCCAAGAGGAGCAGACAAGCCTGAGCTGCTCCATCACATCCCAGCTGCACGAGACTAAAAGTAACCCCAGACATGTTTTGGCATCATTGGGCATTATTATTGAGATGTGGCTTGGGACTCGCAGCAAGTTTGGGCCAGGCTGCATTTGGTTGTTACTATTCTGCATTGGGGTGGCAGGATGAAACACAATCGAACAGAAGAGGGACAAGAGCAATTGCCAGTGGTTATGATTAATGTGAAGCTTAGCAATCCCTTTACAGTATTAAGAGGAAGCAAATGAATGAGTCACTTAACGATGAACTATTGTGTGAAGGTGGGTAGGGAAGGGAGTAATTGGTGTGTTTGAAGCATGGAGGAAGGGGTGGATGAAGAAGGGGAGAATGAAGGTGGTGACAGGTGGAAGGAGGGATGAAAGAAGGAAGGTAAACATTGAGGTGTGGGTGTCAGGAGTGAATGAAGGGGTGTGTGTATGGAGAGGTGACGGGAGGTGTGAAGGGATCGAATTTTGCAGAGGGTTTGGAGGGTGTTGATTAAGTGGCAAAGGGAGTTGTGTGGGGGAGTGAATACCGGCGGGATAAGGGGACCCCAGTGATGTGCATAAGTGGGTGATCTGGAGGAAACGCTGGCACAAAAGAATGGTGGGTGGAGAGAGAGGGATGAGTGGGGGGGGATAGGTTGGTGGAGTATCCTGGGAGGGTGGAGATAGGGTTTGATAGAGGGAGAGGTTAATAGAGAGAGTTCCAGATAGAGTGAGGGATGGATAAAGGGAGCATTGGTTTGATAGAGGGAGGGGTGAATAGAGAGAGTTCAGTAGAGTGTGGGATGGATACAGGGAGCATTGGTTTGATAGAGGGAGGGTTGAATAGAGAGAGTTACAGATAGAGTGAGGGATGGATAAAGGGAGCATTGGTTTGATAGAGGGAGGGGTGAATAGAGAGAGTTCCAGATAGAGTGAGGGATGGATAAAGGGAGATTGGTTTGATAGAGGGAGGGGTGAATAGAGAGAGTTCCAGATAGAGAGAGGGATGGATAAAGGGAGATTGGTTTGATAGAGGGAGGGGTGAATAGAGAGAGTTCAGTAGAGCGTGGGATGGATAAAGGGAGCATTGGTTTGATAGAGGGAGGGTTGAATAGAGAGAGTTCCAGATAGAGTGAGCGAGGGATAAAGGGAGCATTGGTTTGATAGAGGGAGGGGTGAATAGAGAGAGTTCAGTAGAGTGTGGGATGGATACAGGGAGCATTGGTTTAATAGAGGGAGGGGTGAATAGAGAGAGTTCCTGATAGAGTGAGGGATGGATAAAGGGAGATTGGTTTGATAGAGGGACGGGTGAATAGAGAGAGTTCAGTAGAGTGTGGGATGGATAAAGGGAGCATTGGTTTGATAGAGGGAGGGTTGAATAGAGAGAGTTCCAGATAGAGTGAGGGATGGATAAAGGGAGCATTGGTTTGATAGACGGAGTGGTGAATAAAGAGAGTTCAGTAGAGTGTGGGATGGATACAGGGAGCATTGGTTTGATAGAGGGAGGGGTGAATCGAGAGAGTTCCAGATAGAATAGGGGATGGATAAAGGAGGCATTGGTTTGATAGAGGCAGAGGTGAATAGAGAGAGTTCAGTAGAGTGTGGGATGGATACAGGGAGCATTGGTTTGATAGCGGGAGGGGTGAAAAGAGAGAGTTCCAGATAGAGTGAGGGATGGATAAAGGGAGCATTGGTTTGATAGAGGGAGGGGTGAATAAAGAGACTTCAGTAGAGTGTGGGATGGATACAGGGAGCATTGGTTTGATAGAGGGAGGGGTGAATCGAGAGAGTTCCAGATAGAATAGGGGATGGATAAAGGGAGCATTGGAAAGGACGAGAGGTGGATGAGAAAACATTTGATGGAGATGGTGAATGGGTGTAAAAAGGGATGGCTAGGAATATGGGTGTATGTTGATAAGGGTGGAAGGAGAAATGGGTGACTGGTGGGTGGAAGGGGCAGAGTTGGCCAGGCAGACAACTGGATGTATGTAGACACGAGTGCCGGGATAGAAGAGAGGGAAAGGTGAGCTCTGTTGTAGGAGGGGAATGGATAAACAGAGGGGCAGGTGGACGATGGAGATATACATATATACGTGAAAGGGGGGTCGGTCATGTGATGTGGCTGGTAAAGAAAGGTGTGTATAAAGGGAGGGGGGTAGATGGAGAGAGGGGTGGGTGGATGGAGAGAGGGATCTATAAAGAGAGAGGTGGATGGACAGAGAGGCGATTGAGGCGATAGGTGAATGGAGATATGGATTGCATGGAGAATGGTGATGAGAGGGCTGTATGCAGGGAAATGGGTGATTGGATGCATAGGGGAATTGATGAGCAGCGGGAAGGGGCGGGATGGGTAGATGGATGGAATGAGGGAGTTGCTAGTAGGAACCATGGGTTCAGAGAGGCTCGGTTGGACTGAGAGGCTGATCATAGAGGTCCATGGGCGGGCACATGCATGGTTGGAGAGAGGAGTGGATGAAGAGGCGGTGCACAGGGCAGTGATGTGAGGTGGAAAAAGTTTGGGTGCCGTGTTTGTGGCAAAATGGGAAGCTGGAGCTGGATGGTTTTGGAGAGATGTGTGTTGACTTGTATGGTTGTCTAACTCCAGGCCTCGAGGGCCAGTATCCTAACGGATTTTCCTGAAAACCCGACATGGATCCGGTCCAGTAATCTGTTGATGAAGCGAGGTGTTTGGGGAGTGGTGAGAGAGAGGTGCAGGTTAAGACAGGTGATTGGGGAACAGTGATTAAATGAAAATATGGGTAAGGGGGATCGACGGAGACCAGGGTAGCTGCTATGATGGCTGTATATGAAGAGGAGCAGGTGGACTGATGGGTGCGCTCACTCCATGGACAGTTGTGTGCATAGTGAGGTGGGCGTGTGGACAGAGTACTGGATGAGGAAAAGGCAGATGAGAACTGGCTGGGTGACTAGACATGTGGATAAGAAACGAGATGGATGACAGCGAGAACAGTTGATGGTGTGATGCGTGGCCTCGGTGGAGAGGGAGTAGACAGTGATGGATGGAGCGAGGGCTGAGTTGAGAAGGAGTGTTTGCGGTGATGCAGAAAGGAGAGAGGATTAGATTGAGGTTTGTGTTGGGTGGAGAAAGGTTTGGTTGAGCAGGTGATGAGTAGGAGAGTGGGATGGATGAACCAATAAGTGGCTTATTGGGTAGAAAGTAAGTTGGCCTTAGAGAAGAACGCCTAAAGAGAGGAATCAATGAGAGGCGATCCAGACACATCAGTGATGGAAAGAAGTGTGTCGAGGGGTGGATAGATGAACGTGGAACGTGGTTTGGTGGGTTGGTGGCATTCTTAGTGGAGGAGAGAGGGATGGATTTTAAGAAGGATGGGTGGCCAATGAGTGTGTGGAAACTAGCGGTCGAATTGGGTGGGAACTACTGGGTATGACGTTCCTCTACTTTTCTGAAAAGTCAGTCACGAGGGTTAAGTCCTAAACAATTAAAGTGGGGGGACTCACGCAATGGGATGTGATGTCGCCAAAAATTAGCATATCAAGGTGAAATATGCACATTTCATTAACCACCCAAATAGAATAGCACGAAAGGCATTTGCCTTTCATGAAATCAACACACACACACACAACCAAGACAGGATATTTTCTTCTAATAGTGTTTTTGAAAACGTTAAAAGATGTACATGTTTTAAACTCCAAGAACCAATACAAATGTTTTTCCCTGGGACTTGCAGTACCGTAATGGGATATTTCACCTTTAGTTGTTTGTTATTTTTCATCAGGTTATATAGTGCAGTGGCAAGGTGTCCAGCCTACAAACCTGATTGCTGTGGTTTGATCCCCGAGATCGGCTTTCATTCTTAAATTCAAGAGGACATTCAGTGTTTCTCTTTTAACTGGGCGGGGCTGAGTCCACCCTCTGAATAAAATGAGTGGAGCCCGTCCCCCCGCGTGTACCCTCGACTTGAGCCATGGTCAGTCATCATTCCTGTAATTTTTTCCTCTAGAGTACCGTTCCCAGGAAATGCGCTGGTGTCGTAGTTTGCTGAGCTAACGTGGGGTCAACTTTGCTTCAGTTCATTTCAATTGCCTGCTTGGAACATAAAGCCCCCTCGGTTTATGGCCTTTTCATCTAAAACCATTGCATTTAATGCCATTCCATTGAAATTTTTCCATCTAAAAAATTTCCATGTATTGCATTTTTCTTTCTTTTTTTTTTTCTTCTTTTTTTGGGGGGGGCAAACCCCCGTTTTTTAACCTTTAAAATGCACCTGAACAAAAATGAACCCTTTACCCCCCAAAAAACATGCATTAGATGGACATTTTTTAGATGGAAACATTTCGATGGAATGGTATTAGATGGAATGGGTTTAGATGAATTGACTAGATACCACCCGCTCTCATGCCCACACACAACACTGGACCCCAGCGATGAGCTAGCTGTTCCCAGTGCCTAGAAGAGCTTCACACCAGGCTGTCTGTTGCTCTTTGGCTTGTCCCTTAAGAGGTGCAAAGGCATGGTGGGTGATTAGAAAGTGATGAGGGGCATAACGCTGCAGGCTGTGGGGCGATAATAACAAAGTAATGGTGATCGTAGCATTTTCTTTCATTGTGTTTTTTCTTGTTTTGTTCTGGTTCTGACAGTACAGTTGTAAAACGCAGCACAGACAATTTTACAATTCTGTTTAAATTGCATGGAAGGGACCACTTAGGTCTCCACTTATGTGCAAACCGGTCACTTCCAGACAACGTTTGCTATTTGCACAATAAAGTGCAAATGTAACTTTGTTTTTGAACTTGGCAAAGGACATTGTGTAAAAGACACCAGCCATTTATGCGTGGCGGGTAGCATTTACATGGATTCCTCTGGAGTCCACCTGCATCTTACAGATGTAATAAGCAAGCAGATTTCATAGGAAATGATTTGTTTTGCACCAACATGAAAAAACATTGCTGGCTTAAAACCAAGTGGTTTTTGAAGGCAGAGGGGAAAAGAGAGGCAAAAGCAGTACGCCCATTCTGGCCCGTCTCTGCCGTCCCCCGTCTCCAAAAATCATGAACGTGCAGGAGGAGCGTGACAAAAGTTGTTCATACAGGTGTAAAACCTTTATGCCTGCCTTGAGCACCTTTTATTATACTCCAGGGACTTGGAAAATGAGCCCCGCTGTTGGATGAGGGAGTGGAGGAGATACCAGACAGTGGGGCTCATTACAAGTTGGGGGAGGTGGGTAAAATGCAGCAGTATTACCATATATCACTGCATTACTGCACCGCCCAACTATAACTTTGGCAAAAAGTTGGATTCATCTCTAGCTGTGAGCTGGAGGTAAAACCGCCAGCTTTCTGACAAATTTCGCAAAAAATCATCCATGGAGCCCAATGGACTTCAATTAAGGCAGACTAACACCGCCTACCGCCGGACCAATTGGCAGTAACAGTAATACAGTTTAGCCGCCGAGATACCACCAAACTCGCAATGAGCCCCAGTGTATTTGTATTGGGGAATACAGGGTGGAGGACGGTGAGGGAGGTGCGGCAAGGTGGGGGTTGGCCATAGTTACACTACCCTTATGGCCACTGGTGGAGACACAACAGGATAGTGAGAGTGAAGAGTGAAAATACATGGATGGATTTAGGAATGGTTGTGTGAGGGAGGCCCTGGTGGGAAAATAGGTTGAGAGAGAGAAAGATAGAGTGAGGAATCAGACAGAGATCAATCAACTGTATGTGGGTGTGCGTGGGAGTGTGTTCATCACAGAAGACAAAGAGAACGTGTGCAACGTGGGGAAAGAGGAGGAGTCAGCGCATGTGAGTGTGACAGCGAGACAGAGACAGTGGAGGACGGGCGCAGACAGACAAGGAGTGATAGAAATAGGGAGAAGGAAGAGAGCCAGGCATAAAAAACAAGCAAAAGAGAAGAGGTAGGGAGAGGGAATGAGCGAGAAAGAGGTTTTAGAGTGCCATTGATGCCAAGAAGAAGTGCACAGAGCTTTCTTCGTGAGGGCTCATTGGAATGTGGGTGTCAATCACACATAAAGCACCACGTGCTGCCACTTTACCCGCGCGCCTCCCTGTGGGATGTTCGTACTTTTCTGGTTGGGGCAGACAACAGGCACCGTTATTGGTGGTCTCAGGTTCCTGTGCTTTCTTTCCGCCCGATCAGAGAAGAAGTGTTATTGTCGGGCACTTTATGTCTCCAGAGGGGGGGCAAATGGGGCCATGTGCCTGCCTATTTGCTGCTTTGCCTCCCCACCCCTAATCTTATTTTTGTCAGACTACCGACTACAGTATTTATTTATCAAGATGTTTTATGCTTGTCAAACTGCTTTATCACAAATAAATGATTCTATTTTGCTGACAGCATTTATTAGGATATTAAACTGTGGGTTCCTGTGTGCCAACTTTTGATTTTCCCTACAGTGGCAGAAATACCCAACCCTGAATATAAGCGACCAGCCCAACCCACCCCCTGGCCGAACACACTTTAAAGCACTTGTTTTTTTTAGAAGGAATTGCAAAAAGTCATACAATTAACAACCAGTTTTAAATACATAACATCTCAGAAATTGTCACTCAAACTGCTGTGCTACCCTGGTAGCCTTGTACTGTAGAGTGTGTCAATGGACCCCCATGTACTAGTAATCACTTCATTACCAACAGTGTCGTTCATGTACATGACTTATAAGTCAACAGTATTTCCTCTCCAGCCACACTGAACCTGTGCACAGATTATTCAAGGGTTTACTAGTGGTGGCTCGTCCACAGGGGAGGGCGCCGGTCTATGAGCACCCGCTCCTATTATGGAGGACCTGAGAAGCCAGCTGAGGGAGTGCTCCTACGCTCGCTTGAACTATCAAATGGAAGCGTGGTTTCCATTCAGCAGCTTTGTTCCCCAGCCGCGCACGTTCAATGCGCCAAGCAAAGCCAGGGGTGTTTTGCTTCCCTAATCTTGCATGGCTTATTGGGGATGCTAGCTGTGGAAATGCATGTTTGTATGTGCGAGAGTGTGCCCCTGCACCTCCCGTCACATACAAACAGAACAGAGTGCTTTGTCATCAGTGCTCCGGCTCTTGCACGCATGTGCAGGAACCAGGAAGAGCTCCTTGCTTCCTGGTAACTGTTCATGCTACACGCATGCTGGAGTGCTGGGAGGAAACATCCGGACCAGGGCAGAAGGTAAATTAATTTAAATATGTGTGTGTATGCTTGTGTTGTGTGTAACGAGTACATGATGATGGTTGCACGTGTGAATGAGGGAATGCATGCTACATGTGCATGTGTGTGTCTTTGAGCGATGCCTAGTAAAACATTCCATGCCTGCCCCTTAGGCCCACAGTGCCTCGCATGCACACATAATCACATTGAGCATCATTCTGACGGCGGCTGTAACCCCAAATCTGCCACCGGACTCCCCAGTGCCACCGGGACATTACAAGTCCCGGCAGCGCAGGAAGTCAAACAGCGGATTTGGTAATTCCCCATTCCTGTGGAGTCCCATAGGACTCCATGGGAGTGGGTAGAAGGAAGCACCGGCACCGTTGCTAATGGTGCCGGTGCTTCCGTGACGACTCTGCCTACCGGGGCCAAAGCACCCAGCAGGATCAGGCCTGCCAGGCACAACGGCCCCTGCAGGCAGATTCATAGTGGCATTAGGTTTAAAGAAAACATGAATATGTTCTTTATGGCAATACTGGCAGATATTGGTGCAGCCAGCATGGAAATGTATGGGCACAGCCAGCATGAAAATGTTTTTATACTGGCATATATTGTGGTCACAGGCATCATTAAATTGTGTTGTGGGACTGCTCCTGTGCACTGTTGGTGGCTTGCATCTATTGGATTTGCTGATGAGTTATCATAGAGTTACCATAAAAAAAGATTGCAAACTGTTTGGCTTTTTACCCATTTTTTGTTTTAAAAAGTGTACTGTAAAATGCACCACCATTTAAAGCCATTATTTAAAAAAATGCCTGGGGTTGTGGTATTTGGGTAAATATTTATGCCCCTCCAATTACAAAATTCAACAGCCGCCACTGGGGTGTGCAGCCAGAAGCTGAAAACTGTAAACAGTTCTATGGGAACGAAGTGAGATTCCTGCAACCCTTACTAAAGACCCAAGGGACCAGTTGCCTCCTTTCCCCTGTACTCAGCGCATGTAGGTGATATAAAAAAAAGAAAAAATATGATTATATTTCATCTGTTAAACAGACTGTCCTTGCCTATCATCTGAAACTGAGGTATGAGTGATATCTCTCCTGTTAAACTGACTCTTTGTGGCTGGCTATTATTTAAATCTGAGCTAGAACCGACCTCTCTTCTGCTATTTACCACCTTTAACTACACATTTCTTGAAGCTCTGGTGTGAGTGATGTCTGCTTGAGTTAAAAGAAGGTGGTCTCTTTCTGCGTGCATAAGGCATTTTTTCAACTATTGAACGTGTGTTAACATTTTAGAATGTCCATTAACTTGATGCAAAACTTGTATTGTCTTACCAACTTGGTAAGATATAGGTATACTTACACCAGTTTGGCCTGTTGACCCTTATTTGATGTGCCACCACCACGCTCCCCCTTCTTGTATTTGTGCCCTCTGGTTTGCTCCCCAAATACTCATTTCTAATGACGCCACTGTGTGCATGACGTCCAGCATTACAAATAATCCCAATGGATTCACGCCTGCTTTTCACAGCTGTAAAAAGCAAGCAAGACTCCATGAAGATTCACACCGTCTGCCCGTATTGAAGTGAGTGTGGGTGTAGATGGTGACGCGTGTCCTGCACGTAGCGAGGACATAGGCAGATCAGATTTGAATCTCTATGCTCCCACTACCTCTAAGATTTTTGTAGCAAAATAGTACAGATGGTAAAAAAGAGGCAGATTGCTTGTCACTGTTTGTTTTCCGTCCCTGTCAATTTGCACCTATTGCAAAAATAGGTCCATAGGGTTGGTTGACAGATGATGTAATAGACAGATCTATGATAGCCAGATAGAGGTAGTCTCAGTGAGGCAGAGGTGGCAGTCCACCTCACCACAGATGCCAATAATGCTATCACTGGAGAACCTGGACTTGCACCCTCCCCAAATCCACTCCTGTTGACCTCTTTCTCTATTGCCTTAGGTCCGATGGTGGACTCAGGGTTGGCATGCACAGGATCACAAAGTGGACCCTCCTACGAATCCCTCCAGGAAGTCTTCAGCAGGAAATCCTTCCGGCCAACACTCAACTACAGCCGTCCCACCAGTGCCAACATCTCCTTCACTATATATGCCATCCTTGGAGTGGTACGGATGCATGTGGTCATGTTAATGGGACATGGTGTTAAGAGGTGGGAGAATGCACTTCTCTCTTGTCAGGTGTGGGCTCATGGAGCAGTTGATTGGGCGGCCTTGCTTTGATAGGCAAGATTGCATTGGTAAAAGGAAGGTTGTGCATTGCTCTACCCAAGGATACCTCACATAGCTAGGAATGGGGAAAGGGCTCTGCCAAGAAAGCAGAAGAGGCAGATTTCTCCTCTTTTTCTTCCATATCCCTATCTGTGAAATACTCTGCAACCACGGGCAAAATCCACCCAGGTGGAAGTCTGTCCTGAATGCAAAAATCATCCTTGGGGTGAGAGATATCTCAGCCAGTCAGGAGGCTGGAATGACCCATTCACCCGGAGTGGCTGGATTTCAGCCAATTGGATAAAAAACATTCCTATCCTCCTTGTTGGCCAAGATTTCTGCAGTGCCTCATTTCTGCAATCTAGGCAGGATTCTGCTTCTCTGATTGGGCAGATCCAATCAGAGAAAGGACTGGGATGCTTGCATACATTCTGCACTGAAAACAGTGCTTTTTCAGGCACGTTTGCTAGCAGTAGCCAAGATTTCTCGGCCAGTTGGTGCAGGTGCAAGGGTTCCAAAGACTTGGAGAAAGCATATCCCCCTTATGACTATTTGCACCGCCAGTTAGGAGCCGTTTGCTTGTGCTGTTTCAGGGCTGGGGTTGCCTCTAATAGGGTGTCTGGAAAAGCCCCCTTTTTTGAAAGGTAGGATTTGTGTAGCGATTGTAAGATGGCATTGGTCTCAGCGCTCTATTTCGGGGGGGTGAGGGTTGATCCTCTCTGCTTGTAGGTGTGAAGGCTGGGGTACTGTTTTCAAGTGTCCGTTGAACCCCATGAATGTCATATTTCTGACGTCTGGCTTTGGAAGGTTCAAAGACTTGTGGGGGCAATGGACTAAGTTGCACTCTTGCAGGAGTAGGGGTACGGCTGCACCTCATCATTGCTGATTGCGGCTTTCAGTTTTGGTAAATTAGCAAAACTTGTGCTAACAGGAACTCTGCAGTGGGGCTTTGAGAGAAATTACTTTGTTCTCTCTCTGTTCTACAGAGGGGTAGACAGGTGTGAGGTAGAGGGGCCTTGGCGCTGCTTTGATATTTTCTAAGACGGTCCTGGGAGGGGTAGACAGGTGTGAGGTAGAGGGGCCTTGGCGCTGCTTTGATATTTTCTAAGACGTTCCTGGGAGGGGTAGACAGGTGTGAGGTAGAGGGGCCTTGGCGCTGCTTTGATATTTTCTAAGACGGTCCTGGGAGGGGTAGACAGGTGTGAGGTAGAGGGGCCTTGGCGCTGCTTTGATATTTTCTAAGACGTTCCTGGGAGGGGTAGACAGGTGTGAGGTAGAGGGGCCTTGGCGCTGCTTTGATATTTTCTAAGACGTTCCTGGGAGGGGTAGACAGGTGTGAGGTAGAGGGGCCTTGGCGCTGCTTTGATATTTTCTAAGACGTTCCTGGGAGGGGTAGACAGGTGTGAGGTAGAGGGGCCTTGGCGCTGCTTTGATATTTTCTAAGACGGTCCTGGGAGGGGTAGACAGGTGTGAGGTAGAGGGGCCTTGGCGCTGCTTTGATATTTTCTAAGACGGTCCTGGGAGGGGTAGACAGGTGTGAGGTAGAGTGGCCTTGGCGCTGCTTTGATATTTTCTAAGACGGTCCTGGGAGGGGTAGACAGGTGTGAGGTAGAGGGGCCTTGGCGCTGCTGTGATATTTTCTAAGACGTTCCTGGGAGGGGTAGACAGGTGTGAGGTAGAGGGGCCTTGGCGCTGCTTTGATATTTTCTAAGACGTTCCTGGGAGGGGTAGACAGGTGTGAGGTAGAGGGGCCTTGGCGCTGCTTTGATATTTTCTAAGACGGTCCTGAGAGGGGTAGACAGGTGTGCGGTAGAGGGGCCTTGGCGCTGCTTTGATATTTTCTAAGACGTTCCCGGTAGGGGTAGACAGGTGTGAGGTAGAGGGGCCTTGGCGCTGCTTTGATATTTTCTAAGACGTTCCTGGGAGGGGTAGACAGGTGTGAGGTAGAGGGGCCTTGGCGCTGCTTTGATATTTTCTAAGACGGTCCTGAGAGGGGTAGACAGGTGTGCGGTAGAGGGGCCTTGGCGCTGCTTTGATATTTTCTAAGACGTTCCTGGGAGGGGTAGACAGGTGTGAGGTAGAGGGGCCTTGGCGCTGCTTTGATATTTTCTAAGACGTTCCTGGGAGGGGTAGACAGGTGTGAGGTAGAGGGGCCTTGGCGCTGCTTTGATATTTTCTAAGACGGTCCTGGGAGGGGTAGACAGGTGTGAGGTAGAGGGGCCTTGGCGCTGCTTTGATATTTTCTAAGACGGTCCTGGGAGGGGTAGACAGGTGTGAGGTAGAGGGGCCTTGGCGCTGCTTTGATATTTTCTAAGACGTTCCTGGGAGGGGTAGACAGGTGTGAGGTAGAGGGGCCTTGGCGCTGCTTTGATATTTTCTAAGACGGTCCTGAGAGGGGTAGACAGGTGTGCGGTAGAGGGGCCTTGGCGCTGCTTTGATATTTTCTAAGACGTTCCTGGGAGGGGTAGACAGGTGTGAGGTAGAGGGGCCTTGGCGCTGCTTTGATATTTTCTAAGACGTTCCTGGGAGGGGTAGACAGGTGTGAGGTAGAGGGGCCTTGGCGCTGCTTTGATATTTTCTAAGACGTTCCTGGGAGGGGTAGACAGGTGTGAGGTAGAGGGGCCTTGGCGCTGCTTTGATATTTTCTAAGACGGTCCTGGGAGGGGTAGACAGGTGTGAGGTAGAGGGGCCTTGGCGCTGCTTTGATATTTTCTAAGACGGTCCTGGGAGGGGTAGACAGGTGTGAGGTAGAGGGGCCTTGGCGCTGCTTTGATATTTTCTAAGACGGTCCTGGGAGGGGTAGACAGGTGTGAGGTAGAGGGGCCTTGGCGCTGCTTTGATATTTTCTAAGACGTTCCTGGGAGGGGTAGACTGGTGTGAGGTCCTGGAATGTCCAGGCTTGGCGCAGGAGAGAAGTCCTAGTGTGTTAATGTGCACCCTATGGTAGTACTGTAACTCCTGGGCTATCACAGAAATCGAGATTGTAAAAAAGCAAGTTTGCAGTGTTTGCTTTCTCTTTTTTGTGTAGAATGAAAAAACTCAGATCCTTACTACGTTCCTGTGGCTGCGGCTGGTAGGTCATTTCTTGTGTTCTAGATGGACGTTTCATACCCTATGCCAATCTAGCACCAGCTCTCTCTCTTTCTGCACTCCCTTTCTCCCCTGTGTCTCTCTCTCTCTCTCTTTGCATCTCCCTATCTCTCTCTCTGTCTCACTCACTGCCTCTGTTCCTGTGGATGAGAGTCACATTGCCTGCTGTGCTGTTCCTGTCTCTCTGGGGTCTGTTTTGCTCTCACAGTCTCTGCCTGTGAAGCCTGTTTCTTCCTCTTTCTTTGTTCAGTGCAGCCTGTCCCTCTCTTTCCCTCCTTCCTCTGTTAGTGTGGTCTTGAATGCTCTCCGGCTCACTCACTCTTCTTATCGCTTGCTCTCCCTCTGTCTGTGCTTCTGTGTGAGAGTCTCTTATGCCTCCGCCCACCCTGTCCTTTTGAAAGCTCTGCTTGATGCAATAAAATGAGGGGCTGAGCGCTGGAGTGACGCTGTGTCTGGCGGGAGAGCCATGCCGTCTTTTAATAATTGATTGTGACGTGGGATGCAAGGTCAGGGCCTTGCCGACTTGGACATTAGGGGCTGAGAGGGGGATCCGTGTCTGGGTTCGATATCTATGATCAGCACCTATCCTGCATGGCCCAGAAATCATCCAGGTTTCATCTACTCATTATTATTATTATTATTATTATTATTGTGTTTATTGAGCGCTGACCTAGCTTCGACACAAAAGTGTGCTGCCCTTCGGTGGCATGTGGGTGGGTTCAGACATAGAGTGTTCTCTAGTTTGTAAGGTGAACACTTTGGTAGTAATGAAATCATTTGTAATGCTAATCAAGAGCATCTGAATTCGAAAAACGATTTGCTCACTGTAAGTCATGCCATCAAAGAGTTACTGCATTGAATTGATGTTAGAATGTGCCAGGGCACAATTCTTCTGGCATGTTTTTTGGGAAGATGTGCAGGCAAAGAGCAACTCAAAGCAACAATTCCAAATGATAGTTCTTTCAGGGTTACATATGGAGGGGTGGGGGTTTCTGCAACCCCTGCACCTTTCTCCTGAACACACCATCCTCCCTTAATACCTTTCCTGTTTGCACTGCAGCATTATCCGTGTTTTGATCTCTATGGCCAGCACCTACCCTGCATGGCCCAGAAAGGAGCTATAGCAGTGACGGATCGTTGTTTTGCTTACACACTGCTGATTTCTTCCTAACAAGAAATATAATCTGCTTTAATAAACACAATGCACACATAGCCCCCCCCCCCCCTCCCCAGACCCCCCCACACTCTAGCACCTTTGTAAAACGTCAGGCAAACAGTTACGCTATCTGGCAAAAACACTCATCCATAAGCAAAAATGTTCTCCTATAATACAGTTCAGGGATTCATTAACTAAAACACATTGTTGCAAGAATCAGCTCAAAGTTGTTGCACAATAGGTAAACTGAAAAGAAACATTATCAACGAGCTGTGTTGTGAAGCCAAGTGGCTACACAGAGGATACAACTTGTGAATCTAGTTCTATTTGGCACCATGTACATGTAGCCCATGGCTCGGAGCCCACAGAGCCTGGCTAGTAGGGGCTACATGCTTGTCCCATAAGGGAAAATCTAGAAATAAAGACTCAGACACCAGCACAATAAAGGTATTTATGTGTGTGCTGTGTATGTGAGTCAGACTAAACCATCCAGCCCACCATGGCGCTGGATGGAATGTTTAAAAGAAAAAGAAAATAACTGCCCTGCCCAGGAATGGGCTAGGCAGGGAAGGATGATTTAAAAAAGAGCCATTGAAAATAGAAGAGTTCAGAGAAGGAGACAGAGAAAGAAAAAGACTTAGCTGGGGCCGCTTTCTCAAGTGGCCCCCAGGGCATAGATTCATCCAATGGTGCGCAGCAGCCCGTGGGGTGCCCCACCCAGAGAAAGATCCAGGGGGCAGAGCTGCTGATGCAAGGAGAAGAAGAGAAGGACACGGCGCATGGCCGTGAACCTTCACGGCATCCCCTGTTGTAATGCTGCTGCCGCCTGACCATAAGGTGACCGTGGGGGCGGCGATCATGGCGGCGTCCACGTGATCTCAGGGACGCCTCCTGTGTCAAAGATGGCAGCGTCAGCTAACTTCTTCACTGTTCTGCCACAAGCATGTTCCTCCTCCCACGTATTCCAGAAAATACTTTTGTCATTGTCTTACTGTGATTGGGCCTGCACCTCTAGTGGATTTTCGCACCATCCTCTTATATATACATTTTTAAGGGAGGAAAGAAAACGTGGGGCAGGGGGCGCCCTGGGCAGGTGCGGCTCGTCCATAATGGGCAAGCCTCACCCATTATAGCGGAGCCGAGGAGCCAGCCTAGTGACATACTGAGCACTCCCTCAGATGCTTTTTCCAGCTGAGGGAGCGCTCCTGGGCTAGTTGAACTGTTAAAAGGAAACAATGTTTTCCTTTGAGAGTTCAGTTCCCCAGCCACACATGCTCAATGAGCCATGCAAGGCTGGGGGTGCTTTGCTTCGCCAGCCTTGCACAGATCATTGGAAATGCTGGCTGGGGAACTGCATGTCTGTATGTGCTTAGGAAGTCGTGAGAGCACTGGGAACTGGTGGTGGCTGCGCCTGACACCTTATGTGATACCGGGTTACCTTGTACCTGCGGCCGGTTTGTAGGAACCAAAAGGGCCCATGCTCAGGAGCCCCAAGTCTAGATTAGGTAGGTTTCTGTTGGGTACCTACATGGATGGTGCCAGTACAGATCCTTATGAGCGCTTGTTAAGTTCACTGTAAGTTATGATAGGTATAGTCCATGCGTGTAGTTGTGATCTCATCATGTTTTTTTTTAAATGATCTTTTAAATATTAATCACCAAGCGTGCTGACACGTGTTTCGACCATCTGAAGGTCTTTATCAAGGCTAGAAAGTTAGGTTTCTGATGCGTGGTGATTCTCGAGGGGCCAGTGGCCCTGGGTCAGTATTGAGACCAGCTTCAGTGAATCCTAATGAAACAGTGCTTGCCACACACGCATTGTCTGCCGGTCGATCAGTGCGGTACTGGATTCCTCTGTTTGTGTTGGCCCGTGGAGCTGATTTTTGCTATTGGGGGGGGGGGTTGAATAAAGCTGGGTGTTCTCGTGCACTTGGGACATCTATCATAGATGTCCAGTAAAACATACCATGCTTTCCCCAAGCACCCCGCCGGCGCCTTGCATACACACATAATCACTTTGATTGTGTGTGTGTGCTAGGTGCTGTGAGGCTCAGGGGACAGGGATGATATCTTTGGGACAGGGATGGTATCTTTCTACTGGATATCTATGACAGATGTCCAGTAAAAAAATACCATCCCTGTCCCCTGTGCTCCACCGAGACATGAAGAACATTAACATGGTGGAAAGTGAACCAGACTACCGCCATTTTAAACAGAACTGTGAAAGGCCTTTATTCTCAAATACTGAATCCTGATATAAAAACAGCCTTGCACGCAGTCCCATGCCACACGATATTCAGACAGACGCTCGGGCATCAAGGTCATTAAGCAGGGGGGCCCCAACAGGGAATCGCAACCACTAGAAAACATTTCCCAGAAGCACACAGCATGCAACTCTTACAAGTTCATTTGTTTTTATTGGTAGCAGTGAGAAAATACAGGTAGCTTTGATCTCCAGGTGGACGTAGCTACCGTACCAAGCAGCCTCTTAATAAATAAACACACAGCGCATCAAACACGGGTTAGAATAGCAGAACACTCAATAACTATATGAAAATGAGTTCTGAGCAGTGGTCCCCTACCATGTGATCGAAACAGTGATAATCTATTCCTGGATCAACTAGAAAGCACACCTGCTATTTCCTTGGTGCAGCCAGACACAGGGATAACGCCAAGGCCACAAACAAATTGGCAGATGAAGGTCTCAGGCCTGGGAATGGGAAGGAAGTAAGCTTCTTCAAATTGAATTATAGAAGTCAGTTAATCTCTCCTTCCTCACCATGCACCCTGGCATCACATTCAAGTGCCCAAGATCGGATAAGCAAACTACTGACCAATTTGGATTTTGTCTGCCAGGTTGGCTGCTGTAGTATAGTGCCAAACAATGGAATGCTAGTATGAAGTGTAATATTTTTAGTTGGATGAACTTAGGAGGGGCCATCAGTTAAAGAATATCCAATAGTAGTACCCTTCGCCTACTGAACATATAGGTATTATATTTTATTAACCAATAGTGTGAGTCAATAAAAGTGTTTTCTTATCATTAGCCACAATGCCATTTATGACATATTTTTCACTTAAAAGCATGTGTTCTACAGTATCACAATTGAGAACACGTTTTTGTATTTCCCCGGTCGTTCATGTTTGAATAAAGCTGGGTGTTCTCCTGCACTTGGGACCACAATAACACTTTCTCCTCTCTCCGCACCTCTCTGCACCTCCACCGCCTCCTGCACCTTCAGCTCTCTCGACACTTCAACCTCTTCACTCCTTGCTTCTCTGCTTCTCTAAACAACTCTAGTGTCCTGGTGAAAGTGTTGTCGGTCACAGACCGTTCAAGAATATAAACACTTCGTTCTTTCAAAGCCATGAAAGAAAGCCCACCATTTTTATTATCATTTTTATTTTTTTATTTTAATTTTAATTTTATTATCATGAAATAATGGCTTCATCATGAAATAATGCCCATGTCATGAAAGGCTTTAGCCTTCCCTTGTGGGGAAAATGGATGCTGCAGGATGATGAGTGCTCTAAAAGACACTGCTGGCAGAAGCCTACAGCTGCCTCTGGTGGCTGCTTCAAAACAGAGGGCGCTGGTGAACTTTGTGGACGACATGTCATGACTTTTCCTGAGCTGGAAGTCTGTGAAAGTTGTTGCCAAAATGGACTGATGAAACTATGCCAAGACTGCTAATCATTCCTCTGTGCATATGTTTGCCTACTCGGAATCTGAAGTCTGCATGTTCCCTCGTGCTGGTGGTTTCTGATGGGCATTGCAGAAAGTCCAGGGGAACTTGGGAAATCTTTCACAACAACCACCTCTCCGTTCCGACAGCGCAGTTTATTTCTACTCTTAACCTGTATCTATATTTTCCACCTATCCCTGTTCCTGCCTCCCTGCCACATTCCCTGCCTTTCCCTCTCCTTCACTGCCTTCCTTCCTTCTTTCTTCCCACCTTCATTGTGCCCCTCCCTCTTCCTTCCCCCATCTCCCTTCCCCTCTCTTTGCTTTCTCCTCGTTGATGGGCCTTCGTCTCTTTGCTCCCACGTGCCTCACTCCTGCCATCTCTACTCATTCTTCACCCTTTTCCTCCAGTACTGGTATCATGAGTTCCTTACCTGGGATCCAGCAGAATGCGGAGGGGTGCAGAAGATCTCCCTGCCCGTGGAGGACCTATGGACGCCGGACATCATCGTCTATGAGTTGTAAGTAATGCTTCTCAAGATGAATTTGAGTCCCACAAAAATGATACTGAATAATTTCTAAAAAAAAAAAAAACAGAGACCAAAAAAGATAAAATGTACACATAAAGAGTAAAAAATAGATATAATTGGTAACTTCGGCCACAAAATATTGCAGAAATACATGTGTATTTATATTTAAATACAGATATTTGATTGATGTTTTCATAGCTTAATTTCCGTTCATGGATTTCTTTTCTCATTCGAAGGGAGACTTGTGCCTCGTCCGCCCTTTCATCTTACCTTTATGCTTGTAACACAAACCTTCTTAAACCCAATTACCTGCAGTTCCTTTTATCCGGAAAACTGTATTATAACTCACCGACGAAAATCCGGTGCTGTAGTACTCCATGTTGCACAATAAACATCCATCGCCCGCCTCACCTCCCAATGCGTCCCTTCACCGCAGTGCACTTCAACAGGGAGGTGACAAAATAACAATTCTATTGCCAAAAGGCACTGTGCTTGCAACGACAAAAATATCAATGGTGTGGTTATTGCATTGATGTTTTTGATATGCAAGCTTTGCAGTTTGAAAATGAGTAGATATGCAAAGACAATTTGGGGCTCCTTACAAGTATGGCAGTGCAGGAAAAAATTTGCCGTACCGGGATTACCGCCACGTTTACTGCTCCGCCATACTACGAGCATGGCCCTGGAGTGTGGGATTTACCTCCATCATCATGCTGGAGGTAAAACCTCCAACTTTCGGCTGAAAATAGACAAAAACGGTGGAATTACTGCTGTGGTAATTCCGCCAGTGGTAATTCCACCAAAAATGCCCCACATAGTCCAATGGACTCTCAGAAAATTGGCATTAACTACGCCACTGCCACTTGTAATCTGGCAGTAATTCCGCTGGACCAAGTGGCGATAACAGTAATTCCATTGGATGGTATTCGGGTGGATTTACCACTGGAATACCGCCTAAGTCGTAATGAGGCCCAAAGGGTTGTATGACTGACTTCAATAAAATTGGCACCCTTTATTTTGAGCAATGGAGATGGTTTAGATGATGGAAGATGAGCCGGTAGCATACTATTGTTTCTTCAGAAAACTAAGGGGTTCAGGAGCACAGCGGTACATATGTATGAGAGCCAATGGGCCTCTTCGATCTCTGGCACGCAAGCTGGCTAGAGAAGACTGAGTCTGAGCTTATTGGGGGAATGGACTCTCTGAATTGCCTAAGAGCCTTCAGCTTTCAAGGGAGTGCAGTGCTTGCAGTCATATAGAAAGGCCCACGATTGAAACTCCCATAGCCCAACTGAGCAATTAGACTCAAGAGTTAAGGGACCATGGTGGGCAGCCACGTTTTATAAAGCACAATGTTAAGTCCTATATCAGGGGACTGCAACCTTTGGCTCTCCGGATGTTTTGGACTACTACAATTCCCATGATATCTGGCTACTGACTATGCTGGTTAGGGATGATGGGAGTTGTAGTCCAAAACATCTAGACAGCCAAAGGTTGCAGACCAGTGCCCTAGATCATACACCATACATTGCCAATTAGAGCACCATTAGCCTTGATTCATAAGCTCAGTTAAAAGAATGGTTGCATGATTATCACGTCCCTCTTGCACCTCAGACGAAGGACATTGCTCTACCTGTAAGGGTGCCCAAACACGTACATCTAAGATCCCCAATGCGAGCAGTAGCTCTGGTGCTCAGTTGCTGTGTTATTTTACCCCTCCCCAGAAGTGCCTATTGTGCTGCATTACATAAGGCTCTGTCCGTCTTTGCAGCAACATGGAAGCCTGCTTGAACCTGGGCTGAACACAATCCTCCAGCTACTTCACTACAATACAATCTGGGCATTGCATTTTTGAGCCTGGGATCGCCCTGTTCCCCTCAAGAAAAACAGCTGGGGGAGGCACTTATTGATGCTTGAAATGGCCATTGTGCCCATTTATAAAGTGGGGGGTGGGTGAGTCGGGAACCCCGCAAGGAAACTAACTGGGTCCATCTCAGCAGGGTTGTCCAACTCCAGACCTAGAGGGCCTGAATCCTGATGGGTTTTCACGATATCCCTCATGAATATTCATGAGATAAAATGTGCATACATTTAGAATAGTTGTATGCAGTTTTCTCTTGAATATTAATGAGGGGCATCCTGAAAATCGGACATGTTTCTGGCCCTCGAGGGCTGGAGTTGGACAACCCTGAAGAATCGTGAGAGAAGATGGGAAGTGGGCTGTGGAGAGCGGGACTTTCCAGTTAAGATGCACAATATGCCTATGGATGGGGGAGGGGGTTATTTTGGATGGGGGAGGGGAGTATTTCCTCTGGAGAAGAGGGAGCTAAATAAAGCTGAACTGTTGGGTGAGTACCTCACACATTAGTTCTCAAGAAAATAACATATTTCAAGATACAATTCAATAAAACAAAAAGTGATCATGCCCAACCCTCTTCTGTGCGTTTTAATAATAACTAATATTCCTTAAACATATCCAGCCCCACACTGGTGAAAGCGATGGAACACATTGCCCTCTCACATGGCGACCCCCAGCACTGTAAGGATGAAGCCCTGGAATTAATGGAAAGCGGCACATCAAGCTCAGGGGTTTCCACTGACTTGGGCTGGACCTCGGGCCTGACTATCCATCTTCTCTCCTTCCCCAAAACTTGCCATACCTGGGCACAGGCTGGAGCGTGAGACCTGTCCTCCTCCTTTTTCTCCCCTCAGCATCGATGAGGACAAGTCGCAGCGGACGCCCTATGTCTACGTGAACCACACGGGGGCCATCCGTTATGACCGCATGCTGCGCGTGGTCAGTTCCTGCAATCTGGGCATCTTCAACTTCCCCTTCGATGTGCAGAACTGCTCGCTCACCTTTGGATCCTACATGCATACAGGTAGGAAGGGGGGTCAGGCAACTCAGAGCGCGATGGTGAAAGGAGGCGGTGAGGCTTGTAATAACAGTCTTGCATGGTCAGCCCACTAAACGTGTTATCTAACCACCTTCTCAATTCAGCACAAAAGAATACCTTTGCCATAACCATTCCCAGACAGCTAGAGTAATATATGATAAAACTTCCCAATATCCAGTCTGGTGTATGGGAACTCAGTGGTGAAAGCTGACTTGGCAATGGGCTGAAATCCTGACATCTGGCCAGCAGTCTCAGACAGGCCAATAGGGCAATGGTGCAAAGGGTCAGCCCAACAAGCCAGCATGCATGATGTGTGTGCCAGTGTGGGCCAGATTGATGACTTATTGCGCTGTCAGCTAGTCGTTTTTACTAATGGTTCTGGTTCACAAGCTTTACAATGCACCATTTGACAAACTGTGTGCTCAAAATGTGCCTGAGGTACTAATCAGTTTTCTGTGAAAAGTCACAAATTGCTACTTGGCAATATGGACCCGCACCCACGCTCCTACAATTCAAAAAAGAACTCAAGACCCACCTCTTCAAGGAGTCGCTTCTCCTCAAAACATAGGCCATCATGTCGCCCCTTGCACCACCTGACTCACTTGACGCTGTTCGCCACGCTCCTCCCCGCCACCCTGTACAGCTGTACCCCTCCTCTGTGCCCCTCTGTATCCTACCACAGCTGGATATTTGTTCTGTTGTTACTGCTGCACAATGCTGCCTTATGCATCTGCACAGTTGTATACCTCTGTAAAGCACTCTGTTTATTCTCAAAGCTAAGTCTGCACTTATTAAATACAATAATGGGCTACTTTTCTTTTGGTGCTTGGAACTATTGTTTGTCCCCGTACGACATTGCTTTTCAGCACACAAACATTGCTCATCACACAAACATTGCCCAGCAAACACATGTAAGTGTAGGCTAAAGGATCAAATACTACAGTCAACACACACAAATGCAGGTCATTCCATGTTTCCTTATTTATAGTTCTACAAAGGAACCTACATATTTTTACTGAACATCAACTGGTTACATTCTTTTTACCACATTTTTAAATAGTTTTTTTAACACCAAAAGCCGGATGAGAAATCCGCACCTCCTTCACCCCCCACCCCAACTCACCACCTTCCTTCCGGCAGTAAAAAAAGATGACAAAATCTGGTAATAAATACATCCAGTTGGAGTTTGGTGAAAACACATTAACCCTTACAAAAGCACACATGTCCTAGTAATTTAGGTGGATACAGAAATAAGCAGTGGATGCATCCGAAGGGATTTAACTATTAGGCTCCTAATTTCACCCAGGCTATGTCTACCCCTCAAGTAATTGGGAAATTATTTTACAGTAGCTAAGTCAGCAAATGCATTTGGAGGTTACTAAGCAGCAGGGACTTTGTGAAGGTTGACCTGGGGATTGGTATGCACAGTATTGTGGTTGTTCTGGGAACCCAGAAGGTGTCTCACGTGCTGATCCCCAGGGAAGTTGTCATCCAGGTGGCCAGGACAGGACACGGCCATCGCTGCTAGATCCAGTTCCTGGGAATGGACCAGTGCGGGAGGATCACCTGGATGAGGGGTCCTCAGGGAGTGGAAGTGGGACATTGAAGGGTGAGATGCAGTACCCCCTTCCTTATGACACCTTTTCCCCATCCTACCACGTAGGATATTTAGGAACTCAACCTCATTCCCCTTCCTGACACAGATACTTTCTCACGGACAACTCACCGCGAGTGACAACAAGACTCCTCCACCCTTTCTCAACAGTATTTTTCCAGATTTTCATAAACTTAATAGTGAAAACTACAATATCCATAATTCCTCCCCTTTGTTCTTTTATAAAGTCACTGAGAAGAGGAGGAGCGAGATTGGAAGGATTAAGATTACCAACAGGGAACCACAGACACAGAAACCAGACTCTCTCCTTTGTACAGCCGACTGGCCCATTAAAGAGTCCAGACTAAGTCAAGCCTCCCTCTTTAATTACTCGCACCTGACTCCACATATCTCTCCCAGGCAGCATAAAAGACAGAGCAGGAAAGCACACTTTGAGCGGGTTGGGGATGCTGGAAGGTGCTGGAGAGAAGAAGAAAGCACTAGTGAGCTGCAGAAGCCCTTGAAGACCTGGAGGAGGAGAAAACCACCCACGCACTGTCCCTGCTACTTGAGAGAAGACTGCAGTGTGGAGGCGGGAGCTGTACTTCCAGACCAGGGGAAACTGGGATTGCCTGGGAGTACCTGTAGCAGGACACCTCCCCTGGGGCCAGACAGGCAAACCCAGGTACATGAGGGGCAGGAGGTAAGACCTTGACCTCATTGAAACATCCCCCTTGTGGCTCCTACAGCTCCCAAAACATGGAATGGTGATTTGGGGAGCTACGATTTGGGAGCAAAATGATCACAAGTGCATTCAGGGACTGGGAGTCCAAAAACATACTTTGAAGATTGTTAACATTCTGAGAAGGATCCGAGCCTGCCAGAGGGAGACCCTTGTGAACTTTGTGGGAGGGGTCTGAGCCTGGTAGAGGGAGACCTTGTGAACCTTTGTGAGGGAATCTGGCACCAGAGACAGAGTGGTCCGGCGCAACGTGGGCGCTCATTCGAAGGTCTCTGGATGGCGCCTCCTCTCCCAGACCAGGAGAAACAACAATTACCAAGAGGCCTTAAGGGAGGCCGGCGTGAGGTGTCAAGGTGGACATATGAGGGTCAAACCAAATCCCTGGTATAGTCAAAAGTCTTTGACACATTGTGGAGGCAAACGTGAACCCGATTGAAGGATGCCTGCAAATTGGGGTGAACCCTAGAACTGTGCAAAGCCTGACTGGGGCTTTAGAGAAAACCTGACTAGGGCTTTAGAGAGAGCCTGCCCGGGGGCTGAGATCTGGACTTAGGTAAAGGGAAGAACCTAAGGGGTCTACAATGTTTTTTTGTTGAAATGTGAACCCGGCGGAGGGATGCCAAGAGAAAGCTCGGGGAAGGGAACCCCCGCTTTCTGATGAGATCTTGAAATTGTGAACTGTGGAAAGTGTGAACCCGACTGAGGGAATTGTGAAACTGGCGTTTGCACCCGGCTCAGTGGAACGCTGTGCGAACAGTGATATTGTGAAGCACGCACTTGCCATAGAATAAGTGACCCAGCGAGACGTGATTGTCCTTCGGAAGCCTCTGTTTAAATTGGCAAGTGCTTTTGAGAGGCTAACGCTGAAAGAAGGATCGGAGCCTGGCTGAGGGGGACCCTATGGTGAAGAGTAATCACCTGACATGAAGGTTACCAGAAGGAACTGTTTGTTTTTTTGTTTTTGGCATATCAGGTCCTTTGAAGAAAGAGACTTTGCATGAGAAGAGACATGGGCACAGATGGCCCTGATATAGAGAAAAGGAACTGTAAGCTTGTGCCAGAGAAGCCAGGAGTGTGGTGTGCTCAAGAGTCCCACCTTGTCTCATGCTAAAACCCTGGGGAATGGAGACCCCGGCCATAACATCCTAACTTATCCTTTTGAGAAGACTTATTTCTTTTCTTGTGAACACTATCCCACACTCTTTTGTAGCATAGTGGTAAGGATTGGCAATAGGTTTTCTTAGTATAGGCCCTGTTTATATGACTAGACGCCACTAGGACTGTATTATTATTATTTGATGGTCATAACTTGCTCCCATCTTAGACTTAGATTTAGATTAGGCGTTTACCTCATCCATTTTTACAGTTTCATAAATACCCTTGAACTGTGACCACTTGTGTCTGTCTTACTTTGATACCATGCCTTCCTTACACTGTGCAGTACAAGAAATAGTTTGGGGCAGTGGAGAATGTCGGTTAGTTGGGTTAGTTGGGAAGGGGGTCGGGGGATTGTCGAGGATTCATGCCAATCAGGAAAGAAGTTCAGTGTTAGATTCAGGACATGCTGATGGGGCGGGTGTTGTTGGATACAGGAACGCAATGTTTGGGATGCAGGAACATCTGACGCTGCCGGCAATGGTGGATTCAGGACACAAAGGTGGTGCAGCTGGTGGAGGATGCTGGAATGTCTGAGTTGGGTGGCAGTTGTGGATTCATGCCATGGTGATTGCGCAGTTAGTGAAGGATGCATGCATGTCTAGGGCAGGTGGCAGTGGTGGATTCAGGATAGGGATATAGCATGGATATTGTCCAAGTGTTGATTGATGCATGAATTGATGGATGCAGGAATGTCTGAGGCTGTTGGCAGGTGGGGATGCAGGGACCAACATGTGACTCTTTCCTGAGCCTAGAGATGTGAACTGATTTCAGGGATGGTGGGGTTTTAAAGTAATATACAAGCTTAGATGCAATCAAAGGATCTGCCTTTTAGGATGCGCCTATGGACTTATGCTTCCCCCACCCCAGTGTAGTGAGGGGCCTCATGGTCCAGAACAAGGCCCCCCATTTGTCAGACCATGAGGCAACCATGTTTCTACGTAACAGATACTTTTGAGCACAGGTGCATGTGCCTTCTTCAACTGGACCTAACATCTGCAGCGCATGCTAGAGGCCTGAGCGGGTGATTGAGTGGTGTGAAAAGTTGGGTTCTCGCCCCATGTGTGCTTGCTCTCCTGACATGGGATATGCTCTACACTTCAAGGGTGCGATTTCCATGGTGCACTCTGCTTCAGGCTAAACTCCTACTGTCCCCGTCTCCAATGTGTTCAGCCTGAGAGCAGTGCCAAACGACAAACTACAAACCACTTCCAGTTTTTGAGTTGACAACTATTCAAATACATATTTTCCACAAATAACAATACAAAGGCAATAAATACATGGAACATTGTGGGCAAGCTGAAGCATGTAACCCCTGATGCCCGAAGGCTCACTCAGTCTTTGTGGTTACTTGCAGTGAAGGATGTCCGATTGGGTCTTGCCTTGACCATAGAACAGATCTCCGAGAACTCCAAGCAATTCCTGGAGACCAGTGGAGAGTGGGAGCTTGTCCGAATTGAGGGTTACCCAGACATCTTGAAGTTTGGCATTGATGAATGGGACATTGTCACCTTTTGGGTAAGTTCATTCCATGGAAAGTCTCCAGCTCGTAATGAGTAGAGCCCCAACAAAATGTAAGGGTCCCATGTTGTGATGTGTGTGTGATCGGATCATGGAATGGGTTGACTGAGAAATGAGAAGGAAAAGTCAGTTGGTCAGTATGACCCACTGGGTGCTCAACAGTGTTCAATGTTACTCACTCAGTGCTCAATTCATTGTCAATGTGACCCACTTAGACTCAACAGATTCAATTAAAACAATAATTTATTAGTCATCACCCTTGAAAATATGGCATTCCCTGTGTCAAGTGTTTGAAGAGAGGGGTAGGATTGGTGGGGTGAGCCATAGGGGTGAGACAGTGCACTAAAAATGCACAGGCCATCCAATGCAGGTTTTAGGCCTTGACAGCCAGACTCAGTTTGAGGTAGGAAAACGGCTGAAGAGTAGCAAACAAGCATAAAGTGAAATCCCTGATAACTTTAAGACCATGCTCTGATATAACATGACTTCACCAGGTCTTCCATAGCCTGGTAACCGAAGTAAGCAGAGGGGGTATATATCAAAACTGTAATGGCTAAAGGGATCAGATGTCAGCCTTGGTTTAAATATAATAAACATATGCACTCTTAAAAGTAACCAAAAATAAAGTAAACACTCATAGTAATGCAGAAGTGCCTTATACAACGCCTAATGTGACAACATCAAGTGCCTTGAGCAGGTCAAACAACCTGCATGAAATCACAGGAACAAGATAAGTCATTGATGACAAATCAGAAGCAAGGTGCAAACATGCATTGAAGGAATAGGTGTTTTCCTCTATTGCAATGTTTGCCCTAGTGCTAGTAGCGGGCAAAACTGCTCTTGCATCATACAAAGTTTCTGTAATGGCGCCCTTGTCCTTCCACGCCATTGATGATAGACATGCAAGAATAAGGGTAAACTCACTCATTAACTTGGGACCCTTCTGAGAGGTGTCCTTCAAGGTCCTACTCCCTGTTAGTTAGTGATAAGGCTGCAAAGAGGTTTTTCTTTAATCAGAATGTGCTTAATTGCATCCGTCTGTGATTTAAGCAGGAAGTTGCTCAATAGACAGACATCCAAATACTAGGAGGTCCTGAGACTCTGCTGGTCTGATTTCCCTGTGTCAACATTGAATGACTTCAGTAAAATAAAAGCGATGACTGGCCATTAAAGGAGAATGGGTTAGTTTGGTTATCTATGATCGGTGTCCAGGTCCTCGGACATCAGACCACTGAGGGACCAGGAAGCTTGACTTACCCTGTGATGCTGATCCCCTCTCAGAAGAAATTCCCAGCGAGAGAGTGTAAAGAGAAACCGCTGGAAAGCGGTCATGGGTGGGGCTTCAAAGAAGTGAAATGAAATGCAAACACATAAACCCTAGGGTTCCTCACACAGGTCTGGATCAGACAGAGCCCACAATCTCTGCAAAAGCTGGATGTGGGTTACTCAGAGGGAACGTCTCTTGTAATGGAGAATTATTTTCATTCAAGCGTTTCTCTTTCCTGTAATTTGCAGTAACCTGCGAACAGGTTTTGTCTGTGGCTCGGTAGATCAGTGCATCCACTGCAAGGAAGTGTGCTTGATCTCATAGGTCATAGGTTGGAATCCCTGCTGGTCCACTCACCCCTTCATCTTTCTGAGGTCGATAAAATGAGGACATTTGGGTTGGTCGACATAAAGCATCTGGTGCCACATTGGAGAAACTTTGAACTGGTACAAATGCAAGTTTGCATGGTATTATTAGCAAGAAGACAAACATGGCCCTCGTGAAAACATGCATTGAAGGAATAGGTGTTTTCCTCTATGGCAATGTTTGCCCTAGTGCTAGTAGCGGGCAAAACTGCTCTTACATCATACAAAGTTTCTGTAATGGCGCCCTTGTCCTTCCACACCAAGTTACACGCTGTACAATTACTGTTTCGTTACAATCTGCATGTGGAAATCAGATTTAGGTTTAGGGGTTCGGTGTCTAGGTAGACACGCAGTGGTTTAGGACTTATGTTTTGGCATATTTTAAAGTGGGCTGGCATGGAGACATTGGGGACATTGGGGAATATGAAAGGATTATCGCTGCTCCTGTGGGAAATCAAACAGTTTTGCACCATTTAGGGTTGTGATGTACAGCTCACACAGAATCCTCACCTCAATGGAAAAGGTTGCATTTTCTCAGATATCTTGCCCCTTACTGGCCTTGCACTATGAACAGGTACTCCACCAATCTTAAATAAGCGCCATTTTTATGAATTTGTAAGGTTTCCCTCAACCAGGAATGTGTTTCATCTTTGCAAGAAGAAGCTGTTTTAACCCCTTTCCTGAAGAAACCTTGGAAACTAGGAACCAGGGAAGCTATCATTCAAGGAATGGCTCCACCGTAACACCTAGGTCCACACACCCTTCTCTCCCCACCTAACCTGAGCCTGGAAGATCTGACCTCCCCCGCCCTCAGTTTCCTCTACTGGTTGCTTGTAGACCCCTTCCTGCCAATTTGACCACCCTCCCCCTCCCACCTTTTTAGCTCTTTGCACCCTTGTATGGATCTCTTGCAGTTTGCTTCCCTTGTTGTGCACTTCCTCTATGACTTGTGAAGCACTGCATTGCTTCCTGAGGCGTGGTTCATGCTCAATAAATGTCCTAATGATAATAATAATAATAACCGTCCAATCTCAAATCTCCAATGTCAGGCAGATATTCAGGAATATAACACAACAACAAGCTTTTGTCAAGCGAGAGATCATTTGACTCGTTAAACGGCCAATGCAACAAAATCGATCCCAAAATAATGACGTTCCCCAATTAGATTATTGGGTTGGAACTGATGGTTGAAGATGACAACGCGCAGGCTGTCTTTTATGCAATTACCCTTTTGTTGTTTTATGATTATATTGCACTGCGTTGCCTTTGGTCCAGGTCTGCCCATTATTACATGTTTTAAATAAATAAATAAGAATGAGGTAACAGCCTGATGTGACCTACAACTCACTGTGGACAGAGGGGGCATGGCGATTGCTGAGCTCTTGGATATCTAGACAGCTTTCCACACTCGGTGGGACTCGTTTCACCATAATCATTAGAGAAAGGCTGTCGTGGGTTCCACCCATATATGACTTAAATCCTTTCTCACCGATCATTAGCAAAGGATCGCCATGCCCCCTCATTACCAATACAGGTAAGATGTGGAGTCCCCCAGGGATCAGCACTATCCCCAATCCTTTTGAATATCTATCTTTTTAATATCTACCTGATTCCCCCTTCCAGGCTTACTGCTCTTTTGGTTTTAGTTTTAGTAACTATGCACCCTAACGACCGCAGACGACCACTACTGTACGTCAGATTTAGACACAATGCTATCAAGGGGCTCTGCACTAATGACCTATAATCTCCTCGTCCTGTCTCTGACACCCTACTATCACCCTATACTTAGACTATGTTCAGAGCTGATCCCGACTTGCACCCGATCAGCCAGATCCTGTATTAGACACTGTATCCATATGTATGCACACTGTTTGTATACCCCATAAGACCCATTCTGGTCCTGATTTGCACCTTGATTAGCTATATCTTGTATCATATTTTGTATTATACACTGTATTATATTGTACTGTATTATATTGTATCATTTGCACATGTATGTACCTGCCTGTAACTATGCTTTGTGAATTCCTGTACTGTTGCGTCCGTCTACCTAAGGGTTTGGTGCGCGTTAACAAATAAACAAACAAACAAACAAACAAACAAACATGGCACTCAGATTGTGCTGGTGGTGACTCCCCCAACCTCTACCTTTGACATAGGTGAAACATTTGAAAAATGTCATCTCAGCCCTGGACTGCTGGATGAGAAAACAGTTTCTCAAGCTCAGTCAATGCGCAGACCGTGGTGAACTTCTCATCATATACAACCTTAATTTGTTCAGCACCCCTCCCACAGCTAAGCGTGTGTCCTGCACCATCTTCAAACGTGAAGCATTCAGGAGTTTATATTCATAAACTGTCCCTTGCCCATCATATTGCAGAGGTGGATAAAATAGGCAATTTCCAGCATAGAGTGCTAGATGAACTCTATTGTTATGGCATTCAAGCAATACTGGCACCTGCACAGTCAGGCTTCGCCTTGGATGCATTCCAGGGCACTGGGCATACTTGCCTTTTCTTTGGTTTGTTTCCCTGCATTGGATTTGCACCTGATCCTGGACTCATCCCAATGGACGCCCAGAACGCAACTCACAGTTCTGTGCTACTGTTAAAAGATACCAGCCCAAAATCTGACTACCCAGACCTGGTACAGTGCTCCGCTACCCTCGAGCTAGGTCTACACTTTAAACAACAACAAAAATAATACAAATATTTGTATTTTATTAGAATGTATGGAGCTCCTTCGCCAAGGTGCTTTACATAGTAACAAGAATGGTACAATGAAATGCTCATGTGGGCAAAAAATAGTTTGTTTAGGAAGAAGCGAATAAAAGTAAAAGATCAGTCTTAAGGCGAGAGCGTAAAATGCGGCAATAGGGGGAAGCACGGATATCAGGAGGAAGGATATTTCCACGTTTTGGGGCCAAGAGGGAAAAAGAGCTGAAGCGTGACCGAGTGCACAGGTGTTTGGGAGTAGAAAACAGATAAAGGTGTTTTAGAGGAGTTGAAGGAGAGGTAACGAGAAGACATCCAGGATTGAATCGCTGGACCTGTTCATGGTGTCCTTCTGTTGTTAATTCAGTAAGCCTAATTGGCTCTACCGCAGTGTATTTCACTGTACTAGACACGCGTAACTGTGCTCCCTCTGGTTTCTCTGGATTAGGCTCTCCCTCCTTATCTCAAGCATGCGTCACTGCACCAAGCATAATTTCCCATACTCTTAGCTTGTCTTGTTGCATTGGGCAGGTTCATGGTACCCCAGTGTGTTTTGCTGCACTAGGCCTAAATTGAATTCTTTAGACTCCAGGTTCTTTCACTATAATGTGCCTTCATCCATGCCTTGCTCACTGCAACGGGCCTGTCCCCCAATATGTTAACTGTACCCAATGGCCTGTTTAGCAAACTTGCGTTTCACTGCACAACGCCAGTTTCCATCTTCCTGTCTGTTTTCCCATGTAGTATCTGTGTCCACTTGTGCGCTGCTCTGTGTTTCCCCTGTACACCCAGTGTCATTGCCCCTCCCTTCCCAGGTAATCGTGAAACGAAGGCCACTGCTGTATGTGGTGAACCTGCTGATCCCCAGCGCCTTCCTGATGGTGATCGACATCATGAGCTTCTACCTGCCGCCGCACAGTGTGGACCGCGCCTCCTTCAAGATGACCCTCCTCCTGGGCTACACCGTCTTCCTCCTCATCATGAATGACCTGCTGCCCAGCACCACCAATGGGACGCCCCTCATCGGTAATGCGCTCATGACCGGACCATCCTTGTGTGAGGTGAGGCAGGTCTGACATGGCTCCTGTCTCAACCAGATCCACTAGTCACACCAGGAGGGTAAATGGGGCAGGAAGCATCTGAGACCAAAGATCTGAACTGTTGACATCTGAATTAGCACTGTAATATGAAAAACAACAGAGACCATCCAAAGCATTTACCTTAGGTGGTCCAATTCCATGCCCCTTAATATTAGGTTAGGGACTTGGTTCACCTCCGGTCTTACTGTGACAGGGTCGAGGCACCAGCTGCTACTCTTTTTCTGCAAAGCTATTGGCCACTCTTCCTTCATGCCATTTTACCGCCTGCCGAACATTCCCAGAAGTATGGGGAGTAGTATCTCATGGGTAACGCCACTTCCCAGTAGTACGGGAGCACAACAGCAACTGTAGTGGCAAAGTACAGGAGGAGTTGCAGCCTGCCGGTGCCTGCTTCTATACTGCCATCCTGTGCCGCGGCAAGCAGGTAGGAAGTACTCATCCACCAAGATGGTTTAGGATAAATGAAAGCATCAGTTTGCAAGCTGGGCAATACTATAAAATCCAACAGACATCTTGCATTGGTAAACAGACTCATCATAAAGTCCATAAGGTCAAATCCCAGCCTCCATAGGAGATGCTAGCTACAGCCATGCGATTCCTCATTTCCAATTCCAATGTCCACAACTCGGAACCCACCCACCTAAAACTGTCGGCAAACCCACCGACAGCCTGACCCAGCGCTGTGCACAACCATGGTGGTCATGGTGCATGACTCTTTGAAGTAGATTGGACATAATTCATTTTAAAATGCAGAAAGAATGTGTGCACTGCAGTGTTAATTATTCCTTCTTGCAATGTAAGAATCTCCAAGTGCGATCCTCGAATCTCAACCACCCCATGTTTTCAGGATAACCACAGAGCATATATATGATTCCCATTTAGATTCACTGTATTCATTTCATTGTACTGGATTTGGTCCTTGAGGACTACTCTTGTAGACTCATAGAGCCAATAGGCCCATTTACATCAAGTCTCCATCATTTTATTCGGCTTTACTGGAGTGCAAATTGAAAATTTGGATTTGGGACTTCAGTATTTAAAAATTCAACTATGGATTTGAAGTTTCAAAACTAAAATTGGCCTTTCCAACTTTCCCCATTTTGGAGCGTTATGCTTTTAAGTTCTGATTTTTTTGTATTATACATTTTTTAAATTCAAAATGAGTTTAATATTGTGTTCCTGAAAAGGGAGATGCTTGCTGATTTGGATGCAGGATCAGGCACACATGTTTTTTTCTCCGGGCCACACACATGTCTTATTAATGTCTCTAAATGTGTTGTATTTCATCGTTAGGATCTGTTTTACATAGCTTTGTACAGCTGTTAGAATAAAGCTTTCAGGACAGCCAATTCTGAGAAAAGCTCGCATGATAAATTTCACTGAGTGGTATTTGCTCATTTCTTTTGTCATTATGAAAACCCTACAGGATTTGACTATTTGGTGGGTCCACAAGGCCATCCCAGTTTGGAATGTATTTTATTGTAAGTAGACTCATGAATGTCGTGCATTTTTCAAGAATCTTTTTTATATGATGTAGATTATTAAGCTTGTTAAGCTTTAGCGTAAGATGTAAATTAAGCTTTCCACTTAGTCTGCCGCGTTCCTCTCCACGCGCTCTCGCGATGGCAGTATCTCTCAGGGACAGATCCAATTACAGATCCCAGAATAGAATTCCTAGAATTGGCCAGACTCAATCTATACCAGCAGTGGCAGACACCTGCACACTGCGCAAACCCTATGGCCCATGGCTGCCTTAATATGACACTTGCATACTGGAATCCCCGGTGATGTGGGGGAATCTTGGTCGGGTGTTACCAGATTCCCGGAAATGGAGGAAAGGCAGACTAAGGGAATACTTTCTGTAAGTCAGTTATTGGGACAGCAGTAGTGGCAGTTTCCTCTCTCCTGTTTAGCAGAACTCAACTGGAGAGGTTCTGGGTCCTCAGAGGCGTCTTCCCTCCCTGTTGTCCTACTGGAACTCAGAGCAGTAAGGTGTCTCTCTCGAGATTCCTTACCCAGAGTTCCAAATGAAAACACTATTTCAATGCATCACACGGCCGTGACACATAAGAACTGAAGGATGTTTAAGATTGCCTTCGTTATCCAAGGAATGCCCTTGTCACCGAACCTGGACACTGTCTGATGAAATGCCATAGAATGCCGCCCACAGGACTGCTGTGTGCACATTTGGAGTGGGTAATATTGGCAGCAGCGTCTAAGTCCTTCGCAAGTAGGAGGTTATGGTTCATCATGCTTATAGATGCAGTGTTAACCTTCTTGGAACCACGCGCCTACAACCTGACAAAGGTCTGCAGCAGGTTTCCACATACCCTCCTCATAGGGGTTGGGAAGGCAGGAAGATCTCTGAAAGTTTCATGATTCCCCTGGCGGAGCTGAACTTCATAGCCTAGGCTTCCTAGCCTAGCCAATCAGATCTGGTCTTCAGCCCTGCTTCATATTTTGCAGGCCCCTCCTATTGAGGTGCTCAATTAGCTGGAGGGGCTAGCAAAGAGGGGCTAAAGACTGCATGCCCACATCCGAACTTGATAAGCTTGGGAGTGTGACTCTCGGGCTCCTAACACATGCATTTCACATTTGTGCAATGCAGTTTTGTATTCACACAAGAGCACAAATTGCCATGGTGCAAAAGAGAATTATTGTAATAAAGTGTTGTACACGGGTGGGTGACCCTTTGTAATACAAGTCTGATGTCTTAGAATTCAATTATTTACAACTCCCTTCAGGCTTTATTGTTGCCCTCAAGGGATTCAGGTTACTCTTGATCAGACAAGTCCTTCAAACAGTTCTTTGCTGCTTGTACGTTCAAAGATTGCCCTTCATTGTTTGGAAACCCTCCTTTCCTACTATATACAGCCAATCCATGCATGTCTTCAATACCTTGCTGTCATGATGCAGCACTCTGCAGACAGCCCACATCTTGAAAGGTCATTGCAGAATTCCTTTGGTAAAGGCCAGATGAACCATGATTTTCTAGACGGGCTAAGAAGGAAATGCCCTCTTCTTACGTGCCCTGAGCCCATAGGGGGGGCAACTGTTGTCTTGCACAGGGTTTCCGTTCTAGCCCATGCTCAGTGTGACATTAAATACTTGCCCATAAAAGTAGCAGTTCACTATGGCTACTATTTCAACTAGAAGAGTGTATTTATTTATTTATTTATTCGCATTTGTAAAGCGCACGTACAGCCCGGGGGCATCGTGGCGCTTGTTACAAGAGATTGCAAAGAATTTTCATTGGGGAGGTTACATCTGACCAAAAGGTCTCTTAGTTACAGTATACAGTAGTCAACATTTTTCTTTGAGCAGACAAAAACACAAAACACAGCAGGGTATGTTGGTTAAATGAAGAGTAGTGTTTTGAGTGCTTTGCGGAACGCAAGGTGGGATTGAATCATTCTGAGGCTAGGCGAGAGGGCATTCCACTGTGAGGCAGCTATCGTAGGGAAGCTGGATCCTCCTGCGTGGGCCTTTTTGGTTTTGGGCATCTGGATAAGGTTAGAGTAACCCTCCCTAAGGGGTCTAGTGGCAGTGTGTTTGACAATCCTCTGTACAAGGTATGGAGGGGCAGTGTCATGGAGGCATTTGTGTGCTAGTGAAAGAGTTTTAAACGTGATTCTCTGTTTGACTGGGAGCCAATGGACTTGTCTCCTGATTTCTGAGATGTGTTCTTTCCTTGAAGTCCCAGTGGCTGCCCTGAGGGCATTGTTTTGCACTATTTGCAGTTTAGAAAGGTTTTTGCATGACGTCCCGGAAAGTAGGGCGTTGCAGTAATCTAGTCTAGAGCCAATGATGGCTCTAGCTATGGTGAGGCAGTTATGTTGTGAGAGGAATGGTCTGGCTGCATTAATGATTTTGGCGTAGTAGGCTGATGAGATGGAGATGGCATTTACTTGTCTGTCCATGGTGAGGTTTGAGTCTAGGTAGACGCCCAGTGTTTTGACGTGGTCAGACACTTTGATAGGTGTATTGTCGATGGTGAAGGATGAGTATTCCCGACTGAGGTTACCCAGGGTGGTAGGTGAGCCGATGAGTAGGAGTTCTGTTTTTTCACTATTGAAACAGAGCCAGTTGTCAGCCATCCAGGATTGGATGGTTGAGTATATATCCGTAAGATTGGCCATGTCAGTCTTGTAGTCACCCGAGAGAGGGATTAACACCTGCGTATCATCCGCATAATTGGTGTATGAAATGCCCATGGCATCCAAGATGCTGAACAGTAGCCTAGTGAACAGGTTATAGAGTGTAGGTGCTATGCAGGACCCTTGTGGGACTCCACATGTAAGTAGGCTCGGGGCGGCAGTGGCCGAGTCCGAGAAGACTTTCATAGCCCTGCCTTGGAGAAAGGAGGTGATCCAGTTGCGTGCTTTGTGTGAGAAGTTAGCTGCAGAGGCAAGGTGACGGCACAGCGTGTTGTGGTCGACCAAGTCAAACGCAGCGGATAAGTCGAGGAGTAGGACAAGTGCAGGTTTGCCTAAGTCCCTCAAGTCGTTCATTTGTTTTTTTAGGTCGAGGAGGGCTGATTCCGTGGGCGGAAACCTGATTGGCGCAGGCCTAGGAGTTGGTTTTCCTCGAGGTGTTTTTGGACTTGCATATAGGCTGCTTTGTTGAGAATTTTTTAGCAGGAATGGGACTGTGGTGATTGGTCTGTAGTTACCGGGGACAGTGGGGTTGAGTGTTGGCTTTTTGATTAAAGGGCGTACCCAAGCTTCTTTGAGATCTTTAGGGACAAGGCCTGATCTGAAGGAGGCATTGATAAAGGCAGTGATAAAGGGAGCAAGGGCGTGAGACGAGTCTTTGATAAGTTGGGCAGGGCAGGCATCACCTTTGCAGTTGGAGGGTTTAATAGACTTAAGCAGGGTGATGGTCTCTAATTCAGTGATGTCTCTAAATTCAAATGGGAGTGAGGATTTAGGTGCTGGTGAGACAGGGACTTTACTATGCTGGCTAGCTATTAGCTTTTCTAGCATTTTTTGGTGGCCAATGATTTTGGCCTACAGGGTGTCGAGTTTGTCTAGCATTGCAGATTGAATGCTGTTACACCATTTGGCATCCTTGATAAGCGTGGGCGGAGGAGTAGAGGGTTTTTCCAATTCTCTGAAGATGGAGAATATTTCCTTGGAGTTGGATTTGGCGTCATTGATTCTAGTGTTAAATGAAAGGGCTTTGGCTTTGATGAGATTGTTTTTATATGACCTGGAGATGATTTTGAAGGCCTCCCTATTTGTTTCTGAGGGGTTGGCTTTCCAGGTGTAGAGGGCGGATCTTTTTTCTGAGCGTTGCTTGAGTAGCTCATTGGAGAACCAGGAATTGGAGTGATTTATTTTCTTGGCTTTCTTGAGGGTTAGGGGAGCAATTGCGTCTATAGCTTTGGTGATGATACTTTTGAAGGTGCTTGCGAGAGTTTCTGGGTTGTTGGAGGTCGGCGTTTGTAGCGCGGGGACAATTAGGAACAGTGCCAGATTTTCAACTGTAAGTTTATGTGAACTCCTGGCGTATGCTGCTGGGCAGGGGATCTGAGTGGGTACGGAGTCTTTTTTAGTGGTGAGGTTGAATTGGATATAGTGGTGGTCGGACCATGGGATGTGGGTATTGGCGGTGACCAGAATGGAGCAGTTGTTTTGGCTAATCCAGTCCAGGGTGCGTCCTTTGATGTGGGTAGGTTCAGTAATGGTGGGCGCGAAGCCGAGATTGATAAGGGCTTTGTTAAGCGCTTTGGCGTGCTGGTCTTTAGGGTCATTGAGGCCTAGGTTGAGGTCACCCAGGAGGATGGTTTGGGATGTTTTTTTTATATTGTCCGATAGAGCGTGGACAATGGAATCTTGGAAGTCAGTGCAGGGGCCAGGTGGTCGGTATACAATATGCATATTAATGGTGCAGGTGTGTGACACATTGATTTTAAGTGGGAGGTAGTCACAGTTGTGTCCATTTAGTCCCTGGTGTGCTGGTGATTCCCTAATGCTAAGGGAGTTCTTGGCTATGAGGGCGACGCCCCCTCCTCTCTGGTTAGTACGGTCTTTCCTGAAGATAGCATAGTCTGCGGGGATGGCTAGGGAGAGGGCAGGTCCTGAGCTATCATTTAACCAGGTTTCTGTGAAGGAAAGTATGTCTAGATTGTCTTTGGTGATCAGATCGTGGATGTCGAGGGGATGCGCAGGAATAGAGCGAGCATTAACTAATGCACACTTTAGCGTATGGGCAGAATTCTGTAGGGTGGGTTGTGGTGTGGTGCGAAGTGCAGACAGTTCAGTGGGCATAGGCACAGGTGCAACAACAGTGGGTGCAGGTAGTTCAGTGGGCATACGCACAGGTGATGCAGTGAATGCTGTTCGTACACAATAGTAGTCGTTTTAACAGAAGTTACAATTCATAAAGCCATTCCATCAAAAAACAAATGTAATTGTAATGGTCATGATATTCCTCGGAACATTCATACAGTCTTGTCATTGAACAATCTGAGGTCTGTACAAACTGTTATAGCCCGGGGACTTGCATAACCCACAGACTGCCCAGCATGCAATGTTTCAAGTCTACCAGCGGCGATGCAGAGCGTACCTGCAGCCAAGTCCCCCAGACTGTAAGTGCAGAGTCATACATTATTCAAAGGCCATTGTTAATTCTAATGCCAAAAGTGTATTATAATCACTTTGGAGGCCCGGAACCTGTGTCACACCAGGCATTATGGGCCCGTAAATCTTGGTAAACGAGCTCGCTGTGCTCAGGCCCTTAGTTTGGACTTCAGGACACGTAATGCCTGGTGCAGCCTTTGGTTTGGGTCTATACAGTTTAATTAGCACATGATTGCATTACAGCCCAGGAGGATAGTTTCAGGGCAACCCGGTTGTCTTGGAAATAAGACAACCCAGAGCAACACAGGTTTGAATCACAGTCCCACGCTTAGAGACTGGTCTCCGGTATTAAGCTTGTTATGAAAGATGAATTAATTATTAGACCGGCTGATTAGTAAGCTTGGAATGCAGTCTACATTCTCTTGCATAGAGGCTATTCTAAAAATGTTGACTTAAGCAGCAGCCTGACAGTCACAGAAGCAATTATCTTGAGCTGTGTAAAGGCAGAGAAGCGTGTATGTTCAATTCCCCAGACTAACACACAACAGTGAAATAGGAGTGATCAGATAAACAGCAGCATACATGAGGAGCCAGAGAGGGCTAGTTAATGAGGAAGGATACATGATTAGCTGATGTACAAGAGTGATCAGTTAAAGAACATTACAATGAGAAGGCACATGAGCAAAACCTTATAGTCATTACTACGAAGCATGCAGGGAAAATCAGTTTCACAATGTGCTCAAACAATCAAAACCAGAGTATTGGATAATTCACTAGCAGGTGTGCAAGAAGAAGTTACATGATAACATTTGCAGTGGGCGGAGTGTGCTCTTAGAATGTGAAATTCAAGGAGATGCCCCTCAACCTAGAGCATTGAACTGCAGAGCAAGCCTAGGTCTTTCTGTTATACATTGAATCCAAAGGTTCAAGAACCGCAGTGTAGCTCCTCTGATATAAACCACGTCATGTTGTGTGGTCAGGGGAAGCAATTTTATGCTGGGAAGCATTTTTCACGATAGGCGATTAGATTAGTAACTTGGCTGGCGTGCTATTTTAAAAAAAACACTGTGCCAGTAAAAGTGCCTTGTGATTCGGGTAGCTTTGTTCAAACTGACCCCCATTGGCCCACAGAACTAGGCCATGGCAGCCATCTCTTCAGACATTGGGCCTCATTTCAAATTTTCCAGCATCCTGGCAGAAAATCCACCAGTATACTGGCAAACGTACCTACCGTTTCCGATGCTTGAGATTCTGGTAATACCGGCATATTAAAGGTGGCAGAACCACTGGTAAATCCCCATTCCATGGGGTCCAATAGGAATCCATGGAGGATTTGCAAGTATTTTTGGCACTGGTATTGCCGGTGCAGAAAATTCCGACTATTTTGTCGATGGGAGCCTTAGTAACCTCCAGCTCCTGGTTGTAGGCAAGTCAGGTTACCCCCACCGGCATATTTGTACTCTGCCAGTCTGGTAAAGTACCTGTATAGATAAATACCAGCACTTTTTTACCGGACCGGCCGAGTAACAATGAGGCCCATTGTCCTATACGCAAGTCTCTCCCTGCATCTTGTCTCCTTTACATATGTGGTCCTAGAGCAAGGAGGACCTGCAAAACATTATGATACACAGGTGGAAATAGCATGAGCTTTCACAGAAAGCTCAGCTTTCGGAGCAGAGCTCCCTGTTTAGCTCTAAGAAAGAGGCAGACTGTGGCTGTAACAGAGTGGATCAAAATCAAGGCAGCCCAAAGTGGGTTCAAAGGCAAGCAAGAGGTGAAACTCAATGTTTTTCCTTACACGTATGACTTTTCCTTAAGAAAGGAAGACTTTCAGATTCCTCCAATGAAATTTGCAACAGGGGTACAGAGGAGTCAGTCCACACTTTCTTCAAACAAAATTGCTTTGATTTAAACTATGGAGTAGAATGGTTGTCCAACTCCAGGCCATGAGGGCCAGAATCCTGACAGGTTTTCAGGATATGCCTCGTTAATATTCATGAGAAGAAAATGTGCATACATTTAGAATCATTGTATGAAAATGTATCTCATGGATATTAATAATGGATATCTTGAAAACCTGCCAGGATTCCAGCCCTCAAAACCTGGAGTTGGACAACCCTGATTAAAGCCACTTCAGGAAAATGATCATGACTTAGCAATCAGTTCACGACTTTATCCGCCTTTCTAAAAGCACGTGATTCTATCCTCAAAGGGGCACATGTTGGCAAAGGATGTTACTCACCATTGCAATGGCTTTGTCATGCTCTGGATCATGAAACCTGAAGTGTTGCTGAGGGAAGCCAGAAGTGCCTGAACCCTCAGTGCCGATATGGTTCGATATGGTTCATGTGATTTGTGGCGTTGAGATTGGGTGAATGCAAGAGCTATTAGATGGCTGTGCTTCTAAAAGGAGAACAATGGGCTGATTTTCCAATTCTGCGGATCAGAAAAAAAACTATTAAAGACAGGCATTAATATGTAAAACTCTCTTAACTATTTTTTTGCCGATCCTTGGGATATTCATCTTTTTTCAATGCGGAGTGGGGGCACAGAATGGCATATACTTTTCCGCTATGCATGTCCTTTTCAACATGCCATTAAAGTAATGGATTCTTGGGGAAAAGCCACTTGTTTTAAGCACCTGGTTAAAACATTATCTCCTGGCCCTCCCCATCATGCCTTATGTTCATAGCTACCAAAGGTCCATGCGTGACACCTCAAGCCAGACCTATTTCCCCCATTACATGCTGTGACCTTTAGGCCCATACTTGCAATGGGAAAACGAAACTACAAGTCGCAGCATGCAATTGGAAAAACCAGGAATGGTTTGCGGTGTCATGCATGACAGAGGGAAACTTGTCAGCTGTGTATTATTTATTCAGAAACTGGAAGCCTGTGAATCCTTGCACTGCCTTTAACCTTCCCTCGGACACAGCTACCATCACCTATACCGTGGATGACAGAAACTTCAGACATATATCTTAAATTCCATGTTCTCTCTCCCCTAGGTATATACTTCTCCGTCTGCCTCGCTCTTCTGGTCCTCAGCCTGATGGAGACAGTGATCATTACCCACGTCCTGCATCGTGGCGCTGTGCACGGGACCAGAATCCCGCCCTGGCTGAGGAGGATGCTGGTGGAAGTCATTGCCCGATTAGTCTGCTACAAGGCCCCTCCACTCCCGAACGAGAAGACTGTGACTGCTGTCATTGTCCCAGCCAAGCAGAACAACCTAGGTGAGGAACCTCAACTCCCCCAAACATCAGGAGTGGCTGCACATATTATGGGCTGGGTGCTGACTTTGACAAGGGGCATGGTCACAAATGGGTGCACAGCAGGCCAGGCTTTGGCTGAGACATGGAAATGACCACATATGTGATGTAATGTAAAGTGGTCATGCATAGCGCACCTCTGCTATACTGGCACCATCTACCATGCAACCCTGAAAGGTACCAGGCGGGTTCGGAGTGTTAGTAGGGCAGAGGGGGAGGCAGATGAGAAACCTGAAGTGTTGGTGAGTGAAGCCAGAAGTACCTGAACCCTCAGTGCCGATGTGGTTCATGTGATTTGTGGCGGTGAGATTGGGTATGTTCTATCCACAGGGAAGAACGCAAGAGCTATTAGATGGCAGTGCTTGGACACCGGTTTAGCCACTAACATGGGCTGTTTTCGAAGGACCTAAAGTTGGGAGCTTGGCTATTGCACCAAATGAATAACGTATTAGTATGCATAAAGCAGCCATTTGTATTGTTGTCTTTGTGTGTAGTGTGAAGGTGCTAGAGATGGAGAGGTGAGTTTGTTTGTTGGGGGAAGGACAGGGCATTTGGTATTAATGAGGACTCCTGCTATTGGAGTTTACTGCTAGACCGATCCATGAGTTCCAATTTCCTGTTGGCATGGGGTTTGAGGGGCGGGGGGGGGGGTTACTGTGCTGTTGCACTTCGACATGCAGAGATCCTGCCGTTCACGGTTGCGTTTTATGATGATTGTGGGTGGGGGTGTGGGAGGAATGGTTGTTTCTTTTTTAGCTGATGGACATTATCTGTAGATTACAGGTAAATTTTTGGAGATGACAAATAGATTAATATATTTATTCCCCTGTGAGTTATAAAGCGCCATATGTAAGCAAATCGCAGTGCGGCACCTGGAGCATTAAGGATGGGCGTGATTGTGTACAGGCGGACAAGCCGACAAATGAATTACAATATCTAGTTTTGGAGGAATAAGTTCAGAATTTGACAAAATATTGGCAGCCCCAAAGTTCAGTTAGGTACATGCCAGACAGTAACGAAAAAGATAGCTTAAAGCGTTTCACCTCAAGGGCCTTTCCAAATTTGGTGACATTTGATTGAGTTCTTGAGTCTGATGAGATGGTATCGCTTCATAGCTGTTGGGTGGACAGCATCGTCTTGCCCACACAGCTTTGCTTGGGGATGCAGTTCATACTTTTCTGGTGGTCTCTGGTCTGAGTAGTCTTGAAGGATGGTAGAGAAGAAGACATTGGATAAGAATGTATGGACCACCACTTGCCCAGAAAGCTCATTGAGCCATGCAAAAGAATTTTAAAGTTCATTTTTAGCTCACTTTTCTCTGCCCTCCGGATTTGCTAGTCTGCTTCCTACTCCCCATGCCTTCTCATCCAACAGTTCTACAGCTCTTCCATATTACAACTCTGCCCTTCAAAATTCCCTTTCCCTGCTGTCCTTGGAGCGGGCCTTTGTATAGTACTTGGACTGATTTGCTTGCCAGTGAGTGGCTGGAAAGGCCAGAGGTTCTGGCTGAGCATGCTTAGTGCCAAAGCTGCTTTGTAGTTCTGAGTCTGGAATGGAAGTCTTCAAATAGTGCAGCCACCATTTTTTATTTCTTTTGGGTTTGGAGCTGTGAGCCGCTGTGCTGGTGCCACTGTCTTGACTCTCCGCCGCTGGCTGCACTCGCTTTTGAATCCAGTCTGGCTGTCCCCTGTACTCAGCAGGTTAGTGTGTGCGCTATAAAGTCCTTTTGTTGGGCTGGGAGTTTGTAAAAACGTTTTCTTTCTGTTCTTTGGGGGGTGTACCCTCCCATTCATTGAAATCGGAGTGATAGCTGCAGCAGACTCTCTCTGCCCGGGTTAAATCTGTAGGAAAAACACGAGCCTCCTTTTTATTAGGTCTCCCTATTGTGACAAATCGAAGGAGTTTGTCACCTCTCTCCAAGTAAGAGCCACCTACTCTGGGACTAGGAAGGTGAGAATGCTAGGCTTAACATCCTCTAGAGTACCCGGGGAAGCAGGGTATCTCTGGAGGTGACTCCACCCTAAAGGACAGGAAACCCCAGAGAGGAACTTAAGTCACAATCCCATCCCTCGCGCTCTCAGACACTAACACCTCGTTAAGGTATGCTGTAGCTAAGTTGTATGATAACCCTATAACCCCTTAAATGGCTGGCACTGCGTCTAACCCATACTTTACTAATTCTTTGTGAGAAAGAGCAGAAAGGTGTGAAGAACAGATTCTTAAAGGCACGTCTTCTGAGGAACCAATCAGGAGAAGGTATCAACGCAGCCCTCAGAGTTCAGGTACATTGCAGCAAATGCAGGAGGTGTGGCCGGCAGGAGATAGAATGCTAGGAGGCGTACGGGGCTGCAGTCTGCACTTGGCAAATGCAGCAAGTCCTTGTGGGCTAGAAACCAAACGCATCTGGCACCGCAACACAAGTGAGAGCAGAGAAGGTCTGAAAGCCAACGAAAGGCCCAGAGAAGAAACCACCTACAGGTTCTCACACGGAGGGACCAGGAAAGAAGAGAAGCTGCCGGGCGACCGTTGACGAGTCACGAAAGTGGATCCATGGAGAGAGGAATGACGGACAGACTCGACAACCCTCCAGAGGAGTACCACCCATCAACTACAGGAACACTGTGGCTCCAGCAGAAGGGGATGCAGCCAGCATGGCAAGACATAGACACAAGCTCAGGAGGGGGGAAAGAACCGAAAAGCTCCAGAGTGGGGACAGAGTCAGAGACACGCCCTGACAGGTTCCATGATGGGGAACGAGACAGAGCCGCGCCCCAGATAGGGGAGAGAGAAAGAGGTAAGGTGCTGAGAAACCCCAGAGTGGGGAGAAAGACAAAGAGACAAGCTCCGGTGTAGGGAAAGAACTGAGTAGAGAGACTGAGCCAAGCCCCAGAGTAGGGACAGCACAGAGAAGCCCCAGAGTCGGGAGAGAGAATGAGACAAGCCCCGGTGTGGGGGAAATAATGGAGAACCCCCAGAAAGGGCAGAGAGAAAGAGCAGAGGCCCAGAGTGGGGAAAGGAGAAGGAAACCCCAGGCTGGGAAGTGAGAAGTAGATGAGCCCCACAGTGGCGGCAAAGAGACTGATAGGACCCCTGATTATGCAGTGGAGGGATAGCAGAACAGAGGAACTCTTCCCAAAGGGAGAAAGACTGTGAGAAACACAATTTGAAAGAGGAACATAGAGACTTGGTTTTGGCCCCGGGAGGTACTCAAGCAGTACACAAACTATATGCTTGCGACTGTAAACATAGGCAGGGGCCTATGGTAAAGAGGCGCAGGGTGAGGGTCAGAAGCCAGAGGCCATTCCTTTCTTTGGCCAATGCCCACAAGTAAATTGTGGCTGTTTTATGTTGTTCTTTGGAGTAGTTGGGAGAGAAAAAGAGATTAAAATAACATTCTGGGCAGAGGACTTACTTTATGTTTAGCCAACTTAAAACCTTGACTACCACCCTTTATGACCTTCTGTTGTATAGAGTACAGCTTAGTGTCACACCTTTAAGGAAATATTCTGTCTTTTGACTGTGAAGAGAGAATACAATTTGTGAAAATCAGGCTTCATTGTCCGTCTCCTGATTCTGATTTACCACACTATATTCCAGGTAAGAAGTGGAGTCATCTTGGTGTATCTCGTTGTTGCACAGAGAAGAGTTGAAGAGTTGTGCTTTGCCCTGTTATCTGGGCAGGGTCGGATTGGCCCCTCGGCCTTTCGGCCCGTGGCCAGGCCGAAATCGTCCCTGGGGAGTGGGGGCCGGTTTCTGGCCACTCCTGGGCCGGTTTAAAAATAAAAAAAACATCTGCAATGTGCAATATGAATCTCTATAAACACAGATATTAATGACACATATGGTGATCCATTCTTGTATGCAATTTATGTCAAAATAGTGAAATCATTACCATATTTTTCATAGTGTACTTAGGAACAATGATATTTGATGCCACTTCCTGTTTTGTCAAGGGGTGAAAGCACATGTTTCATCGCTTCCCGGGATGTCACTTTGGGGTGGGGTCAAATGACATCACTTCTGGTGATGTCATCAGAGGTCAAGGGTCATGAGGCGAGGGGTGGGCCCCTTTTTTTTGGGTGTCCGGGCCTATTTCTTGTCCCAGTCCGACCCTGTATCCGGGGTATTAAATGGGAGCAGGGTGCAGGTCTTCCATAGCTGCTCTCTTCAGAGTAGGGAAGGTTCTTCTGTGGGCTGATTAGGGTCTCCCCAGAGTCTTCTCTTTGGTCTGTAGTGGAGTTTCCTGGATCTTCCCCAGGTTTTCCCTCTGTGAGAGTGGTTGATTCTGCAAGATGTGGGCCTCCTTGCTTGATCGTTCCAAATGGTCTGGGTAACTTGTCCTTCACATATGTTCTAAGAGTTCTTACTGCTACTATTGGTTTAAAGGACCTGGTGGTGTCCTTCCAACGTCCCTGTGAAGATGACTGGGAGAATAGCCAGGGACAACGTGCTCGCCTTGAAAGTAAGACGACACGGAGCAATGCAAGTTCGATCCCGGGTCCCCACTTAGAAACCTCTGGGTATTAAGTGTGTTATAAAGAACCTATCATAACATATCGTATCACAGATCGAAGCTCGATCTTCTGTTGGTCATGTGAATGGTTTGAAACACTTCTTTTGAGCAGTGTAAGTGCAAAGATAATGGGAAGCTGTTTTGTAACAAAAAGACAGCAGTGAAAGGGGAAATGAAACGATAGGGCGACCAAAGGCTCTGAATTTAACAGTGTACAGGAACGCAAAATGACAAGAGGTAAAAGGCTGGGTCTCCAAAACCTTTCTTGAGAAGCCGATTTCTGTGTATTTTGTGACTTGAGTATGAATTGGAAAGTGGAGTCGGGTGAACAAAGTGGCCAGTAGTTTTTCAACATGATTATCTGTAGCCATAAGAATACACTTACTCTGGAGTTAGTTGGTATTACATTAGTATTGTGTGGGAGTGCAAACACATGAACTAATAACAGCGGCGTCGCTGTGGGAGGTCTGGGGGGGCCGGGCCCCCCCTGTGAAACCCTGTGCCTCCCCTTGTACTCCCCCACCTAAGACGAGTAGTGACCATGTTCTCCCTCTACATTTGTCTGTGCCCCCCCCCCTACTTTTGTCTTTGGCCCCCTCTGTGCCCCTCCTAAATTTGATTCCTGGCGACGCCACTGCTAATAATGGCTGTTCAGTTCTTCCCATGAGGGGGGTACTATAAGTAGAGCACCAGATCTGAGTGCAGCCTGCATATACTTGTCAGCCCCCCAGGCCCGATTCGGTTTGCAATCCTCTCAAGTCGATAAAATGGCTACCATTCAATTCTGTAATAGTAACATGAGTTTGATAGTAGTAACCATAGGCGCCAAGTACACGGGCGTAGAAGGGGCGGTTGACCCTGTACTCCTTGAACCACGGGGGCAAGAGTGTCATTTTGCCCCCCGGATACCCTGCATGTACTTGTATGGGGGGGACAAAAAACGAATGAGTGGTGTGCGGCGCGTCATGGCTTCTGGCTCCTCTCGTGCTGGTTAAGGCCCAGGGAAGTGGTAGCATGCATCTTGCAAAATTAGCGGACCACTTGACCCTTAATTGCAGGTTTGAGGGGAAAGGAGAGGGTTGGGCAAGCCAAATATGTTTGGCAGAGGAAGTAGGGAGAAGGTGGAGATCCAAAAGCAGCATGCTGAGGAAAGACAGCTCAGCAGGTTAGGTGACTGTTGCTGAGATGTTATATGTTTATACCTTCCTGTAAATCATATGTCTTTTTTCCTATTCCTGGTGCAAAATGTGCTCTAAAATGGGTTCTTTCAACGTGGGGATGGTTGAGGCCCCCTCGCTTTTCGCTGTGTGGGAATGTTTGCCTAATTAGCCAAAATCAAAAGTTTGCACCCATGGTAGTCACAACTGTTATTTCTGTAAATGTGGGGTTCTTTCCATTCATACATATTTCTTTGTTTATATTTCGCAGGATTTTTTTTTTTTTTATTTGTGTATTTTCAAAAGAATTTTACAAAAGAAGAGCTGTAGAAGTAAGTTTCGCGATAACTAACCAGGGAGTGACCCTGTAACGGTTATCATTTTCATCGTATGCTCCAATATTTTTATGGTTGCCAAGAGCCAAGTAATTCGGTCTCCGCTGATCAGTCTGTTCCACCAGGTGACCTCGTCCCACCCTCTATCGTCCCCCGAGTAGGCCCCTCTGAGGATCTGATTTTTCGGGCATGACAGAAGCAAGTGTCTGATGGATTCGGTATTGTTCTCGCATAAGCGACAAGTGCTCGTGTCGGATAAACCTCGGATCTTTCGAATTTCATTTGTGGCCACCAAATTCAGCCTTATTCTTAGAAGCGCATTCAGTGCCCCCCATTGGGGAATTTTTGCAGGTACCTCATTGGCTCATTGAGCTTGCGGAATGTTGGAGGCAAGTGCACGAGTAGTTTGTTGTGGGTTTGGATCCAGTTGAGCTCTTTTGAACACTCTGGTTGGATTTGAAGTGAGATCGGCTTCCGAGCAGGAGACTGAATGGAGTAAAGTCAAGTTTGTTTCTTTCCATGCTGCCAGCAATTGCACCTTGCCAGAATTTAACTCCTTGTTTAGGAGGCCATGGATTACCTCGGTCTCATCCATGATGCATTTTCGATAGAGTCTCAGGGAGCTGATGTCAACTGTTGTCTTTAGAGACACTATGCTCAGTTCTCTCCTGATTGCGGCAATGGATGTTGATTTAGGAAGGAACAGGACCCCTTTCCAAAACATGCTTTCAAGTTTTTGCCAGATTTTGCTGGGAATCAGAGGCATGGCTTCTGCTCCGTAGGTAATGTAAGGGATGACTTTCTTTCTGTAAAATTCGATCACAGGGATGCAAGAAAATTTGCCGAATTTTATGTCAATCGCCTTTCCTTGAGATGTCAGCTTCTTTATTCTAGTTTGGAGATTGGCCTGCATTGAACTCTCGTGTTTGGTATTGTCCATCAAAACTCCGAGATATTTGTATTCTGTGACTGTCTCAATCACATAATCTTCCAGCCGCCATATGAAGTTTTCTACTTTTTTTTTCTGTCCGGACTCCAGGATCATGATTTTAGTTTTTTCTTTGTTTATTTTAAGGTTATTCTCAGACGTGTAGCGCAGGAGATTTGATAATTGTCTCTGCAGGCCGATCTGGGTCTGATCGAGTAATATGAGATCGTCAGCGTACAATAGGTGACTTATTTTTGCTGTGGCCAAGGATGGTGGAAAAGTCCTTGAGCGGTCTACTGAATTTCCATAATCGCCGCTGTAGGCTCGGAAAAGTGCTGGAGCTAAAGGACAGCCCTGTTTCACCCCTCGGCCCGTCTGGATTTCAGATGACAGGTTTCCCATTTGTGACAGGCGGACTCTTAGGCTGGTTTCTGAGTGGAGAGCCTTGATAGGCTGTAGCAACTCATGCAGGCACCCCCAAGCTTCAAGTTTATTCCAGAGGCGGTGCCTGTCGACCAAGTCAAAAGCTTAGGAAAGATCGATAAAGGCCACAAAAATCCTCGGTTTGCCCTCCAAGACCTTGCTTTTCAATGTACTGATGGTAAATATGTTTGCCGTTGTTCCCATATTTCTTTTGAAGCCCGTTTGGAACCTATCATTGCAGGGAGCCGACTTTGACCAGGCGTCAAATCTTTTCAAAAGCAGGCTCCCATAGACCTTCCCAATGCAGTCCAAAAGGGCTATAGGGCGGTAGTTTAGTGGGTCGGTGATGTCGCCTTTCTTATAGATTGGAACGATGACCGCCTTCATCCACGATGGTGGGAGTGATTTCTGGGCGGCACACTGTGCAAAAATGGACAGAATTAGAGGTACCCATTCCTCTGCGTTTTTTTTCAAGTCGATATTTGAGATTCCGTCTGGGCCCGTCGCTCTGGAGGACTTCAGCTTTTTGATGTGATCTCTAATTTCCGCCGCGTCGTCTAATTTCAGCCAGTTTTCGTTTTTCCCTTTCAGTTCAGGCAGGCCTGTGGCTTGCGGAGCTTGGAAAAGGGACGAAAAGTGACTGACCCATTTTGCTTCCGCCATGGCGTTGATGGTCGTGTTATTTAAAGAAGGTGCTGATGTTTTTAATAGGGACCAGAAGTCTTTCGCTTTATTTCCACAAATTGCTTTTAGCATAAATTCTGCATCCTGCTGGTACAGATTGTGGCGATGATTCTTTGCCCAGTTTTTGTAGGCCTTTATTGCTGATATCAGTTGGGCCTGATTTTGAGGAAGTGATCCAAGCGTCCGTTTCAACCTGCGCAGATCATGTCTTTTTGCCACCAATGTTGCGTCGAAAGAATGTCTCGGAGCAGTAAAGAATGCAGCCGACGGTTTTGGTTTTGACCTATATTGAATTAGAAGAGGGACGTAGTCCAAGGAATCTTGTCCATTGGAGTGTAACCCCAGCGCATATTTTGCAGACAAGTCTAGCACAGCTTTCGTTGTCATATTCAGGCGATTTCCTCGTGAGTTTGGTTCCACTCCAGCAACATAGGGGGCCGGAGGTTTAAAGTGGGATTGCAGAGACATGGTGAGCTGATTATGATCACTCGCTTTTGTTTTACGAGCCTGGAAGTCTTTTACCTTAGGAAGAATGTGGCAAGAGGCAAAAATGTAATCAATGGTGGCATGTGAGCACCTTGCTCCCAAATAGGAGGGTGGTCAGCGTTGGGAAAAACTGAATCCATGTTTTCCATTTTCCTTGAGGCCATCAGAGTGGACCACAGGCTCCCTCTACTTGAGGCAGGATTCGAGGAAGAAGGTTTGCCCAACTTGGAATGGTTGTCAAAGCAGTGGGCATTCAAGTCGCCGCAGATAATAATAAAAGGAACCTGATGGAAGGCTTGAATTTCATCTACTAGATTTTCCATCATTGCTAGGTATGTCTGCTGGTTGATGGCTGCTGGGTTCCAGTAGGTGTTGATAATTGCGGTTTGAAAGGACCTGCAGTTTGGTTGATCATCCCAGTCAAATAATACTGCCAAGATTGAAAGGTTGGATACGAGAATGGCCTTGCTCTTCAGGCCCATCCCCTGTCGGTAGGCGATAAGAAGGCCCGATGTCGGGCGGCCCGCTAATCCTTTATTTGCTGGAGCCAATATGATGTCATAGCCATCCATAGCAGGAGGTTTCCAGAGCCATGTCTCTTGCAAGCAGATGAAATCAAATAAAGCCAGATTGGCGTCACTCGGCATTGTTAAGTGCAAATGGCCACGGGTGTTCCACGAACAGAGGCGAAGGGTAGAAGAGGTTGGGTCGGCGGATGGAGAGTCCGAAGGCCCTTTTGGCCGACCTGCGCATTGCTATTTTTTCGTGAGTGTAAGGGCCTTTGGGAGCCAGGCCCACAGACAGAGTTTGTACATGAGTCAGCTGTCAAGACGTTGTTTTTTCGCTGCCCCGAAGGAGATGTTACCAAATGGGCGGGGAAGTGCACAGGCGGCAGTTGCTTTGCCGTGGGAGGGGGAGGGGAAACCCTCTCCCCACTGTTCTCACTCCCACAGGATCAATGGAAACAGTAGAGTGACTGCCAGAGACTGCACACTCGCAGCCACACTCCGCGGTCCGCTCCGCGGAATGAAGGGTTCTTGTAGGAGCAAGCAGGTAGTAGCACCTCCCACAGGATCAATGGAAACAGTAGAGTGACTGCCAGAGACTGCACACTCGCAGCCACACTCCGCGGTCCGCTCCGCGGAATGAAGGGTTCTTGTAGGAGCAAGCAGGTAGTAGCACCTCCCACAGGATCAATGGAAACAGTAGAGTGACTGCCAGAGACTGCACACTCGCAGCCACACTCCGCGGTCCGCTCCGCGGAATGAAGGGTTCTTGTAGGAGCAAGCAGGTAGTAGCACCTCCCACAGGATCAATGGAAACAGTAGAGTGACTGCCAGAGACTGCACACTCGCAGCCACACTCCGCGGTCCGCTCCGCGGAATGAAGGGTTCTTGTAGGAGCAAGCAGGTAGTAGCACCTCCCACAGGATCAATGGAAACAGTAGAGTGACTGCCAGAGACTGCACACTCGCAGCCACACTCCGCGGTCCGCTCCGCGGAATGAAGGGTTCTTGTAGGAGCAAGCAGGTAGTAGCACCTCCCACAGGATCAGTGGAAACAGTAGAGTGACTGCCAGAGACTGCACACTCGCAGCCACACTCCGCCTTCGCAGCATTTGAAAGCCATGTTTGCTGTGGCTACTGTATCCTTGCCCTAATCACCTGACCCTCAAGCCTTCAGGTTTCCCGTCTCCATGAATCCTCCATGAATCCTTCCCCAGTCGCCAGCAGGCTTCACAAGGGGCGCTCCGTTAGGAGGGGAGGTGGGTGCTGCAGGGAAGACAGTCGATTCCAATCAACCTGATACTTTTGGGCACAGTACATCAAGAAAAATCCCATTGTGGGAATTCTAGTTTTGGTTCCCCCCATTTCAACCAATGGGACTTACACACCTGATGACTGTGATCTGTAAAAGGAACACATGAGACTGGAAATGTGGTGCCCACGTGACACTGTGCTTTATCCTGATTCGGGCAGGGCCTGGCCTTCTCCTTGCTCTCTTTGTCTGTCTGTGTGTCTCTCTCCCTTTCTGACACTCCTACCCCCACCCCCCACCCTGCGCCCATGCTTCTTTCTTGCTCTCTCCTCGCTGCCTTGTGCCCCTCCTCCCGCCGTACTCAACATTCTGCCTTTTCTCTTTTCCTCATAAATACTTTCTGCAATTTGTTGCTACAAAAAGTACCGTCAGCCTGTGATATTTTGCCGTAGGCCTCATATGCATTTCATATGTACAGCAATAAAAGCAATAGTATTCTGCATTGCTGTATCAGAAAGAAATTGATGAACACTGACAAACACTGACAGTAAACATGTTTGAAAACATTAGGAAAAAAACAGCATCAGAATTCACAAAATAGAAACACTGAAAACAGCAAACCCTATTCATAAGCAAGGAAATATATTACGCCAAGTGAATACACAAGAAAGCTAAAACAAATAAGTGGAGATCAGTCAGAGTGTATTGTGGAAGCAGCATTACAAATGAAATTTGCCATGAAAGTGAAAGAAATTATATTGTTTTTTAAACAGACAATGAAAGCTTTGTAAGCACTAAGAGTAATGATTGTCATATGGTGCTAAGTAAAGGGGAGGAAATAAAGTTGCTGTCAAGCACTACAACTCAGGTGTGCATTTTACCAAGAGGTTGAAAAAAGGCAAAAGAGAAAACATTACACATTACTCTTCATCCACGGAAAGCAACACCAGAAATAAGTGTAATTAGACAAGGCATGAAGATAACAGGGTCTGTGTGCAGGTGCTCAATTGTAATAAATCAATAGGGCCTCATTGTGTGTTACATTTTTGGCAGTAATTCCGTTACTGGCAATTTCTTGGCATTAACAGAATTACTGTCACTTTTACCACATTGCTGAATTCCAATTTTGACTATGGCATGGAGGATTTACCGCCAGCAAAGTGCTGGCGGTTAATCCTCCATTTCAATGCCAAAAAATGGAAGAAATACTGCAGAAGGCATTACGGGCTGTGGTAAATGTCCCAAATTCCCAGTGGAGTCATGTGAACTCCAAAAAGTGGGGTCAACTGCCATGCCACCACTCACAATCCTGCAGTAAATGACAGTCATAGTAACCATGTGTGGTGGTGTTTCTGCAGAAATACTGCAGGAATACCAGAAAACTCGTAATGAGCCCCTATGAGAGGACTAGTAATTGGCATAACAGAGGCCAGATACACATGGCCAAAGCACTCTATCCCACCTTAAATGACATAGGAGAGAGCAACCCAACTAACATTACCTGCTCTTTCTTGGGCTGCACAAAGAAAACATTCTTACAACTAACAATAGTCTTTCCACGTTTCCCTCCACACGTTACTCACAGTCTTGCAGCACATTTCTGTTTGGTCTGCTCCCCTTTTGTTCCCGGGTGTTCGTACCAGCCACAGGTTGGATAGCGTCTTTCAGGAGGTACGAGCACTAGAGTTGAAATTTGGGGGTTTCTTGTAGCAAGGTCAACAGCATCTGCCAGAGGTGAGGTAGGTCAGGAGGGTGTCCATGTGCCCAGTCAGCTCCTAATTGGCCTCTGTGCCTCAAGGCTGTGGTCCCAATACCCAAACATATCTCACTTGCCTCCTGACCAAACTACTACTCTTAACTGGGGGCCTGTCTCCAAGTCTCACTTTTACCCCTCTTGCTTGCTGACGGCTGACCTCCTCAACATTCCACTACAAGCTTGATACGTCTCCCACTTTCCCCAGACAAAGTTATACCTGCTTTCCCAAGACAACGGGTAAACCTTCTTTTTTAAACTAGTCATTTTAAGGTGTATCTTGTTGCTTTTTTTTAACTTTTAACATTTGTGGTACATTTTTATAAAAAAATCAATATTTTCTGAGAATCATGTGCACTGTTTCATATAAACATAAAGAGAATGCTGGCCCTGAGCCTCCACAGCACATCCCACTGCCCTCTTATCTTACTCACAGCTCCTTCTCTACTTCCCAACTAAGGGCCTTTCCCCCTTGCCTTGCCTCTCTTTCTTTGTCTCCTTGACCAACCTTGGTTCTCCTCTTTTCTCATCTTCAACTCCTCCAACCTCTACTGCTCTTCCTCCTCCTCCCTAATATTATCATCCACCAGTCTCTTTTGTACTCCGCCTCTTTGATATGGTTTCCTCTAGCCTTTTCTTTACTACTCTCTCCTCCCCCTGGATGTTCCATTACTCTAAACTCTTCGGTACTCTGTACGCCGTAGGTGTTCTCCTGCTTCAACCTATTCTGTACTTTTAATCCCTTCTTGATGTTCCTCCCCTCTAACCTTTCCTTTACTATCCCCTCCTATTGCAGCAGCAATTCTCTCTGCAACTCCTCCTGCACCTTTAGTTCTCTGTCTATCTCCACTTCCCTGTACGCCTTGAACTCTCTCTGTGCTTCCACTAATCCACACCATGCTGCCATGCTCCTCCAATCAACCACACCCTCTGTGCCTATGTTCAAGCTTTTAAAAGGCCTCACCCTCACCCCTAAATCGAGATTCTATCTGAGACTTACATGTGCGTGTGATCGTTTTTCCTGGTTTAGGAATGGTTATGTGGTAAACATTCAGGTGTGTGTGATGGTTTCCCCTCTGGACTCTCCATGGACTGATTCTTCAGTAGGCCGGTCCACATTCGTGCAACTCGGTCGTGTGGATGCACAGCGAAACTCATATGTGGAGTTCACACAGGGCAGGTTGCAGGACTTACAAATGCTTTGTATTTTGCTGGTGGGCTGCTGTGACAGTGACGTCGATGTCATGTTTTGGACGCAAGCAGGTAAATTGTGATTTCAGAGTAATAATTCCTAATTCCCGCAGGTCCGCGTGAACACGCGGTAGCAATTGCCTCTGTCAGCTTACTTAAAGAGTCTGAAATTCCACGTGATGGTGCTCTGCCCCAGGGTCTCACTGCTGTTGGGGGGGAAGGGGGCAAATGAATCCTCTCCATGCAGCCCCCATGCCCGACCCTCTGAGTTGCTTACACACACACACCTGAAAGGCTAGGCAGGGGGCATTCTCACAGTAGCCATCAATTGCTGCCTGTATTACACCTTGGGATTTCGAGTGACCTCACAGACAACTTAAGCTTCACTCTCTTTGTCTATCGGATATCACTTGGAACTCCTCAATGAACTACATCCCGTAGCTGATAGCATCTTTAACTCTATATATGTAATCTGGATTACTTTTTTAATAATAGACAATAGCAGCTGTGCTGCTTCTACTGGTTCCTACCTGACCCAATTCCAAATCTTTCTTTCAGATAGCAAAGAAAAGCTGAAGGAGACTCTGGATCAGCCTTCATCGCATCCAGACTTCATGCACACCAGACAGCAACTAGATCAGATTTCCCAAGACCTGCTGAGCGTTCGCTGCTTCCTTGAGCGGCGCCAACGGGCACGGGAAGAAGAAGGTGAATGGATCCGCATTGGTTACATCTTGGACTCCTTGCTGTACCGCCTGTACCTGACCTTCGTTGCCATCTATGCCGCGGCCATCATCAGCTTGTGGTGTGTCTGGTACAATCTGTAAAGTCAGAGGATAGGCAATGGCGGACCTGGAGTGCAAGAGATGCAACTGAGAGAGAGGCTTTCATTGGGCCACATTAACCTTCCCGCCATTTCCATTTCCTGTACAGCGAGATACTTCATAATAACTGCGAGCGGGTAGCGGCGTATTGTGATGTTACTTGACAGTCGCCAAATATAGATAAGTCCTTTGGCCATGCTGTTACCTTCTCACAAGCAGCTGCCACCATGGCAGAATGTTACAGCGCAAGAATCAAGCTCATCTTCCATTTTGCCACACATTCTTTCTGTACTGTATAGCCCACTTTTGCAACAGTTTCACCAAATCACTTTTTACCTAATTTTCTCCCCCACTTTTTTTGCCACAAAATGCGGATGGTAAGTCAGAGTAAGGTATATATAGAGGTGGGCCACATAACGGGGAATGCGAGGGTGTTTCCTCCTGCATTTTGTGGTACAAAAAGTGGACAAATCAGTACAAAATATTCAGTAAAAGTGTAGGTTGGCAAAAAAGTCGGCAATCATTCATAGAACCTTCTGTACAGGCCACTGACATGTCAGGGATTGATTTTCCTGGAAACATGAATTTAAGGTTGTTATGCTTTGAAAGATTTAGTGATTTTAAATTCATTAATTCAGGAGAACAACTGTGGATCAGGCTGATGGAAGGAAATCATATCTCTTTAATACTTGCACTGATTAGGTTTTTAAAAAAACTTTACGAACTGTTAAATATGTACATTTTTTTTAATTGTGTTTAATCATTAAGATTTTTACAAGTACAGTAAAAGGAGAAACAAAAGTCTTTACATTTTACCTTATTGTTTATGCGGCTAGTGGTCTTAATACTTTGTAATTTTATGTTACTGTATAGCTTTTAGATTTTGTGATTTTGATACTTTGTAATAATTGGGAAAGTATTTACTATTATTTGTTTGTGTAAGGTTTTAATTTAAAATCATATCACAATAAACACATAAATAAAGATCACGTCTGGGATTGAAGCCCACCAAACTACTCCCAACATGTCTCTCTGAACACAAACGCACACAATCTCTGCCATGCCACCTGACACCAAATCTATAGGAAAAGTAATAGTTATGTTTAATGTTGCTGAAAGGTTGCAAAAGAAACCCGAGGGCACTACCAATCTCACGTTCTCCGCCCACGCTACTCAGGGGCTGCACGTCGCCTACTGGAGGCGCTGGCTGCGTAATGTGAGTAATTCTAACAGCGCACCACACTGTGTTACTGCTGTGCTAATGTGACAACCAGTCGTACTCTCACATCTTGATGTCTAAATTATTCAATAAATACATTTTATGTACGTTCTACTGACCCAATCAATACTTATTCATAATTCTTTCCCAAGATGTCGCAATCATACTATATACATCTATTCTCTAGCGTGTGTACGCTCTACAGTAAGAATGGGTACTTATCTTGCTGAAGAGCAGGAAAAAAAGAGGAGCAAAGAGACAGGATCTGGTGATTAGACAGAGACAGAAAATAATGAGGACTACAGAGACTGTGGGGGAACAGGGAAATGTAGTTTAAAAAAAGAAAGAAAATGAAATGTATGGCATTTTCTGTTATTTGTTGAAACTGCTGAAGAGTTGAAGTAAAGAAGTTGAAGCATGATGCTCGCCTCCGGTCTTGACATAGAATAAGACATTTAAAAAACAGATTGCATTTTTGCGATTTGACACCTAGAGATTGTACACATGTTTAAATTGTATGCTTTTCTCACAGTTGAGTTTCGAAGGAGGGAGGAGTCAAAGAATTTAGATGGTGATCACACTGAAACATTTTGTGAAGAAATGAGTCCAATGAGGCTGATACCCTTTAAACGAGGGTGAGTTTGCAGGTATGTAGTTACCAGGGTTTCACTGACGTGTGTTTGAAAGGATCCACGGAACAGGTGTGTGGTTAAAGTGTCCTTTATTGAGAACATACATACACCCCACAGGCTTCTTCTCTGGGTCCATCTGAACTGTCCTCCAGTACTGCATCGTTCCTTATACATTACAGATTCCATGTTCTATATTCACATTCCACATACTGGAGGATGCTACACATCTCACTTTTTTTACAGTATTGAACACATATTTATCTAAATGGAACACTGCTGGCAATAACGATCACACAAAACATGAACTATACATATCCTACATAATCAGGGAGGAGAATATCTATGACCTATGGGAGATCTTAAGATAATAACGTGGAACGTCAGGGGCCTTAACGGTTACTTGAAAAGAAATAAGGTCATGTTGTATCTGAGAAGGCAAAAAATAGACATTGCATTATTACAAGAGACGCACTTGACGCGGGAGGAGCTGGAATTGTTTGGGAAAAAATGGTAGGGGACTGTGGTGGGTTCGCCATATTCTGCTTACGCTCGAGGAGTACTTATTTGGGTGGCGCCGCATGTCCCGTACCAGCCTATACAGGAAGTGGTTGACACAGATGGGAGGATGGTCATATTGAGAGGGCTGGTGGAAAACAAAGAGGTATGCATTGTAAATACATATGCTCCCAACCAAAACATGGCGGCATACTTCAGAACTCTGTGCACCAACCTTAGTATGTGTGTAGGGAGTGCAATGATTTGGGGTGGGGACTTTAATTGTGTGTTAAACCCTATGGTGGACAGATCTGATAGCGGGAGGGATAGTCCCACCCAAGCGGCAAAAGTGTTGCAGACACTGCTAGCGGATTTTGGCTTGACAGACGCATGGCGAGTGAAACACCCTAATGAAAAGCAATATTCGCACTATTCCGCCCCGCATCAACTGCATACAAGGCTTGATTATGTTTTTGCCACAGCAGATGTAATGGCAGAGATTACACAAATTGAATATAAGGTGAGGGTCCTCTCAGATCACTCGCCTCTGATCCTTGGATGGCAATATTGCCCCATGAGGGCGGGGGTCCCTACATGGCGCCTCCGAGCAGAGACGCTTAGGGATCCAGTCTTTAGAGAAGATATAAGGGTTGAGATTACTAATTTCTTCTAGGTGAATACTGGTAGTGTGGATTCTGCAGGCACATTATGGGAAGCCTTTAAGGTGGTGATGCGGGGGGTTGCCATTGCTAAGTCAAAAGGGCTACAGGGCGGGGTCTTGGCTGACCTGCAGAGGACAGAAGATGAGCTAGAAATAGCACTGAAGAGTGGCAGTGTGGACACCGAGCTGGTACTTAAACTACAGCAGCAGTGTGCGGAGCACTGGGGAAGGCTTTGTAACCTTAATTATAAAAAGTACGATGAGAGACAGCATGCGGGTGGGGATAAAACAGGCCGCCTATTGGCTTGGCTATACAAAAACGAGACCTCTAGGCCCCCGATTAGGTCAATAACTAGAGAAGATGGGGATGTAGTGGCCACTCAAGAAGGGGTCAACAAGGAGTTTGCGGATTACTACAGGGTGATATATGGGGAGGAGGTGGGGGGTGACCAACGGGAGATAACTGAAACGTTACAAGACATAGGACTGCCCAAGATCAGTGAAGAGGAACGGGAGGAGCTTGATGCGCCAATTACCTTAGAAGAGTTAGAGGAGGTTGTGAAGCAGTTGCCTACCAGTAAGACCCCAGGAGCAGATGGGTTCCCTAGCAAATTTTATAAAGTATACAAAGAGGAAGTGCTCCCCCCAATGCTAGAAATGCTTAATGAAGCGTTTGAGATGGGAAGGTTGCCGGAGTCGCTCAGAGAAGCGATCATAATACCGCTTCCCAAACCCAACAAACCAGGGCATAGCTGCGGCTCCTATAGACCTTTGTCGATGCTGAACCAGAACAGCAAGATATTGACGGCTGTCCTGGCAAACAGATTGCGTAAAGTAATTGGTAAATGAATACACCCCGACCAAACGGGTTATGTCCCGAATAGAAATATAACTCATAACCACAGGCGACTTCACCGGGTGGTCGAATGGGGCGGCAAGAATGAGGGTGAAATGGCGATTGTGTCTTTAGACGCAGTAAAAGCTTACGACTCGGTTAAGTGGTCATGGCTATTGGCAGCCCTGGGAGGTTATGGAATGGGGCCAGGTTACATCAGGTGAGCGAAGATGCTGTACAGCGAGCCGCTAGCCAGAGTCCGCACAGGATCGGTTATATCTGAGAGATGGCAGCTTAGTAGAGGCACCAGCCAAGGGTGCCCCTGGTCCCCGATGCTTTACATTCTCGCCCTGGAACCCCTGGCAATATACCTCAGGCAACAATATGATATGGTAGGTATTGAGGTAGGGGGAGAACGACATCTGATATCCTTGTATGCAGACGATTTGTTATTATACTTGCAATACCCGGAAGAAAATCTCCATTACATACTTGAAGTGATGGAGAGGTATGCAGAGCTGTCAGGTATAGCGGTAAACCCTCAAAAGTCCAGGATATTCCCAAGTCTAGATATTGGCTCCTTTCATTACCTTGGAATAGATGTGTACCACACGGTAGAAGAGGAACATAGACACAATACCGAAGTAGCTATTGGGAAAATTAGGAACAGCATGAAGTTTTGGGAGAAACTGCCATTAGCAATGATGGGACGGGGGGCTATGCTCAAGATGGTGGTCCTGCCTAGGCTCCTGTATTACTTCAGTAATATTCCATATATGATACCCAAGAAGTTTTTTACTAAATTGAATAGTATGTGTAGGGATTTCCTGTGGCATGGTACCCGAAATAGAGTGGTGTTATGGAAATTGCAGAACTTCTATGAAAAAGGAGGTATCCGACTGCCTAATTTTGAGATTTATTATGTGGCAGGTCAACTACAATATGTGGCTAAGTGGCTCTCTGACGAAGTGACCCCTGAACTTAGGTTGTTTGGGTGGGACTGTACCCCGTTTCACTTGAGGGAAATTATTTGGTTGCCTGAAACCGAAATGAAGGGGCGCCCTGGGATGATGATGCTTGGGTGGAAAATCTGGCGTCGCGCATGTCAGCTGATGGAGGATCCATTCCCATGCTCCCCGCAGATACCGCTGGTTGCTTTGACTGGAGGGGATAAACAGATGAGGGTGATTATCAGGACCTACTGGGAATCGGTGGGGTTGGTAACGCTAGGGGACGTTTGGCAGGAGGGGACCCTCATGGATTTTAAAGAACTTAATGAAGAGGCGGGACTACATACGGGCCAATATGTTACGTACAATAGGATGGTGCAGAAGATTCAGAAAATATGGGCAGAAACGGTATTGATAGAAGAACCAGATGCGGCTGTGGGGGCAATATATGATAGATCAGAAGGGGGGCATGAGATCTCTAGATTATATGAGATGATGATGACTAAGGTGGGGAAGGAATTGACACAATTGAGATTGGATTGGGAAGCGGAAGTGGGAGCCCCGATGGAGAATGTGATGTGGGAACGTGCCTTGGGTTATCACAAGAAGGTGTCGAGAAATGCCAGACTAAAACAAATACAGCTGTATATAACGCATGGAGCATACATGACCCCTTTGAGGATATTGAAGTTCCGTAATGCTGGATGACAAGCGTGTCCTAAATGTAACCAAGAAAACGCTGACATGACACACATGTTTTGGTTATACCCAATAATTGAGTGCTTTTGGGGAGAAGTAGCGCAGAAACTTGCAGAAAAGGGGGTTACTCTCGTCATAGATACGGCCTGGGCATGTTTACTGGGCGAGTTCCCCAAGTCACGGAAACTTAAGCATGTTGGGAAACTGAAAGATCTGGCATATGTGCTCGCAAAACGGAGGATAGCCATGGGATGGAAGAAATGCCACAAGCCACGGGTGGAGGTATGGTGGAAGGAATTGCAGAAATGGGCGTTGTCTATCGTTAGTATCTTTTTCCTTTCTGTTGATTTGCACAGCTGCTTGAAATCCTTAACATTGAAGATGTGTTTGCCTCCTTCAGAGCCAATCCGTGATCGCTTGCAAACTCTGTTGACGTTCCACACTCGCCCATCTGCCAATTTCACAGCACCATGTAATCTTTTAGTAATGTCTACCAGCTTAGACCAAGTCAATCCTTCTTCCACTCTGCTGTGTGGAAATTTAAATTCGCACCCATTCCCTTTCTTTGACTGCGCTTTTCTAACATCAAATCAAACTTTATTGCATATCTGTTTCTTGCTAATGTTATCGTTGAGCAGATTCATATTAATGTCTTGCAGGCATGCTCTTCATAGCAAAGCCAGACAAACCCTAGTATTGGGTTTCCTCCCCCTTAACATTTCAAAAAGGGACACTCCCGTAGTAGCATGAGTGGTAAACCTATAAACGAGCACTGTGTCTTCAGCGGCTTTTCTCCAATCCCCCCTTCCGAAATGGCAGACCTGATGCTGTTCTTAATGACTATTAAATCTTGCAACCATACCATTGGCTTCTGGGTGATATATCTTGCTGGTTTTATGTTCTATGCCATTCCGCCATTTCCTAGGGGACGTTTGGCAGGAGGGGACCATCATGGATTTTAAAGAACTTAATGAAGAGGTGGGACTACATACGGGCCAATATGTTACGTACAATAGGATGGTGCAGAAGATTCAGAAAATATGGACAGAAACGGTATTGATAGAAGAACCAGATGCGGCTGTGGGGGCAATATATGATAGATCAGAAGGGGGGCATGAGATCTCTAGATTATATGAGATGATGATGACTAAGGTGGGGTAGGAATTGACACAATTGAGATTGGATTGGGAAGCGGAAGTGGCAGCCCCATTGGAGAATGTGGTGTGGGAACGTGCCTTGGGTTTTCACAAGAAGGTGTTGAGAAATGCCAGACTAAAACAAATACAGCTGTATATAACGCATAGAGCATACATGACCCCTTTGAGGATATTGAAGTTCCGTAATGCTGGAAGACAAGTGTGTCCTAAATGTAACCAAGAAAACGCTGACATGACACACATGTTTTGGTCATGCCCAATAATTGAGTGCTTTTGGGGAGAAGTAGCGCAGAAACTTGCAGAAAAGGGGGTTACTCTCGTCATAGATACGGCCTGGGCATGTTTACTGGGCGGGTTCCCCAAGTCACGGAAACTTAAGCATGTTGGGAAACTGAAAGATCTGGCATATGTGCTCGCAAAACGGAGGATAGCCATGGGATGGAAGAAATGCCACAAGCCACGGGTGGAGGTATGGTGGAAGGAATTGCAGAAATGGGCGGAGGCTGAAACAGTGGTGTGACAAGAAGCGATCAGTGTGAGTGGTGAAGAGGAGGCGGGCACCTTGTTGGCATGGAAATCACTAATAGCAGAATTGTTTGGTGTAATATCAGATCCAACAGAATCCGAAGAAAATGAGACCCTGCTGCATGTAGCAGATACTGAATGCGAATAACAAATAGGCTCATGGAGGGGGGTGGGACTGGGGTAGCAGTGATTAGGATAAAATATTGTGTAATGGAATTGTTACGATTATACTGCTTGTTTGGTTTGTACTGTTGTGTTTATAGAAAATGAATAAAAACATTTTTTTTAAAAAACTATGTATGTCCTACATAGTGTTAATAAAATCAAAAATACCACTACTGTAGTAGAACACAGATTTGGTTAACCTCAATTAACATAACAGTACATTTGTATGGCTAACATTCAAATTTGTATAAAGGACATTCGTATTCTTGTCACAACCGTGTTTACAGAGCAGGGTTATCCGACATAGTCTCTCAGATATGAGGGTCTCCTACACCCCCGAGCTCTCAGCTCTACCTGCCCACACAGATTCTTCTCTTTGTGAACACTACAATCCTGCCCTAACTCAGCGTCCTCTTTGTGAACATTCTGGGCACTCAACTCTCTCCTGATCTGCAATTCCACAGGACCCTCAACACACTTGCACACTCTATTCTCTCAAATGGTATCTTTTGATGTGCGCCTATTATTATATTTATTTAGTTATAGCGTGAATGCTTCCATATTTTGACAAATCACAATGACCAATCAATAGTTGTATTCCTCATCTTTAGTTTATTTTTGGTGGATTTTCCAAAAGTGTGAATAAATGTTCCTTTGCCTTATTTTGTTAATCAGTGCATTTCACTACATTTCTTCTCTCTCAACACATGTTTCACCATGTGTTTAACATGGATCTTCAGGAGAGAATCCTGTTCTTAATTCTATGCAGGTTTTTATTCGAAGTTGCTCATTGTCTATTGTTAGTATCTTTTTTCTTGCTGTTGATTTGCACAGCTGCTTGAAATCCTTAACATTGAAGATGTGTTTGCCTCCTTCAGCGCCAATCCGTGATCGCTTGCAAACTCTGTTGACGTTCCACACTCGCCCATCTGCCAATTTCACAGCACCATGTAATCTTTTAGTAACGTCTACCAGCTTAGACCAAGTCAATCCTTCTTCCACTCTGCTGTGTGGAAATTTAAATTCGCACCCATTCCCTTTCTTTGACTGTGCTTTTCTAACATCAAATCAAACTTTATTGCATATCTGTTTCTTGCTAATGTTATCGTTGATCAGATTCATATTAATGTCTTGCAGGCATGCTCTTCATAGCAAAGCCAGACAAACCCTAGTATTGGGTTTCCTCCCCCTTAACATTTCAAAAAGGGACACTGCCGTAGTAGCATGAGTGGTAAACCTATAAACCAGCACTGTGTCTTCAGCGGCTTTTCTCCAATCCCCCCTTCCGAAATGGCAGATCTGATGCTGTTCTTAATGACTATTAAATCTTGCAACCATACCATTGGCTTCTGGGTGATATATCTTGCTGGTTTTATGTTCTATGCCATTCCGCCATTTCCTCAGAAACGAGTTGAACACCATTGTCTGTTATAATGGTAGAAGGATAGACTTCTCTTCTAAACATTTAATCTAGTAATTTAATGATATCCATGGTACACACATGCTGCACCCAATACATTTCTACCCAATGTGATAGCATATCCACCAACACAATGCAATACTTCAGTGTTCCCTGAGTCCTTATTGGTCCCACAATGTCCAGACCTACTCATCCCCAAGGCATAGACGGAATGGACATCAAGGTCATCAGTTCCACCCTACAATACAACCCTTTGCAGTGTCCTCATACACTGCACAGTCTCTAATGACTCTCTCTACTTGCAAATCCATACCTGGCCACTAATAGTCCTGTCTTAATAATTGATTTGTTTTGGTCATTCCCTGATGTCCTTCATGTGCCATCTCTAAAATGTTTCCTCGTACACCAATGAGAGGAAACTATCTCCTCTCAACACCATTCTATGTTTAATGAGAAACTCATCAAAGATATGTTTGACAGCATCAGGAATTACTCCTCTTCTAATCTCACTACTCTTCACCCCACATTCGAGTTGTTCTTTAATATTATTCAGCACTGCATCGGCTGGCATTGCCTCTTGCCATTCACTCTGCGTCACTACCTCTTGGGTGACATTTTGAACTTGATCTTCCTTATACTCTTGCACATGAATCCACTCAAATTACCCAACTCTTCTCCAAACACTTCATGTTGCAACAAATTAACAGGCACTTTATCATTTACACCTTGTACTGCATAAACTGCCTCTTCGGCATTGGGATCAAGCTTTGTCTTCAGCCTTTTCTGGTGGGACCAAATTAACAGTGGATCATTCCCTTTTTTTGAAACATGGACTTACCCTTGGCTGACCTATCCTTAAGTCGCATAACTGCCCATAACCATCCTTCTAGTTCAATTCTTTTACCTCCATATGCCAGAGGTTTTATATCCACTGCCTTGAGAGAGGTACCTTTTTTCATCCTTGTGTCAAAGATACACTTGAGAAGCAAAGTATACTTCGCTCCAGAATCAATCACCATCCCAATGTTGATCCCTTCAATCTCAATAATAGAAATCGGTTTTTCAATATCGGCCTCATCATCTTGAACCATAGCAATCATAACAATTTCATCAGATGTTCTATCAATTAGGCACATGCTTTCTTCCATGGCCTCGCACAACTCATCCACACAGTCAACACTTTCATTCTTGGTTCTACAACAAGATGTGAAATGCCCTCGCCTGTTGCATTTTTTGCACAGAGCTTTGATGGCTGGACATTTATTGCTATTCGCAAAATGAAATAAACTGTCACATCAAAACCATCTCTTCCTATCAAAGTCTTCCCTCCTCTCTTTGTGCTTCCCACTTCTCTTTTTACACCCTCTTTCTTGATGCCCTGTTTCTGTTTGTCAGATCTTCTTGGTTGCACTGCTGAGACCTCTACAACCTGTACATCCTCAGTTTTCTTCATATCAGACTCGGCTCTTTTTTCCAACTCCTTTGCACATTTGTACGTATGTTCCACTTCCTTTGCTACTCTGATGACTTCATCAATAGAAGGATTGCTCTTGGACCATACAGCCTCCCTCACTTTTTCATCACTACACTTCAGCATAAACTGGTCCCGTAGTCTTTCATTTAAAGTGCTACCAAATTCACATGAGGCTTCCAAGCCTCTAAGAGCCGTGATATATTGCTCCACAGATTCTCCATTATGTTGCTTCCTTTTGCAAAAGTGGTATTTTGCCAAGATAATACTGACCAATTTCTCATAATGCTTGTCAAGCATTTTTATGCCCTTCTCATATTCTGAAAGATCTGCTGACTCCTCCTCAGATAGTGGTGGTGAATTCTAAAACTGCTCTTGACTATAGTTCCCAAGGCAATGGGCCTCATTACAAGTAGGGCGCAAAGGAATACCCGGGCACCGGTAATGACACCGGTGCCGGTAATCCCTTTGCGCCCTACTACGAGTTCCCTTTGCGGGTTCTTCCTTAACGCCTGCTTTTAGCAGGCATTAAGGACGGGAACCGCAAAGGGACACCAGGAACAATAACGGTACCGAAATTTGCGGTACCCTTATTGCCGCCTTCCCATTGAGCCCTATGGGGGCTCAAATGGGAATGGGGAATGGCCCTGGTGAATGGGGAATTACTGGTCCGTCTGACCTCGGAATGGACCGGTAATTACTCCATTCACCAGGCGGGAGTCGGAACGATTTTGGGGGCAGCCATGCCGCAAATAGCAGCGTGGTTACCTCCAAAGTCGGAATGAGATCCAATGCATCAAAAGACACTTCTTTCTTTCGCCAGAGAAGCCCATGTACCACAATCACATAATGGTCGAAATGCTTTTTCCACCTTTTCCAGGGTATATTGGTTTCCTCTCGAGTGTCCAAAAAGTAATTAGGAGGAGGCACACCGTGCCATATCACTATGGTAAAGCTGGGAATTACCATTGTTTCTTAGCAAGTATTGTACAGTGCAGTTTATTAATATGAGTTATGTGATTCAGGTTAGAAACCTTTGTCTTTGAGTATTGGGATTTCACCTTTCGATCTACTTCCCCAAAAAAAAAACTTTTTTTTAAATGTATTTTTTTAAATAGTTTATGCTATTACCGAGGAGCTTTTACTGTGCTCTGCGGTCCTATGCAAGTGGGCAGAATTTGACACTAGGTCAAACGGATGGAAACCTGTGTTGTATAGAAATCTGTGATTTGAGGGAACACATCACACGCCTTTGACTATACGCATCTCTAGTTCTTTCGTACACAAGAATTGTTGTTGGTCACCTATGAAACCAAAATGACGGCATGTAGAATGCACGTAGCAAGGTCCATTCCTCAGAAATGACCGGTGCTCCGGTCGACTCACCACTGTTCACGCCAGTCGCTGATCTGCTTCCTGTGAAGCGTGTGCCGCTTAACATCTGCTGCTCGCTCCCTGTCGGCTCGCTCTGCGCTCTACTTGGCTGAGCCTCAAGTGTGCTGAGCTTCACGCGCGTCTTGGTTGTGCACACATGGGGCAATGCTTTCCGAAATACTGGAGCAACCTTCCAATGATGTAGAAGGGAAACCCACATCTGCCTGGGAGCACTTACTTATACGGGCCGCAGGGAATAGGCACAATCTCTTTGCCGCAGTATTGAGCTGTGATTGAGCTGTGGGGAATAGGCACAATCTTTTTGCCGCAATATTAAGCAAGACACAGCTCACCTTTTATCTGTTAGTAGCAAACAACCCAAAAATGTAGCAGGTCCAGGACTGAATCACATCACTCTCCAGTCTTAGTTCTGCCGTAGGCTTTCTTTCCATCTCCAGGTCTAGTCACTCACATGTACTTGACAGCCAGCAAAAACCTCTGAAGCCTCTGCATGGTCCCAGTGCCTGGCATTCATCCTCTGCCTCTCGCTCTCTAGCCGTCTTAGGGTGTCTGTTCTGCCATTTAGGCATTGGGCTCTGTCTTACTGTACTTCATGATTCTCAGCTACTCCTAATACGTTCTTAGACTCACCTCAGCTTCGTTACACACACCAGCAATGCAGCTGTCTGCCCTTCTCTCATCACTGGATCTTCATTTCTTTTCTGCTCCGCAAGCCATGTCACATGACCATAGCTGGATTTAGGATGGAGATGAACTTCTGCTTCTGATCCCATGACATTGGCCAACTCCATTGCACCACAGACAGGATGAGCTATTAAGTTGACCCTGCATAGGGGCTGCAGGCATAAAGACACAGGACCACAGGAGTCAGGCTCCAACAAGGCTCCTCTTCTTGGTACCGAGTACCAGCAGCAGAGCAGCAGTGTCCAGGGCCCCCGATGAGAGTGCACTGTGAGCTTCACATCACGAGGTTGACTTCCCCTGAGACAGTATATGCTTTCTTCCCAATACCACTGTCAAAGTGATCTAATCAATGCACTGGCCAGGGGTTTTAGACAAAAAGAATGGAATCGCGAATCACGAACAGGAAACAATGCCCACTGTACGTCTATCCCAGCTGCAGCGGAAAACAACAAGCAAAAGCTCAAGATTAGGGAACAATGGTATAATTTCTTTATATCAAGATTTGGTTATGAACAGGTCAATTTACCCAGGATCCCAGATACCAAGTTCCAGAAAAAGAGCCAAACCAAAGATGAGGTCCAAGTACAAAAGTTAAGTACATTGATCAGGGGACCACCCAATCGATCCCCAAGCCAGCTGCACACACCACTATAAGAGTCCAGGGAAAGGTTTGCACGGTTCGAGGCCGACAACACAGGGGTGCTCTAGAGATTGAGGAGGCTCAAAAATCAAAACACGGGTAAACAGATCGCAAAGCACTTGGCAACATTGTTAAAAGTAGGGCAGAGAAAATTGATCCCCAAAAAGATTCCCAAAAGTCAACCCATGCAAGAGGATCAGGCAATAGCAGTCCAAAAATACAAAGCCAGAGTCAGAAAACCTTATATTCAGCAGATCGCCAGATCAGGACTGGAGAAGCAGGAACAAGTCAATGAAAACAGGCCGTGGTCATGAAAGGAGCAGGATGATCAAAAAGGAAATCCACAACAGACATAGGAAACGGAACAAACAGGAAAAGCTGCTCGGTACAGGACAGGGCATACCTGGATTGAGAAGCGCTGATTGCTAGTGTCGGAAGGGACTTATTTCCGGGTGATCAGGAAGAAAACACACCAATGGTTCAAGGTCAGTTTGGCATGCTGACGTTGTGTGTTGTTATCCTGCATCGGGGTAAGTGCCGCTGTATTCTGTGAACGTGGTGAAGTTGCCAGGGCAACTGCCAACGCCGATGCCAGGCGTCCGCACCGGGGTGTTTGAACCCACAAGGCGCGGCACTGGCAGAACCTAACAACGAGATACAGGTAACAGGAGAACTCCCTTTTCGGCTAGTGGATTACATCTATGAAGCAAACGACTCTTTAAATGTCCATGAGAATTAACCTGGTGCTGCCAGACACAGAACTGGTTAGGCCCACCAGTTCAAGGGAGAGAGACACTGTGGAAGGTCTCTCCAGTTGATGAAAAAGCTGTGCTTTGCCTTGTGGTAGATGGCCTGGGCCATCTACCCAGCAGCAGTCTTCCAACATCCTTCTGCAGCCTCTCAGCCTTCAGATTCCTGGCTCCAGGGTTCAATAAAGGAATGGCTCCAGATTCTCTTCCAGTATACACATTCCAAACTAGTTTCATGCACCCAATGGTGTCTTCCCAGGCTATGGCCACAGGACAGCGAGAGGATGCCCATATATGGCTGTTTAACCATTGTCGCAGGAAGACAGTCAAAAGGAGACTGAAGCAAAAAGACAGGGTGTCCCAGGGATATAGTACCCTGCCCATTACACTCTTTAAATAGTGCCAAGGAATATAGTGGACAGCTCAGTCACTCTCTAGTGTCCCTGGGATATAGCGCTCAGCTTGCTACACTAAATAGTGTCCCAGGCATATAGGATTCAGCTCGCAACACTCGCTAAACAGTGTCCCAGGGAGTTAGCGCCCTGCTTGCAACACTCCCTAAATAGTGTCCTAGGGATATAGTGCCCAGCTCACTACTCTTTAAATAGTGTCTCAGAGATATAGCACCCAGCTCGTTACACTCTCTAGTGTCCCAGGGATAAAGCTCCCACCTTGCTACTCTCTAAATAGTTTCCTATTTATATAGTGCCCAGCTTGTTGCACTTTCTGAATAATGTCCCAGAGATATAGCACCCAGCTCGCTACACTCTCTAAATAGTGTGCCATGGATATAACGCCCTGCTCATTACACTCTCTAAATAGTGCCCCAGGAATATAGCACCCATCCCGACCACTCTCTAGTGTCCCAGGGATACAACTCCCAACTTGCTACTTTCTAAATAGTGTCCCAAGGATATAGCACCCAGCTCGCTATACTTTCTAAATAGTATCCCAGGAATATAACACCCGACGTGGTACACTCTCTAAATAATGTCTCGGGAATATAGCGCACAGTTCGCTACACTCTCTAAATAGTTTCCCTTGGATATAGCGCCCAGTTCGCTACACTCTCTAAATTGTGTCCCAGGGATATAGCAATCAGGTGCAACACTCTGTAATTATTGTGCCAGGGATATAGTGCCCAGCTTGCTACACTCTCTAAATAGTGTCCCAGGGATATAGCACCCAGCTTGCTACACTCTCTAAATAGTGTCCCTAGGATGTAAAACCCAGCTCGCTACAGTCTCTAAATAGTGTCCCATGGATATATCAGCCAGCTTACTACACTCTTGAAATAGTGGCTATGCTCTCTAAATAGTGTTCCAGGAATATAGCATCATGCCCAGTACACTCTCTAAATAGTGCCGCAGGAATACAGTTCCCAGCTCGCTCACTCTCTAATGTCCCAGGGATATAGCACCCAGCTCACGACACTCCCTAAATAGAGTCACAGGGATATAGCGCCCTGGCCATTACACTCTCTAAATAGTACCACAGTAATATAGTGCCCAGCTTGCTTACTGTCTAGTGTCCCAGGGATATAGCGTTCAGGTCGCTACACTCTCTAAATAGTGTCCCAGGAATATAGTGCCCAGCTCTTTACACTCCCTAAATAGTTTCCTAGATATATAGCGCTCAGCTCACTACACTCCCTAAATAGTATCCCAGGGATATAGCACCCAGCTTGCTACACACTCTAAATAGTGTCCCAGGGATATTGTGTCCAGCTAGTTGCACTTTCTAAATAGTGTCCCAGGGGTATAGCACCCAGTTCCCTACACTCTCTATATAGTGCCCCAGTAATGTAGTGGGCAGCTCGCTCACTCTCTAGTGTCCCAGGGATATAGCGCTCAGATCGTTAAACTCTCTAAATAATATCCCAAGGATATAGTGCCCAGTTTCCTCACACTCTCTAAATAGGGTTCCAGAGATATAGCGGCCAGCTCGCTACACTCTCTAAATAGTTTCCCAGGGATATAGCACCCAGCGCGTTACACTCTCTAAATAGTGCCCCAGTGATATAGCACCCAGCTTGCTGCACTCGCTAAAGAGTGGCCCAGGAATATAGCCCCATGATCAATACACACTCTAAATAGTGCCACAGGAATACAGTGCCCAGCTCCCTCACTCTCTAGTGTCCCAGAGATATAGCGCCCAGCTCACAACACTCCCTAAATAGTGTCACAGGGATATAGCACACAGCTCGCTACACTCTCTAAATAGTGTCCCAGGGATATTGCACCCTGCTCATTACACTCTCTAAATAGTGCCCCGGGGATATAGCACCCAGCTTGCTACACTTGCTAAATAGTGTCCCGGGGATATAGGACCCGGCTCACTACACTCTCTAGATAGTGTGCCAGGCATATAGTACCCAGCTCGAAATACTCTCTAAATAGTGGCCTAGGGATATAGCACACTACCCACTACACTCTCTAAATAGTTCCCCAGGAATGTAGTGCACAGATCGCTCACTCTCTAGTCTCCCAAGGATATAGCGCTCACCTCACTACACTCTCTAAATAGTGTCCCAGTGATATAACACTCAACTCTCTACACTCTCTAAATAGTTTCCTACGTATATAGCGCTCAGCTCACTACACTGTCTAAATAGTATTGCAGGGGTGTAGCGCCCAGCTCGCCACACTTTCTAAATAGTGTCGAGGGATAGTGCACCCAGCTCACTACACTCTCTAAATAGTGTCCGAGGTATATAGAACCTTGCACTTTACACTCTCTAAACAGTCCCCAGGGATATAGTGCGCAGCTCGCTCACTCTCTATTGTCCCAGGGATATAGCACCCAGCTCACAACACTCCCTAAATAGTGTCACAGGGATATAGCACACAGCTCGCTACACTCTCTAAATAGTGTCCCAGGGATATTGCGCCCTGCTCATTACACTCTCTAAATAGTGCCCCGGGGATATAGCACCCAGCTTGCTACACTTGCTAAATAGTGTCCCGGGGATATAGCACCCGGCTCACTACACTCTCTAGATAGTGTGCCAGGGATATAGTACCCAGCTCGAAATACTCTCTAAATAGTGGCCTAGGGATATAGCACACTACCCATTACACTCTCTAAATAGTTCCCCAGGAATGTAGTGCACAGATCGCTCACTCTCTAGTCTCCCAAGGATATAGCGCTCACCTCACTACACTCTCTAAATAGTGTCCCAGTGATATAACACTCAACTCTCTACACTCTCTAAATAGTTTCCTACGTATATAGCGCTCAGCTCACTACACTGTCTAAATAGTATTGCAGGGGTGTAGCGCCCAGCTCGCCACACTTTCTAAATAGTGTCGAGGGATAGTGCACCCAGCTCACCACACTCTCTAAATAGTGTCCCAGGTATATAGAACCTTGCACTTTACACTCTCTAAACAGTCCCCAGGGATATAGTGCGCAGCTCGCTCACTCTCTATTGTCCCAGGGATATAGCGCTCAGCTCACTACACTCTCTGAATAATATCCCAGGATATAGTGCCAAGCTTGCTACACTCTCTAAATAGTGTCCCAGGGATATAGTAACCAGCTTGCTACACTCTCGAAATAGTGCCCCAGGGATATAGCGCCCAGCTCGCTACACTCTCAAAAGTGTGTCCCATGGATATAGCGCTCAGCTCACTGCACTCTCAAAATAGTGTCCCAGGGATATAGCGCCCATCACCCTACACTCTTGAAATAGTGTGCCAGGGATATAGTACCCAGCTCACTACACTCTCTAAATAGTGTCCCAGGGATATAGCATGCAGCTAGCTGCACTTGCCAAATAGTGTCCCAGGTATATAGCACCAAGCTCGCTACACTCTCTAAATAGTGTCCCAGGGATATAGCACCCTGCCCATTACACTCTCTAAATAGTGCCCCAGGAATATAGTATGCAGCTCGCTCATTCTCTAGTGCCCCAGGGATATAGCACCCAGGTCGCAAACACTCTCTAAATTGTGTCCCCAAGATATAGCACCCATCTCCCTACAATCTCTAAATAGTGTCACAGGTATATAGCGCCCACCTCGCTACTCTCTAAGTAGTGTTCCAGGGATATAGCGTGCAGCTAGCTGCACTTGCCAAATAGTGTCCCAGGAATATAGCACCGAGCTCGCTACACGCTCTAAATAGTTTCCCAGGGATATATGACCCTGCCCATTACACTCTCTAAATAGTGCCCCAGGAATATAGTACGCAGCTGGCTCATTCTCTAGTGTCGCAGGGATATAACGCCCAGCTCGCTACACTCTCTAAATAGTGTCTCTAGGATATAGCACCCGACTCACTACACTCACTAAACAGTGTCCCTGAGATATAACCCCCAGGTCGCAACACTCTCCAAATAGTGTGCAGGGATATAGCACCGAGCTCACTATACTCTGTAAATAATGTCCCAGTGATGTAGCGCCCAGCTTGTTCACTTGCTAGTATCCCAGACATATAGGCCCAGCTAACCACACTCCCTAAATAGTGCCCCAGAGATATAGCACCCAGCTCGCTACACTTTGCTAAATAGTGTCCCAGGGATATAGCACCCAGCTCGCTACATTCTCTAAATAGTGTGCCAGAGATATAGCACCCTGCCCATTACACTCTCTAGATAGTGCCCCAGGGATATAGCACCCAGCACACTACACTTGCTAAATAGTGTCCCGGGGACATAGCACCCAGCTCACTAGACTCCATAAATAGTGTGCCAGGGATATAGCATCCTACCTGTTACATACTCTAAATAGTGCCCCAGGAATGTAGTGCGTAGCTCCCTCACTCTCTAGAGCCCCACGGATATAGCACCCAGCTCGGTACACTTTGCTAAATAGTGTCCCGGGGATATAGCACCCAGCTCACTACACTCCCTAAATAGCGTGCCAGGGATATAGCACCCAGCTCGCAACACTCTCTAAATAGTGTCCATGTGATATAGCACCCACCTCTCTACACTCTCTAAATAGTTTCCTACGTAATTAGCACTCAGCTCACTACACTCTCTGAATAGCATCCCAGGGTTATAGCGCCCAGCTCACTACACTCTCTAAATAGTGTCCCAGGGATATAGTGCCCAGCTCGCTACAGTCTCTAAATAGTGCCCCAGGGATATAGTACCTTGCCCATTACACTCTCTAAATACTGCCCCTGGAATATAGTGTGCAGCTCGCTACCATCTCTAAAGAATATCCCAGAGATATAGCGCCCAGCTTACTACACTCTCTAAATAGTGTCCCAGAGATCTACTGCCCAGCTTGCTACACTCTCTAAATAGTGTCCCAGGGATATAGCACCCAGCTCACTACACTCACTAAATAGTGTCCCTGAGAGATAACGCCCAGGTCGCAACACTCTCTAAATAGTGTGCCAGGGATTTAGCACTGAGCTCACTACACTCTCTAAATTGTGTCCCAGGGATATAGCGCCCAGCTCACTACACTCTCTATATAGTGGCCCAGGGATATATTGCCATGCCCAGTACACTCTCTAAATAGTGCCTGAGGAATATAGTGCCCAGCTCGCTCACTTCCTAGTGTCCCAGACATATAGGCCCAGCTCACTACACCCCCTTTGTCCCAGGAATAGAGCGCCCAGTTTGCCACACTATCTAAATAGTGTCCCAGGGATATTGCACCCTGCCCATTACACTCTCATAATAGTGCCCCAGGGATATAACACCCAGCTCACTACACTCCTTTGTCCCAGGAATATAGCGCCCAGCTTGCCACACTATCTAAATAGTGGCCCAGGGACATAGCAGCCTGCCCATTACATTCTCTAAATAGTGCCTCAGGAATGTAGTGCGCAGCTCGCTCACTCTCTAGTGTCCCAGGGATATAGCACTCTGCTCGTAACACTTTCTAAATAGTGTCCAAGTGATATAGGGCCCACCTCTCTACACACTCTAAATAGTTTCCTACGTATATAGCGCTCAGATCACTACACTCTCTAAATAGTATGCCAGGGATATAGCACCCAGCTCGCAACACTCTCTAAATAGGGGCCCAGGGACATAGCAGCCTGCCCATTACATTCTCTAAATAGTGCCCCAGGAATGTAGTGCACAGCTCGCTCACTCTCTGGTGTCCCAGGGATATAGCACTCTGCTCGCAACACTCTAAATAGTGTCCAAGTGATATAGCGCCCACCTCTCTATACACTCTAAATAGTTTCCTACGTATATAGCACTCAGCTCACTACACTCTCTAAATAGTATCCGAGGGATATAGCGCCCGGCTCTCTACACTCTCTAAATAGTGTCCCAGGGATATAGTGCCCAGCTCTCTACAGTCTCTAAATAGTGTCCCAGGGATATAGCACCCTGCTCACTACACTTGCTAAATAGTGTCCCAGAGATATAGCGCCCAGGTCGCAAACACACTCTAAATAGTGTCCAGGGATATAGTGCCCAGCTCACTACACTCTCTAAATAGTGTCCCGGAAATGTAGCGCCCAGCTCGCTACACTCTCTAAATAGTGTCCCAGGAATATAGCGCCCAGTTCTCTAAACTCTCTAAATGGTGCCCCAGGGATGCAGCGCCCAGCTTGCTAAACTCTCTAATAGTGTCCCTGGAATAAAGCACCGCGCTCACTATACTGTCTAAGTAGTGACCAAGGGATATAGCTGCCAGCTTGCTTCTCTCCCTAAACAGTGTCCCAGGCATATAGTGCCTAGCTTTCTTCTTTCTAAACAGTGTCCTGGGGATCTAGCGCCCAGCACATACCACTATCCCTGAAAAATGTTGCAAGGAGAGAGCATGCTCCTCTCCCTGGTACTCGGGGTTAGGAAGAACCACATGAGCCCAATGTGGCTCCGTTGTCCTTGGCAAGAACTCCAAAGCTGATGTTTCTGGGGTTCTCTGGCCGATCCTTGCAACCCCACCTGTGGCCTCACTTCTGGCCACACATGTCCTAAGCCTGACACCACCTTATCCAGCTAAAGTGTCCAGGAAATCAGAACTTGGGTTTCTCTGCTCTTGGGTTTCTCTGCTGTGTTGCTGCAGACAACAAAGGGATAAAGGGAATTCTCAGTAGTTCTTGAGGGCCTCCTCGAGGCTCCAACCTTTCCATTAATCGCATTAGGTCTCCTAACTCTCTGCTGTCTTATCTGGGTCTTCATTCTGTCACAGTTCCGGTATCATTTGCTGGAGGTACCGCTAGTTGTGCAGCCTTTTTCCAGACTGCACTAGTAAATCATTCACTTTTGATCTGACCCCCACCACGATCTGAATTATAACTTTTAGCAGTCTCTTGATTACAAGCATTGATCTCTGCCAGGTTCTGCACTAGAACCCCAAGAAGGCTCTTGGGCTGTCTTCTGGAGCCCCAAAGCGGTTCCAATATATCCCAGCACTCTATGCTTCAAATAGACCTCCACCTGGCTGGGCTGTGGTCAGCAAACTGCCCAGACATGTTTATATTATAGTCTGGCCTCCATCTTTGACTGGGCCAGCCTGCCATGCACTCTCACTGCTGGGTCATATCCAGTCTGCACATCACAAACATCCCCAAGCATGTTTAGAGATGGAGCGGCTCCCACAGGGGACGCTAGAGGGACAGCCTACTTAGCGGGCTGTCTCCTCTGGCCACAACCTTCCGGGGGGTGTTCTGCCTCTACCTCTTCCTCCCCAGTGGAGGCGGAAGAGGCGTCCCCCTGGGCCTGACTTCCAGTGGCAGGCGCGTGGGGGACACATATAAGGCAGGGGCTGCTGTGAGTCAGTCTCTTGTCCAGCAGCCCCTGCTATTTTTTGGGATCCCCTCCCACACCCTAGGTTTCAAGTAAAGTGTCAATTTGCCAGTAGAAAAAGAGTAAGTAATAAAGTAGATCGAATGGAGTTAGAATAGGTGGTTGTAAACATGATGAGGCATTCGCATCGCTTAAGGAGTGTTGATGTAGTAAGAATTCTTTGTAAATTGTACAGTATGATGGTATTGTGTTGTGGACATTTTTTTTCCTAATTTTCTTTTCCTGTCGCAGGCGGAGTGTCGGGCGGTCCTAGCCAGTGAGGGTGTTTTTCATGCTGCGGCTTCGGCTGTTAGTGGTTCAGGAATGGCCGGGCACGAGCAACATCCAGCGACAGACACTGACTTCTATTCCACGGCTTTTGGCTAACAGCACATTGTGTCAGTCTTTCTGAAAAGTGTCTGGTAGTAAACCAGAAGCAGAGTCCGCTTGTACCTAGGATGACATGGTTCACCCTTTTTATGTAATGTGATAGTATGTGGCTGGGACGTCCCATTTTTATGTTTGCTCAAAAAATAAAATTGTGACCTTGTTTATTCCAAATAACATTACAAAGTGTCTGTGGTTATTGCGTGATGTGATTGTAGCACACTGGCCACAGGAGGTGGGGGTGGCCAATGATGGCTGCATCAGTAGGATGTTGCTTAATATGGCGCAGTGTAGCGAGTAAGGGACCTGTGAAAAATGGAAGCAGAGCTACAAGTCACTGACAGAATTGGGTGAGTGATATGAAGCAGGCCTGATAATCTGAGAGGTAATTTGTCGCCTGTGTAAGTAGTACAACCAGCAACCAGCTGCTGGTCCAATTAATACACTCCATATACAAAGATAACAACGCAGCAATTAGCGCCCACGGCACAATGCATGTGCGGGCAGCAATCACTGTGCCTATGTGAAAGTCAGAGGCCTCTCTCGTCGACTTCATCGGCATGAGTGGGCGACACCCACAGTGAAAACCCCCTTTTTTAGGGGTGGTGGAGCACGTCCGCCCCACTGTGCGCCTGCCACACTGATGCAAGAATAAGCGGGCAGCCCTCGGGAGGACTCGCCCTTGTGGTTGCCTAACTTAATCATGGGACCTGCTGCTGGATAAAGCTCTCGGCCTTCAACACGCTCTGTGCATTCATTTAATCTCCAGGCCTTTCATTAGCCCCTCCATTCCCCCTGGGGGAAGGAGGACGGCAGGTGAAAGGCTCCTATTGCTAACTTGCGAGGCGTTCTCCACGGGGACAGGCAAGGCAACAGGAGGTATTTTCTGCACAGCTCCACGTTAACACTTTATGAGCTCATTAACTGAGTCCCCAGACAAGCAATCTCTGGCGGTGGTGGGCAGGTCGGGTTCACTGCCGTAACAGGGGGCCCGCCAGCACATGTCCTGGGAGGGGCCCCCACTTGTAGAAAAATAAAATATTTTTTTTTTTGCAAAAAAAAAATATTTTTTTTTTCTATTTGAATTCCCTCTGCATTTATAAAGACATTATTTCTGTAACAGAAATAATTTCTTTATGAAGTCAGAGTGACTTCAAAAAGAAACAATGGGCCTCATTACGGGTTTGGCGGCAACTGTGCCATTGCTACCAGCAGGTTGCCGCCAGACCCGTAATGATTTACCGGCACCCGACTTCCCGGTAACACCGGGGAATTACAACCTCGGCGGTCTGGGAAGTCAGGCGCCGGCAAATGGTAAAGTCCTATCGGACTCTATAGGAATGGGGACCATAGAAGCAGCGGCACCGTTCAGAACGGTGCCGGTGCTTCCGTGAAAACTATGCGGGTGGGTGCCGTTCTGCCCGGCAGGACTGTAATATGCCGGCCCCAAAACAACAGTGCCGGTGAGCTTACCAGCACCGTTGTTTACAGTCCGGCATAGTTGTAATGAGGCCCAATTTCTTTTTTAAGTGTTAGGGCTCCCCTCAACCCCATGTGCGTGTGTGAGTGTATGTTGAAAGAGTTCACACTTAAAGGATAGTTCCGGGACTTTTTTTTTATTGTTCCTATGGTTCGGCCATGTGTTTTTAAGCATAAATCGGTAGATCGTAGAAAACTTTCCTATGGACCTTACCCGACTTTTCGTCCATTAACGCACTCGAAAACATCCGCCATTTTATGATAATCCTCTCACTTGCCGCATCGCCCTGGCTCACCTGCTTTTGCGGCACTAAATCAAATCCCCCGCCCCTGAAACAGACTTGATCAAAACATTCATATTCCCCGCCTCTATCCGTGACGTGACTGAGCTGCGTAGGCAAACGCGCCCAGGCGTCTTCTACGCGACTCCACACAGAACCAGGAAATCAACACAGATGAGCTCAAACAACACAGCGCGCCACAATTGGGAATATGAAACTGTGCTTTTAAATTAAACCGCAAGATTGTAAATTTGGTAAAGTACATTTATTTGACATCAAATGTTTTGAGAATATTCAGCGATTAGCATTTTTATTTGCTCACGTTCCAAAAAGTTCGTTTCGAGGCACACGATGTTCCTTTGCTGTACACAGGGTCTTAGATCATCTCACAATACAGCGCCACAATTCGGAATATGAAACAGTGGTTTAAAAGCAAACGGCAAGATTGTACATTTGGCAAAGTACATTTATTTGACATCAAATGTTTTGAGAATATTCAGCGATTTGCATTTTTATTTGCTCACGTTCCAAAAAGTTCGTTTCGAGGCACACGATGTTCCTTTGCTGTACACAGGGTCTTAGATCATCTCACAATACAGCGCCACAATTCGGAATATGAAACAGTGGTTTAAAAGCAAACGGCAAGATTGTACATTTGGCAAAGTACATTTATTTGACATCAAATGTTTTGAGAATATTCAGCGATTTGCATTTTTATTTGCTCTCGATCCAAAATATTTCGTCTTGAGGCAAGCGATGTTCGTGTGCAGTAGACAGGGTGTTGGTTTACGATAAAATAAGCTCTTCGGTCGCACTGATAATCGCATGGCTATTCCAACAACGAGGCACTAGGGCACCACAACGGTCTGTATGTTGCATCTAGCCGCTAGTACCGCGTAAGGGCATACTTGTACTTGGCGATCGTCCCACAAAATGGTCAGGGTGCTAACGTTGTTCACGCGGAGAAGCAACTGGCGATTATAGAAGCCATCCGCCGGTGTCTGGTACTCGTGACACAGACAATAATGGACGATGTATCTATTTGAAAAACATAAAAAAAGGAAATTAGTCTCACCATCAGATCTTTATTAAAATTATTCATTTTATATATTAGGTCTGGAAATTATTTCATAGCTAGGACAGTGCAACTGGGTTTTATACGTCAAGGGGGGCTGTAGGATACTGAGACAGTCCCCCAGTGCAGGGGTTGACAGGGAGTGCAGGTGGAGAGTGGAAGGGCCCAGGACCGAGGTCGCAGACAGTGGACAAGTTGTAGCAGGGGAGAGGGAGAGAGAAAGCAGAAGCAAAGAGGAAGGTTTGGAGGTGCTTCCGTAAAAGGAGAAGGTTCTCCCCAAGATAGTGCGCGGTACAAAACAATATGCCACATAGAATGAACAAGTACAACTTAACCCGTCTTTAAAGCTACTGTATAGTAATTAAATTGCGGTATAAACTCATCTAAAGAGTTACTTACATTATATTTGCATTTTCCATTGTGTCTGTGCGTAGGGCAGCCCAGAAATACCACTCCTTCTATGCCGACGTTTTATTTCTTCTAATGAACGAACATGAAATGGCTTTCGTTTCTGAAATTATATTCATTATCGTTTCTTACGTGGTCCCGGCCTGTCAAGGTCAAATAACAATAGAACCTTATACTGAGTCGTGGGCCATTCTGGCACTCGAGAAAAAATCAAAGCAGCTGACCTTCACTTTGAACGAACACACATTCCTAGTTAGCTAAATTCAGTGTACGGCCGTTTTACAGGACTTGAAATTTACACTCCATCTTTGCATTTTGTCTGCTTGCTTTGCTGCCCCACAGAACCATAAATACGGAGACATTCTATATTTTTGGAAAAATCATTTATATTACTGTTTGGTTTAATTTAATGCGCAAATGAACAAGGTTGGATATATAAACATATTCAATGGGCCTGCGACATGAGGAGACTCGAGAGAACAGACAATCAAATTACAATCATTTAAACCGTGATGTGTATTTCTCAATGAGCTCTTCTTTAGGTGGACATGGAACAGAGGCAATGTTGGGTGGCAATGCAGTTGTCACCTGCACAGGTTCGTTCACAACTCCATTTATGTGCCTATCTAGGACGTCAACAATAAGTCTCTCAATAAACTCATATTGCATATCCTCAAACACTGGTTTGATCACCCATTGTTTACTTCTTTTAGTGAAGGCCTTATTGTAGCGAAGCGTCCCTAAAGTTCCGGTCGTCCTACTTTGTTGACGTCCAACGTTATGGTTATGTGCCAAGACCGCTAGAAGAGTCCGATTTATCATGCCCTCCATGCCAAAATGCAATCGTTTTGGCCTGTACTTTAGGCACATATTGTGGAACACCTCCAAATCTCCTGTGTGGCAGAATTCCGTGAGTCCCCTCAAATCTCTTGTTATAGTTTTATCAAATACAATCTTTTCAATGGCTTTGTGAGTGGGTGATGAAGGAATCAACCACTTCTTCTTCCGTGCCTCCTCTGTGGACAAATGGCCATGTTCACAATTGTGGAAATGTTGGTTTGTGTTCCAACGATGAACGTTTGTGCAGTGTGGCATTACTGACCGCCATTTTTCCAGTAGAATTTCCAACGACCCTCCACATGTTTTTGAGCTCCACCAAAGATGGTTGCTGATTGACTTGGACCACTGTGAAATACCTTGCGTTTCTTTTTTTTTACCTGCAGCAGACATTTTTTTATTGATTGTTTTTGCAAGATGCCAAACGTCAAATTGGTGATTTATATTTTTGTACTCTTCTCTCATTGTCTTGGCAATTGAAACGTGTCTGTCCGTGGCTATCAGGTCGATCACCATTCCCCGCGATTGTAGTTCTTGCAATGATGCTACAAAGCCAACTTTCTCCATGGCCACTGAGGATGTACTTTGTGACACCTGCACAACCACCGAACTCACAATTTTCTTACTTTCCATGTCCTGAAAGTGGTAGGTGCAGTACTTGGCTGAAAATCCTGGGATGTCGCACTGTCCATCACCGGCTAGCCTGAACCGTTTGCCCGCGAATGTACTATCAATAGACATTTTTTCCATTCTCCAAGCTTCGCTAATGGCTGGAAATAGATAATCGGTTTGGTATTTGTAGAACTGAGTTTTCGCAATGAAACGGATTCCCACAAACTGAAAGAAAGACTCTAATTTTTTAAAACTTGAACCACTAAAAAGTGCAGCCGCTGCACAAAGTAGATTGCCTGCTGGCAGTTGTCCCAGCATGGGTTGTGCAGACCATGAGAAAGGATGATATTTTGTACAGGTGGCATGTATTTTAAGGTTAGTGCCTCGAATTGCACGAGTCACATTAATCAATGGCTCCCCACATACTTCCCCACCTACCGAATGCCCACATTTCAACCGAATAATTATATCAATCAAACAACTATCGAATACAATGAATTTGGCCTCTTTCCTTATAGTGTCACTCTGCATCCCAGCTGGTTTGGCCTGTAACGTTGAGGACATGTCACTCACATGAAAGGTAGAATCTCTGATATCGTCTTCCGCTATGTTCAGTGATATTGAAGGTGTTTCATTGTAGTCCACTTCATTCTCTTCCATTGCAACATCTGTTCCTTCTCCGGCAATGGGTGAATAGGACAATTTCTTCAACTTTCTCGCGGTCTTAGTTTTTGCGGGTGTGGATTCTGTGAATTTATCTCCAACTGCATCCGAACTACCAGGAGGACATTCACTATCAATGGCTGGTGGTGGTATAGCTCAGTTGTCAATCACTTCATATTCTTCCCATTGGCACGATGCATCTCCAGTCTCAAATCCCTGCCAAAAGGTTTGACAAGCAACATCTCTCGTTCGCTTCACTGTCTGTGTAGATCTAGTTCGTACACCCACTCGCAACTAGAGGACAGATTGGAAAAGGGATGTTCAGTTTAAACACAACTTACAGTATTGAACTATTAACAGTGAAAAACAACATAATATAGTGACCAGGACACTAACCTTCTTTTGCTTTCTTTTCTTTGAAACTTTCTTGCCTCGAACTTCAACATCAGGACGCTGTTGCTCCGACTCGTGTGTGCATGTCTCCACTTCCTCTTGCGCTGCAACGACTACATTTTCATGATAAGCACATCCATCACGCACTGACGCTCCATCGACTCCCTGAAACATAGAACTTTCATTAGTATGTGTAATAATATTGAAAACACAAAATGTACTTGGGGACCAATACCCACGTACATCTCAATAGCAAAACACGAATGAACGCTTTGTGTAGAACATTCAAACGACAATTATTCACGCATTGTTGATCTAGTTAGATGGAACTGTCAAGATCCATACCTCGGGCTCCTCATAGACTTCCATTGATGATATTATTGAAGATGATGCTTCAGTGACTCCCTGAAACACAGTAATTGCATTAGTATGGTTTTCTATTTTGATAAAAAGAACAGAAACTTTGTGCAGGCGTGAACGGCTCATCTAAATAGACCTGCACAAATGATCAGTTGTCTAAAATAAATAATGGATATGTAAATATGATTCGATTTGCTTGATCGTTGGAAGTGTCACCACCCAGAGATCTGCATCAACTACTAGGGGTGATGTTCTTGTAGAAGAAGCTCCGTCATCTCCCTGAAACATAGTACTAGCGTTAATAAAGAAGGAAGTATAGCGGATGTAATCACGTCATATGATTTCGCTTGATCGAACTGTCAGTATCCATACCTCGAAATGCATAAGAACATCAAGGGACGATGTAACTGCGGTGCACACTTCTGCAAGCTGTTGCGCCGACCCGTAACTGCATGCTCCCCCTTCTTCTTGGACTAATGCTCCATCGACTCCCTGAAACATAGGACTTTCATTAGTAATGAACACAAAATTGAAAAAAGAAGACACATAGGAGGGCGACGGAACTGTCCTGAAACGTACCTCGAGCATCTGAGTGACATCAACGGTAGTCGTCAATACGTTGGACTCCTCAGCATCTCCCTGAAAGATAGTACTTGCGTTATTTTGGATAACAATAATTATAACTGAAAACAAAGACTAGAGGACGAGTACAAGGGTGTACCATTAGGTAACATAATTACACGATAAATTAAAACTATTGATTTACATGCCTAAAACAAGTCAGTGGCAGAATAGCCAAGTAAGATTACCCGATAGGCGCTTGAAGTGGCTGATGACTGCAATAATGACACGGATGGAGAATCTTCCGCCTACATATTGAGTGGATACATAAATGGGGAAATTATTGTTAGCTAATGCTACACACTACCGCAAGGCCAAGAGATAAATACGTAAACTTGACTCACCAGTGTAGGGATGTGGACGAATAGAGTGGGAATAGCGGTTGAGAGCAATTTTCGCCTCGCTCGCGGTGTGTTCTTCTTTATTAGCAATGATGTGGAGTACATGTCAGAGGTAAAGTGCCTGCTGCAGATGCGGTATCGATCACCCCTCTTGTCCGCAAAGACCTCTAGGACTCTACTTTCAAGCTCAGACGGTGGATATCCGCAATATCGGACCCATTCTCTTATCTGATCTATTGTCTTAGGGAAAACATGCATTATAGTACCTTCTGATTTATTATGGGTCTTCGAAGGACAACCGCCAATGGAACAGGCAGGCATTGTGGAAAGTTCTGAAAAGAAAAGATCAACAATTCTCTATGAATACCAATGTAAACTCAGAACATGTGACTAGTTCCTTGCATGTACTGTCTTGAACGAAAAGAAATTGGACGCAAAATGATTATGGTACATGGCCTTACCTTGACGAACAAACAGTTAGATGCAGGGATCAGAGTAGTTTCTTGTCGTAGAACAGGGAGCAGTTCACAGGTTGCAATCTGACGAGTTTCCTCGAAGTGGTCACGGAAGTTCACAGAGACGAAGAGCAGATAACCAGCACCTTCACGGGTTGACTAGCAAAGCGCAAAGAAGTGCTCATTAGAAATATGAAGTGGGTTATAAAGAATTCGAAACAGGGGTGTGTTTGTGAATGAATGACGTGTATATGTCGGGGCATTATGTGGATTGCAGGGGGCCGTCCAGCGTGAGGGGGGATGCTTGGCAGGAGACACGGGGTCTGGAGGTAGACATGGGAACAACAACCCATGCTCTATAGACCACTTTGAAGTGTACATGGTCTTTGGCACCTCTTGGCCTTTATCGCTCCCTGACTGCTCCAGTTGCCAGCACAAGTACCCCGGTGCGAACTGCCTTTGATAGGGCGGGGGGTGGATTGGGGCGGTGGTCGTGCAGACAAGACACAGGAAGACTCGTGAATGGAGACACACTTATGTGGATTGCAGGGGGCCGTCCAGCGTGAGGGGGGATGCTTGGCAGGAGACACGGGGTCTGGAGGTAGACATGGGAACAACAACCCATGCTCTATAGACCACTTTGAAGTGTACATGGTCTTTGGCACCTCTTGGCCTTTATCGCTCCCTGACTGCTCCAGTTGCCAGCACAAGTACCCCGGTGCGAACTGCCTTTGATAGGGCGGGGGGTGGATTGGGGCGGTGGTCGTGCAGACAAGACTCGTTTGCCGCAGGGCCTCACCAAGGAGAGGCCATCTAACTGCATGTAAGAGGCTGGCTGCAGGATCTAGTACATGGAAGGCAGGGGGGTGAGTTTATAAATACCTCACCCTCCCAGGAGAATATATGGGTGCAGTTCACCCTGGAGACCCTGGATGCCTAGGCAGTTAGTCAGCAGCAGGCTGGCCTGTGGTGGCAAGGCGGCACGGGCCAGAGGGGGTCATCTCTGTACCCGGTGACCAAAAGGATGATTTATTATGATCAACCATATTTACCTATAACCATGTTTTGTATCAATAAAATACAACGGCCTTCCTTTTATTGCCAACGCTTGGACAAATCAAAACAACCATTGTTAAAATATATATTGGGTTTTATTTTGGATCTTAATTTCAATTGAACATAAATAATAAACATTACACATTGTAAATTTGCGGTTGCAGCACATCCAGGGAAAATCCGCGGTATTGTCCACTGTCGCTGGGGAAATGTTGTCTAATGGCAAGTACCGCACAGGCAGGTATTACTCTCTGAACGCGGTGTCCGAGCCTCCCGTGAAGCCACCAAGTGAAGCAACGATAGGCCACCAGCCTGTACCACCTGTGAAAATGAAAGATGCAAACTGTATTAAAATGACAAAACTTTATCACTATCGATTCAGGTAAAAAATGTCATTCTGCTTTGAAAAAAATTCTATCTAGAAAATGCACAATATGGAACCAATTTACATGCATTCGAATGATATGTAGATGTAATTTTATATGTGGGAGACGACCATGACATAGTAGTGGCATCACTGACATCACAACCAGAGTATACTTACTCGTTACTCGGATTACGCGGACGAACAGTGCCGCGAAGTTCGTGCATAAGCACCATCATCATCCTCAACACGGTCCGTGAGAGGCAGGCTTCCTTGAACTCTGGCAGCTCGGTGATGCATTGCGGACTTTGCTCGCCTTCCTGCAGACTTTGCTCGCCTTCCGAAATGTAGGCCAGGCATCCCGAGTTTTCTCGGCAGCAGCAGTTCTCCTCCTCAGTTGGCATTAGCTCGCACCGATTGCACGTGCACCAGGTGGAGACGCCGTCCATGCGACATGGTCCAGGCTCTTCATCCGTTGACTGGTCCTCCCAACTGCCATCCGAATCCCCATCGTTTTCGCGTGCTTGCCTTTCCAGTAGTTCTTCCTCGGTGTACTCGGGCTCGTACATATACGGCATTATTGTAGCCATTATGTGGTAAAGAAAGTAAAATAATTTATAGCGGTGGTACTGGTATCTGTTCACACGGGCTACAATCAACGAAGGTAGCTGACCAGAGCACAGAAACGAGTCACAAAATACTCAAAGTAACACAGAGAGAGGAATGGATTCGAAAATCTGCCGTTGTGTGTTATGTGAAACGGTCTGTTTATACTTATTGAGGAAAGAGGCGTCCTGCCATTTCCATGGCGACACTTCATTAGCTGAGGCGCAGCGATTGTTGACACGAAACGGGAAATGGGCGGTACGCGTCTGCTGATGTCAGGCTCAGGGGCGGGGGATTTGATTTAGTGCCGCAAAAGCAGGTGAGCCAGGGCGATGCGGCAAGTGAGAGGATTATCATAAAATGGCGGATGTTTTCGAGTGCGTTAATGGACGAAAAGTCGGGTAAGGTCCATAGGAAAGTTTTCTACGATCTACCGATTTATGCTTAAAAACACATGGCCGAACCATAGGAACAATAAAAAAAAAGTCCCGGAACTATCCTTTAAATGTATAGGTGGCTGCCTGTGTGAGTGTATGGTGAAAGGGTGCACACGTAATTTTATGGGTGGCTGCCTGGATGTGCCTGTATGGTGAAAGGGTGCCCACTTAAATGTATGGATGGCTGCCTGGGTGTGCCAGTATGGTGAAAGAATGCACACTTAAATGTATGGATGGCTGGGTGTGCGTGTGTGTATATGGTGAATGGTGTGTGTGCTTGCATTCAGGGGTGCAACAAAACCTACATTTCGGGGGCTAACCCTTGAAATGTTGGGAGGGGTGCCAACTTCATGGACGGTGGGGCAGGGGCAAACTTATTTGTTTGGGTCATCTAATTTCTTTATGCATTTTTATGAGACTATTCTAGTGCAGCTTCAATGTTACAAGCAGTTAACTCTCTCCTTTAAGGTTTAAAGCAGCACCCACTTATGGACTGCTGTGAGAATGAGTGGTCTCCTGTTCCCTCTCTACCCTTCCAATCACTCCCCTGGGATGCAAGTATTAAACCCACATCACGATTTCAATTGCCTAAAAAATGTGGCATTTGAATGCAAGTACTAACAGTGAATTGCTTTATGTTAGTAATTGGTGGGTTCTTGTTAACAGAGAAACCCAGGTGCCGTTTAACATCTGTGTCCTTTTCTGTCTGGCAACTGCTCTGAAGGTCAGCCAGGTCTGGTCAACATAGCCCAACATTTCAGAGGGGTGGGGAGGGGAGTGCTGAATCCCAGTCAACTCAATGGTGTTGCACCAATACTTGTGTTTAATGCCTGGATTACTTATTGGTAGTCTTCATTACTCCTAGCCCTATTCTTCCTCGTCCCAGTGTGTATGAGACAGTACTTGTGTATAAGGCACTCTGCCTCATACACAAGTACTGGGATGAGGTAGAGGTACATGGAAGTAATGCTTGATTTAGCTACCTGTAATCTTCATTACTTCTAGTCCCACTCTTCCTCGTCCCAGTACTTGCCTATGAGGCAAGGAGCCTCAACCGTAAGCTCTGGAGCAAGGAAGAGGGACATGGAGGTAATTCTGGGCCAAGGAGCTGATTTTGGAGGATTGGGGTGGGAGGGAGAGGGGATGTGTGAGGGGTGCAGGATTATACGACAAAATATAATGGCTGTCCATGTCCAGGCTAAGCAGGCATGATATGTGGTATTAGTGGCTAGGGAGGCATGTTGGTGCAGCCAGTCTAGTCATTCCTCAGTTTGGTATGCCTTTTTTTAATGGGGCATTTATGATAAAGCAGTCCTGCTAAGTGAATTACCTGGCTAGACTGCCGTTTGGGTGCTGCCAGTCAGCCGTTTCTTACTGCAGCATTGTATATTTTTCTGGGCATCTGTGATCAAATGATACAAATCATTTACAACGCACCTGCACACAAGTGTTTCTAGGCGCGACAAGACAAGGGATGGAAGATAGAGGGAGGACAAGATAAACGATCTTACTAGGCCTTGTGTCATTCAGATCGTGCAAGTGTGATAACGAGAAGCGCAAGGGGAAAGGGACGGGGGAAGTGCAAGGGAGAGGGGAGGGGAAAAACAGGGCAGCAATGCTCTGAGTAAGTGCTGTCAGGGTAGCACAGCTATGGGTAGTGCAAGGAGAACAAGGGACTGTAGGGTTACAGTTACAGCCCCTAAGTGCATGGTAGGACCAGAGGCAGTGCAAGGGTGACTGATCAAGAAAGAGTCTCGACTCAGTGAGACTCTGAAGGTAGCCAAGCAACCAGTCGGTACAGCAGACAGGTAGGTCAGGTAGGCAAGCAGGGGAGGGAGAGAGAGAAAGCAGAGGAGAAGAGGACAGTTTTGAGCTGCTTCCAGAACTTCAGGTGGTCTGCTAAAGCTTGAGAGGGGCAGGAAGGCTATTACAGAGGGAGGCACCTGTAGAGGAGAGAGATCTACCCCCCACTCTCTTCCTGGAGAAGCGTCTAACCCTTAGAGAGTTGTAGGTAGCTGAGCGAAGGGCTTGAGAAGGAAGATATTTTGGAAGAGAGCGTTGGATGTAGTGCGGGCCCCGGGCCCTGAAAGCCTTGTGGACAATGCAAAGGGTCTTGAACTTGATACTTGCAGCAACTGGGAGCCAGTGGAGAGATTTCAGGGCTGGAGAGATACAATCCCTGTGCTTGAGGCCAAGGATAAGTCTTGCAGTCCTTTTCTGGACTAGTTGCATGGGCTGGATAGTAGAGGAAGGCAGATTGAGAAAGAGGCTGTTGCAGTAGTCCAGTCTAGAGAGAACCAGGGCTCTGCAGACAGTGAGCTTCTGGGGGAAAGTGAGAAAGGGAAGAGTCCCTTTGAGGAGGAGCAGCTGGTAGTGGGACTTCTTGGCAACATCTGAGATGTGAGGAGAGAAAGAGAGTGGAGTCAAAGATGACACAAGTGTTGTTTGCCTCACGGGAAGGTGAAGGAAGAGGGCGGCCAGAGTGAGAGAGGGAAAGCAGAGGCAGGAGTCCAAATGAGCAGGATCTCCATTTTACTGACATTAAGGCAGAGATAGTTGGAGGCACACCAATCCTGAATCGCGGATAGACAGTCGGGAATGAGCGAGAGATGAGAGGAGTCTGAGGGGAGCCTGAAGGAAAGCAGAGTGTCATCCGCATAACACCGAAAGTTAGAGGAGAATGTAGAGATCAGGTGGGTCAAAGGGGCCACATAGAGGTTGAAAAACCAGAGTGAGAGGATGGAGTGGGGAGAAAAGGACCAAGTTGGACCTGGGAGGGGCAGTCCAAGAGGAAGGAGGTCAGCCACTCAAGGGCCTGATCTGTGATGCCCAGTTTCTCATGGAGTCCATTGATCAGGATTGATTAGGATGGCATGGTTGACCGTGTCGAAAGCACAGGAAAGATCAAGGAGGATGAGGACAGAATGAATGCTGGAATCAAGGTTAGAGAGCAGAACTTCACAGGTGTTCAGGACAGGAGTTTCTGTGTCTCTGGCACTGAAGCCAGACTGATGGTCATGGAGACAACCAACAGATTCCGTGTGGAGAGTAAGCTGGGAGAGGGCCAGCTTTTTCAACAGTTTGCCCAGGAAAGGGGTGATGGAGATTGGGCGATAGTTTGCCAGGCAGGCAGAATCGGCAGAAAGCTTCTTGAGGAGTGGGTGCATGAGGGAGTGCTTAACGGGAGAGGGGAAAGAGTGATTACAGAAATCGGTCAAGGGTGGAGCAAGGGTGTCAATATGGTTCTTGATGGTTCTTGTGGAGCAGGAGAGCACCTGTTTGGATGACACTTTCATAGATCTGACTTGTTTAGAAACCTCGTCAGGTGTTGTCAGAGGGAAAGAGGAGAAAGGAGGAAGAGAGGTAGAGATGGCCAAATGGGGGCCGAGAGAGGAAGAGGGAGAGGAAGAGGAGATGGAGGACAGGATGTCCTGAGTTTTAGCGTAGAAGTGCGATGACAGAGCCATACAGAGGGCCTGGGAGGGAACAGGAGATGTAAAGACCTCAACAGGATTGACCAGTTCTTTTCAGATTTTAAAGAGTTTGGCCGTGTTGTTAGAGGCCTCAGAGACACAGGCTTGAATGTGTGTTCTATTCTTGATGAGTGTTATTGCTTCGACTGCCATTTTGGTGCAACCAGTCTAGATATGTCTAAATGTGGCCCGGCAAACTTTACTATATTGTTATTACATGTCGACACTGGTCTACCTTGTGCAGCCAGTTGGACATGTTTTCATTGTGGCATGGCATTTTTAATAGCAAAGCTGTAATGTTCATGTGCTCTGTTGGTGACTTGCATCTATTGGATTGGTGTTACCCTACAAAACAATTGCAAACACTCTGGCTTTTTAGCCAATTTTTCTCAGACAGTGTGCTGTATGTTATATTAAAACACATATGGAGAGATCGGCCACCAGGGGGCGCACGGATGAGCCTGCTCTTCGTGTGAGCTCTGCATCTGAGGTCCCAAAAGTGGCTTTGAGCCCCCACTTTTACGACCCCCCCAGGGCTGGTTACGGAGCAGGACACGTCTGAAGGTGACCCCTCCACATGGGGAAAACCCGAAGAAAATCGGGGGAGTCTTCGCTGAGAAAACGAGATATACGTTCTGAGGCCCTGGCTACGACGTGCGCAGCAACAAACGGAAAGTGCACCCCCGCGCCTGAACACACGCTCGAGGGGAGAGCGGACCTGCGCGACGGCCCCTACACGGCTGAGAGAGCCTTGCTCGGCCCCGCTTGTGTCGCGGCCCGTCGGTGTGGGTCGGGCACTGCGTGCTGAGCCCTGTCCCGGTGCGGGACCCAGAAGGACCACACCCGACGAGATAAGGTAGGCGGTCGCCCCTCACCCCCTGTCTGAAGGTCTCCGCGGGGCAAGGGACTGTCCCACGCTGCGGCACGCACCTCCAACAGAACTTCCTCCTCTCCCTCCCCATTCAGAACGAGAAATAGGAGTCTAAAGGCACCTGAGGGCGAAGATACCCGCCCACCACGCATCCGGATCAACATACACAGTGCACCGCCTAGTCCGTGCCTCAACTCTGCCACACTAACAGATCTTGCACCAAATCTACCGGCATATTGGAAGGTCACCGGGACTGAGGGTTGGGCCCCCATACCTCCGGCGTGTGCCTCCTCGAGTAGCCTTGAACATAAGTGACCCGATATTGAGGGGCCACCTTCCACTCCCCCCCCCGGGCAAGGCGCACAGGCAGCTCACAGCTGGGGTTGGGTTCTGGAGGATGGGAATTCCGGCCTGAATATTCGGATGAACAAACTACGGTCGCCTTGCGGTAAGGGGCGCTTACGGAACCTCCTCGGGCGACGAAGAATTGAGGGTTGGGCCCCTGCTTGTCATGGCGTGTGCCCTCCTCTGACCAAACATACACGCTTCCAAGCTCGCCGGGCTTGGGAACACGTTCCCGGCCTTCCACCTGGAGTGGTCTTAGCGCACGTGGCGAACCCAGGAGGGCCGTACCCTGCCCGTGCCCAGCTGCCCCTATCTTCGGAGTTTTCCGTTACGCTGCGCCAGGGACAAAACCCCAACAGTATAAAACGAAACCAGATGCAAGAAGGAGTCAAGAGGTGCCTGATCTTATGAGGGACGCTACTCGTCGGTGGCGAATTTCACAAAAGCTCTTTGCCTCGATGCCTCTCCTGGCCAACGTGGGATAACAGCCCACACGCACAAGCGTATTACACTCAAAAGACCTCCCCGGCGGCGTAGCCCTCACAGATCCATCTGAGACCCGTCCTTCATGAACCCTAAGAGTAAACTCGCTAAATACAGGTTCACGCCAGCCATCGAACCTTCGAAATCTTCCACTGAGTCCAAGATGTCAACGGCGGGGTCTGATGCAGCGGCTTCCAAGGCGGATGTCGCTGATCTGCTCACCGAGATGAGAGGCATGAGAGCAGACATTGGCGGCAAAATAGACAAAATCACACAAAGGATGGACAAAATGGATGACAGGCTGGAACAGGTCGAGCATAATCAAACCTCTCTGGGCAGATTTGAGGCGCAAATGGATCACCGCATCACCGAGATAGAACACAAAGAAGAAGAAATACGCCTCAAGGTTGATGATCTTGAAAATAGGGAACGCCGCAACAACATAAGGGTCTTTGGTGTTCCCGAGAGAGAAGGTGAAACTGAACTCGATCTAAAGCAGACCCTATACAAGATTCTAAAGCTCCTCTTCAAGGATGATTCGATGGATGAACCCGGAATAGACCGTATTCACAGAGCTGGGGGTAGGCCGGGAGGCCCGAGGTCGGTACTGGCCCGATTTCACAATTACGCTGACAGAGTAAGAATCCTGGAGAAGGCCAGGAATACCACACAACTTTCACTCGAAGACTCTAATATTTCACTCTACCAGGATTTATCTTCACTCACGCTGGCACTGAGGAAGAAGTGTTCCCGGATCACGAAGATGCTAAAGGACAAAGGCGTTAGATACAGATGGGGTTACCCGTTCGCCCTCACCTTTGAATGGCAAGGCTCGGCGATGAGACTCGGCTCGGACAGGGACATCAGCGACTGTATAGCGGACCTGATAGGTCCCCAGGGAGAGGGTTCCTCCCTCTCACATCATGCCGCAAAACTCAAAAGAAACACTGAGGTGATAACAAGGTGAGGCCCGGGAGCATGAGCGTCGCCTAACAATGGGTGGAGTAACTCAGCTCACTTGATGTCGATCTGACTCCCGGTGCGCGCCACTGAAATGCCCGGAATAAAGGTCGAACACTTGGCGGAAGAACACGAGGCAAGTTGATGAAGGAACCGAAGGCGTACTGGGCGGGTCACTCACTGGCCTCCTCAGGACATGTTGGGTCCCGATCTGAGAAAGACGGATCACGCCCCATCCTATCAATCGACTCAAGGGCCATGAAGCAGGCGATTCAGCCATTGAAATATTCACATAAACTCTGTGATGTCTCCCGCATTTGCATCCATTAACAACATGCTACGCATATGCACACGGAATGTAAAGGGACTGAACTCCCCCACAAAACGCTCCATGGTGGCCAGGGAATTTAGGCGGTGGAACATAGACATCCTGTTTCTCCAAGAGACAAGATACCGCAGAGGAGAGGAGATACTTATTCCATCTCGCGAGGTGGGCTCTTCTTTCTGGTGCTCCAATATCACAAAGAAAGGGGGAGTGGGGATTCTTATTCGCAAAAGTCTCCGGATGGCGACTCTTGACACGTGGACGGACAACGAGGGAAGGGCTCTCGTGGTGGTGGGGAACATTCGCAGCACAATTTTCACACTGGCTACACTTTATGCACCCAACCAAGGGCAGAATAGGTTCCTCCATAAGATTACAGAGAAAATCTTCACCATGGCACAGGGACACATAGCTCTTGGGGGTGACTTTAATACCTGGATGGACAGTTCGATGGATAGACAAACTAGGGCAGATGCCCATGACCCACCCACCTCTCAAGATGTAGCCGAAATTAAACTTACCCTCGACCTATATGGTCTCACTGACAGTTGGCGTCACCTGCACCCAGCAGATAGATGCTTCACCTTCCACTCCCTCCCCCATGACACGCTTACGCGTATTCATTATATCTTCCTTAACGACGGCCTCCTGTGACTACTTCGTGCGGCAAGTATTCATCCCACCGCGTGGTCAGACCATGACATGGTCGTGGTCGATATGTGCTGGGACGACTTGGCCCCTCGAAACTCCAAATGGAGGTGCAACGATTCCCTATGGACTGACTCGGTTTTCAAGGAAACCCTTAAAACTGAGATTGAGCAATTCTTCCTTACCAATGATATGGGGGAGGTCAGGAAGGTACACGTATGGGAAGCTGCTAAGGCCACTGGAGGGGGGTACTCATTAGGGAAGGGGCCCAAAAAGAGAGAGAACGTGCACTGATAGAAAAAAACATCAGGGAAAAGCTCCACATAGCCCAGAAATTAGTACAATCTTCCCCGTGTGACAGACCCAAACAGTAGAGAATGCATGGTCGGAGTTTCGGGCTAAATATGTGATATAAAAACCGTGTGCAAAGCGTTACAATGTTTGGAGGCATTTTGGTTGATGGCTGAGTCTCGCCGCTAGGCCAAACTTGCAAGTTCTAATATGTCTATGAATCGGATATCAAGTAGTTAATAGTGGTTCCGAGATAGATACTGGTTTCTTCCAGCCCTTCAGACAGTGCTATGTGCAAGGGGGGAGGGGGGACGGTAGGGGTAATTGAGTTTGATGAACCTATTCAAAGTTTATGCGATGTGCATCAGATCCCAAACGTTTTATACACTGTTTTGCTATTGATGTGATATTCATTTTTTTTTTTGTACCTAACCGTTCGGTTGTAAATGCCTGTATATGATTGTCAAACTTTTATTTTTGAAAACTAATAAAAAGACGAATTTAAAAAAAAAAACAAATATGTATATCTTTCTCCTAGTGCAGTGTGCGGCATATCCGTTCAGCAGCACGTTTGTGCGTATTGCGCAAGTGTGATAATCTAGGTTGGCCCAGAGTGTGGCGCGACCCTTGATTTGTTGCTGAGTTGGGGGGCCCCCTCAGCATGGCTCGCAGGGGGGCCCCCACATGTTGTGTTACGCCACTGGTCAGGTTTACTGTTATGGCTAGGCCCAGACCTGCAGCGAGAAACGTAGACATACTGGAATAGCCAAATGTTGTGCAGGACAGCTTTGCTTTTAGCACTGTCTCCGGACTTAAAATGGCCGTGCTGTGGATCAGGTTATGTCTGGACATCCAGAGCACAGGGTCCAGACACATGGTTGCTGCGGGCACCCAGCAGACACCTGAGAACAGTGCACCCAGGCCGCACACCAGCAGAGTATTATGAGCCAGGGGACAACGTTGTCTCTCTAGGGCACTGTCTTCATGATGGGCCCTGCAGGGCAGGCCCATCTGCCTCACGTTGTCTCGCTGGGGCACTGTCTTCATGATGGGCCCTGCAGGGCAGGCCCATCTGCCTCACGTTGTCTCGCTGGGGCACTGTCTTCATGATGACAGGACACAGGAGGTCAGTTGGATCTGACTGAACAGCAGCTGTCTTTCTTCTTCTTGCTGATCGCTTTTATCCATCATTGGTGTATAGTCGTGGGTTAGGATTCTTCATGGTCTATGTGGACTTGTCACAGTAGAGCTGGTTTAACAGTGTCTTCACCAACGCTCATCCCTTTTATTATAATGGTCACATGGTCACAGACATGTGACACAAGCACAAGCCCTTAGCAGGGACAGCTATGCTGTTTGATGTCTGGAGCAGCGATGCATGCGGCAGAGCTCCAGGACAATCCTACATCAATAGTTCCCCTCTTGATGAAGCATCCGCAACCGTATATCGTTCATTCACCGCACTTTTTTTTTAACGCTTAGTTTTTTGCTGCCGATTTTTGGCCAAAACTCATCGAAAAATATGGGGGGTGGGAGGGGTAAAGGGATATAAGGGGTAGGGGTGTGGGGAATAGGTAGTAAAAAAAACTGGGCAGGAGGGATTGTGGGAACCCCCCAATGAAACAAAATTCGATACCTTTCTTTGGCGAAAATCGGCGTAAAAAACTCTGCAAAAAAAAAACTGGCGATGGAATGACACAAGGCGTCCCTTCATGGTACTAGCGCAGCACCGGTTCTCCACTCTGAACGCCATTACCTAAGCAGGTCCCTACATGTCTTTTGCTCTCTTGCAGTTGCTAATCAGCATCCCCCATTTAAGGACCCCATCCACACTTATATTTTGGTAAGCACGGCGACCAGATACTTAGTATATTCATGCTAATTGTAGTGATCAGTGCTAACCAGCATCTCATTCCTCTCCCTCGTCTCCCCACCTGACTTGTAATGCCTTCCTTGGTGCCTATATTGTTCTGTTTGTAAAATACAAACTTCTCTGTCCCAAATCTGTTAAACATATGTTAACCTTGTCTTTCCTATTCATCTTATAAAAGCTATACCCATTCTGACATGAATGATATACATCTATCACTGGTTAATATGTCACAACACGACCCACCCACCATTCACACAATACAACATGGAATAATTGCTGTTAAATCACCTGATGAATGTCTTGTAACATGCTGCGTCGCGATATGTCACGGAAACTAACTATGTCACCACACCTCACTCACACATCACCACCAACTTGTACAGCCTTGCTAAAGACCATCAGTCGAAACACTGTCGGCTTTCCCTTAATGTGATCTCTGATTGAAACAAGAATGCATATACATTGAAGCGTCCTGGCCTTTGATTTAATTGCTATTCGCACCCGGGGCCTCAGTTATACCTAATTTCTTGTCTTCTGTTGTTTCTAATGAAGTACTTGAACCGTATATCTTGGCTTTGAATGTTCTGTTCATCCTTGACTGTGAAAGAAACTACCTCACTAACCATCTTCCCACTTAATAATGCAGACACCGCTTCCGTGCTACACAAAACATGCTATCCCACGAGGAAAAAGAAGAAAAGACAGCAGCGAGTGTGTACACATGCATGTGTGTACAAATGCTAGCACACAACGCTCCAGTCCCCCTTCCAATCCATGTAGACAGGAAACAAAGAATTCACAGTTCAGATAGGCTAGGAGCAAGCAGAAGGGTGCTGCCACTGGGACACTGTGGGATGTCGTGGAGCCGCGCAGCTCTATTGGCACTGTTCCTGGACTTCAGATTGGGGAGAAGTGACACATTCCCTGGATTTGTCACACCTCAGAGGGAGAAGACTCATGACAAAGGGTTACACCCTCATGATAAGGACAGGGCCCTCGCCATTCCTCTTATATGCAGGGGGAAGTAGATGATACTATAAGTATTGCAGGAGCCTCTCTAGTGTTATGTCTGTTGACTATTAAGTTTCCTGAAATCCGGACTCAGGTACAATATCCAAGTAGATGTATTAAGCACAGCTGTAGTAGCCCCAAACCTCCCCATAGAGCTATAACTGTTCTCTCCCTTCAAACACAAACATTCCTAACAGGGAACTGGAGGATTCAGCGTCACAGGTGCTCCATAGCGGAATGGACTTACAACCCGGGCAATGTGCTTTCAACAATGTTAAGACATCCACAACCAACTATATACAATCCCACTCCCAGTGCACAAATGAGAGTCCGTCCTAATGACAGTCCATCCTAGGACATATTAATAAACACATTCTGGAATATATAACAAACCTCCTTCCATTAACAGGGTGTGAAAGTTGAGCATAACAAACAGGGTGTGAAAAGTGGGCATAGCAACACGGTTGCTAAGCGTTGTTATTGTCATTACCTTTAAAGATTGCCACTCTATTTACACCACTTCTCACCATTACTCAATAATACAGTATTTCCCAGATCTTTCACCACCTTCAAAGGGTTCGAGTGCTTCACAAGTTTCTTAACTACTCTTCTGCCTCTCATTACCTTAACCATCATACCATCTTCCAACAGAGATTCTTTCACACAATTCCTTTCATCATACCTCTCTTTGGACCTCCTCTGAGTATCCATCATTCTTCGATGAAAGACCCTGTGATGTGGCCGACTGGGCGGCCCCAACAGGGGAACCTCCCCATGCCAACACTCCTTTGGGCGGTTGTGGGGGGGCCAAACTGGAGATACAGAACAATGGGCAATCCTCATTATTTCAATGATGTCACCGAAGCAAGACTGATTGCGGATTCCCCATACCCGCATATATGTCCCCGTGCACACCACTCTGATTCCAGGGAGGCCGGGAAAAGACCAGGACTCATCTGTTATTATCCTTCAGCCCTCATGACCAGAGCAGCCTCAGGACAGATCCTCCCAAACCGCGGGTGGGAACGCCTCCGAGGAAAACAAACAGGTCAGGTGCGACAAACCCGCACGCACAAGCGCAACAGGCGAGGCATCCGATTGGTTTTTGGAAAAGGGACGTATCGTTTTTGAAGAAGGCTGCTGATACTTTGTTGCTATTTGTTTTTTGTGTTTCCAAAAGGAAGTCGATGTTGCAGAACCCGAAGATACCTTGTATCAGTGAGCCTACTAAACAGCACACAGAAAGTCTCAAAAGACGACACCCGTACCAGAGAACCAAGAACCCCAGGGAAGATGCGACTCCCGCCTAGCGTACATCATCAATCTTATTATCGTTATACCTGAATAAAGGACTTTTTACTGTAGGCAGAGCCTGAGTCCATCTCCTCTGATTTACAGTGGTGGCAGCAGTCCGATAAAGGAGGAACGCCTGACATGGAAAGCATCATAAAAACATTGGCTAAAGGGCAACAACAGCTTCAACAGCTGTTACTGGTGCAGGGGCACCAGGTGCAGGCCGACCGCCAGGACCTGCAACAGGCCCTACAGGTGCAAGGGGCTGTACAGGAACAGAATTGGGAAACTCTTTGGGCCTCATTACGTGTATGGAGGCAGCCTTGCTGCTATTAGCGCCATGGCTACCCCCATACCGCATACCGGGTCCGGGTTCCTTGAATGGGGATTTACCGTGTCATTCCAACCTTGGAGGACCCGGTATTTTCCCATTCAGGCAACCCATCCCCATTCCCATTTGAGCCCCCATTGGGCTCAATGGGAATGGGGAGGGAGCTAACAACCAGCTCCCTGGTCCTTTAGCGGCTCCCGCTAAGGGACCTCGTAATGCGGCGATAAGGGGTTAATGGCACTGGCATCATTATCGGCGCCGTTAACCCCTTACCGCCGACCTCGTAATGAGGCCCTTTGTCTTCTGTGAGAAGCGGTTACGGCAAGTCAGACCCAGCCTGTAGGGCCGTTTGCTATTCTACAGAAATTTCAACCCTGTGACGACCCCTGTTTTTTCTTTGTCAAGTTTGAAAGAATAGCCAGAGAAGCACAATGGCCCACCGACCATTGGGGGTACTACCTCGCCCCCCTTCTTATGGGGACTATGCAGGGGGCATACCAAGCGGCCAATCAGGCTGGAGCAACACTGTATGTCAATCTAAAGAAGACTATACTGGAAAGGCTCGGCATGGATGAGTCCTATTGTCTTCAATACTGAGAGACCCATGACACATCTGAAGCATGGCGAAATCCCCAGACAACTCCTTTACCATATGCAAGACCTTCCAGAGAAGTGGCTGCAGACCAACTCCCACACCATTCCCCAAATACGGGACAAGATCCTCCTTGTGCAATTTGTGGAAGCCCTTCCTGGTCCAGTCTAAAGGTGGGTCTGACAGCACCATCGGCTGTCCCTATCTGAAGCAATAGACGTGGTCACCGCCGTTCACAAGGCTGGATTCGCTCGAGCCATGACCGGAAACACTGGGAAACCCCTAACGGTCCCCATAATAAGCCTGGGCTTACGAGATGACCTCTCATCAAAACAAAACCCCTTTCCCGAGTTACAAAGCCCTTTGAGTGGGCCCCCCAATGCTTTCAGTGCAGGGTGTGGGGGCACATCGCCTGTTTTTGCAGCAAATGAACCAGGCAGGAACCGATGGAAGTCAGCATGCTGCACACCCAGGAGTATCTGCGAAAACGACGCCCCTATACCATTGAAGTTACTGTCAACAGCAGACCCTCCCAAGCATTGGTGGACAGCGGCAGCAGACAGACAGCTATTACCCCACAAGTAAGTGCAAAGAAGAATCTGCCTCTTTTGATTATATTGGTTAAATGTGTACACAGGGATTAAGGACTATCCATCCCGGTACATCCACTTGGAGCTTCATGGCACCACTGTAGAAGTGAGGGCTGCAGTGATACCCACCCTTCCTGCTCTGGCCCGAATCAGTACCGATGTTCCCTGCTTTTCAGACATCCTTACGGCATCAGAGTGGTATCAAACAGCTCCTTTTGTTGATGCAGAAATCCCATCCCCGGAGACAAAGGTGCGAAAATCCTGCTCCACCAAAAGGCAGATACAGGCCATTCAGGAAGACAGTCACTGACCTGTCAACTTGATAGATTGGAAGTCCGAGTTACAAAACCTTTCATTTATGTACAATGTTATAAAAGAAATTTGTTCTGATAGGTTTGTCCATCTGTTTCCAGTGGTCGAGTGTAGTTCTATCTTATTGTTTTTAGTTTATTTCGGCACTCTTGTATAAGGTTCTATGATGTTATTCCAAAACTGTATGATTGTAATTACCAGATTTTTATTCGTTCCTGAGAGAATTTGGGCCCATCTTTCCTTTGGGTCTAGAGGCGTAGTATCCATAGTGTGCATTTCTCTGTATAATTTTCATGTTTCTGTTAGTCCAGGACATTCCATTATTATATGATACAATGATTCCACCATATCCAATTTAGCGCAAAACCGGCAGTGGTATTCCATTCTCGCAATTTGTCTTGTTATCACAAGGACTTCTCTGGTTGGCAGCTGATTTAGCTAAATCTAAGGAATGGATCTCTGATATATCGGTCTGGAAAAAGCATTAAATATTGTGGCCGACAATTGATTGGTCTGATATCTAGATCGCAGTTGATGTTCAGTTGGTAATTCATCTTCTGTTTGATCGTGCAGAAATCGTTTTTTTGCTATTTGTGGTCGTTGTATATGAATTTCCAGACTAATATCATTTTCTTGTAATTTCTGCTCTACTATCTTCCATGTTTTTAATGCCGTGTCAGCAGTCGAGTTATGTCTATGTCGGAGGATTTCTATTGCCGGTATATTGTCATTGTTACAAATCTTTCTATAGAAGTCTATTTGTTTCCATATAACCATGGATTTTTGTCATTGTGTTGCGATCGCGTGCCGGATTCGGGGCATTGGATACATCATGGGTAGCATCAACATTTTACACCAAAAGGCTCCTTCAAGTGTTTCCCATATTGATTGATCCAGATTGATCATCATTTCACTCCCATACATTATTATAGCCGCAACCTTCTGTCTATAAAAGGTGATGATGGGTTTCATGGAATATTTCCTGAATTTTCCTGAATTTGCGATGGATGGAAAGTCCTTGACTTGCCAGAGATCAGATTTTTGATTTTTGATTTTAGCTGTTCTGCCCAGCCTTTTTCTACTTCAGAGTGGGTCAACCATATTTCCATGTATTTGATCGTATTTTCATATGCCAATTTCTTCCCATCGATAGTAAAAGGATTGAGTTTTGTTTTATTTTTTTGGGAAGTTAGTCAGAAAGTTTCTTTCCTCTTACAAGTACTCAATTCAGTTGATTCACTATTCACCACAGATTCCCCACAGTCGGGCTCAGATCCCTTTAATACAATGATCATCACTTTGGATCCCCCTCAGTTTGGGCTCAGATCCTCTTTCGAATGTTCATAGCATATTCTTTCTCAGGTGACTCACGGTTCACCCCGGATCCCCCTCAGCCGGGCTCAAACCGCCTTCTTAATACAATGACTCTCCTTCAGCTGGATTCAAACCAATTTCAGTTAGCACCAGGTATTGAAGTCTTTCAAATGTGCATGGCTTTGGCTTGACCCATTGCAGGACCACTTTCATTTCACAATTCCTTTTTATATTTGGCACCTTTCAGTTGGAGACCTTTGAATGAGCACCCACGTGGCACTGGACCACTCTGCTTACAGTATCTGTCTTGGTTTGAAAAGTTCAGTCACTCATCTGCTGTTTAATTGTATTTGCGTCAATTGTCACATTTGCTTCAGACACTGTTCTCTTCAGTTTTCTCTATACAATGTTGCCGCTTGCAACCTTGCCTTTAACACAGGCCAGGCTGGTATCAGTCACCCCAATTTACCGGCTGTACCGACTTCACAGGCATCACTTTGTTGTGGGAGCCAAGGACAGTACCCAGTGCCTTAAGTGGCACTACAAATCGAGCCGGGGCCCATCGAGGGGGCGTGGCCTAACAACGGGATCTTGATGGGCCGTTAGGCCACGCCCCCTTGACGAGCCCCGGCTCAATGGGCTACTGGCACCCCTGCCAGGCAGCCTTTTGTAGAGATTAGCACCCTCTCCCCTATGGGGGAGAGGGTGCTGATCTCCGCATTTATTTTGTATAGGCTTGCCTGGCAGGGGACAGCGCCTCGCCTATTCAGCCTTAATGGTGGTGCTGCCCCTCGCCAGCTGAGGAGGGGCAGCCTCACCATTAAGGCTGAAAGGGTGAGGCCACTGGAAGCAGAGGCCTTTTTCCTAAAGACTGAAACTCCCGCGAATCCGCGGGAGCTTCAGTATTAAGAAAGCAAGGCCTCTGCTTCCAGCGGCCTCACGTTTCTCCATAATGGTGGCGCCGGCCCACGTGCATCCCTTGATTAAAGGGATGCCTCGCAGGTGCGGCGCCACCATTATAGCTGAAAGGCATTTTTTTCTGAAGCCTGAAGCTCTCGCACACGAGCGAGAGCTTCAGGCTGTAGAAAAAAATGCCTTTTCGTGTAGTGGCCGGGGCTGCCTGGGGAGATTAGTGGGCCCCGGCAGGGCCCCGCCTCAAAACGAAATTTCGGAGCCTGCCGGGGCCCAGCCCCGGCAGGCCCCGGCCCACTTAAAGCCCTGACAGTACCACAGCGGCAAACAATCTTCCCTGCCTTGGCTATTGACAAGGGAGAGCCCCGGGTACCTCCAACTCAGAATGCAGGTTTTTTCAGCTTTGATTCCAGGTCTTACGTTTCTCATTCTTAAAGGCTCATGAAAGTAACTGTCTTTCTCTGAAAAGATCAAGGGCACTTCCTTCCTTGTAACCCTCTTCGGTCTTGCCGTCTTTCTCCTTGAATTAAACAGTCACCTTGGAGCTGCTGCTTCCTAGTGCACTTTGCCTTGCTCAGAGTATACTTTTGTGCTCTGCCTTTTATCCGTGTGAGGAACTGTGATGGATGACAGGTGTGTGTAATAATCAGTAAATGCCTGACCCTGCCGGACCATTGTATTGGGACATGTCAGGTAAACGGCTCGGGTGTTAGTCCGTTTTCTCTCAAAGTGAGCTGTCCGTGAGAAAGTGTTCATGTTGCAAAAGGGCTGGGGGTTGAATTTCTAAGTATCCTACCTGGTAGAATGGGGAAAAGGTGTTACAGGGAAGAGGATACCACGCCCAGTGTCCCACTTCCACTCCCCAAAGACCCCTCATCCAGGTGATCCTCCTGCAGTGGTCCACCCCCAAGAACTGGATCCAAAAGCGATGGCTGTGTCCTGGCCACCTGGATGAAAGCTCCCTGGGGACTAGCGAGTGAGATGCCTTCCAGTTTCTCACATATCCTTCCCCTATCCGATGTATCCACATCTGTTTCACAAGAAATCCAAAAAATGAAATCCACATTCCCTTGATCTTTGCCTTTTCAGTGCTCCACAGTGAAACAGTAGGGTTGCAGGTCTAAGAACCATCGCATGACTCGAGGGTTAGAATCCTTCTGCTGGCTAATCCAAACTAGTGGAGAATTATCTGTGACGAGTGTGAAATTCCTTCCAGGAGATAGTATCTAAGGTGGGTAATGGCCCACTTCATGGCAAGGGCCTCAAATTACAGCACAGGGTAATTATTTTCACATGGGAAATAATATAGGAAGTCAAGAGCGGCATAGTGGAACTGGGGGGCAGAGTTGCCACGAATGAGAACACCATCCAGGAGCTATCCGAGGACATCCGGAAGATAGAAGCTCTCGCGGGGCAACTAGCGGTAGCAACACACAATCTAGAACTCTAGGCCGAAGATTTGGAGAACAGCTCGAGGCGGTAGAATATCAGGGTGAAGGGGCTGCCTGAGAGTGTCCCCGGTGCCAAACTCAGGGAAACAGTGCAGCTGGTGTTCAAGAAACTCCTGGACATTGAGATTGGAGGTGATATCCTAATTGACAGAATCTATCGCGTGGGCCCCCTTCGAGAAGAGAAAAAGGGAAAGGATCAGTGCACACCTCTGGTCTATATTCTGAGAGTGTAGTTTTACAAAAACCAGAAGGCTGGTGTTAACTATTTTAAGGTGCAGGGAAGGAACCAGGGTTATGGCACAAAACCCTATTGTATAAACGAGAGAGAAAAAGGACCCAAAGTTTTCAAAAGTATTGTCGCATCATACATTATTTAGACAGATCCGGCTTCGAGCTGCAAACCTTCAGCAGGACTTCCCCTTCTTTTCTCCCGCCCTCCACACCTCCCCCTGTAGGTCGAGTAGGCATCTATATTGACATGTTTGTGTGTGTTTTTGAGCGGTCACAATGTGTATGCGAAGGGACTGCCTCCTTGAGGAAGTCTTTTTGTGTCATCGTTCGTGGCATCTCGGATCATATATTACATTAATACCCAGTGTTTTTAGTTAGTTCTGGTCCTCCCAAAGAGGGGAGGACCTCCCCTTCCATTTCACCGTTCCTCACTCTGGTGTTCCTGGGAAGTTTTAACTCGTAAAGTCCATCCATAGGGTCTCACATTGTGAAGCTCTTCCATGGAGGGATGCTGTTATCTTTTCCATTATACAGATATTGGAGGCTACATTAATCCATTCACTTTCAGTTGGAGTTCATTATGGACTTCCATTTTATCAGAAGTATCGCGCGGACAGCTAACAATAACTGTAGGACCAAGCCTTTGATCCTTCTCCATTCGTCCTTGCACCTTGCATTTTTCAAGGCCAAACAATACAAGAAGGGGGTCTGCAGATCTGTGAATGCCATCTTTATCTCTGATCCACCCTAAGACCTCTTCCCAATACACCTTTATTCGGGGGCAACCCCACCACATGTGCCAATAGTCGGCGACCTCACCACATTCATGCGTGCATTGCGGACTGATTGGAACATTATAGAGAGCCTGAGAGGGTCGTATTGTCATCTGTGTAATAATTTGATGGCGTGTGATTTGTATTGGGTCGATATAGATGTTTGTGAGGCTGCCTTGCACATTCTTCCCCACATGTCCGGATCTATTTGTTCACCTATGTTCCTCTCCCATCTGGTTCTCAATGGTTCCGTAGTTCTACTTCTCCCCTCTACCAGTTCCCTATACATGGCGGATATCAAGCCCTTCATCTCTGTTCTGATGTTCAATAGTGCTTCTTCAGCTTAACCCTCCATTCCGTTTTCGTCAGAATGCCTTTTTATCTGTAGATATTGGAAGGTGGACAGTGTGCCTATCCCCAGGGCTTCTGTCAGTTCTGGGCGTGTTGTAAAAGTGTCCTTTTTCAGCAGTTAACCCACTTTTTCTAGACCAGCTTCATACCATGTTTGGAACCTCTGCTTATTTGGGATATGTTCGTTAATTCACGGGGACCACAAGTGGCTCAGTGGGGATGGTCATGTGGAGATCTTTTGCATTCTCGTGCCCTTTCTCCAGATCTCCCATATAGTGCTCAATATCGGGTGATTTTTGATTCTATTATAAACTTGTTGTCTGGGGGCCCATAGCCACACTGAGACTGTGGCCGGGTATAGGTAGTAATTGTCCATGGTGATCCATTGGGGTTCTTTATGGTTATGTAGGTGGGTGATTAGGACTCTTAGTTGGGCCGCTTCATAATATTTTCTTAGATCCGGGAGACCTACCCCGCCTTTATCCTTAGGGAGTGTAAGGGTGTCGTATGAGATCCTAGCTTTTTTCCCCTGCCAGAGGAATCCTACAAAAGCTCTCTTGACCTCTATGAAGAAGTTCCTTGGCATCTCAATGGGAAGCATTTGGAAGGGGTATAGGACTCGGGGGTGACACACCATTTTGACAGCATCGAGTCGCCCCAACCATGAAATCATCAGTTTGCTCCATTTACTAAGATCTGCATGGAATTTCCGGAGAAGGGGAGGGAAATTGGCTTCATATAGGCCACCTAGATCTCTAGTGATTTGTATGCCTAGGTATTTCAGTCTAAAGTGTTCGATCTTGAGACCTATTAAGGAGAATCTATCTGCATTTGTATCCATTGAACCTTGCAGAGAGAAGAGTATCGACTTGGCTTTGTTCACTTTAAACCCAGAGAGTCGGCCATAGTCTTCTAATAGTTGAAAGGCCCGGGGGATAGACGTCATGGGTTAGTCATATGTAGGAATATGTTGTCGGCATAGAGAGCAACCTTATATTAAACTCCTCCCAGTTGCATTCCCTCTACACGGGGGTCAGCCCTCATTTTTTGCACCAAGGGTTCCAGGGAGAGAGCGAAGAGAATTCCTGAAAGAGGACATCCTTGCTCTCAAAAATTCCCACTCCACTCTGTCAAAGGCCTTCTCTGCATCGATTGAGAGGAGGACTGGTTCATTGGGCATGTTCTGGGATGCATGAATAAGATGGAGTGTTTTGCGCATTGTATCGGCCCCATCTTCCCAATATGAAGCCTACCTGATCGGGGTGGATGAGTTGGGGCATTAGTGTCACTAATCTAGCAGCCAGAACCCTTGTGTAAATCTTCGCATCTATATTAATCAGGGAGATGGGGCGATATGATCCGCATTTTTTGGGGTCTCTTCCTTCTTTGGGGCTCACGGTAATTAGTGCTCGGGTGAAGGAGTCTTGGGCGTTCCCTGACTCTAAAATTTTGTTGAAAACTTCTACCATGAATGGCGTGAGTTTTGCACTGAAGGCTTAAAAGAATCCAGCCGTGTAACCGTCTTCACCCAGAGATTTGCCTAGGGTTAGTCTCTTTATTGCATTTTGGACTTCAAGTTCAGTTATAGGGGATTCTAATAGCTCTGAGTCAGGGGTTGATATCTTGGGCATAGTGATGGAGGACAGATAGGTTTCGGTTTCAGATGGGTCATGATTTGCTTCCGAGGTGTATAGGGTCTCATAGAAAGTAGCAAAAGATTCAGGGATGGTAGGGGTGACATAGCTTGGAGCAGGGTTATCCTCCGTTATTTCTAGCAGTTTTCGATCGGCTCTTTGTTCTCTAAATCTGGTGGCTAATAATGTGTCAGCTTTGTCTCCTTTCTCATAAAATTTCTGTTTCAGGAGTCGGAGCTTGCGCACTATTTGCTCGTGTTCTAACAGTTTCAGTTCATTCCGTTTTCTTTTTCACCTCGTTAATTTTATTGGGGTCATTCTCATTGTCCCTCCTAATTTCCCCCTCCAGCTAACAGATCTCGGTTCTAAGCTTGTTTTCGATAATCTGTCTCTCCCTTTTCTTACGGGACCCCTCTTTTATTAGGACACCTCTCCAGGTCGCTTTCCCCACTTCCCAGACTACCTGTTTGGATACCTCGCCGGTGTTGCTCAGTTTAAAATATTCACTGATTTCTGTTCCCAATTCTGTCTTAAAGACAGGGGGCCTCATTACGAGTATGGAGGTAATGAAAAAAGGAAGGCGAAATGGCATTGTTAACGGGTCTGGGCCATTACGAGCCGACAACCCGCCAATACCGCCACCGCCCAAACCATGCCCATTATTACCGTCATGCATGCGTACACGCGACCCTTCGCGGTGCCAATACCGGGATGCCACTAACAGGAGGACATCACAAGTTACGCGGGCATGCACTTACCGGCATCCCGAAGGCGGTAATTAGGGCCTGCACAATGGCGGCAATACAAGCAATCGCAGACCACCTGTAAATAGCAACCTGCAGTGCAGGCAACTGCCACAGGTGCAATCACCACAGGTGGAGTCAATGGAGCTTGTCCCTGTACAAAAGGAGTACACCCACACCACACCCCTTCCTACACCAAAACGATCCCACTAGCTGTTGCAATCATGGGGCTGGAGGACATGCCTGTACTGCTACAACAACAGCAACAACAACTACTACAACTACAACAACAGGCAGCATAGAGGCGACGCAGGAGGAGAAGGAGGGTGAGACAGGGCCAGCAAGTTCCACAAGTGCAGCCAGTGGTACCACATAAGCAGCCACCAATCCCTCGCATCAGACACCAAAGTAGGCTTCCATGCACTGGCAGGCATGCCCAATTGCGTCGGTGCCCTCGACTGCACCCATGTAGAATTGGTGGCCCTTCATGCCAATGAGGTGGTTTACTGCAATCGCAAGCAATACCACTCCATCAATGTGCAGATGGTATGTGACTCCAGCAACATCATCACACATTGTTGTACACGATATCCCGGATCCACACATGATGCCATGGTGCTGCGTAACTCCACGCTACCCCGCTACATGGAGCGACATGCTGGACGATGTGCCTGGCTGCTCGGTAAATTGCCTGACTGGGCCATGGCAGTGCATTGGGGTTGTTAGGTGGGGGCAATGCATACTCCACCTGGGTGGGATTGGGGGGGATGCATACTCCACCTGGGTGGGATTGGGGGGGATGCATACTCCACCTGGGTGGGATTGGACGGTGAGTGGACAATGCACTCAGAGCTAAACACTGTTGTCCTGAACATCCCAACCTGAACATGACACATCAATGCTATACATAAGACCAATGCAGCACATCAATGACAACATGCCAAACGCACAAGCAGGCCACCATGGGTATGTCAAGCGATGCATGACTAAACATGATTACAAATGTGCCAATGCTGCTAGTGTGATTAGGTACAGAGTAGCATACACTACAGTAATGGGTGGCAAGACATTGCTCCGCATCCACAGTACATCCGCATCAGCATGCAAGTAAACACCCTGCATCATCTGTACAACGCAATCCACACTAGTAGACCATTGTGCAGTACACAATGCATCAAATGAACCTGTGTGCATACATCCAGGAACATGTGCATGTCAACACCAAATAGCTGCAGCCATGGCCGTTAATCCTAAAGGTGTCAGCTCAGATTGACTCACACATACCTCTTTGTGCTCCCATGCAGGAGGCTATCCCATGAAGCCGTGGGTACTTACCCCTGTACGGAACCCGCATAACAGGCACGAAGAGGAGTACAATCGGGTTCATACCCGTACCCGTGTTGTGATTGAGCAGACCTTTGGCCTGTTGAAGGCACGGTTCCGCTGCCTAAGCAGGTCTGGTGGAGCACTCCTTCATGGCCCTGAGAAGGTGGCAAAGATGACCATGGTCTGTGTCATGCTGCACAACATGGGCATCCAGAGAAACGTACCACTGCCACCTGACATTGACATGCATGCACCGGGTGAGGATGATGAGGATGATGATGGAGGAGAAGCAGCACCCCTGGCAGTACTTGATGCACAAGATGGCCCCGTGCTGTACGCCAATCACTGACTGACGATTACTTCTGAACCACAGGGACGTTGATGGTTATGTATCAGTACTACACTGAGCACTGGGACCGTATGGACATGGACACAGGGTGTGTGGGAGTTGGGCACTGTGCGCTGTCATGAATAGAATGAACACACACGAAATGAACAATGTCCAGGCATGAAATGATTTTGGTACGTGGAAAGGGTTTTTTGCTCCCGGTTATCTTGGTTGTAAAGATTAGAAATAATATCCATAACACTTTGGTTAGTACAAAGTGATTCGTTTATTTGCGGTCAGCCGACACGTGTTTCGACCCGTACGGTCTTTCTCAAGGCTGAACAGTGTTCAATGGTGACAAGTGTTTATGTGATTTGTGACAATTGTGTGACAGATTACATTATGTTCCATTGTGGTGTCGGGGTGATGTGCAGTAAGTGACAAAAAATAGCAAAAAGTAGCATCACGTCAAAAAACATTGACGTGTTAATTTATAAAAAGCATTGTTGCATACAAACAAGGAGAAGGGGAGGAAAAAGAAAAGGGAGAAGGTTAGCAAGTGGGCAGAAGGGGAGGAATTGGTTTTTCTTTAATGAGGTAAAATCCTCTTACCTAGTCTGTTTGTTGATTGCCCTCAGTGGGGTGTTGTTCAATATGGAACCGTCCTTACGGCAGACCTGGCTCCTATTGGGCCCTGTGATAAGGAGGTACAATAACGGTGGATGAAAAAGCATTGTGGTACGATTTACCTGATTGATTTCTAGTTGGTTCCCAGCTAGTGAGTGTACTTGGCGGCGTCGAAATCACATCACGTGCAAATTCCGGCTCGTGTGTGTTTCTTGGCCGTGTGGGTCGTCCCTAGCGATTTCTTTGGTCCATTCTGGGGCCCCCTGTGTGGGTGCTGTGAGCTGGTCTGGATTGACATCAAGAGCTCTTTGGTAGACGCTCTTGTGTGTGGCCAGCCACTTGAAGGGTTGGTGTTGTTCCGGGTCGCTCGAGTGGGGAGCTGGTCTATGGGAATGTCCCTGCTGGTTAGAAAGTCTGCTAACCATGAGGGCGGGCGGGGAGGCTTACCTTTGTATTCTGTCTGCGTTCCAGGGCAGCGATCTGCTCCTTTACTCCACCGCTCTGGTGGCCGCCATTATAAGGCGCTTGTGAGCTAGCTGAATCACGTTATGTGACGATTGCGCATGCTCAGTGGCATAGCGTTCTGCGAATGTCACTGAGCATGCGCGTGTCCTGTCGTATCTGCGCATGCTCAGTGGATCATTGCTGGCACTGTAGTGTTCGGAGTGGTGAGATCTGAGAAGAGGTTGTATGGGGCCATTGGCCCATGGCAATTGGTTGGTTGTCAGGGAGGGGGGAATTAGCGTTGGGAGGCGCATAAACGAGAAAGTGTTCCTTATGATTTTGAACACAACAGGTGTATTAAGAAAAATATCAATATAGTGTTCCTCCCTCCACCACTCACATGCCTTTCCCTCCCCCCAAAACACCCAAACACCCCATACCCCCGAAACACCCCACACCCCCACAAACAACCCATACCTCCAATAAACACCCCCTTAATCCCCTCAACACCACCAACACCACCTCCCCCTCACCCATTGTCATCCCACACACAATGTGGTTGGATGGGCTATTTCCGGACTTTTTTGGTGTCGGGGGCAGCATTTCTGTGTGCCTTGCACTGTGCCTTGTCATCTGCACAGGGCTTGAGGGAGTCGAGCTTGCAGGTGTGGTCGATGGGGTGGAGGTGGATGGGTTTTGCACCGCCGGTGCAGGTTATTGATGCTGCATGTGTTCCAGCATCCCGTTTAGGACCTGTGTGACCGTCCCCCAAACTGTCACGCATGATTATGGCACTCGAATTGATGGCTGCAATGGTTCCAGCATTCGCCTCCAGGGTCTCACGGTGTTTTTGCTCACCCTCGGCCACATACTGTCACACCAGCTCGATCATTGAGTCCTGGCAGGCCTCTACCCTCGACAGGCGTGCCTCCATGTTAGTGGGGGCTGTGGAGGTGGAGGGTGCTGTGGCTGGGTGGGCCATTGCAGGGCTGGCCTCTGAGGTGCTTGTCAGATGCAGACTCCGCAGATGAACCGCTGGTTCCTGCATGCGGCTGGACGGTGTGCCCTGTGGGGAGTGGTGGGGGTGGATGGGGGGGCTTGGTGTGTGGGGACATTCGACATGGATGGTGCCATCAATGTCCTCGTATTCCTCTGCGTGCACAGCCACATTGCTGAGGGGGGCTGTGACTGCTGCCTCACCCACTGAACTGGTGGCAGCGGACTGGGTGCCATCACCCTCGCCTTCAGCAGTTGTTGCCAGCTCAGTATTTGCAGTCTCGTCCACTGCTGTTATCTCCTCCTCAGACGGGCTGGCCTGTACAGGTGCCCTGGGTTGCACTCTGGCCCGCGGTGCTGCCCCGGAGGTGGTAGGCCCAGTGCCCTGTGGTCTGGCCCTGGATATTGATGCCCTTGGGGAAGGGTCCTGCCCTTCACCTTCTGCATCAGTGCCTGTGGGGGAACAAGAGATGCATGGCATCAGTGATGGTGTTACATGCAAGATGCATGAGCTGGTGCTGTACAGTATTTAATTTCTCATGCATTGCATTCTCATAGGTGTGTCACAAAGGGTACTTTCGGGGGGGGGGCATATTGGCATAAGCCGTGGCCTCTCCATTCGGCACTGGTGTGTACCAGGTGGCATACCGTTGTATTGCGGTTTGTGTTGTGTGACATGCAAATGGTCCCTGTGTGTTGGGTGTCTGTTGGTAATGGGATTGGCATGCAGCATGCATTTCATTATGCCAGGGTTTGGGTCTCCATTTGGACATGGATCTGTATATGTGTGCATGATGGGCCATGCATTGGCTTGTCTCACTTTAACATCTGTTGTACTACGTCATGGTTTGGCCTACTGGGGTTTGCAGGGTCACTCACCTCCATCTTCCGATGTCGCCGCACCCGTCTCCATTTCACCAAAGCCCTCTATGGACTCCATTTGTATGGTCGTGCTGCAGGTCTCTTCCCAGCGCATCAGTTTTACTGGTGAGTGGGCACCCCGCCTGTGGCCATGGCCTCCCTGCAATTGGATGCCAGGATGTTAAGGACCCAGAGACGTAGGTCATCCCATCGTTTTTTACAGTCTTTGACCATGCGGGGGGTGGTGCCAACCGCTAACACCTTACGCGCAACCTCCTCCCATATTTTTTTTTTTCTTAGTTGGACTTCCCTTTTGAGGTTGTTTGCAAACACCTCATCTGCATGGGCTGCGAGAGTATCAGCCAGCATGTTGAGCTCCTCATCGCAGAAGCGCTTCTTGCGCAGGCGGGGGTGGTCTTGCGGGTAGCCTTGGACATGCTGGATGGTATGGCCCTGCTCTTTCCTCTGCGGCACTGCTGGATTGTGAGGATTGCAATGGATTGTGTTTTTGAAGATGGCTGCCGGCGCATTTCCCGTTCCGACGCGATGACGTTACTTCCGGGTCTGGTATTACGAGCCCGGTATTAGCATGATGTTATTACTGGGTCGTTATTAGGGGGTTGCTCTTTGGCAGAGGCGGTATCGGCAGGTCCCGTGATGGCGCTATCGGGGGTTTGGAGGGCCTTTAGTGGCATGGCGGTGCAGCCATTACCGGCATGGGGGTTCGCGCGTGCTCACGCACTCGCAATCAGCCGCTATTAGCGGCGTCAAGGGTGCATGGACACGCTATTACCTCAATGCCGGTAATGACGTTTTTAGCGGGATTCTCGTAATGAGGCCCAGGGTCTTTCCAAAGACTCTCATTACATCGCCATGTTGCTCCCGTGACGGGTAAATTATCCCATCAGGTATCAGCTACCACCATGTCATGATCTGACCATGTGGCTGGGACTATATCTGATCTTGTCACGGTGTCCGAAAGATCTTTGGAGAAATATATGTAGTCGATCCGGGTAAGTGCGTTGTGGGGGGTGGAGTAAAAAGTGTAACCTCGTTCGTTTGTGTGCATATCTCTCCACACGTCTGTCATACCATATACATCCATCACCTCAGCGAACTCTGCGGGGTCGCCCCTATTCTGGTCTTTCACTTCGGGGTTACCAGGCTTCCAATCCATGTCTGGGTCTGCCCATTGATTGAAGTCCCCTCCTAAAATAATATGGCCTGAGGTCTCTGGCATTATTTTTGGGATTATTTTAGCCAGGAACCGGGCCTGACCGGAATTGGGAGAGTAGATTGTAGCGATCGTAACCTTCACTTTTCCAATAGACCCTGTCACCAATAGGGCGCGCCCTTCTACATCAGAACAGGTCTTGGTGAGCTCAAACCCTATTCCTTTCCTAATGAGAATGCCCACTCCTCCCTTCTTTAGTGGACCAGATCCCCAGAACTCTGTGCCCATGTCTCCCAAGGATCTGCCGCTCCTCCCCCTTGGCATACTTAGTCTCTTGTATTAGGAGAATATCTATCTTGGCCCTACAGAATTCTCTGGACACCAGTGATCTCTTAGTTGGTGAGTTGAGACCTTTCACATTGAGTGTTCCTACCCTTAGGGAGTCCCTTCTCCTTCTGTCAGATGTCACAGCCATTGAATACTTTTGTGGAGAGTTGGCTTGCATTCTGTGACCTGTATTTTGTTTGCATGTCAAACTTCACACCGTATCCCGAGTTATGGACCAGTGGAGATGCTCCTTCAGCCCCAACCCTTTGTTTTCCCCCCTTCCTTAACCTCTTCCCTCCCCCCTCCCTCCCCTTTCCCAGTTGGTGGCGTCTGATCGAGCCACATTGATTGCATCGGCCCTGCATCGAACCACCAGTGGGGGCCGTTACTTCACAGCCCATAACCTGATGAGAACCTCAATGTTAACTGAGCCCCCGTTATGTCCCCCCCATTTTTCCCCCATATCGTGGCCGTTCCGTAGTTCTTGAGACGGCCGCTTAAGCAAGTTACATTCTTTACAGTAGAGTGTTTCTATCTTACCAAGTTCGACAATACTTAGTTTTCTTCCTCTGGTGAGGCGTTGCCCCTCCGACATTTTCTTGAGCCTTTCAGCCGCTTTCTTCTGGGATCCTGAATGCAACACTGCGCTCCTCCCATCTTGGTTCTTCCCGGTTGTCCCTTTCTTCCCGAGGTTCGATTAAATCAGAGATGCATGCCTTGATTTCTTTTTCTGATCTTTCTCGTATCTTAGATCCTTCATATTCAAAGGAAAGGGAGAAGGGGTAGCCCCATCTATACCGAATGTTCCATTCCTTCAGCCATTTAGTGAGGGGTCCACACATGCATCTGAGGGCGAGTGTCAAGGGGGATAGGTCTTAATATATTGATATTTGAGCGCCTCCCAGAGTAATCGCCTCGCTACTTCTGTTAAGCTCACCTGGTTCCCACAGGGGCGTCGATCGGACCCGGACAGCTGCGGTCTCCACCAACGTGATGCGTAGTGAAGAGATGACAGTCTGGACTGGCCCGCCTAATCTTGTCTGCTGGACTCGTAGAAGTATTCTCCTGCAAGTGAAGAAAGGGATTTAGCCACCCGTGGACTTTAGTGATGGCCCCCCAACAGTTCTTGTTCTCCCCACTAATCACCTCCGATATCCCCTTTTGGTAATCTCACCTTATGTTTTTAAATGATGAGCTCTCCATCCTGCATGGCATGCAGGGGTGCGTAGATACCAGTTACTTCACTGGGTTGAAGGTACTGGAGGAGTTCCGGAGGAATATTAACTCCAGTGTCTATAAAGTTCAAAGAGTTCAATATGTCCGATGTTCACTCTTGTTCCATTCCCTCGTTAGGTTGCAGCTGGGTCCAAAAGAATATTGCCTGGAGGCAGCTGATGGCGTTCAGGTAAGAGTCTGTATTACCAAACACTGTCCGGTAAAAGTTGCATGAGTTTAACTTGCTGTTTTCTCTCCCTTTATAGGTGCGGCATAGGAAGATGCGGCGAATTAAAGAATAATACCTCCGATGGTAAAGCAGGTAAGTCTATGGTGGCAAAGAGATTGTCTTTGTCGGTTTTCTCGGCTCACCTTGTTATTCCTTTTGTTTTCCCCCCAGGTGCTGGATTTCGACGAAGAAAATGATGGAGGCAGCGCCGAGTCGAAAGATGCGGTGGACTGGTGAGTATAACGCGGCGCTGCTGCTGGCGAAGCGACGCATGCTGAAATAATGTCCTTTCCAGGCTCGGAGATGTGCTGGGTCCGGAATCAGGTAAGGAATCAAATAATGTCTGTGATCTAACCTCTTCTCCTTTATTTCCTTTTGTCTAGGAGCTCTGGATTCGAGGCGGGCGTGGCAGAAGACTGGATGCGGACTTGCAGACACAGTGAGCGTCACGCTGCTGGATACAGAATAACGCGAAGCATGGGTTGCTGTTCGGGCGTGTTTTAAATAGCCTGCAAAGTAGTCCCAGGTAAGAAGTTTCCCAGAACCACACCCGAGTGAAAAATAGTCCCTGTAATAAAATTGTCCAATCCAGGCCTCACGTTGGCTTGGACTCATTTGCAGCATGGTCTGCATAAGGTAAGTAAAGTCTATGAGCCTGGCACCTATGGCGCCAGGACTGTTTTCTATGATGAGCTTGGCGCCTAAGGCGCCAGGACTGAATCCAAACAGCCCCCAGCCGGGGCTGCTGGGGTTTTAATGAGTAGCTGGATGCCTGCTCCCGTGGCTGATGGACACGATCCGGATGCCCAGGGGTAGGCATCATGACAACTTCTTGCCTTCTTAAGCACTCTGGTCTTATCTTGGAAACAATGGAATCGGGCGAGAACCGATCTTGGTCCTCCCGGGGGACCGCCAGCTCTGTGGATTCGTTCTGTTTTGGGTTTGTCTATTGCATCATCAGCGACAAGGAGCTTGATGATGTCGTGGAGCGTTTTTCTAAGGTTGCTTTCGGTTTCACCTTCTCGTTCCGGTATCCCAAAAATGCGCAAATGATTCCGTCCCTCTCGATTTTCCAAATCATACATTTTGAGCTTGCAGTCATCTTCTCGTTGCTCCAACTCTGTTACCCTGTGCTCAAGCTGTGCTTCAAGGGTGTCTATTGATGCTTGATTGTTTTCCACCCCTTCCAGTCTTTCTTCCATATTGTCCAGGTGCTGCGTAATTTTGTCTATCTTGTCTCCTATGCTGGCTCCCATGTTCTTGATTTCGCCAAACAGGGCTGCAATGTCTCCTTTTGTGGCAGCCGATTTGTTTCCGGTAGCGTCCATCGCTGCCTTAGTGGAGCTTTTAAAGCAGGGAGGCGTCGGGATATAGGCAAAGGGGGCTAGTTTCTGTCTAACGCTCATGTAGATTTATGTAGGTGTTCTGGTGCTGGGTGGTGATTGCGTTTGGAGCAAGTCGGTCCTTGTGCTTGATGAGGATTTTAAGTAAGTGTCAAGAAATCCCACAGAGGTGTGGAGGAGGAGGGTGCTTGATTCTGCTTCTCTCACGATCTCGCTGGTGTTGCTGTTAAAAGGGTGTTGATTGTGTGTACAGGCTCTTAAGGTAGCAGCAGGTCACCAACAGCCTTTTGGGGTGTGAGGCAGCGCCCAGTTTTCCCTAATACTCTCTCCTCTTTGATTGTTTATTTTGGTGTGTCGGTCTGGTCCCCACATCACTTTCTTGAGGGGAGGTCAAGACGTATGTACTTAATACTCCTGACGTGTGTGAGGGTGACTTTGCATTGATTCCTGAAGCGGTGTGTTTGACCCCAGTCAATGCCCACCATGAGGGAGAGGGGGAGTGGTAGTGTTTTACATTCCTTGCGCTGGGCTCTCCCCTATTTTTCCCCCTTCTTCTCACTCCTTCTGGAGTTGCATCCAGAAGGGGTCAGTGTGGGCCTCCCACTTTTACCCATTTGTGGGAAGGTATATGGTTCACTGCAGTACGGGTGTTGAATGGGCTGGGGTTCGATGGGGCCAATAATGACATGCTGTTGCAGTTCACAGGGTCACTTTTTCTTTGTTGCTATAAGGTTGGGAGCTGACGTTATTTATGTCTGTGCATCTTGCATCTGCACATGTAGTGTGGCATTTGGTTTTCTAGCAGTGTTACGAGGTTGGACAGCTAGTCCTAAGCCTAGAAGTGTTTTTGTGCTGGGGAGTGGTATGCGGGTGACACGGATGGATGACAAGTGTGACAAGACAGGCAATACAGAATGACAGTTGCAGGAATGAGGAGACTGGCGACCAGGATGTGAGGTGGAAAAAAAAACTTTGGCCACAAGCTTTAGTTTAGTACCAGCCATGGTGCAAAAGAAAAACCAGCCATAACATCACATAAGGATAACAATACTATATTTTGGGGACAGAGGGAACAGGTGAGCGGGGGGCCCTAATCCCAATTAGGGGCCCGCTCGAGGCTGATACCCGCCGCCATTCAAATGAAAGCTTGTGACAATTGTTTGGCCCCAGCGTGTGAGCTGTGACATGTTTATAATTGCTTGTCTTTGGAGCAGGTTCATCCTGCTTTCTCTTGTCCTTTCCAAGTGAGGTGGGGAGGTGTGCGCTTGTGTGCCTTTCATTGCTGTCCAATCTGACCAGGTTTAGCACTTGCGCCCTCTCTTGCTCACAGGGTGATTTTCGCTGAAGTTATGGCTCTTGATCCGTATTTCTTGATAAAACAAAACCCCGCGTTGTGAAGCCATTCACTTTATCCTCCGCGGGATGTGTTCTTGGAGCCATTTTGATTTTTTGGTCATGTGTTTTGTACTTTTCCACGGATGGAGGCGTTTTAGCCTCTTGGTCCACTCTTTGGAGATGAATTTGGCACTTTCTCCACACATGATCCACTTGAGTTTCTGAAGCCCCCACGCTCCGTTTGAGGGCTAGTTGTTTCCTCGGGGGTGGGTTCTAGGAGCCTTACTAGGGTCTTCCCTGCTCCAGATCCACTTGTGCTACGAGACCCCTTCTGCGCATTAGGCTGCTTGTTTTTACAGCCGGGGTGGGTTCAAAGAGCCTTACTGGGTTTTTACCCTGCTCCCGATTCACTTGCATTGTGAGACCCCCCTCAGCGCTTAGAGCTGCTTGTTTTTACAACCGGGGTGGGTTCAACGAGCCTTACTGGGTTTTTACCCTGCTCCCGATCCACTTGCATTGTGAAACCCCCTCAGCGCTTAAAGCTGCTTGTGTTTACAGCCGGGGTGCGTTCAAAGAGCCTTACTAGGTTTTTACCCTGCTCCCGATCCACTTGCCTTGTGAGACCCCCTCAGCGCTTAAAGCTGCTTGTTTTTACAGCCGGGGTGGGTTCAAAGAGCCTTACTAGGTTTTTACCCTGCTCCCGATCCACTTGCCTTGTGAGACCCCCTCAGCGCTTAGCGCTGCTTGTTTTTACAGCCGGGGTGGGTTCAAAGAGCCTTACTGGGTTTTTACCCAGCTCCCGATCCACTTGCATTATGAAACCCGCTCAGCGCTTGAAGCTGCTTGTTTTTACAGCCGGGGTGGGTTCAAAGAGCCTTACTAGGTTTTTACCCTGCTCCCGATCCACTTGCGTTGTGAGACCCCCTCAGCGTTTATGGCTGCCTGTTTTTACAGCTGGAATGGGTTCAAAAAGAGAGCCTTACTAGAATGTTCCCTGCTCCCGATCCACTTGTGTTGTGAAACCCCTTCAGTGCTTGTGTTGTACTATTTCGCTGCTGGGGTGGGTTCTAAGGGCTTAGCTGGGAACTTCCCCTGCCCACGATCCACTTGCGTACCCCAGTGCGCTTATCTTGCATAAAGAAATGCGAGGGGGTGGGTTCCGGAGCCTTACTAGGAACTTACCCTGCTCCTGATCCACTTGTTGTGAGACCCCCCCTTCTGCATGCATGGAGGTGGATACTTGAGGCTTACTAGTACATGTTTCTGCTCAAGTTCCTCTCTCCTTTTCAGTTTTGTTATACCCCTAGAGCTCCCACCTGTATTGATGTTCTCTGGTGGATTCTGAGCGCCTGGGTCTTCTATAACTGTATTTTCCTAGAATATTAACTAATAGACAAAAAGACCCCCGGTATTTTAAAAAGGCCCTTCTTGGAGTTGAATTTTTATGTTTATTTTTTGAAGTGAGGCGTTTTAGCCTCCCCTAATGATATGATTGTGTTCCATCTTCTACCTGGCCCTCGCTATAGCTTTTCCTTACAGTTATTTGCAGGGTGGGAGGGATGGTTTTTTAGACCAGCAGCCGTCCTGCTGCTGTTCGTGGCTGACGGGGAGGAAGCATGAGAAGGGCCACCTTGCCCCTGCCAGATAAAGGCAAAATTCGGCCTGGGGGCAAGACGGCCCTTTCTTTGAACTTCAAAAGGCCCCCGCTCAGCATCCGCAGGATGTCACCTGCCCCTCTCACCTCACCCTCCTGTCTTGGAGACGCGCTGTCTGGGTTCCCATTGTTAAGGGACCCAGCAGCCCGACCCCACCATGTGCATGTTAAGTGGGGCAGCGCCAAAACGCACTGCCCCACTGGACTTAGCACAAACCCCCCACCTCCCAGCTTACGGCCCCGGGCCTCCCATCCGGGTGGGCCCGGGTTTATAAGCCTGGAAGTGTTTTTGTGCTGGGGAGTGGCATGCGGGTGACACGGATGGATGACAAGTGTGACAAGACAGGCAATACAGAATGACAGTTGCAGGAATGAGGAGACTGACGACCAGGATGTGAGGTGGAAAAAACTTTGGCCACAAGCTTTATTTTAGTACCAGCCATGGTGCAAAAGAAAAACCAGCCATAACATCACATAAGGATAACAATACTATATTTTGGGGACAGAGGGAACAGGTGAGCGGGGGGCCTTAATCCCAATTAGGGGCCCGGACGAGGCTGATCCCCGCCGCCAACATGAGGGGTTGCTGACTGGCGTCTCCCAGGTCCCCCCAAAATAAGAGATTATGAATTAAGTACAGCCTCTGGCTGCCAGGGTCCAGATAATATTCCTGGTGAAATGTCCATACCTTCAATGGACAGGTGAACCCTGTCATTGTAGAACATGGCCTGTTTGTGTACCGAGATCCCATGTTTAATAAATTTGAGGCCTGATAAAAGGCAGAAATTGGCCACGGCTTTGTTCAGTTTGCGCCTAGAAATCTACATGGCTTTGCTGCACCATGCCCCATGCCACTGTTGGCGAGGGATGATTTCTGACATCATCACTTCTGTTCGAAGTCTTAGCATGCGTGCCAGGGATCTGAGGGAGGTGCCGATTTAAGCCAGAAAAACGTCCTGCCCAGCTGAGGCAAGTCATTGCCCCCGAGATGGGTGGATGATGAGGAGATAATCGGGCGGGGGGGGGGAGGAAGATACTATTAGATCAAGTCTTTCCTGATGTATCTTTTGTAAGCCCCCGATTTCCAACCCCCAATCCCTTTTATGGCTTTCTCTTGCAACCTCCCCATCCAGGGTTAAGTGGCTGCTCCTATCCTGAAGGCGTGGGATCCAAACTCAGTAGGATTCCATCCTATAGCTATTATAGTCTTCCTGAGGACAGACCTCACCTGGAATCTACTGAGGGCAGACCCAATTTTGTGTGTGAATAATTGCCCCCCCCCGGCTGGGGCGCTTGTTCGTGAAGGCCCTGGTGATGCAGATGGGGCAATATTCTGTTTCCTCAATGCAGTACAGGTTCATGATCCTCCCTTTTCCTAATTGGTCAGTTTTGGACCTACACAGGTTCACAGCCCTACCTCTGATCCTGTGTTTTTGGAGGCTATCTCGCTGATCCTAAACGCCCCAGAGTAGTTGAGTGTGAAGGCAGCTCTAAATAGTGAGGTCTCGTAGGCATTGTTGCATACTGCAGGGATGGTCTTTTTAATTTAGCAAAATTGAGGGGGCGCCTGTTGTCTGGGTTGACCCCTTCCATTTTGGACCAACCGTTGAGAGCATATCTGGTTAATGCGCCGTGGGTGGGGTCGGGTGCCACCGCTAATCTAGTGTAATATGAAACTGCTGCCAGATGGGAGAGCTGTGACCGGCTGGCTGGGGGGGGCTGCCTTGGATGTGTCCATGGTGGCCCAAACCTCTTCTGGAACTGCTGTCCTCCTGGCTTCTGCCTGTGGGTTTAATGTCTTACAAGCGGAGAACTGAAAACGGGACAGAGCGTCAGCGGCCTTATTATCTTTGCCTGCAATGTGCCGCCCAATTATTACCATGTTATTTTCCCTCTCCAGCTCCTTTCTTTGTATCAGCCGTGAAGTTGCACTGCCGGCCGTGCTCTGGAATGCTGGAGTGGCTCGAGTCCCGAAGAGCCTGGCGGTGTGCTGGTGAAACTCAGCCCGGAGACCTGCAGCTGTCCTGCTGCTGTTCGTGGCTGACGGGGAGGAAGCATGAGAAGGGCCACCTTGCCCCCGCCAGATAAAGGCAAAATTCGGCCTGGGGGCAAGGCGGTCCTTTCTTTGAAATTCAAAAGGCCCCCGCTCAGCATCCGCAGGATGGGAAGGGGGGCCTTTGAAGTATGGAGGGCAAGGTGACAGGGGGCAGCGACTGCCGGTTGTCACCTGCCCCTCTCACCTCACCCTCCTGTCTTGGAGACGCGCTGTCTGGGTTCCCATTGTTAAGGGACCCAGCAGCCCGACCCCACCATGTGCATGCTAAGTGGGGCAGCGCCAAAAGGCACTGCCCCACTGGACTTAGCACAAACCCCCCACCTCCCAGCTTATGGCCCGGGCCTCCCATCTGGGTGGGCCCGGGTGTATTTGAGGCGCTACCTGCTTCCTGTTCCGTGCCCTTTCCGTTCGTGTGGTATTATGCAGTGTGTTAAGGCTTAGACGTTGCAATTAGCAGTGTCCGATTATGTTCATGCAGCACTGGTGTATGGGAGTGTGCAGGGCTGGTCGGCTTTGGATGCTGCAGTGCCGCGGAGGTGCAGGGGTGAGCCGGCCCTATTGCCTGTCACTCACCGCGTTAATGTCCGCTGTGCCTGCAGGATTCCTTTTGCTGGCCTATGCCGTCCTGTAGGTCCGCCCGTTTCCTGGGCTGCCTGCACACCTCAGGGCAACTTGTCTCGGGTCCTCTGGGCTGCGGCCCGAGCAGGAGAGTGCCCGGGGGCGTTGAATGCTTCTCGTGCGTTTTCACCTCTGGTCCTGCGCGACCCCTTCTCGTGCATTGTGCCGCGAGCAATGGGGCACTGGGTGAGCGCTGCTCACCGTAGCGGTTAGCTTCGTTGCGCTTTGTTGGTATGGGTGTGGGGAGAAGCGTGTCGCGGGCTCGTGGGCGGTCACTCTCTTCTTTACTGGGCGCGCCCTCTTCGTCTGGTCACTTGGCCGCCTGCCTGTGACTTGGAAGCCACGCACTGCTGGGCACTGGAATGGGGTGATCGGTGCCGGTGAGCTCACCATTCAGCAGCGTGGAGTCAAACAGCTCACGTGTGCCTGTTTGCTTTCATTTTCTCTGGTCTGGGTATGGCAGGCCGTGATCTTTGGCAGTTCATTTCTGGGGGATTTTCATGCCGATTTTCCCCAGAATATCTGCTGCCGAGGGGGTGGGGGGAGACATTCGCACATCGGTTGCTCGATTTTTGTCCGTGGGGGGGTCCAAAAGTGGGGGCTCAGTCCACTTTTTGGGCCGTAGTCCCGCAGCTCATACAGAGCGCATGATTATCTGTGCACCCCCTGGTGGCCAGTCCCTGCACACTTTTTAAGGTCGCCAGAAAGGCGGTTAGTAAATTCAAAACGAACAGTAATGGTATAACTTGTGATTCATGATCAGGATGCTTCATCAAATATAATGCATCAACAAGTAGTTTTTCAGACAACAAATATAGTTGATTTAATTGAAAACACATGTAGAAGTAATAAACACATCAATTTGTCCAATAATCCAGGCTGACGCGTTTCTAGGTGGACCCTCTTCTTCTAGAGCCTAATGGAGCTGTTGTTGAATCACATACATGAAAGGACAAGAAAATTGAATGAACACTATCATTGGTATGATCAGTAAGGTTAATGAATCAGTTAATCTTTTAAAGCCAGACAAGAAAAAGGAACATCCATAATTCAATATTTAAAGTAGTTGTAGTGGTTAAAACAAGACACATGCTAGCAGGACCCAGAGGACCAGTAAGGTATTAATCATTATGTGCAAACAGATGAAAAATCGAGTACATTAAAAATACACTGAAATCGACATAATAGCTGTGCTAGAGCTATGTAATATGAAATGGTATAAAAATGAAATGATAAAGGACAAGAAAGGTAGATATAACCCTGCTCACCATGGTGCATATAAAAGATAGCAAGATGTGAAGAGGAGCAAGATAAAGGTAGTCCTAGAGATGACGTGAGTCTTATGTCAAAGAACTGACTTCAGGGGAAAAAACGTAAGTAGATTGCAAGATGTTAATTTAAAGGGAATGGCACTCACCATTTGCAGTGAGTGTTACACGCGGTCCCCGAGACAGGTATGCCCATGATAGTTTGGTAAAGGTAACACTGAATCACAGGCAGTGAGTCAAAAAAAAGGGTGGACTACCTCCATAAACTAGTTAAAGAGGAAAAGTAGATCAGTATTAGACCTTAGGTGTTTGCCAGCAAAAGAACCTCATAAATTAGGAACATTTTGTGACGTACTTAACATATGGCCCAATTAGGCTCAATTCAATTTACCCTAAATATAGATACTGTGAATTAAGTATCATGCCTGAAAACTCCTATCGTAATCAGTGGGTATACAATGTATTCAAAGAAGCGGGCATCTCATCAAGAGGACGATGTCATCAAGGTGCAGTGCAGCGCCACGGTGTGTGCAACAAACGTTGTCAGTGCTGAAGCAGTAATAAAATAAAAAAAGGTAGCTCAAATAGTGGAAAGAGACTACATATAGTATCAATGAGCATTCAATGGCTTATATCAGAGTGCCAAAGCAATGGTCGGCAAGAAACAAATGTGAAGGTAAACTGTACCTAAGTCAGCAGGAAAACTCAATCCAAATGGATGCGGGATGCAGAATACGGGGACAGAGAATCCACGTGGAACTGCGTGGTGTGCCGCTGGTCTGTGTTCAAGGCGGGCTAACTGAAAAAATATATGAGGTGATGTATTGAACACGGCTGTCAATATGGTAGAATGTTCTCAATCGAACCGTAGGTAAAAGATATGAATCACCCCCTTCAAGCCTCTCCATGAGTAGAAAAGCTGTGAGCAGTGGTACGTGGTGATACTGCTCCTGTGAATTATGGTAGATAAGCTCTCCGTCCTGCTACTTCTGGCAGGGGGGCGAGTCAAATGGGATCTCGTTCCTTTACTGATCCCTGATAAGGATTAGTCCAGTCCAGCTGCGACTATGCTTCTCCTTATGATTGGTAAGTCTTTCTTGAGCTCTTGTGATGCTGTTCATTCTGTTTAATGTCTTTATATGTTTCTCCTATTTATGCCCGCAATAATGTCTCTCTTCTGTTTTCTTCCCTTAGATGGAAATGAGGCCTCAATGCAACTGTATGACGCTAGATGCGGCCCGATGGAAGATGGATGCTACCGCACTGTTCAATAGCAGGTAAGTGATGGTTTAAGGAAAGCACGAAGTATGGCTAAGAGCAACCTTAAACTGACTGTTTTTCGATGTCTAACCTTGTCTTCTGTTTTTCCTTGCAGGCGTTGCTTTCGACGATGGAGCGTGTCGTGCTGCGGTGTCAAGACGAAGATTTCGCCGTTCCGGAAAGTATAAAGATGATTACTTGGTTTGCCAAAGAGATGTACAGGTAAGAACAGCTTCCCCCAGTTGGTAAGTATATTGGCAGGAAGCAGAATGTCCAGGAAGCAGGATCTTCAAAGGTAAGTCTGATCTCAGGCGACAGTGAGCGTTAAGCTGCTTGCAAGTGCAGAATAACGCGAAGCGTCTGTCTTGAGGATTGGGGCAGCTTATATAGCTGAGATCGTGGGCACGCCCATTCGGGCCGGCTTACCAGCCACACCCTGCGACTCCTAGAGAGTGAGCACGTGCGAAGGCAATCCATTAGCAGCCATATCCAAGAATACACTTGGGGCTACTTAATGGATGGAATGTTCAAGGTTAATGCATCCTGCTTAATGGATGGAATGTTCAAGGTTAATGCATCTGAAGTGCTATGTCCATAATAAAAGCATTTTGGTGTTAAATGGATGTTCATGTTTACTTTTGTTCATGAGCCTGGTGCCAAAGGCGCCAGGACAGTGCCCACCCAGGTCTCCTGTGCATGCGACCCCTGCATGCCTGTGCCCCTGACTTCATGACCATGACAGCACTCTCCCTCAAGGCCCCTCTCAAGGGTGGTTGTCCTCCCGGTCCTGGTTTGGTGGGATTATTGTAATGGAACTGTCTGATTAAACGCAGAGCATGGCCGTGTTCACTGGGTTTCCGAGGTCGGTATTGAGGTCCGTAACCTTTCCAGTCAATTAGGTAATACAATTTTGATCAAACCACCTTGGAGTCCAGGATGGATTTGACTTCATATTCTGGTTCGCCATCTATTACTTCGGGCTGTGGCGGAGAACTAAGCCGTGTATTGGACTTCATTGGTTTGAGGAGAGAGACATGAAATACGGGGTGAATTTTCATGTGATATGGTAACTCCAATTTCATGGCGACAAGATTGATTATGGACTTTATAGTATAGGGGCCTAGGTATCTTGGATGGAAAGCTCTTAGCCCCTTCAGGGGAATATATTTGGATGCTAACCACACCTTTTCTCCAATCTGGTAGGCGGGAGCTTCCTTCCGATGTCGATCATAAAACAATTTTTGTCTTTCCTTAGCCTTGGTCAGATGCTCTGTCGCCTCCTGAAGAACCTGAGTGATGGTTTTATGCAAGTTTTTTATGGCTTGCATTTCCAGGGTATCGAGTGGATCAAATACTAATGTCCTCGGATGTCTTCCGTGAACAGTGTAGAATGGAGTTTGCCCTGTGCTTGTGTGAACTGAGTTGTTGTATGCATACTCAGCTATCCAGAGTATATTTTTCCAAGAATCCTCGGACTGTTGCAACATACACCTGAGATAGTTCTCTAAAGTTTGGTTGGTTCGTTCAGTTTGCCCATCAGTTTGAGGGTGATGGCTTGTGGACAACCGGAGATCGATTTTGGCAATCGTACAACACTTTCTCCAAAAGGCAGAAAAAAATTGCGTTCCGTGATCAGATATTAATATAAAAGGAAATCCATGCAATCGAACAATTTGCTCTAGGAACACAGAAGCGAGAGTTGACGCAGTTGGGAGTCCCTTCAGAGGGATGAAATGGGCCATTTTGGAGAATAAATCCACAATGACTAATATGGTGTTGTATCCATTGCAGGGTGGAAGATCCGTGATGAAGTCCATCGACAGGGTATGCCAAGGTGCTGGCGGTACTGTTAGGGGATGTAGTAAACCAGCGGGGTTCTGTTTCCGAGACTTGTGTTGGGCACAGACACCGCAGGTTTCAATAAATTGGGCAATGTCTTTTCACCAGGTTGGCCACCAGAGTTTTGTTTTACCATAGCCTAGGTTTTGGTTATTCCTCGGTGTCCTTCCACTAATGAATCGTGGTAATTTGTGATGATTTGCTTTTGCAGTTCTTGCTCTTGGACATATAATCGTCCTTGGAAATATGGTAGATTGTCTTCAATGGTGTATTGGTCACCTTTTAACAGCCATTCCTGTTGTGTTGATTGATCCATCGGGAATTGCAAACTGGTTCTTTGGTTATCCACACACGTGGTGGCAGCTATTCTGGTTTGAATCCTTTCTTCAGGAATTATGGCCACGGGGTCGGATGCTGTAAAAGCCTCTTTTTCTTCACTCATGCGTGATAGAGCGTCTGCTTTCCCATTGCGTATTCCAGGGCTATAAGTGATAAAAAAATCGTATTCCATGAAAAAGAGAGCCCAACAAAGTTGACGCGAGGATTGTGCTTTAGCGGTTTTTGAATATTGCAAGTTACGGTGGTACGTGATGACAGTGACCGTATGTCTCACCCCAAGAAGGTAATGTCTGCAGGCCTTGAATGCTGCTTTAATTGCCAGTAATTCCTTATCTGTGATTGCGAGGTTCAACTCGGGGGCTGAAAATTTGCGGGACCAGAATGCGACGGGGTGTAGTTCTCCTGTTTCAGGGTCTCGTTGTGACAATACTGCTCCCATGGATATTTTTGAAGCATTGGTCTCAATTATGTAAGGTAGGTCTGATCGTGGGTGTCGAAGGACTGGTACTGTAGTGAATGCTAGTTTCAACGTCTGGAAGGCTTCTTCAGCTTCTGTTGACCAATGGAACTTTTGATTTTTCTTTAACAGGGAGGTAATTGGATGTACAATTTGTGAGAACCCAGGTATAAACCGACGGTAAAAGTTGGCGAATCCGAGCACGCTTTGCACTCCTTTCGTGGATGTTGGTGAGGGCCATTGGAGGATTGCATCCACCTTTCGTGTATCCATATATACGCCTTGTGGTGTGAGCACAAAACTGAGAAACTCAACCTCGGTTACATGGAAAAAACATTTTCCCAACTTGGCATACAATTGGTGTTGTCGAAGCTTCTCTAAGACTGCCCGGACATGGCCTACATGTTCTTCCATGGAATGTGAGTAGATAAGAATGTCATCAATGTAAACAAGAGAGCAAACGTCCAGTAGTTCACAGAGTATATCATTCATAAAGCATTGGAATGCAGCTGGGGCATTGCATAGCCTGTACTTCGTGCGGAAGGCTGTTTTCCACTCGTTTCCCTCTTTTACTCTTACAAGATGGCATTCTCCTCCTAAATCCAGTTTTGTGTAGATTTGAGCATGTTTCACTTGGTCCAGGATCTCTGGTATAAGTGGTAAAGTATATCGATTTTTCACTGTGATCTGATTGATGGCTCTACAGTCGATGCAAGTTCTTAAGTCCCCCTCCTTTTTAGGCACGAAGAATAAGGGCGAGGAGGCAGGTGACTTGGACTTGCAAAGGAAACCGTTCACCAGGTACTGATCCAGGTAAGTTCTAAGATGCTGATTTTCTTGTTCTATCAGAAAACAAATTTGGCTGCAAGGGATCTGGGCTCTGGGTACAAGATCTATTTGACAATCATAGGGTCTGTGCGGGGGCAGAACGTTGGTTTGCTCTTTTTTGAAGACATCCTGGTAATCTTGGTATTCAATCGGTAAGGAGCTGATGAGGCCCAACACGATTCCTTTCTTCGGTTTCAGATTGGTGTCATCTTTTTTGTAACATGTGTCGGCACAATCATGAGGAAATGTCAGAACTCGTTTTCACCAGTCGATTCTAGTATTCTGGGACTCCAGCCAGGGCATTCCCAATATCATCAGGAACTGAGGAGCACAGATGAGATCGAAAGTGATCTCCTCTTGATGCCTGTCCTGACACAGAAGGTTGACTTTCTCTGTGTATTGTGTCAACGGGCCAGATGATAGCTGAGAACTATCCACAGCAGTGACGTTTTCCGATTTCTGCTTCTGTCGGAGAGGAAGGCCTATTCGGAGAGCCAAATCCTAGTCAATGTAGTTACCCACTGCTCCAGAATCAATATATGCCTCCAAGGCATGTATTTTTGATGGTTGCTTGTGATTCACCAAAAGCACTGGACTAGATGTGAGGTCTGTACGGATTCCTTTTTCATGCTCGACAAGCGACCCCTACACTTGCCAGGCATTGGCATTTCCTGAGTTCTGTTCTTCTTCTTCGTCAGTTTTGTCTGTTGTCCCAACTGTTTTCTTGGGTGGTTTTACCGGGCAGTCACGGAGGAAGTGACCTGCTTGTTCACAATATAAGCAAAGCTGTTGTTGTCTTCTTTTTTCCCTTTCTGCTTTGGTAAGGGGACTTCGTAATCCACCAATTTGCATTGGCTCAGACTGTTCATGTGGTTTAGTCTGATTCTCACGAGGTCGTACGTAAACTGACCATCCCTCTGATCTAGCTCAATCCATTTTCCAATTCTGCTACCTATAATCGAGTTGCACCGTCAGGTCTATGTAGTCCACACACCACTCAGGGGATTCACCACTTGCACCAAGACATCCTTAAGTTCTCCACGTAACCCTCGGTAAAAGAGTGTAGTCCTCTTCTCTTCTGGCCAGTTGGTCTGGGCTATGAGACGATTGAAGGTTGCAATATAGGTTAATAGATCTTGACTCCTTTGTCTGAGTGACAACAACTCGTTGTCCAGAGTTTGTCCTTGAGTATGACGGGCAAGCAATTTCTCCATCTCATGTTGGAAATTCCCAAAGTTCCGGAGTAAAGAGTCATCTTGATTTACCAAAGGTATAGACCAGTCCGCAGCACTACCTCCTAAATACGAGAGTACAAACGCCACTTTGGCTTGGTCATCAGGAAAGGCTCCTGCTCTGCACAAGAAATGAAGGCGGCATTGGTTCATAAATACAGCAAACTTGTTTGGGTCGCTGGTGAAGCGTTCAGGAGGGGCTAGAGGCACTGCTCCTGGAAGAACCACCTGAACCGGTGTTGTATGTTGTGGAGTGGAAGAATGTGTCACTCCAGGCAGTCGAACCTATCCTGCTTGTGCTTGTAGCATTTGTCTTGCCAATTCATCAATTCTTTCTCGAGTTACAATAAGATCCCTCCGTAATGCATTGGTTTCCTGTCTTGAAGCATGTACTTCAGCCCGTAATTCCCCTAGTAAGAAGGCTAACTGATCTGTTTCTGAAGTTTCCATAACGCCCATGCAGAGAGAATTAATTAGATGCTTTGCGTTCTGTTACGCTCACCTGGTCTCTGCAGAGGTGTTGGGGCTCGGTTGCAGCCCTCACTGAACTTGAATCACCCCTCAGGCCTCTCCCTCAGTAGAAAAGTTGTGAGCAGTGGTACGTGGTGATACTGCTCCTGTGAATTATGGAAGATAAGCTCTCCGTCCTGCTACTTCTGGCAGGGGCGCGTCAAATGGGATCTAGTTCCTTCACTGATCCCTGATAAGGATTAGCCCAGTCCAGCTGCGACTATGCTTCTCCTTATGATTGGTCTTTCTTGAGCTCTTGTGATGCTGTTCGTTCTGTTTAATGTCTTTATATGTTACTCCTATTTATGCCCGCAGTAATGTCTCTCTTCTGTTTTCTTCCCTTAGATGGAAATGCGGCCTCAATGCAGCTGTGAGACGCGAGACGCGGCCAGATGGAAGATGGATGCTAACGCAATGTTCGACAGCAGGTAAGTGATGGTTTAAGGAAAGCTCGAAGTATGGCAAAGCGCAACCTTAAACTGACTGTTTTTCAATGTCTAACCTTGTCTTCTGTTTTTCCTTGCAGGCGCTGCTGTCGACGATGGAGCGTGTTGTGCTGCGGTGCCAAGATGAAGATTTCGGCGTTCCGGAAAGTGTAAAGATAAACACTTGGTTCGCCGAAGAGATGTACAGATAAGAATAGCTTCCCCCAGTTGGTAAGTATGCTGGCAGGAAGCAGGATGTCCAGGAAATAGGATCTTCAAAGGTAAGTCTGACCTCAGGTGACAGTGAGCGTTACGCTGCTTGCAAGTGCAGAATAACGCGAAGCATCTGTCTTGAGGATCGGGGCAGCTTATATAGCTGAGATCATGGGCACGCCCCTTAGGGCCGGCTTACTAGCCACACCCTGCCACTCCTAGAGAGTGAGCACGTGCGAAGGCAATCCATTTGCAGAAACACCCAAGAATACACTTGGGGTTGCTTAATGGATGGAATGTTCAAGGTTAATGCATCCTGCTTAATGGATGGAATGTTCAAGGTTAACGCATCTGAAGTGCTATGTCCATAATAAAAGCTTTTTGGTGTTAAATGGATGTTCTTGTTTACTTTTGTTCATGAGCCTGGTGCCAAAGGTGCCTGGACAGTGACCACCCAGGTCTCCTGTGCATGCAATCCCTGCATGCCTGTGCCCCTGACTTCATGACCATGACAGCCTGCCTCGGTGCAGTCTACTCTGCGCTCAGGGACAAGGAGAATCCTTATCCTAGGGGGCCGAACGCAGTTCAGGAAACGGGCATCCTCTTGTAATCAACTCATATACGAAGTCTAGGGAAACGTTCTCACGACGTAAAGGAAGGACTGAAAAGAGAAGGTCAACTTTAGTGGCGGCCATCTTAGAGTGTTTTTTTTATGGATCAACAATATAGGAGCCCAGTAGTAAGGGGAGTAGGTGGGACAGTAGGGTAGTATAATTCCCACCCCTTTGTGGTTGTTTTATGACCTCCACAACTTATTTTAACTGAGCAATGTTGTGTTGATGTTCATGAAGTGTTTAGCGACCAGTGATCTCAAGTTCTTGCACCTGATAGTCGATTTATGTTCAGAGAGTCGCTCCTTTACAGGCCTACTGGTTTGATCTATGTATTTTTTTCCACACAGGCATTCCAAGGAGTATATAACACCTGAGGAGAGGCAAGGTGCAAAATCCCTGATCTTTATTTGTTTACCAGCCTGGGGATGCGATATTGTGTCACCCTTGATCACATTGTTGCAATTTATACAGTTCAGGCAGGGAACATTTCCTTTTTTCTGAGTTTTTAACAATGTTTGTCTGTCTTTGGCTGGTCTTTCTACTTTGACCAATCTATCTCTTAGATTGCGTCCTCTTTTAAATGCCATAATTGTTTGCATCCATTGGTTTGTAATAGATGGTTGTCTTAATGTTTCCTTCATCAATTTCGAGTTTCACATCGAGAAATTGCAGCAAGGGTTCTCCAATTTCCATTGTGAATTTCATTTTAGAGTGTACTGAGTTCAAATATTTTAGAAATAGGTCTAATTCTTCTCTAGTTCTGCATCATATTCCAAAAATATAAAACGCTTCCACATAATGATTTTGCATGACCAAAATGGGTGGTTCAAGACATGCACTTTCTAGATGTGAAACTCGAAATTGATGAAAGAAACATTAAGACAACCGTCTATCACAAACCAACGGATGCGAACAACTTGTTACACTTCACTAGCTTTCACCCCAAACCTATGCTTAAGAGTATTCCCTACAGCCAAATGCTAAGATTAAAAAACAATTATCTCAGATCCAGCAGGCCTTGACTTAGAATGTTCACAACTAATTGACCGATTTGAATCAAGAGGATATCCAGTAACATACTGTAGCAGGCCAGGAGGAGAACTGACAATATATCTAAAGAACAACTCTCGATGCCGAAAGTTAAGGATACAACCACTCCTCTCCTATATATCTCTAAGTTCTCTCGTCAGAGCTTTCAGATCAATAAATCAAACCAAAAAAAATGGAGCATACTCCACAATGACCCAAATCTACAGAGACCTTTTCCGAAAGCGCCGATGATGGCATTTGAAAGAGGACGCAATCTAAGAGATAGATTGGTCTAAGCAGAAAGACCAGTCAAAGACAGACAAACATTGTTAAAAACTCAGAAAAAGGGAACTTTTCCCTGCCTGAACTGTATAAATTGCAACAATGTGATCAAGGGTGACACAATATCGCATCCCCAGACTGGAAAACAAATAAAGATCAGGGATTTTGCAACTTGCCTCTCCTCAGGCGTTATATACTCCTTGAAATACCCATGTGGCAAAATATACATAGGTCAAACCAGTAGGCCTGTAAAGGAGCGACCCTCTGAACATAAATCGACTATCAGGTGCAAGAACTTGAGATCACTGATCGCTAGACACTTCATGGAACATCAACACAACATTGCTCAGTTAAAATTTGAAGATGTGGAGGTCGTAAAACAAACACAAAGGGGTGGGAATTACACTGCCCTACTGTCCCAAAGAGAAAAATATTGGATTCATTTGTTAGATACAATACACCCAATGGGCCTCAATGAGGAATTTTCATTGAATTGTTTCAGCTGAAATCTCTACCCAATGGGTCTCAATGAGGAATTCTCGTTAAATGGCTCTATCTAATACCCTTACATAACTATGTGACCTGTTTAAAACATGACATGTATGTTTAATAGCATTTTTCTTCTCAATACTGTAAATAAGTTGTCACTGTATGTATGCACCAACCGTATATTTTGAACACGTCATTTTGTGTAACAATGTTGTTCTCTCAGTATGGACCGTTAGGCCATTGATCAGACATACTATTCTTCTAAAAATCATCATTTTTAACCAACTGCTTGGGTTTTGATTTTTTGGGTTTTCCTTGTCCCTGAGCGTAGAGTAGACTGCCCCGAGGCAGTCTTTCCATAAGTACGTGAGGTTCATATCTTTTACCTACCGTTCGATTGAGAACATTCTGCCCATATTGACAGGCGTGTTCAATACATCCCCTCATATATTTTTTCAGTTAGCTCGCCTTGAACACAGACCAGCGGCACTCCGCGCAGTTCCACACGGATTCTCTGTCCCCGTATTCTGCATCCCGCATCCATGTGGATTGGGTTTTCATGCTGACTTAGGTACAGTTTACCTTCACATTTGTTTCTTGCGACCATTGCACTGCCGTTGAATGCTCATTGATACTATATGTGGTCTCTTTCCACTATGTATTTCAGCTACCTTTTTTTATTTTATTACTACTTCAGCAGTGCCAACGTTTGTTGCACACACTGCGGCGCTGCACTGAACCTTGATGACATCGTCCTCTTAATGAGATGGCCGCTTCTTTGAATACACTGTATACCCACTGATTACGATAGGAGTCTTCAGGCATGATACTTAATTCGCAGTATCTATATTTAGGGTAAATTGAATTGAGCTTAATTGGGCCATATGTTAAGTACGCCACAAAATGTTCCTCATTTATGCGGTTCTTTTGCCGGCAAACACCAAAGGTCTAATACTGATCTACTTTTCCTCTTTAACTAGTTTATGGAGGTAGTCCACCATTTTTTTTGACTCACTGCCTGTGATTCAGTGTTACCTTTACCAAACTATGACGGACATACCTGTCTCGGGGACCGCATGTAACACTCACTGCAAATGGTGAGTGCCATTCCCTTTAAGTTAACATCTTGCAATCTACTTACATTTTTTCCCCTGAAGTCAGTTCTTTGACATAAGACTCACGTCATCTCTAGGACTACCTTTATCTTGCTCCTCTTCACATCTTGCTATCTTTTATATGCACCATGGTGAGCAGGGTTATATCTACCTTTCTTGTCCTTTATCATTTCATTTTATACCACCTCATATTATATAGATCTAGCACAGCTATGATGTCGTTTTTCAGTGTATTCTTATAATGTATTCCATTTTTCATCTGTTTGCACATAATGATTAATACCTTACTGGTCCTCTGGGTCCTGCTAGCATGTGTCTTGTTTTAACCACCACAACCACTTTAAATATTGAATTATGCATTTTCCTTTTTCTTGTCTGGCTTTAAAAGATTAACTGATTCATTAACTTTAATGATCATACTAATGACAGTGTTCATTCAATGTTCTTGTCCTTTCATGTATGTGATTCAACAACAGTTCAATTAGCCTCTAGAAGAAGAGGGTCCACCTAGAAACGCGTCAGCCTTGAATATTGGACAAATTGATGTGTTTTGTACTTCTACATGTGTTTTGGATTAAATCAACTATATTTGTTGTCTGAAAAACTACTTGTTGATGCATTATATTTGATGAAGCATCCTGATCATGAATCACAAGTTATACCATTACTGTTTGTTTTGAATTTCCTAACTGCCTTTCTGGCGATCTTAAAAAGTGTGCAGGGGACCGGTGGCCCCCTTCGAGAAGAGCCAGGGGCCAGGCCGAGGGAAGTGGTGATGGCCCTGTAGCGGTATGATCAGAAGGAAAGGATATTACAAGCGGCAAGGAAAACATCACTGATGAAAGTGAATGGCGTTGCCATCGAGCTGTTCCAAGACTTGGCCAAGGCTATGCTTGTTAAGAGGAGGCGTATGGGGCAGGTGACAAAGGCCCTGATGGAATCAGAGACAAGATACAGGTGGACATTCCCCTTCGGGTTGGTCTTCAAGTGGGAAGGGCGTCAAAATCGCATTTCCACTCAGGAGTAAGGTCTGAAGATCTTGAAAATTGAAGGGGAGGTGGAAGCAGGAAGAGGGCAAAGCAGTGGCTCTGAGTACGGGGGCTGGCGGGAGAGGCCATAGGAGTGGAGGAAGGTTGGGGACTCTAAATCAAGACACAAGCACTTTCGAGGTCCAGGGGGGCCCGATCCAAGTCTCCGCCCTAAATCAAATCTGCATCTTGAAAGGCCCTGCCAGCCTGCTGGCATAGAACCTAGGCAATGATGTGACGCAGAAGCACCATCGGCCTGAGGGCCTGCCGGGGAGGTGGGGGTAGGGTGTGGTGTTGATTCTTGGAACTGGGGGAGGGCAAGTGGAGAGCCCTCCCTGCACAGTTAAACTCTGGGATTGGAATGAGATCCGGCAGCCCGAGGGGGGGATGCCAAGGGGAGGAGTTGCCGAGACTATCCAGATGGGGCAAAAGGAGAGGGGGGAGGGTCAGAAGGGGGGAATTGCAGCAACATGCTAACTACAAGGGAAATGAGGGGTATGTGTAATCCCAAAGGGGTCTGCATTCTCTCACTCAATATAAGAGGGCTAAACACACTTGCCAAAAGACGGAAGCTGGAGAATCTCCTTCGGCAGGAGAAAACCCAAAAGTGGTGACACTCCACGAAACCCACAGCCGCTCCCAGGACAGACACAGATTTACACTCAGAGGGCATCCGCAGGTCCTACAAGCCAATGACAACAGTAAGTGCAGAGAGGTCCTGATAGCACTTAGACACTTACCGAACGCCCAAATCATGGGCATCAAAGAGGACAAAGAGGGTAGGTTCCTATTTGTACAGCTGCAACGGGGAGGCAAACCCTTACAATAGCCACGGTTTATGCACCGAACGCAGGACAAAATGGACATCTGAGAGGAGTAATGGCGAAACTAGACCAATTCACAAGTGGCCCTCTGATCCTCACAAGGGGTTTTAACCTGGCGTGGCGTATGTGTATAGACAGAAGCAGGGATCGGTCTCCATCACGGGGCACCCCATCCAATAAGATATAGGCTAGCATGGACAAACTTACCATTGTGAACACATGGCATGAATTAAAAGGGCACTCCAGGGGGTTCACATACTACTCACATGTCCATAGATCTTTCTCCAGGATTGATTACATCTGGGTACAGTGTCTCTACTCGGGCAGGTTCAGACCATAGAGGTGGGGCCGATTGCGCTCTCCGACCATGCCCCTCTGCAAATAGAAATAGATTGGGTAAGAGGGGAGTCGGGGCTACGGCAATGGCAGTTTCCCCACCACCTCCAAAAGGACACATTAATATGCAATGAGCTAAGCAAAGTGATCTGCAACTTTTTCACAGAAAACAAGTCAGCGGGGGTGCAGTCCCAATAGCAAAACAGGCAGTGCGGGCCAAGCAGAACAGGGCCCTCTAAATGGACCAGAAAAGCACCTGAAAAGGGTAATGGAGAGAATGGAAACGTAAGAAGGGGCACAGATTAGGAAGGAATACAGGTTTATCAAGGGGCAGCTCAGCATATTACTCACAAAGCAAGTAGAAAAATCCCTTTTATACCTGAAGCAGAAATATTATATCCTGGCTAATAAGACTGGCCGGCTCTTAGCCAGGCAGGTTAGGAAAGGGGAAGCAGCAGGCGTGATTCGATGCATCCAAAAGGCGGGCAGGCGGCAGGAAGTCTCTCACGCAGAGGAGATTATGCAGGCATTCACTCAGTTGTACTGCACCCTGCATACTTCCGAACAACCAGATAGTGAACTTCAAAAGGCCTTCTTAAAATCCTGTCAACTGACACGAGAAGCCCTGGAAAGGGTGATCACTGAGGATGAGGTTCTAGCAGCGATCAAATCGCTACCCCCAAACAAAGGCCCGGCTTCGGATGGGTACCCTGCCATGTTCTATAAGGCCTTGCAAACCACACTGACCCGATGGCTGATCTAGCTATTCAATTCCTTTCTTGACGCCCGTTCCATCTCCCAATCTATGAAGGAAGCCAAAGTGGTCCTTTTCCCTAAACCCTATAAGAACCCCGCCCTTTGTAGCTCCTACCGCCCTATTGCACTAATAAATTTGGATGCCAAAATCTTTGCCAAAATATTAACGACGAGATTAGATAAAGTAATCCCGGACCTGGTTCATCCGGACAATGCAGGGTTTGTCAAGGGGAGGCAAACGTTCGATAACATCAGGCGAATTTACCATCTTATTGAGAAGTCTAACTGACCGGGTTGAATGGTCATTTCTGTTCGCTACAATGGAGACGATAGGATTTGGTCTGGTTTTTCTCCGCCTAGTCAAAGCCAACTACAGATCACCGCAGATCAGGTTAGCCATTAATGGGTGTCTGTCCCAGGTGATAGAGATAACCAGGGGAACCAAGCAGGGATGTCCTATGTCCCCAGTCCCGTATGCAATATTTTTGGAACCGTTCCTGGCTAGAATAAGACAAGAGATGGGAATTAAAGGTGTCGCCTTCGGGGGGGAGACCACAAGATAATGGTGTTTGCCGACGACCTGTTGGTGGTACTCACCGAATGGGATACCTCTCGCAGAGAATTCACGGTGCTCCTGACGGAATTTGGCAGGGTGGCGGGCCTGAAGATTAATACCCAAACATCAGAAATAATTAAATTACTAGGTGACGAGTCCCCAAACCCATTAGAGACAGGGCAATTTATCCGGGCAAAGGGATCCCTCAGATATTTGGGGGTGGCACTGACTCTTTCTGTAGAGGGCCTATACCAAGCCAATTACCCCCACCTACTGGGAACAATCAAGACTTGGCTAGCTGAAAGTAGGCTCCTTAGCTTATCATGGGCGGTCGCATCAGTGTTATCAAAATGGTGATCCTCCCCAGAGAGTTCTACTACATCCGGGCACTCCCTGTGGCAGTCCCAACCAGCTTCTTTCGCGCATTGAACAAACTACTGCGAATCTATGTTTGGCAAGGGAAAAGGCCGAGGGCGGCATGGGAGGTCATGACCGCCCCCTCGGGTCCGGGGGGGATGGGAGTCCACAACTTTAAGATGTATTACCGCGCAGCACAGCTGAGGGTAATCGAGAGTGGTTTATAAGGGAATCCTGACTGCATCTGGCGTCGGATGGACATGGCCGTGTTGGGCGGGCTACTGGATGAGGTCCTGTGGCGTCGTAGAGCCGATAGTCCCCCCAACATGTATAAAAGCAGTATAACGGCCTTGGACTGGGCAACGTGGGACCACATGGTTAAGGAGGGGAAGATCACATCCTACCCATCACCGTTCACGGCGTTTATCCGGAACCCCTAGTTTACCCCTGGGCTTGAAAAAAGGGCTTTCACTAGGTGGGAAGAGGAGGGAGCTATCCGTGCAAGGGACATGATGGATGGGCAGGAGGTGAAATCCTTCCAAGAATGTAAGGAAGCAATGGGGCTGAGGGAGGAGGACAGGTTCCAGTATACCCGGGTGAGGCACTGGTTCTCTTCTCACGACATGAGAAAAGCGGCCGCCAGGGACTTTACCCCGCTAGAAAGGTATTTGCAAAAAAATTCCGGGGACAGGCAAATGGTCAGTAAACTATATAGGATATTTACCATGCCAGCGACTCAGCCCCAGTGGCCCTACATGAAGCAATGGGCCGACACACTATCGCTCCCGTTATCCGAAGAACAATGGTGGAAAGTGTGGCAGCGAATCCCTAAGCTAATGAGAGGTATGCAAATCAGAGAAATGTGGACTAGAGTCTTGGTGCAGTAGCACTTAACCCCCGAGAAGCAACACAACATTTTTCCCATGGCCGCTCAGAATTGTTGGCGGGGTGCAATGAGGTGGGTACCTGGATACACATATGGTGGCTTTTCCCCGTCATAAAACCATCCTGCGATTTGGCCGATATGGCAATGAAGGGAATCTTTGGCCCCCAGGTAAAGAGGGACTATGGAGAGGCCATGTTAGGCCTGAGGGATGTGCTCAACTCTCTGCTGACTAAGCCACAGAAGAAGGCTTACATGGTACTCAGTGTGGCAGCTCTTTCTCTAATTGAACAAAAGTGGAAGCAACCCTCCATTCCCAGTGAACAAGACTGGATAGCTAAAATCTGGCACTATACTTCACTGGGGTGGTACCAATTGTAGCCAAAGAGATTACGCAAAATTGAAAACTGAATGGGACTTGACTTTAGACTTCCTACACAAAGACTATCAGGAACAATTGTGCCCTCAGAAATTGAGACTGTTGGACATTTCATAAGTAGCAATACGATATACCCTGGACATTCCCCTCAGGAAACACTCTTTGTAGCGATCCACGTTTGGGGAGGGTGGATCCGGGAAGGGGGAGGTGGGAGGTCAGTTTGGAAAGGGGTTTGTTACTGTTACTGATCAAACCTGAAATGCCAATAAAAACAAATAAAAAATGTTTAAAAACAAAAGAACCGTTGGAAAGATTGGTACGTGTGACCACCTAAAGCCCCTTAAGCAACATCATCAAAAATACCATCAATAAAAACTGGCACATTATAAAGAACAAAGGAAAACTCTCCAAGAAACCGTTTTTTGCCTTCAAGAAGAATCCTAATCTCCGAGAATGTCTAGTCCATACTTATTTGCATTGAAACACTATGGGATTTGTCCCCAGGTCAGGGATACTACAAATGTGGCCACTATGTGGCCTGCAAATTTACAGAAACCAGAGTAATCTTGGGACATGGTAACATCCGGTGGGTCCTAAAAATGCATACCAATTGCAATAGTAAAATGGTGATCTACATCATAGAGTGCCCATGTGGCCTACTATATGTAGGAAAAACGATACGAGCAGTAAAACAACGTATCTCGGAACACCGGTCCTGCATCCGTAACAAGGTTCCGGAAAAACCTCTGGTGGAACATTACATTCAGAAGAATCATTCAGACAAAGACCTCAAGTGGTATGTCCTATAGATGCTGAACCCACAAACAATAGGGGGCGATGCTAATAAACATTTGACACAACTATAACAAGGGTGGATACACCGACTGGACACTGCCAAAAATGGCCTTAACATCTTGGTGGAGTGGAACCACCTTTTATTGGCACAATATTACCACGACCACTACACAATTTGAGCATGCAGCCCTTTATGCAGAATGTATCCGCAATGTTTTTTCTGCCTATGTTTCTTTTCAGTTTTTTCAATTGCTTCTGTATATCTGAACAGACCTTTTAATCCATACAGAGTCACACCAATGGCAGCAACATGCCCTCTCTCTCTAAGAAAATGTCAGCCATATCTGTAAAAAGGTATAATTCTGTCCCATCACTTGGTCATAACAGTTGGATTACACCAACATCATGAAATTGTGGACATCACAACACCTGTAGATAGGGCCATCCCAGGCATGACACAGAGGGAGGCCCCCACTTCTTTTACACTTTAGGTACGTCCTATAGTTATATTTTGTATTCAGTGACACATATTTTTATTCAGTGACACATGCAACGTTTTCCAGATAAATATGACAATCTCGATCGACCCAGTCCTATTTTCTACCATTCAGTTCTATTACATACTTTGAGTACCCACATGACTACATTTCCACTTAGCTGTATGTTCCATAACTTTGTCCATTCAAAGATGGCTGACTGTTTTTTTCAAATATGGCCTTGCTCCATTGCGATGGTCAACACATCAACAGTGGAGCACACACGGCCCCCTGCACTGCCCTGACGAATGAGGGTACACATGCACTGTTCGAGTGCTCACCAGATTCGATACTGCCTAGGTAAGATGCATCCCTTTTCAACCATGGGTGAAAAGCAACATGGTGTCATGATGCCTACCCCTGGAGCACCAGGCCAGGCCCAGCACCCCCGGGAGCAGGCATCATGCCCCCGGGTAAAAGCCCAGCGGCCCCGTTGGACATCAGTCCTGGCGCCATAGGCGCCAGGCTCATAAAGGAAAGTGTTTGGTGCACTTACCTGATGCAGACCATGCTGCATACTCACCTGATGCAGACCATGCTGCATGAAGACCCAAGCCAAATGAGGCTTAGGAGGGACTATTTTACTGAAGGGACTATTTTGTTACTTGGGTGGGGCTGTGGAAGAATACTTACCTAGGACTTCTTCCAATGCTATTTAAGCCACGCCCGGACAGCCACACGTGCTTCGCGTTGTTCTGCATCCCAGCAGCTGAACCCTCACCGTGTCTGCTCCTGCACCTGGACTCCAGCCACGTCCGCCTCGAACCTGGAACACCTGTAAGGAAAGAAGAGAAGAGAAAGGTGAAAACCAAGAACTTATTCAAACTTCTTACCTGCATCCGGAATCTTCACGCCAGCATTCTTGAACAAAGACTTTCATTTAAAAGCATTGCGTTGCTCGCTGCAGCGCCGCGCTTCACTCACCTGTCCTCGAGACATCTCCCGGCTCCATCGCGGCTGTCAGCACCGGTCGCCACATCTCTGCACCTAGGGGAGAGAAGAAGAGACAAAAGGTTAGCAGAAGGAACACAGGAGGAAAGCCGAATTTTCAGCCATAATACTTACCGGCTTTTCTTGGTGAACCATTCCACATTTCGGGTCGGGGCCGCTTCGTTGGCAGGTACCGCACCCCAGCCCCTATGGGGAAAGGACAAAAGACATTACTGGGGAATTATAAAGACATTTAGAGGGGTCGCCCTCATCACTAACTCACCTGATTTTACCATCGGCAATTTAACTCCTCAACGCATCGCCTTCGTTCTGCACCTGAAATAAAGGACAGATCACATGTTAGGAAGACAACATAAAAAGAGGCTCACACTTGAACTTTTGAATCTTCATACTTACGGCGTATCGCTCAGAAAAGTCAAGTGGATTTTGCCAGCGCCATTCTGAAAACCAGTGAAGTAACTGGACGAACGCGCGCCCCTGCACCAGAAGCAGGATGGAGAGTTCATCCTTCCAAACCATAAGGTGAGCTTAAACCGGGGGGTTTTGGAGGAAGTCAGAGAAGAACGAAGGGGGAGAGGGGGGAGCAAGCACACTATTCTGCAGACAGTTAATCCCCTTTCTCATCTGCAGAAGGATATTCCTACGGGCCAGACAAACAAGATTTGGGGTCCTGTTCAATCGGTGGTCCGAGTTCTGCGCATCACGCTTGAAGAGGCCACAGCAACCCAGACTAGACCAGCGCCTCCGTGCGAGCCAGGTGAGCGTTACAGAACGCAAAGACTTCCTACAAATTCCCACCCAGGCGCTATGGAAACTTCTGAGACTGACCAGTTGGCCCAACTACTGGGGGAATTACGGGCCGAAGTGCACGCCGCTCGTCAAGAGACTAATGCTCTCAGGAGGGAAGTGATTGTAACAAAGGAAAGAGCTGAAGACCTGGCTAGACAGCTTTTGCAAGGTTAAGCTGGACAAACTCCTTTACCCAGTTCCGGGGGGAACCCCGCTCCTGTGCTTTCCAGTAACCCGGTGCAGATTAATCTACCTGGAAACATGCCGCTGGTCCCACCCGAACTCTTTGCTGGGGACCCCAAACGATTCGCCGTATTCATGAATCAGTGTCGTTTGCATTTCCTATGCAGACCTGGGGCCTTCCCTAATGACCAGACCAAGGTAGCCTTTGTATTGTCATATCTCAGCGGCAGTGCTGCCGATTGGTCAGTTCCACTGGTAACTCAAGATGACCCGATTCTTCGTGATTTTCAAAGATTTCAAGCAAGCATGGAAAGGTTATTTGCTCGTCGCTCCCAGGGGCAGGCTCTGGATGACAAACTTCTATCTCTGCGACAGGGCAATCAAGCCCTCCTATCCTACATTGCAACCTTTAATAGACTAATTGTGGAAACTGGGTGGCCAGAGGATAAAAGAATCACGTTATTTTATCGAGGTCTACGCGGAGAACTTAAAGATGTCCTGGCCCAAGTTGTAAATCCGCCCCAAGAATGCTCAGAATATATAGACTTAGTGGTCCAATTGGATCACAGACTGCAAAACAGAAAAGCAGATCGGTCCAAGTTTGAGACCCGGGTGTTAGTCAAGACCCACGCTAACCTCAAAGGGGCTGAAGCCTCTGAGCCATTGCAAATCGGAGGGGTTAAAGGACCTCTAACTCAAAAGGAACGTGAAAGAAGACGGCAGATGCAATTATGTCTTTATTGTGTGTCCTCTGGACACTTTCTACGAGATTGCCCGGCAAAGCCGCCCAAGAAGGTGGTAGGAGCCGCTGATAAAATCCATGAAAACTCTGTATCGGGAAACGACCACGCTCGACAAGCGTAGGGGTCCGCTTGCCGAGCTTGAAAACTAACTCTCAGACCTTGCATTTCATTGTGCCAATGGTCCTCGTAGATCCGGAACAGCCTAAGCGGTTGCATGCAATAAAGGCATACATCGATAGTGGGGCTATAGGAAACTATGTGGATCGTGAATTGGTCTCCAGGATTAACCTCCCCCTGCGTCCTAAAACCAGCAAAGATGTCATCACCACAGTTGATGAAACCGAAATTGCCTCTGGACCGGTAACACATTCCACAGCTGAGGTGACACTTGTAGGTCCGGACGGCCATCGGGAGGCAGTTGTTTTTGATGTAATCAAGGCTCCATAGTTTCAGGTTATTCTCGGAATCCCTTGGTTAGAGACACATAATCCTCAAATTGATTGGCGAGCGAAGAGAATAACCTTCCCGGATTGTGCACAAACCTGCTACCCAGAAAATCTGAAGATCAGTCTAGCATCAGTAACCTCTGTCTCCATGCAACTACCTCCGGAATACCAAGACTTTCAGGACGTCTTCCAAAAGGAACAGGCCAACACGTTACCTCCTCACAGATCGTACGATTGCCAAATCGATCTGGTGCCCTGTGCACAACCCCCTTGTAGCAGGATTTATGCCCTTACTGAACCGGAGAATCTGCATTTGAGACAATATTTAGATCAATACCTAGCCAATGGTTTCATTCGCCCGTCAAAGTCTCCGGCATCCTCAGCTTTGTTCTTCTTGCCAAAAAAAGAAGGCGACCTTAGAACTTGTATCGATTACCGCACATTGAACTAGATAACTGTTAAAAATCGTTACCCTCTGCCTTTGATCCCTGAACTCCTTGACCAGGTGAAGGACGCTTGCGTATACACCAAGTTAGATCTCGGGGGGGCTTATCATCTGGTACAAGTAAAAGAAGGCGACGAATGGAAAACTGCCTTCCATACAAAATATGGACTATTCGAATACCAGGTGATGCCTTTTGGGTTGTGCAACGCGCCTGCTGCCTTCCAATTCTTCATGAACGATGTCCTTTGGGAACTCATCGATGTCTGTGTTGTCGTGTATATCGATGACATTCTGGTGTACTCCTCTTCGGAATCAGATCACAGAAAACATGTCAGGGCCGTCCTAGAGAAATTGCGCCAGCACATACTCTTTGCAAAGCTGGAAAAATACGTTTTCCATACCACCGAGGTTGAGATTCTTGGATTCATCCTGACACCTAAAGGGGTCCGAATGGACTCACGGAAAGTGGATGCCATCCTCAAATGGCCATCACCTAGTTCGGTGAAAGGTGTCCAAAGCATGCTTGGTTTTGCCAATTTCTATCGCAGGTTTATCCTGGAATTTTCATGTGTGGTGCAACCCATCACTGCACTCTTGCGGAAAAATAAACGTTTTGTATGGACCGAGAAAGCTGAACAGGCCTTTCAGGAATTGAAAGCTAAATTTACGTCCGCACCTATTTTGAAACACCCGCGTCCCGATCTCCCATATATAGTCGAAACCGACACGTCCAGCTTAGCCATGGGAGCTGTCCTGTCTCAGAGAGATCCCGAAACCAACCAACTGCACCCCGTAGCATTTTGGTCCAGAAAGTTCTCGCCGCCGGAGATAAATTATGCAATCACCGATAAGGAATTATTAGCCATTAAGTCCGCCTTTAAGGCTTGGCGGCATTATCTTCTTGGTGCCAGGCATACCATCACCGTGATCACTGATCACCGAAATTTACAATATTTAAAAACTGCCAAGGCTCAGTCTTCACGACAGCTCCGATGGACTTTGTTCTTTGCTGAGTTCGATTTTGTAATCACTTACCGTCCCGGGTGTAAGAATGGCAAAGCGGACGCGCTATCTCGAATTGGAATGGGAGAAATGGACACAAACTCAGAACCTGTGCCGATAATTCCCGAACAAAGAATTTTGGGGATAACCACTTTACAAACCCTTGAAGACATTCAAGCACGGGTAAAACAATTCCTGGACTCTTCAGCCTTGCAGGATTGGATCAAAAGGGGGTCTTACTTTTCAGTCAACGATGGCTTACCTTACTTCCAAGGACGCTTATTTTTGCCAGAAAAGGAATTGAAAGAACTGGTTATTTCCCATCATCATGATATTCTGATGGAAGGACATCCTGGCATTGCCAAAACAGAGGAAAAAATTAAACGACAATTCTGGTGGCGTTCCTGGCGAAAGGATATTAAATCTTTCGTGATGTCCTGTGGAGTTTGCGCCCAAAACAAAGGTAAAAAAACAAAACCCGCCGGTCTTCTTCAACCCTTAGACATTCCACCAGCACCTTGGCACACCTTGTCACTAGATTTTATCACGGACCTGCCCTCTTGTAATGGATACAATACTATTCTGGTTGTGGTGGATTCATTTTCCAAGATGGCCCATTTTATTCCGTTGAAAGGATTACCTTCAGCTTTTGTTCTTGCCAAGGAATTCCTCGAAAATATCATCCGTTTGCATGGATTCCCATCCATACTAGTCTCCGATCGGGGAAGCCAGTTTATTTCTCATTTTTATAAAAAGTGTTGACAACTGGCACAAATCGACGTAAGACTCTCAACCAGCCACCACCCACAGACCGATGGTCAGACGGAGAGAACGAACCAGACCCTTGAACAATATCTACGATTTATGTTGCACCAATCGGAGGGTAATTGGAAGGATATTTTATGGGTGGCTGAATATGCATACAATAACTCGATACACTCTGGAACTGGTCAGAGCCCCTTTTATACCCTATATGGACATCACCCTGGTACTTCAGACTTGGACTCACGTTTGAGCCTTGAAATGCCCGCAGTGGACCATTTGCATTCTACGATTACTCAAGCCTTCAAGGATGCAACTGCACACTTACAACGAAACGGAAATACAAAAGGAATGCAGATCTGCATCGAAGAGAGGCGCCTCCATACCAAATAGGGGATCAAGTATGGTTGGCTACCAAACACTTATCGCTCAAGGGACCTTGGACTTTTAATCCAAGGTATTTAGGCCCTTACTCGATCAAAGCTATAATTAACCCAGTGGCAGTCAAGCTAGATCCACCAGCTAACATGCGGATTCACCCCGTTTTTCATGTGTCACTTTTGAAACCAGTGCAACCAGGAACCAGATTAATAAAGCCACCAGAACCAATCCAGATAGATGGGGAGCCTGAATTTGAGGTGAAGAACATTTTGGATTCTAAGATCTCAAAATCAAAACTTTTCTATCTAATTGATTGGAAGGGGTACGGGCCTCAGGAAAGGTCTTGGGAACCTAGCGACCACGTACATGCACCTCGGCTAGTAAAAAGGTTCCATCGGAATTTCCCAAACAAACCGAAACCTCCAGAGGGAACGACCTTGGGAGGGGCCTTGGGGGGAGTGCTGTCATGAGGCCTACCCCCGGAGCACCAGGCCAGGCCCAGCACCCCCGGGAGCAGGCATCATGCCCCCGGGTAAAAGCCCAGCGGCCCCTTATAGGGATTCTTTGGACTCTGTCCGGGCGTCTTTGACGCCAGGCTCAAGTTGGACATCTGTCCTGGCACCATAGGCGCCAGGCTCATAAAGGAAAGTGTTTGGTGCACTTACCTGATGCAGACCATGCTGCATACTCACCTGATGCAGACCATGCTGCATGAAGACCCAAGCCAAATGAGGCTTAGGAGGGACTATTTTACTGAAGGGACTATTTTGTTACTTGGGTGGGGCTGTGGAAGAATACTTACCTAGGACTTCTTCCAAGGCTATTTAAGCCATGCCCGGACAGCCACACGTGCTTCGCCTTGTTCTGCATCCCAGCAGCTGAACGCTCACCGTGTCTGCTCCTGCACCTGGACTCCAGCCACGCCCACCTCGAACCTGGAACACCTGTAAGGAAAGAAGAGAAGAGAAAGGTGAAAACCAAGAACTTATTCAAACTTCTTACCTGCATCCGGAATCTTCACTCCCGCATTCTTGAAGAAAGACTTCCATTTAAAAGCATTGCGTTGCTCGCTGCAGCGCCGCGCTTCACTCACCTGTCCTCGAGACATCTCCCGGCTCCATCGCGGCTGTCAGCACCGGTCGCCACATCTTTGCACCTAGGGGAGAGAAGAAGAGACAAAAGGTGAGCAGAGAAAACACAGGAGGAAAGCCGGATTTTCAGCCATAATACTTACCGGCTTTTCTTGGTGAACCATTCCACATTTTGGGTCGGCGCCGCTTCGATGGCAGGTACCGCACCCCGGTCCCTATGGGGAAAGGACAAAAGACATTACTGGGGAATTATAAAGACATTTAGAGGGGTGGCCCTGATCACTAACTCCCCTGATTTTACCATCGGCAATTTAACCCCTCAACGCATTGCCTTCGTTCTGCACCTGAAATAAAGGACAGATCACAGGTTAGGAAGATAACATAAAAAGAGGCTCACACTTGAACTTTTGAATCTTCATACTTACGGCGTATCGCTCAGAAAAGTCAAGTGGATTTTTCCCACGCCATTCTGAAAACCAGTGAAGTAACTGGACGAACGCGCGCCCCTGCACCAGAAGCAGGATGGAGAGTTCATCCTTCCAAACCATAAGGTGAGCTTAAACCGGGGGTTTTGGAGGAAGTCAGAGAAGAACGAAGGGGCAAAGGGGGGAGCAAGCACACTATTCTGCAGACAGTTAATCCCCTTTCTCATCTGCAGAAGGATATTCCTATGGGCCAGACAAGCAAGATTTAGGGGTTCTGTTCAATCGGTGGTCCGAGTTCTGCGCATCACGCTTGAAGAGGCCACAGCAATCCAGACTAGACCAGCGCCTCCGTGGGAGCCAGGTGAGCGTTACACATGGGGATCTTGCATGCAGAGTAAGACCGGAATATTTTCAAAACCGGCGCAGACGCATGCTGCACTCTGATCAGGAGACTATATGGACCTATATTCAGGCCAGATTTTCTCCACTTACTTAGAAGCTCACTGCCTGGCACACATCCCCTATAAACAAGTGTTTCTCTCCTAAGAGGCAGGCCATTACTCGCCCCTCTCGCCAGACCCATACTGGCATATGAGTGACCCTCTTAACTCCGGTGGCCCCTAGCACCTACGGAGTACGAGTGATCATTATACACATTTTTTACCAAGCAATGGGCAACTATGCTATGGGTTTATGACATGCCGTTTATAACCTAAGCTTTGTGCAAGCCGTTTCATTAAGCAATACCAAGGCGCACATGCTCACATATTTGATAATGGGGCAAGTGAGACCATACCAACTGTCAGGGTGACTTCTGGATGCAAATGCACACAGATTTGACAATAGGGCTAGCCAGACCATACCAACTGTCAGGATGACTTCTGGTGTCTCTCTTTCTTCTTTTATCTGTTAGGCATACACACATTCTAACAGGGAATCTAACGTGCTGCCTGAACACCATGATCCGCCCTGCCACTCATGCCTCCAGGTATTGTGGTGCATGTATCCTTTTGTTTTCTTAACCAACGGCAGTGACACAGAGACCCCGGTTTTTACTGACACACACTTTGGTATATTTATATATATCCACAGGTGCCCTACAAACAAGTACTAGCGGACTACCGACAGTCATGCTTAGACACACATGCACGGTAAGCCCACTGAGGGATTTGTTTTTCCTCATTTAGAAATTTCAACAAGCATTAGTAGCTTTACAGATATTTTGTTGCTCAAAATACCTGAATATAGACTCCCCTGCTGCACTCACAAAGCAATTCTTCATTGTTTGCAGATACACACAGGAATACTCATTAACTGAACACCGACCAATTTTACCCGTCCTGATGAAGGCCGCCCTACCGACAGCACTTTCCAACTGCTCCTCGTGGCCGAAACACAGTCGTGTCTACATCCTTATACAGTATTGATTGTTCATACTGTCCATTAAGCTGATTTATTCAGTAGATAAGGTTTATGGTTCTCAACAAATGTAATGTACCCCTCCTGCATTTGTAAAAACAAATGTTTTCAGTTTGTTACATCTTTCATTTTTCTATGCTTCTACTGTATTGTTACTTTATTTTGTCTTTTCCTGTGACACACTTTGTTAAACAATTATATGCAAATGTCTTGTACTATTTTGACAAATAAAACTGTGATGTCTAACTTTTAATTAGCTAAACATATTAAAAATCCTTTTGGGGTCATGATATAATATATATTCCTGATCATTTGTTTTTTAGATTAATCCTTCCACCTGGACAGATCAGGGAATTGCCAGGAGCCCTTTAATTTACACAGGAAAGTATACCAGGCATGGTCAAGCTGAACAGTGTGTAAAATATATTACACCAAGAAGTCCTGATAAGTGTACATCAGGACTAGTATAAAGCGGTGGAAAAATATTAAAGAAGAGAGAAAACCTGGCAGGTATCCTAACAAGACAAAGGTTAAGAGCCAAGTGGTTTTGTGTACCAGTTGTGTTGTTGATCAAGAGAAACTTAAGGAACTGATACTCTTGAAAATAAAATAGAGTGCAGAGAAATCCACAAGAAGGGAACCACCCTCTGGAACGAGGAACTCTATCCTTCTGGAATGTTGTGTTGGAGTTAAGCATTTTTCATTTTTGAACATTTATATACCAAAGACAGTTTCCTTTTTCACCTTAGAATTGATTTTTGGAATGTGAGGGCCAGAATAGTACTTTGGATACAGGATGTGTTGCTTTGGACATTCTGGCTGTTGACAGACCATTAGTTTTGGTTTTAGGTAGGGAAACACCTATTAGAGCAGGGACATAGAGGCATTTCCCAACCCACTTTTATTTTAATAAAAGGCTTTTACTAAAACCATGAATCCCCAGTGTCCGTGTCACTCCTGACTTCTCATATATGGTGTCAGGCGGGGGATTGGGCTCAGTTGGCACGAACTGGGGGACTCTCAGGTTTGAAAAACATAGTAACAGAGCTTCCCATCCATCAATAGCTACAGAACGTTCCATTGAATTTGATTTATGTAGTAGCATGGGGGAGTTAATACAACCTGGAGGTCGAGTATTGATACCAACTGATCTGTTCTTGATATCCCTGTCAGGCAATTGTATCACACTTGCCTCTTAGTCGGTTTAGCGATATAGCCTAGATGTCTTAGCAAGCGTCATGGAACCTGACTATAGAGGTGACATAAAAACCTTGATTCAGAACAGTGGGAAGGAAGCATATCAAGTAAAGGCAGGAGTGAAAATAGCAGAGGGTATCCTGGAGAGGGCTTGGTTTCCCAAAGCAGAGCAAGCTAAAACCACTGATAAAACTGAGAGGGGGAGCAAAGGTTTTGGAGAGGCAGATGCAGATTCCCCAACTACATCCAAGGCAGTGCCACCTAAAGTCCCTGGGAGGAAGCTGAGATTATTCCGGACTTGGCGATCAACCAAAGGAATGATCCCTTGCTTGGGGAAGATTTCCTTTATGTGTTACCTGAAGAGGAGGGCAGAGAGAAAAGGAGGGGGGGCATTTATTTTCTAAAAGCTGGACTACTCTATAGAGGAGATCTTAGTCCCGATGGTGCTCAAGATCTCAGATGATGGTACCCAAAATGCACCAAAGAAAATGGTATTAGAAATTGCTCACTCCCATTTAAAAGGTCATGACTTAGGAACAGCCAAGACACAGACACAAATATAAAGCCATTTCTATTGGCTCGGAATATATGCAGATGTGAAACCTTTGTGCTTACTTGTGCACTGTGCCAAAAGACCAGTTTTCAGATGCCCGTTCCAAACACCATTACAATCTTTACCAATCATTGATGTGCCCTTTTCACGTATGGGTATGCACATAGTTGGGCCCCTTGAGCCATCGGAATTAGGGAACCAATATGTATTGGTAATTGTGGATTATGCAACTCGATATCCTGAAGCAATCCCATTATACACAACATACACAACCTTATCCTAGAATACAAACTTGACTTCCTAGTTCTAACGGAAACTTGGCTCCATTCAACTTCAGGCCCACTACTTACCATCGCTATACCACCTGAATATAAGACTCAGAGCCTTGTTGAAGGCCTTGGAGGTATACTATATTAGTAACTGCATAACAGTTAATAGCACTAAAACAAAAGTAATTTAATTTGGTACTCTAAAAGCACGGTCCAGAGTCCATCGGTGGCCTCTGCAGTCAGAAACTTTGAACACAGTCTCAGCATACATTTACCTGGGTACTCTAATAACACACCAGATGGGTACCCGAGAGCAGGACATCTATCTGAGACAAAAAGTTTTAACAACAGTGTCCAAGGCTCGTTTAATTAAAGCAAAGTACTGTAAATTCTCACTGATGCCCATCATCATTTACTACAAGCAGAAGTTTATTCCGGTGGTCAGATATGGTATGGAAGCCTTTAAAATCAAGCCTTATAAATTTTGGGCACTAATAGAAGGGCATTATTGGAAACGAATCTTGAACCTACCTGTATCTGAACCTATATGCATATTGAGACATGAATTAGGGTTGTTGTCTTTATATGCTTCTTATAAATGGAAAATCTGATCCCTCTACAAAAAATGTTTAATGGCTTCGAATGGTACTGGCATTATGAATGTCATAGCTGGTTATCTATTAAACTCGTCAGACACTTTTCCATCATTGTAGAGGACGAAGGCGCAGGGAATCTTAAATGATCTAGATTTACCGGTAACAACATTACTTGAAAATCCTGATAATGTAAAAAAAAAATATATGGAGAAATGATTGGATTTGAAAAAGGCGTGCATGCCTCACATATAGTGCATTCAAAGATAATCCTTTCAATTTAAAATGCTATGGTACAATTGAACCTTACTTAATTATGTTTCCAAATTCGGGTCAAAGGAAGGATTTCTTGCGCTTTCGTCTGAACATATGGCCGACAAAAGAGATTTTATGTGGAAGACGAAGGTTATCTGTGAGTGAATTATCCTGTCGGTTTTGTAAATCTGCCCCCGAAACGTTGAGACATCTATGTACAGAGTGCCCAAAACTGCTTCCTCAAAGGATTTAGATTTTTAAACCTTTATTTCAAGGATCTTGCATCATGACTACTACAGAATTGTGGAGTTAGTTATATCACACCACGAGGAAATCAGTCAGATATGCAATTCTAAATTTTTTATACCGTTTAAAACTGGTCAATAAGACGCCCAACAAAAGTAAACTGTGACCTCTCTAAAGCCAATCTCAGGGCAGCACGTAAGAATTCACTCATCAAAGAAGTGCTTAAATTTTAACTCACATCTGAAATTATTATTTTGTGCAATGTTTTACTGTGGAGCATCTGATTCTCAAGTGTCATATCCAATGTTCCCTCTAAATATTGTTCTCTATGTTCGGAAATGGTTTGCTGTTGTTTGCACATTATTTTCCATGTGCGCAACTGACTAATGAGGTAAGCCACTTTGTGACCATGCGTATTTAGTGAACTATCATCACAGAAGAGAGTTTGGAAAGGAATTTCCTCTTCCCAGCCACTTCAATTATTGACAAATCTTACAACACCTTATCAAACACATAGGTTAAAATAGAATATGTCATATGTGATTAAACAGAAAACTCATCAACCAGTCCAAGACATCAACATCTGCCACAGTACCTTGCAAACGTTTTACGCCACTGAAAAATCACTTGTATACTGTAACATACAAATCTCTCTTGTCATAAAGTGATGTGGCTGTCAAGAAATTCAGACAGAATACAACATTTGCTGATGGATTAATGGCAATTAAAAGCAGTGTGTCAAAAAACATGCTGATAGGAGTTCAAGTGCCACTTTTATTTATTTATTTAGTCATTTCTAGGGCCAGGAGAACATGCTTCTAATACTTTGTGTAAGGATGATAATTGCATCAGAATAACTGCACCTCAGAATATGATGATGAAGTATTCCTGTGCCTCTGCTTACTATCCACATTATGTTGTCCTTTGGGTAGTGATAACACCAGCCTTACAGCTGAGAGACATATACACCATCAGTTTTTACTCCCTAAAAATGAAAATGTGCCCAACAAAAATGAGAAACACCATTTTGTTGCTTCACCCCACAAAGCTCCACTGATATTTATTTGAATTAGTGACCTGTAGAGAGCAGTGTCATAGGAAGGAACTCTACTAATATTAATGCCTGATCTCAACAGGAATTCTAAGGGGAAGAAAATCTTTTAATATGCAGAAAGTATCCCTATTGGCAAAGCTAATTACTTTTTTACTCCCTGAAAAATCATTTGACTCCAAGTATGGAGCAAAATCTGATTAGAGCCTTGCTTGTAACCCTGACATAGAAAGTGAAATGACAGGGAACATAATGTAGTCTCTAGTTTTACCCACCCTTCCACGCCAGAGCCTAGATGAATTAAACAAGAGCTTTATTGATGTTTATTATGGATCCCTGTGTAAAACAATCACATATTTATGCCTTTTAAGTTAATGGCATCAAATCTATCTCAAGCGATACGACAGATTGAGTCCCTTCTTCTGTAACTATGGATCCCTCTCTGTAATTCTTTGTTATGAGTTAAGGAGATGCAAGAGACGATACAGAGCACATGTTTATATTGAAAAGCCCTTTAGCAGACAAGCAACACATTTCCTTCCATGTACTGCCGAAGCGTCTGACTTGGTTTTTGGAATTTGCTGCTTTGTTCATCACTCGCAAGGAGTTATGACCTGTGCTCTTCCACCCATACCCTTCCCCGGCCCATACGCTAGCCTTCAATACTAGTTGATAGAGCACTGTAGAAAGTGAGGGATTTTAGCAGTAAACACTCACTGTGATATTTGCAGACCCACAATACTTTGCAAGCAATGCATTTTTAATGCCAACATATGGGCATTTTAAGAATGTCATGACTCTGCATGTTTACAATTCTTTTGCAGTGCATACAAGATTGTTTGCAACATACCACACCCTTATAATATTGTGTAGGATTACACAGTGCTCAGTGAAACTGTTTTCGCATATCAGCGAGTCACCATATAATGTGTGAAGGTCTATGCCCAAAGGAACTCTGAACACTTGGAAATGAGGCAGACTGTGTGAAAAGCATTCTCTTGTCTGAATATCCGGTGCCCTGATACTATGGACGAGTAATCCCAGGCATAGTCCATAACCATAATCCCTTGTAGGCAAAGTAAATGATATTGCAATGTTGCTCTCACTTATATGGGAATGTAAGTAATGCAAAGTAGGAGATACAAATTAATATTTGAGTTTTATAATGCGTTAACTTGCAAGGGGGCCTCTTCAAAGCACTTGCGTGATATATGTACAAAGAAGAGGAAGTATGGGATAAGGTTACACATCCAGGTAGTCTGCTTACTTACAGTCAGTATCCAGTATTTTAGCTGGCAGTTCGATTGTATCGTGTGAGTGACGCTTTAGGTAAGGCACAATGAGTAACAGAAATTCTGGCACGTGAACGTTATTCATATTACAACAAACATAAAACAAGTGGATGTAGGGTACGCGTATGCTAACCCTTCGCAGAGCCAAGAGAGGAGGAATCAAGGTTGTCCAGTATTATCTTAATGTGTTCTGGGGCAGAAGTTAGAGTCATAAGGTCAAAGTGTGGTAGAATCAAATTTAGGAGTCATGGTTGGAGAGGGAACATTATTTGGTTAATGTGTGAAGGCGTATCTTGGTTAGATTCTTCTGTTCATGGAGTCAGTTTTTCATATTAGTTTTTAACCTCTTATGTGTGTATTTTGCTGTCAGGAATTTCATGTGTTTACGGTCACCCTTGCATAGTAGTGTAATGCAAATTAGCAGAATATCAAGACTAGCAAATTTCAATTAATTGCTGTGGCTTGTGCATTATTAAATATTTTTGAATAGATCATAATTGTCTGTGTGCGATGCTAAAAATCATCTGAGCGTCACCCAGAAGGAAGATGGGCAAGCGCACATGCGCGTAGCTTAGAGGGAACACTGGATATCCACTATTATCCTTTTTTGATTTTTTTTCCTGATTTTAACAGATTGTAAACAAATTGCATAATGTATGTTTCTTTTCCTTTTATATTGTCATATGTTTTATTTTGCTTTCCTCTTTTGTATGTTATTGTATGTTGAAAAAATCAAGTTTCTTGATTAAAACAACTATAATAAAAAAAAAAATACCACCTGAATATACACTACTAAGATCAGGCGGAGGAGTAGCTATCATCTCCAAATCTTCTCTCCAATTCAGAGAATGCAAAACCGAAACAATACCGGGGTACAAACTCCTAGCCCTCAAACTAGCCACAGACCCCAAAACCACTATCAACTTTCTAATAGTATACAGATCCCCCAGCTCAATCAGTAACCCAGACATCAAATTACCTCTTCTCATTTCTCCTCTCCTCAAACCCAATACCAAATTCATCCTCTGAGGAGATTTTAACTTAGGGTACAATGATATCTCTGACCTTAAAGCCTCCGCTTTCCACAATGCCTTCTCAGAAATGCAATTCTCACAAATTTGGTAACTCCCCAACCTAACCAAAAGGTTGAATCCTAGACTGGATCCTTACACTGAACACCACAGTCCTCTTAGAAGAGATCCTAGAGACTTCCTGGACAGATCACTTCCTAATCAGATTCAACATTACTTTAACTAAGGTCCCCACTCCACCTACTACCCCCTCCGCACCCATCTCAGTGAGAAATGCACGGAAACTCACCCCTGAAAATCTATCCCCCTTGCTAAACAAATTACTTAATACTCAGTGTCCACCAGATTCCAACCCCGACAACATCTCATTGCACTACCACACCAGTCTTAAATCAGCTATAGAGCAAATAGCCCCTCTCAGACCCAAACTCCCCAAGCTTAAACACAGCAACTCATGGTTCAACGTTGACCTCATCAAACTTAGAAGGAAAAAAAGAGCATTAGTACACCTTTCCAGGAAAAACTCTACCAGCGAGTCCAAAAAAGTACTTCAGCTAATATCCAAAGCCTACAAATTGGAAGTATTTACCCAGAAAGCCAATTCCCTTAACTTACGCATCACTAATGCCACCTCAAATAGTAAAGAGCTATTCTCCATCATTAGAGAATTAGAAACACCCATCCCCCCTCCTTGCCTATCTAAATTGAGTAAGGAATGGTGTGCCACCAGCCAGGAAGCACTAGCCTCTAAAATAAACACACTCCAGAATAAAATAGCGCTGCATAGAAAACTCTGAGTACCTACATCTGAGCCAATCACATTAGCTTTGACACACACCACAACAAATATTCCTGAATTCCACTTCACGCCAGTGAACACCGATCTGGTGCTCAAAACCATAGCCTCAATCAAACCCTCCAACTGCAAAGAAGACCGTTTCCCCACCAAATTAGTCAAGGACTGCACCCCTATACTAGCACCCATCAACACCAACTTTGTTAATGCCTCATTCAACACTAATACCATCCCAGCTAATATCAAAGAAGCCTGGATCACCCCCCCTCCTCAAAAAACCTTCCTTAGACTCCACCACCCCAACCAACTACAGGCCCATCACCACAGTCCCCTTCCTCCTGAAAATCATAGACAACATTGCATACACACAAGTCCAATCCCACCTCGAAAATAACCAGCTACTAGGGGAAAGTCAATCAGGCTTCCGCCTTAGACACAGCACGAAGACAGCATTACTGGATCTAAAAAACCAAATGGATGCTATAAGGGATTCAGGGAAACTTTGTATCCTACTATTACTAGACTTGTCAGCAGCCTTCGATTTAGTTGACCACAATAAACTATGTCTTACGTTAGCGAACAACTTCCATTTTTCAAAGGATGCCACCACATGGATCAAGTCATTTCTCGTAAACCGTACATCTAGAGTAGTTATAGGTGATGTAGCAGCAGACCCAATAACAGTCCCACTGGGTGTCCCCCAAGGATCCTGCCTCTCCCCAACGCTCTACAACACATACACAAAATTACTCTTTGCAGCATTAGATGCTATGGGAGTAATATATACCAATTTCGCAGATGACACACAAATATTTATCCCCATCACAGGCAACCTCGAACAGGACACCATCGCTGTCAACAAAATGTACTCCATCATCCAGAACTGGATGGTGACCAATAGCCTCTGCCTTAACGGAGAAAAAACAGAGAATCTCATAGTAGGTTCCCCAGACCGACTAAGTAAGCTTCACCCACAATATTCCGCCATAGTCATTGACGGTATCCCAATCAACATCTCCAACCAAGTCAAAACATTAGGTGTTTATTTAGAGTCTAGCCTTACTATGTGCAAACACATTAGTGCACTCTCCTCATCTACAGCATACGCAGCTAAACTCATAGCCCTAAGCAGACCCTTCCTCACTCCTCAAAACTGCTTCATGCTTGCCAGAGCCCTTATCCTGGCCAGGATCGACTACTGCAACATTCTCCTATTAGGGACCTACAAAATAAACATAAACAAAATTCAACTACTTCAGAACAAAGCTCTGAGAGCAGCGCTAGGCATAGAAAAGAGGGATCACATTTCACAACATAGGAGAGAGGCCCAATGGCTGCCCATACAAGCTAGGATACTACATAAAACCTTCATCATAGCACACAAATGTGTATCAGGCACTGCGCCCATCTCTACCTCAACCAATACCTAACCCGCAAAATCACAACTAGAACTCGCAGATCTAACACAGACACGCACCTATGCATCCCCCGCTTCAAGAATGTGAGAACAGGTAACTCCAGCTTCCCAGTAGCAGCCCCTAGAATTTGGAACTCACTTCCAGCCACAATTTATAATGATCCTTCCCTCCTAAAATTCAAGAAAATCCTCAAAGCCTGGCTCTTTAATAAATTCTAAAAATCCACTAGCTCAATTCAACTGTGAATGTAAATACTATACTGTAAGATTTTAAACCTGTATTATTGTGTAACCGTTCAATTTTTATCATGTCAAGCCGTTCTTTTGTGCAACTCTCTGCATCTGCTTCAAGTAATAATACAGTATGCCTGCAAATATGCTAACATGTAATGACTAAGTATCCAAGTAATGAAATGCAATATATATATATATATATATATATATATATATATATATATATATATATATATATATATATATATATATATATATATATATATATATATATATATAAAAACTGTGCAATAATATGACCCAACAAATTCTCAAACACTTGATCTCATTTTTTTTTGCAAGTTGGGTTGCTGAAGGCAATCCTAACGGACCAGGGGACTACCTTCACGAGTTAGCTAATAGTAGGGGTGAAGGAAATTCTACATATAACAACTCTTAGGACTTCCACTTATCACCTGCAAACTGGCGGATTCGTGGAACGATTCAACAAAATCCTGAAGCATGTCCTAAAGAAGTTAGATGAGGTAGATGGGAAAAACTGGGATATCATGACACCTTGGGCCCTTTTTGCTTTCTGAAAAACACCACAATCCTCAACAGGATTTTCTCCATTTGAATTATTATATGGTAGAGAGTCACGAGATGTCCTTAACATTTTATGGGAGATTTAGTAAGAACGGAAGAAAAAGCCATCTTGCCCCTTTCCCGAACAGCCAGCCCAACAGCCGTTGTTAAAAGAACAAATGGCTACTGTCAGAACAATAGGTCAAGCTCACATGGTCAGAGCCCAAGAAAATCAAGAGACCTACCATGATTAGAAAGCTTTGCTTGGGTAATTTTCTATTGGACAAAAGGTTCTCATTTTCCTTCCATCATCTGAGAATAAGATCCAAATGGCACAGTCCTTATGAGGTGATAGAGCAAACAGGGCCATACGATTATCAAGTCTGCCAACCCAATAGATATGGGTCTTAACTCTTCTATCACATACATCTCCTCAAGGAGTGGAGAGAGGATCCCGTTGAGAACACTACAGTAGTATTGACTAGTTTATTAACCCAAGAATCAAATAAAAATACCCTGATTCCTTCCCTCCTATCCCAGAATAGGAGAGAAGGCCAGTTAGAATTGCTAGAACAATTTCCTGGTGTCTTTAGATCTGATAATCAAAAAAGTGGGTCAGCCCTTATCAAAGTGGTACTTAGGCAAAACATATGAACATCAACAAATAGGTGTGCCACTGGGAAATTCAACTAATGTATACAAAATACTGGGACAGGTCCTTAGTTCAAACTGTCCTAAACTTTGGAATGGGTCTTCAAATTCATAGATCCCATAGGTTACACCCACCCGCACTTGAGGTATCTACATGGTTCAGGCACGGATAATTATATAATGTGTATCCATTATTGATTTAAAAAAGGGTGAAATCAGACATTAATGATTACTACAGAAAAATTATGAATCAATATCGTAATTGATGTAACTTTAGTGTGAATGTCCAATTGTGTCATTTATAATGAACCGAGACAATGAAAAGTGAATAAAATATACACAATTAATTAAATTGTTGAAACAAAGGAGACACAAGAAAAGAAACAAATAATGCAAACTAATGTGAGTCAGTATAAAACATGTGCAGAATTATGACTTGTTGTTAACAAATGTCTACCTATTTAGCCTCCTAGCATAAGTCATAAAATACTGCAGTCAAAGAAGGTAGAGTGAAGAAAAGGAAAGAAAGAAGCTGAGGTAAAGAAATCAATTACTTCATTCAAAGCATTTCTTCTGTGTTGCTATTCGATTTGGATTGCAAATGCCTTCTAATAGTCAAACCAACATGAAATTGTATTCAAAAGGACACTCTTATCGTTGTCTTCCAATCTATTTTGGAGCATAAATTTGCATTATAATTTCCTGCCATCTACCAAGGTAGATAAAGTCATGAGGATCTGGTATCTGCCTGCAAGGCAGTTCAAGTTGTGAGGGTCAATAGATCTGAGCCAGGAAGAGTAAAAGGGGGCTTTCACTACATTTGTACACCTCAGGGAAGGTGGTCCATTTAAAACCCTATCAGATCCCAGAAGCCAGAAAAGGAATAGTCACAGAGGAGGTGGACAATATGCTAAGATCTGACATCAATGAACCATCTCAGAGTCCTTGGTCCACTGCTTTCCTCTCCACAATTATTGATCTGACGAAGGGATACTGGCAAGTGCCCGTTAATCCAGAGGACAAGGCGAAAACAGCTTTCTCCACCCCCATTGCACTATGTCAGTTCAAAGTATTACCTTTTGGACTACACGGGGCCCCGGCCACCTTTCAAAGATTAATGGGCCAAGTCCTCCAGCCTTACTCCTCTTTATGTGAGCTTATATTGATGATATAATCATGGAAAGAACACCTACACCCAGGAGTGTTGCTAGGTCTGGACAAGACCTGGGGCTATGCTAATGTCGGAACTGTCGGGACTGGGGGCTAGCTAACCTTTTGGTTGTAGCTCTTGAGATTCTATCCGGAGCTACAACCAAAAGACCAGTGGCTATAGCCCCCTTAGCCCCCCCCTAGCAACCCCTCTGCCTACACCACCTATAGCTAGATACCCGAGCCTTGAGTAAAGCTGGGCTCACAGCAAACCCCTAAAAAATTTCACTTGGCCTAATCAGCATTCAAGTATCTTGGATTTTTTGTTGGTAATGTGCTAGTTCAACCCCAAAGTGAGAAGGTGAAAGCTGTCCAGGAAACTCCAGTGCCCAGAACCAAGAAAGATCTAAGAGCAGTTTTGGGTTTAGTGGTGTCATGATCTCTGCTTCCAAAAGGTCAGGGTTTTCCCAACTCCCTTGGAAGCAGATCCATAACCCAGGTTCCGAGTGCCAACCAGTCCCAATTGGGACCTTTTGGACCCAGTCCTGGCGCCAGTGGCACCAGGCTCATAAATATGCCCAGTCCCAGCGCTGGAAGTGCCGGGCTCATAATGCTTGGGTGGGCTTACCTGCAGCAGATCATGCTGCTTACTTGCCTGCCAGTTGAGCCTCCAATCCTCTTCTGTTTGGAACTACTTTTCCTGTTGGGTGGGGCAGGAGCCACTCCCTAGATTCAGAACACTGGAACTCTTCTGGAAAGCAGGAACTCTTTTCTTACCTAGGCGTGGCTGTGGAAGGAGACACCTAAGCACTACAGGAGGCTATTTAAACCACACCCGATGGATGAATCTTGCTTTGCGTTATTCTGCATCCTCTGCAGCAGAACGCTCATCGTGTCTTCTGCATCTGATCCTGGGCCTAAGGAAAAAGGCTTACCATCCTGAATCCAGTCTTCAGCAACACCTATAAAGACAAGAGAGAACAGGTTAGCATTACGGTCTTCAGTGACAGCTCTTCACTTACCTGGTCCATCGGCTGTCACCAACGCCTTCGGCGCTGCATCCCGCATCTGAAAGACAAAACAAGGTGCGTTTAAAGACATTGGGGAACTTTAATACTCACGTGCCATTACTCCTTTCCACATCTAACCCAGTGGGTATTCCAACACCCTGCAGCCGCTCCGAACTTGTACCTGCAAAATAAAAAGACAGTTAGAGCGCATCGTGAAGCAGGCAACAAGCGCTTACTTACGTGCTTCCAGGCGCTTATATTCATCACACGGGCTCCATCTTCAACTCACTTCAGCCCGTCATCCGCCATCGCCGGAACCCTGCAAAACAAGAAACATCATTACTAAAGACTTTTAAGACATTAGAATTACTCGAAACTTACCGTTCGTGCAGTAAATGACGGACAGCAGTCCTCTGAAGTCAAGAGGCCTGCTCCCCTTATCCAGTGAAGACACTGGTTACAGCACCCTGCCCCGAGGCAGATGGAGAGCACGGCGTTCACTTACCTAAGGTGAGAGCGTTAACCTTTGGGGTTCTACAGGAGAAGAGAAAGGGAAGAAGAGAGAGACATTCAATAACCCAGTTCCTTAATCCCATATTTTCTATCTGCAGACATCTTACCCTTCGATTCAGACATACAGTGCACAGAGGTCCAGCCCAAAGAGCCAGCCGTATTTTACACATCACCTTTGAAGATACGGTATACGCCCAGTCAAGACCGGCGCCTCTACGGGAATCAGGTGAGAGTTACAGAACGCAAAGCCTACCACAAAACTCCCGTCCAGGCGCTATGGAAACCTCGGATACCGACCAGCTAGCCCAGTTACTTGGGGAACTAAGGGCAGAAGTGCATGCAGCCCGTCAGGAAACGAACGCTCTAAGAAGGGAACTGATTATTTCCAAGGAGCGAACAGATGATCTTGCTAGACAATTGCTACAGTCACAAGCCGGACAGACCCCGTTACCCGCATCTGGGGGAAATCTTCCTTCTACATCCTCTATGAATCCAGTGCAGATCAACCTACCTGGGAATGTACCTCTGTCTCCGCCCGAACGATTTTCTGGTGACCCAAAGAGGTTTGCAGTATTTATCAATCAGTGCCGGTTGCATTTCTTATGCCGGCCAGCAGCCTTTCCAACTGATCAAGCTAAAGTAGCTTTCGTGGTTTCGTACCTTAGTGGCAAAGCGGCAGACTGGTCGATCCCTCTAGTAAATCAAGATGATCCGGTCCTCCATGATTTTCAAGCTTTTCAGCTCAGTATGGAAAAACTGTTCGCAAGACATTCACAGGGGCAGGCCTTGGACAATGAGCTTCTTTCGTTGCGACAAGGTTATCAAGACCTTTTGGCTTATATTGCGTCTTTCAACAGACTGATAGTGGAAACTCAATGGCCTGAGGACAAAAGGATTACGCTGTTTTATAGAGGTCTACGTGGAGAGCTCAAAGATCTGTTAGCCCAAGTAGTGAATCCCCCACAAGATTGTTCGGACTATATAGACTTAGTCGTTCAAATAGATCACAGACTGCAGAACAGGAAGGCCGATCGTTCCAAGTTTGATGCTCGAGTATTTTCCAAACCGCCAACTCCTTCCAAAGGAGTAGACTCCGGGGAACCCATGCAAATAGGGGGTCTGAAAGGTCCTCTAACACAAAAGGAGCGGGAAAGGAGAAAACAGTTGCAATTATGCCTCTATTGCGGAAACTCAGGGCACTTTCTTCGAGACTGTCCGGTGAAACCTGCCAAGAAGGCAGTAGGAGCTGCAGTTACCAAAGTTACAAACTCTAAGCAGGGAAACGACCTTGCCCGACAAGAATAGAGGTCCTCTTGCCGAGCGTGAAAACCAGTTCCGTGACCTCGCATTTCGTGATACCTATGGTCCTCATTAGCCCTGATAATCCGGATCGATTACATGCAATTGAAGCTTACGTCGACAGCGGTGCCATCGGCAATTATGTGGATCATGAAATGGTTTTGAGGATGAATCTAACTCTTTGTCCCAAGGCTGTAAAGGACGTCATTACTACGGTGGATGGTACGGAGATAGCCTCCGGGCCAGTAACACATACCACTCAAGAGGTGACGCAAGTAAGTCAAGATGGACACCATGAGAAGATCGTGTTCGATGTGATCAAGGCCCCTCAGTTTCAGATTATTCTAGCAATACCTTGGTTAGAGAAACACAATCCTCTGATCGATTGGCGAGCAAGAACGGTCCAGTTTCTAGAATGTGTCTCTACTTGTCACCCTCCACCTGGTGTTGCACTGGCAGCAATTTCTTCAGAGACTCCCCAGTTACCTCCCGAATACCTAGAATACCAAGATGTTTTCCGGAAGGATCAGGCTAACTCTCTACCTCCTCATAGGTCTTATGACTGCCAGATAGACCTGATACCTGGATCTACTCCTCCTTGTAGTAGAATTTATGCCCTCACCGAGCCTGAGAACCTTCACCTTCGACAATACCTGGATCAATACCTGGCGAATGGGTTTATTCGTCCTTCCAAGTCCCCTGCTTCTTCAGCTTTGTTCTTCGTTCCAAAAAAGGAAGGAGACCTTAGAACTTGTATAGATTATCGCTCCCTGAACCAGATCACCGTTAAGAATAGATATCCGTTACCTTTGATCCCTGAACTCCTGGACCAAGTCAGAAAAGCATGCATATATACAAAGCTGGATTTTAGAGGAGCTTACCACTTGGTACGAGTAAAAGAGGGCGATGAATGGAAGACGGCCTTCCGCACCAAGTATGGGCTATTTGAATATCAGGTCATGCCCTTTGGACTTTGCAATGCCCCGGCCGCCTTTCAATATTTTATGAACAATGTCCTCAGAGAGCTCATAGATGTGTGTGTTGTTGTTTACATTGACGACATCCTCGTTTATTCTTCATCGGAATCTGAACATCGGAAACACGTGAAAATGGTCCTCGAAAGATTGCGTCAACACAAACTTTTCGCTAAGTTGGAAAAATGTGTTTTCAACGTGACTGAAGTTGAATTCTTGGGATTCATATTATCACCTGGCGGAGTGCGTATGGATTCAAAGAAGGTCGATGCAGTTCTCAAATGGCCATCACCATCCTCCGTAAAAGGTGTGCAAAGCATGTTAGGCTTCGCTAACTTTTACCGCAGGTTTATCCCCGAATTCTCTCGAATAGTCCAGCCCATCACTGCCTTGTTAAAGAAAAACAAACGTTTTGAATGGTCTACCGAGGCGGAACAAGCTTTCCAGGATTTGAAGACTAAATTTATCTCTGCACCAATCTTAAAACAACCTCGCCCCGAACTCCCCTACATCGTGGAAACTGATGCTTCAAGCCTTGCCATGGGGGCAGTTCTATCACAAAAGGACCCGGTAACCAATCAGTTGCATCCCGTGGCATTTTGGTCCCGCAAATTCTCGCCTCCTGAAATCAATTACACGATTACTGACAAGGAACTTCTGGCTATCAAGTCTGCCTTTAAGGCTTGGCGGCATTATCTGCTGGGGGCCCGACACACCGTTACTGTGATTACGGATCACCGAAACCTGCAATATTTGAAAACCGCAAAAACCCAATCCTCTAGACAACTCCGTTGGGCATTATTCTTTGCCGAGTTTGACTTCATAATTACCTATCGACCTGGTACAAAGAACGGTAAAGCTGATGCCCTTTCTCGGATGGGAGTGGAAGAACACTTGATCAACCCTAAACCTGTACCAATCATTCCCGAACAAAGAATTCTGGGTGTAATCGCCACAGAATCCATAGAGGAAGTTAAGGATAAAGCCAGGCAACTTGTAACTCCAGCAGACATACAGAATTGGCATCTGCAGGGAAAGGACTTTGCAGTAAAGGACAACTTATTGTATTTCCAAGAACGATTATACCTACCCAGCACAGATTTACAGAAAAAAGTAATCTCTTGTTATCACGATTCTTTAATGGAAGGACATCCCGGTATGGCCAAGACCTCAGAAAAGATCAAGCGCTACTTCTGGTGGCCGTCTTGGAAAAAAGATATCAGAGACTTTATAATGTCCTGTGGAGTATGCGCCCAAAACAAGAGTCAAAAGGAAAGACCAGCAGGCCTCTTACGCCCTATTGACATCCCACCTCGCCCTTGGCATGCGCTTTCTATGGACTTCATCACCGATCTACCTCCATGCTCCGGATACAATACGATTCTAGTAATCGTGGACTTATTCTCCAAGATGGCGCATTTCATTCCGCTCAAAGGCTTGCCAACAGCAGCAACTCTGGCCCGAGAATTTCTCGAAAACATCGTCCGACTGCACGGTTTTCCTTCGGTTCTAATTTCGGATCGAGGTAGTCAATTTATTTCTCATTTTTGGCGAAGTTGCTGTCGGTCGGCTCAAATTGATGTGAGACTATCGACCAGTCACCACCCTCAGACCGACGGACAAACCGAGAGGACCAATCAAACTCTGGAACAGTATTTACGCTGCATGCTGCAACAAACAGAAAAAACTTGGAAAGACATCCTTTGGATAGCCGAATATGCCTACAATAACTCTGTCCATTCGGGAACTGGGAAAACCCCGTTTTTTCTTTTGTACGGCAGTCACCCTCGTACCTCGGAGTTGGATCCCCTCCAAGATCTTGAAACACCAGCAGTAGACTACCTGCATTCTACAATCACCCAAGCCTTTAAGGAAGCTGTTTCTCACCTTCAAAGGGCTAAAGAACAATACAAGAAAGGAGCAGATCAACATCGGAAGGAAGCCCCTCAATATCAAGTAGGGGATCAAGTCTGGTTATCCACCAAATATCTACCTCTAAAAGGGCCACGCACATTCAACCCAAGATACCTTGGTCCCTATTCCATCACTACCATAGTAAACCCAGTAGCGGTCAGGTTGGACTTGCCCCCGCACATGAAGATACATCCGGTCTTCCACGTCTCTCTATTAAAACCCGTGCAACCTCAAACCCGACTAACTAAATCTCCAAAACCTATCCTAGTTGATGGAGAACTCGAGTTTGAAGTCAAAAGCATTCTGGACTCCAAGATCTCCAAATCTAAACTATTTTACCTAATTGACTGGAAAGGCTACGGCCCCCAAGAGAGATCCTGGGAACCTGCTGAATATGTCCACGCTCCTCGCCTAATCAAAAGATTTCACCGAACATTTCCTGACAAGCCAAAACCCCCGGAGAAGCCTGGTTTGGGAGGGGCCTTGAGGGGGGGTACTGTCATGATCTCTGCTTCCAAAAGGTCAGGGTTTTCCCAACTCCCTTGGAAGCAGATCCATAACCCAGGTTCCGAGTGCCAACCAGTCCCAATTGGGACCTTTTGGACCCAGTCCTGGCGCCAGTGGCACCAGGCTCATAAATATGCCCAGTCCCAGCGCTGGAAGCGCCGGGCTCATAATGCTTGGGTGGACTTACCTGCAGCAGACCATGCTGCTTACTTGCCTGCCAGATGAGCCTCTGATCCTCTTCTGTTTGGAACTACTTTTCCTGTTGGGTTGGGCAGGAGCCACTCCCTAGATTCAGAACACTGGAACTCTTCTGGAAAGCAGGAAGTCTTTTCTTACCTAGGCGTGGCTGTGGAAGGAGACACCTAAGCACTACAGGAGGCTATTTAAACCACACCAGATGGATGAATCTTGCTTTGCGTTATTCTGCATCCTCTGCAGCAGAACGCTCATCGTGTCTTCTGCATCTGATCCTGGGCCTAAGGAAAAAGGCTTACCATCCTGAATCCAGTCTTCAGCAACACCTATAAAGACAAGAAAGAACAGGTTAGCATTACGGTCTTCAGTGACAGCTCTTCACTTACCTGGTCCATCGGCTGTCACCAATGCCTTCGGCGCTGCATCCCGCATCTGAAAGACAAAACAAGGTGCGTTTAAAGACATTGGGGAACTTTAATACTCACGTGCCATTACTCCTTTCCACATCTAACCCAGTGGGTATTCCGACACCCTGCAGCCGCTCCGAACTTGTACCTGCAAAATAAAAAGACAGTTAGAGCGCATCGTGAAGCAGGCAACAAGCGCTTACTTACGTGCTTCCAGGCGCTTCTATTCATCACACGGGCTCCATCTTCAACTCACTTCGGCCCGTCAACCGCCATCGCCGGAACCCTGCAAAACAAGAAACATCATTACTAAAGACTTAAAAGACATTAGAATTACTCGAAACTTACCGTTCGTGCAGTAAACGACGGACAGCAGTCCTCTGAAGTCAAGAGGCCTGCTCCCCTTATCCAGTGAAGAAACTGGTTACAGCACCCTGCCCCGAGGCAGATGGAGAGCACGGCGTTCACTTACCTAAGGTGAGAGCGTTAACCTTTGGGGTTCTACAGGAGAAGAGAAAGGGAAGAAGAGAGAGACATTCAATAACCCAGTTCCTTAATCCCATATTTTCTATCTGCAGACATCTTACCCTTCGAGTCAGACATACAGTGCACAGAGGTCCAGCCCAAAGAGCCAGCCGTATGTTACACATCACCTTTGAAGATACGGTATACGCCCAGTCAAGACCGGCGCCTCTACCGGAATCAGGTGAGCGTTACAAGTGGGTTATTATAGATGATTCATCCACAGTTATTCTTCCATCACGTCTTGCTTCACTGCTAAACTTAAGAATGTAGAACCCCAAAAGATAAAGGCCTCATCATAAATCTGGCGGTAATCTGGCAAAATTACTGCTGAACGGGAATAGCGTTACTGCCGGGTTGTGCAGCGGTATTAGCGCAGCATCACAACCTGGTGTGAACGTGCCCCCAATTCCAGCAGGAATGCTGTGAGCGCCCAGCGCAAAGTGCGCCGAAATAAGGGCACTGTTGAAAAAAACAGCACTAATAGCGCTCTGCACTACTAGCGCTGGTGGAAATTGCGTAATTGCCGGAAAGGGAAGCATTGCACCTGCCATTTTGAAAAACACAATCCATTAAATTCCTCCACTTCCTGCAGCCCTCCGGACCTTTACTTTAAGTCATAAAAAATGTCACAGAAGAGGACCTGAGGCAAGGTGGCAGAAAATTGCCTCCATAAACCCAGGTTCAGTGAGGGAGAATTGGTGGCCCTCACTGATGAGGTTGTGGCACACTGTGACAAACTGTACGGCAGAAGGCAGAGGAAGACACCGGCAAGCGCAGAACAGCCATCTGGCATACCATCAGCCAGAAGGTAACTGCAGTGTCCAGCATTCCCTGTGATGGCGAGGACTCCAAGAAGCGCTGGAACGATCTCCTGGTCAGGGGGCAAAGACTCCTGTCCCAACACTGGAGGTGGTACTGTCGAACCAGTGGTCCTGACTGCCTGGGAGGAGAAGTGCAGCACAGCCCTTGACATGGAGGGCATTAAGGGAGTTGGAGGTGCAGAGGTGGGTGACAGCAGCCAGGAGGCAGGAGGTGAGTCAATCCCCCTCCAACACAAGTCCATGCACAAATGTCAGCCTAGCACGTGACACCCCAGTGGACAGTGCAACTCATGTTGGCAACAGTAAGACAGGCCAAGTGATCACAGTTCAAGGGGGTTTATTGAACTTTATAATGCGGGAGATAAACACCTAATCTAAACCTAAATCTAAGACGGGACCAAGCTTAATAATAAGGCACTCCTAGTGGCATCTTGTCAAATATAAAGGGCCTATACTAAGAAAAAACTATTGCCAAATCCTTACTACTAAATTACAAAAAAGTGTGGGATAATGGTCAACAGAAAAGAAAGAAGAGTTCACGAAATGATGAGTCAGGATGGTATGGCTGGGTTTCCCTTCCCCACGTTGCAAGCACAGGACGAGGCGGGACTTTCGAGCACAGCAAACTCTTGGGCATCGATAGCACGAGGTTCACAGTTCAGTTCAATGATATCAAAACCACTTTAGAGGTTAAGTCTCTTTCTTTAGAAGGTTTGCTGATTCAAAATAACAATCAATCAAACGTTCTCTCAATGATCTTGCACCTTGGGCGATTGCTCTTTGCCCCTAGGGTCTCCATCTGCTGGGCTTGGATCCTCCTTGCAAAAATGGGCCTCCCTCCGTCGGGTTCACTATAGCCTTTCTTCAACACAGTTCATGTGTTCCTAATACAGTTCATGTAATGCTCAGTTTCATTAGAAAGTGCGGTTTCTTTCTCCTAGCTTTCTTTCGGCATCCCTCTGTCGGGTTAACATTTGCCAATTATCACAGTTCACAATCGTAGTGGAAAGCGAGGTTCCCATCCCCTAGCTTTCCTCTGGTAACGGGTCAGAAACTTTCAATTGTACAAGGGATTTGATGTAACCCTTGTAGGAGCACCTTTCTTAGGACCTTCTGGTTCTTGCAGTTTCAAAAAAACACAGGTCCCGGTCACAGCCTTTCGAATGAGTGCCCACGTGGCGCCAGACCCCTCTGCACCTGGATCATCTGGGCTTTCTTTGAAGTTCAAACATAGACACAAGTTCTTCTGCTTTTAATATTCCTTGCATTCAAACAATATTGCGCCTTGCAACCTTGGGCTCAACACAGTTCGGTTTTCTATCAGTTTCCTCTGACGCACTGGCTTTGCTCAATCCGTTGGCTTCTTTGTTCTCTAGAGTCAAGGATAGTACCACGGTAGCCAGCTTGCCTCTGCGCCTGAGTTATCAATGCGGGAGGCCCCCGTGTACGATTGGCCTCTCCTGCTCCGCACGCCAGCTGTAACTCCCGGTCTTACGATTTCCCGTTCTGAGGCTTTGTGCGTCTGAGCAGGATTGTGAGAGCCATGGCAAGAAACCGGGAAGAGTACTGACTGTGGATGGGCAGAGAGTCAGGGAGATGACTGAACGGGTCTCCCCCATCCGTCAGACCACGTAGGTGACACTGTAGCATATGCAGGGACCAGGGTCGATACCCTCCAGTTCCACGACACCCACAGAGGGGTCACAGTAGAGCACACCCAGACACCAGTCGCAGCGCCAATTGGGTCCCAGATCATCAGTGTCTGGCATGGGGGGAAAGAGGCCACAGATGGTGGTGGGAGGGGGTGGGGGGATAGTATGTGGGAAGTTGGCGGTGGGTGGGGCGAGGGGGATAGTGTGTGTGGAGTTGGTGGTGGGAGGGGGAATAATGTATGAGGAGTTGGTGGTGGGAGGGGGGATAGTTTGTGTGGGGAGTTGGTGGTTGGAGGCGGATAGTGTGTGGGGAGTTGGTGGTGGGCGATGGGATGGTGTGTGGGGAGTTGATGGCGGGAGGTGGCAGGGGGAAAGTGTGTGGGGAGTTGGTGGTGGGAGGGGACATAATGTGTGGGAAGTTGGTGGTGGGAGGCAGGAGCTGGATAGTGTGCGAGGAGTTGGTGGTTGTTGAGAGAGGTGGATAGTTGGGTCACTTCATTCCATAAACACAGTTAAAATTCATGAATGCGAGGGCATTTCTGATTGTGTCAGTGTCTTTGCCATGTTTATTGATTCGGTGGTGTCACACAGTGGTGCTAGCATTATAAACGTGAAAGTGTCAAAAGAAAATGTCTATTCGTCCCTGGCATGCCATTCTCCAATCCCTCATGTCATCTCTGCCAATGTGTGCATTTGCCTCTGCCACAGGCACTGCTTCCTCACCACCTGGGGGTGGCATGCCCACGTCAGGGAGTAGTAGAACATTTCTACTCAGGCAGATAGTGTGCAACATGGCATGCAAAAGCATGATTTTCCCAAATTTCTCTGGAGTGTTGTAGGCATTCTCTTGCAGTGTTTGTGAATCACGCACATGGGTCATTAGCCAAGGCAGCTTCATGGGTGGAGGCACAGGCATTAGTCACGGTTTAAGGTGTGAGGGTGGACTTATGCATAATCAGGTCAATGGACTACTTGTGCATGCAGATGGGCCTTAATTTCACGGCATGTGTCTATTCCATATCTGTACATGCAGTGTCACTCGTGCCATGCATTGTTTGTGCTTCGCATGCACCCTTTTCCCTTGCAGCATGTGTTACGTAAGGTGTCTGTCTGTGAAATGTGCAGCAGTCATGGTGGCTGTCTATTTACATTGTCTATGTGCCATGCTGGGTTCCCCATGGACCCTCCCTGGGGGTATGGTGGCGATGGGTGGTCATTATGGGCTGGCCGCACATGGGTGCATGGCCATGGCACAGGCAACACATGTGTGCTAGCTTTTCTACTCCTCACTATCCAGGTCTGTTGTCCTATGTGCCTCTCCATGTATCCTGGCAGTTTGTTGTTCCGTAGGACCATGGCATCATGGGTGGAACCAGGGTAGCGGGCACAGCAGTGGGTGATGATGAGGTTGGGGTCGGAGGTCAACTGTATATTCAGGGAGTGGTAGTGTTTGCGGTTTCGGTACACTGCTTCGTGGGCCTGGGGTGCCACCAGCGCAACACGGACGCAGTCCAGGGCAGTAATCACATTTGGCATTTGGGCAACAGCATAACATTGTGCCTTCATTGCATTGACCTGTGCTGAGGTGGTGGGAAGTGTGATGTGGCATTGCACTTGCCACAGGAGAGCTTCAAGCACCTGGGCCTGCACTGCACAGAATGTGGGCTGTGCCATGCTGTGCATCATGGCCACAGAGTGCTGGAAGGTGCCAGTTCCAAGGAATTATAGGACGGACACGAGTTTCAGCAGTGGGAGCACAGCTGTCTGGATGTTGATCCTGCTCCCTATGTCGTCCTGTATTGTGGTGAGCATATCTTTTATGATCTCCGTGTTGAGGTGGTGCAGGGTACCAACTGGCTGTCAGTGAGGGTCCAAGGTTAGGGCCTGACCCTGGGGAATGGGGCACACCTTGTTTGGGCTCCCCTCCTCCTCCTGCCCACCCCCCCTGTACTCCCTGTGCCCTGGCCTGGTTGTCCAGCCTCTCTACTTCCAAGCACAGCATGAGCAGCTGCCTATCCCAGCTCCCAGTGGCTTGTGGGAGCATGGTGTTGGAAATAGTGTTTGGGGCAGGGGTGCGCCTTATGTAGCCCTCTGGGATGTATTGGGATCACCTTTGGATTCATGTCAGGCAACTGTGTTCATTTACTTCCAGCTAAAAGCTGGAGGTAACTGCGCAATGTTTTCTGAGGTATTAGCGCTGGTTTTCGGTTGCTAATAGCGCTCGACATGGACATGTGATGCGGCTATTTTTGCGCCTCATGTAGCCGCCTGTATTAGCGCCGGCTCTAATAGCGCCGGCTGTGATTGTGCTGGCTGTAACAGTGCCGGGTGATTTTACAGTCAACGGTATTTGCGCCGGCTCGTGATCCGGCGGAGTGGTTTTGTCAATGCTAATTCCATTATCGCCACTTTTAAGGGTTACCGCCGGACTTGTGATGAGGCCCAAAGTGGAGAGATGAAGACCAACTGTGTTTTGGAAAACTCAAGAATATTTTATGCAGTCAACGGTAGAACACAGAAAAGGAAGAGAACAGGCAAATGTAGACTTCTTTTCCCGTTTCCCAATAGGTACTGAGAGAACCAGCAGCATTAGGGGAAGGGAAATTGATGAATCCGATGGTGTCATCGCACCTTTCCTGGCAGTGATCTCTCCCCATATGACCAGGGAACAGCAGCCACTACCTGATCCTGACCCTGAGGGCAGCTATATGGGGGAAGACAGCATCCGGGAGAGTATCATGACATCACCGGACAAGACATGGTATCCTCCTTTTTCTTTTGAGGACTCCATCCATGCCCAACCTTTTCACAAGATCTGTATGCAAACTGTCCAAATCTGACTTGCCTTTTAAGACTCATGAAAACACCTTCTCAGACACTGCCTACAACTCATCCAGAAATAACTTGCCCTTAAAGATCACTGAGAACACTTACCCAGACTTTACATGCAAGTCATCAAGAATGGCCTTCCATTCCCATAAATACAAGAATACTGTAACAAAGAAGATGATCCGAATAATGCATATCAATGGAGGCCAAGAGCACAAGCTGCGCTCTAGTTGTTGCGACCTCATACCTGCGGCTGGGAAATTTAAACCGACAAAGCAGCTGACAGACATGCACTGCTGGCGGGATAACGCTGCTCGTGTCAGTACTGATCGCGAGACCGTGGAGCTGGAGAGTGTTCTGTGGAGCCAACCAGCTCGTCGACAAGGAGAAAGGAAGCTGACTGCGAGCTAGGACATGCTGCAGGAACGCCAGAAGCAGACGGAAGGCTTCTGGGTGTTTGCAGATGTTGGAAGGCAGCCTCCACCTTACTGAAGCCTGAAATGATGCAGAAGAGCCCAGCAGGAACAGCGAGAGGCAGAGTAGCTGAGAAGCAGAGGCGGCAAGAAGGAAGGAAACACTGAACAACCACCACCGGCTTGCCGCGGGAGAAACAGAATAGGCCAGCAACAGCCAGTGAGTCCACGCAAGGAAAGCAGGGACACTAGGGCGTATTGGCAGCCATGCCAAACCCGAATAATTGTTAATGAAGTACAAGAAAGAAAACAAGCATGTGAGCATTGATTTAAAAGGGCAAACAGAACCAGTATAAGAAACTTTAACGTTTTAGAGTGTATGCAACACACATATAAGAGAAGGATAGTAAACCAGGTAGCTACAATACAAGATAAAGCAGACATAAGAGACTATCAAGTTTGAAAGTGTGCGTAGAGTCCACATGAGGAAAGCTGTGGCAGGAGAGTATACCAGGCAAATAGAAGGTGCAAGAAAATACATAAGTGAGAAAACCCTGGCATGAGAGTATGCCAGGCAGATGCAGACTGCAAGTGTGGTCATAATAAAAGAAAGTCCCTGGCAAGAGAGTATACCAGGCAGATGCAAGTTATTTTTGATTTCTTTTTTTTTTTTTTTTAAACTTGTATTTATTAGTTTTACATAGATATTTGCATGAAAAGAAGCAAGAACAAAAAAGAAAAACAATATAACTTTGAATCTTATAACATTCCCTTCCCCCTCCCCCCTCCCTCCCCTCGGGTCGGATGGAATCATTTTGTCGAGGGATCCTGTTATGCGTTGAATATGTCTGAGATTTTTATGTTGTGGGGGCACCATTGTTCCATAAAGTCTGACTGGAGGTATTGCAGGGTCTCTTCCCATTATTTTACAAATTTGTCTCCTGTTCCTTGAAGTTTGTGAGTAATTTTCTCCATTGTTATATGGGCCCATACTTTCTGTAGCCAGAAAGTAGGTCAGTGGGGTATTTTTGTTTTTCCAGTTCTGCGCGATGGTGGTCCAAGCTGCTATGAGTAGTCCCATGAAAGATCTCCATTGCGTTTTGCTGTATTGCCTTGCTGCATCGTCTCTGATTCCGCAGAGCCACACTTCTTCACCCATCAACCCCACATCTGGGAATATTTTGCCCATCTCGTTTTTCACTTCTTCCCAGAAGGGTCTAATGCCTTTACAGTCCTGCCATATGTGTCTCCATGTTCCCACTTCGTCACATCCTCTCCAGCAGTGGTTGGACGTGTTGGGGTACATTGAGTGGAGCCTCTCTGGAGTGTAGTGCCACTGTGTCATAACTTTGACCCACTTCTCCCTAGTTTGTGCCGACCGGGTCATTCTGGGGATCTGTTTCCATAGGTCCTCCCAATGTTTATCCGTTGGTTCCACCCCCAGTGTTCTGCCCCATTTTATTCTGTATGACCACTTAATGCTTTCCCCTTGTGAGTTTATGTATTTGTATAGAGTTGATACCCACTTTTTTTCCCCCGAGTTGGATATGATGTATGTTTCGAACCCTGTAAGGTCCCTGGTTGCTGCCTCGGTGATTATTGGAGAGTTTAGCCAGTGCTTTAGTTGTTCATACCTATATCTATCGCTCTTAGAAATTTTCGTACCTGCCAAGCACGCCTCCAGGGAGACGATTTCCTTGTCCTCAAACATCTCGCCTATTTTAGTAATTCCCGCCTTCTCCCAGTTGTCATATGCCCCTTGTTCCATCCCCGGTGGAAATAGTGGGTTTCTACAGATGGGTGTAAAGGGTCCAACTGCCGTGGTCATTATGCCTTTTTTTGTTTGGCTATCCCGTGCTTCCAGCGTGGTTTTCATAATTTCGCTTAGCCTTAGATTTTCGTGCCTGTGCTGCCTCTGTTTCCAGAGAAGTTCTACCAGTGGGGTCCTAGCTACTGCTCTGTCTTGTTTGGCCCATATCTGTTGCGGATCCTCCCCCACCCACTCCCTCAGAACTTTAAGCTGTGCTGCCTGGTAATATTTTCTGAAATGGGGGAGCGCCATTCCTCCTTCTCTGGTTGGGGCCGTGAGTATCATCCTGGCAATTCTCTGTGTTTTCCCTTTCCATATGAAGGACGATACTATTTTTGTTAGGGTTTTGAAGAACGTGTCTGGGACCCCCACCGGGAGCGCCTGAAAATAATATAGTACTTTTGGGAGGATGGTCATCTTAATTGATTGTATTCTACCCCACCAGGATATCTGTAGTGGGTTCCATCTATTTAATTCCTTTCGGATGTTTGTAATTAGCGACGGGTAGTTTTCCCCGTAGAATTGTTCTATTTTTGGGGATATATTTATTCCCAGATATTTAATACCTTTCTGTTCTAACTTGAGGTCCAGTTTTTTTGCCTCCCTTTCTATGTTCGTTCTATCCCCTACCAGGATGAGGATCTCTGATTTTTTTCTATTTATTTTTAGGCCAGAGATGGCCCCATAGTTTTCCAGTTCTCTAACTGTAGCCGATAAAGTGGATTCAGGGTCTTCTATGGTTATTAGCATATCGTCCGCATACGCAATTACTTTGTGTTGCTGGCCCGCCATTTCTATCCCTTTAATGTGTATTGACTCCCGAATTTTAATTAGGAAGGGTTCTAAGAAGAGAGCGTACAGTAGTGGTGATAGGGGGCAACCCTGTTTCGTTCCTCTCGTTATCGTTACTTTACCAGTGAGCTCACCATTAATGGCTATTCTACTTGATGGGGAATTGTAGTTTGCTCTGATACTCGCTATATATTGTTCCCCGAACCCCATGGATTCCAGTATCCTAAACAGTATTGACCACTCCACTCTATCGAACGCCTTCTCGGCGTCTACTGACAGTAGTATCGCTGGGGTGTGGGTTATCCCTATTTTCTCGACCAGATGGGCTAGCCTCCTAGTGTTATCGTGGGTTTGCCTGCCGGGAATGAAGCCCGATTGATCCTCACTTATCAGTTTAGGAAGGAGCGGGGATAACCTTGTTGCCAGGATTTTCGTATATATTTTTGCATCTAGGTTGATTAGGGAGATTGGTCTGTATGATGCGGGGTTAATTGGGTCTTTGCCTGGTTTGTGGAACACCAGCACCTTCGCTTCATTCATTGTGGGGGTCACGTTGCCGGTGTCCTTGAAGGAGTTTAGGAGTTTTGTTAGGATCGGAGTCAATATGTCTGCATATTTTTTATAAAATGGGGCCGTGAACCTGTCCGGGCCTGGAGCTTTGTTACTTGGGAGTCCTTTTATGGCTTTATTGACTTCCTCTTCACTGATAGGGGTCTCTAGTGATTGTTTGTCTTCTTCTGAGATTTTCGGGATCTTTAGGGCCTCTAAGTATGATGTGTTGGTGTTAATATCGGGGTGTTCTGTGGAGTAGAGCGTTTGATAATATTGCCTCAGTGTTTTCCCCATGTCGTGCGTAGAGGTTTGAATGACCCCTTTCGCATCGCATATGGCTTTAATCGTTGTTTCTTTTTGTTTCGCCCTCAATTGTCGCGCTAGGAGTCTGTCTGCTTTGTTCGCTCTTATATAATATCTCTGTTTCAGATAGAGTAGATTCCTTTCTGCGCCCTTCGTACGTAGCATCTCTAGTTGGCCTTGTGTATGTTTCAGTGATTTTTTTAATATCTTTGTGGGTTGAATCGTCAGCTTCTCTTGGATCTCCTCAATTGTTTTTTCCAGCTCTTTTTCCCACCGATCCCTTTGTTTATCTCTTGTGGTTTTCATCGCTATCATCTTCCCCCTCAAGACTGCTTTAAACGCATCCCAGACTGCGCTCATTGCTACCTCCCCTGTGTCGTTTTGTATGAAGTATTCCTCGATCATTTCCCTTATGGCCTCCCCTGCAACTGGGTCATGGATCAACTCCTGCGGTAGCCTCCATTTCCATAGCCCACTCTTCCTCCCTGGGAGAGTCACGTCCAACCATAGAGGGGCATGGTCCGAGAAGGTTATAGAGCCCTTATCCAGCCCTTGTATCTTTCCCAGCAGTCCCACTGACACCCAGAGATAGTCGATTCTGGACATAGAGTTGTGAACATGTGAGAAATATGTGTACCCCCTCTGTTCGCCTTTCAGTTCCCTCCAGACATCATTCAGAGCCAATTGGTCCATTTGCTGTTTCAGACGTTTTGATGGTGCCCCCTGTCCATATATGTTTCCTGTGCTCCTATCCAGCTTTGGGTTCCACGCCAAGTTAAAATCCCCCCCCATTGTCACTTCCCCTCTTGCGAAATCTTCCAGTTTCGATAGTGCGCTTCTGAGAAAGCCATCCTGTCCCTGATTGGGTGCATATATTGAGGCGAGTGTTATGCAACATCCTTCTATTTCTACATTGGCAAAGGCGTATCTCCCTTCCTTATCGGTTATAGTGTCTAGTGGTGTTATGTCCTTTCCTTCTTTTATCGCTATCAGGACTCCTGCTTTTTTCTCTGTTTTCGTTGCCTGTGCCCATATTTTGTATCCTTTTATCCGCATTTTGTGCTTATCCTTAGTTTTGATATGGGTTTCCTGGAGGAGTAGTACATCCGCCTTCCCCCTTTTGAATTGTTTCTCAAGTTTCGCTCTTTTTGTTGGGTGGTTCATGCCCCTAATATTGTAAGTCATAAGGCGTATCATCCCCATTCTATTTTGTTTGTGTGCCATTGCATCCGGTCCCCTTCTGTTCTCGATTCAACTCTTTGATTCTTCCGATCCCTTCCCCTCCCTTGAACTTCCCTTCCCCCCAACTTTGAACTTTAAACCAATTAACCTGTCCCCCGAGTAGGGCTAGGGTTCCTATTGTCGCTTGGGCGTTGCACCCTTCGCTCCCTGCCCTCCATACCCTCGGGGGTATGTTGTGGGGATTCCTAAACCCCACTGAACCATTTGTCTTTACCTGGTTCCAGACCGTTGGGTCTCGGCCAGACCGCCCTCCGTGAATTGTCCGTTCCGCACCGTTCCCATACTCCCCCCCGACTGGGTCTCTGTGGCAGCGTTACCGTGTCTGTTCCCCTGGCCTATGTTTTCCTTGCGTTTCTCATGGTACCTTTCTCCGGGTGTCTCTCCCCGTATTTGCCTTCTTCTGTCTGCTGGATTCCCAGCCCATAGGTTTTCTCGTTCGTTCTCTCCTGTGTGTGGCCTCCCCCTGCTCCATCTGCTCCATCTCTTCATCTTGTAGTCCCATCGTGCTGAGGCCTTCTTCCAGTGTGGTCACTCTTTTCTGTTTTCCTTCCCATGTAAACAGTAACCCAAATGGGAAGGTCCATTTGTAGCGGATTTGTTTTTCTATTAGTGCTTTCACCAGTGGGGCCATTGCTCTTCTTTTTTGAAGGGTTATTAGTGCCAAGTCCTGATACAGTTGGATGTCTTGCCCATTCATTTTAATATGTTCCAATTCCCTGGCTCTCCTGAGGATCTGTTCTTTCTGCGGGTAGGAGGAAAGCGCCACCAGGACATCACGTGGTCTTTCTCCTGGGGCCCCAGCTCTTTTCGGTCCCACCCTGTGGATTCTGTCGACTCCGATATCCTCGATGTCTTGTGTTCCCAGAATGTCTCTGAACACCTCCTTCACCGCTTCCTTCAGATCTTTGTCTAGCACTGATTCCGCCATGTTCTTTATTCGGATGTTAGAGCGTCTAGAGCGGTTCTCTAAATCCTCACATTGAAGTTCCAAGTTGTGAGTGAGTGTCACCAGGTGTTCTTGCGTTTCGCTTGTTTGTCTCGTGTCTTCTTCAAGACTTTGCACCGTTCGTTCCACTGTATCTGTTCTTTCTTCTAGGTTGTTTATGTCAATTCTCATGTCTTGTACCGCTTGTTTCATTTCGTTCTTCATGGATATAAATTGTTCCTGGACTGTGGACATGAACTTTTCCTGGAGGTCCATGAACCAGGTTTGCATGTCCTCCCTGGTCAGTGGTTGCTGTTGTTGGGATAGTGGTTCTGCCTCCCCTGTGGAGTCTCCCTGGTTTCTCCCTCTCGGTTGTGGCGTCCCCTCTGTTGACCACATTTGTAGAATATCGGCCCCTTGTTTCGCTGTTTGGGGAGTCTGCTGGATGGGGTTCCCCTTTCCTTTTGCTCTAGACATGTTAGGGTGCTCCGTAGCCCACCCGTGGGGCCTCCTCGCTTTCTTGTCCTCCGAGATGTTTCTCCTTCCTGAGTTTCCCCCCTTCCTTGCCTCTGTCTTGTGGGCCTTCGATCAGACCTGCGTGGGTGGCGGGGGGGGGGGTTTGCGAGGTGACTCCTTGTGTCCCGGGGGAAAATCTAGTTGGTGCCGGAGAGAGGTTTTTTGTGAGTCCCCCCCCCCGGGGTATGTGCGCACGGGCGGGCGCCTTATTTCTGGGCCTCCCCCTGGGCCGGCTCACCTTTAACGCTGCGTCCTCTGTGCAGGGCGGCCCCCGCGGCTCCTCTCCTGCGGTCCGCCCTGTTCGCGCTGTTTTCTCCCGGTGCCGTAGCTGCTCCGCTGCACACCGCTCTCCCCTCACCTCGGGGCGGTGTGGGGTGGCGTGAGGGCGGTTACGTTCTTCGGGTTCCGCTGTGTCCCCGATCCCGCTCTCTCGCTGGCCGGTGCCACTCAGTCGCCCGACGCCGCGCTGGACGGCCCCCTGTGCGACGCGGGAGAGACTCCTTCGGCCCCGATGGGGGAGGGGGCGGCCTGCCTCGCTCCTCGTGTTTTCGGCGGCGCACGCTATCCCACTGCGCCTGCTTCCTCGCCGGGGGGAGGGGTCTATGGGGGGGCAGCTTGGTATTCGGGGGCGAGCGAAGGACGGTCCGTCACGGCTTCGGTCGTGCTATTTTCAGCGGCCCGGGCGGAGCGCGGTTTAGCTGCGACTCCTCACCCCGGTGGCCATCTTGGACCTGATTTCTTTTTTTTAACATTATTTATAAGACAGTCACGAAATTGGCAAGGTACAGGGCATGATACATACATAGAATACATTGAGAACTGTTTCTTGGTTCCAAAGAGCAACTGCAGTAGTCAACAACATGACACAAAGATTTAGAGCATGTTGTAGTTCACGGTTTAAACAGCGACCAGGACACCTATATCCACCATGCTCCTCTTCATTGAAGAATCAGAATCACCTATTGCTAAAAATTACCTGAGCGGGTCCCAAATGTATTTAAGCCGGCTCCTGGATGGAACCTTCAGTACATAGTTCTCCTCTCGATCATTAACCGTAGCCATTCACTATTAGGGGAATCTCTCGACTTCAGTGTGGATCTTTTAGCCACTGAACTAGCCACATTAAACAGGCGTCTAGAAGTTTCAGGTATTTTCCCTATGTCCCCCAGTAGGTACTTAATTAGTGAGATGGTTGGAGTAATATGCAACATGGAATCAAGTATCTTCGCAACATCTCTCCAAAACTCCTAAAGAGGAGGGCAGGACCAGTAGATATGAAATGAGTCTGTTTGCCTATGTGCACACTCGCCCAAACTGGCGCAGGCATCAGGGGGAAACCTAGCCAGCCTAGCCAGTGCATAATGTAGATGGTTTAACAATTTAAATTGTATTAGCCGGAGGCCTGCATTCAATGAGACAGTTCTGGCCACTTGACAACAGCATCTATGCCATTGTTCATCTCCCCATTCAATGCCCTTTCCCATATTGCCCTCATTCCATTGTTAGTGCGAATATGTGATTGTAATATGGAGTATATTGTAGACACCACATGTCGTGTTGCATCTGCTGTGCTGCAACCATTCAACTAATGCATTCTTTTTTTTTCTCGCACCGAAGGGAAGGAAGGCCATCTCTGTCGAAATGCAGCCTTTTGCAGTAGTATTGCAGCAGTCGGAGGAGCCCACCCCAATCTCCGAGAGAAATCCTCCAAAGACACACATTTCCCCTCTGGGAACATATCCCCAAGTGTCATTTGCCCAGCAGGGTTCCAGGCCTTTTTAAGTTCCCTGTCAAAGGTAGGAGCTAAACCTGGGAAGTCCCAAAGCAGGATCGCCTTATGGTAAGGAGTTTGGATCTGCAGCTTCCGAACATTCCTTGATCAACCATTTACTGTGGCCCTAACATGGTTGTAGGTGCACGAATCTATATATCTGTCGCAAAACAGTACTGACCGCAGGTCAGTGGGGGACGCTTTGCATAATTCTAACAATAGATTAACCACATCTGTGTCTATCTTATACAAGTATTTGGTGAAATGGGCCTGGGACACCAGGTAATAAAGTTAAAGGTCTGGAGCTGCAATGCCCTTGCGCTCATAGGGCTCTGTAATCTTATTCCAGCCCATTCAGGCAAACCGCCCCCCCCTGACAAACCTAGTGAACAGCGTCTTAACTTTAGTGAAGAAAGCCCTACCCGACCAAAGAGGAACATTGCAAAAATAATAAAGCAACTTGGGAAGGACGATCATCTTGAGTAAGGAGACCCGACCATATGGAGAGATCAGAAGACCAGCCCACAACATCAGCATTGCTGCCAGATGTTGCAAGTATAGTTTGTGGTTTTCCATCTATAGTGCCTAATGTTCCCTGGAGACCACCACTCCCAAGTACCTACATTTCGAAGGGGCCCAGTGAAACCCTCCAGTGGACAGCGTTAAAGAGAATAATTCTGACTTAGTGTCGTTGATCTTGTATCCCAAGTATTTCGTGAACCTATGGACGTCTTGCATAATAGGCCCCAGATTACGATCTGGGTGGTGGACAAACAAAAGCGAGTCATCTGCATATAGTGAGATGATCTTGGGCGGGGGGCGTTATTCTTGTCCCTCTATGTCCATGTACATCCCATACCAGCGCCACCAGCGGTTCAATCATGAGTGCAAATAACATGAGGGAAAGCGGGCAGCCCTGCCTGGTGCCACGCCTCAATGGGAAGGGGGCAGAAAGGGTATTGTTGGTGCACACTCTGGCCAGTGGACTGGAGTAGAACAACTGGACACACCATGAAAAATAAGGGACCACCCCAAAACGGCAGAGAAGCTGAAAGAGGTATCCCCATGAGACCCGATCGAAGGCTTTCTCTACGTCTAATGTTGCCACTACTGTGTTAGCCTTGGGATTTATCTGAGATAACACACAGAAGATAACACGCAAATTCAGGGCCGCGGATCTCTTGGGGATAAAGCCAGACTGGTCCGGATGTACCAGCTGTGGCATAAATGGAAACAGGCGCGTGGCCAGTACTTTAGCAAAGACATTGGCGTCAGTGTTAATTAATGACAAAGGCCTTTATGAGGCCATGTTATGTAGAGGTCTGCAGGACCTTCAGCAGAACCCATATAATCGCCTCGTGCATGGACCGGGGAAGCGTGCCTTTCTTGAGAGATTCCTCCCACACCCGCAACAATCTCAGGACCAATTCTAAGTGAAAAGTTTTGTAAAGCTCTATCCCTAAGCCATCAACACCCGGGGCTTTACCAGATGAAAGAGCCTTCACTGCCTCAACTATTTCTTCTGCCGTTATGGGCTGGTCTAATACTAAGGCAGACTCTTCTGGCAACACAGGCAGATGAATGCCAGCCAGTTACTGGGTGATCTCACCTTCCAACATAGTGTCACAATTGTCATATAGGGAGGCATAAAAGTCAGAGAAAGCAGCATTAATATCAGCTTTGTGCACTCTCATCTGTCCATCCCTCCCTTGTACACTTTCTATGGACTGACTAAAACTCTCCCCCTTGCCAATCTGGACAGTAACCTTCCGGATTTATCACCCTCCCCATACCTCCTGGCCCTCACAGGAGTAGCAATATGTAGTAGTTCACGATCCGCCAGGGTATGAAACTCCCACAACAATGGGCCTCATTCTGAGTGTGGCAGTCCATAAACAAGGGTGCTGGTAAGCTTACCAACGCCCTTGTTTCCGGACCGCCACACTACAAGTCCACTTCCTTTGGGTCACTTAGGATTATCAGGTGTGAATTACATGAGGTTGAGTGCTGGTTGAGAGCGTTGGAGTCTGCACATGGCGGAACGCCATCAAGGTCCACGCTAGGACAGAACCAGACACTAGGCCTCATTATGGCTTGCCGCCGCCGATCTCGAAACACCGGATCCGCCACCTGACTTCCTGGTGCCACCAGGACACTACAAGTCCCGGCAGAGCGGGAAGTCAGACGGGGGATTCGGGAAGTCCCCATTCCTGCAGAGTCCCGTAATGCTAACGGTGCTGGTGCCTCCATGACAAGTCTGTCTGCAGGGGCCGTTGTGCCCGGCAGGGTCAGAATCCAGAATCATGCATTGAGGAGTAATACGTGTATTTTCTGTCTTAAGGGTCTATATGATGCCATGCATCTACCAATGGCAAATACAGCATCAACTGACGAAAATGTATCCAAAGGTTTTGACTCCTTTGGATACATTTTCGAAGAGAGAGACAGACTCAAAGGTAACAGTTTCAAAACCTTTAGTTAATAAAGTTTAATAAAGTTCTGGGGTTGGTCTAATACCTAACTGACCCTAACTCTAAAGGGATAGTTCCATCAACTGATTTTTCTAAGGGCTGTTGATGTCTGAAAGTCCAAAACAAAAATCTGGCGGTGTCTAAACCTATACTTGCCCTCACCCTTTGACAAAATGTGATAGAAAGTCTTCTTAAAGAAGATAGTGGTTAAAAAAAAGGAAATGTAAACCAGGAGCTGGTTTCAGGTAGTCTTACTAATATGTGTTGATCAGGATAAGCAATTGCTCTGCCAGCGATCCCCAGACTATAACATACCGACCCATAGGGTTCGCCACACTCCTAGCTACCCTAAATCCCAAAGAGTGGTGTATTAGCATGAGTACCCCCCTGGTTTGTGAAGAGTAATCTGTGTAGTACCGCAAAGAGCCCCACCTAGTCTCCCCAGCCCATCAGTTTCTTGCAACATAATTATTTTAGAATCATGTCGCTGTATAGCCGAGAGAACCTTTGGGGCCTTAACCGAATTGTCCAAACCTTGGACGTTCCATGTGAAAAGTGACAGCGGGAGCTGTAAGGAAGGCATGGTATCAACAGTAAGACAGACAAAAGTGACCACAGTTCAAGGTTGTATATTGAACTTTCACAAAGGTGTGATCAATGCCGATCTAAACCTTAATCTACAGATGGGAGCAAGCCATGACCATCAAATAAAAATAATGCAGTCCTGGCCTCCCTTCCCCGTGTTTTCAGTACATGACAAGGCGGTTCACTCTAGCAAAGCACACACTCTGGCTTCTATGGCACGAGGGTACAGTTCCATTACCAGCATCAGGACCTTCTGTGTACACGTCTCTTTACTTCTTAAAACTCTCTTGATTCAGAGGACCTGATGTACAAAAGCAAAATACAAAGTTATTTTCTTCTTACAGGTATTTAAGTCAGGTGATTCACCCTGGATCCCCCTCAGCCGGGTTCAGATCCCTTTTCCATCACAATCTTTACTGTGGATCCCCCTCTTTGGGGCTAAGATCCCCTTTCTACAATGTTCAGAGAATATTCTTTCTGTGTGAGTCCCTAGGCAAGATTAAGTAGTTGGTAGGCGGTCTGTAGTTCACCTTTCAACAGGGGCCCCAAATAGCATCTTTTTAGATTTTCTTCCCATCCTAACTGTTCGGCTAATTGTTCAAAATTCAGAAAGAAGTTCCCTAGATCTTCGCCTTCTAGGTATGGTTGAAATATCCCCTGTGGTAGAAGGGGTCTAACTTGCAACTTAACCAATTTTGTCAAGTTTTCTTGAACCATAAATTCGGCCTGCATTTGATGGGCCACCAACTGGGCTATGACAGCTGCTAGGTCAGCCATTTCTTCCGGTGGGGTAAGGGTTCCTTGTGTGTTTTTTTCTGAATTGGAAAAAAACAGGGTTTGACTCCTTTGGATACATTTTCGAAGTCGTCTGATCCTTCTGAGTCTGATTCCGCTGAAGGGAATGATTTGGGTAGGTTGGTCTCTAACCCTGATGGCCCCGCAACTGATGATGATAATTGGGTTCCATACAAAAAGGTTCAGGAGCAGGGGGTTTTAGGGCACTAGGTCTAATAAAGGTAAAGTCTGCCAGATTTTCAGTATTATTCAATCCCACTGTTGGATATTATAATGAGGGACTGGGAGGGTATCTAATAGTACTTTGGTCTTAAAAAACATGTCTTATTAACCAGTGGGGATAAGTAGTTGACAGAGCAAAACCTCTTTTAGAGTTGATACACAGTCAGAGTCCAGGAGTTAAATGATTCTATTTTCCCCTTCTGGTGGTATGACAATTATCAGCATGGATTTTCACACCCCACTCCTGACACCATATATAAGGATACGACCCAATCCGAGCCATTCTGGCCAAGCGGCATGCCAATATACTTGGTGGGGTCATCCAGACAATGGTAAATGCGCCATTGCCACAGGGTTGTGTCCCCCTGGACATAATAAAATCATATCTGACACCACTTCTAAAAAAAGCCACATTGGATCACAAAATCTTCTCTAACTATCGTCCTATAGCCGGCCTTTTGAGCCTGCTAAGATTGCAGAGAAGATTGCTACTAATCAATTACAAAGTAATGAGAAAGAACACAAGATCATTAACCCCTTTCAGTTGGGATTCAGACCGGACCACAGTACTGAGATGGCCCTTGTGATAGTCTGGGATGACTTGCTGGGGGCCGCCGACGAAGGGGACAAAAGCATGTTGATCATGTTGGACCTGTCGACGCCCTTCGATACAGTTGACTTTAAGATTCCACCTCCAGGCTGTCATCAGTGGCGCAGGTATCGGACAAAACCCTTAAATGGTGTGTGTCCTTCCTGACAAATCGCACCCAGCAGGTGAAATGGGGCTTTACCTGTCTGACCCTCTACCAGTAGAATTCAGGGTGCCCCAAGGATCCTCATTGTCCTCATTGCTGTTTAATATTTATATTCATACTTTACTCAACATTGTTGCTGAATTTGGTTTGTCCTATCATTCATACGCAGATGATACGCAAATCTATGTACGACTTAAACAGCCATGGGAGGAATTGGATGAATTCTGTCTTGCGCTAATAAAATTAAAAACTGGATGTTGAAAATAAACTCCATTTGAATCCATACAAGACAGAGGTCATTGTGCCTGGCTCTAAAAAAAAAGGTCATGAATGGTGTCCAACATTTTTCGTGCCACTCTTTGTTTGGTATCCCTACCGAATTCTCTGGCGCAGTGAGAAATCTGGGCTGCATTTGGCAATCAAGTATGGACTGCAACACCCAGGTCAGCCAGACGGTCAAATCTGTCTACTACCAGCTTAGACTCCTGAAGCCCAGTCTAACCCTCATTGCCAAGAAGGACCATTCAACAGTGGTAGGTATCCTCACAAATTCGAAACTAGACTACTGTAACGCCCTGTTATGGGCATCCATAAGTATCAAATAAGGAGACTACAGGTTGCCCAGAATTCTGCTGTCAGGTTGATTTTTAAACTCCCTAGAAAGGTTTCTAGCTCGTGCTGTAGCAAAAGACTTCACTGGCTCCCTATACAGTAGAGAATTATATTCAAGGTCCTGTGTCTGGTTTTTAAATGTGTCTATGGCCTTGCTACATCTTATCTGACTGAATAAATTCAAAGGAATTGCCCGCAAAGACACCTTCGATTTAAGGACCAGCACCTTTTAACAGCTCCATTTGTGAGAACCACTAAGTGGGCTGACCGGTGGTACGCCTTCTTTGGGCCTCAGGCCTGGAATTCTCTTCCGTTGGAACTGCAACAAGTCAAGCTATTGACTACATTCAGGAAACAGTTAAAAACTCATCTCTTTCAGTAAAATGTATCTTTAACCCTGGAAGTACCTGAACTAGCTTGTGCAGCTTTCTGACATTGTTATGTTTCCATCAGCGCCTAGTTGCAGTTCTGCTTGGTCCCTACGGGGTATGAATGTTATAAATACACACATCAAATCAAATCAACGAAGGCATGGTATCAACAGTAAGGTGGACACAAGTGACCATAGTTCAAGAGTGTTTTGAACTTTCACAAAGGTGTGAAAAACACCTATCTAAACCTAAATCTACAGATGGGAGCAAGCTATGACCATCAAATAATAATAATAATGCAGTCCTAGTACAGTCTTGTCAAAATAAAAGGGCCTATACAAAAAACCTATTGCTAATCCTTACCGCTAATTTACAAAATGTGTGAGGTAGTGTTCATGAAAAGGAAAGAAGTGTTCACAAAATGATATGTCAGGATGTTTGGGCTGTTGGCCTCCCTCCCCCACGATTTCAGCACGGGGCAAGGCGGTTCACTCGCGCAAAGCACACACTCTGGCTACTATGGCACGAGGATACAATTCCATGACCAGCATCAGGACCTTCTGTGTACAAGTCTCTTTACTTCTTAAAAGTCTCCTGATTCAGAGGCCTGATGTACAAAATCAAAATACAAAGTTATTTTCGTTTTACAAGTATCCAAGTTGGGTGACTTGACCCTGGTTCCCCCTCAGCCGGTCTCAAATCCCTTTTGTATCACAATCGCTACTCTTCCGGGCTCACATCCCCTTTTTACAATGTTCAGAGACTATTCGTTCTCGGGTGACTCACAGTTCACCCCGGATCCCCCTCAGCCAGGCTCAGATCCTTCCGCTTATTCAATTAGTCCCCCTCAGCCGGGCTCAGACCAATTGCAGTTCACATTAAACTATCAAAGACTTTCAAATGCGCACTGGTTTTAGATTGACCCATTGGAGGACCACTTCAATTTCAAGATTCCCTTTTCAATATTTAGCACCAGTTGAATACCTAACAGAGACTTTTGAATGAGCACCCACATGGCGCCCGACCACTCTGTCTACGGTATCTTTCTTGGTGTCCCAAAGTAAAGTCACTCCTTTGGTTTCCAATTATATTTGCATCGCTCATCACATACGTCTCACACACTGTCCTCTTTGGATTTCTTCATACAATATTGCCACTTGCAACCTTGGTACAAACACAAGCTGGTTTGGTATCAGTCTCTCTGACTCACCGGCTGTGCTGTCTTTACTGACGTTGCTTTGTTGTAGGAGCCAAGGACAATACCACAGCAGCAATCGCTCCTCCGTGCTCTGATTCTCGATGCAGGAGAGCCCCGGATACCTTCGATGCACAATGTAGGTTTGTTCAGCTTTAGTACTCGGTCTTAGGTTTCTTACTTTCAAAGGTTCACAAAAGTAACGGTCTGAAAAGGTCAAGGGCTCTTCCCTCCTTGCAACCCTCTCTAGTCTCGCCGTCTTTCTCCTCGTATTAAACTGCCATCTTGGAACTGCTGTTTCCTTGTGTGCTTTGCCTTGTTCAGAGTGTGCTAACGTGCTCCTCTTTTTATCCGCGTGGGGAAGTATGATGGAAGTCACGTGTGTGTAATGACCAGTAATTGCCTGACCATTGTATTAGGACTTTAGGACTTGTCAGGTATACGGCTCTGGTGTAGGTCCGTTGTTGTTCCCAGTGAGCTGTCCGTGAGAAAGTGTTTGTGTCGGGAAAGTGGGGGGGGTGAGTTCCTAGGTATCCTACCTGGTAGGATGGGGAAAAGGTATTACAGGAAAGGAGATACTGCTCACACCATCCAGTGTCCCACTTCTACTGCCCTAAAACAACCCCATCCAGGTGATCCTCCCTCACTGGTCCATCCCCAGGAACTGGATCCAAAAGCAATGGCTCTGTCCCGGCCACCTGGATGACAGATCCCCGGGGACTAGTGGGTGAGACACCTTCAGGTTTCTCACAGAGCCCTTGCCCGCCGGTTCTATTATGTGTCATTCCCTTGCATTGGAATAAAACCCCTCTGGATCCACCCCATCGCCCTGCACCCAACTGCCCAAACATGACTGTCAAACGTTTAAACTTTAAACCCCTTCCCCCAACCCAACCACCCCATCCACACCTTCCACCCCAGCATGACAATGTACCCCAAATAACCCTGCTTGTGCTATCTCAGGAAGCGCACTGCGAACACCAGCCAAAACTGTAGTTAATAATGTGTTCAGCAAAGCGCCCAATGCGGCACAGCAGTAGACCAAAACTAGGAAGCATATACTACAATATCGGACCCAGCAGTGTAGGTGTCCATCCCCCGATGCAGCCTGCCTGTTGTTGAGGCATGATCCTTTCGACCGGAGCTAGGACCTCGATCCGCCGAAACAGGCATCTCAATGTATGCCGCCACCTCCCCCGGGGGTTCAAAAAAGTGTGCTCTGCCCCCTTGATGAATTCTCAGCTTGGCTGGATACATCATGGTGTATTCACCTGGTTGAAGGTCCTCCTCGCTGCCTGGAATCCGGTCGAAAAATCAGGTTAGATGTGAATCTGCACTGAATCGTATTGAATGGTTCCCTTTTCCCTTGCCAATTTAAGGACCTGGTCACAATCCTGAGAATGTAATAATCTGGCGATAATTGTGTGTGAGGGCGGGGCCCGGCTTTGGGGCAGGGGCCAATAAATGCTGCAACCGCTCGACCAGGAACTGTGCTGAAAATTGTGCCTCCCCAAAAATGGACTGCAAGACATTTTCAAATGGCTCCATTGGACCACAGACAGCCTTCTCAGGGACCCCTACTATTCGAACGTTGTTACGGTGGGAGCGCAATGTCACCTCCTCAGCCCTGTGGCGCCTGTGGAGGCATTGGACATTCCGCCATTGAATATGGCCAGCATGTTTCTCCCTCAACGTGGCTTATTAGTCCACTTTATTCTAAGATGGCTGTCGCCAGCTCGTATATCTCTAGACGCTCTAACTAGGCTCTTGAGCCTTGTTCTTTCACTGTGCTCTCTGTCTTGGTTCTGCCTTGTGCACCTCATAGTGCTTCTCCTGCTCCGTGGCTCCTCCCCTCTTCTCCCCTTTTCGCTCCTTCTTTCTCTGGTCTCGCCCACAGGCTCCTGGTTCTCTCTCCCTCTCTGGCTCCCTTTCCCCCCTTGGACTCATTTTGAAGCTCGCCTCGTCTAGCCTCCCGCCTTTAGTTTTCCCTTTCATCTTACTCCCGTTGCTCCCTCTCTCCTTTGGGGCATTTCGATTGGTTTTCCAGGAGTTCTCAGCCATCCACTTCTCTGCACTGGACGGATATTGTCATGCGCCAGCAATGGAAGTGCTGGCGCCGATGGAAGATGCAGTAATGTGACTGATTCCTCCAACTATACTGCTCGATCTAGCCTTCTCCCAACATTGCCGCCATCTCTATTTCTATGGGCATCTCCCTTTGCCCAGTGTGATGTATCCGTCCTTTGGAACCTTTCGCCCTGCTCGTACTACGTTCCTGTTGTACCACCCTAGTAAAAAAGAAATCCACTTTTTGGATTGTTTTGGGATTGCTTCTGGATTGTTTTCAAGCTGCAGATTCTTCTGGGATTTATTTTGGATTTTTTGGGGATTTTTTCAAGCAAGGATTTATTTGTCTTGGGTTGGAGGATTTATTTTGGATTTCTACTGACTTGTTTCTCATCAAAACAATCCACTAACACTAATTGTCAGGCAGGCATTTCTACAGGATTTATTTTGGAGTTTTACTGACTTGTTTCTCAGTAAAAACAATCCACTAACACGAATTGGCAGGCAGGGATTTATGCAGGATTTATTTAGGAGTTTTACTGACTTGTTTCTCAGTAAAAACAATCCACTAACACAAATCGGCAGGCAGCATTTTTACAGGATTTATTTTGGATTTTTTGAAGCAAGGATTGCTTGCTTTTAAAGTGGTGGATTATTTTTTTATTTTTTTGATTTTTTTCAACTTGTTTCTCAATAAAACCAATCCAGCAACACTACACATTTTTACTGCATTTATTTTGGATTATTTTACAAGCAAGTATACATTGTAAGATTTGTTTTTGTTTTTTCCAACTTGTATCTCTGTAAAAACAATCCAGTAACATAGGCACACATTTTTACTGCATTTAAATGTTGTAAACATAATGTCAAACTAGTTTTGACTCTGGTTGATGTTATTTAGCATTTTTATCTGATTATACATTTCGCAGAGATTAGGTTTTATTCATTTAGCATTTTATTGGTGCAAATTACAAGTCCTGCACTTAACTAATTTCTCCAGTATATAATGCCTAGTCGCTAACATTCAGGGTGTATCAATTTGCAGCAATGGGTAGAAGGAATGGCTAACACCTCGGCCATATCTCCCATCGCGTCACCTGACTCGCTGGACGGTGGGCGCCTATCTCCTGCCTGCCACCCGGTACAGCTGTACCCCTCCTCTGTGCCCGTCTGTATACCACGCCCGGCTACATATCTGTTCTAGTGTTAGCTCTGAAAACTGCTCCGTTATGCATTTGTATTGTTGTATACATCTGTAAAGCGCTCAGCCTGTGCAGACTATTATCGTCTCAGTATTGCAAGGGCCCTGGCCGACTGTTGGTATTCCCCCGTGTACCCATCCTCCTTGCAGCTTGCCTCTAGTCTCTTGCTCTGCCTTTGCAGACTATTATCGTCTCAGTATTGCAAGGGCCCTGTCCGACTGTTGGTATTCCCCTGTGTGCCCACCCTCCTTGCAGCTTGCCTCTAGTCTCTTGCTCTGCCTGTGCAGACTATTATTGTCTCAGTATTGCAAGGGCCCTGGCCGACTGTTGGTATTCCCCCGTGTACCCATCCTCCTTGCAGCTTGCCTCTACTCTCTTGCTCTGCCTTTGCAGACTATTATCGTCTCAGTATTGCAAGGGCCCTGTCCTACTGTTGGTATTCCCCCGTGTGCCCACCCTCCTTGCAGCTTGCCTCTAGTCTTTTGCTCTGCCTTTACAGACTATTATTGTCTCAGAATTGCAAGGGCCAGGGGTGGACTGGGAACTAAAAGAGGCCCTGGAAATAACTACTGGGGACCAAGAGAGGCCCTGGAAATAATGTACAAAGTGGCCCCATATGACACATTTTCAGCAAGCCCAATGCTTTTCCTATGAGAAAATGTGGAAATGCCACACAAAAGAGGCCCAGGTGCAGAGGCCCACCAGGAAATCTCCAGAGTTCCCTATAGGGCAATCCACCCCTGGCAAGGGCCCTGTCCAACTGTTGGTATTCCCCCGTATGCCCACCGTCCTTGCAGCTTGCCTCTAGTCTCTTGCTCTGCCTGTGCAGACTATTATCGTCTCAGGAATGCAAAGGCCCTGGCCGACAGTTGGTATTTCGCCTTGTTCCCACCCTCCTTGAGTGCTTAGAAACCCTTTTCTGTGTATAGGCGTTATATAAATAAACAAAACAATATCTTCGCACAGCCCTGTACTCTGCCTGCACATTCTTCATAAAGAGATTTACAGTCCATGTTTGCAGCTTATGTTTGTCTTTGCCAGTTAAACTAATGGGCTAGTTTTTTTCTTAGTTTTACACAATATATTCATACTTGCCAACCCTATTGATTTAGGCAGTAGGCTACTGTTTTTGAAACAGTCCTACCATCCACAGATTTTCCCCCTAGGAAAGCATTGGGGATATTGTTATTTTAGGCGGGAGACAGTTACTAATAGCACTGTTTTTAATGAGAAAAATCCTGAGATTCCCGCCTAAATCGGGAGGGTTGGCATGTATGGCTACATGACTCTGCCCTGCACTCTTGCTGAGACAGACCTTAGGTGAACCACAAGTGGAGACAAGTGGCAGAGAGTACCATACACAGTATCTGCCTATCAGACTGAGGAGGGTATCAGTCTCAATGTTGTTCAACCTGCACTGCAGGAATAAATATGTACTGCCCAGACTGCTGTTACAGAGCAGTGGCAAACGTTGCCTACCAGCTCAGTGTGATTATTTTCTGTGAAGTTAGGTAATTGAATTTGGTGTTAACATCCCATTCACAATTATACATTTTAAACATTTGAGCATCTTTCCATGTTGTGCTGTTTGATGGGATAGCATTTTCAAATGCTCTAGTCCCCCCACCCCTGCGTTACCCTGTGCTGCTATGTTCCCCCACCCACTCTCATGCCCCTTGTGCTATTCCCCCACCCCTCCGATACCCTACTGCTCTGTTATGTCTCCCCACCCCCTCCGATGCCCCGTGTGCTATAGTCCCCCCACCGATGCCTGTGCTGCTCTGTTACGTCCCCCCACACCCTCCTTTACGCCTTTGTTTTCTTAGTCCCCCCACCCCCTCTGATGCCCTGTATGCTATCCCCCACCCCTCCGTTACCCTGTGCTGTTATGTCCCCCCACCCCCTCTGATGCCCTCTGTGCTATAGTCCCCCTACCCTCCGTTACCCTGTGCTGCTGTTATGACCCCCCTACCCCTTCCAATGCCCAGTGCGCTATACTCCCCCACCAATACCCTGTGCTGCTCTGTTATGTCCCCCCAACCCCTCCGATGCCCTGTGTGCTAGTCCCCCCACCCCTCCGTTACCCTGTGCTGCTATGTCCCCCCCACCCCCTCTGCCTGTGCAGACTATTATCGTCTCAAAATTGCCATTCAGAATTATACATTTTAAACAGTTTAGTATCTTTCTGTATTGTGCTGTTTGATGGGTTGCGCATTTTAGAATGCTCCAGTGGTGCCAACAATGTATGTTTTGTAATTTCCTGTGATGTCATTGTTATGCTAAATAATATTTTTGAAACTTGATAAATCCTACATCTATTTGGTCACATAATGTTGGCAAGTGTGTTGGTCTAGTGGTCAACATTGTGTGCTCGTCATGACTGTGTCATGATGCTATTTTAATAAAAGGGTCTCTGCGGGCACGCAAACGGCAGAGCAGCAGAGCCCCAGGAAGTGGCAACTCGTGTCTGTGTCTTTGTGTCTGGGGCAATTGGTCGTGGCCTTGTGTGCAGCGCAGCCCGAGTGCCCTCGGAGCCGCGGCTGCTGGTAACTGGGGGGTGAACCCCCCACACTGCTAACACCGCACCCGGTGATCCGGGTGCCGTAGGGTGTGCCCCTACCTTTGATTCGCCGGTTGCCCACCGGCGTATCAGTCTTTGTCGGGTGATCCCGACTGCATCTGTGGGCTTCCCCGGAGACCGGAGGCAGCCCACAACAGCAAGTATGTATATTTCAACAACACAAACATTTTGGGCTATATATTGGTTTCCTTCCAATCTAGTCTTGTCTCTGCCTATCCTGTATCTCTTCCCCAACCCAGTCTTTCCTCCATGCCCATCATGTACCTTCTGTCCTTCCCCAACCCAGTCTTTCCTCCATGCCTATCATGTACCTTCTGTCCTTCCCTAACCCAGTCTTTCCTCCATGCCTATCATGTACCATCTGTCCTTCCCCAACCCAGTCTTTCCTCTCTGCTGTCGTACCTGCTTTGGGGGGATATGGGCAATTTTCGACACAAACGCACTTTCTAAACTTTTTGGAGATCTTGTGATGGAGCTGATAAGGTAAGCACACGCAGCTTTATTTGTTTTATGGGCCACATACGCGCTTTGTTTCCTCGTGGGGGTAGCCGTGAGTCCGCGCCATTGCATCCGGTCCCCGCGCTACGTATGCCCTGCGGGCTGCTATGCCAGTCCGTGCTGTTTATAGCACGGTGGCGGTCCTCGCGCGCGCACAGCATTGCCGCATGAACGATGCTTTCATGAATTATGGCTGGCATTTAGGAGTTGATTCTCCACCCCCAATCCATAATCTAAACAAAACTTCAGAGTGTTATCGATAAAGCTCTGTGCATCTGTCCCTTGCCTTGAAGCGCATTGAAACACATTGTGTATAGGCGCTATATAAATAAACTATCATATTATGTGAGTAGAGTGATTAGTTGTGTATTTTAGGGGTGCTATGCAAGGCAGGCGACAGTGGTATCAATAAAGCTCAGTGCATGTGTCTCTTGCCTTGAAGCGAATTGTGTATAGGCGCTATATAAATAAACTATCATATCATGTGAGAAATTGCGAGTGACATGACAAGAGGGGATGCATGCGAGGGCACCAGAGAGAGAAGGGGAGAAATATCCAATGTAGATGTAATGTGGGGAGACAGTGGGGGTCTGAATAGAGAGCGCATATACAGAAAGTGTGTGGCTGTGATGAGAAACTACAATAGGTGTCCAGTCACCAACAGTAGATGGGAGTTTTTTTTGTCCGGAATATTTAAAGGATAGCTGTGCAAAAAGAAAATATGACTTAATAGTATATTCCAGAATTGCCTTTACGAAGTACATTTTGATTCAGCAAACATATGGCAGTATTTCTACTATAACACATTTTCATGCAAACAACTTTAGTGTGTTCATGTGAAGGTTTTATTTCTTTGGCCGTGACAAGTTAACGCCTAAGTTCCAAGGTAACTTATGTGGGAAGTGACTTTGGAGCGTATGTGTGATGTATGTAGAAATCCATTTCCTGACATTTCTCATATGCAACGCTAGAGATTGATCTTGCTGGTGCGCACATTGTTTCATAATGGATCTCTTGGGCCCCCCTCTTCTCTCCTCTCCTCCCTCTTCCCCTGTCCTACCTAATGAGGTCTGACCCTGCCACCCACCTGCACTGCCTCTGTGCCACCCCTTGCGCTGGGTTCTAGAGGGGGGAGGTTCTGTGCCAGGGCTGTTCAGTGGTTGCAGGTGTTTGTGTTGGGTGTGTGTTGTGAGTGCTGTTGCTTTCAGTACTATAAGTTGCTATCTATATATATATAATATATATATATATATATATATATATATTTCCAAATGAAAGTTCAGCCCGGCACAGGGCAAAACCAATGGATTGCACTCCACAAAGCAGCTGAATCAGAAAAATCCAGTCGTCAGCAAAATGAAGGGCTCAGACGGCAAGAACGGTTAGCACCAAATGTCCTTTATTTAATCAAAGTGCATCAGAGAGGAGGACCTGAAGAGCACAACAACGCGTTTCACGGTCCTCCGACCACTTGATCACGTAAGTAGGGAGAACATAAAAGGAGGACTCATTTAAGCAATGCTCGAACTCTATGGTAACAGCGCATAGAGAGGACCTAGACACATGTTAATACAATGTATAATTCACTCGGCGGCCATATTGGAATGTGCAAATGGCAGCATGTGCTTTAGTGTACCATCAAATAAATAAAGTAAAGTACAACACTGTATAGTAACAGTCAGCAATCACCAATTTCAAACTGGCAAGTAGCCTGCACAGCCGGGAAATTCAATAAAAGTGGGAAATAAAAAAAGAGACGGAAAACTAAATGTGTACAATATGTGTAAAATACGAACATACAGTGGATAAAACCACAGCCGGTAGCAAATGCCGCTGTCAAATGAAAACCCCTTATGATGGGCCATTAAAAAAAACCTATGCCGTTAATGTTGGCATACTCGGCTAAGTCATACTGTCTCAATAATTAGTCCCACGAATTGAATTTAAAAAGAGCGCTAGTTTCAAACATTTGCTAAATGCAAAAAATCTCATGGTCAGTAGTCTCACAATGTATACATATACTCAGGGAGTTCATCATGCATATATGGAATTAAAAAACGGGAAAATTCAAGTCATAAATGGCTGTATATATGGACAGAATAAAGTGCATAGTGCAAGAGTAACCAATAAAGTGCAAACTGCATAGCAGCATGAATACAAGGCAGGGGAAATAAAAAGAAAAATAAGGAAGGGTCAAAAGTAAGAGGTACCAAGAAAGGGAAGGGGAAAAAGAATTATGAAAAAATGTGGAATAAGACTGAAAATCTCAACAGCAATAATCCTGTGCACAGTGTTCTGCGTCCATGATGGCTATAGTTGTCAGTTGCAATAGACCAGGAGTGTGTAGTATGAAACAAAACGTCTATTTAAAATATATATTTAGAAAAATCATTAAATATCTAAAATAACTTAAAGTTTCAATGATTAAAATCTATCATACTCCCTCAAGTAAAGCAACAGACTAATAGGCCCTAGGAAACAAGCTACCATGGACGGCCGGAGAAAATTCAACAAATATATCCACTAGAAAAGGGCAAAGTGCAATATCCCTAAAAAACCTCAATTATTGAGGCCAACCTCCTGTCCCCTGATTAGTACTACAGCCATGATAAGATAATACATTCATGCTTAAAAAGACCCGTTAAAAAATCTATAATAAAAAACCAGAATGCAAGAAATGTATATTTCAAACCCCTATATAAAGATATTAAAGGCGAGACAAGGTTATATGACCAAGAAAAAGCATATATAGAGTCCCTCCTACATAGTGTGACACAATATAATAATAAAAAATACAAAAATAAAGAAGTGTGAATTAGCCCTACAAAAATACATGTTAAAAATAATGTGCAAAACAAGCGAACACTAGTACATGAAATCACATCCTGTAAAAAACCTATCATAAAAACTGTGAAAAAACTGTAAGACAATAGAAAAGCACTGCTAATATTCTGAGGTAGGAAAAAACCTTATGAAACCTTAATGGATATTAAAAGGTCATACAAGATACATACTTAAACACCTAGCCTCCAGCCATTATTGAGGCTTGGTTAACAGAAAATTGCATGCCTATTAGGTCCCTAAAAAAGTATACAACTCGTCAAGATTATGACCTCTAGGTTTCTTGATCTCGGGGTCCAAAATGGACTTTGTCTCCAATTGCCTCAGCAGTAGCTCTCTATTACCACCTCTGGGTGATTTGAGCACTGTATGAATCCCAAAGAAGGAAAAACCTTCCATTTTGCTGTCATGATGGGACTGAAAATGTAAGGCCATAGGATAATTGGAATCAATGTTTTTGATGGCTCGAATATGCTGAAGTATTCTGAACTTAAGTTTACCTTTAGTACTGCCGACATACCACATATTACAAGGGCAACTCAAGACATAGACCACATAATCCGCGTCGCAAGTAATTCTAGATGCGATCTTTATGTTTTTACCCAAGATGGGATGAATGTAATGGGTCTTGTTAAACGCATATGTGCATGCTTTACATTCGGAACATTTACTGAAGCCATTAGATTTAGTGTTTAGCCAGCCATTGGTCACTACATTGGTGATTGGCTTCATAAAGCTCGAACCAATGTATCCTTAAAAGAGGTAGATCTCCTAAAAGTGATGTTAATATGGTCACCTAGAATGGTGTTCAAATGTTCATCAGATTTAAGGATGTGCCATTGGCGCTGCATCACTTTTCGAATGTGATGTGCTTTAGCTCCAAATGTCTTTTAGACCATCGCTATGTCTGATTGACGTGTAAAGTGAAACAACATCAAGTGTTGTAAGTAAGAAAGTAGGTTCCCATGGAATACCATCTATGCGGCTCAAAAAGTCCTTGGTGTCCCTTAAATAAGAAGGCAGAGTAGTAACAAACGACACCAAGGTCTCATCTATAAATCTAGAGGTATGTTCTAATAGAGCACCGCATAGGGTTACAATTGGTCTGCCAGCAGGTCTAACGAGGCTCTTATGTATTTTTGGCAGGAAGTATATGGTCGGAGTCACAGGGAACCTGGGATGAAGGTAAGAACAGATGTCCTCATCCAGCAAATCTTTTTCCTTCCAGGTCAGCAAAAGATGGCCTAGTTTGTCACTCATCATTCCTGATGGATCACCAGGCAATTTAGCATAGCAGACCTTATTCAACAATTGTCTATGTGCCTCTTTAATATAATCTCCACAATTCATGAGGATGATGTTCATGCCTTTATCTGATGGTTTGATAATGCAGTCACTCATAGTACTCAAACGTTCAATAATGTCAATTTGTGAATTTGTGAGATTCGATTTATAGGGCACACGTTGTTTCCTAATTTTCTTTAGGTCATGAACAACCAGATCCTGAAAAGCCTCTGTATGGCCACCTGCATTGAAAGCAGGGTTAAAGCGTGACTTAGCCTTAAGTTGAGTTTTCCCCGGCCAGGCGGTGTCTACATACAAAGACACGGATTCTTGGTCCAAAACATCAGTGTCCAATTCACCTTCAGTGTACAAAAGTTCCAAGTCTCTAAGAGTGAATGTATCTTGTATAGAGACTTCTGTGCCACCTTGGAGATTCAATTTAGGTTTGGATTTTGGAGGATACATGGCAAAGAATTTTTTCAGTCTGACTTTGCGCATGTATTTGTCAAAGTCTATCCTGGTTTCAGCATAGTCATATTTGGAAGGGGGGCAGAAGTTAAGGCCCTTTTGTAAGACGTTGGTTTCATCATCGGTAAGGGGGTGCGAGGACAGCTTAATGATGGACATGTCCTGTATATTCATATCTGCTTGCGTTATTTCTTGGCACCAGAGCGTGTTAATCTCTCTGGTTTGTCCACGCTTGGTGTAGATGCTACGCCTCCCCCTCCTTGTTTTTTTCGACCTCTTTGGCCTGAGGGTTTTCCTCTTCCTCGGCCTCTGGTTTTCTTTCCGCTGTTCAGCCGACCCTCCATACCCAATGGTCTCATCTCCTCTAAAAAAATTCAACTTTCTAGAGGACTGTTGTTCACCCTCACTCTCTGTAGTGTCCACATCAGAGGAGGATACATCAGTAGGGATATCATCAGTAGTTCCAGTTGCAGGTGCGGGAAGGTTTTTGCGAAGGTTATCAAAACATTTTGCAAAAGTCAATACTCTTCCCTGTTCATAATCCTGCTTATCTCTAATGAACTTCCTTTGTTTCTGTAATTTAATTTCCTCCTCATATGTTTTATATCCATTCTCAATGCTAGTGCAAAGGCTCTTTCCTTCGTCGCTCTGGTCGAGTTTCTCCAGTTCCTCCTCAATATCCTGGATTTTGGCCAAAATCTTATGGCGATCCATACGAGCATATTTAATGAGAATATTAAGAAATGTAACTGAGCAGGTATTACTGGATTCACCCCATTCCTGTAGCACGGCTGGATCCTGTTCCTCAAAGGAGGGTGTAGTCAATATTCGCAGACCTCTTGGGATGTGTCCAACGTCAATAGAATTTTGGAGGTAGTGTTCCTCCCACCACTTGCTGATCTCACAACGCCTTAATTTCTCCAATTCCCTAAGCAATCTTATTTCAGTATTTAATTGTGGGTCCAAGGTAGGCACTTGAGATGTAGGTTTACTCACAGGTTGTCCTTCACAAAAAAGTGAAGCCGCTTGGGTCTTTCTCAGGTTCTCTCTCTCTGTTTGTGATGCCATAATGCAAATGCACAGTGCTAACTTTGTGCACAGTCAAGCCCTTCCAACTTTAAACAGTGTTAGCTCTGTACCACCTACAGTCATGTGGTGTAAGTGCTTTATATCCAAACAGTTTATCCAATGGGCGCAGGCACGTGTTGGGACATCCAGGGATGGAGACACTGAAAAAACCTACCTGGGTGGATGCAACTCTCTTGCGTCCTCCGATGCAGAGAAGAATCCAATCCTACTGCCAGGCGGAATCCAGTGTAACTCCGAAACCCTGTAGCCGCGCCGACCAAAGTTGAAATGGACAAACTGGAGCGCAACAAAAGAGTCCTTTCACGGATCCGAGGGGAAAACTCTTCATGCGCTTCACGTAGGTGGATGGGTGCATAAATCAGCGTCGCAGATCCCACGATGCGCCAATATTTCCAAACGAAAGTTCAGCCCGGCACAGGGAAAAAATTCGAGTCATAAATGGCTGTATATATGGACAGAATAAAGTGCATAGTGCAAGAGTAACCAATACATATATATATATAAATCATTATTATTATTTTTTTCCAGAATGATCAACCTGTGTGACTTTTATCCGAAAAAATGTGACCCGAAACATGACAGGTGATGCCCTCTTATGCCACCAATATTGGGCCACCAGTCAAATTGCACAGAGTGACAACTAAGGCCACGAGGACTTAAATGGGGCAGGCATAGCCCATTGTGAACAAGACACTGAACATGAAGACATGAGCAGTGTCCTGAGGGGGAGCATGGAATCGTCATTTCGAGATTATGGAGCAGGGACAACGGAAACGGTTGATCGGCCCCGATAGACAAAGATGACAATATGGTGGAAAGCTTAACCGGTATGTGCTTTGAATAACTGCATTGCAATCTTGGTAATTGTCATTAGAATGTGTACTGTGTTAAAATGTGTAATATCAATATTTGTTCTATTATTTCAGCATACTGGGACACAATGTATTCCCGTCAGCAGGGAGCAGTTAAGCACTTCTTGGAACTGGCCCTTCAGTGGATAAAGAGGATGAGGACGGGAGCCACAGAAACAGTTTTTCCAGATCCAAATCCCAACCCTGGCCCATCAACTGCACCAGAGGTAAGTGCCATTAGAGTTAAACAAAAGTTGGTTTGTGCCCCTGTGAAATAAATGTTTTTTCTCTATCCAAATGCTATTGGTTGTAGGCTTGTGTGTGTCTCCACCCCAATCTCAAACCCTCCTCCCCAACATTCCTATGAAGCCATAGGACTTCTAGACGACTGTGTCAGAGGGTGGGAAAAGGTAGCTCAAATACTGTGGCTCATGTATTCACCGGTTATTGTCCATCACTCAATATATGCCCACATGCAACATCAGAGGGTGTACAGTGAAAATTGTCTGTTTTATTTCTCACAGCCATGTGTCAACCAAAAAGTATTTTGCTTGCTCTTTTCAAACTTTTTTACACATCGTTTTTGCATTTCAGAATGTATCCATGTTAAAGCCAGGGAAATGGGATTTCCAGTACTCTCTGCATCCGAGTACAGAAAAGCCCTCATAAACAAAATTGGGAACTACCGGATGAAGAAGAAGCAGAAGCCAAACATCGTCTTTGCTACACAAGTGTAGTTCCGCATTCCCATGCCCCTTGGCCTCAACCTGGATACTTGTATGACTCCCTGGACTGGTTCTGGGTCCCCTCTCACCCTTGTTCCCTGGGCTAGACCCCACCGGACCCGCTTGCTACCAGGGCTGGGCCTGGATACTCGTGTGACTCCCTGGACTGGCTCTGGGTCCCCTCTCAGCCTTGCTCAACCCCACCGGACTCACTTGCTCCCTGGGCTGGGGCTGGATACTCGTGTGACTTCCCGGACTGGTTCTTCATCCCCTCTCACCCTTGCTCCCTGGGCTGGGCCCCACCAGACTTGCTTGCTCCCTGGGCTGGGCCTGGGTACTCGTGTGACCCCCTGGACTGGTTCCGTGTCCCCTTGCTCACTGGGCTGGACCCCACCAGACTGGTTCTGGGTCCCCTCTCACACTATTTTTAAATTGTAAAGCACCCGTGTCTGGGATTACTACAGTCGTGCTTTTGTGCTATGCACACAGTGTCCGATTGAACCTCTGCCTCTTTTTAATAAATATAGTGGGAGAAAAAAATGTGCTGTTTCTTTTTAAATATAGTTAATATGCCATTACATGGTCTTGACTTTCATGGCCATTTTACCCAAATTACTGTTAAGACCTAATAAGTCATCACTATTGTTCTAAAAGCAATTCAAAATGCAACTTTTTGAAATGGGCATCAATTAAGCCACAGTGACGCTTTTAAAGCCCAATTCAACAAGGTGCACCAAATGTGTTTTTAAGCATTTCTTTTCAGGATTATAGTTAACATTATTTTTGTTGAACTCCTAAATTAATTTATTTCCAGCTCATAAAACCAAACAATGCCTATATTGTCAAAGGATATTTTGGGGATTGCTTTGTTTTTTGATTTGTAAAGTATTATTTGGTGACTACATAAATTTCTTTTGGATTTCAAAAGGTTTATTTGGGGATTGCACTGCATTGCATTTGGATTTTTATAGGATTGTTTGGGGATGGCATTGCTTTTGGATTTTTATAGGATTGTTTGGGAATTGGATTTGTAGTGGATTGTTTGGGGATTGGATTGCTTCTGGATTTTTAGTGGATTGTTTAGGGATTGGATTGCTTCTGAATTTTTAATGGATTGTTTGGGGATTGGATTGCTTTTGGATTTTTAGTGTATTGTTTGGGGATTGGATTGCTTGGATTGTTTTGGGATTGCATTCCACTGAGGATTGCTAATTAACATATTTCAGGGTGCATGAAGCCAAAAGCAATCCACTGAGTACAATGGGAGTTTCTGGAGTTAAAGAGGATTTAAAGAGGATTTAAATGTTTGTGAAAATCCAGTAGCAATCCACTTTCAATCCAGATTTTTTTGGTAGGGCAGCCTTGTTCGCCTTTTCCAGCGTTCCTGTTTTCTTTCAGCCTACCGACTTCTGTCATACTTCCATTTCCGTGTTAATTCTGTTTTCCTTCAGTTCTCGACCGAATATCCCTTGTTTTCATCTTGTCTTCCTTTTTTCCTCTATGGTACCTGCCCCACGTCTTTGCAGCATACTTACTGTATCCTTTCTTGATTTCAGCTCTCTGTTTACTTTCTCGCTTAGCCATAAACACGTTACATGGTTTCTGACTTTCTTTTGATCCCGCCCCGTCTCTTCGGTCAGCGGGGATCTTTTCCCTGTAGCCGTGTCTCTCACCAGCATTTCCCTCTGTGTGCTCTGGTCTTTGTGAAGCTCTGCAGCATTGCCTTCTATTTTTTTCCTTGTTGTGAAACGAGCCGGCAAATCTCTCTTATTCTGTCCTTTGTTTCGTATCCTACCTTTTCCTTCTTCCAATCTTTCTGTTTTCACCCTCTTGACTCTATCTTACTGTCCTGGATAGAGGCATCTTTGTGTCTCGTTATTCTGGCTTATTGCCCAAATCTACTTACCTGTTCTTACCTGTAGTACAGCTACCTCAACCTCTCTGACATCGGAGTGGTTCTTCAGACTCCAGTTCGGGGCCTCCTCCCCTTCATTCCCAGTACTCTTGAAGGTGAAGTAGATTGCACCGCTATGTGGCAATCTCAGGAAGAAGAACTTCTATTGGAACTGTATAAGGATTAAGAGGACTTATTCTTCACCTTACTTACCACGGTCAAGTAACCTACTCTACGACTACAACAGGGTTTTTTGTGCCTTGGAGGCTTTTTCCCTGGATTTTGGAGGCTTGCTCCTCGGGGTTTCCCTTGACCTGATTACGCCCACGGGCCAAGGTGGCCTCCGAGGGAGCTCGCCCCTATTTACACCAGGAGACGATAAGAAGGTTCAGGAATCTAAGAAGATACGCAGAAAGAAGGATTCAGAACCCCACAAAAGCAATTTAGAAGACTCAGGTGAGGAGGAGGAACGGGAGGGCAGCATACAACGCCAACCCAAACACATGGCTTAGCTGGAACAGTACTAGGAGCTGGTTAATGCCATCCAGGGGCTGAGGCTAGGAGTGCAGACACTTAAGTCAGAAAGCAAAGCCCTTCGGCAGCAAGTAGCCCTCAAAGACGACCACCGGGGTGATCTCCCTCCTCTTCCTTTCCCCTTTGGGAAGTTCGATGGGAAACCAAAACTCCAAAAAGAGTTTTTGGACGCCTGTCAAGTTTATTACTATTTCCGGCCGTGGGCCATCGAAACTGATCGGTCCAAGGTGAGATTCTTGATTGGCAATCTCGTTGGCAATGCTTTGGCCTGGGCGACGCCCTTAGTCACGAATGCTGATCCTTCTCTGACCAATTACTCCCAGTTTGTGCAAAATTTCAAGAGAAGATTTGATCGACCGGAGTTTCAATACTCCTCATTTGAAGCCATGGCAGACATACGACAAGGCACACAAGATGTTCAGTCCTATCTTTCCCAGTTCCAGAGATTGTCGACTAATTCCAGATGGCCCGACTGAGCACAACAGACATTGTTCCGGAGAGGCTTACATGAGGAGATCAAAGACAAACTTACCCGCATAGCCTGCCCTGCCTCCTTCCAGGAATTAGTTCCGACTGCTCTCCAGATGTCATGATGCCCGCTCCCGGGGAGCCGGTTCAAGCCCGGCGTCCCCGAAAGCAGACATCCAGTCGCCAAGGAAGGACCCAGCAACCCCATATAGGTGCCCTTTGGACAGTGTCCTGACTACGCCCACGGGCCAAAGTGGCCTCCGAGGGAGCTCGCCCCTATTTACACCAGGAGACGGATAAGAAGGTTAAGGAATCTAACAAGATACGCAGAAAGAAGGATTCAGAACCCCACAAAAGCAACTTAGAAGACTCAGGTGAGGAGGAGGAACGGGAGGGCAGCATACAACGCCAACCCAAAACCATGGCTTAGCTGGAACAGTACTAGGAGCTGGTTAATGCCATCCAGGGGCTGAGGCTAGGAGTGCAGACACTTAAGTCAGAAAGCAAAGCCCTTCGGCAGCAAGTTCAAAGACGAACTTACCCGCATAGCCTGCCCTGCCTCCTTCCAGGAATTAGTTCCGACTGCTCTCCAGATGTCATGATGCCCGCTCCCGGGGAGCCGGTTCAAGCCCGGCGTCCCCGATAGCAGACATCCAGTCCCCAAGGAAGGACCCAGCAACCCCATATAGGGGCCCTTTGGACAGTGTCCTGGCGCCTATGGCGCCAGGCTCATAAAAGACATCAGTCCTGGCGCCTATGGCGCCAGGCTCATTATGGGAATGCTTGGGTGCACTTACCTGATGCAGACCATGCTGCAGGATCCCGGCCTCATTGAGGCCTGAAAGGAACTACTTTACCTGTGGGACTAATTTACCATCCGGGCGTGGTCGGGGAAGGATACATACCTGATTGGAGGAAGGATACATACCTGGATCTTCTTCCAAGGCTATTTAAACCCCACCCGAACAGCCACACGTGCTTCGCGTTGTTCTGCATCTAGCAGCTGGACGCTCACCGTGTCTGCTCCTGCATCCTGAATTCTGCCACGCCTGCCAGCATCCTGGATAACCTGCAAAGGAAGAGAAGAAGAGAACAGAAGAAGGAAAAGTCCTTACCTGCTAAATCTGCATCCCGGAGACATCTCGCCGACAATCCTGAAAAAGAAGACTTTAATTTAAAAGCTCATTGCGTCGATCGCTGCAGCGCCGCATTCCATTCACCTTTACAGGGCGCCTCCATGTTCAGCAGCGATCATCCGGATTCACAGTCACGCCCCAGCGCCTAGGGAGAAAAAGACCAGAACAAAAGGTGAGAGAGAGAAGGGAATAAGGAAAGCTAAATCTCCATGTTAAGATTTACCTGTTGATTCATTCCCTCTTCATTTCGGGTCCGCGCCGCATCCTGGCATTTCCGGACCCCGGCCCCTAAGGGGAAAAAGAGACATCAGCCTTAATGAGCGAATGAAAAGACATTACCAAAAAACGCTCATTAAAGACTTACCTGATTTCTACAAGGATTTCACCTCTCATCTCGGGTCGGTGCCTGTTCCCCGGCATTCCGTACCCCGGCCCCTATGGGGAAAAAGACACTAGCATTAGTACATTAATGCTTGGACACAAGGGCAACCTCTTATCAAAAAACTTACCTGGAAGCCAAGAAAGTTTGGTTCTCACCAATCCAAAAATCCAGTGAAGTAACTGGATACCAACGCGCCCCTGCATCAGAAGCAGGATGGAGAGCTCGTCCTTCCAGACCCTAAGGTGAGACGCTACGAGAAATCACAGAAGGGTTTCAAGGAGGGTGAGAGGGGAAAGTGGGAGGCCGATTGCATTACCCCGCAGACAGTTAATCCCCTATTTTCGCCTACAGAAGGATACTTCTGCGAGCCAGACAAGCCAGATTTGGGGGCCCGGTCCAGTCCGTCTTCCGAACCCTGCGCATCACCTTAGAAGAGGTCACAGCAGCGCGAACCAGGCCAGCGCCTCCATGGGAGTCAGGTGAGCGTAACAGAACGCAAAGCCTTCCTACAAATTCCCACCCAGGCGCTATGGAAAGTTCTGAGACTGATCAGTTGGCCCAATTACTGGGGGAATTACGGGCCGAAGTACATGCCGCTCGTCAAGAGACTAATGCCCACAGGAGGGAATTAATAATATCAAAGGAAAGAACTGATGACCTGGCCAGACAGCTTTTGCAAGGTCAAGCTGGGCAGACTCCTCTACCCGGTTCAGGAGGGAACCCCGCTGCTGTGGTTTCCAGTAGCCCTGTGCAGATTAATCTACCTGGAAACATGCCGCTGGCCCCACCCGAACGCTTTTCTGGGGACCCCAAACGATTCGCCGTATTCATGAATCAGTGTCGTTTGCACTTCCTATGCAGACCTGGGGCCTTCCCTAATGATCAGACCAAGGTAGCCTTTGTATTGTCATATCTCAGCGGCTGCGCTGCCGATTGGTCAGTTCCACTGGTTACTCAAGATGACCCGATTCTCTGTGATTTTCAAAGGTTTCAAGCAAGCATGGAAAGGTAATTTGCTCGACACTCTCAGGGGCAGGCTCTGGATGACGAACTTCTATCCCTGCAACAGGGCAATCAGGACCTCCTATCCTATATTGCAACCTTTAATAGACTAATTGTGGAAACGGGATGGCCAGAGGATAAAAGAGTCACGTTGTTTTATCGAGGCCTTCGCGGAGATCTTAAAGATGTCTTGGCCCAAGTTGTAAATCCGCCCCAAGAATGCACAGAGTATATAGACTTAGTGGTCCAATTGGATCACAGACTTCAAAACAGAAAAGCAGATCGGTCCAGGTTTGAGACCCGGGTGTTGGTCAAGACCCATGGTAATCCCAAGGAAGTTGATGTCTCTGAGCCTATGCAAATTGGAGGGGTTAAAGGACCCTTAACTCAAAAGGAACGTGAAAGGAGGCGGCAGTTAAAATTATGTCTTTATTGTGGGAATTCTGGACACTTTCTACGAGATTGCCTGGCAAAACCGCCCCGAAAGGCGGTAGGAGCCGCTGATAAAAACCATGAAGACTCTGTTTTGGGAAACGACTCCGCCCGACAAGTGTAGGGGTCCGCTTGCCGAGCTTGAAAACTAACTTTCAGACCTCGCATTTCATTGTGCCAATGGTTCTCGTAGATCCAGAACAGCCTAAGCGGTTGCATGCAATAAAGGCATACATCGATAGTGGGGCTATTGGAAACTGTGGATCGTGAATTGGTCTCTAGGATTAACCTCCCTCTCCGTCCTAAAACCAGCAAAGATGTCATCACCACAGTCGAAGGAACTGAAATTGCCTCTGGACCGGTAACACATTCCACTATTGAGGTGACTCTTATTGGTCCTGACGGCCATCGGGAGGGTGTTGTGTTTGATGTAAACAAGGCTCCACAGTTTCAGGTTATTCTTGGAATCCCTTGGTTAGAGACACATAATCCTCGAATTGATTGGCGAGCTAAGAGAATAACCTTCCTGGATTGTACACAAACCTGCTACCCAGAAAACCTGAAGATCAATCTAGCATCTGTAACCTCTGCCTCCATGCAACTACCTCCGGGATACCAAGACTTTCAGGACGTCTTCCAAAAGGAACAGGCCAACACGTTACCTCCTCACAGATCGTACAATTGCCAAATCGATCTGGTGCCCGGTGCACAACCCCCTTGTAGCAGGATTTATGCCCTTACCGAACCTGAGAATCTGCATTTGAGACAATATTTGGATCAATACCAGCTAATGGTTTTATTCGCCCGTCTAAGTCCCCGGGATCCTCAGCTTTGTTCTTCGTGCCCAAAAAAGAAGGCGACCTTAGAACTTGTATCGATTACCGCGCATAGAAACAGATAACGGTTAAAAAACGTTATCCTCTGCCTCTGATCCCTGAACTCCTTGACCAGGTGAAGGACGCTTGCATATACACCAAGTTAGATCTCCGGGGGGCTTATCATCTAGTACGAGTTAAAGAAGGCGACGAATGGAAAACTGCCTTCTGCAATAAATACGGATTATTCGAGTACCAGGTGATGCCTTTCGGATTGTGTAACGCGCCGGCTGCCTTCCAATACTTCATGAATGATGTACTTCGGGAACTCATCCATGTTTGTGCTGTCGTATATATCGATGACATTCTGGTGTACTCCTCTTCGGAATCTGATCACAGAAAACACGTCAGGGCAGTACTTGAAAAACTGCGCCAACACAAACTATTTGCTAAATTGGAGAAATTTGTTTTCCATACCACAGAAGTCGAGTTTCTAGGTTTCATCCTGACACCCAAAGGAGTCCGAATGGACTCAAGAAAAGTGGATGCCATCCTCAAATGGCCATCACCTAGCTCTGTAAAAGGGGTTCAAAGCATGCTCGGCTTTGCCAATTTCTATCGCAGGTTTATCCCGGAATTTTCACGCGTGGTACAACCCATTACTGCACTCTTGAGGAAAAATAAACGTTTTGAATGGTCTGAAGAAGCCGAGCAGGCCTTTCAGGATTTAAAAGCTAAGTTTACCTCCGCACCTTTATTGAAACACCCGCGTCCAGATCTCCCTTATGTCGTCGAGATTGACGCATCCAGCCTAGCCATGGGAGCTGTCCTGTCCCAAAGAGATCCCGAAACCAACCAACTGCATCCCGTAGCATTTTGGTCCAGAAAATTCTCGGCACCCGAGGTTAATTATGCAATCACGGACAAAGAACTGTTAGCCATTAAGTCCGCTTTTAAAGCCTGGCGGCATTATCTGCTTGGCCCTCGACATACCATCACAGTGATCACTGATCACCGGAATTTACAGTATTTGAAAACCGCCAAGGCTCAGTCATCACGGCAGCTCCGATGGGCTTTGTTTTTCGCTGAATTTGATTTCGTGATTACCTATCGACCTGGCTGCAAGAATGGCAAAGCAGACGCCTTATCCCGAATTGGAATGGGAGAATCTGACACAAACTCAGAACCAGTACCAATAATTCCCGAACAGAGGATTCTAGGCATGACTTCGTTACAGACGCTTGAAGACATTCAAGCCAGAGTGAAACAACTCCTGGACCCTACAACCTTACAGGAATGGATACAAAAGGGATCAGACTTTACCATGGATAATGGTTTACCTTATTTCCAAGGACGCTTATTCCTGCCACATAAGGAATTACACGAACTAGTTATTTCCGGTTATCATGATACATTAATAGAGGGACACCCCGGTATTGCCAAGACAGAGGAAAAGGTGAAACGACAATTTTGGTGGCCCTCTTGGCGAAAAGATGTTAAATCTTTTGTGATGTCCTGTGGTGTTTGCGCCCAAAATAAAAGTCAAAAGAAAAGACCAGCCGGTCTCCTTCAACCTCTAGACATACCACCAGCACCCTGGCACACCCTATCAATGGATTTTATTACGGACCTGCCTCCTTGTTCGGGGTACAATACTATTCTGGTAATTGTGGATTTGTTTTCCAAAATGGCCCACTTTATTCCTTTGAAAGGTTTACCTTCAGCTTCTGTCCTAGCCAATGAATTCCTCGAAAATATTGTTCGGCTACATGGATTCCCATCTATACTAATCTCTGACCGGGGAAGCCAATTCATTTCCCACTTCTGGCGCAAATGTTGTCAAATGGCGCAGATCGACATAAGATTATCGACCAGTCACCACCCTCAGACCGATGGTCAGACCGAGAGGACAAATCAGACCCTTGAACAGTACTTACGGTGTATGTTACAGCAATCGGAAAGCAACTGGAAAGACATTCTTTGGATAGCCGAATACACATATAATAATTCGGTACACTCTGGAACTGGCCACAGTCCTTTTTATACTTTGTTTGGGCATCACCCTCGAACCTCAAACCTTGACTCACCTCAGAACCTCGCAATGCCTGCAGTAGAACATCTGCATTCTACAATTACCCAAGCCTTCAAAGAGGCAACTACGCATTTACAACAAGCCAAAGGAAAGTACAAGGAGAATGCTGATCTACATCGGAGTGAAGCACCTCCGTATCAGATTGGGGATCAAGTGTGGTTAGCTACCAGACATTTACCACTCAAAGGGCCTCGAACTTTTAACCCAAAATATCTGGGACCTTATTCTATTACGGCAATAATTAACCCAGTGGCTGTTAAACTTGATTTACCAGCTAGTATGCGAATTCACCCTGTTTTTCATGTGTCACTTCTGAAACCAGTGGTACCCGGAACCCGACTACTCAAACCTCCAGAACCTATTCTAATAGATGGGGAGCCCGAATTCGAAGTGAAGAACATTTTAGACTCAAAAATGTTTAGGTCAAAACTGTTCTACCTAATTGATTGGAAGGGGTACGGACCTCAGGAGAGGTCGTGGGAACCCAGCGACCATGTGCATGCACCTCGATTAGTCAGGAAATTCCACCGACTCTTCCCAGACAAACCAAAACCCCCGGAGGGAACAACCTTGGGAGGGGCCTTGGGGGTGGGGGAGTGCTGTCATGATGCCCGCTCCCGGGGAGCCGGTTAAAGCCCGGCGTCCCCGAAAGCGGACATCCAGTCCCCAAGGAAGGACCCAGCAACCCCATATAGGGGCCCTTTGGACAGTGTCCTGGCGCCTATGGCACCAAGCTCATAAAAGACATCAGTCCTGGCGCCATAGGCGCCAGGCTCATTATGGGAATGCTTGGGTGCACTTACCTGATGCAGACCATGCTGCAGGATCCCGGCCTCCTTGAGGCCTGAAAGGAACTACTTTACCTGTGGAACTAATTTACCATCCAGGCGTGGTCAGGGAAGGATACATACCTGATTGGAGGAAGGATACATACCTGGAACTTCTTCCAAGGCTATTTAAACCCCACCCGAACAGCCACACGTGCTTTGCGTTGTTCTGCATCTAGCAGCTGGACGCTCACTGTGTCTGCTCCTGCATCCTGAATTCTGCCACGCCTGCCAGCATCCTGGATCACCTGCAAAGGAAGAGAAGAAGAGAACAGAAGAAGGAAAAGTCCTTACCTGCTAAATCCGCATCCCGGAGACATCTCGCCGACAATCCTGAAAAGGAAGACTTTAATTTAAAAGCTCATTGCGTCGATCGCTGCAGCGCCGCATTTCACTCACCTTTGCAGGGTGCCTCCATGTTCAGCAGCGATCATCCGGATTCGCAGTCACGCCCCAGTGCCTAGGGAGAAAAAGACCAGAACAAAAGGTGAGAGAGAGAAGGGAATAAGGAAAGCTAAATCTCCATGTTAAGACTTACCTGTTGATTCATTCCCTCTTCATTTCGGGTCCGCGCCGCATCCTGGCATTTCCGGACCCCGGCCCCTAAGGGGAAAAAGAGACATCAGCGTTAATGAGCGAATGAAAAGACATTACCAAAAAACGCTCATTAAAGACTTACCTGATTTCTACAAGGATTTCACCTCTCATCTCGGGTCGGTGCCTGTTCCCCGGCATTCCGTACCCCGGCCCCTATGGGGAAAAAGACACTAGCATTAGTACATTAATGCATGGACACAAGGGGAACCTCTTATCAAAAAACTTACCTGGAAGCCAAGCAAGTTTGGTTCTCACCAATCCGAAAATCCAGTGAAGTAACTGGATACCAACGCGCCCCTGCATCAGAAGCAGGATGGAGAGCTCGTCCTTCCAGACCCTAAGGTGAGACGCTACGAGAAATCACAGAAGGGTTTCAAGGAGGGTGAGAGGGGAAAGTGGGAGGCCGATTGCATTACCCCACAGACAGTTAATCCCCTATTTCCGCCTACAGAAGGATACTTCTGCGAGCCAGACAAGCCAGATTTGGGGGCCCGGTCCAGTCCATCTTCCAAACCCTGCGCATCACCTTAGAAGAGGTCACAGCAGCGCGAACCAGGCCAGCGCCTCCGTGGGAGTCAGGTGAGCGTAACACCAGATTGAGTATCAGTTAATGGAAAGAAGATACGAGAGACGAAGAAGTCGCAGCTACCCTCCGTTACCCTCTTTGCCTCTAACTCCTAGAGAAAGAGGAACTACGGAAGAACCTATGCAAATCGGAGCCACTAGAGGACCTCGGACACCTGAAGAATGGAAAAGACAACGCGAGATGGGTCTCTGTGCCCACTGTGGGTCTTCTAAGCACTTATTGCGTAACTGTACTGAAGTGCCTCCTTGGCTTCAGGGAAATGTGCAACCACGTTCCTACGCAGGGACGGTGACAGGAACAACTGCCCAGCTCCCTGCAACAACACTCAGCCAGTAAATGAGGAAGAAGACAGTCCTCTAATGGTTTTTCCGATAAAGTTTCCATCCTTTCAGGTACAACAATCAAGATCCTAGCCATGTTGGACTGTGGAGCAACTGGGAACTTTATTGATGTATCCTGGGCTAGAGAGAACGAGATCCCTTTGCAGGAGAAAAAGAAGCCTATTCCAGTGGAAGGCATAGATGGCACACCCCTATCTTCTGGTCCCATAGTTATGGAAACTCTACCTGTTCAAGTGGCTATGGGGAGTCACAAGGAACCCCTGGTTTGTGACGTCATTCGAGCAGCCCATTTTCCGGTACTACTGGGAATCCCATGGCTGCGGCGTCACAACCCCAAGATAGACTGGTGAGCTAACACCCTACGTTTTGCTTCCACTTACTGCCATCACAGATGCCTTGGTGAACCTGAGACCTTTGACCTGCTCTGGGAATCTATAAGTCTGTCTAAGCCAACTGTCTCTTCAGTACCAATCCGTTAACAGGCTTATTCCGAGGTCTTTGAGGACAGACTCCCTCGTCTCTTACCACCTCATAGACCAGAGGACTGCAGCATAGATCTTAAGGCAGATACACAGGTACCCATCGGAAGGATGTACCCTTTATTTGTATATTTAATTCCGGAAAGAGAAGCCCTCAGGAGTATCTTGATGCTAATCTTCAGAATGGATTAATCAGAGAGTCTAAGTCACCAAGAAGGGCATCTCTCTTTTTTTATATCCAAGAAGGGTTCAACTGAACTAAGGCCCTGTATAGACTATCGAGGGCTCAACCAATTAACTGTCCGCAACCGGTATCCCATGCCCCTGATTAGAGACATACTGGAAGCAGTTCAAGGATCTAAGGTTTTCACTAAGTTAGACCTCACAGGAGCATACCATCTGCTAGAAATAAAACAGGGGGATGAGTGGAAGACTGCCCCTAGGACTCCACTGGGGCTATACGAATACCGGGTGATGCCCTTTGGCCTTGTCAACGCCCCAGCAGTGTTCCAGAGATTTGTTGACAAGATTTTTTCAGACCTGCTGTTTTTGTTGGTGGTTATGTACCTTGACGACATTCGGATATTCTCGCCCTCTCTATCAGAACATCGCAGAAAGGTTAAAGAGGTGCTCCATCGTCTACAGAAACATCACCTGTACGCCAAGCCAGAAAAGTGCCTTTTTGAAACCTCATCTGTGTCCTACGTAGGTTTCATCCTTTCCTCTGGAGGTGTCAAGATGGACCCAGAAACGGTTAAGGCTATCCTCTGCTGGCCTGAACCAACAACAATCAAGGAGGTGCAGAAATTATTGTGTCTAGCCAACTTTTATGGGCGGTTCATTCCCAACATTTCTGATGTAGTTCTGCCTATCACCACTTTGCTCAAGAAAGGGGTTGTTTTCAAGTTCAACTCAGAAGCACAAGCAGCATTCCAGCGACTCAAGACCCTATTTACTACCGCTCCAGTACTGATTCAACCAGACCAGACCCAACCATTCATTATCAAGGCTGATGCCTCGGGTGGAGCTCTGGGTGCGGTGCTTATTCAGGAGGGTCTTGAACACCCAATTACTTATTACTTCAGAACCCTAACCTCCAGTGAAAGGAATTATTCTGTTTTGGAGAAAGAACTGATGTCTATAAGACAAGCTTGTGAAGAGTGGCGGCACTTGCTCCAAGGAGCCTTGCATCCTTTCCTTGTCTGAACTGACAACCGCAATTTAAAAGTCCTCCAACAGCTGGAGTACAAGAACTCGAGGCATGAAAGATGTGCGTATTATTTTTCTCACTTCGATTTCATCATCACATACGTCCCTGGTTCTAAGAACGTGGTAGTGGATGCCTTATCTCGCAGCTTGGGTGAGAACACTGGAGTCTATCAAGGGAACGAACGGCTGTTGCAAGAGAAGAGGTTCCTAGCCATGGTTAATCCTTTTCTCCAAGAGGTGCAAGCAGCCACCAAAGCCTGCCAGAAGAATGTTCTCCCTTTTAATATGAGATCAAAGAGTGGGAATCTGTTATTCAACGCCCATGCGCTTTATCTACCCTCCAAGAGATTGCAAACCCAAGCCTTGAGTTAGTGCCACGACCTGCCCATGTCCGGTCACAAGGGACAGAAGGACACTCTGGAACTCCTCTCAAGAAGTTACGTGTGGCCTTCTATCAATCAGGACATGAAGACCTATGTCGACTCTAGTCCCATATGTGCTTCCAACAAAGTCTCTCAACAGAAACCTGTAGGCCTTCTTCAACAGGAAGACCTGCCCTCGAGACATTGGGAACATGTCTCTACTGACTTCATTGTCGAACTCCCACCATCTAAGAACTGCACAGCCATTATGGTGACTATTGACACATACAGCAAGATGGCACACTTCTTGGCCCTTCCTGGAGTACCTTTGGCACCCAAGACAGCCATCGTGTTTCTCAGAGATGTGGTGAGACTACATGGATAACCTCGTACTCTGGTGTCAGATCGTGGTACTCAATTTACCTCCAATTTCTGGGCCTCTCTATGTGAACAACTAGGGGTCAATAGGGCATTGTCTTCAGGATACCACCCACAGACTTATGGGCAAATGGAGCATCTGAATGCTTACCGGGAGCAGTATTTACGTTGCTTTTGTAATTTGGAACAAGATAACTGGGCAGATTACATTCCCATGACCGAGTTTGCCTATAATAACACCAGACCCTCTGCCATCAGCATGAGCCAGTTCCTATGCACCTATGGGACCACCCTCAACACCTACTTTGGAGTGGATTCTCCTCGACTAAGTCCCCTGCTGTCGACAGCCTTCTACCAATCTGAAACATATACACAGAGAGGTTTTAGGTTCTCTCGAGGAAAGTCGTAAGGGGTATAAGAGATTAGCAGATCGCAAGAGGAGACCCAATCCGGAGTGGAACACAGGGACCTTGGTATGGTTATCGACCAAATACTTGCCTCACTGGGTGCATGTGGCCAGCATAAGCATCCCCAGAGCATGGCTTGCAGGTGCACATCATACGCAATCCAAGTGCATGGCCGGCGTGTGCACAGCATTACCAATCCCGGCCCGGCCTTCACCGGCAATCTGGTGATGGTGAAGGCTGGGTGGCGGGCCTCGGGCACAACATGGTCAGTGCCGGCCGCGAGCCACCCACCATGACACTGGCACTGCAGCTGGCCGCGGGACACTCAGCCTACATCTCTCACTGTGTGAGATGCTGCATCTCACACAGTGAGAGATGTAGGCCGAGTGTCGCGCGGGCGGCAGCCATTAAGTTTTAGTTAAGGAAACTCTTAGTCTTCTTTGCCAATGCGGCATGGAAGACTAAGAATTCAGTTAACTAAGCCAAACAACACAAGTTAACTTAGTCGCTGACTCGCTCACTTAGCTGGGGCTGCAGAAGCACACGTCCGTGGATGGGCCCGGTTCTTCTGAGCAGTTGGGTCTGGGTCACTGCGACGACAACGACAACTCCTAAGTCCACCACCACACCAGCAAGCAACTATGGAAAGAAAGAACGAGAAAAGGTGAGGCACACAATGTGCCCATGACCCGACTCCACCCACACGGATTATCATTGGCTGATAAACAGCCAATGACAATCCAAACAACCTGTTGCTATGCTGCATGGCCTGCAGTGCTAGCACAGGACTACAGGAGTTCTCCTCTACTGTGCTGTTTGCGCAGAATACCAACAGTGAGGGGCCACCCTTCCAGCACCCCAACAGCCTCCCAAATGAAAGGATGGGATACAAAGAGTGCATGAAGCTTGTAGCTTCTACATGGTAGAAAACTAACATAGATCCGGACGCACCCCGCTGCTCTAAAGGTTGGGCAGGCAGGAGCAGGCCTGGCATCTGAGCCCAGCATACTGCAGAGGGGCAGATTAATAAATAAATAAATAATCTGCCGCTCTGCAAAACATTGATTTCATTTTCGGCACAAAAAGAAAAAGAGTTGTCTCTTCTTCTCTCTGTGGCGGGGAGGGGGCGGCGCCCCCACCCTATGTAAGCAGCCGCCACTGCTCATAAGACTGCCAACGGTAATCTCTAGGAGTGTAAGAAGAAGGACAAGCGAAGAGCAGATCAACATGGCAGAGAATGGCCGGATTGGGGAGTAGGTACCAAGGTTTGGCTCTCAACTCGGTACTTGCCCAGATGAGTGCGCCGATCCAAACTTTCCCCCCCGATATATGGGGCCATATGAGATCACGGCCAAGATCAATACAGTGGCCTTCAGACTAAGGTTACCCAAGACCCTCAGTAGATTACACCCTGTTTTTCACTCCTCACTACTTCGTCCTTGGACCCTGGATCCCTATCAATGCCAACAGAGAAGAATCCCTGTTCAAGCCTCCACTGAACCTAAGGAGAATATGTAACTCTCGCTATCGCAAAGGCAGACTTGAATACCTGATCCAGTGGAAGGGCTATCTATCTTCGGAAACGTCTTGGGAACCCAAAACATTCATACATGCCCCTCTGTTGTTGCAAAGGTTCCATAGGCTGCAGCCAGGAAAGCCCAGGACAAGCGGGCATCGACGGGGGCATACTGTCACCTCCTCAGCCCCATGGCGCCTGTGGAGGCATTGGAAATTCCGCCATTGAATATTGCCAGCACGTTTCTCCCTCAACATGGCTTATCTGTGAAGTGTATTCTAAGATGGCCGCCGCCGGCTCATATATCTGCACTCCATCGCGTTTACTATGTGCATTGCAGCCCATTGTTTGTAGGGGTTATACAATGTAACTAGGCTCTTGCGCCTTGTTCTTTCACTGCGCTCTCTGTCTTGATTCTGCCTTGTGTGCCTCGGAGTGCTTCTCGCGCTCTGTGGCTCCTCCCCTTTTCGCTCCTTCTTTCTCTGGTCTCGCACCGGACTCCTGGTTCTCTCTCCCTCTCTGGCTCCTTTGCCCCCTTGGACTCATTGGGAAGCTCGCTTTGTCTAGCCTCCCGCCTTCAGTTTTCCCTTTCCTCTTACTCCCGTTGCTCCCTCTCTCTGAGTGTTTTTCCAGGAGGAGTTCTCAGCCATCCACTTCTCTGCACTGGAAGGATATACTTGGGCTCTCAAACTATTCCAGGATAGTTCTGGGAACCCTGCTGTCTTAGTCCACACTCATTGCCTTAACACCTCCGACAACCTACTGCTGTTTTCACACGGCAAGGATTTCGTGGCTACTTATCCATTATCAAGCCTCAGAGGATTATTGTGGAAACTACCAACAACAGGGGTTTTTCTGCCTCACCGGCTTTTCTCGATTGCCTGTTTCGGGAAAGAGGCCACTAGTCCGCCAACTGGGTAGGCAGACATAGTGGCTTCCCCCTGAGACCGGCCCTATCTCTTCAAGGCACGATGGACAACTAGGAAAAAGAAGAAGGGAAAGAGATGTCGGACCACTGAATCTCTAACAACCAGTCCAGACAAATCAGGTGAGGAGTTGGGGGGGGGTCTCTCTGATTCTGGTTGTTCGGTCAGACTTGACACGTGACTACAGATCCTCACACTCTGAGCGCACCGCCCGGAGCTCCTTCCTGAATGCATGAAGATCCTGGTCGCGCTTCCCCACCGTATCTTCCAAATCGCCCACACACCTTTCAGCAGTGGTGATGCATCCGCTTTCCTTATCAAAGTTTGTTTTAAGGGATTGAATAGTGGACACAATGGGCCTCAATATGAGGAGGGCGGTAAGGGGTTAATGGTACCGGTAAAGGTGCCAGAGCCGTTAACCCCATACTGCCCCATTACGAGGTCTGCTCGCAGGACACGCTCTGGACACCTGGTTTTACCAGACGTCCTTAGCTGGTCCTGCGAGCGGCCCAGCTTGCTAACAACGGGCCCGCCATTAACAGGCCCGTTGTTAGCATGCTCCCCATTCCCATTGAGCCCTATGCGGGCTCAAATGGGAATGGGGATGGTCCGGGTTCCCTGAATGGGGAAATACCAGGCCCTCCAGGGTCGAAATGGCCCAGTATTTCCCCATTCAGGGAACCCAGACCCAGGTTTGGGGTGGTAGCTATGTCCTTAATAACGGCATGGCTACCCCCGCACCCGGATATATATACGTAGACAGGATTATACGAGACGGAGAGTTGTAGTCTCAGGCAGCCATACTTGCTGCAGCTCAGCAGTGCCCCCTGGCCCCCCCCCCGTGCAGATGCAAGTTAAGAGCATGTTCATATGAGAAAGTACTGACAGGAAAGTATACCAGGCATGGTCAAGCTGAACATTGTGTAAAATATTTACATCAAGAAGTCCTGATAAGGCTTATCAGGTTTAACCACGTTCCTTGATCTGGTTACCCCCTCCTCCTCAGCTGTCTCATCTGAGGAAAGGTCTTGCCGTCTTCCTTTCTTCTTTTTATGGTCTAGATGACTCTTCCTGAAGAGGTAGGGTCTCCCTCGGAAAGAAGTCACTCTGCCGCCTTATTGGAAGAGGCAAGCAAAGGAGGCCCTCCTCCAAAAGATCCCAAGAGAGGAAAAAGCCTGTGGCAGAAAAAACCTCTCCCTCCGATGTCCAGTGCGGAGCTCTAGTGTCAACAGAGTTATGGGTCTCAAATGGAAATGAAAAGTGATGTTTGTCCAGCTGGAAGACCCTGAAGAAACCACAGGAAAGAGGTGAGTAACAAATGCGTGTATGGTTCTCAATGGGCTCAGATAAGAAGTGTCCTTCGATAAGGGCAGACCGGCTAAAACAAAGACCGGCAACGTAAGGAGAAAAGCAAAAACGGAATGGAAAAGATGGAGCAGAGGCGAAAGGAAAAAGAGCGCCGTTCAGGAAAAAAGGCAGGCGAAGGAAGAAACACAGGAGGGATGGTGGAGGCAGAGAGAACGCAAAAATAAAGCCGGTAGAGAGAAAAGGCATCCGGAAGCATCAGGCGGAAAGGCAAGATCGGGGCAAGGCCCGGGAGTCTGAAAGAAAAGGAATAAAGGAAAGGAAATGCCCGAAGAGGGAGGCAGAGGAGGAAAGAACCGCAAAGGTGCGGAAAGTCGGAGGAAGGCAGAAGTCACAAAGCTAGCGAACATGAGAGAAAAGCACTAGCGTATTCACACGAGGAGAAAGCGCAGGGTTGCAGCGCAAGGCGGAAACAGGGAGGCAGGACTAAATAGGGAAGTAAACAGAAAACAGACAGAAAGACTAGAATGGGGAATCTGGAAGTAAACCTGCCGAATGGAACATTCTAATGGCGGAGCCGCTTCCAAGCGGTCCACAAGCGCCAAGGAGCATGGCGCGTGACAACATCAGGACTAGTAAAACGCTGTGGAAATATATTAAAGAAGAGAGAAAACCTGGTAGGAGAGCCCACCAGGTGTTTTAACAAGACATAGGGCCTCATTACGAGGAAGGAGGTAGCCATGGTGCTATTAGCACTATGGGTACCCACTTACCGCATTCCGGATCTGGGTTCCCGAAATAGGGATTTACCGGGTCATTCCAACCTTGGAGGACCCGGTAAATCCCCATTCCGGGAACCATTCCCCTTTCCCATTCGAGCCCCCATAGGGCTAATTGGGGATGGAGCTAATAACGGTACCGCAATTTGCGGTACCGTTATTAGCTCTGAAGTCCCTTAACGGGTCCCTTCCATAACGCCTGGTAAAACCAGGCGTTAAGGAAGGGACCCGATAAGGGACCTCAGAATAGGGTGCTAAGGGATTACCCACACCGGTGTCCTTACCGGTGCCGGTAATCCCTTACCACCTACCTCGTAATGAGGCCCATAGACTAAGAGCCAAGTTGTTTTGTGTACCAGTTGTGTTGTTGATCAAGAGAAACTCAAGAAACTGATATTCTTCAACATAAAACAGTGAAGAGAAATCCAGCGGAAGGGAACCACCCTCTGGAATAAGGAAATCTATCCTTCTGGAGGAAGCTTTTGTGTTGGAGGTGTTTTTCCTTTTTGAACATTTATACACCACTAAAAGCCAAAGACATTTTCCCTTTTCACCTTAGAGTTGATTTTTAGAATGTGAGGGCCAGAATAATACTTTGGACACAGGACGTTTTGGTTTGGACTTTCTGACCGTTGACAGACCCTTAGTTTTGGTTTTAGACAGGCAAACACCCCTTCCCATGCGGGTCCCCCCAGGCTTGCCGGGCTGGAGAGGATGGAACATCCGGAACAAACTAGGGCCATGTAGATTACAGTGGCACCCAAGAATCTTCCGAATGCGAATAACCTTTCCAATGGACCAAGTATTCCAAGCGACCACTCCTATATCTGGAGTCCAAAACCTGAGCCACTTTGTATTCATCAGGTGGTACGGTTTTGGATACTGGAGACCTTGGACATGGACAGAGGTAGGGATCAGCAAGATGTTCCTTCAGCAAAGATGAGTGGAATACCGGATTAATCAGTTTCATATGGTTGGGCAACTGAAGGCGGTAAACCACGGGATTAATCCGTTGCAGCACGGAATAGGGACCCAGATATCGTGGAGACAATTTAGAAACCTGCAACCAACAGGGAAGGTATTTGTTTGATAGCCAAACCTTGGTACCCTTGTCCCACATCCATGAGGGCTGACGGTGAGGGTTGCGTTGGAAATCATATCTCACACGTGCATCGAGCAGACTCTTAAATGCAGTCTTGTGGGCCTCAGAGATGTTAGTAAGATTGGCATCCACATAGGGAACTGGTGAGGCTTTTAAATCCCCTGGAAGAAAGGCACGAAGGTGGAACCCATATGAACAGTAGAATGGACTGAGAGTAGTGGCGCTGTGTCTAGCATTATTTTAAGAGAATTCTGCTGTAGAAAGCAGAGCCATCCAATTATCCTGCTGATTGTTAGTGAAGCAGCGTAGGTAGTGTTCCAAGGATGCATTCAACCTCTCAGTCTGCCCGTTGGTGTTGGGATGAAACACTGAAGACAGCGCCCTTTGGATACCCAATTTGTTGCACATCGTTTTCCAAAAGTGGGACATATACTGACTCCCTCTATCTGATATTATTTTCTCTCTGGTAGTCTGTGCAAACTGAAGATGTCTCGTATGAAGACCGAAGCCACCTCCGCAGCCGAAGGAAGTCCAGGCAGAGGTGAGAAATGAGCCACCTTGGTGAAAGTGTCAACGGTCTCCATTAAACAAGTACAACACTCTGATGGAGGCAGATAGACTATGAAATCGGTGGTGATGACATTTCATGGTCTGGTGGGAAGTGCATCATGCTGAAGAAGACCTATCGGTCTTTGGGTGCAGTATTTGGAGCGGCAGCAGACTGGACATGCCTTAACATAGTCATACCTGGCCACCAGAATTGACATTTGATCAGTTCAGTGGTATTGGCCACACCCCGATGACCAGCAGAAAGGTTGTCGTGACACCATTCCAGAACATCTTTTCTGGAAGCCATATCAGGAAGAAACAAACGTCCGTTGACAAAACACAACCCTTCACTCTTTCGGACAGTATCACAAGCGGTGACGGAAAGTCGGGTAGCAGCAAATCCAGAAGCCTCCTTGACCCTCTGTATGAACGTAGAGACCTAATTGATTATTTTGTTAGGCACAAAAACGTGATCAGGTAGGTGATTAGAAGAAAAACCCGGAACAGGTTTTCGGGACAGGGCATCGGCCAGCACATTCTTGGTACCTGGTAGATATGTGAGCACAAAATCGTATTGAGAGAAAGAATGTGCCCATCTTGCTTGCAGGGAATTGACACATTCCATTCCCTGAACTTTTAGGTTTTTGTGATCGGTCCCAATGTGAAAAGGGGTATGCGGCACCTTGGAGAAGATGACGCCATTCCTCACAGGCTGTCTTCATAGCCAGTAATTCCTTTTCTATCACTGAATAATTAAACTGGCTTGAGGTCAAATTCTTGGACAAACAGGCCACTGGATATTCTGTCCCGTTGAGTTCTTGCAACAGGACGGCTTCTAGAGCAGCCGCAGAAGCGTCTTTTTCAACAATCAATGGTAGTCCCTGGTCAGGCTGACAAAGGATGGGAGCAGAGCAGAATAAACTTTTTAATCTGTGAAATGCTTCATTGGCTTGTGTGTTCCATGAGAACGGGGTGGAAGACTTCTTGAGTAAAGCCGTGATGGGCAAAACCACTTCGGAAAAGCCGCATATGAACTTCCGGTAGAAGTTTGTGAGTCCCAGGAATCTCTGAACGTCCTTGACGGAAGTGGGCGAGGGCCATTTGAGGATGGCATCCACCTTCCGTGGGTCTATTCTCACTCCGTCTCTGAACAGAATGAAGCCCAAGTATGGAACAGTATCAGCCTGAAAAACACATTTGTCGGGGTTGACCAGAAGGCTATGATCGCTGAATCGCTGCAACACTTGAAGCAGATGTTCTTGATGTAACTGAAGTGAAGAGGAATGAACCAGGATGTCATCGAGGTACACAGTGGTGGTATGATACAGCAGGTCAGAGAACACTCGGTCCATGAATTTCTGGAAAATGGACGAAGCGTTCACGAGTCCGAAAGGCATAACCCGGTATTCAAAATGCCTGTACAGGGTACGAAAGGCAGTTTTACATTCATCCGCCGCACGGACATGCAGGAGATGATAGGCTCTTCTTAGGTCCAATTTCGAAAATACAACAGCTCCCTGGACTGCTTCCAGGATGTCTTTTATAAGGGGCATGGGATAACAATCCCGAATGGTGACTTTATTAAGGCCCCGATAGTTCATACAAGGTCTCAGTTCTTGTGTGTCTTTCTTGGGAACAATAAATAGTGATGTTCCTGCTGGAGAACGAGAAGGCTGAATGAGACCATTGAGAAGATTGGAGTCCAAATAACTTTGTAAGGTATCTTTCTCCTTGAGAGAAAGGGAGAACATCCTGCCAAAGGGAACCAGAGCATCTGGAAGTAGATCTATGGCACAGTCCTCTGGGCGATGTGGGGGTAGTTCTTGGTACTCCCTTTCACAGAAAATATCTTGGAAGTGGTGTAGGCTTCTTGGGATGGTGTGTATACCCATCGTAGTAAGAGGCTTGGGTGTCTGGGATAGCGTTTCAACAGTGGATAATTGACACCCTGGAGACAGGTCTTGACACAAATGTTGGAAGTAAAGGCCAGTTGGTTTCTTGCCCAGTCTATGAAGGGGTTATGTTTATGAAGCCAAGATACTCCAAGAATAATAGGAAAATGTGCGGCCCTAATGAGGTCGAAACTAATGGTCTCTGCATGCTGTTTGATAATCATAGTCAATGCCATGGTGGCATGAGTTATGAGACCAGAACTCAAGGGCTTATCGTCCACCCCTTCAACCTTTTGGTCCACTGCCTTTTCAAGAATCTCAATGCCTAACTCCTGGGCCCATGCAGCATTCATGAAACATTCGGCCGCAATATAGGGACCATTGATGACACCTCGGAGACTTGTCCCCTCTAGTTCCAAGGTCTATCGTTTCCCGGCGTGCGTGGAGGAACTTCAGGACAGTCACGTAACATGTGTTGTTCTGAACCACAGTACAAACAAAGGCTGTTTTCCTTCCTTCTCTTTCTTTCTTCAACACTCAATGGTCCTCTTGTGGTCTCAATTTTCATGGGCTCATCTTTGGTCATCTGTGGTGAAGAGGGTGTAGCTGGACCAGCAACTTCTGGAGGTAACCAAGAACTGTGTCCCTTCCTTCGTTCTGATCTTCTCTCATTGAGGTGGAAATCAACCTGTAAAACTGTTGAAAGTAGATCAGTGAAAGTCCCCGGTCGTGGGGCACGTGCCAGTTCATCTTTCAACTCTTCTCGTAGTCCTCTCCGAAAGATGGTATACTGAGCAGCTTCTGACCACCCAGTCTCAGCCGCTACTCGCTTGAAGTGGGTTATATAGGACAATAGATCTAAAGATCCTTGTCGGATGTCCAGCAGTTCTTCACTGGCAGCCAGGGCTGATTCCTGTCTCTCGAATGTTTGTTTGAACTAGGCGGTAAACGCACTATAATCTTGCAAGAGAGTGCTGACACTGGTTCCTAAGAGGGTTGCCCATGCCAAGGCATTTCCAGTTAGATTGGAGACCAGGAAACCAATGCGGGCCTGATCAGAGGCATATGTTTGTGGGTGGAAAGTAAAATGAATTATACATGCTTCCATGAATTTGTTAAATTTTCGAGGTGAACCGTCGAACTTGCCAGAAGGCATAGGTGGTAATTCAATACGTGGTGGTTCACGATTAGTCACTAAATGACCTAAAGTAGTGTTTTCTGTCTTCAAGGCTTGTACCTCCTGTGTGAGTTTTTGTACAATGTTCACCACTTCCTGCATCTACTCAGGAGTGGCCATAGTAGGTTCTGTTTGGCATTGCGAACTGTCAGTCTTATCAGGTTTAACCACGTTCCTTGATCTGGTTACCCCCTCCTCCTCACCTGTCTCGTCTAAGGAAAGGTCTGCTGTCTTCCTCTCTTCTTCTTACGGTCTAGATGACTCTTCCTGAAGAGGTACGCTCTCTCTCTGAAAGAAGTCAATCTGCCGCCTTATTGGAAGAAGCAAGCAAAGGAGGCCTCCCTTCCGAAAGATCCCAAGAGAGGAAAAAGCTGGTGGCAGAAAAAACCTCTCCCTCCGATGTCCAGTGCGGAGCTCTAGTGTCAACAGAGTTATGGGTCTCAGATGGAAATTAAAAGTGATGTTTGTCCAGCTAGAAGATCCTGACGGAAACCACAGGAAACAGGTGAGTAACAAATGTGTCTATGGTTCTCAATGGGCCCAGATAGAAGCGTCCTTCGATATGGGCAGACTGGCTAAAACAAAGACTGGCAACGTAAGGAGAAAAGCCAAAACGTAAAGGAAAAAAGGAGCAGAGGCAAAAGGAAAAAAGTGCCATCTGGGAAAAAAGGCCGGCGAAGGAAGAAACACAGGAAGGAAGGCAGAGGCGGAGAGAAAGCAAAAAGAAAGTTGGTAGAGAGAAAAGGCACCGGGAAGCTGCGGACGGAAAGGAAAGATCGGGGCGAGACCCGGGAGATGGAAAGAAAAGGAATAAAGGAAAGGAAATGCCTGAAGAGGGAGTCAGAGGAGACACGAACCGCAAAGGTGCGGAAAATCAGAGCAGGCAGAAGTCACAAAGCTAGCGAACACGAGAGAAAAGCACTAGCGTATTCACCTGAGGGGAGGGTTGCAATGCAAGGTGGAAACAGGGAGGCGGGACTAAATAGAGAAGTATACGCCAGTTAGAGATGTTTCATTAGTGAGATTTGTCTGTTAGTTGACATGTGTTTCGGCCCTTGGCTTTCTTCAAAACCGGACAATTACCAATTAATAAGCAAAGTGAAAGTATCGTGAAGTTTGCGGAATATAGTCCTGTGTGGCAGTCTTCACACGGGGCCTCAAGGCTAACTTATCACCGTCGACTGGGATTTTACCCAGTTACTAACTACCGCACAGGTATATATTCCGCAAACTTCAAGATACTTGCACTTTGCTCATTAATTGGTAATTGTCCGGTTTTGAAGAAGGCCAAGGGCCGAAAAACGTGTCAACTAACGGACACATCTCACTAATAAAACAAATGGTGTATTGATGAACACTAACAAAACTGGTGCAATATGTGTGGTGCCATTGAATTGATGTACTATTAAGAAGCCCTAGCAGGAGAGTATACCAAGCAGTTGCAAGGGTGCCAAGGAACTCTGGGTAGGGGAACATACTAGGCAATTTGAAAGTAAGCAAAACCCAATAAATAGCCAGTAGTACACCAGGTATTCCAAATACACATAAAAGAAAGACAATCAGCTTAAAGATGACGTTTGTTGGTCACCCAAGGAAATGTCAAGAACTGTTATTTATAACACAAGAGAGTGACACAGAATCCAGGGGAAGGGAAGAACCCTCTGGAGCCAGTAAGTCTATCTTGGAGAAACTTCCTTTTGTGGAAATTATACATCTTTTGTTTCTTTTGAACATTTACCAAACACGCAAGGCCTAATACATTATCCCTTTCACTTTAGAATTCCTTTGTTTAGCATGTTTTACAGCTGTAACTTGGGTCCGGGTGAGTGTCATGCTCACAGCTCTGTACTCGGCCTGCCTATATTTTTTGACTTTGCCCTTTTCCAGTCCTCTCTCCCCCCGCTCCCTCACCGCTCCCCAAGCCCAAGACATTTGGCTTCATTAGGGTCCAGCAGTAACCGTGCTGGTAAAACCAGCAAGTAGCTGGAAGACCCATAAACAGTTACCGGTGCCTGTCTTGCGGTAACACTGGGGTATTACAACCCCAGCGGCCGGAAAGTCAGGCGCCGGTAATATGTTGTTCCCCATTCCCATAGAGTCCCAATGGACTCTATTGGAATGGGGACCACAGAAACACTGACAATAACGGTGCCGGTGCTTCCGTGCAACTCTGTGGGTGGGTTGTCGGTCCGCGAGGGCTCCCGCCCCGCAGAGTTGTACTTTGCCGGTCTGGAAACAACGGTGCTGGTAAGCTTACCAGCAGCTTACTGGCACTGTTGTTTCCAGACCGGCAAGGGTGTAATGAGGCCCACTGTGCCTTGGGCTTATTCTTGCAATATTGTGTGATTTTATTTTTGAATGAAAATCTTTCAGATTTGCAGTGTGTTTAGGGCTTATTTGTGCCAACATTTTCGGTTTTGCCTTAATCTAGCATCAACTGACCACCTCGAGCTGCCCTTTTCCAGTACTCCCTCTCCCCTGCCCCCACCAGCCACCCCACTCCTGAACCCTGATTGGGCCTGCCCCTGCGGCTAAGGGCCCCGAGGCAAAGGGCAGCTCCTGCAGAAGCAGCTCCAGAATGTGTTTGCCAGTGTTCGCTGGTGAAGCCTGCAGCCGTCAACTAGCAGCGACAGACAAGGTAAGTATGGTACGGGCTGGGGGTACAGCCATTACTGCACCTCACCGAACTGACCATTCATATTACCTTATAGCTTGTAGTCTGATGCATCCAACCCACAATTGTATGGTAACAATAGTCTGCATTTAGGTAGATTGTGTTAGTCAGCCATATCTCACATCTACGCAGATTGTGTTAGTCAGCCATATCTCACATCTAGGCAGATTGTGTTAGTCAGCCATGTCTCGTATCTGGGTAAATTGTGTTAGTCAGACATATCTCCCATCTAGGCAGATTGTGTTAGTCAGCCATATCTCGCATCTAGGCAGATTGTGTTTGTTAGCCATATCTCACATCTACGCAGATTTTGTTAGTCAGCCATATCTCACATCTAGGCAGATTGTGTTAGTCAGCCATATCTCGCAGTCAGACAGATTGGGTCAGGTATCACTATTTCGCATTTAGACAATTGCGCAGTGGCAGAAGTGCGGTGCTCAAGTGTGGTGCTGTCGCGCTGGATTCTGCTGCATTCGGTATACACCAAATTGTTCATTTACAATTGTTCGTATTAACAATTGACCGATTTTAAAGGATCACAATTGACCTTTTCACAATTGACTGTATATACAATTCAGTCAATTGTGAAAAGGTCAATTGTAATTCGAACAGTTGTAAAACGAACAATTTGTATACAACCGCTGGATTCTACTGTGTTTTTGGTTCTTTGGCTGATTAAGGATTCCACTACTTTGGCGGTGACACAGACATGCTCCAACACCTACGCTCTCATTGGACAAACTAGAGCGGGGCTTGCAACCCGCCCCCTACCCTACCCAGCATTCCTTATAGCAAGCGTGCTCGCGCTTTGGCACGCGCGCAATGGCAGAAGTGCGGTGCTCAAGTGTGGTGCTGTCTCGCTGGATTCTGCTGGTTTCTACTGTGTTTTTGGTTCTTTGGCTGATTAAGGATTCCACTACTTTGGCAGTGACACGGACATGCTACAACCCTTATGCTCTCATTGGACAAACTAGAGCGGTACAAACTTACTCATGTCCTAGACCTGAAAGACTATTGGTGAATCTATTGGTGTGGGCATAGCCCAAACATTTGTTTGTGCTCGTAGATAACAAGCTAGAGAGTGATTATACTATTTTTTGCTGCAGAGGCTTGCGACCCACCCCCTACCCAGCATTCCTTATAGCCAGCGTGCTTACGCATTGGCGCGCGCGCAGTGGCAGAAATGCAGTGCTCAAGTGTGGTGCTGTCTCGCTTTCTAGCGAGATATCGCAGAGTGCGGGGTCACATCTTATTCATTACGATCTAAAGTATTACGTGGAAATATATAGTTAACATCATATTTAATATTTCCCATAATCACATGTGCTTGGTCCTACTGAAAACCTACAACAGATGCTGTGATATTGTTGTGATATTGTAAGGAGCGGCCTTCAACTCGTCAAGTCCTTGAAACCATGAAAATGAATTTGCCACGGTCTAGGATTTGTTGGAGAGGAGGTGCTGCAGCGCATGTGTGAGACATTTGGCATTAATATTGGGCTTTTTGTGAATGCAGTAAATTAACAACATTGCCTACAGAATCCCATGATATCTATCTGTAAATGACAAACTCTGCATAAAGAGGGCACCAGAAGGGGAAAAAGGGACCCTGAGAGTGACTGTTGGGAGTCACACTGCGAGTAGTGTATATCCGAAATAACTATTGCTATTTAATCTGCTGTGATGTTTGTTTGAGTGCAAATCTATATCCTGTTTAAGACATAGACAGATAACAAATTTAACAGTTACCATATAATCCCTATTTAAATGGAAAAAGGTCAATAAACATTAAAAATGGGTATGCCGGCTGTCAACGCGTCATTATTTAGCAAAGATAACTCTATGACATCAAACGTCACACTAGCAAATCCCCATACGCCAATACAAAAAAAGCTGCTGACATCTCTAGGTGACAAAAAAACGATGAATAAAAGTCGGAATCGAATGACCCCAAAGGGTACTGATATTCGCCTTTATTACAATCAAGGTGCGGGACAGGGGAGCAGGTTAAGTAAACCACAGCTTAGTAATGGCGGCAAAGCAAAGCAAGATAAACTCTTGGAATTGGACACACGATTAGACATAGAAGTGGCCGCTATTAAGGCTAATGCGACAGAAAAAATAACTTCCAAAATCGGCAGTATAATATTAGACACCACTATGGAGTCAGAAAGCAAATGCTGTGATGATAACACACTGCTGACCCAAAAAACACTTGAAAAGGTTAATGAGAGCCCTTCTAGAACACGCTCCGTAGAGGCTCAACATAGATTGTGGGAAGCCTACCAAGCCATGCATATCACAGGGCAAGTGGACAGAGGCCCTCAATTTCATGAATTTGAGCCATACATCTGATAACCAGGATTAAGTTGTATTTATTCACTCCAATACAGGGGACCTAATGCAGGAAGACAATCTATCCCCAATTCAAAGACAAAATCAAAGTGAACATATTTCGTTTGGGAGAATTGAAGAGGAAAATGAGACCCAGATAGCGGAAGAACAAAGGATTAAAGGGTCCCTAAAAATGTCTGAATGTTCTGAGAGAGAGGCATCTATAAATTCACTCTCTTTCATCCCACCTACTCCAAGACGGCCAAACGTAGTGTGGGATGGGCAACAATCACTATGGCCTGGTGACAAATCCACAGAAGAGGCAATAGTGTAGCCTAATATGAGTCCAACCTTAATGGCCATGAACACAGCCTTATTATCCGTTGTCAAGTTATACGAGGCAATGGATCAAAAGCTCAACTACCAAACAATACTGCTGACGAAATTATCAAATAAAAAAACTACAGCTTCACAACTGAAGAAACACGAAAGTGTGAGCCACAGTATGAGATCTTTAGACATTGTGGCGTAAGAGATGCCGAGAGCCAAACTGAGATCTTGGAGGACTTTGGAAACAAGGCATTAGCATATCCAAAACAGTTTGTATTTGTGGGAATTTCCTGTATAAAGGGATCTGCTGATGCCATGGAATACAGGCATTCAAATGGACTGTGTTGCAACGGTGGAGAAAAACTTAAATGTAACACAGGTCCAGTGATAGACTTGGAGATTGCCATTACTGATAATATACAAGAAGATGCGCTCAATTTACCTGTAAAAGTCGACTCAGGCAAAACTAATCCAAAGCAATCAGTGAGAGTACCAAGAAATAAGAACAAAAGGACAGCTCTCACTCAAAAAGCTGTAAAAACAAACAATAAAATGAGACGCTTCTTGAAGATACTGAATGTCGCAAAAGAAATGGATGGTAAAAAAGAGATGGAGGTAGAGTGCACTGGCTTATCCTTACAACAAGCTGAGAGTAATAAAGAGAAGGTTGCAACCAGCTTGTTGTATAAACCCTCAGATGATTTAGTGGTAGAAAATATTTTCATGAGAGAGAAAGAAAGGGACCTAGCGCAGCGGCCTCCTGCTGTTCTAATTACTTCTGGACAGCAGGAGTCTGTGTCGGTAGGGCTGTCTGAGTTTCAAATTAGAGAGGAAATAAACAAAACTGTGGAACGATATGTATGGCTAACAGGCGGAAAGAGAATGTACAAAAAGAAGTTGATAATGAAGACTGTAAAAACTTGAGTTATAAGCTAACATTGCATGGCCCTAAACCAGCACCAATAAACTCAGTTGAAAATCTACCAGATGCTGAAAACGTAAGCCAAGCTTTGCAATGGAAGAAAAATATATCAATGGTTTAAGAATTCACATTCAAATCAAGAACAGCTGTGCAAATTAACCACCATTGTTTTATACTGGAATGCAGAGACCAACCATTTGCACAGTTTGACCTAAATCTGTCAAGTGTATTAAACATCTGTAAGGAGATACCACAATTACGAAATATAACCACTTCAGATATTGACAGAATCGAGTCCCTGGATGATCAAGACCTATCCAGATCCCGAATTTCTGTCCGCTCCACTGTATTGGCTGACATTATGTGGTATGCAAGGGATACACTTTTTCAAATGAGCGTTAATCTATACAAAGAGGACACGCAAACAATGAGAGGAGATAAGCCTGGCTTTATGAAGTGGCCCCCTCGCGTATATGATGCCATAAATAATAGACAAAATGATGTGGAAAGTCACCAGCAACACCAAGCATAACAATTCATAACAACAGAAAAAATTCAATTAATATGCTGGAGCACCTGAGGATTCTCCCATTTTTGTAACGCTCAAAGCAGTGAGCTAAATGGCTTTCACATAGTGGTACTCCAAGAAACGTGGTTGGTGGAGGCCCCTATATGGGATGGCTATGAAATAGTCCTAGAAACAGCTTTGTGTTTGCCTAGAGGTAGATCAATGGCGGGCCTTATGATAGCGATATAAAAATAAGGGGTTTTAAAGTAATTATGTATGACTCGCTTACACCCTTCATTCAAGCTATCAAACTGATAAAGATTGTACACACCATCATAATTGTCAACATATATTGGGGAAGGGCACATTTGACGCCAGACTGCTTCTTTAAACATCTTGAGGATGTTCTCTCCAAAATTGCGTTGGAAAAGCATATTGACTTTGTGTTAGTCATCGGTGACATTAATCTCCACCTATTGGCAAAAAAGGGAAGGAAATCTTCATTGGAAGAACAAAGGCGGTGTCATATCATTGAAGACATGCAAATAGTAATGGTAATTGGTACAGTTGAGGGTGACATACCAGCAGCCAGTACATGGCACAATGGTCCATTTGAAGCAACTATTGATTATATATTTGTAAATGGTGTATTGATGAACATGATCCGAACCCTAGATGTAAGATCAAATAGTAAAAGTGACCATAGCCAACTATGTTTAACATGGGAGTTGGAGTTAAACCAGCATTTGAAATGTAGCATAAAATATAGAGGTAATGAAATTGCAAACAATGCGAGGAATACAATAAAATGGTCAGTAACATCACTGAATGATTTCGATAAACATCTATCTATGCATATAGGGAAATATTATGTGTCATATATGCAAAGATATGTACATGTTAGAACAGCTGTGCAAGATAACAACTATACACACATACATATTTTCAATATGGCCGTTAAGGTTAAAAAAGCTGAACTGAGACAACAGATACGGTTGATAAAACATCTACCTGTAGAAGAGAAGTTGTCTAAAATGAAACATCTACGCTAAGTATACAAAAACTGGCAAAGAGGAAGAAAAGCAATGTGCTATCAAAGGGACAGTGAACACATGTTAAAGAAAATTGCCTCGAAATCTTCAGCTGAGATATGGGGTAGCCTAAACAAAGTAATGTACAAAGACCAGGCCTCTGTTCAGATAAAATCCATTGCAGCAAAAACATGGTGCGACTACTTCCTTCAAATTTACCAGACTCCTGTATTAAATCATCACCTTGCTATTAAGAGCGGAAACTGGGATCATTGAATCAAATTTGATTACGAGGACGTATTATTCTATATTTCAAAACTTAGCACGTCACAGGCCCCGTGCCCGGACGGGCTAGATAATAGAATGCTAAAGGAAAATGCAGGAGTCTGGGCTCCAGTATTAATGAAGATCTTTGAGGAAGGAATGCGCACAGGGAAACTACCTGAATCATGGAGGAAATCCATACTTATTCTGCACTTTAAAAAAGGGAATAGACTTGACCCAGCATCTTATAGGCCTATTGCCCTTTTGGATTGCCCGGGGAAGATATTTGCTCGTATAATCCTCTGAGAGTTCAACAATTGGCTAAATAAAGAGGACCTAGGAGACCCATGGCAGACAGTGTTTTTGAAGGGATTAGGTACAGCCATCAATTTATTGACTATAAATGCTATCCTTGCCAAACGGTCTAGCAAGAAGCAGCCTTTATATGTTGCCTTTGTCGATTTCAAAACAGCGTTCGACTGGATCCTAAGAGAACTCCTATTCATGAAACTAATGCAAAACAATTGCCCATGGAATATTCTTAAGTGGCTTATTGAATTTCATGATCGGACATCGTTGCAAATAAGAATGGATGGTGATGGTTCGCTTTCTGACCCCATTCCAACATCAAGGGGACTGAAGCAAGGGTGTATACTTGCTTCAGCAATTTTCAATTTCTTTATATTAGACCTAGGCAAAGGAGTTTATAAATGTCATAACTGACTCACCAAAAATTGGGCAGAAAGAAGTCAAATGGTTGTTATATGCGGATGACCTCCTTTTGATATCAAAGACACCTATAGGGCTACGTAACATGCTGCAAGCTTTGGAGAAATATGCCATTTCTAATAAGATGACTATAAACATAAAAAACACAGGTAATACAATTTGGTAATCTTAAACAATGTAATAAGAAGTTTGGGTGGCTATTAAATAATCAAGAGGTAGAAACTGTGTCTAGCTACACCTACTTAGGTGTAAATATTAAGAACAGTCCAAGAGATTTACCATATGAGTATACCATGAAGTTGAAATGGAATAATCTAATTTCCCAGGCCCAAATTATTAATGGCAAATATTGTAAATTCACTGTTGCACCTTTGATAATGTAGTATAAACAAAAGGCTCTGCCTATATTGGTATATGGGGCGTAAACTAAAGTATACAAGCCAAATAACTACTGGAACAAAATAGAAGGGGCATATTGTAGGAGCCTATTGAAGCTTCCTATAGCAACACTGGTAGCCTTGATAAGGCATGATATAGGATTAATGTCAGTATATGCCAAATATAAATGGAAGGTATGCATGCTTTACAGGAAATGTGTCTTGGATAAACATCAGAATGGTCTGGTCATACAACTGTCAAACTATGTGAGAGAATCAGATGACAAATGTATTAAACAATGGTGGTCAAAGGCGCAGGAGTTTATGCAGGAAGCGAACATAACGGATGACTTGTTACTACAAAATCCAGATAAGGCAAAGAGAAAAATGTGGGAAACGGACTGGATCAGGACTCGGGAATTGTGCAACAATTTCAAATGCTTCAAGTAAAATCTGTTTGCTTTAAAAACTTTTGGAAACCCTGAAGCATATCTTTTGAAATCACCAAATGTCATGCATCGTGCAGGACTCCTGCGCCTGAGATTAAATCTGTGGAAAACCAGAGAAATTACAGCGAGATGGTCTGATGATAGCCAAAAATCGAATGTATGTCAATTTTGTAACACACAAATGGAATCTCTTGAACATATCATTACCAAATGTCCAGAATTGGAAAGCATAAGAATCAAAGATTTCAAGAAATTATTTGAACATATGGTGCACATGGAGGTAAAAGACCTATGGAAATATGTATTTCATGTATACTCCAAATCAGTGGTTTATGCAACAACGAATTTCTTGAATTAATCGAAATTGGAAAATGATACACCCGGAGATGTGAGGAATTGAATTTGTAAGGGAGCAATTTTAGATTATTTTGTGATTCTTTTTTCTGTAGATTGTAGATTTTATATTGTTTTCTTTTAATTTACTCTATAATGAGAATTAAATGTATGAATGATGTAAATGAAATGCAATTAGCAAATGCTAATATTTTTTCATTTTTTTTCGCGGGTGTGCAGTGGGGATGTTCGAACCTTTCGTGGTAGCATTATTAGGTTGCATTGTACAGTCGGACCTTTTTTTTCGGTCTGATCGTTCAATAACCTATTTCACCCCCATTTTAGGCATTCCTCTCAGTATCCAGGTGTCCCAAATCTAGGTGCTACTGTGTTTACTGTCCACTGTTGTACCCCCTTTTAGGCATTTCTCCCTCTAGCCAGGTGTCCCAAATCTAGGTGCTATTGCATTTACTGTTTACCACCACTTAGGCGTTCCTCTACCCAGGTGTCCCAAATCTAGGTGCTACTTCGTTTAATGTCCACTGTTGTACCCCCATGTAGGCATTTCTGCCTCTATCCAGGTGTCCCAAATGTAAGTGCTACTGCTTTCACTGACCACTGTTGTACCCACATGTAGGCATTTCTCCCACTAGCCAGGCTTCCCAAATGTAGGTATTAATGCTGTTCCTGTCCACTCCGTGCCCCCAATTAGGTATTTCTCCCTCTATTCAGGTGTCCCAAAACCCATTAACACTGCAAATTCTGTTGTGCCCCATTTAGGCTTTTCTCCTTCTGACCAGGGGTCCCAAGGCCAAGTGAGTCTACGCCTTCTGTTTGTATTTGTATTTGTATTTTATTGATTTATAAAGCGCCTTACGCCAAAGCTCTGTACATGGAACAACATAATACATAAAACATGAACAATAAAGCTGTTGAAGCATTACAATATGAATCAATCAAACAACAAAACAGTGATAAGAGCAATTAACTGAAGGGGAGGGAGGAACGGGAGATGGGACAGGTTGGGGGGAGTGAAGGAGGAGGGCAGGAGGAGGAAAGGGAGGGAAGAAGAGGGTGGGGAGGGGAAGGGAGGGGTGGGGAGAGAGTCAGGGAAAAGAGTGAAGAAGGGGAAGTAGAAGGGGGTAGGGGTTTCAAGGATGAGGATGGAGAAGGAGAGATTTAAGGGAAGTGCGGAATGAAGTGAAGGTGGGGGAAGAACGGAGAGCGAGAGGAAGGGAGTTCCAGTGTAGAGGAGCTAAGAGCTGGAAGGAGCAAAAAACGGGAGGAGGCACAGGGGTGTGGGGGTGAAGTGAGAAGGAAATGGTCAGCGGACCGAAGGGAACGGGAGGGGGAGTAGAAGGAGAGAAGGGAGGAGAGATAAGGGGGGGCAGGACCATGGAGAGATTTGAAGACAAGGCAGAGAAATTGAAATTTAAGTTGGGAGTGAAAAGGAAGCCAGCCAAGGTAGGAGAGAGAGGAAGAGATGGAATCACGGAAGGTAAGGAGACAGAGGCTGCGAAGAGCAGAGTGGTAGATGGATTTAAGAGGGGCAAGTGAGAAGTAGGAAGTCCAAAGAGTAAGGAAGAGCAGTAGAAGAGACGGGAGAAGATGAGGGAGGAGATTAAGAGTTTAGTAGCGTGGAAAGTGAGAGAGAGGCGGATTTTGCAAATGTTGAAGAGGTGGAAGCGGCAGGAGCGAGAAGTGAAGAAGATGTGTTGGGAGAAGGAGAGAGAGGAGTCAAAGAGAACGCCTAAATTACGAGCCTGAGGAGAGATAGGGAGGTTGGAGGGAGGGAAGTGAATGAAAGGGGGAGGAGAGGAAGGGGGAAGAGAGTTAAAGGGAAAGAATATGACTTCTGTCTTGTCGGTGTTGAGAGAGAGAAATCGGGAAGACATCCAGTTCTTGATGGCAGTAAGGCAGGAAGAGAGTTGCAGGTGGAGGTCAGTTGAGAAGGAGGAGAAGGAGAGGAAGAGTTGAGTGTCGTTGGCATAGAAGTGGTGAGAGATGCCAAACAAGGAGATAACAGGAGCAATGTGGGAGGTGTGTAGAGAGAAGAGGAAAGGGCCTAGCACAGAGCCTTGGAGGATGCCGCATTCAAGAGGAAAGTTAGGAGAGGACCGGCCACCCCAGGAAAGGAGCGAGAAGAGAGGTAAGAGGATAACCAGTTGAGTACAGAGCCCTTGAAGCCAAAGGAGGAGAGGGTGTAAAGGAGGAGGGAGTGATCGACAGTGTCAAAGGCTGCAGAGAGATCAAGGAGAATAAGGATAGAGTATTGTTTGGCATGGCAGGCAGTAAGAAGGGAGTTCAGAATAGAGGTGAGAGCAGTTTCAGTGGAGTGTTTAGGACGAAAGCCTGATTGGAAGGGTGGTAGGAGAAAGGAATTAGTGACAAAGGATGAAAGTTGAGAGTAGGCAAGACGTTTGAGAAGCTTGGAGAGGAAAGGGAGAAGAGAGATAGGTCTGAAATTCGAGGTGAGACGTGGGTCAGCAGAAGGTTTCGTGGCATGTTTAAAGGCAGAGGGAAAGGTAGCTGAGGAGAGACAGATGTTGAAGAAGGAGGTGAGGTAGGGGACAAGAAAAGGGTAAATCTTAGGGATGAGAAGGGAAGGGAGAAGGTCAGTAGGGGCAGACGTGGGGTGGGCTTTGGATAGGAGGGTGGAGACTTCCGAAGGGGAGACGGGCGAGAAGAAGGACATGCAGGAGGGAGGAGGGGGGAGAAGAAGAAGGGAAATCAGAGTTGGGGGTGTGAAATTTTGCCGAAGGGACAAAATCTTAGAAGAGAAGAAGTTAGCGAAGTCTGAAGGAGAGAGTGAAGAATTGGAGGAGGTATCAGGAGTGGGGGGAGAGAGGAGTCGAGAGAGAGTTTGGAAAATGCGGCGGGGGTGAGTCGCTTGAGATTGGAGTAGGTTGCACCCCATTTGGACGTGCCCTCCTCCTTTCAGGTGTCCCAAATCTAGGTGCTTCTGCTTCTTCACTTACCTGCCTAACCACCACCCTACTCCCACACTGACCCCATCCGCACCATCCATATACGTGTGTCCTCCCAATTTAGGATGCATACCACCCACAGGAGAGACACCATGCCACACACTGCCCAAATCAGAGCCGTACGCTGGTGCGCCAGTAGGCCTGAAAAAACCACCACACCCTAACCCAACCATCCACAACATCCCAATCCTCTATCTTGTCTTGCAGCACCCCCCCACCCTCCAATATGCCAAAGAATGTGTCTCTCATCCTCGCTTGTTCAACCCCCCTTCCCTTACCTGCTACATCGTCCATGCAGATCCCGCTCCGCTCAATCGGGAGTGGCACAATGGAGAGCAGGAGTTGAAAACATTTACCCCTGGAGCATATCCACCGCCCAGCAACAAAGCCCCCCCTGGAGCATATCCATCGCCCAGCGACAAAGGTAAACCAAACTTACTATCCCCGCCCTGCCCCCGCTGGCTACTCACTTGCACCATCTGCTCGCACCTCCACCGAACAACAAAGCACGTCTGCCCCCAGCTCATGCTTCCCCTCCCTTAGCCCAGCAACAGCAGCCCTGGTCAACACCCCAACCTCCACAGCCCCCCCCCACTCTCACCCACACTCCATGGGCCGCCCCAAACTAAAGGAAAGGCGCAGACCTGAGCCACCTCAGGCCCCACCTAGCATCACCCGTCCTCCAACCCAGATCCCAAACCCTGCCACTTCACTAGAGAGTGAGAAACCTTAAGGTGTCTCAGCTGCTAGTCCGCGGGGATCTGTCATCCAGGTGGCCAGAACACGGCCATTGCTTTTGGATCCAGTTCCTGGGGATGGACCAGTGCAGGAGGATCACCTGTTACGCTCACCTGGTATCCACAGGGATGCCACCCAGCCGGGTTACTCGCTGGTATGCTTCTCAGCTTTGCCCTGATGTGTTCTGCGGGGGAGGTTCTGCCTTGTGGTAGAATTAGGCGTGCTCTCCGTCCTGCCTTCTTTGCAGGGGCGCGTTGTCTTTCATGGGCGAGTGTGGTGCAGTTACTTCATTGACGCCGGCCCGTTTGATATTGTTCAGGTAGGTCTTATTGCTGTTCTTTAGTTTTGTTGCTATCCTGCATGCCTTTCTTTGTTTAAAATGTCTTTTTTTTCTCCCTTAGGTATGCAGAGCTTCAGCGAGGTGAACTGGCTTGATTCAGCCCCGCTGGTAAAAGATGGCGCATTAAGAGTGCTATGATGCGGTAAGTAAGCGCTATGCGCAGCGCTGCAAAGTCTTGCCTTTGCTAACCTGTGTTTTCCTTCCTTGTAGGTCACGGTGTTCTTCAGCATGAGTGGAATGTCGGTGTGGTGCCAGCCGAGAGACGACCAGCCAGGTAAGCCTTTTGAGCAGTTCGTAATTTGTAAATGTCTCTACTGCTTTCTTTAATGTTGCCTCTATCTTCCTCTTTCAGGTCGTTCTGTCCGGGAGGCGTGCAGATTCGAGGAAGCTGTTCTCAGTAGCTGTCAGTGTTTAAAGATGAAGACTGCAGGTAAGATGCTGCTGCTAATGATGTTTCTTTTGTCTCCTTGGAGGTTCTGCTTCTCCGAGGTTCGAGGGAATAGCTGGACACGGTGAGCATCAAGCTGCAAAGTAACACGAAGCGTGTTGTCTTGCTCGGGTGTGGTTTAAATAGCCCCAACAAAATAGTCCATGTAAAGTAGTCCCTAGGCTACCACACCCAAAACACTAGACCGCATAGCTTGCTTCTTAGGAACCAAGCTATGTGGGTACTTCCATTTTGGCTAACAATACAATAAAGTAGTTCCCAAGCACATTGTTTTTCATGGTGTATGAGCCTGGCGCCATAGACGCCAGTACTGGCCCCATGAGGGCTTTTGAAGAGGATTCCAGGCTCTAGAGGCCCGAGTCCTGACTCCACCTAGCCAATGGGTTTGCCAGAGGGGGTTTTGGGCGACGGTCGTGACATCACCTGGATGAGGGATATTCCGGGAGTAGAAGTGGGATACCGGACCGACACCTCTTCCCCATCCTACCAAGTAGGATACTTAGGAACTGAACCCCCCCACCACATTTCCCGACATGAACACTTTCTCACAGACAGCTTACTGTGAGAGAAAACGGACTAACACCCGAGCCTTATACCTGACATGTCCCAACACAATGGTCAGGCAGAGTCAGGCAATTACTGATCATTACACACACTTGACTTCCATCACACGGATAAAAAGCACCGAAGGAAAGCACACTCTGGGCAAGACTAAACACACAAGGAAGCAGCCGTTCCAAGATGGCAGTTTAATACGAGGAGAAAGACGGCAAGACCAGAGGGGGTTGCAAGGAGGGAAGTGCCCTTGACCTTTTCAGAGAAAGACTGTTACTTTCATGAGTTTTTAAGAATAAGAAACATAAAGCCTGGAATAAAAGCTGAAGAAAACCTGCATTGGGTGTTGGAGGTACCCGGGCTCTCCTGCGCCAATAGCTAAGGTGGGGAGAATAATTTGCCGCTGTGTTACTGTCCGTGGCTCCTACAACAGAGCAGCGCCAGTAAAGTCAGCACAGCAGTGAGTCGTGGAGACTGATACCAGACCGGTCTGTGTTAGAGCCAAGGTTGCAAGCAACAACATTGTATAGAGGAATCTGAAGAGAACGGTGTGTGAAGTGTATGTGTAGAGCAATGTGAATAATTAAACAGCAGATGAGTGACTGAACTTTTGAAGCCAAGACAGATACCATAAACAGAGTGGTCCGGTACCATGTGGGTGCTCATTCGAAGGTCTCTTTAAGGTGTCCAACTGAGAGGTGGGAAATATAAAAAGGAATTGTGAAATCGTAGTGGTCCTGCAACGAGTCAAGCTAAACCTGTGCCCATTCGAAAGTCTTCAATAGTTGATACTAATCGAAATTGTTCCGAACCCGGCTAAGGGAGATTCATTGTACAAGAGGAGGGATCTGAGCATGGCTGGGGGGGATCCTGGGTGAACCATGAGTCACCTGATAAAGAATATTCTATGATCATTGTCAAAGAGGATCTGATACCAGAAGAAGGGGATCCACAGTATTCATCGTTGTATTAAAGGTGCCTATGTTGGATGTTTGATTTATTTTATGATATTTCTATTTGTTTGTTTTTAGATGGTATATTTGTATATTTTATCTTAATCCTTTTGATCTTTGTGTTTTTATTTCTCCGAATTGATTTATGTGTTAAAAGTCACAAGTGTGTAATATACTCCTCTTGAATATGGCTGACACAATAAAAAAAAGTTTTTAAAAAGGAATCTGAGCCCGGCTGAGGGGGTTCCAGGATGAAGAGTGAATCACCTGAATTGAGTACTTGTAAGAGGAAAATAACTTTATGTTTGTTTTGGTACATCGGACCCTCTGAATCAAGAGACTGTGATAAGTAAAGAGACTTGGGCACAGGGGGCGATGCGGCTAGTAATTGTAATGTATCCTCTTGCCGAAGAAGCCAGAGATTGTGCTACCCTCGAGTGAACCACCTTGTCCCGTGCTAAAAACGTGGGGAAAGGAGGCCAACGGCCTGAACATCCTGACATAGATTTTTTGTGAACACTCCTTTCTTTTTCATAAACACTACCCCCCCACTATTTGTATTTAGAGATTAGGATTGGCAATAGTTTTTTTTAGTATAAGCCCTTTCATTTTGACAAGACACCACTAGGACTGCATTATTATTATTTGATGGTTGTATCTTGCTCCGTCTGTAGATTTAGGATTAGATAAGCGTTTATCATTCCGTTGTTGAAGTTCAATAAACACCCTTCAACTGTGCTCACATGTGTCTGTCTTACTGTTGATACCATGCCTTCCTTACAAGAGCCATAACCACCCCACCTGCACCAAACCCAGTTCTAGCCCTATTCCTCTCTTCATCCGTCCCCCTTCCTCTACTTCCACCCGCCATGTGCTCCCCCAAAACCCTCGCCGCCACCATTTATCTCCCACCCACCTTGACCAACAGCCTTCTCCTAATGCCCTCGCTGGGACACACCCTTCCCCAACCTCACGCCATCTCCCCCACCCCCACTCCCGCTCCTCCTACAATCCCCAACGTGATTAGTCCAGCACTTGCAAGCATACCCCACCAACTCTCTTGCATCCTCATCAACGCCAGGCCAGTCTCTAAAAACGAATTCCACATCTTCGAGCTTATCACAGAAGAAAACCCAGACGCCCTCTTCATCACAAAGACCTGGTTTGCTGACGATTACAAGTCCATTATGCACAATGCCTTCCCACACGGCTACAACCTTACTGTTCGGTAGAGATCGCAAAAGGGTGGAGGACTCGCGATATTACACAAACACCAATTACCACTACTTATTACGGACACCTCAGCCAACACCCCAGACTACGAATCCTTCCTAGTAAAACTCTAACAATCACCCTCTGCCTCACACAGCTTCCTACTCATTTGCAGACCCCCTGGCTACAACAAAAACTTTGCAGACACACTCTGTGATGCTTTGACAACTAACTTCAACCTACATTCAACACTTACCATCCTAGGTGATTTCGACATCTGGTTTGACACCCCTTCAAACCCTATGACCCGATTCATCACAGACAACCTAGAAGCCTTCAACCTGACACAACGCATCTCCACCCCCACCCACACTGGAGGCCACACCCTCGATGCGATCTTCAGCACCACAAACATCAACCACACAATACCTCAGCACCCCATATCATGGACAGATCACTCAGCAATCTTCTTCTCTGTACCACTCACAACTGCGGCCGGCACCCAAGGCCACGCCCGAACACCACCGACCTCCACACCTCTAGTTCCACTTTGGAACAAAGTCGTTATTACCCCAGATCTAGCCAACTCCCTCGTCACCTCACTCCAGCACTCTCCGTTCAGGAAGTCCCTCCCCCCATCAAACTGTTTGATCTCTGGCTCTCAAGCACCCTCACACCCCTCACCCCAACAAAACGGCACATTCAGAGATCAGGACCCACACCCAGGTGGTACACTGGCAACTTCAAACCACTAAGATTCCTCAAGCACTGGCTGGAACGGACCTGGACAAACATCCCTACCGCCCAGAAAAAAACTGCCCTAGCAAGACTAACCAGAGCATATACATAGGAAATCAGAAAAAACAAGAAAGCATTCTATGGGAACAGAATCTTAAACTCTCGCAACTCAAGCAAGGAATCATATCTGAATTCAATTCTCCCGGCTCCTATCCCCCCCTCGACCCAACTCCCAATCCCTAGGTGACACCTTATTAGAACACTTCCACAATGTCACTATCAACAGACACGCCGCCATAATCTCTAAATTGTAACACATGCCCCTGCCCCCTGCCCATCCACAGCCCGATCCCCGTCCGAAACCCCTGTTCGACACAAACCTTCACCTCTTTCTCTCCAATCTCACACCAGGAGTTCCTCACCCTCCTAGCACAAAGCCACCCATCAGGCTCCCCTGGCAACCACTGCCCACCCACCCTCCTCAAAAACATCCTAGCTTCAACCTGTGCAGGCAGTATCCACTCCCTAACAACGGGAACCTTCCCGGAAGCCTTTAAAATCTTATACATGAAACCCCTCCTCAAAAAATCTTTGCTCAACCCACTTTTCCCCCAGAATTACTGGCCCATCTCCAACACCTGCTTTATGGCCAAACTCATGGACCGCACAGTATAAAAGCAGCTCGGCCTTTTCACAGAAGCCAACAACCTCCTGGATCCTGCCCAATTTGGCTTCAGACCTCTCAGAGGAACAAAGCCCTCTTTAGTGTCCATCTGGGATGACCTAAAAAGAACAGCAGATTCAGAAGGCTGAGCTGTATTCATTCTCCTTGACCTCCATCCTGTCTAGGATACCATCAACCACACCATCCTCCTAGACAGGCTACACTCATTTGGAATCAAAGACACAGCCCTCTCTTGGATCTCCTGTTTTATCTCTAATCGCTCACAAAGCATGCTCCTCCAACCATTCACCTCCACCTCATGACCAGTAACAAAAGGGGCTCCACAAGGAGCATCCCTATCTCCCCTCCTCTTCAACATCGATCTATATCCACTCCCTGCACTCATCCGCTCCCACATTCTCACCTGCTACAACAACACAGACGACATCCAGATCATCCTTAAAAACCCCCAAATCACCCGGTTCCAACCATCCAGATCTGTCATCACTCAACAACGGGCTGTTCTGCCGAATTCTGTCATTCAAGCTCCTTTGGGTTGCGAGATAGAAGTCTCTGTCATACTGGGAGCTGGGTCCCCTTGCGTCACTGTGCTACAGTGAGGGTCACTGAACGCGGTTTTCTGTATCCACACCAACAGCGCCTGTGCATCTGGAAGCTGAATGGAGGGCAAGAAATCATGCCTCTAAGGACCACCTTCAGACCTGCCAAGTCTGGACCAAAATGGAGCTAATTTCGATGAGGAGTGAAGTCACTTACCAGAGGCCCTTTGTTCATCCAAACGCATTCATTAATTGAAGGTTGGTTTTTTGGCCTTCCAGCTGGCTTGGGTAGTATTTGCCATCTAGAGCTCCCCGAAAGTCGGGAACAGCTTTGTTAGCAGTAACAGATCCTCACCTGACTCTTGAAACCCATTTCACCCCTTCAGAATTCTTCTCCTAACTTTTTCCTGATCCCTACGAAGAACATGTGAACTTTACGCACGACCGTGCACGTTTACATGTGCATTGACTGTTGAGTACAAGACTCCAATCCTCTTAGGGCTGGACTCCTAAAGTTACAATTGTCATCTCTGAAGACTGTCAGTAGTGCAAATGTCCCTCACCTTTTGTTTCCTTTGCAGCTATTGGTGGAGGTATTAACTTTCTCGCCTGTCTCCAATGATTGTATATATATTACATAGTGTGTTGTTTGTTTGGTATTTTACTTGCGCAATTCATTATTCATTGTGTTGTTATTGGGTCTATAATAAATAGTATATTTTGATATACTACTGCCTAATTGTAATTCTTGGTGTTTCACTGTGTGTGCTCATTGGAAACCACTGATCACTCTCACTCCTCCTGAGATGTTGCCTTGACTTCTCTCCAAGCTGGAGTGAATTGGTCTGGCTATCTTCCCAGAAGTGTTCCCTGTTCATCTAACAATGGTGGCCTCCTAAACATCTGTCCACCAGGTCAGAGTTTAGAAATTCATTCTAACAGAGGAGTAGGGCACAATATCCTTGGAAGGTGAGCAAGGCACCATATCCATAAATAGAGGGTAGAGTGGACAGTGGAGAAGAGAGTTTAGTGGTGAGAAGGAACTAGAGAAGAGAGGGCGAGGACAGAGAAAAGAACAGGGGTGCGGAAAGAAGAGCAGAGAGAGCGTGTGAACATTGACGGGGCAGAAGAGATTGAGCATGAAGATTACCAAATTGAGTGAGACAAGACAAAAAAGAAGGAGGGAAAAAGAGAGAGTAGATTAGGGGGGAGTAGTTAGACAAGGAAAAGGAGAGAGAGAGAGTGTGTGAACCGATGTGTCTGCCATTGGCACAGCTGAACCTTCAGGTCCCTTGAAGAAAACCTAGCGAGTGTTAGGTTAGGGCATCTTTAGAAAATGCCTGCGGGTAGCCAGATAGAGAAGGGGGTTGCATTTAGACCCTTACCAACTGCTAGCGCTATATAGTAGGTGTTACTGGTTTGCAGTTGAGAGCCTGGGGTATAGGGAAGCCTGGACTAGGGTGATGTAATTCCCATAATAAATGATTGGCCATTAGTGTGCCACCGTTCAGCCTACTGCTATCAACACATTGAACTGCTTGAAATACTGACAAAAACACCCTTGAATCTATCACTAACGTTTGGGTATCATTAAGGCCATATGTGACACATATAATAATGCACTTGTGTACATTTCTAAAGCACTCCTCTTTCGTTTAAAGCACTTTCCCCACTAGGTTAATTTTACCTTTGTCACTGTTGCTTATATTTTTTGTTTTTTTCTACACCCCGCTTTGTTCACACCTTCATAAATTGGTTCACTGCGTGTTCTCCGCTTTGTGCTATTGTACAGACCCCTTTCCAGGGAATACTGGTTTCTTCCAGGGGATCTCTGCACCGTCTGTAAATGTGTAATTGTAAGTGATTTCTGACGTAAATTGACATTCCAGTTCTACAGATAAATACAAATACTTCATTATGGTTAATTGCACGAAAGCAAATTCACCATAGTTTTACTCAAGGTTTCTTTGAAAGCACTTTTTTACTTTTCTTCCAACATAAGCTCGGAAATGTCCACTTAATTTAGTGTGATGTGATCATGTACATGAGAGAGATGCACAGTTTCTCAGAGCGGAGAGTAACATTTTCCTCAGTACGATATTTTTGTCATTTAAATCCGAGTACACAATGCGGACCATTTGTGCAGTATTTAAACTGGTGTTCCTTACATTTGGCTATCCAAGGTAGGGTAGTACATGGTGCACAATTGGTAGTGATGATATCCCGCATTGGGGGTTTAATTCTGAACTATTGATCCTGGGAGAGAAGTGATTTGCACTCAGTAAGGGCTCATCTGAGAAAATGATAGCCACTCACTGTGAGCAGGGACCTTGTGTGACTGTGAGCTTCTGTGGAGAAGGATTTGTACTGCTACGGATGGAGACTGAGTCTGTGCATCCCTTACTAGAGGAGAAACAGGGCTACACACACACATTGGCATTAGTGGTTTGAGTAAGAAGGCTGTCAAGTGAGCAAAAGTAATATTAAATAAACATAGGTGTTAGGCAGACTAAAGAGACTAATCATATTTCCTCTTTTGTAAAATATTTGATGGAACAACAATATGTAATTGAATAGCCTGGGAGCTGTGTTAGTTCATATTGCTAGTAATGGAAGACAGGCAGTAAAAACAATGTATGTATTTATTTATTTTGCAATTTGTATAGCGCACGCAACCCGGAGGCATCTAGGGCTGGTCTTAGAAAAACGGACAATACAAAGGTACAGTGGTTACATAGTTGAACATATGCAAGAATGGCAATGAGATAATACAAACTAGGTTATAACGTCATCATAGACTGGGGTTTTACTTATTTTGCTAGCTTACAGGCTGATGCGCAAGACTTAGTTACTTGTTTCCTGTGTAAAGAGCCAAGTTTTCAACTGTCTTCGGAAGGTCGATAAGGAGTCTTCTGACCTAAATTTGGCTGGTAAGGTATTCCCGTATCTAGCAGCTATGGATGGCAAACTGCTTCCTCCGGCTTTCTGTAATTTGAATCTTGGTGTGGAGAGCAGGTGCATTTGTGCTGAGCGCCTGGGCTTGTTGGATTGGGATCTATAGACTTTGTCAGCCAGGTAGGTGGGATCAGACTTATGAAGGCATGTGTGTGTCAGAGTAAGATGGGTTTGGGAATATTTAGAGCTGGTCTGAGGGCGTTGTTTTGTATCACCTGTATTTTTTTTATGTTTTGGTTCTTGCTGCCAGCGTATAGGGCATTGCAGTAGTCCAATCTGGACAGGGTGAGTGCTCTGGATAGTGGGTGTGACTTTACATTTTTTTAGCCTTACAGGTGAGGAGGGAGTAAGGGCATAGAAGTGAGATGGTACAAGGAATCCCCTTAGTTAAAAAAAAAAAACAGTGGTAATGTCACTGGTGGCATTATTACTGTGATCATTCTACTGTCAGCGTAAAACCCTTGCGAGCATGTGTGCGGATGCTCTGCATGCTATGATGCTGGCCCTAGATAGGCATGTTGGAGCAGTAGCATATTCAGAGTGTTTTTCACTAGAATTATATTTTCATAGGGGGAATTTTACACACAGTGCAGGGGTAGTAGTTTGCAGGGCCGTAACGAGGGAGAGACAAGGGCGGTAAACTGACCCATGCCTTGCCCTTAGAGGGGGACTCGTGGCCGTGGGGGTGGGCACACCCCGGGCAGGGTGGGTCAGATGCCACCAACACAGACAGGCATCACTGTCAGCGACTCTGTGTGCGTTACGATGCTGCCCGTCAGCCACATATCGTATATACACCCACCAAGCACAGTGACTGACAGCCTGGGTGCATGTATATACTATAATGCTGTGGTGGTGGACACAGGCACAGTGTCGTATATTCTTATTGAAGAAGATGCATAACACAGCGTTAGTATTTATGGTAATTTATTTCAATAGGACGTCCCCGGGTGGGTGCATCCTCCGCATATCAAACGACGCCTCTGCATGATTCTGAACCTCAAGATTCCAGAATGATGCAGTGCGTCATATTGATGACAGAACCATACATTATAACATCTCCCCCTCCACCTTCTTCACGAAAACCAAAAGATGGTAAGGTGGAAGAAAGAGTGGAATAAGAAATAGCAGATTGACAGAAGGAAATTGTTAGGCGATCCTCGGCACATCAGGCCTCCCCACATCAGAACACTGCTCACATTCCCCCAACTTCTCCACCCCAGCTTCGAGGCTCAAGGGATTCGGTGAACCCACAGAACCGAAAACACTGTACCTCCTTTGGTGTACGGGCTCGATTACAACCTTTCCTGCATTGGCAACTGCCTTGGAGAATATATCGCAGAAGGGGCGGCGTTACGTCATCACGTCGGTCATGTGATACAGTGTGGCGTTCCTCACGTGATCTTGGTGGACGTCACATGACCCAGAGACGTCACATGACCCAGGGACACACAGTATAAAGAACTGAGAGGCAGGACGATCATTGCTTCTCAGCTGGCTTCGGACCCTGTTTGGCGTTACTACTTGCTCCTTGCTACCTCGACCACGGAACTCTATCTTGGACTCTCTTGGACACCCCTTTGTACCTTTGCTTGGAACTGTTTACCTGTTGCCGGATTTTCGGACTGCACATCGACTTGTCTTTGGATCATCCCTGAGTATCTTGCTGTACTCCTACGCCCAAGTCAAGCCCTATTTTACAGGTGGCCTACCCGTATCCACGCTTACCTGCGGTTCTACCACTCCAGGGACCGCTGTATCTTGTTGAGCCTCGAACCTCCCTACAAGGTTACCTGGGTCTCCCTTACACCAGATAGGTAAGACACTTTAGATTCTTTTGTTTACCTGCTGTATTGTGATTGCCTGGTGCTTAACCTCCTTCCTTCTTGACAGCAGCATCGGTGTTCCAGAGGCTCCGTGGATCTGGGAAGACATCTCTCACCTGTGGCCTCAAGGGTCGCACAGCGGGTTTCTATTTGTTCCCCTGTGCGTCACTTGGGGACGGAGGTCTCATCGGTCTACACGACACTCAAGTCAGAACAGACTGAGAAGCCGTATAGTCGTGTTAGACGATGCAGGGATCCACGGACGAACCCATAACTGCTTTAGTTCAGGCAATTACAATATTAAGGGCAGATATGGCCGCCGCGAACACGGTGATCCATCAAAGGTTGGACACCATACAGAGCGTTCAACACTCCCTTCCTGCAGACCCTGAGTTTGGAGATGGCAGCTCCTCCACTACACCCCCTCCCTTGGCTACTTCTACAGTCCCGACTCCAATAATCCTCCCAACTCCTTCCCCCCTGGCTGCTCCTGAACGCTACCAAGGCGATCCCAAGAAATTCAGAACCTTTGTTAACCAGTGCAAGTTACATTTCTTATGCAGGCCTTTGGCTTTTCCCACGTCCACTGCTAAGGCCGCCTTCGCCCTTTCCCATTTAGCTGGAACAGCTGCCGCTTGGGCTAATCCCCTGTTAGAGAACAATAGTCCAGTTCTTTATGACTTTGATTTGTTGATCCTAGAAATGTCCCGAGTATTCGATACCCGACACAAGGCACAGTCTAGGGATCTGGAGTTGTTGGAATTGACTCAGGGCAAAAGGACTCTGATAGATTACATCACCCGGTTCAATCAGCTAGTTGCGGAAACGTCATGGCCAGAAAACAAGCGGGCGGTGGTCTTTTATAGGGGGTTAAGTAACACCATGAAAGACGCTCTAGCAGTGATCCCTTCTATGCCTACTCAGTATCAGGAATTGGTTGATCTCGTCCTGCAGGTAGATGCACGACGATCAGAGCGTAGAGCTGAATTGGGGGCCTCTTCCTCTCCTACTCTTGTTAGTACTCCCGCTTCCAGTACTGAAGAACCTATGCAAGTGGGAGGATTACGCAGTCCTATTACAACATCTGAGAGGGAACGTAGAAGGGTAGATAATGCATGCTTTTATTGTGGCACCACTGGACATTTCGTGAAAGAGTGTCCTCGACGTCCCAAGAAGAGTCAGGTTTTTCGGGTGGCTCGACCTTAGAACCGGAGAACAGGTCGAGTGTCCCTTCATATTCTCCGGGTATCCCTCTTGCCTTTGCTCGTGTTCAACCCATCTCCGTAAAGGCTACTCTATGTCCCTCTACTGGCCTTCTTCATGCAGTCAATATCATTATTGATTCCGGTGCCACTGGTAATTACATAGATATTGATTTGGCCCATACCCTCAATCTACCCTTAGTGGTAAAAACACGACCGGAACATGTCCAAGCCGTAGACGGCTCCGCATTGGTTTCTGGTCCTGTTAGACAACAAACTGCACCCCTCTTGTTGAACATCCAAGACATACACACAGAAACCTTAAGTTTTGATCTGATCACCGCACCTCAATTCGGTATCATACTAGGGATTCCCTGGTTACGTGAACATAATCCACTGATCAATTGGCAAGCAGGCACTGTACTCTTTGAGTCCGAGATTTGTCAGAATTATTGTCTCCCGGTCCATCAAGTCCCTGACACGCCCTCTCGGTTCTTGGGAGCCTTAGCACAACTCACACTGACCGCTGACGATCCAGAAGTCATACAGTCCCATACTGTTGGGGGGTTGATGTCTGGGATTCCGCCAGAATATCGGGCTTTCGAATCAGTTTTCGATCGAGGCTCGTCTGAGGTACTTCCTCCACATAGAACATATGACTGCCCAATCGAATTACTTCCCGATTCCACTGTTCCTTCGGGCAGGATCTACTCTTTGTCTCCTTCGGAGGAACTGGTGTTAAAAGAATATGTACAGAACGCCCTGCGTTTAGGACACATCCGCCCCTCCACTTCACCAGCGGCCAGTCCTATCTTCTTTGTACCCAAGAAGGAGGGGGATCTACGTCCTTGTGTGGATTATCGGCGTCTTAACGCTATCACCAAGAAGGATAGATATCCCATCCCGTTAATTACTCCACTCTTAGATCATTTAACACATGCTTCCATTTTTACCAAACTTGATCTACGCGGCGCATACAATTTAGTACGCGTTCGCGAGGGAGACGAGTGGAAAACTGCTTTCTGTACTCGTTACGGCTTGTACGAATATCTTGTCATGCCCTTTGGCTTATGTAACGCCCCGGCCACGTTCCAACGATTCATGAATGACATTTTCAGGGATATTCTGGATGTGTACATGGTTGTGTATTTGGACGACATCCTGATCTTCTCTCGTGATCTTGATGACCATGTAAAACACGTCCGAGAAGTATTAACCCGTTTAAGAACACATTCCTTATTTGCCAAACCTGAGAAATGTCAGTTCCATAAGACCTCTGTTGAGTTTTTGGGTTTCCACATCACCCCTGGGGCGTTATCCATGAACGAGTCTAAGGTCAAAGCAGTCTTAGATTGGCCAGTACCTCAAACACTCAAGTCCTTGCAGGCCTTTTTAGGATTCGCCAACTTTTATAGGCGTTTCATTTCTTCCTTTTCTACGATTGTAGCCCCACTCACGGCCCTGACTAGTCCTCGGGTACCATATCAGTGGCAGAGAGAACAGCAGGAGGCTTTTGATACTTTGAAAACCGCCTTTACTACCGCACCGGTACTCCAACATCCCAATCCTGATCTTACGTTCATAGTCGAGGCGGATGCCTCTTCCTTTGCCCTCGGGGCCGTACTGTCACAATCATGTCCTAATACAGGCAAATTACATCCAGTGGCATACCACTCCCGTAAGTTTTCCAGTAATGAGTCTCATTATACCGTTACGGAGAAAGAGCTCTTGGCTGTCATGGACGCGTTCCGTGTTTGGCGTCATCATCTTCTGGGGGCTAAACATCCCATCACGGTATACTCCGATCATCGGAATCTACAGGATTTGGCCTCTTTGAAATGCATAAATAGCAGACAGGTCCGATGGCATCTTTTCTTTTCCTCTTTTGACTTCCGTATTATGCACCGTCCTGGAACGGCACATGGGAAGGCGGATGCCTTGTCACGTTCCCCGGGGGGGGGTCCAATTGCCTACATTCCCTGACACTGTTCTCGGAAAGAGTCATGTGATTTGTCTATGTACTCCCTCATTGTCACTGATGGACTCGGTTCGATCCTGGACTAGTAATCATTCTGACCAGTTGCGAGAATGGGACCCAGTGTATTCTGATGGACTACCGTTCGTACATGAACGCCTGTTCCTTCCCACACCTGACACACGTAATCTGGTCCTTGAGTGGTCTCATGAGGCTCCCTTTAACGCTCACCCCGGACAAGAGCGCACTTTAGATCTTCTCAAGCGTTGGTGTTGGTGGCCTTCTATGAGGCGCGATGTAAAATGTTATGTTAGATCATGCGCAGTATGTGCTCAGGCTAAACATCAAAGGGGTCGACCGATTGGGTTGTTGCTTCCGCTTCCGGTACCTCCCAGGCCCTGGCATACGTTGACGATGGATTTCGTTACTGATCTCCCCAAGTCGAAGGGCTTTGACTCCATCTGGGTGGTGGTGGACACGTTCACTAAAATGGCCCGTTTTGTTCCTTGCAAAGGTATCCCTTTGGCTCCTGTATTAGCGGAGTTGTTTTTTGAACATGTGTTTATGCTATTCGGCCTTCCTTCGGTCATTATATCTGATCGAGGGTCACAGTTCACCTCTCGGTTTTGGAGATCCCTGACGAAGCTATTGGGCATTGATACCAGGTATTCTTCGGCCTATCATCCTGAGACCGATGGACAGACCGAAAGGACGAATCAATCTACGGAACAATACCTTCGTTGCCTTATATTGCAACATCAGACCTCTTGGTTGGCCGCTTTACGGCTTGCGGAGTTCGCATATAATAATGCGGCTCATTCAGCCACTGGTTATTCTCCTTTTTACGCCCTCTATGGCCAACATCCCAAGGTCTTGCCGGTCCCTGATGCTTCTGGTTCTGCGAACCCTGCGGCCACGACATGTTTTAGGGATCTTTCTGCCTTACACGCTAGTACAGTGGTTCATCTCACTGAAGCAAAGGCTGCTATGAAGGCCCGTGTGGATGGCAAACGTCGGGCTGCTCCCCCTCTGGTGGTGGGTTCCAGGGTCTGGTTGTCTTCACGTCATCTTCGCCTAGTGGGTTGTCGGAAGTTGCTACCTCGCTTTGTCGGTCCTTATGTGATATCCAAGGTTGTGAATCCGGTGGCTTTCCGTCTAGTGCTTCCCAGCTCTTGGCGCATCCATCCTGTGTTTCATGTCTCCCTCCTCAAACCTTGTCCCGACTCTGTCCGTCTTCGTACCCCTGTTGCGCCGGTGTCCTTGACCTCTCCTGATGTTTTCGAGGTGTCGGCCATTTTGGGCTCCAGATGGTTTAGGGGTGGGATCCAGTATCTGGTGGATTGGAAGGGTTACGGCCCGGAGGAACGTTCATGGGTTTCCGCCTCTGACCTGAACGCCCCTCGCTTGGTAGCCCGTTTCCATTTAGACCATCCATCCTGCCCACGGGGTCGTGGGCCGTTGGGAAGGGGCTATGTTAGGCGATCCTCGGCACATCAGGCCTCCCCACATCAGAACACTGCTCACATTCCCCCAACTTCTCCACCCCAGCTTCGAGGCTCAAGGGATTCGGTGAACCCACAGAACCGAAAACACCGTACCTCCTTTGGTGTACGGGCTCGATTACAACCTTTCCTGCATTGGCAACTGCCTTGGAGAATATATCGCAGAAGGGGCGGTGTTACGTCATCACGTCGGTCATGTGATACAGTGTGGCGTTCCTCACGTGATCTTGGTGGACGTCACATGACCCAGAGACGTCACATGACCCAGGGACACACAGTATAAAGAACTGAGAGGCAGGACGATCATTGCTTCTCAGCTGGCTTCGGACCCTGTTTGGCGTTACTACTTGCTCCTTGCTACCTCGACCACGGAACTCTATCTTGGACTCTCTTGGACACCCCTTTGTACCTTTGCTTGGAACTGTTTACCTGTTGCCGGATTTTCGGACTGCACATCGACTTGTCTTTGGATCATCCCTGAGTATCTTGCTGTACTCCTACGCCCAAGTCAAGCCCTATCTTACAGGTGGCCTACCCGTATCCACGCTTACCTGCGGTTCTACCACTCCAGGGACCGCTGTATCTTGTTGAGCCTCGAACCTCCCTACTAGGTTACCTGGGTCTCCCTTACACCAGATAGGTAAGACACTTTAGATTCTTTTGTTTACCTGCTGTATTGTGATTGCCTGGTGCTTAACCTCCTTCCTTCTTGACAGCAGCATCGGTGTTCCAGAGGCTCCGTGGATCTGGGAAGACATCTCTCACCTGTGGCCTCAAGGGTCGCACAGCGGGTTTCTATTTGTTCCCCTGTGCGTCACTTGGGGACGGAGGTCTCATCGGTCTACACGACACTCAAGTCAGAACAGAAATTAACTAAACACTAGAAAAACTTTTAACAAAAACACTTTCAGAACATACAGTGAAAAACACAATCCACACAAATCAATTCAATTTCCGGGTACACTAAACTACTCTTGTGACACATCACAAAAAGGATATGGCCAGTTCGTAACAAACTCCAGAGACTCCTTGTTGCACAGGTACCATAAATGTGTTTCAGTTATACACAATGGGCCTCATTACGCGGTAGGCGGTAGCCATGGTGCTATTAGCGCCATGGCTGCCCCCTTACTGCATTATGGGTCTGGGTTCCCGATATAGGGACTTACTGGGTCATTCCAACCTTGGAGGACCCGGTAAGTCCCCATTCTGGGAACCATTCCCCATTCCCATTCGAGCCCCCATACGGCTCAATGGGAACAGGGATGGAGCTAATAACGGTACCGCAATTTGCAGTATCGTTATTAGCTCTGAAGTCCCTTAACGGGTCCCTTCCATAACACCTGGTAAAACCAGGCGTTAAGGAAGGGACCCGCTAAGGGACCTCAGAATAGGATGGTAAGGGATTACCGGCACAGGTGCCCTTACCAGAGCCGGAAATCCCTTACCGCCTACCGCGTAATGAGGCCCATAGTCCTTCTTGAAATTGTATGTGATCCTCCTGTTCCTAGATGACATGACATTCTCACCAACAGTGTTATTACTGTTAGGGAACTGTGTAAATCTGAGTAAGCTGTTGTAGAATTAAATCAAGTAATAGCTCACACACAGCTCACCTTGGCAATCGATGACTCCAACTGGGAGGATTTAAGCAGCTGTGAAGATTTCCCAGTGACAGCCCTGGCCACGCAGCCCAGGGTAATGTAACCCAGGAGAGCGGGCAGGACTCCCAGGGAAACCCTCATTGGGAAGAAAACCCTGTACGAAATCCCAGCTCGTGTAGATCAGGTTTTACGATGGAAGGTTGGACGTCTCTGACAGGAACCCCCGGGAACCACACAAGACACCTTGTCTGCAGGAATGAGAAGTGAAGAAATAGGGAGCAGGTTAGAGGAGGGTTCATAGAAGGGAAAGGAAAGAGATATCAATGGGAACACTCTCACCCAAAAAGGACTGAGGGAAAGTTCGGATCTGGAACCTGGCTGAAAAGGACAGCTTCGGGCGAGTCGGGAGAGTCTGGAAGGACAACAGGAGATGAGGACCTGGTAGAATATTCAAGGGAATCCTAGAGAAAGGGAACTTACTCAGATGGGGATCTGTCCGGAATGGGAGACAAATAAGATGGATTTGCGAAGCCGGTGGAGAAGGAAACCAGCGAAGGCTGAGAGGAGGATCTGACGAGAGAAAGTAACACAGGGTAAGTAGGAGCCTCAAACAACAGAGAGAAATGAGAGCATGAAGAGAAAGGTTTCAGAAGCGAACTCATGGAGCGTCAAAGGCAGAAGCGATGCGAAGCACTGGTCGCTTCGTTTCCGGATAAAGGATCACGTGATCGGTCGTCCGCACGTCAAGGGAGCGTGCAACCACTAGACCGCTGCCAGCGGGTCGGGAAAATTCACCAGCTTCCATCTTAGAAATGTTAGGAATCAGGACGCCGCACAAGCGGGTCCGTGCCCATAAAGACCACTTGCAGCGATGTGTAACAAACAGTGTCCTTGGGGAACTCTTCAAACTCTCGTACTCTCTCATTCCTGGGAGCCTCTTGTACCACTTTGTCCTTCAATTATTCACTTCCTTTTGCTATTATAACATCATCACAAGACCATTTCTTTCCATCCTCCAGTATCACCGATTTCTTTGAACAATCCATTACTCTTTGTGGAGCTCTATATCTAGATTCACCTTTTAACCGTTTCCTTGGTTATTTTACCCAAATCCAATCACCTCTCTCAATTGCACTTTCTGTCACATGCTTCCTGCTATCATAGTATTTCTTATAATCATCTTGTCTTCTTCTTACCCTCTTGACAATCTCATACATGTTGATTTCCTTGTTCCTTCTGGGGTTAAGCCAAGCAAGAAGATCTCAGTCTGTTGGTAGCCATCCTACCTCTCATGAGGTTAAATGGTTCTTCAGCAGTGACAGAATGTGGAGTAACCCTGTACATATTAAGTGCTTCTTTCAAGGTCTCCTTCCAAGGTAAATTGTTGGCCATTGCAGATTGAATGGTTCCTTTGATGAAACCATTCATTCTCTTGACTAAACCATTCGCAATTGGGTGATACAGTGCAGTAGTCTTGTGTTTGATGGCTCTTTCCTTAAGGAAGTTTTGAACTTCTACCAACATGAATTGGGCACCATTATCTGAGATCAATTCACAAGGGTCACCTTCCCTGTTAAATATTTCCTCCATAAACTTTACCACCTTTATGGAAGTGACTGTGCCCTCTGCTACTCCCCATTCCTCCCACTTGGAAGTGTAATCTACTAACACAATAAAATATACCTTCTGAGGGTCCAATGTCTCAAACGGTCCTGTTATGTCAATGGCCAATTTAGTCCACACAGATTTAGGAATTTCCACTGGTTGGAGGGGTGTGGTTTGTGTATGTTTCCCTTTATCTCTCACAGCGCAAGCAGTGCAATCCTTGACTAAAAGCTCCCTTTAATTCCACATATTTGGCCACCAGTACGCTTCTCTAACTCTTCTCTTAGCCAAACTTCTCCCCATGTGACCTTCATGAGCGATCAACATTATTCTTTCTCTGAAAGACGTGGGAGAAATTATCCAGTCCTCTCTATAAACACAGGTGTCCTCATTTTAGATCTCATCCTTTATCTTCTCTCATGACTTAATACTCATATCAATCTCTTTCCAATTGCTTCTTATAGCCTTCCTCAGATATTCTTGTTCAACATTGTCGTTTGTTGCCCGGGTCCATTCTTCCTTCGAGAAACTCGGATGTATGTGGGCCACAATGCATTCAGCATCTTGTTCTCCTGTTGTTTCATCATCTCCTGTATCACTATACTCACAGTCCCAGGGGAGTCTAGAAAAACAGTCTGCAACAGAATTGGATTTCCCAGGGATGTACTGGACATGTATGTTATATTGCATGATGTCCAAAGTCCACCTTCTTATTCGCAGTGAAGTTAAATGCGAGTTTTTAGAATTTAACACATGGATTAATGGTTTATGGTCAGTTTTCCGTTCAACTGGAACACCCCAAATAAGGCCCTTAAAATGTTCAAGAATCCATCTAACTCCCAAAGCTTCCCTTTCGACGTGGAGTAGTTTCTCTCTGCACCCTTCAGAACCCTAGACGCAAAAGCAATAGGGACCACTGTGCCCTCCTGTAGTTGTTCAAGAACACCGCCCAACCCAATTTTGCCAGCATCAACGGATATTATAGTCTTAAACTTACAGTCAAACATTTTGAGGGTTGGTGCCTTATTCCCCAATTCTTTTATTCGATTACATTCTTCCTTGCAGTTATCTGACCATATACATTTTGCACCCTTGCCCATCACTTCTCTCATGTACTTGGTTCTGTCTGCATAGTGGTCAATACATTTCGGTTATATTCTGCTAATCCTAGGAAACTCCGGAGTTGGTCTTTATTCACCGGCTCCGCGATGTGCAAAATTGTATCAACTAGAGTTCTCTTTGGTTTAATCCGTTCACCGTTTATGCAGTGTCCTAGATATGTTACCTCACTCCTTTTGATTTTGCATTTGTCAATTTTGAGCGTGAGACCTTTTTCCTGGATCACCTGCAGTACCCCTAGTAATTTTGCATTATGTTCGTCTGCCGCCATTGCAGAGACAAGTATATCATCTTGAAAAAAATACACACCCTGTAGGCCATTGAACAATTGGTGCATTACCCTGACGCTAAACCGAAAGGCATCCGTTTATATCTGAATGCCCCCAAAGGAGTGTTGAAAGATGTAAGGTGTCTCAACTCTTTGTCCAAAACAACCTGATGATAGGCTGACGATAGATCCAACGTTGTGAAGAACTTCGCTGGTTTCATTGTGGTGAGCATTTCACTTATATTAGGTAATGGATGGCGATCTACCCATATATTTGCGTTCAGATCTCTTAAGTCTACACACACCCTGATTGATCCATCCTGTTTCCTTACGATAACAATTGGAGAAAGCCATTCTGAACTCTCTATCGGCTCGATAATGTCTTACTCACATAGCCTCACCAGTTCTTTTTGTAAGGCCTTCTTTGTGCTAATTGGGATATTCCTCCCTCTATGAACTATCGGTTTAGTACCTCTCTTCAGTACAATCCAATGTTTAAAGCCTTTTAGGGTGCCGATGGTTTCCTTAAAGACTCTTGGAAAATTTTTCGCTAAATTCTCACTTGTTTCGCAACTGTCCTCGGTAATGCTCAATATGGAAATGCTTTCTTCTGGGTGTATCTTGATTTGTAATTATGCCTGCTCCCACCATCCAACGATGGAGAATCCATTTTCAGCTACAAACAACTTGCAGTAAGTTTGTCTTCCTCTAAAAACCAAGTGTACCCAGGTGTAACCAATTATATTGATGGGCGTCTTTCTATAACCTGTCGCCCTTACCCTTGTCGGTTGCAACTCTTCATTTTTTCCTCTTAAGTCCTTTACAAATGTCTCTGTGTCAACCGGGGTGTATGGAGAACCCGTGTCTACCATAACTTGTAAGGATACTCCATTTATTGACATAGGTACCCACTGGCCCATACATTTTTCGGACGGTGTGAACGCCAGAATTTGTACTTCCTCATCGAGCCCATCAGTGACACACAGTAGGCCACTCGGATTGTTGATCTCTTCCAATGCTCTTATGCTTGTCATATTGCTTCTGGCGGTACAGCCTCCCTCTCTCTGCGCCCCAGGCATGGTATGCAATATAGGTCTGCCTCTTCCTCTGGCGCTCCTGCATTCTTTACCAAAATGACCAGCATATCCACATTTGGAGCATTCTGCTGAAAACGCTGGACATTCCCTTTCTACATTGGCGTGCCTGTATCTGCCTCATTTATGGCATCTGTTTTTTGTGTCCTGTTTGCATATTCCCTCTCTCTCTTGGCACTGGTGTTAACATCAACCCTGGTCATTCTTTTCACCAAGGCAATCAACGCCTCTTCATATTTGTCACGGTTTCCATCTTGCGTACTTTGAATGCATCTTACTTCAATATTCTCCGTCCTACTCTGTAATTCCTTCATACATTTCTCTCCCAGCTCTATCGATCTGACTATTTCTATAGCCTGTTCTAAAGTTGGATGCCTTGCCTGCCATAGTCTCTGTTGTATACGAGGATCTGCAACTTGTAAGACCAATTGATCTCTTAGGTACTCGTCGGCTACACCGGTGAAACTGCAGGTCGATATCAGACCTCTTAATGCTGCCATGAATGTATCCACACTTTCCCCTTTATTTTGTTGACTGGAGAAAAATCGGTACCGTTCCATGACGATGTTGGTTTTGTTGTCAAAATGTCTCGCTAATTTCGTTAGTGCAGTCTCATATTTTCTGCCCCTACTTGTTGCGGCAGCTGAGTCACCAGGACCTTCCCCACATCTACTTGATCAGGCAATGTTCTAAAAATATGCAATGCTTCTGCACCCACACAATTCAGCAAGGTGGCTTCCTTCAAGTCATCGTTGTGATGTCCCAGTTAAGCATGGCGCATGCACGAGCCTCGGTTGGGCCCGCGCATGCGCAGTTGAATAAACAGCGTCCGTGCAAGGAGTTGCCGCCGGGATGCGTAACAGGCAGCCTCGCGTCCTGCGCCTCTCTGTGTGAGTGTGTGGATGCATGAATGCGTGTGGGCCGCCCGGGCACGGGTGGCCACGTAACAACTGGCGATGAGGCGGTACGCCACCGGAGCGTTCGCTCGATGCACACGGCATGTTGAACATCAGCAACGTTACGACGTGGTGAGTCACGGACCCGGCGGGAGCATTCCTTTGATGTTCTAGCAGCTGGTATACAGCAGTAGCGGACTGAAAAGGTGCTCGTGCGCTGCTTTTACCACCTCATAAATAATTTTTGGAACTTTTGGCTGTCCTCAACACCCAGAGGACAGCCCACATCTGACAAACACTCAGCGCCAGAAAGGGAGCAAGGACACGCTGTTTGTCACCAGACAGTAATTTGAGGTACGTGCACTGCCCACCCAAGTCAGGTTTGCGGCCTCTAAGCCATAAGGAGGTGCCTGTGCGACCTGTAAACATGGCAGGAAGCGACGGAGAGGCAGAAGCTGCGGCAGTGGTGGTGAAAACATAACAAGGGTCTTTACTGCCGATGCAAGAGTTTGATGTGTCAGGTCCCCCTTCCAAATTGGGCCCGAGATGGTTGCTATGGATAAAAAAACTTGATATGTACTTTACAGCGACTGGGATAACCGATGATGATGCGAAGAGGGCCACCCTTTTGTACTCGGCGGGTTTGCAGGTCATACGCATATATGAGTCCCTTAACCTGCAGGTAGTCACCTATGCTGCAGTCAAGACTGCTTTGGAAAACCACTTTATACTGCTCTCCAATGTTGATTACGAGAGATTTCTCTTCTGTGGGGAAAAACAGCAGGAGGAGGAGTCACTTAATCAGTTTTGTGTGATTGATGGCCACCACTTGTCGATGGGACAATGAAGAATCTATGATAAGGAATCAAGTTCTCCAAGGGTGTACATCTGGCAAGTTACGGAGGCAAGTGTTGAGGGAACCGGGCTGGACCCTGAAGCAAATCCTGGACAGTGGCAGAACGTACGAACTGGCGGATTCGAGAGGCGCTAAAATGGACGCAGCACTGGTCCGGGGACATCTGAGGATGCGTTTGCTATCGGGAAACGGGCTACGTCGAAAGACAAGTGGGGGCAGAGAAGGCAAGAGACTCGTCCTCCAACGGGGTCTGACTCTATTTGCCAGTACTGTGGATATGACTTGTCCCACTCCGAGGAGTGTCCGGCCAAGTCGAGGTCATGTGGCCGATGCAATGGACCCGGACACTATGCCCGGATGTGTCGCGCCCCTGCTCCTGTGTCTGTGCAGAGGGGCCCGGCCAGGGTACGTGGTGGTGGTTCGAGGAGGCAGAGGAGCATTGCGGCCTTGGAGCAAGAAATGCAGAGACTGCAACTAGCTGAAGAGGAGGAGGAGGAAGAAGTTTTCTTCATCTCGAGCATCGCCTCAGGGGCAAGGAGTGAGAGACAGCCCAAATGTGTTGCGGACATTCAGGGGGTGCCGACACAAGTACTCATTGACACAGGGGCCTCAGTCTGTGTGCTTGCCTCGGATCATTACCAGCGGATCCGGGGGCCTCCTGTGCTAGACGTTTCGACTGCAAAGATCTTCACGTTTGGCGGGGACACTCCGCTTCCCATCAGGGGCGTGTTCGTAGCGCCTGTGTCCAGCGGCGGGAAAACCATAAAGGCCCGATTCTTCGTCACAGATGTGAGTCCCCACTCTCTACTCAGCTGTGCGGCATCCGAAGCCCTGAGCCTGGTTCACTTTGCAATGGAGGTCTATCAAGTGGACATTGAAATGCTGTTGGACAGGTTTGCATGTATTTTTGAAGGGGTCGGGAAGTTGAAGGCACCCCCGGTGCGTCTACACATTGACGACACGATCAGGCCAACGGCACTCAAGCATAGGCGGATCCCATTCTATCTTCGTGAAAAGGTGGAGGAGGAGCTTCGCTCGCTTGTCAACATGGATATCATCGAGAGGGTGGAAGGGCAGACGCCCTGGGTTTCACCCATAGTGGTCGCACCCAAGCCAAAACAGCCAGGGGCTGTGAGAATTTGTGTAGACATGCGCCTCCCCAATGCCGCAATTAAGAGGGTGAGACACCTAACGCCGACCCTTGATGATATCATAGGGGAGTTGCAGGGGGCGAAAGTCTTCTCGAAATTGGATCTATGAGCGGGCTATAACCAGCTTGAGCTCCACCCAGACTCTAGATTCATCACGACTTTCACAACACATGAAGGTCTTTACCAATTTAAGCGCCTGAGTTTTGGCATTTCATCAGCTGCCGAAGTATTCCAGAACACTATAAGAGGGGCGCTCGCAGGCCTAAAAGGCGATTTGAACATGAGTGATGACATTTTGGTATTCGCCGACTCGGAAGCAGAGCACATGAAGAGGCTTAAGAACACGCTGAAAAGGCTGAACAATCTGGGTCTTACCCTGCACCGTCAAAAGTGTGAATTCTTTAAAGACCGGATTGGGTTTTTCGGATTCATTTTTCACGCAGCTGGTGTGTCACCTGACCCGGCAAAGATCAGAGACATTCGTGAAGCAGCGGCACCATCGTCCCCCACAGAGCTAAGGAGCTTCCTGGGGATGGTAAATTACTGTGGGCGCTTCATCAAGGGTTTGGCTTCCTTATCTGAGCCCCTAAGGGCATACCAGGAATGATGCCGTGTGGAAGTGGGAAAGCAGAGAACAGGAGGCATTCCAGGCCCCCAAGAATGCCCTGTCTGATGGGGACACTATGGCGTACTTTAACCCTTCCGTGGAATCGGAGATTGTGGTCGATGCCAGTCCCGTGGGTGTTGGGGCAGTACTCTTGCAGCCAGATGAAAGAGGGGACATGCGGCCCATCGCTTACGCGAGCAAGGCTCTCTCCAACACCGAGAGGCGATATTCACAAATTGAGAGGGAGGCACTGGCCATCCTGTGAGGCTGTCACCATTTTCGCCTCTACATCCTGGGCAAGCCCGTTGTAGTGGTGACAGACCACAAGCCGCTGCTGCCCATCCTGGCGGGTGTGTCTTCAAAGCCACCACCCAGAATTGAGAGGTGGATGTTGGCCCTGATGGAGTATGGGGTTCGACTGATATACAGACCGGGCACCAACAACCCGGCGGACTATCTCTCACGTCACCCTAATTCGGAGAACACCGACAAGGACGGCGGTGTGTCGGACTGCCAAGGGTTGCTCTGTCATGTGATAGATGGGGCGTTACCAGTGGCGCTGTCGAGGCTAGCTATTGCGACTGAGTCATCCAAGGATGAGGTCTTCAGCATAATCAAAGCAGCAGTAAGAAGTGCAGATTGGAGAGAGGTGCTGTGTAACAACTCCCGACATCAGCCGGAGGCCCAAAGGGATCTTCAGGCACTCTGGAGGGTAAGGGATAAGCTCTCTATCTCTGATGATGGACTGATCCTCAGAGGGCGGCAAATTGTGATCCCATAGGCTTTAAGGATGCGGGTGTTGGCGCTGGCGCACATCGGGCATCATGGGGTTGTCAAGACCAAAGCAAGACTACAGCCCAAGGTGTGGTTTCCGGATTTGGAGGGGATGGTCGAAAGTTTCGTGAGAAGGTGCCTGGCATGTCAGGCGGCGACCCCAGAGCCCCATTGATAAGTTCGATGGAGCGAAGTGAGAAGCCGTGGGGAACTGTCCACGTGGACTTTGGCTCGACTGGTCGAGGCATGTATTTCCTGGTGGCAGTGGATCAATGGTCTAGGAGGTGGATGTGGTGGACTCGACGGCGACTGAGTTTACCACGAGAGCCCTGGACAAAATGTTCGCAACACATGGCTTTCCGGAGATACTTTGCTCTGATAATGGACCGCCATTTACCGGCAGCCAGTTTGCCCAATATCTCCAGAAAGGGGGATACATCACTGCAAGGTATCCCCGCTATGGCCCCGCGCCAACGGAGAGGCCGAAAGGCTGATGCGTACTTTAAACAAAGTACTGAGGATTTCCTCCAATGGGGGTGACGACCTTCCGAAGAAGCTTGTGGAATTTTTGCGAGTACCGGACCACACCCCACCAGTCCACGGGGGTTGCCCCTGCGGAGGCGCTGTTTGGGCGCTGCCCTCGGGAATGATACCGGAAATCGAGGGGAGGAGTCCAGGTGTCATAGACAATGAAAAGGTTCGAGAAGAGCGCGCCACGTGCAATCAGAAGGAAAGCGAGAGACGAGGTCTGCAAGACAAAGAAGTGTGCGTTGGGGACTCAGTGCTCGTTCGGAACTGACACCCTGCGGGCAAGCTATCTTTACCATATGAACCTCGCCCGTGGAAGGTCACCCATGTGAAAGGGACCATGGTGACGGCGGCCTGTGAAAGCGGCACGGTCACCCGCAACAGGTCCTTTTTCAAAAAAGTGTACACGGCAACAGAGACCATGGGTCAGGAGGATGTGCCTTGCCAGGAGGCAGTCCCCAAGGTTCCAATTCATGATCCCACTAGTGCCGTCGTCCTTTCTGGGGACAGGGCCCCTGGAACACCACCAGTCACTTCAAGGTATCTCGTGCGCAGTGGCCGGAGACTGCCTGCTCATCTCAAGGACTATGTCCTGGACTCAGGAGACTGAGCCGAGATCGCAATGGACCGTCAACAGTGACGGGTGGGATCCTGTTTATGTTTTACGAGTTATGTTTGGTGCTGCATCATAATGTTATGCTGTTTTGTTGTTAAAAAAAAAAGGGATGTGATGTCCCAGTTAAGCATGGCGCATGCGCGAGCCTCAGTTGGGCCCGCGCATGCGCAGTTGAATAAACAGCGTCCGTGCGGGCAGTTGCCGCCGGGACGCGTAACAGGCAGCCTCGCGTCCTGCGCCTCTCTGTGTGAGCGTGTGGATGCATGAATGCGTGTGGGCCGCCCGAGGCACGGGTGGCCACGTAACAATTGTTGAATTTGGCTCCACCTATAGCCCTTAAATAGACTTGAAAACTGTCCTGCCATTGTTCCCATGTACATGTTGGGTTACCTGGCTGTGCTAAAAATTGGATATGAGCTATTAAGTTCTGCATCACCACAGTGTCTCTCCTTTATTGTTCTCTTCATTTTCCCCTTTTTAAAAAAAAAAATGTTGATATTTCACTGTGGAAACTGGTATCCTTAAGTGTATTAGGCAACTTTGATGTTAATTAATTTTTCTTATTTTTTTTATTTGGCAATATGTTCATTATCTTGTGCAGACTGGATTTCCTTTACACTCATATGATTGTGTGCTGGGTTTGTGCTCAGTTCGGAACGTGCTGTTGGGTACATTGAGCGCGGGTTACTTGTCTTTCGGCTTCGTAGCTGTTGACACTATGATGCCATGGCAACATGCATTGTTTTCCAAAATGGCGGCACGTATCTCACACAGTTTAGGGTCCTTTACTCTAACAATGCAGGCAGTTGCGCACACCCAGGTTCATAAAATGCGGATGGGCCGCACGGTGCTTTCTCGGGCTGATCCACTATTTCCTTTCACAGTGACTTACTTGTTGTCACTGCCGGTTTCCAAGAAGTGCTCATTTGCTTGAGGGGCCGGCCGCGATACTGGTCTTCCGTTACGTGCCACCCGCCACTCTCGTCTCGATTAGCACTGTTGCATGTCTCCGCCAAGGACCGCCTCTGATGGACAGTCCTCGTCTCCAAAATGTCGTATATTCTTATTGAAGAAGATGCGTAACATAGCATTAGTATTTCTGGTAATTTATTTAAATAGGAGGTCCCCGGGTGGGTGCATCCTCCGCATATCAAACGACGCCACTGCATGATTCTGAACCTCAAGATTCCAGAATCATGCAGTGCGTCATATTGATGACAGAACCATACATTATAACACGGGCGTCGTGGTGCCTTACGCGTGCTGCTGGGGCAGCGGAGCGGGACTTGTGGCACGCAGCATGCCGTTCCGTCAATGATGTTTTATCATGCAGTCATCAGGCTGGCCGGTTGCCTGGCGATGCTCAGCCTGCCAGGAGCTGCTCTATCATTAGAGCGTGTGCGCCACTCTCACTCACTGCAGTCGACTCTGGCTAGCAAGGAAGGTCACGCAGACAGTGCTGTGCTAGTCTAGCTGAGCAGCTCGCTGTCTGACTCTTCAGTTTCGGGAAGACAATACACCCGGGCCCACCCGGATGGGAGGCCCGGGGCCGTAAGCTGGGAGGTGGGGGGTTTGTGCTAAGTCCGGTGGGGCAGTGCCTTTTGGCGCTGCCCCACTTAGCATGCACATGGTGGGGTCGGGCTGCTGGGTCCCTTTACAATGGGAACCCAGACAGCGCGTCTCCAAGACAGGAGGGTGAGGTGAGAGGGGCAGGTGACAACCGGCAGTCGCTGCCCCCTGTCACCTCGCCCTCCATACTTCAAAGGCCCCCCTTCCCATCCTGCGGATGCTGAGCGGGGGCCTTTTGAAGTTCAAAGAAGGGGCCGCCTTGCCCCCAGGCCGAATTTTGCCTTTATCTGGCGGGGGCAAGGTGGCCCTTCTCATGCTTCCTCCCCGTCAGCCACGAACAGCAGCAGGACGGCTGCAGGTCCGGGGAAAAGGATCGCCTTGCCTTCGCATTTCACGGATCTCGAACATCTAGAGCCCGGAGAGGTCGGCTCAGCAGTGAGCAGCTACAGACGGAGCTCGAGCACAACACAAGAAGTGAGCAGGCTTGCAGCAGCAGAGCCCCTGTAGCACCGCAAGCAGAGCGTCAGCCTCCGGCATACAAGGACATTGGTTCGAGCCCCAGAGAGAGCGCTAAAAATTAATTTTTGGCAGAACAAGTTTTAAATTTCTCTCCGGCTCTGGGCGGACACTGGAATCGAAAAAGGCAGGTCGCTGAGGTCTGCACGGCAGTGAAAGTCCGCACACGGAGCTCGCAGAGCCCAAAGAAGGCGGGTCCTCGAGCACAACACAAGGAGTGAGCTGGGCTGCAGCAGCAGAGCCTCCATAGCACGGCAAGGAGAGCATCAGTCTCAGGCGTACAAGGACACTGGTTCAAGCCCCGGAGAGGGCGCTAGAATTTATATTTTGCCAAACAATTTTTAAATTTCTCTCCGGCTCTGTGAGGACACTGGAATCGAAAAAGGCAGGTCGCTGAGGTCTGCACGGCAGTGAAAGTCCGCACACGGAGCTCGCAGAGCCCAAAGAAGGCGGGTCCTCGAGCACAACACAAGGAGTGAGCTGGGCTGCAGCAGCAGAGCCTCCATAGCACGGCAAGGAGAGCATCAGTCTCAGGCGTACAAGGACATTGGTTCAAGCCCCGGAGAGGGCGCTAGAATTTATATTTTGCCAAACAATTTTTAAATTTCTCTCCGGCTCTGTGAGGACACTGGAATCAAAGAAGGCAGGCTCCGAAGAGCTCGAGGAGGTCTGCACAGCAGTGAACGGCCGCACACGGAGCTAGCAGAGCCCAAAGAAGGCAGGTCCTCGAGCACAACACAATGAGTGAGCAGGCTTGCAGCAGCAGAGCCTCCATAGCACTGCAAGGAGAGCGTCAGTCTCAAGCTTACAAGGGCATTGGTTCGAGCCCCAGGAATTATATTTGGGCAAAAAAAAATTTTAATTTCTCTCCACAGAGGTCAGCCGGAATTCCCAGACGCACATATCTGCAGACCTGCACTAGAAGGAGACTGAGTCAGAGCCCCAGCATTTTACCTCGCCCGAGAACTACAATAAGGGGGGCAGAGGACCCTGACCCACACAGCAAGTTGGGAAACACTAGGACAACCCATTACCAACCAGCACGCAGAGACCCAAACAGGCAAGAGATGGCCAACGCCTTATCCCTGAAAGACACATTACTCCTGGAATGGGCCAAAGCAGCGGAAGCCGTTCATGGCATGGATGTGGTGCAGGAAAGAATGGCTGAGCTCGCATCCACCAGTCTTAATGAGGATGACGCAGATGCCCTGGAAGAGGAGGTCGATGGCGAGGAGGAGCCAGCAGAAAGGGAGCAGCCAGCTAGGAAGAAGCAGCGCCTTGACGTCCGCAGCATGCCTGCCTCTTCAGACACCCACCCAGGCACCAAAAGAAAAGCAAAATCAGGTACTGTGAAAAGCAATGATTTGGGGCCTATGCTTGAACAATTTTTAAAATGGCATAAGGGTGCGGGTGCTGGGAAAAAGAGGCACAGGGATGACTCGAGCAGCTCCAGCAGCTAGAGTGACAGCACAGACACAGAGTCGGAATCGGGGGGCGAGGAGGACCAGGGCCACCTCAAAGCATGGGTTGGCCCTAGCCATGATGTACCGTCTCCAACCCCTCATATGACTAAATATGGGAGGCGCACGGCCGGCAAAAGTGTAAATAGAAGCCTAAAGAAGACCTTTGCATGGCACATTGAGCGGAAAATTAAGAGAAAGATATGGAAAAAGCAATTTATTGACATTTTCTGCCTATTGGAATATGAAGAATTAGGTTTTGGCATTTCAAAAAGGGATAAGAAAGAGGAAGAAAAAGCGAGAGAAAAGAGGCCCACCCTGGAAAAGAATATTCAGAATTGGGAGGCCTCTTTTCAAATCCTGTCAACCATCCTCTTAAAAAAATTCCCAGAAGAGGGCACCGCATTGATTGCCTACCGCCATAGAATCCTAGAGATCCACAATACCTTTGGGCAGAAATCATGGCTGAACTATGACAGGGAGTTCAGGAAGGAGATGCAGAGATTCCCTGACCTAGGCTGGGAAGAGGAAGACCCCAAACTGTATATTTCCCATGCCTTAAAAGAAAACTCAGCTCAGTGTGCTCAGAATAATAAGGACCAAGAGCAGCAAAAGCAACAGAAGGGATAGAAACAGGCAGCATAACCAGCATAGGTCACAACAAGACAGTGCAAATGCCAACAAAAACAAACGCCCGTTTCGAAGACCGCCCCCAAGGGGGCAAAAAGTGGGGCAGAATTAGGGCAGTTTGGCAACCGCAGCACGGGGGGCAAAGGGAGCACCCCGGGGACCTGCCGGTATTGCAACAGAGGGTCATGCAACAAGGGCACTGAGTACAGATACAAGCACCAATACAGCACATGCAATGGTGACCACAGCAGCAACGACTGCACAAAAGCCTCTCCTTCCAGGCCCAGCCCAAAAGTCTCAGAGGGTAAAAACATGTATTAGTTATAAAATGGGGGCCTCACCAAAAAAATGGACCAACTAATAAAAATGTTAGAGAACTACCCTGACCCTGTAGCTAGATAATTCTTGGGTCAGGGCTTCAAGGATGGATTTCAGATCCCATTCAAGGGCCAGGGATCTCCCACTATACCCAAAAACCTAAAATCTGCCTCTTCCCTAGGCAACAGAATAAGAGAATAAATTGGTAAAGAGCCAATACTAGGGAGGATTGAGGGTCCCTTCCAACACCCTCCTTTCATTGAGTTTTTTATGCTTCCCCCTGGCCCTTGTGCCCAAGAAACAGCAGGGGGAGTTTAGGACGATCCACCATTTATCTCACTCACCTGGAAGCTCTTTCAATGTTGTCATCCTTGCCACTGAGGCTACTGTATCTTACAGCCGCGTGCAGGATGCGGTTGGCTTGGTAAAACTGTCAGGTAGACACGCTCTCATGGCGGAAGCCGACACTAAGTCAGCATTCAGGCTGCCGCCTGTGCACAAGAAGACCTACCAGTGGCTGTGTTTCCATTTTGACAACAAATTCTGTTTTGATAAACGCCCCCCCCCTCCCTCCCCCAATGGGCTGCGCCATCGCGTGTGCCTACTTTGAACAGTTCAGTTCTTTCCTACAAAGGGTACTCCAACAGGCCACGCCTAGAGCCAGAACGGTACACTATCTAGATGATTTCTTCTTCACTGGTCCAGCAGGGTCTCCCATATGCAGCGCATCCATTAAGTTATTCAGTGAAACCAGGCAGGCATTAGGGGTTCCACTGGCGCCTGAGAAGACGGTAGGACACACCACCACCCTGTCATTCTTAGGCATAGAGATTGACTCTTCCAAGAGGGAATGCTGCCTACCCATAAGACAAAATAGAGGACCTTCTAAAGACAATAAGGTTGATGACAGGCAGGGAATAGGCGACGCTACGGGAAATACAGTCCCTTGCTGTGAAGCTCAATTTTGCTACCAGAATCATGTTCCTATGCCGGATCTTTAACAGGAACGTGGAATTAAAAATGAGGGTGGGTTACTAAGCCACACCACCACATCAGATTGGGCAAAGACATAACACTAGACATGGCCATATAGGAATCATTTCTTAACAATTTTAATGGCCAGGTGATATGGCGCAAAACCATGAATGGAGCAGACAAAAGGTCCTTGTTCACAGATGCGGCTGGCAGCAAATGATTTGGGGTATGTTTTGGTAACAAGTGGTGCACTGAGCACTGGCCTCCCTGCTGGCAGAGGAGGGGCTGGTCCAGGAACATCACACTGCTAGAGATATTCCCCATAATGGATGGCACTCTATTTAAGGGGGGACTTGTTGGCCAGCACAGAACTGGTCACACGGTCAGACAACATGGCGGTTGTACACATGTTAAACAAGGGTGCTGCCTCCTGCCCTCTGGTGCTAAAAGTGTTGAGAGAAATGACAAAAAGTCACCCTGGAAAATAACATGGTAATAATTGGGCGGCACATTGCAGGCAAAGATAATAAGGCCGCTGACGCTCTGTCCCGTTTTTTCAGTTCTCCACTTGCAAGGCACTAAACCCACAGGCAGAAGCCAGGAGGACAGCAGTTCCAGAAGAGGTTTGGGCCACCATGGACACATCGAAGGCAACCCCCGCCAGCCAGCCGGTCACAGCTCTCCCATCTGGCAGCAGTTTCATATTACACTAGATTAGCGGTGGCACCCGACCCCACCCACGGCGCACTAACCAGATATGCTCTCAACGGTTGGTCCAAAATGGAAGGGGTCAAGACAGACACCAGGCGCCCCCTCAATTTTGCTAAATTACAAAATTCTGCTAGACACCCTCCCTGCAGTATGCAACAATGCCTACGAGAGCTCTCTATTTAGAGCTGCCTTCACACTCAACTACTCTGGGGCGTTCAGGATCAGCGAGATAGCCTTCAAAAACACAGGATCAGAGGTAGGGCTGTGAAACTGTGTAGGCCCAAAACTGACCAATTAGGAAAAGGGAGGATAATCAACCTGTACCGCATTGAGGAAACAGAATATTGCCCTATCTGCAGCACCAGGGCCTTCACGAACAAGCGCCCCAGCCGGGGGGGGGGGCAATTATTCACACACAAAATTGGGTCTGCCCTCAGTAGATTCCAGGTGAGGTCTGTCCTCAGGAAGACTATAATAGCTATAGGATGGAATCCTACTGAGTTTGGATCCCACTCCTTCAGGAAAGGAGCAGCCACTTCAGCCTGGATGGGGGGGTTGCAAGAGAAAGCCATAAAAGGGAGTGGGGGTTGGAATCGGGGGCTTACAAAAGATACATCAGGAAATACTTGATTTAATATTATCTGCCTCCCTCCCCCCCACTGATTATCTCCTCATCATCCACCCATTTCGGGGGCAATGACTTGCCTCAGCTGGGCAGGACGTTTTTTCTGGCTCAAATCGGCACCTCCCTCAGATCCCTGGCACGCATGCTAAGACTTCGAACAGAAGTGAAGAGGTCAGAAATCATCCCTCGCCAACAGTGGCATGAGGCAGAGTGCAGCAAAGCCATGGAGATTTCTAAGCGCAAACTGAACAAAGCCGTGGCCAATTTCTGCCTTTTTTATCAGGCCTCAAATTTATTAAACATGGGATCTCGGTACACAACCAGGCCATGTTCTGCAATGACAGGGTTCACCTGTCCATTGAAGGTATGGACATTTCACCAGGAATATTTTCTGGTCCCTGGCAGCCAGAGGCTGTACTTAATTCATAAGCTCTTATTTTGGGGGGACCTGGGAGACGCCGGTCAGCATCCCCTCAGGGTGGCGGCGGGGATCAGCCTCGAGCGGGCCCCTAATTGGGATTAGGGCCCCCCGCTCACCTGTTCCCTCTGTCCCCAAAATATAGTATTGTTATCCTTATGTGATGTTATGGCTGGTTTTTCTTTTGCACCATGGCTTGTACTAAAATAAAGCTTGTGGCCAAAGTTTTTTCCACCTCACATCATGGTCGTCAGTCTCCTCATTTCTGCAACTGACATTCCGTATTGCCTGTCTTGTCACACTTGTCATCCATCCGTGTCACCCGCATGCCACTCCCCAGCACAAAAACACTTCCAGGCTTATACACCCGGGCCCACCCGGATGGGAGGCCCGGGGCCGTAAGCTGGGAGGTGGGGGGTTTGTGCTAAGTCCGGTGGGGCAGTGCCTTTTGGCGCTGCCCCACTTAGCATGCACATGGTGGGGTCGGGCTGCTGGGTCCCTTTACAATGGGAACCCAGACAGCGCGTCTCCAAGACAGGAGGGTGAGGTGAGAGGGGCAGGTGACAACCGGCAGTCGCTGCCCCCTGTCACCTCGCCCTCCATACTTCAAAGGCCCCCCTTCCCATCCTGCGGATGCTGAGCGGGGGCCTTTTGAAGTTCAAAGAAGGGGCCGCCTTGCCCCCAGGCCGAATTTTGCCTTTATCTGGCGGGGGCAAGGTGGCCCTTCTCATGCTTCCTCCCCGTCAGCCACGAACAGCAGCAGGACGGCTGCAGGTCTAAAAAACCATCCCTCCCACCCTACAAATAACCGTAAGGAAAAGCTATAGCGAGGGCCAGGTAGAAAATGGAACACAATCATAGCATCAGGGGAGGCTAAAACGCCTCACTTCAAAAAATAATCATAAAAATTAAACTCCAAGAAGGGCCTTCTTAAAATACCGGGGGGTCTTTTTGTCTATTAGTTAATATTCCAGGAAAATACAGTTATAGAAGACCCAGGCGCTCAGAATCCACCAGAGAACATCAATACAGATGGGAGCCCTAGGGGTATAACAAAAGTGAAAAGGAGAGAGGAACTTGAGCAGAAACATGTACTAGTAAGCCTCAAGTATCCACCTCCATGCATGCAGAAGGGGGGGTCTCACCACAAGTGGATCAGGAGCAGGGTAAGTTCCTAGTAAGGCTCCGGAACCCACCCCCTCACAATTTTGTTTATGCAAGATAAGCGCACTGGGGTACGCAAGTGGATCGTGGGCGGGGGAAGTTCCCAGCTAAGCCCTTAGAACCCACCCCAGCAGCAAATTAGTACAACACAAGCACTGAAGGGGTCTCACAACACAAGTGGATCGGGAGCAAGGAACATTCTAGTAAGGCTCTCCTTTTGAACCCATTCCAGCTGTAAAAACAGGCAGCCTTAAGCGCTGAGGGGGTCTCACAACGCAAGTGGATCAGGAGCAGGGTAAAAACCTAGTAAGGCTCTTTGAACCCACCCCGGCTGTAAAAACAAGCAGCTTCAAGCGCTGAGGGGGTTTCATAATGCAAGTGGATCGGGAGCTGGGTAAAAACCCAGTAAGGCTCTTTGAACCCACCCCTGCTGTAAAAACAAGCAGCGCTAAGCGCTGAGGGGGTCTCACAAGGCAAGTGGATCGGGAGCAGGGTAAAAACCTAGTAAGGCTCTTTGAACCCACCCCGGCTGTAAAAACAAGCAGCTTCAAGTGCTGAGGGGGTTTCATAATGCAAGTGGATCGGGAGCTGGGTAAAAACCCAGTAAGGCTCTTTGAACCCACCCCTGCTGTTAAAAACAAGCAGCGCTAAGCGCTGAGGGGGTCTCACAAGGCAAGTGGATCGGGAGCAGGGTAAAAACCTAGTAAGGCTCTTTGAACCCACCCCGGCTGTAAAAACAAGCAGCTTTAAGCGCTGAGGGGTCTCACAATGCAAGTGGATTGGGAGCAGGGAAAAAACCCAGTAAGGCTCTTTAAACCCACCCCGGCTGTAAAAACAAGCAGCTTTAAGCGCTGAGGGGTCTCACAATGCAAGTGGATTGGGAGCAGGGAAAAAACCCAGTAAGGCTCGTTAAACCCACCCCGGCTGTAAAACAAGCAGCCTAATGCGCAGAAGGGGTCTCGTAGCACAAGTGGATCTGGAGCAGGGAAGACCCTAGTAAGGCTCCTAGAACCCACCCCCGAGGAAACAACTAGCCCGCAAACGGAGCGTGGGGGCTTCAAAAACTCAAGTGGATCATGTGTGGAGAAAGTGCCAAATTCATCTCCAAAGAGTGGACCAAGAGGCTAAAACGCCTCCATCCGTGGAAAAGTACAAAACACATGACCAAAAAATCAAAATGGCTCCAAGAACACATCCCGCGGAGGATAAGGTGAATGGCTTCACAATGCGGGGTTTTGTTTTATCAAGAAATACGGATCAAGAGCCATAACTTCAGCGAAAATCACCCTGTGAGCAAGAGAGGGCGCAAGTGCTAAACCTGGTCAGGTTGGACATCAGTAAAAGGCACACAAGCGCACACCTACCCACCTCACTTGGAAAGGACAAGAGAAAGCAGGATGAACCTGCTCCAAAGACAAGCAATTATGAACATGTCACAGCTCACACGCTGTGGCCAAACAATTGTCACAAGCTTTCATATGAATGGCGGCGGGGATCAGCCTCGAGCGGGCCCCTAATTGGGATTAGGGCCCCCCGCTCACCTGTTCCCTCTGTCCCCAAAATATAGTATTGTTATCCTTATGTGATGTTATGGCTGGTTTTTCTTTTGCACCATGGCTTGTACTAAAATAAAGCTTGTGGCCAAAGTTTTTTCCACCTCACATCATGGTCGTCAGTCTCCTCATTTCTGCAACTGACATTCCGTATTGCCTGTCTTGTCACACTTGTCATCCATCCGTGTCACCCGCATGCCACTCCCCAGCACAAAAACACTTCCAGGCTTAGTGGAACGTTATTTTTTCCGTTCGACCGGGTTGTTAGTTCGGGCTATTAAGTCTCAGACAACAGTAGGGATAGACTTGAAACAAGGGCTTCATGGTATTACAAATATGTGAAGAAATTGTGCTTTATAAAAACATTGTACTGCAGAACATATTTAAAGCAACACTTTTCCCTAATTTAACATTGTTAACTCCACAGAGTATGATTTCACTATTGTATAGAGTAAAGATAGGGAGGAATGGCATATGAGGAAGGACACAGAGACTGTAGTTGTTGTTTGGTAGGTTATGTGCCCACCAGTTGACTTCCCATGGCCATGACACCTCTTCATGGGAACTCTTCGAGCTAGCTTTCTCAAGCCTTACCATCAAACTATGCACTCAAGTGTCCACCAGTGTTTTTTCAAAGCAGTCTTCTCTGAGGTAATGGCTTAATTGAAGTTGTAAACATGCTACTCGTGTAATAAAAATGTCTTACCAGGTGTGCTTTCAGGCACTTGATTTCTAAGTACTCTATGTATCCTTGATTGAAGTCCTGTTAAAAATAGGTATTGGCAAAGCCAACAGGTTTGGCTTGTGTATAAGTATTAAGCTTTTGCCAGGCACTGCTATTAGATGTCCAGAAACTCATACCATGTTGGGCTTGCTACTATCAATGGCCAGTTAATACCACTGCGGCTGTGCTTGGCAAGTGCATTTCCCATGCCTACACAAAAGCCGAAACTGTTGGCATTTGTGTCCATGCAGTAAGTAATCACAGCCGCGGTCTTGAAAGTTCAAAAGTAGAAGTTGGGCAGAAAGCTGGGTTGGATGTGCACATATCTATTCAATTTTTGACAGATATATGGAGTTGTAATCTAAGTTACTTTGGAAAGTCCCTTTTAAAAATAAAATTCATGCATATATATTTATGCATATGATACACAACTAAGTCTGGAATAAACCTTTCTTCAGCAGAGAAACATTGCTTTGCTTTAGTTGATTTGCAGTCATAATAATAAACCATATCCAGGTTCTTCCATACATAAACTCAAATGGAGATTTCTCGCTTCGCTTGTTTGCAGCGCCGCTGGCCAAGCGCAAAAAACAAAGGGGCCTCACCAAATCTTTTGTGCCGGGCCTCTTCTCACCCTGTGACAGCCCTGGTAGTTTGGGAGAGAAGGGTTGAAGTTAAGGGGGTATGGTAATATGGACGTGCCAGTGTGTAAGACATGGGATGAACAGGCTAGGTATAAATGGCTAGGAGTGAAGGGGGAAAAGCGGTAAAGGCTAGTAGGTGAGGAGCTTGTATTGAAGGGATGGGGAAGGGTTTGAGGGGTAAGGATTAGGGGCAATGGGTTATAACAAAAGCAACTCTTGTAGACGAGAGGTATCAAATGTGAAATGAACAGTGAAATGTAATGTATGGCAACTTGAGGAAAATGCACTCATTGAAAATGATAAATGCAGAAGTAAGTATGTTGGTAGGGAGTAAAGCCAGCAGGGATCCTTGTAACATTCTGCACAATGTAACATCTCAGCCTGGAACACAAGAATGTAGAGCACTTCAGGTAGAATGGTACCAAGATACGTCTTCCATTAGTATGTGCATCTTTAGAATCACAGATAACAGAAAGAGAGCTGACTTGAAGGAAGCCAGCGGGGGGGGGGGGTAGATAAGCTCTTAAATAAAGAAGAAGAAGAAAGAAACTCACTTGTCTGCTGTACCCTTTCGATCATCTTCTAGTCGCCCTTCCAAAAGTTTTATATTGTTTGCTGACTCGCTCATTAACCCATGTATGGTGGTGCCTCAGATTGAGCCAATAGACTTATGGTAATCCTATGGTAATCTTAATAATCGTGAAAATACATGAAATGCCATTCTATGACTTTGACCTGATAAGACATTTGGCTTAAAAAAGGTATGACTGATCCTGACAGTCGTTGCACGACACTTGGTAACCAGAAGTAAACTAAACATCAAGAGGAAAGTACAACCTGTACATCCCGTATTTCACTGGCTCACTCACCTCAGAAAATACGTTAAAATAGAAAAACTGCTTGTTAATACGAGGAGACTGGAGTAGTTTCTCCCAAATGTTAATACAATTACCTGAAATATAAACTATGTGTTGAAACCAGGAAGTAGATTAACATATCCCCCCCAAAAAAAAAGAACTGCTATCAGAGTAGGCAAGGGAAGGAAGAAAAAAGTGTACAGAATGTGTCGGAGAACATATAACTCCAGTATATAATTCTTTTTATTCCTACAACTCAGTACTTTAAACACACTCCACAGACCATACAAAGAAGACCTCAAATTAGAAATGTAACCAATTCTGAGTTACTTTCAAATATATGCCATAGAAGCGGTAGCTTCTGGTATGAAAATCTGAAAGCAATAGGACTATTGAAAAACGGATTCTATCAGCAATTAATACAGTATTACTGTATAAACTGATTAGTTAGTAAATGGTCCATCAACGTGATTTATTTACAATAGTCGGTTTGCTACAAAAGCCAAAAGTGAATTCAATTCTTATTAGGCCTACACATGTTTTTCTAAAGCTTCCTCAGGGTCTGGTCTCAGTGTCAGAGTGACACCTCTTGAATGGTCTTTATCTGAATAGATGAGTGGGCACCGCTGGTTTTGAGTCTAATAGGTAGTGATAATCCTCAGGTAGTCCTAATTATTTCAGGAATGTGAGTGGGGTGCAGCCCACTGACAAGTGCCACCGTGCCGGACACTATATATAATGCAGAAAAAGAGAGACCAAGGCTAATTAGCCATCAGTGTGGGCCGCACACCCTAATGCCCACAAGGGGTTTGTTCACTTCAGAAGTAGTTTTAATTCATGTAGTCCACAATATTATCCAAGTTTAAAATGATTTAAACATTCAGTAGTGTGTAAAACAAGTTTAATTCTATAGGTGAACAGTAAAGTTATTAGCAATACAGTCAATAGGCCTATGCATTTCAGACCATGAGTCATTCGTCAGGGCCTTATACCCTTGCTTGTTACAAATTATCCTAGTGTTATCCAATTAGTGAAAACCACCATGAACACCAAAAAATTCAATCAGCATGTCGAGATTAACCATAACATTAGGTCATGCCATTACATAATGAACGAAAATCAGTTTTGTTCACAATTTGTTAAAGCAATGTTCAATTACAGGGCACCCACCAAGCAGCACAAAGCAAGACATACATTAACATGAAACATGTATGAAAAGAGATATAAAAAAGAGAAAAAACTAAGAAAAAGCATTTCACGAACATCAGTATTCATGATTGCTTACATTGCTTACATTAAACCAGAATCATTTTTAAGGGTACTGAACATTATTATTGCCATCACAGCGTGTATAACACGTGTGTTGATTTCCGTGTGCTCAAACCATAAACAAAGTAACTAGTTGGACAGATCATGTTTCTAGTGTTATGTAGCCATACCCCCTCCTTACAGTATGTGAGTTACCGCTTGTAAATAATTTCAGCTTACAAGAAAGGTCCTCTGTGATTCAGAGAGAATAGTCAACATGGAGTGTATATTGCTGTGCTCCTACGTAACAAATGCGATTAGGATCTATACGATGTAAAACTTGTGTACAATCCCTTCTCCACACCTTACTGTGCCGCGGGTGAATGCAAAACCACTGACAATCCGGCATAGATGAGACTGACCTGTCATTAAGTAGTCAATGCTACTAGCTGCGCACTGCTCTGTGCGTCACAATCTAAAAAGTAACATGAGTATTAGCTATAATGTATACGTGGTCTGTTACCTAATGTTAGTGTGCGCAATACGAGCCTAGCTTATCTCTGTATGCGACCAGAGTAGCGTGTGGGCATGGCAGCAGCAGAAACCGATTCTGTCGTGCCTGCCTGATTTGTGCGATTACGTTGTCATGGGGATGGCTCAACAAATCTGCCTGACAAGATGGCCGTGCCGATGAGACAGCAGCGGCCATCCTAAAATAGTATATGCTCTACGTGTGTCCTCTATGCGTGTGTATGCTTGGTAGGAACGTTATTAGCACAATGCGCATGGAATTAAACTAAATACATGGAAGCATGGATCATGGAGATACATATATGGAGACATCTACAAAGCCACTATCGATTACATATTCGTTTCAAGATCACTCTTACATGTGACTTGTGCCTTCACGATAACTCAGGTTAAAGCCAGCGACCTCAACCCGTTGTCCATGACATGGACCGCATCAGCTCCACCAAGTCAAAAGATGAACATTAACCTACAAAGTAATTCCTGAGGGACTAGATTAAAAGTGAAGATTGATTCAATAAGAGACATTGAGACTAGATACAATGGGATGGCGCACTCTGACCGACTAATACAAGTTGATTACATTCCGCTTCTGACAGTATACAAAAAAGCCTCCACCTCTAAACAGAGTCCAAGTTCGCAAATTATTCACTCCTATGACAAATTGCTTGTGACTAAAAGACGAGAAATGAGAAGACTCAAACGAAAAGCAAAAACTTCACTGATGATATCCTGCGAAGCGGTTGCAGCAGTAAAAAACTACAAAACCTCGCTTAAAAGTTACCGGCTCGATCTTTACTAAAATGACCCCAAAAACATCTTAACAGCAATAAGCGGACATAAAGCTAGAGGATTCTGGACTCTTCTAAAATACACATCACCAGTAATAGAAAACTCGATGATAACCTGCATAAGTGAGCAAAAGTGGATGACTTTCTTTAAGAAACTGTTTCTATGCCCACCCACCGAGCCTATTTCATCCCCAACCGCAGTAACTACACACTGGGTAAAACTAAACAACCAGGAAGATATCGAAGATCGGATCAAAATTCTAAAGTACTCCAGAGCTTCACGGCCTGATGGGGTAACAAACGCTGATCTGAAATCCTATCCTGAAGAATGGTCAAGACTCCTCAGTAAAATCTTTGAGAGATGTGCAGAATTAAAGTCCATTCCACCCTCATGGAAATCCGCATTACTCGTGCCAATTTTCAAGAAAGGAGATAAGAGTGATCCGCCCAATTATAGGTCTATTGTCCTATTATATTCGATAGGAAAGGTCTTTGGCATGCTATTATTGCACAAATTCAAAGCCTGGGCTAAACAAGCGTCTTGTGATGAACTCTTTCAAACAGGTTTCAAAAAGAATTTAGGTAAGCAGCCAACATCCTTTTGTTGAATGTCTTAAAGAACAAGGTGTTAGAAGGAGTGCCTCGAATCTCTATCGCGTTCATTGATCTAACACAAGCATTCGACAAAGTCGATAGAGCTCGCCTGTGGCACAAACTCAAAGCCTGGAACTGTCCACTAGCCCTTTTAGCTCCCATTAAGGCACTCTATACTGATACCTCCATGCGTGTATGTTTAGATCAACAAGGAGTTCTATCATCACTAATTCCTACACCAAGAGGTGTAAAGCAGGGGTGTCCTTTAGCTGCAGCTCTCTTTTTGGTGTACTTGGGAGATCTTAAGGAGTCAGAAGCAGCAGTCAGGGCATTCCCTCCAAAAATTCACAAAACAGCCATCTCCCAATTACTGTACGCCAATGATCTTATTCTCCTGGACTACACCCTGATTGGTCTTCAACGACAATTAAACAATCTACAGCAATACATTCAGTTAAACAATCTAGAGATCAATGAAAAGAAGACTAAATTCATGATTTTAGAAATTCGCAACAAAAAAAATGAAAAGATCCGACTTAAACTTGATGGTAACTCTATCGAAAAAGTACAAGGCTTTAAATATCTGTGAGTTATGCTAGACAGTACCCAATATGAAACACCTATGCAACTGTCTTTAAGATCTAAAACAATTAAACTGGCGGCACAAGGCAAAGCCATAGATAAAAAAAAATTGTTGTTTTTCCTTGGTTCCAGTGATAGAGTTTTTTTTTTTAGTTTTTTTTATTTGCGTTTAGTTCATTAACAAGAATAAATTCGAGTAGAACCTTTGCAAAAAGGAAACATGTTAAAATCCATGTAAAGAAAAAAATCTAACATTTAAAATTGCATTACTTTACAGTAGCACGCAGTACTTTGAAATACAATTTAAAATACAGATACAAAAAATTATATCATAGTTAATATCTGGCTCCTCATTTACAATTGTACCAATCGATTTACCATCCAAACATTTCAATCTCCACGTAGAATCAGTTATTTTTCTATATGCTTACAAAAGCTTACTAATTCATAAATTAGACTGTTTTACAAGAAGAAGGTGGTTCCAACTTTGATTTATGGGGCAGATGCGATGTTAAACATTCCTCAAGAATTTTGGCCGAAATTGGAAGCTCTATTTTGGAGGAAAGTTCTTGGCTTGCCTAATTCAACCCCGATAGCAACCATACAACGCAACTAAGTCTTCCCTCTCTTCAAGGACTGGTCAGATATAATAAGTTTATGCTTTATTGAAAGTGCCGGAGGGCCCCTGCTCCTTCCATCTACAACTTGATTAATCAAGAATTAGAGGTTTCAAAATCCAAAAAACTACTCTTATGGCGGAACTTAAACACAGACGCTCTGGATTCGATCGGGTGCCATGAAGACACATTAATTAAGAACCCTGTCAGAATCCAAACGAAACTAAAGGAACAAGATTGGATATTGACGCTTGAAGCAGCAGGCAAAAACAAATGGACTGCTCACCTGCCACCCAGAATAACGAAATTGAATGAGCTCCAGAGCTATATAAAAAAATTCCCCAACAAAAGGGACGAGATCTCCTGTTGCGAGCCAGACTCACTTGCTTCCCACAAATGAAATCTTGGCCATCAGTGGCCAAACAACATCCAATTTATGTCGTTTCTGCAACTCGAATACCGAAACAGAAACTGTACGCCATATGCTGCTCCAGTGTCCAGCGAACCAACAGATCAGATTGTGTTATTTAAAAAACACCTTCTCAGACTTTGGGCCTTATTACGAGTCCGGCGGTAACCGAGCTGGAAAAACTGGCAGGTTACCGCCGGACTCGTATTACGATTCTGCCTCTGTGATTCCCGGAATTACCAGGGCATTATGACCCCGGTGACCCGGGAATTCCGGAGGCGGAATTGTGTAAGTCCCCAGTCCCATGGAGCCCCATAGGACTCCATGGGGATGGGGACCATGGAAACACTGGTTCTGTCTATGACAGAGCCGGTGTTTCCATGTCCACCTGCAGGCGGGTGGTGTTAAACCCGCCAGGTCAGACCTGGCGGGAGTGACACCTCCCGCCTGCAGGACCCCTAATCAGCCGGTCCGGCAAGAACAGTGGTGGCGGTTTTACCACCAGCGTTCTTTCTGGACCGGCAGGGTCGTAATGAGGCCCTTTGTGTTGATGGATAAACAAACATGCTGGTACAGACTGATCAACGGTGACTCAACTAAATGGTTAATCGCGACTTACAAAATCATGCAGCATATAACATTTCCGCTAAATCAACCCATTGTGACTTGACACTGATTTTGCGTGTGATTGGCGTAAGAATCACTTGATCAACCTCATCTCATCTTTGACCCTACAAAACTGATACGAACCACTTTAGAATTTGGACTTCAGATCTCTAAGAACTGTAAGATAGAGAATAGCAAAACAAAAGAGGTGATGGCTGGAAGGTTTAAAATGAATCTTAACCTCTGGTATCGCTCTGGGCAACCCTCCAGACCATCGTTCTTTGCCGGCCAAGCCATTACAAAAGGGGAAAGACCATATGCAAATCAGGCTTGGTCCCACCCCCAAAGGGGTAGTCCAGCCCGAATTGCTAGGTCACATCCCTTCTGCACAAGACCACAAGCATCCCCAGACATGTGTCAGCCTTGTTGGGCGTCATCAGTGAGGAGTAGCTTGGGTGTCTAGGCCCAGTAGGCACGGGACCCACGTCTGGGCATACCCAACCCACGCGTGGTGACAATAGCAAAACAAAAGAGGTGATGGCTGGAAGGTTTAGAATGAATCTTGACCTCTGGCATTGCTCTGGGCAACCATATGGCTGGACCCCTTTTGCAATGGTGCAGACAGGCTAAAAAAACGGTGGTGTGGAAGGTTGCCCAGAGCAATGCCAGTGGTTCAGATTAATTCAAAACCTTCCACCCATCACTTTTTTGGTTTCAGTTTGTCTCCCTATGTGAGAGAGGGTATGCCCAGACATGGGTCCCTTGCTCGCTGCGCGATAGGGAACAAAGCTGCACCTCACTGAGGAGGCCCAACAAAGCCGAAACATGTCTGGGGTTGTCTGTGTTTCCGTGCAGAGGGGACCTGGCCTAGCAGTTCGGGCAGGGCTGCTCCCATTGGTGGCAGTACCTGACTGATTTGCATATGGCTGGACCCCTTTTGCAATGGCGCATATGGGCTAAAAAACGGTGGTGTGGAAGGTTGCCCAGAGCAACGCCAGTGATTCAGATTAATTCAAAAGCTTCCACCCATCACTTTTTTGGTTTCAGTTTGTCTCCCTATGTGAGAGAGGGTATGCCCAGACATGGGTTCCTTGCTCGCTGCGCCATAGGGAACCAAGCTGCACCTCACTGAGGAGGCCCAACAAGGCCGAAACATGTCTGGGGTTGCTTGTGTTTCCGTGCAGAGGGGCCCTGGCCTAGCAGTTCGGGCAGGGCTGCTCCCATTGGTGGCAGTACCTGACTGATTTGCATATGGCTGGACCCCTTTTGCAATGGCGCAGACAGGCTAAAAAACGGTGGTGTGGAAGGTTGCCCAGAGCAACGCCAGTGGTTCAGATTAATTCAAAACCTTCTACCCATGACTTTTTTGGTTTCAGTTTGTCTCCCTATCTGAGAGAGGGTATGTCCAGACGTGGGTCCCTTGCTCGCTGCGCCATAGGGAACCAAGCTGCACCTCACTGACGAGGCCCAACAAGGCCGAAACATGTCTGGGGTTGCTTGTGTTTCCGTGCAGAGGTGACCTCACCTAGCAGTTCGGGTAGGGATGCTCCCATTGGTGGCAGTACCTGACTGATTTGCATATGGCTGGACCCCTTTTGCAATGGCGCAGACGGGCTAAAAACCGTGGTGAGGAAGGTTGCCCAGAGCAACGCCAGTGGTTCAGATTAATTTAAAACCTTCCACCCATCACTTTTTTGGTTTCAGTTTGTCTGCCTATGTGAGAGAGGGTATTCCCAGACGTGGGTCCCTTGCTCGCTGCGCCATAGGGAACCAAGCTGCACCTCACTGAGGAGGCCCAACAAGGCCGAAACATGCCTGGGGTTGCTTGTGTTTCCGTGCAGAGGGGACCTGGCCTAGCAGTTCGGGCAGGGCTGCTCCCATTGGTGGCAGTACCTGACTGATTTGGATATGGCTGGACCCCTTTTGCAATGCCGCAGACGGGCTAAATACGGTGGTGTGGAAGGTTGCCCAGAGCAACGCCAGTGGTTCAGATTAATTCAAAACTTTCCACTCATCACTTTTTTGGTTTCAGTTTGTCTCCCTATGTGAGAGAGGGTATGCCAAGACGTGGGTCCCTTGCTCGCTGCGCCATAGGGAACCAAGCTGCACCTCACTGAGGAGGCCCAACAAGGCCGAAACATGTCTGGGGTTGCTTGTGTTTCCGTGCAGAGGGGACCTGGCCTAGCAGTTCGGGCAGGGATGCTCCCATTGGTGGCAGTACCTGACTGATTTGCATATGGCTGGACCCCTTTTGCAATGGTGCAGACGGGCTAAAGAAACGGTGGTGTGGAAGGTTGCCCAGAGCAACGCCAGTGGTTCAGATTAATCCAAAAGCTTCCACCCATCGCTTTTTTGGTTTCAGTTTGCCTCCCTATGTGAGAGAGTGTATGCCCAGACGTGGGTCCCTTGCTCGCTGCGCCACAGGGAACCAAGCTGCACCTCACTGAGGAGGCCCAACAAGGCCGAAACATATCTGGGGTTGCTTGTGTTTCCGTGCAGAAGGGACCTGGCCTAGCAGTTCGGGCAGGGCTGCTCCCATTGGTGGCCATACCTGACTGATTTGCATATGGCTGGACCCCTTTTGCAATGGCACAGACGGGCTAAAAAACGGTGGTGTGGAAGGTTGCCCAGAGCAACGCCAGTGGTTCAGATTAATTCAAAACCTTCCACCCATCACTTTTTTGGTTTCTGTAAGGTATAGATTAACTGCTTGACAGTAACTCCTCGATTTTGCAAAAATCTATTTCTTTGATTAAATACAAATAATAAAAAAATACATATTAGTAGATTAGGGTTGTTAATATAAATTATAGTGTCACAATCTCGCTCTGGCTCCATAATGTGCTCTGCTTATTCTAAATAGAATCTACTTGGAGGAAATATATATTCGAAGTTGGAGCATGCTAAATTAAATTGTGGATCGGGTGTTGGCACTAAATGTATATGGCAGAACATAATGGTACTGATATGTGAATGACCCAGTGGTATGGTGTCAGTCTTGCAATGTGAAACTGACGATGTTCATGTCAATGGGTGGGTAAATAATAATAATAATGTATTTCTTATATAGCGCTACACACCTCTAGTTGTCAGAGCGCTGAAATAGCAGAAGACATTATTATCTCGCAGAGTAGTCCTCTGAAGGATGAAAGGCTGAGTTGACCATGCCAGGATTTGAACCTGCCACAGCAGGCTGCGCACAGATATCAGGTGCTATCTGACCGGCTTAAATAACAAAACAACATCTAAAAACTGTGTGTCCCTCCCCACGTGTCATGATCTGTCTCATAGTTTAGCTCCAATGCAATCATTTCAGTTTAGGAGATACTTAATAATCAAAACTAAAAAGCAGTAACCTACAAATCTGAAGGGTTTGCAAGAATATACATGTTAACATTCATTTCATTTGGGAGAAACTACTCCATTATCCTTGTTTTAACTTTGCATTTGGTAACTGGCAGTCATGGCTTTCCCCATTATTAACACAGGATTACCAAGTCCCAGAATGCAAAATTAAAACCAGACAGGTCTAGTGTCTCTAGAGTGGAATGGAATAGAATAGATAACGGAATGGATAACGTTGGCATGTAAACAAGTATGCATAGTGTAGAGTCGTTGAGGTCACGAGAAGTCGCGCCTGACCTCTTGCGAGAAGACGCGACAAGGAGACAGGCGGCGACGGCCCGCAAAGCGCCATTCTGAGTGCAGGAGCGGGAAGCAAGCCCCGGCACTCCTCCTGGCACCGGCCCAGCACCTGACTGCAGCTGGTCTTCCTCCACATTGTGCACCATTCCTTATAAGATGATTACTTACTAGCAATGAGGACAGTAAGAGTCAGTAAGCTGTTAGTGTGCAAGTTGGCAATAAAAGTCCCTGTTCAAGTAATCAGTGTATGCATGATCTTTGGTTAAGCCACACCATAATTGGCAATGAGGATTCAAGGACCATCAAGATGCAGGGAGCAACGGCACTCAGCCATTCTTACAGGCCCCGGGTAGGCCTGTCATTCCATGGCTTCAGTGGGAGCCTCTGTTTCAGACGTATTTGGTAGTGGTAGGTGGGGCAGATTACCTTGCGGCACGGAAGAAGACAATGCTGCTTAATGCACTAGGGTTCGAAGGCCAGAAGACTTTTGCGGGCCTGAATCCCGAAGCTGGAGAAGGGGATGATGATGGTGCATGTAAAGAAGCAGTGAGGAGAATAGCCAAGAGGTTTTCATCCAAAGAGAACATAGACCTACATAGAATCAGGATGTATAGCAGTAAACAGGAGCCGGCGCAACCGATTGATGACTATGTGGTCAAGCTGAGAGAATTGGCAGCTATGTGTGCATTTGGAAGCACGTCGGAAGACAGGATCTGCGACATGCTCATCGTGCACACCAACAATCACAAGGTCCAGGACAAATTAATCCTTGAAAAGGAACTTCAACTAGACAAAGCCATCAGGATTGCGAGGGCAGTGGAGAAAACATGCTGCAAGCGCAAGGAGAGGGCAGATGGTGCCTGAGTATCTTAGGTGCAGGTTGTACACTACAAAGGAAGGCGAGATAGATTGCAACGTGAAGCCAAGGAAGATACCATGGTAAGATGGTAAAACGTGAGCCCCTCAAGTGCCATAGGTGCGCCAGCAACACTCACAAATGCGAATAGTAGAGATTTTCCTGCAAGGAACAGGGAGTACTCCAAATGCAGAAGGTTTGGACATTTTGCCTCGGTTTGGACGTGGAGAGATAAGAAAGCAGTGACGGCAGTGCAGAGTGGTGAGATCAGGGATAAGCTTCCTCCTCTGAAAGGGATGGCCCACAGTCATTATGGTCAACAGTGTCACAGCTCGCACAGAAAAGTCCCACTGCACCATCAAGGTAGATGGATGCGAGACGAGAGTGATTGCAGATTCCGGCTCAGACTTCACCATATTGCCGATAGACACATACAAACCCATGGTTGGCAAAGAGAAAGTGAAAGTTTGCATGACCAAGCACAACCCCACAGTCTTTGGTGGGGCCACAGTGAATTTACTGGGATATATCTGAGCTACTGTGGCGTTCAAAGGAAGAGTTACAAAGACCAAGGTACACTTTGCAGAAAGGGGCCCAGCCGTGTTGGGATGGGATGGCCAAGCCAAGCTGCAAATCAGACTGGATCCCAGTGTGGAGGGACATGTTCTACCGGTAGCCAGAGGTGGAGCGTCGATCACTAAAGAGGAATTTCCAGAACTGTTCTCTGACACACCTCGGAAGATCAGGAACTACGTACACAAAATCAAACTGAAACAAGGTGCTGTGCCAGTAAAGCATAAGGTGAGGCCGGTACCAGCCATGGCTAGAAGTGCACTGCAGGCAAAGCTTGACAAGATGCTGAAAGAAGGGACGATTGAAACAGTACAGTTGTCTGAATGGCTCAGCTCGGTAGTCCTCATAAAGCATCGACCTTCATAGCCTAAATCTTGAAGTGGTATCGGACAGCTACCCTTTGCCAAGCATAAATGAACTAATTCTATTAATGAAAGATTCCAAAGTGTTTTCAAATCTCGATATGAGAGACGCCTATCATCAGATCAGTCTCTATCACGAGTCAAGACCCCTTATAGCTTTCATAACTCCATTTGGTACATACCAGTTTACAGGAATGCTGCGCGGCCTGTCCTCGGCCGCGTCGGCTTTCCAGCGCACGATCGACTCCTTGCTGGAAAACATAGTGAACGTATCCTATTTTCAGGATGACATTCTGATATATGCAGAGGATCAGGAGTGTAAAGAACTCGTGGTGGCAACAGTAAAGACAGATACAAGTGATCATGATTCAAAGGTGTTTATTTAAACAATAGGCACGTTGGAAAAATGCCTAATGTAACCCAAATCTAAGATGGGAGCAAGCTTCGACCATCAAATAATAATAAGGAAGTCCTAGTGGCATTGTGTCAAATAAAAAGGGCCTATACTAAAAAAAAAATAAACAATTGCTAATCCTTACGCTAAATACAAAAAGAGTGTGGCATAATGTTCTTTAAGAAGGAAAGAAGTGTTCACAAAATTTTAAGTCAGGATGCGACACGTTTTCAGCATGAGACAAGGACGGACTTTGGAGCACAGCACACGCTTGAGCTTTCCCAGCACGAGCTAACAGTTCAGCTTGATCATTGCATGTTGTCAGTATCATGGTCTTCTTTGAGTTCAATAAAAACCAAAATCAGACTCCCGTTGCTAGAAATCAATAATAGACTGAACAGATTGCGAGTGACCCAAACGCAAGTGAGAAATCTCTCTGTCACATTCGAAAAAAACAGCCGACAAGGGACTGAGAAATTGAATTATGACTGGCTTTTGCATCCTTTTCAACAATCTAATAAGTCTGATGGAAAAGTCAGAAAGCAACATCTTCACTGCTATAATCCCCAAATTATGCAGAAAAAAACAGAACTATGCAAGAAATTAAGAGCATTATTAAAAGACATGGATGAAGATAAACACAAACTCACGAAACTGGAAAAACAGCGCTATACAAACTGGATGAAAACTTCCAGACTCCTGTTAAAGCAAGGTGATGCAGAAAACATGCTAGAAGCTCTAAAGAACTGAAATTACAGAGGCTTATGGGACCTTCTTAATCAGCAAACAACCCGAAAGGATCAATTGATCCCAGACGTACCAGAAGTACTATGGACCAAATACTTTACAGAGTTATATAAATAAAGAACTAAAGCGAGTGATGACTCACGATTTAACCAAACAACGAAATGGGCAATGGAATGGGAACATTTTCATCCAGTTTGTATAGCGCTGTTTTTCCAGTTTCGTGAGTTTGTGTTTATCTTCATCCATGTCTTTTAATAAAGCTCTTAATTTCTTGCATAGTTCTGTTTTTTTCTGCATAATTTGGGGATTATAGCAGTGAAGATGTTGCTTTCTGACTTTTCCATCAGACTTATTAGATTGTTGAAAAGGATGCAAAAGCCAGTCATAATTCAATTTCTCAGTCCCTTGTCGGCTGTTTTTTTCGAATGTGACAGAGAGATTTCTCACTTGCGTTTGGGTCACTCGCAATCTGTTCAGTCTATTATTGATTTCTAGCAACGGGAGTCTGATTTTGGTTTTTATTGAACTCAAAGAAGACCATGATACTGACAACATGCGATGATCAAGCTGAACTGTTAGCTCGTGCTATCTTGACCTTAATTAGGAACTTGAATACCTCGTGCGCCCTGGCCCGAATGGGCTTTCCAACGCCATCATTACACAGAAGCCTAATCTTTGGGCAGATGTGTGCGCCCAAATATTTACTTTAATAGCAGAAACAAATAAGATACCAAAGACGTGGCAACTAGCAATCCTCATACCCATCTACAAGGAAGGCGATAGGAAAGATCCAGGCAAAAATCGGCCAATCGCATCACTGGATCCGCTAGGACATTTCTTTGCATCATTTCTGCTTAATAAACTATCTACCTGGGCAATGAACACGAACAGACAACCTGTAAAATAAATATGATTCGTCCAAAAGGTTGGCCCAAACATCAACTAAATTCTGTTGAATTTGATAAAACAAGAAACAATAAGAATGAAAACTCAAATATTTGCGGCATCTATTGACCTGCAGTTAGCATTTGACATGTTTAATAGGCAGGCACTGCACTGTGGGACAAATTGCATTGCTGGCGTTGACCTCAGGATATTGCGGAACCTATAAAACAACTTTACAGTAACACCAGTGTACAAATCATAATGACAATGGAGGGAGTAGTAACAGCCCCTATTAAAATCTGGAATGGTCTGAAACAGGGATGCCCATTAGCGGCTGCCCTCTTTAATTTATTCACATCAGTCTTCGAGGAATGCACAAAGGTTTCTACTACTAATCCACCGAAACTTAATGCTGTCAAGCTACCTTGCATGATGTATGCTGATGATATAATCTTACTCAATAAAACTCTGAGAGGGCTTCAGATAAGACTTAACCAGCTGGAAACGTATATGAAATGTAATGAGCTGAAGATCAATACACAAAAAACGAAAATTATGTCTTTAACCCAGATGTCGTCTAAGAAATCCAAAATACCAGCACTCTTCCTCCAAGAAAAAAACTAATACAAGTATCTACAACAAAATACCTTGGTATTTGGATTAACCAGTCAAGAACAGAAAAGAAATAGGCGGGCCACCTTAAATCAAAGGCGCATTCTCTAGCCAGACAAGGGCCCTCATTCCGAGGTTGGTGCTAGTCATGGCACTATTAGCGCCATGACTAGCACCAATACCGGTACCGTCACCGACCTAGTGGTATGGGGACTTACCGGTCCATTCTGCCCTTTGTGGGACCGGTAAGTCCCCATTTGAAATGCCATTCCCCATTCCCATTTGAGCCCCCATAGGGCTTTGCGGGTCCCGTACTTGATGCCTGGTAAAACCAGGCGTTAACGGAGGGACCCGCAAAGGGACCTTGTAGTAGGGCGCAAAGGGATTACCGGCACCAGTGTCATTACCGGTGCCCGGTATCCCTTTGTGCCCAGCTTGTAATGAGGGCCAAGGAGGAGGTATACATCATAAATTCAGAACGTTTTCAATGAAACCTGCAATATCTTTCTACAGGCAGAAAGTGGTGGCAATATTGACGTATGGAAGTGAGACAATGACTAAACTCGACCCTTTAATATGGCAACAGCTAGAAGCAATTTTCTGGAGAAAGGTCTTGTCACTTCCTCCGTCTTATCCTATGCCACGTATCCGGTATGAAAGTGCTACGCAATCTCTGCAGTCTATACTGTACTGGAAACAACTTGATCTATATAGGAAAATACTGAGCAATGAGCGTATACCGGCAATCGACATCTTGCGCCACAAACAGAACTCTAGCAACGATATAGCTCTGAATGAATGGAAAAGTGCCACAGCTCAAAAGCTTTGAGAGGCAGCAATACCAATGGAAATGCTGATACAGCACCCACAATATGCAAAAAAGCAGATCATGCAAAATGACTGGATAACTACATTACATCTTAAAGCACAGTACCAAATTGACCCAAACTGTAAATGCAAGATAAGAGCGTTAACCCATCCCCCAAAGTATCTTGTACTCTTTCCAGACCAACAGATTCGAGATACCTTTTTGAGGCTGCGTTTTAATTTGTTACCAATACGAGAACTATTAACGAAAACAATAAGCCTAGGGTTCAGTCAGTTCTGTAAACAAATCGAAAATGCAGAGTACATTTTTCACACTATAATGGAATGTACTGTGCTGAACTTCTTTGTTTGTTTGTTTGTTTCAGAGAGATGTTTCCTTTTTTTTAACTTTTGTTTATTGGCAGAAAGTTAAGACACGCATAGCACAGTTTTTTTACAGAGATAAACAGACATCACCATAGCACAGTTGGGCATTATAACATACATTTTAAGATAGGTTTCGAATGGGGGGGGACATTGACAACCCCAAGGTAGGCAAGGTGTCCAGGGTTTAAGGAACGCTGGGCACAGATCCTGCTGAGCAATAACAACAAACTGCTATTTACAATTATCCAATTTTGGAATAACATAATAGAAAAGTCTAACGCCAAAATAGCTGGTTTAAAAGACGGACAAGAATGAAAATGAAAAACAGATGAAATCCATTTTGTTAATACTGTGTTGTATATAAATGAAAAGTTTAGAAATAAACTATAACATTTTAAAATAAAAAAATAAAAAACTGTTCAGCTTTCAGCAATCGGGGCACCCAGTGGTTAAGTCTCTTTTCTGTTAAAAAGTCTCTTGCCACTGGCACTTGATGGTTTCAAACAAACAAACAAAAAAGTTAATTTCCACAATGAGCTTTGGGGTGAGGACAGTGCAGTACATGGGATAAGAAAATAAATAAACAATAAGTAAAAGTACGGCCAGCAGGTGGCATGTGAAAGGGTAAGTGCAGACGTCAGGTGTCCAGTGCTGGTAGTGGGACTGTAGGGATAGAGAAAACAGTCCCTAAGTGCGGGGATTGCCAGGAAGGCAGTGCAGGAGTGTGACTGGAGGGGGATGGGACCTGGGCCTGAGATCAGAGGGTGGCCAGGTAACCAGTGCAGTTTCAGTGTCAGCCAGGAAGTCAGCAAGGGAGAGGAGGAGAAAAAGCAGACACAAAGAGAAAGGCCTTGAGGTGCCTCCGGAACCGAAGATGATTCTCCTCAAGTTTCAGGGAGGCAGGGGGGTTGTTCCAGAGGGAGGCCCCTGCTGAAGAAAGAGATCTACAACCAACTCGTTGCTTGGAGAAGCGACTGACCCTGAGGGAGTTTGAGGCAGATGAGCGAAGAGCTCGAGAAGGAAGGTATTTAGGAAGAGAGAGTTGAAGGTATCGAGGCCCCAGACCCCATAAGGCCTTGTGGACAATGCAGAGGCTTTTGAACTTAATCCGTGCAGCCACTGGGAGCCAGTGCAGAGATTTCAGTCCTGGAGAGATACGATCCCTGGGCCTGAGGCCAAGGACAAGTCTTGCAGTCCTGTTCTGGATAAGTTGCAGAGGGTGGAGAGTAGAAGCAGGCAGATTTAGAAAGAGGCTGTTGCAATAGTCCAGCCTGGAGAGAACCAGAGCTCTGGAGACAGTGGGCTTCTGGGGGAAGGAGAGGAAAGGAAGAATACCTCTGAGGAGGTGTAGCTGGTGGTGTGACTTCTTAGAGATGTCAGAGATGTGAGGAGAGAAGGAGAGTGTAGAGTCGAAGATGACCCCGAGGTTTTTCCGCTTGCAGGTGGGAACATGGTGGCAACAGTAGAGACAAACACAAGTGATCACAGTTCAAGAGTGCTTATTAAACTGTGAATGCAGGGTGGAAAAATGGCTAAACTAAACCTAAATCTAAGATGGGAGCAAGCGTCGACTATCAAATGAAAATAAGGCAGTCCTGGTTGCGTCGTGTCAAAATAAAAGGCCTATACTAACAAAACCTATTGCTAATTCCTTACGCTAAATACAAAAGAGTGTGGAATAGGGTTTTCAATAAAGAAAGAAGTGTTCACAAATAATAAGTCAGGATGTGATTGCCAGGGGTCCCCCTTCCCTACGTTTTCAGCATGGGACAAGGTGGATTTCCTGAGCACAGCACACACTCAAGCTTCCCCAGCACGAGCCGACAGTTCCACTCCAGCTATCAGGTTCTCTGATGGTTTAAAGTCTCTTTCCAATAAAAGGTATATTGCCTTTGTGAGCCTGATAGTTCCAACAAACAAACACAAATGTTCTCTTTCAGGCATGGCTATGGGTGATGGCTTCAACCCTGGGTCCCCCTCTTTCGGGCGCAGACCCCTCACAGCCACTTCCAACAAATCAAACAAACAGTTTCTTTCTCAATGAATTTCGGGTGAGGACCTTTCACCCCTGGATCTCCCTCGGCTGGGCTCGGACCACAAATGACAAGCGGGATAGTTCACCTCTCCTTGCCTTACAAAGTCTATCGGTTTCATGAGTCTTAACGTCCGTTTCAACAACTCTCCAGGGTTCACCTCTGCTTGTCGACCTCCCACTTCCGGGTTCACTCCGGCCAACCGTAACCAATTTGTATACTTTTCATACCATGCAGGATTCACTCCCCTTAGCTTTCACAGTACTCTGTCGGTCAAAGTCTTTAAAAGGTACAGAGGATTTTATGAGACCCCTTTATGACCACTTTGACCCCTTCTGTTTGCCTTTCTCCGAAGGCTTTCTGGTACCTGTAGTTCCAGAATAGGGTAATCGCCACGAGCACACACCCACATGGTACCTGCCTCTGCTCTGCTAGTTTTCCCCTGTTCTCTTAACAGTTCTTTGTATTCAAAGTTCAGTTATCTTCATGCTACTTTGGTTCAGCACAATTCTGTTTCTTTATCGGTGCTCCCCCTCGACGTACTGATTGTGATGGGTCGCATTGCAGTATTTTTAACCCGTTCCCCCATTTCTAAGGGGGTTTCTCCTGTATTTAATTTTATGGATCTTTTTTCTGCTGATAAAAATTGCAGGTTTGCCCCACTCTTTTCAACAGCCTTCTTTGATGTATAGAAAGGTATCCCCTTGAGCCAGATTCAGTAGTTGATGAGGTTTGTAATTCACCTTTCAGCAGGGGCCCCAAATAACATGTTTTAAGGTTCTCTTCCTATCCCAGTTGCACCGCTAGACGTTCAAAGTTTAGAAAAAGATTTCCTAAGTCTTCGCCATCCAGATACGGTTGAAGCAACCCTTTGGTATTAGGGGACATGCTTATAACTCAATAAGTTTAGTGACATTTTCTTGGAGCCTAACCTCTGCTTGTATTTGATGGGCCCAGAGGTGTAGACAGGGTAGGGCCGGAGCAGGTAAGGGCCACCCAAAATCTAGAAATGCCCACTCAGCAGCACTGTGTGGGCATTTGCAGCGTTAATGCGACTGTGGTAGGCTCACCTCACTTGCAAGACGAACCTGGCTATGCCTCTGGATCGGCAGGCTAACTGGGCAATGACGTTGGCTAGATCCACTATTTCTTCTGGGGTTGTAAGGGTCCCTTCTGTGGATGGTTTGGAATCCAAAAGAAAGCAAGTCTCAATCCCTTCGGATAGAGTTTCGAAATCTTTGGACTCGTCTGAGTCTGAATCTGCCGAAGGAACTGACTTCGATAAGTTAATCTCCAACCCTGATGGCCTTGCGACTGATGGTGATGATGTACCAAAAAATAAGGTTCACAGGGAGGCGGGCTTAGGGTGCTTGGTCTGACAAAATAAAAAAACAGGTTGTACATTCAATACTATTCGATCCCACTGCTGTATGCTGTAGTGTGAAAGACGAAAGGTGTTGAGTAATACTTGGGTCTTAAAAAAAAGATCTTGTTGACCAGTCGGGATATGAAATTGTGAGAAAAACACCTATTTGAGTGTGGATACACGGTCAGAATCAAGGAGTTCAACAATCCTGTTTCCCTATCGGTGGTAACACGATTATTAGCATGGTTTTAAATTTTAATCAGTTGAATCACATCCCACGCTTGACACCAGTAAAGACAATACAAGTGATCACGATTCAAGAGTGTTTAAACAATATGCAGGTTGGAAAAACGCAGAATGTAACCTAAATCTAAGATGGGAAAAGCTTTGACAATCAAATAAAAAGAAGGCAGTCCTATTGGCGTTGTGTCAACTAAAAAGGGCCTGTACTGAAAAAACTATTGCCAATCCTTATGCAAAATACAAAAAGAGTGTGCGATAATGTTCTTTAAGAAAGAAAGAAGTGTTCCCAAAATGATAAGTCAGGATGCGATACTTGAGGTCTCCCTTCCCCATGTTTTCAGCACGGGACAAGGTGGGGCTTTGGAGAGCTGGTTTCAAACAAACAAACAAAAAAGTTAATTTCCAAAATTAGTTTTGGGGTGATGAATTTCCATCCCTGGATCTCCCTCCTTCGGGCTCGGACCCCTTTTAGACGTCAGCCTCTCTCCTTCGGGTTCACTAAGGCTTTTCTTTCTTTCCCAAGTCTTAATGTCTTTCTTTTTTTTTTTTTAAATTGGTTTTATTGGTTTTCAACAAGGATATTGCAGTTTTCATTACAAAGATTGTGAAATAACTTATGTGCAATACAATGACTCATAATAACTCGTAACCCCAACTTAGCCCCTACCACCTCCCGCACCCTGCAACCCTTGAGGTGACAGATGGTCTCACTGATTTCCGTAGTTCGACGGCGGAGTTAGTAGGCACATTCTTAATTTGAAGCAGTGGTACTTACATATAACATATTGGGGTTAACATTGAATCACTAGACAGAACAAAGAACTGGTGACTTGGCTACGTTGTGTTGCACACTCAGGTAATGTACTTGGCTCTGAATTCGGACCACTCATTGTCAATGGAGGTGCGATCGCCATGAATGGCTGCTGTTAGCTTGTCCATATTGTAAATATTACAGGAGATATTGATCCACTCAGCTTTGGTTGGTAGACTTACTCTTTTCCACACAGTCGTGAGGCAGGCCCTTGCAGCAAGCAGGAGCCCATGTGTCATTTTAGGTACCTTAAGTGTTTGTTCATCCATCTCGACCAAGCTAAATAGGATCATGAGTGGTTGCTTCTCCCTCTCCTCCCCTTTGAGCTCTTTGATCCAGCTGAGGACTTCGTCCCAGTAAACTTGGACCGCCTTGCAACCCCACCACATGTGCCAGTAATCTGCTTTCTGGCCACAGCCCGCCAACAAGAAGGACTTACATCCTGATACATATTAGCCAGTCTAAGCAGGTCGTACTGCCATCTGTAGAGTAGCTTAATTCCATGCAATTTGTACTGGCATGAGATAGAGGTTTTTGAGGTCCTTCTACATATCTTGAGCCATGTTTTTGGGGAGAGATGTCTGCCAAGGTCCTTTTCCCATTTCTGTTTTAAAGTAGCTGAGGGGGTTATATTGATTCCTACTAACGCTGTGTACATTGCACGTATGAGGCCCTTGGAGCCCAGGTACGTGTCTGGAATGCTTTCGAATGGGGTGAGGTCTCTCTGTAGGGCCTCCTTCCAGACTTCATGGGTCATGACGCCTTTCAGTCTCAAATATAGGAAAACTGAGAGTGGGCCTATGCCAAAGGCTTCTTCCAGGTCCTGGATGGAGATGAATGCGTTATTTTGAAGTAGTTGCCCTGCCCTTTCAAGCCCCGGCTGGTACCATGATTCAAAACTGCCTGGATCAGGGATATCATCTCGAATGCCAGGTGCCCATAAGTGTGCTAATGGGGAGGGCCATGTCGTGACTCCTTTCATACCCTTGTTTGGTTTCCATATGGCCCATAAGGTCCAGAGGATGGGATGGTTTTTAATGCTATTTCGTAACTGGGGTCCGGGTACCCATAACCATTCTCCCACGATAAATGGACGCAGATGATAGTTGTCTAGAGCTATCCATTGGAGGTCTTTTTGCTGTCTGACATGCGGGATTAGCACTCGCAATTGAGCTGCCCTGTAGTAGAGCTCTATGTTTGGGAGGCCTACCCCCCCATCGTCTTTCCGAAAGTGAAGAAAAGCAGCGGGGCACCCTTGGTTCTTTGTTTTGCCATAGAAAGGTGTGTAGAACTTTTTTTAGTGGTTAGTGGTTACAAAGAATTCTTTGGGTAGTTGGATGGGGAGCATCTGGAATAAGTAGAGCAGTTTCAGCAGGATTACCATTTTGATGGTGTTCAAACGGCCCATCCACGAGATAGTAAGCTTTGTCCACCGGACAATATCTTTTTGGAGCGTGTGTAATATCGGGGGGAAGTTGGCTTCAAATAGGTCACCTAGGTTTCGAGTCACATTGATACCCAGGTACCGCATGGTGAGACTGACCTTCATACCTAGAGGTGCAAATCTTTCAACCTCTGAGTCCCTACTCTTGTCAATTGGAAGGAGGACCAATTTTGCTGTATTAATTTTCAAGCCTACCAGTTGACAGTATTCCTCAATTATCTCCATAGCCGCCGTTATCGAACTTAGGGGGTTGGTTGTGTGAAGGAGAATATCATCCACATATAGGCCTAGTTTGTATTCTCGGTCTCCAACTGTAATTCCCTCCACCCTTTTGTCAAGCCTCAACTTCTGTGCCAGTGGTTCAAGGGGACAGCACAAATAATATGGTGGATAGTGGGCAGCCCTGTCTGGTTCCTCTTTCCAGTGGAAACCATCTTGAGTAGCCACCGTTCACCGCCACAGAGGTCATGGGAGATGAGTATATTGCCTTGATGGCATGACAGAGTTTGGGGCCAAGACCTATCCAGACTAAGACCCTTTCCAGGAACTCCCAGTCCACTCTGTTGAAGGCCTTTTCGGCGTCAAGCGACAGGAGGGTTGGGTCGTCACTCTATGTTGAGGAGTGATATGGGACGATACGATGCACAATGTTTTGGGTCTCTACCTTCTTTCGGAATGACCGTTAGGAGGGCCTGGGCAAAGGACGGAGGTGCCCGTCCCGTTTCAAAGATATTGTTGAATAGGGTAACTAGGAAGGTGGTGAGGAACGCAGTGAACGTTTTATAGAAGCCGGGTGTAAAGCCATCATCCCCTGGTGCCTTCCCTAAAGGCGCTTGATGGCCTCGAAAACCTCGTCCCCGGTGACCGGTGCTTCGAGGGCCTCAGCCTCGAGACGCGTGAGTGTAGGGAGATCTGTCTCTTTGTGGTAAGCGTCTACACTCCCCATTGGGGGAGGAGGGTCGCTGGAATATAAGTCTTCATAAAAGAAGGCAAACGCCTCTTGTATGCCTTCTGGGGTAGATTCCACTGTGTCTATGAGGGTACCATTCGTCCTCTCTATCGTGTCCACCCATCTTTCGGCCCTTTGTGCACGAAGCCTTGCCACAAGGAGGGCATCAGCTTTATCTCCCTTCTTGTAGTATTTTTGTTTTAGGTATTGTAAGGTCTGAGCTACCTTACCCGTTTCCAGGGCTTTTAGCTCCTCCCTTAGATCTTTGGCTTCGGCAAGGTGTCTATATCTGCTTTGTGGGGATGTCTGTGCTAGGTCCTGTGCTGTCTCTAGTTTTTTTCTGATGTTAGTCTCCAGTAAGGTGCGTTCTCTCTTCTTACTCGCTCCCTCTCTGATTAGGATCCCGCGCCAAGTGGCCTTTGCCGCTTCCCATACATTTACTTCCGTGACTTCATCTGTGTCATTGGTTATGAAGAATTGTTTAATTTTATTTTCTAGTTCCTCCCTAAAAACCACATCCGACAACAGAGTTTCGTTGCACCTCCACTTTGTGTTGCAATGGGCCAGGCCATCCCAGTCCATGTCATGATCAGACCATGCAATGGGGTGTATGTTTGCGGTCTGCAGTATTCTCATTAGGTCCTCAGAAAGGAACACATAGTCTATTCTTGTGAGCATATCGTGGGGGGGTGGACAGAAAGGTAAATTCCTTGTCAGATGGATGTAGATGATGCCAGCTGTCCAAGAGGCCGTACAAGGCAAGGGTCATTTTAATTTCTGCATGTTCTTTTGTCTGGGGGGTTGGCAGACGTCATGTGTGGTTTGCCTATCCATGGTGCCACTCATCCATGTATTGAAGTCCCCCCCTAGAATAGTGTGACCTTGTGACTTGTTGAAAAGCCATTCGGTTGTTTTAAGAAGGAATCTCTTTTGACCTTGATTGGGAGCATAAATTATGGCAAGGGTTATCACTGTGTCCCGGATGGATCCCACTATTACCATGGCTCTGCCCTCTGTGTCGGACCAGGAATTTAGGATCTTCATGCGGAGGCTCTTTCGGATCAGGATTCCCACCCCGGCTTTTTTGGTGACACCCAAACTCCAGTAAGCGTGCCCCACCAGACTACTGGGGAACCCTCTCTCGCTGCCCCTCTGGTATTTTGTCTCTTGTAGGAACATAATATCAATGTTGGACCTCTTAAATTCTCTAGCTACTTGTGTTTTGTGGGGGAATTTAGGCCTTTCATATTGAGTGTGCATACACGTAGCATGTGGTGTCTAGGTGCAGTCGCCATTGTTATTTATATGTGTGGAATAGCCCACTAAGTGCGTCTGCCTCAATGTCTGTGTTCTAGGTACCTGCCACATGTCTTACTCCTTGCTAATGAGCCGGGTTTTGCTTGGCCCTGCGCGGGCCAATGAGCATTCTTGGTGCTCTGCCGTTAAAGGTTTGAAGTTTGCCTTTCCCTCCCTCTCTCCCTCTTCCTCATCAGTTTCCTCAGACCCTTTGAGTTGCACTGCCCCAGCCTCCCCTCCCCCCCCGATCCGTCCGATTTGGCCAGGTTATATTCACCCAGTCGCCCTCGGACCACCAGCAGGAACCGCACCTTGAACGGTCCCGATCATATATACATATCGTCTTAACCATGAGCTCCTAACTCCCCCCCTACATTATATAAACATATTAACAAACTGAACCGTGTTTCAACCATAGAATCTCAGTCATGTGAGTCCGATGTCAGAATTCCAATAAGACATTGTATGGGCAGTTTTTGTTTTATGTTGCCTCTCAATACCACCTCCATCTCTCACTTCACCGGGCCATTCCCAGTCCTCGATCTCCCCCACCCCCTCCAGAGCCCATGGAAATGCATTGGTGCAAATCGTGTGTGTGTGTCCTTACCATTGTCCATTTCCTGCTTACATCACCTGGGTCGAGTAGGGCGATATGAGGCCTATGATCATCTGATGGTACTCGGTGAGTGTCCATCCGACGTTTTCAGTGGCTTTTAGATAGCCAGATGTTCCTTTTTTTCCTGTCAGTACCTCAGTTCACAAAGGCCTGCTGTCATTCTTCAGGGGTAGGCTGCAATTTGAGAATCACCTTTGTTCAGTGTTACCTTACTCCGACATTGCTGTCCAAAGTTTCTTCACGAGAGAAATGATCGGATTAGTGACAGAGTCAATGTTCCATGTCCGGGGAGGTGTTCATCCTCCTGAACTTTCTGGATCCTTGTATTCTCCTTCTTCGAGGGCCTTTAATTTGCCATTCTCCAACCTCATTCTTCTGTGTACTTATGGCTGCTCCGTCTGCCTGAGGGCCCAATAGGTCTGCGATGCAATTGGAGATATCTCTCTCGGAAATTAGTTTTGTCTTTGTTCCGTCCCTTTCGAATGTCAGTGAGAAGGGGTAGCCCCACCGGTATCTTATGCCCTTGTCTTTGAGTAGTTTAGTGATTGGAAGACATTTTCTTCTCAGCGCCAGTGTGAGGGAGGATACATCTTGAAAAATGGCAAAATTTGCTTCCTCCATCGAGATCTGCAGTGTGAGCCTGGCCTTTTCCAGATTTCGAGCCCTGTCTGCATAGTTGTGAAACCGGGCTAGTACTGTTCTCGGGCCACCTGGTTTGCCCCCAGCTCGATGGATCCGGTCAATTTTGGGCTCATCTACCATGTTATCTTTGAAGAGTAGTTTCAGGATATCGTGTAGAGCTTTTTTGAGGTGTGATTCGGATTCCCCCTCGATCTCCGGAATGCCAAATACACGTATGTTGTTGCAACATTCTCTATTTTCTAAGTCGTCGACCTTTAAACGGATTTCTTCTTCCTTGTGTTCAATTTCTGCAATTTCTGTTCAATATCTGCATTTCCAGCATGCTCAATGAGGTTTGATTATGTTTGACCTCCTCAAGTCTTTCCTCCATTTTATCGATTATATTTGTGATTTTGTCAATCTTGTTCCCTATGTCCGCTCTCATTCCCTTCATTTCAGTGAGGAGGTCAGCGATATCTGCCCTGGTTAAAGCTGCCTCTGGTCCGTTGGATGCCATGCTTGTGCAGTCAGGAGTCGGCGGTGTGTTGGGGGCTTGGGAAAACGTATACTTTGCCAACTTCTGCTTAGCGTCCATAAATCTGGGGGGCACTGCCACACCAGTAGATGTAACTCTGGCTGCCGCCAGACGGGTCCAGAGCGAGTTGGGGAGAGGGGTGGACGAAGGTTCGTGTCGCAGTAGAGACCCTTTGGGTATGGCCTATCGACCTATTGATACCTCAACACAATTTATGGGATGTGTCTTGCAAATTTGGAGTTTGCGTACGGGATTCAGCGCCAGGGTGACTCCGAATGGAGAGCGTGGATGATCTTTTCGCCGTTCACTCTGGGATCATATGCGTCCTTCGGTGTGTTATGATAGATGAGGTCGCTGTGGGGAGGATTCGAAATCACAATCAGCTCAATCAATGACACACCTGGTACGTCCGAGGAGGGCACATGCCCCAGGTCCTGGGGCCCAACCCTCGGATCTCCAGTTGTCAAGTACGGTTTCAGAGCATTCCTTGGGGACCGACTTGGTGTGTAACTGGAAGCTGAGGATTCACCAAATGGTCCGGTCGGTCTCCCGTATCTGATATTGAAATGCGAGGGGCTCGGGGAACCACGTTCGTTCCAGCACCCTTTATGGGGTGCCCTGTGACCCTGTTACCCTTCTGTGTGGTCGTCGGAGTGGGTAGGGGAGAGTCAGGTGCGTGCCGTGCCCGAGGCCCTGCGAGCGCGTCCTGTGTTTTATATTCATGGGGCCCGGATCTCATGATTACCAGGGTCTGTGGGTGCCGTGTGCGGGCTATGGTGGTGCTGTGGACCCACTGTCCAACGTCTTTGTCCTCGGGGGGATGGGAGGCTTTGCAGCATTTACTTACTGCATGTGCTGGCCACCCGCTCCGACTGCTTTGGTTGTGTAGTGATGGCACCGGCTCGATGGGCACCTCGGATCACGCGCCCTGGGCTTCCGGAAGGCACGCCGGTCTGGTCTCTGAAGCCGTTCAGTGGGTTGGGGGCGCATCGGCCGTCCGGGCCGACTTCCGATCTTGCTACGTGGGCTGGATGGCCTCTGCCCGCTGCCGTCCTCTGATTTGCGAGCCCTCCTGGTACCGCCGGTTTCCGTTTGCGAGCACCCATGTGAGGACAGCGCATTGGTGTCCTGGGGACCCTCCTTTGCTACTCCAGAATTTCTGGATAGGCTTCGCGGGGGATGGGGGCGGGACAGGCGCCGCATCGGGACACTTTCCTGCGTTAGAGGGTGGCCTCGTTTCCAACACAGGGCCTGTATGAAACTCCGGCGATGCGGCGGGAAGGGTTACTTTCACTTTCTGGTTGCGTGGACGGCCTTTCTGTTCAGTCGGTTGTTTCTGGGCAAATTCTTTGCCGTTTTTCGCCACATTTTCTACTGCCAGTAGGGGACACGTTCATGCAGCTCGTTACCAGTTCCCAGTCATGGGGGGGTCCTAGAAGTGGGGGCTCAGACGTCTTCAGGGACCATTGGGAGACAAGCTCACACAGCACACAACTTCATCCGTGCGCCCCCCGGCGGCCAATCTCCTTAATGTCTTTTTAAACAGTTCCTTAGGGTAGACACCTTTTTATTGGCCTTCCTCCGCTGGGTCCACTCTGGCCACCTTTTGGAAAAACAGTCCACTGTGGACATCCCTCGGTCGGGTTTACTCCTGTCAACACACTGCTCACAGGGACTTCATGCCTCTCCCCTTTCCGTTAACATCCCCCTACCGAGTTGACTCTTGCCAACTTTTACCAAACAATTCACTAGGGACTTTAGACTCCGCCCCTTCTCGTTAGCATCCCTCCGCCGGGTTCACTCTTGCCAACATTTACCAAATAGTTCACTAGGGAGTTAATGCGCTAGTTTCATCACTCTGGATTCTTCTCTTTTTTGCTTCACGTTCATCTGTTGGCCAAAGACTTTTGACTACAGAAGATTTTACAAGTCCCCTGTATGACGACTTTGACCCCTCTTCTCACCTCTCCCAAGGCCTTCTGGTTCTGGTAGTTTCACTAATCGGGTAATCGCCCAGAGTTGAACAACCACCTGGTGTCAGATTCCTATGTTGCTGTTTTTCCTCTTTTTCATCAATAGCTCTTTAAGCCTTTCACAGTCCCATTATCTGTGTGCTACTTTTCATTTAACACAGTTCGGTTTCTTATCGACTCTACTCTCGACTCATCGGCTGTGAGGAACCGTTTGGCTTTCTTTCTCCTGCGAGTCAAGGTTGGTACCACGGAGACCAGCGTCTCTCCCCAGCTTGGTTCTCAGCAGAGGAGGGTCTTGTGTACATAGATATCTGCTGCAACGTGTGCTGGCTATTGTTTGCGGTCTTATGCTTCCTTCTATGGAGGATTCACGGGCCTTGATCGGAAAGGGAAGTTCGATTCTCTCCTTGCCACCCCTTCAGCATGCGCCGTCTTTCTCCTCTTGAACTGCCGTGCTGAGTTAGCTCTCACGTTATGTGGTCTGCCTTGCTCATCCTGTGCTCTCGTGCTCCACCTTTTATCCCTGTGGGGAAGAGAAAGGGCCGTCAGGTGTGTGTGTGATTCTGGTCAATTGTCTGACCATGCCTGACCCTGGTATTGGGACAGGTCAGGTAAACAGTCTGGGTGTTAGTCCGTTTTCGGTCATGTTGGGCGAAAGTGTTCGCGTCAGAAAGGGGGGGCAGTGAGTTGAAATATCCTATGTGGTAGGATGGGGAAAAGGTGTTCAAAGAAGGGGGATGCAGCGTCTTACCCATCTGTGTCCCACTCCCACTCCCCAAGGACCTCCCATCCAGGTCACTCTCCCACACTGGTCCATCCCCAAGAACTGGATCTAAAAGCGATGGCTGTGTCCTTCTGGATGGCAGATCCCTGAGGACTAGTTCGGGAGACACCCTCAGGTTTCTCACAGGAGACGCACGACAAAGCACTTTGCAAAGTGCTAGCCAAACTACAGGAAGCAGGAGCATCGATACTCTCCTCCCCGATGGCTACAAGATCCTCTCCGCACCCAGAGCCACCCGGCCTGGAGGCAGTGTAGCCCTGATCTTTCCTGAGTGGATTCCTGCCACTATCATTCACACACAGACCTACTCCTCTTTCGAATGCCTTGTATGCAGGCTCTCTCTCTTGCCTAGCCACTCTCTTACTGTTGCTACTCTATACCGGCCTGTGGTCAAATCACCTCTTTCCTCTCCGATTGAGCTGACCTCTCCTTCTCCCCCAAGCCCCTACCACTCAACTCCTCTTCCTTGGTGACCTTAACATCCACCTTGATTCTCCCTGTCCCTCGTCATTGCTTTTCCACAACCTCTGTGACTCCCTCTCTCTCTCTATCCTCCCCTCTGGCCCAACACACACTGCAGGTCACACACTTAATGTCTTTATCTCGACTGGCCTCCCCCTCTCTATCCCTCTGACCAGAGGTGTTGCTGGGGGGGGTCTAAAGGGGCTATAGCCCCGGGTCTTTTGGTTGTAGCCTCGGATAGAAGTGCAGGTGCTACAACCAAAATGCTAGCTAGCCCCCAGTCCCGACCGTCCCGACATTAGCTTAGCCCCTGATCTTTTCCAGACCTAGCAACACCCCTGCCTCTGACTACTCCTCTCTCCTGGAGTAACCACTGCCTCCTCTCCACTCATCTCTCACTCTCTTCCACCCCAAGCCAAGCCCAAACCAACACTGCGACCCACCTTCTCGGACATCCGACCTATGAAGCGTGTGTCAGTTGAGGCTTTCGCTGCTACCTTCTCCCCACCTTCTCCTCCTCTGGCTGACTCACACCCTGACACAGCCCTTTCCCTTCTATACACTTCTATTTATGATACTCTTGATGCGCTTGCCCCTGTCATGAGGATCCGCTTGAAGTCCAAATCCAAGTGCAATTCCTAGCTAGACTCTGACCTAGCTACACTTAAACGTAAGTGTAGGGCAGCTGAGAGGAATTGGAGGGCTTCTTGTTCAACCTCTGACAAGCTGTCACAATCCATGCCCCTGACCCCCTCAGGTATAACACCCCCCTGGCAGCAGTGGGGCTAAAGCCCTTCACACTGGCCCCAAGGTCCTTAAAACTCCATCAGAAACATACATGGAGTCAGTCCTGGCTCCTTTGGCGCCACGCTCATTATCAGGAATAAAGCAATACCAGTTCTGGACCTTAATCCAACATGGAGGCCTATTACACAGCTCAGTTCTTTAGAACCAAGCCATTGTTACGCTCACCTGGTATCCACGGGGACACCATCCAGCCCTGGTTGGATGATTTGCACTCTCGAACCCTCTCCTGGTCCCTTGGTAAGGCCTCTCCTCACCTTAATATTGTAAAAGGTGGATTCTCCGTCCTGCTCCTCGTGGCAGGGGCGCGTAGATGTGTGGGGCGAGCAGCGACCAAGTTACTTCACTGGTGCAAGCCCCCCCCTGTGGGAATCCAGGCCTGCTGCGACTCTGTAGGTTTGCTGCTTTACAGTCTTTATATGCAGTTCTTATGTTCCTCTTAGTTTGAATAATAATGTCTTGCTTCTTTCCTTTTAGGTATGGAAAGGTATTTTGGTGTTGTCATGCAGTTTGAAGATGAGCATGGGCCGTTAGGCGAAAGCGCGGTGTGCGCGATGCTATCCGGTGAGTCATGCACGATGCGCGGCGCTGTTTCGCCTTTTATATTGCTAACCTGTGTCTTTTCTCTCCTTGCAGGTTGCAATGTTCCTCGCCGAGCGCCGTAATGTTCCAGCAATGATACTGACCAGGAGATGACTACCCAGGTAAGAATTGTGTGGCTTTCTTCATTCGGGAGGAGACGTGAGTAAACACTTACTAATGCTGTCTTTCTTTCTCCTCTTTCCAGGTTATGGTATTCCAGGATGCATGCGGTGCCAGATGATGGAGTTCGTACCTTCAGGTGAGTGGAACTGAAGTCGGCAATGGATTGAAGACATGATACTGTTCCAGGTAAGTTTTGTAGTGTTCTTTCTCTCTCTGCAGGTCCTTGGTTTCAGGTAAGCTGGCATCAAAGAACTGGACACAGTGAGCATTACGCTGCCCACAGCAGAATAACGCAAAGCATGTTCTGCTGTTTGGGTGTGGTTTAAATAGTCTTAGCTAAAGTAGTCCAGGTAAAATAATCCCAGGCCTGCCACACCCAAAGTAGTCCAGGTAAAGTAGTCCCAGGCCTGCCACACCCAAAAGACTAGACCGCATAGCTCAGTTCCTTGTAACTGCTCTATGTGTGTGCCTCCGTGTTGGCTGAACCCAAGTTAAATAATCCCAAGTAAATAGTCCCATTCTAATGTTGGTCTTCATGACGGTTATGAGCCTGGCGCCAAAGGCGCCAGGACTGACTCCAAGAGAGTAATGGATGAGGTTTCAAGGACTTTGACCTGGCCCTAACTGGAAGGCTGACTTGCCAGTGAGGGCCAGGGGCAAGGGTCATGACAGCAGTCCTCCCCAAGGCCCCTCTCACGGTGGCACTTCTACCTGGTCCTGGTTTGGCTGGGTAATTCTGATGGAACTTTTTAATTAAGCGAGGTGCATGTATGTATTCACTAGGTTCCCATGATATGTCTTGAGGGCCGTATCCCTTCCAATCAACTAAGTAGGATAGTTTGGATCTGGTGTATTTTGAGTCTAGGATATCCTTTACTTCAAACTCTGGATCTCTGTCAACTAATACTGGTTTTGGTGGTGTTGTAACCCGAGTACCGGGTTGTACTGGTTTCAGGAGTGATACGTGAAACAGAGGATGAATCTGCATAGTGGGGGGTAGGGCTAATTTAACTGCCACTGGATTTATTATGGATTCGGTAGAATAAGGTCCCAGATATCGGGGACGAAAGGTCTAAGTCCCTTTTATGGGCACATATTTTGATGCTAACCAGACCTTGTCTCCAATTTGATATTCGGGGGCTTTACTATGATGTTGGTCAGCGAGTTTCTTTTGTCTGTTCTTGGCTTGGAGTAAATATTATGCTGCTTCTTTGAAGGCCTGGGAAATAGTTGTATGTAGGGTTTTAACACTGGCATTTCCAAAGGGGTTGGGAGATCCAATTCTGAAGTATGTGGATGTCTACCATATATAGTGATGATGCAGAAAGGGGTTTGTCCAGTGCTGGTGTGTAATTAATTATTATAGGCATATTCAGCTATCCATAACAAGTCCTTCCAATTTCTTTCCACTTGATGTAACATGCAACGTAAGTATTGCTCGAGGGTTTGGTTTGTTCTTTCTGTTTGGCCATCTGTTTGAGGATGATGATTTGTGTATAGTCGAATGTGAATTTGGGCCATTGAACAGTATTTCCTCCAGAAGTTGGATACGAACTGACTAACTCGATCTGAGATCAAGACCAATGGAAAGCCATGTAGCCATACGATTTCCTCCAGGAATACTTTTGCTAAATTGGATGCATTTGAAAGACCCTTAAAAGGAATAAAGTGTGCCATTTTAGAGAACAAGTCTACAACTACTAAAATGGTGTTGAATCCTTGACTGGGAGGTAGATCTGTAATGAAATCAAGGGGCAGTGTGTGCCATGGTGCAGGAGGAATTTCCAATGGTTGGAGAAGACCAGCTGGTTTCTGCTTTTGGGACTTGTTTTGTGCACACAAACCGCAAGAATGGATAAATTGTATGATGTCTTTATGCCATGTGAGCCACCGATAGTTTTGTTTTACTTTAGTGAGAGTTTTGGCAATTCCAGGAGGACCTTCAATCAGGGAGTCGTGATAACCCGAACTAACCTGCTCTTGTAAATCTGTAGTTGGCAAGTATAGACGTTTCCTATGGTGTAACGTTCTCCTTGAGTACACCACTCTTGTGAGAAAGTGGGATCCATTGAGAGTTGGATCTTGTTTTGGGGTTCACCCTGTGTCAATGTTGTCATAAGAGTTTGTCTTCTGGAATGACGCCTACTGGATCTGGAGTTATGTATACCTTTTCATCAACACCCATGCGGGACAAGGCGTCAGCCTTTCCGTTTCGGACTCCTGGCCGGTAGGTGATCACATAGTCATATTCAGCAAAGAAAAGAGCCACCGCAGTTGACGGATGATTGAGCCTTTGCTGTTTTTAGGTATTTGTCATGGGTACTAGACGGAACTGGTCACTCTGGCACCATTGGCGTGGTATACATTCCATCAGTGTATACCCTACCATGATGGTGGCGTGGACTTTGAGGGCCGGTTCAGCTCTTCAGTTGCCGAGACGGACCTTGACTCCTCCCCGTTTACATGAAACAGTATTTCCGGACTCTCAACAGGCACGGCAGTGCGTTGCTATGATTTTCACCGGCCACGCTTCGTGAGCTTCTCAACTGTGATAAGTAAAGATTATTCATCCTTTCCTTTCTGCTTTCCCCCTTTGTCAGCAGCAGTTCCTCCTCCTACGAACCGAAACCTCAGAATCGATCGGTTCTTAATCAGCGTAAAGCCCACACATCTCTTTCATTACCGTAAGTCCGGGACCTCCCCTCTCGATTCCCATTCGATTGTCAGGCTGACACACTTACACTCCCGCTTGTGCTCATATCCACAGGAACGCACTCTCCGCCAACCCAGGACTACAATTCCCAGCTATTCTTGCAGTACAGTGCAAGCAGATACAAACGGAGCTTACCTTCAGCAACGTTTGTCCATCAGTAGGTGCAGTTTCTACGCCGTTCCATCCTGTTAAGCAGTCTATCTCTCTCCTAATAGTATTTCGATACCTTAACCAAGATGGCCCACTTCATTCCTATGGCATCCATCCCATCAGCAGCAAACATGGCTCGGATCTTTATGGAACAGATATTTTCATTGCATGGTCTTCCCGATACCATCATATCGGATCACGGATCTCAATATACATCTAAATATTGGAAACAACTATGTAATTCCCTAGGAATAGATCGGTATTCCGGGTATCATCCACAAACTAACGGACCGACCAAATGTTTGAACCAAACCCTTGAAGGATATCTCAGGTGTTACATCTCATCTGCTCAAGATAACTGGAAATAACTTTTACCATTGGTAGAATTTGCATATAACAATGCAGCCCATTCAGCACTCCATACTAGCCCATTCTTTTGCACATATGGATTTCATCCTTCTGTATTCCCCTCTCGGACACAACATTCGTCTCAGCATCCGGCTATCAACCACTTGGTGGATGCCATTCAAAAGGGTCATCGTGCAGCCAGTTTAGCATTGAAAGAAGCCCAGGATAGAAACAAGATGCAGGCAGACAAATATCGTACTCCCACCACAGCTCTCTGGGTCAGAGATCTCGTTTGGTCAGCCAGCAAATACCTTCCTAGAAGACTTGTTCCTTCCAAGTTGTCCCCTAAATATTATGTGCCCTTTCCTATCATGGCAAAGTGTAACGCTCACCTGGGATCCATGGGGACGTCACTCAGCCTGTTCTGACCTCTTACGACCTTGAACCCTTCCCTGGAGTCTACTCGACTGGGGACTGGGCCTGAAACACAGGATTGGTAGAGTTTAACTCCCTATTGTCTCTGTGTGCGTGAACCCCTTCTTCCCCGGGGTCCAACCCTTCCCTTTGATTCACAGCTCACCTTGTTTTCTTGGAAAGTGTGCTCTCCGTCCTGCTTTCAGCGCAGGGGCGCGTTGATTGATGCGGGCTCGTTGCTGCCTAGTTACTTCACTGGCAAGAGTCCGACGGGTAAGTATAATGAGTCTTTTGAACAGTTCTCTAACTTCGTTCCTTTCCTTCCTTAGATGATGGCTGGCGTCAGGGGATGGCGACGTGCTGCTGAGATGAGTAGCGCTGACGGTGAGTGAGAGCGTGTTGTGCGATGCGACCCTTTCGTATTTGTATTGAACTGAGTTCTTTTTCTGTGTCTTTTAGGTGGGGCGACATTTTCAGCGTGGATGCCGGTTATGAAGAAGAAATGCGGTGAGTAAGCGCAGTATGCAGCGCCTCTAGATGTTTCCACGCTAACCTGGAGTGTCTTTTCCCTCTTGCAGATGGATGAGAAGTTCCGGAGACATTGTTCCAGAGCGACTGGGATTCAGGTAAGCGTTTGAAGCTCGTACAGTCTTTAAAAATAAGCAAAGATTTGCTGAATGCTTACTAATGCCTTTTTTCTGTTCTTTTCCCTTTTCCTTAGGAAGCGGCGTGCCGGGATGGGAATGACACCGCCGAAGATGCCCGCAGAACAGAAGAAGCGATGAATGATGGGCAGAAGCGCCGCAAGGTAAGGCTGTTCCTAACGGTGTTCTTGTTCTTGCAGGAGCTGAGTTCAGAAGAAAGATGCAGGCCTACTGGAGACTGATCCGAACATGGTGAGTGTCACACTGCAGGTGCAGAAAACACAAAGCATGTTTCTCAGCCTGGGCGTGGCATAAATAGTCTCTGGGTATCCCAGGTGTCTCTGGGCTGAACCACACCCAAAAGACTAGACTGCACATGCAGTTCTGGGAACCGAAATATGTGGGGGCATCCATCTTGTCCCCATCAATGCACTACAAGTCCAATCCCCAATGTTATCCTATGGGAATGAGTGAGTCTGGTGCCACAAGCGCCAAGTCTGACTCCAAGTGGGTCTTTGGAGCGATGGAGGGGCCCGTGAGGGCCATGTAGGTGATTGTGGCCTGGCTCCAGCCTGACATATTGAAGGGCTGGGGACATGAGGGGCAGGAATCATGACACAAAGAGAGGGTCGGCAGCGTTCCAACTGCCAACTACCTTACTCTTGGAGACGCATACACCCAACCTTTCATGTCTCACAATTGAAACCCGACATCCGGAGTCACTTTCATCAATCCTCTACAGGAACGCCTCCTCCGGTCCTGACGGATACTGGGCCCGAGTATGAGGTGTCGGGCATCTGTGATTCCAGATATAGACGAGGTGTCCTCCAATATCTCGTAGACTGGAAGGGGTACTCCCCGGCAGATCGGTCTTGGGAACCAGCCTCTGCAGTACACGCCCCCCGATTGGTATGTCTGTTCAACAGATTCCACCCAAGTAAGCCGGGGTTTGCCGCCCTTCAGAGGGGGCATACTGTCATGGGTACTAGACGGAACTGGTCACTCTGGCATCGCTCGCTGGCATGGTATACATTCCATCAGTGTATACCCTACAAAGATGGCGGCATGGACTTTGAGGGACGGTTCAGCTCTTCAGTTGCTGAGGCGGACCTCGACTCCTCCCCGTTTACAGGAAACAGTATTTCCGGACTCTCAACAGGTAGGGCAGTGCATTGCTACGATTTTCACCGGCCACGCTTCGTGAGTTTCTCAACTGTGATAAGTTAAGATTATTCATCTTTTCCTTTCTGCTTTCCCCCTGATCTTACCTTTTTTCTGCCCCTTGTCAGCAGCGGTTCCTCCTCCTACGAACCGAAACCTCAGAATCGATCGGTTCTTAATCAGCGTAAAGCCCACACATCTCTTTCATTACTGTAAGTCCGGGACCTCCCCTCTAGATTCCCATTCGATTGTCAGGCTGGCCCACTTACGCTCCCGCTTGTGCTCATATCCACAGGAACGCGCTCTCCGCCAACCCGGCACTACAATTCCCAGCTATCCTTGCAGTACAGTGCAAGCAGATACAAACAGAGCTTACCTTCAGAAACGTTTGTCCATCGGTAGGTGTGGTTTCTACGCCGTTCAATCCTGTTAAGCAGTCTATCTCTCTCCTAATAGTATTTCTTTCATCCGCAGCACAAACCTCTGACATTCCGAAAAGTTCCATTCATTTCTCACAGATTTGGAAGTACCCACGGCTTCTACCGTCCTCAGTCCACTTAAGACCTACTTGTTAGAATTTCAGGTACTATTACCAATCGTATCTTTCTTTCCTTTACAACATTCTTACCTGAATCCCTCTTTGACACATATCCTTTATCTCAGCAGGCAGCCCTCGAAACCCAGAAAACAAGACTAGCCATCTCCAGTGTCTCCTAAATCCAGCGCTTTCTGGCAGTGACAACGGACTGGTTTCACATCGCTCCCTAGCTACACAGGGTTTTTTCCCCCACAAGGGTTTCCCTGGCACCTTCTCTCCCCACCTGTTCCACGGGCCAGGTGAAGGGGTGCCAGGTAGATTCCTCCTTTCTACATTGTGTTTCCGAAGACAAGGTAGGATTACTATTATATTACGGTTGATTCATTTGCTGACGTATGTCAAGGTCTATTTCTGCCTTTCCTCATACAAGCCTGATCCTTTATATAGTCCGCAGAGCTTAAGCGATAACAGTATCGCAGGTTTTGATGATCAGTTATGACCGTGACAGTATGTCTAGAATCAAGAAGATAGTGTCGCCATGTCTTGAAAGCTGATTTTATAGCCAAGAGTTCTTTGTCTGTGATGGCATAGTTGAGTTCGGAAGGTGAGAATTATCGTGACCAGAAGGCCACAAGGTGTAACTGGCCAGTTCGTGGGTCCCTTTGTGAGAGAACAGCTCTCATAGCCATGCTAGAGGCATCTGTTTCAACTATTTAAGGGAGGTCTGGGCGAGGATGCCGTAGAACTGGAGCAGAAGTGAATTTTTCCTTAAGTTCTTGAAAGGCTTTCTCTGCTTCTTCGGTGCAATGGAACTTTTTATTGTTTTTTCTCAATAGTGATGTAATTGGATGCACTATTTGGGAAAAATCTGGGATGAATCAGCGGTAAAAGTTTGCAAAACCCAAAATACTCTGGATTTCTTTAAATGAAGTTGGTGACGGCCAGTTAAGAATGGCATCTACCTTGTGCCTATCCATTTGCCAGGTACTGATCAAGATTTCAAATGGAGGTTTTCTGGTTCAGTAAGTGCATAGATTCGACCACAAGGAATTTGCGCACCAGGCATTTGGTCGATCTGACAATCATAGGGCTTGTGCAGTGGTAGAGTATTGGCTTGTTCTTTCTGGAACACGTCTTGAAAATCCTGGTATTCATTTGGTAGAGTACTAGCCACACCTGGTACAATCGCTGCCGTACTGGGAGTAGCAAATGTACATAAGTCTGTTTTCCCCTTTTCTTGGTAATAACAGGTACGAGCACAATCATCGGAAAAGGCCAACTTCTTGGCACGCCAATCTATTAGAGGGTTGTGAGCTACCAACCATGGCATCCCTAAGATTAGTCGAAACTGAGGAGCTTTGATGAGATTGAATGCAATAGATTTGCGGTGTCCATCCTGGCACAGTAGGGTTAGTGCTGCTGTGCATTGGGTTACTGGTCCAGACAGAGACGATTTTATGGGAGGGCAAAAGAGGCACTTGCCCAGGGCCCCCACCTTGGAGGGGCCCCCCACAAGGCTGCCTGAGCTAAAGTAAGATTCCATTGTTCACCAGACTTAAATAGCACATGCCAGGAGATTTTATGGCATGCTGCTGAGGCGCTAAACCTATTGTCTGTCTGTTTTGACAAGTACATTCTGGTTTGATCAATTAATCATGTAATGCTTTCTGTGTTCACTGTGGAATACATAGTTTGTGTGTTCTGTATGGCACAACTTCTGTAGCATTCGTTCCTTCCTGTGGGAATTATGTTTATCATGTGCAATAGCCAAAATTGAAATCCATATTGATAAATTGAGTGCCACAATGGTTCAGAAGTTAACTCAGTGTGTTAAGCACTCATTTCAGCGATAGGTGTTCATATAAAAGATTAGAAGAGCACATTCCAGAAAGGCTGGCTGAACCTTTCCTATGTCTGAAGTTTGTAAACCTACCTGCATATGTACTTGGTTTTGCAGCATAAGAGGTGCTATTATCAGCAGTGTTCCTGCACCCGATAGGGATTGCTGTAAAAACTAACATGTCATTCGTATGGTGAAGGTCTAGAAATGTATTTGTTCAGATGGGGTGTTCTAAAACCTAGGCAATCCCTTCCAAAGATGAGCATAAACTAGTATCCAAATTCAAGACTGTGGAGCCAAAGTGTTCATGCTTGAATCCTGGCTTTGCCAGCAGACGATACAGTGATCCTGCTCAAATCATATAATCTCTCTTGCATTACTGTGCTGTCTTCTGTGAGGTTTGTCTTCTTGCATGCTGGTGGCATTGTTTAGCTCATTACTTGAGATTTCTGCTTATGTAGGCCATTTGAGTGGAAAGGGTGGTAGACAGGAAAGAGCGGACCAGATGTTGTAGGCCTTAGGCAAGCATATTTTAAAGTCTGCTCTTCTGACACAAAAACTTTTTTGTTTGTTTAAAAGTCAAAGGTTTTTCTGCACGTTTATGAATGACAATTTGACAAGCCATTGTTTTGGAGGTATTTAAAGCTTAAACGTACAAAAGACATAGGGGGTCATTACAAGGTTGACGGTAAGGGGTTAACGGCGCCGGAAAAGGTGCCGGTGCTTTTAACCCCTTACCGCTGCATTACAAGTTCCTTTAGCGGGTCACGCTAAGGGCGGCTGGTTTTACCAGGCGCCCTTAGTGGGAGCCGCTAAAGGACCAGCATGCTAACAACGGGCCCGTTTTTAACGGGCCCGTTGTTAGAGGGAATGGGGATGGGTTCCCTGAATGGGGAAATACCGGGTCCTCCAAGGTTGGAATGGCCCGGTAATTCCCCATTCAGGGAACACGGACCCGGTATGCAGTAAGGACGCCATGGCTACCTCCAACCTCGTAATGACCCCCATAATTTATTAAATCACTTTGGGCCTCATTACACGGATGGCGGTGAACCATGGCGCTATTAGCGCCATGGTTCATGCCGGTAAAATACCGGCACCGCCTTGGTCTAAAAGGGAATTACTGCCCTATTCCAAGGTGGGCGGGGCGGTAATTCCCCCTTCCACCATTGCCCTTCCTCATTCCCATTTTTGCCCCATAGGGCTCTATGGGAATGGGGAAGGCGCTAATTACGGTACCGCAAATTGCAGGCGTTAAAAACCAACCCGCAAAGGGACCTCGTAGTAAGGCGGTAAGGATTTACCGGTACCGGTAAAATACCGGTACCGGTAAACCCTTACCGCCATCCGTGTAATGAGGCCCTGTGATTGGTATGCTTGTACTTATATACTGCCCTTGATGATGGAGAGAATGAAGCTAGAATCATTCCCATTTTGCGTAACACCGTTCCACAATATTTTGGTTTTAAAAATTATCAGGTTTGGAAATGTGATTTGTGTACTTAGCAAGTCAGTTTTATAAAATGAGATTGCTTTAGTACATGTAAGAGCTGGAAAAGAAAGTGTTCAAATACAAAAATTGCATAGTTGGCACAAATCCAAGCTTCACCCCTTAAGCAATGTGTGATCCTGGGCATCTCATTTAATCTTTTATTGCCTAACCTCTAAGAATTGCCAGTCCCTAAACCTTTCAAAATGGTCAGCCCTTCAGAGTGATTTCCTTCCCAGGGAATGATCTTCATAAAAGCCTCACTTGCGGTTTCACTGGCTATAGGGTTGCTTCCACTATAATAGTGAGCATTGATATACTGCACACCACAGGCACTTGTTCCCTTGATCTATAATGGCAACACTATTTGAAAACCATGTCCCACTTCTAATCTCAGTCTGTCTGGATAGAGACACCTTCCTGGTAACTTCTAATCTGCATACGCTATCCATGCTATGCTATGTGTAGCTTTCTCCTTCCTTACAATTGGTCTACTCTATCCATGCTTGAGCACTTTTGCATTCTCTGACAGAGCTATTGTGAGTTCTCTGCCTATTCTGGGTTACATGTACCTTTTACATACAGTCCTGCATTAATACTACAGGCTGCATACCTTCCCGGATGCTATTGATAAAAAGTATCCTGTTTCTATACTAGAAGAGAAGTAACCTCTTCGTAGTTGCTAATGTTGGCCTTCAAATGCTACTTGTTTATCATTCTGATTAGAGCAAGAATGAAGAGGGTAAGGGGACTTAAAGGGAGTAAACATGCTTAATTTGAATGCTGCGAGGCAGCATATCAACCTATAGGTTATGATCAGGTGGGGGGGTGCCACCAGATATTCTTGATCACTTAATTCCTTTGGTTTGGTAGAGGGGGGCCCCAACGATGTGCATGCCCAGGGCCCCAAAAATGATTAAGATGGCCCTGGGTCCAGAAGCTATTTCTGTCCTATTAACAGTAGTAACTTTTTCAGTAGTCGACTTAGAACATAAGGGAAGCTCCATCTCTGCTGCCAGATCTTGGTCTACATAATTCCCAACTGCTCCGCTGTCTATGTATGCTTCGACAGCATGCATCCGAGATGGTTGTTGGTGATTGATCAAAATTACTGGTAATGCAGAGTGTGAGGTCTGTGGCTCATCCTTCTCGCTCGACAAGCGGACCTCTACGCTTGCCGGGCTTGGTAGTTTTCAGACTCCTTGTTATTATCTTCCTTCTCTGTGGCTCCAACAGTTCTCCTTGCTGGTTTCACTGGACATTCTTTGACGAAGTGGCCTGATTTTCCGCAATATAAGCATAATTGCTGTTGCCTTCTCTTGTCTCTTTCAGTTTTAGTTAAAGGGAGCCGTACACCTCCGATTTGCATGGGTTCTACCGTGTTTTCCAATGTACGTGGAACATTATCCTTTGACCGGACATACACAGCTCGAGTGTCTAACCTTATCCGGTCCGCTTTTCGGTCTTGTAATCTGTGATCTAATTGTACCACAAGGTTGATGAATTCTCTACAGTCTTTAGGTGGGTTAACCACTTGAGCAAGGACATCCTTTAGTTCCCCTTGTAGACCTCGATGAAATAGTGTGGTCCTTTTTTCCTCAGGCCAACAGCTTCAACGACTAGTCTGTTAAATGTTGCTATATATGTAAGCATGTCTTCACTTCCTTGATGGAGTGACAACAGTTTGTTGTCTAATGCTTGGCCTTGGGTATGACGAGCAAAGAGTTTTTCCATTTCCATCAGGAAATCCCCAAAGTCATGTAACAATGGGTTATCCTGACTTACCAATGGTACCGACCAACCCGTAGCACTGCCACTCAGATACGACAAGACAAAAGCAATACGCGCTTGGTCGTTAGGAAAAGCCCCAGGTCTGCAAAGGAAATGAAGACGACACTGGTTCATGAACGTTGCCTACTTCTTGGGGTCCCCTGTAAATCGTTCAGGTGGAGCTAAAGGAACTGCCCCAGGAAGGGTTATTTGTACTGGATTGGTGGAAGAAGTTGGTACAGGTGCTGGCGGAATGTTACCAGGCAATGGGGTCTGTCCTGCCTGTGATTGGAGCAAATGTCTACTTATTTTGTCGGTACGATCCTTAGTAACAATCAAATCCCTCCTAAGAGCGTTGGTTTCTTGCCTGGCTAAATGTACTTCAGCGCGTAATTGTCCCGACAACTGAACTAACTGGTCAGTCTCTGAAGTCTCCATGACACCCAGGTGGATAATATTATTGAGGCTTTGCGTTCTGTTACGCTCACCTGGTATCCATGGGGACACCACCCAGCCCTGGTTGGATGATTTGCACTCTCGAACCCTCTCCCGGCCCCTTGGTAAGGCCTCTCCTCACCTTAATATTGTAAAAGGTGGGTTATCCGTCCTGCTCCTCGTGGCAGGGGCGCATAGATGTGGGGAGCGAGCAGAGACCAAGTTACTTCACTGGTGCAAGCCCCCCCTGTGGGAATGCAGGCCTGCTGCGACTCCGTAGGTTTGCTGCTTTACAGTCTTTATATGCAGTTCTTATGTTTCTCTTAGTTCGAATAATAATGTTTTGCTTCTTTCCTTTTAGGTATGGAAAGGTATTTTGGTGTTATCATGCAGTTTGAAGATGAGCTTGGGCTGGTAGGCGAAAGCGTGGTGTGCGCGATGCTTTCCGGTGAGTAATGCGCGATGCGCAGTGCTGTGTCACCTTTTATATTGCTAACCTGTGTCTTTTCTCTCCTTGCAGGTTGCAATGTTCCTCGCCGAGCGCCGTAATGTTCCAGCAGTGATACTGACCAGGAGATGACTACCCAGGTAAGAATTGTGTGGCTTTCTTCATTCGGGAGGAAACTTGAGTAAACACTTACTAATGTTGTCTTTCTTTCTCCTCTTTCCAGGTTATGGTATTCCAGGATGCATGCGGTGCCAGATGATGGAGTTCGTACCTTCAGGTGAGTGAAACTGAAGTCGGCGATGGATTGAAGACAGGATACTGTTCCAGGTACGTTTTGTAGTGTTCTTTCTCTCTCTGCAGGTCCTTGGTTTCAGGTAAACTGGCATCAAAGAACTGGACACGGTGAGCGTTACGCTGCCCACAGCAGAATAACGCAAAGCATGTTCTGCTGTTTGGGTGCGGTTTAAATAGTCTCAGGTAAAGTAGTCCAGGTAAAATAGTCCCAGGCCTGCCACACCCAAAGTAGTCCAGGTAAAGTAGTCCCAGGCCTGCCACACCCAAAAGACTAGACCCCATAGCTCAGTTCCTTGTAACTGAGCTATGTGTGTGCCTCCATGTTGGCTGAACCCCCCCCCCAAGTTAAATAATCCCAATTAAATAGTCCCATTCTCATGTTGGTCTTCATGATGGTTATGAGCCTGGCACCAAAGGCGCCAGGACTGACTCCAAGAGAGTCTTGGATGAGGTTTTAAGACCTCTGACCTGGCCCTAACTGGAAGGCTGACTTGCCAGTGAGGGCCAGGGGCAAGGGTCATGAAAGCCATGCGGTCTAGTGTTTTGGGTATGGCTGGGCCTGGAACTACTTGGCCTGGAACTACTTTACCTGGGCTATTTAAACCACACCTAAACTGCAGAACACGCTTCGCGTTATTCTGCATTCCTGCAGCGTAACGCTCACTGTGTCCAGCTCCTGCTCATCTGCTTCTCCGGCGGCCCGATCCTGAAGCCCTCGATCCGGATTCTATTAATAACCTGGAAGAACAAGAACAGCATCAGCGAGCAAGAACATTTACCTGTGAAGTAACCGGTCTTGAATCCATCCTGCGCTCCGCTTACCTCGCCCATCTCCGGAGTTCGCCGCAACCTGCAAAGGTAAAGAAACAAGGACAGCATTAATAACAATTCTTACCTGGGCAAGCAGCGAGTCCTGACAGCACCCTGCGCTTCTCTTACCTCGCCCATCTCTGGGTTTCACTGCAACAATGCAAGGGAGAAGGAACAAGGTCAGCATTAACAAAGCACTTATCTGGGCAAGCAGCGCTTCGATCGCTCATCAATCATCACCGCAACCTATACAAAGAGAAGAGAACACAGGTTAGCAATTAACACAAAAAACAGCGCAGCGCTCCGGGCATCAATGCGCAATGTGGTCTTCGCCATCGGCGTGGCAACTCCGAGATCACAACCATCCCTGTGAAAACAAAAAGAGACATTGTTAGGGAACAGCGTAGTGGAGCAAGATGCCGAGAAGCCAGGGAAAACAGAGGGAAGGAAAGAGACAGAATAAAGACGGAAAAGACATTATAACTTATCTGCAAGACAGCAAGCAGAGTCAGAGTCACAGCCGGTTTGGACCTGATATAAGGGCACGTGGACCAGTGAAGCAACTCGGTCCATGGAACGCCCGCACCAACCATGTGCCCCTGCACAGAGACGCAGGACGGAGAGTTCAACACACAAAAACCTAAGGTGAGCAATAACCCCAAGGGAGGGGATTTGGACCAGAGGGAGGTGGCAGTCCACCCATCACAGAACCAGTATCTTAACCCTCCATTCTCCTGTTATAGGCACTACCCAATGTCTGGCACATAACCAAGCACAGAGTGGTGCGGGATAGTGCTAAGATCTCCATCCAGTATCGTGTGGCGCCCCGTGGATACCAGGTGAGCATAACAGAACGCGAAGCCTCAATTAAAACATCCACATTAGAGACTGACCAACTAACCCAGTTACTGGAAGAATTACGGGCCGAGGTGCACTCCACCCGGCAAGAAACCAACGCCCTTAGGAGGGAGTTGATTGTCACCAAGGACCGCACCAATGAATTAGCCAGACAATTGCTCCAAACACAGGCTGGGCAGGCTCCGTTGCCAGGAAGTATTCAGTCGGTTCCAGCCACATCTGTCAATCCAGTGCAGGTGGTCCTCCCTGGGGCAGTTCCTTTGTCTCCACCGGAACGTTTTACATGGGACCCAAGAAAAAATGCAGTATTCATGAACCAGTGCCACCTCCATTTTCTTTGTGGACGCGGAGCCTTTCCTAACGATCAGTCGCAGGTTGCCTTCATTCTGTCATATCTGAGTGGCAGTGCCGCTGATTGGTCCATACCGTTAGTAAGCCAGGTTGACCCACTCCTGCGGGATTTCAGGGGGTTTCAACAGGAGATGAAGAAGCTGTTCGCCCGACATGCCCAGGGCCAAGCTCTGGATAACGAACTTCTGTCCCTCCGCCAAAGCAGCCAAGATTTGTTAACATATATCGCCACTTTTAACAGACTTGTTGTTGAAACTGGGTGGCCTGATGAGAAACAAACAACGTTATTCCATCAAGGATTACGGGTGGAATCAAAAAACGTCCTGTCAGGTGAGGACAAAAGCAGTGAATATGGCAAGGGAAATGTGCAAAAAATCACACAGTGACTAGCTTTGAGTCAAACAATATGCCCACAGGAACCAAGACTCATGTATACTAAAACCCAGGAGTGCAAATAGAGTGTGACAACAATACAAATATATCAAAAAGTGATGTTGGGTAAGCACTTAGAAGCTCCTTATGACTGCAAGGAAAGTCGGCAAGCTCCTTACCCACAATTGCTGTTACAGATACTGACAGCGCTAAGCCCATGTAGAGGGCAAGCAACGACAGGATCTGTGAGCTAACACTCTTGATGGTATTGAATAAGGGAACTTAAAAACGTTACTCATGAGGACGAGAAATAACTCTTGACTGTCAGCAAGCCCACAAACCCTGTTGATCAAACAGGGACCCAGAAAGACTATGGGCCTCTTTACACGTTGTGCGTTAAGGGATTAACGTTACCGGTAATGGAATACCGGTATCGTTAAATCCCAACCCCAATTACGACCCGTGTTACCGCTATTAGCGCCACCGCTAAGTACGGTGCCACTAATAGCGGTTAGTTTGCGGGCGCGCGACCCTTCATCCCGTAAATAGCGGCATGTCGCTAATAGCACACCATCACAAGCCTTGCGGGCATGCAAATAGCGGCATGGTAAAGCCCCAAAACCCCCTTACCGGCATGGTGCTAATATCGGCATCGCGAACCACCCGTTAAGAACTGAGCAGTGTTCCCACCTGCCACAGGTGGACACAATCAGCACAGGTGGAGGCAATGGAGACTGTGCCAGCACAAAAGGAGCACACCACACCCCTTCACACACCCCTTCCCACACAAAGATGGTTCCAATACTAGCAGCATTACATGGGCTGGAGGACATGATTGCATTGCAGCAGCAACAACAACAGGCAGCACAGAGGAGACGCAGGAGTAGGAGGAGGAGGAGGGAAAGACAGGCGGAGCAAGCACCACTAGGGCACCTAGTAATACCACAGAGGCAGCCACCAATCCCCAGGATCCGAGCCAGTCCATTTAACCTAACCCCTGAGCAGATACACACCCTGTACCGTCTGGACCGGATACCATCACCAGCATCGTGGACATGATACATGACGACATTGTGAGCCTCATAGACATCAGAACTGCCATCCCCCCTATACTGAAGGTTGTGACCGTGCTCCACTTCCTGGCCACAGACTGCTACCAGCATACAGTGGGGCAGATGCATGGCATCTCACAACCAGTATTCTCACGCACGCTGAACCAGGTACTCAATGCCCCCCTGAAGCATGAACGTGAACACATATTCCTGCCACGGACTGCCCAGGAGATCGCAAACACCAAAGTTGGCTTCTATTCACTGGCAGGCATCCCAAGTTGCATCGGGGCCATCGACTGTACACATGTGGAATTGGTGGTCCCACATCACAATGAAGTAGTCTACCGAAACAGAAAGCAATTCCACTCTATCAATGTCCAAATGGTATGTGACGCAAACAAGAAAATCACACATTGTTGTGCCCGATTTCCCAGATCAACCCATGATTCAATGGTCCTGCGGAACTCAACCATACCACGCTACATGGAGCGACAAGCCGGACAACGTTCGTGGCTACTGGGTAAGTAGCAGGGCAAGCACATGGCAGTGTGATGGGGGGGATACATACTCCAACTGGGTGTGATTGGGGGGCGGGAGATACATATTCCGACTGGGTGTGATTGGGGGGGGAGATACATACTCCAACTGGGTGTAGACAGCCGTCCATAGGACAAATGGACATACAGATGTACGCCAATTGTCAGGATGCCTACACCCGGGCATCCAGACCAAGTCCATCAACCCTGGAAGCAGGCATCATGTTACCTGGAGCAAACCCAGCAACCCCTGTTAGGGGCTATCTGGGTACAGTCCTGGCGCCTATGGCACCGGGCTCATATGGGACATCAGTCCTGGCGCCATAGGCGCCAGGCTCATATGTTAAAACTTACCTGATGCAGACCATGATGCAAGGGATCCAAGCATCCAAGCCCATGTGAGGCTTGAAGGGACTATTTTATCTTAGGGACTATTTTGTTACTCGGATGTGGCTGTGGAGGAATACTTAGCTGGGACTACTTTGAAGGCTAGTTAAACCACGCCCAAAGAGCAGCACATGCTTCGCGTTATTCTGCATCCAGCAGCGTAACACTCACTGTGTCTGCAGTCAGCATCCAGCATCCTGCCACGCCAGCCTCGAGTCCAGAGCGCCTAGAAAGAAGGGAAAGAAGACGAAAGGTTAGAACAAGAACTTTAGTGGATTTCTTACCTGATTTCGGATTCAGCGCATCTTCGAACAAGAAACAGACTTAATTTTAAAGGAGTTGCATCGCCAGCAGCAGCGCCGCGCCATACTCACCGTTCCTCGCAGCATCTCTACGATCCGGTGCTGTCTCCATCACCTGGTTGCCGCATTCCAGCGCCTAAGGGGGACAAGAAAACAACAAGGTGAGCCAAGGGAACAAACAGGACAATCTCTTGCCACCATATGCTTATCCACCAGCACGCCAAATCTTCCTACGCTGCACCTGCAAGAAAAGAGAAAGCAGCGAGTTACACCTTGGCATCATTTACCGGACAATGTTACAAAACACAAACTCTTACCTGAACGCTTTCAGCTGCCACAAGACGATCATCTTTTGGGTCTAAGCTGCAAAAGAAACAAGGAATTGGACAAGAGTGATTAATCGGACATTTTGAACTCATTAGAACTATATACTTACGGCCTTTCGCCCGGAGGTTTGGAGCCAAGATTTGTCCAGAACTCTTCCAATATCCTCAATCCAGTGAAGTAACTGGCCATCAATGCGCCCCTGCATTCTTCGCAGGATGGAGAGCTCATCATACAAAACTATAATGTGAGCTTTGTGAAAGGGAATGTCAGAAGTGATAAGTGGGGACGCAGTGAGGTGTTAATACTCAAATCCACGAGTGGCTAATACCCTTTCCCCGTCTTTAGGAGACTACTTCTACGGGTCAAGCAGACAAAGCTAGGTGGGCCAGTCCAGTCAGTCATCTCTGCACTACGCATCACGTTGGTGGAAACCGTGGCTGTCCAGTTCCGCTCGACACCCCTGTGGGAGCCAGATGAGCGTAACACCAATGTCCATCAGGGAAGGCCACAATGTACTTGAGAAGAACCCACATGCAATTTGAAGCTGCACAACATTGAGAACAATCCAGGTTTCCAAATATCACACATCCATCCACATCCATATTGCACATCATACCACACCACATAATACACAAATCAGCAACATGGCGTCAAGATAGTTATACAGAATTAGCGCAGCACAACATCAATAAAGCAATGTGCCCTTGAATGCATGCAAAGGGATCACCCCTAGCCATAGCATTGAACCACGCACCTTTAGCACCACTGAAGTGATGCTTCACAGCATGGCAACATCGATGTCGGAATGGCAGTACACTAGCAGTGTGGTACCAATTTTGCCTGGGCCCAGGGGACACCCAAGACCTGGCCTCACCCAGGACATGTCAATTACTGTCGGAGGCATGAATCGGGCATGTCCACTTGCAGGGTCGAGCTCACCTTTGCACATTGCAGTCACACATATCATCTGCATGCATGCTGGTAATCGTGGATTTCAATCACAATGCAAAGTCGATTTGTGTGATATGTACAGGCCGCTCTTGAGGTGAACAGTAACAGGTCTCTATTCTTCCCCCCATACAGGTGATGCCGGCTATCCCCTGAAGAGGTGGCTCCTTACCCCTGTACCGAACCCACAGAACAGGCACGAAGAGGACTACAATCGTGCACATACCCGTACCCGCGTCGTGATTGAGCAGACTTTTGGCCTTTTGAAGACACGGTTCAGGTGCATAAGCAGGTCGAGTGGGGCTCTCCTGTACGGCCATGAGAAGGTGGCCAAGATCACCATGGCATGTGTCATGCTGCACAATATGTGTATCAGACGGAATGTGCCACTGCCCCCTGACCTTGAAATGCAACCACCTGATGAGGATGATGATGGTGATGAGGACGGAGGTGACGGGGATGGTGGTCATGCAAGAGGCGATGCCCAGGAGGGACGCGATGTGCGACAGCATCTGATCAACCAAATATTCTGAGACTCTGTAGGATGGATATGGGTATTAGTGCACTGGTGTCTGTGGTGAAGTGCAAAATGGACCTTGTCATCAATAAAGTACACATACACAATGACGAAGTCCAAGCCTATGTTTTGACTAGTCACCAGTGTATTAATGTATAATGAGATGATAAAGTGCATGTCCCCAACTATCCCACCACCCTTTCCCACACCCCTCCCCCACAACACTCCCGAAACACCCTTTCCCCCCTCCCCCCACAAAACTCCCGAAACACCCTTTCCCCCCTCCCCCCACAACACTCCCGAAACAGCCTGTCTCCCCCTCCCCCACAACAACCCCATGTGTGCCTTGCACAATGTTGGTGTCCTGCTGCACACGTGCCAGCTAGACCCTGCTGTCCCTAATTGCCATTGCCACCACCACCATTTGGAGGTTGGGATGATGTGCGCCGAGTGGTGCGCATGGAGCGGCGGAGGGGGCATGTCTGCCTTGAACTCGCAGATGATGAGGAGGCTGTCTGTCCCTGTGGTGGTGGTGGGAATTGGCGGTCCATCGCGTCCGCTATACGCGTGAGGACCTGCCTCAGTTGGCCAATCTCAACGCACAGCCTGTTGGTACAGGCTTCCATCGCCTCCCTCGACTGCCCAGCAGTCTCTGTGATGTCCAGCCTGAGACGGGCAGCCTTTTCCACATGCTGTCCAACCAGCACTGTAATGTCCTCCTGGCGCTGCCTGATGGTGGCCAGGTCATGGCCACTGTGGCCAGCTCGTGGTGTGGCTGCTGCGCCCACATCTACGTCCCGATCATCAGGTGAGGCCACCGGTGGGCTCCAGCTCCCTCCCGTGTTTTCCTCGCCAGACTGGCCATGGACACAAGATCCTGGTGTTGGCCGCGGAGTTGCTTCTGGGCTTCCTGGGGGGGTTGGTGTGTGCACTTGCATGCTGAACTCCATAGGGTCCTCCACATCTGACAGCGGCGCTGTGGCAGCTGCCTCACCAGTGGAACTTGTGGAAGCGGAGTGTGGCCCCTCCGTGAGTGTGACCTGTGGTGGGGGGTTCACGTCAGTGGGTGTGGCAATTGTTGCTGGTGTGGACTTCGGTATTGGCACAGTGGCGATCTTGAGATGTTTGCCCCTCTGCAGGGGCTCACTCCTCCCTGTGCCACTTGCTGTGGTGGGGGTGTCCCCTGTCTCCTGTGCCCTGGGTTTTTTCTTTGCAGGGGGGGCTGGCGTCGCAGTGGAAGGTTCTTCGCTGTCTGTATGTGAGCCTGTGGGGGACAAAGAGGGGGAATGAATTGGTGATGGTTCAACGTGCTTCATGCAGAATCAGTTCATCATGCTGTTATATGCATTGGGACTTCATTGGTGGGAATTCACGTGATGGGGCTGTTGAGTGGGTCTTCCATGCATGGGTCTGTGTGGCACTTGTCTGTGGTGATGCGTGCATGTGTGTGTGTTGGGGTGTGACACTTGTCATGAACCATGGACATAGCCCCTTCTGGTCTTCCTGGTCCTGGTCCAGACGGAGAGTGTGCTCCTTGATACTTCCAACATGGCCGTGCCCAGTGCCGTGTTCCGTACTAGCCTGTACGTCGGACACGGCACGTTCTATAAATGGGCCACGCCCCCGCACCTCTGCGCGTCTCAAGGCTATCTCTAGGTAGTGTCTCGACGTGTGTGTGCTGCTCGGCGTTACCCTTCCAAGTTCCTGGCCAGCTCCCTTATTTTTTCTTCCCTTTTCCCCTGTTTCCAGTATCTCTTATCTTTCTTCGATCCTCTTCCTGGATGTCCTGGAACACGCGACTTCTTGGAACTTTGAACGCTCGCGCTGGAGTCAGACTCGACTCGCGCGCTCTTATACAAGTCCCGGTCCGGCCGGGAGAAGGAGTCCTCTGCGGAACGCCACAAGAAGAGAACTCAGGTGAGCCGGGGGGAAACCTTTGACAGATTGAGACGGCCAACGATCAACACTAATACCGCTATGGAGAAAACGGTCCAGGACCTCATGCGCGGCATGCAGGAGCTAACAACCGAGGTACAGAACTTAAAGGCAGAGAACGCAGCCTTGAAACAATTAGTGCTGTCACGTGACTCTGCCAATAAGGAAAGCGTGATACTGGGTGGAGTGGTAGACAAATACGATGGCTCGCCAAAATCCTTACGCGGATTTCTGGATTCCTGCTTGGTGCATTTTACATTCAAGCCCTATTATTTTTCAACTTCCAGGGCCAAGGTGGGCTTCATAATCTCCCATCTTACAGGGAATGCGTTATCTTGGGCCACTCCCCTAGTGAACTCTGGAGACGTCCTCCTGGACGATTATGATGCATTTATCCAGGCGCTCAAGTCTATGTTTGACCGCCCCGAACAAGTGTTCAGCGCCCAGGAACGCCTACTTGATTTTCAGCAAGGATCCCAGGATATGCTAACGTTCGTTACCAGATTCAAACAGCTGGTAAAGGTGGCTGATTGGGGCCCTGAAGCGAGTTTCACCTTATTTCGCAGGGGTCTAAATGACGATATCAAGGATGAATTAGCCAGAGTGGCTCGCCCCAGTTCGTTTCAGGCTTTGGTAGATCTAGCCTTACAAATAGACTTTTGTATCCAGGAAAGAAGGGCTGAAAGGAAAAAGGCAAAGACTGCCTTTCAACGAACCCCTCCGGAGTCGACTGTGAAATCCGATCCTGTCTCAACCCCTGATAATGACTCCGAACCAATGCAAATAGGCGCCTTTCGGTGGGCCAATTACTCCACAAGAAAGGATGAGAAGAATTCACACCGGCCTGTGTATGTATTGTGCCTCAGACAAGCATCTCGTTAGAGAATGTCCTTTAGCCCCTCCACGGCGTTCGGGAAACGCCAGCTCCCGGCCCTAGATGGAGCGAGGTTTCGGGAGAAAGATGTCTGCTCCACATCAATCACATCCTTGAACTCTCCTGGACAGAATGACCTGGTGGTGCTAAAGGCCTTTCTATCGCCCTACAAGCACAAGACCTATCCCATACTGGCCCTGGTGGACTGTGGAGCTATGGGAATTTTCATTGATCAAGACTGGGTTATCAGACATAAAATACCATATGAGTCACGGAACATTAAACAGCCGGTAGAAGCAATTGATGGGAGACCTCTCTCTTCAGGACCCATAACCCTACAGACAAAAGAGGTCCGTCTCTCCATAAACCACCACCAAGAGCAGATTACATTCGACATCATCAAATCAGCCCATTACCCAATGGTTCTGGGTATGCCCTGGCTTCAAAGACATAATACGTACATTAATTGGACAGCAGGGCCATTGTTTCTGGGCTCTGAGTTTTGTATGTCCCACTGTTTATCCCTGGATCTCTCCGTAACACCAGCTGTTGAACATTCAGGAGAGCAAAAAACCTCACTCATGGTTTCCAACATTGTACAAGTCCCAGAGGTCTACCAAGGATATACTGATGTCTTTTCGACTGCCATAGTCCAGGCTTTACCCCCTCACAGACCCGAAGATTGTGCCATTGAGACAGATCCCTCGGCAGTAATTCCCTTTGGCAGAATGTTTATCCTTTCAGAACCTGAGAAAAAGGCCCTCCGAGAATACCTGGACATCAATTTGGAAAATGGCACCATAAAACCCTCAAAATCTCCAGCGGGTGCCTCATTGTTCTTCGTTCCTAAGAAGGATTCCAAGGAGCTCAGATCCTGCCTCGACTACCGTGGTCTAACTCAATGCACCCTCAAAGATCGGTACCCTCTGCCTCTGATTTCAGATATCCTGGAAGCTGTCAGAGGCGCCGTAATATTCACGAAGTTGGACCTCCGGGGTGCCTATCACTTAATCCGTATCCGGGAAGGGGACGAATGGAAGACCGCCTTTAGAATGCCCTTTGGTCACTTTGAATATCTAGTCATGCCCTTTGGATTAGCTAATGCCCCTGCAGTTTTTCAACGTTTCATGGATAGGGTGTTTTCTGACATGCTTTTTCTCTTTGTCATTGTCTATCTAGACGACATTTTGATTTATTCCAATGATCCCTTGAAACATGAAGAACATGTCATGGCGGTACTACAACGGCTCAGTGAAAACAAGCTCTTGGTAAAACCTGAGAAATGTCTTTTTCACGTGACTTCAGTTCATTACCTTGGATTCATCCTCAGCCCAGAAGGAGTTGGAATGGACCCTTCAAAGGTAAAGGCCATACTGGCCTGGCCTGCTCCTACATCGGTGAAACAGGTTCAGTCTTTCTTGGGACTTGCTAACTTTTATCGAAAGTTCATTCCTACCTTTTCTGAGCTCGTCCAACCGATCGTTGCTCTGCTGAAGAAGGATGTTCCCTTCATCTGGTCTTCCTCGCAAGAGAAGGCTTTTCAACGCTTGAAGACAAGATTCACGCAAGCCCCCGTCCTGGCTCAGGCTGACTTAGATCGCCCTTTCATAGTGGAAACGGATGCCTCCAACCATGCCATAGGAGCAGTCTTGAAACAGGTGCTTGAGGACAAGATGGACCACCCAGTGGTTTACCTCTCTAGAACCCTAACAACCAGCGAAACCCATAACTCCGTCCTGGAAAAGGAGCTGTTGGCAATCCGCCAAGCCTTCACAGAATGGCGAAATTTACTCCTGGGAGCTAGATATCCAGTCCAGGTCCGTACGGACCATCGAAATCTACAAATTCTCCAATCTATGGAGTGCAGGAACAGTCGTCAGGCGCGTTGGGCCTACTTCTTCGCCCAGTACCAATTCCAAATCACTCATGTTCCTGGATCACAAAACGTGATTGCGGACGCCTTGTCCCGACGTCCTGACTATTTAACCACTGAAGATATGACCTATCCTACAATGTTTCCCAACACAATCCTTATAGCTCAAGCGATCAACCTCTTGGAAGAGATTCAAGCCAAAACCCAGTCCTCTGACCTCTGGAAGGACATATCTAGGAAGAATCCCTGGAACTTAAGAATCAAGGAAGGATACTTATTCAAGGACAATGCCTTGGTCATTCCCACACCGAAACTTCAACATAAAATAATAACTCTCTGCCATGATACTTTTCATTCTGGACATCGTGGTGTAACCAACACGCTCTGTCTCCGACAATAAGAGACCAGCGGGCCTTCTATTGCAACCTACACTGCCAACAAGACCATGGGAATGTATAGCTACTGTTACGCTCACCTGGTTCCCACCGGGGCGTCGACCGGAACTGGGCCGCTGTTATTTCCACCAGCGTGACGTGTAGCGCCGAGATGACTGACTGGACTGGCCCGCTCAGCCTAGTTTGTCTGGCTCGCAAGAATATTCTTCTGCAAAGGAAAAGAGGAATTAACCACCCGTGGAATTGAGTGTCAACCCACCTTCCCCACTCCCGTTGTCTTCCCACTGATCACTCTTGATGTCCCCTCCTTAGTCTGACCTGATGGTTTGGAAGGATGAGCTCTCCATCCTGCGTCGACCGCAGGGGCGCGTTGATGACCAGTTACTTCACTGGCGTAGAGGAATTGGTGAGTTCCAGTATTGACTCTAAAGTCCAATTGTTCATAAGAGTTCAAAGGTCTGCTCTTCACTCTGTCCGATTCCTTGCAGGTTGCCGATTAATCCACTCAAAGATTTCCAAATGGCACTTGGTAAGATTCAGGTAAGTCTATTGTATTTCTCCCCTTAGGGGCCGGGGTACGGCGATGAAGCAGAGTTCACTGAGCCGACCCGAAATGAGGTGAGTACCTCCCGTGGTGAATCAGGTAAGTCCTTGGGGGTAGCTTGTATGGCCTTACAGAGTCCCCTTGCTCACCTTGCTGTCTTTGTTTCCTTAGGTGTCGGAGGTCGGCCGCGAGATGGAGAGAGCGTGCTGGAATGCTGAAGTACTGCCAAGCAGGTGAGTTCAACGCGGCGCCGTAGGAATGCGAAGGGATGCTTCAAAGACTTCTGTCTTTCAGTTCCGTGGCGAAATGGATCAGGATCCAGGTAAGGATTAAAGTTAAAACTTCTGTTCTAACCTTTATCCTTTTTGTCTTCTTGTTTCAGGAGTCCCAGGACTGAAGCGGGCGTGGCTGAAGACTGGAGCTGCTGAAAACACGGTGAGCGTTACGCTGCAGCAAGCAGAATAACGCGAAGCACGTGTGGCTGTCCGGGCGTGGTTTAAATAGCCTTGGAAGAAGATCCAGGTAAGTATTCTTCCACAGCCCCACCCAAGTAACAAAATAGTCCCTTCAGTAAAATAGTCCCTCCTCAGCCTCATTTGGCTTGAGTCTTCATGCAGCATGGTCTGCCTCAGGTGAGTATGCAGCATGGTCTGCTTCAGGTAAGTTATCAGTAATGAGCCTGGCGCCCATGGCTCCAGTACTGACTTTATCTTTATGAGCCTGGCGCCATAGGTGCCAGGACTGTACCCAAAAAGCCCTAACTGGGGCTTTTGGGCATGCTCCAAGTGGCATGATGCCTGCTTCCGGGGCTGCTGGGCCTGGTCTGGTCTTCCGGGGGCAGGCATCATGACAGCACTCCCCCTCAAGGCCCCTCCTAAAGTCGTTCCCCCCCCTTGGCCGTGGTTTGTCTGGAAATTCCCGATGGAACCTCTTCACTAAACGAGGTGCATTCACGTGGTCACTAGGTTCCCAAGACCTTTCCTGTGGACCATAACCTTTCCAGTCAATTAGGTAAAAGAGTTTTGATCTCACTCTTTTTGAGTCCAAAATATTCTTGACTTCGAACTCGGGCTCCCCATCTATGAGGATAGGTTCAGGTGGAATGGTTAGCCTTGTTCCTGATTGCACTGACTTCAAAAGAGACACGTGGAAAACGGGATGGATTCGCATATGAGCAGGTAGGTCCAACTTGACGGCCACTGGGTTAATAATTGCCTTGACAGAAAAAGATGCCAAATACCTGGGGTTAAAGGTCCGAGTCCCCTTGAGTGGTAAGTGCTTAGTGGCTAGCCATACTTGGCCCCCTATTTGGTATTGAGGAGCTTCACTTCTGTGCTGATCCGCATCCTTTTTGTATTTTTCCTTAGCCTTTTGCAAATGGATGGTTGCTTCTTTAAAGGCTTGTGTAATAACAGCATGGAGATGGTCCACTGCGGGCATCTCTAAATGCTGGGGTGAGTCCAAATCTGAGGTTCGAGGATGGTGCCCATAATTGGTAAAAAAAGGAATTGTCCAGTTCCTGAGTGTACGGAATTATTGTACGCATACTCTGCGATCCACAGAATGTCTTTCCAATTCCCCTCAGACTGATGTAGCATACAACGGAGGTACTGTTCAAGAGTCTGGTTGGTCCTCTCCGTTTGACCGTCGGTCTGAGGGTGGTGACTGGTCGAAAGCCTAACATCAATTTGTGCCAGTTGGCAGCATTTCCTCCAAAAATGTGATATGAATTGACTGCCCCGATCTGAAATTAACACTGAAGGAAAGCCATGCAGGCGGACAACATTTTCAAGGAATTCCTTGGCTAGCATTGAAGCTGAAGGTATCCCTTTTAAAGGAATGAAGTGGGCCATTTTAGAAAAAAGATCTACTATAACTAGAATGTTATTGTAACCTTGGTACGGGGGTAAATCCGTGATGAAGTCTAATGACAAGGTATGCCAAGGGGTAGGTGGTATGTCTAATGGTTGCAATAATCCAGCAGGTTTTTTTCTTTTGCCCTTTATTTTGTGTGCAAATGCCACAAGACATGACAAATGACTTGACTTCCATTCGCCAGGTTGGCCACCAAAATTGCTTCCTAATTTTAGCTTCGGTTTTTGCAATACCCGGATGCCCTTCTATTAAGGTGTCATGGTAATGGGAAATGACAAGTTCCTGTACTTCCTTTTGCGGTAAAAATAGCCAGCCTTGGTAATAAGGTAAATCATCAATGACAGAGTACTCTGGACCTTTCTTTGCCCAGTCCTGTAGGGCAACGGAATCAAAGAGTTGGTGGATCTTGTTTTGAATGTTCTCCAGTGTCTGTATGGAAGTCAGGCCAAGGATTCTCTGTTCCGGAATTATGGGTACGGGTTCTAAAGTTATTTCTGCTTCTCCCATTCCAATCCCGGACAAGACGTCTGCTTTATCATTCTTACAACCTGGTCGATAGGTTATTACAAAATCAAACTCGGCGAAGAACAATGCCCAACAGAGTTGGCGCGAAGATTGGGCTTTTGCTGTCTTTAGGTATTGTAAATTGTGGTGATCGGTGATGACTGTGATGGTATGTCTGGCACCCAGTAGATAGTGCCGCCAAACCTTGAAGGCGGACTTGATGGCCAGCAGCTCCTTGTCGGTTATGGCATAGTTTAATTCGGGGGCTGAAAATTTTCTTGACCGAAACGTCACTGGGGGAAGCTGGTTAGTTTCGGGATCCTTTTGAGAAAGGACTGCTCCCATGGCTGAACTGGATGCATCTGTTTCCACTCTGTAGGGAAGCTCGGGGCGCGGGTGTCTTAATATGGGAGCAGATGTGAATTTAGCTTTTAACTCTTGGAAGGTTTTCTCGGCTTCCTCTGTCCACACAAAGCTTTTGTTTTTTCGCAATAGTGTTGTGATGGGATGTACAATGTGCAAGAAGTCCGGGATAAACCTGCGGTAGAAATTGGCAAAGCCAAGCATGCTTTGAACTCCTTTGATTGAACTTGGCGAAGGCCAATTAAGAATGGCATCCACTTTTCGTGTATCCATCCGGATTCCTCTCGGGGTCAGAATAAATCCAAGGAATTCCACTTCCGTAGTGTGGAAGATGCATTTTTCCAGTTTAGCATATCATTTATGCTGGCTTAACTTCTCTAGGACTGCTCGGACGTGTTTTACATGCTCAGATTCTGATAAAGAGTATACTAAAATGTCGTCGATGTAAACGACCACACAAACGTCGATAAGCTCTCGGAGGACATCGTTCATGAAGACCTGGAAGGCTGCTGGTGCATTGCATAGTCCGAAGGGCATCACCTGGTACTCAAATAGTCCGTACTTGGTGCAAAAAGCAGTCTTCCATTCGTCACCCTCTTTTACACGTACCAGATGATATGCCCCCCGAAGGTCTAGTTTTGTGTATTTACAAGCGTCCTTCACCTGGTCTAGTAGTTCTGGGATCAAAGGCAGTGTGGGTATCGATTCTTGATGGTTATCTGATTCAGTGCGCGGTAGTCTATACATGTTCTAAGGTCGCCTTCCTTTTTCAGTACGAAGAACAAAGCTGAAGATGCAGGGGATTTGGACGGGCGAATGAAGCCATTAGCAAGGTACTGGTCTAGGTACTGGCGCAAATGAAGATTTTCGGGTTCCGTAAGGGCATAGATTTTGCTGCAAGGTGGTTGTGCTCCAGGTACAAGATCTATTTGACAATCATACGATCTGTGAGGTGGTAAGGTGTTTGCCTGTTCCTTTTGGAAGACATCCTGAAAGTCTTGGTATTCAACAGGTAATTGCATGGCTACTGGAATTACTGGGGCCAGGACTGAGTTTTGAGTTTTCCTTGGGTAGCAGGTGTGAGCACATTCTGGGAAGGTTAGTCTCTTCTCTCACCAATCAATACACGGATTATGTTTTTCCAACCAAGGTATCCCCAGTATCAGCTGAAACTGTGGGGCCTTGATTAAGTCAAACATCATAACCTCTCTATGCCCATCTTGACTCAGCAATGTCATCTCTGCAGTGGAATGAGTTACGGGTCCAGAATCAATTTCCGTTCCATCTACAGTGATGACAACATCGGCCGTGGTCTTGCGGGTGAGAGATAGATTCATCCTGGTAGCCAATTCCCAGTCCAAGTAATTTCCTATGGCTCCACTGTCTACGTACGCCTTTACCGCGTGCATGGGTGATGGCTGCTCTGGATCTACAAGGACCATGGGTATGGTGAAATGCGAGGTCAGAGTGTCCTTCTTTAAGCTTGGCAAGCGGACCTCTACGCTTGCCGGGCGTGGTCGTTTCCCGAGTCAGATTTCACATGGTTTTCGTCTGCTGCTCCTATAACTTTCTTGGGTGGTTTTACAGGGCAGTTCCGAAGAAAATGACCAGTAGTTCCGCAATATAAACATAATTGCAGTTGCTGTCTTCTATCTCTCTCCTTTTGGGTTAGGGGTCCTTTAACCCCCCCGATTAGCATTGGTTCTGAGGTATCTACTCCCTTGGAGCTTACGTGGGTTTTAACCAACACCCTGTTCTCAAACTTGGTTCGGTCAGCCTTCCTGGTTTGAAGTCTGTGATCGAGCTGGACAACTAGATCTATATATTCAGCACAGTCTTGAGACGGGTTCACGATTTTGGCCAAAACATCTTTGAGTTCTCCTCGAAGTCCTCGATGGAATAATGTGATTCGCTTGGCTTCAGGCCATTCGGTTTCCACTACTAATCTATTGAAAGTTGCAATGTAAGATAAAAGATCCTGGTTACCTTGACGTGGGGATAAAAGTTTGTTGTCCAAAGCCTGTCCTCGGGAGTGTCGGGCGAATAGTCTTTCCATGCTTGTTCGAAAACCCTGGAAATCTCGACGAATCGGGTCATCCTGGTTAACTAGTGGAATGGACCAATCCGCCACACTGCCGCTGAGATATGACAGTACAAAGGCTACCTTGGCCTGATCGTTTGGGAAAGCTCCAGGTCTACATAAAAAGTGCAAGCGGCATTGATTCATGAATGTTGCAAACCCTTTTGGGTCTCCGGCAAAGCGTTCAGGCGGAGCCAAAGGAACGGCTCCAGGTAAATTTATCTGCACCGGGTTACTCGATGGTACAGGAGCTGGACTTGCCCCAAGTCCTGGTAGAGGTGTTTGTCCAGCCTGGCTCTGTAATAGTTGTCTGGCCAACTCATCAGTTCGTTCTTTTGACACTATCAGTTCCCTCCTGAGGGCATTGGTTTCTTGGCGGGCGGAATGCACTTCGGCCCTTAATTCCCCTAATAATTGGGCCAACTGATCAGTTTCCGAGGTCTCCATGACGCCCAAGTGGGTATTTGTGGGCAGGCTTCGCTTTCTGTTACGCTCACCTGGTTCCCACCGGGGCGTCGACCGGAACTGGGCCGCTGTTATTTCCACCAGCGTGACGTGTAGCGCCGAGATGACTGACTGGACTGGCCCGCTCAGCCTAGTTTGTCTGGCTCGCAAGAATATTCTTCTGCAAAGGAGAAGAGGAATTAACCACCCGTGGAATTGAGTGTCAACCCACCTTCCCCACTCCCGTTGTCTTCCCACTGATCACTCTTGATGTCCCCTCCTTAGTCTGACCTGATCGTTTGGAAGGATGAGCTCTCCATCCTGCGTCGACCGCAGGGGCGCGTTGATGACCAGTTACTTCACTGGCGTAGAGGAATTGGTGAGTTCCAGTATTGACTCTAAAGTCCAATTGTTCATAAGAGTTCAAAGGTCTGCTCTTCACTCTGTCCGATTCCTTGCAGGTTGCCGATTAATCCACTCGAAGATTTCCAAATGGCACTCGGTAAGATTCAGGTAAGTCTATTGTATTTTTCCCCTTAGGGGCCGGGGTACGGCGATGAAGCAGAGTTGAATGTGCCGACCCGAGATGAGGTGAGACCCCGTGGTAGTTCAGGTAAGTTTTGTGGGAGGTAACTGGTATTGTCCTTGCTTTCTCCCCTTAGGGGCCGGGGTACGGCGATGAAGCAGAGTTGACTGCGCCGACCCAAAATGAGGTGAGTACCTTCCGTGGTAAATCAGGTAAATCCTTGGGGGCAGCTTGTATGGCCTTAGAGAGGCCCCTTGCTCATCTTGCTGTCTTTGTCTCCTTAGGTGTCTGAGGGCGGGCGCGAGATGGAGAGAGCGTGATGGAATGCTGAAGTACCGCCAAAGAGGTGAGTTCAACGCGGCACCGTAGGAATGCGAAGCGATGCTTCAAAGACTTCTGTCTTTCAGTTCCGTGGCGAAATGGATCAGGATCCAGGTAAGGATTAAAGTTAAAACTCCTGTTCTAACCTTTATCCTTTTTGTCTTCTTGTTTCAGGAGTCCCAGGACTGAAGCGGGCGTGGCTGAAGACTGGAGCTGCTGAAAACACGGTGAGCGTTACGCTGCAGCAAGCAGAATAACGCGAAGCACGTGTGGCTGTCCGGGCGTGGTTTAAATGGCCTTGGAAGAAGATCCAGGTAAGTATTCTTCCACAGCCCCACCCAAGTAACAAAATAGTCCCTTCAGTAAAATAGTCCCTCCTCAGCCTCATTTGGCTTGAGTCTTCATGCAGCATGGTCTGCCTCAGGTGAGTATGCAGCATGGTCTGCTTCAGGTAAGTTATCAGTAATGAGCCTGGCGCCAGGACTGACTTTATCTTTATGAGCCTGGCGCCATAGGTGCCAGGACTGTACCCAAACAGCCCCGAACTGGGGCTTTTGGGCATGCTCCAAGTGGCATGATGCCTGCTTCCGGGGCTGCTGGGCCTGGTCTGGTCTTCCGGGGGCAGGCATCATGACAGCTACAGACTTCATCGTGGAATTACCACCTTCCCGGGGTTACACGACCATCATGGTAACCATAGACTTGTTTACTCATATGGTACATTTCACGCCTCTCTATAAACTTCCTTCCTCTTCAGAGCTCGCAGGAATTTTCCTAGAACACATTTTCCGTCTTCATGGACTCCCTTCCAAGATCATATCGGACCGAGGACCGCAATATATTTCACAATTCTGGAAACATCTCTGTCGTGTTCTAAGGATACAACGCGCTCTTTCATCTGGATATCACCCACAGACCAACGGGGCCACAGAACTTGTTAATCAAACCCTGGAGCAATATCTTTGTTGTTTCGCAACCAAGGTACAGGATGATCGGTCCCTCCTTATACCCTTGGCCGAATTTGCCTATAACAATTCAGATCACTCAGCGATCAACGTTAGCCCCTTCTATTGCAGTCAAGGTTTTCATCCCTCCGTGTTACCTTCAGTTCTACCACATCCAACTCCAGTACCTTCACTTGATTCCTGGATTGAAACTCTCCTCAACATCCACAAGGAAGCCAAGGAACAATTGGGAAAGGCCCAGATTCGCACTAAGCGATATGCTGATTCCAAAAGAAGACCAGCACCCTCCTATTCTATTGGTGACCAGGTCTGGTTGTCCTCGAAACTATTACCACGACATCTACGCCCTAACAAGTTAGCCCCCCGATATTATGGTCCATTTTCCATAAAAGAAATCATCAATCCTGTTTCTTATCGGCTCAAGCTACCAGACTCCTGGAAGAGAATACATCCAGTTTTTCACACTTCTCTACTCAAACCCTACATCCACTCCACCCGGAAAACCGGCAGACCCAGTCCTGTGATTGTGGACAATCAGCTGGAATATGAAGTATCCAGAATATGTGACTCCAGGTACAAACGGGGTCGGTTTCAATACCTGGTCGAGTGGAAAGGCTATCCTCCTAGCGAGAGAACATGGGAACCACTATCCAACCTAAACACCCCTCGATTGCTGAGAAGATTTCATCTCATACACCCTGGCAAGCCTGGTGGGACGGGGTTTCGGAGGAGGCATGCTGTCATGAACCATGGACATAGCCCCTTCTGGTCTTCCTGGTCCTGGTCCAGACAGAGAGTGTGCTCCTTGATACTTCCAACATGGCCATGCCCAGTGCCGTGTTCCGTACTAGCCTGTACGTCGGACACGGCACGTTCTATAAATGGGCCACGCCCCCGCACCTCCGCGCGTCTCAACGCTATCTCTAGGTAGTGTCTCGACCTGTGTGTGCTGCTCGGCGTTACCCTTCCAAGTTCCTGGCCAACTCCCTTATTCTTTCTTCCCTTTTCCCCTGTTTCCAGTAACTCTTACCTTTCTTCGATCATCTTCTTGGTGTCCTGGAACACGCGACTTCCTGGAACTTTGAACGCTTGCGCTGGAGTCAGGCTCGACTCGCGCACACTTATACAAGTCCCGGTCCGGCCGGTTGCGTGCTTCTGGAGGTCGCAAGTGCTATCAGCGCCACAAGAAGAGAACTCAGGTGAGCCGGGGGGAAACCTTTGACAACACTCATATGGGCAGGGTTGTGTGCATGTATGAATGTGGCCGCATCCATGAGGTGAATGTGGCCTCACATTTGGGGTGTGTCTCAACATTCACAGCGCATTGTTTCATGTGTACACTTTCCTCCATCTGATGTAGTGGCCACACCATGCTCCCGGCTCCCTCGATTGATTCGAAACCAATCGTGCTGGCGCAGGTCTCCTCCCACTCCTTCAATTTAATTGGTAGATCCGCGCCACCTCCTGTGGCCATGGCCAGGTTGCGGTTCGCAGACAGTATGCTGGTAGTGGTGCCCACCGCACTCACTTTCAGGGCGACCTCTGCCTAGATGGCCTTTTTCCAGATCAGGGTCTCCCGCCGCATGTCGTTGGCAAATACCACTTCAGAGTTTGCTGCTAGTGTCTCAGTCAGCATAATGAGTTCCTTGCTGGTAAACGTCTCTTTACGCTGGCGGTTAGTGGTTTTGTTTATGGCCTTTGGCATGGTGAGGGGATCCTCGTGGCTTTGGGATGGCACAGTTGTCGAAACAGGTCCAGGGGGCGGAGGATGGCAATGTATTGTGTTTTTAAAGATGACCGCCGTGCTCTTTCCCGTTCCTGTGCGATGACCCTATTTCCGGTTCCGCTATTTAACGGTGACCGGCGACCGCTAATAGCGGTGTCCCCTATTTGCATGCTTCTGCAGGTCACAAGTGCTATCAGCGCTTTCGTCGGTGCCGCTAAGGGCTTTTTTGGGGTCTTTAACGGCATGCTGGTAGGGTCATTAATGGCATTGCGCTGTGCTCGTGTCCGCATACTCGTAATGCTACGCAATTAGAGCCCTCTTGACTGGGCGGACACGTTAATAGCTCCATGCCGGTGAATTCCGTTTTTTACCGTGTACCCTGTAATGAGGCCCTATAACAGCAATGGGAGGATAACTAAATACATAAGACTCAAGACAAGGGGCAAGTAGGAATAGTGATTAAAGAATAGTGCTGAAAACATAGGCATTCAGAACAGCACACCCCACCTAATACTCAATGGGAAATAAATGCAGAAGCACAAGGAAAAACATGGAATGGATTCCAAGAGAAAGTAAAGGAACAGGAGCAGGGACAACGAAATTACAAAGGCAAACTTCCCCCACCCATCCAAGGAAAAAGGCAGGAAGCTAAATCTAAAGAGGAAAGACTAAAGCATCAAGGTTTACAGCAGCAAAGGACAAAGCCAAAGAAATATAGAACACAGACAAACTGGGCTGCATCAAAAGGGAAGCACTGAGAAATGCTGCCTTCAAACAGAGGAAGACAGAAAGGGAATTTAGGAAGCAGAAATCAATTAAGCACATAAATTCGAAATCCAGGGATAAGGAACAAGGAATAGAAACTTTGAACTAGGAACAAAGCTAAGAACCAGGAACAAGGGACCAGTCACAAACAGGAACACTGCATCAATGACCAGCGCTGGACCGAAGCAAACAGAGGCTTTTAAAGCTGTTTAACGAGCACACGCCTCAGGTGTGCTGCTTGATGCACCTGCAGCCACAGGTGTTGCCTATCCTCCACCCAGCCTTGTCCTGCAAGGGTGGAGATGAAGCTGTGGGCCAGGCATTCTGGGAAGCATAGACATTTGATTAAAACAGCATACTGGCTGCCAAAAACCTGGAATGGGTCCAGAAGGGAAGTTGCTTGGAAAATAAGGATTTAGCGCTCCCAATTCATCACAGCTCTGTAGCATAAGGTTCGGAAGGAAAGTCCAGTGGGGAATAAACCCCAAATCATGTCCCCAAGTGGTGGGAACGGGAGCGAATCGTGACATGTCCTAGCTCATGTGGTAAACCCACCAAAAGACTGTGCAGAGTTCATCAACCTAGTGGTGCAGCTAGACCACAAGCTGCAAGATCGAAGGACAGATCGAGCCAAAACGGAGAATCGGACTGTGTATGTACGCTCAACGGAGAACAGTCCGCGTTCATCAGAAAATACTTCGGAACCCATGCAAATTGGGGGGGTACGGAGCCCATTAACCAAGGCCGAAAGAGACAAATGGAGACACAGCAATTATGCCTGTACTGCGGGAAATCAGGTCACTTCCTCAGAGAATATCCCGTAAAACCCCCTAGGAGAACAGTTGGAGCTAAAGAGAAAGAAGGAGGAGAAAACTTCCAGGCCCGGCAAGCATAGAGGTCCGTTTGTCGAGCGAAGAAAAAGAGCCACAGACCTCACACCTTGCCCTGCCTGTGATTTTGATCATTCACCAACAACCGTCTTGGATTCATACTGTGGAGGAATACATAGGCAGTGGAAACATTGGTAACTACATAGACCAAGGCCTGGCAACAAGTATGGGGCTTCCCCTCTGTCAGAAAACGACAACTGAGAAGGTCACCACTGTCGACGGCACGGAGACAGCTTCTGGTCCTGTAACTCAACGCACAGCAGAATTGACCCTTCTGTGCCAAGACAGACATCAGGAAGCCATTGCCTTCGACCTTCTCATGGCCCCTCAGTTCCGGGTGATTCTAGGGATGCCGTGGTTGGTGGCTCACAATCCTAACATCGACTGGCGAGCCAAGAAATTAGCCTTCTCCAATGAGTATGCTCATGCGTGCTACCAAGTGGAAATGCCGTCGTCTGACCTAGAGACACCTGTCCAAGATAAAGAGGCGTTGGTACTAGATGTATCAAGTACACTACCAAGCGAATACCACAATTTCCAAGACGCTTTCCAAAAAGAACAGGCTAATACCTTACCCCCTCACAGGCCATATGACTGTCAGATCGACCTCGTACCTGGGGCACAAATCCCATGTAGTCGAATTTATGCATTCACCGAACCTGAAAACGTCCACTTGAAATCATATCTGGACCAATACCTGGCAAACGGTTTTATCCGCCCGTCCAAATCTCCGGCAGCCTCGCCCCTATTCTTCGTACCCAAGAAGGAGGGGGACTTGAGAACGTGCATCGACTACCACACACTAAACCAGGTAACAGTTAAAAAACTCCTCTACCCCTTATCCCAGAACTGCTGGACCAAGTCAAGGATGCCCAAATTTACACCAAATTGGACCTCAGGAGGGCATACCATCTCGTGCGTGTAAAGAATGGAGATGAATGGAAGACCGCCTTTTGTACTACGTATGGGCTGTGCGAATATCAGGTGATGCCCTTTGGGCTTTGCAACGCTCCCGCCGCATTCCAGTACTTCATGAACGATGTACTACGGGAATTGATCGACGTATGTGCCCTAGTTTACATCAACGTCATCTTGGTGTACTCGTCTTCTAAACAGGACCATGTCAGGCACGTTCGCTCCGTCCTTGCAAAACTCTGACAGCACCAGCTATACGTCAAACTTGAAAAATGCTCCTTCCATGTCACCGAAGTCGAGTTCCTTGGTTTTGTCCTCACTCCCAGAGGCGTCCAGATGGATATGCACAAAGTAGATGCCATCCTTAGCTGGCCATCACCATCTTCAGTCAAAGGTGTACAAAGTATGCTCGGCTTTGCAAACTTTTATCGCCAATTCATCCCGGGTTTCTCTCAGATTGTGCACCCAATCACTTCTTTATTACGAAAAAAGAACAAACTGTTCCAATGGACAGAAGAGGCGGAGAGGAACTCAAGAAAAGATTTACCTTAGCCCCGCTGCTACGACACCCCCACCCAGATCTCCCATATGTAGTGGAAACAGATGCCTCCAGCATGGCAATGGGGGCTCTTCTTTCCCAAAGGGATCCCGAAACAGGCCAGTTACATCCCGTGGCCTTTTGGTCGTGAAAATTTACTACACCTGAACTTAACTATGCAATAACAGACAAGGAACTCCTAGTGATCAAGGCAGCCTTTAAGGCTTGGCGGCATTACCTCCTAGGCGCCAGACATACCATCACAGTAATAACCGACCATCGCAACCTACAATACCTCAAGAAGGCAAAGGCTCAATCATCCCGTCAACTCCGATGGGCTTTATTCTTCGCAGAATATGATTACATAATCACGTACCGACCTGGAGTCCAGAACGGAAAAGCCGACGCCCTATCCCGCATGGGTATTGATGAGAACGCATATTCAACCCCAGACCAGGTGGCCATTATTTCAGGTGACAAACTACTAGGACTTACAACAACGTTATCTCTGGATGAACTCCAAAAGCAAATTCGGCTCCTAATGAACACCGAGGCTCTACAAGACTGGACCACTCAAGGTGAACATTACACAACAAAGAACCAACTCCCGTATTTCAGAGGGTGTTTATGTTTACCGAATAAGGCACTGCAAGAACAAGTCATTTCTGGTTATCACGATCCCCTGATAGAAGGCCATCCAGGAATTGCCAAGACCCTAGCCAAGGTGAAAAGAAATTATTGGTGGCCGACTTGGCGAAAGGACATTACGCAGTTTATTCTGTCATGTGGCATTTGTGTACAGAATAAATCCCAGAAACAAAGACCTGCAGGCTTTCTTCAACCCCTGGGAATTCCACCTGCACCTTGGCACACACTCTCCCTCGATTTCATCACAGATCTGCCTCCCTGTCAAGGGTTCAACACTATCCTAGTTGTTGTTGACCTATTCTCTAAAATGGCCCATTTCATTCTGCTTAAGGGTCTACCAAACGCATCCAGTCTGGCAAATGTGTTTTTAGAGCAAATCGTACGATTACATGGTTTCCTCTCCATCCTGATTTTGGACCGAAGGAGTCAGTTCGTGTCTAACTTCTAGAGGAAGAGTTGTGCAATTGCCCAAATCGATATTCGTCTGTCCACTAGTCACCATCCCCAAACTGATCGCCAAACGGAGCGGATGAATCAGACACTAGAGCAATACCTATGGTGCATGTTACATCAAGTGGAAGAAAGGTGGAAGGATGTGCTGTGGATAGCCAAATATGCCTACAACAACTCGCTACACACCAGTACTGGACAAAGTCCATTGTATACCGTATATGGAAGGCACCCACGTAATTCCGAATTAGATACCCCCACGGCCTTGGAAATGCCTGCAGTGAAGACTTTGCATACGACCATATCTCAAGCCTTCAAAAAGGCAGAACACTTGATCCAAGCCAAAGAAAGACAGAAAAGATTCTCTGATCAACACTGAAGAAAAGCCCCAGACTACCAAGCCGGAGATGGAGTCTGGTTGGCGTCTCGGCACGTGCCCATAAGAGGAACTCGAACATTTCATCCCAGATATCTAGGGCCCTTGCCATAAAGGCTATTATAAATCCTCTGGCAGTAAAACTAGCTTTACCACCAAATATGCAGATCCATCCCATATTCCACGTGTCACTCTTAAAACCTCTTCAGCCTGTAATTCGGGTCAAAACACCACCAAATCCGGTACTGGTTAACAGAGAACCCGAATTTGAAGTCAAGGACATCCTAGATTCTAAACTCACCAGATCCAAGTTATATTACTTAGTGGACTGGAAGGGATACGGCCCTCAGGACAGGACATGGGAGTTTAGCGAGCACGTCCATGCGCCACGCCTGGTAAGACGATTTCATAGGAACCATCCGACCAAACCAGGGCCAGACGGAGGAAATACCTTGAGAGGGGCCTTAGGGGAGAGTGCTGTCACAATCCATGCCCCTGACCCCCTTAAGTGTAACAGCCCCCTGGCAGCAGTGGGACTAAAGCCCTTCACACTGGGTCCAAGGGCCTTAAAACTCCATCAGAAACATACATGGAGTCAGTCCTGGCGCCTTTGGCGCCAGGCTCATTATCAGGAACAAAGCAATACCAGTTTTGGACCTTAATCCAACATGGAGGCCTATTACACAGATCAGTTCTTTAGAACCAAGCCATGCGGTCTAGTGTTTTGGGTGTTACTGGGACTGGAACTACTTGGCCTGGAACTACTTTACCTGGGCTTTTTAAACCACACCTAAACAGCAGAACACGCTTCCCGTTATTCTGCACTCCTGCAGCGTAACGCTCAGCATGTCCAGCTCCTGCTCATCTGCTTCTCTGGCGGCCCGATCCTGAAGCCCTAGATCCGGATTCCATTAATAACCTGGAAGAACAAGAACAGCATTAGTGAGCAAGAACATTTACCTGTGAAGTAACCGGTCTTGAATCCATCCTGTGCTTCGCTTACCTCGCCCATCTCCGGAGTTCGCTGCAACCTGCAAAGGTAAAGAAACAAGGACAGCATTAATAACAATTCTTACCTGGGCAAGCAGCCAATCCTGGCAGCACACTGCACTTCTCTTCCCTTGCCCATCTCCAGGTTTCACCGCAACCTGAAAGGGAGAAGGAATAAGGTCGCCATTAACAAACCCTTACCTGGGCAAGCAGCGCTTCAATCGCTCATCACTCCGGAACATCACCGCAACCTGTACAAAGAGAAGAGAACACCAATAAACAGCGCAGCGCTCCGCGCATCAATAACTCACCGTGGTCTTTGCCATCGGCGCGGCAACTCCGAGATTGCAACCATCCCTTTGAAAACAAAAAGAGACATTGGGCCTCATTAGAAGGTTGGAGGTTACCATGCCGCTTTTAGCGGCATGATTGCCTCCATACCGCAATCCGGGTCCGGGTTCCTCGAATGAGGAATTACCGGGCCATCGCAACCTTGGTAGACCCGGTAATTCCCCGTCCGAGGAACCCGGACCCGGTCCATCCCCATTCCCATTCGAGCCCCCATAAGGCTCAATGGGAATGGGGATAGAGCTAACAACGGGCCCATTAATGACGGGCCTGTTGTTAGCTCCCTGGTCCCCTTGGGGGACCCGGTAAGACGCCTGGTTTTTCCAGGTGCCCATTGCGGATCCCGCGAGGAGACCTTGTAATAGGGCGGAACGCCAACCTTATAGTGAGGGCCATTGTTAGGGAACAGCGTAGTGGAGCAAGATGCCGAGAAGACAGCGAAAACGGAGGAAAAGAAAGAGACAGGATAAAGATGGAAAAGACATTATAACTCACCTGGAAGACAGCAAGCAGAGTCAGAGTCACAGCTAGTCTGGACCCGACATAAGGGCACACGGACAAGTGAAGAAACTAGGTCCACGAAACGGCCGCACCAACCACGCGCCCCTGCACAGAGACGCAGGACGGAGAGTTCAGCGCACAAAAACCTAAGGTGAGCAATAACCCCAAAGGGAGGGGATTTGGACTAGAGAGAGGTTGGAGTCCACCCATCACAGAACCAGTATCTTAACCCTCCATTCTCCTGTTATAGGTGCTACCCCACATCTGGAACATAACCAAGCAGAGAGGGGTCCGGGATAGTGCTTAGACCTCCATCCAGTGTCGTGAGGCACCCCTGTGGATACCAGGTGAGCGTAACACAAACTGGCCTACCGTCTGCTCCAAAGGCAATACCGACTCTCTGTCCTCACCAAGAAGAGAGTCCACATTCAAGCCTGTGTCTCGGCGGCCTCTAACAACTCGGCCAAACTCTTAAAATCTGCAAGGAGCTGGCCAACCCTGCTGCAGTCTCTACCCCTCCTGTTACCTCCCGGCTCTCTGTGATGCCCTTGCCTCTCACTTTATCTCAAAAACCCATGTCATCCTGTCCATCCTTACTTTGCCTTCCCTTCTGTGCCCCTCTCCGTCTATGCCTGCTGACCCTCTTTCAACCACCCCCCCAAACCCCTTCTCGTCCTTTCCTCATTTTTCCCCCGATGAGGTTGCTAGACAAGTCCGATCTATGAAAACCTTGTCACAACAGGTTCATCCCTGTTCCTCTAAAAACATCAATGACCACATTGACACCCTTGCTACAGCCCTTGCTGACTTTTGCAACCACTGTTTTTCCTCTGGATCCTTCCCTTCCCCTCTGAAGCACTCCCTTGTGCATCCTCTTCTCAAGAAACCCACAGCCGATCCTACCTGTCCGGCTAACTATTGCCCAATTTCCATTAGTCCCTTTCTGGGCAAACTCGTGGAAAAACTTGCCATCTCTCAGCTTAACCTTCATTCTGAAACTGTTGGCTGTCCCCATGACCACCAATCTGGCTTCAGAGCTGTCAGAAACATGGAAACTTCTCTCCTGAACATGCATGAGGATTTGCTCTCCAACCTTGACGCTAACATTACCTATGTCCTCATCCTACTTGATCTCTCATCTGCCTTTGACACGGTCAACCATACCATCCTGCTCAACCGTCTCCATGATAACCTTGGTATCACTGATCAGGCTCTGGCCTGGCTGATCTTTCCTCTCTGACCGACCCTCCCAGGTCAAACTTGGGTCCTTCCTATCATCTATCTCCCTCTCTACGTGTGGTGTTCCCCAGGGTTCTAACGTCTCCCCCTGGCTTATCAACCTATACTTGGCACGTCTCGTCCACTGCATTGCCATTTTCTGTTCAAATGTCCAGTACTACGCTCACGATACTCAACTTATCTTCAGGCTACCATGGGCCACCTCCTCTCCTTCTCTCATGTCTGATTGCCTTACTGCCATTCAAGATTGGTGTTCCGCCAACAATCACTGTCTGAACGCCAGCAAGGCTGAAATCCTCCTCATCGGGACACCTTCTCCATCCTTACCCCTCACTCCTCAGCCGGCCTCTCTTGGCCCTCCTCTTACCCCCACCTACGAGGGTAAGAACCTCGGTGTTATCTTTCATTCTACACTTTCCTTCTCTGCCCACATCTAAGAGGTCTCTAAAATGTCAAACTTCCTACTGCACCTCCTCAGAGGTACTCTAGCTTTCCTCTCTTTCCGCCAGAAGCTCACTATCTCCCAAGCTCTGGTTCTCTCTAGGTTGGATTATTGTAACAGCCTCTTTCTAAATCTACCTGCCTCTTCTCTCCGCCCTCTGCAACTAATCCAGAACAGGTCTGCAAGACTTGTCCTTGGCCTCAAGCCCTGGGATCGTATCTCTCCAGCTCCAAAATCTCTCCACTGGCTCTCAGTGGATGCAAGGATTAAATTTAAAAACCTCTGCATTGTCCACAAGGCTTTATGGGGCTTGGGTCCAACATATCTTCAGCTATCCCTCCGTAAATACCTCCCCTCTCGAGCTCTTCGCTCCTCCTCCTCTAACTCCCTCAGGGTCAGTCGTTTTTGAAAGAACCGAGCTGGGGGTAGATCTCTGTCTTTGGCTGGGGCCTCCTTCTGGAACAGCCTCCCTGCCACTCTAAAACTTGAGGAAAACCATCTCAGGTTCCGGAAGCACCTCAAGACCTTCCTCTTTGCTTCTGCCTTCGCCCCCCCTCTCCCCTGCTGATCTGCTCTCTTGGTACCTTGCATCGGGACACCCTCTGTCTCTGGTCCCAGGTTCCTGCTCACCCTGCCACCCTTCCGCACTGCCTCCGGGCCACCCCTTGCTTTGGAGTTTGTATCTATACCCATACAGCCCCCCTTTTTTTCCCTCCGGCACTTAACAGACCCACCTGATCTGCTGCCTCAAACCTAAGCACTTGTCACTTGGCTGCACTACCACCTTGTGCTGATTTTATTATTTATTTATTTTTATTATTATTTACCCTGTTTCTCCTTTGCTCTGCACTTTCCACTTTCTCTCTCCCCTCCATGCACTTTTCCCCTCCCCCTCTCCCATGCACTTGCACGCTCTCAATGTCATTGGGCCTATTAATATAGTTGTTTCGTTCTCCCCTGTTACCCTCCCTTGCCTTGTCGCGCTCTGAAACACCTGTGTATGAGCGCGATATAAATAAAATATCATATCATATCATAACAAGTGCGTATTACAGACTGCAGAAGTGGAATACCTGGGCTACACGATATCCAAGTCAGAGATCAGCACGAAAAAGGATCTATTGCAGTCAATAGTCAAGGTACCCCCACCCAACAGTAAGGAGGAGTTGAGGTCGTTTTTAGGCCTGTCTGAGTGTACTATGTAAAATGTGTACCTAACTTTTCCAAAACCACAGTCCACATGAGGAAGCTACTCAAGAAAGGAGCAGATTATCAGTGGGGAGAGAGCAGTTGAAAGCCTTCCAAGAGGTCAAGGAAGGTAATACGCATGCAAGTGGCGTAACACAACATTTGGGGGCCCGCATGCGAGCCATGCTGAGGGACCACCGCCAAAACAAATCACGGGTTGCACCACACTCTGGGCCGGTCTAGATTACCACGCTTGCGCAATACGCATTAACGTGCTGCTACAGGGGTACGCCGCACACTGCACTAGGAGAAAGATATAAATATGTGTTTTAATGCATTATACAGCACAATTTCTGAGAAAATGTTCCTAAAAGGCAAAAGTGTTTGCAATTGTTTTGTAGGGTAACACCAATCCGAAAATCCAATACATGCAAGTCACCAACAGTACAAAGGAAAATTAATGTTTTGCTATTAAAAATGCCATGCCACAATGAAAACATGTCCAACTGGCTGCACAATGTAGACCAGTCTACACACGTAATAACATATTACAGTAAAGCATGCCAGGCCACATTTTGGGCCTCATTACGACCCTGGCGCGCCCGGAACGAAGGGGGATGGTACGGGACCGGCCCCCTTCATTCCGGGAGCGCGTACTATGAGATTCCCTTCGCGGGACCCGGATCAGACGTCTGGTAAAACCAGACGTCTTTTCCTGGTCCCGCGAGGGGAAGAGGGAGGTAACAACGGGACACTTATAATGTGCCCGTTGTTACCTCCATCCCCATTCCCATTGAGCCCTGTGGGGGCTCAAATGGGAATGGGCAATGGTTCCTGCAAGGAGGATTTACCGGGTCCTCCTATGTCGGAATGACCCGGTTATTCCTCATTGAAGGAACCCGGTAATGGGGCCTCATTACAAGATTGGAGGTAATGAAAAAAGGATACCGGCATCGTTAACGGGTCTGGGGCATTACGACCCGACAACCCGCTAATACCGGCATCGCCCGTACCATGCCCCATAATACCGGTGTGTGCGTGTACACGCACCCCTCCGGGGAGTAAATACCGGGTTGCCGGTAATAGGAGGAGATCACAACCCACACGGACATGTAAATACTGGCACCCCGAAGGCGGTAATTAGGGGCTGCGCAATGGCATCCATCCATACAGGCATTGCGGACCACCCGCAAACAGCAATCAGCAATCAAGCCAACTGCCACAGGTGCACACAATCACCACACTTGGAGTCAATGGAGCCTGGGCCAGCACAAAAGGAGTACACCCACACCCCCCACCCCCACAAGTGGAGTTAATGGAACCTGGGCCGGCACAAAAGGAGTACACCCACACACTACACACTCCCCACAGGTTGAGTTAATGGAGCCTGGCCCAGTACAAAAGGAGTACACCTACACACCACACCCCTTCCCACACCAAAATGCTACCATTAGCTGTTGCAATCATGGTGCTGGAGGACATGCCTATACTGCTAGAACTACAGCAAAAACAGCAACTCCAACAACAACTACAGCAGCAACAACAGGCAGCACAGAGGAGATGCAGGAGGAGAAGGAGGGTGAGACAGGCCCAGCAATTACCACCAGCGCAGCAAGCAGTGCCTCAGAGGCAGCCACCAATCCCTCGCATCAGACCCAGGCCATTCAACCTAACCCCTGAGCAGATCCACACCATGTACCGGTTGGACTGGGACACCATCACCACCATACTGGACATGATACACAACGACATTGCCAGCCTCATAGAAATACACACTGCAATCCCCCCGCTACTAAAGGTGGTGTCTGCTCCACTTCCTGGCCACAGGCACGTACCAACACACAGTGGAGCAGCTGCATGGGATTTCACAACTACTATTTTCAAGCATGCTGAACCAAGTGCTGGATGCCCTCCTGAAGCACGCAAGCACCCACATATCCCTACCACGGACTGCCCAGGAGATAGCCGACACCAAAGTAGGCTTCCATGCACTGGCAGGCATGCCCAATTGTGTTGGTGCCCTGGACTGCAACCATGTGGAATTGGTAGTCCCCCATGTCATAGAGGCGGTGTACCGCAATCGCAAGCAATACCACTCCATCAATGTGCAAATGGTATGTAACTCCAGCAAGATCATTACACATTGCTGCGCCCAATTTCCCGGATCAACACATGATGCCATGGTGCTGCGCAACTCCACGCTACCCTGTCACATGGAGCAACATTCTGGGCCACGTGCCTGGCTGCTTGGTGAGTTGCCCAACCTGGCCCATGGCAGTGCTTTGGGGTTCTGATGCGTAGGGGTGCATACTCCACCTGGGTGGGAAAGAGGAGGGAGGATGCATACTCCACCTGGGTAGGAAAGGGGGGGTGCATACTCCACCTGGGTAGGAAAGGGGGGGATGCATACTTCACCTGGGTGGGAAAGGGGGGATGCATACTCCACTTGGGTGGGAAAGGGGGGGATGCATACTCCACCTGGGTGGGAAAGGGGGGGGATGCATACTCCACCTGGGTGGGAAGGGGGGGGGATGCATACTCCACCTGGGTGGCAATTGTCGGTAATTGGAGAATGCATCCAGAGCTAAACACTCCTGACCTGAGCCTCCCAAACCGAACATGACACATCACTGGCACACATTTTACCAATTATGCATATCGATGACAACAAGTGAGAGGCACGACCAGGCCACCATGGGTATGTCAAGCAATGCATGACTGGATAGGATTGCAACTGTGCCAATGTGGCTAGTGTGACCATGCACATTGTTGAATACATAGCATAGATGGGAGGCTAAACATTGTCGTACAACCACAGTACATCCGCCTGCATGCATTATCACCCCTTGCATCATCCATTGAACGCCATCCAGACTACCACAACTCATAGCAGTATAGTATGCATCTAGGTAAAAATCTTGCATACGTATAGGGATATGTGCATGTCCACATCAAACAGCTGCGGCCATGGCTGTGCTTCCTGAAGGTGGCAGCTCAGAGTGACACACACCTATTTGTATTTGCTTGCAGATGATGGAGGATATCCCTTGAGGCTGTGGCTACTTACCCCTGTGCGGAACCCGCAGAACAGCCATGAAGAGGAGTACAATCGTGTGCACACCCGTACCCGTGTTGTGATTGAGCAGAACTTTGGCCTGTTGAAGGTGCGTTTCCGCTGCCTCAGCAGGTTTGGTGGGGCACTCCTTTATAGGCCTAAGAAGGTGGCAAAGATCACCTTGGCCTGTGTCATGCTGCACAACATGTGCATCCGGAGAAATGTATCACTGCCACCTGACAGTGACATGCATGCATCGGGTGAGGATGATGAGGATGGAGACAGAGGTGAAGTAGCACCCCTGCCAGTACGTGATGCACGGGATGGCTATGCAGTACGCCAATCACTGATTCACAAATACCTCTGAACCACAGGGACTATGACAGACATGTGTCAGTGACACACTGGGTCCATGTGGACATGCACACAGGGAATGTTGGGATTTGGGCACGGAACACCATCATTCAATAAATGGATACACACCAAATCACCAATGTGACAACCCCCCAAACCCCAAGTGAACTCCCAAACCCCCCCAGTCAACTCCCAAACCCCCCAATTAACTCCCAAACCCCCCCAATTAACTCCCAAACCCCCAATCAACTCCACCAAATGCTCCCATTCACCCCCAACCATGTGTCCCACTCCCATTGTCTGCCCACACTACTTGCGGGACTTTTTGCTGTCCGGGGGCAGCATTTCAGCATGCCTTGCACTCCTCCTGGTGGGACGCACAGGGCTGGTGGGGACTGAGGAAGCAGGTGTGGTGGCTGAAGAGGAGTCGGTGGCAGAGTCCACGGCTGCTGCAAGGCATGGCCGCTGCATGTGGAGCAGTATGGAGGTAAGTACCTGTGTCACTGCCCCCAGGCAGTCCATCATTAGCACTGTCGACGCATTCACTGCGGCTGTGTTGGCGTTAATAGCAGCAGCGTCCCCGCAATGGCAGTGGCGATTTCCCGCCTGTTGTCCTCACCATCTGCCATGTACTGCTGCAGGATCTCCAACATGGACTCCTGTCGGGCATCCACCCTCACCCGGCATGACTCGAAGGTATTGGTGGGAGCAGGAGTGGTGGGTGCTGCACTCACGGGGCCTTCTTCTTCAGTGCTGTCCTCCGGAAAGGAGCTTAGGTCCGAGTCATGAAGGCAGGGATCAGCACTGCTGTGGGTGGGTGAGGGCTCAATTTGGTGCGCGGGGGTGGACACGGGGCTTGGGGTGGATGGACATGTCACTACCGTGGCTTCTCCCTGGTCCACATTCTCCTCCAAGTCATCCTCAGTGGTAGCCAGTGCTTGCAGGGACTCCCCTTTATCTGGTGTGTGTGTGGGCTGCTGGGTCTCAAGTGTGTCAGGCACACTGGCAGCAGGTGTTGTTGGCTGTGTCTCGGATCGGTCAGGCACACTGGCTGTGGGTGTGGCCTGCTTGGCTGCCACGGAGGTGATGGTGGTGGTAGCCCTTTTCTTTGGGTGGGACGTGGATGCCCTCACGGTGGTGTCTTCGCTGGCATCTTTGCCATCGGTGCCTGGGGGGTAGAAGAGATGCAGGGCATCAGTGATGGTGTTACATGCCAGAAGCATACTGTGGTGCTGTTCATTATTCATATAATCATGCATTCATGTCTTACAGGTGTGTCACACAGAGTAGTCTGAGGGGGCATTGTGGCATTTGCTGCATGGCAGGTGGCATGCCGTTGATTTGGGGTATGTGTGATGTATTACATGGGCACTGTCCATGTGTGTTGGCTGTGTATTGGTTATGGGATTGGCAATCAGCATGCATTTGTGTCTGGCAGGGTTTGGCCCACCATCTGGACTTGTATGTGTCCATGTGGGTGTTGGGACATGCATTGCCTTGCCTAGACTCTCTTCCACATCACTTGTGCTACGTCATGGTTTCCCCTACTGGGATCTGCAGGGTCACTCACCTCCTTCTGGTGATGATACTGCACCCGTCTCCATCTCCCCAAATCCCTCGATGGTCTCTGGACTGATGAAGGAGCTTGCGGTCTCCTCCCAGGTGGTCATTTTTACAGGAGAGTGGGCACCCCCGCCTGTGGCCATGGCCTCCCTCCTGTTGCTTGCCATGATGTTACGCACCCGCAAACGGAGGTCATCCCACCGCTTCCTGCAGTCCTTCACAGTACGTGGGGTGGTTCCTACGGCCGACACCTTGCGGGCTACCTCCTGCCAGATGTCCTTTTTCTGCTGCTGCACCTCACGCTTCAGGCTCTGGGATTTTATGATGTTTGCGTGTGCAGCAAGTGTGTCAGCTAACATATTTAGTTCTGCTTCGGAAAAGCGCTGTTTCCGCAGCCGTGGTTGGTCTTCCTGGTTGCTTTGGACATTATGGAAGGATTGGCACAGAGCTCTCCAGGAATCAACTGGTGGTTTTGGAGGATTTCAATGGATTGTGTTTTTAAAGATGGCCGCCGGCCCATTTCCCGTTCCGACGCGATGACGTTATTTCCGGGTCCGGGATTACAAGCCCGGTATTAGCATGTTGGTATTACCGGGTCGGTATTTAGGGGTTCCTCCTAGGCGGTGGCGGTATCGGCGGGTCTCGTGATGGCGCTATCGGCGGGTTGGAGGGCCTTTTGCAGCATGCCGGTATGGCCATTACTGGCATGGGGGTTCGCGCGTGCTTGCACACTCGTAATCACCCGCTATTAGCGGGGTCATACGAACACGGACCCGCTCGTTCCGCCATGCAGGTAATGACCCTGTTTTTACCGCGCTACTCGTAATGAGGCCCATGGAGCCCGGTTTGGAGGCAGCATGGTGCTAATAGCACCATGCTGCCTCCAAACTCGTAAAAAGAGGCCCATAGACTGGTTGCACCAAAATGGCAGTCGAAGCAGTAACACTTATCATGGTTATTTTATCACAGGTGCCCAGAAAAATATACAATGCTGCAGTAAGAAATGGCGAGACTGGCAGCACCCAAATGTCAGTCTAGCCAGGAAATTACAATTAGCAGGACTGCTTTATCAGAGATGCCCAGTTAAAAAATAGTTAAGCCAAACTAAGAAATGACTAGACTGGCTGCACCAAAATGCCTCTGTAGCCACTAATTCCACATATCATGCCTGCTTAGCCTGGACATGGATGGCCATTATGATTTATCACACAATCTCCATCCCACCCAACCCCCCCACACATGGGCTGCGGAAGAATAGGGCTATGAGTAATGAAGATTACCAATAAGTAACCAAGGGATTAAACACAAGTAGTGGCACAACACCATTGAGCTGACTGGGCTTCAGCTCTCCCACCCCCCAGCAAACCCCCTTGAAATTTAGGGCTATGTTGACTCGACCTGGCTGACCTACAGAGCCATTGGCGGACAGAACAGGACACAGATGTTAAGCCGCACCTGGGTTCCGCTGTTAACAAAGTCCCAGCAATTACTAACGTAAAGCATTTCACTGTTAGTACCTGCATTCAAATGCATAATTCTTTAGGTAATTGAAATCCTGATGTGGATTTAGAACTTGCATGCCAGGAAAGTAAATGGAAGGGTAGAGAGGGGCAGGAGACTGCTTATTCTCACAGCAGTCCATAAGTGGGTGCTTTCAGACTTAAAGGAGAGAGTTAACTGATTGTAACATTGAAGCTGCATTTGAATAGTCCCATTGGAATGCATAAAGAAGTTAGATGCCCCACACAAATAAGTTTGCCCCTCCCCAATGCCCGTGAAGTTAGCACCTCTCCCAATATTTGAAGGGTTAGCACCCCACCCCTGGAATGTAGGTTTTGTAGCATTACTGAACACAGGCACACACACCATTCACCACACACATTCACACCCAGCCACCCATACATTTAAGTGTGTACGCTTTCACCATACAGGCACACCCAGGCAGCACCCCATACATATAAGTTTGCACCCTTTCACCATACCGGCACACACACCCAGGCAGCCACCCATATATTTAAGTTGCACCCTTTCACTATACACTCACACAGGCAGCCACTTATACATTTAGGTCTGCACCCTTTCATCATACACTCACACAGGCAGCCACATATACATTTAAGTGTGCGCCCTTTCACCATACGCTCGACATGCACACCCAGCCACCTATACATTTATACACCTATACATACAGGTATCCCTGCAGCTCTCTGGCCGGCCTCTCTTGGCCCTCTTCCTGCTCCTACCTGCAAGGCAAAAAACCTCGGGGTTATCTTCGACTCCACACTCTCCTTCTCTCCTCATATATCTGACGTCTCTAAGAAGTCACACTACCAGCTGCACCTCCTCAGAGGTATTCTTCCCTTCCTCTCCTTCCCCCAGAAGCTCGCTGTCTCTCAAGCCTGGTTCTCTCAAAGCTGGACTACTGTAACAGCCTCTATCTTAATCTGCCTGCCTCCACACTCCGCCCTCTGCAACTCATCCAGAACAGAACTGCAAGACTTGTCCTTGGCCTCAAGCCCAGGGACCGTATCACTCCAGGACTGAAATCTCTACACTGGCTCCCAGTGGCTGCGAGGATAAAGTTCAAAACCCTCTGCATTGTCCACAAGGCCTTCTGGGGCCTGAGGCCTAAATACCTTCAACTCTCTCTTCCTAAATATCTTCCTTCCCGAGCCCTTCTCTCATCCGTCTCCAACTCCCTCAGGGTCAGCCGCTTCTCGAAGCAACAAGCTGGGGGTAGATCTCTCTCCGCAACAGGGGCCTCCCTCTGGAACAGCCTTCCTGCCCCCCTGAAACTTGAGGAGAACCATCTCCTGTTCCGGAAGCACCTCAAAACCTTCCTCTTTGCTTCTGCTTTCTCTCTCCCTCTCCCCTGCTAATTCTTTGCTGAAACTGCACTGAATCTGCAACTGGGCCACTCTCACCGACCTCGGTCCTGGGCCCAGCCACTCTCCACTTGCACTGCCTCCCTGGCAACCCCTGCACTGCGGGACTGTCTCTGTATCCCTACAGCCCCCCCTTCCCAGCACTTGTTCTGCACTTACCTTGCACTTGCCACCAGCTGGCCCTTATATTTATTTATTCTACTTACCTTGTACTGCACTTCCCCCCTCCCCTTCCCCATGCACCTCTCCCTTCCCCCTACCCCTGCACTTGCGCAATCTGAATGACACCTGGCCTAGTAGGATTGTTGTCTGTCTTCCCCTTGTTCCCCCCTCCCTGCCTCGTCGCGCCTTGAAACACTTGTGTATAGGCGCGTTACAAATGCCTTATCATATCATATCAAGTGTGCATCCTTTCAGCATACACTCACACAGGCAGCCACCTATACATTTAAGGGTGCACCCTTTCACCAGACACTCCCACAGGCAGCCACCTATACATTTAAGTGTGCACCCTTTCACTATACATGCACATTCTGGCAGCCACCCATACATTTAAATGTGCACCCTTTCAACATACAGTCGACATGCACACCCAGCCACCCATACATTTAATTGTGCACCCTTTCACCATACACTCACACAGGCAGCCCCTCATACATTTAAATGTGCATCCTTTCACCATACACTCACACACGCACGCGTCATGGGGTTGAGGGGAGCCCTATTACTTCAAAAAGAAATTATTTCCGTTAAGGACCGAACCATAATGGAAATAATGTCTTTATGAAGGCAGAGTGACTTAAAATAATGATTTCTTTTTGAAGTCATAGAGCTCCCCCACCCCATGACATGGAGGCCCACAGCCTAGAGGCTTCAATGTCATTGGGTGAGGGGAGCCCACGAATTCAAAAAGAAATAGTTTCTTTTTAATGCTTTCTTTTTGTAGTCACTCTGCCTTCATAAAGTCCAAGCGGACCGCAGAGGTGGGGATGCGGGGGCCCCCGTTACACCAGTGAAGCATGCGCACTGCCTCCAACCATTTAACCCACAGTGGAAAATGGTGATCACCACTGATGCCAATTCTTATGGATTGAGGGCGACGTTAACCCAGAAGAAGGGTGATTAGGGGCACATTGTAACATTCGCGTCAAAAGCACTTTCACAATCCGAAAGCAATTACTCAACCATAGAGAAGGAAAAGCTGGCGTGTGCCTGGGCGGTAGACTATTTTCAGACGTATGTGTGGGGCATGAAATTTCAGTTGGTAACAGACCACAAGCCCCTGGTGCACATGTTGAGTCCAGGAGGCACCCGAACATCCAGTTCCTGCGTGGACCACATCACAGCAAAATTGAAAGAATATACATACGTGCATATCACTGGTTGGAAAAATAGGCGGACTGCATGTCCAGGTTGCCCGAACAAAAAAGAGACAGTGATCAGCTTCCTCAAAGTTGAATGCACAGTTCGATCGCTAGGTCATCTCAGGAGCAAGGAGTTCCTGGAGATGAGTGAGAATCATTGGAAATAGGAGGCTGCTAAATATACCATAACAAAACCTGTCACAGGGTGGGTCAGAAAGGGCTGGCCCAACGAGAAGGTGATCCCTGAAGGACTGCGCCCATATTGGAAGGTAGCCGGGGAAATTTCCAAACAGAAGGGGATGCTAATGAGGGACAATCAAGCAATCCCCCAGTGACACTGAGGAGAACCATCATGTGCAGGGCTCATGCAGGACACCTGGGGAGCAACATGACAAGGATGTGCGTGAGAGAATCATAAGGGGGTGCCTGGTTTGGTCCTCGACCTAAGAGGAATGACGGAAAGGTGTTATGAATGCCTCACCAGCGATAAAAGACTCAAGGTCAGGCAAGCTCCATTACTCCCAACAGAGGTGCCGGATGGGGTGTGGCAAAAACTGGGGCTGGACTTTATAGGCCCATTAGATTTAATGAATTCAGAAAACAAGAAGCATGGGATTGTCTTGGTAGACTACCTATCGAAGTGGGTGGAGGAAGAATTTGTCTGGGACATCACTAAACCCACCGTGATCCACTTCCTCAAATATATCTTCCAAAGGGAAGGGTTACCAAAGGAACTGATCACAGACAATGGTGTCCAACTTGTCTTAAGGGAGATGGAAACATTTCTGAAGGAAAGAAATATCTACCAGATAAAGGCGGCCCTGTATCGTCCCCAAGCTAATGGCCCTATGGAACGCCCAAACAGGTTCATCAAAGGGGCCATGCAACTAGCCACAGCAGCAGGATTAGACCCTCATAGCACAGTTAAGGAAGCTGTGGCGGCCCATTGCCTCATCCCTAATGGAATCACAAACATATCACAGTTCCGCCTGAGCAGAGCAGCCTCCACCTTAGTCCCATCATGGCTGTCAAAAATAAGGGAAGATGACACCATGGACATGGAGGAATTGGTCTGGCGATAGAGGGGAAGCAAAGATTGCATGAAAACATGGAACGACAGGAGGAGAGTTCCACAGCGAAGCACCATCCAAGAGGATGACCTTATCAAAATGAAACTGCCACAAAGAGACCCTGTGACAGGATTCACATTTAGTTGACTAGTGAGAGTGTATCAGCAGGGGACCAATCATGTGCGCACCCAAGATGGAACCTAGAACGTGTAGCTCTGTATGAAAAGAGAACAGCTGAAGTGCACAGTCCAATGGTTTAGGAACATGATAGCGGTGAGAGAAGTTCTGGTGGTGACAAGTCGTTAACTGAAGAGCAGCCTGAACAGGAGATAGAGCAGTATGAAGGAATACAAGCTCAAGAAAGGAACAGTCCAAGGAGGGGTGAAGTATGCCGGGAGAGAACAGCAGATATGCAAATCTCGCCACGTAAGGGAGAGGTAGAAGGGACTCACCCGCAAAGAGAAAGGAGAAGACCATACATGCCAACATTTTGGATCAGCTGGGAGGGAGATTGGATCATGGGAAGCGGGAGAATGAAAATTCCCCATTTAACCGTATTGGGGTTCGGGATATTTTAGGCAGAAGACCTATTTATGAAAAATCGGGAATCTGCCGCCTAAATCGGGAGGGTTAGCATGTATAGAAGACCTTGACATTTTGAAAACTATGGGACTCATTACGACCCTGGCGCTGACGGAATGAAGGGGGCCGGTACGGGTCCGGCCCCCTTCATTCCTTCAGGGCTGATTATGAGGTTCCCTTTGCGTGACGCGGGTGAGATGTCTGGTGAAACCAGACGTCTTTTCCGGGTCCCGCGAGGTGAAGAGGGAGGTAACAACGGGACACTTGTAATGTGCCTGTTGTTACCTCCCTCCCCATTCCCATTGAGCCCTATGGGGGCTCAAATGAGTATGGTTCCTGCAAGGAGGACTTACCGGGAACTCCTATGTCGGAATGACCAGGTAAGTCACCATTGCAGGAACCCGGTAATGGAGCCCGGTTTAGAGGCACCATGGCTACCTCCAAACTCGTAATGAGGCCCTATGTGTTGGAATAACTCTTTGTTGCTGAACAAAAGGAGGTATGTAGAGTCGTTGAGCTTGCGAGTAGTCGCGCCCTGACCTCTCGCGAGAAAGAAGCGACGAGGCGAGATATAGCGACGTGCCGCGAAGCGCCATTCTGAGCACGGGAAGGAAACCACGACAGCGCTGGCGCCCATCCTTACACCGCCCGGCACCTGACGGCAGTTGGTATTCCTCCTCATTTTGCACCATTCCTTATAAGATGATTACTTACCAGTAAGGAGGACAGTAAGAGTCAGTAGCCTGTTGGTGTACAAGATGGCAATAAAAGCCCATAACACTGTTCAAGGGGTTAGGCCAAAATGATGGAGGTTAAAAGGCCCGAGCACCAAAGGTAATATAAAATCTATAGGCATAAGGTGGGTGGGTCTCCCCCATATGCAAACACATGGGGGAAAAAAATCTGATTTTCGATGGTCGGGCTTTTAAACTCGGTCATTTCCACGCAGATCCTGTTCAAGTAATCAGTGTATGCATGATCTTTGGGTGAGCCACAACAAATCGTTTTTTTTTTCTGTTTTAATACATTTTGTTCTCCTTCCCTCCTGTCTCAGTTTGGAAGAAGAGACACTGAACCCTATCACTGCAATTGCACAAAAAAGCAATCGACTTCGTCCTTTTTCATACATCCCAACAATTTGCAGCAGCTGGGTGGGAGATTCTGTGCGAGCAATCGGTGGAATTGAATTTCATTCAAACGCATTTGGGTTAGAATTATTTTAGGAGGGAGGCAGTAAAAAAATAGCAACATTTTTGCTAGCAAAATCTGGCGTCTCCCGCCTAAATCGGGAGGGTTGACAAGTATGCTTTTTGAAAGCCCAACAAATTGAAAGCTGTGAAAAAGCATCTGTCAAAGGACCAAAGTCGCTCGTTGATGACAGCGTTGCCGAAGAACGGGTGATTCTTACACTTCCTTTATGCCTCTGCCTTCCTGTATGCTGTAGTCTTTCTTTTCTGCCACCCAGTCGCACGGTGTGCCCTTTCTCATTACGTCATCGAGCGTGGACTTAGTGTTATGTCTGAACATGGCGGCGACTGTGACAGGTCGAGGAGGCAAGCGTGCCGGGGGAACAACGGGGGTAGAACAAGAGGAAGAGCCGTCACTGCAGGCTGTGCTAGTGGCGGACAGCTTCAACCGGCGCTTTAGCCCCCTGTGCAAGGACCGGGCCCGGGTGAGAGCTGTAGGCATAGGGGATTTCGGCCACGTGAGAGATGAACGAGATAAACACTGTTACATGCGGGGATGTAGGGGCTCATAAGAGGTGTGCGAGGGAGAGTCTGACATGGCAGGTTACCAGAGGGTTGTCAGGACTCTAGAGAGCGGGGTGGTCAGCTCCAAAGCAGAAACAGAGGGGTGGCATGTCGAAGCCTACATGCGAGGGTGGTCTGACATGGCAGGTGACAGGAGAGGTATCGGGGGACTGGAGAGAGTGGGGTGGGCAGTTTCAAACCAATTTGGTGCTCAGGGCATTGGCGAAAAAACAAAATGTGCCCGTCACACGTGTCACTCTCAAGCCACCCTCTTATGTTGTGTGAGCCCGCAGCCCGTTCTCGTTGTCAATAGCTCACTGCTATACAAATGATGCTGGTTCTATTTCGTTGTAATTCAAGTACTTTAAAGTAAACAGTCAAAACAAAGCACACAACAATATTCTAACAGGAATTAGTTATCTGTGTTGTAGGTAGCTGACTTCAGTTGTTTACTTATTTGTTCAAGGTGCTAGCTGGTGGGGTTTTGATATATACCGTGTGCATAGGCATCACCAAAAACATGTTTCTCTGTCATATGTTGCTACCAGCAGGATTTTGAAAAAGTGCTCATCAGTTCTGGCACAAGTTATGAAAATGTGCTGTATAGTGGCAATGCTGGCATAGATTGTTGTGATGGATGTCATGAAACTGTGTTGTGCACTATTAATTTGTAAAATGGAAGCCCTTCACGCAACTCTGAGGTATGGTCCTGGTAGTGAACTAAGCAAACATATCTCGGTCAGAAAAGGACTTCACCAGGGGTGCGTCTTGGCCCCCATTTTTTTAATCTGACTTCTTTGCATCCCACTTAGAGACCACTCACACCAGTGTCTGTTATTGTGAGGCAGGCGACTGCCTGCTCCCAGCTATCTGATGATGCTGTTCTCCTTGCCAGAACTTCAAGATCCTTACAGATAATTGGTGGAGGAATATTCCTCCAATAATGTGTATCTCTCCCACTGAGCCCCCTGTGGTTTTGGATGGCCAGCAGCTCCTACACTGTTCCTCCGTTGATTACTTGTGCTTGTGGTTTAACAGTAGATTGAACTGTATTCACATTGCTAAGCAAACGGTCAAAATGCGTCAAATAGTTGGAAGCATTCTGTAGAGCATATGTTAACGACCTACAGGAGCAAACCGATCCTGGAGGGAAGTTATGGCTTCGAGATTGGGGTTATTGCAAGTTGGAGTGTCTTCAAAAAATTGAACATTATTTTCTTAAGCATCTATTAATGGTTCCCCCTTCTACTGCAGTTTGCCGAGTTCATATCGGACTACCTTTACAGGGTTGGACATTGTGGGGAACTGGGAGCTATTTAGCTCCTTTCTGTAGCCCAGAAGGGCCTGACTAGATTGACACCAATAGCTACCAGGAGCCAATTCTGCCTCCTCAGGCCAACTGATGCCAAACATACCTATGTGACATTAACTCTGTTCTGGGCAATGTGTAAAAAAGCATTAGGCATATAAAGCAAAATGTGTCATAAATAATGGGCAAAATGCTAAGTTGATAATGCTCTGTACTAGCTTCTACTTCCTCAGTTGTAGCTCCTGCGCACTGGTTAATGCAGGAAACGAAGGAGCAACTTTTAGCTCCTGCTTGTTCAATCTTAATTCTGATCCCTGCTCTGCATACTTGACTGAGACCAATCTTAGAATGGCAGGCCCTCTGGACTGGCCAGGATGGGCAACCTACTGCTCTGGGTGGTTACTATAAAGTTGGTTCGTTATCCCACATTAAGTTCCTATTCAGCAAGTTTATGGTTTCCTATTTTGAGAACCCAAACACTATTAGTATTTATAAGAAATAGCTTAAGATGAAGGCCTTACACTTCCTATTCATATTTATTGTTTTCAAGTTAAACATGTGGAAGAATACAATGAATTATTTTACCAATATCATCAACTTGCTATACATCACTAAATAAGTATTAAATCGATTGCCCTTCATCCTGTTGAATCAATTATAAATTCTTTTCATCAGGACAAAATTCTCTCTTCCTAGACAATGTCAGTTCATCAACAAAACCTACTTATACACTTAGACAATAAAACAGAACAAACATTCAGACAACCAATATTGCCATCTCTCACAGCTCCAAATTGGTTGACAATACTTAGACTGATTTTTAACGTTCATTTAACATACAGATCATTAAAAGATGTCCAAAGGTTCAAATACTTTTCCTCCCTACTCTGCTTCTGAAACATAACTTGCTCAAAATCAGACAATATCAATATATCATTCATCCAGCTTTTTCCTTGTCTTCCACGCTTTCAACACCTGCTTTGCTGCTATTACCAATAGCATTTTGTCAATCCAATTGACAAGCAGTTTCACACCGCCCACTATCTGTTAACGGCAATGCTTGCAAAGCTTATTGATAAAATCACATCTTACTTTCAGCGTTCGGGAGCACTACCATAACATATGAATGTCTCCTTTTTTTTTTCTTTTCCATATCCGCAACAAATATCCTCATCAATCATCCCCAACTTACACATACGCGCTGGTGTCCAATATAGCCGCCCTAAGATTTTCTTGATGGATAATTCTTAACTTGAGGTCCAATTTACTCTTATAACCCACTCGCCACATTCATCCCCATCCCCCTTCTGTAATTTTACATCCCAGTTATTCCTCCCATTTCCCAGTAATTTCCAGGAATCGTCAGCAAACCTATTCATTGGCATAAGATTTAAGTACGTGGATACCATGGTGATGCGTGAAAAATAGCACAACCTGCTGGCTCTTTCTTAATGACATGCCCACCGTACAAGAGATTCCAGCTCTCTGAACCTATTCCTTTCCCTATTAGCTAAATGAAAAGTCCCTTGTAGCTCCTCAAATGTTAGAATTCGCCCATCGTGCAGTATATCCCCTATGTTTAAAATCCCTTTTGAAATCCAACTTTGCCAATTTAAGGTCTTATTTGCGTTCTTTATACCAGGATTGAGCCAAATAGATGCCTTTTTATAATTGAGATATATATTTCCATTAAAATTAATAAATCCCCATTCCATCATTTCCCTAGACACAGTAATGGATGATAATTTAGTTGTTCCCTTTGGCAACGTTTCCACTGAATACTCTCCAGCTTAAATTGAGAAAAGTGTCCTTCTATTGTCAACCAAGCTGGCTCGCATTCAGTCTCTGGTGCCATATAGGGGGCTGAATTTTTTTGTATGAATCCTCTATATATTTTTCCATATCTGGGTATCCAAAACCCCCCTCTTTAGCACTGCGTAACCGAATGAATCTCTGAATCTTTGGACTTTTCCTTTCACCCTAGAGGACATTTAGAAAAACTCTATTTCCATGATTTTCTTTTTTTTATTGTTTTTGTTTTTTTGAGAAGCTTAATGGTAATTATTGCATAACATATAGTACTCTCGGTAAAAGGGACATATTAATTGCTTTGACCTTTGCCCAGATCCCCAGCTCCAGTCACTCCCACTTTCTAATAGCTCTCTTTAAAGTTTCTACCAATTTGTTTCACATTACATTCCACCATCCTCCTTATATCTTTAACCGGATAGACCCCTAAATATTTTACATGTACCTCAGACAATTTACAGTCCCAATCAGAAAAACCACCTCTTCTGCAGGTCAAGGAAAGTGGAACCACTTCCGTCTCATCCCAATTAACCTTGTGCCCTGATAGCTGCCCACGCTTTCAAAAGTTTCTTTTAGTGCCACACTACCACCTTCCTGGTTAGAAAGAACCACCGCCATGACGCTTGCATAAGAGAGCACTTTAATTTCTTTGAGTCCAAACCTCAAACCCCTAATTCCCTGCTCATTTCATATACAAGTTATCAATGGCTCCAATACAATATTAAATAGGAATGACGATAAGGGGCAGCCCTGCCTTGTCCCTCTTGTTAGGTGGAATGCATCAGACAGTTCATTATTTACCCAAACGCATGCTTTCGCTGCACTCTGAAGACAATCAACCACCCCAACAAATTTACTCCCAAATCCCACTTTTCCCATTGTAAATCTCAAGAAGACCTAGTTTATTCTGCCAAATGCTTTTTCTGTGTCCATAAAAATGAATGTGTTTAAATGTTCACTCTGGTGCAGACTCATTAGGTCAATAAGTGTTCTAATGTTGTCATAGCCAAAGCTATTTTTCATAAACCCTACCTGTGACTCATGAATTATTTTCCCAATACATTTTCGAATCTATTTGCCATTATTTTAGCAAATATTTTTACATCTACATTCAATAAGGATATTGGCTTGTAATTGCCACATTTGTTATTGATTCTCCCTTCATTGGGGATGAGCATAATCATGGCCTGGCTCATCGATTAGCACATCTCCCCCTTCTCTATGAAACATTTTAACCGTCTACATAAGATAGGAGTAAAGAAAAATGGGTAGCCCCTATTTTTTTGTTATTGGGGGATGTCCTTTATAGGGGAAGACACATGTATCAAAAAGAACCTTAAAGGCAGTTACCCCATTCTCAAAAGCAACTTGTTGAAGGTTAGCGCACCATCATATGCTAGCAAATACACAGAATCCCAGAAGTTGGTGATTCAGAAATGACTGTACCAGAGTCAAAAAATATAGAAAATACATTTTTATTACAAAATATTATAGACAAGATTCTAGAACTGCCAGCTTCAGCACCTAAACAGCCATTCCTGAGCTCCTGTGCCAACTGCTTTAGCTACTACCCTTCATCATCATTATGGCTGAAGAATCACGTGTTATTGAGACTGTTCAACCAGACGAAAGGGAGAGGAAGAAGGAAGAGATGACAAGATTTTAGACTTACTACCAAAATGATGGCGGAGAGGGCTGACATCAAGGCTAAGCTGATGACCTCTGAAGAGAGATATTTGGACCTTACCACAAAGGTAGTTTCTGTGGAGAAACACCTTACAACGGTGGATGACCAGGTTATACGGTTAGCGGATCAAATCAGACATTTGGAAATGGTGAATGAGAAATTATCATCAAAACTTTCTGAGCAAGAACATTTTTCAAGGCGCAACAATGTGAGGATTGCTGGGTTTCCTGAAAATGCTGAACATGGTAATCCTATCGCATGTCTGCAGAAAGCACTTGTCTCTATGCTTAATTTGGACCCAAAACTACCATTGGAAATTGAAAGAGCGCACAGGTCACTTGGTCAGAAGCCTGCCTTGGGTCAGAGACCTAGAAACTTTACAACAACATTTCTAAGGTATCCAACCAGAGAGCTCATTCTGAGGAAGTCCCGTGAAAATGGAGATTTTGCCTGGGGAGGAAATAAGATTATGATTTTTGCTGATTTGAGTAAAGACATTATGGAGAAAAGGAGATGTTTCCAGGTGGCTAAGGAGAAAGCTAGGAACAAACATCTTAAATACTATATGATCTACCCTGCAATACTCTGTATAATAGTTGAAGGCAGAATACATTCATTTATGGATTGAAAACAATCTGAAGCCTTTTTAACTGATTTGGATGTAGAACCTATGGAAGCAAGTACTGCCCCTACTTCTCAAAAATCATCACAGCAGAAAAAGAAAAGGGATAAATAATTCTTGGATTGTGCTTGTTCATCGTTTTTATTTATTACATTGTATTTTATTATCTATTATATTGTGATATATATTTCTGGGTTTATTGCTTTTCCTTTTACAATGTTAAACCGTCAACTTTAAATGTTGCTCGTGTGCTGTTGAAAATTCGATGTGGCCATGGGATTCCCATTAGAGGAAGGTACCTCTGTTTCCTCATAAACGTAATGTACGTGGTGTGCTATGCATTTGTCATGGAGGCTTGACGAGCAGAAGACGATGTGGACATGAAGCGGTGTCTCTAATGCTGTTTGAGCAATTAGGCTGCAGCGTAATGGGCCGCGGCTGTGGTGGACAGCTGACCTGGATTCCATTCGTGTTACGCCAGAGAGGAGTATTGGGCTGATGGTGTCCGGGACATATGAAGGAGTAGATCTTATTTGCGGTGAATGGGCCCAGAAATGACGGCAAGCTTCAAGGGTTAGCCCAGAAGGTATGTCAAGATTTCCAAATGGCGCGAACAGGGCCCTAAGTGTCAGTGGCCTATCGTGTCGCACGGTATCAACATTTCACTTCTCCTGGGCATATCCTATTTATATTACTGCTGACGCTCTGTGCTCATTTGCTCCAGCATCAGACGCTGCCTTCCCATGCACAGTGGCAATTACTGTTCGAATGTTGAGGAGTTAATCTTGTCTGTACCTAGCCCACTTAAAATACAGCAAACTGAGGTTTAGCCTTCACTTTACCCTTCACTTTACTTGGAGACGCATGCAAAAATCCAAGAAACGCAGGCGGCTTTGCAAAGTTTAGCAGCTCCTGCTGCTAAATCCTGTACAATATTACCACATGTGGTAATCTTTTGTTGGCAATTTATGCAATGTTCCTGCTCTGTTGGTCTTGTGTACCATTGGTTATGCGCTGGTTGTTGGGACACACTTATGGTAGTATATCTTATTATTTGGATTGACATACACAGTCTACGATACTACCATTATGGAATCTCGGTTTGGTGGTGTGTGTGCCAATTTCCCTCATGTGATCAATCAATCTTGTGGCTGACTTGTAAACTGTGAGATGGTGCTATTGTGTAGGGCTAATGTGGAGTAACCACTCTTTACTTTAACATATTATGCAAGCTGCTACAAACTGTTTTGTATTTACGGTGCACCGTGTAGAAATACACATTTAAACTGTATAGTGTATATACTCGAGAATTTTTAAATGCCAGGTGGGCCCTATAAGCCTTTTTCCATGGTAGCTGAAGTTATACTCTGGTGGATGGAGTAATGATAAGGTATTATTACTTTACATATATTAGTTTAGTCTTCTTTCCATGGATCAGTTGTTTTTGGTGTCTACTGGTGGACAAATGTTTGTTTGACATGGGTGAAATTGTTTGGGAGTAGGTATATTGCATTGTCTACATTAATAGAGTGATGGGTATTATTGGGGCCTTTTGTGGTTTCACTAGGGAGAGAATATTGTTAATTGTTAATAATTTGTGTTTGATGCAATGACTAGATGGATAGTCTATATCTTTTAAAAATGGGCACAGTTTTCTGAAGGGTGGTTATGAATAGGTCTAGTTTTGTAAATATTGTAACTCCTAGTGAGCCTAATTACTGTTGGGCTCTTTCTGTTCAATCCATTTGTATGTTTTTGTCTTTTGTTTTGTTGTTTGGTAGAGTTTATATTGTTTTCTGCTCTGATTCGATTATTTATAACTCTATTGCTATTCTTCTTTTTGGTATAATGCACTTTATTGAGGTCACATAAATGGTGATTTTTAAATTGGAGAGTATTAGGCTATGGGTTTATTAACTGTAGGTACTTGGAATGTTGGAGGTATGACGTGTCCTTCAAAAAGAAAATAAATTCTATCCAGGATTTGGAGGGAAAGGATTGATGTGATTCTATTTCAAGAGACGCACTTTGAGGATGGCACTGAGAGTCTCCTTAATAATTCTAGATATACGAAAGTGTGGCTTAATTGCTATTCTACAAATTCACGGGGAGTTGGGATTATGATTAGAAGGGGGTTGGGTGCAAGTGTGGACAAGATAGTTATGGATGATGCAGGTCGGATCATTTTAGATTATCTGAAATTTGAAAATAGACTGTTAAGTCTGCTCTTGCCATGTGCACCATGGAGTCTCTTTTTTGACTCGAACTAAACTTTTAGCTGATATGAGGGGGGGGGGAGTAATCCTTTTAGGAGGAGACTTCAATTATGTTATGGACTTCAAGTTGGATAGATCTTTGGCATGCTCTTTTATTTGCCACAGATCTAGTGGAGAGTTTCGAGATTTTGTGGAAATCTTTGATTTAATTGACCTTTGAAGGGTTTTACATTCAAATACAAAGGAATTTTAATTTTACTCCCCAGTTCACAATTCCTTTTCAAGGATTGACTACCTACTCGCATCGGAACGTTTGGTTGAGACAATAATTGAAGCTAGAATGTGTGAGCGACATCTTTCGGATAATCTTCTGGTTTTGGTTAGATTGTGTCTTGCTCCACACTCTCTGGATTCTGCTAGATGATGACTGAGGGAAGAAAAAGCATTGAAGTCACTCTCTGGTTTTGTGACTGGATATTTTGATTTTAAGAGATTTGGCTGATAGTCTAATGGTATGGGATGCATTTAAGGCCTCAGCTAGGGGTGAATTGATGAATTGGACAGCTAGAGAGGAAAGGAGGGGAAGCAAAAATGAGAGATCTTGAGCTGGAACTGGGGAAATCACAATCAGCTTATGCACATACTGGAACAGTGAACGATTGTTTAAAGATGAATAGGTTATATGAGCAATTATGTCTGGAATCTTAGATTCAAGCAGACTGGAACATTTTATTCAAAACAACGCTTTTAGGAGAAAGGGTATTGTTGGGGTAAATTGCTTGCAAATATATTGGTTTGTGTGAGGTCCTTTCATCAAAAAATAAAAGATGAGTCTGATAGGATTATTGTAAAAAGAAATTAGTGAATGTTTTCATACTTATTATGAATCTTTATATACTGAGGAACATGATCTGTTGGAAAGTGATCTGGTAGAGTTCTTTGACAAGATTGAGGTTCCTTGTCTGTCCGAGGAAGCCAGGGAATTTCTAGATGCTCCTATATCGGTGGAGGAGGTGATGGAGGCTATTAAAAAATTGAAGTCTGGAAAGTCGCTTGGCCCAGATGGATTACCGACTCAAACTTTTACTGAAAAGTTGGCACCGGAGTTATGCGAACTCTATTGGTTTCTTATGGAAGGATTTTATGTCCTTCAATGAGAGAAGCAGTGATTTCATTGATCCATAAAGATGGGAAAGATGCATCGAATTGTCCAATATCGCTTTTGAATGTGGATGCGAAGCTATTTACAAACGTTTTTTACTTCTAGGCTGGATAAGCATTTAGGTACTTTAATTGATGGGTCTCAGGTGGGTTTTATGAAACGACATCATGGATATGATATCAGGACCCTCTTGGATATTTTTCAATTTGTCATCTCCACGATCAGATTATTTGCTTTTCATATTTCTACACGCTGAGAAGGCATTTGATAGTGTGACTTGGGCTTTTTAAATTTTACTTTGGTAAAGATGGGTTTTGGACCCTTATCCATAAATGTTGTTGGGGCATTACAGTCAGGTATCAGTGGCAGAGTCTGGATGAATGAGGTGCTTTCAACTTCTTTTAGATTATTTAAAGGTACACGTCAGGGATGTCCCTTATTGCCTTACCTATTTAATTTAGCCCTTGAACCATTTTTATTATATATTCTGCTGTCGGGTTTTATAATTGGTGAGATTGAAGTTAAGGATCTGGCTTATGCTGATGATATAGTGATTGTCCTTAGTAATCCTGATGTAGGGGGTACCATCTTAAAGAATATGATTACTGAGTTTGGTAGACTCTCGGCTTACAAAATTAATTGGGAGAAGACTGTTGTATTCCCAGCTCGGGATACTCCGGTGCGTAGACCATTATTAGATAGGAATTGTAAATGGGGGAAAATTGTCAGGTGAAATATTTAGGGGTATTTTTGTCTAGGGACATGAAAGGTATGGCTGGGTTCAATATTGATAAAATCTTGGAAAACATGAGGAGCATTGTCCGTAAATGGAGTAGGCTCTCATAATCCGTCTGGGCCAAGGTTAATTCTATAAAAATGGTGCTCTTACCGAAGGTTCTATACATTGTTCAGTCTTTACCTTTAAGGTTTACAAAAAATGTTCTGGGTCGTGTAGATCAGGTTTTTCAGGCGTTCTTATGGGGAGTTTCGAAGAAACCTAGGATACCCAGATATTTAATGATTAGAAGTGTACACGATGGGGGGGGTTTTGGTACCCCCCTCATTGAAAATTACTACAAACGTTTTTTCATTAAAAAATCAATATCCTATTTCTCAATAAATGAGTCAGAAATTCCAGTTTGGGCTCAGATAGAAAAGTCTAAGATGAGATCCTTCCGAATTAAATCTCTGTACTCTCTTGGTAAATTACCTAAATCGGTCAGTAATTTGCAGACTGTGCTTGCTACCAAAGATGCAGTCACATCAATGATTATAGGTGGGGGCAGGGGCTTTATTTCTATGAGGAAGCCTCCATTTGGCAGAATCCAGGGTTACAGATCAATAATATGTTATGTTGGAGGAGTTGGATGAATAAAGGTATATTACTTAAAAGAGATGTCTGGGGTGAAGAGGATATGGTATCATTTGACTCTCTGAAGATGACGTTTGCGCTACATAATAGGGAATTGAGGCGATATAACTCATTGAAAGATTTGATTTCTGAGAGATTATTAATGCTTAATGATCCTTTGTTACAAAGACCGGAAAGGTGTAGTTTTATTGTAGTTGCTCCTCGTGAAGTGTCTAGTTATTTGAAATTGTTCCCGGAAGAGGAAAAGAACAGATCTTCATGAAATGCTTTACGTCTTGCGTGGTGTGATGAATTGGGTGGGAACATTTCTATGAAGGAATGGGAAGGTCTATGGAAAGTCCCAGTTAGGAGGAAGATTGATCTGAATCTAAAGTATAGTCAACAGAGGATCCTGGGACGTTTTTTTTTTTTTGGACTCCGGTTAGGATGCATAGATTTGGTTTAAGAGAAGATAATAAATGCTGGAAATGTTCTAAGGATGAAGGCACTATGCTCCACATGTTATGGGATTGTTTGAGGGTCAAGGATTTTTGGAGTGTTGTTTTGGATAGAGTTGATTTGGGACATATCTTTTCCAAGTACACCGTCGACGGTACTTCTGAAATCACCAATTGGCATTCGTCATTGAGTTTTGCGACTCTGTGTTGGGCTACTAAGGTGTTTCTGGTGGCGACTCAGCAAATTTTGCGCCTCTGGAAAACGAGGAAAAAGCCGTGTATTCATGAATGGTTATTGCAGGTGCAGTTGCTTTCGAGGTTTGAAAAGATTAACTATTATACTTTAAATAGAGAAGAATTTTATAAGGAGCAATGGAATGCTTTTAATGAGCTCTGTGCGTGAGATGAGCGCTAATAGGCTCTGGTTTGTCTTTTAATTGACATTAGAGTGGTTCATTTGTTATAGTATTTTTGTTATGTTTGTGTTGTGTAGTAATGTTTTTTGTGTTTTTTCTTATTTTCCTCAGACTTTACTGTGTCATTTCAAATTGTGATTGTTACATTTAGTGAGGATATTTGAATAATTTTACTAATTGATTCTGTTCTATTTATATCACATTTTTCTGTTCCATTTGAAGTTTTATTCATATTTGTTTTGGAATGATGTATTTCTTTTGAAAAATGTTCAATAAAGTTGTCCACAAATATAGACAATATGCTAAAAGAAACATCTTGGAATAACTCAATTTCAGATGTATTCAAATAAAAAGAAAGGAACAGTTGAATTCAAATAGTAAGTGGGGTTTGTACGTGAATAGATTGTATCATCACAAATAGGGTAAAGGCAGAGGTATGTTATTTAGAGTCTGTCATATAGGGTAAAGCATCTTAAGGCTTCTCAGATGGTCGACCTATGTTTCGGCATACTGTGTATGATAAGACACTATCTCTAGTGTCCTTCTGTGCTGGGGTAGCCATCTTAAGGACAGTAATGTTGATTTATGATGTTTTTTCGAATGACAAGCCCACTGCCAAAAGGAAAAACAAGAGGTTATTTTTTTTAAGCAAAAACTGTCTCAAAACGGAGGAAAGTAATATCTTTTTAAAATATTTTTTTTTGTAAAAAAAAACAAAACTATTATTGTGCACTGACGATGGTGGGTGTCAACCTTTTTAATATTCTGAGCAAGTTGAATCGGAAAAAATAATGGAATCCTTATCGAAGATTAAGGAATATTTATTTCATGAAATAAATTCAAGTGGTTCAGTAATACCTACAATGTTAAGCATATACCAGCCAGTGTTTAAGTAACAGAAGCATAATATGATTGAATTCTCATTATTATCTTTTGAAGAGAAAAGAATCTCACTGACATGTCTCTTATTTGAAAAATAATTCATTTATCTTTGTTAAGGCTAATGAAGAGAAGGTTACGGCAGAATTCTTAAATGTAACCAGAAAAGCGCGACAGTCTGCACGCTGGAAGGAAACCCAAAACGAATGTTCCCAGCTATGTTAGTCCCACTTAAGGTGTCGCATATTAATTCTTACTGTGAGTTTTTCACATATTATAAAAGAGATTTGTTATTTTTGCATACTTGGTGTCTTGTTTATCGTGGGTTCAGGTGTGTTACATCGCATAAGACCGTTATATAGATGTTCGTGGTTTGTCTTGGATGGCAAAAGGATGTTCTTTCCAAATAAGTGCTGGCGCCTGTCGCGTGTGTTTCTTCATATTCACGGCGTGATAAGCAACAGTATCTGTATTGACAACGCAAGAATAATATATATGTGGCAATCTTGGGGAAGAGGGAAAGATCTTATTTTTTCAATCTAAAAGTAGTGGTTACCTACTGTTTTAGGTGTCTGTAATCACACAGATGGCTTCCGTCAACTAAATGTGGCTGCGTTTTGCTAGTCCGTGTCACCTGATCCTATAAAAAGACACATGATCGGTTTAACAACTACAAAGTCTTCATGGTAACCATAAACAAGGTTCTTAAGGTCGCCATGTTTAGTGTGCGTAAAGCAGCTGCTTTCATATTTAGAGTATGAGGCAAATGTTCACTTTAAGTGTTTTATGCCCAAATGTCTCGCTATCAAAGCAACACTTTTATCGAACTTTAAGTCTCTATAGGCTGTAATTATTTTTAACGTATGGAATCGCACAAAGTGCTTTGCAAAGTCTGTTGTATTGCGCTAATTTGTGTCACGCGATATTAAAAAGAGACACATGATCAGACACATGATCTGTGCGATAACTGTATTGTCTTCATAGTACCCATGACAGAACTATTAGTGTCGCCATGTTGGATGTGTGCCAAACAGCCTATATTTAGAATTAAGCGGGTGTACGCTCCTGGTGTTGCTTACCTGAAAGTTTTTACCCAAAAAAAGCATTTATTGCAAAAAATAATTATAAAATGTCTGGGGACCAGACTTACTTTTGAGGGTCATGGAGCAGAATATAGTGATAGTATGATGTTTCGACATGGTTATACCTCATCTAGTGTTAGATTTTACCCTTTGAGGGGTATGTTTGTGCGTTAAGATGAAATTATATTCTGTCTTGCTAACAACCCGAAAGAAGGCAGGCATAGAAATGTTAGTAAAATTCTGGCAGTTTATATATTGCCAAATTACTTTTCAATTATGACTTTATTACATGAATGGGCCCCATTCGACTGACTAGTGAAGGCCATTTTTTACAGTATTGAGATTAAAAATCCACTTTTGCTCGCATTTCTTCAGGGCAAGATCTCTGTCGCCCCTCTTGGTGGCTGGTACATTATCTGGATGACAAACCAAAACATATCCGATGGTAGATGTTTTTTAGTATAGTGTGCTACCATGGGTTTATTTTCTACTTTGTTTTTTATGCAAGACCGATGCTCGAAAATTCTTTGTTTGATCTGTCGTTTAGTTTTGCCTATATATAGGAGTTTGATGCCATAAATTGCCCACTCTGTATTACAATTGGTGAAAGATTTTAATTTCCTCTCTCTGCCTTGATGTTCGACTGTTTTTATATTTTTGTCAATAGGACCCACTGAGCAATGGCCACATTTAAAATGCTGTTGCACAGGTGGCAAAGTCCACAAAGTGTTTTGTTTAGGGGTTCTTTACAGGTTAAAAGGATAAGCATGCACCGGTTTGTCTCCGAGATTAGGTTGTCTCTTAAAAGGCAAACCTCGGAGGTTCTGGTTCAAAATGCAGAGTCTTAATGATGTGCCAATTTAAAAAAATGATTTTCCTGAGGTGGTTATTTATCAGAGTAAAGGTCGACACACATGTAATTTTATTAAAGTTGGTCTTTTTTTAACAGATAAAGGCAAATGTCTTAGTGATTTTTAGCTCTTTTGAAAGCTCTTTGAACAAGTTGTTTAGAGTAGCCTCGGTCTTTAAGATGCTCTTTTAGAATTTTGCTTTGATGCTCATATTCAGTGAGTTGCGTGCAATTACGTCCAATTCGATAGAAATGGCCTATAGGGAGGCCTTTTGTCTCTTTTCTGAACAAGTGGTTTCTAGTTTGCCTTCTGATGTTCTTATTTCAAGGTCTAGGAAAGGCATTTTGGACAATCATTGTTACTGGTGAATTGTATTCTGATTATTGAGCCACGCGATAAAGTGTGAGCTCTGATTCTGACCCTTTCCAAACCATGAATATCGTCTATGTAACAATGCCAACTTGCAATTTTGGGCTTATAAGGGTTTGTTGGGTCATAGTTTTTTTTTTTTTTGGGTAAAAACTTTCAGATAAACGCCAAGAGCACACACCCGCTCCATTCTAAATATGACTGTTTCTTTCTTTCTATTTGAATACATCTGAAATTGAGTTATTCCGAGATGTTTCTTTTAGCATATTGTCTATAATATTTTGTAATAAAATGTTTGTCTATTTTTATGACTCTGGTACAGTCATTTTTGAATCGCCAACTTCAGGGATTCTGTGTATTTGCTAGCCTGTGATGGTGCACTAACCTTCAACAAGTCGCTTTTGAGAATGGGGCAACTGCCTTTTAAACTTCTTTTTGATACATACATAATATAGGAGCCAGAAATGCATTCTTTATTTGACTTAATACGCATATAGCGGTACGCTTTGCATATACAACATTTAAAACATACAATCATCAATTTAACAGTTAAAATCCATATTATAATTTTAAAAACAGAGCTAATAAAAAATGTACACCTTTTATATAATGTTGATACACAAAGGGATAACTCTTTATTATAAAATCACATCATATTATCCACTATCTTCATGATTTTAGCACACCTCCATTAAAAATGAGATTTAATATCACAACCTTTAAGAAACTCAGACCATATCATTGAGAGATCAACCATATTAATGATATTATTGTATGCTTTCTGATGTTTCCATCGTAGTCTTGTTAAGCCTTCACATTCAAATAATTAGTGTTCCAAAGTCTCAATAAAATAAACACCACACAGCCTACAAAAGTGTATACTACGCTGAATACCCAGCCAGGCACCCTGGGTCAATAAGGCAATGCTTACATTACATTTCAGCCTTAAATTCTGTTTAACTATTGCCCTGCTACCACCATTTATCAGGGCTTAATGTCTCTGTTTTTAATGTAGTCACAAAAATGAGTCTGGTTTTTACCAGAGAGCAAGTTAGTTAAGTACTGTTCCTTACTGTGCTCTAATAATCCTTTGTTTGAGACTATTCTTTTTTTTTTTTTAATGTAGCCTGCCCCGTCCAACCTCACACCACATCATCCTGCGTGCCATTTCGTGCAGGTGCTAATCATCTTCACCAGGGTGCCCAGTGTATGATAATTGTCAAGATCACAAATCGCATTTACAAATGTGCAAAACATGGTGTTTTCCAACTTTCTCAATTTATCACAAAATGGGATAGTTTTCCTGGTTGCATGTTATGTAATTCCAGGATGCTGAAACTCCAGATAAAATATTTCTACAGATGACGGATGGGGTCGATGGTAACCAAAAAAGCTTTCGGAATACAAATGCTTCATATCTTCTCAGGACAGATGGATAATCCTCCCCCCTTGCCCCCCCATTTCTATACCATAAAATATGAATGATGGAATGCACTTTTGTGTGGTAAAGCAACAACATGTACTCAAATGACTTTCCGTGTCTACTTACAGAGCGATTTTTATTTTTTTTTTTTAAATTTTTCTTTTTTTAATCATGTTGACTGCTTGATTACATTTACCCTTAATCACATTCCAATGTGTGTCCCATTTCAAATTACCCAGATACTGTTATGTTAGGGAGAATTCTTACCAAAGTGCTAATTCCCTCTACCTTGGAGCCCTCCAGCTCTTTTGCTATACAATGTGTTTTCTATCGTTGTTTATTTAATGATGGAGTTTTAGACAACTCCATAGGCACCATTGTTTTCTTGTGTGTCCCACAGCACCCTCAGTTCTGTGGCACAGGAATGTCTTTCGGACTTCAAGGTTTAAATACCTTCTCTGGGACTGGAAATTTGAACACATAGACGGCATTATAACGGAATATTAGCAACAAACTTTGGGTTGGTGGAACCTGGTGGAACTCAGACGTGGACTCCATGCTAACTGTGCTCGGAGAGGCACAGCTCCACCTCACTGATGGAACACAGCAAGGCTGAAACACGTGTATGGGGTTGCTGTAGGTAATCTAGTTGAGAAAGGAATTGCCATAGCATTTCTGTGCTGGACTGCTCATGTGCCGGGATAAAGTCAAATATTCAAATGGATATTTCCCATCTGTCAGAGGTACCTTGAGCTAAAGGCGATGGCTGCAGACACTCGGTGTCAAAAAGACATATAACAGTTTATCATTCCATATTCTTTCTAGAGAGTGGCGCCTGCTACCCAATAATACAACGTTGATGGCACACACTGATATGCCATGGGACTAAGTGGTTTAGATATCACTAGCCTGCATACAGGCTGTGTTTGCTTGTCACAATATGCCCCAACCATCAACTCATTGCAATGCAAGCAAGCAATACTGGTCAGAAAATGAAACACTTTACTCGTTGTCTACAAACTCTGCTTTAGTCAAACTTGCATATTTGGTATTTCCATTCTCTCTGCGTAATGCAGAGTGTTCGCTCAGGACAACAGTTTTCATAGAATTAAAATAAATGTTCCAATGTCAAATTTTAAAATGGTGAACCTTATCGTTTTTTCTGTTATTCCACAACTTCCGTCCTTCAATCCATAGCGAATCCTCCCTTTCTTCCAAGGTTGAACAACAATTGAACCTTTATGGTCAGTTTCGTTTTTGTGAAGGAAAGCCACAAATCAAAAACATACTGTACAACATACGTCGGTGTGAACTACACATGAGCTACATCAAACTAAGTGACCTTCGCTCCCATGGGAGCGAATAGCCCGACGGCCGACCAACGTGGCATTTGAAATATGTTCAAAAAATAAACTAATTGTTTGCTGGCATCCACCAATTCTGCGCTATCGTGAATACTTTTTTAGCCATCAATAGTTTTGGAAAACAATTTTAGAAAACAGTTAGTTAGGTTAAGTAAAACAGATGACTATGAAACCATTTTCAAATATACCCACTGTCATCTTTCTACTAGGCCCGAAAATCCATCTCTTTGTACAAATGCAACTCGCCCACCCCCAGCGCCTAGCTCAGCCAGCCCACCCCATGTCCTCGCCACGTATGTGCGCACCCTGTTCTCGCAGAGGAATGTGCTCTTCGGATAACGTGAGACACTGACAAGTCATAAATCCAAGTGCCAATTCATCTCCACAGAACTTCCCGTGCACTAACAAACTACATCCCTCCAGGCCTGAGCCTACCAGCTCAGACCCCGCAGTTCCTTTCATGCTGATAGCCATCTGACCCTCCCGTGCCCTGATCAGTCAAGGACTCACAAGAGCAGGGCGAAAGCGGGAGGGGGCAAAACAGTTACACAATGGCCACCTATGTCGATCTTTACAGACACTAAGCAACCACAGACATGCATGTTATCATTCGAGATATAAATGAATGGAATCGTAAACCGGATTAAATGTGCATGATTAAATACTTCTTAATACTTTTAATAGCTTTGAAATTCGAGTTTAATAGCATTCCATTGTTCATGTACGAACTTGCTGCAAATCATTTATGCCAGGAAGTCTAACTGTTCAACGAGATCCGCTTTAGGTGGACACAGCACTTTTGCAATGTTTTGTGGCGATGTATGTGTCCTAGGAATAAAATCGGGATCGCTTACATGAGTATGCATGTCCAACACAGTCAAAGTGAGATCTTTCACAAAATCTAATTCCATTTCCTGGTATATTTTTGCTTCATTTTGCAAAGGCCATTGTGTAACAAAGCATCCTAAAGTTTCCTGCAGTTCTCGATTGGTCTCTCCCTATGTTCTCGTTATGCGCTAGTAATGTCCGAGCTTGCATACAGTGTATGCCGAAATGGGTCTGTACTTTAGGCACATATTGTGGAACACCTCTAAATCTCCAGTGTGACGGAATTCTGTGTCTCCCTTTAGGTCTCTTCAAAGAGTTTCATCAAACAATCTTCTCGAGCTTTTCATGTTAGCGCCTTGTAATAAACGAGACGCATGCACCAGTGGCTGCCCGCATATTTTCCCCCTCAATGTATGGACACATTTCAGCATCATTAAAATCTCTACCAGGCAGCTGTCGAATACAATCTATCTCTGCTCTTTTATTAGCCAATCGTCCTGCATGATTGTGGTTTGTGACTCAACTGTGGTGGGCAAATCGGCCAAACTAGACAAACTGTAGTCAAGCTCTTTGGCATGTTCCTCGCTCAATTGCATCAAAGCTTCAGTCTGTGTTGTTTGCACACGAACTGGAAAAACCATCAACGTCGATGTTTATTGGGTGGACCTTTTTTTGTGGGTGTTGATTGTGTCAAGCGGTCTGCAAGGAATTCCAAAGCATTTTCTTAATATTCATTTTCATCTTGTAGAGTTCTCACATTGTAGCAATGTTCCAAGAACACTTTGCTGGCAATGCTGGTCACATTGCATTCAGTTTCAGGCCATTGGGCATAAGCATCACGTCTGCTTATTGAATGGACCACACTGCGCCCCAAATAGTTGTTTCTCCATGGCGAAATCTGTTTGGCAAGTGAGATCTTTGGTTTCATTTATTGTCTGTCTGTATACTTCTTTTCCTTCTGGGCCTCTAGGAGATGAGTTGTAAAAACATGTTCAATGTATAGCACACATACAGTGGATAGCACTTAAATACAAAAACATGTTATGAAGCAAAGACCAGCAGAAAACACTTGTAGAAAACGAAATTGTTTGCTAGTTATCCTTGATTTCTTTATTTTCTGTGAAACCGTGGTGTTCTCTGTAACGACCGCACCAGCACCACTTCTGATCCATGTGCCTCCTCTTCTAATTCCACACCATGTGTACATTCCTTGAAGAGAATATAATAAAAAATCAATCGTATTGGAAATAAAAATCTTTCATCGCACATGTCGCTTCCACACAACCTCAACAGTGCATGTTATTTAGTCAAAATATACATTTCGAATTTCATCCGATTGATGGTAAGTGTACTTGATCAGAGATCACTGTGCAAAACATACTGATTGTATTGTTGCCCTCAAACATTTTGCAATGTTTTCTGCATTAGGGAGTAAGTGTAACGTTGAAACTGAAATGAGAACTATATATATATATATCTATCCTCCTCACCCTCGCTGTATATTGCTGTGTTCTAAAAATTGTTGAGGTGCTCATGGAGGTGAGGAGGTATGTATGCAGTGTGCAGCTAGGCTGAATTGATCGAGGGGTATAGCTGCATTTTATTGTTTGTTGTAGAGGAGAGAGTGTGTTTATGGTATGTGGGAGTGTCTCTGCGGAATGTTTGGAGACCCCTGTTTTTGATTTCCTTTCAGAGTTGATTGTGTCTATTCTGGAGGAGCAGTGGTTCTCCGAAAGAGATTCTGTTAGGTTCCTCGCCTGCTTCAGAGCGTCCTCCCATGAGGAGGGACAGTAAGTCTGTTTCAGAAGCCCTGTTATAAGTGCTGGTGTGCCACTTTTCCGGCTCCTGGGTAATAGTTTACGGCAGGTGGCAGGTAATCATGACATAGTTTATGGTTTGAATTGTGGAATTCTTGCATTGTCCCTTCCGGGAGCTTGGAGTACTTGAGAGCTCCCCGGGTTGGGGGGCATAGTGCATATCTGCGGGGACTACAGTCGGTCTAACCAAACATGGGTGATACTGCGCCCTGTGTCATGGAGTTCATTGCATCTGTTCCTAGGCAGGTCATGGTATCGTGGATTGATTTGCGCCTTGAAACACTTGTATATAGGCACGTTATAAATGTAATATCATATATCATATTAGAGACCACCTTGTACGCATAATGCATGATGTGATCGGGACTAATCGTAATCTTTGAACATAAGTACTGTTCGGTCCCAGAATTGTATTTCGAGGGGATTGGGTCCTCCGACGTATTCCATATCTATGACTGGTAATGTCCACAGCTGTGCTGCTTCGGAAAATCTTTGGCGTCTGCGCCTACGTCGATGCGATGTCCCCGAGGACCTCCTCCTCCGACGGCCGACGTCACCCGATGTGATAAGTAGGACGCACGACGCCCATAGCCTCAGTTCCGTTTTTTCCGTGAACGTGTTCGCTTCGTGAATCTCGGTACACCTCGACTCTTTGGAGTTTGCTGTTTTCTTCTCTGTTCATTGAACCTGTTCGGTTTTTTTGTGAAGACCTGTTCGTGGCGATGTCTACTTCGTCTTCAACCCCGCGTCCGGGCTTCAAGAAATGCGGGGACTGTGGGTCTGAGATGTCGGTCACGGACTCGCACAACCCCTGCCTCTGGTGCCTCGGGGAGGCCCATGATACGGACAACTGCGTCGACTGCCAGTCGCTCACGGCCAAGGCCTTGCGGGAACGCAAGAAGAAGCTGTCGGTAGGTCGGGTGTCTAAGCCCCAGAAGTCGAGGTCTACGGGGCTTGCGACGGATGACTCGAGAGGCGATTCTCCGCGTCATCGTCGGAAGTCCAGTGGGTCTCCTTCCAGGAGTTGGTCTCGCCACTCCTCTGCCTCTTCGAGGCATTCCCGGAAGCGCCGGCATCGGTCGCCTTCCCCGTCCTCTTCTGAGGACTCCGCTCATCGGTGTGTCGCTTATCCCACCATGCAAGCGACACCAGAGGAATGGGCTTCCTTCGGGAAGCAGATGCCAGCGATTCTTGAATCGCAGGGCACCGCTCCGTCCGCGCCTCCGAGTGGGGTCGGTCGGCACCGGTCGAGAGACACCACTCGTACGCCTTCGGGCTCGGGTGGTCGACACGGCTCACGGGAGAGGTCCCGCTCGGACAAGGGTAGCCGTTCTCGCCATGCCCGTTCCAGGTCCCGGTCCTCGACGCGCTCGAGACCACGTGATCCTGTGCCGTCTTCGAAGAAGACGTTGACACCTGTGGCGCCGAGGTCGTCGACGATTTCTCTCTTGAGGCTCTGCCTCCGAAGGGGTCGTCGACTCTGTCGGCGCCTAGGTCGTCGAGACACGCTCGGAGCTCCGGCTTCGAGGCCTGTGTCGATGCTGGCGGCGCTGCAGCTGATGTCGACGCCGATTCACTCGATGTCAATGCCGTTTCTGTCGGCGCCGACTCTTTCGGCGCCCTTGACGCCTTTTGAGGCGGTGGTGTCGGAGGGGCCCCGTGGCACGGGGGTAGTCCCTAGAAAGGCTCTGGCTAAGGTCAGGCACAGCTTTGGTCCCCAGATGTCTTCCTCTCACCGCATGGAGTACATTTCAGAAGGTGATGAAGGCTCTGATGAAGGCTTGGTACCGGTTACGGTACCAGATGAGCTTAACCCGGGCCATAGCCAGTTTGATTACCTGAGGCAGTCACTGCATGATGCCAGTGGACTGGACACCTCTCCGGAGGTGGAGTTTTGTAGGCCGGAGCCTGTCACTCATGCCGATTCGTCATATCGGCGCCTTATGTCTCGGGTCACCGAGTACTTGGGGTGGTCGGCTCCCCCAGGGGAGTTTGTTCAGGATGATCTCACGGACATCCTTGATCTTGGTATGCCCTCCCCCACTGCCCCGGTATTGCCGTTTCATATGACTCTGCAGAGAAGGTTGGCGGCGGCTTGGACTGGTCCGGAGAGTCTCCCGGCAGTGGGCAAGTCCTTGTCGCGAAAATACCATCCAGCCAGTAGCGACCCCTGCTACTTGTCCAGGTACCCCACTCCGGAGAGTTTGGTGGTGCAGGCGGCTACGGCCCTGGCAAAGCAGGTGTCGTATCCTACCATCCCTCCAGATAGGGACGACAAACGTTTTGACGGCTGGGCGAAGAAAGTGTTTTCTTCAGGGGGTATGGCGCTTCAGGCGGCCAACTCCATATGTGCCTTGTCTCGTTCCACACACACTGTGTGGAACTGTGTTGCATTAGCGGATTAACATATTCCCGAAGGGGACGAACGGGATGGTTTCCTTGCTATGGTTCAGGATGGCAAGGATGCCATGTGTGAGGCCGTTCAGTCGGGTTTGGACATGGCAGATTGCGTCAGCCGGTCCGTGGCTGCTAGCACCGTAATGCGCAGGTTTGCGTAGTTGAGGAAGTCTGGGTTCACTCCTGATGTGCAGTCCCGGCTCCTCAACATGCCCTTTGACGGTGAACATCTTTTAGGCAGCAAGGCTGACGAGAGCCTTGAGAGGTTGCAGACCTCCAAAGCTGCAGCGAAGTCATTGGGCGCTGCAGTTCGACAACCTGTGCCTTTTCGTCCTAGGGGACAGCAATGGATGGGAGGTTCCTTTCGCTATTACTCGTCCTTCAGTAAAGCGAGAGGAGCTAGCAGTCAAAGAGGCCAACGTAAGAGTGCCAGAGGTGGAAACAAGGGTACTCGAGGTGCCAAGCCCACTCGGGCAGTTGCCTCTTTGCCCTCAGGCAACGCCGCTGCCGCTACCACTCAGTCATGAGGCCAGGTCCCATGGTTCGCCGGTTGGGGGAAGGCTGGCGCAGCATCTTGTAGAGTGGCGAGCCATTACTTCAGATGTGTGGGTTCTGGAGATCATAACCCATGGCTACTGTCTTGCCTTTTGGCAGAGGCCTCACGACAGTCCACCTGGAAACCTCTCTTTGAAGTGTCCAGATCCGCTCCTTGCGCAGGAAATTCAAGCCCTGCTGGAGAAAGGCGTCATAGAACTGGTGCCTGTAGCGGAGAGGAACAAGGGATGGTATTCGCCTTATTTTTTGATTTCGAAGACCCATCATGGACTTGCGTGGTTTGAACAAACTCCTCAGGAAGGACAAGTTCAAGATGGTTACTTTCAAGTCCTCCAGGCCCTTCAACTTCAGGACTGGTTGGTGTCTCTCAACCTTAAATAGCTTACTTCCATGTGCCGATCCATCCCAAGCACAAGAAGTATCTGAGGTTCGCAGTTGGCGACTCGCACTTTCAGTTTTGCGTCCTGCCGTTTGGATTGACCTCCGCCCGAAGGTTTTCACCAAGCTCATGGTGGTGGTGGCAGCGCATCTCGGGAAAGGGGGGGGGATTCACGTCTAACCCTACCTGGAGGATTGGTTGATCAGGGGGAGCTCTCCCGAGCAAGTCCTGGATCATCTGTCCATCACCTGCCACTCCCTTCACAAGCTGGGCTTCTCCCTCAATTTAAAGAAGTCCCGTTTGACACCAACACAGCGGCTCCAGTACATCGGAGCAGTGCTCGACACATCCCTGGGGCAGTGTTTTCCTCCCCAGTTGAGGGCTCTTCACATTCAGCAGATGGTGCACAAGTTTCAACTTGCCCAGAATCTCCCAGCGTCCGAGTTCTTGAGACTGCTCGGCCTCATGGCATCCTGCATTCTTCTGGTGCCAGAGGCTCGTCTGCAGTTGAGATCTTTGCAGTGGGCACTCAAGCTCCAGTGGTCTCAGTCCTCCGGCAGGCTGTCGGACCTAGTTCAGGTGCCGCCCTCGGTCGCCCAGGAACTTCTGTGGTGGGCCTTCGAAGGCAATCTGATGAAGGGGGCCCCATTTTGGCTGCCCTGGCCAGAGGTGACCATCGTGACGGACGCATCCCTCACGGGATGGGGAGCTCATGCCAACGAGTTGACAGTCAGCGGTCGTTGGTCTCCATCGGAGTCCAGACTCCATATCAATCTGTTGGAGCTGAGGGCCGCCAGGCTTGCCCTGAAGGCTTTTCTGCCGACTGTGCGAGGAAAGTGTCCTGATTCTAACGGACAACACGGTGGCCATGAATTACCGCATCAAAAAGGGGGGGGGCAGGGTCACTTCCTCTGTGCAGGGAGGCGATGCAGCTCGAGTTCTGGGCCATCCAGCAAGATGTTTCGATCTCGGCCGTTCATCTGGCCGGAGACGACAACGAGACGGCGGACGCTCTGAACAGGCAGAGCACGATCTCTCACGACTGGGAGCTGGCTCAGGAGATTCTCCTGGATATCTTCACCCTTTGGGGGACCCCTCAAGTGGATCTCTTCGCCTCTAGTGTCAACCGGAAGAGCAAAGGTTCTGCTTGCGGGAATTTCCTCCAAAAGGAGCCTTAGGAGACGCGTTTGTGGTGGAGTGGTCATTCCCACTGCTGTACGCGTTTCCTCCAGTCCCCGTCATCCCGCAAGTACTGCAGAGGTTAGAGGTTAGAGGTTTGGTTCCCGGATGATCCTCATTGCTCCGGCATGGGCCTGGAGGATGTGGTACCCGGACCTTCTCGACTTGTCCATCTGCCCTCCACATCGTCTTCCCTACCGAGACGATCTGCTCTCACGGGAGGGAGGGGGGGGTCAGGTTCACCATCCAGAGGTCAGATTCCTCAACCTTCACGCTTGGCTTCTGAAAGGTTGAGGTATAAGGATTGGGACCTCCCTGAAGACGTGATGGAGGTGTTGCTCTCGGCCAGGCGGCCGGCAACAAAGTCTCTGTACCGTTGCCGTTGGAGAAAGCTCTGCGACTGGTGTAGAGTTAAGAATGTGGATCCTTTTGAATGTGACATTCCCATGGTTCTGTCTTTTTTGCTTTCCTTGGCCCACAGGGGCTTGCAAGTGGGGACCATTAAAGGTTACCTGGCGGCGCTGTCCATATATAAGTGCCCGTCTGAAGAATGTTCCTATTTTAAGATTCCTTTAATTTCTCTGTTTTTGAAAGGGCTCACTAATGTGCTCCCTCCGTCACCTTTTCGGGTGCCCGGTTGGGATTTGAACCTTGTTCTTAAGTTTCTTATGGGTGCTCCGTTTGAGCCTTTGCATTCTTGCCCTTTGAGACTGTTAACTCTGAAAACTGTGCTTTTGGTTGCGGTTACTTCCGCTCGCAGAGTGAGTGAGTTGCAGGCACTTTCAGTTAAGCCAACCTTCACTGTGTTTCATAAGGACAGGGTTGTCCTTAGAGTTCATCCTTCTTTTCATCCGAAGGTGGTTTTGGAATTTCATTTGAGCCAGAAGGTTGTTCTTCCGGCGTTCTATCCTCCTCCACATCCTGGTAAGGAAGAGGAGCGGCTCCATAGGCTTCATCCTAGGAGAGCGTTGAGCTTTTATATTTCGTGCATGTCCCGGGTCAGAGTGGACGATCAACTTTTCATTGGTTACGCTGGAAAGCGTTTAGGACAAGCTGTGACGAAACAGACTTTGTCTCGTTGGATTATTTTAGCTATCTCTGAGTGTTATCGCTTGGCGGGTAAGGACCCTCCGGCTGGCTTGCGGGCCCATTCTACCAGGGCAGTGGCTGTGTCTACTGCCCTGCATAGGGGTGGTCCTATTCGTCACATCTGTGATGCAGCCACCTGGGCTTCAGTACATACTTTTGTACGGCACTATTCCCTCGATTCCATCCGAGGGCAGGATCTGGCCTTTGGCAAGGCAGTCCATTATTCCGCAATTGGATTGGGCATGCTAAATTTGTGTTCTAAATTCTTTTCCCACCTCCTTGCTTGGTACTGCTTTGGGAGTCTGTCATAGATATGGAATACGTCGGAGGACCTAATCCCCCTTGAAGAACAAGTTACTTTCTTACCTGGTAACGTTCTTTCGATGGGATGGTCCGACGACATATTCCATATTGCTCCCTTCCTACCTTCCCCGCTGCAGAATTTCTTTTGCAATTGCAGCTTGCGTTCCGCAAGGCCTTGTGTGTCTGACTGGCAGAAAACTGGTGGCACACGTTCTGGGGGAAAAACTACAACTGAGGCTATGGGCGTCGTGCGTCCTACTTATCACATCGGGTGACGCCGGCGGTCCTCGGACGGCGCATCGACGCAGGACGCAGACGCCGAAGATTTTCGGAAGCAGCACAGCTGTGGACATTACCTGTCATAGATATGGAATACGTCGTCAGACCATCCACTGAAAGAACGTTACCAGGTAAGAAAGTAACTTGTTCTTCTGTGCATTAATTTCCAGATGAGTGAGATTGACAAAGGTTAACAAGAGCAGGCCCAATCATATTGTTTAAAACATAAGTGCAGTTGCGCTCTAGGTTTGTAGTTCTGCACATTTATTTATAGATGGTAAGATTGACAGAAGTTGTCATCTCCTGTACTGAATATGCAGTGCATGCTTGGAGTAAGATAATGGTCAAGCTTCAGGTGAAGAACAGAAGTGCTGTTAGGACTCTGGTGTGACGAGGGGGTGGGGGGTGTTAGGTCTCAGCAAGCCTAATCCCAGCATAAGAACATTGCTTTTGTTGTGTCTTGGGTTTGGCGTTTGTGCATTGAGATTGTAGCGGGGTTAGCACTGGGCTACAAGATCACCAGACCATGAAAAAAGTGACAGTGGTTGCCTTTGCCTCCACCTACTCTCCTCCTCCCTTTCCTGCGGCTGACTCCCACTCTGACACAGCCCTCACTACCCTTAATCTCTTTATCTCCAACACTCTTGATATTCTTGCCCCTGTCATGAGGGTCTGTCTGAAGCATTCCAAAAAGTGCATCTCTTGGTACGGCTCCGACCTGGCTGCCCTTAAACACAAGTGCAAGGCAGCTGAGCGGAAATGGAATGCGCCTGGTGCACCATCTGACAAAGTGCCCTGCAACCTCCTCCAAAGGCAATATCGACTCTGCATCCGCTCCAAGAAAATAGCCTTTATTCAAGCCTGCATCTCTGCGGCATCAAACAACGCGGCCAAACCTTTCAAAGTCTGCAGGGAACTGGCCAATCCTGCAGCAGCCTCCTCCTATGTCACTCCCACCCAGGAACTCTGCTCGGCACTGGCAGCGCACTTCACCACAAAAACCCAAGCCATCCTCTCTTCCCCCCCCCCCCTGCCCTCCACGCCCCCCCCCCCCCCCCACACACACACATCAGCACTCACCAGCACCTGTGCCTCCCTTGGCCCCACCTCCACTCTCTCTCCCCGTCACACCTGATGAGGTCATCGGACAAGTCCGGTCTATGAAGGCCTCATCCAAGCAAGTTGAACCCTGCCCCTCCAAAACCATCAAGGACAACTTTGACTTCCTCGCACCAGTCTTGGACGACCTATGCAACCTCTCCTTTTCCACTGGAGTTTTCCCAACTGCTCTCAAGCACTCCCTTGTGCACCCTCTTACCAAGAAACCCTCTGCTGACCCTTCCATTCCATCAAACTAATGGCCGATCTCGATCACTACCTTCCTGCGTAAACTTCTGGAAAAGCTGGCCATCTCTCAGCTAAATCTCCACACAGATTCAATCCGTTGTTTCCACGACCATCAGACTGGCTTTAGAACATCCAGAGGTACGGCAACTGCTCTTCTGAACACCCGTGAAGACCTGCTCTCAAATCTTGACCCTAACACTCCCTCTGTCCTCATTCTCCTTGATCTCTCCTCTGCCTTTGACACGGTTAACCACAACATCCTGATCTCATGGGTTCGGGACACCTTGGGAATCACAGGTCAGGCTCTGGCTTTTTTAACCTCTTTTCTTTCCGACCGCCCATCCCATGTCGTACTTGGTGCCTTTCTCTCAACTATCACCCTCTCAACCTGCAGCGTTCCCCAAGGTTCTAACCTATCCCCCTGGTTCTTCAACGTCTATATGGCTGCCCTGGCATGTTTGATTGCCACTCTCGTCTCTAATTTCCAATGTTACGTGGATGACGCGCAGCTATCATTCAGGCTACCCTCAGCCGCCTCCTCTTCCTCACTCATAGCTATCTGTCTGCTATTCAGTCATGGTGTGCTGCAAATATCTGTCTCAATGCCTGTAAAACTGAGATTGTTCGCATTGGGGACACCTGCTCCCGCTTTCCCCCCTCTCACGCTGGCCGGCTTCCCTTGGCCCTGGACCTACCCTCTCCTGTGAGGCCAAAAACCTTGGGGTCATCTTCGACTCCTCTCTCCTTCTCCTCTCATTTCCGACATCTAAAAAAAAAATCTAACTATCAACTAAACCTCCTCAGAGGCACTCTGACTTTTCTCACTTCCCCTCAGCGGCTCACTGTCTCTAGAGCCCTAGTTCTCTCCAGGCTGGACTACTGCAACAGCCTCTTCCTCAACCCCCCTGCTTCGACCCTGTGCCCTGTGCCCACGGCAACTCATCCAGAACAGAACTGCAAGACTTATCCTTGGCCTCAAGCCCAGGTACCGCATCTCTCCGGTACTGAAATCCTTTACTGGCTCCCTGTGGCTGCAAGGAGCCTTTAAGACCCTCTGCATTGTCCACAAGGCTTTCTGGGGCCTACTTGCCTTCAACATTGTCTTCCTAAATACTGTCCCTCTCAAGCCCTCTGCTCATCTACCTCCAACCTTCTGCGCGTGAGCCTGTTCTCCAAGCAGAGATTTGGAGGGAGATCGCTGTCCTCAGCAGGCACCTCCCTCTGGAACAGCCGCTTTGCCACCCTCCGTCTTGAGCTTGAAATTCTCAAGTTCAGGAAACTCCAAGACCTTCTTCTTCCTTTTCTCCCACCCTTCCCTGCTAACTTAGCTCTCTGCTCTTCCTCCTGTCCCTCCTCCGACACAGTTTGACTGGCCGCCTGGAGTACCTCCAGAGTCTCACAGGTCCCAGGCACCCCTGCCAGACCCTCTGCACTTGCTGGAAGGCCCTACAACCGTCTGCACTTGTAATAAAACCTTGAGAGCTTCTCTCTCTGCACTTCACCAGTCTCTACTGACTGGTCACACTTGCTCCCCTCCCCTGCCCTTGCCCTCCTGCACTTGCACAATCTTTATACAGCTCTGCCTGAAGATCGTTTTGTCTTCACCCCCTAATGTGCACTTGGAAAAAAACTGTAGAATCACCCGGCAGGCCTATTTGCTGTATCTAAACTGTTAAATGTATAATATTCACTTAATCTGCCTTTGCAGACCGTTCTCGTCTCAAATTCAAGGACTCTGAGTGACTGTTGTTGTTTTTCCCTGTGTCCTTCCCTCCTTGAGCGCTTTGAAACACTTGCTTGTGTATAGGCGCTATAGAAATTAACATTACCATACCTTTACCTTAACGTAGGGTGGCATGGTCAGCATTATTCTAGAGTTGAAATTGACTGGTCATTGGAACCTGCTTCCACTGTTCTTACAATATTGGCATTGGGTCCAGTGATTTAGGGGAAAATCCAGGTTTTGAGTGTTTTCCGAAAAGCCATGAAGTCTTGGCTGTCGCATGTGGGGAGGCAGTGAGTTCCAAAGTGTTGGTGCCAGAATTTAGGAGGTGGACCCTCCTATCCTGGCTTAATTGGAGACAGGGACCACCAGGAGGGAGGAGTGGTTTGGGTGATAAGGCGTACAACATTTTTTTTTTTATTTTTAATATTTATAAGGAGATGACTGTGCATTGCTCGGTGAGTAATGCACACGATTTTGAAGGTGGCCCTCTGTCCAGTTGGGACCCAATGTAGGGTATGGAGAGCAGGTGAGATGTGATTCCCTTCGTCCCAGTGCAAGTAGTAATGTTTGTTTCACAGCTTTGTGTGGAAAATGGATGCTAGTCCTATCGAGGTTCCCAAGATTGTTTATCTTGGTTTACCTATTAATGACATTACTACTCTTTATGGTTTTGTCGAGGCTTAAATCCCTAGTTCGAATTATTAAAACGTTCTTTACCTCCAAGGGTAGTTATTCAGTAGAGGGATTAATACAATTACATAATGGCTGCATAGTTCCTTGCATCCTTTGCAGTTTCGAAGTGTTTAAAGTTAAATGTAGTGGTTGCATAATCTGAAAGGGAAAATCTGGAGTGATTTCTTCGGCTTGCCCAACTGTGCGCCTTTGGGAGCTATGTTTCAAGATCACTTATGACATGTGTAGGGGAGGAATGGCCACGAGGCCCTCCTCACCTACAGCTCCCTCCCCAGGTGAGGACCATGGCTCGGTGGGAGCACCCTCATGCCACCCAGGCCCAGGTGGAGGGGGGTTCACCCGCCGACGACATTGCCCACACGCACCCTGTCTTTGCATTTACCGAAACTTAAGTTAGGCCTAGACGCCATCGTGCACAGCAAACATGGTGTGAGTTCAGCACACTGTAACGAGGCCCCCACCTTTGGAGGGCCTTTCATGCATCTCTGCCGCCTCAGCAGCCCTGGCAGATCCGCTGCGAGCGCGTTCCCATGAGAAAGTCGGAGATGAGCTAAACCCGAGATGCCAACACGGCAACATTATATTAGTAACAATGTGATATTGTACCCCGTATGACCCGGACCGCAAGGCCGGGGCAACGGGGAAAAAAGCTGAAGCATCACTATCTGAAGAAGGTAGAAAATAGTTCAAGTATTGGTGTTAATGAACTACCTCTGTTTAAAATGTGAACGAACCATAAAAATGTAACGTTATATGATATCCCTCCAGGTCTGGACTAATGCTGCTATAACCACGGAGAAAGATGTTGACCAAACGTGTAACCTCTATTTGTAAAAGTGTTTTTCAATAGTATGTAGAAACTTGAACTCATATATGTTTTGAATCACCCAAAGCGGCGAGCATCAATCTCTGTAGGCCATAACCTAGATATCCCTCGTATAACGTCTAATGTACATACAATACGCACACAATGTAGTGAACATAATGTTAGGTAATGAAAAGGTACTGGAACCGACTGTATTAAAGAAATGTGTAACGAAAATGAAATATATATATATATATATATATGTGTGTCTGAATAACGTTAAAATAAGGCAGAACAGTATAAAACTTCTGCATTCACTGATCAGCAACGCACGAGGAAAATACCTTTGTGAGTATATGCAAGGTCATTCCCTCTCCCACCCCACCAAGCCTGCCAGATAAAAAAGCTAAGACTTGTGCTGCGCTCCCTCACCTCCCCCAACCAAGCTGGCGTTACTTCAGAGAGTCAGAGGCCCCGGCGCCGCAACCAAGGCCACAGCCCGCCACCTGTGTTATTTACAGCACGGTAATAAACCCACGGATGAACCCACTGATCTACCAGCACCCTCTCATAAATCCCCACGAACCCCCCCAAGAATCCTGACCCCGTGTAAGGACGACCCCCATCATTGGGACAAGACACAGAGACCCATCTATATAATAACTTCTAACGCAGCAGACAGACATGTATCACTCGGCCCAGGTCCCAGAGCCCCGTCCCGTGACCTAAAATACCGGTCAATAAGACACAGGTAAATCTCACCCCAACCAACAACCACCAGACCTCTCACGAGGTGCATTCCTCATGTGTTGTGTTTATTTTATAAGATAAGCTAGTGAAGCGATTTATTAATGAACGTAAATGTCATTTTCTGAATAACTGTAGTGTGCATGGCCTAGGGCAAATGAGACAGGAAAGGTATTCGTTATTGTCACAGGCTGCCCCAGCACATCAACACCGCATGGATGACCTCAAGCCGGCCTGCCAGGCCCAACCCAACCCACGAGGCTGACCAGTGACGTCGTCCCGCCAAGACCAACCCCGCGCCAGCAACACCTATAGTTAGTCGACACCACCCAATCCCAATTGACTTGTGCCCCCTATAGTGTTTAGGTGTTGATGACGTTTTTTGTATTAGAAATACGCCTGTCTTTGCTATTGTCAGGCAGAGCGCTCTCGTAGGTTGCAGAGTTCTTTGCATGCCTTATCCTTGGATAAACTCCCACTTACGCTCACCCGCACTCTGTCTTGGTCTTATTCCCACTACGGGAGAGTCCCTTATTGTCTCTCATTGCGGGGAGGATCGTGCTGAATTGGGGGCGCTTCCTTTCAGTGGTGACCCCGATAGCGTGATATCTCCAAACTATTTTTCCTAACTCCTTCTTAAACGACCCCCTTGTGGCACGAGAATCTCCGGTCGAGAAGGGATACGCACGGTGAGCCGTCTCCGGGAGGCCGCCCGCCAACGGCGACCGGCACAATAAGAAGTGCGCACTCAATGAGAAAGGGTACGGGATCCCGATTGGAAAAAAATCCCCTTTGAGTGCCGCTCGCCGGAGCCAGGGGCTGACCGTTGAGTTACCGGTGACGCCGCCTGGACGGACCCAGTTTCGGAGAGTATCGGTTCAAGACGGGCACGTGAGTACCGAGTGCGAGTGATCGTCAAGGGGAAAAGAAAGGGAATTGGGAATAACAGAACGGGGACAGGTAGAGGAGAAGAATATCGGGGGTCTACTACAGACGGGTCTTGAAATTTTCTTTATTCTTTCTTTTGCATATGGCCATTAGGAGTAAGAAATAAGTGACGTGGTAGAAGTGACGGAAACCTAGCTCCGAGAGGGGGTGGAAGGCGGCGCCGCATAGTGCTATCTAGACTAGTACTGGGAATATATGAAGAAGTGAGAAATAAGTTATTGGTGTCTAGCAAAAGGAGACACCGGGAATATTTTTTAGTGATTGTGCTCTCTCTCTCTCTATTTCTTCTTTTTCCATTTCCACGGGGTAGGGGGCGAAAATGAGAAGGGTATAAAGAAGTTAGAACATCTTAAAAAGCGGGGACTCAGTAGTGGCACGTACAGACGTGAACACAGTAACCTTAGCAGGAAAACAGGGACAGCTGGTTAGGGAGGAAAGGGAGGAGAAAGACAAAGAGTGTGAGTGGAAAGCATTGTGAAGGGTGCGCGCACCGTACGAGTGTGAGAGACGAACGGGTGGCCGCGAGGTGGTGTCAGAGAGTGTGGCCATAACCAGTACTTGATCAATTACAAGTGAGATCACATAAGAGTGCCTGGGAATGGGAAGGAGATGAGATATGGTGAGTGAGAAGAGATTTGTGCAGTGAATAACGGTGGGTGATAATTTTAAGAGGTCCGCTCTTGTCTGTGCCATAAAGGAATACATACGCATATTTACAGCTAATAAAAGGTAACGAAAGCGAACGAGGTAGCGCTAGCGATTTAAAGGATGGGGGCTGAAACTCCCTTGTCACACATTTGCAAGAGCTTGCCGGGATATGCTGAACGCATAAATAAATATCATGATCAATGGTTAACAGAATTGAAAGGGGAGGGGTTGCCCCAGATTTGGCCAGAAGGAGGGTCTTTTGACAAAAGCGTTCTTGATATGGTATGTACATGTATTCGCCTTAAGTATAAGGGGAAAAAATGGCAGAACAGGAAGGAGATATTAGATCTTTGGAGATTGTTTGAGGAAGTACCCCCACCCAAAGCTCCAGCTCCAAATATTGATTTACCCTCCACCACAGACAATCCACTAATGATCCCGCGAGAGGAAAAGGAACAGTTAAGTACAGAACAACCTGCGGAAGTGGTTATGTTGTACCCAATATTACCTAAACCAGCCCCTGCAACAGGATATAGCGACCCGATTTATGTGCCTCCCCCTTCAACCAGCACGCCACAAAGACCAACTGCACCCCCACCATACGAAAACACCAGAGAGCACACCCAGGGAGGCACACAGAGAGTGGACATAGAGAAGTTAACGAGTGACTTAGAGTCGAGGCTTACAGTGGCACGAGATGAGCTCTCAAGAATAAAAGACATATGTGAACGCACAGCGTGCGCCCCCACACAATCTGGACGCACGTCTAGAGCGTCGAGCGAAAGTAGACAAATTGAGGAAGGATGGAAAAAGGGGGAAATACTGTTCAGAATTGAGGAAGAACCGACCAGGATAATAGAAGTAGGGACAGCAGAAGGAAGTATTGGTGATGTCTCGCGAGAGAGAGGGATCAGAGAGGATTTGTTATGTGATGTCAGAGGAGGGGGGAATGAGAGTGATAGATTGAGCATGGCAGTAGGAGGAGAAGGCGAGGAGCTAGATGGGGCATGTTCACTGGGGACTATAGAGGATGAATGGATAGGACGACTAAGAAATAGGGTGGGGAAGATGGCGTCATTAGAGTCAGCAGTGACTAAGGAAAAGGAAGCTGCAACGGCAAAAGGGAAATTACAACTACCATTACTCCACAGGGGAGGTGGGAGGCCGAACTATATACCGTGGGCTCAGATGGACAAGGCTAACTTAATGAAATTACTACCACAGCTGTCAGGAGGGGCAAGCAAGTGGATATATGCATTTGAAAAACATACCGCGGGTATACCGCTGGCGGTAGGCGATGTGAAAAGCCTACTAGTGTCCGCAGTAGGGGATCAGGCAGACAGAGTGTGGGCTAAAGCGGGTTTTCCAGCTGTAACTTTGGAGTGTGATCGCCATGATGGGGCTTCTTTTAACACCGTGCGAGCAAGGGTGTGGGACGCACTGCGGGAAACCTTCCCAGATACCCCTGATCTGCAGTCAGTAATGCAATGTACCATGAATGATGGGGAGGACGCTATGGATTACATTCTCCGGGTGCAGGAGATGTGGAGAGCGGAAACGGGTACGCCCTGGCACCAATCCACGTCTCTATTTTACTTCATCATTAAAAGAGGGCTCCCAAAGGAAGTGCAAAAGGCACTAGATAAAATAGCAGGTGTTGAGGCAAAAGGCTGGCCGGAGATCCAAAGCATAATAGTACACCATTGTAAACGGATCAAAGAAAGAGAGAGGGAAGTAGCACAGAAAAGGTTGGCGGACGAGGCGAAGTTGGTGCAATCAAAATTGGTGAAGGTCGCAGCAGCGGTAGCGGGACTCCCACTCATACGGGAGGGAGAGGAAGGAGAGGAGGGGCAAATAGCAATACAAGGAAGAATAGCAGCGAATTGGGCAGGACAAGGGCAACGACAGTGGACAGAGCAGGAGCAGAACGGAGGTCCAACGTGGCAAGAGTGGGCCCCAAGAGGAGGAAGAGGTGGGTACAGGGGGCGAAGAGGAGGACAAGGGTATGGAGGAATGGGAGGAAATGGGTGGCAGGGTCCCAGAGGTCCACAGGGGAGCTGTTGGAATTGTGGGAGATGGGGGCATTACTCAAGGGAATGTAGGAGCAGACAAAACAACGGTTTCCAAGAGATAGAACAGTACGGACACCCCCATCCAGGAAGCCCCTACGGCCTCCCCATGGGACAATACCAGCAACCAGACAATGTAGTACAAAGGAGTAACGCACAACTACGCGGACATCAATACCGAACACAAACCAGCCCACAGAATAATGACAATGTGCACTACACGCCTGGTAATACTTTCGCCACAGGAGCTAATGGGGCACCAGCCCCCGCACCTTACAGTGGAGTGTCAGTAGTTTCGGGGAATATTTTCGATCAAGGGGGGGCAATGAGACACCCCGCATAGGACAGCCCACAGAGAGCACTTGCGTGTCCAGTACTGTCTACGACCCACAATGCATCAGAGGAACCATTGATAGGAGCGCAGATAGGAGACAAGCAATTCATATTCATGGTGGATTCGGGAGCGGAGAAATCATGCATTAGAGAGGGCCGGTTCCCGTTATCTAATAGAACGTTAGAGACGCAGGGGTTCTCTGGGGCTGTAATTGAAGTTCCTTACACAGAGGTATTGGATGTGACAGTGGGGGGTAAAACAGTGAAAGCACCCTTACTGTACTATGAAAACTCTCCCATCAACTTACTGGGGAGAGATCTCTTGAGCAAACTAAACATGACCATATCATTCACAGGGAGCGGCATCGTATGTTCAACGCCAGGCATATGCCCCCTCCGTATATTAGCAGTAATACACGGCCACACAATAATAAAAGAGATCAGAGGGGTACCAAGAAATGAGGAGATGTTTGTTGAAGGCATGAGAACATTGGCTCTCATAGTACCAGAACTAAAAAGGGTGGAGTGGAGAATACCAGCAGAATTCCTTTTTCGTCCCATAGCAAGCCCTGACACTGCTCTTGGGGAAGTACTATCATTGGATTTGCATGCAATACATGTATCAGCAAACAGAATATGCGTGATTGGTATTGACATGGAAGGGTGTGAGTGGCGGACAGTATTGTGTACAAATGCAAATATCCCCCTGAGAGAGCTCTCGGACGAGGAGCTATTTTCTGACACTGAGGGAGATGGTGAAGTAGTGATGGAACTGGCAATGCCCTGCGACATCGTAGTTACAGCCAGACAAACTAAAGTTGAACTAATGGCGGTAGTAGGAGCACCGCATACATTTTTTGATGAAGACATGAGTTCAGTACCCGCTAACTTATGGACTAATGGCCCCCACGATGTAGGGTTGCTACATGAAGTTCAGCCTGTGGTGATAAAAGTAAAACAAGGAGCAATACTACCCCGGGTGAAACAATATCCACTGTCGCGAGAAGCAGAAGAAGGGATCAGAGAGACAATAGAAGCACTGCTAGCACAGGGTATAATAGTGCCCTCAAACTCCCCATGCAACACATGCATTTACCCAATCAAAAAAGCGAAGGGGGGTTCATGGAGGATGATACAAGATTTACGCCCATTGAACGATGTGGTAATGAAGGAGTTCCCTTTAGTCCCGAACCCGGCGACAATACTGTGCAACATTCCAAAAATAGCATCACACTTCACAGTAATTGACTTAAAAAATGCATTCTTTTCGATTCCCTTGGCAGAAGAGAGTAGGTACTTGACAGCATTTACATTGGGAGGAAGGAGGTTCGAACACTGCAGACTACCACAAGGATATTGCGAGAGCCCAAGCATATTTAACAGGGTACTACATGAAGATCTGGGGAATTTGTCTGTAGAAAGCACAGTGATTCAGTACGTTGATGATTTATTGGTTTGTGCACAGGCTGAGGAAGAATGCAGACAGGACTCGATAACACTCTTGACATTATTGGCAAATAAGGGGTACAAGGTGGACAAGGGGAAGTTACAATACTGTCTGACGGAGGTCCTATACTTGGGTCAGTTGATATCAAAGGATGGCAAGCGAATTATACCAGACAGGGCACAGGCGATTAGAACAATTGGGGAGCCCAAAACAGTAAAAGAGATGCAGAAATTTCTGGGTATGTGTAACTATTGCCGAGCATGGATATTGGACTATGCGGCGTACACAAGGCCCCTGCTACAGGCACTGAAAGAAGCACAACAAGAACACAAACACATAGAATGGACAGAGGTGATGAACACAGCATTTAACTCACTAAAAGAGCTGATATCAAGCGCTCCAGTACTAGCAAACCCAGATTATGGGCGCGAATTCTTCTTATTTTCACACTGCAAAGGAACATTGATGACAGCAGTACTGACACAGAAAACATCCTTAGGGCACAAACCACTAGCTTACTACAGCGGCACCCTAGACGCAGTAATGCAAGGTCATTTCGCCTGCGAGCAATCCCTAGCTGCAGCCGCGTTCGCAATTGAAAAAAGTGCCACGATAGTAATGGGCTGCCCGGTGACACTGTTCGTGGAACACTCACTTTTTGCAATATTAGAGCGAACAAAGAGCACATTGACAACACAACGCGCCACAGCATATGAGATAATACTGTCCAGCGCTAACATCCATATAGTAAGATGTAAAACAGTGAACCCAGCCACATTCATCACAGAGGCATGCACCATAGAGGACATGCAAAACCACAACTGCGCCACGTACACAGGTGACGAAAGTAAGGATCAAGTGATTTTTGAAAATGCCCTGACCGAGGGTGAGGTGTATTTTGTGGACGGGTCAGCATCAATCGACATGGAGACAGGAGAAAAGCATGTGGGTATGGCAGTGGTACGATTAGAGGAAGATGAATATGAGATACTAGTACAACACCGCCTCCCATCACACTATTCAGCGCAAGCAGCAGAACTAATAGCGCTAATAGAAGCATTGCATGCCGCCAAGGGGTGCGCAGTGACCATATACACAGACTCAGCATACATGACAACAACAGTTCACGGCGGGTTGGCCCGGTGGGGGCGGAGAGGGTTTCGGCGAGCAGACGGAACGCCAGTCCAGCATGCAGAATTATTGAAAGAACTGATTGAGGCCCTGCAAGACCCCACGGCAGTGGCCATCGTAAAATGTCAAGCTCATACCGCAAATACAGATTTTATATCTTTGGGGAACGCGGCAGCAGACGCCGCTGCCAAAGCAGCTTCATATCTACAAAAAGGTGAAATAGGAGAGTACATGTTGCACCACACAGCAAGCCAAGAAGTCCCCACAGGATACAACATGATGTCCACACAGGAGATAATAGAGCTGCAAGAGGGAGCTAGTGCAGAGGAAAAATTGCTGTGGACTAAGAGAGGATGCAGCAAATCACCGACTGATTTATTGTGGCGACAAGAGAGTTCAGGAAAAGTGGTAATGCCAATCACGCTGTTAGAAATAGCATTTCAACAACTACACTTTCCTGCACACAACACAAAGAAACACATAATGGCAGAGATACAAGAAGATTGGTTTACACCTTGCCTCCAGGAACACGTCACAAGGTTAGCTCTAGAATGCACGACATGTCAAATTTACAACTCAGGTATGACATTGCGTACACTAAGGGGTACGATACCAAAACCAAGTGGCCCATTCAGAGAGCTCCACATTGATTATGTAGACATGGGAGAAAGGTGTAACGGGGCTCGATACATGATTGTGGTTGTATGTCCATTTTCGAGGTGGGTGGAGGCAGGCCCTTGTGCCCGCCCTGACGCGAAGGGCGCCGCGAAGTTCCTAGTGCGGGAAGTGTTTCCGCGCTGGGGAATTTGCGACGTTATTCGCTCAGATAACGGGACGCATTTTGTTAATGAACTCTTTAAAGAAGTGACTACATTATTGGGAATAAAGCACAAATTATGTTCGATTTATCATCCTCAAAGTAATGGCGTCGTAGAAAAGATAAACGGCCTGTTAAAAAGCAGATTATCAAAACTTTGTTTTTCCCTTAAAAAGACTTGGATGTACTGCCTGCCTTTGGCCTTGTTTGAGCTACGAAACCAGCCAAGTAAGGATCACCATTTGTCCCCGCACGAGATCGTCACGGGAAGAAGAATGCACACAGCGCATTCGCCTCTCCGTGAGCGTTCTGATGCACACAGAAGCGCAGCTATATTGGGGGAGGAGTTCACAGAATACCTGCGAAAATTGACACGGGCAGCGCGCGTAATTTCAAAGCAACTAGCCCCCCCCTCGACAAGAGAGGAGGGGAACGCGACTGAACCAAACGGTTTGCCTGAAAAACCACTACAGCTAATGCCTGGTGACCTTATATATGTTAGAAGTTTTGTGCGGAGGTGGAACGCACCACGCTTCCATGGCCCCTATGAGGTAGTGTTTTGCACGCCTACAGCAGTAAAGGTTAAGGGCCTGCGATATTGGGTGCATTTGACAGATGTACGTAAAGCTTACAGCGCTGCGGAGAGTGAGGTGCAGGATGAGGCACAGGCAACAGCGGACGATGAAGTTGTGCGGAATGAATGATTTGAATTTTGTGTGCTTCATGAGATGAACAGTGAACACAATTAGCGCGCAACAAATGTCCTGGACTAAAACATGTACACATGTATATGTAAATTTTCTTTTTACAATTTTTGAAAGTTTTGCGTGGGGTTCTTTTTTCCCTTCCTGTACTCTTTAAGATGTTTTTTATTATTGTTTTTAAAAATGTCATGTTTTTTATTATTTATATATATATATAGTAAGGTACGAATAATATTGACTGAAAGCTACCTTGTCTGTCAACAAACCCCCTTCCTCACCCAACCCTATATTTTATCACCGAAACGTTACAATGTGGAAATGCTTACATGTTTGTATTTAATGAACTTTTGTGTCTCAAACAGGATTTATCATGGCATCGAATGGGCAGCCTGCAACTAATAGATATGTTAGATTTAGAGAAATGTTAGTGGCTAGATTAACATATTCATTTGAATGTGGTTTATCAATGTGTGCTATCGTGTTCTTCATCTCAATGTTTTGTCTGGTGTTACACTGGATTATAGCGTTCATCTCTACCGAGATGAACGAGGGGGGAGGGGGGAACAACACCACCCTTGCTCCTGGAACGAAAACAATTCCGACTGTAGGTATCAAAGAAGGTGATTTCTTGATCTGGGATGGATCACACTTTGTGTGGGGATACTATACTACACCACCCACTGCTGTCCTCTCACAATGGAGAACCAAAAATGTAGATAATGACACAATGTCCCAACCTGGAACATACAACAACCACACGATCCCTCCCGCCCCAATTTCAAACAACGATCTCTTGTTTATTAATGAGGATGGAAAAGTGATTATGATGACAGAACACAAGTCCCTATATGAAGAATTAGAAAAGGGGGGTGGGAGGGAGGAAGGGGGGCCTGGTTCTTCACCTCCTATAACGAGAAGGTACCGAAGAAGGGAGAAAAGTAGGCGGAGAAGAGAGACTGGTGGAAAAGGGTATGATGAGTATTATGGGCTAGGGTTAGACAAAATGGAAGACCCACGACACCCTCACCAAGCAAATAAATGGTATGCAGATATGAGCACAACAGCTAAACAAACAACCAATGAGAGCTGTTATGTCTGCTCACTTATCCCCCATGCATCAGGCACACCTAAAGTATTGTTGCCACGAGAATTGCCCATTGTGGATGCCCAATGTCTCCTTCATCTCACGCTGTGTAGAATAAAGAACACTTTCCAAGCACACGATGTCTCTTTCAGAATGGTACAGAACAACAAAACGTGCTATTCGCAAGCGTCTGGAGTGATCTGCCTTAAAGAACCTTTCTTCGCAATACAAGGGACACTGTTTTCCGAAAGCAAATGGAAAGACGAAGAAGTGCTGTGCAAGGCAGAAGCACTGAAGGGTGTTCAACCGGAAAAGTTGCGGTGGATGGAAAGAACGTGCTTGCCAATATGGAAAGAACACATCCCTAAATTAACATGGGTAACAGCGATGGAAAAACCCTTTAAGCTACAAAGTGAAATACAAAACAAACTATGTTTCAAGGGAGAAGGAAAAATGGCAATAGGAACGAACAAGAACTGTAACAAAACTCTCACCATCCCAGATATGAAAAAAGGAACAGCAGCACTAATGGACACCTACTGGGTATGCGGGAACAAGGCGTACCTGCACCTTCCCCAATCATGGAGTGGTAGCTGCTCAATGGCCACTTTGCATTCAACACTAATGGTGATTCCCGAAAGCCATATTGACAGAAGTAACACGATGAACGAAGGCTTGAATCAGAATGAAGCGTCTCCAACTACACAAGCGCACCTTTATGTCCTGTCCTCCGGAGGGAAAGGAGAAGAGCTCTCAAGGAACAAGCGAGCCTCGAACTACATATCACAAGCATCATCTGATTTATTGGCACAGATCCCAGACAAGTATCGCCTGTTCAGCTCCGTGGAAACATTCTTTGCTTCACTAGTATCAAGTGTCCAAGCAAGAGCAAATGCAAAATGGCTCCAGATCACACGGTGGGAACTGATCCAGTTGGCCAATGACACTGAAGAAGGGTTTAACATAATAAAGGTGGAACTACGAGCTCTGCGATTAATGACCATGCAAAACAGGTATGTCCTAGACCTGTTAACAGCAATCGATGGAGGTGTTTGCCGAAAAATAGGAAGTGCATGCTGCACGTTCGTACCTTCCGAAGACGCAGAAAATGGGTCCCTGTCCCACGTTATTGAAGCAGTACATAACCTGGGCGAGAAGATGAAAATGGAAGGTGGAGCTGAGGATAGCTCGTGGTTCGACAATATCTTCTCTTGGGTTCCCTCATGGCTTGGAGTGACAATGAAGTTCCTGATACCAATAGTGGTGATCATCCTTGTGATGTTCTGCCTGTGCCAGGTGGGCCTCCGATGTTGTGCTAATGCAGTCCCTAACGGTGCAATGATGATGGTGACAATGGGCAACTCCGGTGGTACAATTAAAGCAACACAAGAAGTACATGTGCAGACAGGAACAGACAACACCCCCAGGTACCAGTTAGTGCCTATGTGCCGTGACAAGTACATAGTAGATAAGCTATGGCACACCACGATTAAAGAACCACGAGACGTAGAACTGGAATGGTATGAGGAGGTCTGGGTAGATCTGGAAGAGACCGGCGACTGTATATATTTGACATGTACACCAGACGAGTATGCTAGGAGAGGTGAGAGCTTAAGGGGGGTGTGCAGAGCATGGATGCCTATAAAAGGAACCCCTGCATGGGATGGTGCAGTGTTAGAAGAACAAGAATGTAGAAGATTAGAAGAGCTAAAGAAATTCGTTACTTTAAGTAACGAAAGGGGGGAAATGTAGGGGAGGAATGGCCACGAGGCCCTCCTCACCTACAGCTCCCTCCCCAGGTGAGGACCATGGCTCGGTGGGAGCACCCTCATGCCACCCAGGCCCAGGTGGAGGGGGGTTCACCCGCCGACGACATTGCCCACACGCACCCTGTCTTTGCATTTACCGAAACTTAAGTTAGGCCTAGACGCCATCGTGCACAGCAAACATGGTGTGAGTTCAGCACACTGTAACGAGGCCCCCACCTTTGGAGGGCCTTTCATGCATCTCTGCCGCCTCAGCAGCCCTGGCAGATCCGCTGCGAGCGCGTTCCCATGAGAAAGTCGGAGATGAGCTAAACCCGAGATGCCAACACGGCAACATTATATTAGTAACAATGTGATATTGTACCCCGTATGACCCGGACCGCAAGGCCGGGGCAACGGGGAAAAAAGCTGAAGCATCACTATCTGAAGAAGGTAGAAAATAGTTCAAGTATTGGTGTTAATGAACTACCTCTGTTTAAAATGTGAACGAACCATAAAAATGTAACGTTATATGATATCCCTCCAGGTCTGGACTAATGCTGCTATAACCACGGAGAAAGATGTTGACCAAACGTGTAACCTCTATTTGTAAAAGTGTTTTTCAATAGTATGTAGAAACTTGAACTCATATATGTTTTGAATCACCCAAAGCGGCGAGCATCAATCTCTGTAGGCCATAACCTAGATATCCCTCGTATAACGTCTAATGTACATACAATACGCACACAATGTAGTGAACATAATGTTAGGTAATGAAAAGGTACTGGAACCGACTGTATTAAAGAAATGTGTAACGAAAATGAAATATATATATATATATATATATGTGTGTCTGAATAACGTTAAAATAAGGCAGAACAGTATAAAACTTCTGCATTCACTGATCAGCAACGCACGAGGAAAATACCTTTGTGAGTATATGCAAGGTCATTCCCTCTCCCACCCCACCAAGCCTGCCAGATAAAAAAGCTAAGACTTGTGCTGCGCTCCCTCACCTCCCCCAACCAAGCTGGCGTTACTTCAGAGAGTCAGAGGCCCCGGCGCCGCAACCAAGGCCACAGCCCGCCACCTGTGTTATTTACAGCACGGTAATAAACCCACGGATGAACCCACTGATCTACCAGCACCCTCTCATAAATCCCCACGAACCCCCCCAAGAATCCTGACCCCGTGTAAGGACGACCCCCATCATTGGGACAAGACACAGAGACCCATCTATATAATAACTTCTAACGCAGCAGACAGACATGTATCACTCGGCCCAGGTCCCAGAGCCCCGTCCCGTGACCTAAAATACCGGTCAATAAGACACAGGTAAATCTCACCCCAACCAACAACCACCAGACCTCTCACGAGGTGCATTCCTCATGTGTTGTGTTTATTTTATAAGATAAGCTAGTGAAGCGATTTATTAATGAACGTAAATGTCATTTTCTGAATAACTGTAGTGTGCATGGCCTAGGGCAAATGAGACAGGAAAGGTATTCGTTATTGTCACAGGCTGCCCCAGCACATCAACACCGCATGGATGACCTCAAGCCGGCCTGCCAGGCCCAACCCAACCCACGAGGCTGACCAGTGACGTCGTCCCGCCAAGACCAACCCCGCGCCAGCAACACCTATAGTTAGTCGACACCACCCAATCCCAATTGACTTGTGCCCCCTATAGTGTTTAGGTGTTGATGACGTTTTTTGTATTAGAAATACGCCTGTCTTTGCTATTGTCAGGCAGAGCGCTCTCGTAGGTTGCAGAGTTCTTTGCATGCCTTATCCTTGGATAAACTCCCACTTACGCTCACCCGCACTCTGTCTTGGTCTTATTCCCACTACGGGAGAGTCCCTTATTGTCTCTCATTGCGGGGAGGATCGTGCTGAATTGGGGGCGCTTCCTTTCACATGGCCTATTAAGCGTAGGGTCTTCTATTTCAAATTGTTAGCCATGGAGCAGGAGACTGATTCACTTGTAATATGCTTCTCAAATATGGGTGGAGTGGCCAAGACCGACCTTTTCAGAAAGTGGGAAGAGGAGAATCTTCATTGTTTTTAATGTTGATTTTAATATGGAAAATCCTTTCATTTTAGTATTGGCGATTAGATTAATGAAATATTAAGCTGACCTGTGTGGCAGCAGTCAGCTGACATCTAAATTGGCCAGCAAAATAAAGTTTTTGGAAATGTGACCCAAGGATTTCGATTCCCTGAGCCTTTTGAATATTTAATTACATTAAAAATTGGGTTAGATTTTATTACTTTTTTAGTTCTGGACCAACATCAAACAAATGCTGTTATTGGGCTTTGGCAGAGTACACCTTTATGATTAAAGGTTATGCCGCCCATCCAAGAGTAAAGTGGAGATCATACGTCCTGTTTTAACTAACTGCCCCGTTTTACTGGTTAACTATGTCAAGGGCTATAGTAGGTTTGTACACAGATTTGTAAATCTTAGCTCTGATCAATTTTGGAGTTCAGTTCACTCGGGGACCTCTTTCGACGTACCGCCAGCAGCATTTCATCGTTGGAACACCTTTTTTAAAAATATTTTTTTTTTTAGAATGCAAGATGTTTAGGTAATGTATCGAGATCTTGTTTCATTTGATTTGTATGTATCCTGTGTGTGTAATGAAATAGCTATGTGTTGTGTCTTGTTATGCTGATATGTGTCTAAGGCTTGTTTTTTTTTAGCCAAGAACACAATAATAATAAAAAAACGAACCAAAATAATGTTTGAAGAGGGCATTGCCATAGCCTTGGACACAGATCAGCATAACAAGACACAACACGTAGCTATTTCATTACATACACACAAAATGGAATACATACAAATCAAATGCAACAAGATTTCGATATATTACCTAAACCGCTTGCATTCTAAACAGATTACTTTAAAAAAATGTGTTCCAAATATGAAATGCTGCTGGCGATACATCCAAAGAGCACTTCTTTAATTGGGGAAAGCTATTTGTGTTTGACTGAACAGTTTGAAAATAGTAGTATGCTACATCTTGTTCCAATAGGAGATGGTCGTGTTGATTTAAGGGAATACAAATTGTGGTCTGTGCACGTTTTGCTTTTTGTAATTATACTAAACTGACGTTTTCTATGCTTCTAAAAATACTAAATAAACAAATTAATTGAAGTCTATCGGCTTTGCGTTCCGGGAGTTAGAAAATCAGTCATCCTGCTTCATATGCTGTGCTTATTCCCTGTTCTCTGTCCATGTCCTTTTTCCAGGTTCTTCTTCCGTTGGTGAACGTGGCATTGATCGATTACACACTAGAGTTTCTAACGGCCACTGGAGTCCAGGAGACCTTCATTTTCTGCTGCTCTATGAGTTCCCAAATCAAGGAGCACTTGCAGTGAGTACAGTTTTCTTTTCACTTAAACTCTTCTTGTGCCCTACATGACTGTTAATCGCTGTGCTGAAAATGGTGCCTTCTGTCTACTGTAATCTTTAAGCGTTAAAAAAGAATACACAATTGGTAAAACACAATTTCAATTTTGGTTATTCTTGGGCCAATTTTTAGGACTCCTTACCCCTTTTTTTGCGCTTGTTTATTTTTGGATCTCTGGCCTATTTTTGCTGATCAGAGGGACTTCAGTAGAAGCCCTGCAATTGCAACCCTTTTATGCTCATTTTCAGTATACAATCCTGTGCCCTCATAAGGCTCTGACGACTATTCGTCGCTTCTTCCCAGAGGGGAGCATCCCCCTTAGAAGCTAGGGAGGTGTGCCCCCTAAGTAAGACCCCTCCCCCCCCCAGGGGTCTGGTAAAGTGGTACCTAACTGGGAGTGACTCCCCTCTTGGGGACAAGGGCTCTCATTCCTGTTAGGAACTCCCTCTCCAGAATACATTGTTTGCCTACACGGCAATCAGACTTGTTTCTTCTGTTTTGGATTTTCCAAATAGTGACATTTCTTCAATCTTTGTCTTCCGATAATGCTGTTTCTCCAGCATGGGGTCTGGCATGGATTCACATGCTCATGAATATTCCCCGTCGTCAGGCTGGGAATCCTCGGTAAAGAAAAAATCAGTATCAGTTTCATTTCTGATCTGTCTTTCGTAGTAGTAACCAATCACTGATCTCTGCGTCATACTGACCACAGCCAATGACTGCCCTCTACCTAAGCCCTGCCTCTGGTAGCCATCTTCAGATTTTTACCGCACGTTCAAGTGTTGGGATCCTTGTGCTATTGCTCTCGAGCTTTAGTGCTATTTTCATGTTTTTTCTCAGAAAAATTTCTCTTTTTTCGGTCAAAAGAGCCTCAAGCTCCACCGTTTCTTCATCCGATTAACGGGGACCCGTGTCGGATTCGTCTACGCCCCTCAAGGGTGAAGATTTCGTCGAGCCACGCTTTTGGAGGACTACAGAAGTTTCTCAGGCCCATCTCGGACATGGCCCAGGAGAAGGGAAGCTCGACGCCCGGAAAGCTGTTCAGGGTCTGCCCTGGATGCCAGCTTCAGAATGTCTTTAAGGAGGACGAACACTCCCTTTGCCTTTACTGCCTGCATGAGGACAAGACGCACGTGGAGAAGGACTGTGCGTTTTGCGGCAATATGTCGGAGCGGACCATGAAGGACCGCCATCAATGTCTCGCCAACTGGCTGGAAGAAAGAGCCCGTCAGGCGAGAAGAAGTCGTCGTCCGAGCGGTCTTCTAAGACCTTTGAGGGCACCCCGGCGACGGGGGTCCAACAGAAGGCCAAGCACCGCGAGTCCGCTGGCACCGGGAGCGCCGAACGGTCGGGCTCTACGGGCGCTAGGCAGGGCGCATCCTCCCCGGCGCTATCAACCACGAGCCAACGCTCTGGCTCGGGTAAGAGGAAGGCCGAGCACCCAGCGAAACTTCTGGAGAGACCCCGGTCGTGCCCTAAGGCCCCATCGGAGGGGGAGCGAGGTGGTGACCCTCCCCCCAAGGCGGTGAGCGCACCTAAGGTGGCGAAAGCCTTCATCCATCCGGCCAAGGCCTCTATCGAGACAGTCGCGGCGGCCCTAGCTCAGCCTGTGGAGGCTACACCAGTGGTGGCAACCCCGGGGCCCAGAATCTCCCTTCCACCGCGGAGGGAGTCCTCTTTCGTGCCAGACAGAGAAGAAAAAGGGGGGGCAGGAGGTCGTCGTGGACTCGGCCTCAGCCTCTGAGGAGGAGCTGATCGAAGTCTTAGGCCACGGCTCTGGCTTGGAAGAAGGCCATCCTGTCGGGAGGGACCCCGACGTGGAAGACGACGAGGGCGTCGAGGATGCCGACGGGGCTCCTGATCGCCCGTCGGATCTCCCTCAACCAGTGCCGCAAGACAACACGGCGGCCATTTTGTTGGCTATACAGTCCTTCTGCTCGGAGATAAGGACGAGACTGCCATTACCACCAACGGAGGAACCGCTCCCGACGGGGGACCCGGAGCCAGGCCCTTCTGGGAGCCCTCCCCCTAAGAGAAGAAGCATTCACCCTCCACCTCCTTTTCAGCCATCGCGCCCTGTTCAGCCCTCCTCCCCGTCCACGACACGTGGGGATGATACGGGGACTGACACGGCCGCGACTGGTACAGACGACAAGGTTTACGACGAGGATCTCCCGTCGTCACCTCCCACCCGGGCTTCCCTGCCCGACGAGATTGGATCGTTTCACTCCATGATCGCCAGGGCATCCGAGCTTTTCCAGCTCTGCCCGGAAGAGAAGAAGGAAGGTTTCCTTTATCAACGGCGCAAGACCAAGAGGAAGACTGTCCTCGCTGTACCTCTACTAGACGATATTTGGGATGAGGGCCTCGCCCTCCTCAAGAACCCATCCACGACGCCGGCTAGAAGGGATTGGTACGAGAAGAAGTACCGGGTCCCGGACGCGGCCCCGTTGTGCCTTCGGGCACAGCCGACCCCGGACTCTGTCGTCTCTGCGGCGGCCAGGAAGAAAGCGGGGGGGGGTGCGGCCTCTACATCAACCTCCCCACCGGACGGCGAGGGAAAGAAATTAGACACGATGGGACGCAGAGTCATCTCGTCGGCAGCAACGACGATTAAGGCGGCCAACGCCTTGGCTATCGTAGCCCGCTACGACAGGGAGTTGTGGTACAAACTGGCCCCTCTGCTGGACTTCCTACCAGACGACAAGAGGGCGGAAGCCCTAGAGATCTTTTAGGAAGGAGAGATGGCGTCGGACCACGCCATTACGATTGCGACAGACATCGCTGACACTGGATTTCGCCAGTTGGGCAACGGCGTGTGCTTTAGGCGGCGTGGGTGGCTCAAGGCTACTGACTTCCGTCAGGACGTGCAGACCAGAGTCTTGGACATGCAGTTCGACGGAAACAACCTGTTTGGGAAAACGGTGGACGATTCCCTTCAAGCCATCAAGGCGGAGACGGCCCGGGCTCTTGGGGTTCTCCAGCAACGGCGGCTGCCCTTTCGGAGCGGCGGAGGCAAACAGGGTGCCTCCAAAGGTTCCAGCGGCGGATTTTCCACCTACCGTCAAGCGGCCCGTTCGTCGTCACAGGAAGCTTACAGGGGACGAGGCAAGTCAGGCAGACCCCGCCGTCGTCGCCAAGGAGGGCAAGGCGGCAAAGCCTGGTCGAAGCAGGACTGTACCGGCCGTGGGGTCGGGGCCCCCACCGAAGCACCCCGGTGGGAGGCCGGCTGGCGAGCTTCGTCAGCGTGTGGGAGTCCATCTCCACCGACCGTTGGGTGCTGGAGGCCCTAGCTCAGGGTCACGCACTCGAGTTTCTAAAGAGGTGCCCGCGCTTCCCCCCTGTGGCCAGGAAAGAACATCACGTCCCTCAACTTCTCTTGGAGGTAAAGGCGATGCTCAAGAAGGGCACCATCGAGCTCGTTCCAAAGAGGCTTCGGGGCTCCAGAGTTTACTCAAGATACTTTCTCGTGAAGAAGAGGACTGGAGGATGGCGTCCCATCCTGGACCTACGACGACTGAACAAATTCATCAAGGCACAGAAGTTCCGGATGGTCACCCTCCAACACGTCCTGGGTCAACTGGAGGAGGGCGATTTCCTGTCGTCGTTGGATTTGGTGGATGCCTACTTCCATAGTCCCATCCTAAAGGGACACCGAAAGTTTCTCAGGTTCGTGGTCCAAGGGTGTCACTACCAGTTCAGAGCTCTTCCCTTCGGATTGAGGTCGGCACCCAGGGTGTTCACCAAGTGCCTCGCACCGGTGGCGGTGCAGCTGCGCCGAGAGGGGATCCACGTCTACCCCTACCTGGACGACTGGCTCATCCGAGCAAAGACGAAGGAGCTCGCCGTGGAGCACACGGCAAGGACCGTCCAACTACTCACGGACCTGGGATTCTCCATAAACTACGCCAAGTCCCACCTGGTGCCCGCGCAAGACTCTCTGTTTCTGGGAGCAAAGCTCGACACAGTGTCGCTTCTGGCCTCTCCGTCGGAGGAAAAGGACGAGGGCCATCTTGGGCATTTATCTCATCCGCCTGTGCAGGCTCCGGATGCGCCTGTTCCTGCAACAGGCGCATCCGGAGCCTGCACAGGCGGATGAGATAAATGCAAGAAGACATCATTCCGAGGAGGGACTTGATGGACCTCACCCTGGCCGCGTCCGCAACCAGCGTCCGCTGCACCTTGCCCAAGATGGCCCTCGTCCTTTTCCTCCGACGGAGAGGCCAGAAGCGACACTGTGTCGAGCTTTGCTCCCAGAAACAGAGAGTCTTGCGCGGGCACCAGGTGGGACTTGGCGTAGTTTATGGATCCAGACGACGGGCAGCTTTGAGGAGAGGATCACACTCGACGAGAGTTTCCGACGAGCGATCCGGTGGTGGGGCACCCGCGCGCATCTGACGGCGGGCATGGACTTCCAGACCCCCAACAACCAGTAGACAGTGACCACGGATGCCTCCCTGGAAGGGTGGGGAGCGTACACCGGAAATATGCACGTGAGAGGCCTTTGGCTTCCGACGGAGTAGTCCCTCCATATCAACGTCCTGGAGCTCCGTGCAGTGTTTTGGGCCCTCAGGTCCTTTCTTCCGTCCCTCAAGGGCAAGGTGGTGAGGATCTTCACCGACAACACCACCACCATGTTCTACATCAGGAAGCAGGGCGGTACCAGATCCCCAGCCCTGTCCAAGGAGGCGCAGGATCTGTGGCATTGGGCCGTCGCCCAAGGGATGTTTCTGGTGCCGTTTCATCTGGCAGGGATAAAAAACACCATTGCCGACTCGCTCAGCAGAGAGCTGCGCTCGGGCCACGAGTGGGAACTACGACAGGATCTAGTGGACCGCCTCTTCCGACGGTGGGGCACTCCCCAAATCGATCTGTTCGCGACGGCGATGAACTCCAAGTGCCGGAGGTTCGCTAGCAGGTTTCCCCAGCCGAGGAGCCTGGGCGATGCTTTCTCGTTCCCCTGGGAGGGCCTGTTTCTATACGCCTTCCCTCCATTGCCATTGCTGATCCGGCTCATCAACCAGCTCAAGAGGTCACGGTGCAGGATGATCCTCGTCGCACCTGCGTGGCCGAGGCAGATATGGTTCCCGGACCTTATGGACTTGTCAGCGTCCCTGTCAATCAAGCTGCCAGCGGACGCTGATCTTCTCTCCAGGGAAGGAGGCGCCATCCTCCATCACGACCCGAAGTCGCTGAACTTGCAGGCCTGGCTCCTGCAGCGCTAGAGTTTGGAGGTTACGACATACCGGCCGACTGCAGAGAGGTTCTTGCAAAGGCCAGGGCGTCCTCAACTCTTAAATGATATTGACACAAATGGAAGAGGTTCTCTGTCTGCTGCCACGCACAGAAGATTAACCCTCTACGGATTACGGCTCCCCAGATACTGCCGTACCTTCTGACGCTGGCCAAGGCTGGGCTGGCGCACGCGTCCGCAGCAAGATGAATCTTGATAATCTCCCGATACACCAGAACCACGGGGCGGACATTTTTGTGGTCTCATCGTCTGGTGAAAGATTTCATGAAGGGACTGTTCAGATCGTTCCCGCCGGTGAAGGCTCCGGCCCCGGCGTGGGAGCTCAACGTGGTGCTGACCAAGCTCATGGGATCTCCGTTCGAGCCTCTGCACTCGGCTCCGTTGAAGTTCTTGTCGTGGAAAACAGCGTTTCTTGTGGCCATCACCTCCGCACGAAGAGTGGGAGAGATCCAGGCCCTTTCCTGCAAGCCCCCGTACTTGACTTTTCACGACACGAGGGTAGTGCTCAGGACGCACCCCTCCTTCTTGCCCAAGGTGCTGTCGGACTTCCACCTCAACGAACCCTTGGTGTTGCCTGTTTTCTTCCCGTCGCCTTCGTCGCTGGCCGAAAGGACTTTGCACTCGCTGGATGTGGCTAGAGCGCTGAAGTTTTACGTGGACCGCACGTAGTGTTTTCGGAAGACGTCACAACTTTTTGTGAACTTTGGACCTGTCAATCAGGGGAAGCCTCTCTCAAAGGCCGTCATTTCCAGATGGCTCTCTGGCTGTATCATGTACTGTCATCGGTTGGCAAACCGACCGGTGCCTGGCCGTCCAAGAGCCCATTCCACCAGAGCGATCGCAGCTACCATGGCTTTCCTATCTGGTGTGCCCTTGCTGGACATCTGCAGGGCTGCTACGTGGCGGTCGACGCACACCTTCACGAAATTCTACTGCGTCGATCGGGATTCCAGGGAGGAGTCCAGTGTCGGCCAAGCAGTGCTGCGCAATCTGTTCGCCTAAGGTGAGCCTGGTGAGGAGGTAAGAATTGCTTAATGTTGAGTTTGATGTAATGCTTAATGTTGAGCATTTGCCACCTCCCGTGGATGTGCATGTGTGTACTGCTATGTATTCTTTATTCATGAGCATGTGAATCCATGCCAGACCCCATGCTGGAGAAGGAACAAGTTACTTACCTGTAACTGTCGTTCTCCAGCATGGGTCTGGCATGGATTCACATGCGAACCCTCCCGCCTACCCCTCTGCGGCTCTTCACTTGTTCATACTGCCACTTCACGTGCTACCAAATCTGAAGATGGCTGCCAGAGGCGGGGCTTAAGTAGAGGGCAGTCATTGGCTGTGGTCAGTATGACACAGAGATCAGTGATTGGTTAATACTACGAAAGACCGATCAGAAACGAAACTGATACTGATTATTTCTTTACCGAGGATTCCCAGCCTGACGACGGGGAATATTCATGAGCATGTGAATCCATGCCAGACCCATGCTGGAGAACAACAGTTACAGGTAAGTAACTTGTTCCATCTCGACTGAATTCCACAGTCAAAGAGGAAAGATACACCATTTTGTTTGTAATGACTTTCATAAAACAAGCAAAAGAGAATCCTACGCAGAGGCGAGCCTCTGACGGGAGAAAGTCCAGCACGGGCAGAACCACACTAGATCACAGAGCGGCAATGACGCCGAAGTTGAGAGAGATGGAGACGGTGAAGAGACCGTCTCTCCTGGTGGCGCAACCACACGGTTGACCCAGATCAGACCACAGCAGAGAGATTGGATCCCCGATCTCTGCATGAGAAGTAACTGAGCTGCAGGCCAGAGCAACGGAAGCAATTTCTCCCAGAGAGGTAACGCAGCTGAAGAGGGTAGGGTTGCAAACCGTGGTATCCTGAGTCTTGGAAAGCCAAAAAGGTTATGGTAGCCAGGAAAACCTGAATGCTGTAAACGGGCACATGCCCAACCGAGGCCCTGCTGAAGTAAGCCTAGCAGAGGGCTTTGGGGAGCAATGGCTCTACAAAAATATTGAGCAAGAATGGGAATCATGAGGACCTGAAGGGTTCCCGTGCTTGAATCCAAAACAGGAACTTTGTTAAACACCCAGTCAGAAATTATATCATTGCATTAAGGAGACCCTTTGCCAGGTTAAGAAGGGAAGATGGCAGACGTATATAAAGACTTAAGACTGGCTATTCAGAACCTGCTGAGAGGCTGTTAAACTGCATTGTAAGAAATTAACAAACTTTTAAAAAGCTTTCTTTGGAAAGAGATCACAGTAGTTGGGCCGAGCAAAACCCTAGGATGGAGGCTATTGGTAGGGCCAAATAGTAAGTAGGGTTTGGACTAAGAACTATTTCTTTTGGACACTTTATGGACACCATTAGTTTAGTTTCATAGGTAGGGAACGTCCCTCATAGCTGATGGCCTCAATAGGAGTTTTTCTTATTTAAATCACCCATGAACCTGTCACATCTTAGTCAGGTTCCTTTGTTTGGTTCGCCACAGCACCCAGTCCCTGTTGTGTTTCCGGAGTACCCCATTAGTTCCCAGAGTAATTACCCTACATTGGTTTTAGGAAATAGGTTGGGAGCAGCTGTAGTTTAGTTTTGGCATCCAGAGGGATGCAGGTCATTTTACTGCGTGCAAAATGTGCACTCGTTACTAGCCATTGGCTACTGATATTTGACTTTTGGCGAGTAAGAAACGGTGTGCCTTGTGTATGTATTGAATTTAGGTGGCAAGTGACTTTAGTTATAGCTGGCTAATAGCTTGTGGCGTTTAGTTTGTACTATGTGTTGGTAGCCCAATATCACGTTGTGATGGTCATTGGGGTACCAATGTATTTTGTTTGTGTAAAGTTCTGCTCTTTGCCATTTTGTTTCGGGGGATCTCCGTTGTAAGGAATCGCGAAGTAGGCTTAATATGTCTGTTCTACTTATGTGGGCTGTTTGTGAGCCCAAATGACAGCCTCCATGTTGATTTTTAGACCACTGTGTGACATGGGCAGTTCCTATCACATCCTGTGGGGGTTGTCTGGGTTGGTTGGCAGGGTTTATAGTCACTCCATTGAATTCTTACCATCGACAGACCATTCCATTGAAAAAATGCCATTGAAAAAAATTGCATCAAATGCATTAAAAAAAAAAAATAACTATGCGGGTCCCCCTCTAACCCCACTTTTTTTACCCTTTAAAACCCTTTAAAATTAAACTAAACCCTTTACCTTCAGAAAACATGCATTCAATTCTTTTTTTTAGATGCAATTTTTTAGATGGAAAGGCATTCAATGGTATTGCATTCGATGCAATGACCAGATACCGTTGGCAGGCCTAAGGGCTAACCAGATTCATTTGCCATGTTTTCCTAGCCTCTCTTGTAATTGGTGGGCAGGCCTTTGGCCAGCTCCTCTCAGTAGTGATATTAAAGGGGTAAAAAAGTACCCACTTGTTCTGTTCTCTGGTTGCTGAATTTTCAAAAGCAGGCCTACCTAACTGCTGGAGGATTTCCCTCTTTCCCACAATGTTGCCTTTAGGCCCTCAATTGGCCATACTGGCTAAATGCATGGCTTGGGCACATATTTGGTCTGTATTTTTTCTTTTGTTGAACATCCATCCTGTGCTTCCTGCATCCACCTGCTAAATCAACTTGTATGCTGGGTCAGGACTTTTCATGATGGGACTTTCTCGAGACTTTACCTCCACTTCCTGCCATTTACTGCAGGGATCTCCTGCCTTGGTGCTGTTTCCACGTGGAAGGGTATTGGAACACCAAATACCCTTCCCTGTCTGCTTCTTGAGCTGTGCTGGGTCAATCCACACTGTTGTCCCAGTGCTGGGAGAGTCTTCTGCTTAGTTGCTGCATCATTTTGTCTGTTGACCTGACCGATTCCACATTTGCTGTTACTTTAGCTGCTGGATTGAGGGGCGGGTTCGTTGGAAGGCTGTTAGTTCTTTTTTTTTTTCTTTTTTTTTTTTTTTTTTGGTTTTCCGGATTATCTTTGGTCCCGGGTTCAGGTCCCTGGGAGCCAGACGGGGTTAGACTGCGCCCAAAATGAAATCTTACAAATTACCATGTTGTTCAGCCTCCCTGGAACTGAATTTCGAGTAACCAATACTGCAAGTACTTTACTCTGGGTTCCGGGGGTGAGTGATTACCCTTGAGACTCACCCTCAAGGGTCCCTCTGGTTTGGTAAGCAAGTCTGTGCTGCATTTCCTCTGGTTAACTTTTGGTGACTTCCTGCTCTGCTGTATCTTGCCCTGGGCTCTTTATTCTCAACTGGTGTGTGGGATCTGTGTGTTCGTCATGTGCAGTTCTTGTGGTGTTGTATAAACTTGGTGTATGATATTAAATGGTATCAGTTTAAAGCACGCATTGCCGGAAACCTTTGGGGGCCAGCGGGAAGAAGGTAGTATACGTTGTAAACTACTGTCGTGTTTGTACTAAAGCCCGACAATCAGGCGAGACTTCTCACTTTTATGCATTTTTCCACATCCTCTTCCACCTTTACCTCTCCTCTTACTCCTACGTCCCGTCCCCTTTCCTCCATACTTATGGGACATCTCTCCGTCCTGTGGGACGGGACCGGAGCACTTTGTAAAAAGCATCCAAAGTTTTTTCAAAAATGTGTCCCTCTCTTTCCTGCGCGGGGCCCGGCACGCGACCGTAACCCCGCCCACCTTGGCTCCGCATCGCCCATCAGTCCTTTTCTCCGCACGATCGGGGTCGGACGCACTTGCATCCTCGGAAGATTTTCTTCCTGTTTTTCCCTCTCTGGCTCTCGCTAGCGTTAGTTTACTAGTCTGTTTATGTCTTTTAAACTAGATTTTCCAGACTGTTCATCGTGTCACCGTCGCTTCGCGAGGGCGGATCCCCATCCTCTTTGTTTAGAGTGTTTGGGTCCGGAACACCGTTGGGACTCCTATTTTTACTGTGACTCTCTTTCGGTCCGAGCTCTTCAACCTCGGTTGGAGCGGTGGGAGGAGGTGTTCGGACGGACTCCTCCTTTGCATTTTCAGGTGTTCATCGACGAGAAGAAAAAACGCCCGGTAAGTTTTTTGATTTTCAGAGCACCCCGGCCGGGGGATACCTTCCCGGGTTCCTCTCGAGAGGGGCGTTGATCGCTCTGTTACCGGGGTTCGTCCTGAGGTGCCTGTCGGGCCTAATAATCCTACCAGAGTTTTCTCCCGGGGTCTCCGTAAGGGGCCTGTGATGAGTACACTCCGAGGCCCCTCCTGAGTCGTGAGGTACCAAGCTCAAAAACAAAACCGGGGTACGCCCCGAGGTCTTGGCTGGGCTTGAGGTTACCGAACGCATGTTCGAGGCCCGTGCCAATAAGGCTTCTACTGGACCTAGGTCCGAGGTCCCTCGTACAGAGGCTAAGGCTACCAACAGTTCTGAGGGGCCGCGCAAGGCCCTGTCGGTGACAGCGCACCGTTCCCGCTTTTGTGGTGACACCAGATCTGTTGAGGGAGCAAAGAAGAAAGTTTCATTTTTTTTTTTTTAACCATTTTTATTTTTGATAGAAGCATAGTCAATTACAACATATAATCATTATACTTTGTAACCACAATGCAAAAAATCAAATTTTCATTCAGGGTTAATGTCACCCGATGTTGTATAAATTGCCTCCAATTTTTAAACTATAAATTATTATTTTACTTTCAACAAATGTTCAAGAGTATAGCTTTTGACGATTTGAGTCCGCTTCATAACTTCGTAGTCTGCTGCTATACAACAGAAATGTTCAGTTTTATGGATTCATTCTTAATTTTATTTCCACACCCCCTACCCAGGTCCTTTATCTCTAGGTTCCAGAGTCTTTTGACCTTTCCGTTAATCCGTCCCCATATGAGGATTCCACTTCTTTTGTGTTCCTGGCTGTCAGGGGGTGTAACCGTTTTGGGAATCTGAGGTTTGAAGAAATAGGCTTCCGTTTTTTTTTTTTTTTCCGACAAAGATTCGTGAGGGGGAGCCAGTAGGCTAAAGTCTCTGCAGTGATCATTTCTTTCATACATAGGTTCTTGAATGTATCGCTTAGACAGTTAACTCCCCCCCCCCCCTTTACTTTTTGCCTTGTTCTTTTTTCTCGTTGTGCTGATTCTTTCTCTCTTTCTTCGCTCTGGGTTGTTAGGTGATCGATATATTTCTGAGGTTGCGTGGTTTATAGAAATGGGCTTCCCTGTCTCCGACCAAGTCTCTAAACGGGGACCATATGGATAAGTATCTCTGGTAAGTCTCTGTTCTTATGGCAGTTACCTTCTCCATTGCCATTACTCCCCATATTTTCACCCACCACCATGGTGTTGTTGGGCCCTCTAGTGTTTGCCACCTTTGTGCCAATGTCATTCGTATCGCCGATAGCAAGTGTGTTATTAGAGTGGATATATGCCCTGATGCCGCATATAAACCCTCTGCCTCTGCTCCCAGCAGGATCACTTTAGGTGATGGTGGTAATTCTCTGCCAGTAATGTCTTTGATGTGTCCCAGTATCTCCTTCCAATAGGTAATCGCCTTGGGGCATGTCCACCACATGTGGAACAGGTCTCCTCTCCCTCCACATTGTCTCCAACAGTTTGGGGGATATGCTGAGTTTATTTTGTGTAGTCTGTGGGGGGGACATGTACCATCTGTAGCATAATTCATATGCAGCTTCATTAATTGCTGTACATTTGGAGGATCTATGAGCTCTCATCCATATCTAGTCCCACTCTCTTTCCGTTATCGGCTCTCCTATATCTTTTCCCAATTCTCTTTATATCTTAGGTTGTCCATTGGTTGTGCTCCATCGAGTAGCCTGTAAATTCTAGATATCCCTATCTCTGGTTTCCCCTCTTGCATTGTTAGTTCCAAGCCTGTTAGTGTTCTTGTACCCACTCTTTTCACTGGTGGGTGGGAGATCCAGTGTCGTTTTTGCATATATCTGAACCTTTCATTTTCCCCCAGATCGAATTTCTTTTTGCATTCTAAGAAAGGGATTGGGTCCTGCAGTGTTAGGGTGTCTGCGCCTTTCCACCCTACCCAGAAATTCTTCTTCAGGCCTGGGGTGAAATCGATGTTATGTGCTATTGGGGATAATGGGCCCAACCCTCGTTTGATCTTTTTCATTTGCATGGCTCTGTCCCAGTTACTCGGGCTGTTTTAGTAGCTCCTAGTAGTTTTCCTTCTGTTTCGCGGGCCCTGGGGTTCAGTGCTAGGAGCGCTGTTATCGGGATCTGTGTGGATGCTTGTTCTATGGCTCTCCATCCTTTGGTGTTGGCTGGGTTAGCCCACTGTAGTATGGGGGCCAAGTGCGCTGCCATGATGTATCTGCCCAAGTCTGGAACTCCCACGCCTCCCAGGAGCGGAGGACGGGTCAGTATACGTCTCTGTATTCTGGGTCTCTTTTTTGCCCAAATGAATCTAAATACTGCGTTTTGAAGTTCTTTGATCATCTGTGGCGGGATCTCCGCGGGTATTGAACTGGTCACATATATTAGGCGGGGGAGAAGGGTCATCTTTACCGCTGCTATTCTGGCAAACCACGACAGTTCCTGGTTATCCCATATCAGTCGGTCCGCTTGAAGTTGTTTCCAAAGAGGGGGGGGAAGTTTGATTTATACAAGTCCTCAAATTTCTTTGCCAGGTGAACTCCCAGGTATTCTAGAGTGTTTTCCCCCCATCTCCGGGGGAAACTCTGCTTCATGCCGTTTATTGTATTTGCGTCCTCCGTTATGTTTAATGCCTTTGATTTATTGTAGTTGATTGTGAATCCGGATATGGTGGCAAATTCCTCCAGTGTTTCATCGGCTCTCGGTAGTGTGTTCTTAGTGTCTCCCATATAGAGCATCACATCGTCAGCATATAATGCTATTTTCTGCGGGGTCTCCTTGATTTGCACTCCTTTTATAGCGGGGTCTCCTCTGTACCGCGCTGATAATGGCTCCATAGCCATTGCAAATATTAGTGGGGATAGGGGGCAGCCCTGGCGTGTACCCCTCCGTATCTCCACTTGTGTTGAGTCGCGGGTGTTTATCCGGAATGATGTTGATGGGCTTTGAAAGTTTGCCAGGATCATCCTGCTGAATTGTGTCCCGCATCCGAATTTCTCCAGGATCAATCGAAGGTATCCCCAGTCCAAGCTGTCGAAAGCGCGTGAAGCGTCTAGGGCCGCTATTGCAAATTTCTGATTTGTATGTCTCCCCCATTCAATTACATTTATGGCTCTTCTAACATTATCTTGGGTTTGGCGTCCCCTAACAAAACCTGCTTTATCTTCGTGGATGATATCTGGGATGATCAGTGATAGTCTATTCGCTAGTATCTTTGTGTATAGCTTTGAATCTGTGTTTAGGAGTGCTATCGGGCGTTAACTTGAACATTCGGCGGGATCCTTGTTTGGTTTCAGCACAAGGATTGTTGATGATCTTGCCATATCTTGGGAGATCGACCCAGTCTCTCTGATTGTGTTGAAAAGTCGGGTGAGGGGGCCTAGTAGTTGTGTTCGGAATGTTTTGTGGTACGCATTTCCGAAGCCATCTGGGCCTGGGGGTCTTGTTCCTTGGTAATGAAGAGATAGCTTCGTTGATTTCTTGGGCTGTGAATGGCCTCCCCAGGATTTCTGTTTCCTTGTCCGAGATTTGGGGTAGATGGGTAGCCAGTAGATAAGATTTTTGGTCTGTCGCATTTAGGTTTGCTCCCTGTAGTAGTTCTTCATGAAACCGGACCATTATTTCCAGTTTCTCTTCCTCTTTTGTGATCATGTCCCCTTTTTCATTTCTTAGGGCAGCTATATAGTTACGGGATTTCTGTTTGTTTAATTTGGCCGCCAGGAATTTGTTTGCCTTGCCTCCGTGGACATAGTAGGATTGCTTAGTGTTAAGCAACATCTGTGCTACCGCATCCGCAGTGTGACCTTCTATTTGGGCACAGGCCTTCTTTAATTCTCGCCAGGATTTCTGTGTTTCTCGAGACTTGTGGTTTTTCTCTGCCTCTTTTAGGGCTAGTTCCATTCTCATGGTTAGTAACGCCCGTTCCCTACAGTATATTGCTGCCTGGGCCATGAATTCTCCTCGGATTACAGCTTTCCCTGCATCCCAGACTGTTTTCCAGTCAACCTCGCCATTGTCGTTCTCTTCAAAATAGTTGTTTATAGTTTCCTCCATGTGTGCCCTAAGCGCTAGATCGCGCAGGATCAGGTCGTTGAGTCTCCACGGCGGGCGTTGTTTGTTTTCCCCTCCGTCTATTGCCAGGCTAATCAGTACTGGGGCGTGGTCCGAAATGTATTGTGTTCCTATTTCCACCTTAGTCACTTGGGGGATTAGAGTAGCTGAGACCAGGATCATGTCTATTCTGGAGTATCCTCTGTGTACTGCAGAATAGTGAGTGTATTCTCTCGTGTCTCCTTGGAAGAAGCGCCAAGTCTCGATTACTTCTAGCTCTCTGAGGAACTTTCCCGACGCTTGTCTGTTTCTCTGGTCAGCTACTGTAGGGGGCAGGGTTTTATCAAGGCTAGGGTCCATAATGCAGTTGAAGTCCCCTCCTATGATCGTTTGGCCTTCGCACCAACTCCCTATTTTCAGTAAGAGATCTGTGATGTATCGGTCTTGTTTGTCGTTGGGGGCGTATATCGCACGGATTGTGTAGGTCTTCCCTTTGATAGTTCCCTTGATTCCCAGGTATCTCCCTTCGGTATCACTAATTATCTGTTTGCAGAAATTCAGTCCCTTGGCCAACAGTATTGCGACCCCTTTTGTTTTCGAGCCGCTGGAGGCAAAGTATTGTTGTGGGAATGCCTTGTTACACATTATTTTTTCATCCGTTTTCAGGAGGTGGGTCTCTTGCAGAATAGCTACCTTTGCAGTCAACTTCTCGAGCCTGTTGAGAATCGCTCGTCGTTTCCCGGGGGAGTTCAGCCCTTGTACATTTAGCGAGACGATCAGTGTCTCTGCCATTTTTGTACGGGATACGTTTATTGCTTCTGTCTCTTAGTGTGTTTTGTTTTGGGTTAGTTTGAAGTGGCCCACCTGCCGTGGTCAGGTGCTTCCTCCGTGTCTCCTCCAGTCGCTTCTTTATTTAGTGTCTTCTTCAGGGTGTTTCGTTCGTGATATTTGAAGGGGCCTGCCAGTTTCTTTTCTCTGTTATGTCGTCTTTTCTATTCTGACGACCATTCCCATTGGTTGTTTTGGCTGCTGGGTGTGCTATTTTGTGGGCTAGTTCCGGTTTGGCTTTGTTCTTCCTCAATTTGTAGTAACGACCGGCCTTCCTCGCATGTACTGATCCTTCTTTGCTTCCCTTTCCAGGGGAAGGCTAGTCCAAAGGGGAATGTCCATCTGTATGCGATTTGTTCAGATTGTAGTGCTTTTGCGATTATTTGCATAAGCTTTCTCTTAGGTAGGGTAATCGACGGTAGGTCTTGGTACAGTTGGGTTCACCCTCCAATTGATTGTTAGTTCTTTGTGGGTACGTGCGGCTCTCAAGATGTCCTCTTTCAGGCTATAAGAGGTAATGGCAATGAGAACATCTCTAGGTCTCACTCCTGGTTCATTCCTTTTTGGGCCCACTCAGTGGATTCTGTCAAATTCAAATCTCTCTGGGAAGGGGGGGGGGGGCATTGTTCAGGATGCTGCTGAAGCAGTGTTGCATGGTGTCCCGTAGGTCTTTATCCTGGATCGTTTCTGGGAGGCCCTTGACCCGGATATTGATTCTTTGTGAGCGATTTTCCAAATCTTGGGTTTGGATCTCTAGGTTATTTGTAGCTCTGGCAACTTGGCCTAGCAGGCCATTGTATTGCTTTGCTTCGCTTCCTCTGTCATATGTGAGAGTCCATTTTCGAGTGTGTCCACTCTGCCTCCAAGCTCGTCTATCTCTTGTCGTACCTCTTTCAAGGACGTCTTCAGCTCTTTTTTTCATTTTTTCTAGTTGGTTCTGGAGTGTTTGTTATCCTGGATTCCATGCCCCTAAGGCAGTCAAGTAGTTCTTCCTTATTTATAGCCATGTCAGAATTGTTGGGCGTCGTTGATTCTCCCTGTTCCTGAGGTTCGTGAGGGGCACTTTCTTGCGTTGTGTTCCAGCAGCTTTCTAGCAAGAAAGTTTGGTTTTTCGCTGGTGTTTTGGTTCTTGCGTGGGGAGTTTTCCCTTTAATCCCGGGCATCAGGTTCACTTCTCGTTGAGACTCCGTGTGGGTCTCCTGACACTTGTTTTCGTGGGTCTCCGCTAGGGGATGGCTCCGTCCGAGTCGCGTATGGTTAGCCTTCACATGGGTCGGACCCCTGCCATGGGCCGAGGAAAATGTTGATTGCTTTTGGGAGGTAGGCCCTCGTTTAGGTAAAGCTTATTTGCAAGGGTAAGTTGTCTTGTGGCCTTCTAGCACCCCAAAGCAAACCGTGTTGGTGGAGGAGCTATGGTCCCCTCTCTCGTTGGGACCTCTCTTGGTCCAAACACAATTGTCCCCAGTCTTCAGGGTTAATCACAGGCTTATCTGGAGATGTGTGATCCTGTAGGACAGGGAAAGTTATTTTCGGGCCAGGGGTGTTGGAGGTGCGGCAGTTGTTGGTGCTGTGGGCCAGAATTGCTCCTATAATCCGTGTGTTCCACCCACGTGCAGGTCTAAATTATAGCCGAGTGCAGGCCCAAGTATGTAAAGTTATAGGCCCCTCGTGATATCAGTTGCTGTTGGGCTGTTCCACCAGTGTTCCTCAACCAACGTCAATAGGTGGGGTTTCAAGTTGTCGACAGTTTTCTGGCCCTCCCATGGATGGACTGTATCCTCCCACGTATTATGAGAATGTGAGAGAAGATGTCGCTATTCGTGCTGGCTTTCTCCCTGTGGTGCTGGTTCCTACCTTTATAATGTTGGCGGGCCGCGTTCCGCTCCCAGTGCAGCCGCAGCTCGGTGTGCGCCCCTGCGACTTTCCTCCACCTCGTTTGCGGGGCTGTGGGTGGATGTCGCTTCCACGGAACCCTGCCACAGGGAGGCGGGGGGGGAGTGTGGGGGTCCCCGGGCACGCTCCCGCGTCGGCCCGAGGTGGCAGTAGGCCCGGCTGGTGGTGTGGGCCCGAGCCCCTTGCTGTTCGGATCCCAAAAGGGTGGGGGGGCAAGGGGCCGAACACTACTACGTGCCGGCCCGGATCCCAAAGAGGGGGCCTCACCTGGATTGGAGGCAAATCCGAGGGGCTGGTGCCTCCCGGACCTCTCCTGTTGTCTTTTGCCTTTTCGCGACGGCCCGGACCGGTGACAGTCTTCACAGGGCGGTGTAACGTTCACCTGATTCCCGCAGAGGCGCCGGTCTTGACTGGGTGAATGCCGTATCTTCAAAGGTGATGTGTAACACACGGTTGGCTCTTTGGGCTGGACCTCTGTGCACTGTATGTCTGACTCGAAGAGTAAGATGTCTGCAGATAGAAAATATGGGATTAATGAACTGGGGTTATTGGGTGCCTCTCTCCTCTTCCCTTTCTCTTCTCCTGTAGAACCCCAAAGGTTAACGCCCTCACCTTAGGTAAGTGAACGCCGAGCTCTCCATCTGCCTCGGGCAGGGTGCCGTAACCAGTTTCTTCACTGGATAAGGGTGCAGGCCTCTTGACCTCAGAGGACTGCTGTCCGTCGTTAACTGCACGAACGGTAAGTTCTGGGCACTTCAAATGTCTTAAAAGTCTTTTGTAATGATATCTCTTGTTTTGCAGGGTTCCGGCGATGGCGGGCTGATGAGAGTTGCGGATCGAACCCGCGTGAGGAATAGAAGCGCCTGGAAGCACGTAAGTAAGCGCTTGTAGCCTGCTTCACGATGCGCACTAACTGTCCCTTTTATCTTGCAGGTACCAGTTCGGAGCTTTAGAGAAGCTGAAGGGTGCTGGAGTACCCACTGGATTCGGCGTGGAAGGCGTAATGGCACGTGAGTAATAAAGTTGCCCACTGTCTTTAAACGCACCTTCTTTTGTCTTTCAGATGCGGGATGCAGCGCCGAAGGCCTCCGGAGCGTGTGAAGAGCTGGTAAGCTTTTGTCTTTCAGATGCCGGAATGCAGCGCGAAGCGTTGGTGACAGCCGATGGACCAGGTAAGAGATGCGCTGCCACTGAAGACCGTAGTGCTAACCTGTTCTTTCTTTTGTCTTTACAGGAGTTGCTGAAGACTGGATTCCAGGATGGTAAGCCTTTGTTCCCTTAGGCCCAGGATCAGAAGCAGAAGACAAGATGAGCGTTCTGCTGCAGAGAATGCAGAATAACGCAAAGCAAGATTCATCCATCGGGTGTGGTTTAAATAGCCTCTTGTAGTGCTTAGGTGTCTCCTTCCACAGCCTCGCCTAGGAAAGAAAAGAGTTCCTGCTTTCTAGAAGAGTTCCAGTGTTCTGAACCTAGCGAGTGGCTCCTGCCCCACCCAACAGGAAAAGTAGTCCCAAACAGAAGAGGAGCAGGGGCTCAACTGGCAGGTAAGTAAGCAGCATGGTCTGCTGCAGGTAAGTCCACCCAAGCATTATGAGCCCGGCGCTTCCAGCGCTGGGACTGGGCATCTTTATGAGCCTGGTGCCACTGGCGCCAGGACAGGGTCCAAAAGGTCCCAATTGGGACTGGCTGGCACTCGGAACCGGGGTTATGGGTCTGCTTCCAAGGGAGTCGGGCAAGTCCTGATCTTTTGGAAGCAGAGATCATGACAGGCGGAGAGCGCGAAGGACAGGCGCTGCTCCCGCCCGCTGGAGGGCTGCACGGGATCCCCCCTCAGCGTATCCGGAGCAGTGTGTGGTCGGCGGGGGCCCCCCCCCAATCAGCCCGCGCCACAAAAGCGGCCCCAGCGGGACGCCGAGCTCCTCCCTCTGCGAGCCGGCGAAAAGCCTCGGAGCGGGCCTCTTCGTCGATGCGGGCGGACCGCCCACGGGGGGAGGGGAGGCCTCGCAGTACGGCGTATCTCGGCCCCAGAGGGGCCTAGGGTCTTCACCAAAAGACCAGTATGCGCCCCACGGGTTCGGACAACTGAATCTTGCAGTCAGCTGGGGTCTGGAGGACAATCTAAGGGTGATTCTACTGTTTTCCCGGGGTTACGCAGGGAGCTGTAAAATCAGGCTGCCATCTTGCCTGCGCCCCCTGCTGGCTTCGAAAAAGTTTCTTCTTTTACCGGCCGTGCCGAGGCTCTTCTTTCGAAAGCTCAGTTGGCGGTTGGTATGTCGCAGAAACATTCCAGGCCTCATAGTACCGGATCTGCCGAGGTTCCTTACGTTAAGGCTAAAATTAAGACCCCTGATCCATCGAAGGGGACCCCTGCCTCACTTCCTCACGTGCCACAGTTCCCCTCAGATGAGGACAAAATGGCGCCCGTTCCCGCCACAACCACGGCGGCCATTTTAGGTAATGCCCCTACAACTACGCCATCGGCCCCTGGTGTAGGGTTCGGTCCTTCGGGTGAACCTAAGGTCCCTTGTGCGCATCCTTACCGGCCGGATTATGATTGGAACGCCCGGATGCCTCTTCCGCACAATGTTTCGTTGCCCACGGGGCGGCTCCCTTGATTTATGTGGATACGTCGGCGAAGAGGTCTGTGTAGCACCCTTCCCCGTTGCGTCCCTGGATTTGTCCACCTCATGAGAGGCCTCCTCAGGTTCCGAAACAATCTCCTGAGGACGCCTTTTTCGGTAAATTTCAAGCGTTTATGCGCACCGACCCCATGAGGGAATATTTCAAGGGGCTTTTCAACGAGATATGTCCACCGGCGCCTCTGGCTCCACCCGTCCCGTTGGTGGTTCCGCCGGTGCCTCCCTTGCCCGTGGTGCCTCCCCCTGCGCTTCCGCCTTGCCACCATTGTCCCCAGTGGACAAGGCAGTGCCTGACTCGGCTCAACAGGAGCCGGACCTGTCAGATGACCCTCAAGGCGATCAGGACAACGAGGACCTGCCCCGCTCTACCAGAGCTTTCCATGACCGGGTACTGGACATGATGAGTTTCTTAGATGTTCTGGTGCCCGAGGCACCCACTCCGCAGGAGGGCGTGCTTTCTGGGGCGTTCACCTTGTCTCCTTTGGAGCGTACCGGCCTGTTCTTGCAGAAGGACGTTCTGGCTGAGGTCCGAAGAGTTTGGGAAAAGCCACACTCGGGACTTTTTGTAAATAAAAAGATTGACGCGAGGTACAGGCTACATTCCTCGGAAGAAGTGGCCTTCTCGTCTTGTCCGCCTCCCTCCTCCACAGTGGTGGCTGCGGCCACGTTGCAATCCAGACCTGCAGCTTCCTCCTCCGCGACGGCGACTCAGGTCTTGGGAAAGGACAAGCTCCTGGACTCCCTAGGGAGGAAAATCTTTGCCAATTCGGCCTTGCAGCTCAGGCAGGCCAATGCAGAATTGATTTTAGCGGGAGCTAACATGCGGATGTGGAGAGGTCTGTCGGAGTTTGAGGAGCACATCCCGGTCGAGAAGCTGGAGGATTTCAGAGGAGGCCTTTCCGATGCCAGGGTCTTGGCCCAGGATCTCCTGGAGGTTGCGGCTCATCACGTAGACACCTCGGCTTGGGGTCTGATGCTTGGGGTTGATACCTTGCGGCAAGCATGGCTGCATGCCACTAAGTTCTCGAAGGAGGTGCAAGACAAGGTTCTGGACCTTCCATTTGATGGTAAGGAGCTTTTTCACTCTTCTACTGATGTAGAGCTCACCAAAACCAAAGACGGCACTCAGACGGCCAAATCATTGTCTGTTCTGGTTAAAAATCCCTTCAGGACTCCAAGGCCGTTGTCGCAAGGTCAACCTTCTTCTGGTTTTAGGGGCTTCACGAAGATGTCGGTGATCGCGGCCCATCTTTGTCTCCAGGCGATCCGTGTATCCCTATTTGGACGACTGGCTCCTACGCAGCCCTTGGCCGTTGGCAGCAGCGGGCAACCTCCAGTCTCTCCTTCAGCTCCTGTTACATCTTGGGCTGTCGGTGAACTGGCGGAAATCCTCCATGACGGTCTCACAGGACCTGACTTTCCTGGGTTTCCGTTGGAACACGATAGAATACCGAGTGTATCTGACCGGGGACAGAATGGCGGATCTGTTGGCCACGTGTCAGATGTTTACGCAGTCGGAGAGCATGTCGGCCTGGTGGTTCCCGAGGCTTCTGGGCCTCATGGCCTCGTGTGTGCTGGCTCTTCCTCTTGCTCGTCTCAAAATGAGACGGACCCAGATGGCTCTTCGGAGTTCCTGGCGTCAGGCTGTGGACCCGGATTCCAAACGGATAATGATTCCGGATTCTGTGAGAGTGGACCTGGACTGGTGGTCTTCTCTCAGCAACCTGTCAGTGGGTGTCGGGTTCCAGGACCCAAGCCCCAATGTGATGATCACGACAGACTCCTCCCTTTTCGGGTGGGGTGCGACGTTAGATCTTCTTCAGGTCTCGGACCTCTGGTCACCTCAGGACAAGCTCCTGCACATAAATCAATTGGAGCTTCTGGCGATTTTTTTTTTCTGGCGCTCAAGGCGTTCAGACCTCTCATAGTCAACAAGGTGGTCCGCATAAGAACGGACAATGCGGTGTCAATATACTACATAAACAAGCAAGGGGGAACGCAGTCTCCCCCTCTCGTGGATCTGTCCATCCAGATTTGGGAGTGGGCCGTGCTTCATGGGGTCTGGCTGCTTGTAGTGCACATACCGGGCCGGCTGAATGTCGCCGCGGATGCCCTCGGCGGCGGACAGTGGTCCGCTACGAGTGGGAGTTGAAGGCGGAGATCCTCTCATGGATTTTCTCGCGTTGGGGCACACCGGAGGTGGACCTCTTCGCCACGGCGGTAAACAAGAAGCTTCCTCAGTACCCCTCCAGAGGGGTGCTGGGAGCCTCCTCTCTGGGGGACGCACTCGAGATCCCATGGCACAACATGAGAGCTTACGCCTTCCCGCCTCTTCCGCGTTCATCGAGCAATTTGGAAGTTGAAGAGTTCTGTCAACTGTTCTCTTCTACTGTTAGCTCCGTGGTGGCCGGCCAGGTTTTGGTTCTCAGAACTTCAACACCTGTCGGCTTGTCCGCCGATCAGGTTACCAGTAACTCCCGCTCTTCTTCACCAAGGGGAACAGCAGATGTGGCACCCCTCCTCACAATCGCTCAACTTGGCGGCATGGTACCTGAGTTCACGGCTCTAGAGCCTTTGGGTTTGTCTGCGGATAACATGCGCATTATCCAGGCAGCCAGGAAACCCTCGCCCAGATCCTGATACAAGAGTAAATGGCTCAGGTTCTGTCATTGGTGTTTGAACAAAGAATTGGTCCCGAGGGTGGCGACGATTGACACGGTGTTGTCCTTTGTCTCCTCCCTAGCAGAGTCAGGGGTTCATGTCTTGTCCTGCAGGACTCATCTCTCTGCAATTTCCGCCTACCTCTCTACAGACCGGTGTTCTTATTTGTTAACTAACCCGGTGGTGAAGAGACATTTTGCTGGTTTGACACGCATCTACCCTCCGGTTCGTAGTCTGCATCCGTCCTGGGACTTAAACATAGTCCTGACGGCGCTGTGCCATAAACCTTTCGAGCCAATGGCTACGGTTGACCTCAAGTATGTGTCCTGGAAAGTGTCCTTTCTTGTCGCCGTTAAGTCAGCGAGGAGAGTGAGTGAGCTCCAGGCATTGTCGGTGGAGCATCCTTTCTTGGCCTTTCATAAGGACAAGGTAGTCCTTCAGACGAACCCAGCTTTCCTACCAAAGGTAGTGACCAAATTCCATCTGAATCAGTCGATTTCCCTTCTGATCTTTTTTTCCGAACCCTGCCTCGGAGGCGGAAAGGGTTCTACACTGCTTGGATGTCCGAAGAGCTCTTAAGTTCTACCTGGACAGGACTGCCGAGCTTCAGAGCTCTTCCCAACTGTTTGTGACCTTCGGTAAACCCCAGGGCAGGCCGGCGTCTAAGGCATCCATTTCCAGATGGATTGCGGCCTGTATCACTGAATCTTTCACCGTCCAAAAGCTGAAACCTCCTAAGGGTATCCATGCACATCCGGTGCGAGGCAAGGCAGCTGCGGTTGCTTTTCAGAAGTATGTTCCCTGGGAGTCCATCGCTAGAGCGGCTACCTGGGCCTCCCCATCTGCTTTCTGTAAGCATTACTGCCTCGATATGAGCTCTAGGGCTGACGCCCAGTTCGGCCAGGCTGTGCTGAAGAACCTGTTTCAGTAAGGGGTATTTCCATACACCCATAGTTCCTGTAAGGAGTGCTTGGGAATCTCCCATAAGTAAGGAGGAAAGGGGACGGGACGTAGGAGTATTACCAGGTTACTCACCGTAGTGACCACCTTGCTCCTAGTCACCTTTCCTCCATACGCCCACCCACCGTCCCCTCTAATAAGGTTCCTCTGTTATTGCTAATGGGTCTCGGACCCTGCGATAGAAGAGGACTGATGGGCGATGCGCGGGGCGGAGCCAAGGTGGGCGGGGTTACGGCCGCGGGGCGGAGCCAAGGTGGGCAGGGTTACGGCCGCGTGTCGGGCCCCGCGCAGGAAAGGGAGAAGGGACACATTTTTGAAAAATGTGGATGCTTTTTACAAAGTGCTCCGGTCCCGTCCCACAGGACGGAGAGATGTCCCATAAGTATGGAGGAAAGGGGACTATGGACTATCGGAGTAAGATGGTCACTACGGTGAGTAACCTGGTAATTCTCAAGCATGTCATGACAAGGTCTGCATCAAGAGCATGGGTTTGAGGGTTCTATACATTATATAGAAACAGACCGACTACTTCTGCTACCTTGGCATTCAGAAATGGTTGGCTATTCTTTTTAACCTCAGTTTTAAGACCTCTTCCCGCCTAGACCCACGTTGGGGAGGGCTTTAATGTGTTAATGATTTGGCCAATCACTGTTATGGCAGTTCAAATATACCCAACTGAAAAGCAAGCCAAACCTTTGTAAGGGAGGAATGGTCTTTTTGCCCCCATCTACTACCCCCCTGTACATTCTGCTCATCCCATCGCAGGGAGACCTCCCCCTTGTCTTTCCTCTGACATCAGTGGAAGGAAGCCATTGGATGATACACTCCGACTCCATTTTGTGTCACCCCAATCTTTTTGCTAGGCCACACAATGATCTTTAAGAAGCCTTCTCTACCCTTGTCCAGCGCCACGCACAGCCAGCCCCAACGCACCGACCACCTCCTCCACCGTCTGCACTGCACCAGCCCTTTTCTCACGGAAGCCCAGGCACGAATTGTTGCAAACAAAAAACAGTATTCTTTCCCTTCCTCTGAGCTCTTTGCCCTGCGTGTGACCAGGGCGAAGACTTGTGTATTCGTCCATCGCCACAAACCTGCTCCTGCCCCCTTCAACCCTACCTTTTAGAAATGATTGCCTGCACAACCCTTTTTCCCTCTATTCTCCTTTCATGTAGCAGTTGGACTGCTTCCCACGGGCCACCCTAGATTGCCCCCAATATACCTAATCCTATGTAATCGTATATTCTCCATGGACCAATACCTATCAGTCCATTTGTTTGAACCATGAGGCACCAGGTGAATAAATCTCGGATCGAAAACCCCTAGATAAGGCACCTGGGGGGAAAAAGGACCAGTGCACTCCTGCCCCCACCCAGGCCTGTGTTAAGAATGTGTATGTTTGCCCACGATTTACAGGCGACCCTGCATTCTGGTATAAGTTTCATGTCTTGCATTACTCTCCGCGTGTCAATGATTATTGTGTAGTTTAGATTAGTAAGAACAATTGCATCTTGTGGATCTAGCCTGACCTTCAACCCGCGGACATGAGCCCAGCTGAGCCACGTGCCCTCAGACCGCCCAAGCTACAGCAACCAATTGGAGTCTGACACTGTATGCTGCTACATATGGGGCCATAGGGGCCAACCAATGAACGCGGATATTTTACACTGTATGTTATGATGTTTTTTGTGCATATAACTTACTGTTAATGTATCATTTGGCAGAGCACTCTCGGAGCAGCAGAGTCCACTGCGTGCATCTTCTACCTGATATAAACTTTGTTCAATTTGCAATCTTTCTCCTGGTCTCATTCCCTTCTGGGGTGTGTCCATTTATTCTGAGTTGGGATTTTGTATTTGGGAATGACCGCCTTCACCTCTTAAAGGTGGAGTGACATAACAGTCTGGCTTAAATCTGGGACAGGGGTACCAGGCTGACACAAAGGTACAATTAGTTCACACACTAGATCCATAGAAAATGCACCACAGTGATATACTGGAAAAATGTATACATTTAACATGCAAAGCATCTATAACTATATGGTAAAAAAAGTACACAGTATATTATAAAAACAGTAAAGTTAATTCGAACAGAGCACTCTTCACCCGGTCCACTTTAGAAGGCTAGGCAAATAGTGACAGGTGATGGGGAGAAAAAGAGAACCAGACAATTGCATGCAGTTAAAAATACCTAGTGCCTACACAAACACAGTACTGTGGTGAACCAGGAATGAGACTCTGACACAAGCGGGTCATGGTTTTGGTCAAAGACTTTGATTAAAATATAAGGGGGTGGGGAAATGCCTCTGTCCCTGCACTAGAGGTGTTTCCCCTACCTAAAATCAAAATTAAAGGTCTGTCAAGGCCAGAATGTCCAAAGTAAAACCGTCCCATGGCCAAAGTACGATTCTGGCCTTCGCATAACAAAATCAACTCTAAGGTGAAAGGGATAATGTCTTTGGCGTTGCGTGATGAATACATGTTCATGAGGAAAAAGGTAGAACTCGAACACAAGTTCCAGAAGGATAGAGTTCCTTATCCCAGAGGGTAGTTCCCTTCCCTGGATTTCTCTTCCTTATATTGTAGATTCAAAGAGATCAGTTTCTTGATTTTCTCTAGTTCAACAATACAACTGACACACAAAACAACTTGGCTCTTTGGCTTTTCCTTGTCAGAATACCTGGTGTACTCTCCTGGCTTGTTCCCCTTTTCTTGGTTTCCCACAGCCTTTTTACTAGTCCTGACATTATCCTTCTCAAGACCCCTTTTACAGAATGGGTTTCCTGTACACACTTCAGTTTGTCCTTGCCTGGTATACTTTCCTGCTAGTACTTCCTCAAATGGGTTCACTTGCAACTTTAATTTGCCTCGTGCACTCTCCTTCAAGGGCTATTCTCGTGTGGGATCGGCACACACTGTGTAAGATTCCCTTATGTTCGTTTTACTTGACACTGTTTGCCTGGTATTTTATCTTGTCAGGGTTTTCTCATATGGATATTGCATACGATCTTCACTTTAAAAGTTCCTTGCTTTCGTTTGGTTTTTCCCTTTAAAGCAAGAGTTTGCCTTTGAGACTCACCAGCTCTTGCAGGCGTTCTTCTGGTCTTTTGTGGCAAGCCAGGGGCAGGCGTTTGGTGCTTCTTCCCATTTTGCTGCCTTCATTCGGCTTCTCTGCCTCTCGTAGTTGGTGCTGGATTCTTCTGCTCCGTGCTGGGTATCGGTAAGGCGAATGCTGTCTCGTAACATCTGCAAACACCCAAGAGCCCTGTGCTGGCTTCTGACATTCTCTCAGCAACGTGTTTTCCTGCTCGATCAGACTTCCTTTATGAGCAGATTGGCTCTGTGACACCTTCAGCCCTTCGGTCTCCTGGTCCGTCCAGACAGAAGCATCTTTCTCTCTCCAGCAGCAGCATGCCGCAGTCAGCTGTGGCTTCAATCTCCCTGTTAGAGCAACATGCTCAGTGCTAGAACGAAGCCTCTACTCCTTTCCGCTCTGCATTACTCGGCTCATCTTCCTCGTGCCAGTATTCCCATGGTTATGGGACTGGCAGTCCATCTTTGTGTACGTTTTCTCAGAAGTTTTTGAAGGCAAGTTGGTTCTGAATGAAAGATCTGAGAAGATACTTTCTTGAATCTTAGGTGACAAGCCATATCTTGATGGTCCACATGTAGATCTTGTTCGGAGGTCTTCCATACCTTTCCTATGGAAATGAGGGGAGGTATAATATGCCATGAGCCACTGGGCAGGGATGGGGCTTCCTCAAAAGAGGAAGGGGAATAACATAGCTTGTTTGATGGTCTCTCACTAATCCCCAGAGGTTGTCTTCTGTCCCCCACCCCACCCCCCCATGGGATCCTCCCTCATATAGCTGTCCCCAGGATCAGGCTCAGGTAATGACTGCCGTCCCCCTGGCATCGTGAGGGGAGGTCACCATCGGATTAATCCTAGTACATTGCCCTGAAAGACACAACACAGTCCTGTAATGCAGTGTATGGCCACTACCTGGTAGTAGGCCCAAAACACAAAGACAAGAGGTGGGAGGAAACGGTAACTATGGTCATACGGGATGCTTTTGCCAACACCCAAAATACACTGCCTTTCTGGCCCTCTAGGGCATATTGCCGGCAAAATACAAAGGCTCAAATCACTGTGACGGACGATGCTAGATCATTGCACACAATTCCAAAACACAGCCAGAGGCCTCCAAAACATCTAGATACATTTGAGAAACAATTAACTATTTTTCCCTGTAATAAATTATATTGGTATCAAACATTTCTGCAGCGTAACATTACATTCACCTTTGAATAAGTGTAGAGCAGGTCTTTGAAAATACATCCAAAAAAACACTACACAATACTAATTCTAGTTATTGGCCTAGAACTTCATGAACCCCAATTGGGTACAGGAAAAATGCCCAGAAGCCAGTGCCGGATTAAACCCTGTGGCGGCCCCTAGGCAGTCTAAATTTCGAGGGCCCCCCTCGCAAATGATCTCCTGTCGCTGTCTAGCCCAGGGACAGCTGGGTACCCATAACAGACACGTGCAGCTATCGGGGGTCTCGGGAGCCAGTCCCAGGCCCACTCTCCCTGCAGAGGGCCCAGGATACCATCACAGGCCAGTGTACCTGCAGAGGACTACAGGAAACCTGCCCTGCCCTGGGCGGGGCAGGGGAAGGGCAGAGACCCAGGACCCGAGATCAGCGACTACAGCACCCTGCGAGAGCCACAGGGCTCATCGCCAGTCCCCACCGCACAGGTGCATTCAGAGCATCAACACTAATCAGTGATCCTTGAACGAGAGCCCCAAGAACAAGACTTGTGACCCCTACCACCATTTTAGGGTACACTAGAGCACCCATCACTGACGCAGACACCCTGCGTGGTGGGGACCATGGACGTGTTCCCCATGTGGGCGTTAAGACCACAGCATTGACTTTGCACCGATGGGATACACCAAGTCTACAAATTCCCGTGGACACCTGCATGTTTTAACTGTAGGGGACAACAGCTTGCTCCGCAACCACTAAGCGGATGTCCTACAATTATTGTTTTACCTTCTAGTAATACACAGTCTCTACTGTGTTGTCTCCTCTGCAGCCTTTTACCCAGTTGGTCCTCCCTTTCCCACCTCCCTTTTGCTCCTAGTCTATGGGCCGCTGATGCCTTGACTTGCTAGTGGCAGTGCTCTGCCTGCCCCTGCGCACTAGCCAGGGTGGGTCTTAGACTCACTGAGTCTCTGCTTGGGCCCTGGCTGGCACGCACAGGCACGCAAGTAGAAAGCGAAACTGAAAATGCTGCAAATCTGACTCGGCAGGGAGGGCCCACACGTGGACGCTTGGAGACATAGACATATAATTTTCTGAACGAAAAAATGCTAACGCGTCACAGGCTGCAAATCAATGAAAAAATCCAATTTAAATCCTAATGAAGTACAAAATCCAATTAAGCACTGGTGGGCGCAGTGCCCCTAAAAGGAGTGGGGCCTGTAGGCTGGTGCCTGTTTGGCCTAATGGGTAATCCGGCACTTCAGAAGCAGTTTAGAAGCATGAAAGGCCCTTTTAGGAGAGTTCCTTGGTGAATACAAACTTCCATAGGAAATTAAATGGGACAAAGTAAGTAGGCCATCTGTGTGTGGGGTGAAAAGGAAGGCAAGTCCCAGTTCTGCCAAACGGTTGTGGATTCAGTGGCAAGCAACAATTTGGAGGACCAGAAGGATGTTGGTTGCCGATTTCAGCCCACTTTCTCTCCTCCAGTGGTTCCTCCAGGTTCTGTTCCAACTTTTCCTTCACCTTTACGGGGACAATGACCTACACTCTTGCAGTGCTGTATAGAGTATTGTGACTGCATGCCTTTCTACGCCCTATTGTTAGGATGGTGTGAAGAACTGGGGTGATTGGGGTTCTTCCGATAGTCGCACTTTTTAGCTAGGGTTTTTATCAGTTGGGCAAAGTTTAAGAATTGCCCTTTTGGCAGACAGAATTTGTATACCCAGTTTCTAAAGGGCCTCGGGGTCCCTCCCTTGAATTTATCCCCTAGTGTATTGAGATTGCTGCTTGCGCATCTGTTCGCGCCGAAGTCACTAAAAATGTCTGCAATTTCACGTCCTGCTCTTAGTGGTATATCTGGGCTGTAGTCCACTTCCCACCCCACCCCCCCAGCTTCAGCTTCATTCATGCTCGCCTCCAAACCCGCTGGACCACCGCTGTTCTACATTTGGTTGGGGGTCCCCCCTGTGTTCCTCCATAGTAATTCCAGCCCATTGCGTTGTTGTGGGGACTTCCCCCATTAAGAGTCTGTGTCCCTCCCACCTGGATGTCCCATTTGGCCGTGTGCTGAAGCTGGACGGCTATGAAATCTAATTTAAAGTCTGAGAGAGAGTCCACCCTACAGGTATCGTCTTTGCAATCTGTTATGGAACACCCGGCTCCCGACCCCAGCCTATAAAAACTCCGGGATTACACTATCTAGCTTTTTGAAGAAGGGGACCTGACCAAATATGGTATGTTTGTGAAATAGTCAAAGAATCTGGGTAAAATTTTCAATTAAAAGACAATTCTCCCCATGAGTGAGAGGGGCAGCTTTCTCCAGAATGTAATCTTGCCTTCCAAGTCAGTCATTGGCCTGTCCACTTTGCATTGGAATGTATCTGCAACGTTGTGGTGAACCTGTATACCCAGGTACCTAAAGGACTCTATTGCATGCCAACCTGCGGTAGGCCTGCCTGTGGGTTCCCCTTCAATGATCCTAATGGGAATGCAATTGATTTGTGCCTATTAATGCGGAATCCTGATAGCTTTCTAATGCTGGTCATTACTTCTAGCATGTAGGGGTATGTGTGTGCTGGGGGTGTGGACATAGACTAGGACATTTTCTGCTTATAGGGAGACTACCTGTGCTCGCCCATCTACCATACTACCCACATCTTGGAATTGGTAACTGCAGATGTTTGCCATGGGTTCTAAGGTCAGGGTGAAGAGTATAGGGGAGAGGGGGCAACGCTGCTGTCGGCCCCTTTCTAGTTGCCACTTGGGAGGAACTTCCCTGCCCGTTCACTGTAGCTAGGGGTCTCTGATACATGAGTGCTATCCATTTCTGCATGTTCAGACCTAACCCGATCTTGATCAATATCTGGAAGAGCCACTGCACGGAATCCAACACTTTAACTGCGTCTATAGCTACTATTGCCAACTTCCCTTCATCCCACACGCTGTCCATAATGTGGTGCAGGCGACGGAAGTTCCTTGTTGTGTTCCTTCCCTCACCAAAAACACACTGGTTGGGATGAACCAACCTTGCTATATGCTATGCCAACCTGTTGGCTAGGACTTTGCACAGGCTCTTCCAGAAGTGAGACTTTTAATTGTTAAGGATTCGTTGTTCTCCTAAAGTGGCTGCTTATTCATATGCATGATTTATATACATTTGTGTATACAGATAAGCCAGTCCTTGTTAACTTGGTAATCCTGAGTTCTAGAACCTTTTGGAAGTTAATTGTTTGGTGTTATAAGAATAGTTTGCAGAGCGCTAAGGTTTCCCATGGCCATGCGTGAGAAGACCACCCAGTTGAGTTTTTGCGTGGAATTCTGGGGCTTATAGTTTTCCCATCTTTCAATGGGAAAGAAACTTCAAGTCTCAGAATCCAAAAAAAGAGAAAACAGGCTGCAGGGTCTTCGCACGCATGGCCACAGGAAACCTGAGCCTTCTGTTTGCATTATGCCACAGCAAAACTCCAGAGCAGTGTTCCCGCTAAGCTGTGCGCATGTGCGCTTGCCCAGCTTCCTTCTGGGTGCCGCTCAGTTGATTTTTAGCAGCGCACACCGACAATTCTGATCTATTCAAACATATTTAATAATGCACAAGCCACAGCAATTAATTGAAATTTGGTAGTCGTGATATTCTGCTAATTTGCATTACACTACTATGCAAGGGTGACCGTAAACACATGAAATTCCTGACAGCAAAATACACACATAAGAGGTTAAAAACTAATATGAAAAACTGACTCCATGAACAGAAGAATCTAACCAAGATACACTTTCACATATTAACCAAATAATGTTCCCTCCCCACCCATGACTCCTAAACTTGAGTCTACCACACTTTGACCTTATGACTCTAACTTCTGCCCCAGAACACATTAAGATAATACTGGACAACCTTGACTCCTCCTCTCTTGGCTCTGCGAAAGGTTAGCAGACGTGTACCCTACATCCACTTGTTTTATGTTTGTTGTAATATGAATAATGTTCACGTGCCAGAATTTGTTACTCATTGTGCCTTACCTAAAGCGTCACTCGCACGATGCAATCGAACTACCAGCTAAAATACTGGATACTGACTGTAAGTAAGCACACTACCTGGATGTGTAACCTTATCCCATACTTCCTCTTTTTTGTACTTATATCATGCAAGTGCTTTGAAGAGGCCCCCTTGCAAGTTAATGCATTATAAAACTCAAATATTAATTTGTATCTCCTACTTTGCATTACTTACATTACCCTATAAGTGGAGAGCAACATTGCAATATCATTTACTTTGCCTACAAGGGATAATGGTTATGGACTATGCCCGGGATTACTCGTCCATAGTATCAGGGCACCGGATATTCAGACAAGAGAATGCTTTTCACACAGTCTGCCTCATTTCCAAGTGTTCAGAGTTCCTTTGGGCATAGACCTTCACACGTTATATGGTTACTCGCTGATATGCGAAAACTGTTTCACTGAGAACTGTGTAATCCTACACAATAATATAAGGGTGTGGTATGTTGCAAACAATCTTGTATGCACTGCAAAACAATTGCAAACATGCAGAGTCATGACATTCTTAAAATGCCCATATGTTGGCATTAAAAATGCAAAGTATTGCGGGTCTGCAAATATCACAGTGAGTGTTTACTGCTAAAATCCTTCACTTTTTACAGTGCTCTATCAACTAGTATAGAAGGCTAGCGTAGAGGCCGGGGAAGGGTATGGGTGGAAGAGCACAGGTCATAATTCCTTGCGGGTGATGAACAAAGCAGCAAATTTCAAAAACCAAGTCAGACGTTTCGGCAGTACATGGAAGGAAATGTGTTGCTCGTTTGCTAAAGGATAGGAAATTACTGTTGGATCAAGGAGCGTGTGAGCAGCGAAGTACTGCATTTGAATCTGCATTTTATCTGCCAGGAACCAGGCACTGCGAGTGCTACTCTTGCCTGGCCCGGACTGCTTCCTGGAGGGGGCGGAGTCACCCGGACCACGTGTGTGATCACGTGACTGGCCGCGAGCAGAAAACTACGCCCAACCCACCCTTGCGGCGTTAAGCCCGACGGTGAAAAGGCCATCAGCTGTTGTGCGGCTGTTTGGCGGCGTACATAGAAGGTAGATCGCTGTGACTAGTCTAATCACTGTCAACCCCGGAGGTTCTATTATTGGAAGTGTTAACGCTCAATTCTATGTGGAAAGGAGTGAACCTAATGAAATATTGTTAGAATTCAAGGATTTTATAACTCTTTATATGCGCTGAGGAGCGAAAGTGAGGTCTTATTGATGACATTTTATACAAAGTGCTAGATGCTTGTCATCATCTAATGTGCTAATTCGTATTTCTTTTGATTCTAGGTGTAAAGTTGGATTAGTCCCTACCCTTTATAGGTCTATACTAACTTTTATTTAGTAGGTTGAGATTTTTTGTTTCTATATTAATATTAACTATGGCTAATGGATTGCGTAGTGGGCGGTGTACAGAAGTAATACTAAAAGCTTGTACTGAAACCAACAATGACTTCCTAGGCCATAAAAGGAGTATTCCTGATAATGAACTATTGGTTAACAATACTTTAGCTGAGGAAGCTAAAGATGATAACTTAAATAGTACTGATACTCCAATACAAACTACCTACTTGGCTCAGATTCATGCCGAGCCTACTGCTAATATGTACAATTTTATAAAAGAGGAAGCTAATAATGTTGCTAGGGTGAGCTTGGCAAGTTGTATAACCCCATTATTACATTGCACCTTGAACGAAGACCCGTTTAGAATTACTATGAGGAAAATGGCTGAACTAGATGAACAAGTTAATCTATTGATATGATGACCCCACTTGTCCATAGGTCATCTAATAAGGGGATTTTTAACTCCACCTCTAGAAATCGTATTGTGAAAACTCATAACGAAATAATAGGTGACGGAGACACTGAAGTGATTTCACATGCTTTATCGTATTCCCCTGAGCAAATCAAAGCCCATAGAAGGTCTATAAATGACGATCCTGAGGGTAGCACCTCCGATAAGGGAAGTACTGAATTTCAATCTCCTAGCCCCCTTCCTGTGATCACAAAAACATTAGATCTTCTGGATAAGGGCCACAAACTTACCCACTTGCAACTAAGGGAATTAAAGGCAACTATGCATTTTCTTTGTTCCAAGATGGATAAAATTGAGGGCTTTATAACTGCAATTGATACCATGAGATATTTGCAATATGAAATAGGTGGACAAAGATCTAGAGTGGTTACAAATAATTGTCATGAGAGAAGCACGCAATGTTCACTCCCTGATCACCCAGAACGTAGCAACTCTGGGCAAACATATGGGGTATCATCTGAGATACTGAAGTGCTCTGGTGAGAACGATTTGAGTGAGATTAAAGCTTCGATAATTGCATTAAATAATACAATAGTTTCACAACTACTTAATAAACCACAGCCTTGTGATATGCTGCGTAGTCCTATTGCTCAAGTGTTGACATTAGATCAGCCTGATAGTCCTTCAGTCCTGCTGGATGAAATTGAGAAGCAAAAAAAGGCAGGAATTGAAAATTTGCATACTGAGGTAACTTCAACTTTTATGTCTCGTCGGGCTAGAAGGATGCATATGCGTGCTGTGAAAAGACTTGCGAAAAGAAGGAGGGAGGAGAAGAGTATAAAATCAACTTCTAACCTAGAAATTGCAGATGAGGAGATCATTGATTTGGATCAGTTGTCCAAGGAGAGTCAGGATGCCCTTAAACCTGCAACTGAACCAAGTGTAGAAAAAGAGGGTGGAAGCCTTGGCACCTCTGAATCATTGAAGGTAGATGTGCATACGAATATGGGAAAGAACGAAACTTATATTACAAAATTGGCAAAATTGAACTCTCAGAAAACCTTAACTTCTAAAGCTGTGATACATCAAGATGCAGTCACGATTATTCCAAAGGTCCACTTAATCCAGGGAAAGGGAAATGTAAAGCCTAACTCGGATTGCATCATTCAAAACTCACCAAAAACCACCTTAAATGAATATTTCCCTTTAGTAGGTAGATGCTGCACGTCGAAAAATCAAATTAAGCATGAGGACGGAGGAATTAGTGTCCCCCTAAAAATACCTCTGAGGAATTCATATAGTGAAATATGTACTAGCGCCTCGAATACTCAAACACATGTAAATAATGCACATAGATTGAGTAATGTAATAGAATCAGGAGTAGGAATTGGAATTGGTAACAAAATGAATGTAAGCTGTGACGATGCAATAAGGTCGGATAATTGCTTACTGGATAAAAAGGAAAATGTAGTGATGGTAAATGGCCGGGGGAAAAAAGCGGAAATCTCTGAAGTACCTTCTAAGGCCCATTTTGGGAATTTATCAACAAATGAATTAAACAAGGTGAGTACCCTTTTTGCCCCGAGTCACATCTCCATCCATGGCCCTGCACTGAGTAAGTCCCTACCTGGGAATCAAATTAACATGACTAACTCAAATAGGGAATACGATCTACCTGTTAGTGGGAGTACACTTTCACCTGAGCCAAATCCCTGTGTGGTTTCTACGACAATCCCACTGGCTGTATCTTTAATGAATACAGAAAAAAATACACCTGCTACTAGGCCTCATCGAAGTGAACTGGCAACGCAGTGCATTATTGGATTTGAGGGGGATGTAAAGATATTGGCGGATAATCGCATTAATCGATCCTATACATTCTCCGTATTCTCAAAAATACCTCAATTGAGAATAATTAAATCTGAGGATATTACAAGGGTTTCTCTGGCAAGTACAAATAATCACAGGGCTATTTGTTATCTTGCCTCTGAGGCTATAATGAAATTTATATGGTTCAATCGTGAGGAAATAAAAAAGGAGGGTCTGACGCTGTTTATTTTTGATCGTGAGTTGGAGGCTCTAATATTTCTAGAAACACCAGGCAAGGGTATTGAAAAAACTAAAATTGCAGGTGGTCCTTGCGTGCAATCTGAAGCAGGGTTGGAGGGAGGAATGCTGGAAATTTTGAAACTTGCAGCCAATACAAAAGGTTTACCATGGTTGGAACCTATGCTTTCGGCAATCTTATGTCCGAATCCACCGATCCCTGCGAAATAGCTATGCATTGATACGCGCATGCAAATTATATCTTGGAATTCTTGTGGGTTTGTAAACTTGATGAAATGGCACTCTGCTTTAACCTATTTGGAACAACCAACAATAATAATGATACAAGAAACGATGAAAACTGACCGATTTGTGATTCCCGGATATTTAACTTTTACATCACCTGCAAGGAGATCTTTGTTAGGTCGTCCATCTGGGGGTTTGTTGGTTGGAGTCAAGATTTCCTTGCAGGCTCAAGCAGAATTAGCTTGGGAATCTGTCAGTATATTGGCGATTCATCTTGTAATACCCGCATCTAGGTACTCTTCTCTTACGATAATTTCCTTATATTGGAATCCAGCTGCCCTCTCAGTTGACAAAATGTTAGACGAATTAGATGCATGTTTATTAGATATATCTACCAGATACCGCACTTGTGAAATCATTATAGGCGGTGATTTTAATTGTGATTGTAGAGATTTGACTGTAATCCATAAATTTAAATCATCCACTCTTTCTCGTAGTAGAGGAGTCAAATTTAGAGAACTCCTCACAGAGTGGGATATGGATTTAATGGTCAGAAACGACATGAATCTTGGTAATACATGGTCAAGAGGAACGATGCATTCAATGATAGATTATATATTTATATCTCATAATCTGTTTATGCACATGGCACCCCTAGAAATAGGACGGATTGAGATAGGCGATCACGCACAACTTTCTACCTTTTTGCAACTAAAATGCAATTCACTTATACCTAATATAACCTTGGCAGTGGTTGAAATAGATCGTCCTTTCCATTCCATCAGATGGAACCAAGGAATATGTAACCTTGTTGTTAAACAAATTTCCTCAGAGATTGAGAGGACTAGAAGTGCAGGGGGAAATTATGATTATACATTGTGTATGCATTATCCAGATATAGTTGCAATAGCTCTTGAACGATTTGGCAATATACAAAGTAATGTACAACATGCACATCCATATGATCATACATGCAAACTATTAAAAAGGGAGAAGAACAGGGCATTGAGATTTAAAGAAAGGCAACTTGGGCAGTGAAGTTAGTAAGATAAGGAGGAATGGAATACTATTAGCCTATAAACATAACTTGAGATCTGCTCGTATTTCAAATTATAACGATGCAAATTGTACATTAATTCGTGCCATTTTAGCTCATGACACACGAGTAATCTGGCGCACTTTGAAAGCTGATAAGACGCGTGGCAATGTTTTCGTTAAATTGTATTCCTGAGCACATTTGGCAAACTTTTATAAAGGCTAAATATCAACTGCCTTGCAAATTTCACTTTGTCCCTGATGTTTCTCTTGATTATTCTAATATCCCAAGGCTGAACTGGGATTGCAACGACATTATATGGGCAATCTCCAGGTTGACTTATTCAAAAGCTGCAGGACCTGATGGCCTTCCCCCCTGTCTTTATAAGGCAGATCCCGTGTTGTGGGCTGACATCATAAACTTTAAGTTTGATTCTATTATTAAATCTGGGGAAGTTCCACCCTCATGGCTAACCGCCAATATAGTACCTATATTTAAAAAGGGTGATCCATCTCTCCCGGAAAATTATCGTCCAATTTCGTTAATTGATTCTGAGGCTAAGATCTTTTCTATCCTTCTCTTAAATGAATTGGAGAAAGTAATCAGAGCGAATGATATGTATTCGAAATATCAAACTGGATTCAGGAAGTCTATGAGTACAACCCTAAATGCTTTTATCATGTCGCATGTTATTGCTGGAGTAAAAGAAAGGAATTCTAATCCTGTATATATAGCAATGATTGACATGAGTTCTGCTTTCGACACGGTGGTCCGCAATTTATTGTGGAAGAAAATGTTGAAGTTAGGGATTCCATCTGTGTTGATGTATTGGATCATTAAGTTGCATACAAACACCTCGTATAGAATAAGGATCTCGCCAGAAGGTGGTACCACAGCCCCTATATGTACAACAATAGGTGTGAAACAGGGCTGTAACCTCGCGGCTACCTTATTTAATTTATACCTATCCGAACTTGGTGAAAATTGGGAAAAGGGTGATTTGTTTTCTGTTAAAGTGGGGAGTATTCATTTGAAATGGATTGCATTTGCTGATGATATTATTTTGTTTGACCCTACTCCGGTAGGGCTCCAAACCAAACTCTCATTATTTGAGAATTTTGCAAAAGCACATAATTTGACACCTAATCCAGCAAAAACTGCCATTATGACCTTTGGAGTGAAATCAAAAAATGCGAATTTTAGATGGCAAATATTGAATACACAAATTTGCCGTGTGAACAATGCTATCTATTTAGGGTATTATATATCAGCCCTTAACTCTATTAACGCATGGTCAAATATTATTAGAAATAAAACTCGACCACTATTATCCCAAATGAAAAGGATTTATAGCCAATACTGTAAATTCTCTTTAATCCCACTAATAGACTATGACATTAAAAATTGAAAGCGTCATATTGTACACATTAGATATTTGTCTGTGTGACATGACAAGCGTGCTTGATAGTATACAGGGCTGTCTTTTAAAATCTGCAATGTTTCTCCCGATGTCAACTCCAAATGCCATTATTCGACATGAACTGGGTCTGGTTTCATTATCAACTCGTTGGAAATGGAGACAATTGTCCAATTACGTTAAAATTCATTATCCTCCTATTAATTCATTGTATATCGATTTAAATAAAATGTTGGGCATGCAAACTCCAAAATCCTTTTTTAATTATCAATTGAAAATGCAACAAATTTTAGATAATGTAAATACAACCGTTGAGGACATGCAATATCGTCCCGGTTATGTTAAGAAAAAACTTTTTGAAATGGATTGGTGTATTACTATTGATTTAATTAAAACCTATGCGTTGTATAAGGAATACAGTATGCACGTAAAACAGCGCATTCCACGTTATGACCATGTTTTGTTATTCCCTTGTGAAGATATCCGAAAGGTATATATTCGCTTTAGATTAAATCTATACCATACACGGGAACGGACTAAGAACTGGGAAATGAATAAATTAAATGATTGCGTGGGATGTCGATTTGTTGAATGCAATGAATCGTACGAAACGTTGAAACATCTTATACTGTATTGTCCGCATTTTAAGAACATAAGGACACTCAAATTGAGGAAATTCGCGGAAATTGAATTTGAGGACTGCCTTGAAGTTCTGTGGACCAGAATGATGCAGGGACGTCACAAACCCTTAATATATGAATTGGCAAGTTTTTGTAAGCACATCGAGAATGAATTAGAGCTATTTTTGTAACTGTAAAATGATTATTATTCGTAATATTTTAAATTTTGTAAAGGTTCTGCATGAATTATTGTGTATTATGAACCAAATGCAAATAAAAAAAAAAAAAAAAAGGATAGGAAATTCAATTCTAGTACCCGTCTAGACAACAGCACCTTCTTTTTCTTTCTATGCTCAACTGCTGAGGGCTTTTCAATATAAACATGTGCTCTGTATCGTCTCTTGCATCTCCTTAACTCGTACAAAGAATTACAGAGAGGGAACCATAGTTACAGAAGAAGGGACTCAATCTGTTGTATCGCTTGAGATAGATTTGATGCCATTAACTTAAAAGGCATACATATGTGATTGTCTTACACAGGGATCCATAATAAACATCAATAAAGCTCTTGTTTAATTTGTCTAGGCTCTGGCGTGGAAGGGTGGGCAAAACTATAGACTACATTATGTTCCCTGTCATTTCACTTTCTTTGTCAGGGTTACAAGCAAGGCTCTAATCAGATTTTGCTCCATACTTGGAGTCAAATGATTTTTCAGGGAGTAAAAAAGTAATTAGCTTTGCCAATAGGGATACTTTATGATTATTAAAAGATGTTCTTCCCCTCAGAATTCCTGTTGAGATCAGGCATTAATATTAGAGTTCCTTCCTATGACACTGCTCTCTACAGGTCACTAATTCAAAGAAATATCAGTGGAGCTTTGTGGGTTGAAGCAGCAAAATGGTGTTTCTAGTTTTTGTTGGGCACATTTTCATGTTTAGGGAGTAAAAATTGATGGTGTATATGTCTCTCAGCTGTAAGGCTGGTGTTATCACTACCCGAAGAACAACGTAATGTGGAAAGTAAGCAGAGGCACAGGAATACTTGATCATCATATTCTGAGGTGCAGTTATTCTGATGCAATTATCATCCTTACACAAAGTATTAGAAGCATGTTCTCCTGCCCCTAGAAATGACTAAATAAATAAAAGTGGCACTTGAACTCCTATCAGTATGTTTTTTGACACATTGCTTTTAATTGCCATTAATCCATCAGCAAATGTTGTATTCTGTCTAAATTTCCCGACACCCACATGAGTTTATGACGAGAGAGATTTGTATGTTGCAGTACACAAGTGATTTTCCAGTGGCGTAAAACGTTTGCAAGGTACTGTGGCAGATGTTGAAGTCTTAGACTGGTTGATGAGTTTTCTGTTTAATCACATATGACCTATTTTATTTTAGCCTATGTGTTTGATAAAGTGTTGTAAGATTTGTCAAGAATTCAAGTGGCTGGGAAGAGGAAATTCCTTTCCAACTCTCTTCTGTGACGATAGTTCACTAAATACGCGTGCTCACAAAGTGGCTTACCTCATTAGTCAGTTGCGCACATGGAAAATAATGTGCAAACAGCAAACCATTTCCGCACATAGAGAACAATAATTAGAGGGAACATTGCTCCAGAGATTGACTCTGGAATAGGAAGCTGCTGAGAGAATATTTGAGATTGACCTAGACAAACACAAATGGTGAAATGCACACAAGGACACAGTGAGGGGCACACAAACCCTGCTAGACTTGCATGGAACCCAGATTTCACCCTGACTAGTTGAAAATGTTTCCTACTGTGACCCTACGTGCTGTAAATCCTGTTGATTTAAACACAGCTTTCCCATGGCCCTATGCATTGCTCAGAAAGTGGATCTAGAATGGGAAAATCCATGTTTATTACTGCCGACATGAAGGCAAGTGTGGAATATTTGGTGCAGTTCTCTCATTTGTGTAATGTGTCAAACAAGCAGTGACTGATTGTTCCGACAGGACCCATGACTGTGTTGTACATTGCTCTACCAACATCCTTTCTAACAGAACTTGACTGGTGGCAGTGCTGTTTGGTAAATGTAAGTCATTCTTTGTCGGGAATCCTGTGTGTGTAAGACATTGAAATCACTGCATATATATGATGTAGTGCTTCAAATATCAACTGGTTGTGTTACTCTTTAGACACTAGCAGGGCTGTTGGGAACTAGTTCTAACATACCAAAGTGGATGTGGTGTTCTCTTTTGAACATTTTAAGGGCACACCAAGAACACAGCAGACGCAAACTGAAATCATGAAATAAGGTGGTGCGTGAGGGGTCGGGGGGGGACTCGCAGAAAAATGGCAGAGATGAACTTGCTGAGATGGAAATTATCTAGATTGGAGTGCACAACAAGTCATTCCTAACAACACTCTAATTCATCTTAAATTGATTTAGAAATACATCTGGTGCCCTATAACACATTTGCAAGACTCATTGCCATAACGAGTAACCCAAATGCACACTCATTGGGACATAAATCCCCTTAAAATATTTTTTAAAAAGGAAAGCTCTAAAGAACAAGAAACATCTTCCTGTCAAAGTATTTCTCCACTTTAGTACAAAAACGTTTTTCATGTATACCAAAACAGTATTTTACAAAGAAAAAGAGTAAATATGGGGCACCAGACTGGTTTGCCAGATGGGATGCCTTATCTTTTGCTCACAAAAATACGGGTAAATTATCTGTGTATGAATGGGGCAGTGGTTATACTTGTGTAGTAGTGGGGGATTGACAAGATTAATGGAACTATTCTCGTTGTAGGTAACACCTTGCTGATGTGAACAGGGAGTTTGGTCCCTTTGTTTACTTGGGAGCGGTTAGAACTACTTATGAGCGACCTTTATATTGGTTTAGTTTGTCAATTTTCTTACTTGGTTGACTTATGAGGTTAAGTGTGCTTCGCCTTTACCTTACAGGAAACCATGTGATCCTGGTTAATTTTGATATTTGGATTCATCGTGCTCTGATCGTCTGTCTGTGTAGGTGAGCATTTTTCCACTTATCCTGATTCAATAGGGGTTATTGAAAACCACAAGCAATATATGACAGATTTATGTATGTTTTTAAATCTGCAGAGAATAAAACAAAGATGCATTGATTTTACAGACTCTGAAATTCGGGGAACATACGCCGTAATTTCGTCATAACGTACACCTCTGTTTTGAAGATATGGTTTGAGTTCCCTTGATAAAAGGATAGGTTACTATCCGAAACACTTTGGGTGTTTGAGATCATAATGGATTAAGACCGTTATTTTATACCATATGTAGTGTAATGATCATGTTTAGTGGGAGTGTAGGAAAACCTATGTTGCATACTCTTCAAGAAGTTCAAAAAACAAAACATTTGTACACTGAAAGGTCTGCCATTTGATCATGATTTTTTTGTGAAATTCTGTTTTTGAAAAATTTGAAAAATAATTTGTTCTTTGAAAATAGTATATAAAACTTTTTTGTATTGAAAAAACGTTTATTTAAAGTGAAACCTGAATAGTGGAGAATTATTGCATTGACAGGAAGAAGTTTATTGTCCTTTTTTATGTTTATTTAAAAAAAGAATTACTTTGGAATTTGACTTTTCTCTAAATGGTTGCAGGGGATTAATACCCCTATGAGAGTGCATTTGGGTTACGCATAATGGCAATGAGTCTTGCTAATGTGTTGAGATGGGAATGAAGACACAGCTGTAGACCAGAGTATCATGCTGTCACACCTCAAACCACTATGAGACAAATGTGAGTCAATCTTTTATTTAAGTAAGGCAGGAAAGGAATCACAGTAACATGAGAAAAAAAAATCCCTATTGGCACCTGTTCTGCAAAGAGTCACTTCTCTTCAGGACCATCCTTTTATATAACTTCTATAATGGCAATAACCACCAGCATCTTTGTAGGCAAAGAACCTGTTGGAATTGCAGTCAAAAGTTAACACAAGGTCTCACAGGAAATAACGTAGAGTATTGGAGACCAGTGTTTCAGAGTCAAACTCCGAAAGGAAAGTAGAAAAGTGGATAGTGTCTCCACTACAAAAAACTTAGTGTCTCTACTGCAAGCAAGTTCCAATGGTAGCATAGATTGGTGTCTTTGAGCCAGGCAAGCTTCAAACAGAAAAGTAGATTAAGTGTCTGCACCCGGCAAACTCCTTATTCCTGCTTCTGGTATTACATTTAAGCTGGGATTTCCAAAAAAATGAAGTCTGTGAGCGGGTGTAGTCTTTGATGCAGTGGGGGTGGGGGGGAAGGAGAGGGTTGTGAAGTAGATTGTCACACCCATGAATTGTGCTTGCTACGCATGACTCTGGTACTCCAGGGCTCGCCATCAAGAGTAACGTTTTGGCCACCTGGCATTGAGCTTCGGGAGGTGAAAATCGGGATGAAAGAAAAAGATGCTTCTGATGGGACCTCAGACACAGATTGACTCTCCTAATTTATATAAATTCATTTAATTGCTCAGGCTTCAGGTTTATCGTCCTTGTATACTCAGTGATTGCAGAGTGTGCTCTTGGTTAGGATTCTGCACCAGGAGAGGGTGTGGGAGATGAGACAAATGTGGAGGCATTGCCTCATTAATGTATAGGTGTATAGCTCATGTCTTAAGTGCTTGCCTTTTGATGTGGGGAATATGTAGACTTTGCACGTTTGGATGCTGCCTGAAGTAATTTGTGATGTGCATTATCTTTTTTCCGTAGAGGAAAGTGGTTCTTGGTGATGATGCTGGCATACAAATACCAGCAAATTCATGGTGATGCTTAAATTCCTTTAATAAAAATGTGTATTTCTTAACTTGAATGTACACTCCTGTGAAGAAAAAGGCCTATTTAAAGCATGTGGACCCCTGATGACTCCCCGCATCCACTTCCTAAATAAGCCTATGGCTGCTTTACTGTTGATTTGCTAGCATTGGTACATGTACTGATGGCACAGTTTTACACCACCTCTCTTTAGAATACTCCATCCCAAAAGGTGATGGATATTCGTTGCATCAGGTATTTTCGGCAGATCTGAGGTTCCATTTTCTCCTTGGCACACAAGAATTATCTTAGTCCTGAGGTTGCAGCCCAATTCCACGCATCCCACTTTTCCACAATATGAAATAGGCTATGGATTTCAATTTTGCATCTGCTTTTCTGCAAACAGTTATCGAATCTCTTATGGTTCAATGAATAAAGAAAGTTGTCACAACTTGGATATATCATCGTCCTTGGGTATTCCACTCGATTGGTTTCATCTTATGGATAATGTGTTAATAAGATGTTGCATAGGTTATTTCTGGAGTTAGCTAAACCCCTGCTCAATGTTGCATTTATTACCCCTTAAGCGTCCTACTTGCACTTAAGGTATCCTAGGAATCAATATTCTGTGTAATCTTCTCTTTTCGTACATGTCTACCAATGTACTGTTTTCTCTTGCCACAGAAACTTTTCTCCTGAACTCCAATGTAAAATGTAAGGGAAATCCCCAAATATGTTATAATGTCCATTATTTCTGTAGCATTTGCACTTACAAGAATCACACTTGAATTTAGGAAAGGGCGCTCATGAGCTTTGTACAAGTCATACTACTGTGAATCATACTTGTAACCTAAACATAGGTCTGTATTAGGCCACCGCCCATCTGCTGGAGTTTATTGGAATCATGTGTGTAGAGGTCTGTTGTATCTAACCTGGTCTCCAACCTCCTGGCTCCCACCCTCCATCAAAATCACAAGGGAAAGTCTGAGTACCCTCTGGATCTAAAGGAGTTAACTAGTGTTGTGGTGGTCAGGAAGAGTCACCACGAGCATGAGGGGTTCATGTTGCACGTGCCATATTAATGACTAGGGATGCAGAAAACTGGGCCACGATTTTGCAATTTCATATGTATACATTTGTTACAAAATTCAAAACCATTATGTACATTAACCACATTATGCTGAAACAAGGCATCATAATATGTTTAAAAAAGACAAAGAAAATGTCAGGATTAAGAAAACATTAAACAATATTTGGGTGTCTATATTACTCAAGATTTTAGAAAGTTAGTAAATTATAATGTGGATAAAATCATTGAGGTTCTTAGATTGATACGTCCCCATCTCATAATATCCCGTCTGACTCTTTAGGGTAAAATTAATGGTATTAAAATCATTTTGCTGCTGAAGGTTCTGTATGTTGTCCAATCTCTTCCTGTGCATTTTACAAAGGGAACGTTTGCGCGTATAGATAAGTTATTTCAGGATTTTCTGTGGGGGTTTCGAAAGATGGCAGAATTCCATGGTATATTATGGTCTGGAAGGTCAAAGATGGGGGTTTTGGATGTTAAAAAATTATGGTAGTGGTTTTTCATTAAAGAAGGTGTCTGATTACACTGAAGTTCTGAACAGGGTGCCGTGGTGGGTACATATTGAGACACTGTGGTTCTTACATATGAAATTAAATGTTTGTTTTCTTTTGGAAAATTGCCTAATAAAGTGCAGTGTTTGAAGTCGGTCTTGGCCACTAAAGAGGCTTTCACGTCATGGATACTGGGAACTGGCCAAGGTTTACATCTTTATGAAGGGGCTTCCCTTTGGCCTAACCCTGGTTTACAGTTTAATAATAAGGTACTAAATTGGAAAAGTTGGGTTCAGAGGGGTGTTTTGGTTATTGGTGATGTGTGGGGTGCAGCAGGGGTAGTGCCTTTTGCAAGCTGAGAAATTTGGGTTGAGGAACAGGGAATTAAGAAGATATGACATTTTGATGTCTTTACTGTCGGAACGAAGAGACCTGTTGGGCGCTTCATTTTTGAAGAGACCGGAGAACTTACATTTTTTAGAAATTGGATATCAAAAGGTGGTTGCTTTTATGCAGTTTATGCAACCTGATGGAAAATGGTTAGACTCCTGGGACAAGCTGAGGTTGTCTTGGACTGAGGAGTTGGGCAGGGAACTTGGACCAAGAGAATGGGATAAGATTTGGAGGGTTCCGACGACTGCCAAAGTGGATTTACAATTACGCTATATACATCAGAGGATATTGGGCAGGATATATTGGACCCCAGTACGTATGTGTAAATTGAGATTGGGGGATGGTGATCGGTGTTGGGGTTGTGGGAAAGAACAAGGTACTTTGATACATATGTTGTGGTATTGCGAAAGAGTGGAATGCTTTTGGAGGGAGGTTATTGACAGGGTTGATCAAATTTGGGAAATTGTTTATCCACGCACTCGTTTAGTGGTTATCTTATTGTTGTATAGTGGTGGGCGGAATATGAGTTGGGTGACATCATGTGGAGTAATCCAGGTTCTGTTGGTAGCGACTAAACAGGTATTGAGGGTTTGGAAGACACGGAAGAAGCTGAGGGTGGAGGAACGGATTTCGGATGTTCGAATTTTTTCGAGATTTGAAAAAACGATGTATTGCAAACAAAGCAGGGAAACCCTTTATGAGGATATGTGGGGAAGCTTTAATGACCTTTATGGTTGAGGCTAGATTTGGTTCAGGAGTGTAGTGCTCTGGTCTTCTTGTTTTTTCAAGTACTATTTGTATAATATGGGGAGGGGGTCTGTGTTGTCTTTGTGGTTGTTTTGTGTGGTCCTGTTTGTCTGTTGTCGTTATTTGGTGCATTTGACTTTGTTTTAGTTTGGTCTTCATTTTCATATGGTGGATTACAGGGTTATGGGTTGGATCTTCGTTTTGATTTGTTCTCTGCTGTTCTGACTTTTGTAATTGAATGACCTGGGATGTTCTTTCTGTTATTATTGTACCTTGTTGAAAATAAGAAATTAAAAAAAAAGAAAACATTAAACAATAATACAAAGAATGCATAAGACCTAAATCTCTTGTGAGAGAGGGGATGGGTGGGAAATAATGGTGATCTTCTAGAAAGGGAGAAAGAATACAGTAACAATTTTGGTGTTAAATAGTAAAACATCCAGCTGTGGTTTTGTTTTTTTTAACCAGGCTCTTCTAGGCCACAAGCAAGAACTAAATAGCTCCCTACTTGTAGTGCGTGTGCGTAAATGAGCTAAACATGGTGCCGATGCGCGGCCATTTTTGATATTCACTTCCATTACCCCAATGAAAGCCTACATTTTCGTGGGCTCAGTAAGCTAACGAGAATTCTGTAACGGTTGCAAGGTTCTATAATGTCAGGTGAACTAATTGTGGAGAATAGTTGTTGTATTGTCTGCTGAAGGACGAGCCAGAAAGGGAGTCGGAGCGCTCTGCAGGTGCAGTGATAAGGGGTGCCTTAGAACAAAGGCAAGGGAGAGAAGCTGGAATTTTCCACTCTTTGCTCCTCATGCTTGTCTGCTCTCTTCGGCCGAGGGTAGATTGGTAACCACTAAGGGGTGGTGAATTCCCCCAAACCCCTCCCCCCCGCCATAAAGAGAAGTGGTATTCCTCTTGGGAAGTCAGACAATTGGAGCCCGGGTGATGCAGGCTCGCTGATGGGGAAGACGCTCAGCTCCAGACCCCGTTGGCACAAGTGATCTCTCTGCCTACCTGCTCTGGGACTAAGCAGTATTGTAGTATTCGAGATGAAGGTGTCTTCTGCAGCTATAATAAAGGTGATGCTCTCTTTCTATGTTTATGTATATTTGATTATATGTTATGTTTAGTTGTGTGTATGTATGAAACGCATAACTCGGCCTATAACAAGATGAATAAAGGGCCTATAACGAGCTGTTTAAGTGTGATTCATTGCCTCCCTGAGTCCAAGTACTTGCTTTTGGTCTGAGTAAGAGTGTATGGGATTCTAAGGCCCGGTGTGTGACCAGAAAAGCAATCCATTTTGGCGCTGTGAGCAGGGTCTTTGTGCTGATTTTGATGCCATAGAAGCCCTGCCTAATAAATTTGAAGTGTTGGACTCCGAAAGGCAATATTGGTTTTGTGAGTATTTGAAGGGAAAGGTTGGTGGTGTGTGGTATTGGTGATAGGGAGTTTTAGGATTTAGGAAAAAAGGAAGCTCTGAAGGAGGAGACTGTCCTGAGGTGACCATCCCAGGGTGAACCAAAAGTCTGTATGATAAAGTGGCGCAGACCTGGGCGTGTGGTGCAGGTCTGAGGGAGACCTGGGATAATGGCATAGGAGAGGCGAGTCTGGCAGAAGTAATGGCTGCTTGCAACAGGTGCCTGTGGAGAAGGGAAAAGAAGGCTCTGCTTTAGGCCGAAGAGGCTGGATTCTGTTGCATGCTTTCTGGAAGGTGCATCAACAAAATGTAGAATTGCAGGCAAGTGTGTTGATATTGGAAAAAGAGCTGGTGGCTGAGAAACCGATTGCATTAATGCAGCAGCTTCAAATGAAGTTATATCGCGATAAGTCAGATAAATATCAAGCGGTAGCCGAGCGCGCTACTGTAAGAGTTGCTCGATACAAATATTCAAAGAGGAGAGGGAGGGTGAACTCCCATAAGGTAGCGACCGCAATTGCCTCCGTAGGGGTTGATTGGGGCCCTGACTAATGAAATGTATTCGATAGTACAAGTACCGAGAGTGGTTCAGAGCAGGAGGTATCGTCCAGACCAGAGTCTTGTTGGAAGGAGTCCACAGCCAAACCAGTGATGCGCAGGCGAGCTGGTCCCAATCCCAATAATCCCAGAGGGGAGTTGGTGGATTTGACCACGCTAGAGGATTATCCCCAGCAAAAGGTTGGGGAAATCATTAGCCGATTGAAACAAAGGGCTGGTGAGTCTCTGTTGACTTGGATGGTTAGATTATTTGTTGGAGGGGCGGCGGGGCTTCCGGGTAGATGCCATGGACGCCGCCAGGTTTCTGTCAGTGTCGCAGGAAACCCAGTCAGGAGGTGTTACGTGTAGGTCCTCCTCAAGAGGACGAAGGGGGAGAGGTGCAAATGTCTTTATTACAGCTAGCGGCCCAAGGGTGTAACCGCAAGTACCCGATGGCATCAGACTGGCCTAATGAGGAGAAAAAGTGGTACACCGTGAGAGGCCATATGAGTGAGGGAATGTGCCATGAACGAAGCAATTAGATATCCCCCCAGCATATGGGGGTGGTAGCGTTATCTGTCTCAGCGAGAAATGCCATCATTAGTACTGCTCCTCCCGCATATAAGAATGTCATTATGACCCTGTTGGTGGGAATGACAGGTTAAATGATGGATGAGGTGATGGATGCAATCAGGCAATTGGCTGATCTAGGGGAATGGTGAAATAGCTGAGCAAAGACCGTGAGAGCAGGAGAGAGAGGGGTGAAGTGAAAGACGGTCTCCCGGGAAGAGGTTTGACAGCCGGGACTCTCGGGTATGCCGGAAGGATATGTTTTTGGCGCTACTAAAAGATGGGATGCCACGGGAAGACATTGATTGAGACACAGGATATGTATCAGTTATACAAGAAGTGAGGGTTGGAAGGCAAAGAGGGGTCCAAGCAAGATAAACTGTAGGAGGAGATGCAGAAATCCAGTAGTGAATCGGTACCTTCTGCGTCACCCACAGACAAAGTGGACGAAGAGTCCCCGGGTACATCCCCACAATACCAGCCGACTTATGCAGATTTGAGGAAAATGGTGTGTGCGATGGTGGAAATGGAGTCCAAATATTAGCATTCCAAGTACGAACAGGATTGTGGTCAAACTCCGGTAATCACTGCCTGAATTAAGGTAGACCGACTGCCTCATGTGAAAGTGAAATTGTTACGCGCATGCCTTGATTGATATCGGGTGGAGGCCTCATTGATAATGGGAATCCTTCAAGATTTAATGGACGGCATTTTACGATCACAGGGTTGGGGGGGGGGGTGAAGAGACCCCAGCTGTACAGACCAAATCGATATGAAAATTGGCATTTTAAAAAGGGATACTTATCAAGTGTTAGTAGTTCCAATACCTGAATACATTATTGTATTTGACATTTTGGAGGATTTGACTCTTGGATTGGGAGGTAAACTTATCAGTTTGGGGTGAGTGTTTTGAAGATGCCCCGAGTGCAGGTTCCGCTAGCCACAAAGTGTCTATGAAACAATATTGAATTTCCAGGGGGGCAGAAAGGATTGCAGACACGATTTAAAGGATATGTTGAAGCCTGTGTATTGCATCCCGTAACCACGGCTTGCAACAATCCGGTCTGGCCTGTTAAAAAAAACGGATGGAAGTTACTGTATTCCTTCCTCACCGTACCTATTGCCGAAGAATGTCAGGAGCAGTTTGCATTTTCCTGGAATGGGAGGCAGTATACATTCTGTCTGGCCATGGGATACATGCATAGTCTGACCATCTGTCACCGGCTGATGACAGAACATTTAGACTAAATTCTGTGCAAGCCTGATGTGCAAATTGTGCATTACATTGATGACCTATTGATACAGGGAAAGGATGAGCATAGCGTGCAAATGCACCTAGAGCGGATAATGGAAGGGTTACGGAAGGAAGGATGGGAAATGAATGAAGCAAAAACCCACGGTCCAGCGGCAACCCTGATTTTTCTGGGAATTCAGTGGTATAACGGGCATCGCAAAATGGTGCCAAAAGCTAAGCAAAAGATCCTTGAGTTTTCTACTCCAATTAACAAGAAACAAGCTCAGCAGTTCATCGGGTTGTTTGGATTTTGGAGAGAGCATATACCACATTTGGGGCAGATTTTGCACCCTTCTACGGAGTGACGCACAAGAAATTCCATTTTGAATGGGGTGAAGAGAAAACGTTCCAGCTAGCAAAGGATACCATACAGAAAGTGCTTGATTTATGGCCCTTAAGGGAAGGGGAGTTGGAGTTGAATGTGTCCATGCAAGATAGTTATGCCAACTGGAGTTTGTGGCAAAAATGGGACAGAAAGCGGGTGCGTTTAGGATTTTGGAGAAGTAAATTGCCCAAGGCCGGTGACTGATACTCCCTTTGAAAAACAGCTGCTAGCCTGCTATTGGGCACTCATGGATACTGAACAAATGATGGTGGGATGTGATGTATTGACCAGAAAGTCCAATTATACAATGGGTACTGAGCTCCTCTAAGAGACATCGGATAGGGCATGCACAAGAGGCCAGTATCATCAAATGAAAATGGTCCATTCAACATTGGCCAAAACAGGAAACAGGAAAGGGGGGGTGGGTTTGCGAAGTTGCAACGGCCAGTGGCAGGCATTCCGTTAGTAGATCTGGAATCCATGGAGAAGACGGAAATCAGTGTGTCTCCGGTAAAATGGGGAATCTCGTATGGAGAAGTAACCAATGAAAAGGTTGAACATGCCTGGTTTACTGATGGTTCTGCCAAATATGTGGGGACTGAGCGACACTGGAAAGCCGTGGCGTACAAACCCCAAATCAAAGAAAGTGTTAACCACCTCCGGAAAAGGAGCCAATTCGTGGAATTATATGCTGTGTTATCAGCCTTTGAAGCAAGAGCCGCCTGGTTGTTGCTATATCTGTACGGACTCCTGGTTGGTTGCAAATGCGCTGGCTGTTTGGCAGCCTACATAGCAGAAGAATGGAAGTAAGATTCATGCCGACGAAGTAAGGGGAAAAAAAGTGGCAAGATCTTGCCGAGATGCTGATGCATACCGCAGTAACTGTGTATCATGTAAATGCCCATTGTGTGACAGATTAATTGGAACAATGGTTCAATTCTGTTGCCAGGTGAGCATGCCAAGATTTCAGTCATGGGCACGAGGTCTGAGGAAGATGATCTAGAGGGGATTGCTAAGTGGGCCCACCAGAAAAGTGGGCATCTCGGAGAAAAGACTATCTGATGGGCACAAGACAGGGGAATTAGCATTCCAGTAGAAGTTGTGTGAACAGTGATTTTACAATGCCCCATGTGTCCGAAGCAGAGCTCTATTCCATGTGTAATTAGAGGCCCATTGAAACTGGGTACATTGACTGAACCGATTTGGCAGATCGATTATATCGGTGCACTACCCATTAGTCGAGGATGTCAGTATGCGTGAACCATTGTGGACACATTTTCTGGCTATCTGATGGTGTTGCCATGCAAAAGAGCCACGCAATTGAACATGATTAAATTGTTGGATCAATTAGCTATGTACTATGGAGTACCGTTGCAGATTGAGATTAACAATGGGTCACAATTTAAGGGAAAATTGGTTCTAGATTGTCAGGAGAAAGGCTTTGAATGGATCCTTCATGTCCCATATCACCCTGAGGCTTTGGGGTTAATTGAGAGAATGAATGGATTATTAAAAACAGTTGCGCAAAACTGGTGAGGTACCCTGAAAGGGTGGCATGAGCGTGTGGTGGAGGTGGTTCAAATTTTGATAACCGCCCCATTGAGAATGGTGAGACTCCTTTTTAATGCCCATGATAACGCCAGCCTTGCAAATGAAACTTTGTTGTACTGGGAAATGTTTCCTGGGCCGTTAGCTCCTTATCGAGCCACCCCCGAGTCTGCTGAGGTTGACTTGCATGCGAGGGAAGAAATGCGTCTTGAGCCCAGAGGCATTGTTGTGATTGATACGGGAATTGGAGTACAAATTCCATCTGACCATATGGGATTAATTGCCCTCAGATCTGGATTAGCCTTAAAGGGTATTCAGTGATTGTGGATGCAGACCATCAAGGAGAAAGTAATTCTCATGAACAGTGGAGGGAGTATGTTGCCAATCCATAAGGGGGATAGAGTGGCAGTTATTGTACCTGTGAAATTGTCCATGGTGAAGAAAGGAGAGTAACAACTCGTGGTGTTAAGGATTTGGCTCATCGGATGCAATGGTCCCTGAAGGTAATGTGTGGGTGGAAAAGCTCAATGGTCCACCTGTCCCGGCGGATGTAATTTGCGGCATGAAGATCAGGTGATTCTTGTGAATCTGGGAAGAGGAAATGGACTCATGTTCACGCTGACAAATGTTATTTGCTGGAGTAATGTCCTCTACTGATATCTTGTTTTTGAATTTTGACTTTTTAGATCCTGAGTGTGCCGATTGTTTGCGGGGAGGTGTGGAGTCCATTTGGGATGGTCCGGGGACATGGGAGAAGAAGTGGCAAATGTCTCCATCCTGCAGATGGAATCTGGGATCTGGATGATGACCAACGAGTTTGCTACGACCACTGCACCAAGTGACGCATCAATTGCGGCACATTGTGGGGTTTTGAGAAACCGGTGTGAGCGTAAGCGTGATACCTTACCCTCTTCTGCAGTCTCTATACCTCTTGTGCAGCATGCTATTCGGCCATTGTGGAGCAACCCGAGAATATATGGGTTTCTGTGGCTCGGCGAGTGAACATCTCTCTTTTCTGTTTAGCAGATGTACACGACTCCGTAAATCTAATTTCCACTTGTCACGTGGCTGTACCTACACCCGCCCCTGTGCTACAACATCTGTTTGGAGTGTTGCATGAGGATTCCTTGGTTGAGGAATCTGAAGTAAGGAGTGATTTTACCGTTTCAGTATTGCAAGTTCTACGCTGACAAGCAAATGGAGAAACATGACCCTTATCACTTACAATATTGATCCTGCTGATGTCTGTTATCAAATGACTTGTGATCCGAACTATATCGGTAAATGTCAGCAATTGGATTCAAACGATGATTAAGGCGGAACTGATTTTGAATAACGCTTAGGTACTCGACTAGCAAGTGTGTGTATTGATGTATCCAATAACATGTTTTGTAATTTTACTGTTTTAACTGCTTGTCACTTGAATCATGTGAAACTTTCTACGGATTGGTTATTCTCCTGTGGAAACTTTACATACTATTATATTATATTCCTGCTAACATTTTTAGGGTGGCCCCTGTGCTTTGACATGCCTTAGCTTAATGTTTCCTTTGCAGCCTGCTGTTCGACGGTATACGCGGTCTAGTCATTATACCGCCTTGTTACCCGATTGATATTCTAATGTGAATTTGTTATCTGAAGCAGAAGTATTGGCTCTTGCCATTTTGTTGGTAGGGATTTGGGTTTTAGCGGCTGGAGGATATACAACTATGATTAAACTTGCCTGCTTAGTAGTAAAGGGACTCTTCTCAAGCTTTGACACATCTGTTAGTACGCATTTTAGAAAGACTATTTTGCAGAATCGAGCTGCTATTGATTATTTGTTTTTGAAGCATAATTTAGGCTGTAATGCCATGGAGGGGATGTGGTGTTTTAGTTTGGATGATCGTTCCAGTTCCATTGAAAAACATATTGGTGGGTTGAAGGATCTAATTTCTGAAGTCACTCAAGATCAGGACAGAGGCTTGTGGGGATCAGGTGTTTGCTTGGATTCCGGAGGTCTTGCTTTCTGTTTTTTATTTGGGTTTTTGTTATTTTGATTTGTTGTATTTCGTGTGTTCCGAGTTCATGGGGGGGATGTTGCGTAAATTTAGGGAACCTTCTTTTTGCCCATTGGGGTATGGTAGTTGATTGTCCAAGGGGTGGAGTGTAGTGCATGTGCGAAAATGAGCTAAACATGGCACCGATGCGCGGCCATTTTGGACATTCACTTCCATTACCGCAATAAAAGCCTACCTTTTCGTGGGCTCAGTAAACTAACGAGAATTCTGTAACTTTTGCAAGGTTATGTAATTATGTCAGATGAACTAATTGTGAAGAAGAGTTGTTTTGTCCGCTGGAGGACGAGCCAGAAAGGGAGTCGGAGCACTCTGCAGGTGCACTGATAGTGGTTGCTAGGAACGAATGCAAAGGAGGTAAACTAGGCTTTTCCACTTCTAACTGGAATTTTCCACTCTTTGCTCCTCATGCTTATTGTCTGCTCTTTGGCCGAGGGCAGTCTGGTAACCACTTGGGGGGCGGGGAATCCCCCCATAAAGACAAGAGGTATTCCTCTTAGGAAGTCAGAAAATTGATTCCCGGGTGATGCAGTCTCGCTCAGAGGGAGGACGCTCCGCTCCAGACCCCGGGACTAAGCAGTGTTGTGTTGGCCGAGATGGTGTCTTCTGCAGCTATACTAACGGAGATGCTCATTTTCTATGTTTATGTGTATTTGATAATATGTTGTGTAGTTATGTGTATGTATATTGGTTGTGAATAAAGGGCCTATAACGAGCAGTTTTTTTTCCCTAAACCAGTAGTCGAAGTGTGATTCATTGCCTCCCTGAGTCCAAGTATTTGCTTTTCGGTCTGAGTAAGAGGGTGCAGGGTTCTAAGGCCCCGGTGTGTGACCAGAAAAGCAATGCACTACTAGCCTCAATTTTGAACCCTCAACCATCTTTAGTCACCTTGATAGTGAGCCTAGCTAGAAAATAAAAGCAAAATTAAAACCAATCTCATACAGTCACCCCTTTTACCCTAACGAGAGGCCCCAGGGTTGTACTACCTGGTGCTTTCCCGGTTGCGGCTCTTTTTCCCCTACTCAAGGAGCCCTCCAAACTCTTTTCCTTTGCAGATGGGAAGCAGGTGCAAGTGGATCTTGGTCACCTGGCCTTAGCCCCACCCACCAGGTGCCATCCTGGTTGCTGCTCTTTTTCCCCACTTAGCAAGCCCCGCCCACCTGGTGCCTTCCTGGTTGCCACGCTTTCCGTACTTAAGGAGCCCTCCAGCCTCTTTTCCTTTGCAGATGGGGGGGGGGGGGCAGGTGCAAGTGGATCTAGGTCACCTGGCCTAGGCACCACCCACCTTCTTAGCCCTTCCTCTTACCTCCTGCTCTTAGCTCTTAGATCAAGGGCATATCTTAGCCGGGCGTCCGAAGGGCAGTTAAAGAAAAGGGCAATTCCTGTTTGCACCAGGAGGATCCAGGGCCAGAACCCCTGCTCAGACAGAAGGTAAGCATGCACCAACATGTGTTTACTCCCTCTGTCCCCACAGGCCATCCCCACCCCTCTGGTCCCCCTGTGATGTTCCATTGTGCCCACCCCCCCTTCTCGCACAAAGGTGTTGCCTGTTTTGCTTGATTCTTCTACCCTGCTCCTCCTCCCCCCCCGCTCCCCCCTCTGGCATACTTCTGCAGGAGTCTGTCCTGATGCATTCTGGTTTCACCATCACCGTCTTGTGGTCAATGCTGGATTTGACTTTTATGGACTTGATTGATTCATGGTGCGTCAGCCGCTCTCATGGTGGCCCTGAATCATGATACACGGTGTGTCACCCTCTCTCATGGTGGCCCTGAATCATGCTGTTCCCATCTTAATCTTGTATCCAAGCTTGCAACATTGTGTTAGTACAATTGTATTTGCTCTCCCCTCTTGCTTCTCGACTCTTTGACTGTTTACTATCTGTTCTCTCCTCCTCCTCTCCCTTTTTCTATCTCCTCTCCTTATGCACTTACTCTATCAGAATTGTCCCTGAACCTAGTATGATAGCAACCTGTCCTGTCTCTTCTCCCCGCCCCTTACTTGTTCCTCTTCCACCCCCTCCACCACCCCAGCACTATCTGAAATGTCGTCAGGCCTAGTACGCTAGTCGCTTGTTTTGTTCCTCCCTTTCTTCAACCCTCTCCCTCACCTTTTGTTTTCTCAGGCTCCACCAGAAATGTCTTCAGGCTTAGTACGTTAGTTGCCTGTCTGTTTCCGTTTCCTTCCCACTTTCCCCCTTCCTGCCTTATCTATGTTTTAGCTCTTGGACTATCTGAAATGTCGTTTAGGCCGAGTAGGATAGTTAATTTCACATCCTTAACGTTCATGACCTGTAAGAATGTCATTGTATTTTCCCTTGTTCCCTCCCTTGCCTTGAAGCACTTAGAAACACATTGTGTATACGTGCTATATAAATGAACTATCCTATCACAATCCCTCCTGATGACAACTCCCTTAATTCCTCCCCACTACTGTTTCCTAAGACTACTGGGACGAGGAAGAGGTGGAAGAACAATGAAGATTACCCATAGGGACCAATGCACCATGAGTTCCTATGGCGAACTCCATCTTGTTCCATCAACAAGGTCGGAGCGAGTCAGGTAGAGCTGGATAACTACTCACACCTGACTCCTATTAAACCTCCCTGCCAGTATAAAAGGTGGAGCATTAAAACACACTGGAAGGAAGCTGGGGACGCTGTCCAGAAGGAGAAGAAAAAACCGGCAGTAGAGGCAGAAGCTACAAGCTTGAACGCTGCAAGGCAAATCACTGGTGGGTGCTGCAGGAAGCCGGGCTGTTGTCCCGAAGTCACCAAATTGTGCAGCCCTGATGTGAGCGGGTCTACTCTAGTGAGGGGCGCTGGAGCGGGAGCTCCGTGGTGCAGAGCCAGTACAGTGGGAAGCTGGGCTGGAGAAAACTGCTTTTTTGACATTCCAAGCGTGTGTTCACTCTCCTCAGGCGGTGCGGGAACGCCGGAATGCAAAAGGGGCATACTGACGGTCCCCAGAGGCAAAAGAGGAGCGCAGAGAAGTACGTGCTCATTTCAAGCACGGGCACCGGTATGTTTCAAAGAAACAAGAAACACTGGCATGCTTTCAGTGCAAGTATGACCAAAGAAACCTTATTGAAAGTGATTGCATAAATAGTAAAGTGTGAAAAGCTTATTGAGAATGAAGCATTATGGGACTTGTGCTGAAATTCAAACAGCCATAATTCTTGAAAGAAACAAAGAGTGAAATCCCAACCAAGAAGGAGGAAATGTTAAAAGTATATGGCGAGAAAGTATAAATGAAAAGCGAGGTTGTGAAAAGGTCAAAAGTAAGATGGTCGGGCCAGAAGTATGCCTTTTCCAAAGAATCTGTGAGTTGTGAACTATGAAAAATTAAGTATATATCTTGAATTGAGATTATGGAAAAGAACCACCATACAAAAGAAAAAACCCCATTCGTGCCAGAGAGGCACAATGAACTGTGGATATAAGGCTCAAGCTGGCAGAGGGAAGCCTATATATAACTCTTATGTTAGAGGTGGTCATGCTGAGGTTGAGCTAAAGCCTCGCACATTTGATAGTCCTTGATGGTGGTTCTGATGTGAAAGCTTGGGGGTTGGGGAGGACACCCCCAGTGAACTGGTGCAAAGGGCTCCAAGCCAGACTGAGGGAGACCCGGGGTGAGTGAGACACCCAAACACTTTGTGAATGTGAAAATCCTGACGAGAATGGATCTTTGGCGTTTGTTTATTTCAGGCATTCTGTGAATAAGAGACATTTATTAGAAGAGACTTTGGCGTAGAAGGCCCGGATATCTGTGCTCTGAACTGCATCCTCATGCTGGTGAAGCCAAAGTGCATGCGAAGCTCGAGTGTGCCCCTTTGTTCCGTGCTGAAAACGTGCGGAAGGGAAGTGAACTACTCAGTTAGCCTGACATATTGTTTCTTGAACACTTCTTTTGCATACATCACTTGCCCACACCATTTGTTATTGGAGGCAAGGATTGGCAATAGTTTTTTTTTTTTTAATTTACATTTTTTAAAATTTTTGGTATAGGCCCTTTTTTATTTTGGCAGACTCTACTAGGACTGGGTCATTGTGTGATGTTCGTAGCTTGCTCCCATCCTTAGATTTAGGGTTAGATGGGCGTTCAACCAACCCATTGATTCAATGGGCCACCCAGTTTATGGCGATTTTGCGATTTGCAAAAAAAACGCAAAATGTGCCTTTTCCCGCTATGGCCGCTATAAATCATTAAATGAGCGCAAAAAAGACACATTAGCTTTATGTATCTTTTTCACGCTCATTTAATGATTTATAGCATCCACAGAGGGGTTGCCAATTGCAGCAGCTCAAAGGTTAACAACTCCACTGAGCAAAAAGCAAATAAGCCGAGGAGCTTCAGTTCAAAGGTGTGAACCAGGGTTGACACCTTTGAATTCAAGCCCCTCCATGGAGCTGATCGAGCTGTAGCCCTCTCCCCCTCGACACCCCAAAATGTTAGGCTGTGGTGACTCAGCCTGGCTGTCCTAAAGAGCGTGGCCAGACAGAACGGGACACAAATGACAAAGGCCTTGCAATTAATTACCCTAGCAGCAGCTGGCAATTCCTATACACAGTTATGTTAAAATCAAGTCAATACTGTTGGATTTGCAAATGCTTGTTTTTAGCAGGACTTCAGTGAAGGACACCCATAGAAACTATCTTGGGGAAGGAACCCACGTTTTGTGTTTGGCAGAGGTACTGGACCAGATTAAGTGTGTCAGAGTTATTCTAGGGAGGGTCTGCACTGACACCAAGCTTGCCGAGACCAAGCTTCGGCAACAGCAGTATCCCATATCCTCTTCACATGGCAGCAAGCTCCTGTAAAGCGCATTGCTGCCACAGCTGTGCTGTGACCCTCACCAGTGATGTGGCCTGTCCACCGCAGTGAATGACTTAAAGGATTTAAGGTGCCAGGAAACCTGGCAGGATTACTGGCAAGAGCGCTTACTGGATCCCTTGAGCTTAAGAAGCAACTTGAGGGACCCCTTCCCCAAATAACACAGTGTTGCTGTGGAGGATTAAGGCTTTGGGAGCAACTCACAGAACACTAGTAGCGATGGACCGACTGTGGGAGCACCTCAGAGTGTTATGCTGTTTCGAGAGTGCTTCCAGAGGAGCAGGCAGTGAATCTGGTAGAAAGCTGGAATAGGAACTGGGAAGGAGGTGATTTTCAGATGCAGCTGACCCACAGTGAAGACTAAGAGCTAAAGGAATTACATAAATGCCCTGATTTATGCAAAACAATTCTAGCAGTGCGCAGCAACGGACTGGGAGTATAGATCTGGGGGACGAATGCTGGCAAGGGAAGTGCCTTCAGCCTTGGAGGCAAGCCAGATGGCCTGCAGAGGATGCTCCTGTCCTCCGCTGAAGGGAGGATTCTCATGGCTCATTTGGATGGGAGACTGAGTCTTTTTGAGATTATCGTATCGACGTTGTCATCTTTAATTAAGATACACCTTCCATTTACTTTTATAGGGATCCCACCACCCCCATGCCATCTTTGGATTTCCTCTTTCTTCACTGCACTCGCCCACTATCTATACCCAACGCTTCACTCCGCAGTCTTTTAAAATTTTAGATTGTGGTACTTATCTGCCAATTTAGGCTTTGAGGGTGTTTAGCTCCACTTCAATGTCATTGTTTTGAAATGTGTGGACCTAACCCCGGAGGACTGCCCGTACACATTGGGTTCACATGCCATGACTAAAGAGTGGTAGTGAAGCAGTGATGGGCTTCCAGAAATGGACCATAAGTGTTACCTTAACTAGGGACAGGTGTGCCTGGACGCACCTGTGTGAGAGGATCTCAGTAGGGGGATAGCAGAAGGGGCGCATTTTAGAATTTAGGTAGATCAGCAGAGCTGTGTGCGTGTGTGCCTGTATGTGTCTACATCCCAGTACTGAAAATGCAGGGTTATAGCTGGGCAGCATTATGAAGGTACCAAAGCAGGAGTTGCGTAGAGTGCTGAAAGTCAGGACTGAGGTCGACTGGTAGAGCTATATTTAGGAACCCAGAGAATAAAAGAGGAGCTGCAAGTCAGGACTGATGTGATTAGGGGAGATGGGATTGAGACCAAGTACTGAAACTGATGTAGCTCAGGAATGGACGGAGGTGCTCAGAAAGCTATGCAATCAGTGCCATTATAGTGCTTATAAAACAAGTGGCAGAAGGCATTAACTCAGAAGACTGCTTTGAAAAAACAATGACGGGCATTTCAGGCTCACAGTTTGATGCTATTGCTCGAAAAAGTTAGCTCAAAGGTTTGTTAAAAGTTCTCCACATCACCTCAAACATTCCTGTTTCAATGTGCAACACTCTGTACTGTTCAAGTTCTCTGTTTTTGGATAAAAAAGATGTTAAATGATGTATTTTTCGACAATAAATAATGCCGCAAAAAATGCAGTTGTGTGCCGCAATTTTTTCTTTTTTGTGCCGCAAAATTTTCCATTTCATGCCGCAATATCCTGGAGGGTCTGATTGAAGTTCAATAAACACCCTTGTACTGTCTCATTTGTGTCGGTCTTCATTAATGATACCAAGCCTTTCCTTACATTACCAAACTGGGAAGTTTTAAGACTGATTTACTGCTCCTGTAGAAAACTCGCCTCAACCGCTCATACATTTTAATTGCAAGAAACACCATGCAAATTTGTTGGTTCGATATTCAATACAGAGATGTATGCATTCTGCTGCACAAAAATGGAGGAAATGGTTGCTTACAATGTGAATGTCCTACTGGTGATGGATACAGTTGGCTGTAGGGAAGGGCACCGAAGATAGGCGATAAGCCCAGAACCTCGAGTTTAATATACTTTTTTTTTATAGAAAGGAACAGTGTTTAGCTGAGGTAAAGGCCCTAGAATTGAGTTTCCGAATACAAAACGAGTATGCATCCTCTAGGACACCTGAACATAAAATCAAAGCTGACGAGCTCAAGCAGGAGTTCGATAGTCTGATAGGGTACCTAGCAGACCTATACGTCTGGGAATGCAGCGACAAGTTGTTAGCCCGAAGAGACTGGGGATCATTGCAATGTTGAACAATAATCAGCATGTTCTATGTAAACTCCATCCCGATAACCATGAACAAATGAATTTGCGAATGAGTCCGCCATTACTATAAATGCCCGTACTCCGAAAAGAGGACACCATCTGCATGGGAAATGGACTTTCTTTTCAAGAAATTCAAACTTTAAATCCTATCCTAGTCAGAAATTGTAAATGAACAGGTAATGCTGGAGAAAGTTGTTGCTGCATTAAACCAACTAAATACTTGTCAATCCCCCTAGTTAAGTTGGTAGTAGAATTATACCGAACCTTTCGGCTACCTCGCCCAATATTATGCCGTTTGCTTGTTTATCTTTGTTTATGGGGAACTCTGTCCCTCCATGAAAGAAGCACATGTAACTCTCAACCCAAAGCCTGAGGGAGATCATTTTGGTTGCATTTTTGAATGAGCTACTGACATTGTATCTCAAGTCACCTACTCCTAATTTTATTATGAACAGACACACTAGAGAAAGCCTACTTGCAATAAACCAGGGTCAGGGCTTTATTCATCTCCGGGCTCTTAATGAACTTAGGCTGTATCATATTTTTTTAATCCCTGGATGCTTCTTTCCACCTTTCAGTAAGGGCATGTGACAACCAGGTTTGGTTCCTCCGTGCTGCCTTAATTAATGCTAGATCTGCTGTGAAAAAAAGGCCAGAGTTAACAGATTATATTGAAGTTCATAAACTTAATTTCATTTTTGTTACAGAAGCATGATTTACTACCAGTTCTGTGACAGTCTTTCATTCTTTAGTCTCTCTTGACTTTCACATCAAATGGCTGAACCGGGACCACAAAAAAGGTGGTGGAGTTGCTTTTATTTACAATGCCTCTTTGATTCTCACTCATTCTCTACTATGGTATGAGGCATCCCAAATGTATACCTGCCACCTCCAGCACTCACCCTCGCAATCTTTTCAGTTTCATTTTATTAACCTCAGGGGTTCTAGGACCGATGCACTAGAACATTCACATTTGATTATTCTCTGAGATTTTAATATTTGCAGCGATGTCCCAGATAACCCAGACCCTTTATAAACTCACTGAAATCCTTTATCACACAATATTTCCCTTCTTACCTTGTCCCCCTCTCATATTCATGGTCACAGTCTTGACTTATTAATAACTAAAGGACAGAGCCTGCCTAATACTTCACTTCAGGGAACTTTACCCATCTTTTGATCTGATCACCATGCAAGGATTTTTCAAATTCAGAACGACTCGGTTATCTGTTTTGCGAGCTGGCATGTCATTTTATAGCTTACATGACCTTAATGGATCTATGTGATCACTGTGTGATGGGGCGTCTAGGGCAGCGACGCCCCCAGGCTCACTCATTGCATCAACGGTAGGGCATCCCCCTAGCATGGCTTTGGGAAGGTACAATAGTGGGCTAGCTTTCCAGGACGAGGCTTCCCTTCCGTACATGGCCAATGCCCCAATGCAGCAAGCAGCAGAAACAATATATCTGGACCTGCTGACTACGGGACATCGCGTTGCTACTCTCTTAGGAGCACACATACGCTCTGAGTTAGCCTTCCCCTTTTCTTTACTTACAGGTCATCCTCTTGGCTTGATAGGCAAGCCTGCGCTAAACTTTCTAAACTGTCTACCAATGTTCTGACTTTCCTTCTCTATAACTTCTTTCCATGCATGCCCTAAGGACCCCTGGAGAGTCCCCTCGAGGTTTGTCTCGTTTGCCTGTTCTCGCGAACAGAGACCGCTTGGAACCTATCAGGTAGGAACGAGGACAGGGAGGTTTTTCGGGGTGTCAGTTTATCGCAGCAATTGACGTCTCCTTTGACTTTGCAGACGGCAGCAGGATCCTCCGCACCCACCTTCATGAGACTACATTTCCCAGCAGCCTGCAGATTGGCACATACGCAGACACTGGTTATTCTTCCATTCGGTACGGGTGGGGAAGGAGTCTCTGGCAGACCCTTTTCTGTTCTCATACACCTTTCCCTTTCCTTGTCTCTCCTTGGGGTTAAACATTTGTTTCTGTCTCAACCTCTTAGGGTTTATATCCGCAGGGCTCCCCACATCATTATTGCTGTAGTCATTGGTACTAAGGCCCGGGTTTGAGGATTCACATATTCATATTTAGGGTAAGCTCCCAGGTGGATCATCACTCAACACTCACTTGAGACATCGGATCTCCAGTAACCCGTGTCTCTTGCCTGTTAGGATCCTGTCCGCTGGGGGTCTCGACACCATACAGCCTCCTGATCTACCTGAAAACAAAGGCTGGAAACAGAGTTCCCAAGCAGCACAGCACAGGGCCCCCCACCACCTCCCCAAGAGGGTTTCCCTGGGGGCCCCTCTCTGGGCTTGCCTTAGGCTGCACAGAGGCGTCATGGATTCTCCCGGCCTCGGTATAGTCAGCAGCAGATTCAGGTAGGCAACCTTCTTTATATCAACAGCTGGTTATGTTGTGCATATATTGATTGGATAGTGACCCAGGCATTACACACTGCGAACACGAACAATTGCGATGGTCGAAAATGCAGATTCTTTTTTTTTAATGAATCCCCCTTTACACCACATAGATATGCTAGGGGAGACCCCCGCACTCCCTATATTACTATAATATCCCATACCCCCCCATATAAATGTGGTGTCAAGGGGGTGTTTAAAAAAAAAAAAAAGAAAAGTTGGGCTTTTCGGCCGTCGCAATTGTGAGGGTGACATTTTGCACCCCCTTAATCAGTTCCAAGGTTCTCCAGCATGGGGTCTGGCATGGATTCACATGCTCATGAATATTCCCCGTCGTCAGGCTGGGAATCCTCGGTAAAGAAAAAAATCAGTATCAGTTTCGTTTCTGATCTGTCTTTCGTAGTAGTAACCAATCACTGATCTCTGCGTCATACTGACCACAGCCAATGACTGCCCTCTACCTAAGCCCCGCCTCTGGCAGCCATCTTCAGATTTTTACCGCACGTTCAAGTGTTGGGATCCTCGTGCTATTGCTCTCGAGCGTTAGTGCTATTTTCACGTTTTTTCTCAGAAAAATTTCTCTTTTTTTCAGTCAAAAGAGCCTCAAGCTCCACCGTTTCTTCATCCGATCAACGGGGATCCGTGTCGGATTCGTCTACGCCCCTCAAGCGTGAAGATTTCGTCAAGCCACGCTTTTGGAGGACTCCAGAAGTTTCTCAGACCCATCTCGAACATGGCCCAGGAGAATGGAAGCTCGACGCCCGGAAAGCTGTTCAGGGTCTGCCCTGGATGCCAGCTTCAGAATGTCTTTAAGGAGGACGAACACTCCCTTTGCCTTTACTGCCTGCATGAGGACAAGACGCACGTGGAGAAGGACTGTGCGTTTTGCGGCAATATGTCGGAGCGGACCATGAAGGACCGCCATCAACGTCTCGCCAACTGGCTGGAAGGAAAGAGCCCGTCAGGTGAGAAGAAGTCCGAGCGGTCTTCTAAGACCTTTGAGGGCGCCAAGACCTTTGAGGGGGTCCAACAGAAGGCCAAGCACCACGAGTCTGCTGGCACCGGGAGCGCTGAACGGTCGGGCTCTACGGGCGCCAGGCAGGGCGCATCCTCCCCGGCGCCATCAACCACGAGCCAACGCTCTGGCTCGGGTAAGAGGAAGGCCGAGCACCCAGCGAAACTTCTGGAGAGACCCCGGTCGTGCCCTAAGGCCCCATCGGAGGGGGAGCGAGGTGGTGACCCTCCCCCCAAGGCGGTGAGCGCACCTAAGGTGGTGAAAGCCTTGATCCATCCGGCCAAGGCTTCTATCGAGACAGTCGCGGCGGCCCTGGCTCAGCCTGTGGAGGCTACACCAGTGGTGGCGACCCCGGGGCCCAGAATCTCCCTGCCACCGCGGAGGGAGTCCTCTTTCATGCCGATCGACAGGACCCCCGTGAAACCTCAGACAGAGAAGAAAAAGGGGGGGCAGGAGGTCGTCGTGGACTCGGCCTCAGCCTCTGAGGAGGAGCTGATCGAAGTCTTAGGCCACGGCTCTGGCGTGGAAGAAGGCCATCCTGTCGGGAGGGACCCCGACGTGGAAGACGACGAGAGCGTCGAAGATGCCGACGGGGCTCCTGATCGCCCGTCGGATCTCCCTCAACTAGTGCCGCAAGATCGGAGATAAGGACGAGACTGACGTTACCACCAACGGAGGAACCGCTCCCGACGGGGGACCCGGAGCCAGGCCCTTCTGGGAGCCCTCCCCCTAAGAGGAGGATTCACCCTCCACCTCCTTTTCAGCCATCGCACCCTGTTCAGCCCTCCTCCCCGTCCACGACACGTGGGGATGATACGGGGACTGACACGGCCGTGACGGGTACAGACGAGGTTTACGAGGATCTCCCGTCGTCACCTCCCACCCGGGCTTCCCCGCCCGACGAGATTGGATCGTTTCACTCCATGATCGCCAGGGCATCCGAGCTTTTCCAGCTCTGCCCGGAAGAGAAGAAGGAAGGTTTCCTTTATCAACGGCGTGAGACCAAGAGGAAGACGGTCCTCGCTGTACCTCTACTAGACGATATTTGGGATGAGGGCCTCGCCCTCCTGAAGAACCCATCCACGACGCCGGCTAGAAGGGATCGGTATGAGAAGAAGTACCGGGTCCCGGACTTGGCCCCCTTGTGCCTTCGGGCACAGCCGACCCCGGACGTCTCTGCGGCGGCCAGGAAGAAAGCGGGGGGGGGGGCACGGCCTCTACATCAACCTCCCCGCCGGACGGCGAGGGAAAGAAATTGGACACGATGGGACGCAGAGTCATCTCGTCTCGACGATTAAGGCGGCCAACGCCTTGGCTATCGTAGCCCGCTACGACAGGGAGTTGTGGTACAAACTGGCCCCCCTGCTGGACTTCCTACCAGACGACAAGAGGGCGGAAGCCCTAGAGATCTTGCAGGAAGGAGAGGTGGCGTCGGACCACGCCATTACGATTGCGACGGACATCGCTGACACTGGATTTCGCCAGTTGGGCAACGGCGTGTGCCTTAGGCGGCGTGGATGGCTCAAGGCTACTGACTTCCATCAGGACGTGCAGACCAGAGTCTTGGACATGCCGTTCGACGGAAACAACCTGTTTGGGAAAACAGTGGACGATTCCCTTCAAGCCATCAAGGCGGACACAGAGAATGACCCGGGCTCTTGGGGTTCTCCAGCAACGGCGGCCGACCTTTCGGAGCGGCGGAGCAAACAGGGTGCCTCCAAAGGTTCCAGCGCGGATTTTCCACCTACCGTCAAGCGGCCCGTTCGTCGTCACATGAAGCTTACAGGGGACGAGGCAAGTCAGGCGGACCCCGCCGTCGTCGCCAAGGAGGACAAGGCGGCAAAGCCTCATCGAAGCAAGACTGTACCCGCGTGGGGTCGGGCCCCCACTGAAGCACCCCGGTGGGAGGCCGGCTGGCGAGCTTCGTCAGCGTGTGGGAGTCCATCTCCACCGACCGTTGGGTGCTGGACGCCCTAGCTCAGGGTCACGCGCTCGAGTTTCTAAAGAGGTGCCCGCGCGTCCCCCCTGTGGCCAGGAAAGAACATCACATCCCTCAACTTCTCTTGGAGGTAAAGGCGATGCTCAAAAAGGGCGCCATCGAGCTCGTCTCAAAGAGGCTTCGGGGCTCCGGAGTTTACTCAAGATACTTCCTCGTGAAGAAGAAGACGGGAGGATGGCGTCCCATCCTGGACCTACGACGACTGAACAAATTCATCAAGGCACAGAAGTTCCGGATGGTCATCCTCCAACACCTCCTGGGTCAACTGGAGGAGGGCGATTTCCTGTCGTCGTTGGATTTGGCGATGCCTACTTCCATATTCCCATCCTAAAGGGACACCGAATGTTTCTCAGATTCGTGGTCCAAGGACGTCACTACCAGTTCAGAGCCCTTCCCTTTGGATTGAGGTCGGCACCCAGGGTGTTCACCAAGTGCCTCGCACCGGTGGCGGCGCAGATGCGCCGAGAGGGGATCCACGTCTACCCCTACCTGGACGACTGGCTCATCCGAGCAAAGACGAAGGAGCTCGCCGTGGAGCACACGGCAAGGACCGTCCAACTACTCACGTATCTGGGATTCTCCATAAATTACGCCAAGTCCCACCTGGTGCCCGTGCAAGACGCTCTGTTTCTGGGAGCGAAGCTCGACAGTGTTGCTTCTGGCCTCTCCGTCGGAGGAAAGGACGAGGGCCATCTTGGGCAAGGTGCAGCGGATGCTGGTTGCAGACGCGGCCAGGGTGAGGTCCATCAAGTCCCTCCTCGGAATGATGTTTTCTTGCATTTATCTCATCCGCCTGTGCAGGCTCCGGATGCGCCCGTTGCAGGAATTCCAGGACCGCTCTGGATCCAGACGACGGGCAGCTTCGAGGAGAGGATCACACTTAACGAGAGTTTCCGACGAGCGATCCGTTGGTGGGGCACCCGCGCGCATCTGACGGCGGGCATGGACTTCCAGACCCCCAACCACCAGGAGACCGTGACCATGGATGCCTCCCTGGAAGGGTGGGGAGCGCACACCGAAAATCTGCACGCGAGAGGTCTTTGGCTTCCGACGGAGAAGTCCCTCCATATCAACGTCCTGGAGCTCCGTGCAGTGTTTTGGGCCCTCAGGTCCTTTCTTCCGTCCCTCGAGGGCAAGGTGGTGAGGATCTTCACCGACAACACCACCACCATGTTCTACATCAGGAAGCAGGGCGGTACCAGATCCCCAGCCCTGTCCAAGGAGGCGCAGGATCTGTGGCATTGGGCCGTCGCCCAAGGGATGTTTCTGGTGCCGTTTCATCTGGCATGGATAAAAAACACCATCGCCGACTCGCTCAGCAGAGAGCTGCGCTCGTGCCACGAGTGGGAACTACGACAGGATCTAGTGGACCGCCTCTTCCGACGGTGGGGCACTCCCCAGATCGATCTGTTCGCGACGGCGATGAACTCCAAGTGCCGGAGGTTCGCCAGCAGGTTTCCCCAGCCGAGGAGCATGGGCGATGCTTTCTCGTTCCCCTGGGAGGGCCTGTTTCTATACGCGTTCCCTCCATTGCCATTGCTGATCCGGCTCATCAACCAGCTCAAGAGGTCACAGTGCAGGATGATCCTCGTCGCACCTGCGTGGCCGAGGCAGATATGGTTCCCAGACCTTCTGGACTTGTCAGAGTCCCCGTCAATCAAGCTGCCAGCGGACGCGGATCTTCTCTCCAAGGAAGGAGGCGCCATCCTCCATCACGACCCGAAGTCGCTGAACTTGCAGGCCTGGCTCCTGCAGCGTTCGAGTTTGGAGGATACGACATACCGGCCGACTGCAGAGAGGTTCTTGCAAAGGCCAGGGCGTCCTCAACTCTTAAATGCTATGGACACAAATGGAAGAGGTTCTCTGTCTGGTGCCACGCACAGAAGATTAACCCTCTACGGATTACGGCTCCCCAGGTACTGCCGTACCTTCTGACGCTGGCCAAGGCTGGGCTGGCGCACGCATCCATCAAGATTCATCTTGCTGCGATCTCCCGATACACCAGAACCACGGGGCGGACATCTTTGTGGTCTCATCGTCTGGTGAAAGAATTCATGAAGGGACTGTTTAGATCGTTCCCGCCGGTGAAGGCTCCGGCCCCGGCTTGGGAGCTCAACGTGGTGCTGACCAAGCTCATGGGACCTCCGTTCGAGCCTCTGCACTCGGCTCTGTTGAAGTTCTTGTCGTGGAAAACAGCGTTTCTTGTGGCCATGACCTCCGCACGAAGAGTGGGAGAGATCCAGGCCCTTTCCTGCAAGCCCCCGTACTTGACTTTTCACGACACGAGGGTAGTGCTCAGGACGCACCCCTCCTTCATGCCCAAGGTGCCGTCGGACTTCCACCTCAACGAACCCTTGGTGTTGCCTGTTTTCTTCCCGTCGCCTTCGTCGCTGGCCGAAAGGACTTTGCACTTGCTGGATGTGGCTAGAGCGCTGAAGTTTTACGTGGACCGCACGAAGTGTTTTCGGAAGACGTCACAACTTTTTGTGAACTTTGGACCTGTCAATCAGGGGAAGGCTCTCTCAAAGGCCTCCATTTCCAGATGGCTCTCCGGCTGTATCATGTACTGTCATCGGTTGGCAAACCGACCGCTGCCTGGCCGTCCGAGGGCCCATTCCACCAGAGCGATCGCAGCTACCACGGCGTTCCTATCTGGTGTGCCCTTGCTGGACATCTGCAGGGCTGCTACGTGGAGGTCGACGCACACCTTCACGAAATTCTACTGCGTCGATCGGGATTCCAGGGAGGAGTCCAGTGTCGGCTAAGCAGTGCTGCGCAATCTGTTCGCCTAAGGTGAGCCTGGTGAGGAGGTAAGAATTGCTTAATGTTGAGTTTGATGTAATGCTTAATGTTGAGCCTTTGCCACCTCCCGTGGTTGTGCATGTGTGTACTGCTATGTATTCTTTATTCATGAGCATGTGAATCCATGCCAGACCCCATGCTGGAGAAGGAACAAGTTACTTACCTGTAACTGTTGTTCTCCAGCATGGGTCTGGCATGGATTCACATGCGAACCCTCCTGCCTACCCCTCTGCGGCTCTTCACTTGGTCATACTGTCACTTCACGTGCTACCAAATCTGAAGATGGCTGCCAGAGGCGGGGCTTAGGTAGAGGGCAGTCATTGGCTGTGGTCAGTATGACGCAGAGATCAGTGATTGGTTACTACTACGAAAGACAGATCAGAAACGAAACTGATACTGATTTTTTCCTTTACCGAGGATTCCCAGCCTGACGACGGGGAATATTCATGAGCATGTGAATCCATGCCAGACCCATGCTGGAGAACAACAGTTACAGGTAAGTAACTTGTTCCTTCTGAACTATCTGTCTGTTCTGGCTCCCTATACCTTAGAATGTGAAGGATTGTTCACCTACGTCCAATACGCCCAAGCGTCAGAAACTTTTCAATAACTCTTCTCCTATTTAAACCAGAGTTCTGAAAACCATTAGTCATTAATAGTAGTCTGCCTCTCTTAGGGCCCTAAAGAAGGCCTATTGCTAAAAAAGAAAACCACCTGGCACACAATCAAACCATCCACATCAACGCAAGGCTGCATCTTCAGCAATTGGTACATAATAAAAAAGCTATTCTTGCTGCTATATCCGGCTTCTTGCAAAGCCAGATTGAAACCGCGATTAATCAGCCTACAGAACTTTTTCATGTTCTAAACAATCGGTCACACCCCTTGTGCATTTTATAGTCTCTGGTTCCAGTGTTTTAATTAGAAAATGATTTTAATGTATTTTATAATATTCAAATGGGTGGTATTTACTTTGTCTCCCAAACTCCCACTTCCCAATCTGCATTTTATAAAACGGATCACTCGCAAGTCTCGGTTGAGAAATGTAAAATTACTACTGTGTAAGGAAATTATAATTGGGAGCTTATCCCTGCTTGCCTGGCCAATTGCCATGCTGGTGAACTCAGCAATTTTATTACAAGTTAGTTTTATCAATTCATCCTTTGCACAAGGTATAGTTCCTAAGGAACTCAAAAATCCTTCTTGACCCCACTGTTGAAGAAATCCACACTGGATCTTAATACACTTATGAATTACAGCCGTATTGCAGGTTTTTTATGGCCTACCAACGTTTTAGAAAAGTTCGCTACGACCAAAGTAAACACATTCAAGTCAGGATTCAGGCCCGCCATATTACTGATACTGCACTTATTGGGGTGCCGGATGACATTCTGTAAGCCGGGAATGAGGGTGACCATAACCTGCTGGTCATACTTGACCTATCGGTGGCATTTGACACTGTGGACTTCGACATCCTCATATCCAGGCTGCCTGAGGTCTTGTGAGTGTCGCATCAGTCACTAAAGCGGTTATCGTCCTTTTAGTCAGACCTGACTCAGCAGGTACAAATTGGAACTTTTTGTTCCACATCTCTCACTGTACCATGTGGTGTTCCTAAGTGTTCTTCCCTTTCGCCTTTATATAATATCTATATCCAACCGCTGAGTGCCCTCTTAGTTTGAGCTGAGTTATCACTCTATGCAGAAAATGCCCAGACTTATGTCAGGATTAATAACACATCCGATTCATTACAAAGGATTTGCGACTGTGCCCAATACATACAAATCTGGATGCTGGCTAACAAACTTCAACTTATAACCTCTACAACCGAGGTTATCTTGCTGAGACCTAAACATCTGTTGGAAGACTTACAGCATCTTCCACCATGCCCAACCTTATTTGGTATGCCTTCGGCCTTCTCACACAAAGTTACAAATGTAGGCTATATATGGCAATGTAATCTGACCTATAATTTGCAGATTAATGAGATGCTTAAAGCTTTTTTCGGGTCAGACTCCTACAACCCATTCTCCCGCTCATCTCCAGTAGATGTTGGAGCGTTGGTTGATTCCAAGTGGACTACTGTAATGTTATTGCCTATAGAATCCACATGCGAATCAGCATTGCAGGATTCTATGGACAATTGCATCCAGTGCAAACTAGAAAACCAGATCCTGCGCAGAGTTTGAAATTTGCAGAATACAAGCAATATTTCTTGGCCTACACAAAGATGAGGATCCATAAATATTCATTGAAATACAAGTCCAATATGTTATTTAACATCCTGACACACAAGAGTCACTGTGGTGAACCATATGTTGAGGTCAATGACTATAGGAACAAGCTACTGTGGATCTAATTAAAAAAGGTTTAAATTATTCATTAAGGACAGACTGAACAAGGTCAATGGTTATTTGAAAAAAGCAATTGCAGACTATTTTGAAATGTGAAGGTAAAGACTTTGGGGTCCAAACTTTTCATATGTTTCAATGTATGAGAATTACACTTTTCAATCAATAAGTCATTTAAAAAAAAGGGTGAAAACAAACTTTGTATTTAAGTTGCAAAATGTGAATTCTGTTATAACACCCTTAGGATTTTCAGAAATCTTTCTTCTTCTGAAACATCTAAAACACCACTTAGATGAGCGCAGCTGCAGGATCCTTTCAATCGAACAATGTACTTTTGATATTGGGCAGAGACAATATTTAGGGGCATCTGTCAGCGACGGCACCCCCCACACATTTAGGACTTCTCGCTGCTTGGTTTGATCTCTGCATCATGAAGATAAAATACCATAATGCTATACTCCCCGGGATCCATGCATGCCAAATCCATTGTCTGCAGGTTGCTCAGAATGCAATGGTTAGACTCCTGTTTACTCTACCTAAAATTGCACCTGTGTCTCCCTTACTCTGATCACTTAATTGGCTGCCAGTTCATCAGAGGATCCTTATTAAGCTCTTCTGTATCATTTTTTAAGTGCATTCATGGCCTGGCTCTCAGATACCTGTCCTCTAAAATGATTCTTTGTTACCTGGGACGTTCGGCTCTAAAACTATTGACGGTGCCCATATTTCATTTTGTCCATAGACGCGATAGGTGCTTTTCTGTGCTAGGTCCTACGGCCTGGAATGCTCTCCCTTTTCAGCTTCGGAACCTTGTTTCTTTTCCAGTATTTAGAAAGAAACTAAAACCCACCTTTTTATCTAAATCCCTCTATATGATATCTCTGCTTAATTTAACATCTGCTCCCAGATACAGTCTCTGTTCGGATGTTCCTCTTGGATGCACTAGCGTGATATAAATAAACAAATCATTTTTGCATTTCAAATGATTTGATCTACCACCCATTATTCTAGCTTAGTGTAGATGTCAAAATATTTGCAAACCGAATAGGGATCTGCATAAATAAAATGATCCACAGCTCACAAAACGGTATCGTGAAGAGAGATGGATATGACCGTATTTGGAGCCTGATTGATACTTTTTGAAGGACTGACACAGATGGGCATACTGTGGCACTCCTTTTCTTCGATGTTTAGAAAGCATTGTATAATTACTTGGGGTGCAAAGTTTCCACTCGCGATTGGGAGTAATAATTTAAGTAGGGCAAGTGTGAAATTGTCTGCACGTAGAATGCTGGTAATCCGTCACGTATTCCCCCCCCCTCCCACCTAACATATGTTCTGCCTGTAGCAGCACTACAGCAATCTCATTAAAAAGAAAAGGCTTGGTTGGGATGACTGCTCATCATGCGGCCGGTCCCAGGAGTCCTTCACGTGCTGGAGCTTCCGCTTAGAGAGACCGGTGTTAGCAGATGCCTACCAACTCCACTTCAGAAGTATATGACCCAACGTTGATCTTCGTTTGGCTGAGGTTGATTCTATTTTGTGTGCATGCTTACAACAGAGGATCCCTCCTACCCTCCAACGAACCTTCACACGGGATGGAAAAGGTATCATTAGTGCATTTCTGACTGCGAGTGTAGCGCTGCTGTAATTGGGTTTCCACCCGCCTTGCCCCCTGGGACTGGCCATGAGGGCACCCCTACGCATCGGCCCAGAAGTCAATTTGTAAATGTGTGGTGAGACATCTGTAAGATCAAAGCATGATTCAATTGGTCCGAGCAGGAGAGGTCTGACGAGCTGTCGGATGAGTACCAGGGTAAGGAGTTTGTGTAAAGGTGTTTCTGGGATGGAAAATATGGGTTCACTGAGGGATGGTATAGGTTAGAATATTTTTGGTGGGGGCAGTGCATAAAGGTGCAACTTTAAGGATACTGTATACGAGTGCGTATCTGAGGGATAAGATGGGGTGCCTGTGAGAGAGATTGTGTCGGGGGCAGGGGGAGCATGTGGTGATCTCTATAAAAGTGACTGAGGGGCACCGAGGTTTGGGATGGTTAGGCACATTGTGCAGTGGGGTCTGTCGGAGGGTAGCTTGGGGCTTAGCCAAGGTCTATTTAGGAAGGAATGCAAGAGGGTGACTGGGCACAATGTGTATGGGAGTCTGGTGAGGGACAGGGTGGATTTTGGCATACGTGGCGATCCTGTTAGTAGAATAAGATGATATCGTCTTTCATCAGCAATTTAGCTTGTCAGGGGGGGGAACGCCCCATGACCTGGAATTCCTGCCCTAGCGGAAGTCCCGGTCCGGAAGTGACGACATGCGGGTGACCCGGAAGTCCCGCCCGAGCGGAAAGCCTATCCCGGAAGTTATGTAGTGGTGTTTACCCGTGACTTAGCCCCTAGCGGATGTGTTACCCCGGATGTGACATCATAGGTGCTAGCTGTGAAGCCCACACAAAGCCTCTAGTCCCTAGGGCACCCCTTCTGGTCACCCGGAAGTCCAATCATGCTGGGTGACCTATTCCGGAGGTGGCCTAATGCGTTTCGCCTGAAAGAATCACCTCCTTGAGGTTATGGGTATGTGGGTTGACCATGCTGCCCCGGATGCAGCGATACACGGAATTATGAAGCACTACAGCTACTACTTTAAGAATAATCCAAGGGCCGATGATTTGAACACCATTCAAAATTACTACAGCCCTGAAAGTCCGCCAGTAACAACGGCAACTGCTGATGGGGAGCCTGATTACGCCACGGCTATGGTTCAGCTGTGTGAACGCCTTGATGTGATGACTTTTGATGACATGTCACAGGCTGTTTCCCCTATCAAGGCTTCTGATGAATGCAGGGATGGTGTTAGGTGCAGTTATAACAGATGCAGACTACATAGATATGGATGTGTCTATTAAGTCTCTTAATTGCAGAAAACACCAGATAAACTTGACAGAGCTGAGAGTCAGAGCTCTTCATTCAATACCGTCAATTTTTACTGGGTTTGCTGTTCAAAAATCATCGAAGTACGGCAATCCAGGGTCGTAATAATTATAAGAAATGTGACGATTTAAAATGCTTTGAAAGTTGTGATGAAGTTGATGATGAAACTATGACCCCTTTGGAGTCTTTAACGGTTCAGGCTTTTGCGGCGTGTGTTGTGAAATTATGTTTGAAGTGTGACTATTACCGGTGGCGCTACTGGCATAAATACAAAGACTCGCAGCAGGATGCTCATGATTGTTTACTCCTGCAATATCAGGCTAGAGCAATACGGCGGATATGATTTATGTTGAATTCATATAAAGTTTAAAGCCATGGGGATGCGTGTATATGCTAGTGAGCAGTGTCTACTATCAAAAACATTCCTAGAAATATACACGTCGCAATCCAGAGAAAAAAATGAGATCTTTACAGTTGACCGGGTCCGTGGTTTTTAGGAACCGAGTAGCCAGTTTAATGCACAAAGACTTTTCTAACCTATACAGTTTTGGGAAGAACCATAAGGAGTGTCCGGTACGCTGAAAGCTTTTCTTAAAGATAAAAATACAATAAGCCTGCTCCTTATGTGTACCTTTTTGTTTCTAGGGTTGCGTTTGTGGAGGACAAGCCACGTGTGTGGAGCGTGACGTGAAGCCTGGATGTATTTGTGTGGAAAAACTGTTAGCAGCTATGCTGAAAGAGCGAGTATCGGTAAACTCCCCACACACGTTGAAATATCTTCTGGTACCTACACTACGACATGAGGATTTGTAAAAGTGCAATCTGTATAGGGGGCATCTGTTCCACCATCCAGATGCCGGCTTGGGATGAATACGATTATGTATTCCAATGCGGTGTGGGAATCTTTATACCTGTGGCCTAGAACTGTATTGCAGCAGCGCGTGGATGAGCGGTATGCCTTTTACTTCTGCATTAAAGGTTATGTTTTACAGGCCTCAGAACTATCTGTACTTTTAAATGTTACAAGTATTTGGTGTCTGCAGAGTTATAGATGTGGCGGCCGGGAGGACGTGTATCGCGTGATTTATAAGGCGGCTGAGAAAATATCACAGATGGTAACACTTTGTCACGCCCTACATGTATAGTATCCATTATAAAGGAATAAAATGTCTTCTACCAGTGTGGTCTCGGGTTCTTTTATTTTTTTTTAATTTTTTTTGTAGTGTTTCAATGGATAATAACACACGTTCAAGACTGCATAAAAGCTATTATGATAAAAGCAGTGTTGGGAGTTATGGGCGGGGTGTTGCTCTTTATCGAAAATTACGTGATAAACACTCTGTCACATGTGGAGCTGTTAAGGTCTGGCTATCTGGTCAGGAGACATATACCCTTCATAAAAATGCTAGAAAACGTTTTAAAAGAAGAATGACCATGGTATCTGACAGAGACCAGCAGTGGCAGGCTGATTTAGTGGATGTATGTCCTTTTGAAAAGCAGAACAATGGTGCATGGTACATCTTGACGGTGATGGATGTTTTATCAGAATACGATTTTTGCCGAGGTCTTGAGGGATCAGCCTGGTTCAAGAGTGACAGCGGTTTTCAAGCATATCTTCAGCAATGGATGAGTACCTGTAAAATTGCAAACTGATGCAGGTAAGGACTTTTTAAGTAGACCCCTCCAACCTTCTAAAGCAACACAGCGTGCATCACTTGATAACACAGAGGCTAAAGCCGCCAATGTTGAATGTTTTAGTAGAACCTTGAAATCTAAACTGTCGCTATTTCCCAGCCTATAATACCCAACGCTATGTGGCTATATTACAGTCTTTTATAGATGTGTATAATGACAGCTATCACCTGTCTATTAAAATGACTGCAAAGTCTGTAACATTTCAAAATTCATTAGCAGCGTGGGGAAACCTGTATGCTGAAAGGGTATCGGAGAAGATCAAGAAAACAACCTTGCACGTAGGGGACCACGTCAGAGTATCAAAGTTCAAAGGTGTCTTTACCAAAGGATACCATCAATCCTTTACCGATGACATTTTCATACTGGCACAAACATCTGTGAAAGAGGGGATATACATATACCAGTTGACTGATTATGCTGGGGAAGTTGTAGGTGGTAATTTCTATACCGAGGAGTTACAAAAGGTGGCTGATGATCCCCAACGTCTTTATAGGGTTGAGAAATTATTCAGAGTAAACGTAAGGGCTCTAAGAAACAACACCCGATAAAATGGATGGGATGGCCTGAGAAATGTAACAGTTGGGTCAACGTTGCATCTCTAGATGATCTATAAAGCAGCGGTGCTCCCTGAGGATGGAAAACATAGAATTGCATATCACCTTGCCCAGTAACTCCTCTTCAGATACATTGCCCAACAACGAAATGTCAAATTATTCTGTTAAACTGGCTAAGCCTGTTAATTTACAAGGCTTGAAAGGAAGCAGGTCTGATGGAGATTCAGTACCTCCATATGTGGGATACAGTGGACAAGAGATGCCTGGTATACCATCAAGCGTTGAGAACCTGCTGAACTGTTAAACATGGGTTTCCCTCAGGGCTTTTATCCAACCATACAAACGCTGGATACTATTAACAGATCGCTTGCAGGCATAGAGCGCTTTTAGGATATACAGCTGTTTCTGGATAACGCTCAAGAGGAAAGTATTTCTACCATCGGCCGATCTTACCAAAGAGTTTGTGTAGCAGGAAACCTTTAAGGGTGCTGGGAAGTGTTGAACATGTAAAAAAATAATACAACTCTAGATCTTGTAGATTACCAAAGGGGTGGTGACTCATATGCACCCCTAATAAGAACTGCACAAGACAAGGGTGAAAATAACGGTGTTGTTAATATACAATACATTAAACATGATTTATATACCTGTTTTCATTTTGACACCATCAACATACAGATAAGGGACGATCAGGGTGAACTGGTCTCATTTAAATATGTGAAGGTCCTAGTGAAACTACACGTGCGCCCTAGACGGGAGAAAGACAGCTAGAACATGGTAATCATGAAGACTTACAGGGAGCTGCATGTTTATAGGGATTATTACCGCAGGCAAGCCGGTTCTGGTGATGAGCCCTACTTCCAAGCAGCGCCTGTTATGTATGGTGAGGGTCTAGGGAGTATTTTCAGAGGTTTTAGTCGGAGAGCCATGCCCTTACTGCGCAAAGGGTTTGAATTAGCCAAGCCGCGTATAAATACTGCTGCTAAAAATCTTGCTAACGATGTGGTCTGTACTGCAATGGCGTCCATCGCAAATCGTTTCAACCAACTAACACAAGGGTTCTGGCTTGGTTTACGTGGTAAAAACCAGAGCAAAAAGAAAAAAAAAAGCTTTGAACAGAAGGGGACCTCCGAAACCGCATAATCAACGAAGATCAGCAACAAGAGCCTCTCGGAAGAGAACGCACGCCGAAGAACAGACGGAGCAAGAGAAATAAAAACTGACCTAACATCAATATTTTCTAAAATATGGCTTTCATCCACTGTGCCTCAAGGGATTGGGTGAAATTGGAACTAGAACTGTTTGTCGTACCCCCAACACAGATGAGCATTGAAAACTGTTTTTTCATGGAAAGTGCAGCTAGGGGCACATCTCCTTTAGTGCCCATAGAGTTTTACAGAACTGGCTCAACGGAAACGTACCTGGATTTGAATGACACTTTACCTATCCTGTAAAATAAAAGCTGATGGGACAGCTATCACAGGCATCCCCACGGTTGGCAATCCTGTGGCCACCCTTTTCAACCAGGTCGACATAACTATAGGTGACTGTCTGATTACGCAGAGTGACAACATGTACGCCTATAGAGCGTACATAGAAAGCATTCTGAACTACAGCAATGACGCTCTGGACACACAACTTAATGCAGGGATTTTTTTATAAGGGTACAGCAGGGCATATGGAGGATTATGCTCTAGATGGAGCCAACACAGGCTTTATAAAGAGAGCAACGTATGAGCAGGTAGCAGAAATGTTGATTTTACTAGGGCATCTACACACACATCTGTTTTTCCGGGAGAAATACATGGTGAATGGCTTTGATCTGAAAATGAAACTCTCTTGAAATAAAGACTCCTTCTGCCTTAACAGCGATGATGCAGAAGCCTATAAGCTGGTAATAGTATCAGCAAGTTTTTTCTATCACAGCTCGCGGTAGCAGCTGTGTAGTAATGGTTAAGTTGCTAAACCATAGGAAGAGCACCTTTTAGGCAGCTTATAACTTCGCTCCCCCTGGACGAATACTCAAACTTTGCAAAAAAAGTATATGGCTCGCTCTGAACTTTCTTGCAAAGTTTGGTGAGTTTTCTTCCAGCAGGGGAGGTGGGGGGGATCAAAGTTACAGGGGGGGTCCCAAATTATTTTTTATCTCCATAGACTGAATGGAGAAAACTTTGCTCACACCTACAGCCAAACCGCTGGACAGATTTTCAGCAAATTTGCGGCAGGTGCAGTGGCTTGGTCCCGAAAGCGTGCTTTTGTGAATTTGGTGGATATCGGTCTAGCAGTGTTTTTTTTTTTTTCTTTTTTTTTTAAGGACCAAAAAGTAGATCCAAAAAATGTGATATCTGGGTCCGCTTCGCGGACAAGACTCTGATTGGCTAGGAAGGCGCTGTCATGTCCGCAGACACACAACGTGTTCGCTGATTGGTTGGAGTGAAGCGTGAGTTGTCTCATTTTCTTGATGCACCCGCAATGTTGGATCTGCGGATATCCGCGGACAGCGCGGTGTGGAACAGAGCAGAAATCTAATTTTGGGGAGTGTGTTGGTGTGGAAGAGTGGCTGGAGAGGGTCGGGGAGTGAGAGATGGGTCAAATGTATCTGTTTAGGTGGAAGAAGGCCGTGCTGTGATCGCGGTGTCCGCGGTCACTGCGGCAGTTTGCAGACATACTAAACACTGGCCAGACTGTTTGGTATTTTACTATGCTCTGATGCATTGATTTTGGGTAGTTGGAGTATTGGGTGAAGAGGGCATGTATTGAAGAATTTGTGCATTGGCTGTAATTACTATTTTAGGAAGTTAAGTGAAGTGGATAGGTCTTTGGGTGGTTATGTTTTTGGTTGTGGCGAGTTGGCAGGTGTTTGCTTGCATGGGTGTTATGTTGCAGTGGTAGTGGCTAGAGTCTTGGGTGCAAAAGGCCATGCACCCAACACTCTAGGCCCTGGCCACAACCACCGCAGCATAACACACCCATGCAAGCAAATAGTTGGGGTTGTGGTCAGTGGGCAGGTGTTTGCTTGCATGGGTGTTTTATGTTTCAGTGGTTGTGACTCCAATCATTGTATACTTGCTGTTTGCATTGTTGAGGCTGTATGCAGTTTTCTTTGCATGGTATGGGAAAATGTAGCAGACATTGTTTTTTCATTCTTTGTGATAAAAGAAAAGATCACATATTAGGTTAGGTAGTTTTTTATGAGTCATTGCATGGTAGACAATGCTGTACTTTGTCAACCCTCATATTTAGTACTTAACAAGTACTATGCTTCAAACCAGTGTACTGTGCAATTTGTGCAATGTGCTCAGTTCCTGTGTTTGTGTGTATAATCATTGGATCTGTGGAAAAAAAAATCCATGCAGGATAAAAATAAAAATGTTCTACGTTGTGGTACAATTTTTATTTTTGGTGGTTGATTTCAGTAGGAGGAATTGAGTAGGTGTATGGTTTTTGGTTTGGAAGTGGTGGTACTATTGTTGCAGTTAGCTACCAGTTGGCGTATTCTAGTTGTTTATTTCCTGCTGCATTTTTGCAGTATTCATATATCTGTTTGGTTGTTGCAGAATCTTCGGGCAGTTAGATACATGTTGTCGTATTCTAACGGTTGATAGTTTTGAAGTTGTTGAGGGTCTGTTTATACGTAATGAGTGTTGCAGGGTTTCCTTATAAAAATGTATATTGCAGTATTCTAGTTGTAGTTAGACACCAGTTGGCGTATTCCAGCTGTTTACAGTTTTTCACTTCTGAAGGGTGTTTTCCAGCATGTTTTATCTTGTTGATGAATGTATCCTTTCACTGTTAGATACTGTTGCCTCATTCTATTAGTTTGTGGATTTAAAGGTTATTGAGGACATTTTGTTGATGCTCATACTCAGATTAGTGAATACACTTTGGTTTTAAGAATATTAAGTAAGCGTTTATAAGATTTGCTGGTAATCTTCTTTTTTTTTTAGAGTAATGGAAGTATCATTACATTCGAACCATCCACATTAATGTATGCAATGCAGTGACCTGTATTGGTTGTGGCCCCTGCGTGGTAGATTAGGCCTACTGTTGTCAAGGTTTTCTTGCGAAGTGATACTTGTCCATGTGGGAATCCAATCAGTTTGCAGTTATTTTTGGTACCATCTGCATTGCAACACAAAAGCATTACTATTTCGAATTCACTATGTGACTGTATTTGTAAGGTGGAATGATTATTGGAATTGCAAGTAGTACATAATATGCCATGGTTTGCATTTTGTACAAGCTGCTGAAATGGAATGGATTCACAGTTGGGTATGGCTACATACACAAAGTGTTCATTAGGGACTTGCTCCTGTGTCACATGGCTGCAGAGAGTGCATGAATGTTTCCACATATATGAAATCTGGAAGATTTCATTTATAGGTATGTTTTTGTTTTCCAGTACTTGTAGTAAATGCATTAGACATTCTTGTGGATATTCTTGTGTGTTTATAGTGAATCTGACCATTCCAGCACAGTATTGCAATTCCTGCTTTATTCCAGAAAAACTAAGTGTTGTCAGGATTGTTGGTTGCATTTCTGTGAAGGACTAACATTTGCAAACATAATTGGTCTGTCCTGTTTAAGTAAATGTGTTCATCAATTGGTGGCAATTGGAATAGAACATTGATTGCTACATTTGCATAGAAATTTACACCAGTTGTATTGGAAAATTTGAATGGACCAGACAGGTCTGTGTGAGTCATTTGATGGAAGTGCACGTTTTCTCTTTGAAGAGGTAGTTGCTTTTGTTTGTGCAGTAGCTTATTCTTTGGTTGTGGTAATTGAAGTATCAGCTGCTTTTAATTTATCTGGAGGTATTGTTTTGAGATTCTGTATAATTTTGAGTCTGAACTAGTTTATTTTGACAAAGTTTTGCTTTTTGAGGAACATGGTAGGTTTTGAGGTGGAGTGCGTAGAGTGCAGGTAGTTTATTGTATTCTAAAATGCAAGGAATATCAGCGTTTACTTGCATCACAATTGACTAGAAATAGTCCTTCAAGTGTACGTAGGTGTGACAGTGCTACATAGCCAATTCATAAATTAGTTTTCAAAAATTGATTAGCTGAATTTGCTAATTAAAATGCTCTTGATTAGCAAACAAACTCAATTGATTAGCAATGTTGTACACAGATTTTTAATGTTACCATAAGTTATTTGTACCCAAGACATTAAATGAGCAACAATATAGCAGTTGTGTGTACAACTGAAGTAAGACATTAGCGAGACGAGTCAGGCCTTGCAAATGTATTACAATTCTGCTAGTCCTGATGGTCAAGTAACTAAGTTTACCTACTCAACCTATGAGCAATGCACTCAACCCAAGGCAACTGAGATCAAGTGTAAATGCCCTTTCTGTAAAATGGTGCATGTCTCCACAAACCCACTTTTTTTGCCACACTATGCCCATACAGGCAGCCATGAACAGTGAAACATTTGACATTTACTGCAAACAATGTAAATGATTTTCAAACATCCCCTGCAAATGGTGCTCAACCCAAACTTCATAAAATCTACTCTACTATGTTAGTGGGTGAACAGATTGTGCGAGCCCTGGTTGAGTGCCTGTAAAATGTAAAGAATTAGCTGCATGAATAGAAACAAAAGGATCTAGGCTCGGAAAACAGTTTGGTCCGCTTCCTCCCACAGGTGCTAATATATAATGCAATCATAATCGTAGCGTCCAGAGCTTGCTTTGCTCCAACTACAGTTTATGGTATTGCAGTAGATCTGGAGGTGTGCAGACTGGATGGAAATATTGAATACTACTTTGCGTAAACATCTAGTTACCTTTGTGTGTTAATTATGTAAGGGGAATTAAAGTCAGACTAAACATAGTGGATGGCGTGGCAGGCAGAGAATTGGGAAAACTAGATGGAATATCGTAGTTTGCATCCATCCCTATTTAAGGGTAGCTGGTATAAAACGGGGTGATACAATGGAATGTCAAGGAGGATGGGATCAGCTCATGGATTTGGCCCAGTTGCACTGATGAATGCAACCAGCGGGTTACAGAACCAGGTTTGCAATCAAAAGCATTTGGCTGTGTGATCATGTACGTTTTCAAAACTGTTCGCTCTGCGATATGATACATCTTCTCAAGCAAAATGAAATGTAGTTGACACTATCAGATTGATACACTAACTAAAAAGCATGGAGACAATCCAGTGTTACAGTAGCAATACTGTAATTATGGATCATGTAACAACTTCCATTTTTAGGAATGGAATTACATGACTGTCTTGCCTGGCACTCCCAGACAGGCTTTTAGCAGTTGATTTGAGCAGGTAATTACTGCTGCACTCTCTCCATTATCCACTTTGAACTTGCAGTGAACAGAGACGGGAGGCTGGAGAGATCCCCGAGGGCAAAAGAGGTGTATATAGGTCGAGCTGTGCTTTCATTGAACAGGGTAAATTAAATAGATAGATTTGCTACACAAGTGTCAATTTAATTAGCAAACCTACAGAATTGCATAGCACATTGCTATGCGACAAAGCTTATTTGATGCCTTGATAGCTCATGCCTTCTTTAAACACTGTGCTGCCAATATCTATCAATGCTTGATCTAGGGTAAGACCTTGTTATTTATGAATGGTGACTGCATATTCTAGAGATGGAGAAAATGGTTATATGTGCACATACATGTCTTTGAATAGAAGGAATCGGGCTGTTGAGCGTCCTATCCTTTTAACTTTTGACAGTTTCTCAAAGTGAATATTGACAAACTGAATGTTGTCGCATAGGTATGTTTGAAAGCAAACAACTGTACCAAGTGCTCCATTAACTAGTCCTTGCCCCACATCAAGGTTACGTTTCAGTATTACTCTACAGTTTAAAGACAATGTTAATATTTTAAACCAGCTGTGTTAGAAAGTTTTCTAAGGTATTTAGTCTTGCTGTGGCTTGTTCACACATGGGTAGTGTCGTACTGTGCACATCCAGTTTGTGGAGTAAATTTGAACTATTCCTTGCAGTTCTTTTTTCAACATTGTGCACAGCTTGCAAGAGTTGGTATCAAAGACATAGTTTACATTTTTGTGTGCTAATTGTTTCATGACATCAGTAGCACATGAGTTATGCCCGTAGACTGCATGGATGTGTCTGGTATTTAATATAGATTGTGCTTCTTTAGATAGTACACCAACTCTAATCCTTTTCAAAATGTTGGCGTAGGTGAGGTCTGCAGAGCAGACTGACGCATGTTTTCAGTTAATTCTTTATATTGGAATTGTTGCCAAAGATTTACATTTCCTATGCTGCCAAGAGTTTTAACGCATAGTTTGTGCCCGAAGGTTTTAAAAATAGGTTCACCTTTCACTTGTGTTAATTGGAGAAGGTCTCTGAAAATAACAATGTGTTTTCCTCCAAAGAGTTCCTCGTAGTCCGTTTTGAGGACCTCTTGTAATCTGAGGTGAATCAAAGCCAACATTAGGTTGGAGACTATGCTCACCTCATCTATTGGGAGCATTTTCATTTGTTTTAAAACTCTGCGTATTGCCATTGCAGCTTCTGGTGAAAGTTTGTAGTAGTCAAATTTGTTTTGGTATTCCACTGGAAGGAGTAGCAATCTGTGTAAAGTGACACTGCCTATGTTGTAGGGAAGTAAACCTGTGGGGGCATTTACAACAGCTTGTTGTTTGTCAATTGTTGGGGGAACTTGCTGATGATTTTTTATTAAGAATGTTTTGCCTGAACCAGCTTGACCACTCACATAGAGCAGTATAGGTGTGTACTCTTGACAGGTACAAGTTTTAGTTTCATGCTGCATACCATGTTCATTTTGTTTAGTAGCTTCTAGGAAAATGCTACGCTGTTCATTGTTTAATTGTGATGTGAGTATAGCAAAGTCTTCTGTAGACCCTTCATACTGGTACATTGTATTTTCTACTTGAGTCATGGTTAATTCCAACTCATTTGCTAGGAGTGGCTGTCCAAGTGGTTCTTGGCTTCCTGTCGGAGAAGGTAGACTGCTGTCAGGAGGGTCTACTTTTAGTTGTGCCTCAAGTAGTTCTTCTTGTTGCTGTTCATTGTCTAACATGGTTTTGTACTGCGTAAAATTTAGATCTGTTATAGTGCTTTCATTTGCTTTGAAAGCATCTTCATAAGAGACATGGGTATCTAATAAATCTCTTTTCTCCATTGTTTAAAAAGTTGTAGTAGGGCCATGTAATTCAGTTGTGTATATTGAGGAGTTATTAATAACAATTTCATATGATTAATTAGTCTGCGTTTGGTAAGTTTCACTTGGCTGCCTTCAGTTTTCGACTCTGTCTACCTTTCTTCTCATCTGGTTTAATATTATTTTTGTATGAAGTTTTGGCTATGTGGTATAGACACATGGTTTCCAAAGCGGTACTCCTGTTTGGGTAGTATGTGTCTAGTATGTTTTTTAAAATGTCTTGGCTGTTGGGATCATTTTTGGCTATGGTTTCTATGTCTTCATATGATTTGAGAACTCTTTTTCTGGATTTATCAGGACCAAGGCTTAGCCATAATGTTTTCAGATTTCCCATACATGGCAGTGCCGGTTAAACAGGCTGCGGCTTCGTAGCAGCCACATTCTCTATGGGAGAGCATTTTTATGCCTAAGCTGTACAATTTTTGTGACAGTGTTTTATCAGATATGTCGTCCCAGAGGTGTTTCAGCTCTGTTTTCTCTGCTTTGGTTAAGTAGGCAGAGCGCTGATCCGTGACCAGCAACCACTAGACCACCAGGGAAACGTTTGTGACGTGAGGGGGAGGGGGGGCTCCTTCAAGTAAGCAGCCCTCTCCCCCCGCCCCCCCCAAAGCATGGGGGCACATGCACATGAATCCTGGGGGCGGATGGCTGACCATCTGCACCCAGGGAATGGAGCAAAATAAAATGATCAGAAAAGGGGGTGAGGGTGGGGTGCCACTAGCCACCATTGATTTTCTACTGATTGAAAGTGGGGGTTGCCCTCCCCCAACCAAAGTAGAAAAGGGGCACCCCTTGTAACCCTCCCTGGGGGCAGATATCTCCTAGGAAGTGGATTCTGACCCCAGCGAGGGATGCATGAGGTGGGGCCTCCCCTATCTGACGCCAGGGAGGGATGCATGAGGTGTGGGGACCTCGATTTGGGGTGGGAGGAGGGTGCCACCCCCGTTGCAGTACAACATTTGCTGCCAATTTAGGGTGCCCCTCAGCTCCCTCCTAAAAGCAGCCTACGATTTTGTATAATTTTTTTGTTTACCCAACTTCGCGTGGCGCAGATGGCCACATTAGTGTGCCAATCTGGCCCCAGGGTGCCCAAACCCTACTGCCCCATCTATTGGGGGGTCCTGCCCCACCTTTTGTGGTGGCCCTCCCCTCCACCCCAAATGGCTGGGGGGGAACACCTCATGCAGCCCTCCCTGAGCCTCCTAGGAAGGACTGCATGATGTGCCCCCCCCCTCCGTTCGGTGCTGGTGAGGAGAGGGCCACCACAAAAGGTGGGGCAGGACCTCCAATAGATGGGGCAGTAGGGTTTGGGCACCCTGCGGGCAGATTGGCACACTAATGTGGCCATCTGCACCAAGCGAACTTGAGTAAACAAAAAAAATAATCCAAAATCGTAGGCTGCATTTTAGGGGGGGGGCTGAGGGGCACCCTAAATTGGCAGCGATGTTGTACTGCAACAGGGGGTGGCATTCACCCCCTCACCTCAAATGGAGGGACCCACCTCATGCAACCCCTCCCTGGGGGCAGATATCTGCTCCTAGGAAGGGGCATCTGACCCCAGGGAGGGATGCATGAGGTGGGGACCTCCATTTGGGGTGGTGGGGGGGGGGGGGAAGAGTGCCACCCCCCGTTGCAGTACAACATTTGCTGCCAATTTATGGTGCCTCTCAGCCCCCCTAAAAAGCAACCTACGATTTTGTATTTTTTTTGTTTACCCAACTTCGCTTGACGCAGATGGCCACATTACTGTGCCAATCTGGCCCCAGGGTGCCCAAACCCTACTGCCCCATGCATTGGGGGGCCTGTCCCACCATTTTTGGGCGCCTTCTCCCCCCCACACCCCAAATGGAGGGGGGTGTACCTCATGCAGCCATTTGTAGGAAGCCCAGGGAGGCCTGCATGAGGTGCCCCTGCCACCCATTTGGGGTGAGGGGGGAGAGGGCCCCCAAAAATGGTGGGACAGGCCCCCCAGTGGGTGGGGCAGTAAGGATTGGGCACCCCGGGTCCAGATTGGCACACCAATGTGCCCTCTGCACCAAGGCAATTTTGTAAACAAAGAAAAAAATGGAAAATGGTGGAATGCTTTTTAGGGGGGGCTGTGGGGCACCCCAAAGGGTCTGGGAAGTTTCTAACGGGATGGGGCATTGACCCCCCTCCATTTCCAGCCGCAATGGAGTGGGTGCCATGTCATGCAGCCCTCCCTGGGACCAGATATCTGCTCCTAGGAACGGACACCTGAGCCCAGGGAGGAGTGCAGGACAGCCCCCCCATTATCTGCCCCTGGGGAGGGCTACATGAGATGGGCCGCCCCTCCAATTTGGCCATGTGTGGGTTCCCACGGGTGTCCTTTTTTGGAAAATGCGTGGGGGGTTCCCTGTTTTCCTTGCTGGCTTCGACACCCTAAGCCCAAATCTGTAGGTTGCCCACATGAACAAAATGGGCAGTGGCGAAAGGCTTGGTTACCAGTGGGTTACCCTTTTCCTTTTGCACCCCCGGTAGGTGCACCCACACATGTGAGGTACCGTTTTCATCGGGACACGTGTGGGGACATGCATGGACGGAATGGAAGAAAAGCCGAATTGGAGGATAGAAAGGCATATATTTCTGAAAAAAAAAGTTTAGGAAGGGGTGATTTGCGTAGGTCAGGCAACAACTAGGTAGGGGAAACTACCATAGATTGGGGGAAAAGCGGGAAAATGACTGAAAAAAAAGGTGTGTTGGACATGGTTGGCTTGGTACGGCAATGGCTTCTATGAATTTTGACAAAAGCAATGCTCCGCTACATTCTCCCCCCCCCCTCCCCCCGACTCTTGCAGTTAGGAGAGCACACATTTTTTGTAGCGTTTTACAAAACAAGCAATACCACAAGCCAAACACTGAGCCATGGTACACAGGAGTTTTACACTCACGGCCTGAACAGACGCACTTAGCATGTGTAAATCGGGAAAACCAATGTGGTGAGGAACGGCAAGCATACATTTATTGAAAGAGAACAGGCAAACCTTTTCAAGGGTAGGTGACTTGTGCAGGTTTCAAAAGAGTATGGTGCCTAAAGCAGTGACTAAATGTAGGTCACATTTGGGAAATGAAAGGGTTGTGCGACAAAGGGCACCAGCAAATGGGTCAAAACGTTATGAAAACCACACAAACGCAACACATGGTCTACGGGTTCCCACAGGTGACCCGATGAAAACGGTACCTTCCATGTGTGGGTGCACCTACCTGGCCGCCAAGGGGAAAGCCTAAAACACAAGTAACCCCAAGTCTGTTTTCACACCGGAATTTGAGACGCTCTGCCGACCGGCACAACATGCATGTCCAATTGGCAAAAATGGCCAAAATCACCTACATCTCACAAAATGGTTGATTACCACATCAAAATAATGTTTTCCATTTCCACTCAACCTGTTCTTGAAAGCCAGGAAATTGGGGAACGCAGCACAGCAAACCATTTGTTCTTAGCTCTTACAAGGAAAACACAACAGGCGGCTTTGTACATCATTTTATTGCCATTTTTTGAAAAAACCCAAAATTTTCGCCCTTTTTGCTTATTTTCTCTCACCCCTCTACAGCAACCTAGGATTCCTGGGCGGCGTTACGACTGCCTACATGTGGGAAAAAAGGAGCCAAATTTGGCCGACATATCTCATGTAACAAAGTTACAAGCCATTGAATGGCCACATACCGAAATCACCAAAAAAGGCCCTGGCGTTGGGGAGAAATACCCATGGCACTTAAAGGGTTAAAACTAATATAAATTCCTTTTGAGAAGGATTGCACGATCTATGAGAGCCTCTAGGATTTGTTTTCTGTGGGATGTTTTAAGGGTTGAGCATGATTTGTCTCTTGTTTTTATAAGGTTCTGAAGGACTCTGTGGTGGAACACTTTTTGTAAATTATTTTGGTATGCTTACTTGTGGCTACATCGAGATGTATAGGTGCAGTGTTAGCACTAGTGGTAGCTGCAGTCTTCTGAATACCTTTCTGTTTAGTTTTACATTTTAAAAGAGTAAAGTTTCTTTCCTGCAAGCTGTTTTAGTTTCACTTAGTGACTGTATTAGCTGTTTTGTTTGAACTTTTTGTACACATTCTGCTAGAGGAAGATGCCTATTATGTACACTTTTATTTTGATTTGCTCAATTTCTGCATTGATTTCTACGGAGTTGCTTTTTGGTAGGTATTCTTTGGTGACGGTTGGAGAAAAAAAGAAAGTGGTTTGGGACATTGTTCATGAGTCTTTAGTATGAGGGTAGGCATGCATGTAGAGGTGTGTGATTGTGGAAAGGGCTGTTACTTTAGGTTGGGAAGGCTATTCTTGTATCCGTGTGTTACTGTACTGGTGTTCAGATGACAATCCAAAGTGTGCACCTGCTGAGGTGCAGTCAGTAATACTGAATCTAATGCTATAGGGTTGATAAAATGGTTTGTTCTACAATACAAGAATACTACACTGTTTGCCTAACCGTCAGAACACTACAACGGTATGCAAAGAGTAGGTTTCTTCTGGGTTCTGTCTTGTACTTCAGACGCTACTGGCTTTCAGGAGTGTGGTCTTCACTGCAATTGTGAAAGATGGAAGTTAGTAGATGTGTGTGTTAATGGCACAGTAATTTCATTTGAAGAATAGATTAGTTAAATTTGCAGAAGGATTTCTTTCCAGGAAGAGCTACTGTATGTGTTAATTTTTGCATAGTTTTGTATATGAATGGGGATTTTGGAGCATCAGCATCATTGCTAAGGGGGTTAATGGAGTATTTATAAGTGTGTCCTATGAGGTGCACTTTTGAAAGTGTATGCTTCTGTTGCTCTATTTAGTGAGGTAATGGATTAGTGGAAGTTGTAGTAGGGCGAGAAAGCTTGGAAAGATGTATAGCTTGAAAACAAGAATGTTTGTGTGGAATTCCATTAATTTTTCTGTGCATAGATGCTTGTTACATGAGTGCAGGAAATCTTCATTTGAGTTATGTATACACATTTCTATTAGCACTGTTCTGAATGTACACATGCATTTGTTTGGTTTTGCAAGAATGGCAAGTGTGTTTAAATGCCTGCAATGTATGTACTTTCAATGCTTTGGTAAAATGCAAGCTGCTTTCCTGTTTTGTGTGCATTTTAGGAATTTCATAGTGTGCTAAGGGGCAAGTGGTTGTGAAAATGACAGAAGGAAATACGAGAATAATAGTTTGGACATTACAATGAGTAATATGGGTAAATTAAAACTTGGAAAGCAGACAGATTTGTTAGTGAACTTGATTATAGGAGATGGGAGAAATGACAGTATGTTTTTTGGCAGATTGTGCAGGGTCAGTGGCAGGAACCCTGTTCATATGCATTTATAAAAGAGTTGTAAATGTACTGTACACAAACTATTCATACCTGTAGTTTATATTGATGTATGTGGATGAATCTGGAAGGAGAAATCTTGGAGAATTTTACAGTAGTTTTAACTGTAGGTGCTTTGCAATCACAGGAGACTTGTACTCAGAGTGATGAACAGTTCTTCTTAAGTGCTGAATTGTGATCACCGAGTGATGTAGAGTTCTTGGATGTGATTGGTGAATGGTGTTGACTGCATATAAGTAGCCAATGAGGGAGTGGTGTAGAGAGGGGATGTGGAAAGGCTGGAAAAAGGGCTGCCCTCGTGTTACGGGGTCCATGGACACCGCGGTAGTCCATGGACACGGTGTGCCACATCTGGGGCTTCTCAGCATGCCTGGCATGGAAAGGGGACTGTGGGGGATTATCCAATCAGGTGTTGAAGTTGTTGTTTGTAGGAAGAGAGGCTGTGTGTAGTGAAGATGGCAGAGGTGAAGAAAGTGAGGGTGTTGGTAGTTGATCTATTTGTAAATGTTCAAGAGCGGTATGCTAACTCTAAAGATATGGCTGCCAATTTTGGTTTTGAAGCAGTGGAGGTTTTGTGGTCAACTGTGCCTGCTTCCAATATGATATGATATACGATATGGCATTTGTAACACGCCTATACACAAGTGTTTCAAGGCGCGACGAGGCAAGGGGGGGACAAAGGGAGGACAGACAACGATCCTACTAGGCCAGGTGTCGTTCAGATTGCGCAAGTGCATGGGAAGGGGGGAAGGAAAAGTGCGCGGGGGGGAAGGGAGAGGGGAAAGTGCAGTACATGGGGAAAGTGGAATAAATAAGATAAATAAGACAAATAAAACAGCCAGCTAGTGGCAAGGAAGTGCAGACATAAGTGCTGGTAGGGGGACTGTAGGGATACGGTCCCCAAGTGCAGGGGTTGCCAGGGAGGCAGTGCAGGTCGGCAATTGACGGGGACTGGGCCAGAGATCAGAAAGGGTGGCCAGGTAACGTTAGTCAGGAATTCAGCAGGGGAAGGGAGGAGAGAAAGCAGAAGCAAAGAGGTGCAGGCAGTGGTTGGAGTTTGTAAGAGTTACTCCATGTGGAACAGTCCAAATGTGGTACTGCATTGGGGTGCTGTCCATTTGGGATACATCAGTGCTCCTACTTTTGAGTGCTCTTGAAAAATTGGTTCAGGCAGTGATGGTGGTTCTTCCAAGTGCCAAGGTAATTTTTTCTGAAATGCTACCTAGGGTAGTATGGGACAATTTGTAATACTTTCTGTCCCCAGCAAAATGGTGCAAGTTGTTTGGTGAACAAAGGCAGGTCTGTTTTCTTGTTCAGAAGTGGGATGTTTTGTAATAATGACAATATTGATTCTGTTAATGGTAATTATTTCAAAGTAGATGGCATTTCTTTATCCATACTGGGAAATGCCATGTTATTTGAAAATATAAGGAATGCTTTACAGACGATAATGTAAAGACCCCTGGAGGAAAATAAGTGAAAAAACAAAAAAATTAAAACAAAATGAAAGTTGGCACCATCAAAGAGTAAATGGAGTAGCATGCTTAAATTTTCTTTCCCCACCCTCGCAGATTTCACAATATGTCCGTGGACACCATGGTTGTCCTCGGATCGCACATGCTACATATGGCAGGCATGTAATGTAAATGAGACTGTGCAGGCCAAGGGATTGGTCAATAAGGTTTACTGGGTGAGCTGTGTAAGGAAAGACTTTGGCAGAAATCTGTTTGCTGAGAGGAGAGCAGATAGCTATGGCTGTCTTTTTGTCTGGATTTTTGGCGACTCCTGGATAAATTGGTTGGATGTGCATGCAGAGCGCTGTGGAGTGGCTGCACAGCTTGGATTCCCTCATGTGGATGTGGTGTGGCATGGAGTGCGTGGAATGAAGTGGCTGGATTTGGTTCCTCTTTGTGCCACTTTGATGACAGGCATCCAGATATTATTATTCATTTCGGAGGAAACAGTTTAGGACATATTACTGGAATCTGTTTGCAGTTTGCAATGAAAGGACTTAGGAAAGTCATGGACATGTTTCCAAACTCCCTGAGTGATTTGTTCTCGTATTATTTCGCAGAGCCAAATGTGGCTGCTTTCTCCATTTGTGGACCAAATGAAGAAAGAGAGGCGCAATGTCAGCGAGGCTGTTTGCGCTTTTTTGAGAGATGTTATCATGCCCTCTTTTCACAATGAAAATATTGCGTTTCTTAGCACAAACATTTTCGCAGAGATTGGGGGAATCAGATTTTTCTGCAAAATATACAAAATGCATTGAGACGCTTTTTGGAAGTATGGCAATCCTTTTTGCAGTAGGTGTTGACCACTTGAACTTTTTGAAACACAAAAAAAAACTACAAGAAGACTCTTTTCAGAGCCACCACTAGCTCCCGGAGAAGAGTGCAATGGTTTTGATAGCGCAATATCCCCAAAAGTTTAATTGTCCGTGGACTGTCCGGACTTTTTAAAAATACCCGGGGCTCTGCACCATTTCATTGGCACTTCTATTTTTAAACTGTGAAAGGTGGCTCTGAAAAGAACCTTTTTTTGGGGGGGGGGGTGGGTTTGTTTTGTATTTTGTTTTTTTTGTTTTTCAGACATGACGAAAGGAAAGGAAGGGGGAAGGTAGGGGAGGGGAACCAACTACAGGGATAAGAAATGGTAAGTGTAGAGAGGAAGATGTTGAGTGGGCCTCACTTGGGTAGGAGGCACTTTTTCTCATGCTCCCGAAGCTTCGAAAGCTCTCTGAAATTGTCCCCCCCCCCTGCAGATCACCGCATCGCAGTACATACACAATATAGTGACCCTCGAAATGTAAGGGTCTACCGCGTCGCGAAAGGCCTGCAAGGCTGGTTCAGGGATGCACTGTCCCACTGAAGTGTATCTTGTGGTGACAGGAGCAGATTCGGAGGATATTGGAGAGGACCTCGACCTACTACCTTGTCCTAAGGAGACGACCCTCCGAAACTGCCGCTGTGTGGTACAACCTCAGGTGTCGCATCATGGAAGTGGTCCCGTAGCTGTACAAACCCGGTTTGCCATGACTGAGCTTTTCTCAGAGCAGTGCACCTTCTATGCACATGCTTTGGGTACCCCCTCCAACGGTGGTAAACAGCATCCACACCCAAGACTCATGCTGGCTAGCAGTAGTGGGGACTTCCACTACCTCATCCTTGTCTTCCTCTTCATCCTCTTTACATCTCCACGCCTGTTCCCCTCTCCTGGCCCTTGGGAAGGTGGTGGTTGAGGGGGTGGGGGTGGTGCTGAGACAGAAGTAGCACCAGCAGCCATGGATGCCATCAGGACAGCTGTCAGGAATGAGGAATAGCAAAAGCAGAATAGTCTTGATCAGCAGAAAGGAGCCAAAATAATTCCTGGTATTTTCCAAAAGGAATTGAGGCAGGAGGCAAAGCAGGTCCAGCAAGGATCACTCTGCAGTAGTGCTCGGTCTTAGACAGAAAGACAGAATGAGGAGCAGCTCTGGGGTGTGACCTTTTATAAGGGTGTTGGGGAGTGCTCCGCGAACACTTCGAACACCAAAAAGGGCTCAAAGTTCCAAAAAGTATCCAGATCGGTAGGGGCATAGTCTGGGACCTCTACAAGGGTGAAGTTTCATTGAAAAACATATTGGATTGCTCAAAAAAAGTGTCTTTTCGGTGTCCGGGGCCCAGACAATATCCGAGGTCACGGGTGTACGCTCAGCGTGGGTGCGGTCACATGATGACGTTGCAGACACGTTCGCGAATGGGACGGCTGTCTGTAGGACACCTTTTGCGCGGGATCGGTTGTACGCATGCGTACAGGTGTCTGCCAGGGTTTGGGTCCCCAAACTAATTAAAAGTGCAACGGACAGTTCCGGACAGGATCAATGTTCGTAGGACCCAGAAAGTGGAATGCGCATGCTGTCAGGTGTTCACCGGACAGGGCTAGGGTCCCCAAACTAATTAAAGGTGCGTCACAGCTTTGCAGGCAGGTTATGTGTTCTATGGACACCTCTATTCTGAATGTGGACAGTACGAACAGGGTAAGTGTCTGTAGGACACCCACTTTTTGGTTAATTGCGGAAATTTCAGACAGTTGTGCTGTCCGCAGACTCACAAATTGCCTTTCTTTTAAAAAAATGCAGACACATACAGGAACAGTATACTTATTACTTTATATACAAAATATAGAAATTATGAAAGGGAGGGGGAAGCAGAAATTGAGACCTACAGGGGAATTAGGGTTTTCTAGAGGTAGGGTGTTAGAGGAGGAAGTGATTGAGGTCTCACCATAAGGTTTTTGGTGATGGGGAATTTTTGGGGATGGTTGACAGGGACAGGGAGAAGGGGGTACAGGTGCATGTGGGGCAGAAAGCTTTAATTTTCTCCATGATATGGCTTTCTAAAAAGTCTTTCAAATCAAGAAAATTGGTCAATAATTGATCCTTTTCTTCTTCTAGTGCACTAGATGATTTTCCATTGTCTGTCTGTTCCGTATGTTGTTGGAGTACTACATGATGTACTATTTGTGGAGCATTATTCTTATTTTCTGTATGTACTGTTAAAGAAAAAAAATGCTAGTTACATGTGAGACAATGTGTATTACTTGGGTTACTTTGAAAACTGCAGTGTACCAGTAGTATCACTGCCTTCACGCATTTCATCCCGGGGAACATTTTCTTCAAGCCATTCGAGGGTGCTAGACATATCTGTGTTTAAAAATAAATAAATACATTTTAAAAATCATTCTTTTTTTTAGTGTATCCTACTAAAGAAAGTGTAAGTATTGGAATTCATGTAGTCTACTTACCAGTTTGCTTTTCAGTTTTGCTGTTAGTGCTTTGTAGGTGTGCTGTTTATTTGCTGTGCAGTTTCTGTACAAAGCAGCAGTGAGGTAATTCTGCTGGAGGCATAGGTTATTTTTATTGTTTGTATGATGCATTATAATGTGCATCAGAACGTCATTGTTGGTTTCTTAAGTATACACTTTGTATTTCTAGTTTATTTTTTTTTATAATTCGTTTGTGCTGCTCTTTGAATATGTTCAGTTTTGTAAGTTATAGGAATCTAAGGTACCACCAGTGCTTTTGGACAGTGGATGTTGCCCAGCTCCGCGGACAGTCGCATAGTCCGCGGAGCCTATGGCTATTAGCATGGGCTAGGGAGTTCAGTATGTTTTATATCTACATAAAGTAAGGGTATCCTGGTTAAAAACCAATGAAATTCAGTGAAACAATGTTGCAAAAGGGACGTTATGGTTAAGTTGCGCTGCTTAAACCCTATCAAATTCAATGAAAAAACGTTGTTAAAGGGATGTTATGGTTACAAGTAAACCCGAAATTCACCAGTTATGGTAAGCTAAGAAACCGTAACATGACAGCACTGATGACATCACATGTCTGGCTACCCTTACAGGAAGTAAAAATGCAAAAGCTACTTTCTATGTACTTGCACTACTTTACTTAGAATCCACTCACATCATACAATACATATACATAAGGGAAGAAGCAGCTTTAAGACACAGCAATCATGTCTGTGCATGAACTTAAGTAGTTAGGTTATGAACACTTTCTGGTAATGCTGCTGTTTTATTTGCTTACTTTAATTTCCCTGTATATGCTCATATTTCTATGTATTGTGGTCTTTTTATGTTTTGTGTGTAGTAGTACAATTATGCAGTAAGGGAGGCATTGTTAGGTACTTATTACATGTGTCACAGTGCACAAAACTCTGAAACTAAATGATTCATCATTTTACTATCCAATATAGTAAGGTTTTGAATATTGCAGCTCTATGGCGCATGCTGCAGAGAATGCCTACATTTGTATAGGAGTTAATGTATGTACTGGACTGAAGTAACACAAGGGTGTTTACAGCCATCATCACCTAATGAGCTATTTGGCACATGATGGTTCTTCCAGTGATTTTATTTTTTTTTTTTATTTTTTTTTTTTTACATTTATCTGCCAACATTATGACAATCCCTTGTAGGGGCTGTGCATAAAAACTAAATGCAAATGTGATGTCATGAATGACATTTATGATGTAATCTTTGATGTCATGGATATTAGTCTTAGCAGTGCACGGTGGTGGCGCGAGTTATGGTTGCTTAGCTTACTGGCAAATTTCAGGGGGTTTTTGGTTTTACTTGTAACCATAATAACCTTTTAACAAAGATGTTTTCACTGTGGTGTGTGTGTGTGTGTGTGTGTGTGTATATGAATGTATATGTATATATAGGTGGCGGCACCGGGGTGACACATGCCCCTACTAAGGAGAGCCACACTGTTGGTTTCCCCCCTCCCCCCAATTGGGGATTTACACTGTAACTGGAGGGTGAGTTGGTTCCTGGATACTTGAATTGACTACAGCAACCAGAATTCCCGGTATTAACCATTAACACCTGAACAGACTGCCTCCCTGATGATTGCAAGAGGCAAGAAAGTGCTAGGAGGAGATGATCTACTGGACTGTGGAAAGGTACACCTAGCAGTCTATATCTATATCGTTACACACTAAACCAGTCCAAGCGTTTTTCCTTTTCTTAAAGGCAATAGCTAGAGAATCGACATCGTCTGACGGTGTTTAAACACCAGAGTCTTTTAAGGTTTTGAGCAGTTCACGATAACCCATATTTCCCACTAAAGTAGCTGGATGTTTAAATCGCCAGCGGATTGAATGAACAGATCCCAACTTCTAGGTTTTTTGTGTCTTCTAAAGGCCTGAGGATTGGTAATGCTGCAAACTAAAACGTGGACGTTTGAACCTTTGACAACACCCCTTTATATAAAAACGCTCGCTTTTCGTTCCAGGGTGCCACCTCCTTGTCACTCATAATCTTGTTCAACAATAGTTCAGCATTTTAACGATGGCATGGATTGATGGTGTTCAGGACTTCCACCACCAGTGGATCAGAAACAGGGGGCCCGGGGGTTGTGCTGTAGAGACTTGTGGGCTCTTCAGGGGAAATGTATGTTAGTTTATTCTTCTCATTTTCAGCTTGTCAAGTATTTTTGGAGAATAGCTGAATAGAGGGTAACCTTGTCGTAGTCCGATAAATCATGATGCCTCAGGACCTCCTGCATTTCAGATTCAAACCGCAGGTTGGCTGATTTTCGAATATCAGGTTCTTCACGGTTCTGGGTGCTCAGCCCGTCCATCTGACATTTGTCAACCAGATAGATCTTCTGACTGTACTCCATTAACGGCTCCCTAGAAGCCTGGTGATCAGAGGCAATACAAAACATAGTAGCGATCCTATGAAAAAACAGGATTGTTTTAAACGTTTTCTTTTAGCTTTTATGGAGGCCTTCTTGTCACCCAACTTCTTGAGGATGCGCTTTTTCTTTTTTAAGGCTCCTAACTGGCGGCTGGATAGTGGAACTTTCCCCTTTATGGTGTTGAAGGCAATCTCAGCTATAGCCGATATTAAATCATCAGAAGCTGAGCACAGAATGGCCTTGCGTTGTGATGGTGCTGTTACTAGCATTTTAAGGAGAGTATAGTTCCTACGTATACGCACTGTCAGGGGTACTAATGAGGAAAGCTTTTCTCTTCACCTGGGTTTTCTAAAGGCCTTTTGTATGTAAACTGACGATAAATTGGGATGGAAAAGACCTGTGCGCAGTCTCTAGTCATCTAAGGTGTTTGTTTTTAAATCCACCAATAAGTAACCATAAGGTTTCTGGGTACCATCTTCAAAGGCCCCATGAAAAACCAGCTGTTACCAGGATACATTTGTCTTGCTAGAACAGAGTTGTTGTTTATCTATGGGGTTCTTAAACAGAACGATATAGCTGGCGTCTAATATTATTGAATGGTTGCCCTTGCCCTTGTAGAATACATTCTAAACAATGTAGCAGCTACTAAGGTTACAATGGTTCAAATACTGCTTGAATGCTTTTTCCAGTTTATAGCTATTCCAATCCTTCATCAGATAGTCTACGATCATATTGACAAGGTTTGGCGGTAGCAAGCGGTCGTCATTCAGAAAATCTGGCGAGCCCTCCACAAATTTCAGGTGAGGTAATTTAGCGGTCAGCTTATTATACAAGGGTTGCTAGCAAGAGTAAAACCATATGGTATTATCTGGTATGGCTGTCATGACTCTGTGGGCATTTTCTAGAAGTTGTTTAATAACCTAGCTTTTACTGCAGCTGGAAGGACCCGCTAACATGCTTGAAAAAGGGTGTTGCAATCACATGTCGTTCTACGCGATGTTCTTTTCAATAGCGGTAGGGTAGTGGCTTGTCTTTTGTGAGCACACGTTTATCAAATAATACACTCAATGTTTTCTGCAGCGTTTGGGTACAAATTTCCGTTTTTTTTTTTTTCTCGTGCACTATGTATGGTTGTTGCACCACAAAAGTCTTGGTAGTGTTTTTTTAAGAGTACTCTCGCACTATGCTGTTGCTGACATCCAAAGTGATGCCTTTTACTTTTTATGCAGACCGCTCCCGTGGATTACTGATACAAATGGGTTTTGGGCCCTGCAGAAACAAATTCTATAATGTGCTTACCCCGGAGCTAATTCACTTGGTAAATTGCCCAGATAATCACCCAGTGGGGGGGGAGGGGTCCTCCTGCCCGGGTGCACTAACAAAAATGACTGAATCAGTGGTGTGGTACAAACACCACTCTTCGTGAGTGTCCATTACTGTATACAGTTCCAAGCAGGCATGCACGGTTGTGAAACAAGCAATAAATATGTTTATATTGTTGGAAAACGTTGGGCACACTTCAGCGTACTTCCAGCAGAGGCACACTGTTTCCTCGTCTATAAACTGCAGGCATGAAATGTCATAACCGGCATCAAAAAGATAGGCTGTCAGCTCGTCAGGGTTGGTTATAAGGGCGGTGTTCAGTAAATTGGTTCTCTGAGCAGACTTGCCCCATAAGGAATTTAAGCGTAGCTGTCATGGCCACGGACCCCAGAACACAAAAACCACACCATCTAGTGACGGGGCAATGGGTCACTTAACTCACTTATGTCCCTTTAGGACTCATAAACACAGGGGCCCTGGCTGGACTCAGTCTTTGGCACCAGGCTCATATAGAGATGTGAGCAGGAACACTTTATTTCAGTGCAGGAGTGCTTTTATTGTACAAGAACTTTCCAGGTGCTGGAAGCCTATATTCCAGAGAACATCCCCATGTGCTGACTCATCACCAGAGCTACTGGGTGTGGCCGGGAATAAGACTATATAAACCCACCGATCCCTCAAGCAAACGCTTCACGTTACTTTGCACCTCTGAGCAACGTGACGCTCACCGCTGCCTGGACCAGCTACTTACCTCGTGATCCTGCAACAACAGCATCCTTACCTGGACCCTGGTTCGCATCTCACACCAACGCTCCATCTTGTTGGCAGATCCCGAATCAACGCCGCAGCACCTGCGCTCTCTGTCACACGAAGCCGAAGTCCTGAAACGAGAAAAGACAAGACCAGGTTAGCACTTCCGAAAACACCCACCCCTGGGTTGCGCCGCATTTAAAACCCAACACGCACCCTAAGGCACTATTAAAGGCTATTTACCAGCTGTCAGACCATCTCATCCCGACCATCTCAGCCCTGCACCTCCGGCTCCGCTACACCACCTGCAAGGGGAGAGAGCAGAGAAAAGAGACATTACATGCAAAGGGCAGAGAACAAACTTTACAAATACAACTACAACAGTCGGAAGACAAGCAGGCAAGTGGAAACAAGGGAAACACTTACCCACAAGAGAAGTGGACTAGTTGCAGCTGGCCTGGACTTCCACGACATGGGACCAGTGAGGAACTGCACTACTCATCACTGCAGTTCCCCACACAGATGGAGGGGGAGGAACAGACGAAAGGAGTTTCATCCCTGGGAGGGCTGCAACAGTGCCCCAACGCCTCCGCAGAGACCAGGTGAGCGTAACGCATAGCTTTGCTAGTTGACGCCTAGAGGGGTTATTCTCAATTAATTCTGGTCTTAAGCGGATACCCTGATGTTTGTAATACTCATCTATGTACTTCTGACGGGAGGCAGGGTCCTCGCAACCCTCAGGGTATCCTAATGCTTCCTGATTATCTCGAAGGAACAGACCAATGTACTCACAGAAGAGCTCTACGTAATGTTATCAAAGTGCCATATTTCATGAAACTTTCCCACACGATGCCCTTTCTGCAATGATGCTTCGAGGGGATTGGGTCCTCCGACATATTCCATATCTGACAGGTAATGTCCGCAGCTGTGCTGCGGTCATTACCTGACATAGATATGGAATACATCGGAGGACCATCCCATCGAAAGAACGTTACCAGGTAAGAGAGTAACTTGTTCTTCGAACTCGATGGTACACCAGGTACCTGTAATTGAGCGTGCCTCATCACTGTGTGCATTTTGCAGTCTGTTTTGACTCTGCATATGTCATACATAAAGGGAACATTAACTTTCCAGAAACCCTCTGGGGGAGCACCTGAATATAAAGCTTCTTAGGCGGGTACACCTGGCATTTGATAAAAACCAAAATAATTCTTAATAGCCACAAAAATTGTGTAGACGATACGTGGATACTGTAACTGGTAGGGTTTTGAATTGTTGACAAAGGGGTAGAGGTTGGTAAAGCCATAGTAGTGTATCTTCTCACCCGGAGGAAAAATCTTGTACTCGACATTGTTTTTCAACATTTCTGACCATTCATGCTTCCAAAGGGTAATAACCTGCAGACCCTGGGTCTCAAGAAAATTCTTTTTTAAAAGCGTTCTTCTGTATAGATGATCATAAGTACACCCCATCAAGGTGTTAGTCTTTCTTATCAACTGGGGCACCCGTGAAAAAAACACCTGTTAAACTTATAGACCTGTTGTTCCCCATTTAAAGAAGCATAACCGTCTAAAAAAATAGGGGCCAATCTTTTTCTCGCCTCCCTGCAGGGCATGCTATAGGTATCTTGACCTGCTCAAACCTATACATTAAACACTGGATGGAGGGTGCAGTGAAGTGTTTACCGTGGTACATGTCTGGGGGGGTATGAGGGCTATTGTTTCAGACTTTAGAAACTTCTGTTTGTAAATATTGATATAATAGCTAGCCAATGTAATAATGTAAAGGGATCTACATAGGTAACCCATTTAACATCTCGAGGGTGTCTGGGTGCAGAACATGCACCTTTCGAGTCAGGTCGATGATACCACCTCGAAAGATTTTACAGGCTTTTCTCAAAATATTTACATCTTCGCAAACAATAGGTTTTCAGCTCCCTTAAAATTAAAAACATGCTTGCTGGCCTTGGTATACCATTTAAGAAATGCCTCCTTATTGGCAGGCATCATCTATTCTGAACCATAACGCTCAACATGGTGGCATGGGTCCCACATAATTTTGATTCTGTTCAGTGTTAAAGAAGTGTGGGAAATAACCTTTTGGATCCCGGGAAACCAAAAGCTTTAGGCAGTTTGCTTTACTTCATGGGTAGAAAATTCAAGCGGTCGATGAATCGAATTTTAAGATCGGATACCTCTGAGTTTTAGCTTTGCACCACCCACGAGTTATCAGCTTGACAACAACTCTTTAATCAACTGCTGTATTAAAAGGAAACCATCATAACCCTGACTGTTGTGAACCAAAAAGCTATACCCTTGGAATTACTTGGCCACAAAAGTTGTGATGAATCGGCTGACCCAGTCAGGCCGATCGAATGCCCAATTCTTTTCCCTAGTCAGATGTTTGGCAAATATATAGTTGGGGATGTGTATACCTGTCTCTTGCATGCACTCCATGTCAAAAGACTATGTATTTCTCGGTCTTCGGTACACCTTTTGGGGGTGTCCTATAACACATGTTTATCCATCAACCTCACAGCGGCGACAGAACCTACTCTTACAATTATGGTTGACCTTTATAAAGCAGCCTCAGCACCCACAGTCTGTTTTAAAGATAACATTCTGCTAAACCTTGAGATGCTTTCTAAATGTGTTTTTGAAGACATTCTTCAGACCTGGCAAATGTTTTACACTTGGGACCTTTAAAGCCTGATTCACTAATCACAGCGCACCCGTCTCTGACGCATGTGGAAGTGGCACCGGTGAGCCACCTTATTGCTGTATATGTGACGAGGGCGTACATTTCATGCCCCTAGGAAGCCCTGAAGAGGTACTCTGAAGTAGTCTTCAAATAAATACAGTTTGTTAAAACCAGCCATGATATCAGGGGATATACCCAGAACTTTGTGAACCTCCAAAGCCTTTGTTTGTATGGAGCCATCAGGCCTATAATGTTCAAGGAACCATAGTTTAAATCCAAGAGCCAATGTTTCTTCTTGGCCACAACCATACTGTAAAGTTATTTTATTTTATTCTTTTTTTTTCTTTCAGGGGTCTGTAGACTCCTCCCTCTCTAAATCGGACAACCACAGGCACTAGTCTCAACGGTTCTGTTACGGCTAGCGCCGCCTTACTTTGTAACAGTTTGTAGAAAACATGAGAAAACTCCAAAACATCAAAGGTCTGACGAAATGAGCGCCTGGTGGAGAGGACGGTTTAAACTGATCTGGATGAATTCATTAAGCCCGACCGTTTCAATGATTTGTGAGACGAGTCTTTCAACCACCTGTTATCATTAATAAACCTTGTCCAGTAGATCTTAATTGATCTAAATTAACATATCGGAAAACTTCATAGTATTCAACACTTCTACATTTTGGTAGATCTCTGGAATTTTCCCATACTTTTTAACAGGGTTTGATGGTGTGATTGCATCCTTCAACACCAGCATTGGTGTCTGGGGCTCTGCGCTTAAGTCTACGTCGTCTGTACACATTCGGGGGTCGACCCCAGATCTTAAAGACATTGGGGGGGACTGTAAAATCAGCCCTGGTCCATATAAGATTTTTCAACAAGTTTATTTTTTTTGTGTTATTAAGAGTTGGGGGGGGGGGGGGGGGGTCTTTTATTTTTCATAATGTTTTTTATGTGGGGTATGTTTTTGGATTCCTTAGTGAAAAGGATGTCTGGCCTTAGAAACATGCTTACGCATAGCTGCTAAAGATTTTTTAACAAGGTTGTGTCTCAATCTACAGGCCCGGCGTCATAATCTAATGTTAGGCTGCCCTAATAAATGTTTTTAAGGTCTGTTTATTTTGATCTGTACAATAAATTACAGTTGTACGGCGCTGCTTGTTTACACTATTGGGCCCTCTGTAGGAAAGATCAAGGGGTTTCAGGACATTGCCTGATCCACAGATAACTGAGGTGTATACAAAATCTTGGGGGTCTAGTTTGAAGGGGGAGTCTGAAATAACTATGACCGGCTCTTTTAGGGGTGAATCAGTAATTATTATACCAGGCTCAGAATATAGGGCGGCATTGGTACTCTGGTCAATACTCAGGTGCTCTAGATATTCAGAATTAGTAACATACAGCTCATTGTTGGGCCTCGTTGGTGATAACACATAGTGGGGTGATCTCTCCAGAACTGGGGGACCACGGGTGGGGGCTACTAGAGGCTCCGACTAAAAGCGTTTTCGAGCTCACAACTGGAAACACAGTGCTGTGTATAATAGGGATGTCACGGTATTCGTTTTATGACAATACGATCACCTTCTTGCCAAATGATCGTATATCATGGTTATCGCGGTATAGCAGGTGGAGTGAACTAATCTTAACAAATATTTTCTAAAAGGTCATAAATTGTTAGATTTATCATCACAAACAAAACCAGGTATCAAGGGCCAGAATTGGGCTTTTCAACATACTTTCCACTGAAATGCCACCCCTTGCTTCCACCAAACACACGTGTGGAGAGGAGGAGGGGGGGAGCCATTCTGCGACTGACAAAGCAAACTGAATAGCTTTTCTTAAGTGGTCATTTAGGCTTTTAGCTCCCCCACTGGCTACTTGTGAAGTTGAACATGTTGCCATCTTGATAACCTGCATGCCACAGATCAATGGAGGCTGATGGTAGTATATGCTTACACACACACACACACACACACACACACACTCTCACTCTCCCTCTCCCCCTCTCCCCCTCTCCCCCTCTCCCCCTCTCTCCCTCTCTCCCTCTCTCCCTCTCCCCCTCTCCCCCTCTCTCCCTCTCTCCCTCTCTCCCTCTCTCCCTCTCTCCCTCTCAGCCTTTAGTTTACTTGCTGGCCAAAAGGTGATCAGTAATCACAGACATGTTACCCTTTGGTATGGCAGCAGGGAATACCCACAGAGATGAGTGAATTGTTTAGTGTGACTTATTATATGTAAATTCAATGATGGAACCAGGGAAATCCCCCATTGTCATATCTTTAGCAAACATTATCCATTATAAATATATAAACTCCAAAGCCGCCATCCCAAAGTAAACCCTTTTTCTTCTTGGCACTGTATTTATTCTTTCTATTGCTAACATATTGATTTAATGTCAGGCACGTGTGGTTTATGGAATGGCATTAAAAACTGCTCCAACTGAAACTACTTGGCAGACGGCACATCGAACAGTGCAAGACCAAGACAGTGCAGCACTTGCTTACTGCAGCCTTTCCAAATCAGATTGAAAAAGCACACTTAACGGTATAAACGGTATACCGGTATGAACAATGTGACGGTTATTGTTCAGTTAAGTGGTTCACGGTATCTTTAACGGTATACCGTTACATCCCTAGTGTATAATGTCACCGCGATCTGTACCTCCGGGTAGGGCTAACATTCACAGGGTCTAGAAGGCTGTGGTATGTGTGTTGTGAGCTTTAACACTTTGTTGATTAGCGGTAATTGGAACATTTTCAGCTGCCCCTTGGTAAGAGACAACCTACTTTAAAAAATAAAAAGATGTAAACCCTCAGCTTCCTCATAACCGTCGCTGTTTGCAGTGTACAAGGGTTGTGTATGCGCCTGACTTGGACCACAGAGGTTGCTTGCACTAGTACTTCTTCCTCCTGCGCAACACAAGACCCTACAATTAAACAAAATGAAAAACAGCTTTAACAAGATATTTCAGAAAAAAAAAAATGAAGAAACAATACTCTACAATGAAACGGCTGGAGTTGTCGCAACACCATATTCAAATCTTAACAGGCATAGCTGAGAAATAAAATCAGCCTAAGCAATACTCGATATAAAATGAGGGTGTGCCTATGGCGTTACAAAACCACATTGAAATATTAACGGGCGTAGATGTAAAAGGCTTTGTTTGTTAGTAGGCATACGAATGTAGAATGTGTATCCCCCGCAGGTTGCTTCCGCTTTAGTGGTGAGGCCAACTGCGATGCTCCTTCAGAGTGTGAATCTGAAAAAAAAAAAAAAAACATTTACCCCTATAGCTTCCAACCATGCCTCCGTGCTACTTCCATTCTGTTTTTTACAGACGACCACAATCTGGAAAAACCCGCCTACAGAAAATAACATTCAGGTTTTACACCATTTACTTTTAACTAGCATATCCCTAGTGACAAACATTCTCTATTACGATGACCGATACCGCTCTCAAAACCTTAGAAAGCCCCACATCCGGACGCCTTCCTTTGAGGTTGATTGTGGTCACCCGGCTCTGGCTCTGAAATAGCATATATTCTTACATAAGTGGAAAAAAACAATTAATTAGAACTAACTAGCTATCTAACTAAACAATGTTTAACTGCTTAAGCATACTTAACTAATTAATGACAACCTCCCCAGAATTAAACGTTTAATTATACAATAAAAAAAATATAATATACACCAGAAGTCTATGTTCTGAACCCTTTTTTCGTCCAGTATTTCAGTAATTCCGACCCAGTGCAGCAGTCACTCAAGGCTGCATCCAAAGCTGTGTAGACATTGCCTATGGTATATAAAAACATAAGCTAAAGACAACAAACCACAACACATACCCAGGTCAAACACATTTTTTTTATAGCACCTGTTTTTTTTCTTCTGTATAATCATAAAATTAAACGGTTTTAAATATATAACATCACAGCTGCAGGCTCCCAACCTGCTGCGCTACCCTGGCATCTTTCTGCTGTAGAGCGTATCTATGAAGCCCTTAATGTACCCCTTTTGTTTTATCACAGGTTATATTTATAAAGATGTTGGATGCTTGTCAATCTGTTAATAACAAATAAATGTCTGGCGGTGTTGGTAGCCTCTTGAAAACAAACAAGTGCAACATCTTGAGGTGCTGGAAATGCGGTGAACTTGATGACTCATTCATTTCCAGCCCTCAAGATGTTGCGCGCGTGTGTTTGTGTTTTCAAAACTGCGAGCATGAACACAATGCTTAAAACGGATGAAAGGCCTTGCAGGTTTGGATTTGTATGAATCACTGAATCCCAATTTTACGAGACTCCTGTATTTTAAAGGATACAAGAAGCCTTTGGGTTTTACAGAAGACTTTTCAAGTCTCTGGAAGCCGGATGTAAAACATAGCCGTATGCATCCAATAAAATGACATTTTCACAGCGCATGGCCGGTGGTAATTCAGTAGACCTTTTGTGCGCAAAGTTTGAAAGAGTTTGCCTGTCTCCTGCCCCTGAGGTGGTATTGGGAACCAACAGCAATTTTTAATTACTATAAACCTGGGCTGCAATTTTGCATTACCACCCTTGAGCAAAAGACAGGCAGAGCACAGATGGCAATCCGAGGCGAGTATACATGTAGAATTAGTGTGTGGCTTTTCCACTCAGTAGAATTGATCAGCATTTTGCAAATGCTACGGGCTGTGCATCGCCTTGGTTCTGGTCCCTGACATAGGAGCTAGGGAGATGCCCCACTGATGGCCTTTATAAATGCAGAGCAGTGTGGCTGCAGGGCCTTCACTTTACAGACTGCTACATGCGCTGGTTAGTATTTACACTGGCTATCAATGGTGTATCTAAACAGCTGCAGTGACAGGGAACGGCTGCTAAATTGGTCTGTTAAAGGAATGGTTCGGTCAAAAAATGTTATTGCCCCTACGGGTCGGCCATGTGTTTTTAAGCCTAAGTCGCTCGATTTTAGAAAACTTTCCTATGGACCTTACCCGAGTTTTCGTCCATTAAACTCACGCGAAAACAGGCACCAGGGAGCTGCCATTTTGGGATAATCCTATCATTTACCCCATCACCCTGGCTTACCTGCTTTTGCGGCACTAAATCATATCCCCCGCCCCTGATCCTGTCATCAGCAGACGCGTACTGCCCATTTCACAAAGCCAAAGCACGTCTCGTGTCAACATTCGCTGCGCTTCAGCTAATGACGTGTCGCCATGGAAATGGCAGGACTCCCTTTTTCCTCAATAAGTATAAACAGACCGTTTCACAACACACAGCAGCAGATTTTCGATTCCATTCCTCTCTCTGTGTTACTTTGAGTAGTCTGTGACTCGTTTCTGTGCTCTGGTCAGCTACCTTCGTTGCTTGTAGCCCGTGTGGACAGATAGCAGTACCACTCAATTATTTTAGTTTGTGCAACACACAATGGATACAATGCCCTACATGTACGAGCCTGAGTATACCGAGGAGGAACTACTGGAAAGGGAAACACGCGAAAACGATGGGCTTCGGACAGCAGTTGGCAGGACGAATCAACCGATGAAGACACTGGACTTAGTCGCATGGACGGTGTTTCCACCTAGTGCACATGCAATCGGTGCGAGCTAATGCCGACCGAAGAGGAGAACTGCTGCTGCTATGAAAACTCGGGATGCGTGGCCTACAATTCGGAAGGCGAGCCACGACCGCAATGCATCACCGAGCTACCAGACTTCAGGGCAGCCTGCCTCACACGGTCCGTGTTGAGGATAATGATGGTGCTTATGCACGAACTTCGCAACTGTTCGTCCTCGTAATCCGAGTAACGAGTAAGTATGCTCTGCTTGTCATGCCACTCCCATTTCATGGTCTTCTACTATATCCAAAATTACATCTACATATCATTGTAACGCATGAAAGTCTTTCAATAGTGTGCAGTGTCTAGATAGCATTTGTCCGAGCAGAATGCCATTAGTTACAAGAATTGTCATTGAGAACAAACGTTTATTAAACTTATCTTGGTCATTTAATAACAGTTTGTTTCATTCCTTTTCACAGGTGGTACAGGCTGGTGGCCTATCGTTCCTTTACATGGTGGCTTCACGGGAGGCTTGGACACCGCGTTTGAAGAGGGATACCCGCCTGTGCCGTTCGTGCCATAAGAGAAACGTTCCAGAGTGACAGCGGTCAGTACAGGGGATTTTCTCTCGCTGTGCTGCAACCTGTACTGTACAATGTGTAAACTTTTGTATTTTTGTCATCAAAATAAGCTACAAAATAAAACGCCACATATATTTTAACAACCGTTTTTTTTTAAATCAATCGTGTCTCCATTCAAGAATGGACGTCAGACACCTGTGCTCGGAATGGGTGAAGTTCAGGGTGCTGTGAAGCGGGGTGGTCGCTATCTAAGCTAACATAATATATTATCAATAATGCATGCACTAAATAACACTTGTTCAAAGTCTGTCAGTCGGTTATGTCTCTATAAAAGTCACACATATATCAATACTATCAATGAACATTGGATTATACAGGCCTTAGGTCAAGGGTCTTGACCACTATAATACAGTGTTTGAAGTGTGGGTCTGTGCTCACAAGAATCTCTGATATGTGGCATTTGTTATTGATAGGCAACGATATACTGCAGTAGGGGTCTAATGTTAGTTGGGGATCCCCTAGGTGGCCATCATAGCGTGGACAGTGGTCTGGCACATGAAGAGAATACCTTGCAGGGAAACAGGGTCCGAATGGCAGTAACTTTCCACTGGCGAGGGTGCGTGGGCAAGGACACGTTTGTGGAGATGAACGAGCCATGTGCTTGGTTCAGGCCGGTTCACATGCAGGACCATGATCTCAGAGTGATGTGTTACATTTATTAGCTGTTGCAAATACCTCCTGGAGTTTTCCAGTCAGAGTAGGAACGAGGCTGTGGGCCATGTGCTCTGCGCACTGTACTATAGCAGTGAGGCCTGGTCACCAAAATGGAGTGGAAAGAGGGTACAAAAATGGATGCCCCGTGTCCTGCTCAGTGTTCCCATCTACGCGAATGTCATCCAAAGTTAACATCACATAAGGGCAAGGGGCGAACCCACTACTGGAGGCACTTGGTAGGAGTTTCTACTGAGAAGTAAAGGATGAGAGGGGCCTGATGGCCCCTCGCTCCCACACACTTGCCTGCACGCCAAAAGGCGGTTCGCACCCGGGGATGAGCGCTGGCATGGGGGGCTGTGACGGGGGCAAATGGCCAAGGTGCCAAACAGCATGTACACTTCAAAAGCTATCCCACTCCCAGGGGCCATCGCTCACATGGCCTCCTCAGACCCCGTGTCTCCAGGCAGGCCTCCCCTGAGGCAGGCCGCCCCCACTGCAATAAACATACCACGACATACACACGTCATTCATTCACAAACACACCCCTGTTTCTAATACTTTATAAACCACTTGATATGTCTCATGAGAACATCTTTGTGCTTTGCAAGTCAACTCCTGAACCTTCTACCTGAGAAGCACTGAGATCTATGCTAATCTGCTCGTCCCTGTGCTATCTGTGACCGCTTCGAGCAACCTCGTCAGTGTGCTACCTGTGGCCATCTACCTGTTCTCCTGCAACATACTGCTCGGCCTGCTGAATCCAACTGTTTGTTGGTCAAGGTAAGGCCATGTATCCTAGTCATATTTCAGTCATTTTTACATTTCAATCTATTTGCTATTACAGTACCCAATAGAGCTATGGTCATTGGTCTCATTGCTATTGACTTGAGTTTCAATTGTTATGCTATCAATAGATCTATTTATTTTCATCTGTGTCAATTGTCATTGAATTGCATCCTTCGGGGGTCCAGTCTATAATGTAAGCATGGTTCTTTTTCGTGCAAGACAGAACATTCAAGGGACGAGTCACATGTTCAGAGTTTAGTCACATAATTTAAAACATTTCTGTAACTTATGCAAATACTAAGCCGCACATGATGAACTGGTATAGTTCCGGCGACCAAAACAATCCTTGCATTGAGCATGGTATGGTTCATTTACTTTTTTGACATTTTTATTCATCAAGGATTTATAATAATCTTGATATTTACTTTTCAGAATTTTCAACAATGCCTGCCTGTTCGATTAGCGGTTGCCCTTCGAAGACCCATGCTAAATCTGAAGGCACTACAATGCATGTGTTCCCGAAAACTGTTGATCGAATAAGAGAATGGGTCAGACATTGCGGATATCCACTGGATGAGCTTGAAAGTAGAGTCCAACAAGTCTTTGAGGACAAGAGGGGTGATCGATACCGCATCTGCAGCCGGCACTTTCCCTCGAACATGTACACCACATCTTGGGTAACAAAGAAGAATAAACGGCGATCGACACGAAAATTGCTCGCAAACGCTATTCCCACTCTATTCGTCCACAATCCGCCACTGGTGAGTCAAGTGTCCGTTTTTAGCTTTGGGCCTTGCGCTAGTGTGTAGGTAGCCGAATGGATTGATTGATATTTTAGGTGTTTTTTCCGATTTGTAATACTTTCGACATTGATATGAGTGTATAGCTTTTTGAATAATGACATTTATCAATATATTATTTTTAGATTTCATAACCCACAAACGAAATCTATATATGGGCACAGGGAACTGTGCTATATTGCGCGTTACTCAAGTATTCTGTCTCCTTACATGGCAATTTTAAATATTGGCATTTCATTATCAAACAATAATTTACCTTTATAACTTCTTGACTATCCCTTGAATCTGAAGCAAGAACATTCTACTTCCGTGATGTGTTCTCGCAGTTATCAACCAATTCTAGCGCGTATCGGGTAATCATACCTGTCTATTCCGCTACAGACTTGTTTTATGCATGTCAAGTAATAGTTTGTATGTATCGTGTGATTATTTTACCAATTGTTTGGTTAGTGCTTTCCAATTGATATACACCTTAGTTGTCGTCCCCTGGTGTTTGTTTTCAGTTATAATTAGTGTTATCCATACTAATGCAAGTACTGTCTTTCAGGGAGATGCTGAAGCGTCCACCACATTGACAACAGCCCTAGATGTTCTTCAGCAGCCCAAGGTATGGATACTGACAGCTCAACTGACCGTGATCATCAGGACTGGAACACTTGTCATTTGATTGTTCTACACAATGTTTCATTTGTGGTTAGCCGTTGATATGTACCTGTGCGGTCGACCCCAAGCGTGTGCTGTGTTCAACATTGTAATCCTTACTAATGCAAATACTATGTTTCAGGCAGTTGTTGAATCGTCAACCCACGCACTTGATGCGTAGCCTGACAGTCAAGTAATTCCGGTGGAAGCGGGACCATGCGGATACGAATCGGTGCAACATCTTTCGGAAGTGAGCACCACATTGACAACAGCCCTAGATTTTCTTCAGCAGCATGAGGTATGGATACTGACCGCTCCATCAAGCATGGTCATATAACGTGATTCCATTTGCTATACTTTCTTCCCTATTAACGCAAGTACTGTGTTTCAGGGAGATCATGGAGCTTCCATTACAATCACAAGATCCCATTTAGATGATGCAGATGTAAAGAAATCGGAGAAATAAAAAGTCGATTAAATCTGATCATTTTTAAATATTCCTTGATTCTTTTAGACAATGCAACATTTGTGGTTATCTCTTTATATGTACCTGTGCCATCGACCCCAAGTGTGTTATGTTTACGATATTGAAAACCATACTAACGCAAGTACTGTGTTTCAGGGAGTTGCTGATGCCTCCTCTTCAATGCAATCATTCGTGGCAGTCCATGCAGAGCCAAAGGTATGGATACTGACGGCTCCATCGAACTAGGTCATCAGAGCTTGAACACTTGTCGTTTGATTGTTCCACACAATGTTTAAATCGTGTTTGGCTATTGAGATGTACATGTGTGTTCGTCCTCACGTGCGTTTTATGCTAACAATATTTTGATACACAGTAATGAAAATACTATGTTTCAGGGAGTCGATGGAGCCTCATTCCGTGCTGTCTATGCGGATACAGAAAATATAGTCGTTGCAGCGCAAGAGGAAGGGGAGAAATGCGGATACGTATCGGAGCAACATCGTGCAGATGTTGAAGGTCGAGTCAAAAAAGTTGCAAAGAAAAGAAACAAAAATAAGGTTAGTTACAAACAGTTCATAACTTTAGAATTTTTTTGTGCTGGGGACTATTTTGTTTTTTTTTTAAAGTCAATTGTACTATACTTGATCTTGTGTTTAAACTGAACATCCCTTTTCCAATCTGTCCTCTAGTTACCCGTGGGTCTACGAACTATACATACACAGACAGTGAAGCGAATGAGAGATGTTGCTTGCCAGACCATTTACACTATGGAGGCTATGGAGGAACTATTAATTCAGACGCGGCGTGTTGAGACTCTGGATGCTCATGTCCAATGTACAGAAAATGAAATGAATGTGTCCGGAGAATCCAGCAAAGTTGTATTGGACCATTGCTACAGTACGACCGCATCACCGCAACAACATGATACTGGATGTATTGAAGATAGCTCTGAAGCAGTCGCAGATCAATTTACACAATCTACACCCGCCAAAAAATTGCCACCAAAAAAGCTGTCGACATTGTTGTGTTCTCCCATCAATGTTGAAGTAGCAGATGTTGAAATGACAGAGAATGAACCAGCAGCAGCATTCACTGACGCATCAGAACTTGATAGCAGCGATATTTCTTTCAAATGTAGTGATATGTCCTCAACGTCACAGGCCGAAACAACTTTGACGCAGGATGACAGTCTAATCAAAGAGGACAAATACATAGTATTCGACAGTTGTTTGATGGATATTATAAGTATGCTGAAATGTGGGCATTCCGTCAGAGGGAAAGTATGTGGGAAGCCATTGATTCATGTGACTCGTCAAAAACAAGGCAGTAACGTCACAATACATGCCGCCTGTAGATTACATCATACGTTCTCATGGTCTGCACAACCGATGCTGGGGAAACTGCCAGCAGGCAATCTACTGTGTGCAGCTGCATCACTTTTTAGTAGCTCCAGTTTTAGAAAGTTGAAGTCTTTCTTTCAGTTTGTGGGACTCCATTTCATTTAAACGCAGTACTACAAATACCAACATGATTATCTGTTTCCGGCCATTAGTGATGCTTGGAAAATTCAACTATTGTCTCTAGCAAGTACATTCGAAGGCAAACGATTTAGGCTAGCCGGCGATGGACAGTGCGACAGCCCTGGATTTTCTGCCATGTACTGCACCTACCACTTTCAGGACATGGATAGTAAGAAAATTGTGAGTTCGGTGGTCGTGCAGGTAACACAATGTACATCCTCAGTGGCCATGGAGAAACTAGGATTTATAAAATCGGTGGAATATCTGCAATCAAGTGGAATGCACATCGACTTCATAGCCACGGACAGACACGTTTCAATTGCCAAGACAATGAGAGAGCAGTTCCCACATATTAAACATCAATTTGACGTATGGCATCTTGCTAAATCAATCAATAAGAAAATCTCGGCTGCAGGGGAAAAAAAAGGTTTGGAAAGTATTTCAGTGTGGTCCCAGTCTATCAGCAACCATCTTTGGTGGAGCTCCAAAACTTGTGAAGGGTCAGTGGAAATACTACTTGAAAAATGGCGGTCACTGATGCACCACTGTACCAACGTGCACCGCTGGTCAGAAAACCTACATTTCCACCAATGTGAACATGTCCCTTTATTCCCAGTGGAGGCACGGAAGAAGAAGTGGTTGAATCCATCTTCACCGACACACAAAGCCATTGAGAAGATTGTTTTCGATACAACTCTCAAGAGATTTGAGGGGACTGACAGAATTCTGTCACACTGGAGATTTGGAGGTGTTCCACAATATGTGCCTAAAGTACAGGCCAAAGCGCTTGCATTTCAGCATACAGGTCATGAGACATAGGACTCTACTTGCCGTCTTGGCCCATAACGAGAATGTGGGCTGGGAACAATCTAGGACTAAGAGTAATGTAAGGATGCCTTGATACACGAAGGCCTTTTCAAAAAGAAGTAAGCAATGGGTGATCAAACCAGTCTGTGAGGAAATGGAGTTCGACTTTGTCAAAAGCCTTATTGTTGCTGTATTAGAGAAGCACATATATTTGAATTTTGAACGTTTCTGTGCAGAGCACTGATCCATTGCCACCCAACATTGCCACTGTGCCATGTCCACCCAAGCGAGAGCTGATTGTGAAGTACAAATCCCGGTTTCAATAATTGTAATACGATTGTCTTTTTGTAAATACATTTTATGGTACAGTGTGCATACAAAGTACGCTAACCCTAACCCCTACCTTCACCATCCTGGGTGCCGAACTACCTGGGTGTCATCTTTGAATTCTCTCTATTCAGCTCATATTGCTGTCCTTGTCTATATGTGTATGTATATATTTTTGTTGATGTAACTAATTTTCGCAATCTCTTATAAATGCTGGGCACTGTTAACCGAGGGGAGGCTTGCGTATTGCAAATAATAAAACAAACGAACAATAAATCTCACTCTCAACTACTCGGGTACTTTATACTTTCCCTGACCTTCCCCAAAAAATTTAAAGTATCAATAGTTATGGTTCTTTGGGGCTTCAAAGCTCGCAGACAACGAGGACAAAATTGGGGCCTTAGAACGCGCCAAGCTAGCCGTTGCAGATGGGAGAGAAGGCAGTTCGCATTTGCACATTGAGGCGCACTACATAGATGGATTTGAAACTTCAAGTTCTCACAGATGGCTTTACTACGGAATGTTGCAAAGGAAGAATGTATGCTAATTTCTAGTGAAGGTCAGCCGCTTTTATTTTCAGCTCGCGCCCTGAAGAGGCCCACAACTCGCACTGGGGGGTGCAATAACGTTTGAGACGATAAGGCAGAAAATTCTTGAACTAGACCGAGTTTCATGTTAGTTCAGTATACGAAAAATCGTTGTCAAGAGCACAGTGGGATTTACAGACTGCATTATGCTGAGGCACAATGGAAATTGCATATATAATGTAAGTAACTCTTTAGACGCTTTTATACCGGAATGAAGAATTAATGAATGGATGCATGAATAAAGGAATGAATGAAGAGCTTTGAAAAGGTTTGTGGGATCGTCCTTGTAGTGGGCACATGGGCATGCAGGGCCACATTCCACACGCATGTAGGCAAAAAGTAGTTTCTCATTGTGTACCAACCTCAATTTATTTCGTTAGTTTCCGCATTGATTTTAGAGCCGAACATACTCCATTGCACTATCCTTGAAAGCAGATAGTTTCAGCTCGGCCGTAATAAATAAAATGAATAATATTAATAAAGATCGGCTGGCGAGACGAATTATAAATTTTATGTTTTCAAAATAGGTACATCCTTCCATTTTGCCCCTGCCACCACTTTCAGACAACGGCAGACGGTTTCTTCAGCCGCCAGCTGCAGCTTAATGTAAACAACTGCACCATTCCGATGATCTTACGGGACGATCGCCAAGGGCCCATATGCCCTTACGCGGTACTAGCGGCTAGAAGCAACATATCAACCTTTATGCTGGCCTAGTGCCTACTTGATGGAACAGCCTTGCGGTTCAACGTGCGAGAAAAGTGCCTCTTTGAACGAAAACCAACACCCTGTGTACCATAAATGAACAGCGCGTGACTCACAATAAAATTTTAAGGATTTGCGGATAGAGATAAAAGAAAATAAATGACTTTCAGAGTTCATATGGCAATTGCAGAATATTCTATAAACATTTAATGTCAAATAAATGTACTTTACCAAATTTACCGTGTTGCTGTTTGATTTTAAAGTACAGTTTCATATTCTGAATGGTGGCGCGCTGTGTTGTGAGCTGGTCTGTGTTGGTTTCTGGGTTCTGTGTGAAGTTGCGTAGAAGACGACTGGGCGCGTTTGCCTACGCAGCACAGTAACGCCACGGAGAGAGGCGGGGAAAATTAATGTTTTGATAATGTCAGGCTCAGGGGCGGGGGATATGATTTAGTGCCGCAAAAGCAGTTCAGCTAGGGCGATGGGGGAAATGATAGGATTATCACAAAATGGCAGCTCCCTGGTGCCTGTTTTCGCGTGCGTTTAATGGACAAAAACTCGGGTAAGGTCCATAGGAAATTTTTCTAAAATCGAGCGATTTAGGCTTAAAAACACATGGCCGTCCCGTTGGGGCAATAAAAAAGTTTGACCAAACCATTCCTTTAAATTGAGATAAAAACATATAGTCCTGGCGACATGCTGCCGAGGCCAACATTCTATAACCACCCCCTCTAAACAGCATATCACCAGGTGCCTATGCTTCAAATCTAAACCTGCCCGGCTCTCAAATGCAGTTAAACACTAGAAAGGACACCTATTTTTATAGCCCATCAAATATGCATGGTAAAAACATGAACATTTATCTGGGATGCTTACCAGTGAGAAATATATGGTATCATAAACACTAGGTTTGTTTGTTTTTTGATTTTATAATGCGCGCCAGACTCGCATGTATCGGGGTGCAGCAGTACAAGAAGGCTTTAAGCTTAGGTTACACCAGGCATAAAAATACAGATCAGTACATACAATTACAAATTACCAGAGTGCATAGATACATGAAGTGATGAGGTTGCGTAGAGTATAAGAGACGAGAATGTAAGTTCAGGATGCAATTACATACAGTACAAGTGTAAGCAGGGTAAATATAATACAGGGTTAGTGCCAGGCGGGCAATGCATAGGGGGCAAGCGGGACTCTCTCTAAGATTAGATTACAATGCCAGCTGGAAGGAGGCCTTACTGGTCGGTATCTTTGAGCCAAACATTTCATCAAAAATATCAAAGATCTTTTAAGTTGATTCGCAAATATGGTTATCTAGCATTTCACATAATGACACTAGGTGACACCTGTTTGCAGGGGAATCGCATTTACATGTAAGTTAGACCCTCTCCCCCTTATGCCCCCGACAGCTTGTTCCACAACCGGGTGAAGAGTGCGGAGCGGGTGAAGCCGACTGAACAGACTGAGTGAATAAAACAGATCGAATAAATGGTTCAGATGTGCGCTTGATCTCGGGAACCTACTGAAAACTACCATATCACATGACCACGCCTACTCTTTTCTATACACCATCACTCAACTAGAACACAGCGATACTATGACACATTCGGTATAGCTGTTCTCATACCAACACCTACCTCATACTCCCCATCATCCTAACTGAACACAGCTGGTCGCACGCCCGCCCGCCTAGGCTTTCTCCTCAGGCCTAACACAGCCAGAATCAGTCTGGTATCACCCTGCCAGAACGAACACATACTACTGATCTCCCAACCACCAAACCTACCGCTAAGAAGCAGCTATCATACGAGTGCCACACCTGATGTACACACATCCGGTGCTCACATGCACCTTATGAATCTCTCTCTCTACTGACTTGAACTACGGTTCCCGAGGGCGTTCAACCTACTAGCGCCTTGAGATCATACCCATGGTACATAAGGCGCTATATAAATGCAAAGTAACATAACATAACATTTGATGAGGTTCTGTCTAAAGTTGATTTGTTTATTCAGCTCTTAAGGTTCTGGATAAACCTATGAAATTAAATAAAATACATAGGGCCTCATTACGAATCCGGCGGTAACCGTGCCTGAAATTCCGGCAGGTTACTGCCGGACTCGTATTACCATCCGCCTCCGTTATTCCCAGAATTACTGGGGCTTAATGACCCCGGTGACCCAGGAATTCCAGAGGTGGAATTCGGTAAGTTCCCATTGAGTCCCAGAGGACTCAAAAGAAATGGGGATATCTTGTGATGGTGCCGGTGTTTCTACGTCCGCCTGCAGGCAGGTGGTGTTAAACCTGCCAGGTCAGACCTGGCGGGAAGGACACCTCCCGCCTGCAGAACTCGATCACCCGGTCTGGAAACAATGGTGGCGGCGGGTTTACCGCCACTGTTATTTCCAGACCGGGTGACTCTTAATGAGGCCCATAATCACTACAGATTTTAGCATTCTATCTATTGTTACACTTTTTCAGAAAGGGTCTGAAAAACTTACTTCATTTTCTGTAGTATACTGCATTCTTTCACCCCAGGTGCTCACCACCGCTTGCAAAAATGGGATAGTCCGAGAAGAACAGACAATGGTCCCACCCCCTGTACATAGTTTTTGGAACTGGCAGGGTTCTTGCTCTTCTTGAGACAAAGCCCTTGGAGAGTGACTCTATACCATGCCATATGTTGCCATTTGAGAAATTAAAAGACAATGCCCTGGGCACTACGCACATCCTGTGATGTGCACCAAGATGTGTTTCGCTTTCATATATCAAGGGACGCATTTATGTTGCAGACATCTGCTTTTTTTTTTTTTTTTTTTTTTTAAACTGAAACCTCCCTTTAACCTGAGCACATTACATCATGGGCTTGTTTCACAGCCCTGACCAACATATGCCATAAATACTGCCAGCCCGTGGCTTCCACTTTTTGTGCAGCTCAGACCCCGTCATTAGCTGGAGTGCAGAGAGACCATTTGCCGTCCGGAGCCTTGCTATACCCTCGCGGAGATAAAGAGCCTTTACAATGAATGGCTGCAATGAGTCACACAATATTGTGTGTTCGGAATGTGCACACCCCTTTACCTCATTATTATTTCTAATAATTTGATGAATTGTATACACATATTGTAAGAAATATTATTTAGTAATTCTCAGAATATTTCATATTTTATTGTATATACATATTATTTTATATAACTTATTATTTAAAAAGAATATATACAATATATGAATATTCATATATTTATATAACCATATTACAATTCATATATTTTGTTATACTGCATCTTTGTTTTTTTAAATGTTTTAGCACACTCCATACCCTAATGGTTAGAAAGCATTATAGATGTATTTAACATTTATACAGCTACACCTTCAGACATGGTTTAGCACCCTGGCCAGCAAGATACCCCTGGGATTCAACAATGTGTATACTAGGTGTACCGAATAGTGAAATTACTATTCGGCCGAATACCTAATAGTTAGCAAAACTATTCAGTAGAAGCCGAATAGTTGGTTGTTTAAATACCTTTTCCAGCACATGAGAAATACTGCTTTGCAAGACACGAAAAAGCATGTGAATGCACGTATCATGGGTGCACACACACTCATCTGCCCTTTTCAACCCCATTTGAGCATTTGCACAACGAAAAGAGGCCCTGGAAATAATTTTAAAATTGGCCCCATGTTGCACATTTTCAGCAAGCCTAACCCTTTTCCTATACTGTGGGCGACCTTCACACTAGGCTACAACTTTCAGACTTTGAATGACATTAACATTTTACTGTACTGAGGCTTAAGGCTCCCGTGTTACGGCGGAAGTTACCGGGGGTCTTATGTATGTGTTGCTGCTGTCGTGAAAGTATATGGAAATATTATAGCCACATTTAAAAGGCAGACATGGAAGTGGTGAAGAAGTGGTCTGTCGTGGCTGCTCTCTGCTTTCTGGAGTCTTACTGTGGACATTGGTAGAGAAGGAGCTGAACACACCGGAGTGTGCACCAACAAACATAAAACACCACTCGCGGAGTGGAAGTGGTGAAGAAGTGTTCTGTTGTGGTCCGGCGGGGGACCGAGGACCGTGGGGCAACTCTACAGGTTGCAGGTGCAGCAATCTTCAGTATCACACGGTAAGCCTCTTAATTTGTGAATGATACACACTTGTGAAAACATAGCAGCATAAACAAAACCAACATCATTAAAAACTCAAATCAGTGTCCCCTGCTGCAACTGCCCTTCCTATTCCCTCCCCCACCCCCCCTCAGATTTGTTGCTGTATGGAGGAAGAAGACGGCCGCTGCTTACATAGTTCAAAGAAGGGGGGTGGGGATTGCATTCATGGCATGTCAGGAAAAACTAAGGGACAAGGACATGGCCAACACATACAAGTCCCCATAATGTTCAACATGCGGCCCAAGCGAGCAGACAAGTCATATCCTCACAGGCACCCGTGATACAGTGAAATTGGCAACTAATAGAAGGAACTTAGAGGAGGTTGAGAGTACGACGGCATCACAGGAAAGAGCTGCACCTCCAGAGAATCTAGTCAGCGGAGTGGTGCAGGCGTGAGCTGATTCTCCTCCCAGCACCGTAGTGCCTGGCTCGCTGCAGTCCCCCAAAGGGGGGGGCAGGGCAGGGCGGGACAGCGCCGGTGCCTGGGAGAAGGACAGGGCGGCGGGGAAGAGTGTCCAGGAGTGAGACACAGGGAGACCATAGCCGAACCTCAACGGGTAGAAACAACGGTGACATCAGGGCTGGAGGAGGCGGGTCGGGAGTGCCGTCATGAGCAGGAGCTCCCAGCCACAACAGGAAGCCCCAGGGCATGCACACACAGGGGACATCAGGTTGATGAAAGGGCAATGTGCTTGATTGTGTCGACTTCCATAAAGACTGTTACGGCACAGGTGCACGTTGTCGAAAGAAAAGGAGGAAGCGCAAAGCACAATAAGTTTGCTAGAATTAGTAAACACACAAATCGCAGAGGAGCCCATGGTTAGTGCCTTGTCAGCAGCAACAAATGGTAAAAAGAGAGCCAGAGATTTTTGTGAAAAAACAACGCGGAAGTTGTGCACGCAAAATAAAAAGAAACAAAATAAGAAAAATAATGGCCAAATACGAAGAAAAAGTAGTTCCCAGAGCAAGGCTGCGCAACATGCCACCAAAGGCGGCAAGAAAAATAACACAGGCATAGCAGCTACAAGGAAAATCAGCACAATGCGAATGCTGACAGATTTGTTTTTGAAACTCAGCTGCTAATAAAATCCAAAAGATTCAGCGAACTTTCTGACACGGCGGCTCGCGGCGGTAAATGACACAATGCCACTTGCCAAACAACGTAAACGTGATCACATGATAGTGACATGGCCGGTACTAGAAGAAGACATTGAACTACAGAACCCAGAAACCGTCATTGAACCAGTGCTAAAAAATCAATTCACTAAAGACAAATGCCGTCAACAACCTCAATACATCGATAAGTAACAATGTGACAAAGAAAGCACAAAGTGCCTCACACAGCGGAGAGGATGACATTAGCTCAGCACAAGTAGGAATCAGACCACTTCTGTCAGATAACGAAGCATCAGAGCTGTCCGGTGATGGTGAAACAAAGGACCAGTCAAATGAAGCAGAGACCGTGTATGAGACACCACCTCAAAAGGAAACAGTCAGTCCGCCATCAGAGTCAGGATACAATGTCGCTGTCCCCGCAGATAGGGGGCAGCAAGAAGTCGGTACCTGAAGGCCCTGCTGAGACCGAAACATCAGGAAGCTCTAATTTGGCAAACATAACCATACTAAGCGATCAGCAGGGCATGGCTGATCCGGGAGAACAAAGCAAGCAGTACAAAAAGAAGACACACCAGACAGCTTGGGATGATGATGCATCCGCATCGAAAATACAGAAATCTGCCGGCCTCTTGCAAACCCCTAGAAGAGGAGGCATAGTGACTTTCCATATTCATACGGCAGGAGCACGGCCCCTCAAACGCCTAGTACAACACAAGATTCAGCGTCAAAGAAACCTGACTTACTAAACCTAATGTCAGCTATAACAATTGCACTGAATCCCTTCTGCAAATTGTATGAGGCAATAAATGATTAAGCCAAAGACCAACATGCCATTTTAGCTACGATTCTTACAAAAGTTCTGCAACTAGAAGGGTATATAACAGCAAAAGAGAACAATCAAACCGACAAAGAAGTGATAGACCAAAGTACTAACAACTTGATGGACAAAATCATAGCTACACTTAAGGGGTCAACTCAGTTTGACGCGAAAGACAAAATAAATAGTATGAAGGAAGCTGGAGCACAGACAAAAATAATCGATTTAATGGCGGTACTCAAGGTGACAAAGTGTAGCCGTACAGACACAAACAAGAACCATTATGAATAAACAGCCCAGTTAAGGCGACCTTGGAACAAGTGAAACACGCTGCACAGGTAGTCCTGGTGCTAAACAAAGCACTCCCAAACAACAAGTGCGATGAAGAAGTCGCAGAAGCAACATATGCAATCTTCGATCCAATTAACATGAAGGATAAAGTCGACACCATCAGCGCAAGAACCTCATCATTAAATAACATTGACTCATCAAAAAATATGCATAACAAACATAATGAAGAAAGTCATGAGAATGGGCACAATGAAGGGAACTAGCTCATTAGAATCGGACAGGAAACAGCCAAGCACTCCCCAAAATGTATTGTCGGACACAGAAAACAGGAAAAAAGAAAAAAAAGATAATGATAATAAAGTCCAGTGGTGGTAGTGAACTAAGCAGTGGCGTCAGATCCTGAAGAGACACTGATGAATCTTAGCGTGTATCCAGAGGATGATGTAAACCCAACAACGCCAGTGCAAACCAAGCGAACGACTGAGAATAGCCATCGATCAGTTTATGAAGCAGAGAGAAACATAAAAACAAAATCAGCAGGTCAGAGTCAACCAAAAAGTAATAGTGGTGAAACAAATAAATACGACAATCTGATTCGAAGGAGAGAAAGTGCGGAAAGGTAGCTGAGAGACAACCTCCGAACACAAACATCACAACTCTCCCACCAAGACACACAAAGAAAATATCAAGGTAACATAACGGAGAGGCAAGCTCCAGTGATGAATAAACATCAGTACGGCAAAGATGGCAATAACGAAGCAGAAAAAAGTGGTTCACAAGAACCACGGGTAATCGCGCATAACACAAGGCACGTGAGAGTAAAAGCAGAGTACGATGAGTATGTCACACCAAATAAAAAGGACGACTTTAGGTGGACAATCAAAATGACAAAGGACTAGCAACAAAGAAGACATTATTCTAAACAGGAGAACTGTTCTGGCTATACTGCACCAAACTGCCAACTTGAAAGGACTACAATCTGAAGACATAAAAATAGTTGAGCCTTGGCACAATCGACAGGGGGCAGTTGCACTGTTACATCTCGATTCCACCACGGCCTATTACAGGATTCAAAAATCTCAAGCTGACTTCTACAAACATGGATACAACATAGAAGTGACATCACGAAAACAGCAAGAAGGCAAAGAAGTAATCATTAGTAAGTGCGAACTCCCAACCAGAGACAGGAAAACAAATCCAGATAATAAGGCGTACTTTGAGAAACAGAAGGAGGAAAGTCCAGAGAAAGTTCACAAAGGACCAATCGTGCCTAAGCCGGCACAGAGTAAACATAAGGCGGATGATGCAACACGTTCTAGAGAGCGCCACACAAACAAACATGGCCCATCTCCAGGCAGAACAGGCGAGAAAAAGCAAGCGACTGTTAGGGAGAATTCTCTGTTTAGGCTGAATTTCCTAACCTAGTGAGTCCCCCCAGCAGCTTTGCTGGATTTTTGGGGTTTATTTTTTTTCTCCTGCCAAGAGTGAGACTCTTTTACCCTCACTCTTGGGCATGATTTGAGTGCGTTTCTTTGAATCTAGATGTGCTTAATGGGCTATGGGGTCTTTTACCCCATTGGTGTTCATGTGTTTTTGTGATGTGTGTTACACAGCACCCTCAGTGCAGTAACGCAGGGGTGTCATAGTGACCCCCCAGTATAGACTCCATACCCTGGGACTGACTACTGTCTCTCAGGGCATGTAAAGTCACCATTGACTTTAATAGTCTTAAATTCCGAACAGAACCAGTACAAACCATCATATTGTGGACGTACTGGCTGGGGCAATTCAATTGCCCCAGGGTCTGTTAGTCGAGGGGGCACATCTCCGTCCCTCCTGATCGAGTTTTGGCTGGTGGCAGTGGATACTACTTTTTATATTCAACCGCGAATATTCTCCTATGGGATTTCCCATTGTTTTAGGCTACTATCTTTATTTAATTATTTACGGTAGCCTCGAACATACCGCCGGTTTATTTAATTAATATTAATTCTCCGGTTGGTATTTTTTGCCAAAACTTGATTCTAAAATGGCGTTTGTGTTCTCTTCTGTTACTCCAACCCAAGTCGAGCCCTTTGTTCCACTTTTTTGGCGGGCTTCTCCACAGAAGCCCTCCAGTGGTACCACTCTGTCTGGGGTACTTAGGAGGGGGATTTAGGCACCCTGGACTGAGTTGCCTAGGCAACTCAAGTCGCACTCCATCCTGAGTGGCCCAAGTGGTGAGCCGGCCGGGTCACCACTTAGCATGTTTGAGTGACAGCTAGGCTGAGTGAATGGGGGTTTTCTGCATAAAAGCAGGGCTTTGGGGACTGGAACTTCAGAAGTCGCCACAGGACCCAAGAATCCGACGAGGGAGAAGCTGAGCCGACCTGCCACGACACCACCACCGGTGGAGCCCTGCTGGACCGCCTCACCACTTTTCCCAACGACAGAGGAGATCTCCCGCCGGAGAGTCTTCTTCCTTTGACTGGTGGGGATAACCAGTGTCACCGTCTTTTCACCTTCCCGATGTACCTCGTGGCCGCCTTGCCTGTGCCAAGCACCCCGGCAACCGGGATACCACGTTTTACCACGACCGCGAAACAAAGGCACCACCTTTAACCGGAAAACTCCACGGCTGGTTTCTTCCCTGGTAGTGCAATGACCATCATCTTTCCTCCAAGTCGAGATCTCCTCTTCCCCTGGACGACGACGCAACCTGCACCCACTACCAGGAACAACTGACACCGCTGGAGGATCCTTCCCACTTAAGGTACCGTGTCCCGCCTGGCTTCCCTTGCTACCGACTACGGGGTAGATTTAGCCCCCGGCTTTCGAACCTGGGTTAGCCTGGGACACCCTGGCTAAACTTTCCCAAGCCTCTCTAAACTCTTTTTGAACTCTCTGCAAGACTTTCTAAGCCTAGTGTAACTGTGTGATCTTGGGCGCATTTTTGCTCTGCTCTCTCTAAGAGTGGGCCCAGCCTTTGGACTTTGGCTCACCAGTGACTTTTGCTCTTCTGCCTTGCTAACAGTGTTCCTGAATCTTAGAGTGGTGTACCTTTCCATATTCTGTCCTTTTCCCTCCCTTTCTCACAAACTTATTGGAGTGCCATCTAGTTAAGCGCTCACCTCTGTATGGAAATAAGTGGTGTTTTACAGTGACTTATTTGATAAGGAAAAAGGGGTGTATATATTACAATAGTAACTGTGTTTAGAATATTTTACAATAAGAGTGATGGAGTGTTTCAAACAGTGTGTTTTTAAATAAATAATTACATACTTTGATACCAAAGCTCTGGTCAGTGTTTGCTTGTATTGTTGTATCTGAATGCCTATTGTGTATACCTTGCATACTGCCTAACTTTTCTTGAGGGAAGTCTGACTGCTCAGCCACAGCTACCAGGTAAATCTGGGTGGTACAGACTGCTGCCAAGTGGGTTTACTGCCAACACCTGTAGTCCTAAATCTTTTGCAGTGGTCCCTAAGGGAACTGCACAGGTTTCTGCCTAACAGCGACAAAAGAGCAACGGCCATAGAACAGTGAGTGCGAGCATAAGAACATTCTCACAAATAGTAGGCAGTAGCCTGACTGAACAAACAAAAGCTGCCCCACAAGGTAGCAAAACAGGGCTATGGGCTTGGCTACCCAAAGCACTGTTATTGCAGCACAAGAAATATCAGGTCTTTCTTGCACCAGCCGCAAGAGGTTGTAAAGGTCGCCCAACCTCAGGCCTGATGACATGCCGAAATGGGTGTGGAGCCTCCATTGAAAAAATATTAGCTGCGAATCGATCAATTCTAGCAGTGCTTCTGTCTTGGCAAGAAGTATGCAAACAAAAAGCGGAACTCAGAAAAGCTATAATAGTTAACATCTACTGGAATTCCGCCAACAATAAGTGCAAAAAAAGTATTGCGCTGTGTGAGGATGTAATTGAAGTAGCCATGACCGAACATTCAGTAACGATTATACTAGTGTGCAGAGATTTAAATGCAATTTGTAAAACAACTAAACATGCAAGAACAACGGTATCACATTCTGCCGCAGAACGAGGCAAAGAATGGCTAAAGTTTACCAGCTCGTACGGGCTGCACAATCTAGATGAAGCATTTCCACAAGTTAACAGAATACCAACGTGGGAGCGTGCACTTTCGGCATCTACAATTGATTACATTTTCGTCTCCCTGCCGCTTTTACACATTATAAAAGCTTTCAATGTTCGGAACACATTATCAAGCGACCACAATTTGCTGGAAGCATCGTGGCCCATAGTAATTAACAAAAATAACTAAGCAAATTTCCAAGTCGAGCCCAATGCTCAAGGTACTCGGATAAAAATAAGTGACAAGGACATCATCAAAGTGACGGCAAAATACAAAGCAGCAACATATGCAGAAGTAGGGAATACAACTGACTACCAACCTCTGCTGATACCGCTCATGTGTCGGAAAAAAGGAAATGGACATGCAATAAAGAGACACAAAACACGTATATAACAGAGTTAATTGAAAAAAGACGCGAATGTAGAAGAGCTCTACGCGGTGCATACAAGAACCTGACAACATAAGTGTCTGAAATAATCAAAGGCATCAAGACAAGGTACAAAGCATGGGTGAGAGCACACAGACATAAATTGTATCAGGCTGATGCTGAACGAATTACTAAAGCACTTATTACGAACAATAGTAGAGATTTTTGGACCTTACTAAGACGCAGGGAAAAATTTAGACCACCAAATTCTGAATAACTTCAGTCAACACACTTGGGAAAAGCACTTTGAATCAGTATTTAAAGCAGTGACAATAGAAAATAGCAGTGAGCACCAACTGGAAGCAACAAATTGGGTCAACCTAGAAAATGAAGGATATACTGGATATAATCAAGAAATTAAATAATTCCAGAGCACCAGGCCCAGACGGCATCACTAATGCTGAATTGAAAACTCATCCAAAGGAATGGGCTAGCTTCCTGAGCGACCTCTTTCGACGTTGCACTGAAACAAGATCTATACCTAAAACATGGACAACAGCCACAATCATACCAATCTATAAGAAAGGCATTTTAACGGATCCAACGAACTTCCGTCCAATAGCCTTATTGGATTTAATAGGCAAGGTATATGCTACATTACTAATGAAAAGATTCCAAGTGTGGGATGCGTCAGCAAAATGCAATGATGATTTCCAAGCTGGCTTTTAAAAAAATGCCGGTACCACATGTAACATCTTGGCGTGCAACATTTTAAAAAGTAAAGCCCTGCAAAACAAGCACCGCCTATTTGTGGTCTTCATAGACTTCACACAAGCGTTCTACTGAGTAGAGACCCCACTGTTATGGAAAAAACTAAGAGTGGGACTGCCCAGAAGTTATTTTAGCCCCGATACGAGCTCTGCATTGCAACACCACAATGAGAGTCCGTTTTAGTCGGGAAGGCGAACTGTCAGCGGAAGTAAACTGCACGCGCGGAGTGAAGCAAAGGTGCCTGCTTTTTGACCTATACCGGTGATATTCAAGAAATTGCAAAAATAATAAGAGCCTTTCCGCCGAAAATCGGAACAACGGAAATTGGCCACCTTCTGTATGCTGCTGATCTTACCATATTCGATCAGACGCAAATAGGGCTGCAACGCAAACTAAACACCCTCCAACAGTATGCCATGATCAATCACCTAGAAATCAACACAAGCAAAACAAAATCATGATCTTTCAAAATCACAACAAAAAGCCTAGCGATTTCAACTGGCAGCTGGGTCAAAGACAAATCGAGATCATTAACTCATTTAAATTTCTTGGAGTGTTCCTGGATAGTTCATGCCAAGAAACCACAATGCAAAATTAACTGTATGCGAAGATGAACAAACTAGTGGTTCAAGCTAAAGCCATTGATAGAAAATTTGGGAAATGTTCACTCGTGCCGATACTAAACTTCTACAAAATGAAGGTGGTGCCGGCGGTTACATATGGCATGGAGGCAGTGCCCATGATGCCAAAGAAAATTTGGCCAAAACTAGAGGCTTTATTCTGGCGTAAAGTGCTGAAATTACCAAACTCTATATCAGGGGCGGCCATTCGTCGGGAACTAAGTCTCCAGTCACTAGCGTGCTCAGTGACCTGCCACACTATCATGCTTTTTAGGAAGAGCAGTATGGTCAACAGTAACAAGATATTTAACATGATCAAGCGTAAAATAGACGCCAGCAACTGTGTCATGCTAACAGCGTGGCAAGAAGAAAATCTAGCCGTGTTAGGTGAAATTGCAACAGATGAAGAACTCATTGGTAACCCATGTAAAGTTTTACGAAAAATCAAAGATGCAGACTGGGCAAAGACAATTTACACCACCGCTAAATTACAGCTCACTTCACATTTACCACCCAATACGCTGAAAAGAAACGAGTTGCAAAGCTTCATTAAGCAATTTCCGAACAGACAGGCCCGAGACCTAATTTTGCGAGCTCGACTCAATCTATTAAAAACAAATGAGAAACTACACATTAGAGGACAAGCCCAAACAAATGGCTGTCGATTCTGTGACAACATTACACAACCCGTAAAAGAGACAATAAGACATTTACTTATGGTATGCCCAGCCACTGCATCCATCAGACAGCAGTACATGGTGGGGTAGGATCATTGGAGGCGACAAAACTACTTGGCAAATTGGAACGGCCAAAATGTTAGAATACATTGATCAGAATCTACTCAATGGCAAGGTCTGTCAACCAGAAGCAAGTCGTACGGCAATTCACAATCAACCATTGATTGACTTCTGTTTTACGAATCTGCAAGAAAGTTTGTATTGTAAAAATCATATTTGATTAAACAATCAAATAACATTTTTTTTTTTTAAAGGCAGACGTTATGCCTACTTATCTGCCTCCCCTCTCCCTTCCCCTCCCCTCGTCCTCCCGGGCGCAAAGGTGGAATTTCACGCCAGATGTCCCTTCACAGCCCAAGGACTCCACTTCATCAGATCTGGCCTGGGACTGTTTACATTAGCCAACAATTGCTAGCCTGAAAGACCAGTGGGCTCAAAACTTTACAACGCTTCCTTTTACACCTCCCAGAACAAAGGGACAATTTCCTCAAGAGGGGGGTCAAAAGTTGCTTTAGTTGCTTTTCTGGCAAGGCCCCAGCCCCTCCTAAGCACGACTTCCGTTGCTGCCCCCCTTGCCACTGACACCCCGCTCCCCGGTGATTGAGCAGGGTAACATGGAAAGATAGGCAGCTCACCCTCACGGATACAATGGCCATGGGGCACCACTATCCTACACAAACAAGCATATATATATATATTTCTGATGTTTGTTAATCTGCTTAGATTCACATGCTGTGCATAGGTCCGACATCCAGTGGTCACTGCGGAGTATTGCATTTTGTTTTTCGTAGTCGAAAAGGGGACGTCGACAAGGCGTGTCTGTAACACTATCCCTATAGTGACGTGCGTTGTACCCACAATCCCTCAAGCGTCGAGGTCCCTCTGATTGTTTTTTTCCGCCCAGCTTATGGTCGCCTTAGGCGGAGCTCCTAGAGAGACATTGCAAAACAGTCACTACGGACCTCGGTCCTTAATATATACTTATTGTTAAAGATCCCTCCCCTCGACGTTAGCTGTGAAGCTGTTTCTCCGCCGAGCAAGTTTTCGACGGAGGGGAAGAGACGGAGGAGATCCTTCGGCGCTGCCGAACACGTGACCAGGCCTCGCCGGCCAACATACAGTAGGGAGAGTGGGGGTTTGAACTTTTATCTTCTCGTCGAGAATGTCTTTCTTTCTCCCCTATCTTTCCCTTGGGGTTGTTATCACCAGTTTTTATTGCCTCAGCTATGGAGAGGACACCTTTTAAGTTTTGCCCACGCTGTAGGGGCAAATACACTTGGAAGGACAAACACAAGCTCTGTAATCGTTGCTTGCCCCTCGATCATCAAGAGGACAGCTGCGCGGCCTGTAAGCTCTTGAAACCAAGAACTCTTAAAGAACGGAAAGTTAAGAGGTGGGCGGACTACGCTATGTCGAAGTCAGTTTCCTCACCCGCCGCCGCTGTTACAGAAAGTGACGAGGAGGGTGATAACTCGACGTCCGTTACGGAAGTCATTAACCCCCAGAAGGAGCGCTCGCGCTCCTCGACGTCCGTCCCCGGCCCCGACGGGCTCGGCTCACGCCCTGCTTATGGGGATGAACACCCCGGCGACAAGGACGCACACAGACCCCATAAGCCTAAGCACACAACCCACGGCTCTTCTTCGTCGCGGACGAAGGATCCATCAGCGCCGAAGGGGACGCAGGGCACTCCGGCGTCGACCTCAGACCGTAAGGGTCTCAAGCCCCACCCGCAAACGCAGCCGCGACCAGCGATTGGGCTTTCATCTAACACGGGCGCTACCTCAAGAACATCCGACGTAACGCTCCATAGAGCGGCCGTCGAGAAACAACGCGTAACGCATACAACGCCGACTCCAGAACCCTCTACCGACGAACTCGTCGTCGAGAGCCTGGCGAGAATTGTTTCCGAGGACAAACGTAAGCGGACGACGAAACAGACGTCGAATACCGCACCAAATATAGAAACGCTGAAAAAGCACAAGAGTAGCCAGGAACTGCCCCTTTCATCTAAAGGCACTTCTGAACTACCGGAGGGCTTTTCTGAAGGCGACGGAAACATTTCGTCGACGTTGTGGGAGCGTTCGAAGCGTTTGGAAGGTGAAAACACTGATTTCCCCCCTCTAGACTATTCAGGGGTTCCCCATGAGACCCTTGAAAGACTCCATTCTTGTATGGAAAAAATGGAAAGGTTTTTGGGTAGCCAAAGCCCACCCACACCCAAAAGACCAAGAGAATGGACCCAGGATGACCCTAGGGTCAAGATTCCTAGGCTGTTTCCCCCTTCTACAGACGCATATGACCTCACTGAAGAGGAGCAATACCTCCAGGAAGATGAGTGTTTGGGTGGAAAGGAAGAACATGAGGAAGAGAGGTTTGAAGAAGACCCTTACACTAGTGCAGGAGCTTTAGAAGATACAGGTACCTCACAGCCCTGGCACTCCCCATCAGTGCAGCCTTGGCAATCCCCGTCAGTGCACTCAGACCCTGATGTCTTTCACCCTTCTCCTCCCAAGGACTCACCTATTGGAAACACCTCCCCCATAGATGACCAACCTTCACTTAATGCACTATTGCGTAAGGCAGCAGCGCATTTTGAAATAGACACAGGGGAGACTCTTCAGGACATAGACTTTGTAGAAAAAGTTATTAAAGAAAAAGCCCCAGTCAGTCAGTCGATTCCGCTCCTAGCTTCTATAAGGAGAATAATAACTCCTTCCCTTTCCAATCCGGCCTTGGTCAGAGGGGTCAACCCTCGGATAGAAAAGCTCTTCAGCCCTTCCTCCTCTGACCCTTTGTACATCAGGGGACATTCTATTCCGGACTCCCTTGTAGTTACAAATACAAGAAAAAGAGCGGGGGTACCACTATCTACTAGTGAGGCACCACCTGACAAAGAGGGCAAGAAGCTCTATGCACTTGGGAAGAGAATCACGACCTCCGCCGCCTTCTCAACTAGAATTGCAAATAACAATTCCCTACTAGCTAGCTACGCAGATGCACAGTGGAGCAAGCTGCGCAGCGAAGCAGAGGACGCACCAGAACCCCTGCGTTCACGCCTGCTAGCTATAATATCAGAGGGAACTCTTGTAAACCAGGGCATCGTAAAAAACTCCTTAGATGCCGCAGAGACAGCTGGCCGTTCCCTGGTTCAGGGAATACTTCTCAAACGCCATGTCTGGCTGCGCAATTCGGGATTTAAGCCGGAAACCCAGGCTTCCCTGATAAATAAGCCCATAGAACAAACACATCTGTTTGGAAAAGCAGTTGATGAGGCCCTAGAACATGCGAAGAAAGAGTTTGATACCATCAAGACTCTTGACCAAATTTCTAGGCCACCTAACAGACGCAGCTATGGCAATAGACGCTCCTTTCGTGGCCAACGGCAGCAGCAAAGCCAACAGCAATTTTACTCTGCTACCAACTGGCCCTCTAACCAAAGCACCCAGTTCAGTCAAAGAGGCCAACGTCGTGGCAAAGGAAGAGGGCGCGGCTCCAGTCCCAAAGGCCCCACGCCCAATACCAACAAATGACCCAAAGATTCGGGTCCCCTCCCATGCATCACCGGTCGGGGGCCGGCTAACATCGTTCCTTTCAGCATGGGAGGGAATAATGTCAGACCGATGGGTATTATCCACCATAGCCCACGGATACTGCATCGAATTCAACGGTTCCCCGAAATACAGACCCCCACGGAACCGACGCATGACACCGGAACACCTCACTATTCTTCTTCAAGAAGTAGAAGAGCTACTGAAAAAAGAAGCTATAGAAGCTGTCCCCCTATCTCAGGTAACAGAAGGTATTTATTCAGTGTACTTCCTTGTACCCAAAAAGCATTTAACCATGCGCCCTGAATTAGATCTGCGTCCAGCGAACAAGTTTGTCAAACCCCAAAGGTTTCGTATGGTGACCTTGCAGGAAGTAATCCCACTGTTATCACAGGGGGATTACATGACAACACTAGACATGAAAGATGCATACTTTCATATTTTAATGTTGCCAGCGCACAGAAAATACCCCAGGTTCAAGAGAGAGAACAAACACTACCAGTTCAGAGTACTACCCTTCGGGATAGCATCTGCACCAAGGGTATTTACGAAAGTACTGGCAGTGGCAGCGGCCCACCTGCGCAGGTTATCCATCCCGGTATACCCATACCTCGACGACTGGCTCATAACAGGGGACTCTTACGACACATGCTTCTCCAATACCCAAAACACCGTACACCTTTTGTCCCAACTGGGCATCTCCATCAACGAAAAGAAGTCCAGCTTAGACCCCAGCCAAAGCAAACATTCCTAGGGGCTCTAATTCGAACAAAGGACGGCCTCGTCTTCCCCTCCAACGAGAGGGTCCAAAACATGCTGTTTCAGATCCCCTGTTATGTGGCAGGTCGAGAGGTGACGGTACGCAAAGCAATGCGCTTGCTAGGGATGATGGCGTCATGTATTTATTTGGGACCTCACGCGTGCTTGCGCATGCGCCCAATGCAAGAGTGGCTTTACAGCCAGTGGTGTCAGGCCAGCGGACAGTGGGACGATCTAGTGGTGGTCTCGCAGGCCTTGGTTCTCTCGCTACGGTGGTGGACAAAGGAAAACCTGTTATAGGGAAAATTTTTGCCACACCCGCAGTGGAAGCCACTCTAACCACAGATGCATCCCTTACAGGATGGGGGGCTCACCTATCCCATCGGACTGCTCATGGAGTGTGGACTCCGAGTTTAGCATCCAAGCATATAAACCTGCTGGAACTACTAGCGGTGTTCAAAGCACTGAAAGCCTTTCAGGAACACTTACAAGGAAAGACAGTGATGGTCCTCACAGACAGCACCACAGCAATGTACTACCTCAACAAGCAAGGGGGCACTCACTCCCCAGGACTCTCCAAACTGTCCCAGAATATATGGAAGTGGGCTCTCAAACACAACATGTTCCTACTATCACAACATGTACCAGGGGAACTCAATCTGCTAGCAGACAAACTCAGCAGAGACTTCCCCCTGCCCAAAGAGTACGAATGGGAATTGCACGAAGACATCGTCTTGGACGTCTTCACGCAATGGGGATTCCCGGAAATAGACCTGTTCGCAACCCTGGAGAACTCACAATGCCAAAGTTACGCCTCCAGGTACCCCCAGAACCAGTCCAAGGGGAACGGTCTGTCGATTCAATGGTCAGGGAAATTTGTTTACGCCTTTCCCCCGACTCCCCTCCTCAACAAAGTGGTGCACAAGATGCACCAGGAGCAGGTTACCATGATACTAGTGGCCCCAATGTGGGCCCGGCAGCCATGGTTCGCTCACTTGATGGAGATGTCCCTATCTCCCCCAATGAAACTTCCCTGCCCGTACAACATGCTGTCACAAGACAAGGGCAGGACACTGCATCCATGCCCTCAGACCATGAACTTAGCAGCCTGGCTCCTGAGATCATAGAATTTGGACATCTACATCTCCCTCAGAGATGTATGGACATCCTCAGGGAAGCCAGAAAACCTAATACTCGCCACTGCTATTCTAGCAAGTGGAAAAGATTTGTCATCTGGTGTAGAAGTAAGAACATCAACCCGGTTGACTGCTCTGCCACTAACATTATTCTGTACTTGACCCATTTACTGGATTCAGGTCTAGTGTTTAATTCCATTAAAGTCCACCTAGCGGCACTTTCTGCATACACCACTTACCAACTTAAAGTGTCGTGTTGGAAGATACCAGTTATCAAGGCCTTCATGGAAGGGGTAAAGAGAATACACCCCCCGATAGCTAACCCAGCGCCCGGATGGGACTTAAACGTGGTACTTTCTAGACTCATGGGCACTCCTTTCGAACCCATGCACAAGGCAACTCTTAAATACCTCACTCTTAAGACTGCTTTCCTAATAGCTATCACCTCCATTAGGAGAGTAAGTGAACTACAGGCTCTTTCTGTACTAGACCCCTTCGTAACAGTTCACAAGGATAAGGTGGTTCTTCACCCAAGATTTGCACCAAAATTCATCTCGAAATTTCATGTAAACCAATCTATAGAACTACCAACGTTCTTTCTAAACCCTTCCAGCTTGGGAGAAAAAAGTCTGCATACACTAGATGTACGCAGAGCTGTCAGGTTCTACATGGAAAGAACCAGAACACTGAGAAAGACTAATCAGTTCTTTGTCTCGGTGGCAGCAGGAAGAGAAGGAGATGCAGTCTCAAAGTCCACTATATCTAGATGGATTGTACAATGCATCACTCTCTGTTACACTCTTGCTAAGAGAGAACTACCCTTCAAGCCAAGAGCACATTCCACTCGAGGCACTGGGGCGTCCATAGTATTCATTGCAAATGTTCCCCTTGAGTCCATCTGCAAAGCGGCTTCCTGGAGTTCTGTGCACACCTTTACAAAAAACTACTGTCTAGATGCACACTCGAGATCTGACTCCCAGGTGGGACAGGCAGTATTAAGACATCTTTTCTCTACTGTTCCTTCTCATAACCCACTGCCAACTCCGGGTACTGCTCGCTAGTCTATGCACAGCATGTGATTCTAAGCAGATTAACAAACATCAGAAGACAATGCATTACTTACCGTAAAAGCATTTCGAGGGGATTGGGTCCTCCGACGTATTCCATATCTATGACATGTAATCACCACAGCTGTGCTGCTTCGGAAACTTTTTTCTGCGTCGATGACGTCGAGGCGCCGTAGTCGAGGACCTCCTCCGACGTCATCCGATGTGATAAGTAGGACGCACGACGCCCGTAGCCTCAGTTCCGTTTTTTCCGCGAACGTGTTGCTTCGTGTTTCTCGGTTTAAACGCCTCGACTCTTTGGAGTTCTGTTCTTTTCGGTTCTTCGAACCTGTTCACTTTGTGAAAATCCTTCAGAAGATGTCTTCTACTTCGTCTTCGACCCCGCGTCCGGGTTTCAAGAAGTGCGGGGAGTGTGGGTCCAAGATGTCGGTGACGGACTCGCACGACGCCTGCCTCTGGTGCCTCGGGGAGGCCCACGACACGGATGATTGTATCGACTGCCAGTCGCTCACGTCCAAAGCCTTACGCGAACGTAAGATGAAGTTGTCGGTAGGTCGGGTGTCCAAGCCCCGGAAGTCGAGGTCTGCGGGGCTTTCGTCAGTTGATTCGAGGGGTGACTCTCCTCGTCATCGTCGGAAGTCTCGTGGGTCTCCTTCTAGGAGTCGGTCTCGCCACTCCTCAGCCTCTTCGAGGCATTCTCGGAAGCGCCGACACCGGTCGTCTTCCAGGTCCTCTTCGGAGGACTCTGCCCGGCACGTCGCTTACCCCTCCAGCCGTGCGACGCCGGAGGAATGGGCTTCCTTCGGGAAGAAGATGCTGGCGATTCTTGAGTCGCAGGGTACTCAGCCGTCCGCGCCCCCAAGTGGGGTCGGTCGTGTGAGGTCGAGAGACACCGCTCGCAAGAGTGGTCGGCACGAGTCACGGGAGAGGTCCCGTTCGGACAAGGGGATTCGTTCTCGACGTACCCGTTCCAGGTCCCGGTCCTCGACGCGTTCGAGACCGCGTGCACCTGTGAGGTCTTCGAAGAAGGCATCGACGTCTGTGGCGTCGAGGGCGTCGACGGGCTTTCTCGAGGCTCTGGCTCCGAGGAAGTCGTCGATGCCGTTGACGCTCAGGTCGTCGAGGGACACGCTCGGGGCTCCGGCCTCGAGGGCTGTGTCGACGCCGCCGATTATGGAGGCGCAGCTTCTGACGTCAACGCCGATTTCCTCGATGTCGACGCCGATCCTCTCGGCGCCGATGCCGGTTCTCTCGACGCTGGCGCCGATTCGCTCGACGCCATCGACGCCTTTCGTGTCGGAGGTACCCCGCGGCACGGGTGGACCCCCTAGGAAGGCTCTGGTTAAGAGCAAGCACTCTAGGGTGCCTTCTTTTCGCCACCTGGACTATATTTCAGAGGCGGATGAGGATTCTGATGGCCTGGTTCCTAGTCCGGTTCCGGATGAAATTGTCTCGGGCCATAGTCAGTTTGACGAGTTGAGACAGTCACTGCATGATGCCAGTGGACTGGACACCTCTCCGGAGGTGGAGTTTTGTAGGCCTGAGCCTGGCTCTCATGCTGATTCCTCGTACCGGCGCCTTATGGCTAGGGTTTCTGAGTACTTGGGATGGTCTGCTCCCCCAGGGGAGTTTGTGCAGGATGATCTGACGGACATCCTTGATGTTGGTCCCCCAACTGACCCGGTTCTGCGGTTCCATATGGCTTTACAGAGAAGGGTGGCGGCGGCTTGGACTGCTCCGGAGAGTCTCCCGGCGGTGGGCAGATCCTTGTCGCGAAAATACCGTCCAGCCAGTGGCGACCCCTGCTACTTGACCATGCACCCCACTCCGGAGAGTTTGGTGGTGCAGGCGGCCACGGCCCCGGCGAAGCAGGCGTCGTACCCTACCATCCCTCCTGATAGGGACGACAAATGGTTTGATGGCTGGGCGAAGAAAGTGTTTTCTTCTGGTGGTATGGCGCTTCAGGCGGCCAACTCCATTTGTGCCTTGTCGCGTTTCACGCACACTCTGTGGAACTGTGTTGCGTTAGCGGCTGAACATATTCCCGAAGGGGACGAAAGGGATGGTTTCCTTGCTATGGTCCAGGATGGTAAGGATGCCATGTGTGAGTCCGTTCAGTCGGGTTTGGACTTAGCTGAATGCGTCAGTAGGTCCATGGCGGCGAGCACCGTGATACGCAGGTTTGCGTGGTTGCGGAAGTCGGGGTTTGCTCCGGATGTGCAGTCCCGGCTCCTCAACATGCCCTTTGACGGTGAGCACCTTTTTGGCAGCAAGGCTGACGAGAGCCTTGAGAGGTTGCAGACCTCGAAAGCTGCAGCGAAGTCGTTGGGCGCTGCAGTTCGCCAACCTCTGCCTTTTCGTCCTAGGGGACAGCAGTGGAAGGGTGGTTCCTTTCGCTATTACTCGTCCTTCAGTAAAGCGAGAGGAGCTGGCAGTCAAAGAGGCCAACGCAGGGGTACCAGAGGTGGACGACAGGGTACCCGTGGTGCCAAGGCCGCTCGGGCAGTTGCCTCTTTGCCCTCAGGTAACGCCGCAGCCGCTCCCACTCAGTCATGAGGCCATGTCCCATGGTTCGCCGGTTGGGGGAAGGCTGGCGCAGCATCTTGTAGAGTGGCAAGCCATTACTTCAGATGTGTGGGTTCTTGAGATCATAACCCACGGCTACTGTCTTCCCTTTCGGCACAGGCCTCACGACAATCCACCGGGGAACCTCTCTTTGCGGTGTCCGGATCCGCTCCTTGCGCAGGAAATTCAAGCCCCGCTGGAGAAAGGTGCCATAGAACTGGTGCCTGTAGCGGAGAGGAACAAGGGATGGTATTCCCCTTATTTTTTGATTTCCAAGAAAGACGGGGATTGAGACCCATCATGGACTTGCGCGGTTTGAACAAACTCCTCAGGAAGGACAAGTTCAAGATGGTTACTCTCTCTCAAGTCCTCCAGGTCCTTCAGCTTCAGGACTGGTTGGTGTCACTGGACCTCAAGGATTCTTACTTCCATGTGCCGATCCATCCCAAGCACAAGAAGTACCTGAGGTTCGCGGTTGGCGACTCGCACTTTCAGTTTCGGGTCCTACCGTTCGGATTGCCCTCCGCCCCGAGGGTTTTCACCAAGCTCATGGTGGTGGTGGCAGCGCATCTCAGGCAAGGGGGGATTCACGTCTACCCCTACCTGGACGATTGGTTGATCAGGGGGAGCTCTCCCGAGCAAGTCCTGGATCATCTATCGGTCACCTGTCGCTCCCTTCACAGGCTGGGCTTCTCACTCAATTTAAAGAAGTCCCATTTGACGGCAACACAGCGGCTCCAGTACATCAGAGCAGTGCTTGACACTTCCCTGGGGCAGTGCTTGACACTTCCCTGGGGCAGTGTTTTCCTCCCCAGGTGAGGGCTCTTCACATTCAGCAGATGGTGCACAAGTTTCAGCATGCCCAGACGCTCCCAGCGTTCGAGTTCTTGAGGTTGCTCGGCCTCATGGCTTCCTGCGTTCTTCTGGTGCCAGAGGCTCGCCTGCGGATGAGATCTTTGCAGTGGGCACTCCAGACGCAATGGTCGCAGTCCTCCGGCAGGATGTCGGACTCGATTCAGGTGCCGTCCTCGGTCGCCCGGGACCTTCTGTGGTGGGCCGTCGAAGGCAACTTGATGAAGGGGGCTCCATTTTGGCTTCCCTGGCCTGAGGTGACGATCGTGACGGATGCATCCCTCACGGGATGGGGAGCTCATGCCAATGGGCTGACAGTCAGCGGTCGTTGGTCTCCGTCGGAGTCCAGACTCCATATCAATCTGTTGGAGCTGAGGGCCGTCAGGCTAGCCCTGAAGGCTTTTCTGCCGTCTGTGCGAGGGAAGAATGTCCTGATCCTTACGGAAAACACAGTGGCCATGCACTACCTCAACAAAAAGGGGGGGCAGGGTCATTTCCTCTGTGCAGGGAGGCGATGCAGCTCGAGTTCTGGGCCATCCAGCAGGAAGTTTCGATCTCGGCAGTTCATCTGGCCGGAGCCGAAAACGTGACGGCGGACGCTCTGAGCAGGCAGAGCGCGATCTCTCACGAGTGGGAGTTGGCTCAGGAGATTCTCCTGGAGATCTTTGGGGGACCCCTCAAGTGGATCTCTTCGCCTCCAGTGTCAACCGGAAGTGCGAGAGGTTTTGCTCGCGGGAATTTCCTCCAAAAGGAGCCTTAGGAGACGCGTTCGTGGTGGAGTGGTCATTCCTGCTGCTGTATGCGTTTCCTCCAGTCCCCGTCATCCCGCAAGTGCTGCGGAGGTTACGGAAGTTCGGTTCCCGGATGATCCTCATTGCTCCGGCATGGGCTCGGAGGACGTGGTACCCGGACCTTCTCGACTTGTCCATCTGCCCTCCACGTCGTCTTCCCTACCGAGACGATCTGCTCTCACGGGAGGGGGGGTCAGGTTCTCCATCCAGAGGTCAGATCCCTCAACCTTCACGCTTGGCTTCTGAGAGGTTGAGGTATAAGGATTGGGACCTCCCTGAAGACGTGATGGAGGTGTTGCTTTCGGCCCGAAGTCCTGCAACAAAGTCTCTGTACCGTTGCCGTTGGCGTAAATTCTGCGACTGGTGCAGCGTTCAGAATGTGGATCCTTTGCATGTGACATCCCCATGGTTCTGTCCTTTTTACTTTCTTTGGCCCACAGGGGCTTGCAAGTGGGTACCATTAAAGGTTACCTGGTGGCGCTGTCCATCTTTAAGCGCTCATCTGAAGAGTGTTCTTACTTTAAAATCCCTTTCATTTCACAGTTTCTGAAAGGGCTCACTAATGTGTTCCCTCCGTCACCTTTCCTGGTGCCTGGTTGGGATTTAAACCTTGTTCTTAGGTTTCTTATGGGTGCTCCGTTTGAGCCTTTACATTCTTGCCCTTTGAGGCTGTTAACTCTGAAAACTGTGTTTTTAGTTGCGGTTACTTCCGCTCGCAGAGTGAGTGAGTGAGTTACAGGCACTTTCAGTTAAGCCTCCCTTCACTGTATTTCACAAGGACAGGGTTGTCCTTCGTGTTCGTCCTTCTTTTCTTCCGAAGGTGGTGTCGGAATTTCATTTGGCCCAGAAGGTTGTTCTTCCGGCATTCTATCCTCCTCCGCATCCTGGTAAGGAAGAGGAGAGGCTCCATAGGCTTGATCCTAGGAGAGCTTTAAGCTTTTATGTTTCACGCATGTCCCGGGTCAGAGTGGACGATCAACTCTTTATTGGTTACGCTGGGAAGCGTTTGGGGCAAGCTGTGACGAAACAGACTTTGTCTCGCTGGATTATTTTAGCCATCTCGGAGTGTTACCGTTTGGCGGGTAAGGACCCACCGGCTGGCTTGCAGGCCCATTCTACCAGGGGTGTGGCTGCATCTACTGCACTGCAGAGGGGTGTTCCTATTCGCAACATCTGTGATGCAGCCACCTGGGCTTCAGTACATACATTTGTACGTCACTATTCCCTCAATTCCATCCGAGGGCAGGATCTGGCCTTTGGCAAGGCGGTCCTTTGCTCTGCTATTTGATTGGCTATTCTAAATTTTGATTCTAAATTCTTTCCCTCCTCCTTGCTCTGGTACTGCTTTGGGAGTCTGTCATAGATATGGAATACGTCGGAGGACCCAATCCCCTCGAAGAACAAGTTACTTTCTTACCTGGTAACGTTCTTTCGATGGGATGGTCCGACGACGTATTCCATATCGCTCCCGCCCTGCCTTCCCCGCTGCAGAATTTCTTTTGCGATTGCAGCTTACGTTCCGCAAGGCTTTGTGTCTGACTGGCAGTTGACTTATGTCACACGTTCTGGGGGAAAAACTACAACTGAGGCTACGGGTGTCGTGCATCCTACTTATCACATCAGATGACGTCGGACGTCGGAGGAGGTCCTCGACGACGGCGCCTCGACGTCATCGACGCAGGACGCAGACGCCGAAAAAAGTTTCCGAAGCAGCACAGCTGTGGTGATTACATGTCATAGATATGGAATACGTCGTCGGACCATCCCATCGAAAGAACGTTACCAGGTAAGAAAGTAACTTGTTCTTCTGATGGTTGTATCTGCTTGGATTCACATGCGCCCGCCCTTCCTCCCCGCTCGGATGGAAGGAACATAGACATCCTTTCCTATATTTCTCTCTTTTCTGTACTCTCACGTCTAGAAGGCTCCCTCAGGGCAGAAAAATACAAACAGAGGGACCTTGACGCGTGAGGGATTGTGGGTACAACGCACGTCACTATAGGGATAGTGTTACAGACACGCCTTGTCGACGTCCCCTTTTTGACTACGAAAAACAAAATGCAATACTCCGCAGTGACCACTGGATGTCGGACCTATGCACAGCATGTGAATCTAAGCAGATACAACCATCAGAAATGCTTTTACGGTAAGTAATGCATTGTCATCCCTTTCACCAGCAGCAAGCAATATGTCAGGTCAACATGACTATTAAACAACTCGCACCCTTTCCGACCCGCCTCGCACCTGAGACCAAGCACATGGAAGCAGCACTCGGTACACAGCCCAATCTTCACCTGCAAGATATGGCATTTCATTTTAATGTGAAGAGGGGCCCGGGCCACCCTAGTAAACGTCCACCCCCTCCCCGACAAAGAGGAGCCAGACTCTTAAAAGGGCGATGCCTGCACACGCAGCACTGTGAGCAGCAGTGGGCAGCCAGTCTTCCCAAGGGAAGGGGCGGATGGAGCTTTTATGCCATAGCCCCCGCCCCCGCAGGGCGCCACAGCACATAGAATGGCACAGGCACGGAGAGTACGCTTTATCAGTAGAGCTGGACCCACAACACACTTATACATTTATATAAATATTCAAACAAAAGACTTTCCTGATGCTGCCTCGATGTCCGTCTTTCCTCGGGCAGTATCTTCTGCTCGTCTTCTTCCAGTCTCGGCCTCGGTGCAGAGTATTTATCCTTGTGCTGCTTGAGCAGCCAGTAAGCTATTAGCTTACTGGCTACTGCTGCTTTTCCCACTGTTCTACTTTCTAAGATTGGCTATTGTCTCTCACACTGAGAGAAGATTGCCAATCATAGAAAGAGGACTTAAAATGTATTTTTTTTAACTTCGGCTTTGAGCCAGTATTCCAGGAACCTTCGGCCGAAGCCGAATAGCTGATTTTTCAGCCGAAATTCGGTCGAATACTTACTCTAAGCCGAAGTTCGGTACAGCCCTAGTGTATACCTTCCCATACCTCCGGGTAACACAGGCGGTGTGCAAGCTGGTTTTCCTAGGGCGAAACGCACTAGGCCACTTTTGGAATCGGTCACCCAGCATGTTTGGACTTCCGGGTGACCAGAAGGGGGCGCCCTCGGGATTATGCTTTGTGGGGGCCTCACAGCTAGCACCTATGACGTCACATCCTAGGTAACACAGCCGCCAGGGCCTAAGTTACGGTTAAACACCACTACATCACTTCCGGGATAGGTTCCTGCATGTCATTTCCAGACCGGGACTTCCGGGTCACGGGGCGTTCCCATCCCCGCTGTCGAGCTTAATTGCTGATGTCCATTTAGTAATCAAATAGTTGGTGTACTACAATGTACTTGTCCTCTTCACCATAAAGGACCATCTGTAGCTCCAATGAAGCTCCTGAGCACTGTCTTCTCAACAGACACATGGTGCAACATGGCCGTGAGCACTCTGAGCGCAGGTGTCTACTCTAGCATTATTTTAGCATCTCTCGGAGGATGTTTTCTCTGTGTGGCTTTCAATTATCCCCACGGGTGCTGAAGTTGGGAGTAAAGGGATGTCTTCAGATGGACAGCCGGGTGGGTCCAAACATGAACCCATGCAAGCACGCTCCTCGTCTGTTCCCACAGGGCATCTGAGTTTCCACTGACAATTCATTGAAAATGTATGTACACTGGATATGGAGGAGGGAATGTGCTTATGTGGGATACAGAAATAGCAATACTCCTTTTACCCACATCATAGGACAGATTCCATCTGCTTAGATGAGAGCCGGTGACATTCATATTATGAACAAATGCCGACTTGTAGAATGTACATTACCAGCTACCATACAGAGTTAGATGTTCTAGTATGGAAGGGAAGAGCACATGTTTGTATCTACCAATTAATCCTAGACCGTATTGTGAGCTGCACCCACATGGTTGGGGGGGGGGAGGGAGCCACAGTTAATATGAGCAGCCCCTAGACAGGCTTTACACCAGAAAATGTCCTGTATAGAGTAAGAAAGCCAGAGACAAACTCGCCGAAAAGTAATCCTGAGAACACTGGTAGGAAGTGAAAAGCCAGGTGGGGATCGAGGAACAGGGGTTTTAACGCTGCTGTCATTTGTACGTGTAACTTTTAGGGCAAGTTCATAGCTCTGCAGGAGGAACATTAGACAGATGAGATCTTTCACAGAATAGATAATTTAGTAAACCTATTACACATTATTACTGTCTGTACAATGTGGTTGGGTAGATGAGAGGAAAATGGTGCCTGCATTTGTAAGGTGGAAGAAAAGCGGTGTGCACATAGGTTGTACAAAAAGTGCACCTAGTGGGGTTGCAGGCCAGATTTAATGGTGCTCCTTGTGACTAACAGCAGAAGACTTGAAGAAAGATGCGGATAGGTTGACCCTGCTTACTTAAATTGGAACTAGTGATCTTCAGGTGAGCACACAAACTAAGCTATTTTACTGAGTTGCATTATGTGTGCCCACCTAGCAGACCCTTGATAAGAATATACTTTGTGTGTGGCTTAAGAATTAAGAACCCAAATATCCAGGGCAGCCACCTAACCCCCTGCAGTCCCCCCTCCACTCCCCCCCGTACAACACACTCTCTCCTAGAGATCTCAATGTATCCAACTAAAAATTCAAAGAAAAAGTGATGAGGGCATAGTAAGTTAGGAAAAGCAGGAGGAACGGCTTATATTGGTTTTTGCTTGTTCCATGTTGTGGTTGGAGCGGGCCACAACCACCAGCTCTGTAATTTTGGGACAAGGTGCGTATGGGGTGGCAGGGAGCAAGCAATGACTTGCACAACTTAATGAAGTAAACCGAGAATACAAGTGCTGTAGCTTTGGTATGTTGTGACAGAGAGGCCGTCTCAATGGCCAATCTCTAAGCTGTAGGGGTGGGGGAAATCGGTGCTGACTCTGTATGGCATATCCCCAGGGTGACTGAAAGTTTTAGGGTGCTGTTAACATTCTGTCAAAACGGCCTAATGTGTGTTGGTACCTATTGAAATTCATTTTTAAATCTGCAACTGTGAACATAACTGCTTTTTTATGTAGAAAAGCTGCTGCAGGTTCCTTGTGCAAGTACAAATTTGGCCAAACCCTTTATAGTGAGGGTTATTTATTGTGTATAGTCGGTGCCCATTCCTAATCACGCACCTAGTAGGTGACTAATGAAAGTCTGCATGCTTCCTTGTGCAGTTGTGCTATGATTGGCAGGAGGAAACTCTGGAGGCACAAGACGATGCATGGGGTGGGGCTGAATGGATGCCCCCAGATGCAGAAGGGCAGTGGGGGACAACATTTCACTTGCCCTAGTGCTGCAGAAAGGCTTGCCTATGAAGTGGTTGGGCACGCCTCACATAGAATTTTGTGATCTGTATGAACTCAGCCGCCCCAAACCTGCCTTTTGACAATTGGAAAGCTATTCAGACTCCTAGGTGTTCCGATTAAACATCTTGCTCCCTGTAAACGCGCAGTAACCCAACATTGCAAACAATCCCAGGTTTAGTAACTTGCAAAAAAATGGGGCAGAGTGAGAAAGTGATTTCTCAAGTATCACGTTATTGGCTTCCTGTTCCTCCACTCCCAGGCGTAACATTAGATCATTTCTTTTTAGATTTTATTTAGCAAATACCTTTTTCGCCATTTTTTGGGCTTCCTGTTTTGCCACAATGGAGGATGGAGTAAAAAAAAAAGCCATTGATTTGCCCAGGATCACGCGATTTTGGTAATGGGAGGAAACTAGTGTCTTATAACACATGTCTTCTCATGTTTCAAATTTTACGTTTCCCTTAACATCTGTTTCAGAGAAGAATGCATAGCTTCGCGCAGCTAGGGAATGCAAACATTGTATTTTCTTTCCCTCCCAAATCATAGTCTTGTGTATTAGGAATGAGTGACATTTTCCATGTTTAACCAGAGGACTGGGTGTGACTTATAACCAATTTATTTTCATGTTGTGATTGGATTATATAATGAGCTTTCGGTAGGAGGGTCATCTTGATCAGTTACCTTTGCCCAAAACCCTAGTGGAAGTTTACTTCATCTCATTATGTCCTTCTCCAGGGTCTTCACCACCATGTTTACATTTATTTCTACTTGCTTCCTGGGGTTTTGGACCAAATGGATTCCAAGGCACTGGACTCCCTGCTCTACCCATATGTAATTTAAAATATTTTTTTGAATATTGGAGATTAAAGGCCCAGAAAATTTACCCAACTCGACAAACATTTAGTTGTCGGGCTTACTTTTCTTTCCCCATGTCTCACAAGTGACCTCGCCATGACAGACTTGGGACAACAATTCACCTTATGGTGTGCTCTTTGAAACTGGGGGTAGTTGGGCTTTTTGTGCAGTACTACACGGGTATAAGCAAATGAAGTTAATGAAGTGATGCTCAACAAAATAAGAGAATCCAGTCAGTAAAGGCCCATCTATTGCTTTCCAGTTTTACAACTGTATTGTGATCTACACTTGTCGCGGTTGGACTACACTTATCCACTATGTGTTGGTGCGTGTGTGCTTGCCCCATGCACCACCTTTCTTTCAAAAATGAGGGCAAATGATCTTTGTATGCTGCTAGTGGCTTACTACTTGCCATTTTGCACCTTGATCTACTGGACATTTATTGAATTCCCCCTGGATAGACTCTGACTTGGCAATTGCTTTATTGGAATGTGTGCTTGCCTGTATTGGGGGTGCTGTAGGGATAGTCTAGGCAAAAGGGGTGATGTCAGATGCATTTCTCCTGGTAAGGGGCACTAGGCATGGGTACCCCCCACCCCTACTTTTCTTGTTTTGACAGCCTACATAAGGCAAAGTCAGGCATGGAAAGGAACTGTGTGGTGAAGTGGAATACAAGGTTGGCCTATGCAGACAACATATTCCTACTCATGTCTGTGCACAAGTCTCTTGACTTGAACCACGGACATTCTTAATGAATTATGGTAGCTGTCTGGGCCAAGGTAAATTTGTCCGAAACTGAGGTCCTACCACCCATGGCTTGCTGTCTCAAACATTTTCAAAAATGCAATTGCATTTGGGTAGAGCAGGGAGTCCAGTGCCTTGGCATCCATTTTGTACAAGTCCCCAGGAAGCAAGTAGAAATATATTTAAACATGGTGGTGAAGGACATGAGTAAACTTCCTCTAGGGTTTTGGGCTAAGGTAAATGTGATCAAGATGACCCTCCTATCGAAAGCTAATTCTATAATCCAATCACTCATGCTACCAATTGGGAAACGCTTCCTCAAAAAGGACAGGGTGATTTGACCTATGGTGTGCTGGGACTACCCAGAGAAGTCCGAGCCACATGCTCATGTGCAATGTTAAGCTGGGAGGGTCCTGGTGAAGTACCAAAGAGGTTGTATACTCGGTCCTCAGAGGTGGAACCTTGCGGAAAAGGACTGGCCTGTTTTGGTGGACATTTTTCTTACTTGACCCGGCTGGTCAACCTGAGTAATTATGCTCACTGAATAGGCTCCAAATACTGGTCAGCCCCTTCTGACTGTCGTAGCTACACAGAAAATCCTAACTTCTTTGCCGAAAGACAATGCACAGGCAGGCTGGCTCCACAAGGAAGCCTTGCTGTAGTTTAATGCAGTGCTGCAGGTTGATTATAAACCGATCTACTGGAAGAGTTGTGAAGGTGGAGGACATCAGAAGACTGTAAGCAAGTCCTCTTTAAACACCTTCTGGAGAGGAACCACCTAGGTGGGAAGGAGGTGATCCTGTATAATAAACTTGAAAACCTTCTTATACATAGACTTGGGTTGCTGGGTGAGAGACCGAACTCTGTGACTGCTTGAGTCTGGCGTGAAAAAGGTGACTACGTTCCTTACATCGTACCCGATAATAAGGAACAGGTCAATGGCTGGGACCTGTTCTGCCAAAAAAAGGCAGAGGACCTGGGATAGTATGTACCTGTGTAGCAATGGGATGGGTGAGGTGTGCACCTGTTCATGTCAAACTAGACCTCCACCTAAGAGACTCAACAAAAGATCATGTTCTTGAACTCTTGTGAGAATACAGAAATTGTGCCTCCTCGGCATTGACATCTTTTGGGGTGATGGGTGTGGTGGAGCTGACCTTAAGTGCATGCTATGGGGCTGTGGCATGGTTGCAGAATTCTGCATAGATGCACTGGACTGGATAGATTTGGTTGTGGGCACCTGCCTAGCCATTCACCTTGCACAGACTATTGCACACTCATTCAAGAACAATAATACCATTGACTGGGAAACAAAACTCTGACTTTGAGCCCTGGTGGTCATTAATATTATTGTATTTATTGAGCGCGGACCTATCTTTGAGAAGCAATGGAGTGCTTTATAGAGATATACACCAATACAGATGCATAATAGTGCTTTTCAGAGATAACAACTAAACAGATATACAGCGGGGGTTGGATACAGAGGGGTACAGCTGTATCGGGTGGCAGGGAGTGGAGTAAAGGAGCGGCCGACTAGTGAGTCGAGGGGTGGCGTGATGTCCTAGGTGTTGAGGAGGAGTGACTCCTTGAAGAGGTGGGTCTTGGGTTCTTTTCTGAATTGTAGGAGCATGGGTGCAATTGGTGCTGACGGGAGGAGGTTCCATAATCTTGGGGCGTAAGCAGAGGACGCGGCTTGTTTCCTGTTCCTTTTTCTTTTTGCAGTGGCGGATTTCAAGTTTGCATGTCTCCTGGCTTCTGGTGGTGCGCTGTCCACTGGTGATGTAGAGTTTCTCTGGAGATGACTTGAGGGCGACTGCCTTATAGATGATGCAGCAAGACTTGAAGGTGATTTGTGCATGCAGTGGGAGTCAGTGAAGGTCGATGAGGGCCAGGGTGATGTGGTTGTATCTTTGTAAATACTTGATTAGGCGTGCATCCGCTTGTAGGACACTTCTCATTGGCACAATGGAGGACGACAGGAGGCCTTTGAGGAGTGCATTGCCCCCATCCAGGTGGGATAGGACCAGTGCTTGAACGGTGGCTCTAAAGTTGTCCAGAGGGAGGAAGGGCTTGCCAAGCTATGTGTTTTCTTAGCTATGTGTGTCTTGATGGAGAGGTGTTTGTTGATGTGGAACCCCAGGGACTTGCCGCAAGAGGTGAGCTAGGATGTGGAGCCCCGTGGTTGATCGCCAGGTCTGTGTGTTCGGGTATTCAGTGGTGTTGGTGAGTAGGAGGAATTTGGTCTTGGAGGGGTTGAGCTTCAAGTATGCACTGGACAGCCAAGACTGGATCAACAAATGGCTGGTTCTTTGCTTATGGATATCCTTGATGGAGTCGATCTTGAGGTATAGCAGTGTGTTGTCGGCATATTGGTGGATGTTGTGTGTGGCTAGGAGGGCCCCCAGCGGCTCCATGTATTAATTGAAGATCACTGTGGATGGGATGGAACCCTGCGGGACTCCACAAGTGAGGGGTAGCATTGGCGATCTAGAGGAATCCATCTGAGCAAACTGATTGCTGTTAGCAAGGTCAGACTTGAACCTGCATAGGACAAGGTTGCTGATCCTCAATTGCCGATATAAGGTGTCTGTAAGCGCCGGGTGGTCTACTGTGTTCGAGAGGTAGAGTAAAACCAGGAGGCAGGGGTGGCCGTCAAGGTTAAGGGCGTCCTCGACCACATGTATGGTTGCGGTCTCCATGCTGCATCTGGGTCTGAATCCAGATTGGTCATTTTTTTGGTGAAGAATGTTGGCGTCGATGTTTTGCTGCAGTTGTGCAGCTGCCGCTTTCTCAATCTTACCGAAGAAGGTAAGATGTGTGGTGGGCGATAGTTACCTAGGTTGTCGGTATATCAGGATCCAGAGTCTGTTTCTTTTAGTAGAGGGAGGATTTGTCCTGTTTTTAAAGTCTATGGGAAGGTGCCTTGAGTTGGGGAGCTGTTGATTATCTCCAGGTAGGAAAGGAGAGCTTCTACGGGGAGGGTCTTGAGCATGGATGCTGGGAGAATGCCATCTGTATACTGTGTGGATTTGAGAGCGGCCAGGGTTTCTACCAGGTCCTCTTTTCAGAGTGTCTTGCATGTTGTCAAGGGTGTAGAGATTTCGCGAGGAGGGATGGGAGGTGGGTCTGTGGATGCAGAGCTGGTGTTTGTGCTGGTGAATCTGGATGATTTTGTCGATGAAGGTGGTGTTGATGGTAGTGGATTTTACGATGGATTGTGGTATGGCAGGGTTGGGTAGAGGGTTGACTCGGTTCTTGAACACTTTGAAGCAGCCTCCGCCTTTGTTGTCGGCTTCTGCTATGGTACTTTGATAGTAGGAGGCCTTGGCTGTGTTGATTAGTTGTCGATGGGTTGCTCAGAGTTCCTTGAGCGCCAGGTCAGATGCAGTCCTGAAACGGTGCGGGTTTTCTCTTTCTTTCCTACAACTCTTTTGCTGAGTTTGCGTGTACCAGGGTGCTGACCTTTTCGGTTTGCAGGTGCAGTGTTTCAGAGGCACTAGTCGGTCGATGGAGGTTGAGAGGGTAGTGGTGAGCGCTTCCAGAAGAGTCGCAGTTCAGTTGGGGGTGTTCGGTCCATTTAAGGTGTAGTTTGGCGAGGTTGTCTGTGAGGGAGGGCTTCCACTGCAAAGGTCTTGAAGGACCTGAAGGTTTGTATGCTGGGAGTGCTTGACTGGGATGGTGTACAGGATGTTGAAAGGCACAGCTAGGTTTCACTATCCACAGCGGAAGCGCCCCCACATAAAGGTTGCAAAAAGCGTTATGCCCTAGGGAAGCATATTACTACTTCTGCAGCCTATTCTACCTGAATAGCTAACAATATGACTCTCCTCGCTAGTTATAGAGACGACCAATGGGGCCTGCTCCAGGAAGGCCTTCAAGAGGTCAGAGCCCACGCGATCAGGCCTGCTAGCGCTCTTGACTGAGGGCAGACAGGTGACCCATACTATATTAAAGAACACTAGACGCAGCTGAGACTGCTGGACGTACTGTAGCCCAGGGCACTCTTCTGAAGAGACACGCCTGGCTGAAGAGCTCTGGCTTCAAACAAGAGAATGGCCTCTCTGATTAACAAACCTGTCGAAGACTCCAACTTATTTGGCAAGGCTGTTTGACGCCGTGGAGAGACCTAAGAGCATGAGACACTGAAGTCTCAGCCAAATCACGGCCAAGCCCTTCAACAAGCGAGGAGGCTCAAATTCTCGCCGTTCCTTTCGCGGTCAATCTTTCTCCCGGTCTCCCCATGGTCAATATGGCTCTGAAAGTACCCCATGGTCCTCCGGCCAAGGCTCATCTGAAACAGCCAATATCAGCAGAGGTGTCAACGCAGAGGCATGGGTAGAGGCAGGAACTCTACTCCAAGATGCTACCCGGCCTCCACCGCAAAGTGACTTGACGGTTCGGGTCCCCTCCATACCTCCCCGGTCGGGACGCTTATCATTCATTCACACATGGGAGGGGGATGACATCAGACCAGTGAGTGTTAAAGACCGTCATCCACGGTTACTGCATCGAGTTCCACTGGCCACTTCGATACCACCCACCCAAGAGTAGACGCACATCACCAGCACACCTGCAAATCCTGCTGGAAGAGGTGCAGTTCCTTCTGGAAAAGGCTGATGTAGAAGTCGTCCCCATTCACCAGGTAAACAAGGGTATTCAGTGTACTTCCTTGTACCCAAAAAGGATCTCACCATGCGCCCTGTATTAGTCTGGCGCCTAGCAAACAAGTATGTCAAACCACAAAAATTCAGAATGACAACATTGCAGGCGGTAATCCTGTTGTTGCTGCAGGGGGATTACATTGCCACATTGCATATGAAAGATGCATTTTTCCTTATTTCAATGTTGCTAGTGCTGAAAGTACCTATGGTTCATGATAGCGGACACCCACTATCAATTCAAGGTCCTTCCCTTCGGCATTGCCTCAGCTCTGTGTTCACTGGCGGTAGTAGCTGCTCACCTGCACAGGCAGTCCATCCCAATCTATCCTTACCTCGATGACTGGCTAATAATGGGATTCGTACGGAACATTCCTAATAAATACCCAGAAGACGGTACATCTCCTCTTCAGCCTAGGGTTCTCGATCAAAGAGAAAAAGTCCAGTCTAAACCCCAGCCAAGTCAGTTTCTGGGGAGGGGGCTATAATTCGGACCAAAGCTGCCTTGTCTTTCCCTCCAGGAGGGTTCAAAACATGCTCTTAAAGATCGCTCACTATGTAGCCAGTCACGAGGTGACCGTATGCAAAGCCATGCGACTGTTAGGTCTGATGGCCTCCTGCATCTACCTAGTTCCACATGCACGTCTGCGCATGCGTCCTATACAAGAGTGACTGTCGAGCCAATCGTGTCAAGCCAGTGGACAATTGAAAGATCTGGTGGGTGTCTCCGCAGCCCTCGTCTCTGCAGTGGTGGCCAAGGGAAAACATCCTACAAGGGGAAAAGGGGAAAATCTTCAAAGCCCTTGCAGTAAAACCCACTCTCTGGAGGATGGCTCAGCAGCAACATGCTCGCCTTGGAAGCAAGACGACACGGAGCAACACAGGTTCGATCCCCAGGTCTGTGCTTAGATGCCTCTGGGTATTAAGCGCATTATAAATAAGATATCATATTACCACAGACACATCTCTGGCGGTGTGTGGGGCTCACCTTTACAGACAGCGTACAGTGTGTGGTTCCCATCAGTAGCATCCAACCACACAAATTTGTTGGAATTGCTAGCAGTGTTAAATGCCCTGAAGGCTTTCCAAACTCACCTCCAGGGGAAGACCTTTCTAGTCCTCGGGGTGAGTACTACAGCCATATATTACTTAAACAAATAAGGGGGCACTCACTCTCTATGGCTGTCCAAATTATCCCAGATTATATGGAAGTGGGCTCTCAAACAAAAGATGTTCCTCCTGTCACAACACGTTCCAGGGAAACTCAATCCTCTGGCGGACGTACTCCGCAGAGACTTCCCCCTAGCTGTAGAACATGAGTGACAACTAAATGAGGACATTGTACTCCACGTCTTCGCAGACTGGTGCTTCCCAGTGATCGACTTGTTTGCAAATCTGGAGAATGCACAATGCCCAGATTATGCCTCCCAGGTACCCTCAGAACTGCTCCAAGGCGAACGGTCTGTGGATAACATGGTCATGGAAATTTTTTCTACGCTTTTCTCCCGATTACCTTGCTCAACAGGAGGTGCACAAGATGCACCAAGAGCCAGTTCGGATGATTCTGGTGGCCCACCTTGGTTCACCCATCTCATGGCAATGTCGGTCTCCCCTCCCAGGAAGCTGTCATGCCCTTACGACCTGCTGTCGCAAGACCAGGGGGAGACGCTACATCCATGCCCTCAAACTCTCAATTTAGCAGCCAAGCTCCTGAGGTCATAGAGTTCGGGCACCTCAAACTCCCTCGAAGTATGGACCTACTCTGGGAAGCACGGAAACCTAACCCCAGGCATTGCTACTCCAGCAAGTGGAACCGCTTTGTCATCTGGTGTAATGGCAAAAGCATCAATCCTTTTGAATGCACACCAACACATATTGTCCTGTACCTAACCCATCTGTTGGATTTAGGCCTGGTTTTCAATTCCCTAAAGGTCCACTTAGCTGCGCTTTCAGCATACACCACGTCCCAGAAGAAAGTTTGGTGGTGGAAAATTCCAGTGTTTAAAGCATTTATGGAAGGGGTAAAAAGGCTTCATCCCCCTATTTCCAACCAAGCGCCCGGGTGGGACCTGAACGTTGTGCTTACCAGACTGATGGTGCCCTCAATGCATGAGGCTAGCCTTAAAGCACTCACCTACAATACTGCCTTCCTAGTGGCGATCACATCAATAAGGAGAGTTGGTAAAGTGCAGGCCCTTTCAGTTCAAGACCCATTTGTCACAATTCACAAAGATAAGGTGGTCCTGCACACTCAAGATTTGCGCCTACATTTTTTTCAAAGTTCCATGTAAACCAACCCATGAAACCAACTCGCCTTTTTCCAGAATCCCACTAATGTGGCAAAAAGAACCCTCCACACACTAGATGTTAGGAGAGCGGTTATCTATTATCTGCAAAAGACAAAAACATTAAGAAAAAAAGTTTTTCTTTTCAGTGGCAGCTCGTAGAGAAGGGGATCCCGTCTCTGAATCAGCTATTTCAAAGTGGATCGGAAACTGCATGACACGCGCGTGACGGACCATAGGTACAGTGGACGTCACACTAGGGATAGTATTACTGGCACGCCCTGTCGACGTCCCTTTTCGAGTTTCGAAAACGACAACTGTTATACTCCACAGCTTCCACTAGATGTCGGCCTATGCATAGCATGTGATCTAAGCAGATTCCACGAGCCTCAGAAATAAATATATATTTAAAAAAAAAAAGGAGGAAAGCAAAACTGCACTCCAGGAGAGCGTTGAAAATGTCCACAGGTTCCAAACCAAAAATAAACTCAAACAGCAATAGTTAACAAGTTTATTGGAATTGAATTAAAAGATACCAGCGACAACTAAACAGAGGCAGGACACCGTGGGGCAAGTCCTGTTACGTGTTTCGCGCTCTACATAGCGCTTGGTCACGTATAGGGGACATGACTTCAGTGCAGTTTAAAATGGAAAGTAATAGTCCTTTCATTGTCTCCACGGATTGTGAAGCTGGGCTTAACTGTACATGTCATCCATGGCAGACCTCTTGGAATGGAAAGTCAGCTAATACAGGATGCAAACCTCAATAGGATGCACAGCAAATAAACCAAAACAGTAAACCGGTTATGAAGGTGAAAGTACAAAATAAAACCCAAGGTGCATAATAAATAGCAATAATCTTCGGACAAGTACTGATAAACTGACAAAACAAGCTTTGCAATGAAAGCCTAGCCATGATAAATATAAACATTATGTCATGATCTAATTACTTATCAGATTCTACATTAGTATCTTCATTTTGTTAGCTCCTAAACAATAGTCTTCTATTTTTAGAGAATTTTTTTTTTAAATCAGTGCCGTGTTGTTCCTAGCAGTTGTATACCTTGTTATTGTAGCGGAACTCGCGTTGGGCGTGGGTGCATGCGCGTTCTTCGTGGAACTGCTAAACTTGGTTCTTCAAATGAGGTATAAATCCTTGCTTGTATTGAAGCTACAGTTGCCAGCGTGTGCATCCATGTTTATGAAGGCAAAAGTCTGAAAAGCACCGGAAAAGCGCTGATAATGGCCGCCATCTTGAGTATATAATTTCGGTGTAAACAGATTCCTACTTCTTTTGGTAGTCCTTTTTTGTGTTTGACTCTTACGGCTCCCTTTGTGCAGAAACAAGTCTTTTTCGAAAACTTATGAGAACTTTGGAACTTCCAATGTTTCAATAGGTTATAAGGGGTTGATTCAGCAGATTATAGGATCATTTAAGAACCATACCAATGGTATATAAGGCGCTATATAAATGCAAAATAACATAACAACATTTAAACCTTTAACCTTGCATGAGGTGCAAATTAACACAAGACAAAAGTGGACATCGGACTACCTAAATTATGGCAACAAAAACAATGGACAAATTGTAATTCAGAATATGTTATATATGATCACTTGTCCATGCAATAAACATTACATAGTCAAAACTAACAGAAAAGTAAAAGTCAGAATGCAGGAACATAAAAGCTGCTTGAAGAACAAAGTACAAAATGCCCCCCTAGTGAAACACTTAATTCCATTATGAAATCCAGGTTCAAAGACAAACTTTCCGGACGATCTAATCAATAAAGCAATATGAAGAACAGAAATACAAAGTTGCGAAGACCTATTGGACCCAAAGATCAAAATTGAAAAAGTGAGTTTGATACACTCACTAAAGTACTCTAGTCAGAGTTTTCAGGTCAAACGAATAATCCACAAAAATTGGGACATAATCAAAACGGACCCACAACTGAATCGACTTTTCCCTGAACCACTGATGCTGGCGTATAAGAGGGGGGAAGAACTTTCGTGACAAACTGATTAGAGCTGAAAAACGGAAAATAAATAACCAAACTTTCTTGTCCAAACCGAAAAGGGGCACCTATCCGTGCTTGAATTTCCAACATTGTTCTAATATAATAAAAGGAGACCACATCCGACATGGTAACGCTGGGAAGAAAATTCTACTAAAACACTTTGCTACCTGTGATTCAAAAAATGTTATTTATGCTCTACGTTGTCCCTGCGGGAAATATTACGTAGGGAATTCAACCAGGAAAGCCCAAGAACGTTGGCCTGAGCACAAGTCAAATATCTGTACCCAGAATACCAAATCTCCTGTATACACACATTTCAGAGACCATCAGCATACAGTGGCACAAATGAGAATGGTGATACTCGAAGTCATATGTAAAACACAAGGGACTGTTTTGGGTATTCCGACTGTGGGTTGCCCAATACTCCGGTCACACTAGGAACTCAGTTTTTTTAGTGAAGTGGGTAGGGATGGATACATCTCTATCACTGAACTCACAAGTGCAAGTAAGTACATTCTATCGTGCTAAAAAACACATAAAGCCGTTGCCGACTATATGTGTGTCTGCCATTTTCCGGATGAAATTCTAAAATATTTAATGATCTTTCTCCGTTAGGCAGGTGCAGAAATGTCTATTAAAAAGACTGGAGAGTGTGCATTATATTCTCCAGTGGGTTCCTCTTTTGCATCTGAGCATCGAAGAATCTTGTAGGGTCCTTGAGATTTGTTTTTCAGGATCCTAATAGGGAAGACCCCTGCCTGTGCTATTTACTGGAGCACTAGGTCAGGTCTCCCAATAGCCGACTGGTTTCTGTGGTATGAAAGTGGTTACACCACATTCCTCGGGGCTTAAGGAGGCACAGTTAGGTTCCTCCTAGTTTTCAGTGTCAGCATTGTCTGCATTATTTAAGGTCCTCTCCCTGTAGGGGTGACAAGAGGGGGGCAGGTTAACATATTCAGTGCCTTACCACCTAGATGATCTTGTCTATAGTTCAATTTCAACATACTGCACATGTTCAGTATAAAATGAAGGGGATTCTTACCCTCATTCACACATACATCCTCATGGTCTCTAGTCCAAGTAGCCAAGGTCATGGGTACAACACGCGCGTGCCCAAAGCGGCGGCGTCAGGACAATCGTCAACATAAAGAGGTCTGGCGGACGGCGGCGTAGAGAATACGCTGCGCGCAGCCCACCAGACCTCCTTACAGACAAAAGCAGCAGGTAAGCCCCTACCTCATACAACGAGCACCAGACCCTCGCCTTCGATTAGCGGACACACACGACACATGCCCGGCCCAGGGCTAGATGTGGAAATCTGCAATGGGACATGGCACGGCCTCGCGTGGCCATACGCACAAAACGTTCACGCAATTTTTGGTTACTTAATGAGTTTGAAACTAATGTACACAATGATAGCATACATTGTGATTTGACTTGCACATGTGCAAGCACGTACCCTAACCCGTTCTTCATTACGTTTTTGGCCCCTAGCTCTAAGGCTGCCTCACCCATCCGTGCATAGAATCATTTACCACATGGAAAGGGTAAGAATCCCCTTCCTTTTATACTGAACGTGTGCATTATGTTGAAATTGAACTATAGACAAGATCATCTAGATGGTAAGGCACTGAATGTCAACCTGCCCCCCCCCCTCTTTTCTCCCCTCCCCTCTTGTCACCCCTACAGGGAGAGGACCTTAAATAATGCAGCCAATGCTGCCACTGAAAACTAGGAGGAACCTAACTGTGTGCCTCCTTAAGCCCTGAGGAATGTGGTGTAACCACTTTCATAGCACAGAAACTGGTCGGCTATTGGGAGACCTGACCTAGTCCTCTAGTAAATAGCACAGGCAGGGTCTTCCCTATTAGGACCCTGAAAAACAAATATCAAGGACCCTACAAGATTATTAGATGCTCAGATGCAAAAGAGGAACCCACTGGAGAATATAATGCACTCTCCAGTCTTTTGAATAGACATTTCTGCACCTGCCTAACGGAGAAAGCTCATTAAAGATTTTAGAATTTCATCTGGAAAATGGCAGACACACATATAGATACTCGAAGCCATACACGCACTCCCGAGAGGAGGGGACTTACAAAAACTGCTATCACAGTGTGAACTCTACTGGATACATTGTCTTGACTCACTTGCCCCACTAGGCATGAAAGAGGACTACTATCTTGGCCCCTTTTTATGAAAATCAGATCACCCATCCCAATTCCTTCTCTTCACTACTGCATATTATTCACATGTAGGTAGACCACAATTTCCATATTGTGCAGCATTAGTAATCTCTAAAATTAGTTATCTCATGCATATTATATTGACATGCGGACATGTGTTTGTTAAAAAAATATGATTATATGGATTGAATAGTTAAAAAGTACCCCATATTTGGGTTGTTAAATGGTTGAAAAATGTGCCACATTTATGTCTCGGTGTGCATTTATCATTTACTTGTTTATCTTAACATGAAGTTCCACCAAATGAATATCACACTGATGTCTAAATTGTTAGATTGTTTATTTTAGAATATGTTTTTTTTGCTCACTGTGTTACTGACAAAGGACGGTCTGACCTACCCACCACGTGACTCACTCTTTTACCTACTTAGCTAACTCCTGTGATTAATTCTTATTCCCACCACTCTACTATATATATATCTTCATGTCTACATCTTCTCTGCATTAATTGCAATTCAAAGTTCCTTTTTGCTCAGGCATTCATGCCATCGCTCTTGCGCATGCGCGACTTCTTTTGTTTACATATGAGTCTGATGCCGGCTGTGCCATGTCGTCAGACCCATGGCGCACACCAATTACTTACTGCTTCGTTAGAACGCATGCGCGGCGGTCCATCTGCTACCACGCATGCCCGATCGTACGTCATCATCTCAGACAGTATTTAAGAGCAGCATCAGGTACGAACCCCATCCGCTTGCTCGGGAAGAGGTTCGCCATGATCTACCCGTTGAAGTTCTGACCCATTCCAAAGTAAGTGCTCACTTGGTCTATGGACACCTTTGTCCCCCGGACCCTTCGTATAACTACTTACTTTCTCTTGCACTCTTTTTCTATGTAGAACTATTGACTAGCACGTACCGCCTGCATTCGTCTGACTCTGTCAACGGACCGCTCGCTGGAACTTGTACAGATTTCTATGTAAGTGTGGATTTAGCACTGTTATCTTTCTCTATCGACACTTGTATTGCTTACTTTTTCATATTTTACATATTTATACAGTGCGGACGCATACGCTTCCTCTCTTAAACACTTGCCATCTTCTGGACATCGCGCATGCTTCAACTATGCTTATCCCATAGTTGGATGTTGCATGTTACACCTATTTTTTATATATATATCTAAAACTGCAGAGTTTATTCTTGATTCATCTCTGAAACCATTAGATAGCTGACTTCATGTTCAGTTGAGAAATGATACTTTTTCTTTCTTCATAATACTTTCTGAATGACTATTGATCTGATGGACTAATTTTTTTCACTCAGAATAAACAGGGTTATTAGGTAGTATCCCAGCCCCCACTTTTTTTTAGGTATTCTAAATTAGACGTATGATTGAATATTTCTTTTGAATTGTTCTTTTCGAAATGTTTTGGAATTTATTTTTGAAATGTTTTCATCAATAATGTAATTACATGGTTAATAAGATATTAAGTTGTATCTTTCTCTTACTAGAAATTGATTGTGAAATATGATTTTTGCTCCCGAAGAAGAGTTGTTACTAGAAACGCGTCGGGCTCAGAGATATTGTACAATAAATTGTTGTTTATCTATAGAAGTTTGGTGAACTTATTATTTCTCTGATTGCTCCATCTATTCAACTGTCAATTGAAAAAAAAGTTATGAAATTTAACAATACACAATACTAGAAAATTGTTGTTCTGCTCTGCAGATAAGTGTGCAGGGGACGGGAGTTCCTAAATTTTAGGGACAACCACTTCTTTCTCCAACGTTGCTCAACATGCCAGTGGAACCAAATGTATTATTCGGCAAAGCGGTGGAGGATGCTCTGAAGTCGGCCAAAGAGGAGTATGAGTCTCTCAAATCCCTTGGCCAACTTAACAATAAACAATCTGGGCAAAGAAGCAGAAACAATTTTCGATGTTTTCGCAGACAAATTCCCAAAGAGGTTCTGCCTATGGACAAAACCAGAATTTGTTATGGAACACCAACCAGGGTCAAGCATCCCAAGGCTATCCAAGAGTCCAGCGCATTTCCAGTGGCAGGGGGAGATCCTCCACTTCCAGAGGTGGAGGGACGCCTCCCAAACAATGACAGCCCGCTACTGGTCCCCTCCCATGCCTCCCCAGTAGGGGGACGGATTCAAACTTCACCCACGCATCGGAGGGAATAACCCAGACAAGTGGGTGTTATCAACATTAGCGGGAGGTTGTTGCGTGGAGCTCCTAGGCACACCATCAAACCTCCCTCCGTGCCAAAGGAAAACATTAAGAGAAGAATAACTAATCTTGATAGAGGTCAACGCGCTGCTCCTCAAGGACGCCAACAAGGGTATTTATTCAACATACTTCCTTGTGCCAAAGAAAGATCTTACCATGCGCCCAGTATTAGACTTGCGCCCTGCAAACACTTATGTAAAGCCACACAAGCTCTGCATGACAACGCTACAAGAAGTAATTCCCCTGCTAAAACGGGGGGATTACATGGCAGCATTGGATATGAAAGATGCCTATTTTCATAATTCAATGCTCCCAGCGCACAGAAAACTCTAGCGGTTCAATGTAGCAAACCAGCACTACCATTTCAAGGTGCTACCCTTTGGAATAGCATCAGCTCCAAGGGTATTCACCAAGGTACTGGCGGTGTTGGCGGCGCACCCTACCTGGACGACTGGCTGATCACAGGAGAGACTCCCCACCTTTGCAAACAAAACACGCAAAGAACCATCGATCTCTCTGCTCTTCCAATTGGGCTTCTTGATAAATGAGAATAGAGTCTTGTACCAAACACATCAAAACAGTTCTAGGAGCTGTATTAGATACAAGAACAGGCTTATCCTTTCCATCCATGGAAAGAGTGCAGAACATGCTTCGGCAAATATCCAAGTATCAAGCAGGTCTCCAGATAAGCGTACGCAAAGCTATGCATTTGCTAGGAATGATGGCATTGTGCATATATCTAGTCCCACACACGCACGTCTGCGCATGCGACCAATGCAGGAGCGGTTGGCGAAACAATGGTCTTGGGCAAGTGGTCAGTGGGATGATGCAGTGGTTGTTTCGCCAACACTAGTACAAAGCCTACGCTGGTGGTCAAGAGAAAATCTGTTAAAGGGAAAACCCTTCCATGATCCGGAAGCGCAAACGATTGTCACAACAGACGCATCACTTTCCGGGTGGGGGGCTCATTACCTTCACCGCACAGCACATGGTTTGTGGACCCAGGTTGCCACACATAACCATATCAACCTGCTGGAACTACTAGCAGTACTCAAGGCACTTTAGGCATTCGAAGTGCAACTGATGAACCAGTCGGTTCAGATTCTGACGGACAGCACAACTGCGATGCTCTACATCAACGAACAGGGGGGGGCACACACTCTCCAAGTCTGTCTAAGTTGGCACAGAAACATGAGTGGCAACTAGACTTGGGCGTCGTAGACCACATCTTCTCTCAATGGGGTTATGCCACAGTAGACTTGTTCGCTACAGGAGAAAACAAGCAATACCCAAACTTCGCGTCCAGGTTCCCCCAGCCAGAATCCAAGGGGGAACACCCTATGGATGAACTGGTTCAGGGAAATTTGCTTACGCTTCCTCCACACCCCTCCACCCCCAACCCCCAACTCATTAATAAGCAGGATAGTGAACAAGATGCACGGAGAACAGATTCCGCTTATCGACCGTGAGACAACTGGGGTATCCACATCTGCGCAAACTGGCGATGTGCGGTCCCATTAAACTCCCATATCAAACCAGCCTGTTAACCCAACACGTGGGAACAGTGCACCCTCTACCACACTCGATGAACTTGGCATCATAACTCCTGAAGTCATAGAGTTCGGACACCTTAATTTACCACAGCAGTGTATGGATATCCTCAAGGAGGCAAGAAGACCAAACACTAGACACTGATATTTTGACAAGTGGAGATTTGTATTTTGGTGCCAGTCGAAACAAACCCCATAGAATGTACTCCTTCACACATTCTCAACTATGTGCTCCACTTGTTAGACTCAGGGTTAGTATTCAACTCTATAAAGGTCCACGTGGCGGCTTTATCAGTTTATATCACCTCTCAGAGTAAGGTATTGTGGTGGAGCATTCCAGTCATTAAGGCATTCATGGGGGGAGTCGAGAGACTCCAGACACTCCACCAGCCTATTTCAATACTAGCAAAGCTCATGGGGCCCCCATTCGAGCCGATGCATAAGTCAAGTTTGAAACACCTGACATAGAAAACTGCCTTCTTAGTGGCTCTTACTTCCATAAGAAGAGTTGGTGAATTGCAAGCATTGTCAGTGCAGGATATTGTCATACACCAAGACAAACTGGTTTTACGTATACATCCTAGGTTCTCTCCCAAGTTAATTTCTAAATTCCACGTGAACCAATCTATTGAGCTTCCGGCTTTCTTTCAGAGGCGAACTAGCTCCGCGGAGGTAAATCTCCACACACTGGATGTGAGGAGATCAGTCCTTTACGTAAACAAGACCAGACTGCTTAGGAAAACATCAACTGTTTGTCTCCATAGCACCAGACAGAGCAGGAGACTGCATTTCTAAGAATGCCATCTCCAGATGGATAGTAAGATGTATTCAATTGTGCTATTCATTATCAAACAAGACACTGCCTTTTACACCAAGAGCTCCCTCCACAAGGAGAACTGGAGCTACTCTGGCTTTTATCGCAAATGTCCCATTGGACTTCATTTGCAAAGCAGCTACATGGAGCTCAGTAGACACTTTCACTCAGCACTACTGCATTGACACACATTCCAAGACAGATACACAAGTGGGACAAGCGGTGCTAAAACATCTATTTGCTGTTACTCCTTCTCATGACCCACCACCTTCTCCTAACACTGCTCGCTAATCTATGCATAGCATGTGATCTAAGCAGATTCCACAAGCCTCAGAGGGGATACACTACTCACCGTAATTGTATTTTTGATGCTTGTATTTGCTTAGATTCACATGCGCCCACCCTTCCTCCCCTGAGAGAAGGTCCATAGATGTTATGAGCTTTCTGCCTGTATCTGCTTGGATACAACTGTACTCGCACTACACTTCATGCAACCACAACAAAACAATCTGAGGGACCTAGACGTGTGAAGGACCATGGGTACAGTGGACGTCACACTAGGGATAGTATTAACGGCACGCCCTGTCGACGTCCCTTTTCGAGTTTCGAAAACAACTGTAATAATCTGCAGCTTCCACTAGATGTCAGCCTATGCATAGCATGCAAATCTAAGCAGATCCAAGCATCAGAAATACGATTCTTCTCTCTTGTTCCAAGATGGCGCCCATGGAGAGGAGACTCACGTAGAGGTCTCTCCCGCCGGGCCGGGAAAATGTATGCACTTAACTGAGATATTGGGTCAAAGGAGCGGTGTCTTCCCGGTCTGCGGAGCATAGGTGAGAGTTACGTTCGGCAGGACTGCAGAGCTTTGGGCATCACCCTTCTGCCAGACCATCAGCACGGGCAGCCGCCCGCAGTCTACGTAGTCTGGCGCTGTCCCTTCGGTGCGGGCCGGTCAGAATAATTTATTACAAGGCCTTTTGTAACACAGACTATAGCAAAGAATCACAGTGCAATACAATAAATATACAAGAAAAGGAGGATAAAAGGGGATGACTTCACGAAATATGTTGACAACCTAGAGGGAACGAAAACAGGCAGTGCAGTTAATCTTTAGACCCAATTCAGCATCAGTTATTCACCTAACTAAGAGGCAGTCCAAGCCCTAAGAAGAGTGGAGCCTCTTGCTCAATAGTACATGTGTGCCAATGCACGGGGTTGTTCCAATGGACAAAGCACAGTCTCTTTAGGGGTCTCTAACAGCTCGGGAAGGTGGATAAGGCAATGAAGAATAAGTTCTCCCTATTCAAGAAGGACCTCCACTTGTAGGCAGAGACAGTTCAAGAGTTTGGGATGGAGTCGCTATTTTGCAATAGCAGTGGACAGGAGAGGGGGCCCCCAGGGGCCACTTGTGCATAAAGTTGGGCTCTGGTGCTAGGGGCCACTAGCTTGGGGTAATGATTACTCACCGGTCGCTGAGGCAAGGAGACCCAAACTTCGGCAGGTTAATCCAATTCGGTTGCAGGTTTGACGGCGGAAAAGAGGATTCCCATACGGGACAGTGGCGATTTCTCTGCTCCGGGGGGGGGTGAATCACCCCAGTTTCACTGCAGCAGGCTTCAGGGAGAGAGGGTCACAAATGCAGCAGACTTGGAAAGGACGTTGCCACAGCAGGGCAACGCGGTAACCGCGTTTAATCCGGTCCAGACGCACTCGTCTCACTTCTGACCTGGCAATGCCAAGTGTACGAAATTCGGTGTGACGGTGCCGTTGACACAGAGCTAGCAGTATACCAGGTTTCGAGGGACTCCTCGAAACGACGGCGGAGACAGAGCAAAGGTCCTGCGTAAACTGGTCAGCCCACTGGTTGGCCCAGGGACACTTCCGAGAAAGCTTACTTGCAGGTTTTGGTGAAGGTGCCGAGAATAGTTGGTCCCACTATTCCAATGGGTCGAAACGTCTTCGCAGACCTTCTAGGACGACCAGATGTAGAGGGTTCCCACGGCACGACGGCGGGCTCAGGATGCCAAACCTTCCAGCGGTTCCTCGACTCAGCTTCGTAGTTGCAGGATACTTGGATCCTAGCTGATGTTCAGTGAGAACTCGGGAGATCGACATGGTAGTGTTGTTTCTAGCCTCCTCTTATCCAAAGTTGCCTTTGTGCCAAAACGGAGAGGACCCAATGGGGGATCTGCTTACAAACACTCACTCCATACAAGGACCAATCAGACCATGGTGGTCTCGGGCATTCAGGACACTCCAGACTCTCTGGCACCCAGGATGTGTTTTGGGACCAGACATCCCACCCCACATCCTGGAGGCACACACGCAAGGCATGCAGAAGCCTGCGAAAGCATTGGGATTTGCGAGAAAATGCATGACCAAATAAGGACTGGCCTGGGTTGACTCGCCCTGGGGGAGGTGAAGGGGCAAGCTGGCCAAAGGACAGGACAAAGAACCTCGTGGCATAGCCATTTTGGAGCCAGGCCACCTATTCGTGCCCAACGCGGTTAGCCTGGCAGGAAAGGGTTAAAAATAATGCGAAACGATAGCTGCCACCAGTCCTGTCCTGAATTTACACGAAAACTACAGATCGAAATAGCCTATTATTGGCAACAAGTTTTCACCCACGACGGACGATTGACAGCGTCCCGCTGAGTCAGTTTCTGAGATATCGGAGGAATATTTCTGAAAACACGGAATACCAGAGACAGTCAGCATCCTTGCGCAACAAATTTCGGGAACGTGGATACAAATCCGCCACACTATCTCGAATCGAGGAGAAAGTGGCCACTATTTAAAGGGATACCTTATTAACACCCAATAATACCCAGAAGGACGAGGCCATGATATACATCACCACATACTCGGCACAAAGTCAGAAAATCAGGAACATAATCCAAAGAAACTGGCCCATGCTACAAATGGACCCACAGACGGTCACTTTTTCAAAATCCACCTATTTTTGCCTACAGAAACAGCAACGCTCTGAGGAATAGTTTAGTCAGAGCTGATATGCCCATTACTCAGGAGACACTAACCAAATACAAGGGAACCCAACCAGGCCACAACTGCCAGCATTGCAGTAACATTATACCAGGCAATATAATTTCTCATCCACACACAGGCAAACCCATCTCACTCAAGCATTCCTGTACTTGTGACTCAACTAATGTAGTAAATGCTCTTAAGTGTCCCTGTGGTTACTACTATGTGGGGATCACTATAAGGAAGGCAAAGCTACGGTGGACGGAACACAAGTCCAATATCCGAACGAAAAGTCTCAGGTCACCTGTGGCAATGCATTTTCAGGAGGCTAGACATTCGATTGCACAACTTAAATGCATGATTTTAGAACAAGTGAAAGTAGGTCCCCGAGGGGGAGATGCACAAAAGAGACTACTCCAGCGTGAAATCTTTTGGATAGACCTATTGGATTGCCTCAGCCCAAGAGGCATGAACTTTGAATTTGACTTAATGTGTTTTCTCTGATCCTCCTGTACAAACACATGCAATGGATCACAAGTGATTTTAACAGTGTTTTAATAGCATTATGCTAACTCAAAAATATGATTACAACTGTCACGTCCAATCTTGACGTCACATTTTGGCGAATGAGAAATGTCATATGTTTGATTTCCATAACACAGCTGTCACATGATATAATCTGTATTGACCTTGCCGTTGAGACGGAAGCACTATGTATACGAGACTGTAATCTTTCTGAGATGGAACTAGTTGAGCATGGTGATTGTGAATCTTGTTACCTGATTCAATTCTATTGGACAAAAAATGAGACTGTGCACGGCGACTCAGCCGGGAGATTTTAATTTTAATTCTCAATATGACACGAGTGAAGGACAGTGTCCCATGTTAGGCTCATTAATCAGAGTACAGAACATAACTGAGTTCCAACCAGCTACTAATTTAAGATCTGAATAGCAATCACGCAGGATAGGGCTTGGCAGCTTGCCTCTGCTACCCTGCTTATGATTACTGCTATTCTTCAGTAACTGTGCGGGGTTGAGGGGCGCTAGGCAGCCTCCCGCTGCTGACACGCCCCTCCCCCCGCCGTCCTAACATACAAGGAGGCTCGCCCCCACATCCGCCCCCATATCCACCTTTTATTTGAACTTTCCTCCATTCTGATCGGAAGGAATGGTTTCCAAGTATGATGCAGTCCTAATGCCCACCTTTAATTCGCCCGTTCTTTTTGGGACCGAGGATTTCCCTCGTCCGATTTCAGCAAAGATCTGCAAGGAAAGCAACACACACTCTGAGAACGATGCAGGCGGACAAGCGTCCCTAGCAACCCAGCACGTAACGCGCATTCGCAACACGACGTGCTTAGCTGATACAACCTATAAGTGGCTGTATTCACTTCAACAGTGCTTCTACACCCTGATCATACCATGTACCCGAGTACGGCTCACCGCCTGTTGGGCGGTACTTTATTTAGAAATTTGTTACTGACAGTTTGTCAGATCGTACTTGGGACTGGCAGTCCCACACCAAGATGGCGGCCGCCGCGGGGACCCGACTGCGCGGCGCTCCCATGGCAACGCAATTGGCTTGGGAGTGCCTTGCAGCGCGCCCTTGCGAGCAGCGGCTTCCTCACTTCACTGTGCTGCTCGCCCGTGCGAGTGGCTGCTTCTCTACTTTGGAGTGTTGTGGGCGATACTCGCCATGTAAGTAGACATTACTCCTATGAGTGCTCACTTCTTGATCACACTTACCACGTGATCTTAGTAAATATCTTCCATCTTTACATATACTTGGTGCATCAATCTCAACTAACGCCCTTTTCGGGTGTTATTGACTCATTTTTATGGGTTTACCCAATGATCGGGGAAACGTAGCTTCTATATTACCTAGAAATTCACGGTGTGTCTTTGTACTATGCCTATAGAACGCATATAGTTATATGCCTTAGTCGCCAGTAACTTTGATTCTTCCCCATGCCTCTAGCTACCCAATTTCAGCAATCCCGCCTGACAACACCCCTGCACCCGGCGAGACACAGCTGTCTTGTGACTGGGTGAGTACTCACATTCTACCATAGAGGATCATTTTATATGTTCTCGTACATAAGGTCAAACTTTTACAAGTGGCGGCTGATAATTTCTTTACCACACAGGTGATTATGACTCGATTCTGCTTTACAAGAAGAGCAGGTCAGTGCACTTCCATTTTTTAGTGAGTTAAATGATAGTCCTCTTAATACACCCCAGGTCTAATTAGTGTATCCTTATACTTTGTAGGAATTGCAACTGAACATTGATGAAACTAAAAACACATCCTGCCCTGAAGATGGATTTCCTAATCCGAAACGCGTAGGCACTGATTACCCAATAGGAGTGTCTTTAGGAACTCTGAGCAGAGTGAATGTAACTGCTCAGTAGCAGAGCAAAACCTAGGTGGTGTAGAGCCTGCATACGAATGACCTTACCATGTTTTGTTTCTTAACTGAACAGGTTATGTTTGAGTACTGGGTGCAGCTCAAATCTAATTTTGCGTTTTGTTGTTGAATTACCAATTGACCTGTACAAATTGCTTTGTTAAGACGACTACTGCTAACGCAATCCCATGGAGTATTTTGTTATAAATTAAAACTGATTATGTTTGGATTTATCACCTTATGGGCCTATCGTTTCATCTGTTTATTCTCAGCCTGATGCTTTCATGTTTGTAGATTCACAGATGAATGGAGCCCTTGATATACTATTTGCCCTTTGAACATTAGAGAATATTAATTATTTCCTTGTTACACATTTCTGACACCCACCCTTGTACCCTAAACACTCCTGACTTGGAGTCTTTAGTATTTACAAGGCATGATCACCATTTGGGACTAGCTCCCGTTAGGCGTGCAGCAGAGGGTTACCGACTAGCAACAGTTGGTGTGTGTTTTCTGCTTGAGCTGTGCTGAAACTAGAGTGGCCTCGAGTTTCTCCCTCCTGCACCTGAAGAAAAAGGAATTAAAACCCTACACTAATATTGTCGACCCCCTATGGGTTATTTATTTCTTATTTGAGTACTTCGGACCAATTGGTGTGCCTCCCTACCCAACCTCTTTCCTCTTACCAGTCCTGTCTGACACATCTGCCAAGTTCATAAAAAGCCCAGCAAGAGTATCTAGGGCCTTTGGAAATGACTATAGACCCAAGTGTGCTGTATAGTAAGATACATTCCACACTTGTTACGTGTTGCATAAAAGTTGCAACATGAGAAAAGGACTAAGGGAAACAAAGTCTACCAGTACTGACTGTCTTACGAGCATGTCGGTTTCCCCATAAAAAGTGAGCGAAAGCCCAAAGGAGTACGGCTGAGAGCTGTGCTTCTCTGGCAAAGTCAGTGAGTGGTGTCTAAACAGCAACAAAACATTTGGGGGTTGACACATGGAGGGAAAATTACATACACATAAGGAATCTTTCCTAACACTCGCCCCTCCCAGACTAAGGACAGGGGGAACTAATCCACCACTGGATGAGTCTCTTGTTCAGGTTGGTTAAACATTCTGGACAACCCATCAGCATTGCTATGTTGGACACCTGGCCTATGCTCAATAGTGAAGTCAAAGCCTTGCAGACTTATGGACCACCTAAGCTACTTTGGATTCTCTCCCTTCATGTTCATTAGCCACTTTAAGGGCTTATGGTCAGTTTTCTCAGTGAAGTGGGTCCCATAGATGTAGGGCCTCAGCTTCCTTAGGGCCCACACAACAGTGAAACATTCTTTCTCTACTGTGGACCATCTGAGCTCTCTGTCCTTAAGATGGAGACTAATGAAGCCAGTAGGGTGTTCCTTACCCTTCTCATCTACTTGTGATAGTGCAGCTCCTATCCCAGTGTCAGAGGCATCTGTCTGCACAATAAAAGGTCTTTGGTAATCAGGGGCCCTGAGAACTGGGGCCTGGCACAAGAAGTCTTTTAAGCCATTGAAGGCCTTCTCACTCTTCAGACCAAGTTACCTTCTTGGGTTTCTTTGGAGTAGTGAGAGTCCGAGGGGCAGCTATGGTACCATAGTCTGCGATGACATTTCTGTAGTACCCAGTGAGTCCCAAAAAGGCTCTCACTTGGGTCTGTGTAGTGGGGGGGGGGTAGGCCAGTCTTGTAATGCTTGTACTTTACTGGGTAGAGGCTGTATCCTCCCTCCACCTACTTCATGTCCAAGGTAGACCACTGATCCTTGTCCAGTCTGGCACTTACTGGTCTTTATGGTCAAGTGGGCCTTCTGAAGTGCCTGTAACACAATCCTAAGGTGTTTCACATTGTCTTCCCAGGTTGTACTGAAAACTGCTGTATCATCCAGATATGCAAGACCGAATTCATCCAACCCATTCCACACATGATTCAGAAGCCTCTGGAAAGTGGCTGGGGCATTCTTCAACCCAAAAGGCATTACTCTAAACTGGTAAAGACACTCTGGAGTTGAGAAAGCTGTCTTCTCCTTGGCATGCTCTGAAGGGCTGTTTGCCTATAGTCTGCAGTTAGGTCAAACGTGCTGAGGTACTTGGAGGCACCCAAAATAACCTCTGCCCCTCCTGGACAGAGCTCAGAAATCCTACTTAACAAGAGACGCCTGAGGAAAGCTCGCTCCCCCCTCCACAGGCAACACTGTCCACTAAAGAGGACATGCAAGCGTGGTTCACAGAACTGCAAGACAACTTCATGTCTACGGTGCATGAGCAGTTCACCACGCTGAGTGAGGACATGAAGCAAGCGGTGCAGGAGCTCCGGACAGATGTAGCGAAACTTGAGGAACGTACAGACACACTGGAAAGAATAGTCCAAGACGTGGAGCAGGAAGCAGCGCAGTGCAGCAAAACACAAGAACATCTGGTGCGACTCAGCCACAACCTGGAGCTGCAGTCTGAGGACCTTGAAAATCGGTCTAGATAGGCGAATATTAGCATTAAAAACATGGTGGACACGGTGGAAGATGAGGATCTCAAGATGTCTCTGAAGACTTCCTGCACTGCCATCTTGGTGGTGGATGAAGCAGAGGATATCAAAATAGACAGAGTACACCGGGTGGGTCCTAAGAGAGCAGGGGAACCCGGAGTACTCCCGAGAGATGTTTTAGTTGCGATGTCGTCCTACCCCTTGAAAGAGGAGATCCTGAAGAAAGCCGGGGATGGACCACGTCCGGATGAATGGAGTGGAGGTCCAATTGTACCAGGATCTGGCCCAGGTAACGCTACAGAAAAGAAGGGCAATGGGGCCTTTGGTCAAACAACTTACCTCGAGGAAGATTAGATACAAGTGGACATTTCCGTTTGGTCTCCTGTTCTCATGAGGAAGCAAAGAAGGGTGACATCATGTGAAGAGGGTCTACAGGTGATGGGCTTGTACGACGAGGCCCAGGATATTGGGGTCTGATGATCTAGGGAGGAGAAACTCAGGAAGTCATGGGAATGGAAAAAAGTGCAGCAGAAGAGGAAACTCCCGGGTGAAGGGATGCGCTGAATGGACAGGCGTATGCACTGCTGACTTTGACTGCACGTATCCGCTGGGGGGGGGGTGCGTTTTAGGACTGGGATTGATGGGGGACGAAGCTGACCCAATGGACTACCTGGCTTTGCGGCCCGGAGGGTGTGCCACCACCGGAAACTCACACCCACAGAGATAATGCTGGGTTTAGGACTCCCCGGGACGTTTTTTCCGAGTCGGCAGACGGCCAGGAGCGACGGGCCGAGCGCCCTAGCACCCTTAGGTCCCTGGGCCCTCCTCGGGATAGTTGTTAAATTGTTGGGGGAGTTGTGCTGGAGGGGGGGAGTCGGGAGGGGGAAGGCAGGGTTGGGTGGGAGGGGGTATCTGTAACGGAAGGCAAGGGGAGGCATTACTGTAAGAAGTCACGGACCATGGGGAAGTTGAGAATCCTCACTTTTAATGTCAGAGGGCTAAACAACCCCTTTAAAAGGAAAAAAGTGGAACACATGCTGAGAAGAGAGGGGGTACATTCTTATGCTGCAGGAAACCCATGTAAGACTCCGTGACAAGACCAAGTTGCGGTTAAAGGGGTACAAGCTGTTAGGGCAATCCAGTGCTACGGACAAGAAAGCAGGGGTTCTGCTAGCGGTCCATGAAAGCAAACACGTGCAGATCCACAACACCATGGTAGACAAAGAGGGCCGGTATGCATTTGCCGATGTCGCAATAGACTGGCTCAGACTCACCTTGGCCTCCATATACTCCCCAAATTCGGGTCAAGATGGGTTCTTAAGGGAGGCATTGGGGAAACTGGAGGATTTTGCGGGTGGGGAGATAGTCTTGGGCGGGGATCTGAATATGGCCTGGCACCCAGCAACGGATAGAAGCTCGGGAGGACATCAGGGACGGGGAGCCCCCTCAAAGCTCCTTCGTCCAAAGGATGACCCAATTGGCACTTGGGGACGTGTGAAGAGAGCTGAAAGATCAGCAAAGGGGTTATACGCATTACTCGCATGTACATAATTCAATGTTGAGAATCGACTACTTTTGGGTCTCGGTAGGGCTTCTGGGGGAGGTTGAGGGAATGGAACTTGGACCGATCTCATTGCCAGGCCATGCCCCCCTATGTTTGGAGGTGACGATGCCTGGCAATAAAAGGGGATTGTGGAGGTGGAGGCTCCTTCAGGACATTCTTAAAGATCCTATCTTGGGGGAGGTTGTTAGAGAAAAGATTGATGAATACTTCATCAATAATGACACAGGGGAAGTTCAGCCGGCAATGGTCTGGAAGGCCTTTAAGGCGGTTGTAAGGGACCATTGCATAGCCATGAAGGTGTCGAAGGATAAACAAAGACATATATGGGAAAGAGAGTTGGAAAGGAAATTAATGGACATACAAGGGGAAATTCTTAAGAAACCCTCTCGGGCATTGAAAAGGGCATCGAGACACGTTCAGGGTCAGCTGGACTTGCTTCACATAAAAAAAGCGGAGGTGAGTTTGCTCCGCCTCAGGCATTGGTACTCCTCGAAGGCCAAAAAGCCGACACATTTTTAGCAAGGCAATTGCGGGCCAAACGACCAAATTACACTATTAAGGAAATACGGACGGCCCAGGGAAAGGTGGTCACCCGCACCAAGGCCATTGGGGAGGTGTTTAGAAACTATTACCAGGATCTGTATGCCACAGAGCCCCAGCGGGACCGAGCAAGATTCCTACCCGAGTACTCTAACTATACCACAGATAACAGAAGAAGAAAGAGATGAACTGTATGGGGATATCAGGGAAGAGGAGGTGTGGAAAGCAATACCTGGTCTCCAGGCAAATAAAGCGCCAGGGCCTGAAGGGTTCACTGCGGCTTTTTATAAAAAGTATGCAGAGAACTTGATCCCTTTCCTAACAAAGCTGTTTAATTCCTTCAGAGTAGAAGGAAACGTGACCCAGACTATGAACGAGGCATGGTACTAGTCTTTCACAAGGCAGGGAAAGATCCATCCCTTCCAGGATCATATTGCCCAATCGCCCTGATAAACGTGGACTCCAAAATATACACACAAATCTTAGCTGCAAGGGTGTCCCCGCTACTCCCCAAACTAATAAATGAAGACCAAGCAGGGTTTATTCCAGGCAGGCAAACTCAGGACAACTTGAGGCGCATAATACACTTGGTGGAGAAGGTCGGTGTCAATCAAATCCCGGCGATATTGCTCACAGTTGCTGCCGAAAAGGATTTGACCGGGTAGAATGGTCCATCCTATTCTGAACACTAACCCGCATGGGGCTTGGGGGACATTTTTTGCACATAAGGGCCAACTACAACACACCATCCATTAGAATTGCCATTAATGGGGAGGTCACAGGCAGAGTGGAGCTTACAAGGGGCACTAAACAAGGATGCCCGTTGTCACCCCAACTGGGAAACTGCTGCTATTACGGGGATCAACATGGCAGGCAGGCAGCACAGGGTGGTCGCGTATGCGGACGACTTGCTGGTCGCCATCACCGATCCGACATGCATCCTCCCTGAGCTATTACTGGAACTGGAGAAGTTTGGGGCTGTCTCAGGACTGAAGATCAATCGGAACAAGTCTGAAATGTTAGCCCTCACTGGGGATAGAGGGGCGTTACAACAGGTGGCAGATTCCCTAGGTTTAAAGATCGCAGACACAGGGATCAAATACCTCAGCATAACCCTTACGGGCAAGGTGGATCGGCTCTATGGGGGGGAGGAGAGAACTACCCAGACCGTTTGGGGAAAATCAAGAAGGACTTGGATAAGTGAAATCCTCTTGCGATTTCGTGGTTGGGGAGAATTATATCGGTGAGGATGACCATCCTTCCGAAACTGTTGTATTTCTTTCAGGCTCTCCCGATTAGGGTCCCCAAATCTTTCTTCAGGGCACTCTCAAAGGCAATATCCTCCTTAATCTGGAAAAATAAATCCCCAAGGGTAGCTAGGGTAGTTCTTACGGCTCCAATTATCAAGGGAGGCATGGCACTCCCGCACTTTTTTATGGACTACCAGGCAGCACAAATGTGGATCCTGAAAGAATGGGTGGGAGAGGAGCAGCATAAGGTTTGGGCCAAGCAGGATAGGGCAGTGGCTAGAACTCCTGAGGGAGCTGCTGTGGAAGGAGGGCCTGACCAGGCCTGGTACACCAGTCTGAGGAGGGAGGGGACAGAGAGTGGAAGAAGTAGCAGGTGTGGGAAGGAAGTTAATGAGGCGCCAGTCAAAGAGGTGGTGTTGGGTTTAGGAACCTGAACCAAGATGGTGCCAGTGTGGTAGACATTAATGATGCACCCGAATGATGCGAAAGAGGACTTCCCATTTAGTGCAACCATTAATGGGTGAAGATGATAGAGCGTATAGATGGGATGAGGAGTCCATAGATTATAATGAGGGACAGAAAAGAGGATATCAGTGAAGATCTGTCTGGAAGATGCACTGTTATAGGTGTCTGCAATATGTAGGCCAGGGTTTGTGGTCAGGATAGCTTTTTTTTTTTTTAAAAGCTTTTTTCTTCCAGACTTTGTGAGAGAGGAAGGATAGGTGATAGTATAGCAGTTAGAAAAGATAGGGGGGATGGTAAGTGCCCTAGGGGTGGTGGTGGATAGGAGGAGGAAAGAGGGACTACACAGCACAGTACTAGTGCAAACTCACCAGGTGGCCTAGTAGCCAAGGGAAGCAAGTAAAACAGATGCACTGGGAATGGCAATCAAAGCACACAAAACAGGAATGGCTACACGGATGAAAGGGCAGCTGAAATCGTTTCTTAATACAAGTCACTTTGAACACAAATGAAAATGGCATAGATGTAAGGAAGGTGCATTAGACGAAATGTTTTGGCGAGGTAGGCGTTTACAGGCAAGTGAGACAAGGTGGTGATGACTCCTGCTGGAGCACCGTGGTGGACAGGGGGTAGACTGGGCCCTGAAGTTGACCTTCGATGGAGTGGCTGGCTCCCGCCTCCGGGTTGCAGCCATTGGCTTAAGGGCCCAAGGTAACCAATGGGAGAGGGGCAGGGGCTGGCCAACACAAAGAACACAACAATTTGGCAACAACGAAGACACAGCCATCTTTGGCCAAACGGCATGGATGCACAGCAATTGTAACATTAAGTTTGTAAAGGTCCAAGTGGGTAATGTTATAAACACACCATGCTGGTCATACCAGCCAGAACAAGCGCAGCACGATAAAAGGTGCAATTTCCAAACAAACAGGGTCGCTTGCCAAAGCGGAATTATGTCACACAAATTGTTCAATTCCTTACCCCCAGCAATGCATAACATGAAGGAAGTCCTGGCGCGATGGAGGGACTGGGGAGCAGAGGGAAAAAGGCTGTTGATGTGAGGAAGGCAGAAGGAAAGCGCTGGATGGAGGTAGGGCCCTCAAGTGGGCCTTCGATGAATATGATCTTATAGGCATCAGGAAAAAGCGAGTCAAAAGCAGTGACTGAGCTGGCATTGTACCACATTTCGGTAAGAGTGAGGATATAGCGGTCAAGGTCTTCAAGGAGGTGGCAGATGTCGGCAGAGTGTTTGATAGCAGAACAAGCATTAAGTGTGGCTAGGTGCAGGTCACTGCCTTTGGAAGTTTTCCCTGGAGGGGTACAGGGGTGTGGTACATCAGTCAACGAGGGGGGACATAGAGAGTGGAAGGAGTAGCAGGTGTGGGAAGAAAGTGAATGAGGGACGGCAAGCGATAGTCCAAGAGGAGGAGGTTGGGCTGATGACCCTAAGCTAAGATAGTGCCTTAGTGATAGACATTAATGATGCACCTGGATGATGTAGCTGCCGCCATGCAACATGTGGCTGGCACCATGCTCTTACTTACCAATGTTGACCCTGCAACGTTATGTAGCTGCCGCCATGTAAGATTTGGCTGGCACCATATGCTTGCCCACCAATCTATGTAACCACTGTTAAGCACTTATTCGTACTGTATGAAGCAACATATATATATGTATGCATGCCTGCTAATCCACTTATGTAACTAAGTAAGCCTTCTTAACAGCGCCACGATGGCCGAGGGCAGTTTGCCGCTCTACAAATTCAAATAAATATCCATGCCGTGCCCTAACCACGCTGGAGTTGCCCTGATCTTCCATGGGTGGGTAGCTTTTTCTCTCGTACTGACCCAACCTTGCTCTTCCTCGAAGAGTTTGGTTTCCAAACTGGTCATCTCTCCCACTTCCTCCCTGACCAATGCCAAGGTCTACAGGTCACCTGGCTCTACCACCCTGTTCCTCTCTGTATTGGTTGATTTCTCCTCCTCTCATCCAGCTCTAAAATAATTTTCCTGGGTGACTTAGACATCCACCTTGACTCCTCAATCGCAGCATCCACTCCACTCTGTTCCGTGACCTCGCTCTCCCTTTCCATTCTCCCCTCTGGCCCTACCCTCTCTGCTGGACACCCTCTCAATAACATCATACACATTGACCTCTTGCTCACCACCCCACCCACCACCCCACTCTCCTGGTCAGACCATTCTCTTCTCTCCTCTCACCAGGGCCCTTTCTGCCATCAGACTGCACCTCCCCCAGCCCTGCTGTCCACGAGCATCCGTCTGATGAAACGAGTGTCAGCTGCTGCCTTCGCATCAGCTTCATCCCTCCCTCTCCCCACTCTGCAGAGACAAACTCTGACTCTGCTCTCAGCAACCCCCATCTTGCCATTACTAATACACTTGACATTCTTTCCCCAGTCATGAGGATCCACCTGAAACATACCTCCAAGCGTAACACCGGGTACAACTCTGAACTTTCAGCCCTGAAACACAAGTGCAGAGCTGTGGAACGAAAGTAGCAGACCTCAGGCTCACCCTTTGACAAAATGGCCTGTCGACTGCTCAAAAGTCAATACCGGCTCTCCATCTGCTCCAAGAAAAGGGCCCACATCCAGGCCCGGGTCTCTGCTGCATCCAACAACACGCGGAGCTCTTTAAAATGTGCAAGGAACTAGCCAACCCTTCCGCAGTCTCCACCTCACCTCTTCCCTCCCAGGCCCTCTGCAATTCACTGACCATACACTTCACTGCAGAAACTCAGGACATCCTGTGCACCCTCGCTTCTTTCCCTATTCCCCCACCCTCCGCCACCTCTGGCTTCCCATCCCCCTCTGCCTTTCTCTCCTCCTTCTCTCCCATCACCTCTGACGAGGTCACTAGAGTCATCCGCTCTATGATGGTCCCCTCCAGGTCTCCCCCTTTTATTCCAGAACTATTAAGGACAATAGTGGCTCTCTTGCCCCTGCACTTGCTGATTTCTGCGATAACTCTTTTGCTACTGGGTCTCTCCCCTCCATTCCTCTTCCCTCAAGCACCCTTTTGTGCGCCTCGTCCTGAAAAACCCTTCTGCAGACCTGTCCTGTCCGACTAACTACCACCCCATCTCTAACACCCACTTCCTTGGGAAACTCTTGGAGAAGCTGGTTTTCCCCAAATGACCCAGCATACTGAGCTTGTTGATTGCCTTCATGACCATGAATCTGGATTTCGAGCATCCAGAGGCATGGAAACTGCTCTTCTGAACACCTGTAAAGAACTGCTTGCATCTCTTGATTCTAACTCTCCTGCCGTTCTCATTCTGGTTGATCTCTCCTCTGCATTTGACACCGTCTACCACTCCATCCTCATAAAACCCTATCCTGGGGATCTCGGAGCAGGCACTGGACTGGCTGACCTCCTTCCTCAATGACTGTCCCTCACAAGTTATCCGGGCTCTTTCTCCTCTCCCACGCGATCTCCACCTATGGCGTCCCCCAGGGCTCCAATATTTCTCCTTGTCTCCTTAACATCTATCTTGCCCCGTTTGCACACAGAATTTCCATCTACTCACCTTACTTCCAGTGTTAATTATGCACAACTCTTCTTCAAACTTCCCTCAGCTCCTCTCCTTACCTCCTCCATCCACCCTGACTGCCTATCTGCCGTCCAGTCCTGTTGTACCTTGAATGATCTCTGCCTCAATGCCAGCAAGACTGAGGTCTCCCCCCAAGGGTTCTCCGTCATATGAAGCCAAAAACCCTGTAGTCCTCTTCGACTCCCCCCCCCCCCCCACCCTCCCTCACATCTAGGACCTTGCCAAGAAGGCCCACTTTCAACTACACCTCCTCAAAGGAATCCTTCCTTTATTCACTTTTCCCCAGAAGCTCAATGTCTCGATCTCTGGTACTCTCTAGGCTTGACTGCTGCAATAGCCTCTTCCTTAGTCTACCCTCCTCATCTCTACGTCCCCTCCAGCTAATTCAGAACAGGGCTGCAAGACTTATCCTTGGCCTCAAGCCCAGGGACCGCCTCTCTCCAGCCATAAAAACTCTGCACAGGCTCCCGGTTGCTCCAAGGATCAAATTCAAATCCCTCTGCATCATCGATAAGGCTGTCTGGGGCCAGGGACCACGCCATTTACAACCGACTCTCACTAACACTCCCTCCAGATCTTCATTTTCCTCCAGCACCAACTCTCTGCGTGTCAAGCGATTCGCTAAACAGCAAGCTGGTGGACGATCTCCTTCCTAAGCTGTCTCCTTCCTATGGAACAGCCTCCCCCTTCCTCTTTGTCTTTAGCCGGATTGCCTCAAATTCCAGAAGCTCCTCAAGACTTTCCTTTTCACATCCTCCCTCACCCCCACCTTCTTTGCTAAACCCCACAGTCGCTGAGATTGGTGACCATGGCACTTGCCCACCTGTGTCCTGCCCTCCCACCCCCAATCGCCTTCAGCCTCTACCCACTCCCAGCGCTTGCCTTAGGCACCCACTGACCTGTGCTTTCACAGGCCTGCACTTATTGTCAGTTCACCACTCCCACCAAGTGATCTCTGCCAGTCACTTAACAGTTTCCAGTTTACTCCTTAGCAATTACCTCCTTGTTACTCCTAGCACTTACCCCCATCACTCTCTCTCTGTACCTGCACCCTCTGAATGCTCACAAGGCCTAGTAGAATTGCCTCTTTCATTGTTAGAATTGCCTTTCATTCCCATCTCCCTCCAGGTTGCCCCGTGGGTGCTTTGAAGCACAATTTACTTGATGTATAGCGCCTTACAAATGCACAATAAATACAAATATAAAAACTGACTAGGGCTGCAACATAGACCTCAGCGGACCCTGAGGGCACTGCCACAGGGCAACAGCCCCTGAGGACTTCAAATCCTCTCTGCTCTCTCTGTGCCTCTCAGGCTTATCGTTTTTTCCTTCAAAAGCCATGGCCAATTCCACTTTTCCCTTGTTGCTAGGGGTGAAGAGCTCTGCCAGGCAGGGGTCAAATGTTCAGGACACAGTCCAGTGTCCCGACAGTCCCCCTACAGGTGGACTGTTCCATTGTCCACCATTTTACAGCTAAAGGTGAATGGCTTGTATATACAAGATGGCGGCTGTTTACATAATATTTATACATTTTAAAGGTTGTTTTTCTCAAAATAAGTTAGCACATCCTAGTAGTAAAACATGTTACACTGTAAAACATTTCATGCTTGCTTAATGTGAATTACATTTTACATTTCACATAAAAATAAAAGGTTATCGGCAACAACAAAAAATGTGCGAGTAGCATTTATGAATAATAAAATGAGAAAGTGGGTAGGTTTGAGGGTATGTATATTTTGTTAAGAGGGAATTAGTAGCCCGGGCAACAGAATGCAATAATGTGAACCCTGGTTTAAATTTACCCAGACATTACTCTGAGGCTGAAATGGGCTGGATAGAGCATGAGGACTGTTTGTAAAAAAGCACAAGCAACAAAGAGCTTTGAAAACACGTTTGTGGTTTAGGAACGTCCCGGGCACCATCTGCGCTTTCTGGTAACCAAAACCATGATCACCCACAAGCAGTTCACATTCTCTTTGACCTAGCATCCTGTGGGTGTGTCTTCCAGAGACCAGCTTGCCTTCAGATGAGCTTTTTGCTTTTTCAGAGACTGAAATATTGGGTGCCTGTGGCCAGTAACCTCAGAAGACTTCCAACAGTGAGGTTTCTCTGCATTCTGATACCCTCTCCCCCAGAGTAGCATCAGAGAATCAAAGAACCACGGCCCCATCTTAAACATAGGATTTAAAATTACCATGTCGGGGACCAACATTACATCACTATCCCACTGAGCAAATCTGAAGTAGGTTATGTGCCTCTTGCAGTAGTTTCTCTGGGAGACTAACTCCAGGTGGAGCAGATCGGGTCCTGAACAGCCAAATTTGAACTTTGAAGGCGACTGTTTGACGTTTGCTATTGGCTCTGACCCTATTTGTAGGACGCAATCCAGAAATTAGTAAAGACTTTATAAACAACTCTTCTGACTTATTTGTATCAGTGCTACACTATCCTTTGACAGTTTGCCCATCCCCCTCTGCCACACCTCCCGGTTGTCTTTGACTGCTCAGCCACTGCTTATACTATTTGAGCAATGGAATGCTTAAGGGCAACCTTGCACTCCAGTTGTGGCTAAGTCACTCTCTCCCTGTGAACGCAAGGCCTTAACACTGTCAACACTGAAACTGTATCAACTTGTCAATCTAGGGTTGGTAACTCAACATTCGAATGGATTGTGTCCTCCCACGTATTCCTCATCTTATGATAATTCGTTATCTCCAGCTTTGCTGCTTCGGAAAAAATGTTCTCGGCAGAGGGCGCTGTGCTCGAGGTCGTGGCGTCGATTGTCCCTCGACGGTCTCCGTACCGTGTCGACGTCACTGATAGTATAAGTAGCTCGAGCCGCCCGTTGCTTCAGTTCCGTTTTTCCGATCGATTTGCTATCGTGAACGGCGCGCTCTGAGATTTTCTTCGTGAAAATGTCATCTTCTTCGACTCCTTCGACACCCAAGACTGGGTTCAAGAAGTGTATCGATTGTGGATCGAAAATGTCGATCACGGATCCTCATCGAGTTTGTCTCTGGTGTCTCGGTTCTAGTCACCGAACCGATGACTGTGGTTCCTGCCAGTCCATGACCGAGAAGTACCTTCGTGAGAGGAGAGGTAAACTGTTGGTGGGGAGGGAAGCCTCTAAGAAGGCTGTGTCCAAAAAGCATAAGAAAGCAACCGATTCGAAAGAATCGGATCGACGTAGGCACTCCAAGAGATCTCGATCTAGGAGTAGATCGAGACACACTTCTTCTTCCTCGTCAAAAAAAGAAATTCGATGTCTGACAAAATCGGATTCCCCCAGAAAATGCGAGTAATCCTGTAAAAAGATGGAGGTTTTCGAGAATGCGGCCCCGACCCCCTCAAAAGAACCTCGGAAGAACCATTCCTCTAAGGTCGCTCCATTGGACGACAAAGAGAAGTCGAGAACTACCTTGGTAAAAACCAGTAGTATCGAAGATACTCGAGTCGACGCCAAGTCGTAGAAGGCTCCTCGTGAGTCGAAGGCTCCTTGTGAGTCTAAGACTCCCCGAGAGTCAAAGACTCCTCGAGAGTCAAGCACATCTCCGGTGCATCATAAAAAGCTCAAGTCATCGAATGCTTCGACGGCTTCATCAACGCCATCGGCGTCGACTGCTTCGGCATCGAAGCCAAGAGCGTCTTCGACACCTGTATCGAAGTCTTCTTCGAAGTCTTCGAAGTTCCCGTCGACAACCTCGAAGGATTTTTCTATTCCTTCGAAGGAAATTGTTGAGGAAGAAAGGAGATTTACTCCGTTGCCCAGAACAGACTTTTTTAAAGCTATGTCCTCAATTTATGAGGAATCTGGCTCAGAGAAAGACTAAGTCACTCCCTTTGGAGTTTCATATGGCACAAGACAAGTTCCTTAGGAACTCCTTGATCAGGAATCTAGAATGAGAGACCTGAGTGATACTCTACACTCTGCTAGTGGAATTGACACCTCCCCAGAGTTAGAATTTGCCAAACCTGACCCTGCAAACATGCAGACTCAGGGTACAGATGTCTTATGAACAGGGTAGTAGAATACATGGGTTGGGGTAACACTTCACCCGTGTTTGAACAGGACGACATGACAGATATAATTGTCAAAGGTCCCCAAAAAGACCCAGTTCTCCCCTTTCATAGGGCTCTTCAGAGAACAGTAGAAAAAAATTGGGAAAATCCTGATAGCATTGCTGCTACAAATAGTAATTTCCCAAAGAAATACAGACCAGCTGGTACGGATCCTGAATATTTAAAGAGGCATCTGACTCCAGAAAGTCTGGTTATTCAGGCTGCATCCACAGCAAAACAAACTGCATATCCCACTATCCCTCTGGATAGAGAGGACAAGAAAGTTGATGCCTGGGCCCGTAAAGTTTTCACTTCAGGTAGCATGGCCCTGAAATCGACAAATGTCACCTGTACCCAGGCCAGGTTTACCCATACCCTGTGGGACTGTATTTCGGCGGCGGCTGAGCATATTCCGGAAGGCGAGGAAAGGGAAGGCTTCCTGAATATAGTGAGACAGAAAGGAGGCAATGGGGGAATGTGTAACGCTCACCTGATTCCCGTAGAGGCGCCGGTCTTGACTGGGCGTATACCGTATCTTCACAGGTGATGTGTAACACACGGCTGGCTCTTTGGGCTGGACCTCTGTGCACGGTATATCTGACACGAAGGGTAAGATGTCTGCAGATAGAAAATATGGGATTAAGGAACTGGGCTATTGAATGTCTCTTCTTCCCTTTCTCTTCTCCTGTAGAACCCCAAAGGTTAACGCTCTCACCTTAGGTAAGTGTACTCCGTGCTCTCCATCTGCCTCGGGGCAGGGTGCTGTAACCAGTTTCTTCACTGGATAAGGGGAGCAGGCCTCTTGACTTCAGAGGACTGCTGTCCGTCGTTTACTGCACGAACGGTAAGTTTCAAGTAATTCTAATGTCTTTAGTAATGATGTTTCTTGTTTTGCAGGGTTCCGGCGATGGCGGATGACGGGCTGAAGTGAGTTGAAGATGGAGCCCGTGTGATGAATAGAAGCGCCTGGAAGCACGTAAGTAAGCGCTTGTTGCCTGCTTCACGATGCGCTCTAACTGTCTTTTTATTTTGCAGGTATAAGTTCGGAGCGGCTGCAGGGTGCCGGAATACCCACTGGGTTAGATGTGGAAAGGAGTAATGGCACGTGAGTATTAAAGTTCCCCAATGTCTTTAAACGCACCTTGTTTTGTCTTTCAGATGCGGGATGCAGCGCCGAAGGCCTCCGGAGCGTGCGAAGAGTTGGTAAGCTTTTGTCTTTCAGATGCCGGAATGCAGTGTGATAACCTCCGGAGCGCACGAACAGTAGGTAAGCCTTTGTCTTTCAGATGCCGGAATGCAGCGCGAGGCGTTGGTGACAGCCGATGGACCAGGTAAGTGAAGAGCTGTCACTGAAGACCGTAATGCTAACCTGTTCTTTCTTGTCTTTATAGGTGTTGCTGAAGACTGGATTCAGGATGGTAAGCCTTTTTCCTTAGGCCCAGGATCAGATGCAGAAGACACGATGAGCGTTCTGCTGCAGAGGATGCAGAATAACGCAAAGCAAGATTCATCCATCGGGTGTGGTTTAAATAGCCTCCTGTAGTGCTTAGGTGTCTCCTTCCACAGCCACGCCTAGGTAAGAAAAGAGTTCCTGCTTTCCAGAAGAGTTCCAGTGTTCTGAATCTAGGGAGTGGCTCCTGCCCCACCCAACAGGAAAAGTAGTTCCAAACAGAAGAGGATCAGAGGCTCAACTGGCAGGCAAGTAAGCAGCATGGTCTGCTGCAGGTAAGTCCACCCAAGCATTATGAGCCCGGCGCTTCCAGCGCTGGGACTGGGCATATTTATGAGCCTGGTGCCACTGGCGCCAGGACTGGGTCCAAAAGGTCCCACTTGGGACTGGTTGGCCCTCGGAACCTGGTTTATGGATCTGCTTCCAAGGGAGTTGGGAAAACCCTGACCTTTTGGAAGCAGAGATCATGACAGAATGTCTCCAGTCTGGACTGGATACTGCTGATAGCATCAGCAGATCCATGGCTACAAGCACTGTGTTGCACAGATTTGTGTGGTTGAGGAAGTCGGGGTTTTCACAGGATGTGCAATCCAGACTCCTTAACATGCCCTTTGATGGCTCGAGGCTATTTGGCAGTAAGGCTGACGAAAGCCTAGAAAAACTCCAGACCTCGAAAGCGGCAGCTAAATCTTAGTGCCTCCATGCGCCAGCCTCAGAAAACCTATTCAGGATCATCTTCCTGGAGAGGTCGTTCTTTTCGCTACTACTCCTCATTTAGTAGAGGAAGAGGACAGGCTTCTCAAAGAGGCAGAAAAAATGTCCCTCGTGGTGGACGAGGAAGAGGTGCGAAATCAGCCTCAGGAGCGGCATCTTTGCCCTCAGCCACTCCTGCAGCCGCCTCCAAATCTCTGAGACCTTGCTCCACAAGACACCAGTGGGAGGCAGGATCTCTCAACATCTGAAGGAATGGCGAGGCATTACCTCAGATGTTTGGGCACTGGAAACAGTAGCTCAAGGTTACTGCCTCCCCTTTCTAAAAAGGCCTCAGAATCATCCACCGGAAGCCAACTCCGTAAAAATTCCAGACCCACTCCTGTTGCAGGAAATGTTAAACCTGCTAGAGAAATGTGCCATAGAACAGGTACCTGTAGCGGAGAGGAACAGGGGTTGGTACTCCCCATACTTTCTCATCCCAAAAAAGGACAGAGGATTGAGACCCATTTTGGACTTAAGAAACTTGAACAAGTTCCTCAGGAAGGACAAGTTCAAGATGGTGACCCTTTCTCAGATCCTTCAGGCTCTACAACTCCAAGACTGGTTGGTATCATTGGACCTTCAGGATGCTTACTTTCATGTGCCAATCCATCCAGGGCACAGAAAGTACCTGAGGTTCGCGATTGGAAATTCTCATTATCAGTTTCGAGTTCTGTCCCGAGGGTTTTCACCAAACTAATGGCGGTTGTGGCAGCGAGTCTCGGGAGAGGGGGGATTCACGTCTACCCCTACCTGGACGATTGGTTGATCAGAGCACGTTCTCCAGAACAGACTCAGGAACATCTTTCGATCACCTGCCACTTCCCTCACAAACTGGGCTTCTCCCTCAATTTCAAGTCGTCCCACATGATACCATCCCAAAAGCTCCAGTTTATCGTTTATAGAGCTCTCCACATTCTGCAGATTTATAGAGCTCTCCACATTCTACAGATGGTAACAAAGTTCCAGAATGCCCAATGTCTACCGGCCTTCGATTTTCTCAGGTTGCTAGGCCTCATGGCATCCTGCATTTTCATAGTACCAGAGGCCAGACTGAGAATGAGAACTCAGAACTCAGTGGTCCCAGTTCTCAGGGAATATGTCGGATCTTCTGCAAGTCCTGAGTGCAGTTGCTCAGGATCTACTATGGTGGGCTTGCAACGACAACATTCTCAAAGGAGAATCCTTTTGGCAACCATGGCCGGAGATAACAGCAGTGACGGACGCCTCACTCACGGGGTGGGGAGCACACACCAACGATCTGACAATCAGCGGTCGTTGGTCTCCATCGGAGTCCAAACTACACATCAACCTATTGGAGCTGAGGGCAATCAGACTAGCGCTGAAGGCCTTTCTGCCCTCTGTACAGGGCAGAAACCTCATGTACTACCTCAACAAGAGAGGAGGAGTAGGGTCACTACCACTGTGCAGAGAGGCAATGCAGCTCTGGTTATGGGCAATACGAGAAGGAATCTCTCTATCGGCAATTCACCTAGCCGGAGAGAAAAACACGGCGGCAGACGTTCTGAGCAGGCAGAGCAGTCTCCCACGAGTGGGAGTTAGCTCAGGAAGTCCTTCAAGAGATCTTCGCCCTTTGGGGAACCCCTCAAGTGGATCTGTTACCACTGTGATCAATCGGAAGTGCGAGCAGTACTGCTCAAGCGAATTTCCTCAAAGAGGAGCTCTGGGAGACGCATTCGTAGTGGAGTGGAAGTTTCCACTGCTGTACGCGTTTCCCCCAGTCCCCGTGATTCCTCAAGTAATCAGGAGGTTGAGAAAGTTCAGGAAAACCATGATCCTAATTGCCCCAGATTGGGCCAGGAGGACGTGGTATCCGGACCTTCTAGACATGTCCTTCTGCCCTCCAATACGTCTTCCGCAAAGGGAGGATCTTCTCTCGCAAGAGGAAGGTCAGGTTCTCAATCCAGAGGTCAAGACACTCAACCTTCACGCATGGTTTCTGAGAGGTTGAGATACAAGGATTGGGATCTTCCGGATGACGTAATGGAACAAGTTCAGTAACTGGTGCAAAGATAAGAATGTGGACCCTTTTCAATGTGGCATCCCAATGGTGCTTTCTTTCCTACTGCATCTAGCCAATCTGGGGCTCCAGATAGGGACAATTAAAGGATACCTTGCTGCGCTGTCCATTTTCAAGCGCACCTTAGAAGAGGTTTCATATTTCAAAATCCCATTGATCATTCAATTCTTAAAGGGGCTTACTAATGTATACCCCCCAGTACCTTTTCATGTCCCAACTTGGGACTTAAATCTAGTACTAATATTCTTGACTTGTATGCCTTTTGAGTTTATGCACTCCTGCCCATTGAGGCTCTTAACATTAAAAACTGTACTTCTTGTGGCCTTGTCATCAGCCCGCAGGGTTAGCGAACTTCAGGCTCTCTCATGCAAACCGCCATTTACTACTAAGGATAGTCCTTAAAGTTAAACCTTCCTTTTTACCAAAGGTAGTTTCAGACTTCCATTTGTCGTAAAAGATAATATTACCAACTTTTTATCCTCCTCCTCATTTGGGAAAGGAAGAGGAGAGATTGCACAGACTAGATCCCAAGAGGGCTCTTACTTTCTATATCTCAAGAATGGCTAAATTGAGGCAAGATGACCAACTATTTGTGGGTTATACTGGTCATAAATTAGGATTATCTGTAACAAAACGGACCATATCCCGCTGGATCATCTTAGCCATAACTGAATGCTACAGGTTAGCAGGAAAAGACCCACCAGGTGGGCTTTGTGCCCATTCTACAAGGGGTATGGCTACTTCTACGGCTCTAAAGAGGGGAGTCCCGGCAGCAGATATTTGTTCAGCTGCTACTTGGAAAACAATACACACTTTTGTAAAACATTACTGTTTGGATACTGCCTCCTCTAATGAGGGTTTATTTGCCAAGGCAGTTCTGCATTCTGTCCATGAAAATTAATACTCCCACCTCCAAAATTACTACTGCTATGGGAGTCTATCATAAGATGAGGAATACGTGGGAGGACACAATCCATTCGAAGAACAAGTTACTTACCAACTGTAACGTTCTTTCGACTGCATGTTCCTCCCACGTATTCCTCATCGACCCTCCCATCCTACCCCGCAGTACAGTTTACGTTTTCTTACACTTTCCTCTCACAAAGTGTGCATCAGTCATGGGGCACGCCTGGGTGTTCCTCCTATATGTTTTCATCGAAAAAACAGAACTGGAGCAATGGGCGCGGCTCAAGCTACTTATAACATCAGTGATGACGACACGGTACGGAGACCGTCGAGGGACAATCGATGCCACGACCTCGAGCACAGCGCCCTCTGCCGAGAATTTTTTTTACGAAGCAGCAAAGCTGGAATTAACAAATCATCAGATGAGGAATACGTGGGAGGAACATCCAGTCGAAAGAATGTTACAGTTGGTAAGTAACTTGTTCTTTTCAGGTGTTTACAGTCTACCCTGGATTTCTGGAGATAGCAATGGTAGTGGAGGGTTGGATGATTGAGGGAAGCAACAATGTGTGTGCTTGAAACTCTTACACTATCTGACCGTCACTGATAGAACGGTGTACAAAGCAGATAAACCACAGCCAATATGAAGGTTTTGCAATCGGATAAAAGTAGAATATGGTAATGCCAAACTCTTACAGTAGACTGCTCTCACCTCACTTACTCTCCTCTCAACAGACTGCACTCCAGCAGGAAAGCAGCAGTGTTCCCATCGACTTATATGGCCTTCTTAAAGGTATTCTTTTTGACAGTATGTTGGATTGTCAGGTTCTCTATACCAATCCGTTTGAAAGGTAATGTTCTCTAGAGTAGTGTGGCTTGCTTGTGCAGAATAGAAAATTCAGTTTTTCAGCTTTTGCCATATATTCCTCATTTCCACATTATACCGGCAAAGTAACCTTAACACAGAGCTGGTTTATCTAATACTTCTTATCTGAGAATCTTATTCATGTCTCCTACAGGAAATCCAAGTGGTGCCGCCCAACCTCGCCAAATGAGGTGCATGTGGTGACCTCCGAACTATACCGCTCGCTTGGCGATGTGCTCAGAGATGTAGACGCCAAGTCCTTGGTGCGTTCAGACTTCCTGCTTGTTTACGGTGATGTGATCTCCAATATTAATATTTCCAGAGCTCTGGAAGAACACAGGTAAGATGTTCCCTAGGGCAGGCTTGCGTTTCAACATTTCCCTGGGACATGGCTGCAGGTGACTTTACCAAGGCAGGGCCTGTACACTGCATTCTTTTTTTGTTAGGGTGCGTATTGTGACCAATCAAAACAGCAGAGTCCAACTTACATTATTTGCTTCGAAGGGTTCCTTACTAAATCGCTGAGACATGTTTCAAATATAAAATTGTGGGCATTTGTATGTTCCATTAATGCTTTTTGCTTTTATGCAAATCACCCAGATTGGGTTCCATGAAGAGCTGCTATTTTTAGATCTGGCCTGGGGCCATTCCCCTCAGCCCCAACTCCCTCCTCCCCACAGTCCTGCCACTCCAAGTAGGAGAGTGCACCCAGTAAATGTTTCAATTTCCAGCACTGGTGACACCTAAAAGTTGTGGTCCAGTCAGAGGGCCCATGCATCCAAGAAACCTCCGCCAGGAGCTTTCAAATCTGTGACGCAAGCGGGAGACCATGGAGCCAGAGAGGGGGCCCACAAAAAAGGCTTGTGAGTGACAGCATGACCAGCCACAAATGTGTGATTGAGACTGCAGAGCCAGAAAGAATGCTGGTACGTCCAAGCAGATTTAGCAGAATGGAAGGGAAGAATTTGAGAACAAAACACACAATGGATATTGGCTGCGTTTGTGAACCGGCAACATGTGAAGGAGAGGGAAGAATCGGAGGAAGAGCGCCCATGCAGGCGAGGGACCAACAACCGGCACACCGTGGGCCAATCTGGGGAAATCCAGAGAGGAGAGCTCTGGCCACGGATGATGGAAAAGCAAGAGGATCGAAAGTTTGCAATTTGGCGGATGGAATCAAGACTTTCAGAAACACTGAGTTCCGTTGTAATCTTTGAGACCCACGTTGCACTAGCAAACTGTCACCTGCACCTGAGGATCCTTTTCTTGGTCTAGTAGCAACTATAGGTACCAGGCGAGAATACCCTAAGACGCTGCATATGAATAGCCACAGATTGGTGTCAGGCTTGGATCATGCCTTAACTACAAGGAGCCAGCGTACATGAAATGCGTATGAACAAGCGTTTTAACACCAGAACAGGAGAACTTTATTTGGTGTAAATATATTGTCAGTGGTCCGGATACAATCTGCTAATGGGATAATTGTGAAATTGTAAAATGCAGAGCGTTAGTAACGTGTCATAGAATGTTTTCCTTATTTCTGGTAATTGTACAGAGTTGAGTGGGTTATGTCTGCATCTTGTTATTCCTCTGGCGCTTCACTGTAACTTCCTAAAAAACGCTGAGTGCATACTTTTCTCATTGCCCACATGCACTAATGCTGTGAGACATCGATGATGTCTCACGAGTAAAGATTTTTAAAGCTTAAACCAAGACCATGGGTTCATCCTGGAAAATGTGTGAATATTTGTAATTTATTATAATATAAAGCCTTTTGCAAACACAATTATACTACATGAATACAATGGACAAAAACATTCCATAAAAACATTCACTAAAAAACATCAACATCAGTAAATAAAGTATTCTGCAAAACTATACATGGTGCAAATGAGCTTCGAAAAGTGCAAACCAGCTAATACTGCATTCTATTTAGAAAGTATTACAGTGTGTACTTTTCTATGTTATTGTGCACAACCCTGCTTATGAAAACACATAGACACTTTTTCAAAAACACCTTTCTTTACAGTCGTCTACTAAAGGTTGTTCAAAGGAGCAGACGGCTCCTCACTGTTCATTGTACAACTGTCCCTTCTAGTTTCAACAGATAAACGCGTAGAACTAAAATAATGTTGATGTCTGCCCAGACGGTTACATAGGACGTTGTATGATCTCTCTCTGCTTTTCATAGTTCTCGGAACAGCTCTAGCAATTCTAAAAACATAAAAACATATTCAAACATTAAAATATCTTATACCCACATTTGCTGGTTCAAACGCTATTGGTCTATATTCTATAGCACATAGAGGGCATTTACCAATTGCTCCTACCGGATTGCTGAATACCTATATTGACATCCAGCAACAATTCCTGTTTTTCAAACTTTACAGGTGACCAAATCTTGTAATGACATAGCCACATTGTAGCAGTAAATACCCTCCAATATTTGGTAGTTGTTCCCAAATACTCAATATCAAATTGGGCTAGGAATAGACCAAATCAACCTACCCATTTCCCCCGGTTTACTTCATCCCGGTGGCAAGAAATATTCATCCTTTGGTAATTTGTCTTCTTTCTTTAGATACCTGAATGTATCTAAAATGTAACAAATGTTTTTATTTAAAACCTTTTTTTTTTTTTTTTTTTAATTGAACACATTGTTCTGTATTGTGAACAAATGAACCTGTAAGCAAACACTGTCTAGCAACTGCTTCTGGATATAGTTGTACATAATGCTAAATGTGTTTCCATTGAGCTGTCAAACGCTCATGGCCCTTTTTGAACCCCATCGGCACTTTCTATGCGTAGTTTTGCACAATACTCGATGTATGTATTGATTTTTAGTGAATGTTTATATGTAATGTTTTGTCCATTGCATGTCTGTTGTATAATTGTCTCTGCAAAAGGTTTTAGATTATAATGAATAATTTACAAATATTCACACATTTGCCTGGTTCGATGCATGGTCTTGGTCTAAGCTTTACAAATGTTTACTCGTGAGACATAATTTCTGTCTGAATGTATCATTGTTGTTCCCCAGGTGTCTGCGAAGAAAAGAGATTGCCCACACATAGTTTGGAGCTAATGCTTTGAGACAGCAGAGCTTTGAGCCGACCTATTTCTACTTTCAGTGTTTTCAAGTTGGGGTTATTAGTGTTGTCTAAAAAGTACTACCCCCCCCCCCCCCCCTCCCCTTTTTTCCTTGTTTGCAGGACCCGCCGTAAGGTAGACAAGAACATTTCGGTGATGACTATGATATTTAAAGAGGCTTCCCCAGGTCACCGAGCCAGATGCCAAGAGGACGATGTCATCACTGCCATGGACAGCGCTACTGGTCGTGTGCTGCACTATCAGAAAACCAGTGGGTTCAAGCGCTTTGGATTCCCAATGGTCAGTGTTTGTTGCTGTTAAAGCTCCAGTGAGATGAATCATGGTCTAAAGGTGTAGATGGGGTTATTATCCATATTAGTATGTTGGCCAGGTGTACACTTCTAGTTGTGTCAGAAAATGGGGGCTTCAGAGCCATGGTCTGGTTCTTGATGGTTGCTTGGGCCAGCCAAACATGTCTGAAGTCATAGTTCTTAAGTGTAGATAATGAACACCTTCTGATGAGTTTCACTTAATTGAGTCTTTTGCTCAGACGCCTGAATTGCTACAAATGGATGGGAGGTTTCTTCATTGTAAACCACTTAAGATGTGCATTCTTGAAGACACTTTTGCAGTGTTATGTGCAGTTACTTTGTCAGGGTTTGGTGGGAGAGGGGTTGTGATGAAAATAATCAGTCAGATTAGGAAGGTTTCCTGTTATGTCCTGCTTCTTGAGATGGAGTTGAGTGTGCTTTTTTTTCTTTTTTCTTTTTTAAATCCAGTTTGTCATTTTTTGAAAATATCAGCAAGATCACCAAACTGTACAACATATAATTCCTGCGATTTCCCCTCCCTCTCACCTCCTTCCTATATGCAGTTCAACCCGACCCCTGTATTTCTTTGTCACAACCTATACGTTCCTACATCATGTCACTGTATTCCAAGGACAGGTTATCGTCGGTACTTGTTAAAGGGGCAGCTAGGTCCCCTCTGTCTGTTGGCGCTTCATCCAAAAGGTGAGTCAAATATTCCGTGTCATATTTGGACTTTGCTTTCTGAACCCATTCCCTTTCTGTGGGTATACTCCCCCTTTGCCAGTGTTGTGCCACACAACTCCTCTCCGCCACCAATAGAGTACGGAGCATGTGCCCCCAACCCCACACACTCCTTCTCGTACACGAAACAGCAGTAGGCTGGGCTCCCTAGGCCTTTGTATCCCATCCAGGTCTTCTCGCTATCCCAGGGCATCCTCCCAATATTTCTGAACCAGTGGACAGTTCCACCACACATGGTAATAGTCACTGTTTGCCCTTTTACAGCACCAGCAGCGTGAATCAACCTCCGGGTACATTTTCGCTAGTGTTGCAGGTGGGCAGTGCCATCTATGTATCTGCTTGAATGCCGTCATTCTATATTGCAGGGACAGCGTGGATCATTTTACCCCACAGGGAGTTGGTCAAATAAATTCCCAGGTCCCTGGCCGATTTCATATGCATAGGTAGTATATCAATGGGTTCACCCCTTCTCAGCGCCCCATATAGTCTGAATATTTGCCCCTTCCTATTGGTTTCCTGAAGCAGTATTTTCTCGAAGTGGGTAAGTTCTCGGCGTAGGTTATCTCCCCAACTTGGTTTCAACAGAACTCCCTTCAACTGCAGGTACCTAAAGGCAGAGAGTACCTTCACCCCCAAGCATTCCTCCAAGCATGTCAATGGCATGAACTTGCCACCCTCCAAGTGTCCCGTTTTCGAGAGCCCTGCCTCATACCACGATTGGAACCTCAGAGGGCCTATGATGAAATTTCATAAGGGTGGCGCCCAGATACAATTGTGGGGAGAGGGCCACGTCGACAACCATCGGGTGATGCTTCCCTTGTGCCAAACCGACCAGAATACTTCCAGAATGGGGTGTTCGAACACTCGCCTAGGGATCTTTCTGCGGAGCCCACATCCATTCACCCAGCGTTACCGGCTGTAAAATCGCATTGTCCATGTGGACCCATTGCTTCCTTGTGTCTGGGTCTAGATGGTCCACCATAATCTGCAGTTGAGCTGCCCTGTAATATGCTCCCAGGTCTGGGAATCCCACCCCCTCCTACTTTGGCAACACCAACACCCTATAAGCTACCCAGGGTTTTGCTCCTGCCCATAGAAAACCTAGGAGGGCCTTCTGTGCAGTAGCTAGGAAGTGGGCTGGCATCTTCGTGTGGAGCATTTAGAAGCGAAACCGCTTGTGGAGTATTGCCATCTTGATACAGTTTAGCCGTGCAATCCAGGAAAGGCCAATCCGTCCCCAGCATTGCATCCCTTATCCCAATGCGTCCCTTATCTTGCTCCATAGCGGGATGTAGTTTTCTCAAATATGTTCTTGCCTTTCCTCGTGATTTCGATCCCAAGGTAGCGAAAGCCCTCCCGCCTCGCCTTGAATACCCATTTACCCAGCAGGTTGTTGTCGTCATGGCACCAATTCCCTGCTAGGAATTTGACCCGGAACCCCGATAATTCCCCATACTCTTCCAATCCGCGTAGAAGGGACAGTACCAAGGGTCGTGTGTTTGTGAGGTAGAGCAATGCGTCATCTGCAAAAAGACCCGCTTTATATTCCTGTTTTATGTGTACCCCTGTTATGTCCCTGTAACCTCTCAGGCCATTTACACATGACTCCATAACTATGGTGTATAGTAAGGGTGACCGAGGGCACCCCTGCCTAGTCCCTCTACGCAGCTGCATTGTCCTAGACATGTCTCCATTAACTAGCACTCTTGCCCTAGGGGTATGATTCAGGGCCCTAATCCACCCCATCCACTGCTCTTCCATACCTCTCTCTTTAAGAAGCCCAACCATGAAGGACCAATTGACCCTATCAAATGCCTTTTCAGCGTCCAGGGAGAGGATCAGGGCCCCTCTCTTTGTTTCCTGGAGTCGTTATGGATATGCAGGGTTTTCCTTAAGTTGTCGGAAACCTGGCTGTTTTGGATGAATCCCGTCTAGTCTGGGTGGATCAGGCAGGAGAGGTGTATCACCAGACGCGATCCCAGGATTCTTGGTAAGATCTTTGCGTCTACTTTGAGCAAGGATATCACCCTATATGAAGCAGTCTGTCTGATCCTCACCATGCTTGGGGATCACTGTTATGACTGCTTCCCAGAATGTGGGGGGGCATCGCCCCCGCTTGTGTTATGGAGTTGAAAACTTTAGCCAAAGGCCCCATCAGGACTTCTTGAAACTGCTTATAGAAGCCAGCTGTGTAGCCGTCTTCCCCTAGCACCTTCCCTCACTTTAGCTGGCCTATCGCCCTCTTAACCTCCTCCCTTGTTATGTCTCCAGCCAAGATTTCTCCCCCTCAGCTTTGGGATGGGGAGTTTACCAAAATACTCCTTGTCCTCCCTCACTCCCAGTTTATTTGGTTGGGAGTACAGTGTTTAGTAGTAGTCTGCAAAATGTTCATGGATGCTCGACCCCCCACCCCCGGATCTAGTTACCTCCCTGTTCTTTTCTTGTCCTTCAGCCGGTGTGCCCTCCTGTCGTAGTGTCCCTACTCGATCATCCCCCCTAGTAGAACCTTTGTTTGGTATTGCGCATCTTCTTTGCCACTAGTTTAGTTTAATATTTGTAGTGCGCACCGGACCCAGGGGTATCCGGGCGCAAAAGGCAAAAAGAATATTCTCAGCTTGGTTACATTGCTGTAAGTTCATATACAATAAAGAAAATACAGTAAAGAAAATACAGTAAATAAAATGGGCAAGCTTAATATACAGTAAGTAACATACATACAAGTAAGGAGGGAGATATAAACAGTAGATAGTATAATATGTACAATAGTACCGGTCATATGTACAGGATGTGTAAAATGTGCAGAAGTTAGCTGGGGGAGGTAGGAAGGTAAGGAGAGTTAGATGTCATTTTCCTTGATCCATTGGATGCATTTGCGCCTGAAGAGTGGGTAGGGTTGGGGAGCTCTTAGGGAGGAGGGGCGTGAGTTCCAGTGTTGTGAGGCTTGCACTTGGAAGCTGGTGCCTCTGCTTTTAGTGCGTTTGTATCTGGGCACTGCGAGAGTATTAGAGTTGGATGATCTAGTGTGTCGATTAGGGGCGTGTCTGGTAAGTCTGTCTATGAGGTAACGCGGCACGGCGTTAAGGCATTTGTGGGTGAGAGATGCAACTTTTAAAGCAATTTTGTCATTAGTTGAGAGCCAGTTGTGAGCTCTTCTTAATTTGGATATATGCTCTTTTTTGGGGAGACTCAGTGCTGCTCTGAGCACGTTATTTTGTAGGATCTGGATTTTGTCTGAGATATATTTATTGGCTCCTAGATATAAGGAATTACAATAATCTAGCTTAGATAGAATAAGGACTCTGCCAAGGGTGGTGCATCTTTTGGGGGAGAGGAAAGGTTTGGCTGCTCTGATTAATTTGCACGTCTAAGAGGTGGAAGAGGCCAGGGAGCTTAGCTATTTTTTAAGAGAGGGTGGCATCTAAGTAGAAGCCTAGCGTTTTTACTTCCTTCGCTACCTCAATGGTGTTTCCGTTCATCAAGAAGCTGGAGTAGATGTGGCCTAGCTTGTTAATGTTGTGGGTAATACCAAGGATGATGAGCTCCGTCTTATTCAGGCATAGCCCATGTGAGGCCATTCATGCCTGAATGATGAGGTACACCCTGTGTCACCAAGGCTAAATCCTTGTCGTAATCTCCCTTCAACGGTATGAGGATCTGGGCATCATCCGCATAGTTAGTATAGGTGATACCAAGACCATCGAGATTTTCGAAAAGGGGCTTCCTGAAGATGTTATGCAGGGTGGGAGAGACGCATGATCTTTGAGGCACACCGCAGGTGATAGGGGTGGGGTCAGCCGCTGCAGATGTGGAGAACTCTCGCATGGTTCTGTCGTTGAGGAATGATTGTATACAACTGATGGCTTCCTGTGAGAAGTGGGCTGCGGTGTTAAGGTGATTGCAGAGAATGGAGTGGTCCACTAAGTCAAATGCTGCAGATAGGTCGAGGAGGAGGAGTAAGGCTGTTTTGCCATTGTCTCTGAGGGTGTCAATTTGAGCCTTAAGGTCAATCAGGGCTGTCTCTGTTCCATGTTGGGGCCTGAAGCCAGATTGGCGGACTCCCAAGAGGTGGTTTTGTTCCAGGTAATGCTGTATCTGAAGGTAGGCAACCTTGTCTAAAATTTTGAGTAGGAAGGGGACGGTAGTGATGGGTCTGTAATTGATGGGTATGGAGGGTCTAGTGTTTGTTTTGTGAGTAGTGGGTGAACCCAAGACTCTTTGAGGTTGTTGGGGATGACACATTTGGAGAAGGATGAGTTAATTAGTTTGGTAAGGAAGGGTGAGAGGTCTCTGGCAGCATCTTTAATAATATGCGCAGGGCAGGGGTCACCCTGGCAGTTAGAGGGTTTCAGGGGGCGAATAACCTTTTCCACCTTGAGGATGGTTACTTTAGAGAAGCTGAAGTGGTGGATATGATTAGGTGGTGGCACGGAGGTGGGGGTAGTGGTGCTACTAGGCAGATTTGCTTTTTTGTTGTTTATCTTGGCTTGTAGGGTAGCCACTTTGTTTAAGAGAGCGTTTTGTACGCTGGTGCACCAAGGTTTATCTTTGGTGCAGGTGTCAGGGATGGGTATGGGGGTTTCCAATTCTTTGAGGATGGTAAACATTTCCCTACTACTGGAATTCGATTGGGAGATTCTCAGGTTATAAGAGTCTCGTTTAGCCAGAATTATTTCCTTCTTGTATTTGGTAGAGATTTTGATGAGGTTAGTTTTATTGGACTCTGTCGGAGAATGTTTCCAGGTATTTTCACTTTTACGTTTCTCTAGTCTGAGGGATTTGAGGTGTGGCGTGAACCAGGTGTTTTTTTTGGGCTTACTTTTCCTAACTTTCAGTGGGGCGATCGAGTCAAGAGCAGAGGTCATTATTTTGTTGTATTTGTCGACTAAGGTGATGGGGTCTGTTAAGTCAGGCAGGGAGTGGAGGGTGGGGAGGATGAGTGGAATGAGCTTTTCAGCTGTGATATATTTTCTCTCTCGTGGGGGATCGATGGGGCCAGAGGGTTATGGGAGATGGTAGTGAGGGCATCAAGATGAAAGGTGATGAGGTGATGGTCTGACCAAGTCTGGGGAGAGATGTTGGTGATATGGATGGCACAGTTGTGGTCTGCTACCCAATCAAGGGTGTTGCCTTTGTTGTGCATTGGGAGGGTGATTTTTTTGGTTGAACCCTAGTTCAGCTATAGAGTCTGCTATGAGTGAGGCATGATGATCTTTGGGGTCTTTAAATCCGAGGTTAATGTCGCCTAGAAGGATACTTTGAGTGGAGTTTTTTGGTTTGTCGGTTAGGGTGCTGATAAGGTCTTCCTCAAATGATCCGAAGGGGCTGGAGGGGGTCTATATATGAGGTGAATAGTGAATGTTTGGGCATTAGCAGTGGGCATTTTAACTGTGAGGGATTCGCAGGAGTCTAGTTGATTGGTAGGAGTCGGTCTTAGGTGAAGATCAGATTTGGCATCAAGAGTGGGTGTAGTTCCTGTCTCTTGTCCACATGGTCTCCAATAGGCCCTCTCTATCCACTGCCGGTCTTGTTAGCCTTGTCCTCATGTCTCTCAAATCCTCCCACACCCTCCCATCTGAGCGTTCTTCCCTCTTTTTATGGGCCCCTTCCGCTATAAGAAGGCCTCTGTCGCCTTAGCCGCCTCCCACAGTTTTCAGCTGCGTCTCCTCTGTCGTTTTTTTTTCAAAGTATTAAGTGATCGCTGTCCGCAGGAAGTTCCGAAATACTGGGTCTCGGAGGCGACAGTCATTGCATCTCCAACGCATCTGTCCCTTCCTCCCTTCTATCCACCAGTCCGTCATGACCGTCTCGTGGTCTGACTATGTCACTGCCTCCACCCGTGGGGATGACGCCCTGGCCTCCTGTTCCCTTGGGACCAGTAAGAGATCGATTCTCGTGTATGTGTGGTGTGGGGGTGAGAAAAAGGTATAACCACCTGCTTGGTGGAACATGGACCTCCACACATCAGCCCAGAAGTGGTCTTGCAACAGTTGGCAGAATGCTTTGTGTTCCTTTACCTAACCTTAACCTTGTCACTCCTTTGCTGACCACCAGTCAACTTCCGGATCCATGATCTGATTAAAGTCCCCTTCCACTATTTGCATATTCCACCCCCCCCCCCCAATTCATCTAGCAGTGAACGCCTTCCGGAGGAAGGCCATCTGGTTCACATTCGGCGCATATACGGACGTAAGGGTAATCAACCTACCTTCCAGACGTCCCTTCACTGCCACCAGCCTGCCTCCAAAACATCTCTTCACCTGTACCTCCCGCAGTTACATGGCTCACGACAGAACAATCCTCGCAACCTCCTTTTTATTCATCTTGTGTGAGGCCCAATAAGTCTGCCCAACCTCTATTCCATTCAAGGCGTGTTCCATTCCCTGTCTATAGGTTGTTTCTTGTAAGAATAGCACTGCTATATTGGCTTTGCGAAGCATATTCACTGTGAGAAATCAATTGTTCGAGTTCAGCCCCTTGACATTGAGAGTTGCCACCTTCCAATTAACCATTACCCCATCTTTTAAAGTCTCCCTCCTCTCCTGTCCTTGGTCAATTCTTTCACCCAATTCAGTCGTGATGTTACACTGCATGTAACCCCCCCACCCCCTGCTCCCCTCTTCATCTGCCCCTCCTCCCCCGCATCAGTGAGCTCTTATCTGCTCCCCACTTCTACTTTGCTGGTCTTTCACCCAACCCTCCCTCCCCCAACCTCCTTAACTCCCTCCCTCCCCCTTCACGATTGGGGTGTTCGGCCGCCCAGTTCATATTCCCGGGCATACTGGCCAAACCACCAAGGTAGTAGCCCCTGTACTGTACACCATGTTACCACCTACTTCTCCCCCATTTATGTAGCGTTGTAGCGTCCATCAACCTTCCTTCCCTGCTTGATCAGCCACGGCCATTTCACCCCCCCTCCCCCACCCCTTCCCCTATTGCTCCTCCCTCCAAAGTACCAGGCAATAGCCTCTCTGCGTTCCCCTATTTCTAATACTTGAATAAAAATAATGGCAACAGCGAAACTCGTACCTCTCAATCTCCATCCCTTCACCTCTTGTGTCCCACCCCTCATTCTCCTTCAGAAGCACAAACAAACTCATAGCAACTGGATACTGAACGCGAGGCTTCTAGATCCCCATGGTACAAATGACTGTCAACAAACCTGGCCCCCCTCGGGTAGCCTCTTTTCTGGGGGAGGGGGTGCTAAGTTTCTGGAATCTCCTGACCCCTTGCATTTTGCACCTTCCATACTCTGGCCCTTGGTTATTTTCTCTTAGCTGACCCTGACCCCCTTTTTCCACCTGGTGATCCTGCAGGGGCCCTGTGAGTTCCTCTATGGCCCTTTTGATGTCTTCCTGCACCAGGTGGTATCTCACTCCTTCCAATTCGAATATTAGTGCAAAAGGGTACCCCATCTGTATTGCATCCCTTTCTCCTGAAGCCTCCTTGTGAGCCGGCCGCATTTCTTATGTCTCAGAAGGGTCTGTGCCGAGGGGTCCTGAAATATAGCTACCTTGGAGTCTTTGTAGTCAATGGCCCCCATTTGCCTCGCTTTCTCCAGGATGTTGGCCTTGTCCCAATAATAGTGTATTAGTCTTAGTCCCTAGAACCATCCCTATAATTTCCTGGATTTTCCTTTCAAGTCCAGGCATCGATTTCCCCTTCCTTTCATACCAAAAAAACAAAGGTTGTTGCTCCTCTCTGTATTTTCAATTTCATCCACTTTGAGCCCTAGACCCCCCCCCCTCTCCTCTCAATGTCCCGGAGACGGACCTCCACCTAATTGCAGCACCCACAAAGAGGCTTGGTTCGCCTCCACCCCGTAGCCGCCCTTCTAGCATGACCACCTTCACCGACATGTCTGCCACTTTCGCCTCAATGTCTGTGCGCATTCCACGAATTTCCCAGGATCATCTGGATATCGCTTTTAATGGTGCCAATTTCTGCGGAACATCGGTGGGGGTCCACATCAGCTTTTGCCGTGTCTCCCCGGTCAGGATATTTGAACTATGAAAGCGTTGCTTTCCAACTCATTCACCTGGCCCGGTACCTGCATTGCGGTATTCCCTTAGCTACCAAGTTGCCACTGCGAACCTTCTTCCCCCTCCGTGCCTTCCTTTCGACTCCTTGCCACTTTGACAGTTCACTCTAGCCTATGGTGGACCCTTGCCCCTCCACTTCGCTCTGTGTTGTCTTTCCCTGGTGCGTCTCACCAACTCACTGTCTGCATCTGAGGCCTCCTGTGCCTGTTTCCCAGCTCCTATGCGATCCTCCTGCTCAAGCTTCCTTGGTGGGACCACAGGGGCCAGGTTGCGCCTTTCCACTGGTGTGCTGGTTGCCTTCCCAGCTTCTTTGCACCGAGTCTGCCAGGTTTCCTTCCTCTATGGGCCCCTCCAGGCAGGCACCTCACTCCACTCTATGCCACTACCAGTAATAGCATGACGGCTCCAAGCTTCTTCCCACTGCTCTCACTGAGAGCCTACCCATACCTGCCTCTCGATCCCCAAGCCCTACCCCCCTGGCCTCTAGGGAGAGGGCTGCCCCTCACTTCGCTCTTAGAACCTGCTCACTGTTATTTCTCCTGGGTGGGTGGCCGCTTGACTCCGGCTCCTCCTCCTCCTCCTGCGGGTCCGCTGCTCTTGGCTGCCTCGCTGCAGCCGAGCTGCACCACTGCTCGCGGCTCCTCCTGGGGAAGCCACCCTGGGATTTGCTGCTTGTTGTGTACCTCATTGGGCTATCGACCCCTGCCTCGTCCTCAGTCGCTCCTGGGACGGCACAGGTTGCAGTAGCCTCGGCAGCTCTCTATGGCTCCTTGGCCGTGCAGACCACTGCACTGCCTGCAGAGTGGGCCTCACGTTTCGGGGCTCCATTCTCTTATGCCATGGGCTGTGGCCACTTCTCCCTCAGTCCAACGGTGCCGCTACACCTTCACTGCCCGGGGACCCCGACAGCGTGGTTCCCGCGTAGTCAACTCTGCAACAACTCTGCACTTGTTTGGGACAGGTGCCAGGGTGCTACGATCAGGCGTCCATCTTGCCTGCGCCCCCTGGTGGCCTTCAGTATTTATTTAAGGTGAAATTTTCAACTAATTTATGATTAAGAGCTCTTACATTGTTTGGTTGAGAACAGATTGGCTAGGATACACTTCATCTAGCTGTAGTAGTTTCCAACTGTTGGCGGCTGCCCCCGTTTTGGGATTTTAACAAACATGGAAATGGGTTTCCGAAGTTTGGTTGGATTACAGGATGCAAAATGTGCACACACCTCTAGCTGTTAACTAGTGATTATAGTCTTGGTGATTAAGAAATGGTGTCCGCTGCGAATGTTTAAAATTGAGGCAGAGAGTGACATTTTATGGCTGGCAAGTAACTTAAAATGTTGACCGTGGGGTACAAGATGGGGAGTGGCGGTCTCTGATTTTCCAGCGGTGGTCTCTGATTTTTCATTTATTTTGACATTTCATTGTAGTGGTGTGGTCCCCAGTTACCGCTTTTTTGGGAACATCATTGTTTTACACAATATTTGCAGTTTAATGAGCATTCTACATCAAAGCACAAACTGCACCTTTACTTGAAAATGCACCTATTTTTGTGAATTAGTACTCTAGGCTTTAAGTGGTTCTTCTCTAGGACCACAGGAAGTAAATATTTCTCTGCTTTTGTCGAGGGCAGTGCTGTCCTGCTTGTGGTCGGGTGCAACAACAGACAGGTTTTCCAATGCCAAATATGGCACCATGTATTAATAGCCTGCACTGATCATTTTCCAGTAGTATCCTTCATATGTGACTGATCAGAGTTTTACTTGTATGTGTTCTAGAGCATCTTCCAAAGCGGCACTGGGGAAGTGGAGCTACGGCATGACCTCTTGGACTGTCACATAAGCATCTGTTCCCCTCAGGTAAGCAGCTGCAAGGGTTTGTGCACTGGTTGTTTATGCGCTGTACATGAACATTGAACTGCTATAAAGATGGAAGTGAAAACAAAACACAGGAGATGCTGGTGACACTGCAGAGTTGTACAGGATTGATGTGAGGGAGTCACTTGTATGGATTTAGTAACAGAATTGAGGCAGGGTGAGTTCAGATAACCTATCCCTAAAACTGTTTTTGTTTAACTAATCTGTGGAGAATTGTGATTCTTGTGTGATTTGGGAGTTGCCTCTGCTGTGCAATTTGGGAGATCGCAAATCGAGTGAATGCGCCCTTTACCAGTTGATGTTTCAACTCTTTGCCAACAGTTCACTAATGTGGAAGTTGGAATGCAAAGCCATTGAAAAGGATTAAGCCCGACCAACTAGATCTCTGTCTTGCATCCATAATGGAACACTCCTCAGATAGGAACACCCGAGAGGCACCAGCAAAGTTGTATAACAATCACCTAAATAACTTTTTGGATAAAATGGCTCCTCCCCCCCTCCGAAAACTGCAAACAATCCTGGTTTACTAACAACTTGGTAACCCTCGAAAGAAACAAAACGAGCAGAATGTCTCTGAGAGAAAAATCGATTGGCTGAAAATAAAGCTCACTGGAAAAAACTCTTTGAAATTTATAGGAACCTTGAAAAACCTCTACTTCAATCTAAACCATATACACCATCTAGGGAAGACTGTATTAAGGTACAGCAGGCGTTTTCCAAGAAAATTATTTCTGCTAGGGTGAAAATGTACAAGGCACCGAATAAAGATAAAGGTGGTATAGCTCAGCTTGCCAGCAATGAGTATCGGTTCATCCTTTTCGTTTCCAGCCCGTATCAGATACTGAAATGTACGATTTTCTCAAATCAATGCGCCCAACTCACTGTCAAGGGGAAATTCTTTCTTCAAAATGTATCCTAAGTAACCCTAGTATTTTTGCTCCGTTACTGGTATGTTTTGTTAATGCCACTTTCTATCATGGCACCATTAATGATGTGATTAAACAGATAGCAATTACTCCTCTGCTTAAAAAAACCTAATCTCAGTCCAACTGATCCAAACAATATGCGTCCCATAACTCACCTTTTCTCTTAAAGATCATTGACAAAGTGGCATCTGTCAAATTCCACAGCGTTTAGAAAAATGTGACATTCTGCATCCAATGCAATCTGTCTTCCCTCCTCAAAATGGCACGGAATGCACGCTACTAGATTTAGTCACACATGCTTGACTTTTTGGAGAAGGGTAAAGCTGGGCTTCTAGTTCTTCTGGACTTGTCAGCTGCTTTTGATCTGTTAGATCATGGACACCTACTGGATGTTTTGCAAACGACGGGGCAATGTTCTAAAGAAGATGTAGTGTGGATTTACTCCTTCCTGAGCATCAGGGGATTGCAAATATGCTGGGGTGGTGCCTCCTTGGAAGGGTAAAATAAATAACCTATGGAGTCCCACAGGGGTTTGTCACCGACCCTCTTCAACCTATACGTGAAGCCATTTTATGATTTATTATCCACCTTGGGCGTTTATTTTGCCAATTACGCTGATGACACCCAGCTTGTAATGGAGCTAAGCGGAGACCACGAGAATGTCCAGCAATTGGATGTGCCTAAATCCCTCCAAGGCAGAGCTCATGATCTTTGTCTCTGTCCAGGCAAGAACAAAACTAAGCCCCAAGCATAAAACCGTGTACTTGCATGGTAATTGCATAGACACCCTAGATGAGATCAAGACCCTGGGCATCTACTTGGAAGCCTCACTTACCTCTAAATGGCAGGTCAACGGGGGGGGGGGGGGGTCAGTAGCTCGCATTACCATCTGAGCGTACTAAGACATGCCAAGCCTGTTTTGTGCCAGAAAAATTGTGAAATCTTAGTCCGAGCCATCATCATGCCGAGGCTGGACTATTAACGCTCTTTTTGGGGGCTAATTTATGTTGGGGAGAATTCTCATTTCTGTGCCAATTCCCTTCAATCTTGGAGCCCTCCAGCTCTTTTGCTGGACTTTAGGACTTGTTAATTTTTACCCTGGAGCGAATGCACCCTTTTTCTCATGCTCTCGTATTTTGATCTGTTTTGGATTATCTGTTTACTTTGTTTTTGAAGTGTGACAAACTCCATAGGCATCTACTTTTTATATGGTGACACACAGCACCTTCAGTGGAGTGTCACAGAGAAATCCTTTAAATTTCTGTGAAGGTTTAAATACATTTTCTTGTGAGAACTACTGTTCTCAAGAATAGTAAAGTAAAATTGACTTTACTTGCCTCTCTGTAGATCCAGCACACCTCATTGTATGCAGAGTGCTAGGGGTTACTTAGAAGCCCCTGGTTCTACTTACTCATGAAACAATTTTTTTGTTGGCCTCACTACTTTAAATGGCTGGTGGCAGTGGTTTACATTTTCCTACTATTGTGCTTTTCTACTGCAGGCTGAATACTCCGCTGCAGTATAGCACCCATGAGCGACCATTGTGTCAAAATGGCCCTGGTCGTCATTTTTTTGCCATTTCTTGTTTGTGAGGTCTTTCTTGGGTTTTACTCTGCGCGCCAAACCAGGTTTAAGCTCTTTGTTCATTTTGCCTTTGGCAGGCTTCAATACTGAAACCCACCTCTGGCTCCATTGTGTCTGGCAGGGCAGGAAGTGAGGGAGGTGCCCAAAACGCCCTGTCTTTAGTCTCCTTGGTTACTTGAATGCACCCAGTCCTGATTGGCTGGCTGGCTGTCCTTGCATGGGAGAAACCTGCATATAAGGTGAGGCTTCTTAAACTGAGGACAGAGTTGACCACTGGACGAAAACGCTGATGAAGATATTGTGAAGAGAAACATCCCCATGGACCGTTGAACTGCCCGTGAAGCCCCGCTGCTGTGCTGAAACTCCTTTTCTGAATCGACAAGAGAAGCTCCGATAAGGACGTCTTCCCTTGGGTTAGTGGGACAAACTAACCCTGAGACTACCTTTACTGGAAGACCTTCCCCAACTGGCTATACGTATTTGCTGCTGCTGGAACAGAGTGCCATGGGTCGAGAAATCTGTAGTCAAGTGCAACGTTTGTAAGTTGGCCAAAAGCTCCAGGAGTCTCCTGAGGACCCTCCCAAAGCAGGACAACCCAAGCTCGAGTCCCTTCACCGGAGTTCTGGACTCAAGGAGTGAAGGAAGCCCAACCGGTGTCCAAGATCCGCGGTGGTGCTGTTACTGCGCGCTGAAACCGCCAAGTGATGTTGAATTGAAAGAAGCCTGTAGCTGCCGCCGACGACCTAACTGCTGTGTGGGAGTCCTCCAGACGTCCTCAGTCTTGTCCCCATGACTGAGTTCCAGGAACACAGGATCTGCAACCAAGACAGACGCCAGCTGGATCCTCTTCTTCTAACCTAAGGTACTGTGCTGACTAAGGGGTACTTTCCTCTCTGTAGCTTGCTTTTCTCCGTTGAGATTTGCAGTAGCTGCTTTTCTAGAGTTGATCTCCGCTCTAACGTTCACAAGTGTAACAGCTTGTGGCCCAACATTGATTTCCTACAAAAAACGCTTGTGCAAGACTTCTCTTCTATCTAAGCGGTGCCTCAGCTCCATAGACTTGCTCCAAATGACTTTGGCGGTCCTGGCCCCCTGCAGACTCTTCTAATCCATTGACTTTGATTCTAACTGTCCCTCATAGGTGGTACATAGGTTTTTAACTAATATTGCAGGGAAAGGTTTTATCTAGACTTCATTGGTCGATTTTAAAAGTGCTCACATGCTCTGAGAACCTGTTAACCCTTTTCCTTCCCTTAACCTTTCCTTTTTACCAACCACAAATGTGATATATAAATGCCATTACTGTCCTAGTTAGTGAAGCCACCTCAGGGTGTAGGAAGTGTGTATGAAGCATCTCTAAGGAGTATCTACTTGCTTGACTTTGATCCTGAGAAAGTATTTGAAATGTATTTTTTATTGTTGCACATTGCCCTTTTTAAAGAATGCTTATTTAAAACTGACTGTTAAATAAATTATTTTACTAGAAAACCTTGAGTGTAAGTGTTATTTGGATACTTGTATTGGTGAATTTTGATGATACAACCCTCTTGAGAGAGGTCTGGCTGCTCAGTCACACCACCAACTTGTGTAGTACAGACCTATACCATTAATTGGGTTACCTAATACCAAGAGGACAAGGGTGGTGTAGTCTCCTACAGGGTTACTACGCCAATTATTGCCCACCACTTAACCATACTCCAGATGATACAAAACTAAGCAGCTCAGATCATCTTCGACATATCGAAGAGAGAACATGTTTCCTGGGCTAGAAGGAAGCTACACTGTCTGCCGGTGTCGGCTAGGTCATGTTTCAAGATGCCCACAGATGTTTTTCATGGTAATGCACCCACTTATCTTAAACGCATAACACCGTACACACCGTCTAGACATCTTGGGTCATGTACCCAAGGACAAGTGGTGGTACCTCGATCAAAAAAGTCAAACGGTTTCGAACGCTCTTTTGATGTCTTCACAGCTCTAGCATGGAATGCATTACCTTGAAATTCCATCTGGAGCAATGCAACACGTCATTTTAAGAAACAGCTGAAGACCTGCCTCTAGATCTGGTCCTACTGATTTAGGCCTGTCCTCACCTCCCACTGTTTCTGCTTTGCTTGCGTGCTTTGGTGCAATACAAACACAAAAAATAAAAATTGCTTTGGATTCATTGCCCGTTCCCATAAATCAGGTGTTCAACGTGAGGTATAGCTGTTTTATTGTGTCGCCCTGCGCCTTCAGTAATGCAGAAATAAACCATTTGGTGCCAAAAATCAAATGTAGCGTTCTTGTGACGCTCCCAACACTTGTCCTTTCAGGTAGCTGAGCTGTTCACGGATAACTTTGATTACCAGACGAGGGATGACTTTGTACGAGGAATCTTGGTGAATGAAGAGGTAAGTGCTGTATTTGAAGCGGCGATTTGGTGTGTTTCAGAGTGTGGTTGAATGGTTCTTTTTGTAAGTTTTTTCCCCAGAGAGTACGTTTTGTGCCGTAGTTTACAATCTCTAATGGGAACCTCTGGATGTTCGCGTTGCCTCTAATCTACGATGTTGGAATATGCTAAATGATATTTCCCTCACTTTAATAGTTGTTTGACCGCATTAGGAGGAATTGCCTGAAACATGGACATTATTTTTAGATTAGCAACATTGCCGCACCGGAGTGCAATCTTGGAACCATTTCTACGCTCTCACAAGAGATTCTCTGAACACTTCTAAATATTCTTTATTGTACTTTGAAATGGGTGGTAGTTTGCAAACCAAAAAGGGGAACTGTTTTATTTTGGAAAACTTCTAGTGTGTAGCTAGTTTCTGGTTCAGCCAGTTGCTTAACTGAAAAGACAAATATGTACCGCCAGTCTCTATGAAACAGATGTCCGGGCTCCGTGTCTTGTGAGTTATACTCAAGTTTAAGATTGATTTTTTTTTTTTTAAATAGTTTTAGTTGATTAACAACTTAACAACATATAAGAACAAAAATTGTCATTACAGAAAAAAAAGAAATTGATAAATTCATATAAAAAAGGGAAACACGTCTCAAAAAACAAAAAAAAACAGAAGAGCAGAAGCTACGACATTTCCATAATGATAATGTGTTATTTATATAGCGCTTTAATAGAAGCACTCTATAGAACACATATATGTACATACAATTTCACCCAACCGAAATTGGTACTCCTTTATCGACCTCGGAAGGATGAAAGGCTGAGTTGGCCTTGCCGGGATTCGCACCTGCGACCTGCAGATCACGCTCGGATCGCAGCAGTGAGCGCTCAACCCTCTGAGCTATCTCACCGGCATAGATTTAACAAGTGCAATTAAAATCATCACTAATTTATATAATAGTATATTAAGATACAATGGTTAAGAGAAAAATGATAAAGTTCCCCACGTCCTTTTTATACCGTGAACAGGGCTTCTAACAATCTTTTTATGGCTATATATACAGAAGTTCGATTTGTTAAACTGAGATTTAAAACCCAAGTATCGGTTGCCGAAAGTGGACACAAGATGGCAGATGCAATTAAAATCATCACTAATTTATATAATAGTATATTAAGATACAATGGTTAAGAGAAAAATGATAAAGTTCCCCACGTCCTTTTTATACCGTGAACAGGGCTTCTAACAATCTTTTTATGGCTATATATACAGAAGTTCGATTTGTTAAACTGAGATTTAAAACCCAAGTATCGGTTGCCGAAAGTGGACACAAGATGGCAGCAGATAACTACCGGAGGGTTTCTCCGTTAAATGAAAGGTAGGTAGATTTCCATAGAGTGGACTAGTTTCGTAAAATCCTGTGCATATTGAAATTTCAGTGCTTGCACGTCATATACGATCAGCGAAGAGCTTGTTGACCCATGACGGGGCTTACAGAACATTGGGCCCATTCTGTTCCTCTTTGAATCAGTATGCCCGGAATAATGCGCAGGTGTAATGCAAGTCCAGGGCGTAAAGGAAGCTGCTGGCAGCTTTCTGGGAAGCTGAGGAAAGTGACACTCTATCAGGCTTGTCCCCGACCAAGTGGTTGGGGGAACGAGTAATCGTGCAACAGGCTGTAGGAAGAGCCATGCAGAGTATAAACAATCGGGGGTGTGGGGAGAGGAGTGTCGGTGACATTAAGAATCCCCGTCTGGAAAGGCCCTCCTCTAAACTCAAGAGTTGCGTTTGCCAAGTCCTCTAGAGACTGGGGTGTACGTGCACAATCAATTTTCTGGCCACCCCACCATGAGCCCTTTTGAAAGATGGAAGACACTGGTGGTTAACAAGTATGCAGTAGAAGCACCCTGTGTGCGCCCCAAAGCTCTGTCCAGAGACAGAGTGGTAACATTCTGACCTCCAGAGGCCACATATGGCTTACCTGAGACTGGGCCCTAATTACCAACCCAAAATTCCTGTGGATGCAGTCCAGGGCTGTTGTCAGACATATAGTGGCCATCATCTAATCTACAGGAGCCTTTAATCTGACTTCCTTTGTACCCTAAGGTATGGAACCAATGCTTTAACCCTGAACCTTCACAGATATGTCTGTGCATCCTGGATACACTGAAAATAGTCACATTGTCCCCCTGTAGAGGAAAGGTACGGTCTACTGTAAGGGTAAAGAATGAAGAGACTGATACACAGGTGGCATGGTTGTTGCCATGCACTTTTTTATTATACCATAAATCAAGAGAATAACCTACCACTTCGTACCCTAAGAGGGGTTTCTCTACCGCAACTAAAATACTAGGAATTTGGTCAGGATGTACATGTGAAAGTCCACCATCCTGTGTCAAAAATCTACTTCTGTCCCTTACATGTATAACTAAACTAAATCAGTAATGGATCTTCTGGACATTTGATCACACTTCCAATTGTTAGATGGGATCTTTACCTGAGGGAATGACTCCCTTCCCCAGGTCTCAATCCGTTTCCAAGGCACAAAACCAAGTTCCAGGTTGTAATGCAGAAACAGTGAAGTTCTCAGTTCAAACACAATGGTAAAGTTCCAGTTCAAACATCAACATTTCTTATTGCCCATAGTTTTCTTCACTATGGGGCTCCTGGAGAATGCCTCCCCTCTCCAGTTATCTTGCTCTGTGTTTTCACAATGCCAGGGAATTGACTACCTTCCCCCATACCTTATCTCAGGCTTACTTCACAGTACCAAGGGAAATGACTCCCATCCCCTGGCTCTTCTTGCATATTCAGTATGGCAGACCTGGTTCACTCTCCTTGCTTTGCCTTTATTCGGAAGGGCCACTGACAACTAGAATGCTCATTGATGTTCCTCCAGGTGCTCTTCACTGCTTCGCACCACCTCCTCGTCCCAGTACATCTCAAGGAAGTTCTTATTAGATCCTCCCTACTCTTCCTCGTCTAAATGAAGGTTGGAATTTCGGTCTAAGACATACATGGAGGTGGGTGATACAGAAGTGTGGTTCATGGGTTAGGAGGATATATAGGCTGCTGGATGTCATACCACATTCTCCCTAGATGGTCGTCCTTGTCCCCAGAGGGGGGGGGGGGGGGAGTCTCTCCCCATGAGATCGTACCACCCTGAGGGGGACTATCTGGTAGCAGCCTCGCCTCCCTGGACTCATGGGAAGGGGCTCCACCCTGGGGAGAAATGATGACATCTTAGGATTTGTCACTACTTGGAGGGACAGGAAACGCTTGTGTCCGCCCTGCTTTAACAATCCTTGACATCACTGGGAGCTCGCTTATAATTATTCTTGGATCCTCAAAGGGACAGGCTGACTAGAGCCGCACTAGTAGTCCTTTATGGATCTTTTTGTGCAAGTCCAATTTTGGCCTGTCAAAGCCTGCCCACCATTTTACTTGCAGTGCCCACCCCCTGGGGCTGTCCACCTCCGATGCTCTTGTTGGATTTGCAAAGCCCTCGGAGTCTGGCCAACTGGCGGATTTGCATTGTCTTCCCCTGTGTTGTAACCATATTTTAACCAATAGTGATATGTCATGTGAACTTGCATATAGATTTTAAGCTATAGCCTTGTTGCAGGTATAGATTATGATGTGTAGAAGCAATGAAAGCACCTTGGGCCGCTACATTTTAAGAACTTTGGTTGTCACTTCTGCTTTCCTCCTTGCAGATTTTGGGTAACCAGATCCATATGTATGTGACCCAGGAGGAGTATGGTGCTCGGGTTTCCAACCTTTTGATGTATGAATCTGTGTGCTCAGACATCATCCGACGCTGGGTCTACCCCATGACTCCAGAGATGAACTTCACTGATGAGGAGACCCAGAGATATACTCACTCTCGGCACAATATATACCGTGGAGCAGGAGTGAGCTTGGGGCATGGCAGCGTGCTGTCTGAGAATGTGTTGATTGGACACGGGACCGTCATCGGTTCAGACTGCAACATCACGAACAGCGCCATTGGTCAGAACTGCATCATAGGTGAGCAGACTGCACGTAAGAACTAACAAACGCTATACGTTTTTTACATTGACTCTGAGTTCATGCTAATTATGAAACCAGGGGTAGACTCCAATATATGATCTGATTCCCTCCGTTGGTTTCTTTGCCATGTACCGCATGGTTCGATCAAGTTTGTACTGTCTCGGATATCACATTTTATTCCACTTCATCAATGCAGCCTTTGCCAAGCAGGCACACTTCCTCAAATTTAAAATGATCGATCTGTTGTGACCCACATGCTCCTTCATGGATGTAAAAAGCATTGTAGGAAGGATTTACATTTTTCACGAGTGGTCATCAGGGCTGGGTGGAAAGAAGAGCATTTGCAGGTAAGGGTAAGCGCTGTATGAAGGGGGTAATGGGTGATTAGGTCTTATTAGGCGCATGACAGACTAAAGGGACATTGTGCAGGTAAACACTAGAGTTGATTGAAGAGGTGTTTTGATGGGAGCTTGGAAGGTAGATGGAGAAATACCAAGCAGAGAACGCTGAGCAAAACAGAAACCCGGAGCATGGGTGGCCTTGTGTGGCAAGGCCTTGCAGGGAATAATAAGACCTATTGAGCAAAGGCCCACAAGAGCAACCTGGTAAAGTGACTGGTAGGAGAAGATGTACTGTGTTCTTGGCAAAGACCGTAAAGATTTAGAATTGTTTCCTTTTTTTTTAAATAGGCAATGACGTGATTCTGGACTGCGCCCATCTCTGGGATGGTGTTCACGTGGAGGATGGGGTCACCATCAGGCAGTCCCTAGTTTGTGATGGTGCAGTGGTCAAGAGGGGAGTTACATTACAACCTCACTGTCTCCTGACCTTCAAGGTGAGATTTGTTCTTGTCAGCTTTCTTCTAATTTTGCGGCAGGAAATGAGTGATCCAATTCATTTAGTATATACATTGCTATTCAGATGTATTTTCATAATCAGACCTATGGACCAATTCTTAAAGGGACACCATGTTCTGATAAACAGGCGCAAGTGCTGTCTAGCCAAACGCTATCTGGGTCGTATGAAACAACACAGGACACATTATCACATTTACAGATTCAAAAACCTGCGCCGAGTAGGGCTCATCCTGCACACAATGCCCAGCACACATGAACTCTGGTCCCAATCTACACACAGAAGTACTCTTGATAATACAAGTTGAGCAGAAGTTAAAAAAAAAATGTTCTTTATTTAGGCCTTAAACTCTCATCAATGAAAAACCACAGCAAGTAACACAAAAACATTCACTACTATTTTATATACACAGCCACTTTTGTGTGTGCTATGCCAAGAGTACCAACTTGCCTTTTAAATACTATTGAATGTATACATTTCAAAATACTGCTAAGGTACTAACCCCAAGTCTTTCCTAAATAGCTAGAACGCATGGGCTTAGTGCCCTTAGTCACAAGTCCCAATAGTAAGCCTTGTCAGGAGGCTAGGAGGCTAGGAGTCTTTTAGGGATTTAGGGAGTTGTGTTTCAGTAGTTAATGTAATTATGAGGAAAGTCTTTAAAAGGCCATTTCCCAATTCAAACACCTTGGGTGTGACCAGGCCAGAACATCACTGCTTGGGGCTAGGCAAGGGAGAGATGGGCCTAGGATTTTACAGGAGACAGTGGGGCCAAAGCCGGTATGTTTACTCACTCTTGTCCTCCAAGTCTGACGGGGACCACCGTAGGGGTTCCTGAAAGCTCTGGGCCTTTGTACCTTGGCCCTGTTGGAGGATGTCCAGGGGTCTTGGGGTCACCAAACGTCATTTTTTTAGTTCTTGCTGTTCCAGGCTCCGTTGGACCGGTTCTGGTCACTACACACAGACTACTGGACCAGCACACCGACCTCCAAGGACTGCCAGGATGCGATGCAGGCAGCGAACAGTGAGGGCCACTTGCAGAAAATGGCATAAGGCAATCCTTGTTCCTAAAACAAAGAAACCTTGACCTCTAAGTTCAGGGAAATGCTTTTTTTTCCATAAGCTAAGGTTCTACGAAGCACCATAGTAAAATGCAATCCTTTTTTCCCCCCTTTTTTTTAAATTTGTATTTGGTTTACTAACCTTTTAGAAGGATAATAAAAAATTTAACATCGTAGTAACAGAATAACAGAAAGGGAAGTGCCACTGTACACACAGTCCACATTTTTCGATGATTCCACGAGCTGAGATGTAATGGGAAAACAAATTGTATACAACTAACATAAAAATAACATAAAAATTAGTAAAGTTAAAATTGCATACAATTCTACAATTCACATCTTTCCACCCTCTTCCAAAGGACTTGGAATGGAGTCTGCAAGAGTTAAAATATTTCCCATTCAAACTAAAACAGCTCTTACTATACATCTTTCCTTTCCATATCCGATTTCAGTATTTAATAAAACAGGTTAGATGAGCATACACGCTCTTTTTCCCCCCGATTACAAATCATCTTGAGCTCCTGAGGTCTTAGAAAGTAATATTGCAGCTTTCCAACATACGAATCACTGCTATTGTCAGACCAGGTGAATGCCCGGAGATCATCCAGTCTCAGAACATTTCTGATATGTAGTGGGGGGGAATCAATCCTGAATTTACCAAACCAGATGCACCTTGCAGGCCAGGCTCCTTCACAATCCAGTAGTAAATGTTTAATAGTTTGTTCTTCTGGATTCATGCAGATCTTAAATAATTGGATTGCCAGGTCCCCCTGCCCTCTTTTTTTTCAACGACTTCCCCAGTATGTGCTACATTCAGTCTCAATCTCAGGAATTTTTTTCTGATCCTCCAATCTTGGAACTTTATCAAATATTTATTGAGATGCCCTAATTCTGTATCCTCTTTTTGGAGTTGGTTTGGATTTTTCACAGATCGTATTTCATCAATAGTGTTTATCCAGTCCATCTTGTACCATTGTTTTTTTGCTTTTACAGGATTTTCCATTATTGTTTAGATATCAATGTCCTTTTTGTCCAACCATTCTTTTACTTGACAGTCGAGGTTCTTTAGCATTTTCGATTTATTATTCCCAAGGTGGGCAATAATTTCTGGATATAATGATCCTTCTTGGGCCAATAAGATCAGCCGAAAAAGGGAGACCAATTTCCATCCGACCTCGGCTTTCAAGGATTTTAAGCCCAATTCAAACTTGATGTTTGCCACCGGAAGGCACATTGGCAACCCTACGACATCCTTCCACAACACACCCTTCCATCTTTGCCAGTTCCCTTCCCAAATCTGCGGTTTTGCTTCTATGCCCTAGAGCAGAATAGGGATGACTTTGGGCTGATAGAATTTTATAAGAGGACGCAGAGAGAACCCACAATATCTCACCAAGAATGTTTTCATTCGACCTTATGGGCAGCCGAGGATGCGTATACTTTATAACCAAGTTAAGTTAGTTCTCCAACCCTTGGAATTTGGCTTTACCTTGCATCTTCCATTGTTGGAATTTTACTTTTTTATTTCTTTGTCGGAATACCAATACAACCTTTGCAGCGAAATAGCCCAGGAGGACGTCTGGCTAGACCACAGGATGGTTCCGGGACTGTTTGGAGGGCTTCCATTGGCTGGACGTTCGTGCAGAGTTCAGGACTGGTTATTCACTCCAGCCCAGGGTTTGAAGAATTCATGGTCTTATTGAGATGTGCAGAAAGACATGGCTTTGTTGGGCACATGAAGAAAGGGCTGCTGCCGATCTTCCAGCGATGAGTTCCGGGTCTTCAGCAGTCTGCTCTCCTTATGTATCTCGGCTCCAATGATGAGCTGAAAAATTGTTGCAGGGTTTCCCTACTATCCACAACCCTGGCTGGAGTTTCCCCAATGGCAAGGACCTACACCATTCAAACTTGGCAGGGGCTGTCCAATCATGGATAGCCACTGCATGTGTTCAGCAACAGACACGGGCATGAATGTGCACTGCGTCCAGACATACACACCCCCCACATCGAGCCACAAACACAGACTGACCTTTTGCTCATGAAAGTTGAAGATTTCCCTGGGAAAGGACTTTGCATATATGGAAAATCCAGCCACTTGAGGGCAGAAAGTAGGTCAAATTACAAGATGGCCAAAAGCAGGCGAACATCTTGAGGCACAGACATTATAAAATATATGGTTTGCTCTAATTGGCATTAAGAGGTAAAATGCAGTAGTGCACAAGACTATATAAAAAATAAAATGCCATAAAAGTATCAACAGCCAAAAGCCCATCCTGGACACATAATGCAAGTAACCAGAGTTATCAAAATCGAAGTTACAGGCAACAGTGCCCCTACAGCACTTCACATAAGTTAGTGTGTGGAGAAAAAAATGAACATATAACTTTACTATGGAGAACCAAGTTCCCCTGTACTGATAGCAAAAGATACTGAGCAGTGCCCCCAAAACAGATGAACTTAGCAAGCAAATTGTTGCTAAAAGGATTCACTTGCCTCTGAAAGTCAGGAAAGGTTCCAAACCATAGCAAAAGGAAGAGTGCCCCATTGATGTAAAGCAGCAAAAGTGTTTCCGAACTGGACTTTCAAGGCTTTCTGCTCCCCACTTGGGTACTTAAGTGGAACTTCGACTCTGTGGCACCAGGCTTACTTACACCTAGTTGGGCAAGACTGTTGAAACTTTAGGGGCTTAATAATTATAAGGCAAAGTATATAACTAACGTCTTTTTAAAGTTTTTATGTAAAGTCAAAGGACAAGCAGTACAGAACCAAGCAACTTCCACATTCCGGATTCATACCCCAAATTCTACCACCACCTCACTTCCACCCTCCACTTCCAATGTTACTCATTACATTTATTCACTACCTACCCCCGCCCTGTTTCTACCTCCATAGCCCAGTCCCGTCCTCACGCCCTCTTCCTTTATTGATCATACTGCTCTCCCCCATATCTTCTTTTTATTCAGGCATACCCTTCTCCTATACACTAGCTGGTCCCATCTTTTTTATGGTGTCCATCACCATCTGCCAAACCGCTATGGATGAGGCATCCAGTGCCATATATTTTTCTGCTATAGCCCTCTTAGCTATTATGCAGGCTGTGTTCAAGAATATCTTGGCGTATTTGTCAGCCCCCATGCCTTTCCATATTGCCAAAAGCTCATTTTTGGGTTCCAGCTGTGCTGGTCTCTAGTAACCCTTCCACTTCCCTTTGCAATTTAGCCCAGATCCTCTGTATTCTCGGGCAATCCCATACCATATGAAAAAAGTGCATAGGTGTATGCTACATTTGGGATATCTGTCATTCCATCTTTCTCAGCCTGTCCTCTGAGTAGTAGACCCTGTGCAGGTATTTAAATAGTATCAGTCTTAGCCTGGCCGCTATAGCCACTTCCCGAGTTTGCTGCAGTGCCTCCTTGCATTCCTCAGTCTGTCCCTTTCCCATCTACCTTTCAGTTCCTGCAACTGTCGCACGGAATGAGAGGTAACTGGCTTGTTTGAAGTTGAGACCTGCTTCTCCAGCATGAGGTCTGGCATGGATTCACATGCTCATGAATATTCCCCGTTGTCAGGCTGGGAATCCTCAGTAAAGAAAAAATCAGTTTCAGTTTCGTTTCTGAACTGTCTATCTCCTAATAACCAATCACTGGTCTCTGGGTCATACTGCCCCCAGCCAATGACTGCCCTCTACCTAAGCCCCTCTTCTGGCAGCCATCTTCAGATTTTTACTGCACGTTCAAGTGTTGGGAGTCCTCGTGCTATAGCTCTCGAGCTTTTACTGGGTTTTGCAAATGTTTTTATTTTTTAATTTATTTTTTTAATTTATTTTTTTTTGAGTTAAACCTCATTTTTTTGGTCAATTGAGCCTCAAGCTCCACCGTTTCTACTACCGATCAACGGGGACCAGTTTCTGAATTTTCTACGCCCCTCAAGGGCAAAGTTTTCATCGAGTCCTGCTTCTTGGAGGATTCCAGAAGATCCTTTGAGGCCTACCCCGCGTGACCATGGCCCAGGAAAAAGGGAGCACGACACCCGAATCCAAGCTGTTCAGGAGCTGCCCTGGATGCGGATTACAGAATGTCTTCAAGGAGGATGAGCATTCTAGATGCCTCTACTGCCTTCACGAAGACAAAACGCACGTGGAGAAGGACTGTGCGTTTTGCAAGAACATGTCGTAACGGACCATGAAGGATCGGCGGACCCGCCTCATCAACTGGCTGGAGGGGAAGAGCCCAGCAGCAGGTGAGAAGAAGAGGTCCAAGCGGTTTTCTAAGACCTTTGAGAGCGCTCCGACGATGGGGGCCCAACAAAAGGCAAAGCTCCGCGGGCACAGGGAGCGCGGAATGGTCGGGCTCCTCGGCTGCCAGGCAGGGTGCACTTTCACCAACGCCATCAACCACGAGCCAACACTCTGGCTCGGGGGGAAAAGGAAGTCTGAGAACCCGGGTAAGCTTCAGGAGAAGCCCCGGTCGAGCCCGACGGAGAAAGCCGAGGGGGAGCGAGGCGGCAACCCTCCCCCCAAGGTGAAGGCCTCAAGTGCGTCCAAAGTGGTCAAGGCTTTGATTCACCCGGCTAAGGCCTCTATCGAGAGAGTCGTGGCAGCCCTGGCAAAGCCTGTAGAGGCTACCCCAGTGGAGGCGACCTCGGGGCCCAGAGGTTCCCTGCCACAGCGGAGGGAATCCTCCTTTCAGCCCATCCATAAGACCCCTGTGAAAACCCCGGTGAAAAAAGAGGGGGGCGGCGGTGGCGGCCATCACAGACACGGATACAATCTCTGAAGAGGAGCTGGCTGAAGTCGTGAAGATCCCGGACAAGAGTTCCGAGGAAGTCCGGTCCCACTGGAGGGATCCCGATGAAGTGGACGAAGAAAGCGACTGTGACGCCGACGAGGTTCCCGTGGAGGCTGAGGATTCCACTCCCCAACCGTTGCGCCCGTCGCAGCCGGTGCCTGGGCCACAGGACAGCTCAGGAGCAATCTTGATGGCTATCCATGCCTTGTGCACAGAGATGAGGACAAGATTGCCCTTACCCCCAACGGATGACCCAGCAGAGCATGGACCGTCGGGAAGCCCTCCAAGCAAGCAGAGAACTCCTCTCCCCACCGCCCTTCCAGCCTACGCGGCCCTCCTTCCCCGGATCAGAGGTATGACACGGGAACAAAGACGGCTACGACAGGGACGGATGATGACAGTGGTGGCGACTGGATGGGCCTTCCATCACCATCCCCCTGGGATTCCCCCGTGACGAAATTGGCTCCTTCCACGCCATGATCGGCAGGGCATCCGAGCTCTTTCAGCTCTGCCCGGTGGAACAGAAGAAGGAAGGTTTCCTCTATCAACGGCGTGAGGCCAAGAAGAAGACGGTCCTCTCGGTACCGTTGCTTGACGACATCTGGGACGAGGGGCTGTAGCTCCTGAAGAACGCGTCCACAACCCGTGCCAAGAGAGACCGGTACGAGAAGTAACGGGTCCCGGATTCCGCCCGCATGTGCCTTAGGGCGCAGCTGAACCCGGATTCGGTCGTCTCGGCGGCGGCCCAGAAGAAAGCGGCGGGGGCGACGGCTTCAACTTCGGCCTCCCCGTCGGACGGCGAAGGGAAGAAATTGGATGCCATTGGACGACGGGTCATCTTGCCGGCTGCGACGATTAAAGCTGCCAACGCCCTCGCGATTGTGGCCCGCTACGACGGGGAGCTGTGGTTTAAGATCGCTCCTCGGCTGGACTTCCTCCTGGACGACAAGAGGGCTGAGGCCCTGGAGATACTGCAGGAAGGCGAGGTGGCGTCGGATCACGCCATAACGATGGCCACGGATATTGCTGACACCGACTTCCGCCAGATGGGCAACAGTGTTTGCCTTCGCTGGCGTGGTTGGCTCAAGGCAACCGATTTCCACCAGGACGTGCAAACCAGAGTTTTGGACATGTCTTTTGACAGAAACAACCTGTTGGCAAGACAGTGGATGAGTCACTTCAGGCCATCAAGGCCGACACGGAAACGGCGCAGGCCTTGGGAGTTTTGCAACAACGATGGCCGCCCTTTCGGGACTCCGGAGGCAAGCAAGGTGCCTCCAACGGTTTCGGCGGCGGCTCCTCGATGTACCGCCAGGCGGCACGCTCCTCGTTGCAGGAGGCCTACAGAGGACGCAGCAAGTCGGGAGGATCTCGTCGTCAAGGAGGCCAGGGCGGCAAGGCCACTACCAAGCAGGACTGAACCGGCCGTAGTGTCGGGGGGGCCCCCACCTGAGCACCCCGTTGGGAGGCCGGCTGGCGAAGTTCATCAACGTGTGGGAGTCATCTCCACCGACCGATGGGTGCTGGACACCCTGCCCTGCGGGCACACTCTCGAGTTTCTAAAGTGCCCCTGCATTCCTCCCGTGGCCAGGAAGAAAACCACGTCCCTCAACTGCTGCTGGAAGTTAGGGCAATGGTGAAGAAAGGAGCCATCGAGCTCGTCCCAAAGAGGCTCTGGAGTGTACTCGCGATACTTCCTCGTAAGGAAGAAGACCGCCGGCTGGTGACCCATCCTGAACCTTTGTCTCTTGAACAAGTACATCAAGTCCCAAAAGTTCCAGATGGTCAATCTCCAGCACGTGCTGGGACAGCTGGAGGAGGGCGACTTCCTATCGTTGCTGGACTCCTAAGGACTCCTAAGAGGACATCAAAAGTTTCTCAGATTCGTAGTCGGAGGACGGCACTACCAGTTCAAGGCCCTCCCCTTCGGATTGAAGTCAGCGCCCAGGGTATTCACCAAGTGCCTAGTAGCGGCGCGGCTGCGCCTGCAGGGGATCCACGTCTACCCCTACCTGGACGATTGGCTCATCCGAGCAAGGACAAGAAAACTCGCGGTCACGCACACAGCGAAGACCGTCCAGCTACTATGCGAAATCCCACTTGGTCCTGTCACAAGTTGCACTGTTTCTGGGAGCCAGGCTCGACACATTGGCGCAATTGGCCTCTCCGTTGGAGGAAAGGACGAAGGCCATCCTGGGCAAGGTGCAACGACTGTCGGCCATGGACGTGGCCATGGTGAGGTCCATCAAGTACCTTCTCGGCATGATGTCCTCGTGCATCTACCTCGTGCGCCTGTGCAGGCTGCGGATGCATCCACTGTAAGAGTTCCTTGACGCCTGTTGGATGCAAGCAGTGGGCAGCTTCGAAGACGGTATCTCGCTCAACGAGACCTTCCGCCAAGAGATCCGCACAGGTGCCCCACCACCGGATCTCGCGGCGGGGATGGACTTCCAGACCCCTGCACAACAGGAGACTGATGACTGATGCCTCCCTGGAGGGATGGGGAGCGCACACCGGAGATCTCCATGCAAGAGGCCTTTGGCTCCCGGAGGAGAAGTTGCTACACATCAAAGTCCTGGAGCTCCGAGCCGTGTTCTGGGCCCTCAGGTCGTTCCTTCCGTCCCTCAAGGGCAAGGTGGTGAGGATCTTCACCGACAACACCACCACGATGTTCTACATCCGGAAGCAGGGAGGCACCAGAACCCCAGCCCTATCAAAGAAGGCCCAGGATCTGTGGCATTGGGCTGTCGCCCAAGGGATGTTTCTGGTACCCTTCCACCTGGCAGGAATAAAGAACACCATCGCCGACTCACTCAGCAAGGAGCTACGCTCGTGCCATTAGTGGGAACTGGGGCAGGATCAAGTGGATCTGCTATTCCAACTATGGGGCAATCCCCAGATCGCCTTATTCGTGACGGCAACGAACGCCAAGTGCCGGAGGTTCGCCAGCAGGTTTCCCCAGCTGGGGAGCATGGGCGATGCCTTCTCATTCCCCTGGGACAGCCTGTTCCTCTATGCTTTCCTGCCGCTGCCGTTACTGCTGCGACTCATCAACCAACTCAGATGGTCCCGGTGCAGGATGATCCTCGTAGCACTGGCGTGGCTGAGACAGATATTGCTCCCGGACCTTCTGGACATGTCGGCGTCCCCGCAGTCAAACTGCCGTCCGATGCGGATCTCCTCTCCAGAGAAGGAGGCGCTATCCTCCACCACGACCCGGGGTCGCTGAACCTGCAGGCCTGGCTCCTGCAGCACTAGTTTGGAGGGTACGATATCCTGGCGGACTGCAAGGAGGAGCTTGCAAAGACCAGGGCGTCCTCAGCTCTCAAGTGCTATGGACACAAATAAAAGGGGTTCTCTGTCTGGTGCCGTGCACAGAAGATTAACCCTCTGCGGATTATGGCCCCTCAAGTGCTGCTGTACTTGCTATCGCTGGCCAAGGCGGGCATGGCCCATGCCTCCATCAGGATCCATCTGGCGGCTATCTCCCACTACACCAGAACTCCGGGGCGCTCATCCCTGTGGTCCCATCGCCTGGTGAAGGAGTTCATGAAGGGACTGTTCCAATCCTTCCTGCCGGTGAAGGCTCCGGCCCCGGTGTGGGAACTCAACGTGGTGCTGACCAGGCTCATGGGGCTGCCATTCGAGCCTCTGCATTCGGCAACGTTGAAGTTCCTGTCGTGGAAAACAGAGTTTCTTTTGGCCATCACCTCCACACATGGGAGGGATCCAGGCCCTCTCTTGTAAAGCCCCATACCTGACTTTCCACGAGACGAGGGTGGTGCTGAGGACGCACCCCTCCTTCATGCCCAAGGTGCTGTCGGACTTGCACCTCAATGAGCCCTTGGTGTTACCCGTTTTCTTCCCGTCGCCTTTGTCGCCGGCTGAGAGGACTTTGCACTCGCTGGATGTTGCTAGACCGCTGAAGTTCTAGGTGGACTGCACAAAGAGTTTCCGTAAGACATCACCGCTGTTTGTGAACTTGGGACCTGTGAACCAAGGGAAGGTCCTCTCGAAGGCTTCAATTTCCAGATGGCTCTCCGGCTGCATCATGCACTCACCAGTTGGCAAACTGATGGTTCCCCGGCCGTCCGAGAGCCCATTTGACCAGAACGATTGCTGCTACCACGACGTTCCTATCTGGTGTGCCCCTGCTGGACATCTGCAGGGCTGCTATGTGGAGGTCGACGCACACCTTCACGAGATTCTACTGCGTCGACCGGGATTCCAGGGAGGAGTCAAGAGTCGGCCAGGAAGTGCTGCGCAACCTGTTTGCCTGAAGGTGGGCCTGGTGAGGAGGTAAGAGATGCTTAATGTTGAGCCTTGCCCCCTCCCGTGGTTGTGCATCTATATACTGCTATGTATTCTTGTATTCATGAGCATGTGAATCCATGCCAGACCCCATGCTGGAGAAGGAACAAGTTACTTACCTGTACCTGTTGTTCTCCAGCATGGGTCTGGCATAGATTCACATGTGAACCCTCTTTCCTACCCCTCTGCGGCTCTTCACTTGGTCCTACTGCCACTTTACATGCTACCAAATCTGAAGATGGCTGCCAGAGGAGGGGCTTAGGTAGAGGGCAGTCATTGGTGGGGGCAGTGTGACCCAGAGACCAGTGATTGGTTATTAGGAGAAAGACAGTTCAGAAACGAAACTGATTTTTTTTTCTTTACCGAGGATTCCCAGCCTGACGACGGGGAATATTCATGAGCATGTGAATCCATGCCAGACCCATGCTGGAGAACAACAGTTACAGGTAAGTAACTTGTTCCTCATTTTGAATCTTCCCCATCCAGAAGGTTTCTTTTTATGGGGGTGGCCTTTGCTTTTTCCTCCCCCCTCCTATTATGTGCCCCGAGAGCATGTCTGAGCTGTAGGCATCTAAAATAGTCCTGTCGTCCCAGTCCCCATTCCTCTCATCTCTTGGAACGTTCGTATTCCCTGGGGCCTCATCAAGTCCCCCACCCTTCTAATTACTTTGCTTTTCCTTTCCCCCGCCCTTTTCAGGTTTTGTATTTCTTTGTTTTTTTCCCCCCAGATTCTGGCTGCCAATGTGAGTTGTATATGACTAAGGTTTTAAATGCATTACTTCTCCACTCTACTGCTTTGTTTTTCTTCATTCATTTGGAATGCTTTTACTGTTTTGATTGTAACGTGTCAGTGATCATTTTGAGATCACCAACTGTGTATGTGTTTCAGTGATGGCTGCTTCAACGTCCCTTTACCTGGTTAAATGCCTAATACATGAGTATATTTTTGTGCTCATGTGTTGTCTATTTTGAGTGCGTTGTACAATTACTGTCTCCATATCTCCTGCCTTACTGCTTGGTAAACATTGCCTTGATGGCTGTTGGCTCGACCGAAGGGTCAATTACTCTGTTCACTAAAACAGGTGAATGTATAGTACATGTGAAGGGCAGACAAGAGTACATGCGTGGGGCCGACTGGAGCATGCAGAGCGCGAGGGATGAGCTGGAATGCATGAGTGCGTGGAACAGACCACAGTGTATCGAGCAGACTGGGATGCATGAGTGGATAGGAGTGCATGGAACGTACTGGAGCGCATAGAACTGCGTGATGTATATAGTATGATTGAATACAGAGAGCGCTTGAAAAACCATGCAACACACCATATCACATCACCACGCTTACTCTCTCCTTTACATCACCACTCAACTAGAACACAGATACTATGACACCCTTCGGTATAACTGTTCTCATACCAACATCCGCCGCTCACTCCACATCATTCTAAGTAAACACTGCTGGTTACTCACCCCCCAGCCAGGCGTTCTCCTCAGGCCTAACACAGCCACCTCCGCTCTGGATAAATCCTGCCAGAACGAACACCTACTCCTGATCTCTCAACCACCACACCTACCGCTAGGAAGCAGCTATTACACTGATACCGCACAAGCTTCACACATACCTGGTGCCCACACGCACCTTTTTGACTCTCCCTACTCTCTCTACTGATCTGAACTTCGGTTCCCAAGGGCGTTCAACCTACCAGCGCCTTCAGACCATACCAATGGTATATAAGGCGCTATATAAATGCAAAATAACAATAATAACAATAACAAAGACTACATGCCGCATACCTTCAGGGTTATTGTTTGGGTTAGTCAGATTTCCTGGGCACATTCCCAAAGGGACATCATATCAAGCTTCCCTGTTCCCATCAACAATGTGGCCATCACCTCCACACGACGAGGAGAAGTCAAATATCTGACAGCAGTGTCTAAAATGAAAGTATTACTCCAGTCCAGGGGGCCATTCAAGGTCTCAACCTCTTCTGTTATCGAGTCCATGGTAAATGTCTGGGCCATGCATATCAATCCTTCATCAGCTCCAAGCATGTCACGGTCTTGGCTTCCTACTCCTTGACGACTCTGTGACCTTCATTTATACACCCATATTTCCACATAAATTGCAAATTGACCTGTAGCTGACTGGGCCAAAGCCAAATAGTGGCTCTGTAGGATTCCTCTACAGTTCAGGCTATAATATGCGCTTCTTCCATCTCTGCTGTGGGTGGAGCAGGAAAAACCCCAATGCTGCTTTTCTCTGCTACTCTGTTGATTTTAGTTTTCAGATGTTTGCAAAAAGAACATGTGGCAATAGAGAAGGATATTTGCTTTGCGGTTTGACTATTGTTTTTTTGGTGTTATACTCTTGAGCATTCCCTTTCACCCTGTCCCTACCCTCTTCCTTCTCACCTTTTCTATGACCTCCAGTTACTCATTTCCCTATTACTTTTCTTCCAATGTTCAACTGCATTTAAAATTCCTTCTCATGTAGTTCAGTAATGTTTAGTAAGTTGTAAGGGGTGAAAAAGGGGAGTGATGCCGCTACGATCTGTCAGGTTTCAGGAACAGAGTGCCGACATCCTGTCCCCTTTCTTCCATAGTGTATTGGTGGTCCCTCGCTAGGAACGGGAGACAGAACCTTTTTCACCAGAAAAATCAGCTTCCCCTTTAAATTAAGATGCCTGCTGGGGAGCGGCCCTGAGCATGCGTTCCCCTGACTCTGCTCACCGGCGCCACTCCCCAGTCCTCTTTTCCGCATCAACGGGAATGGACCGCTTTCACCAGCGCTCCTGGGTTGAGCTCTGGCCTAGTTATTCCATACGATCTTCCACCAGTACTTTTGTCTTCTTTTTTTGTCTTTTTCAATCGGGCACCGCTTTGTCCTCTGACACCACGCTCCTCCCCTGTGCATGTTGACGACAGCGGGCTTCAGCAGGTGTCCAGCCTGCGAGGGTCCCTTCCCAACGTCTGAACCCCCCCTCCCCCATGCCATTTTCCTCCGCTGCCTTGGTCCTTACCACGGCTGGGAAGGCTGTACTGGTACAACACTCAGACACTGCGCACCCTCAAGAACAGACTAGCCAGGTGGAGGGAGCTCTTCGGTAGGTCGCCTCCAGAGGACCTAAAAGTGTTCTTGAAGGAGAAGACCAGGCCCAAGGTAGTTGCATTGTTCTCCTCCGCACCCCGCAAAGGCGACCTCTTTCCCAGGAGTGCCAGGGGGTTGAGAAATCCATAGTCTAGTGCAATGTCTGTAAGCCCGCCAAAAGCTCCAGGAGTCTCCCAAGGACCCTCCCGAAGCAGGACGACCAAAGCTCGAGTCACTTCACCAGAGTGCAACATTCAAGTGTAGGAAGCCCAACCGGTGTCCAAGATCTGCGGTGGTGCTGTTTATCAAGTGATGAAAACCGCAAAGTGCTGCTGATCCGAAAAGAGCCCATAGCTGCCGATGACCATTGAATTGCTGCAGCAGGAGTATCCAGACGTCCTCCCTCTTGTCCCCTGACTGAGGTTCAGGAACTCGGGATCTGCATCACTGCAACCAGATAAGAGCCAGCTGGATCCTCTTCTTCTAACCAAAGGTACTGTTCTGACTTTGGGGTACTTGCATCATTGTCTGTAGCTTGCCCTTCTCGGTTGAGACTTGCAGTAGCTGCTTTTCTAGAGTTGATCTCAGCTCTAACTTTCACAAGTGTAACTGCTTGTGATCCTACAGTCATTATTTGACTTTTTGCAAGACTTTTTATGATCTAAGAAGTGCTTCTGCTCCATAGACTTTGCTCCAATTGACTTTGCCTGTCCTGGCTCCCTGCAAACTCTTCTGTTCCATTGAATTTGATTCTTACTGTCCCTCATAGGTGATGCATTGGTTTTAAACTAATATCGCTGGGAAAGGTTTTTATCTAGACTTCATTGGAAGATTTAAAGTTCTCACACGCTATGAGAACCTGTTTAAACTTCTTCCTTTCTCTAAACATTCCTTTCTACCAACCTCAGAATTTTCAATGTAAAAAAGTGACACATAAATGCCATTACTGTCCTAGTTAGTGAAGTCGCCTCAGGGTGTAGGAAGTGTGTATGAAGCATCTTTAAAGAGTATCCACTTGTGTATTGATCCTGAGAAAGTATTTTGAAGTGTATTTATTGTTATACATTGCCCTTTTTAAAGACTGCTTATTTAAAAACAACCGTTAAATAATTTAATCTAGAAATCTTGGGTCTAAGTGTTATTTGCTTACTTGTATTTGTGGATTTCATTGCTACAGCTCTACAGCTCACATATACCCCTTTTGAGATGTCTGGCTGCTCAGTCACACTACCAACTTGTGTAGTACAGACCTATATCAATAGGTGGGTTACCTAATACCAAGAGGACAAGGGTCGTGTAGTCTCCCACTGGGTTACATCCATTCTTGACTAACGGGGACATACGCCCTCCAGCACAGCTGCTAGCATCCATGGCCACGCCGCCTTTGGATCCAGCTCTTCTGTGTCCAGCGCAGGCGCCCGCGCCAGTACCTATGACACTTGCTCCCATGCCTGTTCCAGTCACAGCAGCCCTGTCTAAGCCGCAGCAGCAACCTCCGGCGCTGCTAATCAGTACTCCACAGCTTTCTTCTGCCCAGCACCCCTCCGGCTGCTCCGGACCATAAAGACACACTGGTGGATACAGGGGGAGGAAGACGCAGACACTCCCTCATCTGCCAAAGCCTTTCACAAACATTTGGCGGGCCTGGCTGAGTATTTGGGAATCCCACAGCCACAGGTTGAACAACCAGAGGCAGGGGTATTTGCAGAAATTCTTACTCCACGCCTCACTGCTGGAGCAAGAATACCTCTGCAGAAAGATGTGGTGGTGCTTGCCAAAAAAGGACGGCTCAAGCCACATTCTACCCAGCCTACCAATCTAGGTCTAGACGCTAAATTTATGCAAACAGAAGGGGACCACCTCTTAATGTCGGCTCACCTCCAGCCACACTTTGTTGATAGCGGCAACATCACTCTACTCTAGACCTCAGTAGTCCTCGGCTACATATGCCACTCCGGGGTAAGGAGGAGGTGTTTGAAAAGAAATCTATTCCATTGGTGCTGTGTCTGTGCCAGTCCAATGCAGATGCCATGCTGGCGGCGGTCAGAGGCTCTGGCGAGAGATCGTGGATTTCCTACCTGAACTCCCGGTACAGAGCCAGGCTCTCTACAAGGCTGGGCTGGCCGAAGCCAAAATAGTGGCACAGGACATAATGGAGTCCACAGTGGCTCACATTGACCTCTCAGGTCGTGCCATCTGCATTGCTACCGACATGAGGAGTGCTTTGCTAAGGGCTACTAAGTTCAACCCTGATGTCCAGGAACATATACTGGACCTTCCGAGGGGGGGGCGATCTGTTCCACTCAACTACAGACGAGGAATTCGATGAGAAAAAGAATAGTTCCCAGACTGCTAAGTCTTTATTTATCCTCACCAAGTCTACCCCTAAGGCATATGGCCAAACAGACCAGCGCTCAGACAAGAGCCGGTCCGTCGGAGGATTGAGGGGCTTCCAGGAGAGACGGTCCAGACAACCGGACTTATCCCGAGCCAGCACAAGCGCGAGCAACACAAGGCGGCTCATAAGGGATTTTTCCAGTCACCCCCCCCCCCGCTCTGCCCCAGCCTCAGAGGGGAACCAAGCATGACACAGCCATCCTGATCCACAAGTCTCCGGTGGGGGGGGGGGCAGGCTTGCCCTTCACGCTCACAAAGTTCACAGACCCATGGATCCGCTCCGTAGTATCTAGGACATCCGGCAGCCTGTGCCCCCTTCTCCTCGGCTCCCACAGATTAGTACACCAACTCTGGTGGCGGAAATTTGGTTGCTCAGAGTCAGGCAGTGGAGGAAGTCCCAGCCTCTCAGTGGGGTCTGGGCTTCTATTCCCAGATTTTCGCCATACACAAAAAGAACCGGGCTGGCCTGAGAGTTGTGTTGGTCCTTTCCACCTTGAACCTTTCCCTTCCTCTCGAAACGCTCAAGATGGTTACCCCAGCGCTAATAGCAGAGACATTGTGTGCAGGAGACTGGATGTGCTCCCTGTAGTTGAAGGATGTCTCTCTGCACGTTCCGATTTGGCAACCCCATTGGTCCTTTGAGGTCCGGGATCATGGGATTTCGCTTCGAATACACGGTTCTTCTCCAGCATGGGGTCTGGCATGGATTCACATGCTCATGAATATTCCCCGTCGTCAGGCTGGGAATCCTCGGTAAAGAAAAAACCAGTATCAGTTTCGTTTCTGATCTGTCTTTCGTAGTAGCAACCAATCACTGATCTCTGCGTCATACTGACCACAGCCAATGACTGCCCTCTACCTAAGCCCCGCCTCTGGCAGCCATCTTCAGATTTTTACAGCACGTTCAAGTGTTGGGATCCTCGTGCTATTGCTCTCGAGCGTTAGTGCTATTTTTCACGTTTTTTCTCAAAAAACTTCGATTTTTCGGTCAAAAAGAGCCTCAAGCTCCACCGTTTCTTCATCCGATCAACGGGGACCCGTGTCGGATTCGTCTACGCCTCTCAAGGGTGAAGATTTCGTCAAGCCACGCTTTTGGAGGACTCCAGAAGTTTCTCAGGCCCATCTCGGACATGGCCCAGGAGAAGGGAAGCTCGACGCCCGGAAAGCTGTTCAGGGTCTGCCCTGGATGCCAGCTTCAGAATGTCTTTAAGGAGGACGAACACTCCTTTTTGTCTTTACTGCCTACATGAGGACAAGACGCACGTGGAGAAGGACTGTGCGTTTTGCGGCAATATGTCGGAGCGGACCATGAAGGACCGCCATCGTCTCGCCAACTGGCTGGTAGGGAAGAGCCCGTCAGGCGAGAAGAAAAAGAAATCCGAGCGGTCTTCTAAGACCTTTGAGGACGCCCCGGCAACGGGGGTCCAACACAAGGCCAAGCACCGCGAGTCCGCTGGCACCGGGAGCGCCGAACGGACAGGCTCTATGGGCGCCAGGCAGGGCGCATCCTCCCCGGCACCATCAACCACGAGCCAACGCTCTGGTTCGGGTAAGAGGAAGGCCGAGCACCCGGCGAAGCTCCTGGAGAGGCCCCGGTCGAGCTCGAAGGCCATGTGCAAGCCCGACCCTCCCTGATTTGCTTCAAGTTTTTTTTTTTATGCCTTTCGTTTATACAAACTTTTGGTCCCATCCAATTCCCTCTCCCTGACCCCCACTCCAGCGCCTCCGATCCCGCCCAGCACCTTCCCATTGGCCTGTATACCCCTCTTAAGAAACCCATCCAGGGCAGCCCATGCAGCCCCAGCAGCTAAGGGCCCAAGGCTAAGGACAGCTCCTACAAGCAGCGGCTCCAGACAGTGTCTGCAGGTGTCAGCAGGGGAGGCCGGGGCCAGCCGTCAACCGGCAGTGACCATCAAGGTAGGTGTGGCCTGGGTGGGAAGTGGAGCAACCACTGTAATCCGACAACTCGGCCACTCTACCTACCCTAATAACATAGCACGCTAGGCTGCTATTTACCAACCAGCCTAACAGCCAGATAGAACTGTGAATGTTGGCCTTGCCACACTGAATTAGAACCGTGAATATTAGCCTACTCCTTGTTGAACTAGGACTTGTGCAGATCGGCCAGCGTCGCTCTGGGCTAGAACTGCGAATATTAGCCTCACCTCCTTGAACTAGAACCGTAAATAGCCTCGCCTCATTGTCCCGGGAGGATAGCTCAGCGGCAATGTGTTTGTCTTGGAAGCAAGACGACACGAAGCAATAAAATCCGATTCCTGGGTCCGCGCTTAGAAACCTCTTGGTATTAAAGTGTGTTATAATTATGCAACAAAAAACTATTCCTGTAACAGCACCTCGATGCCCACGGGCTGTGTGAGTTTTATAAATGCAAATAAATAAAAAATAAAATTAAAATAAATTGAACTAGAAATATGAATATTATCCAGCGTCACATTGAACTAGAGTTGTGAATATTAGCCTCGCCTCATGGAACTAGAACTGTGAACGGTGTATCCCTCACATCTGCGTACTATATTGTGAAACCTACTGTACTGTGAAACCTAGGCCTCTCTCGCACTATACAGGACTCTCAAATCTAGGTTGTCTTTTCTCCCTCTCTATACAGGAACCTCAACCCTGGGTGTGTTGCACCCTACCCTTAATTTTGAAACCTTGGCCTCTCTCGCACTATACAGGACTCTCAAACTCAGGCGAGTCGCTCCGTACATAAACTATATTGTGATACCCACCACACTGGGCCCACAAACCTAAGTACAATCCTCCCCATTATCTACCTCCATACCACCAATTCTACTATATCCACAGCCTAGACGTCTCTCCCACAGTACTGCACTTTCAAATCTAGGCCTGATCTCTCATACCCAAATTGTACCGATCCAGCCTAATCTAGCCTTTCCTGCTGTACCATGTACCGTAGACACCATGCCACACACTGGTACTAGTAGACCCAATGACATCCACCGCAGCTGATATCTACCTCTGCCAGGACTCAGCCAACTATCCCTGCGCTGCACTCAGTCAACTGCCACACCTCTCCTGCCCCCTCCTCCCCTCGACCCGCTATCCCCCCCACGTAGATCCCGCTCTGCGCATCTAAGAGCGGCAAGATGGAGACACGAAGTGGAGAACATTGTTCCCTGGAACACACCTGCAGGCACAGCGAGCCAAATAAAATACCAGTCACGCACCACCTTCACAACCAACCACTCACTCCATCTGCTCACACAGTCACCACACCACACTACAGCACATCACCTCAAACTCGCATTTCCCAAGCCTTAGTGCAGCAAGAGCAGCACTGGCCAAAACCCCAAGCTCCACAAACCCTCCCATTCTCACCCGCACCCTCAGGACCACCCTAAAGTCATGGAATGGCCGAGACCAAAGGCACCACATACCCATACTAGCATCACCTTTCCTCCAACCTAGCTTGCAAACGCTGCCACCACACTATAGCATCCAAACCCCCCTGCACCCAACCCAGTCCTAGCCCTATTTCCCTCTCCTCCCACCCCACCCGTTCCTTCTCCACACCCCTCTCACAGACAATCTAGAATCACTCAACCGGACACAATACATCCCCACAGCAACCCACACAAGAGGGTCACACTCAATGAGATTTTCAGCACCACACATATATCCGCCCCGCCCCTTATCGACTGATCACTCAGCAAATAATTTTTGCATACCGATGAACACAGCGACCTGTGTCCCAGGCCACTGAGGACCACCGCCAACCACCCACCTCACCATTCCACTATGGACCAAAGTAGTAATCACCCCAGATCTAGCACACGCTCCCCTCAACTCTCTCGATACACTTGGCCTCCAGGAAGGACCTCCAGTGATCGAATCCTTCGACTTCACACCCCTCACTACAACAAAATGTACCTTGCACAGATCAGGACCAACACCCAGGTGGTTCACCGCCAATCTCAACCACTCAAAACTCTCGAGCACCGTCTTGAACGGATCTGTCGAGCCGACCCTTCAGCCTAGAACAAACTCATCCTAGCAAAAACGACCAGAACATACAGACTGGAAATCAAAAAATTTAAGAAAAGTTTCTATGGGAACAGAATCCTAAATGCTCGTAACCCAAGCAAGGAACTACATAGAATCATAGCGGAATTCAAATCCCCTGCATGCACGAGCCAGCCGCCACCAATCTCCCAAGCCTTGTGCGTCACCTTACCACTGCACTTCCACAATATCGCTAATGACAGACACTCCGCTATCATCTTCAAATGAAAGGAAATGCTCCTGCCACCAACGCCCCCCATCCCCCAAATGGTCGACTTTCTCACATCACACACCAAGAGTTCTCCTCGCTTGTAGAAGATAGTCGCCCTTCAGGCTCACCTGATGACCCCTGCCCACCCTCACTCATAAAACATCCTAGCCTCCACCTGCACAGGTAGCGTGTCACGCACAATTCTCAACCACTCACTCACATCAGGATCTTTCCCAAAAGCTCCAAAAACCTCCAAAGTCAAACCCATCCTCAAAAAACCGAACCTGCATCCACTCCTCCCCCAGAACTACAGCCCCGTATCCAATGCACGCTTCATTGCCAAACTCATGGACCGCGCGGCATACAAACAGCTTGGCCACTTTATCGAAGCCAACAAACTCCTAGACCCTGCACAATCCGGCTTCAGGCCACTCAGGCAAACAGAAATGTTCCTAGTCTCCATCTGGGACGACCTAAAAAGAACAGCTGACGCAGAAGGCTGTGCAGTGCTCATCCTGCTAGATCTCTCTGCTGCCTTCGATACCATTGATCTCACTATTCTACTAGACAGGCTAAAAACAGTGGAGTCAAAGTCAGAAATACAGCCCTCTCATCCTTAATCTCAAATCGATCACAAATCGTGCACCTCCACCAGTTCACCTCCACATCATGACCAGTAAGGAAAGGTGTCCAACAAGGAGCATCACTATCTCCCCTAATTTTCAATTTCTATCTTAAATCCCTACTCTCGATCATCCGCTTATAAAATCTTACTTGCCACAACTATGCAGATGATACCCAGATCATCCAGACCTGTCGTCATGCCTCTCGGACATCGACCACTGGATGACGACCAACCGCCTCATCCTCAACCTCCGGAAAACTGAAATCCTACTCTGTGGGAAAACCCCGGCAATCTCCAACGTGGTAAACTTGGGATGCACATTGACTTAGACCGATCCCTCACCCAACACACAGCCAATGTATCAAATACCTGTTTCTTCCACCTACAGATTCTCAGACTCATCTTCCCTTACCTTTCCCCATCGCTTCTCCACCATCAACTCCATCATCCTTTCCCGCCTAGATTACACAAATAGCTTCTACCTAGGCGCTCCTGCATCTCCACTAAGGAAACTCCAAAAAATCCAAAATTCGGCAACACACCTGCTCATTAACCTACCCGCCAGAGAACACATCAGCCCCACGCTAAAAGTCCTCCACTGACTCCCGACACGCTACTTTTAAAGCCATGTGCATCACCCACCACTTTACTTTGACAAATTTGTCATTTACTAGCCTTTTATAGTCAAATGGGCCTGTTCCAGAGCCTGCAAAACATATCCAAGGCGGTGAAGATGCTCTTCCGAAGTGGGGCTGAACACTGCAATGTCATCCAAGTATGCCATGCAGAAGTCATCTAACCCATTCTGAACTTGATTCACCATCCTCTGAAATGTAGCAGGTGCAATTCTGAGTCCAAACGGCATAACCTTAAACTGGTAGAGGCCTCCTGGGGTGGAAAATGCAGTTTTCCTCTTGGCATGGTCTGTCAGAGCGGTTTGCCAATAGCCTGAGGTCAGGTCAAATTTACTGAGGCACTTGGCTGAACCAAGTTTGTCCACCAGCTCACCTGTCCTGGGTAAAGGATGGGTATCAGTCGTGGTGACTGCATTACGATCTCTATAGTCCACTACTCTTTTGGTTCCTGCTTTTGGCACTAGTACAACTGGACTAGCCCATGGACTTGTAGATGGCTCTAAAACCCCAAGATCATGCATCTTCTTGACCTCTTCCTTTATGTAGGATCTGACATTCTGTAACCCCTACTTTTGCCAGGGAGACTGTCCCCAGTGAGAATATCATGCTGGCCCCAAGGGGGTAAAGCCTGGTGTCAGTGAGAACAGGGAGGTAAACTGATTTACCGGAGCCTTGCACTCCCCCTGTTGTTGTAGAGTCAACTCTGAAGAGCGTTTTACTCCTTCAGTTGTCTCATCTGAGGGTTGTCCCCTTAGGAGATCCGGGAGAGGCTCATTCTTCTCCTCTTGATCAGAGTCTAGAAGGAACACTTCTAGTTCTGATCTGGAAACATAAGCCTTCAGACGGTTAGTATGATAGACCCTATTGGCCTCCTTGGGATTGCCCAAGCCCACTAAACAATTGACCTCTCCAAGTTTACCCACAATCTTGAAGGATCCAATCCATTTGTCCTGTAAGGCCTCCTGCCTTGCAGATACCATAACCAAAGCAAGCTGGTCTGAAGTAAACTCCACCATGTTGGCCTACTGGTTATGCCAGTGTTTGGCCAGAGCCCGACCTGCTTTCAGGTTATATGAAACTTCTGTCATCATAGTGCTGTCCTTTTCCTGAGGCCTAGAACATGGTCGGTGACTCTCACTGGCTGTAGGGAAGGAACACTGTACAACCCTTCCTTTATCAGGGCCAAAGGACCTCTGACGGGATGACCATAGAGAAGTTCAAAGGGGCTGTACCCAATTCCTGCTTGAGGGACTACTCTATAAGCAAAGAGAAGGCATGGCAGTAGAAGGTTCCACTTTCTTCTAAAGCACCTATCATGCTCTTCATAGTTCTGTTAAACCTCTACACCAACCCATTGGTTTAGAGATGGTAGGCTACTCAGAACTTGTAGGTCACTTCAGTTTTTCCCCATGGTCTGCGTGTAGTGGGACATAAACCCCCTGTCATAGATGACTTCCTTAGGAAAACCTACCCTGGTAAAGATACCAAGGAGGGCCTTAGCCACTGCTTGAGCAGTAACAGTTCTCATAGGTATGGCTTCAGGATACCTGGTAGAATGGTCTACCACAACCAATATAAATCGGTTGCGTGAAGACGTTGGAGGGCCTAGGGGACCAACAATGCCAATCCCCACCCTCTCAAAAGGGGCTCCCACCACAGGGAGGGGCACTAAAGGTGCCACCTTCTTGGACCCACTCTTGCCAGATGTCTAACAAGTGTGGCAGCTCTTTCAGAACTTCTCTACATCAGCCCCCATCTTGGACCAGTAGAAATACAGACACTTTGTTCTTGAAACTCAAGTGGCCAGCCAGCGGAATGTCATGTGCCAACTGTAAGAACTTCTGTCTAACCTCCTGGGGCACTACCAGTCTCCTGTAGTCCTCTGGGGTAGACTCAGTGGGTTCAGTGTAGAGGAGGCCATCCTCCCAGTAAAGCCTATGCTTCCCTGGCTCTTGCCCTTCCAGCTGGCACAGTCCTTCAAGAGGGGTGACTTTGTCCTCTGCTGTCGTCCGCCCTAGAGGGTCCACCTTATGCAAGTAAAGTCTGCAGCTCAGGATGGTCTTTAGGATCCAGATCTACAATGCAGGGAAGTTTTTTTTTTTTCATGCTCTGTCACCAGTAGTTGTCTCTTCAGAGTTTGGTTGGTCTTCCCACTCTGCCTCAGCTGGGTAAGGGGTCACTTGGGTGACCTGGGACAGTCCTCTCGGGTTGTCCTTGTCTCGTAAACAGGCTTAGGGTTGAGACCTTTCGTTCTCCCAGAGACCTTGGATTTCTCCGTTGTCGCTTTCTTTTTTTTGGGACTAGGAGGATGGCCTTCCTGTGGACTGGTGATATTGGACATCTCCTCAACCTCCCACTGGAGTCTCTCAAGGTTACCTCATTGGCCAATCTTGTTTCCTCTTGCTTATTTTTGCTGGTAGGCTTGGGGGTACTAGATACAACTCCAAAAGTTTTCAAATCATTTCCCAACAGGACTCTCCCTGGCACTTCATTCAGTACACTAACAGGAATTCTAAGTCATATTATTGCACTGGATGAGACCTGGCAGAATAGGAACCATTTGGATAGGGCCTCCTGCAAGTTGAGTTGGACCTTTGGGATCCTTGGACACATCCTCAGGTTTAAATAATCGTTTATCTACCACTGTAATGCTTTCCCCAGTGTGTCTGATGTCATGGTCTCCTGACCATTTAGAAGTACACTGCCCTTAAATTAATTTGTTATCTGGTATGAAGTTGTACACATCCACATTCTGTTCCCACAGACCCAGGGGCACTAAAGAAACAGTGGCTTGAACTCCAATGGGGTCTTCAGCCAGTAATATAAAGTCGACACTTGGTGTTTGAACCTCTCCCTCAGGGATGAAGGCTAAGGAGGCAGTGTGGACCCCGAAGGTTTACTCTTACATCTGGGATCCCTTACACATGATCTACAAACCCACATAAAAAACATTTCCCAAATGTTCTCTGGAATGGAGGTTTCGGTTGACCTCCCTCTGGTTTGCCCCCAGAGATTTCCCTAGATTTACCAGGTTTCCCATGGAATTTACCCTTGCTATGTTTGTGGCCCTCTTTTGGATGGTTGGAATTAGAATTCTCTTTTCCCTCCTTTCTTGTGCAGCTTCTCCTCTTCCTTCTTGTGATTTGCCCTATGATCCTTGTGAGTTGGCCCTGTTGGCTACCCACAAGTTGGTAGCCTGTGCTAGCATTTTTGGGATCAATCTCTTTTGGGTCAGCCAAGTGCTGTCTCCGCTCAGGAGAGCAGTAACCAAAATAGATTCTAACAAAAGATTCCTCACTCCTTCAAAGGAGTTCACCCTGTAACCCTTAACCCAACCATCTAAGTTCTTAAACATTCACATACCCAGGTAGCGCAAGGGTACCATCAGTCTTTTTTAGGGTCCTAAACCTCCTAAAATACTGGGAAGGAGTTTTCCCCAATATGGCTATTAATGCCAGTTTCACTGATTAATAATCCTTTCTTTCAATGGCACCCAACTCCATTACATCACAGCCATTAAGGGGGAGCCTAGGCATGAACCATGGAATGAAATAATTCCCACTGATTCCTTGAAGACGTGTATTCAAATGTACCCAGCCAATCCAACACATCAAATTTAGGTTCATACATACTCGCTGCGTCTTTGGGCAGGCATGGCCTCTTGGCACTAGCGGACCCTGAAAGGGAACCAGAATCAAGGGACATTCTTCTCATATCTATTTCATGTTGCATATCCTTCTCCCTGAGATTGATATCTTGATGTTTGGCTTCAGCCTGGGCAGTGAGTTTCTTAAATTCCAACTCTAATCTCAGTCTTTCAAGAAAAACATATTCTGGGCTTAACTGTGGACCTTGTGGGCTGTGGCAGAGAGGGTCTCTCTTCCTGAGACTCTTCTGCCTCCTCTGACTCCTCTTGCAGATTGGAGCTGGACTCCAATTCAACAACCTTGTAATCAATTCACATTTCTTTCCTTTCAAAGTCATACCCTTGGTTTTGCACATATCTTTCAGTTGATCTACTGTCAGAACAATCGGGACTGCCTCATTGAAGTTATCCATATTTGGTATGTTACAGTTGCTTCACTTTTTGATGGAGATTAGCATTGTGGCTGGTTTTGTTGGGCACAAGTACAGCAAATCAATTAAACCACTCTACATCTATCCCACCGCCTGCCACCAGTGTTGGGCAAGAATTTATGTAGTAACCATGTGGGATACTACTCAACCCTTGACCTCTTGGTATTAGGTAGCCCACCTATTGGTATAGGCCTGTACTACACAAGTAGGTAGTGTAACTCAGCAGCCAGGCTTATCTCAACAGGGTTAAATGTGAGCTGTAGAAATGAAATGCACCAATACAAGTAGCCAAGTAACACTTACACTAAAGGTTTTAGTTAAAATAATTATTTCTTTAACAATTTTGAAAGAAGCATTCTTTAAAACTGGCGATATACGCAGTAAACCAATACACTTCAAAATACTTTCTCAAAATCAGCAAGTGGATACTTGTTAGGAAAGTTTTTCTTAAGTCCAAGGGCTTAGTAAAACCATTCAACTGAGGCAGTACAAGACTCCACTCTTAGTATAAGGCTGTACCACCTGAGTTCATGGTAGCCTAGACAGAGCAGCCAGGCTTATCTTAAGAGGGAGAGAGGGCTGTATAAGCAATACAAATTAAATTGTAATACAAATGGTCCAAAGAAACAAACACTGAAACACTATGTATTGTAAAAATAAAGGATTTATTTAAATACAAGTAGGCCCAGATAAATCTAAGGATAAATAAGTACTATCACACATTCTATGTAATCACAATTATAAAAACACAACACTGTGCTTGAAGGTTCACAGACCAAAGCATAAAACCTTTTTGGAACACCCAACAGTAGTTCTAGGGAAGTGAAACCATTTCATACACATTCAGTATAGGTCACATCTATTCTTGGGGAGTAAACGCCAATGGTTACTTTCAGATTACAATTGAGTAATTGAAAGGGAATAGACCCTACCAGTTGTACCGTGACACTCAGTACAAATCACATAATCAGTCAACTGGACAATATATATGTTTTGTGAATAGTGGAACACTTATTCTAGGTACAGTAAAAACCTAAGGAGGTAATATTCAATTAAAGGTGCTTTTGAGATCACTGAAACACAGATTGAGATAAGCAGTAACTCTTGTAACTCATTTTTGGGATGGCACTCTGCTAACTCAAGGTAAGTAAAACCCATATACTTTTAAAATCTCCCAATGAAGTCTAGGTCAGACCTTTCCCAGCAATACAAGGTAAACATATGTACCACCTATGAGGGACAGTTCAAACCAAAGTCAATGGGTTAGAAAAGTCTGCAGGGAGCCAGGACAGCCAAAGTCAATTTGAGCAATGTCTATGGAGCTGAGGTGGTACTTTAACTAGCACAGGGAAAGCTAAATCGAATGTTACACTTTTTGGGATTCTTCACATTTTATAGTATCTTGATAATCCAATGAAAAAATAAATTTGGTGCGTAGGTTGTCAAATTTATTCATTAATCTTCAAAAGTTACTATCATTGCTTCTCTATAAGCAAAACATCATCAAATGGCCAATGCATTTCCGACCGAATAGTCCTTCATCGGGGCCTGGTCTAATCAACATTATGGTCCAATTAAAAAAAGTCATCAGTATTAATTGTGACCTTAATCGAAATCAATTGGAATAAGAAAAACAAACATAGCATATCAGATTGAAAAACATCACAAATTAAAAATACACGTTGTAACAAAACAGGGTACGCACATACATGAAGGCAAGACGTACACGGACAAAAGAGAAAAGGATAAAATACATAAAAAATCATCATTAAACATGTGTTTCACCACAATATAGTTATCGCCTCTAACGTGTGCTTACCACCTTGTCAGATAGCACGCTTAATGATTGTGATGGTGTGTGTATATACTGGTAACTACGTGCTCTTCATGTGAGGAATAATCGTGCTTTCTGAGTGATTGTGTTACATCTGTTTATCATGATAGAGACCATGTCGGTGTAAGGAAAAGTAGTTCTATCATGCGAATAATTCACAAGCATCTTACCTTTAACGATGCTCTTTTATTGTCATGATTTCTTGCGTTCCAAATAGCGGCGAAGCCGCTGTAGTTCGAATACAAGCGTACACCTGTACACATAAAATAACGTTACTGAACTGGCATACATTCTGAATAAGCAGAATGGAACGACCCTGTCTACGGATGGTTTCACATACCTTTTGTGTCCTGCTGAGGCTGTCTCGCGCTGACTAACGCTCGTCTGTTGTATGCTGACTAAGTAAACACGGTGCTGTGCTGTGATAGCGAGACTCCGGTCGCTGTGGTAACCGACTCCCTCAATATGGACGCTTGTGCTTACGGAGACGCCATATTATGTGGGGCACTCTGATAAGTGGTAGAAACTATACATGGATGTAATGGTGGAGGTCGAACGCTGAATATTAATGCAGATATAAATTCTGCACAGTGTTGGGATGTTCTAAATAAAAGTGTAAATGAAGATAAATGTAAAAATAACATTGCTGAGATGAACACTTGCTAAGAAAACATTAGAAGTAAATAAGGCTGTGACCCATAAGTGTTATGTAGGGGGAGAGTTGGCTTTGTGCAAACCGTAGTGCAAGATGCACCACTGTCTACACAGAACCTATAGAACTGATACTAGTGGAGGTAGAGAGAATGAGCGATGTGCAAGCCGGAGTACACTACGGTCTGCACAGAACCTGTTAAACAGAAAAGAAAAATACCAATGGGAGTACTGGTGGAGAGTGTGGTGGTGTGCCTTGTATGTGGTATCTTTAACTATGGTTGCGTTTTACAAACATAAATGACAAAATTACAAGTGGACTAAAAACCAGAAAAAGAAAGTAATAAAATTCAGATTTGGAATATGCCTCGCAGGCAAGATCTTGGAGGCACACTTGTAATCTTTACTGGAACCCGGTATCCCCGAAGGCAGCAAGCTTACCAGATACAGTCACTAGTTGTATTGATGAGATCAGAGTCCGCTATAAGAACGTGGATATTTTAGTTTATGTGGATTTGAACATGGAAAGTTTTAACTCGATGAAGGAGCTGATATTGTCAATACCCCAAAAAATGTCAACCCAAAAATTCAAAGAGGACTTTGCTTAAGACTAGCACTGGAAAAAAGAAATATTAACTTCATGAACGGCAACAAAAAGGGGGACATTCGCCCAAAAGCAACATGGAAGAGAGGCCAACAGTCTAAAATAATCGACTGTGTTTGCTTCTGAGACACTTTTTGAACAGATGGGACTTCCTGGAGGTGGTTACTTCTGCTAAAAGTGACCATAACTAGATGGAAATGCGGGGAATGGAAGCGAGGGGAGGGAGGGCCTCGGGAAATGGTAAAAAGGCCTTACATCCCAAGTTTGGAGGTTACACCTGGCCTTAATCGGCTACAAATTACGCCCAAGTCCATTATGGGTATTACCAGGGTATTGTTATTAGACGGATGTAACGGTCAAGAGTCGCAGCTACTTCAGTACCCTTTGGTACTCCAAGCATTCCTGAACAAGAAAGTCACTGGCATGAGACAGGTCTACAAGAGACAACATGCGTATAATCAGGAAATTTTAGACAAAAAGGCCTTAAAAAAATTCATCCACTAACATCAAAAAAGGTGCACCGGAGGCAAGAGAAGTGATCAGACGGAAAAAACAATCGTATAAGAACTGGATTAAATTCTATAGATACCAGATGCGCCAGTTGGACGGGGAGAGAATGATGGGTCTGTTAACTACCAAAAATATGGTGGAGATTTGGAAGCTACTGAATAAGTCCATGGCCCCGCAGGATGCTATCCTTGAACTCAGTTCCAGCCTCTACTTGGGGAAACTCACTTTGCGACTTTATTTTTAAGTTAAAAAATTGAAGGCCATAATTTGGTAACACCCTCCAATATAACCTGGAACTTTGAATTCGACAAAGAATAGATTTTAATATTGATTAAAAAAAAGCAAGTTCCTCTAGGGCCGCCAGCCCGGATGTTCTAACAAACGTCATTTTAATAGAGAATCAGAGCAATGGGCAGAGTTTATGGTATCACTATTTGAGGAAATCAAGAAACTTAAAAAAAAATCCTAAAATCCTGGACTAAGTCAATTGTGGTGCCAGTTTACAAAAGGTCGGATCCAACAAACTACAGACCTATCGCCCTTTTGGATGTAGTGGGCAAACTGTTTGCAGCAATTCTCTTGAAACAGCTAGAGAAATGGTCGACAAATAATCACCAGGATCAATGGCAGTCAGGATTTAAAAAGGGGATGGGTACAGCATTGTATTTGTTCCTTATCAATCTGTTAAAATGCAGGGTAAAGAAATCTGGCAATGTCAAGATCTATATTGTTTCAATAGACCTGGCTCACGCCTTTGATTCTAGCGATAAAGGCCTGTTATGGAAGAAGTTGAGATCCTGGGACTGTCCAATTGATCTGAAAGAGGCCTTGGAGTAGTTATATTTGGATACAACAATAAGAGCCCAGCTGGACAGGGTTGGAATTTGACTAATGAAATTAGTACTTACAAGGGAATTAAACAAGGATGTCGACTGGCGCCAGCAATTTACTACCTATACACATCTGATGTAGGAGAGGCATTTGAAGACATAAAATACTTTCCTCCGAAGGTGGCAGGAACAGCAGCGGGAAAACTGCTCTACGCGGATGACCTCTTCTCGATCAAACCGAGAGAGGACTACAGCGGCAATTGAATGCCCTTTCAACATACATGGGAAGAAATTAACTATCTATAAACCCTACAAAGTCAAAAATCATGGTTATTGGAGAGGCAAGAGGTACTAAAGGTGTGAAGAGAACCTGGTGTATTCAAGGGGAGACAATCCCAGAGTTACTGTCTGTACAGTACGTAGGATTAATATTAAATACCAGCATGACTGATTCCGAAGGAGAAGCCAATGTGAAATTAAAATCAATAAATTTGGCAACCCAGGCCGGAATAATAAACCAGAAGTATGGTAAGTTTTCCCTGCTTCCAGTGATTCATTTTTATAGATCAAAGATGACTCCTATCCTTACCTATGGCTCAGAAGCTCAGTTGCAACTGTCAAGTGATGTTTGGTCACAAGTGGAAGGACTCTTTTGGCGAGGGGTTCTGAACATGCCAAAATCACTTCCAATAGAGGTGATGAGACGAGTACAACTTCACTCTATTCCATCATGGTGTGGAAATCGCTCTCTTCTCTAAGAAAATGCTTGATCCCTCCGGGAAAAGGAGGTTGAGATTTTGAATAAAGTGATGTCCTCTGACTGTGAAAAAATTCTTAAGGAATGGAGGAATACCTGTGTTGAAATGAAGACTCCTTAATGACAAATCCAGTACCTGTAAAGAGAAAATTGTTTGACTTGGACTGGATCTCCACGGGGGAAAGAATTCGCACTATGAAAAGTAGGGAAGGGATAACCCGAGACAATAGGAAACGAGGTGAACTACCCAGATACTTAACTAAATCACCCTCACTAAATACGAGGCAAGACTTTGAGACTACGCTTTAATCTTTACACTGCTAGGGAGGTCATGGAGAGACGGAAACAAGTAGCAGAACGTGTCTACACTTGTAGGCTTTGCCTGGGGTCTCGTGAAACTCTTGCACACCTGGTGACAGAATGTGGAGCACTGATAGTTTTGAGAACAAAATATTTGAGCCCACTTTCCCAGCACTTAATGACACTTTCCTCCAGGGAACTTTAGGACTATTTGACTCGGGGGAGGAGAGCCACTCAAATTTTAGCACTTAATGTTTGTTAAATACATTTTTTGGAAGATGACAGAAAAAGAGATCTAAAGAGAATGGACTGATGTTGAAGATATGTGGTTTTTTGTTTTTTTTTGACTGAATTATATTTCATTTTATGGTTTCAAGCATAAAAAGTTTAAATGTAAACCAATATAATGCTTAAATAATAAAAAAGACACTATGGAGAGTCTGAAAAATGACACCCATAAAACTAGTAAAAGATTCTGTGAGTGTGGAAAAAGGTTCCCACTCAGAGGTATAAAAGCAAAAGGTTCTGGTGTTGACACAGGTCAGGAGGTTTTACCATTTCTATGAAAATCTTACCTAACACTATTCTTTAGAGATGCTTCATACACACTTCCTACACCCTGAAGTGACTTCACTAACTAGGACAGTAATGGCATTTATATATCACATGTACACTTTTGGATTCTGAAGTTTTGTAGAAAGGAAAGGTTTGAGGAAGGAAAAAGATTAAACAGATTCTCGGAGCATGTGAGCACTTTAAAACATCCAATGAAGTCTACATAAAAACCTTTCAAATGGATTGTGTCCAAGATGTGGAATACGTTGGAAGAACATCCAGTCGAAAGAACGTTACCAGTTGGTAAGTAACTTGTTCTTCCCAGCAATGTTAGTTTAAAACCGATGCATCACTTATGAGGGACAGTAAGAACCAAAGTCAAATGGAATAGAAGAGTCTGCAGGGAGCCAGGACAGCCAAAGTCGATTGGAGAAAAGTTTATGGAGCTGAGGCACTTCTTAGATAGTAAAAGTCTTGCACAAAGTTAGAGAGCTTGTTGAAGAAAAATTACTATATGGTCACAAGCTGTTACACTTGTGAAAGTTATAGAGCTGAGATCAACTCTACAAAAGCAGCTACTGCAAGTCTCAACTGAGAAGAGCAAAGCTACAGACAATGAGGTAAGTACCCCAAATCAGAACAGTACCTTAAGTTAGAAGAAGAGTGGTCCAGCTGGCTTCTGTCTGGTTGCAGCGATGCAGATCCTGTGTTCCTGGGCCTCAGTCGTGAGGGCAAGAGGGAGGGACGTCTGGGGACTCCTGCGGCAGCAATTCGATGGCCAGCGACAGCTACAGCTTCTTTTCCGATCAGCATCAATTCTCGGTTTCAGTGCTCAGTAAACAGCACCGCTGCAGATCTTGGATACCGGTTGGGCTTCCTTCACTCCTTGAGTCCTGCACTCTGGTCAGGGGACTTGAGCTCTGGTCATCCTGCTTCTGAAGGGTCCTGGGGGGACTCTTGGAGCTTTTAGCCAGATTACAGACGTTGCACTAGACTATGGTTTTCTCGACGTCTGGCAATTGTTTGCTGCAGCCAGTTGGGCAAGGTCTTCCAGCAAAGTTTGTCTCGGGGTTAGTTGGTCCCACTAACCCAAGGGAAGAAGTCTGCCCTTCCGGAGCTTCTCTCGTCGATCAGACAAAGGAGTTAAAGCACAGCAGCAGGACTTCACCGGGCAGTTCAACAGACCAGGAGGATGCAGCAAGCTTCGCTCACGGTTTCTTCGGGTTGTTTTTCCCAGTGGTCGACTGTCTTCAGTCCAAGAATCCTCGCCTTTTAAGCAGGTTTCGCCCATTCATGCACAGCCTAGTCAATCAGGACTGGGTGCGTTCAGGTTTCCCTAGAGACAAAGGACAGGGGAGTTTCGGGCACCTCCCTCACTTCCTGCCCTTACAGACAAACTGGAGCCAGAGGGGGGTTTCAGTACAGAAGCCTGCTAAAGGCAAAATGAACAAAGGGTTGTCGGGATGATCTCCTGGGGGCCGGCAGAGCCGTCCGCGGACCTCCGGGGCTGGGGAGGCCCCAACTCCTCCCACGTCCCAAAAAGGAGTATGAGGCACATGCAAGAGCAAAGTAATTACTGCTGTTTATTATACTAACGGCAGGGATTGTTCTCCTCCCGTAAGTATCCGGGGAGACGCTCTCGCCCTTAGTGGGGCTCGCATGCCCTTTTTACCTTAGTATGACGCGCTGCTCACGTCACCTGGGAAAAACCGTCACAAAACCGATCGCCACTTCGGGTTGGCTCTAGGAGTGGTAGGGTTAGTATAGATGCTTATATGGAGGAATGTTAGTGGATAAGGACAGGTCAGGTGGCACCCTTGGGTTGTCTCTAACACTTGCTACAATAAATTGGTTGCACAGGGACCCTTGGTGATTGGCTACCTGAAATGGCGTCAGTGAGGAGCCCCTCATACTGATTCCCTTGTGAGCCTCCAAGCCTGGGACCATCTCTGTTCCCAACCTGCGAGGTACCTGGTGTTGGCTACATTATGCAACTATGTGTTGGTGGCGGACAATGGACAGATCTTTGCTAGTGGCTGATGATCACGCCTTTCCCATCTGTGTAGGTGTCCAACTTGTCGCTTCGTTGTTGCAACCTACGTCCCAGACGTGGGACCCCGGCGACTTTGTCTCGCGAGCTTGGCATCTTGTCAGTTTGGCTCAGTCACGTGTGTAGAGACCGTAGCTGGAACAGAATTATGAGCATTTAATTTGTTTTTTCGGCCCAGAGGGGTGCTTGGCTGCGGCAGGTGTAGCCTTGGCACTGAGAGCTCGGCATGTGGGTTGCAACATTGTGGCCTTGGCGGTGGGCTCTCGCTGGGACTCGTTCTGCATGGTCCGCGCATTGCTTTTCGTCTCAAAGGTTTTTCGCCTTAGAGGCTCCAGCCTGAGGACTCTTGCTTGCAGCCTAATTGGGCCTAGTTTTTCTGGGAGGCGATGTATAATTACTAACATAGATGCTGCAGGGTGACAGTGTCACAAGTTGTGTGTGTGTGTGTGTGTATATATGTATATGTATATGTGTGTGTGTGTATATATATATATATATATATATATATATATATATATATATATATATACACATACATACTGAGGCTTGTGGAATCTGCTTAGATCACATGCTGTGCATAGGCCGACATCTAGTGGAAGTTGCGGAGTATTAGTTTGTTTTTCGAAACTCGAAACTGGGCTTCGACTCAGGGCGTGCCAGTAATACAATCCCTAGTGTGACGTCCACCGTACCCATGATCCCTCACACCTGTAGGACCCTCAGATTGTTTTTTTTCTGCCATGCTGGTCGGAAGCATTCAGTGGAGTTCCCTGGCATTAGCCATACGTTGAAAAATATTGTGTTATTTCCCCCTTTTTTCTCCACCCTAACGTCGAGCCACCTAAATTCGTCACGACGCCGAACCGGAGAAGAAGGCGACTGTCGAGAGCTTCACGCCGTGTGGGCCTAGGAAGGCCTCTGGCCTCGGCCTGAGCCTCGGAAGGCCTCGGCCCTACAAGTAGGGAGAGTGGGGGTGTACATACTCTACACTCTTATGTATTCTCTTATATTCCTACACTTACCAGCCCGCTGCCTCAAGGTGCGTATGGAGGGTACCCCTTTCCAATTTTGCCCAAAGTGCAACCGCAAGTATCCTTGGGTTGACAGACACGCCACATGCAATCTCTGCTTGCCAAGGGATCACCCCGAGGTAAATTGCAGAGCGTCTAGTAGGTTCAAACCTAAAACACTAAAAGACCGCTCCACCAAGCGTTGGGCCCACCACGCCAGGCGTCAAGAGGCCATGGCCGCGGAGGGTGCCTTCAGCGATGCCGTACTTTCGGACGGCGAGGGCAACACGGTGTCGAAAGACAGCCAGGCGCAAGTCCCCTACCTCGGAAGGTCATCCGGCAGGGCGGCTATGGGGAAGTCCCCCGGCGACGTAAGCGCAACCCACAGCACTTCCAAACACACAAAGTCCCAACGAGACTCGACGCGCACGTCGAGCTCTCAGAAAGAGGCATATAGGGAACGGTCCGAATCGGCGTCCTCTGGGCGTTCGCGATCTAGATCGCCGCATCATCCACTATTGCCAAAAGGGCCTCGCTCCCCAAGGTAACCGAGGATCGATCGTCAGAAGACTAAACTGACCTCTTTCTGCAGACCGCACTCCAGGAGTCGGCGTCAGTACAAGTAAAGCCCATTCCCGAATCCCAACCTACACGGTCGAAGGATAGTACCACCACTACCGAAGCTGGACGCCAGGCGTCGAAAAGCTCTGAAGGCCCAAAGAAGCAGGGCAAACACTCTTCCAGCCATGGGGAGGGGGGAAAACAGATGAAGCAGTCTCAGCCTACTTCCACACCGCAGAAACATTCCACTCCACTCCACTCAGACAGACAGGTCTCATACCTGTATTATAGATGACTCAGGGAAACTCCCCCCAGGCAGAGTCATTCCCAGTTCAAGAGTGGTCCAGTGAGGACAGTCATGTCAAGAATGTCATCATTGGCAGATTTCTATTCTAAATATCCTGAACATTTTCTCACTTATAACCCCGACGGGTCAGCACCCTCAGGCTCCAAGGATCCTACTCCCCCCCCCCCCCCCCCCCAAGTAAAAAGTCCTGGTTCGAAACAACACGGTCTTCATATCCCTTCCACATCCACCCTTATTCTCAGGAACAAGAAGATCCTTCCCTTTGCGAGGATACAGATTTGGGCATGTTGGAAGAACAGACTGGGACAGGCTACTATGGGGACGATTAGGAACAAGAGGAGGAAGAGGACGACCCAGAAATATACAGGGTAGATTCCCCGGTAGATAAAGGACCACCGGTTACCGACTCCCCTGTCGACAACCAGCCCCTCCTAAATGAGGTCCTATCTAGAGCAACAAACCACTTCCACATTGACACCCAGGGATTTTGCCGAAGAGTTGGTGGGAGAAAGGAGACCTGTTGCGCAGGCCATCACTATCCTTAAATCCATCCTAAGAAGAATAGACCCTTCACTGGTAAACCCCAATCTCACCAGGGCAGTCAATCCTAATATTGAGAAGCTATTCAAGGCAGCGCAATCAGACCCACTGTATAGAAGAGGGCATCTGAAACCGGACTCCCTAGTCGTTACACACACCCGCAAGAGGGCAGGAACACCCTTATCATCAGAAGCTCCTCCCGACAAGGAGAGCAAGAAAATCTATGGGTTCGGCAGAAAAATTGCCTCCACTTCCGCCTACCAAGCAAGAATCGCCAACTCCACCACCCTACTGGCGAGTTATAACTGCCACCAGTGGGAGGAAGTCGCGGCACTCATAGATTCTGCCTCAGAGCCCCTAAAGAGCCAATTGGCACGAGTCTGAGCGGAAGGAAGAGCCGTATCCGGTTGCATTGTAAAGGCAACCTTTGATGCCGCCGATAATGCCGGTAGATTGATAGCAGAGGGTACTGTTATCTAGAGACACGCCTGGTTACGGCAGTCTGGATTCAAGGCCGAAACACAAGCATCATTGTTAGACAAACTGGTGGAGCCAGATCTATTGTTCGGTAAGGCGGTCGAGGACGCGCTGAAAAATGCCAAGGGCAAGTATGAAACACTCGAGTCCCTAGGTCAACTAACCACCAAACCCCCTAATCAAAGGGGTAATGGCAATTTTCGCCGCACACGCGGACAAAATTCCCAAAGAGGGTCAAACTATTCCCAGGGCCAGGGTACGCAGTGGAACAATAACCAACAGTCTACCCAAGGTTATAGTAGAGGGAATAAGAGGATGAGGTAAAGGTAGAGGCAGCCCCAGTAGAGGCGGCGGCACGCCTCCACCAAAACAGTGACGCTCCGTTCAGGGTCCCTTCTCACGCATCCCCAGTAGGACGACACATTTCCAACTTCACCCAAGCTTGGGAAGGGATCACATCAGACAGATGGGTGCTGTCCACAGTGTCCGCAGGATACTGCATACAACTCTTAGAGCGTCCCCGAAACCACCCTCCACGACAAAGAACGCATTCTCTAGACCATCAAATTATCCTCCTCGAGGAGATCGTCAATCTGCTAGCAAAGGACGTGATCGAACTCGTCCCGGGACACCAGGTAAACAAGGGTATTTATTCAACTTACTTCCTTGTACCAAAGAAAGATTTAACAATGCGCCCAGTATTAGACTTATGACCTGCAAACAAATATGTCAAGCCCCAAAAGTTTTGCATGACTACTCTCCAAGAGGTAATCCCCCTCCTAAAAAAGGGGGACTACATGGTAACATTGGACATGAAAGATGCCTATTTTCATATTTCCATGTTCCCAGCGCACAGAAAGTACTTGCGCTTCAAGGTGGACAGTCGGCACTACCAGTTCAAGGTACTGCCCTTTGGAATAGCCTCAGGTACAAAAGTATTCAACAAGGTACTGGCGGTGGCGGCAGCACACCTACGCAGGGATGCAATCCCGGTGTACCCTTACCTGGACGACTGGCTCATCACGGGGGAAACCCCAGCGATTTGCAGAACGAACATTCAAAGAACAATCAACCTCCTCTTAGAATTGGGTTTCTCAATAAACGAGAAAAAGTCAAGTCTGGTGCCAAGCACCTCCAAACAGTTCCTAGGAGCTATCCTTGACGCACGAGAGGGGTTGACCTTTCCATCTGTAACGCTCACCTGGTTCCCCCGGAGGCGCGGGTCTTGATCTGGCGAGGATACTGTCTTCAGTGTTAGGCGCAGGGTTCGTTTTGCTCCCGGACTGGGCCCCCTTCCCACCGACAGTTTAAGCTGAAGAGAGAGATGTCTGCAAGGGTAAACCAAGGTATTAGTGTTTGGAAGGTTCGGAAAGTTCCTAGCCCCTCTCGCCCTTTCTTTCCCCGTGGAACTGGGTTGATATTGCGCTCACCTTATATAGGTAAATGCCGGGCTCTCCATCCTGCGTCTTATGCAGGGGCGCTGGATCCAGTTGCTTCACTGGATGAGAGCTCTGCCTCTTGATAGCAGAGGATTTGCTGAGAGCGAAGACGCCGTTAATGCACGAGCGTGCCTTGTAAGTATTAAAGTTCCTTTTGCCTTGTTTTCTTCTCTTTCAAAAGTCTTAAGTCTGTAAAGTCTATGTCTTTCCCTTTTCAGATGCTGTGACGATGAAGATTATCCTTCTAATGGCACGTAAGTAGAAAGACTGCACTAGCGCTGGAGAATGCTCCGTAATGTCTCTTTTGTCTTTGCAGGTGCTGAGGTGCTGCGCCAACAGATTGAAAGCGAGCATAACACAGGTAAGCAGTCTTGTAACTAAGCGTTACTAACCGATGTATCTTGCCTTGCAGGTGCCGGAATGCAGCGCGAGCTGAGTTGGAACGGGCGTAACACAGGTAAGCAGAACTTGTAGTTGAATATTACTAACCGATGTTCTCTCTCTTTGCAGATGTCGGATGCCGGAAGAGAAAGGCAGAAAAAGGCGCCTTGGATGCTGCCGTTGGATTAGGTAAGTAGATTCACTGCCTTTACTTTAACCTAACCTGTGCCTTTGTTTTGCAGGAGCTGCAGAAGACTGAAGAAGACTGCAGATTGGATTCCAGCAGGTTATTTCGTGTTCACAGGATCTGGAGCTGGAGGTTTCCTGGAGCTGACGCGGTGAGCGTCCTGCTGCAGATGCAGAATAACGCGAAGCACGTGAAACCAATCGGGTGTGGTTTAAATAGCCTTCTGTAGTGCTTAGGCGTCTCCTTCCACGGCCCCACCCAGGTAAGAAAAGAGTTCCAGATTTCTAAAAGAGTTCCTGTGTTCTGCTTCCAGGGAGTGGCTCCTGCTCCACCCAGACAGGAAAAGTAGTTCCAGGCAGAGAAGGATCAGGAGACCAGTTAGCTGGTAAGTAAGCAGCATGGTCTGCTACAGGTAGGTCCACCAAGCACTCTTATCCAATATGAGCCCGGCGCTTCCTGTGCTGGGACCAGTCACCATCATGAGCCTGGCGCCACTGGCGCCAGGACAAGGTCCAGAGGGTCCCTATAGGGACTGGCTGGTTCCTGGGATCAGAGTCATGGGCCTGCTTCCAAGGTCGTGGGGCAAGTCCTGACCCCTTGGAAGCAGGGATCATGACACCATCAGAGGAGAGAATTCAGAATATACTACTGCAAATTCCTCAAAAGGCCGGTCGTCAGATAACGGTACGCAAAGCAATGCGTTTGCTAGGCATGATGGCATCATGTATTTAACTGGTCCCCCATGAGTGCCTGCGCATGCTTCCCATGCCGGAATGGTTGGCGAAACAGTGGTCGCAGGCAAGTGGTCAGTGGGACGATCTAGTGGTCGTTTCGCCAACACTGGTACAAAGCCTTCTCTGGTGGACAAGAGAAAATCTGTCCAAGGGGAAACCCTTTTACGATCCCGAGATACAGGCGGTAGTCACAACCGATGCATGCCTGACAGGCTGGGGAACTCACCTCCTCCACCACACAGCTCAGGGTCTCTGGCCTCACTTAGTGGCCAAGAATCACATCAACCTGCTAGAGCTTCTGGCAGTATTCAGAGCTCTTCAAGCGTTCGAACCCTACCTGCTGAATCTCAGTGCAGATCTGGACAGACAGCACTACAGCCATGTTTTACATAAACGAGCAGGGAGGGACTCGTTCACCAAATCTGTCCAAACTTGCCCAGAAAATGTGGACATGGGCACTCAAACGGTACATCTTCCTGTCATCGCAGCATGTTCCAGGGAATCTCAATTCTCTAGCAGATGCACTAAGCAGAGATCCCCTCCCAGAGGAGCACGGAACGGTGTCTACACAGAGAAATCGTAGAAGATCTCTTCTCTCAGTGGGGTTCCCCCACCATAGACCTATTTGCCACAAGCGAAAACAGACAATGCCCAAGATTCGCGTCCAGATTCCCACAACTAGTATCCCAGGGGGAACGCCCTGTGGATGAACTGGTCAGGAATGTTTGCATACGCTTTTCCACCAACTCCTCATCAGGAAGGTGGTGAACAAGATGAACAGAGAATCGATGACGCTCGTCCTAGTTGCTCCCATGTGGGCGAGACAACCGTGGTTCCCACACTTAAGCCGACTAGCGACGTGCGACCCCCATCAAACTCCCGGGCTGGTACAACCTACTGTCCCAGCATCAAGGTCAAACAGTACATCCTCCACCCAGCTCAATGAACCTAGCAGCATGGTTCCTGAGGTCATAGAGTTTGGACATCTAAATTTACCTCAAAGATGTATGGACATCCTAAAAGAATCTAGGAAGCCTAACACGAGGCACCGCTACTTTGACAAGTGGAAGAGATTCGTTATCTGGTGCCAGAATAGACAAATCAACCCAGTTGATTGCACTCCTTCAACGATTGTTACATACATGCTCCAACTGCTGGATGCAGGACTGGTTTTTAACTCACTGAAGGTGCATCTGGCAGCTCTGTCAGCATACACCACCTTCCATAACAAGGTGTCGTGGTGGAAAGTTCCAGTGGTTAAAGCCTTCATGGAAGGAGTAAAGCCTTCATGGAAGGAGTAAAGAGACTTCACCCTCCTATTTCAAACCCACCACCAGGGTGGGACGTTAATGTGGTGCTAGCTAAACTCATGGGCCCCCCATTCGAACCCATGCATAAAAGCAGTCTCAAACACCTGACTTATAAGGCAGCCTTCTTAGTAGCTATTACATCCATAAGAAGGGTTAGTGAAATTCAGGCTTTGTCAGGGCAAGATCCTTTCTCTACAGTTCACAAGGATAAACTGGTTTTGCATACACTCCCTAGGTTCTCACCTAAGTTTATTTCCAAATTCCATGTGAACCAGTCCATCGAGCTTCCGGCTTTCTTCCAAAACCCACAAAGCTCGGCTGAGGTGAAACTACACACCCTAGATGTGCGTAGGACGGTCCTACTATGTAAACAAGACCAGACCGCTAAGGAAAACGGACCAACTGTTTGTCTCCGTAGCTACAGGCAGAGAGGAGGATCGCGTCTCTAAAGGTGCCATCTCTAAGTGGATTATTAACTGTATCCAGCTGTGTTACTCCCTTTCTGAAAAAGCTCTGCCTTTCACGCCAAGAGCCCACTCTACAAGAGGCATTGGGGCCACTCTAGCTTTCATTGCAAATGTACCCCTTGACACCATTTGCAAAGCAGCTACTTGGAGCTCTATTCACACTTTTACGCAGCACTACTGCATTGACACCCATTCCAAGACAGATACACACGTGGGACAAGCGGTTCTAAGACATTTATTTGCTCATGACCCTTCTCACATCCCACCTCCTTCAGGTACTGCTCGCTAATCTATGCACAGCATGTGATCTAAGCAGATTCCACAAGCCTCAGAAGGGATACATTACTCACCATAATTGTATTTCTGATGCTTGTATTTGCTTAGATTCACATGCAACCCACCCTTCCTCCCCTCTGAGAGAAGGCGCATGGATGCTTGTAGTCTTACCTTTCTTTCTATCTGCTTGGATTATCTGTACTCACGCTACTCCTCATGCTACCTCATGTGAGAAAAAATACAATCTGAGGGTCCTACACACGTGAGGGATCATGGGTACAGTGAACGTCACACGAAGTTTCGAAAAGCAAACTTTAATACTCCGCAACTTAGACTAGATGTCGGCCTATGCACATCATGTGAATCTAAGCAGATACAAGCATCAGAAATACGATTACGGTGAGTAATGTATCATATATATATATATATATATATATATATATATATATATATATATATATATATATATATATAGTAGAGTAGCATGAAGCGTCTGCAAGCATATACACAAGCTCTTCAGGCATCTTGTGTTTCTGGAGGCCTATGTGAAAAATAACAACAATGCATGTCCGTGAGTGTGTCAGTCTGCTACGTCATAGCACTGAGTATGTTCTTCGTGTGAGTGACTAGGGTGCATGGTGGCACGGGTGTTCTTGTCTGTTGGCTATGTCGTCATGGCATCTCTAACGATGTTGATGCTTTGCAGCTGTTTTAGTCGATCTGGTCCATGTTGCAGGCATCAGCTTGGCCAGGGCATGGTAATGGGCATGCTGCTCGTACATGTGGGCCACGAACACATGGTACCTTGTCGTCTGGTAAGGTGGTGAGCGAGTCAAACTCCTCTTGTGGGGGTGCTTGGGCCGTGATCCTCCAGGCCAGGGTCTGGATGAGAATGGGGGGGGGGGTGTTTTCCCATTTTCCCACTTCAGTCCCCCTTCTGGTCGACTTGTCGACCACAAAATTCTCTGCACTCTTGTCTCTGCGTGGTCTCCATACTTTTGTTATCTCTCCTAAGTGTCCATACTGATTCACATGATCTTCAAATGACCAGCACATATACACACATCCACCACCGGGTTTGCGTAGACCCACTTCCCAACATAGCTCTTCGGGTTCCTTGGGTTTTCTACCTTCACAGACGGCGGGTGCGAATCATTTTCTAATACTTGCTTGCGCAATCTCTGCCTTTCCTTTATTATTATATATGTGTGCCTGTCGTCTTCTGCTGGCGTTAAGGCGTGCATGCCTATCATTTCCATCATTTCATCAGTCGTCCGTGCTGTCCGGGCTCTCCACAACCTTAATCCTAAAAGGGCAGTCATTCCCAATATCATGCACCCATCTATTATTTTAAGGCCATTTGACAACTATGATGGCATCCATGGCCACAAGTCAGAAAACCAGCCGCCATCTTTCTTCACTCCCTTAGCTTCTTCCACCTTGGCGTGCATCTTGGCAAGTTGTGATACTGCCTCAGTGAGGGTGCCGTTATTTGCGTCATTAGCAGGGATGAATGTGCAACATGATTTTCCAATTTTTGCACAAACTCCTCCTTCCATTGCATTAAGGAGATCCAGCACATATCTATTCTGCAGTGCTACCATTTGTACTGCCCTCAATTCTTCTTTTATTGCATTAAATCCGTTGACGGTGTTTGTCATCGTTGGCTCCCATCTTGTTATTTGGAGCCATTTTGGAGCCATTTTGCATTTGCATACACCTGCAGTCCTGGATGTATTATTGATGAGAAGAACACTGTGTCCTGGTGGAATGTCACTGAGAGCTGTTTCTGATCTTCCCCATAGGTAGTTTCCTCCTTCAATGGTCACAGATCTTTTCCTCCTTTTATTCCCTTCGTCCATTTTAGGGAAGTTCGCCAAGTTCACATCTTTCTGTGGTATCGCTAAGGATGGTACATCTATGTGTACCATGGTGCATAGTCCGTTCCAAGATGGCGGCAGGCTGTGGTATGCCTTATCACCGCAGGCCCAATAGTGATCCATTAAAACCTCTGTACCGGCACCCTCCTTAGTTATGGTCACTATCCTTTTGCAGTTGCTGTTCCTTCCAACATGTACGTCTCTGTTGTGTTGATAACATAGTGTCAGTGCAGTTAGTGGAAGTATTGATACCGGGTCTTCGTCCTTCTCTAACCAGGTCACCAGTCTGGCTGTCTTAATCCATCCGTTGAAACACTTGTTGGTTTCTTCGTCTATTTTTGCTATATTTGGTTTTGTCAGTGTTACCATTTCGCTCCCCACAACCCTGTCTGTCCATCCATCCTTTGTGTATACTTTCCCTTATATTAGCAGCAGGGGTCTTTCCCAGCACCCCATTACTCCGGCAACTTCACTTGGGTGCCATTCACATGGTAGGTAACTCAGCATTAGTTCCTTCGTCTCTCCTTTGTCCGGCCCATCCGTCACGTACCGCAGTCCTTCTGTTAGCTGCCAGTAGTTATTGTACATGTGGAGCGTCTTGATGAAGTTATTTTCATACGGGTATGTGTCTCTCGTCTTTCACTTTATTATTGCCATCCTCCCTTGGAAACGTCATTTTGTTTGAAACAGGGCCAGGTATATCAGGCATTCTACTGATGTTGCTGGTACTTCAGTAGCCACAAATGTCCTGGAGGCGCTCATGGCATATGGGATCAGTGAGCACACATAGCAGTTGTCCTTAGTTGTCCCCTTACCAATTTTGGACATGTGTTTATACCACATGTTTGAAACATGTGCGGAATCTGTAAGATATGTGTCAACCCCATTATTATCAACAAATGTGCTACGTTTAATCCTCCGCCCGTTTAATCTTTTTCTGCTCGTACCACCTGACACCGTACCTGTTGCAGCCGTGGTAGGGGGTGCAGCCAATACATGAGAAGCATAGTGTCTGCCAGACAGTGGCAGCAAGTAGACCAGTGATAAACCTATAATTTTTAATACAATAGCTAATATCACCTGCATTTTCCTCTTATCTTTGCTGCGGTCCTGCAGCTTATTATTGACGATGTAGTTGCTCGCCTGAAATTTCTAAAAATAGGCGTTCATTTTGTTATTTCTGTTTATTCAAGCTCTCCCTATCAAATCGTTTAATGCCCAAGCTAAAAGCTGCTCCCACGCATATCTTAGCGACCTATCTCTTAGGGCTGGTAAATGTTCGTGGAGATGTGGGAATGATTGCTCTATGGCCAGAAGGAACATGTTGCAATACACACATTTTTCTCTTTAAATATTTTGGTCTTTTTATAACATATACAAATTGGTGCGACAGTGCTTCAGGTGTGTAGTTATCTGTGGGCAGCATTTACCCCTTGGCAAAATGCAATGTTCACTTTTCTTTATACGTAAACAGTTGTACGCGGTACCTGCATGTGCGAGACAAAAAGGAGAAAGAAAACATGCACGTTTCTATAAGTGTGGTGCGATATGACAGTTTGTTAGACAATGTCCTTTTATTTAGGTAGTGGCAGGGGCAGGGCAGGGCTGGGCGGGGCAGTGTTTTGTTTGCTCTGTGATCTCGTGACCATAGGGTGGGCTATGGGCGATTGTCCATTTGAGTCCTTAGGGTGTTTGGGAGGGGTCAGGGGCTGTGTCACCGTTGTCTTCCATTGCTGTTGCTGTTGCTGCTGCGTTGGCCCTGTCATTGACGCAAGGGCGGGTCTGATCTTTGTAGGGCTTGATGTCGTGCAGGTGAGTCCAGACCTGTTTATCCCGTAGCTTCACTGCTCTAGTAGTTACTTTCTCAACCTGGTGGGGCCCAGTAAATCTTGGGCTATTCCACTTTCTATTGAACTTACGAAGGAGGACGTGATCTCCTTCTCTTACAGTCCAATGTGCTGCTTGTTCCCGTCCTTCACTTTTATTATCTTCTTGCTGGGTGGTCTTCAACCCGCCCTGCATCCTCTCGAGCTGTTGAGAGATAAAGGTGACACTAGTAATCAAGGAATTTATATATTCGTACATTTCATCACCAAAAACAGTTTAAACAGGGTCGCAATCTGTTATGGCCCTTGGTGGTGGTGTCAGTGGGAGGGGCATCTGGCGCCCGGTCACCACCTCGTGGGGTGTTAGGTGGTGATCCGACCCTGGCCTGTTTCTTAACTCAAATAGTGCCAAGAGGAGACAGTGGAGCCAGCTCTTCCTGGTAGATTGCTGAATCTTTGTTATCTCTTTTTTTAGGAGGCTGTTGAGGCGTTCACACACGCCATTCACCTGTGGGTGGTACACACATGCAAACTTGTGCTTGATGCCGAGGAGCGCAGTTATGTGCTGAAACATTTAGTTGGAGAAGTGTGGGCCATTGTCTGACCGCAATACTTTGCACACCCCCCACCGTGGGAACACCTCCCTGACCAGGAACTTTGCTGCTCTAAAGGTGTCTGCATGGGAGCATGGACCGGCTTCGATCCACCTTGAAAATGGGAATACTAACACAATCATGTATCTCTACTCTTGACATATGTTGATGATGTCAACGTAGTCAACGTAGTCAATGTGGAGGTGTAGGGAAGGGTCCTTCCTGCCGGGGTATAATACCTTTGATCACTTGCAGCATGTGACCGGCCGTAAACTGTTGGCAAGTGAGACAATTACTAATGAAGTTTGCAACGTGTGAATGTAATTCGGGACAGAACCATTCCACCTTAATTCATGCTGCAATCACCTATTGTCCTGTGTATGTGGGATGGTGTAGTTGGGCCAGGGCAGTTTTCAATAAGGCCAGGGGCGCATGACTATTTTACCTGTATGGTTTTGCCGCCATAACACGTCTGTTGGGGACATTGTGCATCCCCTTTTAACCCGTAGTTCATTTAACCATGGGTGCTGCTGCCTGTAACTCCATTATTTCATTATCAGGGATATGAGTGTACGCATCTTTCATCAGCATCTGTCTTGCCCCCACTCTCCCCTTATCTTTTCCTTTTTCTGGGGGGATCCAAATCTTCCTGTAGTACTCAGCATGTTTAGCATGTGCGTCTGCTGTTTCATTACCTTTGGAAATGTGATCATCCCTGTTTGTATGGGCCTGACTTTACCCTTCACCAAGGCCACTTCTTTGGGGTCTTCAATTACTTCAATTAGTTCAGCAAGTAGTAGGGCATGTTGCACTGGGGTGCCGTCTGCCCTTCTAAATCCTCTTCACTGCCACTTAATTGAACCAGAGTGTACAGTTCATGTGACATATGCACTGTCAGAATATATAGTTACTCTTTTGTCATTGCTTTCTTTCAGTGCCACAATTAGGGCCACTAATGCTGCTGCCTGGGCAGAGTAGTGTTGTGGTAGCTGGACACATTTCATTGGAACATATGTCCAATCCTCTGTCTATCTCACCACTGCTGCACCTGTTCTGCGGACTCCATCACTTTGGTCTATTGTTGATGACCCATCAAATGTACAGTATTTCTCTCCCCTCTAGGGTGTTTTCCTCAACTTTTCTTGTGCTGGAATGTGTCGATAGCTTGTGTGCAGTCATGTGCATAGTTGCCATCTTCCACTACCTCTCCTATGAACCTTGCTGGGTTCTCGTTGCTGCACCTTACAAATAAATCGGGCCTGGACAAGATTACTTCGTATCCTGATGCCCTTTGAGTGGTCAGTGTTGATTTTGGTTTATTCAAAATGGCAAAAAGGGCATGCTCCACAAACAGTGTAGTTGGGCAACCCATTGGTATTGAGGACGATTTTTCCACCGCAAAGGCTGCGGCAGCCAGGCTCTGCTCGCATGGTAAGTGTCCTAACATTACAGGGTCCAGGGCCCGGTGTAAAATGCTACTGGTTTGTGTCCCATGCTAGTTTTTTTGTTTCAGTACTGCTCTCATCACTGCTGAACTACAATGTGAAAAGATGAAAAATTGTTCTTCATAATTTGGGGTGGCTAGTACTGGTGCTGTGGATATGGCATGTTTTAGTTCCTGAAATGCTTCTACCATTTCTCTGGTCCATCTCAACTTCTTTTCCCCTCTCTGTGCTTCTTTCAGTGCCTCAAGCAGTGGTCCTGTGTATGAGCTGTAATCAAAAACCCAAGCCCTGCAGTAATTGCATAGGCCTAAGAACTGCTGTAGTTCTCTCACTGCCTGTGGTTGCGGTGTGTTTGTTATGGCCTGTGCCCGTTGAGGTGCAATGATTCTTCCATTTTGTGAAATGAGCTGGCCTATGTAGAGCACTTGTTCTTGGCAGTATTGTAGTTTTCCCTTGTCTACCTTGTACCCTTTTTCCGCTAACACAGTGAGCATCTTCAGAGTCTCTCCTGCACTTCTCTTCTGTTGTGCTGCAGATGATTGTCGTCTACATATTGTAGCACCGTGCTCTCCATCTCAATGTTTCCCAAGTCCATTTGTAACACCATGTTAAAGGCGGATGGTGACTCACAATACCCTTGGGGCAATCTCATGTATTTCCATTTTGTGTTGCGGTATGTGAAACTTGTCAAGTCTTGTGAGTCGGGGTGTAGAGGTATTGAGAAAAATGCGTTTTTGAGGTCAATCACAGTGGATCATGATGCCCCAGTTGGTATCCCACATAGTATAGTGGCTGGGTTAGCCGGTATAAGGGTATTCTGCCTCTACAATGTGGTTGAGGGGTCTTAGATCCTGAAAATGCCAAGACCCTCCCTTAGCTTTGCGCACAGGGTACACAGCAGTGTTGCATGGGGACTGTGATGGTACTAGTATACCTCTTTCTATAAGGGCGGTTATTGTTTCATATATTCCTTCATCTGCCTCTTTTGATAGCAGGTATTGCTTTACTCTCTGCATTATGGCCCCTTTTTTAAACTTTATTTTCACACCTCCAATGCTCTTGATGCAGCCCACGTCATATGGATTGGTGGTCCATAGAGATGCAGGTACTTTCGCCATATCCTCCTCCTAAAACGGCACTACTGTAGCTGCTGGTGCTTCTAGCGCCAGTGCCATCCTCTGTGCTACGTCTCTGTATGTTACAGTCACCCAGATATGGACGCTCATTTGAAACACCATCTCCCCCTCACCATTATCATCTGAGAAGAGCTCCTCATCAGATACTTGTGTTAGTCGGCACCCTTCTGCTAGGGCTATAACTGCCCCCCATGCCCTCCCTTCCTTGTCTTGGGCATGCACTGCGATGAAGTACTGCGTTGCCACAATACTGTCAATGCTCAGTGATATCCTCGTCCCTTCCCTCTCACTGGATGTCTCGGGTCGGAAAAGGTAAGCTGCTGGCCTCCTGCAAACCTTCCCTTCAATTCCTGGCAGCCATGCTATTCCCATGTCTGTCCCATATTGGAATAGTTCTCCATCTATTGGTTCTGCTCTTGCTACTGTTTTGCCGCAATAAGCCTGTAATATTTGTCGTGCTGTGAGCATGCTTATGTCTGGTGTAGAGAAAATGATTCCCTTGTCAGTAAAGGAGATAGTCATGTTCAGTCTGCTCATATCTCTACCTAGTATATTCACTGGTGACTTTTTTGAGTATAGCAGTGACATTTCATGATCACCTACAGATAGGGATATGTTATCTGTGGAAGGGACCAACCCTCAAGCCCCAGAGAATCCTTGAGTGTTCATAGCTTCGCCTGACAGTTGAAACTTCCCCTCTCTTGTGCATGACCTAGTGACCCCTGTGTCAACTACGAAGGAACATCTTTTGTCACCTATCGTCACCTGTATGCGTGGTTCCTCCGCTGAGTTAGGTGTTATTGATAGGATGGGACACATCAAGGACGTCTGTGGGCTGTCCTATTGTGGGTATAGGGACTATCCATTTCCTGTATATGGGTTGTGACCCAATATTGTCACCTTCCCAAGCTGTGTCTGGGCTACAGGTGTGTCAGTAGAGGTTATCGCATTGTCTTGTATTTGTGCTAACTGTTGGCAACTTTGGACCTGTTGTTGCTGATGTATACTTGGCTGTTGCTGAGGTGGTACGTGTGCTTGCATGTGTGGTGGCTGTTGCTGTTGTGGTTGAGTGTCTGTTGTTGTGGCATTTGTGTTTGTTGTGGTGGTAGTTGTTGCTGTATCCCCTGCTGTTGGTAAACCTGTTGTTCCCCCATAGGCCCTTGCTGTCCCTGTCCCCCCCCCCCCCCCCCAGGCCGCCTGTGCTGGTCTTATCCTACATGTGTGCGACATGTGTCCTACTATCCCACATGTCGGTGGTTCCCGTGCTTGCAATTGAAGTCCCACCATGTAGTCCTGATACCCCTGCTGTCCCTGTTGATTGTAACCTCGGAACCCTCCCCCTTGCTGGTGTATGTGTGGGCCATATCTTCTCCCTCTCATTTGCCCGCCCCTCCCTCTGTAGTTGTTTGAGTACCCGTTTCCCATTTGCATATAACCTCCCCCCATTTGTTGTATTTATGTCGAGGGAGGAAGCAGTTGCTGTGTCACTACTTGTGCTTGCTGCGGTGGTGCTACCTGTAGTTGTGTTGTGTCTTGTGTTACCGTTGCCCATGGTTGTGCGGGTGCTGTTATCAGTGCTCCCTCCATGGCATATTTCGATAGCTTCTTCTGAACCAATTTTGCTTCCTCGGCCTTCCTATTCTATTGTTTCATTTTTTCCTGCCACATCCTGCAATAGTGTAACATTGTCAGTTGTATTTCTGGCCATCCTTTAGCTTCCATCCCTACTAACTTCTTTAACTGTCTCTGTACTTGCACCGGGAGCTCTTGTACTAGTATGTGGTAAAAAATTGCTAGTGTTGTCCGACGCTTCCTGTGTTTCCAAGCGCCACTTCTCCTGAATCTCCTGGATGTATTCAACAGGATCTTCATTCTCTCGCATATTTTGTGATGTAATTGCTCCTATGTCTGAAGTGTCTGGGAATTGTACTCTCAATGCTTGCCAAAGCGCATGTCTGCAATTGGCAAATGGTGCTCCATCATGTGCTGTGTCATGTATTGTCACCCAGGGGAATCCCGCCCTCTTCCGTAAGTCATCAGCAGCATCCCCAGTATGGAAATTAGAAGGCCCTTCACGTCTCCCACCGCTAATGTTTGCCCCGCAGTGTGTTTTTCCATCTCATATATCCACTTCCCAGCTCCTGCACTCAACGATGGGAGTCGGCATTTTATATTTTCCTTGGTTTCATGCTTCTAGGGGATGTATTGTGGTCTCGTTCCTCCCCCTTCTGGTAGTGGCATTAAATTGTACCCCCTCTCCTCTTCCTTCATCCTCCTGTGTGGTGCTATGTCATTATATTCATCATTTTCCTCCATATCTGGTAGCTCTTCAATGCTGTCGATGTTACATGTGTTTACACTTTCACTTCCTATATCCCTCCTCCCCTTTTTGTGTCCTTCTGGTCCTACCATTGGCATGCTTGCTCTCTCTTCCAGCCTGCGTCCTGGGAGATCCCTAAGTCTGCCAACATATGGGGTGTGCACGGGGGCTGGCATCAGTGGGCGTGGTGAGGGGCATGGTGTCTGTGTGGTTAGGGGGCGTGGCATTTTCCCTATCGTGTCCCTGTTTTTTGGTTCTCCTGCACTTGGTCCTCCCCTTCTCTCACATGCCCATGGTTACTCGCAATTAGTGCGCGTTATGTATACTTTGTCTAAACTCTCCATACTTCCATCTCTTCCATTGATGCTCAAACCTTCCTCTTCTTCGCTGCAAAACCCATCAGCTAATGTCAATCTCTACTTTGTGCGTTTTACCCCCACTGTCACTGTCTTTAGATCTATTAAGTCTGCATCTGTGTACTCCCCTCCTCTACCCTCAGCTATCTGTGTTGTTGATGCCATTTCCTTATCATGGCGTGTATATTTCCTTGCTCCATTTTCCATCCTCCTATCTCTTCCCTCCCCTTCCTTCTTTTCCACTACTTCACCTATTTCCTATTTTCCTTTTTTATTTCTTCCAATATTTCTTCACTTATCCTTTCCTCGTCCTATTTTCTCCTCTTTATTCCCCCTTCTCTTCTTAGTATGCTTTCTATTACCTTCCCTTCTTCGTACTTCTGTGCGCTTTCAGCTATAATCCTTTTTCCACATTCTCATTTCCCTATCGTTCTCTTCTCTCCTCCTTCTTCCTTCTCATCTCCCTTTGCTCTGCACGCGCCATTCTTTCCGCTATTGCCCTAATGCGCTCTCCATCTTTTTTTCGCTCTTCCTCTTTCAATTTCATTCTGGCCATCTCTTCCTTATGTGCTTTTTCATTCTGCCTCTTCCGTGTCTCCTCCTCCAACTGCTTGAGGAAGGCGCTTCGCACGTTCATCAATTCCGCCAACCTTTTCTCCAATATCTCTTCCTCCTCTTGTGATAGTCGGCCTTTTCTTTCTTCACTTACCTCCGACCCTATCTGTGTTTTCCTTCTCTTCCTGATTTACCTTTTTCACTGTATCCTCCTCTTCCTTAGTTAATGTTCCTCTGAGCTTCAGAATCACCTGCGCTGCTATCCACTCCTATGGCCCTACGTCTGCAAACCTCCCCAATGGCCTCCTGTCATCCCCCTTCCTTACCTGCATAGTTGTCGAATCTACCGTACCTACCTCTCCCGTCCTTTTTTGGTAATCATCCGGGGGTGCGTATGGCGGGGGGCTGTATGCTGGGTTGGAGTATCCTTCAGCAGCCGTTAATTGCTGTGTAGCTGCTTCTCTAAGTTCTGTTAGTGGGTACATCCCCCCCTGCCTCCTTCACTACCTTAGCCACTTGCACTCCTTCTGCCCCTTCTTGCTTGACCTTCACCTCTGCTACCGCGAATGATCCTTCCGCCTCTTCACTTTCTTCAGGGCTGGGCGCAGTTTTGTTTTTCTTATCCCCGCCCCCTCCTTTCTTTTTCTCTTCCTTTACCTGGTTTTCCTCCCTTATCCCCTTCTCCTCTTTTAACCCCTGTACTGCGTACATACCTGTATCCCCAGGTCTAGTTCCCTGGAACATCTTCCAGAGGTCAAAAACTTCTAAGTGGTTTGCTAATGTCTTCCCCTGGTAGGTACTGTGAATGTATGTTAACAAACTGTTGTGTATAAGTATTGAAGCTGCCGTTAGGCGGCCACGGTACTCTTACTTTGTTGTCCATTCCTTGTGTCCACTCGATACTGTATTTAATTATTTTCTCCATGTGTGGTGTCAATGTCGTGCAGGTGTGCTGAAGTGGAGTGGTTAACGTGCTTCCCATGTTTCTCCACCCTGCTCCTGCCCCCGAGCCATAGTACAGGGCCATGTTACAACTTTTACTTTCCCAAATGTCAACCTTTTATCTGGCCCCGTAAGCTGGGGACTTCGATTGTCTGCTGAAAAGGAAAGCAATCTTTTACATGGTACAGTTGTTACTTATAACTATGGCCCCCTTCGACCGTGGCACAGAAAGCCCTCTGCGGCAATGTGCCCTGTGCGGTGTGCCCCTGGGCTGCCCCACCTTCCTCTTCCTTTGTGTCAGGGTCCGGCTTGACTGAATTCCACAGGAGCTGATGCTGGCCCCACAGACCCTCACCAGGAGTTCACCTCTCAACCCTTAAGTATAAGCTGAGCTGAAAACCCCAAGAAAGGGAAAGGGGAATTTGGAGAAAATAATAACTGAGACACTGCAGCCCTGCAACCTTCTGGTAGGCTCTGGTATCTGTAGTAAACAAATACACTTGGTTACTTATATATTAATATAACTTCTTTTCTAAAATATTTAAAAATAAACTCTAACTTCATTACCTCTTAAACCTCTGTATAAGACTTGGAGGTTAATTATCTGTATGGAATATCTTGTAAACAATTATAGTGCTTAGTGCATATAGTCTCAAGCCATTCTAGTCTCTTTAGAATCCTAAAGTAATGACCCTTGCAAGCACCTTACAGACTTAGATATTCTTCTTTGCTCTTTAAGTTCTTTTAACTCTATGAAGTTTGAGTTTTAAAAGCCTTTGTGAAATGCAGTCTTTCTTTGAAGAATTGAATTCCTTTTGCATAAAATTATATTAAACAGAAACTTATAAACTTTCTTGAATGCTGCTCTCCTTCTGCGTGTGAACCTTTTTCTTTTTACCCATACGAACACATAGTTTCTTTTCTTGACACGCGTTTGCGATAAACACGCGAAATCACAAGACGTGAAAAATTGTCCTCGCGTATAAAATTCACCTGCGCATATTAACAAATACACGCACGTGTGAAAACAAAATTTTGTGCGCTACAAAACAACTCGCGCTAAGTAAAATGGACTTGCGCTCTACCGCTACCAAACACACGCAACGTCATTCACGTAAAAATTGTACACACGTTCAAAACTACTCGCGCTTAGTTAAAAAATGGACTTGCGCTCTATCACAACCCAACACGCGCTTTCTTACGCAACGTCTCTCACGTTAAAAATGTGCACGCGCTCAAAAACCTCTTGCGCTATTTATTTGGACATGCGCTCTATCGCTCCGCATACCCGCGCACTCCCATAACAACGTTACTGACGTCACACGGACTCGCGCACACGTTAACAGTCTTGAAGATGATCCACCAGGGGGCGCCGAGATGCACTGACGCATCCGCACTGGTCTCCTCCAAAGGGCGCCGTAAGAGGGACCTGAGCCCCCCCCCCAGACCCCTAGGAGTGCAGTGTTGACCCCCCCCGCGGATCACTGACTCAGCGGAGCCCCCGCGGACCCCAACTCCGATCTCCCGGCGTGGAGATTTCGCCGAGATCAGACCCTCGGAAAGAGGAGGGAGAAGGAGCTCCGCCTTCCCCCGCACCGCGGCTCCGCAGGAAGTAACGGAGAGCCGCGGCTCGGCCAGGCCCCGCGGGTGCTGCCCCCCTCCACACCGAACTTCTCTGGGGCGGATCCCGCCTCCCCAGGGCCCCGAGCGGGGCCACATAAGGCCTCGAGCAGTACACGGCTCAGAACCGGGAGAGGGAGTGAGCCCAGCCTACGCGGCCTACGTGAGGCCTACAACACAGCCGGTCGGCGCGGAAGAGCGCCCCCCCCCCCGCTTCCCCCTGGACCTCGTAGCGGGGGCTTACGAGTCCTCCTGAATCCGGACGAGATCACGCAGTGCTCCGGGCTGCTCCCCGCTTCACTGGGGAGCTGCGTGCTGGGCCCGGCGGATCGAGCCTCCCCCGAGCCCACCGCTGGACTGTGGAGCTGGCGCAGGAGTGCACTCAGGAGGCACGGCCTGCCCCCCAAGATCTTCAACCCCATCGACGGCCGTGGGGCCAGTCTCCATCGGGGACCCCCAGAGGCGGAGGCCCCTGCAAAGGTGCCCACGACAACCCCTCCACCCCTCCCCAGGCGGGCCTTCCCACACAGCTTGGGAGCCGCACGACGGGAGCTCAGGGGCGAGGGTGCCCCAAATCAACAACCTGCAACCAGCATCACGGAGAAAGGGGTACCCCCCCGGGCCAACCACAGCGTTTATTGAATGACCCCAAAATAGTGACCACAAAGACCGCCAGTACAGTGGCGACTTGAATCAAACCCGGGACGAGGAGTGATAGGCCCGTATCGGCTGGGCCTTGGAGACTTGGCCTGAGCAACCTCCAGCCCCAACAGTGAGTACAACGCCGAGGCCGTATACAGGGAAGACCCCCCGCTGCCCTCCCCCTGGCGTAGTCTGGTGACCCCACGGTACTGCCCATAGGGCCTAGGGCATTAGGCAGAGGATCCCGTGGAGATGGTCAGGGGAGGCCTATGAACTGGAAGGAATCCCTGCAGAGATTTCGACGTAAACCCTCAGGCTCGCCAAACCGCCCGGAGATGGCGGCCCCGGCACCCCTGGACATGTCTGACACTAGCACGGTCACCAAAGGCATGGCGGCCCTCCTGGAGGAAATAAGAGGCTTCAGAGCAGACATAACGCTAGGCTGGATACCCTGGATAAAAAAGTGGACAACATAGACGACAGGGTCCAGGCGCTTGAAAACAACACAGCCTCGACTGACATTTTCGAGACGCAATTCGACATGTGCCTATCGGAACTCGAGAGGAGAGAAGAGAAATGTTCCTTAAAACTGGATGACCTGGAAAATAGGGAACAACGCTGTAATCTTCGCTTTTTGGGGTTCCTGGAGCAGGAAGGTGAAACGCAAATGGACATAATCAAAGCTGTGAACGCAGTAGTGGGATCTCTCTTCGATGGGGCGAACACAAATGAACCCACAATTGACAGAGCTCACAGGGCGAGAGCGATCAACAGAGGCCCCAGGTCCATTCTCGTGCGTTTCCACTACTTCACGGAGAAGAACAAAATTCTGGAACTGGCACGTTAGAGGGGCCCGGTGGACTGGGAGGGAGCCCGGATTTCGGTGTACCAGGATCTGTCCGCCTTCACCCTGGCAAGACGTCGTCTCTGTTCCCCGCTGACGAAAATGCTCCAAACCAAGGGGGTCCGATACAGGTGGGGATACCCTATTTCGCTTTCCTTTGAACTGGAAGGGTACAAATATGCCCTGGTCACGGAGGATGACATTCGCAGGGTGTCGGGCGAACTTCTCGGAGAACCAAACGTGGAAGGGGAAGACCGAGAACGTGGAAGAGAGCCCGTCGGACCCGGGAGAATTAAGGCTTCTCAGGAGAGACGTAAAGTCCGAGGCCACAGGAAGTTCAGAAGAGTGGCTCCGGCATCCCCTGGGCAACCTGACACCTGAGGAACCCCAGGAAGCTTCACGGTCTAGTTTGATTTCCATGTCATTGGGGGAAGCACTGTGATTATTTGTATTCTGAACATGATAGGGGGGGGGGGGGGGGCTCAAGTTGTGGTTGTTGGAGAGTTTAAGAGCCCGGAGGAGGGAGACAATGGTGGCCTGGCTCAGCGACAGGATGAAGCCGCTGGTCTACCAGGCGTTCAGGGGGGGAGGTGGGAGGGGGGAGGGAAAGGTTGGGGTTAGTTCGAGAGGATTCTAATGGGGCCAAGCCAAGTTTTCTGGTCTGTTTTGTAAATGTGGTTTTGTTATTGGACTATAGCGGGGGGTGGAAGCACTGCGGGAGCGCTGGAATTATTCGTCCTGAGAAGGGAGACATGAGCTCTTACCATTGCTATGATGGATGATTCCTTGCAATATTTGACAGTGGGTTCGCTAAATGTGCGGGGACTCAACTCTCCCACCAAAAGGTTGTTGCTGGTGAGGGAATTCACAAGGCTCCGGCTCCACTTCTTATTTGTACAAGAAACACATTGGGTTCGGGACAGGGAACCAAAGCTGAGAGCTAAAGCTATTGAACAAGTCTATGCAGCGTCCTTCCAGGCCAAGAAACAGGGAGTGGCCCTATTGGTCTCCCCCGGGGCTCACTTCGTTCTCAAAGCCCAGAGGTCAGACCCGGAAGGACGATATATCATGGTTAAAGGGGAGGTGAGGGGTCGGCTGTTCACCCTGGTTGGTATTTATGCTCCGAATGAGGCGCACGATGGCTTCTGGATGGGGATGAGAGAGAAAATCGTAGCTTTTTCCGAGGGTACTTTACTGGTTGGGGGGGATTTTAGTATGGTTCTTTGCCCTGATAGAGACAGGAGCTCGCCCAATCCATGCCCTCACCAACGCCTCCAAAAAAAACTGGCCGAGGCATTTCAATCAGTTAACGACGATCTGGGCTTGAGCGACACACACCACACAGAAAAAGATCGAGACCCCGACTTCACTTTTTTCTCGAAACCCCATGCTACTTTCTCCCGTATTGATTATATCTTGGTTGACGCCACGATCTGGGCGAGGTCACGGAACCGGGGTAGAGGTGGTTCCCTGGACAGACCACAACATGGTTAGAATAAAAATGGGTGTGCCCCCGGCCCCGCCACCTGGGTCCTTATGGAGGTGTAACGACCTCCTTCTACATGATAAAGAGGTGCAACGATCCCTCCTTACAGCCATCACCGAATACTTCTCTATCAACGACAACGGGGAGGTCGGAGTTATGGGTGTTTGGGAGGCATTCAAGGCGACCATTAGAGGCATTCTCATCGAGACAGGTGCAAGAAAAAAGAGGGAGAGGGGACAGGAGGAGACACGGTTGAGGAAAAAGATAGAGGCTATCCAACCTGGTGGGAAACTAAGAACACAAATGTTTCCCGGGAAGTGGGAGGAACTCCAAAGGTTGCGCTCAAGCCTGGCAGACCTCCAGGTGGGACAAACAGAAAAAAAAGCTGTCCTTCCTGAAACAGAAGTACATGGAAAAGGGGGAAAAGGCTGATAAAATACTTGCTTGGAGGCTCCGGGAGCTCAGAAATAGTAGGAGGGTTAACTCCATCCGGCCACCGGGAGGGGAGCCAACTGTAAGAGATAGCAAAATAGCTGAACACTTTCGGCACTATTATGAACGCTTATACAGCTCGGAATACGTAGGGGACGGAACCGAGATCGACAATTTCTTGGACTCTCTCCCGATTCCCGGCCTCTCACCTGAAAAAGCAGACATACTGGATCTCCCCGTATCTCCAGAGGAGATAATAGATATCATATCCTCCCTGAAGAGTGGAACAGCCCCAGGTGACGATGGGTTCACAGTCAAATTCTATAAGACTTAACGGTCTACGCTAGCCCCGTTTATGGCCAAAATGTTCAACTCGGCACTTGACCAGGGCACCCTCCCACCTTCGATGATGTCAGCACTGATAGTATTAATCCCCAAAGAGGGGAAGGACCCTTCCCAGTGTCAATCATATCGCCCCATTTCCCTCCTTAACGTGGATGTCAAGATCCTGGCCAAACTTCTGGCGAACAGACTGGCGAAACTCCTCCCCTCACTTATACATGGAGATCAGGTAGGGTTCATCCCAGGACGCCAGGGGTCCGATAACATACGAAAGACCCTAGGCCTCATGTACGAGGCCTCGAGGCAGGGGAAAGAGGGCTACCTGCTAGCTTTAGATTCAGAAAAGGCCTTCGACCGTGTCGAGTGGCCTTATATGGGCAAAGTTCTCCAGAAAATGGGCCTCGGGGAGAATTTTTGTAGATGGGTCTCGACACTATATAATACTCCCACGGCAAGGGTTTTGGTTAACGGCGGCACGTCGGAACCCTTGGCTCTATCTAGAGGAACCCGGCAAGGCTGTCCCCTTTCCCCCCTTCTATACGCTCTGGCAATGGAGCCTCTTGCCATAGCGATCAGAGCGGACTCTCACTATTTGCCGACGATATCTTGGGGTACCTAACCAACCTCCAGGTCTCACTACCTAGATTATTTGATCTTATAAACCTCTACAGGGCCTTCTCGGGGCTTAAGATAAACGCCTCCAAGTCTAGTATTATGCCAATGGGTCCCGGGGACAAAGACATTGGGGATCGCTCGGAATTCTTGGGAGTGAGGATAGAACGTGTGTCCACCAGGTATCTGGGCACCAGCATCCCTAGGAACCTCTCGCTACTATATCAGTTTAACTTCCCGGAGATCTTGGCCAAAATCAGCAGCGATCTCAAACGCTGGGCTCCCCTTACACTCTCCTGGTTTGGCCGTATGGTGACAGTTAAAATGAATATATTACCTCGCCTCCTGTATTTCTTCGCAGCCCTCCCTGTGGTCATTCCTGAATCCTTCTTCGAGGTTCTACAGGCCCGAGTCCTCCAGTTTATATGGGACGGGAGGAGACCAAGAGTCAAATTCTCCACCTTGACCCTGCCGAAGTCTCACGGTGGATTCGCCCTCCCCGACTTCAGATTATACTATAAAGCAGCTCAGCTCCGGGTGATGATGGAGCACATGCGAGAGGATATGAGGACGTACTGGACATATATAGAAGATATCCACACCCACCCTAAAAAAGTTAGAGATCTACTATGGGCCTCCCCTAAAACCATCCCCTCCTATCTTAGAGAACACCCCACACTGGCAGTCCTATGGGCACTCTGGAAGCCGAATAAAGATAACAAAATGCTGTCGTCCTGGCCGGCCCCTTTAACATCGCTATGGGGTCCCCCTATCAACCTAGACACCAGAGGCTTCCGCGACACGCAAGCTTGGTCAGACATGGGGTTGGAGAGAGTTTCCCAGCTCTCCCGTGAGGAGGGCTTCATAGACTATGAACAATTGACCGAAGCACTGGGTGATAAACCACCATCGATCTTTGAGTACTTGCGTTTGAAGGGAATTCTGACTCACCCTCGGTGGGCTGACAACCTAACCCGCCCCTTCACCCCCTTTGAAGAAGTAATAGCTAAAAGTGTCTCTCGAAAGGGCTCCCTGTCCAAGTTCTATAGTACCTTGATAACAGCTAATCTGGAGGGTAGGCAACCTTTCAAACGTATATGGGAAGAAAGGCTGGGCATGGCGTTTGATGACCATACATGGAGGGCAGTTTTCAAAACCATATTTACCGGTACTCTGTACACCGCAGCCATGGAGCATAGTTTCAAGATTCTCCACTCCTGGCATCGCCCCCCAGCCACCCTCTCCAAAATGTTCGCAGAAGTATCCCCCTACTGTCCTAGGCTATGTCACCAAAGAGGCACATGGTTCCATATGTGGTGGGGATGCCCGGTTATTCAGGTGTACTGGTCGGAGCTTCTCAGCTGGATTAAGGATATAGAGGGATTCTGTCCATCGCTTCTCCCCTTAGAAATCCTCCTGGGTACTCCCATGCCGGAAACGGAACAGAGTGCATTCCCGAGGGTCATCGGGGCCATGCTGAGGGCGGGGAGGCTAGCATTGGCCCAAAAGTGGAAAAGCGCCTTAGCACCAACCAAGGAGGAATGGCTCTGTAAATTAAGGGTTATATTTACTTATGAAAAACTTACGGCAGTGAAAAACGATAAAGTCTCGGAGTGCTCACAGGAATGGACAGCAGTTCTCCTCCACGATGAATGTGTCTCTATGCGACTGTAATGATGGCTCCCAATATGTACCCCCCGGGCTTACCCCAGCGCCGGCCCTAGAACTGGAGACTGTCCATCATTTTGCTCTGAACCGCGCTGCTCCCACGATGTCAAATTGTATAACAAGTGCATATAACGATGTTGGAAAGTTCTCACTGCTGCTTCTGTACCCTGCAAAAACCTCAAAACTTGGTATGTTGCAAAGTTGGGGAGGGTAGGGTGGAGGGTGGGGGAAGGGGGATTATGTTGAAAAAGTTGGGGGGGGGGTGGGGCAGGAGGGGGGAGGCGGGATGGGACTAAAGTAAAAAATACCGTCAGTTATGTTTGCTTAGTGTATTGCAGGCAGGGATTGCTCGTGCACCCTACCTTATATGTATTATGTCAATAAAAACAAAGTTAAAAAAAAAACAGTCTTGAAACACTTTTCATGCAGTAAACATCTTTAAAACTTGTGCGCACAGTCTTCACACGTGTTTCCTTTTATTAATAGAACTGCAAAACGTCTTTTCATTCAGTAATCTTTAAATCTCGTTAACTCTTTAAGTTTTCTTAGGAAAGATGAAAGTTCACAGGGAAAATCTTTTAGCTTTTAAAAAGAACGATCCCACCTGATGTCTTCTAGTTCACTCTGGCTCAGCAAACGATTTTCTTAATTCTTTGGTAAATCTTCTGAACTCTGAAAGGCCTTACTTAAGGAGCTTAACTAATACACAACCAGCCACTGAGTTACTATGGATTAAAGGCAGTTTAGAATCTTGCTCACCTCCCAAGAATCCAACCCATTATCCTAGCCAATCAGACAAACCAAACCTACTATTGTTCCTTTAACCAATCAGATTAATTTTCTTTCTCTCCATCTTGACTTGGGCAACCACAATGTTAATTCTATGTACAAACACTTCCTGATTACTACTCCAGCCAAACTCTTCCTGATTACTACTCCAGCCAGCCCTGAAACTTTTTACTTGTCACACCTTCAACTCAACTCCTCCTCCTCCCCTTTTCCTCTTTCCCCTCAAACCACACCCTCTATTTTCGCAAACCCTTGTTGAGCGCTGCTGGCGTTATCCGTGCACGGCCGCCTCTCCTCCTTGACTCCTATCCGTTCGCACCCTCTGTCCCCAGCCACCCCTAGATGGACGCAGGGTGCATCGCAATGTCCTATACAAACTCTATGGGTGACGTCACCAACTTCTACAACACACTGTGAGTACTTATACATTTCAACACTTCAAAAATGCACTTTAGTTCTCTGTTATCCCCCATTAACCCCACAGCTGTCTTCTTGCCTCGTCTGGAGCAAGGTAATCAACAATAAATTCAATTAATATAATCGGTCTGTGATACGCCCCCTCGCCAGAGGAACTTAACCAGCCAATTATCTTCTGCACTCGGTAAACAACCTAGCTACCCCCTTTGGGAAAACGTCATCTACTTAACGAGCTTCAACACTCAATTAGGAGGGAACCTCATCTATTCATTGATCTACAACGTCAGCTCATAGGAAAGCCACACCCCCCCTCTTACACATGTGTCCGCGATCTCAAACCAATCCGCGCTCTCCAACCATCACACGTGGGTGCCTGAAGTCCCATCCAACCCACTTGGTGATGCTGTAGGACGGTCCTCGTGCCTGTTCCGTTACACCTCACACCTCTATTGCCACGGAGCAGTCAAAATCCATGTCCACACACTGTTACAACCGCCCCCTCCCTCTTTAGAACTCCTCCCCCCCCTCCCGCACAACATTACGTTGCTGGTTGGGTGTGCCATAGTCACCAAGTCCTCGTGAGTCAGGGCCGCTCGAATGCGGGCACCCCTCCAAAGCAGCTCGCCACCATCCCTCGTCTGGACCCCATCTGGACACTCGCCAACCGCGGGTGGGATACTTTTCAAGTCAGCTCCCGAGGGCCAATGTACGGATTGCGCTGTCCGGTCTTCTCGCAGTTCCGTGATTGTCCTGTAGTCCTCAAAAGGGGGCAACGGCAGAGGGGGCCACGCTGCCGGATTGCCTCGCTGCAGGAGGCCTGGTAGTTATGCTCTTAGGGTAGGTTAAGTAGACCTCAAACAGATCTCAGCAGTGCCTCCAACTTGCGGGGTGATCTCTCATGCGCTGGCAGAGCCGTCTGCGGACCTCCGGGGCTGGGGAGGCCCCAACTCCTCCCGCGTCCCAAAAAGGAGTATGAGGCACACGCAAGAGCAAAGTAATTACTGCTGGTTATTATAGTAACGGCAGGGATCGTTCTCCGCCTGTATGCATCCGGGGAGACGCTCTCGCCCTTAGTGGGGCTCACATGCCCTTTTTACCGTAGTATGCCGCGCTGCTCGCGTCACCTGGGGAAAAACCGTCACAAAATCTATCGCCACTTCGGGTTTGCTCCCCGAGTGGGAGGGTTATATGGAGGAATGTTGGTGGATAAGGACAGGTCAGGTGGCACACTTGGGTTGTCCCTAACACTTGCTACAATAAATTGGTTACACGGGGACCCTTGGTGATTGGCTACCCGAAATGGCGTCAGTGAGGAGCCCCTCGTACTCTGATTGGTTCCCTCGTGAGCCCCCAAGCCTGGGACCATCGCTGTTCCCAGCCCGCGAGGTACCTGGTGTTGGCAACATTGTGCAACTATGTGTTAGTGGAGGACAATGGACATGTCTTTGCTAGTGGCTGATGATCACGCCTTTCCCACTGGTGTAGATGTCCAACTTGTCGCTTAGATGTTGCAACCTGCGTCCCAGACGTGGGACCCCGGCGACTTTCTGTCTCGCGAGCTTGGCATCTTGTCAGTTTGACTCGGTCACGTGTGTAGAGACTGTAGCTGGAGCAGAATTATGAGCATTTAATTTGTTTTTTCGGCCCAGAGGGGTGCTTGGCTGCGGCAGGTGTAGCCTTGGCACTGAGAGCTCGGCATGTGGTTTGCAACATTGTGGCCTTGGTGGTGGGCTCTCGCTAGGACTCGTTCTGCATGGTCAGCGCATTGCTTTTCGTCTCAAAGGTTTTTCGCCTTAGAGGCTCCAGCCTGAGGACTCTTGCTTGCAGCCTAATTGGGCCTAGTTTTTCTGGGAGGCGATGTATAATTACTAACATAGGTGCCACAGTGTGACAGTGTCACAAGTAGTATATATCTATGTGTATTTGTATAGATCACATGCTGTGCATAGGCCGACATCTGGTGGAAGCTGCGGAGTATTACAGTTTGTTTTTCAAAACTCAAAAATGGGCGTCGACACAGGGCGTGCCATTAATACTATCCCTAGTGTGACGTCCACCGTACCCATTAACCCTTGCGTGCCTAGGACCCTCAGATTGTTTTTTTCCGCCATACTGGTCGGAAGCATCCCGCGGAGTTTCCTGGCCTTAGCCATAATTCTTAAGATAAATCTTAATATTTAACCATTTCTCCACCCCAATGTCGAGACACCGACTTCGACACTCGTCACAGGAGAGAAAAATCACCCGTCGACAGCTGCACAACAGACTTGGGCCTCGGAAGGCCTCTGGCCTCGGCCCTACAAGTAGGGAGAGTGGGGGGGTGGCGGGGTGGCACACATCTCTACATTCTATATATAGGCACTTTTCCTTATATATATTCCTACACACTAGCCCGCTGCTACAAGGTGCGTATGGAGGGTACCCCTTTCCAATTTTGCCCCAAGTGCAACCGCAAGTACCCTTGGGTTGACAGACACGCCACGTGCAACCTCTGCTTGCCGAAGGACCACCCCGAGGTGAACTGCAGAGCGTGTAGTAGGTTTAAACCGAAAACACTAAAGGACCGTTCGATCAAGCTTTGGGCCCACCACGCCAGGCGTCAAGAGGCCATGGCAGCGGAGGGCGCCTTCAGCAATGGCATTGACGCCGTGCTTTTGGACGCAAGGGCAACGTGGCGTCGAGAGACAGCCAAGCGCAAGTCCCAGACCTCGGAAGGTCGTCTGGCAGGGCGGCTATGGGGAAACCCCCCCCCCCCCCCCCCCGCGACACAAGCGCTACCCACAGCACTTCCACCAAACACGGGAAGTCCCACTGAGACTCGACGCGCACGTCGAGCTCTCGGAAAGAGGCACACAGAGAACAGTCCATCGAATTGGTGGCCTCTGGGCGTTCTCGATCTAGATCGCCGCAGTGACTCCTGGCAGCCATCCACTGTTGCCAAAAGTGCCTCGCTCCCTAAGGTAACGGAGGTTCGATTGTCGGAAGACAAAGCCGACCTCTATCCCCAGCCTGCACTCCAGGAGTCTTCGTTAGCAGACCGCGTAACGGCGGTTCCCGAGTCCCAACCTCCACATTCGAGAGATAGGGACACTACCCCCGAACCTCAACGCCAGACGTCGTAAAGCTCTGAAGGGGTGAAAAAACAGGGAAAACACTCTTCCACCCACGGGGAGGGGGGGAAACAACAAAAGAAGCATACTCTACCTTCTTCCACACCCCAGAAGCAGTCAGACAGGTCAGTCTTCTACTCCACAGAAAAAGACAGACAAGTCTCAGTCTTCTGTCATTTTAAAGACCTCTGCACAAACCCATAGGTCCAGTCAGGATAGAACAGGGAAACTCTCCAAGGAAAGAGTCATTCCCAGCTCGAAGGAATGGTCTAGTGATGACATAGTCAGTTATGTCTAGGATGTCCTCATTGGCAGACTTCTATGCCAAGAATCCTGAGCACTTCCTCTCATATACCCCTGACGGGGCATCACCCTCAGGCTCTAGGGACCCGATACCCCCAAGTAAGAAGTCCTGGGTTGAAACACCAACACGGTCTTCGGACCCTTTCTGTATACAGCCCTACTCTCAATATAATGAGGATCCACCTTTTATTGAGGATCCAGATTTGTGCATGTTGGGAGACCAAACTGGGACGGGCTACTATGGTGATGACGAGGACCAAGAGGACGACTAGGACGACCCAGAAACTTACAGGGTAGACTCCCCAGTAGACAAAGAACCCCCGGTTGCCGACTCCCCTGTCGACAACCAACCCCTCCTGAATGAAGTTCTGTCTAGGGCGGCAGAACACTTCCACATTGACACCCAGGGAGCACAGGAAGAGAGGGACTTTGCCGAGGAATTAGTGGGAGAAAGGAGACCTGTTGCCCAGGCCATCCCTATCCTCAAATATATACAAAGGAGAATAGACCCTTCCCTTGTAAATCCTAACCTCACCAGGGCCGTGAACCCCAGGATCGAGAAACTATTCAGGGCAGCCCAATCAGACCAACTGTACATAAGGGGGCATCTGAAACTGAACTCCCTGGTAGTGACAAACACCCGAAAGAGGGCGGGAACGCCCTTATCTTCTGAAGCTCCTCCCGACAAGGAGAGCAAAAAGATATATGGTTTCGGTAGGAAAGTAGCATCCACTTCCGCCTACCAGGCAAGGATTGCCAACTCCTCCACCCTACTGGCGAGTTACAACTGCCAATAGTGGGAAGAAGTCGCGGCACTCATAGACTCTGCACCAGAAGCCTTAAAAAGCCAGTTGGCAAGGGTTGCGTTGGAGGGAAGAGCCGTGTCCGGTTGCATCTTAAAAGCAACCTTTGATGCCGCGGACAGCACCGGTAGATTGATAGCAGAGAGCACTGTTATCAAAAGACATGCTTGGTTAAGGCAATCTGGGTTCAAACCCGAGACCCAAGCATCTTTAATAGACAAACCGGTGGAGCCCGATCTACTGTTTGGCAAGGCGGTAGAGGACACGCAAAAAAATGCCAAGGATGAGTATGAGACTCTTAAATCCCTAAGCCAATTAACCAACAAACCCCCGAATCAAAGGGGGAATGGCAATTCTCGTCGCCCACGTGACCAAAATTCCCAGAGAGGCTCCAATTATTCCCAGGGCAGGGTACACCATGGAACAACAACCAGCAGTCTACCCAGGGTTATGGCAAGGATAAAAAGAGAGGTTGTGGTAGGGGTAGAGGCAGCCCCAGAAGAGTCAGCGGCGCACCTCCCCCAAAACAGTGATGTTCCGTTCAGGGTCCCTTCTCGCTCATCCCCAGTAGGGGGACGCATTTCCAACTTAACTCGAGCTTGGGAAGGGATCACATCAGACAGATGGGTGCTGTCCACAGTGTCTGCAGGATACTGCACAGAACTGTTAGAGCGTCCCCGAAACCACCCTCCATGACAAAAAGTACACTCCTTAGACCACCAGAAGATCCTCCTCGAAGAAATCGCCTGTCTTCTAGCAAAGGACGCGATAGAACTTGTCCCGGGACACCAGGTAAACAAGGGTATTTATTCAACTTACTTCCATGTGCCAAAAAAAGATTTGGCAATGCGCCCAGTATTGGACTTAAGGCCTGCAAACAAGTATGTCAACCCCCAAAAATTTAGCATGACTACTCTCCAAGAGGTAATCCCCTCCTAAAAAAGGGATTACATGGCAACATTGGACATGAAAGATGCCTATTTTCATATTTCCATGTTCCCAGCGCACAGAAGATACTTGCGCTTCAAGGTGGACACTCAGCACTACCAGTTCAAGGTACTGCCCTTTGGGATAGCCTCGCCTCCAAGAGTATTCACCAAGGTACTGGTACTGGCGGTGGCGGCAGCACACCTACGCAGGGATGCAATCCCAGTGTACCCTTACCTGGACGACTGGCTCATCATGGGGGAGACTCCAGTAATTTACAGAACAAACATTCAAAGAACGATCGACCTCCTCTTCGAATTAGGTTTCTCAATAAACGAGAAAATCAAGTCTGGTGCCAAGCACCTCCAAACAGTTCCTAGGAGCTGTCCTAAACACACAAAAGGGGTTGGCCTTTCCATCAGAGGAAAGATTTCGGAATATACTGCTGCAAATTCTAGGCCGGTCGCTAGATAACGGTACGCAAAGCTATGCGTTTGCTGGGCATGATGGCATCATGAATTTACCTGGTCCCCCACGCGCGCTTGCGTCCCATGCAGGAATGGTTGGCGAAACAGTGGTCTCAGGCAAGTGGTCAGTGGGACGAACTAGTGGTCGTTTCGCCAACACTTGTACAAAGCCTTCACTGGTGGACAAGACGAAATCTGTCCAAGGGGAAGCCCTTTTACGATCCCGTGATACAGGCTGTAGTCACGACGGACACATGCCTGTCAGGGTGGGGAGCACACCATCTCCACCACACAGCTCAGGGTCTCTGGTCTCACTCAGTAGCCAAGAATCATATCAATCTGTTAGAGCTTCTGGCAGTATTCAGAGCGCTTCAACCTGTTGAATCTGTCAGTGCAGATCCAGACAGACAGCACAAAAGCCATGTTTTACCTGAACAAACAAGGAGGGACTTGTTTGCCAAATCTGTCCAAGCTTGCCCAGAAATTTTGGATATGGGCACTCGGACGGAACATATTCCTGTCATCTCAACATGTTCCAGGGGATCTCAATTCTCTGGCGGACGCTTTGAGCAGAGACCCCCTCTCAGAGGAACACGAATAGTGTCTACACAGAGAAATCGTAGAAGATCTCTTCTCTCAGTGGGGTTTCTCCACTATAGACCTATTTGCCACAAACGAAAACAGACAATGCCCAGGATTCGCATCCAGGTTCCCCGAACCAGACTCCCAGGGGAACGTCCTGTGGATGAACTGGTCAGGGATGATTGCGTACGCTTTTCCACCAACATCCCTCATCAGGAAGGTGGTGAACAGAGAATCGATGATGCTCGTCCTAGTTGCTCCCATGTGGAGGAGACAACCGTGGTTCCCGCACTTACGCAGACTAGCGGTATGCAAACCCATCAAACTCCCGGGCTGGCACAACTTACTGTCCCAGCACCAAGGTCAGAAGGTGCACCCTCAACCCAACGAACCTGGCAGCATGGCTCCTGATGTCATAGAGTTTGGACATCTCAATTTACCGCAAAGATGTATGGACATCCTAAGGGAATCTAGGAAGCCAAACACGAGGCACTGCTACTTTGACAAATGGAAAAGATTTGTTATCTGGTGCCAGAATAAGCAGATCAACCCAGTTGATTGCACTCCTTCCACAATTGTCACATACATGCTCCACCTGCTGGACGCAGGGTTGGTTTTTAATTCACTGAAGGTACACCTGGCAGCTCTGTCAGCATACACCACCTCCCATAACAAGGTGTTGCGGTGGAAAGTACCAGCGGTTAAAGCCTTCATGGAAGGAGTAAAGAGACTTCACCCTCCAATTTCAAACCCACCACCAGGATGGGACCTTAATGTGGTGCTATCTAAACTCATGGGCCCCCCTTCGAGCCCATGCATAAAAGCAGTCTCAAACACCTGACTTATAAGACGGCCTTATTAGTAGCAATTACGTCTATAAGAAGGGTCAGTGAAATTCAGGCTCTGTCAGTGCATGATCCTTTCTTTATGGTTCATAAAGATAAGATGGTTTTACGTACACACCCTAGGTTCTCACCTAAGCTTATTTCTAAATTCCATGTGAACCAGTCCATCGAGCTTCCTGCTTTCTTCCAAGACCCACAAAGCTCGGCTGAGGTGAAACTCAACACCCTAGATGTGCGTAGGGCGGTCCTATACTATGTAAACAAGACCAGACCGGTAAGGAAAACAGACCAACTGTTTGTCTCCGTAGCTACAGGCAAAGAGGGAGATTGCGTCTCTAAATGTGCCATCTCTAAGTGGATTGTTAACTGTATCCAGCTGTGTTCCTTTCTGAAAAAACGTTGCCTTTCGCGCCAAGAGCCCACTCTACAAGAGGCATTGGAGCCACTCTGGCTTTCATTGCAAATGTACCCCTTGACACCATTTGCAAAGCAGCTACATGGAGCTCTATTCACACCTTTACTCAGCAGTACTGCATTGACGCCCATTCCAAGACAGATACTCAAGTGGGACAAGCGGTTCTAAGACATTTATTTGCTCATGACCCTTCTCACATCCCACCTCCTTCTAACACTGCTCGTTAATCTATGCACAGCATGTGATCTAAGCAGATTCCACAAGCCTCAGAAGGCATACATTACTCACTGTAATTGTATTTCTGATGCTTGTATCTGCTTAGATTCACATGCAACCCACCCTTCCTCCCCTCTGAGAGAAGGCGCATGGATGCTTGTAGTCTTATATATCTGCTTGGATTATCTGTACTCACTCTACTCCTCATGCTACCTCATGTCAGAAAAAACACAATCTGAGGGTCCTAGACGCATGAGGGATCATGGGTACAGTGGACGTCACACTAGGGATAGTATTAGTGGCAAGCCCTGTGTCGACTCCCATTTTCGAGTTTCGAAAAACAAACTGTAATACTCCGCAGCTTCCACTAGATGTCGGCCTATGCACAGCATGTGAATCTAAGCAGGTACAAGCATCAGAAATACGATTATGGTGAGTAATGTATACATTACTCACCATAATCGTATTTCTGATGCTTGTACCTGCTATATATATATATTTATATAGATCTCCATCTCTCCCCCCATCTCTCTGGGGGTAGGGTAGCATGAAGTGTCTGCAAGCGTATACATGAGCTCTTCAGGCATCTTGCGTTTCTGCAGTGCTGGAGGAGGCCTATGTGAAAAATAACGATGCATGTCCGTGAGTGTCAGTCTGCTACGTCATAGCACTGAGTATGTTCTTCGTGTGAGTTGGTGTGTGAGTGACCAGGGTGCATGGTGGCACGGGTGTTCTTGTCTGTTGGCTATGTCGTCATGGAATCGCTAATGATGTTGATGCTTTGCGGCTGTTGTTTTAGTCGATCTGGTCTATGTCGCAGGCGTCGGCTTGGCCAGGGCATGGTAGTGGGCATGCTCCTCGTGCATGTGGGCCACGAGCACATGGTACCTTGTCGTCTGGTAAGGAGGTGAGCGGGTCAAACTCTGCTTGCGGGGGGTGCTTGGGCCGTGATGCTCTAGGCCAGGGTCTGGATGAGAATGGGGGGGGAGGGTGTTTTCCCATTTTCCCACTTCAGGGTGCAAGCCTGGTTTGGTACGCAGAGTAAACCCCAAGAAAGATCTCAAACTAGAAATGGTGAAAAAAGAAGACTGGGGGCCCTTTTGACAAAACGGTCACCCATTGTTTCTATACTGCAACTGAGGATTCAGCCTGCGGTAGAAAAGCACAATGGTAGAAAAATTGCCACCAGCCATTTAAAGTATCAAGGGTAACATAAAATGTTCACATGAGTAGGTAGGAAAAGGATACTAAGTAACCCCCCAGCACTCCACATAAGATGGTGTGTGCTGGACCTACAAAGAAAAAAGCTAAGTAAAGTCAGTTTCACTTTACCATTCTTGGGAACTGTAGTTGACCCAAGAAAAGGTAGTTATGATAAATCTTAAAGATTTCTCTGTGACACTGCACTGAAGGTGCTGTCTATCACCATACAAAAAGTGGATGCCAATGGAGCTTGTCAGACTACAAAAACACATAATCCAAATCAGGTCAGAACATATGAGTGAGAAAAAGGGCTCACTCACTCCAGGGTTAAAATGAAAAAGACCTAAAGTCCAGCAAAAGAGCTAGCGGTTTCTAAGGTTGAAGGGAATTGGCACAGAAATGAGAATTCTCGCTAACACTCCCCCTAATAAAACTGGTGTCGTTAGGCAATGTTAATATTGACGTGTCAAAGGGGACTGCGGAGTGGCACCGGTGGGCGGAGTCAGAGGAGCACATGCTCCCAGGGCTGCGCCCCTGTGCTCATCTAAATTAAAAGGGAAGATGATTTTTCTGGTGAAAAAGGTTCTGTCGCCCGTCCCTAGTGAGGAACGCCCATACAGTATGGAGGAAAGGGGACTATGGACTAGTAGTACGTTAGTCACTACGGTGAGTAACTTAAAATGTTGTATCTGAAGGAAGCCACTTACTGGGTCCCTGTCTTGATTACACGGTTTCTTACCCCATGAGATTCACTGATAACTACAGTGGCCAACATGCATGTTCAACTCAAAATGCTGAGAAAAATGTCCCCTCTTATTTGTGAAAGAATATATACGACGGCCATTATACGGTCTAGGTTTGACTATACAAATAAGTCTACAAGCAAACCACCTGGTGTGTCTACAAGTAGAAAACGTACTTGTAGACACAACTGTTGTCGAGACAGGAGCACAGAGAACCTATTGCAAGCTTCATTTTCCATACATTGGTACACAGTGGGTCAAAGAGGGCTTGCGTATTACTCTTTCTAATTTGCAAAGACATCTATTAAATGAGACCTCCATTTCACAAGGAAAAAATAAAGAAACCTAGTCCTACTATAGCTCTCATACACAACTCGGTTACACCTCTGTATTCTAAAAGTTATAAGGGGAGGATCCATTTTCTCATGGCGCTCTACCCCAACTCTGGAATTCGCTTCTTTCACACATCTAAGACAGCCCTGCGCTACGTTTGTTCAAAAGGGCCATTAAGGCCAGACTTTCTGTCTCTTAGATATTTTTGGTTGAATTTAAAGGCATGAGGAGTGTAGTACATCATATCCGAATGCTCCTGTGGCATCGGGGGAGCTGGTGGTGGATTTGTTAAAACTAATGAGCATTTGTAGATGAGGGTTAGAAAGTTTTAAGAAGCTGCGACAACATTCCAAGCATTCCTATCTGGTGGCAATGCAGCAGGACTCTGGAGACTGTGAAACCAGTAAGGAGACTTTTGTCTGTGCATGGTGTTTCATGTTCTAGATGCTTTCCGACTGCGTCGGCTACTGGTGAGCATAGGGCTGGTGCTCTCGCCTCTTTGTGGTCGGCTCAGTGACCAGATCATTAGGTTTCTAACGAGGCACCAGTGTTGGAACTGGCCCTGCTAAAACTATTGGAGCATGGTCTTTTTGTCTCTCACCTTGGTAGCTTGGCATCCAGATACTGCAATTGCTTGCAGTACTTCAACTCACCATCAGGTCGATCTTGTAAGGTTGCAGGTTCCAGCAGGGCTTCCTCGGCTCCTGGCTGAGGGCTTTGGTCTTCGAATGATTTTTTCGTTCAGTTAACTAGGGCAGACCCTCTGCTTTCATGTGGAATTGGGCCAAAGAGACTGTGAAAGGGTTGCATTCATACAAATATTGCATTCTGCTTCCCAATCTCTGGGGCTTGCCACATTCAAACTTTTTATGCTTCTCCGGTAAACTGTACATATGTGGATTTGTTAGGGAGAATTCTCAGAAATGTGCTAATTCCCTCTACCTTAGAGACCCCCAGCAACTTTGCTGGATTTTGAGGGCTTGATTTTTTTTTATTTTTTTTTTATTTTTATTTTTTTTAAACCTGGAGAGAGTGAGACCCCTTTTCCCACTCTCTCATGTATTTTAATGTGATTTCTGAGCTTCTTGTTTTGGTTATGGAGCTTGACAACCTCCATAGGCATCATCTTTTACATTGTGGCACACAGCACCTTTAGTACAGTGACACAAGGAAGTCGCTTAGCTTTCCCCAAGGTTCAAATACCTTCTCTGGAATAAACTACTGTTTTCCAGAGTGTTATGCAAAGTTTGTATGCAGTACCCTCTGGGGCCACTACACACAACTAGTACTAAAGGTGTAAGCAAAACCAACCTTTGGTATAAGTCTGTACCACACAGTTTTTGGTAGTGAGCTGAGCAGCCAGGCTTATCTCAAGAGGGAATATGAGCTTGCAAGGGTCTTACACAAAGATCTACAATAACAAGTATTCAGATAGACACTTGTATTCATGGTTTCTTGGTGAAACACTTCTTAATTTATAACACATTCATTTATAAAGCATTCACTAAATGAGGCAACACATATCGCACAAAAATTATACTACAATACTGATTACTAAGGGTTGGGCTCCCTTGAAGTCGGAGCAAAATAGCATTGAAGTAGGAGTAAAAAGGCAGAAGTTGATAAAACGAATATTAGTTACTTTAAAAGAGTGCAAATATTCTGAGTTCACCAGAGAGTTGATTTAATGCAATAGGTAGGCCAAAGTCAATGGACTAGTGTCTTGTATAAGTAAAAACGGTTCTGGTATTCAAAACAGAAAAGTCTTGGCCACGGTTCTTAGTAGTAGTTCACGGAAGAAAGGTTTGTATGTCGGGTCACAAGCTGACTAGGCATGCAAGTTGCCAAAGTGCCACAAACTTTCATGGTGAGAGGTAAGTTCTCTCGGTCTGGGTTTTCACAGTACCTTTATATTGAAGAAAAAGATGCAGGTGAAGACTCTGTTCCTGGCAGTTCCTGCAGATCTCGCTGTTCCTGAGCCTCAGTCATGGTTACAAGAGGGAGGACGTTGGACTCCTGCACTGCACGGGGACGGATCACAAAGCTGGCAAATTGGCAAATCTTCAATTCTGGTTGCTGTTCTTTAAGCGCACAAGCTGGTGTCCTTCTCCCTGGTTAATCCTAAACAGCTCTGAGAATGGTATCCAGGTGGCTTATGAGTTGATTGGTCCCACCAACTCAAAAGAAGTCGTCGTCCTTGAACAGGCTTCTATCGAGGTAAACTTGGAGATTCAGACCTGCAGCAGGGCTCGGCCGGGCAAACCAACGGTCTAGTAGTTGTAGCAGCCGTCCTCTTCCAGCTCGTCTTCGGTTCTTTGGTTCCAGTGGTCAACTCTGCCTTTCAGTCCAAGAGACTCGCCTCTTAAACAGTTTTCTCCCATTCATTACAGCCTAGATGTCACTCACCCAGCAGGGTGGCTGTCCTTGCTGGACAGTCAGCCAGCCAATCACGCCAGAGTGCATTTGGGTCTCCTAGGAGACTAAGCACAGGGAGTTTCGGGCAACTCCCTCACTTCGTGCCCACCCCAGGCACTCAGCGCCAGAGGCGGTCTTCAGCCCTGAAGCCCGCCAAAGGCATAGAAACAAAGGGCCAAAAAAGAGGGGGACCTGTTTAAACAAAGGGGGCTCAGGCGCCATCTTGAAAAACATGGCTCCCGTGATTTTTAGCTACCGGTGTTCGCTGTCGGGGAAAAATCATGGTAATTTGTTGTAAAACCACTGCCACCAGCCATTACGATAGGAAAGGGTAGCATTTGACTGCTACATGAGTTTCTAGACATATGGGATACTATGTATTGTAAGATAGTGTGTGCTGGGTACAGGAATTTAAAAAGACTAGTAAAGTCAATTTAACTTTACATTCTCTGGGAAACAGTAGTTTATCCCAGAGAAGGTATTTAAACCTTGGGACAGCCTAAAAGGTTTTCCTGTATCGCTGCCTTGAGAGTTCTGTGTAACACACATGGAAAGATGATGCCTATGGAGTTGTTTTAAAACGCCATAATCAAAGAACACAAGAGTAAACCACACATCAAAATACAGGAGAGAGTGGGGGGAAAAAGTCTCACTCTCTCTCCAAGTAAAGTCCAAGTCCTCAAAATCCAGCAAAGTTGCTGGGAGTCTCTAAAGTGAAGGGAATTGGCACATTTATGAGAATTCTCCCTAACACAGAGCAGTAAAGTGAAATTAACTTTACTTACATTTGTAATTTTCTAGACCCAGCACACACTATCTTACCATACAGTACTGGAGGGGTTACTTAGTATCCCCTTCGTCTAGTTTCTCATGTAACATTTTTTGTTACCCTTTCCTCACGGAATGGCTGGTGGCAGTCGTTTTGTTTTTACTACCGTGGTGTTCATTTACCGCGGGCTGCGTTTGCAGCTTCAGTAAAGCACCCAAGGGTGCCATATTTTCAAAATGTCCCAGTCTTCTTTTTTTGCTATTTCTTTGTGGAAAGGTCCTTCTTGAAATTTACTCTGTGCGTCAAACCAGGGTTGGTCCCTTTGTTCATTTTGTCTTTGGTGGGATTCACGAGTGAAGCCCGCCTCTGGCTTCAGGGTGTCTGGGGTAGGCAGGAAGTGAGGGAGGTGCCCGAAACTACCTGTGCTTAGTTTCCTAGGAGACACGCATACACTCCGTGTTGATTGGCTGGCTGACTTTCCAGCATGGACAGCCACTCTGCTCGGTGACTGACAGCTGGGCTGCGAATGAAATGGAGCAAACTGTATAAAATGCGAGTCCTGGTGCATTGGTTTGCCCGGTGAAGCCCTGCTGCATTGCTGAAACAGCAAGTTTGCATCGACGAGAAGCCCCTGCAAGGAAGTCTTCTCCCCTTGGGTTGGTGGGACCAATCAACTCCAAAGTAAGCCACCTGGACATTCTTCTTGGAGCTGTTTGAATGTCCACAGAGTTGCTGCTGGAAACCGTTTAGCCAGGGAGAGAAACACCAGTTTGTGTGCGTTGCTTTTAAGTTGGCCAATAGCTCCAGGAAGATCCTCTGAACTCCAAGGAAGCAGGACTGACCGAGCCCGAGCCCCCTCAACAGAGAGCGGGACCCCAGCAGCAAGGAAAGTCCATCTCGACACCCAGGAACCACAGTGTCTACCACCATTTGTGGTAGACACGAGGAGCTGAAACGCTGAACAGCCACTGAACGTGAAGTTTTTACAGTTGCAAGTTTTGACCATCCCAGTACAGTGCAGGAGTCCCCCCGACGTACTCCCTCTTGTCCCCACAACTGAGGCCCAGGAACAGTGAGATCTGCAGAGCTGCACAAGAACAGGGGTCATCTGCTGCATCTTTTCTTCATTTTAAAGCTACTGTGCAAAGTCCAAGAGAACTTACCTCTTGCTGTAGAGTTGCTTGCATCTTCTACTACTCACAAGTCTAACAGCTTGTGGCCCTACATTGATTCATCTTTTTCTTCAAAGACTTCTGAAACATTGTGCAAAGACTTTTCTACTTACCTGCAAAAAAGTGCTTCAGCCCATATAGACTCCTACCTATTGACTTTGGCTTAGCCTGTTTTAACTGAATTACTTTTATTGGGGGATCTGAAAGTATTTGCCTGCTTAAGAAATATTTCTGGGATCTTGTTTGCTCCAATAACCTTTCCCTTTTGACTTGCTCTTAACTCATTCTGAATGCCAACAGTAAAACATTAATGTCAACAGCACCCTAGCAGTTGACGTCACCTGTGGGTGTAGGTCTCTGCTGTATGCTATCCCAAATGGGTATTTGCTGATTCTGAGCTTAAGAGAGTGTATCATTTTGAAGTATATTTGTGTGTTTTATAGTGCTTACAGTAACTGACTGGTAAGTAAATTAACAATTGTGTTATCAGGAAACCCTGTGTTGTGTTTGCTTGAATACTTATCACTGTGAACCTCTGTGTGACACCCCCCTCCCCCTCTACAGCTCACATTGACCGCTCTTGAGATAAGCCTGGCTACTCTTCCACACTACCAACCTGACAGACTTATACCAAAGATTGGGTTGCTATTGCCAGGAAGTCGGGGTTGTAGTGCACCCCAAGGGTACTGCATACAATCTTGCCTAACAGGATTCAACTTTGAATCTAGGCATCCCATTTAAAATCTTGCTGTGCTTGGCCTCGGCCTCTGCCTCTCTGGAACACTATCTGGTAGAGCCAGGATCATATATGACCCTATTTGTATATCACACTTTCACACATGGAAACAAGGCTTGGCTGATCGGTCCCGCACTGGGTTTTGAAACTGCAATATACTGTATGCCCATCTCTGGAGCAGAGAAAACATCTGAAATTGATAAAAGGCTGACGGTGTGCAGACCGAATGTCTGATGGTACTGTTATGTCCCGCTTGTGCTGCATAGCCACTCTCCTCTCAGCTATCTCGGCGGCTTCATTCAAATGCTACTTTTGGAGTTTGCAGCGTTTTCTATTGCGATGTCTGCAGTCTTACTATTTTCTTGGACAAGGGGGCAGGACCAAGAAAAGAGGAAAGGCACATAATCACAACACCGGTGCCGTGTGCATACAGTGTGTCTGGTGCCCGCTGCCTTCTGACCACCCGCTTCAAGCTGCCATCATATATTCCATGCTCTGCCTGCTCTCTCTCTGAGTGCAGTTCGCTAATTAATACTTTGACTTGTTTAGTTCATCGGGGAAGTGACTGCTGGTTTACCATTGAGCTTCCCCTCTTGGGCTCCAGAATATCCGAGCGCGTGCCTGTGGCAGTTGATATTCAACTTCTCCAGCATTGGATCTTTCATGGATTCACATGCTTAGAATATTCCCCGTCGTCAGGCTGGGAATCCCCGGTACATTATATAGACCCTTTCCCGTAGGAAAACTTTTTCGACGCTTATGCGTCCTATCCACCTCGTTTTGTATCATGCGTGCCCGCACCGTCAGGACGTCATGGTACAAATACAGGCCCCGCCCCCGCGCTCCCTCAGATTTCAACCGTCTTTCAAAGTAGTGGGATCCTCGTGTTTACTACTAGTGAAAACTAGGTTGTTTTTTCTGTTTCGCTTCGGCGAAGTTCAAATTCTGGAGAATTATGTCTGGAAAAGCGTTATTTCGCCCGTGTGCAACATGTGGCCTCAAAAAAGTTTATGAAGGAGACGGCCACATGGACTGTATCTACTGTCTCCACCCGCACCACACGGCGGATACATGTGAGATATGCCAGGGTTTCTCTCAAAAAACCCTTAAGGACCGTAAAAGAAGGCTGGTCGACTGGCTTCGTGACGGAGCGGGTGCCTACCCGGCTTCGGAAGTTGGCTCCACGGCCTCCAGGAGCAAGTCGGAGCCTCCATCGAAAAAGGTACGGCCAGCGGAAATTCGCACTGAGGACAAGCATAAGGGGAAACATGCTGGATCTTCCTCATCACATAAAAAACCCTCCTCCTCCTCCTCATCATCTAAGACGGAGAGGCTAGCGCTGTCAAAATCCTCCTCAGGGGACCGTCCCAGGTCTTCCATGAGTCGAGATGCTTCAGCCGGGAAGTCGGCATCGAAATCGACGACGAAGTCTAAGGGCTCGACAACGACGACGTGCTCGTCGACCTCGGTGTCATTGACGATGCCTATTACGGTTCAGGCAACAGCGGTTGGGATTCCTTCGTAACGGAGACTCAGTCTATGGCTTGGCTGCCAGAGGTCTATGACCCGATCCCCCCTGAGGTCTTACTGCAGCCAGACACGGCCTGCTCGGCGGAAGGAGAAGGCGACACGGTTCTGCAGCCATCGGATTTAGGCTTACGGCCTTCCACGTCGGCGATGACGATGAGTGCGAGCGGGGGTACGGTACCTATATCATCCACGCTACTGACCCCCCAGACTGTTCTGTCTCTGGATGTGCTTAATACTCTTCAGAAGCTCCTGCAACGGCTGGATACGCAGTTCCCTCAACCTGGGACGTCATCGTCACTTTTTTCTGTACCTTCCGTCGACGAGCAAATTTGTACGGCTCGCTCGACGACTAAACACCCATCGGCTCCCCAGGTGGTAAAAGATCGTCCTTGAGCTCAGAAGGAGGGTGAGTTGTCGGAGTCCGACTCTATACCGGGCGACTCGGGGTCAGACATCTCCCTGTCACCGTCAAGGGACCCAACATGGAATTCGGATGTAGAGTTAGAGTCTACGAGGAGCCAGACACAGCCATCTCCCCCGGATGATGTGGGAGCCTTCCATGCAATGATGGAAAAAGCTTGTTCCGAGTTCGGCTTGATTCCTGAGGAGCAGAAGAAAGACTGTTTCCTTTTTGACCACATGGGTCAAAGGAGAAAATCGGTATTTGCCATCCCAATCCTGGACCACGTGTGGCAAGTAGGTCTCAAGACGATGCGCCATCCGTTCTCGGAGCCAGCCATAAAGGGACGGATCGAGAAAAAGTTTAAAGCTCCGGAGTCCACTCTGAAATGTCTAACATCACAGCCTCTGTCTGACTCGGTGGTGTCGGCGGCAGCGGCTAGGAAGGCCAGGGTACAGCAAAAATGTTCAACGCCACCGGAAAGCGAGGCTAGGAGGCAGGACGCCTTTGGAAAAAAGGTGCTCTCGGTCGGAGCAACGACAGTAAGAGCAGCCAATTCCTTAGCGATCGTGTCACGATATGATAGAGAAATGTGGCACAAACTAGCCCCTATCCTAGAAGACCTGCCAGACGAACACCGGAAAGCAGCTATGTTACTGGTGCGGGATGGCGAAGAGGCCTCGAACCACGCTATTAATATCGCAGTTGACCTAGCAGAGTATGGTTTCAAACAAATCAACCATGGAGTAGTGCTTCGTCGACAAGCGTGGCTCAAATGTACTACTTTCCGTCCTGAAGTCCAGTACAAAGTCTTTGACATGCCATGCGAAGGGGAACACCTGTTTGGCGAAAAGGTTGATGAAGCGTTGAAAGGGATGAAAGAAGACACGGATACTGCTAGGTCCCTCGGCGGCCTTCAAACGGGTAGAAACTTTCGCTCTTTTCGCCCCTTCAGGGGTGCTTCTGGAAACTCCTGCTTTGGAGCCTCGAGGGACCGTGGATTTAACAGGCCCTCGTACTCTTCACAAGGTTTCAGACGAGCGTCCCAGTCGGCACGTAGAAGCAGGGACTATCAAGCCTCCAGGCGGCGAGGCTCGGGTCCGTCGTCAACGAAGAACAAGCAAACCAGCAACCAATGACGGCCTTCGGAACGTTCTGGGGGGTCGAGTCTCATCACTTCGACCGATGGAAATGCATCACCACAGATCGATGGGTTCTAGACACGATTCGCATGGGTCATGCGCTACAATTCAAAGACAAGCCTCCGTGTCTTCCTCCTTTATTCTCGACACAGCCCCACCTCCGAATCCTACGACAAGAGGCGGCGCTTATGTTGCGAAAAGGGGCGGTAGAGAGAGTTCCTGTGGCACAGGAAGGACAAGGAGTTTATTCCAGGTTCTTCGTTGTCAAGAAGCCAAACGGCAAATGGAGGCCCATTCTCGACCTGAGGATACTCAACAAGTGGCTAAAGAGCCTAAAGTTCAAAATGCTAAAGCTCCAAGAGGTTATCAGGTCGGTGCAACCCATGGATTATCTATCATCACTAGACCTTCAAGATGCTTATTTTCACATCCCAATACGCCCACGACACAGGAGATATTTAAGGTTCGCCGTCGGGAGAAAGCATTTTCAGTTCAAGGTCCTCCCGTTTGGGCTCAAGTCCTCCCCCAGGACGTTCACCAAGTGCTTGGCCCCTATAGCGGCCCATTTAAGAAAGGATGGTCACCATGTCTATCCATATCTAGACGACTGGCTGGTCAGAGGTTCGTCCAAGGAACAAACACGAGACAGTCTAAGGGCCACAATGTCCCTCTTACAGGAACTGGGCTTCGCAATAAACTTCAACAAGTCCTCCGTAGAGCCTTCGAGGACCTTGGTCTTTCTAGGAGCAGAGTTTCATACACACACAAGCCTGGTGAGACCATCAAGCGAAAGAATTCAGAAACTTCAAAGCAAGGCGTCGGAATGGAGAGGCGGTACCAAGGTTTCAGTGTGCAAGTACATGTCCCTGCTAGGGACCATGTCGTCCTGCATTCCGTTGATAAACAACTGCCGTCTGAGACCTTGCCAGGAATTTCTAGCGGACCGTTGGGCGCAGAGCCGAGGTCGCTGGTCCGACAGACTGGTCGTCGACGAACAACTAGTTCAAGCACTCTGCTGGTGGAGAGTGTCTACTCATCTAACAAAAGGAATGCCTCTACTGGAACCAGAGTTCCAAAAGACGGTGGTGACGGATGCATCGCTAAGCGGATGGGGAGCTCATCTGGATACGTTACAGGTACAAGGCCAGTGGTCGTTGCAGGAGTCCTCCCTGCATATCAACCTGCTAGAACTGAGAGCAGTGCGATGGGCTCTGAAATCTTTTCTTCCTCAACTGAGGGACTCGGTGGTGCGTGTTATGACGGACAACACCACTACGATGTTCTACTTGAGGAAACAAGGAGGGACACGTTCCAGGTCCCTATCGACGGAGGCACAGAAAATCTGGCATTGGGCCCTGCAACACAACATACAAATCTTAGCGTTCCACCTACCAGGCGTGAGAAACGTGGAAGCCGATGCCCTCAGCAGAGAAATGAACGAAGTTCACGAATGGGTGCTGAACGACCAACATCTACAACAAGTATTCAAGAAATGGGGACACCCTTCCATAGACTTGTTTGCGACGAAGAACAACAGGAAATGCCATCAGTACGCAAGCAGATGGCCTCAGCAGGGCTCACTGGGGGATGCGTTCTCCTTCCCATGGACTAACAAATTCCTGTACGCATTCCCTCCATTTCCCCTTGTACGGAGGACGTTGCAATGGATCCTCAGGTACCCATGTCGGGTAATTCTGGTGGCCCCGTACTGGGCCAGACAGGTGTGGTTTTCAGACCTACTACACTTAGCGGTGGCGGAACCGATGAGATTCCAGAAAACCCCCGACCTTCTGTCTCGACAGGAGGGTGTCGTTTGGCATCACGACCCGGACAGCCTCAAGTTGACGGCCTGGCTCCTGACTTCGCCGAATTTGGTCGGCTAACGATTCCGGAGGACTGTCGGCGTATCCTGCAAGCGGCAAGAGCAGCTTCCACAAACGCCTCATACGCGTACAAATGGAGGAGTTTCTGTCAATGGTGTGAGGATCAACCAGGTTTGGCCCCGCAATCGATTAAGCCGGAACAGCTCCTTCCATACTTGCTGTTCTTAGCTCAAAAGGGCCTGTCGGTATCGTCAATAAAAGTACACCTAGCAGCCATTTCCAGGTTTACTCGTCGACGGCATTCGGCACCATTGTTCAGCGACCGCCTGATTAAGCACTTCCTTAAAGGCCTCTTTCGGAGTTTCCCTCCAGAGAAGAAATTTCCGCCGGAGTGGAGCCTCAATCTGGTCTTAACGTCTCTTATGAAGCCTCCTTTTGAGCCAATGTCATCATCGTCTCTAAAGTTTTTGTCGTGGAAATTGGCCTTCCTGGTGGCCATCACTTCAGCCCGACGTATTTCAGAAGTTCAGGCTCTAATGGTAGACCCACCATACTTACGATTTTTCAAGAACAGGGTAGTCCTAGCCACTAACCCGCAGTTCATACCAAAAGCTCCTTCGGTGTTCCATAAACACTCCTCTATTGTGTTGCCTACGTTTTTTCCGGAGCCATGCTCGGGAGCGGAGCGCATGCTACACACATTGGATGTAAAAAGGGCTCTCAAGTTTTATCTTCATCGTACACAACCGTTCAGAGAAACGAGACAGCTGTTTGTGGCCTATGGTTTGGGTGCTAAAGGAAAAGCCATTTCGAAGCAAGGACTATCAAGATGGGTGTCATCTACCATTTCGTACTACCATTCCAGGGCAGGGAAGCCTCTTCTACGACGGCCAAGAGCTCACTCAACTAGAGCAGCGGCATCGTCGACGGCATTGTGGGCCGGAGTCCCTCTGGGGGACATCTGCATGGCGGCTACCTGGGCGGCTACACACACCTTTACCCGCCATTACTGCCTGTCGCAGCAACATGCCGAAGATACCCGGATGGGACAGGCGGTGCTTCGACACCTATTCCAATAAGGTAAGCCCCGGCTGAGGGGTTGCATCCTATGGAATTTATGACTGTATGTGGTTCGTTTTCCTATGTTAACGATTACTGATGTATACATGATCATAGGGAACGGGCTTTGGAACAAAGTATATGGGTTTGCATGCGCGCCTCCTCTTTGGGGGTGGTACTGCTATGTAATCTATTCTAAGCATGTGAATCCATGAAAGATCCAATGCTGGAGAAGGGAATAGTTTCTTACCTGTAACTCCATTTCTCCAGCATTGGTATCTTTCATGGATTCACATGCGCCCACCTGCCTCCCCTGAACATGCAAACCGGTTCCCCCACTACTTTGGGGGCCGAAATCTGAGGGAGCGCGGGGGCGGGGCCTGTATTTGTACCATGACGTCCTGACGGTTCGGGCACGCATGATACAAAACGAGGTGGATAGGACGCGTAAGCGTCGAAAAAGTTTTCCTACGGGAAAGGGTCTATATAATGTACCGGGGATTCCCAGCCTGACGACGGGGAATATTCTAAGCATGTGAATGCATGAAAGATACCAATGCTGGAGAAATGGAGTTACAGGTAAGAAACTATTCCCTTACTCTTTGGCCGCCCTCATCTTTGGCAGTTTGGGAGTCTATTTTAGAGACACTTTGGGAGTGACTGCGGGCTCTGGCCTTGGAGCTCCCCCTTGAATTGCAACCACATTAATTTATTTGGGGCCCGGAATTGAATGGACTTCATTTGGTTGACCTTGTTGGACACTTCTATGGAGGAAGATTAAAGGGGGTGCAACTGTGGACTACGGCCTTTGAGCACTCCTTATTGGCATACTTCTGGAATCTAAGATTACTGGAAATTAAATATTTTAGTAATACAACTCTGATATGCTGCATTTAATTTTAATTGACATTTGTTTTTTCATGCTGCCGTTTCTAACAAGGGTGCCTTTTTTTTCTTGTATGGTGTGTTTTATCTAGGTGGACAACTTTTTGCCCTTTTACTCCCCAAAGGGGTATTTCAAATGAAAGTAACTTTACCCATTTGCACAAGATATTTTTAACTTATTGATCTATACAAGGCAATTTTTCCTTTTAGTGCCTCCATAGTTTATATAATACTGTGCAGTACAGTTAATGTTCGTCCTGGGATATTTGCTGTTTGAGTACATTTTAGTGTATTTTTTAATAAAAGATCATATCTCACATGTGATTTCTACTACGGTATAGTTCCCCTTTGTTTACATTTGTAGTTTGCACATTGGCATTTGAATTCTCCTTGGCGGATTCTCTGCTTCTCTAGGTATACTACCTTGCACAGTGCACTTTATAGAACTGGAATAACTTATTAATATGTATTCACAGTGAAACTAAACATTTATCCATGGTATTGTCTTATGTTATATTGTATTTTGCGCATTAGCACTCAAATTTCCTTTAGTGGATTACTCTGCCTCTTCAGCTATTTTATCCTGCACAGTGCACTTTATAGGACAACTTGTTTCTCTCAAGTATATGTTTACACAGTGAAACTTGGTATAGATTCTCAGCACTGCTCTATTTGCATTTGTACATTGGTACTTCAGGAATATTCTTTGCCCGGTACACTTTACTAACGGCCCAGGAACCTCATTAGTGGGGTTTCCCCTGTGAATGAAGAGTTCTGGGAACCTCTGTATAGACCTATAGTTAAAATGGGAATTTCGGGTTAATTCTATTTGTATTAAGATCCCAAGGATTTGAAGCCTACTTGCTGTCTGTCTCTAATTGACATTGGTTGCCTGATTGATTACCTTGGATAACTGATTCCTACTATAAGGGCCTTCTGCCCTGTGGAATTCCGCCTTAACATCGCCAGAACCTGAAGTCTTTCTCTATACCTGTCAGTTCTTGGAACCTTCTCCTGGAGCGTGCTGGTTTGAGCTAGGTCAGAATTATTGCGACCCGTAAAGGTCTCGGAGTCAATTATCCTCGGAGGAGGTAAATGGCCCTAATTAACCGATGAATACTTTAGTAGGAGTGGAACACAAATATAGAACCCTGGTCCTACCCTTAAATATGACCACTCCTGTAGTAGAGGATTCATTAAAAGTGGAAGTATCCCCCGTAACTGAGGCTAGGGTTTCATGTCGGATGAATGAGATGGCTGCAGCTCAAATACATAACCAAGGCAACTTGGGTGCTCCTAGGAATATTGAGATTAAGGTAGACCAGCTGTCTGAGGGGGTTAGGGTGAATGCATGCATCTATAATGAAAATGGTGACACATCGATTGATGTTAGAGGATAGGCTGGCAGCAGCCGTGGCCCACAATTTGGGGGAGGAAGGAGCAGCCTATATAGATGATACTATGACTGGAGGGGCCAGGGAGGGTGGGGTACCCACTGAATGGAATGCAGAGCAAGTGACTGGGCCCAATCAGGTTGATATGGACCAGAGCCAGGTGGGTATACATACCAAAGAGCACCAGGAGCGTTTGGGGAGAAGTGGTATTCTGCATGCTAAGAATTGGAATTAGGAGGGGATATTACTGGTAATTCTACCAAAGGGGACAATATAAATGAGGTATCCCAAAAGGTAATGCCGCCCAAAGATTTAAAGTAGCAAATGGTAAGTATTGACTTACCGCTGGGTTTAGATCAAGACAGCTCTAGATGGGGAGATAAAGCGTTGAAAACACTGATAACAAATAACCGGGGGAAAAAAACCACATCTAAAGCAGATTAAGACTTTGGTAGGGGGCCCCATAGCTGGTACCAAGATTTCAAATTATTTTGGGGATAAAACTGCTACAAGCACTGAAATAAAACCAGCTGTATCCGCTATAGCAACAGCCAGCCTGGATCATTCACTGATGGCTGAAGTGGCAAAGAAGCTGGAAGTGAATGATGAGTGAATAATGAAATTTATGACTTGAGCATTGAGTTCGCCGACAATTCGGCCCATTTAGATGGTCGATCCAATAGTGTAATACAGCAGACATGTGACGCCTCACATATGGATCCCCGTCAGAACGTACTAATTTTATAGATGAATACACTGAGAAACACAATTGGTTGAGAGAAAGGACTTTTGCCGGAAGCACCAAAAGAGTATTCTGATGATGCAACAATACATCATACGCTGAGAGAAGCCGGCGATGGAATCCGGCTTACCCAACCTACCGTTTCAGCATTGAATATGTAAACCTGTACAATAAATATGAGCAGAGGTTAGATCTCATACTGAACTGTTGACAGAAATCTACAATGGATTAGAGGGATTGCAAAGTCTAGATGGGTTAGTCTGCCAGTTGGGACAAGCTGGATGCCCCCGGTATCCCTTGCCAATTCGGTCCAAACCAAACGCTGAGATTTGTGGGCAGGCTGTGATAATGGCTAGAACGGGGGAGGATATTAATGTGACCCTCAAGGATATTAAAAGGGGGGAGGAGAGGGGTCAGGACACAGCCCAAGTGGGATTGTTAATTCAGACTACCCAGCTGGAGACACCATCTCACTGACACACCGTTTGTGGATTTGACTAACTGTGATGATGTAGTTAGCCAGACAGATAATCCCGATATCAGTAGAGTGCCCTATTATTGATTTAACTAAAGATGGTACTCCCTGTAAAATAAAGATATCCGCAACTAAAAGAAAGATTAGGCAGGTTAGGTAATCAAAAAATGAAAAGAACATTAAAAAACAAAATATCTTAACACGCAAATATTTATGTAGCCTCACCATACCTGAAACCCTGCAATGTAAGGGTAGGTGGAATGGGAGCAGTGTGGAAATTGGGCCTAAGGTACAAGAAATAATCGTTGAGGTGGAAAAGTGGGGGTTCAGATGGACTGTGGCACACTCCAGGTCGTGAGGGTTCATACGTTGTTGGTATCCCTGCCTTACCAGTGAATATTTGTGTTGGTAGAGGAATATAGAGGAATATGCTCTTTAAGGGTAGACACTGGTATCCAAACAGATCCTTCGGCCAACTGTTGAATGAAAGCCTGCCATTATCTAGCAATATGAAGGGGTTTGTTGCTGGGGAAAATACGCACATGGGTTATTTTATTCAACTAGCTTGTTTAATTCGGGACTAAATATAAGAAGGTAAAACTGTTAAAATATATTGGCTGGATTTTGCAAGTTCCAAAAGAAAGATAGGTTTCTGCTTGAGGGGGTTGCTCCCAACAGGAGGGCCTCTCTCAGCAGATACGAACACCCCAGTGATGATAATTAGGTTGGATAGAATCTAGTCTAGGCTGAACCCACTGACAATGGGACCTCCACGACAAGCAAGTGTGAAGTGGGGAAGGGGCAATGCACCTTCAATGAAGCGGAGAAACCCCCACCTTGCTCTGGAGGAAATGAAAGTTGGTGGCACCTGAAGAAAGAAAAAAATGGTCCAGTGGCAAAGCACTGCCATTTGCTTCCAAAGGCTATTCATGAGTAAAAATGTAAATGCTTTTATCTTTGCAGCAAGACTTTGTAAAAATGTGAACATTTCGCCGTTTAAAAGTGATTTTATGGGCTTTCGTTTGACATGGTAGATCTCACTGACCCTTTGGGAATGGAAATGGCAAAGAATCAGGGATTACAAGGAAAGTATCCATGATGCCAATGCAAATGTTTATACTTGCATCCCTTATGATAATCCACACATGTGTATAAAGTTATGGAATTTTTGGCCGAATCGTTCATACTCAAAATTTCCAAAAAGTATTAGAACGGTGAAACAATGTATCAAAGATATCAGAGTTGGAGTGCTATGCTCTACATAAAATATGTAACCTGTGTATATAATTTGCTAAGAGATTCCCACTGTATAAATATACCGCTTGTGGCAAAATCAGATTTTGGCTAAAATAACTGTGGGCGGTTTTTTTGAACATTGTAAACTCGCACCATTAATCTGCCCTCCTGCTTTGAAATCCAACCAGTTGAGTGCGAGGCCGAGACTAACACCCCTGACCAATCCGGTCAGTTAGGTGTGCTTAGCTAAGCCTGCCCATCAATATACTTTGTCACTATGCATCATAAATAAGAGTCCCTGACAAGATTCTAGACACACACACACTTCCTGATTTTCCTGCGCCTCTGTTCCTGTTCCATTAATCCTGCTGAGTCCATATTCCAACTACAAGGCCAAAGCATTGCTGACCCTACTCCAGGGCCCACTGCAAAACCCAAGCATTGCTGATCCTATCCCAGCAAGGCCTCAACTCTGAAATCCCACTAAAATTCCCAAATCACCAAAGGTGAAAGCTGTGGCATTCTCTTGGGAAGCTCCATGAACCAGCCTGGCTTGCTGCCCACTAACTGCTTGCTCACAAACTTCATCCAGCGACCAGAATAACCATACAGTGACACGACCCTGCCCTGCTGTCTTTTGCCCAGCTGTCCTTGTCAAGCGCGCTGCCATGTAGTGACCAGAACCTGTTGACGGTCCAAAAATCCCAAATAAAAGTGGACTGTAAGTATAATCCCTAGCCCATAGAAATCCATAGTCTGTTTTGTCTTGCATTTGCCCCTATCCTACTCTTTAAGCCATCCTATCCTTGTCCTGGTAACTTGTTAAAACTGTCAGAAATCTGTGTTCTTGCCCTTGATCTCCAAACATTAGCGCCACTTGCCTCTTCATTTCTGTCTTGCACAGATAAGTCATTAGCGATATTGTATTTAAATAAATTAATTTTCCCTAAAGAAAAGGGGTACACTGCGTGAAGGGTTACAACTGCAGCGTAACTTTTATATTCACGGGTGGCGTTCCTCTTTTCTTAGCCATTAAATAAGTAAAATGTGCCTTTCACTTTTAAAACCGATATTCTTTTTCACTGCTACATTTTCCTAAAAACAAATTTCTCTACCTTCCAAATCCCTCTCAATTCACCAGCTAGAGACCTATTTTCACCTTGATGTTGTGCCTGTGATATATATGTATCCCCCAACTCAAAATCAGAGTATTTCACCCGTTTTTATTAAAAACCGTTTGAGTAAATTTACACGGAAATTGAAAGGAAATGCAGCTCTTAAACTCTTAAATGTGTGATTTTGCTGCAATCTGTTTTAAACTTTCCACTCAGTTTTCAATTGTATGCTCTTGGTAATACATTGCTGGTGGTTGTCTATGCAAGGTTGCTTTAGTGAGAAATTGTGTTTACCTTGGAGTTTTAACTGCACATTATTTGTCCATTTCAGAGTGTCATTTCATAACATTGCAAGGGGTTTAAAATCAGTTTTCCACTCTTATTTGGCGAGGGAAGGTCTGGATTCCGTTTTCTGCATCCTATTCCTGATTACGTGCTGTGTTTCTATCCATTCAGAATTCAATTATTTGTGGGTTGAGGGAACATTGCAGGGGGAAATCCTAACTTGGGTGCTATCTTGCCTAAATCAAAAAGTGCTCCTATTCCCTGGTGTTTTGTATATGTTCCACTAGAAGGTTAAACCAAGTGGATTGTTTACATTCTCATTGTAATTATCACCCCATGGGTAATTGCTGCCCCATATTAAAAATGGTTTGATTTCTTTTGAATTTTAAAATAAATAAATATTGCATTTTACCAACCAGCCTGGTTCATGGTCCATTGTGACCCGGGGTATTTGAAAAGGGGTGCTGGTAAGAGTTGTGTACCATCTCAAATTGAATCTGCATAAAATAAGGAAAAAAACATCTCAGTTGTGCGCTACATACTAGGCCCGAGACAAAGGTGTGTGTCGCCTGATTGAAATCCTTAACAGCTCGACCGGTGCTTCAGTCAAGCCTGTCAAGCCCCATTGCCAGGAAGTCAACCCCATGCCCTGTCATCTTCATCAACATCAGCACCCCCGGTACAGGTAGCCTTGCCCGGGGCAGTTACATTGGCCCTGCCGGAACGGTTTTCTGGGGTTCCCAAGAAATTGGCTATTTTCATAAATCAGTGCCGTCTGCACTGCTTGTGTAAACCTGGGATGTTCCCCAATGACCAGTCCAAGGTTGTTTTCATGCTTGCGTACCGGGGGTGGGGGGTGCTGTGGACTGGTCAATTCCGCTGGTGAATCGTGATGATCCCTTGTTGCAGGACTTTGCCGGGTTTCAGCAGGAACTGGAGAAATTATTCGCCTGTCACACCAGAGGACAGGCCTTGGACAACAAGCTACTGTCCCTTCGACAGGGCAGTCAGGAACTATTAACTTACATAGCTGTTTTTAACAGACTGGTCGCTGAAGCCAACTGGCCGGAGGAAAAAAAGAACCACCCTGTTTTATTGGGGTTTATGGGGGGGAGCTAAAAGACTTAATAGCCCAGGTTGTGAACCCCTCCCGACACCTGTGCTGAGTATATCGGCCTAACAGTACAACTGGACCACAGACTTGAGGATTGGAAAACCGACCGAGCATGGGCAGAAGGAAGAGCAGTGTACATGCACCCTAGGGAAGCCCAGCCCCATCAGGTGGAGAATCAACTGGAACCCATGCAGATCGGAGGAGTACAGAGCCTGCTTACCAAAGCAGAAAGGGAGAAAAGGAGGCAACAGCAGTTATGCTTGTATTGTGGCAAGGCGGGGCACTTCCTGCATGAATGTCTTATAAAGCCACCCCGGAAGACCGTAGGTCCCCTAGAAAGAGTAAATCCTGAGTGACTTGGAAAACTTCAACACCCGGCAAGCATAGAGGTCCTTTTAGCTGAGCAAGGGGAAGGAAACACAGACCTCACACCTCGTTGCTGTGATCCTGGTTTGCCACCAGCATCCGTCTCAAATGCATGCCCTAGAGTCGTATATAGATAACAGTGCGGTATGTAATTACCTCGATCAAGACCTGGCATTCAGGATTGGGCCTCCCATGCACCTGAAACGTGCGACAGAGAATATCACCACTGTTGATGGTAGTCAGTTGGCTTCCGGCCCTGTAACCCATAGCACAGAACACATGACCCTCCTCTATCAGAGCGGTCATAGAGAAGACATCGCCTTCCCATGGTTAGAGGCTCACAATCCGCAAATCGACTGGCGACCCAGAGTGCTGACCTTCTGCAACGAGTGCACCCATTCCTCCTTCTCAACCAAGCACCCTCCGGCAGGTCATCTTCAAGCGGTTCAGAAGGATGGACCGACGCTCGGTTTAGTAAGTACACTACCCCAAGACTACCTTGACTTCCGGGACATTTTCCAGAAGGAGCAGGCCACACCGGCCCTATGACTGCCAAATCGACCTAGATCCAGGCGCCCAGGTCCCTTGCAGCCACATCTATGCATTAACCGAACAAGAAAAGCACCATCTGAATGCCTACCTTGGCCAGTACCTGCCAAACTGTTTCATTCGACCATCAAAATCCCCAGCAGCCTCGCCCCTCTTATTCGTCCCAAAGAATGAGGGGGACCTCAGAACTTGCATAGATTATAGATCACTAAACTAGGTTACCCTAAGGAACAGACACCCATTGCCACTCGGTCCAGAACTTCTACACCAGGTAAAGGACGCACAAATCTATACGAAGTTGGACCTCAGAGGGGCTTATCACCTGGTACGAGTAAAAGAAGGGGACGAATGGAAGCCGGCATTCAGGACGAAGTATGGCCTCGGAGTACCAGGTGATGCCCTTTGGACTCTGCAACGCCCCAGCCGCGTTCCAATACTTCATGAATGACGTCTTACAGGACCTTTTGGACACCTGCGCAATGGTATACAGCGACATCCTGATTTATTCTACCACCGAACAGGAACACATCAAACACGTTTGAACTGTCTTGGAGAGGTTACGGCGACATCTGCTGTATGCAAAGCTAGAAAAGTGCTCCTTCCATGTTACCGAAGTTGAGTTTTTGGGGTTTATCCTCACCCCCCATGGTATCAGGATGGACAACCGCAAGGTGGACACGATTCTCAGTTGGCCCTTCCCAACGTCAGTCAAAGGGGTTCAGAATTTCTCGGGCTTTGGTTTATTCCTGGCTTTTCTCACATAGTCCATCCAATCACATCCTTATTACAGAAGAACAGACGTTTTAATTGGTCCTTGGAAACAGAAGAAGCCTACCAGCTCTTGAAAATGTTATTTACTTCGGCACCAATATTGCAGCACCCAAAACCTGACCACCCATATGTGGTAGAGACGGATGCCTTCAACATAGCAATGAGTGGTCCTTTCGCAAAGGAATCCAGAAACCGGCCAATTACACCCAGTAGCATTCTGGTCATAAAATTCACCCCTGCTGAAATAAATTACACCATAACTGATAGAGCTCAAAGCAATTAAAGCAGTGATTTAAAGAATGGAGGCATTACCTTCTAGGAGCCAGGCATACGGTTACGGTCCTCACTGACCACCGCAACCTGCAGTATTTACGGTCTGCTAAAGCACAGTCGTCCCACCAACTTAGGTGGGCTCTATTCTTCGCAGAATACGACTTATCACCTACCGTCCAGTAACATGTAACCGCAAGGCAGACGCTTTATCCCGTCTTGGCAAAAGAGATGATGCATACATAACACCTGAGCCAGTCTCCATCATACCAGGGAATAAACTCCTCGGAGTTACAACAGGCTCCCCTTTGGACGATTTAATGGCCGATTTATGGTGTAATATGAGCACGGAAGAACTACAGACTTGGACAACGAAAAGCGCCCAGCATGTGCAGGGATTGCTGTATAATATGGGTCGTATTTACCTTCTGACTAGAGCCCAGCAGGAACGGATCATCCCCAATTATCATGATACATTGTTGGAAGGACACCCCGAGGTGACTAAAACTATGGCCAAGATTAAAAAACTATTGGTGGCCAAGTTGGCAGAAAGACGTCACCAAATTCGTACTAGCTTGTGGAATCTGTGTATAGAACAAGGCCAATAAACAGAAACCAGCAGGGCTTCTACATCCACTGAAAGTACCTCCTATGTCATGGCATACGCTATCACTTGATTTCATCACTGACCCCCCCCCCCCCCTGCAACGGTTATAACACAATCCTGGTTGTGGTAGATGTGTTCTCAAAGATGGCCCACTTAATTCCCTTAAAAGGACTACCCACCGCATCCACTCTGGCAAAGGTCTTTCTGGAGCAGGTAGTTCGGTTACATGGTTTCCCATTGGTTCTAATATAAGAACGTGGCAGCCAGTTCGTCTCCAAGTTCTGGAAAAAGAGTTGTGACCTAGTGTAAATTGACGTGCGCCTATCCACCAGCCCCCATCCTCAAACCGATGGCCAGACGGAACGGACCAACCAGGCGCTCGAGCAATACCGGAGATGCCTGCTTCACCAATCCGAACATGGAAGGACATGTTATGGATTGCAGAGTATGCATACAACAATTCGCAGCACGCCACAACTGGGCAAAGTCCATTCTACACCTTGTATGGTCGACACCCGCAAACCTCCATTTACGACCCACCGGAAGAACTGGAGATGCCCGCAGTAAAAACCCTGCATACAAAGATCAGTCAAGTTCTCAAAGAAGCCACTGAGCAACTCACACAGGCTAAAGAAAGACATAAAAGATTCACGGATCAACATTGGAAAGAAGCCCCGGTGTACAAGGTTAGGAATACTGTGTGGTTAGCATCGAAGCATGTACCCACGAGAGGGCCCAGAACATTCCGCCCCAGGTACCTAGGCCCATATACCATCGAGGCCATAATCAACCCAGTTGCTATGAAACTAACCTTGCCACCCAATATGCATATTCACCCGGTATTTCACGTATCCCACTTAAAGCCAGCCCGATCAGGTACTCCACTAAAAACACCTCTGGCCCCCACGATAATAGACAACGAGCCTGAATACGAGGTCAGGGGCATACTTTTTTTGATCTCGCAATTTTGTTTTTCTTATTGCGCAATACAAATGAAACGGTGACTCCGAAGGAGTCCACCAACCCTTAACATTCAAACAACCTTTGGGTCCAAGGTACGGCAACACACAATAATAAAAGCATTACATATCCATGACTTAAAAGCAGTTTTTATAGGGTATATAGTATACAGTTTTCAGCAGCTTAATGAGCATTGTCCCACTTCCCCCAGATCTTCTTGGCCTTCTCTGCGCAGCCTCTGGCCGTATATACTCACTGTTCCATCGATATGCATGAGTCCACATCATTAAGCCATTGTGCATGTTCCGGGGTTATGTTAGACCCCCACAGTTTAGCAACGTTACGTTTAATCAGTGCTGTGGAGGTTGAAAACAGCAATTTATCATAGTGAGACATTGATTCCTCATCTTCCACTAGTAGGGTCAGTGGTAGGGCGATCCAATGCTTAACATCTGCTGTAAGTCTGTCTATGATTGGATGGAGATTTCTAGCCACATATTAATTCAGGTTTGTTGTGATCTGTACCCTCCAGGTATCTAAAGTGGCTTCCTACAATACGTAACGGGCAGTTACGCGCAACAGCATCCTCCACTTCTTTAATTGAGAACAGTATAGATTTTGACCAATTTACCCTCAGACCACTGAAAGATTCATATCTTTCCAGCAGGTGCGTTACTACTGAACAGGAGATTTCAGGGTCAGACAGGTCACCTGCGTTTAGCGAGACCTTATCCTCCCAATCATTTGTCCATCAAAGACTGTTCCATGTCTGCATGTCCCTTAATATAGCCAGAGGCTCTATTGCCAGCGCAAAGAGCATTGGAGACAGGGGGCAGCCCTGTCTTGTCCCTCTGCCTAGTTTAAAAGGTTTAGATGGCTACCCTTTCACCCTGGTCTTGGCCTCGGGGAGTTATATAGTAGTCGTACCCATCCCATAAATTGTTCCCCAAAGCCCATTTGGTGCATTATTTCCCACAGGGCTTCCCAGTAGACGGAATCGAAAGCTTTTTCGAAGTCTATCGCCACTAGAGCCAGGGGACCCTGGAGAGCAGGGATTCTTTCTAGTGCCGAGTGCAGCCTGTGTATGTTCAAATGTGTGGATCTTTGGGGCATAAAGACACATTGATCCGGTTTTATCAGTGACCTGATGACTTTCTGTAGTCTGAGGTCAGGGACATACTTGATTCCAAGATAGTTGGGTCCAAACTGTATTACCTTATTGACTGGAAAGGATATGGGCCACACGACGGGTCATGGGAGCCCATTGAACATGTCAACGCACCTCGTTTACTTAGCTTTCACTGTACTCATCCCACCAAACCAGGACCGTGAATTCCCACCTTGAGAGAGGCCTTAAGGGGGAGTACTGTCACGACTACTGGTCTGATGTCTTACACCAGTACTAACTCAGCAGCATTCCTGCACACACACATTGCAGGGTTACCCCGAGGGACACGTGGACTCGGGAAAAGGGGTAACTGAATTCAATCCTGGTGCTAAATCATCACCCTTTGAATGGCTGGTGATGCTGAGGATAACTACTTCCTGGTCCTCCAATATTGAGGATGATTGGGCACAATAGAACTGATAGGCTGCAGACCTGCCTTATGGGTGTGGCTGGCTATGTAAGCCACACCCAGGCATGCAACCCTCACCGGCACAGCTCCAGCAAACCTGTAAAGAAGAAGACAGGCGTTATCCAGGGAATGCTACAGGTCGGAACCCTGGAGTCTCACTACACTTACCTGGCGTTCCAGTCCAGAATCCAGTTCAGCAACGCTCTGGTTGAAGCAACACTCCAGTTGAAAGACCCTTGTCATCATGGTCCCGCAATCATGTTAGGAGAGAAGAACAACAGTAAGTGAAATAGAAAAAGCTAGCAGCGCTACAGACATTTTAAACTATTGCTGTGCGCACCGGAAAAACGCACACAAGAAGGCAATACTTATTGCAGTGCGCACAGAAACAGTTCTGCACCAGCTTACAGATTAAAAGCGCACCGACAGCACAAACGAACCATAGAAAGCAACGCGCCCTTAAAAGGCACTGATTACCACAGTGCGCACAGGAACTATTCTGCAATAAGCGATATGGACTAAAAAGCACACTGACCAGCGCGAAGAACCAGAGGAAGCAACATGAATAAAGAAGTGCCAATAACCAAGCTGCAACTCAGCCGAAAAGCTACAAACTAAAGCGCACGCCAAGAGCGCATTAAAGCCCAAATGAAATGGTGCACATTCAGTTCAAGGGAACAGCATGCGACTACAGCGCGCACAGGACATTAAAATCTCAACGTGAATAGCTGAAAAGCAAGCAACAATCAGGAGCACGGCAATACCAAACCGGTTCTCATTTAAAAGACAATAACATCATCCACGGCAGGTCTGGGTGGGAGAAATACCAACCAGTGATGTAACTGGTTTCACACCCATATTCGCCCCTGCCAGAGACAGCAGGACGGAGAGCCTCCCTTCTATATAATCAAGGGTTTAGGGGAATAAGGGCGGGTGCAGGGTAAAGGGAAGGGGCCAGGTCATACCGTTTCCTAACACTTGGCCCTGTATACTCTTACAGAAGCATTTCCAGTTCCCAGAAGTCCCCACACAGATACCAGAGAGAAGGAGGTTTCCAGGTGCTTCCGCAGAGCTAAGGTGAGCGTATCAGGGCGCTAGCTCCTCCACTATTGATTATATTTTCGTTGACGAAGGTCTCGCAAAACTAACTTTTGGGGTGGTTATTACCCCAATACGTGGAGCGACCACAGCACTCAAAGTAGAATTTTTATAAAGGGGGCGTGACCGATTGGAAAACTCTGGGGCAAGGCAAAGGAATTAGATGGACCCCAAGCAATATTTAAGTCTTAAATGGTGAACTAATAGATACCATCAACACTGCTACCTATTCATGGAAACTCAAAGTCTTTAATGCCCCAGAATTTGATTCCTTTCTGAGTAACTTATTTGGTAGGGCTTTGCAAAATCTGAAAATTAGGGTGCCGAAAAACTACAGTGCTGTGGACTTTAAGATTGATTTGCAGATGGCTTTTTGGGAATTGGTTAACCAGCGAGATATCCCACTTATGGTGGGTCAGCTAAATGGGGTTTCGGAGGCCTAATGGGTTTGCTTTTTCTCTGAGCTATATGGGGACCACGTGGACAGCTGCCAGAAAACATTTAGTATGGTAAGCAGGGAAATGAAACAATGGGACTCTGATATTGAGTATGCAGAAGTATTGAAATTAATCAAAATAGCTAAGAACTCACGTGCGGCAGGTCCTAATGGACTGACTAATGCACTTAAAGCAAATCCAGCTGTGTGGGCCCAAATCCTCACAATGCTGTTTTGTAGTATTCTAAAAACCGGAATCGTACCAAATAGTTGGCAAACGGCACATATAGTACCTATTTTTAAGCGGGGGGGAATGCAATGAAGCAAGGAAATACAGACTGATAGCGTTGATGGACACGGATTTTAAATTATTTGCAGCTTTTTTGCTATCGCACAAAAATGAATGAATGGATGGAGTTCCCACATACTAAACAAATTCCAGATTGGTTTCAGAGTAGGGCACTTGAAAAATTCAAATGGAATGGTGACGAGAGCCCTCCAAGAGTCAGCCTGGGAAAAATTTGGAGGGGAACTATGTGCCATCCATTGATCTATCAACAGCTTTTGATAGTGTAATTTGGTTGCGTCTTTGGGCCAAACTTGCAAAATGGGGATATACCCAAAGGTTTGTTGAATCCATTAAAGGCAATGTATGAAAATTCTGGAATTCACGTGCGCTTAAATCTAGAGCCAAATCTCTCACGACGAATCGAAACCCATATAGGCTTAAGGCAGGGATGCTCTTTGGCTCCCTGTCTGTTTAATCTTTGTCCAGGATGTAGGTGAGTTAATAGAAGAGGTGGGCCTTGTGACCCCAAAATCGGGGGATTTGAGGATATCGTGGTTGGCATATGCTGACGATTTCCTACTTTTTGACTTAACTAGGGTGGGTCTTCAAAGGTTGATTACCAAATTTGCAAAATTCGCAAGGATTAATGGGTTGACAATTAACCCTAGGAAGACCCGTATCTTGGTTGTCTCTAAAGGCAAGAGGAAAAAAAACTGGGCTGGGCCCTAGGAGTACAACTGATCGAGATCACACAAAGAATTGTGTAGCTAGACTTCCCGATAACGGCACAACTGTCGAGATCAGGACTCTGCATCTTTCTAAAACAGAAGGCCCTACCCCTGTTAACCCAAATACTGAATTTGGACCGTAAATTTGGCCGATATTCAATGAAACCTACAGTTTCTTTCTATGAAGGGAAAATAGTCCCAAAATGTATTTATGGCATGGAACTGCATTTTTTGGAACTACAAAATTTCTGGGAACCATTTGAGGGTTTGATTTGGAGGAAAAGAATTAAAATTGCCAAACAATATCTCAATGGCCGCAATCCAATTTGACCTTGGCCTATTGACACCGAAAGTGAGGTCTCAATGGCGAATGCTGGTTCTATTTCAAAGCTTATTAGATCCCATTTGTGAAACTCTATAAATTAGGCAAATTGGTTCTTACTTTGGGACGATCTCTACGGAATTAATATTTGATCTTGCTTCGAGACTTGTGATCAGACGCTGCGTGACTTTGATATAGATAGGGAGACGCTTGTAACTAAACCAGAGAAAGTTAAACTATTGTATGAAAGGGATTGGATTAATACGACAGAAAAATTCCATAGTTCTCCCTCTGATCTAAAACATGAACATAAAAATCGTGGGTTGATCTTTTATCATGACACAGTTCCCTAAACAATATTGCTGCTCTCTCCTCCTCAGATTAAGATGGAACATTTTACCAACAAGCGAGGTAATGAGGAGAAGGAAGATGGTGGATGATATGAATGTCTTCTGCAGAATCTGCCATAAAATAGGAGTTATAGAAACCAGTACACCTCATGCTTTCATAACATGAGCTTAAGGCGAAAAGAATTACAAATATGGAGAAATGTGCTAAATGGGGCACTTCAGGTGAAGATGAATACATTTGGTCTAGATGTATATCAATTGAGAATAATGTGGAGGGACTCGGAGTGGCTGGCTTTTTCAAATTTCTGGACCTCTATAATGATTCTGCTTCGGATAGAGGGAAATTCTAATTTTCAATATTCCTGCTACTGAAGGGATTATATCAGGCACACATCTTCTGTGGTGATGTTGGAGGGAATACATCAGGTGTCTATTGTTGGCTACATTGACCCACTGAACAGAATTTCTTCATTACCAAGCTGTGCTTCAGTAGAAACAGCAAAATGGCTACGCTGGCTCCAGTGAGCCCCATTGCACCAAAACTACATTTTGCAGCAACAAAAAGATGGCTGCACTGTTTTGCCAAGCGCCATTGGGCAAGATGGAACAGGAAGCACCCTGAGAAAGACTACTAGGGTGTGTTCTTGTTTGTCTTAAAGAAATTAAGTGAAAAAGCAGCGCTGCTTTGCTGCACGGCCAAAATTCCCATTGAAAAAAGGAATGTCACACCTAAAATGATGCGGCTCTGATGCTATTTTCCCTGTTTTTAACAAACTGCTTTTCTCAAAAAGGCCCTGTCACGCCCATCCATATTCACATTGTGCTCCATCAGAAAAGAACCTTATTCCTGAATGACACTGTGCCAGCCAAACCTGAGAAAATAAACAAAAGCTTTCCTTCAGCTATACAGGAAACTCTTAAATGGTGCTACAAAATGCCAATCACTGCTTGAAAAGAAAATCATAGCTTTCTGTGCACTTGTCAATTCCAGGAGACCTTTGCCTTGTTCAGACTGTGTCCTAGAAACTAACTATGGCTGCAAAACAAGTTGGGAATCTAGATAGAAATGCCGGATTTTCAAGAAAAATGCAACTTTCAGTCACCACATGTGAAATGTACTTTTGCAAAATAAAACAAATCTGCTTTGAAAGGGCCTGTTGGATAGGGCCCCTGCCCTTATCTAGCAATGTGAAGGGGATTGTGATGTGAAAATACATGTATGAGATGGTTCTATTCAGCAGGTTTTCTTCAAATTCAGAGCAAAAATAAATACAATTGAATCAAATTGCAATGGCTGCCTGGGGGAAGTCGGCCCAAAAATAAGTTTCTGCAGTGGCTACATGGGGGGAGAACCAGCTAAACAGGTCTGCTGGGAGGATGCCAGTAACATAAGGGCCCCCCCAATAAACTCCTTGAACACACAAGTGAAGATTACCAGGTTGGACAGACTTTTGTGTGTGCTCCAGCCTCAATAGAATTCCAGGACACTGTGCAAAGTGAAAATTCACACCTAGTGATTTCCACCAGAAGCTTCAAAGGAAATCTCTGACAACCTGGGGTGAGGGGGTAGCCTTGGAAAGGCATGCCCATACATGGAGAACAATGCTGACATTTGTTTCCAAAGACTATTTATTAATTAAAAATGTTACTTTTATCTCTGCAGCAGGACTTTGCAAAAATGTGAAAATGTCACTGTTTAAATGTGATTTTGTGGTTTATAATGTAAGACATTCACTGACCCCTTGGGAATAGAAATGGCAGATAATTGGGTATTATAAGGAAAGTATCCATGATGCCATTGTAAATTTTAACACTGGTATGCCTAATAATCTATACACATGTGTAAAGTTATAGAATTGTAAGTAATATAATTCTCCATGAAAAGCGCTAAAAAATGGTAAAAGGGACGAAACAAGGTCCCACAATCGTGAGGATTGGACTGCTATGCTCTGCATACAATATGTAATCTGCCCATTTGATATGTTAAACTGCCATAAATGTGTAAATGTAACGCTCACTTGATTCCCGCAGAGGCACCGGTCTTGACTGGGTGAATGCCGTATCTTCAAAGGTGATGTGTAACACACGGTTGGCTCTTTGGGCTGGACCTCTGTGCACTGTATGTCTGACTCGAAGAGTAAGATGTCTGCAGATAGAAAATATGGGATTAATGAACTGGGGTTATTGGGTGCCTCTCTCCTCTTCCCTTTCTCTTCTCCTGTAGAACCCCAAAGGTTAACGCCCTCACCTTAGGTAAGTGAACGCTGAGCTCTCCATCTGCCTCGAGGCAGGGTGCCGTAACCAGTTCCTTCACTGGATAAGGGTGCAGGCCTCTTGACCTCAGAGGACTGCTGTCCGTCGTTAACTGCACAAACGGTAAGTTCTGGGCGCTTCAAATGTCTTAAAAGTCTTTTGTAATGATATCTCTTGTTTTGCAGAGTTCCGGCGATGGCGGATGGCGGGCTGATGAGAGTTGAGGATCGAACCCGCGTGAGGAATAGAAGCGCCTGGAAGCACGTAGGTAAGCGCTTGTAGCCTGCTTCACGATGCGCACTAACTGTCCCTTTTATCTTGCAGGTACAAGTTCGGAGCTTTAGAGAAGCTGAAGGGTGCTGGAATACCCACTGGATTCGGCGTGGGAAGGAGTAATGGCACGTGAGTAATAAAGTTGCCCAATGTCTTTAAACGCACCTTCTTTTGTCTTTCAGATGCCGGAATGCAGTGCGAAGACCTCCGGAACATGCGAAGAGTAGGTAAGTCTTTGTCTTTCAGATGCCGGAATGCAGCGCGAGGCGTTGGTGACAGCCGATGGACCAGGTAAGAGATGCGCTGCCACTGAAGACCGTAGTGCTAACCTGTTCTTTCTTTGTCTTTACAGGTGCTGCTGAAGACTGGATTCCAGGATGGTAAGCCTTTGTTTCCTTAGGCCCAGGATCAGAAGCAGAAGACACGATGAGCGTTCTGCTTCAGAGAATGCAGAATAACACAAAGCAAGATTCATCCATCGGGTGTGGTTTAAATAGCCTCCTGTAGTGCTTAGGTGTCTCCTTCCACAGCCACGCCTAGGTAAGAAAAGAGTTCCTGCTTTCCAGAAGAGTTCCAGTGTTCTGAACCTAGGGAGTGGCTCCTGCCCCACCCAACAGGAAAAGTAGTCCCAAACAGAAGAGGATCCGGGGTTCAACTGGCAGGTAAGTAAGCAGCATGGTCTGCTGCAGGTAAGTCCACCCAAGCATTATGAGCCCGGCGCTTCCAGCGCTGGGACTGGGCATCTTTATGAGCCTGGTGCCACTGGCGCCAGGACAGGGTCCAAAAGGTCCCAATTGGGACTGGCTGGCACTCGGAACCGGGGTTATGGGTCTGCTTCCAAGGGAGTCGGGCAAGTCTTGATCTTTTGGAAGCAGAGATCATGACAGTAAATTAGGTCTTGACTGATTTTGGGCAAAAAGGACTGTGGGATGGCTTTTTACCTCCTAAAATGCAACCTTATAAACTGGGACTCCTCCCCGAGGAGGCAACCAACATTGATTGTCCTATCTGCTTCTTGGAGGTAGGCCTAGCTCAGTTCTGCCAACCAATAATTCTGTGATGTCACCATGCTCTATATAAAGAGTAGCTGACAATACTACAGACCCACACTCTTCCTGAAGTTCCTGCGCTGCGTTCCTGATCTGCTCCATTCACCTTGCTGATTCCAACTACAAGGTCAAAGCATTGCTGACCGTACTCCAGAGCCCAGTGCAAAACCCAAGCATAGCTGATTCCTATCCCAGCGAGGCCTCTGATCCAGAATCAACCCACTAATCTCCCATTAAAAAGAGGAAGCTGTGGTACTTTTTGCATCCTGAAATTAGACCGGCTTGATGCCCACTAACTGGTTGCAGTACCTTTGCCATCCAGTGACCCGACTCGCCCAGCTGTTGGCTACCCGGTGACCAGACCTTGCCCAGCTGACTTTTGCCAGGCTCGCCGCTGTGTGGTGATCAGAACCTGTTGACTGTCCAAAACTAAAAAGTGGACTGTGAGTATAATCCCCACCCCATAGAAACACATAGCCCATCTTGTCTTGCCTTTGTCCTTATCCCACTCTCTAAGTAGTCCTATTTATACCCTGGTAACTTGTTGAAACTGTTACAATTATCCTCGCATTCTGTCCTTAATGTTTATGTGCTAGTGCCATCTCTTTTCAATTGTGTCTGGTGTAAATTATAAGCCCTTAGTTATATTTGGAATAAATGAACTAATTTCCATATTTTATTGTTGGGGTTGAGCACTGGGGTGACAAGGTTGACCTCGCAAATCAACCTTGGAGCTTACTGTGTTCCTCTTTAACAATATAGCCTAGATAATTTAGTGTAAATCACATTTTCCTTTCTTTCAAAACCGATTTTCTCACTTTTTACTGCTCTATTTTCCTAAAAACAAACCTCACTCTACCTTCCAAATCCCTCTCAATTCACTAGCTAGAGACCTACTTTCAACTCTATAGTGTCCATGTGATATACATCTATCCCCCAGCACTCCAAATCAGAGTATTTCACCCATTTTTATTAAAAAGCGTTTGGGTAATTTAAAGCGGGAATTGAGAAACTTGCAAGTTTTCCAATGTGTCATTTGGCTCCAGCATGCTCTAAACTTTCCACTCATTTTCGAATTGTATGCCTTTTGCTGATCCATTGCCTTGTGATTACCAGTGATATAACATACTTACTATTGTGATAAAACATATGTATTGTGGGATTCTCTGACCCACGGGCTCTGCCCTGCACCATCACTGTGTGCTGCTTTCATCAAAAGCAGAATGGCTGCCGGAAAGCCTTATGCGCTCTAGAAATCGCTGAGAAGTGCGCAGGGACCTCTGAAAAATAGGCTGCCAATCCATTTTGCCTATGTCAGTGGTAAAACAGGAGACCGCACCCCCTAAATCACTGAGCTGCCCACAGAGTAAAATGAAACTGTTTGAAAAGGCAGTGCTACATTCCAAGGAAAACCCAGAAGTGTTTTAATATCTGTTTTTCCTTGGCTTTTGAAAGTGCAAAATCATGGCTCCCAAACAGCAGAGAAGATCCAACATCCTTGTGGGGTGTTCACCATCACCTTATTTAAGGAATCCCCATAAGCACAATGTCGGGAGAAACACCTTTCATCATAAAAAATCCACATTCAAAGGTGCTTGCCTTGGAAAAATGTCAGATATGGGCGCAGTACCGCTGCTCGCCTGCGTCCTAGCTGTCATTACTTATACTGTCATTTAAAACTTGTGTCTTAAAATCAAATTGTAGAAAATAGACGACTTGCCATCAATAGCAATATGGGTTGCTACAATTCAATTTCTATGTTTTAAAAAAACTGGAATGAAGAGATTTGTGTGGATATCTGTAGAAAATGTAAATTGTATTTTAGAAAGGACCATTTTAAACTGTGTTTTAAAAATAGACTAATGTCAGCTACACTGGACTTCAAAGACATTCCACAGTTTCTCCCCAAACAAAGGAATCTTCCTCCTGCTCTCTGCTCAAGAACTGGCATTGAGTTGTCAAGGGAAGTGGGAGGAGATTTTGACCTGTTGCTCTGAGTGGAGACAAAAGACAACCTTGACTGAAAGGAAATGCAAATTCGGGCGTCAACAGAAACCAACTGCTAAGGAAGAGAAGCTCAGGTTGCTCTTGGCCCAGTCAAACCTTGGAGGCGGAGCTAGACTGATGTGTATCTGAAACTTCAAGGAAATAACTTTTTGGAAAAAGACTCCTAGAAAACTGTGAAAAAATCAGTATTTTATAGGTTGTTAATATGAAAATGCTGCTCACAGTTTGAAACTACTCTGAAGCCTGTGCAATATTCAGAGACCAGACTACTAAAATGTTGATATTGTAGCAATTGTGATCATGCTAGGAATATGAAGGTTTACAGGATTATGCCCAGATGTCATGCACATGTACGTGGAAAAATGTGTACAGATCTGATGCAGGGTAACCAACCAAAAGCATGGAAAACTGTCAGTTTGGAACCGAAACTCTCAAGAAGATGGGACTCGGACAGATACGTGCTTTATTAAATATGTGATGTGAATATGTATTAGCAAGTTGGTGATATTGTAGATATGCTTTCTATGAAAAATAGATTTTCTGTGTAGAAACAAAGGGGAGGGTTTTCCCTGGATTGTAAATTGCAGCATCACTATGACACTTGGTTTCCTTCTCAAATCAGGAGAGGGGGAATATTCTGACCAATCGGATTTCTAGAGGGTGGGCTTAGTATAATCAGCCTATCCACCCCTTTGGGAAATGGGACCGTTTAGGACCTAGAAACACACACACATTCACCCATCAACTGTTTTACTGGCAAAGCGCTCTGCAGGAGAACCCAGATCCAGGACTTCAGAAATCTGAAAGCAGAAGACCCAATTGCAAAGCTGGACCTTTCTCAGCTTGGCCTTTAACATCTTGCAACCTGATTTTAACCCCAGACTTCCAAGGGGCACACCAAAATTGAACGGCCTGGCTGTGCTGTTTTCTGCTTCTTGCCAAGAACTCTTGCCAGAACCCAGGGATCCAAACCAGTAGAGCAGAGCTGAAACCAGATGGCTGTAAACTCCAGAACCAACCCGTCAGGTCCAGTACAGAGTGCTGTGCAGAGACCACAGTGCCGTGCTGAGTGCAGAACCGGGTGCCTGAATCCTGTCTGGTGGGCTTGCAGAATTCCAGTCCAAAACCTTTGACCAGATCCTGACGGGCCTATTCCAAAACCATAGTTGTGAGTATTAGCATAGAATTGTCCATAGCCAATCTCTTATCCTTAAGTAATCCTATCCAATCCATTCCAACATATCCAGAACTGTATTGTAGAATCTCTTTTGTCTGTTCTGAATCTTTCCCTCATCCATATAGTCCTTTGTTAATTGTAGTGATAATATCATTGTTGCGCTAATATATTTGCTGAAGAAAGACGAGTCTCTCGGCGAGCAAAAGTCAGAGCGGAGGCCCTGTTCTGGTGGCTGTACATCTTCATAGCCTCCTTAGTGCCAAGAAAATTGTAATATTCAAAAGCGCATCTTTCATTTGATAATATTGACTCTTTTTGAAAAAATTGACCTCTACTAAAACCTTCATAACTTCTGAACCGTACATGCTAGAAACAAAATTTAAGTGTCAGATTGAAGCTAACATCCTCAGCTTAATGTAATCGTGTTTCGCTTGCGCTGAAAAGTTTGCTGCGATTCTGCATTTGGCTCAATTTCAACACATGTAAAATAGCTATTTCTTGCATTCAACCTCTGAATTCAGTTTCCTATCTGCTAGTTATCCAACTATCATTGCTGGTGTGTACCTGAAACTATCCAAAGCGGCTCCCACTACTTTTGAATCCCATTTAGAGAATTAGATCCATTTTAGCATTTTTTCCATTCATTTAAAATCACTTTCAAAAGCAATTGACCTGTTTTGAAATAATTCCTGTTTCTCTCTAAGCTTGCTGGGGGAATTGGGATTGAAACTGCATTTGTAGAGTGTTTATTCCTGAAACCTGTTTTCTCTCCTTCCATCTCTATATTGCATATTAAGGGGGATTGAGTAGGATCAGGAGGAAAGAGTGATTACATTGCATTTGACTGAACACACAGTTTTATTCTATGCTACATTATTTTCTGATCTATATCTATACTCCTGCTGATTAGAGATTGTTGATTGTAATGTCACCCATTGGTGATCATTGTATAAATATTAATAGTGTGATATCTAGATATTGGTCACATTCATAAGTGTGATATATAGTTCAAATTCCTAAAATAAACCTTTTAACTTTGCAAAACCACCTACTTCTTGGTTCAGTGAGACCAGGGGTTTGGGGGGGATTCAAAGAGAGGGGCGTGATATAAGGGTACATCATTCAGAAATAAAAAGTTTTAGACATAAAAATATATAATTAAGAGTTCCAGCTGGGCATTGACTTGGGTGGAGTGCTGGGTTGAAACCACTTACAGTATATTATAATTTAACCACACATTCATTATTGTGTAACATTCGAGTTATTTCAGGCATTTGCTAAGGGTTTAAAGTCAGTTTTTGCCTCTTATTGCGTGAGGGAAGGTCGGATTGTGATCCTGGTTTCTTTTATTCCCGACTACTTGCTGCTGCTTTCTACCCACTCAGAATTCGATTATTTGTGGGCTGAGGGAACATTGCAGGCGGAAACTTGGGTGCTATCTTTCCTAAAATCAAAAAGGGCTCCTATTCAATTGTGCAGTGTATATGTTCTGGGAGAAAGTTAATTAAGTGCATTGCTTACATTTCTCTTGTAATTATCACCCCATTGGTGATTGCTGCCCCATATTAAAATTGTCTGATTTCATTTGATTTTAAAAATAAATATTGCATTTTCACCAACCGGCCTGGTTCATGTTCCATTGCGACCCAGGGTATTTGAAAAAGGGTGTGTGATAGAGTTGTGTACCATCTCAAATTGAATTTGCATAAAATAAAGAGAAAGGCATATCAAGTGAGCGCCACATCATAGGCTGAGGCCAAGGTGTGTGTCGCCTGATTGAAATCCTTAACACTATAACCCAGATATGTATATCGCCTTCATTGGGCACATGGGCTTTTTTTTAAATAGCCAATTTTTATGTTTTTTATTACAGTTCATATTTTGCTTGCAGTGTAGTTTTCTTTCTCTCTTCCTTCCTTCTGTTGCCACCTATTTTAGGATATTTGAGGAATGTGTGTGTGTGTGTATGAAGGCACCCTGTGTGTGAAAATAGGCAATGATGAATGCATTTTATGAAATTCTCTTTATTTTTTTTTATTTTTGCGAAATGTGATGGCTGTATCTTAATTCTTGATGTATTTAGCTGTATTTGATTGTAAAGGTTTCATATGTAAACCATATTCAAATAAAACAAAACAAAATTGATAAAAGGCTGACCACTACCAGCAAAGCCCTCGTAAGCATGATATTGACAGTTTGTTTTTTGTAATATGGTACATGTACTCTCACTCAGAGGGACTAAGGATCCCTCAGGGGAACATTGCTCTTTGTGTGTGTTAGGTAAGAGTTTAATCTTTATGATAATCTTCCTGTCCTTTGTCAGCCTCAGAACCTTTGGCTTCGACTTGGCAATTATTTTACCTTGACCCTAGGTGAGTGGGAATTGTTTTCTGCCCTCACTTAGTCTTTTAATTGTTTTGTTTTAAATGTGTTATGGGTGACCTTTTTAATGTCTCTCCATAGTGTGTGATTGGAGTTATAGTTTCCTATAACTTTGGACTGACTGTAATGTACTACGGCAGGGCACAGCATTTTAAATGCAGTGGGTTTCTTTTCATTCTTATTATTTCTTGGGTGAACTACTGTTCCCAAGAAGTAATTTGGAATTCACATCCCCGTTACATTTTAAATAGTGAGCAAGCACACCCCACCTTATGTGGAGTGCTGGGGGGGATACAATGTATACCCTTTCTTACTTACCTGGTAACCTTTTTGTTACAATTGCAAGTTTACTTGAATGGCTGGTGGCAGTGGCTTTACCTTCATGACTTTTGGTTATTACTACTTGCAGGCTGTCAAATCGGCCTCGGTAATGCACAGGAGGGCCACCTCGCTTGCTTGTTGACCTCGGTTGAAGTTTTGTCTTCTGTGGGAATCCTTTGTATTCCCTGTCAAGGCTCCAGAGTGTCAGAGAAGTCGGGAAGCAAGGGAGGAGTCCAAAACGCTGCAGTCATTTGTCTTTCACCTTGCCTGAAAGGAGCCTAGTCCCAATAGGGGCAAGAGGGAAAGAGGGGATGTCTTGATTGGACAACCAGTCCGCCCCTTTCTGTAAACTGCTGGGAGAGTTTGCAGAAGTTGTGCTGTAGTTCCTGACAAAAACTTTGAACCTGGAACCTTCTGGCAAGTAGACCACTGGAGCTGAATCCGAAGAGTAAGATGAAGAAACGATGTCTGTAGCAATTTCCAGGAACCGGAGAGCTTGCTGTGTAACTGGAGTCTGATGCAACCATTCCTTCCAATCGACCTGTTAGGTGGGGGGGTGTCCCCGAATGCGACTACTCCTACCCAGAGGCTGGTGAGATACACCAACTAGTCTCAAGAAGACCTGCACTTTGAGCCATCCCACAACATGCTGCGACCTTGCTGGGCTGCAAACCACCAATACTAGGGGACCTTTAGCCAGTATTCGGTGTATGGTCTTTAGTAGTCTAAACCTCGCTGAAACTTTGGTGGACTCCTGCCGGATCTCCAGAGACATGATTTGGATCCATGAATTCCCCTCACCAGAGTGCGGGGCCGCGATAGTGAAGAGAATCCAACCAGCGCGATTAGTCAATCTGAAACCTGTAAAAGGGTGCCAAATCCACAGAGCTGTGAGAATCTATGAAGACACCTTTAGTGGAAGCCTCACCCAATGACTTCTGCTGCAAGTTCCCATCCAGTGTCCAGTTCTCCAGACCGAGAATACAGGGACCAGGTCCTGTGCTGCTGCATCCTGAAGGCATCCACTCCCAAGCTTTTCTTTTCTCCTAAGATACTTTGTAGCCTCGGGTAATACTTACCGTTTAAGTCTTGTGTGAACCGTGTGAAGCTGTGGGGGTGATTTGTGTGGCTGCGAGTTTGTCTATACCACTTGCCCAGGCCTAAGGGTGGAACGGATATAGGGAGTCTTCTGTGAGCCCCTGAACTCTTCAATTCATTCTAAAGTGAATACTTACTTGTTTAAGGAGATCTCCTATGAAACTCTGACTTTCTGCAACTCAACCCTATCCTGACCTGCCTAACGCTCCACTAGGGTCTCCCTTCTACCTCTGAGAAAACTTATGCTATAGACTAGGGAAGGACTTATAAGATAAGGGTTCGATCTTGAAAAGTAGAACTAGTGTAAAAGTACTTGCTAAGGAAATTAGTGTGGTAACTGTATCTCTGTAATAGAATAAGTTAGAAAGTGTCCTTTAGTTTATACTTAACTTTGCATTGGATTCTACCCCTCAAAAAAGTGCATGACGTTTCCCCCCTATAAGAAAGACATGGCATCAAAGCAAGACAGACACAAGTGATCCCATTTCAAGGGTGTTTATTAAACTGTCAAGTTGGTGAGATAAACGCCTAATCTAAACCTAAATCTAAGATCGGAGCAGGCTACGACCATCACATAATTATAATAGTCATAGTGGAGTCTAGTCAAATAAAAAGGGCCTATACCAAGAAAACCTATTGCCAATCCTTAGCGCTGTGCTACAGAGATAGTATGGGATAATGTTCACAAAAAACGTGCTCACAAAAGGGTAAGTCTGGATTTTATGGCCGGGGTCTCGCATCCCCACGTTTTTAGCATCGGACAATGCGGGACTCTTGAGCACAGCACCTTCCTGGGCCGCTGCCATGAGCTCAGTTCCTTTTCTCTATCGGGGCCTTATGTGCCCAAGTCTCTTCTCATGCCAAGTCTCTTGCTTCAGAGGGGCCTGATCTGCCAAAACAAAAGAAGTTCCTTCTGGTAACCTTCACGTAGATTGATTACCCTTCATCCTTGGATCACCCTTGACCGGACTCCGATCCTCCTCTCAGTGGTTAGCCTCCCTCAATCGGGCTCAAAACAACCATTCACTGTAGACATCCCTCAGTCGGGTTTATACTTGTCGTCACAATGTTGTTCCCTTAGCTTCTTCACACTTTTCTCTTGGCGTCCCGCAATCAGGTTCACCATAGTCTTTCAATCAAGTTCCTTATTTGTAATAATCAAAAGTCTCCATGTCCTTTTTAAACAACCTCTTTTTTTTTGTTAGGTCCCCGCTTCCAGGCTCAGACCTTCCACAGCACTTGCCAACTTTAAACAAAGACTTTTGAAGGGTGATCACGTCTCGTGGGGTCACTTTGTTATGGTGTGGCAAGGGCGTGTTTATTCATAATAGCCAGTGTTTCGGTGTTCCCCTCTGCCGGGCGCAAATGCCTGTTTCACAGTTCCCTCAGTCGGGTTCACAGTTAGATTGTCTCAACTTCTACAATGTATCAAGGACCCGTGTATGACCACCTTGACACCTCACATCTGCCTTCCCTGAGGCCTCTTGGTACTTGTAGTTTCTTTACCCTTTTTGTTCAACAGTCTTCATTCAGGAGAGAGGTACAAGTCGGAGACCTCCGAACAAGCGCCCACGTGGCGCTGGACCATTCTACCTCGGCTACCAAATTCATTCACAAAATACCTGTTTATTATGTTGCCACTGCAACCTTGAGTTCAACACAGTCCGACCCACTATCAGGTTTGTCCAACTCACCGACTATGCTGAACTCGTTGGCGTTTCTTTTGTCGCTGAGAACTGTACAACATTTCTCCCCGCCCTGCCTGTCCATGCGGAACGGTTTCATGTACCGCTGACATCTGTCGCACCACTCGCCAGCTGCAATTCCCGGTCTTATGTTTCTTTTATCAGAGGCTTCGCAGGTCTGGGTTGAAGAGGGCAGGGGCGACTCCCTCCTTGATGTCTTTTCAGGTCTCGCCACCTTTCTCCTCTGTTTGAATTTGAACTTTTATACTGCGCTCTGGACAGACTTAAGTGTATACAGGCACAGATGGAAAAAAGAGGACCCCAGAACGAGGCATGAACTGAAATACACAGCCCCTCCCTAAAGCTGGCCAACTTCTATTTAAACAGGAAGGTTTTAAGCGCCTTACGGAACTGATACAATGAGTGGCGAGACCTAATCTCTAGAGGTAACTTGTTCCATAATTTGGGCCCGTAGCCCCGAACCTCCTATTGCCTCTGGAGAGACACATTGTGTGCAGGATGCTCAGCAGAAACTGGTCCTCTAAAAGTAACACCCTTGCGAGGTAATGGCGGCCAACTTTGGCACTAAGGTACTACGGGGCCAGCCCATTTACGCACTTCAGGCCACTTTAAACTTAATCCGGTCCATGACCGCCAGCCAGTGTAGAGTTTTGCGCAGAGGGGTGACATGATCCCCTCTGCCCAACCCGCCTACTAGCCTGACCGCAGCGTTCTGGGCCTTCTGTAGCCTATACATTTGCTTGGCTGGGATGCCCATCAGCAAGCTGTTAAAATAGTCGTGTTCCACAGGTAGGAATGGTAGCACATTTCTGAACATGCACAGTGAATAATAAACTGCCTTGACCTTAGCCCCACCTGTGCTTCACTTCCTAGGTTCTCCTGCCACGCACAACCCAAATTCTTGATTTTTGCAGCATATTTTAGCCTTTCACCAAGGATGCTGTGGGTATTGGATTCCCTAGCATTCAGGACCTGCTGCTTGGAGCCAAACAGAATAACTCAGTTTTTGCTGCGTTGACCTGCAGCAGATTATTAGCCATACATTTATTAATGTCTACCAGACTGTGATTTACTTTTCTTAGGGAGATTTCGTAATAATGTGCTAGTTCCTCTCTATTTTAGAGACCCCCAGCTCCTTTTGCTGCAGTTTAGGACTTTTAATCTCCAACCTGGAGAGAGTGAGACCTTTTCCCACTCGCTCATGTATTTTTTTCTGTTATTTGGACACTTTCTTTTGATTTTGGAGTCTGACAAACTCCATAGACACCGTCTTTGCATTGTCACACAGCACCTTCAGTGCAGTGGCACAGGGAAGTCTCTTAGATTTCCCAAAGGTTTAAATACATTCTCTTGGTGAAACTGTTTTCCAGAGCGTTGAAGTGAAATTGACTTTACTCACATTTTGTAACTTTCTAGACCCAGCACACACCATCTTACCATAGGGTGCTGGAGGGGTTACGTAGTATCTCCTTTGTCTAGTTTCTCATGTAACATTTTACATTAACCTTTCTACAATTAATGGCTGGTGGCAGTGTGTTTGCTTTTTACTACCATTGTGTATTTTTACTGTGGCCTGCAATTCCATCTGCAGTAAGATGCCCATGGGTGCCAACTTTGTCAAATTGGCCCTTGTCATCTTTTTTTCGCCATTTCATGTTGTTAAGGTCCTTCTTGAGATTTACTCTGCACGCCAAACCAGGTTTGGTCCCTTTGTTCATTTTGTCTTTGGCGGGATTCACGAGTGAAGCCCGCCTCTGGCTCCGGTATGACTGCGCAGGGTCAGGAAGTGAGGGAGGTGCCCGAAACTCCCTGTGCTTAATCTCCTTGGTTACAGGAATGCACCCAAAGGTGATTGGCCGGCTGGCTGTCCTTGTAGGACAGCCACACTGCTGTGAGAGTGACAGCTAGGCTGCGAATGAATGCAAGAAACCTGCATAAAAGGCAAGGCTTTTTGGCTTGGAAGGTAGTCAACCACCGAAGGAATCCGAAGAAGAACTAGGAAGAGACGCCTGCTGCAACTCCTGGACCGTTGGTTTGCTGGTGAAGCCCTGCTGCTGTGCTGAAGCTCCGAATTTGTTTTGACTAGAGAAGCCCTGAAGGGCGACTTCTCCCTCTGGGTTGGTGGGAACAATCAATCACAAAGTGAACTCATTTGGACATCCTCTCTGAGCTGGTTGTACTTCCACTGCTGCTGTTGCTGGAACCAAAGTGCCAGGGAGAGGAACACCAAACAGAGTGCATCGCTTTTAAGACGGACCTGTGTTTCTGGAATATCCCCCAGACTCCCTTGAAGCAGGACTGGCCAAGCCTGAGCCACCCCAAAACAGTGCTGGACCCCAGATGTGAGGAAAGTCCAGAGTGGTATCCGTGAGACCGTGGTGGTGCTATTTGGCATAGACGCGAGGAGCTGAAACCGCAAAGTGCTGCTGAATTTAAGTTTGCCCATTGCTGCCACTGACCTTCAAGTTGTAGTGCAGGAGTCCCCGGATGTCCTCCCTCTTGTCCCCACGACTGAGGCCCAGGAACAGGACCTGCAGAGCTGCACCGGAAGAGAAGCCAGCTGAAACCATTTCTTCTAACCAAAGGTACTGTAAAATTTAAAAGGACCTACCTCTTGTTCTCAGTTGAGACTCTTCTTGGTTGACCTGGCAGAGTTGCTTGCAGCTTTGCCCTTCACAAACCTCCCAGCTTGTGGCCCTTCAAGTGATCTGATTTTCTACAAACTTTTCTGAAAACATTTACTTATCTGCAAAGATCTTCAGCTCCTCTAGACCTTGATTAACTAACATTGACTGTCCTGGTTCCCTGAGAGACTCTTCTTACCTTGACTTTGTGTCTTTACCTTTCTTCCAGGAAAGGGCTAATTTACTTTGCACTGGAGGGTTGAAAAAGTACTTACCAGTTTATGAATTGTTAATCTGTTTTATTCCCCAATCTCACCTTTGCACCAAACTCAGGATCTGATGTCAGTGTCCTATCTATTTAAGTCACCTGAGGGTGTAGGAAGTGTCTGTGTGCAACCCCCAATGGGTATCATCTGTTTAGAGAAACCAAGATGTGATTTGAAGTATATTTTGAAGTTACATGTTTTACTCTCTTCTGAAGGAGTATATAACTGACTGTTAAATTAATAATTGTTTAATCAAGAAACCTTTAATGTAAGAGTTTATTTGAATAATTGCCATTGTAGTTCTCTGTAAAAGCGCTATTGACCCCTCTTGAGATAAGCCTGTCTGCTCAGCCACACTAACAACCTGTGTAGTACAGACTTATACCAAAGGTTGGGTTAACTATTACCAGGAGGACAAGGTTGCTGTAGTCTCCCAAAGGGTACTGCACACAATCTTGCCTAAGAACTTTGATGAAAGCGTCCTCAATGTTTATTATCTTGATGTAAATCTGTGTCATAGGTATGAGTGATCACTCAACCGATGACACGTCACGATGTTTAAGACCGGGCGCATGTACAGGTTTAAGATCAATGGGGACAGGCACCCCTGTAGCACCCCACACTTACAATGGGGTTGGAGGTGTAGTCCCCACATATCAGCTGCTGGGATCTGTCTGCCAAAAAAGACCCAAACCATTTGATGGCCTGTTTGGAGACCTTACCAACTCTGCTTAGCCGGTCCAATATGACTCTGTGATCAATAGTCTCGAAGGCCGCGGATAAGTAGAGCATCAAAGAGTGGTAGCCCGCCGCCTTAACCAACCTCCTAAAAGTCGTCATGTGCTGCCAGCAGGGCTGTCTCTGTCCCATTCTTCGGATGGAATCCTGATTGAAACTCATCCAGCAGTGCCTCCTTTTCGTTTGAAGTTGGGAAGTGACCACTTTCTCCAATACTTTGGCTGGCCATGATGGGCCAGCAACCGGCTGGTAGTTTTTAACACAGCCGGATCTAAATTGGGTTTTTTTCAATAGTGGTGTCACTGACTTGATTTTTAGTGCGTCAGGGACCCAGCCCTGTGTCAGAGATTTGTTCACAAAGGTGGTCATAAAAGGTGCAATATTTTGGGCTAATTTTCAATTAGAGGGAATGTACCAGTTCTTCTGTCACCGGTTGAAACTCAAAACTCCCCTCAGTCCCATGACCCGCAAGTGCTACATCTGCCTGCGGGTCCGGGGGCCCGAACTCCCCCGCAGATGCCCCAATGCTCTTCTGTATTGCTTCTATCTTTACTTTGAAAAAAAGATTGAATGCATTTGGCTGTACCTGTGAAGGACCAAGAGATGCGGATATACAATTTGGCTTGCAGAAATTAGAGACCACCGAGAACACTTCCCTAGGTTGGTTCCCAGCGTGTTCAATCTCCCCATGGAGAAAGTCCCTTTTGGCCTCAAAGATGGCTCTGTAGGTCTTCAACGACGTCTTAGCATTATTGGCATTGTCTGCTAGCTTACTTTTTTTTCCATGACTTGTCAGTTTGCCGCCCCTGCTTTTGAAGTGGGACCAGAGATTGAGTAAATCAAGGCTTAGAGACCCTAATGCCCTTGGGTTTCAATGGGGCATATTTGGAGCAGATTGCTTCCAAGATTAACGTGCTTGTATTAAAACATTCCTCACTCGGCAACATATTGTCGAAACTTGCCAACTTCATCCTCACTTCACCAGGTATCTTAGCTAGATTACTGACTTTGCAAGTGAGGCCAGGTGGTCTGGCAGTCACCTCCCCTGTCCATTTTCCTCCCATAGCTAGGTCAGTTTGAACTGCTGTCTTTGAAAAGCTGCTTCCTCGTGTGTTCGGCCTTGCTCAAAATGTGCTCCTGTGTGCCACCTTTTATCCCAGTTGGGGAAGGGAAAGGGCAGTTAGGTGTGTAGTTGTTGCCAATTGCCTGATTCTGCCTGACCCATGTGTATAGGAGCAGCTGATTGCTTCTGCAGGAAGTCCCGCCCCCATTCTTCCTATATGTTGGAAAGCAGAAATTGCGACCTGCATGTCACAAGTGATTGTGCCAATTCCACTGAGTCCTTGAGAAAAGGTATCCATTGAGAAGACCCTATATGATATACCACCACAGAGATGACAATCTCTTGGAGGAGATCCCCCGAAGGAATATGAAGATGAAAGAAACAGAGTTGGTAACGTCAAAGAAGAAAGCATGACACACTGAGAAGAATGGTTAAAGAAGATGATGCATAGACCTTATAGAATCAGATGACGGAGTAAAGAATAGAGTACGCTTTCATATGCGGAATGGAGATTGCACGTGTGAGGAGCACTGCAGAAAATGCAAGCCATTTTATAACTGTACAGATGGAGCAACGCAAGTAGATTAAGTAATCAGAAAGGCTAGCTAATGGACTGTAGTGAATAGTCTGCAGGCGGTGCCGCCATTATATAGAATCTGAACATCGGTGTCACACATTTAGTAAGCTCAGACCTGTGAAGACAGAAGGATCGAAAGGCTGTGTTGCAGTAAGAAAAGCAGCTGAAGAACGAGGAAAGGCCTGGAATAGCTGTCTGGCCTGGTGTCAAAGGATGGAGTGGCCAAGAACCGGTTATCAATCCTTGAACAGTTAACCTGAGAAGCTGAATCAACCCTTGATGGAAATAGCAGTTGGGCATACAGACCAGAACTGCGATAAATGTGTGCCTATACTCCCTTTTATTCTCGGGAGCAATGATACTTTGCAAGGACAAGTTCAAAGACCATCTGAATTGCAGATGGGATGTGCAATGATAGATGTTGGGCTAATTGGGTGGGAAGACATGGTCAAGTCCACCCGCTGGCACCAGCTTACGTGCTGCTAGTGAATCGAATGTTCCAGAAGGATACAAGCATGCCAACCAATATTAGAGGGCCATATAATGAAGGGCTTTATAGTTTGATAGCCAATGGTGTACCATGTATCTAATAACCGATGAAGATGACTTGCACTAGAGGTGGGCATATGTTGTCCACCTGACTGTAGAGACCCAATCACAACCCTATCCCTTAAAGAATACTTGGATGTTCCCCTTAAACCAGTCACAAACCCCCATAGGTTTTCTTAGTTTGCCATGTAGTATGACGTCACATATGACAAGGTTTTGCTATAAAAGAACTGTTTTTTTTAATGAAATACATTGAGATGATGAGGTGCTACATCTGTTGATGTCCGTTGTAACTCCCTGTTTTCGACAATTGAAAATAAGTTGAGAGACTTTGCCAACTTCCTGAGTCTTATTATTTGGTGTAAATTATTCAGCATCCCCATCCTTGTATGAAGTGTTACTGATTTAAGGGACCCCCTCTGAGTTTACTTGTGTTGGGACATGTCGGTAAACAGCTCTGGTATTAGTCCGCTGTCGCTCATGGTGTGAAAAAGTGTTTGTGTTGGAAAGGGGCTGAAGGTAGAGTTTGAGTATCCTACTGGACCGTATGGGGAAAAGGTGTCTTAAGGAAGGGTATACCGCGTCTCGCCTTTCGGCGTCCCACTTCCACTCCCCGAAGGACCCCCATCCAGGTGGTCCACCACCAGTAACTGGATCCAATAGAGATGGTGTGTCCTGGCCACCTAGATGACAGATCCCCGGGGAATAGTAAGTGAGACGCCTGCAGGTTTCTCACAACCCCTTCTGAAAAGTAATACGTGTTGGTACTGTTTTATTATTCTTAACTGAATGAGTGTATAAGCTTACCAATAGGGTTTACCTACCTTGAAATGCATAGTGTCTTTAAAGTGTACCATTGGGTTTTGCTTTCGCTGATCTGCTTAGTGCATTTCTAAAAAAAAAAAAAAAAGTATTGGCGTTAATACTGGTCTTTGAGTTGCTTGTAGCCCCACTTAAAAGTATATGGGTCTTTGCTTAGCTTGACCAGCTGCTGCTCTTCTAAATTAGTAACATTGGGCTGTGCTTTCCCTGAATTGCTTAGTGCATTCTAAAAGAATTGAGTGCTATACTTCTCATTGAGTAGCTTAAGGCCCTCCAGAAAGTATATGAGTTAGATTACTAGCTCTGAACTGGGTTCTACAAAGTAATAGCTGTTACAAGGTGTATACTTGTAACTGGGGTGGTCTATCAAGTGTTTTCTGTAACCGAGCGTCACTCCATGACTGATGGGATCTACTGCCCTTGAATTACAGATTGTATTTTAAAAGTATACATAACTGATTTTACTCCTCAAGATTAGCGGACTGCCATTCTGAATGTGTTGTAGGTTTGACTCACCTTGACTGCTTAGTGTATTCTTAATAAGGTTATACTTTGTGTTGTAACCCATAAGTATTGAGTTGGTTTTTATAATTGTTCATATGAGATGCTCTAGTACTTGCCTCCCCAAGATTTATCTTGGCCTATTTATATAAAAACTCTTTATTTTTACAACTCATTGTTTCAGTGTTTCTTTGGACCATATGTATGTTAGTTCCTTTGTACCAAGCTGCATCCCTCCCTCCTAAGATCAGACTGGCTGGTCTCTCTATGCTACCAAATGGTGGTACAGCCTTCTACTAAGAATGGGGTTGTGTACTGTATCGGATAGTCGGACGTTAGAAAGAAACTGTCCTAATAGTGTGTATGTGTTGAACTCGGTGAACCAGCTATGAGGAGTATTCAGGGATACTGCCGGAGAAGCTCTCCTTTTGGACTTCCCATTCACACACAAGGATATTGTACAGTTTAATCCTCCTACCCCCAAATTCAGAAGGACATTAAAATATTGGATTCTTAAACTTGTGCTGCAGACTAATGCTAGAGTAGATAAATGACTTCTCTCTACTGGTGAAGTGCCAATTTTCTTGGAGCTTAAATCTAGCTTCGTTCTCTGCTCTCGTACCAAGCTTAACTTCTGCACTTAACCCAGGGCCCTGTTGGGCTGGATGCGTTTGTTCCCCCCACCCCCTCTTCCTGACACCCCTGCCTGTACGCTTGCATTGCCTAAAAGGTACTAGTATGTTTCTTTCCTGTCTACCCACCCCCCTTCTGTTACGGTCCTCTCTACCTAGATTGGTTGAAACTGTAACACTTCATGCACATGCACTAGGAAAAATGCTGTCAGGCCTAGCATGTTAGTTTTCTGTTTAGATCATTCAGAAACTTCAAGGCCTAAGAATGATTACTTTCTTCCCTTGTTCCCTTCCTGCCTTGAGTTGCTTTGAAGCACTCCACCTGTGTATAAGCGCTGTATTACATTTACTTACCTGCCCCAGGCAACTGGTTCTTTGACTCAAATATATTTTCTTTGCTTTTAGGTGGTTGTTGGGCCGGATATCACACTTCCCGAAGAGACTGTGATTTCTCTGCACCACCCAGAGGAAGGGGACGATGATGACGAGTTCAGTGATGATAGTGCAGATACCAAGCAAGAGAAGAAGGCCAAGAGCAAGGGTAATACTTCGAGTTAGCCTGAGGAGGCTAACCAGTGTATTTATTCATCGTTCTCAGAAAAAGTCATTCAGGATCAATACAGATTTATAAAAAGGCACCAGGGAGTTTAATGTTTTGGAAAATCTTTATACTGTGCCAAATCATCAGCATAGTAGCCTCGGAGAACCTTGGTTTGTCTAAAAAAAAGAAAAAAAAAAAAAGCATCCAATGTCCCGGTCGGAGTGTTTCCAGACCATAGTCTGTGAAGGGGTTGAGGGAAAGAAAAATAGGGCACTCAATAATGTTGAACACGGTAAGACAAAGGAGCAAAGTAGTGATTGTTAGCTTTGACACGTGGAACTTGAACGAATAGTGCAGAAACAAATAAGTTTGTTCCAAGGTGTTAGTGGATGAGAGTTTTACTTGTGGGTAGGTTAATAGAAGCTTTTTTTTAATATTGGTGTATTTCTGAATGGTGGATTTGAGATGTGCTCAAATTACCCTTTGACGCATGGGTGGTCTGAGATGGCATTTAGTGTCTCGGAGGGCGGGGGGTAGGGGCAACTTCCAAACCAGAGGGCAAAGAGCGGCCCAGTCCAGGATGGCTCTACTGTGTCTGATTATGTGAAGGGAAACCTGGGGAATAACTGGTGAAAGGATGTTCGACATGGAAGAAAACTCTGCAAGCCTTGGCACTTGACTACTGGCCTATATGTCTTGGACCCTGTCCCCAACCGGCCACTGTAGTGAAAAGCCTGGGCATTAAAATTCTGACGTCAGGCTATAGCGAGGCACAGGTCTCCATAGTATGCTGCAGCGGCTTCGCTAAACTTAGGGTACTTAGGAAGGTGCTCCCATTCCTGCCGAAAAATGCCAGGAGCAAAATTGTTACTTCCGCCGTTATGGGTGCCATTGACTATTGCAATGACATCTATTTGGGGCAACCGCTGGTGTTACTCCAGTGACATCAATTTTTTCAAAATGCGGCCGCTAGGCTGGCTCTGAGCGTCCCTAGACTTGCACACACTCTATCTTCTGTGTCGCATTCAGTGGCTCCCAGTTAAGTCTCAGGTAGAGTTTAAAATCTTGTGTATGGTCTATCGGGCCATCCATTCCACAGGGGCTTCGTTTCTTCAGTCAACGCTGCCCCTTTATAAAGCCAAGAGAAATCTTCGATCGACTGACCAGCTTTTGCTGATTGTCCCCCGCTTTCGACGCTCTCGGTTGGATGGCAGATCCCTTTCAGTGCTGGCTCCCACATTGTGGAATGCGCTCCCGCCACATGTTGGGCGTATTCAGACTCTATCTGCCTTTCACAGGCAGTTGAACATACTTGTTTTAGCTTGCTCTCCCTGCCTCCCTATCTAGCAGCCTGCTGCATAGCGCCTTGATGCTTTTGGGTCTGTGCTGCGCTTTATTAATTTGTGTCTCTCCTGATGGGTTTCCATGCAATATATTAAGTTGAACAGAAATGCCTGAGGTGTACGGTCATTGTGGTCTCGGGCATAGGTTTGTCTCAAGAGTGGTGTATCGTGCCCCCGCCTGTGATCCCGATCTTGGTCTGCAAGAGAATTGCAAGGGGCAGCTTTAGGCAAAGTTTGTATGCAGGACGCTTTGGGAACCACTAAACACAACTAGGGCTACAGGTGTAAGCAAAACCAACCTTTGGTACAAGTCTGTACTACAGTTTTGTTAGCGGAGCTGAGCAGCCAGGCTAATCTCAAGAGGGGAATGTGAGCAGTAATGATGTTACACAGAGGTCTACAATCAAAAGTGTTCAAGTAAACTCTTACACTCAACGTTTCTTTGATTAATACTTATTAATGTATTTATCTGTCAGTTATAAAACATTCATAAGAAGGAGGCAATATAATCACACTCAAATATACTTCAATACTATTTCAGAATACTTTTCAAGAGGAGTAAAAGGCAAAGATTATTAGAATTTGAAAGGTTAGAATTATTCTTACAGTGCAAATACTTTGAGTTCACCAGAAGAGTCAATTCAGTTCAATAGGCTATGCCAAAGTCTTGGATAGGATAAAGCGGTTCTGGTAAGTAAAGGGTAAAGTCTCGGCACAAGTTCTTGGAAGTAGTTTGTAAAAATAAGTCTTATGTTGGGTTACAAGCTGATTAGGCCTGCGAGTTGCGAAAGTTTCAAGCACTTTCACTGCGAGAGGTAAGTACTCTGTCTGATTTCACAGTACCTTACAAATGAAGAAAAAGATGCAGATGAAGACTTCTGTTCCTGGCAGTTCCTGCAGATCTCGCTGTTCCTCCGTCGTGGGGCAAGAGGGAGGACGCCGGGGGACTCCTGCACTGCACGGGGACTGGTCCAAAAGCTGGCACTTGGCAAACTTCAATTCCGGTAGCTGTAGTAAAGCACACAAACTGGTGTCCCTCTCCCTGGATATTGTCGAGTTGATTGGTCCCACCAACTCAAAGGGAGAAGTCGTCCTTGTAGGGGGTTTTCTGTGGAGGTGAACTTGGCAATTCATGCTGCAGCAGGGCTTCACCGGGCAAACCAACGGTCCTGAGTTGCAGCAGCTGTCCTCTTCAAGTTCGTCTTTGGTTCTTTCGTTCCACTGATCGACTCTGCTTTCCAAGCCAAGGGACTCGCCTTATATTCAGTACTCTCCCATTCATTCCAGCCTAGCTGTCACTCACCCAGCAGGGTGGCTGTCCTTGCCGGACTGTCAGCCAGCCAATCACCGCAGAGTGCATTTGGGTCGCCTAGGAGCCTAAGCACAGGGCGTTTCGGGCACCTTCCTCACTTCCTGCCCACCCCAGACACTCGGGCACCAGAGGCAGTCTTCACTCCTGAAGCCTGCCAAAGGCGAATGAACAAAGGAACCAAACTAGGTTTGGCGCGCAGAGCAAAACTCTAGAGGGACCTTTCCACAAAGAAATACCGGGACCTGTTTAAACAAAGGGGGCTCAGATGCCATCTTGAAAAAGATGGCACCCGCTATTTAACACTACTGGTGTTCGCGGTTGGGAAAAATGATGGTAGTTTGTTGTAAAAGCACTGCCACCTGCCATTCTGAGAGGAAAGGGTGGCATTTGACTGCTACATGAGTGTCTAGACACAGGGGATACTAAGTAACCCCTCCAGCACTCTTTTGTAAGATAGGGTGTGCTAGGTCTAGGAATTTAAAAGACTAGCAAAGTCAATTTCCTTACTCTAGGAAACAGTAGTTTATCCCAAAGAAAGTATTTAAACCTTGGGAAAGCCTAAAAAGGTTTCCCTGTGCCACTGCACTGAGGCTGCTGTGTGTCACACATGTAAAGATGATGCCTATGGAGTTGGATAGAGTTCATAACCAAAAGAAACACAAGAGTAAAACGCATTTCAAAACCCATGAGCGAGTGGAAAAAGGGTCACACTCTCTCCAGGTAAAAAAATCAAGTCCTCAAAATCCAGCAAAGTTGCTTGGGGGTCTCTAAGGTGAAGGGAATTAGCACATTTATGAGAATTCCCCTTAACACAGCTGAGGAGGGTTGCATGATGGCCTTTGGTTTTCGACCGGTATACCCTGGAACCATGGTGGTTTTGTCAGATGGGTGTTACCGTAACCTGACAGACCCCCAGGGGACATATTGGTTTGCACAGCCGATTTGTCAAGAATGAAAGTCCAGAGTAGAGTTTGCGAAAGGTGAATTAGGTGGGCACACAAGGGACAAGACATGAGTGTGTTGATGGCCCCTCAGGGTGCCATACTAGCCTGCTGCAGGTTGGTGAAATGGGAAGGAATAGTGTAATCTGATAATGTATTGTCTTTGTGCAATCGCTGCATAACTCGAGTTCCCTCACAGGGGTCTGCGTATGTTGCATTACTGTCAACATGCATGATTGTCACCCTTGTTGATTGCATAGAGCTTTATTCCGCTATTAAACTGACTCATGTCATTTAGGGCAAGCCACTGGGAAATCTTTCAGGCTGCAAGCCAAGAATATAAAAATCTGTGGGGCCAAAGGTCTGCACTGGAAGGCTCTGAATAGCCAGTTCTTTAGTAGGAGTAAGCGAGTGACCTGAATGATTCTTGCATGTTACAGTGGCATTCACTATGTAGGTCCTCTGCTGACAAAACAGCCCTGATGCTGCTGCCTTAGCAGTGATTGGGCTCTCCAGTACACATATGGAGATTCCTGTTGCAACATGGAGACTGGGTCCATAAATAGGTGGTTGCTGGGCTCCTCTGTGAATAATCTGTTTATATACCACCCTTTCCCAAAATATCCCTGAGCTTCTTTTGCCTAGTTGGATTAATAAGTGACCGTATCATGAACCCACATAACTTAAGGAAAACTGCTCAGTTAACTGGACAACCTTTCATTTTCAGGCACTGAAGAGTGTTGGAAAGATTTTAACTTTATTGCAAAATCTCCCTCTCTTGTGCGACCCCCAGAACTTTTTGCTGCACTGGTGGATTATTTTTCTCAATACCTCAGTTATAGGTAACCTTTTTCCACACTCTTTAACTCTTTTTATGGGTGTCATTTTTAAGACTCTCGTAGTGTCCTTTGAATATTATCCTCTTTGACAACTTTTGGCATATACATCCTATTGTTGCTGGGTTGCCCTTTGGGCTCCCCTTTTAATTTTCTCTAGCTAACCTTGTGAGAACTACAGTTCCCAAGGATAGAAAGGATATTTTATCCTATCTAAACTTTATATTGATGGGACCACCACACTCCACCTTATGTGGAGTGTTGGGGGCGATACAGCATATCACCTTTTTCATTCTCACTGTAACGTTTTGGTTACAGGGACAAGCTTACTCTAAATGGCTGGTAGCAGTAAACCTTTTTATTAATTCGGTGCACCTTTACTGCCAGCTGTTTCCACAGCTGCGGTAAAGGCACCCAAGGGTGCCCATTTTACCAAAATTGGCTCTTTTTAAATTTTTTGTGCATTTTAGTGTTCCTAATCCTTTCTCTGTCCCCCTCCCCCCTTCATATCCGGGGCGGGAAAGTCCTTTGTGTTAATTTCATCTTCGGTGGCAGACCTTGGTCAAGTGTACACAGGCTCCAGTCCAGAGTGTCTGTGAAGGCAGGAAGCTAGGAAGAGACCAAAACTCTGCACCCCTTTGTCATCCAGCGTGTGAGAATCCAATTCAAGCTAGGCGGCTGGCTTTCCTGAAAGGACTGGAAACCCCACCACCCCGCCTACCAGTTGAATGTGGCATGTATGTTTGATTGGATGGGCTCCTCTATAAAAGTCAGATCTTGAAAGCTAAAGAGGTAGACGACCACTGGACCTGAATCCGAAGGTGAAGAAACCACGACGGCTGAGACGATTTCCAGCGACTGGAGAGCCGGATGTGTAACCGGAAACAAGAGGGATGGCGTCCTGCCACTTACTTTTAGGCTCTTTACATATACAATTTGGTAAAGGCTAAGTAATTCAGCATGCTAAGTATGGCACAAGCCATTTCATTAGGCTAACTGACATACGTGTTCAAAAAGACGAGCAATGGAGACCTTAAAAAATTACACTGTAGCTCTTTTATTATTTAGCCAGTGTTCGTAAGTGCAGAGAGTTTTCTGCATTCAGTTTAACATGAAACTTGTTTAGTTTTTTTGCTATATATATAAAAATCGAAGCACATTCATTTTATTTAACAAATGCATCAAAGACACAATAGCAGCAAATGCTTTAAGAGAGATTAACAAACGAAACATACAAATGCTCAGTCATTGGTGGTTTTCCTTAATGGGCAATAAATGCAAAACATGATATGGTGTTACAACACTAGGCAAACTGCTATTTGAAGAGCGTGGAGTCAAAGCCATGTGTCAGAGAAAGGGTATTGTTTCTTTCTGAAACTAAGTCTATTGTTGTTGACTCCTAGGAAAAAGGGACCTAGTCGTTGGTCAACGTCTAGAAAAGAATCGATGTGTAACCGGAGCCTGCTGTTACCCTTCCTTCCAAGCAACTTGGGGACTCTGAAAACAATGACCCAGATCCTGGTGAGATCCACTAGACTCAAGAAATGCATTTTGAGCCATCTTCCGATGGGCTGTGACCTTGCCAGGCTGCAATACACCAATACCCTGGGATCTCGAGCCATTGTGCGGTGCGCGGTCTTCCGAATTGAGCTGAAACTTTGGTGGCATCCTGCTGGACATCCAGAGACATGAATTGAGCCTGACAAGTCTCCTCACCGGAGTGCTGGATCTTGCAAATGACGAGTAGCTGACTGTCAATATTCAGTCTTCATCTGGCTCCTGGAAAGGGTGCCAAAACCACAGAGCTGCATCTAGCCGCAAAGATACTCTAGCCTGGAGCCTTCCCTGTTGATCCCGCCTGCAAAATCCGTTCCAGTGTCATGTCTTAATGAAGAGGAATTCATTGACCAGGTTTTTGGCTGCAGATCCTGAAGTCTCCCCGACTGAAAACTATTCTTCTGTGTTGGCTGGGATATTTACTTGGCGTAAATTTTTCTGATGCCAGTGTATCTTTGGGTTTTTTCTTGTGATTGGGAGGCCTCTCATTCAGTTCACCTAGGCCCACTACTGGAATCCTCCTAGGGTGTCTTCTCAGAAGTCCCTGGACCCTTTCAACCTCTCTAACTTGAGATACTTTTTGTTTAAACAGTCTTCCTGAGGAACCCAGATTTTTGCTTCTTCTATCCCTATCCTGAGCTGCCTGTTGGACACTAATAATAATAAATAATAATTTTGCATTTATGTAGCGCTACGAACCCTCAGGCATTTGAGCAATGCTTATTACCCACGGTGTGTGGTGCTCATTTATCGACCTTGGAAGGATGAAAGTGAGTTTGGCCCTGGGATTCGAACCTGCGTCTGCAGGCTCTGCACAGATGTCAGTGAGTGCTCTACTCTCTGTGCTATCTGACACTAGAGGCCTAGTGATCCGCCCTCCCCCTCCTGCTACTGGGAACACTCATGCTCCAAGAATAGGGAAAGACGTCTAAGGTTTGGGTCTATCGCTTGGAAAAGAGAACAAGTGTTTAAAAGTGTACTTACTTGTACAAGAGTTGATTTATAACTGCTCACTATCAGAGCGAGTTACCAAAGTTCTTACTTACCTTGAATGTGAACAAATTGATTGAAATTTGGGGGGGTAACGCGCGCTCTGGCTACAATAAATTCAGCAGATAATTTCTATATTAGATTAATACCTGAGATGTACATTTAGGTGAATATGAGATATACAATAAACACAGTTAGGCTAGCCAAATTTATTCCATGTGGTGTACAGCCTGTCGTTCTCAAGGCTGTGAAATGTCATTATTCAAAACATAGCAGTGTCCAAAATTAAAACACATATTTTTAGTATGACCAAGGTGTGCATTGGAACATACACAATCAAATTTACAGAATAGATATAACCAAAACATTTAAACAAACCAACATATACCACATTCGAGGTTGAAAGCAGCGATTTGCAACTGACTGGTCAACATTTTGGAGAGAAAACAAAATTGAAAGACATTTATAAACATGGTGAATCAAATTGGCATATTGACACATGATCATCAAATTCCAAATGTATGCTATTTTATTTCTGTAAATGAAAGAAAAAGAACGTTCCAGATGGAGGAATAATGTGAAGCCAACTGACTTGCCACCATGAATTGATGCAAGTAATGCCCATGGAAGTGTTGTTATACATATTGCGCTATTGAAGTATCACTGCAAAAGCACCCTAAAAGTGTGAATTCCAAGAAAGAAAAATGATGTCCCATGTGGGTTGTTACGCTTTTAATAGTGAGATGAGTTGCAAAGCTCAATAAAAAATAGTTTGGATTACCCTATTGCTGCATTGTGTGAATCCGTCACCTAAAATCATGGTCACAATAGTCCATGAGCTGATCACTCTGTTTTTTGTATATCTCATTTCTGATGTTTGTTAATCTGCTTAGAATCACATGCTGTGCATAGTCCGACATCCAGTGGTCACTGCGGAGTATTGCATCTTGTTTTTCAAAAGTCGAAAAGGGGACGTCGACATAGGCGTGTCTGTAATACTATCCCTATAGTGACGTGTAGTGTACCCAAAATCCCTCGCGGGTCGAGGTACCTCAGATTGTTTTTTACCGCCCAGAATACTGGTCGCCTTATGCAGAGCTCGTAAGAGACATTGCCATTTACCATTTTTTCGACCCTTGGTCGAGATGTCAGCTATTGTTTAATTTAAACACCTCCAGCCCTCTTTCGACGGCCATTCAACTTCTCCGCCGAGTCAAGATCTTTGGCTGTGGTTTTCGACAGAGGCGATCCTATTGGCGCTGCCGAACACGTGGCCTGGTTTCGCCGGCCTACACAGTAGGGAGAGTGGGGGTTGTTGTGGACATTTCTGTTTCTTCAAGAATGCCTTTCTCCCCACTTTCCATCCGAGTCGTTATCACTGATTTCATCCTCAGCTATGGAGGGGACTCCTTTTAGATTTTGCCCTCATAACGGCAAATTTCTGTGGAAGGACAAGCATAAGTGGTGTAACCGCTGCTTACCCCTCGACCACAACGAGGCCGGCTCTGCGGCCTGTAAACTCCTTCGTCCAAAAACTTTGAAGGAACGCAAGGTCAAATGAGGGCAGCCTACGGCATGTCGAAGGCTGATTCCTCACCCGCGGACACCACCGCTGAGTGTGACGAGGGGATACTGATAACGCTACCTCTGTAACAGAGGTTGTCCACCTCTCAATGGAGCGCTCCCGCTCCATCGAGTCTGTCCCCGGCCCCGAAAAGCTCGGCTCTGGCCCTACTTATGGGGATGTACACCCCGGCAACGCTGAAGCACACGAAAAAATCACTAAACACACAACCCAGGGCCATTCGTCGAGTAAATCGAAGAAGGCCACAGCACCAACGGAGACGCCAAATTTAACGGCAGCCTCTGCTGACTGTAAGGGTCGCCAGCCCTCCATGCAGCCGCATTCGCGTTTAGCGACTGGGGGCCGTCTTCAACTAAGGGCGCTACCACCATAACGTCTGTCGAGACACCTCGTAAGAAGGCATCTGTCGACGGTAAGGTACCGGCTCTGCCAAAAACTACTCACGACCAGCCCTCTACAGAGAAACTAGTCGTGGAAAGCATAGCTAGAATGTTCCCCAAAGACTCACAGAAACGGCCGGTGAAGGAGTCACCAAGGCCCGTTCAGAAGAGCAGAGAGACGCTGAAATCTACGGAGGATACGCCGGAACCTCCCCCCACGTCAAAGGGAAGACCCAGAGATACGTCCCCAGAGCCGGGCCCTCGAGAAGGGTTTTCAGAGGGCGACCGGGGTATATCCTCCACGCTATGGGAGAGATCTCGACGCCTATAGGCGGAGGAGCAAGCCTTTCCGCCCAGTGGACTGGGAAAGATTTGAATCGTGTATGGACAAGCTAGTTTGTGTCCACTTCTGAACACATTATACCCAAAAGGCCAAGGGAGGTGCTCCCTGAAAACCCTAGGACTGAATTCCCAAGACTATTTGACCCACTTTAGGAAGAAATTGATAGATATGACCTCACTGAAGAGGATCCACATTTTCAGGGAGGCGAAGAATTCCTAAATACTGAGGCTCTACAAAACCCTGAGGGGACTTTGAGGAAGACCCAGACATATGTGAACCACAGCCCTGGCAGTCACCAGGAGCGTCTACAGACCCTGATGTTTTAGATCTGCCTTCTCAGACCACACCGGTCAGAGATCCTTCGCCTGTGGATGATCAACCCACTTTCATTGCAATGCTACGCAAGGCGGCAGCACATTTTCAAATTGACACAGGTGAAACTACCCCAGAAGTAGATTTTGTTGAGAAAATAATTAAGGAAAAACCCTTCTTGCCTCAGTCAAGAGATGCCTCGTTTCCTCTTTATCTACACCTGCATTGGTTAGAGGGGTCAATCCAAGAATCAAAGCTTTTTAGCCCCTCACCTTCTGATCCCTTATATATTGGGGGTCATTCCATACCTGATTCCTTGGTAGTAACCACGAGGAAAAGGGCGGGGTTTCCACTATCTACTAGCGAAGCACCCTCGGACAAAGAGGGGAAGAAGCTTTATGCCTTAGGAAAGAGGATTACATCCTCGGCAGCTTTTTCCACGTGTATTGCCAACAATACAACTTTGTTGGCTAGCTGCAATGATGCCCAATGGGGACTGTTGCGCGAAGGCCTACAAGAAGCCCCTGAGCCCTTGTGAACACGCTTATTAGCCACTGTGACAGAAGGTACTCAGGTAAACCAAAGCAGCATCAAAAACACCTTAGATGCTGCGGAGACGGCTGGCCGTTCACTAGTCCAGGGTGTACTTCTTAAGCAACATGCTTGGCTCAGAAACTCAGGTTTCAAGCCAGAAACTCAGGCGTCCCTCATCAACAAACCCCTTGAAGACTCAGACTTGTGTGGCAAGGCGTTGATGACGCACTGGAAACAGCTAAGAAGGAACACGAAACTCTAAAAACCCCGGACCAAATCACAAGACCTCCTAATAAGTGAGGCTATGGCAACAGGCGCTTTTTTCATGACCAACGACCAAAATCGGCAACAACAATACACCTCAGCCGGCAACTGGTCCTCCCCTCAGGGAACCAGTGGACAGTATGCACAAAGGGGACAACGTTGTGGCAAGGGAAGAGGTCGGGGCTCTACTCCCAGAGGCTCCCCGGCTACCAACACCAAATGACCCAAAAGTTCGGGTCCCCTCCCATGCATCTCCTGTTGGGGGCCAGTTAACATCATTCCTGCAAGCATGGGAGGGAATTACCACAGACCGCTGGGTACTGTCAACAATAGCCCATGATTACTGGATCGAATTCAGTCGATCCCCAACTTTCAGACCCCCAAGGGGAAGATGCCTATCACCGGAACACCTCCATTATTCTTCAGGAAGTCAAACTGCTGCTGGAAAAAGGAGCAATAGAAGTCGTGCCTCTGTCACAGGTAAAGGAGGGTATTTTTTCAGTGTACTTCCTTGTACCCAAAAAGGATTTAACCATGCGCCCTGTATTAGATCTGCGCCCAGCGAACAAATTCATGAAACCTCAAATTTCGTATGGTGACTTTGCAGGAGGTAATCCCCCTGCTGACAGAGGGGATTACATGGCAACACTGGATATGAAAGATGCATACTTTCATATTTCAATGTTGCCAACGCACAGGAAATACCTCAGGTTCACGATAGAAGGCAAACACTATCAGTTCAAAGTGCTACCCTTTGGCATATCCTCCGCGCTAAGGTTATTCACAAAGGTACTGGCAGTGGCAGCGGCACACCTGCGCAGGTTGTCCATTCCGGTCTACCCTTACCTCGACGACTGGCTCATAACGGGATTCCTACGAAACATGCTTCTCAAATGCCCAAAAGACTGTAGACCTTTTGTTCGACCTGGGCTTCTCCATCAATGAGAAGTCCAGTCTAGACCCCAGCCAAGTCAAGCAATTCCTAGGGGCTCTAATTCGAACAAAGGACTGCCTCGTCTTCCCCTCCAAAGAGAGGGTCCAAAACATGCTGTTTCAGATCCCTCAATATGTAGCCGGTCGAGAGGTGACGGTACGCAAGGCCATGCGATTGCTAGGGATGATGGCGTCATGCATTTATTTGGTACCTCAAGTGCGCCTGCGCATGTGCCCATGTAAGAGTGGCTCAACAGCCAGTGGTGTCAGGCCAGCAGACAATGGGACGATCTAGTGGTGGTCTCGCAGGCCTTGGTTCTCTCGCTGCAATGGTGGTCGAAGGAAAACCTTGTGTTGGGGAAACCATTCGCCACTCCCGCAGTTGAAGCCACTTGAACCACAGACGCATCCCTCACAGGACGGGGGGGGGGCTCACCTATCCCATCAGACTGCACGCACAGTTTGGACTCCCAAGTGTGGCGTCCAAACACATAAACTTGCTGGAACTGCTGGCGGTCTTCAAAGCACTGAAGGCTTTCCAGACAGACCTACAAGGGAAGACGGTGCTGATCCTAACAGACAGCACCACGGCCATGTAATATCTGTACAAGCAAGGGGGCACTCACTCTCCAGGACTGTCCAAGCTGTCCCAGAACATCTGGAAGTGGGCTCTCAAACACAGTATGTTCCTGTTATCTCAACATGTACCAGGGGAACTCAATCTTCTGGCAGACGAACTCAGAAGAGACTTTGCTCTGCCTGCAGAGTACGAATAGCGACTGCACGAAGCCATCGTCTCCAATGTTTTCGCAGAATGAGGCTTCCCAGAGATCGACCTGTTGGCAACTCTGGAGAACACCCAATGCCAAGATTACGCCTCCAGGTACCCCCAGAACCGCTCTAAGGGGAATGGTCAGGGAAATTTGTCTACGCTAACCCCCCCCCCCCCAACACCCCCTACTCCCCTTCTCAACAAGATAGTGCACAAGATGCACGAGGAACCAGTTACCATGATACTGGTGGCCCCCATGTGGGCCCGCCAACCGTGGTTCGCTCATCTGATGGAGATGTCACTGTCTCCTCCATTGAAACTACCCTGCCCGTACAACATGCTGTCACAGGACAGGGGCCAAAGGCTGCACCCATGCCCACAGACCCTGAATTTAGCAGCCTGGCTTCTAAGGTCATAGAATTTGGACATTTGCAGCTTCCACAGAGATGCATGGACATTCTCAGAGAAGCCAGGAAACCGAACACCCGTTACTGCTACTCTAGCAAGTGCAAACGGTTCGTCATCTGGTGTAAGTCAAAGAGCACCAACCCCGTTGACTACTCTCCCACACAGATTGTTCTATACCTTACTCACTTGTTGGACTTAGGGTTAGTCTTTAATTCTATTAAAGTTCACCTAGCTGCACACACCGCCTACATTACGTCGCAACATAAGGTGTCATGGCGGAAACGTCCAGTTATTAAAGCCTTCATGGAGGGAGTGAAAAGAATTCACCCTCCTATATCTAACCCAGCTCCCCGATGGGACCTGAATGCTGTACTAACCAGGCTAATGTGCTCCCCCTTCGAGCCCATGCATAAAGCAACCCTTAAGGATCTCACTCTTAAGACTGCTTTCTTGATAGCTATCACCTCCATTAGGAGAGTGAGTGAACTACAAGCGCTCTCTATACTAGATCCCTTTGTAACAGTTCACAAAGACAAAGTGGTTCTACACACGCACCCTAGGTTTGCACCGAAGTTCATTTCAAAATTCCATATCAACCAGTCTATGGAACTACCAACGTTCTTTCAAAACCCATCAAACTTGGGAGAAAAGAGCTTGCACACACTTGATGTGCGCAGAGCGGTCATGTTTTATATGGAAAGAATTAGGCCACTGAGAAAGACTAATCAGTTCTTTGTCTCAGTGGCGGCAGGAAGAGAAGGAGATGCAGTCTCCAAATCCACTATATCTAGGTATATTGTCCAGTGCATCACTCTGTTACACTCTTGCCAAGAGAGAACTGCCCTTCAATCCTAGAGCACACTCTACTCAGGGCAATGGGGAATCCATGGCTTTCATTGCAAATGTTCCCCTAGAGTCCATTTGCAAAGCGGCAACCTGGAGTTCTGTACACACCTCACACCTGTTCCTTCTCACAACCCACCTCCAACTCCAGGTACTGCTCGCTAGTCTATGCACAGCATGTGATTCTAAGCAGATTAACAAACATCAGAAGATATGCATTACTTACCGTAAAAGCATTTCTGGTAGTTGTATCTGCTTAGATTCACATGCGCCCACCCTTCCTCCCCGCTCAGATGGAAGGAACAGACTTCTACTACTTTCTCTCTTTTCTGTACTCACTCAGGTTAGTCATAAGGCTCCCTCATGGCAGAATAAAATAGTGACCTCGACGCGTGAGGGATTTTGGGTATACTACACGTCACTATAGGGATAGTATTACAGACACGCCTATGTCGACGTCCCCTTTTCGACTTTCGAAAAACAAGATGCAAAACTCTGCAGTGACCACTGGATGTCGGACTATGAACAGCATATGAATCTAAGCAGATACAACCATCAGAAATGCCTTTACGGTAAGTAATGCATGTTATATTCACATAAATGTACATCTTGGATATTAATCGAATATTGAAATAATTTATTGTACCCGGAGCGCGAGTTACCTCCCCAAATCTCAATCAATTTGTTCATATTATATCAAAACCTAGTGGGTGGGTTTGTGGTTTTGGGATGCTCGCTGCCAGCTTAGAACGTTGAATGTTCTCAATCTCTGAGTGGTCACTAGCGCACAGTAACAGTATCAAACCTACTACTTCGAATTACCTTGAATGTGTTCTGCCATGCTGAAAAGTATTCGTAAGGTTATTTTACTCATCTGTGAATTGGTTGTGCCTTTTCCCAAAAGTAATGCTGTTGGCTTCACTTTACTATTTAATTTAGGATATAAATGTATACATTTACCAACTGGATCTTGCTTCCCCTGACCTGCTGTGTATCCTGCCTAAAATAAATCTGCCTTAGGTTTTACTTAACTTGGTCTGCCTTGTGCCATCCTAAACTAAGTTATGATTTGATCTATGGCATTTATAACGCACTTATACACATGTGTTTCAAGGCGCGATGGGGGAACAGAGGGGAGACAGACAACGTGCTTACTAGGCTAGGTGACCTTGAGATTGCGCCAGGGGAGGGGGAAGGGGAAAAGTGCAGGGGGGGAAAAGGGGAGGGCAGTGCAGTACATAGGATAACAGTAAAATAAATAAGACACTGAATAAATAGTGCGGCCAGCTGGTGGCAAGTGCAAGGGTAAGTGCAGAAATCGGGTGTCAAGTGCTGGTAAGGGGCTGTAGGGATACAGAAACAGTCCCAGAGTGCAAGGGTTGCCTGTGCAGGTGTGCAACTTTCGGGGAGGGGACCTGGGCCCGAGATCAGAGGGTCACCAGGTAACCAGTGCAGTTTCAGACCAGGAGATCAGCAGGGGAGAGGAGGAGAGAAAGCAGAATCAAAGATGAAGGTCTTGAGGTGCATACAGAACCAGAGTTGGTTTCCCTCAAGTTTGAGAGGCAGGGTGGGTATTCCAGAGGGAGCCCCCCAGCAGGAGATCTACCACCAACTTGTTGCTTGGGGAAGCGACTGACACTGAGGGAGTTATAGGCGGATGAGCGAATAGCTCGAGAAGGAAGATATTTGGGAAGAGAGAGTTGAGACCCCAGAAGGCCTTGTGGACAATGCAGAGAGTTTTGAACTTAATCATCGCCGCCACTGGGAGCCAGTGCAGAGATTTCAATTTAAAATTTCAATCCTGGAGCAATACGATCCCTGGGTTTGAGGCCAAGAAAAAGTCTTGCAGTCCTGTTCTGGATGAGTTGCAGAGGGCAGAGAGTAGAGGCAGGCAGAGTTAGAAAGCGGCTGTTCAATAGTCTAGCCTAGAGAGAACCAGAGCTCCGGAGACAGTGAGCTTCTGGGGGATGGAGAGGAAAGGAAGAATACCTCTGAGGTGGTGCAGCTGGTAGTGTGATTTCTTAGACATGTCAGAGATGTGAGGATAGGAAAGGAGAGTGTGGAGTCGAAGATGACCCCAAGGTTTTTTAGCCTCACAGGTGGGAGCAGGAAGAGGGCCAAGAGAGGCCGGCCAGAGCGTCACAGGAAAGGAGGGAGCAGGAATGGCGATGAGGAGAATCTCAGTCTTACTGCCATTAAGGCAGAGATCATTGGCGGCACACCACTCCTGGATAGCGGACAGACAGTCGGAGATGAGAGAAGAAGAGCTGGCGGAAGGAAGCCTAAAACATGAGTGGTCATCCTCCTAGCACTGAAAGTTGGGACAGAGTGCAGCAATACGGTGGGCAGGAAGTGCCAGGTATTGGTTGAAAAGCCAGGGAAAGAGGTTAGACAGACCCCTGGGGTTAGAGAGATATTGCTTACCTTAGTCTGTTACACTAATCCGTAATGCAGCTGTAATAGTATAGTACAACACTGGGTTTTACCTGCTGTTTGGGAGAATTCTCAAGAATGTGCACATTTCCCTTACCTTTTGAGACCCCCAGCAACTTTGCTGGATTTCTAGGATTTAAATTTTTACCTGGAAAGAGTGTGAGTCTTTTTCCCCACTCTCATGTGTTTTGATGTGTGTTTTTACTTGTGTGTTCTTTGGATACGGAGTTTCATAACCACTCCATAGGCATCATCTTTTTCTTGTGTGTCACACAGCACCTTCAGTGCAGTGGCACAGGGGAGTCTTTTAGACTCCCCAAGGTTTAAATACCTTCTCTGGGACTGACTGCTGTCTCCCAGAGCATGTAAAGTTAAATTGACTTTACTAGTCTTTTTAAATGTACAGACGCAGCACACACTATCTTCCTATAGAGTGGTGGAGAGGTTGCCTAGCATCCCCCGAGTCTAAACACTCATGTAACAGTCAAATGTTACCCTTTTCTACTTGAAATGGCTGTTGGCAGTGGTTTTTAACAAACTACCATGATTTTTCCCAACCGCGAATACCGGTAGCTAAAAATCGTGTCAGCCATGTTTTCCAATATGGCACCCAAGACCTATCTGCAATAACAGACTCCGGTCAACTTTTTTTGCCGTTTCTTTTAGAAAAGGTCCTTCTTGTGTTGAACTCTGCTAGCCAAACCAGGTTTGGTCCCTTTGTTTGTTGGCCTTTGGCAGGCTTCAGTGCTGAAGCTCTTCTCTGGCACCCGAGTGTCTGGGGTGGACAGGATGTGAGGGAGGTGCCCGAAACTCCTTGTGCTTCGTCTCCTAGGAGACCTGAATGCCCTCTGGCGTGATTGGCCGGTTGGCTGTCCTGCAAGGACAGCCAACCTGCTGTGAGTGACAGCCAGGTTGGAATGAATGGGGGGAAGCTGTTGAAAAGCAGTCCTCTAGGACTCGGAAAGCAGAGTCGACCACTGGAACAAAAGAACTGAAGACGAGCTGAAGGAAGACGACTGCTGTAACTCCTGGTCCACCGGTGAAGCCCTGCTGCAGGTCCGAATTGCCTGAAACTACATCGACTGAGAAGCCCTTCAAGGTTAACTTCTTCCTTTGAGTTTGGTGGGAACAACCAACTCGCAAGTCATCTGGACTCATCCCTATACTGGTCGAATTTTCTTCAGAGAGCTGTTGAAAACCGGATAGCCAGTGAGAAGGATACCAGTTTGTGGTCTTTAAGGCACTCACACCTTAAACTGACGTTTTGCCAAGCTTGTGGCCTCTTCCCTGGGCAGTGCAGGAACCTCCCGACCTCGTCCTTCTTGTCCCCACGACTGAAGCTCAGAAACATGGAGATCTGCAGGAACTGCCAGGAACAACTGCCTCAGCTACAGCTCGTCTTCATTTAAAAGGTACTGGGCAAGTGCAGTGCATTACTTGTTCGGCCACGGTGAAAGTTTGTGAAACTTTCCCAACTTTGAAGGCTTGTCCTTCCCTAAACTAACATCTAACTTTTCGTCTGACCAACTGCTTCTAAAAAGCTGTGGCAAAGACTTAACCGTTTACTACCAGAACTGTGCTATTCTATACAAGACTCTGAACCATTGACTTTGACCCCGGACTATTGAATTTAATTTATGGTTGTAGTGAACTGAAACTATTTGCCCTACCTCTGAAAGTATTTGTGCTTTGATTCTTCTTAACCTTGTCTTTTTACCCCTTTTTAAAGTAACTGAAGTGCCATTTTGCTCCCACTTCGGGGGTGCTGAACTTGTTCAGAAACTGGTTGCATATTGTATATTAGATTGTGATATTGAGCTGCTCTTACTAGTGGAATGTTTTCCAACTGACTGTGCAAATAAATGTATATTCTTTTACCAAGAAACCTTGACTAAGTGTTTGTTCGAATCACTGTGATTGCTAGTCCTTTGCGTAACCTCTTGTACTGCTCACTTTACTCTTGAGATAAGTTTGGCTGCCCAGCCACTGCTACCAATTTACTGTGTAGTACAGGCTTGTACCAAAGGTGAAATTGTACTGACACTTGTAGTCTTTATTGTGTGTAGTGTTCCCAAAGGGTACTGCATGTGATTCTGCCTAACACCTGCTTATAGCTGTGTGCCATTCTTAAAGTGTCTTGTAGGTGTAGCTGTCCTTGTTCTGCCTGGTACAATCTTAAATTGGTGTAGAAAGTTATTGCTTATGTAACCCTGCATATAATTCTGTGTCGGAAGGAAAAAAAACTGATCATTTATTCCATAACATGAAAATAAACGTGTGCTGATCTATTTATAGAACAATGATGTGTAAATGATATGGTGGTAAAAATGTGTGCATTTTATTTGTATTGCCCTGTCAAACTGGATATTCGGTTTCATGTATGTTTCTGTGCTTGATTTCGGTTTTATTTCTGTGTTTTTACAAATTATATGTGCCTAGGTCATCCATTTTCCCTCTATCAGGGTTTTGGCAGCATGGTGGTTGCGTAAATGGTGGACGTTAGTACTTTCCACCAGCAGGTGACATTGGCGGTTTCCTGAGGTGAAAGCTCTTTTTCCAGCAGCTGCCCTCCCCCTTCTGGCAGTACATGTGGTATGTGTGGAGGACTGAAAAAAAGCTTGGGAGGTGACAGCTGTTGGAGAAAAGGAGAAAAAAAGACCCCAGCCCCCTCCCCACCCCGTTCACGTTTTTGGGTGCACGAGAGTTCTGTGTTTTTGTAGGCCTTTTGGCCTTTTTTTGTGCCTGTTTCACTCCCATGTTAGCTACGGTGTAGGGAAGTGGCAGCGAAGGGACATCAGATTCCCTGTCTAACCCCTCCATTTACGGCCTGGCTGGTGAGGAAAGTTGTCCCGGTCCATCACCGGGCTGAGGGGAGTGGAAGACGGAGGATGCAATCTCGCCCCTCGGTTGTTCCTGCATGGACCTTTCGGCATGATTTTTAAACCTGTATTGAGCTGTTCCCCCGCTTGGGGAAGATACGGACGAAGGAAAAAAAAAGCGTGTTCGGCAATGACAGGCTTTCCGAGTCCTGCCACGCCTTGGTGGCTGGAGCTGATGGGAATGGTAAGCCCTGGGTGATCTTTACACTATACCCAGTTCAAGGTAAGTCTACTTTTGTTTAGTTGCTGCCGTTCAGTGGGTAATGGCGTTATTGCACACCATCCTGTTTTAGCGAAACGTTCTTGTGGCTCATTTGTGGGGCAGTTTAGTAAGAGAAATGCACACCCATTATATTGTTACGATATTCATTATAGCCATACGTGGGTAATCGGAGTGCACACATTTTGCCAGTCGGATAGTGATCTCTGAGGGAATGGATGTTTTATTTCACTGCCAGAGCATATATCACTCAAGGTCTATTCCTGAGGTTTGGTAATGCAGGGTAGGGCTGATTCTGTCTCATCCCACCCCCTTTTAACCTTTGAGGTTCACCTATGTATTGCCTTACCTCAGAGGTGCACATCATTAAGTAAGATTTTCATAGTAATGGTAAATCTTCCTGACCTGGGTCAACCCCAGAACATTTTGTTTTTATACCTCCTGTGAGTGGGAACCTTTTTCCACACTCACAGAATCGTTTACTCTTTTTATGGGTGTCATTTGTTAGACTCTCCATAGTGTCTTTTTATCCTCTTTAACAACGTATTGGCAATAAGTGCCTATTGTTGCCCTAGGGGCTCCCCTTTGAACTTTCTCTGACTAACTTTGAGAGAACTACGGTTTTTACATTTTGTTAGGTGAGACCAGCACAACCCACCTTATGTGGAGTTCTGGAGAGATCCATTGTATCCTCTTTCACACTAAAACTAACAATTCTGTTACAGGGACAAGCTCACCTTCAATGGCTGCAATGGCTGGTGGCAGTGCCACCTTTTTTTTTTTTAAAACATATATTTGTTTTAATTCCAAATACTACAACATTAACACATTCTCTTTGCTCCTGTGTGGATTCTCTCATGCCGCGAATAGGTCCAATATGTTAATGTTAAAGGATATTTGTACCGCGCACTATCACAACCGGAGTGGTCTCCTGGCGCTCTGGTGGCTCTGAAAAAGGGGGAGTGGGGTTGAGTTAGTGGGAATAAGCTGGAAAATTGCAAGATAGCACTGATGTGCTGTTGGCGGCCTCAGCCCGGTGGGTCCGTTGGCTGGGCTTGGGTTGTTTTACGGTCGGTAGTCGTCGTGTGCTGTTGTGCGAGTCTGTGTGGTTTGTTTTGTTGTTGCAGTGTAGTGAAGTTTGTGCGGATTGCTGCATTTTAGACTCGTGGTTGTTTGGTTAGAGTTTGAGAGATGTATGCAGAGAGATGAAATTGTTAGTGGATTGATAAGTTGGCCGCACCTCGAAGGACGACAAAGGACTGTTTACTGTGGGGAATTACCGTTGCAGTGAATTGCCGTTCGTGTGAATGCGCCAGCGCCACTTAGAAATCAGCGTGCAGCTTCCACGAATAATAGAAGGAGGACGTCTCAACGTGCAACACAGGAAGCTGCCTGGAGGTGACTGATGAAAGTTGGCTAGAGACTGCCTGCATAGAGTGTGTTAGTTAATGGACATTTAATGGACTGCCTGTTTACAAGCCTGTTTACAAACTGTCTGTGTTTCTATAACTACTTCAAAAGGGTCTTTTCCTTCTTTCTAGGCAGCTCCCATTGGTCTGGTGTTGTGTGACACCCCCCCTTTAACCCCACCCACACTCTATAACTACCCAAGGTGCAGCCCTCCTGCGCGCGCACCTCGAAGGACGACAAAGGACTGTTTGCTGTTCGCTGTTAACAGTTAGCTACACTACGATAGCCATTTTTCAGCTGAACATCTTTTCAAGGAACATAGATCGAGGCTAGCACAGGTAATAAAGAGGGAACTACGGATTACGGGTATTAAAAGTTGACTTCTTTTGACAAAAAAGGGAATTGTAATTATGAAAAACAAAAGATCTAAACTCCCAACTGTCATGAAAGACCCACGGGCTGACTTCTTTGCAGCAGTATCCACGCGCAGAGCCAGTTTAACGAGAGCTGCTGCCTTACCGCTCCCTCCGCAACAATCTGATGAGGAAGAGGCATTAATAGAATGTGCGATTAACTGTTCAAATAATCTGAAAGCAAGCAAAGATAAGGGAATTGAAGAGCTACAATTGAATGTTAACTCGCAGTCCCTATTTGCTGAAGAACTAACTGGCCTTCCTCAAAAAGAGGTTTGTGGAACGAGTTAGCCAATACACAAAGGCAAGTAGATACAATTGAACAGCAGTATGACGACACCCCTAATGTATTCAGAACAACTGAATTGGACACCTTTCAACCGAATGATACCTCTGTCTCAGAAATCTCCAATGGAAGAGACTCTAATAATGAGCTATTTTTGGATGGGGATTTTCAACCGCCTAATCTTGAGTGAATTAAAAAGACAAACTGATCTACTACTACAAATTAACATATCGGTACAGCAGGTACCGGCTAAGCTTAATGAAATCCTAGCCAAACCTGTAGTAAAACCCGCAGTGATACCATCAAATGATAAAAAAACAGAGGAGAATCCTAAGAATTCAGAAAAAATATCTATTCCCATAGCAATTGTCATAGAAGACTCGCAGACACAAGGTAATCCAATCGAAATAAACGTACCAGGGACCAAGACATCGGCCCAGACTCAGGAACATGGCTTACCGTCAAACGGTAAAAAACTAGGAGAAAAACCTAATATATCGAAAAAAGAAAAAAAAAAGCTACTACAGATGCAAAACAAAAACAAGCATTTTGCCAAGACATCGCGTAAATTCCTAAGAGAAGTGAACTTTAAAAATATGATCGAAACGGAACGGCAAGATCTAACCATTCCGGACAAGATGGAACACACAAAAAAACAAACAGATATGGAAGAGGCCAAAAATGTAAGGGGTGATGAGTTTAATGCTACCCAGTATGGGCAGCAGGAAAAATACTACGCCTCTGAAAAACCATCTCTGAAACGATGAAAAGAAAAAAGGAATCCTTAGATATTGCTCCGCAGTTGTCCTCATTAAAATCTGGCATAACCGACATCTTTGAAATGTTTAAAGCCAATGCCACAAAACCAATTGCAATGTCGAAATCTAAAAACATGACAACCAAGACTGATGATTCTCTGGGAGGCACTGCTGTAGGTCCAATCACGATTTTAGAAGACCATAAAGTCAAACAAGTCTCAAACTCGAATCTAAGTCTCAAGATTAAACCGTCTGGCCCAATTATTTCGGCCAATTCTGGACGTATGCAACAGCAAAAAAAAAAAAATATACAAGAAAATATAAGCCCGAAACAAACCACTAGCAATGACAGAACTAGCGAGGACAATACCTTGATGCAAAAGGAAACGCGAATTTCTGATAGTGAAATCCTGAACGCACTATTAGAAGATATCAATGACAATCTAGAACCTAAGACCGAATGTGCTAATGGTAAAGGTGAAATTGAGGCTGAAAAGACTCTTAATCAACAAGATATTAATAAGATAGTAAGTAAAATTCTTGAAGAACAAAACTATAACAAAAATCCAGTTGAAGATATTAAACCTTACTTAGAAGTAAGAAATATACAAAAGTGGTATGAAAATTACGAAGACAACGATGAAGTACTAGATTTAAAAAACCCAGCGAAGGCTGACTTACCAAGTCTAATACTCACTACTTTATTTCCTGAGGGTAGAATGTTAACCTTGAACCGCCCCTATATCATGTCCTTATTTGCTATGATCCCGACACTGGAGATGATATCCCCTGCTGAAATTGTTTTGGTAGACTTCATTCATAGAAAAAGATTTGACTACGTTTGATTGGTAATTCCATCAGCGTTAGTCAGAATGCAGTTGCTGAAAGAAGCCGAAACTTTGCAATGCAAAGGCTTTGACATATATCATTATAATTGTCCTGACCGTAAGCAAGGTCGTAATAATTCGACTCAGGGGAGAAACGCTTATTCCAACCCAGAAATAAATAAAACATCGGAAATGGTTGATGTTCGCTCTGACAAGGTGGAACTAAGAGGCTTGACCCTTGCTTTAAAAAATGCAATTGAATCCCTAAAGACTTTGGCGAAGCCGCTTTAGCGACAATGGTAAAGCCTCGATAGCATCCTGGAATTCAAGAGGTCATTCACAGCTGTTACATAACACAGAAGTAACTGATTTTTTGAGTAACTTTGATGTAGTGTTCTTTCAAAAAACTTGGGCAACCACACAACTGTCCTGGGAGAACTATTACACTTGGCAGATACACGTGGTAAAAGGCGATAAAGGAAGACATATGGGTGGCCTACTTACTGCGTGTAAATTCACTTTGGATCCGGTGAATGTAGATGTATGGGCAGAACTAGAAATCTTCCTTGCTGTTACGTGTAACATCAGATTAGGAAATACTCGTATCAATGTATGTACTATTAACATTTACTGGAACCCTCTTAAATACACTGAAATTCAATTGTTGAAAGAAATTAACACTCTTACAAACAAAATTGATGTATGGAGGGAAACTATGTCGAATAATTTTGTGTTACTTGCTGGGGATCTAAATGCTGATTGCAATCTCAACAAGGTGGAAATTGATGAGTTGTTATGCGATATAGACGCGGCAGACAATAAAACAAGATCCATGTTACCTAGCAGTAAACGAAGAGGTGCGATTTGGTTGAACTTTTTGAAAATTATGGGTTTTACCAAAATACACGACGACAAACGGACATGGCACGCAAGGGGTTTTGGCTCTATAGTAGATTACCTTTTTGTAACTCAAGGTTTTGAATGCTTTATGTCACAGCTAACTGTGGTAGAAATGCCTACAAGTGACCATAACTTACTTGCAATTGAAATTCCACACACTGAAAATTTAAATATTCAGTCTGATGAAGAAATACTTACCAATATCAAAGGTACGAGGATTCGATGGTCTTACAATAAAACAAAAAAATTCACTTCCGCATTGTATAAAGACTGGGGACACATGTCGAATGAAGAGAAAATAATAAATCTGTCAGCTAATGGGTTTACTCATTATATAAATACAATTAAACAAAAATCATGTATAAACAAAATAAGCAACTCTAAGAAAGACACACATACATGTGTTTGACAATCAGATCTTATCTAAAAAAAAAAAGTTGAGACAAGAAATTCGTAAGCTAAAAAATGGATCCGACCCAATAGCAAAGAAAAGTATTCAAATTAAAAAATTGAAACAAGCATACAAGAACTGGCAAATTGCTAGTAAAGTGTACAGAGATCAAATGGATGGCGAAAAAATGTTGGCGATATGTAAAAGTAAAAATACTTCCAATTTCTGGTTATTGCTAAATGACACTTTGATTACGCAAAAAGAGATCCTGTTTGCGCAAATCAGCGAAGATATGTGGAAAAGGCACTTTGTAGCTTTATATGAGGTATCTTGTGATGAAAATATACTGAACACCAACACTATACAAGAAAAGGAAACGGTTAAATGGGATTTGGATATCTCGCCTCACAATGTATCGAAGTTGATTGGGAAAGCTAAAAAATCGGGAGCCCCGGGGCCAAATAATTTGTCAAGTTTGATAATGAAAACTGATATTCACCTGTGGGGAGACATTTTATATATACTGTTTACTGACATAATTACCAACAAATTAATACCAGAATCATGGAAGCTCGCCATAGTGATTCCTATATATAAAAAAGGCCTGAGGTCTGCTCCGGAAAGTTATAGGCCTATAGCAATATCCGACCCTGACTATAAGATTTTTACGTCTATTATATTAAAAGAATTGAACGATTGGATTAGCAGATGTAAAATCCTTGATATTAAACAAATCGGTTTCAGAAAGAAATTGGGCACAGATTGTGGTGGTTTGGTATTGAAAAGTCTGCAATCTAAAGCTCTCAAAACACAAGGTGCCACAATTTTTGTGGCGGCAATGGACCTCTCTAAAGCGTTCGACCTGGTGGACCGACACACGCTATGGGAAATGTTAAGAGATTTAGCGATTCCTGCACATCTCCTTGAAATAATTATAGAGCTATACTCTAACACTAAAATTAAAATCAGACTAAATTCAGAAGGGAAGTTATCTTCTGAACAGGTAATTCCAAATGGGCTGAGACCGGGATGTAAACTCGCTGCCACTTTATTTAACCTTTGTTTGCAGAGCGGGTTATGAAATGAAAGGGAAAGGTTTGATAGCACCCAAATTAGGTGGTATCACTATAGAATGGCTATCTTATGCTGATGATTTTTTACTTCTCGACTGCACTAAGGTCGGTTTGCAGAGACTCATAAATGGTTTTGTACTGTTTTTCGCTAGCATTCGGTTAAAAATCAATGCGGACAAAACAATGATTGTGTCTACGTAAGTGTTGTAAAAATCTTTCACGTTTATCTTGGGATTGTCAAGGGAAAAAATTACTTGTCAAAAGTCTTTTAAATACTTAGGATACCATTTTACAGGCAACGGTTCCATGGCAATTGTGAAAAGACAGTCAAGAACTAAAGCTGACATGATTTTAAGACAGATGCGTAAATTTGACGCGAAATTTGGGAGATTTACAGCTATACCGCTAAAACAGTTTTACACCATGTCTGGTATTCCTAAATTAGTATATGGTCTAGAATTCTATGACCTGAAAAAAACTGACCTGATGAAAAAATTAGAAAGTGTAATCTGGAAAGGTGTGTTATACTTTATTCCCAAGTGTATATCGATTGAATTAATCAGATACGAATTTGGCTTACAGTCGTTGAAATCTATTAGTGTGTGGAAGAAAATACTATTATGGAGGAAATGTTCATTGATCAATATAAATTCACTCTATACGCTAGCAGGGAAAGATGCAACAAATGTGTTTTGTACAAATTTGAAAGAAGAAATTGAAGAAATCCTGGGGGATGCAGGTATATCTCTTGAACTGCTCGCTAATAATCCTCAAAGTAAAAAACATCTTGAAATGTAATGATTGGCAACAGACTCTGGACGCAGTAGCGCAATCTAAAACTGCGAATCAAGCCTATTCATGCTGGAAATTTAAAACCCGGTTGGAGTATTACTTGGAAAAATACCCGTCAAGAAATTTTAGAAATACTTATGAGAATCCGCTTTGATGTGCTTAAAACTAACTGTCTTAAAAAGATGGAATATGCTAAAAGATGAATGGCGCTGGTGTAAATACTGTAAAAAAGAAGGGGTGGAAGAAACTTTGAAGCACCTTATTTTGTTTTGTCCAGCACTCCTGAAAGAACGAACACGATATTTTGAGCAGTTTATAAGTTACTCACATTGTGTAGATACTGAGTTGTTATGGTTCCAGATTCGACATAACAACTCAACGGTACTGAAATTAAGAATTATTGCCTTTTTAAAGAATTTTTGTGCACTTTCATGATATTTTATACTATGAAATTTTAAATTCATAAAATTATGATATTAGGTTTGTTTTTAGGAAAATCAGATGATAATGTATTACTGTAGTTTTAAAATGATTGTTTATGTAATATTTAATGTGTTTTTCTTCGTTTTCTATGTGATCTCTTTTTGTAAAGGTTTAAACAAACCATACACAAATACATAAATAAATAAGATTAGTTGGGCTTGCTGTCCTTGCAATTAGGTCTAAGTGTCATGCTTGCTATCATTCACTATTCCATCCGGGTGTGGCTTGCTGATTTCTAATTATGAAATTGCTTATTTCAATATTCTGTCTAGATGCGGGGCAGGCTAGTGATCACGATTCCATTCCAGTGTTGCACTTGTTGTCATTCACATTTTTCATTTAAGTGCGGCGCATGCTGATCACATTTCTATCTAGGTGTGATGCAGGACAAAGTTAAGAATTCCATTGGAGTGTGGCACATGCTAACATTCACAGTCCTGTCTGTTACGAAGTGACTCGCATGCCTTCTTATGGTTGACTTGCCAGGTTTATTAACAGTTTCTCAAGTATCTTTACAGGCAGTCATTTAAGTTACATAAAGGACATTGAAGGACATTAACACTGGTAGCCTATCACCCAGGCAGGGGGTTCACCAACTGACCAGGGCTGGAACCTTCACTCACACATTCCAACACTCAGACATCAACACTCCACATGACATCACAACATTCCTGCTCACCCAGGCAAGACATATACAAATCTCCCCCCTTTACATTAACACACTGCACACACTAGGCACTGCACACAACACATCTCCCCTGCTTGCAACTAATCACAACATGAAAAATACCACGGGACACACCTCCACTCATACCAACACACCCCATCCTCACAGACTCGTGTGACCAGGGCAAGCACACCGCATGTGCACAATACTCTGACACTCAGCTTACTCCCAGTGTACTGGCCAGGCACACCGGGACCAACAACAAAATGCTAGCACACGCTGGACCCTGAAAGATGGTTCGAGTCTTCAATAGGCACGCAGTGCTGCCAGGAACAACCGTCTGCGCACAATAAAGGAAAAACATTAGTGGTACGCGACGATAGAAGTACATATGTGACCTTTCATGCCCATCACCAACAGACATGCTCTTACAAACACTGGGGGTGCTACCACCCGCACACATACCTCTTTACCCATGTGTGACTGTAATAACGGTCACACTCCAACCAACTGGGGGCGCTACCACCCAGCACAATAGCTATGACTCGATCAGGACTGTACTCAAAGTCGTACCTTGTCTGGATGGAGTTACTACCACTCAGAATAACCATTTACCCTGCCTGACTATATTACAGTCACGCCCTCACTGTAAAGGTGGCGCTACCACCATGCACAAATATACGTGGCCTCACCATGCATCTGAATTATTGCAGACACTTCCACACAAGTGGTGGTGCTACCACCACAATCCACTGTATACCGTTAACCCATGTACGCCCCTACCACAGACGCACCCATACCAAACTTAAAACTATGCTGAGATCACAACCCATCTCAGCATATGGTAGGTTTAACATGTCAGCTAGGCACACTCACCATCAGCGACACTCACGCACTTACAATGCTAGCCAAGTTTCACACTAACACCGGAGGCGCTACCTCTTTCTAACACTAAGGTGGCACTCATTCACACACACACACTATACACACTATGGGCGCTACCCATCTCACATCTTCTCTGACTCACACCACACTTCATGCTAACCTTGACTATATCATAACAGTCAGTTAAAACTCATTTGCATTGTAACATTCCATATGCATAACTTACAACGTTTGAACCGACAATCATCAAATCAGGTACAATTACATTCTAGGAATTCCTAAAAGTCCATGTTGATTTCAAGCAACCAAATGCCGAGACCTACTAACACCTCCTAAGAGTCCATAGCGAACCTTTGGCTTTACCTGAAAATCCTCAAATATGGTTATACTTAACTTTACCCATAACCACACTCACCCATTTAACTTCCCCTGAAAATTCCTCTAATAGGATTATACTAACTTCACACATAACCAAACTCTTCCACTCCACTTCCAGACTGTTAAATTGTCATCACATATCAACCCTTTCAGCTAAGTGTCCATGGGTGACTCGCATCCGTAACCTGTAAATACCTGAACTTTGGTTAGAACTGGCATTCCTTTTCAATACTTTTGTCGGTCGCTCACACAGAACAGCAGCTCCGGCAGGGCTCTTATCGAAATTACATCTTTAAATAATATAGTTTCACTTTCCATTGAAACATACTTCCATACTTAAAGGATACGCATTTTCCTTATCTTCTGCTTCATACTTGTAATAACAAACAAAGGATATATTCTCTGCCCTCTCTCTGGGCACTACCATTTTCGGCTCTTTCCTTCCTGTGGCTTCATAACGACTTTCTAATGTAGTCTTGGACACTTCACAATGACTCCCTTTATATGCAGCAAAGTCAATCTTTCCTTTTCGTTAACACGTGGTGTGAAAGACTTATGAAGATTTACTTCTGCATACTCTGTACTTCCTGATTTCCATCAGGACGGGCTCGTTATCCCGCAATCTCGCACTTCGGAATGTTTATGTGGACGCGCTCCATTATCTTGCAACCTCGCACTCTTGTATTGAGATCCGAATGCGAGCTGAAAATTCACTCCCCTTCTAATGAGACGCTTTGTTCTGCCTTTTCTTCCTGCTTCCCACGTCGTGCCACGTAAACGAAGGTCCATTCCTTTAACTTTATGCGGGCCTTCATTTACGGTGCTGTTGATTTTCATACGCATAGCCCCACACAGTTCGCCAACATTCCGAGCACAGCGGCTGCACGCTCATGCCATTGCACTGGCATTTCACTCTTCGCCATCACCGGCCGCCCTCTATGTGACATCATCAGTCACATCTCCATCTCCCAGCCGCCACACGGCTGCCACAGTAGCCAGTCACCAAGGTACCCGTCACTACCAAGTACCAAATGCAACCTGTCCGTACTTTTATTCAAAAGGCATCATTTTAGCTGTGTGCTTCTTGCAGGACCACTATAAATTTCCTCTTCCTTCACCTTATGGGACGGTTTCCCTTCTCCACCCTTAGGGCCCAGCTCCCTTCTTGAGCTTCTCTTTACATCATGGCCCTGCTTCTCTCTTAGGGCCCGGGTCCTAGCTCTCCCCGTTTTCAGTGATCAGTTCCAGGCCCAGTTCTTTCTTATGAACCTATGGGCGATTGAGGGTCCCGCATGCCATGGGCCTCTCCTCTTCCCCCACCCCACTGCCTTTGCCCTGGGTGATGGGCCTTACTTGTATTGTTTGGGGGGCAGTGTTATCCTCTTCCTTCTTCCTGCACCCCCCACAGCAGGTTGTCCAGCATCAGCACGCAGGTTCCTTGTCAGAAACACCGACTAGTCGCCATTGTTATGAAGTGACTCGCATACCTTCTTATGGTTGACTTGCCAGGTTTATTAACAGTTTCTCAAGTATCTTTACAGGCAGTCATTTAAGTTACATAAAGGACATTGAAGGACATTAACACTGGCAGCCCATCAACCAGGCAGGGGGGTTCACCAACTGACCAGGGCTGGAACCTTCACTCACACATTCCAACACTCAGACATCAACACTCCACATGACATCACAACATTCCTGATCACCCAGGCAAGACATATACAACACTATCCAGATGTGACTTAAGCTACGATTAAGAATTCCATATGAGTGTTGCACCTGCTAACATTCACCACCCCTCCTAGATGTGACTAAAGTTAAGATTAAGAATTTCATCTGAGTGTGGCACATGCCAACATTCTTATTTTGTGTGGACCCCATTGTTCCATGTAGTCTGTTTGAAGGTAGTACAGCACCGCCCCCCATTCTTTTGTAAACATTTCTCTTGTACCCTGTAAGGTTTGTGTTTTGTTTCTCCATAGTCGCCAATGTCCACACTTCCTGTAGCCAACCAAACACCAATGGTGGGTCCCGTTGTTTCCAATTCTGGGCTATTGTAGCCCATGTCGCTATCACCAGGCCCAGAAAGCTCCTCCATTGTGCTTTAGTGTATTTCCTAGCCACTGGGTCCTTGACCCTGCATTGCCAGACCTTCTCTCCCAGTTGAGCCACATTTGGGAACATGCCCTGCATTGGTGACTTTACCTCGGCCCAGAATCCCTGGATTTCTTTGCAGTCCCACCAAACGTGTCTCCAAGTTCCCTCCCCTCTGCATTTCCTCCAGCATAGTTTGGATGTGTGTGGGAACATCTTGTTTAACGTCTCCGGAGTATAGTGCCACTGGGTCATGACTTTCACCCACATTTCCTTCATTTGGACTGAGCGGGTCAGTTTGGGAATGCTTCCCCACAACTCCTCCCAATGTGGTGTACTGATTGTTTCCCCAGGATTACGTCCCATTTTTGCATATAGTTCCACCTCCCATCCTCCTTTTGTACATTAATAAATTTATATAGTGCCGATACTAGCTTCCTAGGTTATCCCTACATATTATCCCCACCAAAAATATTGCTGTACATATGGTAATTTGTCTCGCCATAGGTGATATTTTTGTGGGAGCGGGGGTTGAAAGGGTGTCCCCGCACATTTAATGCGGGGGTGTCCCCCGCAGGGTCCATGGCTCAATATCGCCGCACAAATATGGGGATATTTTTGTATCGCAATACTTTTGCTGGGATATTAACACATCAAACCGCTTCCTAGACCCTGAGTTGGTCAGCATGAATTTTTTCGAAAGGCGTGAGTTCCCTTGAGGCTGCTTGTTTTATAGATGGTGTCACCAGCCAATTTCTAAGCTGTTCATATTTGTACCTCTCTGAATGTTTGAGCCGTAGGAATGTTTTACATGCCTCCAAGGATTGGACCGCCTGGTCCTGTATCAGTTCTCCTATTTTAGGACACCCTTCCTCCTCCCATTTACTGAACGCCCCCTTTTCCATTCCCAGCGTAAAATCTGGATTCCCAGACATGGTAGTGAAGGGGGGGGGGCATTGCCTCTGTCAGGATGCCCCTCCGCGTTTGGTCATCCCACACTTCCAATGGGGCCCCCATAACTTAACTGATATTAAGATTCGGATGCCTGTGTTGCCTCCCTTTCCACAACAACTCTACCAGTGGGGATCTGGCCAACGCCCTGTTCTGTTATACCTGTATTTGAGGGGATTGGGTTCTCCGACGTATTCCAGATCTATGACAGTAATCACCACAGCTGTGCTGCTTCTGAAAATCTTTTGGCGTCGATGAGCCGTCTTCGAGGATGACCTCCGACGGCCGACGTCACCGGATGTTCTAAGTAGGACGCACGACGCCCTTAGCCTCAGTTCCATTTTTTCCGTGAATGTGTTCGCTTCGGAGATCTCGGCGCGCCTCAACTCTTTGGAGTTTCTGTTCTTTCGGTTTTTCAAACCTGTTCGTTTGGGAAGTTTATCGGGATGTCTTCCTCTTCTTCCACCCCACGTCTGGGCTTCAAGAAGTGTGGGTACTGCGGGTCCAAGATGTCGGTGACAGACTCGCACAACGCCTGCCTCTGGTGCCTTGGGGAGGCCCACGACACGGATGATTGTGTAGACTGCCAGTCGCTTACGTCCAAGGCCTTGAGGTAGCGTAATAAGAAGCTGTTTCGGTAAGGTGTCCAAGCCCCAGAAGTCGAGGTCCACTGGGCTTTCGACGGGCGATTCGAGGGGTGACTCTCCTCGTCAGTCTAGGGGGTCTTGGTCCCAGAGTGGGTCCCGCCACTCCTCTGCCTCTTCGAGGCACTCACGGAAGCGCCGTCATCGGTCGCCTTCCCCGTCCTCGTCTGCTTATCCCACCAAGCATGCGACTCCGGAGGAATGGGCTTCCTTCGGTAAGAAAATGTTGGCGATTCTTGATTCGAAGGCCACCCGTCTGTCCTCGCCTCCGAGTGGGGTCGGGCGTGACCGTACTAGAGACACCGCTCGTACGCCTTCGGGCTCGGGTGGTCGGCACGATTCACGGGAAAGGTCCCGCTCGGACAAGCGGAATCGTTCTAGTCATGCCCGTTCCAGGTCCCGGTCCTCGACGCGCTCGAGACCGTGTGCACCTGTGAAGTCTTCGAAGAAGACGTCGATGCCTGTGGCGCTGAGGTCGTCGAGGGACTTCCTCGAGGCTCCGCCTCCGAGGAAGTCATTGGCGCCATCGGCGCCCAGGCTGTCGAAGGACTTGCTCTGGGCTCCACCCTCGAGGCCTGTGTCGATGCTGTCGGCGCCACGCTCGATGTCGACGCCTTTCGAGGCTGTTTTGTCGGAGGTACCCCGTGGCATGGTGGAACCCCCTAGAAAGGCTCTGGCCAAGATCAAACATGTCTTTGTCCCCCATTCTGTGCCCACTTTCCACCATCTGGATTATATTTCTTAGGTGGAGGAGGGTTCTGAAGATGGGATGGTTCCTGATACGGTACCAGACGAGATTGTCTCTGGACATAGCCAGATTGAGGACCTGCGTCAGTCGCTGCACAGCGCCAGTGGTCTGGATTCCTCTCCGGAGGTGGAGTGCTGTAGGCCTGAGCCTGGCACCCATGCCGAGTCCTCATACCGGCGCCTTATGTCGAGGGTCACTGAGTACTTGGGGTGGTCTGCTCCGCCAGGGGATTTTCTACAGGATGACCTGACAGATATTGTCGACCAAGGTCCACCAACTGACCCGGTACTGCCGTTCCATATGGCTCTACAAAGGAGGGTGGCGGCGGCTTGGACTGCTCCGGAGAGTCTCCCGGCAGTGGGCAAGTCTTTGCCGCAAAAATACCACCCAGCCAGTAGCGACCCCTGCTACTTGACCATGCAACCCACTCTGGAGAGTTTGGTGGTGCACGCGGCTACGGCCCCAGCAAAGCAGGTGTTGTATCCTACCATCCCTCCTGATAGGGACGACGAGTGTTTTGATGGTTGGGCGAAGAAAGTGTTTTCTTCAGGGGGTATGGCTCTTCAGGCAGCCAACTCCGTATGTGCCTTGTCACGTTTCACGCACTCTGTAGAACTGTTTCCTTAGCGGCTGAACATATTCCCGAAGGGGACGAACGGGATGGTTTTCTTGCTATGATGCAGGATGGCAAGGATGCCATGTGTGAGGCAGTTCAGTCGGGTCTGGACATGGCAGATTTCGTCAGCCGATCCATGGCGGCGAGCACTGTAATACGCAGGTTTGCATGTTTGCGGAAGTCGGGGTTTGCTCCTGATGTGCAAGCTCGGCTCCTCAACATGCCCTTTGATGGTGTTCATCTTTTTGGCAGCAAGGCTGACGAGAGCCTTGAGAGGTTGCAGACCTCAAAAGCTGCAGCAAAGTCGTTGAGCGCTGCAGTTCGCCAACCTCCGCCTTTTCGTCCTAGGGGACAGCAATGGAGGGGAGGTTCCTTTCGTTATTACTCATCCTTTAGTAAAGCAAGAGGAGCTGCTAGTCAAAGGGGCCACCGTTGGAGTGCCAGAGGTGGAAAACAAGGTACTTGAGGTGCCAAGGCCGCTCAGGCATTTGCCTCTTTGCCCTCAGGCAACGCCGCAGCCGTTTCTGCTCAGTCATGATGCCCATGCTTCGCCGGTGGGGGGGGAAGGCTGGCGCAGCATCTGGTAGAATGGCGGGCCATTACTTCATATGTGTGGGTTCTGGAGATCATAGCCCACGGCTATGGTCTTCCTTTCCGGCAGAGGCCTCATGACAATCCACCAGGGAACCTCTTTGAAGAGTCCGGATTTGCTCCTTGCACAGGAAATTCAATCTCTGCTGGAGAGGGGCGCCATAGAACTGGTGCCTGTAGCGGAGAGGAACAAGGGATGGTATTCCTTTTTGATTTCAAACAAAGACTGGGGATTGAGACCCATCATGGACTTGCGCGGTTTGAACAAGCTCCTTCGGAAGGACAAGTTCTAGATGGTTAATCTTTCTCAAGGCCTCCAGACCCTTCAACTTCAGGACTGGTTGGTGCCTCTAGACCTCAAGGACGCTTATTTTCATGTGCCAATCCATCCCAAGCACAAGAAGTTCCTGAGGTTCGCGGTTGGCGACTCGCACTTTCAGTTGCGGGTCCTACCGTTCGACTTGACCTCTGCCCCGAGGGTCTTCACCAAGCTCATGGTGGTGGTGGCAGCGTATCTCAGGAATGGGGGGGGGTTCACATCTACCCCTACCTGGACGATTGGTTGAACAGGGCATGCTCTCCTGAGCAAGTCTGGATCATCTGTCAGTCACCTGCCACTCCCTTCACAGGCTGGGCTTCTCCCTCAATTTGAACAAGTCCCATGTGACGCCAACACAGCGGCTCCAGTACATCGGAGCAGTGCTCGACACATCCCTGGGGCAGTGTTTTCCTCCCGAGGTGAGGGCTCATCACATTCAGCAGATGGTGCACAAGTTTCAACATTCCCAGAGTCTCCCAGCGTTAGAGTTCTTGAGGTTGCTCGTCCTCATGGCATCCTGCATTCTTCTGGTGCCAGAGGCCAGGTTGCGGATGAGATCCTTGGAATGGGCTCTCAAACTCCAGTGGTTACAGTCCTCTGGCAGGATGTCGGATCCCGTTCAGGTTCCGCCCTTGGTCTCCCGGGACCTTCTGTGGTGGGCCGTCGAAGGCTATCTGATGAAGGGGGCTCCATTTTGGCTGCCCTGGCCGGAGGTGACCATTGTGACGGACGTATCCCTCACGGGATGGGGAGCTCATGCCAACGAGTTGACAGTCTGCGGTCGTTGGTCTCTGTCGGAGTCCAGACTCCATATCAATCTGTTGGAGCTGAGGGCCGTCAGGCTTGCCCTGAAGGCTTTTCTGCCAACTGTGCGAGGAAAGAATGCCCTGATCCTGACGGACAACACAGTGGCCATGCACTACCTCAACAAAAAAGGGGGGGGGGGGGCAGGGTCACTTCCTCTGTGCAGTTAGGCGATGCAGCTCTGGTTCTGGGCAATCCAGCAGGAGATTTTGGTCTCGGCAGTTCATCTGGCCGGAGACCAAAACGAGACGGCAGACTCTCTGAGCAGGCAGAGCGCAATCTCTCACGAGTGGGAGTTGGCTCATGAGATTCTCCTGGACATCTTCTGCCTTTTGGGGACCTCTAGTGGATCTCAAGTGTCAACCGGAAGTGCGAAAGGTTCTGCTTGCGGGAATTTCCTCCGAAAGGAGCCTTAGGAGACGCGTTCGTGGTGGAGTGGTCATTCCCACTGCTGTATGAGTTTCCTCCAGTCCCCGTCATCCCACAAGTGCTGCGGAGGTTACGGAGGTTCGGTTCCCGGATGATCCTCATTGCTCCGGCATGGGCCAGGAGGATGTGGTACCCGGACCTTCTCGACTTGTCCATCTGCCCTCCACGTCCTCTTCCCTACCGAGATGATCTGCTCTCAAGGGAGGAGGGGGGAGGTCAGGTTCTCCATCCAGAGGTCCGATCCTTCAACCTACACGCTTGGCTCCTGAAATGTTGAGGTATAAGGATTGGTACCGCCCTGAAGACGTGATGGAGGTGTTGCTTTCGACCAGACGGCCGGCAATAAAGTCCCTGTACCGTTGCCGTTAGAGAAAGTTCTGCGACTGGTGCAGGATTAAGAATGTGGATCCTTTTTCATTTGACATTCCTGTGGTTCTGTCTTTTTTGCTTTCTTTGGCCCACAGGGGCCTGCAAGTGGGTACCGTTAAAGGTTACCTGGCGGCGCTGTCTATATTTAAGCGCTCGTCTGAGGAGTGTTCTTATTTTAAAATCCCTTTAATTTCTCAGTTTCTGGAAGGGCTCACTAATGTATTCCCTCCGTCACCGTTCCAGGTGCCCGGTTGGGATCTGAACCTTGTTCTCAAGTTTCTAATGGGTGCTCCCTTTGAGCCTTTGCATTCTTGTCCTTTGAGACTGTTAACCCTTAAAACTGTATTTTTAGTTGCGGTCACTTCCGCTCGCAGAGTGAGTGAGTTACAGGCACTTTCAGTTATGCCACCCTTCACTGTGTTTCATAAGGACAGGGTTGTCCTTAGAGTTTGTCCTTCCTTTCTTCCGAAGGTGGTGTCGGAATTTCATTTAGGCCAGAAGGTTATTCTTCCGGCATTTTATCCTCCACCGCATCCTGGTAAGGAAGAGGAGAGGCTCCATAGGCTGGATCCTAGGAGAGCTTTAAGCTTTTATATTTCACGCATGTCCTGGGTCAGAGTAGACGATCAACTCTTTATTGGTTACGCTGGAAGGCACTTGGGACAAGATGTTACTAAGCAGACTTTGTCTCGATGGATTATCTTGGCAATTTCTGAAAGTTACAGCTTGGCGGGTAAGGACCCTCCGGTAGGCTTGCGGGCCCATTCTACCAGGGGTATGGCTGCCTCTACTGCCCTGCAAAGGGGTGTTCCTATTTGTAACATCTGTGATGCAGCCACCTGGGCTTCGGTCCATACTTTTGTACGTCACTACTCCCTTGATTCTATCTGTGGGCAGGATCTGGCCTTTGGCAAGGCGGTCCTTTACTCTGCAATTTGATTGGGCATTCTAAATTTCTATATTCTAAATTCTTTTCCCACCTCCTTACGTTGGTACTGCTTTTTGAGTCTGTCATAGATATGGAATACGTCGGAGGACCCAATCCCGTCGAAGAACAAGTTACTCTCTTACCTGGTAATGTTCTTTCGATGGGATGGTCCGACGACATATTCGTATCGCTCCCTCCCTCCCTCCCTGCCTTCCCCGCTACAGAATTTCTTATGCAATTGCAGTTTACGTTTCCGCGAGGCTTTCTGTGGTCCTACTGGCAGTAGTTTGGTGCCACACGTTCTGGGGAAAAAACTACAACTGAGGCTACGGGCGTCGTGCGTCCTACTTATAACATCCAGTGACGTCAGCCATCGGAGGAGGTCCTCGAAGACGGCGTATCGACGTCATCGACGCAGGACGCAGACGCCGAAAGAATTTCCGAAGCGGCACAGCTGTGGCGATTACTGTCATAGATATGGAATACGTCGGACCATCCCATCGAAAGAACGTTACCAGGTAAGAGGGTAACTTGTTCTTTTCTGCCTGTCTTCCCCATCCACTCCTATAATACCCATAATTGCGCCGCTTGATAATACCTTAAAAAATGTGGGAGGGACATGCCCCCTTCTTTTACTGGCGCTGTTAGGACTGATCTACTTATCCTTGCGGGCTTCTTTTTCCATATAAATGATATTACTTTGGTAAGTGCTCTAAAAAAGGACTGGGGGGGCTCTTATTGGGATGGCTTGGAAGTAATATACCAGCTTGGACAGAACGGTCATCTTTACCGAGGTAATACGTCTCCACCAAGAAATCGCCAGGGGGGTTACACCGCTCTAGGTCCCTCTTAATTTTCCCCAGCAATTCCGGATAGTTTTCCCAAAATAGGAGATCCAGCCTGCTAGTAAGAGTTACGCCGAAATATTTTATCCATTTTATCCGCTATCTTCGAATGTAATGCTTCTGCCTTCCGCTTAATTCCCCCCCTGTCTCCTGACAAAACTAAAATTTCCAATTTTTTTCTGTTAATTTTCAACCCTGAGACTGTACCAAATTGCTCTAATTCTTGTATTGCTTCCGGGAGGGTACTGGTCGGACCAGAAAGGGCTACTAGCATATCATCGCATACGCAGCCACCTTGTGTTGCATGCCCGCCATTTCTATCCCTGTGATGGAGGACGCCTATCTAATTCTGATAAGAAAAGGTTCCAAAAAGACAGCATAGAGGAGGGGTGACAGCGGACACCCTTGTTTCCTGCCCCTAGAAAGCTCCACCCTACCCGTCACTTCCCCGTTTATGGCTATTCTAATGGAGGGGGTATTATAGTTAACCCTAACCATTTTCGCATATTGTTCCCCGAACTCCTTGTATTGTAGTGTTTTAAACAGCATTGACCACTCCACCCGGTCAAATGCCTTTTTGGCATTTAATGAGAGCAAAACTGCCGGTGTTTGCTTGACCACGATCTTCTCTTCTAGAGGGTTTGTCGGCCGAGTCTAAGTTAATTAACGGGATTGGGCGAAATGAGCCTGGCTGAGACGAATCCTTTCCTGCTTTATGGAAGACGAGTACCTTAACTTCGTTCATGGATGGGGTCACATTCCCTTCCTCCATAAATGTGTCGAAGAAGGGATTAGCTTGTCCACGCATTTCTTGTAAAACGTGTCCATAAACCCATCTGGGCCCGGTGCTTGCTTTGTCGGGAGTCCTGCTATTGCTTTCTTCACTTCCTCCTCCCTGATCTCTCCTTCCAAGAGGTTCCTCTCTTCTTTCGTTATTTGTGGTATTGTTAGAGCGATGTCCGATGTATATAGCTCTCAATAGTAGTCTCTGAAAACCTCCCCCTTGTCCCTAGTGCATGTTGGTGTCTTTCCCTGTGCATTTCTAATATTTATTATTGATAACTCTTGCTGTTTGCCTCACAGCTGTCTTGCTAGAAATGTATCAGCCTTGTTGGCCTTCGTGTAATGTCAGTGTCTAAGGTGGAGGAGGCTCTTCTCTGCTTTGTTCGTGCGCAGTACATCTAACTGACCCTGCACATGTCTCAGAGCCTTCTTCAATGCCAAAATGGGCTTCCGCATGAGTTCCCCTTGTATGTCTGCTTTTTTCTTTTCCAACTCCTTTTCCCATAAGAACCTCTGCTTATACTTTGACGCCTTCAAGGCAATCATATGACCCCGCATAACAGCTTTGAATGCCTCGCATACAGTTCCCAACTTGACGTCCCCCGTATCATTACGGGAAAAATATTCCATCTTCTCCCTGAGGTTATCTCCCAGGATGGGATCATTGAGTATCTCCTGTGGGAGCCTCCATCTCCATAGCCCACTATTGCTCCCTGGAGGTTTTACCTCCATCTACAAAGGGGCCTGATCTGAAAGTGAGATCGGACCTATTTCTAACCCTCCAATTTTCCCCAACAGCCCCATTGAAACCCAAGAATAGTCGATCCTCGACATTGTGTTATAGATGTGGGAGAAGTGTTTGGATCCCCTTTGCTGGCAATTGAGCTCCCGCCACATGTCACAAAGCGCCAGGTGGTCCATCGTGTGGCGGAGACGCTTTGAGGGCGCACCCTGCCCTTGGTGGCCTCCTGAACTCCTATCAGTTGCTCAGTGCCATGCCACATTCAAGTCCCCTCCCAAAATTAGCTCCACGTTGGCAAACTCCTCCAGCTTCCCCAGAGTGTCCCTCAAAAAAACATCCTGTCCTGAATTAGGTGCATATTTTGTAGCTAGCGTGAAACTCAACCCTTGTACTGAGGCGTTGGCAAATGCATAGCGTCCCATCTGGTCCACCAATCTGCTGAGTCGTCGTATATTCCTTCCATCTTGTACCGCTATCAGCACTCATGCCTTTTTGTCTGGGCCGTTGGATTGCACTATTCATTTATATCCCCTTAGACGCAGCCTTGTTTTGTCTTGGAGCCTGATGTGCGTTTCTTGTAGTATTATGATGTCCCCTCCTTCCCTTCTTAACAAGTCCTCTACTTTCTTTCTTTTAACTGGGGAGTTTATGCCCCTGACATTAAACTTAAGAATGTTCAGCTTCCCCATGGTCCCAGCCCAATGTAGACGGTGCTTGCCACCCTACATCCTGCTGCCACCCTTCTTCCTGTTTACCCCCTCCGCCCTAAACTTGTAACTCCCCCAACAAACTAATAACTGTCCCAAGGAGGGCACAGGGACCTAATGTTTCTAGGGCACTCAGCCCGTTGCTCCTGACCCTCTGCTTACTTGGGAATAACTCCCTGTGGAGTCCTTAACCCTGTATTGCCTCTGCCTTACCAGTTTCCTCGCCGGGCCATGATCATGATTGTCCATTTGTTTGCTTGTCCTCTCATCTCTCGATCTACGTTGCATTTGTCCCCTTGTAAGCAAAGTTCGTTGTAAGCAAAGTTCTCTTCTAGGGTGCGTACGTTCGTTGCGCTCAGCGCTTACCGCTTACCCACCCCCCAGGTACTTCCTCTTCTGCTGCACCGCTTTCCATTCCCCTGGCTTCCTACGTGTCTCCTCCTTGTCCGTTGGTGGCCTTTGTCTCTATCTTCTTCTTGAATGTCCATCTCCTGTAGCCCTTCCTCACAGGAAGACACCCTTCTTTGCCTCCCCTCCCATGTAAAGAGAAGACCAAAGGGGAATGTTCTTTTATACCTTATCTTCCACGTCGCCAGCTCCTTTACCACTGGTGCCATTGGCCTTCTTTTCTGTAGTGTCACCAGAGCCAAGTCTTGGAATAGTTGGATTTCCATTCCATTCATTCTGATGTGATTCATTCCTCCTGCTTTCCTCAGTATCTGCTCTTTCTGAGGGTACGAAGACATTGCCACCAGAACGTCTCTGGGACGTTCCCCTGGTCCACCCGCTCGCTTGGGGCCCACTCGATGCACCCTATCAATTTTTATGTCTGCCGCATCTTTCACTGCCAGGATATCTCTGAAGACTTCTTGCACTGCTGTCTTAAGATCTTTTTCTTCCACCGATTCCGCCATGTTTTTTATGCGTATATTCGACCTTCTTGACCGGTTTTCCAAGTCCTCGCATTGCAACTCCAAATTGTGGATTAGCCTCACCAGGTATTCTTGCGTCTCATTATATTGCTGAGCTTCATCTTACACATTTTGAACCACTCTCTCCAGTCTGTCAGTGTGTTAAAGTCTGGACACAGCCAGCCGCAATTGATATGATATGATAGTTTATTTATATAGCGCCTATACACAATGTGTTTCAAAGCGCTTCAAGGAGGGAGGGGACATATGAAAAATACAGTTACATTCAGCAAAAGTCCTTGAAACAATACAGAATGTGAAAATAACTATCGTAATAGGCCTGTCGACATTTCTGATAGTGCAAGTGCATAGAACAAGTAAGGCAAGAGGTAATGGATAGGAAGGAGAACAAAGCAAGCAGTAACATTACTATGTCTGACGACAATTTACGCAGTGCAGGTGGTAACAAGAGGCGGGGTGGGAGGGGCGGTAGGGGATGGAGGGGGGGGAAGGAGAACAAGGCACGCTACTGAGCAAAAATGTCGGTGACAAATTTGAAAAGCAGGGGAGGGGGGAGACAGACAAGCTATCAAGAGTCACGGAACAGATAGGAGTAAGTGCTAGGAGGGGGAGATCTGAGAGGATGGAGAATATAGAAGGGGGGGGGAGTAGGAAGGTTGTGGAAGAGGATGGAAGTGAGGAGGGGGGAAGGGAAGGAGGCAGGAAGGGGGTGAAGCGCAGAGCAAAAGAGGGGGGGAGCAAGCAGGATGAGGTCGCAGAGACACTCACGGAGGGGCAGGGGGACACACAAACTCACAGAGGGGCAGGGGGACACACAGACACTCACGGAGGGGCAGGGGGTCACACAGACACTCAGGGAGGGGCAGGGGTACACACAGACACTCAGGGAGGGGCAGGGGGACACACAGACACTCACGGAGGGGCAGGGGGACACACAGACACTCACGCACGGAGGGGCCGGCGGACACACAGACACTCACGGAGGGGCCGGCGATCCGGCGTACCGCGTGGACAGCGGTAGACAGGGCCTTAGGAGTGGGCCTTGTGAGGAGGGCCGGCCAAGCCTGCTGGCCTTCCCATTGGGCAAGATGTAGGCGCCCATAGCCAATCCCGTACCCCAAGCAGCAGTGTGCTCAGCACTCCGGTGCAGGCACAGTGAAACGGCCATCTTTGAATGGCGATTTTACAAACGAAAAGGCATGGTGCAATGTAAGGTGGCACACAACGGAGCGGTATTGAGGCTCCAAAATGTCAGTACATTCATGCGGATGATGTGCTAAACAAGCAAAGATATTAAAATGTTCATCCATGTTGATGCGCCGATGCGCGCCTCTCGTGGGAGCCCAATAGAGTGGGGCTTACCTTAGCACCAGAGTCTGACACGTGCAAGCAGGCAGCACGTAGAATGCAGGGGGGGAAGAAAGATGCCGCCGCTCCGGCAGCCGCATGATAGATTCTTGGACCGCCTATTTCATATCTTCTCTCATAGATTCAAACTGACCTTGCACTGTGGTCCTAAATTTGTCTAGGAGTTCCTAAACCACATCTGCATGTCCTCCTTCGAGGTCTGCTTCACTGGGGGAAGGGGAGGGTTTTGCGGCTCCGCTGGTTCCTCCTGCGTTTGCCTTCTTGTGCTTACTGAGTTGTCTGCACACCACATTTGGACCACGTTCGCGTCCTGCTTGTGGGGCTGGGTTTTTGTCATGGGCTGCCCCCCCACCTTTGTCTTTGACATTGTTGCGCATGATGGGATCCTCTGGCCTCTTATTGCAGGCTCCCTCACCTTTGCTTGCCGCCTCCTGTACTTTACCTTCCAATTGTGTAAAGGCTATGTAGCCTGGTGTTTCTCCGCTTCCCCCTTCGTCTCCCCTCACCAACTTGGATCTCCCTTGGTTTGCGGCTGTCTCCTCTGCTGCGTTGGCCCCGCTGCTACCCCCCCCCCCCGCCCTGCCTTCTTGCCTCTTTTGCTGAGGGGGGGAGTTGTGGTGTTGGAGATAGGATAACTTCCTCGTCCCCCGATGCAATCAGCCCTCTCTCCTCTGCAGCGTTTCGCTCTCCAGATCCTCTAGTCCCCCGCACCTGCGGCTCACTGCCCCCAAGCGGGCCTTGCACGAGTCCTGGTCTAGCTGTTGGGTTGTACCCCACTAGCGTAGGGTCATGCTGACTGTTAGTCTACCCCTGTGTCCCAGAAGTTTTGTGCGTTGCCCCGGGCCCTTGTTGCCGCTTCCTCTGGTCCTCGTGCGGACCGGGGGCTCAGTTCTGCATTGGTGTTTGTGCTCAGTACCCCACCGCCTGACCCGTGATCGTGGTGGTGTGCCATGCCCCTCCGGCCATCCCTGGGGATTCTTTTCCTTACCTCCTGGGGGGGGGCGCTCCGCTACTGCTGTTGCCTCCTAATCTCCGATGTCGGTGGGGATCGCATTTAGGTGCCCGCCCTCTGCAAGGTGGCCTCTGTGTTCCGGGCGGCCTCGGTGGCTCCTCCTCACCTTTCCAGATGGTTGTTCCACCCTCCTCACCACACTTCCTCAGTCGCGTCTCCTTCTCCGGGACCGGAGCTTGCTGCGCTCCTCTGTTGCCGCCTGAATGCTACTTTCTCCCACTCTCTCCACAGGAGTCCGGGGCTAGTCTCTGCTCCATTCAGGAATGGGGCTCCAGCTGGGTGTCCGAGATCCCCCACCTCTGCTTCTCGCCCCTTCGCAGGTAAGGCTCCGAGTCTCGCTGTTCCCCCGGCCACAGGCAGATCGCTCCTCCGCTCTGTCGGGTGCCAGGTTCCCTCTGACGTAGTTCACACGGCCTGTTTCTTGGCACTGTCCGGGGGTTGGCGCCGGTTGGAAGTGCACGTTCTCCCTCCACCTCCGCTTCTCCGCCCACTCACAGTTGGGACACCGACTCCCTCTGGTGTCTCTGGCCGAGAAATAGTGCTGCCACAAAGACCAATGCTCCTTATGTGCGCTTATGTTTGTGGCCCAGTGGGAGAGACCACTACGTACGTCTCAACACTGTGGCCGCCATCTTAGAATCCCACCTTGTATTCATTTGCACCTTTACCGCTGGCTGTGTTCACAGCTGCAGTAAAGGCACCTAAGGGTGCTCATTTTACCAAAATGGCCCCGTTTTCTTTTTTTGCCATTTTAGGGTTTGTCCTTTCTTGCTCCTTTCCCGGTTATCCAGGGTGGGAAATTCCTTTGTGTGATTATTTTTTTCAATTTTTTTTTAAATTATATAAATCTTCGGCAGGAGTACCCTGGACTCCCTGCCCAGACTCCAGTCTGTCTTTGAAGGCAGGAACCGAGGGAGGAGTCCAAAACTCTGCAGCCCTTTGTCTTCCTCGTTGCCTGCATGGGGACAAATCCTAGTGGTTGGCTGTCCTCATTGCATAACCAGACCAGCCCTTGTTGTAAAATGCAGGTAGAGAATGCAGAGGTTGTGCTGTAGTTAAATACTGCGAACCTGGAAGCTGAAGACAAGTTGACCACTGGAACCGAAACCAAAGACGATGAAGGAAAAGCGGCTGAGATGATTTCCAGCGACTGTAGAGCCTGCTGTGTAACCGGAGCCTGCTGTAGCCCTTCCTTCCAGTCGACCTGGGGGACTCCGAAAACGATGACCCAGAGCCTGGTGAGACCCACTAGACTCAAGAAGAGCTGCATTTAGTGCCATCGCATGCGTTGCCGCGACCTTGCAGGGCTGCAATACCCTGGAACCTCAAGCCATTGTGCGGTGCACGGTCTTCCGAATCTCGCGGAAACTTTGTGGAAATCCTGATGGATCTCCAGAGACACGAATAGAGTCTGAAAAGTCCCCTCACCAGAGTGCTGGATGTTTGTAACATCGAGAATTCAACTGTGCTCCTTTAAAAGGTGCCGAATCCACAGAACCACATTCAACCGGGAGGAAAACCTTGCCTAGAGCCTTCTCCATTGATTCCTGCTGTAAAGTCCCTTCCAAGGTCCTGCTTTCAGTCATCACAAGGATCCACTGACCGGGTTTTTGGCTGCAGATCCTGAAGTCGTCCTGCTGCAAAATCCTCTTCAATGCTGAGGTACTGTGTTGGCTTGGGTATGTACTTACCTTAAGTCTCTTGGGATTTCTGTGGGGCGTTGGGGAGGCCTCTTATCCAGTGCACCCAGTCCCACTGCTAGAATCCTGCTAGATTGTCTTCTGTGAAGCCCCTAGACCCTCTTCTAACTCTAGAACTGAAGTACTCCCCCGTTTGCCCAGTCTTCCTAAGGAACTCTGACTTTTGCTATTTTAGAACCTATTCTGACACTGTATGTTTGTCACTAGTCCCTAGTGACCCCCCTTCTGCCACTCAGAACACTCATGCTCCAAGAATAAGGGAACAACTTTTAAGGGATTGAGCCTTTTGTCTAGAAAGGAGAATACATGTTTAAAAGTTACTTACTTGTAAAAGTGTTAGTTGGTTAAGAGTGAACAGTTACAACAGTTCTTACTTACCTTGGATGTGTGATGCACTATTCTCAAAAGTATGATTAACATCTTTCTTTCCTTAGAAACTATTTTGCCATTCTAATAGAACGTAGATATGAAGGTATATTACTCACCTGTGATTAGGTCGTGCCTCTGCCCAACAGTAATGTGCTGGTTTCACCAGATTATTCATGTTAGGATAATTGTATGAGTGTTCCAAAACTGCGTCTCGCTTCCGCTGACTTGGTGTTAGCATGTCTAGAATAAGTCTGCATTAGGTCCTACCTACCTAGAATAACTTTGTAATTGAGTAAAGTGTAACATTTGGGGTTGCTGACCCTGTGCTGTTGTAGTCAGACACAAACCTAGTATTTGGTTCTAACTGTCCCTCATAAGTCATACATAAGTTATTTGTATTGCTGGGAAAGATCTAACTTGGACTTCGTTGTGAGATTTAAAAAGTATATGGGTTTTACTTACCTTTAGTTATCTCTGTGCCATCCAAAAATAAGCTACAAGAGTTACTGCTTATCTCAATCTGTGTTTCACTCATTTCAAAAGCACTTACAATTGAACATTACCTTATGTTTTACTCACCTAGTACAACTGTGTTATCACAAAAGTTAGTTAGGTTTTTACTGTACCTAGAATAAGTGTTCCACTATTCACAAAACGTACACTGTCCAGTTGATTTATGTGATTTGTACTGAGCGTTGTAGTACAACCTGCAGGGTCTGCTACTCTTGAATTACTCCATTGTAATCTGAGAGCAACAATTGATTTTTACTCCCCAAGAATAGGTGTGACCGATACTGAATATGTATGAAAAGGTTTGACTTCCCTAGAACTACTGTTAGGTGTTCCAAATAAGGTGTGTGCTTTGGTTTGTGAACCTTCAAGCATAGTGTTGTGGTTTTATAATTGTGATCACATATAATGTGTGATGGTACTTATTTACCCCTAGACCTATCTGGGACTAATTATATTTAAATACATCCTTTATTTTTACAAAACATAGTGTTTCAGTGTTTCTTTGGACCATTTGTATTACAATTTCATTTGTACTGATTTTACAGCCCTCTCTTCCTCCTAAAATAAGCCTGCCTGCTCTGTCTACGCTACCCTGAACTCGGGTGGTACAGCCTTATACTAAGAGTGGAGTCTTGTACTGCCTCAGTTGAATGGTTTTACTAAGCCCTTAGATGGACTTCAAAAAAAACTATCATGTATGGTAGACTCCCGATACCAGTAAGTTTCCAATGGGTTTTCCTCCGAACATATGTATGGTAAGAATTGTGAGGTACATTTGAACAACACCCATCAGTATACAAACTGGTTGGTTGTCCATGTTTGTTCTAGGGAAAGGGAGATATTAATTATTGCAGTTAGCCATTTATTATGAATTTTGTCCTAGACACACTCTTTAACAGGAAGGTGATGCACTGAATGTCCCTTCCACATAGGAGAATGTTCATACCAACTGTGAACCTCAATTCTTTGCATTATTGAATACTTATTTTAAGGCACTACGGTTTTATATTCTTTGTGTGTGACTGTATGATTTATTTATTTAATATTTATACAAATAAACTGCCCTTTCATTCGGGTTTACAACATTCCACAGAGAAGTTTTTTTGTTTTGTTGTTCCCCATTGGGTAGGCCAGTAATGCTGACCCGGTCCCTGAATAGGCTGTTGCTTAGCTTTGTCAGATTACATACCACAGGGCTCTGGGGCTAGCCCTACTATTTGGCCCAGTGGAGGGATTTATGTTCATTTGACATGTCTATGGTTGATGTTGATTACAACCCCCGGATTTGCAACTTGCGCAGGTGCGCGATAAGGTGTTGGCCCATTGCTCATTGTTAACTACTGTGAGGATGGCATGGTTATCAGAAGGACGAAAACACAAGTTGTTCAAGTTCAAGGGTGTTTGTTCAGTAGTTTCAAAAGGGTTGGAAAACACCTATCTTGCCCTACTGCTAAGATGGGAGTATTCTCGACCATCAAACGAAAAAGAAAAGACAGTCCTATTTAAATCAAAAAGGCCTAAACTAAATAAACCTATTTCCTGCCCTCAATCTAATAGAAAAGTGACAAGGGATAGGTAAGCTTTTAACACAACAGGATAGTGTTCAGGTTTTCAATGGGGAAATGCAAAGGAAATGGTCTCTCTCAAAAGAAGTGGAAGGATAACTGGACGTGGTAATAGTAATTCCCTTCCCCACTTTAATGCCACTGGCATAGGTAGAGCTTGTTGGCAGCGGGGTACACTGGTGTGCCTACACTTCGACCCAGGTTTCCAGTGTTGCAGGTTTCCCCAGCTTTGGCTCTCAATGTGCAAGATGTTTGTACAGTTCAGTATCACAGTTCTCTGATGTTCCCTCTGCCGGGCTCATTCATCAGAAAGCACAGGTTCTCTTCCCCTAGCTTTCTCTCAGCATCCCTCCGTCAGGTTCACACTTGTCTTTATAACACAGTACATTCAACTTTATCACAATCCTCTTGGCATCCCTCAGCCGGGTTCACAGTTGCCTTCAAAAAGCACAATTCTCTTGGCACCCCTCAGTCGTCGAGTTCACTTAGCTTTTTCACAATTCTTTGTCAAACAATTTTGACTGTAAGAGGGGTGCTTCTACACTTGATTTTTCCTTGTAGGACCACTTTGACTATTTGCCTCCTTTCCCGAGGTCTTCTGGTACACGTTCTCTTTACATCACATTCGCAATATTCTCTTAATGTTACAGTTCATTCTGAGTCTTTCAACAAGGTAATTCCTATTACCTGACACTCCCGCTATTATGTATCTGCCTTTTCTCAACGCCATTGTTTAATTCAGCTTGCTTGTGGTTTCTTGGCCCTCGCGAAGCCTTCACAATGCAACTGTCGCAAACGATTGTTTATGTACACCAGACTTTCGCGACTTCCTTCAATCATTGTTTGCACTTTACATTGTATCACAGATTCTTGTGAAGTCAAGGCTCTTGATACCTTGGCGTCTGATTCCGTCCAACTCGATTGTTCACCTGAGGCAGTTGCTGGCTATCCTTCCACAAAGCAAAGGAGTTTCCTTTGAAGTTTCTCGCATAACCTTCATGCTGATATGGCCACGGCCTTGCTGTCACCGTCTCACCGGTTCGCCTCTGCATTCAGGGTCGTGCATGCCTCTGAGCTCTGCCTTTTATCCAGGTGGGAGAGTTAACAATCTGCAGGTGTGGGTTCTGGGCTTGGTTAGCCTGATTTACCTGACGCTTGTTAGTTGGGAAGAGCCATGGCAAGTCACAAAAGGTAAAGTTCCCATGGTCCGTCCGTCCTTCCTTTCCTTAACTTAATAGTGGGATTGTAAGGATTGTGGGAGGGATAGTGTTTTACCTGATTTGTACGAAAATGTATACAGCTTGCTGTCAGAAAAAGAATAGGTGTGTTGTGAAAGGGGAGTACTTGTGTAGTTAACAGGGAATTAGGAATTCTGGGAGATGTAGTTTTCCAATGCAACTGGGTTTGGGTTTAAGTCGTGTAGATTTTGGTAATCGGGTAGTGTCCTGTCTTAGGGTAAAAAATAAGTCTGTTAGGTGAGATTACAAAATGATTGAACACTGGTGTATTTCTATAATGAAAACAGGGATAATGGGAGTTGTAGTTTGGTATAGAAATTCTAGGAAAACCATACAAATCCTTGTCTGGATAAATGGGGCAGGTATGTTGTGGTGAAGATTGCATCTTAATATCCCTGCTTGTACTCCCGAGGTGTTTTCTTGATTTTACCCGTCTTATCCTTTTCCTAATAGTTTAGGCAAATGTAGAGGGGTTGTTGGATTTTCCTTTCGGTAACGGAGATTCATTGGGTGGAAGGGATGAGTGGGAATAGCCTTTAAAAGCTTCAGGGACTTCATCCTCACCTTCTTCCCTATGGTGATAGTGTCTCACCTGAGGTATTCCTCTGAGCGTCACCCCGGGTTCCCCTACCCAGGTGATCCTCCCTCGCTCATCGAGCCCTAGGGTTGGGATCGCCGAGCGCCAGCCCTTCCCTGGCCACCTGAATAAGGGATTCTTGGGGTCTACATGGGAGAATACCCTCAGGTTTCTCACACTACAGGTTGCTTATTATTCCTACATTTCCCACAGGAGTACTTCATACTTCGCTAATTCAAGGGCATCCTCACTTTACCTTAGTCTGTGTTGCACTGATCAGAAACACATCTGTAATTTTACATTACACCATAAGGTCTTACTCACCTGGTATAACTGTGTGTTGGTTTATAGTGTTCCATGAATTTGTGAACCACTATTCAGAAAAGTATCCTGGTAACAGAGCTGGTTTACGAAGTGATTCCTTAACTGAGTGTCACTTCATCACTGAATGCGTCTACTACCCTTGTTTTACTATAAAGTAATCTAAAAGTAACAGATGGTTTTTCTCCCCATGAATAGGTGTGTCCTATACTAAATGTGTTTTCTAAGGTCCGACTTCCCTAGAAATACTGTTAGTATTCTGGACTGGGTTAGTTCTAAAGTTCTTAATGGGAGCTCCGTTTGAGCCCTTGCATTCTTGCCCGCTGAGACTGTTGGCTTTTAAGACTGTATTTTTAGTTGCGGTTACTTCCACACGCAGAGGGAGTGAGTTGCAGGCACTTTCTGCCAAGCCACCTTTCACGGTGTTCCATAAGGACAGGGTTGTTCTTAGGGTTTGTCCTTCTTTTCTTCCGAAGGTTGTGTCGGAATTTCATTTGAGCCAGAAGGTAATTCTTCTGGCGTTTTATCCTCCTCTGCATCCTGGTAAGGAAGAGGAGAGGCTCCATAGGTTGGATCCGAGGAGAGCTTTACGTTTCTATCTCTCATGGATGTCCCGGGGTAGAGTGGATGATCAGCTCTTTGTTGGATACGCTGGAAGGCGTTTAGGTCAAGCTGTTTCCAAGCAGACCTTGTCCAGATGGATCATTTTGATGATCTATGAATGTTACCGTTTGGCGGGCAAGGACCCTCCAGTTGACTTCAGGGCTCATTCTACTAGGGGTGTGGTTGCCTCCACTGCTCTGCAGAGGGGTGTTCCCATTTGTAATATTTGTGAAGCAGCCACATGGGCCTCTGTCCATACTTTTGAGAGACACCATTCCCTGGACTCCATCCATGGGCAAGATTTGGCCTTTGGTAACACAGTCCTATATTCTGCAATTTGATTGGGCATTCTAAAATTCTAAATTCTTTTCCCACCTCCATACGTTGTTACTGCTTTGGGAGTCTGTCAAAGATGTGGAATACGTCGGAGGACACAATCCCCTCAAAGAACAAGTTACTTTCTTACCTGGTAACGTTCTTTTCGATGGGATGTTCCACCGAAGTATTGCACATCGTACCCTCCCAGCCTGCCCCATTACAGAATTTCTTATGCGATTGCAGCTTACGTTTCCGCAAGGCTTGTGTAGCAATACTGGCAGGAGATTGGTGCCACACGTTCTGGGGGGAAAAAACTACAACTGAGGCTATGGGCGCCGTGCGTCCTATATATAACATCTGGTGACGTCAACAGAGGCCCTCAAGGGCCAGCGTATCGACGTCATTGATGCAGGACGCCTACGCCGAAAGTTTTCCGAAGCAGCACAGCTGTGGTAGTTACTGTCAAAGATGTGGAATACGTCGGAGGAACATCCCATCGAAAGAATGTTACCAGCTAAGAAAGTAACTTGTTCTACTCGAGTGAGCGAGTTATGTTTACTCCAAAAACCCGAATGCTCTGAGGCATCCATAATTCGTCCTGTTTAAGACCCAAATTCAGAATTTTGGACTTTTGATTGTGACATTAATATTAAGACCAGAAACTTTACCGAACCTTTCCAGTTGGGCAACTGCCTCAGGTAATAAGATGCTCCTAACTGTTAGGGAGAATTCTCTCTTTAGGCTGAATTTCCTAACCTAGTGAGTCCCCCCAGCAGCTTTGCTGGATTTCTGGAGTTTGTTTTTTTTCCTCCTGCCACCCACTCTTGGACATGATTAATGGTATTCCTTTGACTGGTAATGTGTTTTATGGGCTATGGGGTCCTTTACTCCAGAGGGTCTCATGTGTTTTTCCTATGTGTTACAGAGCACCCTCCGTGCAGTAACACAGGGGTGTCATAGTGACACCCCACCATAGACTCCATACCCTGGGACTGACTACTGTCTCCCAGGGCATGTAAAGTCACCATTGGCTTTACTAGTCCCAAATTATTAACAGAAACCAGTACAAACCATCATATTGTGGACGTACTGGTCGGGGCAATTCGATTGCCCCGGGGTCTGTTAGTCGAGGGGGGACGTCTCCGTCCCCCCTGATCGAGTTTTGGCTGGTGGCAGTGGAAACTACTTTTTATATTCGACCGCAAATATTTTCCTATGGGATTTTCCCATTGTTCGAGGCTACCAACTTTAATTATTTAATTCTCATAGCCTTGAACATACCGGCGGTTTATTTAATTAATATTAATTCTCCGGTTGGTATTTTTTGCCAAGACTCTATTCTAAAATGGCGTTTGTGTTCTCTTCTGTGACTCCAACCCAAGTCGAGCCCTTTGTTCCACTTTTTTTGCGGGCTTCTCCACAGAAGCCTCCAAAATTGGTGCCAGTCTAACTGGGTGCCACAGGGGGTGTGGGAGGGGGTTTAGGCACCCTGGACAGAGTTACCTTGGTAACTCAGGTCGCACTCTTGTGTGATTGGCCCAAGTGGTGAGCCGGCCGGCTCACCACTTAGCATATTTGATTGACAGCTAGGCTGAGTGAATGGGGGTTTTCTGTATAAAAGCAGAGCTTCTGGGACTGGAACATCAGAAGTCGCCACAGGACCTGAGAATCCGACGAGGGAGCAGCTGAGCCGACCTACCACGACGTCACCACCGGTGGAGCCCTGCAGAACAGACTCGCCACTTCCCGACGACAGAGAAGATCTCCCCGGCTGGAGAGGCTTCTTCCCATGACTGGTGGGCACAACCAGTTTTCCTTTCTTCTCACCCCAGACCGGTTTGTGGTCGAACTGCCCGTGCCAAGCACCCCGGCAGCCGGATAACCACTCACCACTGAACCGCGAATCACGGGACCGCTCCTTGTACCTGAGAAACTCAGCGGCTGGTTTCTTCCCTGGCAGTGCAACGGACTCCTGTCTTCCTCCACGACGAGATCCTCTCTTCCCCCGGACGAAGCACCGACTTGCACCCGCTGCCAGGAACAACTGCCCCCGCTGGAGCGTTCTCACCACTTTAAGGTACTGTGTCCGCCAGGCCTCCCTTTCTAAAGATTGCTACAAGGTAATAATAACTCCTTAACCGTCTGGAGTAGGCTGGCCACCTTGACCCTCTAACTGGTCCCTTTCTGTGGTCCAACTCCTTTTTGATCCTTTACAAGACTTTTGTGCACTGTAACCGTGTGACCTTGGACACATGTCGTTTGGATCCTCTGAAATTGGATCCGGCCTCTTGAACTCTAACTTCACGGTTTTACCTTGCCTTCTTCTCTTGTTGTGTTCTTGAAAAAGTGTTGGGATCTGTTTCAATGTTTTCTCTGCTTTTCTCTCCCTTTCTAAAACGAACTATTAGAGTGCCATCTACATTAAGCGCTCACCGCTGTCTGAAAATAAGTGGGGCTTTACTTAAGACTTGTCTAATATTTTTTTAAGGGAGTGTATATCTTTTAGTGACCGTGTTTTTTGAATTGCTTACTATTAGTGCCTGTGTGTTTTTCTAGATGTGGTTTTAAATTATTATATCTCTTTTACACCAAGCCCTGGTCAGTTTTTACTTTGGTTTATAGACATAATTTCGAAATCAAAAAGTCGGAAAAAAAATGTCCAAAAAAATGTCGAATTTATTGTTTTTTTTCGAAATGGGGGGTTCCCCCCCAAATCCCCTTTTTTAAATTTTTTTTTTTGTTTTTACCTATTTTTTTTATATAAACTAGAGCCAAAAAAAAATATCGAAAAAAAAATAATTCGACATTTTTTTTTCGACATTTTTGATTCAACTTTTTTGACATTCGAAATTTTGTATTCGATATTATGACTGGACACTGTTTACTTTTTCTATTGTGTGCTCTTGACCTATTGCGAATACTCTGTATACTGCCTAACTCTTCTTGAGGGAAGTCTTGACTGCTCAGCCACAGCTACCAAGTGAATCTGTGTGGTACTGACTCCTACCAAGTGGGCTTACTGCCAAACACCTGTAGTCCTAAATCTTTTGCAGTGGTCCCAGTGGGAACTGCACAGGTTTCTGCCTAACACTAACGATTAGCAACCAGATTATGTCATCAGCATATGCCATTAACTTGTGCGTCTCTCCACCGAAAGTTATTCCTTCTATTTGCTCTGATTGTCGAAGATGTGCTAATAACGGTTCTAGATGTAATGCATAAAGGAGGCATGAGAGAGGACAGCCCTGTTTTGTACTTCTGCAAAGGGACACACTAGGGAAAAGTTGACCATTGATCAGCAATCTAGCCGAGGGATGCACATAATTAGCCCTAACCATCGCCAAGGATTTGGGACCAAACCCCATGTTTCGTAAGGTGTCAAAAAGAAAGGTCCATTCTACCCTGTCAAATGGTTTTTTGGCGTCTAATAACACCAATACCGCTGCGTCCTCTTTCTTATTTTTTTTAACATTTATTATTTTGTTCCAACAAACAATACAGACCAAACTTGCAGTGCATATGGCATTTTAAATATACATTGCTGCATCATATCCACCGCATCCCCCCCGTTGAGCCTACTACCTCTCATGTTCTGTTCCTGCACCTTGAAATGGGGATTCCTCTTCCATGTGTTCCGTTGGGTCTCGCACTGGCCCAAATAACTCTATTAATAGCTTCCAGGCCATCAGGGTCTCTGTCGTCCCCTACACCCTCCCCCCCTGGACATACCGTGCTTCTTGCCATACCATGGTTTCTGCTTCAGCCCATTTCTATAAATCTTTCCACCACACTTCTAGTCTTGGCCTATGGCGTGCATTCCACCCCATAGCAATTCTCCTCTTTGCGAGTACATACTCCAGGTCTTTCCATTTGCTAACCTGCTTAAGTTTTCGTGGTCTGGGAAACGCTCCTAACAGGCCCTCACTGTATCTACCACAATCTTAATACCTTTTTCCGCTAATCTGTGTGCCACTTCACCACAAAAAATGCTCAATGACTGGGCATGACCAGAACATATGCACCATTCCAGCATTTTCCTCATCGCATTTGGGACATGCTTGTCGACTTGCATTTTTTAATTTGGCTATTCTTTGGGGGCGTCAAATGCGCCCTATGTGTAAGATATAGTTGCATCTGTTGTAGCCTTGCATTACTTGACACCTTTTTATGATAACTTTGGGCTCGTTCCCAGATCTCATCACTCATCGGGGCTCCCACTTCTGCCTCCCAGTCCTATCTCAGTTGTGCCACCTCCTTCCCCACTTTGGACATCATCTCATATATTGTAGATATCTCATGTCCACCCTCTGCTATATCGTATATTGTATCTATGGTGGTGTCTGGTTCCTCTTCTAGTACCACCTCAGACCATGTCCCCCTGATTTTCTGCACCACTCCATGATATGTGATATAATGGCCGATCTGTAACCCGGTTTCCCCCCCAACACCTCAGTCTTTTATAGTCCCTTCTTGCCATATGTCACCCATTGTTCCTATCCCTGCCGGTTTCCAGTGTTTCCGAATCATCCCTAGTTGCTTTTCTTTACCCACCAGCGCCACAAATGGTACCTGCAGTGAGCACGACAGAGGGTTCTCCATTGCCTGGCACGCCCTGCGCCATATCTTCCACCCAAGTGTCATCATATTTGGGCGCCCTTCCATATCTTCCTTGGGCAGCCACACAATCTCCTTTAAGTGGAAAGGGGCACAGTCCTGTCGGAACAACCTAGACTCAGAGGGAAGCTCGTCAGAGAGCCATTTAGCCACATATTGCAGCTGGCTTGCTATGTAATTAACTTCTTAGTTTGGTAGTTGTATGCCTCCTTTCTCATATGTGTTTTGTAGCTTCCAGAGGGCCACTCTATTTCTGGTTCCATGCCAAAGGAAATCCCTGCACATGCTGTCTAATCTGGTAAAGAACCTCCTTGCTATCAGGTATGGTATGTACCCAAAGTAGTGCAAGAGTCTTGGTAGGACCACCATTTTCAGCATTGCCCCTCGCCCCATCATTGCTAAAGGTAGCTTCGCCCAGAACTTCATACTGTGTTTAATTTTCTGGATCGCTATCTCTGTATTATGCTGATGTTGTTTTTCCACCGTATGGTATATATCTAGATATCGAAATGTGCTAACCTCCCATGGTACCTGTAACACCGGTAGTTGTAACGGGATCCCTTTATACCTAACCAATGGGAATATGCTAGATTTTTTGGGTTCACAGCTATACCAGACAGCCCCGCATATCTCTTCATCACCTCCAGAATGAACTGGAGGTTTTCTTCCGGGTGTCGTCAATACAGCAACATGTCAACCACATACAGGGAGACTAGATGCGGTTCCCCTCCCACGGCAATGCCTAACATGTCGTACTGTTGCCTCGGCCATATCACCAGAGGCTTGAGGGCCAAAATATAAAGTATAGGAAACCATGGGCATCCCTGTCTAGTGCCTCTACGGAGTTGCCATCTCTCTGATATCACTGCTCCCGTTTTAACTCTGGCCAACGGCTCACTATATAACATTTTTGCCCACTGCAGGTATCTGGGCCCTATTCCGTAACCAGCCAAGGCCGCCATCAGCCACGGCCATTTGACCGAGTCAAAGGCCTTTATTGCATCCAACGATACAATTGCCAATTTGCCTTTGCTCTCATTTACGTGCTCGTTGACTGGGTGGAGTCGCCTAAGATTATTGGATATATTCCTATTTGGGACATAGCCCATCTGGTCGGGGTGTATGGGCTTACTAATAACCCTCCTCAATCTGTTTGCCAAGACAGCCGTCAGTATTTTGATGTCTTGATTTAACATTGATATGGGCCTGTATGAAACACAGCTACAACCAGGTTTATTAGGTTTAGGAAGCAGTATTCTTATCGCCTCTCTGAGGGATTCTGGTAGCCTTCCCCTCTCATACGATTCATTCAACATCTCTAAGAGCGGGGGGAGCACCTCTTCCTTATGTTTTGTAGAATTCGCTTGGGAGTCCATCAGCCCCCAGAGTCTTGCTGGTGGGTAACTGCCTCACCACCTCTTCTAATTCCTCCAGTGTGATCGGTGCGTCCAGCTCCTCTCATTCTTCGCCACTAATCTGTGGCAGTCCTATTTCCTCCAGTGTTTCCGCTATTTCTGTATGATTGCTCTCTCCATCATCTCCATATAACAGTCTATAAAACTCCTGGTTAACTCCTTCCTGGGTATCCACCATGCTTCCATTCTCCCTCGTTATCGTTCTGATTGCGGGCCTAGGGGTTTCACTCTTATATAGCCAAGCCAAAACCCTCCCTGGTTTCTCCCCTCCTGCGTGTTGTGTGTCTATGTACTTTTTATAGTTAAGATTGCATAGTCTCTCCCAGTGCCCTGCGCATTTTTGTTGCAGCCTAAGTATTGTTTTATTATCTTCCTCGGTGTTATCTTCTCCCTTTAACGCTCTTTCTAACTCCTTTTCCGTATCTTGCAGTTCCGCCAGGACCCCTCCCTGTAACCCTTTGGACTTTGCTATAGCTACCCCCCTCTTCACCACTTTAATGGCCTCCCAAAGCATGCCCGCTGAGTCCACACTGCCAGTATTGAGCTCAAAGTAGTTTATAATCTCCTCCCTCATATCCTCCCTAAAAATGGTGTCTTTCAGCGCCTCTGCTCTGAGGCGCCATGTCGAAATCCTCGCTCTCGGGAGTAGACCCTGCCATCCCAGGATTAATGGCGAGTGGTCTGAAAGGTCTCTCGCCTTATATTCCGTCTGCGTGATCTCTATCATTAGCTCCTGTGTAGCAAACATATAGTCCAACCTAGTTTGTAGGTTTTGTGGAGCAGAATAATGTGAATATTGCCTCTCTCGGGGGTGGTGTGACCTCCATACATCTCCAAACCCGAAATCCTCCAGCAGTGTCTGCAGTGCTTTAGCAGCTGGGGCGGGTCTATCCCCTTTTCCATCTGATCTGTCTACCTTAGGGTTTAGTACGCAATTGAAGTCTCCTCTCCAAATTATAGCTCCTCCCACACGTGCAGAGTTTGCTGCACAGGTTCCTAAAATATGCCGCTGTGTTTTGATTCGGGGCCTATGTATTTATAATGCTTATCTCCCTGTTTTCCACCAGTCCTCTCATGATGACCACCCTCCCATTCGGCTCAACCGTCGTCTGTAACAGCTGGAATGGGACATGCAGCGCCACCCAGGTAATCACTCCCCTAGCATAAGCTGAATATGAGGCGCCCACTACAGTCCCCTTCCATTTCTTCCCGATCATCTTCATCTTATCCTGCGTCAGGTGAGTCTCCTGCAGCAGAGCTATATCTAGTGTCTGTCTGCATAGGTACAGCATGACCTCATTCCCCTTTTAGATAGCTATTGAGCCCTCTGACGGTCCAAGTAATTATGTTCAGATCCCCCATTGCTTATTTGGGCCCGTTCCTCCCACCCCAAGTGCAGTCCCTGACCAAGTATGTTTCTTTTCTGTGTAGGCTCATTTCCCAACTTAAACTTACCCTAATTACAAACACATCAAACACCCAAACCTCCCTCCGACCTCCCTGCCCTGCCCCAACAATGCCCTCCCCAACTGTTGCCCAGCTCCATCCCTGGATCTCAGGCACCCCCGCATCTAACCCTTTCTGGCAATAGCCTGTACTCACGGCTCAGCAGGGTGAACCGCCGTAACTGCTGTCTTACTACTACTTCTGGGGGGTAGGTTGCCTACATCCTGCTGCTCCTGTTTGCTTCAAATTTGCCGCACTTAGTGCTATCTAGTTTACTTATACATTATATATTCTATATTCCAGTCCAACAAGTTCAAGTCCAAGTGTCCCATGTTACAATTTCAACTTTGTCTATCTGTGCCCCTCACCTGCCATCTACATCAGTCTATTCCAGGGCTCCCCCCTCCCACCTTTCCATTATGCATGATGTATCCCATCACCTATCGTACTTCTCGCGGTCTTGCTCTTCTTGTTCCGGGCAGCCCTGCGTGTCCAGCCACGCCGTCGCATCCTCTGGGGTGTAAAAAAAAAAACACCCTACTTTTATGCAGGACTTTCACTTTCGTAGGATACAATAGCATATGCTTGATCCCAGCTGTGCGTAGTCTCCTCTTGACCGTGTTTGTGCATTCCCCGTCTTTCTCATGTAAAGGAATAAAACTGACCTACCCCTGACGGGGAATGAGGCAAAGAGAGCAGGCTGTGAGAGTTCAAGGCAAGGTTTATATAAGTAAATGGCATTCAAAGATCTCTGTTGCCTCTGAGAGCGCTCTGACCAAAATTAATGTTACAATACATTTTATAGGGCAAATGACGCAACTAACATAGGATATTACGTTGGTCCCGGATTGGACAGTCCATATGGTGCCCAAGGTGTGGGTGGCATCTCTTCTTCCGGGTTGGCTGCTTGGTTGGCGGGAGGGTGGACATCAGGCATCTGTGCTCCGAATGGGTGAAGGTCAGGTCGCTGTGAAGCAGGGTGGTCACTATCTAAGCTAACATAATATATTCTCAAAATACATGCGTCAAAATTTAGCGTTCACTAAATTATAATCGTTCGTAGTGTTTGAATTCATCATGTCTCTATAAAAGTCACACGTATATCTATAATATCAATTACATTGGATTATAGAGGCTTTAGGTTAAGGGTCTTGACCACCATAATGACACTGGTTGAAGTTAGGGTCTGTGTTCATAAGAATCTCTGGTATGTGACATTTGTTATTGGTAGACGATATACTGCAGCAGGGGTCTAATGTTAGCTGGGGATCTGTTGGGTGGGCATCATGGCTTGGTCAGTGATCTGGCACATGAAAGGAATACCTTGCAGGGGCACAGGGTCACAATCGCAGTAAGTTTACACTGGCGAGGGTGCGAGGGCAAGGACACGTTTGTGGAGATGGACAAGCTATGTGCTTAGCTCATGCTGGTTCACATGCAGGACGGTGATCTCCGAGGAAGAGTGATAAGTTACATTTATTATTTGTTGCAAGCACCTCTGGCTTCAGCGTGAGAACGGAGCTGCAGAGATTTCCAGTCAGAGTGGGAACGATGGTAGGGGCCATGTGCCCTGTGCGTCTGGCCATTGCGAGAAAGGGAAGAGAAGCGTTTTGTACTATCGCAGTGAGGCCTAGTCACCAAGATGGAGTCGAAAGGGGGTACAAAAATGGATGCCCAGTGTCCTGCACAGTGGTCCCATCTACGCGAATGTTAACCGAAGTCGACATCGCATAAGGGCGAGGGGCGAACCCATCACTGGAGTCACTTGGTCTGAGTTTTGTACTGAGAAGTAAAGGACGCGAGGGGCCTGATGGCCCCTCACTCCCACACAACCGCCAATTAGCTGTAACGCTGTCTTTGCACCAGCATGGTATAATCAGGATACGCTGTGATAGTAGCAGATGCTCTTTTTATCGTTCCACTTTTAAGGAAATACTCTAGAATCTTCTCTCGGTGATGTAGTTCAAAATCTTTGCTATTATTGCTTGAGGGGGGGGGGGGGGGGGGGGCCCAGGTCGTGGTTTCCTCATCAGGGCCCTGTGCGCTCGCTCAACGGTGAATCCTTCTGAAAGCTGGTCGGCCCCTATCTCTTGCAGGATCATATTCTCCATACAGTCTGTTGGGTCCTGCCCTTCTTCCCCTTCCGGCAGGCCGATCACACGTTTGTTGTTTCGTCTCACTCTGCCCTCAGCCTCCTCTGCTCGGCTCTCGAGGTTAGCCACCTGTTGCTTCAGTATATGGACCTCCTTTGCATTGCTTACGCCAGTTTCTGTGTTGGTTTTCACCACACTCTCTAGACCACTCGTTCTTTCAGCCAGCGATCGAACATCTTGTCGCAGCAGGGTGACTTCTATTCCTACAGCATCTATTTTGGTTTCTAGGGCAGTTCTTAGGTCCGCCATTGCTGTCCCCCATGAGGCTTTCAGCACCGTGATGGCTGCAAGGGTGAAGTGGTCCTCTTTTACTGGGGTACCCTCCATGGACTATGCTCCCGCGCCTTGTGCCGGAGCGATAGGAGTCTGCTGCGTCTTGGCAAAGGCGTCCATTGTGGGCTGCTTGCTCTTGGCCTTGGCCCCTCTCACCGACATTGCGCAACCGTGTCTATATACCAAGTTCCATCTGCTCTGTAACACACACGTTCTGCTTCCCAGGTCTTCCGTGGCGTCAGATAGTTGGTGCTTAAAGGCGTTGTCCCCGGGGGGTGCAGAAAACATTAGTCTATACTGTGCTGTGCACCGAGTGGGTTGTGCCCCCCCCCTGTCTTCAACCGTTGTGATGTCTTCTAGTATGCCCTCTCTGGCTCCTAGCAGGGCCCCTTGACATCTGCGTGTTCATTGGTATGGGAGTCTTTGTTGGTAGGCTCCTCCGGCACCCCTTGCTTCGTGATTTGGGGGCCTCAGGGTGTGCAGGCTGTACAGGCCCCTAGCTTCCACTATCTTGCGTAATGTTTATGGCTTATTCTTGTGCATTCCGTGAGCTGCAACATGTAATTTGCTACTTAAGGTGCCCTACTTCCCGGGGCTGCCTGCTTGTGAGGCTTGCCAGTATCTGCTGTATATTTATAATATTGTTTGCCCTCCACGGCTCTATGCGTGGGGTTCTCCTTGTCTGTGTGATAGGGTTGTGGCTGCCAGCTGCTTCCCGGCCAATTGCTCCTTTATTCTGCCTCTCCCACGCGTTACACGTGTAGGCGTCTTTATTTTGCACTGTCCCGCGGGGGCCACAGTTTATCCAATGCCTTCCGGTCTGTCTGTTTCCTATCGTTGCCCTGCGGTACCTTTATATTCCCCCAGCTGGTCATGGAGAGTAAAGAAACGCGCATGAATTTCGGGGCTCCTTTCGCGAGCCTGACCGCCCTTCTGAGATCCGTCCGCGCTTATTTGTTCGGATCCCTGCGGCAGCGGTTCTGTGTGCTGGTTCCTGGTCACACCACCCACTCCTCACAGTGGGGAAAATGGTCCTCCTGTCCACTGTGCTGCCGATTGCCTCAGCAGGGTGCTGGTCTGCCCATCACTGGGCCTTCGACTTCCTCAGGTCCCCGGTGCTGCTCGCTCCGAGTCGCGCTCATCCATCCCTGCCCCCTGTGTTACTATACAAGGGGAGGGGTACTCGGCCTTCGCGCTCCTCTTCTCCCATCGGTGCACTGCCATCAGCTGTCCTCGAGCCGCCTCTGGGCTGCCAGTCAATTTCAGTTCAGGCAGTGATTGCAGGCCAGCAGCCCGCTAGCCACTTGTAACTGATGCCGCAGAGGAACCCTTTGTTCTTAACTCACCGCCATTTTGCCGTCCATTGTGCCGTGCCGGCTCGGGATACAAAGTCACGCAGCTCCTGCTACTTTGTCTCTTGCAGTCCGCGGATCCGCTCACTCTGTGCCTGGACTGCTCACACGCTTTTCAATGTATTTTGAAGTTTGAATACGCCGCTTAAACGCGCGCATTGCTCCAGATCAATTTGTCGGATCACGGAGCTCTCAGGTAGTACAGCCTATTCCATTGCTGCTTAGCCACGTCCCTCGCTGCGTCCTCTTTCTTATCCACCCTTTCGATTAAATTACAGATTCGCTGTATATTGTCATGGGTTTGTTGCCCTTTAATAAATCCTGTCTGGTCAGGGTAAATAAGTCAATGCATTAAATCCTGAAGCCGATTTGCAAGAATTTTTGCTTGTTTTTGCGTCGAGGTGCATGAGCGTGATCGGGCGATATGAACCTCATTTAGCTAAATCCTTCCCTGGCTTCGGGATTACATTAATTTAGACTCTTCCATTGATGTTATTTTACCGCTTCTAGCAAAGGAATTTATATAGATCGGTTGGCCTAGGGGGCCAAAATTCCTTTCTCTTTTATAGAAAGAGGCCGTGTACCCACCCGGTCCCAGGGCTTTATCTGTCGGGAGATTAGTTATGACTGATAGTACTACTTCTTGGGTTATATCACTGTCTAGACTCAATTTTGTCTCTTCAGAAGTTTTTTACATTTGGCTTGCATGTAGATAACTTTTGTGCTAATTGATTTGGGTAATCTGATTGATATAACCCAGAGTAAAAATGCATGAAACTGGACTAATCTCCTCCGTTACTTTCTTTCCCATTGTATCTTCCACCCCTTGAATTGTTTAGGACGCTAGTTTATATTTTAATTGTCTGGCTAACATTCTGTCTGCGTTATTTGCCTTAACTGAAATCCTCTGCATTAGATATAATAAGCTTGTTTCTGCCTGTTTAGTTTGTAGTAAATCTAATTTACCCTTTGCTATTCGGTATCGCCTATAAAGACTTGGGGATGTCTGATTCCATTTGTTTTAAGGTTTCCTTTACTTCAGATTCCAACTCTTATTTCCATATCACGCCTGAGCCTCCCCCCTGTATGCCTGTATCGAAATAAGTTCCCCCCAAAGGGCTGCTTTAAACATGTCCCAAACGACATCTATACTTACATTCCCATCCAAATTGGAATAAAAATTTTCCCCAATTTTCCCCCTCCATTGCTTCACATATGATAGGATCTGATTTTAAATCTTTCGGGAATTTCGAATTCCAGAGTGTGGGTCTAGCTACAGTAAGATTAAGGTCCATAGTCAGAGGGGCATGATCGGAGATAGTGATTGTATGTGTTGATTTGTGTCACACTTCCTATCAACCCAATTGAAGCCCAAAAGTAATCTATCCTGGAAAAGGACTTGTGAACATGGGGGGAAAAATGCGTACGCCCGTTCATGTCTCCTTTCAGGGTAGACCACATGTCCTTAAGGGCCAACTGATAACATTTCTGTCTGAGGGCCAATGAGGGTGGGGGTTGAGCATATGTGGTATTGGAGCTTCTGTCCCGTATAGGATCCCAGGCGATATTGAAATCCCCATCACTATAATTTCTCCCTGGCCAAACTGTCCCAGGTTAGACTAAGCCCCCCCCCCCTGACCTGTATTTGGGTGTATAAAGATGGCAGAGTTAACGTCATCCAGTCCATTTGCACTTTAATGTATAAAAAGCGACCCTCATCAGCCAGCACCTTCCTGATGGAGACCTGTAAATTTGCCTTAAAGGCAATAAGTTCCCCGGCTGTCTTCCCCTTTGTATGGCCCTATCTAATTATCAGATATTGCTTTATTTTTAACTTATTGCAATCCTGATATTTGATGTACGTCTCCTGTAAAGGAGCTATAAAATCAGTGAGTATTTAGTAGTCGTTCCAATTTCCTCCTGTTCACGGGGGTACTCATCCCCCCTTATATCAAGTGTCAAACAACTGAATGTAAAACCTTTACAGCCTGACCTCCCCCTTTAATATGCAGTTCCAACTGCTCCTTTCTTTCCCATTAATAAAGGTTCTGTGTACAGTCCCTCCCTAAACTTCCCCTATCACTCTCCGAAACAATGCCCTCCCCAAAAATCCCCCAACCCGTTCCCCTTCTCCCTGGTGTAGACCATCCTTGCTATTATCTCTTTGGACTCCGTCCTCTGATATCGCCCGCCACTTATGCCAGGGATATGTGCCTGGTATTAAAAAAGAAAAACTTGTTCTTGTCTTAAAGTTCCAAGATGTTCAGTTAATATGCCCCAACTGTTAAATCAAACCTTATTCTGTGAAAATAAAAGTACCTTATTTCTCCTTAACATCCGTAATCGCATAAGTCTCGAGCCTTCATAGTTCTCCGGTGGTGGAGGGCCTTTCTGTTTTCTTGTCTGGGTCTTTTGAGTAGACGTCCATTCCCAATATCTTGGCCATCGGTCGGCGTGTGGTTGCATCCCAGTACCGGGGACTGGTTGATCTTCCTGATCCATACACAGGATTCAAGCCCCTGCCTCCTTGGTTGTGATCCAATATTGTTTACCTTTCCAAGTAAATAGAAGGCCAAAGGGGAAGGTCCATCTGTATGATATCTTGTGGGTTTGTGCGTGTTGTAGGATCTCACGCATGTCTCTTTTCCTTTGTAGTGTCCTTGGGAATAGATCCTGGTACAATTGAATGTCATTCCCATAAAGTGTCATTTGTGTCACTTTCCTGGCTTCCCTAAGAATTAGTTCCTTCTGCGGGTAATTTGCCAGTGCCACCAAACGTCTCTCTATGGCGGGCCGCCGGGTCTTGACACTTGGGACCAACTCTGATTTCTATACATTGGAATTATTTCCTAGTTAGTATTTGGTAAATCCTTAAAGACACCAGTAACTTCCTCTTTTAAAGCTGAGTCCAGGACTGATTCCGTAATGTTCCGTATGTGAATATCCTCGCATTGCTGCTCCACATTATATTGTCCGTGATAATTGTTTCAATAGGACCTCCGACTACGTAGATTCCTGTTCTAGGTCTTCTAATGCCTGCTCATTTGTATCAGTTCTCTCCTCCAAAGATGCAATATCTTTCCTTGTATCTGCCAAGGCGGATTTAAATTATGCAGTAAAATTGTCAATTTTTGTTCGTAGGGAGGCGGCCAGTTTGTCTGGAAAAACTTGAAAACATTGCTCCATATCTTCCTTGGAGGCGCCATCGTAGTGCCTGGGTTATCCTGTTATGCTTTGTCCCGCTCTACCTTGTGTTCCAGATTCTTTACAGGTCCGCCCGACCTCAGCCAGCAACTGCTTATCGGATTAGCTTTGGGAGTGGGAGGAAGTGACAAGGTACACGCTTTCCTTCTGGCCTTAGGTTCTGACATTGATCGAGTGTGTATCCAGAAGTATCTTGCTACTGATATTGGAGATGTATTATCCTATGTTTCAGAGTTATCGCCACTCCTTTAGCTTTCCAGGTTTACCTGAGCTAAATTCCACAGGAGTTGCACATCATAATTTCAAGCTTCTGCTCTCTACTACGTTCTTATTTAGGTGGATCTCCATGATTAGCTCAGAGAGAGTGGGAAGGATATGTAGGAATTGTCATACCTGTTGCCCCCTTATGTCTTGGCAATCTCTCCTGACTTTGTTTCTAATATATTGATTAGCTCTCCTGTAAGTGATCTGTCACTCATGCTGGACCTTATCACCCCATCCAATGTTGTGCTTCAGAAAGGACTGCAAAAGAGACTTACTGCCGCGGGGGACGTAACTGGAGTAGTGTTGCAGGTAGCTTACGGTCTGAAGCACTGCCGGTTAAATTGTAGTTAGTAGTGTCTCTAGGGGAGGAGTTTTGGGGCTTCAGATTGTGCCAGGTGGGAGATCGGGTAGAGCGTACCCCTAACCCATTACCTTGAGTGTCCTGGCCAGAACCGATGCAGTCCGTAAAAGTCCAGGCTCCCTCCACTGAAGCGGGCACGGCTTGGGCGTTGTCCCTCAATTTCTCATTGCTGTTGTAGCAGAGGAACTCTGTCGTCCCCTTGCTCTGCAGTTCTCCTCCCTGCGATGCCGGGGGCTTGTGGGAAGCGTCCATGACTGCTGCTACCCAGCACAGTTGGTTAAGGTCTGTGTTTCGTCCCGCAGGGGGCCAGCTCCACCTATATGCTACTCGCATTCCTCTATGTGCAGCGGGTCGCAACGACTGATTCGGCATGGCCTCCAGAGCAGCTTTACTGCGTGATGCTAAGGGCTCTAAGTGTTGCAAACCCTCGGAACACTTAATCCATGTATTTCACATTAAGTCGCTTCATGTGGGGCACGGAACTTGGCGGTCATCTTGGATCCCCGGTCTGTGTACTTTAAAGCATTGTGTTATGTTTGTATAATGTGTTTATAATTTGCAAAGGTAGCAGGCGCCCCTCTCCCTATCACAAAGTACTTACCCCCAAGACTTTACTTGGCTTAATTGTGTTTGTAATAAACCTTTTTTTAATTGTAACAATGAACATATTAATAAAAACACATAATCATGCACCGAGAAATAATACATAAAATAAAATCACCCTACCCCCACCCCACCAAACCCCAACACCCTTGCTTCAGAACCCTCACTCCTCCCTCCCGGACAGCTACCACTTCAATGCAGACATCACTTTACAATCCAGATAGCTCTACTTGTAATTGAATAAGTCCAAAATCAATATTTTTTTGCCGGCACTTATTCTCATTAAAGTCTTTGTGCAAAAAGTCCAGCACAAACTCCCAATCAGTCTTAAATGAATTTAGTTCCCCTTGTAATACGTAGTGACTCATTCCAGAGAAACATAATGCCACATTTTCGTTAGCCACTCTTGTTCTGTTGAGGCCACAGATTGTTTCCATTTTGGCGCTATGAGTGACATTGCAGCCATCGACAATATCATATATGCTTTCCTTTGTTTCCTTTTAGTTAAAACCTCCAAAATGTCACCCAGACCCAGCATCGCCTCCCCACGTCTTCGTAACTGGAATGCCCGCATCAGTTTTGGGTTTCCCTTCCAAACCACCAACCACTGGGTCTCTGTCCTAACAGTACCTGTATCTTCCTCCCATAGCGTCATGTATCCCCATTCCATTTGGCTCAAATTCTCTCTAATTATCCTATATAATGCCCCCACCAAATGTATATCACCTGAGTTTGTAGTGTTGTAATTCTCGAATGGGGCTAGATCCCTTATTATGAAGTGCTTGTTGACCGTTGGCCAATGTCGTAATTGAACGCAACTTAATGTTTCATTTTCATTCACCAAAAATGCCTGTTTGCATTGCTGGAATGTTCTAATCTCCTGACCTTCTACCATGTCACCGATCTTCAAACATCCTGCTTCCTCCCATTTCTTAAATGCATTCTGTTCTAGTCCCGTAGTAAACTGGGGATTGCTAAAAAGAGGTGTTAAGCGAGAGGGAAACATAGTGATACCTGATTGTTTAACCCCGGTATCCCATACCTGCGCCATCAACGCTGTTATTTTGCTTTTGTACATGTCAATGGGACGATCCTGTTTTTGACACCATAACACTTCATGAAGGGGTTTACCAACTACTGCTCTGTCCATTCGTACCCACATTTTCTCGGAGTCCCCTTTAAACCATTAGCTAATGATCCACAATTGGGCAGCCTGAGAGTAAGCTTGAAAATTTGGTACCCCATCCTCCCATTTTGTACGGGTGGAACTCTTCTTGGCGTTATCCTCTGGCTGGGTACCCCTTCTGATTCACCTGTGGGCTAAAAGAACTTTACTTGCTTTCATCTGCCCATTGTTTCCTACGGTAGGACTTTTGAAAAATCTTTTTAACTCCTAATTAGTTACCTGAACTGCAACATTTTTCCCGGTCCCTCATAGGTCCCTGGAGTTTTTCAAACAAACACTGGTATCTAAGTAGTAACTGTTCAGATGGATTTCCAAGATGAACCTGGGGTGTGGATTTTATGAGGCCAATCTATTTTGGTTAACGGGAAGACACTGAAGTCTAGCCAAACCCAATTAAGGTAGTTTGCAGAGGCAAGACTTAAACTCTGGATGTGTGCGAGTGCGGTCTAGGGCTACGAGGGCACACAGACCACTCCAATAATTTCAGTACTGTATAGAAGTACAAACACATAAAATGATTTATTCGGCCTTTACAATACACACTAAGCAATGAAACCTATAGGTAAGTATTGTCAAACTACTATAAAATGCACATATATATTCACTGTTTTGCATCTACCTCAAAGGCCTACTACAGGTGGCGAGCACCCTATTGCCGTGCCACAAGGTGTTCAATTGTTCTTTGAACACATTCTTTGGCTCTCTTCCTACCTTCCCAGGTTAGGAAATGCCATATATGGAATGCCCTTTGCCGGGGAAAGCTGCTGCTTTCACATGCAATGGGGCTGTTAGTGTGCGAGCCCGGATGTGGGGGATGGGATTGTCTAGTCCCAGTACACATCCTGGTTGGTTTTGTTAATCCATCAAAGCACGCTAGAAAAATATCTGCTGCCCGAGCCCATCCTAGATACATTTCATTTGTAGCCTTACAGTTACAAAAGAAAAATTATAAGGATACAAAATATCCTAGTCACACTTTAAAATTATGGGTGTAGCTTTAAAAATACAAGAAATTCACTAGTGGAGACAGTATCCCAGTACCTAGTCTTAGGGACTGATCAGTTCCCCCATAAGAATGAACATAAGGATCAGGGAAGTAAAGCAGCCTGCTTTACGTGCCTCCTTAAAGTCAGATCAACAGTCAAAACAGAGCCAACAATGTTGCCCCATAGATGTCTATGGGCGGAAAGCAGCAAAAAGAAAATCTTTCATAATTGTAGGTTTTTATATGCAAAAGTATTTCAGTCCACACTGTACTATAGAAAAGTGTAGTGTTACAATAACCACTATTGTTATTTCCCTGTCTTTTTAAGCACAGAATTTTTAGAATGCAGTCGATGCCAGTAGTTATTGACTTCACTTGAAAATTCAGTTTGGCTGAGGGGTCCATATCTCCATGCGCTAATAGTGGTTACATTGTTTCTATTTGTTTAAGGTGAAATGGGACCTATTCATGCCCAATAATGTTTATCTGATTTTACTGTCTTTTGTGATGGCCACATTGCCATGTTTCGTTAAATATTCAAACCCCTTCCTTCCCTCCTTGTTAGCGTTTAAATGGGCCAACCACTCACCTGTTTGTTACTCTACGGTATTTTATGCCCCGAAGTGAAATGTTTTTCCACTGTTTCTTCATACCCCTCTCTGGAGGGCTGTGGAATATTCTTTCTTACCAGTAGATTTCACAATCAATGGGCAGTGAATGCTTTTTGTATGACTGCATTGCAAATTGGGCTGGCAATGTGGGTGAGAATCAGTTGAGATTCGGTGATACACACACCTATTTTGGGATGATTGAGGACGCTAGAGACGTATTATTAGTTATATTTAAAGGAGTTGTGGATGCGGGGGAGAAAATGCTGCTCTGGCACCAGAAGCTGCTAGTGTGAACCAAGAAGCAAGTAATGTCCTAGTTGGTGGACACTCCTGTCCCACTGCACACCAAAGCTGCTGAGAAAACACTCAGTCAACGTTTGCACATATTCATAGATTATTAAACAGGCAATACTTTTATGAATATTTCTGGCAAACATCAGAATTTTAATTTGTTACACAAAATAGTGTTAATAAACAAAAATGAGCTCTATGCGTTTCTGTGTTGAAGTCCCTTTATCAGGAGCAGTGATTCTTAAATAATTTACAATGTTACTTCAGGCTTCAGGCTTCATGAGTCTACAAAGTAGAGGCTTTTTTTAGTTTAGAGATCTAACCAAGTCAATCAGGGTATTTTAGATGGGTAACTTCAACAATATTGTTGAGTAAGTGCAATAAAACATCAGCTTTGTAATTGATTGAGGCTCGATGAAGAGGTCAATTCTTCCAAGGGTTGGTACTGTCTGAGTTTCTACATGAGTGAGGGATGATACTCCACCCATTATCCGATATATGGAAATAGCAATGTATATTATACTTGATAAGAGTGATGGGTATGTGCAACCTAACCAATTGGAGTAGCACTGACTTTTTAAAAAAAAGCCTCTTGACCAGTAAGTGAAAGGTAGATAGGATCCTCAAGGGCATCTTAGATCTGCAGTGAATCGCCAATAGTATTCTGTGAATATATATGCATACTTCAATCAGATATGTACCTCATGGTATTGGGTGGGAAGACCCACTGGGCATGGTGTCATATATTTTTTTAAATTGTATTTGTTTTCGAATATAAACAAAGAACTTGGATTTAAACGATACACCCCGGAACTCCCCCCTCCCCACCACACCCGGAAGATCATCTTGATGTCTTTCAGAAAGGAATGTCTTATGCACTGAAGATTTGTTATTTTGATTTTTATGGGGGCACCAGTGTTCCATATAGTCTGACTGCAAATAGTCTTGGACTGTTCCCCATTCCTTTGTAAAGGATCCTCTTGAGCCCTGGATTGTATGCGTTATCTTTTCCATTGTCATTTGTGACCAGACCTTCTGGAGCCAAGTGTATACTAGTGGAGGGCCTAGCTTTTTCCAATTTTGGGCTATTGCTGCCCATGCTGCTATAACCAGATCCATGAAGCTCCTCCAGTGTGACTTCGTGAATTTCCTGGCTGCATTGTCTTTCATTCCGCATAGCCACACCGTCTCCCCCAACTGTTCCACATCTGGAAACATTTTTCCCCTCTCAGTCTTTATCTCGGACCAGAATCCCTTGATCCCCGTGCAGTCCCACCATATGTGTTTCCACGTACCCACTTCTGCACAGCCTCTCCAGCATAGGTTAGATGTTTGAGGGTACATTGTGTGTAATCTCTCAGGCGTGTAGTGCCATTGGGTTAGTACTTTTACCCACATCTCCCTCATTAGAACTGATCAGCTCATTTTTGTAATGCAAATCCACAAATCCACCCATTGTTTTTTGTTTTTTGGGGATATCCTCCCCCAGGGTTTTCCCACATTTGACCATGTAGGCCCACTTAATATCTTCCTCTTGGGAGTTTATAAAGGTGTATAGCCACGAGATTAGCCTCCTAGACCCCGAGTTGGTTATGAGATCATTTTCAAAAGGAGTAAGATCCCTTGTTGCTGCTCTTATGACTTCAGGTGTAGCCAGCCAATGCCTGAGCTGATCGTATTTATACTTGTAAGGTTTAGTATGGATTTACATGTCTTGAACTATCTGATTTCTTTGTCCTGAAACATTTCCCCAATTTTCGGACACCCAGCCGATTCCCATTTCTCGAAGGCCCCTCTTTCCATTCCCAGCTGGAATTGGGGGTTCCGACAGATGGGTGTGAAGGGGGCTTCCACCAAGGTCATGATACCCCCTCACATTTGTTCGTCCCAGGCCTCTAGCGTGGTTCTCATGACTACACTGATGGTGAGGTTCAGGTGCCTGTGTTTAGCTTTCCATAGGAGTTTCACCAATGGGGATCTGGAAACTGCCCTATCTTGTGTCACCCAAATTGTTTGGTGGTCATCTCCCAGCCATTCCCTCAGCACCCTCAATTGCGCAGCTTGGAAATATTTTTGAAAGTGGGGGAGACACATCCCCCCCCCCCATTTGAGTATGTGCACTGAGGACCGCTCTGGGGGGGCCGGGGAGAGGCGTTGGGTTCTTTTCCAAATGTAGAATGAGATTGCCTTTGATAGCACCTTGAAAAATGATCTGGGAACCCTGATTGGGAGAGCCTGGAAGTAGTATAACTGCCTGGGGAGAATGTTCATTTTTACTGATTGTATTCTGCCCCACCATGAGGCCATTAAGGTATTGAAGCCCTCCAGATCCCTCCTTATGTGTTCTAGGAGTGGGGGATAGTTTCCCTCGTACAGTAGCTCAACCCTGCGTGTCAGTTATTCCAAGGTACTTGATCAGTTTTTCTGCAATTTTGAGGTCTAGTGCTGCTGCCTCCCTTTCCACCTCCCCCTGCTCGCCTGCCAGGATCAGTATCTCAGCTTTTTTCCTGTTGATTTTAAGGCCGGAGATATCCCTGAATATCTCTAATTTTCTAACTATTGCGGCCAATGTCCTCCCCGGGTCCGCTAGGGCAATCAACATGTCTGCAAAAGCTATCACTTTGTGTTGTCTGCCTGCCATCTCTATCCCCTTTGAGTATGGATTCTCTGATTTTAATTAAGAATGGTCCAGAAATATGGCATGTAAGAGGGGGGGGGGGAGTGGGAATCCCTGTTTTGTTCCCCTGGAGATTTCTACCCTATCGGAGACTTCCCCGTTTATGGCTATCCTAATTGATGGACTGTTGTAGTTGGCTCTGATCATGTCTATGTAGTGCCGAAACCCATGCACTTTAGAGTTTTGAACAATAATGACCACTCCACCGGGTCGAATGCCTTCTCGGTGTCTAATGAGTAGTATTGCCGGAGTGTGTGTGATGTCAGTCTTCTCCACTAGGCGTATTAAACGTCTAAGGTTGTCGTGCGTTTGTCGGCCTGGGATAAAGCCCGATTGGTCTGGGTTTATCAAGTTGGGCAAAAGTGGGGCTAATCTGGCTGCCAAACTTTTTGTGTAGATCTTCGAGTCCAAATTAATCAGGGGCATGGGGCGGTAGGAGCCGGGTATGAGGGATCTTTTTCTGATTTATGGAAGACTAGAACCTTGGCTTCATTCATTGTCGGGGTCACGTTCCCGGTCTCTTTGAAGGTGTTTAGGAGTCTGGTTAGGAATGGGATTATAATGTCTGCATATTTTTATAAAATGGGGCTGTAAATCCATCTGGGCCTGGTGCCTTGTTGTTTGGGAGGTCTGCTATGGCCTTTTTCACTTCCTCTTCCCTTATCGGGCCCTCAAGTGCCAATATGTATTCTTCCGTTATACGTGGGAAGGGCAGGGTTTGTATATATGCGTCTTGGGCGCTACTATCCGGATATTCCATGGTATACAGCGTTTGATAGAACTCCCTGAATGCCCTACCCATGTCTTGGGTGTGTGTTAAGGTCTCTCCGTGTGCGTTTCTGATATTCTTCATCTTCATTGCCTTTTGTTTATTGCGGAGTTGTCTGGCCGTGTATCCATCAGCCTTGTTGGCCTTAATATAATAGCGTTGTTTGAGATATAAGAGTGCTTTCTCTGCTTTTTTGGTGCAAAGCTTTTCCAATTGTCCTTGCTTATGTCTCAAAGAGTTCTGCAAGCTACGGGATGGGTGGGTCAGAAGTTTTTCTTGAATGTCTGCAATTTTTCATTCCAGTTCTTTCCCACCTGTGCCTCTGATTATCCCTGGAAGCCTTCAGAGCTATGAGTTTGCAGCGGATCACCGCTTTGAATGCCTCCCAGACCGTCCCCAGTGGGACATCGCCTGTGTCGTTTTGGGCAAAATAGTCTTTCACCATGTCCCTTATCGATTCTCACATTATAGGGTCCCGAAGTAGATCCTGTGGGAGCCTCCATCGCCAAAGCCCACCTCTTTTCCCAGGGGTATTCACCTCCAACCATAGCGGAGTGGGGTCTGACAGTGAGATTGACGCAATATCCATTCCCTGTATTTTACCCATCAGCCCCACTGACACCCAGAAATACTCAATTCTCGAGATTGTGTTGTGTACATGCAAGAAGTACATGTACCCCCTCTGTTCGCCCTTGAGTTCCCTCCATACATTGCACAAAGCCAAATGTTCCATCTTTTGCCTGCGGTGTTTAGACAGTGCCCCCTGAGTTTGGGATCCCCCCCTTGCTCCTATCTGTTCGTTGGTGCCAAGCCAGATTTAAGTCTCCCCCCCCCCCCCCCCCCAAAATCCTCTAACTTCTTCCCCAATGTGTTCTGCAGGAAGCCATCTTGCCCCGAGTTGGGAGCATAAATTGATGCCAGAGTGAGGCTGTATCCCTCAATCATGGTGTTTACAAATGCGAACCTCCTGTTTTTGTCTATTAGTATGGAGTCACCACCATCTTTCACCACTATCATCACCCCGGTCTTTTATTTGGTGTATTAGACTGGGCCCAGATCTTATATCCTCTGTGTGGTTTCTGTTTATCCTGGGTTTCTTGGAGTAGTAAGATGTTCGCCTTATCCCTCTTAAGCATGCTCTCCAGCTTCTTCCTCTTCACCGGGGAGTTAAGGCCCCTTAGGTTGTATGTTAGAATTCTGAGTTTGCCCATAGCATCTAATCCCTTGTCCGGTGACGTGTTCCCCCTTACAGCATTCCTTTCCGTCTTCCGGGCGCCCCTCCCCCAATCCCCTTAACACCTCCCCAACATTAAACTTTGAACCATACTTTGACCCGAGTGGGCATCGGGTTCCTAAGGATGCTAGGGCGTTGCACCTATCGCTCCCTGCCCTCTTTAAACTCGGGGTAAACTTCGCAGAGGTTCCTAAACCCCCGCATCTACTACTGTCCTTATCGGATTCAAATTCCAGGGGCATGCCCTGGGCCGCACTTGCAGTGATTCTCTGGATGCCCTTTTTTGCTTGCACCTCTCATTCCTCACATTGTTCTAGACCTGCCACCTGCGAACAGATCGTGCCTTTCATATCCCTTTTTACTCCTCCGGGGTTGAACTGTGGTTCACTTTACCAGTGTACTTCTTCCTTTGCCGAACCGTTTCCCATCCCCTCCGTTTTCTCTGGTGCTCTCCCCTTGAATACTTGTCCCTTTCAATCGCTCCATCTGCTTGTATCCCCATCATGCTGAGGCCTTCCCAGGTGGTCACTCTTCATCCATTTGTAGCGAATATGTCTCGCTACCAATTACTTGACCAGAGGGGCCATCGCTCATCTTTTTTGCAGAGTTGCTTGGGCCAGATCTTGGAACAGCTGAATGTCATCACTGTTCATTCTTATATGGTCCATCCCCCTCCCCCTCCTCAAGATTTGTTCTTTTTGGGGGTATGAGGAGAGGTTAACCAGTACGTCTCGTGGTCTCCCCTGGCACACCCGTTCTCTTCGGGCCGACCCTGTGTACCCTGTCAACCCCAATTGAATCCACTCTTGAGCCTCTGAACACCTCTTGTACCGCCGATTTGAGGTCCTTGTCGAGTACCGACTCCGCCATATTTTTAATGCAGATGTTGGATCTTCGTGAGCGATTTTCAAGGTCTTCACACTATTTTTAGGTTGTGGGTTAGCCTCACCAGATGTTCCTGCATCTCGTTGCTCTGTTGTGCTTCTTCTGTATTCTGGAGTATTCTTTCAAGTGTGTCTGTGCGTTCCTCCAGCTTGGCCATGTCCAGCTTTAGATCATGGACCCCCTGCTTCATGTCATTTCTAATCGAGGCGAACTGATCCTGTACAGTTGACTTGAACGTCTCTTGAAGTCCCAAGAACCATGCGTGCATGTCATCTCTTGAGGGCGGTTGTTGGAGAGGGATGGGAGGATTGCCTTCTCCAGTTTGATCTTCCTGTGTCCTACCTCTGGTTTGCACTGGGGTGTCAGTAGACCACATTTGTAGAATGTTAGCGTCCTGCTTGGTGGTATGGGAGGTCGTTTGAGATGTGGCCCCCTTTCCCTTTGCCTTTGACATGTTCTCCTTGAGGAAGTGCCACTGCCTGTGGGAGTGCCGGGGGTATCGCGTCGCGTCTCTGCCCTCCTATTATTGCCCTCCGCTTTGAGGTGTGGGGGGGGGGCTTTAAGATTGGGGCAGGAGCGTTGTGTAATGTGTCCCCAGGCAACGGAAAGCCTGCTGATCCTGCTGTTTCCAGCCTCCGCAGTCGTGGGTGAGTCACTGCAAGAGTATGCCCCCGCCCCCTGGCCTGGGCTTGTATGGGGGTAGCGGAGACCCAACTTTGCGGGCCCGCGGGAGCCCCGCCCCCCCGTTTTGGTGCCCAGATGCTGGGTGGCGGCGGGGCTGTCCTACCGTGGGTGTCCTGGTGGGGGGGTGGTATTATGCGTGGGGAGGGAGTCCCTGTGCCCTCTTGGTGGTGGGGACGTGTAGCCCTCTCCTTCCACGCCTCCCCGGCGTGTGCTGTGGGCCTCCCTCCTTGTATGGGTCTCGGGTCCGATGTACTCCTCGGTAGCGGGCCTCCCGTATTTTCGCTAGGCGCGGCGTCTGCAATTGTCTCTTTGCTGCAGGGAGCTGCTCAGGTGGGAGGTCTCCTCTGAGCCGGAGTCTCTCCCCTGGAATCCGCTCCTCCACCGTGGATGGGAGAAGGAGTGGGTGCCCTCCGCGGGTCGCGGGAGCTGCCACCGTGATCCTTTGCACTTACGTCCGGATTCTCTTTGTTTCCTCCTCGGCCGCCCCGCTCCACCTCGGGTGGGCTTCTCTGATGTTCTTCGGTGGGGGAGGGGCGAACTGCGCTTCCACTCCTTTACCATTTTAGAGCCTAATCCGCAGGGTCGGGGTCCTCCTGCAGCCTGAACCAGGGGTATCGAGGGTGGTGTGGGGCTTTATTTCTAGTTCTGGAGCATCCTGGCTTGTATTACGGTGCTTTTTTGTGGCGGCCCGGCAGGAGAGCGCCTCACACATGTCTCTCTGCCCCGGCGGCCCTCTTGGAGTCAAGTCCTATATCTATTAAGGAAGTGAATAATACTCACATGGTAGGAGTCCAACTGTATAAAGCTGGTGAAGGCTTCAATTAAAGACTTTGTTGTTAGCAGGTTTCACTTGAATTATTCAGGGCAGTCTTTAGGTCCAAAGAGGAGAAAATTGCATGAATGTTCTCCAAAATAATTTATTTGGGCAGCTGGTCCACTTGGAGACCCTGCGAAATACACAGACAGGATGATGTTAAAACACAAATGTATTTTCTCTGAAACAGGTGCCAAAACTAAGTTCCTTGCCAGCAGCAGGAGAACTGCTTGCCTCGGAAATCCTTCAAATACCCTTTTTAACAAGGCAATGGCATTAAAATCTTTGGAAATGCAAATGAATGTGCTCCAAATTTGGCCTTCCAAAATGGGAGTCTTCCATAGCAGGTAGGGGGAGATTTTGTCAAGTGCCATATGCAAAGAACTTCAATGTCAGTGAATGCCAGTGTTGCACAATATGGACTTTTTGGGGTAGACTGATGGAAATACTGGGATTTCTGTGAATGGGAGAAATTAAAGGAGAGATTGCAATGGCCATGACGTGGCGAGTATGCATCCACTGGAGCATCTGGGGTACACAACAAAGGAATGATTGTGGTAATACTTAGCGATTCATCCACCAGAGTGTATGAGGGAACTAAAGGAGGGCTAGTGTTTCTGTGTGTCTGTGTGTTTAAAGAGGGGATACAAAGTTATCATGTGTACTTGATCCTATTTAAACGTTCAGCAAAGCCGTTTGGTATCTTTCGAACATATGATACTGAATGGGGCATTTGGATGGGTAACTTGTTGTTATGATGGATCAAGTATGCATGGAAGATTTTAGGAGGCCTTTCTAGGTATGGTGGACAGGGAGCTCTGAGTTTTTAGTCAAAACCCAATCAAGGTAAGGTGGGTGAGCAATCAAGGCTTAGTCTCGGCCGAGTGCGAGCGTGGTCCAAGGCCCCAATGAGTAAACATAGAAAAACCCACAATAATTCAGTTTAGACCGTTCTAAAAATAGTTATTTATTTAGGCCTTTAAGAACACATCAATAAATGAAACTAGTGCGTAGTAATCTCGCACAAAACCATATAACACAAATATATTCATTCACCAGTAGGTTCACTTGCAATATATCACTCTGCAACTAACCAGGTAAGTACTCCGATGTAGGTAAAATGATTAGAACCAGTTGCAACGTATAAGACCCTTAATTTAAGAAGTCCATCCCTAACATTCACAGATTCCAATACAAGTTTCTCCAGGGAAGGTATTCTCTACAGGAATGCAGTGGGCTTGTGGTGGTGATTTAAGAGTTCAAAATTATTTCAAAGTTCAATAACAAGACCAGTAAGTTCTCCTCTCTTCCAGACTCGAGGCTAAACCCGGTAGCAGGGTACTTTACCCATGTTTGACGGCAAAGGTAAGTAAGAGGAAGCTAGCAGACAAAGGGCTTTTTACCCAATGTTATCTTATGGAAGTCTAGGGGGGGAATCACACCCACAGGTATGCTTACTTACCACACTGTTTTTCCCAGGGGTAATGCTGGATCATCTGGGAGTGCGTTCTTCCTTCTTTTGTTCGGGTGAGGGGTGCTCAGGGGTTGCTGGTTCGAGCACTTCTTTCAGTCGGGTGCAATTGCAAGATGCAAACCCAGTTGATGAAGAAATGCAGACCTCTTCAGAATGCTTCACGTATGGAGGAAGGAGAGTTCCAGCGATCACCGTGTGTAAGGGGCGACGGGCGTCCTTCCAGTCAAGTTCAAAGAAACAGACCATGGACAGGTTCCCTTGATGCCAGGAAGCTGACATTTTGGGAGAAGGCGACCTATGGCACACGCTGATGACCACCAACGTTCTGGGATGGAATGTGGAATGGTGACTATTTTGGTGAGGGAGCTGGTCATTCCACAGGGCAGTCCTGGGACGCTACCGAAGGCTCTTGGGGAATGCAACCTCAAGGATGTGAGGCTAGTTAGTCCCACTAGTCCAAGGGTCGAAACACCAATGAGGGCCTTCTGATTCAGGCAAGGAGCGGGGCTTCACAGGGCCAATCACTGCAGAGGATGCTGGTCCACTGCCGAGTGGGCCTTGAGTCATCAACTGGCTCCTCATCTTAAAAAGATTCTTGGCTCCAACATAAATCTGAAGAATGCTGCAGAAGTCATCCTCTTATCCAAAACTAGTGCCGAAAGCAAGGAAGGCCAAGCACACTAATGGAAAGGATCTGCACCATTCAAACAGCCAGTAGTTGTCCAATCAGCGACAATTACTGTCACCAAGGATGTGGACTGGGACTAGGCGGTGCCAACCCCTTTCCTGTGGAAGGCACATACAAAGGCTCGCAAAAGCAGCAGCTTTCCCGGGCAGGTGCATGACCTTATATGGGATTTCTTTACCCCAGAAGGCAGGAAGAAAGCAAAACTACAATCTGGCCGAAGAACAAGAGCACATCTCATGGCACGGCCATTTTAGGGCACTAGCCATATTTAGTAACCATATGCAGTAAATGCGCACAAGCAAAATGAAGCAACAAATAGTAATGTAGCTGCTGCCACCAGCTTGTCCTTAAGGTTATCAAAAATTGCTAATATTAAATGGGGAGATGCAACTGTCTTCCCTTTGCACTGCACTGGAAGGTGTTGTGTGCAATGTAAAGATGCAAGGATTCAAAAGAGAAACACAGTTTCTCGGTCTGAAGGAAGAGTCTGTTTCCCTATTCAAAAAATGTGCAAAAGGGATGAAAAGCAAAATGAATGGGGTTGCATAGAAAACTGTGGAGGAAAGTTGAAAAAAGAAAATCTTTCATAGCACTTAGCCACTGACGAATAGAGACAAAGCTTAAATATCCTATGGGGGTACGTGGCATATCTTCAATTTCTTTTCACACCTCTACACAGACAGTTACAACTCATCTGTAAGGCTCTCGCAGTCTTCTGTTCAAGTGTAGTGAACAATGCTTTTTAATTCAGTGAAACTGCCCTTTTTTTTGGTAATTCTGAATTTTCCTGCACCGTGACGTATTTTCCTTTGTTATGAATGAAGGCAGTACTCTCCTGTCATTTTAATTGGGCCACCCTGCCAGAAGTGATTATTTGTCTCTACAGATTTTAGTATCAACACAGTTTGACCAGTGGTTATAGGTTGTAACGTCCAGAGGAGAGGTTTTAATGTGATAATGGGCTGGTCACAGTATTTACCTAAACCCTGTGTTAACATTTTCATATCAATGATGCATCTTCGTGACGTGTGTGAACCCCAGAACTTTTTTCTGAACTGGTAGATTATTTTTCCCTATCCCTCAGTGAATGGGAAGCTTTTTCCACACTCGCAGGGGTCTTTTACTCTTTTTATGGGTACATTTTTAAGACTCTCCATAGTGTCTTAAATGTTATCCTCTTTGACAACTGTTGGCACATACTACCTATTGTTGCTGGGTTACCCTTGGGCCTCCCCTTTTAACTTTCTCTGGCTAACCTTGTGAGAACTCCAGTCCCCAAGGTTAGAAAGGATCTTTGAATCCCTTTTACATTTTATTAGGTGAGACCAGCACCCCCCACCTTATAGGGAGTGCTGGGGGGATACTGGGTATCCCCTTTCTCATACTAAATGTAACATTTATTTTACAAGGAAAAACTTGCCTTTAATGGCTGGTGTCAGTGAACCTTTTTATTAATTTGGTGCACCTTTACTGGGGCTGTGGAAACGGCCCACGGTAAAGGCACCCATGGGTACTCATTTTACCAAAATGGACCCGGTCTTCTTTTTTTGGCACTTTAGTGTTCCTTGTCCTTTCTTGTTCCTTGTCCTGACATCCAGGGTGGGAAAATCCTTTGTTTTCCCTTTATCTTCGGCGGGAATCCTGTGGATTCTCTGCCCATTCTCCAAGTGTCTGTGAAGGCAGGAAGCAAGGTAGGAGTCCAAAACTCTGCAGCCCTTTGTCTTCCAGTCTGACTGCGAGAATCCAGTTCAAACTGTCCTGAAAGGACTGCCAAACCCCCAGGTTTGAATGTTGCATTGCTGTTTGATTGGCTGGATTCCTGCATAAAAGTCTGATGCTGAAGAGGTAGTCAACCACTGGAACCAAAACCGAAGAGGATGATGAAGAAAATGCGGCTGACGTGATTTTCAATGACTGGAGAGCTTGCTGTGTAACCAGAGCCTGCTGTATCCCTTCCTTCCATTCGACCTGGGTACTCCGAAAACGACGATCCCGACCCAGAGCCTGGTGAGACCCAATGGACTCGAGAATACCTGCATTTTGAGCCAGCCCCTGTCGTGCTGTGACAGGGGCTGTAATACCCCAATACCCTGGATCCTCGAGCCATTGTGTGGTGCACGGTCTTCCGAATTCCGAATTTTGCTGAAACTTCTGGGCATCCTGCTGGACCAGAGACGTGAATAGTCTGAAAAGTCCCCTCACCATAGTGCTGGACCTTGCCAACAAGAGAATCTGACCAGCGATATTCAGTCTTCTTCCTGACTCCTGAAAGGGCGCCAAAACTGTTGCCTGGATCCTTCTCGTGTGATCCCTGCTGCAAAAGGTTTTCCAGAGTTCGGTTTTCTGTCTTCTTCACAAAGGAATGCAGCAACTGGTTTTTGGCTGCAGATCCTGAATGCTTCCTGCTGCAACTCTTCTGTGCTGAGATATTGTGTGAGCTCGGTTATTTTACCTACCTTAAGCAGTTGTGATTTCTGTATAGCTTTGGGGTGTTTTCTGTGATTTGGAGGCCACTCACGCCATCAAGACCGTCGAAACCTGTGAAGCCTTCGAAGAAGTCGTAGGCGCTGTGTCCGTCGAAGGACTCTCTCGGGGCTCCGACCTCGAAGAAGTCGTCGGCGCCTCGGTTGACGTTGACGCCGATTCCCTAGACGCCATTTGTGGGGGATTTGCTGGAGGTGCCCCTGAGGGCTGTGGAACCTCAGAGAAAGGCTAGCAGTAAGTCTGTGAGGCCTGATTTTGAGCCCTATTCTCCTCCTCCTAGATTGGATTTTTTCCAACCTTTGCAGGAAATTTCGGAGGTTGATGAACTGTCTGATTAGGAGTTGGGCTTGCCTGTGCATCCTGAAGTCCCCGATGACCTTTTGTCTGGGCACAGTCTGATGTAGGAACTCCGTCAGTTCTCCAGCACTGGATCTTTCATGGATTCACATGCTTAGAATATTCCCCGTCGTCAGACTGGGAACCCTCGGTACACATATATAGTCGTTTCCTATAGGAAAAAAGTTCTGACACTTGTGTGTCCTATCCACGTCTACGTCCTCTCCGGGGCCGCCCACGCAAGCCCCGTTGGACGTAATGGTATAAAAGCCCCGCCCCCGCGGGTCCCGTCAGATTTCAACCGTCTCCAAAGATAGTGGGATCTCCTCGCGTAGTCTCTACTGCTAGATTTTTTGAATTGTCGAACTCCTGTGAGTTTGTTAATTTTATCGGAATGTCGGGAAAACCTCTATTTCGCCCGTGTGCCACGTGCGGATTGAAGGTTTACGAGGGGGACGGCCATTTAGACTGTATTTATTGCCTCCACCCTCACCACTCGGCAGACCAGTGTGATATATGTAAAAGTTTTTCCCAGAAAACCCTGAAGGATCGAAATCGTCGGCTGGTATCCTGGTTAAATGACGGTGCGGGAGCGTACCCTCAGTCAGAGGTGGGCTCTGTGCGAAGCGTGGCCTCTGCGAAAACTTCAGGAGCCCCTCGACGCTCAACTTCGTCGGAACCCCTGGCTAAGAAGTCACGACCTGCGGAAAAGGACGTTCCACGAAGTCACTCTTCTAAGGACTCTTCTAAAGACTCTGCAAGAAAGACATCTTCGTCAACTTCGTCAAAGAAAGGAAAGGAGAGGCCTAAATCCTCCTCGGGCGATCAACACAGATCAGCCACGAGTAGAGATTCGGATAAACGCAGGGAGAGCGCTGTGAAGGCGGGACTGCCTAAACCACCTGCAGGCCCAACGACGACGAACCAGTCGGTGTCCTCACTGCCGCTGACGCAGTCGATTTCACCCGTCATCAACCCAGCGGAACGATGTCCTCGTCGACGGAAGTTCTGGCCTGGAGACGGGAGGTATTTGATATGGGATTACCTGACACGTTGCTACAGGAACAGGCAGCGTCAATTGCCTCGAAAGAAGACTGCTTCAGAATTGTGAGCCCGGAGGACCTCGGTCTACGAGCCAGGTTTCCATCAGGAGCAACCTGCTCTCAGGTGTTTACCCAACCTCCAAGCTTTCAGGCGACCCTGTCCATGGAGGTACTGTCCTCCTTACACTCGCTGCTGAAATCGCTGGACGAAAGGCTTCCACCTGTACCGTCGACACCCCCCGTCGACGAGCCTGGCCCTTCACACCGCCCGACCAGATCGATCGGGGTTCCAACTACTCCAGCAGTCCAGGAGGAAGGTGAGCTTTCGGACTCCCTATCTGACCACGGGTCAGCGTCAGATATATCTCTCTCACCATCTAGGGATCCATCCTGGGTGTCGGATGTGGAAATGGAAACACCAAAGAGTCCCACTCACCCGTCACCACCGGACGATATAGGTGACTTTCATTCTATGATGGAAAAAGCGGGCAAGGAGTTAGGCCTGGTCCAACAGGAGGAGAAAAAGGACTGTTATTTCTTTTTGACCATATGGGCAAGAGTAGACGCTCAATATTCTCAATACCCATTTTAGACCATGTCTGGAAAGAAGGTGTCCAAACCATGCGTCACCAATTTTCTGAGCCGGCTGTCAAAGGCCGCATTGAAAAGAAATTTAAAGTACCAGACTCTACACCGAAGTGTCTCTCGGCTCAACCTACACCGGACTCGGTGGTGTCGTAGGCCCATGTCCCTGGTTCAAGAAGGCGAAGAGGCATCGAATCATGCTATTAACATAGTGGTGGACCTGGCAGATTCGGGTTTTAAACAAATAAATAACGGAGTTGTTCTAAGACGCCAGGCTTGGCTTAAGTGCACCAACTTCAGACCCGAAGTACAGTATAATGTTTTGGACATGCCCTTCGAAGGTGATCTTCTTTTCAGAGAAAAGGTGGACGAGGCCCTGAAGGGCATGAAGGAGGACTCAGATAAAGCACGCTCGTTGGGTTCTCTCCAGAGTGGTAAGCCCTTTCGTTCTTTTCGTCCCTTTAGAGGAGCATCTGGGAACTCAAGATTCTCAGCAACCAGGGATAGATCTTTTGGTAGATCAGCGTATCCTTCCCAAGGATATAGACGCGCCTCTCAGACCTCAAACCGGCGCAGAAACTTCCAGTCTTCCAAGAGACGACCAACTTATTCGTCGTCGACGAGCAAACAGAAAGACCAGCAATGACGGGAAGCGTACCGTTCTGGGAGGAAGAGTGTCAAGCTGCAACGAGGAATGGGAGACCATCACAACAGATCAGTGGGTTTTGGACACTGTGAGGTACGGACATTCCCTACTATTCAAATGCAAACCTCCAAAATGTCCACCAATACACCTATCCCAGCCACATCTAAACATCTTGCGGCAGGAAGTAACACTCATGTTACAGAAAGGCGCCATCGAATTAGTCCCTGCATCGCAGAAAGGCCTAGGGGTATACTCACGGTGTTTTGTGGTAAAGAAGCCAAACAGAAAATGGCGCCCTATTCTCGACCTGCGAGACCTCAACAAGACCCTACAGAGTCAAAAATTCAAAATGCTTACACTGCAGGAGGTGATCAGATCCGTCCAAAGGGACGATTTTTTGGCGTCACTAGATCTACAGGACGCGTACTTCCACATTCCGGTGTGTCAAAAACACAGGAGGTTCCTGAGGTTCATGGTAGGTCAGACACACTACCAATTTGCAGTGCTCCCATTTGGTCTAAAGTCCTCCCCAAGAACGTTTACAAAATGTTTGGCACCTGTGGCAGCCTGGCTGCGAAAGGGAGGGCATCATGTATACCCGAACCTCGACGACTGGCTTGTGAGGGGATCCTCCCCAGCGTCGACCAACGACGGCGTACAAGCCACCTTACATCTTCTGCAACGACTGGGGTTCGCAGTGAACTTCGAAAAGTCTTCGCTAAAGCCCTCAAGGAGCTTGAAGTTCTTGGGAGCTCAATTCGAAACCCACTCGGGAATAGTGAAACCGTCCCTAGACAGAATATTGAAGATCGAACAACTGACGAGTCAACTTCGCCTACAGAGCACATTTTCCGTGAGAAAATATGTGGCAATCCTGGGTTCCATGGCTTCGTGCATCCACCTAGTAACAAACTGCCGTTTGTTCCTGAGGCCTCTACAGGAGTTCCTGTCGGACAGATGGAAGCAGGCCACGGGCCGGTGGTCAGACAGGATAACCGTCGACGACGAGGGTGTCATCAGATCCCTCCAATGGTGGAAAATCTTTCACAACCTGGACAGAGGGGTTCCTCTACAAGAGCCGGAATTTCAGAACACCATCATAACGGACGCCTCTCTGACGGGCTGGGGAGCACACATGAACGATCATCAAACCCAGGGCAGATGGTCTTCGACCGAATCGCACCTACACATCAACGTGCTGGAATTGAGGGCAGTGAGATGGGCCTTGAAATCATTCCTTCCACATATCAAAGGATCAAAAGTAAGAGTGCTGACAGACAACACGACAGCCATGTTCTACTTGATAAAGCAAGGCGGCACCAGATCCAGGACCCTTTCAGCGGAAGCTCAAAAGATCTGGCACTGGGCGTTGAAACACAACATATCCTTAGTGGCTTACCATCTCCCGGGTGTGAAGAATGTGCAAGCGGATTCCCTGAGCAGGACAATGGCTCAAATACACAAGTGGGAGCTGGACACCGGTCAGCTACAAATAATCTTCGAAAGGTGGGGGACCCCCTCAATCGACCTCTTCCCAACGAAAGAAAACAGGAAATGCGAACAGTTCGCGAGCAGATGGCCTCAAAAAGGATCCCTGGGGGAAGCGTTCTCGTTTCCCTGGACGGACAAATTCCTGTACGCTTTCCCTCCGTTCCCCCTTATACGGAGGACAATCCAGGGGATTCGCAGGTACAAATGCCGGGTCATTCTAGTGGCACCGTATTGGCCGAGACAACCATGGTTTTCCGACCTCCTACATCTGTCGTTGGAACAGCCTATAACTCTCCAGAAAGTGCCGAACCTACTGTCCAGGGACAAGGGAACGGTGTGGCACCACAATCCGGACAGCCTCAACTTAACAGCATCGCTCCTGACTTTTCAGTGTTTGGCAGCTTGAAAGTCTCGTCGGATTGCCGGAGGATTCTGCAGGCGGCTAGGGCCCCCTCGACTAACAAATCATACATATGCAAATGGCGAAAGGTTCTGTACGTGGTGTCAAACACAGCACGAAATTCAGCCTTTAGAAGTAACCTCTGAACAAATTCTTCCGTATCTTCTTCACCTAGCTGAGAGTGGGCTGTCATCATCGTCCATCAAAGTGCACTTGGCGGCCATTTCAAGGTTTACGAGGAGGAGACAGTCTTCACCATTATTCAGTGACAGACTGGTGAAACATTTCATGAGGGGTCTCTCTAGAACTTTTCCCCCTACGAAACGGTTCCCACCGTCGTGGAGTTTAAATGTGGTGTTGGCTGCCTTAATGAAGCCTCCATTTGAGCCAATGTCCTCTTCATCCATGCAGTTCCTATCTTGGAAACTGGCTTTCTTAATTGCCATTACATCGGCTAAAAGAATGTCGGAATTACAGGCATTGGTCATAGATCCTCCATATATGAGGTTCTTTAAGGACAAAGTAATTTTATCAACTAACCCTACTTTCATCCCGAAAGTACCGACAGTCTATCACAAGCACGCGACCCTGGCCCTTCCTACTTTCTTTGAGTCCCCGTCGTCGGCGGCGGAAAAAGCCCTTCATACTCTGGACGTCAAAAGGGCGTTAAAATTTTACCTGTAAAGGACGCAAGATATCAGAACTACCAGACAGTTGTTCATTGCCTACGGTCCGTCGACGAGAGGAAGGGCAATCTCCAAGCAAGGCCTGGCTCGTTGGGTCTCTTCGGCAATTACTTTTAGTCACTCCAAGGCTGGGAGACCTCTACAAGGACGCCCTAGAGCCCATTGCACGAGATCGACAGCCTCCTCCGCGGCTCTATGGGCAGGAATTCCTCCGACAGACATCTGCCAGGCGGCGGCATGGTCTGTCCCACACACGTTTACATGCCATTACTGCCTGGAAAGGCAGCACGCGGATGAAGTACAGATGGGAAGGGCGGTGCTGCGCCATCTGTTTCAATGAGGTAAGCCAAGTACGGTGAACCTGTTCTCTCTTACCTTGCCTATGTTTGTTTTTCCTTGATGTGTCGGTTTTTAAGTACATGAATATATATAGGCTTGTGTATATATATATCTATATATATCTATATATCTATATATATATAATTATGAATATGTTTATATCAGAAAATATGTTGCTGCTTACACACATATATACATATTTGGACTGGGAGTGGTTTTTGTAAATGTAGGTTACATTGCATTCTCTCCTCTTTCTTCAATGATACTGCTATACAATCTATTCTAAGCATGTGAATCCATGAAAGATCCAATGCTGGAGAAGGGAGTAGTTTCTTACCTGTAACTCCATTTCACCAGCGTTGGTATCTTTCATGGATTCACATGCGGCCACCAGCCTCCCTGGAATGCAATGTGCTAGATATGTGCATAAGCAGGTTCCCCCCTTCTACTTTGGAGGGGCCGAAATCTGACGGGACCCGCGGGGGCGGGGCTTTTATACCATTACGTCCAACGGGGCTTGCGTGGGCAGCCCCGGAGAGGACGTAGACGTGGATAGGACACACAAGTGTCGGAAGTTTTTTCCTATAGGAAACGACTATATATGTGTACCGAGGGTTCCCAGTCTGAGGACGGGGAATATTCTAAGCATGTGAATCCATGAAAGATACCAACGCTGGAGAAATGGAGTTACAGGTAAGAAACTACTCCCTTATTGCATGACGCCAGTGGCCTCGACACCTCTCCGAAGGTGGAGTTTGGCCGGCCTGAGCCTGGGGCGCATGATGAATCTTCCTATCGGTGTCTCATGTCGAGGGTTACTAAGTACTTGAGGTGGTCTGCCCCCCACCCCCCGTGGCGTTTGCTCAGGTTGACTTGATGGATATCCTGGATCAGGGTCCGTCAACTGACCTGGTATAGCCGTTTTACATGGCTTTGTAAGGGAGGGTGGCGGCGGCTTGGACTGCTCCAGAGAGTCTACCGGCAGTTAGTAGTTTCCGAAAAAATACCGCCCATCCAGTAGTGACCCCTTCTTCTTATTGGCGCACCCTACTCCAGAGTTTGCTGGTGCAGGCGGCTACGGCCTCCTCGAAGCAGGCTGCGTACCCTACCATCCCTCCTGATGGGGACGACAAGCGCCTCAATGGTTGGGCAAGGAAGGTATTTTCTGCGGGGAGTATGGCGTTGAAGTCGGCCATCTCCACGTGTGCCTTGGCAAAGTTTACGCACTCTGTGGAACTGTGCATCTTTCTTTGGCTTAGCATATTCCTGGGGGTCAGGGGGAGGGATGGTTTTCTGGCCCTCGTGCAAGACGGCAAGGATTTTATGTGCGAATCCCTTCAGTCGGGTTTGGACACGGCAGACAGTGTCAGCCGGTCCAAGTCTGCAAGCACCATGATACGCAGATTAGCGTGGTTGCGGAAGTCGGGTTTTGCCCCGGATGTGCAATCCTGTCTTCTGAACATGCCCTTGGACGGCATTCACTTGTTTAGCAGCAAGGCTGACGAGAGCCCTGAGAGGTTGCAGACCTCCAAAGCTGCAGCAAAGTCTTTGAGCGCTGCAGTGCGACAACCTCCGCCTTTTCGTCCTAGGGGACAGCAATGGAGGGGAGGTTCCTTTCGGTACTAATCCTCTTTTGGTAGATCGAGAGGGGCTGCCAGTCAAAGGGGGCAGCAAATAGGTACCCGTAGTGGTCGGGGAACTCGTGGTGCCAAAGCCGCTCAGGCAGTTGCCTCTTTGCCTTCAGGCACTGCCTTAACCGCTACATCTCGGTCATGAGGCCATGTCCCATGGTTCGCTGGTTGGCGGCAGGCTAGCACTGCATCTCGGAGAATGGCGTGCCATTACTTCAGATGCGTGGGTTCTGGATACCATAGTCCACGGCTACTGCCTTCTCTGCCTTCAGCGGCCTCACAACAATCCACTGGGGAAGCTCTCTTTGAAGCATCCGGATCCGCTCCTTGCGCAGGAATTCCTATCCCTGCTGAAGAAAGGCACCATAGAACTGGTGCCTGTGACGGAGAGGAACAAGGGATGGTATTCCCCATATTTTTTGATTCCCAAGAAAGACGGAGGGTTGAGACCCATCATGGACTTGCGTTGGTTGAACAAACTTCTCAGAAAGGACAAGTTCAAGATGGTTACTCTTTCTCAGGTCCTCCAGGCCCTTCAACTTCAGGATTGGTTGGTGTCTCTCGACCTCAAGGACGCATACTTTCATGTGCAGATTCATCCCAAGCACAGGAAGTACCTGAGGTTTGCGGCTGGCAACTCGCACTTTCAGTTTTGGGTCCTGCCATTCTGTTTGACCTCCGCCCAAGGGTCTTCACCAAGCTCATGGTGGTGGTGGCAGCGTACCTCAGGCGGGGGGGAGGGGATTAACGACTACCCCTACCTGGACGACTGGCTGATCCGAGCGTGCTCTCCTGAGCAAGTGTTCGATCATCCCGGTTGCACCTGCTGCACCCTCCACCGGCTGGGCTTCTCCCTGAATTTCAAGAAGTCGCATTTGACACCTTCCCAACAGCTCCAGTACATCGGTGCTGTGCTAGACACCTCCCTGGGGAAGTGTTTGCCTCCCCAGGTCCGGGCTCATCACATTGTGCAGATGGTGGACAAGTTTCAAAGTGCCCAGTGTCTCCCGGCTTTCGACTTCCTCAGGTTGCTGGGCCTCATGGCATCCTGCATCTTTCTGGTGCCGGAGGCCAGACTGCGGATAAGATCTCTGCAATAGGCTCTCAAACTGCAGTGGTCCCAGTTCTGGGGCAAGGTGTCGGCTCCTGTTCAGATTCCGATCTCGGTCGCACAGGATCTTCTGTGGTGGGTCGACGGAAGGAACCTGCTGAATGGGGAACCGTTTTGGCAACCGTGGCTGGAGGTGATGATTGTGACGAATGCTTCCCTCACAGGATGGGGTACGCATGCCAACGAGCTGACAGTCAATGGTCGTTGGTCTCCGTCGGAGTCCAGACTCCACATCAACCTATTAGAGCTGAGGGCCATCAGGCTTGCCCTGAAGGCTTTTCTGCCGACTGTACGGGGGAAAAGTGTTCTGATCTTGACAGACAACACAGTGGCCTTGCATTACCTCAACAAAAAAGGTGGGGCAGGGTCAATCCCGTTGTGCAGGGAGGCGATGCAGCTCTGGTTTTGGGCCATCGACAAGGTCTTTTGATTTCAGCAGTTCATCTGGCCGGAGATGAAAACGTGGCAGCGGACGCTTTGAGCAGGCAGAGCGCAGTCTCTCACGATTGGGATTTGGCTCAGGAAGTCCTTCTGGAGATCTTCGCCCTTTGGGGAGCCCTGCAAGTGGATCTCTTCGCCACCAGTGTCAACCGGAAGTGCGAGAGATTCTGCTCAAGGGAATTTCCTTGGAGAGGAGCCTTAGGAGACGCATTCTTGGTGGATTGGTCATTCCCGCTGCTGTACGTGTTTCCTCCAGTCCCCGTTATTCCTGAAGTGTTGCGGAGGTTCGGGACCCGCAGGATCCATGTGGCTCCGGATCGGGCCAGGAGAGCGTGGTACCCAGACCTTTTAGAAATGTCCATCTGCCCTCCACAACGTCTTCCTTAACGAGAGGATCTGCTCTCGAGGGAGGGGGTGGGGGGGTCAGGTTCTCCATCCAGAGGTCAGGACTCTCAACCTTCACGCTTGGTATCTGAAAGGTTGAGATGCAAGGATTGGGACCTCGCAGATGATGTGATGGAGGTGTTGCTTTCCGTCAGGCGGCCAGCAACAGTGTCCCTGTACCATTGGCGTAAGTTCTGCGACTGGTGCAGGAGACAGAATGTTGATCCTTTCCAATGTTCCATTCCTATGTTTTTGACGTTTCTGCTTTCTTTAGCTCGCAAGGGCTCTAAGTGGGTACCATTAAGGGTTACCTGGTGGCGCTGTCCATATTTAAGCAATCGTCCGAAGAGTGTTCTTACTTAAAGATCCCTTTGATTTCACAGTTTCTAAAAGGGCTGACTAATGTATTTCCGCCGTCCCCTTTCCAGGTGCCGATTTGGGATTTGAATTTGGTTTTGAAGTTTCTGATGGGTGCTCCGTTTGAGCCCTTGCACTCTTGTCCTTTGAGACTGTTGGCTTTCAAGTGCTTTTAGTTGAGGTTACTTCCGCTTGCAGACTGAGTGAGTTGCAGGCACTTTCAGCCAAGCCACCCTTTACTGTTTTCCATAAGGACAGTGTTGTCCTTTGGATGCAGCCTACTTTTCTGCCGAAGGTTGTGTCTGATTTTCATTTAAGCCAGAAGGTAGTTCTTGCAGCGTTTTATCCTCCTCTGCATCCTAGCAAGGATGAGGAGAGGCTCCATAGGTTGGTGCTTTTACATTTCATGGATGTCCCGGGTCAGAGTGGGCGATTAGCTCTTTATCGGTTATGATGGACACCGGTTGGGCCAGGCTGTTATCAAACATACCTTGTCCAGGTGGATTATCACTATTGAGTGTTACCGTTTGGAGGGGTAAGGACCCTCCGGTAGGATCACACGCTCACTCTACTAGGGGCGTGGCTACCTCCACTGCCCTTCAGCGGGTTGTTCCTATTCAGAATATTTGTGAAGCAGCCACATGGGCTTCTTTACATACTTTTGTCAAACATTATGCCCTGGATTCAATCCATGGGCAGGATTTGGCCTTTGGTAAGGCGGTTCTTTATTACGCCATTTGATTTGGATATTCTAAATTTCTAAATTCTTTTCCCACCTTCATAGTTTGGTACTGCTTTGGGAGCCTGTCATATGTTATATTATGTTATTTTATTTGTAAGGCGCCAAAGCCCGAAGGCATCCAGGCGCCAGAAGAAGGAAAGTAGGCCCTATCTAGTACAACCATGTTACTGGATTAGATTTTATGAAAATAAAAAGGTCTTCAACTGTTTCCGAAAAATCAGAAGATTGGTTGTATTGCGTAGAGATGCCGGAAGGGCATTCCAGGACTGTGCGGCCTGCACATGAAAGGCGCGGCCATTACCACAAGCTCTTTTTACTCGATCTACGGGTAGAGAGCAGGTCTTAGCTGAGCGAAGAGATCTGCTAGGTACATATATCTTTAGCCTGGTCTTAAGATATATAGGTGCGTCACCGTAGATGCATTTATGACAGGTTGTCAAGAGCTTGAATTGTATTCTAGCTGAGACTGGCAGCCAGTGGAGACGACTCCTGGCTACAAATGTGGGCTCTAGACGCTTCATCTGAAAAACGATGCGTACCGCGGAGTTTTGAATCTTTTGAAGTCTTTGTAGATCTACTTTATTTGCCCCTCCCAAAAGAGCATTGCAATAGTCCACTCTAGGCAATATTAAGTCCCGGACTAATTGTTTGCGGTTATCCTCTGAAACCAACGGAGCCACTTGACGAAGCACTTTCAGATGATAATTAGTGCTTTTCACAATGGCGTCAACGTGTGCCTTGTTGTCTAGGCTGGCCTCCAAATAGGTGCCCAAGGTCTTAACCTTGGGTACCACTGGTATCTGACATCCATCAACCAGAAAACTGTTGTACTGAGAACCCAACTTCGAAGGGATTGTGTCCTCCGACGTATTCCTTATCTTAGATATAAATCCTTCAGCTTTGCTGGCCTCGGAAAATTTTTTCGCCAGAGGGCGCTGCGCGTCGATGATCGCCGAGTCGATGACCCTCGACGGCCTCCGTGCCGACGTCGACGTCATCCTGCCTATAAAGGCCGCGCGCAGCGTCCGTTGCTCAGTTCCGTTTTTCCGCGCTTCGTTGTGCCTCGGAACACCGTTGCTCAGTTCTCGTCAAGATAACGTATATAATAACTACTATTTACCTCGATATCGATGGCATCCTCCTCCGACCCGACGACCCCTCGGTCCGGTTTCAAAAAGTGCCGAGACTGCGGGAAGAAAATGTCGTTGACGGACCCTCACAGGGTCTGTTTGTGGTGTCTGGGAATCACGCACCAGAGTTCGGAGTGTGAGGAATGCCTTTCCATGACGGCGAAAGCCTTGAAGGAGCGTAGGGGGAAGCTCGAGAGAGGTAGGTCAACTTTAACTTCCTCGAAAGCTTCTTCGGTAGAGTCGAGACGTTCGTCTCCTCACCATAAAAAACACTCTCGATCTAGATCACGAAGTGGCTCCCACCACTCGTCGACATCGAGACACTCGAAGAAGAGACGTAGGAGATCCCCTTCGTCATCTTCGTCGAGTTCTCCTGAGAGAGTTCATTGCCCCACAAAACGCAGCTCGCAAGCTGAGTGGGAGGAATTCAGGAAAAAGATGCTAAGCGTCTTCGAGAAAGCGGCCTCGTCCCCCTCGAAGACAGCTGAGGGTGATACCCCGGGTAAAAAACCCAAAAAATCTAAACGCCGCGAGTCGCAGTACCCGGCGGAAAAGTCAACCCGAAAGCGCCTCGAGCCATCGGGAGATAAAGCATCATCGACGCCATCGTCGAAAACTCCTTCGAAACAGAGGTCGGCGCCATCGACGCCGTTGTCGAAGGATTCATCGGCGCATCAGTCGATCGAGTCGACGCCGACGTCGACGCCGATATCGACGCCGGTGAAGGAAAGAACCACGGCTACTCCACAGCCAACGGTTAGACAAAAGACCTCCGACTCGACGCCGAGAACGTCGACGTCGTTCTCGAGCAGGACTCCGATCCTTTCGAGTTCTTCGAGGCCTAGTACACATTTCTCGACGCTTTTCACGGCGCCTTCGAGTACTTTCACGTCGGTGTCGACGACATCGACGTTTTCAAGGCCTGTGATGATGGCTCCTTCTGCATTGGAAATGGGGTTTATACCATTCCAAAAACCAATGTATCCCCCTTTAACCTCGATTTTTGAGGAAAGGGAGGATTCAGACCAAGATATTGATTTACAGAGGACCACATCACCAGAGCCAGAGACTTTCGCCTCTGAGGAAGGAAGATTAAAAAATCTTCAGGATGCACTTCAGGAAGCTAGTGGCTTGGACACTTCTCCTGAAGCAGAATTTATCAAACCAGACCCAGGAGAACATGCGGAGACTCCATATAGAGCTCTGATGTCTAGAATCATAGAATTTATGGGTTGGTCTGCACCTTCTCCTGCCTTTCAGCAGGATGACCTCACTGACATACTGGACAAGGGCCCACAGGAGGATCCTGTGGTTCCATTTCACTCTGCTCTACAGAGAAGGATTTTGACAAACTGGGAAACGCCAGAAATTATCCCGGCAGTAAATAAAAAACTGTCAACAAAATACAGGGTGGCTAGTTCTGACCCTGAATATTTGTCAAAACACCCTACTCCTGAGAGCTTGGTTGTACAGGCTGCAACCTCATCAGGCAGCACATCTGCATACCCCACTGCTCCGCAGGATAGGGATGACAAAAAGTATGATGCCATGGCTAAGAAGGTTTTTTCTGCCTGTAGCATGGCGTTAAAGTCTATTAACGCGACCTGTACGCTCGCTAGGTTCAGCCACACCCTTTGGGAGTGCGCTTCATCAGCGGCTGACTGCCTCCAAGAAGGAGAGGAAAGGGACGCATTTTTAAACATCATCAGGGATGGTAAAGATGCGATGTGCGAGACCCTACAAACTGGCCTAGATTCTGCTGACAGTATCAGCAGGGCCATGGCGGCAAGTACCACAATCCGCAGGCATGCGTGGTTGAGGAAGTCTGGTTTTGCCTCTGACGTGCAGACCAGGCTTTTGAATATGCCCTTTGACGGTTCTACCCTCTTTGGAAAGAAGGCGGATGACAGTTTGGAGAAACTGCAAACGTCCAAGGCAGCAGCCAAGTCATTGGGAGCTGCTATCCGTCAGAATACCTTTCGTCCTTCGGGATCATCGTGGAGAGGACGGTCCTTTCGTTACTATTCCTCATATGGAAGGGGCAGGGGACGACCGGCTCAAAGAGGCCAAGGAAGATTTACCCGTGGTGGACGGGGTAGGGGAAAGAAAGCCGCACCCGCAGGAGCAGGAGCCACTTTACCTTCGGCAACTGCATCAGCCGCTTCAAAACCACTCTGAGGTCTCCCCTCACAGAACACCAGTAGGGGGCAGGTTAACTCACCATCTGACGGAATGGCAGGCTATTACGTCAGATGCTTGGGCTCTGGAGACAGTGGCCCAAGGTTACTGCCTGCCCTTCCTACATATCCCTCAGAGTCATCCACCGGGGAACAACCCTTTGAAGCTTCCAGATCCGCTCCTCTTGCAGGAGGTTTTAGACCTGCTAGAGAAAGGTGCCATAGAACTGGTACCTGTAGCGGAAAGGAACAAGGGTTGGTACTCCCCCTACTTCATAATACCGAAGAAGGACGGAGGACTGAGACCCATCTTAGACTTACGGGAATTGAACAAATTCCTCCGAAAGGACAAGTTCAAGATGGTGACTCTCTCTCAGATCCTTCAGGCCCTCCAGCTTCAGGACTGGTTGGTATCTCTAGACCTCCAGGACGCTTATTTCCATGTGCCGATCCATCCCAGGCACAGGAGATACCTGAGGTTCGCAATTGGCAGCTCTCATTATCAATTTCGAGTTCTGCCATTTGGGCTAACCTCCGCCCCGAGGGTCTTTACCAAGCTAATGTCGGTTGTGGCTGCAAGTCTAAGGAGGGAAGGGATTCATGTCTACCCTTACCTAGACGATTGGTTGATCAGAGCTGTATCTTCGGAACAGGCTCAGAGACAACTAGATTATGTTTGCCACTTCCTTCACAAGCTGGGCTTCTCCCTCAATTTAAAGAAGTCACAGATGATACCATCACAGAGACTCCAATTCATTGGAGCAGTCCTGGACACTTCCCTGGGAAAAGCCTTGCCACCAGAGGTGAGGGCTCGAGATATTCTGCAGATGGTCATCAGATTTCAGAATGCCCAATATCTCCCAGCCTACGACTTTCTGAGGTTGCTAGGCCTCATGGCATCCTGCATATTCCTCGTGCCGGAGGCTCGCCTGAGAATGAGATCCCTCCAGTGGGCACTGAGAACTCAGTAGTCACAGTTCTCAGGAAGGATGACAGATCTCCTTCGGATCCCGGTCAAAGTAGCCCGAGACCTTCAGTGGTGGGCCTGTCGGGAGAACATCCTGAAAGGAGAAATGTTTTGGCAACCATGGCCGGAGATAACAGTAGTCACGGATGCCTCACTCACGGGGTGGGGAGCTCACGCCAACGACTTGACCATCAGCGGTCGTTGGTCTCCATCGGAGTCCAGACTACATATCAACCTGTTGGAGCTGAGAGCCATCAGACTAGCGCTGAAGGCTTTTCTGCCGTCTGTACGGGGAAGAAACGTCCTAATAATGACGGACAATACAGTGGCCATGCACTACCTCAACAAAAGAGGAGGCGTAGGCTCACTACCACTGTGCAGAGAGGCGATGCAGCTCTGGTTTTGGGCAATTCAGGAAGGAATCTCTCTATCGGCAATTCACCTAGCCGGAGAGAAGAACTTGACAGCGGACGCTCTGAGCAGGCAGAGCACAGTATCTCACGAGTGGGAGATAGCTCAGGAAGTCCTTCAAGAGATCTTCGCCCTTTGGGGAACCCCTCAAGTGGATCTGTTCGCCACCAGTATCAACAGGAAGTGCGACAGATTTTGCTCAAGGGAATTTCCCCCGAGAGGAGCTCTAGGAGATGCGTTCGTAGTGGACTGGGAGTTCCCACTTCTGTACGCGTTCCCTCCGGTCCCTGTCATTCCTCAAATGATCAGGAGGTTGAGAAGGTTTCGGAAGACCATGATCCTAATTGCCCCGGATTGGGCCAGGAGAACGTGGTACCCGGACCTTCTAGACATGTCCATCTGCCCTCCAATTCGACTGCCATACAGAGAGGATCTTCTCTCGCAGAAGGAAGGTCAGGTTCTCCATCCAGCCATCAAGACCCTCAACCTTCACGCTTGGTGTCTGAAAGGTTGAGGTACAAGGATTGGGACCTTCCGGATGATGTTATGGAGGTGTTGCTTTCGGCCAGAAGGCCGGCAACTAAAACTCTATACCGCTGCCGTTGGAACAAATTTTGCAGCTGGTGCAGAGAAAAGAATATTGAACCCTTTTCTTGTGGTACACCTATGGTGTTGTCATTCTTACTTTACCTGGCTAATTCAGGCCTACAGGTTGGCACAATTAAGGGCTATCTCGCAGCGCTATCAATCTTTAAGCGCACTGCAGAGGAGCCTTCATACTTCAAAATTCCATTGGTAATACAATACCTAAAAGGATTAACTAATGTTTATCCCCCGAAACCTTTTCAAGTTCCCTTATGGGATTTAAACCTAATTTTAAACTTCCTAAAGGGTGCCCCTTTTGAACCACTACACTCTTGTTCATTGAAGCTTCTCACCCTCAAAACTGTTTTGCTAATAGCATTGACATCTGCTAGAAGGGTTAGCGAGTTGCAAGCCTTATCGTGTAAACCTCCACATACAATCTTTTACAAGGACAAAGTTGTTCTTCAGGTGAAGCCTAACTTCCTCCCGAAGGTAGTCTCGGAGTTTCACATCACTCAGAAGATTATATTACCTTCTTTCTACCCTCCTCCTCATCCGGGGAAGGAGGAAGAGAGACTGCACAGGCTGGACCCTAAGCGAGCCTTGAGCTTCTATATCAGCAGATTGGCTAAGATCAGACAAGCAGACCAACTCTTTGTAGGTTATGCAGGACATAAGTTGGGCCTTCCAATAACAAAACAAACCATCTCCAGATGGATTATTTTAGCCATTCTGGAGTGCTACAAATTGGCAGGAAAGGAGCCTCCTCAAAATCTAAGGGCTCATTCTACCAGGGGTATCGCAACATCCTCAGCCCTTCAAAGAGGGGTGCCAATTCGAGATATATGTGCGGCTGCCACATGGTCGTCCGCACATACATTTACCAAATTCTATAGCCTGGATTCCTCCTCTAGTCAAGAAACTAGATTCGGCAAGGCTGTGTTACACTCTGTCCATTCTGGAAGGGTAACATAACTTTTATTACTCCCGCCTCCAGTCACAATACCACTGCTATGGGAGTCTATCTAAGATAAGGAATACGTCGGAGGACACAATCCCTTCGAAGAACTAGTTACTCTTACCTTGTAACGTTCTTTCGATGGGATGTTCCTCCGACGTATTCCTTATCGACCCTCCCATCCATCCCCGCAGTATGACTTCCTGTGGGTTTGCAGCCTATGCTCCTTCAAGGTGATTAGTCTAATCCAAAAACATTACTGGGGACTACAAAACGGAACTGAGCAACGGACGCTGCGCGCGGCCTTTATAGGCAGGATGACGTCGACGTCGGCACGGAGGCCGTCGAGGGTCATCGACTCGGCGATCATCGACGCGCAGCGCCCTCTGGCGAAAAAATTTTCCGAGGCCAGCAAAGCTGAAGGATTTATATCTAAGATAAGGAATACGTCGGAGGAACATCCCATCGAAAGAACGTTACAAGGTAAGAGTAACTAGTTCTTCTCTAGCTTATCTGGGACCAAATAATATTAGCTCTGTCTAGGTGGCGTTAAGGCAGAGCCAATTGGTTGTCATCCAGCTTTTTACCATCTGGTAGACCCGATCTAAGTTTTGTTGGTCCTTACTGTGGTCTCCACCGACCTGTAGTACCAACTGAAAGTCGTCTGCATAGTTGCAGAAAAGGAGGTCTGAATTCTCGAGATCCCAGCATAATGGGATAATGTAAATGTTAAAAAGCAAGGGGGAGAGGCAAGCCCCCTGAGGGACTCCACAAATGGTGATCTCAGCATCAGAGTCGCTCTCACACCAGTGCACTCGGGAGCTATGTCCCTCAAGGAATGACCTGAGCCAGGTTATTGCCTCCACTGAGAGACCTCCAACAGTAGACATGGGATCTAACAGAATCTTGTGATCTAGCAAGTCAAAGGCTGCTGATAAATCGAGTAGCATCAGCAGCCCGACTTGCCAGATTCCAGTCCAGATAGCATGTGCGTTTGCAAATCCAACAAGGCACTCTCGGTGCCATGAAAGCTGCGGAACCCTGATTGTTTAGTGTGAAAGATATTTCTTTCTGCCACATGTGCCTGCAGTTGTAGTGTAGCTACTTTGTCCACAAGTTTTAGAAAAAAGAGGGATTAGTGATTGGTCTGAGGTTTGCAGCATCATTAGGGTCTAGACCAACATTTTTTAACAGAGGAGTGACTACTACATGTTTTATAGATGGGGGAATGTGATTGGTGCGAAAAGAGGAATTTACAAAGCGACAGAGAAAAGGGGCAAACATAACCTTGTTTTCTAATATGATTTTAGATGGTAAAAGTTCACCTGGACAACTAGTCGGATGCATGGCTCGCATAATGTTACAAATATCTGTTACAGTATGTTCTTTGAAATTAAACTTAACTTGGGGTTGTTGAGGAGATTGTTCTCCTTCAGTGGAAGCTTTAGATATAATTTTAGATTTAAACTGTCTCCTTATTGCCGTCATGATTGGGTTCACTAAAAGTAGCACTAGGAGTTATTTTGGCTAATTCTTGAAGGATTTTATTTTGGGCTGTTTTCATAGATGTTGAATACGTCTGAGGACACAATCCCCTCGAAGAACAAGTTACTTACCATATCTGGTAACTTTCTTTCGATGGGATGTTCCTCCGACGAATTCCACATTGCCCTCCCAACCTGCCACTCTGGAGAATTTCCTATGCGATTGCAGCTTACATTTTACGCAAGGCTATCTGCAGTCATACTGGCAGGAGATTGGTGCCCCACGTTCTGGGAAAAACTACAACTGAGGCCACGGGCGCCGTGCGTCCTATATATAACATCCGGTGACATCGACCCTCGACAGAGGCCCTCGAGAGACATCGGCTCGACGCAGGATGCCCTCTGCCGAAAATCTTCCGAAGCAGCACAGCTGTGGACATTACATGTCATAGATGTGGAATACATCGGAGTAACATCCCATCGAAAGAACGTTACCAGATATGGTAAGTAACTTGTTCTTCTTGCAGAGCGTCACCGTACAACTGATAGGGTCTACTACCCTTGTATTACTGTGAAGTAATCTGAAAGTAACGTATGCTTTTACTCTCCAATAATAGGTGTGCCCTATACTGAATGTGTATACCAAGGTCTGACTTGATTAGAAATGCTGTTTGTTTTATAAATAAGGTCTATGCTTTAGTCTGTGTACTTTAAAGCATAGTGTTGTGTTTTTATAATTATGGTTACATAAAATGTGATTGTACTTATTTCCACCAAGATTTATCCTGGCCTACTTGTATTTAAATCATTTATTTTTACAATACATAGTGTTTCAGTGTTTCTTTGGACGATGTGTATTACAATTTCTTTGTACTGATTCTACAGTCCTCTCTCTCCCTCCTAAGATAAGCCTGAATGCTCTGTCTACGCTACGCCAACCTCAGGTGGTACAGCCTTCTACTAAGAGTGGAGTTGTTTACTGCCTCAGTTGAATGGTTTTGATGAAGTCAAGGATGGGGCTTCAAAAGAACTGTCCTAACGCCCTGCGTTTCCTTCCAGGTTACAACACAAATGAAGTTGGAGTAGAAGGTGAAGGTTACATTTGGAAAGCAGCTGACCTAAATGAAGAGGCAGTGGAGGACGAGGAAGAGGAGGCGTTGCAGCGGAGTCTATGGGGTGAGTGAGAAGCCTTCTTCATTGGTGCTTGCTCATTTTGATTGTGTATCAACCCTTTAGTGTAGTATGAATAGTTGATTCAGCATGAGCAAAGGGTTTCTCTTCCCCAGGGCCGTATGCACTGTAACTGCAGGTTCAGCAGGAACAGCGAACTGGGGAAAATTGGAGATTTGTTTTTTACTTGTAAAGATCTTCTTTAAAGTTGCCAGTGCATTTTGGTGTGAATCAGAATTGAGTTTCTGAGCCTTTGCGTTGCAGCGACATTTAAAAGTATGTTGCAAAAGAGTACTCTATGAAAAAGTAATAAGTCCAATGTTGCAGCAGTCTTACTGTGATTGCCGCCTCAACACTATGAGCAAACAAACAGAAAAAAGGACCCTTGAAGAAAGAAAGCAAGTAGTAGAGTAGGAGAAACTGAAGTGGCCAGTGAAGAAAAGTCCCTGCAAGCCACTCCGGGGTTAGCAGAATGGATATTGATATACTCTGACTTAACGAATTCTTGATTGCACAGTGGTAGGCAAGATTGTATGTAGTAACCCTGTGGGAGACTACACCAGCCCTGTCCTGTGGCAATACGGAACCCAACCTTTGGTATAGGTCTGTACTACACAAGTTGGTAGAGTGACTGAGCAGCCAGACTCCTCTCAAGAGGGGGTCAATGTGAGCTGTAGAGTTGTAACAAAGAGACTCACAGTGACAGGTATTCAAGTAACACTTATACTTAAGGTTTCTTATTCAAATAATGATTTATTAATTTAACAGTTTTAAGATGAGCCTTCTTTGGAAAGGGCAATATGCAACAATAAAATACACTTCTACAGCATCGGGTCTGGCATGGATTCAAATGCTCATGAATATTCCTCGTCGTCAGGCCAGGAATCCTCGGTATAGAAAAAACCAGTATCAGTTTCGTTTCTGATCTGTCTGTCTTAGTAGCAACCAATCACTTGTCTCTGGGTCATACTGCCCCCAGCCAATGACTGCCCTCTCCCTAAGCCCCGCCTCTGGCAGCCATCCTCAGATTTTTACCGCACGTTCAAGTGTTGGGAGTCCTCGTGCTGTAGCTCTCGAGCTTTTGCTGCGTTTTCATGCTTTTTCAGGAGATCTTTCTCATTTTTCGGTTAAATAGAGCCTCAAGCTCCACTTTTTCTACATCCGATCAACGGGGACCCGTTTCGGAGTTTTCTACGCCCCTCAAGGTTGAAGATTTAATCGAGTTATGCTTTTGGAGGATTCCAGAAGTTCCGAGGCCTACCCCGGACATGGCCCAGGAGAAAGGAAGCTCGACGCCCGGGAAGCTGTTCAGGACCTGCCCTGGATGTCAGCTTCAGAATGTGTTCAAGGAGGACGAGCATTCGTTATGCCTCTACTGTCTCCATGAGGACAAGACGCACGTGGAGAAGGACTGTGCATTTTGTGGGAACATGTCGGAGCGGACCATGAAGGATCGCCACCTCCGTCTCGCCAACTGGCTGGAAAGGAAGAGCCCGTCGGGCGAGAAGAAAAAGAAGTCTGAGCGGTCTTCTAAGTCCTGTGAGGGCGCCCCAGCGACGGGGGCCCATCAAAAGGCCAAGCACCGCGGGTCCGCGGGCACCGGGAGCGCCGAACGGTCGGGCTCCTTGGCTGGCAGGCAGGGCGCATCCTCCCGGCACCATCAACCACGAGCCAACGCTCTGGCTCGGGTAAGAGGAAGTCCGAGAACCCGGCGAAGTTTCTGGAGAGGCCCTGGTCGATCTCGAAGATTCCGGCAGAGGGGGAGCGAGGTTCGGACCCTCCCCCCCAAGGTGAAGGCCCCAGGCGTGCAGAAGGTGACCCTGCTAAGACCTCGATTGAGGAAGTCGCAGCGGCCCTTGCTCAGAATATGGAGGCTACGCCAGTGGAGGCGACCTCAGGATCCAGAGTCTCCCTGCCACCGCGGAGGGAGTAGTCTTTCAGGCCCCTCGAGAAGACCCCCACAAATTCCCCCTTGGAAAAGGAGGGGGAGTGGCAGGTGGCCATCGTGGATACAGACACGACCTCTGAAGAAGAGCTCATCGAAGTCGTGGAGGAAGCCCAGCCCATCGGGAGGGATCCCGAAGAGGGCGACGACGAGAGCGACGGTGGCGCCGACGAGGTTCATGAAGAGCCCTCGCGCCCGTGGTTTCCGGTGCCGCAGGACACTTTGGCGGCCATTTTGTCAGCAATTCAGTCCTTATGCTCGGAGATAAGGACAAGGTTGCCCCTGCCCCCGACGGAGGTACCTGAGCCAGACCCGACGGGGGAACCGGAGCCGGGACCTTCGGAAAGTCCACCGCATAAGGACGATGCATCCTCCGGAACCTCTTCCACCTCTGCGGCCTGCTCTGCCTTCCCCCCGGTCAGCTACCCACGGGGATGATACGGGCACAGACACGGCTACGACAGGTACAGATGACTGAGGCGACGACAGGGCGTGTCCCCCGTCACCCCCTGCTCGGGCGTCCCCGCCCGACGAGATTGGATCCTTCCATGCCATGATTTCCAGGGCATCCGAGCTCTTCCAGCTCTGCCCCGAAGAGAAGAAGGAAGGGTTCCTTTACCAACGGTGTGAGGCTAAAAGGAAGACTGTCCTCTCCGTACCACTTCATGATGAGATCTGGGATGAGGGGCTCTCCCTCCTCAAGAACCCTGCCATGGCGCCTGCAAAGAGGGACCGGTGCGAGAAGAAGAAATACCGGGTCCCCGACGCTGCCCCCTTGTGCCTTCGGGCGCAACCTACCCCCGAGTCAGTCGTCTCGGCGGCGGCAAAGAAGAAAGCTGGGGGGGCATCGGCCTTGACATCAACTTCCCCGCCGGACGGCGAGGGCAGGAAGCTGGACGCGATGGGACGACGGGTCATCTCATCCGCAGCAACGACTATCAAGGCGGCCAACGCCCTGGCTATCGTAGCCCGCTACGACGGGGAGTTGTTTCAAAATCACCCCTCTATTGGACTTCCTTCCGGATGCCAAAAGGGCTGAGGCCCTTGAAATCTTACAGGAAGGTGAGATTGCTTCGGACCACGCCATCACGATGGCAACGGACATCGCCGACACCGGTTTCCGTCAGTTGGGCAACAGCCTTTGCCTGAGACGACGAGGATGGCTCAAGGCGACGGATTTCCGCCAGGACGTAAAAACCAAAGTTTTGGACATGCCCTTCGACGGGACAAACCTGTTTGGGAAGGCGGCTGATGAGTCCCTTCAGGCTATCAAGACAGACAGAGACTGCCTGGGCACTGGGAGTGCTCCAACGATGACGGCTGTCCTTTCGGAGCTCCGGAGGCAGACAAGGTGCCTCCAAGGGATCCGGCAGTGGCTCCTCGATGTACCGCCAAGCGGCAAGATCTTCGTCTTAGGAGGCCTACAGGGGACGCGGCAAGTCAGGTGGTGCCCGTCGTCGTCGTTGTTGACAGGGAGGTCAAGGAGGCAAGGCAGCCTCAAAACAAGATTTAACCGACTGTGGGGTCGGGCCCCCGTCGAAGCACCCCGGTGGGAGGCCGGCTGACGAGGTTTGTCAGCGTGTGGGAGTCCATCTCCACCGACCGTTGGCTGCTGGACGCCCTGGACCAAGGGCACGCCCTCGAGTTCCAGAAGAAGTGCCCTCGCGTTCCACCTGTGGCCAGGACAGAAAATCACGTCCCTCAACTACTGTTGGAAGTAAGGGCGATGCTCAGGAAAGGTGCCATCGAGCTCGTCCCAAAGAGGCTTTGGGGCGCTGGAGTTTACTCAAGGTACTTCCTCGTAAAAAGAAGACAGGAGGATGGCGTCCCATCCGGGACCTGCGACGACTGAACAAGTACATCAAGGCACAGAAGTTCCGGATGGTCACCCTCCAGCACGTGCTGGGACAGCTGGAGGAGGGCGATTTCCTGTCGTCGTTGGACTTGGAGGATGCGTACTTCCACATCCCCATTCTAAAAAGACACCGAAAGTTCCTCGGGTTCGTGGTCCAAAGGCGGCACTACCAGTTCAAGGCCCTCCCGTTCGGATTGAAGTGGGCACCCAGGGTGTTCACCAAGTGCCTCGCACCAGTGGCGGCGCGGCTGCGCCTGCAGGGGATCCACGTCTACCCCTACCTGGACGACTGGCTCATCCGGGCAAGGACAAGGAAGCTTGCTGTGGAGCACACTGTGAAGACCGTCCAGCTGCTCACGGACCTGGGGTTCTCCATCAACTTTCCAAAATCCCACCTGGTCCCATCGCAAGTCGCCCTGTTTCTCGGAGCCAAGCTCGACACAGTGGCGTAGCTGGCCTCGCCGTCGGAGGAAAGGACCAGGACCATCCTGGGCAAGGTGTAGCGTCTGCTGGCCACGGACATGGCCAGGGTAAGATCTATCAAGTCCCTCCTCAGGATGATGCACTCCTGCATTTATCTGGTGCGCCTTTGCTGACTTCGGATGCGCCCTTTACAAGAGTTCCTCGACGCCCGCTGGATCCAGTCGACGGGCAGCTTCGAGGACAAGATCCCACTCAACGAGACGTTCCGTCAGGTGATCCGGTGGTGGGCTACCGGCTCTCATCTGTCGGTGGGCACAGACTTTCAGACCCCAGCTCAGCAAGTGACGGTGACGACGGATGCCTCCCTGGAGGGTTGGGGAGCGCACTCCGGAGATCTTCACGCGAGAGGCTTTGGCTCCCGGAGGAGAAGCCACTCCACATCAACATCTTGGAGCTCTGCGCAGTGTTCTGGGCCCTCAGGTCTTTTCTTCCGTCCCTCGAGGGCAAGGTGGTGAGGATCTTCACCGACAACACCACCACAATGGTCTACATCGGGAAGCACGGCGGAACCAGATCCCCTGCTCTATCCAAGGAAGCACAGGATCTGTGGTATTGGGCCGTCGCCCAAGGGATGTTCCTGGTGCCTTTTCATCTGGCAGGAATAAAAAACACCATCGCCGACTCACTCAGCAGAGAGCTGCGCTCGTGCCACGAGTGGGAACTACGCCAGGATCAAGTGGATCGACTCTTCCGACGATGGGGCGAACCCCAAATTGATCTCTTTGCGACGGTGACAAACTCCAAGTGCCGGAGGTTCGCCAGCAGGTTCCCCCAGCCGAGGAGCATGGGCGATGCTTTCTCGTTCCCCTGGGACGGCCTATTTCTTTATGCATTCCCTCCGTTCCTGTTGCTGCTCCGGCTCATCAACCAGCTCAAGAGGTCCCGGTGCAGGATGATCCTCATCGCACCGGCGTGGCTGAGACAGATCTGGTTCCCGGACCTTCTGGACTTGTCAGCGTCCACACCAGTCAAGCTGCCGACGGACGGTGGTCTTCTCTCCAGAGAAGGAGGCGCCATTCTTCATCACAACCCAGAGTCGCTGAACTTGCAGGCTCCTGCAGCACTAGAGTTTGGAGGGTACGACATCCCAGCCGACTTCAGAGAGGTTTTTGCAAAGGCCAGGGCGTCCTCAACTCTCAAGTGCTACGGACATAAATGGAAGAGGTTCTCTGTCTGGTGCCATGCACAGAAGATTAACCCTCTGCGGATTACGGCCCCTCAAGTATTGCCGTACCTACTGACTTTGGCCAAGGCTGGACCAGCTCACGCTTCCATCAAGATACATCTGGCCGCCATCTCAGGATACACCAGAACTACAGGACGGGAATCCTTGTGGTCTCATCGGCTGGTGAAGGTATTTATGAAAGGATTGTTCCGATCGTTCCCGCTGGTGAAGGCCCCTGCCCTGGCGTCGGAGCTCAACGTGGTGCTGACCAGGCTCAGGGGGGGCCCATTTGAGCCTATGCATTCGGCACCGTTGAAGTTTCTGTCGTGGAAGACAGCATTTCTCATGGCCATCAGCTCCGCACGACGAGTGGGAGAGATCCAGGCCCTATCTTGCAAGCCACCATACTTGACTTTTCACAACACGAGGGTGGTGCTGAGGAAGCACCCTTCCTTCATGCCCAAGGTGCCGTCGGACTTCCACCTCAACGAACCCTTGGTGTTGCCAGTTTTCTTCCCGTCGCCTTCGTCGCCGGCTGAGAGGACTCTGCACTCGCTGGACGTAGCTAGAGCGCTGAAGTTCTACGTGGACCGCAGGAAGAGTTTTCGGAAGACCTCACAGCTGTTTGTAAACTTTGGACCTGTGAATCAAGGGAAGGCTCTCTCGAAGGCCTCCATTTCCAGATGGCTCTCCGGCTGCATCATGCAGTGTCACCGGTTGGCAAACCGACCGCTGCCCGGCCGTCCGAGAGCCCACTCGACCAGAGCGATTGCTGCTACCACAGCGTTCCTGTCTGGTGTGCCCCTGCTCGACATCTGAAGGGCTGCTACGTGGAGGTCGACACACACCTTCATGGGATTCTACTGCGTCGATCGGGACTCCAGGGAGGAGTCCAGGGTCGGCTAAGCAGTGCTGCGCAACCTGTTCGCTTAAGGTGAGCCTGGTGAGGAGGTAAGAGATGCTTAATGTTGAGTTATTTGTATTGCTTAATGTTGAGCCTGTTGCCACCTCCCGTGGTTGTGCGTGTGTATACTGCTATGTATTCTTATATTCATGAGCATGTGAATCCATGCCTGACCCCATGCGGGAGAAGGAACAAGTTACTTACCTGTAACTGTTGTTCTCCAGCATGGGTCTGGCATGGATTCACATGCGAACCCTCCCGCCTACCCCTCTGCGGCTCTTCACTTGGTCATACTGCCACTTTACGTGCTACCAAATCTGAGGTTGGCTGCCAAAGGCAGGGCTTAGGGAGAGGGCAGTCATTGGCTGGGGGCAGTATGACCCAGAGACCAGTGATTGCTTACTACTAAGAAAGACAGATCAGAAACGAAAATGATACTGATTTTTTTCTATACGGAGGATTCCCGGCCTGACGGGGAATATTCATGAGCATGTGAATCCAGGCCAGACCCATGCTGGAGAACAGTTACAGGTAAGTAACTTGTTCCTTATGAAATACACTTTTACAGTTAAGTAGATACCCTTTTGGGTGTCACAAGCATACATTTTCTACACCCTGAGGTAACTTCAATTGCCAGGACACTGAACATTGATATATACCTTTAACACTTAAATGCAATACTGAAGTTGGAAACAGGAAAGGGTTAGGAAAGGAAACAAAGGTTAACAGATATCTGAACATGTAAGTACTGGAAAATCCCCCCAATGAAGTATAGGTTAACCCTTTCCCGGCAATACAAGTAACTTATGTACGACTTTTTGAGGGACAGATAAACACACAATCCGAGGGTAAGAAGAGTCTGCAGGGAGCCAGGACAGCCAATATCAATTGAGCAAAGTCTAGGGGAGCTGAGGCACTTATTGTAGATGGGACAGAAGTCTTGCACAATGTTATATAGAGAGTTTGTAGTACAGAATCGCTGTTGGGCCACAAGGTTGGAGGCTTCTGAAAAGGAGAGATGCAAGCAACTCTGCAAAAGGCAGCTGATGCAAGTCTTCAGTGAGAGCAAGCAATTGCACAAAAGAGGTAATTACCCCTAGTTAGACAGTACCTTATGTCTGAAGAAAAGGGGTCCAGCTGGCTTCTGACCTGTTGCAGTCCAGAAGATCCTGTGTTCCTGGGCCTCAGTCGTGGGGACAAGAGGGAGGATGTCTGGGGACTCCTGCACTGCGGTTTGAAGTTCGGTAGCAGCAATGGGCTTACTCCACATTAGCACAACTTCTAAGGTTTCAGCTACCGGCAAGTAGCACCATGCAGTCTTGGACACTTCTGGGGTTCAGCACTTTGTTGAGATGGCCAGGCTTGGCTCACTCTGCTTTGGGTGGGTCCTCAGGATCTTCCTGGAGCTCCGGCTTAAAGATGATGCACTTGTTCCTGGTGTGCCTGTCCCCTGGCACTTGGTTCCAGCCGATGTGAAGAAGTATAGCCAGCAGGGAGAGCGGTTGCAGTCAAGTTCGTCTTGGGGTCAGTTGGTCCCACCGACCCACGGAAAAAAGTCATCCGTTCCGGAATATGAAAATTGGAGCTTCAGCACTGCAACAGGGCTCCACCGGGCAAACCAACGGTCCAGGAGAGTGCAGCAAGCTTCTCTTCCAGTTTCCTCTTTGGTTCCTTCGTCCAGTGGTCAACTCTGCCTTCCTTCCAAAAGGCCTTGCCTTTTATGCAGGATTCTCCCATTAATTTGCAGCATAGCTGTCACTCACACAGCAGGGTGGCTGTCCTTCAAGGACAGCCAGCTAGCCAATCACCTTTGGGTGCATTCCTGTAACCAAGGAGACTAAGCACAGGGAGTTTCTGGAACCTCACTCGCTTCCTGCCCTGCCAGACACGCTGGAGCTAGCTGCGGGTTTCAGCACTGAAGCCCCCCAAAGACAAAACGAACAAAGGGACCAAACCTAGTTTGGCGCAGAGTAAAATCCAAGAAAGGCCTTGCGCAAGCAATGGCAAAAAAAGACGGGGCCATTTTGACAAAATGGGCACCCATGGGTGCAATGCTGCAGCTGAGGGTTCAGTCTGCGGTAAAAACACACAATGGTAGGAAAATTAAACCACTGCCACCAGACATTAATTGTAGTGAAGGTAACATAAAAATGTTACATTAGCAGGTAGGACAAAGAGTTACTAAGTAGCCCCCAAGTACTTCTACACAAGATGGTTTGTACTGGACCTACATAGAAAAAACTGGTAAGTAAAGTCAATTTCACTTTACTGCTCTTGGGAACAGTAGTTTACCCAGGAGTAGGTATTCAAACCTTAATAGAAATCCAAAGGACTTCTCTGCGACATTGCACTGAAGGTGCTATGTGTCACAACATAAAAAGGTGATGCCTATGGAGTTTCAGACGCCAAAACAAAAGAGAAACCAAGTCCAAATCAGATAATACATGAGGGAGTGAGAAAGGTCTCACTCACTCCAGGATAAAAAATAGTCCTGAAGGCCAGCAAAAGAGCTGGAGGTCTCTAAGGTAGAAGGAAATTAGCACAGAAATGAGAATTCTCAATTAAAACACAGGCCCTACTTCGGAAGAATGCCGCCTTGTTACTTAGTACAAAATGTCAGTCTCGATTTTCATAGTGAATATGCAACCTTTAATGTTGGATCCTGAATCAATTTGCTATAGAATCTTGAAAATGTTGGCAGAGACCAGTGGCTGCTAGCAACAGGCTTTCAAATTGCCCATTAGTCAACCCTGCTCTAGAAGCACAGGCATGGACTGTGAAGTGGTTTTGAAATGTTTTTTAAAGTGTCTCCATATTACACTGGGCAAGCAAGTGTAGCGAGCAAGTCCAAAACATTCTAAACCGGTTTTGCGAGATTCTCTGAACCACGAAAAAAGTTTAAAAAATGGGGCAAAATAGTGATTTGTTAAACCCATTGATCCCTATACAGGAATTTAAAAGTAGTCTATTTGAACCCCGCCTGTATCAAGCTCAAAGCCTTCTTGGAGAATATAATTGGCTATTAGCTAGGATAAAATTGGAACATAGGGATGCTCAAATAATACTAGCGGGAGATTTAAACTTCCAATGTATACGATCCCTAACCACTGATGAAGGCGGAAGACGCATTAGGATATCCAGCAGGGGTTGGAGATGGGTAGAGTTCCTATCTAATTGGAACCTAAAAATGCAAAATGGCTCAATGGAGGGCTCCACCCTGCCCCGCCCCCCCCCCCAAGCTCAACATGGCATTGGGGGAAATCAACCTCCACGGTTGAATATATCTTCATTTCGCCTTTCCTATTCTCCAGTTGTAAATCATTCACGAAAACTGAGGAACAAGTGACCACGCATGTTTTGGAGGCAGTCATCTCAGGCTTATCCGGGTTAGCCTTGGTTAGGCAATACCAACCAGTCGCAGTAAAAAAATTGAAAATCATGCTGGTAAATAGAAAAATGGTGGCAAACAAACTAAATTCCAAATTATTATCCACATCAGAAATAGCCCTGGAGGAAAGTTGCCATCCACTAGGCTTCGGGGCATTTATTTGCGCTGTGAACTATCCATCTGCGCAAAACACAGGGAAGCGGACCTCTCAAAGATCACACAATTAGGGAAGTCAATTTTGAATCCCCAAGCACTAAAAGAAGTAAACAAATTGCTAAGAGCATAAAAATTGGTCAAGGGGTCAACAGACGCTGCGCCTCCAAAAGGATGGTGAGTTGCTGTTGGAACTAGTGTGTAAAAACGACTTGAGAAACTTTTGAGAAGTAGTCCAACTAGAAACCCATCACACTAGTGTGCAACGCAACCTGGTCCCAGAGGCAGAGTGGGTCAAATATTTTTCCCTCCCATATAAGAAGCCCACATCATGTCTTCCATTCAAGAGTGTAGAAGTACCGTGGGAATTAAAGTATGAGGAGACAGATATATTAGATTTAATAATGAAAACATCCTCATCTAGAGTGGGTGGCCCAAATGGGCTCACATATCAGGTACTAAAAAATAATGCTGGACTTTGGACCTGTCTGCTTATACTTTTCGATGAGATTCTGAAAAGGAAGGTTTTCCATCCCTTTTGGAGAAATACAATAGTTATACCAATTTTCAAGGGGGGCAATCGGCAGAACCAGCGAACTACCGACCGATCGCTCTCCTTGATATAGAAAGTAAGCTGTTAATGAAACTTCTGCTGGGGGATTTAGAAAAATGGGTAGAGACACAACATATTTTACCGACATTCCAGACAGGCATCCGAAAGGGGCTCTCAACGACAGTCAACAGGCTCGCCCTGGGAATACTTTGTGAACAGGAAAGGGGAAATGGGGAAACTTCGCTATATGGCGCATGGGTAGACCTCTCAAAGGCATTCGACCAAGTAAATTGAGACCTCCTGGGATAAACTCAAAGAAGGGAAGATACCAAAACATATTTTGGCCATGCTAGTAGATCTTCACAGAGATACTACCATAGGAGTCAGGCTGGACGAATATGGCATCTGTCAGAGTTTATAAAAGTGGAAAGGGGAGCAAGACATGGCTGTATGGCGGGTCCCCTTCTATTTAATTTATACCTGGCAGACCTGTGGAATTCACTGAACGAAGTAGCATTGGCCAGCCCTAAAATCAACGATTGTAAAATCAGTTGGCTGGTATATGCTAGTAGATAAAACAGCAGTAGGGCCACAACGTCTGTTAAACCCTCTCGCCAAATATGCAAAAGACAATGACTTATCGATCAATCCAGGGAATTCAAAAATAGTGATCTTCCAAACAGCAGGTAGAAAGATCCAAACATTCAAATGGTCTTTGGAGGGGAAACAAATCCCGTGAGTGGAAGAAGTTATCTACTTGGGCTTCCGTGTTTTCGCATCACAAGCAATCGCGCTCATAGCGACAGACCTAAGAGCCAAAATGTTATCTTTCATCTCATATGAAAAAACTTCTATATAAATACTGCACATTTTCATTGATTCCACTCACAAAATTCTACATAGGTAAAGTGGTACCAGTGATTCTCTATGGATTAGAGGCAAAACTGCTAGCATGGAATTCTAATTGGCAAAAATGGGAAGGGATAATCTGGAAGTGTTTTTGGGATTCCTCATGGTCTCTCAACCTGCTGTTTTAGGTACGAACGCTGCTTAAATCACTGACATATCATGGGGACTGAAGGTTGGTCTCCATCGTCTGATTATTACATATCAGACAGATACTTTGTTTGGGGATATAAAGGAACACCTTAAACAGTCAAAATCAGCTATGCTGGTTAACCTGAACTCCCTGGTAAATGAGATATTAACAGGAGCAGACACTGACCTAGAAACTTTGATCCTCAATCCAATGAGGGCGAAAAAAGCAATAGAAAGTGCAGATTAGATTGCAACTATAGACATAAAGCCTTTTTTTTGCAGGCTCGCTCACTATCTATGATAAACTTGGCTTGTTACCAAAGTACCTAAGGCAATTCCCTGACTGGACAATGAGACAGCTTCTTCAGACTTTGCTTAAATATACTACACACAGGCGCGGCGCTCACTAAATGGGTGAGGAGTGATGAAGCCCTGATACTATGTGATGTCCACAAGGACCATAGATGACAATTGGACATCTTTTAATGAATTGTGAGGGAACTTGGGAATTTGGACTGCTTCAAAGGTTTGTGGACCGAAAAGGACTAGTGTCTGAAATGTTCTGGGACAGACTGTAGCAAGCCATGAGACAGCTCTCACAATACATTTGAAATAGGTTCTTTCAAATGTGTAACGTGATGGTGGTTAATTGACAATGCGAAGAGTGTTTTAGCGACTGAGTATCAGAGTGGTCAAAATCTAATCCTGGAAACTATAACCTAAAGTGTCTTGTAATGTATGCTGGAAATGCTTTGTTGGTTGCAATCATTATTCCCTTTTCATTTTATTGGTTTTAAACTCTGCATTGTAATATTTTAAGTAGATATTGTGATTCTTTATCTTTTTTAAAAAGTATTTCAGTTTTTCCTTTTTTTTCTTTTAAAGTAAATGACGTGTGAAAAAAAAATGTGGTTATGACACACTAAAAAAAAATTGTTGAACATAAATGTTTTATGTCCGTTCTTGTTAAGCTTTAGGAATAACATTGGAAGTTGTATAACCATTTCTATGCTTCAAAGGAACATGGGGGATATGGAAGGAAGGGGCAGAGATGGTGAGAAGTGCATAAAAGGAGGAGAAACCCAAGGTACCCACATAAGCAGCCTCTCAGAGAATCTCCAGATTTCCTTGTTGGCCAGTCCACTGTCCTTTGCACCTCTTTATTGATGTCTCGCAAAAAAGCTACACAATAACCCATCCTAGTTGCAGCCACTGCAAGATTGTACCAACAAATCAAAAGCTGGTCTACCCCATGTGGCTGAAGTGAATCCCTCCGGATCCACTCCTCTACAGTTACGGTGTTCCCCAAGGATCGTTTACATAACCACTTCTATTTAACCTCCACAAGAAACTGTTGAAATCATTTATCACACAAGTGGGGAACGTTGCAAACGAGCAAAAGAAGCTCACAGTAATGCATAAGTTCTCTTTACAAGTTTTATTTTGGATTTTTCAGAATGTAATCTCTTTAAAGTCTGGCGTTTCTGATCAATCTCTTGGTGAATCTTTGTATTCTAGGAACTGGAGTTAATTTCCCAATGCCAGGCCACTTGCTCTCTTTTTTGGGTCCTTCTAGATCTTTTACAGTTTGCTAGATTACCGTTAGGGGCTCTTTCTCACACCTTGTTGTATGGGCTTTGTTTCCCAGAATGCATGGTCTAATCTTTGCTTTATTCAAATCTGCCTGACTTTTGAGTACTTTAACTTTTATTCCCATAATTCACCAAGGTCTTTTTCTCACTCTCTGGGATGCTTTTGGTACTGTGGCAAGTTGGCTGACCTCCATGTCTTAAGTTGTGGGGGAGCTGAGATGCAGGAGGCTGGGGTTGTCGGGTGCTATCTTAAGTAACCCCCAGATGGAGAAAATAACCCGCAGAGGGAGTAAGAAGAAGCGACACCCTGGAGCTGTGCCCTCTGATTTAGTTCACCAAAAGGAACCCACTGTGGCAATTCTATGCCTTACTAGTCCTCTCAACCTTCGACAGGAATTGCGCTCCTTGAGTCAGTTCTTTTCTACGTGGGACAACAAGGTCCTTTTGACATCATCTACTGTCCTCCTTCCACCCAGCCTACGTGCCAGTTCAGTAAAGCATCTTGGCTTCACGCATACCATTGGGCAATGCTTGGAGCCAGGGGTGTGCAGGTCCCAGAATGCCTGTTAGGTAAGATTTTCATATTCATGATAAATCTTCCTGACATGTCGACCCCCAGAATGTTTTTCTTGCACTTGGTAACTATTTTACCTTGTCCCTAGGTGAAGGGGAATCTCCAACCCCCCTACCCCCGTCACCTAGTCTTTTACTCTTTTCATGGGTGACCTTTTTATGTCTCTCCATAGTGTGTGGTTGAAGTTATAGTTTTCTATTACTTTTGGGCTACCCTGTTAATTTATCCTTAATGTACTTGGGTGAACTAATGTTCCCAAGTAGTAAAGAGGGATTTTCATCGCCTTTACATTTCGTATATTGACGCCTGCTCAACCAACATTATGTGCAGTGCTGTGGGGGATACAATGTATAACATTTCTTACTTACCTGGTAATATTGTGTTATAATTGCAAGTTTACATGAATGGCTGGTGGCAGTGGAACTACTTTGATTTTCAGTCACTATTACTCGTAGGCTCTTCATTGGGTGCGAACGACCTCAGTGAAAGTGTATTTGATCGGATCCTTGGGATTCCTCCCAGGCTCCAGAGTATCTGAGAAGGCAGGAAGCGAGGAAGGAGTCCAAAACTCTGCGGTCCTTGGTGTTTCACCTTGCGTGAAAGGAACCAACTCCCAGTGGGGGGCTGGCTGTCCAGCCACACCGCTCCTTGCTTTAAAATTCAAGGAGAGAATGCAGAAGTTGTGCTGCAGTTCTTGTTACTTACTCCCAACTTGGAAGCTGCTGACAAGTTGACCACTGGAGCTGAAACCGAAGAGGAAGAAGAAGAAATTACAGCCGTAGTGATTTCCAGCGACCGGAGAGCCTGCTGTGTAACTGGAGCCTGCTGTAACCCTTCCTTCCAACAGACCTCAGGGTCCCGAACGCGACGACTCAGAGGCTGGGAGATCCAATAGTCTCATGATTACCTTCTTTTTCAGCTACCCCACGACGTGCTGCGACCTTGCTGGGCTGCAATTGCCTGGGACCTCAAGCCATTGTGCAGTGCATGGTCTTCCGAAGTCTGAATCCATCTAACACATTGATGGCCTCCTCCTGGCTCTCTAGAGACACGATTTGAATCCCTGAAGTCCCCTCACCAGAGTGCAGGACCGAGGGATTGACGAGAATCTGACCAGCGATATTAGTTCTTCGTCTGGCTGCTGAAAAGGGTGCCAAAACCACAGAACCACATCCAGCCACAAATACACCCTTGCCTGCAGTCTTCCCCCTTGATCCCTGCTGCAAATTCCCTTCCAGTGTCCTGTCGTCATGACAAGGAATTAATCGGTCAGCTTTTTTGCTGCAGATCCCGAAGACGTCTTGCTGCAAACTCCTACTGTGCTCACTTAAGCGTTGCGTGATTCCTGTGTAGCTTTGGGATGTTCCATGTTATTGGGAGTTCTCTCATCCAGTTCACCCAGGCCCACTGCTGAAATCCTCCTACGGGGTCATCTTTGAAGTCCCTGGACCCTAGCTAACTCTAATGAAAATTACTGACTTGTTTTGAAGAGACTTCCTCCGGAACTATGACTTTCCCTGCAACTGATCCCTATCTTAACCTGCCTACAGCTGGCACGTAGACCACTAGTGTCCCTCTGCTGCCTCTGGGAGAATTTATGCAATAGACTAGTGAAGGACTGGATTGAGAAGTATAACCAAAGTTAATTCTTTTTTTTTTAAACTTCATGAATAAAGATTCATGTCTCGCATCAGATGAGCATTGCAACAAAATGCAGTGGGTGACAAAGGCAGGTAATAGGCCCATGGGTGACAGGAACAACAGGATAACATTGAATAACACTGACATAGTACCAACACCAGTGGTTCAAAGCTTTTAAACTGTGGGCATCGTCCCCTCCACTGTAGCTACAGGCTCTGAGCCAGGTGATAAGTCGCCAAGGGGCCCCATTTGTTCCTAGGCCTAGTCTGTGACACAAGTAACGATTCATACTTCTCATCAATGTTACTCAGCCAGATCATATCATCCAGCCAGTCCCAAGTAGTAGGAGGGACGTGATTGATCCAGCTTAGCAATATGCATCTCCGGACCACAATACTACTGGTAGCCAGCAGCTGTCGGGCGCAGCATGGGGCTCCGGGGATCCAGCCAAACATACAACATAACTCAGAGGGTACTGCGTTTGCACCAGCATGCAAGAGAGTATTTCCACCCCACACATGCCCACCAAAGGTCCTTCAGATGAGGGCACGCCCACAGCATATGAAGGAAGTCCGCTTCCCCCGGCATCTTGGAAATTGGTCACTTCTAGTAGGGTCAAAAAGGCAGAGGCGGGCAGGCACAAGATGCACCCTGTGAAGGCTTTTGAGCTGTATGAACTGGAGGCATGTGTTATACGTCCCATTAGGAGTACATGCGCAGAGCGTTGTCCACGGATTACCTTAGACACCCCTGCATCCTCACCTCAGCAGGGTTTACACTTCAGGGCCTCCCGGGGAGAATCCCGCTGAACCAACCCGTAGATAGTAGAAACCAGCCTCTCAGCTGAGGCCAAATTGAGCAGATACTGTAGTACCGGCAGCAGTGGAGGGGCATTCGGAAATGTTGGGGACCAGGATCCAAACACTGCCCTCATATGAAGTACTGCAGTTTCCCGGGAACCCCCCCCCCACCCCCCGCCCCCTCCCAATCTCACCTGTGAACTGCTCCGGCAAAATGAACACCCCGTTAGGATACAGATCAGCCATAGTACTGATTGCCACACCACGCCATTCCTGAACTAAAGCTACCTCGCAAGTTGGCCGGAGGTATTAAATATTTCATATCTCGAGCCCTGGATCAAAAGGGAAGTCGACTCCTGGCTGCTTAAAAATTCTATTCCAAGAATGTACCGTGCAAGGGGCCGGATCAAACTTACACCTGAAGGCGACCTTCTTCGACATTAAGACATCCCGGATGGATAGTAAAAGGACGTACCGAACACTTCTCAATCCGCACATTGGGGTATTGCGGGGACCCCGGCATCCAGTATGAAACAAAATGCACTCGTGCCGCCAAGAAGTATAATTCCATGTCTGGCGCACATATGCCGCTGCGGTCCCACAGGAGAACCAAGGTGTCCCAACTAATTTGGGGGGATTTCGTGTGCCACGACAGTTTCACCAGCAAGTCTTCAATTCGCCAAAGGTGGTGTGCCCAGCCATATGGGAATAGTCTGGTAAAAGTACAATATTTTCGGAACCATTATCCGCTTAGCAATAGCAACGTTGCTCAACAAGGTCAGAGGAAGCATAAACCACCTGTTCACCTTAACCCCCTCAAAGTCTGCAAGCAACTGAGGTGATTGTCCCCCAAGAGAGATCATGGGTTTCTGCTGACCCGTACCCCCAAATACTTGACGAGGACTATTCCCACCTGTACCCGCCAATGTTGTCTGGCCGGAGCCTAGCCTCATTAAGCGGAAACAAAGTCCACTTCGACCAGTTCACGCAGAGTCCCGAGTATCGGCCGAAGTCAGGAACCTCTTGTGTCAGGAATTGCAGGTTAACACCCAGGTCTTTGAAGTATATGATATGATATGTGATAGTTTATTTATAGAGCGCCTATAAACAATGTGTTTCAAAGCGCTTCAAGGCAAGGGAGGGAACAAGGGAAAATACAATGACATTCTTACAGGCCATGAACAGTAAGGATGTGAAATTAACTATCGTACTCAGCCTGACGACATTTCAGATAGTGCAAGAGCTAAAACATAGATGAGGAAGGGAGGGGGAGAGTGGGAAGGAAACAGAAACAGACAGGCGACTACCGTACTAGGCCTGACACCGTTTCTGGTAGTGCCAGAGAAAACAAAAGCTGAGGGAGAGGGGTGCAGAAAGGTAGGGGAGGAACATAAAAAGCGACTATCATACTAGGCCTGATGACATTTCAGATAATGCTGGATGGGGGTGGGGGGTAGGGAGGAAAAAACCACTAAGGGGAGGAGGGGGGGAGGAGACAGACTAGGTTGCTATCATACTATGTCCAGGGACTATTCTGATAGAGTAAGTGCATAGAAGAAAGTAAGGGGAGGAGATGGGGAAAAGGGAGAAGGGGAAAGGAGGAGAGAACAGAGAGTAAGCAGTCAAAAGAGTGGAGAAGCAAGGATTGCCTCATCAGCATATAGGCACACTAGCTCTCTAGTCGCGCCAAACCGCTCCGCTAGCAAGGTGGAACTTGCAGAGTCGGGCCGCCAGCAGCTCTATTGCTAGCACAAAGAGGAGTGGGGATAACGAGCACCCCTGCCTTGTGCCGCGCCCCAAGGCAAAAGCCTCATAGCATTTACCAAACAAACCGATCTGACCTTTTGCTCCCACATATGTCACTGCACCCAGATAATATGATGGGACCCCCACCTGCCACAGCACCTCAAAGAGGGAGCCCCATTTGACTTAGCCAAACGCCTTTTCCATATCGAGTAATGCCGCAACAGCCTGCTCTTTAGGGTCAATCTGAGTTGACGTAGCAAAGAATCGCTGCAGATTCAGCGAGGTGGACCTCCGTGGGATAAACCCGGACTGGTCTGGGTGAATCACAGCTGAAATAAACTGGAGTAGCCTGTCCGCCAAAACGTTACCAAAAATCTTAGTATCGGAATTGAGAAGGGATATCGGGCGATATGAGGCACAGTCTAAGGGATCTTTACCTGCTTTTAGGATTAGGGGTCACAAGAGCCTCACGCATAGTAGGGGGTAGCAGCCCTGCACCCCTCGCTTCACCCCAAATCCGAACCATATGCTTAGCAACCTCCTGCTCCCGTTCCTTATAGAACGCTGCTGTGATGCCATCAGACCCCGGTGCCTTAGCCGTGGGAAGCTCATGGGCCGCTGTCAGAATGTCATCAGCCGTGATCAGCTTAGCAGTGCCTCAACCGTACCCAACTTAACCTCGGCAGAGAGGCCGCCTCCAGAAACTCAACCAATCCGCCAGCGCACAAAGTCCCCCTAGACTCATACACCTGCTCATAGTATGTTGGAAACTCATCCATGATAGCTGTTGGGAACGATTTCCCCTTAGGTACAATTTTCCCTCCATTTGTGGACCCCGCCCCAAACTTTTTGCTTTTGTTTTTCTTACCTAACCTTACTTTTTCCAGTGGAGTACAGCCTTCAGCTGCACTCCCCTGGGATGTCGCTCATTTGTTCTGGGGAAACTGACACGTCCTTCAGGCTGTCAATACCGGGAAACTGTTTTCCTTAGTCTTCGACTATGTTGCCATTTCTTGGTAGCTTTTCATCTATGCGCCAAGTACCTCTACAGTACCTTGCATAGGGGTCTTTTTGTTTTATGGCCCTAGACACTTTGTAATGATTTTTTAGAGTCTGTACAAGTGTGTCTAGGACAAACTGGTGGCAGCTGTTAACTTTTAAAGTATTTTTACTTTGTTTTTATGGACCATACCGCGTTTACCGCAAGACTGTGGCCAGTGCTGAAAATGGCCGTGCCACAAAGTCTTTTGTTCTGTCCTCTGGCTATTTTGTCCCTTTGCTTCCTCCCAGGTCTGGAGATGCAGGTATTCCTTGTTTGGCCATGCAGGCTCCCGCTGAAACCGCATCTTTCGCGGGCTGCAGCATGTTACGTGTGCTAGTGCCCAGGAAGAAGGTTTGGACTGTCTGGTCCCAATCCACACTATTGGTGCCAGTATATCTGGCTGCCATGAATGATTGGAACCACCGTGGGCCACGACTCTCCCCCGCCTGGCGTGCATGCAAGAGAGCAGATCTTTAATTGGCTATCTGAGATTTGAGCACTAACCGAATCTTCGATAAAAGACTGGGCTCTGCATCCATTCCAGGTCTATCTCCTGAGGTTCACACCAAACCTCATAAGGAGCCAAGTATACTTACAGGAAGGCCGAATCGAGGAACCACCAGTGACATGCTAGGAATGTTTGGCACCCAACCCCGCTGTTCTCCCCTCGGACCCCAGTTTCTTCGTGTAACCAAGAAGGCCTGCAAGGGCGCTTCGCCACTTTGGAATAGTGGGACAAATTACTCTCGGCAGCTCCTACTTACCCTTGCAAAGAGCCTCTGTTCGGAAGTGTTCCTGAGCCATCCAGTGAACTGACCAGCTCAAACCCAGGTTATCGCACAAGAAAGCCACCATCCCGAGTTGAGACCCGAGACTCTGGGAATCGCTAACTTGTGGTTCTGGGCCCTCTCCCACCAAAACACATTGCCCTAGCTCCTCTGGGTTGCGAATTAAGAGAGTGCACCACACCGCAAGCATTTGCAGTTCTTACATCGCCCTGCTGTGTGATCATCGCTGAAAGTGCTTGCAGTTATTGCCTACCGTGTCCTGAGATGTGCTGTACTGGAACTATCCTTCTCCTTTCTTCAAGGACTGCGTAAAGGCCACTGTCCCACCACAGACGATGGTCCCGTCCCGTAGTCGCTGAGAGCTGGAGAGTCCTGAAGCTGCAGGGTTAACACCTACAAGTGAAGTGGGATAGACTGCCAATGTTTGGTCTGGACTGTATCGAGGGTCGGTGAGTACTTTCCTAACTTACCAGTGGCACCCTGGCACATCCATCTCTTTGCGCACGAGTATCCCTCAAAAGATACTCACCTTAGCTCGGATAGCCTGCACTACCCACCGATTCCTGCACTCCGGAAGTCACTCCGCAAGTGTAGACCCTTTTCTGGGAATAGGAACTTATTCTTCATCACCTCAAGCCCCTTCCTGAGCAGCTACAGCCCCCTGAAGAGAACATGCTTTTTCGTTTACGCATGACCGCACTTTGTTAATGCACAACTGTACTTTGAGTGCTAGGCTCCTCACTTTATAGTATATGTAACTGGAGAGATGGTAGCCGCCAAATGATTAGACCATTCTTAAATTATAGAAGGTTTGATTGTTTACCGGGAAAAATAAAGGTGTCACAAATAATCACCTTTAACATATAGAAATCGAAAACTGAATTTACAATTTGAGAGGATAACAGTATGTGTTTGAATAAGACAGAGGAACTGTTATGAACCCCTTGGTTCAAAAAACATGTATTTATTTACATGTATTATGAATGAATAATTTAAATATACAAAAATAGAACATTGTTTTAAGTATCATCAAGGAATGGAAACAAATGCATATATTTTTTGACAAATACAATTTTCATATTACCTAATCATGAAATACTGATAGTTTCTAAAAATTAAAATCAGGAAAACAGGAAAATATGACTGTGGTTGGATTATAGTTCATCCAATATAGACATAGACAAATAATTATGTAGTTGTAGTAAAACAGTTTTTCAGGCAGAATTCAATGCATTTTGTTGTCTATGTATCAGATCTTGATTGCACAAAATGACTTTTTGAATAGACAAAAAGGTAAAAGCAGAATTACTTATACATTGTTCTGAAGGAAAACAAGACCTAACTTGTATAATGAACTTTTGTTGTTTGTAATAACTTTTTACATCCTAACTTCTATGATAAATCAGAAAAGTTATATTACTTATGACATTTTACACATTAGATAGGTGGTAACCAATCCTTGGTCTACGTCAGGAAATAAACTCTCGATATTAAACTGATCGCAGGTAAAGACCTGCTGCAGTGACGTTTCGGCTTTAGAATGAACAGCCTTCTTCTGTGCCAAATAGGATTGTGAAAGCCTACGAAATGTGAAATAAAACAGAGAAAATCTGTTTGAAAAAAAGTGGGATTACTTGCTAGTGTTTTTTGCATAAACAGCAAGTAATGCTGGGTCAATAGTTAAAAAAGAATTAGAACTCAGAAACACATGTAAAGGTGTATTCTGGTACAAGAGGGATAAAATCTGACCTTGGGTAAGTCCGAGCTAACAAAGTGGGGGTAGAATTCAGGCTGAAACTGGAACGTAGTGGTGAAAGTCCAGTAACAAAGTGCTTGTAAGGCCTTATTGTGGCATTGTTGATCAAATCAGGACTGTGCAGGAGTAGCAGCTACTAAAGCTCGAGACCTAGCACACATTAAGAAAGTAAAAAGGGCTGGGGGGTTATGAGGGAAAGTGGGGGGGGGAGGACAAAAGGAGAAGGGAAAATGTGAGAAAAGGAGAGGAAGGATATTGGCTACATATCTGAGTTAATTTAGATATCCATAGACCACCCTTCTCAATGCTACCAGTAGTCACTCTAATATGAAAAATATGATGAATTGTTTAGTAGCTTACCCTGCATAAACGCGGGTTCATGGTAGTGTGTCCGTGATGTATGTTCTAGCCTCACGGGGTCAGACACTGAGGCGGGGCGATGACACCGAATTCAAAGTAGTAACTCCTGTAAGATACATGAATCAGGAGCTTTTCAAAAGGGGGCTGCAACGATATGCCTATCCGCCTGTAAGGCGGGGCTGAGTCAGCCTAGGAAAGGTAGTCCAGAGAAAAAGGGAACTCGCCTCCAGGGAGTTCGGACGAGCAGAAAAGCGGTCCGTTGTCAAGTAATCCTAAAGCCGAAACGTCACTGCAGCAGGTCTTTACCTGCCATCAGTTTAACATCGAGGAAGTTTATTTCCTGAAGTAGACCTATCTAATGTGTAAAATGTCGTCATAAGTAATATAAGTTTGCTGATTTATGATAGAAGTTAGGATGTAAAATGTTGTTACAAACAACATAAGTTCAATATACAAGTTAGGTCTTGTTTTCCTTTAGAACAATGTATAAGTAATTTTGCTTTTACCTTTTTGTCTATTCAAAAAGTCATTTTGTGCAATCAAGATCTGATACATAGACAACAAAATGCATTGAATTCTGCCTGAAAAACTGTTTTACTACAACTACATCATTATTTGTCTGTCTATATTGGATGAAATATAATCCAACCACAGTTCTATTTTCCTGTTTTCCCGATTTGAATTTTTAGAAACTATCAGTCTTTCATGATTAGGTCATATGAAAATTGTATTTGTCAAAAAAACATTTTGTTTCCATTCCTTGATGATACTAAAAACAATGTTCTCTTTTTGTATATTTAAATTATTCATTGATAATACATGTAAATAAATACATGTTTTTTGAACCAAGGTGTTCATAACAGTTCCTCTGTCTTATTCAAACACATACTGTTATCCTCTCAAATTGTAAATTGTTTTCGATTTCTATATGTTAAAGGTGATTATTTGTGACACCTTTATTTTTCCCGGTAAACAATCAAACCTTCTATAATTCAAGAATGGTCTAATCATTTCGGCGGCTACCATCTCTCCAGTTACATATACTTGCACCTCGCCCAAGGTTCCGCCAGTAGGGCTTTCCCTTTTGTTAGAATATCCTCACTTTATAGGCCTGGATTAAATAAGTTAGGGATTGTTGATGAAGGACTGCCTAAACTAATATAGGTGCCGAACTAACCCCTTTCTGTTGCAGATTGTGGTTATCTTCTCCCCCATCATCAGCGTTAGGCTAATCACAGTACTATATATATTTTTAAATAGTGAATAAGTGTGTGTGGTAATTGTTTTCTCGATAACTGTAGTTTGCGTTTTTGTTATAAAGGCCTATAATGTATTTTTGATATAAATCTGTCCGAGGGTCTGTGGAGTTTTACTGTGTGTTCATTGTGGTCTTCTGATCACTCTAATCCCTCCTGAGATTTAGTCTTTACTGCCTGCCAAGCTACCGATTAGTCTGGTTTGTCCAAAAGGTTCCCCTCTTCCACTAAACTGTGGTGGCCTCCTCAACTTCTGTCCACCAGGTCAGAGCTTTGAAATCTATCTTAACAATAGCATTGTTACAAGAACGCTTAGAAATCCCTGGAGAAAATGGAAGCTGCATCAACCACGATACACTCAATGGAATCCCAGATGGCGGCTCCTTGATCATGTTTCTACAAACTAAACCGTCAGGTCTAGTCTTTTCTTCCACCTTAGTCCTTTCTCTCTTTCCGCCTTTGTTCGTACTTGTACACCGCGAACTTGCAGGTAACTGCGTTGCTACTCTGCTCTTCAGCCTGTAGCGGATCGCTCGTAATACTTGCCTTCGCCAGTTTTTTCCCCTCCAGGAGCATTCCTCGCTCCACCCTTCTTTTTCCGCTTCCACGGCATTATTATTCTTTGCCGCTAGCGGTTTTTCTTCTGCTTTCCACCCTTGCCGCCCTCGGCCTTTTCTTTTCCTTCGGCTCGGGACTACCGAGGCCGGCAGCTTCTGATACTTGCAGTCGCCCGCGGCTCTGCTTCGCTTTCTTTATCACTCGTTCTTGACTTTACTTACCTCTCCTCTGTTCCAGCGGCCCTCTGCCCTTTATCTCCTTATCCGCTTTCGTCTCCTTTCCACCTTACTCTCTGATTCTTCCAAATTACCTTCGTTTGTTTATTCAGCACTTCTTCCTTCTGTTGGCCGCAGTCAGGAAATCTCCTTCCTTCTACCAGCCACGACGAACTGGGAGTTCCATCCTACGCAAGAACTGCAGGATCTGGGTTTTCTTCCCCAAGAGGGTTTCCCAGGGGGCGGCCCCCTGGGAGCACAGAGCACAGATTATCTGACCTCTGGGGGGACGCCTCCTACCTCCTCATATCTGTCATCATCCGAAGAGCCGTGAGTACCCCATCCGATCACAGTGCTTATAAGAGATAGCAACGCCTCTTCAAAAGATAGGAAGAATGGATCAACAAGTTCAGCAGCTGATGGATGCCGTGCAGACCTTGAATACTGAGGTACAGGGACTACGAAACGAAAACACCCTGCTTCGCCAAATGGTGCACTCCAGGACTGAATTACCGCCCGGACCATTACCTATGGGGAAGTACGAAGGTAACCCCAGGAAGCTTAAAGAATTCATAGATTCTTGTATTGTACAGTTTACGCTCAAACCAGTGTTTTTCCCTACTGAACGGTCCAAGGTTAGTTTCATCATATCTAACCTCTCGGGCAGCGCTCTGGCTTGGGCTACTCCATTAGTGACCACTAATAACCAACTCCTAGACTCTTTGGCTGGGTTCCTTAATAGCCTACAGGCCATGTTTGGTCGCAGAGAGTTAGTGGTTACAGCCCAGGAGAACCTGCTTGATTTGAAGCAAGGAACCATGGAGTTAATGTCTTTTATAACACAATTTAAACACTTGGCCAATGAGACAGCATGGTCCGATGATGCCCTTTTGACCATATTCAGAAGGAATGTCAATGAGGAATTGAAGGACGAATTGTCTCGGGTTCCCCGTCCACATAATCTTGCTGAAATGATCACCCTTGTCCTCCAAATGGATTATCGCATCCAAGAACGAAATTGGGAAAAGAGGAAAGGAAGGGAAAAAGGGATACCAACTTCTTTTAGAAGTGAAACATTTAAGCATCCCGTGTAACCGAAGAAGAACCTATGCAAGTAGGTACCACCAGAGGCCCTCTGACCACTGAGGAAAGGAACAGGAGACGTACTCTGGGATTGTGCATGTACTGTAGTTCCAACAAACATGTGCTTAAGGACTGTAAACTAATACCTCCACGGCGATCGGGAAACGCCGCCACCCGTTCATAAAGGGAACTGTGAATGGGTCTATTTTGAAAAGTTCCCTCAACTGCGTTTCAATAACCATTCAATTTCAAGATTCTGTGATCGAAAGGGTACCGGCTCTAGTGGACTGTGGAGCAGCGGGTCTTTTTATGGACATTGATTGGGCCTACAGACATAAGATCCCTCATCTATCTAAGACCACCGCTATACCGGTCGAAGGAGTTGATGGAGAACCATTATCCTCTGGCTTCATCAAAGAAAACACATCGGTCCTTACCATGAAAATAAACACACATAAAGAAGAGGTGATTTTTGACCTTATCAAAGCTGCGCACTATCCTATTATCCTAGGAAGGCCTTGGTTGTCTAAACATAACCCCTACATAAACTGGAAGGCCGGAACTATGTTTTTAGGATCGGAATACTGCACTGCTACGTGCTTACCTAACTCTGAAGATGGTGTACACATCTCCCGAACTCAATTACCACTACAGACGCCCTCTTCTTTCGTATTAAATCTAAACCTGCTTCCGGAAATCTATCATGAATACCATCGAGTGTTTTCTAACGAGGAATTCAAGGAGTTGCCTCCCCACAGAAGAGACGACTGCGCCATTGATCTATTGCCAGAAGCACAGATCCCTTTTGGAAGAATGTACACTCTTTCTAATCCTGAGAAGGAAGCCTTACGAGAATATTTACAGACCAATCTACGTAATGGCTTGATTACCGAATCCAAGAGCCCAGCTGGAGCGTCATTATTCTTTATACCTAAGAAGGATTGTAAAGAGCTCCGACCCTGTATTGACTACAGGGGATTAAACAAAGTTACCTATAGAGACAGATACCCCCTGCCTCTTATTCAAGACATTCTAGAAGCAGTCGGAGGAGCCTCTATCTTTTCAAAACTAGACTTACGTGGTGCATACCATTTGATTCGGATAAAGAGCGGAGACGAGTGGAAAACCGCTTTCCGCACGCCATTCGGTCACTACGAGTATCGGGTGATGCCATTTGGATTGGCTAATGCTCCTTCTGTCTTTCAGAGGTTCATTGATCATTTGTTCTCAGATCTACTCCTCCATTCATTAATCGTCTATTTAGACGACATCTTGATATTCTCAAAGAATCTACAAGAACACATGGTTCATGTTTCCGAAGTCCTCCACCGTCTCCAAGACAACCACTTATTTGCCAAACTAGAGAAATGCTCTTTTCACCAAACGAATATCCCATATTTGGGCTTTATCCTTTCTGCCGAAGGGGCTTCCATGGATCCACGAAAAGTAGCAGCCATACAGCAATGGAAGGCTCCTCAAGGGGTAAAAGAGGTCCAAAGGTTTTTGGGATTCTCAAACTTTTACCGAAGATATATCCCTAACTTCTCAAAAACCATCAAACCTTTGACATCTCTTCTTCAAAAGGGTAGAAGGTATGCATGGACCACCGAAGCTCAACAAGCCTTTGACAAGCTCAAGACTGCCTTTTCCACAGCACCTATCCTTAGATTACCAGATCAAACAAGACCTTTCATTCTCGAAACTGATGCCTCGCACTCAGCAATTGGAGGAGTGTTAAAACAAGCATCCCTGTCTGGAATCGAACACCCCATAGCCTACATGTCCAAGACTTTACTTCCTTCGGAACTAAACTATACTGTCCTTGAGAAGGAATTACTCGCCATAAAGAAAGCATGCCAAGAATGGAGACATTTGCTGATAAAAACAAGGCATCCCATCACCATTCGAACCGACCATAGCAACCTGAAAGTACTCCAAAATTATGAATGTCAAAACAGTCGTCAAGCACGCTGGGCCTATTTCTTTTCTTCCTTTGACTTCAGAATCACTCACATACCTGGAACTAACAATCAATTGGCGGACGCCTTATCCCGAAGTTTACAGACAAAAGAACCTTGTATTCCACAGAAGATATTGCCTCAAGCTACATTCATCTTTTTGATATCCACTTTTCTTCAGGACATTCACAAACAGTCCTCTGGAGTAATTGAAATAGACATCAAAGACTACCAACTCCAGGAAGAACAAGGGTTGTTCTACCACAATACAGAGATCTATGTACCTACCGAATATCTCAGGAAACAAGTATTGTACATGTGTCACGATCATAAGACTGCAGGACATAGGGGAATTGCCAACACCCTCGAATTGATCAACCGCCACTTCTGGTGGCCATCTGTTGCGTCGGATGTCAGAGACTATGTCACTGCATGTCCTGTTTGTCTTCAGGAAAAGGTCCCAAGAAGACTACCAATTGGAAAGTTAGTTCAACCTCCCCTTCCTAGTCAACCTTGGGAAAGGATTTCGACCGATTTTATAGTGGAGTTACCTCCTTCCAAACGCAACACCACAATTATGGTGACGATTGATTCTTTAACTAAGATGGCACATTTCATACCCATGGTGAAGCTTCCTACAGCATCTCAAATGGCTTCATGTTTCCTACATACAATTTTCCGCTTACATGGATTACCTAAGAACATAGTCTCTGACAGAGGGCCACAATACATTTCCACCTTTTGGAAGAATCTATGCCTAGTCTTAGGCATACACCGGAATCTTACCTCAGGTTACCATCCACAGGCCAATGGCCAAACCGAAAGATTGAATCAAACATTGGAACAATACCTCAGATGTTTTGTTTCCGCTACACAGGATAATTGGACCGAGATGTTACCATATGCCGAAATGGCTTACAACAATGCTCAACATTCCGCCATCAAGATGTCACCTTTCTACTGTAACTATGGCTTTCATCCTGAAATACTACCCATTACAGCCACTCGAATAACTAACTCCCCTTCAGTAGAGGAGTGGGTGGCACACATTCAATCAGGACATAACATTGCCCGTGCCATCCTGAAAGACACTCAACAAAGAACCAAATTCCAAGCTGATAAAAGAAGATCTCAAGAACCCACCTATAAACCGGGGGATTTAGTTTGGCTCTCATCCCGCTATCTCCCCAAAAGATTGATACCTTCCAAACTTTCTCCAAAATTCTTTGGTCCTTTTCAGGTGCTCAAGGAAATCGGAAAGGTGTCATATCGGGTACAACTACCGCCTTCGTGGTCACGGATACACAATGTGTTCCATGTCTCCCAGTTAAAAATGCATGTATCTGACAGGTTCTGCAGACAAGGAGAGATATCACCTCCACATATTGACACACCAGAAGGTCCTGAATATGAGGTTTCCGCCATAGCTTTCTCCAGGTATCACCGAGGAACCCTACAATACTTGGTTGATTGGAAGGGGTACAGCCCATCTGATAGAACTTGGGAACCAGCATCTGCAGTACATGCACCTGCATTGGTGAGAAAATACCATCGATGCCATCCCTGGAAACCTGGACCGTTCCCCCCACGGGGAGGGCATACTGTTACAAGAACGCTTAGAAATCCCTGGAGAAAATGGAAGCTGCATCAACCACGATACACTCAATGGAATCCCAGATGGCGGCTCCTTGATCATGTTTCTACAAACTAAACCGTAAGGTCTAGTCTTTTCTTCCACCTTAGTCCTTTCTCTCTTTCCGCCTTTGTTCGTACTTGTACACCGCGAACTTGCAGGTAACTGCGTTGCTACTCTGCTCTTCAGCCTGTAGCGGATCGCTCGTAATACTTGCCTTCGCCAGTTTTTTCCCCTCCAGGAGCATTCCTCGCTCCACCCTTCTTTTTCCGCTTCCACGGCATTATTATTCTTTGCCGCTAGCGGTTTTTCTTCTGCTTTCCACCCTTGCCGCCCTCGGCCTTTTCTTTTCCTTTGGCTCGGGACTACCGAGGCCGGCAGCTTCTGATACTTGCAGTCGCCCGCGGCTCTGCTTCGCTTTCTTTATCACTCGTTCTTGACTTTACTTACCTCTCCTCTGTTCCAGCGGCCCTCTGCCCTTTCTCTCCTTATCCGCTTTCGTCTCCTTTCCACCTTACTCTCTGATTCTTCCAAATTACCTTCGTTTGTTTATTCAGCACTTCTTCCTTCTGTTGGCCGCAGTCAGGAAATCTCCTTCCTTCTACCAGCCACGACGAACTGGGAGTTCCATCCTACGCAAGAACTGCAGGATCTGGGTTTTCTTCCCCAAGAGGGTTTCCCAGGGGGCGGCCCCCTGGGAGCACAGAGCACAGATTATCTGGCCTCTGGACCTCTGGGGGGACGCCTCCTACCTCCTCATATCTGTCATCATCCGAAGAGCCGCGAGTACCCCATCCGATCACAGTGCTTATAAGAAGCATTGGACTCTGTTAGGCAAGATTGTATGTAGTAACTCTGTGGGAGACTACACCAGCATTGTCCTCTTGGCAATAGGTAACCCAACCTTTGGTATAGGCCTGCACTACACAAGCTGGTAGTGTGACTGAGCAGCCAGGCTTATCTCAAGAGGGATTAATGTGAGCTGTGGGGTTGCAACATAGTTTCACAGTGACAAGTATTCAAATAACACTTATACTCAAGGTTTCTTGATTAAATAACTATTTATTCATTAACAGTTTTAAAATAAGCCTTCTTTAGAAGGGAGCAATTGGCAACAATCAAAATACACTTCCAGTTCAATAACGTAAGTAGATACCCTTTTGGGATGGCACACAGATATTCCTACACCCTGAGGTGACTTCAATAGTTGGGACACTGTGGACATTTAATATATCACTTGTCACACTTAAATGGTCATACTGAAGTTGTGGCAAAAAGAAAAATGTTAGGGAAGGAAACAACGGTTAACAAGTTTCTCAAACAGGTAAGCACTTGTGAACCCCACAATGCAATGTAGATGAACCCTTTCCCAGCTATACAAGTAAGGTATGTATGACTTTTTGGAGGGATAGTTAAACACAAAGTCTGAGGCTAAGAAGAGTCTTCAGGGAGCCAGGACAGTCAATGTCAATTGAGCAAAGTCTAGGGGAGCTGAGGCACTTCTTGAAGTTAGGTAAAAGTCTTGCACAATTTTAGAGTTTTGTTGTAAAAACAAATTGTTGGGCCACAAGGTGGGATGCTTGTCAAGGACAAAGCTGCAAGCAACTCTGCAAAGGGCAGCAAGTCTCTAGTGAGAGCAAGCAAGCTACACACACACACACACACGAGGCAAGTACCCCTTAGTTCACAGTACCTTAGGTCTGAAGAAATGGTTCCAGCTGGCTTCTGTTCCTGTTCCTTCAGATCCTGTGTTCATGTGCCTCAGTTATGGGGACAAGAGAGAGGATGTTTGGGGACTCCTGCAATTAGGATTTGAAGGTCGGCTGCAGCAATGGGCGCAATTCAGATCAGCAGCACTTTGTGGTTTCAGATACTCGCAAATAGCACCACCTCGGTTCTTGAACACCTTGTGGACTTTCCTTGATTCTGGGGTGCAGCACTCTGAAATGGCTCAGGCTTGCTCAACCCTGGTTCGAGGGAGTCCGAAAGAATCTTCCTGTAGCTTGTATCCGGCTTAAAAGCGATGCACTCGATTCTGGTGTTCCTGTCTCCTGGCACTCTGTTCCTGCAGCAGCAATGGAATTACAGCCAGCAGATAGGGGGGTTTCAGTCAAGTTCGTCTTTGGGTTGATTGGTTCCATCAACCCAAGGTGAGAAGTCGTCCTTTTCAGGCTTCTCTACTCTATCGAAACAGGAGGTTCAGCACTGCAGCAGGGCTTCACCGGGCAAACAAACGTTCCAGGAGGTGCAGCAGGCTTCTCTTCCAATTTCTTTCTTCGGTTCCTTCGTCCAGTGGTCGACTCTGCCTGCCTTCCTTGCAAAAGACCTCGCCTTTTATGCAGGTTTCTCGCATTCATTTGCAGCCTAGCTGTCACTCACACAGCAGGGTGGCTGTCCTCTAAGGACAGCCAGCCGGCCAATAACCTTTGCATGCATTCTTGTAACCAAGGAGACTAAGCACAGGGAGTTTCAGGCACCTCCCTTGCTTCTTGCCCTGCCAGACACGCTGGAGCCAGAGGCGGGCTTCACCAGTGAAGCCCGACAAAGGCAAAATGAACAAAAGAACCAAACCTGGTTTGGCGTGCAGAGTAAATCTCAAGAAGGGCCTTTCCAACAAGAAATGGCAAAAAAAGACCACCGGGGCCAAACACACAATGGTAGGAAAGAGTAAACCCCTGCAACCAGCCATTAATTGTAGAAAGGGTAACATAAAAATGTTACATGAGAAACTAGACTAAGGGGATACTATTGTAAGATGGTGTGTGCTGGGTCTATAAAGAGGAAAATGTAAGTAAAGTCAATTTCTCTTTACTACTCTTAGAAACAATAGTTCTCCAAGAGAAGGTATTTAAATATTCTCCAGCATGGGGTCTGGCATGGATTCACATGCTCATGAATATTCCCCGTCGTCAGGCCGGGAATCCTCGGTATAGAAAAAATCAGTATCAGTTTTGTTTCTGATCTGTCTTTCTTAGTAGTAACCAATCACTGGTCTCTGGGTCATACTGCCCCCAGCCAATGACTGCCCTCTCCCTAAGCCCCGCCTCTGGCAGCCATCCTCAGATTTTTACCGCACGTTCAAGTGTTGGGAGTCCTCGTGCTGTAGCTCTCGAGCTTTTGCTGTGTTATCGCGCTTTTTTCAGATTTTCTAATTTTTCTGTTAAATAGAGCCTCAAGCTCCACCGTTACTACATCCCATCAACAGGGACCCGTTTTGGAGTTTCTACGCCCCTCAAGGGTGAAGATTTCGTCGAGTTACGCTTTTGGAGGATTCTAGAAGTTCCGAGGCCTACCCCGGACATGGCCCAGGAGAAAGGAAGCTTGACGCCCGGGAAGCTGTTCAGGACCTGCCCTGGATGCCAGCTTCAGAATGTTTTCAAGGAGGACGAGCATTTGTTATGCCTCTACTGTCTCCATGAGGACAAGACGCACGTGGAGAAGGACTGTGCATCCTGTGGGAACATGTCGGAGCGGACCATGAAGGATCGCCACCTCCGTCTCGCCAACTGGCTGGAAGGGAAGAGCCCGTCGGGCGAGAAGAAGAAAAAGAAGTCAGAGCGGTCTTCTAAGTCCTGTGAGGGCGCCCCGGCGACGGGGGCCAACAAAAGGCCAAGCACCGCGAGTCCGCGGGCACCGGGAGCGCCGAACGATCAGGCTCCTTGGCTGCCAGGCAGGGCACATCCTCCCCGGCGCCATCAACCACGAGCCAACGCTCTGGCTCGGGTAAGAGGAAGTCCGAGAACCCGGCAAAGCTTCTGGAGAGGCCCCGGTCGATCTCGAAGATTCCGGCAGAGGGGGGAGCGAGGCTCGGACCCTCCCCCCAAGGTGAAGGCCCCAGGCGTGCAGAAGGTGACGATGGACTTAATTCACCCTGCTAAGACCTCGATTGAGGATGTCGCAGCGGCCTTGGATCAGCCTGTGGAGGCTACGCCAGTGGAGGCGACCTCAGGATCCAGTCTCTCCCTGCCACCGCGGAGGGGGGAGTCTTTCAGGCCCATCGAGAAGACCCCCACGAAGTCCCCGTTAGAAAAAGAGGGGGGTGGGGGCAGGTGGCCATCGTGGATACGCACACTACCTCTGAAGAAGAGCTCATCGAAGTCGTGGAGGAAACCCAGCCCTTCGGGAGGGATCCTGACAAGGGCAAAGACGAGGGCGACGGTGGCGCCGACGAGGTTCCTCAAGAGCCCTCGCGCCCGTCGTTTCCGGTACAGCAGGACACTTCAGCAGCCATTTTGTCAGCGATTCAATCCTTATGCTCGGAGATGACAAGGTTGCCCCTCCCCCTGACGGAGGTACCTGAGTCCGACCCGACCGGAGAACCGGAGCCGGGACCTTCGGAAAGTCCACTGCATACAAAGAGGACGATGCATCCTCCGCCACCTCTTCCACCTCTGCGTCCTGCTCTGCCTTCTCCCTGGTCAGCTACCCACTGGGATGATACGGGCACGGACATGGCTACGACAGGTACAGATGACGACGGAGACGACGACGGGACGTGTCCCTCGCCCCCTGCTCGGGCGTCCCCGCCCGACGAGATTGGATCCTTCCATGCCATGATTTCTAGGGCATCCGAGCTCTTCCAGCTCTGCCCCGAAGAGGAGAAAGAAGGGTTCCTTTACCAACGGCGCAAGGCTAAAAGGAAGACTGTCCTCGCCGTACCACTTCTTGATGACATCTGGGATGAGGGGCTCTCCCTCCTCAAGAACCCTGCCACAGCGCCTGCAAAGAGGGACCGGTACGAGAAGAAATACCAGGTCCCCGACGCTGCTGCCTTGTACCTTCGGGCGCAACCTACCCCGGATTCGGTCGTCTCTGCAGCGGCCAAGAAGAAAGCTGGGGGGGGAAATCGGCCTCGACATCAACTTCCCCGCCGGACGGAGAGGGCAGGAAGCTGGACGCGATGGGACGGGTCATCTCATCCGCGGCGACGACTATCAAGGCGGCCAACGCCCTGGCTATCCTAGCCTGCTACGACAGGGAGTTGTGGTTCAAAATCGCCCCTCTATTGGACTTCCTTCCAGACGCCAAAAGGGCGGAGGCCCTTGAAATCTTACAGGAAGGTGAGATTGCTTCGGACCACGCCATCACGGTGGCAAAGGACATCGCCGACACCGGTTTCCGTCAGTTGGGCAACGGCGTTTGCCTGAGACGAGGATGGCTCAAGGTGACAGATTTCTGCCAGGACGTACAAACCAAAGTTTTGGACATGCCCTTCGACGGGAACAACCTGTTTGGGAAGGCGGTTGATGAGTCCCTTTAGGCTATCAAGACAGACACGGAGACTGCCCGGGCACTGGGAGTGCTCCAACAACGACGGCAGTCCTTTTGGAGCTCCGGAGGCAGACAAGGTGCCTCCAAGGGATCTGGCAGTGGCTCCTCGACGTACTGCCAAGCGGCAAGATCTTTGTTTCAGGAGGCCTACAGGGGACGCGGCAAGTCAGGTGGTGCAAGTCATCATCGACAAGGGGGTCAAGGAGGCAAGGCGGCCTCCAAACAAGATTGAACCGACCGTAGGGTCGGGCCCCCGCCGAAGCACCCCGGTGGGAGGCCGGCTGACGAGGTTCGTCAGCGTGTGGGAGTCCATCTCCACCGACCATTGGGTGCTGGACGCCCTGGCCCAAGGGCACGCCCTCGAGTTCCAGAAGAAGTGCCCTCGCGTTCCTCCCGTGGCCGGGAAGGACAATCACATCCCTCAACTACTGTTGGAAGTAAGGGCGATGCTCAAGAAAGGTGCCATTGAGCTTGTCCCAAAGAGGCTTCGGGGCTCTGGAGTTTACTCAAGGTACTTCCTCATAAAGAAGAAGACAGGAGGATGGCGTCCCATCCTGGACCTGCGACGACTGAACAAGTACATCAAGGCACAGAAGTTCCGGATGGTCACCCTGCAGCACGTGCTGGGACAGCTGGAGGAGGGCGATTTCCTGTCGTCGTTGGACTTGGTGGATGCGTACTTCCACATCCCCATTCTAAAAAGACACCGAAAGTTCCTCAGGTTCGTGGTTCAAGGGCGGCACTACCAGTTCAAGGCTCTCCCATTCGGATTGAAGTCGGCACCCAGGATGTTCACCAAGTGCCTTGCAGGGGATCCACGTCTACCCCGACCTGGACGACTGGCTCATCCAAGCAAGGACAAGGGAGCTTGCTGTGGAGCACACTGCGAATACCGTCCAGCTGCTCACGGACCTGGGGTTCTCCATCAACTTTCCAAAATCCCACCTAGTCCCGTTGCAAGTCGCCCCGTTTCTGGGAGCCAAGCTCGACACAGTGGCACAGCTGGCCTCACCGTCGGAGGAAAGGACCAGGACCATCCTGGGCAAGGTGCAGCGTCTGCTGGCCATGGACGTGGCCTGGGTAAGATCTATCAAGTTCCTCCTCGGGATGATGTCCTCCTGCATTTATCTGGTGCGCCTTTGCAGGCTTCGGATGCGCTCCTTACAAGAGTTCCTCGACGCCCGCTGGATCCAGTTGACGGGCAGCTTCGAGGACAGGATCCCACTCAATGAGACGTTCCGTCAGGCGATCCGGTGGTGGGGTACCCGCTCTCATCTGTCGGCGGGTACAGACTTTCAGACCCCAGCTCACCAGGTGACGACGGATGCCTCCCTGGAAGGTTGGGGAGCGCACTCCAGAGGTCTTTACACGAGAGGCCTTTGGCTCCCGGAGGAGAAGCCACTCCACATCAACATCTTGGAGCTTCGTGCAGTGTTCTGGGCCCTCAAGTCTTCCGTCCCTCAAGGGCAAGGTGGTGAGGATCTTCACCGACAACACCACCACGATGTTCTACATCCGGAAGCAGGGTGGAACCAGATCCCCTGCCCTATCCAAGGAAGCCCAGGATCTGTGGCATTGGGCCGCCGCCCAAGGGATGTTTCTGGCGCCTTCTCAACTGGCAGGAGTGAAAAACACCATCGCCGACTCACTCAACAGAGCTGTGCTCGTGCCACGAGTGGGAGCTACACCAGGATCAAGTGGATCGACTCTTACGACGATGGGACGAACCCCAGATCGATCTCTTCGCGATGGTGACGAACTCCCAAGTGCTGGAGGTTCGCCAGCAGGTTCCCCCAGCTGAGGAGCATGGGCGATGCTTTCTTGTTCCCCTGGGACGGCCTATTCCTTTATGCGTTCCCTCCGTTGCCGTTGCTGCTCCGGCTCATCAACCAGCTCAAGAGGTCCCGGTGCAGGTTGATCCTCGTCGCACCGGCGTGGCCGAGACAGATCTGGTTCCCAGACCTTCTGGACTTGTCAGCATCCACACCAGTCAAGCTGCCGACGGACGCGGATCTTCTCTCCAGAGAAGGAGGCGCCATTCTTCATCACAACCCAGAGTCGCTGAACTTGCAGGCCTGGCTCCTGCAGCTCTAGAGTTTGGAGGGTACGACATCCCAGCCGACTGCAGAGAGGTTCTTGCAAAGGCCAGGGCGTCCTCAACTCTCAAGAGCTACGGACATAAATGGAAGAGGCACTCTGTCTGGTGCCGTGCACAGAATATTAACCCTCTGCGGATTACGGGCCCTCAAGTATTGCCGTACCTACTATCATTGGCCAAGGCTGGACTAGCTCACGCTTCCATCAAGATACATCTGGCCGCCGTCTCACGATACACTAGAACTACAGGACGGGCGTCCTTGTGGTCTCATCGGCTGGTGAAGGAATTTATGAAAGGATTGTTCCCGCTGGTGAAGGCCCCTGCCCCGGCGTGGGAGCTCAACGTGGTGCTTACCAGGCTCATGGGGGCCCCATTTGAGCCTATGTATTCGGCACCGTTGAAGTTTCTGTCGTGGAAGACAGCATTTCTCGTGACTATCATCTCCGCACGACGAGTGGGAGAGATCCAAGCCCTATCTTGCAAAGCCCCATACTTGACTTTTCACGACACAAGGGTGGTGCTGAGGACGCACCCCTCCTTCTTGCCCAAGGTGCCGTCGGACTTCCACCTCAAAAAGCCCTTGGTGTTGCCAGTTTTCTGCCTGTCGCCTGCGTCGCTGGCTGAGAGAACTCTGCACTCGCTGGACGTAGCTAGAGCGCTGAAGTTCTACAAGGACCGCACGAAGAGTTTTCGGAAGACATCAGAGCTGTTTGTAAACTTTGGACCTGTGAATCAAGGGAAGGCTCTCTCGAAGGCTTCCATTTCCAGATGGCTCTCCGGCTGCATCATGCACTGTCACCGGTAGGCAAACCGACCGCTGTCCGGCTGTCCGAGAGCCCATTCGACCAGAGCGATCGCTGCTACCACGGTGTTCCTGTCTGGTGTGCCCCTGCTCGACATCTGCAGGGCTACTACGTGGAGGTCGACACACAACTTCACGAGATTCTACTGCGTCGATCGGGACTCCAGGGAGGAGTCCAGGGTCGGCCAAGCAGTGCTGCGCAACCTGTTCGCTTAAGGTGAGCCTGGTGAGGAGGTAAGAGATGCTTAATGTTGAGTTTTTGTATTGCTTAACGTTGAGCCTGTTGCCACCTCCCGTGGTTGTGCATGTGTATACTGCTATGTATTTTTATTTCTGATGTTTGTTAATCTGCTTAGAATCACATGCTGACGGCCAGAGACGGACGGCGGGTGACACGACGAAAACCGCTCACAAGGCCAAAGAAACGCCGAGGACGCCGGAGGGTAGGCTGGGACAGCTTCCACCGTCGACAGAAGACCCTAGCCAGTGAGGTGGTTTCTCAGAAGGCAAAGGGACCCTATCTTTGACGCTTTGGGACAGAACGAAGCAACTACAGGGAGAGGAAACTCCCTTTTCACTCCCAGACCGCTCTGGCCTACCTTACTGGACTGTAGAGAGGTTCCAGTCATGTATGGACAAGCTAGACAGGTTCATGGCCATCCCAGAAAATAGGACACCCAAGAGGCCAAGGGAGGTACTCCAGGAGGGGCCAAGGGCTAAATACCCGAAGCTCTTTAACCCCCTACAGGAAGACATGAACTCTTACGACCTCACTGAAGAGGACTCTCACTTCCAGGAAGAAGATGAGTTTGTGAATAATGAAGACCAACAAGAGGAAGGTGGTTTTCATGATGACACTAACATAGGTGAGGAGGGCTACGAGGAGGACCCAGGTGAAGGTGGCTCACAGCCCTGGCAGTCGCCATCAGGGTCTACAGACCCCGACATTATAGACATTTCTTCTCCTCAGACCACACCGGTCAGGAACCCATCTCCAGTAGACGATCAGCCCACCTTCAATGCGCTACTGAGGAAGCCAGCAGCACATTTTGAAGTTGAAACTGGGGATGTCACCCCAGATACTGATTTCGTTGAAAGGATTATTAAAGAAAAACCTCCCAGTAGTCAAACTATTCCTATCCTCGCCTCGGTTAAGAGACGACTCACCCCATCGCTGTCCACCCCCGCGCTGGTAAGAGGGGTCAATCCAAGAATCGAGAAATTGTTCTCACCCTCTCAGACCCATTATATATCAGGGGTCACTCAATCACGTACTACTTAGTGGTGACTAACACAAGGAAGAGGGCTGGGGTTCCACTGTCAACCAGCGAGGCACCCCCAGATAAAGAAGGGGAAAAAGCTTTATGCCTTGGGCAAAAGAATTACCGCCTCGGCAGCGTTTTCAATTAGGATTGCCAATAATAATAATTTGCTGGTAAGCTATGCTGATGCTCAATGGGGAAAGCTTAAGCAGGACATCGAAGAAGCCCCTGAACCTCTAAGAACTCACTTATTGGCTACAGTTACAGAAGGAGCTCTGGTCAACCAGAGCATCATTAAGAACACTCTTGATGCTGCATAAACTGCTGGCCGTTCTTTGGTGCAGGGAATTCTGCTGAAGCGTCACGTCTGGGTTCGCAATTCCGGTTTCAAGGCAGAAACGCAGGCGTCACTCATTAATAAGCCAATAGAAGAGTCAAATCTCTTTGGAAGGGCAGTGGACGACGCACTGGAAAATGCAAAGAAAGAATTCGACACCATAAAGACCTTAGACCAAATCTCAAAGCCTCCAAACAGGCGGTATTTGGCAACAAGCACTTTTTTCGTGGCCAACGCCAACAGCAGCAGCAGCAACAGCATTACACTGCGGGCAACTGGCCCTCTAATCAGGGTACCAGTAACCAGTATAACCAATGAGGACAACGCAGTGGCAAGGGCAGAGGCCGGGGCTCCAGCCCCAGAGGCACCCCGGCAAATGACACCAAATGACCCGGTTGAGGGCCAGATAATTGTTCCCATCAGCATGGGAGGGAATAACATCAGACCGGTGGGTATTGTCAACCATAGCCCACGGGTACTGCATAGAGTTCAATCAGTCCCCCACCGACACACCTCCAAGGGGACGACGCCTGTCACCAGAACACTTCGTCATCCTCCTGCAAGAAGTAGAACAGCTGCTACAGAAAGGAGCAATAGAGGTTGTGCCCCTATCTCAGGTAATGGAAGGTATTTATACCGTTTACTTCCTTGTACCCAAAAAGGACCTAACCATGCGCCCTGTACTAGATCTGCGCCCAGCGAACAAATTTGTAAAAGCACAAAAATTTCATGTGGTAACATTACAGGAGGTAATTCCCCTGCTATCTCAGGGGGACTACATGACAGCACTGGACATGAAAGATGCATACTTTCATATTTTGATGCCAGCGCACAGAACATACCTCGGGTTCATGATAGAGGGCAAACACTACCAGTTCAGAGAGCTACCCTTCGGCATAGCGTCTGGACCAAGGGTATTCACGAAGGTACTGGCAGTGGCAGCGGCCCATCTGCGCAGGTTGTCCATACCGGTATACCCTTACCTCGACGATTGGCTCATAACAGGGGAGTCTTACGAGACATGCTTCTCAAACACCCAAAAGGCAGTTGACCTTTTGTTCCAACTGGGCTTCTCCATCAATGAGAAGAAGTCCAGCTTATACCCCAGCCAAATCAAACAATTCTTAGGGGCTCTAATTCGAACAAAGGACGGCCTTGTCTTCCCCTCTAACGAGAGGGTCCAAAATATGCTGTTTCAGATCCCTCAATATGTGGCCGGTCGAGAGGTGACGGTACGCAAAGCAATGCGCTTGCTAGGAATTATGGCGTCATGTGTTTATTTGGTACCTCACGCGTGCCTGCGCATGCGCCCAATGTAAGAGTGGCCCAACAGCCAGTGGTGTCAGGCCAGCGGACAATGGGACGATCTAGTGGTTCTCTCGCTACGGTGGTGGTCGAAGGAAAACCTGGTAATGGGGAAACCATTTGCCACCCCCGCAGTGGAAGCCACTCTAACCACAGACGCATCCCTCACAGGATGGGGGCTCACCTATCCCATCAGACTGCTCACGGAGTTTGGACTCTGAGCGTAGCTTCCAAGCACATACACTTACTGGAACTACTTGGGGTGTTCAAGGCACTAAAAGCCTTCCAGACACACCTACAAGGGAAAACAGTGATGGTCCTCACAGACAGCACCACAGCCATGTACTACCACAACAAGCAAGGGGGCACTCACTCTCCAGGACTGTCCAAGCTGTCCCAGAACATCTGGAAGTGGGCTCTCAGACACATGTTCCTATCTTCACATGTACCAGGGGAACTCAATCTGCTAGCAGACAAACTCAGCAGAGACTTCCCTCCGCCCTCAGAGTACGAATGGCGGTTACACGAAGACAGTCTTTGACGTCTTCACACAATGGGGCTTCCCAGAAATAGACCTGTTCACAACTCTGGAGAACTCACAATGCCTAGATTACGCCTCCAGATACCCACAGAACCGCTCCAAGGGGAACGGTCTCTGGATACCATGGTCAGGGAAATTTGTTTACGCTTTTCCCCCCCGACTCCTCTGCTGAACACGATAGTGCACAAGATGCACCAGGAACCAGTCACCATGATACTGACTCAACCATGGTTTGCGCACCTGATGGAGATGTCCCTGTCCCCACCGGTGAAACTGCCCTGCCCGTACAACATGCTGTCACAGGACAAGGGCAAGACACTACACCCATGCCCACAGAACATGAACTTAGCAGCCTGGCTCCTGAGGTCATAGAATTTGGCCATTTACAACTCCCACAGAGATGCATGGACATTCTCAGAGAAGCAAGAAAACCCAACACTCTCCACTGCTATTCTAGCAAGTGGAAGAGATTTGTCATCTGGTGTAGGGGTAAGAGCATCAACCAAGTCCACTGCTCTCCCACACAAATTGTCCTTTACCTGACCCATTTACTGGACTCAGGTCTAGTGTTCAATTCTATTAAAGTCTATCTAGCGGCACTTTCTGCATAAGGTGTCATGGTGGAAAGTCCCAGTTATCAAAGCCTTCATGGAGGGGGTAAAGAGAATACACCCTCCGATAGCAAACCCAGCTCCCGGCTGGGACCTTAACGTGGTACTTACCAGGCTCATGGGCTCACACTTTGAACCCATGCACAAGGCAACTCTTAAGGACCTCACTCTTAAGACTGCTTTCCTAATAGCTATCACCTCAATTAGGAGAGTAAGTGAACTACAGGCTCTTTCTATTCTAGACCCCTTTGTAACAGTTCACAAAGATAAGGTGGTTCTACGCACACACCCAAGGTTTGCACCGAAATTCATATCGAAATTCCATGTCAACCAGTCAATAGAACTACCAACGTTCTTTCAAAACCCTTCCAATTTGGGAGGAAAGAGACTGCATACACTCGATGTGCGCAGAGCTGTCATGTTTTATATGGAAAGAACTAGGCCACTGAGAAAGACTAATCAGTTCTTTGTCTCAGTGGCAGCAGGAAGAGAAGGAGATGCAGTCTCAAAGTCCACTATATCTAGATGGATTGTTCAATGCATCACTCTGTTTCTCTCTTGCTAAGAGAGAACTACCCTTCAAGCCAAGAGCAACACTCTACTCGAGGCACTGGGGCATCCATAGCATTCATTGCAAACGTTCCCCTTGAGTCCATTTGCAAAGCGGCAACCTGGAGTTCTGTACACACCTTTACAAAACACTACTGTCTAGATGATCACTCTAGATCTGATTCCCAGGTGGGACAAGCAGTATTAAGACATCTTTTCTCTACTGTTACTTCTCACAACCCACCTCCAACTCCGGGTACTGCTCGCTAGTCTATGCACAGCATGTGATTCTAAGCAGATTAACAAACATCAGAAGACAATGCATTACTTACCGTAAAAGCATTTCTGATGGTTGTATCTGCTTAGATTCACATGCGCCCACCCTTCCTCCCCGCACGAATGGAAGGAACATAGACCTCTTTCTACATCTCTCTCTCTTTTCTGTACTCACGTATAGAAGGCTCCCTCAGGGCAGAAAAAATACAAACAGAGGGACCTCGACGCGTGAGGGGTTGTGGGTACACTGCACGTCACTATAGGGATAGTGTTACAGACACGCCTTGTCGACGTCCCCTTTTCGACTACGAACAACAAAATGCAATACTCCGCAGTGACCACTGGATGTCAGACTATGCACAGCATGTGAATCTAAGCAGATACAACCATCAGAAATGCTTTTACGGTAAGTAATGCATTGTCATTCATGAGCATGTGAATCCATGCCAGACTCCATGCTGGAGAAGGAACAAGTTACTTACCTGTAACTGTTGTTCTTCAGCATGGGTCTGGCATGGATTCACATGCGAACCCTCCCGCCTACCCCTCTGCGGCTCTTCACTTGGTCATACCGCCACTTTACGTGCTACCAAATCTGAGTATGGCTGCCAGAGGCGGGGCTTAGGGATAGGGAAGTCATTGGCTGGGGACAGTATGACCCAGAGACCAGTGATTGGTTACTACTAAGAAAGGCAGATCAGAAACAAAACTGATACTGATTTTTTCTATACCGAAGATTCCCAGCCTGAAGGGGAATATTCATGAGCATGTGAATCCATGCCAGACCCATGCTGGAGAACAACAGTTACAGGTAAGTAACTTGTTCCTTAGCAGAAATCCAAAGGATTTCTTTGTGACACTGCAGTGAGGGTGCTGTGTGTCACATTGTAAAAAGATGATGCATGTGGCGTTTATCAGACTCCAAAACCAAATGAAAGTGTTCAAATCATACAAAAATACAGGAGTGGGAGAAAGGGCTCACTCACTCCTGGGTTAAAATTAAAATTCCTAAAGTCCAACAAAAGAACTGGGGGTCTCTAAAGTGGAAGGGAATTGGCACATTTCTGAGAATTCTCCCTAACAGACTCCACCACCACGCATATTGTGGCAATGTTGGCAGTCCCACCCTCCACTTGCAGCCAAGAGCCTGCCCGGCCTACCCTTCTTGCTGTACCGGCGTGCCATTGCCTGGCGTGCAAGATATTTAACCTCCTGGTCAGCCAGGTCGTGAAATCGATCAAGTGCTCTGCCCAGCCCTATCTCCTGCGTCGTCTGCAGTAGTAACTGCAGTCGCTAGCCCCTTAACCTCCCCTTCAAGTTCGACAGCCACCGTCTAATGGTTTTTAACACCCCGAATTCTAACCACATGAATCCACCGCGCAGCACCATCTTGAACGCCTCCCATAGGGAGGCCATTGTGTGCACCAAACCCGTGTTAGACTGGCAATATGAATGGACGATATTGACCATCTCACTGCAGAACACTATGATAAAGCACTGGGTGGCTTCTCCTGACATAGATCTAGTTACCACAAGACAGGGGAATGATCGGACTACGTCCTTGGGAGAAGCAAACAACCAGCGGTCATACGCATCCGGGACGTGCAAGTCAGGACATAGTCCAAGTGCGAGGACGTGTCCTGCACCGAGGAGTGAAAAGAGTAGTCCTTAACTCCGGGATGTAGTACACGCCAGACATCCTGCAACTCCAGTTTGGACATACATCTGCGCACAACACTAGCTGCCTGGGAGGGAGATCAAGCAGCCCCCGCAGAATGGTCCATTGACTTATCCAAAGCGACATTGAGGTCCCCTGCACAGACAATTTCTATATGCAGGAATTTGTGGCAACTGGACTGGAGTCGCTCAAAGAACGTAGTAGCGTCCACATTGGGACTCTAGATGTTCACAAACTTCACTGGGGTATGAGCCCATCTACCCGACACAATAACACATTTTCCCTGCAAGTCCACAATTTTCTCCATCACATTAAACTGGATTGAGCAGTGTATTCATGTCATGACTCCCACATAGGAGTATGAGGTGTAGTATCTATTGGGGCAGCAAGACCTGGCGACCCCTCCTTCACCACTCTGACCAAATGGGTCTCCTGCAATATTATCACTTTGGCCCTATAACGCTCACAGTAGATGACAACCTTGCAGAGTTTACAAATGTTATTTAGCCCCTGCACATTCCAGCTTATAATGCTGCAGCTAGAGATAGCCCCATAAGCCGAATCGCAAAGCCCACACTGCACCCGGAACTTTGTGTCTGAGAACGTACCACCGCTACACTGCAGCATGCCCCAGCACCATAGAAAGATGTGAAAGATTTTTTAAAAAATACTAACCCCCAAAACTGCAAGATCCCACCTCCCACTGCTTGCCCTGCACACCCCACCCACACTCCCTGTCCCCAACTTGAAGTGAAACTCATCCCACCCAACAATACTCCCTACGTCCAACGCGGGTGACCACCCAGGTGCGCCGGACTGTCACCATGTTGGATCGCTTACTATTGACCGGGGGAGGCCAGTAAAAACCAGGATAGCCAGCCACAGGACCAACTTGTTACATGGATAGGCCTTGTAAACTCTCACACAGCGCACCCGCATAAATACATCGGCACCCAGCAGAATAACCACAGTGTCCAATTCTGCCAAGGACCAGCCAACCTCACGGCTGTTTACCAGCAAGAATTCAAGTGAGATCTGGAGGTTAGATCCCTCAGCTATACAATACAAATAGCTGCTCACTCCTTCGGCAAAGTTTCCAGAAAGTCATGCACCGCTCCAGGATCAGTGAAAAGTGAATTGTGTTGCCATGGAGGACTCTGTCTGGACAGATACAACATAGCATACTGCTGACCCTGCTTGCGGAGAACGTGCTTAGCTGCCAAAAAGAATAGGTGTGCCTGCTGAACAGACTGGGTGAAATCTGGATAGAACGAGCTGCGGGCACCCTCATACTGCAAATCTCCAAGTTTGCGGGCTTTCCTGAGAATCCTGTCACAATCCCTCTATTTTAGCAATCGTGCTATGATCGGGCAGGAACTTTGATCTGATTTTGTTAGCACTTAAGATACCCTGTGTGCCCCCTCGATCAAGAACTGCGAATCCAGTGGCGGGGTCTGCAATAACTTCTGAATGAATTTCTCCATGAATACCTCTGTTAAGTTGCGGGACCGACTCTGGGATCCCCACCACACGCATGTTCCTGCTGGATTGCGTCTCAAGATTCTCATTCTTTTCCTTGATCCCTTTAACCTCCCTTTGCAGAGAGTGAATCGCCTGCGTCACTTCCGCACTGGTGTCCTCGAGCACTCCCACCCTGTGCTCTGTCTCCGAGATCTGACTGCTCTCCTTCAGCCATTCCTGAATGCGGTCTACCTTGTATGCCATGCCATCCAGCTTGGAGTTGATGGACGCAAACCCGGACCACCTCTCTGCCAGCACCAGACCGTGGTCTGAAGCTGGGGCGCAATCGGCAGGGGTTCAAATTAAAGTCTTGAGGGGGGGCGTGGCTAGCTGCCATGTGAGGCAGACGTTCTCTTCGGAGGCTGAGTTCGACCCGTGCCCTGAAAAGCTCCATAGAATGGCAAAAACGACTAGAAAGCAACCTGAAATGAGGTTAGAACTACTGGAGAAGCAGATGCCAGCTTGAGGGACCCCAGAAATCACTACAATGTCGCAGAGATGCCGAATGGGACAGAGGCAAAATGGCAGTGGGGTGCTCAGAATGGCTGCGAAGACATATGAGATGCGGAGCACTGCAGTGGAATAAAGCCAAGGCAGAGACGCCTAGCCAAGAGAGCGCATCCGAGGGACTTAGTGGCCCACAGATAGTGTTGAGACACGGCGAGAAGGCAGATCGGGGCCGCTGTGGAATCGCAGGAAGAGCTGCAAGTGGCTGGCAACGTGGAGGAGCCGCAACTCAGCAGGCGCTCGCCTGACGACGGCTGTAAGACGAGAGGAGATCGGAAAGGTGGCTCGATAGAAGCCACACCATGCCAGAAAGTACCAGGAGGTTGCTAGCATCAGTGCCCCTCGGGGGCCAGAAGGTGCACACCAGAGAGCGGACAAGGAGGCCCTGCCATGGGATCGTCCGAAGCAGCAGCGGATGAAAAGACGTGGGGGATGCTGCCGAAGAGTGCCCAGAGAGTCCAGCCGAGGCAGTAAGGAGGCAGGGGGTGGGGGAAGCCCTGTATGCACGATATCAAGCCAAATAACAACCAAGAGGGCCCCCTTGCCACCTCACCTACGTCTCCGGTACAGCGCATGCTCAACGCCACATAAGGCACGGTGTGGAGACTTGGACCTCTGTGGGGGACTCGCCTCTCCCTACTCCTCAGAGGCCCGTGGTGGCACGCATCAGCCCCGGGCTAGCAGGATCAACACAACAGGCCTACACACACAGTGCATAATTCGGGCATCAAAGAAGCCCCTGAATAAAAAAGAAGGGAAGGAGGTGACACCAGGGGGCCCGGGAGGACGTACCAATTTATTGTGGTGCACCGCGGCAAGGTGTTGAAGCCACAAGCTGCGCCCCAGGAGGGACAGCACCTCCCAAGGAGATTAATTGCTGGTGCAGCAGGAGAAACTTTGAGGGAAAGACTGTACAGACAGTGCAAATTACAGAAGCAGAACACAAGAGACGTATCGGGGATGGCCCTTGCCCCCCAAGATTCTGAAAGTGGGATAAAGTAGTGCCTTCCAACAACTGAAGCAACGCCAAAAGCGCGCTAGATACTGTGGGCCCAGCCGTAAATCGCACAACAAAGGTAACCAGGGGTGCAATCTTTGTTGCACGGGGTTGGGGGCAGGGGTGGCAAAACAGAAGTGCTCAAGATAAAGAGTTTGCGGGTATAAACCTGGGCCATCAGGAGTTGCACAAGAGTCAGCGCTGGGGCAGAACCTGAAACATAGCCCCTGAATAAACAAGATCACAGAGAAACACTGCAGTGTCTGCTGAAGTAAGTGCATAGCCAGAATGGTGGAAGGACATTGTAACCAGCACTGCGCGCTAGAGCTACAAAAGTGCGCTCCGATAAAAGGTCCCCAGTACCAAACAGGACACGGCACACACGCGTGCAAAAGGGGAACCACTTCTGCCTGGTCTCCAGAGCGGTAACATGCTCTGCCACTTCAAGACACGCAAGCTTGTGCTCAGTTGTCCTGCACCCTGCCAGATGAACATAGTGTCATAAGAAAATAAGCGTATAAATAAAACGGAAGATAGCGAGAGCTGTTACAAAGGGGCAGGCCATCCAAGAGCACAGAGGCAGCAGTCCCCAGCGGCAGAGTAAGATGACCAGGTCCTATTACACTAAATGGGTTGGCGCATAATGGCAGCTAAGAACAGCAAATCGAAGAATAAGCAGACCACGATGGAGACCTTCACGAAAGGACAAACAGCCCGGCACGAAGGAGACAACGGTGACAAAGAGAGAGAACAGGTAACCGCCTCGACCGACCCGGCTAAAATGGGGGAATCAATAGATTCTGGAGGCCATTGCAACACTACAATCAACGTTGGAAGCCAAGATTGATGCGGTGCTCATAGATGTGGGACTGCTAAAACAGGATGTCCGGGCCATACCAGAAACCATCGGGAAACTTGATGAACAAGTCAAGGAAAACACAACAGCCAGAGTGCAGATGGCTAAAGACGTTGACATTCTAATGCAGAAAGTGAAATTGCTAGTGGATGGAGCGGAGGATGCAGAAGGCCGAGCACAGCGGAATAAAAGAATTTTATCCCCAGAAGGGATGGAAGGGTCAAACCTCAATACATATGTCAAAAACTTGTTGCTGTAGGAGATTGGGGCGGGTGAACTGATGCAAGGATTTACTATAGAAAGGCTGCACCGCTACCGCATCAGGAAGCCACCGCCGGGCGCCCAGACCAATGATAGTAAAGGTTCTCCACTAAAAAGACCGGGAGAAAATCCTTGCCTTCTCCAGCATGGGGTCTGGCATGGATTCACATGCTCATGAATATTCCCCGTCATCAGGCCGGGAATCCTCGGTATAGAAAAAATCAGTATCAGTTTCGTTTCTGATCTGTCTTTCTTAGTAGTAACCAATCACTGGTCTCTGGGTCATACTGCCCCAGCCAATGACTGCCCTCTCCCTAAGCCCCGCCTCTGGCAGCCATCCTCAGATTTTTACTGCAAGCTTTTGCTGCGTTTTCGCGCTTTTTCAGGAGATTTTTCTCTATTTTTTGGTTAAAAATTGGTTAAATAGAGCCTCAAGCTCCACCGTTTCTACATCTGATCACCGGGGACCCGTTTCGGAGTTTTCTACGCCCCTCAAGGGTGAAGATTTCGTCGAGTTACACTTTTGGAGGATTCCAGAAGTTCCGAGGCCTACATGGCCCAGGAGAAAGGAAACTCGACGTCAGGCAAGCTGTTCAGGACCTGCCCTGGATGCCAGCTTCAGAATGTGTTCAAGGAGGACGAGCATTTGTTATGCCTCTGTCTCGATGAGGGCAAGATGCACGTGGAGAAGGACTGTGCGTTTTGTGGGAACATGTCGGAGCGGACCATGAAGGATCGCCACCTCCGTCTCGCCAACTGGCTGGAAGGGAAGAGCCTGTCGGGCGAGAAGAAGTCCAAGCGGTCTTCTAAGTCCTGTGAGGGCGCCCCAGCGACAGGGGCCCAACAAAAGGCCAAGCACCGCGGGCACCGGGAGCGCCGAACAGTCGGGCTCCTTGGCTGCCAGGCAGGGCTCATCCTCCCCGGCACCATCAACCACGAGCCACCGCTCTGGCTCGGGTAAGAGGAAGTCCGAGAACCCGGCGAAGCTTCTGGAGAGGCCCCGGTCGATCTCGAAGATTCCGGCAGAGGGGGAGCGAGGCTCAGACCCTCCCCCAAGGTGAAGGCCCCAGGCGTGCAGAAGGTGACAATGGCCTTAATTCACCCTGCTAAGACCTCGATTGAGGATGTGGCAGTGGCCCTGGCTCAGCCTGTGGAGGCTACGCCAGTGGAGGCGACCTCAGGATCCAGAGTCTCAATGCCACCGGCCCAGGCCCATAGAGAAGACCCCCACGAAGTCCCCGTTGGAAAAGGAGGGCCAGGTGGCCATCGTGGATATGGACAGGACCTCTGAAGAAGAGCTCATTGAAGTCGTGGAGGAATCCCAGCCCATCGGGTGGGATCCCGACGAGGGCGACGACGAGAGCGACGGTGGCGCCGACGATGTTCCTGAAGAGCCCTCGCGCCCGTCGTTTCCGGTGTTGCAGGACACTTCGGTGGCCATTTTGTCAGCAATTCAGTCCTTGTGCTCGGAGATAAGGACAATGTTGCCCCTCCCCCTGACGGAGGTATCTGAGCCAGACCCGATGGGGGAACCGGAGCCGTGACCTTCGGAAAGTCCACCGCATAAGAAGAGGACACATCCTCCACCACCGCGTCCACCTCTGCAGCCTTCTCTGTCTCCCCCCCCGGTCAACTACCCACGGGGATGATACGGGTACGGACATGGCTACAACAGGTACAGATGATGACGGAGGCGACGACGGGACGTGTCCCCTGTCGCCCCCTGCTCGGGCGTCCCCGCCCGACGAGATTTGATCCTTCCATGCCATAATTTCCAGGGCATCCGAGCCCTTCCAGCTCTGCCCCGAAGAGAAGAAGGAAGGGTTCCTTTACCAACGGCACAAGGCTAAAAGGAAGACGGTCCTCGTCGTACCACTTTTTGATGACATCTGGGATGAGGGGCTCTCCCTCCTCAAGAACCCTGCCATGGCACCTGCAAAGAGGGACCGGTACGAGAAGAAGTACCGGGTCCCCGACGCTGCCCCCTTGTGCCTTCGGGCGCAACCTACCCCGGATTCGGTCAGTTCGGCGGCAGCAAAGAAGAAAGCTGGGGGGCAAACTGCCTCGACATAAACTTCCCCGCCGGACGGCGAGGGCAGGAAACTGTACGCGATGGGGCGACAGGTCATCTCGTCCGCAGCGACAACTATCAAGGCGGCCAACACCCTGGCTATCGTAGCCCGCTATGACAGGGAGTTGTGGTTCAAAATCGCCCCTCTATTGGACTTCCTTCCAGACGCCAAAAGGGCTGAGGCCCTTGAAATCCTACAGGAAGGTGAGATTGCTTCAGACCACGCCATCACGGTGGCAACGGACATCGCCGACACCGGTTTCCGTCAGTTGGGCAACAGCGTTTGCCTGAGACGAGGATGGCTCAAGGCGACGTATTTCTGCCAGGACATACAAACCAAGGTTTTGGACATGCCCTTCGACGGGAACAACCTGTTTGGGAAGGCGGTTAATGAGTCCCTTCTGGCTATCAAGACAGACTCGGAGACTGCCCGGGCACTGGGAGTGCTCGAACAATGACGGCCGTCCTTTAGGAGCTCCGGAGGCAGACAAGGTTCCTCCAAGGTATCCGGCAGTGGCTCCTCGATGTACCGCAAAGCGGCAAGATCTTCGTCTCAGGAGGCCTACAGGGACGCGGCAAGTCAGGTGGTGCCAGTTGTCGTTGAGAGGGAGGTCAAGGAGGCGAAGCGGCCTCCAAGCAAGATGTGGGGTCGGGCCCCCGCCGAAGCACCCAGGTGGGAGGCCGGCTGGCGAGGTTCGTCAGCGTGTGAGAGTCCATCTCCACCGACCGTTGGGTGCTGGGCGCCCTGGCCCAAGGGCACGCCCTCGAGTTCCAGAAGAAGTGCCCTCGAGTTCCACCCGTGGCCAGGACAGAAAATCACGTCCCTCAACTACTGTTGGAAGTAAGGGCGATGCTCAAGAAAGGTGCCATCGAGCTTGTCCCAAAGAGGCTTCGGGGCTCTGGAGTTTACTCAAGGTACTTCCTTGTAAAGAAGACAGGAGGATGGCGTCCCATCCTGGACCTGCGACGACTGAACAAGTACATCAAGGCACAGAAGTTCCGGATGGTCACCCTGCAGCACGTGCTGGGACAGCTGGAGGAGGGCGATTTCCTGTCGTTGTTGGACTTGGAGGATGCATACTTCCACATCCCCATTCTAAAAAAAACACCGAAAGTTCCTCAGGTTCGTGGTCCAAGGGCGGCACTACCAGTTCAAGGCCCTCCCGTTCGGATTGAAGTCGGCACCGAGGGTGTTCACCAAGTGCCTCGCACCGGTGGCAGTACGGCTGCGCCTGCAGGGGATCCACGTCTACTCCTACCTGGACTGGCTCCTCCGGGCAAGGACAAGGGAGCTCGCTGTGGAGCACACTGCGAATACTGTCCAGCTGCTCACGGACCTGGTGTTCTCTATCAACTTTCCAAAATCCCACCTGGTCCCGTCGCAAGTCGCCCTGTTTCTGGGAGCCAAGCTCGACACAGTGGCGCGGCTGGCCTCGCCGTCAGAGGAAAGGACCAGGACCATCCTGGGCAAGGTGCCTATCAAGTCCCTCCTCGGGATGATTTCCTCCTGCATTTATCTGGTGCGCCTTTGCAAACTTCGGATGCGCCCCTTACAAGAGTTCCTCGACGCCCGCTGGATCCAGTCGACGGGCAGCATCGAGGACAGGATCCCACTCAACGAGACGTTCCGTCAGGTGATCCGGTGGTGGGGTACCCGCTCTCATCTGTCGGCGGGCACAGACTTTCAGACCCCAGCTCACCAGGTGACGACGGATGCCTCCCTGGAAGGTTGGGGAGCGCACTCCGGAGATCTTCGCGCAAGAGGCCTTTGGCTCCCGGCGGAGAAGCCTCTCCACATCAACATCTTGGAGCTCTGCGAAGTGTTCTGGGCCCTCAGGTCTTTTCTTCCGTCCCTCAAGGGCAAGGTTGTGAGGATCTTCACCGACAACACCACCACAATGTTTTACATCCGAAAGCAGGGCGGAACCAGATCCCCTGCCCTGTCCAAGGAAGCCCAGGATCTGTGGCATTGGGCTGTCGCTCAAGGGATGTTCCTGGTGCCTTTTCATGTGGCAGGAATAAAAAACACCATCGCCGACTCACTCAGCAGAGAGCTGCGCTCGTGCCACGAGTGGGAACTACGCCAGGATCAAGTGGATCGACTCTTCCGACGATGGGGCGAACAGCAGATCGATCTCTTAGCGACGGCGACGAACTCCGCAAGTGCCGGAGGTTCGCCAGCAGGTTCCCCCAGCCGAGGAGCATGGGCGATGCTTTCTTGTTCCCCTTGGACGGCCTATTCCTTTATGCGTTCCCTCCGTTGCCGTTGCTGCTCCGGCTCATCAACCAGCTCAAGAGGTCCTGGTGCAGGATGATCCTCGTCGCACCGGCGTGGCCGAGACAGATCTGGTTCCGAGACCTTCTGGACTTGTCAGCGTCCACACCAGTCAAGCTGCCGACAGACACTGATCTTCTCTCCAGAGAAGGAGGCGCCATCCTTCATCACAACCCAGAGTCGCTGAACTTGCAGGCCTGGCTCCTGCTGCACTAGAGTTTGGAGGGTACGACATCCCAGCCGACTGCAGAGAGGTTCTTGCAAAGGCCAGGGCGTCCTCAACTCTCAAGTGCTACGGACATAAATGGAAGAGGTTCTCTATCTGGTGCCGTGCACAGAAGATTAACCCTCTGCGGATTACGGCCCCTCAAGTATTGCCGTACCTACTGTCATTGGCCAAGGCTGGACTAGCTCACGCTTCCATCAAGATACATCTGGCCATCTCACGATGTACCAGAACTACAGGACGGGCGGCCTTGTGGTCTCATCGGCTGGTGAAGGAATTTATGAAAGGATTGTTCCGATCGTTCCCGCTGGTGAAGGCCCCTGCGTGGGAGCTCAACGTGGTGCTGACCAGACTCATGGGGGCTCCATTTGAGCCTATGCATTCGGCACAGTTGAAGTTTCTGTCGTGGAAGACAGCATTTCTCGAGGCCATCACCTCCGCACGACTAGTGGGAGAGATCCAGGCCCTATCTTGCAAGCCACCATACTTGACTTTTCACGACACGAGGGTGGTGCTGAGGACGTACCCCTCCTTCATGCCCAAGTTGCCGTCGGACTTCCACCTCAAAGAACCCTTGGTGTTGCCAGTTTTCTTCCCGTCGCGTTCGTCGCCGGCTGAAAGGACTCTGTACTCGCTGGACGTAGCTAGAGCGCTGAAGTTCTACGTGGACCGCACGAAGAGTTTTCGGAAGACATCACAGCTGTTTGTAAACTTTGGACCTGTGAATCAAGGGAAGGCACTCTTGAAGGCTTCCATTTCTAGATGGCTCTCCGGCTGCATCATGCACTGTCACCGGTTGGCAAACCGACCGCTGCCCGGCCGTCCGAGAGCCCACTCGACCAGAGCGATCGCTGCTACCACGGTGTTCCTGTCTGGTGTGCCCCTGCTCGACATCTGCAGGGCTGCTACGTGGAGGTCGACACACACCTTCACGAGATTCTACTGCATCGATCGGGACTCCAGGGAGGAGTCCAGAGTCGGCCAAGCAGAGCTGCGCAACCTGTTCGCTTAAGGTGAGCCTGGTGAGGAGGTAAGAGATGCTTAATGTTGAGTTCTTTGTATTGCTTAATGTTGAGCCTGTTGCCACCTCCTGATGTTGTGCATGTGTATACTGCTATGTATTCTTATATTCATGAGCATGTGAATCCATGCCAGACCCCATACTGGAGAAGGAACAAGTTAATTACCTGTAACTGTTGTTCTCCAGCATGGGTCTGGCATGGATTCACATGCGAACACTCCCGCCTACCCCTCTGCGGCTCTTCACTTGGTCATACTGCCACTTTATGTGCTACCAAATCTGAGGATGGCTGCCAGAGGCGGGGTTTAGGGAGAGGGCAGTCATTGGCTGGGGGCTGTATGACCCAGAGACCAGTGATGACTACTAAGAAAGACAGATCAGAAACGAAACTGATTCTGATTTTTTTTTTTTTTTTTATACCGAGGATTCCCGGCCTGACGACGGGGAATATTCATGAGCATGTGAATCCATGCCAGACCCATGCTGGAGAACAACAGTTACAGGTAAGTAACTTGTTCCTTCTCCAGGGCCGGGGGGGGGGGTGCAATACAAAGAGCATCAGTGAAGATATCAGTGTACCCAGACTATACCTTCCAGGTTCAAATGAGAAGAGCACAATTCATTGCGACAAAAGCAAGGTTATGAAAAGCAGGCCTAAAGTACATGTTGCTGTACCCAGCAAAGTTGAAGGTTTTGTTTATTTGTTTATTGATTTGGTAATGCGCACCGAACCCTTCGGTAACTGGGTGCAGCAGATACAAGAAGCTTGGTTACAACATGTAAAAGGTACAGTGAAAGCAGTAATAATACAGGTGGGTACTATAGGAAGGGTACGATAGGTAAAGTATAAACATACATAGGTGCAAAGGTCAGTGTATTCAATCGTAACCAGTTTAGCATGTTGCGTCTCAATCTGAGGTATGGCTGATTATTTGAGGGCTTGGGGGTAATGCTTTGCAGATTTTACCAGGAAGCTAGATCTGCCTGATTTAGTTAGTATAAATCTAGGAATTTCTAGGCAATGGGAGTTGGCTGATCTGGATGGGCGGGTCAAGGTTCTCCTAGTCATTCTCTCTGAGGTATGAGGGTGATGCATTATTGAGGCATTTGAAGGTGAGTGATACAGTTTTGAGAAGGATCCCGTCGCTTATTTTTAGCCAGTGATGGTCTCTTCTGATGTTGGAGATGTGCTCTCTGCTTGATATATTCAGATGCTCTCAAGGCGTTGTTTTGTAATGTTTGTCTTTTATCTAGGATTTATTTGTTGGCTCCTAGCTATAGGGTGTTGCAGTAGTCCAGTTTTGACATCATTAATGCATTGGCAAGAGTGATGCAACTGGCTTTAGATAAGGAAGGTCTGCATGCCTTGATAAGTTTGCAGGTGTAGGCCGTAGATGATGCCAAAGCGTTGACTTGTTTCCTTAGAGTTAGGGTGGAGTCGAGGTAGAAACCTAAAGTTTTTACCTCCAGACACCGTTTTGATTTTGTTGACGTCAATATTGAATGGAGTGTAGCTGGAGCTACTTTTTTTAGGTACGCATCGGAACCCAAAATCAGGATCTCCATTTTATCGTCATTCAGGCAGAGGCCATGTGATGCCATCCATGCCTGAATGAGGAGGTATATCTTGTTTACCAATGCTGTGTCCTTGTCAAAATTGCCTGAAAGGGGAATGAAGATCTGGGTGTCGTCCGCATAATTTGTGTAGGTGATACCCAGTCTGTCCAATTTGTCAAATGGGGGCTTGGTAAAGATGTTATACATAGTCTGTGAAACACATGATCCCTGTGGAACGCCGCAAGTGGTTTGGAACGGGGAAAGATGCTTCACAATGTTATGGTACTATTCTTCGAGACTCTGTTGGAGGCACAAGACTGGATGGACGGTGTTCAGATCCCAGATGTCACAGAACGAGGCTCACAATAGCGAACTGATCCAAGCGCGAACTACAGAATAGGTATGTAACGGTATACCGTTAAAGATACTGTGAACAACTTAATTGAACAATAATAACCGCCACGTTGTTTATAACGTCAAGTATGCCTTTCAATCTGATTTGGAAAGGCTGCAGTAAGCAAGTGCTGTGCAGTCTTGGTCTTGCACCGTTCGATGTGCTGTCTGCCAAGGGGGCCTTGCTTGGCAGACAAGAGCATAGGGAAAGTGAGACCGCATTAGTAAATGCAGCTTTGCTGCTGTGACCGCTCTTTATCTGTGATCAGTAGAGTCAGGTCAAATATAAGCCGACTTTGTGCAAATTGTGTTGAAAGCTGCCCAGTGCCTGAACATTTGTGTTCCCCATGTTAAGCTAATAACGATGAGCTGACTGACTTGCTCTATAAGCATATCAGAGACTTGAGTTCATAGACTCAGCCAGACCCGGATTTCATGGGCAAACTAGAACAAAGTTATTTTGTTTCAGGCATTATTTATTTGAAAGGCAGCTTACAGATTATAAAGGTTTTCAGTCATGCTAATGTGCGCTACAGGTCAGATCTTCTATGGTGATTGACCCAGGAGGATAGCTCAGCAGCAGCGTGCGCGTCTTGGAAGCAAGACGACACGAAGAAACAACAGGTTCGATCCCCGGGTCCGCGCTTAGAAACCTCTGGGTGTTTAAGCGCGTTATAAATACGCAACTAAGAAAAACAAACAATTCCTGTAACAGCGCCTCGATGCCTGCGGGCTGTGTGAGCCCTTTATAAATGTAAAATAAAATAAAAAATAAAAAAATAAAAAAATTGTCCCAATTTTCAATTAGAAAAAACAGAGGGACATCACAAGGGTGAGTTGAGGGTCTAAACTGAAAGTGAGCATTTTATTTTTCCTTTTGTTCGTATATAAACAAATGTAATAAAATGTTCAGTGACTTGAAAGACAGTGGAGCCAGGAGCACTTTGCTTAGCAACCACTCAGCCAGCAGGAGCAGAAATGTATCGCTTCAACCTGGCCCGGCGTCATGTGCTATTAGTTACGTAAGTTAAGGTCCTACAGCACTGAGCAAACCCACATTGGAACAGCTCTTGCTCTTGCTCTGGCTGTGCAAGTTGTAAAAAAAAAAACGGCCAGCCAAATCATGCATATCAAATTCCTCTCCCCAAGGTTTAGATTCAAGGAACTTAAGTTTCTCATGGTCATGGATCGGGTAGCCATCCGGTTCTGTTTTAGCGTAGAATTCTGGGATTTGTAGTTTTCCCACCAATTTGAAAGATGGGGTACTACACATCCCAGAATTCAAAGGTGGGAATGAACTGGATGCCCTTCTGATGCATGGCCACAAACAACTTTAGCTCTGTAGACCTGGCATGGACTGGCCTTTAGGTCAAGAGGCCCATGGCCGAACCAAAAACGCGAAATGCCTGTGTGGGCCAGTTTTTTGGGTCAAAGTGGGGCACTTTTATGGCCAAAGTGGGCCAGTTTGATGAGTGACTTCACTATGTGGCTAATAGTTTTGACCACTGTTGCTGAATAAATATTCTTTTAAATGTACAATTTGCATCACATTTTATCAACAATATTCCCCTTGGGTACTATTCAAGCAGTGTTTCAAAAGGAATGAATTCCCTTTTGCAACTGTGTGCCACTTTTATGTTGGTGCCCAAGACAATTTTATGCCCAATACGACCCTGCTGTAGACTGTGTGAACAACACTGGGCCTATCGGTGCTTTCTGCTAGTAAATAAACTGCCCCCCCCGAGCTGAAAGGGGCCCCTGGGGGTCCCTCGTGCTATAGAAACAAAGCAATAACCATACACGACAAAATGCGCCAGACACGAGGTTCAAATTCCCAATGATAGGGTTTATTGCAAGCAAAAATAGTATCAATTGGCCAATTCTGATCTCACGCCCCGCGACGTGAGTTTCCTAGACCTCGAGGGATGCAAGAGAGAATTACGTACATCAGTTACATATATACAAAATGCATATCATACAATCAGCAATGTCATGTTTAACACCCCTCTTTATTAAGTTCCTTTGAACTCAGGATGACGATGGACATATCTGACGAGTATGAAGATTATGACACTTTCGATGTCTATTCTAGTAACAATGTGCAATTAGAAAGTGCAGAGGCATCTTTTAGTTGTTGAACAGAACACGGTGGTTCTGTTCTTGGAAGCAAGCTGCACACGGGGGAAGAGCCACATTCCAAGCTTTTCTATCTATGAGGTACTATTCGTGTCCTGGGAGCCGACACGTTCTAAAGGGTTTTGCGAAGGGGGGCCTTAGGAAGAGCATAATTCAAGCCTTTAGCTGTTCTATTCTAACATATTCTCCCATTGTACGAGAATGGCTGGCAGCTGTGAAGTGATTAAATGCCCTGCAGCTCGCTCCCAAGGCTACAGAGAGGGAGCGTGGGCATTCCTCTCTGGGCTACTCATGAGGAGTTTCAACGAACTCTTCAGTCCCGCGACCCTGTCCTTTCATATTCAGACAACAATGTTAACAGTTGAGCAGAGTAAGCAGAATTCACATGAATTGCAAGCTGCAAAGCAGTTTTAGACAGAAAGCAATGAGCAATGGTTAACAAGCCAAATGGTGATTCTTGCTACATTTAAAATGGCCGCTTGTTGGTCAAGCATAGCAGTTTATATTTCTACAATTCTGTGCAAAAGACGGTTGGCCCACGGCCATCAAGTTACGTCTGTCATTCAAATGAAGGGTATTCATTTTTCCAGATTGACAAACCCTCCTTTTGGCCGTGTGCCAAACGTCTTATTCATTCATTGTACCCTCCTCCAATGAGGATAAGTCTGGGGTATCTATGTCTGAACCATCTTCATCATTGTCTATAGCCATGAATTGTTTTACTGTTTTTGTTTCCTCCGTATCTCTGTTATTTCGGCCATGCGTTTGTTTTCCTCTCGACACCATGTGCATACATCCCTTAGTACATCCATCAGTTATTTCAGTGCAAACTATTGGTAAGCATTGTATGCAACAGCAGCATGTTATGAATATCCCAAGTACCATCATTAGTATCGAAATTAACTTCCATCCCCAAGACCGCAATAATCCCCAAAACCAGGATCCTTTCCCCCCAACCCCCTTCTTCAGTAGAGAGTGTGGAACTTATGACATGTAATTTCCGGATCGCTTTAAATGTCGTAGGGGAGTAATCATTTATATACACGGAGCATGCAGTTTTTACGAGTTTGCAAACTCCCCCACGATCAACTAATATTATATCGAGAGCCATCCTGTTTTGAAGTGCCATTAGTCTTATTCCTTTTTCTTCTAACGTCATATTCAATAAAATATCCGTTGAATCTATTGTTTTTTGTAATATTCCAGACAGTTTTCTTATATTGTAAGAATTTTCTATTTGGGACAAGAATGGTATAAATAATTTGGCTATGTCCATTGCTATCATTCCATCCTTGCTACTCCTTTGAGTTCTACCTTTTGTTTGTCTGGCTACTTCTGCTGTCTCCAAGAGCAACACTCCTGGAAACAGTAGACGTAGGTAGCATGTACCTCCCCAGTTCCTAGGTAACCATGGATATGCTTTTTCTCCACATATAAAGTAAACAGGGTCCCCTACGTACACGGGTTCTATTTCGTGTTTTAAAACCACTGTGTTCAGGCAGTTGCTAAACGTTCCTACTTTATAGGAACCCTTTTTCTGTAGACATAGGGGAGCAGTTTTGGGGCTGTGATCCACTGTATAGGCATGGCGCACAGCATCTTTATTCCATTCATCCCCCATTGGAAATGTCATTACTGATGTTTTTTCTGCTGGCGGGGTGGGTCTATTTTGCCTATGTAATCTATCTAGTCTTGTTATCTTTCGTGTGCTCTTTCTCATGGGTTCTAGTGCAAACACGCGAGCTTTTTGGAATATGGAACAACCCACAGGTCTCATGATCACTTCCTCAAATTCATTCATATTGGTTTCATCTAACTGACCCGTATTACTCTTGTTCCATTTCCCAAAGAACATTGCACTTAATGTTACCTCACATGAATAAATCAATGGCAACGGTTGTACATACCAGCCTATCCCTTTCCCACCGTGCTGTGGTAAATGGGCACAAACCAGCAATCTTTTTTCTTTAAAACCGCATGGGTCATGTTCATGATGAGCAACAATGTATTGTTGCCGTATCCTTCTCTGTCTCTCTTCCATTGGGGGCAAAGTACCAGTGATTACATGAACCGGGCTTTCAGTAGCTGCTTTTGGCAAAAGTGTTTCTAATGGGTGCGCGTACTCCAGGAACCATAGTGTAATAGCTGTTATTGTTGGTACTACCATACTTATGAAGCATAGGACCAATGTCCAAATCAGTACCTTATTCTTTTTACCATGCTTTTTCCCTAAATTTACAGTCCCTAAATCTATTATCTTTTCAGCAGGGGTGCAGGAGGAGGCTGAAACCGGTCTTGACTTGTTCTTCATCGTCCTTCTTCTTGCTGGCAAAGTTTGTCGCAAATGTCTCTCGTTCTTGATGTCAGAAAAGTTTGATGAAAAATGTCAGTTCAATTCTGCCAGACTTTTCACAGCCTAGATCACTTATCCACTCCAAGCAAGATTAGTTGTTCTTTCTCCCACTGCTCAGACGATTTCTGAACAGTTCTTTATTGATAGAGTACTATGTGCATCCAGCTTGTCCCGCTCTGGCTTAGGACACATGTACTTTTATAAGCGCACCGAGGAGCCGTGAGTCTTGAATTGTCCGACCTGCACAATTCTCACACTTCTCTCCTCTACGCCCCTGGCTCCTACTCTGTCCGTGAGTGGAACCAAAGGCAAAAGAAAAGCACCAAAGATCTGTGGATCACTTTGCCTGTCGAGGCCGCAAATTATACCGATTCACTCCTGGTATTGAATGATCTGTGAATAGTGCAGTTGCATTTCCAGTATCAGGCTCAGTGTCAGCTTGTGGCACAATGATGGGTAGCGATGAGCGCCGTGGCAATGATGTAGTTTCTTTCTTTGGCTTCGGTGCATTTGCAGAATCTGGTGGGCGCCAAAGGGGTACACACGTTGTTTCTGCTCGTGTTTGCAATGCAGGGTTTGTGCCGCTCGGCAGTGATGTTGTTTCTGTTGAGCAACGTTGGGGCACTTTTCGCCCTCTCCCCTTACTGGCAGCCTCCTCAAGCTCTGTTTCGAGTTTCACTTCTCGCTTGTGCTTTGTTTCAACTTTCACTTCTCGCTCAGGCTGATGCTGTGGCAATGGACTGGCAACAGTTTCTTTCGTTTCCGAGACCGTTTCCTTTCTCTGGTCGTCGGAGGTTGTCGGCAGTCCTGGGATTCTTTTTGCATGTGTTGCATGGATCCATGCCTTCCGTCCGTCTACTCGGATGGCCGTTTGCGTCGCCAAGAGTACTTGGTAGGGGCCGCGCCACCTGGGTGCTAATGCTGTCTTCCATTCAAAGTTCTTTATTAAGACCCAACTTCCAGGCTCCAGCGAGTGCCCCGGTCCGGTATATCGCACTGGTAACGCCTCCTGCACCTGCTGATGAATCAAACGCAACTTCTGTATTAAAAGTCCACAGTACGTGCTTAACATAGGATGCTCGACTTCACATAATCTTTTGGGCTGCGGTGCGCACCATACATTTGCTGGTCTCCCCATTATAATCTCATAGGGGAGAGCCCAGTCTTAGCCTGCACAGACGTGCGCATGCACAACAGCGCTAGGGGTAATGCATCCACCCAACTCAACTTGCTCCCAGCGCAGATTTTTGCTATCTTTGATCTCAAGATTCCGTTATGTCTCTCCACAAGCCCGGCAGAACTGGGATGCCTGGAACTGTGGAATCTCTTCTCTATCTGCAGACCTGCACAGATCTGTAGCACTACTGCGCCCACAAAGTGGGGGCCGTTGTCTGACCACAGGACATGGGGCAACCCAAACCGGGAGAAATACTCCTTTAACATTACTATTGCTGTTGACATGGCAGTACAGTCTTTTAAAGGATGTGCCTCCACCCACTTGCTGAATGCACAAATCACCACTAACACATATTTGTAGTTCTGGCACCTTTCCATTTCTATGAAATCAAAATGGACCACCTCAAATGGCATAGAGGGTGGGCCGAAACTACCTGCTGGTGTCACGGTTCCCTTCCCTACATTGTGTTGCAGGCACGTAATACAATTCTGCACTAGTCTTTCTACATTCTTTTTTATGTGCTCATTTTTCCATACTGTGGATAAATGCTGTACCATCTTCTTCGCGCAAATGTGGGTAGGGCTATGCGCCATTATAACCATTGCAGTCACGTAACAATTTGGCAACATCCAGTTCTTTGTTTCCTTGTCCACCCAACATCCTTCCAAATCTAACTCAGCAGAGCCCTCAGCCCACCTCTGAAACTCTTCGGTCGTGGCCTCAGCCTGCATTTCTTTGACTGTGGCAACTCCATTGTCTATCATACAAGGTACTTACTCAGTCTGTACTGTCATCATTTTTTTTCCCATATCTGTGGCTGTTTGCTTCGCAATCCTGTCTGCAAATGCGTTTCCCTCTCCCACTCTACATGTTACTTTCTTATGCGCCTCGCACTTCACTATAGCTAGGCGCTTTGGAAACGTGAGTGCAGACAACAATCGCACAATCAAAGGGCCATGCTGAATCCTGGCCCCATGTGATGTCAAGAAAGCCCTCTCAGCCCAAAGTCAGCCAAAGTTATGAACCACGGCAAAGGCGTACTGGCTGCCAGTATAAATATTCACGTTCAAATTCTCAGAGTTCACAGGCTCGGGTCAGTGCTATTATTTCTGCGGCTTGCGCCGAATTGTAGGGGATTCTTCTGCTTTCTACAACACTCTAGGGTAGTAATTGCACATGCGGCCGTTGATGTGCCATCAGGTAATTTAAAACAAGAGCCATCACAAAATAACTCCCCATCTGGCTCTTTCTGTGGGATATCGCTCAAGTCAATTCTTCCCTTTGTTTCTTCTTCAGTGACCATTAAACAATCATGGGGTGGTGATTTGTTGTCACCAATTTCTGCTATGGGCAGTGGCATTAATTCTGCAGGATTCAATGCGCTACACCTCATAATTTGGATGTGGGGTGCAAACAAGATGAGCTCATATCTTGTCAGTCTAGCTGAGGTGAGGTGTTGCGTCTATGTCCTATTTAATAGAACGTCTCTAGCATGTGGCACCATCAGAATTAAAGTGTGCCCCAATACCATTCCTTCCGTTTGTTTCACTGACGCAGCAGCCGCTGCGACAGATCCCAAACATCGTGGTAGTGCGCGCGCTACAGGATCGAACGCGCAAGAAAAATAGCCGCACGGCCTATTTCTTCCACCTTGTTCCTGTGTCAAAACCGCCAATGCACATCCTTCACTCTCGCTCACAAATGGTCTAAAGATCTTTTTATAGTTAGGAGTGCCTAAAACTGGCGCAGCACACAATGCAGCTTTCAATTGCTCAAACGCTTTGACATTCCTCATCCCACTGTAAAGGCATCTCTGCATCCTTTTTAGTCAACTTTATCATCGGCTTCACAATCAACGCAAAATTACTGATCCACTGCCGACAAGAAACCATGCCTATCACAGCTCTCACGCCTTTTTGAGTTTTTGGAATAGGCATACTAGAAATACTTTCTATGCGTTCTGGTGTTAATCTTCTCCCTTCTTTCGAAAGTAGGTAACCCAAATAAGACACTTCCTTCTCATTATACTGAAATTTCTTCAAACTTGCCTTATGACCATGGGTCGCTAAGTGTGTCAATAGTAATATAGTACTTTCTTTACAGATCTCTTTCGTGTCAGCTGCTAATAACAAGTCATCTATGTACTGCAAGAGTACGCAACCTTCGGGTAATTCTAGCATGCCTAGCTGCTCTTTTAGCGCTCTGCTGTAAATGCTCGGGCTTTCTGTGTATCCTTGTGGAATGCATGTGAATGTGAATGATCGACCTCCTAGAGTGAACGCGAACAGATATCTACTGCTTTTATCCACTGGAAAGCTAAAGAACGCGTCCTTCAAATCAACTACACTAAAGTATTCTGCAGTGGCCGGTATCATTGTCAGTATTGTTGTGACATCTGGGACCAAGGGAATTGTGGGTCTACCACTTAGTTTGATGCGCGCAGATCAATTATGAAACAATAGGATACCTCATTGCCTCCTTTCTTGTAAACTGGAAAATAATCGGGCTGTTGCACGTGCTACCTGCAATTTCCTCAACCACCCCCAATCTCACCCGGTCAGTAACAATGCTTTTCAATCACTTCTCACCTTCAACAGAAATTTTATACTGGGGAATTTGTGGTAGTGTGACACCTTCTTTCAAAGTTATTTTTGCTGGCTCTATTTTCAAGCATCCTACATCGTTATCATGCATTGCCCACATACAGGTTGGTACTCTACTTAGCTCGACTGGCAACTCTTTTGACATAAATTCCGTCACTGGTGCATCGTGAGGCCACATCGTGAGGAACACCCCGTCTGCCGTACAATGTATGACTGCCCCCAATTTTCTCAACAAATTTAATCCTAGCAAGTTCTCTCCACAATTTTCTGTCAAAAGAAATGGACACTGTTCCGTAAATGGTCCTATTGTAATTGGGACAGCTTCGGACATGGGGTTAATTACTGGTGTACCTGCGAACCCTACAGAAACATTCTTCTTCCCCGACAGTGGTATCTCCGGAACCAAGTGGTGGTCTATCGAGCACTTCTGTGCCCCTGTATCTACAAGGAAACGGTGCTCCTTATTCCCGACTCTCATTTCTACGTAGGGTCCTCTCCGATTCACGGGAATAGACACTGGTTCCGACCCCTGCCGTGGGCTGTCCCATCGTGAAAATAACACACCGTCCAATGTGTAGTTACTGCTATAATACTTGTTTGGTTGTGTATCAAAAATATTTCCATTTCCCCCTCGGTGTCCTCCACTCTGATCATTTCTCTGTTGGCCCTGCCCGCCCTGATTTTGGTTTGAAACACTTTGGTTCAATGCTTGGTTCTGTTGCGCTTGGTTTTGACCATAGGATTGGGTTTGAGTACCTCCATTGGTATATCCCTGCTGCTGCTGCATGCTATTTCTGCTTGGGCCGTTTGACCCCTGATGTCCTCTGAGGCCTTTTCTGACCAAACCCACCTCTATTCTGTAGGTGCGGGCATTGCGCTTGCCAGTGTCCTTCCTCCTTACAATACGCACATTGATTTAATCCCAATGACACCCCATGCATATTATTCAAATTTCCTCTGCCTTGTGCATTTCCTCTACCTCTATTGTATCCAATGACCTGCTGCAGTAACACCCCTACTATCGTTCGCATCGCTTCTTTTCTCATCTCCAATGGGTTCCCATTACATATCTCACTTACTTCCTTTACTGACGTTCTTTTGTTCGACATCCATCGCATTGTTTCCCCTACCCATACCTGCAATCTTTGTTTATCACATATTTGTCCCGGTACTGGCAAATGCTTTGTACCACCTGGAAAAACTCTCGGCCATGATTTTTGCATATACAACCTTGACGCCTCCTTCCTACCTTTCTTAATATACTCGCTACTATATTTAGGTGTAGCAAACATCTCAGCATATCTGTCTTCCATTTCTTTTTTACTTCAATGAGTTTGTGCACATGTTTTCTTACATCCTCATCTCTTTGCTCACTGCGTGCTAACTTATTCAAATCTAACAATCGCTGTGGCGGTAAATTCCCGAGTATCTTTTTCCATTCTCCCACCAAAATTTCCCCCATGCATTCCAACACTACCTGTGTCTCGTCGCTTCTTTGGTACCCATACAATGAGGCCAATGCTGCCGTCCCATCGTTTCCTTCTATGTACATTTCTGCCTCTTGCCGTAATTCAATCTTTCTTTCTTTGCTGATCGCGCTTCGAGTTACCCGTCCAAATCCTGTTCCTTCAGCCCCGCCTCTCGTCTCCCCGGTCTCCATTTCGACTTCGGGAGGGGCGGATGGTGCTGAATCTGTCTCTGGAGCGGGAGGTGTGGATGGGACAAGTGGCACAGGTGGCATCTGTGAAGGGCTTTCCTGGATGCTGGGAAATTGTGTGTCCGCGGTCTGCACTTGTGGGAGTGCTCGCGCTGTGGGTGGGGCTTGGGTTAATGCTTGCGTGAGGGGAAGTGCTTGGGCTACGGGAGGGGGTATGAGAGCTACTGGTTGGGCCTGCGCAGTCACTGCTGGCGTGTTTGGTTTCGATTCTGGTTTTGGGCCTCGACCCGTGTTAGTTAACAAATGTTACATTAATTCGTCTGTGTAGTTCCCGCTGCGGGTATATTCTTTCTATGTTCATCTGGTCACGTCTCCCTTCCCGTCTTAGACTTGCCGTCCACTCCTCCTCTTCCTTTTCTTCTGCTACCTCAAGCTTCGTTTTGTGCCTACGCGCATGCTTCTCTCTACTCCTAAGTCGGAGCATTGCTTCCCTCCTCCAATCTTTGACAGTCTCAAAAGCTGCAGGTCGTGCTTTCTTTCTAATTAGCACCCTTTCTAGGTTATCTATCCTCCCAATCTCAAAACTACCATTAATTGGCCACTGATGGGCAGGTTGCTTTCTTGTTTGCCTATGCCAAATTTCACAAAATATTATCGCACCCACACCATATTTTGCATACATATCATAAGCCGGCGTTCCCCCAGGCGGTGCACTTTGGCCATATTCCAAGGACTGTCTACCGCAGCTGAAAAGCCCCGCTAAAGTGGACAGTACTCCAGGCATGTTTCTTTAACCTTCCCCTTTGGTTAGCTAACTTTTACCTGGACATTTGAATTTGCAAAATCAACACTCTACCAAAAATCAGGTTTTTCTTTGAATCGGGGAATGGCTCACCTGATAAAACAAGTCGCCTGTCCTAACGGAACCTCTCCCAACGTCGTGTCTGCGCTTCTCTGGCTTCTGCCTCGTCTCGGGACACTTGCCTCCTTTGCCCTCTGGCCCGGTACATCGATCAGGGATCAGATGTGTGCAGATCTGCAGAAGGAATCTCTCCTCACTTCTACAGGGCGCCCCGTACACTTCTTGATCCCGGCTCGACCGTCCCGTCCTCGCCGTTCTTCCGCCTTTACTCCGTTACAACGTATACGATGGGGCAATTGGGGGAGTGTCCCTATTCGGGCGCCATCTTGAAAGGGGCCCTTAGGGGTCCCTCGTGCTATGGAAACAAGGCAATAACCATACACGAAAAAATGCGCCAGACACGAGGTTCAAATTCCCAATGCTAGGGTTTATTGCAAGCAAAAATAGTATCAATTGGCCAATTCCGATCTCACTCCCCGCAGCGTGAGTTTCCTAGACCTCGAGGGACGCAAGAGAGCGAATTACGTGCATCAGTTACAAATATACAAAATGCATATCATACACTCAGCAATGTCATGTTTAACACCCCTCTTTGTTAAGTTCCTTTGAACTCGGGATGACGATGGACATATCCGACGAGTATGATGATTGACACTTTCGATGTCTATTCTAGTAACAATGTGCAATTAGGAAGTGCGGAGGCATCTTTTAGTTGTTGAACAGAACACGGTGGTTCTGTTCTTGGAAGCAAGCTGCACACGGGGGGGGGGGGCCACATTCCAAGCTTTGCTATCTATGAGTTACTATTCGGGTCCTGGGAGCTGACACATTCTAAAGGGTTTTGCGAAGGGAGGCCGTAGGAAGAGCATAATTCAAGCCTTTAGCTGTTCTATTCTAACATATTCTGCCATCGTACGAGACTGGCTGGCAGCTGTGAAGTGATTAAATGCCCTGCAGCTCTCTCCCAAGGCTACAGAGAGGGAGCGTGGGCATTCCTCTCTGGGCTACTCATGAGGAGTTTCAACAAACTCTTCAGTCCCGCGACCTTGTCCTTTCATATTCAGACAACAATGTTAACAGTTGAGCAGAGTAAGCAGAATTCACATGAATTGCAAGCTGCAAAGCAGTTTTAGACAGAAAGCAATGAGCAATGGTTAACAAGCAAAATGGCGATTCTTGCTACATTTAAAATGGCCGCTTGTTGGTCAAGCATAGCAGTTTATATTTCTCTAATTCGGTGCATAAGACGGTTGGCCCACGGCCATCAAGTTACGTCTGTCATTCAAATGAAGGGTATTCATTTTTCCAGATTGACACAGCGTCTGTGTAGATTTGCACATTGGCACTAGAGTTGTTGCTTTGATTGATCCTTCACCTACTTGCCTTCGGCATATGGCACTGGACTCCTGCAGGCAGGACAGATTCTACATTCAATTTGAAGTATTCAGAGCAATGGGGGTGAAGTATTTCTTAGGTCTATTCTCAATTTGTGACACCACCCATGAAAGCATTCCTCCCTCTGAACTCTCATTACAAGTGTCCTAATGCATTCAGACCTTGGGAAAACGGCAATGTGTTGGCTGTGGTGTGGTGGTGGTCTAGGCCATATTTGTGCCGATATGTATTTGAACCTTGTCATTTTCAATTGTTTTTTTTTTTTGCCACTATCTTTAAGAAGGTAAATGAACATGTATTGCAAGAATCAAGAAAGAAATCAACAGCGCCCACTGAACGCTGTCCCTTTAGAATTACATGGTCAGTGGTGACTCCGACATCAGACCTTCATAATACACCAGGCAGATGGTAAACAAGCTATAGTGATTATATCACTATGCAACCTTTCGTTGTGTCTGTGTTGGCTATGACATTTTGACAAAAAAAACACAATGACATGGCTTTCAGACTGCACATGAGTGACTTTTCTCCCTTTAGTAGGATAAATTTGCCAAAACAAACTTTTTGTCGCAGCGAGGGGTCACGATGCCCTTGCCATGTGGTTCCAAAAAAATGCAAGTCGAGGCCAATTTTCAAAGCGATGACCTGTGACTGAGCAGCAAGCTCAATGCTCAAAACGTGCATTGTAACACTTCCACTAGTCACTCCTTCATTCAAGGCGATCAACGAGTGAGCGCCATGAAAGACCAATTCTGCAACTGCCTTAGATTCCTGGAGGATCAGCTAAATATGCGCAGAGACAAGTTTCAAAATCTACCTTGCTACAGATGGAAAATCCTGCCTGCGTATTTGTAAATTAACTAAAAAGTATTAACTTAGTGGTAAGTTAAAGCACTTCAAATGCAAAAAGGCAATGTAAAAAAGTTATTATTTTTTTTTGGGTACAAGTAGTTTCAGTTGGAGCAGTTTTTAATGGCATTCCGTAAACCACACGTGCCTGACACAAAGTCGGTATGTTAGCAATAGGAAGAATAAATAGTGCCAAGAAGGAAAAAGATTTACTTTGGATTGGCGGCTTTGGGGTTTATATATTTATAATGGATAATGTTTTCTAATCATATGACAATGGGGGATTTTGCTGGTTCCATCATTGAATTTACATATAAGTCACACCACGAAATTGACTAATCTCTGCGGGTATTCCCTGCTGCCATACAAAAGGGTAACATGTCCGTGATTACTGAACACCTTTTGGCCCACAAGTAAACTGAAGGCTGTAAAGTAAAGAGAGAGAGAGAGAGTGCGTGTGTGTGTATGCGCACAAGCATGCAGATCATCAAGATGGCAACATGTCCATCTTCACCAATAGCCAGTGGGGGAGCTAAAAGCCTAAATGACCACTTAAGAAATGCTATTAAGTTTGCTTTGCCAGTCGCAGCAGGGCCCCCCCCCCCCTCCTCCTCTCTACACATGTTTTTGTGTTTGGTGGAAACAAGGGGTGGCATTTCAGTGGAGGTATGTTGCAAAAGGCCCAATTCTGGCACTGGGTGCCTGGTTTTGTTTGTGATGATAAATCTGAAAATGTAGGACCTTTTTTAAGAAAATATTTGCTAAGATTAGTTAACTTCACCTGCTATACTGCGATAACCATGATCTACCGTTGTTTGGCAAGAAGGTTATCGTACCGCCATAAAACTAATACCGTGACACCCCTACTACAGAATTGGGTATACTTCGCATTCTCATTGAGGATGTCCGGATATGCTGGGCGGAGAATGGACATGCTTGGAAAAGATGGGGAACATGGTCTATTAGTATATGGAAGCGGATAATGTGTAAAATAACTGGAGCAGCTCTAAGTCAGTAGAGGAAATGCCAAGAGCGGACTCACTACTGCCCCCCACTCCCTCCGAGTAGTAGTCGTCTTAGGGCCTCAGTATAGAGCTCGCCCGTAGGCGGATTAGAGCAGAAACGGGGAAGTCCCAGCATGCTTCGAATAGTGGGACCTGTTAAGTTTGAGTTTGGTTTTCGAATGGGGTTGGGGAGGGGGAGGGAAAAGGGGAGCCTGACGGACATGGTCAAACACTGCATCAAACTCCTACTGAGGCGGGCAACAGATTGGTGCTTCATTGATACCCCGGTCTTGCTAGTCGAATGGCTGACCAGATCAAAATCATGACATCGAATGTCCGGGGGCTCAATAATTATGTAAAAGGTAGAAGAGTGAGCATGTATATTAAGAGGAATAAGGTAGGTATAGCACTATTACAGGAAACTCATTAGATGCACAAATGCAGAAAAACCTGGCGAGGGCGTGGGGAGGGGTGATGGTGGGCTCTGCTTACTCGACATATGCAAGAGTGGTCCTCATCTGGGTGGACCCTGCTGTCCCATTCAAAGTGTTGACCACAAAGATCGATATTGAAGGCAGGAGGGCAATGGTACACAGTATGTTGGAGAACTGGGAGATATGTATTGTTAACACTTATGCCCCCAACCGTGACACCGCAGTGTTTCTTAGATCATTGTATGCAAGGTTAGGACCCTATAGGAGTGCGACCCTGATTTGGGGAGGGAATTTCAACTGCAGACTGGGCCCAACCATGGATAGATTGGACGAGAAACAGAAACGGCATCTCTGCCGGCCAAGGTACTGAACTCACTGCTGAAGCACTTTCGGCTACGAGACCTATGGAGGGCACAACATGGAGGAGGCAGGGAATACTTTCATTATTCTGCCCCGCATAAGGTATACACAAGAATCGACTATGTGTGCACATGTAGGGAAAAAAAGTGGAATTCTCTGCGGTGGAATACCTAGCAAGGGTTCTGCCAGACCACTTCCCGCTTGTAGTGAGATGGCAAGTGTTCGCCCCAAGACCACCCATACCTACATGGAAGCTGAGAAGCGAGTCACTCTAGACAAAGCATTTGTTGAGCACATTCGTAAGAGGACGATTAAGTACATTAAAGTAAAGGAGGGGAGTGTACAGAAGATGGGCACGGTATGGGAGGCGTACAAGGTGGTAGTCGCGGGTTGGGGGAGAGGTTTACAGAAAGTCATTATCAATGAACTACAGAACATGAAGAAGCTGAAGGTATTGGAAAGGGAGGCGAAGGTAAATGAGGAGCACACAAGGGAAGTAACAGAACGGAAACAGGCATGTCTAAAGCAGTGGGATAGATTGGGGAAGTTTAATTATGCGAAACACCCCGAAAGGAGTCTTGCGCAGGGGGGACAAACCTGGGAGAATGCTAGCCTGGTTGTGTAGGTGAAGCTACACCAGATCATCCCAATATGTTCTATCCAGACTGGGGGCCGGGAGGTGATAAATATACAGGCGGGTATCAATGAAGTGTTCTCTGAATACTACAAAGCGATGTACACAGAACCCTGAGTGGGCGAGGAAAGGGTCTTGCTAGATGTACTAGATCTCATCACCCTACCCCAACTAAATGCACTACAAGCGGAGTCAGAGGCACCCATAACACCACAGGTGGTGGTAGCTACCATCAGGACACTGCCTCTGGGCAAAGCCCCAGGCACGGATGGACGCCCCAGCAAATTTTATAAGACTTTTATGGAGATACGTTGGCGTCACTGATGGCAAAGATGTATAATGAGGCATATGCGGACCATATACTCCCTGACAGTCAGAGAACAGCCCTGATAGTGCCATTACTAAAACCAGATAAGTACAAATTGTGGACCCTAAAGGCCACTGTCACTGTTGAATCAGGGCAGCAAGATCCTTACAGCGACCTTGGCAAATAGGCTACGCAAGGTGATACAGGTGCTGATCCATCCGGATCAGACCGGGTATGTACCGGGGAGAAACATTGCAGAGAACCTCAGGAGACTGCGCTGTTTGATCTATGTTAGGCAAGATTGTATGCAGTACCCATAGGGTGCACTACAAAAACCCTGACCACTTGGCAGTAGTAACCCTACCTTTGGTATAAGTCTGTACTACACAGGTTGGTAGTGTGGACGAGTAGTCAGGCTTATCTCAAGAGGGGTCAATGTGAGCTGTAGGGGAGTTACACAGGGGGGGGTCACAGTGACAAGTATCCAAGCAAACACTTACATACAAGGTTTCTTGATAAACAATTTTTAATTTATTTACCAGTCAGTTGATGTACACCTTCTTCAGAAGGGAGCACTGTAAAACACCACACAAATATACTTCAAATGTATACACACTCTTAAGCTCAGAATCAGTTAATACCCATTTGGGATGGCATACAGCAGACACCTACACCCACATGTGACTTCAATTGCTAGGGTGCTGTTGACATGTATTACTGTTGGCATTCACAATTAGCTAAGAGCAAGTAACAAAGGAAAAGGTTATTAGAGTAAACAAGATACCACAAATATTTCTTAAGCAGGCACATACTTTCAGAACCCCCAATAAGAGTCATTCACTTAAAACAGGCTAAGCAAAAGTCAATAGGCAAGAGTCTAGATGGGCTGAAGCACTTCTTTGAAGGTAAGTAGAAAAGTCTTGGCACAATGTTTCGGACGTCTTTGAAAAAAAGGATTAGGGCCACAAAGTGTTTAGACTTGTGAGAGTAGAAGATGCAAGCAACTCTACAGCAAGAGTTAAGTTCTCTTAGACTTTGTACAGTACCTTTAAAATGAAGAAAAGATGCAGCAGATGACTCCTGTTCCTCCAGAGCTCCTGTGCAGCCCTGCAGATCCCACTGTTCCTGGGGGGGGGGGAGGTTGGGGGACTCCTGCAGTGGAACGGTCAAAACCGGCAAACTTCACTTTCAGTGGCTGTTCAGTGTTTCAGCTCCTCGCGTCTACCGCAAATAGCAACACTGCGTTTCCTGGCTGTCGAGATGGAATTTCCTTGCTTCTGGGGTCCCGCACTCTGAGGCGGCTCACGCTCAGTCAGTTCTGCTTCATGGGAGTCCGGAGGATCTTCCTGTAGCTCTTGGCCAATTTAAAAGCAACGCACACAAACTGGTGTTACACTCCCTGGCTCTACGGTTTCCAGCAGCAACTTGGAAATTCAACCTACTCCGAGATGGTTGTCCAGGTGGCTTAATTTGGAGTTGATTGGTCTCACCAACTCAAGGGGAAAAGTCTTCCTTGCAGGGGCTTTTGTCGATGCGAACTTGGTGTTTCGGCACTGCAGCAGGGCTTCACAGGGCAAACCAACGGTCCAGTAGTTGCAGCAGGCGTCCTCTTCAAGTTCTTCTTCGGTTCCTTCGTCAAGTGGTCGACTTCCAAGCCAAAAGCCTTGCTGTTAGGGAGAATTCTCATAAATGTGTGAATTCCCTTCACCTCAGAGACCCCCAGCAACTTTGCTGGATTTTGAGGACTTTATTTTTTTACCTGGAAAGAGTGAGGCAAAGTTGCTGGGGGTCTCTAAGATAGAGGGAATTGGCTCATTTCTGAGAATTCTCCCCAACAATCTACAATACTGAAGATCATAAGGGAGAGTGTGCGGTAGCTTCACTAGATGCGACTAAGGCATTCGACTCGGGGCACTGGAATTGGTTGTATGCCACAATGACAAAGATGGGGATAGGGCCCCTATTGGGGGGACGGCGATTTGGGTGGGGCCGGCGGGGGGGGTGATTGGGGGGGGCGGGAGCGGGGGGAATGGGGGGCGGGAGCACGGGGAATGGGGGGGCAGTGATTGGGCGGGCGGGGGGTGCAAATGGGGGGGGTGGGGGATGGTGCGGGGGGATGGGGGCGGGGAGGATCAACACCCATAGACTCTTCACAGGCACATGAAATTAACACAATAAGGGCCAAAAATGGGCTGCTGAAAATCCATAGTTCTTGAGTAAGTTACCTCTGTCCGTAATGGGCAGAGCGGCACTGCTGAAGATGATGGTGCTGCCGAGACTTATGCATTGTTTTGGGAATGTCCTGTATAATATTCCCAGGAAGTTCTTCAGAGGCCTGGAAAAGATATGCAGGGGGTTCCTGTGGCGGGATGAGAGTAACAGGGTGGCCCTGAGCACACTGCAGAGAACGTACGAACATGGAAGGTTAAAAATACAAAATTTTGCATTATACTTCTTGGCATGCCAGCTTCAGCATGTGGTGCAGTGGATCCATAGCCAAAACTTCACTTCAAATCCATAGCCAAAAAATACAAAGAAGCCATCTTCAGTGCTAAATCTGAAGCCTACAACCACCGTATCTCTGCTGCCAACTCCCACTCTAAAGAACACTTCAGTATCTTTAAAGAATTAACTGTACCACCCACATGCCCTGATGAGATAGTCAAAGACGAAGTCTGGTGCACAGGCATACAATCAGCCATGCTTGCAAAAATAAAGCTGCTCCAAAACAAGATATCTCACCACTACAAAACTCAACCTAAGCAAAGCCCCCCTGCACAAACGCAACCAAATGTAAAAACTTGAAACATGCCCAAATTCGCATTCACCGAAATCTCCGAAGCCGATGTCATTGACATCCTCAGACACCTCAAACCTTCACAATGTAAAGGTGATGAATGCCCCCCTAAAATCATCAGATTGCACAGAACCGCTCGCTCCTCTTCTCACGGCATTCATTAATGCCTCATTCAAAACAGCATAGTCCCAAACAGCCTGAAAGAGGCCAGGGTGCGCCCTCTCTTTAAAAAAAAAAAAAAAAAAAAAAAAAGCTAGACCCTGCTAACCCCAATAACTACCGACCCATAACAGTTCCATTCCTCCTAAAAATACTAGACAAGGCCGCCCACAAACAGATTCAACTATACCTGGAATCGAACGTGATCCTAGGAAAAAGCCAATCTGGGTTTCGCAAGGGGCATGGAACCGAAACCGCCCTTCTAGACCTAATAAACAAAATCGCTAACATCCTTGACAAAGGCAAGCCCGCGCTCCTCCTCGTCGTCCTCCTTGACCTCTCAGCAGCGTTTGATCTGGTAGATCACACTACACTTACCAGTCATCTGATACATGCAGCACACTTCTCTAAGAGCGCAGTGTCCTGGGTGACCTTATTCCTAGAGGGCAGAGCTATGAAAGTGTTCTCTAACACAGCTCATGCAGCACCATCCATCATCCACTGCGGTGTCCCACAAGGCTCATGTACTGCCCCCACGCTCTATAATCTTTTTACCAAGCCTCTCTTTGATAAACTGGACGCACTTGGGATCACATACACAAATTACGCTGATGACACTCAGGTTCTCCTTCCCCTGACGGGGCATTATCAAGACGCCACTACCCTACAACAAATGTACTCCACCATACAAGCATGAATGGCTACTAACGGCCTCTGCCATAACGGGGACAAGACCGAAATCCTCATTTTAGGCCAGAAATACACTCTCTCCAACCTCAACCCATTGTACCACAATTTCAACATGGACAACTGTCATCCCAGTATTATCCTCAGTCAAAACACTGGGGGTTCACATAGACGGCTACCCTTTCTATGGACAAACAAGTAGGCGCCATAGTCTCAGCCTCCGCAATGAGTACTAAACTCATCAACGCAATAAAACCATTCCTCACTAAGGATAACTGCCTCTCCATTGCTAGAGCAACCATAGGAGCCAAACTAGATTACTGTAATGCGCTTCTAGCCGGCACCTCCAAAAAAAAAAACTATCAAGGCTCCAAACAACTCAAAACAATGCTCTTAGAGCAGCCCTCAGCATACCGAAAAGAGACCACATCACTCAAGCCAGGAAGACAGCCCACTGGCTCCTAGTCAAGGACCGCATCTTTCAAAATTCTCACTACCACGCACAAATGCATCGATCCTCTCAGCACCCTCATACCTATCTGACACCCTATGTAGATCTCAATCCACCAGACCGACCAGACTACAATACACCAATCAACTAACGATACCTTGCATCAATAGGACTAAGGCAGGAGGCACAGGCTTCCCCTTCCTCGCACCTAAGCTGTGGAACTCTCTCCCCACTGACCTCAGAGCTGAAACATCTCTCTTCTCCTTCCGCAAAAAACTCAAAACTGCTCTCTTTAACTAACCCTGCTCTCCTAGTTACCTGTCCCTCAATGTATATATGTAACAAAAGAATCATATTGTCCAATTTAACTCTGACGGACTGAATTGTATGTAACTAAGTATAAGCAACACTGTAACAAGCGCCATGATGCCTTTGGTCGGCTGTGCGCTCAACAAATACGAATAAATAAATGATCGATGATTCTGCGACCCAAACGCCACTGTTGCAGCCGGCTATCAAGATGAGATACCTAAGAGACCTGCATTGGATTGACCCCTGGACGCAAATTAATTATCCTTATCTGGTAGAATTGGGTACCCGAATTTGGAAAATGGCTTGCGCGATCATGGGACTGGTGGACCCCCTCTTGCCACAGGCACCGATAGCAGCAATACTAGAGGGTAGACCGGGTGGTAGGGCGATGGTGCGGACACAATGGGAGGAGTGTGGTATAGCTACAATGGAGGACCTGCAGAATGAAAAGGGGCTGATGACGTTTGTGAAGTTGCAAGAAACCAGGGGTATACACGGAGGCCAGTTCCTGCTACATAACACTGTGGTGAAGGTACTGCGAGATAGATGTCCGAATAGCAATGACGAGACAATAGAGAGTGAAGACATCGAGACATTGCTAGCGGGGGCAGAGGGTGGACACGCCATCTCTATGATCTATGAAGTATTGATAGACCGGAACTTGAGAACAGAATTGAAGTGCAGGGGGAGATGGGTAATGGAATTGGGGAAGAGGTTTGAGGAGTCGAAGGAGGTGATGTATCATAAAGTCTCTAGGAACGCCAGACTACAGCTAATACAATTGTACATTACACAAAGAGCATACCTTATGCCTGCCACTATCGTGACTTTTAAGATGCAGGTTGACAAAGGCAGGACTACTGCACATGTTTTGGGGATGCTCGATAGTGCAAGGGTTCTGGAGGGAGGCGGCACACAAGGCATCTCAGGGTGGCATAGAACTGGATATCCAGACCCCGGAAGCTTGCATGCTGGGCAGGTATAAGAGTAATGTGGAAGATAAACCACTAAATAAAATGAAAGATGTGATCTACATAGTAGCCAAACGTAAAGTAACTATGAAGTGGAAATATGCTAGAGAGCCGAGTGTGACTGGTTGGTGGAGGGATCTAGAAAAGTGGGTCACTGCAGAAACTGGAGCATGGGAAAAGAGCCTACAGTGAATAAAAAGCTGAACTGGGAATGGACATGGATTGCGTTAACTGTGACTTTGTTTGCATACAATGGTGAGAAAGAGGCCACACAGACCACAACGGAGGAGGTAGATGCAGAGTGATAACAAGCATATAATTGGATGGGTCACGTACAGGCTGAGTTGGGGGGGCTGCAGGGGGTTATAGTAGAATTAGAATACGGATAAGATGACTGTTGGGGATAATTCTCATTTCTGTGGCAATTCCCTTCAACCTTGGAGGCCCCCAGCTCTTTTGCTGGACTTAGGACTTTTCATTTTTATCCTGGAGTGAGTGAGAACCTGACCTTTGGGGCCTTTTGGCTGGAATTTGCCGTCAGAGATCCCTGGTACTGTGGATCCTCCAAGGAAGGCTACTTCCACGTCTCTTGAGGCCTGTTAAGGATTCCAGACCCCCTGCTGTCCCAAGACAGGACTTTTACCTCCCCCTGGATGACATCTATGAGGAGGAGGAGAGGTCAGATTTAGATTTTGGCCCTGTTGAGCCTGATGTGGCGCCTGTCTTTTCAGGGGATAGTCAATTGGAAGAGTTAAGGCAATCTCTTCATGATGCCAGTAACTTGGACACTTCTCCTGAGGTGGAGTTTGGCAGGCCTGAGCCTGGGGCTCATGCTGAGTCATCCTACAGGAGACTGATGGCTAGGCTCACTGAATGTCAACTAAAAAATACTGCCCTTCCGGTAGCGACCCCAGCTACCTTTCATCTCACCCCACTCCCGAGAGTTTGGTGGTTCAGGCGGCTACGGTCACCTCGATGCAGGCGGCGTACCCTATCATCCCTCCTGTTTGGGACGACAAATGCTTCAACGGTTGGGCACACAAGGTGTTTTCTGCGGGGAGTATGGCGCTGAAATCCGCCAACTCCACTTGTGCATTGGCAAGATTGTCACACACTCTGTGGAATTGTTTCTCTTGCGGCTGAGCATATTCCCGAAGGGGAAGAAACGGATGGGTTCCTTGCTCTCGTACAAGATGGCGAGGATGCCATGTGTGAATCCCTTCAGTCGGGTTTGGACACGACCGACAGTGTTAGCAGGTCCATGGCTGCGAGCACCGTTATACGCAGATTTTCGTGGTTGCGGAAGTCTGGTTTTGCTCCGGATGTGCAAGCCCGTCTTTTGAACATGCCCTTTGATAGCGCCTATTTGTTTAACCGCAAGGCTGACAGGAGCCTTGAGAGGTTGCAGACCTCAAAAGCTGCGGTGAAATCTTTGAGCGCAGCTGTGCGTCAACCTCTGCCTTTTTGTCCTAGGGGACAGCAGTAGAGGGAAGGTTCTTTTCATTACTACTCCTCCTTTGGTGGAACGAGAGGAGCCGCCAGTCAAAGGCGTCAGCGTGAAAGTACCCAAGGTGGTCGGGGAAATGGGGGTGCCAAAGCCACTCAGGCAGCTGCCTCCTTGCCTTCAGGTGCTGCTGCAGCTGCTCCAAAACAATCATGAGGCCATGTCCCATTGTTCGCTGGTTGGGGGCATACTATCTCCGCATCTTGAAGAATGGCGAGCTATTACTTCGGATGCGTGGGTTCTGGATACAATAGCCCACGGCTACTGCCTTCCCTTCCTACAGCGGCATCACAACAATCCACCGGGGAATCTCTTTGAAGCTTCCAGATCCGTTCCTTGTGCAGGAAATCTTGACCCTGCTGGAGAAATGCGCTATAGAACTGGTGCCTGTAGCGGAGAGGAACAAGGGATGGTATTCCCCATATTTTTTGATTACAAAGAAAGACTGGGGATTGAGGCCCATCTTGGACTTGCGTTGGTTGAACAAACTGCTCAGGAAGGACAAGTTCAAGATGGTCACTCTTTCTCAGGTCCTCCAGGCCCTTCAGCTTCAGGATTGGGTGGTGTCTCTGGACCTACAGGATGCTTAATTTCATGTGCTGATTCATCCCAAGCACAGAAAGTACCTGAGGTTTGCGGCTGGCAACTCGCGCTTTCAGTTTTGGGTCCTGCCATTCGGCTTGACCTCCGCCCGAGGGTCTTCACCAAGCTAGTGGTGGTTGTGGCAGCGTATCTCAGGCGAGGGGGGGGGATTCACGTCTAGCCCTACCTGGACGACTGGCTGATCCGTGCACGTTCTCCCGAGCAAGCGATAGATCACCTCGGTCTCACCTGCCGCTCCCTCCACAAGCTGGGCTTCTCCCTCAATTTCAAGAAGTCTCATCTGACACCTTCCCAACAGCTCCAGTACATCAGGGCTGTGTTGGGCATGTCCTTGGAAGTGCTCCCCTCCCAAGGTAAGGGCTCATCACATTGTGCAGATGGTGGACAAGTTTCAACATGCCTGTGTCTCCCGGCTTTCAAATTCTTAAGGTTGCTCGGCCTCATGGCATCCTGCAGTTTTCTGGTGCCAGAGGCCAGACTGAGGATGAGATCCCTGCAATGGGTTCTCAAGATGCAGTGGTCACTATTCTCTGGCAAGATGTGGATCCTGTTCATATTCCACTCTCGGTCACACAGGATCTGCTTTGATGGGCCAACGAGGGGAACCTGATGAAGGGGGAGCCATTTTGGCAACTGTGGCCAGAGGTGACAGTAGTAACGAAGGCTTCCCTCACAGGATGGGGAGCTAATGCCAAAGATTTGACCGCCAGCGGTCGTTGGTCTTCGGAGTCCAAACTCCACATCAACCTGCTAGAGCTGAGGGCCATCAGACTGGCCCTGAAGGCTTTTCTGCCATCTGTGCGGGGGAAATGTGTCCTGATCATGATGGACAATACAGTGGCCATGCATTACCTCAACAAAAAAGGGGGTGGGGGTCACGCCCGTTTTGCAGAGAGGTGATGCAGGCCAGGTTCTGGGCAATCCAGCAGGGAATATCACTCTGCAATTCATCTGGCTGGAGAGGAGAATGCAGCGGTGTTAGGAAAGATTTCATATTTGAATGTAACTTTCCGTCCATGTGTCAACCCCCAAACTTTTTGTTGATGTTTTAAACCCTGATCTAACCTTTGCCAGAGAAGCGCAGCCCTCCGCCGCACTCCTCTGGGCTTTCGCTCAATTCTTATGGGGAAACTGACATGCCCTTAAGACAGTCAGTACTGGGAGACTTTGTTTCCCATAGTCCTTTCCTCATGTTTCAGCTTTTGTGCATCATGTAAGAAGAGTGCAATGTAACTTACTTTACCGCACTCTTGGGTCTCTAGTCTTTCCAAAGACCCTAAAAACTCTCGCTGGATTTATTATGAACTGTGCAGGTGTGTCACGGACAGGACTGGTGGCAGCTATCGTTTATCTTATGTTTTGAACCCTTTTTTGCCATGTTATCCGCGCTTACCGCGTTTGGCACGAATAGGTGGCCTGGTTCCAAAATGGCCATGCCACGCGGTTCTTTGGCCATCTTGCCCCTTCACCTTCCCCAGGTCGAGCCGACCCAGGTCAGTCCTTATTTGGTCATGCACTTTCCCGCGAAACCCAAAGCTTTCGCGGGCTTCTGCATGCCTTGTGTGTGTGCCTCCCAATACAAATCCTGGGTGCTAGAGAGTCTGGAGTGTCCTGAATGCTTGGGACCACCGTGGTCCGTGAGTGTTTGTGAGCAGATCCCCCATTGGGTCCTCTCCGTTTTGGCGCTAGGGAACTTGGGATAAGAGGAGGCCGAAAAACACCACTACCATGTCGATCTCCTGAGTTCACACCGAACAAGGGCTAAGGAGCCAAGTATCCTGCAACAAGAAGCCGAGTTGAGGAACCGCTGGTGACCCGCTGGAAGGTTTGGCACCCTGAGCCCACTGTCGTCCTGCGAGACCCCTCTGCATCTGATCGTCCTAGAAGGTCTGCGAATGCGCTTCGACCCATTGGAATAGTGGGACCAACTATTCTCGGCACCTTCATCAAACCCTGCAAGTAAGCCTCTTCGGAAGTGTTCCTGGGCCAACAGTGGGCTGACCAGCTTACATGGGACATTTGCTCTGTCACTGCCGCCGTTTCGGGAAAGCCCTCGAAACTTGGCCTACTGCTAGCTCCGTGTCCACGGCACCCTCACACCGGATTTCGTACACTTGGCATTCCCAGGTCTGAAGTGAGACGAGTGCGCCCGGACCAGAATAAACGCGGTTGCCGTGTTGCCCTGCTGTGATAACGAACTGTGCATGTTCGCTGCAGTTGTGACCCCCCCCTCGACCCTGAATCCTGCAACTGCAGAATTTACACGGTGTCGAGACATCCAGATTGTCGCATCCGAACCTGCCAGCAATGTGAACTGAACTGGCGAAGTCTGGGGCTGCCTGCGTCGGGGACCGGTGAGTAGTCCATACCCCAACCGGTGGCCCCTAGCACAGGAACCCATTTCTTTTCTACCGCTGTTGCAAAATAGCGGATCCATCCCGCACTCTCACCCTGCTTCTGCCCGCAAGTGGAGGTCTTGCTTGAGTAGTGGGGACTTGTTCTTCATCGCTTCATCCACCTTCCTAAACTGTCAGAGACCGTTGAGGAGACCCTATTTTGTCCATTGGCACATGCGCGTGCATGTACTATTGAGCATAAGGCTCCTCTCTTCGTAGGGCTTGGACTGCCTCCTAGTTAGGTGTATTTCTGATGTCGAACTAGGTCTAATGATTACTTGCACTGCCCATTTTCCTCCCCATCTAGGTGGTCTACATTTTTCGTGCTCCTAACTCCTTAGACCCCTCGGTCTTGTATATATATTGTATTGATTGTGATGTGTTGGTTTACTTTAGTATTATTGTGACTCTTTGCTATGGTCGATGTTACAAAGGCCTTGTAATAAATGTGTCTATTTTTAATATAGCACCTGTCTGGAGTAATTTGTAAGTGTCCTTGCTTTGTGTGCTCATTGAGGTCTTTCAGTCACCCTCACCCCTCTTGAGACTTAGTCTTGACCGCCGCCATCGCTACCCTGATCGGTCTGGCTTGCCTGGAGGTTCCCCTGTTCCAAGAAACTAGGCTGGCCTGAACCTCTGCCCCTCCAGGTCAGAGTTCAGAAATCCATCTTAACAGGCGGCGAACGCTCTGAGCAGGCAGAGCAGTCTCTCATGAGTGGGAGTTGGCTCAGGAAGTCCTTCTGGAGAACTTCGCCCTTTGAGGAACCCCACAAGTGGATCTCTTCTTGACCAGTGCCAACCCTGCTCAAGGGAATTTTGAGATGAGCCTTAGGAGACACCTTCGTTGTGGATTGATCATTCCCACTTCTGTACGTGTTTCCTCCAGTCCCTGTCATTCCTCAAGTATTAAGGAGGTTGCAGAGGTTCGGATCCCATATGATCCTCATTGCTCCGGATTGGGCCAGGAGAGCGTGGTACCCGGACCTTCTAGAAATGTCCATCTGCGCTCCACGCCGACTTAACTACCAAGAGCATCTGCTCTTGCGCGAGGGTGGGGGGGGGGTTGCCAGGTTCTTCATACAGAAGTCAGGGCTCTCAATCTTCACACTTGGTATCTGAAAGGTTGAGGTATAAGGATTGGGACCTCCCGGATGATATGATGGAGGTGTTGCTTTCGGCCAGGCGGCCAGCAACCAAATCTCTGTACCGTTGCCGTTGGTGTATGTTTTGCGACTGGTGCTTAGGACAAAATGTTGATCCTTTTCAGTGTTCCATTCCCATGGTCTATCTTTCTTGCCTTCCTTGGCCCACAAGGGCCTTCAAGTAGGCACCATTAAAGCTTACCTGGCAGCGCTGTCTATCTTAAAGCGCTCGTCTGAAGAATGTTCTTATTTTAAGATTCCTTTGATTTCCCAATTTCTTAAAGGGCTCACTAATGTGTTCCCGGCCTCCCCATTCCAGGTGCCGGTTTGGGATCTGAATTTGGTCTTGAAATCCTGATGGGTGCTCCGTTTGAACCTTTGCACTCTTGTCCTTTGAGACTATTGTCTTTCAAGACAGTGTTCTTGGTTGCGGTTACTTCCACTCGCATCGCAGAGTGAGTGAATTGCAGGCACTTTAATCTAAGCCACCCTTTACTGTGTTCCACAAGGATAGGGTTGTACTGAGGGTACGTCCTTTCTTTCTACCTAAGGTGGTGTCTGAATTTCATTAGATTTTTGAAGACACTTATTTTATTCCAAAATTATTCCTACTGCTTTAGCCCCTACATCTAGATGGAGTGATTACCTGATCCCCGAGATAAACAACAATTGCATGTGAACTTGGTTAAACTACTACATCTTGTTTTATATAAGTGTGAAATAAGTATAAAACACTTTTGACACCCAAGGAAACGGTTGGATTTTAAATAACCATGTGGAAAAAGCAATTTGATAAAACAGACAGAAGGGAAGCAATAAATATTAAAGAAAAATAATCGACTTCCAGAATGTGTGCACTGAGTTTTAGTGTCTAGGAAAGTAGTGAGTGAGGATAGGGTGAGCTCCCTGATTACCCCCTCCGTAGATGGGCGTCACAGCAGCGCTCACAAAGGACAGAAACTGGGGTACAGGGACAGTAAGATTCTCGTTATAGGGAAATGAAGTAAGTTGTAGGGACTAAAGCAGTAGGAATACTTTTTGAATAAAGTGTCTTCTATTGTCAAACTGTGTATTTTTTTTTATAACACATTTTATTGTTTTTTTAAACATACATACAGAACATCAACAAATCCCTCACCTCCCCTCCCCCAACTCCCGGGCTGGTTTATCACTCCGTTCCTGTCTTGCCGCTTTGCAATTTACTTTCGGAATCTGCATTCCTCACCATGTCCAGTATAGTTATGTCTGTTTCTTTTCCTATTTTACCGGCGAGGTCTATATACCACTTGGTTTTCCCACTTTCCCCAGATCTTGCTGGCTTTTGCCGGGCATCCCCGTGCTGTGTAGATTCTATGCTCTGTCGCTGCACATATGTCCATTTCATTTGACCATTGGGCCACTGATGGGCTTTCCGGGGCCCCCCATTTCTGTGCTATATCGTGTTTTATCAGGCCCATTGCATTGGAGAGAAAGATACCCTCCCATTTATCCGAAATATCCTCATCTGGGGCCCCCAGTAACATTATAGCAGGTTGTGGGATTATTGTGCGCCCCAGGGTTCTCGTTAACAGTTGACAACATTGCGCCCAGAAGGATTTGATTTTAGGACGTTCCCAGGGGAGGTGGATGAAAGTGCCCTCCTCCCTCCGACATTTCAGACAATTAAGGTCCTCTGCCCTCCCCCAGCCAAATAGGGCCCCTCGGGGGTAATACACCCTGTGAAGTATCTTAAGTTGTACCAGTCTTATTCTGGAGTCTATTGCGATTTCGCGTGGGTGCATCAATATTTGGATCCAGTCCTCTGGTTCAATGGGCCCCACTTCTCCCTCCCATTTATTTTTAAGACTGACCAGCTCCAGAGTAGCAAACGCGTTAATCGCCTTGTATAGAATGGTGGTGAATTTTTCGGGATGTGTTGTGGTAGTAAATTGCGTTCCAGAGGTGTGTAATCTGGTATGTCGTCGAGCTCTTGCCCATTTGCATTAATGGCATGAGTCAATTGCAGGTAGTGGTAATGTTCTGTGTCAGATATTCCGAACCTCTGCTGCAGGGTTTCGAATCGAAGGATGGAACCATCCGCAATAATGTCTCCTATTGTGGTTATCCCTGCCTCCACCCACCGGGTCCATGCAGTCAGCTTCCGTACCGCCTTCAGTCCATGGTTATGCCATAGTGGTTGTGCCATAGTGATCCTGTTCCCCCAGCCTATGTGGGTGTGTGCCTGCCTCCAGATCATTGCGATATGGGTAGACTTTGTTTGTGCGGGGGGGTCTGGTTAGGGTCTGGTATGGCGTTTCCAGTGGTGGGGTGCCTTGGATTATGGGCTCCTCCGCTCTAATGTGTGGTTGTTCGGGGTCTCCATGCAGGAGGTCATTGACCACGTTTAGTTGACAGGCCCAGTGGTAGGACCTGAGGTGTGGAAGTCCTATACCCCCCTCCCAGATGGATCGTTGCAACGTGGTCAATGCTATTCGAGGCTGCCCGCCCTTCCATATCAGTTTCCTGACGGGGCTTTCTACCCGATTAAATTCCGCGTTTGGTATGGCTAGTGGGGCATTCTGGAGTACATAAAGGAAGCGTGGGAGCGCCATCATTTTGAAGAGAGCCTATCTGCCCATGAGAGTGAGAAGGAGGAGCATCCAGTGCTGTACATCCCCGGCAAAGCGGTCGATTAGTGGGTGCAGGTTATGCGCTACATATTCCGAGAGAGTCCCTGAGTCCCATATGCCCAGATAGCGGAAGCCTCCTCTTTCCACCCGATATGGCATGCCCCGGGGGATTGCAGGTCGTCACCCTTCACTGGGAACAAGACTGATTTCCCCCAGTTAACTCTGAGCCCACTGAATTCCCCAAAAGTCGTCAACATTTGGGTTATGTGTCAAACTGTATTTGGGTCAGGACAGAAAAAGCAGGCCCTGTGACTCTTTGTAAAATTAATTTCATTTGAAACAGAAAGTGGTTCTTCCTCCTTTTTATCCTCCTCCTCATCCTGGTAAGGAAGAAGAGCGACTCCATAGGTTGGACCCTAGGAGCGCTCTGAGCTTATATATTTCTTGGATGTCCAGGGCCAGAGTAGAGGATCAACTCTTTGTGGGGTATGCTGGACACTGATTGGACCAGGCTGTTACCAAAAGGACCTTGTCCAGGTGGATTATCCTCACCATTACTGAATGTTACCGATTGGCGAGCAAGGACCCTCCTGAAAGGTTGCGAGCTCATTCCACTAAGGGCGTGGCTACTTCCACAGCCCTGCAGCTGGGAGTTCCTATTAGGAATATTTGTGATGCAGCCACATGGGCTTCTATCTACACCTTTGTTAAACATTACTCCCTGGATACACTCCATGGTCAAGATATGGTCTTTGGTAAGGCGTTTCTTTATTCTGCCATCTGATTGGGTACTCTAAATTCTTTTCCCTCCACAATTTGCTGGTAATGCTTTGGGAGTCTGTCAAAGATGTGGAATACATTGAAGGACACAATCCATTCGAAGAACACGTTACTTATCAAACTGGTAACGTTCTTTCGATTGGATGTTCCTCCAGCATATTCCACATCACCCTCCCAGCCTGCCCCTCTGGAGAATTTCCTATGCGATTGCAGCATACGTTTCCGCAAGGCTATGTGCAGTCAAGCAGACGTAGGAGATGTGCATGTCACACGTTATAGGGGAAAAAACATAAACTGAGTCTACAGGCACCGTGCGTTCTATTTATAACATCCGGTGACATCACCCTCGACAGAGGCCTTCGAGGGACATCGACCCAACGGCATCGACGCAGGATGCCCTCTGCCGAAAATGTTTCCGAAGTACACAGCTGTGGACATTACATGTCAAAGATGTGGAATATGTTGGAGGAATATCCAATCGAAAGAAGGTTACCAGTTTGTAACTTGTTCTTCTCCCCTTAGGTTGGTGGGACCAATCAACCCCAAAGTAAACTCGTCTGGACATCCTCTCGGAGCTGGCTGTTCTTCCAGTGCTGCTGCAGGAACCGAAGTGCCTGGGAGAGGAATACCAGACAGAGTACATCGCTTTTAAGTCGGACCCGAGCTCCAGGAAGTTCGACCGGACTGCCTTGAAGCAGGACTGACCAAACCTGAGCCACCTCAACAGAGTGCTGGACCCCAGATGCCACGACAGTCCAGAGTGGTATCCGGGAGACCGCATTGGTCCTATTCGCTATTCGCAAGGAGCTGAATCCGCCAAGTGCCACTGAATTGAAGTTTGCCCATTGCTGCCACTGACCTTCAAATTGTAGTGCAGAAGTCCCCAGATGTCCTCCCTCTTGCCCCCACAACTGAGGCCCAGGAACAACAGGATCTGCAGAGCTACACAGAAACAGAAGCCAGCTGGAACCATTTCTTCTAACCAAAGGTACTGTAAAATTAAGAGGACTAACCTTGCTGTGTAGCCTTACTTGTTCTCAGTTGAGACTTGTCTTGGTTGCCCTTGTAGAGTTGCTTGCAGCGTTGCCCCCTCACAAGCCTCCCAGCTTGTGGCCCTTCAGTGATTTCATTTCTACAAACTTTTCTAAAAACATTGTGCAAGACATTTTACTTACCTGCACGAAGATCTCCAGCTCCCCCAGACTTTGCTCAACTAACATTGGCTGTCCTTGATCATTGAGAGACTGTTCATACCTCTGACTTTGTGCTTTTGCCTTTCCCCAGGAAAGGGTTAATTTACTTTGCATTGGATGGTTCAAAGAGTACTTACCAGTTCATGAATTATTTGTTAACCTTTGTTTTATTCCCCTAGCTAACCTTTGCACCAAATTCAGTATTGCTCTAAATGTACCAGTGATAAATCAATGTCCAGTGTTCTAGCAATTTGTCACCTGAGGGTGTAGTAAGTGTCTGTGTGCCATCACCAATGGGTATCATCGGTCTAGAGAAACTAAGGGTGTGTTCTGAAGCATATTTTGAAGTTACATGTTTTGGTCCCTTCTTAAGAAGTGTAAGAGTTTATTTGAATACATGTGACTGAATCTGTGTAAAACCCCTACTGCTCACATTGACCCCTCTTGAGATAAGCCTGGCTGCTCAGCCACACTACCAACCTGTGTACTACAGTCTCATACCAATGGTTGGGTTACCTATTGCCAGGAAGACAATGTTGGTGTAGTCTCCCAAAGGGTACTGCTCACAATCTTCGTAACAGAATCCGAAGAAGAACTTCGTAGAGACGCTTGCTGCAACTCCTGGACCGTTGGTTTGCCAGGTGAAGCCCTGCTGCATTGCTGAAGCTCTGAATTTGCATCGACTAGAGAAGCCCTGCAACGGAAGACTTCTCTCCTTGGGTTGGTGGGACTAATTGACCCCAAAGCGAACTCGTCTGGACATCCTCTCGAAGCTGGCTCTACTTTCATTGCTGCTGCAGGAACAGATTGCCAGGGAGAGGAGCACCAGATCAAGTGCATTGCTTTTAAGTCGGACCCGAGCAGGACTGACCAAGCCTGAGCCACCTCAACAGAGTGCTGGACCCCAGATGCAAAGAAAGTCCATAAAGGTATAAGGGAACCGCAGTGCTTGCGAGAGCCGCGAGGAGCTGAAACCATGAAGTGCTGCTAATCTGAAGTTTGCCCATTGCTGCCGGTGGCCTTCCATTTGTAGTGCATGAGTCCCTAGACGTCCTCCCTCATATCCCCACGACGAAGGCCCAGGAACAACAGGATCTACAGACCTACACAGGAACTGAAGCCAGCTGGAACCAATTTCTAAAATATCCCCTCTTGATCAGATGCTAAGAGCAAAGCTCCTAGTTCTGGTCTGGATACATATGCTTTTAAGCGGTTAGTGTGAAATACCCTAGGGTGCCTCCTTGGGATTGGCCAGGTCGACCAAGTAATTGACCTCCAAGTTTGTCAACAACCTTGAAGGGTCCAATCCATTTGTCCTGTAAGGCCCTCTGCCTTGTAGGTACCATAATTAGAACAAGCAGGTCTGGAGTAAACTCCACCATGTTGGCCTTCTGGTCATGCCAATGTTTGACCAGAGCCTGGCCTGCTTTCAAATTATCAGAAGCTTTTGTCATCATGTGTGCCATTCTGTGACTCTCACTGGCTTGAGGGAAGGAGCACTCTCTAACCCTTCGTTGATTAGGGCCAATGGACCTCTAACCGAATGACTATAGAGAATCTCAAAGGGGCTGAAACCAACGCCTTCCTAAGGGACTTCTCTATAAGCAAAGGGAAGGTATGGCAGTAGAAGGTCCCACTTTCTTCTAAGAAGTTCTTCTAAAGCACCAATTATGGTCACTCCAGTTTTTGCACATAGCTTGCATGTAGTGGGACATAAAATGTGTCCCCATGTCTGAGATGACCTCCTTAGGAGAACCAACACTGGTAAAGTTTCCAAGGAGGGCCTTAGCCACTTCCTGAGCAGCCACTTCCTGAGCAGTAACAGTCCTCATAGGTATGGCTTCAGGATACCTGCTAGCATGGTCTACCACAACCAATATAAATCAGTTGCCTGAAGATGTGGGAGGGTCTAGGGGACCAACAATGTAAATCACTACCCTCTCAAAAGGAACTCTCACAACTGGAAGGGGCACCACGGGTGCCACGTTCTTGGCTCCACTCTTGCCAAATATCTGACAGCTTCTACAGAATGTATCTACATCAAACCCCATCTTGGGCCAGTAGAAATACAGAGAAATCCTCTCCTTGGTCTTCTTAAAACTTAAGTGACCAGCTAGAGGAATCACATGGGCTAACTGTAGAAACTGGGGTCTCACCACCTGAGGCTCTAACAGTCTTCTGTAGTTCCCTGGGGTAGACTCAATAGGCTCACTTTAAAGGAGGCCATCCTCCTAGTGCGACCTGTGCTTCCCTGGCTCTTACCCTTGGAGCTGGGAAGCTGCCTGTTGGCGAAGTCCTTCAAGAGTAGGACACTTTCTTTGACCTCTGCTGAAATCTGTCCTAGAGGGTCCACCTTCTGCAAGCAAAATCTGCAGTTCAGGACGGTCTTTAGGCTCCAGATTTCCAACATAGGGAAGGGCTTCTTCCAGCTCTTTTTCACCAGTAGCTGATTCACCATTCCCTGGTTGACCCTCGCACTCCGCCTCAGCTGGAGGAGGGGGTCACAGGTGTGACCTTGGACTGTCCTCTCAAGGATGTCCTTGTCCTTTGGGTAGGTGTGACACCTTTCCTCTTTCCTGAGACCTTGGGTTTCCCCTTTGTCTCCTTTGTCCTAGAAGTAGAAGGGTGTCCCATCTCATTTGCTTCTGCTTCCTTTTACTGGGAGTGCTTGATACAACACCAAGAGTCTTTAAGTCATTCTCCAACAGGACTCTCCCAGGCACCTCACTTTGTACACTGACCGGTATTCTTACGGTCATATTGTTGCACTGGATTAAAGTTGGCAGTCTAGGAATCATCTGGAGAGGGCCGCCAGCAAGTTTAGTGGGAGCCTTGGGAGCCTTGGCACCATCCTCTGGCTTGAAAAAGTTTCATCCACTACTTAAATGCTGGCCCCAGTGTCTCTAATGGCAGGGGTCGCCTGTCCATTTTACAAGTACACTGTCCTTGTAGTATTCTTTTGTGTTGTCTGGAATAGTTATAAACATCTACATTATGCTGTTGCCACAGACCTAGGGACACTACAACACTGGCTGAGACTCCAATGGGGTCTTCAGCCAATACTTGAAAGTTCCCACTTGCCATATGAACTTCATCCTCCGGGATGAAGGCTAAGCAGGCAGTGTGCACCTCTGAATGTTTACCCTTGCATCTGGGGTCCCCTTTCACATGGTCAGTTGACCCGCACCCATAACGTTTACAAAATGTTTTCTGGCATGGGGGCTTTTGCTGACCTCACTCTGGTTTAGCACCAGAGGTTCCAGTAGACTGACCTGGTTTCTCATGGGGTTCACCCTTTTTCTGTTTGTTCTTCTTTTGGGTGGTTGGAATTTGAATTCTCTTTTCCATCTTTCTTGTGCTGCTTCCCCTCATCCTTTTTGTGAGTGGCCCTAGAATCCTTGAGTGGCCCTGTTGGCCACTCATCAATCAGCAGATTTTGCTAACTTCTTGGGATCAATTTATTTTGAGTCAGCCAAGTGCTGTCTCAGCTCAGGAGAGCAGGCATCAAAAATAGACTCTAACAAAAACCGTTTTCTCATTCCTTCAAAGGTGTTCACTCAGTAACCCTTAACCCAACCATCTAAGTTTTTCAAACATTCACACACCCAGGTAGCCCAAAGGGTGCCATCAGTCTTTTTGAGGGTCCTAAACCTCTTAAAGTACTGGGAAGGAGTTTTCCCAAATCTAGCTATCAAAGCCAGCTTCACATTTGCATACTCCTGTCTTTCAAGTTCACCCACCTCCATTAAAGCATGAGTTGCAACCTGGGGAAGCCTAGACAAAAGCCAAGAAATCAGCTGATTCCCAGCCAGACCCTGAATCCCATGATTGTACTCAAAGGCACCCAACCAATCCATTATATCAAGTTTCAAATCGTACATACTCACTGCTTCTTTAGGTAGATGAGGCCTGGACTGGAAGACCTAAAGGACTCTGGGAGGGAAACATTTCAAGAGACAATTTCTTCATTTCAAGAGCATGTTGCATTTCCAATTCCCTGAACTTGATGTCCTGATGTTTGGCTACAGTTTGCAACCTTTTAAATTCCATTTCAAGTCTCATTGTTTCAAGAGAGAAATATTCTTGACTCAGTGTTGGACCTTGTGGGATCCCAGTGGACAAGGTTTGAGGCAAAAGGGTAGGTGGAGGCAAAGAGGGCTTCCTATCCCTGGGCTCCTCTTCCTCCTCTGACTCTTCTAAGACATTGGAGTTAGACTATGAACTATCATCCTCCATCAATTTCCATATTTCTTGAGTTGGGTGTTCCAGGCCTACTACCAAAACTTTGCTGATTCAACAACCTTGTAATCAATTCATTTTTCTTTCCTTTTACAGTAAGCTTCCTGACATTTCTTTCAGTTGATCTACTGTTAAAATGATCACAGCTTCCTGACTGAAGTTATCCATATTTGGCATGTTACAATTACTGTTCTGGTGGAGCGTAGCCATGTGGGAGTTTGGTTGAACACAAGCAAAGCAAAATACCCAATGTAACAACTCTACAATAGATACTTACCGCTTGCCACCAGTGTTAGGCAAGATTGTATAGAGTAACCCTGTGGGAGACCGCACCAGCCTTGTCCTCTTGGCGATAGGTAACCCAACCTTTGGTATAAGTCTGTACTACACAAGTTAGTAGAGTGACTGAGCAGCCAGGCTTTTCTCAAGTGGGGTCAATGTGAGCTTTAGGGTTGCAACATAGTTTCACAGTGACAAGTATCCAAATAACACTTACACTCAAGTTTTCTTGATTAAACATGTTTTTATTAATTTAACAGTCAGTTCAGTAAGCCTTCGTTAGAAGGGAACAAATATGTAACACTTAAATATTCTTCAAAATGCACACTTTGTTTCAATAAAACAGTAGATACCCTTTTGCGATAGCACACAGGACATTGATATATCACTGGTACATTTAGAGCAAAACTGAGTTTGGTGTCAAAAGGAAAATGTTAGCGAAGGACACCATGGTTAACAAGTTACTCAAACAGGTAAGCACTTTTGAACCCCTCCCTACACACCCAGGGCAATGTAGATTAACCCTTTCCCAGTTATACAAGTAAAGAATGTATGACTTTTGGAGAGATAGTTAAAACACAAAGTCAGGGGTTAGTCTTCAGGAAACCAGGAAAGCCTAGGTTACTTGAGCAAAGTCTATGGAAGCTGAGGTACTTCTTGAAGGTGAGTAAAATGTCTTGCACAATGTTATAGAGAGTCTTGTAGAAAAAGCAATCGGTGTTGGGCCACAAGCTGGGAGGCTTGTGGTGGGCAATGCTGCAAGCACCCCTGCAAAAGGAAGCAAATGCAAGTCACAACTGAGAGCAAGCAAGCTACACAGCAAGAGGTAAGTACCCCTTAGTTCACAGTACCTATTAGGCAATATTGTATGCAGTACCCTGTGGGAGACTGTACCAGCCTTGTCCTTTTGGCAATAGTTAACCCAACCTTTGGTATAAGCGTGTACTACACAAGTTGGTAGAGTGATTGAGCAGCCAGGCTTATCTCAAGAGGGGTCAATGTGAGCTGTATGGTTGTAACATAGTTACAGTGATAAGTATCCAAATAACACTTATACTCAATGTTTCTTGATTAAACAATTATTTATTAATTTAAGTCAGTTTGAATAAGCCTTCTTTAGAATGGAGCAAATATGTAACACAAAAATATACTTCAATAAATACTGTCTGTTTCAATAAATCAGTAGATACCCATTTGGGATGGCACACAGACACTTCCTACAACCTGAGCTGACTTAAATAAACAGGACACTGTGTACATTGATCTATCACTGGTACATTTATAGCAATACTGAGTTTGGTGTCAAAAGAAAAAGAGAAAGGGAAAAAACAATGGTTAACACGTTTCTCAAACAGGTACGCACTTTAAACCCCCCCCCCCCCCCACCCCAGTGCAATGTAGATTGACCCAATGTAGATTATCCCAGCTACACAAGTAAAGCATGTGACTTTTTGGAGGGACAGATCAAAGCACAAAGTCAGAGGATAGTCTATCAGGGAGCCAGGACAGCCAATGACAATTGAGCAAAGTCTAGGGGAACTGAAGTTCTTCTTGTAGGTAAGTAAAAAGTCTTTCACAATTTGTAGAGCGTTTTTCTTGAAAAATAAATCACTGTTGGGCCACAGGCTGGGAGGCTTGTGATCGGCAAAGCTGCAAGGAACTCTGCAGAGGTAACAAAGACAAGCCTCAACTCAGAGCTAACAATGCTACACAACAAGACGCAAGTACCCCTTAGTTTACAGTACCTTAGGTCTGAAGAAATTGGTTCCTGTTGCAGTATGGCAGATTCTGTTATTCCTGGGCCTCAGTCATGAGGACAAGAGGGAGGACGTCTGGGGACTCCTGCACTAGTATTTAAAGGTCAGCGGCAGCAATTGGCAAACTTCAGATCTGCGTCACTTTGCGGTTTCAGCTTCTCGCGAATAGCACCACTGCGGTTCTTGTACACGTTGTGGACTTTCCTTGCTTCGGTGGCCCAGCACCCTGTTGAGGTGGCTTGGGCTTGGTTAGTCCTGCTTCGAGGGAGTCCAGAGGATCATCCTAGAGCTCGGATCCAGGAAGAGTGAGCTTTCTGTATGCACTTTTTGTGCACTGGCTCTGTGTCTGAAACTGCAGGATCCAGTGTTTGTTGTTTGTTTTTCTTAGGTGATTGGGTTTGTATCTTGGTTAGTTAGGTTCGGTTAAAGGGTTTCTCCTGCCCTTTGTCTGCCTCAGTGCCGGGATGGAACCAGTTCCCACTGGTGGGGGTGAGGGAGGGGGGCTGGCTGTCCTGATTCAACAGCCACCTGCCACTTTCTGTAAAATGTTGAGTTTGCAGATGAGTCCCTGGGAAAACTGAATAAAAGGTGAGGTTCCTGAAGTGAAAGGCAAGTCCACCACTGGAATAGAAGAACCGAAACTGAGGCTGACCAGAGACGCCTGCAGACCCTTCTAGTCACTGTAAACCGACAACTGCTGTCCTGACCCCGTTTTTTGATCGACAGAGGAGCTTCAGAGAGGACCACTCCTTCCCTTTGACTGGTGGGACAAACCAGCCCTGAGATGAACTACAAATTGAGCCATCTTCCAACGTGCTGTGCCTTTCCAGAGCTGCAGACCGCGAATACCAGGAGACCGCCGACCCATTTGCAGTACAACGTCTTTGCGAGGTCGAATCCGTCTAAGACTTTGAGCTCCAGTTGGACCTCCAGAGGCATGATCTGACTCATCAGAGTCCCTTCACTGGCGTGCAGGACTTCAGAAGCGAAGATCGACCAGGCAAATACTGTCCTTTGTTGGGGCTGAGAAAAAGGCGCCAAAACCGCAGACCGACCAAGGAAGAAATCAGTGCCACGGATCCTCTTTCGACTGCCACTGATCATCCCATTTAGGGTTCTTTCCTCACCAGGCCGAGGAATCTTGAGACTGGGTCTGTCGCTGTACAGAGGAGAATCCAGCTACAAGCATTTCTTCTAACCAAAGGTATAACTTAACTTGAACCGAAGAGTCGCTCCAGTGTGATTGGAGTGTGCAAAGAGGTGTCCAGTGTGTCCACTCTACTTCTGACCCAAGCTTGCCAGCTTGTGTCCCTTTCAGGGAGTCCTTTTGCAGGGTCCCCCCTTGTTGGTAAATTGCTAAGTAACTTATCCTAATGACAAAGTGAGGAACTTTTGCTGTTTGGCTACTTCTTAAGACTTTGGATCCCCTCCTACACTAACTATTTCGTGTAGATAGGGCTTGGACTTTAAAAGCATTAGATAGTGTGGACGTCATTTGGGGGTCACAAAGTGGTCGCAGCTGCAACCCCTGGGGTCTCCCTTGCTACCCCTGCAGTCTCTATGGGCTTCTGGGCAGTGGAGTAGTAAGGGGGCACCTGCAGCCCTTGCCTTGCGGGGGCCCCGCCACACCTGGTCTGGAGGGCCCCAGTCCTCACCCATCAGGGTGAAGGCTGGGCCAGGGCTTGCAGCGCAAGCCGGAAGTGTTCTGGGGTTGGAGCGGACAGTGGCATGTGACACATGTTGCATGCCAAGTTCAGCTCCAACCCCTTCTCTTCTGGCTTCCTAGGGGTTCATATACAGGAACCAGGACATTTCTCAGCTTCCTGGTTCCTGTTTGTGAGCAGCATGGAGGAGCCAAGGGTGGCTTGGAGTGGCGGACTGAATCTCAAAAAACGGGTACAAAGGCTTTTTTTTGTAAAAAGAAATGTGATGTGAATATTGCACATGTGAAGTGCATGTCAGATGCATGCATGCGCTATGGGCCAGGGAGTGATGGGTGAATGAGAAGGAATGCGATAGTGTGTGTTTTTGAATTTTCTGGGTGGGTGTGTGCCTGTGTAGATAGTGCAGTGAGAGTGGATGTAAGAGAAGGTTTATGAGTGCGACGGGTGGGTGAATGAGTATGAATGTGATAGTGTATATTTGAATGTTCTGGATGGGTGGGTGCGTTCCTGTGTGGAGAATGCAGTGCATGTGAACGTTAGTTATATGGGTGAGTGTGTGTATGATCTTGGTGGGTGGTTGCCAGTGTGAGTGAAGGTATATGGGTGAGTGACTGCTGGGTGAATGGGTATGAATGTGATTTTGTGCGTGAATGTTCTGGGTGGGTGCATGCCTGTTTGGTGAATGCAGTGTGAATGAATGTGAGGAAAGATGTATGGGCGGGTGACAGGGTATGCCTGCCTGTGTGTGTAAGGCCCTGGGACTCTGGGGATCACTAGAGCATTTTTGACGTATCCTTTATTGACTTTGCATGTATTTCGGGTAAAGCCAAGTTCATGTGTGTCATTACCTTGCTAGACTGGCATTTTGCTACAGCCAGTCTAGCCATTGCTTATTGTGGCATGACCTTTATTACTCGGCATCTTTGCTAAAGCAAGCATGATTAAGTAGTATTACCTTGCAAGACTGACCTTTTGGTGTAGCGGCCAATATATTTCTTACTGCAGCCTAACTTTATTTGAACTGAGCCTCTCTGATGAAGCAAGGATGAGTGTTCTAAGAGTCTAGACTGGCTTACATTGTCGCTTCTAATGGTCAAACCAACAGGAGTATTTTCTTACATTGGAGTACTGGCATATGTTGACAGAGCCAGCTTTGTGCCTTCTGCCAGTAATGATACTATAAAAAATATCTCAAAGCGAACATGCGTATGTACTTATATGGGAATACTAGCATATGTTGGTGGAGCCAGCATGGAAAAGTATGGTCACAGCCAGCATGAAAATGTTTTTTATACTGGCATATTTTGAAGGGACCGGCATGACAATGCATTGGTAAAAGTGCTTGTGTACTTTTGGTGACTAGTATAGATTACTTTAATGACTTATCGTACACCCTACAAAACCGATTGCAAACTGTCTGGCCTTTTACTCAATTTTCACAGAAAGCATGCTGTGTAATGCAACATTTTAACCCATTATTCAAAACATGTTCTCATAGGAGGGGGAAGAATTCCCTCAAACATCCCAAACCAGTTTTCGTTAGTTCGGGCCCCCTCGCTATGCTCGGTCGCAATTGCATGCTTGTCGAAAATATTTACACCCTCCAATCAAACAACTCACCAACCACCACCAGTGTCTTGTATATTTGGGCACCATGCACCACCACCTTCGATCTACACTGGGTGAAACATTTTCTGCTTTGATTAAAAAAAATTACTTTTTATTTTTTATTATTACAATTGAGTTCATCAATCTTTCAATAATGTTCTTTTCTTTAAATGAATATTCATTAGCAATGTTAAGTACAAATGCAAACAGTTCATAATTCAAGTTATGTGAAAAACAATTAAAATGATGAAAATAAACAATCTTGTCAATATTTTACATAGCATAAAAATTCTTCTCATGGACTGTTCACATATCTATCCAGTTAACAGAAGAGTTGGAAAAAAAACATATGGGTGTAAATAATAATGAGCATTCTTATGATGGTTTTTCAAGCTGGCCAAGATTGAGGGCTAATATGAATTTAGCAGGTCCAACTTGAATCAAAGGTGATTGCGATTGAAAAATGTTCTACCACAGAGTTTCTGGAGTCAGTAGCCTGTAGTCTTTAAAGAATGGATTTAAATATCTGATTCGTTGTTCAGTTAGACACAGGCATTCAGTCATCAGATGTTGTAAATGTGTCTTCTTGTTATGAATCGCAATGAAATCGGCAAATGTTGTCAGCCTTGTCGATTAGTGCCGCCTGGCCTTGATTTCTCTGGTGTGGCATATATTTGTGCGGAAGAAAATGTTCATATGTACTGTGCTGGGGAATTTTAGTAGATAGGCTTCAGTTTGTTGCAAGTTTTTGGCAGATAATGGATTGGCATTGAATGCTTATGTTTGCATACTTCTTCAATGATATGTATCCAATCATGCTGATATAGTTTCTGTTTTGCTCTTGTAAGATTGGATAATAGTAATTCCTCTGAAATGTCAGCTGTTATCACAAGCAAAGTAATTTGTTTACTCCATTCCAATGCAAATTGATGGTGCAAAGTAGTCATGTAATTTGCTAATGTGCTCAGAAGACCGTTGGCATGCATGCTCCTGTTGCAGATATTTTGTGTGTAGTAGACTACTTTCCATCGATACATGACGAATAATGAAGGTAGACCTAGTTTGTATCTGATTGGAGCCATGGGTTGGGAGCTTTGGTAAAGCTAAAATGCGCTTCCAATAAAGGCCCTCTAGTTTTGTCCAGTAAATTCCTCTGTAAATGGTTTGGTTTCTAAACCATACAGTACAATAGGGGCTGCTTTTTGGATGTAGAATGTTATGAGTGGAGAATATGGGAATGTTCCATATGGTGCATCGATTATCCTTGCCTATGAAGAGGCTGTTGTTTTGGAACGTTGACTGACGAAGTAAGGCTGGTCCAAGTAATGGTTATTAATATCAACTCCCAGGTATTCCATTCAGCAGCCATTTTGGAGTTAATTTCTTCATTGATGTTTTTGGTTTGCAGTATACATTTTTACTTTTCTGTACATTGATTTCCAAGTGATTGGAGTTGGCATAAGACCCTACGGCAGTGAGTACATTTTCTAGACCTTTTGGTGTTTTTGAGAGAAGCCAAGTTATTAGTGATGTTCCAAGATGCAGGGGGATCAGAGATCACTCGTAGTAAACTTTTTCTCATGTCTGCTATGAACAAAATTCAACAGTATTGATGCCAAGACAGTCTTGTAGCAGGCGCCGACATGTAATTGGATCGGTTAGATGTCCTTCTTGTGTTAGCCTTATTTGGATGGATGTATCTGAACGCAGTTGATGTATTAGATTCACTGAGTGTTGTCTTGGACATCCCGCTTCCACTAATTTATTCATCAGTTTGCATCTTAAAATATAGTCAAAGGCCGCGTTAAAGTCTATGTATGCCATGTAAATTGGTTGTTTGGCAGTTCATATCTGCATTGAATAGCAGTTATGGTGGTTAAACTGATGGCAGTGCCCAATAAAGATTTTCCATATTAACTTACTAGAAAGTCATCATTATATTAAAGACACGTAGGCAAGAATTATGCTTTGAGGGGATTGGGTCCTCCGACGTATTCCATATCTATGACTGTAATTACCACAGCTGTGCTGCTTTGGGAAATTTTCTGCGTCCTGCGTCGATACGCTGTCCTCGAGGGCCTCCGTCGAGCCGACGTCACCGGATGTTAGAAGTAGGACGCACCACATCCGTAGCCTCAGTTCCGTTTTTTCCGCGAACGTGCTTGCTTCGGAGATCTTGGTGTGCCTCGGTTCTACTGAATCCTGGTCTTTCGGTTCTTCGAACCTGTTAGTTTGTGTATTGACATGTCGTCTTCGGCTTTTTCGACCCTGCGGTTGGGTTTTAAGAAGTGTCGGGTTTGCAGGTCCAAGATGTCGTTGACGGACACGCACGACGCTTGCCTCTGGTGCCTCAGGGAGGACCATGCTACGGATGACTGTGTCGACTGCCAGTCGCTTACATCGAAGGCCTTGCGGGAGAGTAAGAAGAAGCTGTCGGTGGGTAAGGTGGCCAAGCCCTGGAAGTCGCGATCCACTGGACTTTCGACGGACGATTCGAGGGGCGACTCTCTGCATCGTCGTTGTGAGTCCGGGGGGATCTCGGTCCAGGATTCGGTCTCGCCATTCCTCTGCCTCTTCGAGGCACTCACGGAAGCGCAGTCACAGGTCACCTTCCCCGTCCTCATCCGAGGACTCCGCCCGTCGGCGCATTGCTTGTCCCAACAAGCATTCCACTCCTGAGGAATGGGATTCGTTCCGGCAGGAGATGATGGCTATTTTTCAGTCGCAGGGCTCCATTCCGTCCACGCTGTCGAAAGACTCCAACCGTGAGGGTGCTAGAGACGCCACTTGTGCGCCTTCAGGCTCGAGCAGTCGTCTCGACCACCTCGAGGTCCCGGTCGGACAAGGCTGGTCGCTCTAGGCATGCCCGTTCCAGGTCCCGGTCCTTGACGCCCTCGAGACCGTCTGAGCCTGTGAAGTCTTCGAGGAAGACCTTGACGCCTTCGGCCCCCAGGCTGTCGAAGGACACGCTCGAGGCTCCGCCCTCGAGGACTGTGTCGGCGCCATGCTCCACGCCGATTACGTCAATGCCTTTCGAGGCTGCTTTTTCAGAGGCACCCCGTGGCACGGTGGAACCCCCAGAAAGGCTCTGGGCAAGGCAAAAAATGTCTTTGTCCCTTTTTCTGTGCCCTCCTTCCAACCTCTGGATTATATTTCTGAAGGGGATGAGGGGTCTGAGGAAGGTATGGTGCCTGAGGAGGTGCCTGATGAGATTTTATCTGGTCATAGCCAGATTGAAGACCTGCGTCAGTCGCTGCACGACTCCAGTGGTCTGGACACCTCTCCGGAGGTGGAGTTCTGTTGGCCTGAGCCTGGCACCCATGCCGAGTCCTCATACCGGCACCTTATGTCGAGGGTCACAGAATACTTGGGGTGGTCGGCACCACATGTGGATTTTCTGCAGGATGACCTGACAGACATCTTCGACCATGGTCATCCAACTAACCCGATACTGCCTTTCCATATGGCTTTGCAAAGAAGGGCGGCAGCGGCTTTGACTGCCCTGGAGAGTCTCCTGGCAGTAAGCAAATCTTTGCCGCGTAAATATCGCCCAGCCAGTAGCGACCCCTGTTACTTGACCAGGCACCCCACTCCGGAGAGTTTGATGGTGCAGGCGGCTACGGCCCCAACAAAGCAGGCGTTGTACCCTACCATCCCTCCTGATAGGGACGAGAAGCGTTTTGATGCCTGGGCGAAGAAAGTGTATTCTTCAGGGGGTATGGCTTTACAGGCAGCCAACTCTGTGTGCCTTGTCACGTTTCAAGCACACTCTGTGGAACTGTATTTCATTGGCGGCTGAACATATTCCCGAAGGGGAGGAACGGGATGGTTTTCTTGCTATTGTTCAGGATGGCAAGGATGCTATGTGAGTCCATTCAGTCGGGTTTGGACATAGCGGATTGCGTCAGCCGGTCCATGGTGGCGAGCACCGTAATACGCAGGTTTGCATGGTTGCGGAAGCTGGGGTTTGCTCCTGATGTGGAAGCCCGGCTCCTCAACATGCCCTTTGATGGTGAACATCTTTTTGGCAGCAAGGCTGACGAGAGCCTTGAGAGGTTGCACACCTCAAAAGCTGCAGAAAAGTCATTAAGCGCTGCAGTTCGCCAACCTCCGCCTTTTCGTCCTAGGGGACAGCAATGGAGGGGGGGGGGGGTTCCTTTCGATATTACTCATCCTTTAGTAAATCGAGAGGAGCTGCAAGTCAAAGGGGCAACCGTAGGAGTGCCAGAGGTGGAAAAGAAGGTACTCGAGGTGCCAAGACCGCTCGTGCTGTTGCCTCTTTGCCCTCAGGCACTGCCGCAGCCGCTTCAGCTCAGTCATGAGGCCATGTCCCATGGTTCGCCGGTTGGGGGAAGGCAGGCACAGCATTTTGTAGAGCGGCATGCCATTACTTCAGATGTGTGGGTTCTGGAGATCATAGCCCGGGGCTACTGTCTTCCTTTCCGGCAGAGGCCTCACGACAATCCACTGGGGAATCTCTTTGAAGCGTCCGGATCCGCTCCTTGCGCAGGAAATTCAGTCCCTGGTGCTGAAAGGCGCCATAGAACTGGTACCTGTAGCGGAGAGGAACAGGGATGGTATTCCCCTTATTTTTTTATTTCGAAGAAAGACGGGGGATTGAGACCCATCATGGACTTGCACGGTTTGAACAAGCTCCTCGGGAAGGACAAGTTCAAGATGGTTACTCTGTCTCAAGTCCTCGAGGCCCTTCAACTTCAGGACTGGTTGGTGTCTCTCGACCTCAAGGACGCTTACTTTCATGTGCCGATCCATCCCAAGCACAAGAAGTACCTGAAGTTCGCGGTTGGAGACTCGCACTTTCAGTTTCGAGTCCTGCCGTTCGGATTGACCTCCGCCCCAAGGGTCTTCACCAAACTCATGGTGGTGGTGGTGGCAGCGTATCTCAGGAAAGGGGGGATTCAAGTCTACTCCTACCTGGACAATTGGTTGATCAGGGCGCGCTCTCCCGAGCAAGTCCTGGATCATCTGTCCGTCACCTCCCACTCCCTTCACAAACTGGGCTTCTCCCTCAACCTAAAGAAATCCCATTTGATGCCAACCCAGCGGCTCCAGTACATCGGAGAAGCGCTCGACACATCCCTTGGGCAGTGTTTTCCTCCCCAGGTGAGGGCTCATCACATTCAGCAGATGGTGCACAAGTTTCAACACGCCCAGAGTCTCCCGGCGTTAGTTCTTGAGGTTGCTCGGCCTCATGGCATCCTGCATTCCTCTGTTGCCAGAGGCCAGGTTGCGGATTAGATCTCTGCAATGGGCCCTCAAAATGCAGTGGTAACAGTCCTCCGGCAGGATGTCGGACCCCGTTCAGGTAACTCCCTCGGTCGCCTGGGACCTTCTGTGGTGGGCCGGTGAAGGCAATCTGATGAAGGGGGCTCCATTTTGGCTACCCTGGCCGGAGGTAACGATCGTGACGGACGCATCCCTCACGGGATGGGGAGCGCATGTCAACGAGTTGACAGTCAGCGGTCGTTGGTCTCTGTCGGAGTCCAGACTCCATATCAATCTGTTGGAGCTGAGGAACGTCAGGCTTGCCCTGAAGGCCTTTCTGCCGACTGTGCGAGGGAAGAATGTCCTGATTCTGCACTACCTCAACAAAAAGGGGGGGGGGCAGGGTCACTTCCTCTGTGCAGGGAGGCGATGCAGCTATGGTTCTGGGCCATCCTGCAGGAAGTTTTGATCTCAGCGGTTCATCTGGCCAGAGACGAAAACGAGACGGCGGATGCTCTGAGCAGGCAGAGCGCGATCTCTTACAAGTGCGAGCTGGCTCAGTAGATTCTCCTGGAGATCTTCTGCCTTTGGCGGGAACCCTCAAGTGGAACTCTTCGCCTCCAGTGTCAACGCGAAGTGTGAAAGGTTCTGCTCGCGGGAATTTCCTCCGAAAGGAGCCTTAGGAGACGCGTTCGTGGTGGAGTGGTCATTCCCACTGCTGTACGCGTTTGCTCCAGTCCCCGTCATTCCGCAAGTGCTGCGGAGGTTACGGAGGTTCGGTTCCCGGATGATCCTCATTGCTCCGGCTTGGGCCCGGAGGACGTGGTACCCGGACCTTCTCGACTTGTCCATCACCACTCTACGTCGTCTTCCCTACCGAGACAATCTTCTCTCATGGGAGGGGGGTCAGGGTCTCCATCCAGAGGTCAGATCCTCAACCTTCACGCTTGGCTTCTGAAAGGCTGAGGTGTAAGGATTGGGACCTCCCTGAAGACGTGATGGAGGTATTGCTTTCGGCCAAAGTCCCTGTACCGTTGTCGTTGGAGAAAGTTCTGCGACTGGTTCAGGGTTAAGAATGTGGATCCTTTTTCATGTGACATTCCTGTGGTTCTGTCATTTTTGCTTTCGTTGGCCCACAGGCCTGAAACTCCTTATGCGTGCTCCGTTTCAGCCTTCACATTCTTGTCCTTTGAGGCTGTTAACCCTTAAAACTGCATTTAGTTGTGGTCACTTCCGCTCGCTGAGTGAGTGAGTTGCAGGCACTTTCAGTTAAGCCACCCTTCACTTTGTTTCATAAGGACAGGGTTGTCCTTAGAGTTTGTCCTTCCTTTATTCCGAAGGTGGTGTCGGAATTTCATTTAAGCCAGAAGGTTATTCTTCCGGCATTTTATCCTCCTCCACATCCTGTTAAGTAAGAGGAGAGGCTCCATAGATGTAAGTTTCTACATTTCACGCATGTCCCGGGTCAGAGTGGACAATAAGCTCTTTATTGGTTGCGCTGGAAGGCGTTTGGGACAAGCTGTTACTAAGCAGACTTTGTCTAGATGGATTATCTTGGCAATTTCTGAATGTTACCGCCTGGCGGGTAAGGACCCTCCGGTAGGCTTACGGGCCCATTCTACTAGGGGTATGGCTGCCTCTACTGCCCTGCAGAGGGGTGTTCCTATTAGTAACATCTGTGAAGCAGCCACATGGGCTTCGGTCCATACTTTTGTACGACACTACTCCCTCGATTCTATCCATGGGCAGGATCTGGCCTTTGGCAAGGCGGTCCTTTACTCTGCAATTTGATTGGGTATTCTAAATTTGTATATTCTAAATTCTTTTTCCCTCCTCCATACGTTGGTACTGCTTTGGGAGTCTGTCATAGATATGGAATACGTCGGAGGACCCAATCCCCTCGAAGAACAAGTTACTCCCTTACCTGGTAACGTTCTTTCGATGGGATGGTCCGACAACGTATTCCAACGTTACCAGGTAAGAGTAACTTGTTCTTCTTTCTTTATTGTAACATAAGAAGAAAACTCAGCAGCAAGTATTTTTGTGCACCTGAGCGCAATAAGTAATATGCATAATAAAGGGGCACCAAAAATATAAAGAAAACACAAGGAAACATTAGACCCAGCCCATAAATGTCCCGGGGAGAAACAACAAACACCATTTCCCAGGAAACTTCCCTAGAGTTAATCCAAGAGATCACCAACATGTGACCTCAGTCTTTCAATAGCTACGAAGATATCCTCATAAACGGTCCTGAACATGATGTAACTTCTTCTTTCGAGGCTGTGAACTTGGCTGTTCTTAAACCGGTGAAATGAATTGCAATTGTAGTCCTCTTATGAAAGGAGACGTGATCGGGCTGCAGGTCAGACGGGCTTGTCTGCATACGCTGTCATTAAATAAATTAATTACTGGTATTACTTCAAGCGTATGACAACCCTAGTTCCCCTTACGGGGTGGGAGAGAAAATCGGTGTGCTATTCTGAAAATGGCATACATGAATTCCAAATCGTCAATAATTCACAGCAATGCATTTAATTACTTTTAGCGTGCTACACGTCGCAATTCTGTCTCACCGGGTGGGCTAATGCTCGTGTCTGTGTCTTTAATAGAATTGACTTTATAGAAGGTTAGTATGGAAAATCTTTACGCTTTGTCAAGACCGGAGGCTCACATTATGCCTGTTCAAAGCTTACTTGCCACAATCCATGCAGGCTGCTCTACCGGTTTCAGGTAGAACTGCTTAAAGATTGACTCGCCTGCCCATTGAGCCACCCTCATGATGTCCTCCAAACGGACACCAACTTGGAAAGCTTTGGAGTCCATAGCCCCTCTCACGGAATGGGCGCCAAAGTGAAGAGTGTCTATCCCTGCCTTCGCTAGAGTCCAACGCACCGTGCTGATGTCAGTGCGGAAACTGCTCTCTGGGGTTTGCGCAGAGCTTTCAGAAGCTGACCGCTATGAGAGGTTCTGAGAGGAGCAGTTACCTCTTCGTAGGCTTTCAGGCATCTGACTAAGCAAAGTTTGGGTTGCTCCTTAAAAGCGGGGTACGATATCACCTTTGAATCGCATTTAGTTCTTTTGTGTATGTGGAACACAATGCCGTCAGGAGAAAAGGTCCTGCCTGCTAGGTCTAGAGGTCTGACATCCAAAACTCTCCTGAAAGAGACCAAACGGAGTAGCGTGGTAAGCTTGCCAGAGAGGGCCGTATGTGAGAACTCCTTGTTCTGTGGCCATGATAAAAACAGATCAAGTACCGGATTGACGTCCCAAAGCTTGTCGTAGCGGGACGGAGGTGGCACTGTAAACCTAAAACCCTTGAGCAATCTGCAAACAAGGTGATGCTCCCCTGCTGGGGCTCCTAGGACGATGTTGTGGCCTGCAGAAATCGCTGAGCGATTGGCATTGACCGTCCTGTAGGCGGGGCCTCTTTCTACCAGCGAGGCTAGGAAATTGATAATTTCTTCTATAGGTGCTGAAACCGGGTGAAAACATCGGCCCTGGCACCAGGTCCCCCAGGTGTTCAAAGAATTGGAGTATCTTCTGATGGTAGCAGGGGCCCAGCTCTCCTCGAGACTGATCGCCTTGAACGACATACCTGGAATTCTCCATCTCGACCTGAAATCCTCCAAGCTGCCAGGGTCAGAGATTTGCTGAGGAGCATGGGGTGACGCTGTCCTAGCGGACCCAGTAGAAGATCTGGAAAGTGGGATAGAAGGATTTGAAAATCCGTAGAAAATTCCAGAAGAACTGGATTACCAGGTCTGAGAGGTCCAGACTGGGGCTATGAGGACCAGCTCTGTTTGCTCCTGACATGCCTTCACGAAGGTCCTCGCTATCATGGTAAAGGGGGGAAATGCATAGTGAATTCCTTCCGTCCAAAGCTGCAAAAATGCGCCTGTTGCCGCTGCTGTTGGATTCGGTCTCCAGCTGTAAAACACTGGCAGCTGAGTGTTGAGGCAGGAGGCAAAGATATCATTGGACATGCAGCACCAAATTTGTTGGAGGTGGAGAAAGATGTCTCTGAGCCTCCAGTCGCTGGAGTCGGTGTAATGGCGGGAGTGCCAATCCGCTACCACGTTCCTAAGACCCGGTAAATATTCTGCTGTGTCAGAGATTAGGTGCTCCAGACAGAAATGCCAAGTCTTTGGCTAGTTCCGCTAGCGGACGTGATTTGGTACCACGCACATGATTGATGTATCTTACTGCGGAAACGTCCATTTTCAGCAAGATAAAGCAACTCGGTCTGTCTCTGTCAAAAGAGAGAAGCGCGAAAGAGCCCGCAAGGAGCCCCAGGCAGCTTATATGCATCTCTAGCTCCCGGGGAGACCAAGTCCCTCCTGTGGCTACTGAGCTGCATCTCGCGCCCCCCCCCCCCCAACCGTAGCGACTGGCATCTGACTCGATGACAATATCTGGGGTGGATCCGAAGATGGCTCTGCCGTTCGAGGCCTCCATGTGCATGCGCCACCAATTGAGCTACGTTCTTGCCTGTGGTGAAAGTATCGGGCACTGGGATTAAGAGAGGCTGAGCCTTAAATACTGACCTTTCAGCCTTTGAAGGTCCCGCTAGTGAAGGGGACCGGGAAATATCACTTGGATGGAAGAGGATAGGAGACCTATTACTCTTGTTAGTTCTAGAAGAGAAATGAGGTTCCTCTGCAGGAGTCTGCGAATCTCCCTTCGGGGGGAGTGTATCTTGGCCGCCGGGAAACAGAGCTGCGAATTCTTGGTATCCACTACGAACCGCAGAAACTCTAGATTCCTGGATGGACGAAGAATTGACTTTTCCCAGTTTGAGAAAGCCTAGACTGTGTAGTAAACCTATGGCCAGCCTGGTCTGCTATTCTACCATCACTTGAGATTGGGTCATGAAAATGTCGTCCAGATAAACTATCAGCCGGACACCCTGCTCTCTTAAATGACCTAATACGGTTCTTAGAGCTTTGTAAAGGCCCAAGGAGCTGAGGAGAGCCTGAAAGGTAGACTTGTGAACTCCCAGTCTGTGTCCTCATGAGAACCTCAGATAACTTGCGTCTACCTGAGTTATGAGCACTGCGAGGTAAGCATCCTTCAGATTTAGACGCATGAGCCAATCGTTAGGTCTCAAGATGACCCATAGCATGTGGATTCCTTCCATCTTGAAATGGCGGTAGATGATAAAATTGTTGAGAGCTTAGATTTATCACCGGCCGCACCTTCTGATTTCTGCGCACCAGAAATATGCGGCTGAAGAAACCACCCTGGCTTGAGCAGGGGCGAATCGCTTGTTTCTGATATAAACTCTGTACCTTGCCCTCTAATGCTATCCGATGCATTTCGGACATTGCTATAGGGGTGGGGCGACAGGCTTGAAAGGGTTGCGTGAAGAACTCTAGACGCAGACCGCAAGCTGTGTCCCTGACCCAAGCATCCCCTGATAAGGTATCCCAAGCTCTCGCAAAGATAGCAAATCTCCCTCCTATGGGCGCTTGCCGCGCTGGTGCTGTTATGAGTACATTGACCTTAGTCTTGTTGGGCTGGATATCTTGCGACTCTCCTCCAGGCACGACCTCTTCCATGCCCTCTTGAAGGAAAGAAGGTGTCTGTGCGATCCTGCCAGGCATTGTGCTAGTCCCTGGAGTGTTGCGGTCTTCTATCGAAAGAATACCGGCCGGAGGGGCGCCCTCGTCCGGCCCTGGAGAAAATTGTTGGAGGCCTGAGCTTTGTCCAATGCAGTGAAGCTACTGACAAATTTTGACCTCTCCTTCATAAAAGGATCCCCGAAAAGTAAGCCCTGGGCAGCGGCACCGGACTCGGTGTCCGCTAACTCACTCAACTTGGCGTCACTTTTAAACAGGATGCCTTTTCAATGCTCGGCTGATATGGCACAGCTGGCATTTCCCAATAGACAAATAGCTCGTTTGGCCTAACCCAAGAGAATCACTGGGTCATTTGGGTCGTCTGTGTCGATGGCTGCTTCCACTAGGTCCAAGATTTTTGCCAGTGGACCAGTGACGTCCAGGACCTTGTCTTGACAGCACTTCCAGGCGCGGTCAACGCCTTTCCTTGGATCCTTAACATTTTTGCCCAGAAATGTGATCATTTTGGAGTCTAGCTCCAGAGTTAGAGCCACCTTACCTGGGATTTCTGGGTGTGGGCATTCGGCCCGGAGTCTGGCTCTGACCTCTTTACCGAGCGGCCTGCGCACTCTGGCCAATATATATTCCATTGTTCTAGACGACGGCTCCCAGTCAGTGGATCTGGGATGTACTAGATCCTTGGGCGCAAACATCCCATTTGAAGGGGACTGTTTGCATGTCTTCTTGTGGATGGGGCTGCCGCAATCCTCGAGGTTGAGGGTCTTGAACCCATGGTTTGAATGTCCTCATCTGAGGTTGTGTGGGAGTGATGGTTATCATGCACCCCACTGTCTTGCTTGTTGTCTGTGCCCCGTCTATCTCCCTCTGGGCTTAAGGGTCTAGTACCCCTGATGTCCTCAGGGTAAGAGGGTCCATCATGGGAAGGGGTTTCCTTCCTATTCATAAAGGCTTTTCTAAGCCTGGAGAAGGCATCCGATAGGGCAGCAGTGGCTGGTTCTGGCTGGCCTCAGGGGGTCGGAGAGCCTTGGTTCTTACTAGCTGGAATACATCCACCTTCTGGAAGGTGTTTTCTTTTTTGGGTCTCTTTCTCCCTGGCGGGGAGGTCTCCTGCATGCGCTCCTCCAAAGTGTCCAGGCGCTGTTGTATGGGCAGGAGCATTTCTGTTACGCCCTTTTTAATGCTGGTCTCACCAGAAGATCCCAGCACTTTTTGAAGGCTTCTTGCCATTGCCACATCAATGTTACCTGTATCCTCCTCACACTCAGACCAATCTTGATTTGCCTGAGGGGAGTACTGAGCTGCCATGGTCTTTGTAATGCACCTTGTCACTCTTCTCTTATCTTTTCGTTTTTTTCTGGGCTTACTGAAGGCCTTCTCTCTAGCCCACCAGTAAGAATAAAGGAGCTGGTATGGTCCCCCTCTCAGGCTCCCAATAGTCCTCCTGTTCTTAATGTTTTTGTTTGTTTTTTTTTGTGTTAATGCTTCGATCAACTGAATTTTAAAGCAGAGATTGCTGCAGGCAGCTTCTGGCGCTCGCGTTCGCAAATCTGTTCTAAAATGCAATGGAAATGCGCTCGCGAGCACCAGAAAGCTGAGGAAAGGACCAGAGGAGAGCGTAGCTCCCCCTGGTGGTCGCGGACAGCGCAGCGGGCAGAATAGATCTGCAAAGAGCTTCCCCGAGCCTGAGGAAGTATGCTGGGCCGGTGAACTGAGCGGAAGAAAGCGGGCGGGTCCGCCTCAGGTAAACGTTCCAAATGCTAATGGAAGCAATCGGAAGATAAACGGACCAGAAGTTTGTTCGCCTCAGCGTTCTCCAACGCCAGAAGTTTCCTGCTGGCCTCAGAGACCGAAAATAATCGCGGGTCCGCGAAGCAGAAAGGAAATGGAATTATAACGCGCAAGCAAACGTTAATATAATGGTAGCAATATAATCAATAATGTGAAACTCAACAAGACAAAACAAATTAATGCAACACTTGAAATGTACTTATCACGTGCTGTGAGCAGCAAAGAAAGACGAAGTTGCATCATGTTCAGGACTGTTTATGAGAATATCTTCGTAGCTATTGGAGGACTGATTTCACATGTTGCTAACCTCTTGGATGAACTCTAGGGAAGTCTTCTGGGAGATTGCGTTTGTTGTTTCTCCCCGAGACATTTATGGACGGGTCTAATGTTTCCTTGTGTTTTCTTTATATTTTTGGTGCACCTTTATTATGCATATAACTTATTGCGCTCAGGTGCACAAAAATACTTGCTGCTGAGTTTTCTTATGTTACAATAAAGAAAGCGAAGCATAATGTGAGCCTCTGGTCTTGACATAGAATTCGGGGACGAAGCCAGTTTGATGACGATCGTTTTGTTGGAGCTCACCCATTTGTTACAGTCACTAAGGATAAGCCGAGCAAAGTGTTTGCCTGGAATGTCCTGCAACGCGATGGGTTGGTAATTACTGGCTAGCTGTCAATTTACCTTTTTTAAAAATTGGGATGAGAACTGATTTTCGCCACGATGGTGGAATAACTTGAGCTGATGTTACATCTGCAAAAATTGTATATAATATTTTTTACCAATGGTCGGGATTGCTTTTGAGAGCACAATTTGTCAAACCATCGGGCCCCGGAGCTCTCCAGGAGCTCAATTTTGTGATGAAATGCTTTATATCCTCTGTCAAATTTCAATGAGGCGTTAGTTTCTGGCATAAATGCAATGCTAAATTCCTGTCTTTCAACTGAGGCATAGCGGTTCGTGAAGTGCGGTACTCATTCTTGCTCAGACAATGCAGTCAATTGTAATGGGGTTTGTGAATGTTTAGCTTGATTAATTGCCATATTTCCCGAGTATTTTTTGTAATCGTCTGCAGCATTGCTTCACCAGCCTTCTGATATAACAAGGATTTTCTCGATTTGCCATCTTTTGTTTATAGCTTTGAGTTGTTTGGTCTTGTCCAATCGTTCTCGCAGTAGCAGGTTTTTACACTGCCTTATTTTCATTCTTAATGATTTATGCTGCCGTACTTCTGTATCATATATGTGCTTATGCTTGAATCCCGACTTATTCAAATTTCTCGTTGTTTCTTAGAATAATTGCAAAGCAGCAACATAATACCCATCCGTTTGAATTAGATACATTGGAACTTGAGCCGATTTGGTTGATATGATATCATGAAGATGTGTTAGTTGGTTTGTCGTCCAGCGCAGTCTATTACGACCACCTGTTGCGGTCACTCTCGTTCTGTACTTAGAAGTTTTTTCCGAGGTTGTAGATATTTCCCATTGCCACTTTAATATCAGTTGATCGTGCTCACTGACATTCTTCTGCTTAAATTTGAAACTATCTACTACTGCAAAAAGCGTTTTGTCTGTATAGATGTAGTATATGTTAGCTTGTTGAGTGTGTCACCGCCATGTACTGGCAGGTGGTGTGTCAGTTTCTATGGCACCATTTAGCATGATTAGCTGTCTACTAGCCATCAGTGAAGTCCATCGGCAGGTTAGAGAAACGTCTTTCATCTTATTATTTGGCAGGCAATGAATGTTTAACTGGTTTACAGTTGTGGACGTTAAGTTAGTGTCCAATGTAATCTGGTCTAGAAGATCTTCAATGTCTCTAAAGAAGTAATCTGCTGATATGCCTAGATGGTCCTAGTAGATATTTAGGAACGCAATAACTTTAACACCTATACTCAATTTCACAAGTTGGAGATGGTGATTAGGATCCTTCCATTTCAAAAACTTGCAACCCGAGGAAATTTAGTTGGCCACAGACAGCCTGCCATTCGTCTTCCTCTGGATTGAGTTATGCCTGGTGATAACTGGATGGTATAGTCATCCCATTCAGGAGCATCTGACATCCATGTTTCTTGGAGGGCTATGATGTCGGACTGTTGCAAGATTGCTTTTGGAGTTCATTAGGTGCTTGTAGCCTCGCGTATTCCAGCTAATGTTGTGTCGGGAGTCCTGAATTATTGATTGCTGTGAAGCTAATTGAGATGTTTTGTAGTTTGCAAAATTGCTTTTGGTGTTTTGTGTTTGGAGGCGTGCATAGGTGGGTTTTTCCGTGCATGCAATTTTGAAGTTAGGTCTTTGTATGTCATGAGCGTGAACACTGAGCTCAGTAGGTGAGTTTAATTGAATGTGCTCCTTGTTACGAGATTGATGGCTAATGTCAAATCCAAGATTGTGAAATCCTTGTTTGGCTTGCCAGATTGTATTTCAAACACCAGATTGGTTCCGTATTCTAGCTGCTGAAAGATCAGGTTCGGAGCGGAATTCAACTTGGTTGATCTCAGTTGTCGAGAGATCCTCAAGACTTGAAATGCAGTTCAATGCATTCAATGTGGATGTACTGTTGACATCATACATCGGAAAAGGCTTGGGTCTGCATTGAATGATTAGATTGTGACAGGATGAGAGGAGTTTGTGCACCTATTTGCTTTATTAGTTGGTAAAGGTTTGTGGTCTTTTGACAGTTTATTTGTTGGTTGGTCCGTTGTCCAGCCCATTCGAAAAATGTTTATTGTAGAGGTGTTTGCGAAAGGTCGAGAATTGACAGTTCAGTGAGCGGACTGCGAATTGTGAAAATACTGAGCAACTGATTTCGCAATTTCAAATCTCCTTTATTCCAATGTCTGAAATTAAGCTTCCTGTATAGAGTTAGTTTGTACATTGGGTATGACATTAGGGCTATGAGTTCCCAATTTTTCAAGTTGCTCAGTGCTTGGTGTTGTCATTTTTTCTTTTTTAATCTAATAAACTGCTTGGTAGTTGCATGGCTATGGAGCGATGTAGTTTTGTTGCTCTTAGGCAGAATCCTGTGCAGTTCCCTTGGGGAACACTGCAAAAAGATTAAGACTACAGGAGTAAGCAGTAAACCCAATTGGTAGCAGTCTGCACCACCCGTATTTACCTGGTAGCTGTGGCTGAGCAGTCAGACTTCTCTCAAGAAGAGTAGGGCAGTATGCAGAGTATACACAATAGGGCCAAAACACAGTAGAGCAAACAAACACTGACCAGAGCTTTGTATAAAAACTATATAATTTATTTAAAACACACTTTATGGCATATACTTGCACTCTCAATCAAAAGCAAGTTAAAAACACAGTCAGGTAAAGTAACACACCTCCCTTAATAATTATCAGACAAGTCAGGGTTAAAACACTACTATTGGTTAGAACAGAGGTGAGCTCTTAACCAAGATGGCACTCTGATAATGTAGTTAAAGGGAGAGAAAAAGGCAGAGCAGAAGAATAAAACAGTTCCCAACACTTAAGAGTTCAGAGCAAGGGGAGAAAGGCAGGTTATACTGTAGAGCCAAAGTTCATAGGACAGGCCCACTTTAAATGGAGCAAAACCAAATGTGCCCAGGATCACACGGTTTAAAGTGCACTGAAAGTCTTTGCAGAGTGTTCAAAAGAGGTTGGGGTGATTCAAAAGATATAGTTAGAAGGCCTGGAGCCAACCCAGTTTAGAAGCCAAGGATTTAAGGGTCACCTTTAGCAATCTGTAGAAAGGGAGGCAAGGCAGGACACAGTACCTTAAAGAGAAAGGAAGCTCCAGCAGGGGCAGTTGTTCCTGGCAGTGGTTGAAGTTTGTGGTTCCGACCAGGGGAAGAGAAGATCTCGTCGAGGAGGGGACGTGGAGTTGTTGCACTGCACAAGGATGAAACAAGCCGCGGAGTTCCCGATTAAAAGATGCGGTCCTTTTATTCGCGGTCAAAAGTGGTGAGCTTGGCTATCCGGCTGCCGGGGTGCTTGGCACGGGCGATTCAATCAAGAGACGTCTTTGGAAGGCGAAAAGGGCGAACTGGTTGATCGCACCAGCTCAGGGGAAGTAGACTCGCTGTCATGATATCTACCCCCGGGGATCCAGATCAAGTCCAGCAGCCCCGGAAGCAGGCATCAAATTATTCCAAGCAAGCCCAACAACCCCTGCTAGGGGCCATTTGGGTGCAGTCCTGGCGTCTATGGCGCTAGGCTCATAGATTAAAACTTACCTGATGCCGACCATGCTGCACACTTACCTGTTGCAGACCATGCTGCAGAGCTCCAAGCCAAAGGAGGCTTGGAAGGGACTACTTTACCTAGGGACTATTTTTTTTACTCGGGTGGGGTCGGGGAGGAATACTTACCTGGGATTACTTTGGAGGCTATTTTAACCACGCCCAAAGAGCAGCACACGCTTCGCGTTATTCTGCATCCAGCAGCAGAACGCTCAGCGTGCCTGCAAGTCTGCATCCAGTCTTCTGCCACGCCCGCCTCGAGTCTGGAGCTCCTAGAAAAATGGAGAAAGAAGGAGAAAGGTTAGAACAAGAGCAATACCTTTGATCCTTACCTGAATTCCCGATCCACCGCGCCTTGGAGCTGGAAGAAAGAAGTTATTTTATGCGCATCGCCTCGCCTGCTGCAGCGCCGCGCTGAACTCACCGGCCTTCGCAGCATCTTCACTATTCACTGCATCCTTCTGCATGTTCCCGCCGCACTCCGGCACCTAACGGGAACACAAGAACAGCAAGGTGAGCCAGGGGAATAAACAGAGGCAATATTAGTTACCCCCCCATAGACTTACATGATTTTACCGCCGGGGGTACTATTCCTCTTCACGGGTCGGCACAGCCTCCACCGCATCTTCGCCTTACCCTGGCCCCTAAGGGGAAACAAAAGGACAGCAAGGTGAAACAAAGGGACAAACGAGGGGAATCCTCCTCACCACAATAGACTTACCTAATTTTATTGCCGGAGGCATTATTCCCCGAGACTTCATAATTTCTCTCAGCACCTGAATAAGGGAGAAAGCAACAGGTTACACACTGCCATTATTTTATCGAACTGTGTTGGATAATACAAATCCTTACCTGAAAGTTACCGGTTGAACTCTTCGCTAGGGTAAAGCTGCAACTTGCAAGGAATCGGACAAGAGTGAAAGTCAGACATTTGAACTCTTACGAACTATATACCTACGGCGTCTTGCCGGAAATTTCAGAGTCAATATTGTTCTGGAACTCACCTATTCCTTCGAACCAGTGAAGCAACTGGTTATCTACGCGCCCCTGCGCTCAATGCAGGATGGAGAGCTCATCTTTCCAAACCATCAGGTGAGACTATAAGAGGGGACATTAAAGGTGATCAGTGGGGAGAACAGCGGGGGTGGGGGTTAACGCTCAACTCCACGGGTGGTTAATTCCCTTTCTCCATTTGCAGAAGAATACTCCTACGGGCCAAGCAAACGAAGCTAGGTGGGCCAGTCCAGTCTCTCATCTCGGCACTACGCATCACATTGGTGGAGACCGCAGCTGTCCAGTTCAGATCGACGCCCCTGTGGGAGCCAGGTGAGCATAACGCTCGTCCAGCAGAAGATCTTCTCTTGTCGGCTGGAAAGTGGTGAGGTAGTTGCAGCAGGGATTCACCGGTGTTGTTGTTGCATATGGCTCAGCTTCTTCCCTTTTCGGATTCTTAGGTCCTGTGGCGACTTCTGAAGTTCCAGTCCCAAAGGCCCTGCTTTTATGCAGAAAACCCCCCATTCATCAGCCTAGTTGTCAATCACACATGGTAAGTGGTGAGCCGGGCGGCTCACCACTGGGCCAATCAGATTAGAGTGCTACTTGGGTTGCTAAGGCAACGCAGTTCAGGGTGCCAATTCCCCCCTTCACCCTTCCTGTGGAACCCAGACAGAGTGGCACCATTTGGAGGGCTTCTGTGGAGAAGCCCGCCAAAATAGTGCAACAAAGGGCTCGACCTTGGTCAGAGTTACAGAGATGGACACAAATGCCATTTTAGAATCGAGTTCTGGTAAAAAAGACCCAAACAGTGATTTACTATTAAATAAATGAACCGGCGGTATCTTTAACATTGCACCAAAAAGTGGTGCGTTTAAAATCAATGGGAAAATCCCATAGAGAATATTCCGGTGGAATATTTTGCGTGATAACCACTGCCACCAGCCAGAAACTCGACGAGGGGGGACGGGACAGTGCCCCCTCGAAAACAGACCCAGGGGCAATCGAATTACCCCTCACCAGTACTTCCACAATATGATGGTTTGTACTGGTTCTGTTCACAATTTTGGACTAGCAAAGCCAATGCTGACTTTACATGCCCTGGGAGACAGTAGTCAGTCCCAGGGTATGGAGTCTATGTTTGGGGGTCACTGACACCCCTGTGGTACTGCACTGAGGGTGCTGTGTACCACACATACAGAAAAACAGATGATACCCTATGGAGTAAAAAGAAACCCAATAGCCCATAATTACATATATCAAAGACATACCTCAAATCATGCCTAAGAGTGGGAGTAAAAGAGTCTCACTCTTAGCAGGAGAAAAAAACAAACCCCAAAAATCCAGCAAAGCTGCTGGGGGACTCGCTAGGTTTGGGAAATTAGCCTTATAAGAGAATTCTCCCTAACAGTTGCTGATTGTCCTTGTTTGGTGATGCTTTCGCCTTCTGTTTACTAAATATGCCAACGTCCCTTTTAGAGTTCTTCTCTCTTCTCCAGCATGGGGTCTGGCAATGATTCACATGCTTATGAATATTCCCTGTCATCAGCCCGGGAATCCTCGGTAAAGAAACAATCAGTATCCGTTTCGTTTCTGATCTGTCTTTCTCAGTAGTAACCAATCACTGGTCTCTGGGTCATACTGCCCCCAGCCAATGACTGCCCTCTCCCTAAGCCCCGCCTCTAGCAGCCATCCTCAGATTTTTACTGCATGCTCAAGTGTTGGGAGTCCTCGTGTTTAGCTCTCGAGCTTTTGCTGCATTTTCGCACTTTATTCAAAGAGAATTTCTCATTTTTCGGTCAAATAGAGCCTCAAGCTCCACTGTCTCTACATCCGATTAATGGGGATTTGTGTCAGATTTTCCTACGCCCCTCAAGGGTGAAGATTTCGTCGAGTTACGCTTCTTGGAGGAGTCTAGGAGTTTCTGCGGCCTACCCGAACATGGCCCAGGAGAAAGGAAGCTCGACGCCCGGAAAGCTGTTCAGGGTTTGCCCTGGATGCCAGCTGCAGAATGTGTTCATGGAGGACGAGCACTCAAAAGGTCTCTACTGCCTTCATGAGGACAAAACGCACGTGGAGAAGGACTGTGCGTTTTGCAGGAACATGTTGGAACGGACCATCAGAGACCGACACCTTCGTCTCTCCAACTGGCTGGAAGGAAAGAGCCCGTCGGGTGAGAAGAAGAAGTCTGAGCGGTCTTCTAAGTCCTGTGAGGGCTCCCCGGCGACGGGGGCCCAACAGAAGGCAAAGCACTGCGAGTCCGCGGGCACCGGGAGCGCCGAACGGTCGGGCTCCTCGGCTGCCAGGCAGGGCGCACCCTCTCCAGCGCCATCAACCACGAGCCAACGCTCTGGCTAAGGGAAGAGGAAGGCCGAGAACCCGGCGAAGCTTCTGGAGCGGCCCCGGTCGAGCTTGAAGGATCCGGCCGAGGGGGAGCGAGGCGGTGACCCTCCCTCCAAGTGGACGGCCGTAGGCCCACATAAGGTGGTAAAGGCCTTGATTCACCCGGCCAAAGCCTCTATCGAGGAAGTCGCGGTGGCCCTGGCGCAGCCTGTGGAGGCGGCCTCGGGGCCCAGAGTCTCCCTGCCTCCGCGGAGGGAAGCCTCTTTCAGACCCATCGAAAAGACCCCCGTGAAGACCCCGGCGGAAAAAGAGAGGGGCCGGGGGCTGGTGGCCATTTTGGACACGGAGACAGCATCTGAGGAGGAGCTGGTAAAAGTCCTAGAGGGCCTCGATGAGGGCGTCGAAAAGGCCCGTTCCCACGGGAGGGATCCCGACGAAGGTGGCGACGAGAGCAACAGCGGCACCGGCGTGGGTCCTAGTCACCCGTCGCTTCCGGAGCCGCAGGACAACTCGGCGGCCATTTTGTTGGCAATACAATCCTTATGTTCGGAGATAAGGATGAGATTGCCCTTACCACCGATGGAGGAACCGGAACCAGGCGCGATAGAGGAGCCAGAGCCATGTGAATCCATGCCAGACCTACGTTGGAGAACAACAGTTACAGGTACGTAATTTGTTCCTTCTCCAGCATTGGGTCTGGCATGGATTCACATGCTCATGAATATAAGAATACATAGCAGTACACACATGCACAACCACGGGAGGTGGCAAAGGCTCAACATTAAGCATTACATCAAAACTCAACATTAAGCATTTCTTACCTCCTCACCAGGCTCACCTTAGGCGAACAGGTTGCGCAGCACTGCTTGGCCGACCCTGGACTCCTCCCTGTAGCAGCCCTGCAGATGTCCAGCAGGGGCACACCAGACAAGAACGCTGTGGTAGCAGCGATTGCTCTAGTCGAATGGGCTCTCGGACGGCTGGCTAATGGTCGGTTTGCCAACCGATGACAGTGCATGATGCAGCCAGAGAGCCATCTGGAAATGGAAGCCTTCAAGAGAGCCTTCCCTTGGTTCACAGGCCCAAAGTTCACAAACAGCTGTGATGTCTTCCAAAAACTCTTCGTTCGGTCCACGTAGAACTTCAGCGCTCTAGCTACATCCAGCGAATGCAAAGTCCTCTCGGCCGGCGACAAAGGCGACGGGAAAAAAACTGGTAACACCAAGGGCTCAGTGAGATGGAAGTCCGACGGCACCTTGGCATGAAGGAGGGGTGCATCCTCAGCACTATCCTCGTATCGTGAAAAGTCAGGTACGGAGGCTTGCAGGATAGCGCCTGGATATCTCCCACGTGTCGTGCGGAGGTGATGGCCACCAGGAACGCTGTTTTCCATGACAAACTTCAACGGGGCTGAATGCAATGGCTCGAATGGCGGACCCATGAGTGTGGTCAGCACCACGTTGAGCTCCCACGCCGGGCTGGTGCCTTCACCGGGTATGATCGAAACAGTCCTTTCATAAATTCCTTAACCTGCGATGATGACTGCCCTGTAGTCCTGGTGTATCGGGAAATCGCTGCCAGGTGTATCTTGATTGAAGCGTGAGATAGTCCAGCTTTGGCTAGCGACAGTAGGTACGGCAATACTTGAGGGGCCGTAATCCGCAGAGGGTTAATCTTCTGTGCCTGGCACCAGATAGAGAACCTCTTCCACTTATGTCCGTAGGACTTGAGAGTTGAGGACGCCCTGGCCTTCGCAAGAACCTCTCTGCAGTTGGCCGGGATATCGTACCCTCCAAACTCTAGTGCTGCAGGAGCCAGGCCTGCAAGTTCAGCGACTCTGGGTTGTGATGAAGAATGGCGCCTCCTTCTCTGGAGAGAAGATCTGCGTCCGCCGACAGCTTGTGTGGTGGGGACGCTGACAAGTCCAGAAGGTCCGGGAACCAGATCTGTCTCGGCCACGCCGGTGCGACGAGGATCATCCTGCACCGGGACCTCTTGAGCTGGTTGGTGAGTCGGAGCAGCAAAGGCAACGGAGGGAACGCATATAGGAACAGGCCGTCCCAGGGGAAAGAGAAAGCATCGCCCATGCTCCTCGGTTGGGGAAATCTACTGGCACTTCACGTGCTACCAAATCTGAGGATGGCTGCCAGAGGCGGGGCTTAGGGAGAGGGCAGTCATTGGCTGGGTGCAGTATGACCCAGAGACCAGTGATTTGTTTCTGATCTGTCTTTCTCAGTAGTAACCAAACTGATACTGATTTTTTCTTTACCGAGGATTCCCGGCCTGACGGGGAATATTCATGAGCATGTGAATCCATGCCAGACCCACGCTGGAGAACAACAGTTACAGGTAAGTAACTTGTTCCTTACTTACTATCCCCTATGTCTAGAAACTCATGTAGCAATCAAATGCTACCCTTTCCTCTCGAAATGGCTGGTGGCAGTGGTTTTAAAACTAACTACCATGATTTTTCCCGACTGCAAACACTGGTAGCATTAAATCGCGGGAGCCATGTTTTTCAAGGTGGTGTCTGAGCCCCCCTTTGTTTAAACGGGTCCCAGTCTTCCTTTTTAGCCATTTCTTTTTGGAAAGGTCCTTCTAGAGTTTGTCTGTGCGCGCCAAACCAGGTTTGGTCCCTTTGTTCCTACGCTTTTGGCGGGCTTCAGGACTGAAGACCGCCTCTGGGGCCTGAGTGTCTGGGGTGGGCAGGAAATGAGGGAGGTGCCCGAAACTCCCTGCGCTTAGTCTCCTAGGAGACCCAAATGCACTCTGGCGTGATTGGCTCGCTGACTGTCTGGTAAGGACAGCCATCCTTCTGGGTGAGTGGCAGCTAGGCTGGAATGAATGGGAGGAAACTGGATAAAAGGCAAGTCTCTTGGCTTGGAAGGTAGAGTTGACCACTGGACTGAAAGAACCGAACACGAGCTTGAAGAGGACGGCTGCTGCAACTTCTGGATCGTTGGTTTCCCCGGTGAAGCTCTGCTGCAGGCCCGAAGAGAAGCCCTTCAAGGACAACTTCTCCCTTTGCGTTGGTGGGACCAACCAACTCGACCCGTAAGCTGCCTGAATACCATTCTCGGAGCTGGTTGTATTTTCCTCAGAGTGCTGCAGGAAACCGAATAACCAGGGAGAGGGACACCAGTTTGTGTGCTTGTCTACAGCTACCAGAATTGAAGATTTGCCTTTGCCAGCTTTTTGACCAGTCCAAGTGCAGTGCAGGAGTCCCCCGACGTCCTCCCTCTTGTCCCTACGACTGAGGCTCAGGAACAGCGAGATCTGCAGGAACTGCTTGGAACAGACATCTTCAGCTGCATCCTTTTCTTCATTGTAAGGTACTGTGAAAACCGGCAGAGAGAACTTACCTCTCACTGCGAAAGTATTTGAAACTTTGGCAACTTGCTGGCCTAGTCAGCTTGTGACCCAGCATGTGAAGCTTTCTTTTATGAAGAACCGTGACAGACTTTTCCGTTTAACTACCAGAACTGCCTATCCTATACAAAACTTTAGCCCATTGACTTTGGCCTAACCTATTGCATTGAATTGACTCCTTTGGTGAACTCAAACTATTTGCACTGTCTAAGAGTAACTGTACTATTCCTTTTATTAACATATGCCCTTTTGCTCCTCCTTCAAAGTAGTTTAAATGCCGCAGAAACTGACAGCGTGAAGTACTGAAGTATATGTTTGTGTGCTATAGATTGCCACCTTCTAGTGAATGGTTTATAACTGACTGTGAAATAAATGAATACGTGTTTTACCAAGAAACCTTGTGATTGCAGACCTCTGTGTAACATAATTACAGCTCACATTCCCCTCTTGAGATAAGCCTGGCTGCTCAGCTCAGCTACCAAAAACTGCATAGTACAGACTTGTGCCAAAGATTGTTTTTGCTTACACCTGTAGTCCTAGTTATGTGTAGTGGTCCCAAAGGGTACTGCATACAAACTTTGCCTAACACTGTTCTCGTAGTGACTGAAGTAGAGTGAAGTTGAAGCAGCAGCACTAAGAAGGCATCATGACAAATATACCCTTGTGAAGCCCAAAGCTGTAACCAAGAGAATGCTAATGTTAACCAAGAACTGTGCATCACTGATAGTTTTGAACATTGCTTTTCTTTTAAACTGTGGCACATCTTCTTGAGGAAGGTGACCAAGAATTGTGGCTGGGATTACCAATGGTGCTATGTGGAGAAAGTGGATATTTCACCAAGAAGACGATATTTGCTAGTGCATCTTTGGTTAACAGACTTTTACATTGTCTTTAACATATCTAGACCCGATTTGAGAAAGTTCTTTCTTTGGTTGAACACCAACAGACCTGACTTTGAATCCTGGGGAAGGGAAGTCACCCAGGACATTGTTATTCAGATACTGTGAATGTTGTTCATGAGATGTTGCATTGCCATATATTTTCTTTGTGTATTTGTTGTTTAGTATGAGGGCCAATTATTTTATGTTACTGTTACTTAGCTTTTGTTAGACGGGGAAGTCCTTGTTGGGCACAAATTGTAGTAACCCTATTGGAGACTACACAACACTTGTCTTGGTATTAGGTAACCCACCTTTTGGTATAGGCCTGTACTACACAAGTTGGTAGTGTGACTGAGCAGCCACACTCGTCTCAAGAGGGGTATATGTGAGCTGTAGCAATTCAATTTGCAATTACAAGTAGCCAAGTAACACTTACACTCAAGGGTTTAGTTAAATATAGTTATTTAACTGCAGTTTTTAAATAAGTATTCTTTAAAAAGGGCAATATATGTAACAATAACATATACTTTAAAATGCTTTTCCAGAATAAACACAAAGCTAGTAGATACTCTTTAGAGATGCTTTTTACATACTTCCTACACCCTGAGGTGAGTTCACCAACTAGGACAGTAATGGCATTTATCTATCACTAGTACACTTTGTAGATTCAGAGGTTTGTAGAAAGGTTACGGGAAGGAAAAAGGTTAAACGGGTTCTCAGAGCATGTGAGTACTTAAATCTTCCAATGATGTCTAGACAAAAACCTTTACCGGCAATAATAGTTTAAAACCAAGTTATCACCTCAGAGGGACAGTAAATATCAAAATCAAATGGACTAGAAGAGTCTGCAGTGAGCCAGGACAGCCAAGGTCAATTGGAGCACAATGTATGGGCTGAGGCACATATAAAGTCTTGCACAAAGTTAGATTGTTGAAGAAAATTCACTGTAGGGTCACAAGCTGTTATACTTGTGAAGGGTAGAGCTGAAATCAACTCTAGCAAAGTAGCTATTGCAAGTCTCAACTGAGAAGAGCAAAGCTAAAGACCTAGAGGTAAGTACCCCAAGTCAGAACAGTACCTTTGGTGAGAAGAAGAGTGGTCCAACTGACTTCTGTCTGGTTGCAGCGACACAGATCCTCGGTTACTGGGCCTCAGTCGTGGGGACAAGAGGGAGGACGTATGGAGGACTCCTGTAGCAGCAATTCGGAGTACGGCAGCAGCTATGGGCTCTTTTCAGGTCAGCAGCACTTCGCAGTTTCAAGGCTCGGTAAATGGCACCACCGCAGATCTTGGACACCGGTTGGGCTTCCTTCGCTCCTTGAGTCTGGAAGGTCCTGGGGAGACCCATGGAGCTTCTGGCCGGATTGCAGACGTTGCACTGGACTACAGATTTCCTGACCCCTGGCACTTGGTTCCTGCAGCAGCAAAGAAGTACAGCCAGTCTGGTAAAATGGTCCAATGGAGTTCGTCTCGGGGTTAGTTGGTCTCACTAACCTAACGGAAGTTGTCGTCCCTTCTGAAGCTTCTCTTGTCAGTCAGAAAAAGGAGTTTCAGCACAGCAGCAGGGCTTCACTGGGCAATTCAAAGGTCCAGGAGGATGCAGCAAGCTTTGTTCACTGTTTGGATAGTTCTTCTGAGTGGTCGACTGTCTTCAGTTCCGAAGCCCTCCCCTTTTAAGCAGGTTTCTCCCATTCAAGCACAGCCTAGCTGGCATTGCACTAGGTACAGTCAGGTAACCTCCTTTTTGGCTAATCCAACTTCTTACGAATTTGAATCAGTTGTCTGCACGGGTGTATACCTCTACTTTGACTGTAGGAATAGAGGGAGTGCTTTCTTATGGTATTATCCTGATTGCGCTAGGTGATGCAGATGGTTTTTCCATTAGTTACATATTTGCTCCTTTTTTATGAATTTAGTCTTCGTTTAGTTTCTCCAATGTGGGATCCAAAATGATCAGTTTACACATTCAATATTTTCCAAGTGTGGTTTATTTCAGAAGTTCCTTTTGTACCTCTCTACACGTGTTTCACCTTCTTACATTCAGAATGCTCATCAGGAGAGTATCTGTGATGGAATAGAACATAGTGTAATGTATTTGCATTTATAGTAGTCAGACATAAAGTTGCCAATAAGGCACAAGGTAATTATAGCATTTTGCAAACTTGGGAACATCATTCTATTAGTAGTAGGGCTAAACTTGTCGACTCACCTTAGGATACTTCAGGGTTGTACTTCAAAAAAGGTCTCAGATTAGTTAGTTGCATCTGCCTTTTTTCATTTTGTATTAGTTATCCAGTTAAGGGATCTTTTAGCTTCCAGTTCTAGGCTAGAACAGACATAAAGGAGAAAAAAGCAATAAAAAGTGGATTAAGGTTTCTCTTTACCACTAAGTATCTAGTACACTATAGGTTTAACAAAATAGGGTTAGCTTAGTTTGGGATCCAGGTATACAAAAGGGTTTCTTACCTTAGGTTAAGGTTTGAAACTTTGGAAGAAATGAGGATACAATTGTCCTTAATCAAATGCATCTGATCCGTTGCACTTGTCAAGACTGAATTTCCATGGGTTTTTATGGCACTTGGCACCATAGTGGTGACGTCACCACGCCCACTAGCATGAGCGCGATGACAACCCAGCTGCATCACAACCATTTTTAAGCATCATTTACATTCGCTCTGTAACCTTAAAATTTGTTCTCAAACTGCCTACTTGGTCTCTTTAGGTTTGTTTCCAAAATGGATAATCTATTTTTGAAAGGTAACTAATTCTGAAAGTACAAAAGATTTGGAGGATCTCTCCTCATATAAGGTTCTTCTACTTCGTTTGCTAAAGTTGAGAAAATATCTTCGTCGTCTTCTATCCCGAAGCCGGGCTTCAAAAAGTGTTGGGACTGCGGTTCCAAAATGTCCATTACGGACCTGCACAACGTCTGCATCTGGTGCCTCGGCGAAAGCCACGCCACCGACGATTGCGATGAATGCCAGTCCCTAACTTCGAAGGCCTTGCGGGAGCGGAAGAAGTTGTTGTCGGTAGGTAGGGTTACTAAACCCCGTAAGTCAAAATCTACTGGTCTTTCGACTGACGATTCGAGGGGTGAGACTCTGCGTCGGCGTAAGTCCAGGGGGGGTCTCGTTCTAGGAGTGGGTCCCGCCATTCCTCTGCCTCTTTGAGGCATTCACGGAAGCGCCGTCACCGGTCGCCTTCCTCTTCCCCGTCCTCGTCAGAGGACTCCACCAGACGGCGGGTAGCTTGTCCCACGAAACACTTGTCGCCGGCCAAATCTTATGAATTCCGCCGGCAGATGGTGATTTTCGAATCGCAGGGCACCATTCCGTCCGCGCCTTCGAGAGAAGCCAGCAAGGAACGCGCTAAAGCCACTGCCTGCACGCCTTCGGGCTCCGGTAGTCTGCACGTTCTTCGGGAACCGTCGCAGTCCCGATCGGACAAGGATGATCGCCACCGTGCCCGGTCCAGGTCCTGGTCCTCGACACCATCGAGACCTTTGGAGCCTGTGAGGCCTTCTAAGAAGGCATCGACGCCATCAGCGCCATGTCCGTCGAGGGACTCCCTCGAGGCTCTGGCTCCAAGGAAGTCGTCGACTCCATCGGCGCCGAGGCCGTCGAAGGACACACTCAGGGCTCCGGCCTCGAAGCCGTTGTCAAAGTCGTTGGTGCCTCGGTCGACGTCGACACCTCTTCCATCGGCGCCCCTCAACGCTTTTTGTGGAGAATTTACCGGAAGTGCCCCAGAGAGCTGGGGAAGCCCCGAGAAAGGCTCTCAGCAAGTCTGAGACCCATACTCTGTTCCTCCTCCCAGGGTGGAATTGTTCCAACCCTTGGAGTACATTTCAGAGGTGGAGTTTGTCTGTCCGTATAACTGTCTTTGATCAGATTTTCTTTGGAATGTGTATACTTTTTTTTTTTCTTTATAGTCATTGTCTCGTATACATTTCTTTTGTTTTTTCTGCTTCAATTATTTTGTAAAGTTTCCGAGATATTCATCTAATATTTGGTAGTTTTTAAAGGTCAATTTTGGGTAGTTTAATTTTTCAATTTGTTCTTTTAGTGTCTGTATTACCTTGGTAATTTTTTCATGAACTAATGATTGATTGATGATTCTCACCATCATCTCCTTAGAAGTTTTTACTAGTAACTCCTCCCACTCATTAGGGCTAGTTTATCCTCTTCTTCCAATGATAAGAAAATACACATTCTAAGACTCCTGGGTATATATCCTACCTCCAGATATATCTTAAGGGTCTTTATTTCCCACCACTTTGATAGTTCTTGTTTACTGGCTTTCTCAAGCTGTTCAAATAGACTCTTAGTGATGAATTGGTATTCGAGTGGGGGGCTGAGTTTTACATTCCCTATGGCTCAAAAGTTCTTCTGCTTCCCTGATTTGGTATTCCTCCTCCATTATGGACTCAGTAAGGCAATACCGTCAGTTTGCACTTTTGTTTTGTTTCAAAAGGGATTCAGTTTTGCAAAGTGAATTTTTATAAATGTATTACTTCGAATTATATATTTAATGTAAGATTCAGCCTTGGTGAGAGTTACAAATGGAAATTATGAAATAAGCCACACTTGGAAACTATTCAATGTGTAACCTGATCATTTTGGATCACACTTTGGAGAAACTAAATTGTATTACTAAAATCATAAAAAAGGAGCAAATATGTAACTAATGGAAAAACTATTTGTATCTGCTGGTGCAATCAGGATAATACCATTTATAAGAAAACAGTTTAGCTGTCACTCAAACAGCAGGGTGGCTGTCATGAAAGGACAGCCAGCCAATCGGGACTGGGTGCATTCAGTCATTCCTAAAGACAAAGGACAGGGGAGTTTCGGGAACATCCCTCACTTCCTGTGCTGCCCTTGCAGACACACTGAAGCCCACCAAAGGCGAAATTAACAAAGGACTCAAACCTGGTTTGGCTTGCAGAGTAAAACCCAAGAAAGACCTCAAACGGAAAATGGCGAAAAAAGACTGGGGCCCCTGCCACCAGCCATCTAAAATAGTGAGTGTATACATTTGTTTACCTGAGTAGGTAGGATAAGGGGCTACTAAGTAACCCCCCAGCACTCCACATAAAAGGGTGTGTGCTGGACCTACAAAGAAAAAAGGTAAGTGAAGCCGATTTCACTTTAATAATCTTAGGAACAGTAGTTCACACAAGAAAAGGGATTTAAACCTTATGAGGAATCTAAAGGATTTCTCTGTGACACCGCACTGAAGGTGCTGCGTGTCACCATACAAAAAGTAGATGCCTATGGTGTTTGTCAGACTTCAAAAACAAAGAAATACATAATCCAAATCAGGTCAAAACATATGAGAGAGTTAGAAAAGGGGCTCACTCACTCCAGGGTTAAAATTCAAAAGTCTGAAAGCCCAGCAAAAGATCTGGGGGTCTCTAAGGTTTAAGAGAATTGGCACAGAAATGAGAATTCTCCCGAACAGTCCTCAGCAGAGTAGTGACAGTGAGGCATTTTTTAATAAATTGTCTTTAATGATTAAATGGCAAATGATAACCACCAAGCAGTTATCCGCCTGGCATTACTGACCCCTCACAATACTTCCGTTCTAAATGTGAATCACTGGGTTTTACTCACCTTGAATTGCATATTGCTATTCTAAATGTGGTTATATACTTCGGTTTATTTACCGTAAGTAGTGTGTTTGGTTTTTATATTGTTTATGACTTGTACTTACCTTTCTTAGGAATTCTCTTTGCCTTTTGTATATATAAAATAAACCATTATTTGTACAATATATCTGTGTACAAGTGTTTCTTTGGACCATAGATATCCTACAAGTTATTTGTACATTCCTATAGCCCGCTCTGCCTCCTTAAATGAGACTGGTTGCTCTGCCATAAGTTACCACTACCTTGAGTAGTACAGCCTTATGCTAAGAGTTGGAGTTTTTATAATGCCCAAGGGATAGTTTTATACAGTCATTTTGGGTGGACTTTAGAAAAAGTGTCCTGACACTGGACACTATTTCTTTGCGATGGGAAGATGCAGGCTGTCTTATCAGATGTTTTTTGACTGCTCCATTCCAAACCGTGAGAGCCCATTGGGTGCACCATGTCTCCATTAATATTTTTGTTGTATTTTCCCTCAGGACTGACCCTGAATCGAGATGAGGAGAGTGAGACGGAGAGTGAGGTTGCAGGCTCAGAGCAGCTGGACAGCTGCACAGTCTCCCCGCAAATGGAGGATATAGAAGGTGAGAAATTATGATCCGCTTTGTCTGTTGATCCGTGTTATGCAAGATTGTATGTAGTAACCCTGTTGGAGACTACACCAGCCTTGACCTCTTGGCAATAGGGAACCCAACCTTGGATAGGGGTCTGTACTACACAAGCTGGTAGAGTGACTGAGCAGCCAGACTTCTCTCAAGAGGGGTCAATGTGAACTGTAGAGGTGTAACATAGAGGTTCACCATGATAAGTATTCAAATAACACTTATACTCAAGGTTTCTTATTAAAAATAATTATTTATTTAACAGTCAGTTTAAACTAAGCCTTCTTTAGAAAGGGTACTATGCAACAATAAAATACACTTCAAAAACACACTTTCAGTTAAGTAGATACTCTTTTGGGATGTCACACACTTCCTACACCATGAGGTGACTTCAGTTGCTAGGACACTGTGGACATTAATAATATCACTTTATTACTTAAATGCAATACTGAGATTGTGGAGAAAGGAAAAGGTTAGGGAAGGAAACAAAGGTTAACAGTTCTCTGAACAGGTAAGTACTTTACGATCCCCCAATTAAGTATAGGTTAACCCTTTTCCAGCTATTCAAGTAATTATGTATGACTTATGAGGGACAGATGAACACAAAGTCAAAGGGTCAGAAGAGTCTGCAGGGAGCCAGGACACCCAATGTCAGTTGATCGAAGTCTAGGGGAGCTGAGGCACTTCTGGTATATAGCAAAAGGTCTTGCACAATGTTGTATAGAGAGTTTGTAGAAAAGAATCACTGTAGGGCCACAAGCTGGGAGGCTTGTGAAAAACAAAGATGCAAGCAACTCTGCAAAGGGCAGCAAATGCAAGTCTCCAGTGAGAGCAAGCAAGCTACACACAACAAGAGGTAAGTACTCATAGTTAGATAGAACCCAGCTGGCTTCTGTTCTGGTTGCAGTACTGCAGGTCCTGTGTTCCTGGGCCTCAGCCATGGGGACAAGAGGGAGGACGTCTGTAGGACTTCTGCTCTACAATTCGAAGGTCGGCGGCGGCAATGGGCTTACTCCAGATCAGCCACACTTCACGGTTTCAGCTACTGGCAAATAGCACCACTGCGGTTCTTGGACACCTTGTGGGCTTCCCTTGCTTCCGGGGTCCAGCACTTTGTTGAGGTGGCTCAGGCTTGGGTCACCCTGGTTCGGGAGTATCTTCGGGATCTTCCTGGAGCTCTGGCCCGGCTTCAAGACAATGCACTAGTTCCTGTCCCAGTCAAGTTCGTCTTGGTGTCAGTTGGTCCCACCAACCCAAGGGAAGAAGTCGTCCGTTCCAGGCCTTTCTAGTCGATACGAAAATTGGAGCTTCAGCACTACAGCAGGGCTTCACCGGGCAAACAAACGGTCCAGGAGGATGCAGCAAGCTTCTCTTCCAGTTTCTTCTTCGGTTCCTTCGTCGTCCAGTGGTCGACTCTGCCTTCCTTCCAACAGACCTTGCCTTTTATGCAGGTATCTCCCATTCATTTGCAGCCTAGCTGTCACTCACACAGCAGGTTGGCTGTCCTCCAAGGACAGTCAGCCAGCCAATCACCTTTGGGTGCATTCCTGTAACCAAGGAGACTAAAGACAGGGAGTTTTGCAGAACCTCCCTCGCTTCCTGCCCGACCAGACCCACTGGTGCCAGAGACGGTTTCAGCACTGGAGCCCGCCAAAGAGGAAACTAACAAAGGGACCAAACCTGGTTTGGCGCGCAGAGTAAAACCCAAGAAAGACCCTGCAAGCAAGAAATGGCAAAAAAGCCGACCATGGCCATTTCGACAAAATGGGCACCCATGGTTGCAATACTGCAGCTGAGGGTTCAGCATGCGGTAAAAACGCACAATGGTAGGAAAATTAAACTACTGCCACCAGTAATTAATTGTAGTGAGTGTAACATAAAAATGTTACATGAGAAAGTAGGAAAAAGGGGTTAGTAGGTAACACCCCCTTGCCTCCCCCCAGTATTTCCACAAGTCAATTTCACTTTACTAGTCTCGGGAACAGTAGTTTACCTAAGAGAAGGTATTTAAACCTTAAGCGAAATCCTAAGGACTTCTCTGTGACACTGCACTAAAGGTGCTGTGTGTCACAATACAAAAAGGTGATACCGATGTAGTTTGTCAGACTCCAAAATCAAAAAAATCTAAATCCGATAAGAATACATGAGAGAGTGAGGAAAAGGTCTCACTCCAGGAGTTGAAATTCAAAAGTCCTGAAGTCCAGCAAAAGAGCCCAGGGTCTCTAAGGTAGAAGGGAATTAGCACAGAAATGAGAATTCTCCCTAATAATCCGCATTCAAAATCCTGTTATTCCAGATTGAATCTGGAGTGGACCTCCTCATCGGTACGGTGCTGCTGTCTGAGGGGGTGGGACGAGGCTAACTGGCGAACACATATTAAAGCTGTTGAATTTAATGTCTGCAAGGCAATCTTGATAACTCGTGCCATCATGCAATTCAGGGGGCTACACTGATTCCCACATGCTAAAAGAAAAAGATATTTTTGGGAAAGTGCTTGTGGGTCTGCATCAGCATTTTCCACATTTTTCAGACATGGTTATGCATTTCCTTTATGGATGCTTTTACTCTCCCTTCGAGGTGTCTGTGCTTCTTTTTTTTTCCTTCTAAGTCCTTGTGCATGGAAACCCTGCTAATCTTTGTAGATACTGTGACAAATCATGGAATTTACACCACTTTTCCCCATGGGGGAATCCTTCCCTCTGAGGTGAGGCTGTTACCCAATATTCCCCCAGGGGCGGTAAAAATTGAGGATCTTACAAAGTGGGATTTCCCTCATGGGGATGCAGACTCCCATTCCATGATCGAACTTCCTCTCTGGTGTGCCCTTGAGATCTCCACAAACCCCAGGTAACCAACCTGTGAGTAGTATTGTTATGTATTGTAGTACTCCCTCTTGTACTCGGCCAAAACATGACCAGGAAAAGATCGGGGCATTTGCATACCTTTTCTCCAAGTACCAAGAAGATCGAAGGAGTGATGCTGATTACTTACTTGTCAAAGCTAGACAGTACTGTGAAGAAGAGTACCAGTAGACATGAAGATCACCTGAGGGAAATCTGAGAAGGACTTTGACAGCCCACTGGGGAGGAATCAGTTGCATAATATGAAGAGAGAGGACTACGGAAAAGGAGAAGCCGACATGAATGCTGGAAACCCCTGGAATTTCAAACCTGGGAGTGGAGAAGCAAGCTGCAGAGGTCGGTCCTTGACAGAGAGGACACTGAATCCAGGTTGGATCAATGCTCCGGAGAAGGCAGGAGTGTAGAGGCAACCCGTAGCTGGAAGAAGGTCGTTGATGGCGTGACTTCGCTGATGTGGTCTGTTGGGTCAGACCACTGTGCCAAAACCGAAAGACAAAGGACCCTGCAGGACTAGTGCGGAACATCGGGGAGTGGAGAAGAGCAGAGGAGGAGCAGCCAAATCGAAGTCCCCAGGAAGAACTGATGACGTGGTTGCTCCAGCAAGAAGGGGCAGGGTAGGCCTGGTATGGACTTCGGGAGGATTGTAGATTGCATGGGGAGTCCTCTCTTCACAGTATAAGCCACTTTCGGTCTACTGACCCTGAAGAGTGCATCGGGAGTAATCGCCCTCATTTGATTGGTGTCAAGAGAAGCAAGGTGGATGAAGAGAGAACTAAAGACAGTGGAAAGCTTTGGGAGCAAACTCCCTAGCTCTAGTGACAAAGGTTTGCAATCCAAGTTCCTGGAGGAGAGCCTGGAAGCGTTAGGACAGTTTTTCTTCAGGCCAACTAAGGACTTCATAAAACCATACATCTGAGGCAGTACATGAATCCTCTTAGTATAAGGCTGTACCACCTTAGAATGTTGGTAGAATGGACAGAGCAGCCAGGATTATTTCGGGAGGGAGAGGGCTGTAGCTTGGTACAAAGTAATTGTAGCCTACATATGGACCAAAGAAACACTGTTTATTTTTAATATAAAAGGTTAATTTAAATACAAGTAGGCCCAGATAAATATTGGTTTAAGTACTAGCACACCATATAAACACAATCATAAAAACAATTCAGTACCTATGGTATGCAAACTCAAGATATTACCAATGCACTAAGAAAACCAGGGAAAGAAAACCCTATTACACTTTAAGAAAATGTTATTCAAGGTAAGTAATGAACCATGTGACTGTTTTGGAAAAATGCTCGAAGCAGTGACAAGGGAGGCACAACCCATTGTTATAATTTGAAAAGAGCAGCAGCTATTCAAGTTATTTAACCATATACTTTTAAGAGGGGCTTCAAGCAACGCATAAAACAAGTATTAACTACTTGATTTTTTTTTAGGTCTGTGTAAAGCAGATCAGGGGGAGAAAACGCCATTTACACTTTAAGAAGAACAGTGTTATTCAAGGTAGGTAAACCCCATTTGTAATTTTTTACACTCCTTCAGTTATGCAATGATAATCCAGTACCAACACTTGGTATTTTTCAGAAGGGGGAAATGCCATTCAAAGTAAGTAAAGCAACGTATATACTTTTTAGAGGGCACACTGCAACTCAAAGGTAAGTACAAATTAAAGACACTTTTTAACTTATTTCACAGTGATACAGTTACCACACTAATTATGTCAGCAAGTAAGTACTTTACACTTATTTTGCTTTTCAAAACCAAATCCGTTTATCCAGTCCTTCCCTAGTCTGTTGCATGAGTTCTCTGAGGCAGAAGAGGGACCCTAGTGGTCTAGGTGCCAGCTGTGGGCAGGTTGAGATAGGGTTCAGTTGCAGGAAAGTCAAAGTTCCATAGGAGATCTTCTTTAAACAAGTATGTTTTCTCTTTCAAAGTTATACAGTGTTCAGGGACATCTGAGAAGGCTCCCTATGTGTACCAGCAATAGACCTGGGCAAGTGTTATGGGCATACTCCCAACCACATTAATCACCTACTCATCCTCACAGGATGCACACTAGACTTAAGTTAAGTAATACCTAAGCCCACACAGTACCTTCAGAGTGGATGCCTTCAGGATGCAGCAGCACAGGATCCAGTCCCTGGATTCTTGGTCTGATGATGAAAGAACTGGACACTGGATGGGAACTTGTAACAGCAGTCGTCGGAAGAGGCTTCCAGCCACGGACTCTTCACACTTTCTTGCGGCTCTGTGGATTTGGTACCTTTTCACAGCAGCCAGATGAAGAACGGATATTGCTGTTAGCATTATCTTCTCTCTCTCGGTCCTGCACTCTTATGAGGAGCCTTAAGGGATTCGAATAGTGTTACTGGAGATCCTGGAGGAGGCCTCCAAGGTTTCTGATGGATTCAGACTTTAGAAGACCATGTACCACACAATGACTTGAGGTCTTGTGGTATTGCAGTCCAGCAAGGTCGCAGCACGTCATGGGATGGGACAAATGCAGGTCTTTCTGAGAGTAGTGGATCTCACCTGCGTCTGGGTAGAAGATGTCTCGTTTGGGACCGCCATGTCGTTTGGAAGGAAGGGTTAAAGCAGGCTCTGGTTACGTAACAGGCTCTCAGATCACTTCAGCCATTCTTTCTTCATCTTCCCCTTTGGTTTCCGCTCCTAGGCAACTTGTCAGCAACTTTCAGGTTTGGACTATTTATCAGGAACTACATACAGCACAACTTCTGCAGTCTCCCCCTGCATTTTACAGAAAGGGGCAGTTATGCCCCCCCCCCGAAGATTTATTATAAATATTGTTAGGGAGAATTCTCTGTTTAGATTGAATTTCCTAACCTAGTGAGTCCCCCAGCAGCTTTGCTGGATTTCTGGAATTTGTTTTTTTCTCCTGCCAATAGTGAGACTCTTTTTCTCCCACTCTTGGACATGATTTGTGGTGTTCCTTTGACTGTTAATGTGTTTTATGGGCTATGGGGTCCTTTAGTCCATAGGGTCCCATGTGTTTTTACTATGTGTTACACAGCACCCTCCGTGCAGTGACACAGGGGTGTCATAGTGACACCCCACCATAGACTCCATACCCTGGGACGGACTGTCTCCCAGGGCATGTAAAGTCACCATTGGCTTTACTAGTCCAAAATTATGAACAGAAACCAGTACAAACCATCATATTGTGGACGTACTGGTCGGGGCAATTCGATTGCCCCGGGGTCTATTAGTCGAGGGGGCACGTCTCCGTCCCCCCTGATTGAGTTTTGGCTGGTGGCAGTGGATACTACTTTTTATATTCGACCGCGAGTATATCTCTATGGGATTTTCCCATTGTTCGAGGCTACCAACTTTAATTATTTAATTCTCATAGCCTCGAACATACCGCCGGTTTATTTAATATTAATTCGCCGGTTGGTATTTTTTGCCAGGACTCTATTCTAAAATGGCGTTTGTGTTCTCTTCTGTGACTCCAACCCAAGTCGAGCCCTTTGTTCCACTTTTTTGCGGGCTGTCTGGGTACCACAGGGGGTGTGGGAGGGGGTTTAGGCACCCTGGACTGAGTTACCTTGGTAACTCAAGTCGCACTCTTGTGTGATTGGCCCAAGTGGTGAGCCGGCCGGCTCACCACTTAGCATGTTTGATTGACAGCTAGGCTGAATGAATGGGGGTGTGCTGCATAAAAGCAGGGCTTTTGGGACTGGAACTTTAGATGTCGCCACAGGACCGGAGAATCCGACGAGGGAGAAGCTGAGCCAACCTGCTACGACGACACCACCGGTGGGGCCCTGCGGAACCGACTCACCACTTCCCGACGACAGAGAAGATCTCCCGGCTGAAGAGTCTTCTTCCCCTGACTAGTGGGCACAACCAGTTTACCTTCTTTTTCTCGCATACCAGGACGTCTTGTGGTCGAATTGCCCGTGCCAAGCACCCCGGCAACCGGACAGCCACTTACCACTGGACCGCGAATAAAAGGACCGCTCCTTTTAACTGAGAACTCCGCGGCTGGTTTCTTCCCTGGCAGTGCAACGGACTCCTGTCTTCCTCCCCGACGAGATCCTCTTTCCCCGGACGAAGCACCGACTTGCATCCGCTGCCAGGAACAACTGCCCCTGCTGGAGTATTCTCACCACCTTAAGGTACCGTGTCCGCCAGGCCTCCCTTTCTAAATATTGCTACAAGGTAGTAATAATCCCTTAACCTTCTGGACTGGGCTGGCCGCCTTGACCATGTAACTGGTCCCTTTCTTTTGGTCCAACTCTTACTGAACCTTTCGAGATTTTTGTGCACTTTTCAACCGTGTGACCTTGGACACATTTCGTTCTGATCCTCTTAAAGTGGAACCGGCTTTCTGAACTCTAACTTCACAGTTCGACTCTGCCTTCCTCTCTGGCTGTGTTCTTTTGAAAGTGTTGGGATCTGTTTCAATTTATGCTCTGCCTTTCTCTCCCTTTTTAAACCGAATTATTAGAGTGCCATCTGCGTTAAGCGCTCACCGCTGTCTGAAAATAAGTGGGGCTTTACTTAAGACTTGTCTAATATTCTTTTAAGGGAGTGTATATCTTCACAAGACTTATTTTTTGGTATTAGGTAACCTACCTTTTAATATAGGCCTGTACTACACAAGTTGCTAGTGTGACTGAGCATTCAGGCTTATCTTAAGAGGGGTAATGTGAGCTGTAGAGTTGTACAAGGAAATCAGTAAATACAGCTATTCAAGTAAACACTTACACATTTAAGGTTATATAATACATTATTTATGGATACACACAGATATTTAAAGCATTCTTTAAAAAGTAGTAAGAGCTGTAACATTAATCCTAAATTAGGATTCCATTAAAAAAGTGAACAATAAAGCAAGTGAGTAATTCATTCATATGTTACACGTTTCAGCACCAAGAGGTGATGTCATCTGCGGTCAGTATAACACTTATTTTGTATCACCTTTGCAATATTGAGTTATTAAGGAGGGAAAGCTAAGGGTTGGACATAACAGACTGATATTCTATACAAAAACAGTTGGATTCTCCCAAAGGGATGTAGGCAATCTTTTATCCCAGCATTAAAGTGTTCAACATTTAAAACCTGTACGTGAACAAGCACTCCCAAAGGCAACAGGTTCATAAGGAGGCCTTAAGGTAGCGCATACAGCCAAAGTCAATGGGCAAAGTCAAAGTTCTGATGCTCTTCTTCTTAAAGAAATTTTCTTAAATAGTCCGTATTCAAAAAGAAATCGCAGCAACTCAAGAAGTCAACTTCAAGAAAGCACAAGTTGTAAGACCAGTGCAAGTGAGTTGAGGTCAAATCACAGTAGGGTTAAATAGCACTTCCAAAGGTAGGAAGCACCCCAAATGGCAAAAGGATAATCTACCCCAAGCACCACAGTACCTTTGAACTGGAGTTGTTCCAGCTGGATGCCTTCTGGATGCAATGCAGCAGACCTTTGTTCCTGGTCCTTACTCGTGGTGACGAAAGGGAGGACGTCTGGTGGACTCACGCTGTAGTACTGGAAAGAGGGACTTCACAGCAATGGATTTCTGTTGATTCCGCTGCTCTTTGTGGTTTTGGTGCCTTTTTCTCGGCGCCAAAGAACAACAAACTGCTCCAGTTGGAAGTTCCTGGATTCCTCGGTCCAGGACTCTGGTGAGGGGAATCTGGACCTGGATGTCCTACTTCTCTAGGGTCCTCTGGATGCCCACAAAGATTTGGCCGGATTTGTACTTGGGAAGACAATGCATTCACAGGTGGTCGAGGTACACCGGATATTGGGTTTCTGCAGCCTTGGAAAGTCACAGCAAGTCTGGGGTTGCGCCAAAATAGTTTGTCTTGAGGCTAGTTTGTCCCACCAGCCTAAGGGGCGAATACGTCCTATACAGGTCTTCCATGTCGATTTAAAAAAAAAAAAAAAACGAAAACATGTTCAGCACAGCTGCAGGGCTTCACTGGGTACTTCGTGGTCTAGGAGGGTGCTGCTGGCGTCTTCTCATCTTCCGCTTTGGATGTTATCCTCCAGTGGTCGACTCTGCTCTTAGTCCCAAAAAACCTTGCTTTTTATGCAAGTTCTCATTCATTCACAGCCCTAGGCTATCTATCACACAGCAGGGTGGCTTTCCTCCAGGACAGCCAGTCGGCCAATTGGAACTGGTTTCACTCAGGCACACCTAGAGACAAAGGACAGGGAAGTTTCGGTACCTCCCTCACTTCCTGCCTATCCAGACACACTGGAGCCTGTGCAGGCTTCAGGGCTGAAGCCTGCCAAAAGCAAAACACACTAAGGAATCGAACCTGATTCAAAAAGGGTAAAAGCCCATAAGAAACAAGAAATGGCAAAAAAAGAAAACACGGGCCATTTTGTGAAAATGGTCACATTTTCCTGCTGTACTGCAGCTGAGGTATCAGCCTGCAGATGCATGTCACCGGTAGTAAAAAAAAAAACTGCCACCAGCCATTCAAGTGAGTTGGTTTAACAAAAATGTTACATGAGGAATGGGTTAAAGGAGTTATGTAATCCCCCAGAACTCCACATAGCGTGGTGTGCGCTGGACCCATAAAGAAAAGGTAAGTAAAACAGGGGTAATCTTACTATTCTTGGGAACAGTAGTTCACCCAGGAAAATGTAGTTAAACATTAAGAGAAGTCTTAGGGACTTTTCAGTGGCACTGCACAAATGTTGCTGTGTGTAACAATGCAAAAGCAGATACCTGTGGAGTTTACCAGACTCAATAACACAGAAAATCATAGTCATGAAAACACATGAGGGAGTGAGAAAAAGTTCTGTTAGGGAGAATTTTCAGTTTAGTGCTAAATTCCTCACACCTTAGTAAACCCCCCCACCCCCTCCATCTCTTTTTGCTGAACTTTGGCACTGTACTTTTAATTCTATGTGAGTTCTGTGTTTCTTTTGGAGTCTGACATGCTCCATAGGCTTCATCTTTTTACCTTGTGTCACACAGCACCTTCAGTGCAGTGGCACAGGGAAGTCTTTCAGATTTCCCAAAGGTTTAAATACCTTCTCTTGGTTTAACTGCTGTTTCAAAGAGCAGTGACGTGAAATAGACTTTACTTGCATTTGTATCTTTCTAGACCCAGCACACACTATCTTACAATAGGGTGCTGGAGGGGTTACTTGGTATCCCCTCTGTCTAGTTTCTCATGTAATATTTTTGTTACCCTTTCTACAATTAATAGCTGGTGGCAGTGGTTTACCTTTTCTTACCATTGTGTGTTTTTACTGTGGGCTGCAATTGCAGCTGCAGTAAGACACCCATGGGTGCCCATTTTATCAAAACGTCCCGGTCTTCTTTTTTTGCCATTTCTCGTTGGAAAGGTCCTTGAGATTTATTCTGCATGCCAAACCAGGTTTGGTCTCTTTGTTCATTTTGTCTTTGGCGGGATACACTGGTGAAGCCTGCCTCTGGGTCCAGCGTGTCTGGCAGGGGCAGGAAGTTGTTAGGGAGAATTCTCAAAAATGTGCTTATTCCCTTCGCCTTAGAGACCCCCAGCAATTCTGCTGGATTTTGAGGACTTGATTTTTTTTACATGGAGAGTGTGACCCTTTTTCCCACTCTCCCATGTGTTTTGAAATGTGTTTTACTCTTGTGTTTTCTTTGGTTATGGAGTTTTAGACAATTCCATAGGCATCATCTTTTCATGTGTCACACAGCACCCTCACTGCAGTGGCACAGGGAAACCTTTTCAGGCTTTCCCAAGGTTTAAATACCTTCTCTGGGATAAACTACTGTTTCCCAGAGTAAGTAAAGTGAAATTGACTTTACTAGTCTTTTTAAATTCCTAGATCCAGCACACCCTATCTTACAATAGGGTGGTGAAGGGGTTACTTAGTATCCCCTGTGTCTAGATACTCAGGTAGCAAGCAGTCAAATGCTACTCTTTCCTCTCGAAATGGCAGGTGGCAGTGGTTTTACAACGAACTACCATGATTTTTCCCGACCGCGAACACCGGTAGCGTTAAATCGCGGGAGACATGTTTTTCAAGATGGCGTCTGAGCCCCCTTTGTTTAAACAAACAGGTCCTGGTCTTCTTTTTTCGCCATTTCTTTGTGCAAAGGTCCTTCTAGAGTCTGGCTCTGCGTGCCAAACCTAGTTTTGTTCCTTTGTTCATTCGCCTTTGGCGGGCTTCAGGACTGAAGACCGCCTCTGGCGCCCGAGTGTCTGGGGTGGGCAGGAAGTGAGGGAGGTGCCCGAAACTCCCTGTTCTTAGTCTCATAGGAGACCCAAATGCACTCTGGTATGATTGGCTGGCTGACTGTCCGGCAAGGATAGCCACCCTGCTGGGTGAGTGACAGCTAGGCTGGAATGAATGGGAGAGAACTGAATAGATGGTGAGTCCCTTGGCTTGGAAGGCAGAGTCGACCACTTGAACGAAAGAACCGAAGACGAACTTGAAAAGGACAGCTGCTGCAACTCCTGGACCGTTGGTTTGCCCGGTGAAGCCCTGCTACATTGCTGAAGCTCTGAATTTGCCTCGACTAGAGTAGCTCTGCGACAGACGACTTCTCCCCTTGGGTTGGTGGGACCAATCAACCCAAAAGTGAACCTGTCTGGCCATCCTCTCAGAGCTGGCTGTACTTCCATTGCTGCTCCAGAAACCGATTGCCAGGGAGAGTAACACCAGATCGAGTGCATTGCTTTTAAGTTGGACCCGAGCTCCAGGAAGATCCTCCGGGCACCCATGAAGCAGGACTGACCAAGCCTGAGCCACCACAAGAGTGCTGGACTGCAGAGAACTGCAGTGGTGCCGTTTGCGAGAGCCGAGAGGAGGTGAAACCCTGAAGTGCTGATAATATGAAGTTTGCCCATTGCTGCAGCCAACCTTCCATTCGTAGTGCGGGAGTCGCCAGACGTGCTCCCTCTACGACTGAGGCCCAGGAACACAGGATGTGCAGACCTACACAGGAACAGAAGCCAGCTGGATCCAGTTTTCTTCAAAACAAAGGTACTGTAAATCTAAAGGGACTTGCCTCTTGTTGTGTAGCCTTGCTAGCTCTTAGTTGACACTTGTCTTGGTTGCTCTTGCCGAGTTGCTTGCAGCTTTGCCCCTCATAAGCCTTCCAGCTTGTGGCCCTCCAGTGGTTTCATTTCCTACAAAGATTTCTAAAACATTGTGCAAGACTTTTTACCTACCTGTAAGAAGTGCTTCAGCTGTTCACCTAGACCTTTGCTCAACTAACCTTTACTGTCCTGGCTCCCTGAAAGACTCTTCTTACCTCTGACTTTGTGCTTTGCCTTTCCCCCAGGAAAGGGTTAATTTACGTTGCAGTGGAGGGGTTGAAAAGTACTTAACTGCTTAAGAATATTGAACCATTGTTTTCTCCTTCTAAAAACCTTTGCCTTTGACATCCCACTCAGTATTGCTCTAAATGTGCCAGTGATAAATCAATGTCCACAGTGGCCTAGTTAATTAAGTCACCTGAGTGTACAGGAAGTGTATGTGTGCCATCCCCAATGGGTATCAACTGATTTAGGGAAACAGTGTGTATTTACTGAAGTATATTTTGTATTATGATTAATCATCAGTTGAATAAGCCTTCTTTAGAGGTGAGCAAACAATATTTAATTTATTTAACAAAGGAACCATGTGTGTAAGTGTTTATTTGAATAACTGTCATTGTGAAACTTTGTGTTGCAACCTTACAGCTCACATTGACCCCTCTTAAAATCAGCCTGGCTGCTCACTCTACCAACCTGTGTAGTACATGCTTATACCAAAGGTTGGGTTAACTATTGCCAAGGGGACAAGGCTAGTGCAGTCTCCCGCAGGGTACTGCATACAATCTTGCCTAATGAGGTCCAACTCATTGGAGTAAAAATTAAAAAAGCCTGAAGTCCAGCAAATGATCCCTTGGACTTCTTTTATTGTGTAAATACCTTTTCTTGGGTGAACTGCTGTTGAATAGTAAGATGACCCCCGTCTTACTTACCTTACTTACAGTTGTCAGGCCCACGGTGTCGCATGAATGAAACAAATTACATTCACATGCTTTGGAGCTGTCAGTGGCTTGAAGAATTATGGGCCGGGTGTCTACATTGGACCCTACCCCTGCTAACTGTCTGTTTCATCAATTCGAACATATATGAGGGAGTCTTCGCAAATTGACAAGCTTATGGATGTTACTGGCAGTCCGCTATATTTTATCGTTGATCCGCCCTGTCTATCCAGTGGTCTCCCAGTGGCTGGGAGCAGTCACATGGGCATCAGAAATGGAGGAACGCTGGTCCTCACTACAACCAGTGAGCTGCAAGCCAAAAGACACATGGCCACCATTCCGCAGTTACCTAAGGTCTATCCAGGCGAGTGAAGGAGATATTGAGAACCCAGCCATTGATTAGACTGCCACTCTATACGCCCAATGCCTGGGATATGTTGTTTTTTTGCATTCTCCCCTCCCCAAACTTGTACCATTAACTGTATTATTTTTGTTGTATGATGTTTGCTTATGTCAAAAAAAGGAAAACGCAATGTGCTACTGATGCTGCTATCTGTATTACTCCTGTTGTAATGTCAAACACTCTCTTCAAAATAAAGGTTTAAAAAAAAGTATGAGAAGGCAACCCTCTCCAGATATTATGAGATCCCCGCCCCAACCTTATCCCTCCTCTGGAGATCAGTATAAAACCTAGGGAAGATGTCCTCAATATCGCCAGGGCTAGCAAGAGTGCTTCCATCCAGTGATTTACTGACCTTCTCTCCAATCCCCAACCCCCTCCGGTCTAACCTCTTCCTTCGGTGGAAACCCAGGATCTCCTCTCCTCACTTAACACCTACCCCTTTCGTTGGCAAATCTCGGCCCGGATGGATGGTTCAAGTTAATGCCCTTTAAGTCTTCCTGCAGGCTCCCTCACTGATCAGTAACCCCTACTACGTTGCCTTTGGTGCAACCCACACTGTACCCACTTCTACCTCCCCAGTGTCATAGGACTTCAAAACTCAAAAATTTCCCACATCGATTCCCGAAATATCTGCTCTAGCCAAAGGGTATTGTTACATCTCCACATTTATTAAGACCACTTGTGATCACAAGGACTAAATCATGATCCAGTCAGCAGACAGGTTGTAACTTGCAAACCTTCACTATACCTTCTGTTCTTCTGTCAAAGAGTAGGCAAGTCAATCCTAGTGTAGATGTGTATATGGGAGAAAAATGTAAATCCCTTACTGCTCGGGTTCATATGGCACCACGTAACTGTTAGGCCACTTGTTAGGGGCGTTTTCCTTAAGTCCCTCTTGGAGGTAAGAGTTCAGTAAGCTATTCCAGTGGTTTGTAGATCCCCCCCAACTCCTAGTAGCCAGTCTGTACTACTCTGGATCCTTGGTAGCGTGGCAGAAAAGTCTGTCTTATCATAAGAGGAAGATTTGAGCTGTAGTAAGTACACTGAACCTAGTTAGTAATGCACATCAAAGAAACACATTTATATTCAAATATAGATTATATTTACTCAAGAGTCACGGTTAAATACTTTGCACAATAAACCAACACAGATAGGCATTCTTTTAGATACTTGTAAAAGGCCACTTCTTAGTTTGTAGTTGCTGAAGCTTACAATTGTTTAACAGGTCTACCGTAATTATCGGTAATAACACGCACCCACAAAGCAATACAGTAATTGAATTAACTTTGCAATGACAGATAGGCTAGTTATTTTTAGGAAGGAAAATAGTTGGTTAGGGTAATACTAGTAGCTTAAGGTTCTACAGGCAGTTTCTTCACACAGCAAGTCTTTTAAAATACAGAAAGCAACCCTAGCTAAAAGTCAGTTCAGGGAAGCTTAAAGTCTTGAAAAGCAGCAGAAGTAAAAAGTACCTTTGGATACTTTGTAGTTTCTAGGATAAAGAATGAAAGAAGGCTTAACCAACGTTGGAGACCCTGTTAAAGGACTCCCTAAAGGTACACAGGCAGTGGCTTTGCCCGGAGCCAAGAGAGGGTTGCTCTGGACACTTCTACGTGCACTCCAACACCCTGGAGCGACTTTCTGGAACAAGGTAAGCAGTACCCTTTTCCCCACAGTACCTTTGGTTAGAAGAAAACATGCATGGCTTGATGTTCGTCCATGTTGTAGCTTTCGACCTGACCTCTGGATTCCTTGGTATGATGACGAACGGCAGGACAATGGACGGTATCTCAACAGCAGTCTCGATGGAGGATCTCTGACAAGGCTTTCATCGACTTCTCTGGTCACTCTGCTGTTTTGGTGCCTTTTCTGCAGCACCAAAGGACGCGATTTGCCCTGTCAATCTTCTTCGGTTCCTGCAGTCCTCCACTCTGTTGAGGGGACTTGGACAAGTTTGATTGTGTCTCTTGAGTATCCCACATGACTCGAAGACTTAACTTGGACGGATTTGCCCTTTCCACGACAATGCACTTAAAATGGGTTGCAGGTCTCCTGGTATTGGGATTCTGCAGCTTTGGAAAGTCACAAGACCTCAGGAGATGGCTCAAATTAAAGTTGGTCTTGGGACTGGTTGTTCTAACCAGTCAAACGGCAGTTGTCCTCTTCGGAGTTACTCTGTCGCACAGAAAACAGGGTCAGGACAGCAGTGGTCGCTTGATGATGTTGCAAAGGGTCTCACTGACGTCTCTGGTCATAGTCTTCTTCAGTTACTTCTGCTCAGTTACTTTTGCTTTACACTCCAGGAGCCTCACCTTTTATACAGTTCAGCACACACTCCTCTCCAATCTCTCTCAGCAGTTTACAGAAAGGGGCATATGGCTGTCCAGACCCCCAGTGGGAGCTGGTCCCATTCAGTAACTCTGGCAGACGAAGGACATGGGGGTGGAAAACACCTCCCCCACTTCCTGCCTGCCTAGACACTCTGGAGCCTAGGCAGGGGCACCAAAGGGTTCCCGCCAAAGGGAAAACACGCACACAGACCTTCCCCTCCCAGAATGGTAGAAGGGCTAACAAAGTACAATCATACTAGAAATGGCCAAAAAAGAAGGAAGCCCCCAAGTTAATACTTGGGTGCCCCTATTGTGCACTACCGGGGGTACCAAGTTAAAAGATCTTTTCATAAATATCTTTCCCATAAAAGATTTAGAAAGACTGCTTTGTGACCATGCAGAGCGGTCTTTCTAAATCGAACTGTTGCTTGCGTGCACTTGGTTCGATTTAGTCATAGCCTGTCTTTACTTGTGTAGGCTGTATGTTGTCTAAGTATGTATAGACAAAAGGTACAGGGGGAATGTGATGTTCAGCTCTATGAAAAATCACTTAGTTCCCTTCAATCATACCCTATAAGTAAGAGACTCTCACCTGTCATGTGATATTTGGTTCAGCTATGAATTAGTGCTCATCGTAGATTCCGAAGAATCACCACACAGATCTTTCTAAAAATTCTCAGCTGTTCACTGTAGAATGAGAAAAACGAGTTTGTCAGTGGCTGGGTACACGGTTCATGGGAACTTCACCTGCTACCCAACTTACTTGCCTCGGATGTATCCATTATATATTTATAGAGACAATTTATAGGGACTCGGCAGTATTTCTTCCCGCCCGGTATTCACACTTTATGTATCTAACGGGTTAGGTACAACAGTTTATTAGGAGGATGCCCCTACCTGTTACTTTTCCATTGTCAAAACAAAATACTGAATATAGGGCTTCCACTATATGGGTGGTGCCCACGTTGTATGATTGCTGACATTTAGGGCATCTCTAATGCATGCTTGTCTATATTTAAACAGCCTTTATTCCTGGCTGTGCATGATCTTTATACTGGTGACTAAAGGGTCTTGTTGACCAAGAGCCGCCGTGCGAAGAGCCATTTTCTGAAATTGTACTGATTTTGCCCGAGTGGTTACTGGTTATGCTAATGAGGCCCTGTCTCATATGTATATCTCTAACATACTGTGTCCACTTAAAAATGTTTGCTTAAAAGTTTTTCGGACACTTGCCATGCTGGTTTTTTCTTTGTCGGTGCATTGACTGCATCCGTTCAGGAACCATGAGTGTGGTGCAATAACTGCTTTACCCCTTATTAATTGGCAAAGAAATAGGACTACCAAACCGCTACCACTTCAGCGGCGCACCAGCAGTCTACTAGTTGACTATGGTAGTTAATCTGCTGGCGGTATATATCAGACAAGTATTCTTATATTGTAATTTTTATGTTTGCCGTGCCTACTGTTTGCTGTCTACGCATTGTCTGCGTGTCCTTGGGTACCATTACTGTGGTCAAGTCCTATCCATAATCTCCATGGGCTGCAGTCTTCCTCTTCCTCTACCATCCTCTCCTCCTCTTGGTCAGATCTGGTCCCTAGCTCTTTTATGGGAGGTCATTTTGCTCTTGGAGATAACAGCCTTGAAGCAGGTTCGTCGATCAGCTAGGGGCTCTGTTTCAACTCCAGGAGTTTTGAGGTACTCCAGAACCAGGCTGGCCATGGCCCTGTCCTTTTTCAACATGTCTTTACCGCTGGAACGCTTCAAGATGATTACTCCTGCGCATATATCAGAGTCTGTGTGCAGGGGACTGGATGTGTTCCCTACACCGCAAGGATGTGTGCCTGCATGTCCCCATTTACCAGCTGCCTCAGACGTTTGTGTTTCATGCTTATGTCCTACCACTTTCAGTACAAGGTGCTGCCTTTCGGCCTGAACTCGGCCCCTCGTGTCTTCACGAAGCTGATGAATGCAACGGTGGGTCTCCTCCGCTTGGAGGGCCATCACCTATACACTTATCTAGATGACTGGCTGCTGAGGGCAGGCTCACCCAAGGGGGTGCTACACTCCTGCCAAAGATTGGCGGATACTCTCCATCATCTGAGGTTCTCCATCAACCAGAGAAAGTCACAGCTGGGCCCTCCTAAGGTCTGATCTTCCTAGGTACATTGGAACACGTCGGTTCAGTGGGTGTTTTCCACACCAGAGAGGCTCCACTCCCTTCATAAGACGATGGGGCTCTTTCTGGCCAACTCGACTACCTCGGCATTATGGCCTCCTGCGTGCTCACTGTTCAGCATGCTCGCCTCAAGATGAGGCACCTACAGCTCCACCTGGCGGCCAATTGGGATCAGGAGATGGGGTCTCAGTTGGACAGGATTCCAATACCCCCGCTCCTCCTGCCAGGTCTTCACTGGTGATTGATGGACGGCAATGTTTCAGTGGGCGCCCCCTTTATCTGGCTGGAGCCTACCCTGATGGTTCCAAGCTTTTGTGGGCTACTGCCTCATCCTGATCGCTCCACCCTGGCCTTAGAGAGCCTGATTTTTGGATCTGCTGCAGTTGTGCTGCCATGGCCCTTACACCTTCCGATCCTCAACAGGGGCTACCTGACGCAGCAGGGAGGGGCAGTGGAACATCCGGACCCGGCCAGTCTGGCGCTAGCGGCCTAGTTCTTGACCAGCTCAGGCTACAGCATGCTCAATTTTTGGTTAACAATTACGACATCATTCAACAAGCCAGTAGGCCTTCTACTCTGTCCCAGTATAAGAGTAAATGGACCAGATTCTGCCTTTGGACTCATGGCAAAGGTCTAGATCCTTTCACCTGTCCTCTGGACGACGTACTAGCTTTTTCAGAGCACCTGGCTCATTTTGGGGTTCAGGTGGATACCTGCCACACTTATCTGGTGGCCATTGGGGCTTACAAGAATTCCCCAAGCATGTGCTTTCGCCGGCCAACCCGGTGATTAAGGCCCATCTCAAGGGGTTGTCTAGGCTTTACCCTCTGGAGCATAGATTGCATCTGGTCTGGCACCTCAACGTGGTTCTTGCAGGATTTCAGTGCAAACCCTTCGAGCCGATGGCCTCTGTTGACATGCGGCTTGTAACGCTAAAAACTGTTCTGCTGGTAGCACTCACCCCTGCACGCAGTGTTGGTGATCTGCAAGCGTTGTCTTTGTGCGAGCCCTTTACTGTGTTTCACAATTACAAGGTCATCTTATGCAATCGCCCAAACCTCTTGCCCAAGGTGGTCCCTCAATTTCATCTGAATCAAGAGATCTGCCTGCTGGTATTCTTCCCAAACCTGCAGTCGGTGGGGCAGAGAGGGCCCTACATTCCTCGGTACTGAGGAGGGTCCTTAAGTTTTGCTTCTCTCTGACGAAATCCTTCAGGAAGTATGAGTAACTATTTGTCACGTTAAGGGGCTCCTCCTCTTGCGTCTAAAGCATCTATTGCCTATTGGCTGGTTCAGGCCATATCCGACATATACGGCCATGGGCAAGCGGGTCCTGGAGGAGATTCATGCCCATTGCGTTTCAGAGACATGCTTCCTGGGATGTCATCAGCAGGGCAGCTACTTGGCCCACTCAGTCTGCCTTCTGCAAGCACTATTCCCTGTATACCAGCTCCAGGCGCGATGCAGAGTTTGGGCAGGCGGTTCTGAAGAAACTTTTTGCTTCGTCCTAGATATAAGGCAGGTTGTCGCGGCTTCAGCCTATGATCTTGTTCAGTGGAATCACCCACAAGGATGGAGGAAAGGGGATGGGACGTAGGAATAATTAAAGTTACTCACTGTAGTACTCTTAGTGCCTAGTTCCCTTTCCTCCATACGTTTCACCCCGCTTGTATGCCAGGTTCTAATATGTAATAAGGGTAGCAAGGTATCTAAGCCTCTGATGTGTTGAAAGGGGATTGAGGTGAGGTGCAGGTGGGCAGGGCCTCGGCGGAGCGTTCCCAAGCCGGAGGCCGCAACCCACGTGCTGTACTAAATTTAAAGGGCAAGATCAATTTCAAATTTTCACTGCCAAAGGTTCCCGTACTGTGCCCATGTTGGGGGGGGGGGGGGTGCCCACAAGGATAGAGGAAATGGGAGTATGGACTATGCGTACTCTAGTCACTATGGTGAGTAACTTTTATTATTGCTGTTGCTAGTGCTGAATAACCCTTTTTTTCTTACAACAGAACATTGTCTGAGTGACTTTAGAAAGTGAATTAATGTATCTTTGAACTGTGTTCATTGCTGGTGTAAGCCACTACTATTGAAGCATTCACCTGAACAAGTGCTGCTTATGTTTTCTATTTGTGTTGGTTAGTCTAAATAGTATTTCTCCAGCATGTTGTCTGGCATGGATTGACATGCTCATTAATATTCCCCGTCGCCAGGCCGGGAATCCTCGGTAAAAGAAAAACATTTTCACTTTCGCTTACAAACTGTATTTCTCCCCTAAACCAATCACTGTCTTCTGGGTCATACTGCCCCCAGCTGATGACAGCCCTCTCCATAAGCCCCTCCTCTGGCAGCCATCTTCAGTTTTACCTCACGCTTCAGTGTTGGGAGTCCTTGAGTTTTGCTCTGTGAGCTACCTCTAAGTTTTTTAATTTTTCAACTGAAAAAGTTCCCTGTGTGCTAGTCTATCCATCTATCCATCTTTCAGCACCCCTCAAGGGCAAAGATCGTCAAAGTTTCCAGAAGGCCATCGGTCCTACTCCGTGCCCTCAGACCATTACAGAGAAGAAGGAGGAAGGAAGATCCCTCTTCGGGCCCTGCACAAAATGCCGAAACGCGTTTGTGGAGAACAAGCACTACCAATGGTTCTATCTTCATCCGGACCACAAGGAAGGAGAATGCGAGATCTGCCTCGTCTTCTCCAAGAAGACGACGAAGGACCGTTACAGTAGACTGGCGGCATGACTGAAAGCCAAGGCCTCTGCCCCGTGCTCAGAGCAGGGTCATGCCTCACCCAGGACCGGCCTGTCCGAGGAGCGGGCTTCTAAGTCCTTTGAGGGTGCCTCACCCGTGGGGGCCCAAGACAACGCCAAGCACGGGTTGCTGAACAAGCGGGTCCCGAGATGGGCAGGGCTCACTCCGCATCACCATCGCCTCCATCACCAGCCAACAATCGAACTGCTACTCAATATGAAATCGGCCAACCCGGGTTAAACTAAGGGAGAGGCGCGAGAAGCCAAGGGCAGAGGAGAAGGCTGATCTGCCCAAGAAGGTCCAGTCGGCACAGGAGAAATAATAGATGATGAAGCTGGTGGTGGCTGCTCTCACAATGGGAAAAGGCGCTGACCCCGTGAAGGTAGCCCCCACAGCGCAGGTGGTGTCCCTACCTCCGAGGTGAGAAACAGGCGCATTCACTTTGGCGAAGTCCGCGGGCATGCCAGGGAAGAGGATGTCTGAGCCCTGCTCTGACATCCTTGAATGGAAAAGGGGGGCAGGGGCGTTCAAGGAGGCCCCGGTCCATGCTCAAGCTATGCCCCAGGCCATGGATGTTTCGTCCACGGACGTCAAGGACCTGAAGTCCTTACCCAGGATCCACCAGGACATGGAGGACAACGGCAACGGTGGCGCTGGGCCTAGTGTCCCTATCACGCCAGCTCAGCCGGGAGATGTTGCTGGACATCCTTTCGACACTCCACACCTTGGTGTCGGAGTTCCAGAAGAGGATGCTGCAGCGCCACCTGATGCCTACTGCCCCCAGGCCGCTGACCAACCTCTGGCAAAGAGGAAGCGTCACCTGACGCACCCATTTCAGCCTCCACATCCGTTTCGGGTGCATTCTCTCCCGGTGGACCCGGGGAAGGATTCGGGCCACAGCGACGACCGACGACCATCTCTTCACAGCTGCCAGGTCTCTTCAGTTGAGGGTGTCCCCACCGGATGAGGATGGGTCTTTCCACACCATGTTTGCCAACCTTTCCAGCTTACGACTGAGGAAACCAAAAAGGAGGGTTTCCTGTACCAGAGGCGCGAGGCCGAGAGGAAGACCATAATGGCAGTGCCTCTTTTGGGCATCGTGTGGGATGAGGGCCTGACCCTTTTGAAGAACCCTTGCACGGCTCCAGCCAAACGGGATAGGTTGGTAAAGAAGTACCGGGTCCCGGAATCCGCACTCAAGTGCCTACAGTCGCAACCATCACCGGACTCTGTGATTTCGGCGGCTGCAAGGAAATGGTTGGCGAACCCTTCCGCATTGTCCTCAGTCCATCTGGACATTGACGGTAAGGAGGACGCCATGGGAAGGAAGGTTATTTACACCGCAGAGTCCACCATCAAGGCGGCCAACACACTGGCGATCCTAGCCAGGTACGACAGGGAGCTGTGGTACAAGCTGGGACCAATTCTGGAGTTCCTCCCAGACGATGAGAGGATGGAGGCAATTGCCCTCTTCCAGGAGGGAGAGGTGGCTTCAGATCACGGTGGCGCTGGATATTGCTGACACTGGGGTTCCGCCAGATGCGTAGCAGTGGCGCCTTTTGTCGTTAAGGCTGGCTGAAGGCCACGAATTTCCACCAGGAGGTCCTGACGAGGATACTGGACATGCCGGTCGACAGAGAACCTTTTTGGGAAGGTAGTCGACGAGTCCCTTCAGGCCATCAAGGCGGATACAGAGACGGCCAGTGCATTGGGCACGCTTCATTAGCACAGCTCTTCCTTTCGCTGCTCCAGAAAGAAGTCGAGTAGATCAGCGTAAGTTTTCTCCTCCTCGTACGGCCAGCCCTCGGGTCCATGACCCAGTTCAGCTCCACCGTTGCCCTCAAGGCAGGATGCAGGCACCAAAGCAGGCCTGAACTGGCCTGGACGTCGGGCCCCCACCCATGCACCGTAGTGGGAGGCCGACTGACTGGCTTCGTCGTATAGAGGGAGAAGATCACCACAGATAGATGGTTGCTGGACTCTCTCGTCCACAAACATATCCTGGAGTTTCAGCACAGGTGTCTGCGGATCCCTGTGGTGGCCCAGCAGGAGCAGCACATTGCTCAACTCTTGGAGGTATGGGCCATGCTATGAAAAGGGGCGATAGAGCTGGTTACACGATGACGCCGGCCTCCAGAGTCTATTCCAGATCCTTTATAGTAAAAAAGAAAACTGGGGGCTGGAGACACATTCTAGACCTGCAAGTACCTCAAATAAGCAACATTCTGGATGGTCACTTTGCAGCATGTGCTCGACCAACTGGATGGAGACTTCTTGACGTTGCTGGACCTGGAGGATGTCTACTTCAACGTCCCCATTCACAAGAAGCACCGAAAGTTCCTACACTTCATAGTGCAGGGAAGGCACTACCAGTTCAATGCCCTTCCCTTTGACCCCCTGGGTGTTCACAAAGTATCTAGCACCGGTGGCGGCCCATCTGTGTCTACAAGGGATACACATGTACCCGTACCTCGACGACTGGCTCATCCGGGCCAGTTCACGTGAGTTGGCCATCGGACACACAGAGACGACTGTACCGCCGCTGACGGATCTGGGATTCTCCATCAATTATCCGAAGTCCTGCTTGACTCCATCGCAGAACGCTCTGTTCCTAGGAGCCAGACTCAACACGGTCTCCTGCCTAGCGTCACCTTCGTAGGAGAGAGTAGCGCCCATTCTGTAGCGCCCACCGACTGTGGTCACTGAAGACCGCCACAGTGCAGACCAAGTTGCTGCTCGGCATGATGTCTTCTATCTACCTTATCCAGCTCTGCAGGTTGCGGATGTAACCTCTTCAGGAGTTCCTGGATGCAAGCTGGATACAGGTGTCCAGAAGCTTCGCGGATAAGATCCTGCTCGATGAGTTCTATCGGGTGATAAGGTGGTGGGGCGTTTGCTCCAACATCACCCTGGACAAAGGGTTTCAAAACCCCCATACCAGGAAACTGTCACCACGGCCGCTTCCCTGGAAGGCTGCGGAGCCCACACCGGACGTCTGGACACCAGAGGCCTGTGGCTTCCGGAGGAGAAGGATCTCGACATCAATATCCTGGAGCTATGGGCAGTGCTCTGAGCCCTCAAGTCATTCCTTCCATCTCTGAAGGGCAAAGTTGTGAGGATTTTCACAGACAACACCTCCTCAATGTTCTACATCAGGAAGCAGGGTGGCACTTGGTCCCCAGGACTCTCCAAAGAGGAGCAGGACTTGTGGCACTGGGCTGTCGGACAGGAGATGTTCCTCTTCACCTGGCAGGAGTCAAGAACACCATTGCAGACTCCCTCATCAGGGAATTGCGCTACTTCCAAAAGTGGGAACTTCGGCAGGACCAGTTGGACATCCTCTTCATCAAGTGGGGCAGGCTGATATCGATCTGTTTGCGACGGCGGCAAACTCCAAATGCCAGACGTTTGCCAGCAGAATCCACTAACCTAGCAGCCTGTGGGACACATTCTCCTTCCTGTGGGAAAGCCTTTTTCTGTACGCATTTCCTCCGTTGCCTCTTCTGCTACAAGTCCTCAACACACTCAAACAGTGCCGATGCGTAATGATACTCATCACCCCGGCGTGGCTGATGCAGATTTGGTACCCGAACCTTCTCAGCCTGTCAGCGTCGCCTCCGGTCACAGTGCCAGTAGTCCCAGATCTTCTCACCAGAGGGGGGCCAATCCTGCATCATGACCCAGGATCGCTGAACCTGAGGGCTTGGCTCCTGCAGCCCTAGAGTTTGGAGGGTATGAGTTGCCAGCGGTAGGGAAATTCCTCGCCAAGGCCAGAGCATCGTCGACTTTGAAGTGCTACGTTCACAAGTGGAAGTGCTTTGCTGCGTGGTGCCGGTCTCAGAAGATCACCTCTCTGAGAGTCACGGCCCTGCAGATTCTTCCTTACTTGTCCAGCCGGAGCTGGACTGGCGCACACCTATATCAATGTGCATCTGGCGGCTATCTCCGGCTACACCAGGTCTGCAGGACGATTTTATTTATGGTCTCACTGTCTCGTCAAAGAATTAGTCCAAGGACTTTTTTCAATCTTTCACGTTGGTGAAGGCTCCTGCCCCGGCATGGGAACTGAAGGTGGTGCTGACGAGGCTCATAGGGGGGTAGGGAGGCTTCAAGCCTATGGATCAGGCCCCTTTCAAGTTCCTATCGTGGAAAACTGCATTCCTTGTGGCCATCACCTCTGCTAGGAGGGTGCGTGAGATCCAGGCTCTATTCTGCAAACAGCCATATTTGACTTATCACAAGGTGAGGGTGGTGCTGCGGACACACCCCTCCTTCATGCCGAAGGTTCTGTTGGAATTACAGAATCCAGGAATCCGTCGGTTATCTAAACTAGCCTTTGGTGTTACCTGTGTTTTTTCCGAAGCCTTAGTCACCGTCTGAAAGGGCCTTGCACTCGGTGGACCTTGCTCCTGCCCTGAAGTGACACGCACAAAGAGTTTTCGGAAAACTTCGCAACTGTTTGTGAACTTTAGTCCTGTGAACCATGGAAAGGCCTTGTCCAAGGCTTCCATCTCCAAGTGGCTCTCCGGCTGCATCACGCACTGTTATTGGTTGGCAAACTGACCTCCACCCGGCTGTCCGAGAGCCCACTCCACCAGAGTGATCGCTGCAACAACGGCGTTCCTGTCTGGTGTGCCCCTGCTGGACATCTGCAGGGCTGCTACATGGAAGTCCTCGCACACCTTCACAAAGTTCTACTGCATCAACAGGGATTCAAGGGATGAGTCCAGAGTCGGCCAAGCAGTGCTACACAACCCGTTCGCTTGAGGGGAGTCTAATCCAGAGGTAAGAGTAATTGCTTCAGTTGAGCCTTGCCACCTCCGGTGGTTGTGTTATATTGTACTGCTATGTATTCGTTATTCATGAGCATGTGAATCTCCATGCCAGACCCCATGCTGGAGAAGGAACAAGTTACTTACCTGCAACTATTGTTCTCTGGCATGGATTCATATGCGAACCCTCCCTCTTACCCCCTGCGGCTCTTCTTGGTCATACTGCCACTTTACATGCTTACGAAATCTGAAGGTGGCTGCCAGAAGAGGGGATAGGGAGTGGGCTGTCATTGGGTGGTGGCATTATGACCCAGAGGACAGTGATTGGTTTAGAGGAGAATAGTTACAGGTAGGTAACTTGTTCTTTACTTAGCTTTGCCTTGTGTATATAAAATACATGTATATTTTACTATTGCTACAAGTGTGTGAGTTTCTTTGGGCCTATGGATTAAAGGAGTTCATTATACTTGCCTAATGCTTACATCCTCCTCACAAGATGTGCCTGGCTGCTCTGCCATTCTTCCAAACCTTTGGGTAGTACAGACTTATGAGCTGGGGCCTGTATACCAAGGGATAGTTTGAGTCTCACCTTCTTGTAGACTTTCGGAAAGCTCCCCTAACGGCGACTACTGAAACACCTGCTGTCGCCAGTGTGCGGTAACTGTGGCTGGAACCGTCTATCCCCCGTCTTGCAGTGTTCCTTGTAGAGTCCTGCATCGGTCGTTGCTGCATTTCCCCCTGGAAAGGGTTGCAATTTGCTTCTGGACCCGACCAGAACATCTGCTACTAGATCCAATGGAGGGAAAACCTACCCCCAACAAACCCGCTACCCCATCCCCTCACCACCAATTCGACTTGCCAAGTTCTTTGGGAAAATCCAGAGTATAGGCGGTGAGTAGTCTCAATACTTATCAGTGCCCTGACCTCGTCCATTATACCGTTTGTGAAGAACTTGGATTTATTATTCCATTCCATTGCTTTTCAAACATCTGTTGAGGTGCTCTAGAAGCCAGGAAAAGCCATTTGCTTACTTGTAAATCCATTTGAAAGACTTCTGGATCAATATTCACATCCACAGGAACATTTCATAACGTTATCCCAACTTTAAAGGTACTTTGAACATATGGGCACAAGGACCCAGTCAACTTTTAGGCTTGTCCTTATAAAGTTAGGGCTTTTATTCCTGTGGACTGTTGATACAATTGCCTAACTACTTAGCTTGAGGTTTTTTTTAGGGGGGGGATTCTATGCAATGTATTGACTGACTGTATGTATGTTTTATATTTAGTGTTGTGTGATAATGTTACCTGCTTGATTCATTTTCCTACTATGTTCTTGGTCCTGTAATAAGAGTATTTTTGTACATTGTGGATCCCTGACCCCACTCGCCTCTCCTTTATCCTTGACCACTGAGACGTATACTTGACCGCTCTCAATGCTTACCTTGATTTGGCTAAACTCCCAGAGTGCCCCTGTTCACTATAACTCGGGTGGACTCCTAAACTCTTTCCATCAGGCCAGAATTTTAGAAATCAATCTTAAATTCAAACTTGTTTGAAACTCTTTGTGTAATGCGTGCTGATATCCAGAGTTTCTGCCTCATTTAAATGCTGTTGTAGCAGTATACACTTCTATTTATCCCTGATGGTGCTTATGCTGGAGTGTGCCGTGTTGCAAGTTACCACTTATTGTTATATTTACAGAGTGCTTTCTAATGCCCTTTACCAATGCAATCAGCAGCACCACTAGAGACTAAAGTGCAAATACATGCATCATGATATAATATTGTGCTCTGTCCCTTTTGAATACTCTTGTACTTCTGTAATTGCAGTTTTCCACATTGAAGTGCTTGGGACCTTGCAAAGGGGCATTGAGGAAAACATCTCCTGTGACAACCTGGTGTTGGAAATCAACTCTTTGAAGTATGATTTACTTGATTCGTATGTTGTGTTCCCATTTGTACCTGTATTTTTCAAGGAATGCACACTGAACTAAATGATGTGCGGTTTTTCTTCTAAGACCGATCAATTTTAATGTGGACTGCTTTTTAGTCGCTAGCCGTAGAAGATCGATCTGTGCAAGGTATCACAATGGCCTCAAGGACACCAGTTCGCAGAAAAGGTTCAAGGGTTTTTCATTGCCTTTTGTGCAAATGGGCTCATTGGACTGCCCCTTTTATCTTTCTAGTTTTCCATGAGCTTTTCTCTCCCTAGCCCAGCAGTCCGAAATGCAAAGATTGTCATGAGCGATCGGTAACCCCTGTGATTTCTTACATTAATCCGATCCACAATTGTTTTTCTACAGATGGATTTTCAGTAACCAAGCTCCACTTGCCCTTTACTCTCATGCCCTTGTACTCCTCACACTGTACTTCGCTTTATCATTTTCCTTCCTTCTACTCTTCTCCATGTCATTCCTACCACTATCGCCCCCCTCCATCACTCCCTCTGATAATTCCTCTCTACTCCTTGCCGCCACCATCCAATCTTACTCTAGTTCTCTCCTCCCACTCTACTAATGCCCCACTCTGCTATACTCTCCTCCCCTTACTCAACACTCTCCTCCCACTACTCTGCAGTTCAGCCACACCCTCTCCAGCCACCTTCCTTTCACTCTTTCAACCACCCTTCCCAATCACTGTCTCACGTCCTACAATCTCCCTTACTCATCTTGCGCGCGTGCACACACACACACACACACGCACACGCGCACGCACGCACACGCACACGCACGCACACGCACGCACACGCACGCACACGCACGCACACGCACATACACACACCTACACACACCAAAGTACCACTGTGTTGGGAAACCTTTTTCTTTTTGCCTCTTTCTCTCCGTAGATCTCAATTGGGCACCTTACTTTTTACTATTCTCAACCTTCCTGACTTTGGAAAGTAAGCATCTGTTTTGGGGGCACTGATCAGGCCCTTTACCTATCTAACGCTGTTCTCCATAGTAAAGTTCTTTGTTTATTTTTTCCTGCCCACATCACCTTCTGTGAAGTGCGGTAGGGACATTGTGTGTCCCTCTAACTTCGTTTTTAGCAACTTTGTGATTATTTGCTCGATGTGTCCAGGATGGGCTGTGGCCGTGGATACTTTTATAGTGTTTTCTTTTTTAAACTGTGCACTTAAGCATGTTTTGCATCTTAATGCCAATTTGAGTACCAAAGAGTGACTTTGCCACACGATTTTCACTTGTTTTTTAGCCATCTTTTCTTTTGACCATCTTCCTGCCTGGATTTTCTATATATGGTAAGCACCTTCCCGGGGAAAACTCCAACTTTCACGGGCAAAGTGGGGTCTGTGTGTGTATGCCTGGATGTTGGGGGTTGGGGCTGTCTGGGCCCACTCCACGTCTCTGCCAGGTGTCTGTTGGGCAGGTGCAGTGACTAGAGGCTGTCCAAGATTGGACAGCCTCTGCCAGTTTGAATGGTGCAGATCCTTGCATTTGTGCACTGGGGGCAACGTCAGCCCAGATCCTAGATAAAAGGACTCCTGCAGCCATATTTCAGATCGCTTCAGCCAAGACCCCTATGAAGGAGGGCAGCCCACTGAAGACTTGGAATGATTTGTTGTGGGAAGATCTACCGCAGACTGTTCTTCACTTGCCAGTCGAAGCCCTGTCTTTCTGCAGATCTTCTAAAGATCTTTATTGCTGCTTCAACCCCTTGACTGTTGGGAACAACCAGTCCCGACCCTTGCTCAAAGATGCAGCTGCTGGAAGTGCTTTGAACAGTCCTGGTACCATCCTGTGGGCTAACCAGACATTATCCTGGGCTACTGTGCTGCAACAGTCGCCGTCCCAAGTTGAGCCTTGGGACTCTCCAGGTCATCTGCTTAAGGAACAAGAAGCATTTCCCTAAAGTTGTAGCTCTCCTTGCAGAACCTGTTTTTTGGTTCTCGCCACAAGGTTCTCCTTCTGTCATTTTCGAGTGGCCATCGCTGCTCAGCACCTGCATCGAGTCCTTGGTCTTCTGAGATAGTCGCTGGAGTGGTGGTCCCGAAGGCTGTGTCTGGAGTGTTCAGCTGTCTGGAATCTAGTCCATTGGAGCATGCAATCACAATGTAGCCGGACCCAAGAACATGATGCCTTAAGTCACCTCTGCACCAGCAAAGGCCAAGGCTTGCCCCAAGAGAACCAGGGCATATACCCAGAAGGCACAGTGATTTTGGAGTGGTCCCTGAGTGAATCGGAGTACAGGGGGTGAGTAAACCTACTTTTTTTTAAAAGTATTTATTTATAACTCAAGACACAGGAGGATATACATTCACAGTACTTATAGCAGCTCAAGACATATAAGGCACAAAACCCTCCTCCTGCTCCCCTTTGAAGTCCCTCGGTGAGCACTGTACCCGGGCCTAGTCGGCCTGGTCCAATAGTGGCGACGGATCGTCCATAGAATGAAGGGCTCTCGCAATCAGGCGTGGCTTAAATGTCAGGGCTGGAAAGTCCTGGTTATAGTCCAGCACCGGAGCACAAATGTCCATGAATCGGTGGAGCAGTCCTGCTTTAGCTGCCGTGACCACCTCGGCGATCAGGATGTCCCAGAATTTGATCCAGCAGAGGGTCATCAGGGGACCATCCACAGATTTCCAAGTGCGGGCCACCGTGATTTTGGCTGCCAGCAAGAACTGGGATACCAGGGCGGCTCTCCTCCCCGATCTCGGGTACACGTCTGGTAGCGGGATCCCCAGGAGGACTTGCTCAGGCACGAGTGGAATGGCCACCTGGGTGACGTCTTTTATAGTGGCTAGGCAATGAGTCCAGATGTCCTTTACTCTGGGGCAGGTCCACCGCATATGAAAGTATGATCCTGGGAGGCCACAGACGCCAGCAGTGAGGCTCCAGGGCACATTGGAAGTGATGGAGGCGGAGGGGGGGTAATACCACCGCAGGAGCAGTTTATGGGCTCACTCTCGGTTGGTGATGCAGCGGGATGCTGTGCGTGTTCTGGACCAAATGTCCACCCAGCTTGGTCTTCTATGGCGTGCCCAAGGTCCGCCTCCCATTGACACATATAGGAGGGCCTGGAACGAAAGGGGTCCTCTTGTAGCGCTTATGGAGAGTCGAGATCTTTCCCCGGGCCGGCAGGTCGCTCACTGTTAGCTCTAGCGAAGTAAGGGGTCTTGTGGCCGCTGCCCGGGTCTGGGGGTGGGAGCACCAGTGCCTGAGTTGGGCATGGGAGTACCAATCCGTCTCTGCTAGTTGGAATGCCGCTTTACAGCTTTCAAAGGTTGGGGGGGAGTCTCCATCGAAGAGTTGCCCCAGGGTTTCAAGGCCTCCCGCGACCCAATTCTTAAATTTCCTTGGACAGGCTCCAGGGGAGAACGCTGGGTTGAGGAAGATTGGAGATAGTGCACTCAGGTCTCCAGGGACGCCACGATGTCTGCGGGCCCACTCCCAAGCCTTTATTGACTGTTTCGTGGCCGTCAGGACTCCTGGCCAGCTCCGGCGTAGGGCGGTGGGGAGAAACGGGAGGAAGCGGAGAGGGAGAGGGAGGCAGGATTGCTTAATGTCCACCCATTTTGGCCGCCCTGTGGCAAGCCCCCATGCCTGAAGGTGGGCCAGCTGCGCTGCAATTTGGTATTTTCGGAGGTGGGCACCCCCAATCCACCCAGTCTTGTGCTGGCCATCATCGATCTTCGCAGGATGCGTGCTTTCTACCCCTTTCAGACGAAGGCGACCATCTTGCTTTGAAGCCGCTGTAGGGGGAGAAGCGGAATTAGGGCTGGGAGGGAGGCGCAGGCGTAGAGGAAGCGGGGGAGAAGGTTCATTTTACATGTCGTGATGCGACCCAACAGGGAGATTTCTTGTGATTGCCAGCGGGCCAAGTCCTTCTCCAATTTCTCGATGAGCGGCGGAAAGTTAGCCTGATAGCCTTTCGTTGGGAGTGAGGGAATCTGGACCCCCAGGTATGGGATCGAGAGTGCTCCATTTGAACGGGCCTCGTTCCTCTAGGGTCTCTCGTTTGGCTGGGGTCAGGCCCACTTTGAGCGCCGCTGACTTTTGAAAATTAATGGCGTACCCCGATACCCTCTCAAAGTTGTGGATTTCAGTCAGGGACGCCCCCGTGGAGTTTTCAATGTTCGTGATGGTCAACAGGACGTCATCCACATAGAGGGCCACTTTATGTTGTTCGGAGCTGACCCTTGGGCCACTGATCCGGGGGCTTTTGCGAATCCGTAGGGCCAGCGGCTCCATGACCAGAGCAAAGAGCAGCAGGGACAGAGGGCATCCCTGCCTCGTCCCGCATGTGAGGGGATTGGATCCGATAGGCGGCTGTTGACCCTCAGCCTAGTATTTGGGGCTTGGTAGTTCGCGAAGACCATTTTCCCGAAGGTCGGACTAAAGCTAAAGGCCTCCAGAGTGAGGCGTAGGTAAGACCAGTCCACCTTCGAAGGCCTTGGTTGCGTCCAGCGCCAGTAGGGCCAATTGCTGAGAGTCCCGGTTGGCGATCTCTATCAGGTTCAGTGCTCTGTGAATGTTATCTTTTGTCGACCTGTGACTTATAAACCCAGTCTGGGCTGGGTCTATGATGCTCGCAAGGATAGGTGCAAGACGATTGGCCAGGATCTTTGAATATATATTCGCAACCAGATTCAGCAGTGAGATGGATCTATATGAACTGATTTCTTGGGGGTCCTTTCCAGGCTTAAGGATGAGGACTGTGACGGATTCCTGCATCGTTGGAGTGACCGTTCCAGAGGCCGCGAATGAGTTGAAGAGTCGAGCCGGGGGGCCACCAGTTGGGGCTGGAAGAGTTTGTAGAAGCGGGTGGAAAAACCGTCCGGACCTGGGGCTCTAGATTTCAGGCTTTTGATGGCAGCCCCCACTTCCTCGGTTGTAATGGGCGCTTCAAGCTCTTCCTTGGCCGCCGGGGTCAGGTGCGGGAGTACCGCCTCATGGATGTACGCACACTGCTCGGCCGGAACCTCGGGGCTGCTGTCATTACTGAAGAGCAGTGAGCGGCCGCCAGGCGTAATTTCTCGTGGTCCGCGTAGTGGATTGCCCCCGCGGGTCACAGAAGCTCAGGATGGAATTCCTGCTCTTCTCCCTGGCCAGCTTATTATCCAGCAATTTGTTGGCCTTATTGTTATGAACATAATACCATTACTTGGTTCTAGTTAATAGGTTTGCAGTAGACTCAGCGTAATGCGCTCGAGCTTCTTCCTTGCCACTTGCAGGACTCTAAAATTTTGGGGCCCAGCCCTTTCTTTTGTGAATAGCTTCCGCTTCACGGACCTCTGCTTCCAGGGCAGCCCGTGTCGCCTGCCTTCTTTTATGGAATGTGGTGCCTTGGGCGATCAATTCCCCTCTGAGCACTGCCTTCATGGCATCCCAGGTGTTGGCCGGGGAAGTATCCTCATCCCGGTTTTCTGCAAAGAAGTTTTTTATTGCCCTGGCGATTGAGTCTCTCACTGCCATGTCTCCCAGAACAGGATCATATAGATTCCACTGGCGGCGAGGAGGGGGATCCGGGTCGTGGGACCGCAGGGTCAGGGTGACTGGAGCGTGGTCTGAGAGGATCCAGGGGCCAATCGCCACATCGTCAGTGAAGGTCAGGATCTGGGGAGAGGTCAGGAGTAGGTCGATCCTGGAGAAGGTGCGATGCACGTACGAGTAGAAAGTGAAATCTCTCTCGTCCAGGGACAATACCCTCCAGGAGTCCACAATGTTCAGCATGCGGAACAGATGGAGCAGGCCAGTGGCCAACTTCGAATCCCTGGATGTCGGGGGGTGGGATCTGTCCTTGAGGGAGTCCGGGAGCCCGTTGAAGTCCCCTCCCATGATGACTTGCCCCTCGATGAATGGGGGGAGGGAGTCTACTATGTCTTGGTAGAAGCCTTCCTGGTGTTCGTTCGGGGCATAGGCCGAGATGCGGGTGTAAAGCTGGCCCAGGACAATGCATTTTATTGCAATAAAGCGACCATCCTGACATCGTAGCAAGTCCAGGATCTGGGGTTTCAGGTCTTTCGTCAATAGAATGGCGGTGCCTCCCTTCTTAGTTCCATTGGAAGCAAAGAATTGTAGCGGAAAGAGTCTGCTTCGCAAACGAGAGAAGTCCGATGGGAGTAGGTGTTTCTTGCAGGAAAGCGATTGAGGTCCCATCGTCCTGTAGCCTCTGCAGAATGGATTTCCTCTTTGGGGGGTGGAGGGGGGGTTCAATGTGGTGAACTGATGTGGCGGCTGGCTCAGAGTTCACTTGCTGGGGGGGGGGGGCGACTGGGGGCGGTTAAATCACCCATGGCTGTGAGAGCATAGCTAATTCAGATTCTCCTGTAGTTGAGGGTTTTAAGACTGGTCTCCAACGGGAGATATGAGCGTTCAACAACTGCCTCCAAACTGCGACCAAGGGGGCTGATTTTAAATTATCGGCATGGCCCCTGGCCGACCAGGCTGTCATCCGACAGAACCAACATGGTTGGGAAGTTCTCCAAGGGTAAAGAGGTGGCATCCACCTTGGAGGAGGTTATGGACCGCATAGGGTCCGCGGCGAGCTCGAGCGGCTCAAGTGGTTCCAGTGCTGTGTGTCCTGTGCGGGCATCCATGCACGTCATTTGGGTTTGCGGTTTCTCTGCACCCTTGACCAAGGGGCCTGATTCGGCCTTGGGGAGCTTGAGTTCGGGGCCAGGCTAGTTCGGCCCGGGAGGGATGGATCTGAGGCCCCGGGGGAGTCTGGACGGAGAATAGTTGCTGTCTCATCGAGGTGGCTGATGGTTCGAGAAGTGCCTTTGAAGGAGAATTGTAGCGCCGTGGGGAAGAGCCACTGGTAGCGAATCTGCTGGTGTCGGAGAAATAGCGAAAGCGGGCGAAGCATCCTGCGTTTCTGGAGAGTCGGAGGGGAGAGGTCCTGGAAGATCTGTAGTGGCACGCCCTGGAAGGAGAGCTCCTCCTTTGATCGGCCTATTGCTGCGATGGCCTCCTTAGAGGTGTAAAAATGGATCCTTGTAATTACGTCTGGAGGGGAGTCTGAATCCACTCCCGGCGAGGGCACAACCTATGGGTCCGGTCAAGTAGGAGTTGGGCCTCGTCCAGATCCAGCAGGAGGGAATGGAAGAAAGTGCTTACATATCTGGGGAGCTCCTTATCAGATACCGAGGTAGGTACCCCTCGGATGCGCAGGTTGTTGCAGCGGGAGCAGTTTTCTTCCTGTTTGAACTAAAGAATTTCGGTCCTCCCCGTTAGCATCTGGACGGTACGTTGTAGGGCCGATAACGAGTTAGAGTGATCTGTGGCCAGGTCTTCGGCCTCCCCCCATCCTCTGCTCCCGACCCTTTGGTCAGTTTGTTCCAGTTTAGCAGTGAGTTCCGTCATGCAGGTTCTGAATTCTGACGATGTCCGACATGGAGGCCCGGAGGCCCGGAGGTGGTCTTTTGTTGCGAGTGTCCCCTTGTCGTTGGTCGCTTTCTGTGGTGTAAGTTTGGAGGAATCTGCTTTCTTTCCTTTATCCGCGGCCTGTAGCATGGTGGAAATGTCAGCCGATTTGGAGGACTTCAGCGCTCGGGACATGGCTTCGGGATTAGGGGCACCCTCCGGGGGTCCGGCCCCAAATCCACTTGGCACAGGATCCAAAATGGTGAGAGCGATTGGGGGTGGAGTGGGCCGGAGCGCCCCAGGAGGTGGGAAGAATTCCAGCCCTTCAGGAAGCGGTCTGGGTCGCCGTAAGGGCCCCGGGGCTCCAGGCGGCCCTCTGGGTGGGGGCCAGGATGCGGCTGGCGGGAGCAGGTTCTCCCCGGCTGGCGAAGAGGGGAGGTGGGCTGGGGCACCCCAGGAAAGCAGGGAAAGCGTCACACTCCGGGGAACAGTGTGGGTTTGTGTGGGTCGGCGGGCCGCCGGAGGGGGGGCAGATGTTGCGGGCCTCAGGAGGCTAGGCCACCCCCAGCTCCTCACCTCGGGCCTCCGGGGGACCGGCACGCAGATCACGCTGATGGTGGGCTCACCAAGGCATTGGGCGCGGTCCAATGGCGGGCGCAGGTTAAGACCCTACGAGCTGCTCCAGAAGGAAGTGTAACTGGCAGGCAGGCGGGAGCAGGGACCATCAGCGCCCCCCTAAAGGGTGCCAGGAAGGCTCCGGACCCCAGTGTCAGCCGCACGTCGGGGAGGAGGAGCTGGCGGAGTGCAGAGGCGCGGGTTCAGAGGAGCGGCCGCCATCTTGGATATGGCGCCAGCCGCCGGAGGAACGTTTCTTTCGCCGCATTTATGGCAAACCCAGGGGCGTTAAGCTCCCAGATTGCAGGCGATGGTGCTGGGGATGTTCCGCTGCATCAATCTGGCCGTGTTCATGGGGGGCATAGCAGGAACCGGGAGAAATCATCTTTTAGCCGCGGACCCATGTGGAGGCCATCAATGGAGCTGCCTCATCGCTGGTGCTCCAGGCCACTCCCCCCTAAACCCATCTTTTTTGCCGATCACAGTCTACTTGGGGGTCTATGTGCATAAAACCCCATCTGTCCTTGCCTAGCTTTGAACAGCGGTGTTCTGGCCTGCAATCCTGCTCTGGGCTTTCCTTAAGGTGAATGAGTTACTAGAGGGTCTTTTAAAGACTTCCCTCTTGTTTTTTTTTCTTAACTTTGAATTGTGTAATATCCCTAAAAGAGACTCCTAATCGCCTGAAAATGCTTTTATTGGCACCTTTGACTCTAAGGGCACTAGGCCTCTTCTTTTCTTGCTAGGGAAGGACTTCCTAAGATATGAATCTTAATACTAAAGTTTTGTATAGTGTTTGCTAACCAGCTGATCTGTTCTCAAGGTTGTGATTTACTTAACTGGTTCTATTTCTTCACTTGTTTTGCTGCACTTACAGTAGTTTGAAAAGTAATACAACATGTATTGAAAAGTGTATTTCTTCCTAGCAGAGCACATCAAGGTGTGAGTGTTGTGAATGCATCATGAAGCAAGACACAGACAACTGAATTAAAGTTCAAAGTAAAATACTTTATTAGATCAAATGTCGGGATGGTAGAAGGTATATTTAAATATACAGGGCTCCTGGTTAAGGCCCTGCTTTACCCAGTTGGGTGAAGGTTTAACAACAACTGAGCAAGGACACTGCACTCCAACAACACACTCTTTTTCATTAATTACCACATGGTGACATTCATTACTGTTTGGCAAATTTAATAAACAGCAAACCTTGCTTGTCAGATTCACAGATTATCATAGGACAATCCACTAATTACAAACTATCAAACATGATACATTCAGTGCTTATCCAAGCAACACGTATTTTGGATATAGTTTTAAGACAAATACATTCTCTAAAATCTTATCAAGATTTACATGAGAAACAAATGTATAACAACAATGCACAGTACTTTGTACTAATCTAAACAGTGTGGCTATGGGACACAGAGGCTAAGTCCTATCGTCAACACAACTGTGTTTGGGCCTAGTATAGCTGTTTTAGTGTGGCTGCTGTTAAATCAGCCTTCTTCAGGACAGTGTAACTTTATAATGAGAAGTACCCAAATGGCGGTAAAGAGGAAAACTAGATGTCCGATTCATCCAGTGATGGAGGAGGGTGACAGACATTTGACAGGCTTCTGGGACAGCACTCTGGAGAGGGACTCTGCAGCAATGGATGCCATGCACTTCAGCAGCTCTTTCTGGTTCTGGCACCTTTTTCTCAGCGCCAAGAAGGAAAAAAGATTCCTGGTTGGATTTTCCTCAGTCACTCGGTCCTGAACTGGTGAGGGGATTATTGATGACGAATACCTGCTTCTAATGAATTGTGTCCTCCCACCCATTACTCATCTTTCATATTCCATATCCAGCTGCTTCATAAACCTTTTTTCGGGCACTGGGCGTCGATGCAGTCGACTCAATGTCCCTCGATCGCCTCTGTTTCGAGGATGTCATCAAAGGCACATATAGCACACGCAGCTCCCGTTGGCTTCAGTTCCGTTTTTCCATGAATGCTATTGCTTCGAGAAAGTGCGGATCATTACTTCATACGCAAATATTTCTTCTTCGTCAACACAGACTACCCCGAAGATCAGGTTCAAGAAGTGTCAAGATTGTGATTCGAAAATGTCATTGACAGATCCACACTGTATAGGTCTATGGTGTCTCAGGGTGGAGCATAACACCTCAGCCTGCTCCAAGTGCCAGTTGATGACCGGAAAGGCCCTGAAAGAGCGAAAGGGGAAATTGGCGGTAGGTCAAAACCCCAAAACATCTACCCGACCAAAAAACTTTCGACCGATGAGTCGAGAGGCGACTCTCCTCGGAGGAAGAAAGTTAATAGATCGAGGAGTGGCTCCCACTGCTCAAGTCGTCGTGGAAGCACAAGAGGCACCATAGGTCGCCTTCTTCAACTTAATCGTCGGACACCTCCCCTGAGAGGGTATCTTGTACCACAGAAAAAATCCACCCCTGCCGAATGGAAAGAATTTAGAGCCGATATGCTAAAAATATTTGAGAAGCAGAAACCCACGGCAAGCCATGCTCCTACCACGCCTTTCAAGGAAGCCAGTAAGGAAAGAGCTCTACCTAAATCCTGCGCGCACTTGAGCCCGGGATAAAGGCCTGATCCTCATCGAGAGCCGTCGAGGCCTCGATGCGATGACAAGTCGCCGAAGGATCCGTCGAGCCGTAAACACAAGCAGAGGTGGAGGTTGTCCACACCGTAGACGTCATTGAGGTTGGCTGCGCCTTCGCCAGCCAAGCCATCAACATAAGCGTCACCTTCGACACCGATGGCATTGAAGCTAGCGGCGCCACCAATGCCAAATTCGACATTGGTTGCACCCTCAATGCCAGCTTTACTGTCGACGAGCACCCCAGCTAAACCTACAGCACCATTGAAAAAAGACAGCTTCTCGAGCGTCGAATCCACTATTTATCAAACACTTGATGCCTCAAAAAACATATGTTCCTTTACCAAGGAAAGATTATTTTGTCCCTTACCTCAATATATGAGAATGAACCCTCAGACAATGATGCACCCTTTGGTCTCCAATTTGTCACACCAAATGTGCCTGAAATCTTTATTTGAGAAGTCAAGGTTGAAAGACTTTTATGATAATCTACAGACGGCCAGTGGGGTGGACACCTCACATGAGTTAGATTTTGGAAGACCAGAGGCTGGGGAATGTCCATGGTGGTGGAATATATGGCATAGAGTAGGCCTCCATTACCATTTGAGCAGGATTATCTGACGAACATCTTGGATAAGGGTCCACAGACAGATCCTATATTGCCTTTCCATATTGCTCGCCAAAAAAGGGTGGCAGCGAATTGGGAGACACCAGAAACCAATCTGGCTGTGAATAAAAATCTGACTAAGAAGTACCACCCTTCCAGTAGTGACCCCGACTATTTATCTAAACACCCCCACTCCAGAGAGTCTAGTGGTACAGGCAGGTACCGCAACTACTCCAGCATTGGATCTTTCATGAATTCACATGCTGTGAATATTCCCAGTCAGGCTGGGAAACCCTATTTACTTTGACTTAGTAATTTTCCTATGTAAAAACCTGACACTTTGAGTGTCCCATCAACGTTGTTGTGGGTGCTTTTGGTTCCCACCAATGGGACGTTGAGTTTATACCTCCACCCCAGCAGCTTCCCCTCTGATTTCAACCGTCTTCGGAGCTGTAGGGATTCCTCGTGTTTCTCGACTGAGAGAAAATTACGTTCCTTTGAAAAATTGACTTTTACTTCAAATTTCCTCTTCCCATACAACCGAGGTCGAAATACATTTGTTTCCAGTTCCAACCATGGAAACTTCGGGACCCAAGAAGTCCTTATTTAGGCAATGCGACACCTGCGGCCTAAAAGGTTTTTAGGGGGACAGACAGATACACATTGTCTTTATTGCCTAAAACCTAACCATTCCGCTGACGGCTGTGACATCTGCCAGGGCTTCTCATGAAAGACCCTGACGGATAGGAACTGACTCCTTATCTGCTGACTCAATGAAAGAGCCTATCCGGCATCAGAGGTGGGCTTGTCACGGAGTGGGAGAGCACCTACTCCCTCTGACAGGAGGTCTCCGTCAAGACAGAGGTCCAGATATGAAGAGCCTGTGGCAAATAAGTAAAAGACAGGTGAGACAAAATCATCCCCAGGGCACGATAAAGCAAAAACCCTTTACCTGCAAGGAAACCACCACCTAGTGGTGAAAAGTCTAATTCTGGGTCCAAACACTCTTCCAATGGTCAGTCGTTGAAGTAGCCGTCGGACAAACCGCTCTCACTCATCGCCAAAATCTGCAGACGCTTCCAGGAAATCTCCTCTGTCGACAAACAAACACAGGGCCAAATCGGCTACAACATCCTCAACCTCGTTGTTGAAGAAGTCTAACTCGACGAGTGGCAAAAAACACTACTCGTCGTCGAATCTCGACGATCCCCTTCCGGCCATGAGTCGTCATCGAGACACTCGTCAATGACCAAATCGTTGTCTATTCCGACGACAACACCATTGACGGCATCCACCATGTTAGGCAAGATTGTATGCAGCACCCTGTGGGAGACTGCACCAGCCTTGTCCTCTTGGCAATAGTTAACCCAACCTTTGGTATAAGCATGTATTACACAAGTTGGTAGAGTGACTGAGCAGCCAAGATTATCTCAAGAGGGGTCAATGTGAGCTGTAAGGTTGTAACACAGAGTTTCACAATGACAATTATTCAAATAAACACTTGCATACAAGATTTCTTGATTAAACAAATAGTCAGTTCAATAAGCCTTCATTAGAAGGGAACAATCGTATCATACAAAATATACTTCGATAAATACACACTCTGTTTCACTGAATCAGTTGATACACATGGGGGATGGTACACAGACACTTCCTACACCTTCAGGTGACTTAAATAATTAGGACACTGTGGACATTGATATATCACTGTCACATTTAGAGCAATACAGAGTGGGATATCAAAGGCAAATATTTGTAGAAGGAGAAAACAATGGTTAATAAATATTCTTAAGCAGGTAAGTACTTTTCAACCCCTGCACTGCAAAGTAAATTAACCCTTTCCTGGGGTAAAGGCAAAGCACAAAGTCTGAGGTAAGAAGTGTCTTTCAGGGAGCCAGGGCAGTCCATGTTAGTTGAGCAAAGTCTTGGTGAGCTGAAGCACTTCTTGCAGGTAGGTAAAAAGTCTTGCACAATGTTAAGACATCTTTGTAGGAAATGACATCTCTAGAGGGCCACAAGCTGGAAGGCTTGTGAGGGGAAAAGCTGCAAGCAACTCTGCAAGAGCAACCAATACAAGTCTCAACTGAGAGCTAGCAAGGATACGCAACAAGAGTTAAGTCCCCTTAGTTTTACACTACCTTTGGTTTGAAGAAAACTGGATCCAGCTGGCTTCTGTTCTTGTGTAGGTCTGCAGATCCTGTGTTTCCTGGGCCTCAGTCGTGGGGACAAGAGGGAGGACGTCTGGGGACTCCTGCACTATGGGCAAATTTCAGATCAGTGGCACAGTCGCGATTTCAGCTCCTCGCGGCTCTCGCAAACAGCACAACTGTGGTTCTCGGAAACCTTAATGGACTTTCCTCGCATCTGGGGTCCAGCACTCTGTTGAGGTGGCTCAGGCTTAGTCAGTCCTGCTTCATGGGAGTCTGGAGGATCTTCCTGGATCTCGGGTCAGACTTAAAAACAAGGCACTCGATCTGGTGTTCCTCACCCTAGCAATCAGTTCCTGCAGTAGCAATGGAAGTACAGCCAGCGCCGAGAGGATGTCCAGACGGGTTCACTGGGGTTGATTGGTCCCACCAACCCAAGGGTAGAAGTCGTTCCTTGCAGTGCTTCTCTAGTCAAGGTGAATTTGTAGCTTCAGCAATGCAGCAGGGCTTCACCGGGCAAACCAATGGTCCAGGAGTTGCAGCAAGCCTCTCTTCCAAGTTCTTCTTTGTATTCCTTCGTCCAGCGGTCGACTCTGCCTTCCAAGCAAAAAGCCTCATTTATTTTTTGTTTCAGGTTTCTCCCATTCATTTGCATCCTAGCTGTCACTCACACAGCAGGGTGGCTGTCCTCCAAGGACAGCCAGCCGGCCAATCTCCTTTGGGTGCATTCCTGTAACCAAGTGGATTAAGAACAGGGATTTTATGGCACCTCCTTCACTTCCTGCCCCTGCCAGACACACTGGAGCCAGAGGCAGGCTTCACCAGTGAATCCCGCCAAAGACAAAACAAATAAAGGGACCAGACCTGGTTTAGTGCGCAAAGCAAACCTCAAGAAGGATCTTTCCAACAAGAAATGGAGAAAAAAGAAGGCACCCATGGGTGTCTTACTACAGCTGCAATTGCAGCACGTGGTAAAAACGCACAATGGTAGGAAAAAGTAAACCACTGCCACCAGCCATTAATTGTAGAAAGGGTAACGTAAGAACCTAAACAAAGGGGATACTAAGTAACCCCTCCAGCACCCTTTTGTAAGATGGTGTGAGCTGGGTCTAGAAAGTCATAAAATGTAAGGAAAGTCAATTTCACTTCACTGCTCTTGGGAACAGTATTTTCACCAAGAGACAGTTTTTAAACCTTTGGGAAATCTAAAAGAGACTTCACTGCACTGAAGGTGCTGTGTGTCACAATGTAAAGATGATGCCTATGGAGTTTGTCAGTCTCCAAAGTCAAAAGAAACACATAGTCCAAATCACAGAAAAATATGAGTGGGAAAAAGGTCTTGGTCTCTACAGGTTAGAAATTAAGTCCTAAAATTTGAAATTAAAAGTCCTGAAGTTCAGTAAGAAGAGCTGGGGGTCTCTAAGGTAGAAGGGAATTAGCACATTTCTTAGAATTCTCCCTAACACACCACGACGACGGAAGCTTCGTCAGGGTCTATGGCTCGTCTCTCATCGACGTCGACGACCAAGAGAAAGTCTGCTGGAAAGCCTACGCGCCCAGCGACCACCACATCAGAGCTTTCTGAATTGCCAACAGATGGTAATATATTGTAAAAACCCCAACTAAGACCACGATACAGCATGACCAGGCCACCCTGAAAATGTCTCCTATGGGGTACCCAGTTATCATGCCAGAAGACATTCTTCAACGCGAGATTACCTCTGATTTTGAGCCTCCACCATACAAATGTCAAGGTGTCTTTGAATCTGATCCTGAAGAGGGAACATCTGATCTTCATATACAGGGACCATCTAGAGAGGAAATCGTACCTCTAAGGTCTCAACCACCTTCTCTGCCATCAACATCTGCAGGAATAGACCTTATGCAGACAGAATACCCCCTTATAAACTCCCAAACCCTTCTTCCATGCAGGCCCTTACTACACTATACTTCAGTCTGTTAGGCCAGCTTGACGCCAGGCTTCCACTTGCTCAAGAAATTCAACCTTATGGAGAACCTCAAGTTACATTTCAACTAAGGGATGCAACCTATCCCCGTAGAGACATACTTCCTAGAATTCAAAACCTCCTAGACCCCCACCTCATACATTCAGTCTACGTAGGAGAGACCATGAAGGGGAATTTAATCGACACAGACCAGGACACTGGTCCGAGAGATACAAGTTCCACCGCCTCCTCGTCTCCACGGAGAGCTGACACTTGGGACACAGATCCTGACCAAGATGTACCGGGTAGCCCGGCTCAGCCTTCGCCTACAGATGAGAACTGGGCGTTTTCACGCCATGATTTCTAAGGCATGCTAGGAGTATGGCCTAATCCCAGATGAGGAGAAGAAAGATTGTTTCCTCTTTTACCATATGGGTAAAAGCAGGAAAGCAGTCTTTTCAATACCTATTTTGGATAGTGTGTGGCAGGAGGGCCTCCGTACTATGAAATAAGTATGCCACTCCACCAGAGAACGAAAACCGAAAAATGCCTTTTGGAAAGAAGGTTCTCACCATTGGGGCGACAACCATTAAAGCAGCTAATGCCTTGGCAATAGTCGCTAGATATGATCGAGAAATGTGGCACCATCTTGCTCGTTTATTGGAACACTTTCCAAAACAGCAGAAAAGAGGCCATGATGCTGGTGCACGAAGGAGAGGCAGCCTCGAATCACAGTATCAACATGACTGTAGACCTGGCTGAAACAGGGTACAAGAAGATCGGCAATGGCATAGTCCTTTGATGCCAGGCATGGCTACGTTGCATAGATTTTCGCCATGAAGTACAACGCAAGGTCATTGATATGCCATGTGATGGGGAAAATCAATTTGGAGACAAAATTGATGAGGCACTTAAAGCCATGAAGGCTTACTCGGCTAGGTCTCTCACAGCCCTTCAAAGCAGGAGGTCCTTTCGCTGAGCCTCAGGCAATGTAAGATTCTTAGTTTCCAGAGACCACAAGTACTATGGAAGGCGCGCATATTATTCTCAGGGCTACAAGCGCAATTAACAATCCTCCCAGCGCAATAGAGAATGCCAAACACAACGAATCGTGGATCTGCCACCCCCCAGAGAAGTAGGCAAAATAAAGCGCAACAATGACTGCCGCAAGGGCAGTCAGGTGGGGGGGAAATGTGGCGTTCTACCTCGACAAGTGGCAGTCGATAACTGCTAGGCAAGATTGTATGCAGTAACCCTGTGGGAGACACCAGTCTTGTCCTCTTGGTATTGGGTAATCCACCTATTGGTATAGGTCTGTACTACAAAAGCTGGTAGAGTGACAGAGCAGCCATATGTATCTCAAGTGGGGTAAATGTGAGCTATAGGATCGAAATCCACACATACAAGTATCCAAATAACACTTATACTCAATGTTTTCTAGTAAAATATTTAACGGTCCGTCTTACATAAGCCTTCTTTTAAAAGGGGAATATTCAACTATCAAAATACTCTTCATAACACTTTCTCAGATTTAGAATAAGCAAGTAGATACTCATTAGAGATGCTGGCAATACACTTCCTACACCCTAGGGTGACTTCAATTACTAGGACAGTATTGGCTTTTATATATCACTCTTACTCCTACGTCCCGTCTACTTTCCTCCAAACTTTTGGGACATTCCATCAGCACTTTTGTAAAAAAGCATCAAATTGTAAACGGGTCCTTCTCTTTTTACGCGGGGTACCAAACGTGGCCCTAACCCCGCCCTCCTTAGCTCTGTCCCGCACATCACCCTTCAGTCCTTTTCTCTGCGCGGTCGGGGCTGGACGTACTAGCATCACCAGGAATACCTTTTTTCTTTCCCCTTTTCCTTCTCTCCTGCTCTAGTTGTGCGGTCGCGTAGTCCTCCGTCTATTCCGGAGCGTCTGGGATTGCCACTCGTTCTTCTTGCAAGCGTTGTTTCGCTAGGGTGGATCCCCATTCTCTCTGCTTGGAGTGTCTGGGACCGGATCACCGTTGGGACTCGTGTTTCTTCTGCGACTCCCTTTCAGTCAGGGCACTTAAACGTCGTCTTTGTAAGTGGGAGGAAATCTTCCAGGATGTTCCTCCATCGCATTTCCAACTCTTCATTGACGGAAAGAGACGCCCGGTAAGTTCTTTACTTTTCAGGGCACCCTGGCCAAGGGACTCCTTCCCGGGGTCCTCCAGGTCGGGAGGGGGCTTCAAAAGCTCTGCTACCAGGGTTATCCCTGAGGAGCCTCACAGGCCTAATAGGCGCACTGGGGTTTTCTCCGAGGGTTTCCACGAGGGGCCTGCCTATACCGTATCACGATTCGAGGTTCACCCATCAGGTGCTAATAGCCAGCGTAGTCTTGCTGGGCGTTGGGTACCGGAGTTCGCTCAGAGGTCTCCTTGTCTGGAGCTTCCCACACAGACACCGGGGTGCGCCCTGAGTCCTCAATTGAGGCTTTCTGTACCGAACCATGGTTCAAGGCCCCTCTTGAGGGCGCTATTAAGACCGGACTCTGTTCCGGGATTCCTCTTAACGAGGCTAAGGTGTGTACCTACAGAACTGAGAGGCCTGTAAAGGTCTTGTCTGTGAGGTGGATTCCTTAACTTTCTGGCGGAGGTACCGGTTCTGTTGAGGGTGCCCAAGGTGAGGTCGTTAACCATAACTCCTGTTACCGGAGTTACACAATCTGTGGAGTCAACTGCCTCATCTACACAGGGAACACAGTTCTCCTCAGATGTTCACAAAATGGCGGCCGTTCCTGCGTGGTCTAGGGTGGCCATTTTGGATTCTTCCCTCACACCCACACTATCGTCGGCGGGTGCTGGGAACCTTCTTTTTGGTGGACAACCTTATCCACGTGACAGTGTGATTCCGTTCCGCCCTTCCGATGACTGGTGTGCTCGAATCCCACCACCACATTCGGTCTTGCTCACTCCTACATCTGCCCCATTGTTCTATGTAGATCCGGTTGGCAGCCCTTCTTACTGCGTTTGTGGGGTTATGCTGCTCATGAGAGGCCTCTGCCCACTCCACCGCCTATGGTCTCGGCAGAGGATGCCTTTTTTGGGAAATGTCATGGTCTAATGAACTCTGATCCCATGAGGGAGTACTTAAAGGGCCTTTTTAGAGAAATCTGCCCTCAGACTCTGTTGCCTCCCCCAACAGTTCCTGTCCCGGTGCCTGTCGCCCTGGCAGCAGCACCTCCTCTGCCTCCCGGCCCTCCTCTGGCTCTTCCTCCTCTGCCTCCCTTGTTACCAGTGGACAAGACTCAGGCAGAGCGTGATGTCAATCTGACGCCGGTCACGTCGCAGCTAGGGGACCCGGATGTTCTAGACGACCCTTTGGCAGATCAGGACAGTGAGGACCAACCTGCTCTGTCCGAGCATTTCATGACCGGGTACTAGACATGTCACTCCTTGACATACCAGTGCCTGAAGCACCCGCTCCGCAGGAAGGGGTGCTTTCGGGGGCCCTAATCTTGTCTCCACAGGAGCGGACTGGCCTGTTCCTTCAGAGGGACGTCCTGGCCGAGGCACGCAAGGTCTGGGAAAAACCTCATACTGGGCTGCACATTAATAAAAGGATTGACGCTTCACACCGTTACAGGCTTCACACCTCTGAGGAAGTAGCCTTGGCGTCATGTCTGCTCCCGTCCTCAACAGTGGTAGCGGCCACCACTCTGCAATCCAAGCCGGCCTCTGCGTCTTCCGCGGCTCAAGTTCTATCCAAAGAGGACAAATTGCTTGAGCAAGAAGATTTTTGCCAATTCGGCACTGCAATTGGGTCAGGCCAACACAGAGCTCATCCTGGCGGCCGCGACTTCCAGGCGTTCATTCCTGTTGACCGGCTAGAAGACTTTAAAGATGGCTTGTCGGACGCCAGGGTTGGCGCATGATATGCTAGAGGCTGCTGCGCACCATATTGACACCTCGGCTCATGGACACCTCTCGTCAGGCTTGGCTTCATGCAACGAAGTTTTCGAAGGAGGTCCAAGATAAAGTTCTGGACTTGCCTTTTGATGGCAAAGACTTATTTCATTCTTCAACGGATGATGAGCTCACCAAGACTAAGGCGAGCACACAAACTGCCAAGTCTCTGTTGCTGCTTGTGAAGGCCCCCAGTCAAAGGTCTGAAATCTGGGTCCCTATCTCGATCCTCTTCAGGCTTTAGAAGGTTTCACGATCACAGGTCGCGCAAGACTGATCCTCCGCCGGGTAACTCCCGCTCGAGGCAGCAACGTGGCCAGTTTTTCTCTCGGTGGTCAGCCTCTACTTCAGGGACAGGTAGTCTCTCCGCCAAAAAAGTCTACAAAAAGATATTTGGCGCTCGCACGACACTCCGGTGGGAGGACGAATCTCATCTCATCTGGAGGCATGGCAAACCGTCACCGAAGACCGGTGGGTTTTGTCCATCGCTCGGGCGTGCTTCCAATTGTCCCTACCCCACCCTTCAATCTTTCCTTTCAGCAGTCTGGGATGCCCTCCCTCAGAGCCGAGGTCCAGAAGCCTCTAGATCTCCGGGCGGTGGAACCCGTTCCCCTAGGGGAACGAGGGGAGGGCTTCTACTTTCTGTTTACAGTGCCAAAACTCAACCAGGCTGGCGTGCGCACCATTTTAGACCTTTCCCAGTTCAACCTTTCTCCTCCCCAAGAGAAATTCAAGATGATTACGCCCTGTCAAATAAAGTGCTCTCTTCAGAAGGGCGACTGGATCAGCATTGTGGACCTTCAGGATGCTTATAATGCATAATTTGATCTGGAGCCTGCATCGGAAATATCTGCGGCTCTCCCTGGGAGAGGAGCACTATCAATTTCGAGTGTTCCCTTTTGGTCTCAGCTCTGTGCCGCCTGTCTTCACAAAGTGATCTTTACCCTTTGGGGAACCTCTCAAGTCGCTCTGTTCTCCACCAGTGTCAACCGGAAGTGCGAACTGTACTGTTCCAGGGAATTTCCCCCAAGAGGAGCTCTAGGAGACACGTTTGTAGCATACTGGGAGTTTCCACTCCTGTACGCGTTTCTTCCAGTCCGTCATTCCTCACGTGATCAAGAGGTTCAGAAAGTTTGGGGAACGCATGATCCACAGTAGAATTTCCCATGCTATTACAGCTTTCGCTCCTTCATAATTGAGTACGGTCATTCCTCTGGTTATGCCGCGATTTCTACTGTAGGAAAAAACAGAGCTGAAGCCAATGGGCGCTGCATGTGATATATATGCCTTTGATGATCATCCTCGAGACGGAGGCCCTCGAGGGACATTGAGTTGACTGCATCGATGCACAGTGCCCTCTGCTGAAAGGCGTTTCAGTGCTCCCCCCCCCAAAGAATGCCGAAAATGAAAGCACTAATTAAAAAACACGTCAGTGCTTCTCTTCTTATGGTCGGGTCACACAAAAGTCTCATCTTTCGACGCCCTTAGCCGCAAAAGACAGGGTTTTCCATCCCCCTGAACACTCCTCACGCACCATGCACCACAAGGATGTCACTCCCTCCCAGGCTCTCCAAGCTCATGGGTCCACCCTTTGAGCCTCTTACTTACAAGACTGCATTCCTAGTAGCTATTGCCTCCAGAAGACGAGTCAATGAGCTGCAGGCTTTGTCCATACAGGACCCCTTTTTCATTATGCATGAAGACAAGGTTGTCCTCGGAACACATCCTAGGTTCTCACCTAAGTTCATTTCAAAGTTCTATGTAAGCCAATCCATAGAACTTCCTACCTTCTTTCAAAACCCATAAAGCTCAGCAGATAGAAGCCTCCATACACTTGATGTACGGACGATTGTCTTGTACTATGTTAACAAAAAACCTAATGAAAACAGACCAACTCTTTATTTCCATATCGTCTGGTAGAGAGGGCTATGACATGTCAAAGAACACTATCTCCGGATGGCTAGTCAAGTGCATACAGCTCTGCCATTCCCTTCCAAGAAAGTCTTACCTTTCACCCCAAGGGCACACTCTACCAGAGGTACAGGAGCTACCTTAGCTTTCATCGCAAGCGTCCCTCTAGACGCTATGTGCAAAGCTCCTGCATGAAGTTCCATCCATACGTTCACACCGCATTACTGCACTGACACACACTCCAAAGCAGATTCACAGGTGCGAGTAGTGATCCTAAAACATCTCTTTGCCGCTGTACCGTCTAACTTCCCATTGTTAGGGAGAATTCTCAGAAATGTGCTAATTCCCTCCACCTTAGAGACCCCCAACAACTTTGCTGGATTTTGAGGACTTGATTTTTTTAACCTGGAGAGAGAGAACTTTTTTCGCACTCATGTATTTTAATGTGATTTGAACACTGTTTCTTTTGGTTATGGAGTCTAGGCATCATTTTCTACATTGTGTCACACAGCACTTTCAGTGCAGTGACATATTTAGAAGTCCCTTAGATTTCCCAAAGGCTTGAATACCTTCTCTGGGATAAACTACTGTTTCCCAGAGCAGTAAATTGAAAATGACTTTACTTACATGTGTAACTTTCTGGACCCAGCACACACTATCTTACAATAGGGTGCTGGAAGGGTTACCTAGTATACCCTTTGTCTAGCTTCTTATGTGACATTTTTATGTTATCCTTTCCTCACTGAATGGCTGGTAGTGGTGGTTTCGTTATAACTACTGTGGTGTGCATTTACTAGGAGCTGCGTTCGCAGCTGCAGTAAAGCACCCAAGGGTGCCATTTTTGTCAAAATGGCGCCGGTCTTCTTTTTTTGCCATTTCTTTGTGGAAAGGTCCTCCTTGAGATTTACTCTGTGCGCTAAACCAGGTTTGGTCCCATTGTTTGCTTTGCCTTTGGCCTCTGTCTCCAGGGTGTCTGGAGTAGGCAGGAAGTGAGGGAGGTGCCTGACACTCCCTGTACTTGGTCTCCAAGGAGACAAAAATGCACTCTGTGGTGATTGGCTGGCTGACTGTCCAACAAGGACAGCCATCCTCCTGGTTGAGTGACAGCTAGGCTGGAATGAACGGGAGAGAACTGAATAAAAGGTGAGTCTTTTGGCTTGGAAGGCAGTTGACCACTGGAGGAAAGAAGCGAAGCAGAACTTGAAGGGGACGCCTGCTGCAACTCCTGGACCGTTAGTTTGCCCAGTGAAGCCCTGCTGCTGTGCTGAAATTCCAAATTTGTATCGACAGAGAAGCCCCTGCAAGGACGACTTCTCCCTTTGTGTTGGTGGGACCAATCTACTCCAAAGTAAGCCACCTGGACATCCCTCTCTGAGCTGGTTGAATTTCCAGAGTTGCTGCTGGAAACCGTAGAGCCAGGGAGAGGAACACCAGATTGTGTGTGTTGCTTTTAAGCTGGCCCAGCGCTCCCGGAAGATCCTGCGGACTCCCAGGAAGCAGGACTGACCGAGCCTGAACCCCCTCAATAGAGTGCAGCACCCCAGAAGCAAGGAAAGTCCATCTCGACAGCCAGGAACCGCAGTGGTATTTTCGGTAGACGCGAGGTGCTGAAACACTGAACAGCCACTGAAAGTGAAGTTTGCCGGTTGACCATCCCATTGCAGTGCAGGAGCCCCCCGATGTCCTCCCTCTTGTCCCCACGACTGAGGCCCAGGAACAGTGAGATCTGCAGAGATGCACGGGAACAAGAGTCATCTGCTGTATCTTTTCTTCATTTTTCAAGTTACTGTACAAAGCCTAAGACAACTTAACTCTTGCTGTAGAGTTGCTTGCATCTTCTACTACTCGCAAGTCTAATCAACCTGTGGCCCTACATTTGATTCTTCTTTTCTTCAAAGACTTCTAAAACATTGTGCAAAGACTTTTCCATGAACCTACCAGAAGTGTTTCATCCTGTATAAGACTTTTTGCCCATTGACTTTGGCCTAACCTATTGTACTGAATGACTCTTCCTGGGGGGATCCAAAAGTATTTGTCTGCTTATGAATATTTGTGGTCTCTAAATAATCTTTTCCTTTGACTTATTACTATATGATCCTAAATGCAACAGTTATCTATTAATGTCCCCAGCACCCTAGCAATTGAAGTCTCCTGAGGGTGTAGGTAGTATCTGTGGGCCATCCCAAAAGGGTATCTACTCATTTAGAGATATTAAGAGTGTGTATTTCATGAAGTGCATTTGAGTGTTACTATTATATTGATCCCTTCTGAAGAAGGCGTATTCTAACTGACTGATAAATAATTAATAATTGTTTATTCAAGGAACCTTGAGTGTAAGAGTTTATTTGAATACTTGTAACTGTAAATCTCTGTTACTCCACTACAGCTCACATTGACCTCTCTTTAGATAAGCGTGGCTGCTTAACACGATACTAAAACTTTGTAGTTCAAGCTTCTACCAAAGGTTGGGTTTTCTATACCTGTAGTCAGAGTTGTTTGTAGTGTTCCCAGAGGGTACTGCATACAAACTTTGCCTAACATCCACCTCCTTCTCCAGATACTGCTTGCTAATCTATGCAGAGCATGTTACCTAAGCAGATCCACAAGAGTAACATTACTCACTGTAGTCTTATTTCTGATGCTTGTTAATTTGCTTAGAATCACATGCTGTGCATATAGTCCGACATCTAGCAGATTATTGCATCATGTCTTTCGATGATCGAAAGGGGACGTCGGCATTGGCGTGCCTGTAACACTATCCCTAACGTGACGTGTAGTGTACCCAAAATCCCTCATGCGTCGAGGTCCCTCATTGGTTTTTTCCGCCCATCTAGCTGGTCGCCTTATGCGGAGCTCCTACTTATTGCAAAATTGTTATAATATTCGGGACCTCCGGTCATTTCTTATTATTCGTCCCCTCTTTGACAATTACTTCCTGAAGCTCTGCCGAAGACAGCAAAGAACAGACTTTGACGGCTGGTGCTCCGGTCGATGCTGCCGACCGCGTGGCCGGGCCTTCTGGCCAGCCTGTACCATAGGGAGAGTGGGATCTGGGGGTTTCTATTCTTTTCAAGAATGTCTTTCCTTCCCCCCTCTCTTTGCCCTTTTGGTCTTGCCATCTGTTACACACCTGAGCTATGGACAGGACACCATTTAAATTTTGCCCTTCATATAAGCGAAAATACCCCAGGAAAGCCCTGTCGGTGCAATAAGTGTCTTCCCCTCAGTCACGACGAGGCGTCCTGTAAGTACTGCCTACTCATGCATCCTAAGACAATCAAGGAGCATTGAGTGGTCTACGCCATGTTGCAGGCAGAGGGTAGCTCCCCTGCCACAGCAGCCACTGATTGCTGAGGCGCTAAGCAACGGGCATGGCTCCGATCCTGCTGCCATTGACCTCACATCGGAGCGAGTGCGCTCCACAACGTCCGTCCCCAGGCACGATGATAGTTCTGCTATGGGGAAGGAACACCACAGTGACGGGGCTGCACACGATGCCCTTAGGACCAAACACACAACCCCAGGTACCGTCTCTGCAGATCAGTCGAAGCGAACCAATGAACCAATGGGTACGTAGAGTTCCTCGACGGCACCTGCCGATTCACGTGATCGGCAGCCCTCCCCACAACTGCATCAGCAGCATGCGCCGGGGCACTCTACAAGTAAGGGCACCAGCACTAAATCTCACAAAGCCTTAGATGCCTCCTAAGAGCGCACGGATGCTTAAAGCTCTGGTTGTGTCGAAGTCCATAGCTCAACCATCTAAACCGCCTAAACCCCTTGCAGTAACGCCGAATATCAGCAAGAGTCTCGCTAAAATCATTTTGGTGGCCAGTAAACAGAAGGACATGTCTAAAGACGCTTTGAAAGACACGTCTGAATGCCCAGAAGGGCGGGAGGATTATTCTGAAAGCCCCCAGTCCTTATCTAAGACCCTCCTTGATAAATCTTGGTGGACTAAGCAAGGGGCTCCCCCTCCTGACCTCTCTGGCTCTTCTCCATGGACCAGAGAAAAATGTGAAGGGTATTATGGACAGGTTGGCTAATTTTGTAGACATCTCTGAGAGATTCACCCCTGGGGAAGACTTACTTTATCCTTCAGTGACCAAATTTCAGAAGACCTCCTGCCTGCTTCATGATGAGGTTTTTGACCTCACAGATCAAGAAGAGCCCCTTGACCCTTATTTGCAGGAGGATGATCCCTTTGTGGATACCACTGATCTGACCCAGGACTGGCCGGATGACCAGCAAAGTGATGATCCACCCTGGTTGTCGCCCACCCGGATCCTGATACCACATGTATGGACCCTCCCTCCTTCCCCTGCTCTGCGTCAGGCTTCACCTGTTGATGTCCAGATGGTGTTTGCTGCCATCCTGAAGAAGGCAGCAGAACACTTCCAGATAGCCTCGCAAGAGGCGGTGTTAGATTCAGATTTCATGGAAGACATATTAAAGGAGAAGCCTCCTGCCAGCCAGGCTATCCCTTTACTTTATTCCATCAAGAGGCGCATCGCCCCTTTCTTGTTAACATCCTCTCAGACTAGGGCTGTGAACCCTCGGGTGGAGAAATTGTTTTGCTCCTCACCTGCTGACCCTCTATATATTAGGGGTCATGCCACCCCGGATTCTCTTGTGGTTAAGACTACAAGAAAGGGGGTAAGAGAGTCCCTCTGTCCACGGGCGAGGGACCACCGGACAAAGAATGTAAAAAGCTGTATGCTCTTGGAAAGAGAACCACTACTGCGGCGGCTTATTCTACCCGCATAGCCAACACCACCGCGCTGTTGGCCAGCTATTCTGACGTCCAATGGAACATGTTGCAGGAGGGACTACAAGAGGTCCCTGAACCAGTGCATTCTGGTCTGCTTATAATTGTTTTAGAGGGTAAGCAGGTAAACCACAACATCCTCAAGAACACTTTGGATGCTGCTGAGACAGCCAAAATGCCAAAATTTAAACCAGAGACACAGGTGGTGTTGATCAACAAACCTGTGGAAGACTAACTTATTTGGCAAGGCTGTTGATGAGGCACTGGAAACGGCCGTGAAGGAACACAAGACTTTAAAGACTTTGAATCAGATCACTCAAAAGACCCTTTCAACAGAGAGGGGGCAGTTCTTGAAGCTCCTTTCATGGGCAATCCTACTCTAGTTCCCCACACAACCAATATGGCTCGGGCAACAATTGGTCCTCAGGACAGGGGTCTGTCTCTACAAACCCATATCCACCCAGCGGACAACGTTGTGGGAAAGGTAGGGGTCGCAACGCCACCCTCAGAGGCTCCCTAGCCTCTGGTCAAAAGTGACTCACGTGTGGGTCTGCTCCCATGCCTCCCCGGTCGGGGGACGTATAACATCATTCCTACACGGATGGGAGGGGATTACCACAGACCAGTGGGTGTTCAAGACAGTCAACCACGGTTATTGCATAGAGTTCAGCCGGCCACCTCGATACAGACCTCCAAGATCCAGGCGCCTAACACTGGAACACCTGAAGATCCTGGTGTAAGAGGTCGAGATCCTACAGGAAAAGGGCACATTCAAAGTCCCCGTTCAACAGGTAAGTAAGGGTATTTATTCAGTGTACTTCCTTGTACCCAAAAAGGATCTCACCATGCGCCCTGTGCTAGACTTGCACCCATTGAAAAGATTTGTCAAACCACAAAAGTTTCGAATGGTAACATTGCAAGAGGTAATTCCTCTGCTGACGCAGGGGGATTACATAGCAACATTGGACATGAAAGATGTATACTGTCATATTTCAATGTTCCCAGCACACAGAAAATACCTAAGGTTCATGATAGAGGACAAACACTACCAGTTTAAGGTCCTTCCCTCTGGCATTGCCTCAGCCCCAATGGTATTCACAAAGGTACTGGCAGTTGCAGCAGCGCACCTGCGCAAGCAATCCATCACAGTATATCCTTACCTCAACAACTGGATCATAGCGTCTTGAGACCATACCAATGGTACATAAGGCGCTATATAAATGCAAATTAACATAACAGGGGACTCCTACGGAACATGCCTGCCGCACACTCAAAAGACAATAGACCTCTTACTCAGCTTGGGATTCTCCATAAACGAGAAGAAATGCAGCATAGAACCCAGCCAAGTTGAGCAGTTTCTGGGGGCTCCAATTCGGAAAGAAGACTGCCATGTCTTCCACTCCAACGAGAGGGTTCAAATCCCTCAGTATGTAGCCAGTCTGTTAGGGATGATGGCATCCTGCATTTACCTGGTTCCTCAGGCATGTTTGCGCATGTGCCCCATGCAAGAGTGGCTCAACAGCCAGTGGTGTCAGGCCAGTGGACAATGGGACGATCTAGTGGTTGTCTCAGCAGCCCTTGTTCTCTCTGTGCAGTGGTGGTCGAGGGAAAACCTCTTGAAGGGGAAGACCTTCACCACCCCGCAGTAGAAGCCAATCTCACAACGGACGCATTTCTCACGGGGTGGAGAGCCCACCTCCTTAAACAGATGGCGCACAGCGTTTGGTCCCCAGCAGTAGCATCCAACCACATAAACCTATTGGAGCTGTTAGTGGTTGTCAAAGTATTGAACGCCTTCCAGACACAGTTGCAGGGGAAAACAGTACTGGTCCTCACAGACAGCGATTTACTACCTGAACAAGCAAGGGGGCACTCACTCTCCAGAGCTGTCCAAACCGTCACTGAACATTTGGAAATGGGCTCTCAAACACAGGATGTTTCTATTGTCTCAACACGCTCCATGGGAACTCATTCTCTGGCAGACGTGCTCAGCAGAGACTTCCTGTTGCCCTTAGAGTACGAATGGCGACTACGCGAAGACATTGCCTCCGTTTTCGCAGAATGTGGCTTCCCAGAGATGGACTTGTTCGCAACTCTGGAGAACTCTCAATGCCCAGATTACACCTCCAGGTACCCTTGGAACCGATCCAAGGGGAACGGGCTCTGGATAACCTGGTCAGGGAATTTTGTTTATGCTTCCAACTCCCCCCCCCCACCCCCCATTGGCCTTCACCCCCCCACCCCCACCCGACTCCCCTACTCGACACGATTGTGCACAAGTTGCACCAGGGACTAGTCCCCATGATATTTGTGGCCCCCATGTGGGCCCGCTAACCCTGGTTCTCCCATCTGATGGAGATGTCACTCTCTCCTCTGATGAAATTACCTTCTTGCCCATACAACATGCTATCTCAGGACAAGGCGGGAAACACTTGACCCGTGCCTGCAGACTCTGAACTTAGCGGCCTGTCTCCTGAGGTCATAGAGTTCGGGCATCTCCAACTTCCTCAGATGCACAGATATTCTTAGGGCAGCAAGAAAGCCTAAAACCAGACATCGCTACTCCAATAAATGGAAACGCGTTGTCATCTGGTGTATATCCAAGAGCATCAATCCCATTGACTGCTCTCCTGCTCATATTGTGTTATACCTGACTCACCTACTAGACTCAGGTCTGGTGTTTAATTCCCTGAAGGTTCACTTAGAGGCACTCTCAGCCTACACTACGTCCCAGCATAAAGTGTTGTGGTGGAAGATCCCAGTTAATAAAGCTTTCATGGAAGGGGTTAAGGGAATTCATCCCCCCATTTCTAACCCGGCTCCCGGATGGGACCTAAATGTGGTATTAACCAGACCTATGGGGTCTCCCTTTGAACCTAGGCATAAAGCTAGTCTCAAAGCTCTTACTTACAAGACCGCCTTCCTAGTGGCAGTCACGTCAATGAGTCGGTGAACTGCAGGCCCTCTCTATTCTGGACCCTTTTGTCACAATTCACAGAGATAAGGTGGTTCTGCGCACTCACCCTCGGTTTGCACCCAAATGTATTAAGTTGCATGTGAACCAGTCAATCGAACTACCAACTTTCTTCCAAAACCCCACTATCGTGGTGGAAAGAGGCCTTCTCGCGCTGGATGTGCGCAGGGCAGTCATGTACTAACTGGAAAGGACTAAACCACTAAGGAAAACAAACCAGTTTTTCGTTTCAGTGGCAGCTGGTAGAGAAGGGGAGCCTGTCTCTAAATCAGCCATCTCTAGGTGGATTGTCAATTGCATCACACTCTGCTACACTCTTGCTAAGAGAGATCTGCCCTTCAAGCCTAGAGCACACTCTATGCGAGGCACTGGGGCTTCCATAGCATTCATTACAAATGTTCCTCTCAAGTCCATTTGCAAAGCGACAACCTGGAGTTCTGTGCTCACCTTTACAAAACACTATTGCCTAGACACTCATTCTAGGTCCTATTCTCAGGTGGGACAAGCAGAAGTAACATCTTTTCATTAGTGTTCCTTCTCACATCCCACCTCCAACTCAGGTATGCTCACTAGTCTATGCACAGCATGTGATTCAAAGCAGATTAATAAGCATCAGAAGACATGCATTACTTACCGTGATAGCATTTCTGATGATTGTATCTGCTTAGATTCATATGTGCCCACCCTTCCTCCCCGCTTGGATGGAAGTAACATAGACATCTTACTACTCCTTCTATCTTTCTGTACTCACTCACGATAGTCACAAGTCACCCTCTTGGCAGAAAAAATACAATCGGAGGGACCTCGACGCGTGAGGGACTTTGGGTACACTACACATCACGTTAGGGATAGTGTTACAGGCACTCCCATGTCGACATCCCCTTTAATTCCTCGAAAGACAAGATGTAATACTCCGCTAGATGTCGGACTATATGCACAGCGTGTGAATCTAAGAAGATATCATCAGAAATGCTATTACGGTAAGTAATGCATGTCGTCTGGTGCTTGTATCTGCTTAGATTCACATGCGGCCACCCTTCCTCCCCTACTGCAGTAGAAGGCGCATAGATGTTTTCTGGATTATCACTGTTTCTGCTTTATCACATCTGTACTCGTGCTACACTTCATGCAACTGCATGTCAGAAACACAGAATCGGAGGGACTTCGACGTGTGAAGGACCATGGGTACAGTACACACCACCCTAGGGATAGTATTACTAAACATGCCCTGCTGACGTCCGTTTTCAAGTTTCGAAAACAAATCTTGTAATACTCCCTGACTTCCACTAGATGTAGGACTATGCAGAGCATGTGAATCGGATACAAGCAACAGAAATAAAATGACGGTGAGTAATGTATACCATTTACAGTGGGACATATGAACTCTGTTCAGTCAGATAAGTGCTCACCATGTAGACCGTATTAAATACATTGTATTCTATACAATCTAATTGCCTAAAAGGACTCTACTCGCCCTAATCCTTATATGTGGGTTCACTGACCTCAGACACACCAAACACAAATGAAGAAGGGGAATCTAGAGAACCGCACAGCCTAGCAAGTCCGGTAAAAGCCACTGTTGGTTTGCACAATTAAGTACAGTGTCCTAAAGACAGAACACACCCCTGTTATATGTGGAAGGTTAAGGAAACGTGGTCAGTACATAACACACATAGGTAGGGGAAAGGAGAGAAAGGGAAGTCGACATTTTAATAAACGGGGCAAGAAAACCCCTTAGACCAACACTGACACCTCATTAGTTTACCATCTACAACAAAGTATTACAAATTATATAAATGCACACATCGTAGTTAAACATATTGATAGAGGATAGGAAACAGCCCTCCAGAAGGTTCATATTGGGCCTTTTTACACACACAAATCTTGTCAATACAGCCCTTTTATTTATAGCAGCAGTGAATTGGAATTAGTGGGATCGAACTAAGTTCCTATGCTCTATTTACCACCCTCGCAATTCGGTATATCTAATATTCAAGAAAGGCAGCAAATACCCTCACCCCACAGATCACCCACTATGATCTGTACAAATTTGAACCGAGAAATTAGAAAATGGGTCGGGCATTTGCGCTCAGATTAATGATCACAGAATTTTAAACAATATGTAGAATAACACAGTTCTGTAGTGCTGGTAAAGTGGTTTATTCCACACGTCAGTTAGATGATAAAGCCGACGCGTTTGGACCTCGTGGTCATTTTCAAGGCTGTGTATAGTAGGTTAGAATGGAAAGATTCCATCGAAATGTAACAGTACAACAAGACAATTGTTTATATAGCGTAATTGCATGATGACATTACATCCAATGTGTATTATGCATAAACAAAAGCGAATGGAAATGCATGTTGAAAGAAAATCCAAACATACCGCATTTCAGGATTGAAGCATGTGATTGATTCAACGAGGTGTTCCAAAAGAAACCGAACACAAGATATAATTGCAAATGATATACATCCCACTACTATGTCAAGAAGATTAGAGACACACCTAGTGAATAGTAAGACATGCCTTCGAGATGTGGAACCCGTAAAACAATCTATGGTTGAGACATTTTCTGGTGCAGTTAATTGTATGGAAAATATATGGGAGAGTGCTTGATATGGTTGTCGGTGGTGTGATTAAGTTAAGGAACTCGTATGGGTGGTGCCATGTGATGAAAATTGTGTCATATAATAAGCATACTCATATTGTGGGGGCTCACCCTATTCCGAAAATTCCCATGATTGAATCTGAAAAATACATGAATCACAATATCAGATGAAATCCTAAACTCTGGTATCAGGTATCAAGACTGCAGATTGTTATGAATGCAAATATATGCTAAAAATCATACCTTAATAGGTTTATGCATAATACACATTGGATGTAAAGTCATCATGCAATTACGCTGCTATGTAAACAATTGTCTTTTGTTGTACTATTAAATTTTGATGGAATATTTCTATTCTAACCTACTATACACAGCCTTGAAAACAACCACAAGGTCGAAACACGGGTCGGCTGTATTATCTAACTGACATGTGGAATAAACCACTTTCCCAGCACTACAGAACTGTTATTCTACATATTGTTTAAAATTCTGTGATCGTTAATCTGAGCGCAAATTGCCCGACTCATTTTCTAATTTATCCATTTATAGCAGCACCCCCATGAATCATGGAGTTCACTAGTGACCGACCGCCTGGCCAGCCACCGCTTGCAAATCCACTCTTTACTTTAGAAATCCACACAGTTTCTTGAAAGAAGCAACTGGGATGAGTTCTGCACTGTTTATATTTTAAACACTCCTCTAGTAAGAATTCTTTCAAGATGATGCTTTCTGAGAAATGTAGAAGGGAATTTGTGTTTTGTTCACTTTGTTCAACTGCCTGCGTTTTGCAGGTTAGTGTTATTAAGGCTTTTTGAATCATGGACACGCTTTTCACATTGCTTTAGGACACATGTAGTATTTTGTAAAATGAAAATTGTCTTAAACTAGGGATGCATTTTTGCATCATTTCCCTATGTTTTAATCAGCGTTAATAGAGGCAGTGCATTTGCAGCAGCATCAGTATTTCATACTTTTTCTTTTCATCAAAGAAGCAGATCAATTGCATTTCATGGCTTGAGGTTCTTGATGTCGAAGTTTTAGGAGAGCCTTCCAGCAAGCAGTGGTTTGGCATTTGTGAGAAGGAAAAACTTTGGTATTCCATATGAAAGTGTATTTTTTAGGTCTTAAGATTGCATGTATTTTGCATGCATGCACATGCATGAAAGGGCTCTGTACTTAGTTTGTTGTCTTAGAGACCAAGGAATAGCTGGCCATGTGGTCTGAACCTTTCGACCACCCACCCACTGCAAGCCAGTATAATGGATGCAGGTTGAAGCTGTGCTGTATATATTTTCAGTGGCACAGATTGTACCCGTACCTCTCAACAGGGCTGCTGTATATTCAGGCAAGTAACCTAATTTATCAGCAGAGCTGCTATACGCACGTCATGGCACAATGCCAATTATTCACAGCAGGGCTGATTGCATCATGCCCACATTTCTTAGCAGGACTGCTATATTTTGGGACCTTACCTGCATTTCTTAACAGAGCTAATGTAATGACAAAGAACGAACATGTTAGCATTTTCTGCACCAAGCTTAAGTACTGAGTTAGAACAGTGTCTGAGCTCTTCCCACTGGTATCACTCAAAATTTCAAATCCCATTACTGCATGGTAGAAAACTGCATGTATTATTTGATATGCAAGATTTTCAAGCTCAAAGTAAAGAATTTGGTATTTTACAAAGATCATCCTCCTGAGCTGGTGTAATGCACATAATGTAATGGCACTGCTGTCATACTTCACACCCTCCTACTCAGTGTTGCTCTTTTAGAAAACCTCTGCTTCTCCCATGTCAGATTACTGAGTGCCACTGCCAAACATCTAGCACATTTCATAGCCTCATTATGAATAAGGCTTCCAGTTTTCCGTTTTTACTGGTTTTTACACATAAATGCAGACGGAAATCAATCTGCTTTCTGTCTGAATGGATTTATAAAAATGGAAAAAAAATGAAAAACTGGTCTTTCTCTGTGGTTCTCCGTCACTCATACATCACAGGCCAATCACATTGCAGATTGGCAGCTTGGAGTGTAAACGTTGTATAAAAAAAGTATTAAAGTTCAAATTGCTGACTGCATTTATCTTAAGGAAGCAGCAGTCACAGGAGAAACCGTTATGGAAAATTAAGCCAGCGTTTCTTTCATATATGCTTGCATGTGTGCTCTAATGCATTTTTATATTAGAATAAATACAGAGAAATACTCTTTGAGAATTATCTTTTAACATGACAAAAAATAAATGTGAATAAATTACAGAAGGAAAATACCATAAAACTAGAAGCCTTAATTATGAATCTCCTAACTCATGTAGGCTACTCCTAAGAGGCTGAGATCTTTTGACAAGCCAGTTATGTCCGTCAAGTCACACATGGTACTGCCAGTGTCCTAACCCTATGTGCCTTTCCGAGTCAATAGCCTGTTGAGAAGGGTAGCTCAGTGGGTCAAGAACCCTGCGGTAGAGATAATTGTGTAACATGTTAGGCACGATTGTATGCAGTACCCTTAGGGTGCACTACAACAACCCTAACCTCCTGGCAGTAATAATCCAACCTTTGTTGTAAGTCTGTACTACACAGGTTTGTACTGTGTACGAGTAGCCAGGCTTATATCAAGAGGGGTCAATGTGAGCTGTAGGGGATTTACACAGAGGTTTACAGTGACACGTATTCAAGCAGACACTTGCACACAGGGTTTCTTGATAAAACAATTATTAATTTATTTACCAGTCAGTTAATATAAGCCATCTTTAGAAGGGAGCACTGTTAAACACCACACAAATATACTTCAAAATGACACAATCTTAGTTCAGAATCAGTAAATACCCATTTGGGATGACATAAAGCAGAGACCTACACCCTCGGGTGACTTCAATTGCTACGGTGCTGTTGACATTCATGTATTACTGCTGGCATTCAGAATTAGTGAGGAGCAGGTAAAAAGGGAAAGATTATTAGAGCAAACAAGATACCACAAATATTTCTTAAGCAGGCAAATACTTTCAGATCCCCCAATAAGTCATTCAGATAAAACAGGCTAAGCCAAAGTAAATAGGCAAGAGTCTATATAGGTTGAAGCACTTCTTTGCAAATGGGTAGAAAAGTATTTGCACAAAGTTCCAGAAGTCTTTGAAGAAAAATAATCAATGTAGGGCCACAAGCTGTTAGGCCTGTGAGTAGTAGAAGCAAGTAACTCTACAGCAAGAGTTAAGTTCTCTTAGACTTTGTACAGTAACTTTTAAAATGAAGAAAAGATGCAGCAGATGGCTTCGGTTCCTGTGCAGCTCTGCAGATCTCATTGTTCTTGGGCCTCAGTCGTGGTGACAAGAAGGACGACATCGGGGGGACTCCTGCACTGCACTGGGACAGTCCAAACTCGCAGCAAACTTCACTTTCAGTGGCTGTTGAGTTTTTCAGCTCCTTGTGTCTACCTCAAAGAGCAACACTGCAGTTCCTGGTTGTCGAGATGGACTTTCCTTGCTTCTGGGGTCCCGCACTCTATTGAGGGGGCTCATGCACTGTGAATCCTGCCTCCTGGGAGTCCGGAGGATTTTCCTGTAACTCTTGGCCAACTTAAAAGCAACGCACACAAACTGGTGTTCCTCTCCCTGGCTCTACGGTTTCCAGCAGCAACTCTGTCAAAATTCAACCAGCTCCGAGATGGATGTCCAGGTGGCTTACTTTGGAGTTGATTGGTCCCACCAACTCAAGGGAAGAAACCGCCCTTGCAGGGGCTTCTCTGTCAATGCGAACTTTGCATTCCGGCACTGCAGCAGGGCTTCACCGGGCAAACCAACGGTCCAGGAGTTGCAACAGGTGTCCTCTTCAAGTTCTTCTTCGGTTCCTTCGTCCGGTGGTCGACTCTGCCTTCCAAGCCAAAAGGCTCGCCTTTTATACAGTTCTCTACCTTTCATTCCAGCCTAGCTGTCACTCACCCAGCAAGGGTGGCTGTCATTGCCGGACGGTCAGCCAGCCAATCATCGGAGTGCATTTTGGTCTCCTAGGAGACTCCTAGGAGACTAAGCACAGGCAGTTTCTGGCACCTCCCTCACTTCCTGCCTACCCCAGACACCCTGGAGCCAGAGGCGGGCTTCACTCGTGAATCCCACCAAAGGCAAAACGATCAAAGGGACCAAACCTTGAGATTTACTCTGTGCGCCAAACCAGAAGGACCTTTCCACAAAGAAATGCTGAAAAAAGACCAGGCCATTTTGACAAAATTGGCACCCTTGGGTTCTTTACTGCAGCTGCGAACGCAGCCCATGGTAAATGTACACCAAGGTAGTAAAAACGAAACTACTGCCACCAGCCATTCAATGAGGAAAGGGTAACATGAACATGTTACCCAAGAAGCTAGAAAAAGGGGATACTAGGTAACGCCTCCAATACCCTATTGTAAGATAGTATGTGCTGGGTCTAGAAAGTTTAAAAATGTAAGTAAAGTCAATTTCACTTTACTGCTCTGGGAATCAGTAGTTTATCCAAGAGAAGGTATTAAAACATTTGGGAATTCTGAAAGACTTCCCTGCGCCGCTGCACTGACGGTGCTGTGTGACCCAATGTAAAAGATGATTCCTATGGAGTTTGTCAGGTTCCATAACCAAAAGAAACACAAGGCTCAGAAATCACATTAAAATACATCAGAGAGTGGGAAAAAGGGTCTCACTCTCCAGGTAAAAATCAAGTACTCCACATCCAGCAAAGTTGCTGGGGGTTTCTAAGGTAGAGTAAATTGGCACATTTCAGAGAATTCTTCCTAAAACATGTTAGTTCAAATCCTGTTGATAGGTGAGTTAATGCGTCTGCTTCTGAGGTATGTGTTTTAAGATGCAGGTAACATTCAATTGTAACAGAGCGGCAGATTTTCATTAATAAAAAGGACTAATGTTCAGTGATTCAGAACACCCACATTTCATCAGGGATGTGTTAGGACTGATTTGTCTATACCCTTGCAGGTTGCACAAATGCATAGAAGGCCAACCTATGTTGTCACAGGGTCCACTCTGAGGAGCTATAGCCAAACCAATTCAAAGTAGCAGTGATGAGTTGTCTAGGGTAAGTCCCAAGAGGTGGTGAGCTTGTAAGGGGTCCACATGAGTACACACAATGCAGCAGTCAAAGATTACACTTAGATGATCAGGTATAAAAATACTTCTTTACTTTTGACCAAAACACACAGTGAAAAATTACTACAGGTAATATAACACAATACTAAAAATAGATACATGTATACAATTAATGGTGTAGGGCAAAATACATATCATACCCCTGAAAGGAAAAGTACAGATTAGTATTGGCACTACAAGTCCACAGAAAATCACCCCTAGCTTCAGCGGTCCAACCCTACGTTGTCTGGCACCTTGTGCCCAAAGGTTCAGCAAAGTATGAACATACAGTAGCAAATGGCAGTGAAAGTCAAAAGGTATCCACAGCGCTTGTACAGTCACTTATGATTAGCAGAGAGGCAGCGGGTGTCAAGGAGGTGTGGGTGTACTGCCAGTGCACTACCACGTTAATTAAGAGCAGACAAAGAGGTTCCAAGACACACTGTGCCAAAGAATGCAGAAATTTAAATACAATAGCGTATTTATTTATGTTGATTGGTCAGCCTGACACGTGTTTCGAACCAAACCCGGCTCTTCATCTGAGGCTGATAGTGAATAAAACATAATTGTTGAACAGTAATGACACAGATTGCAACAAAAAATAAGAGAAAATAACATTCATAGAAGCCATGACAACCGAATTGGTGGCACATGGGGCAGTGGGTCAATCAAAAGCAATTCCAAATGTTAAATTTGACAGAAGAACACAATATTGTAATGGTACAAGAAAAATTTCACATGAAATGCAAATCCAATTAGGTTAATGAATGGACAATAAAATAATTGTGAATAAAATGACAAAGAGGGAGGGTTAACAAGGCAAACAAGGGAAAGGAAGGGAAAAAGGGAAATAAAAACTCAACAGGCCATTAGTAAAACATGAGTACAGCGTGATCAGTAACATTTAGGGCCAAATGGCATTCAAATATGAGTCAATTTGTTAAGTACCTTGTTGAAAGAAGAGAGGATTGCAAAACGTAGGGGCATAAATTGCATGTACACTTGAAAAGAAATACAAGAGGGAGCCAATTAGTGAGAGACGCAAAGAACCCAGAGTACTGGTGAGTTGACGTGCATGTAATAAAGAAAAAAAGTAAAATTAGGCTGGAAGGACATACCTCTTATGCTTGGCAATTGCGGCAGAGGCTAAGTAAAGAGGAAAAAATGCAAAGCCGCTATTGTCAAAATTACAAAGGCAGAGTCAAGACAACTCAGAATACAGAAGCACAATGCCGGTATTATGAATTGCAGAAAATGCATCTAGTGGGCATAATTAATTGAGATCTGACACAGGGCACGCCAGATTTAATTAAACTAAGGGTTGTGCAAATCAAAAAAATAACAGTGAGCTCTAATGAAGCGGGTCGTGAGAGCGAGTGATCAAACCTTTATGGAATGCAGCCACAGTATGCCACATCGTGTAGCAGTTGCTGTCAGCAGCAGCATATGTAGGGATCCAGGGGTCGTGGCGAAACCGTCTCACCTGGATGCTGGAAGGAAGGCAAGTAGAATGGGCTCAGACGCAGAGCGCAAGAGCAAGGGAGTCAATAAAAAACGGAACCCCCCAGCTAGAAGAAGGACTAATTGGAACATTGCTAAAAAGCAAGGAAACGGAGACGAAAAAACGGGCGCCATCTTACGCTAGTATTTAGACCATGTAAGGAATGAAGGTTGGAAACTGTCAGAGCAAAAACCCACAGGGGTTAAATTTAAAAAGAGGCCAATGCTAAAGAAAAAGGCTCATTGTGCGCATAATTATAAGGCCCCAAATTTGGGGGGTAAGAAAAATTATTGCACCATTCAAATTTGTGAACCCGAAACAGATGGTGCAAATATCAAGGGGAGAAAAAAAGGAAAGGGGGGGGGGGAATTGTACTGATGAGTCCTGAATAAGTGAGGAGAGGTGAGTGAACACACAATGAATAATAAAGTAAAAGGACCTTGAATTACCAAAGCCCAAAGGCAGTCCGAACTCGGCAGATAAACGTACATGGATCGCGCTGTCCTGTACACGTGGATGATGTCATTACACAATTAGGCAATATTAGTCACGTACACCTTTCAAAACACAACAAGTTAAGGACCTTATTCACTGTCTCCTTGCCCCAACGTTGAGGTAACTTACAATTTAAGGTGCGCGAATTAGAGGCTCGACTTATCTGTAAATATCGCACTGTATATAACGGCCTCAACTCTGATCATGAATTTGCAGTTTTTCTCTAAATATGTGCTATGTTGTAGCTAATATCTGGTTTTCTCTGTGTAGTCTGGGTGCCATGCATCTACTTTTGTTTTGCAATCCTGCACATTACCCTTTATCATTGAGCAATCTTCAGCTTAAATGTCACGCTCTTGTGTTTTGAAAGTGTACGTAACTAATGCTGCCTAATTGTGTAATGACATCATCCAAGTGTACAGGACAGCGCGGTCCATGTAACCAGGACACTTCCGAAGGCTCTTCTTTACAGGACTCTGCTGACCTCGAGAGTGGATTTTCCCTCCACTCCAAGGGTCGCAGCTCCTTTGCAGGACTGCTTGAGATCTTCTACAGGACAGGGCTCTACCAGGGCAGCGGCAGAAGTTGGTTGCCAAACCTCCTTCTGACAGTTCCACAATCTCCATGCAAGTCTTCTAGCTGGACAGGAATCTTGGCTCCTTCAGTGCAGGGATCCTCATCTTATCCAAAAAGCCAGGTTAGCGCAGCAGCCACCACTACCCAATGACAGATCTACCCTGCCCTGCACTCTCAACCCCTAGCTCTGGTACAATCAGGACCACATGCGGCAAAACTCATTAATTCCACCGAGACACACTGGCACCAGTACCTGGCAGCAAACGCACATAGCTCTCCAGTAGCCCACCAAAAGCCTCTGCTTTCCCGTGCACTGGAAGCTCGGATCAGGATTTTGCTTGCCTAACTGTCAAGGAAGAAGGCTAAAAGACAAGGTGGCCAAAGGGCAATGTTTCACCACTAGCAACAGTTAGTAGCCAAACACAGTAAGGCTCAAACGAAATGCACCTTAAAATGGTGGCCAGTCACTGCTGCCACTAGCTTGTCCATTTGGCACACCCAGAGTAACCAAAAATCCCCTGGGAAAAATCCACTTGGCAAAACAAGTTTCAAGTGATAACAAGTTATCACAAGTGATAAGTTACTAAAATTAGTGTTAGGGAGAGTGTTCATTTCGAAGGGATTGTGTCCTCCGACGTATTCCTCATCTTAGATATCTCCTTCCAGCTCTGCTGGCCTCGGAACATTTTTTCTCTAGAGGGCGCTGCGCGTCGACGTCCTCGGAGTCGATGTCCTTCGACAGCCGCCGTATCGACGCTGAAGTCATCCTGCCTATAAAGGCCGCGCGCAGCGTCCGTTGCTCAGTTCCGTTTTTCCGCGCTTACTCAGTGCCTCTGAATACAGTTGCTCAGTTCTTAGTCAGATTAATCACTATTTACCTCGAGTTATTCGATCCGTACTCGATGGCTTCCTCGTCGGAACCGACAACTCCTCGATCCGGCTTCAAGAAAAGTTAAGATTGTGGGAAAAGGATGTTGTTGACCGATCCTCACAGAATTTGTCTGTGGTGTTTGGGAGCTGAACACCATTGTTCGGAATGCAAGGACTGTATGTCCATGACAGCTAAGGCCCTGAAGGAGCGTAGGGGGAAGCTGGAGAAAGGTAAGACTTTTAAAGCTTCTTCTTCGTCGACGAAGTCGAGACACTCGTCGCCTCGTCACCATTCGCGCTCCAGGTCTCGGAGTGGGTCTCATCACTCCTCGAGATCGAAGCACTCGAAGAGGAGACGTCGAAGATCCCCTTCTCCGTCTTCCTCTGTTTCGCCAAAAAGAATCCCTTGCCCCACGAAACATAGTTCCCGGGCTGAATGGGAGGAATTCCGAAAAAATATGATCGTCTTCGAGAAAGCGGCCTCGACCCCCTCGAAGATTGCCGAGAGCGATGCTCTGGTCGAAAGACCCGAAGGTCAAAAATGCCGTGAGTCGCAGTACCCGGCGAAAGAAACCTCTCGAGCGCGTCTCGAAACCTCGAGCAGGACTATGACCTCCAAACCTTCCTCGAAGGTTCCGTCGACGCCGTTGTCGAAGGGACCTTCGACACACGAGTCTGTCGACTCGACGCCAGCTTCGACACTGGCTTCGACACCGAGAAAAGTCACGGTTACCACACATCCGGTGACTATCCCCAGGCCCTCGACGCTGATGGCTTCGATATTGTCGAGTAGAATTCCAATTCTGTTGAGGTCTTCGAGGCCTCTGCCTCTGTTTTCGACGCCACGCTCGAAGCCTTCGGCGTCGACATCGACGTTTTCGAGGCCAATAATGACAAGTTCGGCACCCTCTGCCTTGGAAATGGGATTTACTCCCTTTATGAGTTCAGAACAATTGAGAACTATATCCTCAATTTTAGAAGAGGGTGATTTGTCTGAACAGGAAGACACATTTGAGTTACAGGGACCTGTAACCCCAGTTAGAGAGGAATTTTCCTCTGAAGAACGCAGGTTAAAGGATCTTCATGATTCTTTACATGAGGCAAGTGGGTTAGACACTTCCCCTGAGGTGGAGTTTGCTAAGCCAGACCCGGGGGAGCATGCTGAAACCCCCTACAGAGCCTTAATGGCCAGGATTACAGAGTTCATGGGGTGGTCTGCACCTTCAGAATCTTTCCAACAAGATGACCTCACAGATATTCTTGACAAAGGCCCACAGGAGGATCCTGTGGTGCCTTTTCATAAAGCTCTTCAGAGAAAGATCATGACAAACTGGGAAACCCCAGATGTAGTACCAGCAGTAAATAAAAAACTGTCTACAAAGTACAGGGTATCTTCTACAGACCCAGAGTTTTTGTCTAAACACCCATCCCCAGAAAGTCTGGTGGTACAGGCAGCATCCTCTACCGATGTCAAGACGGCTTATCCTACCGTCCCACAGGACAGGGACGATAAAAAATATGATGCTATGGCAAAGAAAGTCTCTTCAGCATGTAGCATGGCGTTAAAATCTGTTAATGCTACTTGCACCCTTGCTAGGTTCAGCCATACACTTTGGGAGTGTGCTTCTACAGCGGCTGACTGCATCCTGGATGGAGAAGAAAGGGATGCGTTCCTGAATATTATACAGGATGGTAAAGACGCTATGTGCGAATCCCTCCAGACGGGCATTGATTCGGCTGACAGTATCAGCAGAGCAATGGCGGCAAGTACATCAACCAGGAGATTCGCTTGGTTGAGAAGGTCGGGTTTTGCCCCAGATGTGCAAGCCAGGCTCTTGAACATGCCATTCGATGGCTCTTCTTTGTTCGGGAAAAAGACGGATGACAGTTTAGAAAAACTGCAAACTTCAAAAGCAGCAGCAAAATCCCTAGGAGCTGCAATCCGTCAGACTCCTTTTCGTCCCACAGGAACCTCTGCGAGGGGCAAGTCCTTTCGCTTCTACTCCGCATTCGGAAGAGGTAGAGGACGACCGGCTCAAAGGGGTCAAAGAAGAACTACCCGAGGTGGACGGGGTAGATATTCAAAAGCCGCAGCAACAGCAGGTGCCTCTTTACCATCGGCATCTGCATCAGCCGCACCAAAACCACTCTGAGGACTTCCCTCACAGGACACCTGTAGGAGGCAGGTTGACTCAACATCTGACGGTATGGCAGGCTATCACGTCAGATGCTTGGGCATTGGAAACAGTTGCCCAAGGTTACTGCCTGCCTTTCCTACGTATACCTCAGAGTCATCCACCGGGGATCAGCTCTCAGAAAGCTCCAGATCCGCTCCTCTTGCAGGAAATTCGGGACCTGCTAGAGAAAGGTGCCATAGAACCGGTACCTGTAGCGGAGAGGAACAAGGGCTGGTACTCCCCTTACTTTCTCATTCCAAAGAAAGACGGAGGACTGAGACCCATCTTGGACTTGCGAGAATTGAACAAATTCCTCAGAAAAGACAAATTCAAGATGGTCACTCTTTCTCAGATCCTCCAGGCCCTTCAGTTCCAGGACTGGTTGGTATCTCTGGACCTTCAGGACGCTTATTTCCATGTGCCTATCCATCTCAAACACAGGAAATACCTGAGGTTTGCAATTGGCAACTCTCACTATCAATTTCGAGTGCTGCCATTTGGGCTGACCTCCGCCCCGAGGGTCTTCACCAAGTTAATGTCGGTAGTGGCTGCAAGTCTAAGGAGGGAAGGGATTCACGTCTACCCCTACCTGGACGATTGGTTGATCAGGGCTGTTTCTCCGGAACAAGCTCAGATCCAGCTAAATCACGTGTGCCACTTCCTTCACAGACTGGGCTTCTCCCTCAATTTAAAGAAGTCACAAATGATACCACCGCAGAGACTCCAGTTCATAGGAGCGATCCTGGACACTTCACTGGGAAAAGCCTCGCCACCAGAGGTGAGGGCTCAAGATATTCTACAGATGGTTACCAAGTTCCAACATGCCCAACGTCTCCCAGCCTTCGACTTTTTGAGGTTGCTAGGCCTCATGGCATCCTGCATTTTCCTAGTGCCAGAGGCTCGCCTGAGAATGAGATCCCTCCAGTGGGCACTGAGGACTCGGTGGTCACAATTCTCAGGGAGAATGACAGATCTTCTTCAGGTTCCCGGCAGGGTGGCTCGAGACCTTCAGTGGTGGGCCTGTCAGGAGAACATTCTGAAAGGAGAACAGTTTTGGCAACCCTGGCCCAAGATAACAGTAGTCACGGATGCCTCACTCACGGGGTGGGGAGCCCACGCCGACTTGACCATCAGCGGTCATTGGTCTCCATCGGAGTCCAGACTACACATCAACCTGTTAGAGCTGAGAGCCATCAGACTTGCGCTGAAGGCGTTCCTGCCAGCTGTACAAGGGAAGAACGTCCTGATAATGACGGACAACACGGTGGCCATGCATTACCTCAACAAAAGAGGAGGCGTAGGATCACTACCCCTGTGCAGAGAGGCGATGCAGCTCTGGTTTTGGGCAATCCAAGAAGGAATCTCTCTATCGGCAGTTCACCTAGCCAGAGAGAAGAACTTGTTAGCGGACGCTCTGAGCAGGCAGAACAGTCTCCCACGAGTGGGAGCTAGCTCAGGAAGTCCTTCAAGAGATCTTCGCCCTTTGGGGAACCCCTCAGGTAGATCTGTTCGCCACCAGCCTAAACAGGAAATGCGACCTGTTCTGCTCAAGGGAATTTCCCCCGAGAGGAGCTCTGGGAGACGCGTTCATAGTGGACTGGGAGTTTCCGCTTCTGTACGCGTTCCCAACGGTCCCTGTCATTCCTCAAATGATCAGGAGGTTGAGAAGATTCCGGCAAACCATGATCCTAATCGCCCCGGATTGGGCCAGGAGAACGTAGTACCCGGACCTTCTAGACTTGTCCATCTGCCCTCCAATTCGATTTCCACTCAGAGAGAACCTACTCTCACAGAAGGGAGGTCAGGTTCTCCATCCAGACATCAAAACCCTCAACCTTCACGCTTGGCTTCTGAAAGGCTGAGGTACAGGGATTGGGACCTCCCTGATGATGTTGTGGAGGTGTTGCTTTCGGCAAGGAGGCCAGCAACAAAGTCTTTATACCGCTGCCGTTGGAACAGATTTTGCAGCTGGTGTAGAGAACAGAATATCGACCCTTTTTCATGTGGTACACCAATGGTTTTGTCCTAACTACTATATTTGGCAAATTCAGGCCTTCAAGTTGGCACCATTAAGGGCCATCTCGCAGTGCTATCCATCTTTAAGCGTACTGCGGAAGAACCATCCTATTTCAAATTACCCTTGGTAATACAGTTTCTAAAGGGGTTAACCAATGTTTATCCCCCTTAGACCATTCCAAGTTCCCCTATGGGATTTAAACTTAGTACTAACTTTCCTGATGGGTACACCTTTCGAACCTCTCCATTCTTGTTCGTTAAGATTCCTTACCCTTAAAACTGTTTTATTAATAGCACTTACATCTGCTAGAAGGGTGAGCGAATTACAAGCTCTTTCTTGTAAACCCCCTCATACTATATTTCACAAAGACAAAGTTGTCCTGCAATTGAAGCCTAATTTCCTCCCAAAGGTGGTTTCTGAATTCCATATCACTCAGAAGATTACCCTACCATCTTTCTATCCTCCTCCTCATCCGGGGAAAGAGGAAGAGAGGTTACACAGGCTAGACCCTAGGAGGGCTTTAAGTTTTTACATTAGTAGACTAGCCAGGATAAGACAGACAGACCAGCTGTTTGTAGGTTACGCAGGTCACAAGCTGGGGTTACCAATAACTAAGCAGACCATTTCCAGATGGATCATTCTAGCCATTCTGGAATGTTATAAACTGGCAGGGAAAGAGCCCCCTCAAAACCTTAGGGCTCATTCGACCAGAGGTGTTGCAGCTTCATCGGCCCTCAAAAGAGGCGTGCCGGTTAAAGACATATGTGCGGCCGCTACATGGTCGTCTGTCCATACCTTTACACGTTTTTACAATCTGGATTCCTCCTCCAGTCAAGAGACTAGGTTTGGAAGGGCTGTACTGCATTCTATTCATCAATAGAAGACAGCGTGAAGTACTCCCTCCTCCGATAATAGAATACTGCTATGGGAGCCTATCTAAGATGAGGAATACGTCGGAGGACACAATCCCTTCGAAGAACAAATTACTTCTTACCTTGTAATGTTCTTTCGATGGGATGTTCCTCCGACGTATTCCTCATCGACCCTCCCATCCATCCCCGCAGTTCTACTTCCCTTGTTGTTGCAGCTTACGCTCCTTCAGGGTGATTAGTTTAGTCCAGAAAGTATTATTGTGGGCTACAAAACGGAACTGAGCAACGGATGCTGCGCGCGGCCTTTATAGGCAGGATGACGTCGGTGTCGATACGGCGGCTGTCGAAGGACATCGACTCGGAGGACGTCGACGCGCAGCGCCCTCTAGAGCTAATACCTGTCAACCTTAGAGAACCCCAGCTCTCTTGCTGGACTTAAGGCTTGTGACTTTTCCACCTGAGTGGGACCTTTTTCTCACTCACCTGTGTTTTTCCCCAGCTAGGATTTTTGTGTTACTGTTTTATGGAGTCTGACAAACTCCACAGGCATTTCTGTATAGTGAAGCCCAGCACCATAGGTGCAGTGCCACTGCAAAGTCCCTTGGACTACTCTGAATGTGTTAATACATTTTCTTATGTGAACTACAGTTCCCAGGAATAGTAAGACGGTCCCTTTCTTTTCTCTTTGTGGGACCAGCACATACCATCCTATGTGGAGTGCTGGGGTGGTTACTTGGTAATTCCTACCCCACTTCTCATGTAACATTTTTTTGTTACACTAACATACTTTAAATGGCTGGTGGCATTGGTTTAATTTTTACTACATGTGTGCACTTTTACCACAGGCTGAACCCTCAGCTGCAGTATAGCACCCATGGGTGACCATTTTCTAAAAATGGCCCCTGTCTTCTTTTTTTTGCCGTTTTCTGTTTGCTAGTTTCTTCTGGGCTTTTGGTTTGAGTCCTTTGTGTGTTTCGTCTTTGGCGGGCTTCAGCCCTGTAGCCCGCCCAGGCTCCAGTGTGTCTGGAAAGGCAGGAAGCGAGGGGGGGGGGGGGGTCCCGAAACGTCCCTGTTTGGCTCTAGGTGTGCCTGAGTGAAACAAGTCCTGATTGGCCGGCTGGCTGTCCTGAATTGACAGCCACCCTGCTGTGTGATTGACAGCATAGGCTGTGAATGAATGGGAAATCGCATAAAATGTGAGGTTTCTGGGACTAAAACCAGAGTTGAGCAATTTTTAACATTGGCTGTCCCGACTCCCTAAAGGCACTTTCTAACCCTACTGGCTTTGGCAGTACTTGTTCCATCATAGGTTATAAATGTGGACACTATTATTGCTGGGATAAAGTGTATCTGCCTCCCTTTGGGAGATTGTAATCGTTTCACATTGTGGAAAGTATGTTTTAAATCTGACCTTTCCCCCGCTTGCAAACTCAATAACTGAATTGGTAACTGGAAATAAGTGCAATGCTGACTTTATCTGTCGTTGCATCCATGTGTTGGAATGTGTGTTAGCATAAAGTATCTACCAACTACCATTGTCCTTTACAAACTGAATACAAACTTTGAATGTTATTAGTTCATTAAACTTTTTAAAGAATGCTTATTTTAATCTTGTGTATATTGTAAATAAATATGTATGTATAACTTTGTAAGTGTTACTTAGTTACTTGTACTTACTGATTTCAGTTGTACAGCTCTACAGCTCACATTACCCCTCTTAAGATAAACCTGGCTGCTCAGTCACACTAACAACTTGTGTAGTACAGGCCTATATTAAAAGGGGCGTTACCTAATACGAAGGAGATTAGTCGTGTGTAGTCCTTACCAGTTGGACTGCACCAATTATTACCTAACCAGTAGTAACAAAGTAACAAGACTAAGAGAAACAAGGTTTCCCGGTACTGACAGCCTGAAGGACCTGTCAGTTTCTCCATAACAGATGAGCAAAAGCCAGTGTAGTGAAGTTTAAGGCTTCACTGCACTGCGAAGAGAACAGGTCAGATTAAAAAATGAACACTAACAGTTTGGGATTCCATAGACATGGAAGGAAAGATGCTGTAAAGAAGAATCTTTCCAACAGGTTGCTATACCTGTAATGGCTCAGAGCACACATCCCATGAGGGCTGCTAAACTTGTAATTGCTCAGGCCACACACATCTCATCCAGGCTGCTATATCTTTACTGGCTCTGAACAAGCGCATCCCATGAAGGCCGCCATACTTGTAATAGCTCAAAACACACATCTCATCGGGGCTCTTATACTTGTAAGGGCATACAGTGCTGGTACAACATCTACATTCAAGCAAGTGCTGCAACCCCCTCACTCTATAATTCACAGCCGAATTGCTAAAGGAAAGTTTGCAAACCTCTCAAAGGGAGCACTCGGTGGTAAAGCTGCACTACATTTGTAAATGGAGAAGGCATTTTTAGCTTTTTGAAGATTTATTGATGCAATGTCAAAAGACAAAAAGGAGAGGAAGAGCAACTCATAACCTAAGCAATACAGGCAAACAAAGTGGCGGGCGGGGAGGTTGGGGCACCAGAGAATGTATTAGACAATCCAAAACAGGAATTCAAGTAACAGCAAGAGAGAGATCAATGAGCTATACATATGATGGCAACAAAGAAATATAATGCAGAAGGAAGAAGCAGTGACTGAACAAGAGACCGCAACACGTGGCGTATCAACACTTATGGATAAGAGGCCGAGCAGCAGGAAGTGAGATGAGTAGCAAAGGGAAGGAGAGATGAAGCAAAAACATGGAGTGGCTGTCAAGCAGGTAGTGCCAGTCAGCAACAGTAGGCCCAAGAGGCAGAGAAGTGATGCCTGCAGAGCGAGGGACTTGATTTATGACGTAACTAGCTGGCATCTGGAGTAGTTCTTAACAGAATTTTAGTGTCCAAGTATAATGAAGATGAATCTGTGCAGTACGCAAAGTTTTTCGACACTGTTTTCGAACACAGTTTTAATTTTACACACAAATTGGATAGTTGTCGCAGTTTTTTACTCTCTTGCGAAGGAGGAAATTCATTTTTACTTTGTTGAAATTGGTTTTCTCTCTAATATTAAAGATTGGTAGTAAAATACTCATGCCAAAATCCTATCCGGAGCACTGGTAGAAAACACTTCAAAAACCGTATTCAAACTCCGCCAAGTATTGGATGCATTTTAGGAACAGTTATCCTTGCAATAATCTTCATGGCAAATGGTAATAAAAATGTGCCACAGTCTAAGCAAAAAATGTAAAGCGGGACTGTAGAAAAAGCATAAAAAATCAGCGGTAAATCCTAAAATTCTAGTTTTGTCCATAACTCACTGGACCCTTTGTGGGTACAGTGAAAATGTCCAGGGGCAGGTCAGTATCCCCAGAGTCACTTAAGGAGAGTTCCAGGATTTTAGAAAGTGTCAAGGAATCAAAGGGTTGAAAATCAGCAGGCCATCCGCTTTAATGGAGGGAAGTTATTTTCTACACCACAGGTACGGATTTTGCGGCAAACACTCCTAAGGAAGACCAGAAAAGACCCCAGTGAAGACACTGAGAGGTCAGATGATGAACCAGAACCCCCAGAAGATGTAGCAGATCAAGAGGACCCCCAATGGAAGTCTATGGGGAATGCAGTCCAGACTCTCCTCCATAGAATCTCAAAACCAGACCTCTTGGGGACTCCTGGGGTTGAGTTTCATCATCGCTTTTAGGAAAGATTCGTTTTGCAGCTTTACCTCCATTCACTTCCCTTTTGCTCACGGTTATGTGGACGCCGATCAGTCCTTCAGACTATCAGTACTGGGAAACTGTTAATTATTGTACTATTTTAACATTGCGCTGCACTGTAAGGCACAGTGTGCTATAGGGAGACTTTTGTATCATCCTAGCTTTTTGCACATGGAATTTTTGGTTACTTTTATATGTGCCTAAAGACAAGCTGGTGGCAGCAGTTACATTTTTACAATTTTAGCATTATTTTTGGTGTGCACATTTGCGTTTGACATGTATGGCTACTAAATGTGGCTAGTGTCCTAAAATGGCAGTGCCATGAGATTTTCTTTTGTAGTTTGGCCTTCTTCCTGTCTTCTCATGTCAGGAAATCCCATGTAAGGTCATGTACCTGCTGAGGAAAGCTGTGGCTTTCGCGAGTGTGTGTGACACGCCCAGGAAGGGGGTGGGTATTGTCTAGTTCACATCCACATCCCAGCGGCCAGAAAGTTTGGGTGTGGGACAAATGTGAAACCAGTGGTTTTCCCTGATTGAACAACTACTGGCTGTTCGTATGGTGCACATAATTTCCATTGGTGGCCTTGGATTTGCTTCCACTTCAGATTTTGATTTTGAAGGCTACCTCTGCAGCCATTTCTTCAGATCATTGATGGAGTTAAGAATCCGTCAAAGAGGAGCAGCCTGGGGGCGTGGCCAGCTGTTGCCGCATGAAAACATAGTCCTCCGTAGCTCCCCGGCAGCCCGATGAAATCCTGGTAAAACCCTGGCTTTTTGGGAAAAAGGACTGAATCCACAGATGAGCCATAGCTTGGTGACCCTGGTGGGCACACACTGACCAGAACTCCACAGCGTGGGTCATCTGGGAAGGACTGCCAGACAGGGCCGGATTGGCACCTAACCTTTCGGCCCATGGCCGGGCCGAAATCATCCTAGGGAGTGGGGCCGGTTTCTGGCCACTCCTGGGCTGGTTTTGAAGAAATGAATTGTGTTTTGTTATTTATTTGAATTTTGTTTTGTTGAAAATAAAAACAAAAACACCAATGATGGGCAGAGGCAAGATTAGGGGAGAGTATCAGCCCTTTTCATGGCTGAATGTCCTAGGAACCCTCCCCCCACCCAATGAATGTTTTTTTTCAGTTTGTACACAACTCAAGTGGATCTACATTCATTCTAAATTCCTGCGCCCCAAATAGGCTTGGTAAGCAGTTGTTTAAGTCGGTAGCAGCATTAACAGAGTAATAAAAGCAGAGCTACAAGTCATTTATTGTTGTAGTCCTAGTCCTTTTCCAGAGGAATGTACCGGTCATTTGCCAATCAGTGGTCCTGGATCTTCTGCAGCAGTGGGGTCTTGCTGTTGCCTATTATCTCTGACTTAGTACTTTTGGTTGCTTTTCAAAGTGGTAGTGGTGAACTAATTTCCAGCAGGTATTCAGCACCTTAATCCAATCATTGAGGTAGTCTTTGGTGAATGGTTCTAAGCGGTGGTGATGTTATGTTGTGTTATGCTAATGGGATTTATACCATGCACCACTGCTATTTGCATGGTGTCCAGGTGCTTGGGTTCTTTTCCAGTATTAGTGGTCTTTAGGAGGCACCCTGGTCCAATGATTGAAGTTGGATTAGGTCAGTGGAATTATTTGACATGGGATAGGAAACATGCGAAATCCTAACGCCTGAAAATATGAAAGATTCTACATTAATAACAAACATTGGCCTTGATTATGGGTGAACACCTTTCAAACAATGAAACATTGTTTCTCAACCTGGACACCAACAAATATGTTACATTCCTACATACATTCAGCAAAACATTGGAATCGGATATCTCCAATATGAAATATGGGACATTACACACAGATGGTATATTCAGATATTTATTTTAAAAAAAAAAGGTTATTTATTGCAAGAACTATTGTAGCCTTGAGAGAGCCCGGGATGGGCGGAAAGCGTTTTGGCTTTAAATAATATGATTGGTTGTTCTCGGCTTTGAATTATAGCCATTGCTTGTTCCTTACCAGGTTTCATGACACAATTTGCAAAAACAGAAATTCACAAAGGAGACGATAACTAATGAATAATATCACATGATATGAACTCAGTTATTTATGACTCTATATTTCAACCATTGTGTCCTTTTGTTAGTTTCAAGTTCAAAGACATTCATATTAATAGCAGTAGAGTGCATGTTTCTTGGATTTCTGTTTTTTACTAGTTGTTACAACTAGATGAACTATGCAACAGCATTTGATGATGGATGTGCATGCATGATGTGTGCATAATTTACATGCGGCTGCTGAATGCGAAGTTGAGGGGCCGGGGCCATCGCCGGGCCGGCGGCTGTCCCTGTGCCGCCACTCCAGGGTCACGGTGCCCCCTGGAGTGGCTGTGCTGTTGTATTAGTGATAAATATATATTAGTGATAAACGACCAATTTTAGAGTAGAATAAGCATCCATTTCGGACTATGTATTTTGCCTTTCGCAAGTTGCAGTAATAGCATGGTCTTTTTCTGCCGTTGTCTCTGTTACTATCATCACAAGACATTCCATCTCGGTGTCCTCTGTCAATTGACAAAATCCTTGTGCCTAAAAGCTTCTCTACAGTGTAGAAGTATTTTACCATAGCACATCAAGTGGCCATTGACTTCATTGTGCCACAAGAAATGCTTTGTTGGAATGTGTCAATCTCTCCCATTTCCCTAGCATGCTGTTCAGGATGTTTGTTTGCATGTATGAGGTAACAAGTGTTCAGAGTATGGGATGTCCTGCGAGTGCGCTGCTTTCCCTCTGAAGTCTGAAAGTATATTCATGCAGGCTTGACATGCGGCCAATTTAGCACCAGACCTGCAGATGAACTGAACTGGTCTGCTGTTAAATCTCAGTTACCAGTTTAATGGTATCCACTACAGAATAAATGCTCATTTTACTATAGCCGATATGGTAACTCAGTGGGTTGAGCGCTCGCTGCTGCGATGTGTGTATGATCTGCATGTTCGAATCCTAGCAAGGCCATCTCAGCCTTTCATTCGTCTTAGGTCGATAAATCGATAAATGAGTACAAACACAGGTTGGTTGATATTGTATGCGTATTTATTTGTTCTATAAAAAAGAGCTTAAGTGCTATACAATAACATTATCATTTGGCCTTGGACATCTGCTTGCATTCACAGTAATTTGACAATATGGATCTATACACAGATATTAATGCTACATATTGTGATCCATTCTTGTATGAAATGTATATCACATTAGTGAAATCATAACCATATTTTTCATACTGTGCTTAGGAACAATGCTGTTTGATGCCACTTACTGTTTTGTCAAGGGGTGAAAGGTTGTGTTTCATCGATTCCTGGGATATCACTTTGGGGTGGGGTCAAATGACATCACTTCTGGTGATGTTATCAGAGGTCAAGGGTCGTGAGGTGAGGGGTGTGCCACTTTTTTGCGGCAAGGGGTGTGCCACTTTTTTGCGGCGAGGGGTGGGCCACTTTTTTGCGGCGAGGGGTGGGCCACGTTTTTGCGGCGAGGGGTGGGCCACGTTTTTGCGGCGAGGGGTGGGCCACTTTTTTGCGGCGTGGGGTGGGCCACTTTTTTTTTGTGTCTGGGCCTATTTCTTGTCCCAGTCCGACCCTGCCCCCAGAGAATAGATGGCAGATCCTGCAGAGGTGAGGGCCGAGATAAAGATGGCCGCCGGCACAGGACAGCATTGAGTGGAGTGCGCGGAATTCGCAGAGCGAGGGAGGGCACGTTGCTCCCCTGCACAGCGAGGGAGGACACGTTGCTCCCCTGCACAGCGAGGACATCGGTGGGGGAGCGTGCATCCGACGAATGTTCAGGTCGGGAGCGCGGGCAAGGTCGCAGAAGGAGGACCCGGATGGTGAGGGAACCCCCTGCTGGACATATCGAACTGCCAAGCTCGATGTGGGACAGGAAACAGGAGCAGCCCGGAGCTGGCGGCTACGCAGAGAAACTGCCTGGCGGCAGCAGAGTCCCTGGAGGGGACAAGCATGCTCAGCAACTAGACTCCTGAAAGATCCTGGACAGCAGTGACAAGGTACAAAGGCACGGCTGAAGGGGGGTGGATTGTTGCCCTGCTGCCCGTGAAAAGAATGCATGGAGGAGTAGAAGCACATGGACACTGGTGGAGCATTTGAACTAGTGGGCGTGTTGCAGCAGCAGGAAACTTGGACTGCTGTGAATGACATACTGAGATCTACCCCTGTGAGGGCTATGAGGAGGGGGAGGAACACTTTGGCTCTGGTGAACAGCTTGAATCAATGGCAGCTGGGTAATCGGATCCCAGTGAAGCTGGAGGACACACTCTGATACTGCGAGGGGGGGAAAAAAAGTGGGGCCTCCTGTGAAGGAATTGGTGCTCAATCGTGTAACCGGCCTGGTGAAGCTGGAAAAACTAGTGCAAGCTCAAGTGAGGGTGAAAGTCAGGACACCGGAAAGGGCCAGCGACACAGAGAGCAGAGGTGGGAGACCCCTGAGGCAGTTGTGACAGTGGCCGGAGGCTGCGGGAGAGGAAGCTGCCACTATGGTGAAGGGTCAGCAGATAATAGACAGTACACAGAGCCCAAAAACAAACAGCAGAAATATGAAGGCGACCCGGTGCTTGTGGGGGGGGGGTATTATGAAGGGACTGGAGGAGTGACAGTAGAGGCCCTAATGGAGGCCATTCAAGCTACAAAAACCTCCCTGGAGGGGAGCATCAAGTAAGTAGGGGCGGATGTGTCCCTGATGAGGGCAGCGCTCAAAGGTATGCGAAAAAGTCAGCGGTGGAACAAAGAGTGAGCAATATGGAAGATGACCTACAGCATCTTAAAAACAAGCAACTGGCCTAGTGGGAGCAACGAGAACACTGGAAACAAGAGCACAGGACGCTGAAGGACAATCCCGGTGCTGCAACATCCAGTTGGTTGGGGTCCTATAAAGAGAAGAGGGAAAGAGTGTGGAACTCTTTGTGGAAAATTGTATCCTGAGAACCCTTGGGGTGAAGGGGCTCTCCAAACTCTACAGTTGAGCGTTCGTCGGGTAGTGCCCTGCCACCGGGAGGACCACCGAGAGTGATAGTAACCAAGATCCTGAATTTTCGACAGAGATGCAATACTACAGGAATCACGCAAGGTTGGCTACTATGAGATGGGTAACACCAAGTTGCACATTTTTCCAGACTTCACGTTGGAGGCGCAGAGGCAACAGAGAACCTATGACACAGTAAGGTGCCGCCTCCGAGAACTGAACATCAGCTACATGTTTTTTCCAGCCAGGCTTAAGGTTATAGTGGATGGGAAATCCTGGTTCGTTGCATCATCGCAGGAGGTGTGGGACCGGTTGGAAGCTGCGCCACATTGCCTGACTTCGAGGGAGGGAGGGAGGGAGGAAGGAGTGGAATGAATGTCACAAACAGGGGACTGAACTCTCACCTGAGGGAGAGAAGGGGAGATGTAGGAATTAGCCAGTGGTATGCCCTGGTGCTGACTACGGGGTGCGGAAAAGGGGATCAGTAGGGGTGGGGGGATCTTTCCTTTTTTCCCCCCCTTTATGTCCTATGGATGGGTGGTGCAGGGGTGATGGGAGCGTTCCCCCCTGTACTCCTGGTCGTTGTCCACGAATAAGAGAAGGAGCGTGTACAGAGCGGTTGGGGGGGTTTAGAATAAGTGAAGGGTGGAGGGAATCTGTTGGGGAGGGGAGAGGGACAAAGGGGGCTCGGGGGGGGGGGGGGGGGGGGTTTGGGAGCCAGGTGGTGAATGGGCTGGGGGGGAGGGGGGCGCTGAGTTGGGTGTACAAACAAGTTGGGCACGGTTGCCTAGTTGGTTGATGTTCGAAATGAGGTTGGTAGAACAGACTGAGACGTTCCATACAGAACAGGGCGGTGATGAGATGGAAAGAACCATATGGAGGGAAAGGGACAACAGTCTTCGGAATGGGAGGTGATTGTTTGAAAATTGGGACTTGGAATGTATGAGGTTTAGGTAAAAATTTGAAATGTCAGGATTCCTGAAGCGGCAAGGGATACAGTTGGATCTGATACAGGAAACCCATCTGGTACGCAAGAACTTGGTTTTACTTAGAAGGTGTTGGGGAGGTACGGTGGTTGCAACATCTTATTCTGAATATGCAAGAGGGGTGTTGATTTGGGTGGCGGCGGGGGTGGCCTTACAGGTAGGCAAGGTGTTAACTGATCAGGTCGGAATAACAGTGGCACTTCAGGGGGTATTTGAAGGTTGAGACATCTGTGTGCTCATTTCTCAAGCTCCTAATGTAGATGACCAGGAATACTTCTCATCGGTGATGCAATTGGTGGGAGGATATCGAAAGGAGTTGTTTAGATGGGCAGGGGGGGGATTTTAATTCCCTCTTAAACCCTAGCCTGTATAGTACGGGGAGTTCAGGCTTACTGAAACAGCAAGCAACATTGTCCTTGTGAAAGATAGTGGGGGATTGGGTTTTGGTGGAGTTGTGGAGGGAATCTCATGGACGGGACCGTGGGTACTAGATTGTGCTCACGGCTGGATTAGCTGTTTGTTGGAGTGGAACTTTTTTGCAATTTTAGTGGTATGGAATATTTAGGTAGGATCCTCTCGGACTACTCACCCCTGGTAACGAACATGGGGTCTGGGGGGTGCGGGGGATACAGTGGAAGTAATTTCTGTGTTCTTGGAGACTTTCTGTCGCGGATCTAGAGGATGGGAACATTCAAAGAAATGCTGAGGGAAGAGCTCTTAAGCTTTTTTGAAAACAATGAGGGCTTGGTGGAAAAGTGGAGAACCCTGGAGGCGTTCAATGTTACGTTTAGGGGACTTTTGTATAGCAAAGTCAGTAGGGGTTAGGAGAAGTTGCAGAAACTGGAAGGGGAGATAACTAACCTGGAGAAGGAAATGGTGACTGGAAAGGGCAGAGGCACGTCATAGGACCGTTTTCCTGAAGTCCAACTAAGGGCTTAGTAAAACCATTCAACTGAGGCAGTTCAAGACTCCACTCTTAGTATGAGGCTGTACCACCTGAGATCAGGGTAGCGTAGACTGAGCAGCCAGGCTCATCTTAAGAGGGAGAGAGGGCTGTAGAATCAGTACAGTTAACATTGTAATACAGATGGTCCAAAGAAACACTGTATTGTGAAAATAATTGGTTTATTTAAATACAAGTAGGCCCAGATAAATCCTGAGGGAATTGAGTACTATGACACTTTATATGTAATCACAATTATAAAAACACAGCACTATGCTTGAAGGTTCACAAACCAAAGCATAAACCTTATTTGGAACACCTAACAGTAGTTCTAGGGAAGTCAAAACCTTTACATACACATTCAGTGTAGATTACACCTATTCATGGGCAGTAAAAAACCAATGGTTACTGTTAGGGAGAATTCTCAGAAATGTGCTAATTCCGCTCTACCTTTGAGACCCCAACCCCTTTTTCTGGACTTTAGGACTTTAATTTCTTAACTGGAGAGAGAGAGAGAGAGAGAGGGGGAGAGGCCAACCCTTTTCCCACTTTCTCATGTATTTTTTCTGTGACTCTGGGGTTTGTCAAACTCCATAAGCATCATCTTTACATTGTGTCACACAGCACCTACAGTGCAGTGGCACAGGGAAGTCTTTTAGATTTCCCAAGGGTTTAAATACCTTCTCTTGATGAAAGTACTGTTTCCAAGAGCAGTGAAGTGAAATTGACTTTACTTAAATTTTGTACCTTTCTAGACCCAGCACACACACTATCTTACCATAGGGTGCTGGAGGGGCCACTTAGTATCCCCTTTGTCTAGTTTCTCATGTAACAATTTTATGTAAACTTTTCTACAATTAATGGCTGGTGGCAGTGGTTTACTTTTTCCTTCCATTGTGTGTTTTTGCCACGGGCTGCGATTGCAGCCTTGGTAAAGCACCCATGGGTGCCCATTTTGTGAAAATGGCACCAGTCTTTTTTTCGACATTTCTTGCTGTGAAGGTCCTTCTTGAGGTTTACTCTGCGCGCCAAACCAGGTTTGGTCCCTTTGTTCGTTTTGTCTTTGGCGGGATTCACGAGTGAAGCCCGCCTCTGGCTCCATTATGTCTGGCAGGGGCAGGAAATGAGGGAGGTGCCCGAAACTCCCAGTGCTTAATCCCCTCGGTTACAGGAATGCACCCAAAGATGATTGGCCAGCTGGCTGTCTGGCAAGAAGCTGGCTGTCCGGCAAGGACAGCCACCCTGCTGAGTGATTGACAGCGAGGCTGGAATGAATGGGAGAAACCTGCATAAAAGGTGGGGCTTTTGCCTTGGATGGCAGAGTCGACCACTGGACAAAGGAATCCGAAGAAAAACTTGGAAGAGACGCCTGCTGCAACTCTTGGACCGTTGGTTTGCCCAGTGAAGCCCTTCTACTGTGAAGCCTTGCAAGGACGACTTCTCCTCTTGAGTTGGTGGGACCAATCAACTCCAAAGTGAACTATTTTGGACATCCTCTCAGAGCTGGCTGTACTTCCACTGCTGCTGTAACCGAAGGGCCAGGAAGAGGAACACCAAACCGAGTGCATCGCTTTTAAGACAGACCTGTGCTGAAGGAAGATCCCCTGGACTCCCTTGAAGCAGGACTAACCAAGCCTGAGCCACTTCAACAGAGTGCTGGACCCGAGATGCAAGGAAAGTCCAGAGTGGTATCCGTGAGGCCGCAGTGGTGCTATTTGCTACAGACGTGAGGAGCCGAAACTGCGATGTGCCGCTGAATTGAAGTTTGCACATTGCTGCAGCTGACATTCGAGTTGCAGTGTAGGAGTCCCCAGACGTCCTCCCTCTTGTCCCCACGACTGAGGCACAGGAACAAAACACCTGCAGAGTTGTACAGGAACAAAAGCCAGCTGAAACCATTTCTACTAGCCAAAGGTACTGTAAAGTTTAAGAGGACTTACCTCTTGTGGTGTAGCCTTACTTGTTCTCAGTTGAGACTTTTCTTGGTTAACCTTGCAGAGTTGCTTGCATCTTTGCACCTCACAAGCCTCCCAGCTTGTGGCCCGTCAAGTGATCTTATTTTGTACAAACATTTCTGAAAACATTGTGCAAGACTTTTACTTGCCTGCAAACAAGATCTTCAGCTCCCCTAGACTTTGCTCAACTAACATTGGCTGTCCTGGCTCCCCGAAAGACTCTTCTTACCTCTGACTTTGTGTCTTTACCTTTCCCCCAGGAAAGGGTTAATTTACTTTGCATTGGAGGGTTCGAAAGAAGTACTTAACAATTTTATGAAGTATTTGTTAACCTTTGTTTTATTCCCCTATCTAACCTTTGCACCAAACTCAGTATTGCTCTAAATATACCAGTGATAAATCAATGTCCACAGTGTCCTATCTATTTAAGTCACCTGAGGGTGTGGGAAGTGTCTGTGTGCCACCCCCAATGGGTATCATCTAATTAGAGAAACTAAGAGTGTGTTTTGAAGTATATTTTGAATTGTTCCATGTTTTGCTCCCTTCTGAAGAAGGCTTATATTACCGACTGGTAAATAAATTAATAATTGTTTAATCAAGAAACCTTGCGTGTAAGAGTTTATTTGAATAATTGTCCTTGTGCATCTCTGTGTAACTTCATTACTGCTCACATTGACCCCTCTTGAGATAAGCCTGGCTGCTCAGCCACACTACCAACCTGTGTATTACAGACTTATACCAAAGGTTGGGTTCCTTATGGCAGGAGGTCATGGTGGTTGTAGTCTTCCAAAGGATACTGCACACAATCCATTCAGTAATACAAGGGTAGTAGACCCTACCAGTTGTACCGTCATGCTCAGCAACAAATCACATAATCAGTCAACTGGACCGTATACGTTTTGGGAATAGTGGAACACTTATTCTAGGTACAGTAAAAACCTATACCTACTTTTGTGATAACAGTTGTACTAGGTGAGTAAAACCTAAGGATTCAATACTCAACTAAAGGTGCTTTGGAGACCAGTGAAACACAGATTGAGATAAGCAGTAACTCTTAACTATTTTTAGATGGCACACCGCTAACTCAAGGTAAGTAAACCCCATAGACTTTTTCAATCACCCAATGAAGTCCAGGTTAGAACTTTCACAGCAATACAAGTTAAACTAATGTACCACCTATGAGGGACAGTTAAAACCAAAGTCAAAGGGTTAGAGTCTATGGGGAGCCAGGACAGCCAAAGTCAATTTGGACAATGCCGATGGAGCTGAGGCAGTTCTTTTGATAGCACGGGGAAAGCAAACCCCAATGTTACGCTTTATGAATGACTCAGTAGGTAGGTAAGACCTAATTCAGACCTATTCTGAACAGGCTAACAGCAAGTCAGGGGAAGCAAGACCCAGTTGGAGAACACACATACAATTATCCTAACAGGAATAATCTGGTGAAACCAATAATTACTTTTGGGAAGAGGAATAACCAAATCACAGGTGAGTAATATACCTTCACATCTACTTTCTGTTAGAATGGCAAAACAGTTTCTAAGGAGAAAACATGTTAAACATACCTTTGAGAATGGTGCATCCCACATCCAAGGTAAGTAAGAACAGCTTTCACTGTCCACTCTTGAAGTGAGTTGCCAACTCTTTTTCTCTCTTCTAGGTAAAAGGCCCAATCTCTAAAGTATTTTGTATGCAGTATCCTGTGGGAGACTGCACCAGCCTTGTCCTCTTGGCAATGGATAACCCAACCTTTGGTATAAGCGTGTACTACACAAGTTGTAGATTGCCTGAGCAGCTAGGCTTATCTCAAGAGGGGTCAATGTGTGCTGTAGGGTTATTACACAGATTCACAGTGACAAATATTTAAATAAACACTTCCTCTCAAGGTTTCTTGATTAAACAATTATTTTTTTAATTTAACAGTCAGTTGAATAAGCCTTCTTTAGAAGGGAGAAAATATATGTAACACAAAAATATGCAATGCATCATAACTAAACACTGTTTAAATAAATCAGTAGATGACCATTTGGGATGGCACACAGATAAGCCCTACACCCTGAGGTGACTTAAATAACTAGGACACTATGGACATTGATATATCACTGGTACATTTAAAGCAATACTGAGGTTAGTGTCAAAAGGAGAAGAGGAGGGAATGAAACAATGGTTAACAAATATTCTTACACAGGTAGGTACTTTTGGAACCTTCCCATGCAAAGTAAATTAACCCTTTCCTGGGGAATAGTTAAAGCACAAAGTCAGACGTAAGAAGAGTCTTTCAGGGAGCCAAGCCAGCCAATGTTAATTGAGCAAAGGTCTAGGTTAGCTGAAGCACTTCTGGTTGGTATAAAAACGCCTTGCACAATGTTTTAGAAGTCATTGTATAAAATGAAATCACTGTAGGGCCACAAGCTGGGAGGCGTGTGAGGGGCAAATCTGCAAGCAACTCTGAAAAAGCAACCAAGACCAGTCTCAGCTGAGAACTAGCAAGGCTACACAACAAAAGTTAAGTCCCCCTTAGTTTTACAGTACCTTTGGTTTGAAGAAATTGGTTCCAGCTACCTTCAGATCCTTGTAGGTCTGCAGATCCTGTTGTTCCTGGGCCTAAGTCGTAGATACAAGAGGGGAGGGTGTTTGGAGGTTCCTGCACTACGAATTGAAGTTTGACGGCAGCAATGGGCAATCTTCAAATCAGTGGCTCTTGGCGGTTTTTGGATACCTTTATGGACTTTCCTCGCATCTGGGGTCCAGCACTCTGTTGAGGTGGCTGTTAAACAGAGTTTGTATGCTGTAACCTCTGGGACCACTACACACTTCTATGACTACAGGTGTAAGCAAACCAACCTTTGGTATAAGTCTGTACTACACAGTTTTGGTAGCGGAGCAGCCAGGCTTATCTCAAGAGGGGAATGTGAGCAGTAATGATGTTAGACAGAGGTCTACAATCACAAGTGTTCAAACAAACTCTTACACTCCAGGTTTCTTTGATAAATATTTATTTATCTGGCAGTTATAAAAGATTCATAAGAAGGAGGCAATTATATGAGACACACATATACTTCAATACTATTTCACGATACTTTTCAAGAGGAGTAAAAGGCAAAGATTATTAGAACATGAAAGGTTACAATTATTCTTAGACAGTGCAAATACTTGGAGTTCGTCAGAAGAGTCGATTCAATAGGCTAGGCCGAAGTCAATGGGCTAAAGTCTTGGATAGGATAAAGCGGTTCTGTTAAGTAAACGGTAAAGTCTCTGCACAATTTCTCAGAAGTAGTTTGTAAAAAGAAGAATCATATGTTGGGTCACAATCTGATTAGGCCTGCGAGTTGCAAATGTTTCAAGCACTTTCACCGGGAGAGGTAAGTACTCTGTCTTGTTTCACAGAACCTTTCAATGAAGAAAAAAAATGCAGCTGGTGACTTCTGTTCCTGGCAGTTCCTGCAGATCTCGCAGATCTCGCTGTTCCTGGGCCTCAGTCGTGGGGACAAGAGGGAGGACGTCGGGGGACTCCTGCACTGGGACTGGTCAAGAAGCTTGCAACTGGAAAATTTCAATTGCAGTGGCTGTAAGTAACGCACACAAGCTGGTTTACTTCTCCATGGTTATACGGTTTCCTGCAGCACTCGGAGGAAAATGCAACCAGCTCTGAGATAGGTGTCCAGGTGGCTTACTGTTGAGTTGATTGTTCCCACCAACTCAAAGGGAGAAGTTGTCCTTGCAGGGCTTCTCTGTCAAGGTGAAATTGGCGATTCGGACCTGCAGCAGGGCTTCACCGTGCAAACCCACGGTCCAGGAGATGCAGCAGCCCTCCTCTTCAAGCTAATTTTCAGTTCTTTCGTTCCAGTGGTCGACTCTGCCTTCCAAGCCAAGAGACTCACCTCTTATTCAGTTCTCTCCTATTCATTCCAGCCTAGCTGTCACTCACCCGGCAGGGTAGCTGTCCTTGCCAGACAGTCAGACAGCCAATCACCAGAGTGCATTTGGGTCTCCTAGGAGACTAAACACAGGGAGTTTCGGGTACCTCCATTACTTCCGGCCCACCCCAGACACTTGAGCGCCAGAGGCGGCCTTCACTCCTGAAGCCCGCCAAAGGCGAATGAACAAAGAGGCCAAACCTGGTTTGGCGCGCAGAGACAAACTCTAGATGGACCTTTCCACAAAGAAATGGCGAAAAAGAAGACGGGGACCTGTTTTTACAGAGGGGGCTCAGACGCCATCTTGAAAAACATGGCTCCCGCGATTTAACGTTACCGGAGCTACGAATAGTTGCGGTCGGGAAAAATCATGGTAGTTCATTGTAAAACCACTGCCACCAGCCATTCGGAGAGGAAAGGGTAGCATTTGACTGCTACATGAGTATCTAGACACAGGGGATACTAAGTAACCCCTCCAGGACTCTACTGTAAGATAGGGTGTGCTGGGTCTAGGATTTTAAAAGACTAGTAAAGTCAATTTCACTTTATTTACTCTGGGAAACAGTAGTTTATCCCAGAGAAGGTAGTTAAACCTTGGAAAAGCCTGAAAGGCTTCCCTGTGCCACTGCACTGAGGGTGCTGCGTGACACAAATTAACAGATGATGCCTATAAAGTTGGTTAGACTCCATAATCAAAGAAAACATAGAGGTAAAACATATATCAAAATACATGAGTGGGAAAAAGGGTCACACTCTCTCCATGTAAAAAAATCAAGTCCTCAAAATCCAGCAAAGTTGCTGGGAGTCTCTAAGGTGAAGGGAATTGGCACATTTTTGAGAATTCTCCCTAACAGTGGCTCAGGCTTGTTCAGTCCTGCTTCAAGCAAGCAGCAATGGAAGTACAGCCAGCTCCGACAGGATGTCAAGACGAGTTTGCTTTGCGGTTCATTGGTCCCTTGTCATGCCTGCTGGTTCCCCTGTCCTCATCAGAACCAAGCCTTCTGCCACCTCACAGGCAAAACGTCTGTCATCTGCCTATAGAACGCTGCCAGGCCATTCCTCACTCGTTGGAAGCTTTCAGGGAGGTTGCCATGGTGACGTTGTGGGTCTCTGGGATGCCGTGCAGTAACCATGCACTCCAAGGCTCATCACGGTCGCATGGCACAGAACGCTGCGTATCACGTCAGGGGCGTGTCCTAAAGATGCTATTTAAACTGTTTGTGTTCGGCACTCGGGTGCTTCTGATTGTTGTTTCAGCCCAAAGCTCTGTCCTTGAATTACTACGCCGCCTGGCTGTTCCTTGTGATATTCTGGTGCTGACTTTGGTTTTGTTATAGAGAATTCTCTACTGTCTCTGCCCACGGTACCTGTTATTTCCTAATCTCCTACGACTCTGGCTTGAAATTCGGACTGCCTTTCTCTTTGCGGATTTGTCACGTCTTTTGCCTGCATGTTGCCGACTGGATTTCCACACGGATTCATATCATCATATCATCACTTCCTGCACAGGGGCTGCATTGATTCAAAGCAAGACGAAACGAAGCAACACAGTTTCGATCCCCGTGTCCGTGCTTAGAAAGCTCTGGGTGTTTAAGCGCGTTATCAATACGCAACTAAGACAAAAATAATCAATTACGCAACGAAAAAACACACAATTCCTGTAACAGCGCCTCAAAACCCACGGACTGTGTGAGCGCTTTAAAAATGTCAAATAAAAAAAAAGTGAGGTACCCAGTTTATTGGCCAGAGGTCTCGAATTTATCCCTGGTGAGTCATTCCTTATTCCTTGTATTGAGGTTTGTGATGAATTGTGACAGTCCCATCAACGCAAGGGGAGAAGTCGTCCGTTGCAGGGCTTCTCTAGTCAAGGCGAATTCGGAGATTCAGCAATGAAGCAGGGCTTCACCGAGCAAACCAACGGTCCAGAAGTTGCAACACGAGTCTCTACCAAGTTATTCTTCGGATTCCTTCGTCCAGTGGTTGACTCTGCCTGCCAAACAAAAAGCTGTGCCTTTTATGCAGGTTTCTCCCAGTCATTTGCAGCCTAGCTGTCACTCACACAGCAGGGTGGCTGTCCTAAAAGGACAGCCAGATGGCCAATCACCTTTGGGTGCATTCCTGTAACGAAGGGGATTAAGCACAGGGAGTTTCGGGCACCTCCCTCACTTCCTGCCCCTGACAGACACGCTGGAGCCAGAAGCGGGCTTCATCAGTGAATCCCTCCAAAGACAAAACAAGCAAAGGGACCAAACCTGGTTTGGCGCGCAGAGTAAATCTCAAGAAGGACCTGTCCAACAAGAAATGGCGAAATAAGAGACCAGGGCCATTTTGAGAAAATTGGCACCCATGGGTGTCATACTGCAGCTGCAATTGCAGACCGTGGTAAAAACACACAATGGTAGGAAAAACTAAACCACTGCCACCAGCCATTAATTGTAGAAAGGGTAACATAAGAACCTAGACAAAGCGAATACTAAGTAACCCCATAGTGTGTTCTGGGTCTAGAAAGTTACAAAATGTAAGGGAAGTCAATTTCACTTAATTGCTCTTGGAAACAGTAGTTTCACTAAGATAAGGTATTTAAAGCTTTGGAAAATCTGAGACTTCCCTGTGTCGCTGCACTGAAAGTGCTGTGTGTCACAATGTAAAGATGATGCCCATGGAGTGTGTCAGACTCCCAAGTCAAAAGAAACAGAGTCCAAATCACAGAATAATACATGAGAGAGTGGGGAAAAAGGTCTCTCTCTCTCCAGGTTAGAAATTAAGTCAAAGTCCAGCAAAAAGAGCTAGGGTCTCTAAGGTAGAAGGGAATCGGCACATTTCTGAGAATTCTCCCTCACAAGGGGCTTCACAGAATACACCCTAGCAGGATTCTAGCAGTGGGACTGGGTGTACTGGAGGAGAGGCCTCAATCACAAGAGACTTAAGGTAAGTACATACACAAGCCAACACAGTACCTCAGCATTGAAGAAGATTTTGCAGCAGGAGAACTTTAGGTTCTGCAGCCAAAAACCCAGTCAGTGGATTCCTTGTCATGGTGACTGAAAAACAGGACCTTGGAAGGGACTTTGCAGCAGGGATCAACGGAGAAGGCTCTAGGCAAGGTTTTCCGCGTGGCTGGATGCAGTTCGGTGGATTTGGCACCTGTTACAGGAGCACAGACGAATATAGCGGATGAATTCTTGTTACAAAGTTCCAGCACTCTGGTGAGGGGACTGCTGGAACTCGATTCGTGTCTCTGGAGATACACCAGGATGCCCACATAGTTTCAGTGAGATTCGGAATTCGGAACACTGTGCACCACACAATGGCTCAAGGTCCCAGGGTATTGAGGTATTTCAGCCCTGCAAGGTCACAGCAACGCATGGGATGGCTCAAAACGCAGCTCATCTCGAGTCTGGTGTGTCTCACCAGGCTCTGGGTCGGGGTCGTCATTTTCGGAGTCCCCATGTCGATTGGAAGGAAGGACTACAGCAGGCTTCAGTTACACAGCAGGCTCTCCGGTCACTGGAAATCATCTCAGCTGCTTTTCCTTCATCCTCTTCGGTTTTGATTCCAGTGGTCGACTTAACTTCAACTTCCAGGTTTGTAGTATTTAACAGGAACTACAGCACAACTTCTGCATTCTCGCCCTGCATTTTACAACAAGGGGTGGTCTGGTTGTCCAATCAGGACAGCCAGCCCCCCACTGGGATTTGTTCCCATTCAGGCAAGGAGGAAGACAAAGGGCTGCAGAATTTTGGACTCCTCCCTCGCTTCCTGCCTTTGCAGACCTACTGGAGCATGGGCGGGTGTCTAGGGGACTCCCGCTAAAGATAACAATCACACAAAGGTATTTCCCACCTTGGATGTCAGGGGAAGGAACAAGAAACACTAAAATGGTGAAAAAGAAGACGAGGCTATTTTGGTAAAAATGAGCACCCTTGGGTGCCTTTACTGTAGCTGTGAACACAGCCAGCGGTGAAGCTGCACCAAATTAATAAAAGATATCACTGCCACCAGCCATTAATGGTGAGCTTGGCCCTATAACAGAATTGTTAGTTTTAGTGTTAAAGGGGATACATTGTATCTACCTAGCACTCCACATATGAGGTGGGGCGTGCTGGTTTCACAAAATAAAATGTAAAAGGGATCAAAAGATCCCTTCTACCCTTGGGAACTGTAGTTCTGAGCCACTTGCAACCTATTAATAGTCGCTTTACTGACTCCTGCTAGAAGGCTACAGCAGTAGTCAATTTTGGCTCCTATTATAGCACGCGCAATGTCTTCCGCATTAGCTTGTGAGATGTACGATCTAAGGTGAGATAGGAGTTTAATGTAATAGATCGATATTGAGACCGTGTTCCCCACATATTTCATGTTTAGCTTCTGGTCAAGCATGACCCCAATGATTTTAACCTTGGGTAGGGGAGAGATGCTCACATCTCCTAGATGAAAGAGCTTCTAAGCCGGGTCCAATTTGGCATGTGTCCCTGGAGAACCCACGATCATAAGCTCCGTTTTACCTCTGTTAAGTGCTAAATTATTCTGCATCACCCAAATCTCAATGATGGTAAATATTCTGTTCAGTTCTATTTCGTCTTGTAGATGAGTACCTATAAGTGGGATGACAGAGTGTCATCGGCATAGTTGGAAAATAAAAACCCCTTCCTGTTCAAGGTGGGAAAAGAAGGAAACCATGAAGATGTTGTAAATACAAGGCGAGGTACAAGCTCCCTGCAGGACTCCATACAGCACAGGGATAGGCAAGGCCATAACCTCGTCCACACATACCCTGCTTACTCTATTCGTTAGAAAAGATAACATCCACCGTACTGCGGCTGGTGAAAAGTTGGCCACTTCCTTCAGCCGACTTGCCAGCATGGTCTGATCGATTAAGTCGAACGTGGCAGATTGATGTAATGAAATTAGGAGGGAGCTAAGTCCTTTATCCATTCTGCCCACTAGCCTGGATTTTGAATCCAATATAGAGGCTTCGGTCCCGAAACCCTGTCTAAAACCGAATTTTAATACTGCCCTTAATTTTCTGTGTTTCTGTACTACCCAATTGTTTTATTTACATTACTATACACATTTGCTTATTTTCTTAACTGAATTAATCGTCTTAAAAGAAAATTCCTGAGTCCTCCAGTGAGGTGAATGTATTTATTTTATTTTTGACATTTGTATAGTGCTCATACAGCCCTTAGGCATCGCAGCGCTGTTACTTGTGTGTGTCTTAGTTACAGAGAAAATAACATTTGCTCATTAGTAGTATACATAACATACATTTGAAACATTCTCATCTTGCAGGCATATTTCTCAAGTTAGCTGGAGAGTGCTGCAAGTTTATAAGAGCAGTGTTTTTACCGCTTTGCGGAATGCCAGATGAGAGTTTTCGCCTCGTTGGGGTGGCGGCATAGTGTTCCACTGCATTGCTGCAAGGTATGGAAAGCTGGCGCCACCTACTCGGGCTCTTTTAATTTTAGGAACTGAGAGCAAATTTGTGTTGGGTGTTCGGATTGGTCTTGTAGAGGAGATGTGAATGCTTTCAGAAAGGTAGGCAGGGACCGTTTGGTGGATACACCTGTGCGTGAGGGCAAGAGCCTTAAAGATAACCCCCTTCTTTGTCTGGGAGCCAGTGCGCCTGTTTCCTGGCAGCAGTGATGTGTTCTCTTTTCGAAATGCTGATGGCTGCGCACAGAGCATAGTTTTGGATGACTTGTAGTTTTGCCATGTTTTTTGTAGATGTGCCCAGGAAGAGGGCATTACAGTAATCCAGTCTCGATCCTGTAATGGCTCTAGCAATGATGATGCAGTTGACCTCAGGGGAACAGTCTGGCCGCGTTCATGAATTTGGCATGTTATGCCGCTGAGGAGGCCATAGCGTTGACTTACCTGGTCATGGATAGGTTGAAGTCGAGATAGACTCCAAGTGTGTTTACTGAGTTGGCAACTAGGATTCTGATGCAGTCAATGATGAAACGGCTGAACCGAGGGTCAAGTTTCTTGAGTGTTTCAGGGGAACCAACCAGGAGCAGCTCAGTCTTGTCTGCGTTCAGAGTCCATTCACCGCCATCCATACTTGGATAGTGGTGTAGATGTCATTGAGGGTCTTAGAGTCAGTGTTGCATCAGAATCCCAGTTGCCAACTCAGTAGACACACTGGGAGTCTCCTGTCAGTGTGAGGATGGTCTGGGTATCGTCTTGGGTAAAGATATTGTAAACGGTGAGCGAGATGCATGATCCTTGTGGTACACCGCATAGGATGATAGTCGGTGAGGCGTAAGCCAGGTCGGAAAAAACTTGCATGGTCCTTCCTTGAAGGAAAGGGGAGATCCATGTAGTGGCGCTTGGTGAGAACTTGGCAGTTAAGTGGTGGCATAGGACCTTGTGATCCACAAGATCGAATGCTGCAGAGAGATCGGGGAGAGCAAGTTTACCAGAATCTCTTGCATCATCCATCTGGTTTCTCAAGTCAAGTAGGGCCGTGTCAGTCCTGTGCCCTGGATGGAAACCTGATTGCCGTAGCCCAAGTAGTTTGTTCTCCTCAATAAATTGCTGTACCTGTAGGTAGGCTGCCTTGTCAAGTATTTTCAGCAGAAAGAGCACTATGGCAATGGGCCTGTAGTTAATGGGTGAGGATGGGTAATTTAGTATACTATTGGTTTTATTGTATAAAGTGTATTGAGGCCTACCAAATAGTGAATTTGTGTACTCTCGTGTCTAGTTTTGAGTGTTCTGTGTCTTATTGTACCACTTCACCACCCCCACTATTCCCTATTCCTGAGTCCAAGCCTTACTGCTCAGCTAGCTAAATTGATAGTTTGGCTGGACTTGATAATAAGTTGGCCTCCCAGAACTCTCCCTCTGGGCTGGTTCTGTAAATCCATCTTAACACTATCCGGCCCTCCGCAGCTGCATCAGACATTCCTTAACATCCCAACGCTACCTGAATCAAGAGACTGTTCTCAGGGCAATAGTGCCATCTGAATGGCAGAGGTGCAGTTTATGAATTCTAGTTTCAGAACACTGTACCTACTCATGGCACATGTATTTCTATGTTCCACACCCTTTTGAAGTGTAATGCACAATTGAATAATGCTAAAATAGAGTTCAGTTCCAAGATCACTGAAAACCTGAAGGGGGTGTTTGAATAATCTAACCAACTGAAGGTGACCAGCGTTTTGTCGTAGGGTGATGTTTATATTTTCTGTAGCCCACTACTCCTGGGGAGGAGGCAGGATTATAGGACCCCCCTTACCTCCCCCACTGATACCTGTGGTCATGTGCTATGAAATGCTATCCTTACACCTGCCCTTATATTGATCCTGCTCCATCTTTTGTCCTGCAGGTACGCCTATAACATTACCCTAAAGGAGGTGATGCAGGTGCTCACTAGGGTGGTACTGGAGTACCCGCTGAATCAGCTGGATGGGATGCTGGAAGCAACTGCATATTCAGAAGCATTGATTCCGGTGAGTGAGTCTTCCTTGTCTCTGAATATCGCACGATGTGTGCGAGTTGCTGAAGGAGACAGCCTGCTCCTATTACTCTGATGTGGAAGGGCATTCAAACTCTTTCCCTTAAGACTCCTCTTTCAAAATAAGCTTTGATTGCGTATTGACGCATTGTGCACACTTGTACAGAGAAGACATATATTTTTAGCATGTTTCAGCCTTGATTTGAAACGGTGGTCGGGATTACAATCCTTCACAGCCCTGTTTCTTGGCCCGGGTGGAGCGGGCGCTTGCAGGGGCGCAGAGCTAAATAGCGAGGTAAGGGGCCCACCCAGAAAGCTGACCCTGATCGTGCCGGACATAAGATTAAGCAGCCTGCTGTGCCGATGGGTGTTCCTCCGAGATGTTCGGCTGGCTGCTTTCTGCCGACTTGTGGATGACAGCAATGCGTTTGGAATATGCATTCCTCTGTTTGCATTTTCCAAACACAGCGTGTGAGATCCTCTGGAGTCAAACACCCTGTGCCCCTCATTCTTTGTGTTGACAGCCTTTCAAGTGGGGGAATTTATAAGTGATGGCTCATTTAGCAAGCCCATTTAACAAGCCATTGTTTTAACACAGTATGTGCTTAACATTTCAGTATTAAGAACTGAACATGCACCATTTTTATTTACCAGGCCAGCATAATGACCAGACCTATGCATTCTTCAAAGAGAATTAAAATGCCACACAGAAAAACTATTTTATTTTCAAGTCTCTTTAGCTGACACCCCAAAATGTTATTTGGTTTTTTTTGTAGATCACTTTTTAGTTGGATATGGCGCATCACTGGGAAGTTTAACTGTCATTTTCTTGCTTGAATATTCTAGTGGCTGCTTTGGGACATGGATTAAATGCATGCGGGTAGCATCAAAGGTCTTTTAATTTTCTAAACAATCCAGCCACTGCCTAGCGCGCACACCAGATGGCAACTCAATGTCACTTGGCACCTTGATTAGGAAAGTAGAGTTCATTGTGCGTCACCATGGAGACACATGTCCGTGGCAAATCAATGCAGTGATGTGTGCATCAATGTTTTGTGCGCTGCACAAGACACCACCCTGTTAAAGGTGTCCTGTATCTAACCGCACATATGCCTGTTTTTGTCTGTGTTCAATGTTAATACAACCGCATACTGGAATGTTTTGTGTATGTGGCTCTGACGTGCAGGCCGTACTTTGCTCACACTTGAACACATTAAGCAATCAAAGAAGTTGTCTCAAATTGTACATCCACTAGACCAAACTCCCTATTGAATGGATTGTGTCTTCTAACATATTCCACAACTTTGACATGTAATGTCCACAGCTGTGCTGTTTTGGAAATTTTTCGGCAGAGGGCGTCGTATAAGTAGGACGCATGGTGCCCGTACCCTCAGTTCCGCGGACGTGTTTGCTTCGAGAACTCAGCACGCCTTGTGTTATCTTCAATATTCTCTTCTACCCCACCGACCCCACAGTCAGGCTTTAAAACGTCCAGAGACTGTAAGTCCAAGATGTCCATCACAGATCCGCACTGTATCTGCTTGTGGTGTCTGGGCGAGAGCCACGTGCCAGTCGTTGACTGCCAAAGCCTTGCGGCAGAGTAAGGGGAAGTTGCAGGTAGGTTGGGTATCCAACCACCGTAAATCCAAAAAGACTGTCTTTCCACCGACGACTCGAGGGATGACTCCTGACCCACCCCCCCACCCCACCCTGCCCGTCAGAGGGAGTTCAGGGGATCTCGGTCCTGGAGTGGTTCTCGCCACTCGTCGTCCTCATCAAGGCACTCCTGTAAGCAGCGTCACCGGTTGCCTTCCCCGTCTTCGTCGGATGATGGCTCACAGAGGAAAGTGACTTGCCCCACTAAGTGAGAGGCATTCAGGGAGAAACTGCTGGCGATTTTTCAATCCCAGGGCACTGTCCCGTCTGAAGCCGGCGGGGAACGGTCTCGGTCCGACGCTCGCACGCCTTCGGGCCTGGGCAGTCGGCATGATCAACATCGGGAACAGTCGAGGTCCAGTTCGGACAAGGTTCAGGAAGATGGCCAGAGATGTGCCAGATCTGGGTCGCAGTCTTTGTCCCTGATAAGACCGTTGAAGTCTGGGAAGGTGTCGATGCCATTGGCGCCGTGCCCTTCGAGTGCAGCTGTCTGGGCCTTGCCCTCGGTCAGGCCCTCGGTGCCCTTGTCAAGTTGAATTGGATCTGGATGACCTGACTGACGTTTTAGATCAGGTCTGTCCACTGACCCAGTGTTATCTTTTCAAATGACGTTACAGAAAAGGGTGGCTACGGCTTGGAACACCCTGGAGTATCTTCCGGCGGTCAACAAGTCGTTGACTAAGAAATACTGCCCATCCAGTAGCGACCCCAGCTACATATCCACTCGCCCCACTCCTGAGTTTGGTGGTTTAGGTGGCCACGTCCACCTCGAGGCAGGCGGCCTACCCTCCCTCCAGATAGAGACGACAAGCATTTCGATGGATGAACACGCAAGGTATTTTCGGATGGGCGTATGGCCCTTAAATCGGGCAACTCCACCTGTGCCTTGGCAAAGTTTTCGCACACTCTGTGGAATTGTCTCTCTGGCGACTGAGCATATTCCCGAGGGGGAAGAAGGGGATAGGTTACTTGCTATTGTGCAGGATGGCAAGGATGCCATGTGTGAATCCCTTCAGTCTGGGTTGGACACGGCAGATGGTGTCAGCTGGTCCATGGCTGCGAGCACTGTGATATGCAGGTTTGCATGGTTACGGAAGTCGGGCTTTGCATCAGATGTGCAGGCCCGTCTTCTCACCATGCCCTTTGACTGCTCTCATTTGTTTGTCAGCAAGGCTGACGAGAGCCTTGAGAGGTTGCAGACCTCCAAAGCAGCTGCTAAATCTTTGGGTGCAGCTGGGCGTCAACCTCTGCCTTTTCGTCTTAGGGGACAGCAGTGGAGGGGTTCCTTTCGTTACTACACCTCTTTTGGTATAACAAGGGGAGCAGCCAGTCAAAGGGGCCACCGTAAGGGTACTCACGGTAGACAAGGACGTGGTGCCAACGCCGTTCAGGCATCTGCCTCTTTGCCTGGACGACTGGCTGATCCGAGCACGTTCTCCCGAACAGGCCTTGGATCATCTTGGCCTCACCTGCCATTCCCTTCACAAGCTGGGCTTCTCCCTCAATTTCAAGAAGTTGCATATGACACCTTCCCAACAGCTCCAGTACATCAGTGCTGTGTTGGACACATCCTGGGAAGTGCTCGCCATCCAAGGTGAGGGCTCATCACATTGTACAGATGGTCGACAAATTTCAACATGCCCAGAGTCTTCCGGCTTTCGAATTCTTAAGGTTGCTCGGCCTCATGGCATCCTGCATTTTTCTGGTGCCAGAGGCCAGACTGCGGATGAGATCTCTTCAATGGGCTCTCAGGACGCAGTGGTCCCAATTCTCTGGTAAGATGTCAGATCTCCTTCAGATTCCACTCAGGGTCTCACAGGATCTTCTGTGCTGAGCCAGTGAAGGGAATCTGATGAAGGGAGAGCCGTTTTGGCAACCGTGGCCGGAAGTGACGGATGCTTCCCTCACGGGATGGAGAGTTGTGAACACCAAGCCATACATCTATTATGAATTTAGAGATTCACACATACAATCCTTTTATCACAGACTTGTTTTTCCAATATAGAGCGCTCTGATCACTGTTATAGTCCTGAAATGCTTTGTGGTTTAATGCAAAGCATACAGGAACAATCACTGTTGCCATTTGTCCCCTTTCCCACTCATAGTGGTAGTTTGATTGAAAAACTACAATAAGACTGTCCTCACCTTCCATCAGAAAATAATTTATGGTGGTTAGTCTAATATTGCATCTTGCAAAATATAAGTGGGGTGGTATGAACGGAACACCTGCAACACGTGGTCAGTGGGCCCTCAGACCCCGGTAGGCTGGTGGCACCGCAGTGTGCGAGTATGGACAGTTTGAAACTGCCTTCAGGCAAGGCAAGCCCTTCCCTAAGAGCAGGTGACGGAAAAACCATTTACCTGGACACGCACCAGCTGTGTTTTCACATTAGAATTCTTCTGTAAAGTACTTGCATTATATTTAATGCAATCAGCTTCATTTATTTAGCAATTATTTATTCATATTGAGGTGGAGTTTTGTCACACGTCAGAGGTGTAGTTTGGGAGACGTGTGTGGCGGTGGGAGGGGCGCAATTCGGCATTTTGCCCTGGGCCCCAAGTTGGTTAGAAACTGCCCTGATCCTTCATTTTATCTCCTGCTTTTGTGCATCAGTTCCCTAGCTATGGATTATGAGCTGCTGTAATATTTGACCCGTGTGCAAATAGCCACAGAGATGCACACACAAATGCCTGTAAATGTGTGTACATGAATGAAAGACAAACGCTGAAGAGTATTTAGAAACCTCTACATTTAGGAATGCAATCTGTAGTCTACAGTACTGCCTGAAAAGCTAGGGCTAATGTTTTCCTGTTTTTCAATTGTGGGGGACAGCATGGTAAACCTTTTGCTGCCAAAACAATGATATTGCTAATCCCGCTAAGGAAAATCCACATTTAAACCTTTCCTAAATATTCAGTGATAAAACATGGAAAAAAATAAGGAAGAACATATATTTAGTTAATGCTCTGCGCAAGCGACTTTCCGGGGGGAAAAAAAATGCGTATGTGGTGATGGCTTTCTAAGCTCGCCAATCCAATTACAAAGTTTTATTTATTTATTTGTAAAGCGCACTAGCAGCCCACGGGCATCGAGGCACTGTTGCATGAGATTGTCTTAGTGCAATCAGCGGACAGTGAGCCGAATTTCTGTAAAAGAAAGTAACAATCTACAAGCCAACGAGACCTCTGAGATTAAGCAACGAAATCCGCCTAGAACTAAAACCATACCTTAAGTAAACTAGGAGGATCCTCCTTCTACCACCTGGCTGCAAAAACCTGGAACACCATCCCTAAAGAAATAAGAAATACCGAAGACCACCTACAGTTCAGAAAACTACTAAAACCCTGTCTCTTCAATACCACTGACACAACCTAAACAATTATAAAACAACAAACAGGAAAGACACAGAACAGGATGACAGAAACTAAGATGAGAAAGGCAACACCAGAACCGACCAAGGAAAACCCCACATTAATGAGAGACCAGAAAAATCTCATAAGACAGACTGCAACCGCGAGGACAAGTATAAAATCCCCTGCTAATCCCACCAAATTAGATTGAGACTGAACCACAAACTCATGCTTACCATGGTAACAGACAGATCGGACCGAGATGGGCAGGACCAAACTCTAACATGGTCTATGATTATGGGTGGGCAACTAGTGGGAAGTCCTTAGATCTAGATGAGGAGCTGGAAATGCTTGCGCACCCCACCTTCAGAAATACAAGCCTAGCGCCTTGCGTCCAAGCAGCCAGGGCAAGTCTACCAACCTGCCAACAATTTCACCCCTCTGCATACACCTCTCAAACTCTATACTAATACAACCAAAACCTATAAGCACAACAACCCGCACAAACTTCACTACACAGCAACAACAAAACAAACCACACATAGACTCGTACAACAGCACATGACGTCTGCCGACCAGGAAACACCCCAAGCCCAAGCCAACGGTGTTAACCGGGCTGCGGCTGTCAAAAGGACATCACTGCTCCCTTGCACTTTTCCCACTTATCCCCACTAACTCTCCCCCGCAACCCTCTGCCCTCTTTATTTCAGGTCCGCCAGAGCGCCAGGGACCACTCCGGTGGTGATAGTGCGCGATATAAATATCCTTTAAAATTAACAAAATTGTCTTGGTTACATCAGGATACTTGGCTCTTGGTTACAGTGAGCATGATAACATTCCAATGACGGTACAGAAAGTCAGACTAGAGAATGTAGTGTTCAGCATGATTGGTTAGATGAACAGCATGGTTTTAATTAACTTCCTAAAGGCTAAATGAGATTCAACATTTCTAACCTGGGGGGTAAGGCGTTCCAATGTGTCGCTGCCAAAACTGCGAAACTAGAACCTCCTGCACGCACTGTTGTGTTTCAGGAACGGAAATCCTATTAGTATAGGCCATTCTTGTGGGTCTAGTAGGAACCAGCTTAACTCTTTGGGCCAGATACAGAGGTGCCCGGTTGTGGACACATTTATGTGTTGGGGCAAGAGCTTTGAAGACTATCCTCCTGTATTTTGGCACAACTGCATTTATTAAGGGCCCCTTAAGTCCACTCTCCTATCACATTGACAGAAATTGACTATCAATATTTACTAGCCTTATACTAATAATGGATAAGTGAGTTTTCCCAAGTGTCTCGTGGCATCACCGTTGAGACTTAAACGCAAAATCTGAGTCATTGTTGTTATATTACGGTGTGCTCTCACGGTGTGAATTTTTATTGATTTTTTGTTTTTTGTTTTAATTTACCAAGAAACTGTTAGCTTTTCACTTAAGACTGTTGTCTTTCTGTCAACCTACAAAGGCATGCTTGGTTTTGTTTATTCAGTGAAGCCTAAAAACTCAATGATTTTGCCATGTTACAGAAATATTGTATTCTGTGGAGTTTCAAGGTAAATTTAGAATTCATAAGCGGGTGAGTGCTCAATTTAAAAAAACGCACTGAGCCTGTACAAAATCTGATTGTTTCACAAAGACGGTTTGTTTTGCCCTTAGTGATGCATAAACATATGGACTTACCGGCTAGTTCTAGAGCTAAACTTGTGACCGTAACTATGAACTAATTGTCCTTACATTTCCTGCAAACCCTGGAGTCCAACAATATTAACTGCTCTGTGTGCATAGTTTTGGCCCACTTACGCGCTACAAAATTGAAAGTGTCAAGTTTCTACAGGAATGCTAGTTTACTTTTTGAGACAATGGCAGTCCTAGCAGTCACAGAAACCTGGCTACATGACACAGCGGGCCCAGCCCTCTCCCTAGCAATACCCAAGGAGTATCAACTACTAAGACAAGACCGCCAGAATGCCAGAGGCGGCGACTTAGCCATCATCTCCAAATCTAACCTGAATGTAAGATTAACACCACCGCCCACCCTAAAATCCTGCGAACTCCTGACCGCTAAATTACTGATATCCCCATGCCAAACCCTAACTATCTATCTCATTTACAGGCCACCAGGGCCTCTCGGCCTATTCGAAGAGGAATTATCCAGCCTCTTAGCGAGCAACACAAGAGTCATCCCAGACAATGATCCTTGGTGATGTTAACCTAGGTCTTAATGACCCAGATTACAAACAAGTGCAAGCTATTGCCACCTTGCTTGAGGGACACAGACTCACCCAAAAAGTTCTCACCCCTACCCATGACAAAGGTAGAATATTAGACTGGGTAGCCACCTCCAACTGCCCTACTACTATCACCAAAATTACACCCCAGCCATGGACTGACCACTTCCTCATTAACTTGTCTAACATTCAACAAGATGTTCAAGATTGAAAAATTAATGGCACCATCGGTACCCACTAGATCCAGAAAAAATATCACACCTGACAATATCTTACCCCTGCTCCTACCAACCATCAACGCCCTGCCAACAGATTCTGACCCAGATACCATGGTCAAAATATACGACGACACCATGGCCATAGCCATGGACACCGTTGCCCCACTGAAGAACTGTAAAAGTAAACCGCAATCCCACCCCAATACTTGGTTCACCCCCCACCTAAAAGAACTGAGATTGGAAAAAAGGAAGCTTGAAACTGTATGGCAACACACCCCTACAGCTGAAAACAAACTCAAACTATGTGCTACTAACTACAAGAAAACAATCATTCAAGCTAAAAAAAGACGTCTATAACGATAGAATCTCCAACGCATGCGCCAATACAAAGGAGTTATTTGCAATCCTGCGAGAACTTGAATCTCCCATACCACCACCCGATAACGTACCCAAAGACAAGCAATGGTGTACCAATATCCAAAACGCCCTCGCAAATAAAGTAAAAACATTACAATCCAAAATTAACCTAAAAAAAGCCTCGCTCCCTCTCAGCGAAACTCCCAGATGCACACACTTACGACCACTCCCAATCCTAGCTTAACAGCTTTCAAATTCACTAACGTTTCCACTCATGGAAACTGAAAAAATCATTGCCTCACTAAAACTCTCAAACTGCAAAGGTGATCACTGCCCGGCCCAGATAATTAAGAACGCCGCCAGAGACCTAGCCCCGTTCGTCACCAAACTTATCAGCGCCTCCTTCTCATCGAGCACAGTCCCAAGCAACAAGAGTCCTGGGTTCTCCCCCTGCTAAAAAAACAAACCCTGGACCCCTCCATCCCCACCAACTACAGGCCCATCACCACTGTCCCCTTCCTCCTGAAGATAATTGACAGAGTGGCTTATCTCCAAATCCAAAAATACCTGGAGACCAACCAACTCCTTGGCACTCGTCAATCTGGCTTCAGACCTCAGCACGGCACTGAGACTGCACTCGTAGATCTCAAAGCCCAAATTGACGAGCTCAACGAAAAAGGAAACACAGCTATGCTACTCCTCCTTGATCTGTCGGCGGCCTTCGACCTAGTGGACCACGCAGTACTTTGCAAACACCTAGCGTCAGCCGCCCATTTCTCAAGTGAAGCTATAGCCTGGGTACAATCCTTTCTCGACAATAGAAGTATGCAGGTCTTTTCCACCTTAGACTCTGCAGACCCTATCCAGACAACATGTGGAGTCCCACAGGGCTCATGTGTCTTGCCAATGATGTACAATATCTTTACTAAACCTCTGTTCGACAAATTGGACAGACTGGGTGTCACCTACACAAATTATGCAGACGACACCCAGATCCTCCCCCTTTCGGGCAATTTCGATACAGATGCAGTGTCGTGATTTGCCGCGTAGTGAAGAGTAAAGGGGCCTCTGTCCACAAATCACCCACAGGAAGAAGTAAAGCACTCCCTGTGCGAGCTTTGAGGCCACAGGTGGTTTTGGTGATTCACTGGATCTGATGACGCCGAGGATCCCAGAGGCTGTTAAAAGGAAGTCAAGGTTAGCACAGGCAAACACAGTACCTTGATATGAAAGAATGTTAAATAACTTTCTTACCCTAATCTAGCGAGAGGGAGCTAGGGTGCCTGGAGTCAGATGCGAGGGAGCGTCAAAGATCCGGACAGCCGTGTTCTAGATGGTAGGTACCGGCTGGTGCATGTAGCTCTTCCGTAGCCGAAGGGAACTTGAATTGATCACAAAGTCTATGGTTGGAAGATCAAAAGCCAGAAGGGAAAATCCAAAAGCAATCCGTTGAGCGTAGCAAAAGAGTCCAAAGTACCAAAAATACGTACAAAGTTCTGAGTGACAGTATCCGTGGAGCCAAGAGAGAGTAAATCCGTGGTTCGTACACCTGAGTCCAAAATCCGATGAATCAAACAACGAAAAATCCTGAAAGCGCCAAACAGAGTTGTGAAACAGTTGTGAAGCGGTGAGCCGCTCGAACTTCCCTGCTTTTACGTGCGTCGGCTCCCAGTCACATGAGCGAAAACTTGACTGCTCCGTCACAGACTGTCTTGGACCAACTCGGTGGATACCCTATTACACTCCTTGTTTAGGTCTTCTGAACTCTCTCACCAGAAGGTTTTTGAGAAACCACCCTAACAGCATGGTTCTGGGTCAACCATTGATTGATTATTTATAGGGCGCCAGAAAACCCTTGGGTAGCTGGGCGCGCAGAGTAACAAGAATACTTAGAACTTGGTTACAGATTACAGGTTGTTGGTAACATATGTTATATACAGTAATTACATTATATGCATTCTTTACTTTTACATGTAGAAATAGAGGGTAACATATTATAAACAGTAGATACATTATGTACATTTTACATGAGAGCGTGGAGGGGTGCGTATGGTATCAATACACAAAGCACATGGTCGCAGGTTTCAAAGGTCATTACGACGGAGCCAGGTGCGGGTATGGTGTCTGAAGCTGTTGCACGATTGGTCCCTTCTTAGTTCAACTGGTAGGGCGTTCTAGTACTGAGCTGCTTGCACGGGGAAACTATTGCCTCCTGTTTTTTTAGTCAGGATCTTGGGGTTTGGAGGCAGAAAGAGTTGGCTGTTCTGGTTGGACGTGCAGAGGTTTTTCTTATTATTCTGTCCCTGAGAATGAGGATCTCTGTTTTTTCATCATTCAGGCAGAGGCCATGGGTTGCCATCCATGCCTGAATGAGGGTGTACATTTTATTTACTAAAGCTGCATGTCATGCACAACAAATCAGATGCACAACCACGCACCATATTGCCTGACACCCCGACACACACTGCTAGACTCCCCGGACCACGTCTGGCATGGATTCACATGCTCATGAATATTCCCCATCGTCAGGCCGGGAATCCTTGGTAAAAGAAAAACAGTTTGACTTTCACTTATAAACTGTCTTGCTTCTATACAATCGCTGAGCTCTGGGTCATACTGCCCCCAGCCAATGACTGCCCTCTCACTAAGCCCCTCTCTGGCAGCCATCTTCAGATTTCTATGGCACGTCCAAGTGTTGGGAGTCATCGTGTTTCGCTCTTGGAGCTTTTCTGCGTTATTTGTGCTTTTTTTGCTAGGGAATTCCTATTTTTGTTGGATCAATCTTTTGTGCTCTATCGTTTCCTCATCCGACTAACCGGAATCTGTTTGTCGACAACTTTCTTCGCCCCTCAAGGGCAGAATCGGCTAGTGTTTTTTCTTGGAAGATTCCAGAAGGCCATCGGGCCTACACTGCACGCCGGACCATGTCAGAGGTGGAGGACGGGGTTTCCCTCTTCAAGCTCTGCACCATCTGCGGATTAAGGAATGTGTTCATGAAGGACAAGAATTCCCAGTGCCTTTGCACCCAACGCACAAGGAGGAGGATCGCTAGATCTGTCATGGCTTTACAAGCGCACCATCAAAGATCAGCACAGCGGATTGGCGGCGTGCCTCTTTGCCAAGGCCTCTACCCCGTGTGATTCACAGGGGCATGCCTCACCCAGATGCGGCCAGTCAGAGTGGGCTTCTAAGTCCTTGACGGCACTTCAAACTCTGCGCGTCCATTTTTGCCGGGGTCGCTGCGCATGCAGGTCCTGACACGAGCAGGGCGCGATCATCTTCTCCGTAGGCCTGCATCGCCAGCCAGCCAGCCATCCATCCAGCTCTTCGTCGAAGAGGAAGTCGGCTACACCTGGGAAGCTGCAAGTGAAACCGGAGAAGGACAAGCTGCAGCGTATGGTGTCTGGCCTGCCTGTGAAGGCCCAGGTAGTCCAGGCTAAATCATCAAATATCGAGTTGGTGGCTGCCTCCCTTGCAAAAGCAAAAGGGGCTGACCCAGTCCAGGGGCCAGACGGCGGCCAGAGTGGCTCTTCCCCCCAGGATGGAGGCTTCAGCCAGGCCAGTGAAAAGACCCCAGAAAAGAGGATGCCGTCCCTAAGCCCGAGACACAAGCCCTCAGGACACAAAAAGGGGTTCGGGGAGTGGAAGTGCTCCAGGGTACGGATAGTTCTTCTGACAAAGAGGACATGGTTTCCGTCCACACGGCCTAGGAGGACGTTGGGGACGACTAGGGGAACGTCTAAGAGGAAGTCCCCAGAGGGGGCGACGATTGTGAGGACGGGGATGACGCTGCAACGTCTTAGGCGCTGGGCCCAGCAAGCCGGCTCCCCCAACACCGCCAAGAGATTTGTCTCGAGACATTCTTTCGACTCTCCATACGCTAGTGTTGGAGATACAGAAGAGAGTGCCGACGGGCCCACTACCGTCGAAGAAAAGGAAGCGGCACCCTACGCCTCCTCACCAACCGCCACACGTGCCCTCCCCCATAGGGATACGGGGACGGACACAGCGAAGACAGACACCGGTGACATCACTCTGCCTCCAAGGACTAATGTTGGGAAGGAGCTAGCGCCTTCCTTCATTCCCAAGTGCATTAGAATTAGGCAAGACTTCTTTTGACTGCATCTATGAAATATACGAGACCAGGGGGGAGGAGGCACACCCAGGAAGCTTTTTCATGCAAATATAATCATATATACACAGACCTGGACAGGCACTAAAAGAAGGCAGTTATTTAAATATAAGGTGCAAATAACTATTAGCTGAATACCTTTTATAAATGTAAAATCCTATTTAGTTTTAAAAATCTCAAAGCAGGCCCTCTGCCAAAAGGAATATGGGCCTGCGCTAAAAACGGATTGCAGAGCTCATGCAGTGTTGCATCACTGAGGATATCTCTGGGAGAGAACACAAAGTGCCTCACCAGTTGTCTGCTGTCTGTCAAAAGCCCACACATGCTCAAATGAAAATTTACATACTCATGCACAACATACAGAATTATGAAAACCATGTTTAAAAAGATTATAAGACCAGATAAAAATTAGGAAAATTAATGAGGTATGGAGAGAATGACTGGAAAATGTTTTGTACATTAGTCATAGGTAGCAAAATGAACCTACAGCTAGCAATATGTAACGTAGCATGTCCTAAAACAGATATCACCGTCCATGAAGGAAGGAAGGAAGGAAGACTGGAGTACCCCTTGTATGGAAGCTGGACAAGGTTACATAAAAGCCATGCCCATATCCAGAGATGCCACTACAGCAAGTTGAGTATATAAGCTCCTGTCTGACACTTTGGAGGAACAAGGAACGGTGGAGGGACAGAAGAGACTGTTCAGGCAGCAGAGTTCTTTGCTCCTATCCTAATTTCTGTAAAGAATAAATGTGTGTTTTGGCGAGAATTCTCATCAATGTGCTAATTCCCTTCACCTTAGAGACCCCCAGCAACTTTGCTGAACTTTGGGGACTTGATTTTTTTGTACCTGGAGAGTGTGGGCCTTTTTTTTCCCACTCACTCATGTATTTTGAGTGTTTTACTCTTGTGTTCTTTGATTATGGAGTTTTAGACCACTCCATAGGCATCATCTTTTCATATGTCGCACAGCATCCTCAGTGCAGTGACACAGGGAAGCCTTTTAGGCTGTCCCAAGGTACAAATGCCTTCTCTGGGATAAACTACTGCTTCCCAGAGAAAGTAAAGTGAAATAAACTTTTAGTCTTTCCAAATTCCTAGACCCAGCACACACTGCACACACTATCTTACCATACAGTGCTCGAGGGGTTACCTAGTATCCCCTATGTCTCGAAACTAATGTACCAGTCAAATGCTACCCTTTCCTCTCGAAATGGCTGGTGGCAGTGGTTTTACAACAAACTACCATGATTTTTCCTGACACCGAACACCGGTAGCGTTAAATCGCGGGAGCCATGTTTTTCAAGATGGCATCTGAGCCCCCTTTGTTTAAACAGGTCCCGTTCTACTTTTTTTACCATTTCGTTTTGGAAAGGTCCTTATAGAGTTTGTCTCTGCACACCGAACCAGGTTTGGTCCCTTTTTTCCTATGCCTTTGGTGAACTTCATGACTGAAGACTCCTCTGGTGCATGAGTGTCTGGGGTGGGCAGGATGTGAGGGAGGTGCCTGAAACTCCTGTGCTTAGTCTCCTAGGAGACCCAAATGCACTCTAGTGTGATTGGCTGGCTGACTGTCCAGCAAGGACAGCCACCCTGCTGGGTGAGTGGCAGCTAGGCTGGAATTAATGGGAGAAAACTGTTTAAAAGGAGAGTCGCTTGGCTTGGAAGCCAGTCGACCACTGGAACGAAAGAACCCAAGACGAGCTGCAAGAGTAAGAGGACTTTTCCAGCTTTTTGACCAGTCCCAGTGCAGTGCAGGAGTCCCCCTACGTCCTCCCTCTTGTCACCACGACTGAGGCTCAGGAACAGCGAGATCTGCAGGAACTGCCAGGGACAGACGTCTTCAGCTGCATCTTTTTCTTCGTTGTAAGGCAAATCAGACCGAGAGAACTTAATTCTCACTGCAAAAATGCTTGAAACTTTGGCAACTTGCAGGCCTACTCAGCTTCTGACCCAACATATGAATCTTTCTTTTAGGAACTACTTCTGAGAACTTTGGCAAGTACTTTTACCGTTTAACTTCCAGAACTGCTTTATCCTATACAAGCCCATTGACTTTGGCCTAACCAATTGCATTGAATCAATTCCTCTGGGGAACTCAAGCTATTTGCACTGTTTAAGAGTAACTGTAATATTTGTTTTGTTAACTTATGCCTTTTTGCTCCTACTTAAAGTGCTCTGAATGCCATTTTGCTCCTCCTTCAAAGTAGTTTAAATGCCTCAAAACCGGATATTGTGAAGTACTGAAGTATATTTGTGTGTGATATAGATTGCCTCCTCCTAGTGAATGTTTTATAACTGACTGTGAAATAATTTAATACGTGTTTTACCAAGAAACCTTGAGTATAAGAGTCTATTTGAATACTTGTAATTATAGACCTCTGTGTAACATCCTTACAGCTCACATTCCCTCTTGAGATAAGCCTGGCTGCTCACCAACGCTACCACAAAACTGTGTAGTACAGACTTGTACCAAAGGTTGGTTTTGCTTACACCTGTATTCCTAGTTGTGTGTAGTGGTCTCAAAGGGTACTGCATTCAAACTTTGCCTAACAATTTGTTATCCTTGCAAAATAGACTCTTGGCCTTGCTTCCCTAGAGGGGTGCATTTATTATGTTATTGGGGTACCCTTATAATTGCGTGGTACCCCCCAAGTTGGGCTACCCTTACAGTGGTGACAACCCAACGTGATATTAGTTTTTTTTACCCCCATACTTTCTGAAGCCCTAGGACAGTCACCAGGAAAGAGCCACGCCCATCTATAGCGACTGGTCCCTTAAAATAAAATAAACATGTGTAGTCTGGTTCTGTCAGGAGCCATTTTCATAGAAATCCTCTCTGCTCACTAACGCGGGGCGTGGCTCCAGAGAGACAGGCCAGCATTGGGGACTTCGTAATGGAGGAAAACTCAAGTGAAACGCACGCATGTGAGTGTACTCTTGAACGTGATAACATGGGAACACGTATGTATGTATGAATGTATATTATGGTGATGTGGATGATGTATGAGGTCAATGGACTAGGACTTTTGGTGATGTCTTATGATATGACATGATGTGGCATTTATAACGTGCCTAAAAACAAGTGTTTCAAGGCGCGACAAGGCAAGGGAAGGGGAACAGAGGGAAGACCGGGACAAAGATCTTACTAGGCCAAAGATCTTACTAGGCCAGGTGACATTGAGATTGTGCAAGTGCGGGCGAGAAGAGGAGGGGAAGAGTGCGAGGAGGAGGGGCAGTGCAGTATATGGGATAAAAAAAAAAGCAATAAATAGTAAAGAAGTGCGGCCATCTGGTGGCAAGTGCTAGGGTAAGTGCAGACATCAGAAACAGCACCCCGAGTGCAAGGGTTGCCAGGGGGGCAGTGCAGGTGTGCAACTGGCGGGGGGGGGGGTCTGGGCTCGAGAACAGAATAAGCCAGGTGACCAGTGCAGTTAGTGTTGGCCAGGAATTCAGCAGGGGAGAGGAGGAGAGAAAGCAGAAGCAAAGAGGACGGTCTTTGCTTCCAGAACCGGAGATGGTTCTCCTCAAGTTTCAGAGAGGCAGAGATGCTATTCCAGAGGGAGGCCCCAGCCGAAGAAAGAGATCTGCACAACTCGTTGCTTGGAGAAGCGACTGACCCTGAGGGAGTTGGAGGTGAATGAGCAAAGAGCTAGAGAAGAAAGATATTTAGGAAGGAGGAGTTGAAGGTATCAAGGCCCCAGGCCTCAGAAGGTCTTGTGGACAATGCAGAGGGTTTTGAACGTAATCCTCGCATCCACTGGGAGCCAGTGCAGAGATTTCAGTCCTGGAGAGATACGATCCCTGGGCTTGAGGCCAAGGACCAGTCTTGCAGTCCGGTTTTGGATGAGTTGCAGAGGGCGGAGAGTGGAGGCAGGCAGATTTAGAAAGAGGCTGTGGCAGTAGTCCAGCCTAGAGAGAACCAGAGCACTGGAGACCGTGAGCTTCTGGGGGAAGGAGATGAAAGGGCGAATACCTCGGAGGAGTTGCAGCTGGTAGTGGGACTGCTTAGAGACGTCGGAGATGTGCGGAGAAAAGTTGAGTCGAAGATGAACCCAAGGTTTTTAGCCTCACAGGTGGGAGCAGGAAGAGGGCCAAGTGAGGCTGGCCAGAAAGTGAAAGGAAAGGAGGTGGTAGGTGTGCCGATGAGAATCTGTCTTTCTGGCATTAAGGCAGAGATCATTGGCGGCACACCACTCCTGGATAGCAGACAGTCCGAGATGAAAGAAGAGGCGGCTGAAAGGAGGATAGCACTGAAAGTTGGGGCAGAGAGCGGTAATGCCGTGGGCAAGAAGTGCCAGGTATTGGTGTAACAGCCAGGGAGAGAAGTTAGACCTCTGGGGAACACCACAGGTAGAGATATCGATAGAGGAGAGAAAGGACCCAAGTTGGACCTGGGAGGGCCGATTGGAGACGAAAGAAGTCTGCCAAGCCAGGGCCTGATCGGTGATACCCATGTTATCACGGAGACGGTTGAGCAGGATGGCATGGTTGACCATGCCAAAGGCAGTAGAGAGATCAAGTAAGATGAGGACACGGGGTGTTGGGATCATGGTTTGAGAGCAGGTCTTCATGGATATTCAGGAGAGCATTTTCCATGCTTCTGGCAGCTCTGAAGCCAGACTGATTGTCATGGAGACAACCAACAGATTCAGTGTGAAGATTAAGCTGGGAGATGGCCAGCTTTTTCAGGATTTTTCCAGGAAAGGAGTGATGGAAATTGGGCGATAGCCGATGTGGAGACGGATTTCTGACTTCTGACCTGGTGGGCAGAGGTTCAGAAGGCCAGCCTAGTTTCTTGGAACAGGGTAACTTTCTGGAAAAGCCAGACCAAGGTAGCATTGGTGGGGGTCAAGACTAGGTCTCAGAAGGGGTGAGGGTGACTGAAAGACCTCAATGAGCACACAGAGTAAAGGTCCCTTACAAATCACTCCCAGTCAGGTGTGTGTGTGTATATATATATATATATATATATATATATCTGAGGCTTGTGGAATCTGCTTAGATCACATGCTGTGCATAGGCCGACATCTAGTGGAAGCTGCGGAGTATTAGTTTGTTTTTCGAAACTCGAAAATGGGCGTCGACACAGGCGTGCCAGTAATACTATCCCAATACTATCCCTAGTGTGACGTCCACTGTACCCAAGATCCCTCACGCGTCTAGGATCCTCAGATTGTTTTTTTCCGCCATACTGGTCGGAAGCATCTTGCGGAGTCCCCTGGCCTTAGCCATACTTTTGCTAATAATTGAAATTTATAATTCTTTATTGACATCCTTCCCCACCCCGACGTCGACCCTCGACGACGGCTGGAGAAGACATCCACCGTCGGCTGCTGCACGACTGATCTGGGCCTCGGAAGGCCGCTGGCCTCGCCCCGGGCCTAGTAGGCCGCTGGTCTCGGCCCTGCAAGTAGGGAGAGTGGGGGGTGGTACATACTCTTCACTCTTGGTATATAGGTACACTTATATATTTCCTACACTTACCAGCCCGCTCCCTCAAGGTGCGTATGGAGGGTACCCCTTTCCAATTCTGCCCCAAGTGCAACCGCAAATACCCGTGGGTCGACAGGCACGCCACGTGCAATCTCTGCTTGCCGAGGGACCACCCCGAAGCGAACTGCAGAGCGTGTAGTAAGTTTAAACCTAAGACACTTAAGGACCGTTCGACAAAGCGTTGGGCCCACCACGCCAGGCAGGCGGCCATGGCAGCGGAGGGCGCCTTCAGCGATGGCAGCGACGCCGTACTTTCGGACGGCGAGGGCATTACGGCGTCGAAAGATAGCCGAGCGCAGGTCCCCGACCTCGGAAGGTCGTCCGGCAGGGCGGCTATGGGGAAGACCCCCGGCGACGCAAGCCCTACACACACTAAGCACACTAAGTCCAACCGAACCTCGACGACGTCGACTTCTCGGAAAGAGGCACAGATAGAACAGTCCGACTCGGTGTCCTCTGGGCGCTCTCGATCGAGATCGCCTCATGACGCAAGGCAATCATCTACTCTTGCCAAGAGTGCCTCGCTCCCTAGACTAACGGAAGCTCGATCGTCGGAGGACGAAGACGACTTCCACCCCCAGGCCGCGCTCCAAGAGACGGAGCCCGCAGTTAACACCAGCGAGGCCCCACGCTCGAAAAACACAGATACCTCTCCCGATCCTCGACGCCAGGCGTCGAAAGTCTCCGGGGCCTCCAAGGGACGGGGAAAACATTTTTCCACGCACGGGGAGGGGGGGAAACAGCGGAAAGCACATTCTTCCACTCCTGTAAGACCATCCTTCCCCCCTAAGCAGACAGACAAATACAAGTCTACTGAGAGATCAACATCCAGCAAGGGTACCCTTGATAAGTCACCTAAATTGCCTACAAAAGTCATCCCCTGTTCTAAAGAATGGTCCAGTGAAGACATAGACAGGGTCATGTCAAGGATGTCTTCCTTGGCTGATTTTTACGACAAGAATCCAGAGCATTTCCTCTCGTATGACCCTCAGGGGGCCACACCCTCAGGTTCCACTGATCCTATCCCCCTAAGTAAAAAGGCCCGGTTCGAAAGACCTGAACCCTTCGAGGTGCACCCTTACTCTACTCCATACCCCAGGTACCAAGGAGAGCCTTTCCCTGAGGGGGACCAGGAGTTTGAAATTATGGAGGAACAAACCGGGACGGAATACTATGCGGATGATGAGGACCAGGAGGAGGGAGAAGATGAGCAGGAAATTTACAGAGTAGATTCCCCGGTAGAGAAAGAAGCCCCAGTTACCGACTTGCCAGTCGATAACCAGCCCCTCCTTAATGAGGTTCTCGCTCGCGCGGCAGAACATTTTCACATCGACACCCACGGTGTACAGGAGGAAAGGGACTTCGCAGAAGAGTTGGTGGGAGAGGAGGCCGGTCGCTCAGACCATCCCTATCCTTAAATCCATCCAACGAAGAATAGATCCGTCCCTGGTCAACCCAAACCTCCCCAGAGCAGTCAACCCCAGGGTCGAAAAACTTTTCCGTGCAGCCCAGTCTGACCCTCTCTATATAAGAGGACATCTTAAACCAGACTCCCTAGTTGTTACCAACACTCGGAAGAGGGCTGGAACACCCTTATCTTCGTCAGAAGCTCCTCCCGACAAGGAGAGCAAGAAACTTTACGGGTTTGGCAGGAAGGTAGCCTCAACGTCCGCCTACCAAGCAAGGATTGCTAACTCCACCACCCTGTTGGCCAGCTACAACTGCCATCAATGGGAAGAGGTCGCGGCACTCATAGCCTCTGCTCCTGAACCGTTAAAGGGCCAATTGGCTCGGATCTCGGCAGAAGGGAGAGCCGTGTCTGGTTGCATATTGAAAGCAACTTTCGACGCCGCGGACAACGCAGGGAGATTGATAGCAGAAGGTACTGTTATCAAAAGACATGCGTGGTTACCGCAGTCGGGGTTCAAAACAGAAACTCAGGCTTCATTAATAGACAAGCCGGTGGAACCCGATCTATTGTTTGGAAAAGCGGTCGAAGACGCACTGAAAAACGCCAAGGACGAATACGAAACACTGAAATCCCTTGGCCAACTAACCAACAAACCCCCTAACCAGAGGGGGAACAGTAATTTTCGTCGCCCACGCGGCCAAAATTCACAAAGAGGCAACTATGCCCAGGGACAGGGTACACAGTGGAACAACAGCCAGCAGTCTACCCAAAGTTACGGCAGGGGTAACAAGAGAGGTCGTGGGAGAGGCAGAGGCAGCCCCAACAATGGCACGCCTCCACCAAAGCAGTGACGCTCAGTTCAGGGTCCCTTCTCACGCAACCCCAGTAGGGGGACGCATTTCCAACTTCACCCAGGCTTGGGAAGGGATCACCTCATACAGATGGGTGCTGTCAACAGTATCCACAGCGTATTGTATCAAACTACTGCAGCGTCCCCGGAACCATCCTCCACGACAAAAAGTACACTCCCTAGAACATCAGAAGATTCTCCTCGAGGAGATCGCCATTCTTCTACAAAAGGACGCAATAGAACTCGTCCCCGGACACCAGGTAAACAAGGGTATTTATTCAACTTACTTCCTTGAGCCAAAGAAAGACTTGACAATGCACCCAGTATTGGATTTACGGCCTGCCAACAAGTATGTCAAGCCCCAAAAATTTCTTATGACCACGCTACAAGAGGTAATCCCCCTCCTAAAAAAGGGGGATTACATGGCAACCTTGGATATGAAAGATGCTTATTTTCATATTTCCATGTTCCCAGCGCACAGAAAGTACTTGCGCTTCAAGGTGGACATTCGCCACTACTAATTCAAGGTACTGCCCTTCGGGATAGCTTCAGCACCAAGGGTATTCACCAAGGTACTGGCGGTGGCAGCTGCACACCTACGCAGGGAGGCAATCCCAATGTACCCTTATTTGGACGACTGGCTCATAACGGGGGAAACCCCAGGAATTTGCAGGACAAACATTCAAAGGACTATCGACCTCCTCCACGAATTAGGCTTCTCAATCAACGAGAAGTCGTCAAGCCTGGTGCCAAGCACCTCAAAACAATTCCTAAGAGCAATTCTAGATACTCAGAAAGGGTTGACCTTCCCTTCGGAAGAGAGAATTCGGAATATACTACTACAAATTCCACATTATCAGTCCGGTCAACAAATAACGGTACGCAAAGCAATGCGGTTACTGGGCATGATGGCGTCATGCATTTACCTGGTCCCCCACGCGCGACTGCGCATGCGTCCCATGCAGGAATGGTTGGCGAAACAGTGGTCTCAGGCAAGTGGTCAGTGGGACGATCTAGTGGTCGTTTCGCCAACACTTGTACAGAGCCTACACTGGTGGACAAGAGAGAATCTCGCAAGGGGAAAACCCTTTTACGATCCCGAAGTACAGGCAGTGGTGACTACAGATGCATGCCTGACTAGGTGGGGAGCTCACCATCTCCACCTCACAGCTCAGGGTCTCTGGTCTCACTCAGTAGCCAAGAACCACATCAACCTGCTAGAGCTTCTGGCAGTATTCCGAGCGCTTCGGGCGTTCAAGCCCCATCTACTAAACTTGTCGGTGCAGATCCGGACGGACAGCACGACAGCCATGTTCTATCTGAACAAGCAAGGAGGGACTCGTTCGCCAAATCTGTCCAAGCTTGCCCAGAAAATCTGGATATGGGCACTCAGACGGAACATCTTCCTGTCATCGCAACATGTTCCAGGGGAGCTCAATTCCCTAGCGGATGCTCTAAGCAGAGACTCCCTCCCAGAAGAACACGAATGGGTCCTTCACAGAGAGATCGTAGAAGATCTCTTCTCTCAGTGGGGTTTCCCCACTATAGACTTATTCGCCACAAGCGAAAATAAACAATGCCCAGGATTTGCATCCAGGTTCCCCCAGCCAGACTCCCAAGGGAACGCCCTGTGGATGAACTGGTCAGGGATGTTTGCGTACGCTTTTCCACCAACTCCTCATCAGGAAGGTGGTGTACAAGATGAACAAGGAATCGATGACGCTCATCCTAGTTGCTCCCATGTGGGCGAGACAACCATGGTTTCCACACCTACGCAGGATGGCGGTGTGCGAGCCCATCAAACTTCCAGCCTGGTACAACCTACTGTCCCAGCAACAAGGTCAAACAGTGCACCAGCAACCCAACTCAATGAACCTGGCAGCATGGCTCCTGAGGTCATAGAGTTTGGACATCTCAATTTACCACAGAGGTGTATGAACATCCTAAAAGAATCCAGGAAACCAAACACAAGGCACTGTTACTTTGACAAGTGGAAGAGATTCGTTATTTGGTGCCAGAATAAACAAATCAACCCTGTTGATTGCACTCCTTCCAACGTTGTGACATACATGCTCCACCTGCTGGATGCAGGATTGGTTTTTAACTCTCTGAAAGTACACCTAGCAGCCCTCTCGGCTTACACCACATCCCATTACAAGGTGTTGTGGTGGAAAGTACCAGTAGTTAAAGCCTTCATGGAAGGAGTAAAGAGACTTCACCCTCCTATTTCGAACCCACCGCCAGGATGGGACCTTAATGTGGTGCTAGCTAAGCTCATGGGGCCCCCCTTTCAAACCCATGCATAAAAGTAGTCTCAAACACCTGACTTATAAAACGGCCTTCTTAGTAGCCATTACCTCTATAAGAAGGGTCAGTGAAATTCAGGCTCTGTCAGTGCAGGATCCTTTCTTTACTATCCACAAAGACAAACTGGTTTTAACCACACACCCTAGGTTCTCACCTAAATTTATATCAAAGTTCCATGTAAACCAGTCCATCGAGCTTCCGGCTTTCTTCCAGAACCTGCAAAGCTCTGCTGAGGTGAAACTACACACCCTAGATGTGCGTAGGGCGGTCCTCTACTATGTAAATAAAACCAGACCGCTAAGGAAAACAGATCAACTGTTTGTCTCCGTAGCTACAGGCAGAGAGGGAGATCGCGTCTCTAAAGGCGCTATCTCGAAGTGGATTATCAACTGTATACAGCTGTGTTACTCTTTCTGAAAAAACTCTGCCTTTTACGCCAAGGGCCCACTCTACTAGAGGCATTGGGGCCACTCTGGCTTTCATTGCAAATGTTCCCCTCGACACCATTTGCAAAGCAGCTACCTGGAGCTCTATTCACACTTTTACTCAGCATTACTGCATTGACACTCATTCCAAGACAGATACACAAGTGGGACAAGCGGTTCTAAGACACCTGTTTGCTCATGACCCTTCTCACATCCCACCTCCTTCTTCTGGTACTGCTCGCTAATCTAAGCACAGCATGTGATCTAAGCAGATTCCACAAGCCTCAGAAGGGATACATTACTCACCGTAATCGTATTTCTGATGCTTGTATCTGCTTAGATTCACATGCGACCCACCCTTCCTCCCCTCCGAGAGAAGGCGCATGATTGCTTGTAGTCTTACCTTTCTATCTGCTTGGATTGTCTGTACTCACGCTACTCCTCATGCTTCCTCATGTCAGAAAAAATACAATCTGAGGATCCTAGACGCGTGAAGGATCTTGGGTACAGTGGACGTCACACTAGGGATAGTATTACTGGCACGCCTGTGTCGACGCCCATTTTCGAGTTTCGAAAAACAAACTGTAATACCCCGCAGCTTCCACTAGATGTCGGCCTATGCACAGCATGTGAATCTAAGCAGATACAAGCATCAGAAATACGATTACGGTGAGTAATGTATCCCATATTTCTGAGGCTTGTGGAATCTGCTTAGATCACATGCTGTGCATAGGCCGACATCTAGTGGAAGCTGCGGGGTATTAGTTTGTTTTTCGAAACTCGAAAATGGGCGTCGACACAGGGCGTGCCAGTAATACTATCCCTAGTGTGACGTCCACTGTACCCAAGATCCCTCACGCGTCTAGGATCCTCAGATTGTTTTTTTCCGCCATACTGGTTGGAAGCATCTTGCGGAGTCCCCTGGCCTTAGCCATACTTTTGCTAAAATTATAAAATAATAATAATCTATTGACATCCTTCCCCACCCCAACGTCGAACTTCGACACTCGACGCCGGCTGGAGAAGAAATCGACCGTCAGCTGGTGCATGACGGATTTGGGCCTCGGAAGGCCGCTGGCCTCAGCCCGGGCCTGGTAGGCCGCTGGCCTCGGCCCTGCAAGTAGGGAGAGTGGGGGGTGGTACATACTCTACACTCTTGGTATATAGGTACACCTTATATATTTCCTACACTTAACAGCCCGCTGCCTCAAGGTGTGTATGGAGGGTACCCCTTTTCAATTCTGCCCCAAGTGCAACTGCAAATACCCTTGGGTCGACAGGCACGCCACGTGCAATCTCTGCTTGCCGAGGGACCACCCCGAAGCGAACTGCAGAGCGTGTAGTAGGTTTAAACCTAAGACACTTAAGGACCGTTCGAAGAAGCGTTGGGCCCACCACGCCAGGCAGGTGGCCATGGCAGCGGAGGGCGCCTTCAGCGATGGCAGCGACGCCGTACTTTCGGACGGCGAGGGCATTACGGCGTCGAAAGACAGGCGAGCGCAGGTCCCCGACCTCGGAAGGTCGTCTGGCAGGGCGGCTATGGGGGAAGACCCCCGGCGACGCAAGCGCTTCACATACTACACACACTAAGTCCAACCGAGACTCGACGACGTCGAGTTCTCGGAAAGAGGCACACACAGAACGGTCCGACTCGGTGTCCTCTGGGCGCTCTCGATCGAGATCGCCGCATGACGCCAGGCAATCATCCACTCTTGCCAAGAGTGCCTCGCTCCCTAGGCTAACAGAAGTTCGATCGTCGGAAGACGAAGACGACTTCCACCCCCAGGCCGCGCTCCAGGAGGCGGAGCCCGCAATTAAAACCAGCGAGGCCCCACGCTCGAAGGACAGGGACACCTCTCCGGATCCTCGACGCCAGGCGTCGAAGAACTCCGGAGCCACTAAGGGACAGGGAAAACATTTTTCTACGCAGGGGGAGGGGGGAAAACAGCAGAAGAAACTGCCTGTACATTCTTCCACACCTTAGAGACAACCCAACCCCCCTAAACAGACAGACTAGTCCGTCATTCCCAGTTCCAAAAAATGGTCCAGTGAAGACATAGATAGGGTCATGTCAAGAATGTCTTCCTTGGCTGATTTTTATGATAAAAATCCTGAACATTTCCTCTCGTATGATCCACAAGGGGCCACACCCTCAGGCTCTACTGATCCTATCCCCCCGAGTAAGAAGGCCCGGTTTGAAACCCCGATGAGGTCTGAACCCTTCGAGGTACAACCTTACGTAACACCATACTCTCGGTATCAAGGAGAGGCTTCCTTTGGTGGAGACCAAGAGTTTGATATGATAGAAGAGCAGACCGGGACGGGATACTATGGGGATGATGAGGACCAGGAAGAAGAAGAGGATGACCCGGAAACATACAGAGTAGATTCCCCGGTAGAGAACGAAGCCCCGGTTACCGACTCCCCGGTCGATAACCAGCCCCTCCTAAATGAGGTTCTCGCTCGCGCAGCAGAACATTTTCACATTGACACCCAAGGTGCACAGGAGGAAAAAGACTTTGCAGAAGAGTTAGTGGGAGAAAGGAGGCTGGTTGCCCAGACCATCCCTATCCTTAAATCCATTCAGCGGAGAATAGATCCGTCCCTGGTGAACCCAAACCTCACCAGAGCAGTCAATCCCAGGGTTGAAAAACTTTTCAGGGCAGCTCAGTCTGACCCTCTCTATATAAGAGGACATCTGAAGCCAGACTCCCTAGTTGTTACCAACACTCGTAAGAGGGCTGGAACACCCTTGTCTTTGTCAGAAGCTCCTCCCGACAACGAGAGCAAAAAACTATACGGTTTCGGCAGGAAGGTAGCCTCAATTCGCCTATCAAGCAAGGATTGCTAATTCCACCAGCCTGTTGGCCAGCTACAACTGCCATCAGTGGGAAGAAGTCGCGGCTCTCATAGCCTCTGCTCCTGAACCGTTAAAGGGCCAATTAGCTCGGATTTCCGCAGAGGGTAGAGCCGTGTCTGGTTGCATTTTGAAAGCAACCTTCGACGCCGCGGACAACGCAGGCAGATTGATGGCAGAAGGTACTGTTATCAAGAGACATGCGTGGTTACGGCAGCCTGGTTTTAAGACAGAAACTCGGGCATCATTGTTGGACAAACCGGTGGAAGCCGATCTGTTGTTTGGGAAGGCGGTCGAGGACGCACTGAAAAATGCCAAAGACGAATACGAGACACTCAAATCCCTTGGCCAGTTAACCAATAAACCCCCCCAACCAGAGAGGGAATAGTAATTTTCGTCGCCCACGCGGCCAAAATTCCCAGAGAGGATCTAACTATTCCCAGGGGCAGGGTACACAGTGGAACAACAACCAACAGTCTACCCAGGGTTACGGCAGAGGTAATAGGAGAGGTCGTGGTAAAGGCAGAGGCAGCCCCAGCAAGGGAGGCGGCACGCCTCCACCAAAGCAGTGACGCTCAGTTCAGGGTCCCTTCTCACGCAACCCCAGTAGGGGGATGCATTTCAAACTTCACCCAGGCTTGGGAAGGGATCACATCATACAGATGGGTGCTGTCAACAGTATCCACAGCGTACTGTATCGAACTACTGCAGCGTCCCCGGAACCATCCTCCACGACAAAAAGTACACTCCCTAGAACATCAGAAGATTCTCCTCGAGGAGATCGCCATTCTTCTACAAAAGGACGCAATAGAACTCGTCCCCGGACACCAGGTAAACAAGGGTATTTATTCAACTTACTTCCTTGAGCCAAAGAAAGACTTGACAATGCACCCAGTATTGGATTTACGGCCTGCCAACAAGTATGTCAAGCCCCAAAAATTTCTTATGACCACGCTACAAGAGGTAATCCCCCTCCTAAAAAAGGGGGATTACATGGCAACCTTGGATATGAAAGATGCTTATTTTCATATTTCCATGTTCCCAGCGCACAGAAAGTACTTGCGCTTCAAGGTGGACATTCGCCACTACTAATTCAAGGTACTGCCCTTCGGGATAGCTTCAGCACCAAGGGTATTCACCAAGGTACTGGCGGTGGCAACTGCACACCTACGCAGGGAGGCAATCCCAATGTACCCTTATCTGGATGACTGGCTCATAACGGGGGAAACTAAAACAAGTTTGCCTAGTGCACACCTTTTAATTTAAGTGAGGTAAGAGTATTACGATACTTAGTGGGGTGCAGGGGAGAATATCAACCCTGACACTGGGTTGTACTAAATTATGTGAAAACAGGTGTCAACAATCTTTGTGGAACACTCCCGTCCCCTACACACCCTTGTAGTTGAAAATACAACCAAATTCTCTTGAGTAATTTCAAAAATAAATCTTTATAAAGGGATGATATCGTCATCCATGGATTGTGTGCCCCTCATGGGGTTAGTTTAAACAAATAATAATTCAACGTGCAATTTGTCACAGTTTATAATCAACATATAAAACCTAAAGTAGACTGATTTTTATAATACATGGTATTCACAATAACTATTTTTCATAGTCCAGACAACTGAATATTAACATTTATAGTTCAAATGACTTATAGTAGACAATTTGTACTTGATTTGAACTTCCAATCCAATATGTCTTAGAAGGCAGAGTCCAAGTTTTCAAGGTACTGTATGCTTTACGCGTTTCGGGGCGAATAGAACCCCTTCTTCAGAAGATGTCTACTAAACGTATTTTTCTTCAATTTATCTGTATTAACAGTAGAAAGTATATTGTTATTTAAATCATAATAATACATCATAGTCCCTGTCTGTCATGACTGGATTTTTCTTAATATATAATCACCTGTTCATTTCTTAGTGTAGTTTCAATTGGAGATACAAATTCCATCTTGGTCGGTATATCTTTGTCAATCCTAAAAATATATTTAAAAAAATACAAAAGGGGGTTGTGAGTCCCTATCATTATGAGAAGTAAGGATGTAAAATAACTGCAACCATGTTTGCATTCTCAAACATGTCCATTAGAGAAAGGGTATAGATGTTTACCTGATCAGTAGATCGTAGTCGGGATTTTGCGTAATCTCCCGGTTTGTTAAAGCTCTACGCTCCTGTTGTGGATCTTAGAAACCCGATCGATGACAACTTGTGCCCTGTAAAGCGGAAAGAGGTTTATCAGTGACTATCTTTGTCAATTCTCAAAATCCTATAAGATAATTCTATGTAGTGAGTGTAAAATTCTAATTTGGCTTACCTCAAAGAGGGACGTCTTTGTACATGTATCGTATGTTGAAAATCATACGCACGGCAACTGAAGAAAAATGGCCGTTCTAATGTTTATGTAGCGTGATGACGGGGGGAACCCCAGGAATTTGCAGGACAAACATTCAAAGGACTATCAACCTCCTCCACGAAATAGGCTTCTCAATCAACGAGAAGAAGTCAAGCCTAGTGCCAAGCACCTCAAAACAATTCCTAGGAGCAATCCTGGATACCCAGGAGGGGTTGACCTTTCCTTGCGAATTAAGAATTCGGAATATACTACTGCAAATTCCGCATTATCAGTCCGGTCAACAAATAACGGTACGCAAAGCAATGCGGTTACTGGGCATGATGGCGTCATGCATTTACCTGGTCCCCCACGCGCGCCTGCGCATGCGTCCCATGCAGGAATGGTTGGCGAAACAGTGGTCTCAGGCAAGTGGTCAGTGGGACGATCTAGTGGTCGTTTCGCCAACACTGGTACAAAGCCTCCACTGGTGGACAAGAGAGAATCTTGCAAAGGGGAAACCCTTTTACGATCCCGAAGTACAGGTAGTAGTCACTACAGATGCATGTCTGACGGGGTGGGGAGCTCACCATCTCCACCACAAAGCACAGGGTCTCTGGTCTCACTCAGTGGCCAAGAACCACATCAACCTGCTAGAGCTTCTGGCAGTATTCAGAGCGCTTCAGGCGTTCGAGCCCCATCTACTAAACCTGTCAGTGCAAATCCGGACGGACAGCACTACAGCCATGTTCTACCTGAACAAGCAAGGAGGGACTCGCTCGCCAAATCTGTCCAAGCTTGCCCAGAAAATCTGGATATGGGCACTCAGACGGAACATCTTCCTGTCATCGCAACATGTTCCAGGGGAGCTCAATTCCCTAGCGGATGCTCTGAGCAGAGTCTCCCTCCCAGAGGAACACGAATGGGTTCTTCACAGAGGGTTTGTAGAAGATCTCTTCTCTCAGTGGGGTTTCCCCACTATAGACTTATTCGCCACAAGCGAAAACAAACAATGCCCAGGATTTGCATCCAGGTTCCCCCAGCCAGACTCCCAGGGGAACGCCCTGTGGATGAACTGGTCAGGGATGTTTGCGTACGCTTTTCCACCAACTCCTCATCAGGAAAGTTGTGAACAAGATGAACAAGGAATCGATGACGCTCGTCCTAGTTGCTCCCATGTGGGCAAGACAACCGTGGTTCCCACACCTACGCAGGATGGTGGTGTGCGAGCCCATCAAACTTCCAGCCTGGTACAACCTACTGTCCCAGCACCAAGGTCAAACAGTGCACCAGCAACCCAACTCAATGAACCTGGCAGCATGGGTCCTGAGGTCATAGAGTTTGGACATCTCAATTTGCCACAGAGGTGTATGGACATCCTAAAGGAATATAGGAAACCAAACACAAGGCACTGTTAATTTGACAAGTGGAAGAGGTTCGTTATCTGGTGCCAGAGTAGACAAATCAACCCGGTTGATTGCACTCCTTCCAACATTGTTACATACAAGCTCCACCTGTTAGATGCAGGATTGGTTTTTAACTCACTGAAAGTACACCTGGCAGCCCTCTCGGCTTACACCACTTCCCATAGCAAGGTGTCGTGGTGGAAAGTACCAGTAGTTAAAGCCTTCATGAAAGGAGTAAAGAGACTTCACCCTCCTATTTCAAACCCACCACCAAGGTGGGACCTTAATGTGGTGCTAGCCAAGCTCATGGGCCCCCCTTTCGAACCCACGCATAAAAGCAGTCTCAAACACCTGACTTATAAAACGGCCTTCTTAGTAGCTATTTCTTCTATAAGAAGGGTCAGTGAAATTCAGGCTCTGTCAGTGCAGGATCCCTTCTTTACTATCCATAAAGACAAACTGGTTTTACGTACACACCCTAGGTTCTCACCTAAATTTATATCAAAATTCCATGTAAACCAGTCCCTAGAGCTTCCGGCTTTCTTCCAGAAACGCAAAGCTCTGCTGAGGTGAAACTACACACCCTAGATGTGCGTAGGGCGGTCCTCTACTATGTAAATAAAACAAGACCCCTAAGGAAAACAGATCAACTGTTTGTCTCCGTAGCTACAGGCAGAGAGGGAGATCGCGTCTCTAAAGGCGCTATCTTGAAGTGGATTATTAACTGTATCCAGCTGTGTTACTCACTCTCTGAAAAGACTCTGCCTTTTACGCCAAGAGCCCACTCTACTAGAGGCATTGGGGCCACTCTGGCTTTCATTGCAAATGTTCCCCTTGACACCATTTGCAAAGCAGCTACTTGGCGCTCTATTCACACTTTTACTCAGCATCACTGCATTGACACTCATTCCAAGGCAGATACACAAGTGGGACAAGCGGTTCTAAGACACTTATTTGCTCGTGACCCTTCTCAAATCCCACCTCCTTCTAACACTGCTCGCTAATCTATGCACAGCATGTGATCTAAGCAGATTCCACAAGCCTCAGAAGGGATACATTACTCACCGTAATCGTATTTCTGATGCTTGTATCTGCTTAGATTCACATGCGACCCACCCACCCTCCCTCCCCTCCGAGAGAAGGCGCATGATTGCTTGTAGTCTTACCTTTCTGTCTATCTGCTTGGATTATCTGTACTCACGCTACTCCTCATGCTACCTCATGTCAGAAAAAATACAATCTGAGGATCCTAGACGCGTGAGGGATCTTGGGTACAGTGGACGTCACACTAGGGATAGTATTACTGGCACGCCCTGTGTCGACGCCCATTTTCGAGTTTCGAAAAACAAACTGTAATACTCCGCAGCTTCCACTAGATGTCGGCCTATGCACAGCATGTGAATCTAAGCAGATACAAGCATCAGAAATACGATTACGGTGAGTAATGTATCATATATATATTTTAAAAATACAAATACATTTATTTCAAGGCTTTTGAGTTTCTACACACAAATAAAATCACAGTAATACTTTTAAGCTAACACAATCCTATTACTATACATATATACAAGACCAATGGGGTCTAAAGTGTTGATGCACGAAATGGGTCCACAACCTAAAAGGGGAAGGAACCAACCAGGCATTGAAAATAGTCTTTAGTCCCTTCTGCATCAAACACAATCCTAACTGAGAGGTAGTCTCATCCCTAAGAAGAGTGGAGCCTATTGCTCAAATGTACTTGCAATACTGGCGTACGCGGTAATGCAGATGGGCAAAACGGGGTCTCTTCAAAGGTCTGTAGCAGCTCAGGAAGGTGAGTGAGGTGATGCAGAACAAGTTCCCACTATTCGTGGAGGGTTTCCCCAACAGGGCAGAGCAGGTTCCAGAGTTCAGAAATAGTTCGCACTAGCAGTGGAAAGGAGAGGGGTCCTCAGGGGCTACTTGTGCATAAAAATGGGTGGAGGTGCTAGGGGCCACTGGTTAGGGTTGCAATTACTCACCAACCCATGGCACACTCCGGACCAAACTTTGGCAATCGAGTCAACTTCGGTTGCAGCTTCAAGTGCATCAATTTGGCAGCTCTGCAGCTTTCAGCGACAAAGATACAGCGTTGATTCCCAAACGGGACAGTGGCGATTTCTCCACTCCTGGTGGATGGATCAAGCCAGTTCCGCTGTAGCAGGCTTCAGAGGACCACAGCTGCAATGAACATGCGAAGTTCGTCACCACAGCTGGACGACACAGCAAGCATGTGTACTGCGGTTCGGGTGCACTCCCTTTACTCTAGACCTGGGAACGCCAAGTGTACGAAATTTGGTGTGAGACACGTAGCTTGCGATGTACCAAGTTTGAAGGGCCTCCCTGAAACGGCGGCGGTATCGGGGCAAAGTCCTACGTAAGCTGGTCAACCCACTGGTTGGCGCAGGGACACTTCCGACAAGGCTTACTTGCAGGGTTTGATGAAGGTGCCGAGAATAGTTGGTCCCACTATTCCAATGGGTCTAAGCGTCTTCGCAGACCTTCTAGGACGACCAGATGCAGAGGGGTCCCACGGGATGACAGCGTGCTCGGGGTGCTAAACCTTCCAGCGGGTCACCAGCGGTTCCTCGACTCGGCTTCTTAGTTTCAGGGTACTTGGATCCTATCCTTCGTTCCGTGAGAACACCAGAGATCGACATGGTATGGGTGTTTGGAACCTTCTCTTATCCAAAATCTCCTTCGCGCCAAAACGAAGAGGACCCAATGGGACATCTGCTCACATACAGGCATACCATACGTGGACCAATCGCGGACCACAGTGGTCCCAGGCATTCACAGCACCTCACTCTTGGCACCCAGGATGTGTATTGGAACCAGACGTTCCAGCCCACATCCTGGAGGCGCACACACAAGGGATGCGGGTGAAGGCATGCCCAAATAAGGACTGACCGGCTCGATTCGAACTGGGGAAGGTGAGGGGGCAAGACTGCCAAAGGACAGGACAAAGAATCTTGTGGCATGGCATTTTTGGAGCCAGGCCACCTATTAGTGCCAACCACCATAACCGCGGTTTACCTGGCAGGAAATGGTTAAAAATACACTAAATGATAAGCTACCACCAGCCCTGTCCAAGGCACAGCTGCACTTTTTAAAATTCCTTCGAGAGTATCTAGGGCCTTTGGAAATGACTATTAGACCCAAGTGCACTGTACTGTAAGGTACATCATGTTGCAGAAAAGTTGCAACATGGACAAGGACTAAGGGAAACCAAGTCTCCCAGTACTGACTGTCTTTAAGGGCATGTCAGTTTCCCCATAAGAAGTGAGCGAAAAGCCCAGAGGTGTGCAGCAGAGGGCTGTGCTCCTCTGGTAAAGTCAGACTATGGTGCTTAAACACAGCAAAAAGTTGGGGGGTACATAACTGGAGGGGAAATTACACATTAAATGGAAATCTTTCCTAACAGCCGGGCAGGACAGATGAGCAGAGGGTTTAAGAAGAGGGTGCACAAGGGAGTGCTTCAGGGGGGAAGGGAAGTCTCCAGTGGCGAAGGAGTGATTACAGAACTCGGCGAGAGCAGGAACCAGGGTGTCAATGTGGTCCTTGATGGGTTTGAAGGAACAGGGGTGAACCTGTTTTGACAAGACTTTCATAGATCAGACTGGTCTAGAAACCTCATCTGTGGAGAACAGGGAAAAGGCAAAGAAGGAGGGAGGAGAGGTTGCCAAAGAAGGGCTAGAGGCAGAGCAGGAAGTAGAGGGGGAGAGGACAGGATGTCCTGAGTTTTAGAGATGAAATGAGAAGCCAAAGCCGTGCAGAGGGCTTGGGAGGGGACAGGAGAGGTAGACTGCATCAGGATTGGCCAGCTCCTTGCAGATTTTAAAGAGTTTGGCCGAGTGGTTACATGCCGCAGAGACGCGGGTTTGGATGTGGGTTCTCTTCTTGGTGCGGACAAAGCTGGTATTGCCTTTGAAGCAGGCGGCAGGCCAGTTTGTCTGAGGATGTACCAGAAGCATGACATTTCCTCTCAGCCACCCTGCACTTGCGTTTAAGGGCGCCACGGTCTGAGTCGTACCAGGAGTTGCACTTGGCTTTGGGCTTCAGGCGGATCCTCATGACAGGGGCAAGAACATCAAGCCTATTGGATATAGCAGAGTGGAGCATGGAAAGGGCTGTGTCAGGGTGTGAGTCAGCCAAAGGGGGAGGGAGGAGATGAGAAGTGGCGGCGAAAGCTTCAACTGACACACACTTCATCGGTTGGATAACCGAGAAGGTAGGTGGCAGTGATGGAGTTGGCTTGGCCGACGGGGTAGAGAGGGTGAGCAGGGAGAAAGTGATCACTCCAGGAGAGAGGAGTGGTGAGAGGGAAAGAAAGGGGGAGGTCTGAAGAGATCAGGACATCGAGTGTGCCCTGCAGCGTGAGTCGGGCCAGAGGGGAGAATGGAGAGAGAGAGTTGCAGAGGTCGCGAAAGAGTCCAGAGAAAGGACAGGAAGCATCCAGGTGGATGTTAGTCTCCAAGGAGGAGGAGTTGAGTGGTCGAGACCAGGAGGGAAGGGGCAAGGTCCGCACACTCAGAGAAAGGAGATCTGACCAGATGGAAGCCACAGTAAGGGAATATCAGAGAGAGGAGAAGAGCGAGAGAAAGACAAAAACACGGCATAGGAATGACAGACAGAGGCAGGGATCCACTCAGGGAAGATCAGGGCTACACCACCTCTGAAACGATTGGACCTGGACACGGAGAGGATCTTGTAGCAGTCAGGGAGGAGAGTGTCAATGCATGTGACAGAGCTGGACATGAACCAAGTCACGGTGAGATAGGGGTCAAATTCTTCAAGGAGGTGGCAGGTGTCAGAGGAGTGTTTGACAGCTGAGCAAGAATTTATAGTGGCAATATGGAGAAGGTTGTCATCCTTGAAAAACTTCTGGTGAGGGGTACAAATCAGAGGTACGCCATGCAGAGGTGTAGAGGGAGCCTGGGAGGGGCAGGGGAGGGGGCAGAAGATGAAGGATGAGAGGGCAAGTTAGCCATGGGAGCCGTAGAGGGAAAAGAGGGGACCGCAGGAGCAGAAAGGAAATTGTTGAGGTGTGGGAAGCGTCTATCAAAGAGAAGGTTGGCCTGAGGTCCTTGGACGAAGATGGTATAATTACGGTAAACATTGATGATGACCTTGGAGGAGTAGAAGGAGGCCAGGAGGGCCTCCCACCAGGTGCCACCATTAATGGGAGAGGAAGAGAGAGGAGAAAGCACAGAGACCATATGAAGAGTCCATAGGTCTGTCGAGGGAACAACAAAGAGGATGTTGGTGAGGGTTTGCCTCGAGGAAGCACTAGTATAGGTGTCGACGATAGGGAGGCCTGGGCTGGAGACCAGGATGTCCTTTTTAAACTTCTTACCAGATTTAGTGAGGAGAGCAGGATAGTTGATAGAGAATCAGTTTGAAAAGATAGTGGAGACGGAGAGCACCATAGAGTAGGTAGGGAGTGGGGAGAGGAGGAAGGGGTTAGGTGGGGTGGAGGTGGGAAAAACACTAGGGAAGGACACCACACATTATGGAATAAGATTTTTGGGGATGTGTTAAGAGATTGGATAGGAGGTGGGTTATGCATTGAAATTGTGACGCATTTGTTTTTCTACTTTTTATAATGGAAAAAGGGAGCCTCAGCGTATAATGACTGGGAAGAAAGGGATCCTCGGCCATAATAGGTTAAGAGGGTAGTACCACGCATTATTCTTTTGACGACAAAAGCAATGCGATCCTCAGCATATTAAAAAAGCTGAAAAGGTGGTATTACAAGGATCTAAGGAAAAAAAGTAGTGGCTCGGTATAAGGAATGGGCCTGGATTTTAGTCAATTATTTTTGTATATTTTCTCTTCCTGTCTTTTGTGGTAAAAAAAGGAAGGAAGGTGGATGAGTTGTGGCATGTGTGAAATCAAAGTGGGAAAAAGTAAGGGGGGTGGGGAAAAAAGTGGGTTGATATGTATTTTTGTGTAACAAGTAGCAGTGTGCACAGCATAGCCGTAGGGTCTAAGTGAAGCATTAGGGACGCGTGCAACATTATGGAGAAAGAAACCCCAAATAAAACACATGCACACTTCTGCCACTGTATTGTGACAGAATAAATAAGTACCACAATGTATAGCAGAAACAAAGGAAGGGGGGGGGGGTGTCCTGCTCCTGGCCAGAGCAGGGTTCCAATAACAGAACATGCTAGAAAAGATTTCCATCTTTTTAGCAGCAAAATATAAAGGAAAACAATTCCAAAAAAGAAAGGAGATCTTCGATCTCTGGCTAATATTCGAGGCTATGGAAGATCAGGAAAATCAAAGAGATTCAAGATGAGGGGATATACCCCGTAACGCCTAAACCTGCAGTAGGGTTTACAAACCCACTCTATAAGCCTCCAGGGGTAGAGCGAGTGTAAACGGGATTAGCAGCTAGAGGGGGAACTCAAGCTTTTGCACCTCCCCTCCATATAACCCATCCACAAGCGTTGACATGCCGGTAGCATCAGTGTACCCAGAGCTTCCACAAGTAGATATAGGCAATGAGTTGAGTGTTGCAGGAAAGGTTAGTCGGGTTACAAGAACCTGAAGAAGTATCACCAGAAAGAAGGGTACTGGTGCAGAAAATAGGGGATTGGAAGTCGGGAGATTTATTTTGTTTCGATTCAACCCTGGGTCAATAAAAAAATGTTTGGGTTGAAAAAGATGATGGGCAGAGGGTATGAACGGTCCTGGGACAACAAGTAGAACAAGCAAGGGAAAATGAAGGGGAAGATCAAGGTGGTAGAAATAATGAAGAGGCAGGGCAAGGAGGAGATGAAGGTGGTGAAGAGGCGGCGAGAAATCTGTCCCGCCACAGGAGGCAGTGAGGAGGGATAGAACAATAAATAGACCAGATTTAATGGCGGTAGTACAAGATCAGAAGAATAACAAAATGTTTGTGCAGATGCCTTTTACGCATAAAGGAGTAGGGATAATGCATTATGTGCCATGGCCACAAATGGATAAAAATAATTTTATTAAAGCTCTCCCCCAGCTTACAGCCAGCACCAGTAAATGGATCTATGAATTTGAAAAACAAACAGCAGGGGTACCTTAAGCACTAGGAGACATTAAGAGTGTACTGGTCGCGAATGTTGGGGAAAAGGCTGGAGATATATGGGCAAGGGCTGGGTACCCTGGGCAGGTAATTACATGATGGGGCATCCTTTAATGAGGTATGGGCTGCCCTACGAAGGATGTACCCAGATACACCGGACTTACATTCTTTAATGCAGTGCACAATGGGTGATGATGAGGACCCAGTTAGGTTTATTCTTAAGTTACAGGAATTGTGGAGAGTTGAGGCAGGAGTGCAATGGGACCTTTCAGTACCATTTTTCTATTTTATCGAGGGGACTATCAAGAGGTCCAGAAGGCACTAGATCATACTGTGGGAATTGAAGCCAAAGGGTGGGCAAAGATACAAAGTATAATAGTCCACCATTGTAAGAGAATCAAAGAGTGGGACAGGGAGGCAGCCCAGAAGCAAGGCAAAATGAGTAGAAAAGAAACTAAATAAAGTTGTCGTCCAAGCACCAGTGACTGCACCGGTTCAGGGGGAAAGGACAGGAGACGCTCAACAAATTGTGAAAGCCATAATTGCAGCACTATGGGGTGAAAGGAGGACAGGGACAATGGGGTCAGCGGACAGTACCCCAAACCACAATGGAAGTATGAAGGAGCACTAAGGGGAAGAGGAAGATTTCGAGGAGCAAGAGCAGGAGGCTTTGGGGGGATAGGGTCCCGGGAGGAGGATTGGGAACATCAGAGTGCTGGTATTGCGGGAGATGGGGCATTTCACAAGGGAATGCAGGAACGGGCCTGGGGTGGGATTTAATTATGGGCCATCACTTCCAGGGCAGGGATTCCAAGGGCCTCAAGGAATGGTACAACAGCAATTTGGGCGACTGGGTCAAAATCAGTTCCCTTATGGGGCTGACAGGCAGGGGCAACGTGGGCAACAACCATAGCAGGGTAAGGGAACATAGTTCAACCGGATGACAGGGGAACAGGCGCCCCATTCCAAGGAGTTACAATGGTGGGGGCAGCCCTTTTTCCCTGGGACAAATGCATATTCTGATTATGATAGCCCACAGGGAGCACTCTCATGTCCAATCGTATTGACAACCGCACACCATGAAGAGGAGCCCTTGGTGGAGGCAGAAATAGGAAACAAGCAATTTATATTTATTGTCGTCAGGTGCAACTAAATCATGCATTATGGAGGGCAACTTTCCATTATCAGGTAAAACTCTTGACACGCTTGGATTTTCTGGGGCTATTTCTACAGTTCCATACACTGAGGAGCTGGATATAAAAGTGGGAGGGAAGGTAGTACGAGCCCCCTTGTTATATTCAGAGTTCCCCTGTGAACTTGTTGGGTAGGGGTCTGCTCAGTAAACTATAACTATATTGTTCACAGATCAAGGGGTAGTGTGTTCCACTCCAGGGATGTGTGTAGCTTGAGCAATGGTTGTAATCAATGGAATGGCAAGAGGGTACGTAGTCCGTGGGGTTCCTGTGGTCTCGGACATATTTTTCTATGGTATCAAGGTATTCGTAAAAGCAGTGCCTCGAATTGCGACAAAATATTTGCGAGTACCCACAAATTTTATTTTCCGACCCATGGTGCCACCCGAGATGGTGGCAGGGACAATATTGTCATCAGATTTGCAAGGACTAGTAGTGTCAGACAAAAGAGGAGTCATGATTGGAACAGACCAGGACGTGTGCGAGTGGCGCACAGTACTATGTGTAGACCCAACAGTACAATTAAAGGAAATTACTGATGAGGAGTTATTTGAGGACAGTGAGCAAAATGGGGAGATCATTTTGTAAATCTGCATCCCCTCTGATATCATGGTGCAGTATAGGAAGGTACATTGCTCCCTGATGGCATTGTTGTCCTCTTTACTTTTTTGAGGGGGACATGCGATATGTGCCAGCACAATTATGGAATATTAATCCACATGATGTTGGGTTACTGAGAGATGTCACCCCAGAACAGATTACATTGAAGTCAGGAACAGTACTCCCGAGGTTGTAGCAGTACCCGTTGTCAAGGGAAGCAGAGGAAGGGATAAAAGGCATTATTCAGGCTCTATTAGAGCAATGGATCATTGTGTCATCCACGTCCCTGTGTAATATGGCCATATACCCAGTCAAGAAAACAAGGGGGGTTCTACGTTATTTTGCTGCAGGATTTTTCATCGCAGGACTTTTCATCGCCGTTTTTATATCGAAAAAAACTCATTTTTATTTATTTTTGGGGGGTGGGGGGGGATTACCCCAAACCCCCCTTTTTTGAAAAAAATGATTCCCTTTCACCCACAAAAATTTATTTTTTAACCCCCCCCCCTCAAAAAAAACGGCGATAAAGTCCTGCGGCAAAAGAACTGTATACTACAGGGGGTAGTTGGAGGATGCTCTAGGATCTACGTCCGCTTAATGACGTAGTGCAGAAGGAGTTTCTGGTAGTCCCAAATCTGGCAACAATCCTATGTAGCATTCCCAAGACAACAACATATTTCACAGTGGTGGATTTGAAGAATGCGTTCTTCTCAATCCCACTTCACCCTGGTTCATGGTATCTCACTGCATTTATGCATGGTCAACGGCACTTTGAGCACACAAGATTGCCTCAAGTGTACTGTGAAAGTCCAAGTATTTCAAAAAGAGTACTGCATGCCGACTTGGGAAATATTCAAGTGCCTGGCATGATCGTCCAGTATGTGGATGATCTGCTGGTATGTAGTGAACATGAGGAGTGCAGGAGGGATTCTGTTGCATTGTTGCAACTGCTGGCTCACAAAGGGTACAAGGCAGATCAAAAGAAGCTAGAATACTGCCAACAGGAGGTACTATACTTGGAACAACTTATTTCTGTAAATGGGAAAAAAAATATTAGCAGATAGGGCGGCGGCAGTATGCGCCACCCCTAGGCCTAGTACTGTCAAGGAGATGCAGCAGTTTTTGGCCTTATGTAATTATCATAGGGCATGGATCCTAGACTACGCAGCCTACACAAGGCCGCTGTTAAAAAGTCTCAGAGAAGGACAGGAGATAAAAAATGGTAAATTGGAATGGACTGAAGAAATGACTAGACAATTTGAGGACCTGAAATAAGCTATTTGCAAGGCCCCTGTTTTAGAAACTCTGGATTATACACAGGAGTTTATTTATTTTCCCACTGTGAAGGACAGCTCATGACAGCAGTATTGACCCAAAAGAGCACAATGGGCCACAAGCCATTGGCTTATTATAGTGGGACGCTCGATTCAGTCATGCAGGGACTCTTCGCTTGCGAACAAGCACTCGCAGCAGCTGCATTTGCAATAGATAAAAGTTCCACGATTGTCATGGGGTGCTCTGTTACCTTGTTTGTGGAAAATTCACTTTTCGCCATTTGGAAAAATCTAAATCGCCTTTGACAACTCGGAGATTCTCTGCATTTGAGATTATAATATCCAGACCTCATATTCATATAGTCAGGTGTAGGACAGTGAACCCTGCCACATTTATGACAGAGGCATCCACTGATCACCTGAATATGCATGACTGTGCTACATACAAGATTGAAGAGGAGGGTAAATCTAAAGCTAGAGACAGTGCATTGACAGAAGGAAAGACACTATATGTTGATGGGTCATCAATTCTCCAAGAGATGGGACGGAGGCACACATGGGCTGCAGTGGTGCGTGATAAAGGGGGGGGGGCATCAAGTTCTGATCATGAAAAGATTACCTATGCACTATTCAGCTCAGGCAGCAGAACTTGTCGCTCGCATTGAGAGCCTCTCAAGGGCAGTGTGTCACCATGTACTCGGACTCAGCATATGTCATAACCGTGCATGCAGATCTGTCTTGGTGGAAGAGGAGAGGGTTTCGGAGCGCAGATGGCTCTCCAGTGCAGCATGCAAGGCTGTTGGAAGAACTGATCATGGCCCTCTGCTGTGGCAGTCTTCAAATGCGCTGCCCATACTAATGCCACAGATGAAATCTCTAAGAGCAACGCGGCTGCAGACCAGGCAGTCAAGTGTGCAGCCTATCTCCCAGATACAATGTTAACAGAATGTACAATGACCACCTCTGTAGAGAGCGAGACCACAGTTCCATACACCGCATTCCCATATCATAGATTATAGACTTGCAAGGGAAAGTGCCCGAGGAGAAAAAGGAGCTATGGTTGCAGAGATGCACACGGTCTCCCACTGATGTATTGTGGAGGCAGGAGTGCTCTGGAAAGGTGGTAATGCCCCAAGAATTACTCTGTGGCATTTGAGTAACTCCATTTCTGATGTTTGTTAATCTGCTTAGAATCACATGCTGTGCATAGGTCCGACATCCAGTGGTCACTGCGGAGTATTGCATTTTGTTTTTCGTAGTCGAAAAGGGGACGTCGACAAGGCGTGTCTGTAACACTATTCCTATAGTGACGTGTGTTGTACCCACAATCCCTCACGCGTCGAGGTCCCTCAGATTGTTTTTTTCTGCCCAGATACTGGTCACCTTTACGCGGAGCTCCTCGAGAGACATTGCCGATTACATCTCCTCGATCTTTGGTCATTTTCCTATATTAATATAGAACATATCGATCCTCCCCTCAACGCTGTTGTGAAGCTTCTCCGCCGAGCAAGATCTTCGACGGAGGGGACGAGTGGAGGAGATCCTTCGGCGTTGCCGAACACGTGGCCTGGCCTCGCAGGCCAAATACAGTAGGGAGAGTGGGGGTCGTGGGACATCTCTAATTCTTTTCTGAGAATGCCTTTCCTTTTCCCCTTCCTTTCCCTTGGGGTGGTTATCACGTTTTATTGCCTCAGCTATGGAGAGGACACCCTTTAGGTTTTGCCCGCTTTGCAAGGGCAAGTTTACTTGGAAGGACAAGCATTCACGGTGTAACCGCTGCTTGCCCCTCGATCACAAGGCGGAGGGTTGCACGGCTTGTCGGCTTCTTAAGCCAAAGACTCTAAAAGACCGTAGGGTCAAAAGGTGGGCGGCCTACGCTATGTCGAAGGCCGACGCCCCACCCACCGTCGCTACCTCGGACAGTGACGAGGAACGTGATACCACGACCTCCACTACGGAAGTCGTAAACCCCCCTAGAGAGCGCACACGCGCTTCGTCGTCTGTCCCCGGCCCCGACGGGCTCGGCTCACGCCCTGCTTATGGGGATGAACACCCCGGCGACACTGACGCACACAAGACCACACATAAGCACACAACCCATGGCTCTTCTTTGCCGAAGGCAAAGAGAGCATCAGCGCCCAAGGAGACGCAGGTTTCACCGGCGGCCTCCTCGGACCGTTCGGGTTCGAAGCCCCTCCCGCAGCCGCGACCAGCGACTGGGCTTTCGGCAAATAAGGGCGCCGCCCCCAAATCATCGGCCGGAGCGCATCGGCAGAAAGCGCATGCCGCCGTAGAGCGTTCGACACCCATAACGTCGAAACCACAGCTCCCCGCTGACAAACGAGTCGCTGAGAGCTTGGCGAGGATCGTGGTAGCCGACGCCCAAAAGCGTACGCCGAAAGACACGTTGAGCGCTACGCAAAGGTCGAAAGACACACCTGAAGGCTTTTCGGAAGGCGACGGGACACTTTCCTCGACGTTATGGGAGAGGTCGAGCCGTGTTCAGCTACAAGACACCAATTTTCCCCCGCTAGACCGCTCAGGGGTACCCCATGAAACCATGGAAAGGCTCCATCTCTGCATGGAAAGGATGGAGAGGTTTATGAATGCCCAAAACCCTCCCACTCCAAAGAGAATAAGAGAAGGGCCTCAGGAGGACCCCAGGGCCAAAATTCCAAGATTAGTCAGTCCCCACCAGGACACAGCCTCAGACTTCCACAGTGTGTATGACCTCACTGGGGAAGAACATTATTTTGAGGAAGAGGATGATTTTATGGACGAGGAAGACGGACGGAACCAGGAGGAAGGTCTGGAGGACAGCCCAGACTCGGTAGGAGAAGGCTTCGGAGAAAATCCAGAAGAAGGACCTTCTCACCCCTGGCAATCGCCATCGATATATTCCGACACTGATGTCCTGAATCTAAATCCTCCTGACATTTCACCGGTTAGAAACACGTCTCCCATTGACGATCAACCCACATTTAATGCCCTGTTGCGCAGAGCAGCAGCACACTTCGAACTAGACACTGGGGAGCTCTCTCCTGAATTAGACTTTGTAGAAAGGGTAATTAAGGAGAAACCCCCGGTCAGTCAGACAATTCCCCTCCTCGCTTCGGTGAGGAGAAGAATCATCCCTTCGCTGTCCACACCCGCACTAATCAGAGGGGTCAATCCTAGAATTGAAAAGCTTTTCACTCCTTCACCCTCTGACCCGCTGTACATCAGGGGACATTCCATTCCGGATTCCCTGGTTGTAACCAACACAAGAAAGAGGGCAGGGGTACCACTTTCCACCAGTGAGGCACCACCTGACAAGGAGGGCAAGCGGTTATATGCCCTTGCTAAAAGAATTACATCCTCGGCCGCCTTTTCGGCAAGAATTGCCAACAACAATTCTTTGCTCGCGAGCTATGCGGACGCGCAGTGGGATAAACTGCGCAAAGACGCCGAAGAAGCGCCGGAACCATTACGTACACGCCTGCTTTCAACTATTGGCGAAGGAACCCAGGTCAACCAGAGTATTGTGAAGAGCTCTCTGGATGCGGCAGAAACTGCGGGACCTTCCCTAGTTCAGGGAATAGTCCTTAAACGACACGTATGGCTGCGCAACTCAGGGTTCAAACCGGAGACACAGGCGTCTTTAATAAATAAACCTGTTGAAGACTCCAACCTCTTCGGGAAGGCGGTGGATGAGGCTCTGGAGATGGCTAAAAAAGAGTTTGATACAATCAAAACTCTTGACCAAATCTCTAAGCCCGCTACCAGGCGCGGATATGGCAATAAACGCCTTTTTCGTGGCCAACGCCAACAACAAAACCAGCAGCAACAGTACCCTGCCACCAACTTCCAGACCAGTAGTGGCCAGTACAGTCAAAGAGGACAGCGTCGGGGCAAAGGAAGAGGGCGAGGGTCCACCCCCAGAGGTTCCCAAGCCCCTAACACCACCAAGTGACGCGAAGATTCGCGTCCCCTCCCATGCAACGCCGGTCGGGGGCCGGATAACATCCTTTCTTCCAGCATGGGAGGGTATAACGTCAGACCGCTGGGTACTTTCCACCGTAGCCCACGGATACTGCATCGAATTCAACAGTTCCCCAACATGCAGACCCCCGAGGGGACGACGCATGTCACCGGAACATCTTGCCATCCTTCTACAAGAAGTACAGCAACTGCTGGAAAAGGGAGCCATAGAGGTCGTGCCTCTATCTCAGGTAACGGAAGGTATTTATTCAGTGTACTTCCTTGTACCCAAAAACGATCTAACCATGCGCCCTGTATTAGATCTGCGCCCAGCGAACAAGTTTATCAAACCCCAAAAGTTTCGTATGGTGACCCTACAGGAAGTGATCCCACTGCTATCACAGGGAGATTACATGACAACATTGGACATGAAAGATGCATACTTTCATATTTTAATGTTGCCAGCGCACAGAAAGTACCTCCGGTTCATGATAGAGGGCAAACATTACCAGTTCAGGGTGCTACCCTTCGGCATAGCATCAGCACCGAGGGTATTCACGAAGGTACTGGCAGTGGCAGCGGCCCACCTGCGCAGGTTGTCCATCCCAGTTTACCCTTACGTCGACGACTGGCTCATAACAGGGGATTCTTACGAAACATGCTTCTCCAATACCCAAAAGACGGTAGACCTTTTGTTCCAGTTGGGCTTGTCCATCAACAAAAAGAAGTCCAGCCTAGACCCCACCCAAATCAAACAATTCCTAGGGGCTCTAATTCAAACAAAGGACGGCCTCGTCTTCCCCTCCAAAGAGAGGGTTCAAAACATGTTGTTTCAGATCCCTCAATATGTGTCCGGTCGAGAGGTGACGGTACGCAAAGCAATGCGCTTGCTAGGCATGATGGCGTCGTGTATTTATTTGGTACCTCACGCGCGCCTGCGCATGCGCCCTATGCAAGAGTGGCTCAACAGCCAGTGGTGTCAGGCCAGCGGACTATGGGACGATCTATTAGTGGTCTCGCAGGCCTTAGTTCTCTCGCTACGGTGGTGGACAAAAGAAAACCTAGAGAAAGGGAAACCCTTTGCCACACCCGCGGCGGAAGCCACTCTAACCACAGACGCATCCCTCACAGGATGGGGGGCTCACCTATCCCATCAGACTGCTCACGGAGAGTGGACTCCGAGCGTAGCATCCAAACACATCAATCTTCTGGAGCTACTAGCGGTGTTCAAGGCGCTAAAAGCCTTCCAGGAACACCTACAAGGCAAGACAGTGATGGTCCTTACAGACAGCACCACAGCCATGTATTACATCAACAAGCAGGGGGGAACCCACTCTCCAGGCCTGTCCAAACTGGCCCAGAACATATGGAAGTGGGCTCTCAAACAGAATATGTTCCTCCTGTCACAACATGTACCAGGGGAACTCAATCTGCTGGCAGACAAACTCAGCAGAGATTTCCCCCTACCCGAAGAGTACGAATGGCGACTGCACGAAGACATCGTCTTCGACGTCTTCACGCAATGGGGATTCCCAGAAATAGACCTGTTCGCAACCCTGGAGATCTCACAATGCCAAAGCTACGCCTCCAGGTACCCCCAAAACCAATCCAAGGGGAACGGTCTGTCGATTCGATGGTCAGGGAAATTTGTTTACGCTTTTCCCCCGACTCCCCTTCTCAACAAGGTGGTGCACAAGATGCACCAGGAACAAGTAACCATGATACTGGTGGCCCCAATGTGGGCCCGACAGCCATGGTTCGCTCACTTGATGGAGATGTCTCTATCTCCCCCAGTGAAACTCCCCTGCCCGTACAACATGCTGTCACAAGACAGGGGCAGGACGCTGCATCCATGCCCCCAGAACATGAACTTAGCAGCCTGGCTCCTGAGGTCGTAGAATTTGGACACCTACAGCTCCCGCAGAGATGCATGGACATCCTCAGGGAAGCCAGAAAACCTAACACTCGCCACTGCTATTCTAGCAAATGGAAGAGATTTGTCATCTGGTGCAGAGGAAAGAGCATCAACCCAATTGACTGCTCTCCCACACATATTGTTCTATACCTGACCCATTTATTAGATTCAGGTCTAGTGTTCAATTCCATTAAAGTCCACCTAGCGGCACTTTCTGCATACACCACTTCCCAACTCAAGGTGTTGTGGTGGAAGATCCCTGTTATAAAGGCCTTCATGGAGGGAGTAAAAAGAATACACCCCCCGATAGCTGACCCAGCTCCCGGATGGGACCTTAACGTGGTACTTACAAAACTCATGGGATCACCTTTTGAACCCATGCACAAAGCAACTCTTAAAGACCTCACTCTCAAGACTGCTTTCCTAATAGCTATCACCTCCATCAGGAGAGTAAGTGAACTACAGGCTCTTTCTGTTCTAGACCCCTTTGTTACAGTTCACAAAGATAAAGTGGTTCTACGCACTCACCCAAGGTTTGCTCCAAAATTCATCTCAAAATTCCATGTAAACCAGTCTATAGAACTACCAGCGTTCTTTCAAAATCCTTCCAACTTGGGAGAAAAAACTCTGCACACACTAGATGTGCGCAGAGCGGTCATATTCTACATGGAGAGAACCAGATCACTGAGGAAGACTAATCAGTTCTTCGTCTCGGTGGCAGCAGGAAGAGAAGGGGATGCAGTTTCAAAGTCCACTATTTCTAGATGGATTGTCCAATGCATCACTCTCTGCTATACTCTTGCTAAGAGAGAACTGCCCTTTAGGCCAAGAGCACATTCTACTCGAGGCACGGGGGCGTCCATAGCATTCATTGCAAATGTTCCCCTTGAGTCCATCTGCAAAGCGGCTACCTGGAGTTCTGTGCACACCTTTACAAAACACTGTCTAGATACACACTCTAGATCTGACTCCCAGGTGGGACAGGCAGTATTAAGACATCTTTTCTCTACTGTTCCTTCACATAACCCACCGCCAACTCCGGGTACTGCTCGCTAGTCTATGCACAGCATGTGATTCTAAGCAGATTAACAAACATCAGAAGACAATGCATTACTTACCGTAAAAGCATTTCTGATGGTTGTATCTGCTTAGATTCACATGCGCCCACCCTTCCTCCCCGCTCGGATGGAAGGAACATAGACATCTTTCTATATTTCTCTCTTTTCTGTACTCACTCACGTCTAGAAGGCTCCCTCAGGGCAGAAAAATACAAACAGAGGGACCTCGACGCGTGAGGGATTGTGGGTACAACACACGTCACTATAGGGATAGTGTTACAGACACGCCTTGTCGACGTCCCCTTTTCGACTACGAAAAACAAAATGCAATACTCCGCAGTGACCACTGGATGTCGGACCTATGCACAGCATGTGAATCTAAGCAGATACAACCATCAGAAATGCTTTTACGGTAAGTAATGCATTGTCTTCCCCTCCCACAGCTCCAAACAACCTATTGTCGCAGATATTCAGGAGGACTGGTTTGTGCCAAACCTCCAGGAGAGCATTAAAAAAAAAAGCAATACATTGTCTGACAAGCCAAAGATTCAGCACAGGGATGACATTACGGACATTGAGAGGTACATTACCTTGCCCTATAGGGCCATTCTGTTAACTGCGTATAGATTATGCAGATATGGGGGACAGGTGCAATGCGTATAGGTACCTTATTGTGGTGGTTTGCCCCTTTTCAGGGTGGGTGGAGGCAGGGCTATGTGCACACCCAGATGCAAAGTGTGCAGCACAGTTCCTGATCAAAGAGGTGTTTCCACGATAGGGCGTGTGCAAAGTATTGAGATCATATAATGGCACACATTTCTTTAATGCGCTTTTTTAGCATGTCGCAGCACTATTGGGCATAAAACATCAAATGTGCTCAATTTACCACCCTCAGGCTAATTGTTATGGAGAGAATCAATGGGATTTTGAAGAGTAAACGGTCAAAAATGTGTTCCACGTTGAAGAAAAACTGGGTGCAGTGTTTGCCCTTGGCCGCCTTAAGTTTACGCACACAGACTAGTAAGGACCACCATTTGACACCACATGAAATAGTCACAGGCAGGCGCATGAAGACCCCCATATCCCCTGTGAGGAAAGCGTGAGATGCACATCAAGCAGCAACAGTACTAGGAGAGGAATTTAGGGAATATTTAACAGCACTAACACGTGCTATCAAATATATCTCTCGACAGATTTCACCACCCCGGAGCAAAGGACAGGAATCACCGGAATGGACAGCAACTGCAGACATATCTGCCACAACTGGACCATTATTACTTGGGGAGCTGATCTGTACGAAGATGGAACAATCCAAGATTTCAATGCCCCTATGATGTGGTGTTTTGTACCCCTCTTGCCGTCCGTGTGAAGGAGTTAAGATATTGGGTGCATCACACGGATGACCGAAGAGCACCTGAGACGAGGCAAAGCTCAATAAGGGCTTACAAAAGAAGATATCTCAAAAGGATCCATGCCAGGATGGTGTTCATTGGCACACGCCTGATTTATCTTTCTTTTCTTTTTTCATTTCTTATTGTTTTTATTTTTGATATTGTTTCAAGGTTTTGGTTTTTCAATTTTTTGAAGGTCCAGAACCTGGTTGGCCCTGGTGGGGGAAAAGGGGTCTCTCCCTTTCCCTTTCCTTCTCCCTCTTTCCCTTTCCTTCTCCCTCTTTCCTTTTCCTTCTCCTTCTTTCCTTTTCCTTCACCCTCTTTCCTTTTCCTTCACCCTCTTTCCTTTTCCTTCATCCTCTTTCCTTTTCCTTCTCCCTCTTTACTTTTCCTTCTCCCTCTTTACTTTTCCTTCTCCCTCTTTCCTTTTCCTTCTCCCACTTTCTCTTTTTCTCTTTTTCTCTTTTTCTTTCTTTCTCTTTCTTGATAACCTTTTTTCTCCTCTCCAGGAATAAGCAATGATGCCTGACCGACATGTTCAAACCTCTCCATTATGTAGGGATAAGTTTAAGCTAAAAGTCATTTGTTCTAGGAATTGTGCAGTATATCTTTTTAGTATTATATTGTTTTTTATGACACTGGTCGGGGTTGTTGGAGTGAATGAGGTATGTCTGTTATACGGGGTGGCCATATTAATGGTGGGTGCAGGGGGGGTGGACAGTTGGACAATAATGCTAATATGAATGTCTATAAAAAAGAAATATAAAATGTCTTACTTTGTGCCGGCCACCCCTACAAGTTTTCTTAGCCTAACGAAACGGGAAGTACGAATGACACATGATTTACATAAGGGGTTGGGCTTTGACACCATTTCGGATATTGAGTACCCAGAATCCTCCAATAGCTGGTACTCTGATATGCGCACTGCAGGGAGAAATGTAATCAATGAAAGCTGTTGTGTATGCATTTCTCCCTCAAGCATCACGGGCACCTAAGGTTTTAGTTCCACATCCAGTCCCAATTACAGAGGCACAATGCCTGGTACATCTTGCACTATGTAGGATAAAGGACACATTCCAGGCACACAGCATGCAGTTGAGGAGCATTGATCTAGACCCAGCATTATGCAATGGCAACACGGAATACCGCCAGTGTCTACAAGTACCATGTTTTTCCTTGGGAGGTTACTCACATGTGAACGACAAATGACAGGACAACACAGTGACATGCCCGGCAGATGGACTGACGGAATACAGCGGAGAAGCAATAGCCCAAGTAGGGACTTTGTGTGCAAATATAGTCCCAATACATCACAAGGCTGACATGGATTGCAACAATGGAGAAGCCAGTGCGAATACATAGAGACATAGACTATGAACTTTGTTTTAGAAATGAAGGCACAGATCCTGTTGGCGCAAACACACAGTGCAACCACACTCACCACACTCTTGTGGTCCCTGATATGACGAAAGGTACAGCAGCAGTGATGGATTACTACTGGGTTTGTGGCCGACAAGCCGCCTTGCAGCTCCCACCCTCCCGGAGGGGCAAGTGTTCACTGGCCACCCTGAACTCAGTGCTTCTAGTAATCCCAGAAAAACACCTGGAGGGAGAAGAAATGTCTGTCAAGGTACCACCAGCCAAAGAGCATGTGGGGCGCGTTCTTCCCGTGGGAAGACCTGTTCCTAAACGCGTTTCCTTCTTTGTCCCTCCTACTGCGAGTCAACAATCGACTCAAACAGTGCAGGTGCACGATGATCCTCATCCCCCTGGCGTGGCCGCGGCAGATTTGGTACCCAAGGTCACTGAACCTGAAGGCTTGACTCCTGCAGCATTAGAATTCGGTCAGTACGAGCTGACTGCAGAGAGGTCCTTGCCAGGTCCAGATCGTCCTCGACTCTTAAGTGCTACGGGCACAAGGGGAAGCGCTTCACGGCGTGGTGCCGGACACAGAAGATCGACTCAGAGAGTCATGGCCCCGCAGGTCCTTCCATACTTACTGTCCTTGGCCAGGCCGGGACTGGCTCACGCTCCATCAAAGTGCATCTGGCGGCTATATCCTGCTACACCAGGTCTCCGGGACGGTCTTTGCTCTGGTCACACTGTCTGATAAAGTAGCTCCTTAAAGGAATGCTCCAATCGTTCCCGCTATTGAAGGTGCCCGTCCCGGTGTGTGAACTCAACGTGGTTCTTACACAGCTCATGGGGGGGCCCCCTTCGAGCCTATGCATCAAGCCCCTCTCAAGTATCTTTTGTGGAAGATGGCTTTCCTCATGGCTATTAACTCTGCTAGGAGGCAGGTGAGATCCAGGCCCTATCCTGCAAGCGGCCTTACTTGACTTTCCACGATAAGGTGGTGGTGCTGCGGACCCACCACTCCTTCATGCCTAAGGTTTCGTCGGAATTCCATCTCAACGAACCTTTGGTGTTGTCTGTGTTTTTTTTCGTCGCTCGCTGAAAGGACTCTACACTCGCTAGGTGTGGTGCGTACTCTGAAGTTCTGTGTAGCCCGCACAAAGAGTTTCTGGAAGACCTCAGCTTTTTGTGAACTTTGGTCCTGTGACCCATGGGAAGGCCTTGTCCAGGGCTTCCATCTCCAGGTAGCTCTCCGGCTGTATCAGTCATTGTCACCGGTTGGCAAACCGGCAGTTGCCTGACCGTCCAAGCCCATTCTACTAGAGCGATCGCTGCAACGGCTGTTAGTTGTTTGTAGTGTCCCCAGAGGGTACTGCATTCAAACTTTGCCTATGACTACAGGTATAGGCAACCCAACCTTTGGTATAAGCTTGTACTACACAGTTTTGTTAGCATGTTGAGCAGCTAGGCTTATCTCAAGAGGGGAAATGTGAGCTGTAGTGGAGTTGCACAGATTCACAGTTACAGGTATTCAAATAAACTCTTACACTCTAGGTTTCTTGCATAAACCATTATTAATTTATCAGTCAGTTATAAAGCCTTCTTTAGAAGGGAGCAATATACTGGTAACACACAAATACACTTCAATATCGTACACTTCAAGTTTCTGAACCATTTAAACCCTTTTGGGATGGCCCACAGACACAACCTACACCCAAAGGTGACTTCAATAACTAGGGTGCTGGGGACATTATTACCTTACTGTTGGCATTCAGAATACTTTTAGAAATTGGTAAAAGGCAAAGGTTATTAGAACACAAGAGATCACAAATATTCGTTAGTAGGCAAACACTTTGAGATCCCCCAAGAAGAGTCATACAATTCACTAGGCTAAACCAAAGTCAATGGGCCAAAGTCTTGTATAGGATGAAGCACTTCTGGTAAGTAAATGGAAAAGTCTTTGCACAAGTTCTTAGGAGTCTTTGATGAAAAGAAGAATCAAATGAAGGGCAACAAGCTGATTAGGCTTGTGAGTTGTAGAAGTTTCAAAGCAACTCTATAGTAAGGGCTAAGTTCTCGTTAGCTTGTTTTACAGTACCTTGGAATTGAAGCAAAGATGCAGCTGACGACTTCTGTTCCTGTGCAGCTCTGCAGATCTCACTGTTCCTGGGCCTCGGTCGTGGGGACAAGAGGGAGGACGTCGGGGAACTCCTGCAATGCACTAGGACTGTCAAAACTGGCAACCGGCAAACTTCACTTTGAGTGACTGTTTCATGTTTCAGCTCCTCGCGTCTACCGCAAATAGGAAAACCGCGGTTGCTGGCTGTTGAGGTGGGCTTTCCTTGCTTCTGGGGTCCTACACTCTGTTGAGGGGGCTCAGGCTTGGTCAGTCCTGCTTCTTGGGAGTCCGGAAGATCTTCCAAAAGATCTAGGCATCTTAAAAGCAACGCACACAAACTGGTATAACTCTCCCTGGCTATGCGGTTTCCAGCAGCAACTCTGTCGATATTCAACCAGCTCTGAGATGGATATCCAGGAGGCTTACTTTGAAGTTGATTGGTCCCACCAACTGAAAGGGAGAAGTCGTCCTAGCAGGGGCTTCTCTTTCGATGCAAACTTGCCATTTCGCATTGCAGCAGGGCTTCACCGGGCAAACCAACAGTCCAGGAGTTGCAGCAGGTGTCCTCTTCAAGCTCTTCTTCGGTTCCTTCGTCCAGTGATCAACTCTACCTTCCAAGTAAAAAGACTCACCTTTTATTCAGTTCTCTCCCATTCATTCCAGCCTATCACTCACCCAGCAGGGTGGCTGTCCTTGCCGGACAGTCAGACAGCCAATTACCACAGAGTACATTTGGGTCTCCTAGGAGACTAAGCACAGGGAGTTTCGGGCACCTCCCTCGATTCCTGCCTACCACAGACACTCTGGAGCCAGAGGCGGGTTTCACTCCTAAAGCCTGCCAAAGGCGAAATGAACAAAGAGACCAAACCTGGTTTGCCGCGCAGAGAAGATCTCTAGAAGGACCTTTCCACAAAGAACTGACCAAAAAAGAATACCGGGGGTCATTTTGTCAAAGATGGCTCTGCGCCATTTTGAAAAAGATGGCTCCTGCGGTTATTTTACCGGAGTGGCGAACGCAGCCCGCGGTAAAGACATACCATGGTAGTTCAAACAAAACCACTGCCACCACCCATTCAGTGAGGAAAGGGTAACATAAAAATGTTACATGTGAAGCTAGACAAAGGGGATACTAAGTAACTCCTCAAGCACTCTATTGTAAGATAGTCTAAAAAGTTACAATGGTAAGTAAAGTCTATTTCACTTTACTGCTATGGGAAACAGTAGTTTATCCCAGAGAAGGTATTTAAACCTTTGGAAAATCTCGAAGACTTTCCTGTATCACTGCACTGAAGGTGCTTTGGGACACAATGTAAAAGATGATGCCTATGGAGTTTGTCAGACTCCATAACCAAAAGAACTACAGAGATATAATTCACACAAAAATAGATGAGTGGGAAAAAGGGTCATGCTCTCTCCAGGTTAAAAAAAATCAAGTCCTCAAAATCCTGCAAAGTTGCTGAGGGTTTCTAAGGTGAAGGGAATTAGCACATTTCTGAGAATTGTCCCCAACGTCTGCTTTCCTATCTGGTGTTCCCCTGCTGGACATCTGCAGGGCTGCTACGTGAAGGTCTACACACACACACCTTCATGAGATTATACTGCGTGGACAGGGATTCCAGAGGAGCCAAGGGTCGGCCAAGCAGTGCTGCACAACCAGTTCGCTTGAAGGTAAGCTGGTGAGGAGGTAAGAGTACTTGCTTCTGTTAAGCCTTGCCACCTCCTGTGGCTGTGTATGTATGTATTGCTATGTATTCTTTATTCATGAGCATGTGTTTCCATGCCAGTCCCCATGCTGCAGAAGGAACAAGTTACTTACCTGTAACTGTTGTTCTCCAGCATTGGTCTGGCATGGATTCACATGCAAACCCTCCCTCCTGCCCCTCTGTGGCTCTTCTTCATTATACTGCCACTTTATGTGCTACAAAATCTGAATATGGCTGCCAGAGGAGGGTCTTGGGGAGAGGGCAGTCATTGGCTGGGGCAGTATGACTCAGAGCTCAATGATTGGTTTATAGGAGAAAGACAGTTTAAGTGTAAGTGAAAGTTTTTTTTCTTTTACTGAGGATTCCCAGCCCGACGGCATGGAATATTCATGAGCATGTGAATCCATGCCAGACCCATGCTGGAGAACAGTTACAGGTAATTAACTTGTTCCTTACATTTTATTTTCGTTCCTTAAAATATTTTCCGTGGCCAGAGGTCCCCCATGTCTGCCCTAGAGTGTTTGTCACTGTAATTTGGTTTTAGGGAGTAGGTTGGTTGTGGCTGTGCTTTTTTCATTTTGGCTTCACCAAGGGTGCAAGCCATTTTACTGCATTGATAGCCCAATGCACCTTTTTGGTATCCATTGAGATGATCTGACTGTGCTATGAACATGATGAGACGTTAAAACATTTGATATTGTTTTGCCCTGCCTTAAAAACAGAAGGAACTAAACACATAGCGAAAATAATCTCTGATAATACAACTATGTTGGCGGAACAGTGGTGGCAAAAATGCTTCTATGAAACAAATAGCAAATTTATATTCGCTTTAACTTTTTCTGGAAACAATAGAAAGTTGTCTATGTAAAAATAACAGCAAGAGCTGAAAAGACCAAGCACTTAAACCTAATCTACACTGAAAGAATTTAGTGTTTCTCTCTATTCTGTTACGTATTTTATTATCTACTTCCTTTGATGTCTTTTTTTCTTTTCTTTCCTTTTCTTTCAAAATTCATGTTTGATTTTATGTATATTAAGTGTATTCTTCTTTTTAAAGGTTTGTAACAAACAGTATTAAAATGTAAAAATAAATAAAAAGAAATCGCATTCTAAGTCAACTGGACAATATACTTTTGTGAATAGTGACACACTTGTTCTAGGAACAGTATAAACCTAGAACTTCTTTTGGGATAACTCGGTTATACTCCAGGTAAGTAAACCCTTTTGTGTAATATACCATTACAGCTACCTTTCAGTTCAGTGACACACTGACTAAGGCAAGCACAAACTTTGTAACTTATTTTAGATTGGCACACAGCTAACTCAAGGTAAGTGAAACCGCTATACTTTTGTAAGTAGCTACCAGCAACCTAAAAGGTGAGTATAAACTAACCAGTCCTATTCTGTACAGGCTAACAGCAAGTCAGGGGAAGCAAGACCCAGTTGGGGATACTCGTACAATTATTCTAACGGGAATAATAAAGTGCAACCAACAGCATTACTTTTGGTAAGGGGGGAAGCCTTCACAGGTGAGTAACGTAACCTTCAGTCTACTTCAGTTAGAGTGGCAAGACTTGGAGATGACTTATTTAAGAAGGTACACAGCTTATTCAAGGTAATATAAATATATATATATATATATATATATATATTTATTTCTGAGGCTTGTGGAATTTGCTTAGATCACATGCTGTGCATAGGCCGACATCTAGTGGAAGCTGCAGAATATTAGTTTGTTTTTCGAAACTCGAAAATGGGCGTCGAAGTAGGGCGTGTCAGTAATACTATCCCTAGTGACATCCAATGTACCCATGATCCCTCACGCGTGTAGGATCCTCAGATTGTTTTTTTCCACCATACTAGTCGGACGCATGTTGCGGAGTTCCCTTGGCATTAGCCAATTATACTAAAATTATTGTTCAAACTTTCCAGTTCTTTCCACCCTACGCCGAAGATCGACACTGGTGAAGATTGAGGCAATCAACCGTTGAAACTCCACGATGGACCTTGGGCCTCGTAAGGCCTCTGCCCGCGGCCCTGTACAAGTAGAGAGAGTGGGGAGGTGGTCATAAAGGCTCTCACATTTATTTCCTACATATACCAGCCCGCTGCCCAATTGATGCATATTAAGAGTACTCCTTTCAAATTCTGCCCCAAGTGTAGCAGGAAGTTCCCCTGGGTAAATGAGCACAATACGTGCAATTTGTGTCTCCCACAAGATCATCCCTAGTCTACCTGTCGAGCTTGCAAGCTCTTCAAACCGAAAACACTTAAGGACCACTCCACTAAACGCTGGGCCCACTACGCCAGGCAACGAGAGGCCATGGACGCCAAAGGGTCTTTTAGCGATGGCAGCAACAGCGCTGTATCGGACGGCGAGGGCAGAGGGGTGACTTCAGACACACACGCGCAGGCCCCTGACCCTGGAGGACTGGCCGGCTGCTCAGTTATGGGGACAACACCCGGCGGCAGAAGTGCGACACAACACTACTTCCACTAAGCACATCAGCCCCGGCCGCGACACGCGTGTTGAGCGATTGGCAACTGAAGACACAGAGAGTGGTCCAATGATTGTGTCATCTGGGCGTTCTCGTTCGAGATCGCCTCATGACAAAGACCAACCGTCCGCAGTTGAAAAAGGTGTCACACTCCCAATACTCCCAGAGGCCGGATCATCCGAAGACTATTCCGAACTCTATCCCCAGTCAAGACGTGTAGCGTCTACTCCCGAGATTCGACACCCTTCCTCCAAGACCACCTCTGAATCTCGTTCCACCTGCGATTCTCGATGCAAGGTGTCCGGTACCACCTCCAAATCTCGACATAGGGTGTCCGTTTCCTCAGAGGCCCCTAAAAATACTGGGAAACCTTCCTCTAGTCAAGGGAAGGGGGCGAAACAACAAAAAAAGCCTTCAGAACTCCATGTTCATAAGGAAAAACTAAAAACCCCTAAATCAGTAGAAAGGTCCAAGGTCCCTGTCCCTCCCACTAAGATAAGATTATCCCTTACTTTGCTAAAGACATGGGTATGGAAGAAGAAACAGAACAGGTTGTGGTTATCCCTAGCTCCAAGGATTGGAGCTCTGCTGATATCGACAGGGTTATGAGAAGAATGTCATTTATGGAAGACTTCTATGACAAAGACCCTAATTATTTCCATAGTTATGCTAACACACCAGCTACCTCGGCCCATTCGGGGTCCAAGGATTCTCAACCCCCTAATAGAAGACCCCGCTCTGATGCCCAGGTGCAGGATTTGGGTACAGAACCTTTGGTCATTGAATCTTACCATCCCGTGTCATATTGTGATGAAACTGACCCACAAATGATGGAAGTCCAAACAGGGGTCTCTTATTATGGGGATGATGAGGACCAGGCTGAGGATGAGGCTGAAGCCTACTATCTTGACTACCAAATTCCTAAAGAACCTCCGGTGCCGAACTCACCGGTTGATAATCAACCACTCCTCAATGAGGTACTGGCTAAAGCAGCAGCCCATTTTCAGATTGACACTCAACGTGTCCAAGAGGAAAGGGATTTTGCGGGAGAGATCCTGGGGGACAAAAGAGCCATTGCCCAGGCTATCCCTATACTAAAGTCTGTCCAGCGTAGAATTGATCCCTCGCTGGTAACTCCAAAACTTACTCGTGCCGTGAATCCACGAGTTGAAAAATTATTCCGTGCCGCACCTTCTGATCCCCTATACATTAGGGGCCAATTAAAACCTGACTCCCTGGTAGTAACAACCACCAGAAAGAGGGCAGGTACACAACTCACTTAATCAGAAGCACCTCCAGAAAGAAGGTTGCCACCACTTCCGCCTATCAGGCACGAATTGCAAACACCACTACCCTTTTGGCAAGCTACAATTGCCACCAATGGGAACAAGTAGCTGCTTTGGTATCCTCCGCACCTGAACCACTTAAGAGCCAGTTCGCTCAGATGGAAGATGAGGATACATTCTGAAAACAAACTTTGATGCAGCAGATAATGCTGGAAGACTAATTGCCGAAGGCATTGTGATAAAACGTCACGCTTTATTAAGACAATCAGGGTTCAAACCCGAGACTCAATCCACGCTTAGACATGCCGGTGGAACCGGACGTACTATTTGGCAAAGCAGTGTAGGAAGCCTTAAAGACAGCGAAGTACAAGACCCTAAAATCTCTTGCACAACTCGCAAACCTCCAAGACAGAGGGTAAAATCTCATTTTTGTCGATTTCGGGGCCAAAGCTCCTACAGGGGTTCAAACTACTATCAAAATCAAGGGACCTCATGGGGCAACAATCAGTTCCAATCATCGCAAGCCTTCCCCAGAAGGCAGCGCAGAGGCCGCACTAGGGGGTAGAGGCAGCCCCGCCAGAGGTGATATGCCACCCAGTAAACAGTGACGTTCCGCTTCGGGTCCCCTCCCATGCATCCCCCAGTAGGGGGGCACATTTCCAACTTCACCCACGCATGGGAGGGGATCACTTCGGACAGATGAGTGCTGTCCACAGTGTCCGCAGTATACTGTATACAACTACTAGAGCGCCCCCAGGACCATCCTCCAAGACAGACGGTACACTCGTTGGAGCACCAGAGAATCCTTCTCGTGGAGATCGCCTTTCTGCTTGCAATGGACGCTATAGAACTCTTCCCGGGCAACCATGTAAACGAGGGTATTTATTCAACCTACTTCCTTGTGCCAAAAAAAAAACCTAACAATGCGCCCAGTATTAGATTTGCGCCCTGCAAACTAGTATGTCAAGCCACAAAAGTTCTGCATGACTACACTCCAAGAGGTAATCCCCCTACTAAAAAAGGGGGAATTAAATGGCAACATTGAATATGAAAGATGGCTATTTTCATATTTCAATTTTCCCAGCGCACAGAAGGTTCTTGCGTTTCAAGACAACCAGCACTAATAGTTCAAGGTGCTGCCCTTTGGTATAGCCTCGGCTCCAATGGTATTCTCCAAGGTACTGGCGGTGGTGGCGGTGCACCTACGTAGGGAGGCAATCCCATTACCTGGACGACTGGCTCATCACAGGAGAAAACCCCTTAATTTGCAGACTAAACATCCAAAGAACTATCAACCTTCTCTTCCAATTGGGCTTCTCAATCAGCGAGAAAAAATCAAGCCTGGATCCAAGCACCTCAAAACAGTTCCTAGGAGCTGTCCTAGACACCCAAGAGGGGTTAGCCTTTCCATCTGAAGAAAGAATTTGGAATATGTTGCTGCAAATTCCTCACCATCAGGCTGGTCACCAAATAAGGGTATGCAAAGCGATGCGCTTGCTAGGCATGATGGCATCTTGCATTTACCACGTTACCCACGTGTGCCTGCACATGCGACCCATGCAGGAATGGTTGGCAAAACAGTGGTCTCAGGCCAGTGATCAGTGGGACGATCTAGTGGTCGTTTCGCCAGCTCTAGTACAGTCTTTGCTGGTGGACAAGAGAGAATCCTACGAAGGGGAAACCCTTCTACGATCCAGAGATACAGGCCATGGTCACAACAGACACCTCCCTAGCAGGGTGGGGAGCCCACTACCTGCACCATGCAGCTCAGGGTCTCTGGTCTCACATAGTGGCTCAGAACCACATCAACCTGCTAGAACCTCTGGCAGTCTTCAGAGCGCTTCAGGCATTCGAACCCCTCCTATCCAACCTATCAGTGCCGATCCTAACAGACAGCACAACGGCAATGTTTTACTTAAACAAACAAGGGGGCACTCGTTTGCCAAATCTGTCCAAGCTTGCCCAGACAATTTGGAGATGTGCACTCAAACGGAAGATTTACCTGTCATCACAACATGTTCCAGGGGATCTCAACTCGCTAGCAGATGCTCTGAGCATGGATCCCCTCCCAGAACAACACGAGTGGACACTACACGAAGAAGTCGTAGGAGACCTCTTCTCTCGGTGGGGTTTTCCCACTATAGACCTATTCATCGCAAGCGAAAACAGGCAATGCCCAGACTTTGCATCCAGGTTCCCCCAGCCAGGTTCCTAGGGGAGCGCCCTATGGATGAATTGATCAGGGATGTTTGCCTATGCTTTTCCACCAACCCCTCTGATCAGGAAGGTGGTGGACAAGATCCACAGGGAACCAATGACGCTCATCCTAGTTGCTCCTATGTGGGCGAGACAACCATGGTACCCACACCTAAGCAAATTAGCTGTGTGCGACCCCATCAAACTCCTGTGCTGTTACAACTTACTCTTCCAGCACAAGGGGCCAACAGTGCATGCTCAGCCCAACTCAATGAACTTGGCTGCATGGCTCCTCAAGTCATAGAGTTCGGACATCTCAATTTACCCTAGAGATGTATGGATATCTTGAAAGAGTCAAGAAAACCTAACACAAGGCACTGTTACTATGACACATGGAAAGGATTTGTTATTTGGTGCCAGAATAAGCTAATCAACCCAGTTGATTGTACTCCTTCTAATGTCGTCACCTATATGCGCCACTTATTGGATGCAGGGTTAGTGTTTAACTCACTTAAAGTGCACCTGGCAGCTTAATCAGCCTACACCACTTCCCATACCAAAGTGTCATGGTAGAAAGTGCCAGTTGTCAAAGCATTTATGGAAGGGGTAAAGAGACTCCACCCTCCAATTTCTAACCCTACCCAGGTTGGGACCTTAATGTGGTACTTGCTAAGCTCATGGGTCCTCCCTTTGAGCCCATGCAAAATTCGAGTCTCAAACACTTTACTTATAAAACTGCCTTTTTAGTAGCCATCACCTCCATAAGAAGGGGCAGTGAAATTCAAGCTCTGTCAGTGCAGGATCCTTTCTTTACTGTTCATAAGGATAAACTGGTTTTGCGCACTCACCCTAGGTTCTCACATAAGTTTATTTCCAAATTCCATGTTAACCAGTCTATTGAGCTACTGGCCTTCTTCCAAGAACCCAAGAGCTCTGCTGAGGTGAAACTCCACACACTAGATGTGAGGAGGGCGGTCCTCTACTATGCAGACAAGACCAGACCGCTAAGAAAAACAGATCAGCTGTTCGTCTCCATAGCTCTAAGCAGAGACGGAGATTGTGTCTCTAAGAATGCCATCTCTAAGTGGATAGTCGGATGTATCCAACTGTGCTATTCCCTTTCAGATAAAACACTGCCTTTTACGTTGAGGGCCCACTCTACAAGAGGTACTGGAGCCACTCTGGCTTTCATTGCAAATGTACCCCTCAACACCATTTGCAAAGCAGCTACATGGCGCTCTAATCACACCTTTGCTCAGCCCTACTGCATTGACACTCATTCCAAGACAGATATTCACTAATGACCTTTCACACATCCCACCTCCTAACACTGCTCGCTAATCTATGCACAGCATGTGATCCAAGCAGATTCCACAAGCCTCAGAAGGGATACATTACTCACAGTAATGATATTTCTGATGCTTGTATCTTCTTAGATTCACATGCACCCGGCCTTCCTCCCCTCTCACAGAAGGCGCATGGATACTTGTAGTCTTATCTATCTTATCTGCTTGGATACTCTGTACTCGCGCTACTCCTCATGCTACCTCATATCAGAACAAAATATAATCTGGGGGTCCTACACACGTGAGGGGTCATGGGTACAGTGGATGTCACACTAAGGATAGTATTACTGGCACGCCCTAGTTCGCCCCTTTTCGAGTTTCGAAAAACAAACTGTGATACTCTGCAGCTTCCACTAGATGTCGGCCTATGCACAGCATGTGAATCTAAGCATATACAAGCATCAGAAATACAATTACGGTGAGTAATGTATTATTTTATAATATATATAATTTATTAAACTTTTCAGCATGGCAGAACATAGCTAAGGTATGTAATACCTTTTCTCCAGCATGGGGTCTGGCATGGATTCACATGCTCATGAATATTCCCCGTTGTCAGGCTGGGAATCCTCTGTAAAAGAAAAAAACTGTTTCACTTTCGTTTATAAACTGTCTTCTCTTATAAACCAATCACTGAGCTCTCGGTCATACTGCCCCCTGCCAATGACGTGCGTCTCCCTAAACCCCTCCTCTAGCAGCCATCTTCAGATTTGTACCGCACGTCCAAGTGTTGGGAGTCCTCTTGTTTCGCTGTTAGAGCTTTGTGCTTTTTGCTATTTTTTTCTAGGAAAGTCCTATTTTTGTTTGATGGAACCCGTGTGCCCTATTGTTTCTTCATCCGACTAATGGCACAGCGCATCATGTCATCAGCGAAGGACGGGGATTTCCTCTTCAAGATGAAGGATCGGCATTGGCTCAAATCCAAGGCACCTGCCCCGTGTGGTTCACAGGGACATGTCTCCTCCGGATCCAGCCAGCCAGAGCGGGCTTCGAAGTCCCTTGAGGGTGCTCCATCCTGGGGGTCCAAGACGAGGCCAAGCACTGCGGGTCCAGGTCTGTCTGGGTCACCGTGCAAGCGGGTCCCTTGACGCCCAGGGCACATTAATCGTCTCCAGCGGCCTCAATCTACAGCCATCGCTGCAGCTCTTCATCGAAGAGAAAGTCCGCTACCCCGCCGAAGCGACGGGAGAAACCAGAGAAGGCCAAGCAACAGGAAAAGGTGGCCGACCTGATGGTGAAGGCCCAGGTGATACAGGCTAAATCGTCAGCATCTATCGAGCTGGTGGCAGCCTCCCTTTCAAAGGCAAAAGGGGCCGGCCCGGTCCAGGGTACCCCTGCGGTGGCCATGTTGTCTCTTCCTCCCAGGCAGCAGGCTTCGGCCAAACCAGTGGAAAGGACCCCAGAGAAGAGGATGCCCTCCCTCGGCCAGAAACTGACCTCTCGGGACCCAACAAATGGGTGGGGGGTGGCGGGGAGTGGAAGACCTCCAATGCACGGATATTTCTTCTTCGACGTAGAGGATGAGGGTTCCGTCCACACCATCCCGGAAGAGGTTGGGGATGACTGGAACGTTGAGGAGGTACCCACCGGAGGCGACGTCGACTGGGACGATGTCGTCATCTCGGACGACACAGCAACTGGGCCCAGCGACCCTACTCTCCAGGCACCTCCTAGAGATCTGTCGCATGATATTCTCTCAGCCCTCCACACACTGGTGTCAGAGATGCAGAAGAGGTTGCAGATGGCACCACCCCCGCTCCACCAGCAACAACCCCCGGGTCCACCACCGCCGAAGCAAAGGAAAGGGCACCCTACGCCTCCGCTCCAACCGCTTGTATTCCTCCCTCCTCTCCCCCCCCCCCCCGTCCCCCACAGGGATACGGGGGATGGACGCGGCGACATCTGACAACGATGGCGACAGCGGCATCTCTCTGCCGCCAAGGGCTTTTCCCCCGGACGAAGTGTATATAGGCTTCCTGTATCAATGCTGGGAGGCGAAAAGGAAGACGTCCGGGATGAGGGGCTGGCACTGCTGAAGAATCCCGCCTCACCACTGATGAAAAGGGACCAACTTGAAAAGAAATACTGGGTCCCGGAGTCTGCACCCAAGTGTTTGTCGTCACAGCCATCACCGGACTAGTTTTTCTCGGCTGCTGTGTGGAAGAAGTCGTCCAACCTGTCGTCTTTGGCTTCCATTCCCCCGGACAGCGAGGGGAAGAAGTTGGAAGCTGTTGGTAGAATGGTCATCTACTCGGCGGCGACGACTGTCAAGGCAGCCAATGCTTTAGGTATCCTGGCCAGGGAGGTATGGTACAAGTTGGCTCCAATTCTGGATTTCCTCCCGAGGATAAGCGGGTTGAGGTGATGGAGATCCTTCAAGAAGGCGGGTGGCGACTCACCACCCCATTACCGTGGCCCTGGACATTGTGGACACAGGGTTCTGCCAGTTGGGCAACAGGGTTTGCCTTCATTGTCATGACTGGCTGAAGTCCACCAGCTTTCGGCAGGAGGTTCAGACGAGGGTCATGGACATGCCGTTAGACGGAGATAATCTCTTTAGAAAGGCCGTCGATTAATCTCTTCAGGCCATTAAGACCGACTTGGAGACGGCCCGTGCCCTGGGCATGCTGCAGCAGCACTGTCTGTCCTTTCGTTCCTCAGGAGGGAAGTCGGGAAAATCCTCAAAGGGTTTCGGTGGTGGTTTGTCCTCTTACCGTCAGCCCTCCCGTTCCACGACCCAGGAAGCCTGCAGGGGTCGCTCCAAGGCCTTTGGAGAGGTCGCTGTCGTTGTCAAGGCTCCCAAGTCGGCGTGGCGGCCTCCAAGCAGGACTGAACCGGTCAAAACATCAGCCCCTCCCCCCCCAATCCCTGCACCCCGTTGGGCGGCCGGCTGGCAAACTTAGTCAGCGTGTGGGAAAACATCTCCACTGATAGATGGGTGCTGGATGCTCTCGAATGAGGGGGAAGAGGTGGGCACCACCTTTAGTTTTTCATGAATTTCTCCAATTAGTTAGTTAGGTGATTACACTTCTGGAGCAGCCGGACTGATGTAGGGTCCTATGACATTTGGACCCTGTGTCCACACATTATACAAAGTAAAGTTGGATAAGACTCTCCAGCTAGGTGTGGCGCTCTCATTGAGGCTCGTAATGAGCTATGATAGTTCGGTCTAAAGTAATTGAATTACAAAAACTTCTTTGGTTATGCTCGAATTGAATTAGAGCTATTTTTTTTTGTTGACAATCGATGTATGTAGTCTTTGGGAAATTAGTCAAAAACCAATAGGGTTTGCAATTCAAAGAAGCAAACTAGTAGGATTAGTGCGTAGTTAATTTAAAGCCAATGCATTTCGGAGTACAACTCCATCTTCAGGGCATCAACTACACCTTAGTATTCAAAATATATATAAAGGAACATACCAGAAAGGAGGTAAATTACATGTGAGAAAACATATCAGAAATGAAATACATCATATTGCACACAGTACGTTTAGACCATAGTAGTTTGTACTACGGAAGCACCTCAAAACCTTCCTCTTTGCCTCCGCTTTCTCTCCCTCTCTCCCCTGCTAAAATCAATAAACCTGCACTGAATCTGCAACTGGGCCACTCACCGATCTCATGTCCTGGCCCAGCCACTCTTCCTTGCACTGCCTACATGCACTACGGTGTTGTCTCTGTATCCTACAGCCCCTTCTCCTGGCACTTACCTTTGCACTTGCCACCAGCTGGCCCAATTATTTATCTCGTAATCTATTAACCATGTGCCGCACTTTCCTTGCACTTGCTACCAGCTGGCCCTATTATTCATCTTGTATTCTAGTAACCATGTACTGCACTTCCCCTTTTCCTGCACTTTTTCCCAGTCCCCCTACCCTTGTGCTTGCGCGATCTGAATGACACCTAGCCTAGTAGGATCGTTGTCTGTCTCCCTCTGCCCCCCCCCGCCTCGTCGCGCCTTGAAACACTTGTATATAGGCGCGTTACAAATGCCATATCATATCATTAACATATTGATAATGAGCCGTCCTATAGAATGTGAAATATAATAGTTAATAGTAAATGTGTACATACATACCCATTGTGAGCGTGTGTTCAAATGTGTGAAGTTTTGAACAAAAGAAAAATGAAAAGAAAGCAGAGTGAATCTAGGGTTGGTATTGTGCAATATAAACCAATGTAAATGACCGTACTTTATACACTGCATGTAACATGTATCCATTAGTTCAAAGTCACTTGGTAATTCTTCGTTAGGTTTCAAATTGCTTCTGTATGAAATAATCTTTCTCAAGTGGCTATGCTGCGAGAAATCAAGTAATGTGAACTTTTTTATGGTCATAGCAAGCGAGGTAGTTGCAGATTGTGGCGAATGCATTTAGTAATAAAATAGAAGCTTACTGATGCATACTTGAGACCGTATCACAAAACGAAAGCTTGTTCGTGTTACGCTCACCTGATATCCCCGGGGGCGTCTGGAAGGCTCTGAGATCTGGAACCCTGGATGCGTAGTTGCCCAGTGCTGAATAATGAATCTGCAATTACAGAAGGGAGGATTTGTGATAACTGTCTCTAATGGGTGAATCTCCCACCTCCCTCTGACAGATTCCCTTCCCACTTAGTCATTTTCTCACCTTACTTATTTGTAGGGTGAGCAATCCGTCCTGCGTTTCTTGTGCAGGGGCGCTTGACGTTTGTTGGCGAGCTGCACGAGTTGCTTCAATGGTGCAGTACACCTTCCCTGGGCCCAGGCCTGCTGTGACCCCGAATCTGCTGGTAGGCAGGTAGGTTTGTTAATTGTAAGTCTTTGTTCTGTTTATGGTGGGAATTTGTTAATGTCTTTATCATCCTGCCGGATGGAGAGGCACATTTCTAGGTAAGAGAAAGCGTGAAGCACAGCGCCTTCATTGTCATTTGAAGCTAACCTGTGTTTTCTTCTTCTCCTCACAGGCCGCTGTGGTGCTGCGAGTGGATGAGAGCACGATGAAAAACAGGCCCCCTGGAATCCGTTAAGGTAGTACAGCGCTGTGCGGTTGTTTAATATTGAAAGCGAACCTGAATATGTCTCTCTTCCTTTGCAGATGTTGCTGTGGTGCTCCGGATGGAAGCGTGGCGTAGCTTGATGGAATTCAGGTAAGACTGATGGAATTAGATGTATTGTTTTTCCCTTTCTTGTTATTGCAGGTCTCGATGTTCGAACAGCAGCTGTGGTAGCGGTTTGCTGGAAGTCCTTAAGCTAGTACTCACAGGTGAGTGATGTTTCTTCTTCTCTCGGGTTCCACAGATTGCAGCCCAGTTGAGCTGCTGAGTGCTGGATGGTGTTTTCTCAGGTAAAACAGAATAATCTTGTTCTTGCAGGATTACAGGAAGATGGTGAAGACCAGGAGCTGGACACGGTGCGCGTCACGCTGCTGGTTGCAGAATAACGCAAAGCATGTTCTGCATCCAGGGTATGGTTTATATAGCCCAGGTTAAGTAGTACCAGGGAAAGTAGTTCCAGTCCTGCCACACCCAAAACACTAGACCGCATGGCTTCGTTCTTAGAACTAGACTATGTTGGTGCTCCCATGTACATAAATGGGACCTCGTTTGAACAGCTCTTCCTTCCTAGATAAGAGCCTGGTGCCAAAGGCGCTGGGACTGGCTCCAGGAGCCCTTTTGCAGTGGTTTTAAGGCCCTCAGGGTTCTGGTGGGAGCCTGCTTGTGGCACAACTTGTGCCCCCTCACAGTGGTCATGACAGTTTGTGTATGCGCATGCAAGGTTCTCTTGGCAACCGAACGTGGCGTTACGTAACGGCAGCAGACGTGCTGACGTTCCGATGCCTCGCGTATCCCCATGGAAACAGAGGAATGGGACGAGTGGGGCGCGTCAGTAATCCTGCAACGGATTGAATATTGAAGTTCAATGAAGCACTGCAACTTCTAATGTATGTAACGTGAGTGTCAAAAAATAGAAATCAAATGATAGAAAGGGAGGGGAAAAAACAAGATTGAATCTAACTATGTCAGACCGCAAATTGCGGTAGTGGAATGATCGTGCAGGTGTTGTGTTAGCCTATTAATGGTATAGCAAATGGTGCTTGCATCTTGTGGTAGACAGTTGCGTGTGCCCCACATTGTCATGCATTACGGAAATCTCACTATGTGCAGTGAAAAGGCATTTGGCAAACCACTCATATATAAAACCCCAGTAAAAATAGAGGTAACGGGTAGATGCATTGGATTACTGACACAACTGGAATGATATGCATAATGTCTAATGTCGTGCGTAAGATGTAGTATACAGTAAACTAGGGACCTTTTGTGTACGCAATACATTCTTAGTGCGCATATGGATTGTAAACAATTGTCTTAGTGAACATTAATGGTTATGTTACAAATAGCATGCCCAATTGATCTCTTCATTCAATCCTCGGGGAGTCAAAGTCCCCAAATGTTCGATCCAGAAACATTCCCTTCTGTCAAATTTGTTCTGAATGTTTTCATGTGGCTAATTTTTCTTAACCACTTCCAATAAAAGGAAATTAATTTGCGCCAAATTGTCTCTTGTTGAGCCAATGCCCTGCAACAGCCGAGTTCAAGTTTTTGTTGCGTAGACAGGAATGATGTTCGTTCCAACGAAGTTTGGCTTTCCTTTGTGACTGTCCAACATAATATTGTCCGCATGGACACTTGATTGCATAGATAATATTGGGTGTGTCACATGTAGCAAAGGATTTCAACATGATTTTTTTACCAGTGTAGGGATGGTTGATTACTTTTCCTTTTATGTACGTAACTACAGTTACTACTTTGTAAACACGGAAGGTTCTGATACGTTTGGTGTCCAATTGTTTCCTGGGCTGGTGTCTGTACTAAACAATCTCTAAAGTTTTTGCTGTGTTGGTATGCAAAGGTAGGTTGTTATTTAAATCGTTCTTTGGTTCTCTGGTCACAAGACAATACCTGCCAGGGTTTCTTAAATATTGATTTTATGCGACTGCTTTGTGTAGAGAATCTTGTGACAAAGACCAGTGGTGGTTCGGTTTTTTTTTTGTTCCAATTTCTGCTTTGCCTCTGTAATTTCCTCCTGTTTGTACCCTCGTCTGATGAATTTTTCGCCCATCTTCTGTAGTTCAATGTTGTAATCAATTGGGTCACTGACAATGCGTTTGACTCTAAGCATTTGGCTTTATGGCAGGTTTTTTATCAAACTTGGTTGGTGGAAACTGAATCTGTGAATTTGATTGTTCTGATCTGTTATCTTGGTGTAGATGTTGGTTTTGTAATGTTTTTCCATGGATTGTATGTTCACATCAAGGAAGTGGATATTTCTTTTGGAGTGTTCGTGAGTTAATTGGATTCTTGTGTCAATTGTGTTAAAGTACGTGAAGAACTCTCTGAAGTTCGCCTCTGTGTGTCCAAATTCCAAAAAACATCATCAATGTAACATATCCAGATTGCCAAGTGTGGTTTCCATGTTTGATGATTCAGTATATGATCTGTTACGAATTTGTACATAAAAGTATTTGCATACAAAGATGCCATATTGGCACCCATTGCAGTTGCTGTGATTTGCATATAGAATTGCTTTTTGTATTTGAAATACGAGTTTGCTAATATGAAGCGGAGTAGAATGATGATGAACTCTTTATTTGCTTCAATATTTCCTGTATTGAACAGAAGCCATTCAATTGCTGCAATCCCTAGATTGTGCGGAATCGATGTGTATAAATTCTTGACGTCAACTGTAAATAAGATGTGTGACAGCGAATGTGGTATTGTGCCTAATAGTTGAAGAAAGTGTGTTGTATCCTTGATGTAAGTGGATGCCTTCTGAATCGGAGGTTGTAAAAAATAGTCAATGTATTTTCCAATCTGTTTTAATATGCTGTTGATTCCGGCCACAATTGATCTCCCTGGTGGGTTAATGAGATCCTTGTGTACCTTTTGGTAACATGTAGAGGTTTGGAATGCAAGGGTCCTTGTTCATTAGAAATTCATGTGTGTCATGATTAATCCATGCGTTTTCCCCTGCTTCATCTAATATGGCCCCAAACTTTGTTTGATCTTCATTGTTGGGTCAATGTCTAGTACCTTGTATGTGCTGGTATCCGCAAGTTGTCTCCTACATTCCTCTCGCCCACGGACACACTTTGGAGTTTCAACATAAGTGTCTGCGAATACCACTAGTGGCCTGGCAGGAACACCACATCCCTCCGCTGCTGCTGGAGTGCTGGAGGCGAGCCATGTTTAAAAAAGAAAAAAGGGGTGGGCGCGATAGAGCTGGTTCCTGAGTGACTCCAGTGCTCCGGAGTTTACTCAAGATTATTTCTCGTAAGAAAGAAGACCGGGGACTGGAGAGCCATTCTTGATCTACGACAAGTACATCAAGTCCCAAAGATTCATGAGGGTCATGTTACAGCACATGCTCGGCCATCTGGAGGAGGGAAAATTCTTGTGGTCGTTTGATCTAGAGGACGCGTACTTCCATGTCCCCATTCACGAAAAACATTGCAAGTTCCTGCGCTTCGTCATACTATGGTAGCATTACCAGTTCAAGGCTCTCCCCTTCAGACTGAAGTCAGCGCCCAGAGTCTTTACGAAGTGCTTGGCTGCGCTGGCGTCCCATCTGCGCCTACAGGGGATACATATGTACCTGTTCCTTGACAACTGGCTCATCTGGGCCAGGGCAAGGGACGTCACGGTCTATCACACAGATAGGACCGTCCGGCTACTGACTTATCTGGGGTTCTCTGTGAGCTATGCAAAGTACTGCTATACTCCATCGCAGGATGCGCTATTCCTGGGGGCCAGCCTCAACAGTGTCCATACCTGGCGGCCCCCCTCGGAGGCGAGGATAGCGCCCATTTTGGGCAAGATGCACAACGGCTGTTAACACTGAAGATCTCCACAGTGAGGACTATAAAGTCCCTGCTCGTCATGATGTTGTGTATCCACCTGATCAGGCTCTGCAGGTTGTGGATGTGACCACTCCAGGAATTCTTGGACTCCCGTTGGATCCAGGTGTCCGGAAGCTTCAAAGACAGGATTGTTCTCAATGAGGAGTTCCGTCGAGGGATAAGGTGATGGGGTGTGTGCTCCAACATTGCCGGGGGCACGGACTTCCAAAGCCCCACGTACCAGGAGGCGGTCACGATGGACGATTCCCTGGGGAGCCCACACCGGAAGTCTCCACAGCAGAGGCCTGTGGCAGCCGGAGGAGAAGGAGCTCCACATCAACGTCCTAGAGCTTCGGACAGTGTTTTGGGCCCTCCAAGTCATTTCTTCCATCTCTCAAGGGCAAGGTGGTGAGGGTCTTCATGGACAATACCACCACAATGTTTTACATCAGGAAGCAGTGAGGCACCAGGTCACCAGCGCTCTCCAGCGAGGCGCAAGAGCTGTGGCACTGGGCCGTCGCCAAGGCATGTTTCTCAATCCTTTTCACTTTGTGGGGTAAAAAAACACTGTCGCTGACTCTCTCAGCAGGGAGCTGCACGCTTGCCATCAGTGGGAGCTTCGGCAGGATCCAGTGGACATTATCTTCATCAGATGGGGCAGACCCCAGATCGATCTATTTGTGACAGCGACCAACACCAAGTGCCAGAGGTTTGCCAGCAGGTTTCTCCAGCCGGGGAGCATGGGGGATGCATTCTCCTTCCCGTGGGAAGGCCTGCTCCTGTACGCATTGCCTCTACTACTAAGAGTCATCAATCAACTCAGACGTTGTCACTGCGGGATGATCCTTGTCGCTCCGGCGTGGCTCTTAAGAGCTATGGGCGCGAATGGAAGCATTTTGCGACTGGGTTCCGGTCGCAGAAGATTAACCCGCTGAGGGTCACGGCCCCCCAAGTCCTTGTATACTTGTTGTCGTTGGCGAAGTCAGTGCTGGCTCACGCATCCATCAAAGTGCATCTGGCGGCTAAAAACCCAGGCACTGCATTCCTTGTCAGGAGGACAGGAGCTGGGACCCTGGATGGATTTTTTCAGCCACGATTGACACAGAAGTCTTCAGACAAGGGATTCTTCGCGGCTCTGTGGATTTGGTGCCTTTTCATGAGCACAGAAAAAGACAGAATATCGCTGGTCGGATTCTCGTCATTGACAAGGTCCAGCACTCTGGTGAGGAGACTTTTCGATCTTGAGCCGTGCCTCTGGAGATCCAGCAGGATGCCCACGAAGTTTCAGCAGGATTCGGAATTCCGAAGACCTTGCACTGCCAGTTGGCTCGGGGTCCCAAGGTGTTGGGGTATTGCAGCCCTGCAAGATTGCAGCACAACGTGGGATCACTCAAAATGCAGATCTTCTTGTGTCTACTGAGTCTCACCAGGGTCTGGGTCGTTTTCAGAGTTCCCAGGTCGATTGGAAAGAAGGGTTACAGCAGGCTCCGGTTAGACAGCAGGCTCTTTGGTTACTGGAAATCATCCCAGCTGTGGTTTCTTCATCTTCCTCTTCAGTTTTCTTTCCCACGGTCGACTAACTCTTCAGCTTCCAGTATCGGACATTTATGCTGGAACCCAGCCAATCAAACATCTTTTCAACATTCAAACTTGGTGGTGGTGGAGTGGGGAGGTTGGCAATCCTTTCAGGACAGCCAACCGCCCAGTTTGAACTGCATTCTTAGGCAGGCTGGAAGACAAAGAGCTGCAGAGTTTTAGACTCCTCTCTCGCTTCCTGCCTTCAGACGCTCTGGAGCCTGGGCGGGGAATCTACAGGTTTCCTGCTGAAGATAAAAATCTCACAAAGGAAATTCACGCCCTGGAGGTCAGGGGAAGAAACAAAGGACAAGGAACGCTAAAATGCTGAAAAAAGAAGACCGGGGCCATATTGGTAATATGAGCACTCCTTGGTGCCTTTACACCGGTTATGCAAACAGCCAGCAGTAAAGGTGCACCGAATGAATTAAAAGGTTCACTGCCACCACCCATTAAAGGTACGTTTGTCGCTTCTCGCTAAAAGGGAAAGTGACATTTCATGGTATAGATATGCATCATAAATATGAACATCTGGGGTGTTTAATGACCTTCATGCTTAGTTGTTTACAATTGTGCGATAAGGTTTACTTAATTTGACCCCTCATTAACATCTTTGTGTTGTGGATGGTTTTATTTTCCCCTTTGTCTCTTGTTCTTTTCCCCCCAATTTGTTTATTTATTTTTCTTTTTTTATTTTTTATTTTTTGACCCCCTTTACGTTAGGACTATGATGGCTTGGCTGAGAAGTTCATATCTGTTCTATACTATGTACAAGAAACGATTGTTCTATATTTGTTCATGAACCTTTAAAATAAAGAATAATTAGGAAAAATAAAAATAAGAAAGGGCACACTCTGTATCTCCCCAGCACTCCACATAAGGTTGAGGATGCTGGTCTTGCTTAATAAAATGTAAAATGGATCCAAAGATACTTTCTACCCTTGAATTGTAGTTCTCACAAGGTTAGCCAGAGAATGTTAAAAGGGGAGCCCCGTTGGGCAACCCAGCCACAATAGGCACTTGTTAACATAAGGTTGTTGGAGGATAACTTTTAAAAGCCACTATGGAAAGTCTAAGAAATGACACCCATAAAAAGAGTAAAAGATTCTGTGATTGTGGAAAAAGGTTCCCACACAGAGGTATAAGAAAAATAATCGACTAGTTAAATCAAAACTTTCAGGGGTTGACAGAGGTCAGGAAAGTTTATCATTGCTATGAAAATCTTATCTAACTGGCCCAACAGAGTTACTCTGGACGCTTTGATGGAGCTATTCAGGCCACCAGGACACCTCTGTAGGGGAGCATTAAGGCGTTGGGTGTTGATGTGTTCCTGGTGCAGGCGGGCCCCTCTGCAGAGTGTGCGAGAGAGTCACAGAAGTGGAGCAGAGAGTGAGCACAGTGAAGGATGAGCTACTACACCTTAGGAACCAGGTGGCAGGCCTGATGGGAGCGGCGAGGACCCTGGAATCGAGGGCAGAGGATCCAAGGGTCACTCCCAGAGGTGTAACCCATGTCTGGTAGGGATCCCGGAAAGGTAGGCCGGCCCCAGTGTCGAGCTGTTTGTGTAGTGCTTGATCCTGGAGAAGTTTCAATTGAAGGGCCTCGAAGTTATTCACTGTGGAACGAGCGCCCAGGGTGCTTGGTAGGACCCTAACGCTGGAGGTGGCTGGGGGGTCTGCCGCAAATGATTGTGGCAAAGATCTTAAACTTCAGAGACACAGATGCTATCCTGCAATAGTCCTGGAAAGTCGGTTATTACGAGGTGGGCAATGCAAAGTTGCACATCTTCCCAGACTTCACCCTGGTGGCACAGCGATAGCGTAGAACGTTTGACTCAATGCGACAGCGCCTCCGGGAGCTGAGCATAAAGTATATTAGGTTTTATCCAGCACAATTGAAAATTATCATAGAGGGCAAGTCCTGGTTTTTACTGCAGGAAGTGTGGGCCTAGCTGCACCCAGGACAGCAGGGGGAGGGGATCGAAGCAGCTCGGCAACCTGGGGAATGAGGGTGGTCCGGGGAAGGAGGGGCCTGTAAGTTGGGAGGGATGACCTGCGTCCAGGTCTTTGTAGACTGTGGGGCAGAAGGGGGTGGCCTGTGCTAAGGTCTTGATGGGCTATAAATAAGGGGTATGCTGTTGTTTCTGTGGGCAGGGGCCTGATGGGGTGAGCTCCCAGACCTATGGTTGTCTATTCACAGGAGGGGAGAGTAAGGTGGATGGAATGGCTGTCTGGTCAAGAGGATGGGGGGGGGTTGTAGGGTGAGTAAGGGAATGTGCAGGTAGGGAGGTAGGAGGGGGGTGAGTTGCAGGGGGGGTGTTGGCTGTGGTTGGTTGATGCGGGAGGGGTGATCAGAAAGAATGGGAAGGGGTTGTTGGGAGAGCAGTTTCAAAGTTTACTGGAACAGTTAACCAGTGGCTAATGGTTATGGTGGGGGCGAGCTGGCAGTTGGGATGCATGTGTTCAGTTTGAGGGGGTTGGTGATCGAGTGGACAGGACGGTCTACAGTAAGAACTCTTGTACAATATGGGGGAGAAACATAGGGGGGGTATTTGTACTAGAGATCTAACATGGGGGGGCTTCTTGAGATAGCATTGGGGCTTCTTGGGATGGCATGGGGTGCAATTGGCCATGCCTCAGGAAACACATGGTACGGAAGGACTTTGACTCCCTTAAAAGACGGTGGGGGGGGCAGTAGTTTGGGACATCTTGCTCGTATGCTAGCAAGGTCACGATTTGGGTGGCATCAGGGGTTCCTGTTCAGGTGGACAAGGTCTTAACCAACGATGTTGGGAGGACGGTGGTACTCTTGGGAAAATTAGAATTAGAATTGGAATTGGAGAGCAGTGATGTATGCATGGTTAACTTGTTTGTGCGCGCCCAACGTGTATGATAAGGACTATTTGCCTTTGGTACTGAATCAGGTGGCGGGGGAATACAGTAAGGTCTGTTCATATGGGTGTGGGGGGGGGGGCATTAATTGTCTTTGACAGCACAGGAAAGACCGGTCTAATAAAATAGCAGGCAGCGACGTCACTTCAGAGGGTAGTGGGGGACCTGGACTTGGTGGAGTTGTAGTGAGAGGAACATGGGCAGGAGAAGTAGCTACTCCTAATTTTCAGGTGCACATGGTTCTCTCTCATCTGGATTGTATCTTTGTGTGGATAGAAGGTTTTCATTCCTTTTACCACTCTGAATTCCTGGGGAGAGTCCTTTCGGATCACTCCTCACTGGTGACACAACCGCAGGGACTGCAGTGGATACCGCTGGCACGATAATGGTGCTTACAAGCCACAGCCCTGGAGGACGTGGCGTTCAGGGATACACTATGGGGGAGATAGTGGATCTTTGAGATCAGTCTTTCATCGGTGGAGGGGGGCGTGGCTTGGCAGCCATGGAGTAGGCTGTATCTCCAGAGGGCTCCGTGATCCGGCAAACGATCCGTACAAGCGCGAGCTGTCTGACGGAAGACTGAAGTTCCAAATTAACAGCATAAACGAATGAACATCAAAGGATCAGGAAGTACGTATCAGCAGATCAATTGGATCAACGCAACGAGAGATTTGCTACTTTGTGTCCGGGGTCGCATCCCGGAACGAAAACAACAAGATGGCGGCATCTCCGAAACAAAGGGACGCTTGAATGCGATCAGGGCACTGAAGGAGCGGGCTCCTGAGAAGGAAACGGCTGAGCTGCTGAAAGTAGGAAGGCTGCCGTGACAGCGCACGAACATGGGCCCATAAACGGAGGAGTATGCGGAGTGCGTGGACCCGAGTAGTATATAGGGCGTCCCTGTCTGCCTGGCGAGGAAGGCAGAGTGCACAGACCTGTGCCGTGTGGGAACCGAAGACTGCTTCGGGAATCGAGCTAGCCGGTTCAGAGGATGGTGGGCCCAGCCCCCGTGAGGTCCGGAGGGCACAGAGAGACGTGGATGACCGGCGCTTCCCCCAAAAAAACAGTAGCGCTTATGAGCGCGTGACACGAATTGTTGGAGTTGGGGACGCCAGATGCTAACAGTGTGTCAGGGACTTGTGGCTCCGACATCGCACATATCACGCCGTTCGGGGAGGGCAGGCACTAAGTGCTGCACTGACAATAACATTGGGCTGAGATCAGGCCGGCACGGGGAAGCACACGCGCGGCATGGGAAGGACAGGCCCCCAGGACTCATACTCAGAGCCGGGATAAGGTGACCCGGATGGCATGGGGGTGCTCTAAGGCAGCCAACAAGAGGTTACAGGGGGGCTGATAGATGCACGGCAGAATTTTAGTGTGCGCTAAAGAGCGGGGTCGGGTGCCCGCTGCTGGCGCTGTGGGCAGCAAAGACACTGGGTGCTACGCTGGCAGCAGACTTCAACAAGGGGCTCCACACCTTTTGCACCAGGTAGATTGCCAGAAAGGAGATGAGCATAAGGGGGGCACAGAGGAGTGCCACCTGCACCCAAGGAAAGGCCCAGAGGAAAGCATGCAGTGATCACCAAAAAAGTTCTGTCAGAATACGAATTATGTAAATTGGATGAACAAGAAGGTACGGGCCAAATACTAAGTGCATATAGACAGCCCACGAAGGAAGGGTAACCGGAATGCCATGGTGCGCGCAGCACCACGCTACAGAAAGGAAACGGAGCCCCGCAAACAGCGCAAGCAGTAGAGGGGTGCTGGCAGAGACCCAGAGGCCATAAGACGACCCATGACATAGCACTGAGACATAACTGCACTACCTGGGATACCTCTTAAGACCTCCAGATAAGAGGATTGCTTGAAAGGGGTGGTGGGGCGAGTATAGTGCCCCCCTGTGGAGACACCCATAAGGAAATTACCAGGTGTAACCCGCAGTCAGCAGTGTGGGGGGGACATGAGAACAAAAAGACCGTAAATAACACCGCCAGGAAGAGTTTGGGGAGCGGACAAGCAGAAGCGCATCGTGTGACGTTAAGGACGGAAGCATTAAGGAAGAAGAGTAGCTTGTGACCAGGGGTTAAAACACGGCCCGGGAAGGACTAGCACTGGGGGGCATTGATACCCGCAATGACTGAAAAAACTATGAACTCTGGAGCATAAGCAGAGTGGAGGAATGTCGGTAAAGGGAGGCAAAGCTAAGGGCAAACAGCCCACGATGGACATTTTCGCTAAGGCACAGCAAACCCCCACCACCGCAGCACAAGGTACAGCAGCCACGTCCCCAGATGCGGCTTCACCACGAGAGGCCAACGCAATCCTAACAGCTATTACGGAACTAAAAACCTCATGGGGGACAGCAATGGCAGACCTGAGAACTGCACTGGAAACTAAAATAGATGCAGTGGGAATAGAGGTCAATCTGCTGCGACAAGACGTGAGAACGCTTGCTGAACGAACGAGCGGCCTAGAGAGTGCGGTGAAGACCAATACGGATACTAGCGCAAGCAATGCCAAAGAAGTCCATATATTGAAACAGGGGGCTAACCTGGAGAATCGAGTGGAGGAAGCTGAAGGAAGAGCGAGACGCAATAACATAAGCGTGGTCGGCTTCCCGGAAGGAGAGCAAGGGCAAGACCCCACGGACTATGTGGAGAACATGATAATACAGGAGATGGGAGCTAACAAGCTCTCCCAAGCATTCGCAGTCGAACGCGCACATAGGGCCGTGATGAGGAAACCGCAACCCAGAGCCCCTCCACCTACCCCTCCCCCTCTCCAGAGCCCCCCCCGCCCCTCCCCCCTTCCCAGAGCAGTCATAGCGAAAATCTTGAACTACAGGGACAGAGAGAAGATCTTGGAGTTCTTTCGGAAAGGAGGGACGATGACAAGGACGTCTGCGACCATCACTGCTTAACCTGATTACACCATGTTAGTACAAAGGCAGCGCTATAGCTATGTGGCGATCAAAAGGAGACTGCGTACAGCTGGCTTCAAATACATGCTCTTGTATCCTGCGAAACTCAAAAATCTACACAAAGGCAAAGCACACTTTTTTGATACCCCGGAGGATGTGGCGATGTGGTTGGATGCACACGGTTGTCCATAAAGTGAGGAGGAGCAATCCCAGCAGGAACACGATAAGTGACACGATGCTATTATGATAACAGATGGGAAGTGGGGGCAGCAAATAGAGACAATAGAACTGGTAACAAGGATGCAGCTAGACTAGATATTATGAAGGAAGATTAACATGTGACAATTGAGCACGTGGGACTAGAATATAATATTGCAAAATGTGAAAAGGGCAGTGATAAGTGTGCTTAATCTGATAAACACAATAGGAGTTACGAGATGGAGACAGCTTAGCCCGGGAATTAGAGTAGTGGGACCGCCTTTAGGGCTATATCTACCTGCTGAGCCGTGAGTATGGCAATTTGTGGAAAAGGGCTAGATGCGGGGGTGCCGGAGATCCAGGGATGGAGCTGGGCAACAGAGGGGGAAGGGCAGAGACGGGAGGGGATTGCAGTGGAGGTTGGGGCAAGAGCGCAAGAGTGGAGGGGGGGGTGGGGTTGGGGAAGTTGAGGGGCCGGGGAGTGTTTTGGGAAGGGAGGTGGGAGGGGAGGGTGGTTGGGGAAGTTGAAGTGTTTATAGTTAAGGAGAACTTGTTGGGGAACGAGCCTACATGTAATAAGGAAGGGATTGCACTTGCGGATGGAAGAGCGGGAATCTAATGTTATGGGAGACCTTAAAATAGTTACTTGGAATGTTAGGGGGCTCAATAGCTATGTAAAAAGGAATAAGGTTATGATGTATCTGCGCAGGCAGAAAACTAACATAGCCTTGCTACAAGAGACTCACTTTACGCAAGAAAGGCTGGAAGTGATCCGAAAGAAGTGGAGGGGGACTGTAGTTGGAGTAGCATACTCTGCCTATGCCAGAGGGGTAATTACTTGGGTGGCACCGCATGTCCCGTTCCAGCTATTGCAATCTACAGTGGAGCCAGATGGGAGGATGGTCATAATAAAGGGGCTGGTGGAAAACAAGGACACATGTATCATAAACACATAAATCAGGACACACCGGCATACTTTAGAACCCTATATAACAAACTCAGTGTGAGCTTGGGGGGGGCGGTGATTTGGGGAGGAGACTTTAATTGTGTACTAAACCTGAAAATAGATGGATCGGATACCAAAATAGATAGACCCACCCCAGCTGGCAGGACATTGCAGTCATTGTTAGTGGATTTTAGCTTAGACGACACGTGGAGGTCACACCATCCGCATAGACAATATTCGCACTATTCAGCCCCCCAGAACCTACACACTAGGCTAGACTATGTGTTTGTTACACGTGGACCAATGACAGAAATAGCGCAGACAGAATATAAGGTGAGGGTCCTTTCTGACCACTCGCCGATGATACTAGTATGGCAATACCGACCCCCGAGAGCAAAGATACCGACATGGCGTCTACGAGCAGAGACGTTGAAAGACAATATTTTTAGGGAGGACATGAGAGGAAATAAGTTATTTCAATATAATAAATAAATAAACAAAAACAAACAAATATCAACACTGGCAGTGTTGAGACAGCGGGCACGCTCCAGGAAGCCTTTAAAGGGGTAGTGAGGGGAATAGCCATAGCTAAGTCCAAGGGACTACAAGGAGGGATCTTGGTCGAACCAGAAGAAGTGGAAATGGAGCTAGAAATAGCGTTGAAAAGGGGAGATAATACCAAGGAAGATAATGAAGCAGTACTTGGGCTACAACAGAAATGCGCGGGATACTGGGAAAGGTTATGCAACCTTCACTACAAAAAGTATATAGAGACAGCATGCAGGGGGGGACAAACCAGGGAGCGTTCTGGCATGGCTATATAAAATCGAGACTCCTAGACCTACAATTAGAACGATAGCGAAGTATGATGGGCGCATTGTAGACCCCAAGAGGGAGTTGATCAGGAATTTGTAGATTACCGACTCCTGTACGGAGACGAGGAGTAAAGCGACAGCAAAGAAATAGGAGAAACACTAGAGGATATTGGATTGCCGCAGATTAGCACAGAAGCGAGAGAGGAGCTAGACGCACCGCTTACCCTAGAGGAACTGGAGGAGGTAGTAAGGCAGCTACCCACTAGTAAGACCCCAGGGACTGATGCACTCCCTAGCAAATTTTTTTTTTTTTTTATTTTATTTTTTTTTATTTTCATTTAGTTTATACAAACTTTTGAAAAACTTTATCTTTTAGTGTAAGATCAACATTCCATCATAGTCCTTAACTATTTTTGTAGAAACCCCTTGTTGGACTTCTTCTCTTGACTTTTTCTGTCCCTAATTCGTCTACCTTTGCATCCATAGATATTCTGTCTCTTTCCAGTCTTTTCGGATAGGTTGGTCTCTTTAGGCAACCACCGGGTTCATTTTTAGGTGTTTCTGTAGAATCTCTAAGAATCGCATTACTGAGATCAACAGTGGTAGGTTTGCTTCGTCATGCATTTTCCTAAAAAGCAATAGCTTATTCCAAGCAATCCTTGCGTTCAGTGTGGACATGCCTACTTCATATAGAACACACGCAGTCGGTGTGCTTTGTGGTATTTGAAGAACTTTTTTCCAGAAAAAACCTTCACACCTAGACCATATCTTGTGGTTACAGCCAAACATGTTCTCTGCCCCATAAATCAGAATCGGTGTAATTTTATTTTGGTAGAATTTTCTCACTGGCTCACATGTGAATTTTCCGAATTTCTTCTGCATTACGATCCCTTGAGAGGTTAGTTGTTTGCAGCTATTTAGGATTTTCTTTACCATTGGTTCGTCATTTATGCTTGAGTTGATAATTGTGCCCAAATATTTTGTAAAGTGCACTTTCTCTAGCTTCTTTGTTCCCACGAACCAACTCGATCTGTACTTGTCAGATTTTCTTCCTCTTTTGTTCTCTAGGACTAGGATTTCTGACTTGGCTGCATTTATCTCCAGCCCAAGTTTTTCCGAATAGATCTTCAATGCAGACAATTTTCTCTGTAGGCCGACTGGTGTTAGGTCTAAAATTACCATATCATCTGCGTATAAGATGTGATGTAATTGGCATCCATTGATGGTTGGTGGAAATGAAATCACGCTTGACAGTGCTTTCTCTACTTCCGAGATGTAGAAGTTAAACAGGGTGGCCCCTAATGGGCACCCCTGTTTCACTCCTCTTTCTGTACGAATTGGCTTTGACAGATTTCCTTCTTTGTCTAGCCTTATTTGAATGTAGGTGTCAGAGTAAAGTTCTTTGATGGCTGCTATCAGACTCTCATCGCAGCCTCTCTTCTTTAAATTACACCACAGGATTTCTCTATTCACTCCATCAAACGCGTTTGCCATGTCGATAAATGCCAGATAGATTTTCTGTCCCGATCGAATGGCATCTATTTTAGTAGGTTTAATATTAGCAAGTTTGTGCTGCAGCCCACTCCCTTTACAAACCCAGACTGTCTGTCATCGTAGATTTTTCCTTGATTTATCCACAGTGTGAGTTGTTTAAGGAGCTGAGTTGCAAACACTTTGCCTATGACATCGAGAAGGGCGATGGGGCGGTAGTTTGCTGGCTCCGACCGTAAGCCTTTCTTGAATATCGGAACAATGATTCCTAGTTTCCAGGTCGCAGGGATCCTTCCTTTTATTATTGCTTTGAACAGGATCTCACAGAATTCCGACCATTCATCGATGTTTTCTTTTAAATCGGCGTTCGAGAGGCCATCCGGTCCGGCGGCTCTAGATGTACTGCTATTTGCAATTGAGATTCGGATGTCCTCTCTGTCCATTTGTAAGTTCCAGGGAGTTTTTACGTGGATCTCCGCTGTACTTGTACATTCCCTTCTTTTAAACAGGTTTTTGTAATGACACTCCCAGTCTGTTTCCGTTACCATATTTGTTATAAGGGCTTTTTCTGAGTTAGATGATTCATTTATTAAGGTCCAAAAACCCCTGGAGTTTCTCTGGTTCAACGCTTTCAATATTGTCTCTGCGTCGTTTTTCTCCATCTTAGCTCTATGTAACTTGTGCCAGTTGTTGTACTGGTTTCTCACTTTTTTGGACTGGGTTTGATTTTCTACTCCTTTGGTGGCATTAATCAATCTTAATGCTTTCCTCAGTACCCTCTTTTTTTTCGCCACTTCCGGGTCGTACTTGTGTTTATAGAAATTTTGTTTCTTTAGAACCTTCGTTTTTTTGGATTTATAAATTTCTAGTAAGTGCTGGTATTCCGTTGACTCAGACAGGCCTTGCTCCTGGGATTTTTGCATTTGTTCAGATATCTCCTTAATATTCAATTTGTTTATCCTTAGTCTGTTGCGTCCAGGTTCCACTGAGATGTCACATCTCCATTGATCCTTTTTCTCTGCTTTTCTCCATTTCCATTCCATTGATGTGATATTATGATCGCTTTGGATGTTTTTGGTGACTGTAAAGGAGACTATTTCATGTAGTATATTCTCCGAGACAAAGATGTAATCTAAAATAGATTGCTGAGTACCTCTTTCCCAGGTCGGGGTTGCTGGAATGTCCCCTCTTGTCGCTCCGTTAAGCATTGATAGATTTCTATTTGTCATCTCTTCTAGCCAACAGTCATTTTTAAATCTCATCCCATCGATCTTCGTTGTTTTTTGTTGGTTTAGCTCAATGAATTTCCTGTTGAAATCTCCACATAGGATAATTATTGCCTTTGAATCTTCTATTTTAATTGTATCTATGGCCTCAATGATATCATCTTCTAGCTTTTGGAAAAACTTTGATGTTGTATTCCAATATATGTTTAATATATATAATCGGTTCGTCAGCTTCTCTGTGAGTTCTGATTGTTCTACACACACCTCCTGAAGGAAAGGTGACAGGTTGCGGGCGGATTTTATTCTTAGTCCACATGTTCTTTTAATTAAAGTCAATTGTCCTGTCATAGGCCTTCCTTTTTTTTGTTTTATTGCTGGATTTATTGCTACTTCGTAGCCGTCCACACATGGTAGTTTGGATATCCATGTCTCTTGCAAGCATATCAAGTCTGCCTTTTGTATTGTTTCCGTTGGAGATCCTAGGAGGTGTGAGAATCCTCTGGTGTTCCACGAGGCTAGTGTCAGTGTCCCTATCTTGTCATAGCGTTAGCTCTCCTTTATTGGGTTCAATGATTTTGCCAACCAAGACCACTTTTTTCTTTCATCTTCATCAGCGTTTACTTCCATAGATTTATAGTTCCCTGTATCTAACTTTCCGCGATTATCCACTGTTATTTTGATTTTCTTCGTCTTTATGTCATCGGGAAGACCTGCTACTTCAGTCTCTATTTCTGTGTCTTTGAGCTTGGCATTAGACGCGTGTTCCCTTATTGCGTTTTTTTCTATTCTTTCAAATGTCACTAGCTCTTTCTCGTTTGTTCTTTGTGCTTTGGGTTCTTTTGTTTTTACGTCGTCATTTCCCTTTAAGGTGTTGTCTACTTCATATACTTGGTATCCCGCTTCCAGGAGTTGTCTCTCACTCATCATGATCAATTCAGCATCTTTTTTGTCGTTGATATATAAAAGTACAGACTTCTGTTTCATCTCAGCCATGATTTCCACCCGATCAATCCGAGCGCTCTTTATTACCTTTAGCACAGGAATCTTTTGGAACATTTGTAAAATGGTGTACCGATTTAGTGGGGTCCCACCTTTTCTTCCGTCAATTTTCTCGACCAGTAATCGATACTGGTGATTTTTCTGTATTGTTTTGTTTCCGACAGGCACGGTAGAGTTTCTTGACTTAATGGACTCATCGACATTCCCTCTAGGTTCTTCAACTTTTCTTGTGGATTTCTCGTTCAGAATCTCAGTGCTGATTATATTGTTTTTCCGCTCATCTAATGTGGTATTTTTTGTGGCTTTCATAATCTTGGGTATGTTTCCCTGTTTTAGCATACTCTTCAGTCTTTTCTCTTCTAAGGTAAAGAAGATTTGTGGCTCTTGCATCTTTTTACTACTTTTCTTTGTTGTAAATTGAGATTTTGTAGGAGTTTCTGGCCACGAAATCACTCTTTTGTTTGCCGATCTATCATCTTTCTCTTTCTCGTACCCTTTGATGGGCGATTTCTGCGGGCTTGTCTCTAGCTCACGATTATCTCGCCCAGGATTGTTTCCATTTTCGATTATTTTTATTGCCTCATCGTTGTCATTGTTTTCTTCAGCTTCAGACACACTGTAAGTTGACATGTTCAGCAATTCTTCCTCATCACCATCTGGTTCTTCCATGTCTAGCTCAATAGTTCTTCCAATTAGGGTTATATTGTTTTCAGTCAGATTTGCTGGCTGTGTTTTTTCCTCCACGATTTGGATCTCCTCATCTATTTTTTTTTTCTTTTCTCCCTTCAACGTTGTTAATTCAGAATTATTTACAGTTATGTTCAATGCTTTGATGTTTCTGAAGAAATTGGCTGAGCTACGAGTTTTCTTGTTCTTTTTTGCTTGTTGATTCTTCGATTTTTTGTTACAATTATTTGAGTTTGGTTTGATTGTTTTTGAGCTCTTCTCATTACTCGCTCCTGAGCTGGTTTTCGGGTTTTCAAATATATCATACCATTCCCTCTCATTTTTTTTTCCGTGTTTGATTATAGGCATACTTTCTAGATTATTTGAGTTTGTATCAATGGATTTTGACGTATTGGGTGGATTGGATGGTAGGAGAACTTGCTCTTTATCTGGTTATTTTTCGATTTGCTGTTTACTTTCCTCAACCGATTTTCCTATAGATGTCGTGCAATCGATCGAAGAGTAAGTACTTGTTTTTTGAGCAATCTCCACACTCTTCCTCTCCATCCTTCCACAATCACTGACATCATGGCTAATTATGAGTTCCTTATCATAGCAGCAGTTCTGTTTAGATACTCTTATCTCTGTTTCTTTTTTTTTCCGGATGCGTGCTCAGTTGTACCGAATTTCTCAGGTAACTCGCATGTTTCTAGGTTAATCACTGAAGTCTGGCTCGTTTGTACTGTTTTTGCGACCTGTGTTGTATTTGAATCTCTCCTTCTTTCTCGTTCATTTTGAAGTAGCGTAAGGGCTTGCCTTGTTACTTCTGCTAGAAGTTTCTTATCTTCAGAATTGTTTCTTAGGGATTCCTTTAAAGCCATTAACGAGATATCATTCCCTCGTTTGGCTACCACAATCTCAGAGGTCATTTCTTTAAGGTCTGTCTCTAGTTTGATCATTTTGGAGTTTAGTAGCGCAATCAAAGTTGTTTGGTCTCTGTAATTCTCATTTAAGTTTTCATATAGTTTCATCAGGGGCGCGACAGCTATTGTTGCGGCTGACATCAGAATTGGGCTTAACTTCGATATTATTTTTTCGTCGCAGGTTGATGTTTCGTCTATATTACTTATTTCTGTCTGGGGTATCTCCGTGGATCTCCTCCAGTTTTCATTTCTCGAAGTTGTTGTATCATCCTCATCTTCCGAGTCCACAGATGTATTTCTTCTCTTGTTTTCTTCTTCTCTCTGACTTTTGAGTTTTTTCCTCACACTGCAGTCATCATTTTCGGGACTTTCACTTCTTTGACATCTCTTTTGGGACACTATAATCTCCTCATTTCTGGATTCGAATGCTGGTAAGTTTGTTTCTAGAGTCATTACTTCGTGTATACTCCTATGCTTAGGATAGTATAACTCCGCTGATGGTGGTTTTTCCATGTTAACGTTTATTTGAGATGACCTTCTCGTTTGCAGCAATTTTGCATTCATTTTTTCTAGATCTTTTATTACTTGATCCACAATCCCTACTGAATTTCTTCTTTCTCCTAAATTTGGATTATTTTGTGGTATAGTTGTTGGCAGTGTAGAGCTTTCAATCCATTCATTTGATGGTAACCGCAGCTCTCTAGTGCCCTCCGGTTTCTCTGGCGTTGTGAGGTGTTCTTTTGCGTCTTGTTTGGCGTGGAGGTCCCTTGTATCTTGTCGTAATTTGATCAAATGCTCATCTCCTTTACTCATGGTTATTGTTGTTTCTATTTTCTCTGACTCTGGATTGTGCATCTCGGCTACCTTTGTCCAAGCCAGTAGTTTTAGCGATGAGCTCGATTTTAAGTGCTCTACCCTGGCTGCCGTTCTTTGTATCGTCATTATACTTATGCCATTTTCCTGAGTGTTATGGGTTGGGTCTCGTGTTGGGTCCTCAGGATTGTGTTCGAAATGAGGGATATTAAGAGATGGTCGATCACTGAGTACGGTGTATCATTGCAGTACAGACTTCAACATTCTTTATTCCTGATTGAGTGACCTCAGATTCGCTGTTTCTTCCCTGTGTCTCGATCACCTGCGTCTCTTTTTCCATTTCCGTAATTACTTTGGGTTTTTTCCCCTGCAATGTGGGAGAGCCAGTGTTTTTTGACCCTTGCCTCTCCCTGTATTTCTCTGATTGCATTTTCTTTTCCTTTTCAGGCTCGTCTTTGGTTTCCCTCTCGGTGGTTTCGTCTCGTTCTAGGTCTTCGATACTTTCGGAGTCACTTTCTAAATTGAAAGTATCCATCGAGTCATTCGTTCCTTTCCTTCTCGGCCACGCCATGTCCATGTGTTCGTGTGTATTGGTAGGCCTGGGTGTCTCGGAGCTAGAGTACTGCTGCTGTCTGGTATTGTCATTGAAGGTTGTAGTTTTGGGGCCGTTGACTTGGGGAGTGACGCTCTTGCTAACCATTGTAGCAGTTACTTGGACGTTAGAAGAGGCAGAGGACTGATTAGGAACTCTCTCCATGTCAGTGGAGTTTCCAATGGTCGTGGACATATTATTCAGCCCTCGCTTAGCTTGAGCTCGTGTGTTGGCTTTATTCGTCATCGCCCTCGTAGCTGCTGACATTTATCGAGTGGTTTGGTTCTTACAACGGCCAATAAGCACCAACTCGAACTTACAGTACTTAGGTTTTTTTTTTTCCCCTTATTAATTTAATTTACCACGCTACTCGTATTTTCATCTAGGACTTTTGACAGTGTTAGTAGAACTTACCTTTTGTTCTAGGTCGGGATCAAAGAGGGAATGCCTCCGCAGTCTCCCGTTCTCTTGCCTCTAGACGCGCCGGCAGCGCCTAACAGCCGCACAACAGCCCGCACCCTCTACCCCTACCGGGCTCAACGCCGCGAGGGTGAAAGCGGATGCTTTTTCCGTGTGTTTTGGGTCACGTGACTCCTCACGTGAGCAGCGACAAGGCTCCGCCCCCTCCTGGGAACGAAGCGGCACGCTGACAAAGAAGCAGCTGATGGATTCTGGTAACCCGTGTGCCCTCGATTTCCTGGGTCCTGGGTTCAAGGTCCTCAGCACTAGCAGCACTGGCAGCACCAACAACGCAAATTTTATAAAACCTCTAAAAATTAGGTACTCCCCCCGCTCTTAGAGATGCTAAATGAGGCATATGAAGTCGGAAGACTACCAGAGTCCCTAAAAGAGGCGATTATTATACCGCTTCCCAAACTCAATAAGCCTAGCTGTTACTGGACTATTACAGACCCCTGTCAATGTTGAACCAGGACAGTAAAATATTTACGGCGGTCTTGGCAAACAGAATGAGGAGGGTCATCAATAATTTAATACACCCGATCAGACCGGCTATGTCCCCCATAGGAACATATCCAACAACCTTAGGCGACTCCACAGAGTCATTGAACATGCAAGCGGAGACGCAGGCGAGATGGCGATAGTATCGCTAGATGCAATAAAGGCCTTTGACTCGGTCAAATGGCAATGGCCGATTGCGGACCTGACCAATTACGGAATAGGACCGGGGTATCTGAAATGGGCTAAGCTGTCATACAGCGCGCCGCTGGCCAGGGTTAAGACGGGAGCGGTAATATCAGAGAGATGGCAACTCAGAGGTACTAGGCAGGGATGCCTGCGGTCCCCCATGCTGTATATTTTGGCCTTGGAGCCCCTGGCAATGTGCCTGAGGCAGCATTATGACGTAATAGGCATCACCATAAAGGGGGAACCGCATTTAATTTCCTTGTACGCTGATATGTTGTATTTACGCTACCCGGAAGAGAACCTCCAGTATGTCCTGGAAGTGATGGAGCAATTTGCAAAGCTTTCAGGCATAGCTGTGAACCCCACTAAATCTTGTGTATTTCCACTCGGCAGGAATAGAGGGATCCTGTTAGAGCAGTTACCAATCCTGCAGATACCATGGGAGGTCAACACGTTCCAATATCTTAGGGTAGACATATATCACACGGTGGAAGCAGAGCATCAACACAATACTGAGAAAGCCATCAAGAATATTGAAAATAGTATGAAGCTCTGGGCGAAGCTCCCTTGGCGATGATGGGACGGGGGGCAATGCTTAAAATGGTGGTACTTCCAAGACTGTTGCACTATTTTGCGAACATCCCATACTTGATACCTGGACAGCTCTTTGCCAGGTTGGACAGCATATGCAGGGAATTTCTCTGGCATGGGACAAGGAACACAGTGGCCCTATGGAAGCTACATAACTCATATGAGAAAGGGGGCATAAAACTACGAAATTTATTACATAGCAAGTCAACTACAATATGCAGCTAAATGGCTCTCTGAGGAGCCGACCTTGGAATCCAGGCTGTTCCGATTCAACTGCGCCCCATTCTTCTTAAAAGAAATGATGTAGCTGCCCAGGTCGGATATGGAAGGACGCCCAAGGATGACGACACTTGGGTGGGAGATATGGCAGAGAACCTGTCAGTTAATGGAAAATCCATCTCCGTGTTCCCCGCAGGTTCCATTAGTCGCTCTGGCGGGAAAAGAAAAGCAACTAAGACTAATGATTAGGAAGCACTGGGAACCGGTGGGGATAGCAAAATGGGGTGATGTGTGGCAAGAGGGGAGTATACAGGATTTTTTAGGGGCTGGTAGAGGAAACGGGGTTACACGCGGGGCAGTATATCGCATACCATAGGGTGGTGCAGCGAATTAGAGACCTGGTCTGAAGTAGTACTAGCAGATGAACCGGACGCCACCATAGACACAATATATGACATAGCAGAGGGGGGACATGAAATATCTAGAATATGAGATGATGATGACCAAAGTGGGAAGGAAGTGGTGCAACTCAGACAGGACTGGGAAGAGGAAGTGGGTGCCCCAATGAGTGATGGGATGTGGGAGCGGGCCCAAGGATATCACAAAAAAGTGTCAGGAAATGCTAGATTACAACAGATACAATTATATATAACTCACAGGGTGTATGACACCCCAAAGAATCGGCAAATTCAAAAACGCAGGACGCCAATCGTGCCACAAATGTGACTAAGAAAACGCCGGAATGGTACACATGTTCTGGACATGCCCAATAATAGAGAGATTTTGGGGAGAAATAGCACATTGGATGGAAGAGAAAGGGATCAAAATAGAGGTGGATACAGCATGGGCTTGCCTGATAGGAGGGTTTCCTAGACCATGTAAACTCAAGCATGTGAGTAAATTGAAAGATCTGGCGTATGTTCTAGCAAAGAGAAGAATCTCTATGGGGTGGAAGGCATGTTACAGACCAAGAATGGAAATATGGTGGAAAGATCTACATAAATGGGCAGAGGCAGAACCTACAGTATGGCAGGAAGCATGCAATGTTGGGGGGGAGGAAGAGGCTGGAACCTTGATAGCTTGGAGGCAACTAATAGCTGAATTATTTGGGCCCATGTATGATGGGACAAGTGACTGGGATCCAACAGAAACCCTTGAAAAGGAATCCCTGCTGCAAGACGGAGAAACGGAACATGAGGGAGAGTAGGCTCGGAAGGGGGGGTGTGAATGGGTGAAACAGTGGACTTGGATGATGCGATGTATATTCAATATTATCATATGCACTGTAAGTTTGGTTTGTATTATTTGTTGAAACAGAAATCAATAAAAATTGTTCAAAAAAACAATTTGATTGGTGGATGCGGGGGGCAACCCTGTGGGAGGCCTTCAAGGCTACAATTAGGAGGATTTGTACATCAAAGCTAACGGGCGTAAAGCGGGTATCATAGGACATGTGACGGAAGATGTAAGGGAAGGTGTCGGATCTGGAAAGGGAATTGGCGACGGGGCGGCAGACGGGGGAGGAATTAGTGATGGTATTGGCTTCTCACCGGGAGGCGCAGAATTCGTTCTTGAATTTTGAATGGAACCAGCGAGATGTGCAGATTCACAGGGTAGAGGATAAGGCAGGGCAGTTCTTGCCTGGTTGATCCTCCGGGAATAACCTCGACACAGCACCACGCAGATCAGGCAGGAATTGGGAGACTTGGCCAGCACCCAGGAGGGGATCTTTGTATACAAGTGAGGGAACATGCTCATTCAGTGGCAGATGAACGGCTACACTTGATTCCGTTGCCGGCCCTAGACAGGGACCTTACGGAAGTGTTGGAGGTTCCTGTCGAGGAATTTGATATAATCTGTGAGTGTCGCGTAGAGTCCCAGTCTGCCCAGGATTCTGTGCTGTGAGAAGCTGCTGCTACAGACTGTGTTTGGTGAACTTAACTTTTCTGGCCCTTTAAGCTGGTTGACTCCACCCTTAAAAGGGTGTTGCAGGCGCGAAGCGCCTCGCAGAGTCCCGCAGAGTCCCAGTCTACCCAGTCCGCCTCTGACGGCGAAAGACGGCCAAAGATCTGGCGACTACCAAGAAGTCCGGAACTAGTGGAAAAATGACTGCACCAGGCCCTCGGACGAGGCTAAAGACGCTGTTCGAGCGACGGCAGTCGAAACTGCCCAGAGCACTCGATCTAATGGCTTCCCCTGAAATTTTCGACGAGGTAAGCGCTGATATGTCATTGGCAACTTGCACTCAGTTATCTGTGCCACTACCGGTGCCTTCTCTACAATCGCTTGCATCAGGCTCTTTAATACCCAGTTTGAAGGAGGCGGTCATAACACAGGCATTGACTCCATTATTCAAACAACAAGTACATGTCGAGGCGCATGCTGTGGCACAAGTCTCGTCTGTAGTAACAACTGATGCACCTATCTTACCTGAAGCTTCACACAAGGTCCTGCTTTGGGAAGCTGCTGATGTCACATTGTTGAATGCCGACGAGACTGAGAATACAGAAGATGTGGGATGTGGTCTTCCAAATAACATTACTATCAATCCTTCGCTGTTTCAATCTCCGTTCGATGTCAGACACCGAATTATTTGAAATACATGTCCCTTCAAATGCTATAGAACAAAGGGAAGTGTTGTTCAATCCTCAGCTCCATGACGTACAAAAGAAATGCCTTGGGGGTCTTGAAGTGTGTCGACCGTCAACGCAGGTCGATTCAGCGGCAGCAAGTCAATCTGCGTCTACAATATATTCAGCTGATTATGGCTTGATTCCATCCGCTGACCCTTCGACCTTGCCCCGCTCCTGCGTGAGCAAACAATCTCCAGTGCCATTAAATCAAAAACAGACCGTGTTTGCTTTCCCAGTCGCCTGTGATGAGGCGCGTCCAGTCATTCATGCAGCTGCAAACTGGAACGCGCATGACAATCCGAGCTGTGAATTGAGTGATACTCGAATGTCTATGGGACGCGGAGCCATCGGCCCTCACAGAGCCAATCCCCTTACATCTAATAGGGAGGCACCAAACGTTGTCGTTCCTGACACACTGAAAGCAAAAACCGGAGTCTTGGAATACAATCAAATTCAGACGTCTGCGCAACTAAAAGCAAGCTCTGATGCTGTTGAGAGGGAAGCGCGTTTGACTAAACGTCTGACCGATGACTTTTTGCAAATAAAAGACAAATTAGTGAACAGCTTTTCGCTCCCAACCAAATCATTGCTGGGTAATGTGGTTTTGAGTTCATCTTCAAACAATGTAAATACTACAGAGGTACGTCGATTGACAAACAGAGAAAGAACAAGTACCCCACAGACAAACATGAGTGCCAATGCGAGCGCTCAGGGGATAAGAAGCTCTTCAAACGTATCATTGCACCATCATTGCAATGAATCGACATTGGAAATGTCACAAAATAATGGAGACCACTCAGCAGTCTCGAATAGGGGTTCATCGAATCAGCCACACATTGAGCAGCCACATAAAGAGCATAACATGGAAAGTGCTTTAAAGGCCAACATTTCAGTGGCTGCATCTATTCAAATACATAACGTGTTAGCTGCAACGTCTTTGGCATTGTTGCCATTTGTAAAATTGTATGAATCTCTGAATGAATCCATAAGAGATCAAGGGGCAATAATGGCAAACCTGGACAATAAACTGTCTGATTTAACTCAGTTGTTACAGCAGAAAAACGAAATGGAGGCAAACGTATCTCTCCAATGGCAACACAGATTAAGCGACATGGCAATGAGAGAGCATACCCCAAGTCAGACGACCTCATGGAGGCCATTCTTGAATGTATGAAATGGTTTCGCCACCTTGACAAAAATCATTTGAATGACCCATCTATCTGCCCTAATGCACATGGATGTCAACATTTTAGGGCCGGAGTAAATACAGTTCAAACAGGCACTCCACGAGAGGCGACGAGTTCCATGACTCAGCGGCCCACCCAGCCGGCGCAGGCAGTAGCTGAAAAAGCTCTAGTATCAGCTGCCGCTCCAGCAGTTGCAGTTCAGTCGGGAGAAAAACCTCAGGATCAGATTCCGCCCATCGTGATAGTGGAGGAAAGCCCCATTTCTGTGAGCCTGAAAACGACAGTGCAAAATATCACAAAAGGAAAACACTGTAATACCTTTGATATTTTTTTGGGCAACGCAAAGACTCTAGAGATCTCCAAAAAAACATTCGAGGTTACTAACAATCAGAAGCCAGCTGTGAAAAAACGACAGAGAAAGCAAAATCCTGCTAAAACTAAACAGTTTATACGAAATTTGTCGACACCAAGTAAACTAGGCCTTTTCCAACGAGCTCTCCCCGATAAGACTCAAGCAGCCGCCTTAGATAAACTCAATCTCCAGGGAATGCCGAAGAAGGATGAACGATTGACTGCTCAACAAGAGAAAAACCCAAAAAAATGAATAAGGCTGGACTCAGAAACAAAAACAGTGGAGTCGGTAAAAGAGTCTTCTGACCTCGCAGATTGGTCAACCTATCCGTTCGATGAAGACAACGACGCTGCAAGAGATGAAAACTAGAATGCCCCGGGAACAAATGTGCAAGATATGATTCCTGTTACTGCACCATATATTCATTCGCCCTGCGGTTGCAGAACGAACAAAAGCAAAATGAATCCAACAAATAATGTTAAGGCTGACTGTACCATAGCCCCAAAATCCGCCTTGAGGAAGCTGACAACCGAACCAAAGGCAGAGTCTCATAAAAGAAATCATTCAAACATAGCGCTAAATCCAAGAGTAACTTAAGCGCAAAGGTAAAAAAACTGTGCTCAAGAACAGCAAGTGCGTTTTGAAAAAAAACCCAGTCACAAAAAATTCGACTAGAAGAGTTTGGATTGAAAATAAATTCCCGGATGACAATGAAGTAAATCTAAATAGAAGTAACATGATGCGATTACTTCATGTTATTCCATCACTGCGCACAATAACCTCAGGTGACATCCGTATTGTAGAATACCTATCAGAAACTTGTTCAGACCAGGTTCTACCACATATATGTTCACAGGCAGTAGAAAAAACACTTTTGTCAGCGAAATTTGAGGTCTCACTTCAGATTGAAGACGCCAACGAACAACGGTCCGAGTGTACTTCCCCAGTTGAAGATCACCGTACGACGAGCGAAAAGTGAAGAGATGTTTTAAGGGAGGTGTTTAAAATACAGCCTATAGAGAAGGAAAATGTCTGTGTGGCTAAAGTGAGAGCATCAATGGAAACCCAAAGAAGGATGTAACTATATGGGCCCAACGGAAAAGTGACTTGTGAACTGGTCTCATGGAATACACGTGGCTTTAGCCATCTTTTTCAAGACCTACCCTTCTCTTTAGATAACAACTTCGCGCTGTGCCTACAAGAAACGTGGCTGCGCGAAACACCGGCAAGAGATGGATATTCCATTCTGCTAAATCCAGCTGGTAAAAATCAGAGGTCGCCCTTTCTCTGGGCTCTTAATAATGCTCAACAACTCATTTGGATGGGAAATAATCAAAACATTTATGCCTAACTTGTTTGTTCAAGGGATTCTGCTGGAATTTATGCCATCTGTATTCAAAGATTCCAAAAAGTTACTCTTGATCAACACATATTGGAACCATACCATGATCGCAACTAACGAATACTTGGAATCAATAACATTAGTTAAAGAAGACAGTTTAGTGATATGCCACTAATTACAGATAATCATATGTGGCGACCTTAATTGTTCCTGGTTTGACGACATCGAGCCAATAAGTTGGGCAACAAATGAACCAGCCGACGCTAATGTAGAGAGAAAAACACAATGGCAAGGAGCCATGGAAATACGAGACTGTGATATGTTAAATGGGACGACGAAAAGTGATAATCCACCAAAGTCGAGTTGGCATGGTGGACTGCGGCATAAAACCCTGGATTACCTATGGATTTCAAACAACGTGTGGGCTGACATTGTTGATCTAGAAATCATAAGGTGTGCTAGTAGTGACCATGATACAATACATCTATCCTGGAGATGTGACAAATATACACCTGAGGGATTCTATGAGACCGCTGTTTCAGTTAATCACGGAGGTAACAGACTAAGGATCAACATAGCTCAACTAGTCAAATTTTCACGGAACTTTAAGATGGGGAACCTATCTCCAAAAAGCAAAATACATTTTTCCCCTATGTTATCAGAATTTCGTGTCATAAACAAATCAGGTGTGAGCGTGCCTAAAGTTCAGAAGCATGCATTTAGCAGTTCCGTGCAGATGGAGAAAAAGTTGCTGCGAAAAGATCTACGACTGCTCAAGAGACACCACGGTCACAATGCAGCCCCATTAATCAAAAAAAGGAAGTTGAAATACAGAAACTGGTTGAAGTCCTTTGTCTGCTTGCGCGATCAGGAAAAAGGTGAACAGATGTTAAAGTTAATCCTAAATCATAAGTCCAGAGAAACTTGGAAGATCTTAAACCAAGGGTCCCTAAATCAAGACATAGTGCAGTCAAATGGGATATCGAGAACGAAATGGGAAGAACACTTCTGCAATGTATTTAGTTCCACATCTTCAAACGAATTTATTCAGACAGAGGTTAGTACTGAGCCCTGGGATGTGACAGAAAACATTATAGACATCGAAGAAGTTATTAAACATCTAAAGAACTCAAGAGCCGCAGGGCCTGACGGCATTACAAATATCATGCTCAAAGAAAGAAAATAGAAATGGTCTCACTTCATTGTCTATCTGTCCAAACTAATAGCATCAGTGAAAGAAGTCCCTGAGTCATGGCGAACGGCTATTGTTGTTCCAGTGTTTAAGAAGGGCAGTCGGGACGATCCCTCGAATTATCGCCCGATTGCTCTTCTAGACACTATTGGAAAAATCTTCGCAACCTGCCTATAACGGAAACTAGCGAAATGGGCCCTCGGTGTTGGTCTGATGGACTGTCGACAGTCCGGCTTCACCAAAGGTGTGGGAACCGAAGTAAATCTCATAATATTAAACTTGTTAAAATTGGAGACGCTAAAGAAAAAGTCAAAACTATTTTTAGCATTCATTGACATGAAGCAAGCATTCAACTCAATAAATAGAGCCAAATGATGGGGAAAGTTGGCTAAGTGGAATTGTCCAACATCACTATCCGACCCGGTGAGAGCCTTACACTCAAACACCACTATGTGTGTACGTATGAATGCTCTAGGTGAGTTCACAAACAAAATTCCGACAAATAGATGTTAAGCAGGGCTGCCCACTGGCAGCTTTACTATTCAAATTATACATCTCTGACATCTCATCAGCACTTGGCAATGTCTCATGCTTCCCACCAAAGGTGAATGGGCAGCATCTGAGTTGGGTAATCTACGCCGATGATATTGTGTTAGTGGATCTCGCACAAATCGGACTCCAAAGGTTGTTAATTGGATTCCAAGCATATTGTAACGACCATGAGTTAACAATAAATGAAAAGAAGACTAAGATTCTGACTGTTAGCAAGGTGTTAACAAAGAAAGATCGTGCCTTCAAATGGTCTATTGGTTGTGAGAGTATAGGAAATGTTCCCTCCATTCGCTATTTAGGAATTCTCTTCAATAATCCAATAAGCGAATCAAGCTGGTTGACAGATCTAAAAAATCGGATGGCCGGCTTTGGAGTGCAGGGAGCACGCATACATGCAGAATATGGGAAATTCACAACAACTCCGGTGTTGACATTCTATAAACAGAAAGTCGTTCCAGCAATTACTTTCGGCTCCGAAGCAGGTTGGAACCTGAGCTTCATCTGTTGGGACGTACTTGAAGCAAAGTTTTGGAGACGTGTTTTTAGTCTCCCGTCATACGTCTCATTAAAAGCCAAAAGATATGAGCTCGGTCTTGTCTGTGCACCACAGACAAGACCGAGCTTGCACCACTCTCCTAATGAAATCTATATCAACAGTAAGGAAACAACATTTGAATGAGCCTATGCCTGCATACAGAATCCTGACGACCATATGAAGGACTGCTGAGAAGCTGGGTCAACAAAATAAAACAAATTGACGCTGCTGACATCAAATGGGAAACCGTGATGGAACTACTACAGCTAGCCAAAAAAAAATTCCATCAGTGGAGTTGGATTCAGAATGCAGAAAATCGTGCAAACATGAAGACTTCTTTGGATCTAGGTACCGCGATAAATGGCTTAGATAAGTTACCAAAATATCTAAGCCAATTTCCATCTAGATATCATCAAAATAAATTTTTGAGACTACGCTTAAATATGTACCATACAAAAGATGTATTATGGACCCGACATGATGCAAATACAACTGACGACCTATGTAGATTCTGTATGGCCAATGATGAATCTTTGAAACATATATCTGAATGTGACAAGCTAGTAAATACGAGATCCCTGTTTTTAGGCAAATACGCTCCGCTCAATAACAACTCTGAGTGGTGGTTTAGGACGCTTTCCAGTCAAAATGTCCATCTAACCTGTGCGGTGATTAACTTTTTAGAAAAGATCCTTCCATGTGACGAATTGACAATGTGAACATTTCTTTTCTCTTCTTCGTGGTTCCGCGAAAGTTTGAAATAAAAGTTTGAATAAACTAAAAAAAAATTACAATAAAAAAATAATCTGTGAGTTGAAATCATGAAGCGTAGGGCTCCCAGAAGCGGTGGTTTCCCAGTAGTTATACTACAAATACGCTGACTTTCTGGTCCCTCAGCTCAAAAAGGTATATGATGAAGCATTTGAGACTGGTGTTCTCCCAGCCTAATGAGTGAGGCGGTAATGAGTCCTATCAAAACAGAGGAAAGACCCCTTGCACTGCGCTTCCTACCACCCTATTTCATTACTAAATGTTGATCCAAAGATTTTAGGAAAGATCCTGGCAACCAGATTGTCTAGGGTAGCTCTTCCATATCTGTACATCCCGACGTGTGCAGATTCATAGGGGGACGGAATACTACAATGAACGTATGTCGCCTGCATCATGCGCTAGATCAGGTGAAAGACACTGAGGAAATGGCACTGGCATCATTCGACACAATGAATGCCTTTGATTCACTGGAGTGGGAATGGCTGTTTAAGGTGTTGTGAGCGTATCTGGACAATATCTACCAGTGTTTATGGCTTTTATAGAATATGCTGGCGGCGAGGGTGAAAACTAACGATTGGGTATCGCAGCAGTGGGTGCTGGACAGAGGGACGCGACAAGGGTGCCCAGCCTCATCGATCTCGTTCTCTATTGCACTGCAACTGGTGCAGTTTCTCTTGAAGAATATGAGTGAGGCAGGGCTATTAGCAGGAGGGGTGAGATTCATCGTCTCATTGTACACAGATCTGTTGCTACAAGTGTGGAATCCGTGGAATGCTGCTGGAGATATTGGATGACTTTTAGAGGCTGTCAGGATTCCGCATCAATAAAGAAAAGTCCCTACTGTTCCTGTTTGGGGGGTGGGTGGGGTGGCTTCCAGTTCATAGGCAGGGATAGATTTGCTGTGGGGGCACGGTAGGGGGAGAATTAGCCACCAATGTACTTCAGGTGGTGAGGGTTACCTGGAGGAAGCTTCTACAGAAGCTGCATGTAACGGGGATATACAGTGCCGACCTGTTGTGAAGTGTAGACCCGAGGCTTCGTTCAGCACTGGGGAGGGTGGGGCTCTCTGACCTTGGGGAGAGGAGCTGTCGGACGGTGGAAGACTTGTTTGGAGACGGGAGGCTGATACCATTTGATGAGTGGATGACTCGATAGGGGGTCCTGAAGGGGCACTTCATAACACATGGGATGGTGACCAGACTGGCCGCCAGGTGTTCACACAGGATGGTTGGGGGGGGGGGGGTCAAGGTTTCCTGGATTTATCAGGCAAGGCGGGCAGATTCCCCTTGAGGGAGCAAGCGGTCAAAAGTTAGTTGGGAGAGGGATGTGGGATGTCAGATTTCAGAGGGGTAATGGAAAAACATTTGGCAACCAGTGCAAAATGTTTCGAGGAATGCTCGGTTCCAACTGATCCAATTGAATGTCCTGCATAGGATTTATGTGACCCTGGTCAAATTGCATGCAATGAAAAATTACTTGAGTAAGAACTGCACCCGATGTGGGATCGTCCCCAGGGGGGAATGGGGAAGTGGGGTTTGGTATGTTTGATGCACCCTGTTCTTTACTGTATGATACCAGTCGATGCACATACTGTATTTTGGTCTTGATGCAAACTGAAAACTCGAATAAACAAGTGTTTTTACAAAAAATAAGAAAAAATAGATAAGTCTTTCCCTATTCTAAGGCAAGAGTGATCTCAGAGGCAGAAGAGGGACAGGTGCCAACCCAGGATAGGGCTCAGATGCAGGAAAGTCAGAGTTTCAGACTTAAGAATTAGAAGAAAGTGTTCAGGGACTTCATAGAACGCTCCCTAGTTGCATTCCATCGTTGGGCCTAGGGGACCTCCCAAACACACACAGTCAGCCACTCTGCTACACAGGAGCGACTCAAGACTTTAGGTAAATACTACCCTGAGCAACACAGTACCTCTGTGTGACGAAGAGCTTACAGACAGTGCCTTCACGATGCAGCAGCACAGGGCCCAGGCTCTGGATTCTTTGCTGTGATGATGAAAGAAAGGACACTGGATGGGAACTTGCAGCAGCAGTCGACAGGAAAAGGCTCCCAACAAAGCGTTCTTCTGTGCTTCTTGCAGCTCTGTGGATTCGGTGGCATTTTCAAGATACCAGATGAAGGACGGTTGTCGCAGGTCAGATTCGGCTTGCTATATCTGTCCTGCACTCTGGTGAGGGGACTTAAAGGAGTGGAATCATATCTCCGGAGGTCCGAGTAGGAGTCCACCAAAGTTTCAGCGAGAATCGGAACTTCGGAACACGATGCACAGCACAGGCTCGAGGTCCCAGGGTATTGGCAGTTCACAGCCCAAGAAGGTTGCAGCTTGTCATGGGATGGCTCGAAATGCAGGTAGTCTCAAGACTGATGGGTCTCATCAGTCTCTGGGTTGGAGCCGTCATCTTCGGGACTCGTATGTCACTTCAAAGAAGGGGTCAGCACAGGCAGTGGTTACACAACAGGCCTCTCTAGTCACTGGAAGTAGCTACAGCAGTCTTCTCCTCTTAATCAGATCTTCTGTTCCAGTGCTTGGCTGGTCTTCAGCTCCAATATCCAGACCAGATATACAGGAACCCACACACAACCTCTGCAAACTCTCCCTGCAGTTTACGGAAAGGGTCGGGCGTCTGTCCAGTCAGTGGGAACTGGTTTCTCTCAGGCACACCAGATTTGGACTCCTCCCCTCATTTCCTGCCTACACAATGGGTTCCTGCCAAAGACGAAAGAAACCTGTATCTCGCCCACCCAGGATGGCATAAGAACCAAGAAAGTAAAAGCACACTAAAAACTGCGAAAAAAGAACAAAGCCACCATTCTAGCAGAATGGTGATCCCTCTGCATTACTGAACCTGTTTTGACAGCCTGCTTGTAATATTCACACAAAAGTAAGTAAGGTATGTCCACTGCCACCAGCCATAATAGTTAGCTTGTCATTGTAACAGAAATGTTAAGAGAACAGTGAGAAAGGGGATACCATGTATCTCCCCAGCACTCCACCTAACGTGGGGGGGGGGGGGTGCTGGTCTCACTATGTATAATGTAAAGGGGATGAAAACCCTCTTTACCCATGAACAGTAATTCTGCAAGGTAAGTAAGGGAAGCCCCAGAGGCAACCCAGCAACACTACACATAAAGCGCTGTGTGCTGCAATAAATACATGGAGACGGAGAGTCAGCAAAATGACGCCCATAAAAAGAGTAAAAGAAAGGGCGAGTGGGGGAAACTGTTTTCACTCATCCATGAACATGGAAAAAGAACCCACAAGTCCAGCAAAAAGTGCTGGGGATCTCACAGTACAGGGAGATTTAGCATAGAAATGAAAGTCTAACGTAATCGAGGTCACTGACCTGCTCTCTTCTCATGATCAAGATATGATCCTACTGCAGGAAACTTGGTCTGTGGTTCCCACACACTTGATAGTTTTGCTACATTTGCTAAAATGGAATAAAAAAATCCAGAAATGTCACAGCCCAGTTCAGGTGGGCTGTGTATTTTGATTGCTTTCGGATTGGATTTCGAGATGGTTTTGTTGACCATGCACTCCCCTAAAGTCCTATCAGTTAAATGTACTAATCCATTTAGTCAGGACTTCCTTTTGTTAAGCTTTGGTAATGCCTCAGTCCCAGGAAAGGACACTGGTGCAGCCCCCAAACCTGCTTTATGCTATTGCAGGAGTTCATATAAATCAATATGTTCGTACAAGACTAATAACCCTTGTATGGATGATCTTGTGGCATAAGGTATAAACCTGAAATTAATTGAGAACGTCCTGATAAATGTTATCCTGCCCAGGACTCTGATTGTGATTAACTGGAAGGAATTGTGGGATTCTTTATATAGTCGCCCTAAAATTCTACCTATACTTTCCAGAATGGGGTTTAGTTTATTAACTTGTATAGCCTGCCTAACCCCGGAGTATCTGTGCCCTTTTACTTGAATACATAGTATGTTACAAATCACAGTACACATAAATACACATTTACAATATCAAGCAGGTTACATGATTACAATAAAGTTACACATTGTGCAATTATCTATACAATTATATACAGTAAAATGGTGAGAACTTTGCAAACAACTGTGTTATGTTGGGCACTGAGTGAAGAGCCAAGCTTTAAAGGTCCAAAAGGAGGGTTCTGCTCTAATGGCTGGGGGAGAGAGTTCCAGCATTTGGCCGCTAACCCGGGGAAGCTGGAACCTCCTGCAGTTTTTAGTTTGTATTTTGGGATGTTGAGGCGGTAGAGATAGCAGGATCTAGTAAGTCTGTCCGACTGTGTCCTAGAGAATTTGACTGTCGGGTATTTCGGAGCTGTTTTAGAGAGACAATTATGCGTAATGACTTGCAATCGTAGTGTGATTCTGTCACGCACGGGTAGCCAGTGTGCATCCTGCCTGAAGGCTGAGATATGAGTGAAGCGTGGGATATTCGGTGCCCATTTCCCGGCATTATTCTCGAGTACTTGGAGTTTATTTAAATTCTGAGCAGAGGAACCTAGGAATAAGGTATTACAATAATCCAACTTTGAGAGGATCAGTGCTCTGGCTAGTGTAATGGAGCTGATGGTCGATAAGAATGGTTTGCAGGAATTAATGAGTTTGTTGGTGTAGGCCGTGGTTGAGTATTAACTTGTTTTTTTAAAGATAGAGTGGAATCTAAGTAAACCCATAGCGTTTTGAATTTCCTGGCAACTATGATGGTATTCTCATCAATATTAAAGGCTGTGTAGCGTTTGACCGATTTGTTTATGCAAGCTTGAGAACCAATTATCAGTAGTTCGGTCTTGTCATCGTTTAGACAAAGGCTATGGGCAGCCATCCAGGCTTGAATCTCAAGATCGATATCGTTTATCATTTTGGAATCTTTATCATAGCAGACAGAGTATGTGATGGGGACCTGAGTGTCATCAGCATAATTTGTATAGGTGACACCCAGGTTGTCAAGACGATCAAAGGAGCTTAGCAAAAAGGTTATAGAGCGTAGGCGATAACGCACGTTCCCTGCAGGACTCCACAGTGGATACGTACTAAGGGCGCGGATACTGAAGGCACGAAACCCCGGTTGTTCTATTTGATGGAAAGGTTTGGATCCAGCTGGCGGCATTCGGCGAGAAGGCTGCAGCTGAAGTTAGATGTTTAGTCAGGATCTGTTGGTCAACAAGATCGAATGCTGCTGAGTGGTCTAATAGTAGGAGGATGGCCAACTTGCCCTTGTCTTTGGTTTCATCCATCTGGAACTTTAAGTCTAAGAGACCAGTTTCTGTGCCATGCCTTGGTCTAAAGCCAGACTGTCATAGGCCTAGTAGATGATTATCTTCCAAGTGTTTTTGTATTTGGAGATTGGCAGCACGATCTAAAGTTTTTATGAGAAAAGGTACGTTTGTTATAGGTCTGAAGTTAGTCGGTATGTTGGGGTCTAGGTTGGGTTTTTTGAGAAGGGGCATGACCCATGCCTCTTTTAGATTGTTAGGGACTCAGCAGTTTTGGAAGGAGGAGTTAATCAAAGCTTTTAGGAACGGTGCTAGATCTCTTGCTCCATCTTTGATGATCTGGGCAGGGCATATATCTCCCTGGCAGTTGGAGGGTTTGAGGCCGAAGAGGATATTTTCTACTTCTTTGATGGTGACTGGAGAGAAATGGAAGGGGGTACACGATGGTCGTTGAAGGTCCGGTGATCTGAGGTTATTGGTACTAATGGGCTGGTTTTTTTCCGTTTTTTTTTTCTATTTTTCCTTGTAGTAAGGCTAATTTGTCTGGCAGAGCCTTCTGAATGTTCGCACACCAGGCCGCATCTTTCTGGCAGGTTTCTTTCTGGCAGGTTTCTGTCGGGGATGCGGGAGACTAGTTTCTTTAGTGTGGTGAACAGTAGCTTTGTACTTGACTTGGCATTCTGAATTGTATCGCTATAGATTTCTCTTTTGGTGCAGAGAATGGCTGCTTTGTAGGTAATAGCGGCCGTGGAGAATTTCTTTTTGTTAGGGATTGAGGGAGTCTTTCTCCAGATAGTTGGAGGATCCTTTTGCGTTGCAGAGCAATTTGAGGTCAGCTGTAAGCCATTTGTTTAGGTGGGTTGTAGGTTTATCCTTTCTAAGTTTTAGTGGTGCAATTTTGTTTATTGGTCGTTGCAGGGTATTATATACATTTCTACCAGCGAGGAGGGGTCCTTGTCAGAGTTATAAGGTAGGTTGGCAATAGGCTGTAGTAGGGGCCGTAAGTTATCAAGGGTTATGGTGCGCTTGTTCCTGGACAGTGTGAGGAGCGATGGTCACGCTAAAATTGAGGCAAGCTTTCTCTTGTATGGTGAAGGCGATGCAGTGGTGGTCAGAGGATAGTGATGGAGCAGTTGAGGTCTGCCAACCTGTCCAGGGTTCTACCTTTAATGTGGGTGGGTTCATTAATGCAAAGTTTGAAGCCTTGTTGTGAGATGGTATTTTCAAGGATTGTTGCATTCACATCTTTGGGGTCATGAAGGCCTAAGTTCAAATCTCCCAACAGGATGATCTGAGAGCCAGGTTTAGTGTTTTGTGGCAGCAGGAGTGAAATGCCTTCCTCGAAGGAGGTGATGGGGGCCGGTGGGCTGATAGAGGAGATGCAGTTGTATGATGGGGGTGGTGGTGAGTTGAAGTTTAACTGAAAGGAGCTCCACTGATGGTAGGGGAGTGCAGGAGAATTCTCTAAGAGATTTGGCTATGAAGGCAACGCCACCCCCTTTGCCTGTGACTCTGTCTGCTCTGATAATAGTGCAATTGTCAGGGAGGGCTAATGCTAGCTAGGGATGGACCTGCAGCTGGGAATAACCAGGTTTCTGATATGGCCACTAAGTCTAGTTGATTGGTAGTGATGAAATCTGCAATGCTGAGAGCATGGACTACTAGGGAGCAAGCATTGATAAGGGCTCTTTGATGCCTGGTGTGACTGAGGGAGGAAGTTGTGGTAGTAAGATGGAGTATCTAGTAATTTCATTGAAAATAGTTTCATCTAATGCCACACCATCGAATTATATTCAATGAAAAGCACTACCATTTTTTCATGGACTATAATTCGATGGTGTTATCGAAATAAATTTTGAACGTGCATCAAAATTACTATAAGTATTCACAACAACTAATATTTATGATTTTCTTAAAGGAACCGTTTATTCACATCCCTTCGTATTTCCTTTATCGAATATTATCATTTCATATTCAATGAGGCCAGGCAAAAATATTGGCTAGGATTTCATGTACAATTGCCGATGCATTTCGGTTGAAAACCTTCTTCAGGGCCGTACATGATATGTTGGTTCTCATATGCCCATCATTTTACTGTTTTTAACAATTTGTATAGCATATAGTGAATCAAATAACTAAATGATAGTTCAGAATTTTCATGCAAAAAACACATACCGGTTCAGTGTTCATCAATGTCTCCCAACATGTAGATATGAAAGTAAGAAAAGAAAACTTAATGTCAGCAGTTTTACAAACCTATACTGTGCGGTGTAAAAAACATCAAAGTAATGGATTGTACCTTGAGATTCATATAACTCTTCAACTGACGTATGGAGTATCCAGCTGAAATTCAAGCTCCTGTCAACACCACAGAAAAACGAATCAGTATATGGCAATCACTAAACGGTTGAGAAATGGATAGCAAAATGAATTCCTACCTTACTCAGCAGTGAACGCTGTGTTCAAGGCAAACGCATTCGCTCGAGCGTGAATGCCAGCTTAAGTATTTAAGTGTTGCCATGGTGACCTAGAGGCGTCGCGCCGCAGCACGTACGCCTTGGGTCCCACCTCCGTGTCAACACAGAAGGCGGGACTGTCACCATGGCAACATATCAACATGAGCAGTCTGAAGTGAAACTAAAGATATAAACACTGCTCGAATGCGGAGTAAGTATATGCCTTTGTGTATGCTCCATAAATACGATCTCAATGTATTTTCAAGGACTATCTAGTGTCCTATCTGAAGCTGTCGGAGGTGAAACTTAAGTTAACCCCGCTCGGACGCGGTGTTGGTGAATGCTAAGAGTGTGAATGTGTTTACTAGTACTAATTAGTATTCTATGGGCAGAAGGAAATCAATCTACAGGAGGCACATAGATGTAAATGTAGAGCAAAATGTGACAGCCGTTAATTTAACGCTAAATTCAAGTTACATAAAAATGGTGCTGGTAAAGATAGATTGCAAAACTACATATGGCAAAACTCATAGGAGACACATGGTGTTCTTAACGAACAAACAGAGACATATGATGATCGCCCCATTCGGCGTATCACAGGTAAATGTTTCAAAGCACTTGGTTCTAAATATCAGAAACACATATAATTGTTACAGTTGGAAATTATTCGCAAAAGCTTAATTCAACAGCCAATATCCAAAAACACATCAGATGCTTAATGCACATTGTTTCTGTTCATAGTTGTCCATAGTGACCTCGGTCACAGTCTAGATGAGGTACCAAAGTGAAAAAAGTGTGTGACTGGAATAACATATTCTCACTAGTACAATCAATAAGAATAGGATTGTCTATCCATTACCACAGAAAACACATGTAATTTATTTCTTCATTTATTCCCTTCGGTGTCAAAGAGCTCAATCGGTCAATCCAAAATGTTTCTCGTTGGTCAAGTCTCTTTTGTACATTTTCATGTTTGAGTTTGTGGACCACTTCTAGAATCACAAATTTTATCTGTGCCAGATTGTGATGTTTTTCTTGCCAGTGTCTAGCTACCGCTGAAGTGGCAGTGTGATTTCTTATGCATGAACGGTGTTCGTTCCACCGGACTTTGGCAGTGCGCTGTGTTTGGCCAACATAGAAAAAGCCACATGGGCATTTAATTCCATATATGATATTCTGTGTGTCGCATGTGGCATAATCCTTGAGTTTCATTTTTTCTCCGGAGCGAGGGTGATTAATGGTCGATCCTTTCATGATGTAGTTGCAGTTGCTGCAGTTCAAACACAGAAATGTGCCTATGCAATCTGTTGGATTCTTCTTGCGCGGAGGTTTGGTATTTACTAGCTTGCCTTTCAGGTTTTGACTGCGTTGATAGGCAAAAGTGGGGAGCTCTTTGAACAACTGTTCTATTCTCTGGTCACAAGTTATTGTGTTCCAATTTGTTTTGATTATAGTTTTAATGCAGCTACTTTGTCTGGAGTATTTAGATACAAAGACCAAATACCTTGGGGTTGAAATGGATGCCAAGCCGGGCTATAACTCCTGTATCCAAATGAGACAACATCGGGCAGCTCAAGTAACGTCGTTGATTAGCCAATTTGCAAGACAGAACTGTGGATTTACATTGCATGGAATCCGTCAATTATATACCCAGGTGTTAACCCCTATGGTTGTATACGGGCTAGAAGCCCTGCTGCAAATGGACCTAAGCTGGCTGCACATTATAGAGGGGAAGTTTTGGAGAAGAATCTTAGGACTTCCCCAATCTATTCCAATGGCATTGTTAAGACTGGAAATGGGGGTTTCCTCTTTAGGTTCCATTGTTCTGAAAAGGAGAGCCGAACTTTATCTTAGGATCTCCAATCAATCAGAGAATCGCTTACTGAAAGAATTTTCCATTGAAGCTTTAAAGGAAACTACCAAATGCCATTTTAATAAGGAGACTGAAGCCTTCCTGAGAGTAATAAACTGGACTAAGAGTGGAGAGAAGTTCGATGAACCCCAAAAAAATGCACTGTTCAAAAAATTGCCCTCTGGGACTGGTTGGAAAACTACGCCCATCTGGATAAGCTTCCTAAATACAAATTCATCCACTACATGCTCTATTCCTTTAAGCAAATGCAGCCATATCTAACCCTCTGTCCATCAAGCAGACTCAGGCGATTTTTACTTCTATTGAGGGTAGATAATTTACCGCTGGTGACTAATAAAAGTAAATATAATGGTTTATCTTCCACAGAGAGGTACTGCCGACTATGTAAGGATAACAGATGCAAAGAAACTGCTAATCATGTATTAACTAAATGTGTAAATATGATGGATACTTACAAAGCAAGTTATAACAATTCTGTCCACGATACGGCATCCATTGGGGAACCTGAATTTTGGCTTCGCCTTATGAATACACAAAGTCGGCAGCTGCAGATTGCTACCTTTAGAGTATGGCTGGTAATCGAAATAACTTTGAACATATATATATATGAACTGTCTGATTTTATGATATTGACTCTATTGAGGTTTGGTGATTTTTATATTTTTGTAGGAGCAACTTTATATTTGTGTAGGAGCAATTCTATCAATGATTAATGTTTAGAATAACTTTTTTCCTTTTTTTTATGTGTAAAGTTTAAAATAAACTGTAACACATTATTAATAAAATAAATAAGGGCAAGGGGCAATACCACTACCGGAGGCACGCGGTCCAAGCCTTGTACTGAGGAGCGTATGATGCAAGGAGGCCTGAGGACCCCTCGCTCCCATATACGGGGTTAACTTAAGTTTCACTTCAGACCACTTCAAACTTTAGTTTCACTTCAGACTGCTTCAGGTAGGACACTTTATAGTGCTTGAAAATACATTGAGAGCATTTTTATGGAGCATCAAAGGCATGTACTTACTCCGCATTCGAGTGGTGTTTATATCTTTAGTTTCAAGATAAAGATGCACAACTTTTTGATTTCAGGCCTCGCTTTCTCTCAGGGTAGTAATAATAATAGTTGGATGTGCCTACCTTTCCTAAGGACAGAACTACAACAAAAACCTCACCGCAAAACTACGTGAGTCAGGATAACGTAAACAAGTGTTTGAGTTTGGTGAGGTTCTCTCCCTTGCAATCAAGCTTCAGGGCAGTATTGACTCCAAGATTCTCCACATCAATATCTCTCGGAAGGAGGACTGAACAATAACTGGCTTTTCTTACAGTCTCTTAACTCTGGGTAGTGTGTGTTGCAGTTTTCCCAAAACTGCAAACTCAATATAGACTCGTTGTTCTCAGATTGTCTTTGAAGTACTTCTTGACAGGCTGTTTAGTGTTGGCATTGTGAGTTACAAGTTTCCACCATTTGATATCCCAAAAAGGAGTTGCACCCTTGTCGCCTCTGTATGGCTTCACAGTTTCTTTGTTGTTGATGATGCGGTTTATGAACTTTCCCCAATTGTTATTTCCTATAAGGGGGAGTTATACTCTTGTTGATTTAGTGTTGTTTTCTCACAGCCTCTTGGCTGTTGGCAATGCTAGTTGTAAGCTTTCCCCAATTGTAGTCCCATGTAGGTGGGGACTTCTGGGCTTGCCACTTCTGCTGTTTCTTTAAATGTCTGGTATTATAAATTATATGGTTATAACAATTGTCTTATTCGGAGCGCCCCAGGGTCAACGTTTGTATCTGGTCAACTCACCGGCTTTCTTCCGTGTCTCCTCTTTGTGGTCTGCTGTTGTGGCAGACCTCCTTTGGCCTGCCTGCTCTCTCCCTCTAGCTTCTGCCTAAGTTCGGTGGACTGCGTGTCTCTCTGCAGTAGCTCTGACAGTTCTGTTGAGCTGCTGCGGCTTCCCGCTCACCGACCCGCTGTATGCTGAGTTGGCAGTACATCTCATCAGCTGGGCTCCTTCTCCACACGCCGCTTCCTACTGTGCATACTCTGTAATACTGCTCACCTTCACTTTTGGCTGCAGTAACTGCTTCATTCTTCTCTCTGTAACAGTTCCTGCACCTCGGACAGCCTCTGCTTCAGCTGTGCCATCCGCACTGCTTTCTCCATCTCCTTCCTCATTTCCTTCCTTCACCTGTCCCTCATTGCAGGATTTAAATGTCTCACTCAGATTCTTTGGTCTGTAACAACTAGGCTGCACCTTTTTGCTTAATAGCATTCTTATTCCTCACTGCTACTGAGCCCTTCTTCCTTGTCCCAGTACCATAGAGGATTATGGGTACTGAAGTCCATAATGGTATTTTTCTTTTAATACTTCGTTTTTACTTGTTTATGTACTGAGAGTTACCAGATTGAGGGGAGGTTGTGAAAAGGGTTTGTGAGTCACCATTGGAGTGAGGATTTCTACTGAATGCAGAATTAGGACAATTCAAAGATTTCATATTTAATGCTTGAACCCCTGTGGCACAAACCTTATCCTGTCTGGATCGTTTTTCATAAACTGTTCTTTTGCTAGCTATATGGGAGGGACTTGTACATTGATAACATGCCATTAGGTATCTGGGAATGACCAGATGCTCATCCTCAAAAAATTAATACCATGTCTCTATCGGAATGACCGCTCCCCCCCCCTCATACCCTGATAGCAGTCTCCTCCCATGTGTTCCTCCCTCCTGATACCAAATAGGGTTAGGATCATGTAGTGTATGCCTTCCCCTGGCCACATGGGAAGAGACTTTAGGCAGGTGTTTGGTGATGCTTCTGCAGGATTCATCACACACACCAGAATAATCCCTAACTTCAAGTCCTCGTCTCTTCTTGAGACACCATATTCTAATCCAATGGACTCCAAAAGGTGGCAATCTGAAAGTAAAGCCTCCTCTTAACACGTCTTAAGTCTTTTGGCTACCCTGTTCTGAAATACAAATTGTGCAATGTTTGGCCAACAATCAAAAACCTGTTCCTATAAAGGCTGTTTCGCTATTCTACTAAATTCAGACCGCTCTTTAACACAGTTCTGGTATTGGGTACTAAGCCCGGTCTTCTGGCTTGACCTCTCTGCTTTCATGTTTTACTTTCCCTAGTTTCTCCCTTGCTCTTGCTATGTGGCTGATTATAATTGTGGCATTGGTGTTTAGGGGGTATAAAGCCGTATTTCATATTTACAGGTTTCGTCCTCTTAGGGACAATTAAAATATATAGATGCATCTTCAGTTTTTAAGTTCAAACCTTCCTGACTGGCGATAAATGTATTCTGGGAATTGAAATGTGTCCTGTTATTCTATTCTACTGGGTTCTATGCTAAACATGTTCCAGCACACAGAGTGACATCAATCAAGGTCCGTATTAGCACATATTTTTGGGTAGAGTTAAAGTAGAACACCGTTTCAACTGATTCAATAGTTTCTCCCAGAGGGATGTAGGCAGTATTTTATCCCAGCAATAAGTGTCAACAATTAAAACCTGTAAGAGAACACGCACTGCCAAAGCAATACATTCAAAAGGCCTTGGGAGCCAAGACAGCCAAAGTCAATGGACAAAATCAAAGTTCTGATGCTCTTCTTAGAAAAATGTTCTTAACTAGTCAATGTTCAAAAGAGAAATCACAGCAACTCAAGAGGAGTCTCCTTCAGAAAGCACAAGCTGTAAGGCCAATGCAGGTAAGTTGAGGTCAACTTGGTGGTGGGTTAGATTGCACTCCCAAAGATAGGAAGCACCCCAAATGGCAAAATGATAAAATACCCCAAGCCCCACAGTACCTTGAAAATGAAGTGTTCCAACTGGTTGCCTTCATCATGCAATGCAGGAGTGCCGTGTTCCTGGTCCTTGGTCATGGTGACGTTAGGGAGGCCATCTGGCGGGCGGCTGCGGCAGCACTCAAGAGAGAGAGGGACTCGGCAGCAATGGATTTACGTCAATTCAGTGGCTTTTTGTGCCTTTTTCTCAGTGCCAATGAAGAATGAAAAGCTCTTGTTAGGATTCCATGATCCCTTGGTCCTGGACTCTGGTGAGGGGACTATGGACGTGGATTTCTTGCTTCTGTAGGTTCCTCTGGATGCCTACGAAGATCTGGCTGGATTCGGACTAAGAAAGACAATGCACTCACAAGTGGTTGAGGTACCCCGGGTATTGGGCTTCTGCAGCCTTGGAAAGTCGCAGCAAGTTTGGGGTTGCGCCAAAATAGCTTCTCGAGGCTAGTTGGTCCCACCAGCCTAGGGGAGGAAGTCCTTTATGGGTCTTCCCAGTCGATTAAAAAACGGGGTCAGCACAGCTGCAGGGCTTCACCGGGCACTTTGCGGTCGAGGTGGGGGCTGCTGGCACCTTCTCTCGTCTTCTGCTTCAGATTATGCCCTCCAGTGGTTGACTCTGCTTCTAGTCCCAAAAACCTCAATTTTTATGCAAGTTCCCATTCATTTACAGCCCTAGCCTGTCAATCACACAGCAGGGTCGTTTTCTTCCAGGACAGCCAGCCGGCCAGTTGTAACTGGTATCACTCGGGCACACCTAGAGACAAAGGATAGGGAAGTTTCGGGACCCTCCCTCACTTCCTCCCTTTTCAGACACACTGGAGCCTGGGCGGGCTTCATAGCTCAAGTCTGCCAAAGGCAAACTACACAAAGGACTCCAACCTGATGTAAACAGAGTAAAAGCCTAGAACAAACTAAAAAGAAAGGGCGAAAAAAAGACTCGGGCCGTTATGGTGAAATGGTCATCCTTGTGTGCAGCACTGAAGCTGAGGTATCAGCCTGCAAATGCATGTCACTAGGTAGTGAAAAAAAGAAACCACTGACACCAGCCATTCGAGTGAGTTTGTGTAACAAAATGTTAAATGAGGATTGGGTTAAAGGAATTACTAGGTAATCCCCCAGCACTCCACATAGGGTGGTGTGTGCTGGACCCATAAAGTAAAGGTAAGTAACACATGGGTCGTCATACTATTCTTGGGAACAGTAGTTCTCCCAAGAAAATGTAGTTAAAGATTTGAGAGATCGCCAAGGAACTTCTTGGTGGCACTGCACAAAAGGTGCTTTGTGTCACAATGCAAAAGCAGATGCCTATGGAGTTTACCAGACTCCATAAAACAGTATGGAACATAGAACATCATGCTGAGGGAGAAAAAGGCCTCGCTCACTCAGGAGTACAATTTTAAAAGCCAAGAGTCCAGCAAAAGAGCTGGGTGTCTCTAAGGTTAAAGGGAATTGGCACATAAATGAAAATTCTCCCTAGCAGTTACTCAAAGCAAGGAGTTATCAATGTCAGTCTGCTTTTCTTTGCTTCTGCTACTTATCCACAATCCAGAAGTGGCATGGGCGCTTCATATTTATGTGCAAGGCTCGGCATCAGAAGGCAAGAAGAATGATTGCTATTATTGTGGTTGTAGGTCCAATTTTAAGCCGTAAACATTTTTTTGGTTGTGTAATTTGTATGAGTTGCAAGATTTAATTAGTATTGATGTGTCTGCTATTCAAACTACTTCCCTTATGCTTTTTTTAGCCATCTGTACTTTCTTCTTACATAGAATCCTGTTTTGAAAAATGTATCCGTATCTATATGATGAGGTTAACAAATTGGATTAATGTGTGTTTTATCGATTTAGATTACAAATAATGTATTTTTAGCCCCATGTCAAGAGTTGGAAAGTATGTTCAACACGTTTATTTTCGTGTTTAATGTAATGTGCTGAAGTTCTATGACTTCTATTTGTTTATGTTGGGTCATCACGCAAAACATTATTTTGTATTGATTGCCATGTTATTGGGTGCTGAATTTGATGGCAAGTAGTATGATGCAAAAGGCAAAAACTACACCAATTTCTATGAAACCAAGGCAAACATATGCTGTCTTGAAGATGGGTATGGGGCAGTTAGACCATATCCACTAGGTGTAGTTCATTCTTGTGCATCTTTCAACAGCTGCTGAAGAAATGGGCACCAGTCTTTAAGAATTACATAAAGAGGGCATCAGATCACTTGCACTCACTCTGTGCTTTCGAGGAGTTTTTCCTGGAACATGAACCTCTGTGGAATGCAATAACCAAGGTAAAGGAAACTGATAGTACATTGTGCATTTTTGATTTTTATCTCGTATATGGTTTTAGGGACAGCAAAGTTGTTAGATCCTGCCTCATCTAATCTCCAACACCTCACCATAATGTACAGTTAGGACCTTTTGCGCACACACAAGGCACAGAAATTGACACTGCACCCCCCCCCCCACCCCACAAGTGATGTCTTGTTTCAGAGGTGTCAATAACATTTGTGTCGCCCAGGTGAGTGAATAGTTGATAGCTGTCTTTTGACCTTTGCAGATTTATAATCAAGCATCCATGAAATTTCACTAGAATCTGCCCAACAGAAAATGTATCTCGTTAATACAAAATTAGGAATTTCATTTAAAGAGGATTCGTTTTTATATGAGAATAATTCATATGCAAACTTCCTCTTAGCTCCCTTTCCTACTTTGACTGCATTTCATAAACCTGAGCAAGTCATTTAGTTTACCTGTGACTCTTCTTCTTTGAACACATTCGAAACACTTGTGAACAGGTTTGAACGCAGTATTTCATTATAAACAGACGCCCACACAGCCCACTGTGCCAGTCCCTATACTGGTAAGTGCATAGGTTATATGCTTAAAATTCTAGACATTTTAACTGTATTGTTTGCATTTTATTGAAGTAGTGCTGTTTAAATGTGTTTAGCACCCTCATCTGTTTCTCATGACTCTATTTGCAAGGCACATTGTTGGGAAACATTTTCTTTTTGCACCCTTCCCTCTATAGATTCCACTCTGTCTTTAACTCTGTCCTGACTTTTGGAGTTCAGGAAAGCTTCTGATTTACTTCCCTGGACTATTTTACTCATTCATGTGGGAAACTGACTAAGACAGTCATCCCCCATAACTTTTTTAATCTTTTGGGTTTTTGGCCTAAGACTAGCTGGTTACATCAGTTATATTTTTACCATTTTTATTTCATTTGAGCACTTTCACATTTACCATGATTGGCTGCTAAAGGTGAGTAGCACCCTAAAATGTCCATGCCACAAGGTGTTTTGCTTGGTCTTTTGTCCTATTGTAGTTTGGCGTTCTTCCTGCACTCTTAGGTCAGGAAATCCCATAGAAGGCCATGCACTTGCCCAGGAAAGCTGCTAATTTGCACGGCTAGTGAGCCTTTGTGTGTGAGCCCATGGGAGGGGTCTGGGACAGTCTGCTCCCAATCCACATCCCTTGGTGCCAGAGCTTATGCTGCTGGGCAGAAGTGAAACCAGTAGTTGTCCCTGGTTGGACTCCTGCTGGCTGTTTGAATGTGGCAGAGCCTTTCGATTAGTGGGCTTCGATTTGTGTCCAGTTCTGAATAAGAGGACTTCTGTAGCCATTCTTCAGCTCTACATTGGAGCCATGTATCCTTCAAAGAAGAGCAACCCATTGATGCCCAGAGGATGGCTACTGCAGTGTATTATCATATCCTCTCCAGTGTCTGGCCCGGAGAAGCCCTACTCCTTTGCAATATCTCAGAAGACTCTTGTTGGTGCTTCAACCCTTAGACTAGTGGGACCAACTAGTCTCAATGCCTACTTGAGGTGGCATGGCCCAAGAGACTTCGTCAGTGTCCCTGGACTGCATGGTGGACTGACCAGCTCCCTTTTGGGCTACCTTGCTGCAACTGTGCCTTCTGCATTAAGCCCCAGAACCTTGCCCGCCTGCTTCTGCCAAAAGTCTCTTTTGCCTGAAATTTAAGCATCCTAGCATCAAAGACTGAGCTGAAGCTGCTTCAGTGACTGCACCTGGAAGATCGCCTGTTGCCACCTGCAAGTGGTGACTGTTGCTGGCACTCCACTTTATCCATCCTTGAAGCGTCCTGAAAGGGTCTGCACTGTGAAGTCTGCATTCTTCTCCAGCTTTGGATCTTTCATGCATTCACATGCTGTGAATATTTCCAGTTGTCATGCTGGGAAACATCAGTAACTTTAACCTAGCGTTTTTCTGTGGAAACCTTTGACAACTTTGTGTCCTATCGATGTCTTTTTGGGTGCTTTAGCCTACACCAATAGGACGTCTGGTATAAATAGCCCCGCTGTCATGATCTCTGCTTTCAAAAGGTCAGGGTTTTCCCAACTCCCTTGGAAGCAGATCCATAACCCAGGTTCCGAGGGCCAACCAGTCCCAATTGGGACCTTTTGGCCCCAGTCCTGGCGCCAGTGGCACCAGGCTCATAAATGTGCCCAGTCCCAGTGCTGGAAGCGCCGGGCTCATGATGCTTGGGTGGACTTACCTGCAGCAGACCATGCTGCTTACTTGCCTGCCAGCTGAGCCTCTGATCCTCTTCTGTTTGGAACTACTTTTCCTGTTGGGTGGGGCAGGAGCCACTCCCTAGATTCAGAACACTGGAACTCTTCTGGAAAGCAGGAACTCTTTTCTTACCTAGGCGTGGCTGTGGAAGGAGACAACTAAGCACTACAGGAGGCTATTTAAACCACACCCGGTGGATGAATCTTGCTTTGCGTTATTCTGCATCCTCTGCAGCAGAACGCTCATCGTGTCTTCTGCATCGGATCCTGGGCCTAAGGAAAAAGGCTTACCATCCTGAATCCAGTCTTCAGCAACACCTATAAAGACAAGAAAGAACAGGTTAGCATTCCGGCATCTGAAAGACAAAGGCTTACCTACTCTTCGTGCGCTCCGGAGGTCTTCACACTGCATTCCGGCATCTGAAAGACAAAAGCTTACCGACTCTTCGCACGCTCCGGAGGCCTTCGGCGCTGCATCCTGCATCTGAAAGACAAAACAAGGTGCGTTTAAAGACATTGGGGAACTTTGATATTCACGTGCCATTACTCCTTTCCACATCAACCCCAGTGGGTATTCCGGCACCCTGCAGCCGCTCCGAACTCGTACCTGCAAAATAAAAGACAGTTAGAGCGCATCGTGAAGTGGAATCTTATTACTACTGAACGCTGGATACGGTACGTCTCGGCCACTCAGTTTCGGTGTCCTCAACTCCCAATTCCACCGGTGCAGGTGGTGCAGCCACACCTGCCACTCTTGTGGCAGGAGGTAGAACTCATGTTGGGGAAAGGGGTGATGGAACCAGTCCTGGTGTCAGAACTGGGCAGGGGGTGTACTCCCAGTATTTTGTCATCAAAAAGCTCAATGGAAAGTGGAGGCCTATTTTAGATCCTCGGTCGTTGAACAAGAATCTGCAACGCCTGAAAAATGCTTAAGCTGCAGGATGTAATCCAGACGGTGCAGCCGGGAGAGTTCCTGGCGTCATTCGGTTTGGAGGATGCTTACTTCCACATCCTGATGCGGCCAAACCATTGCAAGTTCCTGCGCTTTCTGGTTGTGGATGATCATTACCAGATCTGTGTCCTCCCGTTTGGGCTGAAGTCGGCTCCCAGGACGTTCACAAAATGCCTTTCTCCAGTGGCTCCCTTCCTCCGCAGAGGGGGGGCGGGGGTGCGCATCATCTGTACCCGTAGCTGGACGACTGATTGGTAGCAATCAGTCGTCCAGATACGGGTACGGGGGCTGTCGCTGTAAAGAGCATTGGAATCTCTCCAGGCATCAATGAGCCTGTTACAACGGCTGGGGGTTCGCCGTCAACTTCGCAAAATCCTATCTGATGCCATCCAGGGAGTTAGTTTTTCTCAGTGCTCAGGTTCTCACACAGTGCAATCTGGTGAAGCCTTCTGACGAAAGAGTGGTGAAGCTGCAGTCCAGGGCGGCCAAATGGTGCCAAGGAACTGTAGTCTCGGTCCGCAGTTAATTGTCGCTGCTGGGTTCCATGGCGTCCAGCATTCCGTTTATCCCGAATTGTCGCCTGTTCATGCGGCTGGTGCAGGAATTTCTTGCAGACAGGTGGTCAGAGTCGGGGATTATGGTCAGACAAAGTGGTCATCTCCTGGGGGCTGGTGGAAGCCCTGGGATGGAGGGCGTGCACAGACCATATTGTACAGGGCATGCCCCTGCTGGAGCCTTTCAGGTCACGATAGTGACGGATGCTTCCAAGGTGGGCGCACCTCCACCAGTCGCAGGTCCAGGGCCTGTGGTCTCGGGAGGGGGCGTAATTGCACATATGCATACTGGAGTTGAGAGCTGTGCGCTGGGCCCTGAAATCCTTTCTACCTCACATCCAAGGCGCAGTGGTTCGAGTGTTGACAGACAATAACACCACAATGTTCGATTTGCGGAAGCAGGGAGGCACGCATTCTTGGCTCCTGTCCAGAGAGGCTCAGGAGGTGTGGCATTGGGCCGTTTCTCAGGGAATTCACATTACAGCTCATCTGCCGGGGGTCCAGAATGTGCAGGCAGATGCTCTGAGCAGATACGGGAGCAGTTGCACGAGTGGAAGCTGAAGGAGAAGCAGGTGACAAGGATCTTCCAGAAATAGGGGTTTCCCCCCGCGGGACTTGCTTGCCACGCCAGAGAACAAGCAGGGCCTATTGTTTGCCAGCAGTGTGGCGCATCCAGAGTCAAAAGGAGACACGTTCCCGTGGATGGGCCTCTTCGGGTATGTGTTCCCTCTGTTTCCACTCATTCGGAGCGCAAGTACCCGTGCAAAGTGATATTGGTTGCTCCATTCTGGCCCAGACAGACGTGGTTCTTAAATCTCCATCTCGCGGTGGTAGAGCCACTTTGTCTAGGTGCAGGACGGAGCTGCTGTCGCAGGACGACTGAAGAATGGCATCACAATCCGGCATCTCTCAGTCTAGCTGCATGGCTCCTGACCACTCTCGGAGTTCGGTCATCTAGGTATCTCACAGGCGTGTTGTTGGATCCTGGAGGCGGCAAGGGCGCCGTCCACTAATATCTCTTACAGTAGAAAATGGGCGAAATTATGTGCCTGGTGCGAGCAGCAACCGGACGTGCGGCCGTTGGAAGTTTCGCCGGCCAAGGTTCTCCCATACCTGCTGCATCTGGCTCAAGGGGGGCATGGCATTGTCTTCAATGAAAGTACATTTGGCGGCCATTTCCAGATTCACTAGACAACGCCATGCTACTCCTCTGTTTAGTGACAGATTGGTTAAACACTTTCTGAAAAGACTTTTCGGACATTTCCCCTGGAGAAAAGGTTTTCTCCGGTATGGAGTCTCAATGTGGTTCTCTCTGCTCTCATGAAACCGCTGTTTGAGCCCATGTCGACGCGTCCTTGCAGTTCCTCTCGTCGAAAGTCGCATTTATGGATGCAATCACATCTGCCAGAAGGATTTCAGAGCTTCAGGCTCTGCTCATTGACCCACCGTACCTGCAATTAATGAGAGACATGGTTCTCCCTTCTACTAATCTGCACTCTGTACCAAAAGTGCCTTCAGCGTTTCACAAACACGCTACAATTGCATTCCCTTCGTTCTTCGCTAAGGTGACCAGAGCCCTGCATTCCCTGGACGTCAAGAGGGCGCTGAAGTTTTATCTGGTCCGTACTCAGGACTTCAGGAAGTCGAAACAGCTTTTTGTTGCTTTTGGTCCCTCCAGCAAGGGACAATCTATTTCCAAGCAAGGACTTTCCAGTTGGGTCTCATCCACAATTTCATTTTGTTACAGGATGGCTGGCAAGCCCTTGTGGGGCACTCTTGAGGCACTTTCTACAAGGTCCACAGCGTCGGCGCTCTGGGCTGGAATAGCGCTCGGTGACAGTTGCAAGGCGGCTTCTTGGGCGGTGCCGCTTAACTGTCTGGGACAGCAACATGTGGAAGATGTGCAGGTGGGGCGGGCGGTCCTCAACGCCTAGTTCAAAAAGGTAAGCCCTGCAGTTTACTGGGTTTGTATTTTACTCAATCACTTGCTGGTGCTGTTATCATACATGTTGTTGGATGTTATTCTTTGTGTTCGTGGTTATGGCCTGGGGGCATGGGGTTGGTTTGTCTGTCATGCACCTCCAGTGGTTGGTCATACTGCTATGGAATCTATTCACAGCATGTTAATCCATGAAAATTCCAATGCTGGAGAAGGGAGTAGTTTCTTACCTGTAACTCCATTTCTCCAGCCTTGGTATCTTTCATGAATTCACATGCGGCCGCCGGCCGCCCCTCCAGGCAAACCTGGATTCAGGATTCCTCTACTTTGGGGGATAAAATCTGAAGGGAAGCGGCAGGGCAGGGCTCTTTATACCAGATGTCCTATTGGTGTAGCCTAAAGCACCCAAAAGACATCGATGGGACACCAAGGTGGCAAGTTTTCCATAGGAAAACGCTAGGTTAAAGTTACCGAGGTTTCCCAGCCTGACGGGAAATATTCACAGCATGTTAATCCATGAAAGATACCAATGCTGGAGAAATGGAGTTACAGGTAAGAAAGTACTCCCTTCTTGATCATCTGGTGTTTTATCTTGACGTTGGACCTGACTGGAAGAAGCACTCAAACCTGGGAAGCACTCACCTGAACAAAGGACTGAGGATTGTGTCTGCAGTGTCCCTTCTCCCCACCTCTTCTAGACTATCCACCATGTGACCCAGGAAAATCTAAGTCGATGGGGCCCAGGGGGCCGGGGGGGGGGGGCTAAGTAAACGTAACTGTTTCTGATGCCCCCACCCCGCCCAACCCGGTCTTCCTTAGGATAACATTACGCGCAAAGCCCTTTGTCTCCCAACTCCACCTTTACTTTTTTGTCGTCAAACCTGGGCTAACCATTCTACCCCTTGGCTAACTTTGGGATTGGTTAGAGAGAGGAGACCTCAACTGTCTTTGTATACATTTTTATTCCACTTTTAAATAGTTTTGAACTATTTGAAAATACCACCACAGCCCATTGCATCCTTTTAGTAAATACCTTGCATGCATGGAAAAACCTCTATTGGAACCTGTAACTTTTGGGCACTAAGCCCCAAATATCTTCGCGTAAAAAGAATTGTGGTTGCATTGGTTCTATCCATTTTAACTGCATTTGATTACTTCCCTGGTTCGTTATTCATTGATGCTTTGTAAGTGAACCTGCTAGTAAAATTGAGACTGAGAACGAAGAATACGTGAAGGAGAACCAAGCGACGAAAGATGAGGTCACTAGGTCATATAGAGATTTGAATACAAGACAGAGAACATTTAATTTGAGATGAGAGTGCAAAGACAGACAATCAAGAGAAGACTGTTGGGTAAGATTGTATGTAGTAACCCTGTGAGAGACTACACCAGCCTTGTCCTCTTGGCAAAAGGGAACCCAACCTTTGTTATAGGCCTGTATTACACAAGTTGGTAGTGACTGAGCATCAAGGCTTATCTCGAGGGGTCAATGTGAGCTGTAGGATTGTCAGATAGAGATTCACAGTGACAGGTATTCAAAGAACACTAATAATCAAGGTTTTTTATCAAAATAATTTATCAATTTAACAGTCAGTTTTAAAATAAGCCTTCTTTACAATGGGGAAATATGCAGCACTTAAATATACTTCAACAATACACTTCTTCACAGGGTCGGACTGGGACAAGAAATGGGCAAGGGCAACCAAAAAAAAGTGGCCCACTCCTTGCCTCATGACCCTTGACCTCTGACATCACCGGAAGTGTTGTCATTTGATCCCACCACAAAGTGACATCCCGGGAAGCGATGAAACACGATGTTCACCCCTTGACAAAACAGGAAGTGGCATGAAATAGCATTGTTCCTAAGTACACTACGAAAAATATGTTTATGATTTCACTAATGGGAAGCACTTTGGAGTAAATGGCTATATAAATTCAATAAAATACAAATATATATTTCATACAAGAATGGATCACCATATGTATCATTATCTGTGTCTAGATCCATATTGTCAAATTACTGTGAATGCAAGCAGACGCCCAAGGTCAAATGATCATGTTATTGTGTAGCACCTACGCTTAAGCTCTTTTTTTACTGAACAAATATGCATACAATATCACCCAACCTGTGTTGGTACTCATTTATCGACCTAAGAAGGATGAAAGGCTGAGATGGCCTTGCTGGGATTCAAACCTGCAGATCACACACATCGCAGTGGCAAGTGCTCAACCCACTGAGCTATAATATTCGCTATAGTAAAATTAGCAATTATTCTGTAGTGGATACCATTAAACTGGTAACTGAGATTTAACAGCAGACCGGTTAAGTTCATCTGCAGGTCTGGTGCAAAGTTGGCTGCATGTCAAGCCTGCATGCATCTGCTTTCAGGCTTCAGAGGTTGGCAAAATAGGGAAAGCAGCGCACTCACAGGACATCCCATACACTGAGCACTCGTTACCTCATACATGCAAATAAACCTCATGAACAGCATGCCAGGGAGATGGGAAAGATGCACATTACAACAAAGCATTCATTGTGGCACAATGAAGTCAATTGCCACTTGATGTGCTATGGTCAAATATTTCTACACTGTAGAGAAGCTTTTAGGCACAAGGATTTTGTCAAGTTACAGGGGACACCGAGATGGAATGTCTTGTGATCATAATCATAAAAACCATGCTATTGCTGCAACGTGCGAAAGGCAAAATACATAGTCCGAAATTGATGCTTATTCTACTCTAAAATTGGTTGTTTATCACTAATACAACAGCACAGCCACTCCAGGATACCCCGGCCCCTCAACTTTGCATGCTGCAGCAGCATTTAAGTGATGCATACATCATAATTTATGATGCACCCATCATGCATGCAAATCAATCATCAAAGCAAGGTAACATGTTACCTTGCTTTGATGAATTATGCTGTTGCAGGTTATTTTTTTTTGTTTGAAATTTTTGATTTATTTAAAAAAAAAAAACCTTTCAAAAAACGGCCCAGGTGTGGGCAGAAACCACTGATGATTTTGGCCCGGCCACGGGCCGAGAGGCCAATCTGTCCCTGCTTCTTCAGTTCAATTAAGTAAGTAGATACCCTTTTGGGATGTCTCACACACCTCCCTCACCCTGAGGTGACTTCAATTGCTAGGACACTGTGGACATTCATATATCACTGTTTACACTTAACATATATACTAGGAATTTTGTTTTCACAACATGACTTTATGAAAATCGCATATGGTATAAAAGAACGTTTCCTCATTTGATAACCAGTGAGGACACCTTTTTTAGGCACTTCTTGAAGATAGCACAAAAGTCTTGCAAAATGTTAGTTTTCATAGTAAAAGAGTCACTGTTGGGTGACAAGCTGAAATGCTTGTGAAAAAGCAAAGATGCAAGCACCTCTGCAAAGGGCAGAAAATGCAAGTCTCCTGTGAGAGCAAGCAAGATGCACACAACAAGAGTTAAGCAGACAGGGGCATTTTGACAAAATGGGCACCCATGGGTGCAATACTGCAGCTGACGATTCAGCCTGCGGTAAAAACGCACAATGGTAGGAAAATTAAACCACTGCCACCAGCCATTAAATGTAGTAAGGGGAACATAACAAATGTTCTCCAGCATGGGGGTCTGGCATGGATTCACACGCTCATGAATATTCCCCGTCGTCAGGCTAGGAATCCTCGGTAAAGAAAAAATCAGTTTGTTTCATTTCTGAACTGTCTTTCGCCTAACAACCAATTACTGAGCTCTGGGTCATACTGCCCCAGCCAATGACTGCCCTCTACCTAAGCCCCTCCTCTGGCAGCCATCTTCAGATTTTTACTGCACGTTCAAGTGTTGGGAGTCCTCGTCTTTAGCTCTCAAGCTTTTACTGCGTTTATCGTTTTTTGGAAGAGTATTACTCTATTTTTCGGTCAATCGGGCCTTGTTCTCCATCGATCAACCCATCCAATTAACGGGAACCCATTGTCTGATTTCTCAGCGCCCCTCAAGGACTAATTTCGTTGGTTTTCTTCGTGGAGGCTTCCAGAAGAGTCTCAGGTTGATGCTGCGTGGACCATGTCGGAGCAGGAGGAGGATTCAGCGCCCCCTGTTCAAGATCTGCTCCTGCTGCGGCTCGCAGAATGTCTTGGACGACAAGCATTCCGAATGCCTTTACTGCCTGTATCCGGTGCACAAGGGGGATTGTTCATTTTGCCAGAGGTCCTCACGCACGATGAAGGATTGAACACAGGCGGCTAAACGAGAAGTTAAAGGCCAAGGCCTCTGCGCTGGGTGAGTCCCAGTAGCATGCATCTCCCAGTTCCAAGAAGGCTGAGCAGGCTTCTAAGACCTTTTGAGGGTGCCCCTCCCGCGGGGGTCCAACAGAATGCTAAGCACTGCAAGTCCACTGTCACCGGGAATGCCGTTGCGATGGGCTCCGCTGCAGCCAGGGTGCGTTTGAGGTCTCCAGCCTTAGTCACCAGTCAACGCTCAGGATCTTCGGCCAAGAGGAAGCCGGACCATCTGGGCAAACTCAAGGAGAAGCCCAAGTCCGTCCTACCGGAGAAGTCCATGGGGGGGGGCGGGGCTCGGACCCCCCCCTAAGGAGAAGGCCAAGCAGGACAAGGCACCGGCCTTAACCGTGAAGGCCCAGATGCACTCGGCAAAGGCTCAGCCTTCCATTGAGGGGCTGGCAGCGTCTCTGGCGAAGGCTGCCGAGACGGTACCACAGGACGCGACCCCTAAGACCAGGGTGTCACTTTCTCCCAGGAGGGAGGCTGCATTCTCGCCCATAGAAAAGACCCCGGAGAAGAGGAGGCCGGTCATCTCCCAGAGACCTTCACTGCTGGATGCAAAGAATGGGGGAGTGCGGTGGCCCTGCAGGGTATGGAGATCTCCTCTGAGGAGGAGCTTGCCGGTCTGCAAACCGTCCAGGAGGAGGGAAACGTAGGACGCAGGCCCTACGACGAGCGCGCCGACGGCAAGGACACAGTCGAGGAAGAGCAGCAAGGCGACTATGGTCTGAGCTCCCAGCCAGTGCCCCAGCGGCCTATTCTGCCTGCACCTCTACCTTCTAGAGACCTCTCGGTGGACATCCTTTCGACACTGCATACGCTGGTCTCAGAGATCCAGACAAGGATGCCTATTGGGCTGGCATACCCGCCCGTTGTGCCAGCGCCGGCTGACCCCCACCCCCTGACCCCCCACGGGGGAACCACCGGCCAAGGAGAAGAGTACACCCTCTACGTCCTTGCCACCCGTCACCCCCGCCCCCTCCACGATGAGACAAACACAGACACGGCAACAATGGGCACGGGCGATGGCGGGTTAGGGGACCTCCCGTCTCCGCCGAACAGATCGTCACAGCAGGACGCGATTGGCTCGTTCCGCTCAATCATCTCCACAGCATCGGAACTTTTTCAGCTCGCTCCAGAGGAAAAGGAGGGCTTCCTAGATCAGCGCAGAGAGGCGAAGTGGAAGACCATCCTCTCGGGCCCACTCATGGATGGCATTTGGGATGAGGGTTTGTCTCTCATGAAGAACCCTTCCATGGTCCCGGCGTAGAGTGATTGCCTCGAAAAGAAGTACAGGGTGCTGGACTCTGCGCCCAAGTGCTTAGGGGCCCAGCCTTCTACGGACTCTGTGGTGTCCGCGGCAGTCGGGAAGAAGTCCTCGGATGGTTCGGCCTTGGCGGCTTCCACCCCACGGGACAGCGAGCGCAAGAAGTTAGATACCATGGGACAATGGTTAATCTATTCTGCAGCGACTCAAGGCTGGTTTGTTCTGGTTGGTTCTCTCGGTTTGTCCGTCGATCTGGGGGTGGTGGCTGGTGGATAACCGCACATCTATTTGTGCTAATCGGCAACACTTCTTCCAAAAATGGGAGATAAATTGACTTCCACGATCCGAGACTAATACGGAAGGGAAACCATGTATGCGAACTATATTCTCCAGGAATTCCTTGGCCAAGGTGGAAGCTGAAGGCAAACCTTTTAAAGGGATAAAGTGGGCCATTTTGGAGAATAGGTCCACAATTACAAGGATTGTGTTGTAACCAGCACAAGGAGGCAGGTCGGTTATAAAGTCCATTGACAGGGTGTGCCATGGTGCCGGTGGAATATCCAAGGGTTGAAGTAGGCCGGCTGGCCTTTTCTTTTGAGCTTTATTTTGGGCGCAAATTCCGCAAGACAGAACAAAAGATTTAGTCTTTTCTCCAAGAAGGCCACCAGAAGTGGCGTTTGATTTTTTCCTCCGTTTTAGCGATACCAGGGTGTCCTTCCATTAAAGATTCATGATGATGGGCAATAACAAGTTCTTGCAATTCTTTACTTGGCAGAAACAACCGCTCCTGGAAGTAGGGTAAGTCATCCTTAACGGTGTAATGAGGACCCTTTTGACTCCATTCCAGTAAGGTTGAAGAGTCTAGAAGTTGTTTTACTTGCGTTTGGATGTCCTCAATAGTTTGCAATGAAGTTAAGCCTAAGATTCTTTGCTCAGGTATGATGGGCACAGGTTCTAAGCTCGAATTAGGTTCTTCCATGCCAATCCGGGATAAGGCATCCGCTTTTCCATTCTTGCAGCCAGGGCGATGGGTAATTACAAAATCAAATTCCGCAAAGAATAGAGCCCATCGGAGTTGTCGTGAAGATTGAGCTTTGGCCGTATTTAAATACTGTAAGTTTCTGTTGTCCGTAATTACGGTGATGGTGTGTCTTGCCCCGAGAAGGTAGTGACGCCAAGCCTTGGAAGCAGATTTGATGGCCAGTAACTCTTTATCGGTAATTGCGTAGTTGATTTCAGGAGGAGAACATTTTCTGGACCAAAAGGCCACTGGGTGTAGTTGGTTAGTTTTTGGGTCTCTTTGCGACAGGACAGCTCCCATGGCCGAACTGGATGCGTCGGTTTCCACAATGTACGGGAGATCTGGGTGCGGGTGCTTCAATACAGGTGCAGAGGTGAATTTGGTTTTCAGGTCCTGAAAGGCTTGTTCGGCCTCAAGAGTCCATTCGAAGCGTTTGTTTTTCTTTAGGAGCGCTGTGGTGGGTTGGACTGTTCGGGAAAATTCCGGGATGAATCTTCGATAGAAATTGGCAAAGCCGAGCATGCTCTGAACTCCGTTCACCGAGCTAGGAGATGGCCATTTGAGGATGGGGTCCACCTTTCGCGAGTCCATTCGGACTCCTTGAGGTGTCAGGATGAATCAGAGAAACTCAACTTCTGTGGTATGAAAAACGCATTTTTCGAGTTTTGCAAATAGTCTGTGCTGGCGCAATTTCTCAAGAACTGCCCTAACATGTTTTCTGTGCTCAGATTCTGAAGAAGAGTACACCAGGATGTCGTCAATGTAAACAATGACACAGACATCGATAAGTTCCCAAAGAAAATCATTCATAAAGTACTGAAAGGCGGCAGGTGCATTGCACAAACTTGATATTCGAAGAGCCCAAACTTGGTGCGGAATGCAGTCTTCCATTCGTCGCCTTCTTTTATACGCACCAGGTGATAAGCTCCTCGGAGATCTAACTTGGTGTACACACAAGCGTCTTTCACCTGGTCGATAAGCTCAGGGATCAAGGGCAGAGGATTACGATTCTTAATCGTTATTTGATTTAGGGCGCGATAGTCTATACACGTTCTAAGGTCGCCCTCTTTTTTCAGCACGAAGAACAGAGCTGAAGAGACAGGAGACTTGAACGGGCGAATAAAACCATTGGCTAGGTACTAATCTAAATACTGACGCAAATACAGGTTCTCAGGTTCCGTAAGAGCATAACTCCTACTACAAGGTAGTTGAGCATTGGGTACCAGATCGATTTGGCAATCATAAGACCGATGGGGAGGTAACGTGTTAGCCTGTTCTTTCTGAAAAACGTCTTGGAATTCTTGGTATTCTGACGGTAACTGTACAGGGGTGGAAGTTGCTGAGGCTAGACCCATAGCTGGATTTCTTGGATAACAAGTTGGTTCACAATCAGGAAAACGTATCTTCTTTGCTCGCCAGTCAATTCTGGGATTATGTGTTTCTAACCAAGGAATTCCAAGAATTACTTGAAATTGTGGGGCCTTGATCACATCAAACACGATTGCTTCCCGATGTCCATCCTGACCCACCAGTGTCACTTCAACAGTGGAATGCGTTACAGGCCCTGAGACTATTTCGGTTCCATCTACTGTAGTAATGACATCTTGGGTTACTTTCGGGCATGTGTCCAGGTAGATTAATTTATACCGGGTTATTCAAACCCATTGATGTGGAATGTTTCCGGAATTAGGTAAAGGAGTGTGCCCTGCCTGGGCCTGTAATAACCTTTTGGCTAGGTCATCTGTTCTTTCCTTGGATAGGATCAGTTCTCTTTTGAGAGCGTTAGTCTCCTGGCGGGCTGAGTGCACCTCTGCCCGTAATTCCCCCAAAAGCTGGGCCAGCTGGTCAGTCTCGGAAGTCTCCATAGCGCCCAGGTGGGAAATTGTGGGTAGGCTTCGCGTTCTGTAACGCTCACCTGATTCCCACGGAGGCGCAGGTCTGGCTTCGAGTGCTGATGCTTCTTCAATGGTGAAGCGCAGGACTCTGAAGATGGACAGGAAGGGCCCCTCTACTCTGGCTTCTCTGGCTCGCAGGAATATTCCCCTTTGCGTGAAAAGGGAGTATTACCTACTGACTGAGTTATGCTCAAGCCTCCCACTCTCTTCCAACCCTCCACGATACCCTTCCACGATTCCCCGTGAAGTCTCACCTGCTGCAAGTTCAAAAGTCCAAGCTTAAAAATAATGTTCATTGTCTTGTTGCAGCAAGCGCTAATGCTTATGTCTTTTTCCCCTTAGGGGACGGGGTTCGGAATGCCGGAGATATGGCGCCGACCCGAAGTGAAACGTGCAGTTCCAGTAAATGACAGGTAAGTTCTGGATGAGCGCTCGGGTAATGTCTTTGCATTCGCTCATTCAATGTCTTTGTCTTTTTTCCCCATAAGGGCCGGGGTCCGGAAAATGCCTGGAAGCGGCAAGACCCGAAATGAAATGGGAAAGACCCAACAGGTAAGTCTTAGTAGGAAACTGAGCTTTTCCTATTCCTTTCCTTCTCTCACCTTGTTCTTGTCTTTTTCTCTCTAGGCTCTGGGAAGTGGCTGTGGATCCGGATGATCGCTGCTGAAGATGGAGGCGTCCAGGATAGGTGAGAGAAATGCAGCGCTGCAGCGATCGTAGCGAAATGCTTTTAAAAATGCCTTCCTTTTCAGGATCGTCGGTGTGATGTCTCCGTGGTGCTGATTTAGCAGGTAAGGTCTTTTGTCTCCCTTTGCAGGTGACCCAGGATACTGACAGGCGTGGCTGAGGTCCAGATGCAGGAGGTGACACGGTGAGCGTCCAGCTGCGAGGAGCAGAACAACGCGAAGCGTGAGTTGCTGATCGGGTGTGGTTTAAATAGCTTTGGAAGAAGTTCCAAGTGTGTATCCTTCCACCGATCAGGTATGTATCCTTCCCCGACCACACCCGGGTGGAAAGTAGTCCCACAGGTAAAGTAGTTCCATTCAGGTCTCAAGAGGGCCTGGATGTAGCAGCATGGTCTGCATCAGGTAAGTGCACATTAAAACACTTGAACACATGTCTAGCTTTATGAGCCTGGCGCCTAAGGCGCCAGGACAGGGGTCCAACATGAGCCTGGCGTCTAAGGCACCAGGACTGCGTCCAAAGGGCCCCAGCTTGGACCCGCTGGCACTCCCCTGGGGGAAATGATGCCTGCCTCTGAGGTTGCTGGGTCGGACCTGGCTCCTTGGAGGTAGGCATCATGACAAAGGCTGCCAACGCCTCTAGTAAGGGTGAGTGTTGAGTCAAGTGTAAGGAGTCAGAATGGAGGATATTACTTCACTTGTACACCTCTATAAGCAGTTACCCAAACACGCACCCAAGCTTAGACAGTACAGTGCAGAATGGGTTAAAGGGACGGCAGACAGTGTTTATGCCATGGCCACAAGGGAAACCTTATCGAAGGCAGTTTTGCAGCATATGACGTCATATTTACATGCAGTATATACAGGGGAAAAAGTTAGACTGGCGAGCTTAGAGCTCTGCAAAATGTACCAAGAGGAGAGAGAAGAGCCACCTCCTGAAGACTGGATATTGAATATATGCAAAGAGGGGGGTGAGGAGCCTTCTGCTCCCCCCGCTGCACCTGACGCAGACGGCGATGGTAAAAAAAATTATTGGTAATACCCATTAAGAGAGAACCTAAGGCAGCGACGGGGTACAACAACCCGGCATATGAGCCCCCCTGTGCAAAGCAGCGACGAGAGCCCAGAGAACATTTCTGAGAGATGTAATCTCTAAAATCCCAAGGGACAAGGAGAGACACGACAAGTAGAAAATTGATCAACCAAGTATATCCTTGGATATAGGATGAGAAATAAAGAGATAGAAAGGAGAAAACGATTAGACTGATAAGTTAGCGCTTATACAGAACAAATGGATGGGTGGTCAGATTTTGCTCAAACTCCATGGTAAGAGCATCAAGGACATAAAGCAAAGGGAAGAACGAGACAGACAGGACAAAAAGGATAGATAGAGGAAAGATTGAAAGGAGACATGGCGAAAAGAAAGGATAGACAAAGACAGGAACAGTTGTATCAAGATGAGCAACTGAAAAAGCAGGAAGGAGCAGAGAAAGTATGACAACAGAGGGTAATCAATCGAAGAACGAGAAAGAACAGAGGAAGAGGAGGAACAGAAATTAAGGAATAAAAATACAAAGACTAAGATATGAAGGGCAAATGAAAGGAGAGATGAAAAAGAGGAAGCAAGAGTAAGAAGCAAGAAAACGAAGAGAGTTTGATGACTAGAACGAAAGAGGAGGCAAAGAGCACGCAATCTTGAACATGTGGAAGAGGAATTAATAGCTAATCCAGTAGTGGCATGCGAAGACATAAGAGTTCTTCCCAGCACATGAGGCAATAGCAGGTCCGTCTACAGCAAATCTAGAGGGCGAGTTTGACTTAGAAGCATTGGGGACACTGTCGATAGTCTATCATGATATGAGGATTAAGAGTGCTGCAGGGGAAGGGTAAAAATTATCGACTGGAGAGTACGCAGTTGTACAACTAAGGAGGAGCCTCGTGCAGTCATGAGCCAAAGGAGCTGTCTTTAGATAGATTGACTCTGAAAAGAGATGAAGAGGAGAGAAGTCACACGAGTTGGGGACAGGATATGTCAGATGAGGATAGGGAAACCTTCCCTGGGGAGGAGGAGGGCAATGCATGTGGCCCTGAAGGGTGCTTTTTGATGGATAAGGCAGTAAGATGGTTGAATCTAGACCTATGCAAATCTCGGGTGTCAGAATCATGACGCAGCTAGATCCACCTAGAGGGCGATCCCATGGTGAGGGGGGGGGGGGGTTGCCAACTTATGTGAGCAGGCTAAGATCACTGCCAGGTAGAAGGCGGAGCGGATCCATTGTCCCCACTATGGATAGCCAGAGGATGGGAGACGAATGTGAGTTTGGGATCTCGCAGTTTCCTTTGTTAGAAAAGGGAGGAGCTAGGCCACAGTATATACCTGGGCCACAGATGAATAAGGATAATTTAAGGTGTAAACTCCTGAGTTTAACTTCTGGCGCTACGGTAAACACTGCTCATGATGGAGCACCGTTCAAAAACTGTAGGGTGGCGGTCTGGAAAGCGCTCAGAGTACTGCATTTGTACACGTCTGACATTGGAGCTATAATGGCAAAGAAGATGCCGGATGGGAGCATCTTCTTGTTTATATTCAGAATTTCCAAGAGCAGTGGGCTTTGGAGAGACACGAGGCTTGGAGGAAATCCATACCTGTATTTTATCATATATTGTGCCAAGGGCTGCCAGAAGCAGTACAAAAGCAGCTCAAGAAATGAGTGGGCATGGAAGCAAAGCCATGGTCTGAAATACAGCTGACCATTGCGCATTATTGCAGGCTTTTGCAAGAAAAGAATCGAAAGAAAGACAATATTAGGAAAGGTGAAGAGGCAAAGTTAGTGCAGAAAAAACTATCTAAGTACGCCATTGAAGGGGCGATGTTGACTAGTGGAGACGGATTGGGGTCGCAGCAAGCATGCCGCAGGTGAATAACCAAAGGCCGATCAAGGTAATAATGGATTTGCACCACCGGGAAGGGGAGGCTTTTGAGGTAGAGGCTTCCAGAATAATCAAAGTGGGTTTCAAAACACACGACGATAGTCAAGGCATGCAGGAAGGGCAAGTTAGGAGACCTCCTCCTATATGTTGGACAAGTGGTATGTCGGGGCATTATGCTCGCACATGTAGAAATCCTGGATTTGTGCAGAATGGGCCATTTTCAAGAGGGGGGGACCACAAAACCCGCCTGCATATTCACAGCAGAATGGAGATGGGTTTGCTCAGAATCAGACAGCAGCAAACACAAGCACTGAGAATGCAACAAGATTTTCAAACACAACAGGCAATAATGAATCCGCCACAAGGGCAGTCACAGCAGTCACCTATGCAGATACAGCAGAGCACAAGCAAGTGTCAATTAATGACTCCTAGAATAGGGGGTGTTACTGTTGAAAAAGGGAGGAAATCCTTTGACGGGTACAGGGATGAAAATGTATCCACAATAGGACAGCTCACTGGGAGACTTGATGTGTTCGATACTATCAGTGACGCCAATCCTCAAGAGGAACCGAGGGCGAACGTCAATATAGGAGACAAATCTTTTTGTTTTTTAGTAGACACGGGTGCAACACGCTCATGAGAGGGGACATTTTCGATGTCTGGAAATGCCATGAATACTCGGGGGTTCACAGGAGCTACAAGCAGAGTTCCTTTTACTGAAGAATTACCAGTCTCTATAGGAGAGCGTGACATGTCTGTGCCATTGTTATATTCAAGGCAGACACCTGTCAATATATTAGGTCGAGATTTAATGACCAAATTGAACATGATAAAAGGCATAGTGTGTTCAACACCAGGTATGCACTATTTGAACATGAGTGTGAACTATTTGAACATGTGTGAATTTATTATGGTATTTGCAGGACATGTGGCCATATGAGGAATACTGTTAGAACCAAAAGTTTGTCACTATGGGGTACGCATTCTTTTGACATGGCTGCCAGGTTTAGTGGGCAGAACTTTGAGAATACCTGCTGAATTTTTATTTAGGCCAAAGATACCCATGGATGAAGAGGAAGGGCGAATCTTCCCTTTAGAATTAAAAGCAACCATAGTGCGAGGATGAAGGGCTTTGCTTGATGGGAATGATTATGAAGGCAGACAATGGTGCACAGTGATTGCCATTGGGGAAGGTTACAGATTGACTGATGTCACTGATTGTCATGGTCATGAAGTCGGGGGCACAGGCATGCAGGGTTCGCATACACAGGAGACCTGGGTGGAAACTGTCCTGGTGCCTTTGGCACCAGGCTCATGAACAAAAGTAAACATGAACATCCATTTAACACCAAAAAGCTTTTATTATGGGCATAGCACTTCAGATGCATTAACCTTGAACATTCCATCCATTAAGCAGCCCCAAGTGTATTCTTGGGTGTGGCTGCTAATGGATTGCCTTCACACGTGCTCACTCTCTAGGAGTAGCATAGCAGGGTGTGGCTGGTAAGCCGGCCCGAATGGGTGTGCCCACGTTCTCAGCTATATAAGCTGCCCCGATCCTCAAGACAGATGCTTCGCGTTATTCTGCACTTACAAGCAGCGTAACGCTCACCGTCGCCTCAGATCAGACTTACCTTTGAAGATCCTGCTTCCTGGACAACCTGCTTCCTGCCAGCATACTTACCAACTGGGGGAAGCTGCTCTTACCTGTACATCTCTTCGGCAAACCAAGTATTCATCTTTACACTTTCCGTAACGCCGAAATCTTCATCTTGGCACTGCAGCACGACACGCTCCATCGTCGACAGCAGCGCCTGCAAGGAAAAACAGAAGACCAGGTTAGACATCGAAAAAACAGTCCGTTTAAGGTTGCGCTTCACAATACTTTGCGCTTTCCTTAAGCCATCACTTACCTGCTGTCGAACATTGCGGTAGCATCCATCTTCCATCCGACCGCGTCTTATGTCTCACAGCTGCATTGAGGCCGCATTTCAATCTAAGGGAAGAAAACAGAATAGACACATTGTGGGCATAAATAGGAGCAACATATAAAGACATTAAATAGAACGAACAGCATCACAAGAGCTCAAGAAAGACTTATCAATCATAAGGGGAAGCACAGTCCCAGCTGAACTGAACTAATCCTTATCAGAGATCATTGAAGGAACTAGATCCCATTTGACGTGTCCCTGCCAGAAGTAGCAGGACGGAGAGCTTATCTTCCATAATTCACAGGTGAGCTTTATGCGCCGGCGTATGCGCACAGAAACTGTACTTTGGGGGTGAAGGGTTCGAGAGGTACAACAATCAGTTTGGCGCACTCGCACACTCTATCCACGCAGGAGCTGTATCACCACGTACCACCACTCACAACTTTTCTATTGAGGGAGAGACCTGAAGGGGGTGATTCAAGTTCAGGGAGGGCTGCAACCATGCCCCAACGCCTCTGCAGAGACCAGGTGAGTGTAACACTGATGAGGATATGTTTGGAGACCATCCCTCAGATGACTAGTATTTGAGATGAGCATTACTTATTGGGTAAGAGCAATTCAATGTGAGGTTCCTCAGAAAATGATGCAAGCACAGAAACGCCCAGAGTATTTTGATGACGACATGGCGAAAGTGCCAGTTGCATTATGGACAACAGGCCCCTCTGACGTAGGCCTATTAAAGGTGGTTGGAGAAGTGAAGTACCTCAAGCACGACTGTATTCTATGTCTCAAGAGGCAGATAAAGGTATTTTTGAGACAATACCTGCTATGATGGAACCGGGCATCCTAGTGACATCAGTCACTGTAATACCGCAATTTATCCAGTGAAGAAAGGAAAAGTGGGGGCACCAGAAGATTCTGCAGCACTGGGGCAATCGGGTGCACCCCCTGCCAAGAAGAGAGTTCACCCTCCACACCTTTTCACCCATCGCCCCCCTCCACCGAGGAAGGATACGGAACCAGACACGGCAACGACGGGCACAGACGATGAAGACGGGTTAGGAGACCTTCCGTCTGCGCCGCCCAGAGCCTCACCGCCCGATGAGATCGGCTTGTTCCATGCCATGATCTCTAGGGCCTCGGACCTGTTTCAGCTGACCCTCAAGGAAAAGAAAGGATTTCCTGTACCAACGCCGCAAGGCAAAGAGGAAGACTGTGCTGTCGATTCCTCTGTTGGACGACATTTGGGATGAGGGGCTGTCCCTTATGAAGAACTCTTCCTTGGACCCGGTGAAGTGGGACCAGTATGAAAAGAAGTACAGCTCGTTCCAAAGAGGCTCCGGAGTTTACTCTCGGTACTTCCTCATCAAGAAGAAGATGGGCAGTTGGAGGCCCATCCTGGACCTCCGCCGTCTAAACAAGTAAATCAGATCCCAGAAGTTTCAGATGGTAACTCTTCAGCACGTGCTGGGACAGCTGGAAGAAGGGGATTTCCTATCGTCGCTGGATTTAGAGGATGCCTACTTTCACATCCCCATTCACAAGGGACATCGCAATGTCTGCGCTTCGTGGTTCAAGGGCAACATTATCAGTTCGAGGCCCTTCCCTTCAGATTGAAGTCGGCGCCAAGGGTTTTCACCAAGTGTCTGGCGCCAGTGGCGGCGCAGCTGCGTCTGCGAGGGATCCACGTTTACCCCTACCTGGATGACTGGTTCATCCGAGCGAAATTGAGGGAGACTGCCATCGCGCACATGGCGGAAACCGTCCAGCTGCTGATGGAGCTGGGGTTCTCAGTGAACTATGTGAAATCTTTCTTGGTGCCATCACAAGACGCACTGTTCTTGGGGTCTCGACTCAACATGGTGTCATGCCTGGTGTCTCCGTCGAAGGAAAGGATAGCAGTCATCCTGGGCAAGGTACAATGGCAGTTGACCCTGTAGATCTCAAGGGTGAGGTCCATCAAGTCTCTTCTCGGCATGTCATCATGCGTATACCTCATTCGGGTGTGCAGGCTGTGGATACGGCCACTGCAAGAGTTCCTCGACACTGTTGGATCCAGGTATCGGGAAGCTTTGAGGACCAGCTCTCTCTCGATGAGGATTTCTGTTGAGCGATACGGTGGTGGGAGTCCGCACATCTGTCGGCGGATACAGACTTCCAGACCCCACCTCATCAGGAGACCGTCACGGACGCCTCCCTGGAAGGAAGCGGTGCGCACACCGGAAGTCTCCACGCAAGAGGCATGTGGCTACCGGAGGAGACGCTGTTGAATATCAATGTACTGGAGCTCGGGGCAATGTTTTGGGCCCTCAAGTCTTTCGTTCCGTCCCTCAAGGGCAAGGTGATGCGTGTCTTCATGGGCAACGCAACCACAATGTTCTACATCTGGAAGCAGGGGGGGGCACCAGGTCCCCAGCGCTCTCTGGAGAGGCGCAGGACCTATGGCACTGGGCCGTGGCCCAGGGGAGGTTCCTTCGCCCTGTTGCATCTGGCAGGAGTGAAGAACACCATCGCCGACTCCCCATGCCTCTATCAAGGTGCATCTGGCAGCTATCTCCCGCTGCACCAGGTCCCCAGGAAGATCTTCACTTTGGTCTCACCGACTCGTCAAGGAGTTCCACAAAGAACTACTTCGATCTTTCCCGCCGGTGAAGGCTCCTGGCCCGGCGTGGGAACTCAAAGTGGTACTGACGAGAATCATGGGGTTACCCTTCGAGCCTATGCATAATGCCCCTCTAAAGTTCCTCTCGTGGAAAACAGCTTTTTTTTGTGAATTTAATAGATATTTTATTTTGAATGGATTGTGTCCTTCAACGTGTTCCACATCTTTGACATGTAATGTCCACAGCTGTGTACTTCGAAATTTGTTTGGCAGAGGGCGTCCTGCCCCATGGCATCGGATCGATGTCATGGTGACATCACTGGATGTTATAAACTGGATGCACGGCACCCGTAGCCTCAGTTCAATTTTGTGTATTCCTCGTGAATGTCTTTTTCTTCGACCCCTCCGACTCCGCGGTCTGGCTTCAAGACTTGCTGGGACTGCAAGTCTAAGATGTGGATTACCGACCCGCAATCGCATTTGTTTGTGATGCCTGGGCGAGAGTCATGACGCTGACGACTCTTCCAAATGCCAGCCGCTGACTGCTAAGGCCTTGCGGGAGCGTAAGGGAAAGTTACAGGTAGGTAGGGGTTTCTAACCCAGTAAGTAAAGCTGCTAAGGGGATGTCCACTGACGATTCGAGGGGCGACTCTCCTCGTCGGAAGGAGTCGCGGGGAATCTCAGTCCCAGAGTGGTTCCTGCCATTCGTCGCCCACGTATCGGCATACCAGGAAGCGCCGTCACCGGTCGCCTTTTCCGTCCTCCTCGGAGGATGGAGCCGCAAGTGAAATGGCTTGTCCTACGAAGTCCTCTACTCCAGAGGAATGGACAGCCTTCAGGGAGCAGATGCTGGTGATTTTTCAATCCCAAGGCACATTTCCGTCCGCGCCTTCGGAAGAAGCCGGCAGGGAACTGTCTCGTCTGTGGCTCGTGCGCCTTTGGGCTCGGGTCCTCGGCGCGATTCTCATCAGGAACCTTCGAGGTCCCATTCGGACATGGTTCAGGTTGATCGCCAGAGACGTGCTTCCAGTCCAGATCTCGGTCTTCGTCCCCGGAGAGACCGCAGAAATCTGGTAAGGGCTCAAGGTCGGCGTCAGCACCGTGTCCGTCGGATACGGATGTTGAAGCTTTGCGTTCATGCCAGCCCTCACTGCCGTTGTTGATGCCGAAGCCGTCGGCGCCTTTTGGGCATTTGGGCTAAATTTGATGATGGAGGTCCATGGTACTGTGGATCCTCCAAGGAAGGCTACTTCCAAGTCTGTGAGGCCTCTTAAGGATTCCAGACCCTCTTCTGTCCCGAGGCAGGAGTTTTTTCTTCCTCCGGATGATATCTGAGGATGAGGAGAGGTCAAATTTGGAATTTGACCCTGTTGAGTCTGATGTGGCTCCGGTCCTTTCCGGTGACGGGCAGTTGGGAGCAGCTGCTCCAAAACAAGCATGAGGCCATGTTCCTTTAACGCTCACCTGACTCCCACGGAGGCGCTGGCCTGGTTCGCGCTGCTGTGACCTCTTCTAAGGTGATGCGCAGGGTTCGGAAGACGGACTGGACTGGGCCCCCAAATCTGGCTTGTCTGGCTCGCAGAAGTATCCTTCTGTAGGCGAAAATGGGGGATTAACTGTCTGCGGGGTAATGCAATCGGCCTCCCACTTTCCCCTCTCACCCTCCTTGAAACCCTTCTGTGATTTCTCGTAGCGTCTCACCTTAGGGTGTGGAAGGACAAGCTCTCCATCCTGCTTCTGATGCAGGGGCGCGTTGGTATCCAGTTACTTCACTGGATTTTCGGATTGGTGAGAACCAAACTTGCTTGGCTTCCAGGTACGTTTTTTGATAAGAGGTTCCCCTTGTGTCCATGCATTAATGTACTAATGCTAGTGTCTTTTTTCCCCATAGGGGCCGGGGTACGGAATGCCGGGGAACAGGCACTGACCCGAGATGAGAGGTGATATCCTTGTAGAAATCAGGTAAGTCTTTAATGAGCGTTTTTTGGTAATGTCTTTTCATTCGCTCAATAACGCTGATGTCTCTTTTTCCTCTTAGGGGCCGGGGTCCGGAAATGCCAGGATGCGTCCAGCTGCTAGATGCAGAACAACCCGAAGCACGTGTGACTGTTCGGGTGGGGTTTAAATAGCCTTGGAAGAAGTTCGAGGTATGTATCCTTCCTCCAATCAGGTATGTATCCTTCCCCGACCTTGCCCGGATGGTAAATTAGTCCCACAGGTAAAGTAGTTCCTTTCAGGCCTCAAGGAGGCCGGGATCCTGCAGCATGGTCTGCATCAGGTAAGTGCAACCAAGCACTCCCATAATGAGCCTGGCGCCATAGGCGCCAGGACACTGTCCAAAGGGCCCCTATATGGGGTTGCTGGGTCCTTCCTTGGGGACTGGATGTCCGCTTTCGGGGACGCAGGGCTTGAACAGGCTCTCCGGGAGCGGACATCATGACAGTTCCATTGTTCGCCGGTTGGGGGCAGACTGTCTTAGCATCTCAAAGAATGGCGAGCTATTACTTCGGATGCGTGGTTTCTGGATAAAATAGCCCACGGCTACTGCCTTCCCTTCCTAAAGCGGCCTCACAACAATCCACCGGGGAATCTCCTCCTTGTGCAGGAAATCTTGACCCTGCTGGAGAAAGGCGCTATAGAACTTGTGCCTGTAGCGGAGAGGAACAAGGGATGGCATTCCCCATATTTGATTCCAAAGAAAGACTGGGGATTGAGACGCATCTTGGATTTGTGTTGGTTGAACAAACTTCTCAGGAAGGACAAGTTCAAGATGGTCACTCTTTCTCAGGTCCTCCAGGCCCTTCGACTTCAGGGTTGATTGGTGTCTCTGGACCTACAGGATGCTTACTTTCATGTGCCGATTCATCCAAAGCACAGAAAGTACCTGAGGTTTGCGTATGGCAGCTCGCACTTTCAATTTCGGGTCCTGCCATTCGGATTGACCTCCGCCCGAGGATCTTCACCAAGCTAATGGTGGTGGTGGCAGTGTATCTCAGGCGAGGGGGGATTCGCGTCTACCCCTACCTGGACGACTGGCTGATCCGTGCGTGTTCTCCTGAGCAAGCAACGGATCATCTTGGTCTCACCTGCTGCTCCCTCCACGAGCTGGGCTTCTCGCTCAATTTCAAGAAGTCGCATCTGACACCTTCCCAACAGCTCCAGTACATCGGGGCTGTGTTGGACATGTCCTTGGGGAAGTGCTCGCCTCCCAAGGTGAGGGCTCATCACATTGTGCAGATGGTGGACAAGTTCCAACATGCCCAGCATTTCCCGGCTTTCGAATTCTTAAGGTTGCTCGACCTCATGGCATCCTGCATTTTTCTGGTGCCAGAGGCCAGGCTAAGGATGAAATCCTTGCAATGGGTCCTCAAGATGCAGTGGTCACAATTCTCAGGCAAGATGTCGGATCCCGTTCAGATTCCATTCTCTGTTTCACAGGATCTTCTGTGGTGGGTCAACAAAGGGAACCTGATGAAGGGGGAGCCGTTTTGGCAACCGTGGCCAGAGGTGACTATAGTGGCGGAGGTTCAGATTCCACATGATCCTCATCTCTCCGGATTGGGCCAGGAGAGCGTGGTACCCGGACCTTCTAGAAATGTCCATATGCCGTCTTCCCTACCGAGAGCTAGCTCACCTCCTTCTTTCCCCCCTCTTCCCCCCCCCTCCTTCCCCCCTCTTTCCCACCCTTCTTGCCCCCCTCTTCCCCCTCTCTTCCCCACCTTTCCCCCCCTCTTCCCCCCCCCCTCTTCCCTGAAGTCAAGACTCTCAACCTTCACGCTTGGTATCTGAAAGGTTGAGATATAAGGATGGTGACCTCCCAGATGACGTGATGGAGGTATTGCTTTCGGCCAGGCGGCCAGCCACCAAATCCCTGTACCGTTGGCTTAAGTTTTGCGACTGGCTAGAGGTCAAGATGTTGATCCATTTCAGTGTTCCATTCTCGTGTTTCTGTCTTGGTACCATTAACGGTTACCTGGCGGCGCTGTCTATCTTCAAGCGCTTTTCTGAAGAATGTTCTGATATCCCAATTTCTTAAAGGCTCACTAATGTGTTCCTGCCGTCCCTGTTTCAGGTGCCGGTTTGGGATCTGAATTTGGTCTTGAAATTCCTGATGGGTGCTCCATTTGAGCCTTTGCACTCTTGTCCTTTGAAACTGTTGTCTTTCAAGACAGTGTTGTTGGTTGCGGTTACATCCGCTCGCAGAGTGAGTGGATTGCAGGCACTTTCATCTAAGCCGCCCTTTACTGTGTTCCACAAGGATAGGGTTGTACGGAGGGTACGTCCTTCCTTTCTACTAAGGTAGTGTCTGAGTTTCATTTAAGCCAGAAAGTGGTACTTCCTTCTTTCTATCCTCCTCCTCATCCTGATAAGGAAGAGGAGCGACTCCTTAGGTTGGACCCTAGGAGAGCTCTGAGCTTTTATATTTCTAGGATGTCCAGGGTCACAGTGGACGGTCAACTCTTTGTGGGATATGCTGGACACTGATTGACCAGGCTGTTACCAAACAGACCTTGTCCAGTTGGATTATCTTCACTGTTACTGAATGTTACAAATTGGCAGGCAAGGACCCTCCTGAATGGTTGCGAGCTCATTCCACTAGGGGAGTGGCTACTTGCACAGCCCTGCAGCGGGGAGTTCCTATTAGGAATATTTGGTGATGCAGCAACATGGTCTTCTAGCCACACATTTGTCAAACATTACTTCTTGGATACGCTCCATGGTCAAGATATGGCCTTTGGTAAGGCGGTTCTTTATTCTGCCATCTGGTTGGGTATTCGAAATTCTTTTCCCTCTATTTTCTGGTACTGCTTTGGGAGTCTGTCAAAGATGTGGAATACGTTGGAGGACACAGTCCATTCGGAGAACAAGTTACTTACCAACTGGTAACGTTCTTTCGACTGGATGTTCCTCCAACGTATTCCACATCGCCCTCCCAGTCTGCCCCTCTGGAGAATTGCATATGCGATTGCATCTTATGTTCGTGCAAGGCTATGTCTAGTCAAGGAGAAAAAAACAAACTGAGGCTACGGGTGCTGTGTGTCCTATTTATAACATGTGGTCACGTTGCCCTCGACTGAGGACTTCGAGGGACATTGAGCCAACGCCATCGGCGCAGGGCGCCCTCTGCCGAAAAATTGCCAAAGTACACAGCTTGGACATTACATGTCAAAGATGTGGAATACGGTGGAGGAACATCCAGTCGAAAGAACGTTACCAGTTGGTAAGTAACGTGTTCTTCTATCACGCTCATACACAAGCATTTCAGTTCGCGACAAGGCAAGGTAAGTGGAACAGGGGAGAAGAAAACAATGATCTTACTAGGCCCAGTGACATTGAGAACACGCAAGCGCCTAGGAGAGGGATGTGGGATATTTCAACCCATGCCAATGCACCCTACTACACCCCTTTGCCAATGGGGAAAGAAAACTGATATAAATGGAGGCAATAACCCTGTGCGCCCCAAATCTGCAAGACTGTGCATGGTTCATAAACCACAAGACCTGCACACCCTGCCACACAGGCAAAGTTGGTGTAAAAACAGGAGTCACCTGTCACAAGGTCACAGAAGGGCAAAAAATCCCAAAATTTCGTTAAATACAGCTTTCTAATCAATGCAACCTTCAAAGTGCTGTTTTGGCGCTAAATTCTGTCATCTTTCCAGTGAATTATTGGAAGAAAAAGTGTGCTGAAATCAAAGATTCTCCAGGCAGTCAGAGGAATCCAGGCATCAATGCCTGACAGCTGCTTAAGGAAATTAGTTGTCAAACCCAGTTTAATATGTTTTTCTGTGAAGGGCTTAATTCCTTTAAAATGTCAAAATCCATTATAAACTCTGTTCATTTTATGTTTTAGACCGACTTCAAATGCATACAAATAAACAGAAAAAATAAAAAAGGAGGAGGCATCGCTATAGCATTCAAAGAACATCTGAAAATAAAAACTGACGAACCACTCAACATCCTCAACTGTAAAACCATGGTAATACACCTAACAGCGACCCCAAAAACCAGCATCACATTCATCCTGGTATACAGACCGCCGACATATGATGCAACATTCGTCGATAACTTCATAGAAGCCATCACCAATTTAGCCATCAACCACGAACACCTAATCATCCTGGGGGACTTCAACATCTGGTTTGAAGACAGCCACGCCAACTCCCAAAACTCACTAATTGAACAACTCAACACCATGAAACTACGACACCTTGTCAAAGGAGCAACGCACTCGGCAGGACACACCCTAGATGTAATTTTCGCCAAAGAAAAACTCATCACCACGGCACCTCCATTACAAATACTGTGGAGCGACCACCTCATCATCCCATTCGTGATCACTCTGCCTACCCAAGCCTACATCCAACCTCTGAAACTCACAACCACGACCAAAAGAAACTGGAAACACGTCAAAGAAAGCAACCTATTCGAACAACTGGAATTAACAAAACCCTTAACTACAGAACTGGAGCTAGCTGACCTAGACGGGAAAGCAGAGATACTGCACACATGGATTGCAGATACAATAGACAAGATTGCCCCAGAAAAACCGTTCACCCCATCGAAAAAGAGCAATGGCAATATGGTTCACCCCTCTATTAAACGCCATTGTTAGGCAGAAACCTGTGCAGTTCCCTTGGGGACCACTGCAAAAGATTTAGGACTAGAGGTGTTGGCAGTAAACCCACTTGGTAGCCGCCTGTACCACCCAGATTTACCTGGTAGCTGCGGATGAGCAGTCAGACTTCCCTCAAGAAGAGTTAGGCAGTATGCAAAGTATACACAATAGGCACTCAGATACAATAGCACAAGCAAACACTGACCAGAGCTTTGGTATCAAAGTATATAATTATTTATTTAAAAACACACTTATTGAAACACTCCAGCACTATCATGGTAAATCGCTCTAAACACAGTTACTATTATTAAATATACATCCCTATTTCCTTATCAGACAAGTCTTAGTTAACACCACTTATTTCCAGACAGAGGTGAGCGCTTAACTATAGATGGCACTCCAATAAGTTAACGAAAAAGGGAGGGAAAAAGGCAGAATGTAGGAAAATACACCACACTAATACTTAGGCAAGGCAGGAAAGTCCAAAGTTACTTGTGAGCCAAAGTCCATAGGCAGGGCCCACTCTTGGAGAGAGCAGGGCACAAATGCACCCTAGAGCACACGATGACAACAGGCTAAAAAAGTCTTGCAGGGAATTTAGAAAGGTTTTAGTTAGGTTTCAGAAAAGTTTAGCCAAGGTGTCCCAGAATAACCCAGGGTCGAAAGCCGGGGGCTAAATCTACCCCGTACAGTCGGTTGCAAGGGAAGCCAGGCGGAACACGGTACCTTATGTGGAAAGGATCCTCCAGCGGGGGCAGTTGTTCCTGGCAGCGGGTGCAAGTTGCGGCGACGTCCAGAGGAAGAGAAGATCTCGACGTGGAGGAAAGATGAAGGTAGTTGCACTGCCAGGGAAGAAACCAGCCGCAGAGTTTTCCGATTAAAGGTACTACCCTTTGATTTGCGGCAGTGGTAAAACGTGGTATCCCGGTTGCTTGGCACAGGCAAGGCGGCCACAAGATGCTCCAGGAAGCGAAAAAGGAAGCAGACTTGTTATCCCTACCAGTCGAAAGAAGAAGACTCTCTGGGCTGGAGATCTCCTCTGTCATTGGGAAAAGTGGTGAGACGGCTCAGAAGGGTTCCACCGGTGGTGTCGTCGTAGCAGGTCGGCTCAGCTTCTCCCTCGTCGGATTCTTAGGTCCTGTGGCGACTTCTGAAGTTCCAGTCCCCAAAGCCCTGCTTTTATGCAGAAAACCCCCATTCGAGGGGATTGGGTCCTCCGACATATTCCATATCTATGACAGGTAATCTCCACAGCTGTGCTGCTTTGGAAAATCTTTGGCGTCTGCGTCCTGCGTCGATGACGTCGATGCACCGTCCCCGAGGACCTCCTCCGACGGCCGACGTCACCCAATGTGATAAGTAGGACGCACGACGCCCGAGGACCTTCTCCGACGGCCGACGTCACCCGATGTGATAAGTAGGACGCACGACACCCATAGCCTCAGTTCCGTTTTTCCCGCGAACGTGTTCGCTTCGTGAATCTCGGTACGCCTCGACTCGTTGGAGTTGCTGTTTTCTTTCTCGGTTCGTTGAACCTGTTCAGTTTGTTTGTGGCGATGTATTTTTCATCTTCGACCCCGCGTCCGGGCTTGAAGAACTGCGGGGACTGTGGGTCCAAGATGTCGGTCACGGACTCGCACAACGCCTGCCTCTGGTGCCTCGAGGAGGCCCACGATACGGACGACTGTCAGTCGCTCACTGCGAAGGCCTTGCGAGAACGTAAGAAGAAACTGTCGGTAGGTCGGGTGTCTAAGCCCCGGAAGTCGAGGTCTGCGGGGCTTTCGACCGATGACTCGAGGGGTGACTCTCCGTGTCGTCGTCTGAAGTCCGGTGGGTCTCCTTCCAGGAGTCTGTCTCGCCACTTCTCTGCCTTTTCTAGGCATTCCAGGAAGCGCCGGCATGGGTCGCCTTCCCCGTCCTCTTACGAGGATTCCACCCGTCGGCGGGTCGCTTATCCCTCTATGCAAGCGACCCTGGAGGAATGGGCTTCCTTCGGGAAGCAGATGCTAGCGATTCTGGAATCGCAGGGCACCGGTCCGTCTGCGCCTCTGAGTGGGGTCGGTCGGCACCGGTCGAGAGACACCGCCCGTACGCCTTCGGGCTCGGATGGTCGGCACGGCTCGCGGGAGAGGTCCCGCTCGGACAAGGGTAGCCGTTCGCGCCATGCCCGTTCCAGGTCCCGGTCCTCGACGCGCTCGAGACCGCATGATCCTGTGCCGTCTTCGAAGAAGACGTCGACGCCTGTGGCGCCAAGGTAGTCGACGATTACTCTTGAGGTTCCGCCTTCGAGGGGGTAGTCGACGCCGTCGGCACCCAGGCTGTCGAGAGACACGCTCGGAGCTCCGGCTTCGAGGACTGTGTCAACGCCGCCGATGCTGGAGGCGTTGCAGCTGACGTCGACGCCGATTCGTTCGACGCCTTTCCTGGTGACGCCTTTTGGGGCGGTGGTGTCGGAGGGGCCTCGTGGCACGGGTTTTGCCCCTAAAAAAGGCTATGGCTAAGGTCCGGCACTGCTTTGGTCTGCAGAGGTCTTCCTCTCCCCGCCTGGAGTACATTTCAGAGGGTGATGAAGGCTCCGATGGCGGTCTGGTTCCGGTTACGGTTCCGGATGAACTTCTCTCGGGCCGTAGTCAGTTTGATGACCTGAGGCAGTCACTGCATGATGCCAGTGGATTGGACACCTCTCCGGAGGTGGAGTTTTGTCGGCCGCAGCCTGGCACTCATGCCGATTCGTCATATCAGCGCCTTATGTCTCGGATTACCGAGTACTTGGGTTGGTTGGCTCCCCCAGGGGAGTTTGTTCAGGATTATCTCACGGACATGCTTGATCTCGGTCCACCCACTGACCCGTTTTTGCCTTTTCATATGGCTTTGCAGAGAAGGGTGGCGGCGGCTTGGACTGCTCCGGAGAGTCTCCCGGCAGTGGGCAATTCTTTGTCGCAAAAATACCGTCCAGCCAGTAGCGACCCCTGCTACTTGTCTAGGCTCCTGACCCCAGAGAGTTTGGTGGTGCAGGCGGCTACGGCCCCGGCAAAGCAGGCGTTGTATCCTACCATCCCTCCGGATAGGGACGACAAACGTTTTGACGGCTGGGCGAAGAAAGTGTTTTCTTCTGGCGGTATGGCGCTTCAGGCGGCCAACTCCATATGTGCCTTGTCTCGTTTCACGCACGCTCTGTGGAACTGTGTTGCATTAGCGGCTGATCATATTCCCGAAGGGGACGAACGGGATGGTTTCCTTGCTATGTTTCAGGATGGCAAGGATGCCATGTGTGAGGCCGTTCAGTCGGGTTTGGACTTGGCGGATTGTGTCAGCCGGTCCATGGTGGCGAGCACCGTAATGCGCAGGTTTGCGTGGTTGAGGAAGTCTGGGTTCGCTCCTGATGTGCAGTCCCGGCTCCTCAACATGCCCTTTGACGGTGAACACCTTTTTGGCAGCAAGGCTGACGAGAGCCTTGCGAGGTTGCAGACCTCCAAAGCTGCAGCAAAGTCGTTGAGCGCTGCAGTTCGGCAACCTCTGCCTTTTCGTCCTAGGGGACAGCAATGGAGGGGAGGTTCCTTTCGCTATTACTCGTCCTTCAGTAAAGCGAGAGGAGCTAGCAGTCAAAGAGGCCATCGTAAGAGTGCCAGAGGTGGAAACAAAGGTACTCGAGGTGCCAAGGCCGCTCGGGCAGTTGCCTCATTGCCCTCGGGCAACGCCGCAGCCGCTACCACTCAGTCATGAGGCCAGGTCCCATGGTTCGCCGGTTGGGGGAGGGCTGGCGCAGCATCTTGTAGAGTGGCAAGCCATTACTTCAGATGTGTGGGTTCTGGAGATCATAACCCACGGCTACTGTCTTCCTTTTCGGCAGAGGCCTCACGACAATCCACCAGGGAACCTCTCTTTGAAGAGTCCGGATCCGCTCCTTGCGCAGGAAATTCAAGCCCTGCTGGAGAAAGGCGCCATAGAACTGGTGCCTGTAGCAGAGAGGAACAAGGGATGGTATTCCCCTTATTTTTTGATTTCAAAGAAAGACGGGGGATTGAGACCCATCATGGACTTGCACGGTTTGAACAAACTCCTCAGGAAGGACAAGTTCAAGATGGTGACTTTCTCAAGTCCTCCAGGCCCTTCAACTTCAGGACTGGTTGGTGTCTCTCAACCTCAAGGATGCTTACTTCCATGTGCCGATCCATCCCAAGCACAAGAAGTACCTGAGGTTCGCGGTTGGCGACTCGCACTTTCAGTTTCGGGTCCTGCCGTTCGGATTGACCTCCGCCCCGAGGGTTTTCACCAAGCTCATGGTGGTGGTGGCAACGCATCTCAGGAAAGGGGGGATTCACGTCTACCCCTACCTGGACGATTGGTTGATCAGGGGGAGCTCTCCCGAGCAAGTCCTGGATCATCTGTCCATCACCTGCCACTCCCTTCACAGGCTGGGCTTCTCCCTCAATTTAAGGAAGTCCCATTTGACACCAACGCAGCGGCTCCAGTAAATCGGAGCAGTGCTCGACACGTCCCTGGGGCAGTGTTTTTCTTCTCAGGTGAGGGCTCTTCACATTCAGCAGATGGTCCACAAGTTCCAGTTTGCCCAGACTCTCCCAGCGTCTGAGTTCTTGAGACTGCTCGGCCTCATGGCGTCCTGCATTCTTCTGGTGCCAGAGGCTCGTCTGCGGATGAGATCTTTGCAGTGGGCGCTCAAGCTCCAGTGGTCTCAGTCTTCCAGCAGGCTGTCGGACCCTGTTCAGGTGCAGCCCTCGGTAGCCCGGGACCTTATGTGGTGGGCCGTCGAGGGCAATCTAATGAAGGGTGCCCCATTTTGGCTGCCCTGGCCGGAGGTGACGATCGTGACGGACGCATCCCTCACGGGATGGGGAGCTCATGCCAACGAGCTGACAGCGGTCGTTAGTCTCCGTCGGAGTCCAGACTCCATATCAATCTGTTGGAGCTGAGGGCCCTCAGGCTAGCCCTGAAGGCTTTTCTGCCGACTGTGCGCGGGAAGAGTGTCCTGATTCTGACGGACAACATGGTGGCCATGCACTACCTCAACAAAAAGGGGGGGGGTCACTTCCGCTGTGCAGGGAGGCGATGCAGCACGAGTTCTGGGCCATCCAGCAGGAAGTTTTGATCTCGGCAGTTCATCGGGCCGGAGACGACAACGAGACGACGGACGCTCTGAGCAGGCAGAGCACGATCTCTCACGAGTGGGAGCTGGCTCAGGAGATTCTCCTGGAGATCTTCGCCCTTTGGGGGACCCGTCAAGTGGATCTCTTCGCCTCCAGTGTCAACCGGAAGTGCGAAAGGTTTTGCTCGCAGGAATTTCCTCCAAAAGGAGCCTTGGGAGACGCGTTCGTGGTGGAGTGGTCATTACCATTGCTGTATGCGTTTCCTCCAGTCCCCGTCATCCCGCAAGTGTTGCGGAGGTTACGGAGGTTCGGTTCCCGGATGATCCTCATTGCTCTGGCGTGGGCCTGGAGGATGTGGTACCTGGACCTTCTAGACTTGTCCATCTGCCCTCCACATCGTCTTCCCTACCGAGACGATCTGCTCTCACGGGAGGGGGGTCAGGTTCTCCATCCAGAGGTCAGATCCCTAAATCTTCACGCTTGGCTTCTGAAAGGTTGAGGTATAAGGATTGGGACCTCCCTGAAGACGTGATGGAGGTGTTGCTCTCGGCCAGGCGGCCGGCAACTAAGTCTCTGTACCGTTGCCGTTGGAGAAAGTTCTGCGCCTGGTGCAGAGTTCAGAATGTGCATCCGTTTGAATGCGACATTCCCATGGTTTTGTCTTTTGCTTTCTTTGGCCCACAGGGGGTTGCAAGTGGGGACCATTAAAGGTTATATTTAAGCGCTCGTCTGAAGACTGTTCCTATTTTAAGATTCCTTTAATTTCGCAGTTTTTGAAAGTGCTCACTAATGTGTTCCCTCCGTCACCTTTTTTGGTGCCAGGTTGGGATTTGAACCTTGTTCTTAAGTTTCTTATGGGTGCTCCGTTTTAGCCTTTACATTCTTGCCCTTTGAGGCTGTTAACTCTGAAAACTGTGTTTTTAGTTGCGGTTACTTCCGCTCGCAGAGTGAGTGAGTTACAGGCACGTTCAGTTAAGCCACCCTTCACTGTATTTCACAAGGACAGGGTTGTCCTTAGAGTTTGTCCTTCTTTTCTTCCGAAGGTGGTTTCGGAATTTCATTTGAGCCAGAAGGTTGTTCTTCCGGTGTTCTATCCTCCTCCACATCCTGGTAAGGAAGAGGAGAGGCTCCATAGGCTTGATCCTAGGAGAGTGTTGAGCTTTTATATCTCGCGCATGTCCCGGGTCAGAGTGGATGATCAACTTTTCATTGGTTACGCTGGAAAGCGTTTGGGACAAGCTGTGACGAAACAGACTTTGTCTCGTTGGATTATTTTAGCTATCTCCAAGTGTTACCGCTTGGCGGGTAAGGACCCTCTGGCTGGCTTGCAGGCCCATTCTACCAGAGGAGTGGCTGCGTCTACTGCCCTGCAGAGGGGAGTTCGTATTCGTCAAATCTGTGATGCAGCCACCTGGGCTTCATTACATACTTTTGCACGTCACTATTCCCTCAATTCCATCAGGGGGCAAGATATGGCCTTTGGCAAGGCAGTTCCTTATTCCGCAATTTGATTGGGCATGCTAAATTTGTATTCTAAATTCTTTCCCACTTCCTTGCTTGGTACTGCTTTGGGAGTCTGTCATAGAACCCAATCCCCTCGAACAAGTTACTTTCTTACATGGTAACGTTCTTTCGATGGGATGGTCCGACGACGTATTCCATATTGCTCCCTCCCTGCCTTCCCCGCTGCATAATTTATTTTGCGATTGCAGCTTGCGTTCCGCAAGGCCTTGTGTGTCTGACTGGCAGTAAACTGGTGGCACACGTTCTGGGAAAAAACTATAACTGAGGCTATGGGCGTCGTGGACCCCGCATCAACGTCATCAACGCAGACGCCAAAAATACCAACCGGAGAATTAATAAATAAACCGGCGGTATGTTCGAGGCTATAGGAATTAAATAATTAAAGTTGGTAGCCTCGAACAATGGGAAATCCCATAGGGATATATTTGCGGTCGAATATAAAAAGTAGTATCCACTGCCACCAGCCAAAACTCGATCAGGGGGGACGGAGACGTGCCCCCTCGACTAACAGACCCCGGGGCAATCGAATTGCCCCGGCCAGTACGTCCACAATATGATGGTTTGAACTGGTTCTGTTCAGAATTTGAGACTAGTAAAGTCAATGGTGACTTTACATGCCCTGGGAGACAGTAGTCAGTCCCAGGGTATGGAGTCTATACTGGGGGGTCACTGACCACCCCTGTGTTACTGCACTGAGGGTGCTGTGTAACACACAAAACAAAAACACATGAAGCCCTGTGGAGTAAAAGACCCCATAGCCCATTAAACACATCTAGAGTCAAAGAGACACACTCAAATCATGTCCAAGAGTGAGGGTAAAAGAGTCTCACTCTTGGCAGGAGAAAAAAATAAACCCCAAAAATCCAGCAAAGCTGCTGGGGGACTCACTAAATTAGGAAATTCAGCCTAAAAAGAGAATTCTCCCTAACCGCCATGAAAAAGGAAAACAAAAATATGGAATTTAAATGGAAGAAAGAATACAACCCAGGGGAAAAAACACTGTACCAGAAACAAATCTGCGTATACAAGAAGGAAATTGTAAAAGTAAAGATAAGATGTTATGATGCAGAATCAACAATGCCACCAACACACAAAAAGAAATGTTTAGCATCATTGAAGAAATGAGAAACCCACCGGGTTGCGATAACACTCCAACCCCATCAGAAAAACTATGTAACGACCTGGCGGACCACTTCAAAAAAAATCTGACATCCGACAAACAAAAGCAACCAACCAACCACAACATACAACCCAAGGACCCCAACACGGAACCACAGCACAAACTGAAAAGCTTTCCTGAAATATCAGCAGAGGCATTCTCAATGCTGGTAAAACGAAGCAAGAAAGCGGGATCACCCATGGACCTCTGCCCCCCCGACATCTACAAATCAATCCTCGCGCAAGGATCGCCAGCAGAACACTACAGAAACCTTCTAAATCTATCACTATCAACAGGGACTGTACCGAAGATCTTCAAATCAGCATACATCAAGCCACTCTTGAAAAACACAAGTGGTGACGTAGATGACCTTTCCAACTACAGGCCGATCTCTAACATCCCCTACCCAGCAAAACTTCTAGAAACCTACGTATATAAACTAACCCAAGAACACGTAGAAAAACACCACCTGCTGGACCAAGCTCAAATTGGTTTCAGACCAGCGAGAGGAACGGAAACAGCACTACTATCCATCTGGGACGTCCTCAAAACTAACGCAGACTCGAACACTACCTCAGCCCTTATTCTGCTCGACCTCTCGGCAGCCTTTGACACAGTTCGCCACGACACCCTGACCAAAAGACTAGAAGACGTAGGCATAACAGACACAGCACTACGCTGGACCAAATCATTCCTAGCAGATAGAACAGAAACAGGATGGATCAAACCTTTCAAATCCACTCCACGAGTTAACGACTGTGGAGTGCCACAAGGATCCTCACTATCTCCACTATATTTCAACATCTATCAGACTCCGGTCATCAGAATCTTCAAAAAATACAACATTACATGTTACAACTACGCAGGCGACACTCAGATCATCTACAAAATCAAAGACACCGATGCCGACCATTCAACCCTAATCGGCTGTCTAAAAGAAGTCTTCAACTGGATGGATGCCAACAACCTGAAAATCAACCCAGGAAAGACAGAAATCATGATCATATCCAAAGACCAAGAGAACAAAACCACCATCCCATGGCCTACGGAAATGGGAAACGCACCAACACCATCAAAGGTAGTAAAAAATCTGGGAGTCCTAATGGACAGCACCCTAATCCTGGAACCACAAATAAATGCAACAGTGAAGAAATGCTTTTTTCTCCTCCACAAATCAAGAAGAATTCTACCTTTCCTCTCCTTCACGCACAAAACACTCACTATCGTCGCCCTAATCATGTCAAAAATGGACTATGCAAACAGCCTCTACCTCGGAATACCAGAATACCTCCTGAAGAAACTGCAATGGATCTAAAATCAGCGGCAAGACTACTCCTCAAACTATCCAGAAGAGACCACATCACTCCAGCCCTAAAAACACTACACTGGCTCCCAGTGAAACAACGCATCACTTTCAAAACAATGTGCATAACGCACATGGCAATCAGCGCACAAGGAGCAGAATTCCTACAAAAGAAAATAAGTCTACAAACCAACAAGACCCCTCCGATCAAGCAACATAATCCGCCTGGAACTCAAACCATACCTTAAGAAAAAGCTTGGAGGCAACTCCTTCTACCACTTAGCCGCAAAAACCTGGAACAACATCCCAAAAGAAATGAATAACACTGAAGATCACCTAAAATTCAGAAAATCACTAAAAACCTGGCTCTTCAACACCACAGACTAAATCTTGAGACCAAAACAGGAAAAAGGATGACTAAGCCGGAAAGGACACGGACATCCCCGACCCAAGAGGGCAGCTCCCACGGCACCTGGACGGGTGACACCGGATAGACTGGAACACAGGCGGCACGCACGGTACTGAGTCAACTATCCCAGACAATCCCACCAACACTTTCGCCCGCCCCTTAGTTACCGCCAGATACCACAGTAGTGTGGAATTGTCGAGATATTGGCAATCACCACACTACCTGAGAGGTCGACATTTGCAGATGCACTAGCCACAGGAGTATGAAGGGAGGATAAGGGGAGCTATGAGAGAGCATGTTAGAGGTGGGGGCCAGAGGAGTAAGGTACCTTGTATACCAGTCAGACCCAGGTCAGGATAGAGCATTTCCTTGGACGATGGAAAGCCGCATCAGGGGAGACTACGCAGGCCGAGAGCCTCAATTCAGGATAGAGACTCAGACTAACCAACCCTACTAACAATTTCCCTTTCTGCATACACCTCTCAAACTCCAAACCAAACACAACCAAAACCTACAGCACAACAAACCGCACAAACTTCACTACATTGCAACAACAAAACAAAAAAACACACACACTCTTGCACAACAGTACACGACTACTACCGGCCGCAAACAACCCAGGCCCAGCCAATGGACCCACTGGGCTGAGGCCGCCAACAGCACATCACTGCTCTCTTGCACTTTTCCTGCTTCCTCCCACTAACTCAACCTCCCCTCCTCTTTCAGAGCCGCCAGAGCACCAGGGGACCACTCTGGTGGTGATAGTGCGCGGTACAAATGTCCTTTAACATTAAATAACAGGCTAAATTCTGATTGGGCAGTGCATGATACAGGAAGGCTTAAGTGATGCTAATGGTTCCAGCATAATGACAACAAGCAGCACACTGGGACCTCAGTAGACTTTCGTCTGTGGTTGAGCCAAGGACAATGGCAAGCTGCCCAACTGATCTCTACAGGGGAGCTTCCCTCCAGGAAGAGGATACGCCTCCCTGATCAAAGGACTGGACAGCTTCTCCCTGGGAAGGGGAGGGTACAAAGGAAAACTTTGATGTAAAATCCTTGTGTGATTAAAGTTTAAAGCTCTTTAACTGAGCAACCTAAAAAGGCATACATATGAAAATTGGTAGACATTGACCCAATTTCAGGCTTTTGATTTCAAGACATTGATGAAACCTGTACCATTTAAGGAACCAAAGTTATGAAAAAAGTCTCATTATAGCAGAACGATTAATGTTGCATTCCAAGATTGTATGTGCATGGTCCACTGATAAGTGCCCAGAGATGTACCGAGTTAGAAATGATTAATCCAAACTGTTAGGTTTAAATTTGATAAAAATCGGTAGAATGAGAAAGACAGCTCACACAAAGATGGGGATTGAATGTGAATGTAGACAATCAAATATGAAATATATGGGTCCAATTTTATTAGGGTACATAATGTTAGAAATGTACATTTGTGCAAAAGTTATGTTTTGGAAAAAATCAAGGTGGGAGTTCCTAAATCGCATCATAAAGATGACGGCTATGTTCAGACTGCCAACTAGGACAAAGCATGTGCCTGCAGCCACTCACAGCCGTGGGGGTGTGTTTTTGAAATAATGCCCACACCAGAAACTGGGGAATGGCATTTGACAGTATCAATATAGGAGTTTCACTACACATGAGAGACTGCTTCCAGAAACGCATCCAGATTCCCGTGCAGCACCTTGGTCCAGAACTCTTCATCTTGTAGCTGACTCCAGAACTCTTTGAAGATCCAGATTTCTGTGCAGAATCCAGACTTGGCATTGCTGAACTATTGCTTGCTTGACCCAATTGCAAACCTCCAAAATGTAAAAGAATTCTGATTCAGCTTGGCTTGCTATTAAGGCTTGCCCGCTGAAACTTGCATCCTGTTATCTACTGTTTCCAACGACCAGAAGGGCCCATCCAAAACCAATCTGAGGTGCAGTCCAAAATTCACCAGAACCTCGCCGCTGATCCAATCCCTCGAATGGTGCCCTGCTGCTGGTCGACCTGATCCATCCAATGACCGGAGCTGACGGTCCAATTTAATTACAAAGGACTGTAAGTATGAATAGGAAGAACAGTGACCCATAGTATATCTGCATTGTATTATCCCAATCTCAACCCATCCCATCTTTAAATTCAGAACCCTAGCATCGTTGGAATCCTTCTTGCGCTGATTTTCTCATCTGTGTTGCAAAACATTTAACTCTTTAGTGATTTTGATTTAATTAAAGTAATTCCCATACAAAATGGAAACTAGAGTATCACCAATGAAGAGTTATGAGCGGCCGTGAATAACTGATTCCTGTGTGGCATTCTCTTTTTCATAGTCCTTAATATAGTATAAGAAAACCTAGTTGTCATTTTTAAAATTTAATTTGTTTTAATTTCCACGCCTATTTTGCAAAAACGCCTCACTAAAACCTCCTTAACTTCAATTTTAAAGATAGAAGTGAAACTTCAACTCTCACTGATACCCAAGACCCTTAGCTACATCCACAACTAAAAACGCATCGCGGAACAGTGCAATTGGCCCGTTTTTCTCCAATATCGCACAGTAAAAGTTTGCCGCAAAGTTCAAACGTTTACACGTCTTTCCCATTTCAAAGTGCTTCTTCCATCCCATTCTGATCTAAAGTGTGTACTGTTGTTTATATCATAGCTCATGTGTATTAGGACCTGTTTAGTGTAGCTTTCCTCAGAAACTCTAGCCTTTTAAGCATTTTGCACTCTTTTGCATTATTTTACAAAGCAATTGTCACCTGTCAGTTTAAGAGTAATTTGCCAAAAAGGTTTTCTCTCTAGTTGGGGGAGGGAAGATTGTATCTAAACTCTAGACCTTGTCTTTCATTCCTGAACACCTGCAGATTACTTAAATCTGTGTAGGATTGCTCATTTGTACTTCAGTACTTTGCAGGGGGAACTATTAACCTAAACGCCATCTGTGACAAAACAAAACTGTTCTTTTTCCTGTGTTTCTATTCTGCATTAGTATAAGTGAATTCAGTTGCTTCACTTATTTTCTTAATTGTATTGTCACCCTTTGGATGATTGCTGCCCCATATCTATATATATTAAACGTATGTGTAATTTGAATGTTGAATGTTAAATAAATAAAATAAATATTTACCTTTACAAACAAGCCTGATTCCTGGTTCAGTGTGACCTAGGGGGTATTTGGAGACAGGTGTGATATGAGTGCTATATCATTCAGAATATTGAACTTATAGACAAAAATAAATAAGTGTTTCATTGCGCTCTACATGCTAGGTGAGACATGGATGTGTGCCTGATTGAAATCCCTTACAGGGGAGGGGGAAAAGTGCATGGAAGGGGGGAGAAAAGGAGAGTGCAGAGCAAGAAGTAAATAATAAAGGCAACACGCAATGGTAGTGCAGCCAGCATGTGGCAAGTGCTGGGTTTAAGGCAGCAGACTGGGTAGGTCTGATAAGTGCAGGAAGAAAAGGGGGGGCTGTATGGGTACAAATACAGACCCCAGTGCAAGGGGTGGCCCAGAGGCAGTGTGGGAGGGTGGCAGGTACTTGGGCCCATAGGACAGAGGGTGACCAGGTGCACAGCGCCGAGGGAGAACAAAAATCAGCTGGGGGGAGGCGAAGGCAGAAGCAAAGAGGAAGGTCTTGAGGTGCTTATGGAACCGGAGTGGCAGGGAGGCTGTTCCAGAGGGAGGCCCCAGCCGAAGACCCCAGCCGAAGACAGAGTTCTACCCCCAGCTCGTTTCTTTGAAAAACGACTGACCCTGAGGGAGTTGGAGGTATAGGAGCAGAGAGCTTGAGAGGGGAGGTATTTGTGGAGGGATAGCTGAAGGTATGTTGGATAGCTGAAGGTATGTGGCCATCACCTCTGCCAGGACAGTGGCTAAGATCCAGGCCCTGTCCTGCAAACGGCCATATCTGATGTTTCACGAGTCGATGGTGCTGCTGCGGACGCACCCCTCTTTCAAGCCGAAGGTTGTCGGAATTCCCCCTCAACAAGCCTTTGGTGTTACCTGTGTTTTTCCCCAAGCCTTTGTCACCGGCTGAGAGGGCCTTGCACTCGCTGGACATTGCTCGTGCCTTGAAGTTCTATGTGACCCGCACAAAGGATTTCTGGAAGACTTCTCAGCTGTTAGTGAACTTTGGCCCTGTGAACCCTGGGAAGGCCTTGTCCAAGGCTTCCATCTCCAGGTGGCCCTCCGGCTGCATCACACACTGTCACCGGTTGGCAAACCGACCGCTGCCTGGCCGTCCGAGAGGCCACTCTACCAGAGCAATCACTGCAACGACGGTGTTCCTGTCTGGTGTGCCCCTGCTGGACATCTGCAGGGCTGCTACGTGGACCTCCATGCACACATTCACATGGTTCTACTGCGTCTACAGGGATTCAAGGGAGGAGTCCAGAGCCGTCCAAGCAGTGCTACGTAACCTGTTCGCTTTAGGTGAGTCTGTTCCAGAGGTTAAAGTAATTGCTTCTGTTGTGTAATGTTGTACTGCTGTGTATTTGTTATTCATGAGCATGTGAATCCATGCCAGACCCCATGCTGGAGAAGGAAAACGTTACTTACCTGTAACTATTGTTCTCCAGCATGGGTCTGGCATGGATTCACATGCAACCCCTCCCTCCGTCCCCTCTGCAACTCTTCTTGGTCATACTGCCACTTTACGTGCTTACCAAATCTGAAGATGGATGCCAGAGGAGGGGCTTAGGGAGAGGACTGTCATTGGAAGCAGGCAGTATGACCCATAGGACAGTGATTGGTTTAGAGAAGAAATATAGTTTTAAAGTGAAAATTTCACAGAGGATTCGCAGCCCGACGACTGGGAATATTCATGAGCATATGAATCCATGCCAGACCCATGCTGGAGAACAATAGTTACAGGTAAGTAACATTTTCCTTACATATACTTTTCAGAATGGCAGAACACATTCAAAGTAAGAAAGTTTGTAACTGCTCACTCTGAGTGACAGTTACCAACCAACTCCTTGAACAAGTAAGTTCACTTTGAAACACTATTCTTTTGTGGGCAACAGGCACAATCCTTAGAAGTCTTTCCCTTTTCTTGGAGCATGAGTGTTCAGTGGCAGAAGGAGGGGTTCACTAGGTCTCTAGGGTCCAACAGGCGTTTCAGGATATGATATTTTATTTCGATCGCGCTCGTACACAATTGTTTCAGAGCGCGACAAGGCAAGGGAGGGGAAAAGGGGAGAACAAAACGGCGATCTTACTAGGCCCAGTGACATTGAGAACGCGCAAGTGCATGGGATAGGGGAGGGGAAAAGTGCATGGAAGGGGGGAGAAGTGGAAAGTGCAAAGCAGAGAAGCAGATAAATAACAATAAATAAATAATAAAGGCAACAAACAGCAATTTGCAAGTGCTAGGTTTAAGGCAGCAGACAGGGTAGGCCTGATAAGTGCAGGAAGAAAAGGGGGGAAGGGGGGCTGTATGGGTACAGATACAGAACCCAGTGTAAGGGGTGGCCCGGAGGCAGGGCGGGAGGGTGGCAGGATGAGCAGGTACCGGGGCCTGGAGGACACAGGGTGGCCAGGTGCACAGTGCCAAGAGAGAACAGACACAGAATAGACACAGAAGTAGCAAAAGTAAGAGTTCCTCAGGAAGACTGTTCAAACAAGTAAGAATTTCATTTTAGAGAGGTTGAAAGAGTCCAGGGACTTCTGAGAAGACACCCTAGGAGAATTCCAGCAGTGGGTCTGGATGAACTGGACGAGAGGCCTCCCAATCACAAGAAACACCCTAACGCTATACAGAAATCACACAGGCTTAAGGTAAGTAAATACCACAGCCAACACAGTACCTCAGCACAGAAGAAGCGTTTGCAGCGGGGGAGACTTCAGGATCTGCAGCCAAAAACCTGGTCGATTAATTCCTTGTCATGAAGACTGGTCACTGGAAGGGATTTTGCAGCAGGGATCAACTGGTAAGGCTCCAAGCAAGGGTTTCTTCGCTGCTTGATGCAACTCTGATTTTAGTGCCCTTTTCAGGACCCAGGAGAAGACTGAATATTGCTGGTCGGATTCTCGTCTCTAATCTGGCCCAGGACTCTGGTGATGGAACTTTAAGGACTCAAATCATGTCTTTGGAGGTCCAGCAGGATGCCACCAAAGGTTCAGCTTGATTCGTAAGACTAAACACCACACACTTGCTCGAGGTCACAGGGTATTGGGGTATTGCAGCCCAGCAAGGTTGCACCATGAGGTGGGAGGGCTCGAAATGCAGAGCTTCTTGAGTCTAGTGCAGAGGTCGCCAAACAGTCGATCGCGGGCGACTAGTAGCTCGCCTGAGCCTTTTCAGTCGCCCACGCTGAAAATACCGAAAAATGAAAATTTTCCTAAATTATATTATTTAATGGTGCATTTTCTGTGTTCAGGATCCGAACCCTGATCGTCCCAATTGCAGGCGGAGAGCTTGGCTGATGTGCCATTTGGAGCTGCTTGTAAATCCACTGACAGATGTCAGTATCACGTTCTGCTTCTGCAGGCCGCCTGTAGTACCACAGTTGGCCTTGTGCACCCCCACGACACGCTGCTCTTGTTTTCCAGAGATGTTGGAGGGGCTGGGGCAGGATCATTGTGACCATGCAATGAAAATATCACAGTAGAACTGCTGCTCGCCTGGAAATGTTCAAAATAATATTTAAAAAATGGTGCAATTTCTTTCATGTGGCTTCTTTCCAAATTCCACCCTGTAAATTTCCACTTTAAATCACTTCCATGACACAGGTACACCCACTTTTAGTACATTAAGCGATCCATAGACACGCTGTACAGTAGAAGCCTACCAGGGTAGCTCAGCAGGTTGACAGACCGATGCTGAGATGTTATATATTCAAAACTGCAGGTTGTTAGTCATGACTTTTTGCAATGCCTTATAAAAAAAAGTGCTATAAAATGTGTTTGGCCAGGGTATGGGTTGGGCTGGTTGCTTGCTTATATTCAGGGCTGAGCTGGGGATATTTCGGCCCCTGTAGAGAAAATCAAAAGTTGGCACGCATGAACCCACAGTTTAATTTCCTAAAAACTGCTGTCAGCATAACAGAAGCATTTATTTGTGATTAACCAGTTTGACAAGCATATAACATCTTTATAAATATAACTTGTGCTGAAACACAGAGGGGCACACAAATAATGATAATGATGTGTTATTTATATAGCGCTTTAAAGCAAAGCACTTTACAGAGCACATATTTACATGCAATATCACCCAACCGAAATTGGTACTCATTTATTGACCTCAGAAGAATGAAAGTCTGAGTTGGCCTTGCCGGGATTCAAACCTGCGACCTACAGATCACGCTCAGATAGCAGCAGTGAACGCTCAACCCGCTGAGCTATCTTACTGGCAAATAATGGAGTATGTCTGGTGTCTGACAAAACATTTCAAAGAAAACTTGTGAATACAAGCAGCATTTTTCAATTTGGAAATTACTTTTGTTTTTTTTATTGAAGTGTGAAATGCACATTTGGAAAACAATAGTGAGCCTAGCATGTAGAAAACCTGCATAAAACGCAAACGAAGGGGCAAAAAAATGACAGGATATTTGTGTGGTAGCCCAACAAATATCTGTCTTTTTGAGACAGCTGCTAATAAATAATAATGCAACAAAGAGGTTTTTGAAGTTCTTAATATATTCGTGAGGGCATATGTTATTCCATCTGTTTATAGAGGGGAAATAATCGAGCCAAAATAATATTGGTAAAAATTCCGAGGTTTATAAATATCCCCACCCCGATATCGCCTAGTAGTAGCTCTCCACTGTTGGCCTCCACTACAAGTAGCTCTAGCTAAGGTAAAGGTTGGAGACCACTGGTCTAGTGGATCTCAACAGGCTCTGGTTCGGGCACGTCATTTTCGGAGTCCCCAAGTCACTTGATAGGAAGGGCTACTGCAGGCTCCGGTTACACAGCAGGTGTCCGGTCGCTAGAAATAGTCTCAGCCATGTTTTCTTAATCCGGTCCAGTGGTAGTCTTGTCAGCAGTTTACAGGTTCAGAGTATTTGACAGGAACTACAGCACAACTTCTGCAATCTCTCACTGCATTTTGCAGAAAGGGGTGATATGATATGATATATGATAGTTTAGTTATATAGCGCCTATACACAATGTGTTTCAAAGCAAGGGAGGGAACAAGGGAAAATAAAATACCATTCGAGGGGATTGGGTCCTCCGACGTATTCCATATCTATGACATGTAATCACCACAGCTGTGCTGCTTCGGAAACTTTTTTTCTGCGTCCTGCGTCGATGACGTCGAGGCGCCGTCGTCGAGGACCACGTCCGACGTCATCCGATGTGCTAAGTAGGACGCACGACGCCCGTAGCCTCAGTTCCGTTTTTTCCGCGAACGTGTTGCTTCGTGTTTCTCGGTTTAAACGCCTCGACTCTTTGGAGTTCTGTTCTTTTCGGTTCTTCGAACCTGTTCACTTTGTGAAAATCCTTCAGAAGATGTCTTCTACTTCGTCTTCGACCCCGCGTCCGGGTTTCAAGAAGTGCGGGGAGTGTGGGTCCAAGATGTCGGTGACGGACTCGCACGACGCCTGCCTCTGGTGCCTCGGGGAGGCCCACGACACGGATGATTGTATCGACTGCCAGTCGCTCACATCCAGAGCCTTACGCGAACGTAAGAAGAAGTTGTCGGTAGGTCGGGTGTCCAAGCCCCGGAAGTCGAAGTCTGCGGGGCTTTCGACGGATGATTCGAGGGGTGACTCTCCTCGTCATCGTCGGAAGTCTCGTGGGTCTCCTTCTAGGAGTCGGTCTCGCCACTCCTCAGCCTCTTCGAGGCATTCTCGGAAGCGCTGACACCGGTCGTCTTCCAGGTCCTCTTCGGAGGACTCTGCCCGGCACTTCGCTTACCCCTCCAGCCGTGCGACGCCGGAGGAATGGGCTTCCTTCGGGAAGAAGATGCTGGCGATTCTTGAGTCGCAGGGTACTCAGCCGTCCGCGCCCCCGAGTGGGGTCGGTCGTGTGAGTTCGAGAGACACCGCTCGCAAGAGTGGTCGGCACGAGTCACGGGAGAGGTCCCGTTCGGACAAGGGGACTCGTTCTCCACGTACCCGTTCCAGGTCCCGGTCCTCGACGTGTTCGAGACCGTGTGCACCTGTGAGGTCTTCGAAGAAGGCATCGACGTCTGTGGCGTCGAGGGCGTCAACAGGCTTTCTCGAGGCTCTGGCTCCGAGGAAGTCGTCGACGCTTAGGTCGTTTAGGGACACGCTCGGGGCTCCGGCCTCGAGGGCTGTGTCGACGCCGCCGATTCTGGAAGCCCTGCATCTGACGTCGACGCCGATTTCCGCAACGTCGACGCCGATCCTCTCGGCGCCGATGCCGGTTCTCTCGACGCTGGTGCCGATTCGCTCGACGCCATCGACGCCTTTCGTGTCGGAGGTACCCCGTGGCACGGGTGGACCCCCTAGGAAGGCTCTGGTTAAGAGCAAGCACTCTAGGGTGCCTTCTTTTCGCCACCTGGACTATATTTCAGAGGCAGATGAGGATTCTGATGGCCTGGTTCCTAGTCAGGTTCCGGATGAAATTGTCTCGGGCCATAGTCAGTTTGACGAGTTGAGACAGTCACTGCATGATGCCAGTGGACTGGACACCTCTCCGGAGGTGGAGTTTTGTAGGCCTAAGCCTGGCTCTCATGCTGATTCCTCGTACCGGCGCCTTATGGCTAGGGTTTCTGAGTACTTGGGATGGTCTGCTCCCCCAGGGGAGTTTGTGCAGGATGATCTGACGGACATCCTTGATGTTGGTCCCCCAACTGACCCGGTTCTGCCGTTCCAAATGGCTTTACAGAGAAGGGTGGCGGCGGCTTGGACTGCTCCGGAGAGTCTCCCGGCGGTGGGCAGATCCTTGTCGCGAAAATACCGTCCAGCCAGTGGCGACCCCTGCTACTTGACCAGGCACCCCACTCCGGAGAGTTTGGTGGTGCAGGCGGCCACGGCCCCGGCGAAGCAGGCGTCGTACCCTACCATCCCTCCTGATAGGGACAACAAACGTTTTGATGGCTGGGCGAAGAAAGTGTTTTCTTCTGGTGGTATGGCGCTTCAGGCGGCCAACTCCATTTGTGCCTTGTCGCGTTTCACGCACACTCTGTGGAACTGTGTTGCGTTAGCGGCTGTACATATTCCCGAAGGGGACGAACGGGATGGTTTCCTTGCTATGGTCCAGGATGGTAAGGATGCCATGTGTGAGTCCGTTCAGTCGGGTTTGGACTTAGCTGAATGCGTCAGTAGGTCCATGGGGGCGAGCACCGTGATACGCAGGTTTGCGTGGCTGCGGAAGTCGGGGTTTGCTCCGGATGTGCAGTCCCGGCTCCTCAACATGCCCTTTGACGGTGAGCACCTTTTTGGCAGCAAGGCTGACGAGATCCTTGAGAGGTTGCAGACCTCGAAAGCTGCAGCGAAGTCGTTGGGCGCTGCAGTTCGCCAACCTCTGCCTTTTCGTCCTAGGGCAGCAGTGGAGGGGTGGTTCCTTTCGCTATTACTCGTCCTTCAGTAAAGCGAGAGGAGCTGGCAGTCAAAGAGGCCAACGCAGGGGTACCAGAGGTGGATGACAGGGTACCCGTGGTGCCAAGGCCGCTCGGGCAGTTGCCTCTTTGCCCTCAGGTAACACCGCAGCCGCTCCCACTCATTCATGAGGCCATGTCCCATGGTTCGCCGGTTGGGGGAAGGCTGGCGCAGCATCTTGTAGAGTGGCAAGCCATTACTTCATATGTGTGGGTTCTGGAGATCATAACCCACAGCTACTGTCTTCCCTTTCGGCACAGGCCTCACGACAATCCACCGGGGAACCTCCCTTTGCGGTGTCCGGATCCGCTCCTTGCGCAGAAAATTCAAGCCCTGCTGGAGAATGGCGCCATAGAACTGGTGCCTGTAGCGGAGAGGAACAAGGGATGGTATTCCCCTTATTTTTTGATTTCCAAGAAAGACGGGGGATTGAGACCCATCATGGACTTGCGCGGTTTGAACGAACTCCTCAGGAAGGACAAGTTCAAGATGGTTACTCTCTCTCAAGTCCTCCAGGCCCTTCAGCTTCACGACTGGTTGGTGTCACTGGACCTCAAGGATGCTTACTTCCATGTGCCGATCCATCCCAAGCACAAGAAGTACCTGAGGTTCGCGGTTGGCGACTCGCACTTTCAGTTTCGGGTCCTACCGTTCGGATTGACCTCCGCCCCGAGGGTTTTCACCAAACTCATGGTGGTGGTGGCAGCGCATCTCAGGCAAGGGGGGGGATTCACGTCTACCCCTACCTGGACGATTGGTTGATCAGGGGGAGCTCTCCCGAGCAAGTCCTGTATCATCTATCGGTCACCTGTCGCTACCTTCACAGGCTGGGCTTCTCCCTCAATTTAAAGAAGTCCCATTTGACGCCAACACAGCGGCTCCAGTACATCAGAGCAGTGCTCGATACTTCCCTGGGGCAGTGTTTTCCTCCCCAGGTGAGGGCTCTTCACATTCAGCAGATGGTGCACAAGTTTCAGCATGCCCAGACGCTCCCAGCGTTTGAGTTCTTGAGGTTGCTCGGCCTCATGGCTTCCTGCGTTCTTCTGGTGCCAGAGGCTCGCCTGCGGATGAGATCTTTGCAGTGGGCACTCAAGACGCAATGGTCGCAGTCCTCCGGCAGGATGTCGGACTCGATTCAGGTGCCGTCCTCGGTCGCCCGGGACCTTCTGTGGTGGGCCGTCGAAGGCAACTTGATGAAGGGGGCTCCATTTTGGCTTCCCTGGCCGGAGGTGACGATCGTGACGGATGCATCCCTCACGGGATGGGGAGCTCATGCCAACGGGCTGACAGTCAGCGGTCGTTGGTCTCCGTCGGAGTCCAGACTCCATATCAATCTGTTGGAGCTGAGGGCCGTCAGGCTAGCCCTGAAGGCTTTTCTGCCGTCTGTGCGAGGGAAGAATGTCCTGATCCTGACGGACAACGCAGTGGCCATGCACTACCTCAACAAAAGGGGGGGGGGGGGCAGGGTCATTTCCTCTGTGCAGGGAGGCGATGCAGCTTGAGTCCTGGGCCATCCAGCAGGAAGTTTCGATCTCGGCAGTTCATCTGGCCGGAGCCGAAAACGTGACGGCGGACGCTCTGAGCAGGCAGAGCGCGATCTCTCACGAGTGGGAGTTGGCTCAGGAGATTCTCCTGGAGATCTTCGCCCTTTGGGGGACCCCTCAAGTGGATCTCTTCGCCTCCAGTGTCAACCGGAAGTGCGAGAGGTTCTGCCCGCGGGAATTTCCTCCAAAAGGAGCCTTAGGAGACGTGTTCGTGGTGGAGTGGTCATTCCCGCTGCTGTACGCGTTTCCTCCAGTCCCCGTCATCCCGCAAGTGCTGCGGAGGTTACGGAAGTTCGGTTCCCGGATGATCCTCATTGCTCCGGCGTGGGCTCGGAGAACGTGGTACCCGGACCTTCTCGACTTGTCCATCTGCCCTCCACGTCATCTTCCCTACCGAGACGATCTGCTCTCACGGGAGGGGGGTCAGGTTCTCCATCCAGAGGTCAGATCCCTCAACCTTCACGCTTGGCTTCTGAGAGGTTGAGGTATAAGGATTGGGACCTCCCTGAAGACGTGATGGAGGTGTTGCTTTCGGCCCGAAGGCCTGCAACAAAGTCTCTGTACCGTTGGCGTAAGTTCTGCGACTGGTGCAGAGTTCAGAATGTGGATCCTTTTGCATGTGTCATCCCCATGGTTCTGTCCTTTTTACTTTCTTTGGCCCACAGGGGCTTGCAAGTGGGTACCATTAAAGGTTACCTGGCGGCGCTGTCCATCTTTAAGCGCTCGTCTGAAGAGTGTTCTTACTTTAAAATCACTTTAATTTCAAAGTTTCTGAAAGGGCTCACTAATGTGTTCCCTCCGTCACCTTTCCTGGTGCCTGGTTGGGATTTAAACCTTGTTCTTAGGTTTCTTATGGGTGCTCCGTTTGAGCCTTTGCATTCTTGCCCTTTGAGGCTGTTAACTCTGAAAACTGTGTTTTTAGTTGCGGTTACTTCTGCTCGCAGAGTGAGTGAGTTACAGGCACTTTCAGTTAAGCCTCCCTTCACTGTATTTCACAAGGACAGGGTTGTCCTTCGTGTTCGTCCTTCTTTTCTTCCGAAGGTGGTGTCGGAATTTCATTTGGCCCAGAAGGTTGTTGTTCCGGCATTCTATCCTCCTCCGCATCCTGGTAAGGAAGAGGAGAGGCTTCATAGGCTTGATCCTAGGAGAACTTTAAGCTTTTATGTTTCACGCATGTCCCGGGTCAGAGTGGACGATCAACTCTTTATTGGTTACGCTGGGAAGCGTTTGGGGCAAGCTGTGACGAAACAGACTTTGTCTCGCTGGATTATTTTAGCCATCTCGGAGTGTTACCGTTTGGCGGGTAAGGACCCACCGGCTGGCTTGCGGGCCCATTCTACCAGGGGTGTAGCTGCATCTACTGCACTGCAGAGGGGTGTTCCTATTCGCAACATCTGTGATGCAGCCACCTGGGCTTCAGTACATACATTTGTACGTCACTATTCCCTCGATTCCATCCGAGGGCAGGATCTGGCCTTTGGCAAGGCGGTCCTTTGCTAAGGCGGTCCTTTGCTCTGCTATTTGATTGGCTATTCTAAATTTTGATTCTAAATTCTTTCCCTCCTCCTTGCTCTGGTACTGCTTTGGGAGTCTGTCATAGATATGGAATACGTCGGAGGACCCCATCCCCTCGAAGAACAAGTTACTTTCTTACCTGGTAACGTTCTTTCGATGGGATGGTCCGACGACGTATTCCATATCGCTCCCGCCCTGCCTTCCCCGCTGCAGAATTTCTTTTGCGATTGCAGCTTACGTTCCGCAAGGCTTTGTGTCTGACTGGCAGTTGACTTATGTCACACGTTCTGGAAGAAAAAACTACAACTGAGGCTACGGGCGTTGTGCGTCCTACTTATCACATCGGATGACGTCGGACGTCGGAGGCGGTCCTCGACGACGGCGCCTCGACGTCATCGACGCAGGACGCAGACGCCGAAAAAAGTTTCCGAAGCCGCACAGCTGTGGTGATTACATGTCATAGATATGGAATACGTCGTCGGACCATCCCATCGAAAGAACGTTACCAGGTAAGAAAGTAACTTGTTCTTCTTACAAGGCCATGAACAATAAGAATGTGAAATAACTATTGTACTCAGCCTGGCGACATTTCAGATAGTGCAAGAGCTAAGACACAAATAAGGAAGGGAGGGGGTTGTAGGTAGGAAATGGGAACAGACAAGCGACTACCGTACTAGGCCTGACAATATTTCTGGTAGAGCCGGAGAATATACAAAATGTGAGGGAGAAGGGGAGCAGAAAGGAAGGAGAGGAACAAAACAATCGACTATCGTACTAGACCTGATGACATTTCAGATGGTGCTGGGGGTGAACAAGTAAGGGGGGGGGGGACAAACAAGGTTGCCATCATACTCGGTCCAAGGACAATTCAGATAGAGTAAGTGCATAGAAAATAGTAAGGGCAGTAGGGAAGGAGAGAGGAACAAGGTAGAGGAGGAGAGGCTGAAGGGGGCAAGGGGAAGCAAGGTAAAAGAAGCAAAACAGGCAACACCTGTATGCGAGAAGGGGCACACGGACAACACAGGCAACCAGAGAGGGGTGGGTGGCACAAGGCAACATCACGGGGGAACAGAGGGGGGACAGGGAGCACCTGTCTTCAACCCAGCACCAGAGAAGTTGACGTTGGTGTTGCCTGATGATGGCGGTGATGGCCTGTGAGAGGATAGAGGGAGTAAACATATGTTGGTGCATGCTGTCTGGGCAGGGGTTCGGGCCCTGGTTCCTCCTGGTCCAAACAGGCCCAAACAAGAATTGCACTTTTCTACGCATGCCCTTCGCTTCGGACGCCCGAGCGAGAGACGCCCTTGATCTTAGAGTTAAGAGCAGAAGGAAGAGAGTGGTCTAGCTGTCTAATCAGGACAGTCAGCCCCCTGTTGAGCCTGAGCCTCTTTCCGGCAAGGTGAAAGACAAAGGAGTTGAGAGTTTTGGACTACTGCCTTGCATCCTGCCTTCTCAGACACTCTGGAGCCTTGGCAGGGAATACAAAGAATTCCCGCCAAAGACAAAGCCCCCACTGAGGTCGTTCCTGCCTAGAATGCTCATGGGAAGACCTCAGACTACAAGCAAGCAAGAAAATGTGAAAAAAAGGAGCCCACTACTTTATATTAATGGTGGCCCTTCTGTGCATTACCAAGTCTGAATTTTTTACTGCTGGGAGTAAAAATGACTCGGTCATAAAGGTAAAGCCACTGCCACCAGCCATTCTTGCAAACTTTTAACTGTAGCAAACATGTTACAGGTAAGTAAGAAAGGTGGTGTATACTGGCTCACTATATAAAATGTAAAGGGGGATGAAAATCCCTCCTTTATTACTTGGGAACTGAAGTTCTCACAGGTTAAGCAGGGAACATTTAAAAGGGGAGCCCCAAAGGGCAACCCAGCACTAATAGGCTATATATGCCAAAAGGTTGTCGGAGGATAAAATCAAAAAGACTCCATGGAGAGTCTTAAAAATGACACCCATAAAAACAGAAGGATATGCAAGTGTGGAAAAGGGTTCCCACTCACTGAGGTATAGGGAAAAATAATCTACCAGTCCAGCAAAAAGTTTGGAGGTGTCTCACAAGTGAGTGAGGTTTAGCACTAACCTTACATTCGTATCTAACTTGCTGTTTAGAGTTTTCATTTCGAGTGAATTGTGTCCTCCAACGTATTCCTCATCTTTGATGTATTCCATCCAGCTTCAGCTGCTTCGGAAAACATTTTCGGCACAGGGCGCCGTGCGTCGATGTCGTCGAGTCGATGGTCCCTTGAAGGCCTCCGTCGTGCGGCTCAAAAATGTTGATTACCGATCCGCACCGAGAATGCTTATGGTGCCTTGGAGAAGGCCACGACATGGAGGCCTGTATGAAGTGTCAGGCGATGACGGGGAAAGCCTTGCGAGAGAGGAGGGGAAAACTGCAGGTAGGTTGTTAAGTCCGACCGAAAAGCTTCTAGCGTCGAGTCGAAGTCCCGTGAGGAGAAATCTCCTCGACGCGGGAGGCACCGGTCCAGGTCCCGAAGCGATTCCCATCGCTCGTCGTCTTCGAAGAAACAACGCCACAGGTCCCCCTCCACTTCGTCTTCGGACGAATCCCCAAAAAGGATGAAATGTCCCACAAAACATTCTTCACCCGAAGAGTGGGAAGCATTTAGAGTAAAAATGATGGAGGTGTTCGAGAAAGCGTAGCCTCGGTCCGCGCCTTCCTTGGAAGCCGGCCGGGAGAGTTATCGCTCCGACACTCGCGCACCCTCGAGCCCAGGTGATCGAAGGAGGAAGGATAGAGAACCTTCGAGGACGCCGAGCGAAAAAGATCGCTCGAGTCGACCGCTCGAGGTCACGGACGCCGTCCGAGACCGAACATACCTCGAAGGGCAAGTCTTCGAAGAGTGCCTCAATGCCCTCGAAGCTGATGCCGTCGAAGTCGGGTACTACATCGACGTTATCGATGCCTTTGTCAACGCCGAAACTTCCAGCTTGACTAGATCAGCGAGGAAGAGAGAAGGAAAAGGCTAAAACACCTCTGTAGCATTCAGGACCCATTAGCACTCCTCCTATACCTCCTCCAGAGAAGGTTTTCAAGCCTCTGCCTAGGAAGGAGTTTTTCAAATCCCTGACCTCAATTTTTGAGGAACAAGAAACATCTGATGAGGAAAATGTACCTTTTGGCCTTGAATTTGGTACTCAAAATGTTCCTGAATGCCTGATTTCAGAGGAAAGCAGGATGAAGGATTTGGTTGAAACATTGCACAATGCAAGTGGTATTGATACGTCCCCAGAAAATGAATTTGGTAGACCAGAACCAGGTGAACATGCCAATCCATCATACCGTCAGTTAATGACTAAGGTAGTAGATTATTTACGCTGAGTCAGGCCTACAGCCCAATTTGTCCAAGATGATCTGACAGACATACTGGACCATGGTCCTACTGAAGACCCAATTCTACCTTTCCATGTGGCCTTACAAAATAGGGTGGCCAAAAATTGGGAGACGCCGGATTCTATTCCTCCGGTGAATAAATCCCTTAATTCAAAATACCGCCTGCCAGTAGCGACCCCGGCTGTCTTTCTAAACATCCCACTCCCGAAAGTTTGGTCATACAGGCAGCCACAGCTTCTAACAAACTTGCACATCCGTCTAGCCCTCCAGACAGGGACGATAAGCGTATGGATGGCTGGGCACGGAAGGCATTTTCACCTGGGAGCATGGCATTAAAATCAGCCAACTCCACTTGTGCCTTGGCAAAGTTTTCGTACACTCTGTGGGAGTGCATTGCAGTGGCGGCGGAGCACATACCAGAAGGGGAAGAAAGGGAAGGATTGCTAGCCATTGTTAGAGATGGAAAGGAAGCTATGCAGGTATCCCTTGAATCTAGTGTGGACACTGTTGATAGTGTGAGCAGGTCCATGGCCACTAGCACAGTAATGCGTAGATGTGCATAGTTACGGAAGTCAGGTTTTGCACCAGACGTACAGAACCGTCTTCTGAACATGTCCTTTGACGGGTCTCACCTTTTTGGCAGCAAGGCTGACGAGAGCCTTGAGAGGTTGCAGACCTCAAAGGCAGCTGCCAAGTCGTTGGGAGCTGCTATACGGCAACCTCAGCCCTTTCGTGTGACAAATCAATCTTGGAGGGGACGATCCTATCGTTACTACTCCTCATATGGAAGAACGAGAGGAATGGCCAGTCAAAGGGGCCAAAGAAAGCCAAAACGTGCAAAGCCAGCTCCAGCTACAGCCTCTTTACCATCAGCGGCTGCAGCAACCGCCACAAAACCACTTTGAGGACTTGCATCACAAAACACCTGTCGGAGGCAGGCTGTCACAGCATCTGCAAGAATGGCGAGCCATTACTTCAGATGTTTGGGCTCTAGAAATAATAGCCCAAGGTTACTGCCTTCCTTTTTTAAAGCAACCTCAAAGCAATCCACCAGGGAGACACCCTTTGAAGTGTTTGGACCCGCTCCTACAGCAGGAAGTTCTAACCCTGCTGGAGAAAGCTGCTATAGAACCGATACCTGCAGCGGAGAGGAACATGGGATGGTACTCCCTGTATTTTTTGATCCCCAAAAAGGACGGAGGACTGAGACCCATCCTGGAATTAAGAAGCTTGAACAAGTTCCTCAGGAAGGACAAGTTCAAGATGGTTACCCTTTCTCAGATCCTTCAAGCCCTTCAACTTCAGGACTGGTTGGTGCCATTGGACCTCCCGGATGCTTATTTTCATGTGCCGATTCATCTCAAGCACAGAAAATACCTGAGGTTTGTGGTTGGCGACTCACATTATCAGTTTCGAGTCCTACCATTCGGATTGACCTCCGCCCCGAGGGTCTTCACCAAATTGATGGTAATAGTGGCAGCACACCTCAGGAGAGGGGGGATTCATGTCTACCCCTATCTGGACGATTGGTTGATCAGAGCATGATCTGCCGAACAGGCACTGGATCACCTGAAAGTCACCTGCCGTTTCCTCCAAAGTCTGGGCTTCTCCCTCAATTTCAAGAAGTCACAAATGACACCTTCGCAACAGCTCCAATATATAGGAGCTGTGTTAAACACATCCCTGGGAAAGAGCTCGCCTCCCAGGTCGAGGGCTCAAGACATTCTTCAAATGGTTTCCAAATTCCAAAACGCCCAAAATCTTCAGGCTTATGACTTCTTAAGGTTGCTGCGCCTCATGGCATCCTGCATCTTTCTAGTACCAGAGGCATGTCTGAGAATGAGATCCCTTCAATGGGCTCTAAAGACTATGGTCCCAGTTCTCAGGTCGAATGACAGATCTTCAGATTCTGAACAAGGTTCGTCAATACCTTCTATGGTGGACTTGTTCAGAGAATATCTTGAAAGGAGAACCCTTTTGGCAACCATGGCCGGAGATAACAGTAGTGACGGACGCCTCACTCAAGGGGTGGGGAGCTCATGCCAACAATCTGACAATCGGCGGTCGTTGGTCTCCATCGGAGTCCAAACTACACATCAACCTTCTGGAGCTCAGAGCACTCAGACTAGCTCTGAAGGCTTTCCTGCCATCTGACATAGGGAAGAATGTCCTGATAATGACGGACAACACAGTGGCCATGCATTATCTAAACAAAAGAGGAGGTTTAGGGTCACTACCTCTATCCAGAGAATCAATGCAACTCTGGTATTGGGCAATTCAAGAAGGAATCTCTTTAACGGCAGTTCACCTAGCCGGGGAAGAGAATATGACAGCAGATGCTCTGAGCAGGCAGAGCATGGTGTCCCACGAATGGGAACTGACTCAGGAAGTCATTCAAGAGATCTTCGCCCTTTGGGGAACCCCTCAGGTGGACCTATTTGTGACCGGAATCAACCGGAAGTGCGAAAGGTATTGCTCAAGGGAATTTCCCCTGAGAGGAGCCCTGGGGGACGCGTTCGTGGTGGAGTGGAATTACTCACTATTGTATGCATTCCCTCCAATTCCTGTCACTCCTCAGGTCATCAGGAGACTGAGACGCTTCAGGAGCCGCATGATCCTAATTGCCCCAGATTGGGCCAGGAGAACGTGGTACCCGGACCTTCTAGACATGTTAATCTTTCCTCCAGTACGTCTTCCTCAGAGAGAGAACCTTCTCTCTCAAATGGAGGGGCAGGTTCTCCATCCAGAAGTCAAAGCGCTCAACCTTCGTGCTTGTTATCTGAAAGTCTGAGATACAAGGATTGGAACCTTCCAGATGACGTTATGGAGGTGTTGCTTTCGGCAAGAAGGCCAGCAACAAAGTCTCCTTACTGTTGCCATTGGTGCAGAGAAAAGAATGTCGATCCTTTTCTATGTTCTATTCCGGAAGTACTATCCTTTCTTCTGACCCTAGCACATGGAGGTCAGAATGTCGGAACCATTAAAGGTTATCTTGCAGGGCTTTCCATCTTCAAGCGCTTGTTGGAAGAATGCTTCAACTTCAAAATTCCAAAGATAGTACAATTCTTAAAAGGACTCACTAATGGGTTTCCTCCTCACCCATTTCAAGTGCCAATTTGGGATCTCAATTTGGTCCTAAAATTCTTAATGTGTGCTCCTTTTGAGCATTTGCACACGTGCCCATTAAGTTTACTGACATGGAAAACTGCTTTCCTAGTTGCTTTAACATCTGCAAGAAGAGTGAGCGAATTGCAGGCACTGTCTTCTGGGCCACCCTATACTGTGTTCCATAAGAACAGAGTTGTGTTGAAGGTTAAACCCTCATTTTTACCAAAAGTGGTATCTGAGTTTCATTTAAATCAAAACATTGTGTTGCATGCATTCTATCCTCCACCCCATCCTAGTAAGGAGGAGGAAAGATTACACAGGTTGGATCCAAAAAGAGCTTTAAGCTTTTATATCTCCAGGCTTTCTAGGCTTAGCGTGGACAGCTAACTGTTTATTGGCTACACAGAAAAAAGATTGGGTCAATCAGTCACAAAACAGACAATATCACGCTGGATTGTGCTTTGCATTTCGGAATGCTACAGACTGGCGTGAAAAGACCCACCAGAAGGTCTAAGGGCTCATTCCACCAGGGGCATTGCTTCGTCTACAGCCCTGCAATGAGGTGTTCCTATAAGGTCCATTTGTGAAGCAGCGACTTGGTCATCGCTGCATATTTTTTCAAAATTCTACAATCTAGATGCTTCCCAATCTAAGGAGCTAACTTTTGGTAGAGCAGTCCTATACTCAGCCATCTGAAGATATTGAAAAGATCTAATCCATCCTCCATAAAAATTATCCTTACTGCTTTGGGAGTCTATCGAAGATGAGGAATACGTTGGAGGACACAATCCACTTGAAGAACAAGTTACTTACCATCTGGTAACATTCTTTCGATTGGATGTTCCTCCAACATATTCCTCATCGCCCGCCCAACCTCAACGCTCTGTAGATTTTTCCCGGGCTGTTGCCACTCCAACTCTCGCAAGGCAAATACCTGTCTACCGGCACCGTCTACACAGTGGAAAATCGATAATGAAAGGGGTAAAACCAGAACTGAGGCCAACGGGCGCCGCGCGTGCTACTTGCTGCAGCATTGATACTGAAGTTTGTGACACTTACGTCTTTTGATATGTAGTGCATGGCCAACCAGGTCAAAAGCCGCAGACCTATCGTATAACTTGAGTAGTGAAGCTTGCCACTTGTCCATGTTCTGTAATATGTTGGATTTTAGATCCAACAATGCTGACTCAGTCCCAAAGCCTGATCTAAAGCCAGATTGTCTCTTGGTCATAATATTCCCTGTGGTCAAATGGACTAGGATCTACTTGTACGCCACTTTGTCCAAAACCTTCAGTAAAAAGGGAGTATTTGATGTGTCTGTAATTGGCTGGAATCTCAGGATCCAGGCCAGATAATTAGTGATGTAATTCAGGACCCTTTCAATTAAACTGGAACATCATTTTCAGAATCTGTTCACAAATTTAGTAAATACTGCTGCTAAAGAAACAGTCTTTCACTGTGATTGCTGGACAAATATCCCCTTTGCATTTGGTCGGTTTTAATTCACTGATGGTTACCATCAATTCCTCAGAGACAGGTCTAAAATGAAAACAATCACCTACATCTATCGACTTTTGTACGACAATTTCAACTCTACTCTCGTCCATGATGGGGTCCTTCTTACGTTGGTTCAGAGAAATATTTTGCCTAATCCTGTCAAGCTAATTTAGCATGGGATCTTTGATGGTTGTATGCCATTTAGTGTCCTTTAGAGGCGCTTTAATATCCTTTGGGCAAGGTCTTACCAATTACCTCAAAAATGTAAAAAGTTCTTTTGATTCATGTTGGCCGTCCAGTATGCATGTTTCATATATACACTTTTTAGCCTTTAAAATTGCCAATTTATCATTTTTGGCTGCCCTACTATATTCACCTTTATAAGTCTCAAAATGTGTGTTTCTCCAAATGTGGAAACATTTACTTTTTTTGAAGTTTTTTTTTCCCTGCAGGCTATGTTCACAGGCCTGGTAAGGCACAGAGGGGTCACCATTGACACACAATTGTGGCTGTTTTTTTCCGCCATTTCATGTGTGCCTCTCCTTATCTGTGCTTGTCCTTTCTTGGTCCTTACATTGCTGTGCTGGGTAGGGAGGTCCTGGTTTGACTTTTGTCTTCTCCAGGAATCCTTTGGGAAGCCCACCAAGGTTTCAGAGTGTCTGTGAAGACTGGATACGTGGGAAGAGTTTGAAACTTTGCAGTTCTTTGTGTTCTGGCATGCCTGCGTCAAACCAGTTCTAACTGTGAGGTAGGCTGTCCTGAAAGGACTGCCACCCTCCAAAGTTTGAATGTAGCATGAGTGTTGATTACCTGAGTTCCTGAATAAATTAATTGGATTCTGAGGCTGAAGACAAGTCGAACACTGAAACAGAAGAACCAAAGAAGACCACCAGAGATGCCTGCAGCACCGTCCAGTAACCAGGGAAGCCTGCTGAAGTGGCTGCTGCTGTCTTGTCCCTATTTTCGCATCCACATGGAAGCTCCGAAGAGGACGACTTCCTCCCATGGAACTGGTGGGCATAATCCGTCCTAAGACTACCTGCAATTTGAGCCATCCCACGACGACCTGCTATCTTCCTGGGCTGCACTGCCAATAACGTGGGACCTTCGACCATCCTGCAGTGCATAGTCTTCTGAAGAACAAATCCTCCCGTACTTTGGTGAACTCCTTCTGGGCCTCCAGAAGCAGGATTCCACTCCACAATGTCCCGTCACCAGAGTGCAGGACCACGCAAGCGAGGCAAAAATCGATGGGATGAGAACCATTTTTCACTGGTGTCTCTGAAAAGGTGCCAAATCCACGGATTAACGTTGGAGCACAAAGAATCCTTTGCTGGGAGTGTCCTCTCTCGACTGCTGCTGTGAAATCCCACCCAGAGTCGCCCCTTTCGTCACCACAACCAAGGAACAGGAGACCAGGTCTGAAGCTGCTATATCGTGAAGGCATCCAGCTTCATCTTCATCGCTCCTAAGGTACTGTGGGACTCGAGGTAATACTTACCTAGAGTCCTTCTGTCGTTGCTGAGGTGGTAATTCATGAGTTTGGGAGTTCGCCCATACACGTTCGCCCATGCTAGTGGACATTCAGGGAGCCTTCTCTGAAGTCTCTTATTACCGAACAATTCCACAGGAACTCTTGACTGTTCTGCAGCTTGTGCCTGCCTTTTTGACCTCCAGTCTGACCCTGAAAGAGACTCGGAACGAAATGGGGAAGGTCTCCTAAAGCCTAGGCTCTGTGAAACAATTGCCAAGTAACGCACCTTGTGTTGGTGTGGTTTCTGGCATATGGATCTGAAACCAATTATAATAAGTTATTACTCGCCTTTCAATTGCATTGTCTTTCTGAAAAGTAATGAACAAGTTCTTTTGAATTGTCTACTATTCTAAAAAGTAACTACGAAGTATTGTACTATTATTCCTGAAACAGTGTAAAAGTTACAAGTGTTGCGAAGTACTAACTTGCTAGTGTTGGTAGTATAACCATCATTCCTGAAACAGAATAAGTTACATAGTTTACTACAGAGTGGTTTCTTATCTTTGATTTGTCTCCTATTCTAAAAAGAAACTACAAGCTAGAATATAGAGTCCAGCAAGATGCTGGACAATTGGCAGGTATATGTCTGACACTAGCGACTTGTGAGTTTTATGTCATGGTTTAGTCTACATAATGGAACACACAGGCATATCACTGGAACTGGTCTACTACAGAGCACTTGGTGAGATGTTCTAATACTGTGAATTATCTATAATTTGTATACCTTAGAAGTATGGAATGTGTTATTTTTGTTTGTTACCCTTCATCACACCACGTATGACATAATTATTGGAGATATGAATAGAATACGTAAGTTTTTGATCATTTGTAGATCATATTAATTGCTTGAAGAAACCCGATAAAAGTTTCTAGAAACGCGTTGGGTCACACTGTGTATAATAAATCAATGTTTTATGTAAAAACGTATTCTCAAGAGAATTTTTATGTACACATGTATTTATAGAAGGGAATGTCAGTAACGTTGGTGACTGAACCCAAGACAATTCAGAAGAGCTCTACACCATCTTAAATCTTTGTTAGAGACTTTCTACTTTTTGGGTTGATTACAAGCCTTAGATAGTGCAGGGGACAGGAGTTCCCTTACTTTTGAAAACTTTTTTTGTCTTCGTGTTATTTGATCCATGTGCCAGAATCGATGTTCTCTCCCCCTGCACCTTCAATCACATTAAATCATTGTCATTATTTCTACAAACCAGACAACATTCATAACCATATTACTTGGGGTGTGTATTATGGCATCTCACTACTTGCTCTGCCATTGCCACCATTACCTTGAATAGTGCAGACTTATGCTAAGAGGTGGAGTCTGCAATGACCAAGGAATAGTTTTATAAAGTCTTAAAGGGTGGTCTGCAGAATAACTGCCCTAACATTTGCCAAATGAGAAATCTTGGCTAACACTGGGGTGTTGAATTTTGCACACCGTTGGGACAGTTAGTCCTACTAAGGGCTTCATAAAACCATATCAGAGGCAGTACAAACAACTCCACTCTTAGTATCAAGCTGTACCAGCTGAGAACATTTGGTAGCGTAAACAGAGCAACCAGGCTCATATTAGGAGGGCAAGAAGGGTTGTAGCTTGTTACAAAGACATTGTAGCATACATATGGTCCAAAGAGAAACAAACACTAGGCATTGTAAAAATAAATGGTTTATTTAAATACAATTGGCCCAAGATAAATCTTGGAAGTAAGTACTATAACATAACATATATAAACACAATTATAAAAAATCAACTCAATACCTGTGGTATACAAACCAAAGTATAACCTTATTTAGATAACAATAAATAGTCAGGGTGAGTCAAACTTAAAACACATTCAGAGTAACATTAAGCTATTCTTGGGGAGTAAAACCACTACAGTTAGACTTTTAGAATACCATAAGTAATTCAAGGGCAGTAGACCCTATTGGTCAGAATATACTGTATTATTCAGTTACAGAATCACTTAATTAGACCAACATTGTTATAAGTCTATTTTGCAAGAATGGATACAGTTACACACCAATGTTACTTTTTAGAACACAGTTCAGATGGAGTAACTTATCTTGTATATTACCTAGAGGCCTAAAGCTGCTCAAGGATAGGTATACACAAAGTGAAACTATTTTAGAAGTGCCCTATAGCAAGTCAGGGAAAGCACAACTTGGTGTTATAAGTTTAGAAGAGCAGCGACTGTTCAAGGTCAGGATAACCTATTGGTACACAACATTTACACTACTACTAATCCAGGAATAGATAGTTGGACTAATGATACTTTGCAGAAGTGCATTTTTACAATTCTAAGTTAAGTAAGAACTCTAGCGGAGTGTGCAAGTGTTTTACATGGGCACCTGTTTTACAGTCTTTCTTTGCTGCTGCAACCTTGCTGTGTGTGTGTGTGTGTGTGTGTGTGTGTGTGTGTGTGTGTGTGTGTGTGTGTTTGTTTCTCCGGGTGGACCGGAGAGCGTGACCGAGAGACTGGACTCTCTTCAAGCCTTGCACTAGAAACCTTTGTGGGTAAGACTAACTGGATATTTTCCACATTACTAAAAGGGGGAGTGTTAATAGCGCTGAATCGATGATTCGAAGGATTATACTATGTGTGCTTACTTCAGTAGCTACTTGTCTAAAACAAAAGCAAATATCACCTGATTCCAAGTTGCTGCCATGCAGCAACAAACCTGACGTCAAGAAAATGACTCTACACCTAATACCTGGAAACCACAGACGATATTGACTAAAAATGCTTCAGTTCACTCAAGCCAACAGAAAATGTAAGTATTTTGGAAAAAGGATTCTACGCCTGGTACCGAATGTAGAGGTTTGTCAATTGTTAGGAAAGCAAAAAATAAACTATGAAAAACTTTAGAGACACTTGCGTATTCGTCTCCTCGCACCCTCAAGAAATTATTAAAAGATGACCCGATACTTCCGGCCGGCTAGCTGGTTGACCTAGTAAGTCCGAGGACACAGAATGCTCTGACGGATGCTGAGATTTTGGAGACTGATCTATCACCCCTGGCGAGGCAGGAGACCCTTAACAGCATGGGCAACGTCATGCATGGGGCAGACCGTTTGTTGGTTACTTCAGATAAAGTGCTGGAATGAACCTGGATAAACTCAAGTGGCGATGGAAGTCAAAGAAAGAAATTTGTTTTTGCCGTGGCTGACTTGAATATTCAACTAACAGAAATTCCAAGTAAAGAAGATCATGTTATAGAGCAACAAGGCAGATCTTTTTATATGCTGGCCAAAATGATAGAAAGGAATGATGCAACCAGATATTACACGCCAACTCGTTTGCGGAGTCAACAATCGATGGGGAGGGTGGGGGGGGACACGAGGGCGATGAGCCTTCTACCTTGGTCTCCAGGCTGGTGAGAGATATCGCCCTGCTGTCATGGCCACTGGTCAAGGGCCATTACCTTTAATGCCCTACAGGCCTAAGGCATGTGCATCCAGGCCGGTCGTGAGCATACAAAGGCATTGGAAGCACGTGCAGAAGTCTGAGGGTGTGGTAATGTGGGGACACAAGGCGGGGCTTATGGGGAGTGGCTGGGACCAGGCTATATCAGCCAACCCCCTCCGCATGCTGGCGCTTTGCGTTAGTCTGTTGGGAGCAGCGTAACGCTTACCGCCGTCTACAGCTCCTTGCCTGTTTCCAGTCCTGCACGCTTCTCTTCAGTCTCTGGAACTCCATCTTCTCCAGCATGGGGTCTGGCATGGATTCACATACTCATGAATATTCCCCGTCGTCAGGCTGGGAATCCTTGGTAAAGAAAAAATCAGTATCTGTTTCGTTTCTGATCTGTCTTTCTTAGTAGTAACCAATCACTGATCTGTGGGTCATACTGCCCTCTCCCTAAGCCCCTCCCCTGGCAGCCATCCTCAGATTTTTACTGCATGTTTAAGTGTTGGGAGTCCTTGTGCTTTAGCTCTCGAGTTTTTGCACTTTTTCAGGAGAATTTTCTCAATTTTTCGGTTTTATCGAGCCTCAAGCTCCACCGTTTCTACTTCCGATAACGGGGACCTGTTTCGGAATTCTTCTACGCCCCTCAAGGTTGAAGTTTTCGTCGAGTTACCCTTCTTGGGGGATTCCAGAAGATCTGTGGCCTACCTCAACGGACATGGCCCAGGACAAGGGAAGCTCGACGCCCAGATCCAAGCTGTTCAGGAGCTGCCCAGGATGTGGATTGCAAAATGTTTTCAAGGAGGACAAGCATTCGAGATGTCTACTGCCTTCATGAGGACAAGACGCACGTGGAGAAGGACTGTGCGTTCTGCAAGAACCTGTCAGAACGGACCAAGCAAGATCGTCATTCCCGCCTCGCCGCCTGGCTGGAGAAGGGCACAGCAGGTGAGAAGGCAAAGAAAAAGTCTGAGCGGTCTTCTAAGTCCTGTGAGGGCGCCCCGGTGACGGGGGCCTAACAGAAGGCCAAGCACCGCAAGTCCGCGGGCACTGGGACCACCGAAAGGTCGGGCTCCTCGGCTGCCAGGCAGGGCGCGACTTCCCCGGCACGATCAACCACGAGCCAGCGCTCTGGTTCGGAGAAGAGGAAGTCCGAGAACCCGGGTAAGCTTCTGGAGAGGCCCTGGTTGATCTCGAAGGGAGCCGAGGGGGAGCGAGGCGATGGCCCTCCCCCCAAAGTGAAGGCCCAGGATGCACCTAAGGTGGTGAGGGCCTTGATCCAACCGGCAAAGGCCTCTTATCAAGGTTGTCGCAGCGGCCCTGGTGAAGCCGGCAGAGGCTACGCCAGTGGAGGTGGCCTCGGGGCCCAGAGTTTCCCTGCCACCGCGGAGGGAATCCTCTTTCCAGACCATCGTTAAGACCCCCGTGAAGACCCCGGTGGAAAAAGAGGGGGTGGGGGGCGTGGCCATTACGGACTCTGATTCAGTCTCGGAGGAGGATCCGGTGGAAACCATGAAAGGCCTCAACGAGAGGTTCAATCCCAGGGGAAGGTTCCCGCTGATGTGATCGAAGATGGCGACGACAAGGGCCCAGTGGAGCAGCCATCCTGTCCGTCGCAGCCATTACCTGAGCCCCAGGATAGCTCGGCGGCCATTTTGTTGGCGATCCAATCCTTATGTACTGAGATAAGGACGAGGTTACTACGGACCCCGACAGAGGATCCAGAACCAGGACCGTCGGGAAGCCCTCTGAACAAGCGGAGGAGAGTCCACCCAGCGCCGCCCTTTGTGCCCGCGAGGCATGTGGACCCCTCATCCTCCCTCGCTGGACCCTCGGGAGGATACAGCGACGGACACAGCGACGGGGACGGACGATGGCGGCGATGATACAACGGACATCCCGTCATCACCCCACCCCCCCTCGGGCCTCTCCGCCCGACGAAATTGACTTTTTACGCCATGATAGCCAGGGCATCCAAGCTCTTCCAGCTCTGCCCTGAGGAACAGAAAAGGGAAGGTTTTCTTTACCAACGACGAGAGGCCAAGAGAATGACGGTCCTCGCGGTGCCGTTGCTTGATGACATCTGGGACGAGGGGCTGGCTATCCTGAAGAACCCTTCCACGACACCCACCAAAAGGGACAGGTACGAGAAGTAGTACCGGGTACCCGATGCCGCCCCCTTGTGCCTCAGGGCCCATCCCACGCCGCACTCTGTCATCTCGGCAGCGGCCAAGTAGAAAGCAGCGGGTGCGGCGGCTTCAACTTCCACTTCCCCGCCGGACAGCGAGGGCAAGAAGTTGGACACCATGGGACGACGAGTCATCTCATGAGCGGCGACACCGATTAAGGCGGCCAATGCCTTAGCTATTGTGGCCCGTTACGACAGGGAGTTTTGGTTCAAGATAGCTCCTCTGCTAGACTTCCTACCGGATGACAAGAGGGCGGAGGCCCTACAGATTCTGCAGGAAGGCGAGGTGACGTCGGATCACGCCATAACAGTGGCAACGGACATTGCTGATACCGGATTTCGCCAACTGGGCAACGGGGTTTGCCTCCGACGACAAGGATGGCTCAAGGCGACGGACTTTCGCCAGGACGTCCAGACCAGAGTGTTGGACATGCCGTTCGACGGCAACAACCTGCTTGGGAAGACAGTGGTTGAGTCCCTCCAGGCCATCAAGACACACGGAAACAGCCCGAGCCCTAGGAGTCCTTCAGCAACGTCGGCCCTTTCGGAGCTCCGGAGGCAGACAGGGAGCCTCCAAGGGATCCAGCGGTGGCTCTTATACTTGCCGCCAGGCGGCCCGCTCCTCGTCCCAGGAGGCCTACAGAGGCCGCGGCAAGCAAGGAGGGTCTCGCCGCCGTCGGCAAGGCCTCTTCCAAGCAGGACTTAACCGGCCGTAGCGTCGGGCCCCCACCTAAGCACCCCGGTGGGAGGCCAGCTGACGAAGTTCGTCAGCGTGTGGGAGTCCATCTCCACTGACCGTTGGGTGCTGGACACCCTGGCCCGCGGACACTCGCTAGAATTTCAAAAGAAGTGTCCTCGCATTCCTCCTGTGGCCAGGAAGGAGAATCACATCCCTCAACTGCTGTTGGAGGTAAGGGCGATGCTCAAGAAAGGTGCCATCGAGCTTGTCCCCAAGAGGCTCCGGGGCTTTGGAGTATACTCAAGATACTTCCTCGTCAGAAAGAAGACAGGCAGTTGGTGCCCCATCCTGGACCTGCGTCGGTTGAACAAGTTCATCAAGGCACATAAATTCACGATGGTCACCCTCCAGCAAGTGCTGGGACAGCTGGAGGAGGGCGACTTCCTATCGTCACTGGACCTGGAGGATGCTTACTTCCACATCCCCATTCTAAAAGGACACAAAGTTCCTCAGATTCGTAGTCCAGGGGCGTCGCTACCAATTCAGGGCCCTGCCGTTCGGATTAAAGTCGGCACCCAGGGTGTTCACCAAGTGCATCGCACCTGTGGCGGCGTGGTTGCGCCTGCAAGGGATCCACGTCTACCCCTACCTGGACGACTGTCTAATCCGTGCAAGGTCAAGAGAACTCGCCGTCGAACACACAGCGAGGACCGTCCGCCTGCTCACGGAGCTGGGATTCGCTATCAACTACCCCAAATCCCATCTGGTCCCGTCACAGGTGGCACTGTTTCTGGGAGCGAAGCTCGATACAGTGAAGCGATTGGCATCTCCGTCGGAAGAAAGGACGAAGGCCATTTTGGGCAAGGTGCAGCGCCTGTTAGCCACGGATGTGGCCAGAGTGAGATCCATCAAGTCCCTCCTCGGGATGATGTCCTCCTGCATCTACCTTGTGCCCCTTTGCAGACTTCGGATGCGTCCGCTACAAGAGTTCCTCGGATTCGAGTGGCGGGCAGCTTCGAAGACAGGATCCCGGTTGACGAGGAGTTCCGTCAGGCGATTCTATGGTGGGGTGCCAGTGTGCCACTCGCGGCAGGCATGGACTTTCAGACCCTGGCGTATCAGGAGACGGTAACGACGGACGCCTCCCTGGAGGGATGTGGGGGGCCCACACCGGAGATCTCCACTCAAAAGGCCTCTGGCTCCCAGAGGAGAGGTCTCTCCACATCAACATCCTGGAGCTACGTGCCGTGTTCTGGGCTCTCAAATCGTCTCTTCTGTCCCTCAAGTACAAAGTGGTGAGGATCTTCACCGACAACACCACCACAATGTTCTACATCCGGAAGCAGGGAGGAACCAGATCCCCAGCCCTATCCAAGGAGGCCCAGGATCTGTGGCACTGGTTTCTGGTTCCCTTCCACCTGGCAGGAATAAAAAACACCATTGCTAACTCACTCAGCAGGGAGCTGCGCTCGTGCCACGAGTGGGAACTACGCCAGGACCAGGTGGATCGGCTCTTTCAACGATAGGGCAAACCCCAGATCGACCTGTTCACGGCGGCGACAAACTCAAAGTGCCAGAGGTTCGCCAGCAGGTTCGCACAGCCGAGGAGCATCAGCGATGCTTTCTCGTTCCCTTGAAACGGCCTGTTCCTGTATGCGTTCCCTCCGTTGCTGCTCCGTCTCATCAACCAGCTCAAGAGGTCCAGTTGCAGGATGATCCTCGTCGCACCGGCGTGGCTGAGACAGATCTGGTTCCCGGACCTTCTGGACTTGTCAGCGTCCCCATCTATCAAGCTGGCGACGGACGCGGATATTCTCTCCAGAGAAGGAGGCGCCATTCTTCATCACGACCCGGAGTCGCTGAACTTGCAGGCTTGGCTCCTGCAGCACTAGTTTGGAGGATACGATATCCTGGCTGACTGCAGAGAGGTTCTTGCAAAAGCCAGGGCGTCCTCAACTCTCAAATGCCATGGACATAAGTCGAAGAGGTTCTCTGTCTGGTGCCATGCACAGAAGATTGACCCTCTGCGGATTACGGCCCGTCAAGTATTGCCGTACCTACTGTCGCTGGCCAAAGCTGGACTGGCTCACGCCTCCATTAAGATACGGCGGCCATCTCCCGATACACCAGAACTACAGGACGGGCGTCCTTGTGGTCTCATCGCCTGGTGAAGGAATTTATGAAGGGACTATTCCGATGGTTCCCGCCGGTGAAGGCCTCTGCCCTGCGTGGGAGCTCAACGTGGTGCTGACCAGCCTCATGGGGGGCCCCATTCGAGCCTATGCATTTGGCGCCGTTGAAGTTCCTGTCGTGGAAGACAGCATTTCTCGTGGCCATCCCTCTGCACGACGAGTGGGAGAGATCCAGGCCCTATCTTGCAAGCCTCCATACTTGACTTTTCACGACACGAGAGTGGTGCTGAGGACGCACCCCTCCTTTATGCCCAAGGTGCCTTCGGACTTCCACCTCAACTAGCCCTTGGTGTTGCCAGTTTTCTTCCCTTCGTCTCCGGCCGAGAGGACTTTGCACTCGCTGGATGTGGCTAGAGCGCTGAAGTTCTACGTGGACCGCACAAAGAGTTTTCGGAAGACATCACAGCTGTTTGTGAACTTTGGACCTGTGAATCAAGGGAAGGCTCTCTCGAAGGCTTCCATTTCCAGATGGCTCTCCGGCTGCATCATGCACTGTCACCGGTTGGCAAACCGACCGTTGCCCGGCCGTCCGAGAGCCCATTCGACCAGAGCGATCGCTGCTACCACGGCGTTCCTGTCTGGAGTGCGCCTGCTGGACATCTACAGGGCTGCTACATGGAGGTTGACGCACACCTTCACAAGATTCTACTGTGTCGATCGGGACTCCAAGGAGGAGTCCAGGGTCGGCCAGGCAGTGCTGCGCAACCTGTTCGCTTAAGGTGAGCCTGGTGAGGAGGTAAGAGATGCTTAATGTTGAGTTGTTGTATTGCTTAATGTTGAGCCTGTTGCCACCTCCCGTGGTTGTGCATGTGTATACTGCTATGTATTCTTATATTCATGAGCATGTGAATCCATGCCAGACCCCATGCTGGAGAAGGAACAAGTTACTTACCTGTAACTGTTGTTCTCCAGCATGTGTCTAGCATGGATTCACATGCAAACCCTCCCTCCTTCCCCTCTGCGGCTCTTCACTTGGTCATACTGCCACTTTACATGCTACCAAATCTGAGGATGGCTGCCAGGAGAGGGGCTTAGGGAGAGGGCAGTCATTTGCTGGGGGCAGTATGACCCAGAGATCAATGATTGGTTACTACTAAGAAAGACAGATCAGAAGCGAAACTGATACTGATTTTTTCTTTACCGAGGATTCCCAGCCTGACGACTGGGAATATTCATGAGCATGTGAATCTATGCCAGACCCATGCTGGAGAACAACAGTTACAGGTAAGTAACTTGTTCCTTCAGCGCGCGCCTACCTGATCTTCATTCTGCAGCTACCGCGCGCATCTTACCTGACACCAGCCACGCCATCGCTCGAAGCGCTGCTTACCTGATTCCAACTGTGCAGTTTCCATGCGCATCTTCCCTGTCTCTGCATATCAAACGCCTGCAGCGTCTCGCATCCTTAGCTGTCCCGAACACCCAGCAACACAGGAGACCTCTTACAGCTCAGCATCCGCACAAATCCATCCATCTGGCAGCCGACAGGTGCTCGGATAACTGCTCGCCATCAAGCGCCGTCTAGCCGAACCTGCAAGGGGGACAGAACGCACAAGGTTGCAAATGCATAAACTTTTAACGCTTGGCCGCGCAACTCGCAAACCTTGCGCACCATCCGGAAACCCAATTTACCTTCTAGTGGGGTTTTCTAAAATCCCCTCTGGCACCGCTTGAACTCGCTTGCATCACTGCGACTCCGCGGGGTCATCTTCATACCTATAGGGGAAAGAAAGGACATTACAACATTACGGACAATAATCATTGGGGGGAAAAAGTCAACACAAAAGGACACAGACAATCGCTGCTACAAAAAACGTACCTTCAAGGTGGATTGGTCGCAGCCAGTCTGGGCCACCACGCACACGGACCAGTGACGCAACTTGGTCTTTAACGGCGCCCCTGCTGAGAGAAAGCAGGACGGAGAGCTCATCTTTACAAAACAGATGAGGTCATATGGGAAAACGCATGCTCATCTCATTCTGAAACGAAGGGTTCAAGGGGGATCGCAATTCCACTACAGCATTCTCATTGCCTCTTACCTTCTCCCAAGGGTACGACCAGCCACCAGAGCAGTCCACACTATCGCAGCTGAGGGTAGAGCCTGAACCAGAGGAGTCCAGTCCAGGGAGGGCTCCAACCATGCCCCAACGCCCCCGCAGAGACCAGGTGAGCGTAACACCTTCTCCAGGAAAAGCTAAATCATAGGGCAAAACCACTTATTACATCAAGTAAATCAGGTGTAGCTGCTCCGCCCTCCCTGTTAACTAAAATGGAGGTTAAGACAGCCTCCCATGACTCCCTAAGAAAAAATTCAAGTACCATGGATAAGGTGAAAACTAACAGACCCGCGAATGTCTGAAAAAGGTAACATGGCACAATCTTAGTTGTTAGCTAGTTCAATTGACGAGATAATCAAACCTTCCCAGTCACAAGTAAATTTGGCAGCGCTGTCCGATTCCACTCGAAGATATTTTTTCGCCTAGAACCCTACTTGGTCCTAATAATCCGCTGGACTGAACAGCCTTCCAAACTAATTGCAACATCATGTTAGCTATTCCTATTTCAATGGGCCCGTTCACAAAGATATATGAAGCCGTGAATTAAAGCGTTAAGGATCAAGCAACGCTTTTAGCAATGATTCACACCAAGTTGATCTGCATAGAATCTTTTATTTCATCTCTTCAAACTACAGTTGATAATGAAGCAGTGACGTCTCGGGAGGATAGCTCAGAGGCAACATGCTCACCGTAGGAGACAAGAAGACCCAGAGCACCACAGGTTCGATCCCCGGGTCCGCGCTTAGAAACTCTGTGTATTAAGCACGTTATAAATAGCCTATCATATTCTCATATCTGCAAAAAAAGCTCAGAGAATCCCTGGAACTAGTAAGACTAGATAAAAAGAATATTTTGGGGTTGTTGATGGAGCTTTTTAAAGGGACTAAAAGACGCACTATGCGGACAAATTCTGACACATAGGGTTCTCAGGAGGAAGCAGAGGCAATTCAAAAAAAGCTCGCAAATGGCCGTAATAACTCACCCAAAAACCAACAGCATGAAGTGGTGGATTGTTCCTTAAACCTCTGACAACAAATCAAAAAGAAGCCTAAGAGGAAGTGGAGGCAGTTCAAGAAAAGGTGGCAAACGGTCCTAATAATTCACCCAAAAATAAACTGCACGATGGACTTGACCTTAAACCTCTGACAACAAAGACCTGTTTAGTAATTCGAACTTCCAACATAAAGAAAAGTCTAACATCGCCGACCCTGGAATAAATATAGCGCTGTTTTTTAAACAGTCGACTATAGAGGGTGGGTACTGCAAGAAGGGGAAAGCATATATAGATCCTCCCGCTAACATCAAGAGTAATGACTTCCCCTTTCCCGATATTTCAAAAGAAAAAGATGCTGAATAACCCTACTAAAGACTTAAATTTAACAAGGTAGTTGAAAAATATAAAACGGCTAACATGTAGGAAGTCGAATGAATCTAAAGGTTTCTTTCGCAACTTGACTATTCCGCTGATTTCCCCAAAACTGGTGCTTTTCATACACACAAAGGAAGCTCCTATAACTTGTGAGAATAATATTCAAACTGAAAGGTATAAAGGCTGCCTGAACTCATAGATTAAGATAGAAACGGAGGAAGTAAATCGGTCTATCCTTCTAAACCTCTCGACGTATATGATGGACAAGAAGCCAGGAAAAAACGTTGTGGGTTTGATAAAACATGAAGACTCTGACACTGATGACCCTGACGAAGAGTCGATCGAATTCTCGATCGTTTTTCGGAAAAAATGTCATCCCTTCATACTTGGGTGGAAAAACATGCAGTGGAAGACGTAAAGTTTAAAGTCTCCAATGAGTTCAGCCTAAGAACGCTGCTTTCAGGACTACTATCCCCACAACAACAAAAAACATTGTCGTTGATAAATCTTGTTCTTTCGGATTAGAATTTCTTGTAATACAGGAACCACTCGGCTGCCCTATGTGAAGAAATAGGTTCAACAGATGTCAAAACCGTGGTCCTGGAGCAGCTATTAACCGTTCAGTATGGCTTGGGTCTGAGTCGATAGAATGTTTTGAAGCTATTACACCATATTCCGACATTGAGAGTTGTCAATACAGACAATGTTCAAATTGTTGAAATCATGACTGAAGAACAAACAGATAAAGTAGTCCTACACCTGACTACCTCAGTGATCAAATATCCATTACAAGTGGCGCATTTATTGCTGCCACTAGGGTTTGAAATAACTGATTCAACAAACAATGAGAGATGAGACCGTGGAAGATTACATAAAACTAGCATACACCACAAGGTAGACACCCAGGGATAATTAACAGGCCCGGAGTATTCAAGAAAAAAAGTGATATTAAAGAAAATATTACAAAAGATCATAACTCAAGTGAAACCATGAAACAAAATTTAAAAATCAAGTGTAACTGTGGAAAAGTCAAACATTGTGAGATCCATGGTGCTATATCCAGGGTAAACATCTGGTGATTCCACGCAACATTCGCTGCTAACTGACAAGGAAGCTCGCCGTTTTAAGTAACAACAAAGGTTGAACATGGGAATGGTGGTAGGATGGGGTCCTGGAACACTAGAAGACTCACTCATTTATTTTCTCCCTCTGATTTGAATATTGAGAGGTTTGACATCCTGTGTTTGCAGGAAACATGGCTACAGTCTCCTCCCGTAGTTGATGGGTAATAGTGTTCATCTAAATCCTGCATATTAAGCAGACAGGGAGACCGCGTTGGCCCTCCTTACCTTGGTACAAATTGGAAAGGGGTTTGTGATGATGGAAATGGACATTATCAACCCTTTTCTCCAATACATGCTTTTTAAAATCGAATGTGACTCTCTAAAAAGTGAGAGGTGGTACCTGATCTTTAATGTGTATTGGAACCCTAATGCCATTGACTCAAACATCTTGATAGACTCTCTCACTGACATCATTGATTCCTTTACAAAACAAAATAATCTGTTTGATTATCTGTGGGGATTTGAATATTCCATGTATAGATTAAAAGGCGGTATTTACAAATGCAATTGACTGTGGCAAGAACAAGTCTCACAAAAGATTGACAATCTAATGCAATGCAATTAACGATGGAGATTTCCATATGCTCAACGTTCAAACAGAGGGAGACATCCCAAATAGGACTACGTTGTCTAATGGGACCTACTCAAGAGTTCTAGATTATTTTTCTGTCTCCAGGAATATGGTGTCTATAGTTAAAACTCTTAAAGTATACCCTAGATACCAAAGTGATCATGCGTAATTGGAAATGACTTAATATAATCTGGCGCCACAAGGTTAACATCTCAAAGGGAAGGAACCGGTTATATAGGAGTCCTCCGAAGATCATTGAGCTTGGGGCCAAATGTATACACAATTGCAGAGTAATCCAAGAAACTATGTACCAATGCTATGTGATTAGTATGGTAAAGTCTCAAGGAAGCCGGCTGAACTTCTTAAGGCATTGCTATGATAGGATGATATTGCTTGAGAAAAAACGATTTCAAAAGGATATTCGAACGCTCATGTGGTCCAAAAGCAGTGACCAATTTGAGTGGTTTAGGATAAGAAAGCAAAAGTATAAGAACTGTTTGGTAAGCGGTAATGCCCTAATGTTCCAGGCTGATTAAGAAATGATGCTGAATGCTATTAGAGATGAAGATTCCCGTTACCTGGCAGATGATTAATAATCAGAACTCAGCAATGCTAGCTAATGCAGTAACAGAGAATATTTGGGTCTTTCTATGAAAATGTATTTGCATCTGTGGGGGAAACCAAACTTGTCTTTCTACCGGCGGGGCCAGTTGTCCCTTGGTCGATCCAGTGTGATGTGTCTGATTTAGATTTCTTGATCAGAAAGGCAAATTCATCAAGGGCTCCTGGACCAGACGGTCTTACAACCATATGAAAAAAATAATAATTTGAATTCATTTGCTCAGATAATGAAAACAAGAATAATCCTAGATTCATGGTGAGTTGCAATCGTGGTCCTGATTTTCAAGAGGGGCGATAGGGCGGATCCTTGCAACTACCGCCCTATATCCCTTCTTGATGTCTTGGGCAAGCCTTTGACTCATTTACAGAAGTGGATTAAGATGAAGGGGAGAATTGATCCAAGACAAACAGGGGTCATGAGGGGAGTGGGGACTGGACTGAAACTGTTCCTCTTCAACGTCTTGAAATGGAAAGCCTATAAAATCAATTCTAAAACATAGTTGGCCTTTGTCCATTTAAAGAATGCATTCGACAGTATGGATAGAGAGCTGATTTGGTACAAATGGAGTGTCTGGGGAATGCCCTCCGGATTTACTGCAGGCCATGAAATCACTATATGGCGATACAGAGGTTCATATTAGATTGAATTTAAATGGGCTATTGAGTACGGAGATAAGTATGCCTAGAGGATCAAAACGGGGATGTCTGTTGGCACCTACCCTCTTGTTTTTGTCGGACGTTGCAAACACTTTAAACTGTGTAAGAGCCTTTCCACCTAAGATGGGTGATCTAGATCTGTCTTGGTTACTTTACGCAGACGACTTGGTCTTAAAAGACCAGACCCACATAGGTCTCCACCGCAGAATGATAGCATTGCAAAAATATATGATAAAAAATGTCTTGAGGTAAATGCCTTAGCATCTGACATTCTGGTTCTGGGATCTAAAGAGCACACGGAAGAAACAAGAGTGCAGATGTTATCTGTGCAATTTCTACCTGAAGGTGGCTGCCTTTATACTAGACCTTGGTTCACCCATGAGCTAGAGTATTAATGATGAACCATGTTGTAGAGACCTAACAGACAAGATAAAAGGTTTGACGGCTCAGGGGTCAGTAATTCATCGTAAATATGATAAATTCTCGATTCTACCGGTCCTGTTGTTGTACAAAATGAATGTGATGACCATATTGACATAAGGGACAGAGGCTTTCTTATCCACTCTGTGTAAAATATGGGCTGAGCTGGAAGGATTTTTCTGGAGGAAAATTCTGAGATTACCCAGACATGTATCTATGGCATTGATACGATACGAATTGAGGTTGATATCTATGTATGCAAGAGTCATATGGAAGACCTTGGACGCATTTCGAAAATGTATTGTCTTCGACTGAGCTCCCATATTGGATTGTATTTCTGGAAATGAGGAAAGGGAAAAAGTTTAATTGACAGATGGTGCCAACAATGTCTAACTTTCTAGTGCAATTAGGCACCAACTTGGAGACACTCACGACAAACCCATCTTTTGTAAAGAAAAAGCTTTGGCAGCAGGATTGGATGTGAACAAATGCAACCAAAAATAATTATCGGCTGATCCAAAACGTACAACTGCTTGCCAAACTACTTAATTAAATCTCCTTGTTTTATTAATGAGATACAGAGGTACCAGCTAAACGTTCTCCCAACTAAACCAATTTTAATGGTATATAAGACTCTAGATATAGACCAGAAATGTAGAACGAGGAACTCGAAACACTGAAACATGTAACATTGTTTTGTACTGCCCTCACAAGAACTAAAGATATTGGAAGGTTTATTAAAGCCAGACACACTCTTATGGGAGAAGAGTGGTGACTACAACTTTTAACAGGTGGAAATGTATCGCTGATAATTATTTTGACAAGGTTTCTGGGTGAAGTATTGATATTGAATTAATTTGTGATGAGTGGAGGGCTTACCCATTTTTTAGGGCTGTGGACACCAGTTACTGAATGTCCTTTCTCCCCCCCCCCCCATTGTCCTTTTTGTATAAATAACATGTAACAGTTGATACATTGTGACGATGATGGAAAGACAAACGTTTGTATAAACTAGGCGTCTTAAAGCATATTTAAAAAAAAAGCTGTAGCAGTCTTTTATGAATTTATGAAAGTCAATCGGCAGTTAAGGTAAGTAAGGACCTATATATTTTTCAGAGGCAACTTCAACACCAGTATTAACTCCACGACTGTTTTAGAAATGCACTAAGCATATCAGGGAAAGCAAAACCCAATAGTACACTTTAAGAACAGACAATCGGTTATTCAAGGTAGGCACACCTATTGGTAAGCTTTTACACTCATTCAGCTAAGAATAATAAAACGGTACCAACATAATTAATTATAAGAAGAGTGGTATACTATTCAAAGTAAAGCAACTAATATACATTTTAAAGGAGCAATCAGCAACTTAAAGGTAAGTCATAACTTTTGTAACACTTTATAACGTTTTATATTTCCGAGATAGTTAAAACACTAACTCTTTTACAAGTACTTTTACACTTGTTATAATTTTAAAAACAGTAGCCTTACCTTGTGTAGTTGTTACCTAGTCTAAGGCATGCGTTTTCTCAGAGGCAGTAGAGCGACCACTAGTGGTTTAGGAGCCAGCTGTAAAGCAGGTCAGGATAGAGTTCAGATGCAGAAAAGTTAGTTTTCCAGTGGATATCTTCTTCAACAAGTAAGTATTTGCTTTAGAGTTAAGTGTTCAGGGACTTCACAGAAGGCTCCCTGTACCGTTTCAGCATTAGGCCTGGGCGTAGGGTAGGGGCAAACTCCCAACCACATGAATCACCCACTCAGCATCACAGGATTCACACAAGGCTTAAGGCAAGTATTACCCAAGCCAATGCAATGCCTTAGGAGAAAAAGAGCTTTTGGGAGGATTCCTTCAGGATGCAGCGACACAGGACCGGGTCCCTGGATTCTTGGTCTGGAGACTGAAGAAATGGACACCGGATGCGAACTTGCAGCAGCAGTCATCAAAGGAGGCTTCCAGCAAAGGATTCTTCCAGGTTTCTTGTAGCTCTGTGGATTTGGTGCCTTTTTACAGGAACAAGATGAAGGACGAATATCGCTGGTTGGATTTTCTTCACACTCTCATCCTCTCTGGAAGTCCAGCTGGAGTCCACCAAAATTTCAGCAAGAATCTGACTTCGGAAGACTATGCACTGCACTTGGGCTCGAGGTCCCTTGGTATTGGTGGTTTGCAGCCTAGGGAGGTCACAGCATGTCAAGGAATGGCTCGTTTTGCAGGACTTCTTGAGACTAGTGAATCTCACCAGCCTCTGGGTAGGAGTCTCATTCGAGACTCCCAGGTCGATAGGAGGAAGGGTTGCATCAGGCTCCGGTTACACAGCAGGCTCTTCGGTCACTTGAAATCACTGCAGATGTCTTTTCTTCATCTTCCTTATAGGATTCCACTGCAGTGGTCAACTTGTCAGCAACTTCCAGAATCTGAGTCTTTATCAGGTACTACAGCACAACTTCTGCAAACTCTCCCTGCATTTTACAGAAAGGGATGGTCTGGCTGTGAAATCAGGACAGCTAGCCCCACAGTGGGAACTGGTTCCTTTCAGGCAAGTAGAAAGACAAAAGGCTGCAGAGTTTTGGACGACTCTGTCTCTTTTTGCCTTCTCAGACACTCTGGAGCCTCTGCAGAGAATACAAAGGATTCCTGCCAAAGACAAAACTTCAACCGAGGTTGTTCCCACCTAGAATGGCAGAAGACGACCTAGGAAATAAGCAAATGAGAAATGGCGAACAAAGGAGCCCAAGATTCTAGAATGGTGTTCCTCCTGTGCATTACTTAGGCTGATTTGACAGCCTGCGAGTGTAAAGACTGGAGGGGGTGTCTGTACTTCTGCTATCTATATGGAGAGGAGAGGCACAGAGGACCCCAGCCAAGATTCTCTATTGGTAAATGTGGGCGAGCAATCAAGGCCCAGCTTCTCAAGAGGTGATGCAGGCTGGTTTATAAGTACAGTGTAGTCCCAAAGCACCCACAAAGGAATGTCTGCACACTGTATTAGTTAACAGTCTTTATATAATTAATATTCAAGGTTATGTACAATATCACGATAACTCACTTTGTACTCGGTTATCTATAATGGCAAATATACAGTTCTACGTGGTACCACAATTACTATTCAATCTCTTTAAAGTGCATCAACTGTACGGTTCAATGTCACACAAATCAGTTTGTAAAGGAAACCAACAATGGATACAAGAGGAAAACAGTTGATTAGAACTGTTGGCAGAATACTGGCCCCTACCATTAGACACAGCTCTGTGTGGAGATACACCCACCTGGACAACCTGTAGAATAAAGATATATCAGAGCCCAGTCCATATATTGTTCACAAGAGTCTTCCCAATAGTTCAGCAACCCCAAAGTACCTGGCGTTGTAGCGTTCCTCGTCGGGGAATCGAAAGCCCTTCTTGGGTGCCCTCCCTTTAAGGCAGGAGTCACGGGTCGTCAAAAGATATACTGTTGATCTCCCATTCATTCTACTGGGTAACACTCAGGCAGCCAATCACTTCGAAGGGCATTCAGCAGTAAGCCAATCAGGCACACGGTGCATTCAGGTCATTCTTCTCCATCCAGACACTCATAACACATAATGTGGATTCGTACAAGTACCACGCCATTCAACACTAAATAAGGCTTTCATTCCAGTTTCGGCCAGGGCTGTCTGTCATTGTGTCAAACACCAGATACCAGATACCAGAGGCCCCCCGTGGCCTCTTGCCTTCCATCGCCTGTTGCCTTGATCATGCCCAAGTCCCGGGAAGCCCTGACTCTGTCCCTTCCCCCTGACTGGCTGTTGGGTGGAAGCTCCATATATGGTATCGTGGGGAAGTGCCGACCAGACTGGCTGGAGACTTCCCAACGACCGTATGTGACAAATCGTTTAGAGTGTGTTGTCACACACTCCATTCACCCAGGTCCCACCCACAGGTGTACCCACAACATACGGTCGTTGGGAAGTCTCCAGCCAGTCTGGTCGGCACTTCCCCACACCCACACTACCATATATGGAACTTCCACCCAACAGCCAGTCAGGGGGAAGGGACAGAGTCAGGGCTTCCCAGGACTTGGGCAAGATCAAGGCAACAGGCGATGGAAGGCAAGAGGCCACGGGGGGCCATCTTGTCTCCATCAGGAATCTACCGATTCCAATGACGGGGCCTGGGCATCCCAAAATGGAGGACGCCCAGGGCGCCAGTCAATTCAGCACGGAGCTGCCACAAGCCTGTACCCCGCTCTGTGGGTCACACACAGGTACCCAAAAACATATATTAGGGGCTGGTGTACCCCCACCCATGGGTGCCAGAAGGGTATCCTATGGGTCTGTACACCAAACCAAAGGAGAGCTGCACCGCCAGGAGTCCCACAGGCACTCCTGTGCGGAAAACACGACAGAACACACGATAACAAACAGTAAAGGACAAGGATACGAAGGCCCTGTCCCTCAATGCATTTCCAGCATCACAGAGAGTAATGACTAAATCATAAAAGTAAAACCACTGCCACCAGCCATTCAAGTAAACTTGCAATTGTAACAAATGTTACCAGGTAAGTAAGAAAGGGGATACATTGTATCCCCCAGCACTCCCCATAAGGTGGGGTGTGCTGGCTCACTAAAATCAATGTAAAGGGGATGAGAATCCCACTTTACTTCTTGGGAACAGTAGTTCGCTCAATAGGTAATAAGCAAAATTAACAAGGGAAGCACAAAGGGGCAACCGAGTCTGAGCCCAAAAGTTATAGGAAACTATAACTCCAACCACACACTATGGAGAGACATAAAAGGGTCACCCATAAAGATCAAAAGACTAGGTGAGTGTGGGGAAAAAGATTCCACTCACCTAGTAATAGGGGAAGAATAATCACAAAGTCCAGCAAAAGTCTTGGACACAGGTTAGGAAAGATGCATCACTGAAATTAAAATCTTACCTAACACACCCTCACTGATTAAGGAAGGCTTTGAAGTGTCAAACATAAAAGGTGATTTTGTAGGAGAAGGGGATAGGTTACATTTCTTCATAAAACATATTGTGATGCAATTTCTTTAAAATGTCTGTTTCTGTCCACACATAAAGATAAGTGGGGTACCAGCCCATTTTACTCACTAATTCCACCCAAACCACTTTCTGGCTATGTTCAGATCAGTGGTGGCAGCAGAGCAGTGCCAGAGGAAGGGGCTCTAATATTACTGTCCGATCTGAAAAGGAAATTTAGGACAATGTATCCTTAGTGTACATGAACTACTAGATGCAAAGAGATTTGTTTTAGAGTTGAAATATTTTGCACTTTATTGTAAAATGACCACTAGAGAACGGTAATTAGCATTTTACTTGCTTAAACTCATTATACTCCCTTTTCCCTTAAACTCATTTTACTCCACCTTTAAAAAATGGAGCGTAAATATCCATCTTCACAATCTTATCTGGAGCCCTGTATGTGCTTACAGCTTTATTTACAGGTTCAGTAGGATATGAGCATGGTGTTTGGTCAGTTGATGACTTTACATTTTCAGTCAGTGCGACGTTTTGAATTAACAATTCTTGCATTGAGGTCTGCCTTTTTTAGTGGCAATCGCATAATCGAGGATCGTCAGCAAGTTGCAGGCTCTCTCTGCTTACAGACCCTACTGTTTTTCAAGCCTCGTTTTTGCCAAAAGTATCATAGGGCTACAGTTCTCCAGCATGGGGTCTGGCATGGATTCACGTGCTCATGAATATTCCCCGTCGTCAGGCTGGGAATCCTCGATAAAGAAAAAAACAGTATCAGTTTCGTTTCTGATCTGTCTTTCGTAGTAGTAACCAATCACTGATCTCTGCGTCATACTGACCACAGCCAATGACTGCCCTCTACCTAAGCCCCGCCTCTGGCAGCCATCTTCAGATTTTTACCACACGTTCATGTGTTGGGATCCTCGTGCTATTGCTCTCGAGCGTTAGTGCTATTTTTTCACGTTTTTTCTCAAAAACTTCATTTTTTTCGGTCAAAAGAGCCTCAAGCTCCACCGACTCTCCATCCGATCAACGGGGACCCGTGTCGGATTCATCTACGCCCCTCAAGGGTGAAGATTCGTCGAGCTACGCTTTTGGAGGACTCCAGAAGTTTCTCAGGCCCATCTCGGTCATGGCCCAGGAGAAGGGAAGCTCGACGCCCGGAAAGCTGTTCAGGGTCTGCCCTGGATGCCAGCTGCAGAATGTCTTTAAGGAAGACGAACACTCCTTTTGTCTTTACTGCCTACATGAGGACAAGACGCACGTGGAGAAGGACTGTGCGTTTTGCGGCAACATGTCGGAGCGGACCATGAAGGACTGCCATCAACGTCTCGCCAACTGGCTGGAAGGGAAGAGCGCGTCCGGCGAGAGGAAGAGGAAGAAATCCGAGCGGTCTTCTAAGACCTTTGAGGACGCCCCGGCGACGGGGGTCCAACATAAGGCCAAGCACCGCGAGTCCGCTGGCACCGGGAGCGCCGAACGGTCAGGCTCTACGGGCGCCAGGCAGGGCGCAGATTCCCCGGCACCATCAACCACGAGCCAACGCTCTGGGTCGGGTAAGAGGAAGGCCGAGCACCCGGCGAAGCTCCTGGAGAGACCCCGGTCGAGCTCGAAGGTGGAGGGGGAGCGAGGCAATGTCCCCCCCCCTCAAGGAGAAGGCGGTGAGCGCACCAAGGGTGGTGAAAGCCTTAATCCATCCGGCCAAGGCCTCTATCGAGACAGTCGCGGCGGCCCTGGCTCAGCCTGTGGAGGCTACACCAGTGGCGGCGACCTCGGGGCTCAGAGTCTCCCTGCCACCGCGGAGGGAGTCCTCTTTTATGCCCATCGACAGGACCCCCGTGAAACCTCCGACGGAGAAGAAAAAGGGGGGGCAGGGGGTCGTCGTAGATTCGGCCTCAACCTCTGAGGAAGAACTGATCGAGGTCTTAAGCCACGGCGTTGGCGTGGAAGAAGACCAGCCCGTCGGGAGGGATCCCGACGCAGTAGACGACGACATCGCCGAGGGTACTGTCGGGGCCCCTGACCGCCCGTCGGATTCCCCTCTGCCAGCGCCGCAAGACAACTCAGCGGCCATTTTGTTGGCTATACAGTCCTTATGCTCAGAGATAAGGACGAGACTGCCGTTACCAGTGGAGGAACCACTCCCGGCGGGGGACCCGGAACCAGGCCCTTCGGGCAGCCCCCCTCCTAAGAAAAGGATTCACCCTCCACCTCCTTTTCAGCCGTCGCGCCCCGTTCAGCCCTCCTCCCCGTCCACGACTCGAGGGGATGATACGGGGACTAACACGGCCGTGACGGGTACGGACGACGAGGTGTAAGACGAGGATCTGCCGTCGTCTCCTCCCACGCGGGCTTCCCCACCCGACGAGATTGGATCTTTTCACTCCATGATCGCCAGGGCATCCGAGCTCTTCCAGCTCTGCCCTGAGGAGAAGAAGAAGGAAGGTTTCCTTTATCAGCGGCGCGAGGCCAAGAGGAAGACAGTCCTCACGGTACCTCTACTGGACGATATTTGGGATGAGGGCCTCGCCCTCCTCAAGAACCCATCCACGACGCCAGCTAGAAGAGACCGGTACGAGAAGAAGTACCGTGTTCCGGACGCGGCCCCCTTGTGCCTCCGGGCACAGCCTACCCCGGACTCCGTCGTCTCCGTGGCGGCCAGGAAGAAAGCGGGGGGGGGGTGCGGCCTCCACGTCGACTTCCCCGCCGGACGGCGAGGGAAAGAAATTGGACACGATGGGACGCAGGGTCATTTCGTCTGCAGCAACGACGATTAAGGCGGCTAACGCCTTGGCTATCGTAGCCCGGTACGACAGGGAGCTGTGGTACAAACTGGCTCCTCTGCTGGACTTCCTACCGGACGACAAGAGGGCGGATGCCCTGGAGATCTTGCAGGAAGGTGAGGTGGCGTCGGACCACGCCATCACGATTGCGACGGACATCGCTGACACCGGATTTCGCCAGTTGGGCAACGGCGTGTGCCTTAGGCGGCGTGGATGGCTCAAGGCTACTGACTCCCGTCAAGACGTACAGACCAGAGTCCTGGACATGCCGTTTGATGGGAACAACCTGTTTGGGAAAACAGTAGACGATTCCCTCCAAGCCATTAAGCGGACACGGAGACGGCCCGGGCTCTCGGGGTTCTCCAGCAACAGCGGCCGCCCTTTCGGAGCGGCGGAGGCAAGGGCGCCTCCAAAGGTTCCGGCGGCGGATTTTCCACCTACCGTCAAGCGGCCCGTTAGTCGTCTCAGGAAGCTTACAGGGGACGAGGCAAGTCAGGCGGACCCCGCCGTCGTCGCCAAGGAGGTCAAGGCGGCAAAGCCTCGTCTAAGCAGGATTGAACCGGCCGTGGGGTCGGGCCCCCACCGAAGCACCCCGGTGGGAGGCCGGCTGGCGAGCTTCGTCAGCGTGTGGGAGTCCATCTCCACCGACCGTTGGGTGCTGGACGCCCTAGCCCAGGGCCACGCGCTCGAGTTTCAAAGAAGGAGCCCGCGCGTCCCCCCTGTGGCCAGGAAGGAGCTTCACGTTTCTCAGCTTCTCCGGGAGGTAAAGGCGATGCTCAGGAAGGGCACCATCGAACTCGTCCCAAAGAGGCTTCGGGGCTCCAGAGTTTACTCAAGATACTTCCTCGTGAAGAAGACGGGAGGATGGCGCCCCATCCTAGACCTACGACGGCTGAACAAGTTCATCAAGGCACAGAAGTTCCGTATGGTCACCCTCCAGCAGGTCCTGGGTCAGCTGGAGGAGGGCGACTTCCTGTCATCGTTGGATTTGGAGGATGCCTACTTCCATATTCCCATCCTAAAGGGGTACCGAAAATTTCTCAGGTTTGTGGTCCAAGGGCGTCACTATCAGTTCAGAGCCCTTCCCTTCGGTCTACGGTCGGCACCCAGGGTGTTCACCAAGTGCCTCGCTCCGGTGGCGGCGCAGCTGCGCCGAGAGGGGATCCACGTCTACCCCTACCTGGACGACTGGCTCATCCGAGCCAAGACGAGGGAGCTCGCCGTGGAGCACACGGCAAGGACCGTCCAACTTCTCACGGACCTGGGATTCTCCATAAACTACGCCAAGTCCCACCTGGTACCCGCGCAAGACGCACTGTCAACCAGCTCAAGAGGTCACGGTGCAGGATGATCCTCGTCGCACCTGCGTGGCCGAGGCAGATATGGTTCCCGGACCTTCTGGACTTGTCAGCGTCCCCGACAATCAACCTGCCAGTGGACGCGGATCTGCTATCCAGGGAAGGAGGCGCCATCCTCCACCACGACCCGAAGTCGCTGAACTTGCAGGCCTGGCTCCTGCAGCGCTAGAGTTTGGAGGATACGACATACCGGCCGACTGCAGAGAGGTTCTTGCAAAGGCCAGGGCGTCCTCGACTCTTAAATGCTACGGACACAAATGGAAGAGGTTCTCTGTCTGGTGCCACGCACAGAAGATTAACCCTCTAAGGATTACGGCTCCCCAAGTACTGCCATACCTGTTGACGCTGGCCAAAGCTGGATTGGCACACGCGTCCACCAAGATTCATCTTGCTGCGATCTCCCGATACACCAGAACCACGGGGCGGACGTCTCTGTGGTCTCGTCTGGTGAAAGAGTTCATGAAGGGACTGTTCAGATCGTTCCCGCCGGTGAAGGCTCCGGCCCCGGCGTGGGAGCTCAACGTGGTGCTGACCAAGCTCATGGGACCTGCGTTCGAGCCTCTGCACTCGGCCCCGTTGAAGTTCCTGTCGTGGAAAACGGTGTTTCTTGTGGCCATCACCTCCGCACGACGGGTGGGAGAGATCCAGGCCCTTTGCTGCAAGGCCCCGTACTTCACTTTTCACGACACGAGGGTGGTGCTCAGGACGCACCCCTCCTTCATGCCCAAGGTGCCGTCGGACTTCCACCTCAACAAACCCTTGGTGTTGCCTGTGTTTTTCCCGTCACCTTCGTCGCCGGCTGAGAGGACTTTGCACTCGCTGGATGTGGCTAGAGCGCTGAAGTTCTACGTGGACCGCACGAAGTGTTTTCGGAAGACGTCACAACTCTTTGTGAACTTTGGACCTGTCAATCATGGGAAGGCTCTGTCACCGGTTGGCAAACCGACCGCTGCCTGGCCGTCCGAGAGCACATTCCACCAGAGCGATCGCAGCTACCACGGCGTTCCTATCTGGTGTGCCCCTGCTGGACATTTGCAGGGATGCTACGTGGAGGTTGACGCACACCTTCACGAAATTCTACTGCGTCGATCGGGATTCCAGGGAGGAGTCCAGGGTCGGCCAAGCAGTGCTGCGCAACCTGTTCGCCTGAGGTGAGCCTGGTGAGGAGGTAAGATTGCTTAATGTTGAGTTTGATGTGATGCTTAATGTTGAGCCTTTGCCACCTCCCGTGGTTGTGCATGTGGGTACTGCTATGTATTCTTTTGAGCATGTGAATCCATGCCAGACCCCATGCTGGAGAAGGAACAAGTTACTTACCTGTAACTGTTGTTCTCCAGCATGGGTCTGGCATGGATTCACATGCGAACCCTCCCGCCTACCCCTCTGCGGCTCTTCACTTGGTCATACTGCCACTTCACGTGCTTCCAAATCTGAAGATGGCTGCCAGAGGCGGGGCTTAGGTAGAGGGCAGTCATTGGCTGTGGTCAGTATGACGCAGAGATCAGTGATTGGTTACTACTACGAAAGACAGATCAGAAACGAAACTGATACTGGTTTTTTCTTTACCGGGGATTCCCAGCCTGACGACGGGGAATATTCATGAGCATGTGAATCCATGCCAGACCCATGCTGGAGAACAACAGTTACAGGTAAGTAACTTGTTCCTTACTGTTGATTTCTCTCTTCCTCCCTCCCCTCTGTATTAGTCCAAGGCTATGTAGAGATTGTATGGGGTAGATCCTGAAAGGAAATTCAGCCATGACCTTTCTAGAGCTTGTCAGTATCTGGTGGACAGACATTTTGTTGTGCATTGACACACTTCTGAAGGGTGGACGCAGTGGGACAGTTTCTAAATCGATCATATACAGGTGGATTGTACCGTGTATGGGGCTTCATGGATAGCCCACAAGACTCTACCTTAACAGACTGGGACACATTTCATGAGAGGTTTGCCAGCTGCAACTTTATTGGTGTGTTAATCCAGGAAATATGTAGAGCAGCTACTTGGTTATCTATCCATATGGTTGCTAGATATTGTTTTGCCTGACTTAGGATGCTGTAGCAGTGACAGAGCTGTGTTTCAGCTTACCTTTGGTTAGTGGATGTTTTCATTTATGCAAAGCTGATCCCTCCTCATCTAAATTTGCTGGGGATCAGCTTTGCAGAACTGTGACCAACAATGGGTTGCTTTTCCTGTTTGCCAGAAATTCAAATTAAGGTCACATGAGCAAGCCACTTACAACCATTATGTTTGTATAGAAGACAATTGCATAGCTTGAACCAAGTTAGAAAGAAATTGAGCTCGTCATTACCAGGCTGCCCAGTGTTACTTGAATCACCATGCAGTTTGATAAATTGCTTGAAAAGCAGGGTCTATAGTTCTTATCTGAATAGCAGGAGTGATGTAAGCGTGCCAATGTATGTTTAAATGCAGTTCCAAAGTGTGGGCACACAGCAGTGTTAGAGCCTGGCTTGCTTGCAGTACTAATGAAGTTGCTGCGGTATTCCATTGGGTTGTTTAAAATAAGTTTGCTGTTCCTTTTATTTTTTTACAGGTGCTAATGACTTTTTACAACCTTGAAATCCTTGCAGAGGAGATGATTATGCACTGGTTTTCACAAGTATACGCCTCTGAGCAAGGGAAGCTGCTTCGCAAAAGAAAGGCGGTAAGTTTGCCATAAGATTCTCATGAATGGGCCAGAGTGTGCCCTACCATACAAACTGCACTATACAGCTAAAAAATACATTTCTTATCCACGATATACAAGCAGAGGGTTTGAGAGTTTGGAAGATTATTGTTCTCTAATCTTAAACATGTTACCCTGCTCAAACGCTGGCATACACTAATGAGAGACTAGTTTTACGGACCGTGAAATACAATTTACCATCATGGAAAATGCAAACATGTCATATAGCCGAATCATACTTTTATGAATTGGATCCTTTCAGACCCATGTATACCAGCAAGTGAGAAAATACGGTTTGAAAAAAGTGGCTCCATTCATTACAATAATTTCCCTTTCAACATGGTGGAGACTAGCTTTGTGGCCCGACCTGGCCCTATCACGAGGCGAACATATGTGCATTTTGGCTCAAAATGTAAAGGCAAGAGTGGCATTCTGCGATACAGCTAAAATCAGAAAAAGTGTGCAATGAATAGATGTGAAATTCAGATGGCTTGTTTTTTGAAGAATTAATGTGTACCTTTTTTTCCCCCCCATAGCTTCAGAGGTTTATCCAGTGGCTACAGGAAGCGGAGGAGGAGGATTGATTGACAACTGCAGATTTGTAGAAGATTTGGTGATCACTGTTTTTGATGCTGAGACTTGGGAGCCAAGCAGCCAAATTATGGCATGGATACGTTGTCGAACGTGGGACCATGCATCTTCATCATTGTGGACAGTGAGACATACACTGAGACGACTGCAGGGTTTGATGTGGCTCTTATGAGTTTACTTGCACAGCTCCTGAAAGAGGAAGCCGAAAATAAGTGTTTTGAGGACTTCTGTGACTTTAGAGTATATGCAGTCATAATATTAAGGGCATTCTACTCCCTGTTACTTGCAACAGTTTCAATCAATCAAGGCACTGAAGACAAAAGGGAGAAAAATAATTCCCAAAATAATAGACCAACATGTTTTATTGTTAGTGTGATGGTGCATCCGTTTTCTACACAAAAGCCACCCCTTTTCTGGTTAGAAAAGTGTCAGTCAATTTAATTGCTTAGTGTCGAGATTTCACAAGGGCTTAAAAGAGATGCAAAGTGGGTCTCCATTTGCTCTGGGTCATGGTAGCCATTTAAACATTGTTCTTGTCGTTCCATGGTAGACAGACACCAACTAAGCACTAGTGTGCTTGTGTAATGTGACCCATTATCATTGCCATTGAAGCCTATCCCCACTCTTACCGCTCGCCCTATGATCCTGTGAAGTCAAGCTCCCATTGCCTTAAGAATAGTGCACCACTGCTTCCTTCTCCACGATCAGTTAATGCCCCAACTCCTTTGTTCCAAGATACAGTACTTTCCCCACCATGAATGAGGAATTAAATGTCTGCCTTGTGCGAGGAGTGAAATACCTGCTCTCTTCTCTGGTTTAGTTTTACATTTTTTGAAAGTGTTTCCAAATCCTCCCGACCTGTGGGGCGTTACCTGAAAGTTATCAATAATTATGACACTCGAATGATGGAGAATTTTAATTGGAATTTTAAAGATATGAACCTCAAAATAACAGCACTTATATAGTGTGATGTAGTGAAAAACAACATTAAAAAAATATAATTTTTAAATTGGCAAATATTGGTTTGGAAATGAATGGGGCAAACAGAGGAAAGTGGGATAATATGAGGTACAATCCATATTGCAGGTTTTCCAAGTCTTTGGTAACAGGCCTTGATGAGCCTTTCACCACAAGGTGATTATGCTGGTGTTTCCTCAGTAGAGTGGTTTTAAGACTGGGTGTTGGCCTTGTACCCAGCTTGCTGTCCATGCCTGCTGAAAGGCCACTAATCCAGTGGGCGTGGAATCAAATCTCTCAGGTGCTTCCTATATGTCCGCCATGCAACCTGCACAATCGGGAGACCCTTCAGAAGGCATGCAGGAGTGGTGTCTGAGGATAGCCATCCAGAAGGAAAGTATAATAAATCTCTCCCCATGACCACTTCACGCCATAGTGACAAGCAACAGTAACAACAACCAAAAAGATGGTTGGTCCTGGATTTGTCTGTTTTTCATGGCATGCGTACAGTGATTGCATGACCAACGCCCCTCCCTTGCACTTCCACTTCTTCACAATTTACTGTGCAGCGATGGCATCACTACCTTAATGTAAAACCTCATGATTGATACCACTCCATAGAAATGGTTTTCATGGTTTAGAAATAACTGCTGTGTTTCACCACTGTGCAATTGGAGGTGTCCATCATTTACCCACTTTCACCATATTCACAGACCTTCGGAGGGACAATAAATTCTGCCAAAAAAGTATATTTGAATTGTATTTGTATACAAATATTTATTTCAGGATATAAATGAAAAAGGAATGTTTGTATAGTAATTGTCTATGCAGAGTGAAGGCATTGTTCTTTTTTTTTTTCTTTTTTATAAATCGTAGAAAGATTTAAAATCCTTTGCTTTGGAAGGCAAGTAGGTTTAATTCAGGACCGGAAACTTCAAAAGAGAAATCAATGCAGAAACTGCTCTGATCCTAAATCTTTTCCAGTTCTCCCCAGTACATGATGTTAATCATTGTATGTGGATTCTGGAAAGTATGTTGCAGCCTGTGTCCTGCATATAACCTTCAATCTGCATCATGCTCTCCACATCTTGAGGTTTTTTCAATGTGTTTATTTTGTTGTATTTTTTTAGCTTTACCTTCAAGAAATCTCCAGCTTATCCTTGGATAGTGGATGGTTGGTTGCATCCACAGCTTAGTGCATTTGACTATGGCTGCACGTGGTTCAATGGGAAAGTCAGGTTTTCTTTTCTTCAACTCTTAAGCAAAATTAACCAATTCCTTAAGGAATCTGTAGATTATTCTTAGTTGAGCAAACCAAGTCTGTAAACATTGGAGTAGACAGTTTACTCTTTGGTATGGCAATACCATGAAGTCGTTTCTTATTCTGGAAGGTGGTTAGATTCTCGGTAGCCAAAAACAAGTGTACTATTTAGCACAGAATATTCCAAGTAGTTTGGCAAAACTGCAATAATCCATTGGTTTGCTGAACACCGTTTTGTTTTAGCCAGGTAAAAACACACCATCTCTGCAAATGTGAAAAAGGACTTTCCCTAGTTTTGAAATGTAAAGTAACTGTCTGATTTACTATAAAATTGCATCCATGCAACATCCTCTCCCTTGCAGGAAAAGAGATGTACAATCAAAAATAAATTGTTTGTAATCAAACTGTTCCGAGAGCATAATATTTGTTGAACATCTAGAGTTGTACGTTATCTATTCTATTGCATCACAGCACAAATGGGTAAACCATGTTGTGTGTACTGATCAAACAACTGGAGATAAACGTTTTTAAATAATTTCAACTACTGTAGATGGAAGCATACCTGAAGGAGTGGCAGACATAAGACTTCACAAAGCTACCTCTTCCCTCAAAGTTCCTCCATGTGGGGCCAAGTGTTTTTAAGTGTTCCATGGAGGTCCCAATCACACAAGTTAGTTTGTTTAAAATGCACCAGCAACTCTCAACATGATGTATGAATCACTTGTTTAAGTGGTGGAGCTGTAAAAATCTCTGGTTTGGGTGGAGCACTCTTCTTTTGTACAATACATGCCCTGCTTTACAATGAGGGTATTCTTAAATACTAACCTGCCAGGGGGGCGCTGTTGCGCACATCTGAGATGGCCACCTAGGTGGAGAGCTTCGGCTTGATCGAAATCCCTTCATCTATAAATCCTTCCAGTTCTGAATTGGCAGACGTACGGTTGCAGAATATCACGGGGGGAGGTTCGTAGAAGACACCCTGTGAAAACGGAGCGCGTGGACCCCGAACCGACGGAGATATACACAGGTGCAGCTGCAGCGGCCGCAGAGCTACGGAGTGACCACCCGTGGGTTCCAGGCGACTTCCACTCGAGCCCGGGGCTTGAGTTAATGTCCACGAGTATTTCTTCTAATGACTCCCTACTTGTAAGTACTGTGATTTCTGCAGATAAAGTTTGTATCTCTTGTTCCAGAGACTGTAAATTCACACAGTTCTTAAAAGTAAGGAGTCATTAGAAGAAATACTCGTGGACATTAACTCAAAACTAGAGGGATATAAAACAGATTTAGAAGCAAGAAAAATAAGAAAATTCAGAAGGGATACGTTTGACTATCTACGAGATGAAGTCTACACTTGGGCAGACACATTTCAAAATCAACCTCAAAGATCACGCAATCCTAACTCGGAGAACAGCAGCTCAAATACAGACTCCAATAGAGACGAACAGTCTGCACCAACCGAGCACCAAAGAGCAGAAGGAGGAAGTGCCTCTAGTGGGGCTACTCCCAGTACTAGTGCACCATCACGCCAAACGTCTTTTTTAGACAACCAGCAAGGAAGAAACGAACGAGCAAAGGGCCCCGGAGTACAAACAAGACTCCAAGCACGAACAACTTAGTAGTGAATATCTCAAACAGAATACTTACAAAACAGGAGGAAGATGTTCTACAAAAAGGTCTAAAATTTGTACCGATTTATCACACCAATTTTTTCAATACAAAAGTGGAGCTACACAAATTGACCAGAAAGCTAAAACTCAAAGTTTTTTTCGCAGAAATGGAGAATAGTGACTTTACACCAGAACCACCAGACTTAGTTGAATTCAAACCAAAGAGCACGTTTTCTCCACCAATTAGTGTTCCAGCAATAGATATCTTTGAGAAAATGGTTACAGCAGACCTAAAAAAAATCAAATATGGAGCACCAAAGAACAGGAACCTCAGTAGGGGAGAGATGTCAATTGTTCAAAATCTATATTCTGATGAAACGATCACTATAAGACCAACCGATAAAGGTGGTGCATTAGTGTTATTAAACACCTCAGATTACGAAAAAGAATGCAAGAGACAACTGGATAATCATAATGTTTACTCAAAAATAGATCACGACCTGACTATGGAAATACTAAAAGATTTGGATGAACTCCTCATAAAAGCAGAGGAAAGAGAGATGATCACAAGCAAAACTAAGGCATTTTTACTTAATTTGAAACCCAACATACCTCATTTCTATTTGTTGCCCAAAATCCATAAGAGTCTAATCAACCCACCGGGAAGACCAATAGTAGCAGTGACAGGCAGGATACTGCAACCACTAGGGACATATATTGACTTCTTTCTTAAACCCATAATACAGAAAACATCGACATATGTGAAAGATAGCACACACTTTCTTAACATCATAGAAGAAGTTCAACTGACAGAACATGACATCCTTTTCACCATAGATGTGGTAAACCTCTACACAAGTATCCCCCACGATCTGGGACAAGAAGCCGTCGAGTGGCTCCTTTTACAGGAAGAAGAGATAGGAGCCGTAAAAGAATTTATCTTGTCACTTCTTTCCTTTATTTCAATGAACTCTTTGAATACAAAGAATTTTATATTCAAACTTCCGGCACGGCTATGGGTACCACAATGGCACCAGCATACGCAAATACATTTATGTATCAATTTGAGATGACCCATATTTTGCAAAAACCTGAATGGCAGAACAAGTTGAAAAAATGGGTATGTTACATAGATGACATTTTTGGCATCTGGCAGGAAACTAGAGAATCACTTGATGACTTTATGATTTACCTAAATGGTATTGATCCTCGGATTCAATTTGCCTCAGAGATTGGAAACCCGGGCATACATTATCTGGACATCATGGTTAATTTACATAACCAACAGATCACTACCTCACTGTTCACCAAACCCACCGACAGAAATAACTTATTACACCGCATGAGTTTCCATCCACAGAACACCCTGAAGAACTTGCCTTATGGACAAATGCTGGGACTTAAAAGAATCATCAGTGATGAAAGAGAATGCAAACAAGAACTGGAGAAACTAAGTAACAAACTAAAGGAAAGAAGATATCCGAATGAAGATTTACAGGCAGCAAAACAGAAGGTTCAAAATAAAACAAGAACCCGTACACTTGCTCCAAAGGACACAAAACAATCTCCAACATTGGTATATGTGTCGAAATATTCTTAAAGTATGCAGATTAAAAGATGTATAAACAAGCACTGGACAATACTTACGAGTGACGAAAGAACTAGAAATCTCTTTTTAGAGACTCCAACTTTTGCGTACCAAAGATGGAGTAACCTAACAGATCTACTTGTAAATACAAGGGACATTAGAACCAAAAGGAGTAAGTCAAAGAGAACAGGAACATTCCCATGTTTAAACTGCAGCAATTGCAATAACATCATCAAAGGGGGTCTAGTCCTGCACCCATATACAGGTGAAAAGATTGCAATAAAAAGCTATGGAACTTGCAACACTAAAAATTGCATTTATTGCATACGTTGTCCATGCGGACTACTATGTCGGAGAAACTGGACGGAAATTGAGAATCCGGATGAATGAGCACAAGTTGTGTATTAGAAACAAACACTAACTCAGCAGTGGCAAGACACTTTAATGAGAAACAACATACAGGGTAATTCATAGAAAATCGCACAAAAGTGGCGCACGCGACTGGCGCACAGCATGCCCGTGCGAATGTCTGCGCCAGCCGCGTGCGCTAAAATCGATTTCCGCGCACAGCGTATTCATGGATTTTCGCATCCAAAACCAGCCATGGCGCAGCGTGGCGCAGCGACCCTGCAGCAGCACCAGTTACGCCCCCAAGAACCCCCTGGCGCAAGGAAAAGCCTTCAAAATCCCCAAATAATCGCAAAGGGCTGCGCTAACCCTGGACCAGTACACAGGGCTGGCAAACAGCAAACGCCAAGCGGGGAACGTGTATAACAGGGGTTCGTGGGAAGTATCACACGCGATTCCAGCAGGGTACGTGTATTTCAGGGGTGCGCGGGAAGTTCCACACGCAATTACAGCATGGTACGTGTATTTCAGGGGAGCGAGGGAAGTTCCACACGCGATTGGCCCCGTGCGAGCAGGGTACGTGTATTCCAGTGGTGCGCGGGAACAGCAGGGTACGTGTATTTCAGGGGAGCGAGGGAAGTTCCACACGCGATTGTCCCCCTGCAAGCAGGGTACGTGTATTTCAGGGGTGCGCGGGAAGTTCCACACACGCGATTTCAGCAGGGTGCGTGTATTTCAGGGGTTCTGGGGAGTACTACACGTGAATTGGCCGTGTGGGTCCTCCCAGGTGTTCGCTCTACAACCTCCACGGCCCCTTCAGGCAGCCCACACCACGGGGGACTACCCTGCACCCCTGCTCATGTCCCGCACGCAGCCCATCCACCATGGGCATGCCCCCCAGCCAACCCACATGTCACCTTGCACTACTGATCAACAATGCATGTCTCCCACCACCCCCACCCCCCAGCAGTGTAAGGGCAGCCACCACCAGGCCCCCACACATGTCCACCACCACCACCCCCCAGCCACCAGGGGCAGATTCCACCAGGCCCCCACTCATGTCTACCACCACCCCCAGCCACCAGGGGCAGCCTCCACCAGGCCCCCACTCATGTCCCCCTGCACCCCCACCCCCCAGCCACCAGGGGCAGCCTCCACCAGGTCCCCACTCATGTCCCCCTGCACCCCCACCCCCCAGACACCAGGGGCAGCCTCCACCAGACCCCCACTCATGTCCCCCTGCACCCCCACCCCCCAGCCACCAGCGGCAGCCGCCACCAGGCCCCCACTCATGTCTCCCACCACCCCCAACAGTGCAGGGGCAGCCTCCACCAGGCCCCCACCCATGTCTACCACCACCCCACCCCCCAGCAGTGCAGGGGCAGCCTCCACCAGGCCCCCACTCATGTCTACCACCACCCCCAGCCACCAGGGGCAGCCTCCACCAGTCCCCCACTCATGTCTCCCGCCAGCCACCAGGGGCAGATTCCACCAGGCCCCCACTCATATCTACCACCACCCCACCCCCCAGCCACCAGGGGCAGCCTCCACCAGGCACCACCTCATGTCCCCTATTACCCCCACCCCCCAGCAGTGCAGGGGCAGCCTCCACTAGGCCCCCACTCATGTCTCCCACCACCCCCACCCCCCAGCCACCAGGGGCAGCCTCCACCAGACCCCCACTCATGTCTCCCACCACCCCCCAGCAGTGCAGGGGCAGCCTCCACCAGGCTCCCACTCATGTCCCCTATTACCCTCACCCCCCAGCAGTGCAGGGGCAGCCTCCACTAGGCCCCCACTCATGTCTCCCACCACCCCCAGCCACCAGGGGCAGCCTCCACCAGGCCCCCACTCATGTCTCCCACCACCCCCACCCCCCAGCAGTGCAGGGGCAGCCTCCACCAGGCTCCCACTCATGTCCCCTATTACCCCCACCCCCCAGCAGTGCAGGGGCAGCCTCCACCAGGCCCCCACTCATGTCCCCTATTACCCCCACCCCCCAGCAGTGCAGGGGCAGCCTCCAACAGGCCCCCACTCATGTCCTCTATTACCCCCACCCCCCAGCAGTGCAGGGGCAGCCTCCACCAGGCCCCCACCCATGTCTACCACCACCCCCAGCCACCAGGGGCAGATACCATCAGGCCCCCACTCATGTCTCCCACCACCCCCACCCCCCAGCAGTGCAGGGGCAGCCTCCACCAGGCCCCCACTCATATCCCCTATTACCCTCACCCCCAGCAGTGCAGGGGCAGCCTCCACCAGGCCCCCACTCATGTCTACCTCCACCCCCACCCCCCAGAAGTGCAGGGGCAGCCTCCACCAGGACCCCACTCATGTCTCCCACCACCCCCATCCCCCAGCAGTGCAGGGGCAGCCTCCAACAGGCGCCCACTCATGTCCCCCTGCACCCCCACCCCCCAGCACCAGGGGCAGCCTCCACCAGGCCCCCACTCATGTCTCCCACCACCCCCCAGCCACCAGGGGCAGATACCATCAGGCCCCCACTCATGTCTCCCACCACCCCCAGCCACCAGGGGCAGATTCCACCAGGCCCCCACTCATGTCCCCTATTACCCCCACCCCCCCAGCAGTGCAGGGGCAGCCTCCACCAGGCACCAACCCATGTCCCCTATTACCCCCACCCACCAGCAGTGCAGGGGCAGCCTCCACTAGGCCCCCACTCATGTCCCCTATTACCCCCACCCACCAGCAGTGCAGGGGCAGCCTCCAACAGGCCCCCACTCATGTCCCCTATTACCCCCACCCCCCAGCAGTGCAGGGGCAGCCTCCACCAGGCCCCCACCCATGTCTACCACCACCCGCAGCCACCAGGGGCAGCCCCCACCAGGACCCCACTCATGTCCCCTATCACCCCCACCCACCAGCACCGTGGGGCACCTGCCAGCAGACCCCACTCATGTCCAACTCATGTTCCCCTGCACCCCCACCCCCCAGCACCGTGGGGCACCTGCCAGCAGGCCCCCACTCATGTCCAACTCATGTACCCCAGCCCACATGTCATCACAATCTAGATCCCCGGTCCCCATGGTCAGCCTCCAAATGCAAAACACCCACCCGAGTATTGCATCCACCCACTCAGAAATGGAAATAACATGATAGAACTGCAATTGCAAGTCTGGAAACGAACACATGTCCCTCACATACACCTAATGGGTGTCAGTGAATCTCCAAACCCGTATCATGATATGCATGAAACCAATGAGGTGATACTACACATTGAAGTTTGATCTAAAAATATGTATTAAAGAAAACAAGAATTGAATCAAAAATAAACTAACAGAAATGTGAATTTTAAAAAAGTAAAAAGAAGCATGTCCATGAAAAAAAGCTAAACCAAAAATCAGAATCCAAAGGAATGGTGTCCAAAGTCACAGTCCTGAAAAGAAAATCCAATGTGAAATTATAATAGAAAGCCATTGCTCCATGGGTAAATGGTAAAAACAAACGAAAATCCAACAGATAACTATGTACAGGTGAACAAGCCAGGGTCCATGATCCCAACAAAAGAAATGAAACCTATCTAACAACACTACCTAATAAAAAATAACTATATACAAAAATGTGACCCATTGTCCAAAAGGTCCAAAGAAAAATCAAAAACAAAGGAAACCTAACACGAACTACATAACTATTTACATGGGCAGCGGGCTAGTCCAACGGCTCACTGGATGTTGTCATGGGCCAGGGCATCATCGAACTCCTGTTCAATGACTTGAAGGCGGGCATGTTCCCTGGCCCCGAGGTCTCGCAGGGATAAAGCAGTGTCCAGCTCCAAATCCCTGCGAAGACCCTCGAGGCACTCAGCGCCCTCCGCATGGAGTTCTCCGCCCTGACCATTGTGAGCCGTTCCTCCTCTGCCCGCTGCCGCTCCGCACCTATCCGCTGGCCCAACCGCTCCCACACGGAAGCCACTCCCATTCCAGGGTTCTCCTGCCCTCCGGCCGATGCCTTCACCCCTGATGTTGATGGCCCCGAGCCATGATGCCTCCCACGTCGAGCCTGCCGCTGCCTCCGACGCAACTGCCTGTGCCAGCACGACGGCATCCAGGCTGATGGTATCCACCGACGCCGTCGTGCACGTGCCCTGCCCGATGATGCCTGCTGGACCTCCGACTCCCGACTGTGGCAGGGATGGGATCCCCACCGAGCCGGCTGCATTGGTCGGGGCAGGTCCACAGGGGGCCCCGGTGGCATCTGGGCCGGAAGACGGCATGGAGAACGACTGGTGCATAGTCTCCACAGAGGAGGAGAGGGTCGCCAGATTGGCCGACACATGTAGGAAACCCCCGACCATGGCCGTTCCTAACTGGGCCACGTCGGCACGGTGCTCTCCGTGATGACATGCATGCTCCTCCCGGGAAGCACGCACCTCATCACGAATTGCACCTGTGCACAACGCGACACCAATCAGGACCTTCTCCATACGGCCAGGGGTCCCCTCGTACGCAGGTGGAGGGGAGTCAGATGACATGGACATCCCCCCTACCTACGGATGGGCCTGGGATGGGGCATCCCTGCTGGTGCATGGTGGTGCAGTCACAGTGTCAGGGACAGTGACATGCACAGGCCCCGCCACGGCGACCTGTGCTGCTTCCTGCCCCTGCCCCTGGACTGCAACACTTGCACCAGCAGGGATGCCCCTACCAGGCCCCATGTGTGCCTCAGTAGCGGCCTCCTCCTCTGTGGAAACTACCAACCTGGATGGCTCCACCCCGTCTTCCGCCATTGCAAGCCCCTGTGGGGGCTCACCCACCGCTTCCGCTGCAGCCGTGAGGGCATCCGCGCCGCTTTGGTCCACAGAGCCGTCTCCGCCCTCTTCTTCACGTGGCGCTGTGTAGAGGGAGACATAGAACACAAGCATCAGGGTACTGTAAAATGGTCCCCTAGACAGGAAGCAATAGCAGATGAGTGGCACTGTCAAAGATCACTTCCATCATGTCCCTCCACAACACATGGCTCAGTGCAGGTAAAACACATGCAGTAACAGGCATGGCGCATGCTATGGACATTAGCATACATGTCCAAGTTATTCTTCAAACATACTGTTGTTTTGGAACTCACATGCATCATGTGCCATGCCTATCACATGCACACACTTCACCCTAGTTTCATCCATCTGGCCTCGTACACCACAGACACAGTGGATGCAAGGATGACTAGGCTGCATCAGTGGACCGGAACATTGCCACAGACATGTGTCATGCATCTCAGGCATTCACAAGTCACAGACACGCAGGTCAGACACACAGACATGGACAGCATATATGTACATGGCATCAGCACCCATCCCTCACTCATGTCCAGGAACAGACTGGCATGCTTTCATGTGGCCATTCTGCATAGGGCAACCCATGTTGCAATTGAACACATGCACCAACCGTGTGGTTCACACATTACTGGTCTCACATGCATGACGTCCCTGCACACACACATGCATACATGGGCTATGTCACACATACAGGCAGGTATCAGACAACCAGCACACTGCGACATGCCCTGTCTCACACAGCAATGCTTGGCCACTTACCGCTCAACTCCAGACGGGTCTGCCTCTCAAGGATCTGGCCGTGGAGCGCTGGGCCTACGCGTTCCAGGACCCTCATCTGGATGGTACTCATGCGGCCCCGGCCCCCCTCCACGAGGCGCCGGGCCTTCAAGAGGGTCCTGGACCTGCAGTCATCCCAGCGCTTCTTGACATGTTGGTAGTCACGGACTGCCACCCCCTCCGCGTTGATGGCAGTCACGATGTCCGTCCAGATCCGAGTCGTCCTTCCTTGTTGGCGCGCTTACTTCCGAAGAGGGCATCATACTGCCCCAGGACTTGCTCCACCAGGACACCAACTTCGGTGGCACTGAAGCTGGTTCCCCTCTGCCTCTCTGGCTGGGAGTTGCCAGTGGTGCCAGATGTAGCAGTGCCCGACATGGCAACCCCAGAGGCAGGAGTGGGTGGGCAACTGGGTCCTGGGGCTGGGCTGTGGAGCGATGGTATCCCAGTCGGGAGTACTCTGTTCCAGCAGGGGTGGACACAGCAAATGGACCCCTGCAGATGGCTGATGTGCAAACACCAAATCGCAGGGCACGGTGGCGGCAGGTAGGCAGGCAGCAGCAGATGGCTCGTGGGAGGCTGCTCGGGGCTCTGGGGGGCAGTTATTCGGCCTTTTGGGCAGGTGCGTGGTCTTCCGTGTGCTTATGCGTGGCCAGCTTGATACGGAGTGATTAGGCACGTGAAAATCCTGCACGTCTGCGTGTAAATCGAGGAAAGGCCCTTAGCGCGTATGCACGTCAGCACGCATATGCGATTTCATTGGACCAAAGGCCCTTAGCGCGTGAGCGCGTCTGTGACGTGAGGCGCGCGGGTATTTCCCTCATTACACGTGATGACAGAACACACGTGGATTTCCACCAATCGCGTGTGGAACTTCCTGCGCAGCCCAGAAATACACGTACCTAGGCCAATCGCGTGTACGCTCACTTCCCTTCGATTACACGCGATGACACTCGGACGTGCAGTTTCATTTCATTGGCCCAAAGGCCACCATGCGCAGCTGTGACGTCAGGCGCATGGCCGTAGAGAATGGCGCGTGTAAAAATGAAGCGATACACGTCCTAGTGTCAAAGCGCGTAATTGGTGGAAATGGCCTCATCGCGTATGCGCGTCTGTGACGTGTGTATAAAAGGTACGTGTAGGACGCCATTTCCTTGTACGTGCTTTTCGTGGAGAGCGAGTGGGTGAAATCTGTACTACTTGTCAGCTCACACGCCATTTACTTCACGGCGTTTCCAGTTCATACTCCCTGTTACCTCTGACAGTTTTTCTCTTTTCCCTGGGCCTGTTTCCTCAAACAGCTCCCCTACTACTGTTGTCCTGTCTCCTCAGACAGCGTACAATTCTTCTTTTGGTGGGGGTTTTGCCAACACGCACACGCGCATATTTTTTACGCTTTTGTTCCTGGCAGACGGTAAGTCGCGCACGTATGTAACATCTGTGCTTGCCCCGTGTGTCGCATACCCCTTCAGAGGTCATTCTAGGCTGCGTGTGACACGCATACGTTCATTCTTGTGTTCCTGGGTGCCACAGCGTAGTGCAGGTTTTTTTTTTCCACGCATGTGGTCTAGGAGGGGTTGCGTGCACCTTACTTCCCTTTTTTGGGCTGCCTGTGCGTTGTGTGACCCGTCATCTTTCCCCAGGGGTGACATACAGCCTTGCTAGAGCACTAGGGTACAATTACCATCTGGTACCCAATCCCTTTGACCCCCAATTGCCCAGGACAATAGTTCACATCAACTCCCATACGCACAATAACATCAGTGCCATGGCTGGGAGGCGAACAAGCCGTAAGGGTGGCAAAGGTGGCCGAGCCCCAAGTGGTGGCCGTGGTGGATCCGGTAGGGGACGTGGCCGTGACTTGCAGGGTGCCCCTAGCCCCCCATGTGTGGAGGAGCAGTCAGGGACACCCATGCCCCCCCCCCTGGTTGAGGTTACCGTGGCTGACACCATCCATGCTCAGCCCTTGTTGGACCAGCCCACTGTGGAACCAGACCTGGCACAGGGTGACTCCATGGCTGACTTCCAGGTCAGCAGGTCTAGGCCACGTGCGCTGGTGAACGTTGGTGTCATCAGGCCACGTGGATCAGGGGCAGCTAGGTCATCTGCTGCCCCGCGTAGGCAGGCTGGGGAGGCTGCAGGGGCAGCTGCGGCTCCATCCACCCCACCTCTCACACACCCAGCCAGGACAGTGTCGGTCCAAGTCCATCATGCTGACATTCCCCCTGACACCATCACACTTGAGATAATGCCTGCACCAACTCCCATGCTGAGTGTGCAATCCCACGCTCCTGCCCCTAGTGTCCAGAGCGGCACAGGACACTCCGGATCCCCACCACCTTCCAAGCGGAAGAGGAAGAGTGCTCGTTCAGTAGAGGCTGATGCCCCAGACACGGCTACACAGTCCGGCCCGTCAAGGAAGCCCAGCTTCAATGAGGCCGAACTGAATGCACTTGTAGAGTATGTGTCCGCACATGACCGCGAAATGGTGATTGTTGCAGGATCCAAGACCACACCTGCACAACGTCAGGCACACTGGCAGACCATTGCGGACATCATAAGTGCCCTTGGAATCATGAGGCGCACAGCTAATGATTGCTACAAGCGCTGGAATGACCTGAAACGCAGGGCAAAGAATAAGCTGGCCTCAAGTCATGCCGCAACTCTAGTGACTGGAGGTGGGTCTCCAGCAGACGACATAGAACTCACTCCACATGAGCAGGTTGCTGGGACCTACGTCACGGAGGAACAGATCCAAGGCGTGGGAGTAGTGGCAGATTACGAGGCATTGTCCGGTGAGTGCACATGCATGTGTGTCATCCATGTGCATGTTGTGTGTGGGAGGGCTTCTGTTTGGGTGCCAGGGGAAGGGTGTGTGCCTGAGTGGTTCGGCTCACCCATGTGCCTCTTCCAAAACATTCTTTGCACCAGCATTTGGGTATAGCAGCGTCCCTTCGGCCAACATTAGACATCCAGCCCAACACCACGCCAGTTGCCCTTGGAGTGTCATCTTGCCACTACACTGTTGCTTATTTACCTCTGCTTATTCAGGCAGATTGTTTGCATACCACCACTTTTACTCGGGATTTCTCAGTCCTATTGTCACATGTCTGACATGGCTATGGTACAGTGGACTGGCTCTGTTTCGTGGACATGATTAGTTTGGACATGTCCCTGTGCTATAGGGCAATTTTTGACTGCCAGCTGCATGTTAAACATTAGAACCATTACAATGAAAATGATCAATCATATGAACAAACTGGACTGAATGAACAATTGGTGACCTCCTCTCCCTCTTCACTTCATGGCTAGGGTACATGCCATCTGTGTGATGGCATGTGTATTTGACCTGCCAATCACTGGCCAATGTGCGATGCCACTGCTAGGCAGCATGCAGCAAATGTGTTCATCTTCCATCTTGGTGTCATCAATGTGTGGCATCTGCCTCCCCATCACACGCAGTGACGTTGCATGCATGGGAGTGTTTGTCATGTGGGACATGTGTCAATCAAGTACTGTTTCTGTAGCCTCTCAGCCCTCATTGTGTGTCATGGTGCTAATGCCTATTTCCATTTGTTTTCTTTTATGTCTTTGCAGGGGAAGACGCACCTGATACTGCTGGGGTTGTGGAGATGGCGCAGGCCCAGGCAGGGTCTGAGGGTCGACCGACCACCATTGAGGGACATGGTGTGGTGGTGGGTGAGAACCCACAACTGCTGCAGGTCGTGCTCTCAAGGGGTGTCTCTGGCTGCACCTCCCCCGAGCAGTGCTCAGCTGTTGATTCGGATGATGAGACCGTCGCAGGTGAGTGTTCCTGGGAGGGATTCTGTTCTGTCCGACCCACCTGCACCAGGGTTAGAACCCTCAATGGGGATGTCAGTGTTGGCAGGTACGCCTTTGGTGGTTACGGATGCAGGGTCACACTCCGCAACATCTGATCCTGTTCCTGGGCCAGCAGATCAGAGGGGGAATGCAGTCCTGCAGCCTCAGGCAGTGCCGGCACAGCAAGACGCAGTTCGCCTTGCCCCAGACAGGTGTGGTGCCCGCCGACGTGGTGGCCGTACGCCACCTGGCAATACCGCATGGGAGTAATCCATTTACGGTATGGCAACCCAACAGGCAGCATCATCAGAGATGATGGCTCAGGCCATGGATAGGGTGGCCACTTCCATTGCCCCCCCCCCCCGAGAGGCTGATGGAGCGACTACAGCAGGCAACCGACTCCATCTGCCAGTCACACAGGGAGGACATGTTGGCGTCCAACAGGGACAGGCGGGCGGCACTGGCACTCTGCAGGAAGCCATCTCCATAGAGTCCCAGGGCCATAGGGAAGCCCTGAGGCTGGAACTCCTTCACCTCAGGACGACTCTTGTTGAGCTTGAGGCTTCAACAAACCTAACGACAGAACAGCAGCTGGAGCGTCTCACCCGTATGCTCTCAGCTGAGATGCAGGCAACTAGGGCGGAGGTCCGGGCATCCCATGAGTTGTTGCATGGGGACCTCCGCACACTCATCCTCCAGAACGAGACCTACCACACCCGCATGCTTGTAGCCATGGAGGAACAGACTAGGGCCTTGCATGGGCTGCCTCCCATAGTGCCACCACCTCCGGATGCAGCTGCACAGGGTGAGAATAGCTACAGCAGTGATACTCCCACAATAGGGTAGCCCTGTGGGCCATGAGCCCATGAAGGTGTTTTTTTTTCCGCAAGATCCACACAGGTGGGTTTTGGTGTGCACCCTGTCCTCAGACCTCCTGGGTGGCCTCTCCAACCCCCCCGGGCCCATTAATGGCCATTTTTATTTTTTTTTTAATATTTTTTTTATTTTTTGGGACAGTGTGTTGCCTTGTGTGTCTCCCGTGGGCATACGCTGCATTGTGGCTGGGCACATGCAGGCTTGCATGGATTTGGTTCAGATGCTTGGGTTTTTGTCACACACACCCCTCCTGCTTCCCGTTTCCATGGGCTTGCAAAGGGTCTGCCCAAGTGACATTGACGTACATGGTGACATTGGACTCCCATGAGCTGTGTGAGCAGTCTGTAGTCAATACTGTGTATACATTCATAGTGCATATTGTTGTATTGTACACTGCGTGGTGTATTCATATGTGCCTCTGCATCCATCTCATCCTCCATATTTGCAGGTCCATTCCTCATGGGTTCACAATGCGGTCCACCTTGGAACTGGAGTCCATGTTGTAAGCAGTCCACCTACACTCTTGCGTGGCGCCAACACTGTATACTTGCAAGTGTTCGGAGGGCTGTCATCAGGTGGTGAGGCTAGCTAATTTTTAAGTCTGTAATGTCATGTTTAAGGTGGGTTGGAGGTTGTGTAGGTGATTGGTATTATTGGTAAGTATTTGGTAATGTGGGCTGTAGGTCCTGCATTACTGTGAGCATTTCATGTGTGGACAGGTTTCCATTAGGGACACTGTAGCTGCTGACACTTGGGGCATGTTGTGGGGATTCATTTCTTTCCTCTCACATTGCATGACATGCCATGGTGTGTTGTGTGGCCGTGCCGTGGAGTGGGTGGGTGACATGGCACTGTTTTCATGTAGTATTTTGCAAGTGGGTATTCATTTATGCAGCATGGAAGTGTATTTTCATGACACTGCATTGGTGGTGTTTGTGTAGGTAGGGATGCACACATTGTGACACTTCCACATGAACAATCTCAGGCTGCTATGGTTCTGACAGTTGACAGTCCCTATGTTCGTCTTAATTGTCAGGCCGAGTCATCATTGCTAATCAGATGGTATGTGCCAGGCCTGTGTGCACTCCACTGGGGTGTGATTTCTATGTGAAGTAATTAGTCACCAGCTGCGTACGGGCTGCCTCACCCCATGCCCTCTCCCCTCCCATGCGCAGCGGGCGTGCATGTGGTTGGGGATGTGGGGGCACCACCATGTCCACGGCCAGGCCCCAGCGTGTTGCAACATTGTGCAGGACACATGCTGCCACTATGATCCTGCACACTACTGGGGGCACATATAACAGCTGCCCACCAGAACGGTCAAGGGAGCGAAAGCGTGACTTGAGCACTCCGAATGTGCGCTCCACTATGCCCCGGGTTGCTATATGGGCTGTGTTGTATCTTACCTCTGGAGGCGTGATGGGGTTCCGAATTGGCATCATCATGTGGGTGCTCAGAGGGTAGGCACTGTACCCTGGTGAGGAGGTGATGGGTATCATTAGTGGGGTAGTGACATTACTCTGCATCTGACATGCATGCATGTGCAGTGGCATTCATACTCATCAAGCAGCCATGTATCACCATACCGCCCAGCTTCAAGGTCCCGGCTTAGGGTAGACATTCGGTAAATGAAGCTGTCGTGGGTGGACCCTGGATAGGTTGCATATACTGAGGTGATGATTCCCTTAGCATTACATACTACCTGCACGTTGATGGAATGCCAGTGCTTGCGGTTCCTATAGATGTACTCAGATGCCCTGGGGGGACGTAGTGCCACATGGGTGCAGTCAATGGCACCTAGCACTTTTGGAAATTGTGCCACACCGTAGAATTTGAGGGTGGCAGCCTGCCTTTCTGCAGGTGTCCTGGGCAGGTATATGTGCCTAGGGACTGATGGGCGTGCAGTGATGATGTTCAAGACCTGGTGTAGGCAGCGTGACTGCGTGGCCTGTGACACCCCACCCACTATGGCACTTGTCTGCTGAAATGATCCTGTGGCCAAGAAGTGCAGTACATTGAGGACCTTCTCCAGGGGGCTGAGTGCTTGGGAGCACAGACAGGGTGGGTGATGTGAGGTCATCCTCCCACTCACTGACCAGGTCAAGTATCATGTGTGGGGGAAACCTGTACCTCCCATACACCTGGTCATCAGGCATCCCAAAAAGGCTGGTTCTGGGAGTGAAAATTCGGGCCCTCACTATCCTCCTCCTCCTCCTTTGGTAACCCACGCCCACTGCTGCTAGGAATGGTATATTCATCCTGGCGTATGAGCTTGTTTGTGGTTTTCACGCACTTTTATGCTGCGCGGGTCGACGTACGCCTGCTTCATGCTGGCGTACGTGTGTCAGGATTGGGCACTTTTTCGGCACGTCGTAGGCGAACGTGTGAATCTTCCCGCCCACACCAGGAATACACGTAGCACGCTCTCACAGGCACAGTCGCGGATAAATATTTCCGCCCACCCCTGGAATACATGTGACCCACTCTCACAGGCCCAATCGCGTGTGAAACTTCCCACGCACCCCTGAAATCCACGTACCCGGCCAAATCGCGTGTGAACTTCGCGCGCACCCCTGAAATCCACGTACCCAGCCAAATCGCGTGTGAACTTTGCGCGCACCCCTGAAATCCACGTACCCAGCCAAATCGCGTGTGGAACTTCGCGCGCACCCCTGAAATCCACGTACACAGCCAAATCGCGTGTTGGACTTCACGCGCACCCCTGAAATCCGCGTACCCGGCCAAATTGCGTGTGGAAGTTCACGCGCACCCCGAAGTACACGTACAATCGCGTGTGGAACTTCACGCGCACCACGAAGTATACGTGCCCTGGAAAATTGCACAGCTGGGGGGTGGGAATGGTGGTAGACATGGGTGGGGGCCTGGTGGAGGCTGCCCCTGCACTGCTGGGGAGTGGGGGTGGTGATAGTCATGGGTGGGGACCTGGTGGAGGCTGCCCCTGCACTGCTGGGGGTGGGGGTGGTGGTAGACATGGGTGGGGGCCTGGTGGAGGCTGCCCCTGGTGGCTGGGGGGTGGGGGTGCAGGGGGACATGAGTGGGGGCCTGGTGGAGGCTGCCCCTGGTGGCTGGGGGGTGGGGGTGCAGGGGGACATGAGTGGGGGGCCTGGTGGAGGCTGCCCCTGGGGGGTGGGGGTGCAGGGGGACATGAGTGGGGGCCTGGTGGAGGGAGCCTCTGGTGGCTGGGGGATGGGGGTGCAGGGGGACATGAGTGGGAGCCTGGTGGAGGCTGCCCCTGGTGGCTGGGGGGTGGGGGTGGTGGTAGACATGGGTGGGGGCCTGGTGGAGGCTGCCCCTGCACTGCTGGGGGGTGGGGGTGGTGGTAGACATGAGTGGGGGCCTGGTGGAGGCTGCCCCTGCACTGCTGGGGGGTGGGGGTGTGGGAGACATGAGTGGGGGCCTGGTGGAGGCTGCACCTGGTGGCTGGGGGGTGGGGGTGGTGGTAGACATGGGAGGGGGCCTGGTGGAGGCTGCCCCTGGTGGCTGGGGGGTGGGGGTGCAGGGGGACATGAGTGGGGGCCTGGTGGAGGCTGCCCCTGCACTGCTGGGGGCTGTTGGTGGTGGTAGACATGGGTGGGGGCCTGGTGGAGGCTGCCCCTGCACTGCTGTGGGTGGGTGTGGTGGGAGACATGAGTGGGGGGCCTGGTGGAGGCTGCCCCTGGTGGCTGGGGGTGCAGGGGGACATGAGTGGGGGCCTGGTGGAGGCTGCCCCTGGTGGCTTGGGGGTGGGGGTGCAGGGGGACATGAGTGGGGGCCTGGTGGAGGCTGCCCCTGGTGGCTGGGGGGTGGAGTGCAGGGGGACATGAGTGGGGGCCTGGTGGAGGCTGCCCCTGCACTGCTGGGGGGGTGGGGGTGGTGGGAGACATAAGTGGGGGCCTGGTGGAGGCTGCCCCTGGTGGCTGGGGGGTGGGGGTGGGGGTGGTGGTGGTGGTGGTAGACATGGGTGGGGGCCTGGTGGAGGCTGCCCCTGCACTGCTGGGGGGTGGGTGTGGTGGGAGACATGAGTGGGGGCCTGGTGGAGGCTGCCCCTGGGGGGTGGGGGTGCAGGGGGACATGAGTAGGGGCCTGTTGGAGGCTGCCGCTGGGGGGTGGGGGTGCAGGGGGACATGAGTGGGGGCCTGGTGGAGGCTGCCCCTGGTGGCTGGGGGGTGGGGGTGCAGGGGGACATGAGTGGGGGCCTGGTGGAGGCTGCCCCTGCACTGCTGGGGGGTGGGGGTGGTGGGAGACATGAGTGGGGGCCTGGTGCAGGCTGCCCCTGGTGGCTGGGGGGTGGGGGTGGTGGTAGATATGGGTGGGGCGCCTGGTGGAGGCTGCCCCTGCACTGCTGGGGGGTGGGTGTGGTGGGAGACATGAGTGGGGGCCTGGTGGAGGCTGCCCCTGGGGGGTGGGGGTGCAGGGGGACATGAGTGGGGGGCCTGGTGGAGGCTGCCCCTGGTGGCGGGGGGTACAGTGTCATGACCACTGCTTCCAAAGAGTCAGGACCTACCCAACATCCTTGGAAGCAGGCTCATAACATATACTATCGGCACCAGCAAGTCCCAATAGGGACCTTTTGGACCTTGTCCTGGCACCGGTGGTGCCAGGCTCATAGCATGGACCCGTCCCGGCACAGGAAGCGCCGGGCTCATAACAAGTGTGAAAGTGCTTGGGTGGACCTACCTGCAGCAGACCATGCTGCTTACTTACCAGCAAGATGATGTTTCACTCTCTTCTGGCAGGGACTACTTTTCCTTCTGGATGGGGCAGGCACCACTCCCTGGATCATTGATGCTGGACCCCTTCTGGAAGCAGGAACTCTTTTGCCTGGGCGAGGCTGTGGAAGAAGACACCTAAGCACTCCAATGGACTATTTAAACCACACCCGATTGGTGCAACGTGCTTCGCGTTATTCTGCATCTGCAGCAGGACGCTCACCGTGTCAGCTCCAGCGAATCTTCAGTGCCGGATCCTGTGGATACAAAAATTACCTGCTGGGAACCAATCTTCAGTCTTCAGCAGCTCCTGCAAAACAAAAGGCACAGGTTAGGCAAAGGCAAAGTTAGCGGTTCAACTTACCCGATCCATCGGCAGCATTCAAGGCGTTTTTTCTGCATTTCTCGTCCGGCATCGGGCCTGCAAAGACAAAGAACTTTGGTTAGTAACGCTTAGTTACAAAACTGCTTACCTGTGTTACGCTCGCTCCAACTCTGCTCGCGCTGCATTCCGGCACCTGTAAAGACAAAAGAGGCATCAAGGTGCATTCTACAGCCCTAGAGCAGCCTTTCTACTTACGTGCCTTCGTATTCACCATCTTCTTGTTACGCTCTCTGCCACAAACCTGGGGGAGCATCTTCTTCGGCACCGGCAGCATCTGAAAAGGAAAAGACATAGACATTAAGGAGATAAGACATTAAGGAGATAAGACATTTGAAGAGAGCAATCTAGGAGAACTTTAATACTTACTAGTCACGCTCGTGCAGCTCACGGCGGCATCGCTCTCAACTTACCCTCTGCAATCAAGAGGCTGAACTCATATCCAGTGAAGTAACTGGACCCAGCGCCCCTGCACAAGACGCAGGATGGAGAGCCCATCATTCACCTATTTAAGGTGAGCACAACAATCGACCAAGTACCACGGGGAGAGAGGGAGAGAGGGGCTTGGAACTTCTCCCAACCTTCCAGCCACTAATACCTTGATTTTCCACTTGCAGACACCTCACCCTTCAGGTCAAACTTTTGGTGAGAAAGGGGCCAACTCCGGGAGCCAAACGAATCCTACGCCTAACGTTGAAGACGGTTTCACCGTCCAGTCAAGACCCGCGCCTCCGAGGGAACCAGGTGAGCGTTACATACAGGGGGACATGAGTGGGGGCCTGGTGGAGGCTGCCCCTGGTGGCTGGGGGGTGGGGGTGCAGGGGGACATGAGTGGGGGCCTGGTGGAGGCTGCCCCTGGTGGCTGGGGGGGTGGAGGTGCAGGGGGACATGAGTGGGGGCCTGGTGGAGGCTGCCCCTGGTGGCTGGGGGGTGGGGGTGCAGGGGGACATGAGTGGGGGCCTGGTGGAGGCTGCCCCTGCACTGCCGGGGGTGAGGGTGGTGGGAGACATGAGTGGGGGCCTGCTGGAGGCTGCCCCTGGTGGCTGGGGGGGTGGGGGTTGGTGGTAGACATGGGTGGGGGACTGGTGGAGGCTGCCCCTGCACTGCTGGGGGTGGGGTTGGTGGTAGACATGGGTGGGGGCCTGGTGGAGGCTGCCCCTTCACTGCTGGGGGGTGGGTGTGGTGGGAGACATGAGTGGGGGCATGGTGGAGGCTGCCCCTGGGGGGTGGGGGTGCAGGGGGACATGAGTGGGGGGCCTGGTGGAGGCTGCCCCTGGTGGCTGGGGGTGGTGGTAGACATGGGTGGGGGGCCTAGTCGAGGCTGCCCCTGAACTGCTGGGGGGTGGGTGTGGTGGGAGACATGAGTGGGGGCCTGGTGGAGGCTGCCCCTGGTGGCTGGGGGGTGGGGGTGCAGGGGGACATGAGTGGGGGCCTGGTGGAGGCTACCCCTGCACTGCTGGGGGGTGGGGGTGGTGGGAGACATGAATGGGGTCCTGGTGGAGGCTGCCCCTGGTGGCTGGGGGTGCAGGGGGACATGAGTGGGTGCCTGTTGGAGGCTGCCCCTGGACTGCTGGGGGGTGGGGGTGGTGGGAGACATGAGTGGGGGCCTGGTGGAGGCTGCCCCTGGTGGCTGGGGGTGGGGGTGGGGGTGCAGGGGGACATGAGTGGGGGCCTGGTGGAGGCTGCCCCTGGTGGCTGGGGGGTGGGGGTGCAGGGGGACATGAGTGGGGGCCTGGTGGAGGCTGCCCCTGCACTGCTGGGGGGTGGGGGTGCAGGGAGACATGAGTGGGGGCCTGGTGGAGGCTGCCCCTGCACTGCTGTGGGGTGGGGGTGGTGGTAGACATGGGTGGGGGCCTGGTGGAGGCTGATCCTGGTGGCGGGGGGGTGGGGGTGGTGGTAGACATGGGTTGGGGCCTGGTGGAGGCTGCCCCTGCACTGCTGGGGGGTGGGGTGGTGGTAGACATGGGTGGGGGCCTGGTGGAGGCTGCCCCTGCACTGCTGGGGGGTGGGGGTGGTGGGAGACATGAGTGGGGTCCTGGTGGAGGCTGCCCCTGGGGTTGGGGGTCCAGGGGGACATGAGTGGGTGCCTGTTGGAGGCTGCCCGTGCACTGCTGGGGAGTGGGGGAGGTGGGAGACATGAGTGGGGGCCTGGTGGAAGCTGCCCCTGGTGGCTGGGGGGTGGGGGTGCAGGGGGGACATGAGTGGGGACCTGGTGGAGGCTCCCCCTGGTTGCTGGGGAGTGGGGGTGCAGGGTGACATGTGTGGGGGCCTGGTGGAGGCTGCCCCTGGTGGCTGGGGTGTGGGGGTGCAGGGGGACATGAGTGGGGGCTTGGTGGAGGCTGCCCCTGGGGGGTGGGGTGCAGGGGGACATGAGTGGGGGCCTGGTGGAGGCTGCCCCTGGGGGGTGGGGGTGCAGGGGGACATGAGTGGGGGCCTGGTGGAGGCTGCCCCTGCACTGCTGGGGGGTGGGGGTGGGGGTGGTGGGAGACATGAGTGGGGGCCCGGTGGAGGCTGCCCCTGGGGTGTGGGGGTGCAGGGAGACATGAGTGGGGGCCTGGTGGAGGCTGCGCCTGGTGGCTGGGGGGTGGGGGTGCAGGGGGACATGAGTGGGGGCCTGGTGGAGGCTGCCCCTGGGGGGTGGGGGTGCAGGGCGACATGAGTGGGGGCCTGGTGGAGGCTGCCCCTGCACTGCTGGGGGGTGGGGTGGTGGGAGACATGAGTGGGGGCCTGGTGGAGGCTGCCCCTGGTGGCTGGGGGGTGGGGGTGCAGGGGGACATGAGTGGGGGCCTGGTGGAGGCTGCCCCTGCACTGCTGTGGGGTGGGGGTGGTGGTAGACATGGGTTGGGGCCTGGTGGAGGCTGCCCCTGCACTGCTGGGGAGTGGGGGTGGTGGTAGACATGGGTGGGGGCCTGGTGGAGGCTGCCCCTGCACTGCTGGGGGGTGGGTGTGGTGGGAGACATGAGTGGGGGCCTGGTGGAGGCTGCCCCTGGTGGCTGGGGGGGTGGTGGGAGACATGAGTGGGGGCCTGGTGGAGGCTGCCCCTGCACTGCTGGGGGGTGGGGGTGGTGGGAGACATGAGTGGGGTCCTGGTGGAGGCTGCCCCTGGGGGGTGGGGGTCCAGGGGGACATGAGTGGGTGCCTGTTGGAGGCTGCCCGTGCACTGCTGGGGAGTGGGGGAGGTGGGAGACATGAGTGGGGGCCTGGTGGAAGCTGCCCCTGGTGGCTGGGGGGTGGGGGTGCAGGGGGGACATGAGTGGGGGCCTGGTGGAGGCTCCCCCTGGTTGCTGGGGAGTGGGGGTGCAGGGTGACATGTGTGGGGGCCTGGTGGAGGCTGCCCCTGCACGGCTGTAGGGTGGGGGTGGTGGGAGACATGAGTGGGGGCCTGGTGGAGGCTGCCCCTGGTGGCTGGGGGGTGGGGGTGCAGGGGGACATGAGTGGGGGCCTGGTGGAGGCTGCCCCTGGGGGGTGGGGGTGCAGGGGGACATGAGTGGGGGGCCTGGTGGAGGCTGCCCCTGGTGGCTGGGGGGTGGGGGTGCAGGGGGACATGAGTGGGGGCATGGTGGAGGCTGCCCCTGGTGGCTGGGGGGTGGGGGTGCAGGGGGACATGAGTGGGGGCCTGGTGGAGGCTGCCCCTGCACGGCTGTAGGGTGGGGGTGGTGGGAGACATGAGTGGGGGCCTGGTGGAGGCTGCCCCTGCACTGCTGGGGGGTGGGGTGGTGGGAGACATGAGTGGGAGCCTGGTGGAGGCTGCCCCTGGTGGCTGGGGTGTGGGGGTGCAGAGGGACATGAGTGGGTGCCTGTTGGAGGCTGCCCCTGCACTGCTGGGGGGTGGGGGTGGTGGGAGACATGAGTGGGGGCCTGGTGGAGGCTGCCCCTGGTGGCTGGGGTGTGGGGGTGGTGGTCGACATGAGTGGGGGCCTGGTGGAGGCTGCCCCTGCACTGCTGGGGTGCGGGGGTGGTGGTAGACATGGGTGGGGGCCTGGTGGAGGCTGCCCCTGGTGGCTGGGGGGTGGGGGTGCAGGGGGACATGAGTGGGGGCCTGGTGGAGGCTGCCCCTGGTGGCTGGGGGGTGGGGGTGGTGGTAGACATGAGTGGGGGCCTGGTGGAGGCTGCCCCTGGTGGCTGGGGGGTGGGGGTGCAGGGGGACATGAGTGGGGGCCTGGTGGAGGCTGCCCCTGGGGTGTGGGGGTGCAGGGGGACATGAGTGGGGGGCCTGGTGGAGGCTGCCCTGGTGGCTGGGGGGTGGGGGTGGTGGGAGACATGAGTGGGGTCCTGGTGGAGGCTGCCCCTGGTGGGTGGGGTGCAGGGGGACATGAGTGGGTGCCTGTTGGAGGCTGCCCCTGCACTGCTGGGGGGTGGGGGTGGTGGGAGACATGAGTGGGGTCGTGGTGGAGGCTGCCCCTGCACTGCCGGGGAGTGGGGGCCTGGTGGAGGCTGCCCCTGGTGGCTGGGGGGTGGGGGTGCAGGGGGACACGAGTGGGGGCCTGGTGGAGGCTGCCCCTGGGGGGTGGGGGTGCAGGGGGACATGAGTGGGGGCCTGGTGGAGGCTGCCCCTGGTGACTGGGGGGTGGGGGTGGTGGTAGACATGGGTGGGGGCCTGGTGGAGGCTGCCCCTGGTGGCTGGGGGTGAAGGGGGACATGAGTGGGGGCCTGGTGGAGGCTGCCCCTGGTGGATCGGGGGTGGGGGTGCAGGGGGACATGAGTGGGGGCCTGGTGGAGGCTGCCCCTGGTGGCTGGGGGGTGGGGGTGCAGGGGGACATGAGTGGGGGCCTGGTGGAGGCTGCCCCTGCACTGCTGGGGGGTGGGGTGGTGGTAGACATGGGTGGGGCCTGGTGGAGGCTGCCCCTGCACTGCTGGGGGGTGGGGGTGGTGGGAGACATGAGTGGGGGCCTGGTGGAGGCTGCCCCTGGTGGCTGGGGGGTGGGGGTGCAGAGGGACATGAGTGGGTGCCTGTTGGAGGCTGCCCCTGCACTGCTGGGGGGTGGGGGTGGTGGGAGACATGAGTGGGGTCCTGGTGGAGGCTGCCCCTGCACTGCTGGGGGGTGGGGGTGGTGGTAGACATGAGTGGGGGCCTGGTGGAGGCTGCCCCTGGTGGCTGGGGCGTGGGGGTGGTGGTCGACATGAGTGGGGGCCTGGTGGAGGCTGCCCCTGCACTGCTGGGGGGTGGGGGTGGTGGTAGACATGGGTGGGGGCCTGGTGGAGGCTGTCCCTGGTGGCTGGGGGGTGGGGGTGCAGGGGGACATGAGTGGGGGCCTGGTGGAGGCTGCCCCTGGGGCGTGGGGGTGGTGGTGGACATGAGTGGGGGCCTGGTGGAGGCTGCCCCTGGTGGCTGGGGGTGCAGAGGGACATGAGTGGGTGCCTGTTGGAGGCTGCCCCTGCACTGCTGGGGTGTGGGGGTGGTGGGAGACATGAGTGGGGTCCTGGTGGAGGCTGCCCCTGCACTGCTGGGGGGTGGGGGTGGGGGTGGTGGTAGACATGGGTGGGGGCCTGGTGGAGGCTGTCCCTGGTGGCTGGGGGGTGGGGGTGCAGGGGGACATGAGTGGGGGCCTGGTGGAGGCTGCCCCTGGGGGGTGGGGGTGGTGGTGGACATGAGTGGGGACCTGGTGGAGGCTGCCCCTGGTGGCTGGGGGGTGGGGGTGCAGGGGGACATGAGTGGGGGCCTGGTGGAGGCTGCCCCTGGTGGCTGGGGGGTGGGGGTGCAGGGGGACATGAGTGGGGGCCTGGTGGAGGCTGCCCCTGCACTGCTGGGGGGTGGGGTGGTAGACATAAGTGGGGGCCTGGTGGAGGCTGCCCCTGGGGGGTGGGGGGTGGGGGTGGTGGTAGATATGGGTGGGGGCCTGGTGGAGCCTGCCCCTGCACTGCTGGGGGATGAGGGTGGTGGTAGACATGGGTGGGGGCCTGGTGGAGGCTGCCCCTGCACTGCTGGGGGGTGGGGGTGGTGGAGGCTGCCCCTGCACTGCTGGGGGGTGGGGGTGGTGGGAGACATTAGTGGGGGCCTGGTGGAGGCTGCCCCTTGTGGCTGGGGAGTGGGGGTGCAGGGGGACATGAGTGGGGGCCTTGTGGAGGCTGCCCCTGGTGGCTGGGGGTGCAGGGGGACATGAGTGGGGGCCTTGTGGAGGCTGCCCCTGCACTGCTGGGGGGTGGGGGTGGTGGGAGACATGTGTTGGTGATCAGTGGTGCAAGGTGACATGTGGGTTGGCTGGTGGGCATGGCCATGGTGGATGGGTTGCCTGTGGGACATGAGCAGGGGTGCAGGGTAGTACCCTGTGGTGTGGGCTGCCTGCAGGGGCTGTGGAGGGTGTATAGGGAACACCTGGGGGGACCCACATGGCCATATCACGTGTAGCATTCCCCTGCAACACCGAAATCCACGTACCCAGCCAAATCGCGTGTTGAACTTCCCGCGCACCCCTGGAATCCACGTACCCAGCCAAATCGCGTGTTGAACTTCCCGCGCACCCTTGGAATCCACGTACCCAGCAAAATCGCGTGTTGAACTTCCCGCGCACCCCTGAAATCCACGTATCCGGCCAAATCGCGTGTGAACTCCGCGCGCACCCCTGAAATCCATGTAGCCAGAAAAATCGCGTGTTGAACTTCCCGCGCACCCCTGAAATCCACGTACACAGCCAAATCGCGTGTGGAACTTCCCGCGCACCCCTGGAATCCACGTACCCAGCCAATTCGCGTGTGAAACTTCCCGCGCACCCCGAAATACACACACATGTTATTTTTCAGTCAGCGGGTGTCCGTGTTTGTGGGTACCCCTTTGCACATCATTTGTCCTGGAGGGCCACAGTATTGGACATTCATCATAGCTGTATATAGGTGCTATTTGTTGGCGCACCTTTTGGCGCACATTTTTTACAGGCGCAGGGACGCTACCGCCTGCTTTCTTGTGGCGGTCGTGTTTGTGCCTGTGCGCTGGTTTGACCGTGCGCTGTTTTGCCCTATTCGATTCCATGAATACGTGTTGTAGGCGAGCGTGTGGGCGTTCCGCGCTCTTGCACCCTGTACTTCCCCCATGACGCCCACATTTTGGCAAGTTGTTCCCCATTCCGAGTGTTACGCCCCGTGTGCCGCCTACTTTTGTTAGATGGCCTGTGCGCCAACGTGCGCCGCACACTTTTTTAGCACACATCAGATGGTTTTTTCGCGCACGCCTTTCCATGAATCGATGTGCGCTGCTTTTCGTGCGATTTTCGCAATTGAACTGCGATTTTCGCAATTCCACTGCGATTCGCACATTTTTGCCCACTTGCGCCGCGCTATTTATTCCATGAATCGGCCTAATAATATCTCTCAAGTTAAGTTTCAAGTATTGGAAAATACAGACTCAACAAGGAGGAGACAACAAAGAGAAGCCTACTGGATAGATCATCTAGAAGCCTTAGCACCGCTAGGACTCAATGAAGAGTTTGATCTCAATTGCTTTCTGTAATAATGATGTAACAATGCATGCTCACCTAATCATGTGAAATACAATAAGATTGCAATGTTATACGTTCAACATGTCACAAATATATCATTAGCAGGTTTACCATGTTTAACAAAGGGGTCGTTTTAGACTCCAATATCTCAGACTGGAGAAGACTGTAAAGCATATTGAGGAAAAGGAGTTTCCCTTTCCATTTCCTAATGGCAATACATGTAACCTAAAGCCACATTACACAACATCATTCTTTACTTACACTTGCTAGAATTCGAACACTACAGATACGGCTGACCTCTCCTCCTCACTCCTGTCCGCTACCACTCAACTCCTCTTTCTTGGTGACTTCAACATCCACCTGGATGCCTCCTGTCCCCCCCACTGGACTCTTTCGTGACCTCTGCGACTCTCTCACTCTCTATTCTCCGGTCTGGGCCTACTCATTCTGCAGGGCACACTCTTGATGCTCTGATCTCTTCTGACCTTCCCCTCTCCGTCCCTCTCTCCTGGAGTGATCACTTTCTCCTATCCACCCACCTCACCCTCCCTACCCCTCAGGCAAAGCCACCCTCATCATCGCCACCCACCGTCTCGGCCATCCGACCCATGAAGCGCGTGTCAGTTGAGGTTTTCGCTGCCACCTTCTCGCCCCCCCAACCCTTCGGCTGACTCCCACCCTGACACAGCCCTCTCCATGCTCCACTCTGCTATATCTGATACTCTTGATATCCTTGCCCCTGTCATGAGAATCCACCTGAAGCCCAAAGCCAAATGTAACTCCTGGTATGACTCGGATCTCGTCACCCTTAAACGCAAGTGCAGAGTGGCAGAGAGGAAATGGCGTGCTTCGTGTTCATCCTCTGACAAACTAGCCTGTCGCCTGCTCCAAAGGCAATACCGTCTCTCCGTTCTCATCAAGAAGAGCCCTTATCCAAGCCCGCATCTCTGCGGCATCTAACAACTCGGCTGAACTCTTTAAAATCTGCAAGGAGCTTGCCAACCCTGCTGCAGTCTCTACCTCGCCTGCCCCCTCCCAGGCCCTCTGCACGGCACTGGCCTCTCACTTCATCTCTAAAACTCAGGACATCCTGTCCTCACTCTCCTCCTATCACCTCCCTCCCTCTCTTCCGGCTCTTCCTCTGGCCCTTCTGCAGCCATCCCTCCTTCTCTGCCTTTCCCCTTTTTTCTGCTGATGAGGTCTCCAGACAAGTCTGAGCTATGAAAGTCTCGTCTAAACAGGTTCACCCCTGTTCCTCCAAAACTATGAAGGACCACATCGACTCCCTGGCTCCCGCCCTGGCTGACTTTTGCAACCACTCCTTTGCCTCTGGAGTCTTCCCATCCCCCCTCAAGCACTCCCTTGTGCACCCTCTTCTTAAGAAACCCTCTTCCGACCCCTCCTGCCCGGATAACTATCGCCCAATCTCCATCACTCACTTCCTGGGCAAGCTCCTGGAGAAACTGGCCATGTCCCAGCTTAACCTCCATGCTGAATCTGTTGGTAGCCGTCATCACCATCAGTCTGGCTTCAGAGCTGCCAGAAGCACGGAAACTGCTCTCCTGAACATCCATGAACACTTGCTTTCCAACCTTGACTCTAACACTCCTTGTGTTCTCATTTTGCTCGATCTCTCTTCTGCTTTTGATACTGTCAACCATGCCATCCTGCTCAACCGTCTCCGTGATAACCTGGGTATCACTGGTCAGGCTCTGGCGTGGCTGACTTCTTTCTTTTCCAATCGACCCTCCCAGGTCCAACTTGGGTCCTTCCTCTCCGACGTCTTCTTCTCCACCTGAGGTGTTGCCCAGGGAGCTAATCTCTCTCTCTGGCTTTTCAACCAGTATCTGTCACTCCTTGCCCACTGCATCGCCGCCCTCTGCCCCAACTTTCAGTGCTATGCGGACGATACCCAGCTCATTTTCAGGCTACCCTTGGCCTCCTCCTCTCCTTCCCTCATCTCTGACTGTCTGTCTGCTATCCAGGAATAGTGTGCCGCCAATGACCTCTGCCTTAATGCCAGTAAGACTGAGATTCTACTCATCGGCACACCCACTCCCTCCTTCCCTGCAGCTCTCTGGCCGGCCTCTCTTGGCCCTCTTCCTGCTCCTACCTGCAAGGCTAAAAACCTCAGGGTCATCTTCGACTCTACACTCTCCTTCTCTCCTCACATATCTGACGTCTCTAAGAAGTCACACTACCAGCTGCACCTCCTCATAGGTATTCTTCCCTTCCTCTCCTTCCCCCAGAAGCTCACTGTCTCCCGAGCCCTGGTTCTCTCGAAGCTGGACTACTGTAACAGCCTCTATCTTAATCTGCCTGCCTCTACTCTCCGCCCTCTGCAACTCATCCAGAACAGAACTGCAAGACTTGTCCTTGGCCTCAAGCCCAGGGACTGTATCTCTCCAGGACTGAAATCTCTACACTGGCTCCCAGTGGCTGCGAGGATTAAGTTCAAAACCCTCTGCATTATCCACAAGGCCTTCTGGGGCCTGGGGCCAAAATACCTTCAACTCTCTGTTCCTAAATATCTTCCTTCTCCAGCATGGGGTCTGGCATGGATTCACATTCTCATGAATATTCTCCGTCGTCAGGCTGGGAATCCTCGATAAAGAAAAAATCAGTATCAGTTTCGTTTCTGATCTGTCTTTCGTAGTAGTAACCAATCACTGAGCTCTGCGTCCTACTGACCACAGCCAATGACTGCCCTCTACCTAAGCCCCGCCTCTGGCAGCCATCTTCAGATTTTTACCGCACGTTCAAGTGTTGGGATCCTCATGCTATTGCTCTCGAGCGTTAGTGCTATTTTTCACGTTTTTTCCGTGTCGGATTCGTCTACGCCCCTCAAGGGTGAAGATTTCGTCGAGCCACGCTTTTGGAGGACTCCAGAAGTTTCTCAGGCCCATCTCGGACATGGCCCAGGAGAAGGGAAGCTCGACGCCCGGAAAGCTGTTCAGGGTCTGCCCTGGATGCCAGCTTCAGAATGTCTTTAAGGAGGACGAACACTCCTTTTGCCTTTACTGCCTACATGAGGACAAGACGCATGTGGAGAAGGACTGTGCGTTTTGCGGCAATATGTCGGAGCGGACCATGAAGGACCGCCATCAACGTCTCGCCAACTGGCTGGAAGGAAAGAGCCCGTCAGGCGAGAAGAAGAAGTCCGAGCGGTCTTCTAAGACCTTTGAGGGCGCCCCGGCAACGGGGGTCCAACAGAAGGCCAAGCACCGCGAGTCCGCTGGCACCGGGAGCACCGAACGGTCGGGCTCTATGGGCGCCAGGCAGGGCTCATCCTCCCTGGCGCCATCAACCACGAGCCAACGCTCTGGCTCGGGTAAGAGGAAGGCCGAGCACCCGGCGAAACTCCTGGAGAGACCCCGGTCGTGCACTAAGGCCCCATCGGAGGGGGAGCGAGGTGGTGACCCTCCCCCCAAGGAGAAGGCGGTGAGCGCACCTAAGGTGGTGAAAGCCTTGATCCATCCGGCCAAGGCCTCTATCGAGACAGTCGCGGCGGCCCTGGCTCAGCCTGCGGAGGCTACACCAGTGGTGGCGACCCCGGGGCCCAGAATCTCCCTGCCACCGCGGAGGGAGTCCTCTTTCATGCCCATTGACAGGAACCCTGTGAAACCTCCGACGGAGAAGAAAAAGGGGGGGGCAGGAGGTCGTCGTTGACTCAGCCTCAACCCTTGAGGAGGAGCTGATCGAAGTCTTAGGCCACGGCTCTGGCGTGTAAGAAGGCCATCCTGTCGGGAGGGACCCTGACGTGGAAGACGACAAGGGCGTCGAGGATGCCGACGGGGCTCCTGATCGCCCGTCGGATCTCCCTCAACCAGTGCCGCAAGACAACTCGGCGGCCATTTTGTTGGCTATACAGTCCTTATGCTCGGAGATAAGGACGAGACTGCCGTTACCCCCAACGGAGGAACCGCTCCCAACGGGGGATCCGGAGGCAGGCCCTTCTGGGAGCCCTCCCCCTAAGAGAAGAAGGATTCATCCTCCATCTCCTTTTCAGCCATCGCGCCCTGTTCAGCCCTCCTCCCCGTCCATGACACGTGGGGATGATACGGGGACTGACACGGCCGCGACTGGTACAGACGACGAGGTTTACGACGAGGATCTCCCGTCGTCACCTCCCACCCGGGCTTCCCCGCCCGACGAGATTGGATCGTTTCACTCCATGATCGCCAGGGCATCCGAGCTTTTCCAGCTCTGCCCGGAAGAGAAGGAGGAAGGTTTCCTTTATCAACGGCGCGAGACCAAGAGGAAGACGGTCCTCGCTGTACCTCTACTAGACGATATTTGGGATGAGGGCCTCGCCCTCTTCAAGAACCCATCCACGACGCCGGCTAGAAGGGATCGGTACGAGAAGAAGTACCGGGTCCCGGACGCGGCCCCCTTGTGCCTTCGGGCACAGCCGACCCCGGACTCGGTCGTCTCCGCGGCGGCCAGGAAGAAAGCGGGGGGGGCGCGGCCTCTACGTTAACCTCCCCGCCAGACGGCGAGGGAAAGAAATTAGACACGATGGGACGCAGAGTCATCTCGTCGGCAGCGACGACGATTAAGGCGGCCAACGCCTTGGCTATCGTAGCCCGTTACGACAGGGAGTTGTACAAACTGGCCCCCCTGCTGGACTTCCTACCAGACAAGAGGGCGGAAGCCCTAGAGATCTTGCAGGAAGGAGAGATGGCGTCGGACCACGCCATTACGATTGCGACGGATATCGCTCACACTGGGTTTCGCCAGTTGGGCAACGGCGTGTGCCTTAGGTGGCGTGGATGGCTCAAGGCTACTGACTTCCGTCAGGACGTGCAGACCCAGAGTCTTGGACATGCCGTTCGACGGAAACAACCTGTTTGGGAAAACAGTGGACGATTCCCTTCAAGCCATCAAGGCGGACACGGAGACGGCCCGGGCTCTTAGGGTTCTCCAGCAACGGCGGCCGCCCTTTCTGAGCGGCGGAGGCAAACAGGGTGCCTCCAAAGGTTCCAGCGGCGGATTTTCCACCTACCGTCAAGCGGCCCGTTCGTCGTCACAGGAAGCTTACAGGGGATGAGGCAAGTCAGGCGGACCCCACCGGCGTCGCCAAGGAGGACAAGGCGGCAAAGCCTCGTCGAAGCAGGACTGAACCGGCCGTGGGGTCGGGCCCCCACCGAAGCACCCCAGTGGGAGGCCGGCTGGCGAGCTTCGTCAGCGTGTGGGAGTCCATCTCCACCGACCGTTGGGTGCTGGACGCCCTAGCTCAGGGTCACGCGCTCGAGTTTCTAAAGAGGTGCCTGCGCGTCCCCCCTGTGGCCAGGAAAGAACATCACGTCCCTCAACTTCTCTTGGAGGTAAAGGCGATGCTCAAGAAGGGCGCCATCGAGCTCGTCCCAAAGAGGCTTCGGGGCTCCGAAGTTTACTCAAGATACTTCCTCGTGAAGAAGAAGACGGGAGGATGGCGTCCCATCCTAGACCTACAACGACTGAGCAAATTCATCAAGGCACAGAAGTTCCGGATGGTCACCCTCCAACACGTCCTGGGTCAACTGTAGGAGGGCGATTTCCTGTCGTTGGATTTGGAGGATGCCTACTTCTATATTCCCATCCTAAAGGGACACCGAAAGTTTCTCAGGTTCGTGGTCCAAGGGCGTCACTACCAGTTCAGAGCCCTTCCCTTCGGATTGAGGTCGGCACCCAGGGTGTTCACCAAGTGCCTCGCACCAGTGGCGGCGCAGCTGCGCCGAGAGGGGATCCACGTCTACCCCTACCTGGACGACTGGCTCATCCGAGCAAAGACGAAGGAGCTCGCTGTGGAGCACACGGCAAGGACCGTCCAACTACTAACGGACCTGGGATTCTCCATAAACAACGCCAAGTCCCACCTGGTGCCCGTGCAAGACGCACTGTTTCTGGGAGCGAAGCTCGACACAGTGTCGCTTCTGGCCTCTCCGTCGGAGGAAAGGACGAGGGCCATCTTGGGCAAGGTGCAGCGGATGCTGGTTGCGGACGCAGCCAGGGTGAGGTCCATCAAGTCCCTCCTCGGAATGATGTCTTCTTGCATTTATCTCATCCGCCTGTGCAGGCTCCGAATGCGCCCTTTGCAGGAGTTCCTGGACGCGCGCTGGATCCAGACGACGGGCAGCTTCGAGGTGAGGATCACACTCGACAAGAGTTTCCGACGAGCGATCCGGTGGTGGGGCACCCGCGCGCATCTGACGGCGGGCATGGACTTCCAGACCCCCGGCCACCAGGAGACAATGACCACAGATGCCTCCCTGGAAGGGTGGGGAGCGTACACCGAAAATCTGCACGCGAGAGGCCTTTGGCTTCCGACGGAGAAGTCCCTCCATATCAACGTCCTGGAGCTCCGTGCAGTGTTTTGGGCCCTCAGGTCCTTTCTTCCGTCCCTCAAGGGCAAGGTGGTGATGATCTTCACCGACAACACCACCACCATGTTCTACATCAGGAAGCAGGGCGGTACCAGATCCCCAGCCCTGTCCAAGGAGGTGCAGGATCTGTGGCATTGGGCCGTCGCCCAAGGGATGTTTCCGGTGCCGTTTCATCTGGCAGGGATAAAAAACACCATCGCTGACGCTCTCAGCAGAGAGCTGCGCTCGTGCCACGAGTGGGAACTACGACAGGATCTAGTGGACCGCCTCTTCCGACGGTGGGGCACACCCCAGATCGATCTGTTTGCGACGGCGACGAACTCCAAGTGCCGGAGGTTCGTCAGCAGGTTTCCCCAGCCGAGGAGCATGGGCGATGCTTTCTCGTTCCCCTGGGAGGGCCTGTTTCTATACGCGTTCCCTCCATTGCCATTGCAGATCCGGCTCATCAACCAGCTCAAGAGGTCACGGTGCAGGATGATCCTCGTCGCACCCGCGTGGCCGAGGCAGATATGGTTCCCGGACCTTCTGGACTTGTCAGCGTCCCTGTCAATCAAGCTGCAAGTGGAGGCGGATCTTCTCTCCAGGGAAGGAGGTGCCATCCTCCATCACGACCCGAAGTCGCTGAACTTGCAGGCCTGGCTCCTGCAGCGCTAGAGTTTGGAGGATACGACATACCGGCCGACTGCAGAGAGGTTCTTGCAAAGGCCAGGGCGTCCTCAACTCTTAAATGCTATGAACACAAATGGAAGAGGTTCTCTGTCTGGTGCCACGCACAGAAGATTAGCCCTCTACGGATTACGGCTCCTCAGGTACTGCCGTACCTGCTGACGCTGGCCAAGGCTGGACTGGCGCACGCGTCAATCAAGATTCATCTTGCTGCGATCTCCCGATACACAAGAACCACGGGGCGGACGTCTTTGTGGTCTCATCGTCTGGTGAAAGAATTCATGAAGGGACTGTTCAGATCGTTCCCGCCGGTGAAGGCTCCGGCCCCGGCGTGGAAGCTCAACGTGGTGCTGACCAAGCTCATGGGACCTCCGTTCGAGCCTCTGCACTCGGCTCCGTTGAAGTTCTTGTCGTGGAAAACAGTGTTTCTTGTGGCCATCACCTCCGCACGAAGAGTGGGAGAGATCCAGGCCCTTTCCTGCAAGCCCCCGTACTTGACTTTTCACGACACGAGGCTAGTGCTCAGGACGCACCCCTCCTTCATGCCCAAGGTGCCGTCGGACTTCCACCTCAACGAACCCTGGGTGTTGCCTGTTTTCTTCCCGTCGCCTTTGTCGCCGGCCGAAAGGACTTTGCACTCGCTGGATGTGGCTAGAGCGCTGAAGTTTTACGTGGACCGCACAAAGTGTTTTCGGAAGACGTCACAACTTTTTGTGAACTTTGGACCTGTCAATCAGGGGAAGGCTCTCTCAAAGGCCTCCATTTCCAGATGGCTCTCCGGCTGTATCATGTACTGTCATCGGTTGGCAAACCGACCGCTGCCTGGCCGTCCGAGAGCCCATTCCACCAGAGCGATCGCAGCTACCACAGCGTTCCTATCTGGTGTGCCCTTGCTGGACATCTGCAGGGCTGTTACGTGGAGGTCGACGCACACCTTCACGAAATTCTACTGCGTCGATCGGGATTCCAGGGAGGAGTCCAGGGTCGGCCAAGCAGTGCTGCGCAATCTGTTCGCCTAAGGTGAGCCTGGTGAGGAGGTAAGAATTGCTTAATGTTGAGTTTGATGTAATGCTTGATGTTGAGCCTTTGCCACCTCCCGTGGTTGTGCATGTGTGTACTGCTATGTATTCTTTATTCATGAGCATGTGAATCCATGCCAGACCCCATGCTGGAGAAGGAACAAGTTACTTACCTGTAACTGTTGTTCTCCAGCATGGGTCTGGCATGGATTCACATGCGAACCCTCCCGCCTACCCCTCTGCGGCTCTTCACTTGGTCATACTGCCACTTCAGGTGCTACCAAATCTGAAGATGGCTGCCAGAGGCGGGGCTTAAGTAGAGGGCAGTCATTGGATGTGGTCAGTATGACGCAGAGATCAGTGATTGGTTACTACTACGAAAGACAGATCAGAAACGAAACTGATGCTGATTTTTTCTGTACCGAGGATTCCCAGCCTGACGACGGGGAATATTCATGAGCATGTGAATCCATGCCAGACCCATGCTGGAGAACAACAGTTACAGGTAAGTAACTTGTTCCTTCCCGAGCCCTTCGCTCATCCGTCTCCAACTCCCTCAGGGTCAGCCGCTTCTCAAAGCAACGAGCTGAGGGTATATCTCTCTCCGCGGCAGGGGCCTCCCTCTGGAACAGCCTTCCTGCCTCCCTGAAACTTGAGGAGAACCATCTCCGGTTCCGGAAGCACCTCAAAACCTTCCTCTTTGCTTCTGCCTTCTCTGTCCCTCTCCCCTGCTAAATTCTACACTGAAATTGCACTGAATCTGCAACTGGGCCACCCTCACCGACCCCGGTCCTGGGCCCAGCCACTCTCCACTTGCACTGCCTCCCTGGCAACCTCTGCACTGCGGGACTGTCTCTGTATCCCTACAGCCCCCCCTTCCCAGCACTTGTCTGCACTTACCTTGCACTTGCCACCAGCTGGCCCTATTTATTTATTTAAATATTCTACTTACTTGTACTGCACTTCCCCCTCCCCTTCCCCTTGCACTTTTCCCTTCCCCTTCCCCTACCCCTGCACTTGCGCGGTCTGAATGATACCTGGCCTAGCAGGATCATTGTCTGTCTTCCCCTTGTTCCCCCCTCCCTGCCTCGTCGCGCCTTGAAACACTTGTGTATAGGCGCGTTACAAATGCCATATCATATCATATTACATAAAATTATAGCTTGCGGCTCTAAAATGCATCACGCGTATTTACTATGAAGACCTATTGCCCCAACCAACATGGCCGACACGTAAGTGTACGTGCGGCCATATTGTTTATTTCACGTTGCTAAGGACAACCATAGGAACCGCGAACAGCACACGCCTTTCGCAGTCGACACAGCAGGACGCTGAAGCTGCACTCCAGGTAAGCCGTATAGATTGAACAGACATACGCGATCCAAGATCGCAAGCTGTTTTAAGTGAATTAGTAAGATTAACAAGAGCAGAAGCTAATAGAATTGCTCTCTTCATGCTAGGCAGCGTTCTCTTGAAGATAACACGCACACAGACCGCGTGCATTTTGAATCTTGGCAATCAGGTTAGTGACAAAAAACACATCACTCTAAGCATAGGCAAAAGACTTGTGAATGCATTTGATGTCGTGAAGAATCACTTTTGGCACAATACAGGTGACATTGCGCATGAAAATAAGGCTATACTGCACTCAATTGAATGAGATTGTGCCATGCATGTATTCATTGAAGCACATATGTGATTACGTAAATTAGAATTTATTTAAGTAATTATGCGATTAATCAAAGTGGAATGTCATGGCCTATAGGGTATAATCATTATCATTTTAAGTAAAGTTTGGGAACGCTTTGCTATGTCAGGAACACATGTAATGATGGAATCTGTTTCTTTTTCTTTTCTCTTTGTTCTCGCATTTTTGTTAAACATCTGTTTGTCCTTGTGGGCGCCCTGTTTAATTTGGCATGAATTGTTTTTTCTTGACGCACGATGCACTGTCAAATTCTAATCTGATAATGTGGCTTGTTCTATTGAATGTGGATATTGCAAAAAATTACAATGTGTGCAACACAGCAATACCCTGGCTCTGAAGAAGGAAAACTCCGAAATGCATTAGCCATACAGGTTTCACATTTTGCCACATTCTTCAGCAATAACTTCATTGGTGGAGTTTAAACCAATGAAGTACAAAATGGGTTTCAAGAAGCTCTAATTTTTAAAATTAAATCAAGAATATAATTTTTGGACTAATCATCAAAGTGTGTCTCGTAGTTTATTGCAAACAGAAAGAAACTGACTAAATCCCAAGTGGGAAACTGGGGTGTGCGGCCCACACCGAAGGCATACATGCCTAGGTCTTTTCATTCCCCTGCGATCCACTGCATTGAACCTCCATAGATTTGGTATAATGGCCCAGATTGATCCCTGGAGGAGTGCAGCTGCCGTTGCCCTGGATGCCGAAAAAGCATTGAACTCCGTTTCCTGGAAATATCTCTTTAGTGTATTGGAAACATTTGGGGTCGGACCTACTTTCATTGGGTATGTGCGGCTGCTCTATGCTGCTCCAGGAGCCAGAGTATGCACCAACAGAACCATCTCTGAGATGTTTCAATCGGGGAGGGACACAAGGCAGCAGGGATGCCCCTTCTCGCCCATTTTGTTTGCCTTAACTATCGAGCCAATGGGAGCTGCTGTTAGACTAAGGCATAGGGACAGGGGAATAAACATGGAAGGCGCGATCCAACTGATTTCGCTCTATGCGGATGATACGCTTGTCTACATCCACGAACCAGAAAAAGACAGAGCCCATTATGACAGACATACATGAGTTTGCGGAGTATTCTGGGTATGTCATCAACTTAGCCAAGTCGGAAGTATTTCCGTTCACGACCTCCACTGAATGCCCTATGAATATATGCAGCCTGAAATGGTCTGAACAGCATATCAGATACCTTGGGGTGCTAGTGTCCAGAGATGGGCAAACCCTTTACGTGAATAACCACGAGAAGGTGCTGCAGACGTTGAGCACTAAGCTACAGATCTGGGGACGCCTCCCCATATCCTTATATGGCCGAATCGCCTTGCTCAAAATGATAGTCCTCCCCAAACTATTATATTTTTTTGTAAACATACCAATATGGCCGGGCAGAGACTTTTTTACTAAGCTACGGTCGTTAATAGTAACCTTCATATGGAATGGTAAGGCGGCGAGAATTGGGTGGGAAGAAATTACAGAACCCTATGACACCGGAGGTATGGCTGCCCCAGACTTTGAGCTTTGTTACCTGGTTGCCCAGGTGCAATTTGCAAAGTATTGGTATAAGGACTCTGGAGAAACACCACACACATGGGTGGAGGCACACACTATATCCCCAGTGGACATTAGGTCAGTCATATGTAATACAAGACACGGGGACACTTGAGATTATGACCCGGTCAGCTGCATGGTTCGTGCTTGGTGCGCATTGTTCAAGAGGCTAAAGCTGGAGACACCATATAACGCAGAGGTCACCCTGTGGAACTTTCCAGGTATTCCCCCCACGTTTGATGTGGGTATTCAGGAGGTCTGGGACCCCCGCATGGAGATGAGGGTGGGCGATATGTTTATAGATGGCAAATTTGCAACTAAGGAGGACTTTGTGAGAGCGATGGGAGGTGGACCAATACTATAGGGTAAGGGCCGCGTTTCAGAAGAGGTGGCCAATGTTCCCAGATGAACCTCCCTAACACCCCTGCACACAGCTCATCACCATGAATGCAGGGCTGGGTATCTCTAAATTGTATGCAGCAGTGCAAACCCACAGCCCTACAATAAACCAGGTCAAAGACAAATGGGAAACAGACCTGCAAATGCCCATTCCGGAAGATAAGTGGAGCAGATATTGTGCACTGACGAAAAAAGTTTCATTAAATGCGGGTCTACGCTTGATACAATTTAAACTCTTAAACAGGTTGCATTACACGCCGGCTAAACTGGCAAAATTTGGTGCAGAGCATGAGGGGGGGGGGGGAGTGCCCCAAATGCGGGGCTCAGTCTGCGGGCTCCTTTCACATGTACTGGGAATGCCCTGCCCTTCTGAAATTCTGGGGGGAGGTGGCTGAGCTATTGGCTGAAATCACACAGATACCCCCAAAATTAACCCCCCACAAATACTTGTTTGGCGACATTGGCAAGTGCTCGGAGAAAACCAGGAGACTATTCAATGTGGCATGCGCAGTGGCGAAGAAATGTATCCTACAAACCTGGAAAATCTCCACACCGCCAAGCATGACCACTTTCCTTCACGAACTGACATATGTCAACAAGTGTGAGGAACAATATGTTTTGACTCTCCCGGGGGCAAGCCGGCCTAAGGACATATGGGGTCCCTTCTGTATGTATCTATGCGATTTGCTCTCGGATGATGATGAATCCGTCATTTGTAAAAGTCTTTTTCTTTTTCTGCTTGTCGAGCTGTCTGAATTGGTGGGAGAGAGTAGCTGTAGCTGTCGAGACCACTGTTCTTGAACAATAAAGAGTTTTAAAAAAAAAATACTTACCTGCCAGGTGACTATAATCAACTGGCAAAGTAACCCACAACACGATTGTGATGGAGCTGCGGAAGAGGAAGTATATCACAAGGTGGACATTGTTTAAAACCGCACCTGTTGCCATCTGGCCGTAGACCAAATGTGATAACTCACCTGTGAAGGAAAAACGACATCTGAATTTGTAGCATGTGTGTGGGATTTCTGTAAACTGTTTTGAAATCTGCACCTGAAGTGAGGAAGGTAGTTTAGGAGACTGGTGATTTGTGTGATATCCTTGACCTTGTGGCCTGCTATGCATGGCTACTCTTTCTTTTGAGTGTGCAGCCTAAAGAATGCCCGTGGCGTCCAGATATACCTCCATTGAATGAGCATTGGAAATAACTCCAGCCCAGCCCTTGGCTTTGGAGTAAGTGCTGGGTATCTTGGGTTCTGGCCACAGTTTTTCTGTGTTACTGAAGTAGACGGTCTTGAATTTGTGTAGTGAATGTGACCCAAGGTGGTGCTAGCAGCCACTGTTTGAGTCGAAACATTGGTGAGATTATTTTAACAGCTGGCAGAAGTTGAGGCTAGCAGAGTGAGCGGGGTTCTTGGATTGTGCATCGTCCCATTTGAGGATCTGCAATCTGTCCTTTTTTCCATTTAGAAGAGGTTGAAGTTGTATAGATCCAGAGTTTTCTGGGCAGTCTGTGGCACAGTTCAAACCCCAATGCAGAGTCCATGGTTAAGCTCAGTTGCTGTTGGGAGTTGAAAGGCCCCCCTCAGTTAAAAAGAAGAGTCCACATCTATTGTGGCATGGACGTGAGGGCCCCTAAAGTGAATGGATCATACAAGCCTTGACTGATGACACTGGGCCCTCTGCAGCGGAACCACTGTAGTGAATCTGATAAGAGCCACCATGTAATATAAGAGCCTGGATGATGTAACAGCAACTGTGTGCCTGGAACAGTCATAAGGTACCTTTCTGTGTTGATGGTAGGTACAGCGAAAGGAGAATTCCAAGCCAAGGTCCAGTTCAGGAAAGTTGTGCATGCTTATTCATAATTGAGACTGGTGTCCAAAATGTGAATTTCTAGTAAACTGGGTACAAAGCAACTGGCCTCGCTCCTAATTCCCATTTCTTTTCTTCTGGATACTTGTGACACCTGTAAAGGGGATGAGACCAGGGGTCTTAAAGAAAAAGGCCCAGTCCATGTGTGGACACGCCACATAGACTATAGAGCTAAATGTGATTCCTCTGACATCAAGCTGATTTAAGCAAAGTCCCGGGCATGTGATCCTGCATTGATGAACTGTGCACCAAGTCTTCCTAATGTCAGTTGCATTCACTGCTCTGGCTCTTTCAGAGGGGTCTGCAACTTTCGCTTTCCAGATGGTTGATACTACAATTCCCATCATCTTTAACAAGCAGTCACTAGCCAGATATCATGGGGCTTGTACTCTAAAACCTATGTAGGGACAAAAGTTGAAGACCGGTGCTCTTATCTCATTGGGTTTGTTTAGGTCACTTAGTCGATTCGGGTAGGTCACAGGGACTTTTTCCAGGACATCATTTGCAGAGATTGCTCCTTCGTTTTAAAAAGCTGGCTAAAACATGTAAGGAAGGTGAGGCGCCTCTTTCTCAGTATCGCCTATACCATAATATTAGCCTGGACTGATTTGCAGCCGCTCCTCTGACCTCCTCTCACTCCCTCCATGCTCCTCTCACTCCCTCCATGCTCCTCTCACCCCCTCCATGCTCCTCTCACCCCTGCCATTCTCCTCTCATCCCCTCCACAATGTGCTACTCTAGGTTATGGTAGCCTGTTTACCTTACCAGAGATTGTGCCCTGCTCACCCTTCCCTACTAACCTCTCTCTCAACCTAGCTAATGCACTCGCTATACTCAATCTTCACTTCTCAACTACGCCTTTCTCCTCACACAGCACTCCTACACCCCTCTCTACTCTCCTTATTCTCCCCAAACACCTAATCCCTCTCACTCCACCTACTACCTTAACTCCCTTACTTCGGTCTCCCTCCTTCCCTCTCACAAACACTCACTGCTTCACTCTCAAACTGGTACCACATTCTCTCCCTATCAATACATCACCTGTACTCTGCAACAACTCCTCATCACTCTGTTCTGCTGTCTGTCCATCCTCTTGTGTCTGAGTCCACCTTCATGCCCTCATCCGAGCACCTGCTACTCTTCCATTACCTCCTCTTATGACTCTTCCTGGTTCCATGGGTTCCAGCGCTCATGTGGCTCTAGGCCAATGCATGCCTGTCTTTTTCCTCAGAGGTTGGGTTACATAGGGGAAAAGCTTTAACAAATCTCTAAGCCACTCTCCCTTTTCAGGTATATTTTTGTGTTTGCAGTTTCCCTGCTGTTCCTGTGGTTTGCTGTGGGTGTAGACCTTTTTTCATTGCAGTGTGCTGCATGCGTTATTGTTGTGCTCAGGGTTTCTGGTTTTCTGTTTGTCCATTTTGCTACCGTTGCTGTGAACTCTGATTTGAATGGATTTTGTCCTCCCACATATTCCTCATTTTATGATAGTTATCTCTCCAGCTTCAGCTGCCTCGGAAAATGTTTTCGACAGGGGGCGCTGTGTGCCGTCTCATTGAGGGCCTCCTTTCGACTGTCGACGTCATCAGTATAAGTAGCGTATGCAGCACACGTTGGCTTCAGTTCCGTTTTATCGAGCTAACACTTCGAGAAAATAATGGCGCGCTTCGGTTCTCCTTGAAATCACTTGTAATTTTAGTTTTTATCAAATTTCTTCTTCATCGGCACCATTGACGCCCAAGTCGTGCTTCAAGAAGTGCCAAGACTGTGGATCGAAGATGTCGAACACCGACCCCCACCACATATGTCTGTGGTACCTTGGTTCTGGGCATCATACCTCCGACTGCGGCTCCTGTCAGGCGATGAACGAAAAGGCTCTCAGGGAGCGTAAAGGTAAATTGGTGGTGGGGAGGTTACCTTCGAAGTCTCCTTGGAAGAGTTAAAAAAAAGACTGATGAGTCAAAGGATTCCCCTCGATGTAAAAAATCTAAGCGGTCTCAATCGAGAAGTCGATCATGCCATTGAAATGGATTATGTCCTCCAACGTATTCCTCTTTGATATTCGCGTCCAGCTTCGGCTGCTTCAGACAAATGTTCTCGGCAGAGTGCGCTGTGCGTAGATGGCATCTATTTGATGTCCCTCGAAGGCCTCTGTCGAGGGTGATGTCATCAAGTGTGCAAGTAGCATGCGCTGCGCCTGTTGGCCTCACTTCCGTTTTTCCACAGAACGTGTTGCTTCGGAGACTCGGCAGACCTCGTTAGTATATTTCTACTACGTAGTTCGTTCTTCGACAGGAAACCATCGAAGATGCCATCTTCATCAACCCCGACTACCCCTCGCTCGGGTTTCAAAAAGTGCAAGGAATGCAGTTAAATGTCGATCACAGACCCACATGGATCGTGCCTGTGGTGTTTTGGCGAAGGCCACGACATGGAGGCCTGCTTGAAGTGTCAGATGATGACTGGTAAAGCCCTACGAGAGAGGGAGGGGAAAACTACAGGTGGGTTGTAAAACCAAAACCGACCGATCCTCAACCGTCAAGTCTGAAGTTCATTCTCCTCGACGCAAGAGTGAGGGGAAAGAGGTCAAGATCCCGAAGTGGCACCCGCCACTCATAGTCTTCGACAAAGAGACCGAATAAGCGCCACCACCAGTCGCCATCTTCATCGTAGTCAGACGAATCCCACAGGAAATTTAGGTGTGCTACCAAGCATTCTTCTTCTTCAGAGTGGGAGGCATTTAGCTTAAAAATACTTGAAGTGTTTGAGAAGGCCAAGCCTCTGTCCCGGCCTTCTTCGGAAGCCGGCTGAGAGCGTTCCGCTTCCGGCACTCGTGCCTGAGTGATTGAAGAAAAACCCATCGAGAACCTTCGAGGTCTCCGATGAAAGAGTCACTCGAGTCGTGACGAGCGCTCGAGGTCTTCGGCGCCATTTACATTGACGCACCTGCCGACGTCGACACGGAAACCATTGGCACCGAAGATTTTTAAGGTTGCAGCTCAGCTCTCTGAGCATGTTGCAGCAAAAGAAAAAGCTGGGAGTATGGCCCCTAAATCGGCCAACTCTGCATGTGCCTTAGCCACATTTTCATAACCTCTGTGGGAGTGCATAATCAATGGCGGCGGAGCACAATCCAGACTGGGAGGAAACGGAAGGTTTCCTAGCTATTCTTAAGGATGGCAAAGAAGCCATGCAGGTATACCTTCAATCTGGATTAGACACTGCAGACAGTGCCAGCAGGTCTATGGCTACAAGAACGGTTGTGCGCAGATTTGCGTAGTTGCGGAAGTAGTTTCGCACCAGATGTGCAGGCCCATCTTCCAAAGATGCCATTTGACAGGTCTCACCTTTTTGGCAGCAAGGCTAACGAGAGCCTTGAGAGTTTGCAGACCTCAAAAGAGGCTGCCAAATCTTTAGGGGCTGCTGTTAGGCAACCTCAGCCTTTTCGTTCATCAGTACAATCTTGGAGGGGATGATCCTATCGTTACTACTCCTCATTTGGAAAGGCGAGAGGAATGGCCAGTCAGTCAGAGGCCAAAGGAAAATCCCTTGTGGTGGACGAGGTAAAAGTGCAAAGCCAGCTACAGCTTCTTTGCCATCAGCAGCTGCAGCAACCGCCTCAAAACCGATTTGAGAGCTTGCATCACGAAACATCAGTGGGGGGGGGGCAAACTGTCTCAGCATCTGCAAGAATGGCGAGACGTTACTCTAGATGCCTGTGCTCTGGAAACAATAGCCCAGGGTTACTGCCTTCCATTATTAATGCAGCCTCACAACAATACATTGGGAAAACACTTTTTGACGATTCCAGATCCACTCCTGCAGTAGGAGATATTAACCCTGGTAGAGAAAGGTGCTATAGAACAGGTAGCTGTAGCGGAGAGGGAAAAGGGTTGTTAGTAAGCCCATATTTCTTGATCCCCAAGAAAGACGGAGGACTGAGACCTATCTTGGACTTGAGATACTGGAACAAGTTCCTCAGGAAGGACAAGTTCAACATGGTTACTCTTTCTCAGATCCTTCAGGACCTCCAACTTCAGGATTGGTTGGTGTCATTGGACCTTCAGGATGCTTATTTTCATGTGCCAATCCATCTCAAGCACAGAAAATACCCGAGGTTCGCAGTATATCTCAGCAGAGGGGGGATTCATGTCTACCTCTACTTGGACGATTGACTGATTGGAGCACGCTCTCGCGCGCAAGCCCTGGATCATCTCAGTCACATGCTACTCCCTTCACAAACTGGGCTTCTCCCTCAATTTAAAGAAGTCACAAATTACACCTTCCCAACTGCTCCAATACATCAGAGCTCTATTAGACACATCCTTGGGAAAGAGTTTGCCACCCAAGGCGAGGGCTCAAGACATTCTTCAGATGGTTTCCAAATTTCAAAGTGCCCAGAATCTTCCGGAAGATTTCTTGAGGTTGCTCGGCCTCATGGCATCCTGCATTTTTCGGGTGCCAGACGCCCGCCTGAAAATGAGATCCCTTCAACGGGCTCTGAGAACTCAATGCTCCCAATTCTCAGGAAGGATGACAGACCTGCTCCAGGTTCCAAGCAGGGTCATACAGGATCTCCTGTGGTGGGCCTGCAAGGACAATATTCTGAAAGCATAACATTTTTGGCAACTGTGACCAGAGATTAGAGTAGTGACGGATGCCTCACTCACGGGGTGGGGAGTCCATGCCAACGGTCTGACAATTAGCGGTCGTTGGTCTCCATCGGAGTCCAAACTACACATCAACCTTTTGGAGCTGAGGGCAATCAGACTAGCGCTGAAAACTTTCCTGCCCTGTGTACGGGGAAAGAATGTCCTGATGATGACGGACAACAAAGTGGCCATGCATTTCCTCAACAAAAGAGGTGGTGTAGGGTCACTACCAGTGTGCAGAGAGGCAATGCAGCTCTGGTACTGGGCAATTCAGGAAGGAATCTCCTTATCAGCAGTTCACCTAGCCAGGGAGCAGGCAGGTTGCAGTATCCCACGAGTGGGAAATAGCTCACGAAGTCTTTCAAGAGCTCTTCGCCCTTTGGGGAACCCCTCAAGTAGACCTGTTTGTGACCAGGGTCAACCGGAAGTGCGAAAAGTATTGGTCAAGGGAATCTCCTCCGAGAGAGGAGCTCTAGGAGACGTGTTTGTGGAATATTGGGATTTCCGACTACTATGAGTTTCCTCCGATCCCCGTCATTCCTCAAGTGTTAGGGAGAATTCTCTGTTTAGGCTGAATTTCCTAACCTAGTGAGTACCCCAGCAGCTTTGCTGGATTTTTTGGGGTTTATTTTTTCTCCTGCCAAGAGTGAGACTCTTTTACCCTCACTCTTGGGCATGATTTGAGTGTGTTTCTTTGACTCTAGATGTGTTTAATGGGCTACGGGGTCTTTTACTCCATAGGGCTTCATGTGTTTTTGTGATGTGTGTTACACAGCACCCTCAGTGCAGTAACACAGGGGTGTCATAGTGACTCACCAGTATAGACTCCATACCCTGGGACTGACTACTGTCTCCCAAGGCCTGTAAAGTCACCATTGACTTTACTAGTCTTACATTCTGAACAGAACCAGTACAAACCATCATATTGTGGATGTACTGGCTGGGGCAATTCAATTTCCCCGGGGTCTGTTAGTCGAGGGGGCACGTCTCCGTCCCCCCTGATCGAGTTTTTGCTGGTGGCAGGGAATACTACTTTTTATATTCAACCGCGAATATTTCTCTATGGGATTTTCCCATTGTTCGAGGCTACTATCTTTATTTATTTAATTACGATAGCCTCGAACATACCGCCGGTTTATTTAATTAATATTAATTCTCCGGTTGGTATTTTTTGCCAAAACTCTGTTCTAAAATGGCATTTGTGTTCTCTTCTGTGACTCCAACCCAAGTTGAGCCCTTTGTTCCACTTTTTGGCGGGCTTCTCCACAGAAGCCCTCCAAAGTGGTGCCACTCTCTCTGGGGTACTTATGAGGGGTGGAGGGGGATTTAGGCACCCTGGAATGAGTTGCCTAGGCAACGCAAGTCGCACTCCGTCCTGATTGGCCCAAGTGGTGAGCCGGCCGGCTCACCCCTTAGCATGTTTGAGTGACAGCTAGGCTGAGTGAATGGGGGTTTTTCTGCATAAAAGCAGGGCTTTGGGGACTGGAACTTAAGAAGTCACCACAGGACCTAAGAATCCGACGAGGGAGAAGCTGAGCCGACCTGCCACGACGACACCACCGGTGGAGCCCTGCTGGACCATCTCACCACTTTTCCCAATGACAGAGGAGATCTCCCGCCGGAGAGTCTTCTTCCTTTGACTGGTGGGGATAACCAGTTTCACCGTCTTTTCGCCTTCCCGACGTATCTCGTGGCCGCCTTGCCTGTGCCAAGCACCCCGGCAACCGGAATACCACGTTTTACCACGACCGCGAATAAAAGGGTAATACCTTTAACCGGAAAACTCTGCGACTGGTTTCTTCCCTGGCAGTGCAACGACCTTCATCTTTCCTCCAAGTCGAGATCTTCTCTTCCCCTGGACAATGACGAGACTTGCACCCGCTGCCAGGAACAACTGCCCCGGCTGGAGGATCCTTCCCACTTAAGGTACTGTGTCCCGCCCGGCTTCCCTTGCCACCGACTATACGGGGTAGATTTAGCCCCCGGCTTTCGAACCTGGGTTAGCCTGGGACACCCTGGCTAAACTTTTCTGAGCCTCTCTAAACTCTTTTCGAACTCTCTGCAAGACTTTCTAAGCCTAGTGTAACTGTGTGATCTTGGGCGCATTTGTGCTCTGCTCTCTCTGAGTGGGTCCAGCCTATGGACTTTGGCTCACAAGTGACTTTTGCTCTAATGCCTTGCTAATAGTGTTCTTAAACCTTAGAGTGGTGTATCTCTCCATATTCTATCTTTTTCCCTCCCTTCTTCATGAACTTATTGGAGTGCCATCTATAGTTAAGCGCTCACCTCTGTATGGAAATAAGTGGTGTTAACGAAGACTTCTCTGATAAGGAACAAGGGTTGTATATATTATAATAGTAATTGTGTTTAGGGTGTTTTACCATAAGTGTGCTGGTGTGTTTCAAACAGTGTGTTTTTAAATAAATAATTATATACTTTGATACCAAAGCTCTGGTCAGTGTTTGCTTGTATTGTTGTATCTGAGTGCCTATTGGGTATACTTTGCATACTGCCTAACTCTTCTTGAGGGAAGTCTGACTGCTCAGCCACAGCTACCAGCTAAATCTGGGTGGTACAGACTGCTACCAAGTGGGTTAACCGCTAACACCTGTAGTCCTAAATCTTTTGCAGTGTTCCCAAAGGGAACTGCAAAGGTTTCTGCCTAACATCAAGCAATCACGAGGTTGAAATGGTTCGGAAGCCTGATGATCCTTATTGCCTCGTTTTGGGCCAGGAGAACGTGGTACCCAGACCTTCTAGACATGTCCATCTATCCTTTGATTAGTGTTCCGCAGAGAGAGGATCTTCTTTCACAAAGGGAGGGACAGGTTCTCCGTCCAGAGGTCAACAATCTCAACCTTCATGCTTGGTTTCTGAAAGGCTGAGATACAAGGATTGGGACCCCCCGGATGACGTCATGGAGGTGTTGCTTTCGGTAAGAAGGCCAGCAACAAAATCTCTGTGCCGTTGGAACAAGTTTTGCGACTGGTGCAGCAAAAAGAATGTTGATCCTTTTCTATGTTCAATTCCAGAGGTGTTATCTTTCCTCTTGCCATTGGCACACAAAGGTCTCAATGTTGGGACCATCAAAGGTTACCTGCCAGCGCTTTCCATCTTCAAGCACTTTTCGGAAGAGTGTTCGTACTTTAAAATTCCCTTGATGATTCTATTCCTAAAGGGGCTCACAAATGTGTTCCTACCTTCTTCCTTTCAAGTCCCAGTTTGGGACCTTAATCTGATTCTAAAGTGTAATTTGTAATGTGTACTCCATTTGAACCCTTGCACACATGTCCATTGAGGTTGTTAACCTTCAAATCCATATTATTAGTAGCTTTGAAATCTGAACGTAGAGTGAGCGAGTTGCACCCACTTTCTTCCAGGCCACCCTATACTGTATTTCACAAGGACAGGGTTGGGTTAAGGGTAAAACACTCCTTCCTAACCAAGGTTGTATCTGATTTCCATCTAAATCAGAAAATTGTTCTGCCGGCGTTCTACCCCCTGCCGCATCCCGGTAAAGAGGAAGAAAGGCTCCATAGGTTGAACCCTAGAAGACCTTTAAGCTTTTATATTTCTAGGTTCTCCGGGCTCAGAGTGAATGACAAACTCTTTATTGGATATACCAGAATGAAATTGGGTCAAACTGTTTCAAAACAGACATTATCAAGGTGGATTATTCTTGGCATCTCGGAATTTTGCAAATTGGCATGCAAGGACCCACCAGAAGGCTTAAGGGCTCCTTCCACCAGAGGTATACCCTCTTTGGCAGCCCTTCAAAGGGACATTCCTATTAAATCGATCTATGATGCCGCAACTTGGTCTTCTCTGCATACATTCACAAAGTATTACTGTCTAGATGCTTCCCACTCTCAGATTGGTGCCTTTTGGTAACGTCGTACTGTATTGAGCTTTATTAAATGCTGACAATATCAATTTCTACTCCCTCCACCAAATTCTGCATACTGCTTCGGGAGTTTATCAAAGATGAGGAATACGTTGGAGGACACAATCCATTCGAAGAACAAGTTACTTACCAACTGGTAACATTCTTTCGATTGGATGTTCCTCCAACGTATTCTTCATTGCCCTCCCATCCTACCCCTCTGTAGAATTTCCTATGCTGTTACAACTTCAGCTCTTGCAGGGCTCTCTACTGCTTGCCTGCACTAACAACCAACACGAACAGGAGGGAAAAACAGAACTGAGGCCAACGGGCATCGCGCGTGCTACTTGTACACCCGATGACTTCACCCTTGATGGAGGCCTTCTAGGGACATCGACTCGATGCCATCGATGCACTGTGCCCTCTGCCGAGAAATTTTTGTCGGAAGCTGGACGTGAATATCAAAGATAAGGAATATGCTGGAGAAACATCCAATCGAAAGAACGTTACCAGTTGGTAAGTAACTTGTTCTTCTTTGTCTTCTTTGAAGGACAAGAAAGTGTCAAAGGTCGCCCTCGACCTCCAGTAATTCCTTGGCTAAGGTAATCAGGTTTCCAACGAAATCGGACTCCCCTGCAAAGTGGGATGCATTTCGTACTGAGATGCTTAAGTTCTTTGAGAATGCGGCTTCGACCCCCTCGAAGGACAAGCCGAAAGCCCATGCCTCTGTCGATCTGCAAAAAGACAAATTGAAGTCGAAATCTTCTAAACTGAGCCTTAAGCCAGTGCTGTATCGAGAAAGTTCTGGATCCGACAAGAAATCGCTTAGGGCTTTGACGAGTTGGGAACCTAGCCCATCGAGGGTTCCGTCAAAGAAGCACAAGAAGTAGATAATGTTGACGCCTTTGCTGACTCAGTCGGCGTCAACACCAATATTGAAGTTGACGCCAACTAAAGCGATCCTGACTTCAAAGTCCTTGTCGATGATTACTTTGAAATTGTCGAAGCCAGTGGTGGTACAGAAAAAGATTTTCAAACCTTTACCTAAAAAAGACTTTTGAAAGTCTTTATCGCCCATCTGAGAAAGATCAACCTTCTGATAACACACACTGCCTTTTGGGCTATAATTCGGCACTCCTAATGTGCCAGAAGAGCTAATCTCTGATGAGTCCAGATTAAGGGATTTATTTGACAACCTTCAGTACCTCTCACGAGTTTGTTTGGCAAACCATATCCAACTGAACATGCTGACTCGTCATATAGAAAATGAATGAGTAAGGTTATAGAGTTTTTAAGCTGGAGCAAGCCTACTCCTTCTTTTGAACAAGATAATGACAGACATCTTGGACCAGAGTCCCCAGAAAGATCCAATTTTGCCTTTTCACACAGCATTACAGAAAACGGTCTCTGCAAAATGTCAGACAACAAACTGCGGCTGCAGTAAATAAAAATGTTGCCAAAAAATACAGACCATCCAGCAGCGATCCAGAGTATCTAACTAAACATGCAACACCAGAATGTTTGGTGTTTCAGGCTGCTACATCTACTAAGCAGTCAGCATACCAATCCATCCCTCCTAGTAGGGATGATAAGAGAGTGGATGCCTGGGCAGGAAAGGTATTTATGGCTGCCAGTATTGCATTAAAATCAACAAATGTGACTTGTACTTTGTCAAGATTTAGGTTTACCCTGTGGGACTAAATCTATGAGCTATAGCGGCTGATCACATCCCGGAAGGAGAGGAAAGAGGCGGCTTCCTGGCAATCATCAAGGATTGTAAGGTGGCAGCGGGTGAATGTCGCCAGTTAGGTCTGGATACTGAAGACCGCATCAGATCATCCATGGCAGATAGCACAGTGTTACACAGATTTGCATGGTTGAAGAAGTCTGTGTTTGCACCAGATTTGCAAGCTAGACTTCTCAACATGCCCTTTGACGGCTCAAGGCTGTTTGGCAGCAAGGCTGATGAGTGTGGAGAAGCTGCAGACCTCAAAAGCGTCAGCTAAATTGCTTAGCCCTGCCATTAGACAGCCTCAATACCCCTACTGCGGCTCATCTTCCTGTGGGGGTAAGTCCTTTCGATTCTTCTCCTCAATTGGAAGAGGACGAGGACAGCCGGTCAGAGGTCAGAGAAGATTCCCTCATAGTGGATGAGGAAGAGGTGCTAAGCCAACCCAAGCAGCAGCAGCTTTACCATCAGCCGCTGCTTCAGCCGCCTCAAAACCACTCTGAAGCCTTAACTCACGAGACCCCGGTGGGAGGCAGACTTACTCAGCATCTGAACGAATGGCGGGGGATTACTTGAGATGCTTGGGCACTGGAAACTGTAGCCCAAAGTTACTGCCTTCCTTTGCAAAGAACGCCTCTGGATCATCCACCGGGGAACAACTCTTATCTGCTCGTTGTGCAGGAAATTTTTACCCTGCTAGAGAAAGGTGCGATAGAACATGTACCTGTAACGGAAAGGAACAAGGGTTGGTGTTCCCCATACTTTCCAATTCCCCTAAAGGACGGAGGATTGAGACCCATCTTGGACTTAAGATACTTGAACAAGTTCCTCAGGAAGGACAAGTTCAAGATGGTTACCCTTTCCCAAATCTATCAGGGTCTCCAGCTCCAAGACTGGATGGTATCCTTGGACCTTCAGAATGCTTACTTTCATGTGCCTATCCATCTCGAGCACAGAAAGTACCTGAGGTTCGCGGTTGGCGTTTCTCATGATCAGTTTCGAGTTTCCCTTTCGGGCTGACCTCCGCCCCAAGGGTTTTCAAGTTGACAGCGCTTGTGACGGCGAGTCTCAGTCAAGGGGGATTCATGATTGGCTGATCAGGGCTCGTTCACCCGAACAGGCCAGGGAACATTTCAGTGTAACCTGCCACCCGCTCCACAGACTGGGCTTCTCCCTCAATTACAAGAAGTCCCACATGATACCATCTCAAAGACTCTAATTCATTGGAGCAGTCATGAATGCTTCCTCAGGAAAAGCCTGGCCACCTGAGGTGAGATTTTTTTGAGGTTGCTCGGTCTTATGGGGTGCTGCATTTTCCTGGTGCTAGAGGCTCACCTGAGAATGAGGTCCCTCCAATGGGCTCTCAGGACTCAATGGTCCCAGTTTTCAGGCAGAATGTCAGACCACCTGAAGGTTCCAAGCAGTCTCTCAGGACCTTCTGTGGTGAGCTTGCAAGGACAACATTCTCAAGGGAGAATCTTTTTGGCAACCATGGCCAAAGATAACTGTAGTGACGGATGCCTCAATCATGGGGTGGCAAGCCCACACCAACGATCTGACAATCGGCAGTCTTTGGGCTCAATCGGAGTCCAAACTACATATCAACCTTTTTGGAGCTGAGGGCAATTAGACTTGCTCTGAAGGCCTTTGCGCCCTCTGTCGTTATTAGGACATTATTTCCCCATACAGACAACCTATTGCTATTTACTACCAAGAGAGGTGGTGTAGGGTCACTACCACTCTGCAGAGAGGCAATGCAGCTTTGGTTCTGGGCAATTCAAGCAGGAATCTCCCTGTCGGCAGTACACCTAGCCGGAGAGGAGAACACGCAGAGGACAAGTGGGAACTAGCTCAGGATGTCCTTCAAGAGATCTTCACCCTTTGGGGAACCTGTCAAATGGCTCTGTTTGCCACCTGTGTCAACCGGAAGTGCAAACTGTTTTTCTGCAGGGAATTTCCTCCAAGAGAAGCTCTAGGGGATGCATTCATGGTGGACTGTGAGTTTCCACTCCTGTACGTGTTTCCTCCAGTGCCCGTCATTCGGTAGTGATCAGGAGGTTGAGAAAGTTTGGGCAATCCATGATCCTAGTTTCTCCGGATTGGGCCAGGAGGACGTGGTGCCCAGACCTTCTGGACATATCCATCTGCTCTCCAATGCGTCTTCCACAAAGTGAGGATCTTCTCTCGCAAGAGGAAGGTCCAGTTCTCCACCCAGAGGTCAAGGCACTCAGCCTTCACGCATGGCTTCTGGAAGGCTGAGACATAAGGATTGGGACCTTCCGGATGATGTAATGGAGATTTTGCTTTCAGATTGGAACAAGTAAAGGTTACCTGGCGGCGCCTTCTATTTTCAAGCGCTCTTCAGAGGAGGATTCATATTTTAAGATCCCTCTGATTGTTGAATTCTTAAAAGGCCTTACTAATATATTTCCACCAGTTCCATTCATCTGGTGTTAAGATTTTTAACATGCATTCCTTTTGAGCCTCATGCCCATTAAGATGGTTGACATTAAAAACTGTTTTGCTCATTGCAAGATCGTCAGCCCGCAGGATAAGCGAGTTGCAGGCACTGTCCTGCAAGCCTCCTCATACAGTTTTCCATAAAGACAATGTTATTCTCCGTCTTTCGTACTGAAGGTAGTCTCCGACTTCCACTTGTCGCAAAAAATTACCTTACCAACTTTCTACTTCCCCATCCGGGGAAGGAGGAGCAAAGATTACATAGACTGGACCTAAAAAGGGCTCTCGGTTTTTACATATCCACAATGGTGAAATTTTGCCAAAATCACCAATCATTGGCTATACTGGCCCCAAATTGGGTCTAGCTGTTATTAAACAAACCATATCCAGATGGATTATCCTGGCTATTGGTGAATGTTACAGATTAGCGGATAAGGACCCGCCGGAAGGCCTAAGAGCACATTCCACAAAGGGGCATGGCAACCTCTGCTGCTCTTCCAAGAGGTGGCCCAATAAAAGACATGTGTTCAGCGGCCACTTGGTCGTCTATTCATACTTTTGTGAAACATTAGTGTCTGGACTCCTCTTCCAGTCATGGAGGACAATTTGCAAAAGCAGTCCTTCCTTCGGTCCACGATTAGAACAAAAATGTAAATCCGTACTCCAAATTATTACTGCTTTGGGTGTCTATCATAAGATGAGGAATATGTGGGAGGACCCAATCCATTCGAAGAACAAGTTTACCCCTGTTAACGTTCTTTCGATTGGATGTTCCTCCCACATATTCCCCATCGCTGCTCCCAGCCTACCCTGCTGTACAATTTACGTGTTCTTACACTTTGTGAGCTTGCAGTCTATGGTACGCCTAGTAATTCCTCTTCAGGTGGGGGGTGGGGAGACAGAATTGACGCCAACGGGTGCTGCGTGCGCTACTTATACTGATGACGTTGACAGTTGAACAGAGGCCCTCGAGTGACATCGACTCGACGAGACAGCACCCAGCTCCCCCTATCGCTGAAAAATTCCAAAGCAGCTGGAGAGAATTATCATAAGATGAGGAGTATGTGGGAGGAACATCCAATCGAGAGAATGTTACTAGGGGTAAGTAATTTGTTCTTCTCGTAGTTCTAAAAAATAGAACAGGAGGCAGAAACCATACTAGAAGACATTGTAATTGTAATATGTGATTTATAACATGCTTAATACCCAGAGGTTTTTAAGCGCGGCCTGGGGATCGAGCCTGTGTTGCTCCGCGTCATTTTGCTTCCAAGACAGGTGCGTTGCCTCTGAGCTATCCTCCCAACACGTTTGGTGTGATTCGGTTTAACGTGCATTGCACATAAAGGGGGTGTGCTGTTTAAGGACAGAGCCCCCTCCCCACCTACGAGCGAGGCTGGCTCTGATTTGAAACCCACACCATCTAGCTCCTATTCTCCAATATGGGGTCTGGCATGGATTCACATGCTCATGAATATTCCCCGTCGTCAGGCCGGGAATCCTCGGTATAGAAAAAATCAGTATCAGTTACGTTTCTGATCTGTCTTTCTCAGTAGTAACCAATCACTGGTCTCTGGGTCATACTGCCCACAGCCAATGACTGCCCTCCCCCTTAGCCCCGCCCCTGGCAGCCATCCTCAGATTTTTACCGCACGTTCAAGTGTTGGGAGTCCTCGTGCTATAGCTCTTGCGCTTTTGCTGCGTTTTTGCGCTTTTTTCAGGTGATTTTCTCATTTTTTTGTTAAATAGAGCCTCAAGCTCCACCGTTTCTACTTCCGATCAACGGGGATCCGTTTCGGAGTTTCTACGCCCCCTCAAGGGTGAAGATTTCGTCGAGATACGCTTTTGGAGGATTCCAGAAATTCCGAGGTCTACCCCGGACATGGCCCAGGAGAAAGGGAGCTCGACGCCCGGGAAGCTGTTCAGGACCTGCCCTGGATGCCAGCTTAAGAACGTTTTCGAGGAGGACGAGCATTCGTTATGCCTCTACTGTCTCCATGAGGACAAGACGCACAAGGAAAAGGACTGCACGTTTTGTGGGAACATGTCGGAGCGGACCATGAAGGATCCCCACCTTCGTCTCGCCAACTGGCTGGAAGGGAAGAGCCCGTCAGGCGAGAAGAAGAAAAAGAAGTCTGAGCGGTCTTCTAAATCCTGTGAGGGTGCCCCGGCGACGGGGGCCCAACAAAGGCCTAAGCACCGCGAGTCCGCGGGCACCGGGAGCGCCGAACGGTCGGGCCCCTTGGCTGCCAGGCAGGGCGCATCCTCCCCGGCGCCATCGGCCACAAGCCAACGCTCTGGCTCGGTTAAGAGGAAGTCCGAGAACCCGGCGAAGCTTCTGGAGAGGCCCCGGTCGATCTCGAAGATTCCGGCAGAGGGGGAGCGAGGCTCGGACCCTCCCCCCAAGGTGAAGGCCCCAAGCGTATAGAAGGTGATGTTGGCCTTAATTCACCCTGCTAAGACCTCTATTGAGGATGTCGCTGCGGCCCTGGCTCAGCCTGTGGAGGCTACACCAATGGAGGCGCCCTCAGGTACCAGAGTCTCCCTGCCACCGCGGAGGGAGTCGTCTTTCAGGCCCATCGAGAAGACCCCCACGAAGCCCTCGTTGGAAAGGGTGGGGGAGGGGCTTGTGGCCATCGTGGACATGACCTCTGAAGAGGAGCTCATCCCAGTCTTGGAGGAGGCCCAGCCCATCGGGAGGGATCCCGATGAGGACGAGGGCGACAGTGACGCAGACGAGGCTCCTCAAGATCCCTTGCTCCCGTCGTTTCCGGCGCCGCAGGACACCTCAGTGGCCATTTTGTCAGCCATCCAGTCCTTATGCTCGGAGATATGGACTAGGTTGCCCCTTCCCCCGACGGAGGTACCTGAGCCAGACCCGACGGGGGAACCGGAGCCAGGACCTTCGGAGAGCCCACCACTTAAGAGGAGGAGGACGCATCCTAGGCCTCCTCTCCCGCCTCTGCGGCCTTCTCTGCCTTCCCTCCGGTCCACTACCCACGGGGATGATACAGGCATGGACACGACTACGACGGGTACGGATGACGACGGAGGCGACGACGGGACGTGTCCCCCGTCACCCCCTGCCCGGGCGTCCCCGCCCGACGAGATTGGATCCTTCCATGCTATGATTTCCAGGGCATCCGAGCTCTTCCAGCTCTGCCCCGAAGAAAGGAAGAAGGAAGGGTTCCTTTACCAACGGCGCGAGGCTAAAAGGAAGACTGTCCTCGCCGTACCGCTTCTTGATGACATCTGGGATGAGGGGCTCGCCCTCCTCAAGAACCCTGACACGGCTCCTGCGAAGAGGGACCGGTACGAGAAGAAGTACCTGGCCCCCGATGCTGCCCGCATATGCCTTAGGGCGCAACCTACCCCATATTCGGTCGTTTCGGCGGCAGCCAAGAAGAAAGCGGGGGGGGCATCAGCCTCGACCTCAACCTCCACGCCGGACGGCGAGGGTAGGAAGCTGGATGCGATGGGACGACGGGTCATCTCATCTGCAGCGACGACCATCAAGGCGGCCAACGCCCTGGCCATCGTAGCCCGCTACGACAGGGAGTTGTGGTTCAAGATCGCCCCTCTATTGGACAGACTTCCGGACGCCAAGAGGGCTGAGGCCCTGGAAATCTTACAGGAAGGTGAGATTGCCTTGGACCACGCCATTACGGTGGCTACAGACATCGCTGACACCGGTTTCCATCAGTTGGGCAACGGCGTTTGCCTGAGACGACGAGGATGGCTCAAGGCGACGGATTTCCGCCAGGACGTACAGACCAAGGTTTTGGACATGCCCTTCGATGGGAACAACCTTTTTGGCAAGGCGGTTGATGAGTCCCTTCAGGCGATCAAGACGGACACGGAGACGGCCCGTGCACTGGGTGTGCTCCAACAGCGACGGCCGTCCTTTCGGAGCTCCGGAGGCAGAAAGGGTGCCTCCAAGGGAGCTGGCAGCAGCTCCTCTACGTACCGTCAAGCGGCAAGATTTTCGTCGCAGGAGGCCTACAGGGGACGCGGCAAGTCAGGTGGATCCCGCCGTCATCGCCAAGGTGGTCAAGGAGGCAAAGCGGCCTCCAAGAAAGATTGAACTGACCGTCTGGTCGGGCCCCCGCCGAAGCACCCCAGTGGGAGGCCGGCTGACAAAGTTCGTCGGCGTGTGGGAGTCCATCTCCACCGACCGTTGGGTGCTGGACGCCCTGGCCCAAGGGCACGCCCTCGAGTTCCACAAAAGGTGCCCCCACATTCCTCCCGTGGCCAGGAAGGAAAATCACGTCCCTCAACTGCTGTTGGAAGTAAGGGCGATGCTCAGGAAAGGTGCCATTGAGCTCGTTCCAAAGAGGCTTCGGGGCTCTGGAGTTTACTCAAGATACTTCCTCGTAAAGAAGAAGACAGGAGGATGGCGTCCCATCCTGGACCTGCGACGACTGAACAAATACATCAAGGCACAGAAGTTCCGGATGGTCACCCTCCAGCACGTGCTGGGACAGCTGGAGGAGGGCGATTTCCTGTCGTCGTTGGACTTGGATGATGTATACTTCCACATCCCTATTCTAAAGAGACACCAAAAGTTCCTCAGGTCCGTGGTCAAAGGGCGGCACTACCAGTTCAAGGCCCTCCCGTTCGGATTAAAATCGGCACCCAGGGTGTTCAAGTGCCTAGCACCGGTGGCGGCGCGGCTGTGCCTGCAGGGGATCCACGTCTACCCCTACCTGGACAACTGGCTCATATGGGCAAGGACAAGGGAGCTCGCTGTGGAGCACACTGCGAGGTCCGTCCAGCTGCTCACGGACCTGGTGTTCTCCATCAACTTTCCAAAATCCCACCTGGTCCCATCACAAGTCGCCCTGTTTCTGGGAGCACAGCTTGACACAGTGGCGTGGCGGGCCTCACCGTCGGAGGAAAGGATAAGGACCATCCTGGGAAAGGTGCAACGTCTGCTGGCCACGGACGTGGCCAGAGTGAGGTCTATCAAGTCCCTCCTCGGAATGATGTTGTCCTGCATTTATCTGGTGCGCCATTGCAGACTTCAGATGCGGCCCTTACAAGAGTTCCTTGACGCCTGCTGGGTCCAGTCGACGGGCAGCTTCGAGGACAGGATCCCTCAACGAGACGTTCCGTCAGGCAATCCGGTGGTGGGGTACCCGCTCCCATCTGTCGGCGGGCACGGACTTTCAGATCCCAGCTCACCAGGTGACGGTGACAACGGACGCCTCCCTGGAAGGTTGGGGAGTGCACTCCGGAGATCTTCACGCGAGAGGCCGTTGGCTCCCGGAGGAGAAGTCACTCCACATCAGCATTTTGGAGCTCCGTGCAGTGTTCTGGGCCCTCAGGTCCTTCCTGCCGTCCCTCAAGGGCAAGGTGGTGAGGATCTTCACCGACAACACCACCGCAATGTTTTACATTCGGAAGCAGGGCGGAACCAGATCCCCTGCCCTATCCAAGAAAGCCCAGGATCTGTGGCATTGGGCCATCGCCCAAGGGATGTTTCTAGTACCCTTTCATCTGTCAGGGATAAAAAAACACCATCGCCGACTCACTCAGCAGAGAGCTGCGCTCGTGCCACGAGTGGGAACTGCGCCAGGATGAAGTGGATCGACTCTTCCGTCGATGGGGCGAACCCCAGATCGATCTCTTCGCGACAGCGGCGAACTCCAAGTGCCGGAGGTTCGCCAGCAGGTTTCCCCAACCGAGGAGCATGGGCGATGCTTTCTCGTTCCCTTGGGACGGTCTGTTCCTTTATGCGTTCCCGCCGTTGCCGTTGCTACTCCGGCTCGTCAACCAGCTCAAGAGGGCCCGATGCAGGATGATCCTCGTCGCACCGGCGTGGCCGAGTCAGATCTGGTTCCCGGACCTTCTGGACCTGTCAGCGTCCACACCGGTCAAGCTGCCGACGGACGCAGATCTTCTCTCCAGAGAAGGAGGCGCCATTCTTCATCATGAACCAGAGTCGCTGAATTTGCAGGCCTGGCCCCTGCAGCACTAGAGTTTGGAGGATATGATATACCAGCCGATTGCAGAGAGGTTCTTGCAAAGGCCAGGGCGTCCTCAACTCTCAAGTGTTACGGACACAAATGGAAGAGGTTCTCTGTCTGGTGCTGGGCACAGAAGATTAACCCTCTACGGATTAAAGCCCCTCAAGTACTGCCGTACCTACTGTCGTTGGCCAAGGCTGGACTAGCTCACGCCTATTAAGATGCATCTGGCTGCCATCTCCAGATACACCAGGAGAACAGGACGGGTGTTCTTGTGGTCTCATCGCCTGGTGAAGGAATTTATGAAGGGACTATTCCGCTCGTTCCTGCCGGGGAAGGCCCCAGCCCCGGCATGGGAGCTCAACGTGGTGCTGACTAGGCTCATGGGGGGTGGGGGGCCCTTTCGAGCCTATGCATACGGCACCTTTGAAGTTCCTATCGTGTAAAACAGCTTTTCTTGTGGCCATCACCTCCACACGGCGCGTGGGAGAGATTCAGGCCCCATCTTGCAAGCCTCCATACTTGACTTTTCACGACACAAGGGTGGTGCTCAGGACGCATCCCTTCTTCATGCCCAAGGTACCGTCGGACTTCCACCTCAACAAGCCCTTGGTGTTACCAGTTTTCTTCCCGTCGCCTTCGTCGCCGGCCAAGAGGACTTTGCACTCGCTGGATGTAGCCAGAGCGCTGAAGTTCTACGTGGACCGCACGAAGAGTTTTCGGAAGACGTCACAGCTTTTTGTGAACTTTGGACCTGTGAATCAAGGGAAGGCTCTCTCAAAGGCTTCCATTTCCAGATGGCTCTCCGGCTGTATCATGCACCGTCACTGGTTGGCAAACCGACCGCTGCCCGGCCGTCCGAGAGCCCATTCGACCAGAGCGATCGCTGCTACCACGGCCTTCTTGTCTGGTGTGCTCCTGCTGGACATCTGCAGGGCTGCTACGTGGAGGTCGACGCACACCTTCACGAAATTCTACTGCGTCGATCGGGATTCCAGGGAGGAGTCCAGGGTCGGCCAAGCAGTGCTGCGCAACCTGTTCGCCTGATGGGCCTGGTGAGGAGGTAAGAGTTGCTTAATGTTGAGCCTTTTGCCACCTCCCGTGGTTGTGCATGTGTGCACTGCTATGTAATCTTATATTCATGAGCATGTGAATCCATGCTAGACCCCATGCTGGAGAAGGAACAAGTTACTTACCTGTATCTGTTGTTCTCCAGCATGGGTCTGGCATGGATTCACATGCGAACCCTCCCGCCTACCCCTCTGCGGCTCATCACTTGGTCATACTGCCACTTTACGTGCTACCCAATCTGAGGATGGCTGCCGGAGGCAGGGCTTAGGGAGAGGGCAGTCATTGGCTGTGGGCAGTATGACCCAGAGATCAGTGATTGGTTACTACTAGGAAAGACAGATCAGAAACAAAACTGATACTGATTTTTTCTGTACCGGGGATTCCCAGCCTGACGATGGGGAATATTCATGAGAATGTGAATCCACGCTGGAGAACAAAAGTTACAGGTAAGTAACTTGTTCCACATCCTCCCTTTCATCACTGCGTCCAAGGACCAACAACAAGAGTCTGCTACACTGTAACAGGGAGGCTTCCAGCTGGAACACATTTTTCAGTTCACAGGTACTTTGGGGCTTTGAGTACATCAACCTTTTACCATTTGTGGTGCTTCCTACCTTGGAGAGTGCTATTTTGCCCTTTAGAGTTGACCTCAATTCACTTCCACTGGCATTCGAGCTTGTGCTTCTTCAAGGTGGCTCCTCTTGAGTTGCTGTGATTTTTCTATTTAAACTACTGACTTTGCTAAAAACATTTTCTAAGAAGAGAGCATCAGTACTTGGAACTAGCCCATTGGTGTTGGCTGACCTGGCTCCCTAAAGGCCCCCTTCTGAACCTATTGCCTTTTGGCAGTGCTTGTTTATTTACACGTTTTAATTGTTGAACACTGTTATTGCTTGGATAAAAGGTTGCCTCAATCCCTCTGGGGGAATCTGTTTTTCTAAATACAAAGTATGTTCTGATCTAACTATAACCTTTCCCTCCTTATAACTCAATATTACAGTGGTGATCACAAATAAGTATTACTAACCTCAAATGACGTCACTCAATGTGCTGGAAAATGTATAACATATGAAATGTTGCTCGCCTTCCTTATTGCTTCTGTTACAAATTGAATCCTAACTTTAGGATTAATGCTACTATTAGTTGCTCCTTTTTAAAGAATGCTTTAAATATCTTGGTGTACATAAATATAATACAGCATTGAAGTGTTTACTTGGATACCTGTATTTACTGATTTCATTGTGCAGCTCTACAGCTCACATTACCCCTTTTAAGATAAACCTGGCTGCTCAGTCACACTACCAACGCGTGTAGTACAGGCCTATATTAAAAGATGGGTTACCTAATACCAAGAGATAAGTCTGGTTTAGTCCCACACCAGTTGGACTGCATCAATTCTTACCTAACATGGGTATGAGGAGTTTTCATTAAAAAAAAAACCTTCACCAGATCATGGCTACTACTTCAATTAGGTCCTTTTTAAAGGACACAATACAGGAGCACCATCTGCCTCCTTTTTCTCCATTGCCACCCCATCTACTCCACCTTTGCTACCACAACCTCCTTCAGAACCTGCACCTCATGCTGGACCGTCCATGCCAAATGAACCCCAGCAAACATACAAACTGCTCCCTCCGCAGGGCTGTGTCAAGCTACCATTCTGCATGTTGGTCTGTTAGGAAAGATTTCTCTCTTTGCAACTTTGCCACCATAGTTTCTATGGGCGCCTGTACATTTTGCTCTGTTTTTAAACCTGTGCTGACTTTTTGTAGAAGTATGGGGTAACTAATCAGTCCATCAGTACTTTTTAATTCCTGTACTTTTTAACATTTCACACAGCATCTTGCATTGCAATGGATATACTTTTGTAGCACCCTAGGTTTTTACACATGGGATGTGTGCTTACTTTTATATGTGCTTAAAGATGGCCTGTTGACAGCAGACACATTTTTACAATGGTTGCATTATTTTAGTGAGCACATTCACGTTTACTACGCTACTAAACGTGGCTAGTGCTTTAAAATGAGTGTGCCAAGAGTCTTTTGCTTTCCTATTTGGGCATATTGTTTGTCGTTTTTCCTGCTTTACCAGGTCAGGAAAAAGACCAAAGTCCTTCTGAGGTCATGCACTTGCCGAGGAAAGCTGCTGCTTTCACAGACTAGTGAAGGTTAAGTGCACGTGTGGCTCATAAATGAGATGGGACTGTCTAGTCCCAATCCACATCCTTTGTTACCAGAGTGTAGATGTGGGGTAAGTGTGAAACCAGTAATTGTCCCTGATTGGACACCTACTGGCTGTAAGAATGGTGAAGATCCTTAACATTGGTCGGCTTGGACTTGCTTCCAACTTGGATTTTGGATAAGAGGAGGACTTTTGCAACTGTTTCTTTAGATCATCGTTGGAGCCAAGAATCCCTCAAAGAACAGGCAGTGGAAGATCCGAATAGGACTCAAAGTGGCCCAGCATCCTTTTCTTTGTCCAGCCCACAGAAGCTGTTTGACTACCTAATCTCAAAAGATTCTGATGGGTGCTTCAGCCCTTGGACTTGTGCTACCAACCAGTCTGGACGCCTTCTTTGAGGATCCTGCCCTTCTGATCTTTCAGAGGTTTCCCTGGATCATCCGGTAGATTAACCAGCTCTCTTGTGGACTGCCTTGCCACAGGCGTTGCTGTTCCGCACTCGAGACCAGAACTTTGGTGGTTGCCGTCTCCCCTAATTTCAGCGTCCCAGAATCAAGAGATCCTGTCCTGGAGCAGCTTCTCTGACCTTGACTGGAAAGGACCCGGTCGTAGCTTATGTGAGGAGATGGTCTATGCTACTCATCTTTTTCCAACCTGAACTGTCCCGAGGAGGTCTGCATTGGTGTTTCTCGCATTTCTTTTTCGACAAAGGTTGTATCTTGCAGCCAACTGGAAGAATCATTGAACCCACAACTCCTGGGCATCACTCACCGGAACCAACGGCATAAAGATCCAGTGACCCCAGACGATCCTCACAGTAAGGGGCGTTAAGTGAACAGAGTATATGCTGCCCCACCCTCATCAGATACCATTGGGAATAAGTTCCTTAGTCTCCCGAATTTCATTCCATTCACCTTTTGGTCCTCAAACCAGAATAGGGTAACCTGAAATATAAGGAGACATTTTACTTGGATTTAGTAAAATTGTTGAACATGTAAATTCTACAACTCGTCTGTAGAGAATCAATTTAGGGGAGAAACATTGGGGGTCCTGTGACTTTTGGGCACAAAGCCCCATTCTTCTTAGGACCTGGACTGCTTAAGTTAGGGAATTAACTTGTGACCTGGTTCCATCATTTTTTTTTTTTAAATCTAGTTACCTTCTTTGCTGAATAAGCTATTTGAGTGCATATAAGTGTTGTGTGAGAACACTACCCGTTTAGATTTATTTTGCAGTGTGTGTAGAAGACCTATAATACTTTGTATACATCCTTTCTAAATTGAATTGTGTGCTAAACTGCGTGGACTCATTGAGGGCCCTAACCCCACTCACTCTCCTGAGAATAAGCTTTGGCTGCTCTCCATTGCTACCTTGATTGGGTTTTGGCTCACCTCCGAGTTCCCTGTTCACTATAACTAGGGTGGCCTCCTAAAATCTGTCTACCAGGCCAGATTCTAGAAAAAACGGTGGTCAGTCATAATGTAGAATGCAATAATGTAGAAAGTCAAAAGGTCTATTTTTTTTTTTAGAAAACAATGTCGAAAAACAATGTCGAATTTTTTCTACATTTTTTAGAATTTTTTCGAAAAAAATAAATAAATATATATATAATTAAAATGTGTTCAGTATGAGGGGTGAGAGGGTGGTGGGGGGGTAGCCGGGGGGTGTTGGGTAGGTTGGTTGGGGGGGGACCCCCCTAGTAAATGATACTCTTCTTGTTTATTTATTGATAGTGCTAATTGACATTTTTTTTCGACATTTTTTTTCTAAAAATTGACTCTTTTCATTATATGTATAGGTTTCGACATTGTTTTCTACATTTTTTTTTCTACATTTTTGTAAGTCGACATTTGTTTTTCTACATTATGACTATAAACCAAAAACAGTCCGTCATCTGCATCCTTAGGCACGCCAATGAAGGCAGCCTGTCCTACAATGGAATTGCCTTGCATGGTTACTTTTCTTTTTAAACTGTGCAGGCAATTAATAACCCAGATGCTAAGATCCTCTGTTCCTTTTCCTCCATAGTTGTGGGTAATTGTCCCCTCGGGAGACTAAACTGAAGCTTGGTGCAAAGCACTAGACAATTCAAAAAGAAAGCCATCCTGGCCACATGCAGGCACGCCCCACACATATCCTTTAGATTACGAAAATCTCCCTTGTGTTGATGCTGATGGGTTAGGTTGAAGATGGTGAATCAGCTACAGACACGAGCTCTGAGTCGGATACGCGTTTGCTTAGCCTGCAGTTTTTAGGCACTGAGCACTTCTGTTCCTATTACTCAGTGATGTGAGACAAAGGCATTCGCCATCTTCTATATGGTGGGGAGATTGATTTGCAAGGGGCTAGAATTTTCCGGGCAGCTACCTGATGTGCCCACTAGAGGGTGAAGAGAGCAGGATTCTTTGATCTTTCTCTGAGATCAGATAGCTGCATAGCCATGCCCTCCACCTTGAGGAAGAAGACTTAATGTCCCAGCTCCCAAGCAGTACTTGTGGCTGTATGATTCAAAGAGCTAACCAAGCTGTAGGTGGAGAAATATAAATGTGAAACAGGATGTGAGTCATGGATCCAGAAGATGAAAGCCAGTGGCTCAGTTAACTCAAGAGCAGTACAACATGCAGTTTATCCACATATGTGTTTCGTTTGACAGTGAAGCCAGCAATATAATTCCAAAGAAAGCCCAAACATATAACCAGTGCCAGAGAGCAAATAGTTATGCATTAAGAAATACCATTGAAAACCTAGTACTACAAAAGCAATTAGAATGGAGTAACTTGGAAAGCTGGCGAAAGAGTCAATCGGGCGTTTCCTTACAAGAAAGTCCATAGCCATACAGGTAGAAAAAAAGGATGCAGACAGTCCAGGAAGATAATGGTACTACAACCCTGAGGTGGAAGGTCCCACATGGGAGAAGCTGAGAATATGGTTGGAGATTGTGAAACAGTGAGACTGGCATTTAAGGGCCAGGGGCAAAAAGACCCAGTGGGGGTGCCTGCTAGGAACGTGCATCCAGCGGGAGTAAACTGAACCACAATAGCAAAGAGAGAAGGATATTGTGAAAAGTCTAAAGGACACCCTTTGTTAGAAGAAACCAAAAGCATGAAAAAGAGCCCATCGATTGTTTAGACCCCCTCAGTATTGTGGCTCCCAAGGGAGGGCAGGCTGAGGGCCTCTACTGTTTTGGATCAATTTGTAGTATAGGGCTGGGCATTCTAGCGATAGGTTGTGACCCTTTGTCGGCAGCTACTTTGGAGACTTGCATAGACTAGGATTATCCTGGATAAGAGGACTCTTTAAGATTGGGTTTTGGGACATTTCAGTTGGCCAACATGTTGAAACCCTTGGTTTGGGTATCTTGGGGGCATCCATGAAAGGACAAGGACTGATTAAGAGTAGGTTTGGTTTCTTTGACTTGAACCCCATATTTGAGACACTGGACACCTCAACCCCCTTACATGTTTCTACTTTTTTTTCTTTCCCCCTAGACATTATACCAACTCAAACATAATCTCAAGTAGCTTCGGTTGGATGCTCCACAGCACCTTGCAGTGCTTTCCCCCAGCTGGAACGATCATCACGTCTCAGATGCTGTGAAGTCATTGCCTTGGTCAACAGGAAGGTGTGTGTTTTTCTTTTCTCTGTCACTCCAACCAGGTGACCCGTTCTCAATCATTCACTGGACTTGCGATGGTCTTCCCAGCGTCCTGTTCCGTGTCATGAGGCACAGTGTACAAAGGCCTCGCACTAAGAAAGATGTGCCACATGATTTGGCAACTGCACCTTTGCCCACAGATGTGATATCCGTGGCACCGTACAGACTCTGGGCACCATGCCACAGGACATTTAATTTCCAGCTGAGGATGGACCAGTCATTTGATGTGGTTAAGGGAATGGGGTTTCCGTCCATGCCATTCAAGCTACCAGACCCTTCAAGTTTCTAAAGCTGCCTCCATCCACAACCAAAAACTTCCTGTGGGTCTTCTTGCAAGCACAAATTCTCCTCAGGATAGGTCATTCATATCCAAATTTGGACCATTGATCGTTTCCCATATGCTGTGTTGTCAAATACCTCATTGCAGAGAGCTTCCCTTCATCCATGGGTCCCACCTACAAAGGGGAATGCCTTTGCCATCAACTACAGCGGTACCACTAGCGATACCAATGCCTCCTCGACGACCTATTCTTCTCCAGCATGGGGTCTGGCATGGATTCACATGCTCATGAATATTCCCCGTCGTCAGGCTGGGAATCCTCGGTAAAGAAAAAACCAGTATCAGTTTCGTTTCTGATCTGTCTTTCGTAGTAGTAACCAATCACTGGTCTCTGCGTCATACTGACCACAGCCAATGACTGCCCTCTACCTAAGCCCTGCCTCTGGCAGTCATCTTCAGATTTTTACCGCACGTTCATGTGTTGGGATCCTCGTGCTATTGCTCTCGAGCGTTAGTGCTATTTTATCACGTTTTTTCTCAAAAACTTCGTTTTTTTTGGTCAAAAGAGCCTCAAGCTCCACCGACTCTCCATCCGATCAACGGGGACCCGTGTTGGATTCGTCTACGCCCCTCAAGGGTGAAGATTCGTCGAGCTACGCTTTTGGAGGACTCCAGAAGTTTCTCAGGCCCATCTCGGTCATGGCCCAGGAGAAGGGAAGCTCGACGCCCGGAAAGCTGTTCAGGGTCTGCCCTGGATGCCAGCTGCAGAATGTCTTTAAGGAAGACGAACACTCCTTTTGTCTTTACTGCCTACATGAGGACAAGACGCACGTGGAGAAGGACTGTGCGTTTTGCGGCAACATGTCGGAGCGGACCATGAAGGACCGCCATCAACGTCTCGCCAACTGGCTGGAAGGGAAGAGCCCGTCCGGCGAGAAGAAGAGGAAGAAATCCGAGCGGTCTTCTAAGACCTTTGAGGACGCCCCGGTGACAGGGATCCAACATAAGGCCAAGCACCGCAAGTCCGCTGGCACCGGGAGCGCCGATCGGTCGGGCTCTACGGGCGCCAGGCAGGGCGCACCCTCCCCTGCACCATCAACCACGAGCCAACGCTCTGGGTCGGGTAAGAGGAAGGCCGAGCACCTGGCGAAGCTCCTGGAGAGGCCCCGGTCGAGCTCGAAGGCGGAGGGGGAGCGAGGCAGTGTTCCCCCCCCCTCAAGGAGAAGGCGGTGAGCGCACCTAAGGTGGTGAAAGCCTTAATCCATCCGGCCAAGGCCTCTATCGAGACAGTCACGGTGGCCCTGGCTCAGCCTGTGGAGGCTACACCAGTGGTGGCGACCTCGGGGCTCAGAGTCTCCCTGCCACCGCGGAAGGAGTCCTCTTTTATGCCCATCGACAGGACCCCCGTGAAACCTCCGACGGAGAAGAAAAAGGGGGGGCAGGAGGTCGTCGTGGATTCGGCCTCAACCTCTGAGGAAGAACTGATCGAGGTCTTAAGCCACGGCGTTGGCGTGGAAGAAGACCAGCCCGTCGGGAGGGATCCCGACGCAGGAGACGACGACATCGTCGAGGGTACCGACGGGGCCCCTGACCGCCCGTCGGATTCCCCTCTGCCAGTGCCGCAAGACAACTCGGCGGCCATTTTGTTGGCTATACAGTCCTTATGCTCGGAGATAAGGACGAGACTGCCGTTACCAGTGGAGGAACCACTCCCGTCGGGGGACCCGGAACCAGGCCCTTCGGGCAGCCCCCCTCCTGAGAAAAGGATGATTCACCCTCCACCTCCTTTTCAGCCGTCGTGCCCCGTTCAGCCCTCCTCCCCGTCCACGACTCGAGGGGATGATACGGGGACTGACACGGCCGCGACAGGTACGGACGACGAGGTGTACGACGAGGATCTGCCGTCGTCTCCTCCCACCCGGGCTTCCCCGCCCGACGAGATTGGATCTTTTCACTCCATGATCGCCAGGGCATCCGAGCTCTTCCAGCTCTGCCCAGAGGAGGAGAAGAAGGAAGGTTTCCTTTATCAGCGGCGCGAGGCCAAGAGGAAGACGGTCCTCGCGGTACCTCTACTGGACGATATTTGGGATGAGGGCCTCGCCCTCCTCAAGAACCCATCCACGACGCCGGCTAGAAGAGACCGGTACGAGAAGAAGTACCGGGTCCCGGACGCGGCCCCCTTGTGCTTCCGGGCACAGCCTACCCCGGACTCTGTCGTCTCCGCGGCGGCCAGGAAGAAAGCGGGGGGGGGGTGCGGCCTCCACATCGACTTCCCCGCCGGACGGCGAGGGAAAGAAATTGGACACGATGGGGCGCAGGGTCATCTCGTCTGCACGGACGACGATTAAGGCGGCAAACGCCTTGGCTATCGACAGGGAGCTGTGGTACAAACTGGCTCTCCTGCTGGACTTCCTACCGGACGACAAGAGGGCGGATGCCCTGGAGATCTTGCAGGAAGGTGAGGTGGCGTCGGACCACGCCATCACGATTGCGACGGACATCGCCGACACTGGATTTCGCCAGTTGGGCAACGGCGTGTGCCTTAGGCGGCGTGGATGGCTCAAGGCTACTGACTTCCGTCAAGACATACAGACCAGAGTCCTGGACATGCCGTTCGATGGGAACAACCTATTTGGGACAGTGGACGATTCCCTTCAAGCCATTAAAGCGGACACGGAGACGGCCCGGGCTCTCGGGGTTCTCCAGCAACGGCGGCCGCCCTTTCGGAGCGGCGGAGGCAAGGGCGCCTCCAAAGGTTCCGGCGGCGGATTTTCCACCTACCGTCAAGCGGCCCGTTCGTCGTCTCAGGAAGCTTACAGGGGACGAGGCAAGTCAGGCGGACCCCGCCGTCGTCGCCAAGGAGGTCAAGGCGGCACAGCCTCGTCTAAGCACGATTGAACCGGCCGTGGGGTCGGGCCCCCACCGAAGCACCCCGGTGGGAGGCCGGCTGGCGAGCTTCGTCAGCGTGTGGGAGTCCATCTCCACCGACCGTTGGGTGCTGGACGCCCTAGCCCAGGGCCACGCGCTCGAGTTTCAAAGAAGGTGCCCGCGCGTCCCCCCTGTGGCCAGGAAAGAGCTTCACGTCCCTCAGCTTCTCCGGGAGGTAAAGGCGATGCTCAGGAAGGGCGCCATCAAACTCGTCCCAAAGAGGCTTCGGGGCTCCGGAGTTTACTCAAGATACTTCCTCGTGAAGAAGACGACGGGAGGATGGCGCCCCATCCTAGACCTACGACGACTGAACAAGTTCATCAAGGCACAGAAGTTCCAGATGGTCACCCTCCAGCACGTCCTGGGTCAGCTGGAGGAGGGCGACTTCCTGTCGTCGTTGGATTTGGAGGATGCCTACTTCCATATTCCCATCCTAAAGGGGCACCGAAAATTTCTCAGGTTCGTGGTCCAAGGGCGTCACTATCAGTTCAGAGCCCTTCCCTTCGGTCGGCACCCAGGGTATTCACCAAGTGCCTTGCACCAGTGGCGGCGCAGCTGCGCCGAGAGGGGATCCACGTCTACCCCTACCTGGACGACTGGCTCATCCGAGCCAAGACGAGGGAGCTCGCCGTGGAGCACACGGGAAGGACCGTCCAACTTCTCACGGACCTGGGATTCTCCGTGAACTACACCAAGTCCCACCTGGTACCCGCGCAAGACGCACTGTTTCTGGGAGCGAAGCTCGACACAGTGTCCCTTCTGGCCTCCCTGTCGGAGGAAAGGACCAGGGCCATCCTGGGCAAGGTACAGCGGATGTTGGTTGCCGACGCGGCCAAGGTGAGGTCCATCAAGTCCCTCCTCGGAATGATGTCTTCTTGCATCTACCTCATTCCCATGTGCAGGCTCCGGATGCGCCCGTTGCAGGAGTTCCTGGACGCGCGCTGGATCCAAACGACGGGCAGCTTCGAGGAGAGGATCACACTCGACGAGAGTTTCCGACGAGCGATCCGGTGGTGGGGCACCCACGCGCATCTGACGGCGGGCATGGACTTCCAGAGACCCCAGGCCACCAGGAGACAGTGACCACGGATGCCTCCCTGGAAGGGTGGGGAGCGCACACCGAAAATCTGCACGCGAGGGGCCTTTGGCTCCCAACGGAGAAGTCCCTCCATATCAACGTCCTGGAGCTCCGTGCAGTGTTTTGGGCCCTCAGGTCCTTCCTTCCGTCCCTCAAGGGCAAGGTGGTGAGGATCTTCACTGACAACACCACCACCATGTTTTACATCGGGAAACAGGGCGGAACCAGGTCCCCAGCACTGTCCAAGGAGGCGCAGGACCTGTGGCATTGGGCCTGTTGCCCAAAGGATGTTTCTGGTGCCGTTTCATCTGGCAGGGATAAAAAACACCATCGCCGACTCACTCAGCAGGGAGCTGCGCTCGTGCCACGAGTGGGAACTACGGCAGGATCTAGTGGATCGCCTCTTCCGACAGTGGGGCACACCCCAGATCGACCTGTTCGCGACGGCGACGAACTCCAAGTGCCGGAGGTTCGCCAGCAGGTTTCCCCAGCCGAGGAGCATGGGCGATGCTTTCTCGTTCCCCTGGCAAGGCCTGTTCCTATACGCGTTCCCTCCACTGCCACTGCTGATCCGACTCATTAACCAGCTCAAGAGGTCACGGTGCAGGATGATCCTCGTCGCACCTGCGTGGCCGAGGCAGATATGGTTCCTGGACCTTCTGGACCTGTCAGCGTCCCCGTCAATCAAGCTGCCAGTGGACGCGGATCTGCTCTCCAGGGAAGGAGGCGCCATCCTCCACCACGACCCGAAGTCGCTGAACTTGCAGGCCTGGCTCCTGCAGCGCTAGAGTTTGGAGGATACGACATACCGGCCGACTGCAGAGAGGTTCTTGCAAAGGCCAGGGCGTCCTCGACTCTTAAATGCTACGGACACAAATGGAAGAGGTTCTCTGTCTGGTGCCACGCACAGAAGATTAACCCTCTAAGGATTACGGCTCCCCAAGTACTGCCGTACCTGTTGACGCTGGCCAAGGCTGGACTGGCACACGCGTCCATCAAGAATCATCTTGCTGCGATCTCCCGATACACCAGAACCATGGGGCGGACGTCCTTGTGGTCTCATCGTCTGGTGAAAGAGTTCATGAAGGGACTGTTTAGATCGTTCCCGCCGGTGAAGGCTCCGGCCCCGGCATGGGAGCTCAACGTGGTGCTGACCAAGCTCATGGGACCTCTGTTCGAGCCTCTGCACTCGGCCCCGTTGAAGTTCCTGTCGTGGAAAACAGCGTTTCTTGTGGCCATCACCTCCGCACGACGAGTGGGAGAGATCCAGGCCCTATCTTGCAAGCCACCATACTTGACTTTTCACGACATGAGGGTGGTGCTCAGGACGCACCCCTCCTTCATGCCCAAGGTGCCGTCGGACTTCCACCTCAACGAACCCTTGGTGTTGCCTGTGTTTTTCCCGTCGCCTTCGTCGCCGGCTGAGAGGACTTTGCACTCGCTTGATGTGGCTAGAGCGCTGAAGTTCTACGTGGACCGCACAAAGTGTTTTCGGAAGACGTCGCAACCCTTTGTGAACTTTGGACCTGTCAATCAGGGGAAGGGTCTCTCGAAGGCTTCCATTTCCAGATGGCTCTCCGGCTGTATCATGTACTGTCATCGGTTGGCAAACCGACCGCTGCCTGGTCGTCCGAGAGCCCATTCCACCAGAGCGATCGCAGCTACCACGGCGTTCCTATCTGGTGTGCCCCTGCTGGACATATGCAGGGCTGCTACGTGGAGGTCGACGCACACCTTCACGAAATTCTACTGCGTCGATCAGGATTCCAGGGAGGAGTCCAGGGTCGGCCAAGCAGTGCTGCGCAACCTGTTCGCCTGAGGTGAGCCTGGTGAGGAGGTAAGAATTGCTTAATGTTGAGTTTGATGTAATGCTTAATGTTGAGCCTTTGCCACCTCCCGTGGTTGTGCATGTGTGTACTGCTATGTATTCTTTATTCATGAGCATGTGAATCCATGCCAGACCCCATGCTGGAGAAGGAACAAGTTACTTACCTGTAACTGTTGTTCTCCAGCATGGGTCTGGCATGGATTCACATGCGAACCCTCCCGCCTACCCCTCTGCGGCTCTTCACTTGGTCATACTGCCACTTCACGTGCTTCCAAATCTGAAGACGGATGCCAGAGGCGGGGCTTAGGTAGAGGGCAGTCATTGGCTGTGGTCAGTATGACGCAGAGACCAGTGATTGGTTACTACTACGAAAGACAGATCAGAAACGAAACTGATACTGGTTTTTTCTTTACCGAGGATTCCCAGCCTGACGACGGGGAATATTCATGAGGATGTGAATCCATGCCAGACCCATGCTGGAGAACAACAGTTACAGGTAAGTAACTTGTTCCTTCCGCCTATAGTACTATTATCCCTGCTGAATTTACAGCCACCAGTAGACCATGCTTGGCCTCCACAAGCCCCTCCACTTCTGGTAAATAGATCATCCAAACCTTTGCCCTCTACTCCTACCTTTTCCGAAGGGGCTACTCAGTAGTATAAGCCTGCTGATGGCAAGGATCTTGCACAGATAGTGTTCTGTGAATGCAAGTTGGGAGTGATGCAGTTTCTGCCACCGTACTATTGAAACTGATGTTCTAGCAGCAATAGAACTGGTGTACCGCTTTCAGCTCATGTGCGGACAGTCCCATCAGCTCTGGAAGTCCGTGTATTAACCACATCGTCCAAAAGGATCGGCTCAATGTTTAGGTATGTGAAGGAAAACCCTATCCTTGGGACTCACTCAGCATTCGTCACTATGGCACTAGCTAAAACTAGAAAAGGAGGAACCCTTTGGACAGCCAACACTACTACTTCAAGAAAGAGAAAGTGTTGGGCGCAACTGCCAAGAAGGTCTACAGCAATAGCACCTTCCACTTTAAGGTAGGCAAATGCTGATGCTGTTTGCAACCTGAAACTATAAAGGGATATCATAGAATTTGCTGAAGACTTCATGTTTGTTAAACTGGGGAACCTTCTTGGTAGGCATCTAGGGCACTAAACTTGTTGCATTGGATGAGATGAAAGCAGCATCTGGCCACCTTGACATAGCAGCAAGGGGAATGTCTATTGGCCTATATGTCTGCCGTTTTGCTTGGCTAAAGTGTACCAAGCTAGTGTCGAGGCCCAGGAGGAAGTCTGGGTTTTCCTTTCTCGATGCCTACAAGTATTTTACGCCTTTAGCAATGAGGTGCTCAAGGAAAATAAACTAACACACTGACTGCGGAGTCTCTAGAAGGAGGGCTTCTATTTGGTCAATCATCTCGCCAATGCACAAAAAGGTGGATAGAGGCAGAGTGTGTTCCCAGGAGCATAATCAATGTTATTCTCCAGCATTGGATCCTTCATAGATTCAGATTCTTGAATATTCCCCGTCGTCGGACTAGGAATCCTCAGTGATTTAAATAATCGTTTTTAAAAAAATATATCCATTATTTGCATAGAAATATGAATAGAAATAGCCCATTATGGTCTATGAGCCATACACTTGTGTAGTCCCTCCACCCCACTTTGGTCCTTTATGGCCCTCACCAATGAGGTGGCAGGGTTTAAGCTACGCCCCAGGCAGCCATCTTCAGATTTTTCACTGCAGTCTAACAGACAGAGGGAATCCTCCAGCTCTGTAAGCTTTTCGTTTATTTTTTCCTGTTGGATATATTTGTTTTACACAAATTATATCTTTTTGAGATCTCCTTTCAAGAGCTTTCTGCTCTGTTTCTGGGCTCAGAAAACACTTTATTTCATCAAAAGAAAAGAGTGAAATCCTCTCCAGAACATGGCTGAACTTCCAACTGCCATGAAGCCTTCCCTATTCAGGGGCTGCACAAAGTGCATGAAGAAACTGGTCTACATGAAGGATCCTCATGAACAATGCATCTACTGTTTGTATCCTCATGATATAAATGTGACATTTTCAGGACCTTTTCCAACAAGACGCTGCAGGATAAACAGAGAAGACTTCTCCTCCATTTAGAAGCCAAAGGTCTATCTTCTGACAAAGAATCTGCCAAGACAGCTCCTGTACATTCTTCTAAACGATCTGAGAGACAAACTTCTAAGAGAAGGGCCTCTTCAGTGGAAAGGAGTGTCTCACCGGCTCACAAAAGTAAAAAGGTGGAACTATCCCCTTTGAAATCAGGGGGATCACAACAAACAGCATCCTGAAGAAAAAACCACCTCGAAAGGGAATGAGGCGTTTTGAAAAAAACCAGGGGGGGGGGACAATTGTCAACAGATAAGCCGTCTACAGGCGGTCATAGTAATAGAGGCCCATCGATGACCAAGCCGTCGACGAAACATGTAGCGTCCACAACGACGACACTTCAAACCTAGTCATCGACGACCAAATCCTCGTAGTCTAAATCAGCCTCCAAAAAACATTTGTCGACGGAGTCCCATCACTCGTCCGCAAAGATCCAGTCAATGGATAAACGCACTCGCCCGTCGAAGTCATCGTCCACAAAGTCACCGTCGACGACAAAGTAAATTTCTTCGTCCACGGAGAAACCAAAACCCAAAACAAATGCCGCAAACGCCACTGTTACACCATCCATTAAAAAAAGAGTGCTCCCTTATCAGATGAACCGATAGGAGCACAACTTTTTCATTTTGGAGAGATGACAGAACCCCCAGACATCATTCTTCAGGAGGAGTTTTCAGACACAGAATTTGTTGGTGGGCAACCTTGCTTCACCCCCAAAGAACATAGTCCTCCCTGGCAACCACCTGTGGAGGAACCTGCCGATCCTTATGATCCAGTCCTCATAGAGTCAATGCAAAGGATCATTGAAGAATTCAACAGACGTCAAGCGGAAAAGAATAAGTCATCCATACCATCGGAGCATCTCACCTCGCCATAGCACACCTAGAGAGTCTCCTTCCAGGAGCAGGCCACTTAAAAGGGCACATTCACTTGAGCCTCCTTGTAGATCCAGTAGCAGAACGCTCAGTGCTTCACTGACAAGGGTCCCATCTCCTAGATTAGCGCCTAGGCCACGGTCACCTGTTCAAGATCCTATTAGTGTGCCTTCAATCGCATCGGTCTCAGACTGGCAAGAGGATCCTTTCCGAGAATTTTCTGACCCCGAGGAAGGGGAGATTACTCATGAGCCTGACACTCGGAGCGAATGGAATGATTACATAGTTGAAAAACCCTGTAAGAAAGACTCTCCAGGAGATTCTTCACCAACATACCATTCTGCAGACTTGTTCAAGCTTCAAGTCACATCTGAAGAGGAAAAGTCAGTGCTTTATGAGCACAGGGATAAACGCAGGACAGTCACAACCACACCTCTTATTGATACCTCTTCTTGATACCATATGGGAATCTAGGTCAAAGATATTGGCTACACCTTTATCTACTCCCGCTCTGGTTTCAAGACCGGAAAAGAAATGCAAAGGGGATACACCAAGCCAGATTCTGATATCACAGTGGCAGCGAGAAAAATGTTGGCCAATCCTGCATCGCCCTTATCAGCACCTCCTGACAAGGAAGGACGTAAGTTAGAGGCCATGGATAGGAAGGTATCGTCGGCCTCGCTCACCATCAGGGCGGGTAATGCACTAGCCATGACAGCACGTTTTGACCATGAGCTAGGGTTGCGTATGTCTAAACTAACCAGATATTTACCAGTGGATCTCCAGGAAGAAGCCAGATCAATCATAGCAGACAGGGAAGCTACCTAAGATCATATGATTGACGCGTCAGTGGACGTGGCGGAATCAGGTTTCAGACAAATGGCTCACGGAACGGTACTGAGGAGACAGGCCTGGATGAAAGCTACAAATTTCAGACCAGAGGTCCAAGCTCAAATATTGGGCAAGACTTATTTGGTAAAAAGATAGATGACCACCTAAAAGGAATTAAGACGGATACAAACACAGCTCGAGCCATCAGTTCCCTTAAAGATGAGGACAAGAGAGGCCACCAGGGGGCGCACAGGCGATGGCTGCCTGAAGACGCCGCTCCTGCCCAAACTGGGCCGTATTGAGGGATTGAGCAACCCCCCATGAAACAGCTGCGGTTCTCAGTGACGGTGAATCCCTGGAGACCCCCCCCGGGCAAAAGAGCGACGCCAAAAGACCCTCGGACGCCTAAGAACGAGGCCCCGCGGCCCAGCGAGAGAATCCGTGGGAGGCCCCGCCCGTCTCCAGAGCTGGGCGGGGAGTCGCGGTACGCAGTAGCCGTTGAGGCCTGCAAGCGCGCCTGACCCCTCCACCCTACTCCGGGCACAGAGCACGCCGGCGCTTCGGCAGGGACTCCACCGTCTGGGCCCTGCGGCACGGGGGGAAGGTACCAACCAATCCAGCCAGAGGTGAGGCAGCCCGCTTGACCCGAGCTCCCGATCACGGAGTCAAACAGGGCCATCGGGACCCCCACCAACGGACCCTGGTGAGGGCCATCGGAGCGGTGTACTGCGGACAACAGCGGGGCACGGCCGGTGAAGAAGGTGTGAGACTTATACAGGTGGTGGCCCCTGGGCTCCGTCCCAGGGCGAGTGCCCGCCTGGAGACGAACTCAGAAGAAACCATGGCCTAACCAGCACGATGTGGGCGCTGTGCCCCCGTCCCCGGGGGCTCGGCCTGGACCCTCATCCGATCACAAATTTGATACTCATTGCCGTCACGGGGACAGACGACCACAAGCAGTGGGAAAAAGAGCGTGTAGAGAGTGTGAGGTTCCCGCCGGGGACTGGTGGGGCGTGTGCCCGCTCAAAGATAGCCCCACACGCAGCGATTTTGCCCGAAGGAGCGAGGGCGGTCTCCCAGCAGAATCATCGCTCTTGGCCCCCGAAGACCACCGACCGGAGCGAGAGATAGGGAGATCGGATGAGCTGGCGCCAAACTCTCCAGGAGTATCGCTACCAGGACGCCAGAAAGGAGATTAGCGGCCTGGATCGGACAACTAGAATGTCCCAGCCCGAGACCTCGCCTCCGCCCACCCTTACAATGAAAAAGGGCTTTGCCTCGGTCCTGCAGGAGATCAGAGACATGCGGGCGGACATTGCCCAGAAAATGGAGAACATGGACCGCAGGGTGGACAAGGTCGAGGACAGACTGTTGCAGCTGGAGACCAACCAGTCCTCAGCAACGACCCAGGAGATGGACATGTCCATGAGAATAGCTGCGCTAGAAAAAAGACGAGGAGAGGGCCAGGCAAATGGACGACTTCGAAAATAGGGAACGGAGGAACAACCTCAGAATTTTTGGGGTCCCGGAGTCGGAGGGAGAAACGGAAAGAGAACTGAACCGGACGGTGAGGGACATCATCACCCTCCTTTTCTCAGACGAGATGACGACTGAACCAACGTTCGACCGGGTCCACAGAGCGGGGGGCAGAGCTGGGGGCCCCTGGTCAATCCTGGTCCGCTTTCATTACTACACCGAGAAAGCGAAGGTTGTGGAGGAGGCCAGAAAGGCACGGGAAATAACCTATAACAACACACGTGTGTCCATTTTCCAGGACCTCTCTTCATACACGCTGGCCAAACGCAGGATGTGCAGCCCCCTGACACAAATTCTAAAAGAGAAGGGGGTGCGCTATAGATGGGGGTATCCCTTCTTCCTTTCGTTCGAGTTCAAGGGCTAACGGTCAACCCTGATTACAGAGGAGGACATAAGGGAAGCCATCCAAGGGTATGTGTTGGACCCGGCCCCTCGGAGAGAACCCACGGGATTCGCAGTGGAAGGAGCCAGGGAACGCAAGTCACAAGGAGAGAGGAGAAAGAAGACGGGTCCATGGAAATTTAAGAAACTGAACCCGCCGTCCCCGGCGACGGACAGGGAAGACGCCGACCCCGCCCAGGGGGGAGCGGGCCGGTCGAGCCTGGAAGTACAAAAGGGTATGGGGAAACCGGGCAAAGAACTCCACTCACGATCACAAATGTCCGGCCTGACACAAGGACGAGTAGACTTTCAGGACTACGGGGCCTAAGGACATAAGGGGCCTCCCAGAACAGCAAGTATGTTGGTTACCTGGGGGAGGGGGCTTGGTGGGGGGTTGGGGGGGAAAAGGGGGAGGCTCAAGGAGGAGTAATTTCCGACATTAGCCCAGCCGGAGGCGGTAGGCTGGTGGTCCGGCCAATTACCAGCAATGGTGGAACTATTTGGCTGGATGCCGGGGTGGGGGGGTGAAGGAACAGTTGGGGTTGTTCAGTTCGGGGGGGACCAGGGGGCAGTTGGGGGCAGGTTTAAGGCCCAACTGGGGGGTGGGGGGAGACGGTAAGGGAGATCAGGTTGTAACACAAAAGGAGCAGGAAAGTAAAAGTGCCACGAGCCAGCTACCCAGTAAGATGTTGATCATAGACAATGGCTGAGGATCTGCCCGCCCTGGGTGTGGGTTCCCTTAATGTGCGGGGGTTGAACACCCCAACCAAGAGATCCTTGGTCTGCAGGGAATTTAGGAGGGCAAAGCTTGACCTGCTCTTTCTTCAGGAAACACACTGGGCCCGGGGGGAAGGAACCAAAAATGCGAGGGGGCGGGATCAGGGAGGTCCTCCGTGCATCCCACAGAACCAAGAAAAGGGGGGTAGCCATACTACTAGCAAGGGACGTTGGCTTTGAAGTGGAAGCCACGGTGAAGGACCCAGAGGGCCGATATCTGCTGACAAAGGGCTCTTTGCAGGGTTCCCCTCTGACTCTGGCAGTTGTGTACAGCCCTAATGATGGCCAGGCGCAATTCTGGGAGGGAGTGAAGGACAAATTGAAATTGTTTGTTCACGGGATGTTGGTGGGGGGGGGGGGTTTCAATATGGTCCTAGACCCAACCGCGGATAGGAAACACTTGGGGCCGCAGCTCACTAGGGCCGCAGATGAAACCATGGCCCGTACATTCCAGAGGGTCAGCGCGGAGCTAGGCCTGGTGGACACCATCCCGACTCCCAGGACAGGCCTCCCCTCCTTCACCTACTACTCAGCAATCCACACATCATACTCCCATATAGATTATATCCTGGTAGATGAACCCCTTCTCCCCCATGTCTCTGGCCATAGGGTTGACCTGGTTCCTTGGTACGATTACGACTTGGTCCGTACCACTATAGTAGGGGGTTGGCGGAGTGGCAGTAGAGGGCGATGGAAGTGTAATGACTCCCTGCTGAAGGACGAAGTTCTAGTACAGGAGGTGCAGGACGCCATCTCGGAGTATTTTGAGTTGAACAACAACGGCGAGGTGGGCACACACGTGCTGTGGGACGTCTTTAAGGTGACCTTATGCAGCGTCCTCATTAGAATGGGGGCCCAGAAAAAGAGGGAGAGGGAGGCCCAGGAAAAATCCCTGAGGGAAAAGATAGCCCAACTCCAACCGGGTGACCTCCCGCAGGCTCCCCTGGAAAGAGAGCAGATTGCCACCCTGGAAAACTACAAACTCCAGTTGAAAGACGACCTGTTACATAAGACAGAGCAGAGCCTCCAGCTAGTGAAACAGAAATATTATGAGAAGGGGACAGAGCTGACAAAATCCTGGCCTGGAAACTCGGAGATTCAAAGGAACAGAACGGTGAAGTCAGTGAAGAATGATAGGGGATCATTAGATCACGACACCCCTAACATTGGAGCAGCCTTTCGCCGTTACTATGAAAAGTTATACTCGTCAGAATATGACGGGGATGACACTCAGAGGGTTTCCTGGAATCCATCCAGATCCCGTCATTGACAGGTGAAATGGCGGAGGGTCTAGAGGGCCGGGTGACGGAAGAGGAGGTGGATCACGCGATCAGTGGGATGAAGGTGGGAACGTCCCTGGGGGAAGACGGCTTCTCCGTATACTTCTATAAGAGGTTTCGGGCTATCCTAGCCCCTCACCTGGTGAGGGTGTTTAATAGGGTGTTAGAGGGGGGCTCTCTGCCGGAGACCATGATGAGGGCCATAATTGTGGTCCTGCCCAAAGAGGGCAAAGACCCCACTGAATGCTCCTCATATCGCCCAATCTCCCTCCTCAATATAGATGTAAAGATCCTGGCCACGGTGATAGGCAAACGGATGGAGGGGATAATGCCCAAGCTGGTTCACGGGGATCAAGTGGGATTCATAGGGGGCAGGCAAGGCTCTGATAACATCAGGAAAACGATAGACCTAATCCACCATGTCCAAGAATCAGATCTAGATGCAAGTCTGCTTTCCCTGGACTCCGAGAAATCTTTTGACAGGGTGGAGTGGAGGTACATGCAACTCCTCCTCTGTCGAATGGGCTTCGGGAACTGGGTTTCAGCCCTATACGGGGCCCCAACGGCAAGAGTGCAGGTGAATGGAGAACTTTCCGACTCATTCTCCCTCACACGGGGGACGCAACAGGGATGCCCACGCTCCCCTTTAATATATGTCCTGACGATGGAGCCCCTGGTCATAGCGGTCCGAGCTCACCCCAACATTAAAGGGATTAAAAGAGGAGAGGTGGAGTTCAAGCTCTCCCTGTTTGCTGACGATATTCTTGCATACCTGGTGGAGCCCGGCACCTCGCTCCCCCTCCTCCTGGCCCTGTTGACGACCTTTGGGCAATTCTCGGGGCTAAAAATAAACGCATCAAAATCAGTGTTACTCCCTATGAGGGCTCGGGACCCGGGGCTGGACTACCGGGATGGGTGTGCGGGGATTGTGGTGGGGAAGGACTCCATCAGGTACTTGGGTGTACTCCTCACAAGGGATCTCGCTAAACTGGCTTCGGCGAATTATGGGCCCATTATGGCAGAGATAAAGTCAGACCTGAGGAGGTGGGGAGGTATGATCCTGTCTTGGTACGGGTGCATGACAGCGGTGAAAATGAACATCCTCCCAAGACTGCTGTATCTTTTCACGGCACTCCCAATGGGGGTCCCCGACCAGATGTTTCGAGACCTACAGAGGGCAGTCCGAGAGTTTGTTTGGCAAGGGAGGAACCCGAGGATAGGGAAGGCCATTCTAACGTTACCTAGGGAGGAGGGTGGTTTCGGGTTGCCGGACTTCCTTCTCTACCAACGGGCCGCCCAGCTAAGGGTCCTGTTGGAACACATGAGGGAGGGGATGGGCACCTATTGGTCTTATCTGGAGGACATGGATGCCCACCCTCTGAAAGTATGCGACCTTTTGTGGCTGCCGCGTAAACACATCCCAAATAAATTGCAGACCCACCCAACCCTGGGAATACTCTGGTCGATTTGGAAGGAGGGACCCACAACTGCGCACCTCACTTCCTGGCCCACCCCGATGTCTTCGCTCTGGGGCTGTCATGATCTCTGCTTCCAAAAGGTCAGGGTTTTCCCAACTCTCTTGGAAGCAGATCCATAACCCAGGTTCCGAGTGCCAACCAGTCCCAATTGGGACCTTTTGGACCCAGTCCTGGCGCCAGTGGCACCAGGCTCATAAATATGCCCAGTCCCAGCGCTGGAAGCGCCGGGCTCATAATGCTTGGGTGGACTTACCTGCAGCAGACCATGCTGCTTACTTGCCTGCCAGTTGAGCCTCTGATCCTCTTCTGTTTGGAACTACTTTTCCTGTTGGGTGGGGCAGGAGCCACTCCCTAGATTCAGAACACTGGAACTCTTCTGGAAAGCAGGAACTCTTTTCTTACCTAGGCGTGGCTGTGGAAGGAGACACCTAAGCACTACAGGAGGCTATTTAAACCACACCCGATGGATGAATCTTGCTTTGCGTTATTCTGCATCCTCTGCAGCAGAACGCTCATCGGGTCTTCTGCATCTGATCCTGGGCCTAAGGAAAAAGGCTTACCATCCTGAATCCAGTCTTCAGCAACACCTATAAAGACAAGAAAGAACAGGTTAGCATTACGGTCTTCAGTGACAGCTCTTCACTTACCTGGTCCATCGGCTGTCACCAACGCCTCGCGCTGCATTCCGGCATCTGAAAGACAAAGGCTTACCTACTCTTTGTGCGCTCCGGAGGTCTTCACACTGCATTCCGGCATCTGAAAGACAAAAGCTTACCAACTCTTCGCACGCTCCGGAGGCCTTCGGCGCTGCATCCCGCATCTGAAAGACAAAACAAGGTGCGTTTAAAGACATTGGGGAACTTAAATACTCACATGCCATTACTCCTTTCCACATCTAACCCAGTGGGTATTCCGGCACCCTGCAGCCGCTCCGAACTTGTACCTGCAAAATAAAAAGACAGTTAGAGCGCATCGTGAAGCAGGCAACAAGTGCTTACTTACGTGCTTCCAGGCACTTCTATTCATCACACGGGCTCCATCTTCAACTCACTTCAGCCCGTCATCCGCCATCGCCGGAACCCTGCAAAACAAGAAACATCATTACTAAAGACTTTAAAGACATTAGAATTACTCGAAACTTACCGTTCGTGCAGTAAACGACGGACAGCAGTCCTCTGAAGTCAAGAGGCCTGCTCCCCTTATCCAGTGAAGAAACTGGTTACAGCACCCTGCCCCGAGGCAGATGGAGAGCACGGCGTTCACTTACCTAAGGTGAGAGCGTTAACCTTTGGGGTTCTACAGGAGAAGAGAAAGGGAAGAAGAGAGAGACATTCAATAACCCAGTTCCTTAATCCCATATTTTCTATCTGCAGAAATCTTACCCTTCGAGTCAGACATACAGTGCACAGAGGTCCAGCCCAAAGAGCCAGCCGTGTGTTACACATCACCTTTGAAGATACGGTATACGCCCAGTCAAGACCGGCACCTCTACGGGAATCAGGTGAGCGTTACAGGGGCCACCCACTCGAACTAGGTAGCAGGGGATTCAGGAATGCCCAGTCCTGGTCGGATGGGGGGGGCTGGAATGGGCGGGGCAGCTGTTCAAGGAGGGCGAGTTCCTCGAATACGAGGAGCTGCGAGAAGCACTTGGGCGGGGGTCTCTTTCAGTCTTTGAATATCTGCGCCTGAAGGGCATCCTCTGTGACCAGACTTGGGGCCTGAATCTGCGGAGACAGCTGACCCCCTTTGAAAAGTTATTAGTCACAGCCACAACGAGGAAGGGGGTAGTATCCAAAATGTACCAAATATTGAACACTTAACTTGGAAGGGAGGAGAGGGTTTCGTGGGTTCTGGAATGACCTGGCAGGAGAGGCGCTCTCAGAAGACGCATGGTCCAGGGTGTTTAAAATAGCTTTCCATGGGAACCTGTTCACGTTGGACATGGAGCACAACTTTAAGATTTTACATGGATAGCATAGGGACCCACCTAAGTTATCCAAGATGTTCCCTGGGGTGTCCCCCAGTTGCCCAAGAGGATGTGGCCAAGTGGGGACGAGGGCTCACGTGGTGGTCCTGCCCTAAGGTACAGGGGTTCTGGGAGAAGGTACGGGGATGGATGGCAGAGGTCACCGAAGAACTTCTCCCACTCAACCCACTGACGATGTTGTTGGGCCTCCCACCGGAGGAGGCGGAAATATATAGGTACCCAAGAATGTGGGAGACCATGTTGCGAGCAGGAAGGGTGGCCCTAGCGCAAAGGTTGAAAAGTCCGGAGACCCCCTCTAAGGAAGACTGGCTAAAAAAACTGAAGAACATGTTCCTCATGGACAAACTGACAGCCATGGTAAACAACGAATCGAGCACCTTCCAGGCAAATTGGTATGGGGTTTACCAGGCATGGGGGTGGGAGGCTCACTGACATTATGTGGACAACACGGGGCGGGGTGGTGATGGAGCCCGGAGAGAACCACTCAAGAACAATGGGGTAACCCACAGCCCGGGAGACAGCGGATCCGTCTAAGCCAGCATTTAAGGGAACGCACAGCATGGCTCCAAAGCACTGAACTTCGAGTACGGATGACGACTCCTGCGATTAGTTTTACGATGGGACACTGATCTGGGGGGAGGGGTGGAGTTGGGGAAGGGGATGAGGGGGGGAGGAGACTACGGGGGTTCGATGATGATGTTAATGTGATATTCATACTGCTCCCGGTGTTGTCATTGTTTCTTCTTCTAAAAAATTACCAATAAAACCAAAGTTTAAAAAAAAAAAGGATGAGGACAGACAAAAACTGCAGATCTTTTTGTTCCTTTCGAGGCTCATCCTCCAAATTCAGAGGCTTGAATCGTCCCTCCTATGGGCAAAAAATGCAGGGAAACCCCTACCAGGACAACATATACCACCAAACCTCTAGCGGGTACTCCCAGAGGGGAAGGCATGGCTCTACCCGGGGCAAACCCAGGGCAAGCAAAATGGACAAATGATACCTTTCCCCACAAAGTCACACCCCGGTGGGGGGGGGAAGAGTAAGCCGATTTCTCCATCGTTGGCAGTCAATAACATCCGACAAGTGCGTGTTGCAGGTGATCCGAAAGGGTCACACTATAGAATTTCTAGATCAACCTCCATCCCTGGCTCCCACACCTCGCAAGATACATCTTTTAAGACATGTCATGTCCGATGTTAGGCTTTCCTTTTCTATTTGGTTTTTCCAATATAGGTATATTTTCTGCCTATATCACAGTCGGTCCATTGGACCTACGACAAGAATCCATAAACTCCACGAACATCCTGAGAAGAAAATTTTGAAATCTTTGTGATCTAATAAAATCACCCGTCCTCACGTGCTCCATAGAGACACATTTCTCCACAACATTAGCCTTCCAGAATTACTCTCAATCGATGGAAGCCCATTGTGGTGAGTGCCTTTTTCCATCACATCCCATCTCTCCCTCCTCTCTCTCTCTCCTTCCCCCTACCCTCCCCCCTTGTGTGCCGCCGGACCGACGGGTCTGCACGGAGACCCTTGCATTGCATTTCCGAAGGGGACCCAATACCAGCATCTTGTTGTTTTTTTAGGAGGGGTAGGACCATCAGTATTATCTGAGGACTCCTCACCTTTATAAACATGTAGACCTGGTAATGTGAGACAAAAGGCAGACAAGGCTAATGTCTTCTGCTCTGCCCATATTCTAGCATGACACTCTAGTCTATATGCGGATTTTTGATGTACAAATTGTTACCCTTCACTTGTTCTTACAATTCTGTACTACACTTTTACATCCTGTCTTTTTCTCTTCATTTAACTGGCTCTCCTCCTTTTCACGAATACAGGGTCCTGCTATGTATTGCCCTGATGAAGGCAGAGTATTCCCTCCAGATATGCAGATCATTATTCCTTTGAAGTCTGTACCGCCGAAACGCATTGCTAACCAGAGGGGATACAAAGTCCATCACACTATACTGTGACATCTAGGACCCTTTCTTGTTTGTAACCACCAATCGAAGGACAAGGATACTTTTTCTACAAAGCTCCTTTCTTGTCAATTTGTTTTTGTTCCCCCTGATGCGTAGGCAGACCCAATCCCAATATATAAAAACAAACATTTTATTGGGGATATAAAAATAACTAATTTATTTGTTTCATTACAACTGTACAACAATAAGTTTCAATTTTATACTTTCATTTGTTCAGATTTCATTTGTTATCTAAAAGTGATGAAGAACAAATTTATGTTAATGTTTCCCATTAAGTGTTCTCATTCTGTTAATGAATCTATACCAAATAATTTGTATGTACTATTTATATTACTGATTTTATATGTCTTTACATGTTAGACCTCACCATATGTTATTTTTATTTGTTTTTCTTGACATAAACAATTATTACTTTGCACTTTCAAGAATGTTTGTCTCATTTGTGAAGGAATGACTTTGACTTCTAACCGCATATAATATGTACAAATGACACTAGCTATTTAGGGTTTGGACCAGAAAAATAATTCTAATTCACTTATACCTTATATAGGCCAACCTTTGATGCACCAGGACCTTGCTTTGTTGTAACATATCGATGTTAGGCAGAAACCTGTGCAGTTCCCCTAGGGAACACTGCAAAAGATTTAGGACTACAGGTGTTAGCAGTAAACCCACTTGGTAGCAGTCTGTACCACCCAGATTTACCTGGTAGCTGTGGCTGAGCAGTCAGACTTCTCTCAAAAAGAGTCAGGCAGTATGCAAAGTATACACAATAGGCACTCAGACACACCAATACAAGCAAACACTGACCAGAGCTTTGGTATCAAAGTATATAATTATTTATTTAAAAACACACTGTTTGAAATACTCCAGCACTCTTGTTGTAAAATATTCTAAACAGTTACTATTGTAGTATATAGACTCCTTTTTCCTGATCAGATAAGTCTCAATAAAACACCACTTATTTTCATACAGAGGTGAGCGCTTAACTAGATGGCACTCCAATAAGTTTGTGAGAAAGGGAGGGAAAAAGACAGAATATTGAAAGGTACACCGCTCTAAGATTTAGGAAGGCAGAAAAGCAAAAGTCACTGGTGAGCCAAAGTCCAAAAGGCTGGGCCCACACAAATGCGCCCAAGATCACACAGTTACACTAGGCTTAGAAAGTCTTGCAGAGAGTTCAAAAAGAGTTTAAAGAGGCTTAGGAAAGTTTAACCAGGGTGTCCCAGGCTAACCCAGGTTCGAAAACCGGGGGCTAAATCTACCCCGTACAGCCGGCAAGGGAAGCCTGGCGGGACACGGTAACTTAAGTGGGAAGGATCCTCCAGCGGTGGCAGTTCCTGGCAGTGGGTGCAAGTCGCGTCGTCGTCCAGGGGAAGAGAAGATCTTGACTTGGAGGAAAGATGAAGGTCGTTGCACTACCAGGGAAGAAACCAGCCGCAGAGTTTTCCGGTTAAAGGTGGTACCTTTGTTCGCGGTCGTGGTAAAACGTGGTATCCCGGTTGCCGGGGTGCTTGGCACAGGCAAGGTGGCCACGAGGTACGTCGGGAAGGTGAAAAGACGGTGAAACTGGTTATCCCCACCAGTCAAAGGAAGAAGACTCTCCGGCGGGAGATCTCCTCTGTCGTTGGGAAAAGTGGTGAGACGGTCCAGCAGGGCTCCACCGGTGGTGGCGTTGTTGCAGGTCGGCTCAGCTTCTCCCTCGTCGGATTCTTGGGTCCTGTGGCGACTTCTGAAGTTCCAGTCCCCAAAGCCCTGCTTTTATGCAGAAAACCTCCATTCACTCAGCCTAGCTGTCACTCAAACATGCTAAGTGGTGAGCCGGCCGGCTCACCACTTGGGCCAATCAGGACGGAGTGCGACTTGAGTTGCCTAGGCAACTCAGTCCAGGGTGCCTAAATCCCCCTCCACCCCTCCTAAGTACCCCAGACAGAGTGGCACCACTTTGGAGAAGCCCGCCAAAAAGTGGAACAAAGGGCTCGACTTGGGTTGGAGTCACAGAAGAGAGCACAAACACCATTTTAGAATCTAGTTTTGGCAAAAAATACCAACCGGAGAATTAATATTAATTAAATAAACCGGCGGTATGTTCGAGGCTACTGTAAATAATTAAATAAAGATAGTAGCCTAAAACAATGGGAAATCCCGTAGGAAAATATTTGCGGTTGAATATAAAAGTAGTATCCACTGCCACCAGCCAAAACTCGATCAGGGGGGACGGAGACGTGCCCCCTCGACTAACTGAACCCCGGGGTAATTGAATTGCCCCAGCCAGTACGTCCACAATATGATGGTTTGTACTGGTTCTGTTCAGAATTTAAGACTAGTAAAGGCAATGGTGACTTTACATGCCCTGGGAGGCAGTAGTCAGTCCCAGGGTATGGAGTCTATACTGGGGGGTCACTATGACACCCCTGTGTTACTGCACTGAGGGTGCTGTGTAACATCACAAAAACACATGAAGCCCTATGGAGTAAAAGACCCCATAGCCCATTAAACACATCTAGATTCAAAGAAACACACTCAAATCATGCCCAAGAGTGCGGGTAAAAGAGTCTCACTCTTGGCAGGAGAAAAAAATAAACCCCAAAAATCCAGCAAAGCTGCTGGGGGACTCACTAGGTTAGGAAATTCAGCCTAAACAGAGTATTCTCCCTAACATCCGAGATTCAAAAACTGCTCCTAAAAGCAGCTATCAAACCTGTCCAAAACCAACTGAAGGGAAGAGGTTTTTATTCACGTTTCTTCCTGATCAAGAAGAAAAAGAGTCAGTGGAGACGTATACTGGATCTAAGAGCACTCAACAAGTTCATCAAGCGCATCAAATTCAAGATGATATCTCTGCAAATTGTTACCTTGGCTAAACCAGCACGACTTCCTGGCCACTCTAGATTTGGAAGACGCCTACTTCCACATTCCCATTCATCCTGCCCACAGAAAGTTCATCAGGTTTGCAATAGGGGAGTTACACTTGCAATTCTGTGTTCTCCCGTTCGGCCTAAAGTCAGCTACAAGCGTTTTTAACAAGTGCCTGGCACAAGTAGCAACAAAACTCAGGACAGGAACAAAAGTCTTCGCATATTTGGACGAATGGTTGATAAGAGCAAGCTCATACAAACTCGCAGGCTTGGCAGTTTCGAGAAAAATAAAACTCTTAAAAGGGTTAGGTTTCCCCATTAACGAAACAAAATCCTGCCAAGTGCCCAGCAAAACAGTTCTCTTCCTGTGTACGGACCTCGACGCCTGCATTTCCATGGTAAGACCCTCGGCTGACAGAATAACAGCTATTCTCCACTTGACCTCATGGTTCCTAAACGGAGCAGCAACCACGGTACGCTCTTACAAATCTCACCTGGGCATGATGTCCTCATGTATATTCCTCATACCAAATTGCAGGCTTCACATGAGACCGATCAAGGAGGCCGCCCTGGACCACCAATGGAAACATGCACTCGGCTCATGGGAGGATACAGTCCAATTATCGCAGACATTACTCAAAGCACTTCGGTGGTGGAACTCACCTCAAAACCATTCACAGGGAATGCCCTTTCAGGCACCAACATCTACCCTTCTCCTCAGGACAGATGCATCTCTGTCCGGCTGGGGGCCCATCTAGAGGACCTTCAAACCAAGAGCACATGGTCCGCTCAGGAATCCCAACTGCACATCAATCTCTTAGAACTCAGGGCAATACAGTGGGTGCTGAAAGCCTTCCTTCCGGTATTAGCCGGCCAGGTGGTTACCATCCAGACAATATGACCTCCATGCATTACATGAACAAACAAGGAGGCACCAAGTCAGAAATCTTGTCACAAGAAGCTCAACTCCTGTGGGCATGGGCACTGCACCACAGAGTACAAATCGAAGTGGAACATCTCCCTGGAGTGGACAACATCCTGGCAGACAAACTAAGCCGAGAGTTCACGACTTCTCAAGAATGGGAACTAGACGAGAAATAAATCCAACAAATATTTTCCAAATGGGGTCATTCGCAGATCAACCTGTTTGCCACTAAAGCCAACAAGAAATGCCACGATTTGCCTCCAGGTACCCAAAACATCGGTCAGTAGGAGATGCGTTCTCGGTGGATTGGACAGGGAAATTCCTTTATGCCTCCCTCCCCCCAACCCCCATTCTTCTCCTATCGAGAGTGCTACGCAGACTGAAAGAACAGAATTGTTCAATGATCCTGATGGCTCTGTATTGGGCCAGGCAGATCTGGTACTCAACTCTACAACACCTCTCCTGTTGGCACCCGATTCACCTCTAAGCTCATCAGGAGCTTTTGACGCAGCAGAACCGCAAGGCCCTCCACCACGATCCAGCAAGCCTATCTCTCAAGGCCTGGTTCCTGAGCAGCAAAAATTAATGAATCTAGATCTCCCTGCATATTGCTGGGATATTATCAAGGCATCTAGAACTCCTTCAACTCGAATCACCTAAACCCGAAAATTGACTTGGTTCTCCAAGCGGTGCGAAACATCTTCGTTGAACCCTCTCACAGCATTGGTTGAGCAAGTGCTACCCTACTTACTGTACTTGGCCAAAGCAGGATTATCTATATGCTCCATCAAGGTTCATCTATCGGCCATAGCGGCATATACAACAAACCCATATAAACAGTCATTGCTCACTCTACCAGCTGTTAAGATCTTCCTAAAAGGGCTTATGCATACTTTTCCTCCTATGCCAACTTCGGTGCCATCCTGGAGCCTAAACACAGTACTGACGGCTCTAATGGAACCACTTTACGAGCCTATTCATAAAACATGAAATTCGTATTGTGGGAAACCGCTTTCTTGATAGCCATCACATCTGCCAGGAGGATCAGTGAGTTACAAGCTTTATCGTCAAAACCTCCTTTCACCTTGTTCCACAAAGACTGAGTCATTCTGAGAACCCATCCAAAATTCCTTCAAAAGTTTTGTCGGAGATGACTGACGGAGTGCATTGTCCTCCCTACTTTCTTCCAGAATCACATATCTGATGCAGAAAGATCTCTGCACTCCTCAGATGTGGCGAGAGTCCTAAAGTTTTAACTACAAAGAACTAAGGAGTTTCGCTCCTCCAACAGATTGTTCATTGCTTTCTCTGGACGCACTAAAGGTCAACATATTTCAAAACAAAGTTTGGCACATTGGGTTTCTCAATGTATTACCAACTGTCATCAATCCAAAGGCGACCCCCTCATCAGACCTCTTTCGGCGCACTCCACCGGAGGGAGGGCAGCTTCAGTGGCTTTTCACGCAGGGGTAGCTTTGAAAGACATTTGCAGAGCCGCTATCTGGGGCACTCTGCACAGGTTCGCCAAGCACTACTGCCTGACAGAAGATATCAGCAAATAATCTGAAGTTGCCCAGGCAGTGCTCCGCCATCTCTTTGCATAAGGTAAGATCAGCCTTCCTCCCGCCTTTCCCTGGATATGTAACCTTGGTGTTGCTGCATGGCAAAGGCTTGCAGAAGTTTTCTGCATATCTATGTATATATGATGTGGGCAAGTTTTAACTGCTTGGTATTCTATTCGAGTATCTGAATCTATGAAAGATCCAATGCTGGAGAAGTCTCCAGCATGGGGTCTGGCATGGATTCACATGCTCATGAATATTCCCCGTCGTCAGGCCGGGAATCCTCGGTATAGAAAAAAAATCAGTATCAGTTTCGTTTCTGATCTTTCATTCTTAGTAGTAACCAATCACTGGTCTCTGGGTCATACTGCCCCCAGCCAATGACTGCCCTCTCCCTAAGCCCCGCCCCTGGCAGCCATCCTCAGATTTTTACCACACGTTCAAGTGTTGGGAGTCCTCGTGCTGTAGGTCTCAAGCTTTGGCTGCGTTTTCACGGGAGTCCTCGTGCTGTAGGTCTCAAGCTTTGGCTGCGTTTTCACGCTTTTTCAGGAGATTTTTCAAATTTTTCGGTTAAATAGAGCCTCAAGCTCCACCGTTTCTACATCCGATCAACGGGGATCCGTTTCGGAGTTTTCTACGCCCCTCAAGGGTGAAGTTTTCATCGAGTTACGCTTTTGGAGAATTCCAGAAGTTCCGAGGCCTACCCCGGACATGGCCCAGGAGAAAGGAAGCTCGACGCCCGGGAAGCTCTTCAGGACCTGCCCTGGATGCCATCTTCAGAATGTTTTCAAGGAGGACGAGCATTCGTTATGCCTCTACTGTCTCCATGAGGACAAGACGCACACGGAGAAGGACTGTGTTTTGTGGGAACATGTCGAAGCGGACCATGAAGGATCGCCACCTCCGTCTCGCCAACTGGCTGGAAGGGAAGAGCCCGTCAGGCGAGAAGAAGAAACAAAAGTCAGAGCAGTCTTCTAAGTCCTGTGAGGGCGCCCCGACGACGGAGGGCCCAACAAAAGGCTAAGCACCGCGAGTCCGCGGGCACCGGGAGCGCCGAACGGTCAGGCTCCTTGGCTGCCAGGCAGGGCACATCCTCCCCGGCGCCATCAACCACGAGCCAATGCTCTGGCTCGGATAAGAGGAAGTCCGAGAATCCGGCAAAGCTTCTGGAGAGGCCCCGGTCGATCTCAAAGATTCCGGCAGAGGGGGAGCGAGGATCGGTCCCTCCCCCCAAGGTGAAGGCCCCAGGCGTCCAGAAGGTGACGATGGCCTTAATTCACCCTGCTAAGACCTCAAATTGAGGATGTCGCCGCGGCCCTGGCTCAGCCTCTGGAGGCTACACCAGTGGAGGCGCCCTCAGGACCCAGAGTCTCCCTGCCACCGTCTTTCAGGCCCATTGAGAAGACCCCCACGAAGTCCTCGTTGGAAAAGGTGGGGGAGGGGCTGGTGACCATCGTGGATACGGACACGACCTCTGAAGAAGAGCTCATCGAAGTCGTGGAAGAGGCCCAGTGCATCGGGAGGGATCCCGACGAGGGCGACGACGAGAGCGACGGTGTCGCCGACAAGGCTCCTCAAGAGCCCTCGCGCCCGTCGTTTCCGGAGCCGCAGGACACTTCGGCGGCCATTTTGTCAGCGATTCAGTCCTTATGCTTGGAGATGAGGACAAGGTTGCCCCTTCCCCCGAGGGAGGTACCTGAGCCAGACCCGACGGGGGAACCAGAGCCAGGACCTTCGGAAAGCCCACTGCATAAGAGGAGGAGGATGCATCCTAAGCCACCTCTCCGGCCTGCTCTGCCTTCCCCCCGGTCTACTACCCACGGGGATGATACAGGCACGGACACGGCTACGACAGGTACAGATGACGACGGAGGCGACGACGGGTGTCCCCCGTCGCCCCCTGCTCGGGCGTCCCCGCCCGATGGGATTGGATCCTTTCATGCCATGATTTCCAGGGCATCCGAGCTTTTCCAGCTCTGCCCAGAAGAAAAGAAGAAAGAAGGGTTCCTTTACCAACGGCGCGAGGCTAAAAGGAAGACGGTCCTCGCCGTACCGCTTCTGGATGACATCTGGGATGAGGGGCTCGCCCTCCTCAAGAACCCTGCCGCGGCGCCGGCACAGAGGGACCGGTACGAGAAGAAGTACCGGGTCCCCGACGCTGCCCCCTTGTGCCTTCGGGCACAACCTACCCCGGATTCGGTCGTCTCGGCGGCGGCAAAGAAGAAAGCTGGGGGGGGCATCGGCCTCGACATCAACTTCCCCGCCGGACGGCGAGGGCAGGAAGTTGGACACAATGGGACGACGGATCATCTCATCCGCAGCGACGACTATTAAGGTGGCCAACGCCCTGGCTATCGTAGCCCGCTACGACAGGGAGTTGTGGTTCAAAATCGCCCCTCTGTTAGACTTCCTTCCGGACACCAAAAGGGCTGAGGCCCTTGAAATCCTACAGGAGGGTGAGATTGCTTCGGACCACGCCATCACGGTGGCAACAGACATCGCCGACACCGGTTTCCGTCAGTTGGGCAACAGCGTTTGCTTGAGATGACGAGGATGGCTCAAGGACACGGATTTCCGCCAGGACGTACAATCCAAGGTTTTAGACGTGCCCTTCGACGGGAACAACCTGGTTGGGAAGGCGGTTGATGAGTCCCTTCAGGCCATCAAGACAGACACAGAGACTGCCGGGGCACTGGGAGTGCTCCAACAATGATGGCCGTCCTTTTAGAGCTCCGGAGGCAGACAAGGTGCCTCCAAGGGATCCGGCAGTGGCTTCTCCACGTACCGCCAAGCGGCAAGATCTTTGTCCCAGGAAGCCTACAGGGGACGCGGCAAGTCAGGTGGTGCCCGTCGTCGTCGGCAGGGAGGTCAAGGAGGCAAGGCGGCCTCCAAACGATTGAACCGACCGTGGGGTCGGGCTCCGGCCGGAGCACCCCAGTGGAAGGCCGGCTGGCGAGGTTCGTCAGCGTGTGGGAGTCCATCTCCACCGACCGTTGGGTGCTGGACGCCCTGGCCCAAGGGAGCGCCCTCGAGTTTCAGAAGAAGTGCCCTCGCGTTCCACCCGTGTCCAGGAAGGAAAATCACGTCCCTCAACTACTGTTGGAAGTAAGGGCGATGCTCAAGAAGGGTGCCATCGAGCTCGTCCCAAAGAGACTTCGGGGCTCCGGAGTTTACTCAAGGTACTTCCTCGTAAAAAAAGAAGACAGGAGGATGGCGCCCCATACGGGACCTACGACGACTGAACAAGTACATCAAGGCGCACCGAATGGTCACCCTCCAGCACGTGCTGGGACAGCTGGAGGAGGGCGATTTCCTGTCGTCGTTGGACTTGGAGGATGCATACTTCCACATCCCCATTCTAAAAAGACACCGAAAGTTCCTCAGGTTTGTGGTCCTAGGGCAGCACTACCAGTTCAAGGCCCTAACGTTCGGATTGAAGTCGGCACCCAGGGTGTTCACCAAGTGTCTGGCACTGGTGGCGGCGCGGCTGCGCCTACAGGGGATCCACGTCTACCCCTACCTGGATGACTGGCTCATCTGGGCAAGGACGAGGGAGCTTGCCGTGGAGCACATGGAGAAGACCGTCCAGCTGCTCACGGATCTGGGATTCTCCATCAACTTTCCAAAATCCCACCTGGTTCAGTCACAAGTCGCCCTATTTCTGGGAGCCAAGCTCGACACAGTGGCGCGGCTGGCCTCGCCGTCGGAGAAAAGGACCAGGACCATTCTGGGCAAGGTGCAGCGTCTGCTGGCCACGGACATGGCCAGGGTAAGATCCATCAAGTCCCACCTCGGGATGATGTCCTCCTGCATTTATCTGGTGCGCCTTTGCAGGCTTCAGATGCGCTCCTTACAAGAGTTCCTCGACGCCCACTGGGTCCAGTTGACGGGCAGCTTCGAGGACAGGATCCCTCTCAAGGAGACGTTCCGTCAGGCGATCTGGTGGTGGGGTACCCGCTCCCATCTGTCGGCGGGCACGGACTTTCAGATCCCAGCTCACCAGGTGACGGTGACGACGGACGCCTCCCTGGAAGGTTGGGGAGTGCACTCCGGAGATCTTCACGCGAGAGGCATTTGGCTCCCGGAGGAGAAGTCACTCCACATCAGCATTTTGGAGCTCCGCGCAGTGTTCTGGGCCCTCGGGTCCTTTCTTCCGTCCCTCAAGGGCAAGGAGGTGAGGATCTTCACCGACAACACCACTACAATGTTCTACATCCGGAAGCAGGGCGGAACCAGGTCCCCGGCCCTATCCAAGGAAACCCAGGATCTGTGGCATTGGGCCGTCGCCCAACGGATGTTTCTGGTGCCTCTTCATCTGGCAGGAATAAAAAACACGATCGCCGACTCACTCAGCAGGGAGCTGCGCTCGTGCCACGAGTGGGAACTACGCCAGGATCAAGTGGATCGACTCTTCCAACGATATGGTGAACCCCAAATCGATCTCTTTGCGACGGCGACGAATTCCAAGTGCCGGAGGTTCGCCAGCAGGTTCCCCCAGCCGAGGAGCATGGGCGATGCTTTCTCATTCCCCTGGGACGGACTATTTCTTTATGCATTCCCTCCGCTGCCGTTGCTGCTCCGGCTCATCACCCAGCTCAAGAGGTCCCGGTGCAGGATGATCCTCGTCGCACCGGCGTGGCCGAGACCGATCTGGTTCCCGGACTTTCTGGACTTGTCAACGTCCACACCAGTCAAGCTGCCGACAGACGCAGACCTTCTCTCCAGAGAAGGAGGCGCCATTCTTCACCACAACCTGGAGTCGCTGAACTTGCAGGCCTGGCTCCTGCAGCACTAGAGTTTGGAGGGTACGACATCCCGGCCGACTGCAGAGAGGGTCTTGCAAAGGCCAGGGCGTCCTCAACTCTCAAGTGCTACGTATAAATGGAAGAGGTTCTCTGTCTGGTGCCGTGCAAAGAAGATTAACCCTCTGCGGATTACAGCCCCTCAAGTACTGCCGTAACTACTGTCGCTGGCCAAAGCTGGCTCACGCCTCCATCAAAATACATCTGGCTGCAATCTCCCGATATACCAGGACTACATGACGGGCATCCTTGTGGTCTCATCGCCTGGTGAAAGAATTCATGAAGGGACTATTCCGATCATTCCCGCCGGTGAAGGCTTGTCAGGTTTCCTTACCCTATTCAGGCTATTTTCCCTTATTCAAGTTTCTTTCCCATTATTTCTCTTTTATTATCCTTTTTTAGATTAGCCTTGTGTGGGTGGGAAGTTTTCTATTGTAGTTGGTTTGGTCTTAACTTCCTGATTCAGAATCCTGGTTCTGACCCAAGGCAAAATGGAGTTTCACAGTGACAGCTCTGATTGGTTAGAAAACACTGCTGAACAACAATGAACATTCTAAACTGTCAATCTTTGCCTTTCATCATCTAAACCCCAGCTGAGAGGACGTGTGTAGTGGCTGCTCCTGCTTTAGACTTGGGCCTGGTGGATTTTATCCTTCAGGCGCTAGCAGTTGAGCGGCTACTTTCTTGGGGGTTTCAGGAGACGTTATCAGCTGTCAGGAATGCGTTTTGAAGACAGGAAACTCTGAAGATCTTTAAGAAATCGTTCTGGAGAGGAGTGTATTTGTTTAACTGCCGCTATGTTTATCTAAAAGACATTTAAGTGAGAACTCGTAAAATGTTACCTTTGAATTTATATTTTTGAACTTTTTGAGTGCGTTTGAAGTTTTGCGCGAGGTTAACGGGTGAACGCTATTTGTTAAACACGTACTACGTGTAATCTGAAACTAACGGTTGAACCTTTGTGCCTGCGAGGGAAATTTGCACGTGTGTTTTCAAGCACGTTGTTTCGGAGTGAGAACTCTATTGCGCATGTCTTTTCCAGCGCGTGTCCTTCCAGGCGAGAGAATTCAACTGCGCGTGTTTTCCAGCGCATGTGCTTTCTAGCGCGAAAATCTGTTTGTCGCGTGAGAACTCTATTGCACGTGTGTTTTCCAGCGTGGGTGCTTCTTAGCGCAAGAATCTGATTGCCGCGTGAGAACTCTAGAGCGCGTGTGTTTTCCAGCATGTGAGAATCTGTTCGCCGCGTGAGAACTCTATTGCGTGTGTTTTCCTGCGCGTGTGCTTCTTAGCGCGAGAATCTGTTCGTCGCGTGAGAACTCTATTACGCGTGTGTTTTCAAGCGTGTGTGCTTCTGCGCGAGAACTCAATTGCGCGTGTGATTACCAGCGCATGTGCTTCTTAATGCGTGAACTCGACCGCGTGTGAACTCTTTTACGCGTGGGTTATAAGGCGCGTGTGAATAGGCGCGGGAATTCATCAGCGCGGGAGTTTACAAGCGCGTGTGTTATCTGCGCGTGATTCCGTTTGTGCATGAATTCTGCTTTGCGTGTGTTTACAAGCGTGTTTGTGTTTTCTGCGCGTGGACATTTCTTACAGTGCGCGTGTTCTTCAACGCAGGAAGTTTTCAACGTGCGAATCTTCAGTATTGAGATTATCTGCGTGAGTGTTTAGCACATGTTTCTTCAAGAATTCACAAACTATTGAATTGTAAAAAGTTTGAAAACTAAAGAAAAGTTTGAAAGAAAAAGAAAGAAAAAATTAAAGACAATTTAACTGGACAGTTAGTGAATTTTGGAAAAAAAGGCAAAGAGCAAAACTTTCCAGGTTTGCCCAAATTAAGAAGTTGCTGTGAATTTCAAGAGTCTCAAGTAAGAGAGATTTTCAGCTTCTCTAAGAAATTTCAAGAGAAGAACCAGGTATGATTCTTAATTATTTGTTAAGGATTTAAAGTCTTTCCAACTCTAAAGGTTAAGTAAGTAATAAAAGGATTTGTATTTGCTTTTCTTATATCCTCTGCAGGTTCAGCTTTGGTTAGCCTTGACGCAGTCAGCCTGGTGTTGTTTTGTTATCCACTTCCCCCTTTCCCTTTGGGGTGTAGTTTGCAGAGCTGAATTAATATCTAGTTCTGGGAATTACATTTCAGGGGGATTGTCGGGGGTTCAGCAGCTTCCACGGACACAGGACCTCTCAGCCTGACAAGGCTCCTACCCCGGCGTGGGAGCTTAATGTGGTGCTGACCAGGCTCATGGGGGCCCCATTCGAGCCTATGCATTCGGCGCCTCTGAAGTTTCTGTCATGGAAGACCGCTTTCCTCGTGGCCATCACCTCCGCACGACGAGTGGGAGAGATCCAGGCCCTATCTTGCAAGCCTCCATACTTGACTTTTCATGACACGAGGACGGTGCTGAGGACGCACCCCTCCTTTATGCCCAAGGTGCCGTCTGACTTCCACCTCAACGAGCCCTTGGTGTTGCCAGTTTTCTTCCCGTCGCCTTCGTCGCCAGCCGAGTGGACTTTGCACTCGCTGAATGAAGCTAGAGCGCTGAAGTTCTACGTGGACCGCACAAAGAGTTTTCGGAAGACATCACAGCTGTTTGTGAACTTTGGGACTGTGAATCAAGGGAAGGCTCTCTCGAAGACTTCCATTTCCAGATGGCTCTCTGGCTGCATCATGCACTGTCACCGGTTGGCAAACCGACCGCTGCCCGGCCGTCCGAGAGCCCATTCGACCAGAGCGATCGCTGCTACCATGGCGTTCCTGTCTGGTGTGCCCCTGCTAGACATCTGCAGGGCTGCGACGTGGAGGTCGACGCACACCTTCACAAGATTCTACTGCGTCAATCGGGACTCCAAGGAGGAGTCCAGGGTCGGCCAAGCAGTGCTTCGCAACCTGTTCGCCTAAGGTGAGCCTGGTGAGGAGGTACGAGATGCTTAATGTTGAGTTGTTGTATTGCTTAATGTTGAGCCTGTTGCCACCTCCCGTGGTTGTGCATGTTTGTACTGCTATGTATTCTCTTATTCATGAGCATGTGAATCCATGCTAGACCCCATGCTGGAGAAGGAACAAGTTACTTACCTGTAACTGTTGTTCTCCAGCATGGGTCTGGCATGGATTCACATGCGAACCCTCCCGCCTACCCCTCTGCGGCTCTTCACTTGGTCATACTGCCACTTTACGTGCTACCAAATCTGAGGATGGCTGCCAGGGGCGAGGCTTAGGGAGAGGGCAGTCATTGGCTGGGGGCAGTATGACCCAGAGACCAGTGATTGGTTACTACTAAGAAAGACAGATCAGAAACGAAACTGGTTTTTTTTTCTATACCGAGGATTCCCGGCCTGACGGGGAATATTCATGAGCATGTGAATCCATGCCCGACCCATGCTGGAGAACTACAGTTACAGGTAAGTAAATTGTTCCTTACTTACCTGTAACTGTATTTCTCCAGCATTGGTATCTTTCATAGATTCACATGCGCCCACCCGCCTCCCCTAGCGGCTGCTCCTACGCTCAGCATCCATCATACTGTAGTCTCTATGGTTCAAAATCTGAAGATGGCTGCCTGGGGCAGAGCTTAAACCCTGCCACCTCATTCGTTAGGGCCATAAAGGACCAAAGTGAGGTGGAGGAACTACACAAGTGGATGGCTCGTAGACCATAATGGGCTATTTACACTCATATTTCTATGGAAATAATGGATATATTTAAAATAAAATGTAATATTTAAATCACAGAGGATTCCCAGTCTGAAGACGGAATATTCAAGCATGTGAATCTATGAAAGATACCAGTGCTGGAGAAATACAGTTACAGGTAAGTAACTAAGACGACTTCTTCATGTTCTGTCCAAGAATTGACTGAAAGCAAAGGAATTCCAACAAGTTATAGGACTGACTGGTTGTTACGCTAACCTGGCTCCCAAGGGGGCGTCGATCTGAACTGGCCAGCTGTTTTTTCCACCAGTGAGATGGGTAGTGCCGAGATGGACTGGCCCACCCAGCTTCGTCTGTTTGGCTCATAGGAATATCCTTCTGTAATGGAGAAAGGGAATTAACCACCTGTGGAGTTCGAGCGCTAACCCCACCTTCCCCTCTCTCGTGGTTCTTCCCACAGGTCACTTCTGGATTCCCTCTATGCTCTCACCTGATGGTTTGGAAAGATGAGCTCTCCATCCTGCCTCGAGCGCAGGGGCGCGTAGATGACCAGTTTCTTCACTGGCGTGGAGGAGTTGGGGAGTTCCAGAACGGTATTGACTCAAAACATGCCGGCGAGACGCCGTAAGTCTGTAGTTCGTAAGAGTTCAAAAAACGTCTGACCTTCACTCTGTCCAATTCCTTTAGGTTGGACAGAGGTTGCTGAATTGCCCTTATGAAGAGTTCCACGTGGCAACCGGTAAGATGCAGGTAAGGGTTTATATTATCCGGCTCAGTTCGATAAAATGGTGTCAAAGTATAACATGTGGCTTTTCCCCCATTCAGGTATAAGGTCTTGGGGATTGATGCCTCCTGCGGTAAAACCAGGTAAGTCTATTGGGAAAAAATCGGTTTCCCCTTATTGCGCTTTGCTGTTCTGTTGTTTTCCCCATAGGGGCCGGGGCTGCGCCGACCCGAAATGAGGTAAGTACCCCCTATGGTAAATCAGGTAAGTCTTGGGGGGTAGCTTGTACAGTCTTAGAGTATCCCCTTGGCTCACTTTGCTGTTTTTGTCTCCTTAGGTGTCGGAGAGCGGCCGCAAGATGGAGAAGAGCGTCTTGGAATGCTGAAGTGCTGCAAGGCAGGTGAGTACAGCACGGCGCTGCAGGATGCGAAGTAAGGCGTTTTTAAAGACTTCTTCTCCAGCTCTGTGGCGTGATGGATCAGGATTCAGGTAAGGATTAAAGGTAAACTCCTGTTCTGACCTTTCCTCCTTCTTTCTTCTTGTTTCCAGGAGCTCCGGACCCGAGGCGGGCGTGGCTGAAGACTGGAAGCTGCTGCAGGCATGGTGAGCGTTACGCTGCTGGATGCAGAATAACGCGAAGCGTGTGCTGCTGTCCGGGCGTGGCTTAAATAGTCTTGGAAGTAGTCACAGCTAAGTATTCTTCCACAGCCCCACCCGAGTAAAAAGTAGTCCCTTAGGTAAAATAGTCCCTCCTAAGCCTCATTTGGCTTGTGGCTTCTTGCAGCATGGTCTGCATCAGGTAAGTTTGCAGCATGGTCTGCATCAGGTAGGTTTTCTACTATGAGCCTGGCCAGGACTGACTCTATTCTTATGAGCCTGGCGCCATAGGTGCCAGGACTGCACCCAAACAGCCCCTAGCTGGGGTTTTTGGGCTTGCTCCAAATGGCATGATGCCTGCTTCTGGGGTTGCTGGGCCTGGTCTGGTTTCCTGGGGGCAGGCATCATGACAGCGGTCGATGCCAAGGAACACACCTCCCCTGTAGTGGCGAAGGACCCCTGTATTATTTTGTTAGACTCAAGGGACCTTTGCCTTCCTTTCTCTATTCTCAACAACTTTCATCCAATCTCACTGAGATTTCCACATTATTACAGATGGAGGTGATGAAGACGATGGTGCCTTTAAGAGATCCAGCTGGGCCATTAGTCCATGTTCTTTACAGGTTCTACGTGGGGATGAGCACCATTCTCAAACTTTTGAACTGCTCTTCTCGTGAAAGAGAAGTTAAAAATAGTCACCCAAGCGATGATCCTATACAGCAGGACTAGCTCTAGGCCCTTGGTTTGCCGGACACCTATATGCATAGACCGGTTAGGCTTCCCCATCGCAAACCCCTGAGGTTTGTGATCCATAAACTATGCCATTAGAAGGCCTGCTTGGCTTCCTCTATGCTCAGTGTTTTTCCCAAGGTAACCAGGACTAATGTCTGGCAGAGAGAGTCCCAGGACCCCCTGTTAATTTGCATCATTTAAGTAGCTTTGGGTCTCACCCTAAGATACTAGGGGAAACCAGACGTGGACCCCTTGCTCACTATTCTTAGAGAGGCACAGCTTCACCCTACTGATGAGGTCCAACCAGACCGAAACACGTATCTGGGATTGGTGTTGGTACTCTTGTTCAGAGGAGAATTGCCTAGCATTTTGGTGCTGGACTCTGTTAAGGATTTCAATCAGGCACACACCCAGGTCTCGCCTAGCATGTAGTGTGCAATGAAACCCTTATTTATTTTTGTCTAGAAGTTCAATATTCTGAATGATATACCACTCATATCACATCCATCTCAAAATACCCCCCAGGTCACAGTGTACCAGGAATCGTGCTAGTTTATAAAGGTAAATATTTATTTTATTTTCAAATCACACATACAATTTAATATATAGATATATGGGGCAGCAGTGACAATACAATTCAAAATAAGGAAAGCAATTGAATTCACTTATGATAATGCAGAAGGTAAAATGCAGGAAAAAGAACAGTTTTGGTTTGTGAGCAGATAGCGTTTAGGTTAATATTTCCCCATGCTAAGTTCTGAAAGTACAAATGAGCAATCCTACACAGATGTCAGTAATCATCAGGTAGGTATGCAGGAATGAAAGACAATGTCTAGAGTATCGATGCAATCTTCCCTCCCCAAACAAGAGAGAAACCCGTTTTTGGAAATTGACACTTTTAAATGACAGGTGAAACTGGCTCTGTGACACAATGCAAAAGGGTTCAAAAATGGGGAAAAAATCTTAGGAAAGCAATACTAAACAGGTCCTAACACACATGAGCTACGATATAAACAGTGCACCCTTTAGATCAGTATGGGATTTGAGAAACACTTTGAATGGGAAAAAGACACGTGTAAACTTTGGAAACCTGCAAATTCGCTGCAACATTTCACTATGCGATATTTGGAAAAATTTAGAAAACACTGTTCCACGATGGTTGTGGATGTAGCTAAGGGCCTTAGGTATCTGTGAGAGTTGAGATTTCGTTTCTATCTATATTTTTGAAGAAGTTATGGAGGTTGTAGTGAGAGGCGTTTTTGCAAAATAGGCACGAAAATTAAAACAGAAATTAGGTTTTAAAAATGACAGATTGGTTTCATTACACTATATTAATTAATATGAAAAAGAGAATACCAAACATGAATCTTCAGCAACGTGGCCAGGGTAACACTAAAAGTGGTGGCTACTTGATTCCTTTCAGGGAGTTACTTTAGTTACTTAAAATCACTAATGACTTAGGGTATGGTAAGACAAATGAGAGAAAATCAGCGCAAGAATGGTTCTGACACTAGTAGGGTTCTGATTTTCAAGATGGGATGGGATGGGTTGAGATTGGGATAAGACAAGGCAAATATACTATGGGTCACTGTTTTTTCTATTAATACACAGTCTCTTGTAATTAAAATTGGACCGTCAAAGTTCTGGTCATCGGGTCAGGTCTACCGGCAGCAGGGCACTTCTGGAGGGATTGGATCAGCGGCGCAGTTCTGGTCAATTTTGGATGGCGCCTCAACTGGGTTTGGATGGGCCCTTCTGGTCACTGGACACGGCAGATTAGCAGGATCCAAGCTGAATCAGAATTAAATCCCCTTTAAGTTTTGGGATGGTTGAATTTGGGCCTAGCTAAAAAAAGAGTTCAGCAATGCTAAGGCCTGGATTCTGCAAAGAAATCTGGAGTCCGCTGCAAGATGAAGAGTTCTGGACAAGATGAAGTCAGGAACAAGATGCTGCACGGAAATCTGGATGTGTTCTGGAATCAGTGTGTCCTATGTGTTGTGAAGTTCCTATATTTATACTATCAAATGACATCCCCAAGTTTATGGTGTGGGCAGAATTTCAAAACACACCCCCACGGCTGTGAGTGGCTGCAAGCACTTGTCTTGTTTTGGTTGGCAGTCAGAACAGAGCTGTCATCTTTATGATGGAATTTAGGAACTCCCACAATGATTTTGACCAAACCTTTTGCACAAATGTACATTTCTAAAATGATGTACCCTAATAGAATCGGACACATTCATTTCATATTTGATGGTCTATATTCACATTCAATCCCCAGCTCTGTAAAAGCTGTTTTTCTCATTCTATAGAATTTTCTCAATTTTAATCATAACAGTTTGGATTAATAATTTCTAATTCGGTACATCTCTGGGCACTTATCAGTGGATCATGTACATACAATCTTAGGCTTGCAACATTAATAGTTCTGCTACAATGAGGGTTTCTTCGTAACTTTGATTCCTTAAGTGGTACAGGTTTCATCAATTTCTTCAAAGCAAAAGCCTAAAATTAGGTTAACATTGTAGGGGAGGAGTGGTCCAAAAAGACCCCCCTTGCCTACATCTCCACCCCAGGTGCGGGCCATGGTTCGTCGGGCTTCCCCTCCTACCACCAGGGCCCAGGTGGTGGATGGCTCACCTGCTGAAGATATTGACGCACGTATTGAATTTAGCTAGGCCTCAGAAACCATTTTAGTCTACCAAAGATGGTGTGAGCTCAGCGCACTGTAGCGCGGCCCCCACCCTCGGAGAGTTTCAGTTATCCCTGTCGCTGCAGCACCCTGGCAGATCCGCTGTGAGCCCGTTCCCACGAACAAGACGGACATGAGCTAGCATAAGATACTAACATTGTAACAGTTCACCTTCCGCAGTGTATCATCGCACCCAGCATGACCCGGCCAGCAGGCCTGGGCGATGAAAAGAACGGTAAAATGGTCATCAGATGGCAGAAAGTTTCTACATATTAATGCCAAGACCACTTGCAAAGTATGCTTTTCTCCACAAAATCTCTTATATTACAAAAACCTGTAAAATGTATAAACATAGAAAGCATGCTCCCATGATATAAGCAATGGCGAGCTCACACCACTGCAGTTGGGTACTAATAATGAAGGAGCGTTCCAGGGATCTATTTGTTACGTGTATCACTGGGGAACTCACACTTCATGGTTTTGCACCATAACCGAACTAATGCTGCTAGAGTACACAAGAAAACGAATGTAACCATACAGAGGGCTCATGTGAAGGATGCGCGTGGATGCACTTGTTGTGTGTGTATGTCTATGCCCCTTATGTGCCACCACCGTCACCTACAGTGGCGAGTCATTTTCTATGTACTCCACCAACCTTAACACTACCTCACTTACTGCAAATGTATATGCATATAACTAGATACTGCAATTGTTAAAATATAGTGTACGAACAAGATATTCAGACTGGATATAATCGAGACACATCCAGCCAGGTTGAAATGCATGTTTTAAAGTGATTTGAATAAGTATTACCGAGTGTTCAAATGTTTGTGATGTCTTTACCTAAAGTCGGCAACATACGAGGAAGATACCTTTTGTGAATATGTGCAAGGCCATTTCCCCTCCCACCCTGCGACGACTGCCAAACACGAGAAGCAGAGGCTCGCGCCGTGCTGCTCCACCTCCCCCAACCAGACTGGAGCCGCTTCAAAGATTTGTAGCCCCCTCTGCAGCACCCAAGGCCACGGCCCGCCACCTGCATTATTTACAGCACAGCAGTAAACCTCGGCCTGAACACACACACTTTCAAAGGCGCCCCCTCGTAAACACCACAACCCATCGGATCATCCTAGACTTATGGCCCTGTGCAATCAGGACACCCAATACTTTGACAACACACAGCGGCACATCCATAACAACTTCTAACAAGACAGAAAGACCTGAACCGCCCATCCCAGGCCCTGAAGCTTAGCACCTCGACCTATGGCCCCGGTCAACAGGACACTGGTAACCATGTCCTGACGTATTACCATTACACCCCTCACAAGGTGCATTCCTCCTGTGTTGCATTAACCTGTAGAATAACCTATTGGAAGATTTACTAAAGAAGATAATATTGCAATGACTGACTGCGGTGTGCATGGCATAGGGCAACCAAGTCAGGAAAAGACATTCATCTCTGACACTGGCCACAATGGCACAACAATACCACCCGGATGAACTCAGCTGACCTGCCAGGCCCAGCCCAACCCACAAGGCTGACCAGTGACGTCCTCCAGCCAAGGCCAACCACAGCGCAGCAGTACCTATAGTTAGTCATTGCCACCCAATCCCATCGAACTTGTGCCCCCTATAATATGTAGGTTCTTATGATGTAATTTTTTGTAAATATATACGCCTGTCTTTGCTATTGTCAGACAGAGCGCTCTCGGAGTTTGCAGAGTTCTTTGCATGCCCTATTCTGATTGATAAACTCCCATTTAAGCTCACCCGCACTCTGTCTTGGCTTTATTCCCGACTCGGGAGAGTCCTTCATTGTCTCTCATTGCGGGGAGGATCGTGCTGGCTGGGGACGCTTGCCTTCAGTGGTGACCCAGAAAGCGTGATTATTACTATTATTATTTCCCGACCTAACATTACCGTCCCCTTTTGACACGAGAATCTCCGGTCGAAAAGGGATACGCACGGTGAGCCGGCTCCGGGAGGCTGCCCGCCAACGGCGACCGGTACACTAAGAAGTGTGCACTCAAAAGAAAGAAGGTACGGGATCCCAGTTGAAAAATCCCCTTTGAGTACCGCTCGCCAGAGCCGGGGCTGACTGTTGAGCGGACGGCAACACTGCCTGGACGGACCCAGTTTCAGAGAATATTGGTTCAAGACGGGCACGTGAGTATTGAGTGCGAGCGATCGTAAAGGGAGTGGGGGAAGAAGTTTAGGACAGAGAACGAAGAGGGGTAGAAAAGGGGGTACGCAGATCTACTAAGGATCATCCTAAAATTTCTTTTTTCTTTTCTTTTTCTTTGCATATGGCCATTAGGTTTAAGAGGTGAATAAGAGATAAAAGTGACGGGAACCTAGCTCCGAAAGGGGGTGGAAGGCGGCGCCGCATAGTGCTATCTTGACTAGTACTGGGAATATATGAAGAAGTGAATAATAAGTTAAAAGTGTCTGGCAAAGGGAGACACGGAGAATATATTAATAACTGCTATTTCCTTTTTCTATTCTTTTCTTTAAGGTTGGGGGGGAAAATAAAGGTGAGATCAGTGCAAAACGTTAGGGAGAAAGTAGGAGACAGAGTTCTACTAGAAGAGGGAAGAGTTGATCAAAATATATATATATATATATATATATATCAATATCTCTGAATAAGACGGACAGGGACAGCCGGCTAGGGAGGAAAGGGAGGGCAGCCTGATTTGTGAGTAGAGTGTTACAGAGAGGTGTGTGCACCTCGGGTGCGTCAGATGCCAATTTGGTACTGCGAGTGTGTAAAATGTCTATAAATGCATAATACTTGAATGGTCATGGTAAGTGTGGCCGGATAAAGCTCAGTGAAGATAAAAATGACAAGGTGAAGTGAGTGTGTACCTTTTTGATTTGTGGGTTGATATTGTCAAAATCACTGATGGTTTGCTCTTGTACGTGCCCCCCACCCCAAAGAGGATAGAATAGAAACGGTGTACAGCCAGTTTTGTATTGTGCAGGCGGGGGGAAGAGCGCAAAGGAGCCCATTATTGAATGTGAAGTAGAAAACGAAAAATAATACTGGTAATACATCTACATTATAGTTGCGGACACATAGAGACACACAAGCCCTAGGAGGGCACAAAGATGGGGGCCGAAACACCCTTATCACATATTTGTAAGAACCTACCGGGGTACGCGGAACGGATTAAGAAATATCATGACCAATGGATAACAGCTGAAGGGAGAGGGGTTACCCCAGATATGGCCCGAGGGAGGGTCATTTGATAAAAGCATTCTGGATATGGTAGCCACATGCATTTGTTTAAAATACAAGGGGAAGCATTTGCACAATAGGAGGGAAATATTGGATCTCTGGAGGTTATTTGAAGAGATACCACCGCCTAAAGCACCAGCAATAAACCCTGACCTACCATCCACCACAGACAATCCACTGATGATACAGAAAGATGCTAAAGACTTATCAAATGTAGAGTCACCAGTAGAGGTAATAAGCTCGTACCCGATATTAAACAAGCCTGTGCCCGCAGAGGGTTACAGTGACCCCACTTATGTGCCTCCCCCGACAACTACTACTCCTCACCGACCAACGGCACCCCCACCATATGAAAGTACAAGGGAGCGAGCCCAGACAAGTACACAAAGGGTGGACATAGAAAAGCTAACAGATGATTTACAATCACGGCTCTCAATAGCGAAAGATGAGCTCTCACGGATAAGACATATGTGAACAAACAGCACTTAATGCAGTACGATCAGGGCGCACGTCTAGAGCGCAGAGTGAGAATAGAACACTCGAAGACGGGTGGAAAAAAGGTGAGAACCTGTTCAGAATTGAGGAAGAACCGACACGAATCATTGAAGTAGGGACACGAGAGGGATGTATTGATAATGAAGATAGGCCTATAGGGGACAGAGAGGAACTACTATGTGATATAAGGGACGATTTGGAAGAAAGCGACAGGTTGAGCCTGGCAATGGGAGGGGGAAGTGAAGGGGTGGATGGTGCATGTTCAATGAGAACACTGGATGAGTGGACGGGACGATTAAGGAACAGGGTGGGGAAAATGGCATCACTGGGAACATCAGCAGCCAAAACGGGTGCAGATGCAACGACAAAAGGAAAGCTACAGCTCCCGTTGATACATAGGGGAGGAGGGAGGCCGAATTATATCCCATGGGCTCAGATGGATAAAGCCAATTTATTAAAGTTATTGCCCCCGTTATCGGGAGGGGCAAGTAAGTGGATAAACGCCTTTGAGAAACACACTGCCGGGGTACCCCTAGCAATAGGAGATGTGAAGAGCTTGCTTGTGTCAGCAGTGGGGGATCAGGCTGAGAGAGTATGGGTTAAGGCTGGTTTCCCGGGAGTAACATTAGACTGCGACCGCCATGACGGAGCTTCCTTTAACACAGTGCGTGCCAGGGTGTGGGATGCCTTGCGAGAAACGTTCCCAGACACACCAGACTTACAGTCAGTAATTCAGTGTACAATGAATGACGGGGAGGAGGCTATGGATTACATTTTTCGGGTCCAAGAGATGTGGAGAGCAGAAACGGGCACGCCCTGGTATCAATCGACATCTTTATTTTACTTCATTATAAAAAGAGGGCTCCCAAAAGAGGTGCAAAAGGCGCTTGACAAAATAGCGGGCGTCGAAGCGAAGGGATGGCCTGAGATTCAGAGTATAATAGTGCATCATTGTAAGAGAATAAAGGAAAGGGAGAAGGAGGTGGCGCAGAGGAGATTGGCAGACGAAGCGAAACTGGTGCAGACAAAGTTGGTGAAGGTCGCAGCGGCTGTAGCCGCACTCCCCCACAGCAGGGAGGGAGATGAGGAGGAGGAGGGGCTGATAGCAATACAAGGAAGGGTGGCAACTAATTGGGCAGGAGCAGGACAGCGGCAGTGGAACGAGCAAGAACAAGGTGGAGGTCCGCAGTGGCAAGAGTGGACCCCTCGAGGGGGACGAGGTGGGTACAGGGGCCGAAGAGGAGGTGGACCGGGGTATGGGGGAATGGGAGGAAATGGATGGCAGGGCCCTAGAGGCGCCCAAGGGAGTTGCTGGAACTGTGGAAGATGGGGACATTACTCTAGGGAGTGCAGAGCCAGACCCAACAACGGGTTCCAAGAGGTAGAACAGTATGGCCATCCCCATCCGGGGAGCCCATATGGTCTTCCAATGGGACAACAACAACCGAGAAACCCAGGCCAAGGTAATAATGAGCAGCAACAGGGGCACCAGTATAGAACACAGAACCACCCACAAAACAATGACAACATGCAGTACACGCCAGGCAACCCTTTCGCGACAACAGCAAACGGGGCCCCCGCACCAGCACCCTACAACGGCGTGTCAGTAGTGTCAGGAAGCGTCTTTAATCAAGGGGGGGTGATGAGACACCCCGCATAGGACAGCCCACAGAGAACACTTGCGTGTCCAGTTCTATCTACCACCTACAATGCAGCAGAGGAACCATTGGTAGGGGCGCAGATAGGAGACAAGCAGTTCATATTCATGGTTGATTCGGGAGCGGAGAAATCATGCATTAGAGAGGGCCGGTTCCCGTTATCTAACAGGAAGTTAGAGACGCAGGGGTTCTCTGGGGCTGTAATTGAAGTTCCTTACACAGAAGCATTGGATGTAACAGTGGGGGGTAAGACTGTAAAGACACCTTTGCTGTATTATGAACACTCACCAATAAATTTATTAGGGAGGGATCTCCTGAGTAAACTGAACATGACCATATCATTCACTGAGAGAGGTATAGTGTGTTCAACACCCGGAATATGCCCATTGCGTACAATGTTGGTAGTGCAAGCCTACACAACCACACAAGAAGTACGGGGATTGCCGGGAAATGAGAGAATGTTCATCGAAGGGCTAAAGACATTGGCCCTCATAATTCCAGAGCTGAGAAAAATGGACTGGAGGATTCCAGCAGAGTTCCTCTTTCGCCCCATAGTGTGCCCCGACACAGCACCAGGGTCAGTGGTATCATTAGACTTGCACGCTATACAGGTATCAGCAAAAAGGATTGCTGTGATTGGATTAGATATGGAAGGATGTGAGTGGCGTACAGTACTGTGCACGAATGTCAACATCGCCCTAGGAGACCTAACAGACGAGGATCTCTTTTCAGATGCAGAGGGGGATGGTGAAATTGTAATGGAAATAGCGATGCCCTGTGATATTTTGATTCAAGCTAGGGAAATCCCCGCTCAACTGATGGCAGTGGTAGGAGCACCGCCGTCATTTTTTGATGATGATATGAGACTCGTACCAAATAATTTGTGGACAACAGGCCCCCATGATGTAGGGCTGTTGCATGGAGTACAACCTGTGATAATAAAACTAAAGCAAGGGGCAATTTTACCCCGAGTGAAACAGTATCCATTGTCCCGTGAAGCCGAAGAAGGGATAAAAGAGACAATAAATGCACTACTAGCACAAGGGATAATAGTGCCTTCAAACTCCCCATGCAACACATGTATTTATCCAATCAAAAAAGCAAAGGGGAGGGTCTTGGAGGATGATACAGGACTTACGCCCCCTAAATGATGTAATTCAGAAAGAGTTCCCTTTGGTCCCGAACCCTGCATCAATATTATGCAGCATCCCAAAAGCGGCATCACACTTCACAGTGGTAGACTTGAAAAACGCATTTTTCTCAATCCCTCTGGCTGAAGAGAGCAGATACCTGACAGCATTTACATTGGGGGGAAAGAGATATGAACATTGCAGATTACCGCAGGGATACTGTGGGAGCCCAAGCATATTCAACCGCATATTGCATGAAGACTTGGGAAACCTATCAGTTGAGAGTAAAATCATTCAGTACGTAGATGATTTACTAGTGTGTGCACAAGACAAGGAAACATGCAGAAAAGATTCAACAACACTCCTAACACCATTGGCCAACAAGGGGTACAAGGTAGACAAAGGAAAGCTACAGTACTGCATGGCAGATGTCTTATACTTAGGACAGCTGATATCAAAAGATGGAAAGAGAATAATACCCGATAGGGTAGAAGCTATAAAAGCAGTAGGAGAGCCCACAACAGTGAAAGACATGCAGAAATTCTTGGGAATGTGCAACTATTGCCGAGCATGGATACTAGACTATGCAGCATACACGAGGCCCCTACTACAAGCACTCAAAGAAGCACAACAGGAAAATAAAAAAATAGAATGGTCAGAAGAAATGAGCACATCATTCCAAGCATTAAAGGAGTTAATTTCAAGCGCTCCAGTGCTAGCAAATCCTGATTATGGACGCAAATTTTACCTATTCTCGCACTGCAAGGGAACACTCATGACAGCTGTTCTGACACAAAAGACGTCCCTAGGACACAAACCTTTGGCTTACTATAGTGGTACTTTAGATGCCGTGATGCAAGGCCATTTCGCGTGCGAGCAATCACTCGCTGCAGCCGCGTTCGCAATTGAGAAAAGTGCCACAATAGTAATGGGTTGCCCTGTGACATTGTTTGTGGAACATTCCCTATTTGCAATACTTGAGAGGTCAAAAAGCACACTGACAACACAGCGAGCAACAGCTTATGAGATCATATTGTCTAGCGCCAATATCCATGTGGTGAGATGCAAGACAGTAAACCCTGCAACATTCATTACAGAAACATGCACGCTAGAGGACATGCAGGACCATGATTGTGCAACTTACACAGGAGAAAGAGGGGAGGACACAGTGGTGTGTGAGAACGCTCTGAGCGAGGGGGAAGTGTACTTTGTGGATGGGTCTGCATCGATTGACGTGGACACGGGAGAAAAACATGTTGGTATGGCAGTAGTGAGGTTAGAAGACGGTGAGTATGAAACACTAGTACAGTACCGCCTCCCATCACATTACTCCGCACAAGCAGCAGAACTGATTGCTCTCATAGAAGCACTACATGCAGCAAAGGGTTGCGCAGTGACAATATATATAGACTCCTCTTACATGACGACGACAGTACATGGATGACTAGCGAGATGGGGGCGGAGGGGATTTCGACGGGCAGACAGAACACCAGTACAGCATGCGGAATTGTTGAAATAATTAATTGAGGCCGAACAAAACCCTACTGCAGTAGCAATAGTCAAGTGCCAAGCACATACATCCAACACAGACGTTGTGTCTTTGGGGAACGCAGCAGCGGACGCTGCCGCCAAGGAGGCTTCCTATTTTCAGAAATATGACGCAGGTGAGTACATGCTACAGCATGAGACAAACAAAGAGCCCCCAGAAGGGTACAATATGATGCCCATATCACAAATACTAGAATTACAGGAAGGAGCTAGTGACAACGAAAAATTGATGTGGACAAAACGAGGGTGCAGCAAATCGGGAACAGACTTACTGTGGCGGCAAAATAACTCAGGAAAAGTGGTAATGCCAATCCAGTTACTAGAAATTGCGTTTCAACAACTACACTTCCCTGCACATAATACCAAACAGCACATTGCAGCAGAAATACAAGAAGACTGGTTCGTGCCCTGTCTCCAGGAGCACGTATCTCGATTAGCAATGGAATGCACAACATGTCAGATCTACAATTCAGGAATGACATTACGCACACTCCGGGGAACAATTCCTAAACCCATTGGCCCATTCAGAGAATTGCATATTGATTACGCAGACATGGGGGAAAGGTGTAATGGCGCACGATACATGATCGTGGTTGTGTGCCCATTCTCAAGGTGGGTGGAAGCAGGACCATGTGCACGACCTGATGCCAAAAGCGCCGCCAAGTTCCTAGTGAGGGAAGTATTCCCGCGCTGGGGAATTTGTGACGTGATTCGCTCAGACAACGGCACTCATTTTGTGAATGAACTTTTCAAGGAAGTCACTACATTATTGGGAATAAAACATAAATTGTGTTCGATTTATCATCCTCAAAGTAATGGCGTAGTGGAAAAGATGAACGGACTGTTAAAGGGCAGGTTATCAAAACTATGCTTTTCATTGAAAAAGAATTGGATTTACTGTCTGCCCCTTGCGCTATTTGAGTTGAGAAATCAGCCAAGTAAAGACCACCATTTGTCCCCGCACGAGATCGTGACTGGGAGACGAATGAACACAGCACACTCTCCACTGCGCGAACACTCAGATGCACACAGAAGCGACGCAATATTGGGAGATGAGTTCACAGACTATTTGAAGAAATTGACAAGGGCAGCGCGCGCGATATCAAAGCAGCTCTCCCCACCCTTCACTAGAGAGAAGGGAAACGTAACAGGATCTGTCACGGAGCCTGAGCAACAGCTACAGCTGATGCCGGGCGACTCAATTTATGTCAGGAGTTTTGTGCGTCGATGGAATGCTCCACGGTTCCATGGCCCATACGAGGTAGTGTTCTGCACGCCCACAGCCGTGAAAGTAAAGGGCTTGAGGTACTGGGTGCACTTGACAGATGTACGAAAAGCAAATAGTAACGTGCAAGAGGAGGTGGATGAGGAGGCACAGACAACAGCAAACAATGCAACTGAACAGGATGTCTGAATATGAACTTGTGTATGTGCGACAGTAAATGGACCTTAATGGGAATATGGTTGATAAGTATACTTGCATTCCTTTTTTTCTTAAGATGTTACAAAGCAAAAAAAAAAAACGTTTTTTCTTTTTTATCTTGTGGACTTATATATAATTAATGAAGTGATCAAATTATGAAGTGTTTATACCCTTGTCTGTGCATCCCCGTCCCTACAAACCCTACCCGCTTCTGAACCCTGTCAATATGTATATTGGCACTAATAGTGCCAACAAACTGTTTACATACATGCACTTAATGCACTTTTATATCTCAAACAGGAGCTACCATGGCATCTAACGGGCAGCCTGCAACGGATAAAATTAGTAGAATGAGAGAATTATTACATGAGAGATGCAGATATTCGTATGAGTGTGGATTATCTATATGTATTACGTTGTTTTTTGTACTAATATTCGGCCTGGTTACATATTGGTTTGTAGCGTTCATCTCTATCGAGATGAACGAGGGGGGAGGGATTAACAGCACTCGGACTAACAGTACTATTGGGACCAATACAACTGCAAGTGTCAATACAAGGGAAGGTGATTTTTTGGTGTGGGACGGAACTAAACTTGTATGGGGTTATCATACCACACCATCCAGTGCTGTCATCTTACAAAAGAAAGAGCCACAGGGTGGAATACAAAACAACACAGTGTCTCCACCAGGGATATCTAATTACAATGCCCGCGGTTTAAATGACCGAAACCCATCTGCCATATCATGGTTGTATAACACCCCCACCAGCCAGCCTGCGCCCATACTAAAAAACAACCTGCAAGATAACGTCAGGGACAAAGAGGAAAAGCTTCTAGCAATACACGAAATATTATATGATGCATGGGCCAAGGGGGGCGGGAATGAGAAAGGGGGGTCTATTTTGTCCCTTGCCCAGGAGGCTGGGAAGTACATGAGGAACAAGAATGACAGACGAAAGAGGGAAGCAGGGAGGAGGAAGTATGATGAGTACTATGGGTTAGGACTAGATAAAATGGAAGACCCTCGACACCCCCACCAGACAAATAAATGGTATGCGAATATGAGTGCCACAGCTAAACAAACAACAAACGAGAGCTGTTATGTCTGCTCCCTCATTCCTCACGCTTCAGGTACACCCAAAGTATTGCTACCCAAAGAATTGCCAATCATAGATGCCCAATGCCTCCTTCATCTCACGTTATGCAGGATTAAGAACACCTTCCAGGCACATGGAGTTACTTTTCAAATGCTGCAGAACGAGAAAACTTGCTACCCAAAAACGGCAGGGGTGGTATGTCTGGAAGAACCATTTTTTGTAATACAAGGGACACTTTTTTCGGACAACAAATGGAAGGATGAAAAAGTAATGTGTAAAGCTGAAGCACTGAGAGGTGTGGCACCAGAGAAGTTGCAGTGGATAGAAGAAACATGCACACCAGTGTGGAAGGAACACATTTCAAAACTAACTTGAGTAACCGCCATTGAAAAACCCTTCAAACTACAGAACGAAATAGACTATGAACTATGTTTTAAAGGAGAGGGGGAAAACCCCTATGGGAACGAACAAGAACTGTAACAAGACCCTCACCATCCCAGATCTAAGAAAAGGGACAGCGGCCATGATGGACACGTACTGGGTATGCAGCAACCAGGCATACCTGCACCTCCCCCCGACATGGAGTGGCAGCTGCTCAATGGCCACTCTGCACTCAGCCCTAATGGTAATACCAGAAAGCCACATCGATGGGAGCAAAAGGACACAGGAAAGCATGCAACAGAGTGCGGCCCAACCAACTGCAGAGTCACAAATGTATGTCCTGTCTTCCGGAAGCAAGGGAGAGGTGCTGACCCGTAACAGACGAGCATCAAATTACATATCAAAGGCATCATCAGAACTATTGGCTCAGATCCCAGACAAATATTGATTATTCAGCTCAGCAGAAACATGTTTTGCCTCACTCGTCTCAAGTGTCCAAGCAAGAGCAAACGCAAAATGGCTCCCGATAACACGCTGGGAATTGATTCAGCTGGCAAACAACACTGAAGAAGGGTTCAACGTAATAAAAGTGGAACTAAGGGCTTTACGACTGATGACCATGCAAAACAGGTATGTCCTGGACCTGTTGACGGCGATGGATGGAGGTGTTTGCCGAAAAATAGGAAGTGCCTGTTGCACTTTCGTACCTTCTGAAGACGCAGAGAACGGCTCCCTGTCCCATGTGATCGAAACAGTCGACAACCTAGGAGAAAAAATGAAAATGGAAGGCGGAGGAGAAGACAGTACGTGGTTCGATAACATCTTCTCCTGGGTCCCCTCATGGCTTGGAACAACTGTGAAATTTTTGATGCCAGCTGTGGTGTTCCTCCTTTTTGTTTTTTGCCTGTGCCAGGTGGGTCTTCGATGTTGCGCTAACGCAGTACCTAATGGTGCAATGATGATGGTGACAATGGGCAACACTCGTGGGACAATGCAAAACATGCAGGAAGTGCAGGTACAAACAGGAACAGATGACACAACAAGATATCAGCTAGTGCCTATCTATCACGACAAGGATATCATAGATAAAGCATGGCACACCACCATTAGAGAGCCCCGTGTACTAGAATGGTACCAGGAGGTGTGGGTAGATTTGGCGGGAGATGGCGGATGTATATACCTGACTTGTACCCCAGACGAATATGCCAGAAGAGGGGAAAACTTACGGGGGGTGTGCAGAGCATGGATGCCCATAAAAGGCACACCTGCATGGGACGAGGCAGTGATGGACGAAGCAGAATGTAGAAGGTTGGAGGACTTAAAGTATTCGTTACTTAAGTAACGAAAGGGGGGAAATGTAGGGGAGGAGTGGTCCAAAAAGACCCCTCTTGCCTACATCTCCACCCCAGGTACGGGCCATGGTTCGTCGGGCTTCCCCTCCTACCACCAGGGCCCAGGTGGTGGATGGCTCACCTGCTGAAGACATTGCCCGCACGTATTGAATTTAGCTAGGCCTCAGAAACCATTTTAGTCTACCAAAGATGGTGTGAGCTCAGCGCACTGTAGCGCGGCCCCCACCCTCGGAGAGTTTGTTATCCCTGTCGCCGCAGCACCCTGGCAGATCCGCTGTGAGCCTGTTCCCACGAACAAGACGGACATGAGCTAGCATAAGATACTAACATTGTAACAGTTCACCTTCCGCAGTGTATCATCGCACCCAGCATGACCCGGCCAGCAGGCCTGGGCGATGAAAAGAACGGTAAAATGGTCATCAGATGGCAGAAAGTTTCTACATATTAATGCCAAGACCACTTGCAAAGTATGCTTTTCTCCACAAAATCTCTTATATTACAAAAACCTGTAAAATGTATAAACATAGAAAGCATGCTCCCATGATATAAGCAATGGCGAGCTCACACCACTGCAGTTGGGTACTAATAATGAAGGAGCGTTCCAGGGATCTATTTGTTACGTGTATCACTGGGGAACTCACACTTCATGGTTTTGCACCATAACCGAACTAATGCTGCTAGAGTACACAAGAAAACAAATGTAACCATACAGAGGGCTCATGTGAAGGATGCGCGTGGATGCACTTGTTGTGTGTGTATGTCTAAGCCCCTTATGTGCCACCACCGTCACGTACAGTGGCGAGTCATTTTCTATGTACTCCACCAACCTTAACACTACCTCACTTACTGCAAATGTATATGCATATAACTAGATACTGCAATTGTTAAAATATAGTGTACGAACAAGATATTCAGACTGGATATAATCGAGACACATCCAGCCAGGTTGAAATGCATGTTTTAAAGTGATTTGAATAAGTATTACAGAGTGTTGAAATGTTTGTGATGTCTTTACCTAAAGTCGGCAACATACGAGGAAGATACCTTTTGTGAATATGTGCAAGGCCATTTCCCCTCCCACCCTGCGACGGCTGCCAAACACGAGAAGCAGAGGCTCACGCCGTGCTGCTCCACCTCCCCCAACCAGACTGGAGCCGCTTCAAAGATTTGTAGCCCCCTCTGCAGCACCCAAGGCCACGGCCCGCCACCTGCATTATTTACAGCACAGTAGTAAACCTCGGCCTGAACACACACTTTCAAAGGCGCCCCCTCGTAAACCCCACAACCCATCAGATCATCCTAGACTTATGGCCCTGTGCAATCAGGACACCCAATACTTTGACAACACACAGCGGCACATCCATAACAACTTCTAACAAGACAGAAAGACCTGAACCGCCCATCCCAGGCCCTGAAGCTTAGCACCTCGACCTATGGCCCCGGTCAACAGGACACTGGTAACCATGTCCTGACATATTACCATTACACCCCTCACAAGGTGCATTCCTCCTGTGTTGCATTAACCTGTAGGATAACCTATTGGAAGATTTACTAAAGAAGATAATATTGCAATGACTGAATGACTGCGGTGTGCATGGCATAGGGCAACCAAGTCAGGAAAAGACATTCATCTCTGACACTGGCCACAATGGCACAACAACACCGCCCGGATGAACTCAGCTGACCTGCCAGGCCCAGCCCAACCCACGAGGCTGACCAGTGATGTCCTCCAGCCAAGGCCAACCACAGCGCAGCAGTACCTATAGTTAGTCATCGCCACCCAATCCCATCGAACTTGTGCCCCCTATAGTATGTAGGTTCTTATGACGTTTTTTGTAAATATATACGCCTGTCTTTGCTATTGTCAGACAGAGCGCTCTCGGAGTTTGCAGAGTTCTTTGCATGCCCTATTCTGATTGATAAACTCCCATTTAAGCTCACCCGCACTCTGTCTTGGCTTTATTCCCGACTCGGGAGAGTCCTTCATTGTCTCTCATTGCGGGGAGGATCGTGCTGGCTGGGGATGCTTGCCTTTAACATCTACCAATTTTTAGATTTATCTTCCTTAAGGTTGCACAGTTAGAGTTTCAAACTTAACCACAAATAAAGATTTAAAGATCAAAAAGTTCCTTTGACCAGAGTTTTTTTTCTCTCCTTCTCTCCTTTCAACAAACAGCTGTCAGATCCCTTTGATCAGGGTGGGGTGTAGAGGTAAGCATCCTGCCCCTCCCCAACAGAGCCTGTCCTTTGTTCTTGGCTCAGCCACAAGACGAATGTCTAATGAAGTCTATTTTGCTCCATGTGCGGGAACCTCTGTCAGCCATTAGCCTTCCTGTAGCAAGGGGCTGTCAAACTAAAGTGTCAAACTTTCCCAGGCTGGCCACTGTCCAATCAGAATTAAGCAGTTACTTAACTCTAATACTGGGTTGCTTTCAAACTCACAATAAAGTCTTTTCTTTAACACATATAAAAATAAACACAATTTATAAGGGATTTGGACATTTAAAAGAAGTAAGCCCTTCCCAAACATGCTTTAAATAGGCAAATTTTGCAATTTCTTCAGGAACAGAAACCCACTCAAACTGGGTTTGAGATCTAATTTTCTTATGCAGCTCTCAGGCAGTGGGGCCTGGATTCCTCTGAATGTAATGGATGATCTGTGGTTTCAGCACACTTTAATTTCAATAGTTCACTTGGAAAATGCCTGAAATTAGCGCCAAAACAGCACTTTGAAGGTTGCAATTGATTAAGAAAGCTGTATTTTAAAGGCATTTTTGGATTTTAACCCACTTCTGTGGCCTTGATTCATGTGACAGGTAACAGCAACCACTGGCATTCTCCTGCAGGGAGTTCTTGTTTTGACATCAACTTTGCCTGTGTATGGCAAGGTGGTGCAGCCTTTTTGTGATTTATGAACCATGCACAGTTTTGCATATTTGGCACGCACAGGGGTTTGGCAGCTTCTTTCCCCCATTGGCAAAGGGGTGTAGTGTGGCGCATTGGCATGGGTTTAAATATCCCACACATTCCCCCCTCTCCCTGACTTCAGCATGATGTCCAGTCGTGGGGGAGTCGGGCATGTGGGATTTTTTTTTTTCCTTCCGTCCATATGAAGAAATCCGGTTGCTTCTCCCATCAGCGATTGATGCGACACGCTCCTCGTCGGTTCTGGTTGGAAGTGTGGAGCGACACTTCGGGTCTCTTGGGGAGGGGGGGGTTTCCCTCCCGGTCCCCAAGGAGGTCCTCCTTGGTGATTAGGTGGATTTAGTTCCAGTACTAGAAAACAGAACATAGCACAATTATGGAAATTTCCCCACTACTGTTCCCCGAGGGGTGTAGTGGGGCGGATGCATGCATTTAATAACCATTGACAATATTCCCCGTCTATATTCAAGCACATACTCGATGAACATTTAATAATTCTTTTTAGATCTCCGGATTCTCTCCCTCTGGGTTTCCAGCAGGCTCTTCTATTTGCCGCAAAGTATGCCTGGGATGGCAACTCTTTAGCTGGTTAATGTGGACCCACTTGTCTTCCCCTTCTGTCAAATTTCCCTTGGGGATGCGGAATCTGTAGGCGACTGGTGAGATTCTGTCCACAATTTCAAAAGGACCCCGCCAACTTGGGAGATATTTGCGCTCTTTGGCTTGGTTCCTTTGGAAATTCTACAAGTAGACCTTGTCTCCTACTTGATAAACCTTTTTAGTTGTCTGAAGGTCATAGTGGGTCTTCATACTGTCTGCAGATCTTTCCAGATTCCGCTGAGCATACGCAAAAGCATGTTGAAGGTGTTTTCTCAGATTCTCAACATACTCATGAGTTGTGGAAGCATTTATCAAGGACTGCTCTTGGATTCTGTAGAGCAGATGCTGGGGTAGCACCATCCTTCGTCCAGTCATCAGCTCAAATGGAGAAATGTTTTGTTGCAGAAGAAGGGGTAGATCTGATGGCCATCAGGACAAAGGGTAATCGAACGTCCCAACTTTGCCCAGAGTTTGCCACACATTTTTTTAATATGCTCACAATTTTTTTATTGTACCTCAACTCCACCACTAGAGGGCAGCGGTGTGCAATGTGTAATATCCTATTTACCCCAAGTATCTCCCACATCTTTGTCATCACTTTGCTAGTGAAGTGACTACCTCAGTCTGACTCAATCCTTTGGGGTAGTCCAAAACACGAGAATGTGATTGATCATCAGGGCAGCTGCTGTTTCTGCCTTGCAATTTGGGGCTGGGAGACATTCCACCCATTTAGTAAACAAGCATGTTACGGTCAACATGTACTTGTTCCCCCTAGACGAGCGAATCACGGACCCAATGAAATCGACTTGCAATTCTGACCAAGGAAGTGTCATCCCCATCTTTTGGAGGAGAGCACGGTGTGTGAGTGATGTTGGCTGAAATTGTGCCCACACAAGACACCCCTGCAAGTATTGGTTGAGGTCCTGCCCCATGTGTGGCCAGTATGCAACCTCTTGTAAGATTTCTAATGTCGTATGAAACCCCTGATGACCGGTGTGGCCGCATCATGCGCGTGACTTAGCATCAGGCTTCGGAATTAGGTAGGGACCACCCACTGGTCACAGCCAAATATGGATCTCCTCACCAACAAACCGTCTTGGATTCGGAACATTTTTGGACATTTCATCAACACTCTGAGGTCCTCTTTCCCTATGCAATCAGTATCCGTCAGGGGAAAGTTCTCTGGGTCCTCAATGTGTTGATAGAACGTACCAATTATTGGATCCCCTTTTTGAGTCGTAATCAAATCAGCATCTGGGGTCTCCTTACTCCACTGGGCAGTTGAGAGTTCATTGTGAGCATTTGTCTGGGACCTAGTGATAGCAGTGACCTGGATTTCCCCTTAAAGGGACTAGATCTCAAGAAGATCCCCTTGGATAGCTCTGGTTTTGGCCAGCTAATCAGCTAGGTAATTTCCAGTTTTGTCTGGTCCCTCTACTTTAGAATTACCCTTGATCTTTTTCCAGTAGATGGTCATCCCACTCGAGGTGACCAGATCATCAATATTCTGTATTAGTTTTCCATGTTTTAGTGGTTTATGGTTAACAACAGCATGCCTCTGGTTTTCCAATTTACCAGGTGCTCCACGAACCCGTTTCGGACATAACCTGAATCAGTGATTATGACCAGTTCATGGAGTTGATGTTGGACATTAGTGAGGATGGCTTGATGCACAGCCATCAGCTCTGCCACTTGACTACTACGGGGACTGATTTTTTACCCAGCTGAGGGTTCTGGGGCATCATCCACCCATGCATTCCTCACATCACCCACAAGTTCCTTTTCCCCATTGTTGTCAGCATGGTAGGAGCACCCATCCACATAGACAGTGGTCATTCCCTCACACTTGTCTTCTTCATAGACTTTGTGTGGGGAATTCAGGTACGCCTCCATGTTGTCCTTGATTTTAAGACTTTCACCCTTGAAACAGTTTTCTCTGGCACAATCATGCAAGTCAGCCAGAGCTTGCGCAAGGGGACTCTTCTTGTTTTGGCCATATCTGACCTCCACAGGAAAGCCTTGCATTGACGGAATCCAGGAAGTAATTTGGGAATTACTCATATTTCCGGGCCGGATTCTGTCACTTTGAAGAAATTGCAGAGGCAGGTGTGGAGTCTCCACTATGATGTGTTCCCCCTGGATGAACGGGTGGTAATTCTTCAATGCCCACACCGTTGCCAGGAGTGCCTTCTCACAATCGTTGAATTTTTCCTCCACAGAGGATGAAGTCTTACGCGGATAGGAGATGATGACTTTATTGACCTTGTCATGCTTTTGGTATAATAATGCTGTTAAGCATGTATCTGAGAACCCTATCTCCAAGAAGAACTCCTTATATTTGACAGGGCAAGCTAGGCAAGGCGCTTGTTAGAGGCTTCTTTTGAGTTTTACTGCCTCGACTTGTTCCGGACCTCACTCCCACTTGACCCCTCCCCTTCAACAGATGGATCAGGGGTCTTGTGATCTCTGCATAATCCTCAATGAACTTTCTGCTGTAATTAGTCAGTCCAACGAGGCTCCTTAGCTCACGCAGAGTCGTGGGGTCTTTTAGTTTCAGGAGTGCTTCTACTTTCTTTTCCTGGGGACAGAGACCCTCTGGAGTTTTCATGCCCCAAGAAATTGACACGAGTCCTGCACCACTGTGCCTTTTGGAAAGATAGTTTTGCTCTGGCAGCCCTCAACTGTGTCCGAACATAACAGATCTCTGCTATGTGTTCCTCCACAGTTGAGCTTTTGATTAGGACATCATCTACATAGGCCTGGTTACCCCTTTCACCCAAGTTGGGCATGGCCTTATGCAAGAAGATATTAAATTAATTGCCAGAGTTGATGTATCCAAAGGGAGTCCGGGTCCAAGTGTACTGCTGCCCCCCGAAGGTAAAGGCCAGCTTGTATTGGTCCTCCCTACTGACGGGTACGGTCCAGTACCCATTGGTCAGGTCAATGGCAGTGTATACCTTTGACTCGTTGATCTGGGCCAGTCCTTGGTCAATGTAGGGAAGAGGCCATCGGGAAGTGTGGACCAGTTTGTTTAGCTCCCTCAGGTCAGCACAGAGTCTCCACTGGCCGTTTGGTTTTCAAAATCCCCAGCACCGGATTATTCAAGGTGCTGTGGACTGGACGAATTATCCCACGGGACTCAAGGTTTTTAATTATTTCTGTGAAGGACTCCATGGATCCGAGAGGCAAGCAGTATTGCTTCACAAACATGGGAGTCATACCAGGGTCCATGGGAATTGTTGTATGGATTTTAGCGTGGCCACAGTCATGAGTCCACTGCAAAAAGATCCTGAAAATCTAAGAAAACTTGTTTCAATTTTTGCTTTTGCTCCAGAGTCTCACAGGCATCAGCTAGGTTGACTCTCCTTAAACCATCTGTCTGAAGCCCGGAAAGACTTCTGGTTTGGCCTTCTCAGCTGCCTCCTCCAGCTGGGTGGAGAGGTCCCTGGTTAAAGTACTAACTTTGACTGATGGCTTCAGGTGGGGAAGGCAGTCCTGGTGGACTTGAAAGATCACCTCATCCCTCCTGAAGTCACAGATCACCTCTTCCTTATCATAAGGGCGGGAAGAGTACACCAGGAAATTCCCTCCATGCCGGGTGAAGATCCTGTCTGGTGTTGGGTCATGGTCGCCATCACTATCAAAACAGTCATTGGGGATTGGTCCTATCAGTTCATTACCTAAATCTATGTAAAAATGTCGGTCATCAACCGCCATTCCAATAATGGTGCCTGCGCCCAGAGTGATACTCCTAAGGTCGCTGTTATCCACCACTATTGGAATGGTGGTGTTCTGTAGTGACTAGTAGTGTTGGGTTTAACCCCAACCCTTGTTGTTGGAAATGGGCATTGAGGTGAACAGATGCTTCAGGATTTTTCAGTTTCTCTCCTCTTGTAATTTTTACTTCAAGTGGGAATTGTCAGGTCCGTTCTGGGATGGTGATGTCCTCTCCAATCTGAACATCAACTGCATATGGCAGCAGTTGAGCTGACCGAAATGCTTTCTCTGGATCATCAAAGTCTATGGGATTACCCGCTAATCAGGATGAGGCTTTGAAGTTTATTAGGTCAAAACAAATGGCAAAGCAATTGAGAATGTCACTGCCTAAATAAAATGCAGCAGGGACATCTCGCCCGACCCATCAATTATGGATTATGCTCTTGTTGCCTATGGAAATTTTGAGCATACACCTGCTAGGCAGATGTTTGGGATTGGGTGTTCCCAGGTCCATTTCCCATTTGTCTATCAATTTAAATGTGGGAATGGCTGGATCTTTTGTGAGTTTTCAGAACATGGCTTTGCTGATGAACCTCTTACCGTTGTTCACGCACACTCGGGCGAAAACAGGGTCCTTCCACTCATTTAACTGCATAGGGATGAACAACTGTTCGCCAATCTTCTGAATGTCAGGCACACTTTGAGCTGGTTTCTCATTTTGGACTATGGAAGTGGGATTTTCTGATTGTGAATTGGTATTGAATTTCAGAGTATTTCCTTCCTGTGTAGAATGCCACTTGAGACTGGAAGTTGATTTGCAGAAATGGAGAGGACTTCCCATCTGTAACGCTCACCTGATTTTCGCAGAGGCGCCGGTCTTGACTGGGCGACTACCGTATCTTCAAAGGTGATGTGTAGCACCCGGTTGGCTCTTTGGGCTGGACCTCTGTGCACTGTATGCCTGACGTGTAGAGTAAGATGTCTGCAGATAGAAAATATGGGGTTAATGAACTGGGGTTATTGGGGTGTCCCCATCTCTTTCCTCTTCTCCTCTCCTGTAGACCCCCAAAGGTTAACGCTCTCACCTTAGGTAAGTGAATGCCGAGCTCTCCATCTGCCTCGGGGCAGGGTGCTGTAACCAGTTTCTTCACTGGATAGGTAGCGCAGGCCTCTTGACTTCAGAGGACTGCTGTCCGTCGTTTACTGCACGAACGGTAAGTTTCGAGTCATTCAAATGTCTTTAAAGTCTTTAGTAATGATGTCTCTTGTTTTGCAGGGTTCCGGCGATGGCGGATGACGGGCTGAAGTGAGTTGAAGATGGAGCCCGTGTGATGAATAGAAGCGCCTGGAAGCACGTAAGTAAGCGCTTGTTGCCTGCTTCACTATGCGCTCTAACTGTCTTTTTATTTTGCAGGTACGAGTTCGGAGCGGCTGCAGGGTGCCGGAATACCCACTGGATTAGATGTGGAAAGGAGTAATGGCACGTGAGTATTAAAGTTCCCCAATGTCTTTAAACGCACCTTGTTTTGTCTTTCAGATGCGGGATGCAGCGCCGAAGGCCTCCGGAGCGTGCAAAGAGTTGGTAAACTTTTGTCTTTCAGATGCCGGAATGCAGTGTGAAGACCTCCGGAGCGCACGAAGAGTAGGTAAGCCTTTGCCTTTCAGATGCCGGAATGCTAACCTGTTCTTTCTTGTCTTTATAGGTGTTGCTGAAGACTGGATTCAGGATGGTAAGCCTTTGCCTTTCAGATGCCGGAATGCTAACCTGTTCTTTCTTGTCTTGATAGGTGTTGCTGAAGACTGGATTCAGGATGGTAAGCCTTTTTCCTTAGGCCCAGGACCGGATGCAGAAGACACGATGAGCGTTCTGCTGCAGAGGTTGCAGAATAACGCAAAGCAAGATTCATCCACCGGGTGTGGTTTAAATAGCCTCCTGTAGTGCTTAGGTGTCTCCTTCCACAGCCACGCCTAAGTAAGAAAAGAGTTCCTGGTAAGAAAAGAGTTCCTGCCTTCCAGAAGAGTTCCAGTGTTCTGAATCTAGGGAGTGGCTCCAGCCCCACCCAACAGGAAAAGTAGTTCCAAACAGAAGAGGATCAGAGGCTCAACTGGCAGGCAAGTAAGCAGCATGGTCTGCTGAAGGTAAGTCCACCCAAGCATTATGAGCCCGGCGCTTCCAGCGCTGGGACTGGGCATATTTATGAGCCTGGTGCCACTGGCGCCAGGACTGGGTCCAAAAGGTCCCAATTGGCACTGGTTGGCACTCGGAACCTGGGTTATGGATCTGCTTCCAAGGGAGTTGGGAAAACCCTGACCTTTTGGAAGCAGAGATCATGACACCATCACCAGTTGGTTGTCCTACTGCAATGACTGTCACGTCAGGGATTTTGTCGTTTTGAAAATGGAATTCAATGTGATCCTGTTTTTGTTCAACCACATGGCATGTGCCATTTAAACTAACATGGTTGACGCTATGTTTTAATTTTATTGGTCGGTTAGTCTGGGTCCAGAGGACCTTATTTACACAATCTATTAGGGGAGACAATCTACGCAGGATGTCATTCCCCAGTAAACATGGTGTGCCCTCTGGAGTCGCAACTATGACCGGGTGTTTCACCTCGTGTCGCCCAATTTTAATTTCTAAATCCGCAGTCCCTTCGACAGGAATTTCATTCCCATCGAAGTTCTGAAGTTGTCCAGAAAGAGGGGTGAGAGGGATCTGGTATCTCTCCCCCTTCCTGAATTCAGCTGATCAAAGGCCTTCTTTGACAGAAGGGTGGCTTGGGATCCAGTGTCCACCAGTGCCAAAAATGGACATTGCCCTTGTATTTGAACCGGGGCATAAAATCTTCCCTCCTTCTCCTCAAGGGGGCAAAGATAATGTGCATTTTGGGCCAATTGGTGGGTTAATTTCTTTATTCTTCTGACACAGGGGTAGGTTGGCCAGGATTTAGTGTGAGAGCTTGGGGATCTGTAAAATGAATGTGGCAGTTGGATATTGGGAGAGTTTTGGGCTCCCCTGGTTCTGATTCTGGGCTGCCCCCTGCCCCCTTTTGGAGGCAGTCGCCAGAATTGGGCAAGGTGATTTTCCGGCTTGTCATTCTGGGGTTCAATGATGGGTGGTTTTAACCCCAGTCCCCACATTTACCCAGTCTTGATTAGGATCTCTCGGGGCCCATTTTTCTTTGGGAGGAGTTCCCCCATACCCAAAGGAGAAGATCCTTTTCCCACAGTCCTCTGAGGACCCCTCTCCTCCAAATTGGAAGACTAACCTCCTCCACAAAATGGGTCTTTTTAGGCCCTTTATTTTTCCTACCCCCCCTCTGTTCCTTAGGTTGCAGACATTCGGGGGCAGGAGATTCTGGTTCTGGTTCCTGGGTTACCAGGGGCTTTTCACAAGTGGGGAAGGAAGCTTCCTCTAAGGCTTTGCACCCCTCTTCCCCCTGTGCCGCCTCCTTTGGAACTGGTGGGTTATCGGGGTTCTCTCCCCATCATTGCTCTGGAGTACCAGACCCTTGATTGGTGGCGTTCTGAGCCGGCATGCTCATCTGAGGGTTCTGCTGAGCCCTCAACATGCTACCCAGATCCTGTGACAAGTTCTGGACCTGGTGTCCAGTTGGGACACCCGCTCTGGCTGGTACAGGGGTCTCTGGTCCATCCTAGGTGGATTATGGGAAGGGTCACTGTCCCTTCTCCCATAATATCCTTGGTTGGGATAGTTCTGGTAACCCTCCACCCTTGGCCTCCCCTCTCCCGGATTGGGCTGTTTGGGCTCAGGAAAGTGGGGAAAGAGGGAGGGTTGTTTTGGCGGTTGAAGTTTGGCAGGTACAGGGGAAAGAAGCTCAACCCGGCATTTGGGGGGTTACTGCCCTCCTGGGGAAAATTAGGAGTGTAGTTTCCTGGGTTGGTAACTACCTGGTTGGATCCCCCCCTTTGGGCTGGGGGAGTTCACACATAGCCCAGGATGGGGCTGTTGCCCTTGTAACGGGGGCTAATGTAATCATGGGAGTTAGGGGTCCCGTTTGTGGGTTTACCTCCCTGACTACCTGTTAGGGATTGGTCCGAGGGCCTTCTGGTTCTTTGGTTAGATGATGAATTCTGTACAGGAATATTTTTAGTCCTCTCCCATCTCTAGATCTAAAATAGGGGCAACCTTCACCTGCGCCACCTTAGCAACAGCAGGGGTGTTGGCTGGTTTGGGGGTTTTATTTGTTTTTTTATTCTTTACCGGTTTCTGCACTTCATAAATACAAGTCACCTGTTCAATGACCCAGTCTAGTGATCTCTTCTCCTGAAGTCCCTCACCAGCTGGGTCATGATGTATTTAGGGAGTGCATGAAAGAAGGTATTAATGAACTCCCTACTGTCTGTGCGCACCCTCATGGTGGTTTGCGCAAAGGCATGTTTTAGTTCTTGCACAAATTCTTGAGGGGCCTGGTCTTCCGCACATTACAGGTTGTAGGCCGCCTTGCGGGTTCCTATGTACAGAATTGTTTTAAAAATGGACGCCCTATAGGTGGACCATCTCGAGTGGTTCTGATCCTCCAGCCCTGCAAAGAAGCTGGAGTATTCTGGGGAAAATGTCCATTTGACATATCGGATGCATCTCTGGCTATCTTTCAGATGGAAAGTATCCATCATTTGCTCGTATAACTCAAGGTGCTCCCAGACTGAATACTTGGCATTTATGTGATAGGGAGTTATGATGCTCCTAATGGCCAAGATCTGTTTTAAGGGAACCTTTAGTAGAGCCCTCTTAATTTTGTTGGCCTTTTTGGACTTAGTCCCCCGAGTCCACTCATCCTCTGAGTCAGAGGCACTGCTACAGGAGGTGGCTATCTGATCCTCTAGGCTCGCCCTGATTCTGCGAGCTTGAGAATGGCTAGCAGAATGTGGGGGCCTAGTTTCTTGGTGCCTGTGGCGCTCTGAAGAGTCTTCTGACTCTCCCCTGCTCCCAGGACAGGCTGAGTACCCTCCCACCCCCATTGCCCGAGCTGGGAAGAGGTTTTTAAGATACTCTTTGTGGGCCTAGTTTCACGGAGTTCCCCACCAAATATGACAGACTGATCCTTTGGTAGGCAGTATTTTTGAGGATCCAATTCCTGATTCTCCCCTCACTGGAGTCTTCCTGATCAGAGAGGCTACCCCTCACATTTGGGAATCTGTACAGAGAGAAAACAAAACCATACGTCACTGTATAGCAACCCCCACGGTGCACCCTAAAAGGGTCCCTCCGAACCCACAGTAAGTATGACAATATATTGAACGGGAACTTTGAACCACATCAAAGTCCCCACCTTGTGTAGATATGAGAAATATTCTCAGGTTTTATACAATGATATTCAAAAGAATATAGTTCAAACAGTGATTTTATTTCAAACACAACTGTAATATCATAGACTTCAAACGATAACACTTTCAAAGGAATTTCAGTTCATTCACAGATGAAAGGCACACTTCTCACTGAACCCCTATTAACTCATAGGGCTTGTATTAATATACAACAAAGTGATTTCAAACATTACTGTGCTTTAAATGATTCCTAGTTCAAAAGTCCAAAAGATGACTCTGACTTGTTGCTTAAATTCCACACAGTACAATTCCAATTTTGTGACCCATTTTTTTTTTTGTTTTTTTTTTTGAGCCACAATTAACAGCAGTGGTCTCCAGTAACTTCTTTTCAAGACTACATATAGCCTCAAACAACTTTCTTTCAAAAATACATCCAGATAGGCTTCGCTTGGTATTCTTATACAGCCAACGCGTTTCGGATTGGAAAACAATCCATCTTCAGGGCATAGAAAGCCTAAATGTTCCACAGGTCAAATCCACTCGGGAGGGAGCACCTATGAGAATACAGACATAAAGCCATTAAGGCACTAGTCAGAACGAAACATTCACAGCACCTTAATCCAACTCCACCCGATACCAACCTTAGCGCTTGGCACAGGGAGTAACCGTCTTCCAACAGAATCCTAATGAAACAAAACCAATAATAGAGTGAAACTCAAATGGTGCCAACCACATTATCTCCTTTGACACAACATCAAGCACTGAATCCTATACCAAAACCGAATCACAACACCGTGTAAGTAATGATCAAATTGCCCCTAACGGTGAAAATGACTACACCATTAACAGAGGACCACAAAGCCCATAAAACACCACAGTGTGCCATGGCAGCATGCTCTCATCACCACATGGAGGGACTGTAAGCCACCACCAGAGAAGGTAGTTAAAGTTCAAAGTGCAGAAATGTAAAATCTCCATGTACCGAAGGGACCGGACCTCCGCTTTCAAACTGTACCACAACCGTGGTCATCACCCGCCTACATCAGCAAAACACAAGTAGTTCACAAAGATAAGTCCCTATCCGCGAACCCACCATATTTTTAAAATTCAATCCGGGCCCCCAACAGGAGAACATGTGCACTTACCAACGTAACTCCTAACCTTTCTTCATTCAGGTTCAAAAGTTCCAGGAGCCGATAGCCGCACTCCACAACGCGACAGGCAGGTTCACGTCGCCAATGCGAGTGCGCATGCGTAAATACCATTCACTGACGAAGTCCGACGCGAACGACGGACCAAAGAACGTACACGTACGTCTTTCACCATCTTGGGTAGGTAAGGAAATGTGCACCCAATCCTCAGGCCTCTAAAGTGAAACAACAACCAGTTCAGTAGCACCACCCACTCATGCCCCGGTGCAGCACAGGAGCCTGCCCCAAAGCAGACCCAAGGGAGGTCCAAAAGGATAAAGAGCCACTCAAAGCCGCGTGTATTCAAAGGATGACCGAGCAGAGGGGGAAAACAAAGGCAGACCAGCAAGATCTGCCCTAGTCCCCATGATAGGTCACCCACTAAATAAACTCAAGGACGAAAAGGTAAACAAACGGAAATTAGCTGTGCCCCAATGGCCGGGGATGTCTGCACTCCAACAGGCACTCCCCCGTAGTGAATGGAACCACTAAAGTCATGCATGCAATTAAACGAAAACAATGTAATTCCAAGAAAGAGATTATGTACTCAGCATCATATCCCTCTATAATTTCTTCAAAAAAAATTCATATACATAAATGTACATTACAAAGTGTAATACATGTTCGACACCATGTGTAAAAATTAGCCATATTAGATAAGATGCATATTCTCATCATAATTCCCTATACATCTCCACATAAAAATTGTTTTGAAAACAACTAAAACTTTTCAAATAAAACACATCAAATCAAATTCGACATTCATGCCTCTAGGGCTCAGGGAGTCCAATAGATCAATCCACATGATTTCCCTTTGAAAGAGCTTTCTATGGAGATCACCCCCCATGGGCTCATTTTGGCTTGCTCAAGGATTACACATTTAAGCTGAGCTATGGTGTCTAGCTATGTGGAAGTGACTTGCAACAGGAGATTTCTGGTTATTATTGCAAATGTTTGATTTATGCTCAGACCAGCATGTTTTAACGTTCCTAGTCGTTATCCCCACATAGTACAGGCCGCAAGGGCATTTCAAACCGTACACCATGTTCGTAGCATCACAGGTACAGGAATGTTTCAACCAGATAGGTTTTCCAGAATGTGGATGTGTAATGCTGTTCCCTTTAATTATGTTAGCACAGTGCGGGCAGTTCTGGCACGGAATCGTAACCTTATGCGTGATCTTAGTTGTGGGTGTCTGAATTTCAGCCTTTATCAAGCTTGATCTTAGTGTTTTATTGTTCCTGTAAGCGAATCTAGGTGCTTGGGGGAATAGTTGTTGTAAATGGGGGTCCATTTGTAGCATCTGCCAATGATTTTGGATTATCCTCCTAATTCTTGCACTCTGTGTCGAGTATGTGGTCACATACACCAGGTGGTCATCAGTTTGTGTAGGTTTTGGAGTTAGAAGGGTTGCCCTTTCTATAGATCGTGTCCTTCCGGAAATCTCTTGGATAGATGTCACATCGTACCCTCTTGATACAAACTTCTGTTCCAATACAGTTGACTGTCGTTGGTATTCAGTCATTTCCAAAATGTTCCGCCTGTATCTCAGGAACTGGCTCATTAGTACACTCTCGATCGTTCTCCGTGGGTGGAAACTGGTAGCTAACAGTAAACTGTTTGTCTGTTGTCTTAGTAAATACTCTAGTTTCCAGTCTCTGTGATATAGTGTAGATCTCGATGTCCAAAAAATGGATCATTGATTGACTAGTTTCAGTTGTAAAGCGAATCCTCGGATGCATCTGATTCATCATCTCAAAGAACGCATTCAGTTCATCTGCTGGTCCCGTCCATATCCCGAATATATCATCGATATATCTCACATGAAGGGATAAATATTGTTCCCTTCTCGGTATGGATAACACATGTCCATACTCCAAATAATACATAAATATGTTGGCATAGCATGGGGCCATGGCTGCCCCCATGCTAGTGCCAGAGGTTTGCAGGAAAAATCTCTCGCCAAATTTAAAGAAATTATTATTCAGGACCAATTTGAGGAGTGTTAGAATAAAAAGATGGTCTCCCTGACAGTTGTCAGTTCTTAATAGGATCAATTCAACGGCTTCTAGGCCTGCATCCTGTACAATATTTGTATAGAGGGAGGTGACATCCATCGTGAAAAGGATATCACGTCCGACCTCAAACTGTACCTCTTGTAGTTTCTGTAAAAATTGCCTCGTGTCCCTTAGGATTTTACCAATTTTTAGAAGAGAAGAGGAACGAGCTGCCCTATTTGCCCCAAGAGGGAGTACTTTGAACCCCTTTAAGAGTACATATAACTCAACAGAAACTTTGTCAGAAGTTTATCAAATTGGAAAGATTGTCTAAAAAAGAGATCAACAAATTCTGGGAACAGGCATCACTCATTAATTATTTGGAGAATAAAAAGGTTCCCAGAGGATTTAGGATTTTAATATTCCCTAACTTAGACAACCAGGAAGACTTGGATCTAGCAAATGAATGGGAATTCAATTTAGACCAAAGCTCCACCAAAATGATTAAACTGTTGATTGAGCATGCCAGAAGAGAGCATACCTGGACCCAGGCTGCAATAGTCCAGTATGCCCAATCCATCAACTGTAAAAGAGAAAAACTATGATAAGATGCAGCAGATATTGGGAGCCTACCAGGATGAGATTAAAGTACGTAAATTCCGTAAGTACTTTAGGGACGATAAAGATTACAGGGATGATAGTCTATACTTTTCAGGCTAAATTTGATGACCATCCAAGAAAATCCAGGGATAATACCCCCAATACAAGTCCAAACACATCTTCGGGCAGCTCCGATGCAGAAACAGACAGAGAAGGTATCAGTACCTCGGAACAGCCTAATACTAATCAACACCAGACTCTTCAGGGTAGTTTTTTTTTTAGAACAAATAAAACGTTACCGAAAGGGTACTCGCCCAATCGGCAAACAGGTTTGGTTCCAAAGCCCGCCTGTTCAAATATGCCAACATGGCACGCAACCACCGGGGCAGGAAGGGGAGAGAGGGAGCAGGAGGAGGAACAGACAGAAACAGTCAATCGCCAGGCATCTTAACCAGAACAGGTTCGAGGAAGCAACAGGGAAACAGATAGGAAAGAGTTTAGTCATTAATCTTTCAGACAGATCACTTAACCAACAAGAAGAAAAAGTTCTCAACAAAGGCTTATCATTCTGTCCCACAGTTTCTACAGATTGGGTAGACTTCCAAATAGATCTTTTCAAGTTCACCCGCAAGCTTAAACTTAAAAAGTATTTTGCCACCCAGGTCAAACAGTACAAACCAAGGAACATACCGGATGTACCGAGTGCTCTGTCCATCATGGATATTGGGCACGCTAACCTGCTTGTCTCACTATCATCTGACTCCGACATACAACTCACTGAGACTTGTCAAGAATTAGGAGTTGAACTACTCAATCTACCAGTTCAGGAGCTTAAGAACAAGTCCAAATTCACCCCCTAACTATGTAATGAGAATATTATTGAAACTTTCCAACAGGCTATCACCAAAGATACCCATAAGTGTATGGACAAAACAGCTAGGCTCCCAGTGTACAGGAGGAGTAAGAATCTAACTAAATTTGAAAAACAAGCACTTGACAACCTGTGTGAAGACGATAGTCTAATCGTCCGAGAAGCAGACAACGGAAGGAACACTGTGCTACTAAAAAAGGATTCTATCTTCATGGGTCAACTGCACCTCCAAACACCAGGTTGCTACAGGAAGCTCCCTACTAATCCGACCAAGACGATCATCCAAAACTTACATTCTATGTTAGACAATTGGCACAGCAAGGGTAACGTCACGGATGATGAGAAATCATTTTTGAAAATCTGCAACCCTGTGATCCCGGTCATGTATTTTTTACCCAAAATCCACAAGGCTTAATGAGTGGGATTGGGTGCGTTACTGAAGGGCTGTCTAGTTATACTGATAACGTGCTCAAGGACTATGTGATACAGATGCCAACCTACCTGAGAGACAGTACCCATGTGTTACAGATACTATCAACCATTTAGTGGAAGGAAGGCTTCATGTTAGCAACTATGGATGTGACCGCATTATACATGTCAATTAGTCATGAACTAGCTATACGCACTATTGACTGTGTTTAGAGACCACTCTGTTTCATTTCTTACACATGTGAAAATGTTTAAAGAATTTCTCAGATTTACTCTTAATAACGTTTTCCTGTTTGATGACACATTTTACACCCAGCTGAAAGGTGTGGCAATGGGGGCTAAACACGCACCCTCCCTTGCCAACCTTTTCATGTTCCATTTCGAGGACCAGCATATCTTCAATAATAACATACACTTTGAGAACGTAGTATTATGGAAACATTTTATTGACGATGCGCTGATAATCTGGAATGGATCTGCTGACGAATCTGGATCCTTTGAAAAACACCTAAATGACAACACATCTAGCATCAAATTGGTGAATGTGACAACACATCCATTAATTTTTGGATCTAACCATCTACATTGCGCAGGGGATAATTGAGACGAAGACATTTCGCAAACCCACTGAGGTTAACAGTACACTGCATGCTGCCAGCTGCCATTGCAAAACTACCGTTATGAATATCCCGGCTGGAGAATTCTATCGGGCACGTCACAACTGCAGCACTGATTTATCATTCTCACAAGAAATTGAACTCATCACCGCTAGATTCAGAGAAAGAGGCTACTCTGATGATGATGATATAGCCAAAGCACGCACCAGAACAGACGGCAAGTTGAGAAGAGACCTGCTCAACTTGACAAACTCCTCTAACAAAGCAACTTGATCACCAAGGAAACACATAGATATCATCACACAATATTCTACCGATGCACACAAGCTATACTGTACGAAGACACTGGGACCTGCTGAAATTAGACAGTGATATCTTGCCTTTTCTCAGTGACAAACCCTCCTTTGTATACACGAGAGCACAAACTCTGAAAAACAGACTTTGCCCTTCATACATTGCCAACTCCAAATCCAAAGGTTCAGAATGGTTAAAAACAGCAAAGGGATTCCACAAATGTGGAACGTGCACTGTATGGAAGCATGCATACCTGGACTCAACAGAATTCACAACTCAGCTTTGTAATAAAACCTTGATCACAAACTTCATAAATTGCAGGACCAAGTTGTGGTCTATGCAATTGTGTGTGCCTGCCAGAAGGTATATGTAGGCAGCACGATCAGGCAACTACATATCCGAATTTGTAAACATCTCAGTAGTCTTAAAAAACAGGACCATTTGCTGCCACTAACCACTCATTGGCAGGAATGTCACCAGATGGACAATGTTGATGATATATGATTCATTGGCCTTAAGAAGGCATCCATAGGGAAAAGAGGGGGAGATTTGAAACTCAAATTGAGATAACTGGAAGCCAAAACAATGTGTAACTTACGATGTGTCCAACAAAGTTTGAACACAGATAATGAAATGTATGTATGTTTTCCTGTGATTTGGATCTGAATTCCTTATCAACAATGGATGATCTGATGAGCATTTATCTGTTAACATGATCTGGTCAATGCCTTGTTGAGACTCATCCAAGCATCACCCCGGTTCTATTAGCAATACATCTGACATTTTCAGTACTTGATCACTCTTGAACAGGTTTATGACCGTATTATTGTCCATCCTTTACACTCCAGTCATCCCATGCCAGATATATTGTTTGAGCATTTTGCTCGGGACTATGATTGTTTTTCCTTTTATTGCATTCACTAGACCTCCATATACTCATTACCCAGGCCAGCCACTCATTCCATTTCTTAGAGATTAGGAGCCTTCCCACGATTATCTCTCATGTACTGTTCATTACCTATTTCTTCTCTTTCTTTGCTCCAATACAGCATTTATAAACATACTTTATATTAACTTTCCATATCACACTACTTGTTACCTAATTAGGCCTTTATTATTCTAGATCCCAGCATACCACATTTGCATAGTCAATTTTGTGTAGCGACATCACTCGCACTTGCGCATGCGTGTGACGTCATGATTAGTCAGTGCGCATGCGCGTGATGTCACGCATTTACGTGTGACATCAGACGCGCAGGCGAAGTGTAAACATCACACTTTCTACAGACATTTGATCGGGGTTTATTCCTGCAACACGGAATTAAAGGTATGGCTCCCCCATCCTTGAGGATTACTGACCTTGCAGGGACTTAATTTTGGGACTAACTCAAGTTTCATTACATTGTTATTTTAGGTATTGGGACCTTTCATATACAATGAAGATTCATTGAAATAGACTGGGTGAGAGCAAGGACAACACATTTGCTTTTTGTGCCCCATTTCTTAACCATTTGTTCTTTCCGTATCTCTGCGTATTTACTTATATTGCCACTGGGCACTCAATATAGTGATTTCGACATATCTTTCAGGCATTTAAGCCCCATACCCAGATGGCCTAAAATAGTGGTTTATGAAAGAGGCACCTTATCTCAACTATACTACCAACTTAATTCACCTAAGAAGCTCTGCTATAGATGAACTAGGGTAAGGAATTTTCACCCATATTCTCAGTATTCATCCCTCCAGAATCAATAACTCTACATTACCTAAGAATCTTCTTGTATACTTAGAATGTATTCCTGTATTTCATGTCTCAATCTGTAGTCTTCATCCTCAGAATTACTTATCTGGCTAGTTACCAGCACTCTCATTTTGGATGACTATTAACCACATTAGGTATATTTTTGCTTGGTAATGGGTCTCAACAATGCTCATATGCAATGGTATTGTTGCACTAATTAACATATGGATTACCTAGATTAGAGTGAACTGCATCAATAGCACTAATTGCCGACACCAGTCTATTCTAACATAGCGGAAATCTTACTATACAAAGCAAATGAACTTTGATTAGGTGCTAAAGAATGTCATCTCTTATTCCCCCACTCCTGCTCTCGCCCTTTATGATTGTCCGTGCCCGACTATGGGTATGTACACCCGATTTGATAACATTTATCATGTATATATGCCCTGAATACATTTTTTAATTTCACAATATTTTTGTATCACTTATGTTTTGATGTTTATAGTTCATTTCACATCAACATTTGTATATATTCAAATGCTTTTTCTGTTGATTATGATCGAATTATTGTAACTACATCTACAACTACATTATTTAACAGCCTTGAGAACAACCGATTGGTCGAAACACGTGTCGGCTGTGCATAGAATAAATCACCTTTCACATGTCCAATGGCTTCATCAATATATATTCTCTGATGTTATGGGTTTTGAAATTTAACTTTGAGTATTGATTACTGTAATTTTGGTCTGCTTACGCAGTACAAGTACACACACCAACTGCCATTGTCTATTACCTTTGAGGTATCAATCAGAACCTCATGTGTATTTTCTGCTGCATTTTTGACAAGACTCCAGGAAGTGGAGCGCACTACGCACAGTTACTGCCCCACTTTTGGTATTTAATCTCTACCCGGGTCGCCATTTTAGAAATATTAATTTCCTTATGGCTTATTTCAGGGTTAATTTATTTTTACAAACAGGCCTGATTTTTGGATTATTTATATTGAGAGGTGCTTGTACAGTGTAGCACAGTGCCCCAACGCAGCAAGGTGTCTGTACCCTGCAGGCTAGTATGCTGTGTTAGACTCTCACGGGTGGTATCTCGAATTCAGAATCACGCACCGAGCCCCAAAAATCTGTTAAGGATTTCAATCAGGCACACACCCAGGTCTCGCCTAGCATGTAGTGCGCTTTGAAAACCTTATTTATTTTTGTCTGTAAGTTCAATATTCTGAATAATATACCACTCATATCACACCTGTCTCAAAATACCCCACAGGACTTAGTGTACCAGGAATCAGGCTTGTTTGTAAAGGTAAATATTTATTTTATATTCAAATCACACATACATTTTAATATATAGATATATGGGGCAGCAATTAACAAGCGGTGACCATACAATTCAAAATAAGTAAAGCAATTGAATTCACTTATAATGCAGAAGGTAAAACACAGGAAAAAGAACAGTTTTGGTTTTTGAGCAGATGGCGTTTAGGTTAATATTTCCCCCTGCTAAGTTCTGAAATTACAAATGAGCAATCCTACACAGATGTCAGTAATCAGCAGGTATTCAGGAATGAAAGACAATGTCTAGAGTTTCAATGCAATCTTCCCTCCCCAAACAAGAGAGAAAAACGTTTTTTGGAAATTGACACTTTTAAATGACAGGTGAAACTGGCTCTGTGACACAATGCAAAAGGGTTCAAAAAAGGTTAAATGGGGAAGACATCTTAGGAAAGCAATACTAAACAGGTCCTAACACACATGAGCTACAATATAAACAAGGGTGCACCCTTTAGATCAGTATGGGATTTGAGAAACACTTTCTATGGGAAAATGACACGTGTAAACCTTGGAAAACGATATTTGAAAATAAAACGAATCAAGTACACTGTTCCACGGTGCGGTTTTTGGTTGTGGATGTAGCTAAGGATCTTGGGTATCAGTGAGAGATGAAATTCAGTTTCTATCTATATTTTTGAAGAAGTTATGGAGGTTCTAGTGAGAGGTGTTTTTGCAAAATAGGCGCGAAAATTAAAACAAATTTGGTTTTAAAAATGACAGATTGGTTTCATTACACTATATTAATGACTATGAAAATGAGAATGCCACACATGAATCTTCAGTTACGTTGCCAGTGTAACCCTTCACGTGGTGGCTACTCGATTCCTTTCTGGGAGTTACTTTAGTTACTCAAAATCACTAACGACTTAGGGTATGGTAAGACAAATGAGAGAAAATCAGTGCAAAAATGGTTCTGACACTACTAGGATTCTGAATTTAAAGATGGGATGGGTTGAGATTGGGATAAGACAAGGCAAATATACTATGGGTCACTGTTCTTCCTATTAATACTTAGTCCCTTGTAATTAAAATTGGACCATCAAAGTTCTGGTCATCGGATCGGGTCAAGTCTACCGGCAGCAGGGCACTTCTGGAGGGATTGGATCAGCGGCACGGTTCTGGAAAATTTTGGACGGTGCCTCAACTAGATTTGGATGGGCCCTTCTGGTTACTGGACATGGCAGATTAGCAGGATGCAAGTTTCAGCGGGCAAGCCTTAATGATAGCAAGCCAAGCTGAATCGGAATTAAATCCCCTTTAAGTTTTGGGATGGTTGAATTTGGGCCTAGCTAAAAAGAGTTCAGCAATGCTAAGGCCTGGATTCTGCAAAGAAATCTGGATTCAGCTGCAAGATGAAGAGTTCTGGACAAAATGAAGTCTGGAACAAGTCGCTGCGCGGAAATCTGGATGTGTTCTGGAAGCAGTGCGTTCTATGTGTTGTGAAGTTCCTATTTTTATACTATCAAATGACATCCCCAAGTTTATGGTATGGGCAGGATTTCAAAACACACCACCACGGCTGTGAGTGGCCACAAGCACTTGCCTTGTTTTGGTTGGCAGTCAGAACAGAGCTGTCATCTTTATGATGGAATTTAGGAACTCCCACAATGATTTTGACCAAAACTTTTGCACAAATGTACATTTCTAAAATTATGTACCCTAATAGAATTGGACACATACATTTCATATTTGATGGGCTATATTCACATTCAATCCCCATCTCTGTAAGAGCTGTTTTTCTCATTCTATAGAATTTTCGCAATTTTAATCATAACAGTTTGGATTAATAATTTCTAATTCGGTACATCTCTGGGAGTTTATCAGTGGATCATGTACATACAATCTTAGGCTTGCAACATTATTAGTTCTGCTACAATGAGGGTTTTTTCGTAACTTTGATCCCTTAAGTGGTACAGGGTTCATCAATGTCTTCAAGGCAAAAGCCTAAAATTAGGTTAACATCTACCAATTTTTAGAATTATCTTCCTTTTAGTTGCACAGACACCAAAAAGTTCCTTTGACCAGAGTTCTTTTTCTCTCCTCTCAACAAACAGCTATCAGATCCCTTTGATCAGGGTGGTGTGTAGAGGGAAGCATCCTGCCCCTCCCCAGCAGAGCCTGTCCTTTGTTCGTGGCTCAACCACAAGACAAAGGTCTAATGAAGTCTATTGTACCCCATATGCGGGAACCTCCTTCAGCCATTAGCCTTCCTCTAGCAAGGGGCTGTCAAACTGAAGCGTCAAACTTTCCCAGGCTGGCCACTGTCCAGTCAGAATTAAGCAGTTCCTTAACTCCAATACTGGGTTGCTTTAAAACTCACAATAACGTCTTTTCTTTAACACATATAAAAATAAGCAGTTTATAAGGGATTTGGAAATTTAAAAGAATTAAGCCCTTCACAAACATGCTTTAAATAGGCGAATTTTGCAATTTCTTCAGGAACAGAAACACCCTTAAACTGGGTTTGACATCTAATTTTCTTATGGAGCTGTCAGGCAGTGAGGCCTGGATTCCTCTGACTGTACTGGATGATCTGTGGTTTCAGCACACTTTAATTTCAATATTTCACTCAGACAATGCCTGAAATTAGCACCAAAGCAGCACTTTGAAGGTTGCAATTGATTAAGAAAACTGCATTTGAAAGGCATTTTCGGATTTTAACCCAGTTCTGTGGCCTTGATTCATGTGACAGGTAACAGCACCCACTGGCATTCTCCTGCAGGGAGTTCTTGTTTTGACATCAACTTTGCCTCTGTATGGCAAGGTGGTGCAGCCTTTTTGTAATTTATGAACCATGCGCAGTTTTGCATATTTGGCGCGCACAGGGGTTGGCGCCTCCATTTTTGGCAGCTTCTTCCCCCATTGGCAAAGGGGTGTAGTGTGGCGCAATGGCATGGGTTGAAATATCCCACACATGCCCCAGGGTTGGACAAAGACTGATATGTTTTGGATATTTCTCCTATGTGAAAGATAGCTAAATAATCTTGGTAAGGCTCTCATAACCAGTACTAATATCTGGCAGAGAGACTCCCAGGACCCCGTTGGTCATTTCCAAGGTGTTAGCTGCCATGGATTGTCTGAGGAAATCTGCTTTCACTTTAAGCTTGCTGGCTTGTTCTGTGCTCCAGACCCGATCACAACAGTAGATTTTCCCTTTAAATGATCTTTGCTCTAGGGTTCTTCTTAGCCCTCTGTGTACAGCCCTTAGTCTGTCCCAAGTCATTCTGTACATCGACTTAATTTGAGATATTCCAGAGGAGGATGAGTTTTCCTCCTAGCGGACAGTCTTCCACAAGACTACTGGCTCACTCCTATTAAAGGACTTTGGGCCTGATGTTTTTGTGCGTTCTTGAGTGATTGACCTGATGATTCATGAGAAGGGTGTAGTTACAGCTGCTAGCAAACTGGCAGCAGGAGTTCTTACCCCAGCCGAACATGGTGTCGGTTCTGAAGACAGAGGCTCATCAATGGTGGTTCAAAGGATAAATGCACATGCAGTGAAACCTTTTTCCTATCTGCATCGCTGAAGCGGATAATTCTGCACTTGGGTGGCCTGCTACGCTGGGCCCCATGAAGTGCTTGATCTGTGTGTTGCCCACAGGATCAGACCTTGGACATCAACTTCGAACATCAGTGTGTTGGAACTCAAAGCCACATTTGTGGCCATCTGGGACTTTCTTGCTTCTATCATAGGTCTGAGAGTGTTGAACTAAAACGACTACACCATTGCTTGAGCAAACTCGCCTAAGCCCCTCCTGACTGGTTCTGGTCCATCCAACAGGAAATCTCGATCTCGGCAGTTCATCTGGCCGGAGACGGAAACGCGGTGGCGGACGCTCTGAGCAGGCAGAGCACGGTCTCTCATGATATCGAGTTGGCTCAGGAAGTCCTTTTGGAGATCTTCACCCTTTGGGGGCCCCCACAAGTGGATCCCTTCACCACCAGTGTCAACCAGAAGTGCGAGAGATTCTGCTCGTGGGAATTTCCTCCAAGAGGAGCCTTAGGGGACACGTTCGTAGTGGAGTGGTCCTTCCCACTGCTGTACGCATTTCCTCCAGTCCCCGTCATTCCGCAGGTGTTGCAGAGGTTGCAGAGGTTCGGTTCCCGAGTGATCCTCATTTCTCCGGATTGGGCCAGGAGAGCGTGGTTCCCGGACCTTCTCGACATGTCCATCTGCCCTCCACAGTCTTCCCTACTGAGATGATCTGATCTCACGGGAGAGGGGTCAGGTCCTCCATCCAGATGTCGGGTGTCTCATCCTTCACGCTTGGTTTCTGAAAGGTTGAGATACAAGGATTGGGACCTCCTGGATGATGTGGTAGAGGTGTTGCTTGCGGCCAGTAACCAAATCCCTGTACCATTGCCGTTGGCGGAAGTTCTTCGACTGGTGCAGGGGTCAGAATGTGGATCCTTTCCAATGTTCCATTCCTATGGTGTTATCTTTTTTGCTTTCTTTGGCCCACAGGGGCCTTCAATTGGGTACCATTAAGGGTTACCTGGCGGTGCTGTCCAAATTTAAGCGCTCGTCTGGAGAGTGTTCTTTAAAATTCCTTTGATTTCACAGTTTCTGAAAGGACTGTCTAATGTGTTTCCCCCGTCCCCTTTCCAGGTGCCGGGTTGGGATTTGAATCTGGTTTTAAAGTTTCTGATGGGAGCTCTGTTTGAGCACTTACACTCTTGTCCGTTGAGACTGTTGTCTTTTAAAACTGTGTTTTTAGTTGCAGTTACTTACGCACGCAGAGTGAGTGAATTACAGGCATTCTCTGCCAAGCCACCCTTTACTGGTTTCCATAAGGACAGGGTTGTCCTGCGGGTGTGACCTTCTTTTCTTCTGAAGGTTGTGTCTGATTTTCATTTGAACCAGAAGGTAATTCTTCTGACTTTTTATCCTCCGCATCCTGGTAAGGAAGAAGAAAGGCTCCATCGGTTGGATCCTGGGAGAGCTTTGAGCTTTTAACTATCACGGATGTCCCGGGTCAGAGTGGACGATCAGCTCTTTGTAGGTTATGCTGGACACCGCTTGGGTCAAGCTGTTTCCAAGCAGACCTTATCCAGATGGATTGTGTTGACTATCACTGAGTGCTACCATTTGGCAGAGAAGGACCCTCTGGTAGGCTTACGGGCTCACTCTACTAGGGGTATGGCTGCCTCCACTGCTCTACAAAGGGGTGTTCCTATTTGGAACATTTGTGAAGCAGCCACATGGGCCTCTTTCCATACTTTTGTTAAACACTATTGCCTGGATTCCATCCATGGGCAGGATTTGGCCTTTGGTAAGGTGGTCCTCTATTCAGCCATTTGATTGGGTACTCTAAATTTCACAGTCTAAATTCTTTCCCTCCTCCATAGTGTGCTACTGCTTTGGGATTCTCTCATAGATGTGGAATACGCGGAGGACACAATCCCTTCGAAGAACAAGTTACTTAAGAAACTGGTAACGTTCTTTCGATGGGATGTTCCTCCGACGTATTCCACATCGCCCTCCCAGCCTACCTCTCTGGAGAATTTCCTTTGTGATTACAGCTTCTATTTCCGTAAGGCTGTAGGCTGTTATACTGGCAGAAGACTTGTGTCACACGTTCTGGGGGAAAAAACTAAACTGAGGCAACGGGCGCCATGCGTCCTTATATAATATCCGCTGATGTCGACTCGCGGGACATTGGCTCGAAGCCATTGATGCAGGATGCCCTCTGCCGAAAAGTTTCCGTAGTGCACGTAGCTGTGGACATTACATGTCATATATGTGGAATACGTCGGAGGAACATCCCATTGAAAGAACGTTACCAGTTTGGTAAGTAACTTGTTTGTTGTATTAGTCCAAAGATGAACATCCTGTGGTCTTCCAGACCCTGCACACAGAAGCTGAAATACCCCTGTATAACCTGGATTTTTAGAACGGCATTGATATATTAACTAGGAAGGACCAGGCATTCGGTTTAAGTCACCTTTTTGTGTGGAATATGTTAGTTTCACACTGGGGTTAAGCTGGCAAAGAGCTCCATTGCACGCTAGATGGTCAACTGTATCTGGCACTCTTATCCTGAGATAAATGCCCCCACCTGAAGGTCTGGACACTCATCTGGTGAGAGCTAAAGCAGCCTTGGGGAATTTCAACACCATCTCCAGTTAAGACATCTGTAAGGTAGCTATGCAGGTTACCTCTCTCACTCTCTCCAACCACTACTTGATGGCCACTAGATCAGATGTTGATGCCCAGTTTGGAATAGCAGTGTTATGCAAGATCTGCGGATAGACTTTCTTCATCGGGCTCCTGCAGACAGGGAGAAATGCGAGAAACTGTGATGTCTGGTCACTTTATCATGGAGGAAAACATGACGAGATGTTTGGCATCACCCCCTTCGATTTGAAAGATGTTTTTTCTTTCTAGCTGAGAAAAGTGGTTTAAGGTGCTTTTTGACCATATCACTGTGATACAAGTGGTGTGGTTTCGCTCCCTCTGCACAGTAAGGTCCTGTTCATTAGGTTCTGGCAGTCTAAAAAAGAAGTGCCATTTACGGAAATGCTAGGATGGGAACTAAAATGCTTATCAGATGGACTCTGTAGACCAACACTGATGTCTTGTACATTGAAGCTTCAGCAGGAGGTGACAAACGGGATCTTCACAACTTGGAATTTCTCTCTGTACAACCTGTTCACATCCAATGTGACATGACTCTACTGTTTTATTATTTTAAGAAGTTCTTCCCGCAGATCTCTATGGGTGGCAGATTAGCATTTTGTTCTTATGACGTGGAGCAACACTGGTTCATTCCCAGGGTCTGCGCTTTGAAACCTCTCGGTATTAAGCACGTTATAAATAACCAATTATAATTAATTATGCCATCTCTTGAGTCCCTCTGGTCTTTGGATGGCTTCTGTAGTATCGCACAGCTTTGGCCCTACTAGCTCTGAAACCTCTGTCTGCCTGTGTTTCCTCTATGGAGTATTTATCTGTTGCAAGCACGTGGCAGACTCCTCCACCTGAGTCTAATTAGCAAGACCCTTTGTGCATGCTTGTGATGTTGAGGTAGGAACAGTTCTGAGACTGCTTTGAATGTTAGCTGTCACTCATGCTACGCCGTCTGTTCTGCATGATGAAATCTTCAAGTTGCTTGGTGGTGTAGCCATTCTTATGTACCCCAGTGGTTGTTTTGAATGTTCTGCTTTTATTTCCAAGAGGGTACTTTATTTTAGCACACCAAATGTCTAGTCGGCAACTACGTCTCTTGAGGGACTGCATGTACAAGGTTCAGATGTTGCTATTTCTAGATGTGTATCCCAAAGGTTTGGTTTAAATGTGTTCTGCCTCAATGTTTTGTGATTACGGCCTTTGACTTGAACCGGTTTCTGAAGATTGCTCCTTGGTGAATGTTTGTGAGTCTTTGAAAGGAGAAGTGCAAGTGCACTCAGGAATTGTAACGCTTACCTCTGGGGCCCTGCAGGAGTGCCAGATCTGGATCGTTGGGGACGGCTTTGTACACTGTACCAGTGGACTTCTGGACTGGATGCAAGTCCAGACCACTCCCTTCCCACTGTTGGCACAGAAAGGCTATTGCCCAGCGTGCAGTGCAGTTGGGAGTGGTTCGGTTAACGATGTACGAAGGATGATGGGGCTTCTAGTTGAGCCTCGGGGGGCAACAAGGGAAATACGTTAGTACCTGCCACCTAATCTTTCCACTTCCTCCACCCTTCCGTGCCCTTTGGTTGTGGAGGCTATGGGACCTGGGCTCACCTTCTTTATTACTGCTGATTGTCCTCAGAAGGTAGCATCTGGTCCAGTTACTTCACTGGAAGGCTGTGGCCCAGTCCGGCTGTGGCGCACAAGATGCTCCAGAAGGTGAAGTAAGTGTTCATGAAGGTAGGTCTTTGCCACGTTGCTAACAGCACTGCAGAGTATCTGTTACTGTTCGAGGTATGATGTCTTTGTTTCCTTAGTGTTCATTAATGTTCATAGGGGTTTGTGGTGTCTGTGTTCTTGTTGGAGTTTGCAGAGCGCACTACCTGAGTTGTGCTATGGGCGCGTTCTTTGAAGTTGTTAATCTGGTACTGTGCAACCTTTGACTGATGCCCCCTCGTGCTTCTATCTTGCAGGTACGGCAAACGCTGACTAGCCAAGTCATCTGGAAGGCGCGAATGGAAGACAAGGCGGCTCCGGAGCACGCGGATCACCAACTGTGCAAATACTGAAGCAGAACAGGTATGCAGTATTCCTCATTGCGTTAATGTCCCAGCTTACTTGTTCTTGTTACTCAATGCAGATGCAAGTAAGATTATACAATGTCCAAGCTTACTGCGTTACTTTCTCGTTGCAGATGCAGGACCATACATGAAATGAAGCTGGAGTTGTTGCCGGAGCTTGTTCCGGGTAAGTATGTAGCCTGCAAGCATTTCGGGGAAGCTCGCAACGTATTGGAGAGCAGGAAACAGGTAGGTTTTGACAGCTGCAGAACAGCTGATCTCCAAGGCACATGGAACAGGGATGACAGCAAGCGTTACCCACTTGCTAATGCTAAGGGAATGAAACACTAAGCATCAGGTGCGGCCCAAGGTGGGGTTTATATAGCACTGGCTGCACCTTTCCACTAGACCACCAGGGACATTCACACAATATGGGCAGCTTGGGGCCATCTTGGATATCAAGCCGAGTCCTAACTTGGCAGCCATGTTGGCAGGGACAGTTTTCATTCTGTATATAGGCATGCACGCCAATCAGCCACTCTTAATGTCCATTGCCTACCAGTGTTGCCTGCAGTTACTTGATGACTGTATGGGTGAATGTATAGTGCTTTGCAGTGGTTCATGACAGGAATACTAATTGAGTTAACTAAAGAAGTGGGGGGATGTGAATCATCGCTGGTAGGTCTAAAATCTGCACTAAATACAATAGTAATGGATTCTGTAAAAGAGTTGAAAGGGGACTTTAAAAAATCAAGAGAATAACATGAATGATTGGCATGGACAGGTAATGGAAATAATCATCTGGTGGAAGTAACAAATGAAAATGCAATAGCCCTCACTGATGAATTCCAAATAAGCCACCCAAATGCCAAGGTCATTGTGATTCCATCGGCTGTGGAGGATGTGAACCAAGAGCTGGATGATACTATACTCTGAGTCAGTATTGGAAGAATTTCGAAGATTGGCTCATGTAGCTAATGACTCTGAAGGGGACAGAGCAAGGCACGAGGATGTGATCGAAATTGTGGATACCTTGATTCCTGAGGCAAAAGCAACAACAAAAAATCCTATGTAATGGCAGGAAAAAACTAATGAAAAACAAAGGCGGCCAATGGTGGATGCCTGGAGTCTCCTTGAAACCGAAGCCGAAGAACCAAAAGGGTCACAAAATCAAGAACATGGTGAAAACCAACTTTATTCTTGCAATATCATTGCCTAGAAAAGAGGGCCTTGACAATCTTCTCACACCTGTGTCAACTTGGAAAGATGCAGAGCCACTAACCTCCTTTCCTGTCGACTGCGACACACAGAAAGGTCACGCTCTGGTCTCATCTTCTCGAGCCGTTTTGGAAGATCCCTCTGTAAAGATTTGTGTTTCCAGAAGTAAAGTGAGCATTGGAATACAGACAGTAAAAGCTCAGCATCCAATTAAGTGGGAACCAATGTTATATATCATGGGGGGAAAAAAGCGGATGCTCTTTCGTACTCTCCTTTAACATCTTTGCCAAGTCAAGCTTCGGAGTGGGACTCGGGAGACAGTCGAACCAATCCTCAACTCAGGTTCGCCTCAAAGATAATGGAAGAAACTACTCATCACAAGTCGTGCTCTACAAATTGGATCATAGACGAGCTTGCAGCAGAGGTGCAATCGGGGTCTGATTTGGATCCTTTACCTAGTCAACCTTTTGCCATCCCTATACTATGGATGAAACAACAAAAAAGGAAAGGATGTCAAAGCTCTAAATCTTGGTGCCTGTTGGGTGTGGGACTTCATAAGACTCGTCTCTTGGTATTAGGGACCCAACTCCGGTAAAGTGGCTGGGCAGCCAGGGTTATTTTAGGAGGGAGTTATGTGAGCTGTAGAGCAGTTTAAAGAAATCAATTCATATAGATACCCAAGTAAACACTTACTCAGTTATATTTAAAATATATTTATTTATAAATACACAAGGCCCACCATCAAATCTAAAATGCAGCAACTAACATTCAATTTGGAAAGGAATCAAATTATAGAAGGAACAGTAATGCAGGTGGGTAACTTTTCATAAACTTTTCATATCCAGTGCACAGTGACGTCCGTTAGGGTCAGTAAAAGCACTTCTAAGTATCACCTTTGCAAAAATGAGCATGGAGGGAAGTAAAGGTTTAGACAGAACACAGCTAGCAACTGTTAATAACAAGTACACTCTCCCAGAGGGATATAGGCAATCTGTTTCCTAGCAATAAGTCTGCCAACGGCAAAACTCACAAAGGACTAAGATCTACTCTAAATGATTGAAGAACTTCCCAGAGGGAACTGACAAATGGAAAATGGTGAAAAAATAAGACTGGGGACATTTTGAGAAAATTGTCACTCATGGGTTTAGTTTGTTTATTTGTAGAGCGCACCAAGCTCTGAAGCATCTGGGCGCTAGTCTTACAAGTTACATATTTGCATACACTTATCATACAATGTGCACAGTAGCATACATACATTTAGTTATGTACAATGGCATAGAGAGGTACAGTGGTATAGTCAGAACATGACTTAACTTACATACATTAAATATTTACAGATAGTTAGATATATCAAGGTCAGAGAGAATCCTTGTTGTGTGGAAGAGTTCAAAGCTGGGCATGTTAGTGGGAGCTGCTGCTTTCTGTCTAGTGGAGCCAGAGTTTTACATGCTTCCTGAAAAGGTGTCCCATTGTAGATTGAACCTGGGGATCTTGAGGCAATGAGTCTGGGCAGATCTGGTGGGACGGTTGGTGAATTGCATGCGATGCTGTTTGTCAGATATTTGTGTGCCTGGTTGGCCAGGAACGTATGTGTAACTGATAAGGTTTTGAGTTCAATTCTTTGTTTAATGGATAACCAGTTCAGATTACGTCCGGTTTCCGAGATGTGTTGAGATCTCGGGATGTTCATTGCTGAACGGATGGCATTATTTTTATTGACTTGCATCTTATTTATGTTCTGTTGGATTGTTCCTAGATAAAGCGCATAACAATAGTCGAATTTTGACAGGACTAGGGCTCTGGCTATTGTGATGCAATTAGCAGTGGATACGTTTTCAGGTATATGCCGCAGAGGAGGCAATTGCATTGGTTTGACGTGTTAACGTGAGAGCCGAGTCTATGTAGATGCCTAGGGTTTTTACTTCCTTGGAAGTTTTGATTAAGTTCCCATCAATGTTAAAGGCGGTGAATTGTTAATCAGGTATGTTGAGGTTAGCTGCGGATCCTAGGAGGAGCAACTCTCCTATCATCAAGACAGACTCTGTGCTTGGCCATCCAAGCTTGTATGATGCGGTAGATGTCATTAAGCGTTTTGCTATCCATTGCATAGCCTCCAGTGATAGGGATAAGTATTTGGGTGTCAGCGTAATTCGTATAGGTGAAACCCAAATAGTCAAGGTAATCAAATAGAGACTTTGTGAACATGTTATAGTGTTGGGGACACCCAGGAACTTTGGGGAACGCCACAAGTGATGGGTGTTGGTTCTTTAGAGGCTGATGGTGCAAAGACCCTTGTAGATCTATTGTTTAGGAAAGGCTGGATCCAAGCATTAGCTTTGTCAAGAAATGCACAGCTGAAGTTTAAGTGGTTACATAGGACTTTATGGTTTACTAGGTCGAAAGATGCCGACAGATCTAGTAGGGGGAGTGCACATTTGCCTTTGTTTTTTAGAGCTTGAATTTGAGTCTGGAGATCAATTAAAGCTGTTTACGTCGCGTGTCTGGGTCTGAACCCTGATGGTCTAACATGGGAAGGTTGTTTGATTCTAGATGATGTTGAGTCTGCAGGTATGCTGCTCAATTCAGTATTTTTAATAGGAATGGTACTGTGGTAATAGGTCTATAGTTTGGAGGGATTATTACGGTCTAAGGTTGTCTTTTTTAGTAATGGCAGTGCCCAGGCATCCTTTAGGTTGTTGGGTACAATACTCAATTTAAATAATGCATTAATAAGGATGTGATGAATGGGGCGAGTTCCTTAGCTGCCTCTTTAATGATGGGCGCTGGACAAATATCTCCCTGGCATTTAGAGGGTTTTAATTTCGTGATGATGTCCTTGACCTCTTTAATGGAGAGGGGGAGAAGTTAAATTGCTTTTGTGGATTGGTGCCTGGTGAAGGGGGGGGGGGGGGTAGGTGTGGTGGTTACATTAGTGATGTTGAGTTTTTTGGATGGTATTTTACTTTGAAGCATTGAGATTTTATCTTGTAGTGCTTTCTGAATATTAGTGCACCAGGCGACATCTTTGGTACAAGTGTCAGAAGGTGGGGCAGGGGATTCTAGCTTTCTGAGAATGTTGAAAAGTTCCTTGGTGCTCGATTTGGCTTTGGTGATGCAGTCGTTATAATTGTCTTTTTTGGCCTGAGCTATAGCTTCTTTATAATTGAGGGAAGCTATTGAGAAATTATCCTTATTGGCTGTTGATGGTAGACTTTTCCTGAGAGCTTCTGCAGTTCTTTTAAGTTTGCGTAGCGATCTAAGGTGCGGGGTAAACCAAGAGTTTAAATGCACACAAGGTTTAGATTAACGCAATTTTAGAGGTGCTAGTGTGTTAATGGCATTGAATAAAGTGCGATTATAGAAGTCAACTATAGCAGTGAGATCCACAAGTGTTGCTGCGTTGTTAATGATTGGCTGGAGTAATGGCAGTAGTTTCTCTGCAGTTATCTTGCGTTTGTTTCTGGTGCTCATAGGTGGAGCATGGGTTCTGTAAATTGGGCTGGTTGTCTTCCTTTATGGTAAATGAGATCATGTGGTGCTGTGTCCATGCACAGGGTAGATTGGACATTATTGTTGTCGCAGTTGAGATCACCTATCCAATCTAGGTTCTACCTTTTGATGTGTGTTGGTTCAGTTATACAGTGTAGGAATCCTAATTCTGTGATTGTGTTAGCAAGTACAAGTGCCTTGGAGTCTTTATGGTCCTGAAAGCCTAGGTTCAGATGACCCATAAGGATCACTTGAAAACTTGTCTTGATGTTGGCCGATAGGAGTAGAGAGATGTCCTCTTCGAACGTCGATGTCGGGCCAGCAGGTCTGTATTTGTTTTATTTGTATTGCGCAGCCAGGCCATGAAGGCAACCGGGCGCATATCTTCAACAGTAATTACAGGAATTACATATATTGAAAAGAGTAATTACAATCGTGGCAGAGTTACAGTTAACATTACAAGACTTCATATGCATCAGCAAGAGCAGTAGAGTGCGAGAACAGTACAGAGTCCCAGCGGGCATGCATAGAATCATGTTGTACACATATTCAAGAGGGTAATTGGTCTTGTGTGGTGGCTAGCCAAAGCTTGGCTTTGTGTTTGAATAGGTTCAGTGAGGGTAGATTTCTAATGGTAAGTGGCAAGGTCTTCTGAGTTTAGCAGCCAGGACTGGGAAACTAACACCTCCGGCTGTTTGAAACTTATATGTGGGGATTGTGAGGCCTTGAGTTTGGGTGGATCTTGGTGATCGCGATGGAATGTACTGAGTGAAGCGCGAGGCTAGGTAGATGGGGGCCTGGTTGTTTACGCATTTGTAAGTAAGGGCCAATACATTCAGAGATATCCTTTGGGCGACTGAGAGCCAATGAAGGTTCTTCCTACTTTCTGAGATGTGAGCTGATCTATGGATGTTGAGGGCCGCTCTGATGGCACTGTTTTGGGTGATCTGGAGTTTGAGTTTATGCTGGTTGGTGCCTTGGTACATTGCATTACAATAGTCCAATTTGGACATAACCAGTGTGCTGGCCAAGGTGATGCAATTCTGAGTGGAGAAGAATGGGTGGCAGGCTGTGATCAACTTGCAAGTGTAAGTCGAGGCAGCAACAACTGCATTGGTTTGTCTAAAAGGGAGAGTGTGGAGTCTAAGTAGATTCCTAGAGTTTTGGTATCTTTGGATACTTTAATGGAATTGCCATCAATATTGAAAGAGCTGAACGATGGGTTCAGATTAAGTGTCTGTTGTGTACCGAGGATGAGGAGCTCGGTCTTCTCATCGTTGAGACAAAGCTCGTGTTGGGCCATCCAAGCTTGGATGACTTGGTAAATGTCATTCAGAGCTTTGGAGTCTGCAATGTAATCACCAGTGATCGGAATGAGTATCTGGGTGTCATCCGCATAATTAGTGTAGGTGACGCCCAGATAGTCAAGCACATCAAACCACGGTTTGGTGAATACATTGTAGAGTGTGGGGGATACACAGGACCCTTGAGGGACTCCGCAGTGGACTTATGTAGGATCTGCTGAGGAGGTAGTTGAAAATACTCTCATGTGCCTATTGTCTAGGAATGACCTAATCCAATTAGTGGCATTGTCAGAGAAGTGGGCAGCAGATTTCAGGTGCTGACCAAAGATTTGCTGATTGACCAAATCGAAGGCTGCAGATAAGTCCAGTAGGAGTAGAAGGGCCAATGTGCCGTTGTCTTTTAGGTCTGCAATTTGAGTTTTGAGGTCTAAAAGGGATGTTTCTGTCCCGTGCTTTGGTCTAAAACCAGATTGGCTTGTACCGAGGAGGTTGTTTGTTTCCAGATAGTTCTGTATCTGTAAGTATGCTGCTCTGTCTAATTTTTTTAGAAGGAACGGGACAGTGGTTATAGGTCTATAGTTGGTTGGTATCTCAGGGTCTAGAGTCGTTTTTTTTAAGAGGGATGACCCAGGCGTCGTCCAAGTTATTGGGGACCATTCCAGATTGGAACGAGGAGTTGATGAAGGTGGTAATAAAAGGAGCAAGGTCATGGGCCGATTCCTTGATGATAGGTGTCAGACAAGAGTCACCTTGGCAGTTGGATGGTTTTAAGTTGCAAATGATATTTTCAACCCCAGAGATGGTGAGTGGAGTGAAGCTGAAAGGGGTGTGAGAAAAGGAGGCCGTTTTTGGCGTCAAGGGTTTAGTTATGAGTGAGGTGAGAAGGGTGATTTTTTTTTGGCATTCATTTTAGATTGCAGGGTGGTTATTTTGTTGAGAAGTGCATTTTGGATGTTGTTGCACCACATGCTGTTTTTACTGCAGGTATTCGGTACAGGTGAAGGGGATTCTAGTTCTTTGAGAATTTTAAATAACTCCTTCGTGTTGGATTCCGCTTGGGATATCCGCTGGTTGTAGGTCTCTTTTTTGGCTTGTAGGATAGCTTCCTTATAGTTAAGGGAGGTGATGATGAGGTGGTCTTTGTTGGATTCACAAGGAAGACTTTTCCAGAGAGCTTCGGCCTTGCGCTTTTCTTTGCGCAGAACTCTAAGCTGCGGGGTGAACCATGAGTTCAAATGGGCTCGTTGTTTGGCTCTCTGTAGTTTGCAATGGCTTTGAGCAATGTTTGATTGAAGGTGTCTACTAAGACGGTGGGGTCTTTGTGCTAAGAGGCACAGTTGTTCTGGATGGGCAGGATGAGAGGGAGTAGTTTGTCCCTGGTAATGTCTTTTTTGTTCCTGGTGGGAATTGCCGGGGCTATGGTAAGTTTGGGGTGAGGGTTGGTGGCTGGTAAGTGGAAGATGTGATGGTCTGACCAAGAACAGGCAGAGTTGGAACTTATCGAGCTGTTGCAGTTAAGATCTGTAATCCAGTCAAGCGTTCCACCCTTGTTTTGGGTGGATTCAAGAATGCGTTGCTGGAAGCCTAAGTTGGCAAGGGTGGTAGCGACCTTGATGGCCATATGATCCTTAGGGTCAGATAAGCCAAGGTTAAGGTCACCTTGTAGCAGCACCTGAGAGTTGGGCTTAGTATTGTCAGTCAGGATGGACGTAATATCATCTGTGAATGAGCCAAGTGGTCCTGGAGGTCTGTAGATGAGGTGTAATGTTGCTGTGTTGGTCGGTGAGAGGGTGAGTTTCACCGATAGAGATTCTGCAGAGCTAAATTGGGGGTTACGGATAGTTCTCATAGTGATATCGTCTCTATGTATAAATGTGACTCCGCCTTCTTTGAAGGAGGCGGACTGTCGGTCGGTTCTTTTCTGATGGAGTAGCCATTTGGGATGGCGAGGCCGAGAAGTGGGCCAGAAGCTGCATGTAGTCATGTTTCAGTAATGGCAATGAAATCGAGGTTTTGGACGGTGATGAGGTCAATGATATCAAGAGCATGGGCCGTGAGGGATCTGGCGTTGATGAGAGCCTCCTTGAGTTCTTTGATAGGGCGAGGTAGAGGGGAGGTAAGGTATCTTCTGTGTGGTGGACTGTGTAATGGCGGTGCGGCTGCGCTGGGTGCATGGGGCATGGGGCAGTCTAGATCTAAGTCTGAAATTCCTAGAATGGAGAGTGCATGGTTGATTAGGTGTGGGTTTTGTAGCATAATGTTGAAGCCACAAGGCCGGGTCATTGAGGTATGGGTTGACTGATGTCGGAGCTGTAGAGCATGATGAGGGGGTGTGTAATAGCGTAGTAGTGGTTAGTCTTGGCAGTGCTAATAGAGAGGATGCAGAGGGTAGCAGTTAGGTACCCTAGAATGACAAAGTAGATAAAGTGAAGACTGGCAGGAGGCTGCAGCCACATGTGATCTGGGTGACCTAACAGTCTATATGGTGAAGTGCCAACGCTCTGACAAGGTAAACAGTATGGTTGACAAGGTAGGTACATGTGCAAATGGCAATCAATTACTCAAAAGGCATTTGCTCACATGTGGCTGACAAGGTAGGTACATGTGCAAATGGCAATCAATTACTCAAAAGGCAGTTGCTCAAATATGGCTGACAAGGTAGGTACATGTGCAGGTTAACAATCAAATTGCTCTAAGGTACTATACACATAAGGTTGATAGGAATATGTGCAAGGTAATGCAGCTCTGACAATTAAACTGACGGTTCGCTTAGGAAAAAGGGGCGGGCGGATTGACATACTGGACTTGCTGCTAATTGGTTACCAAAATTGTTAGCAATGACCGAGACACAAGACAGTGCAGTTACGAGTGCCGTAGGGTGAACACGAGGTTAGCAGGAGAGTATATATGTTGCCACACAAAGGAGGAGCAGCTGCTATAACTGGTGTGTATTAGGGTCGTTTGAGAGGGTTAGCTCCGAGAGGGAGTTCTGAAGGAATGTTGTGGGCAGGTAGTGCAGACACAGATGCGATGTGCCTGCGGCTGTACTGGGGCTCAGAGCGATAAAAGCGGCAAAGAGTCTTACCAGAGTTGTGGCGTAGTGAAACCCTTGATAGTCTGTGAGCTGGACGGCTCCCGCAGTTGAGGTTGTAGATGAGATGGATGGTGATGGTGCGCAATCATGATATGGGTAACTTAATGGATAGTAGTCCTGCTGATGGCATGGTTTGGTTGGCAATGATTCTTAAGCCTAGTGAGGTTTTGAGATAAAGGCAATGCCCCTGCCTTTGGTTAGGTTAGATTCTTTGTCATGACAGATGATTGAATAATTATCCGCAATAGAGAGAGTAAAGGTCCTGACGCAGTATGGAGCCAAGTCTCTGTGACAGCGAGGAAGTCGAGGTTGTGTGTCGTTATATAGTCATCAAGGTCTAGGGCATGGGCAGGCCAAGATCTGGCGTTGATGAGGGCCCCTTTGATCAAGGAGGAGTTGTTTAGTTTGTTTGTATTGTGTGGTGCTTCGTTCAGGTCTAGGTGTGTTGCTTATTATTATTATTTTGGAGAGTTATCTGCAGTGTTGGTGGGTCTGAGGTTAGAAGGGGATGCCTAGACAGGAATCTGGAGCTTAGTCTGTGATTTCTGTTTTTTAATGGCCATAGGAGGTTGGGACTGGGAGTGGTGGTGGATAGATTGTCTTAGGGTAGGTGTGGAGGGGATAGGGTTATCAAATGGTGATGTTTGTAGGATTTTAGGTGTTGTTTGGAGACAATGTTGTAAGACTCCTGAGGGGGAGTGTTGTCCAAGGGTGGTAGGCTCAAAGGTGTGTTTAGTATGATTTTGGGTGCTAATGGAAGACATACTGGCAGGAAACTTGATGGTGGTATGTAGACTGATGGGGGTAGGTTCCAGGACATGGATAAGCGGACGCAAGGCAATCTAGGATTGGAGTTGAGGTCCATGACGAATAACTGTGGTGAGCTGCTTCTAATGATGGATAAATATGTAATCCTGACGAGGATTTGGAAATAGGCTAGGATAGGGACTATCATGCGCATGACTCATTGCGTTAAGTTTTATACTAGGGTCAGAAGTAGGAGCAGGTTACTATTGCTATGGGCGTGCTAGAATAGTAGTTGCATAACACCTAACTGCTAGTATAATGCGGGCTAGATGCTTTAAATTAGCATGGGTTGAGGTGCAATGCTAGCATACTAGTTGCAGGCAAAAATGGTCAAGTACAAATCACATAATTAATATTGGCAGGCAGGAATGGCAACGTGCAAATCACTTAGTATTAGCAGGCAGGAATGGCAAATTAAAAATCATGCAATGCAGAGTATCTAACAGCTTGCTATTGGCAGTGATCTGGTTCCTAGATTAGCGCAGAATAAGGCCTAAGCTGCCGTGCTATAGTTAAGTACATAAACACTGGAATGCTGGCACAATGCGAGTTGTGTAGGGCAGAGGTAGGTGGAGCAGTGTAAAAATGGCGCTCTGAGCGAATAGTCTGAATACGCTACCATAGGATAGGCGACATAGGTGAGGAATGCATACAGCTCGTATGCCTCATGTGAGGCAGCATGCTGATGGGTACAATGGGTGAATACAGACAATCAGAGTTTAATATTGCCGGTGGTGATCGAAGTTCAGCGACAGCGAGTGGGTGATAAGGGGGTTCGTAGTGCTCGCAGGTGTGATTACTATGCGAAAGCTCAGATGTTTGTATCAGTGATATCCGTTGGTAGGTCATATGTATGAGATTAAGCTGGTGCCATTTTGCTTACCCTGCTATGGAGTGCTGCAGTTGATGATGGTAAGGTCGATGCGGGATGGCCCTCAGCTCTGTTATGGACCAGACAGGCCCATACAGGAATTGGCCTTATGCAGATAGCCTTAGGCAAAAGGGCCGGCTATCGTCATCCGGTGACTGAGTTCTGTGGATATGCTCCGAAACAGTCCATCCACAGCGCAGCTGATCATGTTGCTTAGCAACATAGCAGCAATGTGGGGGCTGCCATTTTGAGACGCCGAACTCGTGCAAAGTCGGCCAGGTGAGCGGGGGCTGTAAAATGCAGTGGGGTACAAGGTGGCAATAGCTGATATCCCAGGATGAAATGGTGTAGTAGCATGCTTACCCAATAGTAACTGGGGAAAGCAGAGATGGAAGGCTTGATGGTCGCGCTTCTCCAGATGCCGACAGTGGAGCTGCAGGGAGGGTTCCTGCCCTTATGGGCTGCTGCTGTACTGCAGCTGAGAAATCTGCCTGCTAGTAACCTGTACAAAAGTAAGTAAAACGTAACCACTGCCACCAGCCATTTAAGCTAGTCAGTGTAACAAAAAGATACATGAGGAGTGGGAGAAGGAGTTACAATGTAACCCCCAGCATCCCACATAGGGTGGTGTGTGCTGGACCCACAAATGAAAAGTTAAGTAAGATAACGTTTATGTTACTCTTCTTGGGAACTGTAGTTCTCACAAGAAAATGCATTTAAACATAAGTTCAAGGGACTCACCAGTGACACTGCACAGATGGCCCTGGGTGCCACCAAGCAAAAAGCAGATGCCTGTAATAAACATAGGGAGTTTGCCAGACTCCCTAAAACTAAGAATAAAAATCCCAGTCAGAGAAAAAGAATGAGTGGGTGGTAAACATTTCCACTCAGGAGATTATAAAAAAAAAATGTCTGGAGCCAAGCAAAAGTGCTGGAGGTCTCTTAGGAAATTAGCACAGAAACTGAAAATTCTCTCTAACAGTGCCATACTAGCAGTTTTAAAGAAAATCACAGCACTGTATCTCTTTTCAACTGACATGGAGTATGTCCATTTCCCCCATGCAAATTGTACTTTAATAGTTAAAATGTGTCTAAAATCAAGATTAGGTGCTAATGCATTATTGGTTGCAAATGCTGAGCTCAGAAATTGAATGTAGAGATTGTCTAAATTAATAATCAATGATGTTTATGAAAATAATCAGAAAAAAGCTCAGAGGATGGAAGGGAGACTCAACTCGGGATGATATCAATCTTGACGAATGGAACGTCCTCTATTAAGACATCACTGCTTAACGCTGGAGATTTAACAACACTAAATGAGACCAAGACAAACGTTTGATCTGTTACCTGACATTCTGAGCCAGATCTTTCAGAAGTTGGTGTTGTTGAGGATACTCTCTAGTGAACAGAGAATTGCGACTGCTAGGCTGAAATATGTGGAGTTCCAGTTATTTTATGAATAAAACAAGAGAAGCAATATTTGGCAGCTCTGATTTAATCTTGTTTCAAGAAACCTGATTACTCCACTGTTTCAAGGCATAGTTGAACAATTAGCGACTCCGAGCAAGAGAGGTTTTCTTTTTAGCAGCCTCTTGATTGTGTTGCGAAATTCTTTAGGAACTAAATTTGATTGAATTCCGACTCAAATTCCAGGTTCATTAGCAGTCAAAATAGTAATGAGAGGGACTGGGCCCCTTGAGGAAATAATTGTTCTCCAGCATGGGATTTGGCATGGATTCACATGCTCATGAATATTCCCTGTCATCAGGCTGGGAATCTTCAGTAAAAGAAAAAACAGTTTCACGTTTACTTACAAACTGTATTTCTCCTTTAAACCAATGACTGTCCTCTGGCTCATACTGCCCCCATCCAATGACAGTCCTCTCCCTAACCCCCTCCTCTGGCAACCATCTTCAGATTTTTTACTGCACGCTTCAGTGTTGGGAGTCCTTGAGTTTGCTCTCTGAGTATTTTTATGTTTTTTTAATGGTTTTTGACCGAAGAAAGTTAAATTTTTGTTTCTCAGGAGCCTGTGTGCATGCTTCTCCATCTGCCGACAGCAGGGATCCGTTGTCGGTGAATTTCAGCGCCCATCAAGGGTGAAGATTGTTGAAGATCCTAGAAGGCCATCGGGCCCACTTTGTGTCCTCCAACCATGAAGGAGGAGGAGGAGGCACAGTTCCTCTTCAAGCCCTGCACCAAATGCGGGCTACGGAACGTGTTTGTGGAGGATAAGCACCTGCAATGCCTCTACTGCCTGCACCTAGACCACAAAGTGGTGGAGTGCGAAATTTGCCTTGGGTTCTCCAAGAAGAAGACGAGGGACAGGCATAGTAGAATGGCAGCATGGCTCAACGGCAAGGCCTCTCACCTGTGCTACAAGCAGGATCATGCCTCACCCAGGACCGCCCGGTTCAAGAAGCAGTCCTCTAAATCCTGTGAGGGTACCTCATCTGTGGGGGCCCAAGATGAGGCCAAGAAGGTGCAGGAGGTTCCAGTTTCCCAGTTCTGGCAGCGACCCATTGGAACACCCTGCCCCCTCAGGTCAGAAATGTTGAATCACACCTAGCCTTCAGGAAACTAATTAAAACCTGGCTGTTCACCCAAACAGTCATTTTGCACCTTTTCCATGAATACTGCATTCTCCAGTCTGACTATTTCTGTACCTCTAAATGAAATGTAACCGTTTCATGCTCACTGTAACCATGAGCCAAGTATCCCTATCTAACTAAGACAATTTCGTGCAACTAAGACAATCTCATTCAACAGTGCCTCGATGCCCTTGGGCTGCTAGCACGCTTTACAAATTCAAATAAGTAAAGAAATGCAAGTCCATCGGGTTCGCTGCAGAAGCGGGTCCCAATGTGGATAGGGTGTGATAGACATCACCATCCGCCTCCATTTCCAGCTGGCAATCAAGCTCCTCTTCTAAGAGGAAGTCATCTACCCCGGCTAAACTTCGTGAGAAATCTGAGAATCCGCAGTCAGAGAATTCGGCTGAGCAGCCGAAGCAGGCCCAATCAGCTCAGGCTAAAAATTCATCAGCGACGGAGTTGGAGACTGCTGCAGCTAAGAGCACTGGCTTTGCGGCGGTAGCTCACGCAGCTTAGAAGGTGACCCTATGCCTGAGGCGCTACACCGCCTAGTTTTCCTGTTCTGCCATCTCAGCCAAGGGACATTTCCTTGGATATTCTTTCGACTCTCCACATCTTGGTGACAGAGATCCAGTTGAGGATGCCTCTGGCTCGGGTAGCCGTGGTTTCCCAGGTCCTCGATCAGCCTCCACTGAAGAAGAGGAAGCATCATCCGATGCACCCATTCTAACCTATGCCACAACATCAGGTCCCTTCTCCCCCAGCAGACATGGGGACAGATACTGCCACAACGATGGAGGATATTGTGGCTTCGGACGGCAAATCCCCACATTTGGATGCTCCACATAGGGTGCCTCCGCCAGATGAAGTGGAATCGTTCCACTGCATGATCTCAAGAGCCACCAAGCTATTCCAGCTAGTGACCGAAGAAACTGAGGAGGAGGGCTTCTTGAACTAGAGGCATGAGGCCAAGAGAAAGACAGTCATGGCGGTACCCCTTTTGGACGACGTTTGGGAAGAGGGCCTGGCCCTCACGAAGAACACTTGCCTGGCTCCAGAAAAAAGGATAGGCTGGAGAAGAAGTATCGGGCACCGGACTCCCTACCCAAGTGCTTGAGGTTGCAGCCATCGCCGGATTTGGTGGTTTCGGCGGCTGCGAGGAAACTGACAGCCATCCCGTCCTTGTTGTCTTTGGTCCCTCCGGACAGTGAGGGGAGGAGGATTGATGCCATGGGAAGGAAGGTGATTTACACCATGGCGTCCACTAACAAGGCAGCCAACACACTGGCGATCCTAGCCAGGTACGACCGGGAGTTGTGGCACAAGTTGGGGCCAACTTTGGAGTTCCTCCCCGATAATAAGAAGATGGAAGGAATCTCTCTTTTCCAGGAAGGGGAGGTTGCGTCTGATCCCGCCATCATAGTGGCATTGAACGTCACTGATGGAGGGTTCCGGCAAATGGGGAACAGTGTCTGCCTTTGTCACCAAGGCTGGAAGAAGGCCACTAATTTCGGCCAGGAGGTCCAAGCGAAGGTACTGGACATGCCCTTCAATGGAGATTACCTATTTGGGAAGGTCGTTGACGAGTCACTCTAGGCCATCAAGGCGGATACGGAGCAGGGCCGTTCCCTGGCCACCCGCCAGCAGCACTGCCCTTCTTTTCGCTTGTCCAGTGGACAGTCGAGCAGGTCTTCCAAAGGTTTCTCCTTATCGCACCATCAGCCTTCCAGATCCACGACTCAGGAAGTTTACAGAGGCCAGTGCCGAAGCAAGCCCGAACCGACCAGCGTGCCGGGCTCCAACCCGTGCACCCAGGTGGGAGGCCGGCTGACGAGGTTCGTCAGCGAATGGAGAGCGATTGCCGCTGACAAATGGGTGCTGGACGCTCTCGCCCAAGGACATACCCTGGAGTTTCAGCACAGGTGTCCGCGGATCCCTTTGGTTGCCAGTCAGGAGCAGCAGATCACTCAGCTCCTGGAAGAGGTATGGGCCATGCTGCGAAAAAGGGATGATGGAGCTAGTTCCCCAGCGGCTCTGTGACTCCAGAGTCTATTCCAGATACTTACTCTTCTGTCCTATCCCCTTTCCTCCATACTGTATGGGCATCCCTTCCAAGGGATGGGAGACGGAACCTTTTTCACCAGAAAAAAACTTCTTCCCCTGTAAATTTAGAGGCGTGCTGGGGCGCGGCCCAGGGAGCATGCGCTGCTCTGACTCCACCCTCCGGCACCACACCTCAGTCCCCTTTGACGGGAACAGGCCGAATTCACCAGCGCTCCTGGGTTTGGCTTCGGCCATGTAATTCCAAGCGCAGATACTTCTTTTTTGTCTCATCTATCATTCAAGTACTCTGTCCTCAAGTGTCACGCTCCGCCCCAGCGCATGTCGACTTCTACAGGGTTCAGCAGGTGTCCATCCTGCAATAGGCTCTTCCCAACTTCAGACCCCCACGCCCTCTGCCTACGTTGCCTTGGCCCAGACCATGGTTGGCAATCATGTTCAGTGTGTGACTCACTGTCCTCGAAGGCGCTGAAGAACAGACTAGACAGGTGGAGGGAGCTCTTGCAGAGGATCTCAAGAACTTTGTGAAGCATCGAACCAGGCCCAAGGTAGGCCAATATTTTCCCCGCAAGGGCGACTCCTTCCCAGGGACTCTCCCGCATTGGAGGGACTGGCCAGATCCTTCTACCGGCACGTACACCGAGGCTTCTACAGCTACCGGCCTTCGGGTCGAGGGATCCTCGGATCCTCCCAGGCGCAGTGTTGAGGGACCAAAAGGTTCTTGTACTGGCACAATGGCAGAGGGGTTACGCCCTTTTACCGGCACAATGGCCGAGGGGCTATGCCCTAACACTGGCAATGCATCCGAAGGGGTGCCTAAACACAGATCTACCGACCCCCGAGTCGAGGGTATCACACCTAGCGGGCCGAAGCCCGAGGAGCAGGGTAGGCCTTGTGATCCACACACAAGAGTCTTGGACAAGGCTGTCGCAGGCACGTGGCAGGCAGCTCAACAAAATGGCTGCTGCACCAGAAAGGGGCACCCGTCCGACGCCTTTCCACAAATTTCACGAAGAACGAGTGTCAAGGTGGGACTGGCTTCAAACAGGTGCGTGTCCTACAGTCTACCCTTCATTTGCGCAGGGAAACTGTCCTTTGCGTCCATATGGACAGAGTAGGCAGCATCCCCAGCAGCCCCCCGCTACCCCGTCGGTACCCCCTGCCACCTCCTTGGCCAACGAGGGATGCTCTTCGACAAGTTTCTCGGCCTCATGAGGTCTCCTCAGATGGGGGTTATCATCAAAGACGCAGTCAGGGAATTCCTCCCCGCCATGCTACAGGCACCACAGACGCCTCCATCGGGCCCCCAGGCCCCTATGCAGCTGCCTCCTCCGGCTCCACAGTCAGCTTCGCAACCTCCACCGCCTCCTCAGCCTCAGGCTGCAGTCTCTGTACCCCAGCCTCCAGCGCCATCTACTCCTCCTCCACAAGATCCTCCAGATCCGCAGGATACAGACAAGGAGGATCCAGACATGCCTTCCTCAGCCAGGACCTTCCATGAACGTCTTGCTGGCCTGGCAGAGTACCTGGGCCTCCCCAACCTAAGGTAGAACAGCCGGCAGAGGGGATTCTGGCTGAAGTCCTCACGGGGCGCCCCTCTGCCAACACAGGAATTCCACTGCAAACCAATGTAGCCTCCCTGGCCAAGAAGGGTTGGCTCAAGCCCCACTCGGTCCAGCCGGTCAACCGACGCCTGGATGCCAAGTACAGGCAGATGGAGGGGGATACACTCTTGCTCTCGACCCATCCTCAGCCACACTCCTCTGTGATTGCTGCAGAATCACTATACTCCATGCTTCAGTCGTCCTCAGCCACCTTCTCTGCGGCACTGATAGGCAAGGAGGAGAAGATCTTGGAAACGTACGGCAAGAAGATCTACTCCAAGGCCTCCTTGCACTTGTGTCAGGCTAACGCAGATGCCATGCTGGCTGCCACCAGCCAACGGTTATGGCGGGAAATTGCAGACTTCCTCCAGGAACTCCCCAATGCCAATCACGCTTTAAGGTGGGGCTAGCGGAAGCCAAGCTCATGGTGCATGACCTCATGGAATCCACAGTGGCTCATATTGATACCTCAGGCGGTGCCATCTGCATTGCCATGGACATGAGAACAGCCTGGCTCCTGGCAACGAAATTCAACTCAGATGTCCAGGAGCGTATTCTAGATCTACCGCGAGGAGAGGAGAGGAGAGGAGAGGAGAGGAAGGGAAGGGAGGGGGTACCTCTTCCACTCCTCTATGGATGAAGAGCTGGACAAGAACAGCTCACAAATGGCAAAGTCTTTATCCATTCTTACAAAGACCACGCCCAAATCGTACACCCAATCTCAGCTGCGAATGAAAAGGGTCGTACATATGGAGGTTTCCGCGGCTTCCAGGAACGCAGATCCAGGCAGCCAAACCACTCGCCGCCTCAGAACCGGTGCAGACAACAAAAAGGGGGGGGAGGGATAAGGGCTTTTTCCAGTCCCCCTCCGCAGTCTTGGCCTCAAACCGAAACAAGTGATGACCTGTCCTTCGGGTCCACGTATATCTGGTGGGGGGGCTGGCTTGCTTTCCATGCACAATTCTGGTGCCAGAATTTCATGGACCCCTGGATCCTCTCCGTAGACTGCACCCTGTGTGGGACCTTAAGCTAGTCTTGGGCGCCCTGGCGCACAAACCATTCGAGCCAATGGCATTCGCGGACATCAGGCTGGTCACCATCAAGACGGCCTTACTAGTCAGTCTTACCTCGGCTCGCAGAATCAGCGAGACCCAGGAACTGGTCACCTCTGAACCATATACCACCTTTCACAAGGACAAGGTAGTCATGCGGACGCACCTGGCATTTGAACGAAGAAATAGTCCTTCCTGCGTTATTTCCCGATCCCAAGGACAAAGCACAGAGAGTGCTGCACGGCTTGGATGTCAGACGTGCCCTAAAAGTCTACTTGGACAGGACCAAGGGCTTCCGCAAGTCGGACGCTCTGTTAGTCTGGTCTCCAGCCTCTGAAAGTGACACCTTCCTATCCCAGCCTCTCCTCCCTCCTCCCATCCACTGCCACAGGTTGGGACAGCAACTCTTTTGGCAGAGATCCAGTCGCTTGTAGAGAGCCAGGCAGTGGAGGACGTCCCAGCCTCCCAGCGAGGCTTTGGCTTCTACTCCAGGATTTTCACCATTCAGAAGATGAACCAGAAGGGCCTGAGAGTTGTGCTGGACCTCTTCACCCTCAACCTCTCCCTACCCCTGCAAAAATTCAAGATGGTTACACCAGCTTTTATAGCGGAGTCATTGGACAAGGGAGGCTGGATTTGCTCTCTGGGCCTGAAGGACGCGTACCTACACATCCCGATTTGGCAGCACAATCATTCTTTCCTACGGTTCAGGATCATGGGCTACCATTTCCAATACAAAGTCCTTCCATTTAGCCTCAACTCGGACCCCAGGGTCTTTACCAGACTCATGAACACTGTGGTGGCCGCCCTCAGAGCGCAAGGCCTCCACATCTACCCATACCTCGATGACTAGCTTGTCAGGGCTACATCTCCAGAAGCGGTTCAACACTTTTCCCATGCCCTTATGAATACACTGCACGACCTGGGCTTCTCACTCAACCACAAGAAGTCACAGCTGCACCCTACGCAGGCTCTGACATTCTTGGGACTCATTTGAGACACAGGTTCTGAGAGGGTTTTCCCGTTGGAAGACAAAATCTCAGCCATCAAGAAGGCCACCGCCCACTTCCTCAGCAGAGAAGGGACCTCGGCATGGTGGTACCAACATCTCCTAGGTCTAGTGGCGGTGGTCCTGTTAGCCGTGCCGCACACGAGAGTAAGGATGAGAAGGATTCAGCTGCACTTCGGAGCCTCATGGAATCTGGAGCGGGGCTCGCAATCCCAGAAGATAAACGTTCCTCCATCTCTCCACCCGGACCTAACTTGGTGGTCCATAGACTGCAACCTACCGACAGGCAAGCCCTTTTGGACGCCCTCTCCACAGGCCACCATCACCACAGACTCCTCGCTTCAAGGCTGGGGAGCCACCCTGGACGATCTCTCGGTCCACGGCACCTGGACTCGAAAGGAGCAGGAATACCACATTAATTTGTTGGAGCTGAACGCCATGAGGCTAGCGCTCAGAGCATTCCTACCACTTTTCAAGGGAAAGGTTGTCCTCATCCAGACAGACATCTCGACCAGCATGTACTATGTCAACAAGCACGGAGACACCAGATACCTTCCTCTGTGCACGCTGGTGTTCAGCATGTGGGAACGGGCCCTGGACAACAATGTTTACCTCTCGGCAGTCCACCTCCCGTGGGAATCCAACCTGGAGGGGGACATGCTCAGCAGGCTGGGAGCAGACAATTATGAGTGGCAGCTAAACAACCTCGTTATTCAGGAGATTTTCAACAAGTGGGGTCAGCCCCACGTGGATCTCTTTGCCACCTGGCACAACAAGAAGTGTCCTCAGTTCGCATCCTGGCAGGTTCAGGGCCCCGGCTCCCTATGCGACGCATTTCACATCCAGTGGACCGGCATGCGGGCCTACACCTTTCCTCCTACTCCCCTGATCCACAGGGTAATTTGCAAGATCAAGGAGTCTCACCGACTCCTCATCATTTTGATAGCTCCATGGTGGCCGGTCAGGCCATGGTTTTCGGAGCTACTCAACCTCTCGGATTTGGCCCCGATACACCTTCCGACGGGTCCAGCACATCTTCTGGCACAGCAAGGGGGCAGAATCATCTACCCTGCGCCAGGGAAACTTGCCCTCACAGCGTTCTACCTGAGCAGGTAACGCTTCGGCACCTTAGCCTCTCACAGGCCAATCTGGAGATCATACAGGGTGCCAGGAGCAAAGCCACCCAGGCCCAGTGTCAGGAGCAAAGCCACCCAGGCCCAGTACAAAAGCAAATGGACCAGATTCTGCCACTGGGCAGACTCCAAGGGAATTGATCCCCTGGACTGCAATTTGGACGAAGTGCTCTCTTTTTCGGTGGACCTCGCTCATTCGGGCGTACAGGTGGACACCTGTCATACATACCTTGCAGCCATTGAGGCTTACAGGAACTCGGAGGAAGGCTTTTTTTCCTCCTCCAACCCTATCATCAAGAATCTGACTGGTCTCGCTAGGCTCTCCCCGCCCATCAAAAGACTGCACCCTGTGTGGGACCTTAAGCTAGTCTTGGGCGCCCTGGCGCACAAACCATTCGAGCCAATGGCGTTCGCGGACATCAGGCTGGTCACCATCAAGACGGCCTTACTAGTCAGTCTTACCTCGGCTCGCAGAATCAGCGAGACCCAGGAACTGGTCACCTCTGAACCATATACCACCTTTCACAAGGACAAGGTAGTCATTCGGACGCACCTGGCATTTGAACGAAGAAATAGTCCTTCCTGCGTTCTTTCCCGATCCCAAGGACAAAGCACAGAGAGTGCTGCACGGCTTGGATGTCAGACGTGCCCTAAAAGTCTACTTGGACAGGACCAAGGGCTTCCGCAAGTCGGACGCTCTGTTAGTCTGGTCTCCAGCCTCTGAAAGGGACAATCAGGCCTCTAAGCCCTCCATATCCCGCTGGATGGTCTCAGCCATCAAGGAAGCATACGAGGGCCAGCACAGGCCGCTCCCGGCCAACATGCATGCCCATGCAGTCAGGGCAAAGGCAACGGCCATCCCATTCCAGCGCCATGTCCCTTGGCAAGTCATAAGCAGGGCGGCCACTTAGGCCTCTCCCTCGGCTTTCAGCAAGCCATTACTGTTTGGATGCTGCTCTAGATCGGATTCGACAGGCGGTTCTCAGGAACCTTTTTGCTTAAGGAGGCTCTCCTCTCTACATTGTGGCTACAATCATTTGTAATCGCCCATACAGTATGGAGGAAAGGGGACAGGACGGAAGAGTAATTATAAGTTACTCACTGTAGTGACTAACATACTCTTAGTCCATAGTCCCCTTTCCTCCATATGTCCCATCAACCTCTCCCCTATAATACTGGTGTCATTAGGCAATGTTAAATTTATTGTCGACACATCAATGGGGACTGCGGTGTGTCACCGGAGGGCGGAGTCAGGGCAGCGCATGCTCTCTGGGCCGCGCCCCCACACCCCTCTAAATTTAAAGGGGAAGAAAGTTTTTCTAATGAAAAAGGTTCCGTCTCCCGTCCCTTGGCAAGGACGCCCATACAGTATGTAGGAAAGGGGACTATGGACTAAGAGTACGTTAAGCACTACGGTGAGTAATAATTTCTGGTCAGAGAGAAGACAGGAGGCCCATTCTAAACCTACGATGTATGAACAAATACCTCAAGTCCCGAAAATTCAGGATGGTCACGTTGCCACGTGCTCGGCCAACTGGAAAGATGGAACTTCTTGACGTCGCTGGACCTGGAGGAAACCTACTTCCAGGTCCCCATTCACAGGAAACATCGTACATTTCTACGCTTCGTGGTGCAGGGACAGCACTACCAGTTCAATGCCCTACCTTTCAGCTTGAAGTCGGCCCCAAGAGTGTTTCCGAAGTGCCTGGCACCAGTGGCAACCCATCTGTGCCTACAGGGCATACACGTATACCCATACCTGGAGGTCTGGCTGATTCGCGCCCACTCTCAGGAGCTGGCCAAAGGGGAGACAGAAGCAACCGTCCGGCTAATGGATCTGGGATTCTCTGTCAACTATGCAAAGTCCTGCTTGATGCCATCACAGAATGCATTGTTCCTAGGCGTCAGACTCAATACAGTGTTTTGCCTGGTGTCTCCCTCGGAGGAGATACCAGCCATTCTGGGGAAGGTGCAGTGGCTGTCGTCGATGCAGACTGCCACGGTGCAGGCTATCAAGTCATTGCTGAGCATTATGTCCTGCATCTACCTCGTCCGGCTCTGCAGGTTGCAGATGCGCCCCTCCAGAAATTCCTGGATGCCAGCTGGATACAGGTATCTGGAAACTTCACGGACAAGATTTCGTTCGAGTTCCGGGGAGCGATAGTATGGTGGGGCGTTCGCACCATCATCACCCAAGGCACGGGATTCCAGAACCCGTCATACCAGAAGACGGTCACCACAGACGCAGAGGGATGGGGAGCACACACCGGACGTCTGCAGGCCAGAGGAGAAGGATCTTTATATCAACATCCTGGAGCTACAGACAGTGTTGTGAACCCTCAAGACGTTCCTCCCGTCTCTGAAAGGCAAGGTGGTGAGGATCTTCACGGACACCACCACCATGTTTTACATTAGCAAGCAGGGGGGCACTCTATCCTCTGGCGCTCTCCAAGGAGGCGCAGGACTTGTGGCGGTGGGCTGTTGGACAGGGAATGTTCCTTGTCCCTCTTCACCTGGAGGGAGTCGAGAACACCATTGCAGACTCCCTCAGCATGGAACTGCGTTCCTGCCACGAGTGGGATCTTTGTCCGGATCCGGTGGACTGCCTATTTGCTGAATGGGGCAGGCCCCAGATAGATCTGTTTGCAACAGCTGTGGCAAACTCCAAGTGCCAGAAATTTGCCAGCAGGTTCCATCAGCCAAGGAGACACGTTCTCCTGTCTGTGGGAAGGGCTGTTCCTGTAAGCGTTCCCCCCTCCTGTTAAGAGTTATCAACACAGTCAGACTGTGTCTGTGCAAGATGATACTCCTCGCCCTGGCATGGCCGAGGCAGATTTGGTATCCAAACCTTCTCAGTCTCAGCGTCGCTCCCGGTCAAGCTGCCAGTGGTTCTGGATCTTCTCACCAGAGATGGAGGCGCAATCCTGCATCACGACCCAGGATCGCTGAACCTGAGGGCTTGGCTCCTGCAGGCCTAGAGTTTGGTGGGTATTAGTTGCCTGCAGACTGCAGAGAGGTCCTCGCCAAGGCCTGGGCGTCATCGGCTTTGAAGTGCTATGGTCACAAGCGGAAGCATTTTGCTACCTGGTGCCGGTCGCCGAAGATTACCACAAGGAAGGTCACGGGCCACAAATTCTTCCATACTTGCTTTCCTTGGCCAAGGCCGGATTGGCAAACGCCTCTATCAAGGTGCATCTGGCAGCTATCTCCCACTACACCAGGTCTCCAGGAAGATCTTCACTTTGGTCTCACCAACTCGTCAAGGAGTTCCTCAAAGGACTTTTTCGATCTTTCCCGCCAGTGAAGGCTCCTTCCCCGCTGTGGGAACTCAATGTGGTTCTGACGAGGCTCATGGGGGACCCTTTGAGCCTATGCAACAGGCACCTCTCAAGTTCCTCTCGTGGAAAATGGCTTTTCTTGTGGCCATCATCTCTGCCAGGAGGGTAGGTGAGATCCGGGCCCTACACTGCAAGCAGCCATACTTGACTTTCCACTAATTGAGAGACGCTCCCATCTTTCATGCCGAAGGTTCCATTTTAATTACACCTCAATAAGCCTTTGATGTTACCTGTTTATTTCCCCAAAGCCTTTGTCACCGGCTGAAGGGGCCTTGCACTTGCTGGATGTTGCTTGGGCCCTGAAGTTCTACGTGGCATGCACAAAGCTTTCTGAAGACATCACAGCTGTTCGTGAACGTCAGTCCTGTGAACCATGGGAAGTCCTTGTCCAAGGCTTCCATCTCAAGGTGGCTCTTGGGCTGCATCATGCACTGTCATCGGTTGGCAAACCGACCGCTGTCCAAGAGCCCACTCCACCAGAGCGATCACTGCAACAACGTGTTCCTGGCTGGTGTGCCCCTCTCTGCATCAGCAGGGTTGATACGTGAAGGTCCACGCACACCTTCATGAAGTTCTACTACATCGACAGGGATTCCAAGGAGGAGTCAAGAGTCGGCCAGGCAGTGCTATTCAACCTGTTCACTTGAGGTGAGTCTGTTCTGGAGGTAAGAGTGAATTGCTTCTGTTGAGCCTTGCCACTTACCGTGGTTGTGTAATGTTATACTGCTATGTATTTGTTATTCATGAGCATGTGAAGCCATGCCAGACCCCATGCTGGAGAAGGAATAGGTTACTTACCTGTAACTATTGTTCTCCAGCATGCGTCTGGCATGGATTCACATGCAAACCCTCCCTCTGACCCCTCTGTGGCTCTTCTTGGTCATACTGCTACTTTACGTGCTTACCAAATCTGAAGATGGCTGCCAGAGGAGGGGCTTAGGGAGAGGAATGTCGTTGAATGTGGCAGTATGTGTCATGCCGCGCGGCACTTGGCGCCTGTGGAACCGCTGGCGGCGCGGACATTATTCTGCCGTGCACGCTGGTAGCCTGTCACGCCCACCTGCAGCTCCGCCCGTGCGTATGCGCGCTTACGCGGCCCGGAGTATAAATACAGCTCCTTCCGGGTTGTGTACGCGTTGCAACGCTTCCGGTTTCCTCCGTTAGTGCTGTCTGCCTTTTTGCCTGCTCTTCCCTCGCTCTCACTCGCTGCTGTAGTACCCAATCTCTATCGGGTCCTTGTCCTCTTCCCCTTGTCTTGCCTGCTGCCCCTTTTTTTTCCTTCTACGATTTTCCCTTCCTCTCTCCTCGCCACCCTCCTTCTCCCGTCCCTTCTCTGCTTCCGTACTTCCTCCTTATTTTTTCCCCTTCCTGTTTCTCTTCCTCCTGCTCTTCCTCCTGCCTGCCTTTTGTGTACCAGACCAGACCTAGGCCTGTTTTCTCGGATTGCTGATTCTTCTGATTCGGATACCTTCCTCTGTGATCTCCCGTGTACCAGATCCCGGCCTGTTTAAGGACTGCCTATTCATTTGTGCTTCACCTTTGGACTTGGTTCTCCTTGTGAGATTCCGTACTACTTACTGTCTACCTTCCTCCGGAGCCTCATCCTTATTACCACGGAGTATCTGCTTCAGCCGACTGCATTCTCCCAGCACATTCCAGCTCATTCTGTAGGAGAGTCACGCAGGTCGCTTAGGGGTTTTTTGTGCCTTTTGGCTTTTTCCCCTTCCCGGCGTTCCCGGGAGGAGGCACCGGAAACCCTTTTTGGGTGACACGGTGGCTTCCTTCCGTGGGCGCCCCTACCTACATAAAAAAAAGGAGCGACCAAGAAGTAAAGGAAAGAAGGGTACTGGAAGAAGAGACGAAGGTGAGGAGTTAGGGGAGGGTGTTGAATCGGATTCTACGTTCTCCTGCGAGGATATCACCGATCCTGGTGACAGTATGACCCAGAAGACAGTGATTGGTTTAAAGGAGAAATAGTTTGTAAGTGAAAGTGAAACTGTTTTTCTTTTACCAAGGATTCCCAGCTGATGGGCAATATTCATGAGCATATGAATCCATGCTAGACCTGTACCGGAGAACAATAGTTACAGATACGTAACTTGTTCCTTATCAATATTTATTGGAGCCTTCCCTTTCGGAAAGAGCAGTGTTCTTGGAATCTTTATCTGTAATGTTATTGAGAGCAAAAACTCTATATGGATCTGCGGGTATAATACTGATGGGAGATCTAAACTTGCAGTGCATAACTGTTTTCTCCAGGCCAAAAAACATCACATCAATTGCCATCTGCAAATGGCCTTAAATGTTTGACTTTTTGAGGGACTGGAACTTGTTAATGGCTAATGGGAACGTTTTGGGGACATTCCTCCAGCCTTAACGTGGAAGAGGGGCCCTGCTGGCTCTACTATTGATTACTTGTGTCTCTTTGAGGATTTGTTTGTCAGGTGTAAAGGTTTTCGGGTGGCAGGCTGTGGTAGTAGTGACCACAATATAGTGATGGGTACCTTGGACCATAGATCGAAAAGGTCTGACATAGGACATTGTACTGATCTATGGGCGAACAAAGGGAAAAACAGAATAGTAAAGTTAATAAGGGAGTCACACCCTTGAATAACAACTTGGAGTGCTGTCAATAATCCAACTACATTGGAAATGGGAATAGCTTGCGTACCAACTAACTTCCTAGATATATTGTGGGAACTGGACCCGTCAGCCACCCAGGTCCCTGTTAATCATAAAAGTCACAAACATTGATTTGATGAGGCGACTTGGCTCAAGAAAAAAAGAGCCTTGAGGAAGGCAATTGGGGGCTTAAAACATGTTAATTTAACAACTTGAACTGAAGAGCTTGAGGAATAGCTTTAGAAACTGGTCCTGCTCCCAAAGGTATTTACGCCACCAACAGGATGGTGAACTAATGATGGGGTCCTTGGCGACTAGTAACTCGCGCAACTTTTGGTCTTTGGTAAATTGTCCCAACACTGTTGCAGAGAGTACTTGGTGTAATTACTTTGAAGATCTGTACACGAAACCCTCTGCATTGGCTTTTAGATTGCAACCTAATATAGCTTTGAGCCTTCATTTGAGTGAGGATATTGCTTCTCAGCTAATTGTAAGAGGGTTTGACCAATTCTATATTTAAGTCAAATTTAGATTTATGGTGTAAAACCTTAATTCTTTTTAGGGAGGTCTTTAAGAGAAAGTGCTTCTTGGAAACCTGGACATCTGCCGTTGTAGTGCCTATCTAAAAAAAAGGGAGCACGGGCAAATCCAGATATCCATTGCCCGAATACCCTTTTGGATGCAGACAACAAAATATTTGCGGCAGCGGTATTCAGGGAGTTGGAACTTTTGGCAGTAGACAAGAACATATTGTCAAAACATCAAATAGGCTTCAGAAGGGGCCTTTCCACCTCACTCAATGAGGTTTAGTTTAGTAATGAACATTGTATGCAAGAAGTCTTGGAGAAAGAGTGGATAGATATGGTGCGTGGATAGATAGCTCAGGGATTCTCGATATGACCGTCTGTGGTCAAAATTAAAAGCCTGGGGCCCGCCAGAATCATTGTTGACAATAATAGTGTGTTTACCCAAAGGTTCCAACCTTTGAGTGAGACTAAATGCGTGAGGCAACTTGTCTTCTTTGGTTCCAACTTAGAGGGGTGAGGCAAAATAATATAAAATAAAGCTTGTTCCATCACTGTTGTATGTTGTTGTATGAAATGGACACACAAGCAGTGAATTGGACCAGAATAGAGGGAAACATTTGGAAGAATGTTGTGAGTCGTCCCCTTAGTCTCACAATGGCAAGTCTGAGGTCTGAGCTGGGGCTCCAATCTCTGTAGATGTACATTGATTGAAAATCATTTCGCTGTACAGGTGTATAATGGTGCCTCTGAAGATCTCCCTGTACGAAGATAATGGTTCTGAGATGAAAAAGGGGTCTAGTAATGTCTTAGCACTCTTAGATCATTATGTAATCAAAATTCTGTAATTCTGTTACTGAGGGTGGGAGAAGGAGGTTGGGTGCTGTGGAGCAGCCAAGCAAGATGGCTGCTTAGCTGGTAAGCTCTGTAGCATTAAATACTCATCTGCGTGTGCAGTCGGGCTTGGAGATCTTTGTCCCACCCAGTCTTGGTGTTGTGGTACGTCGTCCTGGTGCTGCTTTTGTGGGGCTGAGGCCCACTGCAGAGGTGCGTAGGTAAACTGAGCCTTGTGGGGGGCGGCTTTCATCGGGGATCATCGTGTTGCCTCCTGCTGCAGGGACGGTCACACCAGTTGCCAGCCAAACGGGCTAGAATCCTGCATCACATTGCCGCTTCGGGGACAACATAGTTGCCCTGAACACTGCAGGTGTGTGTGAAGCTTGCCGGAAGCGACTGTGTGTGTCACTCGTTTGTTCGTTGGTTGCTGTTGCTGGGCCAGTTTTTTGGGTCCTATCCTCTAGCATGAGCGAGGAGGAAGGAAGAAACTCCTCAGACACGGTGCACGCCGGCATCAGGAAGCTTTGAGAACCCCCCGAGGCTGCTGTGGTTGCTAGAAAATAAAGCTTTTAAGGTGAGCAGTGGGGTGCACGGTGGTCGCTGCGCCCAGCTGTGCGTCTGTGTGCTCCGGTGCGTGCCTCGCTGTGCTCCGGTGCTGTCGGTGCCGTGGTGGGTGGCTAAAGGGGGTTATTACCTGCTTTAATATCACTCCTGAAAGTGGAAACATTTTTTTTTCTTTTTTTTACTAACACGCACTGTAGAACTGTTTGGTTTTAACTTTGATTTGGTTTTTAATTTTTGACCTCCCCTCCCCCATTTGCCTGACACTGCAATTACCTTTTGACTTCAGCAGTGAATATTCTATTGATATTGATATTTTATTTCTATCGCGCTCGTACACAAGTTTTTCAGAACATAACAAGGCAAGGGAGGGTAACAAAACGGCGATCTTACTAGGCCCAGTGACATTGAGAACGTGCAATTGCATGGGAGAGGGGGAGGGGAAAAGTGCATGGAAAGGGGGAGAAGTGGAAAGTGCGAAGCAGAGGAGAAACAGATAAATAAAAATAAATAAATAATAAATGGAAACAAACAGTGGTAGTGCAGCCAGCAATTTGCAAGTGCTAGGTTTAAGGCAGCAGACAAGGTAGGTCTGATAAGTGCAGGAAGAAAAAGAGGGGGCTGTATGGATACAGATACAGACCCCACTGCAAGGGGTGGCCCGGAGGCAGTGCGGGAGGGTGGCAGGGTGAGCAGGTACCTGGGCGCAGACGACAGAGGGTGGCCAGGTGCATGGTGCCAAGAGCCTGGACTCCAAGCGGGGACTGCAGGCTCTTTGCCTTTGACCGGTTCTCTACGTCCATTCCTCATAATCAAGCATAGAATGTCTGGTTAGTGCTCATATGCTTTGAAGAACCTCCGTTAACCGGGAATGTGGGTTTCATTGCCTTTGACAGGCCTGGCGGTGCGCCTGAAATCTTTTGAATTTTATTTCGAATAGACTGCAATAGGTGGTTCGAAATTACTGCCGTGTGGAATCTAAGAACGGCGAAATTGAGCACAAAGGAATTTGTTTTGCTTCATTGGCTAATTTAGCAATATAAAGCTATGCATTGCAATAACATTGACTCCCTAAATGACTAAGCTTTATAATCTCCGCAGCATGGCCTCTGGACGGATCTCCAAAACTGCTAATACTGGTGCTTGCCTGGATAAAGGAAAAAATCCTAATTTAGAGGAAAGGCTGACCTTTAAAACCTATCAATCGGGGAGTGGAAGGTTCTAATCCCCCACGACCCCCCCAAAGCACCTTCACAAAAGACAGTCAGAGACCCTCTGGCTCAAGAATGTTATACTCTCCTATTAAATCCAAGGAGAGGGTGGAATCAACTCATAAGAAACACCCTAATCTCAAACCTTAACTATACACTCACTACCACTACAATGAAGAACACAATTGTGGATCCTTTTCCAACAACAGCAGCAAAGCAAGTGGAAGAAAGTGAGATGTGCCAATTAACAAAAATTCAACCACTGTCGAGAACGCTGGATAATGGGAAGGAATATGAAGGCAACAGTATCAATCTATTAGATGAAGAAATATGAAATGCGGACTCTACCATCCCAGCAGACTCCTCATTTTAATTAAATGTGATCCCAGTCATGGAGGAGGACGTGAATACCAATGGGACTGGGAGAGAAAAAATCCCTCAGATAGATTTAACATTTCCAGAAGAATCCATAAGATCTGAACCCAATCGAGCTCAACAATTAGGATCGCCAACAAAAGTTGCCTTAAACTTTGTTTTAAGCTCATTGGTGAAAGTATTTGAGAACCTAAGGGGGAGGTTCAAAAACATTCAGGAATCTTATTGGAAATCTCTAAAGAAATGGATATTAAGGAATACAATACAGGGGCTCCCAAATCAGCCGTAAATGACCCAGTGGGCAAAACACTAGCTGATTTCCAAGTTATTTCCAAGATACAAATGGAAAAGATTGATCATCTATCCGAACAGTGGAAGGTAGTTAAAGAGGAGTTAAACATCTTGAACTCAAATTTAGGTGTAAGCGCAAATGGTGATTTACAAGGAAGATGCCCTCGTTGCTCACAAATGCCACCGGTGACTCTAGAGGAGAATACTGAGGATGATACTCCCCTATCTGCCTCAGTAATGGAATAGTTTTTTTGCCTGGCACAATTAGCAGATCAGGCTGATTTTGCCATAGCTATTAATGGAGAATTGGGAGAGAATTATATCCCGAATTTAAAGGAAGGAGGGGGGAAAAAAGGGAAGAAAACAAATGGAAGATTAGAAGAAAATGAAAAGGGTGAATAAGGAACAGGGGAAAGACTCTGATTTGAAGGAAGCTAGACCAACTGAGGGATCCAAACAAAGAAAAAAGAAACAAAATGTTGATACCAATCGATTTATCAAAAGCCTAAACGGAAAAGATATAGAGGGACAACAGAGGGAAAAAAAGAAGGGAACTAAATCGGAGCCCAAGAAGAAAGGTGGAAAAGATCCCCTTGATAAACCTAAAAGTCAGGAGTCTCCAACTACCAATCCCAAAATAATAAAGATAACGGTAGGAATCCAAACGGAGTCGACTGAACCTCCTCGTAAGATTGCTCCATTCTTTCGAATGCTAAGCAAAAAGCAGCATTAAAAAACCCGTCTGAACCCATTTCAAAAGAACCACTAAAAGATAAAAAGCTTCAAATGGGCCTAAAGGATCGTTCTGGATTGACCCTGAAGAACAACATAGGCCGGGACAGACTATCAACAACCAAAGACACATCTAAGACTGGAGACCAAAGATGCCAAAAAAATCGAGCAGGAGCTATGACTACGCCAAGTCCTAAAGAATATACAGAAACTTATCCAAGAGGTAAAGTACCAGACCAAAGTCGGAGACTCAGGATCTACCGCTCAAGAGAGACAAATGAAAATAACTTAAAATTCCCATTAAATCGACCAAGAATCCTATCGGAGATGAAACTTGTACCAGAACTAAAATACTTCTCATCTTCCGACATTGAACAAATCAGCTTTCCATACAGCTCGAACACTAGTGTCACGGAAATCGGCCTCAAGTCAAGACTAGGACAAGTGGTGTTGTCGGAGGAGGACCCCTGCAACAGCTGCCGGTGTTGTGGAAGCGCTACGACCTTGTCTTTTTGATCTGCAATTGACTTTCTCCAGGAACGCTGTTCAGCGTGTGTGCAATAGTACTGGTGCCTTTAAGGAAACAAAGGCGGAGCCACCAGCAACCCGACTCAACACCCAAAAGCGCCCACTCCCGCGTAAACTGAGCGGAAGTGGTGCACAAGTGGTGTTGTCGGTGTTGCCGGGGAGGTCGGGAGAAGTTGGTTGTGACAACCGCTGCAACCAAAATCAAGGCGTTATACAGAGGAGCTGCACTACGTGGCCAGTAATGCGCGCGACGAGCGATTCAACAGATCCGGAAGTGGATTCAAGAAGAAAGATGCACCAACAGGTAAGACAACGCCTTATCTCCAGTCCAGCCGCTCAGTCTTTGGTGCCATCTCCTGCTCGACAAAGACTTAAAGCACCCCTGCCCTTAACACAAACTCACCTCCCGTTCACTAGCGTGATCCCTGGTGCTGCGGTACCACAACCTATAGGAGTAGATAACCCGAAAAGCAGGGAAAGCAGGAATGATGATCAGCTGATGGCGGTGGAAACCGTAATGTCTACAAATGTGGCCCCCAGAGAGGAAAAGGAGCGGACTGGAACTTTGGAGGCAGACATGTCACTAAATAAATCAGAGTGGGAAAAATTGGATGGCAACATGAGCCATCAGATAACGCATGACCATATTGAGCATGATCAACATCAGAAAAGGATAATAAACAAGGAATATCAGACCCCAATAACACCGGATACTGCTGATCGATGATTGGACATGCTAGTGGAGGCTTTCTCTCCACCTCCAAGTATTTTGGGTCAGCTGCCTGATCAGACTGATAATGTTAAAGGAATGACAACATTATTAACAGGAGAGAATCAGGCTGTGAGGAATAGCCCTGTGCCTGCGATACCATCAAGCCCCACTAATGAATTATCCACCTCCATACAACGATTAATGAAAAAGCAACAGGTGAAAAATCAGAATAAAGAAAATGAACTGGAGGGGAATAAAGAAAAGGAAATGGAGGGGGAACTTCGAGGAAAAATAAGGGAATCAGGATCTGGTTCACCGCAGAGGCAAGTAGAGTCTTCAGCCTTGGATTACGAACAAATAGGAAAGAGTCAACAACAACTAAATGATCAATTGACCAAAGGAACTCCTTCTGCCAAATCTACCCCTGGGGAAGGCAGTGAGACACCCCCTAACCCCATAAATGATCTAGACTGGCATGAAGACCTATGGGAGGATTCGATACAGCATTATAAAACTCCCCGAACTATAGATCTGACTAAAGCTTGTTTTAAGATATCTTGGAAGCAACGAGAGAAGGAAAGAATGAGGGGAGGGGCTCATCCAGATAATGCTGACGAACTAGCCCGAAATCGGGCTAATATGACTAATTCGGCTACAAATATGGGATTAAGTATCCCAGATATACCCTCTCAGAAGAATTCAACTTTGGCCAGTAAGTTGATTCAAGACATCTCAAATCTCACAGGAAAGATCGTGAGTGAGAAAAAGAGGAGTATATCCTTTATTATGGAGAAAATTGCTGCACTGGACGGAGAAGAACAGCAGAACCAGGCCACTATGATGGGTTATGTCCAGGAGGAAAGAATCAAACGCACACAATGGCCGATGGCTACAGGCCCACCAGACATGATATCTCCTAGATTGGAACAAGCTGCCCCACCACTAATGGTCAACGATTCGACCTAAAGAAAAATGTGTGAACTATGTATTAAAGGAAAGCTGGATGACTTCATACATATCCAAAATGTGGTAATGGCAGCGCTTAATACAACGTTGACTCCATTTTTGAAACTCTGAGACAATAAATGACTCTGTAAATTAAACCTATGCATTGAACCTGAACATGAAGGAGCAAATGAATGAACTGGCAGAATTCACAAAAAGACTGGATGCAAGGCTTGAGAAGGAGTCAGATACCTCGTGCCAGTGGCAAAGTCGTTTGTGACCTGGCTCGCCAAGACACAAATGACAAACATCTCCTAATGAAAGCAATCCTAGAGGATCATAAATGGATCTTGAAATCCTGTGAGCTGAGGGCCACAGTAAGTGAAATCCCTAAAGAGATACAAAGCAAGAGTCTAGTAGCTAATGACTCGGGAGGAAAACCAGCCTTGAGGCCGGAGATTAAGGAAACTAGGAAACGCACAGGGGGGCCAATTATTTTGGGAAAGGAGCATTCGGGCCCAAAGCAAAGGAAAATAGCGCCCGCCAAAAATCTAGGTGATAAGAAGTCTCTATTAACCTACTCTGTTTCAAGATGTAACCTTATTGCAACAACCGGTGACAATGGATGAGGAAAATATTCCCTCCATGTACCCATTACAAACTGCAAAAAAGAAAACAAAAAAACAAGCAACTAAATGGAAAGCGAATGGATCTCGAGCGTTCTTAAGAAACATACGAATCCCGTCACAAGAAGACACAAGATCACCCTCTAAGAAACCAAGGAGAGAAATGACACTAAGCCAAATCCCGCATAAACAACCTCTGCGAGAACAGGTTTCTCAAAGAGAATAGGATATGGATACAATGTCAATAGTGGATTTGGATATTCAAACCTGGAGGAGGAAAAAAAAGAAAGATCAAAAAAATAAGCTTATATCTGAAAAGAATGGAAAAAGAAGGAAAGAAAGGAAGCCACATAGTAAAGCCAGTAGACGGCTAAGTAAGGCCGGAAGATCAACTGCCATGTTAAACAATCCAGTCGTCTAAGCGGATTGATACTGACCAACAAAGACACACAAAGAATCAGGATCATCCAAAATATCGGGAAGAGAGAAGATGCAAGAAAAGGCAACTGGAAAAAACAACATCTTTGCTGATCAGAAACAATGGAGAAATGCAATCAAAATCTGCTGTTACATTAACTGGTAAAGATTCCTTAAAGGAAAACATCTCAAAATCCTTTGAATTAAAACTAGAAAGGACTATCGATGACCACACAAACTACTGAGAAGAATGAAACCTGGTGTAACAACATTAAACACGCCATGTTAAACGAAATAAAAACACTCCAGAACAAAATTAAGACTCAATTTGACAAACTGCCCAAAGCCAATCCACACACACCTAAGCCCTCGGCCACCATGCCAGTCGCAGACTCTCCACATGACCATACAAACCCACACCTTTTGCATTCAGGGAAGTTACCATCCCGGAAGTCCTATTGATCATGAAGCGCACCAAACCATTGCTATGTAAAGGGGACACATGCCCAGCCAACATAGTCAAAGAATGTGCAACAGCCCTGGCCCCATTTGTCACTAGCTTCATGAATGCCTCCTTCGCCAACAGCACCGTCCCGCTCACCCTTAAGGAAGTTTGGGTTCGGCCACTCTTAAAGAAACCCACCCTCGACCCTGACTCCCCTAACAACTACCACCCAATTACCACTGTCATTCCTGCTGAAGATTCTGGACAAGGCCGCCTACATACAAATTCAATCTTACCTGGAAACACACAACATCCTAGGCAAAAGACAATCTGGTTTCTGCCCTCGTCACGGCACAGAATCAGCCCTACTGGACATCAAGAACCAATTACTTGAAGCCATGGACAAAGGCAAATCCTCACTCCTCCTACTCTTGGATCTCTCAGCGGCCTTTGATTTAGTTGACCAAAATATCCTGGTTTAACATCTCACTGACCAGGCTCACTTCTCCCAAGAAGCTACCGCCTGGAGGGCTGAGCTATGAGGGTCTTCTCCGACCAGGCCTTGGCCTCCCCTTCCCCCATTGAGTGCAGAGTGCCACAAGGATCATGGACCTCCCCTACTCTCTACAATCTTTTCACCCTTCCCCTGTCCAGCGACCTAGAAGAATTCGGCATAGCGTTTACTAACTATGCCAATGACACACAAATTCTTCTCCCCCTAACAGGGAACTATGAACTATGAACAGGACCTCAACACCATCCAGGCCTGGATGGCAGCCAATGGTCTCAGTCTAAATGGAGAAAAAACAGAAATTCTACTGGTAGGCCCAAAGGAATCCCCTAAAAAAACTAGACATCAAATACAATTCCTTCAGTATTGAGAACACTGTTATCACAGCCTCTACTACAGTGAAAACCTTTGGTGTATATCTCGACTCCACCTTATCAATGGACAGGCAAGTCAGCGCCATCTCCTCTTCAGCTGCACTTACAATAAAAATCATAAACGCAGTCATACCTCACCTGTTATCAAATAACTGTCTTAACATCGCTAGAGCCACAATTGGCGCAAAACATGATTACTGTAACATCCTACTCCTAGGCACTTCAGCAAATAACATTAACAGATTGCAAATTGCACAAACCAGCACCCTGAGAGCCGCCCTCTGCATCCCCAGGTGAGCGCACATCTCCCAGGTGAGAAAAGATGCTCACTGGCTCCCTATCAAAGAATGCATAACATTCAAGGCTCTCACGATCAAACACAAATGCCTTGCCCAGACTGCCCCAGCATACCTAGCAGAAAGAATACACCAGGCTCCGGCCTACAGACCAAAACGTGACCAATACTCTCATGTACTCTCAGTACCAGCATTAAACAGAGCCAAAGCGGGCGGCACCAGCTTTGAAGTACCAGCCTCAAAAGCCTGGAACGCGCTTCCACTCAGCTTAAGAAATGAAGAATCCCTCACAGTTTTCAGAAAGGTGCTAAAAACAAAGCTATTTAACTAGACCACCCCCAAAATGTACAGTATCCTACACTGTTCTGCTGTAACCATGGAGCACCAACTGTCACTAACATGTATTACTGCCTATGTATTATCCTTGCTATTTTGTACCACTGCTTCTGTGTTATCTGCCATCTTGTATTAAGTGAATATTCTGTAACAGTGCCACGATGCCCCAGGGCCGCCCGGCGCTTTATAAATTCAAATAAAATAAATAAATCATAAGAAGATCCTCTTAAATAGGAAAAGCACATTCACCTTGCTAAATCGGCTACTATCAACAGAGAAACTACGGCTGGATGATATTGTAATCATCGAATTTATAGAAGAAAGGAGGATGGATCAGATTATCATGTATCTTAGATCGCAGAGAGTAAGAGACATTGTGCTACGAACAAAGAACAATCTAAGGGAACTAGGCATGAGATTAAGCATAGTGGATGATAAGGGGATCAGAGTCAGAATCAAGGAGCCTCCTCAAGTAGGACAAGATCGGCCCAACCAAAAAATAAAGCAAATTGATACAAATTTGAGTAAGCATTGGCAAAGGAAACCTTCAAAAGTGACCAGAGGAAGGATAGCTGGAATATAACTGATAGTTCACTGACAAAAATGAGGCACACTGTGGACAATTCAAGACCACGAACGAAGCACTCTAAATCAAGAGACCCTAAACAATCCCAAGGGGAGAAGAGATCTGGGACCCCGAAGCTCACAATGGAAAAAAAGAAACAGTAGGATCCACAGGTGCAGCCCAAGCGAGGATCCTCGTTGGCCTCATGGAACACCAGGGGCTTTGGACACCTTTACTCTGGAGAAAGGAGTTCCTGGCAGAGTATGAGATTATATGTATACAGAACTAGTCCCCTGTGCGAGGGCTACCAAGTATGCATCAATCCAGCCCTAAAACGCCCATTGGGACGAACACGAGCTGGCCTCTTGATAATAGTTAAAGAGGACTCTGACCTTCAGATACTAGAACATCAAACTCCAAACCCTTATGCCCAAATGGTCAAACTGGTCAAAAAAAGAGGGAACCAGGAGGCTAGAATGCTCTTAATAAATACATACTGGAGCGCCATGCCTGTGAAACAGAGGAGTATGTAGCAGCAATAATGGGACCAATCGACAGATCCATGTATGAAGATCCAAGTCAACTAATCGTAATATGTGGAGATCTCAATCTAAAGGTCCTGGATTTAAAGGAAAGGCTGATTCAAAGAATATACTTAGGAACAGCGGAAAAATGATGGATTATGGAAATCAATATCCGGGACATGACTATGTTAAATGACTATGTTAAATGGACAGATGCCGGGTGATGTACCAGGTTCTGTGGCGGTAAGCGTGCCTGTCTTGGCTACTGCGTTGTGGCTGGGAATACTCTCAGATGGATAAAATCACTGTCTGTAAAGAAACAAACTGCTAGTGACCACGCACTGTTGGAAATAGAACGATTTTGGAACTCAAAGGTGCAGATGAAAACCAATAGGCATCCAATTGAACTTACATGGGGCAGGGATCGGCTCTGATTTAAAGCCTCCAACATCTCTCAGCTAGTGGCCAAATTGGGAAACAATATAAGAAATAATAAAAATGTTGTAGAGTTGTGAGAATCGGCCTTTAATACATGAATGATACTCAGAGCCAATACGTAGGTTGTTTGGATTACAATGAGAATCCAATTCTTTTATTAATTTAATATGTACTTTCTTTTTCTTTCTCTCTAGGTACTGAAAAGGATACAATCTCTCCTGAGGACTCCAGGCCCCATGTGGATGGTTTTTTTTTCAACAGATCAGGTAAGAGTCTATAGTTTTCTTCTTTATAGGGTTTCAGAACTTCAGTTAAAAGCATATAATTCTCCTTCTCAAGGTTTCCCTTTTCTTATTTCTCTTTATGATCTCCACTTTTGAGTTGTTCTTCTCTCCTTTCTTTGTCTTGCTTTCTAACTCTTTATCTTTCCTTTTTTTCTCTCTTGCTCAGCTCTTTTGTTTGTATACGTGGCTTCTTGTTAATGAGTTCTGATGTAGCCTTTGACTGTAATGGGATTCAGTTTCGGTTTTTTTCTTTATACAGCTGTTCTCAGATGGGAATGTTCTCTCCCCCCTTTCATAACGGATATAGTGCCTGTATGCTAATTTTTTTTCCCACACTTGTATAAGTTTAAACTATTTTTTCTTTCCCTAACAGCTCCCAAACGTTGTTTGCGCAACGGCGCGTATTTAAAGTTCTATAATCCTTTCAACTTGGATGAACGTACTAATGTCTCTAGCAAAAGCGCAACGGCGCCAACTTCATTATTGTCTTTCGAGCGACAACGGTCGCCTATTCTCTACTCCATCTGCATGCGAGTAAAGCGGTAGAGTTTTTCTTTCTCTCTCTCTCACTCGCTCACTCACCTCCGACTGCGTAGTTTCAGTCAGACTTGGTTACAACAGCTGACGGCCGAAACTAACTTCGCATCGGGTTCGGCGAAATGTTCACCTTGTCAGTTTCCTTTTCCTCGTAATCATACGGCTTTGGTTGTCGGGGAGTAGCGCTCCGGAATCAGATGGTGATATCTCGCTTCGACCAGCTTCACACTCCTGGGCGTTCACACCCACACACCCACAGGCACGCTTCCGACTCAGCTGTTCCTCTTTTCCGTTCCTCCCTCTGCAGTACGCCCAGGATAAACCGTCCGTCTCGCTCTCGTCCTCAGGCGCTCTCGTCTCCTAGGCGACCAACAAGAAGAATTTGCAGGCATTAGAGGAAAGGCCATACAGTAGGGACTTCCTGGTCCTCAATATCTTCACTACTCGGTATAAGTTTCTATAAAACTTACATCAGAACGTCACAAGAGTATAGATGGATGCGGAAATAATTTGAGGTGAAAAGAGACAGAAATAAATCTATGATAATTGCAAGGAAACATGCATATAACAGAGACGTGGTAAAGAGGAGAAGAGAACATTGAGCAGAACTTCGAAGAATCCGTCGAAGCAATTTGCCGGATAAAATAGAATTGCTAAGGCTAAGGAAACAAAGATACAAGAATTGGTTAAAATCGTCTAAAATCTAGAGAGCACAGAGTGATGCGGAACTGACGTTAGCAGCGGTTACAACTGCTAATGCCGGATCCCTTTGGGAGATTATAAATAAGGGAGCAGATATACAACCAGCTCTAACTATGAATCAAGTGTCGAAGGAACAATGGATGAATCATTATACAGTACTTTTCAAGGATGAGAGGACGTTAACGCTGCTTCAAAAGAAGTACAAACCATCGTCCTGGGCTATCGACATCGATAAGGAAGATATATCAATAAGACTAAAACAACTAAGTTCCTCTAGAGCAGCTGGCCCGGACGGCATCTTGAACAGGATGCTAAAAGAAAATGGAGAAATGTGGTCGGATTTCATCCTGATCCTTTTTCAACAAATCCTACGATCAAGAACAATACCGTCATCCTGGAAGGAAGCCCTGATAGTTCCCATTTTCAAAAAGGAGGATCGCACTAACCCAAGAAACTACAGGCCAATATCTCTTCTGGATTCCATTGGCAAGATTTTTTCATCAATCTTGCTAAGAGATCTAAAAAAATGGGCGCTGAAGACATTGATTCTGGACAAATGCCATACGGCCTTTATGATGGGGGTGGGCACTTCCTTGAATCTGTTCTTACGAAACTTACTAAAATCACGGGTTTTAGAATCAAAAGGGAACATGTATCCAGGTTTTATAGACCTCAAGCAGGCTTTTGATGCAGTTAACAGAGAGCGCCTGTGGGCAAACCTAAAATAAATGGAAGTGATTCAAGAGTTGTACACCAATACAACAGTTCAAATAATTGTATCAAAGGGAGGTGACACAACGGAGAAGATCTCGACGTCCAAGGGTATTAAGCAGGGCTGTGCCCTAGCTCCGTTCTTGTATGTGCTCTATATGGCGGATATGCAAACATCTCAAGAAAATATAAAAGCATTTCCACCGAAGTTGGAAGGAGCAGAGCTATCTTGGGTCCTGTATGCGGACAATGTCGTTTTTATTGATGAGACGGCAATAGGGCTCCGGAGAAGAATTGTGGAATTTAAAAAATACCTTGATGAAAACAAAATGAAAATCAACACAGAAAAGTCCATGATTCTTATAATGCAATCGCCTTAGGTGCAAGGAGAAAGATCCCTTTGACTTGGACAATTGAAAACAAGGCACTAAAGGTAGTGGAGAATAAAATGTATCTGGGGGTCAAGATAAATAAAAACAGTAACGAACTAGCATAATTGAACTTCATCAAGGAGAGGCTAGTCAAATTAACAATTCAGGGGAGAGCCCTGCATCGGAGACACAGAACATACTCCATGATTCCAATTATAACCTTTTTCAAACAAAAGGTAACACCAATCCTGACACATGGAGCCGAGACCCTCCTAAATTTAGCATAGGAATCATGGGGAAAATTAGAGGTCTATTTTTGGTGGAAAATTCCCAGACTTCCAAATTGTCTGAAAATAGCAACAATAAGACATGAATTGAGATTACAATCTATGGCCTTGATAGCTCTCTGGAAAACAATTTCCCTCTTTCGAAAATGCCTTTTGGACAGCCCCCCAATCCCTTTTGAGATCCTGGTAACTCCGCCGAATGTTAAGGGAGATACATTTTTAGGAGCATGGAAGCAAAAATGTCTTGATCTGCTCGTGCACAATAACATCGAAATAGAAATGCTCAAAGTGAATCCAGAAAAGGCTGAGAGATGTTTAAGGGAAAGGGACTGGTTCGAAACAGACACACAAAAGGCAGAGAATAGATACTGTTATAATCTCATATGGGAAAGAAAATCACTGAACCATCTACCTCCGTACATGAAAAGATTTCCATCTCCCCATTACCATGATCTGCTGATGCGGTGTCGATTCAATCTATTACCATCAAAGGAAGCACAATTTCTAAGAAAACAGATCAGTGAACAAGAGGCAACTTGCCGCTTTTGTAAGAATTGGGAACTAATAGAATCAACTAGGCATCTGGCACTATCCTGCCCGAAACTTCAAAGTTTGAGAAGTAAATATTTGAAAAACGCATTCGTGCCTTCTGATCATAGTATAGAGGAAGAATGGTGGGAACGCTTAATGACGTTCGACAAAATTGGCCATACACTAGTTGTACTTAGATTGGTGGAACGGATTTATACAGAAATAAGGGAAGGCAATGAAGTTCACAATCTGGGCCTTGAATTGGAAGAAGAAATAGGAATCTGAATGAACTTGAGAAAGACTCTTCCTGGGAAGGAATAATGTTTGTTATGCTTGTTAAAGGTTGACATTTGGCTTAACCAATAAAACAATTTTAAAAAAAAATACAATTCTGGGGGCTGGTGGCAAATGGGCAAACAGGGGCATTTTTGCATCAAAAGATCTTCGAGAAATAACCAAAACACCCCCTACTGAACATCCCTACCAGGAATCAAGTAAAGCCCAACGTAAACCCAGGACATACCCTAATGTATGGGAGATGGTGCCAGAGATTGTAACCCAGATATTTCTCAAATTAGGCTTTCCTGAACAGAAACCCTAACCAATAAAATGATTCGATTTTTATTCTGGAATACCATGGGCTGCAACTCTTTCTCTGAAGAATCTATGAAATGTTACATCTTTGATCAATTTGATTTAATTATTTTTCAGGAGATGTGGCTTAAATTGCCCTTTCGATTAGATGTTTTTTCTGCCTATAACCAACTTGCAGTGGGCACATGGATGGGACATATGGCTGGGGGCTATGTATCACCTGTAGACATATTTTCCCAAATACCAGATTATCAGATAATAACCCAGTATTTTGGTTATTAGAGCAGAGAAGAGAGGCCAAAATCTTAATTGAAATTGGTTGATAATAGACACATATTGGAACCCTATGCAAGTTTCACTTTTGAATTTCCTTCATAAACTGTCAGATATATTAATTGATTATACCTCTCAACATCCAACAGATGAGATTCTAATGATGGGAGATTTCAATACACAGTGTATTAAAACTGGCTCCACAAAATCGAGGGAAGGTAAATTGAAGATCTTGAATGGATATCTTTGGTCAGATTTTATGAGGGATTGGGATCGCTGGATTGGATGCTGAATGGGAGCGTTGAGGGAGATATTCCCGCCAGCTCCACCTGGAGGAGGGGCATATATCACTCTTCGATTGACTACATCCTTGTATTGAAGAAAATCTTTGACCATTGTGTACAACTCAATGTTATCAATGGAAATTGGAGTGATCATGCGATGCTGGAAATGACCTTTAATTTCGAGCGAGAGGTACTAGATATCCGATATGACCAAAAATGGTTTGTAAATACTGCTGAGAACATGTGTATAGATTTAATAAAGGGGGTCACTCTCTTATTAATAACCTGGCGACTGTGACAGACAAGTTGACAGATTTACAGCTGTCTGAGGTCTGTGATCCCTCTCATTTTGTTGAATTTCTGTGGGACTTGGATCCGTCAGTAAGCAATAACTTGACAACACGACCCCCCTATAAGCGACCATTTGACATGCAAATCCATGAGAAGAAAAGAAATAAGAGAGCAAAAGATAACATGGAACAAAACATAAAAGATCTGAAAAAGTATGAGGAAGGAATTGGAGTAATTAATAATACCTATTGAAACTGGATTGGATCCCATAGGTTTGAGACTACAAAGAGAAGGGGAAGAAATGCTGAAAGCTATTTGCCTAAAAAACTCTCGTAGCTTTTGGTCAGTTATAGGCTCAATGGAAAATCCCATTGACTATTCACAAAATACCATCATAGAGGAGCAGGTTTGGATGGTTCACTTTGCAAAAGTTTATGGACCTAATGATATCGTAGTCTCAAAGGTTATAATATCAGTAGATTAGGCCTTGACATTTAAAAGGGAGGATATTCTAACCCTTAATGAAAAAATCTTCAACCTCCCGAGCACCTGGCCCTAACAGGCACAGCAGCGCAATCTTAAAGCTAAATCCGACCTTTTGGGCGAAGGTCCTAAAATCCCCATTTGACAACATTGAGACAAAAAAGATTCCTGAGTCTTGGAGAAATTCCAAAACTATTCAGATTTATAAAAAAGGAGATCGACCGGCAGCATCAACCTAGGGGCCAATCTAACTCCTTGACGCTGAAGGAAAAATGTTTGTGGGCTTAATATTAAAGGGCCTGGAATCCTGGGCAAAAGCCAAGGGATAACCCCTAAATAACAGACAGGATTTAGCAGTGGTCTTTCAACCTCTCTAAATGGCCTGGTTCTGACCTGCCTTAGCTCAGGATCCCACATAAAAGGAGGTACTCCCCTCTTTGAGCCCAGATAAATTTATCTCAGGCCTTCGAAACCATGAATAGAGATCGATTATGGGGGAAATTCAGGAGGTGGGGGCTCCCCGATAACCTATTAGCCATCCTAATAGAATTACATTATAATTCAACTCTTTGATTTAGAATGAATAGACAGGGTAATTTTTGTCTTGTGAAGTCAAGATCAAAAGAGGAGTTAGACAGGGCTGCTTGATCACCTCCATCCTCTTTATTTTGTACCTCTCAGTTTTACCTCAATGGTTGGAAGCAATTGGCTTGGTTAGCCATAAACTCAGCACTACTAAAATAAACTAGCTAGCATATGACGACCATATAGTAGTTCTGGACCATACACAAATTGGTCTACAGCAGCTATTGACAGCTTTCGTGGAGTATGCAATCTCTAATGACTTAAAAATAAATTCTAACAAATCTAATATTGTTATCTTAAAGCATCCTCTTAAGACTCTGAACCCATTTACTGTAACGCTCACCTGATTCCCACGGAGGCGCTGGTCTTGGCAGGAAGGTGTCTGTGACTCGAAAAGTGATGTGCAGGACTCGATTGGCTTCTGGGGTCGAACCTCTTCGCACTGTGTGTCGAACTCGTAGGGTGAGGTTTCTGCAGGTGAAAGAATATGGGGGTTAATGGTCTGGGTTGTTGAATGTCCCTCTCTCTCTCTCTCTCTCTTCCTAGCTTCTCCGTAGAGCCCCCAGGTCATCGTGCTCACCTTAGATAGGTGAATGCTGGACTCTCCATCTGCGTCTGGTGCAGGGTGCCGTTGCCAGTTCCTTCACTGGTGAAACATAGGCCTCTTGAACTCAGAGGATCGTTACCGTCGTTAACTGCACGAGCGGTGAGTTTCCAGACACCTTTTTAGTCTTTATAGTCTTTAGGTGCGTGGCACGTTAATATTGAACATAATGCTTTTCCCTTTTTGTCTTGCAGGACTCTTGAGATGGAAGATGGAGTGAAGCGCCTGGAAATGCGTAAGTAAATGCAAGCGCTCTAACTGTCTTTTTCCCTTGCAGCTTAGTTCGTGCTGAAGAGACGCCGGAGTATTTGCAGGCATTCTATTGCGACGAGGGCGATGGGCGTAAGTAAATACCTGTCTAATGTCTCTTCTTTTGTCTTTCAGAAGTTGGGTTGCAGCGCCGGAGTCCGCGGAATGCCCGTAAGTAATAACAATGCTTTTGTCTTCACAGGCGGCGATGCAGCGTGAAGAAATCCGGAATTCACGGAGTGCCGGTAAGTAATAATGCTTTGTCTTCACAGGCAGAGGTGCAGCGTGAAGAAATGGCCGCAGCCGATGGACCAGGTGAGTAAGCACTGCGAGTAAAGGTTGCCTTGCTAACCTGCTGTTTCTTGTCTTTGCAGGAGCTGCTGTTGACTGGATACAGGAATGGTAAGTATAATTCTTGCAGGTTCAGGATCGAAAGAAGAAAGGCTGGAACAGACTCGGTGAGCGTTCTGCTGCAGATGCAGAATAACGCAAAGCACGTTTCATCTATCGGGTGTGGTTTAAATAGCCTTGGAGTGATGAGGCGTCTTCCTCCACGGCCCGCCTAGGTAAGAAAAGAGTTCCAGTTCCAGAAGAGTTCCAGTGCTGTATCCAGGGAGTGGAGCTTGCCCCACCCAGGTAAGAAAGTAGTTCCTGTTCACAGAGGACTTCTAAGTGGCTGGTAAGTAAGCAGCATGGTCTGCTGCAGGTAAGTCCACCCAAGCACCTTCACACATATTATGAGCCCGGCACTTCCAGTGCTGGGACTGATGGTTTTGATGAGCCTGGTGCCACCGGCACCAGGACAAGGTCCAAAAGGTCCCAGTGGGGACCGGCTGGTGCTTAGGATTAGGATTAGGGGCCTGCTTCCAAGGGCGTTGGGCTGGTCCTGGCTCCTTGGAAGCAGTGATCATGACAGCACCCCCCCCCCTCAAGGCCCCTCCTAAGCGTGTCTTCTCCGGGGGTTTTGGCTTGTCGGGGTGATTCAGATGGAATTTCTTGACCAGACGAGGTGCGTGGACATATTCTGAGGGTTCCCAAGACCTTTCCTGGGGGCCGTATCCTTTCCAATCAACCAGATAATATAACTTAGATTTGGAGATTTTGGAGTCTAGGATGTTCTTTACTTCGAATTCAAGTTCTCCATCTACCAAAACAGGTTCTGGGAGTTCAGTCAATCGGGTTTCTGGTTGTACTGGTTTTAATAAGGAGACATGGAATACTGGATGTATTTTCATATGCGCAGGTAATTCCAATTTGACAGCCACCGGATTAACTATGGTAGAGATGAGATAGGGTCCAAGGTATCTCGGGATGAAGGTGCGGGGTCCTTTTAGAGGCCGGTGCTTAGTGGATAACCAGACCTGATCTCCTACTGCGTAGTGAGGGGCCTCTTTACGGTGTCGATCTGCTCCTTTTTTGAATTGAGCTTTAGCTCTTTGCAGATGGGCAGTGGCTTCCTTAAAAGCAAGGGTGATCTCCGAGTGCAAGTGATCCACAGCAGGTGTTTCGAATTCTTGGGGAGGATCCAGGTTAGAGGTTCTAGGATGGTGTCCGTATAATAGGAAGAAGGGAGTCTTCCCGGTTCCAGAATGAGTCGAATTGTTGTAAGCGTATTCAGCGATCCAAAGAATATCCTTCCAAGGGTTTTCAGTTTGTTGGAGCATGCAACGTAGATATTGCTCTAGAGTCTGATTTGTCCTCTCGGTTTGTCCGTCAGTTTGGGGATGGTGACTGGTTGAAAGTCTTACATCAATTTGGGCTAGACGACAGCAACTTCGCCAAAAGTGGGAGATGAATTGACTTCCCCTATCAGAGACTAAAACCGAGGGAAAACTGTGTAACCGAACAATGTTTTCTAAGAATTCTCGGGCCAATACTGAAGCTGAAGGTAGGCCCTTCAGGGGAATGAAGTGAGCCATCTTGGAGAATAGATCCACGACTACTAAAATGGTATTATACCCTGAGCATGGAGGTAAGTCCGTGATGATATCCATGGACAGGGTATGCCATGGACAGGGAGGAATGTCTAGAGGGTGTAATAGGCCGGCTGGTTTCTCCTCCTGACTTTTATTCTGGGCACACACACCGCAGGAGATTTCAAAGTCTCTAATATCCTTCTTCCATGATGGCCACCAGAAATGTCTTTTGATCTTTTCCATGGTTTTGGTAATGCCAGGGTGACCCTCCATTAGAGAGTCGTGATAACAGGAGATTACTTGTCTTTGTATTTTCTCACAGGGCAAGTACAATCGTCCTCGGAAATATGGTAGGTCTTGATCCACTGAGAATTCTTCTCCCTTTAATTGCCAGTCCTGCAAATCGGCCGGAGTTAGGAGTGATTTGACTGTAGTCTTGATGTCTTCAAAGAATTGAGCGCTGACCAAACCCAAAATCCTTTGTTCTGGGATTATGGTTATTGGTTCTGGATTGGTCAAATGTTCATCTACTCCCATCTGGGAGAGGGCATCTGCTTTTCCGTTTTTACTGCCTGGTCGATAAGTAATTATAAAGTCAAACTCAGCCAGAAACAGAGCCCAGCGAAGCTGTCTGGAAGACTGAGCTTTGGCCGTCTTCAGATATTGTAAATTGCGGTGGTCAGTCATTACGGTGACTGTGTGTCTGGCTCCCAAAAGATAATGCCGCCAGGCTTTAAAGGCCGATCTGATAGCTAAAAGTTCCTTGTCTGTAATTGAATAGTTGATCTTGGGAGCCGAGAATTTGCGGGACCAAAAGGCTACAGGATGTAATTGGTGTGTGACCGGATCTCTTTGTGATAAAACTGCCCCCATAGCAAGACTAGAAGCATACGTTTCCACGATGTAGGGGGGTTCTGGGCGAGGATGTTTTAGAACAGGTGCAGAAATGAATTTAGCTTTTAAGTCCTGAAAAGCTTGTTCTGCTTCAGTAGACCACTCAAAACGTTTGTTCTTCTTTAATAGAGCGGTGATGGGCTGGACTATCCGAGAGAATTCAGGAATGAATCTGCGGTAAAAGTTAGCGAAGCCTAACATGCTTTGAACTCCTTTTACAGAGGTTGGTGATGGCCACTTGATGATTGCATCGACTTTCTTTGAATCCATATGGACTCCGTTAGGTGACAATATGAATCCCAGGAACTCAACTTCAGTTACGTTGAAAACGCATTTTTCAAGCTTAGCAAAAAGGTTATGTTGACGCAATCTCTCGAGAACCTTTTTAACGTGTCTCTGATGTTCCTCTTCAGATGATGAATAGACAAGGATGTCATCAATGTAGACAACAACACACACATCTATGAGTTCTCTAAGGACATCGTTCATAAAATACTGGAAAGCGGCAGGAGCGTTACAAAGTCCAAAGGGCATCACTTGATATTCGAATAGCCCATACTTGGTGCGGAAGGCCGTCTTCCATTCATCGCCCTCTTTTATTCGTACCAAGTGGTAGGCTCCTCTGAGATCCAACTTTGTATATATACATGCGTCTTTGACTTGGTCCAGGAGTTCAGGGATCAAAGGTAACGGGTATCTGTTTTTAACGGTGATTTGATTCAGGGCACGGTAATCTATACAAGTCCTAAGGTCTCCTTCCTTTTTCGGAACGAAGAACAAAGCCGATGAAGCTGGAGATTTTGAAGGACGGATAAACCCGTTAGCTAGGTATTGGTCCAGATATTGTCTGAGGTGAACATTCTCTGGCTCGGTGAGGGCATAAATCCTACTGCAAGGAGGAGTTGTTCCGGGTATCAGATCTATTTGACAGTCGTAAGACCTATGAGGAGGCAGGGTGTTAGCTTGATCCTTCCGAAAGACATCTTGGAATTCCTGGTATTCGGGAGGTAATTTGGGAACCTCAGAAGAGATTGCCGCCAGTGAAACATCAGGCCGAGGATAACAAGTGGTAAAACATTCTGGAAACTGAACTGTCTTTGCTCGCCAATCGATCTGAGGATTGTGCTCCTCTAACCAAGGGATTCCCAGAATGATCTGGAACTGAGGGGCCTTGATCGCATCGAACACGATTTTCTCCCGGTGTCCATCTTGGCTCCCTAGCGTCACTTCTTGGGTGGCGTGCGTTACTGGTCCGGAGGCTATCTCCGTGCCATCCACTGTAGTAATGACGTCTTTTACTGCCTTAGGGACAAGGGGTAGATTCATCCTTGATACCATTTCACGGTCCACATAATTACCGATTGCTCCGCTGTCGATGTAAGCTTCAATTGCATGCAAACGATCCGGACGTTCAGGACTAATGAGGACCATGGGCACCACGAAATGCGAGGTCACGGGACAGATCTTAACGCTCGGCAAGAGGACCTCTACACTTGCCGGGCTAGGTCGTTTCCCTGCTCAGAACTTGTGGTACAGGTATCTGCGGCTCCTACAGCCTTCTTAGCTGGTTTCACTGGACAGTCTCGAAGAAAGTGCCCTGAGTTCCCGCAATAGAGGCATAATTGCAGCTGTCTTCTTCTTTCCCGCTCCTTTTGGGTTAAAGGACCTTTCATGCCCCCTATTTGCATGGGTTCCACAGTGTCAGCTCCCTTAGTAGAGGTCTGTGGTTTAGAAAACACTCGGGTATCAAATTTAGAACAATCAGCCTTCCTGTTCTGTAATCTGTGGTCCAATTGGACAACTAAGTCAATATAGTCTGAGCATTCTTGTGGAGGGTTCACAACTTGAGCTAACACATCCTTGAGTTCTCCACGCAGGCCTCTGTAGAAAAGCATTATTCTCATACCCTCGGGCCATTGAGTTTCCACTACAAGTCTGTTGAATGAGGCTATATAAGTCAAGAGGTCTTGATTACCCTGTCGTAATGAAAGAAGTTCATTGTCCAAGGCCTGCCCTTGTGCATGTCTTGCGAACAGTTTCTCCATGCTGGACTGGAAGGGCTGGAAATCATGTAAAACCGGATCATCCTGGGTGACTAAAGGGATCGACCAATCTGCGGCGATGCCACTGAGATAAGAAAGCACGAAAGCCACCTTGGTCTGGTCTGTTGGGAATGCAGCTGGTCGACATAAGAAGTGTAGGCGGCACTGGTTGATGAACACTGCAAATTTCTTTGGGTCACCAGAAAAGCGTTCGGGCGGAGCCAAGGGCACATTACCGGGTAGATTGATTTGCACTGGATTTAAAGATGATGCAGAAGGATAACTTCCTCCTGGAGCGGGCAGAGGTGTCTGTCCTGCCTGCGTTTGTAGCAATTGCCTAGCGAGGTCCTTTGTTCGCTCCTTGGAAATTATCAGTTCTCTTCTTAGAGAGTTTGTTTCCTGACAAGCTGCATGTACTTCTGCTCTTAATTCCCCGAGCAACTGGGCTAATTGATCAGTGTCTGAGGTTTCCATTGCGCCTGGGTAGGAGTTTTGCGGTGGGCTTCGCGTTCTGTAACGCTCACCTGATTCCCACGGAGGCGCTGGTCTTGGCAGGAAGGTGTCTGTGACTCGAAAAGTGATGTGCAGGACTCGATTGGCTTCTGGGGTCGAACCTCTTTGCACTGTGTGTCGAACTCGTAGGGTGAGGTTTCTGCAGGTGAAAGAATATGGGGGTTAATGGTCTGGGTTGTTGAATGTCCCTCTCTCTCTCTCTCTCTTCCTAGCTTCTCCGTAGAGCCCCCAGGTCATCGTGCTCACCTTAGATAGGTGAATGCTGGACTCTCCATCTCCATCTGTGTCTGGTGCAGGGTGCCGTTGCCAGTTCCTTCACTGGTGAAACATAGGCCTCTTGAACTCAGAGGATCGTTACCGTCGTTAACTGCACGAGCGGTGAGTTTCCAGACACCTTTTTAGTCTTTATAGTCTTTAGGTGCGTGGCACGTTAATATTGAACATAATGTTTTTCCCTTTTTGTCTTGCAGGACTCTTGAGATGGAAGATAGAGGGAAGCGCCTGGAAATGCGTAAGTAAATGCAAGCGCTCTAACTGTCTTTTTCCCTTGCAGCTTAGTTCGTGCTGAAGAGACGCTGGAGTATTTGCAGGCGTTCTATTGCGACGAGCGCGATGGGCGTAAGTAAATACCTGTCTAATGTCTCTTCTTTTGTCTTTCAGAAGTTGGGTTGCAGCGCCGGAGTCCACGGAATGCCCGTAAGTAATAACAATGCTTTTGTCTTCACAGGCGGAGGTGCAGTGTGAAGAAATGGCCGCAGCCGATGGATCAGGTGAGTAAGCACTGCGAGTAAAGGTTGCCTTGCTAACCTGCTGTTTCTTGTCTTTGCAGGAGCTGCTGTTGACTGGATACAGGAATGGGAAGTATAATTCTTGCAGGTTCAGGATCGAAAGAAGAAAGGCTGGAACAGACTCGGTGAGCTTTCTGCTGCAGATGCAGAATAACGCGAAGCACGTTTCATCTATCGGGTGTGGTTTAAATAGCCTTGGAGTGATGAGGTGTCTTCCTCCACGGCCCCGCCTAGGTAAGAAAAGAGTTCCAGTTCCAGAAGAGTTCCAGTGCTGTATCCAGGGAGTGGAGCTTGCCCCACCCAGGTAGTAAGAAAGTAGTTCCTGTTCACAGAGGACATCTACGTGGCTGGTAAGTAAGCAGCATGGTCTGGTGCAGGTAAGTCCACCCAAGCACCTTCACACATATTATGAGCCCGGCGCTTCCAGTGCCGGGACCGATGGTTTTGATGAGCCTGGTGCCACCGGCGCCAGGACAAGGTCCAAAAGGTCCCAGTGGGGACCGGCTGGTGCTTAGGATTAGGGTTAGGGGCCTGCTTCCAAGGACGTTGGGCTGGTCCTGGCTCCTTGGAAGCAGTGATCATGACATTTACCTGGCATATGGGTAGTCAGCTTGTTCCAATCATGAATGAGGTAATCTATTTGGGAACACAGATCAAAGCTTTCCCGACCAAAACCCAGCTTCTCCAAACATTAGATTTAAAGATTTTAAGTCTGGGATCGCAAATGAAAAAAATCTACATCAAGTACTGCACATTTTCCATTCTTCCTCTGATAAAATATTATACTGGGAAAGTTGTGCCTATACTTTTATTTGGCCTTGACTCAAACATCCAGGCTTTTGATATTCACTTGGATAAGATGGAAGCAAAGCTACAGAAAAGGACTTTGGGTTTCCCTACCTTGGCTCCAATTGTGTCTATAAGGTATGAACTTGGTCTCGCCTCCCTCTCGGCATGGTTAGAATGGAAATGGGTCTCTGCATATAGAATGATCCTTGCTCCTCCACTATTGTCTCTTCATGAAGATATTGCTGTGATGATGGATAAGGCAGAACATGTATTTCGGAATAAATTAAAGACTAAGTGCAATGAAATACTAATACAATCTGACAGTATGCTTGAAAAATCTGTTAAAAACTAAGGAATCCATGAAAAGAATGGACTGGATATGGACAATAGATAAGAATAAGTCAAGCTAAATTATCATTTTCACTTACCTCAATAGATAAACCAAGGTCATTTTTACCATCTTATCTAAAGAAATTCCCAGCGCCAGGCTTCTGAATGGATTTCTTTAGATTGAGATTAAATATAATGCCTACTTTAGAAATCTTTCATATAAGAGAGATGGTACTTTTTCCTACTGATACATGTGAAAAATGTGAAGGTACTCATTAGCAATTGATTCAACATCTTCTATTAAAATGCGCAGGGACTAGGGACCTGAGAGTTCGAAGCCTGCAAAGGTTTGTTCATAATGTCGACTCACTAACTTTGAATACATTCTGGGAAAGACTGGTCTCAGGTCAAGAACTTTTTCTCACGAATTAAGTGCTTAATCTACTGAAAGATCTAAATTTGACAGGAAAGAAAGCAGATTTGAACTGAGATATATGAGATGCCTAAAATGTATCCTCTCTTCCAGCTTTTGGGTCCTTTACTTTGAACTTTTGCTTCCTGTTATTCTCTTACTATTTTGCATTTTTTCCTGTTATTCTAGATGTCTTTTCCTCCTATTCCTTTGAATTTCCCCGCTCTCCTTTTAGTTATTTTTAGCAAATGTTTTTATCTTCATAAAAAATGTTTTTTCTCTTTTACTGTTTTAAGAGTTATGATAATATATAATCTTGATTTTTCTCTATCTTTTATGGTGTAACACAAGCAAATATTTTTGTGTGAATGTACTCTAAATAATTTATTTTGGGATGTTTTCTACGTTTATGATAATGTGTGTAAAAAGTCAAGATTTTGTTTTGTCTAAGGCACAATAAAAAATGCTGCAGACCTCATCCACTTGCCGCTAATAATATTGGTGTGAGCTGGGACGCAACGCCACGGCTGCTCCAGGCGTGATTGGCAGTGAGGAGTGATGATACCATTATCTAGTGCTGGGAGGTGGCTTGGCCCGCTATAATTCTCGCAATTTTACCAAGCGGAAGGTAGTGTAATGTAAGTCACATGGAGATGTCCACGGTATGCAGATCTGCATAGTGGGCATTATTATTGCTACTGTACATTTGCTGCACTGAGGAGGGGGGGGAGCTGCATCCTGGTCACTGGACTGCCCTGGATTCATCAGGTTATAGGAAACGGTGTGTACACAGTGCCTGCTCTAAGGCAAGTACCTGGGGTGTGGTGGGAGGGGAATACAAGGCAGACTCACTGAAAAGCGCAGTGACACGTGTGGTCCCTGCTAAATCTTTTGGGACGAAATATAAAGCAGACATACATTCCTGCTGATTTTAGCCTGCTGCAAGTCATGACCAGGGGTGCAGGTGGGGGGGGGGGGGGGGAGAAAGCTGGAGCTATGGATAAATGCAAAAAAATCAACCCCCCAGAGGGAGAGAGATGCAACATTTCACAGTGCAATTGCCCCAGAACAGTCATCAAACGCCCCCAACCTCTCTGAAGGTACGCTGCTGTGAATGAAAAATTAGATGACATCATGATCATTTTTACCACTATCAGAGCACAGCTAGCTAAGGAAGTCCTATGGATCAATGAGGTTGAAGAGCGTATTGCGGCCACAGAAGGCACTGTACATGATGTACAATCAGCAGTAAAAGCTCTGACGAAGGATATGCGGTATGTCAAAGCCAAGTGCAACAACCTTTAATTCTGCTCCCGGAGGAACAATGTGAGGATAGTCAGGGGTCCCGTAGGATGCCCTCACCGGGAGCATGGACCAGGCTGTGGAGCAGTTGCTCAGAGAATTGCTGGGTGAGCTACAACCATCGCCCTTTTTTGCAGTTGAGAGGGCGCACAGAGCACTGACCCCAAAGCCAAAGTCGGGTGACTTTCCAAAACTAATAATAGCCAAAATATTCAGCTATCGTGACAGGCTTATTCCTAAAGCTGGAAAGAGATCAGAAGGTGCTATGGCTGGGCTTTCAAGTGATACACACTTTCCCAGATATTTCTGTGGTGGTCCAGCAGGAGCATCTTCAGTTCCTGGGGGTCAAAAAGATGCTGTGTGAACGCAATATTCAATACGCTATGCTATTTCAGATATACTGTATTTTAAATTCCAGGGCAAATTGTATTTTTTCCACGGTCCCGGATGAGGCAGTGATGTTTGAGGCCAAAATACTGTTTCAGCAACTGCGTACCGAGCCCCCAGAGCACTGTGAAAGGTAGCTCAACTTAAAGGGGTACCGCTAAAATACAGGTAACCCATATCACGCTCACACCTGAGTAAAATGCACACCTCTAGGGAATTAAGGCGACAAGTCTTCATCCTGCAAGGATAACAAACATTAATCTGTACAAAAATGAGGATGGGTTGAGGACTCTGCCCCTCCCCCCCTCCGACCAGCATTCTGTCTTCCGTGGCTGTCTCCTGCAGACTATTGCCAAGCAGGCGCCTTTATATACTGTTCAACTTGGTCACTGGCATGGCTCATCCGAAACTGTTCTTCTTGCCTTAAAAGGGATTCTGCAGTCTCCCTTCTTGCATAGCCGGGGTGCCGTTTGGGACAGGCTACTTAACCTAATGCTAACCTGTGCAAAAATACATTGTAACTCTTGTTTAGCAACATTTTCTATATTATAAACATTTATATATAAACACACCTTCCTGCCATACTCTCAACATTTCACTCAATATTCTCATATTTTATCTGGTCCAGTAATTTTCCTCAAAAACCTTGTTTCCATAGTACTCTGTATGTCGTGCATTGAATCTGTACACTCCCCATTTAGAATAGATGGGCTTTTGACAGACATCCAACAGCTGCTGAGTTACCTCGTGCTCTCTTACAGCCTTAGCCTCAGTGACGCAATGCCTGTAGTCTATTTTTAGCACAGGCTGCATTCACCGCGCTGTGAGATTTTAAAACTAACTACAATTTAACAGTTATTGCGAATTCATTCAACTAAATAATTATTTGCACCTTATATTTAAAAACAAACTACATTTAGTGATCCTCCTACCCGCTGGACTCTTCTAGTGCTTAGAAAACAGTTAACAGAAGTCTTGCCTAATTTTAAAGGGCTTGGGAATTTTGGGAATGAAGAAAAGCACTAGCTCCTTCCCAACAACTTGTCTACAACGCGAGACCATCAGCACCTAAGGTCCCGGGGAAAGGCAGCAATTAAGTATGTGTTGATGACATTGAGTTTACTTAACGTTAATGTGAAGTGTATATCCTATTAGAATCTTAAATTTAAAAAGGCTTGGTGTTGTATACAATGTGCAAAACTCAGTAGACAGCACAGAGCTGTTTTAGGTCCTGTTTTTAGAGCAACTACAGAATACATGTTGGGTGGCTTTTGGGACAGTGCCAAGCTCGACCCCGATTAAATTATTGAGCTGGAATGTCCGTGGGTTGGCTAACTGCGTGAAGACTTGAAAGAGCTAATATACTTTTTTTTTTTTTTTTTACAAAAACCATACTGTGGAATCAGTTGCTCAATGGGTCGCCCCGTCCTGGGTTGGGTAGTGATATTACACATCATATTCCACCAGGGCACGGGGTGATGATATTGATTGACAAAATGCTTCCATTCTCCTGTCAAGACCTGATTCTGGATGAGAGAGGCAGGTGTTTGCTTGTGCACGGACTGCTTTGCAAGAAAGTAGTAGTCGTGTTAAACTGCTATGGCCCCAACCTAGATGACCCAGATTTGTATGTGGAGTTGACAAACCTTCTGTTAGGTGTCCCGAAGGAGGCCCTCTGATGGGCAGGGCTCAATTTTAACACCATTATGGACACAACTGTGTATAGGTGGACCACTGGTCCCTGGAACTTGACGAAGGCGACATGGGCTCTTTGGTCCGGGGTGAGGGATCTGAATATTGTAGATATCTGGCAATTGCGCATGGCACTGAGTGGGGATTCACTTATTACTGTGCAGTCCATAATATGCACTCCCACATTGATATATGGTTTGTCTCAGATTTTCTGCTCCCTGAGGTTGTGGACTGCATAATGGATCCTAGAACTTTCTAGGATCATTCCCCTTTAATGCTGGTTAATTGGTCTGTGGAGTCGTCCCAAGCTTCCATGTCGCTTCAAACCCGAGGCACTGAGAGACCTCGCCTTTGCGCAGGGATTACGGGATAATATCGATGTCTTTTTCTTGCAGAATGTGGGGTTGGTCGTGTTGACAGCAGTGTTATGGCAGGCATTGAAAGCCTATGTGCGGGGGTGGCGATGTCGATTGGCAGGATATGACGATGGCTGAGGCACGACTGAAGGACCTCCACGAACGTTATGCTAGAGATCCCACTCCTGAGGTGCTTTCGGAGACCAAATGTGAGTTGGATCAATTCGGAGTCCTTGCTCAGAGAGAGATACTATCTTAGGTCCGGGAGGCAGAGAGACCGGCACATTTCCTGTCCCAGTTGATCCCTAGGGAGGTGGGCAGAGGACTGATTAGACATATTGACACTGATGCTGGAATGAGGTTCTGTTCTAAGAAGGGCATAAACAAGACATTCTGCTCCTTTTATGATGGTGTCTACTGGCCCAAATGTTAGGCATCTGAGTCGGAAATCAGGGAATATCTTGGCGCAATCCCCACTTCATTATTATCTACAGAGGCTTCAGAGACACTTGAGGTTCCTCTATCTGTGGAGTAACTAAAAAAAAAAAAACTATTAAGGAACTCCCCTCAGGTAAAGCGTCTAACCCGATGGTCTGGTGGCAGAGTTCTACAAAAAGTTCCAAGATATTCTGGTCCCACATTTGCTTCAGATGTGGGAGGAGGCACTGACTAGGGGAACCCTCTCGCAGACGGTGCGCAAAGCCGTGATTGCTCATACATATATTCATACCAAACAACTCAACTTCATAATGGTGCCTGTTGTCACCATGCCAAAATACACACTATATTCAAAATCAAGACTTGTTTGTTTTTACAGATGTGTCCCTCTACGTAAATATGGGGGATATGTGCCTGTCGACACGCGTTTCGGTTGCAGTTCACTGTGGGTCCAGAAGCTCTTGCCCCAGTCGTTTATAGCCAACCTTCTTCAGGACAGAGGATAACTGACAAATACACGTTGCCTCTATGATGGATGGAATGAAATTCGTGACCTCCACACATAAAACAGGTGGTCATGCCGTTATGGTAGAGTCAATCTCCATGTAGGTTCACTCAAGAAATGGCTCTGTGTGCCCTATCTAAATCAGGGCTTGCCACATCACTTGCCAAGAGGCTGATGAATAGTAGAATTAAGATGTCGGGACAGTATTTTAAAATGTTGTGTTTTCTATTGTAACAAAGATATACAAAACCGTTTTGGTTATAAGTCTATAATGAATAAATAAATAAATGGCAAGCCATAATTTGGAGAAAACAACCCATAAAGATACATTTTTTACAATACAGTATGACATGAAAGTGCAGCAAAACACGTGAGAATCCAATAGGTTCAACCTTGTATCAAGCATGCCCATGTCTCCAAGTGAGACAAACAGTACATCTACCTAATGCATACATTGGGCCTCATTACAAGCTTGCCGGTAAAAAAGGAAATTACTGGCATGCCGGTGCTGCCGTTTCCGTGTGGCACTGCTGCCGGAATCTACGGTAGATTCCGAGTCAGCATGCACATGCACATGCATTCCGGCATGCCGTAAACGTCCCCCAAACCCCAGATACCGGAATCCTCAATGCCGAAGACACTGGCTCCGGCACTGACGACATCGTAATTACCGGTACCTATAATACCAACACCGGAAACAACGTTATCACGCCGGAACGGGAAATGCACTGGCGGCCAGCTTTAAAATGCAATCCATTGCAATCCTCATTCTACAGGAGTCAAAGAGGAAAACCGAGTAGATACCAACAAAGTACATCATGTCAGCTAGGCACGGCACCGTCCGTTGCCGAAAACCCTGTTTCAGCAAGCAGGAGCTCAACATGTTGGCCGACACACTAGTGGAGCATGCAGATGTGGTGTTCTGCGCTGATCTACGGTGGCCAGCACAACTCAGGAAAAAGGACATATGGGAGGAAGTGGCCCGCAAAGTCTCGACAGTGGGGACAACACCCCGGACCATCCGAGATTGTCGTAAGAGGTGGGACGATCTATGTCTCCGTGTCCGCAAGCTCCTCGCTGCAGAGCCCAGTCAGGGGCTAGCCACAGGAGGTGGTGCGCCATCCCCCATAAAACCTACATTGTGGGAGGACACCTGAAGCACTGTACTCCACATGGTGAGCATCGAGGGAGAAGGAGATGCAGAGACGGGAGCAGCAACATCTGAAGATTTCGGTGAGTGACCATTACCGTAATCCCAAAGTCACACCACACACCTTCATCCCCAATGCCAATGGTGATGTCCAAATGTCAAGTAAGTGGCAACAGATCCCTGCTGCATTTGCACCCACCGAAAGTCTCCTCCCACACAAGTACAATATACCTGCCACAAAGACAATCAACAAACCCCACTGACACCCCTCACATGTCGCCTGTATTGCTGACACAAGTACCATCTGCATGCGCACACACACACACACGCATCACTGTCCAACTGCTGCCGTCACCATAATACCACAACATGGCCAAAGCCATCACATGTCAACATGCACACATCAACAGCACCAGTTGCACACCTCTCACACCCACCATGTCCATACACGCAGAGTAAACATCAATGCATCAACGTACAGAATGGGAACACATCAGTTTCACAATCATACTCCACATTGCACACAGCCCCTGTGGCATGGCCACAACACCCAAGACACTGGTACTCCAGCCAACAGACACTGTGCACCACATGGTCGCACAACAATGATGCTCCCACACTGCACCCCCCCACATTCTTGTGTGCACCATGCCAGGCTCTCCAACACGTCCATGACAATGCACATGACTCTGAATGTACTAGCATCGATGTATGTCGGATGGATGCACACCCATTACTAAAGGCCTGCCTGCCTCGCAGTCCCCCACACGCACATCAACTGACAGTGAAGGTGAACTTGCCACCATACCCCGGTAATCCGCTGCACGTCGCCGCCACGAAGACCCTGCCTCTAGCCAGGAGCCAGCCACCTCCACGGCAAGACCCTAGCATGCCACAGCATCTACGGCACAGCCCACCACCCTGCCACCAGGAAACACAGGCCCAGCACCCACCAACAACTGTCAGCAAGGCCCCACGGCTGTCCACTACAGCTGCCAGCAAGGCCCCCTGCTGTCCACTACACCTGCCAGCGAGGCCCCCGGCTGTCCACTACAGTTGCCAGCAAGGCCCCCAGCTGTCCACTACACCTGCGAGCAATGCCCCCCGCTGTCCATTACACTTGCCAGCAAGGCCCACCGGCACTCTACAACATCTGCGGCCCAGCAGGCACATCAGCTGGAAGAGCCAGATTCCCCAGTGCACAGCCAGCAGGAGGAGGCACAATCCCCATTGCACAGCCAGCAGCAGGAACCAGACTTCCCAGTGTACAGCCAGCAGGAGGAGGCACAATCCCCATTGCACAGCCATCAGGAGGAGCCAGACTCCCCAGTGTAAAGCAGCAGGAGGAGGCAGACTCCCCATTGTACAGCCAGCATGAGGAGGCAGAATCCACGCCACCCAGGCAGTTAAGCATACATGACAAACAGATGGCTCCAGAGACCACAGCACAGTGGAGGCCAGTGGGCCTGAGACACATAGCGATGGTGGACATGACAACCAAGCTGTGTTCACTCCCCCAGGCCCTTGGAGCCCACCTCCTTTGCCACTACTAGGACTCTGCCACATCGAGGGGCGCCTCACTCGAATGGAAGGTTGGCAGCAGGCAATGCATGCCTTGGTGACCCAGTACATCACAGAGGCACAACTCACAAGGCAGACTATGCAGGACTCCATGCGCAACGTGCGTGGAATGCTTGGCAGAGCCACAGAGGGTATCTACCACCTAGCTAGGCATGTGCGAGAGGGTAACAGTCATGTCAAATATGACAGTCAATTGACAGGTTGGTGACTGCTATCGCTGCACAACGGAACATCAGCACAACACAAGGCCCATCCTCCAGCACAACACCCAGCAGCTCCATCGAGAGTAGCCCTGTGCGTCGATCGCAGCGACTGAATCGCCTGTAAGAGCCTCACCCCCATCCTCCAAAAAGGAGGCGTAAATTGGATAAGTGACTACTGCATGTGTGGAGGGAGTAGTTGGGAATGGGTAGTGGGGGTGGGGGTGTTGCGGTATTGGGTGAGGGGTAGTGGCGGAGGGGGTGTTTGGGTATTGGGTGTGAGGGCAATAGGGGAGGGGGAATTGGGTGTGGGGGTAGTGGGGGAGGGGGTGTTGGGGTATTGGGTGTGGGGGTAGTAGGGGATGGGGTGTGGGGTCAATTTAACAAGATAGTAGTCTTAGGTTAATAATGCACATATGTACATAGTTAATCCTTATTCAATACGCCTGGTGTTGAAACAATGAGATGCGTGGACATTGCTTCTTGTGTGTGTCTATTTAATCATGTACAGTGTCCAGTGTGACCCATGCCCAGTGCCGTGTTCTTTACAGTCCATCAGAAGTAGTGGTCAATTAAATCTTGCTGTGTTGCACGTCCATCATTGACATTGTGGCGCAGAGAAATTTCAGCATCTTCCTCATCCTCAGGTGGCATCATATCCATGTCAGGGGGCAGGGAGACATTGCGCCGGATGCACATGTTGTGTAGCATGGCACATACTAGTACAATTTTGGCCACCTTCTCAGGGCCGTAAATGAGCACCCCCCCCCCCCCCCCGACCTGCTGAGGCAGGTCAACCGGGCCTTCAACAGGCCAAATGTGTGCTCGATGGTGGCACGAGTGCATGCATGTGCACAGTTGTAGGCCTCTTTGTGCCTGCTGTGTGGTTGCCTGATGGAGATCATGAGCCAGCCCATCAGGGGATACCAGGCATCACCTGCATGGGTGCAAGCGAAAGGGTACCTGTGATTAATCTGGTCATTCCATGCTAGCACTAGCTGTGCAGTGTTCATATTGAAATGCAACTAAGCACAGGGATTCAAAACTATACATGGCATGTGTCATTCTGTATGAACCCGGTAAGTGAATTTAGGGCTGATGCATTGGTGGGGGGGGGGGTGGGTGCAATTACTATAGCATGGCCCGTTGAATGTGAACCTGCACTCTCACAATTCAAGTACATCAGACCACATACATATACATTGGCAACTCACACCCACATGTGTCTAATTTGCTTCATGTAATACAGTGGTATCCCCAGTGTGCATTCTACATATACGGGTCTCCATGTACAAATCCATCGACGCCTTGCCCCATATGACTAGGTCAGATATCAATTAGTGGTATGTTTCATGGGTGAAGGGTTGTGTTACTGTAATACAGCTGGGTGTGTGTCAGCATGGTGGAACGGAGCTACATTGGATGAGTCCCGCACCTCTCAATCATATCTTGGTGGTAGTCAATAGTTTTCATATTTTCAATGTTCATACTTGACCCATTGTACTTGGAGGTGTCCCTTACGGTGACATGACAGGCATACAGATCTGCTGTGTACCTGTGGACTGAGTGCAGTGACTCAATTTGTCTGTGTGGAAGACGGTATTCACTCTGGCAGGGCAGCATGCCTCGTGAATTGCTTTGCTGAGATCTGTATTTAATGCATTCTCACTACAGAGTGGTGCATTGTGGTACATGTGGTTAATTTTTTGTGATGTTCCTGATACATGTGCTGATGTGTGCACTGTCTGTTGATTGCATGTAGACACGGCTGTGAAGGCCTTACACATCTGCATGCATTAGTTGTGTTGCATAATTTGTTTCATTTCCAATGGTCGCAGTTGAAGGCACCCAGTACGCTGTGTGTGGTGTATTTCCATTACATTTGTGTGGTTTCATGTTGTGCTGGTTGGGAATGATGTTGTTGCTAGGTGTTATTCCTCATCTGACTAAGCCTTCTATTGCCCTGCCTAGTCTCTCTGAACTTCATTGCATACCTGGTCATGTTTAGCTGTGTCTGCAGGAGTGATGATGGATTAATGTGTGCAGTGTGCACTTGTGCTCCTCATGCATGCAATCCTATGCTATGTTCTGACGACCCTCATGGCCCTGTGGACAGACTCACCCAGCAGACAGGTTGCCTATGCTGGTAACTGCCTCCCCATGCAAGGCCCCTCATGGCCCACCTAGCAGATAGGTTGCCTATGCTGGTAACTGCCCACCCCCCATCATTCAAGGCCCCTCATGGCCCAGACAGGTTGCCTACGCTGGTAACTTCCCCCCCATCATTCAAGGCCCCTCATGGCCCACCCAGCGGACAGGTTTCCTATGCTGGTAACTGCCCCCCCCCTCATTATTCAAGGCCCCTCATGGCCCACCCAGCGGACAGGTTGCCTATGCTGATAACTGCCCCGCCCATTCAAGGCTCCTCATGGCCCTCCCAGAAGACAGCTTGCCTATGCTGGTAACTGCTCCCAGCCCCCATTCAAGGCCCCTCATGGCCCACCCAGCAGACAGGATGCCTATGCTGGTAACTGCCCCCGCCATTCAAGGCCCCTCATGGCCCACCCAGCAGACAGGTTGCCTATGCTGGTAACTGCCCCCGCCATTCAAGGCCCCTCATGGCCCACCCAGCAGACAGGATGCCTATGCTGGTAACTGCCCCCCCCATTCAAGGCCCCTCATGGCCCACCCAGCAGACAGGTTGCCTATGCTGGTAACTGCCCCCGCCATTCAAGGCCCCTCATGGCCCACCCAGCAGACAGGTTGCCTATGCTGGTAACTGCCCCCCCATTCAAGGCCCCTCATGCCCCTGTGGTTAGACTCACCCAACAGCCAGGTATGATGTCCAGCATGTCATTCCATGTAGCAGGGCAGCGTGTAGTTGCGCAGCACCATGGCATCATGCGTGGAGCCAGGGTATCTCGCACAACAATGCGTGATTGTTTTGCGTGCATCGCACAGCATCTGTACATTCAGGGAGTGGCACAGCTTCCTGTGCAGTACACTACCTCGACAGCATGCCGGATGACCATCTCCACATGTGTACAGTCGAGCGCACCTATTACATTTGGCATGCCTGCAAGTGCATGGAATGCTATTTTGGTTGCATTCACCTCCTCCAGTCCGTGGTAAGCCAATGTGGTCGTGTGCGTGGGACAGGAGTGCAACTAGCACCTGGTTGAGCACACTGGAGAAACAGGGTTGGGAGATTCCATGGAGCTGCCCCACTGTGTGCTACGTGCCTGTGGCAAGGAAGTGTAGCACAGACACTACCTTCAGCAAGGGGGAGGTGGGGGAGCTGTTCGGATGATGATTAGGCTCAGCAGGTCATCATGTATGAGGTTCACTATTGTGGTGATGCTATCCATGTCCAGCCAGTGCAGGGTGTGGATCTGAGCGGGTGTTAGGTTGAATGAGCTGGCCCTTAGGTGAGGGATTGGTGGCTGCATGCAGTGTACAACTGCCTGCACAATGGGTATCTGCTGGCTCATTCTCGCCCTCCTCCGCCTCTGCTCCATACTCTGGCTCACTGCCTCCTCAATGAGTAGCAGTGCAGGCATGTCCTCCAGCTCCAATACTGCTAGTGCTAATGGTAGCATTGTGGCTTTGGGAGGGGTGTGCTGTGTGGGAGCACTCCTTTTGTGCTGTGGCAGACTCCAATGCCTCCACCTGTGGTGATTGTGTACACCTGTGGCAGGTTTCCACACACCAGATTCATATTAACGGTTGCTAGGCGATGCCGGTGTTTGCGGCATCATTGTATCTGTTATTACCGGCATGACCATGCCGGTAATTGCATGTCCGGTCACCTCTTAATGTGGGTCTAATTGCGGCATGCCGGTGTCACTGGCACGGCTGCCGCGTGCCAACGATGATACCGGAAACGGTGTGGCCGGCCACAGCGGGTCCCTGCCGATGCTGGTGGCATCGGCATTGCGACTCTTGACTACTCCGGTCCAGTAAACGATGCCAGTACGGTAATACCAGCATCAATTTTACCAAACCGGCAAGCTTGTAATGAGGCCTATTGTCCAATAGTGTTAAATTCCGGAATTACAACATTTTTTCCAAGCAATGGTTCATTAATCACAACAAATACAATACAAACATTTTCCATGTACATTGTGTATGGGTGATTACATTTTTTTATTTTATACAGGTAATAGACATAATGATGGAATCATGAACACACACAGGTAGATAGGACACTAACCTACAATGGTGGAAAACACCTTTGTACACCCCCATAATTCCAGAGGGTTTCTTGGAATATAGGCCATCATAAATGTAGGTCCATAAATGGGTGTTACAGTGACCCCAAAGGGCTCCACTCTTCCTGCTGGTTGAGACCTGGCCTGTATGTCTCCAAGGTACACATCCAATGTTGCTCTCTCTGGGTTAAAAGGTGGTCAATACTCCTCTGGTGAATGTCATTGATCTTATCAATTACCCACCATGTCATTTCGTTCTCATTATGCCCCAGCGAAACATAATGCTCAACTAAGGGGGCCGATACAGTTCTTGTTCTAATTTTGGATTGATGTTCTGTTATCCTGGTCCTAACCTGTCTGGAGGTTTTCCCCACATAACATTTTAAACAAGGGCATTGAATAATGTAAATAACATTGGTACTCGTACATGTACTGTGAAAGTTGAAATACCACTCTTTGTTCTCAATGAGGAAACTTAATTTGGTCATTGAAAATGTACAGACCACAAACCCGCCACAGGGATAATGCCCCCTCACGTGGGAGACCAAAAAACAATCTTATATTAGACCTGGTGGGCTTGTCATGACTCTATGTACTGATACCAAATGTTGTTTAAGATTTTTCCCTTTCTTGAAGGCAAAAAGGGGCAACTCTAATTCAGGATTATTGACTTGTAACACATACCAGTTTATAATTATAAGCTTCATAATGGCATTACTGTGTTGGCTAAAGGATGTCACACAGACAATTTTGGATGACTCAACTTTCTTGCTGTTTTTTCCCAGTAAGGTAGACCTATCCAGATTTCTCGCCCTCTTCATGCTTTGTCTGAGGGTATGGTTGGGATACCCCCTGTCTGAAAACCTCTCAAGGGGAATCTGTGAATCATTCTAAAAATCCTTGACCAGAGTGCAGGTTCTCCTAATATAGAGAAACTAACCAAAAGGTAATGTGTCCCTGAGTGTTTGAGGATGGTCACTTTGACAGTGGAGGATGGTGTTCCGATCTGTGATCTTTCTGTATAGACTCAACCCTAATCCTCCCTCTATCTCTTTGATCTCTAAATCCAAGAACGGGATCAATTCAGTACTCTTGGCCAGGGTAAATTTTAGATCGATTTTTAGCCCATTGATCCACTCATGGAACCCCTCAATATTAGCCCTGGTGGTGTCCCAAATGATGAGGTCATATATTTTTAATAGGCGTATAGCTGGAAAAATGGATTGGAATTGTTAATAAATAATTCTTTGACCATGGCCATGTATAAGGTGGCCAGATTGGGGGCAAAAGCAGCCCTGGTGGCGGTTCCCTTAACTTGGATGTAAAACTGTTTTTTAAACGAAAAAAGTTTTTGTTCAATGCCACTTCCAACAATGCCAATATGAAATCTGTGGGTACAATATGGGGTGAATCCTGCTATTTAAATAATCCTTACAGACTTGGAGGGCTTCGCCCTGCGGGATGTTAGAGTACAAGGATTTAACATCTGAGGTGACCAACAGGTCACTCACTGGATCAAAGGATAAACCCTCCACGATGTTAATCACATCTTTGGAATCAGCCAGAAAGGTGGCATTCTCCACAGCCAATGGTTTCAGAAGGAAATCAATATTTTTTTCCGATGGGCTCTAAAATGGTATTACATAAGGAAACTACATAAGGAAACAATGGACCTGCCAGGGAATTCCTGGCATTCTTGTGGATTTTCAGGAGTACGTAAAACAGCCGGGTTCTTGGGTCTCTAGGATTCAAAAATTCTAATTCCTTGTTGGAAATGAAACCTGCCTCGAGACCAGACTTGGTGATTTTGGTATCCAGTCATTTTTTTGAAGCCCAAAGTTTCGAATGTAAATCCTGAGAATACATCTTTTCGAAAAGTCATTCTTTCGAAAAGACATTCTTCTGAAATAAATTTGAATATGGTATCTAAATGAAGGTAAGTATTAGTATAGGGTTGGGGCTTGGGTTACTTTAATGGTTACGTTGGGGGGGTTAGATTAGGGTTAGGGTAGGGTTAGGGGTTAGTGTTGGGGCTAGGGTTAGTTTAAGTGTTAAAATAGGGTCAGGGTTGGGGTTTGGGTTAGTTTGAGGGTTACATTGGGGTTAGGGCCAGGGCTAGAGTTTAGGGTTAGGGTTGGGGTTTGGGTTAGGGTTGGTGGGTGGGGTGGTGTGGGGGTTGGAGGAGGTCGGGGGGAACCCCCCCCAATATACACAAAAACTTTAAAACGTAACAAGGGGCTGGCCAGCGCTGAAATTTCAGCACTGGACAGCTCAATGTAACGTTTTAAAGTTACAAAAAAAACATTGAAATGCTACTTTTAACATGTAAAAATGCATTTCTGTTGAAACCAGTCCATGTCTATTGTTGATGGATTGGTTTCGATAGAAATGCACTTTTGCATGTTAAATATAGCTTGTCAAAGCTTTTGTTTTCGAAACTTTTGTTTCGAACCAAGGTGATTTCACTGATGAGATCTTTGATGGAATTTGTGGAATCTCCTAGTAATACACCAAAACGCCTCACTTCAAAAAATAAACATACAAATTCAACTCCAAGAAGGGCCTTTTTAAAATACGGGGGAGTCTTTTTGTCTATTAGTTAATATTCTAGGAAAATACAGTTATAGAAGACCCAGGCGCTCAGAATCCACCAGGGAACATCAATACAGGTGGGAGCTCTAGGGGTATAACAAAACTGAAAAGGAGAGAGGAACTTGAGCAGAAACATGTACTAGTAAGCCTCAAGTATCCACCTCCATGCATGCAGAAGGGGGGGGGTCTCACAACAAGTGGATCAGGAGCAGGGTAAGTTCCTAGTAAGGCTCCGGAACCCACCCCCTCGCATTTTTTTATGCAAGATAAGCGCACTGGGGTACGCAAGTGGATCGTGGGCAGGGGAAGTTCCCAGCTAAGCCCTTAGAACCCACCCCAGCAGCGAAATAGTACAACACAAGCACTGAAGGGGTTTCACAACACAAGTGGATCGGGAGCAGGGAACATTCTAGTAAGGCTCTCTTTTTGAACCCATTCCAGCTGTAAACACAGGCAGCCTTAAGCGCTGAGGGGGTCTCACAACGCAAGTGGATCGGGAGCAGGGCAAAAACCTAGTAAGGCTCTTTGAGCCCACCCCGGCTGTAAAAACAAGCAGCTTCAAGCGCTGAGCGGGTTTCATAATGCAAGTGGATCGGGAGCTGGGTAAAAACCCAGTAAGGCTCTTTGAACCCACCCCGGCTGTAAAAACAAGCAGCTTTAAGCGCTGAGGGGGTCTCACAACGCAAGTGGATCGGGAGCAGGGCAAAAACCTAGTAAGGCTCTTTGAACCCACCCCGGCTGTAAAAACAAGCAGCTCTAAGCGCTGAGGGGGTCTCACAATGCAAGTGGATCGGGAGCAGGGTAAAAACCCAGTAAGGCTCTTTGAACCCATCCCGGCTGTAAAAACAAGCAGCCTAATGCGCAGAAGGGGTCTCGTAGCACAAGTGGATCTGGAGCAGGGAAGACCCTAGTAAGGCTCCTAGAACCCACCCCCGAGGAAACAACTAGCCCGCAAAAGGAGCGTGGGGGCTTCAAAAACTCAAGTGGATCATGTGTGGAGAAAGTGCCAAATTCATCTTCAAAGAGTGGACCAAGAGGCTAAAACGCCTCCATCCGTGGAAAAGTACAAAACACATGACCAAAAAATCAAAATGGCTCCAAGAACACATCCCGCGGAGTATAAAGTGAATGGCTTCACAACGCGGGGTTTTGTTTTATCAAGAAATACGGATCAAGAGCCATAACTTCAGCGAAAATCACCCTGTGAGCAAGAGAGGGCGCAAGTGCTAAACCTGGTCAGATTGGACAGCAATGAAAGGCACACAAGCGCACACCTCCCCACCTCACTTGGAAAGGACAAGAGAAAGCAGGATGAACCTGCTCCAAAGACAAGCAATTATGAACATGTCACAGCTCACACGCTGGGGCCAAACAATTGTCACAAGCTTTCATTTGAATGGCGGCGGGGATCAGCCTCGAGCGGGCCCCTAATTGGGATTGGGGCCCCCCGCTCACCTGTTCCCTCTGTCCCCAAAATATGGTATTGTTATCCTTATGTGATGTTATGGCTGGTTTTTCTTTCGCACCATGGCTGGTACTAAAATAAAGCTTGTGGCCAAAGTTTTTTCCACCTCACATCCTGGTCGTCAGTCTCCTCATTCCTGCAACTGTCATTCTGTATTGCCTGTCTTGTCACACTTGTCATCCATCCGTGTCACCCGCATGCCACTCCCCAGCACAAAAACACTTCCAGGCTTAAAGAAAAGTCAGCTTTAAACAAGGAGCTCTAGTGCACGGGCATTCCGAAATAAAGATCTCAGAAAGGAAGAAACTGACGGAGAAGCTGCACACAACGTTTGAAAGAGGTCAGCTGTTCAAGGTGCCTGCGTTCACAGGGGTGAGCAGCAGCAAGGTGACAGCTGAGTAGGGAGAATTCAACTTCAAATGGAGTGCTTTGATGTAGCAACCTCAACGTGAGAAGTGCGAATCGGAGAAGTGCGTTCATGAACAGCAGACATCCGCCAGCTCCGGAGCCCCTTTGCCCCCTGGCTTTAAGGTGAGCCCTGAATGAATGACTGTGTAAGGGGGCGCAAACCGTTGGTACAATTAGCACATCAGGCTCTTAGAAAAAGTGTGCAGGTGTGAAAAAACACACAAAAGCCCAAAGGAGGGGTTGACAAGGAGGCCCAATTGGTTGACGTTAGTGCAGCAGGCGCGAAAAAAGAGTTGTGCCGGTGCGTAGATATTGTACTAACTAACGACCAAGGGAAGAGTCGGCATAAGGGAACATTTTCTGATTGGCCGCGGCGGTTTACAAGGTGTGGAAACTAAAAAAAAAGAAGCACAAAGACAGAGTGTGCTGTAACAAGACACGGAAAAGTGAAGAAAAAGTTACACTGCCAGTATCGCTTATGGAACGGATCGATACAGTGCCTTTAAAAGTAAACCGGGTTGCGCGGAGTGTGTGCCTACGGTCGTTCCTTTCACTAGAAGTGTCGCTGTAGAATGATGTCGTCCGTGCGATCTCCAGCGGCCATCGAGTTGGTGATGGAGGGATCACTTGGGCAAACCAATGAGGAACAAAGGGCTACAGTACAGGGGATTCTCACGCGGCTGGAGGGTGCAAGCGTGGCAGAGTTAAGAAGGAGGAAGGGAAGGCACAAGTCAGTACCCTTCTGGGTAAGCACAAAGTATTCAGAGGTGACTCTTCATTGGTGACAACTGAAGAAGGGGAGCGCCATTTAAAAAAGTACAAGCTGGGGTCCTATATGGAAGAACACAAGCTGTCAACATACTCTATTCTCGAAGCAAGTCTGGAGACCGGACATAGGGTATATGATCAGACTGATGGGGATTTTTACTTTGAGTGTTGTACTGTTACCAAGAAGAAAGAACAGGAGAAATATCCGGACGATGGCAGAGTGGGAAGAAGTAAATTAGTACTACGAGAATTGGATCCAGAATTTGTACAGTTTTTCCTAGAGCTGCAATGTTTTCACAGAGAGTTTTAGCAGCTTGTTGTGTGAGGCCGTGAGAATGGATTGGGTTAGGATTTGAATGTCGTGGCCTTCGTAGTGAGTTAACAATTATAGATAGATTTTGTATTTATTTGTTGTGCATATATAATGAGTGGTTTATGCAGTCAAGGACGCATGTGAGGTGCACGTGTGCATACTCGCAATGTCACATGTCATTAATTGAAGTGTGTTTCAACACATGTCGTGCTTTGTGCGCGTCCATAGGGAGTTTTTAATTCCGTAAAGTTTTGTAGCAGTTTTGTATTTTAACAATTGAGAGAACAACACACTTACTTAACTACTTAGCAGGACGTTACGTTTGTTGCAGTTCTAGTTCAGCAGGGCGCTGAGGAGGTGACAAGGTGTCATTGGGGGCTAAGTTTATTGCAATTCTATTTCAGCAGAGTGCTGAGGAGGTGGCAAGGTGGCATTAGGGACTTATGTCTACCACAGACATGTATGATGTGAGGTAGGGATTCATCCAAAACATTGTGCGATGGGTGGGTAGTTTAAGTAAAGGCATAAATTCCCTGTTTTGCGATCAATTTTAAGTATCGGTGTTTCATGTCAGCAGTTGCTGAGGGGGTGACGAGGTGTCATGTATACTCCGTTATGGGACCTATCCAGATACGGATGGGTAGCTGATCTAAGCCATGCGTGTCCTGCATTGTAAATACTACACGTATGGAGTGGTTGTTGTTCAGCAAGGCGCTGAGAAGTTGGCTTTATTGCCGAGGGATAGAGTGGAATTAGCCAGATAGGCATTGTTCGTTTGCTGTCTGATATGTTTATGTGGAGTGTTGGATTATAGCGCATTGTCCTTTGGTTTGTTTTGCTAGTAGGGTATTGTAGGATGATTAGAATGTAAGGGCTGGTTCGCTTATGGTAGGTTTAGCTGTTTGGCCGACGGTTGGCGTTGGTTTGGGTAGGGGGGTGCGTCATTGGCACTTCGGATGGATTTGAAGGGTTATTTCACTTTAGGTGTTTTGAATGTATGTTAATTCTTATAAATGTATGTCCTCCTATTAGCTGGTTGGTTATTGTATTGTTTCAGTTAAAGGGGGAAGATATGTAATGATCTGGTCCATCTGTGTGAGTGTGTGTTCTGCTCTCCTGTGATGTCACTGGTAGAATGCTGGAGGTGAGCGTGATGTGAATCATTTGAAAGGCTACAGTTGGGGCCAGCATGTCACCAGGGCTGGTGGATGTGACTTACCATCTCGCACTTGATTTTAAATAACTTGTGTTCTTAATGAATAAAGTCACTTAAGAGCAAGGTTACAAGGCTTTTGACCTAACTTGAAGTACTGATCTTCACATACCTCATCTTTGAACAATCTTTCAAAACCCTTTAGGATGCTTTTCTCAAAGGTTAGAACTTCCATATTGTTGGTGGGGTTAAAGAGGGATTTTGGGCAAAATGGAGTATATCCTGGCTCAGAAGGTCGCACTTCACTGCCCTCCGAAAAATCTTGCAGTCTAATTTCCCCCCAAAATTGCTATATTTCTGTCTCCAGTCCCATTTGGGGGACATTACACATGGGTACAAAAGAAAGACCCAGCTCTACGACAGCTTCATCTTCCTTAGTCAAGATCCTCATTGATCAGGTGTGACAATTATGATGGGTTAATCCACTTCCCCTTTTTTCCTCCACCTCAGAACCGTAGTGTTCACGGTCCTGGTTTATATTGCATTAATCCCCTATCTGGCAACATGGAACTGCCGAAAACAAACTTTTTTTTCCCTAAACACGTGATTGATCAAAGACACGTGACACAAGGGCTGAGGTTTACGACACTGTCATTAAACCAGCCCTGCCATTGTTGACACACCCACCGTGAGTATGTCATCCATCACTGTCATGTTATGGCTGTCAGGGGAAAAAGCCTGTCACATCCAACCAGGGACCAGAAGTAATCACGGAACTCCCTGCAGCATTGGTGATTTTCAGGCTTTTTCTGGCATAAAGCAGGTTTCTATTCTGATGTGTTTTAAAGACTGGAAATGTATTCCTTCTTCAATGGCATTAGGAATTAATTTACTCTAACGAAACGTCAGATTTCCGCATGGCCCGCACAGTGCATTTAAGTTAATCTTTCCACATGGCATTGTTTTGGAACCAGGAATCCATCAGTGAACATTTCACTGTTTTTAGGAGTAGAGGAATGAGGATTTATTCTGATTGATTCTCACTTCATGGACCATCTGACTGGCCCTTTGTTATCCTCCCTGCCCCTTTCCCTTTTCTGTGTTCTGTTTTAGTGCCAGCTGACACTGTATGCATCTGGAATCCTTTTGAAATAAAATGAGTCCGCATCCACAATGTGTTGGAGATACTGTAAGTGGCTCCTTTGTTCCTTTTTTTTATCCCACAGTGGGTGTATATACATTACAGGTAGACTGACGAGGAAGGGGTTATTGGGCCTCATTACACGGAATGCGGTAAGGGTTTACCGGTACCGGTAAGGGCACCGGTACCGGTAAACCCTTACCGCCTTACTACGAGGTCCCTTTGCGGGACGCGACCTTAACGGCTGGTTTCACCAGCCTTTAAGGAACGGGCCCGCTAAGGGACCTTGGTGCTAATTACGGTACCGCAATTTGCGGTACCGTAATTAGCTCCTTCCCCAATCCCATTGAGCCCTATCGGGGCAAAAATGGGAATAGGGAAGTGCCTTGGTGAATGAGGAATTACCGCCCCCGCTCACCTTGGAGTAGGGCAGTAATTCCGCCATCCACCAAGGCGGACACAGTAAAATACCGGCGGCAACCATGGCACTAATAGCGCCATGGTTACCGCCTACCGTATAATGAGGCCCATTGTCTTTACTGTTTTTGAGACCTAGGGAGCAGTTGAGTGACTTTTCTGGATTCAACTACTTCCATGTACAATTGTACCAGTAAGTGCCAACAATGTACACGTTGTTAAAGGAATGGTTCGGTCAACATTTTTTATTGCCTCTACGGGTCGGCCATGTGTTTTTAAGCCTAAGTCGCTCGATTTTAGAAAAATTTCCTAAGGACCTTTACCCAAGTTTTCGTCCATTAAACGCACGCGAAAACAGGCCCCAGGGAGCTGCCATTTTGTGATAATCCCATCATTTCCCCCATCGCCCTGGCTGACCTGCTTTTGCGGTACTAAATCATATCCCCCGCCCCTGAGCCTGTCATCAGCAGACGCGTAATGCCCATTTCACAACGCCAAAGCACGTCTCGTGTCAACAATCGCTGCACTTCAGCTAATGACGTGTCGCCATGGAAATGGCAGGACGCCTCTTTCCTCCATAAGTATAAACAGACCGTTTCACAACACACAGCAGCAGATTTTCGATTCCATTCCTCTCTCTGTGTTACTTTCAGTATTCTGTGACTCGTTTCTGTGCTCTGGTCAGCTACCTTCGTTGCTTGTAGCCCGTGTGAACAGATACCAGTACCACCGCTATCAATTATTTTAGTTTGTTTAACACACAATGGATACAATAATGCCCTACATGTACGAGCCCGAGTATACCGAGGAGGAACTACTGGAAAGGGAAGCACGCGAAAACGATGGGTCTTCGGACGGCAGTTGGGAGGACGATTCAACAGCTGAAGAGCCTGGACCTAGTCGCATGGACGGTGTTTCCACCTGGTGCACATGCAATCGGTGCAAGGTAATGCCAACCGAGGACGAGAACTGCTGCTGCTGTGAAAACTCGGGATGTGTGGCCTACATTTCGGAAGGTGAGCCACGACCGCAATGCATCACCGAGCTGCCAGACTTCAGGGCAGCCTGCCTCACACGGTCCATGTTGAGGATAATGATGGTGCTTATGCACAAACTTCGTGCAGCTGTTCGTCCTCATAATCCTAGTAACAAGTAAGTATACTCTGCTTGTCATGCCACTCCCATTTCATGGTCTTCTACTATATCCAAAATTACATATACATATCATTGTAATGCATGAAAGGCGTTCAATAGTGTGCAGTGTCTAGATAGCATTTGTCCGAGCAGAATGCCATTAGTTACAAGAATTGTCATTGACAACAAACGTTTATTAAACTTATCTTGGTCATTTAAAAACAGTTTGTTTAATTCCTTTTCACAGGTGGTACAGGCTGGTGGCCTATCGTTCCTTTACATGGTGGCTTCACGGGAGGCTTGGACACCGCTTTCGAAGAGTGATACCCTCCTCTGCCGTTCGTGCCATAAGAGAAACGTTCCCGAGTGACAGCGGTCAATACAGGGGATTTTCTCTCGCTGTGCTGCAATCTGAACTGTACAATGTGTAAAGTTTTGTATTTTTGTTTCATCAAAATAAGCTACAAAATAAAACACCACATATATTTTAACAACGGTTGTTTCGATTTTTTAAATCAATCAAGTCTGTCTTCATTCAAGGATGGACGTCAGACACCTGTGATATATTATCAATAATGCATGCACTAAATAACACTTGTTCAAAGTCTTTCAGTCGGTTATGTCTCTATAAAAGTCACACATATATCTATACTATCAATTAACATTGGATTATACAGGCCTTAGGTCAAGGGTCTTGACCACTATAATACACTGTTTGAAGTGTCGGTCTGTGCTCACAAGAATCTCCGGTATGTGGCACTTGTTATTGATAGGCAACGATATACTGCAGTAGGGGTCTAATGTTAGTTGGGGATCTGCTAGGTGGGCATCATGGCGTGGTCAGTGGTCTGGCACATGAAGAGAATACCTTGCAGGGACACAGGGTCATAATGGCAGTTAGTTTCCACTGGCGAGGGTGCGTGGGCAAGGATACGTTTGTGGAGATGAACGAGCCATGTGCTTGGTTCAGGCCGGTTCACACGCAGGACCGTGATTTCAGAGAGTGATGTGTTACATTTATTAGCTGTTGCAAATACCTCTGGAGTTTTCCAGTCAGAGTGGGAACGAGGCTGTGGCCATGTGCTCTGCGCGCTGTACTATCGCAGTGAGGCCTGGTCACCAAAATGGAGTGGAAAGGGGGTACAAAAATGGATGCCCCGTGTCCTGCTCAGTGTTTCCATCTACGCGAATGTCATCCAAAGTTAACATCACATAAGGGCAAGGGGCGAACCCACTACTGGAGGCACTTGGTACGAGTTTCTACTGAGAAGTAAAGGATGAGAGGGGCCTGATGGCCCCTCACTCCCACACACTTGCCTGCACGCCAAAAGGCGGTTCGCACCCGGGGATGAGCGCTGGCATGGGGGGCTGTGACGGGCGCAAACGGCCAAGGTGCCAAACAGCATGTACACTTCAAAAGGTATCCCACGCCCAGGGGCCATCGCTCACATGGCCTCCTCAGACCCCGTGTCTCCAGGCACCCGTCCCTCGCCGGAGGGAAAAGCTCTAATGCGGAGTGCGGGAGGCTCCAAGGCGGCCCGGGGTGGGGCTCTAGGCTGCTGCAACAACCCCGGCCTTGGGCGCCGCGTCGATCCCATCCCCCGGGGCCGGCGGCGGTTCCCAAACAGCATGTACACTTCAAAAGGTATCCCACGCCCAGGGGCCATCGCTCACATGGCCTCCTCAGACCCTGTGTCTCCAGGCACCCGTCCCTCGCCGGAGGGAGAAGCTCTAATGCGGAGTGCGGGAGGCTCCAAGGCGGCCCGGGGTGGGGCTCTAGGATGCTGCAACAACCCCGGCCTTGGGCGCCGCGTCGATCCCATCCCCCGGGCCCGGCAGCGGTTCCCGGGGAGCCCCGGCGGCACCCCCGTCCCTCGGCTCCCGGCTGCTCTCACTCGGGGGCTACTCTGCCGACCGGGGTGCGCCCGCTCCAACGCCCGGCCCGCTGGCGGGTCGGGGTGGAGGAGCACGCCCCCACCCGGCACGGCGGCTCAGGGGCCGGCTCGGTGAGGAGAGATGCTGGGGACGCCTCCCGGTGGGTTAACCCAACCCCGCCGGGGCGTCCCCGTCCGTCTGCTGGGTCGCGGACCCCCCTCTGGCGGAAGGGGGTCCCGCTCCCCGGGCTGTGGGTCGCGTTTGGGAACTTTTCAAAAACGTGCCCCAGAAAATATCCCTCGAGAAAGCTCCTCTCTTTTCACTTAAACCTGTTGGATTCCTGTCTTCCTCCTCCAGAGCTGAACAGAAACCAACTAACCACCACCCTCCTCTTTCCCACATCCGCATAGCTCTCACGTACTACACACGGCCAAAAAGGGCCAGCAAAACTACACACCAAAAAACTCACAAACCACACACCCACTGCCAACCACACCACAAAACCAAATGGTTGCAAACAACCCAGACCCTGGATGCTACCACGCCAGACACCACAAGCCCAGTGCACACAACAGTGCACACCCAGAAAGCTCACACAGACACCAGTTTATCCTGGTTCTGCATCAACACAAGAGCACAACCACAATTCTAGCCCTCTTTCCCCACTGACCAACCCCGTGAGCACTCGGAGACCATTCAAATGGCAGCGGTGCACTGTATACATCATCATAACATAACAGGTATCATTACTCTGAGGCATCAGAACTGCTGGGAAGGCACCCGTCTCAGAAACGCTTCTGCTCCCGGACCCCTGAACACTCACCCATTTGGTAAACTCCTGAAACCGCAGCTCTTCCCCAAACCTCCCCCCAATTTTATTCCCATTCTTCTAGTCCCTCTGTAATCTTGCCAGGTGACTTCAGGCTTTTTTATGACTTATAAATGTCCAATATTAGTGAATATACTCCTCGGATCCAAGACAAAGCCGCCACCGCTGCACACACTCTTTACCTCAGAGCTGGCCCCAGCCAAGTTTAATTAAAAAGAGCCTGGAGGACAAGAACTGTGTTCAAACAATTGATTGAGTGTTTTCTTTCATTACAAGTTGTCAGCGAGGACATTTGGATCAAGTGAGATGAGTCTTACTCAACTGAAAAGTGGGACCACGTTAAATAATAATAATAATTGATCTAATGCTTTTGCCAAAGCTCTTTATATAGAACATTTTTATATGCAATTATTATTGATTTACCATCCACTGAAGGATGAAAGGCTGAGCATTGCTGCAAGCACTTTGATGAGCAATCTTACCAGTTAAAGCGCGATTAAAGTTGTGAATGGCCAAAATGGTACATCATTGGCATAGCAAGCAAGTGTCAGTTAAAGGCAGATGAGACGAGTACTTCATTCTTTTTTTTAATGTTTTATTTGATTTTCCAATACATGTAATACAAACAAACAATCCCCAATGTTACACAGCATATTATCACCAATCCTCATGCATCTTTTTAGCACATCTGTCATGGTATCCGCAACAAGTAAGTACTTGCATCACCATCAGTACATTGTGCCCTCCTCCCTGCTCCCCCGACGCCCCTCAAGGTCCCAACAAGCCCCTCTTTGTCCAGTCCCCACTCCATGCAATCCTTACTTTCAGGTCATGACCCCAGAAGTGGCTTGTTCCTTGTCAAGTGGAATCATGGTATACATATTCACAATTGTACAAAATCAGAATGAGGATGTCATTTGAATACAAAAATAATATTTATTCAAACATAATTTTTCTTTTTGA